>NC_090445.1:1605727773-1610727773 GCF_031143425.1 Pleurodeles waltl
GATAGTCAGTCATATACGTGCAGCAAAATGACTTTTTCTTGAACAACAATGATAATCATATCTTCCAATATTATTAGTTAATTAATACTATTAATTAATTAATATTATTAGGTTTTTTTTTGGCTTGAAGAGTAAAGGAGTAATGATAAACAAAAAAACAGGCATGTTTCAGTTATGTAGACACAAACACATTCAACATGAGCAATGCCATTGAACTCTGAAGTACGCGTAGGACGTGAGCCGTTTTATTGTGTAAAAAAATTCACTAAATAACAAACTAACAAAATTATATTTGACATAACATAAAGTCAAATCTAAGGGGGATTAGTGGTGTGCTTATTGGTAGATGCAACAAGGAGCGAAAGAGCTTGTTTTCGACCAGGGTCAACCTCTAAGTATTACAGTGACCCCAGAGTTCGGCACCATAAGTTGCGGCTATCACTGCAGAAGCTTTGTATACTGTGACAGCTGGCGAGATTTGCCCTCCCATAGAGTTTTTAATTTTCTTTCCGAACACCACTGACCGTTGCTGGAGGGCATCAGCACTCTTCTCACTTTGTGCCGACCATGCAAAGTTGTCAGATAATCTTTGAACTGCCTGCTCAACCTATTTATTACTAATTTCCCTTTTCTGTTAATAGACGTTTTGGAAGGAATATACACTAGCATTCAAGGGAATCACTTGTGTGGTACAGTCTTATTCACAAAACTATTTACATGTGCAAGTCTAATTTACAGTCCAATTGCTTTTCTTATGAGCACAAACCAACGTTTGCAGTTTACAAAAGTTGAGTTTATGCTTGTAAATGTATTTATCCTCACAGGCCTTTTTCTGTTAACTAGTCTCCCTCTGAGAGAAGAGAGGGGGAAATCCAGGTCAAACAACAATGCAATATTCTGACCACCCACAAACATTCTAGCCACAAGATGCTCTTCATGCTCTCCTGGAAATGTTTAATAGTAGGAGTAAATCTCTTTCCAGGGTGGAAGAGGAAAGGAACAAGGGTGTACCAGAAGGGCTTTTTTTTTTATGAAAGAAGAAAAAATTAAGCAAGTGCACAATAAACGTAATCCCACAATAGTGGAGATGTGTATATCTAGTCACAGGTCTGCAACTGTCCTTCCGTGACGCTGTCTTGTTTAAGGCTCTGCTGCACAGAGACCAAGGTCTCACTCTTTCAAAGTCTTACAGGATGGTGGCCTGGAACCCCATGGTTTCCCTCCTTGTTTTCTCAATACCTTTATATTGTCACATGAAGCCAAGAGGACTCTGGACGCTCGGCAGATCAGTTCTTCCTTCAGACCTGCAACCTTTAGGACAGCATCATGCGCCTCCTCTTTTTGAAAGGTTATATTTGATCCCTTATTCTTATCATTCTTTCGAGAGCCTCTTGTTGAAAATCTGGATGTTTGACCAACCTGGAGAACTTCTCTTCAGATTCATTTCCTCTCTTTCAGGAAAAAAATGTTTTGAGTGCAGATATTCAGTTGGATTCTTAGTGTTTTGGAGTCCATCCCTCCATCCTCACAGTTGTGGACTTTTGAAACTTCTCCGAGGGCACCTTATGATTCTTTATGTGCAGATTTGAGGTTTAGCTCAGTTATTAGATTTAGCCATTTTCACTATTGCATTTCTTCTATGGTACGAAGTTTTCTCCATTACACAAGCATCTTTTCAATGGAAGCTGTCTGATGGTAGCATGTGTGGCTGTGGATACCCCTGCTTAGTAACTCCTGCGACTAGTGTTGTGCTTGGACAGTAGCAAGTTGGGTTTCTTCGAAGAAGTCTTTCAAGTCTGGAAGTATGATATTACGGTTCCTCCTGTTGTAGATTGCACTTGGACACTGTTATATTTTTCTGCCATCGTGTTTGGGCATTCACTGAGTGCGCTGCAAGGTCATCTTCCTAACACTTTTTTTGTTATGCCCATTTGATCACTTTGCCATCCCACAGCACCTGGTTCCACCAAGCTTCACGATCATCCAACACATGCAGCCTTCAGCAGCACCGAGGATCTCCTTGTGCTGCAAGGCATCGAGGACTTTGCACCCCTCAGGGCCACAGGACAGTTTCTAATTCTATCACCTGAGAATGTTGCAAGGATAATAGAACAGACACCCTTCCAGAACTATCCTCACTGCTACTCCAAATAGACTTGGGCAGACCACCACAAATTATCTAATATCTGTTTATCTACCCCCACGGTCGCGAGTATGCTTTCGGTCCAAGTCACGTATAACTCCAAGGTGAGATCCCAGTTACAAAAACTCGTGCCAAGGCAGAGCACTGCTTGCATCGACCTTCGAACCCTGTGCATGGGAGTCGAGACAAGGTCTGCCCCTGTCTGCTCTGATAGAAGGCTTCTGAGACTGTCAAGCCAAGGCTGTTGAGCCTCAGTCACTCAAAGATAGTTGAACACTCCCCACACAGGGAGTGCACAACACCTAATTTGGCACCCATCCACAAGACATCATCAGCGTCAAAGCCCTCTGGCTACGAAGCCCTCCTCTGCTTTGAAACCCTCTTTGAATCCGAAGAAAAGGGACAAATCCAGACCGTCGGTCACGAGGACACAGAGAGACTGATCTTGGAAAGGCTTCAGAAACAGTTGGACGCTAGTTCATCCGGTCACAAGCAAGATCTCTGCAAAAACTCTACTACCAGCTTCACACCTAACTTCGGAGCCTGTTCTTCGCAAAAGGAGACTCGCCCTCAATTTGGAACCTTCTTACAGGCCTCCCTCCCTGGAACTAGCACAGTGTAGCGGCACAGCCACTAAGCATGTCCTCTTACCACAGAGCCCACTGCTACCACATCCCCCACCACACAATGTATCCCTCTTACACTGCTTCTATCAGAATTATCTGAGGTGTCTCCCTTCTCTGATTCTCAATAAGCGGTCATTATGGCACCTTTGACCGATATCTCCAACTGACAGTGAGGGTCCCACCACGAAGACTACTGTGTAGCTCCCCAAGTGATCCAGACTTAGATCATAATCAAGTGAGGGCCTTATCCCAAAATTATGCTACAACATACCATGAAGCCATTCAGAGGCTTCACCAGTCTGCAAAGTTAAAAAGCATGTCGTCCATGAGGAGGAGGATTTCCTGATGCAAACTCTCTCAAAGTTAAACTGTACTGTTTAGTTTCTTCCCGTTAAATGTTAAAATCTGCCCCTGATAACCTCAGATACGTTGTCAAACGTAGAGTATTGACAACCATGGTAGATTAGAGGTTTAAGCTGTGTCCAACCGACCTTACATACATAACGGAACAGGTTCCACCAGACTGTCTGGTGGTACACACTTCCGGTAAGCATGCCTCATCCAGGTGACAGACGATTGTCCTTCTTCAGATAAGAAATGCAAGAAAATAGACACAGCGGGCAAAATCTGGCTGTAGGTGAGGCAACTCATTGGCCCTCCTGTCACGCTACGACAGAGCACAATGGGAGGAGATGAGGGAGCTTCTCAAGCACCTACCAGAGTAGCACAGGTAGAGGGAGGCGATACTGTCTGAGGCAACGTCATCTCCAGCGCCAGCATCTGCTGTGCGTTGGATGCCACAGACACAGCCTCCATGGGCATTAACACAATTGTCATACTAAGGTGCCACATCTGGCTCCGCATCTCCAAGTTCAAGCATAAGGTATGCCAGCATCTCCTGAGCCTCCTTTTGAGAATAGCACCTTTTCGGATCTCGAATTGATGAGATGCTCGAAAAGATCAAGAAAGATACAGAGAAAGTGAAATTCATGGGACAGAGTGGCTTCAGTCCACACCATACAGAGGCTCTTTTTGGAAGCACCAGCTTCAAGGTGAGGAAAGGCCATCCCATCCGAGTAGCCCCACTCCCATAAAGGCAGAAGCAGACTTGCCTTCACTAAGCCAGCAGGGGATATAATAGTGGCTCCTTAATAGGTAACAACAGGGGCAAAGGAGCTACCACCTCCAAGAAGAGGTGCAATACGCCACCTCCCCCTGATCATATGTTGCCTGTCTAGAAGAGATTATGCGATTGGCACCCTCGCTGGGTGGAAATCACGTGAGGCAGGTCAATCCTGGCTGGCGTCCAACATGGGTGTTGACTTGAAACACACACCATCCGTCAGGAACACTTCCTTCAGGATCAAGCGCAGGTGTACTACAAAATGATGGCTGCTCCAGAACACCACAGAAGCATGGTGGGCTCTCTATTTCCTAATTCACAAAAATGAAGGCTCTCTAAAGCCCATCATCGATCACAGATCCCTGACTCGCTATAGCTACATCCGAACAGAACGTTTGTGCAGTACTTCACCCATTCCTCCAACTTGTCATCTTTGACATGCTCATTCTCAAGGATGCCTATTTCCACACTGCCATCAGAAGTAGCTTTGCTTTATTTATGTATAGTTTTATAACATTACCTATCTGTACCAGAGCGCTGCACAGAACAACCAGACCCCGCTTCAAAACATTAAACAATCAAAATTATCTTGTTTCATAGCAATCACATTTAAGCAACAGATAAGCATAAAATGTTCATTTTCCATCAACTTTTATGGCACCTTGTTAGCGGGCATGCACTGAAACAGCAGAGTCTCTTCGGGAGAGTGCCCTGTAGCCAGGGGAGTCTAGACCAGCAACCAGATGTCAAGTTTATGTTTAGTGAAATCCTTTTGACCGCTTTCTTGAAAGTGGAAGTCCATGGGCTTGATCTGATCTCCAAAAGGAGGATGTTCCATATTCTCAGTGCAGATCCAAAGTCACTGCAAGCATAGACCTTCCTTTTCCTCAATCTGGGCGGTTCCAGCAGGAGGGAGTTTGTGCTCAGTAGGGGGTGGCTGCCTCCTGATATTATGAGCTAATTTGTGAAGCACCTGGGTGTATCCTGGTGAAGGTTCACCATGTTCAAGAGGATCCTGGCTTCTAATGGAAGCCATTAAGTTGGGTGATATTATCCTTGAAGGAAGTATATCTGCATGCATTTGATACGTGAGGTTCACCTGCTTGAGGATGTCTCAGCAGTTCCATTGTAAATTAAAAAGTGTTGGGGGGTAGGGTGGATTCTTGAGGGACTTTCATACTAACTGCGCACTCATTAACTAGTGATCCTCAGTTTGATCCCCTGCGAGTACTTATGTAGAAAAGATTTGAGCCATTTGACTACCATTCTGTGTTCAAGTAGCTCCAGAAGGCAATCGTGATTGACTGTGTCTAACGCTGAGTTTAGCTTTAGGAGGATGAGAAAATAGGAGTCGTTCTGTTCCAGTATTTTGAGTGTTTCTGTGAAGTGTATAATGTCAGATTCTATGCTGTGCCCAAGTATAAAACCTGAGTTGAATTTATAAAGTTAGATGATTTGTTACAGTATGTTCAAATGGGGCAGACAAGTTGGGTGAGATCTTTTATTATTGTAGCAGGGGTTAATTTGCTGTAATGTGATGTTGGTTTCATAGACATGCGGATCATCTTCATTAGGCATTTGAATTTGCTGAGTTGCCTCATTTTTCGTTTTGATGGTATACAGGGAAACTTGAGTGTTGCTAGTGATTGTAGTCTCCATATGCGGTGTTGTCCATGGCTGTTTGAAACCCTTTCCTTTCATTGTCGGTGGTGAGTAAGCTTTCCATTTTTATTTAAAAAAAAAAAAAAAAACATGACGGCTTCTCAGTTCTCTGTGGAAGTGTCTATAATAATGTTCTTTCTGGGGCCGATCTGTTTGACAGTTTCAAAGAGTTCGCCTGGTCCGTTTTTTTGGCTGTATCTAGTTGATATCTGATGAAAGATGCTTTAGCATTCCATATGCCATTGTTGTAGGTGTTTCTTTTTCCCTTACCTTTTTTAGATGTGTGGTAGAGGGTTCATGTCTCCAAGGTCTCTCTCTCGGAGTCTGAGTCTTCTCTTGTCTGTTACGTTTTGGTTGAACCAGGGGTGAGCTCCTTTGAGACAGAGTGAGGCTACTACCTCAATTATAGCAATGCTATTATAGTTGTAGTGGTCAGTTAGATCTTGCTCGCTCTGAGGAACCCTAGGGATGAGAGTTTGCTGTGAAGGAGGAAGGCAAGTTCACCACTGTTTGTTTCTGGTGTTTCTAGACCAGTCTTTGGGTTTGAACCCTTGAACTCTGCTGTCTGTGTTCATTTAATGATGTGGTATAAGATTTGATGATGACCAGTCAATTAGGTTGATTAAATATGTGCTTAAAACTCGAATCTTCAATATGATTAGGTCAAGCGTGGCACCTCTGCCATGTGATGATTTTGAACACGCTTGGACAAGGTTTTGATCTTTTAATGAGTTTTTTTTTTTTTTTTATTATTATAAAGAGTGGAGACCTGTGTATCTTCATCATCGTTCCATTGGAGATTGAAGTGCTGTAAAAATATGACAATCGGGTGTAGTAGAGTTTTTCTATTGATTGTTTCTTTTGTTTAAAGAACAGGTGGTTATCCACTGGTGAGTGAAAGATGAGGTTACGTTTAGCTATAGAATTGCCTGCTATGAGGATGTCTGCACCCATGTCTTTGCACATGGACTTCTTACCCACAGGGAATTAATTCATTTCTGAATTCACTTTGTGGTAAGTGAACAGCACTACCAGTTCAAAGGACTGCACTTTGGGATCACTACTGCTCCAAGAGTGTTTACCAAGTGCCTCGCAGTGGTGGCAGAACATCTGCAAAGAGAGGAAATTCACCCCTACCCTACCTCGATGATTGGCCAACAGCATTGTCCTTGATTCACAGCTTGGGTGACACCATAAATGCTACCAAGTCCCACCTACAACCACTACAAACACATCCCTTTCTATGATGATTTTTGTTGGAGTCATATGTAAAGCCTACCCCAACCAGCAAAGAGTCTTTGTCTTCCAGCTCCTGCTTCCACTTTTTCAGCCCAGTCAGTTTGCACTCTCATTTGCCTCTTAGGAATGAGGGCCTCCTGTGTGGCCAATGCACCCCAAGAAAGGCTGCTCAGGCACGTTCTCCAAGTGTGCCTCGTGGTTAAGTGGTCTCAATTAGAGGGTCACTGGAAAGATCAAGAGTTAATACAGGCAGAAATGTTCCACTCCGCAATGGTAGAACAACAACTGGGTGCAAGGCAGACCTTTTGCAGACCCAGTTCCATAGATAGCCATTACAGTAGGAGCCTTTCTTATGGGACTGGGCGTGCATCGCCACCTAAATAATGGTCCAAGGGATATGACCCTCTCAGCAACAGTTTCACCACATCAATTACCTGGAAGTGTTTGCCATCCACCTATCCCTCAAAGGCTTCTAAAAGTCATTTGAGGCAAGGTAGTCCTCATCAGGATGGACAGCATGACTCCCATGTATTGCATTCGAAAGCAGGTGAATGCCTCCACCCTCCAAAGTCTCTCCTGCTTACCGCTGTGGATCTGGCACTGGGTACTCTGCAACAGCATTCACCTTGGGTGGACAACAACTTTGCTGACCTGCTCAGCAGGACATATCAACAAGTCCATGAATGGGAACCTCAGCTCCTTCACACATTGTTCCAGTCATGGGGCACCTGCCGCAGATAAGCTTGTCCTAACCAGTGAATGCCAGAATATCCAGCTATCACCACCACGTGTCCACGTCTACAGCCCATGGACAATGCAACCTGGATGAATGGGTCAGGGATATTTTGCTAAATTTTTCCACCTCTCCCGCTACTTTCTTTTTTGTTCAGGAAACTCAAGCACACGTCAATAAACGTATCGTAATAGCACCATTGGGCCAGATTGACGTGGTACTTCATCCCTATGGAAATGTCCCTCAACAGAGGCTTTCCCTCAGGGCAGACATTCTCACACATAGGCAGGGTCAAATTAGGCATTATGGTCCTTAGCAGCTCTAACTTGTGGATTGGCACCTGAGGACATAGAATTTGTGTACCTTAAAACTTTACGCAAAATTGCATGATGTTTTGAAGGAGGCCCATCAGCCCACAATTCGGATCTATTGGCCATTGTTGCACCTCTAAAAAACCTGGATCCCTTAAAACCTTCCGTCCAAATTGTCATTGCCTACCTTTTACACTTAAAAAAGGAAGGCCTTGCCTGCATCTGTGTTCACCTTCACTGAGCCGCAGTTCTGGCCTATGTGCAGTACAGGTAACGCAGGTGCCTCTTTGGAGTTTGTGTTGTCATAGCATAAATACAGGGCCTTAAAAGAATTATACCTTCTAGGATAGGGCCTGCCAGGAATCTTAGTTTAGTCCTCACGTGCTTATGGGTCCACATTTTGAGCCCACATATGCCCCCTTCAGTTTCTCTTTATGAAGATGGTCTTAATTGCGGCCATTACTTCCCTTAGATTTATTTGTGAGCCTCACAATGCACAAGCCATTCATCTGGGTCCACACAGATAGTGTTCTTCTTAGCACTAATCCTAAATTACTCTCTTATGAGCTATCACTCTACCAACTTAACCAAATCATAGAACTCCCTGAGTTTTTTTCCACAACTGGATTTCACAGCAGAAAGAGCACAGTACAAGCTGCATGTCAAAAGAGCTGTTATATACTGCATTGACAGGACAAAGTCATTCCATGACTCAGATTCACTTTGTCGCCTCTCCCCAAGGCAGGCATAGCCAGATGTATAGTTAAGTACACTCAGACTTATTAGTACAGTCTGAAAATGGTACTGACTCGCCCGTGACGAGTTCCACCCACAAAACGGGATCAAATATAACCTTTATAGGAAACTTTCTTCTAGCGGATATATATCAGTCATCCTCCTTAGCAACACCACATGCATTTACTAAACATTATTGTGTGGCCTTCTTGGCCTATCAAGAGGCTGTAGTCAGCCAGATGTTATTAAGGACTTTTTTCAGATATCTGCATCATCAACACGCTAGCCACCACTTTCTTGAGGATACTATTATACAGTCTAAGCTAACAATGCATATCTACAGCCTCACACATGCTAAGAACGGAAAACTGCACTTAACTAACCATCTGTTTGTAAGGTGTAGTGCTGTATATTCACATGCACCACCCCTCATCCCTAGAAGGATATGTTTTTGTTTCAGATGTCTTACATGCACTATTTTTCTTTGCATATTGTGCTTTACGCACCTTAGTATGTGTTCACGCTCCATACATGCTCTCACTCGCTGTGTGAAAAATGATCTAACATGGAGTCAGTGTCCATGCACACTCTACAACAAGAGGAGTTGCATCATACCTAATGACTTGAAAGACTTCTTTGAAGAAAACCAACTTGCATACATCCAAGCTCAGCACTAGCTATCAGGAGTATGCTAAGCATATGAATCTTGAGCACTGCATACTATGAACAAATGCATACAGGGTAAGTAGCATGTTCTTTTTCTTTACCTTGAGAGAGCTGCAGCTTGACCTCGTTTAGTACTCGATCAGAGCCACCAACGTTTGATCCATGGTATCGTTCTTGCCATATACTTTTCAAATAGTGGCCACTCACAACGACACTTTCATTGGCTTGGTAAGGTCGTCGTCTTCTGCTATTACTTTCAGTCTCCACAGGTTCCTGCCTCCAAAACAACCCTCTTGCAGGCCATTTCCCCTTCGTTTGCCTGGAGAGGGCCTCAGAGTTCTACCTTTGGGTTCTGGTGTTTTTTTAAACCATGTTGCCCAGTAGTGGGCGCCTTGCTGTGTGAATAAGGATGGCATTCCTGTGAGCATGACCTTGTGTGGGGCTAAAAGGCAATTGTTGGAAACACTGTAATCATTTCCATCCAGTGTGCATTGTTGCCCTGAGCCTCTCAGTTCCTTGGATTCACTCCCTGTTAATATTGCTGCCGTATTCGTTGTGGTAAGTCTTTCCTCATTTTTTAGCAGTGAACATCAGGGTAAGGATGATCATTTCCTCTAACTCACCCTACAGGGATTTCCACTGCCTTCATGACCGGTCGATGCCCTTCAGTGCAGTCAGCTGAATGCTTCAGTTGTCAGAGAAGTTCCCTAACTCCCCTTCTTTCATGCTCTTCCACGCTAAAGCCAGTCTGTTTACCTTGCAGCCCTTTCCACTGCCTCAGACACCGCTCAGTGCTCTTCTGCTTGTGTTGCTGTTTGTGTCTCTCATTGCTCTTTTAATCTGTGGTTGAATTACCGTGATTTTCAAATAGAATGTTCCCACTCTTTTCCTCTGCCTAAGCAGCAGGCACATCTCATCACATAATGTGTTCTGTGATCTGAGCTTCTTCTGCACCCCATTAACGCCAAGCCCATTAATGTGAAGATCTTTTACATACAATCATTGTGAATAAGGACCTCTATGTTTTAGCGGGAAACTGTGGCAAGGTTACTTTGTGAGGCCAGATCAAACACTTGGCAGTGCAACTAAAGTCCGTAATGTCCAAAAGGTTGCTGGCTTAATAAAGGAAAATATCATACGGACTATAACAAGTTTAAGCAACTCCGCTATACGACACAGCTTTTGTGGTTGCAGAAATAGCTGGTTAAGTGTGCTGTGGTTAATGCCCAAGTTTATACAAACTTTTAAGAACTTTATTTTAAAAAGCTCTACACATCAGGTATGCAGTATGTTCAGAGTATTGTGCTTTGGTCTCTAGAACAATTTGAGCTGTGAATATCAAGTCATGAGTATGATACATTGACAGGATCTCATGAAATTATCCATACTTAAGTGTATTGAGCGGGGAGGAGGTGGGTGTGTATGTAATTTAAATATTCAGTTTAATTGTCAAAGTAAATGATGCTTAAGTGCTTAATACATTATGTTGCAGAATAATATTCAAGTTTCTTTTCATGTTTGACCATTTCATTTCCTCTCACTTGGTAGGAAAGCCCAGACCTGCTGCTCCTGCTAAGAATGCTGTCTTTGGGCCATGGGGCCTGGGATATGATTGACAGTCAAATCTTCAGGGAACCCAAAATGGTATGTTATAAGAAATTATTTTTAAGTTGGATTTCTGAATCATGTACTCAGGGCAAGGCCAGGAGCTGGCTGTCTCTGATAACGAGCTCATAGTAGATTATTGTATAACTTAAGTATGGTTCTCACTTAAGATGGATATCAAGGTATTGACTAAAGGTTGTTGTCTCCGTCTTTAACCTTAGGAACCAGAGGTGATCACAAGATTCCTCCCACTGCTGCAGTCCTTTGTGGTGGATGACTATACCTACAATGTTGAACAAAAGCTGCCAGCTGAAGAGAAGTCAGTGGTTACGTATCCCAGCACTGTCCCCGATGCCTTCACCAGGTTTGTCATTTAGATTTTGACAATTTCAAACCCAAATTTTGCTGTAACTGCATACTTTTTTCATCAGTAGGCGTGTTGCTCCTTTTAGTTTTTAAAATTGTGTCTTGGTGATTAACATTGGCTTCTTGTTCTTCTAGATTTCTCCAGGAAAACAGAGTGGCATGTGAGGTGTGTCTGTACTACGTGCTCCACATCACAAAACAACGGAACAGAAATGCCCTACTCAGACTCCTGCCTGCTTTAGGTCAGTGTCTTTCCTTTCATCTTGATTGTACTGTAATAGTATACATAAGTTTTGAAATGCATAGTATTATCATCACCTGCATAGCGAAAAAAACATAAATTGGTTTCTTGGTAACAATGCTTGTGATTATTTTTTAAGTGATGAGGTGCGTCTTTGGTGGTAACTGGTATTCTTCCTTGTGTCTGTGTGGTAAACTTTACATAGTGTATCTAATTATTATTTTGCCTGTTTAATTAAAAGTATGTAAAGGTTCCATATAGCGCAGCATTTTAACAAAGTCTGGAAGTCCCTTAGGAATCCACCATACCCCCCTCCACACACTTTTTAATTTATAATGGAACTGCTGACAGACACCCTCAAGCAGGTGAACCTCATGTATCAAATGCATGCAGATATACTTCCTTCAAGGACAAAATCACCCAACTTAATGGCTTCCATTAGAAGGCAGTTATTTTTTGGAATTAATAGAGCTAGGAGACTGAGCCTGTCAGCTGTTTTATCAATATGTAAATAGTCTCTGTTCTTTTACAGTGGAGACCTTAAATGATGCAGCATTTACGGATATATTTCTGCACTTATTTACCAGTAATCTCACATTGGTGGCAGACGAATTTAGCTCAGAAGACTTCTGCACATGCCTTTTTGATGGTTTCTTCCTCACGTCTATTGCAAGGTAAGCCTTTCTGTTTTCTGCCTTTCCTCTAATGTTGAATGTATAGTGAAAAGGTGACTGGTAGCTAGAGCTCGTCATCCATAGATGATTCTGGTGACTATAGACAAGCACTTAAACACTGAATCTCGGTTACGAGACGGCCTCAGCAAAGATAGCAGGTTTAGAAACTGTGTCAGACTTGACTGAGGAAGTATAATGTAGAATAGTACTCTGTGCTAATTCTCTAGACTAGATGAAACATTTAGAATATGAGATGCACTGCACCATTGTGAGTCTTCAGGCAATGCCTACATTTGCTGAAGGGACTTACCTAACCAGTGCCATCCACAGTTTCCTGCAATAATTTCACCCTGCTGGTGCATTAGGCCTTATGACTGCCCACTCTGAGATAAATATCAACATGCAACAATGGAAGGTGCAAAGACCTTGCAGTTCCCTAACTCCAGAAGGTTGATCCAACCCAATGGACTAAAGCCACAGATAGTCAGGAATGGCCTTCTGGTCAGTGGCGGATGGTGAAATTTGAACGTGGTGAAGCATAATACTTGCCAGGATTTCATCCTATTTTTCCCTCAAAATTAAGAGTTGCCTCCAGTGTGCCAACGTCATCATATTACCATTGCTGTCTCCTTATGCCAAGAATTACATACTATGTGCCAGCACCTGAGTTTTGACATTGAGCCTACCCGTTATCATAGGTGACCAGTACGTCAAATATTACCTTCAGTATTTCAGAGCCAGCATTTTATCATGGTTTGCCTCCCCTAACCGATCCTTGAGCCACAAATTGTCATGGCTGCCCTCACCGAGGCCAAGAATTGTACCTACTTCTGCCATGCCAAGACTTAATTCTAGTATGTCAGGGTCTGCATATTCAAAAATGTTTTGGCAAAGCACACCTGATGGTAGTAGAAGTAAACACTTGTGAATTTGATAAGGGTGTGCACTAGGATGTCACACTCTGATCTTAGATGTAATCACTTGAACAATAGAAGCGCTATGCAATCTTGGGAATCACGTCCCATATGTAAACTACCACTGGTGTTCCCTCCTAGGATTTATATCTATTTTTATCAATCTTCAACCATTTATTCAAAATTTGATTATTGGAAGGTTGAGAGCTCCATTGAAAAGAATGTAGTGGTCCAGACTTCTAAAGGCCGTTAGAAGCCCGGAGCACCAACATTCCAATGTTTTTGTTCACAGCTGTTGCTTCATGGAGCCCGATGGGATTGCAGTCCCCTCGGGCTCCCTGAAGACTTTGTTTTTCTATTAGAATATTTTGCCCTCCAGTGGCAGAATGTTCTAATAGCCTTATAGCCCTTCGTAGCTGGCTATAACGACATTTAAGTCCCGCACCCTTGTTTAAGGCCCTCACCTTTGGCTCTGGCCTTTAATGCTGGAACGGGCCATTAATGGCCCGTATAGCCCACTACAGTGGGCTATAATGCTCTATTTGTCCATTAGACAAATAATATAATCCCATGTAATTTATTTCTAAAGAACCAAAGTTCAGTTTTCAAACTCCCTTTTACTTTTCATAATTTCATCAAGTAAGATATTGGTTTATATCATCTTTTGTTATTCCATTGAATTCAACATGATCACTCCTGAGGCATTTTGGGCATAGCCCTTCTTCAGGGGATAGTATTCTGTAAAAATAAACAATTCTACAATAAAGCAATCTTATCTTATCACTTCGGTTTAGAGGTTATGAGCAACCATATTTAGTGGTACACAAGTTAGGAGGGACCATATGCACTTATTCACTTATTGATTATACATATCAATTGGGATTGAAGTTTTTCGACCATTTTCCATAACTGTGTTATTGAGGTCACATATGATTGCATTACATGAATAAACTCAAAAATTACATGCACATTTTAATTCTGTTGCTTAAACATAAACTATATTGGATAGATATTCACCGCTTAGAGCAAGAGAGTTGTTTTACTTGTTAATTAGAACAAAGGACTATTTGGCAACACTTAATCACAAGTTTGATGGCACCATTGTTTTCTTTTATAGCAACATATTGTAAATATTAAATTGTACTTTTGAGTATCATGCAGTGCTTAATGCAATATTTTAATTTGTTTTATTGAGGCATTATTTTCCAGACCCCTATCCCCTGAAGAAGGGCTATGCCCAGTATGCATTGGGAAAGATAATTTTGTATTCATTGTTATAACAAAGGATGATGTAATCTAATGTCTACACTTGAAATTATGAAGAGTAAAATACATTTGGAAAACTGAACTTTGGTTCTTTGGGAATAAAATTACATGAGAATATAATATTTGTCTAATGGACTACTTTTGAATAAATGATTGAACATTTTGCCATGGGTGCCATCTGTTATGCCAAGAATTACCTCCAATGTGCAAAGTAGCAGCATATTACATTGGATGTCCCCATAAGCCCAGAGTTATATCAAGCAGGCCACGGCCATCTGCAGACTCAGAAGCAAACAAAAGTCACTCTTACTCAACCACACTCTGCTATACTCATTACTTCTTTTTCCCCTCGCTCCCTCTTGGCCCTAACTTCACTCTAACTCACTCATTCATTCTCACTCATATCACTCCCATTCACTGTCACTCACACACAAACACACTCACACTCATTGGTTCTCACTTCTAAAAACACAACACCTCCCTTTCACACTCAGTGATTCCATCACAACGCCTGATGTACTAGACCCCCTTCTTTAAGAAGTAGGATTCAGTAGGTTCCCATGCCTCTGGGCTGTGGTGCAACCGCACCAGCCTCACCATTCAGAGCTTATGCCCCTTACATCCTCTCCTTTTCACCATCTCCCTCACACTGATATTCACATATTCATATTTAAACTTTGTCACTCGCGTTTACTCTCATTGGCTCACTCACATGCATAAATACTATTTTTTCATTCCACTTACCTGGCTTCCGTTATTGGCAACTCAGTCTCCATGGCAGCAGTGGATCAGGAATCGGGAAGCCTGTGTGAAGGGATCGTCACGGAACCAGACCCCTCACATGCACTATCCAGGCATTGACCTACAGAGTGCTCTGTTTTAAAACAATATTGTTGATGGATTGTGCCTCAGCCCTCTCTCTCATCAAGAGGCTGGAGACTAGACACATGCCTCACCTGCAGATTGGCAGTGTTCACAAAAACACAAAAGTCACTGCTCAGTTGAATGATTATCAGTTGTGGGTAGAGGCAATGGGCAGTAAGTGGTTCCTTGCAGCATGTAGGGACGTGCTATTGGCTGTGGACTTGAAGGCATCCCTGTGGCAGCTTTGCTGATTGAAAGTATCAGATATGGGCCTAGTGCATGTTTTTAACCAAGTTGCAGCACTGGAGTATTTTTTGTGTGTGTTTTATAGCCAGGATTAGCAAAGAGTTCTGCTTCATAGCTATAACCTTCGTCGGACGCAAGAGATCATACTCCATGCTAGGGGGGAAGAGATGGATGTGTTGCGGTGCACATTGATTGACTGTCACTGAATAATATGCAACTCCCCTAGGTCTCCTGCCGCCTCTTTCACCTACCATAATTCCTTTGTTACTAGTTTATAAGGTAGATGTTATTTTACATATCCACTCATTCTTGTATAATGTTAAGTACATGCTTCTAGGGATACATCATGTTTTGTTTCTTTTGTGACATTTGGTTATCCTTATTTGTACCTTACGTGCCTAATAAAAGCTATTAAAAACAAGAACACCTTTATGTAGCTCCTAGCTTCTAATGGTGGCACCGCACTCCTGGTTCAGCTGTTCCCTCTGCTCCACACCTTGATTTCGATGCTCTTCAAACTCTGCACTTGCCGGTATTCTCCATGTTTCATTCTCACAGGACACTCCTTTACTTACATGTAATTTCTCTGCAAAGCCAGTCACATAGTGGTATATTACTGTAATATAACCGTATATACTTACTATCCAAACTAGCCACCTTAGAAGTATAGCAAGTGCAGTAGGTTGACAGGTTGGTGAATATTGACATTGCATTCAAGTTTATGTATAGTTTGGGCATCTATATAATGAACTTGCTATTTGTGAACATGCATTTACTTTATTGTGTGCAGGGTTTGCCTTTGACACCCCCATTGTCTTGCAAGCCTTGACTTATTTATTTCCACACACATTGTTTCTAACTTTAAGAGATCCACATCCTTTTTCAGAAAGGAGAACGTGCATCGCCATGCACTGAGGCTTCTGCTCCACCTGCACCACAAAGTGACACCTTCTAAACTGGAGTCTCTACAGAAATCCCTTGAACCAACAAAGACGGTAAGAACAATTAAGTTGTTTTATTTCCCTTCTACAAACTGAATGTGATTAAATTGTTTGTTCACTCTAGTGATGTGTTTGGCGTCCATAAGGCCCTATTGAAGTAAGGACCGCTCTGGGCAGTAACTAAATCAAAGCTAGTTTTCCTTGTTCTGTTACTACAAGGGGCATCCCAAGATATTAACCATTTTGGAGGTTCGGAGTTTGGGCTCTGAAGAGCAGTGCAACTGGTAGAGGGCACTGGTCTGACTTTTTGATATTTGGTGAGCTGCAACGAAAAAATGACATCAATGGTCATTATGATATGTATGCTCTTTCATTGACAGACTTATCGCATTACACTCAAATAGACTAAAAAACAAGAGTCAGTTAATGGATGCTAACAGACTGAAAGTACAGCTCTCATCATGAATTGTATATGCAGGAGGAGAGGATATCGATGAGGGAAAATGGTGTTTTAGCTAGAAGTGTGTGATCTCATATGATCTGGTTCACCGAGTGGAGGAGTCACTCTCTCTCGTGACTCAAAGATTCTTTGAAGAAAAACAACTTGTAACACTCCGAGCCCAACACTAAATGGTGGATTTATGTAAAGCATGTGAATCTACAGCACCACATGCCACAAACAGATGTCTACTGAGTAAGTAACGTTTTCCTTCTCATAGACTTTGTCCTCCTTCTCATGTCTTTTGGCTCCGCTGCCCTACTGTGTATTTTCGTGATTTTGTGTGCTAGTGCCAATTTTTGGGGTTGTCGGTGTTCTTATTTGACCTGTGTCTTCTAGTACTATCATCATTACACATGCTTTCAAGGTAGCTTGCATGTTTTGTGATCCTCTGTGATCCCCTTTTCTCCTTTTACCATGTTGTGCTATTTTCTTGACTTTTTCGATCTTACCTACCAGTCAGTGTAAGCTGTATTCGTGGACAAAACAATATTATTGGCTTACCAAGAACTTAAAATTGTTTTTTAGCCAACCAATTGCTTACCATTCGGCTGGCTTCATTTTCACTCTCATTTGCTTATTTCGTATCCAATAGCCTGGATACATCATATTTTTGTCCTGCACCTTGCGTGTAACCTCTTTACTATTGCATTGCTTGGCTTAATTGTATTCTTCCACCACTCACATAGGGAGTTAATTTTTTTCTTTTTGTTTGAGTACTCCATGAGAATGTATGTGTTTGTAGCTCTCTACTCCGTGGCTTTTTACTCTCGCTAAATTGTGCCACACCCCTGTTACTGTCATCTTTGATTGCTTTTCTCCCACCACCAAAACCCAATGCTCGGACTGTCTGCCCCTTTATTTTTAATGTAACCCCACCGACCCCCACGCTTTCTCCCTCCAGTTCTTTTTGTAAAATATGTATTAATTTATTTTTTAGGGCCCCGAGAAAAGGGCTTTTGCACTCTTAAATTACATTTTTTTTTTTTTTTTTTTTTTTTTAACTGTGTGCCATCTTCGATTGTTTAACGAAAAGTAAAAGGAAAGGTTGCCTACATCATTCAGAACAAGCGCACATGCCTGATGATGCATTAAAGTACCTACTTAATGATGCAGTAGCACCATTGCACTTTTTTCTCTTTTTTTCATGATGCCAAAACGCACCAGTAAAAAGCTTTGTGCTTTAACAAATGCTTTTTAGTATAACCAAAAGCATATGCAAAGCCAGTAAGTCACAAAGGCCACACCTGTTGGCTTTGCCAATGCTTGTTTTTATTTAAAGACTTTATCTGGAAACATTCAACTCTCTAATCTTTTTTTCTTACAGTGAAACTATAAACAAATTAACTTCAGCATTGTTCAAGCAGCACTTTTCTTTTTCCCAATATGGGCAGTGCTGAATAGACTTATTTATCCCTTTACTTTTTTTGGATTATTATTCTTAGTCTGCTTTAAAGGAAATTGTGGCAAAGTTCTGTAACATTCATGCCAAATGCAAGTGCACACGACTAGAGTAGCTAGCACTCTGATCCTTCGGTAAAGCATTATTTTGGAGTGTAGGTCTCTTGTAGTTTCACACATT
Organism: Pleurodeles waltl; assembly: GCF_031143425.1. Taxonomy (NCBI): domain Eukaryota; kingdom Metazoa; phylum Chordata; class Amphibia; order Caudata; family Salamandridae; genus Pleurodeles; species Pleurodeles waltl. Next base: position 1,605,746,210 of record NC_090445.1, read on the forward strand.
TTGTCTGTGCAGTCTTTGGGATTTAAAAGTTGAACTTATTGTTAACAAACCTTTGTTCTGGCATGGAACGTATAAGATTTGTTACATGATCACCCGGAAACATACAATGCACACAGCAAACTCTGCCTTCATATTTTTGATATCTCATTGTGTTCAGAGGAGGCCCATGTCATTGGTGATGGAGTGGAAACAAATATGCAGATTCCTCCTCCGCCAAGACATTGTTTCAGGACACAGGAAGACCAAGTAGACAGCAGGGTCACACACACGTCAGCTGAGCTGCAGAGCCCTTCCTTGTGATCAAAGCCAATAGTCCCAGATGTTAGCAATATGTCCTTGGAAAATAGTGGCATCTACTTATTAATATGAATCCTTTTTATTTAAATGTGCCTTTTAAATAATGGATTCCGTCTAAAATTGGTTTCCCAGAATAGAGCGAAAGATTTGCACTTCCTATGCCCACTAAGCAGACAGACTGCTTCCTTTACAACTTCAAAGAGCTCTCCCAAAGAAGCGTAAGGCCCATGCCTATAGTCGGCTATGTTTGGGGAGGAAGGCCTTAAGGTCATGAAAAACCCAGCAACGGTGACCGCTGACCTTCCATGTTTGGACAAAAAATATATGGCCCCAGAGGACTAGACCAGACTTGGTAATCACTCAGGCAGCCCAGCGAAGATCGAAAAATCCATCGGTTCTGATATCTATGCCCCCTGACAAAGAGGGTAGGCGACTGGACAGCATCGGTAAGCACTTTTCTTCATTGTCATCTCCAACATAGGCAGGTATGACAGACAACTATGGGCTTACATCATCCCATACTTAGACCAGCTGCCAGAGGAAGCCAAAGCAGAAGCAAAGAAAATCTTGCAGGATGGAGAATGTGCTTCAGTAGAGGTAATTGACTATGCAATGGATATCACTACTACAGCTTTTCATCAACTTGCAGGAGTTACCATACTTTGGAGGCAGGGTTGACCGGTTCAGGCCGAAAGTCCAAAACAAGATCCTGGATCTCCCATTCGATGGAGAAGCCCTGTCTGGCAAACATGTAGACGATTTTCTACAAGCAATAAACACTGAGACCAGATACAGCAATGTCTTTCAGGATCCTTCAATTCAGGAAGCAGCCCTTTCAAGGTGCCAGAGGGTGAGGTTTTCCATCCTACACAGGAGGTTTTCAGCAGTACAGATATCCAGCTTATTCCTCTTCTTACCAACCATTCTGAACACAATACCGTCAAAAGCAAGCTCCACAGGCCGCCTACAACAGACCCATACCTAAGGGTAGAGGAGGACACCAAGAAAAGGACACTTGTCCTTGTAAGTTCCGGTTACCAGTGTTTCCCCGACTTCCAAACAAGGAGGAAGGATTTCTCATTGCAGTCACCATTGGCGACAGATCACTTCGGACCAATGGGTCCTGACTCTTGTCCAGTTTCGTAAAACCCTAGAGCAGTGGTTCCCAACCCGTGGTCCAGGGACCCCTGGGTGTCCGTGACTACTTAGAAACTCAACATTGTTTAACAGATTGGTTGCCCTGGCTTCCAGTAATGACTCAGTGGGGGGGTCACCAGGTCCCAATAATGATAAAGTGAGGGTCCACAGAAGTCAAAAGGTTGGGAACCACTGCCCTAGAGTTCGTACAGATTCCACCAGCAAGACCTCCTCATTCCCACAGTCAAAAACATCTCCATCTGCTCAAACAGGAAGTATTGACCATGCTCTGGAAAGGAGCAATCAAAAGAGTTCCTGTTTCAAAGAGAGGGAAAGGGTTTTATTCTCACTTCTTCCTAATCCGCAACAAGTGAAAGTAATGGCGTCCGATTCTAGACCTCAAAGACTTAAATATATATCTCAAGAAACAGTCATTCTGTAATAACAATGCAAGATTTCCTCCCTCTTCTAAACCCTGGAGATTATCTTTCCACTCTCCACCTTCAGGATGCTTACTTTTACATCCTCATTCATCCATCCATCCAACAGAAAATTTCTCAAATTTGCAGTAGCCGGAAGGCATTTTTAATTCAGAGTTCTCCCATTTGGCCTGAAGTTATAAAAAAGTTATTCAAAAAATGTTTAGCACAAGTTGCAGCATTCCTGACAAAACAGAAACTTCAGGTATTCCCATATCTAGACGACCGGTTAATCAAGGCTCCGTCCAAGATAGAAGCACAGAGATCAACAACAGTCTGTGTGACTCTCCTCAAAGAACTAGGTCTCACAATCAACATGACAAAATCAAATGTTCAATCCTCAAAAAACATAATTTTCCTGGGTGCAACATTGAACTTGTCGCTCAACAAAGCATTTCCTACAAGGGAAAGGCAACTAAAGCTAATAACCTTAGCAAAATAGATTCAAAGAAAAAAGTCTTTCAGCAAGGCTCCTCAAGTCTCTCTTAAGAAAGATGTCATCTTGCATTCCATGCATTCCAAGGAACTGGACAGCCAGTGGACGCAGGCCATGGGTTCCTTCCACGATACCATCGCAGTTACAAAGGCAATGGACACAGCTCCTTCTTGGTGGACTCAGAGTCTACATCTGTCAGTCATCTGTCATTCCTAACGCCACCCTCTCCATGGGTAATCACTATTGACGAATGGAAGAATGGGGAGCCTACCTTCAATACCTGCAGGTTAGAGGAAAATGGAAAACACAGCAAAACCATGATGCACTATGTCAACAAGCAGGGCAGGACCAGGTCTCTTCTCCTATCTCGTGAATCACAACCTATTTGGAATTGGCTCATCCTTCACAGAGTGCATTTACGAGCAGAGCACAATTCAGGAAAACAAAATGTGTTAGCCGACACTCTCAGCATATTGAAAACATCCATCCATGAGTGGGAGTTAGATCGGGAAGCAATAGATCAGATATTCTCTTGGTGGGGCAAGCCAAACCTCTACCTATTTGCAACTCCCCAGAATACCAAATGCCGATTCTTTGCAACTTGGGATCACCATCCAGGATCATGGAGGAGTGCATTTTTGATGGCATGGTCCGGAATATATACTTACGCTTTTCCACCCATTCCTCTCACTCAGAGAGTTCTGTTGAAGATGAAAACCGAGAGGTGTGGAATACTCCTGACAGCCCCTGTGTGGCTGCACCAGCATGGGTTTACAGAGTTGCTTAGCCTCTCAGAGAGCTCCCACATTCTGTTACAGACCACACCTTTCCTCTTGACATTGAACAAAGGTAAAATGCTAATCCGGATCCAGGATCTCTTCACTTGTCAGCTTGGCGCCTGAATACAATGAATTTCGACCACTTAGAGATCTCTCCTTATTGTAGAGACATACTCTCCAAAGCCAGAGCGGAGAGCACAAACAAACCTACCATCTTAAGTGGAAGAGATTTTGTGTATGGTGCCAACACGCTAAAGTTCATCTGCTATTGTCATTTCCTGACCAGATACTCCTATATCTACTGCACTTGGCTCGATCCTGATTGGCTCATGCTTCCATCAAGGTACCCTTAGCTGTGATATCCCGATACAGACGGTCGGACAAGTCACCGTCTTTATGGTCTGCTAGAATTATCAAACAATTCCTCAAAGGTCTTTTTCGAGTTTTCCCACCAGTCAGAGCACCTCCTACAACTTGGCAGCTGAACACAGTATTATCGCAGTTGATGAAGCATCCATTTGACCGTATTTACTGGGCGGTAATTAAAGTTCCATTCATGGAAGGTCACTCTTCTTGTGGCGCTCACCTCGGCTAGAAGAGTCAGCGAGATCCAAGCCTTTACCACATGGGACCCATTTCTACAGTTTTAGGAGACTAGAGTAATCCTTTGGACAAATCCAAAGTTTATCCCTAAGGTCCCTTCTGACTTTCATATCAATCACCCAGCTATTTTAAAATTGTTCTTTCCGAACCCTACCACACCTGCTGAACAAGCTCTTCACTCTCTAGACATCAAAAGATGCCTCAAATTGTATCTCAAAGACCAAAGGTTTTAGAAAATCTAACCAGTTCATGGCATTTAGCATTCCAAAAAAGGGTCAGCCTCTCTCCAATCAAGGTACTGCGAAGTGAATATCTAGCACAATTCATTTTTGCCACTGTACAGCAGGAAAACCTTTACAGACACCAACACATGCTCATTCAACCAGTGCTGTAGCGACCTCAACAGCACTCTTTGCTGGTGTGTCTCTTCAGGACATTTGCATAGCTGCCACCTGGAAGAGGACGCTCATCTTACGAAGCACTACTGCCTAGATACAGCACCTCAAGGTGATGTTTTGGTGGGTCAAGTGGTACTGAGACATCTGTTCCAGTAACTGTGAGATTTTTTCTCTTTTCTTCCCACAGTACCAGTATTAGTTCCACACGTTGTTTAATGTTTATTTAAAATTGCTTTGTCATAACAACATTCAACTATATGCGTCATTCGTTGTATATGTGAGACGCAGATTCTTTTTTCACAGGGGTATTTACATATGTTTTACATATGTGACGACTGTTATATGTATACTTAACATTACAGTGTACTTCACTACTGCTAGCTACTGTGATTGAAGCATGTGAATGTATGACAGTTCCAATAAAGGAGTAAGAAAATAAGTTATTTACCTGTAACTGTAGTTCGGCAGTATTGGAATCTTTCATAGGTTAACACGCGACCCTCCCACCTTCCCTGAGCGGCTCACCATTCTCTCCATCTATCTTTGGTTCTCCAGCACTCATGCTTTGGCAAATCTGAGGACCTGGAGCTTCTCGCAGGAGTGTTCTAGAGGGTAAAGCAGCCTGATTGGCTGAAACGTATGTTTGGTCTCTTTTTTTTAATAGACTAGGATATACCACTAAAGTAAAGGGTCTGAGACCTTCATGCACTATACCTAGCATTGTATTGCTGTTAAAAGGAACCGGGGACTCCCATCTCGACGACGGGGAATTGTTCAAGCATGTGAATCTATGAGAGATTCCAATACTGGAGAACTGCAGTTACAGGTAACTTATTTTCATACACCATATCGACATTGAGTGGAGTGTTGAAAATGTAGCATCACACGGTTGTGACACCAAAATTGGTTTCCAGGATGCTTTTACTCAAAAGTTAATTTTTATAAAATACTGCAAAAAAGGGTTGGGATATAATCATTCTCTCCCAAGTACAGTGTTTACATTGGAAGATGTGAGTGGTGCTCAATCAGTTTTCAGAGTAGGGGTTTTGCCATCAGTGTTACATAAAAAAAGTTGTAGGGATTGTGAAATATCCAAGCGTCACACAAAGAGAACGTGTAGCAAATAAGCCATGCCCATTCAGTAGGAGTGTGGCATGAGTGTAGTGTGTGTCCGGTGGTGCATTTTGGAGCTCACTGCCACAAATATATCACTTTAGCATGGTGCGGTAGCACACTGTTATTTACTGACTGCACATTTCCCATTGAAATAGCCATAAATTTGCAGATACACAGTTTTACTGATAAATTTATATAGTGCATAAAGTATGGGGAAATAGTTTCAGTGAATAATTATCATTTGTGCATAACTAGTTTCAGTGAATATTTATAATTTATGTATCACCAATGAGGACAACTCTTGAGGCTGCTGTAACTGATGGCATCCCTGGATCCTGCTGGTCGAACAAATAAGGTGGCATATGCAGACTCTGCAGTTAGATCTGAAGTCCCAGTAGTCCCAACATCAAGGGTACCTCTACACCCATGTTCAGACTTTGAAAGAGACTTCAGAAGAACTCTAGAGTGGGTTCCTGGACTGTAATGGGATCAGCCTAATACCCCTCTCCCTTCCCCACCCAGATTGACAGTAATGAACAATGCATCACTTCTAGGTTGGGATGGCCATTTGGGAGGGATGGCAATCAACATCTGGAGCTGAAAGACACCTGCTTGGGGTTGATAGCCTTCCTTCCATCCATTAAGGGAGGCCGGTACAGGTGCTCATGGATAACACCATTGCCATGTGGAAATGCAACAAACAGGGTGGGGTTGTGTCATGGACCGTGTGCTAGCTGTCTGCACCTAATGGATGACAAATGGCAGCTACACCCTGAGGAGGCACAAGGTCTCTGTCAGCACTTCTGAGCGTTGGAGTTTCCAAGGCCTCTATCAATCGGAGACTCATTCCGCCTCAAGTGGAACATTGACTCCTCTGTGCCTTTCTGCCAATACCACTCCTGCCCCCGTTCTCCAGAAGATCCGGACAGACCAGGCCCAAGTCATCCCAGTAGCTATGGATTGCACAAATGCAGTATAGTATTCAGAACTCCTGGGCTTGAGTATATGTCATCTGTTTGTTTAGGCTGACTCTCCAGGAGGAACTGCTGTTGCATGAACAGGTCAGAGTTCTGCAACCGGGTCGTCGTGCTTTCAAGCTTCATGCTTGGAAATTGAGCAGCAACAACTGAACACCTTTGAGTCACCTCAAGAGGTGATTGATGGCACATTGGCAGCCAGGCGGCTCTCTATGAAAACTGTATACTCCTTTGTTTGGGACACATTTGTGGATTGGTGCTGCACACTCAAGATTGACTCCCTTCTGGCCACGTTATCTGACATTCTGTTATTTATTTTGCCTCTTGCCCAGCAAACCTTTTCTTTGGGCACAGTTAAGGGTTATTGTTCAGCCTTCTTATGGTTGCCAGATCAGTCCTTATTGTTTTTTGTCACCAATTGTGATGCAGTGTTTGAAAGGGCTACAACATGTTTCCCTTTTCTCCCTTTAACATGCCCCAATAGGACCTTAACCTAGTCCTGACTTATATGAAGTGCACTCTGTTCTAGCCGCTTCCCAGCTACCTTTTACATCTCCTTTCTATCAAGACTGTGTTAGTTATCGCCATCACCTCGGCTCAGTGTGTGAGTGAGCTTCAGGCTATTTGTGTCAATCCCCCACACACTTCCTTCTTCCCATACAAACTGGTTCTGTGGACTAGGGCATTGTTCCTGCTGATAGTGACGCTGTTCCACGTCACTCGAACCATCACCCTTCTGGCGTTTTATGCTCCAACTCACCATTCTAATGAGAAGAGCAGCCTCCATTTCTTGGCCCACACAGCTTCTACATAAATTATACTAAAGAGAACCAGGTGGACAATCAGCTCTTTGTGCTTTCTTTGGAGCAAAAGAGGGCAAGGCAATGCAGAAGAGAACCATCTCTCACTGGAGCACGCTCTGCATTAAGGTCTGCTATGTAATGGCCAAAAAGCAGCCCCCAGAAGCACAGCGTGCCCATGCCACCAAGGCTGAAAACTGCTACCACTGCGTTGGCACGCAGAATCCCCGTCCTGGGCACTTACCATGTGGCTACGTGGGCATTCCTCCATACATTTATGAAGCACTATTGCCTGGATGGTCAGGTTTGCTGATTGCAGCATTTTGCCCACTCGGTCCTGCAGGACTTTCAGGTTTGTGCCCATTCACAGACCCACCTCCAAATAGGACTGCTTTAGTATCTATTCAGAAGGTGAGAAATCTGCGGCTAGATAATCTTGGCATTACCAATGGTAAGTAACTTGTTCATCTGACAGAGACTTCTAGCTGCAGATTCCTCACCTACCCTTCCCTCCTCCTCATTCTGTGACTATCCATTAATAAGTCTAGGAATCTGCACACTGTGAACCAATTTGCTTTTGGGGCTCTGCTTTAGGGGGCGCAGACAGTCTCAAAAGCAACTGATGTCTGTGCATGGGGTGGCACCTATATAGGCTCCACACGTCATTTCTGGAGTGGAATGGTGCCACTGCAGAGCTGCACATTGCCACCTTTGGGCATGCAGTGATACTGCTGAAAGGTTTCTGGATCCTTTCCGATGCTTGGGGAATACTCTGAAGGCAAGGAATCAGCAGCTAAATAGTGTACCAGAAATAGCACAATTGAAGGTAAGTAACTTGTTTTTTGGTTAAAAAAACAGTGCTGGTGTGTTGTCTCTGGAGCCGTATCGCACCAACATTAGTTCCCTGTTTTCTCCACCCTTTAACATGGATCTGTATCTACTCTCCTTGAATTTTCACCTTTTTTATGCTGACAGGTCTTTTCTATTTAAAAAAATATCCATCTTCGCAGTGTCTTCCCACAAATAACTCAGGATTCAAGGCCTGTCCTACCTGCAGTGGCCAATTGTCCATATCAGGACTACGAGGTCGGACTGTGATTCTTGGGGCTGCCTCAGAATTATGCAAAATCAGTAGCCTCATGCATGGCAATGCTGTTAAGGAGCATGGAACTAAACTTTGTGGTGTGTGCATGCTTAGATTGGCTTGACACTGGTCATGGTTGAGATCAGTTGCGATTCTCATCCTCCTCTAAATCATCTAAGTAAAAGAAGAGGCAATACGAGAGGCTGAGGAGGAGGGATGACAACATCCCTTGATATTTGTGGGGTGGTGTGGAGTTCTACTAGTTGACATCACTCCACCTGAAGAACCCCTTCCTTGCCCTCCACTGGGCATGTCCCAAGGCCACAGCTGCCCTTAGCGTTTATGGCACCTGCACCAATGCTAGCATATCCAGAATTCCTGGCACCAGAGCCGATCGGCCCAGGCATGATTCTGTTGTTGTTAAGGCAGGAGTTGTCCCCTCTGGTGCACTTTGGGGCTCCATATTGATTTACAGCAACAGGTCCACTGTTTTCAACTCTATGGGTTCCCACTCTGGAAGGCCTCCAGTGCTGAGACTCACTACTAGCACCTAACTTGATGCCTTTGCCGTCAATGGTGCAGGTGCCAACACCGCCACAAGAACAACCAACAAAGACCCAAGCAGTTCTCATACTTCCCCTAGAATCGCCGAGGAGGTTGATATAAAGAACAATCAGCATCTGAACCCTCACTATTTCATCATCGACAGATTTTGGATGATATTTTTGAATCTGACACTGACCAGATTCAGCACCTGAGTCAGTGGTGCATGACTATGATGAACACTTTGATGACGGAAGATCCTGCCTTTCTCTCAGCTTATCCCTTACTTGAAAGTCTGGTTGTGCAAGCCTGTTTGTGCACAAGCAGAATCCAGGAATGTTCCCCACCAGACAGAAAATACTTCAGTTCAATTTGGCATCTCAACAGATTAGCGTTTCACATCTGATTAGTTGGGGCATATAATGCTAATTTTCATATATATTCGCACTACTTTTAGACAGTTTTTCTCAGTGCAGTAAGTAGAGGACAGAACATGTGATCAAATAGAAACTCCAGATGGACACTAACAAGCAGATGCCAGGCTCTTCTCTTGTGGTAAGAATGTGATAAGGCCTTCAAACAGATATACAACAAGCTATAGTAATAGGCTGGCTTCACTAAATATTCAGTTCTCGCTTCCTTGTGCCAACTTCAGACTGAAGTTATGCTTAGACAGGCTTACTATACCGTGTACAACTCTGGTTAACAAGATCGCAGTGTATTTAAAATATACTCAAATGTGCAGTAATGGCTCTAGTACTGATCTAAGCAGATAAAATACATTTACAAATGTTATTGCAAACAGCAAGGTCTGCATAAAATGGGGTATACCCATGTTTTGTGGCATATGGCAGATTTGGTTGTTCCGATCTTTCCTATGACCTGGGTGACCATTTTGCCAAAATGGTAAGTGATAGGCAATATTCCTCAAAATACATCAAGGCAGGCCTGGACACAGGGCATTCTGTGGCCAGGGCCATTGGGTCCCCCATAACCCTCAGGAAGCATGTTTTGATTTTCAAACGAGTATCCTGTGGGCTATGGGGGAGCAACCTGCTCAAACTGCAGGCAATTCACCCATCCCTGAAAGCATAACTTGAGATATGACACCCAGTTTACTTGGGTATACAGGCAGCAAAAAAGGGCAAGGTGTCCAGAAGAGGACATTCTCACACAGGACCATCTTGTGCATCAAAATGTAGTGCAGCCTGACCAAAAAGGAGCCGCACTGGGGGAATCCGTACTCATTTCCCCACAGCAAAGTCTTCAACTTCTGCTCCTTACCAGGGATATCCTGTGGCTCAAATTCGATGTGCTGCGACAGGTTTTATCTCTTCACATGTTTGTCAAGCATTACTGCTTAAACTCAGAAGTGAGGAAGGATGGCCATTTTGCACATTCTGTACTTTAGGATTTCCTTCTGTAACCATTCCTTCAGAACCACCACGTAGCAGGGGGAGTCAACTCAAAAGGTGAGGCATCTGAAGGTTGAAGCAATTCATCAGAAGAAATAGTTTTGTAACTTTTGCTGGTGTAGATCACATGTTTTGCATACTCCTGCCATTTAGTATTGGAAGCAGACATATGCAAGTTGTTTTTCTTAGAAGAATTCTCGGGGATGGCAATGTCTTGTGTCTCCTCACTTTGTCTAGGTGCATTTGTGGCTAAGACTCTACCTTATAGGTATTTCTTTTTCCGCCATTGAGTTTTTTCAGCTTGAACTCTGGGACCATAGACCATTTCTCTCTTCCTTTCGGCTTTAGTTATCAAGTAATGAGAGCAGTCATCAGAAGGTCAGTCAGAGAATTTGCTGCCTCAAACCCCAGCGTGCCACGAGAAACAGAGCACCAAAAGACTTTCATAAGAGGGATCCAAAGGGTAGGGAGAACCTTTCACTCCACAGCCATCCCAGGCCCATTAAAAACGGCTCCCAGAGCCACTATTCCACAGACTACACCACAGGATCGATCTTAAGGCAGCAACCTCAAAAGCTGCCCAATCAGAGGCCAAGCACTGCTCCAGAGGGAGATTGGCATCATGTCCTAAGGTTGGCACCAAAAGGCACCGACCTTTGGATTAGGCCTTTGACTCCAGGCCTATTCAGCATTCATTAGCCTCGACTGGCTCTCGGGAAAGCTCATTCCAAGAGCACTCAGCCTAGGCAACATCCAAAGCCATATCACCTTATAGGCCCAGACCAGCTGCCTTCAGAACTACCCCACGGATTCAGTCCAGCTCCTTGTTCTGAAGGAGTTACATACGCGTTTGATTTTAATGAGGTTCGAAGTTAGTTTGTTGCACTGCACATTCATTACGATTTTGATACTATCCTCGTCCCTCCTTCTAAGGTCATGGTAAAGTGGATGAGGTCCTGACATTGCCGTGCTAGGGTGGTGCCGTATAGCTCCAGGGACATACCTGTGCTACCTATGGTGCAGAGAGGAATCCAGCATAATCTGCGGGCAGAGGAGATCAAAGAAAAGTTTCCAGATCTATTCTGACTTCTAAGGTATTCAAAAGGTGAGGAATCGGCAGGTAGAGTATCCACCAGAACAATCTGTTCTATGGCATCTGTGTCTGTAGAAACAAATGCTCTGCATACTCCTGCCATCTAGTTTTCTGTTCTGAGAGGTAGAATTTTTTTTTTCTTGTAAGAAGTATTTTGAGTCACAGTATCCAGTGACTCCTCGTCTTGGTGATATTGCACATGGGCATCAACACCTTTGTTTGATTATTTTCCCTTCTCCGTTGGGTTTGGACGTGTGTGCCTTCACCTGCTTCAATTTTATTTTATTTTTCCTCCCTTTGCCTATTTCGACCGTATTGTCCTCGCTTTCCCTTTCCTCATTTTAGGGCTCTCCTTGGTTTGTTGTGTTGGGCCACCTGATCTTTGGGGTGCCAACACCTGCCTTGGGCCTACCTTCCATGCGGCACCAAAGGAAATGCTTACCAGATGGAACAGCCTCCATTCCACTTTTGTCCCCTGTGCCACACCAAATTTCTGCTCAGTGACCAGCAGTTTGTGTGCAACCTCTGCCTTTCCCAGGATCATCAAAAGGCTGACTGCGACGCCTGTATTCTTTCCCCTCCAATAAGACTCTTCAGCACTGAAGAGCACAATGGTTGGAAATGGCACAGAAGGCACCAGATGACACCCTGGTTATATTTGGAGAGGAGCTTACTAATGTGGAGCCACAGGGGAGGAAGAGGCCCTCTCCATTCAGGACAGCTCGGACTTGGTCGTCCAGTCAGAAATCGAAAACACAAAATCACCCCTCCCACCCACCACAAGACTATAAAAAAAAGTCTTGTCAACCTCTTCTTGAGGTCGCCGATCCCCCACTGCTCACCAGGCCATGGTCGGCACCGAAAGGCTGCTTCAGATGTTCCGCCCTCTGGCTCGGCACTGAAAACACCTGTGAAGACCAAGGCTCTGTCCTTGGCATCAACCTCTTTCTCCTCAGACCAAGAGATTGTCTGTTTTGATTCGAGCCTCAGCACCGAGCCAACAACATTCAGCCATCACTTAGGTGTAGACCTTACTGCACAGAGCGAAGTCCTTATTGTGGAAATCATCGTAGCCGAAATCTTGGAAACATAGAGACTCTGGCAAGTCTTCGAGTACCCCTTCTCCAGTGGAGCCCGTCTTGGAAACCATGGATGCTCGACAGCATTGCCTCCAAACACAGAAGGGTACAGGCAGGATTATTGCCATGCCGTCCTCTCCTGTTCTCCTCAATCAGAAACTTTCTTTCCAGGAGGCTTTGGATGTTCCTTTACCAGCCAAAAAGACGACCAAGGGCAAGGCTGCAAATCCTCCATGCAGACCTTCACCACCTACTCATCCTCTTCCTTCTTCACCTTCATCCCCTCCTCATTCTCCCGCTTCACCACCATAGGGAGATTAAACACCTCAGGGTTCTCCTTTGCTTTTAGGAGTGTCTCAAGACAACACAGACCCTTGGGGCACTTATGATCCTGATCTTATTGCCTCTAATGTCCCAACCTCTACCCTGACCACCCCTCACCACCCAAAGACAATACTTCATACCAGCAGGTACCATAACGTTGAGCTACATAAGGACCCTTTCGAGCAGGATTTCCTGTTAGTTACTCTAACTACCACTCACAGGGACTTACAATATCACCCTATGCTCCCTGGCATGCTTCGCCATGCAGAGGAGATCTTTAAAGAGCCTGTCCCTTCTATGGCGGTCATCACGCCAAGGGTGGATAAGAAATGTAAGTCAGCTCCTTCTGATCCTCTCTACATTAGGTCTCAGGTCCCACCGACTCTTTTGTAGCTACCACAGCGTGTAAACAAGCCAGTAGTCAAGCTACTGGGGACTCTCCTCCCCCTTAGAAGGAGAGCAAAAAGATTAGTCCTGCCGGCAAGAGAATCGCGCACATGCCGCAAATCATTGGCGTATCGCTAGCTCACAAGCCTTGTTAGCTCAGTATGACTAGGCTCACTGGGATGAAATGGAGAAACTCCTCCAGTTCTTAGCAGATGAGCACCGTAAAAGGAGGCAACAGATACTTGCAGAGGGGCAAGTGATTTCAAATAACTCAATTACGTGCGCCCTGGACGCCGCTGACACAGTTGCTCACGCCATTAGTACCAGCGTCCTTCTCTGGAGGCATGCTTGGCTGTGGTTTCAAACCTGAGGTCCGGCAGGCAGTCCTTAATATGCTTTTTGATAAGAAGCTTCTATTTGCACCTTCAAATAGACACTACACTTGAAAAAAATTAAAACAAAATGCAGACACTGCTAAGGCCATTTGTTCCCTTCAGTCCCCTACACAAAGAGGCACTTTTTGTCGCAACCCTGCACCTCTGAGGCGTCGACTTCCTATCTTAGGCAACCGAAGTCCACCTATTCAAGAGGATTCTACAGAGGCTCTTTTAGAGGTACCAGTAATAAGGGAAGAGCAAAGACCACCGCCTCATGAGGCTCCTCTTTCACTGCTAAACAGTGACTACCTCCACCTTCCCCCGCGCTTACCCTACACCTGTCTGGTGAAGACTCCAACTTTTTTATTCACACTGGGACAACATTACCACTTACCTGTGGGTTCTCTCTATTCTCTTCCAGGGGATCCTCATCAAAGTCATAAACATTGAATATTCCCGCCCTTGTGCAGGGACCCCGGAGCATATATAAAATACACACATATAAAGTATGAAATATGCACGAAAAATATAAATATAGCATTTTTAGTAGACATATCTTTCATACTAAACTCATATATACTTGTGTAAAACAGCAATGCAGGCTATAATCATAAACAGGCTAAAATGCTTTATTTCTATGAAGTTTTATTTTTAGTTTTTTTTTAATAAAATTACTAAAGAGAATAAATATCTACCCAAGCCCCCAAAACTGGGCTTAGGGAAATAAGCAGTAGTAATCGCCAGAGAAAAAGGAGAAAAAACGACATTGAAAAACAATGGAGCATTCTTAGCCAATAGGCTGCATGCAGGTTAACACAGGAGAACCATAAAAGCTTTGGCACCGTGCCTTTAAGACCCTGAGCACCTCCAGTATCCCACCATGCCTCAGGGGTGAAGGAAAGGTGACAGTTGGTTCACAGTTAGGTCAGTTCTTTTTTCCGGCTTCTTCTGAGAGGATCCTGGAGCATTGAGCTCTCTGTTTTTCTGAGTTTTTCTCAGAAAATCTTTTAAAACAGCGTTTTTTCCTGTTTCACTCGACAGATAACATCTTTGTCTGAGTTTGGCAGTTTTTTCCTGACAGAAAAATGCCTTCCCTTTTTGTCAAATGCCCTTCTTGTGGGAAGAAGAAAGCCCAGTCAGACCCACACTCTCTTTGTATTGTATGCCTGCCTCAGAGTCACTGCCCTGACACTTGCAAGCACTGCAAGAATATGTCAAAGAGGACTCTGAAGGACAGAGAGAAAATCAGGCTTCATGGGCTTCATGAGAGGCAGAAGACATCGTCCTCTTCACTTCCCAGGCAACCAACAGGCCAGTCTCAGGAGAGAATGGCCAGGTCGACGTCAACAGGTAGGAAAGTACCTGTTTGTTCCCCGTCGACGTCATCGCTGCCACCGTCGCACCGGCATAGATCGACGGCGACCCGCCCGACGTCGAAGGATACGGCGTTGAGGGAACATGGCCATCGGAGGGGCATATCTCCGTCGACGGCAGCCCGCCGATCGACGTCGAGCCATCACCGGCGCATCCGTTCGCCGCCGAAGACCGTACGCCCCCAGACGTCAAGAGACACGACGGCACGAGCGACATCCGCCGTCGGCCACTCACCGCTCCACGTCGAGGCACGCGACGGCGAGCAGGTCAAGGTCCAGAGATCGCCGCTCGACGTCAAGACACTACGTCGAGGCATTCAACGTCGAGACTAGACCAACCAGTGTGCCCTTCGACGTCAGCACAGGAGTCGACGTCGACACAGGTTTTACCTGTCTCGCAGGGAGTAGAGCATCGTCCTCCAGCAGATAAGGCCGCACCATCTCCTGTGGTCTCCATACGGAGCGATTCATCTCGTTCAAGAGCGGCATCATCGGGGCATGTTTCACCCATCAACTTATCACCAAGATGGTTGGAGAGCCTTAATAGACCAGCGGCCTCCCCGGATTCACAGTACTCTCGAATGTACTCTCCTACTGCCTCTCTCCCGAGAACACCGTCACCGACAGCGCGGGCAGGACGGGCTCGTTCTGCTCCTCGCCAACCGACAGCAAGGCCTGTGCGCACTGTTACAGCGTCGCGCAGCAGGTCTCGTTCCCAACGGCGGTCCAGGTCACGATCACGACACAGAAGATCACCCTCTTGGTCGTCGTCAGGATCATCTGTCGGGCGTTACTCCCCCACCCTAACAGATTCTCCACCTGCTAGGATCTCACCGGTGGATGACATTACCACTTTTAACGAGGTGCTGTTAAGGGGAGCGCAGAAATTAAATATAGAGGTTCCAGAGCCATCTACCTCCTCGTCAGTCATCTTTGAGACTCTGCAGCACAGATCAGTGTCGAAAAAGCTACTACCGCTAGTGCCTGGCTTGTTGCAGCCAACCATGGACACTTTTCTGACCCCAGCCACACTCAAGTCTGCCCCGGCTAGGATTCTGAAAAAATATAAGGCTCCCGAACAGGATCCTTTATTCCTGAGAAAGGATCCGCCAACGGACTCTGTTATATTGGCCGCAGCCCGAAAAACCCACTCGGTTGCATCATCCTCCACGGTCCCCCCAGATAAAGAGAGCAGGCATCTAGACTCTCTGGGGAGAAAGATGTGCGGTACGGCGGCATCTGTAATGAAAGTCTCCAGCGCGTCTGCGCTCCTGGGCAGGTATGACCGTTCTCTGTGGGACTCCCTCAACAGATTCACAGAAAAATTGCCCAGAGAAGACAGACAGGACTTTCAAGAAATCCTGCAAGAGGGATGCCTGGTATCCAACCAGGTCATCAGCGTGGCGGCGGATGGGGCGGACTTAGCTGCACATGGGTACGCACATGGAATCTGTGCAAGAAGGTCTTCCTGGCTGAGACTGACTGGTTTAAAGCAGGACGCACAACAGCGCATCCTAAACCTCCCATTCAGCGGGAACTCGCTAGTCGGTACCCATGCAGATGAAGAGATAACCCGCATGAAGACCGAGGTGGACACCATGAGGGCAGTAGGCCTGGAAAGGAAGAAAGATTTCAGGCGGAGGTACAGGCCTTATGACAGGCGCTCGTTCCAGCAGAGGGTTCAAACCCCTCACTGGTCCCAAAGGCCACAACAACGGCAAGGACGCCCCCTTTTTCAGGCTCGTAAGTCCACAAGGAAGCGAGGGTCAAGTAGACCTCAACAGTCCACACCGAAAGCGCAGGCCAAGCAATGAGATCTCGCTTCCCTCGACACTGTACACCACTCCGGTGGGGGGAAGTATCACAAGTTATCTTCACGAGTGGCACTCTATCACAAAAGACAAATGGGTGCTCAACATTGTCGAAAATGTCTACTCTCTTCTTTTCAGCCTCCACCACACTTGCCACCAGCCAAATGCATTCCATCTCATCTCAGCCTGCTGCGCAAAGAGGCTCTCGCCCTCTTACAAAAGAAAGCAATAGAAAAGGTTCCACCTGCACACAAAGGAAAGGGGGTTTACTCCCGTTATTTTCTGGTGTCGAAAAAGGGCAGAGAGGGCGTTTTCAGACCAATTCTGGACTTACGGCTGCTGAACAAGTACATAAGGAAACAGAAGTTCAGGATGCTAGCTCTTCACCAGATTTTCCCTCAACTACATCAGAGAGACTGGATGTGCTCCATCGACCTGCAGGATGCATATTTTCACATCCCAATAGCTCCAAAGCATTGGAAATTCTTGCGTTTCCAAATAGCTTCACAGCACTATCAGTTCAGAGTTCTACCATTCGGCCTGAAATCTGCCCCCGCGTCTTCTCGAAATGTGTGGCAGTGGTAGCGGCACATCTTCGAAAACAAAAGATCTTCATCTACCCATACCTAGACGACTGGTTACTGAAGGCTTCCTCTCCGGATCAGGCGAGAAGCCATCGGGACATTGTGCTCAGGGTTTTCGAGCCTCTAGGTCTTCAAATCAACTACCAGAAGTCAACCTTGATTCCAACACAGAACCTTCACTACCTGGGGGCTATACTAAACACAGAGCTCCAAAGAGTGTATCCTTCGGAGGAACGACTATTATCGATACACAGGAAGTGTCAAGACCTGTTAAAAGCCGACGCACCTACGGCCCGTCAGGTGACATCGCTGCTGGGCTCTATGGCATCATGCATTTTCATTGTCCCAAATGCCAGGCTGCACATGAGGCCCCTTCAAGAGGCATTGGAGAGCAACTGGAGCCAAAGGACAGGACGTGGGAAGACAGAGTGCGGCTACCAACAGCGGCACTCCAGTCATTGCAATGGTGGATGCACAGACCTCACCTGTCAGGAGGTGCTCCGTTTACCAGGTAGTTCCATCCGACACTCTGGTAACGGATGCGTCTCTTCAGGGATGGGGGGCTCATCTGGGTCCCCTTCAGGCTCAGGGCCTGTGGTCTGACAAGGAAAAGAACTACCACATCAATCTGCTGGAACTCAGAGCGGTCCATCTGGCTCTCAAGTCTTTCACTCCTTTGATTCAGGGGAAATCTCTCCTAATACAAACGGACAATACAACCACAATGTATTATTTGAACAGACAGGGGGGAACGAGATCCCTACCCCTTTCTCGAGAGTCCCAAACAATATGGCATTGGCTCCTGGCCAGGGGAATGTCACTTACAGCGATTCACCTGTCAGGTCAACAAAACGTGGAAGCAGATTTCCTGAGCAGACACCTAGAGGACGCACACGATTGGGTTCTACACGGCGAAGTCGTCGAAGACATCTTCGCTCAATGGGGTCGACCTCAATTGGATCTCTTCGCAGACGAAGTAAACAAGAAATGCCCAGACTTCGCATCCAGGTTCTACCGTCCGGGATCTCGAGGGAATGCCCTGTCGATCGACTGGTCAGGGATATTTCTCTACGCCTTTCCACCGATTCCCCTCATACCGGCAGTGATCAACAAACTTTACAAATCCAGAACCAGAATGATTCTCATAGCGCCACAATGGCCCTGTCAATTCTGGTACACAGATCTCCTCAACCTTTCGGAAAAACCTCACAGGAGGCTGCCGTGCAGACCGGATCTTCTGAGGAGGATGGAGGGCAGGATTCTACATCCCAACCTACCCTCTCTGAGCTTAACAGCATGGCTCCTGAATTCCTGCAGTATGGACACAGGGCTCTCACAGGAGTGCATGAACATCTTGAAAGAGTCCAAACGACCTTCCACGCGGCGTTCTTACGCTTTTAAGTGGAAGAGATTCTACATATGGTGCTGTCAACAAGGGCAGAATCCCATATGGGCTCAGGAGGATGTCATACTGTCTTATTTACTTCATCTGGCAAAGTCCGGTCTGCAGGTATCATCTATTAAGGTACATTTGTCTGCCATTACAGCCTATCGTAAGTCACCTTCTCAGGAATCCTTCTTTACGAAACCAGTAGTCAAGGATTTCTTAGAAGGTTTGAAAAAAGTTTTTCCGCCCATTCAGAGACCCTCTCCTCCATGGGAACTGAACATAGTACTGTCAAAACTTATGGGCCCTCCTTTCGAACCTATACACAAGGCCTCTTTACAACACCTTACGTGGAAGACGGCTTTTTTGGTGGCCATTACTTCCGCGAGGAGGGTCCGTGAAATTCAGGCTTTGTCTTCCAAAGAACCGTACACAGTTTTTTCACGACAATAGAGTGGTTCTGCGAACTCACCCATCTTTCCATCCGAAGGTGGTGTCAGAATTCCACATCAATCAGACTATATCTTTACCGACTTTCTTTCCGGAGACTCCGGCAGAGAAAGCATTGCACTCCTTAGACTTGAAAAGAGTGCTGAAATTTTATTTGGATAAGACAAAATCGATTAGACATTCCAACCACTTGTTTGTAAATTATGGTCATTTGAGGACAGGAGAGGCAGCATCTAAACGAACGATATCAAGATGGATAGTGTCTTGTATTGTTAATACTTACCAACTGGCTAATAAACAATTACTAGCTAGGCCTAAAGCGCATTCCACAAGGGGAAAAGCGGCTACTGCTGCCCTCCTTAACAATGTCCTCATCAATAGTCATAAACATTGAATATTCCCGCCCTTGTGCGTGGACCCCGGAGCATATGTAAAATACACACATATAAAGTATGAAATATGCACGAAAAATATATATATACCATTTTTAGTAGACAAATTTTCATACTAAACTCATATCTACATGTGTAAAACAGCAATGCAGACTATAATCATATACAGGCTAAAATGCTTTATTTCTATGGAGTTTTCTTTTTTTAGTTTTCTTTTTTTTTAAACAATCCTTTTCAAAATTACCATAAGAGAAATAATATTTACCAAAGCCCCATAACTGTGCCTAGGGAAATAAGCAGTAGTAACATCAGAGAAAAAGAAGAAAAAAACTACATTGAAAAAACAATGGAGCATTCTTAGCCAATAGGCTGCATGCAGGTTCACACAGGAGAACCATATAAATTCTGGCACCGTGCCTTTAAGACCCTGAGCACCTCCAGTATCCCACCATGCTTCAGGGGTGAAGGAGAGGTGACAGTTGGTTCACAGTTAGGTCAGTTCTTTTTTCTGGCTTCTTCTGAGAGGATCCTGGAGCATTGAGCTCTCAGTTTTTCTGAGTTTTTCTCAGAAAAATACTTCAGAACAGCGTTTTTTTTTTCACCTTTACTCAACATCTAACATCTTTTTCTGAGTCTGCAAATTTTTTCCTGACTGAAAAATGCCTTCACTTTTTGTGAAGTGCCCTTCCTGTGGGAAGAAGAGAAGGCCCAGTCAGATCCACACACTCTCTGCATTGTGTGCTTGCCTCAGAGTCACTGCCCTGACACTTGCAAACACTGCAAGAACATGTCAAAAAGAACTCTGAAGGACAGGGAGAAGATCAGGCTTCATGGTCTTCATGAGAGGCAGAAAACATCGTCCTCTTCGCTTCCCAGGCAGCCAACAAGCCATTCTCAGGAGAGACAGGCTAGATCGACGTCAGCAGGTAGGAAGATACCTGTTTGTTCCCCGTCGACGCTGCCACCATCACACCGTCATAGATCGACGGCGACCCGACCGACGTCGAAGGATATGGCGTCGAGAGAACATGGTCACCGCAGGGGCAGATCTCCGTCGGCGGCAACCCACCGATAGACGTCGAGCCATCACCGGCGTGATCATTCGCCGCTGAAGGCCTCGCACCTCTCGACGTCAAGGAAGGCGACGTCGAAATCGCCTCAGCGGCAAGAACGAGGACATCCGCCGTCAGCGGTCCACCACTCGATGGCGAGGCACACGACGGCGAGCAGGTCGCGGTCAAGGGATCGCCGGTCAACGTTGAGGCACTCGACGTCGAGGCCAGGGCAACATGCGGCACTCCCTTCGACGTCGTTACAGCTGTCGATGTTGACACAGGTTTTACCTGTCTCACAGGGACAGCATCGGCTTCCGCCGGCGGATAAGACCACTCCAACATCTCCGGCGGTCTCCATAAGAAGTGGTTCATCTCGGTCGAGAGCTGCATCGTCTGGGCATGTCTCGCCCATCAATTTGTCACCAAGATGGTTGGAGAGCCTTAATAAACCGACTGCCTCCCCAGACTCGCAGTATTCGAGGATGTACTCTCCTTCTGCCTCTCTCCAGAGAACACCATCACCAACAGCGCGGGCAGGACGGGCTCGTTCTGCTTCTCACCAGTCCACCACGAGGCCTGGGCGCTCTCCTACAGCATCTCGGAGCAGGTCACGCTCCCAGAGACGATCTAGGTCACGGTCACGCCATCACAGAAGGTCTCCCTCTTGGTCATCGTCGGGGTCCTCTGTCAGACAATACTCCCCCACCTTAACGGATTCTCCACCAGCTAGAGTTTCCCCGGTGGACGACATCACAACCTTTAACGAGGTGCTTCTCAGGGGAGCACACAAACTAAACATAGAGGTTCCAGAACCTTCAACCTCCTCATTCGTCATCTTTGAAACCCTGCAACATAGGGCGGTTTCGAAAAAGTTGCTGCCGCTAGTGCCTGGTCTGTTACAACCAACCATGGACACCTTTTTAGCACCAGCCATCCTCAGATCAGCTCCTGCTAGGATCTTGAAGAAATATAAAGCACCTGAACAAGATCCTTTGTTTCTCAGGGCGGATCCGCCGCCGGACTCAGTCATATTGGCCTCAGCCCGAAAAACGCACTCGGTAGCATCATCCTCCACGGTTCCACCTGACGAGGAGAGCAGACATCTAGACTCTCTGGGGAGGAAAATGTGTGGCACGGCGGCTTCGATGATGAAGGTCTCCAGCGCTTCTGCGCTCCTAGGCAGATATGACCATTCACTCTCTGAGCAGGTTCGCAGACAAATTGCCTAGGGAGGACAGGCAGGATTTCCAGGAGATCCTTCAAGAGGGATGTCTGGTCTCCAATCAGGTCATCAGCGCAGCGGCAGATGGGGCAGACTTAGCTGCACATGGGTACGCACATGGAGTTTGTGCAAGAAGGTCTTCCTGGTTGAGACTGACAGGATTGAAGCAGGAAGCGCAGCAGCGTATCCTAAATCTTCCGTTCAACGGGAACTCGCTGTTTGGTACCCATACAGACGAAGAAATGGCGCGCATGAATACGGAAGTGGATACCATGAGAGCAGTAGGCCTGGAGAGAAAAAAGGACTTCAGGCGAAGGTATAGGCCTTGCGACAGGCGCCCTTTTCAGCAGAGGGTTCAAACCCCTCATTGGTCCCAGAGGCCACAGCAGAGGCAAGGACGCCCACTTTTTCAATCTCGTAAGGCCACGAGGGACCGAGGGTCAAGTAGACCACAACAGTCCACACCCAAAACTCCAGCAAAACAATGAGGACTAGCTTCCCTTAACACCGTGCACCACTCCGGTGAGGGGGAAGTATCACAGAGTTCATTCACGAGTGGCGTGATATAACAAAAGACAAATGGGTGCTCAACGTTGTCGAGAATGGGTACTCTCTTCTTTTCCGACAACCTCCTCCTCACTTGCCACCAACCAAATGCAATCTGTCTCACATGAACCTATTACGCAAAGAGGCTCACGCCCGTTTACGGAAAAGAGCAATAGAAAAAGTTCCAGTTGCGCACAGAGGAAAGGGGTTATGGTATACTCCTGTTATTTTCTGGTAGCGAAAAAAGGTCGAGAAGGAGTTTTCAGACCGATTCTGGACTTAAGACTACTGAACAAGTACATAAAAAAGCAAAAGTTCAGGATGCTGGCTCTTCACCAGATTTTCCCTCAGCTACATCAGGGAGACTGGATGTGCTCCATCGACCTGCAGGATGCGTATTTTCACATCCTGATCATTCCCAAGCATCGGAAATTCCTACGCTTCCGGATAGCCTCACAAAACTATCAGTTCAAGGTGCTACCATTCGGCCTGAAATCTGCCCCTTGCGTTTTCTCAAAATGCGTAGCAGTGGTAGCTGCACATCTAAGGAAGCAAAAGATCTTCATTTACCTATACCTAGATGACTGGCTACTGAAAGCCTCCTCTCCGGAACAGGAGAGAAACCATTGGGACATTGTGCTCAGTGTTTTCAGGTCTACAAGTCAACTACCAGAAGTCTACCTTGATTCCAACGCAAAATCTCCAATACCTGGGAGCGATACTGGATACAGAGCTCGAAAGAGTGTATCCTTTGGAGGAACGACTATTATCAATAGAGAGAAAGTGTCAAGACCTGCTGAAGTCCGACGCACCTACGGGCCCGTCAGGTGACAGCTCTACTGTGCTCCATGGCCTCGTGCATTTTCATTGTCCCGAATGCCAGGCTACATATGAGGCCTCTCCAAGAGGCGTTAGAAAACAACTGGAACCAGAGCACAGGCCGCTGGGAGGACAGAGTGCGACTTCTGATAGGAGCACAGCAGTCGTAGCAATGGTGGATGCACAGACCTCACTTGTCAGTAGGAGCTCCGTTTTACCAGGTAATCCCATCCGACACTCTGGTAACTGATGCGTCTCTTCAGGGATGGGGAGCTCATCTAGGTTCCCTTCAAGCTCAGGCCCTGTGGTCCGACAACGAAAGAGAGTACCACATCAACCTGCTGGAGCTCAGAGCAGTCCACCTGGCTCTCAAGTCTTTTTTTCCATTGATTCAGGGGGAATCTCTCCTAGTACAAATGGACAATACGACCACAATGTATTATTTGAATAGACAAGGGGGAACGAGATCCCTGCCCGTATCTCGGGAGTCTCAGACAATCTGGCATTGGCTCCTAGCGAGAGGAATGCCGCTTACCGCGGTTCACCTACCAGGTCAACAAAATGTGGAGGCGGACTTCCTGAGCAGACACCTTGAGGATGCCCATGATTGGGTCCGGAACGACGAAGTCGTCGAAGACATCTTCGCTCAATGGGGTCGGCCTCAATTGGACCTCTTCGCAGACGAGGTAAACAGGAAACGCCCAGACTTTGCGTCCAGGTTCTACCGTCCGGGATCTCGAGGGAATGCCCTGTTGATCGACTGGTCAGGGACATTTCTCTACGCTTTTCCACCGATCCCCCTCATACCTGCGGTGATCAGCAAACTTTACAGATCCAGCACCAGGATGATTCTGATAGCTCCGCAATGGCCTCGTCAGTTCTGGTACACAGACCTCCTCAACCTATCGGAACGACCTCACAGGAGGCTGCTGTGCAGACCGGATCTCCTTTGCAGGCTAGGGGGCAGGATACTTCACCCCAACCTACCCTCTCTGAGCTTGACAGCATGGCTCCTAAATTCCTGCAGTATGGGCACCTAGGGCTCTCGCAGGAGTGCATGAACATCTTGAAGGAGTCCAGACGACCTTCTACGCGGTGTTCTTACGCGTTCAAATGGAAGAGGTTCTATATATGGTGTCGTCAGCAAGGTCAGAATCCTATACTGGCTCAGGAGGAGGTCATACTGTCTTACCTGCTCCATTTGGCAAAATCGGGTCTGCAGGTATCCTCTATCAAGGTACACTTATCTGCTATTACAGCCTATCGTAAGTCGCCTTCTCAGGAATCCTATTTTACAAGACCAGTAGTCAAGGATTTCTTAGAAGGTTTGAAAAATGTTTTTCCACCCATTCGGAAACCCTCCCCTCCATGGGAGCTGAACATAGTGCTATCAAAACTTATGGGCCCTCCTTTCGAACCTATACACAAAGCTTCTTTGCAACACCTTACGTGGAAGACGGCTTTTTTGGTAGCCATTACTTCCGCAAGGAGGGTCAGTGAGATTCAGGCTTTGTCCTCCAAAGAACCTTACACAGTCTTCCACGAGAATAGAGTGGTTCTACGAACTCATCCATCATTCCTACCGAAGGTGGTGTCAGAATTTCACATCAATCAAACTATTTCTCTACCAACTTTTTTCCCCAATCCGGAGACTCCGGCGGAGAAAGCTTTGCAGATTTGAAAAGAGTGCTAAAATTTTACCTGGATAAAACCAAGCTAATTAGACATTCCAGCCACTTGTTTGTACATTATGGTCATTTGAGAACAGGAGAGGCAGCATCAAAACAAATCATATCTAGATGGATAGTTTCATGTATTGTTAATGCATACCAATTGGCTAACAAACAACTACTTGCTAGACCTAAGGCACATTCGACAAGAGGAAAGGCGGCTACTGCTGCCCTCCTTAATAATGTTCTAATCTCTGAAATTTGTAAGGCTGCTACATGGAAGTCTGTACATACATTTACTAGACATTACTGTTTGGACTCAGATGCAAGAGCAGATGCCCAGGTTGGGCAAGCTTCTCTAAGAAATTTGTTTGCATGATACATATCTATTCCGGCACTTCTATGAGACAGTCCGCAGAGTCAAGGGATGGGCTTGCTAATCTATTGAATGTTTATGACTATTGATGAGGATCCCCTGGAAGAGAAGGATAAGTTACTTACCTGTAAATCCTAGTTCTCTTCCAGGGGTATCCTCATCAAAGTCATAAACAACCCACCCTCCTCCCCCGACGCACGTCTCTTAGAAGTGCAGGACAGACTATTTTTTTAATCTGTTACACAGCTTGTCACCGTAAAAAAGTACTGACCTAACTGAACCAACTGTCACCTCTCCTTCACCCCTGAGGCATGCTGGGATACTGGAGGTGCTCAGGGTCTTAAAGGCACGGTGCCAGAATTTTTATGGTTCTCCTGTGTTAACCTGCATGCAGCCTATTGGCTAAGAATGCTCCATTGTTTTTTCAATGTAGTTTTTTTTCTTCTTTTTCTCTGATGTTACTACTGCTTATTTCCCTAGGCCCAGTTATGGGGCTCTGGTAAATATTATTTATCTCATGGTAATTTTGAAAAGGATTGTTTAAAAAAAAAAAAAAACTCCATAGAAATAAAGCATTTTAGCCTGTTTATGATTATAGTCTGCATTGCTGTTTTACACATGTAGAAATGAGTTTAGTATGAAAATTTGTCTACTAAAAATGGTATATATATATTTTTCGTGCATATTTCATACTTTATATGTGTGTATTTTACATATGCTCCGGGGTCCCCGCACAAGGGCGGGAATATTCAATGTTTATGACTTTGATGAGGATACCCCTGGAAGAGAACTAGGATTTACAGGTAAGTAACTTATCCTTCCTGACACTTCAGGTTCAACCTTATCTAGGAGCAATGTTGAACACAGAGTTATGGTTAGCGTACCCCAATCTAGCCCGCATCCAGAGTTTTTAGACACTTCTCCCGCAGTTTTGGCAAAACAAGTCAGGTCCATCATGCATCTGCTGGGGATGATGGATTCCTGCTTTGCCTTTGTTTCCCATGCCAGACTACACGTGTCCTTTATCGCAGTGCCTGTCTCGCCAGTGGTCCCAGTCACAGGGTCACTTGGAAGATCTAGTGTTGTTAAACCACCAAACTTACTGCTCTCTGCAATGGTGTACCACCAACAACCTTTTGAAGGGCCGGCCTTTTCTAGACCCTGTTCCTGACATCACTTTGAACACAGACACATCACGGACTGGTTGGGGTGGTCACCCTTAGGACTTAACAGTTCAAGGTCTTTGGGATGCCAAACACCAGTCCCTACACATCAATTACCTGGAGCTTCACGTAGTATTCCTAGCAGTGACATCTTTTCTTCCTCACCTGTCTCACAAGGTTGTCATAGTCCGGATGGACAACATGACAGCCTTGTATTATTTACAAAAATAGGGGGGCATGGTCTTCACAACTATCACACCTCTCTGACCATTTGAAATTGGGGTCTTCACCACCACATCCACCTGTTGCCAGAATACCTTCCGGGGACAGACACTGATTTTGCAGACCTGATCAGGAGGATGCAGCAACAAGTCCACAAGTTGGAACTCCGCCTGCAAGTCCTCTAGTCATACTTCAAAAGGTGGGGAACTCCTCACAGAGACCTTTTCACCACAGCGGAAAACGCAAAACGCCCAAGCTTTGCCTCCTGGTAACCACACCATCGATCCACGGGCAGTGCTTTATGGCTGAGTTGGTCAGGGATATTTGCTTACCCTTTTCCACTTCTCCCTCTCATTCCATTTCTGGTTCGGAGATCAGGCAAACATCTCTCACCATCAACCGTGTGGCTGTCACCTGGGCAGGTCAGCCTTGGTTCACCGCACTACTAGATCTTTCACTAGTTCACACAAGAAGCTCCCCAACAGGCCGGACATTCTCACCTAGAACCACGGACAGATCAAGCATCCAGACCCCAAGTCACTCTTCCATTTGATATGGCTCTTGAAGTCATAGTTTGGCTGCCTGGTCTTGCCCGCAGACTGTGTGGACATTCTCAAAGAGGCTTAGACCGACTACTAGAACCTGTTATGCTGCAAAGTGGAAACTCTGTTTGCTACTGCCAATCTAAACAAATTAATTCACTGAAAGCCGCAGTACAAGAAATTGTTTGCTCTCTGCTCCACTTGCAGAAACCAGATCTCGCTTATACTTCCATTCACTTACATCTTGCAGCTATAGCTGCATATCTGCAAAACAGACAGCCTATTTATTTATAATTCCTGTCATAAAGGCTTTTATGGAAGCACTCAAACATGTTATTTCACCCAGGGTACCCCCAGCCTGGAACATTGTCCTCAAAAGACTCATAGGTCCACTACTCTTGGAAGAACCTTTCTTTAAAATTCATAGGGATAAAGTAGTTCATCCCACTAGCCCCAAGTGCCTCCCTAAAGTTTTTTCCCCAGTTTCACATTAACCAGTCCATTAAACTACCAGTCTTCTTTCCGCAATCAGACTCTGTTGCTGAAAGAGCCCTTTACACCCTAGATGTCAAAAGAACACTCATGTACTATATTGATAGAACCAAAGACTTTAGAAAAACAAAGCAACTCTTTAAAGCTTTTTCACCACCGCATAAAGGTAACCCAATATCCAAATCAGGCATAGCCAGATGGATAGTCAAATGTATATAGACTGGTTATGCTAGGCTTTTGTCTGTTACCCCTAGAGTACACTCTACTAGAAAAAAGGGTGCTACTGTGGCTTTTCTAGGAAACATCCTTTTAGCTGGCAAATGTAAGGCAGCTACGTGTTCCACACCACACACTTAAAGAAAAAAAAAACACTACTGTGTGGATTTACTGGCACGCCAATAGGCTAATGTAGGTCAGGCTGTGCTATGTATACTTTTCTAATCTGCTGCAACTCCTACAGGCTAACCACCGCTTCTAAGGTAGGACTGATTTACAGTCTTTGCAGAGCACGTGTATCTATAGCCACACATGCCATTGTATGGAAAATTAACTTACCCAGTAAGCGTCTGTTTGTGGCATGTAGTTCTGTAGAATCGCATGCACCCTCCCTCCCCGGACGCTTGTGGCCATTGCAGTTACGTTATCTTTGTATATATTTGTACATATGTATTAACATTTTATGTGCACATCTCTTTTTCTATACTTTTCTTTCTTACACTCATTTTTCACTGGCCTGCGGGAAGACAATTTAACAAAGGTGTCTGTGCTCATGCACAATATCACTGACAGGAGGAGTCACTCAATCCAGTGACTCAAAATGCTTTTTTGAAGAAAAACAACTCTGGATGCAACACTAGATCGCAGGGGTATGCAGAGCATGTGAATCTACAGCACTACATGCCTCAAACAGATTCTTTCTTAGTAAGTAACATTTTCCTTTCCAAAGGTTAGTAATTATTTCTTTGAGAATTATACAGGAATACAACAGTGTAATACAAATTATTAACATCCATTGGATAGCATCATTTGGAAAGGCCTATGGTCAATGGCAGTATAAAAGCTTGATGACTTTAACAAGTTGCATATTCAGTGAATCCATGTACCACACAAATGTTTTCAATTCAGTGTATTGTATGGCAGCATGTGAGTGCTATAGAGTAGCCTTCTCCTTTCTACCCCACCCTTTGTCTTCTGGGAAAAGGGAGGAAGCATAAACAGCTGAGATGGGTTTTTGAGTCTCTCTAAATGGGACTGAGAATGGCACACATGATAGAACTGACAAACAGATGAGTGAGGAGGAGCAGACTCTCACTGCCCTGTGCTGGGATTGGGCACAGAGCACAACAGGAATAGGCTAGATATATATGTTCTATTAACACAAACATAGTCTTTTTCCTGGATCAATTATGCTGTCTTCTGCTTGTCCTAAGGGTACTAGAATTGTGCGGAAAACACATTAAATACCAGAAAGGCCTGAAGCACAGTTTCTGAGAAGCACTTCACTAGACTCTGGATGGGGAAGGGGTTTAGGGGAGGGGGTCCGTTGTAGGATAATGGGGTGCTAAGCGGCTCTCCCTTCCACAAGTGCTGCAGTATTGAGAGTGACAATTCACACAGCTTTCTAAATTTCTAAGCGCCTTTGCATGTCTGTATTGCCAACAACATAATTGGGCCTTTCTCAAAGCACTTTTAAGTCTGGTGTTAGCGCTGACTATACACAACTGTTAGACATGACAGTCTTTGGTGTGGTCTTCCCTCCAAACATTTTGCTTACTCACCTCTTTATGCTGAAATTAGTTTTCGTTAGCATTCGGTTTCTGTGTACTTTACCACTGCCAACCAGTGCTAACCTGCTTATGCTCACTGCTTAAAACATTGTAAAATTGTCCTATAGCTTAGTGGCACATTAATTTACTCATACGTCATTAGTAAAGTGGTACAACATTTACCCAGGGCCTGTAAATTAGATGCTACACGTGGGCATGTAGCACTTATTGTGCCACCCACTTAAGTAGCCTTTCAAAACATGTCTCAAGCCACTATTGCAGCTTGTGTGCAGTTTTAAACTGTCAATTCAACTTAGCAAAGTAACCCTTTTGCCAAGCCTTTATAAAATGTACAAGTTACAGCCATGAGGGCAGGGTGCAGTGTATTTAAAAAAATGGACGGGCTACGACTAAAATGTCCACTCATTTCAAAGAGAAAGCGCACACAGTGCAGGATTACCAGTATGTTAGCCTGGAACACCATAAAGAGATTCATTGTGAATCTGCACTGTTCGAAAAAGAACAATGATGGGTCTATAAATTATGCACACACCAAATTGGCCTCAATGAGAACATACCTTTGAGCCAGATGACGAAGTATTAGCATCACATTAATCTTTAGTCGGATACACATCTCCTAAAATGAATGGTACACCTAGGCAGCACAAAAGGTCCTATGTCCATCTCATTCCTTTACATTCCATAGTGTCACAAAGAACAAACCCTCATCAATAAGTATTAGCCACTCACATATACATCACCATCACTGTAAGAAGGGAACAAGTAACTCTTCGTTAAACACAAGAAAGAAACTCCCAAATAATTATCAAAATGATATGGGAATCCCCAGTTCTCTACCTCTGTAAGCCCATGAAGCCCCAGTGACCTCCATGCAATTACAGGCACCCACAAGAGATACCTACTTTTAGGGGCATCGCAGGACTCCCCTTCGTTCCATGGGAGGCCACCATCTTGGGGAAGTTAGCGGTCTAGTGCTGCACGCTTTAGCGGGCCAAGATGCAAAGCCTGCTGCACATTTAAACTCAGCTCCAATGTGAGCTTTCAAGATTCAGACCCCGAGGAGGTGAGCATTAGTTACAGAGCGGGAGTGTCGCTTTGAGGAAGTAAGTGCCTTTTGAACAATGTTTACATTGCGCTACAGATATGGTAAAATGAATTGATTCTAAAACTTTGCCAATTCTATAGTGTGACTACAAGCACACACCCCTCCCAGAAGAGCTATGATATGAGAGTCCAAACACTATAGAGTAGGTTATGCATGCACCACGTGTGTGCTGTTTGGTGTGTTTCACATGTTTACATGTTTAACAGTATTAAATGTAGTATGTCATGTATTGTTGATTGTGAGAGTACTATGGTCTCTCGTTCCTGATATTCCAGAGTGATGTTTCCCATGAGTGGGGTGCAGTTTGTAAATAGGTGGCACCACACCCACAAGCAACATATATAGTGGCCCATTACAAATGGGGGCTATGATAACTATGCCTCTCTTGTATTTCCACAGGTATCGATGATGAGCACCATAAACGATAGATATCATCATATGACACCACATTAGTTAGGGGAATTGCACTTATCACAGAGCATGTATTATTTATGCTTTCTTTAGAGGCTTCACAAGAAGTGGAACCAGGGAGTCCACTTTGGTCCTGAAGAGGAGCCTAGGGGTTAGGCTCCGAAACATGTAGACTAGGAAGTCAGGTACATGACATCCCCAACTTCCGCAGCACTTTTTAATCATACCGCCTCCAAGAGATCTATTAAGTAATTGGAATTACTAGGAGACAGGTAGGAGACAGGTATTTTTAACTCACCCAAGACCCCACCACTCCTATCCCTCCTATAATTCGGCAAGAATACATCAGTGCTCCTATGTATCCTGTAGGTCGTAGCATGCCCCGCTCCTTAGCGGAACGGGAAGAAAACCAATGATGAAGAATGCCAGCCGTGGGTAACCCTGGTGGGTGAGGGTTTTTCTAACAGGAAAATCCTTTTCCCTATCCATCCTGTGGTAGTTCTTTTTAGACATGCCTCTTTTGTAATGGTATTTAAAAAGATGAACATGCACTTTAAAGTTTTACATGGCCTGGTAGTAAAAAACTCTTTAATTTGTTTTTCACTACTGCAGGGCCTACCTCTTCCACAGGATAACATTGGGTTCCCTTATTACATTTAATAAGTGATAACTTTTGTTTGGTAACTGGTTAAAAAGTCATGTTTGGTCTCTAACAAATTTATTATATAGTTCCTACGAATTTAGTAGGTCTGTGTATGATGTCAACAAACTTCACAATTCTTAATCTACATATATCATCAGTAAATGTTGATTTGTTAGGCTAGCTCACAGTACCACATCTAAACCCCTAAGCTCTCACTGGAATATATGTTATTGGTAAACTCGAACATGCCCACTCTGATTCGCAAGGAATTTGTGGAAACAGATCTAATCCTTTTGTTCGTTACTTTTGCATACCCAATTTGCTACAAGAAAAGATATGAAAATGCATTTTTAAAACATTTATTATTTATTAAGCAGATTAAACATTTTGCTGTAATAATCATTATTAGACTGGTGAAAAGTACAAACAGTTCAATCATGTTCATTGTTTCTAATGTTACTCCTATGTGTCACTAGCTATACTAAAGAGAACATAGTGAGAATATCAATCTGCTAGACCCATTGGAATGATCTAACCACCATACCTTGGTGGTTATGTGCTGTCAGGAAGCCGGTCTCAGTGCATTAACAAATACACCCGTTTAAGTGTGCAAGTCTGCTCACATCTATCAAAATGACTATCGTCCATCTGAGGAAGAAATTTGAAATCCGCAGAAGAGAAACTCAGTCACAGTCCACAGCAATTCTATGACAACCTAAGCAGGAAGTGCTCCTCTCTTCAAGCCTGGAATGGAAGTTGTTTAAATAACAAAACACTATCTTTATTGTACTGTTAGAGGTGCAGTACAGTGTCTTTAGTTTGCCTGGAGAGAAAGAGTTGTCTTCTATAGGCACACATAGACGATAACAAGGTCATGTCGGTCTAACTGTGTAGCCTTGGAACTAAATGTGTTGACCACTGGGCAACACTGCCTACCAGGAATGATTGTGTATCAAGCACAATCTCATGTTAGGAAAAACATGTGTAACCCACCATTAAAAAGAAAGGCTAAGTTAAAACGAAAAGCCAAAATATAGACTAAACATGGTCCTTGCAACAAATTGTAATATAAAATCCTCTTTAATGGTAAAGTCTGCTTTTAAGTCACAATTCTGAAAATGCCACTTTTAGAAAACTATTTTCTTCTAACCATTTGCTGGCTGTGTCCTGGGACACATGATTAAATGTAGTTGGCAGTTTGACTTTTTGGATTGCTCCCAGACATTAGGACAAAGGGGATGTAGGTGGTGGTAGAGCCACCCTGATAGGATTACATTTCAAAGGGGCTGCGAAGGCACACTGACAGGGAACTTGACACCAGTGCTTTGTCACCCCAGACTTCTCAGCGCATGGGCACGGGAGGAAGGAAATTCCAGAACCAGATATGGGGGGGGAAGTCTAGATGTTTTTCCCACTTCAAAGGCTGGCAACAGGTATAAATATTGGACCCTGAGACCAACTCTTCAGTACAGGTCTTGACCTGCAAAGGACCCCCCGAAGGACTGCTGTGTATCTCAGAGGGCAGCCCTGCTGCTACCAGAGGCTTGTCTTGCTCCTAGAGACCTGTCTTGCCGCTTGATCCCAGGACTGCTAGAGTGACTCCAAGAGCTGGCCTCCCGTTCTGAGCTAGAGGGGACACAAAAAAGCTCCAACAACTTGAACCCTGCCCCTGGACCATGCAAAGAGTGAGCCCTAGCCTCCAAATAGTGCTCGCCCACTCCTGGACTCTTGGAAGTGGTGCTTAAGGTGCACAAACAGGCAAAATCCAAAACTTGGAACTTGTTTCACTAAGAAGTGTCCTGAGACCCGGCAGGAGACTGAGACCTACCTGCTTGTCAATCTGCAGAAGGTGCATTGCTAGTCGGCCTGACTTCACAATAGCAGCAAGTCCTGTTTAGCAGCTCCTCTTCTGAAGGGTATCCTGCCTCTTACAGCCTTGTCTGCTGCAGTCTCTAGCTTTATCCCCCCTGAAGATTTTCAACCTCCAAAAAAGTGACAAAGTCTGAATGTAGGAATCTTCACTGCAACTTTGTCCAACGACTCCCCAACAACGACGCCTCCTCCTCAGACACCGCCGGTTGCCTTGCCATGCTGAACTTCTGAGACATTTTACTTCAAAAATTCTTCTAAGTCCAAAGGTAAGCCAAGACCGCGCCCAATCCACTTCTTGTATCTGAACCGCGCTTCATCGTTGGCCATAACTTTCGATTTCCATCTGGTCTTACACGACTAGATGTCTGCGGTTGGAACTGATCTCTTAGGCACTAGATGTCTTGAAAAACGTTTTTAAAAAATCATGGCTCAGGTTCTACTAATTGGATTTTTGTTGTTCTGATGTCAAATAATGTATTATATTTTACTCTATTTTTCAAAATTGGTCTGAGATTTTTTTTATACTGTGTTTTCACTTTATTACTGTGTGTGTGCTGCATAAATACCTTACACCTTGCCTCTAAATTAAGCCAGACTGCGCTTGTGCCAAGCTACCAGAGGATTAAGGCCAGGTTAATTTAGTGACCTCTTGTTGGTCACCCTCAGAGGGATTCTGGTTGTTGCTTGAGAAGGGCTCACCCCGCCACACCCCCCAGCCAAAAACCCAATTTCTTACAAGAGTATATTTACTTATGGGAGATTTCAGCCAGCCCTCTTCATCCAACTTCACTGTATGTGACTGCATTCTGCTGTATCACAAACACATCCTCACACAAAGTAGTTCCTTCATGGACTATCATGGCACTGTGTGCTTTTTGAGCTACAAATATTTTTGCTTTTCTCCATCTTTTTATAGTAAATCTGCAGCTTCAACAAAATTTTATCAAAATAAATGGCAAAATCAGCACTGACAAAGCCAAACGCTGACATCCAACATTAGACTGCTTAGCTTTGTCAGTGCTTGTTACATCTATCATGGATGTAATGTTTCACCTTTAATGGGCTTCACTGTTATGCTCTAAGACTTGATTCTCATTGGCCGTCTGTTTATCAGTAATGTTTTGTTCTCATAAATGTTTTGTATCCTCAATTCTCCATCTGTAAGATCCAGCTCCAAGCATGACCCAGGCGTACTTAGGGAAGAGACATGGTTCTTCTCCAGCAGAAACTGAGCCAGGCTCAGTTGCGGTGTGAGTTTGTAGCTTATTATGCGCTAACCCCGTCTCAGGCTGCTATTCGTATTGTCCAGAGTGTTGACGAACGGTCAGATATATACTAACGGTGAGATAATTTACCGCAGCACTTTTTCCTGCCCAGTGAAATATTTATGGGTTTTAAATCTGCATGGATTCTGAAGTGCATAAAGCGCCTTTCCCGTCTGCGCCTCAGACCCCATGTACCAACAAATATCTGGATCTGTTCTTGGCCAGAGAATCACCAGGCCCATCTCCTCTCTCCTCCTCACATACATCTGAAGTGCTATTACCATCGAGGGAGGGGGGACATGTCTGAAGTATGTAACTCTCGGTTAGCTTTCAACATTGTCAGGTCTATACGATAGCAAATAATGTAATGCTATGTGATGTATAGCAGTGATGATCCTCACCACACGTGGCATGGGACTATCGGCGTTTCTTTTTTTCATTTCTATATACCTGTAAAGGCTGAACTCAAATTTCAGTAAAATTTGTTTACAAAAAAAAAACAAATCTCGATCTGGGGCACGGTTGGCTCTGGCAGGACCAGGGATACAGCTCGAGAACGCTGTTTGTGGAGTCTGTGCTGCTAATTATCTTCTCTTTTCTGTCTCTCTGTTGAACTCAGTATTCCTCACTCACAACCTTCTCTTGCGGCCTTCCCCTTATACCTTGTCGCAGTGTCCTGTCCTTTCACTTCCTTCCCTCTACCTCTCCTCCTTTGTTTCTGAATTGCAGTTATTTGTCTTCCTCTTATGTCAGCGTTTTCTTGTCTCGCTGGTTTTGTTAGGATCTTTCCGTTATGTTTACTTATGTATTTCTCGCACCTGTGGTTGTCTCCAGTCTCTTACGAAAATACTGTCAAGTGTGAGGAATAGCAAAATACGCCAATTACTTGCCCTATTTCTTAAGAATACCTTCATATGTTGGTCATTGCTCTTCAGCTGGTCTTTTGAATAGTTTATAACTTTTTTCCTTCTTGTTTCCCAGAGCACTGATGCTGTGAAAGAACTCTATAACCAACTGACTGAGAAACAGCAGCAGCGCAAGCCCAGTCCGGTGGCACAGGCACCTGAACCTCCAGCTATGGATTTACCCCTACATACTGTTCCTGCCCCTGTCATCTGAGACCCCTATGTCAGGGATGGACTCTTGAAGCAGCTGCTGTGATGCTAGACGGAGATGAACACTGTTTCCTGCATCTTTGGGTGGTTGGAGGTCTTTAGCAGCCCGAAATGAGCAGAACATCAGTGAAAAGTGTTAAACTGCAGCGACAGCCACCCAGGCATTCTTAAGCTTAGAAAAGGAGCTTTGACGGATGTAATCCTCTACTTGGTGTAGCTGCGCGAAGATATCTCTCTCACGTAGTTATGCCAGCTAACCACACACGCCCAAGCTTGGAAAATCAGCTCAGACGGATGTCATCCTTCACTTCGCCTAGCTAGGCAAATGTTTCTTTCTCCAGTAGTCATGCCTGGAAAGTACCGTATCTTCACTTGTCCTATCTGGCCAGCCACCTCAGCAAGTCTCGATGTATAAACCTGGGAAGCCATTCATCAAATGCCCCATCTGGCCTCCGTTTCCAAAGATTTGTTCCATGTTCAGGGCACACCTTTTCTCATCAGACCTGCCTGGTCCCAAGTGACTGCTCTTTTTCCTCACAAACACACTGATGCAAGGCTCTCTTTTCCCTGAGCAACCTTACCTGTTCCAGAGCTTGATAATTCTCACAGCCGTGTCAAATACCCAAACCTTTCGCTGGCACCCCTGTCCACAGCATCCATGCCGGCATTGTTTTCTCCAGCAGCCCTATCATAGCCAGTGTAGATTTTCTTCACAACCCTTCGTGAACTGTTGCTCCTTTTCCCTCCACAATCCCATCAAAGGTGTCGAGGGTTGACCCACCCTGATAGGGAAGGTATTTTTGCTAGTTCCCTTTCCTGGCCAAGAAGACCATTTCAGATATGTTTTTTTGTATTGAGGGAGGGGAGCACATAGAGGGAAACATGAGTAAATAATAGAGCTTAATTGGAGCGGTCCTTTGCCCTGAACTCCTGTCTGGGTGAACTCAAGGCTCCTCTTTAGGTGTGCATGGTCTACAGCCCCTTCTCCACAGGCACTCTTGTCTTGTTAAGTGTGACCTTTTAACTATCAGCTCTGCCTAAGTGGTAGCAGGCCTGTTTTTTTCAGGTGTCGGGTGACCATAGCGGTCCTGCTTGAATTTTCTGGTATAGGGAGTTGGGATTTGTCTCTAACTGTCTTTATTTCTTTATTAGGGTCCTTTTTAATCAAAAGGAGCCCGGCTGCTTGAGGGCATTTTTACCTGCAGCTTTTGCTTGCCAGGGACACTGCTTCTCAAGTCACTTTTTTTCTGAATCTGTAACAAAGCCTCACTCCACATACCCTGCTTTAACACAAGGCACATTTTACCAGCCGCATGAGCACTTCTTTGACTTCTCAATCCTAAGTTCTGGTGCCCTTTTCCCGAGGTCTTGCTTAGTTTGTACTGTTGTCTCTCTCAGCAGGATTGCTTATATAGTGCTTTGCGTGGGTGCCTTTCTCCTTCTCAGTCTGCGATGGACACCTCCATTCTCACTTCACCAGTAGCATCTTAATGGTCACAGGTCCCAGAGTAGCGTTGCTTAGACTATCCGTTGTTGTCAACCAGCAGCTGTATCTGCTGAGATGCTCCTTTGTACAGAACTCTTCATTTGGCAGAATAGTCTTCAGCTGCAGTTCGTTTTCTCCCTCTTTTTTATGACAGTGCCCATTTTTTTTGCATTCTAAAATATTAACTGGCAAGCAGGAACTGTGAAAATTGCTGCCTTGTGCTGAAAGATGAGTTTCTTACTATTACCCATATTATTATTATGGCGCCTATCATTATCATCCCTATGACAGATTTAGGAAGCCAGAGACATCAACAAAAACAAAGCAGCAAGGTATAATATTATTATATGAACACGTAATAAACATCACTATCATCTGCTTTGAAGGCACGTGATCCTCATCTCACCCATGGCATGCGACAAAACTTAAAACAGGAGGAAACCATGTAAGTATATCACTTTATAAGGCTCAGCAAATACAAGCCAGGCACCAGAAGCAAATAACGTTGCCACTTTTTGCCAAGAAAGCCTTAAAGCACCGTGTTAACCTATAATGGAACCAGACACATGTTTGTAAATAGTTTTTTAATGTCTTTCACAGTACAGTTTTTGCAAATGCAGCTTGGCAGTTTGTAGAAACAGCACACAGATAACACTGGATAGATCCTGATGAATGTTGGATCGTGGTTGTGGAGGAGGGTAGATCATTTCTACATGCATGAAGATCTGTGCGTAGATGTGAGTGCCCTCACATGAATAAATGATTATAACTTTTTACATGAAAATGATTTTTTGTATTCATCTCATACAGTGCTTGAAATGGAAAAATTAAAGTGCAGGTACTCTGTGCCAGAGTACCTGCTTGTTTCCGAGAAGTGCCGGTACTCTCCAATTAAACGTATTACGTTTTTCCTGAGATGTGCCGGTACTCTCCCTCTCAAAATAAAAAAGTGCCGGTACTCAGTACCGGACAGTACCGGCCCATTTAAAGCACTGATCTCATACACATATATTTCGTCAGATCTGTTGATTTATCAAACTCTTCCAGCTCCACAAACTGGTATGTAAAATACATTGCGGGGGGGCACATTAGTGTTGGTATAAGGGCCACCTGGGCATAAATATAGCCTCCTGACAAGAAAAAACTGATTGTGATGTTTCTGTGGTACACATTTAAATGTTCTCAGAATGTTAACATACACTCACATACAAGCGGAACAATAAGTATGCCAAAGAATGGTTTTGCTTGAAGAATTCCAGGATTGATGCAGTGTGATAAATTAAAAACAACTGTTAAATGATTGTATGGAGCGTTAGCTGTTCTCTAGAAGCAACATTTCTTACACACTCATCTACTTTTACATAAGCCTCCTTATTATTCTATGAGGTGGGCCCACTTTGTGACACGGTTATCCCACTATCTAAAGTGCAAAAAAAACAAGACCTTCTGGTCTTGTCACATATCCATCAGACTTGATGAGGTGGTTTACACTCCCGTTTCTTCGTATCTGCTGTTCTTGAAAACAAGAGGATGGCTGCCCGTTCTGTCTTCCTTGTCAGCACGACCTCATTTTAGCAACATAATACTAGACATTGATCGCTGTTACGTTGCAATTGCTAGACTTCGATAGCTTGTTTGTCTCCTTTGAATATATTTTGTATTTATTTAGCATCTGGCATTTACAGCCCAAATGATACAATGAAAGTACAATCTTATTAAAACACTGATGCCAAAACAATTATTTCAAATAAATACAGCACGTAAGTAAATCAAATAAACCTAGTAAATATAATATAATCTTTTCTCAGTTGTTGGAAATGTTTCCTTCATGTGCGATAGGCTCTTATACAGAACCTCCCAGAAAAAAAGGTTAATCACTGTTGCGTATGAGTATATACATCCACTTTTTTTTTTTTTTTTGCACCTCAGATCCTCTCTTCTGAAAATGTTAAGGGTTTGGACCATTACATTGCACTTGAGCTAAAAACTGACAATCCCTACCCTGATTGCTGGTGTAAGAATCTAGAACATCTCCACCAAACAACATCATTTCCCATTCCTATATACTTATGATACTGCAATGTCATCTTTTAGAAGCTTCAAGAACAATATTTTGTATTTGAAATGGCAAACTCGAGACTATGGTAGCTCCCTTTTTTTTTTTAATTTTTATTTCAAAAACTTTATAAAATTGTTAGTTGAGGGGAAAAAAACAAGAAGTGACACGGGTTGCTTAGATTAATCTGAACCACCTGTAATTTAGGAAATTACATCAGTAATTCAGTAACATAGCACAGAGGATCAGTGACACACTTGTGACAATACAACATACTGTCCAGTCACTGACCATGACAGAGTAAATTATGGCACTAAACATTCCTACCCTAGAGCTGTACATCAAACTGCTCCAGGAAAAACATTGAGGTCTGTGAAATGAGGGCCAGGGACATTATTTGGGTTTGCAACCCTAATCAAAAAGCTGGAGACCTAGTAGCTAAACCAAAAGACCTATTCTGGGACATTCTGAACGGGATTTTGACTTCTATATTAGCATAAAACGAACACAGTGGCAGAGATTTGGGGACAAGTATAGCAGTAGTGCTATTTTGTCTACGGGTCTTCATAGCAACAGAAAGAAATAATAATACTTCAGTCTTTTAGACTCTTCACAGAAATGCTTTTAATGCAGAAAAGCAAAGTCCTCCTCACTTCTCCAGAGGCATGAAGGTTGTTTAGATTTTATTCTAGGTAGAGATAAAATTGTGCGGGTGACTAGGAGTATGATTTAGTTATAATGGAATGTTATAATCTAACTCTTACCATAGACTTTAGTAAATACTTTATTGGAAATGTTATGTCTCTTCTGTGCTATGCCCCTATTATATATTGCCACCAAGTTTTTAAGGGTATGCTTAGTTGGCCATAACTGTGTTAATTTATAAAACTGAACTCGAAGTGTTTAGAGATAACTGTGGCAAATCTGCAGTGAAGGGTGAATGCATCACCAAGCCTTCAATAATACTTCTGGTCTTCAGTGGGGAATAATATTGCACACATAATGAACTCCAAGTCAGTGCCCATACTCTGTCTTTTTCCATGAAGTGCCCAGGTAGTTAACCTTTCATGTTAAGCAGAACCATCCCAAAGTTAAAAAAGCTATCTTTTATTCACATGTGAGCAGACATTTGTCTACAAGCTTAAGACTCGTTCTGTTAATAGATGTTCCCCCATGGAACACTACCCATTTTCAAACTAACAGCATTGAGTCAGTCTGCAGACTATGGGAGGAACAGGGTATAATCCACCATATTTTCACCCATATAATTCACTTTAAATAATTATCTCTACAGCTTAATATTCCCCAAATATTTTAATACCTACATTTAACAGCTTGCATAGCACCCCCCCTCCCCAGCTACTTACCCCCCAGTCCGCCACCAAATGCTACAACGAATATTGGTATCTAACCATATTCTTTTCAGCACTAACATTACTTAAAACCAGAGATCTTTAAGCAAAACCATTGTCTGCCATTAATCTGTCATCCTTCATTCCTTGACTTTTAGTATGCTTTGCATAATGTTAGTGTTCATCTCTATGGAATCATTGAAGTGATGGTTTGATGGATAAAGTGGGTCACTAGTAAATAGTCTTACCTTTTCTTGACGCAGACCTGATGATAAGAATCAAAACTGATGTCTGTAATCTGTGTCTTTAAATACCCCACAAAGGGCAAATATGGTCTCTAATCCTACAACCCCTTTTTTAATGTGTACTCTTTATGATGAATAGCTTCCTTCTCATTCCCAAAGGTAAGTTGAATGGATTCTATATTGAAAGAGTAGAAGGGAAGTGGTATCTTGAGTCTCACAATGTTGGGTATGTGTGAGGATGAAATGTGATGTTGTGTTGGGTGACTGTTGCGTGTGGAAGAGAATGTGATAATTAGGATGACAATTAGGGAGTGCCAATGAGGCTGATCTGTGAATGTGCTGTGCCAAATGTTCCTACCTAAGCTCTTCTGTATTGGAGTGCTTCCTATTCGCATTTGCAATGTTTGTGAGGGTTCCACAGCCCAACACAACAGCAACACTGGGACTGAAGCTGCTTTCTTGGTGTTAGCAACTGGCATGAGGTATTTCATCAGCTGTTTCTCCCGACAAAGCAAGGTAAGGGAGCCTAAGGACAGTAATATTTGTGTTTGCAGTGTCTGTAGAACGTACACTGTGGTTTACAGGTACTTGCCTTTACAAAACTTGATATTGTCTTGAAATACTTGTGCGGGACTCTAAACAACTGATAGTCGAATCACGCTGCAGTAGAAGGTGTCTGTTCCTCAGGTTATGCCACTTTGGAAAGTGGTGCTCATCAAAAGCAAATTTCTAATCTGAAACTCTTGATGTGCATGTGGGACATCACACCATTTGGGATTGGGTAACTCAGTAATGAATGCTGTATATCAGCAGTTCTTAACCTTTTGACTTTAGTCGGCCACACTGGATCATTACTGGAATCCAGGGACCACCACTAATTCAGAAGCCGGTATCCCCAGCCTAAGCAATTTCTATGATTTGAACTTTAAAACAGTACAGAAAACTACAGAGACAAGTAGATATCAAAGAAATGCACAAGTGATTTAGGCCCAGATTTGCAAATGTCACAAAGCATCGCAGTAACCAAGGTTGCTGCACTTTATTGCATGAGCGGGAGAGAGCAGGAAAGCACCTTATCTACTAAGAAATGGTACTATGCTGATCTCCCTCTATCACTGGCACACAGTCAGGCTGTCTAGCACCATAGTGCAAAGGTGTCAGTCACGTTTAGCCTAGGTTTTGCACTGGAAGGGTACTATGCTTACATGAACTTTAACATTTTCTCACTTTGGGTGTATGCTCTACAGTGCATCACACATGCAAAATGGGCACAAATATGAGAAATTAAATGATTTCTCCTTTGCGGTGCCTGTGGTGTTATTTTTTGGTGCAAACGCTGTCTACTATTACTAGTAGGTAGGGATTTATGGCAAAATGATGATTGCATATGAACTTCCATGTAACACCCGGGCAATGCTCCAGCGCTGGAAAGTACACCCAGCAAAAAAACATTTTGCACAGGTTTGTTTCCCTTTGTGATACAATCCGAGCACAAAAGTTTATAAATCTTGCATTAAGTATTTTTTTTTTTTTTAACAAAATTTTAATTTAAATGGGAAGCGTGTAACTTTTCTAAATCTATTTTTTAATTCCAAAAGAAGCAGTATTTCTAGACTGTAGCATATCACATTGTCGTTTTGCCCACTAGTGCAAGCTTTTTTTTGTCAGCCCTTTAATTGGAGCCACCCATTGTCCATACTACATTCTGTTTGCTGTACTTGCCCTGCTCCCACATATCAAGCTAACAATACCGATTTAAATTTTAGACTACAGTTTATAATTCCAACACATTTGAGCGTTTTACATTTGTCATAGACTTTCTCTCATACAGTGCTGAAGATGCAAACTGTGACTCCCCCACTGTTTTGCTTGAGTAGCAATGATGAACCAGTGATAAGGTGGAACAAATAGAAGAATGTTTAAAAACAAAATATGCAAGGGTGTGTGATGAGATTTTAAGTGTAAGTGGTCATGGGGCAGAAGGGCAGGTAGCATTAGAGCATCTAACAGAACTTAATCTTGATAATGCCACAGACTTAATAGTGTTCATAATTTGCATGACAAATATATATTAATTAATTGCCACTTGAAAGCACTGTTTTAGAGCTAAATTGATTTGGGAAGTGAATACAAGGTGAAAATTAGGGTGTAAGGAATCTGTCTGGAGTGTGTAAATGTGGTAATTTGAAAGAAGGTAAATTGGAAGTGTGGCAAGATATAAGAAAAGTTGTAGCTCAAAGATAAGGATCATTTGAGTGAAGTTGTTTGGATCGTGAAATAGGTGAAACACATGAAAAAAGGCAGAGTCAATCAAGCAACTGTACACAAAATGATGTGTCTATGGTGATAAAGGCGGAAACACGATTTAAGGTACACACAAAACCCAAATTTGACGGGAGATAGAGTTTAAAGTTGGATGCTTTGTGTGGTATGATTGGTCATGTGGCTAACAACAAATGTCCTACGATGATGTGGTTAGGGAAGATGAGGATGTGAGTTAGAAAAATATATTTGTATTATAACCGAAGGTATGATAAGTCAGGATGAATGGAAGAAGAGAAACCAACAGTGAAAATGTACTCATAGATGTTATAAAAAAAAAAAAGATGCGAAAAGGTTAGGAAGAAAAAGTCAAGTTGAAGTCTAAAGGTAAGGTTTATTGACATATTAAGGATGAACTGGCTGTGATGAACTAATCTTTAGAGGCACAAGACTTATACCCCAAGCTGCACTAAGAAAAAAGAAATATATCGACCGGGCACATCAAGGACGTCTGGGCATTGTAAAGCCCAATTAAAGACTGAGAAGGTATTTTTGATGGTAAGGGTTCGATTTTGAAGTTGAAAGGGTAGTGAGACAGTTTGTGGATTGCTAAAAAAAAAATGACAAGATAGTTAAAACGTTCACTTCGCCTATAGACTGTCGTTGAGGTTGCTCTGAAGAGAGCCAGAAGTGCAGTGGGTGAGAGGTGTTTCCTCTGAGGGTGCACATACATTTCTAAACGAAATATTTCAAAGAAAAGGCAAAAACCATGCAAGATGTTGACTGATATTGGACCTTGATTCTGTTCAAGGGAGTTTGGAAACTTTCTGAAGCAGTATGGAATCATTTTATTTTAAAAAAGCAACTCATTTTCATT
Organism: Pleurodeles waltl; assembly: GCF_031143425.1. Taxonomy (NCBI): domain Eukaryota; kingdom Metazoa; phylum Chordata; class Amphibia; order Caudata; family Salamandridae; genus Pleurodeles; species Pleurodeles waltl. Next base: position 1,605,790,114 of record NC_090445.1, read on the forward strand.
CATTCATTCAGGTAAAGAATAGTTCAAAGGTTCATTCATACCTTAAAGGAAAGCATTCAGCTAGCGAGAAGTTAAGATTTGGATTTGAAAAATCAAGAAAAGGATATAATAGCCGTACATTAACTCCTCATCAGACCACAGGGAAAATGGCATCGGAACTCTCCATAGACAGAAGGCCTACTTGCCAATTGGTTCCTGGGTGGAAGGTTTGGGACAAAAAATGTTTGGATGGTTCACCTAATTGGGAATGGAGAGAAAGAAAAAAATATATATTTTTCAAAAGAAACATAAAAAGAACTATGATGGACGGAACACTGAGGAAGAAAGGCAGATAAAAGTTAGAGATTTTGTAAGAGTTAAAGCTTCAAAAGGTGCAGTAAGATAGTGTAAGTTTACATGTCCATTTAAGATGATCCAACTTTTCAGAAATACTTGTAAAGAAGAAGAATGGAGTATTTGGAATTTCGGAAGGATATCCATAAGCCAGGACGAAGGTCGGCTTTCTCTACCTCCTGGAGAAGAGCAGTGGAGTGACAGTCACAACACTGGAAGTCATGGGGAGGAACTATTGGAAAAAGAAGAACCAATTGTTAAAAGACTATGTAACTTCATGAATGTATCTTTCCTGCATATTCTTCTTGCTAGACAAATATTTCTCTTGTTTAGCGCATGTATGTTTCTTTTTAGTTAGGAATGTTCCTTATGTGTTAATAGGAGGGGAGCGTTGGATATGTGTGCATGTGGATGGAATGTGATGATATGTTGGGGGACGATGGAGCGTGGAAGAGATTGTGGTGATCAGGACAACGGTGAGGGAGCACTGATGATGCAGGTCTGTGGATAGGCAGCACTAAATATACCTACCTACACTCCTCTGTATTGGAGTGTTTCATTTTCACAGACGACTACTACCATAGCACCATTTTTGGATATCGATCTAGTCTGCTTGCATCCTGTGAATCTCAGAATACTTGCTCCCAGTGCTCTGTATATCCTTGCCTCTTCAGAATCTTAAACTGTGAAGCCTTTTATGGTGCCACCTATGTCACTTGCCTGGTCATAACACACAGCTTTCTCCTACCTGGCAACACACAAAGCTGCATCCTCTACGCATTTTTCAAATGTTTCCAAAATTAACATCGGCCGTCATCAGTGTCAGGGTAAAGGAAGTATTTTCTTCTTGCAATTGCCACAAGTTTTAAAAAGCGTAGGTCTTTTTTCTTTTTTTATATAAGTGTGTGAATTATACCAAAATCTTTTAGCAAAAAAGGTTGCATAACACTTTGGAATGGCTCGCATTACAGGCCAAAACCCCTAAACCTGTATGTTTTAAGAGAGAACTGAAGCAGCCAAGTACATTGGTATGTCTTCTTTTCTGATTGCCTTTTTGCAACAAAAATACCACGCACTAGTGCTTGAGCGGCACCCCTTGTGCATTGCAAGTAAAAATGGGACTTTTGGGATCCCAGCCTTTGAATCTGTAGAGGCAATATTATACATTTCAATACATTTTCCTATAAGATTGGTTCGTCAGCTATGCAAAAATCTAAATTTGTGACCTATACCATCAAGCTTCTGCTCTAAATGGAAAATAAAATAACTTATGCACTCCGAATAAATCGACAACAGAGCATAATTACTAAAGGGATTACCTGATACCACCCTAGATGCCACAGCATGTGTAGGGTCAAATATAAACCTATCTTTGAAGTATTAGTTTTCCTTTCTGCATGTCTGAGACTTTCATTCTCGAAAACAAATGCAGAATGTGCCTTAAATCAACAGTTCTGTAACTTCCAGTATACAAGCATTTGATGTCATAGGTTGCTTAACTTTAAATGATTGCAAAGCCCTCTTCAAATAGTTGATCTGTTGAACGCAGAAACAATGTCATTATAAAAAGAATGTACCATAATTCAAACAGATTCTAGCTAAGAAACAACAGACAAGCCCTCTGCACACAGAAACTTGATGGACCTACTCCTCTTAAATCTTAGTTCACAGTGGATTAGATTCCGTATGAAGCGACAATCCAAAAATGACAGTCTCCTAGCTCTGAGCTGACTGACCTTTTGTAGATCAACTTAAACAGGCTTTGGCGTATACAGGTCATGAATCTACTACATCACAACTAACCCACCTCTTAGGCTCCGTACATTCCTGCCAAGCCTACACGCCATAATGTTATTATAATTATTGTTCTGATCATGGTTCTAATCCTCGTCGGCATCTTCTTCAGTGAGTAAGATTTTCGGAATGCCTTCTGGCACGTCCTTTGCCAAATTTCCTGTGAATGAAAGGGATAGATCCACAATTCTGTGTAGTGGATGGATCTTATGTATTGGGTGTGAATGTGCTTCATTGCTGCACCTTGCAGGACAGGAGCAGGCCCTTTTGCCATTGTCTGTATAGATGTGACTTTCAGATATATCCACAACTGTTCTGCTTAAAGCTGTTCTATTGAAGCTGTTTGTTATAGCACCACTCTGCAAATCTGCTACATTTATACTGTTCATGTTCAGTTTGCTGAGAGAAGACACATCTACACTGTTATCAGGGGTAAACTGCAGATTAAGCTTTGGAATATAGATGGGATGGTCATCCAAACCCCGATATGTTACCACCGACTCATGACTTTGTCTGATTAGCGAAAGGTCATAGGACTGTCCCAGTAATTCGACCTTGTCTAGCAAACCATGAGACCGCTTTGGTAAATCACTGCAAACATTGCTGATTTCTTCATTATTATTGAACCCTGTTATGCTTTTGGAATTGGCAGAATCAGTAGTGATTGTAACACCGTTGGAGTTTGCAGATTGAGTTGTGAAATACTGTTGTTCCTTACTTAAGGTTAAACGTTCCATGTTTGTTTTGGTTTGTGTAGATTGGATTTGGTTTACACATGAGGCTTCCAATGTGATCTTAAGGGATAGTGACGTACCTTGATTGCTTTGTCTGTCTACCTCTTTGGGTCCTCTCCTTGATGACAGCTTCTCGTCATTGTCTCTGTGTACTACATTGCTTAGCATGGTCTCTGAAATGGGTCCATAGCCTTTACCACCTTGATCCTGTGTGCCTCTGGGTGTTATGCTGGAATTAGACTCCATAGTTCTTTGCTCCTTTGCTTGACTGTTAATTTTCTGTGTGCATGGTTGATCACATTGATCTTGCAGTTTTTGCATATCGGTGAACGCAATCTGGGTGGATGATCCCTCCTCTTTCAGTTTTATTTCTGCACACATATTCTGTGTTGTGGGTTTCTCACCTTGCTTACAGTTTTCCTTGTGTTTTAGAACCAACGCTGTGTCTTCTACAAAAGTGGTCCTATTATGGGTGGATGGTGCCACATCTGTATCTTGTTGTTCTTCATTCTGAAGGACATTTTTATTGTGGGAACCTTCTACAAGCACACATGCATCTGTCAAATATTTCCCAGGAGGTTGTTCTAGTGTTGGTTCTTTTGTCTTGCTAGGAGCTCCCAATGAGTTTAATTCCTCAGCTTGGCTCTTTTCACTAAGAGCATTTGAGTTTGGTTCTTCAGAGGTGGAATTATCCTGCGAGTATTGGTCCTCATTCTTCTCCTGAGTGTGTGAGACATCCATGGAGGCCATCCTCTCTTCAGTAATGAATAAACTGCCCATCAGTTGGACCGCTGATTCAGTATTAGTCGACTCTCTGCTGTCACAGTCCATATGCACAGGACTTCCATCAGACAGCTGGGGTGAATTGCCCATATGTGCAGTTTGTATATTTCTGTAGAGTGAGACAAAGAGACACAATTAACGCATAATGTACATTTTAAGTAAACACTATGATTCTGGTTGTACTCCCACTAAATGACAAAACAAGGGAAGCTTTAGTTTTGTGGGTGGGCTCCTGAAAAGGATAAAGAAAAAATATTAAATCACAACTCAAGTCATGAGAATGACAGTATCTTCACTGCACTAAGTTCGCCTCTCCTTACTCTCCTTTTTCTTGTTGCCATTTTGTCTCTCTTCCTGTGCCAATGTATTGATGGTACAGGCAGGGACCAATAAATATCATTAGGACGTTTACAGTAAGCCCAGCGTGGTCTACTTGCTCTCCTTCAGTCAGTTGCTCACCTCTTAGTAAAACCTGCTTGTTAGAAACAATTGTGAGACCTGCCAACATCTTCATCATTCACTGTCTTTCCCACCTCCTATCTACTCCAACTTAGTAGGCTACACAAGTTACTCTCACCTGATAATGACGTACGTTTAGTAAATTAAACAGAGTTTTGCTTTTTCGTATCACTGACAGAATAACGGAAACAAAAATATTGTGTGGACAGAACATCTTGTCAAAAATATCGAGGACCTAACTATCAAGAAGGTAAGTGCAAATAAGTAAGTATAGATTTACTATTCTTAATGTCCCATATATCTATCTATATCTATATCTTTATATAGATATAAATAGATATATATATATAGATATATATATAGTCAAGGTACATATTTGTGGACTTAAATATAGTAAAACTTTGCTTCCCTCTAGAAACGTAACCTTCACAGTATACGCGACAATTTAGCAAAAAACAACATGGCCCTGTATGATTCTGCAACTAGAATATGTCTCTACCAGATATTTTGTTACGGAAGGTAAGTAACTTGTACGTTAGAGGCCAAAACTTGGTTGGCAGATTAAAAGGAACTTTGTTGGCTGAGCAACATTGAAGCTCAGTGTTGTTTCCTTTAAGCATATGTGTTTGATTCTGACTTGGATTCTCCTAAATATTGGCCCTTAATAAAAGCAGAACAGGCTTGAACAAAGTCAATGGAATGCTATCCTTGATGAAAAACAGAGCTAGGTCGTCTAGAAAATGGTCCAACTTCATGGAGGCCTTTATTGATACGTTTTGCCAGCTTAACAATGTTCAAATGGATGAAGTTAAACATCCTCTTTAGAGGACGATCAATAGCCCTTAGTGGTGACTTGCGGTTAGGCAAATTAGAACCGGTAGATAATGTGTTGGGTATATGCTGAAATCCACAAGCCATGGCACCATTAGTTAAAGAGTACCCTCTTCTAATCTACTGCAAAGGAGTGCCACAGTGCTGAGCAGGCAAAACTGAGAAAACAAATCTGAAGCATTGAATTGCTTCTCCAAGTAAAATCTTTCTGGCCCAGAAAGAGAAGGCACTAATTGAGTTATAACCTGCAATACTGGAGAGACATAGATGGAATTGTTGCTTGATAGGTGCTTAGGTACTGGTACTTTATATATTTTTTAATATCATTCTTCCCAAAAGCAATTTCTGGTACCAAGCTGGGTACTAGTTAGATTGTTAGAACCTCCTAGTGATTAACATTATGTGCATCAAGAACATGATGAGGTGTTTTCTTTGTTCTTTTTTTGATTCTTGGTATAGCCACGTCCTGCCCCCAGTGAACCAGTGCATGGAATTGGCATTGGGAGCCTATACGGAGTCAGACTCCAACTATGACTAGAGAAATTTGGCCAGCAGCCCCATACCCAGTGCTTAATTTGAGCAGGTGGTTTCCAGTGTTTGGCACTGGCACTTATGACAAACCGCCACATGCTGGTGGTCTCTGTCTAATTTTGAGATGAGCACAACAGCTGTTTAATTATTCAATGTACATTAAATATGAATAATATCTGCTACCCACGCCATTTTGTAGCTTTGAGTGGCCTGAAATATTCACAATTGTCACACTTGTGGGAGTGTGATGGCTAATGGTTGTATTGGTACAGTCATGGTAGCGCCTGGTGGAAACTGTAGTGGCCTCCTGAGAAGGGCCCTGGCCCACACTTGTGTTTTTTTTTTTTTTAATTACACAAATTAAGCACTGTTCTCAGCCTCTTTGTAATCTCATCCACTTTAGGGTGCTCTAAATAAAGAATTACCTTCTCATTTGACAAGCTGAATTGAAAGTCCAGGATATTGCTTGAACTGGGACTGGAAACCAGGCAATTATTGTGCAGAACTGTGTCATGAGGAGGGTTAGTACCCCTTCCTGGATCTGCAGTTGGGATTCAATCTTATGATCTAGAGGGGTTACATACAGTGTTGTTGTTTATGAAATGGACATTCGTTGGAATTGTTGTACATTTTTTTTTAACTTCCTGAATCCAATTGAATAATATATTGGATTTTAACAGTACGGAGTTGTCTTATTCATTAATTGAAGACTGGATAATATGTACGCATACTATAGCGACATAATTCCTATAGGAGCATTTTTAAGTGAGACTAAGTAAAAATGGCACAATACTAAAACCCTCTCAGTAGCTTTCCTACCGTCCAGGGTCTCCTGCACAGGTCGTGCTCCAGTGTAAATAGGAGATGGTGTCTAAGTGGCCTTTGGTGAGTTGCAGCACAAAATGTGCAAGAACTGAACTGAACATATTTCATTTGCCGACTAATGCTCCGAGTGGTTCATCGGTGGAAAACCTGTTTTGTGCTTCCAAAGCGTTGTGTGAAGACACGGATTACTGACATTATGGGGTTAGGAGACACTTGCGCAGGTTTTAAAAACAGCTGAGACAATGCATCCCTATAACTTAAAGGATCTCATATAGATACATTCCATTGTCGAATGTCTCAACACGACCCCGCTGTTCAAGTTGTGCCCTTGATATACAGGTCTCACATCTGTTTCTTTTTTCTCTAATAGGAACATGTTTCTTAGAAAACCAGTCATTTCTATATGAAGTTGAACCACTGCGTTATTATCCACCAACTCCTGAACAACTGACCTTTCATCATTCACCTTTCCTTCGTCACAATAACCTTGTACATTCCTGCCACTTAAGTTGTATATCCAAATGCTGCACAGAAACTGTGTCTAAAAATCCAAACACATCATGCTCGCCTTGAGAACGATGAACTGGCTCATCCTCCTAGCTTGCATAAAGGTCAAGATTTATTCTAAGACCTAGAATGCATTTAAAACTAACACACTACACTAACTCACCAGTAAACTAAGCACTGGCTGAGAGTTACATTCAATAAATCCCACGAAGTGAAGTTCTTCTACATCAGCTTCATTCTTACACCGGCACAGTGCAGTTGGGTGTGTACTGTATAATGTAAGGTTAGGATGACAGCTGGTGGAATGGAAGGTCCATTGTGAGGAAAGGAAATGAAATGAAATGAAAGGAAAGGAAAGGTGAAGGAAGGAACCATTAAGGACAAGAATTACAGCACCAAACCTCTCAGAATCAAAGGTCAGATGCACTAACAGTACCTTTGAGAAAAGTGGTTGCAATTGTGCACTTACTTTATCCAAAGGGCCTGTAATTTTTCAAAGTGACCAATTTGCTAATAGTTTGCGTTCCAAAATCACCATTCACAGGGGTTTTCGGAATTACCTGCCTAATGAATTTTAATTAGGCAGGTGGTTATTCCAGACTCCCTATGATTGGCAGTGGACAGCAGGCCACCATTCCTGTGTTCTTTCCCTAATGCACTATTTTTTAATTATTGTTCCTTAAGGGAAAACATCAGTGGGAGCGGGAGGTGGGGCCTTGGACACAGCCTACTCCATTCGAGGCTGCCAACACGATTACCAGAGGGGAAACAGTCTCAATGGGGAACCCCCCCCCCCTTTCAAAATGCGAGTTGTAAAACCCATCTTATGAGTGGGAAACACTTTTCTTATTCATAAAATGTGTTTTGTACATAAGAATTAAATATTTAGCAGTTACATACCCTGTGAGTTTGTGAATCGCAGTGTCTGCAATTGCAAAATACTTTTGTACATCTGAACCAAAATTACTGAATTGATAGCTCTAATGTTAGATGCTTGTGAGACGCTGGAACCCTATAATCAGTGCATAATTTGCAATGCCGTAAGTACAATAATAGGAAATTTTATATGAATAAACTGCAAAGCAAGTCAATGTAACCACACACTGTAACAAAAGTCTGGCTAGCAATTAACTCTTAAATTGACCTGAAAAACGTTTTGTATATTCCGTATATTTAGTAAGTGCATATTAAACATAAAGCCCCTTATTATGAGGCATGTAAGAATCACTGCTTACTTCCCCATTTTTCAGATCAGACCGAGGCATAACATGTAGTTTTGGTTTTGTGACATAGTAAAACTGTTCCTCCAACATTGGATGTTTCATAGATTCACTTGCTAGAATAATTCCCCGTCGCCAGACTGGGAACCCCAATTGTTTTTAACAGCAGTACATATAACATACCATCAGCACATACTTAACCTATCATACTAAACCAACAGGCATGTTTTGCAACCTATCATCATCATCATCTTTATATGACCCTTCAGCCAATTATAATGCTTTACCTCCTGCTGATCTCCCACTGAACCTTCCAACTGTCAGATTTTCTACCACACGTTCAGAGTAAAGGAGACCTTCTGTTAGCTCTTCACAGGAAGGATTTTTTTTTATTTATTTTTTTAAGTATGGCAGAGGCAATATTAAAGAAATCTTTTTTTTTTTTTTTTAGAACATGTATGTCATGTGATAAAAAGATGATATATGCTGAAGATCCACGTGAAAAGTGTCTACATTGCCCATACCTGGAACAATAGCCAGATTCCGGAAAGGCATTAAAGGACAGCGAGAAGAGACTGGCTGTTATACTCTTGGATAGACAGATAAGTAAAGGGAAGGCAAAAAAATAACAAGCATTTGCAGTGTAATAGGTCTCGCATTTGCTTGCATTAGAGCTATTGGCGTTGTAAATGCATAACTGGACTTTTCTTGCAACATAAATTGGTCTACCCTGCTGCATATTTGGTCCACTTTCACACATAATTCCAGTGGCCCTGCATATAACTAAAGCACTTCCATTTACTGCAGAGTCTTGCCCTGATGACCTTGAACACTTCTTAGATTGTTTCTAGTACAGTTTTCTTGTAATTCCTGACAAACTGCAAGGATCATGAGAATCGTCAAAAGGCACCCCGTGCATGGTGCATTATTTGTTTACTGCTGTGCTTGACTCTCCCTGTCTGACAATTTAACCTGCCGGGTGTCTGGTAAACGCATCGCTATAGTGACCATGGGCGGTGAGATACATTATTTCAGTCACCATAATGCAATATGACAAAAACAAATGCTACGCTTTCTGGCAGCCCCGCCCAGACTCTCTGAAACACAAGTAGTAGGTTGTTTGCGGGATCATCTTTCATAAAGGCAGGGGCAGCAGGCAAAAACAGATCATGTTTTTCCATCATGACCTCTGTACTGCCACTGCGTCCGCCGATACAACTAGGGGTAGTGCCATGAGACAGAGCTAGAGCCAGAGCTAATTACTAGTGACCGTATGGGAAGCTCTCCCAGCTCTCTACTCCTGGTCTACAGCCTGTCCATGGAGCCAGGTGAAGTGCACTAAAGCACTTTCCAACCAAACACAGCTGACCAAGGAGAGCTCTGCACCTGCAGTGGGTGAGGCGGCGACATAAAGAAGACTGCAATCCCAGCTGAAGAGAGAGACCCCTGGCCGGACGCACGTGGGAGTCCCCGCCAGAGAGCAGATTTGTTTCAAAGAGCCGCTGCCCTTAGTGTGGAGCACTTTTTGTAACCCATATTGTCTTCTTTAAGTGAACAATTTGACTGTCAATAAAAAAATATATATATATATAGTCAGATGTGAATTGTATGCAGGAATGCACAAAATAAATGCTTGTAGTAGAGGGTCAATTGATACTCGACCCATAACAAACATAAATGCCATGCATAGGCATTCCACAAACATAAAAATGCCACACATACACTGAGAACTTGGCAGCTATGTGCTCCAATACCTCTCATCGAGTTTGGGCTTCAAACTGCCAAGGCAGCCATGGAGTGCGAAGTGGAGAGACAAAAGCAAAATTGAAATGACTCTGATTCGGGAAGTGTGAACCATGTGACGGAACTGGTAGTCATACAAAGTGCTGTATGAAACTTCAAAGCGCCATTGCTGCCATGAAACGTGAAGGGAAGAGCTAAAAGAAAAAAATTGTTAGCCCACACCAAAGTATATCGGTAATTGTACAATAATCTCTGTAATGGGGTCAGTCTGCAAGGCGCAACAAACCAGTCTCCAGGCGGGACAAACATAAAACTTTTACCAATGACATCAAGGGATTTTTGAAAGGCAAACCCAGGAACGAATGAAAGTGATGGGCGTGGTTAAAGCCCACAGAATAGATTACAACATGTCGAAAAGCAGTGTATGCATGCTGCTATGCTCAAACTAAAAATGGCAAACGACCCTTTGACTCTGCCACTAAGAGTCAGACAGTAGGTCATAAGGTCAACATCAGTCTGATATTTCTGACTTTGGGTAAAAATGCCAAAGTGAAGTTTAAAAATGACCCCAAAGCCTTTAAGTTTAGTTAACAAAAGATAAGAGGCCGGACACGTCACAGAGAGTGAAATGATGTGTGAGGCAGCTACAATGTCCATGGGGGGCGATGAACACTACACTGTTTCCTTTACTGATAAGGAAAGAGACTCCGCCTGCAAAGGGGAAGTTTAAAACGATGTTGCCTTGACTGATGAAGACAGGAGATCCCTGGGCGAAGGAGAGCATTGAAATAGTATTACCTTTGCGGGCCAAGAGAGAGGGTACAATGTGGCCTTCGTCCAGGAGGCAAACTACAAAGCCTATCTCCAGGGAGGCAGAAATGCCATCGACGAGCAGTAAGCAGTTGCCATCGTTGATGGGATAGAAGAGGAATTAAGCATTCACAAGTGCAAAAAGAAGTGATAATAAACAAGCATTGGCAAGTGCAGAAAGAAGTGATGATGAACAAGCATTGACAAGTGAAACAAGCATTTGCAATGCACCGGGTCTCGCATTTCTCTGGGTTAGAGCTATTAGTAGTTGTAAACTCCCAACCGGACTTTTCTTGCCTCGTTAAATGGAAAACAAACGAGCGCGATCGCGCTGCTAAAAAATGAAAATGGAAATAGAAACAGTCTCAGGGTCGATGTCATGCAAAGCGCTCGACTTCTGCCAAGCGAGATCGCGCTGCGAAAAAAGAGAAAAAGTAGTCCACAAACCGGACAGAAAACAGCGAGCCTCGTATGTTTTCAGCACTTGGTCGCTGCACTCGAGGAGGGCTAACCACCGGAAAAGGCATGATGTATGCAGGCCTTCCACTAATGAAAGCAAGCAGGTTTTAAAAGGCAAGCCCACGAACCATTAAAAGACACTAACGTGATATGAGCGGGCCTCCGAGCCCTTTTCTAACTACTACAGCGTCTAACAAGCAATACGCATCCACTAGCCAATACTATCGCAGGCTCGACCCTAAAAAAAGGAGTGATAATAAATAAGCCTTTTCAAAATCAAATACAAAAAATACTAACAAAAGATTTGGCAAATGTAGATATGAATAGAATAAGTGACAAACAAGCATTGCCAGTGTCAAGTAAAGAAAGATTGACAATAAGTAAGTTGCATGACCACTTTAAGGAGATATGAGACAATTTTGATGTCACCTGTGCCACAAAAACCACCATTCAAATTATTACAAGGCAGTTTTCCTATCACCAAAAAAAGACAGGCCTCAAGGAACAGTAGTCACTGATTTGGATGGTATGGAGGCATTTTTCAGTGATAATAGTGATGAAGAGGAAGAGCCAGGTATACAGTACATTGATGATGAGGACTATTCAAGTTATCAACAGAGACAAGGTCAAGAAAAGATATATGACAGGTTGACACAAGTGCCTTATCAAATGTTTACTTAATTACACAATATGGTGGCTGATATTTACAATAAGCCTCAAGGGCAGCAGAAACGGAGGTAAAAAGACAATAAGGCAACACTACAGCTACCAGTCTTACAAAGAGAAAAATGCCAACATAAGCATTGTTCTAGAAATGGGTCCGGGGGGAGAATACCAAACAATGAGGTTGAGAATGATCAGCAGAGTAAATTGGATTCATCCTTCAATGGTGTAGATGTGAATGACAATGATGACAATGTGGATGATGATAAGAAGACGTGAAGCCTCCCAGAGATGCCTGACAATTATTCAGAATGGAATCAATTCAACGTACTTAAGGATGGTAGTCCAGAACCCATTTAGTGTATTTTATCCCAAGATGACCTAGGAAGATTTCATTCCCTAACACAGAAGGCCTTTGAACGTTTTAGTCTGCTGGTTTCTGTGGCAGAAAAATTGTGTTTTTTTAAATTTGATTTTAGAGAGAAGACGCACAGAGGCACAAGGACTACACCCATATCACATCACCTGTGGTAAGTTCTACTAATGATGCAGAATCCGGTGACTGCGTCAGTAAATCTTTCAAAGATTGAAAGGAAGGACAAAGCAACATAAGACACAGTGGGATGCATTTTAAATCAAGTTTACACTGAGTTAGTCATATCAGCGGCAGCACAGCTCAGTTCAAGGAATCAACTATCGCCATGCACTGCACCTACGGAGAAAGAAGGCAACAAATAGGATTCTATGGGCAAAAGATTCAATGTGCTAGTACCAGATGCAATTAAAATTGCAAACTCTATGGCAATCATATCTGGTTATGACAGGCAGCTATGGAGCGACGTGAGCCCGATCCTGAAGAAGTTGCCTGAAAAAGATCATGAAAAGGCAAAAGCACTACTAAGGGACGGAGAACAGTCATCTGCATCTTTGATAGATGTGGCCATGGATGCGTCAACATGTGCATTCTGGCAAGTCAGAAATGCGACAGTTATGCAAAGGTACAGGTGGCTGAAAAGTACAACTTTCTGACGAGAGTACAGGTTTGAGTCAAGAAATATATCTTTTGATGGAAATAATGTATTTGTCAATAAGGTGTATGAGGCGAATCAAGCGATAAATGCAGACACAGATACTTCTCACTATCTTAGTATGCTGCAGGGAAGACAGCCATGCAGAGGTTACAAAAACAGTATTTTAGACGGGGGCAACAGGGATTATTTTTTTGGTCCCTACAGTCAAAATGCACCCTATGGACAGTATAGACAATACAATTCATATAGTCCGCAATAAAGACTACAAAGACAAAGGGGACAAGCTTACAGCATCAATATATGAAGGCAAAAGTGGAAGGTTATGACTTCTTTAAGAACACAGTCCCCAATATTCAGCTGCCAGTCAGGGGAAGAAAGCTATTTTATTACAAGAAATGGCAGCAGATAACAACAGACAAGTGGGTGTCAGATATTGCCAGGCAGTGGCATATCTTGGAGTTTGTGGAGGAGCCACCAACTACTCTTCCAGAAAAGCAGGTGAAGTCTTTGATGTTCCTGAGACTTCTTACCAGGGGGCAAGCTCAGTCCAAGCCTTTGGAGAAACTTCACAAGCAGGATACACAGCAAATTCCAGTCTTTGTCCTCTCCAAAGCAGAAGCAGCAACTGCAGGCCAATGTAGCAAGCACACACAGCAATGAGGCAGTACTCCTCCTCACGGTTCTTCAGCTCCTCTCCTTGGCAGGTTCTCCTCTTGATCCAGCAGTGTTCTAAAGTTGTGGGGTCAGCAGTATACTCATTACTGTCTTTGAAGTAGGCAAACTTCAAAGGAAAATGTTTGTAGTGCACAAGACCCTGCCTCTCCCTGTCCTGGCCCCAGACACACTCCGGGGATTGGGAACTGCTTTATGTAAGGACAGGCACAGCCCTATTCAGGGGCACGTGTCAGCTCCTTCCTCCATTCTGGCCCAGGAAGACCCATCAGGATATGCAGGACCCTCCTCAGCTCCTTTTGTGTGACTGACTAGAGTGAATTCACAAACAGCCCAACTGTCAGTCTGACCAAGACGTGTGTTCCATGGCCTGAGGCCTCTCTCTGTCATAGCTTTGACTTGTACCCTGAGGAGCCAGAGCTCCCATCAATTCTGAGGCCTCTCTCTGTCATAGCTTTGACATGTACGCTGAGGAGCCAGGGCTCCCATCATTCTTTAGGCCTCTCTCTGTTATAGCTTTGACCTGTACACGGAGGTGCCAGGGCTCACATCATTTCTGAGGCCTCTCTCTGTTATAGCTCAGCGTTTTCGTCATTAAAACAGTAGGTTTTACAGCACTTGTCAAGGCAAACTAATAAGGTTTACATAAAAGAAAAGGCTGCTCAAGGTGCTAGCTAAAGCTCCAGTCACAGGTACAACAATAGTGCCATCCTATCTTGGTAGGTAAACTAGGTCAAAATCTGAAAGCCAGACTAAGCATAAAGCAAAGTGTTTCAAACCCACGCTGCGCCCAAGATGGGATTTAATGGCACAGGCAGGATGAAGGAAGGAAATATAGGTGCAAGCAACAAGCTCCCTCTGCGCAGGTTCCATGTACAGGGAGGCGCTAGATGGAAATGCAGGGAGTGGGGGATGAGAGGAAGTAGGTCGGGAGTATGCAAGCGGGTGTCAGTCTGAAGGGTACTCTCAGGTGCAGGGCAGAATAGTGTCTGTTGCTAGGACGTCTTGTGTCAGGAAGGTCGTGGGTTGGTGGGTGGTGAGTGAGTGAAGGACTCCCAGTCACAGCAGCAGACATATGGCCTGCCACTAAAGTGCTCTATTCTTTGGTAACAGGGTGTGGACCAGCCAGTAAGGATTCCTCGTGCTCGAGTCTGGGAGTTGCAGGCTGCGGTGCACCAGCTCCGATGTGAGGCCCAAAGGTTAGAAGAGAGGAAGACCTGCAAGGTGATGGGGACCTGACACCAAATGGCTGTAGTGTTTCAAAGTTTTAAGAGTGAGGCTGCTGGCCAACAACATCAACTCACTAAAGAGATAGGGTTGTTAAATCCCAAATGCTACCTAGAGAGCGAATGAATTTAATGAGGGATTTCGGTTTAGTGCTAGGAAGGAAAGGTGCGTGGTCCAGAGGTGAAGTTTCGAGCACATGTTAACAAACATATGACTAAAATGTGCAGTGTAAGTTATTGGCTAGGGATTCCAACTTTCTCAAATATATTGAACTTTTTCCAAGCACAACTTTGTCAGGGAAATACTGGTAGAATTTCAGTAGGTAAATAGAGAAATATTCTGTGTTTCCAGCTACGGACAGAGGGGATGTTTTACTGTGTTATTCCTCATTCCAAGGTGAGAGGAACTCAGAATAAGAATTCTGACGGTGTCACCGCTGTATTTACTGGGTGCTATATTACCTCCAGTGATATCTTAAGGATTTGTGGGGCCCGGGCATGATATATTCTGGGCCACCTGTTTGGAGCAACTTTGAATTTATCACCACTTTTCTTCTTATTCAAGTCCTCATGATGGCAATACTACTGATTTATCTGTTAAACCTTCAGTAATGGTGACATGCAAAAACTGCTGAAATCTCAACTTGCTGTTGTCCGCTGGCCAAATAATACCATAAGAAAGCTTGAACAACTATTGATAATGTCACTTTTGGGTTTAGTTTGGATCTAGATTTTTTTCTTTTGCTGTAACATTTTATGTGGAAGTCTGCATCTAACCGGTTTGTAAGAAAAAACAAGGGTGGCTTGTTAGATGATTTGTAAGCTAAAGCATTATATTATAGTAAATACATATGTACATATTGCTTGAAACTGCTTTTAATTGCCAAAACCTTTTATTTTAATCACAAATATATCCCTCTTCACTATTGGCATTCTTGCTGCAGCAGTGGAAATCTAAGTGCTGCTCTGAGAATTTTCACCATTCATCTGGTTAAAATGTAATAACTTTCCGCTAATTTCTCTTCCCCTGACTTGTTCCTCTTCTCTGCATATGTGTGTATTTCTACGGGTAGCCAATTACCAGTAACCCTGCTGAGTAAGAGAAAGAGAAAGGGGACGGGGTAGGATCCAGGGGATGGACAGAGACAAAAACTGTATAGCCAGAGATTTGAAGTAGAGGGAGAAGGGTGTAGAGATAGAGAGGACATAAGAAAAATATGTGAGTTAAGGAGTGAAAAAGTAAACAGAAAAAGATGGGATAGCCAGAAATAAAGATAAGGAGGCATGGGAAGAGAAGATGTATGTAGAGAAATGGGTGAGGTTTTAGTGTGCAGTAGTGTGTGAGAGAGAGAGAGAGAGAGATAGGGAGAAGGAAATATAGAGAGATGCAGAGGAGTACAGCACTCCAAAGGGTGAGCTAGAGAGAGGGATAATGTAGAAAAAGTCTCCAAATCAAAAATGCATGAATGCAGCGAAAGGTATACATAGAGACATGAAAAAGAGATGCACAGTAGAGAACAAAATAAAAGAGGTATAGAAAAAAGGTCAGATAAAGTGTGTAGTGGTGAGAGTGTTGACGCTTAGAAAGCAACATGTGCTACAGAATGAATAGAGGAAGGTGCAAGGGCTAAGTGAACTAGAGAGAGAAAGGTGAGATTTATACAGGGTAGAGACAGAAAAGAGGAGGATATGATGTGGTAGAGTAATCTACAAAGAAAGAGGAAGAGCAAGATAGGTGAGAGGGAGGAGGAGACCCAGAGACAGATTCGGTTTTTGTGTGCGAGAGAAAGAGAACATGACGATAGAGAAAAAGTGGTAAGGATAGAGAAAAAGAGATAGCCAGAAATTAGAGATATATTTAGAGAGGTGAAGGAAAGTGTCCAGAGGTCGAATGAGAGGAAGGGAGGTGGAGAGGTGAGGTAGATAACTAATGGTGGGGAACATTGAGTGGTTAGGTAGTGAGAGAGTGGTTGGGTATAGAGAGATGAAGCAGAGGGAGGGTGCCTGCATTGTGGTCAGGATAATCTTTGTGCAGGTATCCCTTCCTATCCTTTGAGGCTATTTCCTCTTTGCGTGTGTACTGCGGAATGCAGCGCACATGCTCAGTTATGCCAGCCTCAAGGCTTTGTAAATATGGGTTTGCGTTCACATACATGGGTGGATGCACCTGAATGCCCATGCACCACCCATGTAACTCTGATCTTTTACAAAGACACATAAATCTGGATTTGTGTTGCTTTGTAAATTTCAAAATAGATTTTGGTTTGGGGCTGCACCAAAAAAGTGACGTTACCCCAGTGCTTAATTTGTAAATAAAAAAGTGACGGTGCCCAAAGCCCTTCTCATAAATATGCAGCTGCTGCAATTAAATGTGCAAACACGGAATACTGAGGCAGCGTAATCCTGAAGCCATCTTGGGCCTCTTCAATCCATTTACATCCACTCCCTGTCCCTTCATTTCAATCTTGCAGCTTTTTGCTTTCTCCCAATGTGACGCTTTTTCGTTTTTCTCTTCCTCCATCTTTCCCATGTGTGTCTTTTGCGTGCAGTATATGCTTGAGGCAGAAAAATAAGTGCCGGCCCTCAAAAATAAGTGCTGTTCCTCTGCACCGGAAACAACAAGCACAAATTAAGCACTGCGTTACCCTGATACAAAATCATAGTAAATCTCAGCCAGGATTAGTACTGGAAGCATACCCTCCCACTGCAAAATCCAGCCCCTTGTCAAATTGTGAAACATTCAACGAGTTGAAAAGTGTGATTTACAGTTCTGCATACATGCAGTGTGCTGAATCTTTGGAGAAATGAAAACGTTTCTTGATGTTGACCCCAGCTTGAAGGAGGCATTATTTCTTTGATTCAAAGCCCCATCTGGCCTAAACAGTAGTTAAGGATTTATGTCAAAAACTATTGGTGCTTGTACTAATCTGCTCAAGTCACACACAAGTGGTTCCTCCTTGATGCAAAGAGGCGCAAAGCCATATCTACGCTACAAAAGGACACCTTCCAAGTGCAAAATAACTTTGGCGCTGGAAAGTAAATACCCTTGCAAGAGTTTGTGCTGCTTTATGTCCGTTTACACCCCTTGCACACCCTTACTAAATCTGTCCCTAAATTCTGTTAAGCATGCATGGCAGTCAAATTGGAAAAAGAAAACTTTTTTTGCAGACATGTTATTATGACAGAGATTTCCACTTTCTGGCTCCCTTTACTTAACATTTCATGTTCTCAATGTTGCTGTTATTTTTTTAAAATACTGAACAAGTTTAGTTTGTAAGCCAAGCAGATCTTTGTATTTGCATAAAAATGTTCAAGAACATCCACCTACTGCAGCCTTCTACTCTCATCTTCTCCCGTACCACAGCATTAGTGTCACTATGGTCAACTTATGAAAAGCATTCACTTTACTATGGTAAGAGTTATAAACAGCTGGTAAGAAGAAGTCATCTGGCCATTAACAGCCCGCCTTTTAAAAAAACATTACCAACCTATGAGAATGCTTTTCCTTATTTTGGAAGTTTTTACCTCAATAGGCAAAGCACATAGAATCACCTTTAGACTATTGACATGGCTTCAAAATATCATCAGAAATTTAAAAAGGCATCATACAATACCTTAAGCTACTTTGGGGACTCAGAAGTGAACATGAGGACTGTGGAACTGTTTCTTGGGGCTGCTTCTGTGTTGTGCTGGTGGGTAAATGTTTCTTCAAAGGATTTCTCCGGCAAGGAGAGCCTGATTTGTGGTTCACATCTGGCAGAGAAACATTGCAGACATGTTAGAAAAAGGAAAAATGTGGCCTATGCTAGTTTCTTCCAGGAAATAAAAATATTATGGGAGGAGTAGGGAAGGATACATATGGTATTATATTTGATTTTGAATAAAGAGGATTGTGCACTTGGTTTTCTCTCATGAATGTTGCTCACTGAATTTCTAATAGAAAACTCAGCCAAAATGCAACCTACGTGTTTTACACTGGAGGAAACTAAATCAAGAGGAGAAGAATTTGAACTTGAGTTAGGATTGAGCAGGAGTCTTCATTGGAGGTCAGTATAGTACCCATAAGCCCTGTTGAAGAAAGTTATGATTAAATAGATTTTCAGTCCCCTCTGAAGTATTCATGACAGCATGTAAGAAATTCCAAAGTCCTTGAGCTTCACAAATTTACATTTGGAGGTTAACTAAATCTCATTTCTTACTCAAAATCGCAAATGAACATTCTTATGATGCAGGACTACGATTACCAGTGAGCAACTGTTCTTTCTGCATTACAGGATCTTCATTGATAGTCATAAACATTAGAATTGTCCCGGCCACATATTCCTTATTTTATGACTCTTGTTACCTGGCGAGTTGTGAAGTGTAGGAGGGATTTGGGTGGCACTAACAATGTTTTTGTCATAGCTGCTAGAATTCTGTTGAATCCATCGTGGTGGGGAATAAATCACATTGACCGCAGATTTAAAGTTCTCTTAAGAGATCATCATGGTTTTGATTCTCCTCAGCAAGTGAAGTTGGTGCAGTGCTGATTTAGGTACTACATTATTTGTTTTTGGAAATGTAAGCAGAGGTTGATGGTTAAGTCCAAGAATTTTGATCCTGCAGTCATGGTATTGATATTAAGAGTCCGTCTGTAATCTAGCAACTTTCTACCTTGCAGGTAAGTTGTTCTATGGAGCACAAATCAGGAATTCTGTTTTTGATGGTTTAATTTTACAGATTAGGTCATCCATTTGCCAATGATGCTTAGGGGTGACTTTAGCCTGAAGATACCTTCTTGAAATATCACTTGTAATACACATGTTCAGTACGGAAGGTGATATTTGTTCAAGTTGGAGCATTATTTAAGGATGCCCCTGAAGACTTAGAGGCAGATTTATGGAAAGTGGCGCTGCACCGAGTGCAGTGCCACTTTGCCTGCGCCCCTTTGAACCCCCCTACCGCCAACATGTGTATGCCGTATTTAAAATACGGCACACTATGGCGCAGGGTAGGGGGCAATAGTGTCAATTTTAATGACGCTATTGATGTACTCTGCAGGAGTAGCGCCAAAATATTGGCGCTACTCCTCCAGTGTACATAGGGGCCCATTCTAAAGAATGGAAGTTCCCTTTTAACGCCTGCTCCTGAGCAGGCGTTCAACGTGCCGTAAAAAATGGTGCAAGGAAATCTCATAGATTTCCTTGCACCATTTTACAGGCTCCCCTAATGGGGGAACGCTCTCTTGGCATACATTATGCCTGGCGCAGGCATAATGTAGCGCAAAAGGTTACAGGGTGGTGCAATGTAAATACGGCGTAGGGATTTTGGCTTTGTTGGGCCACATTAACATCAAAATCAATGACGTTAATGTGGCGCAAGGTGGTTCTGGGGGCCTATAAATAGGCCCCTTGGTTTTTCACCGCCATTATATTGTGGGCTCCTAAAGTGTTGCCAGTTCTTTGTTTAGTGCCAGGATGCCCTTTGAGGCAGCTGTTTGCACTTTTAGTTTAGTTAATTCATTAATTCAAGATGAAAAGTAAAACTGGATTGGTTCCAGCAGCAGACACAGATGACTTGAATTTGACAATCCAGGGAAAAGTGACCCAATTAGGTACATTACTGCCTATTCCCATTATAATACAAATCATGTTTAGTAGTTTCTCATGGTCAACGGATTCAGGATAAAAGAAGATCCCATAGTTGCAATCAGGTCGGAAGATTACTAAATTGTTACTAAATTGTTGTTCATGCATGATGGTCTGTAAATCAGAACGATCAAACAAAATAATATAATACTATTCTATCCAAAAATAATATGGCACCTGTGTATTTTATCTTAATAAATAATGCTATCACCCCCCCCCCCCCCCCCAATTTGGTAGATCTGTCTTGGTTTATAATTCTGCAAACGTCAGGCACCAAAACATCTAATACAGAGGTAGATGAGTTTAAAAAGTCATGTTTCTATAAGAAGAAGGAGTCTCTTTGGGTTTAGTATGCAGAACCTCTATATGATTATGTTAGGTTGTGCAGACTGTGTATTGCACAAGTTAACAGCATGGGTATTATTTTGCTAGTGTGGCATCCAGAGGGCTAATAATGAGTTTCATATACATGGTATTGTATCGATTATCACTGTATGATGCTTGGTAGGTGTTCAGCTTGTGCCTATGAAACCTTGCAACAATATAAGTGGTAGTTACATGAGAGGTGTAAATAGAATATGGATTTGAATTTTGTGAATTTTGTGATCCCCTTGTGCTGAATGAATTTCCTAGTACCACCACATATTGCCTGGTTGAATCTCTTATGTGCTGGTGGGCTAGGAGAAGCTTTGTTTCATAATGGCTTTCTGTCAGGGATTGGTATTCAGGGCAAGCATTTGCATCATTATTCTTTACTATATAGAGGGGACTTGCAACATACGCATAATATAGTTCAGGAATATCTATCCCTAAGTAACAACACAATATTGGAAAATGAGTCTGATGGTAAAGAGACATTTTCAAAAATACTATAGAAGCATGTGAGCCTGTGTATGGTGCTAGCACACACTGCAAGATGAGGCTCCTTTGGTTTACCCCATTAAACCTCATGCAAGATACAGAACATGCAAATGGCCACTGGTGACCAATCACTGACCTTATTTAAGACGTATATACATTACTCAAAGCATTTTTTGAAGGCAGTCCCTTTGCACTGCATATTTACTTACTTGTGGTGGGAAGCGGGCGCTGTGACTCTCCAAGGCCATTTGAAATCTCTTGGTCCAAAGCTTTTAATCTGTAATATAAGTAAAAAGATATATTTCAAATATCAAAGTAAGTATGTCTTTGATGCTATAAACGTCCATTTTGCTCCAACATGAAACACAGTAATTTCTAATTCCCCATTTAGTAAGCTGTTCTCTAACTGTGCTGAAATGCGGACAAATATTAACTACATTAACTTTACAGAGTTTTACTAGTTAAAGACACTAATAGAAAACTAGGTGATACGGTTAAATTGGTGTCATTTCTCACTTCTGAATTGATACGCATTGTTTTCCACCTGGTGGCGTTAATTACCATTTTTAGGTACTCTTCAATCTAGTTAGTTCTACCACAGTTTAGAGGCACCATAAAACCACGGGGACAGTGGGAGTGGTACAAGATGAACCTTAAAATCACATGGAATGTGGGAGTGGTACAAGATGAACCTTAAAATCACATGGAATGTGGGAGTGGTACAAGATGAACCTTAAAATCACATGGAATGTGGGAGTGGTACAACGCAACCTTTGAGTCTAATGACAATCTTTGAAGGGGCATTAGCCACACTTTGAGACCCATGTCTGTTCAGTTTAAATTTTAAAGTAAAATTTATACACAACCTGAATAGATCCTGGTACAGATTCGTTAAATAAGCTGGCAATGTGGCTGCAGGGAAAACTAGAGAGGAATCAGTGGTTACTGTTCATTGTGTACCCTTAACAGTGGCGCTGTAAGATGTGTCGAGCCAGTATGCGCACTTGATGCATTTAATATTAATATTGCCAGTTATGGTGTTCTTACTTACCATTTCGGCTCAGCCTTTTTGGCCCAGCAATAGTTGTGTTAAGACTGAGTTTGATGATCAGAAGATACACCAAATGCTATTTTCTGTGAAGTAGATCCCTAAGTACTGGACCATGAACAAAGAACCCAAGCATATTGAGCTACCCACCAGCTATTGAATCCCGCTGTTTCACCTGATTGCAAGGAGTGTAGTGCATGTAATGGGTGGCAAGGAAGCCAAACACTTCTTGGAAATGCTAAACTGGCCATCCTTTCTAGATTCATATTTATTTTAAAGGAGAAAATAAACTTTCCTAACAGCACCCACCGGTGGTGAGTTAGATTCCTGGTACATGTTCTGCAAGTTTAATATCTATTCTATGAAATTGTCTTTTTTAAACAGAAATTCATCTCAAAGACTTTTCGTTTTTTGAGCCTCGGACAGTAGTCCTGTCCCTTCCATCAATACCTTGTTCGCTTTATTTTCACAGTGAGGGCGCAGTGTGGTCGAGCCGTCTGCATCCAAGGAGACTGCTGCTCTCTGCTGCCCGAGCCTCCTGCTGCAACCCTGGGCCTTGCATCCTCAGCATCTCCCTGGTGTGGATAAAGGGAAAATGATAAAAAGCAGAGCAGGTTCCAATCTGATGTTGCATCCTCTGTAGCCCAAGGCCCGGGGCCAAAAGCTCATCTGTCCCTTGCAGATCTTTCAGGAATAACAATCTCCTCTGTGAGCAGCTGACTAAACATGGCGCTGGTTTACTATTGCACACTCGGAAATCGTGCGAAAGGATAGTCCGTCCTTCCATAGATGAATTACACATGCAAGAGAAGCTTATAGGTGGAAACAGAACTGCAGGCATCAGAACTACTTCTCTCTGAGTCTACACAAAACACAATTTCACGGTCCTAAATAGATGACTATGTGACAATCTCATAATAAACATAATAACAAGGTTATATTGGGTTGCAATAATTACTTATTGAAATGGTAAACGGGCAGAAGTTATGGGTTAGGACCCTATGAATTACAGGGTATGGGGGTGAATAAGCACCAGTCCATGAAAGGAACAGTAGCGCTCCTCTGATGTCAGGAATTTAATAAGAAAGAGGCATTATAATAATTCTGACCATAATAAACCCTAATGAAAGCCTGGAAAGATCATAGTTCAACTTTGGAGCGCTCCCACAAGGGTAAGACTGCAGTTTATTAAGCACAATTAGAAAAATATGAACGGGTGCAACAAAAAAACTGCAAAAGGCAACAAACGTTGGTGGGCAAACAATAATCCATAGTATTACTCTTACACAGTTTATGTTGAAAAAAGTTGAAAAAGATGAAGAATTGAATTTGTTATGGGGACATAAATGAAAGTGGCATGGGCTTTACAAGCAAAACAGTGAAGCAGACATTGCGTTCTACAAAGAAACAGCAATTAACAAGGTATTTGAAGGACAATGATACAGTAACTGCTGGCAGTGAAGAGACCACAGCTGGTGACGATACACAGGCAAGTGAAGCATCGTTTTATGGTTGTGATAAGAGCCATTGATGGAGGTCAACCTTACTTTTTAGAAGCAGCCCACGACCCACTTACGGTCAGGGACAGCTCTGAGAAATGTACTGGTGTTCTACCAAGGCAGATGGAGGGATGAAGTCTACTGTCAAGCTCCATCACTGCATTTGGAGGCATTTGCTACCAGTCCCAGAAGGAATCATACCTAATGCACAGTAAGAAAGGAGGAACTGTGGCGACTCCTTGTCGAAGATGGTTTTGCTCTCTGAATCTTTCGTGCATCGGGCGCAGCACTAACTTGAGTCTGGCCTCAGATCATCTGTGCGCAAAACTCTAAAACGGATGTGCGACCCAACCTTAGCCCGCCGGGTCCCACTTCTTCCTTTGACAGCAACTTTAAGTGCAATAGAGTGAGATGTACGTGTTGTCCAGTTAACATACATTTTTGGGGCGGTGTGCTGAAGGTATCCCTGAGCAAGGAACTGGAAGATATAAAGTAATTAAAGCAAAACCCAAATGTCCAAAGAACAACAAGCCTGATTCATGTGAAGAAAATAGGGACAATTGTTTTGAATATACTGACATTGTGGTATCGGAGACTGTGACACCTTTGGAGTGAATGTAATTGTGTCACAAATTAAAGTGTCCCATAGTTATATGCAATCATATCTGCTAATAATGAGTGCAGGTGTGCTTTCAAATAAAGAAGCAAGTGGAACAGTTCAACAATTATGTGCAGGAGCTGGGATCTGCATGAAACCGCCCAAAAGATTCAGCTTGCGTCTAGGAATGCACCGATATAAAGACACAATGATGTGGACCAGTCAAACAATATTTCAGGCGTACCTCGAGAGGCAGGATTTAAATTGAGTTGTGCTCGTCCCAGCCTGTAAGTTGGTTGCTGCTCTGATGAGGGGGTGTAAGCCTGGGTGACGTCTGCTGAGAGTATTTCACATCTTCGGCCCTGATTACCACTGGGCCGGTAAATTCCAACGAGATCATAAACCCTTGTTTACATATGGGTCGGAATTGCGAGCTTGGCTGTATTTACCGCATCGGGTGCGTTAAATACCTCAGCTGTCGTTAAACTTAGGCAGGGTAAACCTGACGAAATTTCAACAAGGGAAATTGTACGGTATTTACCGTACCATGTGGATTTTGGTGCATTAACTACCAAAATCCACGTTATTTCTCTCAAATTGGTGATAGGTGTTATTAATCATACACGATGAATACTGTACCCTGTGGTATCGTTAGTAAACATGTGCAATAAATAATCCTAAACTCGTAATGGAGATCTAGGAGTATTCATGTTATTGCACACCAAAGTGCTTTACCTGCTATTTGTCATTTTCTCGAAAGTGCTCCAAAGTCTGTTTTTTAGAATAAACATTCTTAGATCTTTTAAGTTAGGCAGTGCAGCAGTAACTATTTCAAGATTTTCTGAGGATTACAGAGCCTGCATGAAATGTAGGAAGATCTGTAGGTTCTATGAGGTGTTAAAAGTGTCGCTTAAAGTATGTAAGGGGATGATTTACATGTCACAGTTTACATAACTTGTATACACTGCAAGTAGCAATGTACTACATCATAACTGGGATCCGAGTAGCTGGCTAGCCGATCAGGAATTGTGCATCAGAAGTACTATAAACACGTGTTAGTGCGAGTTTAAAAGATAGTGGTATGCCCTGTAGCATACATATGTTGATGTAGTAATGGTGCTATTAGTCATAAGCATTTATGGGGGTCTACAAGCCAAGAAGTGGTTACTGGAACTCAGAAGTGGCTCCATAAACGTCACTACACAGAAAAACAGAGGCCCATATTAATACTTGGTATGCGATGAATTAGCGTCATTTGTTTTAAGCTAATTCAGCGTAAACCTAACTCCATATTTATACTTGGGTCTAGCGCCAAAGTTATGGAGTTAACGTCGTTTTCTGGATGTGAAAAACTACCTTGCGTCAATGAGATGCAAGGTAGACATTACCGTCCAGAAAAGGATGATATGGCCTTTGCGCCATATTTATCCCTTGTGCTAAAAATCAGCACGGGGGATGGGGCCTTAAATAATGGCGTGAAACTTGCTTAGCACCATTATTTAACTCCTGGGTACACCAAACCACAAAAACAAGCATTCACAAAGCTAATGGTGCAAGGGTGTCTGCGTTGGCTCTAGGCAGCAGTTTGTGCACCAGCGCAGGCAGAGAGAAGGAATGCACCACATAATTTTAAATGCAGAACATTCTGCCCTCTCCTTTTCACGCAGCACTGCACAGCAAGGTGGCTTTCTGCGTTGCAAGAATATTTGTTAAATATGCCTCATAGTTTTATGACGTAAGCAGAGAAAAGATACACCAGAACCAATCAAAAGCAAGGGAAAACAAAAGCATAGCTCCAGGGAAACACATTATAGGGAAAAGCCACTAATAAAGAGTAGTGAACTGGGGTTGACAAGACAATTATCCAGTTTTGAGCAGGAGCTGACTCTGTGTAGTGTTATATTTAGTACCACCTGAGAGAGACAGCTGGAGCTGCCTGTAGCAAGACCACAAAAAAGAAAATTCTGCAGAGATAGACAAATGTTTTAAATGTCTTTCTTGCCTCTCTTGCTAACTCTGAGCATCTTCCCTATCAGAATGAAGACATCAAAAACAAGGCGATGGATAGAATGTTTGATATAATCTCAGTCACTGGAGAGCGCTTGGGCCACACCCCAATCCATTGTTTTTCGCCCACCATGCCACTTCAAGTTGGACCCATCTCTATGCAATTCAGTCTTGACCCTGCTCCAATGCGAACAGTTCAGCTCAAACTACCAGACCAGGTCCTCCCTGAATCAGAACACAAGCAACCAAGGACCAAGGCTCACCCTTATTAGGCCTCATCAGCCAGGTATAGCTTGGTTCCAATCGCAGAGTGAACACGGGACCCACGTCTGGGGATACCCGTCACAGTTTGGGCATCAACAACAAAGTGATGGGCGGAATGCTTGAATTAATCACAGACACTGGCAGTTGCTTGGGGCTGTATCCTAATCTATTGTTTTTCGCTCACCAAGCCACCTCAGTTGGACCGCACCTAATGCAAGTCAGTCTTGACGCTGCTCAAATGGAAACACTCCACTCTGAACTGCCAGGCCAGATCCTCCCTGAACCACAAAACTGTTTTAGTGACCAATTAATCTACATCTTGCATTAATGACATATCTGTTCCTAAGAAACTTTCTGCAGCACTAGGAAAAGATGACACGTCTCTTGATAGGATAAGGGGAAGACAAAATAAATCCTCAATGCCTACAGTGAACTGGAAATGGGAGACCATGGAAGCCACATGGGGCTAATGTCCTATAGTTGTCTTAAAATTCAAGTAGTATTTGCCATTACAATTTGCTGTGCGCATTGGTGCAGATGTTTTACACTAAACGATTGTGGTACTTACGTCAAGGTTCTGCCGTTTGCTCAAAGGCCTTAGGACACTGCTATGCCTTTCACATTCTCCGCTTGCCTTGCGAAGGCTGGAGGGGGCACTGGCACAGGTGGTTTTCACAGTAGCTGGTAAGGACCTGTAGTGCACAGGAAAATATGCAGGCATAGTCAGTTAAATAACTTTGCTTATTTAACCATTACCTGACTAATTTATTTGACATGGGTGAAGCATTATGTCATATTTTAAATATCAGGTTTTTTAGTTAAAATCCAGTCCTCGAAAGTGTCCTGTCTGGGACGTGGATCCCAGATTTTCATTTTCTCATTTGGACCATTTCACGCAGCTTTTTCCGTGAGTAGTTGTATCTTACTCTTCATCCAGATGTAAATTACTCCTGAATTTCCAAGAGGTAGACAAACTCAAAGGAAAAATCTTTGAACTAGACCCTTAAAAGATATGCAATATAATGATGCGGGCTCTTGGACACATGCTTGTGCTATTAGAAGGCAGAGGTATTTCTGTCCGCTCTTGGGAACACAACACGGGGTTGGGACATTGCATGCAAGCACAATAAAACCTCTAACAGAAGCGCCATTATGAATCTCTGTTCACTCTTGGAACCAAAGTGCCGAGTCTCATTACTCTGTTAGAGTCATATTCATGCAGGAACTACTGGAATTTCCTTTTCTAAGTGCACATCCTGATTTAACCAATCAGGATTTCTAAGCAAAAT
Source organism: Pleurodeles waltl (assembly GCF_031143425.1). Classification (NCBI taxonomy): domain Eukaryota; kingdom Metazoa; phylum Chordata; class Amphibia; order Caudata; family Salamandridae; genus Pleurodeles; species Pleurodeles waltl. The sequence continues at coordinate 1,605,817,928 of NC_090445.1, forward strand.
TGCACTTAAATGGACTTTTCATTTGAATATGCGCAGAGAAGAAATCCAGGTATAGGGAGGGTGCCTTGCTAGAATTTATTTGACATCCTATAAGTCCATTTTTTGTCCATTACCAACAAACTCTACATAAGGGCTTGTCCTGTTTACAATATATATTGAAACAGTGGCAGTACTCAGATATGCACAGTTCAGTCATTTACCGGATGTAACAGCCAAAGGTGTAGTTCGCCCTCTTTTAAAATCAGATTACAGAGACTCTATCCTCTTTAAGAAGCAGAATACGCGTCCTGTCCTTTTTTAAAAGCACATTATTTACACTGTTTGCCCAGAGGGCGCATCGTCTCTCTTTTTGAAACCTTCTCAGTCAAAATACACACAATCTATTATGTCTGGAACCCCTGTGCCAACTGTCATGTGACATCACAGGCTACTATTGTGGCTTCTACTTAGAGGTGAGCTGTCAATCATTGGTAATAACCTGAAGTGGCAATTGAATTATCACTATGAAGATGGGATAGTATGACCTTGCATTTTGCATTTTCTCCTGATGTGGATGTATCCCCAACTTAACCTTTTCCCTGCACAATGCGGTATTACTGTATCAGGTAAGGTGGAAATACCGCATTTCTGTGACAAATGTAGGGCAATCCAATTACTTCACACTTGTTGCTTTGTTCTTGCTCTTTAAATGAGGCCCTCGTGTGTAGTTAATATTTGTGGCTTGGTAGGACTCTAAAAAGGGCACAGACGGGTCAACGGAAGCCAAATGTCTTTACCTCGCCTTCAGAGTGAGATCCTGGGCAGTGAGAGCTCGGTCTCTCTTTCGAGTAGATTTTGGAGCAGAGGGTCTCTTTGTGAGCCGATGAGGTGATCTGTGAAGTTTAAATTCACTATTCTTCACCTGAAAAAAATAAAACAAAAGCAATTTGGTTATCCAAATGTGAGATAGTTAATGTGTCTTCTCTTTACATCAAGGGGAATATAGATATCATTTTTTTATTCCATTAATACTGCACTTTTGTAATGAGCGTACCTGCATTACACTCGCCTGACTAGTCTAAAGCCTGACTAAAGCAAATGATTCTAGACCATACTGTTTGGTTGTCACAATGCCTTCAACTGGACCTCCATTAATAGTGTCAGCGGTTACTATTTAGGGGAAAGAGAACATGTCAATATATTGTTACTTGATATGGAATGATGTTGTTGGAGCAAAAACCATACATTCATGACACCCCAAAATTTAGAAATCCCAAAGTTTTACCTCAGACGGTAACTGGGACCACTCGATAATTGAGTTCTAGATAGGAAAATGTTAAATGTTTTTATTACAAAAATCTCAAACTCAAGAAGGACAGAATAAATGCCATAAAGATTCAAATACAGAGGTGTACAGACTAGTTAAAACTATAAATTATTTGCAGTCCTAAATGAGTAGCAAAATCAGAAAAAGGTCAGACAGCGTCCTTAGTGGCATAAAGGAAAGGTAAAAAAATATGTGTTTTTCTCGCAAAATCAAGGGGCTCTTTACAGAATTCTTGCAAAGCAAACTATTAAAACAGCAGAAACATTGTGGTGTGATCGAAAGTATCAACTTTTGGCAAATCAGAAATATGAACGTCATTACCTAAACAAATAAGCACTATCCAACACTCAACAGCTTTCATGCTGCTTCCATCCGGAGATGTTCGGACAAAACATGAAACACTCAATAATATTACTTTACTCAAATGAATGAGACCAGTCTACACAGTGGAACTAAAGTGGAAGGGCCTTGGAAGTTGAAAAAAGTTAATTTAAAGGTTTGTATTCATAACAGTGGAAATAAGCCATTACATCAGCTGACTTTGTTCTGCAGATCTTACAAGGTAAGAAGTTGCACTGGGGGACAACATGGAAGGGGGTGAATACAGGAGTGCAACACAGAAACAGCATCCATTTTATTCAAAATGGTGTTATCACATGAATGTGGCATAAATAGATTGTAATAATAGATATACTTCTATACATCATATTAAACTTGTTTCAACTCTAATTATATTAGCTCCTCATATGCATAGTGGATCCAGAATAAAAATTATTTATTATTATTTGGTGCACAAAAATATAAATTTTGAAAAATTCTTCTACACTGTTGAGATTATTGAATGCCAAAATGACGGTGTTGATATTTTTGGAGTCAAGATTTGGCTCCAAACTTTTATATTTAATTGTGTTTCTTTGTACTGACACTTCCTTATCCCAACCTCACCAACCGTGCAAATGTGACTTCATGGTTAAAACATAACTAATCATGCTTAGCTAATACTGCAATGAAAACAAAGCTTGTTTGCCATTGCAGTTATATTATACGAATATGAAGTTGCTGCCGTGGGCCTTGTTCACCTCACTGTGGTCTCCACAATAAAGTGGTGCAAGGACAGGTGCTGACCTGGGAATTCAGAGACCCGAAGGCTATGGTGCGATGGTGAATGATGGACTCATGTCTTCCTCACCTTCCCGTGACTTCCTCTGGTCTCTGGTCCCTTCAATTGAATCCCTTAAATCACCACAGACGTGCAGGGCAAGGGAAAGGCAGGCGATGCTTTGCTGCCACCACTCACCCTCTCCGCTTCCTCCTATAAGTCACAGTCTTTCAGGAGGCAATGGATCTCTACCAGGCTAGACACCAGCTTTTACTGAGGTGAGGACAGCACGACGCATGCTCTCTGCGGTTTCTGGATTTGGGGAGTGTAGGGGGTGGAAATGTTAGGGGTAGGCGTGGGAATTGCAGTAGGATGACAAATGTTTTAAAATGTGTGTGTCGAGGGACGGAAAGAACGAGGGGGTTGAGAAAGTGTGGCATGCACTTATTTTTCATCCTGCTTAATGGAGATTCTAGGACTGGCAGGGACAAATCGACATTTTGGCCCAGAGTTTTTAAGATTTTGCATCTGGGTCGGATCACTTTTGCAATGCAGCCCCAATGCGAAAACTCATTTTAGTATTTATTATATCACGCAAAGTTGATTTGCATGGCTTAGCGTGGTCTAGTAAATATAAAGTACTTAGGCCCTCATTACGAGTGTGGCGGTCTTGCCGCCACGGACCCAGCAGTAAAGACGGCCGCATTACAAGTAGGTCGGTTTGGCTTCGGTCGTAGTGACTCGGCCGGCGGTGAGCTCCTCCGGGCCAGCGACAGGCCTCAGACCTCTGGTGTATTAGGAGGCAGCATACCGCCAGGCTTTTCGTGGCGGTATCCCCTCCTGCACAACAACAATCCTGTCTGTAACGCAAGCAGCCTTGCAGCATGGTGCAAGGAACGCCTGCGTGGTGCAAGGCAGCGAACAGTCTTCCAGCTACTCCTTGACTCCACCCACTCCACACACATATGACCTAGTAGATCAGTTTACAGGGGTTGTGCATATTGGGCCAGCCATAATATCTATTCAGAAAAACAGCAGCTATGAATAACAGCTTTCAGGTGACTTCATAGAGAGCCCGAACTTCAGTCTCACTGTCTGTGATATCACTTGGAACTCCTTGATGGAAAACATTCCTGTATGGTCAGCTTCCCATCTATAAATATACATGTTTTGCCTGGCTCTGACAGAGCCCCAGTAGTGTGAATCACAGATTCTAATGGGTTAGTTACAAACTGCAATTTACAGTACAATTAGTAGTAGTACAACAGTAATACTCACAGACAACAAAATGCAATTCGATAACCTACATGCAGAGGTCTACACCTCCACCCCTTGTACCTTTTCAGCACCAACAAAGAAGATCTCTGCACACGTACGGGCTATGTTTTAGTAGTAAAATCAGTGGCGATGGGGAAAGGCTGGAAAGTCGGGAATACGTACTACAAAATATGAGGGTTTAGGCAGAAGTAAGGAGGGGTTACAAGAGTCTTAAAGAGGGGGTTGAGAGGGACATACATCCACATAAAAAGAGAGCAAACCCATTGCTAATCAGAAACTGCACTTCTACTACTTCTATTACTACTACTACTACTACTATGCATAGTGAACCACTTTTTCTGCAACAGCCTCCCAGAGAAAATAGTGGAGGAAGGGAATTATAATAGAATCCCACAGAAAATAATGTCTCAATAAATCAATTTATTTGCACTTTATAAGAATATATATATACATTTATTGTGTGTGTATATATATATATATATATATATATGTATATATATATATATATATACATATACATGATAAATAAATAAATATTATTTAATGTTTGAATATTTAACATTTTTAATTTAAAAATAAATTTAACTTTAGTTTTTTTTAATGTAATTCAATTAATTTAAAATAATTCTATATTGTATTTTTTAGTCATTTTAATACATAATAAATAAATAAATATAAATATTTTACTTTATGTTAAACAAATCTTTTACAAAATAAATTACATTTCATTTACTATACTTAAATTAATGAATATTTATTTCAAAATTAAGTTGCTAGTGCTGTAGATTGATTTCATTTTGTTCTACATGTTTTCTCTTCATCCACAAATGCAACCAACTATATTTCTCCTCATAGGCTTAATTTTAGTGATCATTGCAGGTAAGACTCAGTTCAATTCAGTTCATACTCTTTATTCGGCAAATACCAAAAAAACAGTAGGCCATAAAAGCACATAAATAAATATGTCAACATTCTAACACCAATTACATAGTAAAAAAAATCAAAAAAGAAAAGATAAAACTGGTGGTTTTCTTTTACACAGGTTCTTCTGGAATGCAAACAAGGCTTTTCCTAACTTGTATGGCTTTTAAAATGTAAAGTCCCACCCTATGACACACATATGGGCTATTTAGGGTTAACAGGAATTCCATTGCCACCAGGTGTGTTCTTATATGAAGTTCATTAAAAAGCGGTTTGAGATAAAAGATTCTAAGATGTTCATAGAACTTACAAAATAGGGGAAAATGCAAAGTTCTCTGTTTGCTAGCCCCATCACAGGGGCATATAACTGGCTTATGCGAGCACTACCTGATATTGGGAAATGCTACTAAATGGTGCACTAGCCCTATAAATATTCAGCATAGTGCCTATGGGATGGCTCCCTAGTTTACTGGCAAATCTAAAAATAGCACCGGAGTTTCTTCTTAACTTGTTCCTATCTGATCAGATAAGCTGTTCCCACCGCCCATTATTTGAGAACAATACACTCAGGTAGTTAAAACAATTAACAGTACTAATCTCAGTATTCTGAATATAGAAACTCCTACATCTCTTTACTTTACGGCCACATACCATAGTAAATGTTTTAGGTTTATTAATTATCATGCCCCTAGATGTCATAAACTGCTCGAAACCATGCATGAGTTTCTGGAGCCCCACTGGTGTCCTGGAAATTAGGACAACATCATCCTCGTAAAGTAATGCAGGCACAAGGCGTCCTGCCACGTACCGGGGATCAGCCGGTATTCCCTGTAAATGTTTATCTACACCATTGATAAATAGGGAAAACAGTAATGGGGCAAGGATGTAACCTTGTCGGATACCTCTTCCTATCTTAAAAGGGGTGGTACATTCTCCCATTTGGCCATAGCGAACTTTACATGTTAGATCTCTATATAAAAGGGCCAAGAAATTGATGATACACCTAGGGACACCCATGTCTAATAATGTAGGCCATAAAAGGGTGTGTTCCACTAGGTCAAAGGCACTACTGAGATCTGCAAAAAAAAGGTATAGTGCACCTTTTTTGGACTTGGTGTACTTCCCTATTATCAGGTCTACATTAACACATTGCTCAATAGTGCCTAATCCTTTTCTAAATCCAAACTGAACAGGTGACATAATGTTACTGTCCACAGCCCAGTCATTTAATCTTGTCAAAATAACTCTACTAAATGTTTTTAAAGATGAGTCCAGCAATGATATTGGGTGATAATTTTTAGGGTCAGCCTTGTCTCCTTTTTTGTAAATAGGTATGATAATGGAGGTGAACCAAGACACTGGGATATATCCAGATATGGACATATTAAACAACCTGGTCAAGATTGGTACCCAAACATTACTGTTATGTTTATAAACATCCACCGGTACCCAATCAGGTCCTGGGGCCTTGCCCTCAGCACTAACTAGGGCAGCAGAGTAGACCTTGTCTGTTGTAATCTGTAAGAAATTGGGAGGCCCCAGCTCAAATTGCCCAGTTAGATCTGCTGACCCAGTCCTTTGCTTAACAACTTCCGAATAGTGGTCTACCAATGCTACACAGGCTACACTAGATCCCAGATCTAGGGGCACCCATTCAGACAAAAAGGGGGCCATTTCTTGTTTCCCAACACAATTTAACATTGTTTGTTTCCATCGCCAGGGCTAGTTTCGACCATGCCTCTTCCCTCAATTCTTTCTTCCTGTGCTCCCGAACCTTTCTATATTCCACTCGTCGTGATTTAATTACCACTGGATCTCTAGGTAATGTCTGAAGGACTAATTTGAGATTCCCCCTAGCTTTCGTGCAAGCATGGTTGAACCACCCTTTATTATTTTTGGACCACCTATGTTGTGGATAATGTGTCAAAAGGCCCTGAATATATGCAGTAATTATACTAAAACAGCTAATCAGCCATAGGGCTTTGATACCCTCTTGTAGACAATAGCCAATTTCCTGCGGGCATCCTCGTATAACATTCTGCAGAAAGTAAACCGGGTCGGTATCTTCCCATATTCGTCTCACCCCATTTGTTCTATGTACCTCAACCTGATTAGGGATAGTATAGAACACATCCTTTAGCCCCCAAAAAGCAGTTGGAAGAATAATCGGATCATGATCACTAAGTAGAGTCAGGCCTCTGTAGGGTGTATCACAACCATTTTGTTCAAATGAAGACACAATGATTTGATCTATAACAGATGATGAATTAGCACCTCTGTAGGTTGGTATTATCTCGCCAAAACCACCAAGCTTACGTTCCATTAGTGTCAAGTCAAATGTGGACAACATCAAGTTAAGGGCCTCACCGTATTCATTACGATGAAAATGGTCATACCCTACCCCATCAGGGGTAGAAAGCCCACAAGTCTGAGATAGAGACCGGGAACAAGGCTGCATATTAAAGCCCCTCAGACCATATTATAATAGGATTAGGGTAATTAGGGCATAACAATTTGTGTAAACTTTGGTCCAGGATGTGAACAACTCTGCAATGGGTAGAGTCAAAGACATTATTGTAATGATTGATTAAGACCACATCAGCCATGTTTTTATACTTAAGCCACAGCAATTGGAAATAGGGGGACTCTTTAAAAGTCTTTTTAACCACTACACAAAGTTTATTGGAGATAAGCACCAAGAGCCCACCCTTAGCCCTCCCAGATTGTGAAGGTGTAGCTGCCAGGAAGTGTGAGGTAAATCCATGCATATAGACAGGGGAAACACACCATGTTTCTTGGATGCAGACCACATTCAGTTTACTAATACCGACACCCTACTTTTCTGTCTCAATTTTACCACGTATGCCTTGAACATTCCATGTTGCAAAATAGTGGCGCCCAATATTATTATCTGTAAACACTTTAGCCCCAGTCCCTACCTCTCTCAGAGTGACTGGCTTTTGGGCTACTTCAATTGGTACCCCATCACAGTTTTTAATAATGGACACAGGGTTCATACCATTTGTGCCACGTGGCACTATAGGTGCTTTGTTGGGACTTGTGACCGTCATTCATTTAACAGTTCCCACAATACAGGACCTCATCATCTTGCTGTTTGCATAGGCCTTGTAAAACTGTCAGTCGTTATCTGCAAGTGAGCTCAATGCCTGATACTTATTGCTTAGTAGTAAGGGGGGTGTAGTGTAGATTGTCAGTAAGTTCAATACCTAGATGTACCTAGGGGAACCCTGGCTGCACAGGTTGCAAGTGTCGATAAAATGCACCCAACGGGAGCAACACTGGAGTGCTAATGCCTTGGGTGGCGTAAAGAATCCCTAGACAGAACGTTCTTCCTGAGACAGGGACTTCTAAAGTTGATGATTATACAGTCAGGCCATGATGTTTTACCAGTGGTCTCACCCAGCCTACTCTCTGGGTTAAGATTATCTGATGGGCATTATCTATTGAGAGTAAAGTATTTTGGGCTAGCCCGTGCATGGCCTTAATCTTCAAGCCCCCTGGGATTGCGTTGGATCAGGCCGTAAAAGAGGGGGGGGGGGGGCATTAGCCATGATGATAACATAGGGGCAACACGCTGGTGGTAAGTTAACAGTAGGAAGATCTTCCCTCAAGGGTGGCTGGACAGACCCGGATGTCTGTGGGTTCAGAGTGTTACAGGAATGGGGCAGTTCGAATGCTTTAGAGTGGGTCATAAGCCATCTGAAGCAAGCCCCTGCGGTCTCTTGTTAGATATTGTATGCCACCCATTTGGTTGATTTACTCTGTGGGCCTCCCTTAATTGCCTTTGTGTAGGGGCCCTATGTCCAGAGCTAGATACTATGCCTATCCCATCTATTGGGTCTGTGCCCTGTGATATAACTGTGGGACCTAACTCATTATGTGTAATATTCTGTGCAACAGTAATTTGGGAGTTGGAGGGCACTATAGGCAGAGAGAGCTTCTGACACATTGCCAGTATTTCCCCACTTCCCCCTCAGGTTTATCCAGTTTATCATTAATTGGCCTAAGCAGGTCATCGAGGACAGATATTAAATCATTCCAGGCTGTAGGTCTGGTATTTCAGGGCATAATAGGGCCCAGATTGCTATTAGCCCCCATTCTGCACCGTTTCTTCCTTTTTAAAATAGGTGACTGATTGTCTGGTGTAGGGTTTGCACCAAATGGGGCCCTAGGCTCTATCTGATCATTACCAATTGGGGATGTGTATTATCACCTCCTTTCATTAAATGGTTTCTACCTGCAGGGGGGCGGACTTCCAGTAGGCGTAGTCAACGGGGGCAGAAACACCCCTACTTTCTCACCTATGCTTATTATGGGTTATATGTAACTTCCCGATAGGGGACTTTCTTCGAGAACAATAAAAAGATAAATAACAAAAATAGAAACATAAACACACAGAACCAAGAGGGCAGGCCCAGCCCAGCGTCAGTCGGTCGTGGACGGGCACAGACGGGCCTGCTCTTGGCCTGGTCAAGTTCCGTGCAGCAGAAGCACGAGTCTAAATTTATGAACCTTTTGCACGACTGAGCGTCGTAGGTGGCCTCCTCCCTCCGGTGTCCTGGGAGGTGTGAGTCAGACCGGCCTTCGGCCCCAGAGTCAAGATGCAGAGTGATGCGCGCAGCGGAAGTGCGAGTCTCAATTTATGCGCCTTGGGCGCGACAGAGCATCGTAGGCAGCCTCCTCCCTCCAGTGTTCCTGGGAGGTGTGGTTCGGACCAGCCTTCCGCCCCAGACTCAAGATGCAGAGTGATGCGCGCAGCGGAAGAGCGAGTCTTAATTTATGCGCCTTGGGAGCGGTAGAGCATCGTAGGTGGCCTCCTCCCTCCGGTGTCCCTGGGAGGTGTGGTTCGGACCAGCCTTCCGCCCCAGACTCAAGATGCAGAGTGATGCGCGCAGCGGAAGAGCGTGTCTTAATTTATGCGCCTTGGGCGCAATAGAGCATCGTAGGCAGCCTCCTCCCTCTGGTGTCCCTGGGAGGTGTGGTTCGGACCAGCCTTCCACCCCCAAGTCAAGATGCAGAGTGATGCACGCAGCCGAAGCGGGTGTCTTAATTTATGCATTGTGGGTGCGACAGAGCGTCGTAGGCGGCCTCCTCCCTCCGGTGACCCTGGGAGGTGTGGTTTGGACCAGCCTTCCGCCCGAGTCAAGATGCAGAGTATCAGTCTATCTGCATAACTATCTAAATATATATTTCCGTAACTATGTGTAGATATCCGTCTTTTTGTCTATATTTATCGTTGCATCCATCTATTCCTCTCTAGCTATGTATGTCTCTTTGTGCCCATATCTATCCTTCTATCTGCCTACGTATCTCTCTTTCTGTCTGCTTCAATCTACCTCCATCACATCCATCTCAGCATATCTATCTGCCAGCCTAAATATTATTGTTCTATCTCTCCGTCCCTCCTTGTATCCTAGTTCTGTCCTTCGTTGTACCTCTGTCTCTTTGTCCTGCTCTGTATCTACGTCCCTCTCGCAGGCCGTTATTTCCCGATCTCGGTGCCCCTCTTCCCCCCAGGTAAGACTCGCTGACACGCTTTTTGGAAACCGGGACATACATTTAATTATCAAATTTGCTGCTTTTCAATCTGTTGTTCATTTTCAAAAGAAGATGGGAGGAGGAAAACAAAGATGGAAAACAGTGACAAAGGTTGAAAACAGGAATGACAAGGAACTTGCAAGCCTGAGATAAATGGGAGTATGTTGTTGGAATAAAGAGGCATTAGGTAAAATCAAGACTAAACAGCTTTGGTATTCAGCAACTCTGACATTCAGCTGTGGTGCCAGCGGGCTTCTGAGAGAAATGTGGGCCTCTGCACTGTTCTTTTACAAATTAAGCGTGCAAGTGGTAATGGATGGTGGGTGCAGCTGCAGTCCAGCAAAGTCTCTTGTCCTCTGATGTGGAGGCAACAAAAACTATCTAGAGCAACGCCAGTGGGATTAAAGCCGTTAATTTCACTGGGTGAATACATACATAGCTGTCTACACAATGTAGAGAGTCTGTTTTCCTACAAAGCCCACCGCATGGGACGGTTCTGTACTATGGATGTTCAAGATGTGAATGCAAGGCAACAGTTCTTGAAGATGCAGAGCTTTGCACCTGAAGATATGAATTCGTAGCTGTGCTTGTGTTCTAGTTTAATGTTACTTTACTGTTTCTTTCAGTTATTTGGTCAGTCATAAATATATTTTATTCTGATCTATTTAAAAAAGCACAATTATCAATATAAACACTACAGACAGAGAACATAAACGAAGGTGAAGAGTTAACTAGGTTTTTAACAGTCTCCCAACAGATAGCTCCAGCTGTGGGGTGCAGACAGCGTGGTAAAGATAGATGGATCCATAGATCCAAGCCTTTCTAAAAACTGGGTGGCTTTCATCTCAGCCTCAGTTGCCCTACTCCTACTTATGGCTTTCCTTCAACCTACAGAAGCTTTTTGGTTTCCCATGAGTAGGTTTGTTGTCTGTCTTGCTCAAAACGCAGCATATAGGGCTGAGCTGGGGAACTAAAAGCAGCCCTGGCAAAGGTGTTCAAATCAGCCCTTTACACTTGGTCTCCTCATGCAATCTCTCTTTCCATCCATTATATATTTCTCTGTCCTCCCTATGCTCTCCCTCCCTAATCACGTTTTCTCTACCTTCCTCCTCCCTCACTCACTCTCTTGAAGCCTCTCAGTGCCTATTGCAATTAACCTCAGAGAGCTGAGGAAAATGACAGAGGCGCCAAGAGTGGACGTAGTCTTTCCAAAACCAGCCTCTAACAAACCAAACTCCAAGGGCACCAGCCAACCTAGTGGAATAAAAAGCCAATCCATCTCTGCCAGGATTGCGTCTAAGAAAACAGAACTACGTTTGCAGCATTTCAGTGCCACCTAGTGTCCATTAGGAAAATTGGCAAGATACAACATCGATAGTGATGGATGTTGAGGACTATTACAAACAAGCAGTGCTTAGTTTGTAAATAAAAACGTGCTGGTGCCCAAAGCCCTCCTCTTAAACACGCGGCTCCTGCAATTAAGGCCCATATTTACACCTTTTTTGCGCTGCATTTGTGTCTTTTTTTGACGCAAAAGCGGCGCAAACTTACAAAATACAATTGTATTTTATAAATGTGCGCCGCTTTTGCATAAAAAAAATGACGCTAATGCGGCGCAAAAGAAGTATAAATCAGGGCCTAAATGTGCGAACACGGAATACTGAGGCAGCACAATCCTGAAGCCATCTCGGGACTATTCAATCAATTTAAAGCCCCTCCCTGCCCCTTCAGCTCACTCTTGCAGCTTTCTTCCATTGTGACGCTTTTTCGTTTTTCTCTTCTTCCGTCTTTCCCATATTTTTCTTTTGCTTGCAGTAAATGCTTGAGGCAGAAAATTAAGTGCGCGCCCTCAAAAATAAGTGCCAGTTCGCCGCACCGGAAACAACAAGCACAAATTAAGCACTGCACTGCAAACAAGTATTGGTTATGTGCAAAGATAAGCGAGATCTATTAGCATTGCCAATGCTTGGTTATCCCTGCTCCTTAGAAGTGCAGGCAGGGGCCACACAGAGATTGCGCACTGCTTGAGGGAGTGGCCGTGCCTTCCATTCAGGGTTGTAATGATGTTGGTTCCTCCACTAATGGACTTTGAAAGAAATAAACACATGATAATTATCAGGGCCACTGGAATTATACAATTCTGAGGCTGCCGCTATTTTGTATTATAATGGATTCGCTGCATTAGCCACATAATCTATCATCTGCTGCATAACCTGCAGATTTTAACAAAAAAAAGTGCTTCTAGCTTAAACGGATGAAAAGTTATTAAAAACGTGGTGACGTGATCACGCACAGTGGAAGGCCATTCAGGGATTAATTATTTCTGTTTGTTCAATTGGAACGAATGAGGTGAAATAGTTGCCCACACAGTATTATCATGTGTAAACATTACTAAATAATTAGGTAATACTAATAAAATAACGTGCAGCATTATGCCGCATTATTTTCATTTACTTGCCGCATAATTTGGTGCTACCCTGACGCATAATTCCCTTGGCCTTCATACTTCTGGTTTTTAATGTCACTATAGTGAGGTAACAGTGCATTGATCTAATCGTTTTCAGAGACGCCCTCACTTGCCTTATTGGTTCTTTGGGGTGAAAGGTTCGTCATCTTCTGCTTCTCCACATGTTTCTTAACCGCTCTCTGCCCTGAAGGCGGCGTGGGCAGCGTGGTGCTCTGGGCCACATCAGCTGCACTATCGCTGTGCATGATGCTTCCGTCATGAGGCCTGTATCTGGAAGAGGCATTGTCAGCGTCAGTAGAACACGGGATTTACAGTGTATTACTGTGCAATGAAACTAGGGCACAAGTCCTGAATGAAAGCGTTCAAAGACCTCGAGGGGGTAGGGGTGTATACAGTCATGGGACTATCGGGAAGAGGTCACATGACTGCATGCTCGAAAACAAATATTCAGAGGCCACAGTTAATCCATTTTGTTCAGTACACAAAAGCTCAAGAGACCCACGTCGGCAGCATAAACGCTATACAGCACGCAACCTTACGAAACAATTACATTTTGTGACATATCAAGCAACTACCCATGGTTTTTGACCCAAAACCTTATCTATTTAAAAAAAATGAATATACAGTGGCTTGCTTAAAAAATGACACCCTTTTGAAAAAGGTGCTATCAAGGATAAATGCTTTTATTTCTCCTTCCTTTTCTGACTTTGCATGTGTGCTGCACTGTACAGCACACATAGAAGATAGGAAATGGTTTAATATAAGCATAGAATTTAGTACTGAACAGGTACCCTTCCAGAACAAAACATATACTAGACTGACACAGACACCTTTACAATATTGTGCAGAGGTGTGTGAGTGGCACTTGGTGGCCTGATTGTGCGCCAGCTCTAGGGAGAGAGGAGGAGAATACCATGGCCCAGATTTATGTCGGCCTAGCGTCATTCCAACGCCACATTAGCGTAACTTTTTTACACTAATGTGGCGTTGGAAGGCCAAATACGCCTCGCCATATTTAGAAAATGGCGCAATGCTTGTATTGTGCCACTTTGTAACCCCTTATGCCACATTATGCCTGCGCATGCATGGTGTATGCATGGGGGGGGCGTTCCGGCGCTAGGGGGTGCTGTATACGGCGCATACATGGTGACGTTACTGGGGTGCTATGGGGCACAAGAAAAATGGTGCTGCACTATGTGCAGCACCACTTTTCATAAATCTGCCCCCATATCTCTGAAGATCAGATGCGCCCTTGCAGTCTCCTTCTCACGCGTTTTTGGCTGCTGTGCTGTGTTACAGAAAAATGTAGTAAACAGGCCCCATCATGCACTGTGCTGGGCAGAGTTTTAGAACATGTGAAGGAGGGGTCCAGTGCCTAATGCTGCCACGAAGAGGAGGATTTGTGTTTAGGCGTTCTGACACAGGCCCACATACAACTCCTGCGTACCTTTGTTACTCAACTACAATTAATAACATTAAGATGAGCTCCCCACGTGCTCCATTAGTGGTCATATCTTTGAAGTACCTGCAAAAGTACCAGGCGCTGGGATACCTCCAAACCCCGCTGGGTTTATACTTTTGCTTGGTCTGCAGAATATATTCAAGGGAAACTGTCCTTGAATAATTATGATTCCTTGCTTGTCCTAACACCCGTTATTCATTGCTTACGCCTGTCAAACTTCCGGGTTATGAGAAGACAACAAAGAGAAGGAGTCAAGAAAGAGTTGAATTCTAACAAAAAAAGACTGCTGAACCTAAGTGTAAATGCTCCCCTCATCCACAATGCTAAGTGCTGTCTTTATTTCACACTTGAAAGAGTTCAGTCTTCATAACATTTTATCCACAAATTAGATCGTGTTCTGTTTTCCCCACATGTTGGGGTTTGTTAAAAAATATCCAAGGTTTGTGGTTTACTCTGCTGGGGGCTGAGAAAATAGGCATTTTCCCAAAACTCTGGAAATATGGCAAAATGCTGTACCAGTAAGAGGGCATTTGAATACGTTATGAAAGGTTTTCTCAAATAAACCTATCAATAAACTAACAAATTAGTGAATGAAGATGAGATAAAAAAGAGAAATTGGCAACACAGTTTAATTTGTAACGTTTTGTATGAAAAAAAGACTATTTGCAAACATAAGATAACGTCATACCAATAATTTTCCAGTTGTATAGATATGCACATTTTGTACACTATTTGAAGGTTATATCCCGATTTGTATTAAATTGTATATCATGGAAATCTAATTGTGCAAAAAACCTTCAAAACAGGTGAAGGTGACGTTCATACCACCCATATATTGGACTACCTATGGCTTGTGATTATGAGAATGTTTTATGCGAAACGTGTTATTTGTGGGCATATGCGTACTATAGCAATGCAGACATTTTGGGGAAATCAGGTGGTAATAATAAATATCTAACCATTTTGCTTTCTCACCCTTCTCTTGATAACACAATACCTCACAGGTTTGGGTAGGCTTATTATATACGTTAGAAAAGTACCCACACTCTGGCCATGCCAAGTGTAGATTAGAAGAAATTATCATGCAAGATGGCTGCAGTATTTGACATCAGAGTCCAGTGCTTAATTTGAGCCGGTGGTTTCCGGTGCTCGGCACCAGCACTAAATTACCAACACCGGCACTTGACAGCTGCCACATGGTGGTGCAGTTTTTTGTAATTTAATAACGAGTAGAACAACAGTTGTTTACTAATTCAATATACAATTAATAGCTGCTACCCAAGCCATTCTTACAGCTCTGGGCGCCTCGAACAGTATGAATTGTCACACTTGTAGCAGTGTGATGGTTAGGAGTTGTGTAGGTACAGCCATTGGCATCGCTGACAGTGACAATCTGTGGCGCAAGTTGCAGTGGACACCGAGTGAGGGCCCTGGCACTTATTGTTTCACAAATCAAGCACAATCAGGGTCAGCTGGCCGGCTGGCCCTTTAGAGATGTCTAGACAGAATATTGAAACCAGAAATATTATGGGGAAAATATTGTGTCAAGAATATTGAGAAACAAAATATCATGTAGGTAAGTTTCTACAGGTAAGCAAAGATTTACTCTATATAACTCCACACATATGTACCTTGATGACATATATATTATCACAGTACGTAGATGTGGAGTTAAGAATAGTAAGTCTATACTTCCCTAGTCGCACTTACCTTATTGATATTTTGGCCTTTGATATTTTCGACATGATATTTTTGTTTCCAATATTCTGTCAGTGATCCCCTTGGAAACCCTTCCAACCTCAGGCATTTTTTAAAAGACACAAGGGAATCCAAACAGTGCAGCATGCATACATACTGTCACTTTTCTTTCTCAATACGGCCGGCAAGAGTTGAAGTGCAGCTATTAAAATCTTACAATAAACAAACATATTTAGGTGCCAGAACAAAAATGAATTTGAAGCCACTAGCAAAGTCCCTGACATCCAGTGATGGCGCATTTCTCTGGATGAGAACAGTGCCTCGCATGTGTGGGTGGGCCTGCAGAAAATGTCCATGCAAGATGATTGTAGTGGATTGAATAGCACCTAGGACCCCACCAAGCACAGGCATTCCTGGAAAGTAAAGACCCGGTGGAATAGAAGCAGATGTGGCTTCTACAGATTTCTCTTCTTTCCTTACCACACAAGCATCAAGCTATACGTAGAACTGATTGTGCACATAGGTATTTACAGGTGAATGTAGAAGTGTGTGGCCAAAAGAAAATGTCCACCCATCCAGTATTCCCACATTTCCCTCAACAAACATGCGTGGAAGGGCCTATCAAGTAAAAATAGAAAAGGGACCAAACCATGATTATACAAAAAGTAATGCCACAGAATTCCACCGAAACATTGAATTTGAGTCAATGGCAAACACCCGTGTGAAGTCACTTCACATGTTTACAGTTTGTTTTTTCGTGCATTGTACAACAGACCCCCACACACGTGCATTATGCATTTTATCTGGATACACTTGGGAATGCAGAAGTTAGGACATTTTTCTATTAAATACTGGTGCTTTCTGGGGCCTAAATGTCAGGAAAGTGTGCCTTTAGCCATGTTTTAACATTTGAAGGGTGTTTTGAATAAGATAATTTGGTAGGACCCACTTGGGTCACACCTTTCTGAACATCCCAGTGTCTCTAGTTTTCAAACATGCCTAGAATGGGTAGCGTTCACTGAGTGCCAACAAAATCAGAGCACAAATGCTGCAGTTATCCTCCATCGGAATTGGGAGGAAATTGTGTTTTTTGGAGCCACAGTTTGAGCTTGTGGGCCATTCTGTTTAATCACAGGGGTTTAGATTCACAGGATTCTCCTAGTTCTTACTTTTGAAAAATGGGTGGGGTTAATAGAGTCGCTGGGTGCCATGTAAATCTGAGGCCCGTGCTGGAGGCTGTAGAAACTGCCGGGTGCCATGTAGACTTGTGTTTAGGCTGAGGACTAGCTGCCCGCAGTGCTTTGTCCTTTTGTAATGTCTCTTGCCGATGTGTCAGGCGGTCACTGTGGAGGATGTTTGCATATTTAGGTTTGTCAATTTCTTTGGTTTTACATACTGCAGCATTTAGTTCATGGGTAGTGTGTCACATCTAAGCCAGAAGAAGTCCCCTCTCTTTACTGCACTGCCTTGGGTTGACATTGTAATATCACAATCCAGGTAAACGAGTCTTTTTTGCAGGAATGTATGTTGATTGGAGGTTTATAGGAAGTACTGAGTAGTTGTTTGATGCATGTGTTCTGTGACAGATGGCTCAACCTTGGTTTTGCAACGCTTTGCTGCTTAATTTCACTTCATCTCATCCACTGCTCATAAGCTGTTCTTTGGTGATGTGGGACACATTGCCAATTGTGCTGAACATCTGGGTATTGTACACATAGGAGTGGATGGAAAAAGTGTATCTGAGCGGGGTTCAATAATATGTGATAAAATTTGCTATTTACTCTAGGCAACATGTCTGGAAGACGTTTCCATAATGGGCTACGCACCCTGACCATGAGACATATTGTTGTACAACCTTTTAAACAGTATTTAGAAACTGACTTCCTTTTGACGTCCCTGTTGGGCTTTGCAACATTTAGCATTATTTTCATTACAAAGCCTATGGGTTTAATTTAAGAAAAGTGGTGCTGCATCCCATGCAGAATAAATGGCACAGTGAAATCTTTTAAATTTCACTGTGCCATTTTTTCGGGTGGTCTTCTAAAGGGGGAACGGCCCCCCTTGCATACATTATGCCTGGCTCAGGCATAATGTGGTGCAAGGGGTTAGAAAGTGGTGCAATGCATGCATTGCGCCACTTTGTAAAAATGGTGCGGGGAAAAGGCCATCTTAGCACCGCCTTAGAAGAATAAAATGATGCTAAGGCAGCACTAAAGTGGCGCAAGGCGCTCTTAAATCTGCACCTATATTTCCCAGGAACCACGACCTAGTCACTTATACCTACACTAATTTCCATCTTTTGGAAAATTCAAGAATTGCTTTTCATTGCAGATCTTCACCAGGTTTAGTGACAGGCAAGATGGTTTTCCTGCCAAGGATTACATTTCCTAGAAGCCCCATTAACCGGTTTATCAAAATTTTTGCAAGTAAAGGATAGGTGGAGAAATTAGCACACTTTTGTCTGGCAGGTGGCACATCTGAGAAACTGGATCAATAGCAAGCTCCATTGAAGCCTTCTTTCGCTTGCTTCATCATTGATACATTGTTTCCCATGAACGACCTCCTGTCACTGGTGAGTCCTGACTCTGTGTGCTGCAGTTGTTCTTGTTGGCGGAGAGCGCATTGTCCAGAAGCGCAACTTTGTTTTCTGAGCCAGCAGTTTGCCCGTGTTTACTTGCTTCCTGAGCTAACACTTTCAGTGTGCCCTTATTTTTAGTCCACCACTACCTTCTGGTGATTACCTTTTCTAAGTCATTGTTTCCCTATTAATGCTTCCTTGGTTTATTGGTGTGGTGGCTTCTCATCCTTGCTGTCTTGTTTCCAATTTCCTAGTGAATTGTGTTTGCTTGCTGTCGCAGAGTGCTGCCTGTATTTTCTCTTCTAATCTGTTCAGCACTATTCCTCACGTATTTCCCGCCACTGTGGTGTTTTTGGCACTCCACCTTTGCTGTTACTATCATTCGAGTTCCTTTGTGACTTTATGAGAAGTGCTGTCAACCTAGGCAGTGTTTCTTGTCCAGTGTGAATATTGCCTTTACATTATCTGTAATGCCTTCTGTGAAGTTATCAGCCCCACAGATAATGCCCTTAAAAGTATGGCCTAGTTGTGGATATTTTGCGAACAGTACCTTTGACACCAGTTCTAGGTGAGAAGCTCATTGAGTTCAAGTCTTACCACATGGGTTTCCCAAGTGCTTCCCCTCAACACCCCCTCTAGTTTTAACATTGTCATCTATTTTTCTGGCACACTCTGGGTGATAATTATTATTTACGCTCATTTGTTTATTCGGTGCGTGTTACTGACTCCTTTATTAGCTAGACCATGACTTCCTTTTTGAGGCCTGATTCGCCCAAGAATTACTATAATCTTGGGAAACTCTCTTGCCCGTATTATGTCTTTTGCATCCCTTGCTGCATACCCTTGGTAATTTGACTACATCTTGGACAAGGAGACGGCTTGTGGGATTCTGCAAATGGGAGGTTTGATCTTTTCAGGGAAAGGTGCTCAGATTTACCCTCAGTTCCAATTCATTCACAAAGAATAGAAACTATTCTAACATTTGGTCCAAGGCAGAGGTGGCTTACTGTATCCACTTAACACAATTCTGTGACTGGAAGGGGTGCACCAGGATTGCCCTCACAGTGGGCATTTAACTTCTGTCCATATCTGAGTGCATCACATAAAGAGGTGTGGCCGTGTATCCTGTTTTGTAAATCTTTAGTTGGATCGAATGTTTTCTCTGTGACAAGGAGAGATGAGCCCACTAATAATACTGTATTTTTCTATGTCTGAGGGAATGAGCATGTTGTAGGTCATGAGATGACAAAGTTAGTGACAGGTCTGGTGTGCATTGGAGAAGGCACATAAGTGCAGCAGAGGTGGTATGGTTCTTTCGTTTTGAGGCTGAAGCAGGGTGATATGATGATGGATGGTTCATGAAAGTTTTGACTGGGATAGAACAGTTTTTGGGGTTTCAAAGTATTTTGGATCTCACCTGCCAGGCATTATATCTTGCTGGGAATATGGCTTTTTCATAAGGGGGTTTGGCTTGTCTGAAGATAATTTAGTTGGTGTCAAATCCACATTTTCATCAAACCTACTTGAGCTGGCAGCTTCACTATTTTAGTTTAATGAGGCTGACGTCCAAGGCATAGCAGTGCACATGGTGATCTCAGTAGATGCCTTCAACAGCATCTTGTGTCACTGAGCTCAGTCAAGTCCCACTAGCGAAGGAAAGAAATTGATTTTTGAAGAACTATAGTGGCTTCACTGCTGTTTGGCATTGCATTTAAATTGTGTTGGTCACTCATTAGGATCGGGGTAGGCATGCTGATGGTCCGTCCTAGAGAATGGTTTGGAATTCAGCAGGGTGATTGACCCATATGTGACAAGTATGAGATTGAGTCAGTAGCTCATAACTTGGGAGAAGGCAGAAGATTGGATGTGGATAATGCTCTTGTTTCATGATTACAGGCAACAGTCCTTCGATGTCTATTCAGTGGAGTCCAACAGAACCAAAGGGTAATTAGAGGTGAAGGCCCAAGTTGCTATAGGGTCGAAAAGGGATGAGAGGGAACTTTATTGCCCTCCTACAGATTACATCATAGCATTTCAGCCTTCGAAGCCCTTGCTCAAGCTTCTGGTTCATTCGCAGTCCCTTGGACTCTTACCCACAAGATCTGACCTGCTCCTCATCCATTTCAGATATAGATTCTACTTCAAGCTTGATGCAGTATCTCCAGACACTCATTCTAAGTTTAAATTAATTTGAGCGACGGATTAGACTGGGGTCTAAGATGGCTTCTCTCTTGTGAGTCTTTGTCATGGCTCCCCCCTGTAGACTGCCCATGACAGCTGTGCTGAGTTCAGAACTGAGTGACATCGGTGCTGATGTGTGAGGTGTTTGTGCACCTATCCGACCCCTGCTAATAATTACTGCTGAACACAGTGCCACTGTCGTAACCAGTGTGTCACAGTCCCTAGTGCAAGGAAGAAAATGCCCCCCCCGGCTGCTGTTGAATTATAAAATACTGCAATAATTGGGCTTCAGTGGACCCTGAGGCCTTTGAGCTCCAGTGCCATTGTAATTGCTGCACCAATGAAAGCTGCAGTGCTGCACACCACTGAAGAATTTTGTGCAGCCGGACTCCTGGGTGGCGCAGGGATTGCTCTTCCAAATGGCACTGCCATGTTTGGCAAGCCATTTTACTTTACAAAAACCAAGAGAAGGTCAAAAGTACGTAGGAACCACGGGTACATGCTATTTTAAAGGAACAACAGTCCCCACAAAAACCATAATTAATCTCAAATCACATCAATGAATTTACTTCTGACGCGTCAAAATCTCAGTTAAAAAAAAACAAATTTATTGGTAAGCCGAAATAGTGGGTAGTGTCAAAGAGAGGTTTAATGTTTTTTCTTGGGCAATTCCCAAGTGACATTTATAAACAATATTTCATGTATGTCACAATACTCAAGACCACAGACCAGCCCTATCAAGTTACATATAAAATACAGTGTCAGTGTGTGGGGTTGAAGACGTTTTTGAATCTCTTATAATGTAAGGGTCATCATTAGGCTATTTCAAATTCAGTGCCCGAGATTCAGCTTTATAGAAGGTGGCAATGAGCAACAAAAGCATGTAAAAGATATGCCCATCTCATTAAAAATGTAATGCGTCTCCCACTTATCCTGTCAAAAACAGAACATATGGGGCGCGAGAGACAACCCTGCTTGTCTCTGTAGGAAACAGTTATGTGGATAACTAAGGCTATGCGTCATCTCACCCGATGATGCTTGGCCTACATGAGTTGTACATGTCCTTGGTATCGTTTCCAATTTTTGGTGTTTTCCCATTAGTTATTACCGAATAAAAGATTTCAAACTACATTTATCTGCAGATCCTTGAGGGACTCACTCCTCCTAATCCCCCCTCAATATATCCTTTGCCTTGCAGAAACTCCAAAGTTTTGCCTGAGCTTTCATATCTCTTCAGCACCTCAGACACTTACACATCTTGGCAGCCTTTCCAAGCACGAGCCCCAAATGTTCAGCTCTCTCTATTCCCCAAGCCAACAGCAGCCTCCCATATGCTCACCACTGCCCTCAGTCCTTAATTTGTTTTTCTTTAAAAAGACAAAATAGTGCTTGGACACAAAGGCCCTTATTCTGACTTTGGCGGGCGGCGGAGGCCGCCCGCCAAAGTTCCGCCGTCAGAATACCGATGCACGGTCAAAAGACCGCCACGGTTATTCTGAGTTTCCCGCTGGGCTGGCGGGCGACCGCCAGAAGGCTGCCCGCCAGCCCAGCGGGAAACCCCCTTCCATGAGGATGCCGGCTCCGAATGGAGCCGGCGGAGTGGAAGGGGTGCGACGGGTGCAGTTGCACCCGTCGCGATTTTCAGTGTCTGCTTGGCAGACACTGAAAATCATAGTGGGGCCCTGTTAGGGGGCCCCTGCAGTGCCCATGCCATTGGCATGGGCACTGCAGGGGCCCCCAGGGGCCCCACGACACCCGTTATCGCCATCCGGTTCCTGGCGGCGAACACCGCCAGGAACAGGATGGCGGTAAGGGGGTCGGAATCCCCATGCGGCGCTGCTAGCAGCGCCGCCGTGGAGGATTCCCCAGGGCAGCGGGAAACCGGCGGGACACCGCCGGTTTCCCGTTTCTGACCGCGGCTGTACCGCCGCGGTCAGAATGCCACGGAAGCACCGCCAGCCTGTTGGCGGTGCTTCCTCTGCCCTCTGCCCTGGCGGTGAGACACCGCCAGGGTCAGAATGAGGGCCAAAGTGTTTCTTAGGAGCCTGCGGCTGGTCCTGCTGAATAATGGAGCTGGCAAATACCAAGGCTACGTAGACTTTATTCAATCCCATGCCTCTTCCATCCACCACCCAAAAATTCCTGTCTGTCTAATTCATTTCATTCTTGTAGGATTCTTTTAGTGCTTAATTTTTAAAAGAATAAGGGCCAGATGTAGCAAAGGATTTTACCCATTCTGTGCCTATGGGAAAAAGTGTTCGTACATATGGACCTAAGTTCCAGGGCCCAAAGTTTTGCTCAGAAGCCCGAGGCTGGCCCT
Source organism: Pleurodeles waltl (assembly GCF_031143425.1). Classification (NCBI taxonomy): domain Eukaryota; kingdom Metazoa; phylum Chordata; class Amphibia; order Caudata; family Salamandridae; genus Pleurodeles; species Pleurodeles waltl. The sequence continues at coordinate 1,605,840,797 of NC_090445.1, forward strand.
GATGATGGTCAAGGTTCCGAATACCAAGGCTGCATAGTCTTGATTCCACATCATTTCTCTTTAATACACCAGCAGACACTCCCTGCCTCTGGTTTTTTTTCCATCTCTGCTTTCTCCCTTTGTGAGTGTTTTTATATCTTTCTCTTCCTCCTTCTTTCCCCTTATTGTATTGTTCTCTCCTTTGCTCTGGTTAAAGGCTGTTGAGGAAAACTAAGTGCCAATCCCCAAAAATCAGGGACAGTGTCCCCACCTGCAACCACTGGTTCAAATTAAGCACTGGTTCCCTTGCAAACCCGCTTTCTCCCTTTGCCACTGTTCTTCTATCTTCATCTTTCTCCACCTTTTTCTCTTTCCTGCTTTTTTCCCGTTTTGTGCAGAGTAAAAGTCTGATAACGAAATATAAGTCCTGGTCAGTGTCAGTGCCCACCATCTGCATAAATTCACTACTGCCTGCTATGTAGTTCCATCAGAGAATTAGAAAAGCTCTCAGGTCTTGGAGTCTTAAAGACACAACTCCCTAGCATATGTCTTCTGTAAAGCACCTTAGCACTTTTCTTTCGGCTTTCAGTTCTCTTTACTTGCGCTTTCAAGACATTAAACAAAAACATTCACCTCTCAGTAACCATTTCAAGGGTTGACTTGCATCACAAATCTTGTACTTTGCGGTCCTACAAAATCTCGTCGCAACCACCCAGCTTTGGGCAAACTCTTTTGGCACCAAACTAAGTTGTATGCCTGTAATGGCACCAGATCAGAGATCGAAATGGGCAGGGGATGGACATTCCCAAGGCTTAGTAAATTTGCACAAACCAGTTCCCATACTCGTTTTATTTATTTTTTAAAAATGGTTCCTTAAAAGTTGAGTTGCTACAAGTTGAAATGTGAGAAAGGGGAGAAGGGTGGAGCAACTAAAGAATAAACAGGCGTTTTCTTCTCCAAGGTACTTGATAATAAAAATAATTGTAAATCTGTGCTGTTGGTTAATGGCAAACCTGGGGGCTGCTTGGAGGCCAGTATAGGTTTCAATTGGCAGAATCTGAAGATTGACATTTTTTTGGAAACCGAAATAAAATGTTTTCACAGGGTACAGTCACTGTATTACTGAAAACATAACTTTTGAAAACACTGTAAATATTTACACATAATCTGTTTATTTTTTTACAACCGCCTGTTTATGGTGTGCAACTAACCATATATTGTGTGTAATATATTGTTTTGAAAATGGCTTGCATATTCACAGTGCTTTCTGTCACAGGTCTGGACCTCTTAGAAGTATAAATGCACGTCACTATTTCCACAGTGCACTGACCAGTATTCAAATCAGTGACCATCTGGTTACACCAAAGTGATCTTATTAACCAAACGGATTTTCCTACCAGAAAAATGCATTTCCCACAAATACATTTGTTGCATTTGTTTTTCATCATTTAAGGTGTGTGCTTTATATTTCATATGAATGCACCCATAGGTGAAAGGCTTACAAAACAGTTTCAAAATATTTTGTTCTTTCTAGCCACGCCTCTCATCTCACATCAATACTCGCTGACCCCATCCATGTTGTACTCAGGATCACTTTTCTTTATTCACTTTGACTTCTGCAACAGGTACACACATTGTCGGCACTTTAACTCCCTCACTAACCCACGTTGCTTATATCATCTGCTGTCTTCTCATGGTCATTTTCCTCAGTCTTTCGGGCTGTGTGGTGTCTTAAACAGTCACTTCAAGTATCAGCTCTCTCCGGCCTCTTGTCCCAATAATTCAGATTTATGAAGTTCCTTTAGGCCCTTGCCCGTTTCTGCCCCCATTTGGCCCCCTCATGACTAGTCTGAGTTTACCAGTCGCTGCACCCCCTTATCACAGTATCCAGGGTCAGACTGGGCTCACATTTATGCCCGGGAACTCCCAAAAAAAGTGGGCCACTTTCCTGGATCATCCCTTTCATGAATTGTAATTTTAGTGTTTCACTGGACTTATCATCATCATCATCAAATACCTTTATTCGGCTATAAGCCATAAAAGGATTATACAAAAATAGAAAAATATATACATAAATATCAATAAAACACCTCCTAAAAGCAGTGATACAATAAGGTCATAATTCAAACAATTAGTCAAATTACAGCTAAATAATAGGCAACCATAAAACTGTCTAAATTTAGTTTTGGTCGACATTATTCAATGGTTTCAAAGGTTTCGTGGGTCAAACTCTACCATAAATAATTTATACACATAACCGTATTCCTGATCTAAGAGTTGGACTTACTGTAAACATTCTAGATAAGGTCTAAAATCTAAGGTGTGTGATAGTGGGCGCAAATATGACAATCTTCAATAGAATCCTCCCTAAAGTGCAAGATGCTGAGTCTAAATCAAATCAATTTGAATCCAGATTCAGTGTTCACAGTCTGTATTAACAACCACCATTATTCAACGATTTTCTCAGTCTAAACTTGACATACTTGATTTATACCACTTTGCCATCTCTAGAACTAGGGCACTGGACTCATTTTTTGAGGAATGTTTATTAAATTATGTATTTCAAAGCTTATAGACCCAATGACATTGGTGAAAATTAGAAGCATTGCTACTTAGCAAGGCTATCGAGGTGAAATGAAATGGCCCAAGGGCCAAACCACCATTCTGGCTAGGGTTGCCATCTAGCTGGTTTTTCACCAGTATTCTAATGTCCTGGCTTATACCATAAAAAGAAACCCACCTAAATCCGTTATTTTTTCCTCTGGTCAGTATGTACTTTAAAAGCAAATGTAAGGCAAAAGCACATTAAAATGTGTTCTAAAGGTGACTCCTAGTTAAACCTAGTCAAAGGCAGAAAAGTCACGTTAAAAAGGAATATGGATGTTTCTATATAAAGAGTCCTCTGTATTTATCACGGCTCGGACGAGTTTTTCTTTGTGGCATTTTATATAGAGTGGACTCGGCTCAAAGGCATTAGAGTGATGTGCATGAGCATTACTTACAATTTACAAGATCGAAAATCATTTTTTTATCATAGGCTTCGGGACATTACATGATTTGCCCAGAATCAAAGGATGCTGAGCGGATGCTGGGATTCAAACGTAGTTTGCAGTCTCTCCATCTTTCTCTCTGAGAAAGGTGGCCTCACAGCGAGGCCTGTGCAAATGCACATCCACTCCACCAGGGCCTAAAATACACTGGAGCTGAGGTGATAACACCTGGTACTCAGCGAGGCCTCTGCATACTCTCCCCTCAGCCCCCCAGCATGACCAGAATGTGGTGGCCTGGTGTGGAGTGGTCAGGGGAAAAACACTACCGATAGGAACATGGGGGGCCAAGGTGAGAGTGGTCCATGGGCCAGAGCAACACCAGGCCCCCAGCCTGGCACAGGTGGAAGAGGGCGTGGCTGAGATGAAAACACATTACTGTGGCCTTGCGGGGCCTGCAAAACTATGAGGCTCTGTGGGCTGGTTGACTGAGGCCCTAAATAAACTGCCCACAGGTAACCCTGAGGCACTGGCCCTTCGCCCAATGCCGACTGCCCGTCTTCCCAGGCCAACCCTGATAGTACCCCAATATTACTGCCCTTCTACAATCCCCACCTTCCCCTTATAGAGACTCATTTCAAAAACTGTAGGCTCGCTAAGGTTAATTCAGAAACTTGCTGGGGCTTTTACGTTCTCTTCTGCTTCTTCAGATACCACTGAAGTAGAGACGTTTTAAAGCATGGGCAAAGTGGGCTCTGGCCCAAGACTCGATCCTTTCAGAGGGACCCCTGACAGAGCCAGCTCTGTTACGCAGAGTCTGGCCCTCATGACCTTGAATAATTCTTAAACATGTTTTAAATACAGTTTTCCTTTAAAATTATTTTTAATGTGGGTGATGTGTGAGTCTATTAGAGATATTTTGCAGAGAAATGGTTTGTTTATGTTTCATGCATCATCCATATAAAAGTTCTTTTAGATCATAACAGGACCTTACAAGGAGAACTGGGAGGGTGTTACCGACCGTATTTGTGGTAATATTTGTAAAGTCCCAAATATTAGATTAAACACATTTAGAATCTGAACCAGTGTGACTGTGCACTGTCAGTGACCCGGCCAAAGAGCACTTGAAAGAGCTGAAATTGTATCATAAATTCAAAGCTGTCCCGAACAGAGTATCACAAAATACGTTTGGCCCAGGGCCCAACAAATACTTAAGATGTCCCCGTAATGAAGTTTTCATACTGCCCACCCTGACCCCGAAACCGCTATACGTCTCTATGCACTAGTGTTCCAGCTCTTTGAAGTCTCTATGTAGGTCACGCACTAGCATCCATCTCATATGCATCTATTCCAGACAGTCACACATCCGCTCGCATCTCTACATCCCCAGATTCCACCCAAGCATTCGGTTTTCTGCAGCCAATGCAGCCGTGGGCTCCTAGCGTTCAGTTCCGAAGTCCTCCACCCACATGAACCCGGGTTTTCACCTCTTCAACGAGCCCCGACCACCGACACACACATTAGCACTCCCCCACCCATGTTAATACCTTCTACCACCTACCGCCTCCTTCTCATCGACCCCTAAGCTCCTCACCCTTTCGATGTGCCCTTTCCGCCTTCTGAACTCAGCTGCAGTCCTCCTTGCAGAGTAAGCGTCCCTGTTTCCTTGGAGACCAGACAGGAACAATGGTGCTCGGATCTCAGTGCGCCGAGAGGAGCACAGAGCAAAGGATGGGAATCAGCACCACGGACAGCATCAGTCCTCGGCGGTCCGGGAGGATGACACCTGTGATCTCAGCCCGGTAGCTGGGGCTGCGACGTGTCCAGACTGGATCTCGAGGAGAGAAAGAACACAACCCTGGAGAAAGGCTTTGAAGCAGGACTGGATTTAGGAAAGAAGGGAGCGTGTGAAGAAATCTGCGAAGCCGAGGATGGGGTGCAGCTAAAGAAATAGAAACCCTCACTCAGTTCAGCTGCCCACAGGCCCTTTCACGCAGCTGCAAGGTTACTCGGATTAAAAACAGAAGCGAAAATAGCAAGCATTCCTAAGGCCCAATGATTTAGCTTTGCGAAGCTGGTTCGATTGTCATATTTTAGATTTTCAGTGTATGCATATGCCAAAACAATAAAAAAGGGGAAACGAAAGAAAACATTCTACTGCCCAAATTTTGTGTCCATATGTTCGGAAAATAAAAATAATAAACATTACTTAGAACTTTAATAGAACAGTCCTCTAGAAACCACTCGCACTGTTCTATTAAAGTTATACAAGCAGACAAATCATTTAGCTGTGACACAAATCACAGGCAAATGGTATCTGATTGGCACAATGAAAAAATATTTTTGTTGATGCATTTCTTCCTTTGCAGGAATCAATACTTGACGACATCAATGAATCTTTGGACCTGGCATAAAGCTGTGGAGAAAAAAAGTCATTACATTTCACAGCAATCATTTCTACTACACATTTCGACCATTCTGAAATAAAGCTGAGGGGTTTATTACAAGCTTAGACTCAAAGTCATGTAGACATTTATCAAGACAAAATTAGTAAGATACAAAATCCCCAAGTGTTGCCCATGGTGAGGAAATAAGTTCAGGTGAATCAACATTAATAAAATAAAACACTCAACAAATACAATACAGAACATCAGAATAATAACCTTAAGTACAGAAACCAATCACCGTTCAGTTCTGATAAGCATTAAGGCAATTTACATCAGTTATGTTTAGCTGGTTTGGGCAAGGGAAACTCAACAAGTTGGTCAATCAAGGATTAACATGTGCTAGGCTGGACACATAGACAAAAGACAAAAAGGGTAAAAAGAATTTGGAAAAAGGAAATCTAGGGCAACAAATCACTCACTAAAATGGGGAAAAAGTAAGTAAAAACGGAAAACGTCAGTATCTCAGAAACTTGGTCAAGAGTTTTCTTCTTTGGGTCAAGGGGGAACTCTCTAAGGGCCACATGTAGCAACATTCTGAATTGCGACCCACAAATTGTGAGTCAGAATGGTGGATGGTGTCCCTGACACCATCTGCGGTTCGCAAGGGGGGTCGCAAATGCCCACCTCATAAATAATCAGGAGGTGGGTCGCAATTTGCGACCCCCTTGCGAATGGCGGCCCTTACAGGGATGGTGGCCTGCTGCAGACTACAGACCACCATGTCTGTGACTGCTTTCTAATAAAGCATTTTTTTTTTTTTTTGTAATGCAGCCCATTTTCCTTAAAGGAAAACGAGATGCATTACAAAAACGAAAAATTAAACGTTTTTGTTTCATTTTTTCAGAGCAGGCAGTGGTCATTAGGACCACTGCCTGCTCTGAAAAAATGTTTGCAGTGCCATTCACAATGGGGAAGGGGTCCCCTGGGGACTCCTTCCCTTTTGCGAATGGGTTACCACCCATTTGACATGGGTGCTAAATGCGATTGGTTTGCGACTGCGTTCGCGGTCACAAACCAATCCTGCATTGCACTGCGACTTGCAGGGGGGGAACACCCCTTCCTAATTGCGACTCGCAAACCTGTTTTGCGATTCGGTAACCAGGTTACCGAATCGCAAAACGAGGTTTGTGCATTGCGATGTGCTTTTTGCACATCGCAAACAGCAAAATTCGCTGTTTGCGACGTGCAAAAGGCTTTCTACATCTGGCCCTAAATCTCAGCGAGGCATTTCCAAGGGGCAAGAGCTGAGAGGATTTACCTCTCAGAGTCCAAGGGGTTCAGTAGAGGAGAATGCTAAACAGTAAATGCAGATTCAGATTTTGACCAAAGTCCAGCTGGGGAATGGTCTATTGAAGTTAATATGGCAAGATGATTCATCCATCCATCACTCCACATGACGTTGGTGGAGTGATGGTGGGGAAAGCTTTCTGCCAATGGAGCCAGAGGGGCTTTTCGTTTAGTAACATGATGATTTACCTGACTCTAAAAGGAGTTGGTGAGTCATCAGTTTGCTGGACAGAGTTTGCTTGTGGCAGAGTACCCTGTCTGCCAAACTCTAAATAACCTTTGTGATCCTTACTGACAAAATACTTGCAAACAAGGCAGTCACGGCTCACAGTGTTAAAAAGCGGCGGGGCAGGTGCGGCGCGAGGGGGATGTGGGAGCAGTGGTATATTTCAATATTAAAAAAAAAAAAGTTACCTGAACCGCTGACCCGTGCCGCTCTCCTTTCTATCGTCACTGCAGGCACATGCTGCCAGCCTGCCCTGCGGCCAATCCTGACGCTGCTCAGAGCCCAACCAGGGTGCTCCCAGGCAGACTGGGAGCCTCTGCAGGCACTCTCTCCAGCCCGGCAACTGTGTTGCTGGGGTGGAGAGACCCTACTGCGTATGTGTGTTTGGCCGGCCCAAGACGGACGGACAAACATACATGAGCAGAGAGGGGTAGTACTGTGTACTCCCCCTCACTACTAGTCACCCCCATGGCCCTGCCCCTTTCATAACAAAAGGATAATAAACATATTTTATTATCCTTTTGTTCTGAAAGGTTTGCAGCTTCTGCTGCTGGCGGGGGGTGGGGGGAGAGTGACGCTCCTCCTCCCTAACGGAGTTGCTGGCCCTGAAACACTGACCTTCTCAGGGCTGATCTCAGGTGGCTGTATTAGGAGTGATTTTATTTACAGCAACATCACCTTCAGTCGGAAGCAGGAAGTGGGGCTAGAAGAGAAGAGCCGTGGCTATACATATCCATGAAAAACAGCAACAATATCAAAAGCTATCTAGACCTTCTTCAAGACAATGCGCAGAAGTGCTGTTTTTGTCCACAGTTATGAGTTGTATTTAAGAAGAAACTTGCTAACAAAAGGTTTAGCATACATTAGGTATCCCTTTATATTGTAAAGAGGAACATCCAATTTCTCTTCCTGGCTGGCCTTCCTTCCCTCTTCCCTCTTCCCTTTTCAGCTGTATTCCTCACCTCCTCCAGCATAACTTATTTACCTTATTGTGCTTGTCATATTCTTCTTCCTCTACCCTTTTCTCTTTGTCGCCCCTCCTCCTGTATGTTACAGCTCTACTTTTTGAAGACTGACAAAACTGAAGCGTTCAGCTTGCTCACACCTTTGTGTCATGCCAGAAGGCCAACACCATTGATTACCCTTCCCTCACAGAGGCCAGAAATCAGCGGTTTGTGCCAGATTTTTTTGTGGGTGTACATGGGGTCATAGGAATCCATCAGGAAGGATGAGGTAGACATTCAAGAGTTGCAGAACCTCGACTGGTGGCTGGAGCTAGTGGTGTGGACACTGAGGGCTACTTAGCATGCATGCAAGCTGCTTTCACCACATCCGACCCTTGAGATGTACAGTCCCTCTTTTCATCACTACTAGAAACCTCAGAACCAGCCAATCCATGACGGTCTTGTAGAGGTCATATAGAGTAAACATAGTGGTGACTTGCTCAGGGTTTGAGCAAAGCCTATACTCTTGAAGGCCCCAAACAACACCATAAACCCAAGTCAGCTACCTGGAATATAAAAGAACTAGCCTTTGTAACCCAATAGGCAACACTCAGAAATAGGTACAACCACTTTCGGCATATATATCATTGCCACACCTGCACCCATGATGTGTTATTCACCGTTGTATGCCAAAATGTCATGTATAGAAATATCATCGGGCATAAATAGATTGTGTCCTAAATATTGTTTACAATATCCTTGTCACAATGGGTGTTTTTTTATGTGGTTAAGTGAAGCAATATCTTTTGTCACAAAATTAAATGCACAATGTTTATGTCAGACAATATTCTCACAATCATATTCTCGTGCCACACCATAATGGGCTTCTGTTTGTTGTATGGTACTATCTGCATTACACAATTTGTTGTGTTACAATTCAACCCTTTACTGTCCCATTTTAAGTGGTCAACAGGCCACAGGCTGTGGAAAATATAAGTGAATAGGTCAAATAAAAAGCATACAGAGATAATATGGCAGCGATTAGAGTCACAGGAGAACTATGGAAAGTACAAGATGAGGTGCAAAGAGAAGGAACTGCCAGCAAACAATAAAATAGGCAAAAGAGGAAGCTGCTACCAACATACTGGGCACTTGATACATACAGCAGAGTAAAGTAAAGGGGGGTTCAACGTTTAACCATGAGGGCAAACAGAATTCTGAGGGACAAAACATAGAAAGGTAGGTACAGATGGGTTGAGTGCTTCACAGACGTATAGGCACGAAACTAGCCATGGGTTGAAAAAGAAGTGGCGGATAGCATGTATCCTATGGCAGTAGATGGGGGCACTGTGATAAACTTAGTGAATATCCTTATCTTATATGCCAGGGGGTACATTTTCCATATGATATATAGTCACGCCATCACCTTTCCCACAAACCACTCAACACCTTGCTGCTTAGCACTTTCATACGAAAGAGCAAACATGTTTGCAACAATGGAGATTAAAAAAAACCTCTAGCGCAAAATTAAACATATCAAATACCTGGTAGATATTTGTTACAAACAGATATTAGAAACAGTTTGATACAAGTCAGCCAAAAAAAGCTCCAATAACTCGGAATGTGTAGAAATATGCAGAACAATCGAAGCTTTCCTCTATCTAAGGAGTGAAAAAAATAAACATATTCTCTCTGCTTGTCATTGTAAGCTATTGAAATGAGCAGAAGATAGAAAAGCAATGTTCCATTAACTTATATTAGTTGAGTTCTGATGTCTTTTCTTTATAATCGGCGACTGGGTGCGTCTCAAGTTGCAGATTACACAGATATTAGACACTGCTGTTTATACAGAGTCCCATGTACTATATCCACATATTGGCTAAACGGCACCCAGTTTTGGAGGAAATGGAAAGTTGAGAAATGGAAGCTTGGCAGGCATGAGGGGTTTCCACTTAATCAACTGGAATGAAACCACATGATCATTTGCAACAGAAATCACAAGACTGGAACTATAAACTATATACACAGTGCCCTAACAATATGGGGCTATGTGGCAACTCTACTGCAGCAGCTAGGAGAAGAAATTTTTTCAGTGTCTACGCAGCCAAACAAATCTCTCCCTCTGACAATGTCCTGACTTTGCACCACATGCCAATCAATTTGAAATTCCTGGCATCCATCTTTGAAGGAAATGGAATGAGACAATTCACTTTGGCCCATATTTATACTTTTTTAGCGCCTCATTTGCATCGTTGTTTGACGCAAAATCGGCGCAAACTTACAAAATACAATTGAATTTTGTAAATTTCCACTGATTTTGCATCAAAAAACGACGCAAATGCGGCGCAAAAAAAGTATAAATATGGCCCTTTGTGTCATCAGCAGTCCAAGTAGCTACTGCATGCTCTTCAGCTTCTTTGACTCCTTTGTTGATTTAAGTTTGACAGAATGTATTGCTTTTTAATAGAAAATGTGCATCTTTTCTATTGCACCACAGTCCGTTACTTTTGTAGATTGTGCTTCATTTTGTTGATTATACTTTTAACTGCAGATATACATACCTTGAGGGTTCGTACGGGAAATACCATTGGTGTACTGCCTTTCACTGAGATCTGTACAAAAGAGGATCAGGAGCGAAGTATTTATTTTGTTTTTACTTACAATGTCTATTTCAACCCAGCCCAGACTGTGAAAGTTTGAAGATCTGTTTGCCCTTTGTAATGATCTTAGTACTAGACAAAGTGCTCCAGGCAAACATCCTCTTTAAGCCAATCTTGGAAACCTAGACTAAAAAATATATTTCTGCATCTCTAAACCTAAATGAGAGATTATTGTGTGGTGTCTTTTCAGAGAACGTTTGAAATGTGCTTACAGTTTTAATAACTAGTGTATGGAAAAATTGGGTCAGAGGATGGGATAAGTGATGCCTGGTATTTTCAGGGCTCTTCCAGTTAATCCAATGTGTGAGGCCATATCCTCACGTACAATGGCCGGTGTGTTATGTTGAGATGTTGCAGCTTCTTTAAATTAGTTGATTATCCTCACCATTCAATGGGGTTCGCTGCTAACCATAATTTAGGTAATGCGTGATCTAAGCAACTCAGTGACACCAGTGGCATAATTAACATTGCTGATCGCCCCATCTAAGCTCCATCTGTTCATCTTTTCCCTTTGTCCCTCCCCATATTTGTCTCCCCACTGCAGGCAGGCGTCAACAGGTCTTAACCACTCCAATCACTACTCAGGTTCTGCTTTAATCAATGCGATGTCTTCTCCCAAAATATGTACTTGAGATTAACGAGCTTTGGCAGGGCTCTCGGGTGGACATCTTTTTTATCAGTAAATCCTGGACCACGGACCCAGCTGCACCTGACCAGGCAATGTACAAAGCATTTTATCTACCTTACCCAAACAGGCATTGTGGTGTCTCAGCCATTAGCCTTCATACATGAAGACCACCTAAAAGTCCTTCCTATATTTCTCTCGCACCTTTTATAAGTGCGGATCCTCATTTTTGCCCTCTCCCACTAGTCCTCCTCTTGGAGCTCAGTTATAATTAGGGCTGTCGGTTTTATGGTATTATTTTTTCATTTCTGTCTGTATTTATCCATATTTATGTTTTGCCAAAATATTGGTATTTATCCATATGTATTTTGTGAATAAATTAGATTTTTTCTAATTGTATCAGGGCTCGAAAAATCATAAAAATGTTACTAGACCTGCAGGTCGAGTAACTTAATTAATGTACTTGACCTAACTGTATTGTATTTGATCCATAAATGGGTTATAAATTGTGTGATCCTAGGCAAATAGTTTACAGAGTCGCCTTTTGCTTAATTCTCACATATGATTGCACCTTCAAATATGTGAACTCAGCATTTCTGCAGTACAAAAACACTCTTTTGTTTGATTAAGTAGACTAAAGTTTGCTCCATCCATCCCAAGAATCTAGCCCACATACCCATGAGGTCAAGCCACATAACCTAGGACTTCTTTTAGTTTACTAACAACATTGCCATCAGGGCAGGAGTGTTTCTCAGTTTGTTTAAACACTCAATTTTAATAAATATATTACTAAACCATGATGTGGCAACAAATTGCCATCTACATACAGTAACTTTCCAAGAAATGTCCAAAAACCTCCCCTCTAACATGCAGCTTTACTTATAAAACTATATGATGTATTAACAATCTGTAAAAATTGGGTTTCAGAAAACATATCCTTTGCACATCAACATGTAAAGTATTCTGATTTGTTTTCATCCTATTAAAATATTTTTTCATCACACAGAAATATAAAAAAAGGCACTCACAACTACTGAAATATTTTTTAAATGTTTGCACAGTTGACTTAATCATTTAAATGTTGTGTGTAGGAAAAACCTGACACCCTATCCTTTTAATTTACATTCTAAGCAGCAGGTCACACAGTTCAACTTACAAAGTCCTGGAACTCTGCAGTCAGATGGAAAATTAATTGTAAGAAAAACTGACTTTTGACCTCTATCTGTGCACACAGAGCAAATGTGACATAAGAACAAGATTTAAAGGCATCTTTCATTGCCCCTCCACTTTTCAACTGAACAAAACACCTGTTCAGTGTCAACTTGCCCAAGAGGCCAGTAAGTATTAAAAATAGCTCAACCTGATCAACTAATACTCACCAGTGCAGCTGGTCCATATTTAGAGCCCTGTGTATATTACAACATTTATTTAATTGATAAACATGCTCTCATATTTTGATGCCTGTCATGCTTTACCAAATAAAGCAACCAAATATAACATAATAACACCTCGACAGGTACATTTTAGTATTATACTACAAATGTATGTTGACGTGCTATTATTTAAGGAAATTTCATCCCCTTTTTTTAACCCTCCACTGCTGTCTATCTTCTCTGTTGTTGGCTTGGAATTCATGAAAGACAGCAGAGAGAGTCATTTAAAAGAAGCCCAATTTTCAGTATTTTTCTACTTTTTAAAAATAAATTCAGACAGAAAACACATTGGGGGTCATTATGAGTTTGGTGGATGGAAAAGGCTGTCTGCCAAATCCCCGCAGTCAGGTTGCCGCAAGTGCAACCACCTTCCTGCTGGCCCCATTAAGAGTTTCCCGCTGGCTCAGCGGGCAGAAACAGAGTTTCCACCCACTTGCCCAGCGGGAAATAGCACACAACATTGATGCCGGCTCATAATTGAGCCGGCGGCAATGCTGCAGTGCGTGGGGTGCACCAGCACCTGTCGGGCTGTTTGCTGTCTGCTAGTAAGATTTAAAAGAACATTTGTAAATGCACTTCTATTTGTTTTTTACTTTACAGGGGGAAGAATTTGTTTGTTTTTCAATGGAGAAACGTCTTTCCATTTCTGAGGCTTTTCTCTTTCAGTTCCCACTGTGCAAATAAGTTTACACCTGCTGTTGACAATAGTACATTTCTAACTGTAGCCGGAGTTAGAAAGGTTAAGAGAAGAAATTGTGAATAGCCACAAATGTGTTATTTGTGGGTGTCTACTATTTCCACAGGATTCCCTCTCTGGAATACCCACTCTCAACCCACAGGGGGACATTTACTCAAATGGAAACAACTGCGTGAGAAAATCCTAATTCATAAGTACCAAAATGACTTTTTATTAATTGTAAAAGTCGTTTTGCACTTGTAATAAGTGATGTTTGTGTTTGCAAGTCAATCTTACATCTGTACATAGCTTTATAAATTATGCCCTTAGAGCTGTTGCTGCCTTAAACACTGATCTGTTGTTCCAACTGCAGATGCAGAGGTAATCAAAAACTCTTACCGCTAGTTTTCTCATTTACAGAATCTTGTCACTGTGGATCATGCCTCACTGCAATGCACTCATCCTGGCAATTGTGATGTCACTGTTACATTCTTGCAGAAGGACTTATATTGATCTGCTTATCTAACATATTTGAAGTACAGAGGGTTGAGACTTGTGCCGCATGTCTCACTTAGAGGGCTCAAATTTCCCATGTCTGGGCACAAAGAGCTTTTGCAGTAGAGCATTTTACCTTTCCATTCTGGTACTTGTAGTCCTGTTTAGCCCAATATACATTCCAAACCACACGTACCAGAATGCAAAGACAATCGCAAGAGTTAGTCATACGTGGCAAAGGGTAACTTTCAAGCTCTGCCCCTTTCCTCAAATGTTGCATATATATTCTTTGACAATTGAGGTACTTCTGATCTCCAAACACAAAGAATTCCAGAAATTAGCCCTCACATAGCAATCAAGGCTGATGAATTGTAGGGAAAAAATGAGCAGAAATTGCATTTGTTATATTTTTACTTGTAACTCTACTGATAGCGATATGAGGATCTTCCTGTTTCTGTCCTATTCCTTTACCACCACCCGTCTCCAGCCGAAAGAGCAGACCAAATTTAGTGCAAAAGTGTGACAAATACCTCTACTCCCTTTTTGCTTATATATTTGCTCAAATTTCGAAGCGTTGAAGTCGTTACCAGGTTATTTTTTGTATTTTGACACTGGCAGTGGGTTTGTTTCATTCTAAATAAGGCAATAGGTCTGGTCCATAATGTCTCATATGAGCGGCACCCTACCACCATGGGACAAGCAGGCCACAGTACTGTCAACAGGAAGACTGCATTTTAGTCTGTGTTTCTTCTTTTACAAACCATTTTAATCTAAATGGAAGGATTCATGTGAGGTGAGATAAGACCACAGCTGCCAGTGAAGATTCATTGTAATATCAGCCTGTGACACCAGCACGATGACATGGAGTCACGTGGCACTCATCAGGCATTAAACATAAGAGGTTTGGAGTCAGGTCCATGAAAGTTCAATGGTGACCGCGTGGAAAACACCCCCCTCACAGCACTTTGAAAAAAAGTGTTTAGCCCAGGAGATAGGAACAGGGCTGCTCGGTGCGGTGGTGTGGGGGTGAAGTCAAACACTCACAACTCAGTCAAACAAATACTTAATAACTAATTTTCCAGCCACATGAAAATGAAAAGCACTTTAATTATTGCACAGATCTAAATTCAACACAGGAAATGCAGAGGGATTTATGCACACAATTATACCTGGGCAATTCACTGTTGGGGAGTCAGGCCGTACTAATCTTAAACAACTCCCAGATTGTTATAGCTAAAGATATCATGAGTGAGTGATCAGTGAGAAATGTGTGCAATATAATACATTGCCCAGGGAGACACCTTTTCGCTCAGACCCCACCGAGATCATCTGCGGCGTCCTCAAGGCTCCTCGCTCAGCCCGACACTCTTCAATGTCTACATGAGCCCCCTCGCCGACATCGTACGCAAGCACAACATCATCATCACCTCCTACGCCGACGACACTCAACTTATACTTTCCCTCACCAAGGACCCCGCCAGCGCTAAGACCAACCTACAAGATGGCATGAAGGACGTCGCAGATTGGATGAGGCTCAGCCGTCTAAAACTGAACTCAGACAAAACGGAAGTCCTCATCCTCGGCAACACCCCGACCGCATGGGACGACTCCTGGTGGCCCACGGCCCTTGGCACCGCACCAACCCCCTCAGACCACGCCCGCAACCTCGGCTTCATCTTGGACCCTCTGCTCACCATGACCAAACAAGTCAACGCTGTGTCCTCCTCCTGCTTCCTCACCCTCTGCATGCTCCGCAAGATCTTCCGCTGGATCCCCACCGACACCAGAAAAACCGTGACCCATGCCCTAGTCACTAGCCGCCTGGACTACGGCAACACCCTTTATGCTGGGACCACCGCAAAACTCCAAAAACGTCTGCAACGTATTCAAAACGCCTCCGCCCGCCTCATCCTCGACGTACCCTGCAACAGCCACATCTCCGCACACCTGAGACACCTGCATTGGCTCCCAGTCAGCAAAAGGATCAAAAAGAAAAATAGAGCATCCAATACACCTCCAGTACTCCAGGGAACCTACACAAAACCTGAGAAATTTGAAAAGAAAATACATGCACCAGGAAAACTGAAACAGGAAGGAAAAAATAAAAAATAAGGTTAAAAAATAGCCAATTCCTTTTCCTTGAAAAAAATTAGAAATGCACCCACGTTAAAATTAAAACCCAGGATCCAAAAATAAAAATCCCACCCCAAAAAATGATTACAACCCTAGTATAAAAAAATCACATTAGAAAAAGCATTAGATTAAAAACAATGTCAAACATATAGAACATACATATAAAATACAAATAGATATTAGATCTCACAATACGGCCTACTGAAATACCGTAAATTAACACACTACACCAGAGGTCTTCAAACATTTTGATGCCGGGACCCCCTCTCAAAGATTTTTAGGTGTAAGGACCCCTTACTGACAACAATTTCTAGAAGCTGGTACTCCTCATCATCTTCAATAATAAATGTCCCCATTTCCCACAGCAAATCATTTTTACGGTGAGGAAATAATATTAATATTAGCCAGTGGTTAGCAAACCAAAGGTCAGTGAGTGTGGGTGCGTGGCCAAAGGTGTATCTAAAAACAAAAGTCTTCATTTATGAGGATTCGGCTTAGGACAGTGCCACAAGACTTCTTGCTACAGTGCCCTACGCCAATATAAAAATGGCAGGAATGGACAGTATTTATGAAATACAGTGCATTTCTGACCTTTCCCCCTGAGCTGGCACACAAATTGCTGCCTAGCGCCAACGTAGGCAGGATTGTTTTTGTGCAGGAAGGGGCACCTTCCGGCACAAAAACAATCCAGAGAGACATTGTACCCCTTTCTATATGTGCGGCAGATAGCAACACACATGGTAAGAGGAAAAACAAGGAGAAATTAAAACACTTCTCCTCATTATGCCTGCTCTGGGGAGGCCTAAGGTTTTGGCCCTGCTCCAGTATACATGATTTTGTAATTCTTTTATTGTTTTTTGAAAATCCTTTTATTAAACAACAAAACAGCCATTGTACAATAAAGCAAGCAACAATTAGACTGGCCATCGATTAGCCGCCACCCAGAGACCCACCTCTGTAAATAGCAAGATGCAAGGGTTCACACACCGCTCAAGCCACTCCCCAGTCTGATAGTCTGGTGCTGTCAAGGTCCCGTCTGCCCCCCTGCCCACACATAGCCCACCCAAAGCCATCCTGTGGATCTATAGGCCCCCACCCACCCCAGATCTTCTCCCACTTCTTGGGGCAGCCCCTACTTTCATATATTACTTTTTCAGCACTGCTGCACTAGTCTAGGTCCGTCTCTCAGTCTTGTATCATAGGCGGAGACTCAGTACCCCATGTTCGTGCTATGTTGCGTTTGGCTATTATCGCTGCAATGGCTAGCCATAGTGCTTGCTGTTTCGACCAGTGTTCCTCCCCTGTCACATTCAGCAGGAGCAGCTTAGAGTCCAACGGGACTTCCCTCCCCAACACTCGGACCGCCACCCCGGTAACCCCTACCCAATAGGTCTTTATCCCAGGACAGGTCCATAGGATATGATAAAAGGTGCCCTCCAGCCCACATCGCCGCAGGCACAGTGTGGTCTGCGCCCTGCCCATCTTGTGCAATACCACCCTGGAGTAATATGCCCGATGTAGAATCCTTAGCTGGTTCAACCGGAGACGTGCCTTGATCGCCACCACTCTGGGGCCTTGTCTCGCCTCCCCCCAGTCCTCATCATTCAGTGCTCCCATGTCTGCCGCCCACCTGGCACACAGGGCGATCATCTGGTCCGGGGAATTGTTCAATAATTTCTTGTAGAATAACGAGATGGCCTTTGCTACCAGAAGCTCTGTCAGGAGGCGATCCTCGAGGGGGGCCGCCTCCGGCAGCTGTTCCCCCACCGGGACATAGCGACCCAGCGCATGAGGCAACTGCAAATATACGAACCTCTTTGTTCCAGCCATGGTGTATTCCTCCTGCAGGACCTCGAACGTCACCATTGCCTGGCCCACCCAGATGTCTCCTGAATGCTCAATCCCCAGAAGAGACCACCTGCGGAACCCGCCCAGGGTCTTTAAATCCCCCAACAGATCTCTACACCACAGGGGATTCCTGGCCGTCAAGGTAGTTCCCCACCCAAGGAATCGGGTAGCATCGCACCAAGCCCTCACCATGGACGCGGTGTGTGCCAGCAGTGCCTGCGCGCTCGCTGGTCCGTAAAGCGCTCGCTCAAATCCCCTTCTGCCCATCATCTGCCTGTCCACCTGGAATGCCTGGTCCCCCTGGTCAGGAAAGGCCCAGCCATTAACCGACACCAACTGCGTAGCCCAGTAGTACCGACGAGAATCAGGAATCGCCAGACCTCGAGAACACTCATCATAGAGGCGACGTTGGGTCACCAACGCCTACGCCCGCGCATGTTGTTAGGCCAAGGTGCGCAGCTCGTAGTGCTTAAGTCGTAACTGGTGCCGCAGGTCACTTTCTGCCCCCCCCGTCTGCCTCACTGTGGTCCTCGAGAGCTGCAATCTCCCACTCAATATCCGACGCTTGTAGATTGTATTCCTTTTTCTGCCCACCGATCAAGTCTTGTGCATGGCCCCGAAGTACAGTTTTAAGGGCCTCCCCTAGGATATTCGCCAAGTCCACCAACCCTAAATTTCCCTCGAAATATTGGGTGACCCTCTCCCTCATTTTGTCCACAAAAACCTTGTTCCGTCAGGTACCAAGGGTCAATTTGCGGCAGTAGAGTGTAGGACCCCAAAAGACCCAGCAGGACAACCCCCACGGGGGAGTGATCAGAAATCCCAATTGGATAAGGGACTGCCTTTTGGAACTCACCCACATGGGCTCCCGTCATGATTAAATAGTCCAGCCTAGATGAACTACCATGAGGGATAGAGGTATATGTGTATTGCCGCTTCACAGGATTGAGTGCCCTCCACAGATCTGTCAAGCCAAAACTGCCCATAAAAGACTGGAGAGCTGCAGAAGTAGGTGGCCCCTTTGTCTGTGAGAGACTGTCTAACCCCGGGTCAGAGACCAAGTTCATATCACCCCCCATAATCAGAAGTCCCGGCGGGAAATCAAGCAGCAGGGAGCCAAGGTCCATCAGAGTGGCTCCCTGAAGTCTTGTGGGAACATACACCGAACACAGATTGAGGACTCGGCCATCCCAAACACCTGAAACAGCCACATATCGCCTCAAGGGTTCCCACCAGGTGCATGACAGGATGAAGGGCGTAGATTTTTTTAGGAGAATCCCCACCCCTCTAGAGTCCGATGTATAGCCCGCGAGCTCTACCAAGAGGTACCCAAACCTGTCTAGAGCCTTATAATGGTTCCCCTTCAGGTGTGTTTCTTGCAAAAGGACTATGTTGGGGTCGTGCCTACGCATGTATTGAAGGACTATGGTGCGTTTAATACGACTGCCCAGACCATTCACATTCCATGTCATGACCCTAAGGGTGCTTGTCATCGTCCCTGCCATGTGTATCCTCTCCTCTCCTCCCAGGTCGCTGCACAGCTCATCAGATCTGGTGTTCCCTCCCTGGTCGCTCCGACCCCGGCAGCTTCGCTCGGTGGCCCACTGCTGTACAGTGGCTTTAAAACAGTATACAACCAAAAATAGTATGTGAATAATTCCCAACTGAACATTCCCCCCACCCTGCTACCCCACTTAGCGGGCTTAAAACTGCCCACCCCCCAAATCAGTGGAGTGCCTGTCACCCAAAACAACTTCACCTCTAGCGTGGGTGGGTAGGCCCCATCGTCCCACGTCACTTCCAACAATAATGCCAAGATAACATGCATTTCAAGAACCATCCCCCAATGTCCATTACGGCTCTGTGCCCCCCGAAAATTCGTCGCAGGCACAACTCCTGCTCCATCCCCAGTCGACACCAGGGACCACCACCACATGGGCCCAGTAGTCACTGCGATGTGTTACGCCAACGTCACCATGCCTGACGACTACTGTCCAGCTGCCTCCACTCCCTGTTCCTGTCTCTGGGAGGAGGGGTTCACCCTACCCCCTCCATCACGGCTGCCCCCCGGATCCCATTCGAGTTGCACGGCCCGCCGACTGGGACCCCTCAAGCCACTCCCAGGCCTCCTCCGGAGTGTCAAAATGCCAGGCCTTCCCCTCTGCGATGACTCACAGTCTAGCCGGGAAGAGCATCATGTATTTGAATTTGCGGTCCTGCAGCATTTTTTTGATCTCCTGAATGCTTTGGCGCCTCCGTTGGACCCTCAGCGTGAAGTCTGGAAAGAAACAAACAGTAGCATTCTCATATTGGAGATCTCCGTGTGATCTGGCGGCCTGGAGGATGGCGTCTCTGTCTCGAAAGTAAAAAATTAGTGCAATGATGGTCCTTGGGGGAGCCCCGGCCTCCATGGAGCCCCTTGCCCCCGCTCCACCATGAAGAATTTAGAGAGTCTCTTAGGGCGCAAGGAGTCCAGGATCAGGGTCTCTAAGAAAAGCTCGACACTCTAGCCCTTGGTACCCTCCAGGTCCCCAACCACTCTAATATTGTTTCTCCGGGCCCTCCCCTCCTGATCCTCCAGGCGCGCCATTATTTTCTCATGCTCCGCGGTAAGGAACTGGACCTGGTCCTCCAGACTCTTAGATGTAGACTGTAACCGGGCAGTATCCATTTCTGCATTAGTGACCTTCTCTGTAACTTTTTTGAGATCTGCGCAAAGAAGATTTACGTCCACTGTCCGCGTCCAGCTTAGGTTCCGGCAAGCCACATAGATCTTGGATTGCTGCCATTATTGCACTCAGAGAAGGCTCGTCCGCTGGGCACCGGTCCTTCTCCTGACCCCCCTCAGCGTCCTCTGGTACCACTGTTCCCCCGGTAGGTTTCAGCACTGCATATTTGTCCATTTTGTTCACCTGGAGCAGAGGGCGCCCCTTATTTCTGACCATGCTAGTAGTGCGATCTCACCGAGGATGTCCGCCGGCAACTCCTCCAGTCGCTGTCGCACTCACCTGTCGGCCTCAATACACTTCTAGGGCAAGGTCCACAAGCAAGTTGAGCCCCCGCCTGAGTGCCGGGCCCAGGTCCGCACCGCACCACTCCGCTCCGCCTCCGGGCACCAGCTCCACCAAAGGTTATTCACTAGCAGGGAAGGGGAAGGTGAAGGTGCACAGCTGCCCCGATCCACGCCGCGGGTCCTTTATTTAGCAGCGGGCCTCCTCCGGCCTTACCTCCACGCACGCTGCCCCTCTCACTGTCTGCCTCTTGGGTCCCGGATGACTTCGGCGCCACAGCTAGTACCGAGGAAGGGGGGGGGGGGCCGGGATCAAAGACCCTGCCGGGTGCCGGGCACTACTCCGCCGGCCGAGACAACCCCAAACAGGGCCACACACCCGCGAGCCTCTGGACTGAGGGGCCGCCCACGATCACCACACTCTTCTCTCTGCTAGGCACTGCCGGTCCGACGGCGTGGCACAGCACCTCTCTGCGGCTGACACTGTGTTGCGGTGCCGCCACGCCGCCGAGCCGTCACTCATAGGCCGCCGGGCACCAGTTCCACCAAAAGTTCTGCACACAAAAAAGCGGGGGCCCGGCCCATCTGCACCTCACCCCCACCCTGTACCGCAGCCGTAGGTCCATTATGAAACAGCTGGCCTCCTCCGGCCTCGCCTCCATGCTCGCCGCCCCTCTTACTGTCTGCCTCCTGGGTCCCAGATGTCTTCGGCGCCACCGCAAGTAGAGAGGGGGGGGGGCCCGGGGAGCGAAGACCCCAGACAGGGCCAGACACATGCGAGCCCCCGGATCCAGGGGCCACCCACGATCACCGCCCTCCTCTCTCCGTCAGACGATGCCAGGCCGATGGTGC
Source organism: Pleurodeles waltl (assembly GCF_031143425.1). Classification (NCBI taxonomy): domain Eukaryota; kingdom Metazoa; phylum Chordata; class Amphibia; order Caudata; family Salamandridae; genus Pleurodeles; species Pleurodeles waltl. The sequence continues at coordinate 1,605,862,399 of NC_090445.1, forward strand.
TTCGCACCACCTCTCTGCGGCCTACACCGCGCGTCAGTGCTGCCGCTCACAGGCCGCAGGGTGTCCCGGCCCTCTCTGCCACGTATCTCCGGGCAAGATCACCCCCCCCCCGAACCTCCGCCCCGTCAACCTGGCCAATCCCGGCCCTTCCGCTCAATCGGGAGGCCGGATTATTATACGGATATGTGGGGGATTAAAGAACGGAGCTCTGCTAAATGGCATCAGTCATGATTGGCCACTAGCCACGCCCCACAATTTTGTAAATCTGGGTCAGTGTAAAAAATTAATGGGTGTTGCTTTGGAACACCCACCGCAATGACCATGGAAGCCTCCTTAATGCAAAGTAAGGCAATGCAGTGGCTTGCGCTGCCTTGCCTTAGTCCATATCTATGAGGCCATTCAAAGCAACGTAGGGTGGCTTTGCACCACCTCATTTGTATGATTGAGAGGCTTGTGCTGCTGGAACGTCAAAAAAAGTGGTGCTCCAGCAGCGCAAGCCTCTCATAAATAAACCCCAAAATATTCTAAGTTGTTTTTAAGTCTTTCACCGTCAGGTAGCTACATATAAAATAACAGCCAGTTTAAATGAAAATAAATAAAATAAAGTTGTTATTCACTGGGAAATGCACTGTAGTGCATTAGGAAACCTCTTTTGGTTAATGCACCTCAGAGGTCTGTGTGTAACCGGACAGCAACAGAATTAAATCTTGGTTGGTGCAGTTGAGAAAAGTGACATGTATTTTTAGTGCCACTAGGTCACAGCCTGTGACTGAAGGCACTGTCAATATGTAAAGCATTATTTTATACTTGTGTTACATGCAGTATAAGATAGGCCACTACAAAAAGGTTTAAGATAAAACTGTGCTTCCAATATGTAGATTCAAGTAATACCAGAGCATATGCAATACCTTTTTTTTAATAGTTGTCCCTTCAACACCTCCAGGTGAAGTAAGTAAAAGCGCTGTGTAACTACAATTAAAAGCACACACTTCTTAACTCTTTGCACTACCTCTAAAAAAGAATAAATGTTTGTCATTACAAAGCTTTGAGTGATTTCGATCAGCTCCCAAGCATCATTTATAGTTGCAGATTACCCTTTACATTTGCAGATCAGCTCGTAGAGCACATTTGCATTTCATTCAGGAAGCAGGCGGTCCCTGGCTTTCACAGCACAGGAGACTCAATAAATCGAAGTTCACCTGAGGCATTTTAACAATCGGCTGGGGGAATGCGTGACCCCCTTTCCGGGAATTCACGGCCCCCCAGACTGAAGACGTCTGCACTACATTAAAATAGAATACACTAACAACAACAGATTATAAGGACTCGCTAACTAAGCCTAAACAACCCCCTGCACTAAAACTTTAAAAAATAAGTTTAAAATAGTCTTACAAGAGACCAGCAGAAGGGACCACAGCCACAAATTCCATAAATAGCCGAAAATGATGAAGAAAGGCTACAAAATCAAAGAAACCTGGGGAAAATGGCAGAAAACAGACAATCTTAAAAAAAAAGTCCATCTCATAGAAATTAATGTTGAAAAATGAATTTACTTTATTAATGTTTAAAAAATACATATGTTTCAAAAACCTCTGTGCTAAAAAAAAGTAAAAAAAGTTTATATATAAATATTTAATTAAATACTGATAAAACATTAGAATTTATTTCAGTAGGTTTAATATATTCTAATGTTAAAAATGTAAGTAATGTGAAAAAGTATGTTTGTTAAAATTTAGTGTGCAGAATGTTCAAAACATTGCATATCTACATTTAAAACTCCAGGGAGGTCAGAGAAGGGGCTCTTTGGAACAGTTGTTTGTATCTGTTTGTGGGTATGACATGTCAACATTTCAATAAAATGTGGTAAAAAAAATACATATATATAGTTGCAATTCATCTGAATTAAAAAATATATTTTTCTTAGAAATAAAAATATTCCAAAACCTTGTTGTAATTATTGAAAAATAATGAACAGTAAAAAATTCTACATATGAAAAGAAATATTTAGAAAGTGGGGACCAGACAGGGGTGCCCGCCCTCACTGCTTTAATTTGTCCTGGCTGTTGTGCCGCTTGTGGGCACTGTCAGGCGAAGCACAGACATAGTGGGAATGCCTTTTGCAGGTGAGAAGCATATCATATACCTTTTTGCTGATGATAACCTCCTCACCTTGCCAGCCTCACTGCGATCGATCCCCTAGGTAATGGAACTACAGGAGAAGTATAGGAGGGTGCCAGGGTTCAAAGTGAACTAGGCCAAATCCAGGATGCTTAGTGTGGGACTGTTCCACAATGTAAAAAACAAATTGTTGACTATAACCCGGTTCAGGTGGGACTTGCGCAAACAACTAAAATATCTGGGGGTGTACCTTATGCCACAATACTTCTTGCTTTAAGCAGCTAGGTACCCATGCCTACTTGGGACCATTAGGAATGACCTCTTCAGATGGAAACACCTACATGCCTCATGGATGGGCAGGGTGGCGGTCGTTAGGCAAAATATATTACCCCACTTGCTCTTTCTTTTCCAAGCAACACCGGTTAGCTTCCAGGAGAGAGACATAAAGTCCCACCAATGAGAAGTAGACCACTTTATTTGGACTAAGAAGAAAGGGCAATTAGGAGGCCTGGGCCTTCCAATTATGTGGAAATATTATCAAACAACTCAACTCTGCATTTTATTTGAATGATCATTATATGAGACCGAACGCCACTGAGTCTATATGAATGCAGCTCCCTGGGCTGTCCCCTGGATCCTCTGATGTGCTAGACCCATGGTATGCTACTTCCATGGATCTTTAAAACCACCTTGGACAAATGGAATAAACTCACCAGACATAGCAGGCTAACAACCTTTGTGTCCCAATTTACACCTCTGTTAGGCAATGTAGACTTCTCCTCAGATAGGTAAAGGGACTGGTCACGCATTAGGACTAGTAGGTGCAGAATGCTCTGGGATCTTTTCTGGAGAAGGGGAGTTGAAGAATTCGAAAGATGTCAGTAGGACTTCCAGTTGGAGGAAACTGAGCACTTGAGATATCTCCAACTATACCACTGGGCCGTTTATCTAGACAATTAAATACCAGCCACCCATTTGTAAATGACTTGAGAGGCTCTGTTCACCACATATAGTGGCCCAAAAGTTCTAATCTCAAACATCTATGCTCTCCTAACTAGGAACCCATCTGATAAGAAATGGCTCTATATGAAACAGCTGTTGAACATTTTTGGTTGCCCCATCCCCAGGACATCCTGGGAGAAACCTGGTCTGATGCACCCTCACTTTTTGACAGTGTGCAGAATAGAGAAATAATGTATAGAATCACCCCAGTATGGTATGCCACACCTGCTGAATTGAAAAGGATGTCTGGATAGCCTGATGAGTTGTGCTGCAGCGGGTGTGGGCAGGATAAAGACTATATACATATGTGATTGTTATGTCCTAAGTTAGTACGTTTCTGGAAAGAGATCCTCAGTCATATTAAGGGGGGGGGTGATAGGATATCCACTGAAATCAGACCCTTTAACTATTATAGTGGTCTCAAACCAATGGAAATGGCAGCCCTAATTTAGGTGGGTTAGAGAATTATAGTCAATGTTACTGGCAGCAAAACAGCTAAAGGCACTGTGTTGGAGATCCTCAACTGTCCCTTCCATGCAGGAATGGCTGGGTAAATTATGGACACCAATCGCGTTGAAGAAACTGACATGGACCATAAGTTTGCTGAATAGTTGTATCCCTGGTAAACTATGGGATAAAGGCCCGATTCATGATTGTCCTGGATCCCTGAGGTCACTCCGACTCGTGGCCTGATGGGAGATCCCCTTTGTCACCTTATGATTCTAATCAGAAATAGGTAAGATTAGTGTGTCTTTACCTACTTTTGTAATGCCATTTCTGTGGCACCTCTAGTTTTTAACCCAGCTGTGATATGCTACATGAGATATGGGGTGGCGGTTATTTTATTTCCATAAAGGAAAACTCAGTAGAGCTTTCTTGGAAGAAAACTGTTGGTCTGTAAATTACAACAATACACCACACAACAATATTTTTAAAAGTGATGTTAAAACAAAAAATTTAAAAAGTAAAATCTCTCCTGCGATATTCTGTGATTTTTGACATCACAAATTTTCAGACACAATATTTATGTATTACAATATTCTTGCCACAATATTTTGTCTGAACACCTTAGAGTCTCCTGGCACCTCTCTAAGACTGAAGCTAGCACTATGAGTTTGGTGTGGATGGTTTGTGATTACAACAGCAAATGTGCGAGTATCTGTTACAGTCCTTGCAATGTATCAATTATCCACTGTACTTTTTGAAAAGTCACATGTGTGGTCTGCACACTTCAGTCCGTTGGGGGGGGGGGGGGGGGGGGGAGGTGAAGTTGCACCATGTCCATTGGTATGCATCCATGTATAAGCCATGGAGAGAGGCTGCACTGACTTGGTCCTGGTCTAGCTAACTACCTAGACACCTTAGGGTATTTGCTTGCGCTTTATAAATCTTTTCATAAAGTTATGATTTATGGTTGCGCTTTATAAATCTTTTCATTAATTTTCATTCAATCATTCAACTCCACCTGTGTCTTCAGTCCCTGCCACTATACTCAGGCCTGCAGCTCTAACTCTAAAAAGGTGGTATCCCATGGACACAGATATCAGGGAGACAGTACAATATGCAGGAGAATGTTCTCCATATACTGGACCTGGAAAAGAAGTACTTCTCCTGAAGATCTTCCTCAGCCCAAAAGCTGAAGCCACCAACCAATCAAAGTGAAGAGCCGACGCTGGGATGCAATTGTAATCTTGTTTAGGCTAGAGATGACAAAGGTTAATGTGGCTACAATCCTTACTAGTGCCAAGCCAACAGTAGTGCTTTGTAGTCTTAGATAAAAATACTGACTGTGATGCATTCTTCTTGGCACCAAGCAGTCTATCTGAAGTGTTGTCCAAGGAGCTACAAAGGTCTGACCTTTGAAGTCATGCTAGATCTTGCTGGCCTGCTTCTGCAGGTTTTGACTGACTGGTCAGTGGGGAAGCTCCAAGTGCCCACAGGCAACCACTTATCGATACAGAAAGTTGGTTCATTCTGGAACACAATTTAGAAGGACCCAGGTCATAATGCCACACTACATGACCTTATGGTACACAAACTTTCCTAGCCTATAGCATAAAAACCTCAGTCCTTCCCGTAGACCTCCTCATCCTCCTCTAGTAGGCAGCCTTTTCTTCATGCAAAGGTAGCTCTAGCACCAACCCTCTGCAGTCAGTAGGCTCTTTCACTTAAAGTGATTTCAAGGCAGCTCTTCCATGCAGAATGGAGAACTTCCAGGTACTTGACCCCGAATTTGGAAAGGGGAGTTGTAAGGCAATGATCACATCCCTGGAGCTCTGACGTTTTTCTTGGCCTGCACAGGTTTGGGTCCTGAGGAACCGGTTGATGACAACTCCTCGTACATCACTTTTTGGTTTCTGCCCTATACTTATACTTGTTTTGTGGACAAAGATTGTGTATTCTACATGTCCAGTTCTAGGGCTCCTTTGAGGCCATTCCTGAATTTTGTGTATTCCTGCTAGATTGGTCAAGCCACAATGTTTGTCCCCTAGTGTCAACTAGAAACGTGGATAATGGTTGGAGCTCCTTATCAGAGAGACCCAAAACAAAAGCATAAAAGAGGGAGAGGCTTCCGCACACAGCTACCTCCCAACCGTTGATGGTAACTCCTTTCATGAAGGATGGAGCAGGAAGGGGTAAGGACTATCCCTACACTTTAAATGAGCCCTCTGTCTTCCATCCTCCATACTCTTGCATCTTGTTGATTTCGAAGGACCTCAGGAATGCTTTGGAGGATGCCTCAAATTCACTTTGCTTTCTTGCTGGTTCCCTTCAGCAACCAGCTATCGCACTATTCATACACAGGATATCACAAATGGATTAGTGGACTGAAACAATCACATACAGCACACAAGGCCCATGCTCATGGTGCTACTCATAATAGGGAAACTTATATGCAGCATAAAATTCCAGGCAACAAGTAAAAAGGCCTATCCTGATGTAAATTCAGTAGCTAATACCAGAGTCAGTCTTCTAAAGCCAGGTGATCTGCGGGTAATTATGGTCAGAAAAGGGGGGTGGGGTGCAGATGCTCCTCCAGACCACTTTGGGCAGATGCCCTACAGACCACTTAGAGGCCAACTACGAGTTTGGCGGACAGGAACATCCGTCCACCAAACTTCCGATGGGGTGGTCGCCGCTATGCTGGCAGCCTGCCCCATTGCGACCTTGCCACTGGGCTGACCGGTGGAAACCAAAGTTTCCACCGGGCAGCCCAGTGGGAAAGTGGTGGCAGCATTGTCGCTGGCTCATAATAGAGCTGGCGGCAATGCTGCTGCAAGCAGGGGGCACCAGCACCCTCGAAATGTGCACTGTGCACTGTCGGCACAGCAGACAGTTCGCATTTCGAGGGTGCTAGGCAGGGGACCCGCGCACTGCCCATGCCACAGGCATGGGCAGTGCAGGGGCACTCATGTGGCCCCTACACCTGTTCTCTGCCAGCCTTTTCATGGTGGTGAAACCGGTATGAAAAGGCTGGCGGCGAACAAGGTTGTAATCAGCCGAGCGGCGCTGCCTTCAGCACCGCCCGGGCTGATTACAACCTGCTTCCACTGTCAGCCCATCGGGATCAATGATTTTGACAAGGATGGCAGTAGGTTGGTAGGTCTGCCCGCCAACCTTGTAATGTGGGCGTCGGATCGCCGCAACTGCGTAGGTCCAACCACCATTGCGGCATTGTAGATCCTCGGACTGTCAATGTCATAATCAGGCCATTAGTCTCTTTTTCTGGGTCTTAATCTGTTTCCACACTGTCCCCAAGCATCTCATTCAGTAATTCTGTTTAAGTATTACATCTGGTTGGCTCGTTCACAGAACCACATTAGAGGCAGCTCTATGCAATTTTTAAACATAACATCAAGCATGGGACGTGAGCATAGGTCCAGATGGGCTGCATCTATGCTATATTTAAGGCATATCCACTGAATATGTCAATGAGATATGTTTAAAATAATTGTATGTAATTGTATCTTCTGTGGAAATCGTGGAAATCTGACTCAGAGCCACCAAAACAAGACCTATGATACACACCCCTGACATAAAGTACATCCCACAAGCTGGAGTTCTTAAATTACAGGTGCTATTGTAGCCCCGTTCTACTGAGGTTATTTTAACAGCCTTTGATGGATAATGGATAAGGGTAATATTGTTCTGTCTAGTTTGGGTATGACCCTGAGAGCTACAGATGGCAGGCAGCTATGTGTAGTTGCTGCTCAATGTACTAAGTGAAATTGGCAGTATTTGATCCACGCCAATTTTGTTAGGAGCGCTGTGTGAGTTTGTGCAGATGTTCTAGTGTGATGGTAGATCTGGTATGCATTTGGGCAAAGCCCATAAGGATCTAGTCTGTTCACATTTGTTAGGGTGCATCATTTTGCTAAATGTTATGCTTCTTGGCACTGTTTGTGAGCATTGCTATGTGGTGGGTTTGAAATTTGATTCTATTTATATACCTTTCTATTTACACGTTTCATATTATTTATCCTTGCATCTATATGTCATATTTCTATTTCTACTGCTTTGTAATGCATTATACTTATTACCTCATTTTGAGGCTCCTTCGCCAAGCATCACTTTTAGCTGTTTTGCAGTGACCATTTCTCAGTTCTGCCTACTGGTTATCAAATGGACAATGAAGCGAGCATTGGCAAAGCCAATAGGCATGGGTTTAATATGCCTACACATATAGCATTAGCACATTAGAGAGAGACGCAATATGTTTTTGTACGTTCATACAAAATATGGCAAGTTTTATTTTTTCTACGTCCTCTGGTGAAGCTCATGCTCCCTAACACCCATTTACCAATATGAGATCAAGAATCTGTGGACTGTAGCCATGAATCTTCTGCACATTGCGTGGAGTGATGCAATCTGGTCAATGATTAGTCCTCCGAGACTTACCGGATTATTTATTGGTAGTGATTTCTGAATCATTTTTCACCATGAATTGACACATAGTAGAATCCACATTATACATTTTAAGGCTATATGTAAATCGACACTCTAATCTATTGTAAATAATGTTGAAGAATGTAACTATAAAGTGGCAAGGAAACCAATTAATAAGCAACATATTTAAAGAAATTACAAAACTATAACAGTTGTTTGAAACATTCTTTTCATGGAATGATGCAACCAGTCCTTCTAGCCTTTAACTAAGCTGTCTAAGAAAAAACATTACCTGAGTTTCTTGGGGTGGCCTCTTACCAACATACCCTAGCCAAACAATTGTTCTCTAGTTTTATGTTACAAGATGGTCACTTTCTGTCTAGATGTGGAATTCCAGCAAACCGATAAAAGCCAAGCTGCTCCAAGAAGCCTGTTGGTGGCCTTCACCAGTGATGTTTACAACACTCTTGGCCTCAGACCTAGCCCTGAGGCCAACAGCAATGAAGGATTGGGCGCATATGGCCAGGCCCTGCTGCCAACCACCCACTGCGCATGGCTGAAGACCATTTTGCCATCAGAAATGTTATGAGACATCATCAAAGATGTTGTTTAACGCATCAAGAGTGATGTAATATGGGGAGCCATAAGTAATGCATAGTGTGGGTGCAAGTTACAGTTAGATTAGTAAACTCTAACTTTTGAATTTCAGTGTTTTTTGCATCGTTCAAACATCTCATCCAACTACAAATACTTAAACTGAAAAATTAGGCAGACACTGTGCCCATCTAAAGGCGTATCGTGTCATGTCTGGGCTTTAGCAAAGAAGGCGGAAGAAGGGGGATTTCTCACTTGTGGAACGAAGACGCTCTGTGTCTAAACCAGGTCATCCCAAATGACAAAACTAAACTGTGTGATCATGGCCACGTATCTTTTCCTCTCATTGCCTCATTTTCCTTATTACCATTAACCAGCGGCGCCTAGAAACAGACCAATGTCCTATATGAAGAGCTGAAACAAACAATGGCACTGACTGGGCACAGGCATGGTTTCTTAAGCACATTTAGCAACATACTAGTAAGTTGTCTTTCTTGTTGAATGAGTGGCTACGGCGTGGGAGGGGAAATGGAACAGATCTGACAATAATCAGAATAACTCCATTCGCTTCCCTAGAAGAGAGTCATGTGACAAGCATAAAGAGTATTTCCCAGCTGACACCGAGCGGCCTGTTCTTCCCAGTGAGGCCTGGCTGGCACAGTAATGTGATAATGTCATGTGTCAGACACATCGCTGGTGCCATCAGCAGGCACCCCTGTGGTGGGTGTCCTCCCTGAGGTACAGTACCAAAGCCTCTGCTGTGCCTTGGGGTGGGAGAAGACGTTTGACCTCCACTGGTGCAGCCTCCAGGTAAAACAATTGCTTAATTTGTGCTTGTTTCCTGTGCGGAGCACCGCACTTACTTTTGAGGGCCGGAGCTTATCTTTCTGCTTAAGCATTAGCAACGAGCATAAGACACATATGGGACAGACGGAGGAAGAGAAAAACGAAAAGGCGTCACAAAGGGGGAAAGCAGAAAGCTGCAATAGTGAGTTGAAGGGGCAGGGAGTGGCTGAAAATGGATTACAGAGGCCTGTGATGGATTCAGGATAACGCTGCCTCGGTATTCCGTGTTCGCACATTTAATTGCAGCAGCCGCGTGTTTAAGAGGAGGGCTTTGGACACCGGTATTTTTTTGTTGTTTTTTTACAAATTAAGCACTGGGTAGAACCATATGCCCACCTCCCCCGGCCATTATTTCCTCTGTGGTATGGAGAAAGAGGTGCTCATTAATGCAATCATTCATCCTCACAGTGTGATGCACTGCTCCAGTCCATTCTCTTCTTGTGGTGTTCCTAAAATGCTGGGTCTCCTCTCTGTAGAACCTAATGCCCCAATGGCTTCTCTGCCCGGTGGGCAGGGACGGGTCCCTCTAATGCACCTATTTCTCCTCTCTGCACAACCCCAGTGCCCCCACCCGTTTTTTGCTTGGGGTATTCCGTTTATGCAGCCTTTCTTCTCCGTAGAACTCACTGTAGGCGCCCCCATTCTTCGTGTGGGGGTCCAATCATGCATCCTTTCTTTCTTTATGTAGAATACAGAGTCCCAGCCCCCTCGCTGCCTCTTGTTTCACCTCAGGAATATAAGTATTTACCCCCACCCCCACCGATGGACGTCAGGGTGGGGTTCGGATGTTTTTAATTGACTCACCAACTACCACCTCCCCCACCGAGGACGGTGACTTTTGCCGCTCTTTCCCTGGGGGTCTGTCCAACGATGCAACAGTCTAGCGCAGGAGCACAGAGCGACACTCTTCCTGGAGGGTGGGGGGGAGGGGGTATACCCATGCTTCCACATCCTCCTGTCTGTTGGGGGGCGTTGTCTGATCTCGACTATTCCACTGATGCTCCCCCCCTCCTGCGATGTACCTCGGGCACCTTTCTCGGGGAACGATAGAGGGTTTCCACTGATACATTAATGGCACCCCTCTGCCTCGCCCCCCAAAGGACCAATCCTTGTGCCCGACGGGGGTCGACCTAGTGCATAGCAGCTGTTTGAAATCTTTTGTTTCACTGATGCATTCTTGCCCAGACGGTGCCTCGCGGACCTCTCTGCGGTGGGGGAGGAGGCGCTGTTACTCAGATGCATTAAATACATCTCCAGCCTGAACCCACCGTCTCCCTTCTGCGTGGTGTGGGGGCGGGGCTCAGGGAGAGAGGGGTTGAATGAGGATGGAGGGGACCACTTCCAGTCAGTTCTACTCATGCACCAGTCCCGCGGTAATACATAATCCCCCCTCCCCACCCCGTACACGGATGGGGGTCTTACCACCGATGCTGCCTTCCCTCTCTGTGCTCAGTCAGCCCTCCCTCCACCACATGCTCAGCTGTCACTCCTCATTCTCCTCACCCAGGCAGCAGGAAGCCTGTTCAGCGGAGGGGCTCCCACGGCTGCTGTCTGCCTGCGCGCTGCCCAGCCCCAGTCCCTGCCCAACGCCTGTCATGGCCAAGGAGCTGGACTCCGAGTTGCCCCGGATAGACCCGGCCATCCTGGTCTTCCTCCTGTACGTGGTGATCCTGCAGGAACTGGTTAGCGGCTGGATGGAGTACAAGCGCCAGGCGAGCAAGCCCAAGAAGCAGGCCGGGCCCGTCTGGTCCTCCAGGTGAGGGTTCTGGGGCAAAGGTCACAGACACGGACCCCGCAGAGGGAGGTCCCTTGGTCGGAGAGCACTGGCCTCTCGGAGGGTTCTAGGAATGATTGAACAGGTCCCAACCTGTCAGGAGGGCTCAGGGTTGTGGGCGCATGCACAGACATCTCAGGTGGCCTCCGTGAAAACAGGACAGATCTTCACACACAGACATCTCAGGTGGTCTCCGTGAAAACAGGACAGAACTTCACACACAGACATCTCAGGTGGTCTCTACGGGAGCAGGGCAGCTCTTCATACAGACATCTCCAGTGGTCTCCGTGGGCAACAGCCCCACATGTGTACATACATCTCAGGTGGTCTCTGTGGCAGTAGGACAGGTTTTCAAGCAGACATCTCAAGTGGTCTCTATGTCACTCAGGTGGTTTGTATGGCAGCAGGGCAAGTCTTCAAACAGAGACATCTCATGTGGTCTCTGTAGCAGCAAGGCAGGTTTTCACACACAGACTTCTAAGGTGGTCGCTATGGGGGCAGGGCAGGTCTCCAGATAAACATCTCCATTTCAGGTGGTCTTTGGGGCAGCAGGACAGGACTTCACACAGTCAGGGGTATCAGGGCAAGGCTTCACACACAGACATCGCATGTAGTCTCTATAGGAGCAGGGCAGGTCTTCACAAGCACACAACTTAGGTGGTCCCTGGCGCAGCAGGGCAAGTCTTCACACACAGACATCTCAGCTGTCTCTGTGGACAGTAGCTCTTTACGGATAGAGACATCTCATTTAGTTTCTGTATGCATCAGAGCAGGTCTTCATACGCAGACATTTCCAGAGGGGGTCTCTGTGGACAGCATCTCAACATGTATCTAGGCATCTCAGGAGGTCTGTTTGGACCGCACCTGTACATGTATACAGCTATCTCTGGGGGTTTCTGTGAACAGCAGCGTTACATGAATGCAGACATGTCAGTGAGTGTATGTGGAGAGCTGCTCTATATGGATACAGGCATCTCAGTTTAGCCTCTGTTGACAGCAGCTCTACATGTATACAGAATTCCCAGTGGTGGAGGGGAGGGGAATCTCTGTGGACAGCAACTCTACATGTATGCAGACTTCTCAGGGGGTGTCTATGGAAGCAGCTCCACACGTAACAAGACTTCTCAGGGGGTCTCTGTGGACAGCAGCTGTACATGTATACAGATATCTCAGCGGGGTCCCTATGGGCAGAAGCTCTACATGTCTACAGAAAACTCTGGGGGTCTCTGTGGACATAAGCTCTACATGTATACAGACATCTCAAGTGTCTCTGTGGACAGAAGCTCTTCACGGATAGAGACATCTCATTTGGTTTCTGTAGGCTTCAGTGCAGGTCTTCATACACCGACATTTCAGAGGGGGTCTCTGTGGGCAGCAGCTCTACATATGTATAGACATCTCAGGGGGTTTCTATGGGCAGTAGCCCTTCATGCACACAGAATTTCCAGGGGGTCTCCGTGGACAGCAGCTCTACATGTAACAAGACATATCAGGGGGTCTCTATGGACAGCACCTGTACATGTACTCAGATATCTCAGGGAGTTCCTGTGAACAGCAGCTCTACATGTATGCAGACATGTAAGAGAGTGTATGTGGAGAGCTGCTCTACCGGAAATGAGACATCTCAGGGGGTCTCTGTACAGTAGCTGTACATGTATACAGATATCTCAGGAGGTCCCTGTGGATAGGAGCTGTGCATGTATACAGAATTCCCTGGGGTGGATGGAAGGTGGGGTCTCTGTGGACAGCAGCTCTACATTTTTGCAGACATCTCAGGGGGAGTCTGTGGAAGCAGCTGTACACGTATGCAGACATCCCATGGGGTCTCTGTGACTCTACATGTATACAGACATCTCAAGGGGTCTCTGTGGACATGAGCTCTTCGGGTATACAGACACCTCAGTGGGTTTCTGTGGGAACCTCAGGGGGTCTCTGAGGACATCAGCTCTTGGTGTATACAGACATCTCAGTGGGTTTCTGTGGGAACCTCAGGGGGTCTCTGTGGACATGAGCTCTTTGGGTATACAGACACCTCAGTGGGTTTCTGTGGGAACCTCAGGGGGTATCTGCGGACATCAGCTCTGGGTGTATACAGACACCTCAGTGGGTTTCTGTGGGAACCTCAGGGGGTCTCTGAGGACATCAGCTCTGGGTGTATACAGACATCTCAGTGGGTTTCTGTGGGAACCTCAGGGGGTATCTGCGGACATCAGCTCTGGGTGTATACAGACACCTCAGTGGGTTTCTGTGGGAACCTCAGGGGGTATCTGCGGACATCAGCTCTTGGTGTGTACAGACATCTCAGTGGGTTTCTGTGGGAATCTCAGGGGTTCTCTGAGGACATCAGCTCTGGGTGTATACAGACACCTCAGTGGGTTTCTGTGGGAACCTCAGGGGGTATCTGCGGACATCAGCTCTTGGTGTATACAGACACCTCAGTGGGTTTCTGTGGGAACCTCAGGGGGTCTCTGAGGACATCAGCTCTGGGTGTATACAGACATCTCAGTGGGTTTCTGTGGGAACCTCAGGGGTTCTCTGAGGACATCAGCTCTTCGGGTATACAGACACCTCAGTGGGTTTCTGTGGGAACCTCAGGGGGTATCTGCGGACATCAGCTCTGGGTGTATACAGACATCTCAGTGGGTTTCTGTGGGAACCTCAGGGGGTCTCTGAGGACATCAGCTCTGGGTGTATACAGACACCTCAGTGGGTTTCTGTGGGAACCTCAGGGGGTATCTGCGGACATCAGCTCTTCGGGTATACAGACACCTCAGTGGGTTTCTGTGGGAACCTCAGGGGGTATCTGCGGACATCAGCTCTTTGGGTATACAGACACCTCAGTGGGTTTCTGTGGGAACCTCAGGGGGTATCTGCGGACATCAGCTCTTGGTGTATACAGACACCTCAGTGGGTTTCTGTGGGAACCTCAGGGGGTCTCTGAGGACATCAGCTCTGGGTGTATACAGACATCTCAGTGGGTTTCTGTGGGAACCTCAGGGGGTCTCTGAGGACATCAGCTCTTCGGGTATACAGACATCTCAGTGGGTTTCTGTGGGAACCTCAGGGGGTCTCTGAGGACATCAGCTCTTCGGGTATACAGACACCTCAGTGGGTTTCTGTGGGAACCTCAGGGGGTCTCTGAGGACATCAGCTCTTCGGGTATACAGACACCTCAGTGGGTTTCTGTGGGAACCTCAGGGGGTATCTGCGGACATCAGCTCTGGGTGTATACAGACATCTCAGTGGGTTTCTGTGGGAACCTCAGGGGGTATCTGCGGACATCAGCTCTGGGTGTATACAGACATCTCAGTGGGTTTCTGTGGGAACCTCAGGGGGTCTCTGCGGACATCAGCTCTGGGTGTATACAGACACCTCAGTGGGTTTCTGTGGGAACCTCAGGGGGTATCTGCGGACATCAGCTCTGGGTGTATACAGACATCTCAGTGGGTTTCTGTGGGAACCTCAGGGGGTATCTGCGGACATCAGCTCTTCGGGTATACAGACACCTCAGTGGGTTTCTGTGGGAACCTCAGGGAGTATCTGCGGACATCAGCTCTGGGTGTATACAGACACCTCAGTGGGTTTCTGTGGGAACCTCAGGGGGTCTCTGAGGACATCAGCTCTGGGTGTATACAGACATCTCAGTGGGTTTCTGTGGGAACCTCAGGGGGTCTCTGAGAACATCAGCTCTTCGGGTATACAGACACCTCAGTGGGTTTCTGTGGGAACCTCAGGGGGTCTCTGAGGACATCAGCTCTTCGGGTATACAGACACCTCAGTGGGTTTCTGTGGGAACCTCAGGGGGTCTCTGAGGACATCAGCTCTGGGTGTATACAGACATCTCAGTGGGTTTCTGTGGGAACCTCAGGGGGTCTCTGAGGACATCAGCTCTTCGGGTATACAGACATCTCAGTGGGTTTCTGTGGGAACCTCAGGGGGTCTCTGAGGACATCAGCTCTTCGGGTATACAGACACCTCAGTGGGTTTCTGTGGGAACCTCAGGGGGTCTCTGAGGACATCAGCTCTTCGGGTATACAGACACCTCAGTGGGTTTCTGTGGGAACCTCAGGGGGTCTCTGCGGACATCAGCTCTTCGGGTATACAGACACCTCAGTGGGTTTCTGTGGGAACCTCAGGGGGTCTCTGAGGACATCAGCTCTTCGGGTATACAGACACCTCAGTGGGTTTCTGTGGGAACCTCAGGGGGTCTCTGAGGACATCAGCTCTTCGGGTATACAGACACCTCAGTGGGTTTCTGTGGGAACCTCAGGGGGTATCTGCGGACATCAGCTCTTCGGGTATACAGACACCTCAGTGGGTTTCTGTGGGAACCTCAGGGGGTATCTGCGGACATCAGCTCTGGGTGTATACAGACATCTCAGTGGGTTTCTGTGGGCATCAGAGCAGGTCTTCATACATCGACATTTCAGGGCAATCTCTGCAGGCGGACGGGGAGATGCTCTGCACACATGTACTTGTGGTGTGGTGTACCGGCTGCATGCATTTCAGTACATAGTGCAGCGCCCCTCAGCTCCCACGTGCACTAGTACTGTTAGATTTATTCTTTTATTTCTGTGTTGTTTCCACCACCAAATTCTGGACAGGTTCCTTGAGTGTCATTCACGTGCGGATCTGTCAGGACCCTTTCTGCGTCTTATCTGCAGCGGATGCGTGCGCATTGCCTTGACGCTTCTCTACACAGATATTTGCATGCATTTGCCAGGCAAATCTACAAACAAACGAGAAAGCTCTGTCCATTTTTGGCCTCGATTCGAAAACAAATCAGAGTGCATTTAGGGGGAGGGGCCCGGGCACAGCTGCGCATCGTTCAGATGGTTTCACACTGCGCACGAGAAGGAGGTAAACAAACGACAGCTGGGTAGCTCGTGCACCCACACTCCTGCTCTTATTGTTTTTAGGTCTGGCGTTAGCCAAGACCTTTTGATTACACTAAAAGTATAGATATGTAATAGCGTTTTTCTGCCAGCCCTCTCCATCCATTGGTCTGTTGTTGCTTCATTCAGGTTTCTTCAACCCACTTCAACATACAGCATGGCATGAGGCAATGGGTCAGTCCGATTCAGCCAACTTGCCTGTAAGTGACAGCCTTTTGCTCTTTCACAAGAAGCCCAAGAGCCCACCAATAAGTTCCCTTCACTGTGTGTGTTTTATGTGAACAAAAATATTTTTTGCTTTCAGCCAATTTGTTTTTATTTTGTTGGGGGCACAGCAGGTCATCAAACAAAGTTTTATACAAATGACATAACAAGTATTGACAAAGCCAAAAGGCTCATGGCAAACAAAGACCAACAGGCTTGGCCAATGCTTATTTAATATTTGTTGCTGTTGCTAAAATGTGTCATATCGCCAATTAGTTAATAGTGGAGCGGGAACAATAAGTTTTATGTCCAAGGCTCAAGGTATTCACCAGATGAAACGGTATAGCGACCACTCAGAAATTTAAGGCCATTAGACAGGTGTGTGAGTGACGTTTCTTAGCACTGTCTGATTTACAGCACTTCAAAAAAAGTCCACCACATACACGTCCACAATAATAGATCAATTTCAAGACAAGTAGGCACTCTTCTCCGCATGGCGGTCAGCGGTGGCTTCACACTGAAAGTAGGAGCAGCACAGAAACCATAGGTACCGTAGTGGCGGCAGCAGTTCAAATTACCTTCGCCCATGGAAGGTGGAACAATATTAGTCAACAACACACACATACCCACCCACACACACACACGCATGCCCACCTACCCCCATACCATGAAATACCCACAACTATGAGAGCCGGTCATAGACCGTAATGAAGTGTGTATTTATTATTCTATCTGCACGTGCGCTTTGATAGTAGGGAAAGTAATAAAGCGGACCGAGGCAAATATTACTGCACTTTTAGGAGAAATTTATGGAAAGTGGCACTGCACCTCTTAGCATCCCCCTACCACCACCATGTGTGCACCGTATTTCAAATATGGCTCACCTTGGCACAGGGTAGGGGGCAATAATGTCATTTTTAGGGTCGAGCCTGCATTGCATGCGCTCACGCATGCGTATCGCAGCGAGGCTCTTTTGTATTTAGAAAAGGGCTCGGAGCCCTGTCAACTTCACGTCGGTGTTTTTTATTGGTTCGTGGGCTTCCCTAATAAAATCTGCTTGCTTTCATTAGTCGAAGGCACGAATACGTCATGCCTTTTCCGGTGGCTAGCCCTCCTCGAGCGCAGCGACCAAGTACAGAAAACATGCGAGGCTCGCTGTTTTCCATCGGACTGGTTGGCTTTTTTTTCTCTAATTTACGAGCGCGATCTCGCTTGGCAGAAGTCGAGCGCTTTACATACTTGATTTCACTTTTTGGGGTTATGTACATAAATGCACTTTTGCCCGATAGGTGAAAAGTCGGGTTAGGAGTTTACAACGCGATCAGCTCTAACATGAGCAAACGCGAGACCCGTTGCATTGTAAATGCTTGTTTAATGATGCTATTGATGTACTCTGCAGGAGTAGTGGCAAAATATTGGCGCTACTCCTGCAGAGTACATAGCGGCCCATTATAAATAATGGAAGGCCCATTTTAACGCCCACTCTTGAGCAGGCATTAAAAGTGCCATGATAAATGGTGCAAGGAAATCTCGGCGATTTCCTTATGCCATTTTTATGGCGCCCCCAACGAGGGAATGCCCCCTATGCATACATTATGCCTGGTGCAGGCATAATGAAGCCCAAAGGGTTACAGAGTGGCGCAATGCATGCAGCGCAGGGATTTTGGCATTGTTGGGCCACATTAACGTCAAAATAAATGACGTTAATGTGGCGCAAGGTGGTACTAGGACCCTATAAATATGCCCCTTCGTTTTTTGATGCACTTGCTTGAAACTACCTATACACACTACGGTGACCAGTCCTCCTAACGCACCGGTCGTCACAAGGATAATGTTTTCTGGAACTGACAGTGTTTACCTTCGAGGAATTGGTCCTCATAGCGTGGGCTACACAGGCCCACACACATACCTTGAGATGCACAGTACAGGTTCTGCAGAACTGCATGCTCAACTTACCTAGCAATTTACCCACAGAGAGCAGGTGCCGCACAGAGGAACTGTACAAGCGCTACTCCTCCCACACGTCATGCAGGCGCTACCTGACTGGAGCACCGCTATCTTCCACCCCCTTGCAGAACAGGTGCTTAGTAACAGCAGCATCACAAGCTACATGGTTCTTTAGGAATATTGAGGAGTTCTGATGACTTAAAAAATACATGGCCAAAATAGAGTGCTTAGTATGTGCAGAAAACATGGTATGATAAAGTCCTTACTACATTAAGAGTTTTGTATCGTTGCGAGAAAGGGGTAAAACGAACATGTTCTATTTTTCCAAGACAACAGAATAAGGAGTGGACGGCTACATTTTCTCCACTTTCAAAATTGGACAGATAAAACCACGATTTTTGTTATTACTAAATCAGACTGCGCTGTTCTAAGTCAGTTTGTTTATTTTAACATACGCCGTTAATGATACACCCGTTGTCTGCAATAAAAAGGCTCCCATCATTAAGGCACAATTATTTGTAAGCGAAATCCATCTTGTACTTTTTTTCGAATCGCTTCCCTGTGAGTTTTCATTTGGTTGCCCTGGTGCAGACATGCTTATGTAACATAGACTGGGGCAAAACCCATTTTCTCACCTTAAGCACAAGAAACACATTTCCAGCATTTCTTTTTATAACAGTTCAAGGTTTATCTAATCTCCCCTGCCATGACAAAGGCTGTTTTTGTTTTCATTTTTTCCCATCACTGTAGCTGCCAGAAAATATGTAATCCCCTGTGCAACAGCGTTTGGAGGATTAACTGGGTAGTGGATTGTTTAATATAAATGCCACCAACGCTGCCGGTGCCACCCTGATGCTGAGATTAGTCTCGGCATTAATTCTTTAGAGCGAACGGACCTGAAGCAGAATATGTTTAGGTGGAAGGAGTAACCATGAAGATGGAACATGGAGGAAGTGGCTGCTTGACAGACACTGGGGGCAGTGAAAATAGGGAAAGCTGGACATAATTAGGAACACCAGGGAGAGCAGGGAATACCGTCGGAGAAAAAGAGAAGCACAGTGAGCGAAAATTGTGGACAGTTAGATGGACAAACGAGGAAACCAAGCGACAAAGGGAAAACTGGAACAGTGGAGAGGTGTGATAAAAGGGGAAAAAGGGGGGCTTCGAGGGATCGGGGAGGAAAAGAGGTAGAGTGAGAACTTGCGAAATCTACGGAGGAAGCAAGAAGAGGATGGATAGATGAGGGTTGGATGGGAATGCCACAAAAGCAAGAACTCGCGAGGGATAGATGGGAGAACCAGACAGGGGAAGTGGTGAAGGACAGGTGGAAAAGCAGACGAGGTAGGTCCAAATGCTCTGCTGCTTTGTATTACCGGTCACGCCAGAATCTAGGTCTGCCCCTCTCGCCTGTTCTATGCTGGTCTTGCAATGATTTCCTGATGGACTACTGTCCACGTGTGATTATACAGTAACATAGCCTCACTAACAGTCCACAGAAGACGTCAGGATCCCCAGATACAAAGACATACACAAAAAACATCATGGGACACTATGGGGCATATTTATACTCTGTTTGCGCCGGTTTTGCGTCAATTTTTTGACGCAAAGCCGGCACAAACTTAACTCCATATTTATATTTTGATGCTAAGCCCGTCTAGCATCAAAATATTGCAGTTAACGTCATTTTTTGCCTGTGAAAAACTACCTTGCGTCAATGAGATGCAAGTTAGGCGATCCCAGGCAAAAAATGACTCTAAGGCCTTTGCGCCTTATTTATCCTCCCGTGCAAAAATCACACACGGGAGGAGGAGGGCCTTAAATAATGTCGCCGAGCATGTCTAGCGCCATTATTTAACGCCTGGGTCAGGGCAGGCGTTAGTGGACCTGTGGGCCATTATCCATTGTCAGAGGCCATGGAAACAGCCCACAGGTGCCCTTCCCTGCACCTAGGGACACCCCTACCCACCACCACCCACACCTGGAGAACACTTAAAGATGGGGGGACCTATCCTAGGTAAGTTTTTTTTTTTTTTTAAAGTGCCATCGGGGGTCCTAACTTGGGCCCCCCCTACATGGCACTGTGCCCAATGGCCATGACCAGGGGACATAAATCCTCTGGGCATGGCCATTGGGCAGGGCTCATATCCATGGGGGTTGTGCGTCAGAAAATGACGCTAGTCAGGTTAGCGTAATTTTTCTGACTCTAACCTGACTAGTGCCATTCTTTGACGCACAACCTCCTATTTCCCCTACGCCTCCCCCACCCGGTTAGTGTCATTTATTTTGAAGCTAATCTTGCCTTACTGCCGGTTTGCGTGATTCCTTCTATATGGCGCCCGGCTGGCGTCCAGGAATGGTGCTAGCC
The DNA here is from genome assembly GCF_031143425.1 of Pleurodeles waltl. NCBI lineage: Eukaryota > Metazoa > Chordata > Amphibia > Caudata > Salamandridae > Pleurodeles > Pleurodeles waltl. The sequence goes on from NC_090445.1 coordinate 1,605,883,031, forward strand.
GGCAATAAACATTTTGACGTAAACCTGCGCTAACGCAGGTTTGCGTCAAAAAGTATAAATCAAGGCCTATGCAGGGATCCATCAACAAAAGCTGTTATTGCTAAAAAATGTGAATAAAGTATCACATGGCCAGACCTAGTCACAAATTCTGTGTTATTTACAAACTAGAAGGCAACATGCTGTAGAGCTATCAGGGCTGACATTGCCAATTACATCTTCTCCCCCAACGTAAATGGAAGCAAATCATATGCAGCTATATCATAAAATGGTAACACAAATGCCTGACCAGTCCAACCAAAAAAGCTAGGAAAAAAATAACACTTACCTTTGCATAACCACACTTAGAACCTTCAAAAATCAAAATCTAAAGAAAATTATGTTTAACAGTCCCATCAATTTATCCGTATCCCATGCTGTGGCATTGAGATCAAAGGAGGTTTACCTAGAACCATGCACATAGAAGACATGGCTCCACAAAGCATGTAAACTTTTACCTGTTTTGAAATTATATGAGAGTTTTTAGAAAATTTAGACCAGACCATTTTCTAACATCATGAAGGCAAGGATTTATGTATTCACACGGGGTGTTCGTGTTGTCTCAAACCTGGGATGTGAACCTTGACTCATACTTGAATTCACTCACTCATCCACAATAATACACTCACACAAATTCAACAAGCATACGCAAGATAAACCAAAAGAGAATAAAACTAAAAAATGCTGCCTAAGTGTGTTAGGCATATCCTGGCAAAAAAAAATAAGTAAAAAAATTAAACAGCAGCAGCCGGTCATTTTGGAGTGGTGTGCATAGCGTATCATTGCGTAAAGTTAAAAAATAGCTACCATATTAAGAGGCAATGTGCTGGCCATCTTGGAAGGGTACAACAAGAATACCCAATCCATGTACAAGACCATCCCAAGATGGCTAGTCACTAAACATTGGATTTGATGGCCTTCTTGGAATGGTATTGTACACGTTGCATCATCATTGCAAGGATCCAAAATGGTAGACATGTTGCTTCTAAATGTGAGCGCAATCTTTGAAAGGTAAAAAACATGATACACAATACACAATCCCATTACAAGATAATTGGCCGTTTTAGAAACACACAGGATGGGATGCACTACAGATGAAATGAGTGATAAGCACCAGCCTAGTAGTCCTTTCTGGAATGCTACCAGGCAGGCAAAGGACATTTTGAAATAGAAGGAAAAAATGAAAGGGGGTCTGTAAAATGAGAAAATGAAATACCAATGAACTAGGTCACTATGAAGCACTCTTATTTTAGGCATATATGCACATGTGATCAGGCAAAATGCCTTCATTCACGCAGCAATAGTACTAATGGCTGAAGTAGGATGACCCAATGGTTCATGTAGTATGCTGTCATGGGCAGAAGCAGAATGTTAATGATACGTGACCTGATCAGTGGTTAAAGAGGGCTGGTCCAAAGCCCCTTTAAGTATGTATATGTATCTCTGTATTGGTTTACAATTTTTCTTATTACAAGAGCCTGGCACACAACAAAAAAACTACGCCAGACATACAAATTACATTAATTTACAAACAGCTAAATGATAGCCAATAAATGACACATATGTAGAAAATTGCTGTTGCCAAAATAATGTACAACACTTCCAAAAACACAGTTTAAATCTTCAACCCCTTGGGTTTCTCAGTGTGGGTCAACAATATTAAAATCCTTGCTTACTGTGGTAATTTATGTAACAAAATACCTGTCTAGAGGCTTTACAGAGTGTAGTAGTAATCCACTCTTAAAGATATATTGCATGTAGCATGTGTTTCACAAAAAAACCTCAAGCCTAATGTTTCTGTAATAGCTTTTCATAATGAACAGATGTGACATATTGAATATTACATACCTTTTCTCAATGGGCTGATCAGCAATTAGCCACTATACACAGCTCATGCCTTCTGTGAGAGAGTTTCTGTGCATTTCAACTAAAATGTGCTTTCATACATGTGTTGATTAGGTTACGGTTTTAGTTGTGTCAATGCTATATGTGTTCGTATCATGTGTATATTCTGTAAACGTAAATGTGCTGCACTAGTTGTTTTAGTAATAAATAAGCCTGGGTGGAATTTCAATTACGCCAGAGTAATTGGAGTAATTTTGGTAATTCCTCATTATTGTTTTATGTGGGAATACCAATAATAATTCAATTACACCCACTAGAGTAGTTAAAAGCAATTTGGTGGAACGAAATCTGACGGCAAGAGCACATTTAGCGAGCAAAAGTGGCTGCTCATGGTGCTGTTTCTGTTCTGTAGCATTTAGCACTATTATCATAGTGCAAAATGGATCCTCACGTCCATTTTGGATGCAGGAGTGCACTTTGTGCTAAGAAATTAGTTCTAAATGCTGCGATTATGTTGGGGAGAAAATCCTACACCAAGTGCACATTTAGCGAGCGTGAGCGGCAGCTCGTGCTCTCTATTCATGTTCTGTTGAGTTTAGTGCTGTTTCCTAGTGCAAAGTGCATTCTTGAATACGTTTTGTATGTAATAGGGCATTTTAACACTAAGAAAATAGAGTTGAATGCAGAATCACTCTTCTTTCCTTGTGTGTGATTACGCTACACAAATTATGCAAGTTAATCCCACCTCTAGTGATAAAGACTTCCCTTTTCTTGAGAGACAGTCAAGAACCATAAGGTTTCTGCCTGGGGAGGTGAATTTCAAAGGTTGTGAGCAAAGTGGATGGACTCTGTAAGAGAGATGGGTGCTACTGAAGAAAAAACGTACATGACTTTGATTTAAGAGAAGTTCAGCATAAGTATTGGTAGTGAATATTGCATCACAGTGAAGCAGTTTGTAAGATGTGGCTGAAGGTGGGATGTAAAGTTAGCAAAGGGGCAAGAATTGGGAATTTTTGACATAAATATGTTTGGAGGTCTCAAATGGGGAGATGTTATAACAGAGGGAGCAGATGTTGTGATGGGAAAAGAGGAGTCAAAGGACAGAACTTTGCCATCTACTGGCAAGGGCGTTGGTGTTAATGTATTTAGGTCCAAGCAGCTGTGAATGAGTGACCGGAGACACAGGAGGTGAGCCAGTCGTGTGCCAGGTCAGTTATAGGTAGGATGGTGCAATGGGCGGTCCACAGTGTTGAAGGCTGTGGATAGGCCTGGAGTATGAAGATGAATGAAAATAGATTTTGGTGGGCAGTGCTGACATGGTTGGACACGTTTCAAAGTCATAGAGCCGTAAATTGTAGGATATGAAGGGGAGTAGAATATCATTAAAGGAAAGACAAAGCATGAGGTGAGTGAAGATTAATCTTTGTGTTATCTTGACCCTGGTAAAGTAGGGATTAAGGCAAGCAGTCCTCTTCAAAAGAAGGAGCTTTTGCTGTTCACTAGCCTCTCTGTCCAGATGTTATCACTCTAAAAAAAGATTAGTTATCACTTGTCATTTTTAGGTCTGGCTTGGTAACGAAGCTATCAACAAACCTTATTTGGTCACCAGAAAAAAGATTTAAGATACAGTACAGAACAAGCAGCATAGGCTCACCCCATGTGTTGGTCATCTTCTCTACAGGCTTTTAGTTGAGCAGACGGTGTGTGCCTGCACTGCAGAGGAGTGAGGATAGAAGACTTCCACGGTGATAGTACTTGTTATTCCATTTTCGAAGGGGTTGTATGTATTGTTTTGCAGAGTGTAATTTTGTTAATATTGTTAATACTTGCACATTTTTACTGTATTCCGGATGGCTGCCTTGTCAGAAAACTATTGCTCTATAAAGGTGTGGGCGTGCTGTACTCCATGGAGATGTGCATGACGGTGGTATTCCAAAATGTTGGGTGGATCAAGAAACCTGTAAGTTAGATGTCCCAGAGACACAATTCAAAATAGCATTTAAAAAAGTATAGCCAATAAGAAAGGACTGACTTAAAAAGGATGTTTGAGATTAGAATTTTGGAAAACTATGCAGGTTTATTAGAGAATAAAATTCAATTCAGAAACGTGAAAAATGCAAGCATCAATCTCATTGCAGTACATAGAAATCATTTGCCATGAAGGCTCTCAGTGATAGGAATAGTGTGAAGTTATAGGCAAAATCAAAAATAGACTAAGCAGCGAATGACTAAGAAATTGAACAGCATCCTTAGAGGCTCAGGAAAGGTCACTTAATGGAGCTCACTCCCAGGAATGAGGGCTTATGTACGGTTTTCTAACATAAACATTATTGAAACTGCAAAGTAAGCACGCAATGATCATTGCTCCAACAAATCACATTTTCTAAAGCAATAAAAATACATAACCCTATCCAGGGCTGGCTTTAGCGCTGGTGGCGCACTGTGCGACAGTTTTTTTGCCCCCTCCCACCCAATGACCATCTCCTCGGATTCACTCACTAGCACCCAGCAAATGCGCCCCTCATCTCTCCATAGCCCCACTTTCACATACATTCATTTGTTTTTAAGTGCTGGTTAAAGTCTGGCATTACTAATCAACTCAACTATCCACATAAAATACAGATCTTTTCTTTGCCGCAAGCATATTAACCCTCTACGCTACTTTATGGTGAGTGAAAGCTGCCACTAGATAAAACTCCCATCTCTCTCCCTAGCAGGAATATTAATCACAATAGGTATCTTGACATTTTAATTGTTTGCTGAAGGCTGGATGCACAAGGAACTTTTCAGCAACTGCTTTTAAATCCCAAGTTTCGTAAGTCATTGCTAAACACAGCGCCCCCATGAGGTCAGCGCCCCCAATCCAGGACAGCACCTGGTGCGGCCGCACCACTAACACCACCCTAAAGCCGTCCCTGACCCTATCACCTTGACGCCAACCCACTACCTGAATACTGATTGCCACTTTTGATCTAATGTCGCCTGGAGGATTAGAACAAACTAATTAGTCCCCATGACTCCAAGGTCATCGACTTTGCAACCTGAACTCTGTACAACTTATCCAAACATACACCAACCTCAGCATGCTCCCACCTGCAAACTACCTCTTCAATATCCTATCCTGTTACACACCTGCTTGATACTATGATCAACCAATCTAAATATTTTAGTTACACCTATGCTATTGTGCATCACCTCCATGTTCCGATTATCCCACCTTGTATGTCCTATCTATAACCACTGTAAAATTCAAAAGATCACTGAAACCCACTTTGTGCTGGTTTCATAAAGACAGTAATTACCATGCTACCTCATACTAAGTATTTATGTTTCATGACGTCATGATCTACTAGCTTATGTGACAAAGCCTTAGATAAATGCATGTACTCTATATTCCAGCGACACAGGTAACATTTTTATCTCATACAACAACTGCAATTCTGCATTAGCCTTTTCGCTGAAAAGTCAATTTGACAATCAGAGGTAAATGTAAGAAATTAGGTTGTTGGTTGACTGGGGTGTGACACTGGTCAAGCAGCAACTGCAATCCTTGTCACAAGCAAACCCCAAATTAACCTGTGCTCACCCTCTGGCAGCTTGGCACAGAGCAGTTAGGCTTAACCTAGAGGTAATGTGTGAAACATTTGTGCAACACTTCAAACAGTAACTCAGTAAAAATGCACCACAAAAGGAGCCCACAACAGAGTTAGAAATCTAGAGTGTTTTGAATAAATAAAACAGGACCAAAATGACAAAATCCAATTAGTCGAATCGGAAAAGTTTTAACAGTAGTGCCAAAAGCATAAAGCCCTACTGGGGATAGCTGGTTGTGCTGGACCAGGTAAAATTCACAAGGTCAGGCCCACCATGATGGAGCCTTGACCGGCTACAGGGACCCAGTTTGGCCCTGCGAACAAAGTACCTTAAATCCTGGTTGCAGAGCATTGTGTGGTTCTGTTTTGAAGATGGGTTGCACAGCAGAGGTGATGCTCCGATTCCGAGATGCGGTGAGGCTGCAGTGTGAGGTCCTGTTGTGTCGACATTCAGTATCCCATTGATGGGGTTTGCGATGTAGAGGCCAATGTCAGAGATGTGTCGAGACAATGCATTTGTTCCCTTGAACGGTGAAGCTGCTGCGATGCAGAGTTTTGGCATCGTCATCGAGGCTGCTGTGGATGAGGGATTTGAGGAGCTGCGCCGGGGACAACATTGCGCAGTGGCAGTTCTGAAAGTGATGTGTCAGTCAAAGAGATTCGGGTTGCTGCTGCGATGCAAGTCTTTTGCAACAAGTCAAATCCTTACAGTTGCAACAACAAGTTGTTTCTGCTCAGGGGATGCACCAATCTGTAGAGGAGATACGTTGGTTCTGCTCAAGTTCCCAGGTCTGGGGTGGCACCACTTGGCAGGGTAGATACAGATGGCAGGGTCCAGTTGCAGAAGCAGGGTGGTTAGAAGTTTTTATGTCCCTGAGACTTCGGATCAGGCCAGCCAACTAGTCACTTTGAGTGCTGGGTTCAAGAGATGCAGGTCCAGTCCTTCTCACCCAGGCAAGATGGCAGCAGGCAGCAGGTTAGCACAGCAAAGCAGGAGTCCAGCAGAGTGGTAGTCCTTCAGTAGGATAGCAGTCCTTCTTCCTGGCAGAGTATTCACAGGTCCAGAATTGTACTGAAGTGGTGGTGCATGAGGTCCAATTCTTATACCCAGTGGTGCCCTTGAAGTCGGGGAAACTTCAAAGACATTACCTACAGGGAGTATGCAGCCCTTTCTGTGGGGACAGGACACATCCTATTCAAGTGTACATGAAGCTGGGTCCAGCTCCTCACTCCCATCCTGCTCAGGATGGCCCATCAAGTCACACCCAAGGTCCCATTTTGTGTGGCTGTCAATGGGGAATACACAAAGTCCAGCTGCTAACTACACCCAGCCATGTGATCAGAGACAGGCTGAAGGCACCAAATGGCTAAGCCAGGAAAATGCCAACTTTATGAAAGTGGCATTTTCAGAACTGCAATTTAAAATCTGATTTCACTATAAGTTAGGATTTTACATTGTGAGACACCAAACTTGGAGGAATTATATTTTCCCATTTGGAATTTATGTTTATATAATGTATAAGGCAACTTCAATGTTATCCTATGGGAAAGACAGGCCTTGCAGCAGTGAAAAAACACATTTAAGAGTTTTTTCTCTACCAGGACTTGTAAAACTAAAAGGAACAGCCCTGCTTTTAAAATACATTGCACCCTGCCCTCTGGGCTGTCCAGGGCCCACCCTATGGGTGACATAAATATTATAAAGGGAGTTTTGGGTCTGGCAGAGAGTATTTTTGCCAGGTCGAAATGGCAGTTTAAAACTGCACACACAGTCTCTGCAATGCCAGGCCTGAGACATGTTTAAAGGGCTACATAAGTGGATGGCACAATCCGTGCTGAGGCCCACTAGCAGCATTTAATTTACATGCCCTGGGCACGTGTAGTGCACTTTACTAGGAAATTATAAGTAAATTAAATATGCCATTTGTGGAGAGATCACATACACTTTAGCACTGGTCAGCGGTGGTAAAGTGCACAGTGTTCTAGTACTAGCAAAAACGAGGTCAGAAAAACATGTGGGGGGAAGACCACCCCAAGGCTGACAGGTCTGACAGCACTGGGGTAAGGAAACTTGAGGGGGGACCCCTGCAAAATACATGGTGTGGGGGCCCACACTCCAGATCCAGTCAGGAACTTTCAATCCAGGGGCCCGTGCAGAAGGCCAGAGGGGGCCCCCTGGAGTTCAGGGGTTCCCCGCACCGAAGGGGCTGCAGGGGTTATTGTTATGCCACTAACAGTGACATTCTGCTTCCACCTCATTCAGCTCCGTTGCTTGATAGTCATTAGAAAACTTCATCTCATATTTAATCCATCACTACTGATCCACAAAGCACCTCGTCAGGAACCCTCCTATGCCTGCGATACCAAAGGCCTGCTAGTGAGCCTCCCAACAATATAACCCCTGCGTACACGTGCTAGTATGTGCCTGAAGAAGTATATGTTTCTCTTAGTAGTTGAGATCCTGCTCCATTGGCCTTGGTCGTTAGCAAGTTGAATTTGGAGCAGGAATTACCAGAGTACAATATACATTTTAGATGATGCTAGGATATCACCTCCAGAAAGGAGAGGAAAGACTTCATCTACTGAAGTCCTGAGCCCATAATCTTTGCTCATTACAATTTGTTGCAGGACTTTCTCAAGGATGTAGTTCACTATGTAGTAAGTAGCCAATAAAGCCATGAGAATTAGGACTTCAGTTCACGTCCAGAGATATGAGAAGGTCCTCTCTGAACTCTTTCCAAGCATGGCACAGGTTTTACCAATAACACCCGGCATTCAATAAGGGGCAATGCAATGGAGGTCCTGCAAGTTGAGCCATGAGTGTACTAAGTCTGAGTGCAAACATTGGCCCTTCAGTGCTTTAGACAAATTGTTACTCTAAGTATATCAGGGATTAGCCATGACTGGGGCTTCTAAGAGGGACTGTTGGAATAAAAACTCCTATGTTGATTGTGCTGGTCCAGCTACAGTAACGGTTGCAATATTATCCAGATAACAAGTGGGAAACATGATGGTGCAGGGGGAACTCTCTTAGAATTGTGCATTGCAACATCAAGTGGCAGTTTGACGGTTGTTTTGCAATTCATAAAGCATTTCTCAGTTGTTCCTATTTATATAAATCTGGTAGTGGTGGAGAAAAAGGGAAATACATTTTGTACTCAAAATCTTTTTCAAAATCTTTTTCTTCCACTCTTATAGCGTGATTTGTTTTGTATTCCCCCAACCATACATCATCCTTGACCAGGAGAGAGAGGGCAACCATGGTTGTTCATTCTTTCACTTCTTCTTTCAAGATTGCCTAAACATTTTGTTTTAAGTGTGTTTGGAGGCCTTCCTGGGTGTGCGACTGTGATACTTGCCTACTTTCACGTTTCTTCATGAATGCAATGCCTTTGCGAGACAAAGGCAGAGAAGTGCTTGAAGAAGGAAGCGGTGAAATGGGAGGAAGAGGTGAGTTGAATTAAGGGGCATTTGGGATAATATATTAGATGCCTGGAAGATATAGGCTCATGAGGGGACAAGCCAGTTACAACCACAATTTAAGTGCAAACTTTGACCTCACTTTAGCTTGCTTTCACACAGCACGAGTGGCTGTGTCAATCTAGCAATAACTGGCAATTTGTAAATATGTGTCACCTGTGGTTGCTCTTGGTATCACTTCCTTTGAAAGGAAGCGACATCCGGGTATTAATGATAGGTACGAATGTGGTACCCTCAGTGCTTAATTTGGAAATAAAAACGTGCCGGTGCCCAAAGCCCTCCTCTTAAACACGCGGATGCTGCAAATAAATGTGGGAGCGCTGAATACTGAGGCAGCGTAATCCTGAGCCATCTCGGGCCTCTTCAATCCATTTAAAGCCACTCCCTGCCCCTTCAGCTCACTCTCGCAGCTTTCTACTTTCTTCCATTGAGACGCTTTTTCGTTTTTCTCTTCCTACGTCTTTTCCATGTCTGTCTTTTGCTCGCAGTACATTGTCGACGCAGAAGAATAAGCCCCGGCCCTCAAAAATAAGGGCCGGGCTTATTCAAACAACAAGAACAAATTAAGCACTAGATAGATGCCGGCTTGGATCCAGGAGGACGACAGAGAAGTAGAAATCAAGACCAATGTTTTCCTACAGTCACCAAGTACATATGACTTAAGCCAAACTTTGTAAAAACGATGAGAAGGTTTAGGATGTCCCACGACCAAGTGAAGAAAAAACCACGGTGTCACATTCGCGGAGAACACACAGATGATATAAATAATCGCCAGAAATTTTATTTCTTGCCACGAGTCAGACCCACATTATCATTTTGAGCATTCCTATACAAAGCAAGTCGGTCCATTACATATTTGTATCAGTTTCTGACGCATGTGGAATATACTGCACCGGTGATGATGCAATATTTCACTGTCATTTTCAAAGCCCTCTGAGGACAATCAACATTTGTTTGAACCTGCTATTGCAAGAGCAACATCCTCCACTGATTGTCCGATAAAAAACTTGTTGGAAATTTTTGAACAAAACATCACTAGCATCAGTGCCGCTTACATGATGTTGAAATGTTGGTGCAAAACTAGTCCAGCTCTTCCTTTGTCAATCGTATCTAGTCACCGCTGTTTTGTCCGTAGATTACAAGTCATGCACTATTTTTGCCAACACTAGTATAACTCTTTCCAATTGTGATTCCATCCAGTTATTATTATAGGGGGAACTTTTGTCATTCATCGACGATAGACATTTCTGTTTCTCCTGCACTGCTTTACAAAAACTCAATAAAACAGACTAAAAGGAAAGACTCACCAAAATCAGAAGCATACAGCATTCTAGAACTCACAGGAAGCAGTGCTGTGAAAGGGTATTTAGATATGGAAAGAATATTGAATTCATGATATCGGTATCAAGTCCAAGATCTTAGTAACTTTCCTAAACAACCTCTCGAAACACAGGTGGATAACGCTGACCAAACGTACTGAAAGGAAGAACACAATCGTTTTTATCTTCATCGGAGGGCGGCTTACCTTTGGTATGCCGTATGCAGTGGTCGACCAGCAAAAATACAAACACGATTAGTGACAAAAATGTTCTAGACATTAATTTTGTTCTTGTTTTAATAATGTGCTCATAATGTATCTTGCATAACTCTTCCATCACCGTGGAAGGCATATTTTCAGAAAATGTAAAATTCCATCCCCACCACGTCATTGCAGTGATGAAGTGAAATAGAGGTTTGCTCTCATCTAAGTGTGCCACTGTATGGTTTCATTGAAAAGTCCTGACTGCTAGATTTTGTTTGTCGTTTCTTCTCGACAGTAGCTTTTATAATAAATATGCCACTGTTGGTCTGCGCTTGTCATTCATACTTTTTACCACTTGGTGGCAGCCTTGCTCCACACTAGGGAGAAGGGACTCTCAAATATCAACTCTATGGTTAGGTGACCAGCTCTATGGTCATAGTTTATACATGGGCAAATGTCAGGTGCAAAATAAACTTCATAGTCATCAATGCTTAATTTGAGCCTGTGGTTTCCGGTGCAGGGCACCAACAGTTATTTTTGAGGGACGGCTCTTAGTTTTCTGCATCAGGCATTTATTGCGAGCAAAAGATACTTATGGGAAAGGCGGAGAAAGAGAAAAACGAAAATGTGTCACAAAGGGAGGAAGCAGAAAGCTGCAAGAGTGAGCTAAAGGGGCAGGGAGCAGCTGTAAATGAATTAAAGAGGCTTGATATTGCTGGATTACCCTGCCTCAACATTCAGTGTTTGCACATTTAATTGCAACAGCTGCATGTTTCAAAGGAGAGGTTTGGGCACTGGCACATTTTTGTTTATAAATTTAGCACTGATGAGCATAAAGCTTTCTTTATGAATAGTTTCGTCTTACACTTATGAAATGTGAATAACTTCGTCATGTACAGACCACTGCTCGAGCCATGAAAGGGGAAGACCCACCGCAAACCACACTAGGTCATATTTACCGGCACCTCACCATTCGAGGAAGGAGCTTGTGCAGTCTGGTATTAGTTACACACTTGCCAGTTTGGTGGGTGCCAAGGATAAGCTCACGCCCACAGATGGGTGGAGCAGTTCATACACCCAGTAGGTGCATTAGAGATGTGCGAGCCAGCAAAAGTAATTGGGCGTGCTGAGCCGAGGGTCTGGTTTGGCTCTTAAAACCTGCACATAAGTCGTCTTTGCAAATGTTTTTCATGCAGAAGTTAAAGAGGGTGGGATCTGAGGGGCACAACGTACCCATACTTTTTAATCTGACAAAAGCAGTTCCCCTACTTTTTCTGTTGAAAGGCAACTGTCCAGGGACCGTTATTTCCAACATTTAAAATGCCTCAGCTGAAGTGTAAGGGAAGAGAGTCTCCTGTGTTGTAAAGGAGAGGAAGGAGGCAGAGAGCTGAACAAGAAACAAACCTTCTTGCTCAGGGCGTCTGCTGCCTGAATGAAATGTAAAAGTGTACATTTGGTTAATCTGTAAATGTAAGGCCAGCTTGGGAGCAGATATTGGTATTAATTGATGGAGTCACTTGGAGAGTATTCTTGTAGAGAGGCATTGTGAGGTGACCTGATGAGCTTTTAAAGGGCAGTTAGGAAAAATGTTTGCAATAGGTACCGTCTGCATATTACTCAGATCTATATTTTGGAAGCACCTTTTAACTTAATCCTAAATCTTTTTGTGTACTTTGTAGCAGTCTATCTTATATGGCATGTAATGCCATAAATATTCACAGTGCTTTCTGTAACAAGCTGGGACCTCATGTCACAAAAACTCACAAGTCACTGTTCCCCACTGCACGAACCAGAATTCAGGTCTGTGGTTTCTGGTTACACACATAGATATGTACAGTGATCAAATTAACCAATAGAGGTTTCAAAGCATAAAAAATGCATCTCTCATGAATTAGCTTAAATTGCGTTTATTTTTTATTTAAGGTGTGTGTCATTTTATATGCAGTTATTTGAAGGTGAAAGAAAAACAAAATAGTTACAAAATATTTAGTTCATTCGAGCCACGCCTTTGATCCTGCCCCCATGCTCACTGACCCCGCCCCATTGGACTCAGGATCACAGTTCCTGTTGTTTATTTTAATGCATTCCCATAGTTTAATTTAATGCACTTCGACCACTGTTGCCATGTAAATCGTACAAAAAATATCATGTAAATTATGGTGGTCTCTTTAAAATTAAAAAAAAGAGTATTTATTTAATATGTGGAAGCTCCCAGCGCTTATTTTCTGCAGTTGCTTTTATTGGAGGAAGGTCTGGCCGTCCTCCAGGCTTTCTCTGCGGACTGTAATTTAATGTAACTGCCCATGTGCTGTCCAGTCTCTCTTCCACTGGCCTTCCACGTCGAACCGTGCTGCGTCTAAAAGTGACAGCTCCCTCTCACGTGAAACTGTCAGCGCAGTGTGAGGATGATCACTGGGACGAAGCCCGGGTACCCCAGCATGGAAAGATATAGTCTGCCACATAATTAAAGCAAATCAGATGGGCCATGTTTTCTGGGAGGCAGCAGAAACGTGTGGCCTGGCATGCAGCTAGTGAAATGTCACCGGAATGCCCATGTGTGGATGACTTTTAAAAACACAAGTTTGCTCCCAAAACCAGGGGTGCAATGTGAAACATTTCACCTTGCCTTTGTTGCATTCATTTTTTTCAACCAGGCTCTTTCCCTAGTACTGGTTTGTCCAATTTGACATGTTTTCTTGCAATTTTAAAGCATAGAGTTTTAGTCATGGACCTCACTAAGCACTTGGCGCCAGCATAAAAACCAACCCTGGTGAATAATAAACAATTGCAACAATGCCACCTTTGCACCAGAGGTCATTGTCGAGAGGCCCCGTGTCAACCTGTAGATGTGTGATTCTTGAGCTGTGCAAATCTCTTATCCACAACCCAAAGTCCCAAGACACCTAAAAATCCTCAACAGAACAGATACTGGTCGTGGAGAAGAAGCTGTCAGATAAGAGCATGAGTGCAATTTGGGACAGTCCCATATGGAAACAGAGGCAGGCCTGAGTGGGGTGGGGGAAGGGCTGGCTGTGAAAACCCTATTGTAGTGAGGAGCGTATGTGGCTTGTAGGAAAGTGCAGATTTGGAGGAATCGATGCACACAAATAAGGATAAAGGCATGGACATAGCAACCAAGTTTCTCATCTCCACGTGTGATTTGCTGCTTCCGTCCAGTTTGTTTACGAGCATTCTGGGACTTGTAGTCCTGGTTTTACAATCAACTAAGCAAGATTAAAAGTCGCTGAATGAAAACTTGGCAGGGGTGTGGGAAGATGGGCTTTCCGAATGATACTATTACTATTGGTTTATCAGCTGTGTTCCTTCCAAGAGAGTCCTTAACCTGGGGATTCCATTCCCACTCTGAAATACCCAGGAGCAAGCAGACATTGCACGCTGAGGACATGGGGCAGGATCTTACAGTAATATACAAGTGTTCTTTATTTATGTGACTACACATTGCCATTGCAGTTTACACCTCAGTTTGCACCTTGCATGGTAATTACTTTCCATTTGTTTAGGGTGGTGCAGTTTAGGGTGGTTTTCAGTACAATCCTGTCATAGGTTGTAGACCGAACATAGTCACTTCAGGTGCGTTACAGCCATTTTAGGGCAATCATTACAGTTCACAAACAGGGGACCTTGGTGAAATTCATCTGCTTACATGTACATGACTGATTTGGGCTACTCGCGACGAGTGCTCAAAGTGTCAGACATTCATCATTGAAATGTCACACATAATCACATTGAATTTCTAGAAATGGCACACATACTTACATTGAAAACTTGGCACCTATGGACCATGATGGGGTATCCCGCTCCTCCGAATCACACAGGAGCATACCAAATACTTTAAGTGAACGCAGGACCACACCACTAACCTGCTTTTCACAGAAGCACACCATGCATATTTGCCACAGACAGAAAACATACATGTGCCATTTATTGCTAATTCACACATCACTTTTAAGACTCTTACATGAACCACACCTACCACGACATCAGAGACATATCTAGTCAGGTGTTGGTACTGCCTGATATGCAATGGGCAGATACAACAACCAGCTACCGAGATCCAACCATGTCGCAGATGGCGCTTCACACACTGCAAACAGACAATTTTTTAAGTAAAGTCACACACATCTGTTCTACTCATGGCATGTGTCCTCTTAATTCACTCCTGTGGTAGGGCCGCTATGTGCCCTCCCAAACGGTCTGTGCTTACACCAATAGCATTGCAGGAGAGCAAACTGTGAAATGACAACACCTGACACATCTCACACCACAACCAAGATAAAAACAGTTCCACCTTGAAGGACAGCATTAGAGATAATGGTGTGCTTGGATTTCTTATCATTCGTGCACTGCAGCTTCATACATACTCATGTTGCATAGTGAACAAGCATTTGCAATGCAACGGGTCTCGCATTTGCTCGAGTCATAGCTATTACCTCCCGTCCCTCCCTCGCTTTCCTTTTAACCAATGAGGCCTCCTGCCTCCCCCCTAGACCCTCCCTTCCCCTTTCAAAACCCCCCCCCACCCTTATCCCCTCCTGTTCTTTTGTCTAGCCCACGCTAGACGGTTTTCTTTCCCTTTCTTACCTGCACGGCGGGGCCTGGAGGTCGTCGATGGAGGCACTCCTCGGGACGCGGTGCTCTGCGAGGAGTGCTACGGCTGGGTCACGTCTTGAGCGAACGGCATGGCTGCTCGAGAGGCGTGTACTGGGGGCCGGCTGACGGGGTCAGCCGGCCCTCTGTGGCTGGGGCGTTAGTTTCCGGGTTTCCGCGCCGCGGAGCCGCGAGGACCGAGGAACTTCAATTTTTGGATGCTGGTCAGGTAGGACGGGCGTTCTGCCCGTGGTTTTTTGGATTTTTACAAGGATTGTGACCTTTTTAGGGTTTGGTGGAGCCCTGTTAGGGAGGACCAGGGTCCTATATGTAGGGTAGTGTTTTGGAATGAAAGGCAGTGTTATTTTGGTTACCATGCCTAAAGCTCCAGCAAAGGGACGTGGTTGTCTCTTCTTCCTCCTCGGAGGTGGGAGGGGAGGGTAGCATTGCTCTTCCTGAGAACCCACAGGTACCTGGCAGGGGTACTCCCCTCATGTCTAGTGAGGAAGTGCAGGATATGGGTGAAATGGCTGTCACCAGGGCACTGCAAGCTGGCGTGGCCAGGACTGATCAGTCTAAGCGTGCGCACTCATCGGTAGCGGCAAGGAAATCCTCATCGGAGAGTGAGGATGAGGCCCCATCAACGTCATCTGGGGGGAAATAGGTTTCCAGAAGAGGTAATGTGGGAAGTGATGACACATGTTCGGGACAGTTTAGGTTTCCCTGTGTTTCAACCTACAAACTCAGAGTCTCATTTATTTCCTCAAATATCAGACGCCTTTTATGTTTGCCATGCCTTTCCAGGGACCTGTGAAGGATATGGTGTTTCGTGAGTGGAAGGATGTGGAGAAGGCTCAGGTTCCACGATTCCTTCAGTAACTTTACTTACTTGAGGGTGAGGGGGTTTTTCCTCCTTCAATACGCCTGGACTCTATTCTGGCTACTCTAATTGGCAAAACGGCAGTCAATCCGGAGGATTGTGTGCCTACGTATGCCACAGACCGTAAAGTGGATTCAGGTCTTAAGAGGGCTTTTGCAGCGGAGAATCTGGCGCTGAGGCAGGGATTTATTCTGCTTATGCGTCACAATCATTGGTTCAAGGCTTTGATAAACTGGCGGTGGCTGTACAGGAAGGGGCGGAGTGTTCGGAGCTCCTGGCTGGTATGGAACAGCTGGCCAGATTATTGGCGGATGTGTCTTCAGATATAGTCCGTACTTCGGCTCTGGCATCTGGGTCTTTGATTGGGGCTCGTAGGTCCCTCTGGTTGCGTTCATGGAAGGCTGATCCAGGGGAAACGGCGGCCTTGTTGAGACTGCCGTTTGAGGGTTGTAACTTGTTTGGAGAACTATTACCATCCATACTTTCCAAGGCGTTTAAGGAGCGGAAGCATGCCTTACCTTATAAAGGGGTTTCTTCTTCGGGTA
Organism: Pleurodeles waltl; assembly: GCF_031143425.1. Taxonomy (NCBI): domain Eukaryota; kingdom Metazoa; phylum Chordata; class Amphibia; order Caudata; family Salamandridae; genus Pleurodeles; species Pleurodeles waltl. The sequence goes on from NC_090445.1 coordinate 1,605,899,540, forward strand.
AAGGGTGGAAGAAGCATTCCAGATCTTCTCCTACTAGGGTTGCTAAATCCTTTTCGTTTAGGAGACGGCGTTTTCATCCGCGTTTTTCACCTAAGAAGTCTACTCCTGAGACCCGGGGTGGTTTCAAGAAGGGGTCCTGGCATTCGCTGTGGGCCTGGCAGAGGGCCGGTTGGGGGATGACTGTGTCACTTTCTTTCAGCTTGGGAGGACAGTGTAACCGATCATTGGGTACTAGACATGATGACCAATGGTTATGTCATAGATTTTGTGGCGGTTCCTCCAGATTCCGGGGTGCATCCCACACCTCTGCCTTCAGAGGGGTCTTGGAGTGGAGCATTATTGGACGGAGTGCGGGACTTACTGGTCATGGGGGCCATTTCCCATGTTCCGCTAGACGACCGAGGTCAGGGCACTTATGCGGTCTTGTTTCTTGTGCGGAAAGTTTCAGGGGGATTTTCAACCGGTGCTCAATCTGAAGGAGGTGAATACCTGGATCAGGACAGGGCATTTCCGCATGCTGTCCATTCGGACTATTTTTCCATTGGTCGGGCAAGGGGATTTTCTGGTGTCACTGGATCTGCCGGATGCTTACCCACACGTACCGGGGGCATGGTCCTCTCAAAAGTTCCTGAGGTTTGCTGTGGGGCAGGATCGTTTCCAGTTTTGCGTTCTGCCTTTCGGTCTGAAATCTTCTCACCGAATTTTCACGAATATGCTGGCTCCTCTAGTGGCTTTGCTTCATTCAGAAGGGGTGTTTCTGCACCCTTTTCTAGTCGACATTTCGATTCATGCCCATTCACGAGACCTTTTGCAGAGGCAGGTGGCCCAAGTTCTGGGGGTCCTGCAATAACACGGGTTTTTGATCAATTGGGTGTAATCGGACTTTGTGCCGTCCCAGGATCTGGTTTTTCTAGGGGCTCGGTTTCAGCCTATTCTAGGGTTGGTGACTGTGTCTGAAAAAAGGTTGGATGCTCTCCAGGCTTTGGTAAAGAAGGTATGGTTACTGTCTGCTCCCCGAGCTCTTCTATGGTTGCGACTGCACATTTGGCGTCAGTGATAATTTGGGTTCTTGGGCACGTTTCCATCCCCTGTGCTTGATGACGTGGTTCTTGAGTAGGTGGGATCCAGGGTCCGGTTCTCTGAAGGACGGGGTTCCAGGGTCCGGATTGATTCACAGAGAGTTGCAATGGTGGTTGGATGCAGACCACCTGAGGGTAGGGGTGTCTTTGTCACCTCTGAGACCCGTGGTGGTGACGACGGATGCCAGCCTCTCCGGTTGGGGGGCATGGATGGGGTCAGCTCAGATTGGGGGGTTTTGGTCCCCTCGGGAGGCGAGTCGGTCATCTAATTGGCGAGAATTGCGGGCTATATTCCTGGCTCTGGTCCATTTCCAGGATTCCCTGAGGGGGTTGGCGGTTCTGGTTCGCACAGACGACTTAGTGGCCGAGGCTTATGTCATTCGGCGAGAGTGGTAAATGTTCGGGCGGATCTACTGAGCAGCGTGATTCCTTCCTCTCAACTTTTCTCTCTCCGGAGGTCTCTGTTTCGGCATCTGGTTCGGCTTTGGGGTCTTCCAGTGCTGGATGTGTTTGCGTCAGTAGAGAATGCGATAGTGGAGTGCTTCTGCTCCCGGTTTCGGTGTCCCCAAGCATGGGAGGTGGACGGGATGTCATGTCCTTGGCCGCAGGGCCTTTTATATGCATTCCCTCCGTTTCAACTATTCAGGGCGTTTCTGTTAGGTGCCAGTGGCTTTGAGTTCTACCTTGCTGGCTTCATGGAGACGTTCAACTTTGCTTTCTTATGGTAGACAGTGGAAGGTGTTTTCGTCTTGGTGCTTAAGTCGTGAGTTGGATCCTTCCTGCGCTTCTCTCTTTGAGGTGATGCAGTTCCTGCAGGACGGTGCTCGTTTAGGGTTGTCAGTGGCTTCTCTTCGGGTACAGTGGGCGGCTATTCAGGCATTTAGGGACCATGGCGTAATCTTCAAGTTGAAGGGCGATTGATGCCTGGATTTTTTCAGGGGCTTATTAATTTATTTCCTCGCCCGGTACGTTCTTTTCCCTCATGGGATCTGTCCTTGGTTTTGGATGTGTTGACGGGGGCCCCTTTTGACCCATTGGGGGACTGTGATTTGCGACGTCTATCTTTGAAGACGTTCTTTTTGGTCGCCATTACTTCGGCTCGTCGGTTGGGGGAATTGGGGGCATTGGCATGTTCCTTTCCTTTTTTGTAAGAATTTTCCCGATAGGGTGGTTCTGGTTCCGGTGCCTTCCTTTATTCCAAAAGTCAATTCTTCGTTCCATTCCAGGCAGGCGGTCATCCTTCCTTCAATTTGTCCGGATCCCTCATCAGGGGAGGAGGTCCGTTTGCATTCGTTGGATGTACGTAGGGTTTTGTTGGAGTATCTGCGGGCGGTGGCTCCTTTTCGTACAGGGGATTCACTGTTTGTTACTTTTGGTCCGGCGCGCTAAGGTGAGAAACCTTCCACGGCTTCCTTGAGTCGGTGGGTTCGATCTTTGATTCTGTTGGCCTATTCCTTGAAAGAGGTGGTTCCTCCTCTAGGGATTCAGGGGAGGTCTTCCAGAGGCATGGCGGCGACGGTGGCAGAGCTTCAGGGGACTTCAGTGGTGGAGATTTGCAGGGCCGCCGCTTGGGCTTCTCCTTCGGCGTTTGTGCGTCATTATAGGCTGTCGGACTTGGATGGTTTGGAGTCGGTGTTTGGTCACCGGGTCTTATCCTCTATGAGATAATGTTTGGGATGTTCTTGGTGCAGGATATTAACTAGGGGTCTTGCAACTCGATGTCCGTCTCCTGTGTGTTTTTCTTGCTATGTCTCATTGGTTAAAAGGAAGGCGAGGGAGGGACGGGAGGTAATGCTTCCATTTTCTTACGATAATGGCATTACTCCTAGTCCTACTCCCTCGCCTTCCTTTTCCGTTCCCTCCCACCCTCCCGGTACGGACTGTCCGAGTTGCGGCTTGGGCTTGGTTTTTGTACAGGAGGGGATAAGGGTGGGGGGGTTTTTGAAAGGGGAAGGGAGGGTCTAGGGGGGAGGCAGGAGGCCTCATTGGTTAAAAGGAAGGCGAGGGAGTAGGACTAGGAGTAATGCCATTATCGTAAGAAAATGGAAGCATTAGCGTTGTAAACTCTGAACCAGAATTTTCTTGGCACACAAATGACAAGAAAAAAAACACAGCGCGATCGCGCTATGTAAAATGCAGCGTGATCGTGCTAAAATTGAAAACGGAAAAACCAAGCGCAATTGCGTTATGTAAACCTCAGCGCGATTGCGCTGCGTGGAAACTAAAAAGATAACGTAGTCCAGAAACCATGCTGAAAATATCAAGCCTCAAATGGTTTCTGTATTTTACCGGTGCTGTGTAGGTGCGCTAAACACCAGAAAAGGCATGACGTATGCATGCCTTTAACAAATGAAAGCAAGCAGATTTTAAAAGGCAAGCCCACGAACCAATGAAAGTGACTGACGTGACATGGGCGTGGTTAGAAGCCCAAAAAGAGATTACAGCATGGGACGGAGTGCTTTGCGCTCACCCATAAAAATATAGGAGTGATGCAATAGGCCGTATGTGTGTCTGAGACTCACACAGTTAAGGTGAGATTTAACTTTCATAGGATGAACCACCAACATTGTCCGTTCCCTGGCACCGGTCAGTGATCCCTGTGGAGGCCCCCATACCGCAAATGAACATATAACACACACTTGACTCCTGAAATTCCAATCTTACTACAATGGCATTTGAATTGTAAAAAATGTCTACGGATAATATTGGCATCCTAACGACCTGTAATTACTGTCTTTCTATGCTTGTAAACTTAAAATAAAGAACAATTTCAAGAAGTTTTCATAGGATGAGGACATTTCCTAATTTGTGCCTGTAATTTCTGTTGGTGGGCACCAGCACTCATTTTTGGACTTTGACACAGAGCAGGAGAGAGAAGTCAGAAAAGGGAGAAAGGAGGTGGAAGCCATAGATAGGACAACAGTGACAAAGGGAGAACACAGGAATACAAAAAAATAAAAAAGAACTTACATTGTGATAAAGAGAGATGACTTGTGGCAGAAGGAACCATTAGGTGGAGTCAGCACTTGGTATTCAGCAAGCCTTGGTTGTCAGAGCTTTGGTGGTGGAGTCTTAAGGAAGTTATGTCCTCATGCACTTATTTCATAATAAACAAAGCACTGCTTAAGCAGACAGCAAGAGCCAACATTCCACAGAAGAGAAGTCTGAGGTTTAAATACTTGTAAGAACAATCTTGTGAGATTTCTCTCTCTTCTCTTTGTGGTAAGAGGAGCAATTGGTTCAGGGAATTCACATTGGTTAGCTTATCAACTTAAAATTCTACTAAACACATTTGTTTATAATGCCAAATTGTTGGTCACACACTGAATATTCTTTTCAGTATACTCACCACTCTGGAAAGTTAATGATCCCAAATGAAAATTTGCTTCCAGAGTAGCACTGACTGAAGTGACTCCACACGTGGTTACGAAGGTTGAAGTATTAGTAAAAAATACTTCTATTTATTTGATCAATAATATAATTATAAGACATAGAATTAGAGAGCCCAGGAGAGTACAGTTGGGCCTCATCAACCTCCCCAGTGTCATCACGCAACATTCTAGGCAGCATCAATAAGGAATCTAGAGCACACATATGTCATAACTACAAGGCAACAAACTAATACATTAAACTAGACAACAGGCTCAGACACCAAATAGACCCTGGACAAGACAAGACAAGACAAGACAACAGACTAAGATACCTCACTGACTCCTGCCCAAGAGCAGAGGGACCTTCTACTTCGATGATGGACACACAGGGCTTCCAGGCTGCGGCACTAAGGTCCAATGAAGCCTTGTAAGTGGTGCTTGATTGATGTGGTACTTTTAAGTGATATTCTAACGCAAGAGGGAGGAAAGAGGAAAAAAAAAAACATTTACAACAATAGCTATAGCCGCATTCTGTACACTAGCAGAATAGTTTGCTGGGGTTCCCCCAGTCCCTTAAGTCAATATGTTTATCAATTGATCCTGGGTAAAGACTTAGGCACATATTTATACTTTTTAGCACAGCATTTGCGTCATTTTTGTATGCGAAAGTGGCGCAAACTTACAAAATATAATTGTATTTTGTAAGTTTGCTCTGCTTTTGTGTCAAAAAATTACGCAAAAGCGGCACTAAAAAAGTATAAATATGGGCCTTACTTTAATAATAAAGTTAAATGTGCTTATTTGTTCACAGTGCTCCCAGATTGAAACCAAACAGAGACCCTGCATCTTCTCCTGGGTCTTTGTAGTATGCTTACTGTATTATCTTTTCTGCAATGTTCTATGATGTATAATGTTCTATGACGTATCTTAGAATTTTGTATTGCGGCCTTCGATTATCTCCTCGTGCCATTTAACGGCTGGTTCTTTTGAGTCAGTTGTTCCGAGGGCGAGGAGCTGATCGAGGGCCTCGGTCGTGGGTTCGTCTATCTTCTACGCTTTACTCTAAAATAAATACTCATCGCCTAGAAGAGCTTCCACTGTGATTCCTTCCACTTCACCACTCCACCTTTGGTTCCAGGAGTGGGGTTTGTGTGAGACGAACTCACTGACGATAAAAGGCAGAATATTTTAAAGGAGAAACTCACCGGGGTAATTCATTTCTTGCCTGGATAGCAGCTTCCTTGTTCCTGAAAACTGTGAGTTACGCCGCTTTGAAACGACATTTGGTGTCGCAGCGCATCGCATGTTATTGTTATTAAAAGTTACATGCGTTTTTGTCTTCGGTTTGTCGTGCAAATTCATTTCTTTCCTGGATAGAGGCTTCGGCTTCCTTGTTCCTGAAAAACGCGAGTTCGCTGCTTTGAAACGACACTGGGTGTTGCGGCGCATTGCAAGTTATTTTTATTCAAAGTTACAAGCGTTTTCGTCTTCGGTTTGTTGCACACCTGTTTGGAGCGACGCCTGCATATCCACGCGCACATTATATTTAATTCAACGTGCATGTACAATCGTGTGCGCAGTGCGCGATGGGAAGTGTAGTTTGTTTTTGAAGAAACACGTTAGCTCGTTTCAGTGTGAGTTTATTCAAGGATATCTTACGCTGGAGGATGTATAATATTTTTTTTAAAAAGCTTCTGACACAGAGACTATTATAATAGCTTTGAGCAGCCATTTTGAACTGGGATTTTAACCATTTTGGTTGCATTTTCTTACCTTCCTTTTGGCAGCCATTTTTGTTTGGGACACTTAAAAAAAAAAAAAAATATATATATATATATATATATATAAAAATCAAAGTGCTCGAAAATAGACCTCAATCAGCCCAAAGGGGTGGTGCGAGAACCGGTACGAGCAAGCCGGTAATTAATATAACAAAGAAAAATGATAATGCTTGCACACTCAGGTTTCAAGAGAAAGAAAAAATCAATTTAATCCGAACACAACGCGTTTCGGCTGACACAGCAGCCTTGTTCACAGTATTTTCAAGAATGACTTTGTGGTGACACCAACTCATAGTCCTTAATTCATAAGGAGAATGTCACCAAGAGAAAGAACAGACTGTTACTCTGTGTGTCTCTTAGTACTTTTTCCATTCTAGGTCCCATGAGATGATGTATGCATAGCCCATGCAAGGCACTTGATTCACAAACTTCACTTTTGAGCAACTGTACCCTTTTGAGTCAGTTTGCTACTTTTCGGTATTCACAAACTGCACTTTTGTCGTGACTTACACTTTTATAGTAAGTCATGCACTGAACATACGAAACCACTGGTACTGAATTCCCTGACATAAAAAATAACGGTAATAGGGACTTAAAACCCCACAGGAAATACTGTTAATTTAATTCAAATAATTTTAGAAAGTTAAAATTGCATGTACTTTGCTGTTAAATACCTATAAAAATAGTGCTTATTTATCATTTAATTGTAAATTTTATTAGCCTGTTTTGAATTTAAAAATAATGTAACAATACATGTATTACATAATGTAACAATAAATGTAATACATTAATTTATTGTTACATTTTGAAATACATTTTGTTATATTATTTTTTAAATTCAAATATGGTAGTAAATATTTTTTATCGGTAAATCACAAATACGGACTTTTTAAGATATATTTTTGAACATTGATTTATATTTATTTATATTTTTTTAACTATCTAAAATAACTTAACATAATTTCTTATGGGATTTTATTTTAAGTCCTTACTTCCATTATTTTCTATGGGAGAGTGTTGCAGTACCAGAGGTTGGCCATATGTAGTGCTGGATCTATTATAAAAGCGTAAGTTACTACAAAAGTGAACAACAAAAAGCAGTAAACTTACTCAAAAGTGTAAACTTAATCAAAAGTGTAAGTTATCTTTGTGAATGAAGTCCAATGATTCCAAGCAGCAATGTAAATACCTTTTGAATGATAGATGTTACATTTTGTATCTTTAATTTATTACACTCTATGGAGTAACTACCACACCCAGAGGGTCTGGTCCTGATGAACGCCCAAAACGCCTTTTCTTAAGGCAGTATTTAAGACAGAAACATGTTGACCGTTTCCTTGGTAAGAAATAGTGCCCTTGTGTATTCTTAATTTACTCAATCTATTCACTCTGTTTTTATGCCAGTAACACGCACATCATCTATATCATTAGGTCACTTTTTTATTTCAATCCCCTGAAGAGCTCTACTGTTTTCAGGGTCGCAACCCACAATAATGAATACGTTTATCAATGTGAGGAGAAGCCCTAGAATAAAGCAGTCAGCCCTTTGGGTGGCTGAGGACTTTCATCAAATTGCCAGTGCTTTCTTTGAGTCAACCACCTTAATAGGAGCTTGGGAGGCACCTCGAGTACTGTTTTTTTCTACCACTTGGTACTTGGTGTGGTTAAGTACTTTTAAGTTCACTAATTTTAAGTTACTTCAACCTTTCTCGATGTTGTCCAGATCAATAGAGAGAACATTGTCCCTTCTCCAGAATCCATTGCGGCTGCAGGGGCCCACCCTAGCTAGACCATCACATGTTCCGCCCTTTACGTCTTCTCCGACGAGCCAAGGGCTCGATCGGCAGAGGCAGTGCCACCTACAAATGCGGTATTAGCACGGCCACTTATTGCTAAAACTGAGCTGTGCACAACACCTATTGCTGCAGTAATCTGTGCTCACAGACATCTAGGAAACACTGGGAGAACACGTTTCCCTTTCCTGCACCATGCCATCATGGCAGGGCAGTATTGAAAGAAGTGCTTGTGAAGGGTGATGTGTTCTGAGTCTTGGCAGAGGGCTGGGACTGGATCATGCTGGGCTGCTGGTGGCATCTTAGACTGCCTTGTTCATCAGTGCCATAAACAAAATTGGCAAACACAGCATACTACACTTTGTGAAAAAGTACAGATTGTATTTTAAGGTATTGCCTTATCTTATTGGGGTGCCAGTTGTAGTACAGTGAATTATAATCGTGGGTTCGCATTTTGTCAAAGGAGTCATTTTACAGAAAATTCAGCACTTTGGCAAAAAAGCCAAAAAAACGAACTGCACCAAATATAGTAGTGTATTATTGTGCAAAGCTATTGTGTCCCCTTTCAAAATACCCATCAGACTGTTAATATGAATGCAGTTCTTTGTGTGTCCTGCTACTGAAGTGTGCTTTATATTGACTGTGCTATGACTTCCGATTGCAGGTGCTCGTGGTCGCCTCGTGCAAGCTTCACAAGGTCTCCTATGCAGCCGGTGAGGAGAGAGCGCTACAGAGACTGGAGGAAACCTGGGAGAATTGTCAGGAAGGCCTGAGGAGACTCCTTAAATGCACCATAAAATCACTGTACACGTCCTGTGTTGCTGTCACAACTCCAACTGGCCCTTTGTACGTGCAGGTACCATTCCCATCAGCAAGACTCCAACAGGGTCACGGGCTGATATTTTCCAGAAGTGAGCACAGCCAATTCTAAAGTCACAGCTGTGAGGAAACCAATGAAGCTTGGACATCAGACCCCAGTGCGTGAGATGTTGCTTCTCTTAACCACCCTTAGGAGAAATGGAAAAGGGCAAAGGAATTTACAAAACACAACCAAAGAGACAATAACATTTCTCTGACATTAGCCTGAGCTAGGACACATAACCCAGAAATGGAAAAATGAGAATTGCTCCCGGAAGGACTTGTAAAAAGGATGTCCATCAGGATGTGTTTCGGTAGCCCAGCCTCATCTGCACAGGTTGCATCAATTTGCAAAAGGTCGAGGTGAGTCCCCACAGAAGAACAGTATCAGAGGGAGGAGACAAGAGGCATCAACTTGCCACATGGGACGTCCACACCCTTTTAATGAAAGGAAAGAATTAATGGGTGGTTAAGTCCAATAGAACCAATGCATGAATATTCACTAATGTTCAAACCTTTTGTGAATGGTCTAAGATCCAGATAATATTAGTGCAGTTTAAGCTGGTTTCAGTAACATGGATGTTATCAAAATGTAACATGCATGTGGTGAAAGCATAAGATGTATTTTATTAAAGCATAACATGGATATTGTGAAAGCGTTACATGGATGTTATTAAAGTGTGACATGGATGGTGTCAGAGCGTAACATGGATGTTATTAAAGCATAACATGGATGCTATCAAAGCGTAACATGGATGCTGTCAAAGCGTGGTGTGGGCCTTCTGACATGGAACATTTTGCTTCTTGTCTTTACATTCTGTTGAAATGGACAGCTGGACCAGTGGGTTTGATATAGCGGCGAGGAGCTGCAGATGAAGGTACTTCTGGTAAGGGGAGTAAGGATGGGAGAGGCAAAGCGCTGAGTAAAGACACCAGCTGAGAAAGAGGGTGTGTCGCATGTGACAATGTGCAACCGAGGGACAGGAACGGAAAGAGGAGATGCCAGTCTTATCGTACATGGCTGCTCTGAGAGGCATGCTCCTGGGGAAGGCAGGAAGAGACATTATAGTGGAGGATGAGGAGGAACAAGAATCCACTTCGAGCTCTAGGGTATCTTGCAGATCCAACCCATCAAGGGTCCATCTTGTGACTGGCAAATGTGCACCTTGTCTTTGGCTTGCATGTGAAAGACTTCTGTCTTCCCAAAGACCCAGGCCCTGTTACAGTGATTAAATAACACCCGTGTATGTGTCTCATGTCATGCTAGTGGGGATCATCAGGAAGCTGATGGGACGCTGGTGTCTCTATGTATTGTGTGGCTGGGTGATGCAGTAACATTTCCCCTGAAACTCTCCATCTCACGGTGCTCATGCGTCTGTGAGCTCTTGTCTCCGGAGTATGTGTGCAACTTATTTATTTACTTATCTATTTTTTAATTTATTTGATATATCATTATAAACATAATGGCTCTAGTGGGGTTGTAGAAACTGCTACATATTAAGTTTTACAGTACAAAGTGAAGGAAATTACAATATGAAGCTTTGATAGGCAAGTACTCATAGTTCGGGCATTGGTGGAGACAAGTACAGAGAGATAACTTGTGTGTGAGTGTGTGTTGTGTGTGTGTGTGTGTGTGTGTGTGTGTGTGAGAGAGAGCGAGGGAGAGAGAGAGAGACAGAGAGATAGAGTCTGGTGTTCTGGAGAGGCCACTGGGTAAGAGATGGGTGTCAAAAACTAGAAAGAGTTGGAATGTTAGATATGCTCGAGAAAGAAGGTAATGTAGAGTTGGAAAGAAAAGTGGCATGTTGATAATGGGTCTTGGTTAAGCGTTCATTTGAGGTATGTGATCATCCAGCCCCACTTTCCTAAGTGAGTGAGGTTATGCATTTACAAGGAGAGTATGGTACACAGAATTACCGAGGCCTGGGTGCAAGAAAGTGATGGTTGAAACACATGAAGACAAGGTGGTGTATACCCAAGTGTGGAATTTCATCAAGAGATGGGGGAGAATGGGTGGGTATTTGGGTGTGGCGACAGTGATCAAAGTGAAAAAAATGCTTTCTTCAGGTTTTTGTCACCCTTTTATTATGCGTTTATCACAAGTTTCGTTGGGTTGTACTTTGTTGTGATGTATCCTCAGATCTTGTTCTTTAATAAACTATTTTTCTTTACATTACTCCTGAAGTTATTTGGGTGCTGTGCCTGTTTTCAATTGTGTTGTTGTGTCTTTTTTTTGTTAAATCTTTTTTGTTCTAATATGAAGGGCCATGTTTTTAGATCACTGTTGGGTGCCCAAAACTCGCGTTCGTTCGAACTGTATAAAATTACGTTCTGGATGTTTGTTTACAATCCAATTCTTTATTAAGTTTGGCGGGCTACAATGATCGACAATTTGAAGAATCCAGATCTGTCCTCGCAGGAGGCCTCGCCTGTCCAGGTGCATGCACACCAGGGCTATAATTGATGTCTACCCACCTGAACTCATTCTTCCCTCATCTGGTATACCAGACATAGCTAACACCCCCAGGACCATCTCTTGTGGCTTACACTGGTCCTTAGACCAACAGGTTCGTAATCTTCCACTAGATAGTTCTCCTATTATAACATGACATTCCAATTCAGGGGTGGGTGGGGAGTGAAGAGGGGTTTCAGAAGGATATGTTGCACTAGCTATAGCTCTGCTGATACCTATATGCATAATGTGACATTCTATCCACAGGACATTCGTGAATGAGCAAGCTATGCTTCCATTGTCTTTCCCCATTGTTTTTCTAATTTACCTCTCTAGATCAAAATCCAATGAAATCTGCTTACAAAAAAAATAATGACCCTCACACTCTGAGAGTTTTTTTCAATTAGTTTTTTTTATCTCCCAGGGAAGAAAAAAGGGAATCACACTGTCTTCCCTAAACAGGGCAGGAGGTGTAATGCCCTTCCTCTGATAGCCTCTATTCCATCAGGCCAATGGAGGAAGTTTTCCATCAAAGGAGCCAATGGGGACTCCACTGACAGAAAGCTGATTGTCAGCTCGACTGGAAATGTGATAAAGTGCCCTGTCTGCCAACCTTTGAATCTGGTATAAAAGTCTTATAAGATTTTCAAAGTCCTAAATGATCACAATATGAATTAAAGTACATAAAACCAATACACATTGTTACTAAATTTAAAACCTGAATTTCATTTTCTGAACACTGTTAAAAGATATATTTATCCACCCATAACTTTTCTCTGAATAATCAAAGACAACACATCAGTTTGATTAAAAATACTATGGGGGTGATTCTAACCCTGGCGGTCGGTGATAAAGCGGTGGCCAACCCGCCAACAGGCCGGCGGTCCAAAAAATGGAATTCTGACCCTGGCGGGAACCGCCAACACAGCCCGCCACTTTAACACTCCGACCGCCACGGCGGGACAAACAAACAGCGCGGCGGTCACCGCCAACAGACAGGCGGCAGACAATGTGCCACCCACACTATCACAACTCACCAATCCGCCACCTTTTCCGGGGCGGGAGCACCGCCGATAAAAACACGGTGGAAACAGACTACGAACGGGAAAACGCTCACCTCTACGCACTCCACGAGGAAGGAGGACAGCATGGAACCCGAATGAAACATACTACCTGCTCTCGTCTACCTGCTCATCTACCACGAGTACGAACGGCGGCGCAGACGACAACGGTGAGTACCGCACCTACGACACAGGGGAGGGGGGAGGAGGAAGGGTTACGGCACACACATATGCGACCCCCCACCCCCACCAAACTATGTACACACCAATGCAGAGCAACAAGTCACAGTGACACCGCCCAAACCCCCGCTGAAAAATGCAAAGACATAATTAAATTGTGAATCAAAATTTATGTAAAAATAGCCAGTGATAAGTCATGGTCAAATAGCAATAAAAATTTAAATAATTCAATTCAATATTTAGTGCAATCGATAAACCGAGGCAATTAGTCCTGCACATTTAACAAAATTCCAAGTGTCCGTGGGCCAAAGTGTATCAACACAAGGGCAAAGCCCACACAGGAGACCTGAGTCTTTGGAGAGAACACTGCAGGGGCATCTGATGGCAAAACTACAGGCACCTCAGGGGGAAGGGAAGGGGGGGGCACCACAGCCACATGAGTCCACGACGCCAGATCCACGAAGGGGCCACCATGCCCACTGTGCCATCCTGGGGAGTGCAAAGCCACAGTCTCTCAAGTCTCTACAGTGGGTGGGTTGCCCACTGTGCCATCCTGGGGAGTGCAAAGCCACAGTCCATCAGGTGGATAACAGTCACCACTGGTCAAGGAGGAGGCATGGTGGGCACAGTGAACCGTGAACAGTAGCTCGACACATATCCAGCACTGTCATTGTGCCAGTGGTGCTTGAGACGGCGGGGCCCAGCGGAGCGGTGCTTGACAGGAAGGGCCCAGCGGAGCGGTGCTTGAGACGGCGGGGCCCAGCGGAGCGTTGCTTGACAGGAAGGGCCCAGCGGAGCGGTGCTTGAGACGGCGGGGCCCAGCGGAGCGGTGCTTGACAGGAAGGGCCCAGCAGAGCGGTGCTTGAGACGGCGGGGCCCAGCGGAGCGGTGCTTGAGACGGCGGGGCCCAGCGGAGCGGTGCTTGACAGGAAGGGCCCAGCGGAGCGGTGCTTGACAGGAAGGGCCCAGCGGAGCGGTGCTTGACAGGAAGGGCCCAGCGGAGCGGTGCTTGAGACGGCGGGGCCCAGCGGAGCGGTGCTTGACAGGAAGGGCCCAGCGGATCGGTGCTTGAGACGGCGGGGCCCAGCAGAGCGGTGCTTGAGACGGCGGTGCCCAGCGGAGCAGTGCTTGACAGGAAGGGCCCAGCGGAGCGGTGCTTGACAGGAAGGGCCCAGCGGAGCGGTGCTTGACAGGAAGGGCCCAGCGGAGCGGTGCTTGAGACGGCGGGGCCCAGCGGAGCGGTGCTTGACAGGAAGGGCCCAGCGGAGCGGTGCTTGACAGGAAGGGCCCAGCGGAGCGGTGCTTGACAGGAAGGGCCCAGCGGAGCGGTGCTTGAGACGGCGGGGCCCAGCGGAGCAGTGCTTGAGACGCCGGGGCCCAGCGGAGCGGTGCTTGACAGGAAGGGCCCAGCGGAGCGGTGCTTGACAGCAAGGGCCCAGCGGAGCGGTGCTTGACAGGAAGGGCCCAGCGGAGCGGTGCTTGAGACGGCGGGGCCCAGCGGAGCGGTGCTTGAGACGGAAGGGCCCAGCGGAGCGGTGCTTGAGACGGCGGGGCCCAGCGGAGCGGTGCTTGAGACTGCAGGGCCCAGCGGAGCGGTGCTTGAGACGGCGGGGCCCTGTTCAGCGGTGCTCTTCTGCACGGCGGGGCCCTGTTCAGCGGTGCTCTTCTGCACGGCGGGGCCCTGTTCAGCGGTGTTCTTCTGCACGGCGGGGCCCTGTTCAGCGGTGCTCTTCTGCACGGCGGGGCCCTGTTCAGCGGTGCTCTTCTGCACGGCGGGGCCCTGTTCAGCGGTGCTCTTCTGCACGGCGGGGCCCTGTTCAGCGGTGCTTGTCCAGTAATTCATGGGAGCCAGACCTGGCCTGGACTCCCTGCTCAGTCGCCCTCCGACCGTGCAGTTGCTGGACCCTTTGGTGACTAAGTCCTGGGCCCTTTGGTGTCCTCCCTTACAGCCGGGATGGGGCTTGTGGGTCCCTCCTGCTCCGCGCTCCTGCTGGCTGACTTCTCCGCCCTGCTGCCCTTTCGCTCCTTAGAAGAGGCTCTCTGGCCCTTGCCTCCCCTGGATGTTGTGGCAGGTGAAGTGGCCGAACTTTGGTCCTTGGGGGCAGCCGTGGCACTCCTCTCACGGCAGCCCTTGAGTTTCCGGGTCCTCTTGCCTGGGGGGGGGGCTGGCTGTCCCCTTGCTGCTGATGGAAGTGGCACTGCTGCCAAAGGGTGGGCTCCAGAACCCATGCACCACAGTGACACTCGAAGCTCGGCTGGTGGTGGCTGAGGTGCTCTTGGGACTCTTAGCAGATGGAGGGGGTGGGTCAGGGGAGGGAAAGAGGTCAAGATTAGAGAGGTAAAAAATTTTAGGACCAAGGTAAAGGGTGGGAGTAGTGGTGATGGGAGTGGAGGAAGAGGATGTGGTTGTAGGAGAGTCAGGTGTGCTGTCTTTGGGTGCAGGTGATTGTGACGTAGGCTGTCGTGAGGTGGATGGCTGTTGGGTGGGTGGCTGCCTGCGTTTGTGTGTCTTGGAAGAGGGGGTGACAGACACAGTGGGAGAGGACACAGGGGACGTGTAAATGGCAGTGGGGGTGGTGACTGCACGTGTGCGTACTGGACTGGAGGGTGTGCTGGTGATGGAAGCACTGGCTGATGGTGGTGTGCATGCAGGTGTGAGTGTAGACGTCACAGGGAGGGAGGAGGGAGACGAGGAGGAGGGGGACACAGAGGTGGTAGTGACTGTTGGCATGTCTGCATCTGGGTGTTGCTTGGGTGAGCGTTTGTGGGATCTGTGGTGCTTGTGTCTGGATGAGCTGCCCTTGGGTGTTGAGGTGTGTGCAGGCTGGTCTGATGGTGTGGATGGGAAAGGCAGAGGAACAGGAGACAGAGACAGGGTGGAGGCAGTTAGAAGAGGGAGGCTGGAAACAGGGACAATGGCTGCCGTCAGTGCTGAGGCCAGAGCATTGAACGATCGTTGATGGGCAGCCTGACCCGAATGAATGCCCTCCAGGTAGGCATTGTTCCGATGCACCTCCCTTTCTACCCCCTGGATGGCATTCAAAAGGGTAGTCTGCCCAACAATGATGGTCTGAAGGAGGTCAATGACCTCCTCACTGAGGGCAGCAGGGGTGACAGGGGAAGGGGCTGAGGTGCCTGGGGCGAAGGAGATGCCCGCCTTCTTGGGCGAGCGGGCACGGAGCGTAGGCTGAGGGGCTGCTGGGAGGGCGTGGCTGGTGCGCTGGGTGGCGGCTGTATCTGTAGAGGCGGGGGGCCCGGATGTTGCCGCCACCTCTAGGGAGCTCCCATCCGAGGACGTGTCGGTGTCGCTGGTGTCACCACCGGTCCCCGTTGTGGTGCTCCCCTCGCCCTCCATATCACTGGTGCCCTCAGTGTCTGTACCACGGCCCACCGGGGCCTTGTGACTTTCAGCTCCCTCGTGCTCCGATGCCAAATCTCCTCCGCCTGATGATGCTAATGCACACATGCACAAGCAGATTAAGAAAAAGGGGGGGGAGAAATAATAAAACAGGTTGAGTGCATGCAATGTCAACACCGATGGCGGAGAGGACAGACACAGGAGCCTCATGCACTACGCTGCGCAATCGGGGTATACTACTCAGTACTTGTGACCAGGCCTACAGGTCTATGCACAACAAATACACACCTGGATGATGCAGGACCATGGATAGCTGTACTTGGCACCCTACAGAGGTGGGGGGCGGGGGCACAGGGCCATGTCTAAAGGAGAGGACTACACTACACGAAATGCCCTGGCCTAATGTCACCCACAACCCTCCTCCCCCACCCAGACGCCTCCACTGCGCATAAAGATAGCAGAATGTGCTGATACTCACCCCCTTGTGTCTGCTGTGATGTCCTCAAGCGCCCATCCAAATCAGGGTAGGCCACCGCCAGGATCTGGGACATCAGGGGGGTCAGGGTACGACTGGCACCCCTCCTAGGTTGGGAGGCCATCCCCAGCAGTGACTCAGCGGTCTTCCTGGTCCCGCGGCGGATGTCCTCCCACCTCTTGCGGCAGTGGGTGCCCCGTCTGATGTGGACCCCCAGGGCCCGGACTTCCTTGGCGATGGCACGCCAAATGTCGACTTTCTGATGGGCGCTGACCTATTTGACATGTACAGGGTGGGAAAGGAAAATTCATCATTTATCTGCATGTTAGATGCGATTGCCCCCCCCCCCCCAACTTTGCCATGTGGCACATGCTCTCATCTGTCGTGCGTTGCACTCCTCATTCGCTCCCCTCCCCACCATCTTACATCCACCCCACTCAACACAGGCATAGCCCAATCAATGTGCTTCCAGTGTACTTACCTGTTGGTCTGGAGGACCGTAGAGTAACGCATACTGGGGGAGGACCCCATCCACAAGTTTCTCCAACTCTTCAGACGTGAAGGCAGGGGCCCTTTCCCCAGTCGCAGCAGCCATTGTCTCTTCCAGACCGAGGTCACAGCAGCACTTGCTGAATAGGTCCTCTCCTGTGGATGATCAGGTCTCGAGTGATTAAGCAGATAGAAAATGGCGGTCACGCCCACGGCAGGGCGTACCGCGGCGGTGCGTACCGCGACCGCCGGCGCACCTCGTCATTGGCTCCTGAAACCCATAGGCTTCAATGTTAACCAATGCGGCTTCGTATAGCGGTCTTCGACCGCCTACCGCCACGGTGTGCCACGCCAGCGCATTGACCTCACATCCCATTGTCCCACTTCACAGGTCAGACAGCCGCCATTTCAAGGGCCCACATGGCCTAATCTGTACTGCGTCACACAGGCCTAGGCCTTGCATTGACACACATACACGCCTTTCAAAACATAGATAATCGTGTGCTATGCAAGCTGTGGTGAACGTACCTGTGATTTGCTTGACTCTGTGCTCCATGTTGTCCTTCCTAGGCACCGTCCGCTGGGACTTGCGAGGAGAAGGATGAATCCTTGCGTGTACCGACCGCTGGTGGACCTGTCGACAATGGAAGAACGCCATATCATACTACGATACCGACTTGACCGAGCCACTATACATGAACTGTGTGCCCAGCTGGAGCCAGCCCTGATGTCCCCCATCCGCCAACCCACAGGAATTCCCCCTCTTGTGCAGGTTCTGTCAGTCCTCCATTTTTTGGCAAGTGGCTCATTCCAGACAACAGTGGCCATGTCATCTGGAATGTCTCAGCCTATGTTTTCTAAGGTTTTGTCCAGAGTGTTGTCTGCCCTGATGAAACACATGCGGAGCAACATTGTTTTCCATGAGGAGGTTGATTTGGCCACTGTGAAGGGTGATTTCTATGCCCTTGGACATATCCCCAACATCATTGGTGCCATTGATGGGACCCATGTGGCTTTAGTACCCCCAAAAGACGATGAGCAGGTGTACAGAAACAGGAAAAGTTACCATTCTATGAATATCCAGGTGGTCTGTTTGGCTGACCAGTACATCTCCCATGTAAATGGCAAGTTCCCTGGGTCAGTGCATGACGCGTATGTTATGCGTAATAGCAGCATCCCTTATGTGATGGAACAGCTACAGAGACAACGTGTGTGGCTAATAGGTGACTCTGGTTACCCCAACCTGCCTTGGCTATTGACCCCAGTGAGGAATCCCCGGACCAGGGCAGGGGAACGGTACAATGAGGCCCATGGGCGAACTAGGAGGATCATAGAAAGAACCTTTGGCCTCCTGAAGGCCAGGTTTAGGTGCCTGCATATGACAGGTGGATCCCTGATGTACTCACCAAAGAAGGTGTGCCAGATCATCGTGGCCTGCTGCATGCTTCACAACCTGGCTTTGCGACGCCAGGTGCCTTTCCTGCAGGAGGATGGTCCAGATGGTGGTGTTGTGGCAGCTGTGGAGCCTGTGGAGAGTGAAGAGGAGGAAGACGACGGGGACGACACAGACAACAGGGACACAGTTATCCAACAGTATTTTCAGTAGCACACAGGTAAGAATCAACCACGCCATTTAACATTTGCTGAAAGCCTCCTGCATCTTTACTTTGTGTATTTCCCCCCAGTTCTTTTAAAATGATGTTTGATTTTCCCTTCCCTTTTCAGTGCTGTATGACTCACTGCGTGACTTCAGCTTGGTTAGCCCATGGACTAATGCTTATTGACATCGGTATGTTGTCATCACAAAATTACCTGAACATTATTGATCAATAATGTGTTATACATTTGTAATTAATACAGGCTGACTCCTGAATGATTTCAGTGCAATGAGTGATTTATTTTAGTGCTAGATATTGGTACATGATATTAAAACGGTGATGGGTGAGGGTGGAGTTATGTCCATGGCAGAGTCCAGTTCTCAGTCGCACAGGTGCATTGTCCATATGCCTGTGGAAGGATGGAGCAGGGGCAGTTCAAGGTTGGACAGGGTGACAATGTGGGACAGTGGGATAACATCAGGGGGTATCTTATGCTGGCGGGGGTCTTGGCATCCTACTCTGTCTTCCTTTGGGATCTCAGGCTCCTCTTGCGGGGTGGTTGTTCTTCAGCAGGAGGTGGGGTTGTGGTGGGGCCTCCTGTCCACTAGCGCCGGCGGAGGTGGTAGGCTGTTCCTGGTCCTGGCTAGTGACAGGGGCCCTTTGTGGTGCCACATGGTCCCGCAATGTGGTTTCTATACGGTTGAGGGCCTGGACTATGGTCCCCATAGCGGTACCGATGTTCCTGAGTTCATTGCTGAACCCCATGTACCTTTCCTCCTGCTGTGCCTGGATCTCGGTGAACCTGGCCAGTACCGTCGCCATCGTCTCCTGGGAGTGATGGTATGCTCCCATGATGGTGGTGAGGGCCTCTTGGAGAGTGGGTTCCCTGGGCCTGTCCTCCCCCCCCTGTCGCACAGCAGCCCTCCCAGTTGCCCTGTTTCCCCGGGCCTCTGTCCCCTGGACGGTGTGCCCACTACCACTGCCCCCAGGTCCCTGTTGTTGTTGGGGTGTTGGGTCAGCCTGGGTGCCCTGTAGTGGCGGACACACTGCTGATTGACGCGTCCTGGAGACAGAGGCATGGGCCCGCTGGGTGGGAGCTGTGCTGGTGTTCCCAGAGGGGGTTGGGTCTGCTGTGGCCTGTGTCTGTGTGTGGGGAACCGACTGTCCGGAGGTCCCCGATGGTCCGGGCTGGTCATCAGGTTCTAGGTCGACAGAGCTGCTGTCCTCACTGGGGTCCTGTTCTGGGGGTGGGATGGACATATCTGGACCCTCCGTGGCGGTGTGTTGGCGTTCAGGCCCTGCAGGGGTGAAAGAGTATGGTTATTGTTTTTGTGTGTGCCATGGCGTGCATTTTAAGTGCCCTTGTCCCCCAGTGCTGGCATTCCCTTGTGGGAGGTGTTGTGAGGGTGGGGGGGGGGGGTGTATGGGTATATGCAATGGTCATGCTTTGGTGATGGCTGTCTATGGGTTGTGTTGGCATTCAGGGGTTGGTGTTGTTTAGGGTGGGTTGTGCTGGTGAGACATTGGCAGGGAGGATGTGTGCTGGGGGGTTGAGATTGGGGGTGAGGGTGGGGGTGGGGGTTGGCATGCTGGTGGTTGGGGGGGGGTGAAGTAGTTGAGATTCGACTTACCAGAGTCCATTCCTCCGTGTACTCCAGCGAGGCCATCAGGATGCAGGATGTTTACTACCTCTTGCTCCCATGCTGTGAATTGGGGTGGTGTGGGTGGGGGTCCGCCGCCAGTCTTCTGCACAGCGATGTTGTGTCGCGACACCATTGAGCGCACCTTCCCCCGTAGGTCGTTCCATCGCTTTCGGATATCTTCCCGATTTCTGGGATGCTGTCCCACAGCATTGACCCTGTCTACGATCCTTTGCCATAGCTCAGCCTTCCTTGCTATAGTGGTGTGCTGCACCTGTGTGCCGAAGAGCTGGGGCTCTACCCTTATAATTTCCTCCACCATGACCCTGAGTTCTTGGTCCGAGAACCTGGGGTGTCTTTGGGGTGCCATGGGGTGGTGTGGATGAGGTGTGGGGTGGTGTTTGTGGTGATGTGCGTGGTGATGTGTGGTGATGTGTGTGTAGATGTGGTTTGTGTGAGGATGTTGTGTTCCTGTGTGTGTTGTGCTTTGCGTTCCCTGTGCTCTCTCTCAGTGTATTGCGCCTTCTCTCAGATATTTGTGGTTGTAGGGGTTTGTGGGTGAAGTGGGTGTGTGTTTTATAGTTAATTGGGTGTGTGGGAGTGGTGTGTGTATGTGTATCAGGTGTGTGTATTTCGAATTGTCCAATGTGGCAGTGTTTTGGAGCTGTGTGTGTATTTTGAGCGCGGCGGTGTGTACCGCCAATGGAATACCGCGGTTGAAAGACCGCCGCGTGGATTCGTGGGTCAGAATGGCATGGGCGTGATTGTGTTGGCGTGGCGGTGGAGGTTTGGTCATCTCCAGTTTATCGCTGCCCACTGATGAGGCGGAGTTCCGTGGATGTCGGGTTTTTGGCGGTTGCACAGTTGGTGGTCAGAATGACCGTGGCGGTTTACCGCGGCCGCAGCGGTAGAATGGCGGACTTCTGGCCGGCGGTAAGAGCCTTTTACCGCCGAGGTCAGAATGACCCCCTATATCTCTTAAATATAGGCTGTTAGGGCCAGATGTATCAAGCTCCCGGTTTGCATTTCTTACATATAACAAAATCGCTATTTTAGAAATGCAAAATGGGATGTATGAAAATTGGGAGTCGGTAATAACGATTTCTTAAAATTCGCACTCACAATTTGCAAATACCGAATCGCAAAAAATAGCAAATTCTTTTTTTGCAAATCGCAAATTGCGAAAACGGCAACCTGGAAAAGCTTGATGACATCACAGCCAGGAAGTGAGTCAGTCCATGCTGTTTCCAGAAGCCCCACCCACAGGAGCAGGCAGAGAGACCCAGCCAATCACCAGGGAGGCAGTCTTGAGAGCCAGCCAGGACCAAACAGGATCATGGCTACTGATGAGAATGTGAAGGAGACAGGAGGCGCAAACTCAAATTCAGTGAGCAGGAATTGGAAGTGCTCACCGAGGAGGTGGTCAGGAACCACGACAAAGTTTTTGAAAAAACTCACTACAGGTATGTAGGAAGTTGGCTACATATGTACTATTTCAAAGTAAGAAATAGCATGCACAGAGTCCAAGGGTTCCCCTTAGAGGGAAGATAGTGGCAAAAAGAGATAATTCTAATGCTCTATTTTGTGGTAGTGTGGTCGAGCAGTAGGCTTATCAGAGGGTAGTGTTAAGCATTTGTTGTACACACACAGGCAATAAATGAGGAACACACACTCAAAGACAATTCCAGGCCAATAGGTTTTTATATAGAAAAATATATTTTCTTAGTTTATTTTAAGAACCACAGCTTCAAGATTTACAAACAATACTTTAAATGAAAGGTATTTCACTCAGGTATCTTAGGAACTTTGAATCATGACAATAGCATGTACAGTTTTCGCAAAAATTTGACAGTGCAAAATTCAACAGTTCCTGGGGGAGGTAAGTATTCGTTAGTTTCACAGGTAAGTAAAGCACTTACAGGGTTCAAAGTTGGGCCCAAGGTCGCCCACCATTGGGGGTTCAGGGCAACCCCAAAGTTACCACACCAGCATCTCAGGGCCGGTCAGGTGCAGAGGTCAAAGGGGTGCCCAAAACACACAGGCTTCAATGGAAATAGGGGTGCCCTGGTTCAAGTCTGTCAGCAGGTAAGTGCCCGCGACTTCGGAGGGCAGACAAGGGGGGTTTTGTAGGGCACTGGGGGGGACACAAGTAGGCACAGTAAGTTCACCCTCAGCGGCACAGTGGCGGCCGGGTGCAGAGTGCAAACAGGCCTCGGGTTTGCAATAGGATTCAATGGGAGACCCGGGGGTCTCTTCAGTGATGCAGGCAGGCAAAGGGGGGGGGGGCTCCTCTGGGTAGCCACCACCTGGGCTAGGAAGAGGGCCGCCTGGGGGCGCTCCTGCACTGAAGTTCGGATCCTTCAGGTCCTGGGGGCTGCGGGTGCAGTGTCTTTCCCAGGCGTCGGGTTCTTTGAAGCAGGCAGTCGCGGTCAGGGGGAGCCTCTGGATTCCCTCTGCAGGCGTCGCTGTGGGGGCTCAGGGGGGTCAACTCTGGCTACTCACGGGCTCGCAGTCGCCAGGGAGTCCTCCCTGTAGTGTTGGTTTTCTGCAGGTCGAGCCGGGGGCGTCGGGTGCAGAGTGGAAAGTCTCACGCTTCCGGCGGGAATCGTGTGGTCTTTAAAAGTTGCTTCTTTGTTGCAAAGTTGCAGTCTTTGTGGAACAGGGCCGCTGTCCTCGGGAGTTTCTTGGTCCTTTTCGATGCAGGGTAGTCCTCTAAGGCTTCAGAGGTCGCTGGACCCTGGGCGACGCGTCGCTGTTGCAGTTTTTCTTGAAGTGGGGAGACAGGCCGGTAGGGCTGGGGCCAAAGCAGTTGGAGTCTCCGTCTTCTCTGCAGGGCTTCAGGTCAGCAGTCCTTCTTCGTCTTCAGGTTGCAGGAATCTATCTTCCTAGATACTCAATACTCAATACTCAAATACTCAATTTAGAGGTGTGTTTAGGTCTGGGAGGTTAGTAGCCAATGGCTACTAGCCCTGAGGGTGGCTACACCCTCATTGTGCCTCCTCCTGGTGGGGAGGGGGTCACATCCCTAATCCTATTGGGGGAATCCTCCATCTGCAAGATGGAGGATTTCTAAAAGTCAGAGTCACCTCAGCTCAGGACACCTTAGGGGTTGTCCTGACTGGCCAGTAACTCCTCCTTGTTTTTCTCATTATCTCCTCTGGCCTTGCCACAAAAAAGTGGGAGCTGTGGCCGGAGGGGCGGGCATCTCCACTAGCTGGGATGCCCTGTGGCGCTGTAACAAAGGGGGTGAGCGTTTGAGTCTCACCGCCAGGTGTTACAGTTCCTGCAGGGGGAGGTGAGAAACACCTCCACCCAGTACAGGCCTTGTTCCTGGCCACAGAGTGACAAAGGCACTCTCTCCATGTGGCCAGCAACATGTCTGGTGTGTGGCAGGCTGGTAAAACTAGTCAGCCCACACTGGAAGTCGGTATGTTTTCAGAGGGCATCTCTAAGATGCCCTCTTGGTGTATTTCACAATAACATGTACACTGGCATCAGTGTGCATTTATTGTGCTGAGAAGTTTGATACCAAACTTCCCAGTTTTCAGTGTAGCCATTATGGTGCTGTGGACTCCCAGACCATATACTCTTATGGCTACCCTGCACTTACAATGTCTAGGGTTTTGCTTAGACACTGTAGGGGCATAGTGCTCATGCACCTATGCCCTCATCTGTGGTATAGTGCACCCTTCCTTAGGGCTATGCCATAGGCAGTGTGAGGTTGGCATGGCACTCTGAGGGGAGTGCCATGTCGACTTAGTCATTTTCTCCCCACCAGCACACACAAACTGGCAAGCAGTGTGTCTGTGCTGAGTGAGGGGTCCCCAGGGTGGCATAAGACATGCTGCAGCCCTTAGAGACTTTCCCTGGCATCAGGGCCCTTGGGACCAGGGGTACCAGTTACAAGGGACTTACCTGGGTGCCAGGGTATGCCAATTGTGGAGACAAAGGTACAGGTTAGGGAAAGAACACTGGTGCTGGGGCCTGGTTAGCAGGCCTCAGCACACTTTCAAATCATAACTTGGCATCAGCAAAGGCAAATAGTCAGGGGGTAACCATGCCAAGGAGGCATTTCCTTACAAGGTACCTGAAAGTGAGAAGAGGAAACTGTGGTCAGACATCCAGACCAAAATATGCACAGTGGATGTTGCACAGCGCTCCGCTGAGGAGATACGCAAGCGCTGGTACGACTTGCGTTCACGTGCCAAATAGAGGGTAGCAAGCATGCTGAAGGAGGCAAGGAGCACTGGAGGAGGACCACCCACCCACACACTGTTGGAAGACATGGTGGAGTCCATACTGCTTCCTGAATCTGTCAGTGGTGTCACTGACATTGACACCTCAGGCACACCCAGCACCAGCAAAGGTAAGGGCAATAATGATGTGTTTTCCCATATGTGCATGTACAAATGTCCCTTAGAAAATAGCTATGGCACCATTCAGTGTGATAAGTAGTCCATGACACATCTTACATACAACACAACAATGCCTAATGGGAGTGGTAGTCCACACCCCTAAAGTGAAACTACCACATAAATAGCAAGATAGTGTAAAACCAAACAGAGAAACAACACAAAAGACTCTCAGTGGTACTATGCCAGTGTAAATGTAATACTATTATGCAACTATTTGAGTACTAATCCATGAATGGCATGCTGCACATTGTTGTTGCAGATGTTCCGGGCCCTGACGCAGCGGAAGATGGAAATGTGGGGGATAGCGAAACTCAGCCACAGTCCGACTCAAACACCAGTGATTCCTTCATACAAGCATGAACTAGACGCAGGGCTAGAGTGCTACCTCTCCCTGAGTATAACCTGGACGCTGATGAAATGCCGAAAGAAGTACCCACACCACCCCTAGAGGCTAGAAGCACTAACAGGCAGCAGTCCCTGCCCCAGCATCAGTCCGCTCCCCTCAGGAGGCATCGCAAAGCAGGCAGATAGGGCACAGAGGAAGGTGAGGGCCCATCACTGTTTGGTGGCGCTGAGGCTTCCATGCTGAAAGTGCAGCACCTACGATGTATACACATGAGGTCAATGCACAGGCAATTCAACATGGGTGCAATGCACAGGCAGTTTGAGTCTCACAATGACAACATTGGATCAATGCACAAGCAGGTGGATGCACTCAATGAAAACATGGGATCAATGCACAAGCAGTTCGAGTCTCTCAATAAAAACATGGGATCAATGCACAAGCAGTTCGAGTCTCTCAATGAAAACATGTGCAAGCTGCATGAGGGACAGCAAACAGCAGCAGAAAACGCAAAGGAGATGACAAATACCGTTAGGGAACTCTGCACTGTATTGCAGCAGGAGCATGTCAGCCACTGTAGGCGCCATCACCAATTGATGGGCTGTTTGGATGGGTTCTGCAGATCTGTTAATCGGCTCACGACCACAACTGCTTTGGTATCACAATGTGATGTGGGCATACAAGTGGAAATGGCACATTGCAGTCGGGATGTTGCACAAGGATTGGTGCAAATCACCAATGTTTTGGAGACAATGCAGACATACTCTGTGGCCGGTGGTGGACAGATAGCTACATGTGTCCCATCGATGGAGCCTATTACATGTGGGAATTGGGCAATCTGGTAGAAATTGAATTTTGTTTGTAGTAATTCCTGTGGGGTGCTGCGGAATTTTATGTGGTGTTGAATTTTGCATTATGTATGGCATTGAGAATTGCATTGAAGAAGCGTGAGAGAGCACTCTGTGAGACACCTCCAGCTGCTGCTATGACCCCTTGATAGCTCCCTGAGGCTAATAGGTGCATGGAGCATAATACCTGCACATGGGTGGGTATGCTATTGGTATTGTGCGTGTTTCGCTGCATTAGGGGTTGCAGATCACCTATCAGGTCAAGTATCATGGCTGAGCTTAACCTTTACTTATCATATGTCTCCTCCTCTGTCTGGTCAAAAAGGGTAATGCGCACTCTGAAAATGCCCTCCTGTCTCCTCCTCCCTCTCCTCAGACTTGCCAGGATCCTCATTCTCCTCGCCATCACGTAGAGTGCAGCCATTGTGGAAAAGAGGCTGAGTCATTCTGGGCCTCTTTATATAGGTTGCACCTGGTTACCACCTGATTTCACTTTGAGGTAATTTGCACGTGCAAAAAGCTATTCTGCGTGTAATCGCAAATTGCGACCTTTTGATGCATTGCATTGCGATACGGAATTTGCGAATTGCACATTGCGATTCGCAAATTCACGTCAAAATTTGCGATTTGCATACTGCAAGAATTGGCTATTTTAGCAATTCCTTCTATTTGCATAGCGAATGCTTTCATACATAGTGAAAGACGATTTTGCATTCGCAAACGGTGGAAATTACCGATTCGCACCGTTTGCGAATGCAAAATCCTTTGATACATCTGGCCCTAATAGTTGTTGATGCCAGTGTAAATCTAATATTTAATGCATAACATCAGTTGTAACACCTAAATTACAAACACAGATGTAAGATTTGATTGCTATCACCAAATTTTTAATTCAACAGTTTATATTTACCCCTATCCTGAGTCATAAAATCAGCATAACATTTTCAATATCTGGTAGACACTTTAGGTAGGAAAAAACATCACTATTTGTTTCCTTCCTACTTGTAATTTTATATAGCTGATCTGTACTCTGGATTATTGTTCGCTTTAATTAACAAGATTTAACAAAGCCAATAGGCCGAGCCTTTTGGGTTTTTGGAAATTGGCTTTGCCAATGTAGGCCTATTAGGTTTGCCAATGCTGTTAATAACTGGAAAAAACGAATATTGCTGATGCTAAATAGCTTTAATTAAAAAAGTTGACGTATACACATGCATACACATGCATTGACATAGCAGTGATTTTGTTGTATTAATTTACTATTCTAGGATGGTGGATGCCCATCTTAGAGCGTGAACTGAAGCCAAACAAAATAATATTGAGGGTGCCAAATTGGTTTTTTTTGTTCTAAAGAAGGAAGTGGCCCAGAAGAAAATTGCAGCTACCTGACCCTCCCAAAAAATAAAATAGATACAAAATATAGAGATGGGTGTGGGGGAAATCGGGTTGGAGAGCAACAAAAAGTTGGGCTGGGATACTGCAAAAAAAAACTGAGCAGGGCGGATAATTGGAATGAATGAAGTGGAGCGGGGAGCAACTTGGAAAGTGCGGGGCAAGGATTTTAATGGGGAAGTTCAGTTAAGGACTCCTATGACCTGGGATTTCTCGATCAAAACAAAAAGTAAAAAATTCATTCTGCCATTCATTTGTTGTTACATATGCCGATTCTGTTCCAACGTACCTTCGATTTGCAATTTGTTTTCTTTTCAATCTGCGATCTCCACTTAACTCTAGATCGCTCAAATGTTCATTTCTTGTTGTGTCTACTTCCTCCTCAACTGTTGTCACTTTAATTGCTTATTTCCTTTTAGGCTGTGATTTTGGCCATGTATCACCCTTCAGTGGACCTTTTGTCAATGCTCTTTCAGTGTTGGACTTGTGACTTCATTTGGTGCTGCAGGATTTTCTATTGATGCACCTGCTTCTGGTTCCGGAGGAGTCAGATCGTTTTGGCTTTGACTCTCCTCAACTCCTTCACCCGCAGGGCCTGCCTGTCTGCTCTGTTTGTCTCTCAAGACCATCTGTTTCTGTGAGAACCCTCCTCGGATTAGACTCTCCTGTTACATCGGTCGAGGCTGGTCCTCCGTCACCTTTCTGTATTCCTTCCGTTTAGTCTCTCACAGGAGTATTTGGGCTGCTTTCAATTTGCTCAGAGTCAGTCTCTGTTTCTCCTTCTCCTGACTCCAATTCTGGAGTTGGTCTGGATGTTGTTGGTACCCTAAACAACCCTTCTTCATTGTCCAAAGGGCACAGTACTCTCCGAGTATGACTTGCATGGATCCATTTTGGAACTCTAGCGCAATTCACAGCTGTAGTAGTAACCAGTACTACTTGGTAGGGGCCTTTCCACCAAGGCTCTAAGCACGTCTTTCTCACATGTTTTCTGATCACAACCCGGTCTCCCGCATTCAGGTTATGGCTTTGATCTTGCAACGGTTGCAGTGTGGTGGCCTCCACCTGATGAGAGAAAGAGCGAACCACGTCAGCCAGGCTTTTGCAGTAGTCCAACACCATATCATCTATTATGTTCACAAGAGCATTTGCAGGAACCACCGGCAACCTCATTGCTCTGCCCATGAGGATTTCATGCAACGACAATCCAGTTTTCTTGTTGGGTGTGTTTCTCATACTCATCATAACTGATGGTAGAGCATCTAGCCTTTTCAGATTCATGGACGCACACATTTTTGCTATTCATGACTTTAAGGTACCATTCATCTGCTCAACAAGTCCTGTTGCTTCTGGGCGTTACCTACAATGCAGGTTCTGCTCCCATGTTTAAAGCTGAACATAGCAATTTGATTACTTCATTGCTGAAGTGACTTCCCCTATCTGATTAAAAAAAGATCGGAAAACCAAAACGTGGTATCAATTCCCAAAGTAATAACTTCACTGCTGTGAGGGTGTCATTCTTTCATGTAGGGTAAGCTTCAATCCAGTGACTAAAGATGCAAACAATCACCAACAAGTGTCTCAATTCTCCACACACAGGCATTTCAATGAAATCCATCTGCATTCTGCTAAATGGACCTCCCGCTCTTCCAATGTGGCTCATGTTGGCCACAGTCTCTTTACCCACGTTCATCTATTGACAGATGACGTATCAATGGTAAATTGCTTCAGCAACCTGTCTAACATTTGGATTGAACCAACATTTTTGAAAGTATGAATTATCGCATCCCTCCCAACATTTGCTTGACCATGATAGTATCTTGCCATTTGAGTCAGCAAACTATTAGGCAGAACCATTTGTCCTGCTCCTGAAACTCATATGTCATCTTCACGTTGAACACATTTTAACTTCACCCAATTTCTCCTTTCTTCCCTGTAAGCTTTTTCTAGAAGTGCTTTCAGTTCTTCTAGTGTGTCAGTTACATGTAAATCCTAATTATCATAGTCTTCGTTTTCCGGCAACAATTCCCATTTATCTTTGAATGATATACAGTTCAATGTGCAAAACCTTGCGACTTGATCCGCATATCCATTTCCCATTAACACAAAATCTTGTGATTTTAGGTGTGAACTGCATTTCGCCACAGCAATCTTTCCAGGCAGCTGTATAGCTTGCAACAAGTCATGGACTATTTCACCATTTCTAACTGGTGAACCAGAAGAGGTCAGGAAACCTCTCTGTGACCACAGCTGACCAAAGATGTGGACTATTTCAAATCCATACTGACTATCCGTATATATGGCAACTTTAAGCTGTGCAGAAACATGGCATGCTCTAGTAAGAGCCACTAATTCAACCATTTGTGCAGAATACACTCCTTGAAGCCAAGATGCTTCAAGAATACCAGAAATTGTACACACAGCATATCCTGCTCTCAATGTTCGCACGTTATCTCTCAGACAGGAACCGTCAACAAAGACAATTTGGTCATCTTCTTCCAATGGAGCATCTTTGATATCAGATCTTGGTTTTGTGCACATATCAGTTACCTCCAGACAGTCATGTTCAACCTCTTTCAATTTGTCAATTGTAGTATTTTGTTTTGGAAGCAAAGTTGCTGAATTAAGCACTGTACACCTTTTTAAAGTCACATTGGGGGAACCCTGGATGACAGTCTCGTACCTAGTCAATCTGGCATTCGTCAGATGCTGAGTCTTGGAACGTGTAAGCAAAACGTCTATGGAGTGAGGGACCATAACAGTTAAAGGATGCCCTATTACAATGCTCTCTCTCTGAGTAAGGCTCTGTTCAACCGCTGCAACTGTACGCAGACAACCTGGTAAGGCTGCTGCAACAGGGTCCAAAGTAGCTGAAAAATATGTTACACCACCATGGACCTGAGTCAGAACAGACAAAGAACATGCATCACACTCATGACAAAACAACAGGAAGGGTTTTTTGTAATCAGGCATTCCCAAAGCCAGGGCTTGGCGCAAACTCTCTCTCAACTCAGTAAAAGCTTTCATGCATGCTTGATCTAACACTAAGGGACTGGAAACTTCTTTATGAGTCAGCTTCTGTAATGGCTTTGAAATTACTGCAAAGTTGGGAATCCACTGATGACAATAGCTCCCCAAAACATCCTGCAAAATCTCTGTGTGGCTAGGGGATTAATCTGCAATATGGCTGTAACCGTCTCTCTGAAAATTCTCCTAATTCCCTTCTCAATTTGGTGTTCACCTCTTTCTGGTAGTACTGTAATTTGGCTGGGGACACTTTATATCCATTTTTCCCTAAGTGATTCAGTAAGGCAATAGTATCGTACTTACATGCCTCTCTTGTCTTGGACGCAACCAATAGGTCATCAATGTACTGGACTAATGTCGATTGGAAAGGCAACTCCAATGATTCCAATTTTTTTTTCCAAATTTGATTGGAAATGGACAGTGACTCTGAAAATCCTTGAAGAATTCTGCACCAACAGTAGACTCGATCCAAACATTTGAAACAGAAGAGAAATTGACTATTCTCATGAACAGGTGCAGAAAAGAATGCTTGTGACAAGTCTACTGCGGTGAACCATTCAGCATCGCACAGAATCTGAAACAAAATCACTGCTGGATTTGGCACTACAGGGCAACATTTAATCACAATGTCATTTACTTTTCTCAAATCTTGAACAATTTGAAATTTCCCACATGGCTTCCGCAAACCCATTATCGGTGAATTACACAGGCTGCTCAGCACTTCTTTCAAAACGCCTTGGTTCAACAAATTCTGCAATTATAGGAGCAATGCCTTCAATTGTGTCCTGTGTCATATGGTATTGAGGAACCTGGGGAAAATTCATGTTTGGCTTAGCTGGGACTTTAACTGGCTCAACTACTTTAATCAGACCAATGTCTTTGCCTGCCAAATCCCACACTTTCATTTTAACTGTTCCCTGAAAGTCACAAGGAAGATCTTTCACTGTGAAAACTGGAAAGAAACTAATCAGGAGATACTCTTCATTCAATATATCACATTCCTTCTCTGTAGGCAAGTCTTCTTCATCATCACTTTTTGTCTGGATGGCATTTCCATTGTTCGAGCAAGTAATCAAACACCTAGTTTTGCATAGAAAATCCCTTCCCAGTAAGGATACTGGACTCAAATCACAAACAACAAATTTGTGTAATCCCTTGAAATTGCCAATTTTAACCTGAACTGGTCTTATAATGGGATTTGTCAAATACTGATTGGCGACTCCTACAATCTGCACTGTTTTCCCTAAAAGGAGCAAGTTTGGAACTTCTGCAGATCTCACTGTAGAATGTGTAGCTCCTGTGTCAACTAAGAATGAGTCTTTGTGACCCATCACCTTTCCCTTCACATATAGATGTTTCTGATCTACTTCAAAGGAAGCTGCTAACATGCATTTTTCCTCATCCGAACTCTCACTCACCCAATCATCATACTCTTCATCCTCACTGTGTAGTGGGAATTGGTGTACTGTGTTATTACTCTAATTAAACTTTTGACTTGTGACCTGCTGAGGAAGCATCACCTGCTGCTGCTCCATTGGAGCTTGAGATATTTGAATTTGTTGTCTTCCTCCTCTAAGTCAGAGGAATTTGATTTAGGGCACTCTCCCATCTCCAACAAGGTCTCTAATCTGCCACAGCAGACGCTCCTCATCTTCCCTCCTGAACTGCTATGGATGAGCAGGAGGGGAAGAAGACGCAGAAGAACACGTAGATGAAGAGGAAAAAACCTCAACATGTTTTCCCTCATGGGTGTGCTTCCCTATCGCAACACATAAACACAGGCAGAAGCACCAGAACCATAGACTGTTGCCCAAAGAAAAGGAAATCCACTGTGTGGTACTCACCACGGTCACCACCTTAAAAGTGCCAGCTGGATCCAGAAAAATGCAGAAGAAGTGGTCAGTGGCCACGCCCCTCCCCCAGGGGCCAGACTAACCGCAACACCAATATTATAAACACAAAACATTTGTGCTGTCCCAAAATCACCACCGTGACCCAGCTACAGAAAAACCAAAGTGTGTCTCCCGTCAGCAGTGTAATATTGCAGAGGAGACACCACAATGGTCTGCCCAGGGACCTTCTAGCTCCCCTGGTAACAGCACGCACATCCTTCTAGCCCAGCAGGTGGGAACCGGTGCCAGGAGAAAGAAACATCCTACCCAGCCAGCCGAAGGATAAGTTGGTATACAGAATTGAAGCCGCCCAAGCCGTGCACGAGCAGCACACCAGTACTCGCGTTCCTTGCCATGGACAGAAAAAAGAACAGGAGGAATGCTGGGAAGGTATATGTTATGTGGGAAGGGGGTGGGGTGGGGATGTAAGGCATTCCTTGTGTTCTTTTTTTCTGTCATTGAGAGAGCCATTCTGAAAATTAATACACAATGAAATAGGTCAACGTTCTAGTATGAAATTTCTGAAGAATGGCTAAGACCTGGTGCAACATACCAACCCTGTAATTTGCCCACAAGATGTTATTGTCAGCTAGATCTAAAGTTGCTAAAAATCCACTCAAAAAAGTGACATAAATAATCCGCTGTCTCAATGGACCTCCAAGGAATTTCCCTTCAGGGTAGTCCAATGGTCAACCAATGAGTAATAATCTCTAGATCCTCCCTCTTCATACAGAAAGAGGACCATCTCTGCCATTCAAGCTATTAAACAATCAAGGGCCATCTTGGCAATGAATTAAGAAATGATGTCCAATAAAGAAATCAAATGAGAGAATGTTCATTTTGAGACCTATTCTTATGCATTGGTGTAATAAAATAATAGCACATTTTGAAGAATCAGGAATTATACCCTTGCTCGTAAATTATCTGAGGAAAGAACAGGTATTTGCAGCCCACTCAGTGGGTTAGCACTAATACAGCAGCTGGTATGTTACCAGGGCTCATGCTCAAGGCAGATTCATGGTTGTAATTATGGATGATACAGCCTCTACCTTTACTAAATCCAAACGTGTTGGATCAGAGGTATAAAAACTAAACTTTCATTTTTAGTCCCAGATAAACCTGAGCTGTTACATAAGTTCAAAACATAAAAGAACCAACTTCCGTCTGGTACTGTATATTTGAATCAACAAGGAGCTAGCTTCCTCTCCTTGTTGACCAATTTCCAGACTCACTTCACATCTTCTTTTAATATATAACAAAATGTATTTCTTCACAATGAACAAAATAAAACTGATTGTTTCTCTCATGAATCAAGTTTAGATATATAACTTGAAGTTACATTATCATTAACCCGCCTTTGATCTTTAAATCTAAAACACCGCCTTCGTTTATGCACTGCTTAGTTACTTAAATTAAAACAGTCAGGCCCTCATTACGACTTCGGTGGTCTTTTTGCAGGACCGCCGAAGCCGCTGCCGCCAACAGACCGAAGGCCGCCATATTTGGAGTTGCTTAAATCTGACCTGTCGGCCCGGGCCAACGGAGGAAGAGAGGCGTGATACAGCGCGGGATGTTCTGCACGGCGGTGCAGTGCTCACGGTGGAAAACACCAGGACCCATCCGTTCCCTTGCCAAAACAGGTAAGTGTGCCATCTGAATGAGGGGGGGGGTTTGGTTCATGTGTGTGGTGTGTGCGTGTATGAGTAGCGGAATGGGTGTGCGTGTGTGTATGCATGTGTGCGTGGAGGGTGTGTGTGTCCAAATGGAAATGGAGGGAAGGGGGGTGTCGGGGTGAGAGTGTGTTTGTATGCACTCTACGTGCATGTGCGTGTATGTGTGCGAATAAGGTGTCTGAATGCGTGTATGTGAGCGAGCGAGTGGGGGTGTCTGGATGGATGGTAGAAGTTTGGTGTGTGTGTCTGCATCTATGTGGTTTGGGGGGGTGTCTGCATGTATGCGGTTGAGGGGGGTGTGCAAGTGTGAGGATGGGGGGGTGCAAGTTTGCGGATGAGGGTGTGTGTGTGTGCAAGTGTGCAGATGAGGGGGTGTGCAAGTGTGTGGATGGTGGGTGTGTGCAAGTGTGCAGATGAGAAGGGTGTGTGCAAGTGTGGGGTTGAGGGGGGAATGTGTGCATGTATGCATATGCAGAGGGGGAGTGTGTGAATGTATGCGTGCGTGGAGGGTGTGGCGGTGTGTGAATGATTGCGGAGGGGGGGGCTGGAGGAGCTCCGCCGGCCCGTTTGTGTCACCGTACCTGCAGGCCGGGTGGCATTGTGGCGGTTTGGCTTCAGCCAAACTGGCCTACTTGTACTGTGGCAGTCTTTACCACTGGGTCCGCGGCGGTAAGACCGCCACAGCGGGTGTGGCTGTCTTAAGATCGCCACACTCGCAATGAGAGCCTCAATGTTGGGCAAGCTTTTTAATGATTTACTTTCTTTCCAATTCTTGTCAATTTTGGCTGCCAACAGCTTTACCCTTCAACATTTAACCACAGCAGAGATCAGGGTATCCTACCACAAAACTGGTTTGTTAGCAAAGCAAACGTTTGGAAATGTGTTGCTTTTAATATTATATGGGACAGATAGATTTGTTTTCAGATATATATTATCAAATTCTATATAAATGTGTGAACGTTAGGTGAACACTACCGTTCTTTCAAAAGCAGACTTAAGGTAAAAAATATAATCAATTTGAGACTGAATAAACCTAAAATGAATGGTAGATATAGCTGTGCAGTCTTTAGGGTTATGTTGATTCAAAGAACCTAGGGGCATATTTATAAGCTCCTAGCGCTACCTTGAGCCACATTTGCAGCATTTATTTAGACACAAATGTGGCGTTAAGGTGGCATTTCCCACGCAACATATTTACAAAATAGTGCAATGCTTGCATTGTGCCACTTTGTAATCCCTTGCGCAACATTATGCCTGTGGCAGGCATAATGTATGCAAGAGGGGAATTCCCCGTTACGGGGCTGAAAAAATGGTGCACGGAAATCTCTGAGATTTCCTTGTGCCTTTTTTTTGTCACTTTTAACGCCTGCTCACAGCAGGCGTAAAAAGGGGACATACCATTATTTAGACCAGGCCCCTATGTACTCTACAGGAGTAGCACCAACAGTTTGGTGCTATCTGCAGAGCACATCAATATTGTCCCATAAAATTACGCTATTGCCCCCTACCCAGAGCCATTGTGTGCTGTATGTTAATTACGGCGCACACATGGTGGTAGTAGAGGGGCACAAGGAAAGAGGCGGTGCACTGGTTGCAGCGCCACTTTCCTTAAATCTGCCTCCTACTTGGGCACGCAAAGACACTATTCCTTTTACTAGTGATCGTTTGAGGCCATAAGTCAATGTTACATCAGGAATTGCATAAACATTGACCTCGAACCCTTAGGTCATCATCAAATTGTTCAACTCTTGAAGTTAAAGTCACCTACTAGCAAAAAGACAGTGTTTGAAACCTTAATAGGTCGAACTTTTTAGTGTACCACTGAAGTTGGACAACTAAGTTGACAAGGAGGCAATTCCTTACAGTACCTTTTTGACTAAAACTTAAGCATGCCAACATCCAATCCTGGAAAACAATGATTGACAATGGAGCACACAAAGGTATAATGTTACAATAAGGTTCAAAATACAAAGTAATTTGGTTGAGAACAAGTCGATATTTAGTTCAAATAAACACAAAAAGAAAAGCCAATCATCCATACAGCCCACGCGTCCTTTGTCCCACTGGACTTTATTTAGTAAACGCACCTGAAGTTCCGAATTCAGAAAAGGTCATATTACAGTGAATGGTGCATACAAGAATACCTTATCTAAAAGGCTGCACGGCCATGTAAGAGTGGTCACTAAACCAACCTACGTTCTCAGACTGGTAAGCATGTACAGGAATAACAAATAATGTCTGTGTGTTTAAACCTGAGCGGCGTGAGAAAGGCTTACCTGGGAAGGGCCAGGGCGAACTACTGCTTTTATTGCTTCCTAAGATTTACTCTATTGGAATTTCCTCCAGTTGTAACAGGCTCTGATTTTACCATATCTACTCATTTCGTAAGTAAAACTTATTTTGAAAAGGTACATGTTCAGAATGACGTGACAGACCAGGGCATGCTTTAGTCCTTACCAAATCATGAGTAGTTAGCTGAAGACTAGCTTCAAGGAGGTGTTCCTCAGCTGAAAAAACAACTGCAGCAATAAACCGGTGTCAAAAAAAGACTTGTTACACCAGGTCCTTCATTAGAGCGGAAATCTACCTCTTTTAAAGCATGAAAACTGAACACATTTAAGATTTAGATAATTTTTTTAATATTTTGAGAGTTTACTACACTTTGGTAGATGTAATGTTGACTTGCTATTTCCTTTTTAACAACATAAAAATACACTGGAAGACATGCTCTGGTTCTACCTTTTTTAGGGAGGGCGAGCCGGTTCTTCGACTAGAGTTAGCCTTATCCTCTAAAGTTACTCATTGAAAATTCAGATTACTCCTACTAAACTTGGGTACAGAGGCGTAGCTTGCTTGGTGAGACTGGGGGAGTGTGAACCTGAGATTTCTGAGCAGTCATAGTGAGGAACCCAGCAAGGGTGGGAGCTCGAGCATCGCTAAGCCATGCATCGCAATGCAAGCAGCAGTGATAACCAAAACATATGTTGTGATCAAAACTTGACCCAAGCGCAGAGCAAAAGGACTCTCCGGCCTGGAGATTCAACCTCCATGTTAGGTATTCAAAGGGAGCACAACGAGACCGGAAAAGGTAAAACACAGATAAATGTCTTAAAAAGCCAAATCTTCTAAAATAGTGTGATCTGGAGGCAAATGAAATCAGGAACGAAAAAGAGATAACAGAATATCACATGACAGTGCCAGGTGTAACATGTAATTTCCAAACATTTGCATTTTTTTGTGCAACTTACAATTGAATAGAGTTGCCATTGTGTAGAAATGTGTAATGGAGAATGTACCTCGAGTACAAATTTCACAGAAGAAATCAATGGCTTAACTTTGCTCCAATGCTCACAGCTTAACCTGGTGCAAAAACTATTTTTAATGTAGCCCATGATTCTCAGAAAATTTGACTCAGCAGTATTTTCCCCATTCCCACAATGTAGCACTGCAGGTGGCAGTCAACGGATGGTTTCTTGATCAGAGGTATGCCAGTGGCGTGTCTCTAGACCTCTGGGAATGTGGCTGAGTGGATTGAGGCGTTGAGGATGGGTGTTAGTGCTTCGCTGATCGGTAGGAGTTCTTCTGTGAAGGTGGTGGTTGCAAGGGTCAGATGGAGACCCCAATGTCAAAAGTAGATCCCTTTATGGTAGTGGGAAGGTACTTTACCACTACTCTTTCGTGGCTGATTTATATTATTTTCTATCCCAGACCTATTCATCTTGGGAGATTAGTCCTCTTTTCACACACCCTAATACTTTGTTTACCACGGTGTTCAATTTATTGGCACAGCTTTCCAGCAGCGGCTTTTCCTTCTTAAAATATTTAAGAATTATTGTCCCGTTCGGTTTAGTGGCATTTTCTTTACTTTGGACAATTTCAAGTTTTTGTCTCTCATTCAACTGCCTCCACATTGCCTTACATAGAAAAGTTAATTATGTGACTTCCAGCCTTAATGTTGCCTCGATTTATTGACTAAAACAACCTTATGTGAATGTCGTAGGCCGAGGATACTGTATCACTTTTTACAGCAGAGGGCACTCCAACCTCAAAAATACGTGACATGTATGGGTCAAATCAGAAAAATGCCCTGGTGTATATAGCAATCCCGTGGTGCACTTTTAGGTAAAAGGGAAGACTCAGTATTGTTTGGTTACGATTGACTAAGACAGTGGGCTTCCAACATGCCCGGGCATTACTGAGGCCCTGCTCCTCTTAGTAATAGCCACGGCATCAATACACTTAGGCCCATATTTATACCTTTTTAGCGCCGCATTTGCCCCGCTTTTTGACGCAAAAGCAGTGCAAACTTACAAAATACAATTGTATTTTGTAAGTTTGCACTGCTTTTGCGCCAAAACATGACGCAAATGCGCCGCTAAAAAGCCCTAGCACCACCTTGCGCCACATTAACGTAATTTATTCTGACGTGAATGTGGCCCAACGTGGCCAAAATCCCTGCGCCGTATTTACAGGGTGGCGCAATGCATGCATTGCACCTACCTGTAACCCTTTGCGCTACATTATGCCTGCACCATGCATAATGTATGCAAAGGTGGCGTTCCCCCCCCATGAGGGGAGCGGGAAAAATGGCATAAGGAAATCTATGAGATTTCCTTACGCCATTTGTTACCCACTTTTAATGCCTGCAGTGCAGCGCCACTTTCCAGAAATCTGCCCCTCCCTGAGTTTAGCAACAAAAAGCGACAAGCCATCTGGCGCCCACACTTGAGAACCACTAATATCATTAAATTCAAGGGGTAATTAATTTTTACACTAATTTGCACACTCCTCGGTGCATGATCCTCAGAGAGATTCAATCTGCCGCTCACCGCAGACGGAGTAAGGCAAGATAATGGAGAACACTATGACTTTTCACCTGAACATGCAGAAATAACAGCTTGACTGAGATTCGCACTGAAAATGAGTTTTCGGTCATTCCACGCAATAAGAGGCTAGGCTCTCAGGTACAGAAGCCTTGGGGACAGGGGGTGGGGGGTTTGCTATGTCTGTCGGTTATCTTGTCATCCTGATTTCATTAAGAGATTTTAACTTGTTAATTTTCGGATCAGGAACCTAAATGTATTTAGTCCTCGATTTACCAAAATGTTGTGTCAGGCTGTGTCACATTTCCATGCAGTTCTGACACAATCCTTTTTGGTATTTAAAAGCCACTTAAACATCAATTTGCATGGCTTTCTAAGAAAAGGAAGTGTAATGGAGCACTTTGCGCTGCCTTGTGTTACTTTGCGCCAGGTATGCTTCCCAAGAGTGGTGGATGGGTGTTCCTGTGGGTTGCACCACTTTTTTGACACAGTCCCATGCAAAATGCTTTTTGGTATTTACAAAGGCATGCAAATATCAATTTTCTCGTAGGTGTTCTTTTGGTGGTTTCCATGGGTGGTGCATGTGTGTTCCTGTGCATCCGCCCATGTATTTAGATGCAAAACCATATTTACAAAGAGTTGTAGACATGGGTTTGTGCAAAATACTGCACCTGCCTGAGACTCGTGTAATGAAAAGCAATATCTTTATTTCTCCTTGATATTTGATCTTTGCATGTGTGCTGCATTCTGCAGCACACGTACAAAGAGAAAAAACATCCAGGGATAGTTTTTCCTGCATAATAACGAACCTGACCATATCACAGACACCCTTGCAACATAGTGGAAGGGTGTCTGCATTTGTGCTAGGCAGCCCAAAGTGTGCCAGGACATGGACAGAGCAGAAGATATGTTAGAGTCCTACTGTCTTCAAGTGGTGCAATACAGCACAGCAGCTTTGCTTGCTATGGTGCATTGGATCACTTCTTTGTACATTTGCCCCTTAGTGACTATTTTACCAAAAAGGTATTAAATCCCTTCCTATAAAAATGCTCCTTGTACAGTTACTGTTCTTTAGAATTCACAGACTTTAGCAGTAGTAGGCTTGGAAAGCTATGCCAGTCTAACCAGTGGCACACCATCGGGGTAGCATTCTAAACCAAAGTCTTTTTACCACTTTGCCACTCTAACAGAGGGCCTGGTTTAGGATTTAGCAGACAGAGTAAAGTGAGAGTGGAGGAGGACTCACTGCGTTTACTCCGCACACCACAGTTAGAGATGTTTGCGAGCCCGGAGATATCTCTATACATTGACAGAAACAACAGTGATGGCAGTTCCTGTCAATTTAGGAGAAATGTAATGGATGGTTCCAGCAAACATGATGGCTGGCTTTTTCACATTTTTTCATTTTTCAAAAACAAACTCCCAAAGCAGGAGTTTGTTTTTGAAAAATGAAAATAAATGATACCCACACCAGTTTTCTATATGGTGTGGGGCCATTTTCTTTTTTACTGTCCCTCACCATCAGGATATATCTGATGGTGACAGACCATAAAATAAATGTCATTCTGACCATCTGCTATAAATAAGATGTATGGTCGGATGGCTTACTTCCGATGGCAACTACTCTATGAGGCTGTCAAAGGATATTTTACATTGACAGAGCAGATGTTACTACATCAGTGTAAAGATGCGATCCTCTTTTTTCGCCTGACCTTGATTTTAGAGGTAAGGATACTCTGTCACAGTAGCAACAGATTACCTGTGCACCAAACTCTTAAATAGGCCCCAGAGGCCCACCTATTGCAAATCGGGACTGACCTTGTTCCTCATCGATCCCAAAACTTGGTTACACTGTGGCCCTCTCGTTTTTCAGTTAGGAAATTTAGGATTCACACCCACTGAATGTCACTGACTAGGCTACGTCCCTGCTCATGTTCATTGATTTAGAAGCTCCTATCCACTTAAAGTGCTTCGCTCTGCCTTATAGGGTGTATGGGTGAAAGGGTGTTGTCTTTGATTTGTGATCCAAGGTTGGAAGTGTTTCCTATCATATGTTATGGCCACAGACGTGCAAGGTAGCATGTTCTGGGATGCATTGCTTGGCAGTGTGGTGAGGTGTGCAAGACAGGCACAGAGTTTATGGGTTTCCTTAAGCTGGTAGCATTGAGCAGCTCTATCGGCCCCTTTGTGGTATTTTTATGATCATTGTCTACTTAGCTGGTTACTGCACTTGGCTGCCCAACATGAAATGTTGCTTATAGTTTTGGTCCTGAGCTGCCATAGTTAGAGAGAGAAACAAAAAATGAGTGGTCGCTGGGACCGGCTTTGATTCTATCATCCCATATCTGAGTGTCACTGTGTTATATGGAACCCTACTGTGGTAGACTAGATTAGTGTCCTCTGGTTGACTGCAGTATGTTACAGATCTGAATGAATGAATGAAAAGCAACTTGTAGAGCGCAACAGCTGCTTGCAATGGAAGCGTCCCGGCTCTAAGCTTCAGTCATTCCATGCCAGTTCATTGGGTGAGTTCTAGTTAATGGCTGAGACAGGGCTGGTGATCGACAAGCACTATAGTAGGTATGGCTAATGTGCGTGTAAGAGGCAGTGCTTAATTTGAGCAAGTGGTTGCTGGTGGGGCCCACTAGCACTGATTTATTGGGGACTGGCACTGACTCTCCTCAACAAACTTTGATCATGAGAAAGAAAGAAAAAAATATAAAAGGGGAAAGGGGAAAAGAAAGACAGAAGAACAGTGACAAAGTGAGAAAGTATTGATGAAAAATAACCTGCAAGAGTAAGATAAAGAGGCAGGGTGTGTCCGGTGGGGGATAAAAGACTCATGAGGTGAAATCAAGGCCATGCAGCCTTAGTATTCAGCACCCCAATGTTTGAAAACCAAGAAATGGGATTCAGAACACAACTTTGGGCCACGCCAGTAAGCACTGGTACTTTACAGTTGGCTGCAGACTGCTGAGTGTTGTGGTATTTGTAACAGTGTGTATATGCATTGCATTGACATAACTATATAATATCCAAGCTAACCATAGACCATCCTTTTTTCACTTATCTCCATAGTCACTTCAGCTGACCAACTGGTAGAGCTCCATGTCAGCTGATGTCTGGAGTAAGAAAAGCAAAGACTGTGGGAACCTGAATAAGAAGTGGCAAAGTCAATAAGTATTGACTTTTGACTGTGCCCACTCAGACCTATTGGCTTCGACAGTGCTTTTTGCCAATGTTGTTCCTCATCAGCAAAAAAAGCTTGTTTCCGAATGCCGAACATCATCGGCAAAAAAAGAAAAAAGAACAATGATGTGTACGCACATATACATCATGATGCCATTGCAGCCTACTTTAATGGCATATATGCACACATGTATCACTGCGCATGCATGCACATGACAAGAAGTGGCCACCATTCCTTTTATATGATGGCAGACACCCATCTTGGATGGTAAATAAAGCAAAATGAATATAATGGGCATAAAAATGCCTATTGAGTAAGGAATAACTTAGCAGCAAATTGCAACTGCCGGGGAATCTGAAGTAAGGGGTAGAGGAGCACGGAGAAGTGAGTGGGGGACAGTGAATGTCAGAACCAGTGAGGGGAGCCATGGCAGCAGTGGCGTCGAGGGAGTATTGGAGGAGCTTGTGCAGGTGTGTGGGGCAGAAACAGAAAAGTAAAAAAAAAAGCCAGACTGCTGGGAGAGGTGGTTTAAACGTCAGAGGATCGGATCTATAGGGGAGGCGGTAGCAAAATAGAAAGCTCGGCAGGGCGGGGATTTGAGGGGGGGGAGGGGGCAGCACGCAAGGGAGAGAACATGAGAACATGAGTGAAAAGGAACGATACAAGTCATCCAATCAGAAGGACGGTAAAGCACGTATGCTCCAGGGAAGGGACAAACACAGGAAGAGGAAGAAAAGCCATCCAATAAGCACGAGAGTGACAAGAATTACAATTAATGGTAAGCAATGGGCGTGACCAAAACC
The DNA here is from genome assembly GCF_031143425.1 of Pleurodeles waltl. Lineage (NCBI taxonomy): Eukaryota > Metazoa > Chordata > Amphibia > Caudata > Salamandridae > Pleurodeles > Pleurodeles waltl. The sequence continues at coordinate 1,605,942,081 of NC_090445.1, forward strand.
TACTGCAAGCGTTTATATTGTCCACTACAGGTCTTCAAGGAGATGTAAAAAAGGCAAGAAGTGAGGCCTTCTTAAGGCAGTCAGTGCTTCACCAGTGAATCAGTTCATTCGAGGGACAGTGAGAAAACCTTTCAGAGGGGATGAGTGAGAAAACGGGACTCAAGCCTCCTCTTACAAAAGACACACTGTAACCTCAGTCCTTGCATTGCATATGTGCGCGTGCGAGATGTGCCTGGTGTTTGTAATGTCTGTTCTAATCTCAATCACAAAGATTGCTTACTGTGCAGATGCTCTATGGTCTACGCGAAAAATATACAGAAGAAAAGGTGAATCAGATATGCCACTTCTACCTTAGATCACAGATAAACTTGTCAATTCATGATAAGAGATCTACAAATAAAGTTCAACCTTGAAAATACACTGTTTGGCTAACATTAGTCTCCTAATAAAACTTCTCAGCTCTTCTTTGGAAGGTAATCTAACAAGGGTTTAATACCACTAAAAACTGTTCAGGTAGTTTTCACCAAGCATTGAGGAAAACCGACAGCAGACAGTGCACAATTAAATGGATACAGACTGAATTCTTTAGATAAAACAATTATAAATACCGAGGTGTAAAATACTAGTCAGGCCAACTTGAAAAAAATAGAGTCCTAGCAAGATAGGAACGGACACATTAGAATTTAACTAATAAATGTAAATTCCTCATTCTGGGGTGATATATCAGTTTTATCTCCCCAGAATGAGGAATTTTTCACCGGCTTTCACCCCAATAGGGAACCTTTCACAGTTCTGTGCCTATCACAGCTTCCAGATATCACCGGGTAGCAAACCTCTGGCATCAATTTTGACATGTAGTGTGCGAAGTGGATGGTCAGAAACAAAGTCATGTTTAGTACTACATTCACTGTTCATAATAACTTTGTAAGACCCATTCACTTGTATATCTCGTGTACAGACGAAAGTCAATGGCTGTCAAAGGTCTGGTTCCTTTATCTAACAAGGGTCAAAACATGCTGTCACAGACTTGAAACAACATGACACAAACTTCAGACTCACTATTGCATCTCAAGATAGTGTACACGAAATGTCATCGACCCACCTTCAACATAAAAAACTAGTTCTGTAACAAAGTGATAGAGTGAAGAGTCTACTGGAACTTTTTAATGTAGTACAAAAACTTACCAAGCCCCAATACACAACCTAAAGCATGCCACAGGCCCTGGGACTACTATGTTTACTGGCCACATTCTTCATTGAGAAAGTCCAAAAGCACAGGCAGACTTCAAGACTGAGCCCATAACAAATTTGCCCTCCCTCTCACTACAGGACAAGGCATAACAGTTTCATTTCACACCAGTTAACACTAAAGCACATGTTCCCCTTGTTAAAAGTGTCAGACCTGGTAAATGAGGTGTCGGTAAACATGGAGGCAACTCCTGCCCCTGCACTTCTGCAAAACTGAAAAGGACATGAAATGATCATCACCAACCAACGCCAAGAATATAAGACCTTAAATCACACAGCACTTCCAAAACCAACCCATCTGGGATTAGACCTAAATATGAAACAAGAGCCACACTGGTTAATGAAGCAGATGGTTTACTGGAAATTGAGACTGAGCGGTTACTCAACATGTGGAAGCTTCCAGCAGCCCTCATTTGCGACAGTAGATATCATTCTTCACAGCACCAAACAGAGCAACACGTCTAAGGAGGCTAATAGATTGTTTAATTACTTCCAGAAAGAACGTTCTCGATGTGTGAAACTGGGACATGTCATCTGTGCACACAAGTTAACATGCAGAGTTCCCTGTGGACCACCTTTGTCCCCCATCTTTTCAAGATCTACACAATACAGTTAGGGTACCTGCTCTATTCCCACTCCTACACACACAGCACACAAATTTACCTCAGAGACACAGGCCAAGCTACCCAATTTGAAGTCATACGAAGCCCAGATGGGGAACAAGCGTACCAAATCCTATGGCCCCAAAACAGAAATCCCGCTATTAGGCCCAACAGGCCTCCGCAAAACATTGGTAACCTGTGTACAGGGCCTACTTTCTTTGAGAAAAGTGTACCCTACTTCTGCTACCATCTTGTAGGCTGATTCTGCTGTAGGCGAGCTGCTACCTCACAGCCGTCCTGAACTTGACTTGCAAAGAGGGTTTTGTAGCTAGAGGAAGGTTTGTGCTGAAGAGCATCAGGCCAACATCGCAGCACACGTGTGCATGCGCCTCTAGCTGAAATATCAGGGATTCTGCTATGTTGGATCCAGTGGGTGGAATGGCAGCGCACACAGGAGGTACAGGGAGGGAGCCGAATTCCCTTTTCACATCCAGCTTTAAAAGAGAAAAAATGGTGGAGAGGCAGCAACGTTTTCTCTTCAGTGTGCATGCATAAGACGGCTGCCTGGTTGCAGAAACACCGGCCAAAAGGGGAGGTGTCAATTCTTAAAGGGAAAAGGGCTAAGAAGGCAAGCTTGTCCCTGCAAAACAATGAAACTCTATTAAGAGTTTTCAAGGCCAATCACCTTAGACATCATCTACCAATCAGAAAAAAGGTGGGAAGGCGGACCTAGACCCAGCCACCCAAAGGCCTGTGTATAAGTCCTGGGAGCGAGCTGGGCAGTGAGCAGTGTTAGGGAACCTGATAGATGTTAGGATTGGTGCCCTCTAGCTCGTCCTCAGGCAACTACCAAAAGAGAGTTGATGAAGCGTCAGGGAGGGTTAGGTAAATGGAACCAGAGGAGTGTCAGGAAACCAAATGTGTGTTGTGACCCCTGCCTTGTCCCTTCGTGAAGGTAGTGACCTAACACAAGATCCATCATAAGAGAAACAAAACCTGTGTAAAAGGACTGAAACCAGAACTGGACCAATGTACAGACTGCACCATTGAATGAGTAACATTGATTACAATGACAAGATCATGAAATAATATCCGAGGACCTTATTCTTATTCGTACTGAAATAAAAAAGCAATTGACTCCAGCATTTGGCTTTTGTGTTTCGCTATACCGGCACTCACCAGGAAAGAGGTATGAAACCTGGAAGTGCTGTGGGATTCCAACCTCAGTTGGAATTCTCAAGCGGCAACAGGGGCCAAATCATAATTTCGTCAAATCAAAGTCTTTAAAAAACCTGCATGATTCATCCCTACTCAGTAACATCCCGGGGTAGTAGGGACTCGAGTCCACTCGAGGACTGGATGATGTAATTCCACAGTACAGCGCCACAGAATACCACCCTACCAAATAAAAAGGCTTCAGAGTGCAGAACATTGGCCGAATGCACAAAAGAAGCTGCACATCTCAAAAACATACACTGGATCCCTCTGAAAGACAAAAACACAATCCAGCCCCTTGTCTCATGTACACATGCACTGTAGGCACAGCCCCCAAATACCTGCAGGAGAAACGTGTCCAAAACACAATGCTTAGCAGCAGTCTACTGAACGTGGACAAAGGACCACGACCTCCCATCCAGGACCCAACTCAGAGTGGGTTCTGCCCTCGGTACCTTGCCACACCATCTACTCATAAAGCTCTTTTTGATTCGCCGTCAAGGTTTTTCTTTTCGTAACCTTCCCTGACCAATATACACTGTCTGTCTACAATCACAATGTATCTAATCTTCATGCCTACAAGCAACGTAGTTGACATAAGGTCATACTAATGCCAGTACAGCTCTATACAATTCTTTATTGCTATAGCAGAACATCACATAACATAAAAAACTTATAATGGCCCCTTCAGGTTTTGAACATTATTTCATCTCGGGGCAGAGTATAATTGAATGATTTGCTCACCCAAGAAAACACTTCTCTCACATGACAAATATATTTATTTAATTTATGTTTTAATTATTTGGTTTATATAGAGCCAGTCCCTATAACAACAAATCCAGACTGGTTCCAAGATAGCTAATTATGATGGAGGGAAGAATATTGGGGTGGTGGAGAATGAACAGGAGTAAAGAGAGGTACGGCGGCACATGGAAAGAAGAGTGCAAAATGAGGTGGTAAAATGGCTTATTGAATTAAACATTCACTGCAGACATCTCCTTTGATCAGCTTAGTAAACTCGGTTGGATTACATTGGACAGCAGAAACACATTGTCTAGGCACTAAAGCGATGATGTCCAGCCTGAAGTACTACCTTAAACAATGTATTCTTATAAACTTGCAGAAGTGAAGAGCAATGGTGACGAGGATGTGTCCATTTGTAACAGCCACAGTACTTCATAAACAACAATTGTTCATATGCTTAATATGCTTCTTGGTTTCAGGAAGTTCTTGATACTCCAAAGGTCTGAGTAAAGTGCATTTCAAAATATGCCTTCCTTCTTTTAAACCAAAAGATGTTCCTCACTTCCTCATGGATTTGATGGCTGGTTTGTCAACCTGGATGCAGTGGCTAATTCTTACAGCCAAACCATTAAACGAAGGCATTTGAAATCACATCTCTTCCTGGTGGGTAGCTCTAACTAGTCTGCTAAGGCTAGTGAGATCCATTGTCAGAATGGGCATAGAAGATATACTTCCAGAGAGAATTCCAGTTCTAGTGAGCTGGGTGGAAGTCGCAAAGACCGATTTGGGACAGGACGTTTAAATCCTAACATGCCTTCAGGCTTATTCTAGCTGAAATTGGCCAAGACCAGGGAAATACATTCACCCGAACGCCACACGTACATAGAAGTTTCAAAAGAGACTGTGGTTAGGCCTTGTACCCCAGATTGACACTGGATGGCTCCTGCAAGGTATGGCTATGACATCTGTGGGGCCAGTCACTGATGGAAGGCAGGTAGGTGCCACCTTCCATTACATGTCAGAATGTCAACAGAGGAGGGAGACAGGTCCACCTATTAAAGAGGTGGAGCCAAACAGGTCGCCTCTTAGACATCCACCAATCAGGGGAAGACAGGAAAATAGGAATCCACTCCTCTAGCACTGCACCAATCCCATTAGGTCATCCAGGGATGTCGAAGGGTTTTCCATTGAGGGTATCAACCAGACGTCAGGGAGAGAACTGGCAGGGTGGTAGGTGTTCCCTGCAGTTAACTGACTGAAGCACATCTTTCACCATACAGACAAGTAAAGAGAACCAGTAGGGGCAAGGCCGAAATTAGACCCATCTGTGAAATTTCGGAGTGGGTGGAAGCAGGATGGTAGGAGATTCCAACAAGACTTTGATGAGGAAAGCAACTCTTTTTTGTATAGGAAGCTGTGACCTACCCAGTATGCCCCTAGAAGATACCTTTTTTGATGACAGACATTTCTTATCACAAGCTTAGAGTGGGTCAAGAAAGGGGCAATTTCCATCCTGATAAGATTCCATGCTGCTCAAGAGATAAGGGAGCATAATACCTATTGTATGCAGATAATACAGTTGGGGCTTCACGTACAGGATGTGAATTTAATACCTTATTGAGATTTTATTGTAAGTAATATGAAAGTAAAATTCTTGACAACATAGTCTACTTGTGTTGTTTTGTGATTTACCGTCGTGCTCTAATATAGAAAGTGGTGGAGAGAGAGCAACACTTGAATCTGGCAATCCATATGCAGAAGGCACAAAATTACATAAAATGTTTCCAACAGGCCAACAAGCCCACAGCCGATGAGAAAAGCAAAGAAGTTGCAATTCAGCTGCCTAACTTGATAGTAGCTTCGTGGGTATATCCTTGCATACCCTCATCAGTCTTACAGCTATACAGGCTTCCCATAGCTTTGAAGATAAACACTGTACTTTTCTACCATGTTTGAAAAGGTTACAAGAAATGCCACATGGCCTTAGATAATTTGAATTCACTATATTGACCCCTCTTAATAGGTCATATACAAAGTGCCCATCATTGACTCAATCCGAATGGTACTAGGTCATATCTTGATGTAAATGTGCTGGAGACTATGGGCTTCAACAGAACCCTACTACCTTTTCTGGGATATAAACCTAAAACACAGGACAAAATGCATGATAGATATACTACAGGATAAAAGACATGGCTAGCAAATGGTTGAAATGTAGACATGAGCGACAAGATAATAATCAAGCAGTTTGTAATAATCCTTCCTTCAGTGATGCAATTACAGGTTGGGCAGCATCCTAATCTGTCTCTTACTGCTTTGTTAAATTAGCCTCTGCTTATCAAGAAGCATCTTCTGCAAGTTGGGGGCCGGAGTCTAACCTAAGACGTGGGGACTTGGCATTTAGTAAAAACTTAGTAGAAATCTCATAAGTCCTAAAACAGGAGAAAGTCGATTTAAACCCCTTATTGTTGAGAAAAGTGCACATTCGTTCTTTTTTCTGGCCAGATACAAATGACAGAGCATTCTATCAAAACCAAAGACAGAGCAAAAGAACAAGTTAGAATTTGTCATAAACCAGACTCTAGAAAACAAGCCGTGAAAAAGAAATTCAAATAATGTTAAAGTTAAACCTTCACCTAACAAAAGCAAATTGAATGGTCTTCTAATGTATTGGTCCCCAAGTCCAATGGTTCCATATGATTTTGTATTGACTTCCATCAAATAAACAGTATTTTCAACCTTGACTCTTTCCCAATCCGAGAGTAGCAAACCTATCAGAACAACTAGGGAAGGCCCTATATACTAACATATTGGATTTTATGAAGGTATATTGGGAGGTGTCCTTCATACACTGACTGATACAAAATATTATTTTCCACACCTCAGGGTTTATATCAGTTTAGGGTGCTACTATTCAGTCTCCTCAATGCACCTGTTTCATATCAGATATTAATTGATAATATATCGGCACTACAACAGGAGTACTCCTCAGCCTATCAAGTCAACATTATCAACTTTAACCCAGATTTGCAAGCTCATTTAAAGCACTTAGAAGCAGTGATAATTTGCTTACAACAAGCCACATTAATCAAAAACCCTGTGTAGTGATATTTGTATTTTGACACTGACTTTGTGTCGCACCACTTTGCACTTGGCTTAGCTGTCCACAGTCACATTAGTGGTCACCAGTTACAGACTCCATTTTGTATTCATCTTAGCCTTAGCTTCACTGCCACATTAAAGGTGAGAGTAATTTTCCATACAAAACATGTTGTGCAATGCCTTTTCTATTCTGCGTGTTCTTTTTCTCACCGAAGAGCTAGGACATAAGGTGGAGGAGTCAGTTAGCAAGATAAGGATGTACTATACTGATGTTTTTGGTACAGCAGGGAACAGTTTAGTTTTGGGAAAGACAACTCAGGATTTTGGCCAAGTTCTGACATGTTTCTTTCAAAGATTACCTAAAATAGTCAGAACTTTTAAATACTTCTTGCGCACCGGGTGGGGTTTTCCAGAAAGCTCCTTCCTCATTTATTTAAAATATATAAGAGACCCAGGTTGACAGTGGGAGATTCAGAGGCCTCAATTAGGATTTTAGACGTCGAATGCCTGATATATTTCCCGTGAGGGTAGAGTTCTCTCTTTCTCGTTGCAGTCAAACGGGGTCATCGGCTTGCTGGTAGATTAATAAGTGCATTCCAGAGAATCTTTTCAACTCCTTTGAGTGTGTGTATTTTGGCTCAGTAAGCAGTAAAGCAAAACACTCTGCCAAATGCACCTTAGCAGATATCAGAACATACACCTTGGATTTACCCCAGGGAAAGTTGAAGCAAAATCCCAACAGAAAAACAGGAGGATCTTGAACACAGTGACCACATTCAGATATCAGATGAAAAAGGTGTTCAGGCTTTTCTGGGTTTTACTGGGTCCTTTACTGCATTAGTGCTTTACTGGGTACTAGCACAATTTTATCCCCACTTTTCTTCAATCATCATTCCTCGTATGACAATACTGAAGTAATGCATCCTCATTCAGGGTCCCTGGGATGCTCCTGAAGAGGGAACATTCCAAGCCTTAAAGCAGATCTTGTTGGACAAATTGATCTCTCATTGCCTGATTTGTATCTACTTGTCTTGTTATTAGACAGAATATTCTCCCTCTATCACTTGAACAATCCCAGTACGTAATCTAGTTGAAGACATGGATTTCCCATAGAAGAAAGATACACAAACCACATGTCTGTGAGGGAACAAGGAGGACTGAAGGGAATTCCATGATTTCCATAACAGAAGCATATTTTTCTTCCTACAGACAAGTCAATAGACCTAACCATAGGGTGGGGTAGTGGAGATTTCTACCCGTCCCAGAAATTTGGGTGAACAAGAAACATGACAGTAGGATACTCTGTTGGTTTATTGCTTAAACCACTCATTTCTCCATGTGGGGCAATTGAACCTACCCTAGATATCCCTAAATAGGACAGAAGATTTTTTTTATCACAAGTTTAGAGGGATTAACAAAGGGACATTGTTTATCCTAAAAGCATTTAAGGCTGTTCAGGAGAAAGGGGAAAACACCCCTTAGATATGAAGATAATATGGTTGTGATGACAAACTAGAGTGCATATGCCATATTCAACTTGTGGCGTTCTGTGATTTAAGCTGTAATATCTTCTTTTCTTTGCACAGACGCTAATTGTGCCTGTCAGGATCAGTTTTCTTTGCAATATACTACTCAGTCTTTCATACATCCCTGAGTAAGGAATCAATTGTTTATTGTTTACTTAATTAAAAACCATAACAAGGAAAATGCTATAAAACAGTGTTAACATATGCAGCACTGTGTACTCATAACAGAACTAACTATTTTGTGACATGTTTGTGTTTTAATCAGGAATCAACCTAATACATTGGTAAGTAAAATTAATGCAGAAGTTACTTATGGGCAGTTAATGTTCCAACAAGCTATTTCCATTAAGACTGCCCCAATGCTGCTCTAGTTTAGAATGAGTTGAACACACACCTCTTTAGAGAACACTCCATCACAATGTAATGACATGCCACAAACCTGATACCTCTCCTATTACTCGTCAACACTATGGTTGTCTTTGATCGTGCAAGTTTGTTTAAGTTTCTGAATGAAGTGTTTCAGAGGGAGAATTATCTCAACCAGTGGAGTTCAAACGGTGCCAAAGGAGATGGAGGAATATCTTGTGAGGGAAATGATTAAGCACAAATTGTCAACTTTGAACCACTTTAAAACCAATCACATGATGGAGCAATTTAAAGGATGTTGAAAGATAGAATGATGATGGCATGAAGGGCGAAGGTGATTAGAAGAAACTTCAGGATGATAGAGTAATGGATTGACATTTAATACCTATCAGTAAAATAGGGCTGGCATCATTTGAAGCTTTAAAGCTTTAAAGAAAGTCAAACACAAGGCAATGTCCAGAGTGGTTGGTTAGAGCTAGAAGGTTTGACGCATAGACTTGAAAGTTTGCAAAAGACCAAGAGAAGAGATGACCTCAGAAATGCAGTGAAAGATGCAACAATAAAAGTTGGTGGATGGATAGGTCTAAAATTACCAGAGCCATGGTTGAAGGAGAAAGTGCCTGTTCAGCTGACATTCAAGTAAAAGAAAAGACAGATAAGAGAATGAGAACCATTGATGGAAAGGTATGGAGTAAAGAAAATGGAGTGCTAGCACATAATCAAGGGGTGGTAGAGAATGAGAGTGGTGTTGAACAGAGTGGGGCTAAAGGGGATACATATTGGGGTGGGAAAATATAATGAAGGAGTAGAAGAGCAATGTGGGTAGGAAGAGAATGATGCCACATAAACACAATAGCTGTAATTGTGTAAATAGCTATAATTGTTAATCTATATGTGATGTATGCAGTATCTTTTGCATATCATCCCTCTTCCTGTAAGTGTAATCTTACAAATGGTTATGCATTCTATGAAGTATTTGTGTGAATTGTACAATTCTAGTAGTAGCAGTTGAAGAGACCATCTCAGGAGCTGGATCTTGGTGTAAAGCAAAACTTTTTTGTGTAACATTGTGCATCTACCAGTCATTACAGATGCAAAACACACTTCTTTTCATGGCCCATGAAAGATCATTTATAAAGATGTAATATATATGTCAGAGTGCCCGAGGTCAAAGCAGAACCATCAGTTGACTGTGCGGCTTCAGGATGATCTCTTTTAGCAAAGCAGAACACACATTGGAGCAAACGTAGAATTAGGTTGATGACTTGAAGTTTTACAAGCAAATTGTTTTCTCAAATTTAAAAGGTTTCACACAGTATCCACAGAGTTTACGAAGAGAGGGAAAGGAGTAAACATCGAACAAGGCTTTCTCTTGTTACTGTTGATTCTGTTCTTTTGCTGTAGTTCTTCTGTAGGTCTTCAGCGCACCCTAGTAGCTTAATCTTCAGCACCAGTAGAACTATACTTATGCTTTCATGTCTCTATCTTCTCTCCTTTACTATGTCACTGGCACAGCTATCTGATCTTGTTAGCATGTACTAGCCTAAATTCTGGATCCAACTGAAGCAATGAACTGTTCTGCACGTCTATGTATCCATGACCAGCCATGTACAATGAAATTTGATTGCTACTAGTAGACTTGGTGAAAGAAGAATGGGATAATTGATAAAACAGGGACACTGAACAGCATCACTCTGGCTCATTCTCTGATGCCTAGTGGGTCTTAGTGCAAACCTAAAAGACTGATATCTTTAATACCTTTCCTTTGTATAAAATCATCAAATACCTGCTTCCGTAAATGGCATAACTCTAGAATATCTCTAGGCCTCAGTCTCTCTGAGATACTAGTGGAGCTCTGACATTCCTAGAACTGAAACATAAATGTATTGATGAAACATAAAATTAATATTGCTTGAGAATTGCATGAACTTCACTCCCTTGAACAAGAGCTATGTAATCGACACTGCTTGGGTGTTGCATAAACTTCACTCCCTTCCCTGATAAAGACAACTATCTTCTGTTTTGTGAATAGATATTCTCTGGTTCTGAAATACATCAAAGATTGTTTCCTAAACTGTAATAAACAAACTTTAGGGTTGTCTAGTTCACACTGGTACCAATGATTCACCAACTTAGACACTTAGCACTGACTTAAACGAAATATATTTACTGTGAAAATATACAGTCTTTAAAGGGAGCCTTATACTCCTTCAAGGTTATAGCTCACAGAGTACTTCAGGTTTTTTAAGTTTGTTACTAGAACATGAATTAATTCCTTAGAATTCTGCTCATTTAGCCACATAAGAGTGATACCACCGGAATGGATACATGAAGTCTACACTACATATGTCCTACACGATTAATATTATTCAGGAACTACTTGGTATCTCATAGCACATTGCTGGGGATAAACACCGGTGTCCCCACCTTATCACTTTGTGAAAACGTGGCAAAAGTAAATGCAGAATACTGTGCAAGTAAGACATCTTCACTACGGTTGGGAACCCCCCTGAAGGCCCACCATGAAATACACATGGGAATTAGTGGCATGTAGAAAAATAACACTCCTTCCTTTTCATGAAGACACGTTAAAGACAACAATGGAAAGCGGCTCACTTGGAGGTTGACTCTGAGCCTGTCTCAAATGCGGTAGGGGTGGAGGAGGGGGGAAGAGAGAGAAACAGAGCGAGAGAGAGAGAGAGATGGGGAAGTGAGAAGGAGAGAGAGCAATTTTTAATGCGTTAATTGGAGTCTTTTAATAAAGTACAGGATTTCCCTTTGGTTGAATTATAACCAATCTGAGCCTGCAATGTGGAGTTACTAGTTTCATCCATTTGTGCCAAACCAGGGTACTGTGATGTAAAGGTTGCCTGGGGTCTGACTATGTGTGGTGCAGCCCCCGGGCAGAACGTTACATGCCCAAGAGCAGCCATCGGATGCCCATGCACTGCCAAGATACTGTTCGTCCAGGTACTGCCATCGCACAGAGGCACCTCTGTCATATGCTGGCCACCTTATCATATGCTGGGTGCTGCCATAATATGCCCACCTTGTCTTGTTTCCAGGCAACACTTCATGTCCAGGTAATTTCATACCATAACCCTACATTAAACAGAGTTACTGCATCAATCAGTTGAAATGACACTAGTAAAACAGCAAAGTTCCTGTAAACACACGACTTCATACATTAGTAAAAATAAAACTGAAAGTGTTGTAAAAGCAACTCAGACACCAAAAGGAACAGAGTACCAGGAGGCCTCCTTTCTCACCAGAAAGTGACCCAACCCTGGTGATGTTCCTCCATCTCAGGCCCTTCTCTGGATGACTCCTCAAACCCACAACTTCCCAGATTCACTTCGACCTAGAACTCTGCATCCTCGTCATATTGGCAATTCTTTTGTCTTGTTCTGAACATTGTTAAGGTCTCGATCCAGACCGCCTGTACTGCCTGATGCAGGATCGCAGCCACACGAAGATGAGGTAAGTCGTTTAAGACCATAAGTCCTCTTACAAAGAACTGCAACATCAGCCAAGCCTCGTCCCCCATGCCCCTACTCTATCTCCGTTTCTGACAAGGGGAGAATGCAACTTCTACTCTTTCCCTCCACCACCCACTCATCTCGCGACTCCGCACAGGAGCCGCCATTCACCACCTCACCAGGTAGTAAATAGAAGTGATAAAACCCATGAAGTTGGGATTTCCACATGGTTCTAGTACCAATAGAACCAGGTCTACATGGTTATTCCCCATTCCACTGGCTTTACCTTGTAATTGCCCAATACCGGTGGGGTGTTAGTGCATAGTAAGGGTAATTATGAATACAGAATTTACACCCTACTAGTACAGTGCAATACGTAATGAGGGCTTAAGTTTAAAAATGAAGTACATGCAAAATTGGTAAGTCACAAAGAAAGGAATATCCTGATGTGTACCTGTCTCTGGCTGCCAGGTGTCCCCCTATGCATAACAGAGATTTAGGACTGCGCTCTTCAATGCAGTGGTGTGGTGGTTCCGAGCTTAGGGTTTCTGCTATGAAGGTCTGATGTTCACATACAGTTACAGCTGAGTGAACACATTTTGAAAACCCAAAACCGAGACACTCCACAGCATAAAAGTGGGTCTACAATTGTAAATCGACCAAAGGACACAGAATGACTTAATTGATAATGTTCATCAGCATGAAAAATACAGACAATGAGAAACTAAGTGAAACTGAATGCATCATTTTCACATAGTTTCATCTGTGGTAAACTAATTCCAAGTGTGCAGCCTCTCTGCACTGTGGAAGCAATGGATTATGATAATTATGTTATTCCACAAATAACAAGTTTTACTTTTTTACTTCCTGCATAAACTCTTTTTCCATGGATAATCCTCCCAGCTTGAACACCCTGGACACCTGGAAGTCTATGCGCTCTTGCTCTGTTTCTGTATTACCTACACTTTAGTCACTTAGGTTTGAGTTTAGAAGTGCAAACAAATGTGAGCAGGGCATTGCAAATGTTTGTGAATACTCACATATTTAGGCCTATGTGGCATGGAGCTCATTACATTGAATTATCCTGGCTTCTCTCATGGCACTCACTACTATACAAACTACAATTTTAATAGGATATCCTCATGCACAAATGACAACTCGCCAGGCCTGACTATGGAGATGTGTACACTCTCTGGATCAGTAAGGCTCTCAATGTGGGTGCCCATTAAATTGCAGGTTACCACTCAAAGGGGAATTATGAGTTTGTGGCACCTCTGCATTTCTCCCCAGATCACTTTCAGCAGATCAAGCCTTCCAAACTTTACGTGAGGAAAAAATGCCAGGTAATTACCAGAAGATGCGGGATTTAGCGCATTAAGCACCAAAATCAGCACGTTATTCCCCCAAATCATGTAATAGGTGCTACTCATTGCACCCGATACATTCAGGTCCCCACGGAGTCAGAGTTTATTGAGTGCAATAAATATCGCGCCAAAGGCCAGGCCACTTGCAGCGAGGGCTGGTTTCTGTGTGCGTGGCTGGAATGTGCCGATGGAAAAATATAAAAGCGTCCCTACATTTGACTCTTTTTAGTTTTTAGTTTTCTAAAGAAAGTAAATCTGATTTCTTCTCTGGGCTCGACTTCTGAATGAACCTCTGGGCAAAAGGAGCTCTTAAGAAGCCACGCAGTTTACAGAAACTTCCCATCAAGGAAGTGCAATTTTCCATCATCATCTGCAGTGTCTGAACAGTGTGAAAAGGACATTCAGAACGCCCAATCAATGCAAAAATTGGAATGTACTGTTGCAAATTGTATGTAATCTAGAACAGTGGATTGCTGAACTGTGTACCCAAGATGCTTGGTTCACAGTCACACCTATGCAGACCTGTACCTTAGAAATTGTATCAAAACCCGATAACCCTTTCCATTTTTTCCGCTTTTGCTTGACTCCATACGTTTCATTATCAGTGCTAGGTGACTTCCCAGTGATAAAACAGTGATGTTGCAAAACAGCACTGGTTGTCTTGAAATACAGTATCTAAAAAAAGTTTGGTTTGGGTGAGAACTTATCCTTTCTTTTTATTGTAGTATTGATGGTCATCAAAGGGCAGGGAAACCTGTACCTACCTGCCACTGTTCAACTATTTCTACCATCTCCTGCTGTGCTCCCCATTGGGCTTGACAACCTGTGCATTCCCTGGAGATCCCTCTAGTTGCTCTGTATTTATGTTCCTAAGGATCATAAGAAGGTGCAACTAAAGTGTACCCCACCAAAAGTGGAGGATAGCTAACCCTTGCCCATGGCAGCTGATTTCAAATTATGAGGTCATTTACCAGCCCTGTCCCGTACAACAGGTGTTGCATGTAAGAGGTTTTATTGAAGCCTAAGTGACATTTTAATTAGCAGAGCGGGAGCGGCAGCTGACTGCTGGTGTTCGTATTCTGTTGCATTTGGAGCTATTTTCTTAGTGCAAGATGGATGCGAGGGTGAATTTTTCCAGTAATTTGTATGATTGTGCATACTTTTGTTGTCATTTCAGCGCTAGAGTAAATAACACGAGTTATACCCACCCCTAGTTTTAATACCTCTCCTCGCCCCCTGATAAGGAAATGGAGTTTAAGAGAGTGGCAGAGTTTGTGTGTGTGCATGGACGTGGGTGGGGGATGCGTGTTACACATGCAGTAGGTGCCTGAAAAAACTTGTGCAGAAAGAACTCTGCCCAAGGACACATCGAAGGCAACACAAAATGTTTTTGCCCTTTCAGGGTCAATTTGATCAACTTGTTATTTCTTTGAGTTGGTGTTTGCAGGTGGACACCACAGCCACCTATTTTAGAGGACCGGGACACTATATTTTTCCCATGGGCAGCATTCGTGGTCATGGAAGATTAAACGTAAATATAATTTGTAAATATGGTTCGCTTATTCCAGTGGCGGCGCTGAATCACCAACTTGTGAGTGTAGTGTGCCACCTTCTGGCAAAACTGTGAACTGCACCATGCTAAAGAAACCGAGCGCCACGTACAATTACCTCTTCCCTCTTTGGGGTCTGCTGGTTGCCCCATAGCAACCTGAAAACCAGGATTGGGACAGCTAGGTTTCTCCTGTGGCAATGCACATAGATTGAACAGTTGTGGACAATCCATCCTCGGCTCTAACTTTCCAAAAGTCTGGGAATAAATGCCAAAATATGCACTCGTTGCGCTCTGGAGAAAGTTTAAATGTAAAAGAATCCTTTAGCTTTCACTTTCTTTGACGCATAACCAATATTTCATGTTGTCTTGAGAAGGAGGTCTGCCTACCGGGGCATAAGGATGTTTGTCAAGAAAAGGACTCGTGTTAGTACATCCTCTGATTCCGAGAAACGGGCCCAGTAGCAGGAAGGGGCCTGGTGCAGCGATCTGCCCTAGAAGAGGAAGCTGCTGGGAAGAAGCAAGCCGCCCCAGGACAAACCGCAAGCCCACGCTGGCTAACAACTGTGACACCCAGGAGCCCTGAGCATCTGGGAACTCAGCTGGGCAGAACAGACCCAAGCATCATAGCAGGACCGTGATGGGCAAGGATCTGCAGGAGACATTTAAGGATTGTACCTCTAATGAGGCTGCATGGTCCTCAACTAATTGTTTATTTGTCTCTTGTCCAGTGCCCATGAATATGAGATCACCAGAAGCTGGTTATGTGTACACGTAGGGCCTGATTCCCGTAATTTTACATGTGCAGATATACTGACATGTAAATCTACTCCTCTACTTATGTGTAATCCTTCATGTTTTTTCTATTAACCTTTTCGGGTGTACATTTACACCGAGGTGGAGAGGTACATGTCTCCACGCCCTCGAGTCAGGAATTGGAGACTCTTACAATAGGATTTAAAAGTATAATGTTATAACTAGTAACCATTCACATGTAGGTGGAAATCTCCACCACCAAAGCAGAGATCTCCGTACTGGAAGCATTGGGGAAATTATTACAGTTTGGCATTCTTAAAATATATTTAAAATATACAACTATTTAAAACGTTTATGTTATAAATATTTAAAATGCATTTAACATACAACTGATAAAATAAAAATTTAGAGCACATTAACTCAAATGAAATGGGTATTAATTAATTCATTAAAATGTATTAATTTCATTTATATTTTTAAAGCAATAGTTTTAAAGCATTCCACCATCAGTAACATTTTATTTTTTATTTAATATGTAGTAACATTTGTTTAAATGTATATGTTCAATTCAGTTAAGCTATTTATATTTTTTAATAAAACTTGAAAAGTCCACTGTACCGTTTTCAATAAAGTATATTACATATTAAAATAATAAACAAAAAAATGTAATAATTATAACACATTCTGTATGCATATTTATGTGTAGTTATGCGTATATACATACACACACACATAGGCATTAGATGTCAAAATAATGTAACTAATTTAACATTAGCTCTTATGGGGTGTTATTTTATTTCCCACCCTCCATTATTTTCTATGGGAAGGCTGGGCTGGGGTACATTTGAACCAGTTTTGTCACTTTTAGATCTGGAGTAACTTTAGAAGTGTAATTTGTGAATAGCAATGGTCTTACATTTTTATGGATGTCTGTTTTATTATCATATCCCTCCCTATACTAACTAGTAAACTTATGGGTACAGGGATCTCTTCATTGAAAGATAGGTAGGTGGGGGCGAGATTTCCGCCACTAGGTTTGTGAATTGCATTTTGCAGTAATTAGCACTACTGTAGTTCTACTTTACATACTACGCATTGGAGTTTGTCACCTAGGAAAATATACTTTTAAGCACAGGGTAGTAGTGCTTTGGCAGCCTGAATCATCATCCTGGGCTGGGATGGTTGTATGTAAGACTATGTCCCACAAAACTATTGTGCTGCCAATATATTTATTTAACCTAGTCCTTCAGGTAGCATACCGGTTGGGTTGTTCATTCTTGGTGTTGGCATTATAATGACCTGTGTTTTTGGACCATTTTTACAAATTCTCAGCATACTTGTATCAAACCCTCTGAGTTTTCCAATCTTTTATACAGGAACACTAATAAACTAGGGGAAAGTGCTGACGTATCATTGTAGGCTTGATACATTATGTTGCAACTGCATCACTGATGTGAACTGTAAACAAAGTCTATAGTAACAGACTGCAGATGAGAGAGCACCTGAAGTTAATCAAGAAAGCATGGACCCAGATGGACATGGCTAGGAATATTTTGGAGTTGTGGGTTCCTCGGACCTCCTTTTACCACGTGATATGGGAATGTGTTAACAGAATGTTATACTGGCAACAAGTCTATAGCCTCGTTGCCCAGGAGAGGACAATCAAGACCCCTGACTCTAAGGTGCCAATACTGGGTATCATGGATGAGTGGGCCTCAACCGGAGCACAACTGACGCTGGCCCGGAATAGGCTTTCTGATAGCTAAACGTGGCATAGCCAGACACTGGAGCCAGGCACTACCTCCACCACCTGGCAAGTGGATAAATGGTAGGCATTGATGCACAGCAGCAAAATGAATGATTTATAATTAGAGGGGTTGGGAGATGAAACATATGAAACTATTGGCCTCATGGATTTCCTGTAAAGATCTTTGCTGATATGTTTAGGGATGTAATTTGGTGGAGTGCCTTACCTCGCATCAGGAATATATGAATATGCATTCTCTGCATGGAATTAATATCGAACATTATCCACTGTCTCTTGATTTTACTGTTTGTATTTACTGTAAACAATAAAATTAAGTAAAAAAAGAAAGCATGGACTATTTGCACATGAAACAACATTGGCCACAGGGCCCATTATTATTTGCTCTACAACTTTATAACAAATAAGTATAAAATAACTTTAGGGATTGATCTTGGCTCTTTTTTGTGGTATCCTTTTTCAAGTTCCTTTTTTCCCAATGCGTGAATAAAAGAGTTACTCTCTTTAAAAGGGGTAGCTATAACAGCCTATTGAGTTCATTGTGTTAATCACCTGGTTTTGAGATCCAATCCTACTTTCACCACCTAAAGTTAGTCTTCACTGCTCACCTATTTTACAAACACAGAGGAATGTGTACTAAAGGAGTGACTAGGATATCCAATTGCAGTGCAACAGAGCCTGAGGTCCTGAAACACCAGTTGTAAATAAAACAACTTCCCAACCATTAACCTCTAACCGCGGTCTCACAGGCTCCCCACTGATCCCACAATCCTTTCCTATTTGTTGCATTTTGGGTATGTTTTGGTTATGTTTATGTTATGTTTTGGCTATGTTTATGTTATGTTTTGGCTATGCTTATGTTATGTTTTGGTTATGTTTATGTTATGTTTTGTATACAAAACAGTGATTGATGGAATGCTTGAATTAATCTCAGCCACTGGTAATCACTCAAGTTTGTATCCCAATCCATCATTATTTTGCACACCATGCCATCTCAGTTTGGATCCAGCTATGTGCAAATCAGTCTTGACCCTGCTCCAAGAGAAACAGTCCAGCCCAAACTGTCAATCCAGGTCCTGCCTGAACAGGAACACAAGCACCCAGGTCCAGTTTTGCCCTAGTTATAAGCTCATCAGCCGGGTACAGCTTGGTTCCAGTGACACCGTGCGCACGGGACCCATGTCTGGGCCTACCTGTCCCACTTAGGGCAACTCAATAAGTACACAAAACTGTGACTGATGGAATGCTTGAATTAACCTCAGCTACTGGTAATCACTCGGGTAGCATACCAATCCATTGATATTTTGCAGACATGCCACCTCAGTTTGGACCCAGCTGTGTGCAAATCAGTCTTGACCCTGCTCCAATACATACAGTCCAGCCAGAACTGCCAAGCCAAGTCCTCCCTGACCTGGAAAACAAGCAACCCAGAACCAGTTTCACCCGAGTTATGGGCTCTTCTGCGGGGTTATGTTTTGGTTAGTTATGTTATGTTTTGGTTATATTATGTTATGTTTTGGTTATGTTATGTTATGTTTTGGTTACGTTAAATTATATTTTGGTTATATTATGTTTTGGCTACGGTACGTTACCTGATACTATGTTTGGTTATGTTATGATTTGGTTAGGCTATGTTATGTTTGGTTGTGTTATATTTTGGTTAGGTTAGAAATGTTATGTTTATGTTATGTTACTTATGCTATGTTTTGGTTAGGTTTTGGTATGTTTTACTTATGTTGTGTTATGGTATGCATGCTATTTGTTATGTTACATTATGTTATATTGAGTTTTGGTTATTTTATATTATGTTTTCCTTAGGTTTCATATGGTATATTATGTTTCTGTTATGATAGTAATGCTATGGTTAGTTCATGTTATGTTATGTTTTGGTTATGGTTTGTTATCTGACGTTATGTTTGGTTATGTTATGCTATGAATTGGTTATGGAATTTTCTGTGATGGTATGCTTTGGTTATGTTATGTTATGTTATGTTCTGGTTAGGCTATCTTTTGGATAGGTTGTGTGATGTTTTGGTTATGTTCTGTTGCCTTATCAATAAAACACAGGGCAACAACGATAATCCTGAATGCACATCCTTACAGTTTCAGAAAGTATTAGGTTTACATATGGTGCTACTAACACTGATTACACATCTGTTGCCAATGTGTATAAACTGAAGCCTATACCAGGACCAGTATTATTACTAAACAATACCAAGTGAAGCTCACATGCGTAAACAAATTGTACGTTACACAGATATTTGTTGGGTCATAATGAAACACAATTAAAAAATCTTTTCAAGATAGTGAATCATCAGTATGAATTACAGGTATACTAGTAACATTGTTTCATGAGCTCTTAATGGTTATAAATAATCCTACATTTTATTCAAAATAGAGCATCATATTTAATCCTATCTCCCATAATCCTTAAAATAGAACCTGGAGAAATATCTCTTTAATAATATATTGCCATAGGAAGAAAAAGTTAGCTCCTCAATATAAGATATGAAATTAATTTAGACAAACTCGTTCAACATAACATCCTATTTATTCAGATTATTTATTCTGATCATTAGTCCAAAATATTGATCATTAAAATTAAAATTAATTAAAATTAAGAACAGTCCATCAAAACAATGTGCTCTCAAAAGAGAAAAAAATATAATATTTTTCAGTCCCAAGTTTATGTGATTTATTGTCACATCATCAGTCTTCCGCCCGTATTGCTAGGGTGTTGGAATCTCAATCCAATAATTAGGAAAATGTCCTGCCGTCCAAATGTTTAGAAAGAATAGCCAACACATGTTTGGTCCTAACATAGGACTTCTTCAGGGCTAGTAACAAATAATACTAATATTTTTATGAAAATCAATGTTGAACCAACATTTCAAAAAGTGAAAGCTATGTCAATTAGTGCATGATTAAAACATGCATAGAACGTACAAATGAATTAGTGTTTAGCATTGTGTCTATCCATATGTGTGAATCACAAATATTACGTTTATATTCACCAAGTGGAAAATTATATGATGCAATTCCATTGTCTAACTTCTGTATATATTACCTTCTGTGAAAGCCCTTAGGGTTTAATCTAATTAGCAGAGAGTGCGAAGGTGAAATATAGAAGCGGAACAAAGTTAGATTAAACATAACCCTATTTTATTGTCTACTCATTACAAAATACAAAAACCATAACCAGGTCCAATCCATACAGTTACTTTATGGTAATCACATCAAAATCTTAATTATAACTCAAAGAGCACAGCCACTGAGGAAAAACAAATATGTTTATCATATGCATGTTCATCAACCAAACATCTTCATAGTACTATAGACAGCACAATCTTGATCTGATTTTATGTATGATTTCAATATGTTAGTTGCCTTTTGTGAACTCTAACCATGAACTGTTGCCTCGCAGCTACCGGGAGGGAAATACAACTTAAGGCTGGACTAAGTACTAATAGTATCCGTCTTCCATACAAAGTTCGACAACAGAATGCAGTGCCAGTAGATGACTCCCGCCAGCCAGAGGCCCAGTGGATCAGGCCCTCCTCCCTGACCTCGGCCACTTCTGTCTGCACGCTTATGGCTAGTAAAGGGATAGGTAGGGCATAGAAGAGCAGGTTCCATATCATCTCTGCACCACCTTTTCCAAAACCACAACTTAAGGCTCGTATTCATTGTCTGACAATTTTCAGACTTTTTTTAATGGTAGGATAAGTTATGGTAGGTTATGTTACGTTCTGCTGTTATTTTGGTTATTCTTATGTTTTGGTTATGTTATGTTTTGGTTATGTTCCGTTCCTTTACATTATGTTAATAACTATGTGTAAAGGTACCTCATTTCTAAAAGGTTTCTTGGGGCATAGCTTCCTCTCTCACTTGGATTGTAATTTTTTTAATCAAGCTCTACATATTTCCGTGTATTGCTATATTTAGTGGCTTGCTGACTCCAGATCCACACCTTACTCTTTTTAAACTTTTTAAACATTGTTTTCGTAAAAGCCCAATAGCTGCACACTGCTACCAGGCCTCTCGCTTCTATTTTTGAAACATATTTTCTTTCTTAATTAACTGTTGTAAAAATCTCAACTTAAAAGGACTGCTGCTGTACTTCATTTAAAAAAAGTACAAGCTGGCAGCCCGTGCTTGTGTTCGGATGCGTGGATTGCTACTGGAATGGTTTGCCACACTGCTTCAGAACAAAAGGTTCCGTATGTGGCTGCGTTTGAATGGGTTTGGCCATGAACTATGCAAAACAACGGCTCAGTGAGCACTCACATTGGAGAGACAGAACAAAGCGGCTTTGCCAGTGTTTGTGTTAACGCAGCTGGTTGTTACTTTATTGATGGTCTAAGCATTTGCACAGAGTGTCCTTGACCCCTCCTCTGACATTCCCACTTTTTCTTTAATTGCTTCACACACTGGAACTCCGGCACCTTTACACTCATTCACATCTCATTCCCATGGGACCCTGGTTCACCACATGAGCAGCTCCACGGAGGCAAGATGCCAAGGGGGAGGCCCTCACTATGAGCACAATGACTCAAGGAAAGGATCCCAGTATGGACCCATGGCCCCGACCCCATAACTGTGGATACCTCCCCCATTTATTGATTTTGCACTGAGCCAAGAACCAGCTCTAAACAAGCAACCAGCCCTCCGCTGAAACTGGAAGTGCCGAAAGATGCTGTGGATAATTAGTATGGGCAAATATATCACAATCTTATAACCTCCTTTTCTGTCATAAGAGGTACAACTGCAATGTCATCATATATGCATGTGATTAGATGATTTATAATGTATGTTTGCATATGGAAACAACACTTTGGGTCCATCTACCTGCCACTGGAAGGCAAGGAATGTTGTAGGCAATACTTAAGTCCTCATTTAAAAAATATTACAAGGATCTATTAAAACAGGATAGACATATAGTAATAATGTCTTCCATAAAATAAAACACAAAGGGGGTTATTACAAATTTGGAGGAGGTGTTAATCCGTCCCAAAAGTGACGGTAAAGTGACGGATATACCACCAGCCGTATTACGAGTTCCATAGCATATAATGGACTCGTAATACAGCTGGTGGTATATCCGTCACTTTGCCGTCACTTTTGGGACGGATTAACACCTCCTCCAAAGTTGTAATAACCCCCAAAATAACAAATAAGAAGCTACTCACTGAGGTTATCCTTTATATTTGGAACCCAACTAAATAAATAATATCCATAATGACGTATCCTATGGATGTACATGTTTGTGATCAGGTGTAGAATGTGTGCCAATGGGATATGCAGAGATCTTAGAGGTTTGTGATCATGCTATGTTTCGACTGATACTCTGAGGCAGCATCCTGAAGACGTGACCACAATACAAAAACAACATTAAACTGTCATCGCAAATGGAAATGTGAAAAGATAATTAATCATTTATTTCTACCTATTATGTAGCGCATGCATGTTTTGCACATATTCAGTGGTAGTTGACCTTGTAAGTGACATTTAGGTCAAAGAGGAAGTAAGTTTGCTTAGAACATTCAAAAAGTGTGGTTTCTGAAGAAGTAAAATAAATGTTCTGCTTTTAGTGTGATAATGCTTTCCTATTAACGCCTCTTAAGGGCATTCCTTGCAAAAGCCTTATATGTGTATAAAACTTGAATCCTTTAGATGTGCTAACACCTGGGCAGATGTACTAATGTATATCACACAATTCAGAGCAGTAACCTATGTTGCTGGGCTTCATTCCGTGGGAGGGAGAGAGCAGGACAGCCAGCGGCGGCTCCTCCGTTAGATATTATGTTTATTATTGTTTTGTTTGTTAAAGGGGCAAGACCACAGGGTTGATGAGCAGTGAGAGGGAGTGCATAGCACTCCCCCTCAGTGCGCATGTAAGTTGGCCGGCCGGCCGTCTTGGGCCAGCCAAACACACATGCACAGTAGGCTCGCTCCAGCCCAGCAACACAGTTGTCGGGCTGGAGAGAGCATGTGCAGGCTCCCAGTCTGTCTGGGAGCGCCCTGGCTGGGCACTCCCAGCCAATCCTGACGCAGCTCTGAGCAGCGTCAGGATTTACCACAGGGTACGCTGGGAGCCTGTGTGTGCCTGCAGCAACGGGAGAAGGAGGAGTGGCAGATAATGTACGTTTTATTTATTTATTTTTTAATTAAACTTTACCCTCTGCCGCCACCACACATCCCCCTGACCCCAACGTGCTGCACCCACCCCACCCCGCCCGAGCAGAGTGAGTTGCTACTGAGGATACCACTCTCTTCCCAAGCACTGGCGCACTTTATAATTGCTTCGCTGAGGCACACACCTTTACACCAAAGAGCACCTTGTACATGAGCCTGGCATAGATTTTATGCTGGAAGGATGTCTTCCCAGTGCAAAGTTCAGTGCTTAGTGTTCCTTTCAAACTTCTCCCGAATTGTTTTTCTGCTGTGCAGTACAGCACACATGCAAAGTTAGAAAATAATTGGAGAAAATGAATCTTTCCTCTTTCCTTGCACCCACCTCAAAAACGTGGAGTTTTTGTTTTGGTGCAAAGCTCTATCTACAAATGATAGTAGAAAGGACTTTGCATAAAAAACCATGGATGAAAGTGTCTATCCATGAGGCATCTCCTTGACCCACAGTGCTGCCTTATTTGACTTCTAGTGTAACAGAAAAGGGGTCAGGCCAATTAGACAGCGAGGCTAGGCAAATATGAATAAATGAAAAAAAAATCCAACGATGTCAGTGCTTTGAAAAAATTCTTTACATTGAGGAAGCAAACAAATTACTACTCTCACAACAATCATTTTTAACTTGTCCAAAAATTTCTAAAATGAAATCAAATGGACATGTCATATACACAAAGACAAAAACAAAAACAACAAACAAATGCTTAATGTGAGAACCTTTGTAGCATACAAGATAAATATTGTATAAGGCATTGATTTTAATTCTCCCACACAAATCAAGGGTTCTCTTCAGGTCACAGAACACCTGGATATGACTGTAACAACAGAAAAGATGAAAAATTATTTTATGTTGATCACTTTTTTTAGAATGTCAAAAGATCAACATTTAATCACAATCCCCTTCCAAAATAATTGTAAATATCTGGTGAGTAGAGACAACTTTCTTTACAGGTGACTTGCTGCTTGAGCGGTAATCCCCCCAGTTTTCTAAAAAAAAAAAAAGGAGAAAAAAACCTCACTGTAACACATCACAACATATCAAAGTTCCAGATATTCTAACTGCATAAATGACCCACAGCGTATAAAAAAAAGTCATTTTTAGCTGCCCATGTTTTTGTGGCAATCCTTTATACTTGTTTAACTAAAACTGTTGTGAACGGTGTAGTAAAAAACAACAACTAGAAACTACACGAGCTAAATAGTTTCACTTCTAGGCAGCTTCCAAATGCAAAACAAGTTTTGTGCTGAAGGTATATCCTAAATCAACCCTTTGCGATGGTTTGCATCACTTTGGTGACTCTGCACTAGGGCAAAATATTGTACTGCATTGTATTGCAATAGTATTTATATAGCGCTTACTACCCTTGACGAGGCGTCGAAGCGCTTTTCGGCGAGTAGCACGCTATTCTGGAACCCAACAAGAATTAGTGATGGATTAGTATTGGGAAATATGAGTACAGTTTTAGTATTATTATGAGTTAATTTGAGCAGCGGATATGAGAGTTTGTTAGTTAGATCGACTGGAGTAATGGAGGGATGGAGGAGGAAAGAAATCCAGAAGTGTTAATTGGGAGTATATGTATGTGTGTATGTGTATATATATATATATATATATATATATATATATATATATATATATATATATATATATATATGTGTATATGTTGTTTCTGTGCTTGGCATGTTTGTGGGTCATTGCATGGCTCCTGAGTGGGTTGTTATACTAGATATCTATGAATCCCTGCTCTCATCTCATCACACTTATCAGACTTGTCATGTCTCTATCAAACTATCCTCCATTCCCACTCTGACTCATCCCAAATCCTTTCTACTGCTTTCATCTACTAAATAACTCTGCCTAAGCACTTCCACATCTAACTCACCAAACCTCACTCTACCACCATGATCTCCCACACAACCCTACTAAATTCTCCCTCATTTATCTCACCCTGCTACTATGATCTCCCTAACCCTTCCACAGACTCTTCCCTCCTCCATCCCCCTTTACTCATCCCAAGCCTTTGGGTTGAAACCCTATGTAGTCATAACCACTAGGGTGCGTCCTGCACACAAACAACGCCTTTAAAATGCAAGCAGGAGTTACTTTTACATGCTCAGACATACAGGCACAGTATACATATACAAAGAAGCCCATGTACACAAACAGAAGTTCACACAGATGTACACATATAACGAGAACCATACACACAGGCATGTTTGCCTACACACAAACAGTGACAGACATCTAGAAAAATAGAAAAACACAAAGGTAACTGGAGTTGCAAAAGTTCTTTCTAAAACCAATCCAGGCTGGCACTTCAGTGCCTGTTGGGGTTTGTGGATGCAGAAGTAATTTACTCAGCATAACAGAGCTACCTAGGGCCATCCGGTCTGTGTAGGTAATGGGTGTTCACCTGCAGAGAAACTTAACACTGCAGTCTCACAGGTGGATATCAAGGCTGCAGCATTTCACAGTGAAGTAGTTTTCAAATCTGTGTTTTAACATCCAGTATGAACTTGCCTGCCTTCCCTGTGGTAGGGAAACAAGTGTAGATGATGTTAGAAGCTGCTGCTGTGGAAGCATCACTACACATTTCTGATCTCTGATCAATGTCCCTGCTAAACCTCACTTAAAGATAAAATAAGATGCAGTGAAATTTGAGGACAGTGGTTTTTGCCCAAAGTACCTAGTTGTAACACAACACATGGTGTTTCTGTCATGTTTCTAGCATTAACAGTGCAAAGGAGTAGGCATGCGCATCACATACAACAGGCGTCGTCCATGAAATCCAAGAGAAGAGAATTGACCCTCTTCTATACTCCTGTCTCTGCTCTTCCACCTTTTTTCAACCTTTGTATCTACATCTCTCATCACTTCTCCCTGTTCTTACACATTCCCACCCACCATCACTCTCCTCTTCCTACTTATTTCCTTTTAACTTTCTATCCTCCTTCCTCACTTCCCCCCTTTCATTCTTTGCTCTCACAGTGAGACCAGAAAAACTTGAGAATATCACTGTACTTTCTACACTGAGGAGGAGGAGGAGGAGGAGGAGGAGGATGAGGTCAGAAGTCACTTAGATCTTGGATGTCTTGTCATTTCTTTATTTCATATGGGTTTCATAGGGTTTTCGTAAATTGAGCACCTTTAGAAAAATGGAAACCTACATACATTTTCATTTAAACGTCCACCCAAGAGTAGTAGTTCTTAGTTGCTCGTTTAGAAAGTTCTTCAGCCTTTGATAAATATTGAATGCATGTACTTGTTTACACCTGTCAGAAAGACTATATTGAACTGAACTTCACATAAAGACAAGACAACAAAAAGTCTTTAATAGCCACTGCAAATGTGTACACTTCAAAGGTGGCCATCTTAGAACTAGGTTTACTAAAATAACACAAATGTCACTCAAATGTGGTGCAAGCACATCCAGATAGCCATCTTTCAATGCATTTGTATGATTTGAACAAACCCTTCCAAAGATGGCCACTGTGGATGTGCTCACGTACAGGGCAGCCATCACTGAATGCACTGTATGATGTTATTAACAAACCCATTTAAAGATGGCATTTATGTGGATACACGCACATCCATGATGGCGATCTTTTAATAATTTAGCATGATTCGAACAAATTCTTTCAATGATGGCCACCATGGCAGTGCTTGCATACAGGGCGAATGCATTGTATTATGTTAACAAACCCATTTACAGATAGCAGTGTGGATGTGTGTTTCTTAGAATAATACAAATCCATTCTAGGATGCTCACCGTGCATGCTCATTTAAGGAAGGCCAACTTGAAATGTGAATAAAATAATTATTAAGATAGACACCTTTTGTTAGCCCGGCAGGCACCCAAAACTTTAAAACATCATTAGACAGGCAAATGGGCCACAAGCAGGAAAGGTCAGGAGTGCAGTGAAGGTGTGGGTAGGAAGGTAGGGTGGACATATTTTTTTTAATGAGCTGGATGAGGAAGGGTGGTGGAACAACTGATGAGCTGGGACAAGGGGGCTAGCCTCGCAGCACAGACAGTGAGTTACAGGGGAAGGGGCAACCAGCACATAGGGAAGATGTCAAGACAGCAAGAAAATTGAAAAAGTAGCTCCCTAAATGCAAGCAAGTTCAGCAGTGGCAGCATGCACGTCAACCAATCAGAAAACTGAGACCAAAATGCTCCTGAGTGGGAAAAACAAATGAATAGGGAGGAACGCATCAAAACAGAAGCAGAGAAGTGAGGAAGACTAAAAATCCATCCAATCGTTAGCAAGGGACTATCAAGCACACTCTCTTTATGTCCAGCAAAACACACAGCTAAAGCTGTGTGTAGCCGAGACCAAAAATGATGGCGATGGAAAGCCTAGTAGAAGCCATCAGCCACTCCTAAAACTGGGAATACAATTAAAATCTTCGAGTGTCATCAAAAGTTTGCATTGTTCGGTTTTGTTGGATGTTTCAGTCACTGATACAAACTTAAATGAAATGCAAGAAAAGGGGTTTTTCTTTACAGAGAAAAATGTTTTATGTGAGAGAAAAAAAAGAAACAAAATGTGAATTTCCACATGGACTCTTAATTCTTTAGTGTCTATGGGCCTGATTACAACTTTGGAGGAGGTGTTAATCCGTCCCAAAAGTGACGGTAAGGTGACGGATATACCACCAGACGTATTGCGAGTCCATTTTATCCTATGGAACTCGTAATACGGCTTGTGGTATATCCGTCACATTTGGGACGGATTAACACCTCCTCCAAAGTTGTATTCAGGCCCTATATCTAGGTTATAAGGAAACAGGAGCCCTGAGAATATGTCACACAATGTTCCATTTGGCACTAAGTAAAGAATATTCTGCGCTTAGATGGCAAAGAAGCGCTGGTTGATGCTTCTCCCTTGAGTAGATGTGCCAGCACAATCCCACGTAAGCTTACTTCGTTAACCCTGAAAAAGGACACATAACTTCCACCCACATAATATAGCATGGTTTATCACTGAATTTGCTCCCAACTATGGAAAGTTACCATAGTGAGCAACCATGGAGTCAAAAAATGATTTATTTCCAACTGACACTATATGATTTTAATCCATGTCCGGCCCTCCCATTAGGAAAGCTAGTGACCTACTGAATCTTGTGTAGTACACCCTGTGATTAGGCAGGCAATGACTTCAACATCGCCATCTGGCACAACTTTGTTGGGTTTATGGAAATATCTATGTCTATAGGGAAAACATTTTTCCTTGCAGAGAAAAACAAGCAGATTGTAAAACCAACAAGATTCCGTTTTTAACATACTGGCTTAGGGAATGACGTGGGGTCATTAGGTACCATTCCAAGATAGCTAATGCCGTTTGGATTAGTAAATAAAAATGTAATTTTAGTTGTGCTTTCTTGGAGTGCAGAGTGGCCTGGCTTGAAAAGACAGCTGCCAGGCCCTCCAAAAAATATCAGATGAAAACACAGACAAATATGAGGGATTCGGAAGCAACAGAGGAGCAGATAGGGGGAAGCAGGTGGGTGGAGAACAACAGGGATGGGATGAGGAAGCAATGGAGACACTTGAGGCTGGGCCCAGGGGAGGACAAAAAAACTAAAGAAAAAAGAAAAAACATTGAAGGCCGATAAAAATAATGGGCAAGCTTGGGGAGAGTGGGTGGGGGGAGGCTGGGGGTAGCATCAGAGTGCGCAGGGGCAGGAGGGATGGCTTGTTGGGGGAGCAGTATGTGAGCAAGAGCGCTAGAAAACAAGTGAAGTGCGCTCTCATGTGAGTAGTGGAAAAATACAATTCATCCAACCAAAAAGATGGTAAACAGGCTAGGCTCAAGGGGATCGACAAACACAAGAAGAGGAAAGAATACAGCTACTGCATGAGAAGTAGGCAAATGAGAGTGACAATAAAACTAACCACTGGTAAGCAATTGCTGTGCTCTAACCCCAATGTAAGTATCTGGTATGGTCCACAAGAGGTATGTGGCGAACATACAGCTTAAATCTGTCAGGTTGACAAGACTTTAAAAAAATGTGTTTGTACTTTAGGTATCGTTCCCCCATGTGGACTTCTACACACTATCACTAAGTAGTAATCCACGCAGACGCAGCAAAAGGAGCCCACTGGATTTACTATTGGAAATGTAAGGGAATTCCAACATAAAAGAAAAAGTATATTCTGGCATAAATGTAAATTTCACCTGTGCTTTTATGTTGTTTATTTTGGTGGAGAGGGCCCATAAACTACAAATTGATGGAGTGATAGAGCAGCACCCGAAAGCCACAATTCCAGTGGAAAGTACTAGTGTAGCAGAGACCCACAACCATGGTTATCAAGAGAGAACTAGCACTGCCACTTACAAGTTCAAATAATATTCATCACATGTATAGTGAGAATAGATTCACTTAAAGAGATGCTTACGCTGTTTGTACGTTGTTTATAGATAGAACATATTAGCAGAGACTAAAGTAATTCATGCGCAGCCCTTTTGCTCTCGGGCCAATCAGTCTCCACAATTAATTTGTTGAATTGGGCCAGATAAGAGATCAAATCCCTATTTCCTTGTTTTAAGTCTAGATATTCATTATCTGTGGCTTGGGAAATTGTTCTGCGGTCAAAAATTCGAAGTAATTCAGTTTTTAAAACTTTAATATCATAGCACAATTTGATCTAAATAAAAAATGGCTCTTTAGTAGAAAATGACTTATATGCTACATTATTGAAAAACATTTCATTTGATTATACAGTTCATAACATGTTATGAAGTAGTTATATATTTGCTCAGGTGCATTAAATAACTCTCAGAAATCTGGCCCTGGTTTTTAGAAAGAAGACACCGGGATATACCATGAACTGGAGTTCTCCTGTCTTGTTAAGATGTCCTATCTCCTCCTGCTCTGCTCATACTGCTTAAAGCCTCATCGGGCCTACCAGGAAAACAATAAGAAAGATCTAAGCCAGACCCTGGACTTCCTACCATAAATTATTATTGCGCATGGTCGTCAGGAGTCCTTAAAACTGATTGCGTATGTTGATGCATTAGATACACAACACCAGTGTACTTTTCTATGTGTAAGATTTGTCTTTTTCTAGGTGTATGTCAGACTTACATCTGGAAAATGAATCCCCCTATTCTTCGTATCTTCTCAGCCCTGCTGTGAGAACTTCACCTACTCAATAGTGACACTGCTCTTTTCCATTTGTTAACCAGAATTCTTGGCTTGGTGACAGCAAGTACCATTTTGAAGGAGCCTCCTTCATGCGTTCAGTGTGGCCTCTATGTGATTTTATAAGGGTAAAGTCTAAGGGCCTTATTTAGAGTATTGTGGGTGGGATAGTTCCTCGAATTGTGACGGATATTCTGCCCAGTGTATTACTAGTGCCATTGGCAATAATACACATGCAGTACGGTGGATAGGGCATCTACCATGGGTGTGGTGAAGTATCTCTCTCCCAAGCTAAGGCCCTAAGCATGGATACTGAGTTTGGCCAGTGGCAGTCATACATTGTTTTATAAGAAGAGATGGACTAGATACCTGGATATTACCTAGAGGTCTACCTTTTCATTTCCTTTCTATGTCTCAAAGAAATATAGGGCCAGATGTATCATTTTTCCAAAAAGAGATTACCTAATTGCGATTATCTGTGAATCACAATTATGTAACCGCTATTTGAATGTATGAAACTCCAGGAGTTTCATTTAGAGATTCCCAATGGCTCGCAAATCGACCTACCTCATTAATATTCATGATGTAGATCACAATTTGTGACTCAGTGTGAATGGCTTGCGACTCAGTGTGAATGTCTCAGCAGACCACCATGTATGTGATTGCTGTTAAATAAAGCAATCTTTTTTATTAGACATGCAGCCCGTTTTCCTTACAGGAAAATGGGATGCATTTAAAACAGAATAATGGAAAGTTTTCTATTTATTTTGTAAGAGTAGGCACTGGTCCGTGGGAACACTGCCTGCTCTTACAAAATGTTTTTGCATGCATTCACAAAGGGGAAGGCGTCCCCAGGGGACCCCTTCCTATTTTCAAATGAGTTAGCACCTACTTGAAGTAGGTGGTAAAATGTGAATGTTTTGCAACCGCATTTTGGTCACAAAACATTCCTACATACCGCTGCGATTTGGTTTTAGGAAGGGACGCTCTTGACTTGCCCTTCCTAATACCGAATCAGTATGTAGTCGCAATTCCAAATTGTGATTCGGTAACAAATTACTGACTCGCAAATTGGACTTCATACTTACCAAAATGCATTTTTGCGATCACAAAAGGCCCGATTGCACCGTTTGCGATCGCAAAAACGCATGATACATTTGGGCCATAGTTATGATGTTGTTACTGGGCCATCATGTTAGTTTGATGCTTATGTTTTCTTGCCCGGCAGTCGTGAGTAAAGTAGCTGAATGCAGACAGTGGTGATGTGTTCTCTCCCATTTTAAAAGCAGAGACACCTGCACCAGAGTTTTGTCTCACCCATTGAACTTCCTGGTCTACAACAACAGAGCACATGGCTTGTAATGAACATGCCCTGGATATTTCTATTCCTTGTGCACCATTTTCTTGTTAGTCTCCATTTCATGGAAACCATGTTTATGGAAAAGTGTGCAAGCCACAGATCTCTGCTCCATCCTGGTCACAAAAGTTAGATCTGGAGTTGGAGGAAATCTCTAGGTTTATGGACACATTTTAATTTTATTTTCCCTGAACATCCTAGGAAGTGAGGTGGAAGAAGAGGGAGAGTAAAGAACAGGAACAGTCTGTTCCTTTGTGCTGTCATAGGTTTCACTATTTCCTTATAGGATATAAATAACTAATAGTAAGGCCTGCCCCCATTAGTCTCCATTTTAGTCCCTAGTTTGAGTTCCCAGTATTACATGGGTAGATTATAATTTAAAACCAACCAGAGTGGTCTTTCAGATCCCCTGCCCCTTCCACCCCACATCCACTCAGCAATCAGCTGGTAAAATTCTTCATTTATTCCAGGCCAATAGCCAGAAGTATAATGTTTGGCGGGGGCATGGCCCTCAGCTGTGACCAAACAGTAAATCTGTGCACTATAGGTGCATTTGTTCCCCAATATTGTCTATATCAATAAATACTGACTATTTGAAAACTGTAGGACAAGAATATAAAGGACAGAATATTGAAAGTGCACGTTGGGAAGTAAAGATGTACTATTCCTAACTCCACATCTGCATACCTTGAATATATATATATATATATATATTTCGTAACCAAGTCCCGGAATGCAGGTGCTCCACACAGCGGTCCTGGATGGGTTCCGAGAGACCCTAATATAACCTTAAACACTCCTACCAATATCAGGAGAACCAGGACACCTCCAATATGAAAATTCAGTTTATTTCAGCACAAAATCCAACGCGTTTCGGCAACAGCCTTACTCATGGACACCACATAAATAAAGTGCTTCACATATATACAGCCCAAGTTGGTCATAGAAATAAAAATAAGAGTGAAAATACAAGTAAGAATAAAAATAAAAAACAGACAAATCCTGATACAACCACAGCAGAACACGTATTTGTGGTGGCCATCTTTAAAGTGCACATTCAATCTTAATACACTGTAATAAATGTTAAATAGTTTTTAAATAGTTTTTAAATCACACTGATATCACTCATAAGGTTTACATTATCAAAAAGACTTATTCAAAGTTACTTCTCATGATGTTACTTTACAAACAAATGGTAGAAAATATAATAAATAAATAAATATTTGATACACTATTGCAAATTTATAAAATAATTCAATTATTAAATATCTCAAATAAATATTACAATTACATATTTCATTTCCATGACGTTTGAGTAAAAATATCTATATATATTTTATCAAGTTAAAATCCAATATATTTTATAAAATATTTCATATAAGTATTTAGTACTCAAACCCATATCTCAATTACTACCATTGTATCTTGTACTGCCCAAGTGGGCATATACATTCGCAAGTAACTGTCCTAGAGGATACCATATCATTTCTGATGTTATACATAAACGACCTCGTTCTACTAGTGCATCATGGCTTATTAACCCAAATGGGTGGACATACAAATTTCATTCATAATAGAAAATTAACACCTCTCCATATCTTAATGTACATTGAAATAACACCAACACTACAAAATACTATTGTGGTAAAAAATGCTCATTGTACTACAAAACTTCACATATCCTCAAAATATATTAATTACTCAAGATGGATGCTCAGTTCCTCACTCGAATTCAGCCCTACAGGTTCCAATGTCTCAAACTCAATTATGTATTTAGACTCCAAAGTACGTAACGTCCTTACTCTATTGCCACCCCTTTTGTTGATCTTGACTTGATCAATGACCACAAATTTCAATAAATTCTCATTACCAAAATGTTGCTTAAAGAAGTGCCTCGCTACCGGATAGTTTTTATCATAATTCTTGATAGCTCGTCTGTGTTCCAGAACTCTTTTCTTTGCACTATGTATCGTGCTCCCCACGTACAATTTGTCACATGGACATATCAGACAATAAACACAATAAGTTGTGTTACAATTAAAGTTCCCCCTAATTGTAAAACTGTCTGACATCCCTGGAACATTTAGTGTTCTACAATTGTTACTAGTTCTGCAAGCTTTGCATTTCATACAACAAGCAAAACCTGCCACTTTAGTATTCTCCATATATCCCTTCAATGTTACATCATTGCGACATAAATTGTCTTTCAAAGATCTATTTCTCCTGAAGGTTATTTGAGGATTGTCACCAATCCAATTGTTTATAGTGGAGTCAGTCTGTAGAATGTGCCAGCTTTTGCTAAGAATAGATCGTATTTTATAAGACTGGTTGTTGTATGTCGTAATGAATCTGATTGGGTCATTGTCCTTCACCTGACTCTCATTCGTCCTATACAAAACATCATCTCTCTTCAAGGACTCTACTTTCCGTCTAGCTTGATTAATAACTTTAACCCCATAGCCTCTACTTCTAAATCTTTCACACATTACCTCACATTCCTGTTGGAAATCTGCTGTCTCACTACAGTTCCTCCGGGCTCTCAGCAATTCCCCATATGGGATGCTGCGTATCAGGGTCCCCGGGTGTGCACTATGGGCGCAAAGCAAGCTGTTACCAGCTGTCGCTTTCCTAAACAATTTGGTCACCAATCTGTTATCTCTTACATAGACTTCCACATCAAGGAACTCAATACAATTTGGATTCAAATGTTCAGTAAATCTCAAATTGTAATCATTATTGTTCAAGTCTTGTACAAATTGTCTAGCTCCTTTCTCATCACCCTTCCAGATTACAAAAATGTCGTCAATAAAACGGCACCATAGGACCACATTGACATCAAATTGAGTGATCACTTCAGACAACTGTTCCTCCCACCAGCCCATGAACAAATTGGCATAGCTGGGGGCGAAGCAGGTGCCCATAGCTGTCCCTTGCAACTGTTTGTACAGATGATCATCAAAAATAAATAAATTATTCTTGAGACAGAACTCAATCATAGTACATAACATTTCTGAGTGAAAAAGGAAAGACAAAGATCTCGCTCTAAGAAAATGTCTAATAGCTCTTACCCCTAAGTCATGATCTATACTTGTATACAAGCTGGTCACATCTAGGGTCAATAATAAAAAGTCATCATCCCATTGAATGTCCTCAATGATTTTTAGAAAGTGTGTAGTGTCTCTCACATAGGAGGGTATTGACTCAACAAAGGGGCGTAGAAAATAATCGATATATTTCGATGTATTTTCCAAAAGAGAATCCATAGCCGAAACTATAGGTCTCCCCGGTGGACTAACCATATCTTTGTGAATCTTCGGAAGGAGATATAGCACTGGAATCTTCGGATGATCACACTTAAGAAACAGGAACTCGTCCCATTCTATCATACCCTGATCTTTCCAATCTATAAGCATGGCATGATATTTCTCATTCATTAGTCTCACATCACCCCAGCTCACTTCCTCATAACATTGGACATTACTGAGCTGTCTCACTCCCTCTGCCACATATTTAATGGTATCCTGAATAACCACATTGCCCCCCTTGTCAGATTGTCTAATGACAATGGTGAGATCTTTTTTCAGTTCTTGGAGAGCTTGCCACTGCTCACCCGATAGATTGCTATTATTCACATTAAATACACCATATTTCAACTTTTTCAGTTGTTTAGTCATTTCTCTTTCAAAAACATCCAGAGCATCACACTGGATGGCAGGAAGAAAGGTCGATTTCGGTTTAAAATTGCTAGGACATGTACTGTCTAAGGCGATATCTAATCCCATCAAATTTAGAATAGGATCCTCATGAGCATCCACCCCCTCACACAAATCCATTGCTGTGTGAAGTACACCAATATCCGAAATGCATAGTTTGCTCTCATTATCTCTTACCACCACTTTCTCATCACTTTTAACTTTAGTGTGGTACCACTTTTTTAATTTCAATTTTCTGATGAATTTGAAGGTGTCAATCCTAGTTTGAGTATAGTTGAAACCACCAGTTGGGCAAAAGGATAAGCCAAGTTAAGCAACATTTTGGTAATGAGAATTTATTGAAATTTGTGGTCATTGATCAAGTCAAGATCAACAAAAGGGGTGGCAATAGAGTAAGGACGTTACGTACTTTGGAGTCTAAATACATAATTGAGTTTGAGACATTGGAACCTGTAGGGCTGAATTCGAGTGAGGAACTGAGCATCCATCTTGAGTAATTAATATATTTTGAGGATATGTGAAGTTTTGTAGTACAATGAGAATTTTTTACCACAATAGTATTTTGTAGTGTTGGTGTTATTTCAATGTACATTAAGATATGGAGAGGTGTTAATTTTCTATTATGAATGAAATTTGTATGTCCACCCATTTGGGTTAATAAGCCATGATGCACTAGTAGAACGAGGTCGTTTATGTATAACATCAGAAATGATATGGTATCCTCTAGGACAGTTACTTGCGAATGTATATGCCCACTTGGGCAGTACAAGATACAATGGTAGTAATTGAGATATGGGTTTGAGTACTAAATACTTATATGAAATATTTTATAAAATATATTGGATTTTAACTTGATAAAATATATATAGATATTTTTACTCAAACGTCATGGAAATGAAATATGTAATTGTAATATTTATTTGAGATATTTAATAATTGAATTATTTTATAAATTTGCAATAGTGTATCAAATATTTATTTATTTATTATATTTTCTACCATTTGTTTGTAAAGTAACATCATGAGAAGTAACTTTGAATAAGTCTTTTTGATAATGTAAACCTTATGAGTGATATCAGTGTGATTTAAAAACTATTTAAAAACTATTTAACATTTATTACAGTGTATTAAGATTGAATGTGCACTTTAAAGATGGCCACCACAAATACGTGTTCTGCTGTGGTTGTATCAGGATTTGTCTGTTTTTTATTTTTATTCTTACTTGTATTTTCACTCTTATTTTTATTTCTATGACCAACTTGGGCTGTATATATGTGAAGCACTTTATTTATGTGGTGTCCATGAGTAAGGCTGTTGCCGAAACGCGTTGGATTTTGTGCTGAAATAAACTGAATTTTCATATTGGAGGTGTCCTGGTTCTCCTGATATTGGTAGGAGTGTTTAAGGTTATATATATATATATATATATATATATATATATATATATATATATATATCATATGTACATATGTGTGGAATAAGGTATAGGAAATCTATAATTACATGTCAATATTTTGGATTCAATTTTCTGTCCTTAATATTCGGTGTCATCAGTATACTGGTTTTGATATTAAGGGTGCACACCATGTGATTCTATGTGAAGGAATACATGGATTGTTTTTAAGGTACATATAAAAGCACACTCAATCAACTTTCCACAATCTAGCTTTAAATCCTATCATTTAGGTGGGATTTAAAGAAGAAAGGCGTAAAGTTGTAAAGTAGTCTGGCTCGCAGCTTTGTGTATTTTCTAAACTGCTCAAGCTTTGTGAAGTACAATATTTTTCTTTAAAAAATATAGGGTGCATCATTTCACAGTCCTCGCTCCAACAACTCTTACCTCAGGGATGGATTTCCTACCTCCACAATCAACATTTATTTTGCTGGAGGATCACCTAACCGGGACATTCTACATCAGGAAATTACCACACCTCAAAGGCCCAAAAAAGGATAAACCTTACCTCTCGTTAAATTAGGAAATGTCACCTGCTTCGTGTGGAGTTTCCTTATTCCGTCCTACTGTGAAAGTGAAGTTTTAATTTAGGTTGCCACTAATTTAAAATACCTTTCCAGAGTGCTTGGAGCATATCGCTCAAGAACATTTTGGGAAATCAGTGTTGACCAGTGTGTTTTAAACATTTTAGGCCTGCAAAAATGGTGAAAGCTGTATAGAATTTAGATGTCATTTTATAGAGGAAGTTGAGAAGGTCCAACAATAAATAAACTATAAGGTTGTGAGAAAAGATGGATAGTTCAGTTTAATTTTCAAAAACACCAGTCAAAACTGCATGGGCCTGAAGCAGGCATCAACATTGGCATACACCCCTCATAGTTACAAGCAGGTTGTGTAAAAGGTGTATGAAAGGAGACCTTCGTTAGACATCGAACAACGAGACAGGTAGGCATGGTAAAGAATTAGCGATTGTGTGAGCCCAGGATGGGTCCATATTTGGTCTGTAGCCAGGCTGAGGACACTAGATTGATCTCCAGTTAGAGGAACCGTAAATAGGCCACTACCTCGAAGGCTCAGAGAGGTGGTTTTATAATTTGCATCCAGATTAATACTCTGTGATCATATCTCCCTTTGATGCTGCTTGCATGGAACCTTCCATTTGTATGCTACCGAGCCCTCCACTTCTAGAATTATGGACATTCTCCACTCTTCCACATGCAGTGGACTCCTCGAATAGAATCCTCAAGGTGCCACGTCTCGTCTAGATGGTTAACATTAATTAGATGACCATGCACTATTCTAAGCGGTAAATATAGAAAACATGGAATCCTGTCGTGAGTACTGGCTGATATGCATTAAAATAGAGGAGTTAGCACTTCCCACCAAGAGCATATAGTAGCAAATAACAATTTTCAAAATGCAAGTGATCAAGTAAAATGGTTAGACCTTATTAGGACTTTAAAGACCATGATGCAAGGTGATTCTTGGATCTTACACTAAGATCCGTTTTAGAAAATAAAGCACAAAATTGTGCATTGAAATCACAGAGGTCAAGGTGTGCTGGCTAAAACATGAATAGCTCTAAATTCCACTTAAAATCACAAATCACCTTTTCTCCCTGTGCATCTAGCTCTCAGTTTGATCTTTTGGGCTCTCTCTAACTTTCTTTATACTCTCCCCATCTCCTAATCTGTGTTGTCACTGCCTCTCTCAACTTTTTTAACCACTGCCCCTTTTTGTTGCTGCTGCAATTATTTTCCCATTCCTTTCTCTCCTGCTTTTTCTATTTACTCTCTTTTCCCTCCATCCTGTATCCTTTTCTGGAACCTCTATTTTCTCTCTTAGCGACTTAGTACTTTTCAATATTTTTTATTTTCTCTCTAGCCCTTTTCTCATTAGACATGCATGGCAACTGAAACTTTCTCTTGATTGTGCATAGCCAATAGCAGCACTTGCCACCTTTTTTGACCACTGTGTTTTTTTTGTTGATCCCCGGTCCCAGAAGCTTACCATCATGGGGACCTTCTGGCACTGGAGAAATCCCCTGCGATCATGCAACAAAGGCGTTAGTGTAAAGTGACCATCATACCCCTTCACCTTGTTGTCAATTCTTGTTGCACAGGACATCGGGCTGCATGGATTTGGTGGGATTTACTGTTTTAAGGCAGATAACAACTCGTTGATGTCCACCACACTACCTTCTTGATATGGTGGACTTCAATGGAGGTCCACAGTACTGGAAAATAACATTTTTCTGGTAAAAACACCTGAACATTTTCTTTTCCAGACTCAAAGTCAGGAGTCAAGGGAAACACTCCCCACCAGTCCAGAGTTTGATTTTTCATTTTGCTAGATTGGCATCACACTGTGAGAGCTGACGTAACAGCCATACAAAAGTGAAATCAGACCGTGTTAATGGAATCTGCAAGGATCCACAACTGCCCACAACACATGCTCCTACACTTCTCTCAATAACAATACTACTCCTCTTGTGTGACTGGGGTATCAACTGAGAAAATAAAGGCTTCTTAAGTTCCCTAAGACACAAAGAAACACCACAATTGTGCCTTGTGAATTGACAAATTTGGGATACATGGGAAGCTGTGGTATTTAGGCAAGGGCTCTGTTGGAACCCAGGAAATCCGGCCTGGCCCAGACATTTCCAAAAACAAGCCACGTAGGGTAGTCTGAGGTGGTGTGGTTTGCGTGCATCCCAATATCTTTTCTTACCAAGAATGCTCTGCAAACACCAAACTGTGGCTAAATCACAGATTTTCCTCATGCCGAAATCTGTGTGGATTCATAAAATTCCTACTACTCAGTGTTTCCACACTTCTCTCAAAAAAACAATATTCCCAATGTTTACCGAGTATTATGCATTTAGTATATTATTACAAAGGACCTCCTAAAATCAATTTGTTTGCTATGACCATAAATTACACAAAGATAAAGCAGAATTTCAAAGGTGTTAATAATTACAAAGAGGAGATTCATACTACACAGATATTAAATTACAATATATAAAGATCTGAAAATATTAGTCAATGTTCCGTGGAGATGTCTAGAGTGGTCAATTATGATATAAATACTTTGTGCCTCAAATACCCTGATTATGGTTTCCACAATATTTGGTTCAAGGAAATGAATCCTCAGCATAGAGACCCTGGCAGAGGTATCTAAATATTAAGTCATTTTTTAAAGCAACACTGTTATACCAACCCTTTGTTGCATGGCTGACTATATTGGGTAATTGCGGGTTCACACTAGCTAGTTAGGGAATTTGCAGGCTTTGGCAATAGGTGGATTACCCTACAAAAACAATTTGGCTCATGCACACAAAATAAAGATCTCTAGACCAGATACATCTCACCAGGCTGTATTTAACAGTCAAAGCAAGGTGTAACTGACGCTGTCCGACCACAATAGGCTAATCAAAGCACTATGCCATATTGGAATTTGGATTTTCCTGATTGGACATTGCATCTGAAAGCCTAGTAGGTTTAGGTAGTGACAGCCACTTAAGTATCTGAAATAGGAAACAACACAAACGTTGCTGCCTTAAGAACAACATAAGAACATCAGTGTCCCATACAGCTGTGCGGTCTTTTCACAAAGCAGATTATTGTTTGACATACCATATGTAAGAAGGGAGTGCAGCTATAGCCCATTGAATTCTTGGCCTTTCAGCTGTGACTGTGCACTTGGTTTGGTACCAACTTTCACATCTGCTCCTCACACACAACACTGAGGAATTTCTCAGGGGTTCATCTTATCCCCTCTATTATTCAACATCTACCTACCCCTTACCAAACCTGATTATTTAATTCAACCTCACATGTTACTACTATACAGGTGAATCCCAAATCATTTAAAAAATGGATGGTCTGGAAGATCTCTACAATCTAAAACTTGATGACTGCCTCCGGGCCATAAATACATGGATGATGAACCCATCTAAAGCTAACTACAACAAAGAAAGAGAATACGACCTGCAGACAATGATAAAAATGTCGGCCTACTATTATGTGGCCTAAGGAACACGAGTCCCCTCCAGCAATATCAAGAGGAGTGTCTTCTACTATGTTGCATCCCCCCTTGTCATGGATTCCAACAGAAACTGCAAGCTATCCTCACACTTGTAATCTCCAAGCTCAAGTACGTCAACAGTCTATACCTTGGCACAATCGCATTCATCATACACAAAGTACAGCTCATCCAAAATGCTGATGCAAGCCTTCTCTACCATCACCCAGGACCCAGGAGAACACAAGACTCCAGTCTTGCAATCACTTGCAATCACTCCACTGGAAACCTATAGCAAGAAGAACATTGTTCAAGGCACTTTTCATTGTCCTCAAAGCCTCAGAGGAAAACAACCACTATACCTATAAGCTATTTTCAAGCACTCGGGCTTGCTCCTCTTATCAAAATTGACAAAAAAGAAGAACAGGACATATTCAGGTCACCACGGGAAGATTCCCCAATTACTTGAAGGATGATACAAATGTAGGCAGCCCACTTGTTCCTCCTGGTCCCTTGATCCCTATCGAGATTGGACGTCATTGTTAAGTTGCATCACTTATCACCGTACCACCTTACAGTAAGAAATCTGCAGGAAGGCACTCCTTTTTCATAATAAGATGCTAAGATCTGGAACTCACTACCAGCCAGCATTCCAAGCATCTAGAACTACAGTTAGTTTAAAACACAGCTATTTCCAAGACAGCTACACTCACACATTGCAGCAACAAAATCCAGAAAGACAGTGACACTCAGGCTCAATCTTCAGCTTACTATCCACAGATTGGAAGCAATCCAACCAGCAAACTTCTTTTGAAAGACAGGTGTGTTAAAGAGGGCAGACCTATGGTTCGCCAGGG
Source organism: Pleurodeles waltl (assembly GCF_031143425.1). Lineage (NCBI taxonomy): Eukaryota > Metazoa > Chordata > Amphibia > Caudata > Salamandridae > Pleurodeles > Pleurodeles waltl. Next base: position 1,605,984,536 of record NC_090445.1, read on the forward strand.
ACAATATAGTTATTCAAATTTATACTGAACACTTTTAGCCCCCACTAATACTAATACCATAATCCTCTGCAGTCGGCATCCAACTATAACTTACAGATCTTATATTCACATAAAACATGAGGACTGTCCATCACCCATTCTGTGCATCCAATAAACCAGGCATCACTAAATGAACAGGCATGGAGTAACTGAAGAGATCTGTCACACACTGCGGGTCAACAAGAGGACTTTAATCTAGTCCAGTACTACACGTCCCAAAAAAAAAGGCAATACCACAAAATAAAATGATGGACGGAGTGTTGAAACTTTTCAAACACTCACACCCCAGTCACAGATCTGGGTTTAATCCATCGTTATTTTGATTGCCACTTCCTCCCAGTTTGGACCAGCTATATGCAAATCAGTCTTGACCCTGCTCCCAATGGGAGCAGTCCAGCCCGAACTGCTGATGAAGCAGAAAATGAAGGTTTTGATTTATTAACGCATAAACGTAGTGTGAAATAATCACGTGTGACTTTAACCGAACTAATAAAGATTGTACGGGGACAAAATATGCCCTTAGAGTAGTTTGCCAACATTTATAAGCGTGCTTTATGTAACGTGGTGTATTAGAATTGCACTAATCCGACATAATCATAAACGTGTGCTACGATTTGCTTGTTTGAAATGCGTTAGCTTAGCATTACTTTAGCGGAGGCTTTGGCCTAGTGGCCTGGTCCCACGGTTTAGATGCTCGTATTTTTCCAATGTGCTAATAAACGTGTATTTCTGCTTGAAGCTGTACTTTTCCACAGAAACTGTTCACATGCTTATCTTAAAGTTTCGTGCCAGCCTGGCATATTTTCTCTTTACTTCAAGGTCGACTTGCAGGTACGGACAATGGAGGCTCTGCAAGTGAGCTAATTGGTAGACAATGTTGCAACTTGCGTACCCATCTCCAAGGATAATGTATGCTTAAGTAAAAGCTTGAGAACTGTCGTTTTTGATTGGACAATTTGAAGCTAACCTATGAACCCTCCAATGGAGACCCTACTGGATTCGAACTGTTGTCTATAAAAACCAGGTGCACGAGAAGAAGGTAGCCATTGCGCTATTTAGCGGCCATTATCCGGACACTACGCCATTTTGTAGACTTCGTAGCTATTATGGCCCACTTTGCTGTGACGCCATTTTGAGAGACTTTGATGCTTTCTCTAATCAAGAGAAAGAGACTTTAAATGATTCTTGCCCTAGAGACTTTAACTTTGAAATGCCCTTTGCATGAAGTAGTAGTTTTATTGCCGCCGTGAGGCAATTGCCCCGTCCACCCCTGCCCCTTTGCCCCGTCCCATGCCGATCGAAACGGTACCCATGCTGATCGAGAAACGGTACCTGTGAGACGAAGACTTCCTTGTATGCTGATCGTAATTGGTAAATATGAAAGGAAAATTGTAAAATTGCATTGTGTTTCTTTTAGGTAACCAACTGCTGATTTTGATAAGAGCCCTAGCTAGGAGTTTTCTAAATTTATGTTGCTAAATTGTTTTTGCATGAAGTCCCACATGCCGATGCTAATTTGAGGTTAGATGAGGATTCCATATGTCGCACGATGCAATTTGAGATCTTGTTATGCTGACTAAATGTACGCAATTAGCTCATTACAGATTATCGTATTAGTGCTTTGCATTGCCATTATCGAATGCCTTGTGATTCAAATGCTACATAGGTTACATTTGTTTCGCCGTTATGGACAGCTATTAATGTTCATTTATGTTTATCATTTGGTGTTGAGACACATATATATTGTGCTAGCTTTGTTAATATAGGGAAATAAATTCACTAACCTTGCAATAAACTGGTGTGGTTATTCCTGACTGAAAGGTCAGGGTTCGCCGAAATGTATTCTGGACTAATTGTTAAGTGTTATGTTGATCAAGGTATTGCTTATGTTCGATATTGATTATTGATTTGATGCGACTGATCGATATAAGAGTACGGAGAGTTCCCACTTTGTCAAAAGATTCATCGGCCTAAAGAGCGTCCGAACACAGGTAAATTATTACTACGGTTCGCTCTATCAGTAGATGGTAGCAGAGGACGGTTTCGTCTTTTGGGACCCTGTACTCTTAAAGTACATGGTGCTGAATTAACGGTTACGCATTTTGAGACCCCACTCGAGAAGTTGAATTAGATTTTTCTTGGATAAAATAGATTGACAGAATGATGATGGGCTAGGTCCACCGCGACTTTCCCGGGATCTCGGAGCTTGCGAATGGAGAGAATGGAGGTGTGGATTCGGCGTTGGCGGTACTAGTGATGGTATGAGTGAAATTAGGGTTTTGCGCTTGCACAGCTTATTGCCGCAGGGTGCGTGAAAAGGTTGCGAGGAATTTTTTTCTTTTAAAGGATAGCGGAGGTGCGACTCCGAGTGTAGAAGTAGAGAAGTCGTCGAACTTCATAGAAGATAGCGGAGGTGCGACTCCGAGTGTGAGAGTAGGGAAGTCGTCGAACTTCATGTGCGTGTGGCGCTTTGTGCATAAAAAGGTCCACGTGGTTGTTGTTGTTGAGACGGGCCCTGCGAGGTCAAGAGACTCCGGAGTATGTTGATCCATGTTGTGGTCTGGGCGGTTTAGTAGGTTGATCGGGCGTGGTCAACGAGTCGGTACGTGTGTTAGGGAGTGAAAGAAACTTCGACTTCGGGCTTTGACAAGATTCTAAGTGCACTAGAATAGATCATTGACAAGTTGAGTGTAGGTCTGCAGGTCAGATTTGCTTGCGAACGTGGGGACCGAGAAAGACGGAATAGCGGCCGAGGCTAGTGAAAGGTCCCTAAGGTCCTGAAGCGACTGTGTTACCCTTCCTGTAGTAAACCGACAGATCTGTTTTATTTTTTGGTAGCTCGCAATATATGCAAGAAGTTGTTACGAAAAGAGGTGAGTGGAGGAAGACTAGCCGCGAGGCTTTGTCAGCCGCAGTGTGTGTGAGTGTGACATCACTTGGAGCCGCGCTGGGATAGGTTGGTCGGAGAGAAGGGTCGCGCACGGATTGGACACAGTCCGTGGGGCTCGATTGCAAGGGGAAAGGCAGGCGAAGAGTATTCCGGGAATTAAAGTCACCTATTGATTACAAATTTGGTGGAATAAAAGTGACCTATTGATTACAAACTTTGTGAAATAAAAGACGAGAAAATGAAATTCCTTAAAGCATTTAGGAGTGCGATGAAGGGGGAGTCTTACATTAAAGCGAGCGTAGGAGAGGAGACGCCGCCCGAAGGTACACCAGCTTACATTGTAATGGAAGAGAAGGGGGTAGCTCCGTGTCTTTGGCTAAAGCAATGGCACAAACTGACAGAGAAACATGGGAGCGTAGCGTTCCCGATACATGGGACATTCAATATAAGGATCCTAGAGAATTTGAGATTCACGATGTATGACATGAAGGTGCCTCCAAGGCCAGCCCAGTTTGAGGCTCTAGCGATCTGGGAATTAATGGCTAGACAGCAACAGAAAAATAAGTTTGAAACAAGGATGAGGAAGGTAGAAAAGACACTAGCGGATGCTAGGTGGGATAATGCACAGAAGGTGTGGAGGTCAGATGTATTGCAGGGGATAAAATTGTTTCCCGCAATTACTAAGGAAGAAGGGGAGGCAGGTAAGAAAGCTACCTGTAAGACAGACAGGAAGTGTTCCAAGGATAGAGAGGACGAGGAAAAGTTGAGAAGAGAAGAGGAGTTAGAGGATGAGGAGTTAATAATGCAATTTCTGAACGACCGTCCACCACCTTATGCGGAGAATGGACAAGGTCCAAGTACCAGTTCTGCCCCTCCGGCACCGGTACAGAACAGTGAAACCCAGAGTTCAGGAGCGTCATCGGGGTCTAAGGACCCGAGTTTACTGTTTACCCCGCAGATACCGCAGGTTAGGAGAATATATCCAGATGTGCCCATGTTGAAACCAGCAGAAAATTATCAACCGCAGATGCCAGGGTACTACAGTAGTGACAATAGTGGAGGAATGGTTCTAGAACAAACAGTAAGGGGAGTACAGAATGGTCACAATCCAACAATGATACAGGCTGAATCAACACAGTTTATGATGCCTCAAAAGCAGATGCAGGGAGGAAACGCACATGCTCAGATGACGGGGAGTCAGATGGGCATGCCGGCAATGATGACCCATAGTATGGGAATGAACATGCCTCAGAACATGGGAAATGGACAGAACCCAGACGCGATATCACTACCCATTACTGTAGGTCCACCGGTACCTCTGTACAGTCAGCCTAACTTAGGTATGAGCGGTCAGGGATCAATACTGCAGAATGGGACAGAAAGGAGGTGCATAGAGAACACTCCGGGGATAACTCCTATAGCGGCTCAGCCAAATGGATCTGGATCCTTGATGGAGTTTAGTCCCATATGTGCTCAGTCTACACTGGTGAGGTCGAGTCCCCCACTGATAATACCTTTAACATCGAATACTGAAAAGTTGCCGCAACCATCAATGGCAGTCGATGTGAATGCTACGCTGATGGGGGTAAATGCGCAACAGCTGACACAGTGGTTCAACAGTTTAAATTCCACACAAAGTTCAGCCAGTGGGAAGGGAGAAGACTATATGAATAGGGTCAGGTTGAACATGGAAGCACAAGAATTGGTGGAAGGGACTATGGGTGTAAATAGGTTAGAGTCCTACACGGAAGAAGAACTGAGGTATCTATGTCCCAGGATTACGAAGGAAGTGAACAAGGTACATAAGAGCTTGCAGGAAGCAGCCGACAGAAACGGGGTTGACATAGACAAGATGAAACACTTGAGCAGAAGCTACAGGTTGGATTTTGGGACCACGGATTTTGAACACATGAGGTCAGCAGGCATGAAGACACACCTTAGAGAATTGCTACAGAGTGCACAAGTGTGGAGGGGCTTAGACAAGTGGGAAAGTAGATGGGTAAAGAGGAAGGAAAAGAGGAGGGACAGTGCTACAGAGCATAATGAGAAAAGACCACAAAGCAGCGAGACAGTAACAATGTTACCAATGAGGGAGACAGCAGGGGGAAAATTAATACATGTACCATGGCACAGAAGCGACATTCAGTCATTTACGGATGATTTTCCCAAACTGAGAGAGAAGCCGATTGAATGGTATCAACAGACTGATAGGTTTGTGAAGCTTGCAAAATGCCTCTGGGAAGACCTGAATACTCTCTTTGAGATCGTGGTTCCAGCAGATTTGTGGGAGGATTGCAAAAGAGCTGTAGGTTGGCCGACAAGTGAACCAGAGAGAGACAGGGAGACGGGTGCACCATCACCTATGGTGATGAGCTTGTACTATAAGGTGATTGAGCATTTGAAGACGAAGGTTGCCGCGAAAAATGTGGATTGGCAGAAGATTGATCGAACTGCCCAAGAGGCTAAAGAATCGATTCATAGTTACTATGAGAGGTTGTTGAAGGCGTTCAAGAATTACAGTGGCACGGAAACAATCGAGGCGAAGGATATGCTTCATTTTGTGTTCAGATTTGTGGAAGGGTTGAGACCAGAGATAAGTCAGATGATAAAGTCGCATTTGATTTGCTGGCAGTCGAAACCGATTGATGAGGTCTTGAATTATGCGAAATACTGTAGCGACGAGATTGAGGTGAAACAGAAAAAGTTGAAAGAGAAGGTGATGATGATGCAGCTTAAGGCAGCTCAGACAGGTTTACACGGTTTGCAAGGTCTGCAAGGGTTCCAACCGCAGGTACCGCAACCGCAGCCACAGTTGCAGGGAAACATGGCGTTTCAGCCACAGGCGAGAAGCAGAGGAGGTTTTGTGAATAACGGTCCGGATTTAAACACTGTTGTGACGGGTGTGCAGGCAATGAAGAAGGTGATGCCGTGTCACGTGTGCGGAATTGTCGGTCATTGGAAACGCGAGTGCCCGATGGTGGTGCAGGAAGGTGCAGGTGCAGGTGTTGGTCAGCAAAACAATGATGTCAATGCCTTTCAGACAATGAGGGGACCGAAAATGAGAGGTCCAAACCAAAATTTTCAGACCATAAATCAATTGCAGGGATTACAACCTATGCAGCCGCAGCAGATGCAGATGCCTCGTATGCAGATGACGCAAATGCAGCCGATGCAACAGCAGTTACCCATGGTACCTAATCAGCAAATGCAAATACCTTTGGCACCAATGAGTCAGCAGCAAGTGATGGTTCCTCCACAGGTCTCGGGTCAGGTAATGAGTACAAATGGCACCGTACAACAGTTCCCATTACACAGTGAGAGTGGAATAAACAATGTATGGGAGAGTGAGAGCTCAGAAGAGGAAGGAGATTGTGTGCTTGCAGCATCCTTAGAAGTTGATCAAAAGGGTCCGTACGTAGAGGGAAGAGTAATGGGTCATCGTGTTTCATTTTTGGTGGACACGGGAGCCACACGTTCAACTGTTAAGAGCAGTGAAGTACCAAATTTGCCACTCTCAGGGAGGACAGTTCAAGTGGTGGGAGTAGCAAACAGGCACCTGACGAACCCAATAACAGATCCGATACCAGTCAGCATCGGTAACTATCAAGGGGTGCATCAGTTTGTGGTATGTGATTCAAGCCCGATAGCACTGTTAGGGAGAGACCTATTGTGCAAATTGGGTTGTTCGATCATGTGTTCGAACGAAGGAATAACAATCCAGACGAGCAGTGATGGGGAAGAAGAGGACAGTGTAGAGGGGGATGAAATGGAAACGGTAGATGAAGAGTATCCTCTGATTTGTCTTTTCCCGATGATAACTGAAGAAGATATTCCAGCTGAATTACGGGAGACAGTCGGAAAGGAAGTGTGGGACATGACAGGGAAAGAGGTGGGATTGATGAAAGGAGTGGAACCAGTAAAAGTGACTGTAAAGCCCAATGCAATCTTTCCCCAGACCCCACAGTACCACATGGCACAAGACACCCTCATGAAAGTTGCTCAACTTATTGACGAATTTGTAAAACAAGGAGTACTGAAAGAAGTGTTAAGTAGTCCATGTAATTCACCAATAATGGGACTAATAAAGCCGAGTGGAAAGGTCCGACTTGTGCAAGACTTGAGGAAAATAAATGACATCATAGTCAAATGCTGCCCAGTAGTACCGAATCCAGCTGTGATAATGTTTCAAATCCCTTGCGATGCCGAATGGTTCTAGGTCATCGATTTGTCACAAGCATTCTTTTCTGTGCCTCTTCATGAGGACAGTCAATTTCTCTTTTGTTTCAAATTCCTAGACAGAGTGTACAGTTGGTGTCGAATTCCTCAAGGGTTTTCTGAGTCACCGTCGATATTCAATCAGATTCTAAAGAAAGACTTGGAAGAATTAGAATTGCCATTCGAGTCAACCCTAGTACAGTACATTGACGACTTACTGGTTGCATCAAAGAAAGAAAGCGACTGCACGGCCGATACCATTGCTCTGTTGAACCATTTGGGAAGGAATGGACACAAGGTGTCTCCTTCCAAATTGCAGTTCTTTCAGAAGAAAGTGAAATACTTGGGTCACCAGATAGAGAAGGGGTCACGGAGAATAATGAAGGAGAGAATAACGAGTGTACTTCAAATGAGTCCGCCCAAGACGAGAAAGGAGGTGAGGAAGTTTTTGGGAATGATGGGCTACTGTCGCCAGTGGATTCCCAACTTCTCGACTCTAGCGAAGCCTTTACTGAAACTGACCCAGAAGGATTCTTTGGATCAAATTGAGCTGAAAGGAGATGAGATGGATGCTTTTGTCGAATTGAAAGAGTGCATGTGCAGGGCTCCAGCTTTAGGTATGCCTGATTACACAAAGCCTTTCACATTGTTTTGCCATGAACGTGATGCATGTTCTTTGTCTGTCTTGACTCAAGCCCATGGTGGCGTAAACAGACCAGTAGCGTATTTTTCAGCTACTTTGGATCCGGTCGCAGCAGCACTCCCAGGGTGTTTGCGCGCCGTAGCAGCAGTTGGTATCAGCCTCACTCAGAGTGAAGGAATAGTGATGGGACACCCAGTAACAGTCATGGTCCCTCACTCAGTTGAGATACTTTTGACCCGCTCCCGAACGCAACACATGACTGGAGCAAGATTCACAAGGTATGAAACGATTATTCTGGGCTCACCGAATGTGCAGCTGAAAAGGTGCACTACGTTGAATCCAGCAACCTTGCTTCCTGGAGAAAATGCTGAAATTGAGAACGCTGAAGACGTCGAGCATGACTGCCTTCAGGTGACTGAATTTTGCACAAAACCCCGACCGGACATTAAAGATACTAAGCTTGATGAAAATGACCAAATTATTTTTGTTGACGGTTCATGTCTAAGAGACGGGATGGGGATTTTGAAAGCAGGATACGCTGTATGCACTGTAACAGGGGTCTTGGAAGCGGGATGGCTTCAAGGAGTCTATTCTGCACAAGTAGCAGAACTTGTAGCCCTTACCAGAGCATGTCAACTGTCTGCATTGATGAAAGTCACCATTTACACTGATAGTCAATATGGATTTGGGATTGTGCATGACTTTGGACAACTATGGTCACAGAGAGTGTTCCTGACTTCTTCAGGATCCCCAGTGAAGAACGGGGAGAGGATAAGGGAATTGTTACACGCCATTCAAGTGCCAGCCGAAGTTGCAGTGGTAAAGTGTAGTGCTCACACGAAAGGACAGGACTATGTTTCTCTGGGAAATGCATATGCGGATCAGGTCGCAAGATTTTGTGCCCTGAACTGTATATTACTCAGAGATGAATGGAATTCAATAAGTGAGCCAGAACTCGAACCAGCTGAAGCATTTGCCTTGAAGGTCGTAGATACAATAGATGAATTAAAAGCATTACAAAATAATGTCAGGGAGGATGAAAGAGATTCCTGGATTAAATCACAATGTATAAAGAGACAAGACGAGTTATGGGTTTCACATGAGGGAAAATTTGTTTTGCCAAACAGTCTCTTATCACAGCTTGCGCGGTTCTATCATGGGCAAGCTCACCTAGGGAGAGATGCCATGATAAGATTGTTCAAAATTGATTGGTTTAACCCCAGATTTCGTCAAGCTGCAGAAGCAGTTTGCCATCGATGTGTCACTTGCCAGCAGATGAACCCAGGAAAGGGAACAGTTGTGAACGCGAGTCACATTGGTAGGGCAAGCGGGCCTTTTAGTCAAATGCAGATGGACTTCATTGAGATGCCTGTACATGGAGGTCTGAAGTATGTGTTGGTGATTGTGTGCATTTTTAGTCACTGGATTGAGGCGTACCCCACACGTAGAAATGACAGCCTTACAGTTGCAAAGCTACTGTTGAGAGAGTTGATACCACGTTTCGGATTCCCGATCTCTTTAGAATCAGATAGGGGAAGTCACTTCAATAACGAGGTGATAAAGTTACTTTGCGAAGCGCTGAACATTGAGCAGAAACTGCATTGTAGCTATCGCCCTGAAGCATCAGGACTGGTGGAGCAGATGAATGGTACACTAAAATCAAGAATGGCGAAAATATGTGCATCGACAAATTTGAAATGGCCTGACGCATTGCCCTTGGTGCTAATGTCAATGAGAAACACCCCTGATAGAAAGACTGGATTGTCTCCGCACGAAATTCTCATGGGCAGGGCTATGAGACTTCCTGCAGTTCCCGCAAACGCGCTTTTGAATATTACAGATGATATGGTGTTAGACTACTGCAAAGGACTGGCTGACGTGGTTCGCTCTTTCTCTCACCAGGTGGAAGCGACCACCTTGCCACCGATCCAAGGTCCAGGACACGCACTGAAAGCAGGTGACTGGGTCGTGGTGAAGAAGCACGTGAGGAAGTCGTGTCTGGAACCCCGTTGGAAAGGCCCTTTCCAAGTGATCCTGACGACAACTACCGCTGTGAAGTGTGCGGGGGTTCCCAACTGGATTCACGCCAGTCACACAAAGAAGGTGTTGTGTCCCACAGATGAGGAAGTTGAAGCGCTGAAACTGCCAGTGCCTGATAAAACAGTGCTGAGTGCTGAGACAGAACAAAACCGAACAGAAAGCGAACAGGCAGAAGCAGGAGAGAAAGAGATATTATTGGAGGACGAAGAGTCCGACTCACTTGGGGAAGACCAAGGAGAAAGTTCAGACAGCGACGAAGAAGCTACAGGTGACAAAGAACCTGAAGCAGCTGAGGGTAGCAAAAAGCCTGAAGCAGCTGAAGGTGACAAAGAACCTGAAGCAGCTGAAAGTGATACAGAGCCTGGCGAAAGTAACTGTGACGAAGGGCTCGAAAAAGGTGAAAAAGCAGGAGAGCCTGATCAGAGGAGGGCTTCCCCAGAAACAGACGATACAGAAAAAGAAAAAGAGAACGTGATCGATCCCCCTGAAGGAGGGGACAAGGCAGAGCAGAACGAAAAAGTTCAAACCTCTACAGAAAAGGTTGCAGGTCCATCAAATGGACATGGTGCAAAGAGGAGACTAAGTATATCACCAGTAAAACAAAGGACTGGAGAAGGTTTGAACGACGGAGAAAGGCCAAAAGTAAAAGAGAAAAGAAAAGAAGTGTCTGTCGTGATACCAACCTCGAGTGAAGAAAAAGACTTGACAAAAGAGGAAAGTACCAGCGAGGCAGAATCGAAAAGAGAAGAAAAATTGAAAAGGAAAAGGATACCGAACAGAAGGTATTCCGGTCCAGAATGGGCATATGCAGTCAATGACGATTGGACTGACGAGTTTGTATCTCTAAGCATCGAGAACGAAGAAGAGGAAGAGATACCAATAGAAAAGAAAAGTTTTATGGACAGTGTTGATTGAAGGGGTGATAAATGATATTGCTTGCTACAATCTAACGTGAAATAGACAACCAGCTGAGACATTGCTAAACCGGATGAGACATTTGCTAAACCGATAAAGACTGAGTTATTGCCGAATTGAGACAAATGCTGCTAACCGATAAGTGACTGGCCTCTTGAAGAAGACGGTGTGAACATTGCGCTCGCTCAGCTTTGTAACTGAATTGCTAAATAAGTTCCATTTATAAGTGCTTCTAGCTCTCTGATTCTATACAGATCATGACGCAAAACAATAGAAAGAAATATTGTAAATATGTGTGTATAGGCTTGGTAATTACATGTGTACTAATAGTAATGGCAATTATGCTTGGGATACGTGGTAAAACTGAGAATGAGAGAATTGAGGCTTCTACTTTTGCTCCGGTTACTGTCACTGAACTAACCGCATTGAAAAGGCTAGCACTGGATGAGAGACTCTTGCATGATAGGAAAGAGCTTTCGTATAATGTTTTCTATCGCTTACTAACAGAATATGTTGAGACAATCGATGCGAAAGATTGTTATGTGTGTACCCAGATACCGACATCAGTGAAGGAAGGGGTGACATATCACCACATGCCTCTTACATACGGGATTACATGTAGTATAGTAATGTCTAGATTTTATGGTCAAACTAACATACAGTATTTTTACTCAACTTATGATGTTACCTTTGCTTATGTTCCTATAATAGCGCAGCTAAGCCAGACGGCAAAAGATTGGGATGCAAAAATTATGAGGGAATTTTTCGAGCCAATGCAACCTTTTGAAACGGCTCACGCTCATAGGGAGAATCTTACCTGCTCGCTCTCTGCAGTTGAAATAAGCTTTTTAGATCGCACAGATGATAGAAGGGCTCAAATGAAGGCGAAATTAGAAAAGGAGTTACATAAGAGGACTTCAGTAGATAATTATGATTTTGCTGCAATAAAGACACAAGGGAAAATTGCTTTAGATGCTTGGCATGTAGGGAAGTTTTGTATATATCGAGGTGAATCTTATTATGACAACATTTTTGTAGGAGCGAGTGAGTGTAAACACACGTTTATCTTTAAGGCCAAATGGACATTCATGATGGACGGACTTGACCCTGTCATTCCAGGTGTATATTACATTTGTGGGTATAATGCCTATTATCGTCTTCCAAAGGTATGGTGGGGAAGATGTTATTTGGGTATAGTGTTCCCAAAGGTTTATCAGCTGGATGACCTATCGATGATTCAAAAGACATCTGGATCCCATCGTATCCAGAAAAGAGAGACCGCAGCTGCTGTGGTAGGTGATATATTTGGAGCCATGATTCCTTCATTGGGAGTTGTGCTGAATTCCATCAAAATAAGAAAGTTGTCTACTATAGTGGATAACATGCTGACAAAGTTTTCAGGTGCTATAATCCTGATAGATGCTGAACTTGCAGCGGAAAGAGCTATGACTCTTCAAAATAGGCTTGCTTTAGACATTCTTTTAGCAAAGGATGGCGGTGTTTGCAAAATGCTTGGTGCACGACACTGTTGTACCTATATACCTGACAATAGTGTGAAAATTAAAACTATGCTTGCTAATCTAACAAAAGAAAGTGCAGATTTGAAGGAACTGAAAGAACCAGGAGTGTGGGAGAAGGTTGGAAAAGGACTTGCTTCAGTGGGACATTGGATTGGGGGAATTTGGAATGGAATATTGCTAAAAATAATAGAGGGAATGTTGGAATTTGGGGAATAAAAAGGGGAATAATAATGATTATGGAAAGAATAAAAAGAAGAAAGGAGGAGAAAATTATGAAAAGAATGGCAGAAGAATACAAAGCGCAAACTAGGGGAACTAAAAGGAAAAGAGAACTGACAGAATTTTAATGGAATAAAATTTGTGGGCTTAATTTGTGTGATGACAAGTAGTCATCAGAGGAGGGATTGATGAAGCAGAAAATGAAGGTTTTGATTTATTAACGCATAAACGTAGTGTGAAATAATCACGTGTGACTTTAACCGAACTAATAAAGATTGTACGGGGACAAAATGTGCCCTTAGAGTAGTTTGCCAACATTTATAAGCGTGCTTTATGTAACGTGGTGTATTAGAATTGCACTAATCCGACATAATCATAAACGTGTGCTACGATTTGCTTGTTTGAAATGCGTTAGCTTAGCATTACTTTAGCGGAGGCTTTGGCCTAGTGGCCTGGTCCCACGGTTTAGATGCTCGTATTTTTCCAATGTGCTAATAAATGTGTATTTCTGCTTGAAGCTGTACTTTTCCACAGAAACTGTTCACATGCTTATCTCAAAGTTTCGTGCCAGCCTGGCATATTTTCTCTTTACTTCAAGGTCGACTTGCAGGTGCGGACAATGGAGGCTCTGAAAGTGAGCTAATTGGTAGACAATGTTGCAACTTGCGTACCCATCTCCAAGGATAATGTATGCTTAAGTAAAAGCTTGAGAACAGTCGTTTTTGATTGGACAATTTGAAGCTAACCTATGAACCCTCCAATGGAGACCCTACTGGATTCGAACTGTTGTCTATAAAAACCAGGTGCACGAGAAGAAGGTAGCCATTGCGCTATTTAGCGGCCATTATCCGGACACTACGCCATTTTGTAGACTTCGTAGCTATTATGGCCCACTTTGCTGCGACGCCATTTTGAGAGACTTTGATGCTTTCTCTAATCAAGAGAAAGAGACTTTAAATGATTCTTGCCCTAGAGACTTTAACTTTGAAATGCCCTTTGCATGAAGTAGTAGTTTTATTGCCGCCGTGAGGCAATTGCCCCGTCCACCCCTGCCCCTTTGCCCCGTCCCATGCCGATCGAAACGGTACCCATGCTGATCGAGAAACGGTACCTGTGAGACGAAGACTTCCTTGTATGCTGATCGTAATTGGTAAATATGAAAGGAAAATTGTAAAATTGCATTGTGTTTCTTTTAGGTAACCAACTGCTGATTTTGATAAGAGCCCTAGCTAGGAGTTTTCTAAATTTATGTTGCTAAATTGTTTTTGCATGAAGTCCCACATGCCGATGCTAATTTGAGGTTAGATGAGGATTCCATATGTCGCACGATGCAATTTGAGATCTTGTTATGCTGACTAAATGTACGCAACTAGCTCATTACAGATTATCGTATTAGTGCTTTGCATTGCCATTATCGAATGCCTTGTGATTCAAATGCTACATAGGTTACATTTGTTTCGCCGTTATGGACAGCTATTAATGTTCATTTATGTTTATCATTTGGTGTTGAGACACATATATATTGTGCTAGCTTTGTTAATATAGGGAAATAAATTCACTAACCTTGCAATAAACTGGTGTGGTTATTCCTGACTGAAAGGTCAGGGTTCGCCGAAATGTATTCTGGACTAATTGTTAAGTGTTATGTTGATCAAGGTATTGCTTATGTTCGATATTGATTATTGATTTGATGCGACTGATCGATATAAGAGTACGGAGAGTTCCCACTTAGTCAAAAGATTCATCGGCCTAAAGAGCGTCCGAACACAGGTAAATTATTACTACGGTTCGCTCTATCACTGCCAAGCTAGGTCCTCCCTGGACAGGATTCAAGCATCCTGGGACCAGTTTCAGGGTATCACCCTTCATCAGCCAGGCTAGCTCGAATCCAGTGGCACAGCAAGCAAGGGACCCACGTCTGGACATACTCTAGCCACTTAGGACGCACAAGGCAATATCACAAAATTAAATGATGGACGGAGTGTTGAAACTTTTCAAACACTCAAAAATGTCAAAGATCTGGGTTTAATCCATCGTTATTTTGCTTGCCACGTCACCCCAGTTTGGACCAGCTATATGCAAATCAGTCTTGACCCCAGCCCGAACTGCCAAGCCAGGTCCTCCCTGGACAGGATTCAAGCATCCTGGGACTGGTTTCAGGGTATCACCCTTCATCAGCCAGGCTAGCTTGAATCCAGTGGCACAGCAAGCAAGGGACCCACGTCTGGGCATACCCTAGCCACTTATGATGCACAAGGCAATATCACAAAATAAAATGATGGACGGAGTGTTGAAACTTTTCATACACTCACCCCAGTCACAGATCTGGGTTTAATCCATCGTAATTGTGCTTGCCACGTCACCCCAGTTTGGACCAGCTATATGCAAATCAGTCTTGCCCCTGCTCCCAATAGGAGCAGTCCAGCCCGAACTGCCAAGCCAGGTCCTCCCTGGACAGGATTCAAGCATCCTGGAATCGGTTTCAGGGTTTCACCCTTCATCAGCCAGGCTAGCTTGAATCCAATGGTGCAGCAAGCAAGGGACCCATGTCTGGGCATACCCTAGCCACTTAGGGCAACTTTAGCAACACAAATGGATGATAGACAGAGTGCCGAACAATGCAAACACTCACCCCAGTCACAGATCTGGATTTAATCCATCGTTCATTTGCTCACCATCCCACCCCAGGTTGGACCCAGCCATATGCAAATCAGTCTTGACTCTGTTCCTCATGGGAACAGTCCAGCCCAAACTGCCAGGCCAGGTCCTCTCTGGACCAGAAACAAGCATCCTGGGACGTGTCAAGCAAAATAACGATGGATTAAACCCAGATCTGTGACTGGTGCTGAGTCACACCAATCCATCATCCTTTTGTGTTGCTAAAGTTGCCCCAAATAAAAATACACTATGGCTGCGTCTTTATATCTCACGATGATACAAAGATATGAGATGATGGTAACAATGCACATCCCAGCAGATCTCACCACTTCTCTCTCCCTTCAGCCATGCCAGTAAGGCCCACAATTACACACAAAGGGGCATATTTACAAGAAACTGGTGCATCAGTGCTGATGCACCTGTTTTCTTGCGTCGCCCCTGTCCTACCTAACGACACCATGGGTATGCCATATTTACAATACGGAGCACCATGGCGGTCGTTAGGCCAATAGCGTCAACATTTTTGACACTATTGTGACACTTTGCTGCACCAGCGTCATAAATGTTTACGTTAGTGCAGCAAAGTGCAAGGAGGCCCATAGGTTTCTATGGGTGCGTCATTTAAATGCCTGCTTTGAGTAGGCGTTAAAAATGATGCCAAAAGAGGCATAGTGAAACCTTGTAGATTTCACTGCACCATTTTTGCAGGCCTCCTAGCGCTGGAACACCCCCTTACATACATTAAGCTTGGCGCAGGCATAATGTGGCACAAGGGGGGGCAAAGTTGCGTAATTCGAGCCTTGCGCCACGTTGTAGCCTTCCTATCACCACATTAGCCTAAAAAACAAATTACACTAATGTGACCCAAGAAGGTGCTAGGGGCTTGTAAATATGCCCCCATGTTTCTGATTGGACAACCCATTGCAGTAACCAGTAAGCAGTCTATAAAAAGAAATACCATAAAGGACATACAGAGATATTAAAAAATGCAGAAATTGTACATGCGTCTCTCACACCTAATCATCCACCCCACTGCTATGCGCTGCATCCCATAACACGATAACTGCACCTCTTGGTCATCATGCATGACATGGAAGCACTTCCTATATAGAATCATAAAACAAAGACAACACCCTTCCAACCACACTCCACCTTATACAACGTTGCTTGCTGCACATGTAAGTAAGCACTTCAGTGTCACTCATAGGGGTAGTAAGTGCTATACAAATGATGCAATACAATACAATACATAATATAAATATTTAGCACATATGCATCACCAAGAATTGTTTTGATTGTGATAAAATTTTTGGTTCCGTCACACTTCAGAATTACAAAACAAAATGTGCTTTATTTCTGTTTTCATAATTGCTGATATATGTTGAAATCTTTGTACAGTTCATTTACAGACATTGTTTTGCATTAGAAACAAATTGACATCCTGCAGTCTTTCTTTTCTTACTTCCTGTATGCAGGAATACTGGAATTATGGGATTCTGCAGCAGTGTGGATTAGCAGATGATTATGAATTTACTGCATTTATAATCCATCATCTGCTGCATAATCTGTAGTTCTAACTAAAGAAAATGTTTCTAGCTCAAACGGATCAAAAGGTACTAAAAATGCTGCATCATGTGCTGCGGCACAGTGTAAGGTCCTTCGCAAAGGTTGACCGGTCACCTTTCAAGTACTGATAGTTCTATTTGGATTTGGAACTTGTTCTAACGAAGTGAAACGTTTGTCCAGCTGGCTCTAGCTGTGTAAAAAGTGGCAAAATAATGAATTAATACTATCACAAAATGTGCCGCATTAAGCCATATAATGTGTTTTTGCTTGCCACATAATTTATTCAACCTTGTCATATAATTATATTGTGGGCCTCCTCTGCCGCATAATTCTAATGGTCCTGCCTTTACCCGGGAAGTTTATCTCATAGTTCACTTTCCAAATACTCTCAGTTTTCAGTCAGAGAAAGAAAAGTAAAAAAACTTCTCTACATTAAAAGAGTAAGCAGCAGTTTGTCAGAAAAAATAGCCTGACATTTAACCTCTGTCTTTGGACATGCAGTGATTGTAACAAGACAAAGGCACACATTTAATTGCTAATTTACCTTCTGAACTCCAACCTATTTTTCAGTTAGACTGTATGCATTCGAAAGTGAATACAGCATGTTAAAACTAATCTTAAACTGAGTTTTGCGTAAGTACTGTGCCAGCTGCCTCCTTCATTTGGGGGGGGCAAAGATTATGGCCTGGCCTGTCCCTCAAATCTTCCCCCCTCCGCCCACCCCACCTGGCTATGGCCCTGATTTATTCCAGGAGCTGGGTATGGGGAAAACACAATCTCCTGTCTTTTGTTCAGGGCAGAAGAAGAGCATTTCTACAAAATAAGTTTTTAGTGCACTGAGGGGACATTTTAGCCTCTCTCTGAACCCTCAGTTAAATTTAGGGCTCAGCTGCAGAAAGCTTTAGCTGTTTATCTGTCGGAGAACTATTTTTTTTAAACATCAGTACATATACATTGAGACGGGTTTCCAGTCACCTCATTATTGGTTGGATTTGTTGTCTATGTCACATTTCCTCCATGTGCTATTGGGCCCGCCATCTTAAAATATTTTCTTGACTATTTCAAAATGTTCACCCAGGTGTACGTATACACACAACATTCAAATATGGCTGCAGAGGACACTTTTTTCAGGAATTGTAAAAATAAAAATAAAATGCTTTGCAAGATGACCACCATGGATGTGGGACTGAAAGATTTTCGAGCATACGTGACAAGAATTTTCAGTTCTATTAAGGACACGGAGGTCAGGATTATGCTTCTCCTTCTTCCCTGTTTATTATCCACAAAACACAGCATCCAATACAATAAAACTTTTATAAAAGCTACAAATCCCATAAGCATGACGTCAAGGCATTACCGCGAATCGACGTCCATACTGTCACATATCTTTGGTAACCTCCATAATCGTTCCTCTTTCTTTGCAGTGAAGAATATAGGGGGTCTTTTTGACCTCAGCGGTCTTTTTTAAAGACCGCTGAGGGACCGCCGTGCGGAAGACCACCAGTGGTGGCGGTTTGCCGCTCGGCCTATTATGATGGTTGGCAGCTCTCCGTCCTTTTACGGACGGAGAGCCGCCAACAGCCATACTGGCGGGAGGCCGGGAAGTGGAGGTTGCTCCACCTCCACCGCCACACCAACAGAACACTGCCCAGCGAATCACGTCCTGTGATTCGCCGTGGCGGTGTTCTGTTGGCAGTGTGGTGTCGGCGGAGCTGCCCCTATGGCTCCCGTCCCCTCCCGGAGGATCGTCGGACCAGGTAAGTCGATCGTCCTTGAGGGGGGTGGGGGGTGTTGGGTGTTGTGTGGCTGCATGGGGGTGTGTAGAGGGGGTGTGTGAGTGCGTGTATGCCTGTGGGGGTGTTGTGTGTATGGGAATGAGTGCGTGTATGTCTGTGGGTATGTCTGTATGGATGTGTGCGTGTATGTTTGAATGTGGGTGTGCGTGTATGACTGTGTGTGTGGATGTAGGCATGTATGTCGGCGTGTGTGCGTGTAAGTATGTAGGTGGTGCCTGCGTGCGTGTCGTGTGGGTATGGGTGAAGTGATGTTGGTGGTTGGGGTGGGGAGGGGGGCCCTGCCACCTTTGGGGAGTGGCAGGGGTGGTGGTTGGGGTAGGGGAGGGAGTCGGGGTGGGGGAGACCCCTATCAGTGCCAGGGAAGGAATTCCCTGGCACTGATAGTGCTTACCGCCATGGATTTCATGGCGGTTCAAACCGCTGGAAATCCACGGCGGTAATCCGGGTCCAAATACCGCCGGCGGTATAGTTACGGCCGCCGGGCTGGAGACCCAGGTCTCCAGCCCGGCAGGCGGAACGGAGAACCGGCGGATGACCATGGTGGTAACCGCCATGGTCATAATTCCACAAAGTAAGACCGCCAGCCTGTTGGCGGTCTTACCGCCGGTTCTCCGCCTTCCGCCAGGGTCATAATGACCCCCAAAGTCTTAAGTACAATAGACAAAACAGTCTTAACAAGAAACTGAGAACTAGATCCAGCGTTGAATCGGCGATTCCTCAAAACAGCAGGCCATCAGAGCTGAAGGAAGACGTATTCCATGTTAGGTGCTTCAGGAAGTCTTCTGATCGGAAACTGGAATAAAAGAAAAAATTTCTACGTAATACTCAGTTGGATATAGTTTAAATAAATGCATTACACACATGCAGTCTTAGAGAAATATGCATTGCAATGTATATAGCGATAATTAAAAGACATGATTGAAGTTTCATGGAATTAAATGAACATTTGAATTAACGCACTATTCTGAGACAACATTTCTGGGTGGGAAAAAACTAGGTCTATTGGGTGGGATAATCCTTGCCTCTGTGTCCTTAATAGAATTGAAAATTCTTGTCGCGTATGCTCGAAAATGTTTCATTCTATGTCAGGACCGGAGGCTTCAGATTATGCTTGTTTAAAGCTGATGTAAGACAACCGAGGCTACATCCAAAACCGGTTTATAATAAAACATCTTGAATGTAGAGTTGGATGACCAGTCTGCTCCCCTCATTATCTCTTGTAACTGAGAGCCGAGAGAAAAAGACTTCGATGCCATAGCACTTCTCACAGAGTGGGCTCCAAAGACAGAAGTATCTATCCCTGCTTCAGTCAGAATCCATCTCACCCAGTGAGCTAAGTTCGCAGAAGATACTGGATGAAGAGGTTACTGAAGTGCAATTAACAATTGGCCCCCAGGAGATTGCCGAAATTCTATGGTACGTTCCTCATACTCCTTTAAACAGTGTACCACACACAGTTTGGTATCTTCTGGATAACTAGGATAGGTTACTTGCCTTGAGCAAGTCTTCGTTCTCCTGAAGATCGAAAAGGTAACTTAATTTGGGGAAAAAACGTGACCAGAAAAGTCTTCGAGCTCTCACATCTGAAACTTGCCCACATGATATTAAACACAACAAGATCGTCAGTTTAGCTGACAATTGTTTCTTGGATAAGTCTGCATTACAAAGCCATTGTTACAAACATTTTAGGATGATATTTACATCCCAAAAATGAGTGTACTTCGGTTGAGAAGGATTAGCTAGTCGGATACCCCTCATCACCCTAGACACAAAAGGGTGATCCCCTATTGGTTTCCCATATAGGGAAACATGACCTGCTGAGGTAGCGGATCTATAATTGTTTACCGTGCAGAAACCTAGCCCCTCTGGTGCTATCCCTGCCAAGAAGTTGACTGTAGCAGAAACTGGGGCCCCAAAGGGTTCCAAATCCCGAGAGTTGCAAGAACCCACCCATCTGTGCCATGCCGAGGCATAACGTTTACAGGTGGAGTCTGACCAAGATGCTGAGATGAAGGAAGCAGATTGCTCTGAAAGGCCTGGCAGGTGCCATCGTTGCCTGAAATACACCAAGCCATGTGGTGTAATTTATCTTGGATCAGAAGAGGGTGTGTCTGCCCAGCTGCGTCCAGCAATAGTTACAGGAATGAGGGAATCCAAATTGGGAAATCCCTGGACATTTTCAGGAGAGCTGGGAACCAAGGCTGAGCTCTCCAGTGGAGAGTGATCAGAATCAGCTCTGCTTTCTGAGCGAGAGATTGAGACGCTACCCTGGGTATCATTATAAAGGGGGGAAAGGCGTACAGAAGTGGCCCTGTCCACTGTTGGAGAAAGGCATCCGTGGCAATTGCCAGGGGATCTGGTCTCCAAGAGTAAAACTGTTGCAGCTGATCGGAGAGGCAGGATGCAAAGAGGTCCATGTGACACTGTCCCCACCTCCTTTGGAGAGCGTGAAACACCGAGGGATGAAGTTTCCACTCACTGGGATCTATGATGAATCTGGAATTCTAGTCCGCTACTGTATTGAATTGAACTGGAAGGTATTCTGCTGTTACTGAGATCTGATTCTGGAGTCAACAGTGCCAAAACACCTTCGCTATCTCTGCTAGAATACAAGACCTCGTCATGCCTAGCTTGTTGACGTAATGCACTGTCCATGTGCAGAAGAACGCAACAGTTGGAGCGAGGGACCAGAGTTTTTATGGCAAATGAGCCTGCTAACAGCTCCAAGCAATTTATGTGAAGTTGAGACTCCTCACAAGATCAACGCCTTCCTGTGGCGACAGAGTTGCATCTGGCTCCCGAGCCCCACTTGCTGGCGTCCAATTCCAAAAAGACATCCGGGCGAGACCAGAAGATGGCCCTGCCATTCCACGCTGCCATGTGGTCGAGCCACCATTGAAGTTTGCAACGCGTCTCCTGAGTGAGATCGATGAGTTCTGTGTAAGAAAGACCCTTCTGCAGGTGATGGATTTTTAGACGTTGTAGCACCCTGTAATGTAGGGGCACTGGAAATAGGGCTTGTACAGAAGACGCTAGAAGCCCCACTATCCTGGCCAGAACCCTTAGGGATATCTTGTCCTTCTGAAGAGTGGACTTGATCTCCTTCTGGATTGATTGTAACTTCTGGGCTGGAAGGGACAGGAGAGAAGAAACAGAGTCGATCTGGAACCCCAGAAATTCCATCTGACGAGATGGCATCAGAGCAGATTTCTTTACATTGATCAAGAATCCCAGGCCCTGGAGCAACCATATGGTCCAGTCTAAATTTTGCATGAGGAGCGGAGCATCCTGGGCCATCACCAAATATCGTCTAAATAGACAATCATCTGGACTCCTTTGGCCCGAGACTCTCTACAACAGGGTGCATAACCTTGATGAAGCACTAGGGTGTGGAGGAAAAGGCTGAAAGGGAGTACCTTGAAGTGGAACCATTGACTGTCCCACGTGAATTGAAGATATTTCCTGTTGGGGGAAATATTGGAATTGTGAGATAGGCATCTTTCAGGTCCAAGTGTACCATCCAGTCGCCTTCCCTGAGAATGTCCCTGAGCAAATGGATCCCTTCCATCTTGAAGTGCCGGTATAGAATCTAGGTATTGAACTCCTTCAGATTGATCACGAGGCGTGACCCCACCACACCTCTTGTTTAAATATTGCTGAGCAGCCTGAAGGGTCTGGCTGGCACTGAGCAATTGCATCTTTGAGTAACAATTGTTGGACCTCTTGCCGAATAAAAGCTAGATTTAGTTGGGAACAAAGGATAGGAGGCGGCAACGACATCTGTTGAGGAGCCCCAAAGAATTCTATATGGAAACCTGCAACTGTTTCTAGAACCCATTGGTCTGATGTTAGTGCCAACCACTGCTGAGGAAAAACCTGGTCCTTCCCCCTAGGGCAGTGGTATTCAAACTTATTAATGCTGCGCCCCCCCAGTGGGAAAAAATAAATCATCAGCCCCCACCTCAGAATTTTTCAAAACCATTATATTAAGCAGGCAATGTTTAAATACGTCTGAACTTATTTACACATTGCAGTTAAGTGCTGTTACCTTTTTACAAATGTAATAAACATTGTTCTGCCTAAAACAAAGCACTATTATCTGCATAATCTTTCTTTTGGCCAGAGCCTGGAGCCCCCCCTGGGATCACTTGATGCCCCCCAGTTTGAAGACCCCTGCCCTAGGGCTACCTGAGAAGGTGAGATCAAGCTTACCTTGAGGGTTGAAGCCAGAGTTGTAATGGGCCGTGAAACCACCTCGGTTGAAGCGGGCACGACCTGCTCGGGCTCTGGCAGGGTAAAAGGTGCCTCGGGGAGATGAGAATCCTCTGCCTGCTGTGGTGTAGGATGATTGAGGGCTGCTGGAGGTGACACTGCCGGACAGGCGCCCTTGAAGTATGCCGGCCCTGGCAAAAATCCGATTTTGAAAGACCTTGTTCATAGAGGTCTGGGCTTTGTCCAGCGCAGTGAATGTATGGACGAACTTGCTCAAATCCTTCACAAATCTGTTGCCGAACAAGAGTCCATTGGCACGGGGCCGGTTCATCATTTGCGAGATCTGCCAGCTTTGGGTCTATCCGAAGTAGAATAGATTTTCTCCTCTTTATGGAGACAGCGCAATTAGCGTTCCCCAATATGCAGAGCTTGCGCTGCGCCCATCCGGCCAGTGTGTCAGGGTCCACTTGCAAGCCGGACTCTTTCGCTGCCACTGCCGGGTCTAAGATCCTACATAATGGACTAGAGAGGTCCAGAACTTTGTCCTGGCAGGACTTCCAGGACCTATCTATGAATTTATTGGGGTCCTTTGTGGAGCGTTTAAGGAAGGTTGCTAAATTCGGATCCAGCTCAGGGGTCATAGCCACCTTGTCGGGTATGTCTGGACGTGGACACTCGGACCGGAGGCGGCTCTGGACGTCTTTGTCTAGGGCCTTTCTTATGCGTGCATGGGCATAGTCCGTCACTGCAGGGAGGGGGACCCAGTCTGAGGACCTGGGGTGGATAATTTCATCTGGATTGAAACTGAGAGCAGATGTAGGGGCTGAACCTTCAGAGGAGGGAGGGGGCCATACTGTCCATCAGAGGAGTGTCTGCGTTGTTTGTGTGGAATAGGTTCGCCGTCTGAATCTGACTGAGATGAATGGGAGGCGTCAGAGACATCGTCTGGGGGGTAGGAAAGGGCGTGGGTGCTGGTGGATGGTTGCACCCAATACTGGTGGTCGGAGGGAGACTGAGACTGGGAGAGATGGGCCATGGGCGCTGCATGGGGCCATTCAGGACCTGGGGAGGGCTTCTCCTGACCATTGGATGAAAGGGGTATAGGATTGCCATAGGGGGGAACAGTCGGAGCATAGCGCTTAAGCTGCCTGGCGATAGGTTGGAGCGTAACTGCCAGGGCTCGGCTGACAGATTGTGCCACAGAGGCATCCAGGGCATGGACAATGTCTTCAGCGAGGAGTAAATCCTCCCGCTCCGTAAAGTAGGTTGCATCTTCTGGCCTTTGTCGCTCACTCATGACTCATGGTGGTCAGAGTGTACAGATCTGAGCAAGAAAGCTCCCTTGCGAGAAGGGAAATGAGGAGCGGGTCCCCAAGCTTGTGTGGCTGTATAGAAGGCAAAAATTAGGTAGAAGCGGTAGCTTCTAGAACCTCTCTCAAGGAGGTGCGTGTATATATAATAAGCATGGCCTCTCAGGCAAAGCCTGTGGTAGCCAATTGTCAGTCCTGGTGATGACGCAGAAATGAAGGTTTTACATTTATTAGCGCTTAAACGTAGTATTGCAATAATCAAGTGTGACTTTAATTGAAATAATAAAGATTGTACGGGGACAAATGTGCCCTCAGAGTAGTTTGCCAACATTTATAAGCGTGCTTTATATAACGTGATGTATTAGAATTGCACGAATCTGA
This sequence comes from Pleurodeles waltl, assembly GCF_031143425.1. Taxonomy (NCBI): domain Eukaryota; kingdom Metazoa; phylum Chordata; class Amphibia; order Caudata; family Salamandridae; genus Pleurodeles; species Pleurodeles waltl. The sequence goes on from NC_090445.1 coordinate 1,606,008,940, forward strand.
CATAATCGTAAACGTGTGCTATGATTTGCTTGTTTGAAATGTTTTAGCTTAGCCTAACTTTAGTGGAGGCTTTGGCCTAGTTGCCTGGTCTCACGGTTTAGAGGCTTGTGGTTTTCCAATGTGCTAATAAACGTGTATTTCTGCTTGAAGCTGTACTTTTCCACTGAGATCATTCACATGCTTATCTATAAGGTTTCGTGCCAGCCTGGCATCTTCTTCTTTGCTCCAAGGTCTATCTGCAGGTGCGGACAATGGAAGCTCTGAAAGTGAGTTAATTGGTATAAAATGTTGCAACTTACGTACCCGTCTCCAAGGATAATGTATGCCTAGGTAGAAGCTTGAGAACTGTTGTTTTTGATTGGACAATTTGAAGCCAACCTATGAACCCTCCAATGGAAGACCCTACTGGATTTGAACTGTTGTCTATTTAAACCAGGTGCACAAGAAGAAAGCAGCCATTTTGCAGCTATTATGGCCCACCTTGCTGCGATGCCATTTTGAAAGAGACTCTGATTCTTTCTCTAATCGAGAGAAAGAGACTTTAAGAAATTCTCGCCCTAGAGACTTTAACTTTGATTCGTCCCTTTGCATGAAATAATAGTTTTGTCCCTTTGCCGCTGAGAGGCGAATGCCCCGTCAACCCTGCCCTTTGCCCCGTCCCATGCTGATCGAAACCGGTATCCATGCCGATCGAAAACCGGTACCTGTGAGACGAAGACTTCCTTGAATGCTGATTGTAATTGGTAAATATGAAAGGAAATTGTACAATTGCATTGTGTTTCTTTTAGGTAACCAACTGCTGATTTTGATAAGAGCCCTAGCTAGGAGTTTTTTTAATTAATGTTACTAAATTGTTTTTGCATGAAGTCCCACATGCAGATGCTAATTCGAGGTTAGATGAGGAATCATTGGTGCACGATGCAATTTGAGACCTTGTTATGCTGACTAATGTATTCAATTAGCTCATTACAGATTATAGTTTTAGTGGTTTGCGTTGCTATTATCGAATGCATTGTTATTCAAATACTGCATAGATTGCATCTTTTCCGCCGTTATGGACAGCTATTAATGTTCATTTACATATATCAATTGGTGTTGAGACACATCTATATTGTGCTAGCTTTGTTAATATAGGGAAATAAATTCATTAACTTTGAATAAACTGGTGTGGTTATTCATGGCCGAAAGGTCATGGTTCGCCGAAATGTATTCTGGATTAATTGTTAAGTGTTATGTTGACCAGGGTATTGCTTATGTTCGTTATTGATTATTGATTAGATTAAATTGATTGATCTCGGGTGAAGAGAGTCTCACTTAGCCAAAAGATTCATCGACCCGAAGAGCGTCCAAACACAGGTAAATTATTAGGGAGGAACGCTCTATCAGTAGATGGTAGCAGAGGACGGTTTAGACTTTTGAGACCCCACTCGAAAGGTATATGGTGTTGAATTAGATTTTTTCTTGGGTAAAACAGATTGAGAAAATGATGATGGGCTAAGTCCCCCGCAACTTTCCCGGGATCTCGGAGCTTGCGAATGGAGAGAATGGAGGTGTGAGATCGGCATTGGCGGTACTAGTGATGGTATGAGTGAAGTTAGGATTTTGCGCTTGCACAGCTTATTGCCGCAGATTGTTTGAAAAGGTTGCGAGGATTTTAGAGAATAGCGGAGGTGCGACTCCGAGTGTAGGAGTAGGGAAGTCGTCGAACTTCATAGAAATAGCAGAGGTGCGACTCCGAGTGTGAGAGTAGGGAAGTCGTCGAACTTCATGTGCATGTAGCGCTTTGTGCAGAAAAAGGTCCACGTGGTTGTTGTTGTTGAGACGGGCCCTGCGAGGTCAAGAGACTCCGGAGTATGTTGAAAAGTGTATGAGACACTTGTTTTATGTTGTGGTCTGGTCGGTTTAGTAGGTTGATCGGGTGTGGTCAACGAGTCGGTACGTGTGTTAAGGGAGTGAAAGAAAACTTCGACTTCGGGCTTTGACAAATTCTAAGTGCACTAGAATAGATCATTGACAAGTTGAGAGCAGTCTGCGGGTCAGATTTGCTTGCGAAAGTGGGGACCGAGAAAGATGGAATAACTGCCGAGGCTAGTGAAAAATCCCTAAGGTCCTGAAGCGATTGTGTTACCCTTCCTGTAGTAAACCGACAGATCTGTTTTATTATTATTTTTTTGGTAGCTCGCGATACATGCCAGAAGTTGTTACGAGAGGAGCGGAGTGAAGGAGGACAAGCCGCGAGGCTTTGTCAGCCGCAGTGTGTGTGAGTGTGACGTCACTAGGAGCCGCGCTGGGATAGGTTGGTTGCAGAGAAGGGTCGCGCACGGATTGGACGCAGTCCGTGGGGCTCGATTGGAAGGGGAAAGGCAAGCGAAGAGTATTCCGGGAATTAAAGTCACTTATTGATTACAAACTTTGTGAAATAAAAGACGAGAAAATGAAATTTTTTAAAGCATTTAAGAGTGCGATGAAGGGGGAGTCTTACATTAAAGCGAGCGTAGGAGAGGAGACGCCGCCCGAAGGTACACCAGCTTACATTGTAATGGAGGAAAAAGGGGTAGCTCCGTGCCTTTGGCTAAAGCAATGGCACAAGCTGACAGAGAAACATGGGAGCGTAGCGTTCCCGATCCATGGGACATTCAATATAAGGATCCTAGAGAATCTGAGATTCGCGATGTACGACATGAAGGTACCTCCAAGGCCAGCACAGTTTGAGGCTCTAGCGATTTGGGAACTAATGGCTAGACAGCAACAGCAAAATAAGTTCGAGACCAGGATAAGGAAGGTAGAAAAGACACTAGCGGACGCTAGGTGGGATAATGCACAGAAGGTGTGGAGATCAGATGTATTGCAGGGGATAAAATTGTTTCCCGCAATTACTAAGGAAGAAGAGGCGACAGGCGAGAAAGCTACCTGTAAGACAAACAGGGGGTGTTCCAAAGATAGAGAGGACGAGGAAAAGTTAAGGAGAGAAGAGGAGTTAGAGGATGAGGAGTTAATAATGCAATTGCTGAACGACCGTCCGCCACCTTATGCAGAGAATGGACAAGGTCCAAGTACCAGTTCTGCCCCTCAGGCACCGGTACAGAATAATGAAACTCCGAGTTCAGGAACGCCATCGGGATCTAAGGACCCGAGTTTACTGTTCACCCCGCAGATACCGCAGGTTAGGAGAATATATCCAGATGTGCCCATGTTGAAACCAGCAGAACATTATCAACCGCAGGTCCCAAGGTACTACAGCAGTGACAACTGTACGGGAATGATTCTAGATCCGACTGTAATGGGAGTACAGAATGGTCGCAACCCAACACTGGCACAAGCTGAATCAACTCAGTTTTTGATGCCTCAAAAGCAGATGCAGGGGGGAACCGCACATGCTCAGATGACGGGGAGTCAGATGGGCATGCCGGCAATGATGACCCATAGTGTGGGAATGAACATGTCTCAGAACATGGGAAATGGACAGAACGTAGATGCGATATCCCTACCCATTACTGTAGGTCCACCGGTACCTTTGTACATTCAGCCTAATTCAGGTACGAGCGGTCAAGGATCAATGGTGCAGAGTGGAATGGAAAGGAGGTGCATTCAAAACACTCCAGAGACAACTCCGATAGCGGCTCTGCCAACTGGATCTGGGTCCTTGATGGAGTTCAGTCCCATATGTGCTCAGTCAACAGTGGTGAGGTCGAGTCCCCCACTGATGATACCGCTATCATCGAACACTGAAAAGTTGCCGCAACCATCAATGGCAGTCGATGTGAATGCCACACTGATGGGGTTGAATGCGCAACAGCTGACACAGTGGTTCAACAGTCTGAATTCCACACAAAGCTCAGACCGTGGGAAGGGAGAAGATTATCTGAATAGGATGAGGTTGAACATGGAAGCAGAAGAATTGGTGGAAGGGACTATGGGCGTGAATAGGTTAGAGTCCTACTCGGAAGAAGAGTTGAGGTATCTATGTCCCAGGATTACGAGAGAAGTGAACAAGGTACATAGAAGGTTGCAGGAAATAGCTGACAAAAACGGGGTTGAGATAGACAAGACGAAACACTTGAGCAGGAGCTATAGATTGGATTTTGGAACCACAGACTTTGAACACATGAGGTCAGCAGGCATGAAGACACACCTTAGAGAATTGCTGCAGAGTGCGCAAGTGTGGAGGTGCTTAGACAAATGGGAAAGCAGATGGGTAAAGAGAAAGGAAAAGAGGAAAGACAGTGTCCCAGAGCTCAACGAGAAAAGACCACAGAGCAGTGATGCAATAACCATGTTACCAATGAGGGAGACAGCAGGGGGAAAATTAGTACATGTACCGTGGCACAGGAGCGACATTCAGTCTTTTACGGATGATTTTCCCAAACTGAGAGAGAAACCGATAGAATGGTATCAACAGACTGATAGGTTTGTGAAGCTTGCAAAATGTCTTTGGGAAGACCTGAACACCCTCTTTGAGATTGTGGTTCCGGCAGATTTGTGGGAGGATTGCAAAAGGGCTGTAGGTTGGCCGACAAGTGAACCAGAGAGAGACAGGGATACGGGTGCACCATCACCTATGGTGATGAGCTTGTACTATAAGGTGATTGAGCATTTGAAGACGAAAGTTGCTTCGAAAAATGTGGATTGGCAGAAGATTGATCGAACTGCCCAAGAGGCTAAAGAGTCGATTCATAGTTACTATGAGAGGTTGTTGAAGGCGTTCAAGAACTACAGTGGCACGGAAACAATAGAGGTGAAGGACATGCTTCATTTTGTGTTTAGATTTGTGGAAGGGCTGAGACCAGAGATAAGTCAGATGATAAAGTCGCATCATTAACTTTGAATAAACTGGTGTGGTTATTCATGGCCGAAAGGTCATGGTTCGCCGAAATGTATTCTGGATTAATTGTTAAGTGTTATGTTGACCAGGGTATTGCTTATGTTCGTTATTGATTATTGATTAGATTAAATTGATTGATCTTGGGTGAAGAGAGTCTCACTTAGCCAAAAGATTCATCGACCCGAAGAGCGTCCAAACACAGGTAAATTATTAGGGAGGAACGCTCTATCACTGGCAAGTGGGCATGTGGGGAACGCTCTGCTCGAACGTGTACTAACACGGAGCCGACCCAATTACAGCCGGGTCTATCGGCGTGAGCTTGCTGTCAGAATTTGAATCTGACAGAAGCGAGCTAGAACAAGGACTACGGTCCTCGGCTGCAAGCGCTCGTTCCCCTGGCATCCTGGCACCCGACCGGGTGCAATAACTTCAAAAACAGCCGATCGCGTGCCGCTTGCCAGCCCTGAGCAGTGCTTACACTGCACACTGGTGAGTCCGGCAGCAGCGATATCGCTGTAAATGAAAGGCGTTAATGCAAGTTTGTAGGGAGAAAATATTGTGGTACTTCTATCGTTCCGAAGCAGCAAAGAAAGAGGAACTATTATGGAGGTTACCAAAGATATGTGACAGTATAGACGTCAATAGGCGGTGATGCTTTGGCGTCATGTTTATGGGATTTGTAGTTTTTATAAAAGTTTTATTTAATTGGCTGATGTGTTTTGTGAATAATAAACAGCGAAGAAGAAGCATAATTTGAAGCTTCCGGTCCTGACATAGAATTCTTCTGCATTCCTATTTGAATGCATTATATTTTATTTTTAGACATCCTGTTTAAAGATGGATGCCACAGAAGCGCTCACATTAGCAGCAGCCATTTAGCATAAAACAAACAAGCACTGGCAAAGCTAAAAGATTTTGAGCTCAAGCACTACGGTTCTGTTAATGCTTGTTCTTCTTAGTGGGAAAAATATATGAGTTTTGTAAGTGGATTAAGGCAATTGAACTATTTACCAGCAGTAAATAAAGCCATTCAGAAAGTCCTTGCAAGAATACTTCGCAACCTCTGGTACTAAAATCGACTGGATGTATCACTGTCGTATTCCCTGCCCCCTGATATAATATCGCTAACCTATTGCTTTCTAATTAAGCCTATGACTAGTTTTAAAGCATAACACCTTTGCAATTGGTAGCAGCTGTCATTATTATACACATCCCCTTAAATGTTAGGCAAGACTAAAAAACTTTTTAAAGCACAGTAGTAGAAAACTGTGTATGCAGAGTGGTACATCAGGCCATACCCTTGTTACCTAAAGAGTGCAACCACAGTATGGTGAAATACCACACTCAATGAACCTAGAAGGTAGCCTACAGTACACCAAAAGGGTTAGAGTAAAAAATAATGGTACGACTATGGTACGACTACCTAGGCATACTTCTGTGAAACCGGCCCTATCATCTCTTCATAGGCTTCCAGTGGAACAGCGTATAAAGTTTAAAACCCTATGCTGTATCCATAGGTCATTACATAACAGAGGTACCCCTCTGTTAAAGACCCTGGCAACTTTTTATAAGTCCACCAGAGACCTCAGGTCTGCGTCAGCAGCACTGGCCACGTTACCTAGAGTCAAAAAGGTCAGATGGGGAGGTACCACGATGGCCTATCTGGGAACTAAACTGTGGAACTCCCTCCCCCTCAGGTTTCAGCTAACCAGTCATGAACTCAGTTTCCAGGAAGCACTCATAACCTGGCTGTTCTAGATCCAGTTGCTTCTCTCTCATAGTTATGGAGATTGTTCTTTAGCGCTGGGAGGCCTTTGGGTAGCCATGCGCTCTACAAGTGAATTAACATAACATAACATTAACAGTCCGGAAATAATAAAGTGGGTCAATATTTCTTTTTAGTACAGTTCTTAAGAAATTACGTTTCAACTTCTACAAATGTCCGTAGCTGATGTAGAGGTGTCTGCCTTTTTCTAGATGTAGACAAAACCATTCATATAATACTGCGACCAAATGTAGATGCAGTTGAAGACTTCTTTATGGATAATGCAGCTGACACTTTTCATCTTATAGACTTTTTCAAGCTTCTATATGTCAAAAGCAACTTATCAAGCGGAGTAGGTATTGTTGAATCGCCAATTGCAAACCGTTGTGTACCTCTGATGAGGTAAAGTGACAGGTAAGCCTATACAATTTGAGAAACGATTTCTTGAGGACCGGAGTGAAAAGAAAATTTGACCCACTTTATCTTTTGTGGACTGTTGATCACATATTTCTACCGATATGTTGGACCCTTATCCTATGCATCAATAATTCCCTCCATCCTTTCTTTCTTTTCTATCTATCTATTAATCCATCCTATTGTCTCTTTTTGCCCCTCCTTCTTTCCCTATATCCATCCACAATCATACATCATTCATTTTCTTCTATCATTCATCTATCCATCCATCCATCTCTCTATCCTTTCCCTCCAGCTGTACAACCAAGCACCTTGCTTTGCTTCTCCATATCTATCATTCTCGCCATATTTTTTCCATTTATCTGTCTATTCGTCTTTCCTTCATCCACACTCACTTTTCTCTATTCATAATTCGATCTTTCCATGCCCCATCCATCCATCCATCACTCCAACTTGCTCGTCATTCATCTATCCATCCAGGTACCTCTCCATCCCTTACTTTTGTGCTCTTGTTTCACGTGTTTCCCCTTCCTCGCACTCCAGAGATTCATCATATCATTTTTCTGCTGTTGCATTTATGAGCTTCTATTTGGGGACCTCACTCTCAAAGGAACAGTAATGATCACTTCAAATGCTACACATTCCCCAGTGACATACATCACTGCTCAGGCTGCTAAAGTGGGGTTTTCATGACGTTCTTGACTTTTTGAACCATGTATTAATTCTTTCTAAAGCCATTGCGTTTTCTTGCTGCCGATTTCTATGTCTTCACCTGGTCCCCGGCAGGGGTCCTTTTTCCTTGCATCCAAATACTCGTAGAATGGAGGTTTCATGTCTTGTTTTATAATGCCTGACTTTTTCAGTGTTTTAAATGTACTCTTTGGTTCATGTCCTCCACAGGTACCTCAGAAGCCTTCTACCTCGTTATGGCTACCGATTGGTTGGTAGATTAAAAAGCCTCTTTTCCCACCAGAACTAAATCTAACTGTGTCTTTTTGTACAGCACTTTGGGGGCCTAATTAGGTTTGGAAGGTATCAGCAGTGCTTAATTTGTAAAGGAAAGAGCTCAGAATCCTGTGTCCAGTTCATTTAAACATCAGTGCACCGAATATCAAGGCCGTTAGTCTTAAATCCAACATCTTTAATCCACTTCCAGACACTCGAGGTCCTTTTATCTCCCTTTTGTAGTGTCTTGCTTTCTCCCTTTGTTATTTTTTTTGCCATCTTTCCCTTCCTCCTTCTTTCCGATCTGTATTTTTTCTCTGTCACCTTTGGAAAATATATTTTGAGAAAAATAAGTGTTGCTCAAATTAAGCACTGGGCAATAGAAAATACTCTTATTTTTTGACTCAATGCTAAATCTGCAGGAGAATGTTCCTGCAGGATTGCACTCACCATACTTTTGCTGGCACATCCCCTCCAGATGTGGCACTTCCTGCACAAGTTGGAGGATTTTCCGGTACCACAAACTCTCATTGCACTACAGGTAGCAAGTTCCCAATGTACTAAGAGACAGGTCCAAACCTGTGCTCCTCAAAGGAAGTGTGTTGGTTCTAAAACAGTTCCCCATTTGGATATGTGTTGAAGGGTGTGGGAGTCAGGCAAGGAGGTCATTCTTTGGAACAATGTATGCTTTTTCTGAGGTCACCCAGCAACCTTTGCAAATCAGTTACCTCCTCCTTTGAAGTGTTGGTAAATGACAATGGCTTGCAACCACAACTGCATCAACTGTATCAATGGACTGCTACTCGCAATTAGAAGGGGACACCCCTTTCACAGCCCTTCCCAATTGTGAATCATAATGGATCGCAAAGCCCATTTTATGACTTGGAAAGGCTTTACTGATGTGCACAAAAGATTTAGAATATTTCACAGAACACTAATGTGTTTGCAAACCCTGTGACTTCGCAAATCACAGGGTTTGGGAACGCAATAGTGCTTAACACATTGGGTCCTACATTCGGAGACCTTGCTCCAAAACTAAAAATAATTTAAGTACACAGGGAAAGATGTTTCCAATAATAAAAATAAACAGGGAGTGTGTTTAAATAATTGATGCGGGAGGTGGGTGGGAAGGGGGTGGAATAAAATCCATGTACTAACTGCTTAGAAAATTGTGTTGGAAAGTTCATCTCTATAAATATTACAGAGAGCAATATATAATCGCTTTCATTTTTGTTTTTGCTCATAGGTGAGGGCCCGTGTAAAGCACCATTCTCTTCTACATAACTCTGTCCTGAAGAGCAATTCTCAGCTCTCCTGCACCATGAACAACACACCCTCAGTGAACGTTACATACTGTCATTCCCAGGTACTGCACCCTTTCATCCCCACACTGTTGACAATCATCTTCGTATTTGGCTTCATCCTAAACACCGCCAGCCTTTGGATATTTTGGTTCCATATTAAGAAGTGGAGCTCAGGCATGGTGCTCCAGTTCAACCTAGCATTGACGGACGCCATCATCACCCTGGCAGCCCCCATGATGATCACCTACTTCTTTCTTGGCAACCACTGGCCCTTTGGTAACTTCCTTTGTCAACTCAATGTCTTCTTTATGAGCACTCACCTATACGGCAGCATCTATTTCCTGGCACTGATCAGCATCCACAGGTACGTGGCCATAGTCCGCCATCACAAGAAATCACGTTTTAAGAGGAAATCCTTTATTATAAATATTTGTGTGGCTGGTTGGCTTATCCTCTTCTTTCAAGGATTTGTGTTCTTCTTCTCTCTCAGAACTACAGTTGTGGACAACACAATAAAGTGTTTGAACATCCATCAAAGTGACATGGTACATCTTTTCTTTTACTGGAACATGCTTTACTTGTTTCCCAGCTTCCTCCTGCCGTTCGCCATATCTTTGACCTGTTATGTCCGATTGGTTTTTTTTGTTTCCAAGATGACTAGCAACAGTTTAAGGGGCCAGGTGATGAGGACCAGGTCTATACAGATCATCACAGTCTCTCTGGTGATCTTTGCCATTTGCTTCCTACCGATACACATCAGCAGGACTTTAGGAGTCATTATCAAATATTTCTCTATCAGTTGCAATCTGCTGCACAAAGTGGAAACAAGTTATTACATATCGTGGGTCTTCACTTCGGCCAATTGCTGTCTAGATCCCCTGCTCTACATATTTTCCACTGAGATGTTTTACAAGTCCTTCACCAAGATTCCAAGTTGTATCAAATGGGCTAAATAGGTAGGCCAGTTCTTGCCTATGTCTGTGTCTAAAGAAGTAATAAGTACCTGAAACTCCAATGGATTGTGGGACTCTGCCATCTAAGGGTCCCAAACAATGTACTTTAGAAATACGACATTTCTCCTTGGCTTCCCTTTCCATCACTTCCACAGCCAGGTCCAAACCCTGGTCATGGTTAGAGTTGAATACAGTAAAGCATTGGTTGCATACTTCCTTAACACCTGAATTGTACGCCGCTAGCAACCCATGTAATTGCAAGAATTGGGAAATTGGACCAAAATCACTTTAGCCTAGGCATTACTGGAATGGCTACCTGCATGTAAAAGACTGACTGCCTCACCTACAAGGAAATGCATATGGATACCTCAAAATACCGGTTGAATAAACGTATCCTGCCTGGAGTGAGCTAAAACCTGAGCAATGGGCCTTGACTTCCTTGATCCTGACAAGTACAAGAAAATTCAACAAGGTGCCCTTTCCTGCGCAAAGACCACAATTATTGAGCTACTTGCTATCTAGGATACAAATCCCTCCCTATTCAAAGCCTGCCTAAAGTTGAGACTGCCTTTATTTAACATTTTCTGCAGGCAAGATTGGTTCAACGCAGGTCTAAAATTTTCTTATCGCTTGCCTGTATTCATTTATCCTGATATTACCAATATGTTATGTTTCTGTTTAAACGTGTCATCAGGTGCGTGAAATGCTCTGACATTCTTGCTCAAGGTCTAAACAATAGAAAATGAAATAAAAAAATAATAATGGCGAATATTTGATCTTTTTAGACTGTGAATATGTTTTCTGCAACTCATTGCACTGCTGAAGCTGCTCCTATGAATGTTAAGAGAATTTATTTAAAAAAGACTCTGCATGCTGTTTTTTAGTTTGAATGTGTTCATATTCTGACATTTCCTCTTCCATTCTTCCTCGCTAATTTGTGTTTTTAACCATGTCATATACTGTACTACATATAATACAACTATGTTTGGAAACAACCTGTGTAAGAGCTTTACCTCTTAGAGCCACATATAGAATTTTCATTTTCAAAAGCTGCATTGTATAAGCCCATTATACCCTCAACATTACTAAGTGTCAAACATATGGCCATAAGATGTATGCATTGTGTGGTGTTTCCACCGTTTCTTTAGGAAGGTAGCACTTCGGAAATTCTTTAAAATGAAAGGTCTGTTTTTATGAGAATCTCTGGTTTCCCTCATTGACCTCGATTACAGTAAATCTCCACCCGTAAAAACCGGTACCATACAGTAACACCCGGCCAGTACCATGCAATTAGAAAATCATTCAATGGAATGAGGAATAACCACGTGGACCCGGTAGTACAGTGCAGAATTCTCAGTGGTATTCCCTTTTCTGTGAGGGTTATTGTTTGTATTTAACATCTACTCTGAGAAGATAGTAAATGTGAATGTGTAGGTTGCTACAGATGGGGAGGGAGGATACTAGAAAGTGCAGAGGATGCAGGATACTGTTGTCTAGAAGGAGGCAGTATTAGACGCTCCCTATGTGGCTGATTCAGTTTGGGGTTTGGGTAGGGAAACAGGTTTAAGTTGCAATTCAGCCTATTTCCAAATCAATTTTATTGCACCAATTTCTGGGCCAGTAAAAGCGGGTCCTGCACTCAGTAAATCCAGCTGATAAAGGAATTCTGCTCCACTCAACTTATAAATGGGGCTACAGACATTCATCACAATTACAAACATTTTCTTAGTAAACTTGGATTTTACAGATTTAGGGGGTCATTATGAACTCGGCGGGAAAACCCACAGAGTTCGGCGCTAGCGGTCATCAAAAGACCACCAGCATGCAGAACACCCCCCACCGGCCACATAATAAACATTCAGCTGGGCCGGTGGGTGGAAACAGCGTTTCCACCCACCAGCCCAGCTGAATGCAGGACCTGAATATTGACACCTGCTCCAAATGGAGCCGGCGCCAATGCAGCAGTGCGGCGGGTGCAGCAGCACCCATCGGGCATTTCACTGCCTGTAAATCGGGCAGTGAAATGCACGATGGGGCTGTGAAGGGGGGCCCCTGCACTGCCTATGCCAAGTGCATGGGCAGTGCAGGGGCCCCCAGGGGGGCCCGAGGCACCCATTCAGCCAGCCTTTCCATGTGCGGGGTCAAACGCCAGGGTAAGGCTGGTGGAACCTGCCTCATTTTCCAGCAGGCAGCGCCGCTTGCAGCGCTGCCCTGTTGGATATGTAACGCCGCCATCACAAGGCTGCCTGGTGGCGGAAGCCTGGCGGTGGCGGAGTTACAAAAGTGGCGGTTCTGCCACGTTCATTATATGATGGTCTGGACCGCCATGCCGGTGGCGGTAATTACTGCCACCGCCGGCATGGCGGCCCAGACCGCCATGTTCATACTGACCACCTTAGTTGATACTCTACCAAAGATCAACTCCCTTCATGGACAATACATCCAGAAAACATCAAATGCAGGCCTTGCGATTAGAGTCCTGAATCAATCTATCCTGGATAGGCTATGGGCTGCATTACAAGGTAAGGCATTATTTATTGTCCCTGATAAATAATGATACCATGAGTCCACAATTTATCTGGTGCGATAAATAAAACCTATTACGAGTTCATTAGGAATAACGGGCACATTTTGTTGTTTAACGCACCAAAATCCACATGATATGGTCAATGTTAAAAAAGATTACTGGGGTTGTGAAGTTAAGGTACCTCTGACTACCAAGGTATTTTTGGCAAGGCTGTTCACCCTTTCAACATAGAGAGAACGACATTACCCCCACCTAAGTATCCACAAGTCTGACAAACTTTCTTTTTCTCTAATCATGAAATAACTAGATAATAACAATCATTATTTTCACTCATTATATGAGTGTATGTGAAGAAAAAACTACATCTGAACTTAGTAAGAGCAGCGTTTTTGTTCACTTGGATTTGAAGCTCTGCTGAGAGCTTGAGCAATGTTTGCTCCTGCCTGCAGCGTTATTGTACCACCTACCTTCATCTCAGAGCCTAAATGTTTTCACCATCTGACCATTTAGCACTCCTGGTTTACCTTTTTCGTATTAGCTCCAGCTGCACAAAGTAGTTACATGATGTATTTTTCAATATTAACCCCTGTCAATCATTCAGGATGGGTGGGCGGAACTTCCAGCATCCATGACATATACTGAACTCACCTTCTCCCCTCTCATATAATGGACCAGTCTGGCCCTGGATCCTTGTTCCTCACTCAGGTACTGCTCAGTTATGGACCCTGCTCTTGTCCTTGTGTACCAATGAACTACCCTGACGTTGACCCTTACCTTCCTTTACCTGAGGCTGATGGCTTGGGCCCTCCATGCTCCCACCTTGTAAACAAATGGTGCCCACAGAATAACTTAAACGATTAACATGTACATTGCCTAATAATCTGCAACGTATTGGTTGTAGATTGTTGTCACATTCATTCATCCAGCTGCGCAGTAAATCAAAGAAGAATGTATGCATCGAGAGGTAGGAAGGGCAAAAGTATGCTGTTTATTTCGTTATTTAAGTGTCCAATTATGTACACCAAGCTTAAGGGATCACATCTAGATGGGGGAGAAGGTTACCAGATTTCAACATATGACACATCAGATGCACCCATCAGTGATCTCAACTGACTACTAAGCTGCTTTCAGAAGATTGAGTGGGGATATGGGGTGATGTGTTCACTGAGAGGGATGGAGTGTGGACCAACCCAATGCCAGATCCTAAAAGATGACGGTGAGACACAGAGCAGATGAGAGAATGGAGACCTGCTCAGGAAGGCAGTGGAGTAATATGAATGAATTATGTGCTCTATGAACATCCAAAGACAGTATATTACCTAACATGAATCCCCGCAAGAGTTCACTCCAATCTCTTCCCAATTATTTAAAAGTGAATCGATAACGAGTTATACATCCTATTGAGTTGTGTGTTTTTAGAAGTCCAATGTGTGGGGTAAATATGGAGTAGGATTTGAAAAGAAGTAATATGGATTTCTACACCTTCCACCAAATGAAGTGCCTCAAAAGATGCACTAAGGAAGTAGGACTTCACTGTTGCTCCCAGCATTTTGAGTTTGTAAAACAAGACACCATAGAAAAAGAGGCAGAGATTGCTAGCAAACCCTATTTAGAGGGTTAACACCTGCTGCAGAGTACTACATGCAAAAGGCAGTTTACAACTTAGTATTCTCAGTAAGTTTGTAAATTGATTGTAGAGATTCTTCTGTAACTTGAAGATCACTTGCAGCAGATAGCTGCATTTAACCTGCTAAGGCACATTTAATGCTTCGTATGTTTTAACATAATCTTTCACCTTGCCATGGCTGAAAGAAAATTGGTACTATTGAGTTGGGTAGTAATTGCTAACATACAAAAAGCGATCCAGTTTTTATTGTATTATGTAAAATACAATAATTAATGTAATCTCATACAGGTGTTTACATTCCTTACATAAATACAAATCTTCAGAACTTCTTAACTCGTTAACTCTTTTTGACAACTTGTAAAGTGACAGTCAGAGTGCATCTTTTTTCACCTTGTAGCAGTGTTCAGGCGTGTAGTCTTTGACTTTTGACAACTGATCCCAGGAAACCCTGAAGTGAGATATTTAAGGCATGCATGTTAGTGGGAAAAATCTATACCCATACTTATGGATATGAAATCTATTCTGGGTTCTACCTCGGATAGAAATTCTGAGAAGATTGTATTCTTATCTGTGACCACTGCACAACGAATATGTGCTGTTCTAGTTCAAGCTTTTTGGGATGCTTCATTCTTCCATTACCCATTTTGTAAGTTGAGCCTAGACAGCACTTGAGCTGTCTCATCTACCTGTTATATATACTTTGTGGGCTTACAGCACGTTCCTCACTTTTTATTCGTCATTTCAATTGTCCTTTAAATATGGTTGCTGAATAGTGGTGAATCCTTCTTCTTTGTCCCTCCTTTTCGTGTTTTGTTTCCTCTTATGTAGCACCACCTAAGTACTGTATCTTTATGCTTTGGTTGTTTATGTTTCGTTTTTTGGAACTATATTTTTCCTTCTTTCCTGCTTGTGGCTCGTGTTACATTACATTGAACGGCTTTTGCAACAAAATGTGTTCACCCGTGAGCCGTTTCCTAAATCCATTTCTTGTTTTCTTTTGCTTCTGCCTGTTTATTAGCAATGTAGCCTTTTCTTCCTCTGTCGTGCTGTATTTTTTTGTTTTCAACTCGCTCACCCGACAGGCATTCAGACAACATCAAGTAATGCTATATTGTTTTTCAAAGGATTTTTAAACAGCTTTGTAAGAATTCCATTGAACACGCTTTTGTAAAAAAACACGTTCAGCCGACTTGAGCATTTTCTTAAATAATTTCTTGTTTTCTTTCTCCCCATCCACCCAAATTCAGAGAAAATGAAATATGAATAAATTGCGCTCCATCAGACACAGGTAGAAAATGACATAAAATTATATGTCGTAAAAGAGCAATGTAGACCTAAACTTTGGGGTGACCCAGAGAAGTGAAGAGTTCATTTGAAAATAGAATGCATGACAGGCAAGGCTGTGGTTAGGAAAACCTGTGTTCATGAGCCTGAAGGAATTTATGATCTAAAGCACGCAGGCACGTATTTTGTTGTCTCAGTGAATTACAAGCAAGATTGAAGAATCGGGGGCAGGAGACTGAATTAGCCTGGAGTATGCAAAAACTGATAAGAGATATTGGGAGCAGAGTGGTAAGGCACACACACAAATACACATGAATTCAAGAGTAATATGTTAGTTTGTTAAGCATTGTTAAAATTGCAATAAAGAATGTGTAAGAAATAGGTTAAAGGTTTAAAGGGTCACTGTTGATGTGATTTTTTAACCAGTATGTAATTGCTAAAATTACTAATTAACCTTTTTATATTGTTCAATTTACCAGATAAGTGGCTGCCTGTGAAGCAGCAAATTGAGACCAGAGGCCTGCCTGAGTAGGGACAGCTACTCTTCCTGCCATGACAGTAAAAAGCTGAGTTATACCTCGGCAAGAGGAGTACTGTCTATTTTATTGTAGGTTTCCCCACAACAAAATCCTGTTTCTTCTCTTCCCCACCTGCCTGTTTGTTCTCCCCCTCCCACACCCACTCGTCTTTGTTTATGCTCTCCCTCCCAAATGAAGCACTGGCTGCTTCATAACATTTGATTTTTGGCGGCGGACGGGTAGTTCTGAGGCAACGATGGAAAAAGGAAACAATTCCACACTTCAAAGTACAACAGACAGCAGCAGCAACCTCTGCAGAGTGGCTCAGGAGAAAGCTCTGCACACACTAGCAAGCACATGACGGTTTGCCATAGCTTTATGCAACGTGAGCCTTTGCTTAAAATATTTCTTGCTTTACTTGCGCTAATTGTAAATGGAATAAATTATTCGACTTGTCTTCGGTCTTAACATGGTTGACTTTATTGCACAATAGTTCCCAGATAATAAGGGCTGGTGCATTGTCCAAAAGATAATTGCTTATTCCCCGCCCGTCACGGGGTTTGTTAAGATGCTTTACTACTTAACTCTCAGACCTCTGCGCAGTTCACATCCCCACTCAAGTTACCCTGCAAGAGACACGGACTCTAGTGAAAGACTATCTCTACTCACCTTGATCAAAAACATCAGCCCTAGTCAGAAAGTCTATTCCCCCAAATGGCTACTCATGAGACTTCAGCCGCACATTCAGCTGCAAACACTAGCAAGGGGTCGAATGTTGGAGTCAAAAGAGAGAAATCAAATTTTAGTGTCGAAGATGTGCATAGGCATTTTATAAATGCTGTTTGGGCAGCTGTGCATGGAAACCCCACTCCCACACGCCCACCACAAATGGGGAAGATAAAAACATACATACATACTGTATTTGTTCATTTTATGAGGTAGTGAGTAGGGTAAAGTGTTGTCTATGTTTTTCAGCATCCTAAACGTAGTTCCTATAATTATTATTATAATTTACAGAAGAGCTGCTGCAGAATGAAAGCATTAGCAGAGAGTCAGTCACAACTGTAAATATTTAGCTCACATGCCTCTGCAGGGGATGGAGTAGTTCAGTATGAGAGGAGTCACATCATCCGAGGTACGTGGTTAAAGAAGCATTGGCAAAGCCAGTAGGTCTCCCATATACAAGAGCTATTGGCATTACCAATGTCTTTTAACCATGTTGTACAGCAGCAAGGTTGTATTTTGTGGGAAAAGCACTATGACGCAGCCAACACTGGCCAGGCTGCTAGACAACATGGCTAAAATACATTGTCAAAGGTAATAGCTCTTGCATTGGTGAGACCTATAGGCTTTGTCAAAGCTTGTCTGGATAGGCTGGTAACTTCAGCTCAATTTTGTTCTGAGGAAGACCCCACTCACTTCAAGGTAGGGGTTCAATAAATATTAAAAATAGTTGATTTTACTGTTATTATTTTTGATTACATGTTTTTAAATATTTAGTTGGTCTGCCGCTTTCACTCACTGATTTGTGGTTACACTTCTGTTTTGCTACCTTGATTCATTTTACTTATATACTTCAAATTTAAAATGTGCTGCTTTAGTGCACATCGCAGGCCAGCCCTCTAAATCTTTGATACTTTTTTTAAACACTGGAACTTGGTTCTGGGTATTGTTTCTTCCTGGAGTTCCCAAATCCTATAGCAAAGAATTTCGGAGGCTACCTTTTTCATTGTTCATTCAGTTAGATAGACTCAGTCCTGCCAAGTTTCCCAGGGACATACCAGTGCTTAATTCGTAAAACATCCGTACCAGAGCCCTTGTAAGGTGGCTACTGCAGCTTGCATCACCCATTGTCCCTGCCAGAGCTGCCAATGACAGTACCAACACAATTAACCATCACACTCATACAGGTGTGACAATTCAAACTATTCCTATAGCTTTAGATGGCAGGCATTAGTCACTTAAATGTATGTTCAATTATTAAACCACTGTTGTTGCGCTCATCACAAAATTAGACAAACAGTGCCAACATGTGGCCAGCTGTCATAAGCGCCGGTGTTGACAATAAAGTGCCAGTGCCGAGCAGCAGAAACCACCAGCTCAAACGAAGCACTGGTCCATACATGATGTGTTTCTCTTTTCCAGTTTTTTACTTTGAATTCTGGGACGTCTAGACTAGTTTATTCCATCATAAAACAGGACTCAGAAAAACTTTAGACAGAAGCAGCACATAACGCACAGACATGGGAAACTTGGCGGCTATGCAGACTGTACCTACCTGTATGTATACTTTCAGGAGATAGGGTTTGAACCAGCTCCCTTTTGGTACCTAGAGAGTCAGTGATGTACTTGCTTCTATGTCTGCTCTAGGAAACAGTCTAGAGGATTTGTGGGAGCCATTCCTAAAATGGGTCCTGGTATGAGAATAGCTCCTGGCATGAGAATAGCTGCTGGACCCAGACAAACCAGGTTTCCTCTAAGCCAGCACTGAAGGTAAGTCACTATGGTGGAGGGAGAGGGAGAGAGATAAAGAGAGAAAGGGAGAGAGGTGGAAGAGAGAGTGGGTGAACAAGTTACAACAACAAGTGTTCTAGCTGCAACGTCTGTAGAGGGAAGATAAATTTGGAAGAAAAATATGAGATGAGTAAAATGGATTGCCTTCCTCAGGAAAAAGTGATGTGAAGAGAAGCAACTATATTGAGGCATTTCAAGTTAAGGAAGTCTCCTCTCTGCTCCCATCATGCCTAGCAACAGTTGGTATAAGAGCTTATTATGCTTTAGAGAAGCTGCTTCTTAGGGCCACACTAGAGATCTTTTATAGGCAACCATGGGGCAGCATTCCAGAAGTACAGCAACGTTGTGGTGACTTGTGTAAACCCTGGCCTAGTACCTGAAAAGGTCTCGCTTTCAAATGTATCAGAGCCATTCTCATCTGTACATCTTGCCATCATGCCAGGCAGGGACTGCCTTCTATTTTCTGAGTGGATGGATAAAGGGAGCTTTATCAACCCCAATACCGTACAGCTATAGCTTTAGAGGGGTGTTTGGGGTTTGAGACCCCTGCAAATAAATGCATTCTTGGCTTGATGTTGGGCCCAGAGGCTCTGAGTTGGATCTGCTATGTTTGAATTGGCTCTTCTTGTCTGCATTTCACTGAGACAGTTTCAACTGGTTCATATTTTGAATCAGGAGCTTAAAGATGTACAGTGAATGATTTGCAAAGAAACTAGCAATCCTACACCCCTTAGAAGCACTACTGTGAAAAAAGGGGCAGATTTACTACTATTTTTGGAATTCACAAACACTAACAGTAATAAGCGTGGAAAGATGGTATAATGTCAGAGCCCTGTTGTACTACTGGAAATGCCATGTAACATTTTGGTCGTGTTACATTTTTTGATTTGACCGTTTCCAAAATGCAGATTGTACAAACTGTACATATTCTCATTGTGCAAGTTTGCACAGGTAAAATATATTTTCTGAGTTGGGACATCCCTTCCACTGGTACCCACAAAATGTTGAGGTGTGAGCTGAAAGCAGCCCCAGAAAATGTTATACTTATAGTCCCTTACTTCCCTAACCAGGCGCAACACAGCAGGGCAGTCTGACCCTATCCAAAAATGTTTGGGTTATCCCACCAACAAATTTCAAAGCAAATTTGGGGCTCAACAATTCATTTGACAGCAGAAATTTAAAAAAAACATTTATTGAGTAAAAAGTGTCATATTCAAAAACCAGTCAGAGGTTTGCACCCACAGGATTTCCCTTCTCATTCGTCACCTCATCCCTCCAACCTGCTGCCTATTTACACCCTTAAATCTCATGTACCAAGCTATGCCCCTGGGTGTTCCCAGGGACTCTCTCTCTCAGTGGCACAGAACTACATTTTGGCTACTTTGCAAAGCTTAAAGTGAAAAACTTTCCAGGTGTTGCTGCTGAGCTGGAACAACATAACTAATAAGCAGCAGCTTCTGTCTTTTCCCACAGCTACTCTGTGCTAAAGGCGGCACTGAAAGACAGTTGACTAAATTATGTGCATCTGAAATCTGGTCCAACTGTGAAGCAACTCCTATTGCATGGCAGAGGGGATCAACAAAGCTAATTTTCACTGCAGGTGGAGTTAGGTATTTTCCTAGCTGTGCTGATTGTCTATCTGTGCAGCAAAGCTTCATTTGCTCCCATCCAGTACTGGCCGCTAAAACCCAAGGCTATGTGCATGTTGACCTGGTATAGGAAGCTGCCTCTTTTTATAGTTGACCAAAAAAAGAGGAACACTGGGAAACCCCAAATGAATTACGGAGAAACAAATGACTCCCCAAATGCCTTTTTATGTGATAGTGTGGGCGAGCAGATAGGCATATAGAGTTTAGTGCTAAGCATTTAATGCACACACACAGGCAGTAAGTGAGACACACACTCAATAAGAAATCACACCATTTTATTAAAATAACATGTACTTTTATATACATTTTGATAACAAAATCATTGGAATCAGGTAAGTACTTCCTCGCACTTTTCAAAAGTTGACAGTGCAATGTTTGGAGCAGTAATGTTATCCTATGAGGGAAAAACATATACTACATACAGGTACTTAACAGAGACTTACAGGACCAATCTTCTTGAGTTAAGGTAACTGTGGACAAGATCCAAAGTAACACAATCAGGTCACTTCGGGAGGCATTGGGGCGTCCAGGTGCAGAGGTGCTTTTCAGCTTCCCTATTGTTATCCTATGAAAAAACAAACATATACTGCATTCGGCTGCTTAAGAATGACCTGCAGAACTGTTTTTCTGGAGTTCAGGTAAGTATGGGGCAAGGTCTAAAGCAGCACCAACAGGTCACGACAGGAGGCACTGAGGCGTCCGGGTCAAGAGCTCCTTTTCAGCCTCGGGTGCCCTAATGTTATCCTACGGGAAAGAAACAGACACTGCAAACAGGCACTTAACAATTACTTACAGTACTGTTCTTCTGGACTCAAGGTGAGTATGGGGCAAAGTCCAAGGCCACACCCACAGTTCACCTCGGGGAGGTTCCGGGGCGTCCGGGTGCATAGGTGTGTTACAGTGTTGATGTCCCATTCACTTCAATGGAGATCATTCCGGTCAGAAAGAGGCTGCAAGCAGGGACTGGGAGGCCAATCTGGGGGAACCCTCAGGGGGGGCTCGACCCTTGAGATTCTCAGGCATGTAGGTATACTATTGGCCTACTTCTCCATGGGGAGAGGAGTTCAGGTGCAGTGGTGTCTTTGGGGTTAGGCTATGGTGCGGGGATACTCGTGGTTAAAGGGGGCCTTCAGAAAGAGACTGCAGACGTCGGCGGTGAGCCACAGTGGGCATGTTCAAGGTGGGCTTTGTCTCTGGAGAACTGGAGGAAAACACTGGCACCATTGGGCCACTTCAGCTCGAGCTAGGTGACACAGGTGAAGTGGTACTTTCAAGTCGCAGCTTTTGGCGGTCCTGGGTCCTCTCAGTTCTGCTTTGGTTGTCTGCAAATGCAGGAAAGCAGGTCCTCTACTCCAAGGGATATTTTTCTGGTGATTTGTGAAGCACTGTCCGCTCTTCAGGTTGCTTGCAGTTCGCACAGCAGCAGGACAGGTCAGTTGCTCCACAAGGGTTGGGTGCAGCAGGCAGGCTGGCATGGTTGGCGCCAAGTCAATTGTGCGCCTCAGGTCTTGGTTCAGCAGTTGACTTTGTCCACTCCTTCTTCTGTGTCCAGCGAAGATCTAAAGCCTTGTAACCAGGGGGTCTCCCTAAATACTCAATTTAGTGTGCATTAATGGGAGTGAAGGGTAGTAGCCGATAGGCTACTTTCCTTTGGGCTCACTACACCACCAGATGACCACTTTTTTGGGGAGTGGGCATCACCCTGTCCCAGAAGTCTTAATTCCCCACACACAAGATGGCAACATTTCTAAGGCTGTGCTAATTTCAGTCTGGTCACCCTAGGCGTGTGTCCCACTTGTAAATGAAGCACACCTCCTGCATAGCTAATTTTTTCACCTGTCCAGGTGCCAGATGGGCCCTGGAGCAGGAGGGTTGGCATCTTGCTCTGAGGAAGGCCATATTTGCAGACCAATGATGGTGGGCTTGGTGAAGCCTTCTGCCTTGGAATGGTGATTTGTAGTTCATCCTGTTGGGAGGGGTGAATAACACCCATGCCAGAGCAGGCTTTGTTTCTGACCTCCAGAGAGCAAAGGCTCTCACCCTTGGGGGTCAGAATTTCATCTGTTGGTGGCAGGCTGGCTACAACTAGTCAGTGAGCCTACATGCAGTTGGTAGGTTTTCAGGGGGCACCTCTAAGGGTCCATCTGGGTGCATGTTTTATTAAATCCATCACTGGAATCAGTGAGGGTTTATTAATATGAAATGTTTGATACCAAACATCCCTAGTTTCAGTGAAGCCATCGTGTGGCTGGGGAACTCATATTGACAAGTGTCCAGCATATTTAATATGGCTTCCCTGCACACTTACTATGTCTAAGAATCGACATCTAGAAATGTTTACATTTTGGCTCAACCTTTTGTTTGTTGGCTATAGAACTCTGTGCACTTTACCTCACTAATTAGAGGTAAAGTGCTTGTGTTCCTCCTTTCAACATGATGACACTGGCATAACACAGATTGGCATATTTATCTTACCTAAATGTCTCATGTTTATGGTACCCATAAGTTATCCAGGACCTGTAAGTTACAATTCACCAGTGTGCTGCAGCGTGCCATCCACTGCAGTTGCAATTCAAACATGGCTGCATGTCTGCCACCAGTAGACTGGCTGTGCAGGTTTAAAACTGCAGATCTGACCTGTCAAAATAACTAATTTTGACATGCCTAGAGCCCTCCTTTTAAATATTTATAAATCACCAGACTTACTGCTAATTAAAGCAAGGTGCATGATTTTTAAATTGAAGACATCTAAATGTTAATGTTAAACAGGTTCTTACAATGGCTAACACATCAATGCTATTTTCACTGTATCAGTGGTGGCTGTTCCATAAGTAGGCATTAAGATACAATATTAGATTTAATAAATGTTATTTCTGCCTAAATCCAATGTAATGGTAATGTCAACTTTTGTTTAACTATTAAAGATAAGGTGCTTTAGAAATGTTACCTTATGCCTGCCTAACGCCTTTGGAGGCCTTTTTGTAAGTATTTAACTGCCAACTTAATGGCTCCCCTGTGATGAGTGTGAATTGCACCCAGGACAGGGACAATGGGCCTTTGGTGTGGGAAGGTGTTGTTCTTCCCATGACAGGATTGCCTGGGGGCTGTGCCTAGACCCTTGGTAAACTGCAGATGGGCCTCCCTGTCAGAGGCAGAGGTAGCTCACACCTGGGACCACCTCCCCTTTTATCCTCCTAGTTAGCCAAGTACTACCCCCAGTTGGAGGGAGAGTTGCCCCACAACTGGTTTAGAGTGACCACTGGGGTTGGGCTGTGATCTTCCTCTTTGATATTAAAATGGCAACTCCTGCTGGAATATTTCAATCTGCTTTAAAGATCTGCATGGGCTTTTCATATGACACTTAAGGTGCACTTCAAAGAGGTCTTCCCTGTCACAGACAAATATTAGCTGAAACTTGGGCAGGGCCATTTTGTTCTCTTCCCAGCCAGACAGTGCCAGAGCCTGTTTGACAGGTTGGCTGGGTTTACGTATAACATTTGGGTGCACTTCAACCGAGGGAAACAGAGAGCCAAAACACTTTGTGAGCATTCACTGTCTATTTGCTGAAAGTTCAGCTTTTCTGTCTCCGAATTTGTTGGGACTATGGGCACCAAAACTGGATTTTAGTGTTAGAGGTGAGAGGACAACATGATTACCATAGCACACTGTCCATACACATTCCTGGCCTCAGAGCCCAGGTTTAGTGTGGATGAAGTCTTTGTTCATCTTGAAAATGCCTAAAGAGGGTAGGTTAAGCATTGGGAAGCTTTACACCACTGGTTAAGGCATTCTCATGGGTCATTCCCACCCACTAGCTCATGCCAGGCATAAATGTGGCATCTCTAGGCAACCACAACTGAACACTCCAAGACATGAGGATGGTCAGAGGAGGACTGAACCTACTGTTGCAACCTGGGAAGAGCCCTGAAGGACTTGTTCTCTCTTGTACCCAAGTCAAAGGAGTGGACTCGAGGAATCATAAGGCTGACCTCCTGTTAAAGTTACAGGGACACACAGGTCTTTCTCTGCCACTGCGGAGCTGCCCAGTTGCAACTGAACCAGGCCTTGACCCTCCTATTGGCCTTGGCTTACTATCCTGCGAGTCTATATGTACCTCCTTTGAGGTCTTTGGGGAACTTTAGAAGTGCACTCCTGTGGTGGATTGGCACCTAAAGGACTAAGGTCAGAGGTATATTCCTTGACCAGAACAAACCTGATTAGTGTATCCAGCCTGCGCTCCATCATGGTTTTGCCTAGATCTTGTTCTACCATGACCATTGACTATCATTGGCTTTTTATACTTCTTTGTGCTATTTTAACTTAGAACTTTAAGAATTCATATCTCTGGTTCCCCTTATTGGATCGGTATCCTTTTTGTATCATTTTGTTTATTAAACTTCACTCAATTTCTCTAAATTCTTTTGAGTGTTTTCATGGTTTTGCATTTTGCATAAATACTTTATGCATTGCTTCTAGGTTAAGTCTGCCTGCTCTCTTCTATAGCTACCAGGGGGTTGAGCTCAGGTTCATTGAGTTACTTTGAGAGCTCAGGCGGATAAGGAGTGTGGTGAGTACCTGAGGTGGATATCTACCCCCTCAACTAATACCCCACTTTTTTACATACTCATCTTTTGAAACACCACAGCACACAGCAATACATCACCAAGCCAATCTATACCAAATCATAAAGAAACAGCTAATGCTATTGCAGTCAGTACAACCTTTTAACATTCAGTTTCTCCAACTACAGGCATGTTGAACATGAAACCACAAACCATTTCATTGAAGTGGCTTTAGTTCAAAACATCTGCAGTCGCTGCACTTGTTCTGCCATAATTAAATTATATCACCTACAACACTTACATTTTACTAAAAAAAATGACCTACATAATGCTGAATTCAAAAGAATCTCAATGTATGGTTGAAAATGTACATAGAGATTTACTAGCTCCCTAAAGGTTTATGCAAATGATTGAAACATGATTATTTTCACTTCTAGGTACTTCCATGGAATATTTCCGTCTTGATGATGACTCTTGTCTAAATAATCTCCTTGTGGGGTCGAAACATCGCCAACTATAATAATGGACTGTTTTTAATTGATCTTGGATATTTACACTCATATACAGAGTGCTATTTAACATCAATGTATCCATATTAGTCACTTGTATTTATGCTTTCTGTGTGTCACGTGAGCACTACAAATTCACTCTTTTCACCTGCACTGCGCCTCATCAATTCTTGGAGCACCTTCCTTCAGATGCAACTGTTAAGTCAGGGAAAATATATTTTTGAGTTGTTGTTTTTTTAACATGAATTAAATACATTGTGTTTTGGTCTCTAGTTGAAATAAATCTATTGATGGTTTTTACATGTTTGCTATGGAAGGTGGGGCTCACTCTTCCGCCACAGGGATCACTGTTTTTCTCTATAAATTGTCTTGCCCTGATCCCAGGGTTACTGAGCTGCCCCTTTTTCTTTGACAATGCGTGTGCCTGCAGGACACACTATGCTACAGCATCCTGGCATCAAACAGTATTTCCCAGAAGGCTATAAACTCTCACCTGTCACGAAGATATGGCCACCATGTTGGACTTCGGCTGGTATAACCTTCCTTGTGGCCCACAGCATCTTTGCTAAGCTGTTCTCATACAGTGTTGTTGCAGCTAGAGCCATGCTACGCAGATCTAGGATTTCCCTTGTTAAAGATCAGTTGCTTCCTTTGAATTGTACTGAAAGACATTGGGAATATAGAGAAGTATTTCTGAAAGTTGTACTGTTGGTGCAAATTAACTTTGATCCGTTTGAATGCTAATATGAACTAGTATAAGACTGTGGGTTGAGCATTTATTTGAGGGTTATCATGTGATGGAATAGGATGAATTTGTAAACCAGGAATTATTTTGCTCATGTTATGATAAGCATAAGGTATTAGAGTTCTAGTACATTTAAACAAACTGCTAAAATATAGAATAGCAGAATATTTAATGTGGTTAATTACATTGAAGTGTTACAAAAAATAGAAACTACAACATATTCCACAGAGATTGCTTAGTGACGACGCTTGAGGTACTTTTTCCATGCAGAAAGAGAAGTGCCTCTGAACATAAAATTAAGGTACACAATATTTGTATGTATATTTTCAGGAATTACCAGTTCCACATCAAGGCCCAAAGAGCTGGTTACAAAGAGATAGTGCAGAGGTGCATCTATTCACTTTCAGTGTTTAGCGTATAACTTCCAGACAAGTTTCCAAAGCTGTCATTTTTCCTTTGGAAATCCACTACAGGTTGCCTAAATCACAGGAAAGCAAATGTGGTGTGCCAAAGTAGTGGAGATTACTGTTTCTGTTTACTATCTTAACCCATTCCCCTTTCCCTGTTTCTACCACTGACCCTCATATTCCTGTGTATGTGGTTATTGGTGGAGGCACAGTGAAGAAAAGTTAATTACTCCCCGTTATGTATAAGCACAAAATTAGCAAATCCAGACTGAATTGATTTGGTGATGTTGAGCATGTTGCTACCAGGATGACCAGCTCTGGTTTCAGTAAAAGTGATCCATTTGCAAGTCACACATTAATGACATACGCAACGGCTGAGTGGCTCAAAGTGCCACATGGTACCTCATAAGAGGGAGAGTCCGCAGAAGAATTTGCAGAATATATCAATACTCAAGATGACATAGGACCAGTGGCGGCCCGTCCTTTAGGGCGGAGGGGTCACGCCCCCCCACCTTTTGCCCCCCATGAAGAGTGTCTGTCAGGCTGAACAAAGGTCAGCCTGACAGACACTCTTCATGTTCAGGTCAGGCAGCCAGGAGCAGACATGCGCGATTTGCGCAGACTCCTGGCTGCCTGAGCTGAACTTTACTGGGCTGAGGAGGTCACAGCTCCTATGGGCGTGACCTCCTCAGCCCAGCAAAGGTGCCTCAAGGCCCTCCCCTGGGTGACGAGGAAAGCGTCACCAATTGACACTCTCCCTGGGCGCTTCAGGTTTAAGCCCTGAAGTGCCCAGGGCGAGTGTCAATCAGTGACACTTCGTCACAGAGTGGGGTGGGGTGGGGTCAGCAGTGTCACTGACCCCATCCCACTCTGTGACGAGGTTGGGACTGCTGCCTTCCCTCTGGGACCTGGAGGCCGAAGGTAAGTGTGTTTGTGTATATGTGTGATGTTTTAAATTGAATGTTTGGTGCGCGCGTGCATGTTTGAGTGTTATGAGTGTTGTCAATGGATGTGCGTGTGTGAAAAAATTAGTGTGTGTGATGTTTTAAAATGAATGTTTGGTGCGTGCGTGCATGTTTGAATGCTATGAGTGTTGTTAATGGATGTGTGTGCGTGCGTTTGTGAAAGAATGAGTGTGTGTGATGTTTTAAAATGAATGTTTGGTGCGTGCGTGCATGTTTGAATGGTATGAATGTTGTTAATGGATGTGCGTGCGTGCGTGTCTGTGTGTGAAAGAATGAGTGTGTGTGTGCCCCGCCCGCCCCCCTCCCTCCTAAAGCTGCCGGCCGCCACTGCATAGGACCTGTGCACACACAAGCGCATGTAAGAGAATTTTATGATTTTATATATTTTTGTGTGTCACTAACAATGTGCAGTATGCATTTATACAAGATTTCACATCTGCAGAGTGATTTAAAAAAATTGTTTTTGAAGCAAGTTTTCCCTGACGTGTAGCAGTGTATTTCCATAAGTGTTTTATTTAAGCCACATTTCTGTGTGAAACGTCATTTTAACTAAATGGAAGCCATTTCCGTCACTCACTCTGTGCTTTCCCCCTGCAACCATCCTCTTCGCACAAGCTCCACAATACACAACAATCTGCAGTTTATTTGGATATTTCCACCATTGTACACATTCTATTCATGATGAACTTGCTCTGGCTCAGATGCAATTGTCAACATACAACATCTTCTGTTTTTTTAATGAGTTCTATTCATTGAAAAAGAGAGAGACTGTAAATGTGTCTTGTTTTGTTCGAACATCTCTCCATGACATTAGCATACAGGGTGCTGAATAAATATTAAAATAATGGGTTAGTGCTATGGTGTTATGGTAATGACTTATTTTTTCGTGTGATCTGATTTGCTGAAGAAATTATACATTTGCTGAAAAGTACGTGTAAGACATAATGATTAAAATGCAAGAATAATGTATAAGAACCTTCAATTCCAGGGGTGAGCAGAAGACTTTCCTATTTTGCTGAGGATGCTGTCCAATAATTTCCTGATTTTCTTGTTCATTGAGACTTACAATATTTTCTGATTTTTACATATTCTGAAATTGAGAGCCTTCGTGACATTGACGCTGTACCATTATTTTTTTTAATTTGGAATAAAATCCTTTAACTTTTAATTGATCTAGAGCTCAGGGCCTCATTACAAGGCTGGTGCTCCAAGGACCGCCAGCCTCATGGTGACGTTCAGACCGCCGCAACTGTGGTGATCTGACCACCACATTACAACCCTGGCGGGCAGACCCACCAGGTGACCACAGTCTCATCCAGAAACACAGTTTCCGAAGGGTCACCGGTGGCCGGAGTTATAACCAGCTATGGCAGTGCTGCACTCAGAGCCGCGTGGCTGATTTCAGCCCCACTTTCCGACAGTCTTCCTGTGGCTGGGACACCATCATGGACAGGCTGGTGGAAAGCCAGTTCAGGACCCCCCCGTGCCCAGCACCATCAGAATGCGCACTGTCTGCTTTCCAATGGTACTGGGGTGCTCCTGTATTGGCCTCAGCTCCCTTAAGGGCACTGTTCCAGCCGGTCAGCCCGATGGGAATCCGCAATACAATGTTCCCGCTGGTCAGCCTGGTGGGAATGTCCTCCCCGTGGCTTTGGCTGTGCTGTCATGGGACCGCCAAAGTTGTAATCAGGCTCTCAGCTATTGATTGGGCTCATTCAATTCTAAATTATTACTAGGCTGTATTTTGATTGATTTGATTGTCTTGAGAGGTGCAGGGACACCTTGTCTAATGAAACTGAGGTTAACACAGTCTCTAATCCAATAAATTGGGTGAAGACTGATTGAGATAAATTTTGGCATGTCTGGTAACCTAACACTCCCACAAGCAGCTTTGCAATTTCTTTGCCGCAGAATGACTACTTGAACTCCCTCAGTGGGTGGGGTGTCCTTGAAGAGCACAGGAAATGTAGCAACGTTCAAGGTCAACATGTGATGATCTAAGTCTGTGGGACAGTAGGATGCAGAATGCATGGTAAGATACAATAGTTTAATGGGGCTGTGGGACACCAGGAAGAGGACCAGCCATAGACAAGTGATGACAGGGAACAGTTCAGCAGGACATGAAGAAAGGGGGATAGGGAATGAATGCAGCAGGAAAGCATTGGTGCAGGATGGGACACAATAGGGAGTCTGGGGGACAGAGGTAAGTGTGTAGGAATACTTGTTTCCACCATAAACCCAATGGGAAGAATGTAACCTTCCACAGAATATTATGGGCTTGACAGACAGTCTCTCGAACAAATGTCAAATCTTGAAAAGTGCATGTGGACCAATGGCTGAAAGGGCTGAACCAAAGTCTGCACTCGCTAGATTACTTCTTGAATGTATGCAGTTTGCAGTTTTTTATATGTGTATTGTTACATACTTGTCAACATTTTACAGATGGAAAGTGTCAGATTTTAAAAAAAAATAATACGCGGAATGCATTTTCCGCATCAACATGCATTAAAACAGAGGCAATCTAGGTGGGAGACATATAAAATAAAGACATTTTTTGATTCACAAATCGGGATTCTCCCACATGAATCGGGTCCTGTTGGCACGTATAATTAATAACATGAGGTCTCCAACAGACAGCTTATGCTGTCTATAGGAGAGACCTAAATGATCCATTGTTGCTTCTAGGCACAAACTCAACCAAAGGGATGAGCGGGACCCCGATTTTTGGAATTTGTTTTTTAGCCCCTTCTAAATTTTCCATCTTTCTTCCTCCAATCTCCCTTGAGCCACCAAGGCTTTTCGAGTCGGGCTAACCTCAGATTAGCATAATGAAGGATGCTCCAGGATGGCTACGCTATCGAAAGAGATCCAAGCCAGTTTAGAGTATTGTACAGGAGGAAGGGAAGATGGTGGATGGAGGGATCAGTAAAGAAAAAGCACAGATTTTGTTAGTTGCTTATTCCTCTATGCAAGAAAATTATTTACTGCTGGTGAATCTGCAGATAATGTATGGTTTTCGTAGAGAAACCTATGAGCTCTTTAACGACATTAGGATTTGTTATGCATCAACGTGTTTTAAGCTGATTAAATAGCTAAACAAGAATAATAAACAAGCATTTGCAATGCAATGGGTCTCGCATTTGCTTGAATTAGAGTTATTAGCATTGTAAACTCCTCACTGGACTTTTCTTGCCACATAAATTGAAATTGAAAAGTAGAACAGTTTCACATAAGCGAGCCGATTCACAGCGCCACGGCCACCATGAGCATCAGCGTGAAGGAGAGACACAAAAAGAAAAAGAAGTTTGCTTGCAGTCAAATTTATCGGAAAAAGTGCAATTAGCCAGGTAACAGGGGTGATGGCCAAGGCGGTAACAAAAACTCCCCAAAGAGGGACAAACGTAAACCATTTACTAATGTCGTCAAAGGATTTTTGAAGGACAAGCCCACGAACGAGTGGTAGTGACGGGCGTGGGGTGGGCATTGCTAAAAGCCCAGATACATACCAACACATCAGAAAAGCAGCGCTTGCGTGCTGCTATGCTCGATCTAAAAACGTGCTGCATAATCTATCTTTCGTTGCTACATAATGTATTTCCCCCCAAAACATAATTTGCTCCTTTACTGCTGAATAAATCCAGTTGCCTGGATATAAATCCCAAATTTTGACTGAGCTCTATAGTAATGTGGGATCAATGACAACTTTACCCTATGTTGTTTGTAAGCTTTATTTTACTTTTGTGGCTTGAATTTCCTCTGCCACTTCAACTATTCCTCCCAGTACAATGCGTATGATATTCCAAACAAAAACATGTTACCAGTTTTAACAGCTACCTCACCGATGTCTCTTATTGTCAAAAGTGCATTGTGTTATCCCATGATTGGAGTGAACCAACTCGCAGGAGAAGTCCTGTTAAGATTCTTTAATGTATTTCTTGCACAAATGGTTTCTGTCTTGAACCTCTCGATGCCTAGCAAAGTGACCAATATGCGTGTCTTTTAAAAACAAAACTGTGCTTTCTTTTTTTGATTTTATGCAAAGAAAGAAGTACATAGACTAAAAAGACAGTGTGTGCTGACAATGTCATCCATATTCACACATGTGAGGTACATTTCAGATACAGTGGTTGACAAATTATATACATCTTGGAGCTGGCAAAGTCTACCACCCTAGCTGGAGGTGTGGTGCAGCATGTATGTAACCAAAGCTACGTAAATGGCACATTGTGAGGAAACATTATACACATTTGGTAATCGAAAAATGACTCAACTATTGGTTCAGCCCGCAATGAATCCCCTGTGTCCGATTCACTCTTAGCACTTGAATCGCTGTCCTCCTGGAACCTTGCCGGCATTGTGCCCACATCATTACCGCCTCTGCTCCTCTCTCCAGTGCGACAGGCTCTGATATGGTGTTCCTCTGCGACACCCCACTCCATTAAGTCTTGCACCCAATGTTCCAGCAGGGTTCCCTCGTGCCCATCCATCCAATGGCTACCCGTACCGTCGCCAGTAATAAAGCCAACTGAGCGAGTCTACAAGGAATGTTTACAGTACTTGGGGCTTGTTACCACTCCCAGCAAGCAAGCCATTGGTGAAACTGATATCCAGATCCCAGTGGCCTCTTCTACGCGTGGCACCACCTATCCCCAAAAAGTCTGAACTTGTGAGCATTCCCACACCAGATGGAGAAAGGTGACCTTCCTGCATTTCCCACACTTTGTCCCCCTGGCAGAATCTATTTTATTTGGACTATAGGGTGTCAGATATGTTTGATGAATAAAATGAAAGTGCAATAATTTAAATCTGTTAATGCAAGATATTGTCCTCACCTTCCCAGTCCGAATCCGAGATCTGCAGCCTCAAGTCTTTCTCCCATGGCCCACGTGCTGGAATCTGTGAGCAGATGTCATGAGAGCCCTATAAAACAGGGTAATCAGGTGGTGCCCTTTCCCCCAATCAATAACACCATCAAGTACTCCCCCGAGGACCAAGGTGCAGCAGGGAAGTCCATCCAAAGTTCTCTTGCTACACTCTCTAGTTTGGCATAAAGCAGCAAATGTGCCAGTCCAACCCCAAAGGGGTCCTGTGCCTCTGGAAATGTAATAAATGTGTCTCCGGGTTATATATCACGTACAAGCAAACACCCTCCCTCCCTCCATCCCTTCATGGACATATCCACATCGATATTTCTAAATGGAGCCAAATCCCATTCTGAAATGTCTTGCTGAAGGGTGTCTTGCAAAGTAACTTCTAGACCACCTTCACCCAGAGTCTTGCCATCTTTTGACTCAAATACGGGTTTAGGTCAGTATCAGTAATTGTGGCAAAGTGTTGCCACCAGGTTCAATTCCCAGGAGCCATTTCTCCCAGTTTTCAGGCTCAGTGAGACACCTGGCAGCATGTTGTAGATATGTGGTGTAATAATATAACTGCATATCTGGAACCGCTAATCTCCCATCCTCCAAACCTCTTTTGAGTGTGGACAGCGCCACCTTGCTACATTTACCTGCCTGTATGAGATTCACCAACAGGCTACCCAAACAGTGAAAAAATCTATCCTGCAGTGGAAACAGGGAGTTTTATACAAGATACAGACAGCGCAGAAGGAAAACCATCTTAGCCACTGCCGCACGGTTTATCACCGGGAGTGGAAGTTTATTCCAGAATTTGATGGAGTTCTCTAGGCCCATTAGTACCCTGGCCAGATTTTTACAATGATGCTGCTCCTCAGTGTGTGTGACCCAAATCCCTAGATATCGAAATCCGTCCCCCTCCCATCGGAGACCCTCCTCGGGTAATTGATCTAGTTGTCTCCCAATTAGGCCACCCAAATTGTACAGGAGATACTTGCAGATATTAATCATGAGACCAAAAACCTCTCCAATAGAGTCCAGCCACCGCATTCCGATTGGAACCGTTTCTCTGGGTGTTTGTACCTACTCCAGTGGTTCGTCCGCATATAATGAGATAACATGCACGACATTTCCCACTGTGATCCCCCAAGATTCTAGTTCCGCTCTCAGCAACAGTGCAAGGGGCTCCATTGCCAGGGCGAATAGAAGAGGAGACACCCTTGTTGTGTGCTCCTACCCACTGGCCAGGCCTCGGAAAGTTCACCTCCCACCCTAGTACAAATGGAATGACCGGTATATAGGAGATGTATCGAGGCACAGTAATTAGAGCCAAACCCCATGCCCTTCAAGACTGCCAACGGATATGTCAACCCCACAGTGTCAAATACCTTTTAGAGGTCAAGGGAGACCAAGGACATCTCCCCCTTCCTGTCTAAGGCATCATGTAACAAATGAGTCAACTTATGAAGGTTATGCATGGTGCTACATGCTGGCATAAAGCCTCATTGATCCTAATGGACTAAGTCCCTGACCATCCCTCTCAACCAAGCTGATAATATTTTGCAGAGTATTTTGAGATCTGTATTGAAGATAGTTAGGGGCCTGTAAGCCAAGGGGTCCTCAGAGTCCCCACCAGGCTTCAGCATTAAGCATACTATGCCTTTCCGCATAGTCAGAGGGAAGAGGCATCTCTCCCCGAGTAGTTTCTCCCTAAGAGTAGAAGAGAATGCTTGATAGAATTCCACAGGTAATTAATCGCGGCATGGAGCTTTGGACCTATTAAGTGCTTTAGTTGCTGTATGTTTCTTACATTGTTGGGTCCCTCTCCAACTCCAATTCCTGTGCAGTCTCCTTTGGTAGTTGAGAGAGTCCCACTGTAGCCAAGAACCTATCTATCCCTCTAATCCCATCTGGTGTTCCAGCGCTATATACCAATCTAGTGTTTTAGGAAGACCAATAGGGCTTTCTGTAGCTGTGTATGCATATGGCCCTTTGGGCCCCTTATGAATAAAATAGGTGGTATCTCTGCTTCCCATTGAAGAATCCAACCCAGGAGCTTCCCCGATTTGTCCACTTCCTTGTGTAGTAGCTGACGATAGGACCTCAATGCAGTTTTGTTTGATGTGTCCCAAAGGGAGTGTATTTTCCTGTGTACCTCTGTAGTCCTTATGTAGACATCTGACTCATCTATCACCTTTTTTTTGGAGGTCAGCTAGCTGGTCCTCCTGTTTTTTCAGGTCCACTATGAGGCACCTACATACTCCACAGAATGTCCCAATACATTCCCCCTGCAAAACAGCCTTTAAGGCCTCCCACTCAATTGACCTTGTGTCCCTTGTCCCCCAATTCCCAGTAAGATAGTTCTCAATAGCTGTCCACATCTGTGAGGTCTGGAGGCAAGTACCATGTCCTTTCCCTGCTTTGATGGTCGCCCCAGATCCGTGTCAGTAGTGTTGGTGCATGATCAGACAGGAACCTTGCCATACGTGTCACCTCTCTAATTTGCGCAATAGCTAACCCTCCACCAAAAAATGGTCCAACCAACTGTAAGTGTTGTGTGTCCAGGAGTGACATGTATACTTGCGACTATCTGGGTATAACAAGCTCCATCCATCCAATAAACCCAAGTTATGCATCACCCTCCTTAGCGATTTTATCATTAATGGTTTAGTTCCCTCCTTTGGTGGGTAGCAATCTTCTGCCCCATCCAGGACACAATTGAAGTCTCCCGTTCAAATTATAGGGTCTTCTACGCCATCCACCAACAAGTCTTGCAAACGCTCAAAGAAAGTTCTGTCATCCAGGTTGGGAGCATATGAGTTTAATAGTGTAACTTACTTACTGTCCAGCGCACCCCAGACCAGGATATACCACCCCTCAATATGCGTGTCTTGATTTGTGTGTGTTGCAAACTGTACAAGGCTGCAAATCACGCCAAAATGGCAAAAGCCAAACAAAAAGATGCATTTAATACCGTATCCGTCCAGCGGAGGGTAAAAACCACAGGAGTTAACAGAGAAGAATTTTTAAGTCTCTCTTGAGGCAGCGCATCTCACGTCCGAGATCGTTTGTTTTTTTAAAGAACCCAAAAAAGGCTTAGAGGCTGCCCATGCCTTACCATTGATTGGCTTCATCATTACTTTCATTTCGTTGCTTTTCGTTAGACATCGTGTCTGGCTTCAGTTCGTCTTTGTTTGTTTGTCCCTTCAATGAAACATGCACCAAGTACTGGTTGAATTCTTAAAAAGTTCTTCCGCATGTCATGCGCGGATAGAAGTACTTTTTTCGCCCTCCTGCCCAATCTTTCTCCATTGCTTGTTGCTGGCTGTGCCAATCAAGGGGGACTGGCCTGCAGGGACATCTGGAGCCTAGCGCACGGCTCAGCAGCTGAAAGGATGGTGGGGTTGGGTCTGAGGCTGATCCTGTCACAAGTGTGCTTCAAAAAGGCAGTGCCCTGATATGACGTGACTGTTTGTCAAACGGGCCTTCAATAACCTCGGCCTTGAGAAGAGGCCAACTACGTCAAAGACATACTGGCCTTTCACAGTCACAAGCATGGCATGTTATATGATCCACTCAGCCTCCCTTTCCCTTAATACCAGCCTTTCACAAGCACCAATGTGGCGTGTAACCCACTCTTCCCAGCCCTACCAGCCTTTCA
The DNA here is from genome assembly GCF_031143425.1 of Pleurodeles waltl. Classification (NCBI taxonomy): domain Eukaryota; kingdom Metazoa; phylum Chordata; class Amphibia; order Caudata; family Salamandridae; genus Pleurodeles; species Pleurodeles waltl. Next base: position 1,606,044,967 of record NC_090445.1, read on the forward strand.
CTGGGAGCAGCTTGACTTGACGCACTCTACTCTGGTCTTAATATACTTTCACAATCTCCGATCTGATCTAAGACCATTTTTTATTCAAACCCCTGTGCAATTCATTGGCATCAGCCTTACATGACATCGACTCTGCCCCAACCATACGTATCTTTCAAAGGCAGCAGCTGGACATGTGACAGATGATCCAGTCCTGTATGCGCTTCTTGGACACTTCTTAACACTCGACTAACTCTGCCCCAGACCCGGAGGTCTTTCGGGCAAATGGTTGACTTTCCACTTTCCTGCCCACTTTTTACAGGTTCTAGCTAGACATGATACTCTTCCCCAGCGCTACCCGAATGTTACAGCCACTACCATCAGACCGACTGACTCTTCCCCAACCTACACACCTTCCACAAGTACGACCGTGACATGTGACTGACTGCCCAGTCCTATCAGCGTCTTTCTCACTGCCACAGTAATGTGCTGCGACTGACTTTACCTGGCCTTAGCTTTTCAGGGGGACACGTCGGGCAAGCGCATGACTCCTACACCATCCCACACCATCCCACACTTCTTTCACAGGCACCAACAAGACATCACTGACTTGGCGCCAGTGCTACCGGACTTTAAAAGTTCCAATCTGTTGACATCTCCCCACATTTCTGCGCCCGCTAATGTCACGTGCCCTTCACTGGCTCTGTGGAGCTGTGTCATGCCTGCGCCAAGAGAGCAAATTCAAAAAAATTCTCTCTTACCCCGCCCGGCTCTTGAGTCACGGGCTCCTCAAAACATCCCTATGGGAAGCGGGCCGACACCTCTCTTTCTTGGCGGGAAAGCGAACACCCTGGCCTGCGGCGTGCCTAGGGAAGGCGTGGCACATACCCCGCCAAGGGGTACAGGGTGCGCCCCACCCTATCCTACTGACTTCCTACTCCAGGAAACCCAAACACTCCTCGCAAACCCAACTCTGTTAAAAAAAAAACACTACAGTCCCAGCCTCATTTTAGATTGTGCTACAATTTTGTGATTTCTTAGCGTAGCAAAATGTACTCCACAGGCAGGCGAATTATATGGGAATGCGGTGAGACGGAGCTACGTATTTATTCCAGTGACTCCCCAACCCTGACAGAGACATATACAACTCACAAGTGATACGAGTGAGTTACAGCAGAATATACACATAACAGTGCAATATGTCAACTAGGCTCGATATAGTCACACATTTTAACACACAAAGCCTGCTTATTGGGCCTGGCCTATGAGACAGCTTTAGTTGTCTCGCCAGATTATTGTTTTTTAATTAAAAAAATATTATACAATATACGTGCACACTAGACTATTGTTTTTAGTAAAATAATCATTATAGAGTATACACACGTATAGGGGCTTTTTACCAGCCCTCTACATGCATTTGTCTGTTCATTTACCATGCACTCTTTGTTTCCACCCACCATGGCACACAGCACGGGTCAAGTGGTCAGGCAACTTCGGCCTTAGGTTTCCTTCTGTCTCAGTGACCGCATTTTGCATGTGAAGATCAATCTAAAAAACTGTTCTCTTGGTTTTTTTCTCAGACTCATTTATTTTTTGGTCTTACCTGAGACAGCGCATGCGCTGTCACTTGTGAGATCTTTTGTGAACTAAAACTTAACAAGCATCGGCAAAACCAATAGGTCTTGCCTACACGAGATCTATTAGCTTTGCCAATATTGTTTTTTTTTGCTATGTTAAAAATGGCTGAAAGTGAAGATAAAAAGCTTTATGACACAGGCAGGTCTGACTGTGTTGTAGCCTTTTTGTTTTACTTGTGACTGCTCGTTTAGTAGTACATTAGAGCAATAATTGGTGTTAAGTGGGTTTCAGCACCATGCATATCATGAGCCTACTGCCTGAAAGGTAACTGCACTTGTGACTATATCTGTAGCAGTAAAATATACCAATAATCAGTGTTCATTGAGTTTCCTCCAGCCTTCGTACCATGTGCCATTGCAACTGCTGGACCATTCAAATCATGACCCTAGTGTCTGCAAGGTAATTGTGAAGACTGACTGGCCTTGTTCGGACCAAACAGTTGGAGACTGAATCAAACTAAATGTTGGAAAGGTTGGAGTCCTTTTACATTTAATGAGTTGTAAATCACCCTGTTGGAAAAGTGGGAGACCTTTACTTTTGATGATGCTTTAAAAAATTGAAAAATATATATTGGCTACCAGTGAAACGGTTCATGCTGTATTGGAATGGGCGTTAGTAGGTTTACTTTAATTCACTGCTGACTCCACATGTCTGGGTCACATGTAATCTGAATCAGTGTAGTCATTAAATATGCAACAAAGATTTCCCAGAAGCAAAACATGTGTTGTCAGTTATAAACTGCCCACTGCATAAAGTTATCTTTCTGCATTCTGACAAAGCTAGGTGGAGCAATTCCACGACCACAGCCCTAACGACTTGGAGTGAGTAAACCTGGATCTCACAGTCCATGCTTTACCTTCAGGGCATGGGTGTCCGTGGGACGAGAATGGGCTGGTTAGATAAAAGCAGCGGGGGCGGTGGCAGCTACGCAGCACTTTGGGAATGGCGCAATTGGGGAGTGAGTGATAATGGGTGTGAATTACATACAGATGGGGTACTCCTACTGGCAAGCAGAGTTGGGGCCTTAGTGAGACTCATTGCTTAATTTGTAAATAAAAACATGCCGGTGCCCAAAGCTCTCCTCTGAAACACGCGGCTACTGTAATTAAATGTGCAAGCACAGAATACTGAGGCAGCGTAATCCTGAAGCCATCTTGGGCCTCTTCAATCTATTTAAGCCACTCACTGCCCCTTCAGCTCACTCTTGCAGCTTTCTGCTTTCTCCCATTTCGACGCTTTTTAGTTTTTCTCTTCCTTCCTCTTTCCCATATGTGTCTTTTGCTTGCAGAAAATGCTTGAGACATGAAAATAAGCGCCGGCCCTAAAAAATAAGTGCAGGTGCTCCGCACCAGAAACAACAAGCACAAATTAAGCACTGGTGAGACTAGAGGAACGTAGAGGTGCCAAAAGGTAGGTTTAATGATGTGTACTTTATGTTATTGCTACGTGTCATAGCATTAGAAAATTGTATCATATAAAATTGGTATGCAAGTTCCACGAAAAACAAGTTACTGGTTCTGTGACAGCTTCCTCGTGATGAGCACAGTGACAGGATTTTTAAGTTTTCATAGCACTATTAAGCATAGAGGAATGGACACATTACGTGTTGTAGCATCACTACAGACATTTCCAGAGCTGTCATGTTTTGTCAGATGTGAATATGCAACTCCAGAAGTAGCAAAGCAGACACATAGGTACCTTAGCAACAAGAGGAGAAGGGCAGGCTTCAGTAACAAGAAAACCAAGAGCTCTTGAAAGCCAGCGCCTGACATTTGACTTCGGTCTTTGAATGCCCAACCAATGTGACGAGATAAGAACAAGATTTACAGGCCTGTTCATTACAGAAAACAAGTTTGCAGAAGAATACTGACACGGCTTTTGCATGAGAGGGTACGAACTCGAACGGGGGAGCCTAAAGCAAATAAAGGTAGAAAACTGTAAGCAAGCAAACGTGTTACAAACGCAACAACTAATGGCAAACAACAGGTAAAAAGGATTCCCAGGTCAGCTTTCTGAAACTCCACATAATGCCTTTCGTATAACAGACAACTGCACTGTCTGTTAGTTTGCGACCTATTAAGGGCTTCAAGCCCGGCCTCTATTTACCACTGGGTGGATTCATCGTCACTCATTTCTTTGGTCAGCAGCAGCTGGTCTCACTACAGACAGCTTTAGGAGGACATACACACTTCTCAATGAGCTCAACTGCCAAAGTAGTTTTTAAAGAAGGTGATATTTGTCACAGCTACTTTACTGGCCACAGCTATATGTGTCGAATCTTTTTTTAATTTTATGTACACATTTGCCCCCGGCCTTTCATGAATTTAAACGTATCCGATCGGCACTGGGGATGTGAGGAACAAGGGCAGTCAATGCACAGATTAGATGGAGGGTCACGTAACCGTAAGTTAATAATCAAGTGCTCGAAGTGTCTGATGGACATGTGAACACTGTCTATAAGTGGAAATTTCACAAAAATGCAGGGGCAGCAGGGGTGAGAAGAAGATTCCTAGTGGTCCCGGAGATTCTTCGGTGCCACATCCACTCACCAATCCTCACTAGGGGATAAAATGTAGAAGGCACAAAATACTGACCCCTAACCTCTCCATTGCAAACGAGGCTGCATTGCAGCAGCACATACCAATGGAACAATTTAGAGAAAACTTTTCAAATACAACACAGAAGGAGGGGTTCGAGAAACTTAAGCAAACAGAAGGCTCACCGAGCACCCCTGATTAAAAGAAACCTGGACCATCATTGGACACTCCTACAATGCAAAACTTGCAGCCATGCAGACACAGCTTTTGGTTTATTCCATCGCATCTGTGTTTCCATGAATATATATGGGAGAGCCACGCTTGGCTCTGCCATACAGAGCGCTTTAGGACCTTGTGCAGGTCCTGACTCACGCAGGACGCCATATTGGAATGGTGACTTTATTGGCAGAGGACGTCGTCAAATTTAACCGTTTGCAATTACCACATTTAGAAAGACGTACAACGTAAAATAAAACTTTAATATCAATGTATCAATTACCATAGACTAAGGGAGCACTTTATTAAGGCACCATTTGTTCAGTGATGCTTTTTTATTAATAGGGTATATGTTTGCCCAATTACAAACGGATAAACAATGTCTTGGATATAGTTTGAGAGTGACATCGGAAACTATGACAGCACGACTAACCATGTCACTGAACTTCAACTGCTATCCAAGCACCTTTTAAAGTAAAAGCAGGGACTGACTTAAAAAACATTTCTAAAATATTATGACTGGAGATATGCAGCATGACCATGTATTTCCTTAATGTATTTTTACAATACATTAAAGATACATTTCAGCAGCATTAACCCTACTTTGTTAATCTCTGATTGACCCACTGTAAACAAACAGCCTTAACTTTTTTTTATTTACAGTCAAACATGCTGCAAAGCAACCAGTCTGCTGTAAAACATGGAAAAAATTTTACAAAACCAGTAGATCTTGCACATGCGAAACCCATAGGCTTTATCAATGCTTGTTTCATTAAAGAACTCTTGCAATTGATAAAAAAAATATAAAACACTGCGGTGAGCTTCTGTATTTTCTCTTTAATAATCATTAGGACAGCTTTCCCATGGCGGCTAGTGACATCTGAAAGTGGTGAGGTGAACCAGCAGAAGCAGGACTCGGGGTTCACGGCTAACGTATACACGCCATTGAGACTGTGATAACAACAAAAGTTCCGACGTCGGTTTCGGGGACCACCGTCCAGTGTCTTCAGAGAAGGCACTGTTGACCTCTGCTCCAGTTTATTTCACAGGGGCCCCTGTAAAGACTGGAGTGGTCACCGCCACCTGCTCGTCTCTGACTTCATTTCACTACGAGCCACAGCAGTGCGGGCAGGCTGACTTGTCCAGCTATCATTGGATCCTAGGCGTTGCTGGGGGAGAGAAAACGTAAGCCCATCTGCAGGGACAACACAAGCAGCTTTATTAGATACCTCAGCGTGTGCATCGCTGTGCTCAGGCGGTGACGATGATCAGATCTTCAGGTCCTGCCTACTTTAAGAGTCAGAGATCTGTCAGGGCGATGGTCTCTGCTCCTCTCAGGCGCACGCGCAGAGGCGCTCTTATCTCCAGCGGCTCCCGCTGTTATTGCCAGCTGCAGTCAAGTGAAGAGCAATTATGCATCCGGGCCTTTTTAGGGTCGAGCGTGCGTTGCATGCGCTTGCGCATGTGTATCGCAGCGAGACGCTTTAGTATTTAGAAAAGGGCTTGGAGCCCTGTCAACTTCACGTCAGTGTTTTTTATTGATTTGTGGGCTTGCCTAATAAAATCTGCTTGCTTTCATTAGTCGAAGGCACTCATACGTCATGCCTTTTCCGGTGGCTAGCCCTCCTCGAGCGCAGCGACCAAGTACAGAAAACATGCGAGACTCGCTGTTTTGCATCGGGTTCGTGGACTTCTTTTTCTCTAATTTATGAGCGCGATCTCGCTTGGCAGACGTCGAGCGCTTTACATAGTTAATTTCACTTTTTCGGGTTACGTACATAAATGCACTTTTGCTCGATAGGTGAAAAGTCGGGTTAGGAGTTTACAACGCGATCAGCTCTAACATGAGCAAACGCGAGACCCGTTGCATTGTAAATGCTTGTTCATTTTATTCCCCACCCTGTTAGAGCTCAGCTGCCAGGTGGCGATTCGAGATTTTGGCTTAGATGCAACTTCTTAAAAAATCAAAATCACAGTTCTTTATAAAAATAAACGAAACACTTTAGTTTACCATACTCTGCCACTCAATGGAACGCTTAGCGCAGTACTTAATTGTTATTTTGACCTGTTAGGTCCTGTAACAAACAACTGTGTGCTAAGACACACAATTCTCGACTTTCTTGTATAGATCACTCCGGCTCCTGTAAAAACAACACTCCCCGCAACTGTTCCCAGAACCCACCACGGAGGGAGGTGATGTCAGTGAAGTGAAGAGGAGCCCTAGAGCCAACTAACCTAACCAATACTGGAGCTGCTGTCATGCTGATTTCAGCATGAGAGTAGTACAATGATTGGTCGGAGGAGACTAAAGCAACGCACCTTACCATTTGTTTGCTGCAGCTGCTGCACTCGCAGCAGGTGGGGGCGACACTCCTCCACTTTGATGGAGGAACCCACTTGAGCTTTGGTTTTCAAGCAAGACCTCATGTCAGGAAAACACATTGACACATACACAGAACATATAGAAAGGGGCTTTGGGGCAGGTCTCTTCAGCCATTAGCTTGGGTGAGTGAGCCTCTTTCAGCCATTGCCTTCCTTTGTTATCCAATGAAGACACAGCAAAGGACAAAGTGATGGATGGAATGTTTGAATTACTCTCAGTCACTGCAGACTGCTTAGGGCCCATTCCTGCTCACCATATTTTATCGCCTATGTCAATCTAGACAGAGGTGAGCCATATGCAAATCAGGCTTGGGCCTATCACGTCTGGAAATTTTCAGCATAACTGCCAGGCCAATCTCCCTCCAGATGGGAACATGAGCTAACCCAAGAGAGTTTTAACCTACTTCAACATTGTCAGTAAGGTATAAGTAAAGCCCTATGGCACAGTGAGTACAAAGCCACATCTGGTAGTAAGGGTGTCTAATTGAGCAAACACAAAATGTTGGAAGAAATGCTTGAATTAAGTTAAGTTACCGGTGATCACTCAGTGTCGCATTTCAGTCCATTGATTTTCACCCATCATGCCCCTCTAGACAAACCAAGTCCACTCTAGATGCGGTCACAAGCAACCAAAGACTGTCTTTTCACTGTGCCACAGGACTCTAGCTATACCTCACAGGACATCTTGATGCTGAATCTAGGAAAACAGACGCAGGACAATTAGGCCAATCGATATGTGAGAGAATGATGGTTTGATTGGTACAGTGAATAGTGTTGGTTGCATTTTAGGATTTGATCCTTTATATTAAGCTGGTCTGGTACCAGTGGTTTGGGATTTCGTTCGTAGCTACTGTTTGAATGAGAGATCTAGATTGATGTAGAAACAAAATGCCTTGGATACTAGTGACAAGGGTGAGGGAGAAGCAATTTGGCTACAATGGAATGTAAGCATTCATGAATATTGGGGTGAAGTTTGCCCCGTTATTGAGAATGAACTCTGCCTTTGTTGGATCCCGTTTCTGTAGACTGGGATGTCAACAGCTGTTCAGGCAGTGTTTTAGTGTGCTGTTAATGCCATGAGGTGTAGTTGTGTTTCATCATGTACTGTAGTAGGGTCATGTACTGTTGGATGCAGAATGTTCAACATGTTCACAGTGGAGAAGGGTTAAATGAAGCACAGAGGGTTATGCTGTGTGGTGAAAAGGGAGGAGCGGTATTGATAGGGCTTGGAGTGTGTGATGTATTGTGTGTGCTGTGATATGTTATTTTCTATGTTATGTAGATTTGTAGAGTACAATATCACCTGGAAAGCTATCCTGGGGCTGCGCAGGTGTGAGTCTGGACAAAACCAGGGCCGAGTGGGACTACTTGAAAAGTCAGGTCTGCAGCTTCATGCAGAATTCAAGAAGTGAGGAGGAGGCTCTTATATGCAGCAGCAGTTTATTCAATTCTTTAGGGGTGATGTAAGAGAAGGTTCGAGCACTGCATCTGGTTTGCTGTGTGCAAGTAGGAGTCTGGATGAGCGGAGGGGGTCTGAAGGTTTGTAATAGCAGGTTCAAATGTTGAGATATTCTTCACCAATGTTATGTAGTACCTTGAAAGTGTGGGAGTGGGGTATGAATTATGCTCATTTGTGAATGGGTAGCGAGTGGAATTTCTTTAGGTGTTGTGTGATGTGAGTGCAACATGGGAAGTCGGGAGCACTTCTGGATGCCGAGTTCTGAATGGTCTGCAGTCTTCTTGTGAGTTTTTGTTGATCCTGTCATAGAAGTTGTTCCCATAATCCAGCTTGCTTGTGGCAAGGATGTTTCTGATGGTTTTCTTGGTCCTGATAGGAAGCCATTTGAAAATTTACTTCAGCCTCTTCAGGGTATGGAACCATGAGCGGGTGACAGTGTTGACTTGTGCAGTCATGTTGAGTTGATATCGATGGGTAGTGGAGGGTGTCCGTTCTAACTTTGTTGACCACCAGGGTTCTTTCCTGAACCTCACAATTTCGATCTTGTCAGTGTTCAGCTTTTAGTTGGTCTTCATCCAATGGGGGATTTCATTCTTTCAGCCACTGAACTTGATACAAGTACTGGGTGCCTTGTCCGTGGGGGAGAAAATAAGTAGAATTTTGTCAGCATAGAAGAGGATGCTGATGTTGTGTGAGCGAATGATGCTGGCTAAAGGGATCATGTTTTTGTTTAAGAGGGTTGAGCTCAGCGGTAATCCTTGTGGAACTCCACAGATGAGGCAGTGGGCAATGAAGGTGTTCATACCAGACTAACTGACTGAGGCCTTCGAGTCAGGAAAAAGTAGATACATCGGTGCCAGTGACAGGGCGTGTCCTTGGATTTTGATGTTGTGTAGGTGTCGGATGAGGATCGGGTGGGGTGGGAGACCGTGCCAAAGGCGTGCAAGAGGTCTAGGAGGATGAGGAACACCATGTCTCCTCCATCCAGAGTCAAGGGGATGACAAATGTGGTGTGGATGAGGGCAGTTTCTGTGCTGTGGTTGGATCTGATACCATACTGAATGATGTTGAGGAGTTGATGAAAACATTGTTATTGTTAGTCCGTTTGTCAGTGAATTGTAGGGTGATGGGCTCCAGACATTGATTACAAAGTATTTACTCACCTTAAAAAGGCTTTGGTATTGTTGTTGGTTTCTAAGGTGGCTTTCTTTGAGCCAACAGTCTGATTTGACTTTGGCACTTGAAGCTCATTACAATAAGTAGCCTTTCTACAAGAAACCCTTGACATACTATCAAACTGTACATAAAAACAGATAGAGTGTGTGAAATTTCATAGTTATTTGTGCAGTGTGCTAGTTGGTGTGTGAGAAAAGACAAGAAAATCACAAATTTGCTTGTGACAAAGTCACAGGCAGAATAAAGGGAGCAGAAGGTTGAATAGATGTGAGAAGGCATGTGGAGATTAGTCATTAGTACGTCAACTCTCCATGCAGGGAGCTTCAGAGCTATATTTTACGCGATGGAAGAGGGGTATAAGTCTACAAGGTGACGGCGTTCCAATGAAGCATTCAGTATGGGCTAAATGTGGGAACTCTGGGTGGTGACAAGGATGGTCTAAACATGTCAGAAGATTTAGACTTGCTGGGCGCAGATTTCGAGCTGTTACATTTATGTGAGAGGTTAGTTTGTGCAATGTAATAGATAACTTGAATTTTAAATAACAAGGCATTTATATAGAGCATAGTGCTTCAAAGACACCCAACAAGCTTGCTATCAGTAACAGGAGCTCAATGCCGGGGGTGGGGCATAGTTTTGGGGGGTGTCTTTGAGGTGTTACACTCCCATAAAAAACATATTTTCTGCTAAATGGTTGGGTACAGGTGCTCATAGTTGGGTATGGCGAAGGGTAGAATTCAACAGGAATTTTTTAATACACACAGACAAAAACACACCAGCACTTTCTCTCCCTCTCTATTTTGAGGTCTTCAACACTTGGTTATTTTTCAAAATAATGCTTTCTCTCACTTAGTACCACTACCAATCCACATTTGTCTCCCTTTCCACCATCACTTTAGCTCGTCTCCTGTGCCCTTCTTGTTATATAATGTATTTTAACAATATATGCCAGCAACACTATGGAAAATCTGAAGCTACACCCACTGGTCCCTTCCCAGCAACCCCACCCACCCACAATAGTGCTGACCAAGCGAAGCCCCTGCTCGGTGCATAGCTGAGGAGGGTGAATAGGGGGAGAGTCCGAGTACCCAAATGAATGACATTGCTGAGTGGGAAGACCAAGGACCCGGGCAGACCACCTGAAAGCCTGTTGCACTGGGAGACTGGAGTTGAGCAAGACTGTTGATTAGAGCTTTGAGTGAAAGGAAAGAGAGGGCCTGCCTTACGAATATTCTCTGTCTGGTATCTAGCAGCAGCACTGGTTGTGTATATCAACTACCCTAGCATCATGCTGGAATTAAAAAGTATGCCAAGGTTTCTAGCAGGACGGGGAAGGATATCCGAGAAGTGCAATGTATATTATCAGCAGGGCTCCTGGTTTTAATGTATTTATTTTCTAACATTTCTGTTTGTATTTATCCATATTTATTTTTTGGTCTTCTTAGTGGTATTTATCCATATTTATTTTGTGTTTTTAGAATAAATGGAGTCGTCAAATGGTACGTTGATGCCCGTCACGTTTTGGCAAATTAAGCAACCAATTTAACAAAACATTATACCCATAGGTAAATATTACCGTTATGATCTATATGTACGTCAGCATATGCTTTTATTTAAGGAATTCTCATCCTGTTTTTAACTCCCCATGCTATCTCTGTGCAGCTGTTGGCCTGGGATTCTTGAAAGACAGCATGGCGGGCACTCACAAGCAGCACAATTTTCAGTATTTGTCCACTTTAAAAATAAATACAGACAGGAAACAGTGTTTTCTGTCTGTATCTGTAAAAGTCAGTAAAAGCGGAAGACTAGGAGCATTAATTCTCAGGTACAGAGTTCTGAAGGAATTCAACATGAATGGACAGAGCGCCATCTAGGGTCGATTTGCTGAAGGCTTTCAGGAACTTCAGCAGTAAGCAGGGGCCAGGAGAAACCTATCCAAGTGTTAATTGAATGTATTTATATTTTTGCATTTTTCTATACCTCGAACCTGGCCCAAGAACATTAGAGCATTTTACAATTAAACCAACCCATTTACACAGTTTGAGTTTCAGGCCCTGGGAGAGTGTGTGGTTTGTTTAGAAATAGAGGCTTGTGAGCCAAAACCAAGATTTAAACCTAGTTCCCATATTCCAAAGCCAGCCTCCCCATCCACTCGGCCACATCTTCCCCTTTTATGTTATGAGAAGGCATACAAAAAGATGATGATGTCATGGGATGTTATACATAAGAAAACAGATAGGGGCCCAGGACCAGGTGATTGGGCTGTCCTGCTTGTGGGGCATTTGGCCAGTAAGAGGCTCACAAGGAGACAGAAAATGGACATCTTCAGAGGTAGGAAGTGAACCAGATCCGTGGTGGGGTCAGTAAGCCAAAAGAATTCCATACTCTTAATCAGAACATGGTGGTCAACTGTGTCAAATGCCTTCTGTAGGTCAGGGAGAGGAAATTAGGTTATGGCAGGCAGAAGTGAAGAAGCTATGGACGTGACTGAAAGCAGTTTTGGCTGTGATGTGCTCAGAAGGTTCAACTGGAGTAGATTAACATGATTGTGATTGAAGAAGTAGAGAGTAAGATATTGAGGGCCTCATTTACAAGAACTGACGCATCGGCATTGATACATCAGATTTCTTGCGCCTGTCGCAAATGCCCCTAAGGTGCAATGGATGTGCTGTATTTACAATACAGGGCTTCACGGCACAAGGATTGCACAGATGTGTCAGAAATCCTGACGTATCTGTTGGGGCTAAATTGGTGCATTGCTGGAGTTGGTCTCCAACTCCAGCAATGCGTCAGAACACAGAGGTGAACCATATGTTAAAAGCCCTCTGTCAATCCTTGTGTCTGGTTTGAGAAGGCTTTATGGATTTTGAGGCAGACAAGTCATAGAGTGATGCAGGGAAAAGTTGCAAATTTCACTGTGTCAGTTCTGCATGGCTTTTAACGTGGAAATGCCTACCCTGCATACATTATACCTGGCACTGGTATATTGTGACGCAGGCCTCTACAAATTGATGCTTTGAGCCCAATGCGTCAGTTCGTAAATATGGAGCAGTGTGGAGCACTGCACAGCTGCTGTGTAAAAAAAAAATTATGCTGCAGCAGCACCAGCTCCTTGTAAATGAGGCCCTAAATCTGACGGCTCAGTGGACTAATGCGTCCATTTTACAAATATGTCCTTTATCCTATGGCCAAAAGTTCAGATTCCAAAAAGTCTACCCCTGCCTTCTTTCTTCCAAGATTGATAAAACAAGCAAGACTAACCTGGATAACAATCAACATCTGAAACTCCTTGGTGAATGGGCGCTTTATAAATACACCGGTTATGTTAAATGGGGGAAAAAGGAAGTCAAGAGACAATGCAATACAATATAGGAATAGCACCATTTGCGTTCCTTTTTTTATCAATGGTAAGAGACCTATACATGTGACAGACAATGGGAAGTGACTGGTTATAAGTGAATAACTGAAGAGAGAGGAAAGGTCAGAAGGCCTAGGGGCGCAATACCCAGGCAACTGGGTGCATCAGATAAGGCAGAGGAGGTGTATGCAGAGTAAATAGTAGGTTTATGTCCGGCGGAGATCTAGGGAAGAAGCAGCGAAGCTGAGCTGTTCGGGAAGGAGGAGAGTGAGGAGTGCAGTGGGGAGGCTTTATTGTGGACATGAAGGTGAGGAGGGACAATCACACTGTAGAAATGTTAGAGGAGAAAAAGGAAATGAAGCATGATGCGGTGTGGCAGGAATGAGTTTTTGCTGCCTGTGAAAAGGAGACAATGGGGTATTTAAGATGGTATTGCATGGGAGCTGAAAAGGTTTTAATGATATGTGTGTATGTTAGTACAAATGTTGGTGTTAATGGTGCCTCTCACTTTGTAGTTCTCCAAGTGATCAAGACCTCTGGATTAAAACTATTTCCTGAGGTGAGCTTCAGCATAAATACCGTAGTATAAATTACGTGTCACTTTCCAATGGCAGACGTGTGCTGTGCAAATACCAATACAATCCTATAAAAGGACGTGTCACATTCCAATGCAGATGTCTGCTGTGCAAATACTTATACCATAGTACAAAAGTACGTGTCAAGGGGTGTGATCTGGCCATGAGATGAAATGGCCGCCTAACAGCAGAGCTCCGCAGGACGGCGGGCCTCGGACCGGGGGCGGCAGCGCTGCCCGGGCAGTGAGCCTCCCGCTCCAACCACGAGAGGGTGCCACAGGACGCTGCCACGGGGGAGACCACCAGCTGGCCGGCAAGTAAACCAGATAGCCCCTGCACAGGGCGCATGCACCAAGGCGGCCTGCGACCTCGCGCCGAACTGCGGCCTCCCATGTCAGCACAGCCCAGCCCGACGCGAGGAGAAAGAAAAGAACTAGGGGATAGCGTCCCCCGGAAATGCGGTGTCGCACTAGAGTTACGAAAAACCATCCCCCTCACTGTCATTAAATCGTGGGCTGACTCAGAGGGGTATTATGTGTTTACTACGCTAAAGATGGGGGACTCCTCACTGTGTGTGGGCTCCGTTTATGCGCCAATCGGTTCAAAACGGCTGTTCTTTCTGAAAATCAACTGCATCTTGGCTGAAATAGGGGCAACTCGTTGCGTAATTGAGGGAGACTGGTACTAGATAGGACAGGGCCCCTGGATATCAGCAATAACACTGACAGGCCCTACAGTCTGATATAATGTTGGACAACGGCTTGGTGGACCATTGGGGGCTGACAGATCCGGTCGTCAGAGAGTACACCTTTCTGTCACCGGTGCACGGCACTCGATCCCGTCTAGACTGCTTCCTCATGTCGCATAATTTAGTGCCCCATGCCCAGGATGCTCGAATACTTGACTGCGGTCTTTCAGACCACTCCCCAATCCACGTCACTGTCCAAGTGGGTCAGGTGTCTCCGGGTCGCAAACCGTGGAGATTTGCTATTCATCGCTACCGTTCTCCGCAAGGTAAGACGCTGTTCAGAACTTGTGCGTCCACATTCGTTCAAGAAAACCTAGGCACTGTCGACTCCAAGAGGATCGTATGGGCAGCGGCCAAAGCAACCATTCATGGGCAAATGATGTGCGACGCGGCGTTAGCAAATAGCGAAAGAAAAGCGCAACAAGTGGCACTGGAAACCGATATTTAGCACCTCACGCAGTAATACACAAGCCACCCCTCTCTTCACACGCCCAGATGTCTGGAACGCGCCTGCATGGCCCTAAACGAGCTGTACACCTCCCAGGCCGAATACGCCCTGCAATGCCTACAAGAGAGACAATATGAGCAAGGTGAGAAGGCCGGTCGATTGCTGGCAGCTCAACTCCGTCAGAGAACGGCCGCTCTCTCTATACCGGCCATTCGCGCTCAGAGAGGAGAGATGTTTACGCACCCACAAGAGATAGTCAATGAATTTGCATCCTTCTACCGGCATCTCTACATGCCAGAGGGGACATCCATCTCTGCCCAAATTGAGGCCTTCCTCACTAACATTGACTTATCCTCTCTTTCCGACAAAGGTCGCAACCTTGTGGACGGAGAAATCAGTAGGCTGGAGTTTGAGAAAGTAATCTCTGACCTCCCCTCCCACAAATCACCCGGGGAAGATGGATTCCCTGCGGAATTTTATAAATGAGCGGGGGAGGAGATGATTGATGTCCTGCACAAGGCTCTGGGCGCTATCTCCAACAATGCCACAATAGCGATCATACCGAAACCGGGAAGAGACCCCCTGCTCTGTAACAGCTACTGGCCCATATCTCTCCTGAATGGGGATATTAAAATACTAGCCAGTGATCTAGCAAACCACTTATGCACTTTGCATGCTGATTTAGTTTCTAGTGGGTCACCTGGATCAGATACAAATTTCACTAGTGGATTGGGATGGCATGTCTTTCCGAGTGTTTCTGCCCTAGAAATATGGCTGCATTAGCATGAGTTCCAGTTATAGGTTAGATATAATTTGTTTTGGTTTCTTTAAATTATTTTTTCTGTTTTGTGTGATTAAATCGGCCTGTTCGTATTCTCTAATTGGATTTGTGGTTCTCGGTTTGATCCGTCCCTTGGATATGAGATGCTTTGATGTATCTAGAATAGTTAATGATCTGACTGGTGAGTGATAGTCTACAAATCTTGTGGGTTGGTTACCAGGTCCCCACTTTGGTGATCATTTGATTTTTGATGTGGTGCCTTACGTCTTATCTTCCTCTGTGCTTCCTTTGGCCTTTAGGACCCCTTTGAGGGAGTGTTGTGTTTTCTTACCACCCAAGATTTAACAAGTCCAATAGGTTGACGATTTTCTCCGTCTCGTAATTCCAATTACTGGTGAGCAACCATATTGAGTGAGACCTTTGTTTCCTTTCACTTTCTTTGTAATTCTGTCTTACGGTCTTCATTTATTTCTTTTTTACAGTGCCACATATTCTTTGTTTCCGGTCCTCATTAGATAGGAATTGAAACATCGACTATCTTGCAGCTGTATGAGGCTAACTTTGTAAAACTGTTGGTTGTAGTAATTTATCAAGGATATTAATTTTACCTTGGACAAGAATTATCGGTCATGATGATAGCCTACTTGCTGTGATCATTATACTCTTTGTATATACTGTGTATATATATTTACAATGAGACGATCATGAGCTCTTAATTCACTACATTCACCATCACTAATGTGATTTTGTGAAATGTGGCTACTGTTATTTAATGTGTTTTTCTAAATACAGTTATGCATTTAGGTACTCCCTTACAGAATAAGTGATTCATTATAAGTTTTTTTTTAAATTATATTGTTGAATGGCTCCTTGTTGAGACATTGTTGCCGATATATAATTTCATACTCAGGCCTCAACTGGGTACTTCCTTGGGTATACCCTGTGGTAGGTTCCTTCAGTATTATCCATAGCATATTTTCTGTATTATCACAAGCATAGCTCTGATGAGGCCTGGGAGTTATCAGGAGTACAGCTTTGAGGTTTTTTTAATGGAGCAGTTCGTGCGTTAGTGAATGCTGGCATCAAGAGCAGACCTCTGAATGAATAATTGAAGGGCATCCAGATTTTCAAATGGCCAAACACTGCCTGAATCATAAGCAAATTAAACTGCACGTAGAGACTTTCATGCTCGCATGGACACAGTTTAATGCGTTTCAGGTATTTGCAAATATTTAACCATCTTGCTCCTGGAACTCTTTACCAATCACAGCTTTTGAGGTTGTATCCTGGGAAAGCCATGTTTATTCCGGTTTATTTTTTGTGTTGGTATTTCCCAAATGCACACTGTGGAGAAACAGTACTTTGTGCAATGGAATGTTTTTTTCTTTTTTGTCTAAGGGAAAATAGTCCCCCATGTTGTGATTGTATGAAAATGGCTCCTTGTTGCAGTACTCCCCCGCCCCACTTGTTGCCTGATATTGATGCTGACTTGACTGAGAGTGTGCTGGGGCCCTGCTAACCAGGCCCCAGCACCAGTGTTCTTTTACTAAAAATGTACCATTGTTTCCACAATTGGCACACAGATAAGTCCCTTGTAAAAGGTACCAGTGGTACCAAGGGCCCTGTGACCAGGGAAGGTTTCTAAGGGCTGCAGCATGTGTTGTGCCACCCTAAGGGACCGCTCACCTAACCCATGCACACTACCATTGCAGATTGCGTATGTTGGTGGGGAGAAAAAGGCAAAGTCGACATGGCATCCCCCTCAGGGTGCCATGCACACAAAACACTGCCTGTGGCACGGGTAAGTCACCCCTCTAGCAGGCCTTAATGTCCTAAGGCAGGGTGCACTATACCACAGGTGGGGGCATCTCTGTATGAGCAATATGCCCTACAGTGTCTAAATCAATTCTTAGATATTGTAAGTACAGTGTGGCCATATTAAGGATATGGTCTGGGAGTTTGTCAAAACGAATTCCACAGTTCCATAATGGTTACACTGAATACTAGGAAGTTTGGTATCAAACGTCTCAGAATAATAAACCCGCACTGATGCCAGTGTTGGATTTATTAAAAAATGCATACAGAGGGCATCTTAGAGATGCCTCCTGTATTTTACCCAATTCTTCAGTGCAGGACTATCTGGTCTTTGCCAGCCTGCCACTGAGAGGCAAGCTTCTGACCCCCTGGGGTGAGAGCCTTTGTGCTCTCGGGCCAGAAACAAAGCCTGCACTGTGTGGATGTGCTTTACACCTCCCCCCTGCAGGAACTGTAACACCTGGCGGTGAGCCTCAAAGGCTCAGGCCTGGAGTTACAATGCCCCCAGGGCTCTCCAGCCAGTGGAGATGCCCACCCCCCGACAATCCCCCACTTTTGGCAGCAAGTCCAGGGGGATAATGAGAAAAACAAGAAGGAGTCACCCCTCCAACCAGGTCCACCCCTAAGGTGACCAGAGCTGAAGTGACCCCATCCTTGAGAAATCCTCCATCTTGCTTTGGAGGAGTATGGCCAATAGGGATAGGGATGTGCCCCCCTTCCCAGAGGGAGTGGGCACAAGGAGGGTGTAGCCACCCTCAGGGACAGTAGCCATTGGCTACTGCCCCCTGACCCTGACACACCCCTAAATTTAGTATTTAGGGGCGACCCTGAACCCAGATCATCAGACTCCTGACGACCTCACAAGAAGAAGGACTGCTTAGTGGAAACCCCAGCAGGGAAGGAAAGGAGACAACTGACATGGCCCCACCCCTACCGGCCTGTCTCCTGCTTCAAAGAACCTGCAGAAGAAAAGCGACGCATCCTGCAGGTCCAGCGACCTCTAACAAACCTCCAGAGGGCTGCCTGCATCACAGAGGATCAAGAACTCTCGTGGACAGCAGCCCTATCTAAAGAAGAACAGAAGAATAAACCTCTTCTGAAGGACTCCCACCTCACTCCAGAAGCGTGAGTCATAACCACTCTGCACCTGACACCCACGGCGGTCCAACTGACCAGAAAGGAGCCCCAGGCGACAGCAACCAAGTGCACACCCTTGGTGGACCTCTCCACCCCTCCACGACGACGCCTGCAGAGGGAATCCCGAGGCCCCGATCACGACTGACCTGGACAAAGATAACCTATGCCAAATGACCCACTACACCTGCAGCCCTCAGGCCTTGGAGAAATCAACACCCAATGCAGCAACGATCAACAGGCGGCCCTCTTCCCTGTCTGACCGGTGGTGTGCCCAAGACCCCCCCCCCCCCCCGGACCTTGCCTGAAGCCCCTGTGTGACCCCGGGGTCCCCTCATAGAGTTTCATTGGAAACCCGACACCCTGTTTGCACCATGCACCTGGCTGCCCCTGTGCCGCTGAGGGTGTGGGATTGGTGCCTACTTGGTGCCTACTTGGGGCCCCTCCAGTGCTCCTCTAATCCCCCATAGTCTGCCCTCCAAGCAGCGAGTACTTACCTGCTGGCAGTCCGAATTTCGAGTACCCCCTGTCTCCATAGGAGCCCACGTTAAAATTGCTCAAATTTGACCTCTGCCCCCGGCCGGCCCCTTGTTGCTGGTGGGGGGTGTTTGGGGTGAACTTGAACCCCCAACGGTGGACTACCTATAACCCGGAGACTGGAACTGTAAGTCATGTACTTACCTCTAAAACTGTACTTTATTTTCTTCCCCCGGGAACTGTTCTGAAAATGCACGGTGTCCACTTTAAAATAGATATTCTTTGTTTTCTTAAAAACTGTTTACTTGACTAAAGTGAAACAAAGTTACATTGATGTCTATGATGTCAAGTACTTACTTGCAACAATATTTACTTCTGAACTGAGTCTTGTGGCTCTAGTATTAAAGTAACAAAAATATATTTTTGTATAAAAAATCCTATTGGTCTGGAGTAAAGTCATTGCATGTGTGTTTCTTCTATTGCTTGTGTGTGTACAACAAATGCTTAACACTACCCTCTGATAGGCCTAACTGCTCGACCACACTACCACAAATAGAGCATTAGTATTATCTATTATTGACTCTGTCAAGCCTTTTGGGGAACCCCTGAATTCTGTGCACACTATATCTCATTTTGGTATAGTATATACAGAGCCAACCTTACTAAGATTGGGGTGTTCTCTCTGTCTTTGAAATGGATTTGCCCAAGTCCTTAACAAGAGTAAATTTGCAACCATTTCCATGGTGGGAAATGTCCACCGTATACCTTAAAGTTCTTGTCATCTATTTTAGTTAATAGGTGTATCTTACTCAACTGTGTATCGCCGCACGCTACAGCAATGACTCTTTCACATGCTGCGGTTGGGCCAGAGGTCCGAGTTTCGGCACGCCGGCACCGCCGCGGCTCGTTGTTTTGCCTTCCCGTTTTTACAGTGCAACCCAGGAGGCACATTTTGCATGCAAGGTCGTGCCACAGCCCCTGCCACCCTCCCTGAATTCACAGTTATTTACCTCTTTGTGTTATTTCCTTTTTTTCTTTCCTCCTTTTTCTTCTTTTTTTCTTCATCCTCGTTTCTTCTTTTTCTTGGTGTCCATATTGCCTTCCTTTTTGGGCTTCTTCTTTCCAGCATGCCTCTTTCCTTTTCTACTTGGTCCTTTTTTCTACTCTTTTCTATATGGTCTTTCCCAATCCAAGATGGCGTCACACTTTCTTCCTGTTGTGTCACTTCCTGTCTTCTGGTACATAAGCACTTCAGTTCTTCTCTTCCTTGCATTGCAAACACTTCCGTTTGGTGGTGATCGTCACTCCTGTTTTTTACGTGTTTTTCTGCGTTCCTTTTTTTTACTGCAAGAGTTACTCAATTTCTTCTTTTTCATTGTTTCTTTTTTCCTCTTATCCAGGAGTTCCTTTGATAGAGGTTTTTTCCGAACTTATTGGGTTTTTCCTCTGGGACTCCTTCTAGAGGGTCCAGTCAGCAGCACTGTGGCTACTAGAAAGGGTCACCCCTATCTTGGCCAGTCCAGAACCAGTGGAAGACCAGGTGTTCCTTCAAGTTCTTCAGTCAATGGTAGTAAGAGACGTCCAGATCGTGATAAACTGCAGAAAAGAGTCTATCTTATGATAGTTCCATTAATACAACAAACGTGACTGATACAGAGATATGTCAGTGCAAAAGGTTTGTAATAGTTGATAACCTTGGATCTATTCTTATTTATGGATTACTCAACTTCACAAGATAAATTGGTCAATGTGTTTCGACCCTGCCTTTTGAGCCTAATCAGGGCATGAAACAAGGAAGTAGGGTACATACCATACAGATTGTAACTTAAACCGCAAAATATATTTATACACATACTTATTGCTCAAAAAGTCATGCAAAGGCTGACTAGGTATAAAGGCATCACCACTCAATGTCAATATGTGAGTTTTCGGACATGTCTCAAGATTAAGGTGGTCATTACAACATTGGCGGTAAAAGCCGTTTACCGCCGTGAAGAAGACCGCCAACATACCGCTGCGGCCGCGGAATTCCGCCACAGCTATTAAGACCCACATCTCGGAATTCGCCGAAATTCAGACACCCACACAAGTCCGCCACACCAAAGGTCAGTGATAAACTGGCGAAAACAAAACCTCCACCGTCACACCAACAGAAACACGCCCATGCTATCACGACACACAAATCCACGCGGCGGTCTTTCAAACGCGGTATTCCATTGGCGGTACACACCACCGCGCTCAAAATACACACATATCCAAAACACCGCCACATTGGACAATTCCAAATACACACACCTGATACACATACACACACCACTCCCACACACCCATTACAATATAAAACACACACCCACATCACCCACAAACCCCTACGACCCAAAAATCTGAAAGAAGGCCAGAGAGAGACTACAGCAATAGACAACCCCACCACACAGAGGCACACAACACCATCACCCATACAACATCCACGCTCAAAACACCCCACACCACCACACATCACCACACTCATCAACACACACACCACCCCACACATCACCTACACCACCCCATGTCACGCCAAAGACACCCCAGGTTTTCCGAGGAGGAGCTCAGGGTCATGGTGGAGGAAATCCTATGGGTAGAGCCACAGCTATTTGGAGCATAGGTGCAGCACACCTCCATAGCCAGGAAGATGGATCTATGGCGAAGAATCGTCGACAGGGTCAACGCTGTGGGACAGCATCCAAGAAATCGGGAGGACATCCGGAAGAGGTAGAACGACCTACGGGGGAAGGTGCGTTCAGTGGTCTCCAGGCACAACATCGCAATTCAGCGGACTGGCGGCGGACCCCCACCTCCTCCCCCACAACTAACAACATGGGAGGAGCAGGTCTTGACCGTTATGCATCCAGAGGGCCTCGGAGGAGTCGGTGGAGGAATGGACACTGGTGAGTCAAATCTTAACTATCATATACCCCACTCTACCTGCATGCTACCACACCCCCTCACCCTCACCCCCTCCCCTATCACTCCAACTCCTCACTAATGTACTAATAACACAAACCACACATCCAAACACCAAGCCTTGCATGACACAACTAAGCATGGACACCCAGAACTAAAGCATGCTCACTGCACACACCCATAACAACCCCCCAACCAGCATCATACAAGCCCCCACACAGGAATGCTTGCAC
This sequence comes from Pleurodeles waltl, assembly GCF_031143425.1. Classification (NCBI taxonomy): domain Eukaryota; kingdom Metazoa; phylum Chordata; class Amphibia; order Caudata; family Salamandridae; genus Pleurodeles; species Pleurodeles waltl. The sequence continues at coordinate 1,606,066,866 of NC_090445.1, forward strand.
TGGGGTACACGCACACCCACCCATTGCACACCATGACACACACACGTGCAATAATCATGCTCTTATACCCCTGCAGGACCACTATGTAACGTCACCACACAGGAGGGTCCAGACATCTCCACTCCACCCACAGAAGAGGCCCACAGTGACAACAGCAGCTCTGGCCAACTGGATCCAGATGACCAGCCCGGACCATCGTGGGCCTCGGGACAGTCGGTTCCCCTAGCACAGGCACATCCCAACACTGACCTTCCACCCTCTGGAAACACCAGCACAGCACCCACCCAGCGGGCCCATACCTCCGTACCCAGGACACGTCAATCAGCGGTGTGTCCACCACTACATGGAACCCAGGATAACCCACCACCCCAACAACAAGAGGGACCTGGGGGCAGTGGTAGTGGGCACACGGTCCAAGGGACGGAGGCCCAGGAACACAAGGGAACTGGGAGGGCTGCTGTGCGACAGGGGGCGGACAGGCCCAGGGAACCCATCCTCCACGAGGCCCTCTCCTCCATCATGGGAGCATACCACCACTCCCAGGAGACTATGGCTACAGTCCTGGCCAAGTTTCAGGAGACCCAGCGCCTGCAGGACGAACAATATTTGGGGATCAGGGAGGAGCTCAGAACCATCAGCTCCACACTGGGCACCCTCGTAGGGGTGCTGAAGGACATACAAAAGACCATGAGGGACACCGTGGCACTCCAAGGGGCCCCTGACACTAGCATGGACAATGAACTGCCCACCACCTCCGCCAGCGCTAGTGGACAGGACACCCCGCCACAGGACCACCACACCAGCACCCCACCCCCTGCAGACGGAGAACCACCCCGCAAGCGGTCCCTGAGATCCAGGAACAGGACAGAGCAAGATGGCAAGACCCCCGCCAGGAAATGAGACCACCCTGATTGTCCTCCCACTGTCTCACTTTGTTACCCTGTCCAGATTGGAACTGCCCCAGCTCCACTTCCTATGCCCATATGGGCAGTGCACCTGTGAGACTAATAGACTGGACTCTGCCATGGACATTCCTCCACCATCACCCATCACCATTTGACCACCCCCTCCAATAATTAGCACTTCAATAAACACCCTTGAACCACAAAACAATCTGGAGTCAGTCTGTGATTTTGAAAATGTGTATTAGCAATGACAGTGACAAAATGCGTTTTCAAATGTAATGCCAACATACCTATGTCACACAGCACAAGTCCATGAAGGATGCAAGCAGATGACACACGTTGGTAACCACACCTGTGAAACCGTAATGGAAATGTACAACTCAGTTACCAAATACTGCTACTAACTGACAGACAGGATAGAGGTAGAAGTGTGATAGCGAATGCAATAGTAAAAAAATTGTTCTCACCTGTGTGTCACTGGTAATATTGCTGTATGACTGACTCCCTGTTGTCTATGTCTTCTTCCTCAGCTTCCTCCTCATCACTGTCCACAGGCTCCACAGCTGCCACAACATCGTCATCTGGACCATCCTCCTGCAGAAAAGGCACCTGGCGTCGCAAAGCAAGATTGTGAAGCATCGAGCAGGCGATGATGATCTGGCACAATTTCCTTGGTGAGTAGAAGAGGGAACCACCTGCCATATGGAGGCAACTGAACCTGGCCTTCAGGAGGCCGAAGGTGCGTTCAATCACCCTCCTAGTCCGCCCATGGGCCTCATTGTAGCGTTCCTCTGCCCTGGTCCTGGGATTCCTCACTGGGGTCAATAGCCAGGACAGGTTGGGGTAACCAGAGTCCCCTAATAGCCACACACTGTGCCTCTGGAGTTGATCCATCACATACGGGATGCTGCTATTCCGCAGGATGTAGGCGTCATGCACTGAGCCAGGGAACATAGCATTTACCTGGGAGATGTACTGGTCTGCCAAACATACCATCTGTACATTCATGGAATGATAACTCTTCCAGTTCCTGTACACCTGTTCACTCCTGCATGGGGGGACCAGAGCTACATGGGTGCCATCAATAGCACCTATGATGTTGGGGATATGTCCCAGGGCATAGAAGTCACCTTTCACTGTAGCCAAATCCTCCACCTGAGGGAAAACGATGTAGCTCCTTACGTGTTTCAGCATGGCAGACAACACTCTGGACAACACGTTGGAAAACATAGGCTGGGACATCCCTGATGCCATGGCCACTGTTGTTTGAAATGGTCCACTTGCAAGGAAATGGAGCACTGATAGCACCTGCACTTCAGGGGGTATTCCTGTGGGATGGCGGATTGGTGAGATCAGGTCTGGCTCCAACTGGGTACACAGTTCCTGGATTGTGGCACGGTCAAACCGGTAGGTGATGATCAAATGTCGCTCCTCCATTGTTAACAGGTCCACCAGTGGTCGGTACACCGGAGGATTCCACCATCTCCTCAAAAGTCCCAGCTGACGGTGCCTAAGAAGGACAACAGCGACCACAAAATCAACAAATTCCCAGGTATGTACCCACAGCTTCACAGAATACGACACCAAATACAAAACTCTTCCTGTATGTGTGTTGAGTGTAGGCCTAGGTATGTGTGACGCAGTAGTAAATGAAGCCATGTGGGCCCCTGAAATGGCGGCTGCCTGACCTCTAAAGTGGGACAATGGGATGTGAGGTATCTGCGCTGGCGTTGTACACCGTCGCGGTAGGCGGTCGTAGACCGAGGCGCAATGCTGCATTGGTTAACATTGGACCCTATGGGTCCCAGGAGCCAATGATAAAGTGTGCCGGCGGTGATGATACGCACCGCCGCAGACGTGACCGCCATTTTCTATCTGTTCAATCACTTGATATCTGATCTTCGACAGGAGAGGACCTACACTGCAAGTGCTGCTGTGACCTCGGTCTGGAAGAGAAATTGGCTGCTGCGTCTGGGGAAAGGGCCCCTGCCTTCACTGCTCAGGAGTTGGAGAAGCTAGTTGACGGGGTCCTCCCCAGGTACACGCTACTCTACGGTCCTCCAGACCAACAGGTAAGTACACAGGGAACACGTTGTATGGGCTATGCTGGGTGGAGAGGGCTGGATGTCAGTCGGAAGGGGGCAGAGGTCAGCGACCATGAAGGACTGTGAATGCATGTGCCTCATGGCAAGGGTAGGGATGGGGGCCACTCACTTTGACGGTGCAGTTGGTAATGACTTCTCTTCTTCCCCTGTATATGTCATGTAGGTCAGCGCCCACCAGAAGAAGGACATTTGGTGTGCCATCGCCAAGGACGTCCGGACCCTGGGGGTCCACCATCTACGGGACACCCACTGCCGTAAAAGATAGGAGGACATTCGCCGCTGGAGCAAGAAGACTGCGGAGGCTCAGCTGGGGATGGCCTCCCAACGTGGGAGGGGTGCCCGTTGCACCATGACCCCCCTGATGTTCCGGATCCTGGCGGTGGCCTACCCTGAGTTGGATGGGCGCTTGAGGGCAACTCAGCAGACACATGGGGGTGAGTACAACATCATTCAGCAGAATTTGCGCGCAGTGGAGGGGTCTGGGTGGGGGAGGAGGGCTGTGGGTTTCCCTAGGCCAGGGCGAGTTACGTAGGCTAGGCCCCTCCGGAATGCAGGCCATGTGGCATTCCACCCCACCTCTGTAGAGTGCCAAGTACAGGTATACATGCCCCTGTGTCATCTATGTGTACAGATGTCCACCATAGCCATGTAGGCCAGATCCCAGGAATTGCATCTGTAGAGGCCAAGAGCACGGCGTAGTGCAGGGGGCTGCTGTGTCTGTATTGTCTGCCAACGGTAGCGGTAAGCCATGCACTCAACCTGTCTTTCTTCTGTCGTCCCACCCCCCTTTTGTACTCTCCCTGTTCTTTTGTGCATCAGCATCATCAGGCGGAGGTACAGTGGCACCGGAGCACGAGGGAGCTGCATCCCACATGGCCATGGAGGGCCACACCACAGACTTTGAATACACCAGTGGGACGGAGGCCGAGGGGAGCTTCACGTCGGTCACCGGATCACCAAACAGCGACACAGACTCGTCCGCCGATGGGAGCTCCCTTGTGGTGGCGGCACCATCTGTGCCTCCCACTTCTACAGGTACAGCTGCCACCCCCCAACCAGCTCCGCCCTCCCAGCAGCCCCTCAGCCTTCGCTCCGTGCCCGCTCACCCAGGAGGGTGGGCATCACCTTCGCCCCAGGCACCTCAGCCCCTGCCCTAGTCACCCCTGCTGCCCTCAGTGAGGAGGCCATTGACCTCCTCAGGTCACTCACTGTTGGGCAGTCTACCATTGTGAATGCCATCCAGGGTGTAGAAAGGAAGTTGCAACACGGTAATGCATTACTGGAGGGCATTCATTCTGGTCAGGCTGCCCTTCATCGAACCCTGCAATCTCTGGCCTCAGCACTGATGGCAGCCATTGTCCCTGTGTCTAGCCTACCCCCTCCAACTTCCTCCACCCAGACCCAGTCCCCTGTACCCCAGCCTATCCCAAGCACAACATCAGACAAGCATGCACACATCTCAACACAAGCACCACACAACCCACAGGCACTCACACAAGCATCACCCACATACAGACACAGCAACATTCACTGCCTCCACTGTGTCCCCCTCCTCCTCGTCTCCCTCCTCCCTCCCAGTGTCGTCTACACTCTCACCTGCATGCACTACATCTACAGGCACTAGGACTCGCACCAGAACACCCAGCACCACACCCCGCTCACCTGCACTCACCACCCCCACTACCATTTACACATCCCCTGTGTCCACTCCCAGTGTGTCTGTGACGCCCCCTCCCAAAGTAAACAAACGCGGGCACCCACACACCCAACATCCATCCACCTCACGACAGCCTCCAGTACCTGTACCTGCACCCAAATCACCTAAGGTTACACCTCTTACAACCACCTCCTCTTCCTCCACTCCCAGACCCCCTCCAGCTACCCATCCCAGTGTTCATCAGAAACTCTTCCTCAGCAACCTTGACCTCTTTCCCACCACCCCCACCCCTCCAATTCATAGGTCCCGTAGTAGCACCTCAGCCAAAAAAAGTCTGGTACCAGTGGTGCGTGTTAAAGGTGTGTGGAGTGCACCGGCCACCAGGGCAGCCAGTGTGCCACGGAGCCAAAGCACTGCCAGTCCACCCCCTGTAAAGCACCTTAAGTTGGAAAGTGGCCGACGGGAGAGGGTGAAGACTCCTGGTGGCAAAATAGCTCACAAGGGTCCCGGGGGGAGTGCCGAGTCAGCTGTGACTCCTCCCAAGGTGGTGAAGGGGCAGAAGAAGTCTCCAAAGTCTGGGAAGAGCAGCACGGCGGAGAAGGCCGCCATCCTCCCCGCCGGCCGGGACGCCACCGCCAGCACTGTCGTCACTGGTCCAGAGACCACCGCCATCGTCAGTGACCTGGAGGGCCCCGGCAGCCACAGCCCCGCTGGGCATTGAGGGACCGTAATGCCACACACCGCTGCACAGGTCAGAGACAGCAAATGCAAGCACCGCTGAACAGGGCAAAGACTGCCATGGTGAAGACCGCGGAACAGGGCAAAGCACCGCTGAACAGGTCAGAGACAGCAAAGGCAAGCACCGCTGAACAGGGCAAAGACCGCCATGGTGAAGACCGCTGAACAGGGCAAAGCACCACTGACCAGGCCAAAGACCGCCATGGCAAAGCACCACTGAACAGGTCAGAGACCGCAAAGGCAAGCACCGCGGAACAGGGCAAAGACCGCCATGGTGAAGACCGCTGAACAGAGCAAAGCACCACTGAACAGGTCAGAGACAGCAAAGGCAAGCACCACTGAACAGGGCAAAGACCGCCATGGTGAAGACCGCTGAACAGGGCAAAGCACCGCTGAACAGGTCAGAGACAGCAAAGGCAAGCACCGCTGAACAGGCCAAAGACCGCCAAATCAAGCATCGTTAGCCCATGTGCAGCTGGGACAGTGACAGAACTGGGACCGTCACGGGGAGCATGATGCACTCTGGGCACCAGTCCCCCTCCAGAACCAGTGGAGACCTGCATCCACTCTGTCTGTCCTTCACAGGATGAAGCACTCTGGGCACCAGTCCCCCTCCAGAACCAGTGGAGACCTGCATCCACTCTGTCTGTCCTTCACAGGATGAAGCACTCTGGGCACCAGTCCCCATCCAGAACCAGTGGAGACCTGCATTCCACTTGAGAGACTGTGGCTTTGCACTCCCCAGGATGGTACAGTGGGCAAACCACCCACTGTAGAGACTTGAGAGACTGTGGCTTTGCACTCCCCAGGATAAAGCAGTGGGCAAACCACCCACTGTAGAGACTTGAGAGACTGTGGCTTTGCACTCCCCAGGATGGTACAGTGCGAAACCACCCACTTTAGAGACTTGAGAGACTGTGGCTATGCACTCCCCAGGATGGTACAGTGGGCAAACCACCCACTGTGGAGACTTGAGAGACTGTGGCTTTGCACTCCCCAGGATACATCAATGGGCATGGAGCCCAGTCGTGGATCTGGCATGGTGCTGTAATCCGGCTGAAGTGCCCCCCCTTCCCTTCCCCCTGAGGTGCCTGTTGTATTTCTATCTGATGCCCCTGCAGTGTTCTCTCTGTTTGTGGACAGGTATCTAGTGTGGGCCTCGCCCAAGCATTTTGGGCCCAGTGGTCCACGGACATTGATATGTGCATACCTGCAGTACTACTCATGATGTATGATTTTAGATTGTTTCTATATATCTGTATATAGTTCTTACTGTATTTTGATACATTACAATGTTTGAACTGATTTCCTTTTGTCTTTGCATTCTTCCGGGGGGGTTGTGGGTTGTTACTGTGCTGTTTGGAAATGCATTGGTGTGTGTGTGTTGTAGTGGGTGAGGGTCAGGTTGGGGGTGGGGGTGTTGCGTGTGTGTCCCCCTGACTTTTGCCTCCCCCCTCCCCTATGTCGTAGGTGCAGTACTCACTGTTGTCTTCGGCGCCTACGTTGCTGGTGATCGTAGAGGAGCAGGAAGACAAGCGCAGGGAGTATTTGTAGTTCAGGCTCCATGGTGGGCTCCTTCGTCGTGGAGTGTGTTAAGGTGAGCGTTTTCCCATTGTAAAAGCTGTTTCCGCCGTGTTTTTATCCATGGTGAATCCACCCCGGAAAAGGTGGCGGATTGGCAGGTTGAGATACTGTGGGCGGTACATTGTCTTCCGCTTGTCTGTTGGCAGTGACCGCCGCGCTGCTTGTCTGTACCGCCGTGGCAGTCGGAGTGTTAAAGTGGCTGTCTATGTTGGCGGTTTCCGCCACGGTCAGAATTCCCTTTTTTGTCCGCCGGCCTGTTTGCGGTATTACCGCAGCTTTAACACCGTCCGCCAGGGTTGTAATGACCCCCAAAGTATTGTGCATAAAGAAACAGCTCCAAGTGCCTACAACCACCCGTTGGTCACATAAAGTAGTGAGTGCCCCAGCAGTGTGCTGTTACTCCCACAGTGGAAAGGTTAGAAATGCCACCAGTATAAAATCATGAGCAAGCCAGGCATAGCTCCACACTATGTGCTGTCCCTGTCAACTTAGTGGCTACTGAAGTTCTAGGTGTCTGTTCTGAAACGGATTGTGGGTCAAAAGGTACCAGGCAGAGACTGCAGTGATGAAAAACGATGGATTGCTAGGGTGCCTTATGGAGCCCTATATCCTAGACCAAGGGGCATATTTATACTCTGTTTGCGCCAGATTTGTGTGATTTTTTTTGTTTACACAAATTCAGTGCAAACTTATCTCCATATTAATATGTTGGTGCTAGACATGTCTAGTGGCAAAATATTGGAGTTAAAGTCAGTTTTTTTGCCTGCGGAAAACTACCTTGCGTCAATGAGGTGCTCCTGGGAAAAAAATTACTCTTAGGGCCTACCGCCTTATTTATCCTCCCATGCAAAGATCATGCATGGGGGAGGAGGGGTCCAATAATAATGCAAAGCTTGTGAGAGCAGGTGCTAGGGGGCCTGTGGGCCTATTTCCATGGTGGAACACCATGGAATAAGCCCACAGGTGTCCTCCCCAGGGACACCTCCACCCACACCAGAGGGACAGCGGAGGATGGGGGACCCCATCCCAGGTATGTATAAGTAAGTACAGCTAAAATGGGCCCCCCTAAATGGCCCTGGGTGCAAAGGCCATGCCCATTGGGGTTTTGGGCATGACTCTTGCCTTTTGTAAGACAGGAGTCATGTGGTGTGGAAGGTTTATCGTAAGAAAATGACGCTAGGCTGGTTAGAGTCATTTTTTTAACTCTAACCTGTCTAATGTAATTTTGATGCAAAACCCCCTTCTTCTATACCGCCAGCCCCACCCAGCTAACGTAATTTTTTTTTACGCTAGCCTACCCTTTGCACCGGCTTGCACCGGTTCATAAATATGGTGCCCGGCTGATGCTCAGAAATGGTGCAAGCCGGTGCTAAACCTCTTGGTGCAAAACTGTGTTAGTGCACCATACAGTATAAATCAGGGCCCAAGTGCGAAACAGAATGGAGTAATGACTTTTGCGTAAAAAAACCAAAAAAGATGGGAGGTAGGGGGCTTAAATTCTCCTCGTCTACACATGTGCGAGGAATAAGGAAGTAATTTCTCTCTCAACAATATTATACTCATTTCAAAAAGCACATTTCTCTACTATAATTTGGGCTCTAAAATACTGTGCTCAAAAGGTCCATAGATTGAATACAAAATCAAGTGGTTCAGAGAAAAGATTGACGAAAATGAACATGAGTGTCTCCTCGCGAACAACAGCAACTTACCCTGGGAAAAATAAAGGTGGGCCGGCCAACAAATTAACAGAGTGAGCTGAGCCAGATCTGAGCAAAGGGTCTGGCCTGGCTCTTAGAGCCCATGCATGAGCCGAGCCTTGACAAGGTTTGCCACGTAGATTATACAACAAGCATCACATAAAATAGGATCAAAATTAAAAAAAGTGAATTTCTTTAACATATGGCAGCTTTGACATTAATATGTCACATTATAGCACTACATTCAGACGAGCTTATTAAAAGTGCTAGTTTTTCAACATGAACTTTAAACCATTCTGCCCCCACACCCCACACTGGCCACACTGTCATTAGTCAACTACGAGGCAAGACAGTCGTCACATGAATATTGTACATGGCCCAGAATCTGACAGCTAGAGCAAAATTACAGTATATTAAATCAAGCACAATAGATTCATGTATAGCTGGTATTCTAAACTCAAGTAATTGAAAGCACTTTCATATGCTATAGCGAAGATAGTGAAGAAAAATGAGGATCGGTAATATAAACTACTTGCCTAAGATCACACAATTTGGTTAAAGTGGAGAAGCTGGGATTAATGCCAGTTTTCTGGTTTCACTTTCGACAAATCAGCCAATAAATGGGTAACTTTTTGTCACCACATTTTTACCTCACGTTAATGCTTTATTTTTAAATGTATCTAAAAGTACAGCAAAAGTGACAGGCAGAATCCGCATGAAAGCTTGGCTCGTTGTGGGCTCGAGGAACCAACCAGACCTCAAACTGAGCTAGAGCGAGGCTTCGGGCTCGAGCCTGGCTTCAGCTTTCAATTGCTCACCCACCTCTAGACAAAACTGCCTGGAGGCATGCTCACCGAAAATCTTGCACGGCAATTACGTGGGCATTTAACAGTGACTGTGCTCTCCAAAAACACCATTTTACACCACATATGGCAGAAAATATGCTCCAGATATACTGCTGCGTTCCATTCTTTTCAAAGTTCTGGAGAGCGGCGAAAGGGAGGGTGGAAGGGGCACCAATAATCACCAGAAAGATGTGTTTGTAAGTCACAGGCTCATATAATACCCCAAAGAAAGAGGGGGCACGGAGGCTTTCGTTTTGGGAACAATGTATTCTTACTATGTTAATGCACATTCTTGTTTAGCCTCACTCAAATACAAGTCTTTGAAAACATAACAGAAACCATGACTACCAAGAGACATGTCACAGGGAGACAATGTCTCTGGTACTTCTCAGACAACCCTTAGATTCTGAGTTCAAGGAGCTAGTCAAGGAAGCTCCCTGCTAGACATCTGCTTGGCACAGGCTCTCAAGGGCACCTTGCTTTAAACATCTGCTGCCTCCACTGCAAAACCCATCCTCAACGAATGACAATTCTCGTGCACCTTCCCCTCCTCCCTCAAGACTTCATACATTACGCACAGCTGCCAAGTTTCCCAGGTTCATGTGTGATGCGCTGCTCAAGTTCAGTTTTTTTCCTTTGAATTCTGGGACTCGTAGACTTATTTTATAATGGAATACACAAGACGACAAGTCCCAGAAGGCATACGGAAGAAAGACAGGCCAAAGAACACTTAGAGTCGAAATGTGGAAAGAGAAATGAAGGGCCTAACCCATAGCTGGGTCACCATATAGAAACTTGCCTAAGACAGACAGAAGTGGAGGTTGTTGCTGTACTACCTGCCAGTTGGTATAAGGGGCAGTAAATAAGTAATACAGAGTCACAATGAGCGCGTAATAGAAATCTGCACACACTGTAGCTGTCCTAGCATACTCAAAGTCCACTGTGCAAATTTGAGAATATTGTCCAGACTGCAGGCAATGTGCTGGAGTACTTTTAGGCCTTTCCTTGGGGTACCATGGCATTTAGAGTTCAGTGGACCTTACCCAATGTGAGTAAAGTTTTTGTTTTACCACTGATGACTCAGGCCAACAAATCTATTGTTCTACAGACTAGATAACTAAAAGACTCCTTTTAGGCATTAGGGGCTAGATGTAGGAAAAAAGCAAATTGCGACTTGCAATTTGCGAGTCCGTGCGACTCGCAAATTGCAAGTCGCAATTTGCTATGCAGAAAGGTGTCTCAGACACCTTCTGCAACTCGCAATGGGGTCGCAAAGACCCACCTCATAAATATTTATGAGGTGGGTCGCAGTTTGCGACCCCATTGCGAGTATGGGCACTCACGGGGATGGTGGCCTGCTGGAGACAGCAGACCACCATGTCCGTGACTGCTTTTTAATAAAGCAGTTTTTTTTTTCTATCTGCAGCCCGTTTTCCTTAAAGGAAAACGAGCTGCACTTAGAAAAAAAACCGAAACCTTTTGTTTCGGTATTTTTCAGAGCAGGCAGTGGTCCATAGGACCACTACCTGCTCTGAAAAATTGTTTTTGTGATCATTCACAAAGGGGAAGGGGTCCCATGGGGACCCCTTCCCGTTTGCGAATGGGTTACCATCCACTTCAAGTGGATGGTAACAGCGATTTCATTTGCGACCGCTTTCGCGGGCGCAAATGAAATTGCACAGCATTGCGAGTCGCAAATAGGAAGGGAACACCCCTTCCTATTTGCGAGTCGGAAATGCATTTTGCGAGTTGGATCCGACTCGCAAAATGCATTTCTGCATAGCAGAGAGGCTTTTGCGCCTCGCAAACGGCGTTTTTCGCCGTTTGCGAGGCGCAAACCCTTTGCTACATCTGGCCCTAGATCTCTTAAAATAATGAAGTCATTGCTTACTCCTGGAGTGGGTGGGGTTTGGAAACTCGGAATACAGAGAAGCACAACAGATCATACTCAAGAACTTAAATTTTCCACTATTGCATTATATTCTAAAAAAAGAGAAGTATTTTAATAAAAGGTAAGTAAAATAATACACGTAAAATTATGATAAACAAACAACCCATAAAGTCCTGGTATTTTATGGGTCCTACTTACAACCTCAAATGTTTTAATATCACCCTTGTTCTCGGCTCAAGATTTCTGGTTGGCATTGGGCTCTATGGCCAGTGTTATCCAAGGGGATGAATCGGGCTGATTCTGACTCCATGGGCACTAGTCTGGCCCTGCAGGGAAAGAGGAGGGTGATTGATGGGATATTTCCCAGGCTTTACCTGGAAGCAACCGTGGTACCCAAAGATGCTCTCAAAAGAAAGAGTCGTCCGTACAATCTGTCCAAGTCCATCAGTTAAAGGGGGTGGCACCTATGCTGCTGTCATTTCAGTGAGAGAAGGTCGTGCACCGGCTGGTTTGTTGCCTCAATGATGTACAGGCTGCAGCCTCAAACTGTAGTTCACAAATTTGCTGCTGCCCTTCCCCTTCCCAAAGTACGTTGTGTGACGTGAAATTGTCAAAGTGTAAGCTACCAAGTGTGGCATGGAAGACATATTTTACCCTCGGAGCTGTTCAAGTTAATGATTCACCACTCCTCGCTGGCTTTTGTGTGACCTGGTGTTCACAGCCTTAGCTCCCAGAAGATCCAGTTCCTCTCCAGGCGCTGGTCTCAAAAGGGTGTATTGTTCCTGCAATTCTGTGTTCATTCATTATTTATTTTTTGGGGTGCCTGTTTCCCTGCCCCTCAGTGCATCTGAGGTGCTAAAAGAATCCGCTGTTCTGCAGGGTGACAAGGGTGTCATTGGACCCTAATGCAAATCCTCTGGTAATGTAATATTAGACCACTAAACTGGGGCGCTGGGGGCCCTTCACACTACTGGATCCCGGTGCTACTACACCTGTTGCACCACAAATAGCCCATCGTTCATTTTTATAGTCGTCATATTTGTTTTGCAATACAGATCCCATAGAGATGGCAAAATATTTGCAGTAGCAGAGCGCATCTGAAATTTCAGTAATAAACTTAGACCATCCAGCTCCTCAAAGCTACGGTGCTCAGATGTGCTCCTCTGCCCTGAATATGCAGAGTCAGGGTAGAGATGGAGACTACAAGGGTCCTCGAGGCTGTGGTGCTGTTCTGTGCCACATTTCCCTTTCACAAACCATTTATTGCAGGTCAGGTTCAGGTACACAAACTAACAGTAAGCCTGGCGACCGGTGTGTTGCATATCTCAGCCCCTCTAGTCATTAGCCAGTTTGCTGGTCCTGAAAGCTTACATAAAACTGGAGACCCAGCACATCTAGGGTCATGATGCAAGCAGTGAAACGAGCAGCCTATAGAAAGGAACAAGGCTGCTTGTCAGTTTTCAGGTGATGAGTTAAAGCTGGTTAGTCTGTGTGACGTTCTTCCTCTGCAAAGAGCCCACTTCTTCCTGTGTAGTCGTGTGTGGTGGATTTGAGTACAACCATTCTAATCTTGTTCTGTTCCACCAGCGCTCACCACGTCCCCTTAAATCATCACTAACTCACCACCAATGAACCCTGCACTTACACACACTGCTGCCTCAGCATGTGTTTACATGCACCGTCACTTGGTGAGTCTCCACAATCACGCATATGCATGAACCTACCTGCCATCTACACAAAACACCCAACACCTCTTGCTTACTATTTACTTACCATTAGTAACTCAAAAATCAATAGAAAAACGAGTCACTCATACAACACTAGACCACTCACCCACTTGCCACACCAACGATTCACCCACAGCCACTCTTACCACAACTCAGTCACTCACAACACTAGGCTACTCGCAAAACAAATCAGCAAAGCCACTTCGCCACATACACCCATCACCGTCTACCCATAACAAAGGCAATTGGTTACGCTTATCATCTTTCTTTGACAGCATTGCCAATCACCTCCACAAAAAGACTGAGCCACCAACAAGCTTACGCCTCTCTGGATGGGACCTGTGCATCCAGGGCTGCTTGATGGTTGGCTGTGCTGTGTGGGTCTTTGACCTGTGAGGTTTGTGTGACCTGGGACAAAGCTCATCTAATCAGGATTTCAGATGTGCAAGACCTACATAAGTTGATGACTGTGTTGCCCTGTGAGGCCTGAGCCTACAATGAAGTTAGGTTATCCCACGTGAGCTAGTGCTGCTGTCTAAGGCAAATCCCTGTCGGTGTGTGTGTCTCCCAATAGTCTAAAACTTAACATCTCAGGCACACTGTTAGATCTGAGTTGCCTTTGTTACAGCTTCCACCTGTTTCTTCATGTGCCACTAGATATATGTTATATTGATTTGTAAAGAGCGCTAACCAATTGAGAGGGCATCCACACAACACACAAAAAAATACACATTCACCCAAAGTAGCACTGACCTATTGGCCTTGCCAATGCATAATACTGTTGCCTTGACTACAGGGAGAAAATCTTACCTATAGAGAAACAATTTTACATTAAATGCTGGAGTTTACCTCCCAAGGAAGAGGCTTATTACTATTTACATTAGTAATTTTGGGGTGAGAAAGACCTTACTGATCTTTTGTTAATAGGAATAATAAGGTCCAGCAACTGCCACAAGCACCCTCAGCCCTGCCCTTCGTCAGTGGTTTATTCCATTGGTCAGTCCATCTGGCTGGCAATAATCTGCAGGAGCAATTCTGATCTGATCACAGACTACTCTGCTAATCCTCACGGAATTTAGGCACATAGAACACTTTCTTGCACATGTAAGCTCCACTTTGTGCATCCGCTGTACAGTACTGATTTACAAAGTTGGGAATTAAAAAGTCAGAAACCTACTGCTGTATGTTACTCTTAGATTTTGAGTTTGAACTTTTACCCTGAGTACATGTCACAATCCATTTCAGGAGCCACAGGGCATTCAGGGGCTATTGGGCCCAGTCGTGGTGGTGAAGGTCTTTTACTCCTTGTGCCCGGGGACTGGCCTACTATGGATCCTGAGCAACTGGGCCAAGTACCACTTCTCTATCTGATTCTCAGTGGTAGCTGTGGACAAGCAGACAAAGGCTCCCTCGGGGAGAAGTCTGGGTGGGGGGGGAGGGAGTGTAGATACAGGTTAGTGAACATGACTCATAACTCAAAGTGCACACAGTACTCTCAATACATCAATGTCCAGTCAAATGCTTACTTTTGTAAGAAAAAGAGATATTTTATTTCTAACTCTACACAGTCAAAGGAAGAACGACATTCATAAGCAATAACACAATCCCCTTGAGATTGGGGCTCTATCATTTGTTAGGCAAAATCCTAGTCCTCTTTTTTTCTTGTAACTGGTTGGGGTTATTCCTCATTCAATGGTGGCTGTATCCAGGAAATGCTCACAAGTTCCCCTTTTAACTCTTTAGGGATTAGTCAAGCGTGTCTATGGTGCCACAGCACCTTCCTCACTGACTACCCCCAAGTCTCCATAGGCCCAGTTCAAGTCTTACTCAAGCCTGCAGAATGGAAAGTTTCAGTGGTCCAACGTGTGCCCTCTCCATGAGCACTAACGAGTCCTGATCATGTTTGGAAAAGTTACCTTACTAGCCAGGACCCATCTGGCACAGGCTTTTTCCCTCCAACACCGCTGCCAGCTTTTCCCAGCGATCAGTGCTTCTCCCGATCCACAAAGACGTGGTACATTGGGGTGGGTGGATTTGATCCTCCAGCTACCGACTGGAGCTCGGAAAGGGTGCAACAACATGTATGGCTGCCTTCACATTCCTCAGGGTGATCAGTCAGTGGAAGGTTTTGGTGTGCAATAACCTGAAATTCTGGCAACGTTGGTACCAGCAGCCCTTTCTAATATATGGGGTTGCTGCAGTAGTTTCCAGCCTAGGCGCAGACTCCTCCGGTGCTATCATCCACACCACAACAGCTCCTCCTTGCACATGAGGCCACCGATTAAGGCAAACACAAGTTTTAACACACTGACAACATTAGATTAAATGATGGCCCCCTTTTGCATTAGGGTTCCCCACAAAAAGGAGGTGGAGGCTTGGTGCTTCCCGAATGGCACATACTATGCCGCTCAAGTCTTGGCAGCATTCTCCTGGCATAAGGTGGGGGGGTGTTGCCAGACTGCTCATGCACATGGGCAATGTCTCTTTTTGAAACATGCCGCAGATCTTACGTGCAAATTTGAGCAGAGAGGTTTTCCGATTAGAACCATCAAAGATTCCTTAAAAAGAGCCAAGTTTTACAACCGTGAGGCCCTGTTTTCAAAACAACGATGCAAGACCAGTGACCGGCTAGCCTGTGTGATTCACCATTCTACCCTGAATAATCAAATCAGGGGTATTATTAACAAAGAATGGCACATTTTGAATTCCAATACTGAAGCGGATAAACTTGAAAAACCATTGTTCGCTTTCAGGAGGAACAAAAACCTACGGAACCATTTGGTGAAATCAGCTACCAATTTTGTATCTACTTTTGGCCAAAAGTCACTAACAGGATCTAATCCAGTTACGGGCAATTACAAATGTGGCCAACGCCACGCCTGTGACTCAGCCATTGTTGCCAAAGAGTTTACATTCAATGACAAGACTATCCCATTTATGGACATGACTAATTGTAGATCTAAAAATGTAATTTACTTGATTATTTGCCCCTGCAACCTGGGATATATAGGTGAGACCTCCAGGGAATTTAGAACTAGGCTATCGGAACATAAATCTGCGATTAGGACCCAAAAGATCAACGCCCCCCTAGTTGCTCATTGGTTATCTTTAAACCACAAGGAGGTAGATATCAGGTGGATTATTCTTGAGAAAGTACTGACAAGAAACGATGTGGACCCTGAAAAACAAAGGAAAAAGAAAGAAGTGTTTTGGATTTTTTCTTTAAACACATATGAGAATGGCCTGAACGAAGATCTCCCTTGGAGCAATGCCATCTGAGTACTTATGTACAGGATTGCATGAGGGGTCAATAATTTTCCAGGTGCCTACCATAGGGTTGCTTTGTGCTCTCCTGTGGTAGCCCTTTATCTTACTTTGAAGTGAATTCTTCACTTTATACGATAAAACCGTTTTCGATTCCTTCTTATAAAACCTTATGTTATCGATTTGTATTATATACACGATACGTATTGTATTTTACTAAACCATTTTGTGCCTACCCTTGGGACATTGAGTACACTGTACTTTGACGTTCCAAGATGGCGCCCACTGTTTTGGGCGTGCTGGTAAATGATATCTACTCTTTGGTTTGATTTAGAATTGGCCATTATTTTTTATTATTTTTTATTTTTGGTTATTTCCTTTTGCCACTACTATATGGCTATGACTCTACAGTTTGATTGTACCTCTTATTCTCTGTAGATTTTGGCATATTTCATGCTGTTTTGACGGTTCTAAGATGGCGCATGTTTGACCATTTCCTTAGATGGCCCCTACGGGCCTGTTTCTATGTTCATCGCATCACCTATGGTGATTTGGTTTAAATAGGAGGTAGCTGGGGAAGTACGGGTTATTGCTCCTCGAGAGATCATCGTGCTGGTCATATGTCCTGGATCCTGCTGATACTGGTAGGCTAGCTTTGCTGAACCTTTGTGGATTGAATTATTTTATACCGTCTGGATTCTGTCATTTCTATCTGGCTCATGACTCCCCCCTGTTCCCTTGCAGTTAGCAAGTTGTTCCCTACCAGTTTGGTATCCTTGTGGGTTTCCCCTGTGGATTACGTTTTTTAAACCATGTGAACTTGTAGGTAAGTCTGTAGTTAGCGATTGTACATATGAGCAGATTTTTTCTTTTCTATCCTGTGGACTTTCCTGCCCTGTGCAAGCTAATGATTTCATTATGTTTGCTTTTAGAGTGAGAAAGCATAGCTTCATTTAGCTATATCCATGTGTTAGTCCTTCATTTTGGACTACAAATTTGAAGTTGGAGAGTGTTTAATCCAGCCTGTAAGGGATATCTAAGTTCTTTCATATCTAAGGTATTTTATCTTATTTTAATATAAACAAACTAGTCTATTACTATTCTTGACTAGATTCTCTCGGTGGTAATCCAACACTTTTATGCTATAGGTGATTCTATTTCTGCACTTTATCTAGTATTTTGCTGGACACTAATGGTGCTTTCCTTGGATCTTTAGATTTATTTACCTTTATTAAGCATTGGTTTTATAGACTTTGATCTTGGGCACTTTATCGGTGTTTTTTCTTAATTAAGTCACTTGAGTTGGTCTGGTTGCAAATCTGACATGATTCGAGCCTTCCCCCTATGCAAAGAATTGTAATGAATAATTTTGATGTTTCTTTGATAGGCAGGTTACAAGATGTACGTATGCCAATTATACTGAATCATAAAGTCCTGATGAAGGTGTATTTATATTTTTCTTCACTCACAGAAACGCGCGTCGGCTTGTAAATTGGCATGTCTTGAACATTGGCATGAAGTGTTTGAAATTGGCAAATTTGAAGCCCTGACCAGGATTGGCTACCATCAGGCCTGTAACACGAGAATTTGAATCAGGAAATTATAACCTAGAATTGGCTGTTATGTTGAATTTTATACAATCCAAACTACAACGCATAATTGTAGCATCAAAGCAGTAACTTTATTGTGCTGTTTAAATATCCTCTCATGTATGAGGCGGTTGTAATTTTGTATGTATACTATTTTGTGATTTTGTTGGTTCTGTGTTATTTGTTTATTTTTGCGTATTTACTGTTATGTTATTTATGTTTTCATATATGTATGTTTCATTTAGGGTAGGGGGTTGTATTATATATTTTTTTGGTTGATTCTATGTTGATTATATTATGTGCGAACTGAATGTTTAATTAGCTATAATAAATATCTAAATTGAAACATATTGTATGTTGTATATTTGAATTTAAGATTTCCATTCCAATGTTTGCTATGTTAATGGAGAGTAAACTACGTTATACTCATAATACAATGTCTCAAGTAGTGCACTGCCGTTTTGGCACACCTCGCTCACTGAGTCTTCTCTGTAGGACTCCTTACTGGACTTCTCTCCCTCTAATGCTCTTCTCTTCCTCATTGGGCACAATGGTCTTGGCAAGCAGGCAGACACTGGTGCTCCAGGGCAGGTGATCTTGGTTTCCCTGGATGACGTCACTTCACCCAGTAGGAAGACCAGCAGGCCTTTGCCCCCAGTCCTGGTCACAGGCAGACGTCTTGCCGAGCTTCCCCCTCTCACACAGCTCGCCTGGCTGCATGGCATATGACAACGTTTGGGGTCTCAAACTCTCTTTGTTATAGAGCATTTCCAGACACCAAATGTGATTTAGGGCATGAGCCATTCAAATTTTATGTTGCATTGTGCTTCTTTTGAAGTGCACATTTTAATTTCTCTTTCCACTTGGAAGGCTGTCTGTCACAGCAGGCAAGACTCTGAAGCTAATTGTTCCACAACACGGTTCATGGGCGTGACCAAAGTTCACACCTGGATGTCAACCACAGTTATATATGCATCAAAAGGTTAACCCTAGGCTACCAGCTCTACTTTTTATTATTTCCTTATCATCCTAAACTCCATCTCCTTCTTGAGATGCATCCAGGTCTCTTCTTGTGATCTACCCCTAAATCAAACAGCAGCCTTTTCAAGTGTAAAGGGGGAGTCTTTTTCCACCTCTTTCCAGTGTATGTCCCACCCAACTCACAGGAATGCGGCAATATACAAATCTGCCTGGGGGGATTCCTCTACTCCTCATGTCTTCACCTGATAGCCCTGGGCTTCCAAAAACGGAATCCAGTTACTGCATGCACACTTGCACTCAGTGTACTTTCACAGCACACATACTCTCAAGTGCTGTTACCTTCATGCATTGTGTCACTACAGACACACACACATTCAGTCAGTGCACACTGAACAGTACTGTAGCTTTTCTGTATTGTACCAGGGTGTGCTATATGCGAACACACACACTGCCAGCACACAGATGCTCATAACATGCATCCTGCACAACACTTCACCCATCAGATACTGCACTTCCCAAAAGCACACATACACTCAGCACATGCTTTTATTGTGCATGCACTGCACAGACCTACATCTCTCATGTAACGTAACCCTCACAGGTATAGGTGTACTCAGTACAGGCATAAATCATTCATGTGCTACACAGTACTGCTCTACCCCTGTACGGTACCCTTCCCAGACACACATACACCAAGTGTAGAGTCACTACTCCTGAGCTACGCAGCACTCTACATCTACCTGATATAGGCCAAGGATGAATAAAGCAGGTGAACTTTTAAAAAAGTGAGTGAGACTGTAGGCCTCACTCCAGTGGCACAGGGTAAAAGGGACTTGTTTACATCTATTAATCACTACATGGTATGCTGCCACCATTTGGTTCTGGTGCTGCTTAACTCCTAGTGAAGGAGGTAGCCTTCCACCACTATAAATAAATAAAATAAATACATTCAGGATTTTTAAAGCCCAGCAAATCACCCCTGAGGGTCTCAAGATGCTGAATTGTAGGCACAAGAAGATTAAGTGATTTGCCCAGAATCACAGGAGATTGAGTCAATGTCAACACTGAGACTCGAACCTGGTTCCTCTAGCTCCAAAGTCGGCAGCTCAGGCCGTTACGCCACATCTTCTCCCAGTAAGAGTACCACATTGCGCACCCCTCCCAGTCCAACAAGATTGCAATTCATGAGACAGGCCTATATCATGGTACACATGTTTGATCCGTGTTTACCTATGACAAAAAATAAGCATTAGGGAGACGGTTGGGCACTCAGGCCAGGGGTGCACGCCTCTTACCATGCACAGAACTGTTCTGTCCCAACAGTACATAACTACACAAAATGTATACATGCATCCTGCATGGATTAATGATTCTTTACACGTGCAACATTTTTTTCACAGCAGGGAAAATATTTTCCACTGTGCTGAAACACCTTCCTCTGGCCCATCCCCACACCTCTTCATTCAACACAGTGTACTCCCTGTCCTTTCTCACAATGAAAGGAGTAGCATAGCCAGTATGTCATGGGTCCTACTGCGAGTAAGGCAATGCCCCCGGGCTGCTCCTTGAATTATAAAATACAGAAATAATCAGGGGTCAGTGGGCTCCTCAGGTCTCTGGGCCCTGGTGCCACTGCAGCTGCTGCACTGATGGAGGCTACGCCATTATTGAATGCCACTTACTCCTGCCTTTGATAGGCAATGATTTGTATGTTTCCAGTCTAAATACTACCTAGTAGGGTACCCACAAATTCATGAGTTTACATATTTTCTCATTCTTGTGAAGGGTGACCCTCTCTGAAAGTCCAACATTTCTGCAGTTTCTGTTTATGAATGCAGAACATCTACTGCACCCAAGCTGATGACCTTTCCTCATTGTAATTGCACTTTCCAAAGGTAAAATTGTGATTTGTGTTCTCAATGATTTAAACAATTGATTTTCACATCTTCACTTAAAACGTGTATCAGTGATTCATGGTTGTTTTCAGGCCTTTATGTGGGATGAAAAAACTGGTGAGTGGAATCTCTAAAAGGGGCGTGGTCTATCTAGTTAAGGGCATGACTTAAACACATAAACTACATTTCTGTGATTCTCCAAGTGTGCCATCTGACTGGTATTTTGGTGGCTATCTGAGCTTTCGGTTATTGCATCCAGATATGTAACACAACAACCGACATACATCTAAAACCAACCAAGACTATTGGTTTTGGCAATGGTTGTTACCTGTTTAAAATAAATGAATAACAACAATGATTTTGTTGCAAATAAATAATATTAGAAAAAAATAATTCAATTCTTAAATTCTTAATAGTAGTGGTCTTCAGAGTGTCTCAATCACTTCTATTATGCTCACTGTATGTTAGACATGTACGCTCCTTTCCTCCCTGCATCGCCTCCATCTTTTTCCTCTTCAGTACCCTCTTTTTGTTCTCTCCTGAAGGCACTTCCTTGTATCGCCTTTATTCACCACCCCCACAAAGACACAGTACACCCACTCACTTGTAATCACTGCATTTTATTTAACTTTTGCTTAGTCAATATTCTGACAACTGTGTACCTCCTTAACGGACAATTGTGTAGAATCGCAATTGCAACTGGGAAATGTGGCCATTGCTCTGTGTGTTCTGCAGGAAGGACAAGGATTGGATGACCATGTCAGGTTATTGTCAGATCAAAGTATGCACTATAAAAGAGAAATATGCTTCCCAGAAAAAATATACTGTAACACAACATCCTGGAAAAAGCAAACACTCTTAGGGAACACAAGATTGATTAAAATATATGAAATATAAACAAGCACTACATAGGAGACATGGATTACCTTAACGCTTTTTACATTATCTGTTTAGAAATCGTTTGGTGTTATTTGCCAGTAAAGTTGAGGACATAAAAAAGGGCTTGATATATTTTAATTACTACCAGGTCTCAGACTCACAGGGACCCATTCCACTTAAAGCTGGGTTTTTTTGTACCCTTTTTAGGTCAAGCCTACCAGTCAGGCTTGATAATGACATCTTGGGGACATCTGGAAAGCTTCCCTGGGAATGAATTATGCCCATTGCTTACCATTGGCTTCGTGATTTGCAACTCACATTTGCTTGTTTTCTATTTGCTGGCTTTATTTGTTTTACGCTGTCCAGCTTGAGTTCCTGCCTTCTCACGCTCAAACCCTATTTACTATATTCTCCTACCAGTACTGGATTTCTGAAAACAGGCCTTTAAATGTTGTTCTTATGTTGGTTGTCACATTTGCTGATTGTTCAAAGTCTGAGGACAAATGTCAGGCTCTGTCTTCCAGGGAGCTAAGTGTTTACTTTTCTTCCTCTAACTACTGTAGTGAATCCTAGTTTGTTTTAATGTGATAACAGGAGTTAGCTTAGCCTTTGGCTTGCAGACTCGTGCCCCTGTCACCTAGTGACTTTTAACCTACTTAGCTTGCTCTGTCTTACTCCATTTATTTAATTAATTCTTTTAAGATAGCTGCCGTGTTTATAGTTAGGCCATTTGTTTCAGTTTATGTAATCAGTGCCACCGAGCTAAGGCGTCAAATCAAGGGACAAAGACAAACAAATTGTAGGTGTTCACATTAGGTACTTTCCCTCTTCACGCCTTTGAGGGAAATGTTTATATTAATTGCCTTCCCAAGCATGCTCTGTTATCTATTGTTTGGGAACAACCTACATCAGGGGTCCAGGTAGATCTGTGTAAATACACCTCACTTTAAACAGATAATCAGAGGGATTCCGACCAGGTACCATCGCTGCTATCGATGCTGCACGTCGCCTTGACGCGGACCCGGACTTCGTGTTCCTACGGAGTCTGAGCTAGAGACCTCATTTCAAGGTAATAAGGGTTTGGGGCTCTTCTCAGGGACATGGCATTGGCAGATTAGGTTTAACATACCCAGCTCTCCTTTAGGTAGAAGGTTAGGTCCATCAGAATAGGGTAATATGACATATTATACACTCTGTCTTTCCATGTTACAGCAAGATTGTGGGGTCTTTATAATCATGACTCTTGTTTTTACAATACTGTCTCTTGCACTGTTCATTATCCTAATCATGGCAGCCCATGCAATTTACCGCAGATTGCAGATTGTGTTGAATAAAAACTATTGAAACCTTACTGCATCTTCGTTATTGCCTGTGTTTGGTTGAGGCATGATGTGAGAAAGAGGTAATTCTTATATTACTATTCTTGAGTCCATGCGTAAAAGCTGTCACAAATCACCTTTAACTGTTTGGGTTTTTGGTGAGGTACTGCTAGTGAGCCGGAAGGGTTGCGACTTGTTGTTGGATAGGCATAGTCACCTACAAACATAAGTACTGTCATCCTTAAACCATCAGTCTTGCCTAGGGCAAGAGTCCAACTACGACATGGCGCCACCAACGATGGTGTTTAGGCACTAATTTACAGACACCACGACTATCACTGTCAGGTACCCTAAGTACAATTATACGGCGATGGCTGTGGTCTTTGGGAAGATCCTCCTCAGATGAACAGGGAACACCTAATTAGTTCGAGCTCGAACTCATAAAAAGACTTTTCTCCCCACTTAATGTTCCATCCCTTCACCCATTTTACAATATGGCTAACGCCATAGACATTCCTGAGAATGCTATACAACATTAACATTACATCTAGTAGCTCATGGCTTAACAGATGAGGGCAGGGATGTTACATTCTTAGTAGAAGCTAATGAAGCTTACCAAACAGAAACATTCTACTCCTGGGCCACCTTTCCTGAGGAAGACCCCAGGTCAGTCACATTCCACACATATAGAATTGCTAATGTACCTCAACGGTACCAAGCATACTAGTATCAGTACCAGTGAAATACCGCTCACTTATCAAGAGCATCAGGACTGGTTTGAAGGCCCCCTACCACATGTAATACAACGCATGAGATTAGGTCCTTTAGGTAATGATGGACCAACGTGGCCCATGTTTGCCACATACACACCTCACCCAGGTATACAAAATATGCAAGCAGCAGATCTGCGAAATTTATACAATGAGCTAGTAACACTCTACAGACGGCTTGTTCAGTTCGTAATGAGGACTTTGAACACAACACCAGTGCGTCTACCACCACCAGCACCTGCTGGATACCAATTGGCTACTGGGATTAATCCACAAACAGTGCATACTATTATGGATAAAGTACCCACAGAATGGGAGAAAATACCATACTTAATAGCCCAGAAAGCAAATCAGCTGGAAGCTGTTTATCCCCATACGGGACCACAGGAGAAACATAGAATTCTTACAATGTGCTTGCCCTTCGGGATGGTTCCCTTGGTGGATGACTGCGCCAAATAGGGTACAGTCTTAACTGCAATTTATACCACCACACCTGGTACCCTGACACTTGCCAATTTACCAGAAGTGTTAAAACAAATACAGAATGAGCATGGGGAAGCACCAGCCCTAGATTTGGGGATGAAATTAATGCATAACTTTGACGCAGTTTCATCAATAATACTCAGTAACATTAAAGAGGAAGTGGTAGCACTGGCTATAGGCCAGCGTCTCCGAGAAACTCCACATTTGGATCAGGAGAGACAGCTGCCAAACATTATTTCAAATACCTATGCTAGTATAGGTCGGGATAGTCTGGAAGCCAAGCCGAAGAATCTAGAATTACAGAGTACCGCTCCTAAGGAAGGTACAAAACAGGTGCAGGAGGGTTCTAAAAAGCGCAGGGATAAGCCAAGACAATTTAGAGATAGACAGAAGCAGAGAGCAGACTCTCCACATCCGGAGAACTCCGAAAGGAGGTACACTCCCAGAAATAGGGAGAATATAAAAACTCCTGACAGATATAATGATTCATGTCCCTCTCATTCCTTTCAGGACGCACCGGATAGACGTAGCAAGAGAGGGGGCCTTCCTGACCGACGTCCTGAATACATGAAACAAAAGAAAGACTCAATACAGTCTACAGTCAAAAAAGAAGAAAATACTTCACAATAAAAGCCACAGTTGAAAAAGAAAAAGGTGGCAGCACTGTCAGTTAAAAATGCCAATACACTTGAGAACACTGCTCAAGAACATGACGTGGGCAGGGACACGGTTAGAAAGTGCAGCAGAGGTCACGATATGTCGCAAGAGTCTGAAAGATCATCTGGATGCAACAGCAACTAGTGATTGTATTGCAGCTGAAACGGCAGACGGGCGCGTACTCCCACCCGATAGAGTTTATGATTTGAAGATTCAAATTGAGGGAGACTTAGAACGCACCATCGGTGTGATATTTTGGGACAAACTTAATTGTGATATCCTATTGGCCGAAAGAGATTGGCCACCCGAACACGTCCACAAGCTCCTACATGGGGAAGATGTCATTTTGCCTTCTTTCTCTAATCTTGTTCCAGGAGCAGAAAAAGAAGCCTAAGCTGTCAAATGGGCTTTAGCGCAAGCTCCTGCATTATACCGCAATCATGTAGGCTGGGACAAGGACTCTCCATGTCATGAAATACCTAGCAGGTCTACACCCCAACCTCAGACACAATAACCTGTTAAATATGAAGCAAAAGCTCTGGTGAGGGAGATCCTCACTCAGCTAGTGTATCAGGGAGTGGTTGAGCCCTGCGCTTCTGCAATGAATAGTCTGGTTATTTCCGGTTGCGAAGCCAGACCATTCCTATAGAATAGTGTTAGATTACAGACACTTAAATAGCCATACACGTACATATGCTATACAAAATTCACATAGCACAGCACTAATAAACAACATAGTGCGCAAAAAATATAAAACAACGTTGGTTATATCCAATGGGTTTTCCTGCCAGAATTTAGCGTAAGAAAGTCGGGACCTGAGTGCATTCTCATTTGGCTCACATAGACGCTTTTGCCGTTTACCCCAGGGCTATAAGAATAGCCCAGGGCTGTTCTCAGCCCGAGTAACATCAATATTACATGATATTGATCCTGAGGCATTATCCTATGTGGATGACATTTATCTCACAGACGACGACCTCAACATTCATCTTTTTAGGGTCGATCGAATAATATTGGGGTTTGCAGAGGTCGGTTATAAATTCAACTTTAAGAAAAGTAGGATTGCCTTTCTCAGTGTATTATTCCTGCGATATGAACTATTGAACGAGGGGAAGAGCCTGGCCCGCACTTTCTAGAGAAATGTGCACAACTGCACCTACCAAACACTCTAAAGAAACTACAGTCTTTACTTGGTTTCTTCAATTTTGGCAGAACTTACATTCCGGACTATGCACAACGTATCAAGCCACTTTATGAATTAATACGTCCAGATTTTTCTAGCAGACACTTGACAGTTGAACACACATGCATCCTTAGGGAATTGCAACAGGATATGCTGGAAGCTAAACACTTACACACACGTGACAATAAAACAAATTTGGTCATCAGAATAATTGCTGGTGCCACTTGGTTTACTTATGTCACCTTCAAGGAAGATGACGCAGTGCCCATAGCATATAAATCACACTTATACTCCAATGAAGAACAACGTTTTGCACCAACAGAAAAAAATCTAACTGCAGTTCACATTGCTGTCATAAAGGAGATGCCACTTACCAATGGGAAACGCATCATTGTCGTTACCCCAGTGCCAGCCTTAGAGGCCATCACCAAAGCGAGCGTTCCTAACGCTAAAGCATTACATCCACATTGGATTCAGTGGGCAACCTCTCTGACCGCTACTGATGTTGATTACATCTTTGATCCGAAACTCCAGACACAAGAATATCTCCAATACGAATAGGAATGCCCCGCTCATCTACATATTTTGCCTTTAGACAACTACCATACTGTCATTTATACTGATGGTTCAGCACAATCAGCTGTAGGTACTAAACATCAATACTCAGCTGCTTGCGCAGCCGTGAGTTGAGCAATGAAGGATGGAGTCTTCCACCCTCACAATACCTACACGCAGACCATAGGGGACTGCACAGCTCAGTTGGCTGAATTCAGAGCCCTCATTTTAGCGCTAGAACACAAAGAGACAGGAAAATTGACTTTAATAGTCTGCGACTCATATTACTGTGTTCAGTCCTACAATGATTATCTTAATCATTGGAAGCTGAACAGGTTTAGAGATTCTAAAGGTAACACCATAAAACACAAGACATTGTGGGGGAGAGTGGCCGATCTTAAGGATAAGCTACCGTGTGTCCATGTAGTATATACATTGGGCCACCAACGTGTAGGAGTACACATTATCGGCAGCACTTTGGCAGACGAAGCAGCCAAATCTGCAGTAGCTACAGCTTCTGTTGCTGCAGTGACTCGTTCCCATACGAGATTGGATAATGAATTTCTGGCTGCTGTGAAAGCTTCGGCTGATGGCAAGCCCCTCCCAAAAGGGTACCCTACAAAATATTCTTACCACATCAGTGTGCAGAATGCTGCCTATGCAACACTTCCTGGGGCTGGAGACCAAGCAATCCCCAACCAAGACCAGAGATTAGATCTAGTGAAAGCAGCACATGAGGGTGTCGCTTCCTCTCATGCTGGTATTTCGGCCACAGTAACACTCTTGCAGAAAAGATTCTGGTGACCAGGTCTAGACAAACAGGCAAAGCAATACATCCTTTGTTGTGATATTTGCCAGCAAATAAAGGGCTCCAATGTCAAACGCCCACCACAGACATCCCTCGTAGTGTCCAGCAGGCCATTACAATGTGTGTACCTGGACCATTGTGGTCCACTCCAGCTGGATGGTGCATACAGATACACCCTAGTTGTTGTAGATTCTTGTTCTAGTTTCCTGTGGGTATGGCCGCAGCGGTCTGCTGACGCTCAAACTGTTATAAAAGACTTGCTGATTTTTATCGGTACATATGCGGTTGCAGAGTTCTATTCGGACCAGGGCTCTGCATTTGCCTCTAAGGCATTCAGGGACACCATGGGGACGATGGGTGTTGAACTCCATTACTCCTCACCATACCATCCCGAGGGCAATTCAGTTGTGGAGAGGCAGAACTGTGATCTAAAGCAGTCCTTAACAGCTAGAGTATTAGGTTCTGGTCGCAGCTGGCTTCATCACCTATATGAGGTCCAGAAAGCACTGAATAATCTGCCAAGATTCATCTATGCTATGTATAATGAGATATGGAAACTTTCTCAGATAGAAGCTGCTGCGGGTTTAAGGCAAATAGATTAGGAACACCTAGAAAAGGCTTTAACAGTTGTCGATAATGGCATTGGACACTCTGTCCAACAGAATTTATTTACTAACAAACATAGTGTCGTCTACGATAGACATCAATCAGACAGATATGTCCCGTTTATACCATGGACAAAGTCAGCTGCGTTCCATTATGCAGCTTGGTTGGACGTTACACACACTGAAAAATGCCCGTATTCCATGGAGATACATTAACAGTAGTGAATTATTCACTGCTTTTAATTTATCCAGGGAACAAAAGACAATGGCAATAAGGGAAGTGAGTTTCAACATGCTTCATATAGAGAAGTTAGAAAAGTTGTCTTTTACGATCGCAGAGAGTCCTTCAAGTATGGCTCTTACATGGCATCGTTAATCTACCCATTTCCACTTTTCGCCTTCTGAAATGCCTAAAACATCTTTCTGTGGGCAGGTATGAGCGTCTGGGCAATAGCTATATTAAGGAAGAGTGGGAGTTGCCCTTTAATTACAAATATCTGAACAGCAAAACAGAGGTCTTTCTTAGCGGAAGCGAATGTGAGACTACTGTTAGTAATTCAATGATCTGCAAGCAGGTGTCCCTTCATGGCCATTGTAATGAGGGGGTCGCAAACTTGGCCTGTTTTCTAAAAGGTACTCCCGTCTCTTTGAATCGACCAGCATTTCATGTACTTTCCAATGGAAGTTATGTGGTGCTGAGCGATCAAGGCGGTTGCGGTATGCGACCAGGAATTGCCTACACAGTTTCGGTCTCTAAGGTCGTTACGTGTGTGGATATGTTTTACTCCCCTCCACACAAGAGATAAAGGTATCAGAAATGTGGTCTCACATTGATACTATTAATGTAAATTATGACAAGCTGAGCAGACTAAAGGCGCTACTGTTTCAAAAACAAGTAGCGTTGACATCAGCTAGAGAGACGTATGCTCTCCAGATTGCGAGATCATCAGCCGAGATACAATCCCTATTAAATACCAACTTCCCCAAGCACTTCGGTAAGCTGGTATCCAGAATTTTCAACGCCTCAAGCACTACTGGGATTGTCCATTTCTTTAAGGCTGTCGGGTCTGGATTTGTGTCAATCTTCCAGACTATCTTCGGAGTCATCCCGTCGGCCATCCATTCGGTCTTTTCAAGTGTGTTTGATGGCTTTCCTATAATTTTGGCATTGATTGGCAGAATACTGCTGCTATTTCTTCTGCTTCACAGCAGTTGTTTCTTTACAGCTACACGGAGCGATGGAGCAGCTACCACCAGCACAACTGTGCTGTGAATGCATGGTTCAGGTCTTCGATGCTTCCTTGCTGGAGGAATTGGAGTGGGATTTGTCATTGTCATTCCGACCACTCCTCTGGTGCGTGCAGCCTGTCTTTCGCTGCGTATGGTGCTTCTTCAAACATTTACCAACAGTGTGTCTTGCCGTCACGCCAGTGCCTTCTGTGGACCAAGAACTGCTGATGTCCCGATGAGGTTCCATCCATGGTCGTGCCCCCCCGAAACTAAGGCTGATTCACGAGGCCACTTACGAACACTCTGTGTTGAATGAGTTGGCTCTTCACTCTACAGAACTTGGCACTACTGCAGGTGGACTTGCATGAGAGACTACTGCACACTTTTGCTCCGTGAATGCATCCGCCCCTTGTGATCGATCTAACATCTGACGATTTGGCCTCGTTTTTTGATGACTTCATAGTTGATAACTTCAGAGCTACTCTTCAAGAGCATGACTATTGTTCCAAAAATTTGTGATTGTTTTTTTTTTCCAAACAAAATTCAAAGTAGGCTTTTATTTTCTTTACTTTGGCCTGCTGTGCTTGTCATGAGCGCCATTAGGTCTTTTCGTAGGTTTTGTTTTTAAGCTATTACTTTTTAAATATGTTTTAACTTATTTTTATACCTTTAGCTTTTACTCCAGAGCAGTTTTTTAGCATTTGGATTCCTTCACTTCTGTGGCATCCAGTTATGGCATCATACTTGTTACGGCAATGGGGAAGAGTGTAGTGAATCCTAGTTTGTTTTAATGCAATAACAGGAGTTAGCTTAGCCTTTGGCTTGCAGACTCGTGCCCCCGTCACCTAGTGACTTTTAACCTACTTAGCTTGCTCTGTCTTAGCCCATTTATTTAATTAATTCTTTTGAGATGGCTAGCCTTGTTTATAGTCAGGCCATTTGTTTAAGTTTATGTAATCAGTGCCACCGCGCTAATGCGTCAAATCAAGCGCAAAAGACAAACAAACTGTAGGTGTTCACATTAGGTACTTTCCCTCGTTACGCCTTTGAGGGAATTGTATTAATTGCCGTCCCAAGCATGCTGTGTAATCTATTGTTTGGGAACAGCCTACGTCAGGGGTCCAAGTAGATCTGTATAAATACACCTCACTTTAAATAGATAATCAGAGGGATTCCGACCAGATACCATTGCTGCTATCGATGCTGCATGTCGCCTTGACACTGACCTGGACTTCGTGTTCCTACGGAGTCTGAGCTAGAGACCTCATTCCAAGGTAACAAAGGTTGGGGGCTCTTCAAAGGGACATGGCATTGGCAGATTAGGTTTAACATACCCAGCTCTCCTTTAGATAGAAGGTTAGGTCTATCAGAATAGGGTAATACGACATATTATACACTCTGTGTCTTTCCATGTTACAGCAAGGTGGGGGTCTTTATAATCATGACTCTTGTTTTTACAATTCTGTCTCTTGCACTGTTCATTATCCTAATCATTGCAACCCATGCAATTTACATCAGATTGCAGATTGTGTTGAATAAAAACTATTGAAACCTTACTGCATCTTCGTTATTGCCTGTGTTTGGTTGAGACATGATGTATCAGTGAGAAAGGGGTAATTTCCGTTTAACCACAACACTCCCTGAGATGTCATATTCTTGAATCCATGCATGAAGGCTGCCACAAATCACCTTTAACTGTTTGGGTTTTTGGTGAGGTACTGTTAGAGAGCCGGAAGGGTTGGGACTACAGTTGCGACTTGTTGTAGGATAGGCATAGTCACCTACAAACATAAGTATTGTCATCCTTAAACCAGCAGTCTTGCCTAGAGCAAGAGTCCAACTATGACACTACAAGGCGAGAGGATATATGTGACAATCATGCTGGCTACTCGGGGTATGGTGTATTATATTATTTTCGTTCTAGCATAAAACAAAATTTAAATGTCTTTAAATAAACTGCAGATATTTCAGAACATAATCAGATTGTAGGATGCACAAATGAAAATTTTGGGGAAATTCTAAAGTGAGGTGGAAACAAATATTTTAATACAATCAAAACAAATCAATACAATAGGTATTGACATTTCCACATGTTATCGTTCATGCGCTGTATACTTTTATCAGTAAACCTTTATGTCTGTGCAAATGTAATGGCATTTCAATTGAAGATGGGTTGTTGGCAATAGCATAGGGCTACAATACCACGCATACTCCACTTTACCACACTCCAATCTACACTGCACCCCTCCATGCCACTGCATTCTACTCTGCACCTGTCAACACTACGCCACCCTTCTGCATGCCACTCCACACTACACTATACTCTGCACCACTCCACTCTGCCACTTTACTTGACAAATCTCTACTCTGCACCACTGTACTCTGACAATGCACTCTAACCCACACAATGCCCCACTGTACTCTGACAATGCACTCTACACAATTCACTCTAAGCCACTCTCATCTAACCTGCAAAACTGCACTTTACGACACTACACCCTACTCAATTGCATGTCACTGCACTCTATGCCAATCCACTCTAAACTACCCTGCACAACTGCACTCTATGACACTGCACTCTAGACAGTGCACTCTACTCTAAAACAATCTAATTGATGCCACTGCACTCTACGCCACTCTATTCCACTCTGCACCATTCCCCTCTACCCCACTCCAATCTACCCCGTCCCAATTCACTCTACATCACTCTATTCACTGATGCTGCAATCTATGCCAATGCACTCTACACCACTTTACTCAAAACCAATACACTCTACACCACTGCACTCTAACCCAGTCTACTGTACATTGCTGCATCGTACACCTCTAAACTCTGAAATACCATACTTTATACCACTGCAATCTACGCCACTCTTCTCTACACCATTGTACTCTATGTCACTTTACTCTGTACCACTCTATGCCACTGCAAGCTACACTACTGCATTCTATGATACGGCTCTGCAACACTGAGCTCTCTGCCACTGAACTCTACTCTGCTCCACTCTACTGCACTATACACTTTGACACTCTATGCCACTGTACTCTACTGTGCACCACTGCACTCTGACACTGTAGTCTGCGAGACTTCACTCTACAATTCTCTACTCAAGTCTGCACCATTCTACTTTATGTAAGTGCACTCTCCCCTACTCTACCACACACCATTGCACTCTTCACTACTGCACCACTGTACTGTGCAGCACTCTACGCCACTCCACGTCACTCCACACTGCATCACTGCCCTATCCTCTGCACCACTCCATTCTACACCACTTCACTCAACGAACCTCTGCTCTGCACCACTATACTCAATACCAATGCACTCTAACACACAATACTCTATTATGCACCACTGTACCCTTTGCCACTGCACTCTACGACAAGCCACTCTAATCTACCCTGCACAACTGCACTCTATGGCACTGCACTCTACTCTGAAATGATCTACTCTATGCCACTGCACTTTCCACTAATCCACTCTAAACTACCCTGCACAACTTCACTCTATGACACTGCACTATAATCTGAAACAATCTACTCCTTGCCACCACACTTTACACCACTCTATTCCACTCTGAACCATTCCACTCTTGCCACTCCAATCCACTCTACATCACTCTATTCTACGTCACTGCACTCTATGCCAAAACACTCTACACCACTTTATTCAAAACCAATAGTCCCTATGCCACAACGTTCCAAGCCAGTCTAACCCACACCACTGCACCATACACCACTATATTCTGCAACACCCTACTCTACACCACTCCTCTCTATGCCACTCTTCTCTACACCATTGCAATCTATGTCACTCTACTCTGTAACCACTCTATGCCACTACACTCTACACTACTGTACTCTATGACACTCTGCTCTGCAACACTGCGCTGCCTGCCACAAAACTTTACTGTGTTCCACTCTACTGCACTATATGCCGCTACAATCTATGCCACTCTACTGGACTGTGCACCACTTCACTCTACACTGCTCTACTCTGCACCACTCTACTCTCTGCCAGTGCACTTTACCCCAGCTTACCATGCACCACTGTACTGTGCACCATTCTACACCAATGAACTTTACGCCATTACACTCTATGCTACTGCACTCTATGCCCCTGCACTCTACACCACTCTACTCTGCAAGACTGCACTCTACGCCACTCTACTCAGCAAGACTGCACTTTCCACCATTGAACTCAATGCCGCAGCACTGTACTATGCATCACTCAACTCTACGCCACTTTATTGCACTCTACGCCAATGCACTTTACGCCACACATCTCTGCATCACTCAGCATTACGCCACTCTCATCTATTTCACACCACTGAACACGACACAACTGTACTCTGCACCACTGTACTCCATGCCACTGCACTCTAATCTACACCTCTGCACTCTACTCTGTGCCACTCCACTGTTCGCCACTGCACTCTACTCCACTCTAAGCCACTGCACTCTACGTCACTGCAATCTACTCTGCACCACTGTACTCTACGTCACTTCACTCTACGCCAATGGACTCTTTACTCAATACCAGTGTACTCTACATCAATCTACACTGCACTACTGTACCTTATACCACTTCACTCTAGCCCACTCTACTCCACTCTGACATTCTATTGTATGACCCTACACTCCATCAAACTCTACTCCACTCTGTAACAATACTCTACTCCACTCTATAACACTCTACTTCAGTCTATGGTACTCTCTGACACTACTCCACACTACAACGTTCTACAAAACTTCCTCTATGCCAATCCATGCCACTTTATCCCATTCTATTCTATGACACTCTACTCCACCTTCTGAGCCACTCCACGCTATGCAACACCACTCTGACACGCTATGCCACTCCATGCTACTCTATGCCCCTCAATTCTAAAACACTCAACTCCACTCTATTCTATTCTACTCTCCTACACTGCTCCACCCTATGCCACTGCACTTTATGACAATCTTCTCTACATCACTCTACTCTACAACAATCTAATCCACTCTATACAACACCCTCTAAGCAACTCCACTCTGCTTTACACCTTTCCTCAGCACTCTGTGCCACTCTACTCCATGCCCTTCTACTCTATGGCACTCTACTCCCTCTATGGCACTCTTCAACACTCTACACCACTACACTCTATGTCTCTCTACTTCACGCCACTCAACTCTAACTCTACATCACTCCAAAACACTCAGCTTTACTCCACTTTACAACACTGCACTCTCCTTTATTCCACTAACAACAATATACACAGCCATGCTAAACAGCAGCCATGCTTGTGAACACCACGGCTAAAACAGATTGGCAAAGCCAATAGCTCTTGCATTGGCTAGACCTATTGACTTTGCCAATGCTAGTTCAATTAATCTGTGTATGATGTAAAATCTTGAAAATATATCCTTCTCAGAAGATAATCAAAATAAAACGCATCCTTCATCCTAAAATTGGGCAGGTTCCCCGGGAGGCTGGAAGGGTGGGGAGCTGGATTTGTTACTTTTTGCGGGGGTTGCTGTAGCGGTGCAATATTGGCTCCGAGTAATAGAATCAGCAGACCAGCATAATTCACTCAGCACTCACTTTCATTTCCTGTGTTTTGAAATATGTTATGGTTTTAAAAGCACCCACTGCAGAATTCTTTGTGTATCCAGCAACAGAAAAGTGTCAAGATAGCTCTAGTGATTAATCTTCCTGCTGGAGAGGGATTAAATTGTTTTCTGGTGGTAGTTTTGACTTATCAAAGGTAGCACACACAATTAATATGCCTGTTGCAAAGAACGTGTACCATGCAGATTACAGAACTGGATTTTATGTGCATAGCTCAGTGAGTTACTGCTTTTGTCACAGAGATCCTTTTGTTATTGTGCAGTTCATGAGTTACAGTTGCAATCTAGCACAGTGAGCTATTAACTGCCATCAAAGAACTGCATGCCAACTGCAGGGTACATGTTATAAAGTTATGCTTGCATTATCCTAATTTAGCTCAAAAGGGTTTGTTTGGATAAAAATAACTGCATTAAATTTTTTATCCTGGTTTGTGCTTCTCCAGACCAAGCAATCTTAAAAATGCCTACCTAATACCTATGGCTGAAATGTGAATCCTCCACCTCCACCTCGATGTCTAATATTTTCTATACACTGATTTACACATGTATCCTTCATTGTCTCTACGTGTGTGTGTGTGTGTGTGTGTGTGTGATGTGAAGTGCTCCAACACACTATACTGGTATGAGAGGCGCTATAAAACAAATTGAATACATGTGAGAGAGGGCTATGGAGGGATGAAGGGCATTGTTGGAGGGTGATAGTGAAGGAATCATTGAAGGGCCCCAACAAAGATTGCTGTATCCTGGTGCAATGTAAAGTCATAATTTGCTATGGTAATATATATAATGAAAAATGTGCTGCATAATGCACCATTTTGCCCCAAATGTTCTTGGGGGAGAACCCCCTCACACTTCTCGTTAGTGGTCAGGCTTGCTTGATACACAACCTGCGGAGTCTGCCTTATGCAAGGAAGGCACCATCTGTGCCCTGTAAAGCATTTCCAGAGGCTCTGGAAGGCTACCCCTCCCAAGCCTGTAACACCTATTTCCAAAGGAAGAGGGCGTAACACCCTCCTCCCAAAGGAAATGCTCCATTCTGCCTTCCTTGGACTGGGCTTCTCAGAACCAAGGAGGGCAGAACCCTGTCTGTGAGGTGGCAGCTGGTGTAGCAGCGCAAGCCTCAGAGAGCTGGCTTGGCAGTACTGGGGGTCCATGGTGGAGCCCACAGGATGCATGGGTTTGGCCCGCCAATACCAGATTTGGAATGGGGGGCAATTCCATGATCCTATACACCTTACATGGCCATATTCAGAGTTACCATTGTGAAGCTACATATAGGTATTGACCTATATGTAGTGCACATGTGTAATGGTGGTCCCGCACTCACGAAGTCTGGGGATTTGGCCCTGGACTGTGTGGGGGCACCTTTGCTAGTGCAAGGGTGCCCTCACACTTAGTAACTTTGCACCTAGCCTTAAGTAAATGAAGGTTAGACGTAATATGTGCACTATTTCATTCAGGCTGCAGTGGTAGTCCTGTGAAATGGTTTGTCTGAGCTCCTTATGGGTGGCAAAAGAAATGCTGCTGCCCATAAGGATCTCCTGGAACCCCAATGCCCTGGGGACCTAGGTACCATATACTAGGGACTTATAAGGGGGGGTCCAGTGTGCCAATTGGAATTGGCATATGAAGTCACTAAACTATAGTGACTCATTTGGAAGCAGAGAGAGCATAAGCACTGAAGTTCTGGTTAGCAGAACTTCAGTGACACAGGTAAGCACTGCTGACAACCCACACAGTAGGCCACAAACTATGGGCATTGGGGTCCTGGCTAGCAGGATCCCAGTGAGACAGTAAAAGCACACTGACATACACTCACAAACAAGCCAAAAGTGAGGGTAACCATGCTACCAAGAGGCTACTTTCTCACAGGTGTTGTCTGGGTGTATGGTGGGTGTGATGGATGTGTCACTGGGTGTTGTGGTGGTGTCTGTGGGAATGGTGGATGTGGTGTGTGGGTCAGTGGGAGTGTCTGTTGAAATGGTGGCTGATGTGGTGTCTGTGGGTGAATGTTGAGTGCCTGCATGCTGGTGTGCCTGGTAGAGTTTGTGTCGCTGTG
This sequence comes from Pleurodeles waltl, assembly GCF_031143425.1. NCBI lineage: Eukaryota > Metazoa > Chordata > Amphibia > Caudata > Salamandridae > Pleurodeles > Pleurodeles waltl. Next base: position 1,606,103,902 of record NC_090445.1, read on the forward strand.
TGGTGCTTGTGTGTGTTGAGGGTGGTGCATGCGGATGTGTCTGTGTGCTTAGGACAAGTAGGGGAATAGGTAATTTGGATAAGGAAGAGAGGGGATGTAGGAGGGAGGATTGGGGATAGATTGCTGTCATCATTGAGGAGGCCAGATCCTGAAAAGATTTCTGTATGTCAGACACCATCGAAATCATGAACACCATCCACTCTGGCTCTCCATATGACCCCTGCACTCACCACATCCTCAACAAAGCAAGCTCTGTCAACACACCCCAACTACGGAAGATCATCAACAGCTCCTTCGAGTCTGCCACCTTCCCGGAGAGCTAGAAACACGCCGAGATCAACGGCGGACCGAAAAGACCTCAAGAACTTCCAGCCTATCGCCCTGCTCCCCTTCCCGGCAAAATTGATAGAGAAGGCTGTCAACAGACAACTAACTCGCTTCCTCAAGGAAAACTGCACCCTGGACCTTTCCCAATCCAAATTACGCAGCAACCACAGTACCAAAATCGCCCTCATCCCCGCCACCGACGACATCAGAACCATACTGGACAAAGGCGAAACCGCAGCCCTCATCCTCCTGGACCTCTCGGCCATGTTCGACACCATCTGCCACCACACCCTACACTGACGCCTCAGCAATGCAGGAATCCACGACAGAGCCCTGGACTGGGTCACCTCCTTTCTCACCGGCAGAACCCAGACAGTCCGCCTCCCCCCATTCCGCTCGGAGGCCACAACAATCATCTGCGCCGTACTCCAGGGTTCGTCCCTCAGCACGACCCTCTTCAACGTCTACATGGCCCTGCTTGCTAACATCACCGGATCCCACAACCTCAGCATCATCTCATATGCCGACGACACCCAGCTGATCCTATCCTCACCAAGGACTCCGCCAAGACCGACCTCCACGAAGGAATGAAGGCCATCGCCGAATGGATGCCTCAAACTCAATTCCGACAAGACGGAAGTCCTCATCTTCGGCTCCACCCCCTCCGCATGGGATGACTCCTGGTGCCCTGCCACTCTCGGAGCCGATACGACTCCCACCGACAACGCATGCAACCCAGGATTCATCTTGGACTCCCCATTATCCATGACTCAACAAGTCAACGCCATCTCCTCCTCCTGCTTCAACACCCTCTGCATGCTCTGAAAGATCTACAAATGGATACCCACCGAAACCAGAAGAACAGCCACACAAGTCCTCGTAAGCAGCAAACTGGACTACGGCAATGCCCTCTACGCAGTAACCACGGGCAAACTCCAGAAGAGGCTGCACTCCATCCAGAACACCTCTGCAAGCCTCATCTTGGACATCCCCCGCCACTTCCACATCACAGACCACCTGAGAAACCTGCACTGGCTCACAGTCAACAAAAGAATCACCTTCAAACTCCTCACCCACGCTCACAAAGCACTGCACAACACCGGACCAGAATACCTCAACAGACGGCTCTCCTACAACCCGACCCGGCATCTCCACTCCACCGACCACGCCCTCGCAAGTGTCCCACGCGTCCGCTGAACCACAATCAGCGGTAGATCATTCTCGGACCTCGCCACCAAAACGTGGAACACTCTTCCAACCCACCTGCGCCAGACCAAAGACCTCCTTACCTTCAGGAAACTTCTCAAGACCTCACTGTTTGAGCAGTAGGAACACTCCCCCTTTCTCCCTTCCCCTCCTCAGCGCCTTGAGACCCTCATGGGTGAGAAATGCACTTTACAAATTCCTGATTGATTGATTGACATGTCACTATGAATGTCTTCCAGGAAAGCATTTGTCTGAAGTTGGCTTACCAACCCCTGGATGGTACTCACAATGGCAGTCTGCCCCACAGGAGGCTATTGACCTGATATTCCTCAGGAGGTCAATAGCCTTCTCACTCAGGGCAGCAAGAGTAACAGGGGCTGACACTGAGGGACCTGGGGCAAAGGAGACGCCCACCCTCTTAGGTGAGTGGGCATGGCCAATTGGGTGGGGAGCAAAGAGGGAGGGTGGTGCTAGTACTGGGGGTGGCGGACAAGGTCCTGATGGATCTCCCACCACTAAGGAGTGGTCACTGGAGGTAGAATCTAAAGATGACGAGGTTGATCCAGTGTCCTCGGTGGCACTCCCCTCACCTTCCGGGCCACTGGGTCCCTCCGTGTCGGTGGTGTCATGACTGGAGGTATTGTGGTCAGATGCCTACCCACTTGTCTTTGCCTTGTCTCCTTCACTTGCCTGGGATGATGCTCCAAATACAAATGGGAAAAGGGTCTCCACATGTTCCTGATCACACCTGGACAAAAGCTGTGATTTGCAAACAGTACCATGATGTTAAGGAGGCCCCAGCAACAAACTACTTCAAGGTGGCTCCTACATGAATCATACATATGCATGTATGTCATATGAACTGTCAACAGTTGCCCACTGAAAAATCAGGTCTCAGATCTCCAATTGCATGGGTGAAGTTGTGCAATCATAATAACCATTGAACAAGTAGAAGACCATATCACCTTCAATGCTTTGCCTCATGGAGCATACCCGTTACCTGTTGTCATACAATAGTAGGCCAACGCCAAGTTCATTCCAACAGATCCCACACAAGGGCATGCAGACATCTATATGTCACATACTCAATAACACAACAATAAGAAATGATGCTCCAAGCCCTGCCATGTTGCGGACAGTAGTACAGTATCCTGAAGAAGGTGACATGGAAATACTCACGTCACACTGGAAACATGTCAACAATGCACACTTCACCATGTGTAAATTGTCCTAATTGAGCCATGGAGGTAGTACTAAGGTTGCTCAGATATACTACATATTTGGCAAGGAAATGTACACTGTAGTTCAAATATGCAAGTTGACAGGGAGGTATGTTGCTAAAATACATAACACAATAAAACAGCGAGCCCTCTGAAAATCACCAATACTATATGGAACCCCTTACAATGACAAACTCTGATTGCATCAGTAGAAGCCATTAGTTCTTTGTATATCTAGGTCCCTGGGCTACTAGGCAAGGCACATCAATATGCACCAAATTACATATCTACACAAACAGTTACTCATCTTGTGTGTCACACATGGTCCATCCCCGGTCATCGGAAGGAGATGTCAGAACCTAACACATTAACTTGGCTGTGTGACAGGCAGTAAAATGTCCTGTACTCATTGTGGCTGCTGTGCTCCCTGCAAAACCCCATCAAGGTCCAGGTATGCTACTGCCAGAATGCAGGCCCCTAGGGGGGGGTCATGCTTCGAGGTGTGCCCATCCACGTTGGGAGGACAGCCCTATCTGAATCTCTGAGATCTTCTGGCCAAGCACCTCAGGTCCTTCCACCTCTTGCAACAGTGGGCACTTTGTCGGCTATGGCACCTCCTGGGCGATGGCTCTCCAAATCTCCTTCTTTTGATGGGTGTTTACCTTATGGATGCAAGAGACAAATCAAGCGATTACAAACACAAGTTTTTGCTCAAATGGTTGTGTCACACACGTCAGAAACACCAAGCATCAAATGGGCAATTTGTCAACACACCACAAGTGTGAAGCACATGCCAATAAGTACAGGGACATGACTACACACTTTTGGATTCATCTGCAGACTAACCCACTACCCTGCTCAAGGCCTACAATTACTCAGCAAGCCTAATGACATCAGGTATTCGATGCTCCAGCAACATGTACTGTGATGTGAGCCACAATGAAATACCACACAGCAATGTGGTTTCTGAAGGGTAAACTTGTTAGGCCTGACTGGACAAACACATTTACACTCTGCAACACTGACTCAATGCATACAGTCCCTTCAGGCAACTCTCATAGTACAGACTTCACACTTACACTTGAGTGGCAATGAAAGGGCTGGCATGGTGGGCACGGAAAGTATCTTCCCTGTGCATGTGTGGACATGTGGCCTAGCAAATGCAGACTCATGTCACTTCAAAGTAGGTTTCGGTGGTATGTACCTGTACTACAAAACACTCCCTTAAACATATGTTTCTAACCTATAAAGAGAACAACTCAGCAAGTTGAGTGTCACAGGATAGAGTGCTGGGGACCTGGGCCAGGCTGTGCACTAAGGAATTCTGCAAATAGTGCACAGAGGCCTCAGGAGGTGAAGAAGATGCAGTACACAGGGGTACTGTCGATCTCAGGGAAGGAAAGGTCTTACCTCCTCTAAATTGTATCAGCAGGACCTCAGGACAGCCTATGTCGATGGGGTCCACCCTATGTGTCCTTAGGAGCATACTTGTCAATGTGAGAGGAGTCCAAGGGTACCAGTCGTCGTCTTGGAAGGTGCCTGCACTCCGTCACCCCATGGGAGATTTCTTCAGTCCTTCTGGTGCAGGATGAAGACAGGGAGTCCCCAGAGCGTGCACACCGTGGAAACTGTTGCAGTTGCTGGCTGGAGCTGAAGTTGCAGAAGAAAAGTATCCCTTGTGGATACTTTGTTGCTGTTACAGAGGTTCCTGGAGCAGGCTGCGGTTGATCCGAGGTCAGAGGATGAAGTAGTAGTTGCAGAGGATTCCTAAAGGAAACTTGCAAGCAGAATCTGAAGAGAACCCACAGGAGAGACACTAAATAGCCTTGAGAGGGGGATTGGCTACCTTATCAGGTAAGGACCTATCAGGAGGGGTCTCTGACGTCACTTGCTGGCACTGGCTACTCAGAGCCCTACAGAGTGCCCCCACACCTTGCAAAGCAAGATGGCCGAAGTCTGGGACACACTGGAGGAGCTCTGGGCTCCACCCCTGGGGTGGTGATGGACAGGGGAGTGGCCACTCCCCTTTCCTTTGTCCAGTTTCGTGCCAGAGCAAGGGACAAGGGGTCCCTGAACTGGTATAGATTGGTTTATGCAAGGAGGGCACCATCTGTGCCCTTCAAAGCATTTCCAGAGGCTGGGGATGGCTACCCCTTCCCAGCCTGTAACATCTATTTCCAAAGGGAGAGGGTGTAACTCCCTGCTCTCAGAGGAAATGCTTTGTTCTGCCTTCCTTGGACTGAGCTGCTCATACCCCAGGAGGGCAGTACCCTGTCTGTGAGTTAGCAGCAGCTGTAGCTGTAGTGCAAGCCTCAGGTAGCTGGTTTGGCAGTACGGGGGTCCATGCTGGAGCCCCCAGGATGCATGGAATTGGCTCCCCAATACCAGATTTGGAATGGGGGGCAATTCCATGATCTTAGACATGTTACATGGCCTTATTCGGAGTTACCATTGTGAAGCTACATATAGGTATTGACCTATATGTAGTGCACACCTGTAATGGTGTCCCCACACTCACAAAGTCCCAGGAAATGGCCCTGAACTATGTGGGGGCACCTTTGCTAGTGCAAGGGTGCCCTCACACTTAGTAACTTTGCACCTAACATTCAGCAAGTGAAGGTTAGACATATAGGTGACTTATACGTTATTTAAGTGCAGTGAAAATGGCTGTGAAATAGTGCGTGCACTATTTCACGCAGGCTGCAATGGCAGGCGTGTGCAAGGGTTTGTCTGAGCTCCCTATGGGTGGCAAAAGAAATGCTGCAGCCCATATGGATCTCCGGGAACCCCAATGCCCTGGGTACCTAGGTACCATATACTAGGGACTTATAAGGGGGGTCCAGTGTGCCAATTGAAATTGGTAAATGAAGTCACTAGCCTACAGTGACAAAGTTAAAAGCAGAGAGAGCATAAGCACTGAGGTTCTGATTAGCAGAGCCTCAGTGACACAGTCAAGCACTATGCAGACACACACATTAGGCCATTAACTATGAGCACTGGGGTCCTGACCAGCAGGATCCCAGTGAGACAGGCAAAAACATACTGACATACAGGTAAAAATGGGGGTAACATGCCAAGGAAGATGGTACTTTCCTACAGCAGTATTTCATTATCAGGACATGTAAAATACCCCAGTATATGTCCTACCTTTTAAATACACTGCACCCTGCCCATTGGGCTGCCTTGGGCCTACCTTAGGGGTACCTTACATGTAGTAAAAGGGAAGGTTTGGGCCTGGCAAGTGGGTGCACTTACCAGGTTGAAATGGCAGTTTAAAACTGCACAAACAGACACTACAGTAGCAGGTCTGAAACATGTTTACAGGGCTACTCATGTGGGTGGCACAATCAGTGCTGTAGGCCCAATAGTAGCATTTGATTTACAGGTCCTGGGCACACATGTTGCACTATACTAGGGACTTACGGGTAAAACAACTATGCCAATCATGGATAAACCAATCATCAGGTGAATTTAGACAGAGAGCACTTGCACTTTAGCACTGGTCAGCAGTGGTAAAGTGCTCAGAGTTCAAAAGCCGGCAAAAACTAAATGTAGCACATAGTCGAAAACATATTTTTATTTTAGTTGATTAATTTCTTATTCAATTCTGAGTGTGAGTTATTCATAATAATCACTAAATAGCATATTCACTTTGCCTGGTTTCATATTTGTGCTGGTTCAAGTCAGATTCACTCTGCCAGGTATATTTATTTTGACACATAGTACATTCATTCTGGTGTATGTCATATTCATTTTCCAACACGCTATGCATTCCAGGAGGTGTCCTATATAGGGAGCTGTAATTTTGACATGAACGGCTTCCCATACCCTGGACCCACATGCTAAGTAAATGAGGCTTAGGGTACATAAAAACCAGCCCAGGACAGGTGCTCCCAGCGCATTTTATTTCTAGGGTCACCTGACCGGTGACGCCCATGATGGATGAGTGTGGAGTGAGTGTGGAAAGCCAGCGATTATCGGGACATACATACGTGACACTCTTTTTGGTGTAAAAGGTCATTTATTAGAACAGGGTTTAAACACAAACATTACTTTAACTGTTAACTGTATATCTTCTTTCAAGCAGATCTTAACTTTTTACAATTCCTTTGCCTTCCTTCTTTCCTCAAATATCTCCCTTCAATTCTCCTACCGTATATGCTCCCCTATTCCTCCCCTGCCTTCCCTGCTTGTAGCCTACCCCTCCCCGCTCTGATCCTTCCCTCCTTGTTTTTCCCCCTGGAAGGGTGGACAAGCCCGCATCTGGCTCTCCACCCTCCCCCATCTCCTGCTCTACTACCTTTCTCAATTCACCTGTCCTAAATGACTGTTAACCGCCTCTATCTGCCTACCTTCCTGCCTGAATATCCTCTCCTTCCCCCTGCCTTCCTATGCTGGGTGGGTGGGTGGTCACTGCACAAAACCTCCCTCTCTGTCGGCGTGGAGAAAAAGGCCGACCCCACCCTCCACCCCCCTTATAAACCCTTACACTAACCCCACCCCTACTTACCTTCCTCCAATGAGGCGCCTTCCGCGCCACTTCCCCTGTCCCGAACACACCCGCGGAGAGACTAGACTGCGTCTCTCTCTCTCCGCGGGCCCCTTCAAGGGAGCGGCTGAGTACAAACACTAGTATGAGTCCAGCAGGACGCTCTCCGACTTTCGTCGTTTCGGAGGCCTATTATGCAACAACCTCTGCCCAAGCCTTACCTGCCTTACAGAGGAATCGGTTTGTTCAACTAGCCTCCAGATTTTCCAGAAGTCCAGTCCTCCTGTGACTGCCCCACAACTGCACCTGCCAAGAAACATTTCTCTCTTTTGGGCGCCCTACAATTGCCACACCAGCTGAAAATGTAAAGCCAATAATGAGGCGCGAAGATCACCCAGAAGCGATAGTACAGAGAAGGGTATTTTTACATATTCAGGCTAAATTGTCTGTGCCTCTTGTTGACTATAAAATAAATAGACAAAAGCACCGGATTACAACAGTTCGTAGAAGGGAAGGACGAGGTTAGAACATGACGTCACCTGTTATTTCCCCACCACAACCTGAACTGCAATCCCGGGAATCGTGCCTCGTCCTGTAGCTCCTTCCCCTGCTGTAAGGCCACTGTTCACATGGTCCTGATTAGCGAGTCGCAAACAAACAGCCTGTGTTCTGGGAACTTCTCGTCTTCTGGCACACGGTGTCCTTTCTCAAGCTGCGGGAGCCAGGGCAGAGCCAGCTCCGGTGAAAACAACACACTGTCAGACGCTCCAATTACAGCTGATCATGCCAGGGGCGCAACACAGTTCCCAAAACCTTAAACCAGCCCTCATTCAGGCCATGGAATGTCCGTGAGAGTATAGGAGAGACTCAGGGGGCACCTGTTCTGCTGGCTGTGGCGGCCATGAAGTTTGGGTACCAGAGGAGGGCAGCCAGAAACGTGTGTTTTTAATCCCATTGCACATGCAAAACTTTTAACAGGTTTTATGACGTAAGACGCGCCTTCAGCTGAACCCTGCTTTTAAGCCAATAGCATATTGCATTCTGGGACTTGTAGTTTTTACTTTAACGCTGTTAATATTCACTCAAAAACCCTAGCGTTTCACTTGCTGTCAGCTAAAAAAGACCAGGGCGCTAACACTTCAAAGTAAGGGTACCAAGTGGTCCTATGCCACCAAGCATAGGACCATGTTGTTCCAGCCCAGGTTTTTTCTTTGAATTATGGGACTTGCACTCATGTCTTTATGACAGAAAGTCATGAATACACAGACGTGGGAAACTTGGCAAGGCTGATTTGGACACCTTTTTTCCAGCCCTGAGATTTCCATGCACAAGTAAGCCAGGTCCACAAAGAGTTAATGCATTCCACAGGGGGTCGAAGTGCATTAAAAAACCATGGGCACTATAATCCTGAGTGCAACAGAGCGGAGTCAGTGAGCGTGGGGCAGGGTCAAAAGAATGGCTTACAAGAATACATTCTGTTGTAACTTTCTTGTTGGTCTTTTACCTTTAGGTTAACTGAGTATAAAATACCACACACCTTAAATGAAAAATAAATTCAAGTTAAACCAACCAGTGGGAAATGCACTATTTTATGATATGAAACCTATATTGTTTAATGTAATCACTGCAAATGTCTATGTGACAACAAAATCACAGAATTGAATCCTGATTACTGCAGTGGGGGGTAATCACTTGTGTATTTTTAAAGCTATGAGATCACAGTCTGTGAAAGAAAGTGGTGAGGTAAGTCATTATTTTAAATTTGCATTACACACAATATAAGAGATGCTGCCACAAAATCCCCCAAAAGATTTAGGTTTGAGATGAAAAGTGATCCAAGCCTTTATTAATATGCAGACTATAGCTAGAGAAAACGTTTTTGAGACCTGTCCGTTAAAAAGCACACTCAACAGCTTAGTTGGTAATACACTTACAATACCGCTCAAAATAATATTCTTTGTCGGGAAGCTTCAAGTGACTCCATTAAAGCAAATACAGGTTTCTTACCTTTACATTTTCAGATTTACCAATTGCCCATATTTTAATTTTTTTAAGGCAGCAGATTCCCTGGCAAGAAGGCCCTTTCTTGTTTAGCTGTCTGCCCCTCCCTCAGAATCAGCACAGGAGAATCCCTCTCTTACACTATATGTGAGCCATCTCAAGTGTTGGAATTAACCACCCCCGGGATGGTTTTCTTTTAACAAAAAGTAGGGGTACTGTTTTTGTTTAAAAAAAAAAGTATGAGCAAGTCGTGCCCCTCAGATTCCACCCACTTCGACCTCTGGCTGAGGCCTTTTGATTTTACGAGCATTCTATATAATAAACTTACAGGGGCTTTCAGCTGGCCCTCTTCCATCCACTGGTCTGTTGTGCCATTCACATTCTTCTTGCGCCCGCTACAGCATGGAGCAGTGATTTAGCACACTTCAGTCATTGGCTAATCTCAGTGTGAGTGACGGCATTCTGCTCTTTCACAAACAGTATATCCACACAAAGTCATTCCTTCCAGTGCCATGAATTACTAAAGCAAAATGTGATTTTTGAGATTAGAAAACTAATTTTGCTTTTAATCAATGTTTTTCTGTTTATATGTTGATAGATGTCTGGCAGATTCCCCTAAAGATTTAAAAAAGCCATGGCAAAACAGAACAAGAATTGACAAGTGGCTAGCAGCCAACACAAAACCTATTAACTCAGACAATGCTTGTTTTGGTTGCATTCTTGAACTTTTAGCCCTGATTTTATAAAGTGACATAACTAAAAGTCCCAGAATGCAATTGAAAATCCTGAACTAAATATGCTAGTTCTGCCTGAACTCGTGAAACTTCAGAGCTTTGCTTGTACAAACACTTGGAACCAGTCAGTTTAGTCAAAGTCACATCTTTGTTGGGAATAAAGACCACCTACAGGCCCACGTTGTTTCCATGGTGACATGGAGTCATCTGGTAAACTCACTGGTAAGCTCAAGACAACACAGAGTGAAAATAAGACCATGCAGGTTTCCCAGGTCCATGCACGAGTAGCTCATTCCGACCAGAGATTTATGTTCTTTGCTTTGAAAGACTTGCACAAATCATTTTATAAGGTGATCAAAAGGACTGCAAGTCCCAGAACGCAAGGAAACTAATTTTATAACATTATTGTTCTCAACTACTTTTGTAGGTTTATGAACAATCACATAACTCAGTCCACAATGGGATCAACAGAACTACAAGTCCCAGAATGCAAAGAAACACATTTTCTAAGCTTGTTGTGCTCAACTATCTTTGCAGGTTTATGAACAATACCATAACTCATTTCACAATGGGAGCGACAGGACTACAAGTCCCAGAATGCAAAGAAACATATTTTCCTAAGACTCCTGTGCTCAACTTCCTCTGCAGGTTCATGACTGATTGCATAACTAATTTTTTTAGTGGGATCAACATGACTACAAGTTCCAGAATGCAAAGAAACTCATTTTCTATATTTGCTGTGCTCAACTACCTTTGCAGGTCTTTGACTGATCGGATAACTCGTTTTTATAATAGGATCAACACTACTACAAGTCTCAGAATGCAAAGAAACTCAATTTCTAAGATTGTTGTGCTCAACTGCCTTTGCGGGTTTATGACTGATCGCATTTAAAGTCTCTCTGACCTTATAGGGAGCTAGTTATTCTATTTTGTGCAGTTTTATCACTGAAGGTTGTATCTTTTATGTTTCGCAATTGGGTAACTTGAGCTGTAATTGTGAGTTTGTCCTTCTTTTTTATTACAGGTATAGATAGTGACGAATTATATGCCTACTTATGAAGAGTCTTGTCCTGAAATGAATTGGGCCACCCTAGGGGCAAAAACAATTCCCAAAGAAGCACATTGCGCTTCGACGCCTCGTCAGGGGTAGTAAGCGCTATATAAATACGATTACAATACAATACAATACATTATAATTGAGCAACAAATTGGATTTTTTAAATGTCCTTCACTAGAAATTGAATAAAATAATTTGCATTAATTTCAAATAAACACCAGGTCAAAAGATATTTCACTTGGAGCTACAATGGTGCCATAACAGTACATTGGTTGACTCTCAGGGCCTCATTTATAAGGCCTTTCCGCAACCGTTGCATCTGTTTCTTTGACGCAGCAGTGGCACTAGCAGTGCTCTACGATGCTCCAAATTTACAAACTTACACATTAGGCAAAATGTGTCAGTTTGTAAACCCATATGTTACAGTATGCCTGTGCCAGGTAGAATGTATACAGGTTAGGCGTTCCCACAGGAAAAGCCACACAAAACTGACACTGTGAAATATACAATATTTCACAGCGTCAATCCGTGACTTCACTGCGTCAGAATTTTACCGCCTGCTCACAGCAGGTGTAAAATTAACACAGGGTTTTTCTCTGTGGGGACCTCCTCGCATTGCTGGAGTAGCATCATTTTTTTTTTACACTAGTCGAGCAATGTTTGAGTTTAGCGCCAACAGATGCCTCAAAATTTCTGACGCATTTGTGAAAATGTGCTACATGGAGCTCTGAATTGTAAATATAGCAAATCTGTGGCATTGTTAGGGGATCGTAGGGCAGCGCAAGAAATCTGACGCATTGGGGCCGATGCATCAGATTCTTGTAAATGAGACCCTCAGAGTCTTTCTGTAGAGAAGCACCTTAATGCTGACACTGTAGTATTGCCTTTGCTATAATAATATGGGTCTACCACGGCTGACACAATGAGACACTGATACAGAGAGACTAACACAGCAGTACCGACACACGGACAATGAAAATGACATATGGACACTGCTTTGACAATGGAACAATGACACATTGATAAACATTGGGCCCTGAGACAGGGACCCTGACAATTTGACACTGACATAGGTTCATAGGACCAATGATCCAGGGACACAAAAACTAACTCATACTGCAGCAATGACACTAGCACTACCATTAAGACATATAACACTGAAACTGACATAAGAACACTAACACTGGAACATGAGGACATGGGATGACTGACACACAGGCACAAATAACATTGACATTAGCAAAAGCAAAGCTGTTGTTGTTGGAATATGTTGCCATTATTCTTGTGAGACTGGCACACCAAGTTACTGATTTGGCAAAAGACTGCTGGCACAGAAACGTACAATTTTCGGTCCTGCTTGCAAAGTGTCTCTCTTCATTTCACTCTGTGCTCACAGACTCTCAACTGAAATTATGTGATTCTACAGCCATGACATTTTCTGCACAATTATGGATTTCCTTTATCTGCTACATAATCCATCATATGTAGAATAATTTGCATATTTTAAAAACGCAATATGCTGCTTCTAGCTCAAGTGGGTCAAAAAGTACTAAAACCCCTGCAACATGAAGGGCCGCTCTGTGCCAAGGGTATGCCAATCATGAAGTAATACAGGCACAAAATGTACCACACTGCATCTCATAACTTGCCTTTTCTTTTCCCATAATTTAGTCAACCCTGCCACATTATTTGCTCCTCCTAGCTGCATAATTCCTGTGACCCTCCTCATATTACTTGTCAGTGCCCTCTGACTACTGAGAAATAGGTCAGTTCAGCATGTTTTATGTTAGTAGATCTCCCAGACTTGTACTTCAGTAGCCTGACTCCAGCCTGGCTCTGTGCCAGATTCTGACAGTGTTATCTTGCTAACCAGGAAGACATTAATGTCTGAGTTAACAGCATCACCCTGATGTTCTACAGAGAATAATGAAGCCTCTCCATTCCACCCTTGATCTCCCACAGGTGCCAGCAGGGTCCATGTCAGAATGATCTACTTCAGCCAAGTGGCTAAAGGCAGAGTCACTGGAATTTCGCAGTAGGGTTGACTAAGTTATGCAACAAGGAAAGGCAAATTATGCTGCACATTTTGTGATAGTATTACTTCATTATGTTGACATTATTTACAAAAGATAATACTGTCTGGGCAAAGATTTATCTTTATTTGTACCGGTTTAACACCCAAATATCCTATGTTATGTTAACGGTATTGGATCTGCAAGCGCTCGATAGCAGGTGTTTGAGGTAGTCCTGGAGGGCTTACTCAAAAAGCCAAGCCTTCAGCTTCTTGGGAGTGTCAAGAAGAGAGGAGAAGGCTCTGATGAGTTGCAGAGGTTCGTTCCAGGCTTTAGGAGCCAATTATGAGAAGGCAGAGCCCCCTGCTCTGATTTTCTGTGTGCATGGGGTGTGTACTAATAAGATACAAGAAGAGCAGAGGTGTCTGGAAGGTTGATGGAAGTGAATGTGGTTGTTCAAGTAGGCCAGGCCTGTGTCATGGAGTGTTTTGTAAGTTTGGGTGAGGAGTTTAAAGTGTGCGTACTTGTGTATCAGGATTCATTAGAATTCCCTAAAGTGCTGTGTGATGTGGGCTCGGCACGGAAAATTAAAGACTCGTCTGGCTGTGCGTTGTGGATGGTCTGCAGTCTTCTGGTGAGCTAGTTGGTTATCTCTCTGTACGGGGTGTTCCCATAGTCTAGTCTGCTGGGGATGAGGGTTTGGGTGATTGTTTTCCTCGTTTGTCTTGTAGACACTTGAAGCTTTTCTTCAGCATCCTTAGGGTGTTGAAGTAGAATGAGACCACTGTGTTGACCTGATTTGTTGTGTCCAGTTTGTTTTCTATTATAATTCTGAGGTTTCTTGCTTGAGAGCAAGGCAAGGGGGTGGGTCCAAGGTCTATGGACCACCAGGTGAAGTCCCATGGTGAAGCATTTTTGTCAAAGACCACAACTTCGGTCCTGTCCAAGTTCAGTTTGAGGCAATTGGATTTCATCCAAGTGGTCACTTCAGTCATGCATGTTGCAAACTTGTTTCAGGTGTTGGGTGTTTTGTTCGAGAGGGACAGTATCAGTTGCGTGTCATCCACATAAGTGAGGATGCTTATGTTGTGTGCTCATATGAGATGTCAGACAGAGGGGGTCATAAGAAATTGAAAGAGGAACAGTCAACTTTTGCGAAGGGCTTTGCACTCCACAGGGACACGTCGCCACATTTTTAGTGACTTATGATATGTTTGAGCTAGAAAGATTTTTTTTTAATTGCAATCTGCAGATTATGCACTAGATGATGGATTATGTGGCAAATGCAGCAAATCCATAATTATGCTGTAAATGCAGCGGCCGCATAATTGTATAATTCCAGTGGCCCTGGCTAAAGGTGACCCTTTTGACATTTAGCCAATTGGTTGGTCTGTCAACTTCTGGAATGGGCCTTGGTCTGAAGACACGTTCAACACATTCCTGCTGCTGAAAATAAGATGTCTTTGCAGTAAAGGAAAGAGACCTCTGGTAAAATGATGGTGCACTGCCCATTTGCCTGCTTCTGTTCTGATAAGTGTTGCTTTATACTTTCAGAAATAGGGCAGGGGTGATTACTGAATGAATAACAAGCAGTTTTCGGACGCCTTAGAACTGATAACATCCTGATTATGCTATTAATAGTGTTCTCGTTTTGTCAAAGTACTTTGCGTTGAACATTGTTTATGTAAAATTGTTATTGGTACTCGAGTTCTCAAACTAAAAAACGTTTCAAAGGCCGAGTTGACTTTTCCAGGAATTCGACCTGCGACCTTTAGTTCACACTCAAACCTTGGTGCTTAACTTAGCAAGCTAGTTTGCCAGCCTTCTCTCGTTAAATCGGAGACATAAGAAACGAGATGGCAAGGGTCCAATGACGTCCACTCATCCTTATAGGCATGCAAACTTTCTAATAAAACATCATAGTCCGCGTGGAGATATAGTATTGCCCGTGGAAATTCGAAAATTTCTGCCAAATTAGATCTATACCATCCTTAATGAGAAGTGTTACTATGGGTCAGTAACATATGGCGTGGCTGCTGAGAATTACTGACCCTTTCTCATTCAACGTATGGCAGCCATATTGAAAGTGTTGTTCTTTATACAGCGGCATCTTGATGAGTTTCTGAATACATTTCGGCTAAGCAGCCTATCAGCTGCCTCACTGATGCAAGTAAGCTCTGTCCTGGCCCTAGAAATGCGCCCTCTCCCTTCATTGACCTCATGATGGTGAATACCCAAAGTAAATGTTCCCCATTTTCACCACCGGTGGATTCAACAGTTACAATGCAGCAGAAAACATTGGCTTCGCCCAAAACCTGCATTTGCTTGCCTGCCCGAAGAAGATACCTCCACCAAGGTTTTGCAAGCCAGGCGGTTCTTCTTTTCCTGGGCAGATAGGTCTTTTACTCCATTTTAATTTCACTGTGTGGCACATGCCCAGTCAAAGAGGAAGCCACACTGAGGAGAAGCATAGAGAGATAGAGGCCAGCACAGAGCCAGTGTCTGACGCACCTTCAATCCCTGCTTGTAGCTTGGACTCTGGTTTGTACGTCCGTGTCCGACTGTAGTTCATGTGACTAAAGATGGAGCAAGTGCCGCATATCCAGGCCACCGATCTCGCCCTGAGCCCTTGAGGAGCCCTGGAAAAGGAAGCACCAGCACTGTTTACCTGTCCTGCTGCTGGCCTTGGCGCGGGTCTCTTCTGCGGAGTCACAGCTATGAGTATGAGTGGGCATGCTTGTGTTGGTGCTCATGTATCAGTATCAATCGGGTGATTTAAAAGACATTGTCCCCAAATTCCTTGGCAGGGAGCCCCCAGCTTTTCTGTAAAGTGTATATACATTCTACTCGGTTTTCTCCAATGATATTGGCTGAAGTGCTCTAAAAACAGACTGTTCGCCACAAATTTACCAGATGTGCATAGAGAAAGAACCCACTGACTCCTGCCAAATGATGTCCAGTTTTGACCAATGTTCTTGGGCCTTTGTTTTTTAAAAAAGCAACGATTCCTGATAATTTTCCTAAATGTGTGATGGAGAGGAAGAAAATCAATAAATTAAAAATACTGTCATTCATGAAACGGAATGCAGTCAGAAACACTGCTGTATTGCCTGAAGGGCAGATCACATCACAGCATCAGATTTAGTAAGAGCCGCCTGTCGATCTCCTTAAATGTAGATATATCAGGTGATATATGTTTTGAGCCCGTGCTTGCAGTTGCTTTTATTTGGCGTAAGATTTGGGGTAAAGCCAGATGCCGCTGCTTTCCTAGATCTGCCTTTCAGCCACAACCATTAGTTTCTACTTTTGCTGGCTTCAGACAGGCTCCTTGCATTCCTCAAAAGGGGGGTTGGCGCAGGTAGGTTTGGGAATTACTTGAGGGTCAACTCTTAGTGCAAAATAGTTTTTGCTTGTGAAAGTTGAATGGTCACTGCTGTTACTTATTATGCCCGCCTCCACCAATACTAATCCACTATGCACTTGTGTTTTCCTCCTCCGCCATTTTCATTAGTCCCACCAACATGCCTTCTGCACGTGGAATTTCATAGGGTCCATTAGACACACCTGTATCTGAGGTTGTTTTGCCGTCAGGCCTGGCCACATGGGACTCTCTTCCCCCCATAGCAATGGGAAGGATATTTCTCTCCTCCTTGCATGCCTTAAAAATCTTCTTGTTCAGTTTGCTAGGTTGTGCCTGGAAGCATCACCTTCATCCATCTGACCTGTGGCTCTAGAATTGGTAGTTGATTCAAAATTCCAGGTGCAGAACAAGTGATATTGTACATTCTTTGCCCCGCCCCATGAAATCACAAGGCTGACAACATGTCCTGCCCTTATCCCCCAAAAGCCTCATATGGGCTGCTAAGTTGTTATTGGAAATGCACGGAGATGTGCTTATGTAGCTATTCATAGCCCCTCAGACCAGGGATTGATTGGTCTCTGCTAGGCAAGCCTGCCAACGCCACCAGGTCTATAAGTGGCTGGCTGCTCCAGTCCTGGTTTCTTATATTTACATTTTGTTTGCTCCTCCTATTATAAACAAGGACTACGTGTCCCACAATGCAAAGAAAAAGCCAGGACTAGAGCAACTATAACGTATAGAGCAAAGAAACCTCCTATGGCTAGTGGTAGTACAGCCCAAGCCAGGGCAGCAGTTTCTAACTCTTGTTACCCCCGGTTAATCCACATCCCTATTGTACATTGAAAAAACATGGAAACTAATAAAAAGCCATATTTGAATTTCTAGCAAAAGAAGAAGAACCAAGTACATCACGTTTTATAACGAGCCTTATGTCATATATTTTAAACACCCTTCCTATGTGACACGCTGATGGGGTGTTTACTCCGCGCTTAAAGGCCTGGTCTCACAGAGCCACGGCACAGACTTTTCAAGGCCTGGGCAAAGTGAGCTCTGGCCTAAGGCCCCTGCCTTCCACTGGGGCCCCTGATACAGCTGGCTCTGTTCTGCAGAGAGTCTTACCTTGAATTAATTCTTAAACAGGTTGTTTTAAATAGCGTTTTCATTAATTAATTTTTATGTGGGTGATGCATGAGAGTCTAGTACAGACATTGGCAGAACAATGTTGTGTTTTCTTTAACCATCATTCAAAGAAATGTGCCTTTTAAATGAAAACTGGTCCTCACGTGAGAAATGGGGGAGGGCGGGTCAAATAAATCGTTTGGGGGAGGAGGGGTCAAATAAATCGTGTGGAGTCATATGAGCCGCTGTAGTGTTCCAATATTGAAAACACACTTCCTATCTCCGAATATTAGATGTAAACACATTTAGAATTTGGAAGGGCCTGTGCACTCAGTCACCTAGCCAGAGGGGTAGAAAGAGCTGAAATTAGACCATCAAGTCAAATCTGTTCAGAACATGGGCCCCCAAAATCCGTTTGGACCAGGGCCCCAAAACCCTTAAAGTGTCCCTGCGCCAGGGGGTGCTGGGGACCGGGAATCCAGCCAGTGCTGAAGCAGCCCGAGACAATGACGGCTCTTGTGCGATCTTACCCTCCTCCCTTCCCATCACCCTCCTGCTTCTCAGTGGAAAGACACCGAAGAGGGAAAACTACTGGAGGCCGGAACACAGCGGCCCTCAGCACACAGAGCAATGTTACTTAAACAAAACATTTCTGGCAAGGCCAGAGCCGCGCTCCACCCCGTGTCAGAACGCTTCGCAGACAAGGCTATTGTTCCCTCCGCCCTGCGTCACGCAGGCACCGCCTTTACCCACTCAGAACGAAGATAACAAGACCTGACTGTAATACAAATTGCACGCTAACTAGGACAGGCTCCGCTGGCTGAGGTTCAGCAGCTCGGCTTTTGATTGGCCAGTCAGCGCCTCTTAACTTCAGAGGGTCCTGGGCCCCTCTGGCACTTCACCCGTACCCTGTGAACTAAATGACCTGTAGGTGCCCCCCATCAGGACCAGCGTTAGCGCTGTTGGCACCCGGTGTGACAATCTTTTGGCGCCCCTCTACCAGTGACCTCCTTGTCCACTGGTTCCCTCATTAACGACCCTTCATCAGTGCCCTCTCATTTGCAGTTTCATTTGTTTTATAGGGTATCGAAGCTTTACAGGTATCAAAGATTTAAAGTTTTATGGGTGTCAAAGCACTTTACATCACACATATTATACAGCGACAATAAATCATATATGTGTAAAACAGTCTGTAAAACATGTTATATAAAACAATGAGGATTATAAGGTGTAGGAATCACGTCATAAAACATACCACAGTGTTTGGGGTTAATTGTGCTAATAATAATGTAATTCTACCCAAAAAAAAACATTTTTAGCTTTGGGACAATGAAAGACTGGAGAAAAAAACCCAATGTTCTAGCCTATACCACCAGTGTGCATGCAGCTCTTTGATGACAGTTCATAGGTCACTGTGCTATACTAGGATTGTAATTTATGGATTGCAAGTAACAAAAGGATCTCTGTGTCAAAAGCATAAACCAAATGAGTTATCTGCATCAAACACAGCTCTGTGATCTGCAGGGTACATGCTCTTTCCAGCAGGCACATTGACCCTCTGAGCTATTTTGTGATAAATCATAACTGCCATTAGGCAAATTTCTGATCTCACTCCAGCAGGAACATTAATCGCCAGAGTTATCTTGAAATTTTATTGTTGCCTGAAAACTGTGGGACATACAAAATCTCTGTAGCAGGTGCTTAGAATTCATGAGTTATTTCTAAATGCAGCGTCCCTCCTCCCTCCGAGGTCAGCGCCAGGTGCAGCTGCACCAGCCACACCGCCCTATAGTGGGCCCTGCTCCCACAGGCATAAAGCTAAAATATAAGCCCCTGCAGAAGGGGGGAGAGGGGAGATGCTGTCCATGAACGATAAACTGAATAGTGGCCCATCATGGCAGGAGCTGCTGGGGTCTGATTTATGCCCCAGTTTTTCTAATGAAACACGAGAACCGTGCTTGCCCAAGGTCAAACACTTTGGTGATCGAGGGCACCCACAGACCTTTACCTTATGAGGGAAGATAATAAAACACACTGTCCAAAGTGTATGTGATAGTGTGGAAGAGGCCAGCTCTGGGTTCATAATGGGATCTGGGGGGACAGCCATCCGGAGGGAAGTTCTTCCCCCCAGGGAGCTTTGAGAGGGGGTGCAATCAAAAGTGACTGCTCTCCACATCATTTTGAGCTAAACGGGCTTGGGCTCCTCTTGAGCCCAATATAGCCCAATGAATAGATATATTTGAGCATTTTGGACTTACAGCCACCATTTTAATAAAGCTGACCTTGTGGCTGTTTTTTTTTTTGGTAAGGTGGGAGGAGATTTCAAGGAAGGAGGACGGTTTGGTGAGGCTGGGCAGTTCAGAAACTGACCAGCGACGTGGAAAAGAACGTCAGCTTGCAGGCGATCCAGGTTTCGGATCTCTGCTCAGTATTGTGAGGCGACAGATGGGTGGCCCAGCGTCAGATTTCAGGGGGCAAGGTCTTTCAACACCATTATGGGGCTAAAGTGTCCGCTTTCCAATTGATTTCTGTGTTGCGTAAGGCTCAAGCAGATTTAGGGGCTCCCCTTATGGATTTCAGAACTCACTCATTCTGCATAGGAGCAGGTTCAGAGGCAGGTTATGGAGGATGGTCTAGGGAAGGAATCATGCATTTGGGGAGATGGGCTTCAGACTGCTATCGGCAATATATGCACACGCAACATGGGGAAATCTGCACACAGAGCTTGCGGAATAGCAGATATTCACATTTTTTTCTGTTTCAGGTTCAGAGGCGTGGCTGTTAGTGGTGAAGGTTTCAATCTGGGCCTTAGGACACTCAATCGTCAAATGGGCAGAGCGCCAGGTGGCCCATAGGGTGTCGGGACTAATTTGGGTTTCAAAAAACACCTGTTTTCTTTCACATGGAAAGGAAAAGGGGTAATGAGATGAAGAGAGCTTATCCCTTGTCTATGATGGTCAAGGGCAGGTGCCCAGACGTTTTGGTGATACATCTTAGGGAGAATGACCTGGTTAAAGAGAAGGGTGGTGTGCTCATGAGGGTGATGAAGCATGATATAAGACAGTTAAAGGCCGGGTGCTTGGGTTCTTTTGTCTTTTGGACTGAATTTGTGCCTTACAGGCAGCAGAGGGGTGCTGTGAAAACAGCTGCAGTGGACATGGCCCGCAGGAAAGTTGATTGGGGAATGAGCCATTTCTACTGGGAGTTGGGGTTTGGTCGCATTTGCCATTCAGACATAAAATATAATTGTGTGGAGTTTATCAGAAGTGACGGGGTGCATCTGTCAAGGATAGGCATGGAACCTTATCTGTTGAAAGTAAAGGAAGTGTTGGCAAATGTTTTGAATAGGTGGAGATCAGCAGTGGTATGTCAGCACCTGGTGGGGGGGCTGTAAAAGTCAGCGTGTGTCTTTTACCGGGTGGCGGTGACCCAGAAAGCTTGCTAGGAGGTTCACAGAACATAAGGTGGCATTACCAGTGGGTAACACGAGACAGAGAAGGTAGGCAAGGAGCTGAGGTTAAGAAATTAGGGCCAGATGTAGCAACCCTTTTGCGAGTCGCAAACGGCGAAAATCGCCGTTTGCGACTCGCAAACGTGGGTTTGCAATGCACAAATGCATATTGCGAGTCGTTACCGACTCGCAATATGCATTTGCGACTCGCAAATAGGAAGGGGTGTTCCCTTCCTATTTGCGAGTCGGAGTGGTATGCAACTCCATTTGCGACCGCGTACGCGGTCGCAAATGGAGTCGCAGTTACCATCCACTTGAAGTGGATGGTAACCCACTCGCAAATGGGAAGGGGTCCCCATGGGACCCCTTCCCCTTTGTGACTGGACCCCATATTAATTTTTCAGGGCAGGGAGTGGTCCAAGGGACCACTCCCTGCCCTGAAAAATCAGAAACTAAAGGTTTCGGATTTTTTTGAAACGCAGCTCGTTTTCCTGTGAGGAAAACGGGCTGCACTTCAAAAAAAAAAAAATGCTTTATTTAAAAGGCAGGTCGCTAACATGGAGGCCTGCTGACGTCAGCAGGCCTCCATGTTAGCGAGTGCCTATACTCGCAATGGGGCCGCAATTTGCGACCCACCTCATGAATATTCATGAGGTGGGTCATTGCGACCCCATTGCGAGTTGCAGTCGGTGTCTCAGACACCGTACTGCATAGCAATTTGCGACTTGCAAATTGCGAGTCGCAGGGACTCGCAATTTGCAAGTCGCAAATTGCTTTTTTTGTACATCTGGCCCTTAGTTGTTTAAGTTAATACTTGTAGTGTTAAGATGGAGAGCTAGACTAAAGTCGTTAAGGTTGAATGAGTTGTAGTTTTATTAAAATACAGGTTGTGTGGGATATTGGCGGTGGGACAGTAGGGATGAGGGGTAGGGTTTTGGGTTCGTTTAATGACTGGTTAGTGAGGTTATAGTTTTGAAAGGCATATTTTCCCAGGTTTATGTTACCTTTGAGCACCTATTTTAAGAAAGCGGCCTTTTCCACAATTACCGGGTAGTCGGGGGGTTTTGCCTCCGCCCATATCTCCCAATGGGACTTTGGGGGGGGCAGCCAACAGGAGGGAAGGTCTGACCCCCGGGGAACTTTGGGAGCAGGTACAGTCAAAGTTGACTGCACTCCACATCGTTTTGGCCTAAATGGGCTTGGGCTCCTCTGGAGCCCAATATAGCCCAATTGATAGATATATTTGGGCGTTTTGGGCCTCCCAGCCACCATTTGAATAAAGGGACTTGGTGGCTGGGGGCTTTTTCAGCCCCTACATTTTTCTCCCTCCCTCCCGTCCCCGAGGTATTAGGTTTTTTTTGGGAAGTCTTTTTATGGCTGAATCTGATTAGGCTGTGATTTGCCACAGGTGATCAAGGATATTATATGTAGGTTTATGTTTTGTTGTCGGTGCAGGGTAGGGAAGCAGTGACCTGCAAAGTTTGCCATGAGGTTCACAAAACTTGAGGTGACATTGTCGGTGGGTAATATGAGAAAGGGAAGGTAGACTAGGAGTTAGGATTAAGGAATTGGTTGTGTAAGTTAATATTTGTAGTGTTAAGATGGAGGGGTAGACTAAAGTGGGAAGGTTGAAAGAGTTGTAATTTTATTAAAATAAAATTTATTTTATTTAACCAGACAGAACCTTCTATTAAAATACACACACGGGTATCTGTTTAGGTGTTTTTATTTCCTAGTCTAGCTGGATCCCCTTTTCCAGAACCAGAATTGATTTACGCACTCCCTCCTGTTCCTTTAACAGGGAGGTTGAGTCCGCCCAGGTGGCACTGCCCTACCTGGGTGGGGCTAGGTGGTCATATGATGAAGCATGACACCATTGAGTGTGTGAGACCACCTAGGCCGTAAAGGAAATTCCCATTTTTTATCCCACACACCAGAATCCACTGTTGTCCCACTTCCAGTTGAGGTTTACGAGGGGCATAGTCAGGTTTTTTGCCTGCTCTCATATCTCCCAATTCTTCACAGTGCTACTTTTTTCTGGGTCCTCTCTTGAATCCTTTTTGCCTTCCTTCCAACAATTAGAGGCAACCTTAGAGTGGTAATCAAATAGCATACAAATGCACAAGCAAGACGCTTGAAGTCACAAAGAAACATTAGGAAGTTACACTAAGACAATTGGGAAATTCTGGGACAACTGAAGGAGAGAAGCACAGGAAGGCATTAGGGAGACATTTGGGAGAGACAAGGGGACACTGGAGAGCCATGGGAAGGCACTCGACCGATACTTGTCAGATAGAGACAGATGCTCAGCAGACACAGAAAGGCACATGGGAGAGAAGAGTGCATACTGTGAAGATACAGGAAGACAAGAGCACTAAAAGGCTTGAGGAGACCTGTATGGAAGGTGGAGTTAAAAAGTTACAGAGAAGACACAGGATGGTACGGGGGGACCTGAGACGGCATAAGGGAAATGGATACTGGGAGGACTGACATGACAAGACACCGGCGAGCCCCAGACAAGGGTGAAACAGACACAGCTATTAGAAGAGAAGAAACATGAGACACACAAACGGGAGAGATTGGAGAGACAATTAGTACTGGACACACACACACACACACACCCTCCTGGGAACTGTAGCCATTGAGAGCTACACAAGAAGCTAGTAGGAGACTCCGAGGAGTCTTGGACATTGAAGGAAAGAAAACACTGAAAGACAAACATAAGACTAAGGAAGATATGACCTGGGGATACATAGGAATACACAAATAGAGGTGCTTATTGTGGCTGCACAATTTATTGAGAGTGATGAGGCCGGGATGAAGTGTTTTACGGAGTACACCAAAGGTCTTTGAAATACACGTTCACATATATGTAGTATCTTCAGTATATTTGTAGTTAGAAACCATCTTCCTCTTTTTGTTATTCTGCAGTTAAGAACAACAGTGCAGATTGTTAGGGCTCAACCCATACTTGCTCCTAGAGTTGGGACACTGGGGTTGTAATGTGTCCTTTAGGAGCATATAATGGTTTTCCCATCTCGCTGGCCAGTGTTCTGGACTTTACATCCGCTTTGGCCAAGAAGGACAGGTGCAGAAAGGAAAACCTGTTCAATGACGTCCAAGATGCTCATATCAAAGTTGTGTCCCAGATAGGGGACACTATGTGGAACCGTTCTGGGTCTGCAGTCCATGAACAGGCATTCATAATGCTCACATTGTTGCTTACAGGCTGGTTACTTTGAGGGTTGTACAGGTTTGCTTAGGTGACGTCCATGCCACATGCGGCCTTCAGAACCTTTGTTGTGTTTTGGTCTGGGGTTTCAGCACAAACGTATATTGTTAACAGTTACAATATATGGAGTGGGTGTATAACTCTGCTTCCTAGAAGTGCTTCCATTAGAATGCATGAAGGACTATTTTATATCTGAAAAGTACACTCAATGAGCACATTCCATTCTACAGCTGCTAAATGTTTTCCATCCCGAAAACAATCATTTGTGCTGCTTTATTATGACCTTGGCAAAGCCAATCTAATAAGGTTTAATGTGTTAAGCAGTATTTGTGCATGCAACATATGTCAACAGAATTGATAATGCCTCTAATTGCACGTGCTAAATCCAGACTTATCAGCTTTCCCAATACTTTTTTCTTTGTGTACGATTCAAGCAATTTGATTCTCCTTTCTGAATTCTTTGGTTCATCTGAATTCTCCTTTTCTAATCGTATTTGCTGCAACTTGTTCATCAGCTGGAACTCTATCTGGAGATCCTGGACTTCTGGGATTGACTATCCTGCCTCTGATATCCAGTAAGATAGTAAGTAATGGACTGATGTATCACAAGGCTGGTTGCCAATTGGCTTTTTGTGACCTGGTCACCGTTTTGTGATGCAACTGCTGTAATCGATCACATTGCAAAATGGATCGTTTGTCCATTAATATTGAAGGCATTAATATTGACCTGCTCAAATATCACCTCCACATAATCAAAAACCTGTATATCATCACGGTAAGTATGCATATGGAAGCATAGATTTGATATTCCTAAATCAGCATCTTTTCAAATTAACAATATAGCGATGATGATATTGTAGATTCAATTTTGTTACAGATAGATATTTCGAAAGTAATATAGTGACCCACCCCTTGCACTCAATTATGCTCATGGAAAGTCACAAAAAACACACACCTTATGAATATGAAGGAACCAAAGTTGCATTTTGTGACCCTTTGAAGTGCAGCAAACACAGGGATGAAGGGTTCCGAGGACAGTATATCTCCATCATTGCATTCACAATCAAAGGACAGAGGCTGCTTTTAAAAATGTTGCAATGCTGGGATGATATTGGGGGTGAGGGCATTAACTATTGGTTCCCCCTGCTGTGTCTGCCCCTAGGCATAACAAATCGGCTTAGCCTTGGTCCAGTGAGAAGGGGAGAGGAGGATTGAGTCGTAGGAGTTGACCCTGATCTTCGACTGCTCTTTGAGGGGACGGATATGACATGTCTATGCTATGAGATATCTACAGGTGTAGATATGATGTGCCTCTACTCTTTACTGTATTACTGCTTTGCTGTGTGGCACTGTATTCATAGATATTTTCCTGCCTCTGGTGGTTTGTATTATTTTTTTTTTTTTTTTTTTAAAGTCTTCATAAATAAAATATATTTTTTAAACACAATCGGTCTCTCCCTATAGTCACACAACCCAAGATTAGACACCAGCCCAATCAGGTAGGGTTATTGGATCAATGGTATGCAAATCCAACAGCAGTCGCAAAAAAACATTGATACGTACCATACAGTTTCCCAAACAGGAGAAGACCCCCCTTTCCCGCCACCTTCTATTTGTGATTGGCAATGGGTCGCACAATCCCTGTTGCAAAACTTTAAAACAGGTTTTGTTCATGTACTTGCCATTTGTTTACTTGGTAAGTGCTAAATTGTTTTGTACAATTAGGCTGTTATGCTTCAAAACAGAGGGAAGGATGCATGACCTCTGAAATGTATAAATCATACTGCATATTTGCTCTCCAGCGTATGCAGCTACTAAGGTACTCATGCCCTTTGTTAGTACACTAGGTCTTTGTAGGAAGTTGGCTCTGTCTATACTATCTCAAAGTGAGAGATAGTGTGCACAGAGTCCAAGGGTTCCCCTTAGAGGTTGATAGTGGCAAAATTAGATAATACTAATGCTCTATTTTGTGGTAGTGTGGTCGAGCAGCAGGCTTATCAGAGGGTAGTGTTAAGCATTTGTTGTACACACACAGGCAATACATGAGGAACACACACTCAAAGACTTAACTCCAGGCCAATAGTTTTTATATAGAAAAATATATTTTCTTAATTTATTTTTAGAACCACAAGATTCAAGATTTGAGGTAAGTACATAAAATGCAAGGTACTTCACACAGGTAAGTATAGAAATTTTATTTAAAACAGTAGTGCACACAGTTTTGGTTAAAACGGCAATAAGCTATTTTATAAGTGGACACAGTGCAAAAATCAACAGTTCCTGGGGAGGTAAGTTTGGTTAGGTTTCTCAGGTAAGTAAAGCACTTACACAGTCAATCTCCTGGGCATAGGCAGCTTACCGATGGGGGTCAAAGGCAACCCCAAAGCCACGGCACTAGCAATACAGGGCCGGTCAGGTGCAGAGGTCATAGGAGGGCCCAAAACACATAGGCGCCTATGAAGAACAGGGGTGCTACGGTCCCAGTCTGCTTACAAGTAAGTACCTGGGTCCTCGGGGAGCAGACCAGGGGGGTTTTGTAGAGCACTGGGGGTGGGGACACACAAGCCCACAAAACACACCCTCACTGGCACAGGGGCGGCCGGGAGCAGTAGGTAAAGTAGGTGTCGGGTTTGCTATAGAAAACAATGGAGGGGCCCGGGGGGTCACTTAGGCGATGCAGGCAGGGCACAGGGGGGGCTTCTCAGCCAGCCACCAACTGGGCTAGGATGAGGGCAGCCTGCTGGTCACTCCTGCATTGGTAGGTGGTTCTTCTTGGTACTGGGGGCTGCGGGTGCAGTGCTTGGTCCAGGCGTCGGGTTCCTTTGTTACCAGGCAGTTGCGGTCAGTGGGAGCCTCTGGATCCTCTCTGCAGGCGTCGCTGTCGGGGTGCAGAGAGGTCAACTCAGGGTGTCCACGTTTTTGGAGTCACCTGGGAGTCCTCTCTGCAGTGTTGGTTTCTCCAAACTCGAGCCGGGTGGTCGGGTACAGAGTGTGAAGACTCACGCTTCTGGCGGGAAGTGGAGTCTCTTTAAAAGTTGCTATAAAGTTGCAAAGTTGTCGCAGCTTCTAAACAGTGCTGCTGTTCTCGGGAGTTTCTTTAGGTGCAGGGCAGTCCTCTGAGTCCTCAGAGGTCACTGGTCCTGTTGGATGCGTCGCTGTGCAGGTTCTTTCAGTCTGGAGACAGGCGGTAGGGCTGGGGCCAAGTCAGTTGGTGTCACCGTCGTCTCTGCGGGGTTCTCAGGTCAGCAGTCCTTCTTTCTTCAGGTTGCAGGAATCTGATTTCCTTGGTTCAGGGTCGCCCCTAAATACTACATTTAGGGTTTTGTTTAGGTCTGGGGGGCAGTAGCCAATGGCTACTGTCCTTGAGGGTGGCTACACCCTCCTGGTGCCTCCTCCCTGAGGGGGGGGGGCACATCCCTATTCCTATTGGGGGAATCCTCCAAAACCGAGGATTTCTAAAGGCAGGGGTCACCTCAGCTCAGGGCACCTTAGGGGCTATCCTGGCTGGTAGGTGACTTCTTCTTGTTTTTCTCATTATCTCCTCTGGACTTGCTGCCAAAAGTGGGGGCTGTGTCCAGGGGGTGGATAATTCCACTAGCTGGAATGCCCTGGGGCATTGTAACATGAAGCTTGAGCCTTTGAGGCTCACTGCTAGGTGTTACAGTTCCTGCAGGGGGGAGGTGTGAAGCACCTCCACCCAGTGCAGGCTTTGTTTCTGGCCCTAGAGAGCACAAAGTCTCTCACCCCAGGGGGTCAGAAACCCGTCTCAGTGGCAGGCTGGCACAGACCAGTCAGTCCTGCACTGAAGGATTGGGGTAAAATACAGGGGGCATCTCTAAGATGCCCCCTGTGTGCATTTTTTAATAAATCCAGCACTGGCATCAGTGTGGGTTTATTATTCTGAGAAGTTTGATACCAAACTTCCCAGTATTCAGTGTAGCCATTATGGAGCTGTGGAGTTCGTTTTGATAAACTCCCAGGCCATATACTTAATATGGCCACACTGTACTTACAATGTCTAAAAATAGACTAAGACACTGTAGGGGCATGTTGCTCATGCAGCTATGCCTTCACCTGTGGTATAGTACACCCTGCCTTAGGGCTTTAAGGCCTGCTAGAGGGGTGACTTACCTATGTCACAGGCAGTATTTTGTGTGCAAGGCATCCTGAGGGGGATGTCATTTCGACTTTGCCTTTTTCTCCCCACCAAAACACACAAAATTTACAATGGCAGTGTGCATGTTCTAGGTGAGGGGTCCCTTAGGGTGGCACAACACATGCTGCAGCCCTTAGGGACCTTTCCTGGTCACAGGTCCCTTGGTACCACAGGTACCTTTTACAAGGGACTTATCTGTGTGCCAGGGATTTGCCAATTGTGGAACAATGGTACATTTTTAAGTGAAAGGACACTGGTGCTGGGGCCTGGTTAGCAGGGTCCCAGCACACTTCTTAGTCAAGTCAACATCGATATCAGGCAAAAAGTGTGGGGGGGGGGGTAACTGCAACAGAGAGCCATTTTCCTACAGTCTTCTTGCACTATTTCTCATTGTCCTGCTGTTTTGTTTGCTCAGGTGTGTTGGTCTCATTCCACCTTGGCAAGACAAGATATGGGGGAGGTATTGATAGTGGTTTTGTTGTTTTTCTTGATGCTGAGTTTTCACCTCCATATATATAAAAAAAGACTCAAAAATTCCTAATCGCCTTATTGAATTAATTGGTGCCTTAACTGATTTTTGTATTATAATGTGCCCCTCACACTTAGATGATGCTCCAGTTTCATGGTTATGGGCTGGTGTTTGCTGCTGTAATTCCCACTGGAAGAACTGCAGAAATACACAACCCAGCTTTTGTGGAAGAGAAAAAAACATCCCTAGCAGCTCAATTCACTGAAGTTGCAATAATGATGGTGTTAGCCTGTACTTCCATAGTGTAGCTCATGGTAGTTTCCTGTCCTTCAGTGCTGCTTGAGGGCCGAAAGTCTGCCCTCACTAAGACAGCCCCCGGATTGGTGCTTCGCATCCTTTAGTGGTGAACAGGAGAGTCCCATTAGTCCCTAGTATGGGTGTGTATAGAGGAGGAAACACCATGTACAGAGCTCGCTACACAACCTGGTCTGTATGCAACTGTAGAACAATGTCCATAACCTAGCCACTCTGCCACTCAGCATCCTCCGATATCCCTCCACAGCAGCCCCCGCTCCCAGGGACCACGCGTAGGCACTGTTTGGAGAAAGGAGGCCAACGTCCTTTATTACACATTTTGACACGATCGTTGCTGCATCCGCCCATAGACCATCAAAGTTACAGCTACATCATATTTGTAATCAGTCCATAACTTGGAAGGGGGAACCTTTTTGCAGTTTTGAATCTTAATCTGCCTACCAATAATCATTTCACTGGATGAGTTGTCCCCCCGACTGGGCGGAAGATGATGTGCCCGTTTCTTCGTTCCCACTTCCTTCCCAAGTGGCTCCACTGTTTGGCATCCCAAGGGTGACTGGGTCACCAGGCATCCCCTTCTGTCTCTTCCCTCTGTGGGGTGCCTTGTTCCTGCTGCTCAGTTTGTTCTGACACCGCCGCAAGTTATCACCCTACTCCCACCTCACCCCAGGCAGCTCTCTCCAAAGTTGTATGTATCCTATTCTTTGCTCAACCCATTAGGTCACTGTAATGTTCAATAGGAACATATGCACCCTTCCCCTGATAGGTCTTTGATGTGTCCTAACGGTGGGATGACTCTCCCTGAGAAGTTGAGCTTATCAAAAACCTCCTGTATCATCTACAGTGTAACCTTCGCTTTGTTCACTGTCCTGTGAATTGATTTGTGTAAGTTCATTAGCTTGCCTTGGGAAGTCTGCAGATCCCTTGGTTGGAGTCAAATTCTATACTTCAGAATATTAGCTTGGTTTTGGGAAAAAAATGTCTTGTCCTTTGCAAATGGCACCTGCAATTCCACGGCCAGCTCCCTGAATGTGCTCAGCGAGGACCCACATTGCATGCTGCCCTGGTCCCCTCCAAAGAAGTTGTAATCAAAATAGTGCTGTTTCCCCCCACCCCCCTACCAGGGTGCTTTGTATGCACTTCCCATCCATTTGGCCATGCCATTGTGCTCCAGACAAGTATTACTCAAAACCCCACACTGCCTGCTGTGTCCATGAACAACTGCACATGAGATCCATGGCTCTCTCCAGACCAGAACGCAATTAGATCCTGCTAGGAATCTATCCCACATTGCCAGATTGGGTTGCACTGCTGCCCGAGCCTACAGCAGTAGTGACCTTTGTTGCTTTAGCTGTCAGCTTGGGCAGACATTTGGCAAATGCCCTGCCATCTGGGATGACTCTACATGCAAAGTTGAGCTTACCCAAAAGCTCCGGCACCACCTGCAGCCTAATCTTCACTTTGTTTCCTGCCCTGTGAATTGATTTGTGCAAGTCCATTAGCTTGCCCTAAGGGAGTCTGCAGAGCACTAGCTCAGAGTCTAGTGCTATCCCTAAGAATATTAGCTTAATTGTTGGACACACTGTCGTGTCCTTTGCCAGTAGCACCCACAATTTCACGTTCAGTTCTGTAAATTGATCAACCAATGCCTGACAAAGCCCCAACTCATGCTTTTACAGAACTTGTTCATAGCTATATTCAGCTTCCCACTGGACCCATCCTCTGTCACATGCTCTTTTTCCCCCCTCTCCAGTTGAACATGGTTATGAGTTTGGACCACACTATGTTGGCTGGAACCGTGAGCCAGACTATTGCTATCATATCCCTTTTCATTACTTCTAGTAGCTGCCTCCATCCTAATGTTGTAAGATTGTACCCCCTGGATATACCACTAGCACATCGGGCCTGCTCTGTGGCTCTAGAAAGCTGGAAACCATCCCAGCAGCTGTCCCCAACGGAGTCAGACCTGCTGACCCACATGACCCGTGTGTTTTGTAAAAAGATCCCTAAGAACTACTGCCTTTCATCTGCCCATCATTGCACTTACGCATGTAGGAGTGCAGTTCTAGCTACACTGTCTTCTTGTCCTGTGGTTCCCTGTTGGAGTTAAACAGATGTTGGACTGGTCCGCCCTGACATAGCTCTTCTAAGCTTTGGACTCCCCCTGGCCAGCCTCATTATGGCTTCCTTTCCCAGCCCATGCTGTGCCGCAGTAGTCTGAAAGACTGTGAACCAAACTGCATGGGCAGCATCCCACCCTCTCAATCACCCTGTGCATTACTGGTGTGAACTGATATTTATTCAGGAAGGTCCTGTCTTTACGTATGAATAGAGGCGGCCTACCCAGCAGTCCTATTGCCAGGAATGTCCTAATTAAACACATGGGGCACCATTCAGCTGCCCTTGATGAACTTTGATTGACTTTGAAGATACTCCCTCACTCACTAGCACAGCCGCCAAAAAAAGGCAGCACAAAGGCATCCTTGAACATTGCTCCTTTGTATGGTTAACCGCATATTATTGGTAGGACCACCAACATCTTTGCCAAATTCCCAAAATTAATGAGTAGACTGTCATCCTTGTGTATGCCCTAGAAGCAGGCCCATCCTCTCATAGTGGTTGCTCGTGGGGTCTGAGCCTGTCTTGTGCTTTGCAAAAGTTCTGCCCAAAATGTTCTCTTCTCACTGGTAAATGCCTAGTATATTAATTTTTCCACCTCCAGTTGGTCTAGACTGCTACATGTGTGAACGTCTTCAAGTACTCATAGTACATTGTGGCTGTGTTAGAAGCTAACGTGTTGTCGATGAGCACTCTTAAGTGTTGTCTATCAGTTCCCAGAGCGCTAGAGGGAACCCCGTCATCTGCCTTTCAGTTCCTGGGGCCATCTCTCTGCAAGTGAGAGTTATCCGCTATTGAGTTTACTCAGCATGGCAAATGTCTTGGCTTGATCTTCATATTTGCCCTGAGATGCCTTTCAACGAACTGGTGGAGCAATGCCAGCACATTTGGGAAATCTGCTGCACCATTAATAATAATTTGTACCATGGCATGGTTGTCAGACCACATTGTGATTTTCTTGTCCTTCTCCCTCCATGATCAGGACTAGTTCTAGCACTGTAATATTTTTTGTGAGTCTGCGCAATTTCCAGTCATTTGGCGGCAACCGTGCACCAACTGTTTCCCAGCACTTCTCCAAAACCCACACCTCCTGCTGTGTCAATGACCAGCTGCACATGTATGGATGATACCCATGTTTCCCTCCAGTTCAGAGCAACTTTAAATTTTGTTAAGAATTTGCTCCACATTGCCAGATTGTGTTGCACTTCTGCTATTAGCCTATGGTGGTGGTGGCCGCTTGTTACTTTAGCTGTCAGCTTGGCTGTGCAGTTGGCAACTCCATGCAAAGTTGAGTTTACCCAACTCCAGCAGAACTGCATTGTAATCGTCTCTTTGTTTACTGCTCTGTGAATTGACTCATGTAAGTTCATTTGCATGTCCTGAGGGAGTCTGCAGATCACTTGCTCGGAATCTAGCTCTGTCCCTAAGAATATTAGCTTGGTTGTTGTACACACAGTCTTGTCCTTTGCTAATGGCACAGCCCAATTCTACGTCCAGCTCCGTGAATGTGCCCAGCAAGGACCCACATTGCTTGTTGCCCATGGCACTACAAAGAAGATGTCATCCAAATAGTGTAATTTTACCCATCAGGGCGCCTTGTGAGCACTGCCCACTCAACAAATGCACTGAATATATCTCATAATAAGTGCTTGAGATTCCACAGCCCATCTGCTGGCACTTATTATAGCAGATCTGGCCTTCAAATTGAAAATCCAACAGGCTGAAGCTGTCCAGATGCTCTGGAAGAAGGCAGAATACTGACTCAATGTTTGTTTTTGTCATTAATGCCTTTTTCTGCACCACCCTTAGCAGGTCGACAGCATCATCTAGGCTAGCATATGCCACTGTGCAATGCTATTGGTTGATCCGTCATTCCGTCATTGCCTTGGATGATGAATGAGCCTAAATTATCCCAGGCCCTTTTTGGCACCACTCCCAGTGGCGATATCATGGTGTTTGGCATTGGAGGTTCCTGGAATGGGCCTACCATCCTTCCTAACCTCAATTCCTTGGGAATCCTGATCTTTACCACCCGAGTGTACTTCTATTGACTTAAGGTTCTTACCTGTCCTCCCCCCTCAGTACCTCATCAGCTATTAAGAAGCCCACCATTAACTTATGTGCCTCTCACACCCGATGGTACCTGTTTGACAGTCTCCATAGTGACCCCCTTCATTATGCCTGTTGTGGGATTCCTTAACTTCCCTTCCAATAATACCTTGAGCCTGCAACTCCAACTGGCAGAGACCACTCCCACGCCAGATAGATTGGCCTTTCTTTGTTTTTACTGTTTCTTAGCAGCTCTCTCTTCTCTGGTACCTCTCTTTTTTACCACATTTATTACCTGGGTGAAACTATACACATGTGCTGCACACACGCCTCAACTTACTTGCTGCTCCCCATGAGCAGTCTCCCTTTTTGAATTTCCAGCATTTAGCTGCAACCCCTTTGGGACCTTTTTATTTTTGCCCCTTAGTCGTGGTCCGTCCACATTGATGATGGGTTGGGTAAAAGACTACTCACTTAAGATCACTTCTTTCCTGGCTGCCTCATCGTATGTGCATTCCCTTGCAGGTTCTCGTCATTTTATTCCATGTTTGGCTAGGGCTGCATCTTCTGCCTGAACTTTTGATCATGCTGCAGCCCTGTCATCTTTGAGCTATCCTGTATGCTCATATATTCTCATAGAGCCAGAATGTGTTCTTTCTCTGGGAGCATCTCTATGATAATGCATGCAATTACCTTGAAAGCTTCCAGCCAATTCTCAATATTCCTGAATCTGTGCCTCTTTTTAATATCTTCTTTTTCTCCTGGTCAAATAAATCAGACCCCCCCGTTGCATCTCTAGTAGTGTGAAGATGTCTATTTTCCCATTACTCCATAAACTGTCTTTAACCACCAGCATCATCTTGGACACCCTTGGTGGCTCCCCTTTCATGGGCCTCTTGTATGCACTAGCTGGCTGGCCTACCACGTTTGGGTTCCTATGCCCTCCACACTATGCTTCTGTGTGATCTTTGCCTGTTCATGCTGCTTCATAGCCATGTGCCCCATTAATTACCGGTGCCGCCCCGTCCTGATGTGCGAGTGCACTCTGTCCCACTGCATGCACCGTGTTTGTAAATGCCACTGCCCATGGCCAGCCTGTCGCTGTGCCTGCTTGTGGCATGCCTGACTAAATGCTGCCTGCATTTGCTTCTGACCTCCCCCCACAAGTGGCCCACTCTGCGATATGTTGGGACCCATCTGCCCCTGCCTGCAAGCCGGGTATGCATTGGGCTCCAAATCCCAGCCCACCGGCCATCCGTGCCAGTTAGGCCTGCTGCAACCGGTGTTGTGGCATTCCCTGCTGTCTCTACCATACTGCCCTACTGCAGCCCTGGCTTGTGGTATTAGCAATTGCATCGGGCCCCTCCTTCCAATCCTGCTCCCTTCAATGCTGGCATTTATGCTGGCCGCAGAGGGGCGTTGGTTGTGCCGCACCCTCATGCTTGCAGGATCCTGTTCGCCCTTTAATTCTGGACTCTCCGTTCCTCTGTGGCTGTGCTTGCTTCCTATGTGTTCTTCTTGTGCACAGTGAAGGCTGCTCCTTTCTCCACATGTTTTGCCCTTTACTCCCTTACTGCCTAGGCGGCCCACTCCTTTACCCTCAGTGCATTGCACCCTGAATCACTGGGTGTGGGCAGGGCCTTTCTCTCATTGCTCCATGCAACGATGAGCAGGTGGGGATCAAAGGACAGATTATTCAATGCTATGCATCCTCCAAACTGAGAAGCCATCATATAACAGTCTGGGAAGTCACTAAGAGATATGCCCATACTTGGATGATTCAAAGATCTGTCGAAAGCTTGAGCATCGCACATGGAGGTTGACCTCCATACAAACAAAGTGGAACCAGTCAATGCAGTAAAACCCCAATTCCCCACTGAGCCCCAGTGAAGACCGCAGGATGCCACACGATCATGCGGATTCTGAGGAGGACAGCCCCAAAAAACAGTAAACTGTCCAGCCAAGGGAAGGAAGTGCACAGCAAGTGGCAAGTACAACCATTTAGCTAAAGTGTGCAGATCATCAAAACACAAGGCCACAAACGAAGCTGTCCACACTCTCCCAGAAGCCATGAGCGGAACAGAAGACAATAATGACAATGATGTCACTGAATACACTGTACGCACAGTCTTCACTTTAGGCCAGAACAGCGCCACGCAGAGACCCCCACCAACAATGCCAAATCTGAGGTAAGCAACACTCCGAATTTGGAGTGCAATTTGAAGAACCTGCATACATCCCGGCCAACTTTCAAAGCGTGTTCAATGGGATTGGCTGTCTAAAGAACAAAGTTGTGAAGTTGCACATTGACAAGTCCGTACAGGCAGTGACCCTACGACATTGTTGCATCACATTACACTTCCAACCCAAGGTGTAAGAGGAGCTCGACAACTTAGAATATGCCAGCATCATTGAAATTGTCACAGGTCCCACGGCATGAGTTTCGCTCACTGTAGTAGTGAAGAAACAAAAACAATCAAGAGAAGTCTGCATCTACATAGACATGCAGCTCCCAAACGTTGCAATCAAATGTGAGTGCCATGTGACCCCCACCATCTACGACATCTTAGGACAACTCAATGAAGCTCAGTGGTTCTCCAAGGTAGACCTACGATCTAAATACCACCAGCAGCCTCTACACCCAGATTCTAGGTACACTACTACCTTTTCTACCCACATGGGGCTCAGGCACTACCATTGCCTCATTTTTGGGATAACACGCGCTGCTGATTTATTCCAGATTACCACGTATAAGCTGCCTGCAGGACTGCTAGGCATCATCATCGTCAGGAATGACATCTTGATATTTGCCAAATCAGTGAGAGAGCACCACAAACACCTCTGTGTAGTTCTCAGAAGGATCCAGGTCTCAGGTGTCACACTTCACAGAGAGAAGTGTGAATTCATGAAATAACAGATCAGCTTCTTTGGATATGCATTCTCAGAGAGTGGAGTGGCCCAGACCTCGAGATAGTGAAAGATGTCCAGAATGCACCAGCACTGGCCAACCAAAGTGAAGTTTTTTTTGGGCGTGGTGAACTACTGTGGCTGATTCATACCTAACATCATGCAGCCACTCAGAGACCTTACAAAGGTAGAAACCCCATCAGTGTGGGATGCAGCACAAGAACAGGCTTTCCAAGTGACGAAGAAGACTCTCTCTGCAGACAATACTCTTTCCTACTTCTATCCCTCCAAACAGACCATCATTGCTGGTGACATTAGCCTGAAAGGGCTAGGGTCTGTCCTCAGGCAGCAGCAAAGCCATGGCAACTGGGCCCAGTGGCCTGTGCTAGTCGGTCACTCACTGCCACAGAGCAACAGTACCCACAAATTGAGGGGGAGGCCACTGCGATTCATTGGGCCTGCCGACATTTTAATTTATACATCTTTGGTCATCCCTTAGTAGAAACAATGGATCACAAACTGCTTACAACCCTGTTTCAAGGCTCCACTTCCAAACCTCCTCCTCGCAATGATCCCCTCAGCTGCAGGAGTATGACTGCAGAGTATAGTACAGTCCAGGCATCAACGATCCAGCTGATTATCTGTCCCATCACCGCGTGAAGCCACCCAGAAAGAGACAGAGGATGCAGAGGAGACAGAAGAATATGTGAACCACTTTCTTGAGAGATCCTGACCCATGCTGCTATCTTTGGGCACCATCCATTGTGCAGGGATCCAGACAGATGCCTACAATTAGCCCTCATCATGATAAAATATGGGAGCTGGAACTCGATCTCACTGAACACCGAAAGCCAAGAGGACCTTTAAATGGCTATACCATGTACACAGTGAACTTGCAGCTGACGAGTTATGCTACTACAAGGACCCTGCTTAGTGATACCCACTTGTCTCACAGCTAAAGCAGTGCAGCTCACCCATAATGGTGACCAAGGTATAGTAGAAACCAAGAATCACCTCAGAACAAAAGTTTGATTTCCAATAATTAATGAAACAGTTGAGATTGCTGTGCGATCCTGCCTATGGTGCCAAGTTAGAGGCCCACCAGAAACGCCTCAACCAGTCATCACTGAGCTGGGCCCCCAGCAGCCATGGGTATGTGCCAGCCTGGACTTCGGGTGCCTCCTAGACGGACGATACCTCCTTGTCTTAATCGATGATTACCAAATACCCAGAGATCGAGTTGGTAACCTCTCAAGCAGCTTCTGAAGTCATCCTCAAGCTCAAGAAGATAAGAGCAACACAGGCTCTTTCGAGAACTTCAAACTGACAATGGGCCCCCCTTTCAAAGCCAAGAATTTGCAGAATACCTACAATCCTGTTGGCATAATGCACAGAAATGTGACTCTTCGGTGTCCCCAGGCCAATGGGGAAGTCGAACGGTTCATGTGGGCACTCAACAAGGTGATATGCATCGCACAAGCTGACGATCAGACAATGGAGCGGGCCATTTTATGCATTCTTGCAAGAATATTGCCAGACCCTGCACTCAACAACCGGGCAAGTCCCAGGGCATGCCAGGATAGAGCACATCCCAGCTGATACTATTCCACATCACCCGGAGTGGGTGCCAATCCCCAAGTGATGATGCTCAAACACTACATAGAACAAAAGACACCAATCACAGAGCAAGTGTTCACCCAAGACCAGAAATTCTCCCTGGCAATGTAGTGTTTATAAAGGACAGGCAGACAGCAAGTTCAAGCTCCTTTTTGAACGACACCCATAGGTCATCACGCGCCGCAGTGGCACAAGGATCTCTATCCAGAGCAACGATGAGGAAAATACTCGCAAAGTCTCTTTCTTCAAACCTGTCAAGTGGGAGTACGAGAGAACCTGAGACTGAAATACGCAGGAGCAGACATCATCAGATTGCGAGGCCAAAACCTCCACAAGTTCATTGGTTATTCCAAATGGAGAAAATTGTGGCCTGACTACTGTTAGCCCCGACGCTGGAATTTTGCTGGACCCCACCCCTAGAACAACAGACTGTCCATCTGTCACCCACAAGTTCAGCACCAGCGAACCCAGCAGTGGGACAAAAGTGACCGCACAAAGTATCTCCAGTGCCACAATCCAGCACCATCTGTCTGACTCTTTGACTGTGTGATCTGATAAAACTGTATGTATTCACCTGTTTGTTATTCGATCTGTTCATCCGAGTTTTGGTGCTATTGTAATAGATAGCTAATGTTGTAACCGTTTTAAGTTTTCAGTTAAAGGTAAAGAGGGATGTACTATCGAATACAACATGTGAAGGAGAGATGGAGGGAAAACCCTACAGATGTGTTTCTGTTGGCCTCCCTTGCACGCCGTGTACCATGGCCAATGAAAGGCTGAAGGCGGGACTGTTTCAGCAGTTCTTGGGCCACTGCAGTTACACACTAACATAGACCCCGTATTTCCTTTACTGCAGCGCATGCATCAGGTTCTACAAAGCTGCACTGCCTGCAGGAACCGTCGGCGCTTCCAGAATGCTGACACCACAGCAACTTACTATCTGGCTTCGGTACAAAGTCAGTGACACTGTGTTTATATAGTGTAAAAGGCCATTTATTTAGGACAGGATTGCCTTTTATACATAACATTGTACATGCTGAACTTCAAACTAACTTTTAAACCCCAACGTCTTTATAACTTCTCCCCAGTCCTCCTTTCACTCATTCCCTCTATTTGCCTCCATTCACCCATCTTCCACTTCAATTCACCCACACATCCCCCTTTACCTTTCATCCCCCATGCTATCATCTTTCACTTGCTTCTTTCTCCCCCCTGGAAGGGTGGCCAGGCCTGCATCTGACTCTCCACCCTCCCCATCTACTGCCACTCAGCACAAACCCTTTGGGCGTTTTGCTGCCCCACCAGCGAGCCCACTGCAACATTGCACAAATTTACACCTTCTCCTTGAGCCACATTCTTTCCCCCCACAAATCACCCACAAGTAAGCGAAGCTCCATGATGTAATATGCATTGCCCAACTCAGAGAGGTGCACACCATCAAACCTGAACAGCCAGCCTCTTTTTTGTAATGTCCTCGTGTTTGAAAACCTTTATGCCAGGCACCCATCAAAAAACTCTCATCACTCTATTGAGCTTCCTCCGGGCCCTCTCCATTGCCCCATGCTCCAGCGCCCCTCTCCACTTCCTCCTAGGCACAAACTAAGAAGGTACCTTGCATCTTCTGACAAAGCAACTCCAGATCCCGTTGCATATGTTGCAGTAGGGTAGGCCCTGAAAGTTTCACCAAGTCATTTTCTCCCTGGTGCAATAACAGCCGATCTGGACAACCCCAATTGGGCATCATTGATGTAAGGAATGGAAGCGAATTGCCCCACATCATTCCATTCTTCCCCCACCACAATACTTCATGACGGCTACGCAGCAATCTCAATGAGCTTCCATATATCTGCCTTTCCGCATATTTCACTGCCCAATGGATGAATGAATGACGACCATTCAAGTTACCCACTCCTGGGGCTGGCCACGCAACCTGCAAAAAGAAAAAATTTTAATACAACGTCCACAGCTCCCCCCCTCTTTACCTGCCCCGTCCCGTCCTACTTTTCAACCTTCCCCACAATTCAAGACCTCACATAACGCTTGCAGCAGCTAGATCTCCACCTACCAATTCGCCGAATCTCAGCCCAGTACCAACCCAAGGAACCGCAGCTGTAGCCACCCGTATTCTGAAAGAATGGGCCCCATAGTTCTGTGCCTGTCTCCCGATCCTTCTTAGCACCATCCGCAAAACAGCCAACAACTGGAACGCAGTGAGCTTCTCGCCACTTACATGGCTAAAAACGCCGGCCCCACCATTCTCCCATTGAGACCAAAAACCGCTTCACTCATCAATTGGACAAGCAGCTGTATCCCCACCTTTCTTCAACCACACCCACTTTCCCTTTCTCAACTGATCCGTCATGGTCTTTCCAAGCCATATGCCCAAACACCCCCCAATCAGGCATATTTTACCCCTCTTCACACCCACACCCTTACCTACACCCAAAAGCTCAGACACCCGAAATGCCCCAAACAACATCCAAATCATGCACAATTGGAACAGCACAAGCCCACGAGGGTCAGTGCAACAAACCTGCAGCACATGCAACAATTCCAACAATAGATCAACCGACCCCGCACTAGCTCTACCCCACCCCTTCAACATTTTACCCAGGATATCATCCCTTGCTGGGTCGTAACCAAAAAACATTTTACCACAGAAAGACACGCCAGCCAACTTGCCCCCAATCGTTGCAGGCAACAAACCCTTTTGAATCACAAACAGCACAAAACACAAAGTCCAGGGTTGCAGCATGTCCTCACTCTGCACCCAAAAATCCCCATTCAAACACTCAAAACTCTGAAATTCCAACCATGCCAGGCGATAACTCCTCCAAGTTGATTTGGCTAATGATATCTCCACCAGCCCAATGATCACCACGCCCCCCCTCCCAAATGTTTGCAGGGACCGCTGTCTTGTGTCGCTCTGCTCCTTGCACCAAACTGCAAAAACATTGCTACTGTGAACAAGACAGGGAATCTGCAATAGCATTGTTCACCCCAGGAATGTGCTCTGCCTTAAATATAACATTTAAAGATAACCATCTCAGCATAAAACATCTCATATAAACGCAACACCCTGAGGTCCTTAGCTCTTTATCTGTTCACCAGTTCTACAACCGTCATGTTGTCCACGTGAAAAACTACTGTCCTCTTGGCAAGTTTGTCTCCCCACACAGTCAAGGCTACCAACAGGGGAAAGAATTCTAGAAAAGCAATACTCCTTCCCTGGGTCAACCAACGTGCGGGCCACTGCTCCGCACACCACCAACCATCCCAAAAGAGGCCAAAACCAGAGGCCCCGGCTGCATCCGAGTAGATTTGGACCTGCCAGATCGTGTCCTCCAGAATGATCATGGAAACCCCATTAAACTGTGCCAGGGACGTCTCCCACACTCTGATACCCTCTCGCAGCCCCACGACACACGAATCCTATGGTGTGGAAGGGAGGCACCCGACATAGCGAGCTCCAGGCACCTACAAAAAGTCCTACCCTCCGACTACCTTGCAGGTGAAATTGAGGAAGCCTAAAAGCAGTTGTGCTGTGCTTAAAAATTCAAAAATCTCTGTCACCTTCCCTGCCGGTAAGCGTGCCACCAGTGCTTCCATATCCAATTCGATCCCCAAAAATGTCAAAACACAAGTGGGGCCCTCAATCTTTTTTGGGAGCCAAAGGAACCCCCATCTCCCATGCCAGTCGTTCAAAACCTGCCAACGCTGTCTTACAGGACTGGAAGCCAGCTCTTCCCACAAAAAGGAAATCGTCTAAGTAATGTGTCACCTCCTGATGCCCACATACCTTTACAAAAACCCATTGGAGAAGTGTACTAAAAGCCTCAAAAAGTGCGCATGAAATGGCACAGCCCATTGGAAGTACTCTGTCCACATAGATCCCCCATTTAGCTGCATGCCCAGTAACGCAAAATCCTCCGGGTGGATAGGCAGGAGCATCGTCCATGGACACATATACCACCTTTGTGCCCTCCTGTGCAATGAAGTCGTTCACAGACGCCCACTCCGGCCAGGACAAATGATGGATGAGACGAAACTCACCCTTGGTTTTTTTGGGCACCACACCGAGAAGTTAAATCATCAATGCGTCCAGAGGCCATTCAAAGAATGGACCTGCAATTCTACCCTCTGCAACCTCCTTCACCAGCTTGTCCTCAACCACCCTAGGCATTTATTTGGCAGACCACAAATTGTCCGCCCATCTCTTCTGTCTGGGCCCTTGATACCCCATCCGAAACCCTTCTCTGAAACCTCACTCCAATTTGCACGCTATGTCCCCGTCCGGGAACATACGCAACCATGGCAACAGGACTTCGAGCTTAATTGGCGTAGGCGCCCTTTGGTGCAGAAGCACCTTGCATCCCTCTACCCCACTGCTCTGCTTGACTGGTGAGTGAAAAACACTGCATGACCAGGTGTCGTCCCCCGCATTTGGAGCACTCATGTTTGAACTTACAAGGATGTCTCGAGCAGAAACCCTTGTTAAAGTTCCAGCATGCCCTGAAGTAGGTATCTGGGGTCGCTGTAGGGTACCCACCCCCCACCTTGGGTGGGACTTGACTGAAAGGGCTTGTACACCACCGGTAGGCCACTGGCGGTATGTGTGGTTGCCGCAGAATGTGATGAAGCCATCCACTGCATCCACAATTCTGAGTCTACATCCACCCATGGTTTCTTGGTATTCATGCTGACGCACGCCCAGAACTCTTCGTCATAACTCAACCATGCGAAACCCCCAAAATGCATTTGGGCCTTGCATATAATATCCATGTATTTAAAAAGCGCAATGGCCCTGTCGGGAAATTTCTCGCAATATATACTGGCATATATTAAAAAGGCTGAGGTCCAATTGTCCATAGTGATCAGCACTCTGGGCCGACGAGCTATCTCCCTTTACCTCCTCCTTGGAGCCCTCCTTGGCCTGTATGTCTCTATGGAGTAGTTCGAAAAGATCCACATACTCGTGCCGCCAAATCATAGACTTTGTCTTGTCAGCCACATGGGATCCTAAAGGCATTGCAAGGCCCATATAAGGAAGCCGCTTCCTAAGCCCCTCTCTGACCTTGTCCTCAACGTCCTTGCCGTCTCCTGTCAATGTTCCCCCAATGTCATCTGCAGGAGCCGTATCCTGTACTACCTGCTTACCGTCCCCAACCTGGGCCGCACCAACACCAGGCACTTCATGGATGGATTGATCACCTAAACCTATGGAACTGTGCGCCTTAGTCACAGCCTTAACTTGACCCTCTCCCCAAACTGACCACCATTCCCCCCTACCTTGAACCTGGGGAACTGTTCCCTTTTCAGCTGTCAAAAACTGACAAACCCACTCCTCCTTGTGTGCTGTCGGCTGTGCCGTCCCACTGTAGGCATGCCCCTGTAAAACAGAAATTGAAGAGGGGTTGCGCCGCTCTTGCGCCCTTTCCTCCTACCTTGTTTGCTTCTCACCTTGCTTTCGCATATCTCCCCCTCTTCCCATTTGTCCGACTCATCCTCATAATCAAGTTCCACCACCACCTCTTCATCCATCTCACACTTTTCTTCATCACCCTTCACTGCCATTGCCTCACTCCACTCAACGTGAGCAGATCCCACATGGGGTCCGCCATACTTGCGCCCCGTAGGTTTCTGCGTTGTAGAGAAGGCCACCGAAGAGCCGTCTATTGCTTCAGACCAACATCCTGAGGCTGTGTTGTGCCCCCAGACACCTCCATACCCACCTTCCTTTTAGGCTGCCGCTCCCTCTCCAAGGCATCCTACCTGTCCCTGCATAGCTGGGCCCATCTCTTCTCCATCTCCACGACAACCTTCCTCTGTTCCCTGGCCTCAATGTCCACTGTAGACCAGTCCTGTGTTCCGTGCGGCCCTGGTGCCACACTGGGGGGGTACCTCCCTTAAATGCCCCTGGGAGGTCGGGGGAAGCCCACAGTGACCCCTTTAGCACCTCACCATCCCCCCGAGGCCCCAGACTCCTGTGCCCTGTCCCCTGCTGCCCCCGGGTCTGCCCCTTTGGCCTTCTTTTTACCAGGGGCCCCTGACATCTTGGGTCCAAC
The DNA here is from genome assembly GCF_031143425.1 of Pleurodeles waltl. Classification (NCBI taxonomy): domain Eukaryota; kingdom Metazoa; phylum Chordata; class Amphibia; order Caudata; family Salamandridae; genus Pleurodeles; species Pleurodeles waltl. The sequence continues at coordinate 1,606,147,807 of NC_090445.1, forward strand.
CTTGCCCACAGGAGGATCTGGGGGGTGCTGCCCTGTATACAGTGGCCAGCCCCCACGTCTGCTTGGCCCCCTTGGGGTACACCCTTGGGTCCCGTAGTGCCAACACTAGCAAGGCACTAAGCGGGCTCATCACCTTGGTTCCCTCCCCCAGTCCTCCCCCCGCTGCTGGCCTCTCTGGCCCCAACAAGAAAGGGCCCGATTTATTGTCTGGGGGGGGTAGGTGCGCCACGTCCCCACAGATTTTGTTTGTTTCACCCTATCGGGCGATCCGCAAGCAGTAACGGAGGCTGCCACGATTCTGGAGGCCGCACGCGTTTGGTGCATCATGCCGACCCAGGCCTGGTCTAGCACACCAGGCCTGAGTAAATCGGCACGGCTGTCTTCGCCAAGTAGGCGAAGCACGGGCCGCACCACAGCAGCGCCGTTGCTGTGAGCCATGACACAATACATAAAAGCACCCTACCGCCTACCTAAAGGACCGGCCAAACATCCGACTGCGCGATGTGCTGGCGCGGAAGAGGTCGGTCCCTCCCACCTCATCCTATTTAAACCTCCCTCCTTGTTCCACCCCCATGCATCCTAACCCAATCCTGTCCTTCAGATGCCACTTCCCCTCATGAAAGCTCCCGTGGAGAGACTAGACTGCGTCTACTCTCCACGGAGCCCTTCATTTTGGAGCCCCTTTACTCCAAGCTTCTTCCCTACCCTGGGCAGCCAGTTTCCTTGCTGCCTGGTCTGTCACGCTGAAGACCCTAATGTGGGCAAGGCCATGGCTGCGGATGTTGGGATTATCAATTGCCTCTGTTCTTTTGCTTGAAGTGGGCTTTCCTTGCCTACTCCACTCCTGAGTCGTTTGAGGGTGCCTATGCACACCGGCCCCGGCTTTCTCTGCTTGGCACCATAGGGATGAGAGCCGTAGTCTGTATGCAGGCCATATAGGGCCCTGATGCAGAGACCTGTCTGGCACTTTACCTCTCACACCTCTCGTTACAGAGGATAGGAAGATCATCGGCTGGTTTCTGACCTGTCCTTTGCTTTTGCGGGGGAGCGGGGTCCCTCTCTGGCAGTATTCTTCTCCTCTCCTGCACCGATTAGGTCCTGTGACTCTACTCCCTTCTGGTCGCCTCTGAGTCTCTCGACGATGGCTTTCACCCTGATTTTCGTAAGCTGAGGCTGTTTGCCCTAAAATTAGTGCTGCACCCCCCCCCAAGCCCGATTGGTTCATTCAAAGTTGGGGGGAGAAGGGTGACCAATGGTGAATAGTGATTTTCATGCTGCTAGTCTGTCTTCCGGCCCCTGGCTGTGAACTGGGTGAGATATGCCCTGTTTTGCTCCCCACAGACTTCCAGACAGGTTTTGACTGCGGCCCCACTCGGGTCTTCCTGTGCTGAAACAGGACATTCACCCACTCCCCCAAAGGAACACATGCTTCTAGGCCAGAAACCCTTTATTAGTAGAGTTACAGGGCTTGACTCGCACATGAGGGTCACCACATGCAAGACTTCTCTTTGAGGGATATGCCACACATAGTCAAGGATCACACAAAACCATGCACAAGGACACAAAACGTATATGATAGACCTGTGGCTTTCAAACACATGGTTAACGGCAGGTAACAAAGCCTAAGTTTATCTGTTTTTTTCAAGAAGCTTCAACACATTATTTGTAAGTCTAATGTGTTTTGTTAACACAGCTACCCTCTATCTTTAATACACCTCAAACACCTGTTTTGGGGTTTTACGTAGTATTTAGGTTACAGTCTAATTTTATTGAGGTATTTGTACTTATGACTTACATGCTTTGTGGCAAAGGTTCCCTAATGACATATTTTGTACCCTGCATATATTTCCTTATATGAAGCTTTGAATCTACAACATTTGTCTTTCATTCTTTTTAAAGTGTTTATCACCTACTACAGAATCAGACAGAGTAAGGGCTCTGGTCGGGGAGCACTGAAATCCGTACTAGGACTACATGGCTCCCAGTCCTAGTTGTTGGCATGCCCCAGGAATGGTATTTAAGGTAGAGAAAGTGCACTGACACCTCTGAAATCTTTCTGTACTTGGACTGTGATTTGACCCACAGTACAATATCCACCGACCAAAATGCACGCAGTTAAGTTAATTTAGTTCGCGCAATGTTCGCAGGGTATAAAGGTTTTTCTGAAATCTACTTTTGACCCGTACATTATCCACCACAGGCACATGACTCATCTGAGCCCTGCCAGCCCAAGATGTGAAATATCTTACTATAGAGTTCATAGCCTTTTAAATGTGCAGTGTGGTTACAACAAGGAGCAGTCTTCCATCTCCACGTGTTTTCCTGGCCAGATAGGCTTTGCCACTGATAAGATCTTTATGGCAGTGTGTCAGTTGATACCGGTCTCTAACACATTTATTCTTTGGATCCTGTGAGGCCTTAGGATCCTCCTGGGAATTACCCAAACCAATCCCATTTGTGTTCATGCCATTTTGGGTCATGAAACCGTAGTGGTACCTACAGCAGAGTTTTACTCATTCCAGCCGAGCTGGGCTGAAGCCTGTGTTCCCCGGGTGGGCCTGACTGTACTAATGGAACCCAGAGCTTACTGGTACAGCTAATAAATATCAAAGTTCATCTTAGAAATAGATGCCTGCACCATTCAGGAATGAAAATGTTTGTTCTCAGAATATTAAATTTCGTCCTCCATTTCTAAGAGCGTGCAGGTGGGCCTACAACTAACACATCCAGAAGGTCACGCAGCGTTTCAAGGAGAGATCAGAACCAGGGGGTACAGTGTAGAGAGATGTCTAGCCTTTGAAGGAAGACATCTCATTGGGTCCTATGGGACCACAAAGGGCAAATCATCGTCTCAAAGATGTTCTATCCTGTCCATGAGAATTGAGGAAATACTGATTACTTGCCGTCACTGTTAGAGTCTATGTGTGTAGGTCTAGCATCTCCCAGGGAGCCGGTTCATTCTAAGGACCATATGAAAAAGATGTTGATAGACATAGCAAGCAGGCCTGGTTATTCTCCCACTTACTCACTCCTCAGGTGTAAAGTCCAGGATCCTTTCTATATTTCACATCAGATCAACCCTGTGAATTTTCAACCGTGGTTACTTTGTACTTGGACAATTCATCTGATGTCTCTCAACTGAAGACTTCATGATCCACATCCTCATATGCTTCCTGTTCCTATGCCTTTGCACTTGTCACCTCTTGTGCGATATTATCAGTTTGCAATGAGGCTACTGAAGAGGTTGCCACTTCTTATAGCAATTGAAGCAAGTAATAAAGGAGCAACCTTGATGTCCAGCCCCTGACAGGCACAGAGGCATGTGGGGTGTCCAGACATGTAGTCTTACCCATCTCTCAGAGCCCCCACCCCCAACCTATCAAGAAATTCTTAATGCTGGGAATGAGAGGATCCAGGCCACATAAATTTGCACTACCCCCTTCCTTGGTGCTCCCACAAGGTACAGCAGCAGCAGGACAGGGTCCAAAGGTGGTGGAAATGCAGGAGACAGCCAGCAATCCTGGGGATAAAGAGAGCAGGTCATCATGATGGGGAAATGCATAGCTGCCAGCTGTGCCGATCACACGCCACCAATCATAGACAGAAGCACACTCCCTGTTAGATGAGCGCCTGGGTTTCGGGGGGAGCACAGCAAGCCCTCTGTTTAGAGACCAACCCCTTAAGGGTGCTAGTTGGCCAAATGGCTTTCCGCAACTCCAAGAGTCCTGCCACATCTGCCATCACTGAACATGTTGTTTCCCTAGCATTATGGAAGCCAAGGGTCCTGATGGTGAGGAAGGGAGGACAGTACCTGGATTCCAGGCAAGTAAGGCTCCCAACTTTAGTGGCAGTGAGGAGGCAGTGTGTGCCAACAAGAAGTCTCCAAGGACTCTGGAGAGTCCATGGCCGACATCCCGGTAGAGCTCCTCCCTCTTGTTACCTGTCGCATAACTGACCGGTTTGAGTCATATCCATTTCCATCCTTTTTACCCCTTTAAAAGCCTTGCAAGAGTCTTATGCATTAGTCCTCCATGACATACACGTATCAGTGGGATTTTGGGTCCCTCTTAGAGCTTTTATTTGCCCATGCAATTCCTGCAGCCTGCAGTTTTGTTAGGAAGGTAGACGCAGCTCCCTCATCAGACCTTCAGAATCAACTTTTATGCATTCTCTGGGTGAAAAACTCATGACTGCTAGGCTGTTCCCTAGGCTCACTTTGGGCCAGATGTATGAAGCTCTTGTGGGCAGTTTGCGACTGGTAAAAGGCTTTTTGCCATATACCATCCTTATTTTGTGAGTCGGTAACCAATTACCAACTTGCAAAATGGGTTTGCAAATCACTACTGGGAAGGGGCATGCCAAGGGCATCGCTTTCTAGTAGCGAGTCACGGGGGATGTAAGAATGTGGATACAAAACATTTGCAGTAACCACCAACTTCAAGATGGTGGTAAGCGATTCCCATATGCAAATGTGAGTGCAAACATTTTTTAAGAGCAGGCAGTGGTCCCACACATCACTTTCTACTATTAAAAAATGAAAAGAAAACTTTTCAGTTTTCTTTTTGTAATGCAGCCTGTTTTCTTTTAAGGAAAATGGGCTGCATTACAAAAAAGATTGCTTTATTTAAAAGCAATCACAGACGTGGTGGTCTGCTGACCCCAGCAGGCCACCATCTCTGTTATTGTAGCCATTCAAAATGAAATTGCGACCTGCCTCATGAATATTGATGAGGCGGGTCCATTTGCTACCCACTGCGAATCACTCACAGTGTCAAATACACAGTCATACATCGCAGTTTGTGATTTCCTAATTACGAATCGCTAAGATTCCTTATTAGGAAATCGCAAACATTAAACTACATACATCTGCGTCCTGGTCCCTATTCACTCTCATTTAGGCATAGAGGTCCAACTATTTAGACCCCGTTGGTCCCAGAGTTGTAGATGTCAGTAGTCCCCTCTCACCATTAGTGATAAACCATGCTAAGGGGGGTCAGTCGGTTATGATTCCAGGAGGCTGGGACCCCCCACCACTACTGGCTAATCCTGAAAGCTTTAAGATCAAGCTCAACCCTGGCACTTGTGTGAAGAACCTTTCAGGGAGCGGCTGACAGAACAAGTTGTCTGGCCACCCTTCTTTCTTCATCTCCTGACACCAGCTCCCTTGGCTGCCTGTTAGAGAAGAACAAACCAACCTGAACGTACTATTCATGATGTCAGAGGACCTGCCATGTTTGGTTAAGTCTCGTCATTGCATTCACACATAATCCAAGGGGCCAGTCATGCAGGGGTCTCCAACCTTTTTTGTAGTAAAAGTTACTTATGTTGGTTGAAATCATCCAGAGCTACGAATTATATTAGAATTTTAACACTGACCACATCAGGCAAGTTTACACGTTTGTTTTAAATATAAACTTTTCAGTTTTTATAGGCTGGGCTACACACAGGAGAACTACTTATGGGTAGCTTGAGAGCTACTAGTAGCTCACGAGCTACTCGTTGGAGACCCTTGCGAAACCTATCTAAACAAAGTACTAACACCATCCAGCCAATATTCGGCAACACCATGACGCTACTTATTCATAACATTTTACATAACCCTATCTTTAATTCACTTCTGTCCTGAATTTTGCCAAAACACTTTTTTTCCCTTAAGGCCTTGGACTTTGCAGACCAGGAGGCCTTGCTCCCCCTTGGGAGGCAGCTGTGACAGAACACTCTGCGTTTGGGTAGCTCGGACATTTTAATTATTACATCATATTCTGAACTAAACTGGCTTGTAAAATATAATTTAATTATTTCTTAACTGTAAGATTGTTTTGATGTATTATCTCAAAGGAATGCCTTGTTGTTTGTGCCATGATATATAGGGTGAATGAGGTTTCCTCCCAGAAATCTGTCTAATGCATCAGAACTAGATTGCTTTGATTTTGTGAGAGCCAGGCTCAGTTCATATGAAGAATGAAGCCTTTCTCTCACTTAGTTTAGAATTCCAAGCTCATACATATAAACAAATTAAAAGATCTCAAATTAAATGGCCCACCTTGCAATTGATTCTTCAGCACAACAAATACTCAAGCCAAAAACCACGAAACAAAATTTCCAGGGCGAGTCTTTTCTGAACAACACTGGCAGCCAATGCCCATGATGGAGACTAGGATTAATGCGTGCAGATTGGATAAATAGGAAGAATGCATGCAGACCATGGAAGCTAAGAGTAATGCATGCAGATTGGAGATTAGAAGGAATGTATGTAGATTGGAGACTAGGAGGAATGCATGCAGATTGGAGACTAGGAGGAATGCATGCAGACTGGAGACTAGGAGGAACGCATGAAGATCAGGGAGTCTAGTAGGAATGCATGCAGCTTGGAGGCTAGAAGGAATGCATGAAGATCATGGAAACTAGGAGTAATGCATGCAGATTGGAGACTAGGAGGAGTGCATGTAGATTGGAGACAAGGAGGAATGCATGCAGATCATTGAGACTAGTAGTAATGCATGCAGATTGAGTTGACGTTCACCCTAGCTCAGTAGTTCTTAATCTTTTGACTTCTGTGGAACCCTACTTAATCATTATTGGAACCCCAGGACCCCACTGAATCTTATATTGGAAATCAAGGACCCCAATGAGTCATTACTGGAAGCTGTGGACCCCTGCCTAGTCATTTTTAATGATTTGAGCTACAAACAAATACAGAACAAGCATCCATCAAAGAAAAATACAAACCATGAATTATTTTATTTAATTCACAAATAAATAAAACATATACAATTTAATTTTAATAGGAATGTTGGAACATTTCTCATTTCAAATAAGGACACTCACTGTCCCTACTATATTCTGTTTGATAGACTTGCACTGTTCCCACAAATCAATATGAGGATACTACCTTCATTTTTAGTCTCCACTTTCAAATTCCTTCCTTTACAGAACGTTTTAAAATTTTAAATAGTATTTTTTGCTTCTTTACTTATATACACTTTATTAATCAGTTAATATTGATTCATTTTCTAAGCAGTCTCAGTCCAGAGTTGGCTTTGTGGACCCCCAGGGGTTCCCGGACCACAGGTTAAAAATCCCTGGCCTAGCTGAATCACATAAGAGATGCTGAGAGAAAACAGCACAGTTGCCGTAGTATCTGCCTTCCATGTACCTGAGAAGGCAACCTGGTTTCCACTTGTCATAGTGGTGGTAATTCTGAGTCTTGCTCTTTGCACGCCATGTCCCTCGTGCCATATCTGCTTCCTTGTTATCATTGTTAATGTTCAAATTGGCGGTCCTTCAAGTCAGCAGCGCACCACAGTTAGTGATAAGATACAAAGCAGCCACTAGGTTGGCAGATTGGAAAGAAAGGTGACGCAGTCACTCAATACCAGGTACACATGTTCCTTGACTCATTTGGCAAGCAGTCAATGTGTATGTAAATAGTTGCCTCAATGACCTAGATTACCAGGGTATAGGTTCCACCATGCATGTGTCTACTTAACTATGTGACTGCTAAACTTCAGGCCATCCACAAAGCAGCATGCTGACAATTTAGTCACATTGTGTGCCCTCTGGACATGAATGAAGCCACCCTTTCAATTAATATTTCCACCCCTGGCATCTTGCAGCCATATGTGACTTAGCGGTGGCATTCAAGGCATATTGATGGCCTACTGTCCATTTGTGACATCATGGCCTCATCCCCGGTTTGATGGTGGGCACCCCTGCGAAACATAATGATTGCCATCCCTTTCACACCGTCGCCATCTGTGGCATAACAGTAGTCATCCAAGGTAAATACAGGCCATCCTGTCACTGGTGACACATTAACACGCATCCCTGGTTTTCTGGTGGGCACTGCTGGCCGGTTGGTGGGCATCGGTGGTTTATATTGGGTGAATGAGGCTGAAACTGAGCATATGGGTATCTAAATGAGAATCTGATGAAATATATGTCCATGTGTGTGGGCAATAAATGTAAGTACAGGATGAGAAGTTGATATTTAAGGTCTAAGGGCTTGATCTAGACTTTGGCGGATGGGTTTCTCTGTCACAACGGTGACGGATATCCCGTCCGCCGAAATATAAATCCCACTATGGGTATTTATATTGCGGCAGACGGGATATCTGTCACTGATGTGAAGGAGTAACCCATCCGCCAAGCTCTAAATCAAGCCCTCAATCTACTTTCCTACAAGGAAAGTAGTTTTTTGAGGCAGTGGAACTGTCTGTGTTTACAGAAAGTGAAGGGCTTACAGTTAGCTGCATAATTAGCTGGCTTGCAAAAAATAAAAACCTGGTATTTGAAGGCAAGTGGTGTATTTAAGGGAAGGCCACAAAAACAGATGTTTGTTGAAAATTAGTTTATTTGTCAAAATGACAAAGTGGTATTTAAGAGAGAAACTGGTTTGTACTTAGAAAGTTATTGGTTGATTGGGGCACAAATTTGAGATGCTGATTTGGGGACTCTAATTGCTGATGTTGTGTCATTATTTCCTTGCGGCCACAGGGCACTTCCTCGTTGCTCTGTCAGTTATTTCATGACTCACGTGGCAATATTACATCATCTACTTTGATAGTTTTTCGTGACATTTTACCACTACCTATATATGACGTCTCAGCACTGAGTCTTCAAGGTTTATGCAGTCTTAAAAACATTTCTGAAATTTGAACCCTTATGGCATCTTAAACTTAAGCCATAACTCTGCTGGCTTGGTCTGTAAATAAGAAAACTGCTTCTATAGCTCAGCCGTCTAAGGCCTGCAATTGTGTGAGATGTGTAACTTTTCATTTTCTCATCCTATCCCTTCCAACTAGAGCTTAAATCATACTATATGGCAGTTAATTTAACGGTGGGTCTGTATAGAAAATTCAAAGACACTGCAAAGGAGAGTAGGCATTGCTCAATTTGTTAAAAGTAAGAACAGAGGTCAACATTTTTGTAAGGAACCTGGAGTCAGTGCTGCAAAATGGAAGGGTTGCCCAATATCAAGGCTCCCTGGTTTTGATTTCACCTTATGCATCTTTCTTCCACAACTCTGCGATTTATGTCTCTTTTGTTCACGTTTGTTGGTTCTTGTTCATCCCTTTCCCCTATTGCCACAGTTTCTTTCTGTTCCTCCTTCCTTCTACCCTTTCTGCCTTTCCCTCTCTTGCTCTGAGTCAAAGATTGATGATGAAAAAAACATAAGTCCCATTCCCAAAAACATGAGCGCTGGTGCACACCACTGCAACCACCGGAACAAATTACACACAGGAAAGGGTGTCAGGGAGCTAAAAACATGCTGCCAGAGTAACATCGTGCTTTATAAACCATCATCCATTTCACTCTTGCCCTAATATACACACATATTAGTTGAACTGAAAATACGTGTTTAAGTTTTTTAGCCAATTTCGTGCTGTGATGTACAATGTATAGTTTCATTGGGTTTTCCATAAAAATGCCTTTGGGGCAAGCCTTCCAAATACCCCACGAGAAGGTCTGAGATAATGGCCAACTGAGTATTTTATTATTGATCGCACAGACAGTGTGTAGAACCTTTGCCTTCTTCTCCACGGTCCCCAAACAACTGTGGGTGATTTATGTCACTTGGCCTAATTATGTGAGAAGAGAAATCTCAGAAAATGGTTCCACTCTCACATGGTTCCACTTTGGGGTGGGAGTCATGCCTGCTTGCTCCGTGCTATTCGGGCAAGGGTCTACGCTAAAGTTGTGCAAAGTTTACATTCTAAAAGATGAGTTGAGCAATGTTCAGATATTTGTAGCCTTGTGAATTTGCACTATTTTAAGGACTTTGAACAAATCTGACTGCAGACGACATATAGGACAGCAGACAGTGAAAAGCGCGACGGGTGCAACTGCACCCGTCGCACAGCCGCAACACCGCCGGCTCCTGTGTTGCGGCCCAGCGGGGATCTCATAATGGCCACGGCGGGAGTGCGGCTGCATTGGCAGCTGCCCGGCAGTCCAACCAAGCCGCCCGCCAAGGTTGTAATGAGGGCCATAATATTTTCGTCAAGATAATTATTCTGAATTTCCACTGGCAAAATGTTTTAGTGCGTTTCTGCTGTATGTCTACAAATACTTTGCCAGCTTTGTTAATGTGCCAAGGTTAAAAAACATCACAGAATGAGCATCAGAAAGCTTGGAAGACTTAGACAATCCCTAGTTTATGCCTGACTAGTTTATACATTCAGCAACTGTGACTAACTACAGGCGACAATAACAGATGTTTGAAGTGTATCTGTGGGACAAAAGGTGATATAACTAGAACCTGAAGGTTCTCCCAGGGCCTAGCTGATGAAAGGTCCATGTTCATCCATTCATGCGTGCTTACAATGAGTAGTGGAGCCAGGCAATTATCTTTAGGTGCAATTTATTCCAGGTACACATAAGTCAGCTTGTTTATTTTTTTGTGGACCTATTGAGGAGTGTAGATGTTTTTGTGCTCAACACTGTTCCAACAAACCAATCTATCAATCCAGATGAAACACAAGCTTAAAGAACCGCTAACTACAATAGCGACTAGAGAGTGGAAACCAAGAAAACCCAGTGAGACAGTTGCAGGTCAGACACCCACTGGTCATCGAATAAAGCAACAGGAAACAACCGTCCTGTTATCACCCAGGAAGGGACCTAGAATAGAGGTGTGGTGATACCCTCAATCACATGAAAATTAGAAAAGGCTCTCTGCAAAAAGATGTTGAGTTATGAGAATAAATGTATCCTTCTATGAAAATCTATAAATGCTCATTCCGAAAAGCAGCATTATAAATAGCGAGTCCTACGGAATCCGCAATCAGACGTATGGCATCTTATGCTGCCAATTTGATGGCATTGGATACCGTGGAATAAAAAGGGCTTTAGGAGCCAATACAGATAATAACAAATTTAAACCCAGTTAGGTTGGATTCTCCACTTACCCAAAAGGGAGTGGAATTGGGTGGGCTGACGAAAGATATCAACGTCATCACACTGCCCTTCTGCGTTCCTATAAGTTATTAACATTGCCAGAACCTACATGATAAGGCTTCTCTTGTCACATCTGGTAGGTTGCTTCCTGGTAGCTTGTAAAAGTTCAGTATTGCTTTCAGAGAAAACAAAATTGCCAGAAGCAAATGCCACAGAAATAAGTCAGCCATGCTCTGCTATAGGGATGCAACACTAACCCCACCACCGTGTTACTAAAGCTACAATCAAAGCTGGAAGAAGATTCAGAGAACCGGATGGAGCATCTCAGAGTTACCTAGCTCTTCTGGCACGTGTGGCTCCTAGGTAGTTTAAGTACCAATCGTTCTCAAAACTGCAATTTCTTTCTTTCTATCCACATATATAGTTAATTCCTGTGCACTTCACAGCACCTAATTCCTTAACTGTTACTCCTCAGCAGCTGAACCTAACAGATCCTACATGATGTTCCTTTTCCCACTAATCATTTTCTATGTCTCTCTTCCGAATTTTTCCTTCCTCTTCTTCCATTCATACACCATCCTTACCATTAAGGCAGCAGTTGGTAGGATCCAGCATCTCCTTTCGTCAACAAAACTGACACGCCACCATTGTTGTGAAAGCAGGGTGTGAACCTCTTTGCGTCATACCCGATCCCCATAGTAGGGGAAAATTCTCCCCTCTCTGAAGAAAAGAAAACACATAAGCCTACATAAGCTGTGGGTAGTATGCAGGAAAGTGTATGATCGTCTCCCTGCTCACAAGAAAGAGGAAGGTGGAGGAAAGCAAATGGAGGTATTCCAAACCCTTTCCGGAGGAATACTTTAGTGTTAAAAATGAATGTTGTACTTGAAAGATAGACACTTTTTGTGTGAATCCAAGGAAGAGAATGAAAAGGTCACTAGCTGAGCCACTGTCCTCAGGGGCGTATCTAACATCTGTCTCGAAGTGGTACACACCAAAGTGAGGAGTATCAGGGGATGAAAAGGAGGTGATGATGAGATGTTTTAAGAAATGTGTCCACTAAGATTATCCTGGCAAACAGGAATTAAATGAAACCGTGAAGGCATCCTGAAAACGTAAAGGTGAGTTGACCATTCAAGGTGGTACATTATCAGGAAATATAAAGGTTATCCTCTCACTACTTTAAGAGACAAAATTGTTCATTTGACTTATGAAAGCCGCTTAGGTTGAAGTGTAACTGAAACTAGGCTTAGAAGTCTTTATTAGTGGCCTGAGACAGGTTTTAGGATAGATCACACAGTAAGAGACTGCGCTTTTTATACAGAGTCCTATTAAAATGCTCAACTGGTCTTGGTGTAAACTTGCGTTGGACGTCATTGGATCCTGTGAAGGGGCTGGTAATAGATGGAAGGTTTGTTTTGGTCCTCGTTGACTACCTCACAAAGTGGGTTGTTGTGAAAGTTGTGAACTACACCTCCATCAAGTTTTAGGTGCATGTTTGAGGGAAGCATTTGTAGAAGAGCACTAGAGGTCTTTGTGGTGAGTGATGTAGTGCAGTTCATGTTTGTCCACATTAGAAATGTCTTAGCTGAAATGGACACCCAACATCAAACGACCACTTTTTATTGCCCCAGGGCCAATGGAATTATCAAAAGGCCATTCCATAATAAAAGGTTTTCGACATGTGTGGTTAATGGTACTCCAGGTAAAGTGACATTAGAGGACTTGCTGTTGGCATATCACACCACTCCACACTCTGTAACAGGAGTGTCCGCTTTTGTGTCTTTCAGGGCAACTGAAGACTAAATTGGCACCGTCCTGGGTTGGTTTGACTGGATGGTTGAAATGGATGGGGAAAGCATCATTAATAACACACATTCCCACCAGAGCAAGTACGGACATCACTATGGGAACTATCAAGGGGAATAATGAAGAGCAGAGAGAGTCGTAGATGTAGGGTTCATCCTGAAGCCCAAGGTAGTTATCCATCTATCTTTATTCTGCCACAGACAATTGTACAGATTGGTTGTAACGTAGTGCGACTTGAGAATAGGGAGATCTGGAGCATCAATAGGATTGGTTCTGCAGAGTATGGGAAACTTTTTGCAGTAAAAATATTGGGGGGAACCCACGTAGGTGGGGTAAAAGTGTATATACAGAAGATAGTGAAGAAGAGACTTGCACCTAAATAGTAAAGAACTTAGTGTAAGCCAGACGTCATTTTCTCACCAGGGTACTTACAACGTGTTCTTATATTTGTAAACAGTTTTGCCCTGCACAATGTTTGCCCCTGTGAATTCATTTAGGCCCTCATTCTGACCTTGGCGGGCGGCGGAGGCCGCCCGCCAAAGTCCCGCCGGCAGAATACCGCTGCGCGGTCAAAAGACCGCCACGGTTATTCTGAGTTTCCCGCTGGGCTGGCGGGCGACCGCCAGAAGGCCGCCCGCCAGCCCAGCGGGAAACACCCTTCCATGAGGATGCCGGCTCCGAATGGAGCCGGCGGAGTGAAAGGGATTTTCCGTGTCTGCATGGCAGACACTGAAAATCTTTGTGGGTCCCTGTTACGGGGGCCCCACGACACCCCATACCGCCATCCTCTTCCTGGCGGCCAAAACCGCCAGGAACAGGATGGCGGTATGGGGCTCGGAATCCCCATGGCAGCGGAGAACCGGCGGTACACCGCCGGTTTTCCGTTTCTGACCGCGGCTGTACCGCCGCGGTCAGAATGCCCAAGGGAGCACCGCCAGCCTGTTGGCGGTGCTCCCGCGGTCGTTGGCCCTGGCGGTTTTTACCGCCAGGGTCAGAATGACCCCCTTAATGTATTGCTTAAGTCTTTATTTTATACAGAAGGGATGTGTGTTGTGATTTATTTGCTGTGTTTCCTTTCTTAATTGTCCCTTCCTACCCTTGTCTTCATCCCCCCACCACCCCCCGGTTTCCTTATATTTGGTTCGCTCTGCTCTTTGAGCCTGTAGAACGTTGCTACTTATGACAGTTCGCCTCTAGCTGTGTGGAGAAGCTGTGAGGGAAGCCACATCCTGGATCCTGGTTTTGGTGGCACATAAACCTACGCTTTGGAAATACCACTGTTGTTTATCTTTATAAACCTCTGTGACTCTGTGAGTCAACCTGAAAAGGCGTTCTAGGGGCCTAACATTGATACCCACATCTCCCACTGCTAACTCAAATAACCAGGAAGGAGGTAAGTGTCCCCTGCTGCCTTCTGGATGACATAGAACATTACTGCGGCAGGATTAGTGTAGAATGCCACCTTTTTCCCATCCAACAAGGACATTGTAGAGACTTTGAGACAGATGTACAAAGCTTTTTTGAAGGTCGCAAACGGTCTGATTCACAGAACTGGGCTGTTTGCGACCGCAAAAAAGCATGTTTTGATGTACCAAGCCCTATTTATGATTTAGTAATTTATTTTCGAATCACAAATTCGGTTTGCAATTCAGTATTAGGAAGGTGGAGGTTTAGGGCATCCCTCCCTAATACCCAATTGCAGTGGTATGTGTGAATGTTTTGCGACTAAGATGCGGTCGCAAAACCTTCGCATTTCCATTCGCAAATGGTAAGGGATCCCCTAGGGACTCTTTGTAAATGTTTGTAAAAACATTTTTTTTTAAATCTGTCATGGTCCCACAGACCACTGCCTACTCTAAAAAAATGAAAAGAAAACATTTCTTTTTTTATTTTGAAACACATCCTCTAAGGAAAATGGGCTGCATTTTAAAATAAAAAAAATGATTGCTTGATTTTTTTAAAGTAGTCACAGACACGTCGGTCTGCTGACCTCAGCAGACAACCATTCCTGTGATTTTAGCAATTCCCAATGGGATATTATTGAGGTAGGTCTATTTGCAACCCACTGGGACTTCCACAATGTGTGAAACACACATTAGCATATTGGTGTTTGTGATTGTCAAATCACAAAACTTTGCTATTTGGTAATTGCAAACCAATCCCTACATACATCTGGCCCTTAATCTCTTTGGGTGTTGGAGATCTGGGGCCAAATGTACTACCATCAGAAGTAGAGACTCGATAATTGTTTTTTGCAACTAGCAATTTGCGAGTCGTTAAATCTGATGCACGCACAAAACTGGACCCGAAAATGCAAATTGCTAACAAGTCGTATCACAAATGCTGAAATCGATATTAGTGACTGCAGTCACAATTTGCGGCCACAAGGTTTGTAATACCCTTTTTCACTTCCTGATACAGGGTAAGGTTCCCGAAGACAGGAAGTGGTGGCCCAGGAGAAGCCAGAAGGTGCCAGAGTGCAGTGGACAGTCCTGTAGCACACCCAGCCTGAGCACCCAACATTCAAACCACCCTTTGCAATGGCCAGCCACCAGCCTGAGAAGGCAGCAGTGGCAAGATGCAGGAAATTGAAGTTCTCCAAGAGGAAGCTTGAGATCCTCATGGATAAATACTGCAATAATGATGAGCAGCTATTCGGTCATGCCTCCATGACTGTGCCTCAGTTGGAAAAAAAGAAGATATGGAGGGATACGCAGCAGCTTATCAATGCCCTGGAAGTGGCTGACAGTTCCATTCATAAGATCAAGAAGTGCTGGTATGACCTGCGCTCTCAGGCTAAAGAGGGGGTTGCAGCATGCCTGTGAGACTCTCAGCGAACTGGAGGTTGTACTTCACATGTCCCCCCACCCTCAACAGCAGAGGGTATGGTCGAGACAACCTTTGAGCCTGAGGCAGTGACTGGATTTGGCTCCCTGGACATGTCTGCCCCTCCACCAATACCAGATAAGTGCAAGACGACTACTATGCCAACATTCATGCCCATAAACCTCAGGTCCCCATGCATGCAACACACCTTCACCCAGAAATATCAGGACGGTCCATGTAGATAATCAAAAAGTCGCATATGTTGCATTATGGGAAATATAGTCAGATAGATAAACAGTGGACTGACTGTCAGACATTAGCTGAATAATGTTGTGCGACCAATGAGATAATGTTTCACACGTACATTTTATGAATCTCCCCATTTGCCATATAGATACACCTGTGGAAGTACAAGAAAGGGCTACTGATGAAGGAGAAGACCAGGGTCAGATGAGAGAAGGGCAGAATGAGGCTCCTGTGAGTATCCCAAGCACATTGCATGGCCAGGCCAGGGCAGTGTCCATCTCCCCACAGCCAGCTGCAGACGAGGTGCAGGATTTTCAACAGCAAGCCACTCTTAGGTGCAATCCAATCACCAGGGTCCAGCAGCAGCGCCCCACTCAACAGGCACGTAGGCCCAGCAAGTCAGACAATAATCCTATCCAATGCGGCATTCAATGACCAGGCGGTGTACGGCGGGCTGGGGAAGGCAATGCTGCATGTTCAGCCCCTGCAACATAAACTGATAAGGTTGCGCAACAAGAAGATAACACAGTGCTTTAACACCATGACCCACCAGTTGGCTGACAGCCAGTCCCACATGGACTCTAAAATGGATGCCCTTACAGGTGCAATTGGCCAACTGGGATCTGAGCTGGCTAAGGACATGAGCCTTCAAAGGTGCAGGGTGAGAAGCCAAGGCATCAGGTTAGAGGCCATGACAAGGCCATAGCTAGGCTTGTGCAGGAAACAACAACACTTTTCAAGCACAGCATGGCCTTGCAGGTTGAGATGGGCCACTACAGTGATGATGTGCCATGGGGCCTGGTAAAGATCACAGCAGCAGCAGTGGAGGCAATGTAAACAGCCTGCATTGCCAGTGGGGTTAGTTGTGGGGCACTGGACAATGAAGTATCAAGCCACAGATGCCCATGGGCTGCGAAGAAGTAGCAGCCGCCAACCTGCAACTACAGATGGCAACACCTCCAATGCAGGACGCACCCCAAAGAAATAAGTGCACAATGACAACTGGCACACTGTTTGCTCCTCACTGTTTCAAGTTTGCGGTGATTTAACTGCACACCATGCGCAACCAAAGAATTAAAAATTTGTCTAATGGACAGGTTGTCTATCAAGGTGTTTGAAAACCCTGCTAGTAAAGAGAGCATATTTTGAGCATTCAAATACTTGTGATGACGTTTTGTGGGAACATTATGTTAATGGAGATATCTTACCATGCAAAGTAGTGTCTAGCTATGTGGTCCTTGTGCCATCTCTCCTCCACTGCTCTGTTCTCCTCTGGTGGTTGATGAGCAGACGGACCAGGATCCTCCTCCTCTGATTCCGATTCAGACACTGCTATGTGTAGTCCTTACCTGCAGTCAATGTTGTGTAAGGCAGTTTCTGACCTGTATTATGAGGCTCCCCCACTCTTGTGGAGGCAGCAGAAATGGGACTTCAGGAGTCTAAATGTGCGCCCCATCACAGTCCTGGTGTGCTGATGTGCAGTGTTGTATCACCTTTCATTTGGGGATGCTGGAGAGAGGTAGGGTGTGAGGATCCATGGGCAAAGCGCATAATAACTGTCACCTGTGATACATATATAGATGTGAGTGAACGTACCTTTGGTGCAGATTGCCATTTACATTTCAGCATTTACAATATGTGTCAGTATCTAACAAGCATCTGTCATCAAACTCCCCACTTTCCAGTCGTCTATATATTCCAGTTGCGACTGAACATGTAGGAGTCATGTGTACTCCCTAGATTTTGTGATATGATGTTGGTGGTTATGTTCTGGGCATTGCAAACCACTTGCCTATTGAGGCAATGCACGTTTTCTCGGTTCCTAAATAGGTGTTCAAGATTAGATGAGGGACATATGGGCACATGTGTTCCATATATGCACCCAATCACTTGGGGAAATTAGCAATGCGGTAAAATTGCAATTTTGTCATACCCACTGGTGGTGGATATTGAGGATCATAGCATCAAGGAAAGAGGGAAAGAAATGCAAAAGTGCAACAGCTACCACACCCTGGTAACTACCAGTGGCTAATAAGTGTAACGAGCACAGGACCTAGACATGGGTGGGAAGTTGCTGCTCAGAGTACTACTTTCTAGGTGTGGCTTAAAGAGGTCAATAAAATCTAAAATCACAGTGCTACTTAGCTTCTATTTGTCATATATCTCTTTCTCAGTTTGGTCAAAAATGGTCAGCCTGGCTCTGAATATGCTCTCTTGTCTCCGCATGTGCCTCTGCTGAGCAGACAGTATTCGCATCCTCCTCGCTATCACGTAGAGTGCAGCCATTGTGGACAGCCGTGGTGCATTATGAGCCTGCTTTTATAGTTTGCACCCATTTACCACTTGGTTTGAATTGGGGGTAAATTGCATGTGCAAACAGGTGAAGTAGTGACATTTTCGCTATTTGCGACTGCTTTGTACATCAAAATAGTGAGTCCGTATTAGCAATTTCTTAATACCTCCTTGCCATGTAGAGTTGTGAGTCGCTTTTCAGTTGCATCGCAATTTTGAGTTTGCCAATGGGTTTTGTACATAGTATACAACCCACTTTGCATTCACTATCCCATTTGTGACCAATTTGCGACTCGCAAAACAGTCCTACATCTGGCCCCAAGTCTCATATTTGTGTGTAGATCAGGGGCCACATGTACGATTGCAACATTTTGCGAGTTCCTAATTGTGACTTTTTGGGGCTCACAATTAGGATCTCGCAAAATGTGATGTACTACATTGTGTTCAACATTGTTTGCGATTCCCAATTAGGTCGCAAGGGACCTGCCTCATAAATATTCATGAGCCAGGTCGCAATTTGCAACCCTTTGGGAATACCCTGCACTCACAGGGATGGTAGCCTGATGGGTTCAAAAGACCATGATGTCTGTTATTGCTTTTTAAATAAAGCATTTTTTTGTTATTGGTGACGCGGAAATGAAGGTTTTACATTTATTAGCGCTTTTTCGTAGTGCTGCAATAATCGAGTGTGACTTTAACCGAACTAATAAAGATTGTACGGGGACAAAATTTGCCCTCAGAGTAGTTTGCCATCATTTATAAGCGTGCTTTAAATAACGTGATGTATTAGAAATGTACTAATCCGACATAATCGTAAACGTGTGCCATGATTTGCTTGTGTGAAATGTTTTAGCTTAGCCTAACTTTAGTAGAGGCTTCGGCCTAGTTGCCTTGTCTCACGGTTTAGATGCTCGTATTTTTCCACTGTGCAAATAAACGTGTATTCTTGCTCGAAGCTGTACTTTTCCAGTGAGCTCGGTTCACATGCTTATCTTTAAGGTTTCGTGCCAGCATGGCATCTTTTTCTTCGCTTCAAGGTCAATCTGCAGGTGCGGACAATGGAAGCTCTGAAAGTGAGTTAATTGGTATAATATGTTGCAACCTACGTACCCGACTCCAAGGATAATGTATGCTTAAGTAAAAGCTTGTAAACTGTTGTTTTTGATTGGACAATTTGAAGCTAACCTATGAACCCTCCAATGGAAGACCCTACTGGATTTGAACTGTTGCCTATAAAAATCAGGTGCACAAGGAGAAAGTAGCCATTGCAGCCATTTTGGCCATTTTTGCAGCCATTGCACCCATCGAGCCAGCTGATGATCGACGCCATTTTGAATGAGACCCTGATGCTTTCTCTAATCAAGAGAAAGAGACTTTAATTAATTCTTGCCCTAGAGACTTTAACTTTGATTCGTCCCTTGCATGAAGTAGTTTGTCCTTTAGTCTTGCCGCTGTGAGGCAATTGCCCCGTCCACCCTACCCCTTTGCCCCCTCCCATGCTGATCGAATCTGGTACCTGCGAGACGAAGACTTCCTTGAATGCTGATTGAATTTGGTAAATATGAAAGGAAATTGTACAATGGCATTGTGTTTTCTTTTTAGGTAACCAACTGCTGATTTTGATTAGAGCCCTAGTTAGGAGTTTTCCAAATTGATGTTATCAAATTGTTTTGCATGAAGTCCCACATGCTGATGCTAATTTGAGGTTAGGTGAGGATTCATTCGTTGCACGATGCAATTTGAGACCTTGTTATGCTGATCAATGTACGCAATTAGCTCATTACAGATTATTGTTTTAGTAGTTTGCGTTGCCATTATAGAAGGCATTATTATTCAAATGCTGCATAGATTGCATCTTTTCCGCCGATATGGACAGCTATTAATGTTCATCTACATTTATCATTTGGTGTTGAGACATATATATATTGTGCTAGCTCTGTTAATATAGGGAAATAAACTCACTAACTTTGCATAAAACTGGTGTGATTATTCGCGGCCGAAAGGTCACGGTTTCGCCGAAATAATGTCTGGATTAATTGTGAAGTGTTATGTTGTTCGTGGTATTGCCTATGTTCGTTATTGATTACTGATTATTGATCTTTGATTTGATAAAATTGATTTCTCTCGGGTAAGGAGAGCCCCACTTGGTCAAAAGATTCGTCGACCCAAGAGCTTCCAAAATACAGGTAAATTATTAGGTCGGAACGCTCTATCAGTAGATGGTAGCAGAGGACGGTTTCGCCCTTTGGGACCCCTACTCGAGAGGTACATGGTGTTAGATTAGCGGTTTCGCCCTTTGGGACCCCTACTCGAGAGGTACATGGTGTTAGATTAGCGGTTTCGCCCTTTGGGACCCGCTTGAGAGGTTGAATTAGATTTTCTTGGGTAAACCAGATTGAGAAAATTATGATGGGCTAAGCCCCCCGCGACTTTCCCAGGATCTCGGAGCTTTGCAAATGGAGAGAATGGAGGTGTGAAATCGGCGTTGGCGGTACTAGTGATGGTGTGAGTGAAGTTAGGGTTTTGCGCTTGCACAGCTTATTGCCGCAGATTGTGTGAGAAGGTTGCGAGGATTTTAGAGAATAGCGGAGGTGCGACTCCGAGTGTAGAAGTAGGGAAGTCGTCGAACTTCATAGAAAATAGCGGAGGTGCGACTCCGAGTGTGAGAGTAGGGAAGTCGTCGAACTTCATGTGCGTGTGGCGCTTTGTGCAGGAAAAAGGTCCACGTGGTTGTTGTTGTTGAGACGGGCCCTGCGAGGTCAAGAGACTCCGGAGTATGTTGAAAAGTGTATGAGACACTTGTTATATGTTGTGGTCTGGTCGGTTTAATAGGTTGATCGGGCGTGGTCAACGAGTCGGTACGTGTGTTAAGGGAGTGAAAGAAACTTCGACTTCGGGCTTTGACAAAATTCTAAGTGCACTAGAATAGATCATTGACAAGTTGAGAGCAGAGTCTGCGGGTCAGATTTGCTTGCGAAAGTGGGAACCGAGAAAGATGGAATAACTGCAGAGGCTAGTGAAAAATCCCTAAGGTTCTGAAGCGATTGTGTTACCCTTCCTGTAGTAAGCCGACAGATCTGTTTTATTATTATTTGGTTGCTCGCGATATATGCCAAGTTGTTACGAGAGGAGCTGAGTGAAGGAGGACAAGCCGCGAGGCTTTGTCAGCCGCAGTGTGCGTGAGTGTGACGTCACTAGGAGCCGCGCTGGGATAGGTTGGTTGTAGAGACGGGTCGCGCACGGATTGGACGCAGTCTGTGGGGCTCGATTGGAAGGGGAAAGGCAAGCGAAGAGTATTCCGGGAATTAAAGTCACTTATTGATTACAAATTTTGTGAAATAAAGGCGAGAAAATGAAGTTTTTGAAAGCATTTAGGAGTGCGATGAAGGGAGAGTCTTACATTAAAGCGAGCGTAGGAGAAGAGACGCCGCCCGAAGGTACACCAGCTTACATTGTAATGGAGGAAAGGGGAGTAGCTCCGTGCCTTTGGCTAAAGCAATGGCACAAGTTGACAGAGAAACATGGGAGCGTAGCGTTCCCGATCCACGGGACATTCAATATAAGGATCTTAGAGAATTTGAGATTTGCGATGTACGACATGAAGGTACCTCCAAGGCCAGCACAGTTTGAGGCTCTAGCGATTTGGGAACTAATGGCTAGACAGCAACAGCAAAAGAAATTTGAGACCAGGATAAGAAAGGTAGAAAAGACACTAGCGGACGCTCGGTGGGACAATGCACAGAAAGTGTGGAGGGCAGATGTATTGCAGGGGATAAAATTGTTCCCCGCAATTGCTAAAGAGGAAGAGGCGACAGGCAAGAAGGCTACCTGTAAGACAAACAGAAGGTGTTCCAAAGATAGAGAAGATGAGTCAGAGGATGAGGAGTTCATCACGCAATTGCTGAATGACCGTCCACCACCTTATGCAGAGAATGAACAAGGTCCATGTACCAGTTCTGCCCCTCTGGCACCGGTACAGAATAATGAAACCCCGAATTCAGAAACGCCATCGGGATCTAAGGACCCGAGCTTACTGTTCACCCCGCGGATACCGCAGGTTAGGAGAATATATCCAGATGTGCCCGTGTTGAAAGCAGCAGAGAGTTATCAGCCACAGGTCCCAAGGTACTACAGCAGTGACCCCGGTGCGGGAATGGTTCTAGACCCCACCGTAATGGGAGTACAGAATGGTCGCAACCCGACTTTGGCACAAGCTGAATCAACCCAGCTTTTGATGCCCCAAAAGCAGATGAAAGGGGGGACAGCTCATGCTCAGATGACAGGGAGTCAGACGGGCATGCCGGCAATGATGACCCATGGTGTGGGGATGAACATGCCTCAGAGCATGGGGAATGGACAGAACCCAGATGCAATATCCCTACCCATTACTGTAGGTCCACCGGTACCTTTGTACGTTCAGCCTGCTAACTCAGGTATGAGCGGTCAGGGATCAGTGATGCAGAGTGGGACGGAAAGGAGGTGCATAGAAAACACTCCAGGGATAACCCCGATAGTGGCTCAGCCAACTGGACACGGATCCTTGATGGAGTTTAGCCCCATATGCGCTCAGTCAACAGTGGTGAGGTCGAGTCCCCCGCTGGTGATACCGCTATCGTCACACACTGAGAAGTTGCCGCAACCATCAATGGCAGTCGATGTGAATGCTACACTGATGGGGTTGAATGTGCAACAGCTGACGCAGTGGTACAACAGCCTGAATTCCACACAAAGCCCAGCCAGTGGGAGGGGAGAAGACTATCTGAATAGGGTCAGGTTGAACATGGAAGCAGGAGAATTGGTGGAAGGGACTATGGGTGTGAATAGGTTAGAGTCCTACTCGGAAGAAGAGCTAAGGTACCTATGTCCCAGGATTACAAGGGAAGTGAATAAGGTACATAGAAGGTTGCAGGAAATAGCTGACAAGAACGGGGTTGAGATAGACAAGACAAAACACTAGAGCAGGAGCTATAGATTGGATTTTGGGACCACAGACTTTAAACACATGAGGTCGGCAGGCATGAAAACGCACCTTAGAGAGTTGCTGCAGAGTGCGCAAGTGTGGAGGTGTCTAGACAAATGGGAGAGCAGATGGGTAAAGAAAAAGGAAAAGAAGAAAGACAGTGTTCCAGAGAACCATGAGAAAAGACCACAGAGTAGTGATGCAGTAACTATGTTACCGATGAGAGAGACAGCAGGGGGAAAATTAATACATGTACCGTGGCACAGAAGTGACATTCAGTCCTTTACAGATGATTTTCCCAAACTGAGAGAGAAACCGATTGAATGGTATCAGCAGACTGATAGGTTTGTGAAGCTTGCAAAATGTCTTTGGGAAGACCTGAACACCCTCTTTGAGATTGTGGTTCCGGCAGATTTGTGGGAAGACTGCAAAAGAGCTGTAGGTTGGCCGACAAGTGAACCAGAGAGAGACAGGGATACAGGTGCACCATCACCTATGGTAATGAGTTTGTACTATAAGGTGATTGAGCACTTGAAGACGAAGGTTGCCGCGAAGAATGTGGATTGGCAGAAGATTGATCGGACTGCCCAAGAGGCTAAAGAGTCAATCCACAGTTACTATGAGAGGTTGTTGAAGGCGTTCAAGAACTACAGTGGCACGGAAACAATAGAGGCGAAGGACATGCTTAATTTTGTGTTCAGATTTGTGGAAGGGCTGAGACCAGAGATAAGTCAGATGATAAAGTCGCATTTGATTTGTTGGCAGTCGAAGCCGATTGATGAGGTGTTGACGTATGCGAAATACTGTAGCTACGAAATTGAAGTGAAACAAAAAAAGTTGAAAGAGAAAGTGATGGTGATGCAACTTAAGGCAGCTCAGACAGGTTTGCAAGGGTTGCAAGGGTTCTCACAGCAGATACTGCAACCGCAGCTGCAGGGAAACATGGTGTTTCAGCCACAGGCGAGAGGCAGAGGCAGAGGAGGTTTTGGGAGTAATGGTCCCGATTTGAGCACTGTTGTGACTCCGAATGGTGTACAAGCACTGAAAAAGGGGATGCCGTGTCACGTGTGCGGAGTCGTCGGACATTGGAAACGCGAGTGCCCGATGTTGGTGCAGGAAGGTGCAGGTGTTGGTCAGCAAAACAATGATGTCAATGCATTTCAGACAATGAGGGGACCGAAAATGAGAGGTCCAAACCCAAATTTTCAGACCGTAAATCAGCTGCAAGGATTACAGCCCATGCAGCCGCAGCAGATGCAGATGCCCCGTATGCAGATGACGCAAATGCAGCCAATGCAACAGCAGTTTCCCATGGTACCTAATCAGCCAATGCAAATACCCTTGGCACCAATGAATCAGCAGCAAGTGATGGTTCCTCCACAGGTCTTGGGTCATGTGATGAGTACAAATGACACAGTGCAACAGTTCCCATTACACAGTGAGAATGGAATAAACGATGCATGGGAGAGTGAAAGCTCAGATGAGGAGGGAAATTGTGTGCTTGCAGCATCCTTGGAAGTTGATCAAAAGGGTCCGTATGTGGAGGGAAGAGTAATGGGTCATCGTGTTTCATTCTTGGTTGACACAGGAGCCACACGTTCAACTGTTAGGAGCATTGAAGTACCAAATTTGCCCCTCTCAGGGAGAACAGTTCAGGTAGTGGGGGTAGCGAACAGGCACCTGACAAACCCAATAACAGATCCAGTACCAGTTAGAATTGGGAACTATCAAGGGTCACATAATTTTGTGGTCTGTGACTCAAGCCCGGTAGCACTGTTAGGGAGAGACCTATTGTGCAGATTGGGGTGTTCGATCATGTGTTCGAACGATGGAATTAAAATTCAAACGAACAGTGATGGGGAAGAGGAGGACAGTGAAGAAGGGGACGGGATAGAGACTGTCGATGAAGAATATCCTTTGATTAACCTTTTCCCGATGATAACTGAAGAGGATATTCCAGCTGAATTAAGGGAAACAGTGGGAAAAGAAGTGTGGGATATGACAGGAAAGGAGGTGGGATTGGTGAAAGGAGTGGAACCAGTGAAAGTGACCGTAAAACCCAATGCAACCTTTCCCCAGACCCCACAATACCACATGGCGCAAGACACCCTCATGAAAGTGGCCCAACTAATTGACGAATTTGTGAAACAGGGAGTACTGAAAGAAGTGTTGAGCAGTCCATGTAATTCACCAATCATGGGACTAATAAAGCCGAGTGGAAAGGTCCGACTTGTGCAGGACTTGAGAAAAATAAATGACATCGTAGTTAAATGTTGCCCTGTAGTGCCGAATCCAGCTGTGATAATGTTTCAAATTCCTTGCGAGGCCGAGTGGTTCTCAGTCATCGACCTGTCACAAGCATTCTTTTCGGTGCCTCTTCATGAGGACAGCCAATTTCTCTTCTGTTTCAAATTCCTAGACAGAGTTTACAGCTGGTGTCGAATTCCTCAAGGGTTTTCTGAGTCACCGTCAATTTTCAATCAGATTCTGAAGAAAGACTTGGAAGCATTGAAATTGCCATTCGAGTCAACCCTAGTGCAGTACATTGATGACTTACTGATCGCATCTAAGACAGAAAGTGACTGCACAGCCGATACCATTGCCCTACTGAACCATTTGGGAGGGAATGGACACAAGGTGTCTCCTTCGAAATTACAGTTCTGTCAGAAGAAAGTGAAATACTTGGGCCATCAAATAGAGAAAGGGTCGCGGAGAATAATGAAGGAAAGAATAACAAGTGTACTCCAAATGAGTCCACCGAAGACTAGAAGGGAGGTGAGGAAGTTTTTGGGGATGGTGAGCTACTGTCGCCAGTGGATTCCCAACTTCTCGGCTCTAGCAAAGCCTTTACTGAAACTGACCCAGAAGGATGCATTGGATGCAATTGAGCTGAAAGGAGATGAGATGGATGCTTTTATTGAATTGAAGGAATGCATGTGCAGGGCTCCAGCTTTAGGTATGCCTGACTACACAAAGCCTTTCACATTGTTTTGCCATGAACGTGATGCATGTTCTTTGTCTGTCTTGACACAAGCCCATGGTGGCATAAACAGACCAGTAGCATATTTTTCAGCTACTTTGGATCCGGTCGCAGCAGCACTGCCAGGGTGCTTGCGCGCCGTAGCAGCAGTTGGTATCAGCCTCACTCAGAGTGAAGGAATAGTGATGGGACATCCAGTAACAGTCATTGTCCCTCACTCAGTTGAGATTCTTTTGACCCGCTCCCGAACGCAACACATGACTGGAGCAAGGCTTACCAGGTATGAAACGATAATTCTGGGCTCACCGAATGTGCAGCTGAAAAGGTGCACTACGTTGAATCCAGCAACCTTGCTACCCGGTGAAAATGCTGAAATTGAGAACGCTGAAGATGTCGAGCACGACTGTCTTCAGGTGACTGAATTTTGCACAAAACCACGACCTGACATCAAGGATACTAAGCTTGATGAAAATGACCAAATTGTTTTTGTTGATGGGTCATGTTTAAGAGATGCATTGGGAGTATTAAAAGCAGGATATGCTGTATGTACTGTAGCAGGTGTCCTGGAAGCGTCCTGGCTTCAAGGAGTCTATTCTGCACAAGTAGCAGAGCTTGTAGCCCTTACAAGAGCATGCCAACTGTCTACATTGATGAAGGTTACCATTTACACTGATAGTCAGTATGGGTTTGGAATTGTGCACGACTTTGGGCAACTATGGTCACAGAGAGGTTTCCTGACTTCTTCAGGATCCCCAGTGAAAAATGGGGAGAGAATAAGGGAATTGTTACATGCCATTCAAATGCCAGCCGAAATTGCAGTGGTAAAGTGTAGTGCTCATACAAAAGGACAGGACTATGTTTCCCTGGGAAATGCATATGCGGATCAAGTCGCAAGATTTTGTGCCTTGAACTGTATATTGCTCAAGGATGAATGGAACTCGATCAGTGAGCCAGAGCTTGAACCAGCCGAAGCATTTGCTTTGAAGGTCATAGATACAATGGATGAACTAAAAGCATTACAGAATAGCGTCAGGGAGGATGAAAAGGTTTCCTGGATTAAGTCACAATGTGTAAAGAGACCAGACGAGTTGTGGGTTTCAAATGAAGGAAAATTTGTCTTGCCAAATGGTCTCTTATCGCAGCTAGCGCGGTTCTATCATGGGCAAGCTCACCTAGGGAGAGATGCCATGATGAGGTTGTTCAAAACTGATTGGTTTAACCCCAGATTTCGTCAAGTTGCAGAAGCAGTCTGCCACCGATGTGTCACTTGTCAGCAGATTAACCCAGGAAAGGGAACAGTTGTGAACATGGGGCACATTGGCAGGGCAGCAGGCCCGTTCAGTCGAATGCAAATGGACTTCATTGAGATGCCTGTGCATGGAGGTTTGAAGTATGTGTTGGTGATTGTGTGCATTTTTAGTCACTGGATTGAAGCATACCCCACACGTAGAAATGACAGCCTTACAGTTGCTAAACTATTGTTGAGGGAGTTGATACCACGTTTCGGATTCCCGATCTCTTTAGAATCAGATAGGAGAAGTCACTTCAATAACGAGGTGATAAAGTTACTTTGCGCAGCGCTGAACATTGAGCAGAAACTGCATTGCAGCTATCGCCCCGAAGCACCAGGACTGGTGGAACAAATGAATGGTACCCTGAAATCAAGAATGGCGAAAATATGTGCATCGACAAATTTGAAATGGCCTGACGCATTGCCTTTGGTGTTAATGTCAATGAGAAACACCCCTGACAGAAAGACTGGATTGTCCCCGCACGAAATTCTCATGGGCAGGGCTATGAGACTTCCTGCAGTTCCCGCAAACGCGCTTTTGAATATTACAGATGATATGGTGTTAGACTACTGCAAAGGTCTGGCTGACGTGGTTCGCTCTTTCTGTCACCAGGTGGAAGCAACCACCTTGCCACCGATCCAAGGTCCAGGACACACACTGAAAGCAGGTGACTGGGTCGTGATAAAGAAGCACGTGAGGAAGTCGTGTCTGGAACCCCGTTGGAAAGGCCCTTTCCAAGTGATTCTGACAACAACTACCGCTGTGAAGTGTGCGGGAGTTCCCAACTGGATTCACGCCAGTCACACAAAGAAAGTGTTGTGTCCCACAGAAGAGGAAGTTGAAGCGCTGAAACTGCCAGTACCTGATAAAGTGCCGAGCGCTGAGGCAGAGCAAAACAGAACTAACAGCGAACAGGCAGTAACAGAGGAGAGAGAAATATTCTCTGAGGACGAAGCAACCGATTCACTTGGGGAAGACCAAGGAGAAACCTCAGACAGCGACAAAGAAGCTGAAGGTAGCAAAGAGCCTGAAGCAGCTGAAAGTGACAAAGAGCCTGACGAGAGTAGTGGTGACAACGGGCTCGAAAGAGGTGAAAAAGCAGGAGAGCCTGATCAGAGGAGGGCTTTCCCAGAAGCAGACGATACAGAAAGGGGTGGAAAGGCAGGAGAGCCTGATCAGAGGAGGGCTTTCCCAGAAGTAGACGGTACAGAAAAAGAAAAGGAAAACGTAACTGATTCCCCGGAAGAAGGGGACAAGGAGAAACAGAACGAAATTGTACAATCTTCTTCAGAAGAGAGCGCAGGTCCATCAAATGGTCACAGTGCAAAGAAAAGACCAAGCATCTCGCCAGCAAAACTGAGAACTAGAGAAAAGTCGAATGACAGTGAAGGGCCAAAAGTGAAGGAGAAAATAAAGGAAGTGTCTGTTGTGGTACCAGTATCAAGTGAAGAAAAGGACTTGACCAAAGAGGAAAGTACCAGTGAGGCAGAATCAAAGAGAGAGGCAAAATTGAAAAGGAAAAGAATACCAAACAGGAGGTATTCCGGTCCAGAATGGGCATATGCAGTCAATGACGATTGGGCTGATGAATTTGTATCTCTTAGCCTCGAGAACGAAGAAGAAGAGATACCAATAGAAAAGAAAAGTTTTATAGACACTGTTGATTGAAAGCTGGTAAATGACATTGCTTGCTAAAATCTAACGTGATACAACCAGCTGAGACATTGCTAAAGAGACATTGCTAGAACCGGATGAGACTTCGATAACCTGATTGACTCTTAAACCCGAATTGAGACAACATTGCTGCTAACCGATAAGTGACTGGCCTACTGAAGAAAACTGTGTGAACATTGCGCTTGTTCCGTTTTGTAACTGATTGCTAAATAGTTTCTTTTATAAGTGTTTTCAGCTCTCTGATTCTATACAGATCATGTCTAAGTACGCTACGCAAAACGGTAGAATGAAATATTGTAAATATGTGTGTATAGGCTTGGTAGTTGCATGTACAATAATAATAATGGCAATAGTGCTTGGAATGCGTGGGAAGGGTGAGAATGAGAAAATTGAGGCTTCTACTATTGCTCCTGTTCCTGTCACTGAACTAACTGCATTGAAAAGACTAGACTTAGATGAGAGACACTTGCATGAGAAGAAGGAACTTTCGTATAATGTTTTCTATCGCTTACTAACAGAATATGTGGAGACTATGGATGCGAAAGATTGTTACGTGTGTACACAGATACCGACATCGGTAACGGAAGGGGTGACTTATCACCACATGCCTCTTACATATGGGATTACATGTAGTATAGTAACTTCTAGATTTTATGGTCAGACTAACATACAGTATTTTTATTCAAATTATGATGTCACTTTTGCGTATGTGCCTATAATCACGCAGCTAAGCCAGACTGCTAAAGATTGGGATGCTAAAATAATGAGGGAATTTTTCGAGCCGATGCTACCTTTTGAAACGGCTCACGCTCATAGGGAAAACCTTACCTGCTCGCTCACCGCTGTAGAAATAAGCTTCTTAGATCGCACAGATGATAGAAGGGCACAAATGAATGCAAAATTAGAAAAGGAGCTACACGAGAGGACTTCAGTAGATAATTATGCTTTTGCTGCAATAAAAACACAAGGGAAAATAGCTTTAGATGCTTGGCATGTAGGGAAATTTTGTATATATCGTGGTGAGTCTTATTACGATAATATTTTTGTGGGTGCGAGTGAATGTAAACACACGTTTATCTTTAAGGCCAAATGGACATTCATGCTGAACGGACTTGACCCTGTCATACCAGGTGTATATTACATTTGTGGGCATAATGCCTATTATCGTCTCCCAAAGGGATGGTGGGGGAGATGTTATTTGGGTATAGTGTTCCCAAAGGTTTATCAACTGGATGACCTATCGGTGATTCCAAAGACGCCTG
Source organism: Pleurodeles waltl (assembly GCF_031143425.1). NCBI lineage: Eukaryota > Metazoa > Chordata > Amphibia > Caudata > Salamandridae > Pleurodeles > Pleurodeles waltl. The sequence goes on from NC_090445.1 coordinate 1,606,178,047, forward strand.
GATCCCATCGTATCCAGAAAAGAGAGACCGCAGCTGCTGTGGTAGGAGATATATTTGGAGCCATGATTCCTTCATTGGGAGTTGTGTTGAATTCCATCAAAATAAGAAAGTTGTCTACTATCGTGGATAACATGTTGACAAAGTTTTCAGGTGCTATAATCCTGATGGATGCTGAACTTGCAGCGGAAAGAGCTATGACTCTTCAAAACAGGCTTGCCCTAGACATTCTTTTAGCAAAGGATGGCGGCGTTTGCAAAATGCTTGGTGCGCGCCACTGTTGCACGTATATTCCTGACAACAGTGTGAAGATTAAAACAATGCTTGCAAATCTAACAAAAGAAAGTGCAGATTTGAAGGAATTGAAAGAACCAGGAGTTTGGGAGAAAGTTGGAAAGGGAATTGCGTCAGTAGGAAGTTGGTTAGGTGGGATTTGGAATGGAATATTGCTGAAGATAATACAGGGAATTCTAATAGTGCTAATTTGCATCTTTGGAATTTGGGGAATAAAAAGGGGAATAATAATGATCATGGAAAGAATAAGGAGAAGGAAGGAAGAGAAAATGATGAAAAGAATGGCAGAAGAATACAAAGCGAGAACAAGGGGAACTAAAAGGCAAAGAGAACTGACAGAATTTTAATGGAATAAAATTTGTGGGAATGTTTTGTGTGATGACAAGTAGTCATCAGAGGAGGGATTGGTGACGCAGAAATGAAGGTTTTACATTTATTAGCGCTTAAACGTAGTGCTGCAATAATCGAGTGTGACTTTAACCGAACTAATAAAGATTGCACGGGGACAAAATGTGCCCTCAGAGTAGTTTGCCATCATTTATAAGCGTGCTTTATATAACGTGATGTATTAGAAATGTACTAATCCGACATAATCGTAAACGTGTGCCATGATTTGCTTGTGTGAAATGTTTTAGCTTAGCCTAACTTTAGTAGAGGCTTCGGCCTAGTTGCCTTGTCTCACGGTTTAGATGCTCGTATTTTTCCACTGTGCAAATAAACGTGTATTCTTGCTCGAAGCTGTACTTTTCCAGTGAGCTCGGTTCACATGCTTATCTTTAAGGTTTCGTGCCAGCATGGCATCTTTTTCTTCGCTTCTAGGTCAATCTGCAGGTGCGGACAATGGAAGCTCTGAAAGTGAGTTAATTGGTATAATATGTTGCAACTTACGTACCCGACTCCAAGGATAATGTATGCTTAAGTAAAAGCTTGTAAACTGTTGTTTTTGATTGGACAATTTGAAGCTAACCTATGAACCCTCCAATGGAAGACCCTACTGGATTTGAACTGTTGCCTATAAAAATCAGGTGCACAAGGAGAAAGTAGCCATTGCAGCCATTTTGGCCATTTTTGCAGCCATTGCACCCATCGAGCCAGCTGATGATCGACGCCATTTTGAATGAGACCCTGATGCTTTCTCTAATCGAGAGAAAGAGACTTTAATTAATTCTTGCCCTAGAGACTTTAACTTTGATTTGTCCCTTGCATGAAGTAGTTTGTCCTTTAGTCTTGCCGCTGTGAGGCAATTGCCCCGTCCACCCTACCCCTTTGCCCCGTCCCATGCTGATCGAATCTGGTACCTGCGAGACGAAGACTTCCTTGAATGCTGATTGAATTTGGTAAATATGAAAGGAAATTGTACAATTGCATTGTGTTTTCTTTTTAGGTAACCAACTGCTGATTTTGATTAGAGCCCTAGTTAGGAGTTTTCCAAATTGATGTTATCAAATTGTTTTGCATGAAGTCCCACATGCTGATGCTAATTTGAGGTTAGGTGAGGATTCATTCGTTGCACAATGCAATTTGAGACCTTGTTATGCTGATCAATGTACGCAATTAGCTCATTACAGATTATTGTTTTAGTAGTTTGCGTTGCCATTATAGAAGGCATTATTATACAAATGCTGCATAGATTGCATCTTTTCCGCCGATATGGACAGCTATTAATGTTCATCTACATTTATCATTTGGTGTTGAGACATATATATATTGTGCTAGCTCTGTTAATATAGGGAAATAAACTCACTAACTTTGCATAAAACTGGTGTGATTATTCGCGGCCGAAAGGTCACGGTTTCGCCGAAATAATGTCTGGATTAATTGTGAAGTGTTATGTTGTTCGTGGTATTGCCTATGTTCGTTATTGATTACTGATTATTGATCTTTGATTTGATAAAATTGATTTCTCTCTGGTAAGGAGAGCCCCACTTGGTCAAAAGATTCGTCGACCCAAGAGCGTCCAAAATACAGGTAAATTATTAGGTCGGAACGCTCTATCATTATACAGCCCGTTTTCCTTAAAGGAAAAACGGAATGAATTACAAAAACAAAAATAAAAAAATGTTGGCGCCCACATTCACAAAGGGGAAGGGGTCCCTGGTGGAGCCCCTTCCCGTTTGTAAATGGGTTACCACCTCCTTCACGGTGTCAGTAAAAGATGAATGTTTTGGGACTTCATTCCAGTCGCAAAACATTCATACATGGCCCTTTGACCTGCTGTTAGGAAGGGAAGCGCTTAATACGCCCCTTCCTAATACCGACTCCCAAACCCTATTTTGCGATTCGGTAATTGGTTACCGAATCGCAAAATAGGGTTGGTACATGGCAAAAGGCCATTTTGCGTTAGCAAATGGCCAAATTCCCTGTTTGCAAATGTTAAATACTTTTGTACATGTGGCCCCAGGTTTCATGTTTGGGTGTACCAGTTCAATCGTAGGTTGGCAAGGGAAGGTGAAGGTCATGTGAATGCACCGGGTCAGTTGTGGGTGACCACATTTGCAGATGATTAGTTAAGCACCCTCGCGGATGTGTCCAGCTCGCTATGAGCGATGAGAGAGAGAGTGATGAGTGATCCCGGATGTACGCCAGTTCCGAGCATTGACACATAATGCCAAGGTGATGCAGTACCACAGTTCTGGAGATTTAAAGACCCATTATACCAGGTGGATGTGTTAATGAGAAGTCTAAGGTATTATGGAAATATTTTGTCTCACGCCAAGTTGCTTCACTCACACACATATTGCAGTGTCATCCTGACACAACGTTAGGCTCATACTCTTCAGGCCCTCAGAGATACCTGTACTTCAAGTAGCAGTAGCTGTGAAGGTCCAGGGAACCAAGGGCTGCTACCAAAATGTATTTAACACCAGGAAGGTTGCCTTAAGCACAAGAATGTTTTTGTCAGTATCAAGTGATGGCGCTCCATAGAATCCACATTCTCACCCCTCCATCATTGTACCCAGAAGAAACTGGCATTTCTTAGACATCTGTTTGCAGTTTTACAAAGTCTACCTAACTACACCTTTTGAGAATGAGAACTGATCTCGGCCAATCACCAAGTTTCCTGAATAGTGGCAAAAATGGACAGATGGTTCTGTTCCTGATTCCATTGGCAAGTCGTGTATTTGTTTAAAGTCTTTGTATCCATATTGAATAAGCATCTTCTTGACATACATTACCAGTCTAACCATCTCAAATGTAGAAAAAATCTTAAAAGCTGGCTGTTCTGATTTAGAAATAGAGTTAGATATTGAGTGAACTGAGCTGGCATAGCGTCACACATTCCATTTGGTGATAGCGCAAAGAGGCCCCTTGAGGTGGTGAAGAGTGCTGATGATAATATACATAATGATATAGATGGGAAACAATGTGAATGCAGAGAGCATTCTATGATGAAAGCATAACCGTCTAAGCGGTACTACACATTGTCCTTGCAAGGGAAGATGCTGAATCCTTCCCCAGGGTCAGGGCATGCAGAGCCCCAGTGATTGACATTAATTGAGTAGGAACCAGAAATAGCTTGACATGTTCAAAGAGAGGCCTTGGACAAATAGCATGGGGAAAGTCCAGGGTTTCTGAGGAGTTTGGGTTCTCACAACTAGCTGTTGGGGCTGGGATAGATGTGAATGTGACCATCTCAGGAAAGCTTTGCCTTTTGTTTTGTCAAGCTGAGGCGGATTGCCTTATGATGGTATTGCATTTCATGGTCACAAACCAAGAGTTTTTCTACTATTTTTTCCCAAAGCAGGGTATATCCATATGTGTCCATCGGGTTGAAATTAGACAGCAGAGGCAATAGTCAGGCTCGCAGATGGCCATTAAAAAAGCAACAGTCTTAGGTGGTATGGAGAACTTTACCCCTTCACCCTCACCTGAAAAGCAGGAATCAAGCCCATTTTTTTTTTCAGCCCAGCAAGGTAAGGGGTAGAGAAGGAAGAAAAGGTGGGCTTAGGAGTCCAACCATCGCCCAATCACACGCAAGCCCCAACTGTCCACTGTAATGAGCCTCCACAACTGACCTAAAGGTGTAGTGGTCTCTGATTGTGGGTGAATGTTACTATTGCTTACTAGAGACAATTTCTGCAAACAGGCTAGAAATCTCTTTTAGGATTTCTAAAAGTTGCTCTTTTGGGCAGCAAATGTACTATCATGCCTGTCTCATTGATTGGTACAGAAGCGAACTTTGTAAAAATCCTTAAGCTTGTCAGAGTTAAAGATCTGAATCCCATGTGAATCCATAAACTAGTATATTATTACATTTATAAACTGCATTGCTTTGTTTATTTTTATGCAGTGACTCACTGTCCTCGCTGGATTGTATTGTGCTTTGTAAATTATAAACATCTGAACAAAAATAAAACTGGTCCAGAAACTGGTCTGTCAATTTTCCCTTATATGCTTAAAGACAACCTCCAACAGTTCCAAAGCAGATATCAGGGCAAGAAGGCTCTGCACCCTTCCAAAGCAAGTAGAAACTTTGTGGTTTTTGTTGTTTGTTTTACAGGGGGGGGAATACTTTTTGAGCCTTTGCCCAATTAAAACTGCTACCTTCAGACTTAGGGCCTGGTTTATAGTATGGTGGAGGGGTTACTTCGTCACAAACATCATGAATATCCTGTCTGCCTTATTACAAGTTCCATAGCCTATAACCCACTCCGCCAAACTCTAAATCAGGCCCTTTGTCTTTTTTGGTACTCAAAATTGTTCAGCGGGGCTAGTCTGAAGCTGTATCCAACAAAGTGATTATGAAATTGGACACTTTTAGCGTGATTGCCTTCTGAATCTCTGGGTGCCTTGCAAATCCAAAAATTGTCTAATTACCAACTTTTCATATTTTCTAGAGCAATTCCTCTTCATCAATTTTAAAGCTCATGGACAGCACTAAGAGGCCAGTACAAACTCCATCAGAGACCAACAGTAATGTCAAGTCAAAACTGGTCACTCCAAGAAAAAGGCCTCTTTGGAACTTTTGAAGTCTTTGTAGCCACACCAGAGGTTAGATAACTGACACTTTGAGTCTACTTCTTAGCCCTAAGGATAAGTGATAGTAGGTTAAGCCACTCCAATCTCCACACTTTATGGACAACTGTTCAGTTCTCTTCTGTTCTGCCACAGGTCCAGAAAGTGTTTTGAGTAACTGGGGTTGAGCTGCTACCTTTGTTCAACTCAGTAGCCTGTGTGAGGGTGTGGCTGCTGGACTCTCCCTGACCAATGAGCACAAAGTTTCCAAGGGCAAACATTCCGACTTTTGCAGCACGTCCTGTGTACTTCACTTCAAACTTCACTACAGTGCCCCATTTTCAGTAAAATACATCATGACAGAATCTTTCTGCCCCCTGAGGGAGTTTGTGGTGTGCCTAAGTATATATCTAAGGTAATGAAGTATCCCTCCCACTCAATCGCTCCTAACTAGTTCTAGGGCCAGCTTCCTTTTCCCCTGAGACTAAAGCAAGGAAACTAAAGTGTATTTTGGGATAAAAAGACCTCTCTTCTTCAGGCTTCCTTTATCACAAAAGTACAAATGTAGAGGTCTCTCCCTGGTTCCTTTTAAGCTTGTGAAATTCCTGGATCCTGCTTAACTGCCCTGCTTGGATTAAGCTGGTTTGGATTCCTCCCCAAAGCAGTCCTACCAGGCAAAAGCCATTGTATATGCTCACAAAGCAATACCTCATACCTCAACAAAACAGCACTAACAGGTAGGTAGGTTAATATTAATATGCTAGCAGAGCTTCAGGCAGGGAAAGTATGCATTTTTATAAGTTACTTTCCCTCTGTGTTTAACAAAAATCTAACTTCATGATTGAATTAGATTTGTACTAAATGATAAAACACAGTGGCTGAGCCAGCTCTGTAGCCTAGTCCCAACCAGAGGTACACAATTATCACATTAACTGTGCTATAGCTTTTTCTTCATAGAACCAGCTATAGCCTTAATGGCGATAATAGCTTTTGGGGACCCTTTCTTATCAGCTACAAGGCCTATTTAGTGAGAACTTATTCAATATTTAAAATATTCCTTCATGTCAAAAAGGGGTATTTTGACAGGCTCACATGCAGGTTTAAGAGCTGCAGTAATCAGGCTTCACTTGTAGACCTGAAGCAATATTTTCCTTGTCATCCTAGCCTATGGAATGGCACAATAGGTGCTGTAGTCAACAGATGACATTAGCTTTCTTTGCAATTGGTGTATTTTCCTGCACCATATACTATAGTCTTACTGGAGAGTTAAATATGGCCACTTTGGGAATTAGCGAGTTAGAGTATATATTTGGGACGGGAGAGAAGTACCCAAGTGTGCAGAGTCCTAATGCCAGATGCATCATTCCACAAAACATGGGCATGACAGCACAAAAAGAGGGACTTTCTCACACTGCCCACTCCTAGATGAAAGATACAGAACAACTTAGCTATTCCCTTGGCAGATCTTGTCATCTAAGCAGAAGAACCGGGAAATGTCATTGGCATTGGTGAGGGCAGATCCATGTCTGTGTCCTACTGTAAAGACCAGTACTTGTAGGAAAATGGACAACCTCAGCAGTGTTGGATTCTTCTCATGTGCATCAGCTGTTTGAGAGGTATATGGTCATTTTGCACTCTTGAATAAGTCCCAAACATATAGGGCCTCAGTTTCATCAGGGATTAAACCACAGCAAAGACCTCCCTCTCAATGGCAACCCAACTCCGTCCTGTATGGACTTGGCACCTATTAATCAAGGTGATTGGCTTGTCTTGACCCTCATCATTTAGCTGTCACAGTAGTGCTCCAATCCCTTGCTCTGAAACATCTGCCTTGACAAAAAAACTCCTTGCTAAAATCAGATTCCCTAAGGAGTGCTGCAAAAAAGAGGGCCTCCTTCGCAGTGTCAAAGGGCTTCTGCCATTCCTCTGTCCAGATCAATTTCTTGGACTGTTTATTGGAAATCACCTCTGTCTAGGAGGGTGGGAGGGGGCACAAGGGTGCCATACTCCATGACAAACCTCCGGTAATATCCATTCCAACCCATAAAAGCCCTCATGTGAGCCTGGGATTTTGTGGGTTCCCAGACCACATCGGTTTGAATCTTTGGCTGCAGTGGCTCCACATGTCCCCCACCAACTTAATGACACAGGTACACAACAGATCCCTTTCCTATCAGGCACTTGTTGTCTCTGATAGTCAGGCCTGCTTGCACCAGGACCTAAAGCACTTCTCTAAGGTGAGTTATGTCAGAGGAAGTTAGAGACAGCAATGGAAGATGGTAGGGGTATTGTTCAGCCCAAGGGGCATCACCTAAACTAAAAATGATTCTCAGAGGTGGACAATGAAACCCTCTTATTAGCCCACTCAGACAGGGTGATCTACCATTACCCAAAGGCCTAATAAAAGTTACTGAAATACTTTGGAGTCCCTAATCTGGTTATGAACATTTGGGCTCTGAGGATGTAGAGGGCCTCAATTTTAGTAACCACATTCGGTGCCTGTAATCCACACAGAACCTGAGTTTGGGGGTCCCCGTTGAAGGATGGCCTTACGTACCAGTCCCAAGGGACAGTATCAAGGACTGCTTGAAGGCTAAATGATCCCCTGGGACAACATTTTGCCCACTTCTTCTTTGATGCTGGCCCTCAGTTTATCTGACAGCCTAGCATGCTGTCAATAGGCCATGGTGAAATTGTAATTACACCAGAGTAGTTGGAGCAATTTCAGTAATTTTGTGTTACTCTTGTAATTTGGGTTAAACATGCCTACCATAAGAGTACAAGAACAGGGCACAAGCAGCTGCTGGCTGCTACTGTTCATGTTCTCTTCGGTGCTATTTTATTAGTGCAAAATGCATCTGCAAGTCCTTTTTGCACACAAAGGTATACTTTGCACTAAAAAATATAGCACTAAATGCTGGGTTACGTTCCTTATGTAATTCAATGTAATCACATGCAATTATGCTACAGCAAATTATGTGAGTTACACCCTCCCCTAGCTGTTACTGTTGTCAATGTCATGCACACACCATTTGATCAGACTAGCTGTCGGGGAGAACAGACCACTAAACTGACCCATCAACTAGTGATAGTTCTTTTGGTACTGCTCTGTAAGTGTAGAGGAGAATACAACTTCTTCCACTTAGTTAGCTTTCTTATTTGATCCATATAAGATTAGGAAGATAGTCATTCTGTTTTTCCTTTTCCCCTGTCACCATCAACATAATCATGTCAGCCCTGTCAAAGTGGGGTTTCAAGTAATTGACATGAATCACTCCATTGGGGTGTGTGAGCGTGCCCAGGTCCACCAGAAAGGGAACCTCCACCATCTTTTCCAGTACAGTGTAGGGCCTGGAAGACTCTGGGAACCACTGGCTCTTCTACCCTTACCTCTTAACCAAGTTGGTACTCCACCAAAGTTATCATCTGATCTTACCACTGTTTGATCAGCTCTTCACTGGGCTTGAGATTCTGATTAGCTTTTTTCATATATTCAGCCATCCTAGATTTCGGTCCAATACACAGGCAACCATGTCATGCTTGAATTTATAGAGAGGTTTCTCACACCCTATTCTGACAAGGCTGAAAGGACCTCTCACATTGAGTCCATATAGGACCTGACGCCAGCGCCCTTCTGACATACCTCCCTGCAGGTGAACAAAAGGCATGGGAGCAAGACGTTGTGCTTCTGTGTGAGTTTTCTCAATGAAATACATGATCATGCCTTTCAGGGTCTTGTTGAAACCTTTAACATGACCCCAGGTTTGGAATTGATAAGGTGTAGTTCAAAGGTGTAGTTAACTTATAAGTCACCCCACATAGCCTTCCAGTACGCACACATGAAGTCTGTCCCACCAAGTGAACGAACCTCCTTCGGGAACACTACTCTTTTAAACATGCTAAGCAGGGCCCTGGTCACCATGGGCATAGTTACTGACTCAGATGTACTGCTTCAGGGTTTCTGGTGGCATGATACTCAATTATTAGGATAAACTGAGGCTGTCTTAGGGTCCCAACATAAGGCGCCCCTACCACTTACAGTGGAATAAGGGGAGCTTAGGCTCGCCTCCCGTCTTACCACTGGCTTCACAGGATGTGGATGAGCAACAGAACTCATTCACCTTCTCAGACAGTGGTCACCAGGAGAAGTGGTTAACTAACCTATTCCATGTCTTCACCTACCCCAGGTGTCCAGACAAGGGAATGTCATGGACCAGTCCCAGAGGGAGGGCCTATCAGCCTCCTAGCTGTCCTAGGTTTAAGGTACCTAGTCCCACTGTTCAGGTCACCATTTTCCCCATCGATCCTATGGGTCCCATTGGTACACTGTTGCTCCTATGCCTTAGCCTGGTGCTGCAAGGCTCCAAAAGTGAGACGTTTCTTTCTGCCTGGCAGAACTACTCTTTAGAAGCCCCCTACCCCTTATTACTCTGAGAGTTCAGGTGTTTCCTAGGATAGTTTTCTCTTCCCCCTTAGGATCTAGGTCATTCCCTTCTGGGTTAGACTCCTTGTGCGCTATTTGAACAGTTGGGGCTACCTTCCTGCAACCTTTGCCCTTCCCCTTGAACACACGGTTCTGGCCTATGGTTCAAGACTTAGGTCTCCTGACTCTCCTTGCAGGCTGTCTGGGGCCTTGTGGCCACCTACACCCATTCAAGCATGCCGAACATTTCAACATGGGTCCTCCTTTCAACATCTGCCCAAACAGAAGTTTCTAGATCATTGCCCAACAGATATTTCACTAGGATGACAGGACTACCAGAAACCACATTCAGGCCAAACTACCTACCCCTCTCCATGGTGACCATCACCACAGGAAGGTAGTTCACCTCTGTTTCAGCATTATTAAACCTATAGAAAATATCTGGAATGATCTGCTCTGGAACACACTGACTTTTCAATCCCAGTGGTCATACTGGTTCCTGTGTACATCGGAGCCTATATCCGGAGATTGTTAATCGATGGCCATACTTTATCATGCTCCAAAGCAAAGCAACCATGTTCTTAACATCCCCTACCCAGGAAGACTAGTGTAACTTCCATCCAATTATTGCTTTCCCCTGGATCAACATTCACCCTAGTTCCTACACTTACAATCCCTTGGGACTGCCCACTGATGAAGGGGTTCTTGGAGCAGGCAGTGTTTCTGTTCTGGTGCCAGGGCTGCTGACAGGACATTTGAGTCTTGTTGAGATCAAAATTCTTCTAATTATACCAACCTCATTTATTATTTGCAGTGGTTTTGAAATCTCTCTTTCCCAGACTTTGGGGGTGTTTTACAGAACTCATTCTTGGTATCCTGGTTGTTCTCCTTCTTTCCCTAATGAGGGCCTAACTCCACCTTTCTTGGGATCAACCCCTGGGATTTCTTAGACACATGTGTGCATAACCACACATCAGCTGACCTATCAAACTGTATGGATCAGTCAACTTGGGGTCCCATAGGTGATGGTGCAACTCTGATGACCAATTTCTCAAGCTATGCTCCTTAGTAATCATTCAAATAGACATTCAAAGGTATCTACTTTACTGCGCTTCAACCAGCAGTGCTTTTCGAGAGACATCTATAAACTCTTCCCAAGACTACTGAGTTGAATTTGTGTGTCTTAGCTTCATATGATACTCCTCAGGACAGAGACTGAACTTGTTTACTAATGCGTCTTTTATGTGGGTGTTTGAGTCTGCTACCTCACACTCTAGGGTCAAGAGTGTATCCTTCCCCTGGTTAAGCACTAACTCACAGAATAATGATCTCAAATATTGTTTGTATAGCTTCCATATCTTCAATGCCATCTCAAAAGAATCAAACCATGTATTTATGACACCCCTTCCCTCAAAGTTGGGCATTATCCCTTTAGGTAGACTGTGGGGGCTGGACCTCCCTGTAAACACTGTACCTCTCCTGCCATGGCTTCATTGGGTTGTATCAGGCCTTCTACTCTTCTTAGGCCAGTTTCTTTTCCTCCCATGTCAACATATTTTTCTCCAGGGTGATGAAAGCCAGCTTAGTTTGATTCTCCCTTTCTGACTGCTTGTCATTATGGTTCAGCTGGTTTAGTGCTCTGGGGTCAGACTGCTGACACCCTCACTGACAACCCCGAAAGTGCAGTGGCGAGTCCAGGTTGTCCCCTGCTTCCTCCAGCTCTTCTTCATGCTCATCTGAGGTAGTTTGTAGCTGGCAGATCTCCGGCCAGGCCCTGAGTGCTTTCTGAAAATACTCCTCCTTGAATTTCAGATCAACATCAGCTTGCACAGGGTCATCAGCTCTCCAGTGAAAGGGCTCACCTGGGTACCCAACTCCACCTCGATGTTCATGAAAACACAAGGTGCAAAAATGCGAATCATAAATGAATGTAGAAAAATGGCTCAATCAAGATCTTAAGCCAATTAAAAATCAGTGGTTGCAGTCATTTGTATAGATGGATTTTTAATGTCCACTTTTAAATTGAGTGGCGACTGTTAAACCCAAGTTCTGGATCCTGCCACTGAACACCAATGTAAGAAAATAGGGCTTTTTACTCTGGTAGGACTCACATCTTCCTATACCTATAACCTATTTTCATAGAGTAGAAAAGATGGAAAGACTGAAAACGAGAGGCATAGTTGATTCTGGACTACTTCAGATTTTTAGGAAGGAAACAGCAGTTTTTTTTTTTACTTTTTTAATTTTATTCAACCATCATACATGACATCACAATACTTAATAATACTTGCATGGCCAATAACCTCAGATAACACCCCAATTCTCTCCCCGTGAGGCCAGAAAATCCAGTGGAGTATATTCAACGGTCCATGATACTCGTGATCATTATTACCTCGCATGACTTCCGACAGAAGTTTAAGCATCTTACCATGAAGGAGTACCCACATCATCTGATATGGCACTTCTCAGCCGCGAGGCTTGCACTGGGCTCGGTACCTTCATCTACCTGATGGCTGTCTCCCGTTTTTGTAAATAATAACAATATTGCAGTCAAGCATCTCACAGTTTTGGTACATTTGCTATATGTCCCAACACAGCCACATCAGGCGATTTGGGGAACTCTCAACCCATAGTTTGGGACACCACTCTCAACACCTTCACCCACAGTTCAGCATTATTCCGTCCAGCCCAGGTGAAAGATATCTTCCTGAGGTTGGCTACATTAGTACAATTATACAGCCTAGCATTGTCAAATTTGTATAGCTCACGGGGCGTGGAATTTAAAGGGTAATGATTTGTGTTTGTCATTCATTACAACTGTGTATACTTGGGCACAGCAGTATGACAATTTGCGGATATCCCATAGCTCGCCTAAATCATTTCCCTACAGCATCGCCAGGATGAGGTCAGTCGTTCAACTGACTACCTCCACGATATTCAATAGCAACAATCTTTATAGGTAGAATTAACTGTGGCGACTCGAGCAGAAATACAAGGGATCAGCCATTCACTGCATATCTCAGTCTATGTATATAAATATGTACAATTTAAATAAATAATAGATAAATGATAATTTGACGCGTATCCCTGCATTGCTCTGCAGAGCAGAAATGTCAATTGTCAGTCAATGCCTGGCACGTGGCAGGGCTGACAGAATGTACTATCTTCACTACCTTAAACAGAGCGTCGACTGTCTCTTGCCGTGAAGCGGCCTGGGCTGGCTCTCACTGTGGCCCTAGCTCTTGCTAGCTCAGCTGATCCTGCTTTCGGTTGTTCGGACGCTGTGATTGGGCAGATAGCGCGGCTCGCCACCCCAGTACAGGAATTCAGAGCGCGCCCATCCGAGTCTTATGACACTGCGGAGATCCCTGCAACAGGCAGCGGCCGCTGAGTGCGTGGGACCTGTCTGCTCTGATCCAGACCACAGCCGCACGAGCAAGGAGTTAAAGGCCTGAGCCAGCAGTTAAAGACGTAATCTCCCCCGCTTAAATTTGTTTCTGTCGTGTCGTTTCCGGCCGTGGAAATATCCAAATGGAAACATTCCATATAAAATGAAAAAGTTTTTCCTCACACTTTTTTCCTAATCGAACTATTAGAGATCGGGCAATATTGATGGCATATGACTGCTATGAAAAAACGAATGGCAAATAATCATATCTTTATAGTGCTGTCAACTTCAGACCCCACAAAAGGTCTCATTTTCCAGCCCCTTAATCGTAGTTTGTCAGGGCTTGTGCAAGACCCAGTTTATTTATTTATTGATTTATTTCAGATTTAAGTGGCATTTGGGCACCTGTAATGTTTAGATCGAGGCCTACTATACAAGACTGGTGCTGTCTGGTTTAGTAGACATCTTGGGGACATTTGGAAAGCTCCCCTGGGAATTTATTCCTCCCATTACTTACCATTGGCTTTGTGGTTTGTAACTAACAATTGCTTGCTTTGTATTTGCTGGCTCTATTTGTTTTAAGCTGTTCAGCTTGGGCTCGTCCCTTTGCGTAAACCCTATGTACTGTATTCTTCCACCAGTAATGGATTTCTGTAAACAGGCCTAAAATCTTGTTCTTATCTGGACACGAATATGGCGCAAGGTAGCACAAGGGGCTTTTTAAATCTGGCCCTTCGGGTTCACTTTTCTTTCTCTGATTTCAAAGTGAAAGGTTTTTCTGAAAATCATGCTAGCGGCTGGGGGGTATATTTGGGATTTTTTTGTGAGGAAGGTTGTTCGATGTTACTTTATTACCAAAAAATTTAAAATCTGTAAATAAACTATGCAGATATTTCAAAATATATCAGGATTAGAAACGCACAAATGAAACCTATTTTTTGGTAATTCTGAAGTGTGATGGGAACAAATATTTTAATATTATCAAAACAAATCCATACACTAGGTGATGACAATTCCACACATTATCGTTTGTGCGCTGTATACATTTGTCAGTAAAACTGTATGTCTGTGCAACTGTAATGGTCATTTCAATTGAAGATGTGTTGTCTGGAATAGTAGTGCGCTACCACACACTGCATTCCACTTCACTTTATGCCAACCTACTCTGCACCACTCTACACTAACCCACCCCATGCCACTCCACAATGCGTCACTGTACTCTACTCTGCACCACTCCACTCTACGCCACTGCACTCTATGTCTCTCTACTCTACACCATTCTACTCTAGATCACTCTACTCTATGCCAATGCACTCTACCCCACACTACTCTATTATGCACCACTGCAGACTTTGCCACTGCACTTTACACCACTCCACTCTGAGCTACTCCACTCTGTCACTCTACTCTCCAGCACTGCACTCTATGCCACTTCAATCTATGCCAATGCACTCTGTACCACTCCACTCAACACCAGTGCAGTCTATGCCAATCCACTCTACGCCACTCTAATCTACTTTTCAGTCTACGCCACTCTACTGTACACCACTCTCCTTTAACATGCACCACTCCACTCTACTCTGAAACAATCTACTCTGTGCAACTCCACTATGTGCCACTCCTCTGTGTGCCACTCCACTCTACTCCACTCCACTCTGCTCTACATCGCTGCACTTTACTCAGCATCACTGTACTCAACACCACTTTACTTAAAACCAATGCACTCTATGTCAATCTACTCTGCACCATTGCACTCTACACTATTATATTCTACAACCCGTTATGCCACTGCACTATACACCATTGTACTCTATGTTACTGCACTCTAAGGCATTCTATTCAACCCTGCACAACTGTACTCTATGCCACTGAACTCTACGCCACTGCTCTGCACCAGTGGCGTAGCGTGGGTTGTCAGCACCCGGGGCAAGGCAAGTAATTTGCGCCCCCTAACCCGTGGGTTTTAGCACTCGCAAGTGCGAGCGCGCCCCCCCCAGATGTTGCGCCTGGTGCGGCCGGCCCCCCCTGCACCCCCTACGCTACGCCACTGCTCTGCACCACTCTATGCCTCCGCATTTGATGCAAATGCACTCTTCGCCACTCTACTATACACCAGTCCACTCTATGACAGTCTACTCTGCAACACAGCACTCTCTGCAACTGGACTCTACGCCACTGAACTCCACTCTGTACCTCTCTTTTTATGCTACTTTATACCAGTGCACTCTACACCACTACACTCTGTGCCACTACACTCTACATTACTCCACGCCACTGCACTGTACCCTGCACCACTTCACTATACTCTGCAGAACTCCACTCTATGCCACTTCACTCTATGCCACTCTACTCTGCAACACTGCACTATATGTTAATGCACTGTACTCCACTACACTCTACACCACTCTACTCTGCATTGCTCCATTCTACACTAATCCATCCTAAGCCATGCTAATCTACTCTACACTTCTGTACTCCACAACACTGCACTCTATGACACTGCACTGTACTCTGAAACAATCTACTCTATGCCATGGCACACTATGTCACTCTGTTAAACTCTGAGCCATTCCACTCTGTGTCACTCCAGCCTACACCACTGCACTCTACCCTGTGACAGTCCACGCCACTCTATTATACGCTGCTGCACTGTATGCCACTTTATTCAAAATCAATACACTCTACGCCAACCTGCTCTGCACCACTGCACTGTACACCACTACACTATACTGCAACACTCTACTCTACACCGCTGCACTCTATGCCAATGCACTCTAAGCAATTCTACTCTACACTATTTTACTCCATGTCATTTAACTCCAAACCACTCTATGCAACTGCACTCTACACCAACACACTCTATGTCACTCTTCTCTACAGCACTGCACTCTACAACACTGTACTCTGCAATACTGCACTCTGTGCCAGTGAACACTATATCTCTCTACTGTGCACCACTCTACTGCCAGCCACTTCACTCTATGCCACTGCACTGTACTCTTCACAACTCTATTCCACACCACTCTTCTGCACTCGACACCAGTGCACTGTACGCCACTACACTCCACCCCACCACACTTCACGCCACTCTAATCTACTGTGCACATCTGCACTCTCCGTCACTCCACGCTTCACCTCTCCACACTATGCCAGTGCACTTACACCATGCCAGTGCACTTTATCACACACTACGTGGCACCACTGCACTCTTTGACTCTGCAATATACTAGACTCAAGTCTAGGCCACTTCACTCTACTCTGCACCACTCCACTCTATGCCACTCCAATCTATGCCACTCCATGATGCAAACCTGCACTCTATACCACTGCACTTTATGCCAATCCACTCTATAACACTACTATATACCACTGTAACTTACCCTGCACCACTCCACTCTACGCCACTTCACCCTACTCTGAAACAATCTACTCCATGCCACTGCACTCTACCACACTCCTCTCGACTCTGCGCCACTCAACTCTGTGCCAGTCCAAAGTAATGAGTAGTCTAAACTGACTGTCTGAGCATCTAGTGTCAATGAGTAAACTTTTGATTTACTCTCATTTACCGCTATCCCCGAATAAGCCCAAAACCTTGTGAACTCACTGAATACCAGCGTCAAAATTTCCTCTGGATTTTTGATGAATAGTAATATGGTCCAGTGGCAGTACTGACCACCCACCGTCGCCGCGACTACCTACTGACCGCCATATTATGACTGTGGCCGGAATTCCGCCAGAAGGATGGTGGAGCTCTGGCTGCGGCCATGGCGGCGGACGGTAGAAAGGTGGCCTGCAGCAGCGCCACGCCAGTAGAACGCAGCAGACCATATCATAATCCATGACACGGCCTGGCGGTGTTCTGCTGGCGGACGCTGCTGCTGGCAGCAGCGCCCGTCTCCTGCCAGAGGACCCCCTGCAATCGGATAAGTCGGGTGCTCTGACAGGGGAGGTGGGTGCGGGGTGTTGTGTGTGTGTGTGGGTGTATGTTTGTGTGTGCGTGCATGCGGGTGTGTGGCGTGTGGAATGAGTGTGTGCATGCATGGTTGTGAGTGTGTGTTTTGTGTTGTCTGAATGCATGGGTGCGTGTATGTAAGTCAGTGTGTGTGGATGTGTGTGTGAATGGATGTATGCATGCGTGGGTAAATGTGGGTATGAGTGTGTGTATGCGTGTGTATGATGGTGCGTGAATGTGCATGTATGTCGTGGGGGGGTCTGGAGTAGGAGGGGAAGGGTGGGGAACGACTGTGGGGAGGGGAAGGGGGATAGGGAAAGAATTCCCTGTCACTGACAGTGCCTACCACCATGGTTTTCGTGGCGGTAAGGAACCCACGAAAACCATGGCGGTAGGCAAGGTCATAATCCCGCGGGTGGGACAGTGACGACCGCCTGGCTGGAGACTGAAGTCTCCAGCCCGGCGGCTGTTACTGCCCTGGCGGACGGAGTGGTACATTGGTGGTTTGGCTTGAGCCAAACCGCCAATGTCATATTTTGGGGAAGAGTACCGCCAGCCTGTTGGCAGTACTTTTCTCCAAAATACCGCCGTCCACCAGGGTCCTAATGAGGGCCTATGTCTTCTGCTTACACTGATACAATCAAATGTCTATTTCTGAACAACAGTACACTGCGTGTGCAATGTTGTGGTAGTTTACATGCCAAGGGTTCCACTGCTATGGCAAACAGAAGAAAAGACAGGCTGCAACCCTGTCTTGTGCCTCTAGGAGGTGTTATGGAATGCGATTGTGAGTAATTAATTCAAGCTCGCACTGTCAGGTGTGTGTATAATAGTGTTACTATGCATAATAATTGTGCTCCCAGTCTCAATCCCTACAAGACTGTGTATAGGATAGACCACTATAGCGAATCAAAGTACCCAAAAAAGCATTGATTGCATGGTACATTATCGCAAATAGCATATGTATGTTGTGTGAAGTAGATCTTGCGGAGCTAACCCCTCTGGTCCAGCGGTCCCTTTATCATGCATGTTAACCTGTTAGCAATGACTCGAGATAATTTTTTGCTATCTAAATTAAGAAGAGACAAAGGGCATTAGGATTTTGCAAGTTCAGGACCTTTGGAAGACTTCAGTAGTATAATGATTAATCCCTCCCATGAGGACGGCGGCATGCAGTTTGTGTAAAGCCTCATCGTAGTTTAGGACTAAGCAAGTCTTTACAAGGTTTGTGGAATTAGGCCTTAAGGCCACCAGACCCTGAAGCCTTTCCATTAGGCAGGCTGGTGATTGCTTCAGAAATCTCATCTTTAACCAAGGGCTCATTGAGCAGTAATCTATCATATTCTAGCCAGGCCACAGCAATGCCATCCTGATATTCAGCTATTTGCGATTCATTAGATTGCATCTTGGTGGTTTATAGGTCTATGTAGTACTTCATAAATTCATAATTCATAAATACCTTTAGTGCTTCAGCTGAGGGCAGCCTGATCACACCACTCATCTTTTAGGCTTAAAATAATATTGCTTTTTGTACGGCCTCTGATCCGCCAAGCCAGAGTCCTCTGGACGCTCCCATTCACAGTATTGTCTGGCCTGCGCCACCCTCCCCAAGAAAATCGCCAGCTTGTCCCCTGCCTCTTTAAATGCCAGTATGGTCAAATACATGCTGGCTTTTGCCACCTGGTCTGTGCTAGTGTGGAGTGCACCCTCTGGCGTTTTAAGGTTTTACTCAAGTTCAGATAACTGTGTGTATAATGCTTCCCAGAACATGCCACTTGCCTCTACTGAGTCTACATTCAAATTGAAGTAGTCCATTATTGAGTGAGCTATCCCTGCTCTAAGTGTTGTGTTCGCCAGCGCCCAGGATGGAAATCTCCAGGCGATAACACATCTCATGTCAGATGGGGGCCCAAGCTGCAATGGCACCAACAAGTGATCTGATAGTGTGTGATGGAGGTAATGTGGTCAGTTATCAATTGCAATAAACGAGAAGAGCCATGCTTGGTGAACTAATATGAATATGCAAGCTCCTCCCCATATTTCTCCCACAATGTGTGAGGTATACCAAGCAACTACATGCCAAACGTCAGTGCTTCCAGAATATAGTTGGAAGACAAAACTCCCTGCCCAGGTTTGTCCTTCAGGAGTTCTAGTACAACATTAAAATCTCCACCCCAAATGATATGCTGCTCTATATTTTGATGGCATACCTTCGCGAGTTCTTGAAACAATTCAGAGACACCAATGTTGAACATTTATTATAAGTATGGCATTGTCCTTGAGGGTGACCATCATCAAAATATACCTACCCTCGGGATCCATGACCACTTGCTGATGTTTATACTCAACAGATCTCTGGATAAGTATTGCCACACCTCGTAAATTAGAATTATATGGTACAAGGTAGCACATATCCCCTATTGGTTTGACAACCTGCTGAAGGTAGCATGCTGTAGAGTAAATGCACCTCCGGTAATAGTGCAATGGATACCTCGTGTCTGTCTAGGTAAGCCTTAACGAGCCTTTGTGTGTTTTGTGTTGTTTAAACCATGAATATTCCAAGAGCTGAGGTAAATGAATTTATGTAAATGAAAATCACTTACAGATCGTGACACTGTCATGTGAAGGTTATAGCTTTCCAAACACAAATATAGCCTGGGAGTGGAATCCAGGTCATTAGCCTTAATGTTCTCAAGGCACTGTAGATTTCACTCGGCGCGACTTATTGCGTTGTGTTCTGGAGTTAAATCCCTAGTTATCAATGAACATTCTTGTTGAGATGCAACATCAACTGTTCACTTGCACTTTTTAGCGAAGTTCAGTGGAGTCTTTGGCCTGTAAAGAGTTCTATTAGCAGCTATGTAGAGTACTGCATGGCATAACTGATTTCCTTGGAACGCAAATGCTTTTTAGTGTCCATGAATTTTCTTTCACCTGTCATCTTGTACAGATGTAGATAATCAGGGCAGATAATGTCTGAATTCCGACAGGGCATGAGTCCCCTTTCTTTAGCAAGTCGCAGCAGGGCAACTGTGCCTCAGTAATTGAATACATGTGCAATGATCTGGTGTGGTGGTGAACATGGCCCTAGCTTTCGCACCGAGAAGTGGTGGACGCATCAAAGCGTGAGCATGGCAGTGAAGTTGCCACTGACAAACAATTCAGGCAGCATATTGTCAACAAACAATTCGAGCTTGACCAGTATATTTACTCCGCCAAACCTATATTTGCTGTTATTGCGATGAGTGCGCGCCTCCAAATCATTGTTCCTTGGTGTCAAGGCCACCAGCTTGTTCTCTATTGCAAGCAGACTGCCCACAAGTCGTCCTCCAGGTCAGAGACCCATCTACGCACGCATTATGTCTGTCCAAGCGCTTCGTTAGGGTATCTAGCTGGATCCAGCTTCCCATCTACGGTTTTCAGGAATGCCTTCATGGTCGAGAAACAACAATTTTGCCTCCCCATCTGCCTCTGTGCCTGGGCTCCAGTAGAATCAGGGTCTGGTGCATACATTCGGCTCTTAGCTCTCCTGAGCTCTTTCAATTGGCCCTGTTATAGTTACTTTTCCCCATGTTGGCCTACCAGGCATGGCCCATTGTTTGCTGGTTCACCCTGAGCCCGCACCACCAGGATCACTTTAGTATATGGAGAGCAGTATCGACTCTGCTGTCTTTGTGCTCCAGTTTATTTCAGTCACTTGTCAATAACGTTTTATTGGTTTTCGTTTTGCTGTAGGTGGCACGGGTTTACAGTGGCTTCCAGGTTTAATGAGCGTTATAGAGAATCGGCAAGGCCCTTGCCACACTTCAGGGCTCGCCCACTAGTGAGCAGCAGCAGCCCATCACTCGCCCCTACACATTCAGAGCGATCCTGCCGCGTCAACAGCTAGTAATAATAATCACAGAGAACCTGTGGCCCCTGTGGACCAGCAGCAGAGCCCCTGTGGCTGCGGCCCACCCACTCTAAGCCCCTAGCTGGGCATCCAGGGCTCTACAGGAATCCAGCCAGGGAGTCACTGCAGCTGGCGGGCTCCACCGGCCACACCCGGTCACGCGCTAGTCTCGCGCGCAGGCCCAGGATAGGGTTGCCACCTTTCCAAGAGAAGAATACAAGCAGTTTGTTGTTGTTGTTTTAACAGCCTGCAAAGGCCTGGACGTGATAGTACTGTAAACAAAGGTGTATGAATTGACTTGTAGCCTTACTTTTCCGTCTTTGTTTGCTTTAATTATTAGTCAGGGATCGTTCGCACAGCTCTAAAACGCTTTTAAAAGTGTTTTCTACTTGTATTTGCTGTTAAAGGTATGCACAGATAATGGCTAAAAATACTGGCTTTAGGTGGTTTTGCTTATTTTTGTACTGCCCGGGCCATCAAAATACCTGTGGTGCCGGAAGAAAACCGCCCAGGTGGCAACCCCGGCCCAGGATCGGGCAGCAGGTAGGACCAGGTGGTGCAAAGCCCTTCTGGGCATTGCGCCGTGTCACCTACTTTATGCCCGCATCATATCCTGTCTTTCAAGGACTTGCAGCGGAAGGATCCATGCGGAATTGCAGGGCATCGTGATCCTCGAGGTGAGCTCCGGAGAGCGGTGTTGAGGGCGTTGTGGTGTCGGTTACAGAGTTGGTGCGTGAGTCATCGAGCCCTTAAAGTTATACATGTTGCGGATCGAACTTCAGGCTGATGAAGTCAGGAGCACTGGCGTGGATGGTGTCAGGGCTGCTGTTTGAAGTGGGACGGTGCGACATGCGGTGCCCACAGGTCATGGTGCAAGCAGGAGCTCGGTGACTGTGTCCAGCGGCGTCGGTGAGACCAGGGCTGCGGTGTGAACCAGGGCAGTGCGGTGTCACCAGGTTACAGTGCAGGCAGCGGCATCATCATTGCTGAAGTGCTGTCGTCAGTAGGCCCAAGCCGGTGGTGGGGGATGGGACGGTGCTTCGTGACCCTCATGAGTGGTGCCCAGAGGCAATGGTGCGGGCAGGGATGCCTGATGACGACACTGGAGTCGATGGTGCTGGCGTCAGTGGACCGGGGCTGCGATGGGGGACGGGACGGTGCTTCATACTCCTCACGAGCAGTGTCCACAGGCCAGGGTGCAGGCAGCGGTGCCAGGGTCAGCAGGAGCGTCGTCGTTGGGGATGTCCAGACTGTGGTGTGAGCAAGCGATGCCGGACTGCGGGG
The DNA here is from genome assembly GCF_031143425.1 of Pleurodeles waltl. NCBI lineage: Eukaryota > Metazoa > Chordata > Amphibia > Caudata > Salamandridae > Pleurodeles > Pleurodeles waltl. The sequence goes on from NC_090445.1 coordinate 1,606,200,236, forward strand.
CCCACAGGTCGCAATGCGAGCAGCAATTCAGTGAAGTCGTCTGATGACGACGTCGGTAAGACCAGGGTCGCAGTGCGAAGCAGGGCAGTGTGTCTCCGTGCGGTATCGGCAGGTCACGGTGCAGGCCAGAGGCTTTGTTGGCGCGGCGCGGTGATTTCTCCTCTTGACAGCACAAAACGCACAGATCCCAGTGCTGAAGGTCGAGGAACTTGAAGTCTTCGTTGTCCCTGAGACTTCCAACAGGAGGCAAGCTCTATTCCAAGACCTTGGAGAACTTTCTCAAGCAGGACACACAACAAAATTCACCCTTTGCACTCTTGTCAGGCAAAAGCATCAACTGCAAGCCAGTCCAGCAAAGCAGCAAAGGGACAGTACTCCTCTTACAGCTGTTCAGCTGTTCAGCTCTTCTCCTGGGCCGAGGTTCCTCTTGATTCCAGAAAGGTTCTAAAAGTCTGGGGTTTTGGGTCCCATACTTGTACCCCTTTCTGCCTTTGAAGTTGGCAAACTTCAAAGCAAAGTCTTGAGTGTTTGCAAGATCCTTCCTTGTCCAAGCCAGGTCCGAGGCACACCCCAGGGGGATGGAGACTGCATTGTGTGAGGGCAGGCACAGTCCTTTCAGGTGTAAGTGACCACTCCTTCCTCCAATCTAGCTCAGATGGCTCATCAGGATATGCAGGCTACACTCCAGCTCCTTTTGTGTCACTATCTAGAGGAGAGGTGTAAACAGCCCAACTGTCAAACTGACCGAGAGGGGGAATCCACAAACAGGCAGAGTCACAGAATAGTTTAAGCAAGAAAATGCCTACTTTCTAAAAGTGGCATTTTCAAACTCACAATCTAAAAACCAAGTTCACTAAAAGATGTATTTTTAAATTGTGGGTTGGGAGACCCCAAACTCCAGATTTCTATCTGCCCTCAAAGGGAATCTGCGCTTTAAAGTTATTTAAAGGCAGACCCCATGTTAACCTATGAGGAAGATAGGCCTTGCAACAGTGAAACCCACATTTGTCAGTATTTCACTGTTAGGACATGTAAAACACACCAGTACATGTCCTACCTTTTACATACACTGCATCCTGCCCAAGGGGCTACCTAGGGCCTACCTTAGGGGTGCCTTACATGTACCAAAAGGGAAGGTTTGGGCCTGGCAAGTGGGTACACTTGCCAGGTCTAAATGGTAGTCTAAAACTGCACACACAGACACTGCAGTGGCAGGTCTGAGCCATGTTTACAGGGCTACTAATGTGGGTGGCACAACCAGTGCTGCAGGCCCATTAGTAGCATTTATTTTACCCGCCCTGGGCACCTCTAGTGCACTGTGCAAGGGACTTACCAGTAAATCAAATATGCCAATCATGGAGAACCCAATCACCAATACAGTTTACATAGGGAGCACTAGCATTTTAGCACTGATCAGCAGTGGTAAAGTGCGCACAGATAATAAATCAGCAAAAACAGAGTCCAGTATACCATAAAACCAGGAGGTCATAAGGCAAAAAGACAGGGGAGACATGCCAGAATGCTGCCAGGTCTAACAGTGTGGCTTCATCTGGGGGAGTGGAGAGTCTAAGGGATAAGATAGTCTATATCTTAGATGATATAGTGGCATCTAGCTGTGAGAATGTTAAGAAGAGACCTAGTTCGTGTTCTAGGTTGTCAGTTATGTAGATGAAGGTATGTGGGTTTTGGAGTTCGAGGGAGTGTAAGGTGCAGCATATAGGAGCGAAGTGATGTGATGTGTGTCCTTAGTGGGGTTGCAGGAGATGGCCTTCGTGGTGTTTGGATGAAGTGGAGACGGATGCTGGTTGCTGTGTGTCGGTGCCTTGTGGTGTGAAGGAGTAAACTGAGCAGTAGACAAGTAGTCATAGTCTGAGTGGTTGAAGGGGATGCATGCATAGTCGATATCAATCAGGTGTGTGGGTGTCTGTGCAGTGATGAGGGGTTATGAGTAAGCAAGTGGGGATTTAGTATGAAAGGGGAAACATGGTGTAATCGATCAAGGGGGGAAGAGTGCAAGGTGTAGTGGGCAGTGGGCAGTGGTCATTACATGAGGTGATGTCTAGTGTGAGAGATCAGAGGGATTGCAGCAGGGGTGGAAAAGGGGAGTGGTGGTGCTGAACGGACTAACCCGTGGTAGAGCAATGAAGCGTGTAGGTGTTTGCAAAATGGGCTGAGGGGAGTGGTGTCTGAAAGGAGAGTTGTCATTGAGTGGAGAGGAAGCTCATTGAGTGGGTGAGCCAGGTGAGAAGGCATGTGAATTGACATTAGAGGGTGGGTTGTCATAGGATGGGTTGGTTTGCATGTGGTCTTGAAGGATGGGGATATATCAATGATGACTGGTTGAGAGGGTGGTGTTTTTTATGGGTGTTCGAGAGTGATACCTGGGAGGATGGAACAATAGTGCTAGCCAGTCATGGTCACAAGTTGAGTGGGGGCATATTATTGGGGAGAAAACAGGGAGCAGGGGATAGGACGTATGTTTGGGACCCCCCATTAGGGGGTATGCTTGGGATGCTGACAGAATGTTAGTGCAGGTAGGGAGTATTGAATTGTGGATTGAGTTGTGAATGAGGGTTCAGCAAGAGTTTTAGAAGGAGAATCAGAAGGAGCTGTCAATAGGGCACTGAACAGGATTGGGAATATGTGGTCAAAAAACGGGAGCCATAAGTCTGTGGACTGGATCAGTATCTTGCCGTAATTTGTGTTGGAGACGGTGATTGTTCCATTGAGTAGTGATGAGGGGGAATTCGAAGCTTGCAACCAAGGAGAATGTTTGTTGAAGTGTAACATTGAGTTTCTTGTGGAAAATATTGGTCCAGTATATAGTATTATGAGTGGAGAAAATACGTTCAGTTTTAAACTTCCATCTTGGCCACAATGGTATTGATCAGTGAAGAGTGTGTCTGAGACTTCTTCCAGGAAGCTATATTTGAATCTTTTAGCCAACGTTTTGGAGAGAGTCAGAAAGTATATAATCTTAAATGAGTTGTTCCTCAATTGTACACTGTGGGAGATTTTGGGGAGGCTGGGGTATCGGGGGAGGGGTGTGTGTCACAGGGCCCAAAAGAATGCAAGTTTGAAACAGCCTAGGTTTGCTTCCAGTATTCAGTAAGTCAGTCGAGATGTAGTAACTGCTGTTAACACACGTTTAGCATTAGGTCAGCCCTGAAAGCATTTGACCCATTGCTACTTCTGAGCAAATAAGACTAAAATGGTGAGCAAAGCCCAGACCGACAAATGTCAATATTGTGCGTATGTCTGTAGGAAACAGAGCTGGAAATGCGAAGTCCTAAAAGACAAGAAATAGTTTCACTTTTCCAGTCCCTTTGTTTGGAAGGCCTTTTTGCAGAAGTCTTCTTTCAGTTTTCATGAGTGAAGTGTTTTTGTTAATGGGAACATGTTTGCAGGCAGTTACAGTGGTTGATAGTGCTTGTTTTGGTGAAGTCCTCTTTCTGTTACCATGAATTCGCCTTTTCTTTTTGGAGGATAGGCATAAAGGGTTGCTTTTTGACTTTGTAGTGAAAACATTTCTAGCTATTGCGTCACGAATTTTAGATTCTATTAAGGACAGGGAGGTGAGGATTATGCTTCTCTTTCTTCAATGTTTATTTCACAGCAGCCAATCAAATATAGATGGGGGATTGTACAGAGCTTTTATAGGTCAGGAGCTCTATGGTTGAGCACATGTTTAGAATGTTTATGGGAAATGTAGTCTTTATTAAAAACTTAATCTAATTGGCTGCTGTGAAATAAACAGTAGAGAAAAAGAAGCATTATCTGAAGCCTGCGGTCCTGACATACAATTTTGTCTCTGCGTGATAAGCCTTGTTAGAAAGTGTGGGGGACCCAACCAACTCTAAACAAATATGGAGAATAATAATGGAGAGGCGAAGATTCAATCAAGAGCAGAGAATAGGGAGATTAAAAGGGAAATTGAAGTGAATGCAGGAGTTACCTTCCTCTGCAGACGACATGCTGCACAGGCGCGGTTAGAGGGCCGCGTGCAGCTCTAGGACTCTGCTGGAATATTAATTGTCATCAGTATTAGTAAAGGAAATGCATTCAGGGGTGTAAACATGTGGCACCATTTATTGTAGTTACAGGTGCAGGGCACATCTACTTTATTGCAACATGTTTATTCAGGTCTCCTGCTTGTACTGCCTTGCGCGAGGACAGAGACACAGTGGCAGCCGCACAATCCTATTGCTAAAACTAATATAGCTGCGCAGCCAGTTATCTGTATTTAGAAAGCAAAGGGGACCGTTCTGCCTTGACTGCTTTGCTGGTCAAGTTGCCAGTGATCCGATGACATATCCCCTGCAAGGAGATGTTTCCACTGGTTATATGTCAGAGCCACGGGTGCCTAAACCACCTGTGGCTCAACAATGAGGTCGGAACTACGACCTCGTTCTAAACACTAATGCCTTTACCACAAATGTGTTTACAACGATTTTACTGTTGTAAACGCATCCCTGGTAAAGGCATTACCAATCAACATGCACAACCCAGCATGCTTCCACCCCAGCCCCCCACCCCTTAAACCTAAACCCTGCCCCCTCCCTCCAAACCCTAATCACCCCTAGCCCCCCACCACAAAAACTAAAAATACCCGAGTCCCCACCCCCGCCCCTAAAACCTAAACCCTGCCCCCCCAAACCCTAATCACCCCCAGCCTCCCCCAAAACCGCCCCAGTCCCAGCCCAACTTACCTCCTCCTTCACTGCGTCCACTCCGACTCCATTCTGTACCTTAACCACGCATGAACGTTGTTCAGACATGCGTGGTTAAGGTACCAAAACTAGGGAGTCGTGGAAAACGAAAGCGTTGTTTTGCTTTCATTTTTCACAACCTTATGGTTCCGGACTCGTTCTTCCGGGTGTTTCCCGTTTCCATTCGCTGATTGCCGAGGCTGGTGTTCTTGCTGCTGGTGTGCCCTCAGAGATCCCCTCTCCCTCAGTACTGTTCCTTCTGGCAGTGAGGTCTATGGACCTATCTCTCCTGGTACGTTGCTTCAGTCCCTCCATCCTGAGCCTTTGCAACTCATGGCTATGCATCAAGAGCACTGAGTCAGTAGGGGACTGATGGTCTCGGCAGAACTCTATTGAAAGACTGCCATCTTGGAATCATGCATATGCACCCTTACTTCATATTACTCCTGATTCTGCACTACTGTAGTGAAGTTCAGTCTTGGCAAGGATTGTCAGCCCCAAAAGAAAGGAGCACAGTATCCAAGATCATGTGACTTACTTTTATTTCCCTTCCTTGTTATAATGATCCAGTGCTTACAAGGACCTCTGTTTGACTACTGGTACAACCAATGCTTTATTGTTCTAGCTGAAAGGGAATCGCAGGTGGAGTAAGGGTGAAAAGGGTGATTAGGATGGAGGCCTTGCAACATAAATGATAAGAAGAAGTTTCTGAAAACAGAATATCAAGACCAACATTCTAGTAATTTGGTGACTTGTTGCATGCTCGGAGTCTTAGGAGCTAGAACAAGTAAGACAGTGGGCAGCAGAAAAATGTCTAACCAAAGACAGATTTGGACACTTCAATGAAGGCGAAGGGCTGAGTTAGGCCTACAGAAGTGTGTATTGTTACCCAAGTGAACTGATAGCTCTTGTATTGATTTTAGTACGATGAAATGCTGAGTTGTTTTTGCCAGAAATTGGATTGGAAAGAAAAGAAGACACTGGCTATTGACATACGTCCGGCTACATAGCTGGGCCCAATCTGCAGTACAAGAGCACACAGGTGAGCAGCCCAAGGAGCATGCTCTGAGTTGTGCAAGGGATAGGAAGTCAGTGAAGTTCAGAAACACTGGTTTCCCTTATGCAGAGAAAACCAAATGATAATATTGAAGTCATATGGACTTAGTAGTGGAGCGACCTTGGTGCAAGCTGTGGTGTACATGTGCCTGGACTGTAAAAAATGTTTTCCTTTTTTGCTGAGCAACAAAGTTCCTTTATCCTCCACAGCTGAGTCGTGGGAGTATTTATTTGGCAGGGAATTAAAGCATTGCATTGCTGTTCAAATGCAAATGAACAGAGCTTATGCAACCCTCCAATTACCATGGCTAGATTCAGGGCCCCAACCTACTCCTTTCTCCACCACAGTCCTGCAAGCCTCTGTTATTCTCTAAAGTGTCAGGATGAAATTCTGTAGCAGGAATACCTAGCACAAGAATGTATTGTAAGAAATACTGTAAACAATGTTTGAAAGTCCACCCACCAGATATTGGAGTACCATTTTTATTTCCCCATCAAATGCCATCTATTTTATATAGTCCTTAGCAAGCAATCCCTACTTTTTAAATAAAATTAATTCTTGTTAACTGTGTTTAAGTTCTATATTTGCTAAGTGCATCACGTTTAATTACATACACGAGCTCATGATGAGCTAAAACGAAACACAACACATAGATTTTCAAATGATTTTTAATTAAAAATGACATAGCATTATATTGGTTTTACAGATTTCCGCTTTAGATGAGGTTCCTCCAGCAATTGTGAAGATCACTGTAATTCCCAGCAGACCTTGCTCTTTCTCTTGTCCTCTTGAATCTATTGGTAGGACCACTTAATACAGTCAATAACCTTAGTCGATATCCTCGCAAGAGATTTGACGCCCAGGCGTATTGCTTATAGAGTTTAGTTAAGACAAGAGCTATCAGTTTTAGTTTATGTGACCTTTGAACTGTAAAGATGGAAAATATTTTGTGTTCAAGTAAATGGATTCTATCATGCAGCCTTCCACATCATTGGCAAGAAATAGCACGATCACCAGGGCCCTGATTCAGTTTGTGTAATAATTGTACTATGGAAGTGTAAATGAGGCCTGAAGACAGCAAGGGGTCCTATAAATCACAGATCTGAGCAATACTACTCTGACCGCAATGAACATACTTTCAAGTGGTGAATATTTGTGGCAAGAGCGTGTATGAATGACTGTATATATGTGGTAAATATGTGAAACAAACCAAGCCAGGGGCAGTGAAGCTCTATGAGGAGCCCACGAGTACAATCAAGAACCTTTCAAGGGAAGAGGGGAGGGGAGTTGCTGTGTTAGTGGAGGTGGAGGTTATTTATACGAAAACAAGATGTAGAGTTCTATGAAGACGTGAGCCTTCCGCTCTTTCCTGAATAGATGGTGGATGATGGGTGGTTCTGATGCATATAGGAAAAAGTGTTTCCTATTTTTTTTCATTCTCCCTTTCATTGTCTCCAGTCCGGCAATGTCCTTGCTGCCTGTGTGTTGTGAGTCTTCATAGATAGCAAGTCATGGATAGCAAGCCAAGTCTATCTGTCAGGTAGACAGGGTGTCATTAAAGGTGGCAGGGGGCACTGTGAATCATTGGTGGTCATAGAGCGAGACATTTTCACCATCCTGATGGAAGGGTCCAAAGTCTAAGACGACATGTTGACGTTGTTTTCCTGGAGGAAAGACTCCCAAATGATTGTTGATGAATTGTGAACTGAATTGTAAGATGATGACGATGAGGTTTCGAGTGATAAGGCATAATGTTCCGGATCTGGACTGGTGAGAACAAACAGACAGGTGGTCATTAATCACACAATAAAGGGGCTTGCATGAACTTTGAGATGATAGTGAGTCTGAGCAGTAGGATTTGAGCCTGCGTAGTAGCTTGTACCTTTGAATGCTTGCTGGTGCCATCTTCACAGATGGAGCCATTTTGAGAGACCTGTAGTTTCACAAAGCACTCAAAAATCAGCACATGTTTTGCATTACATACAACAAATACATAGGTAAATAATCCATCTTTGGATAATCTTATTTTTAGTGTTTATATGAGTATACCTAAGTCAGACGAATGTGCTTTTATATAGGTACTGAGCTTGTTGTGTCATCTGCATTAAAGCTACGTGACGCCTAACAGGGAAGAAATGCACCAAGGTTTGCATGTATTCTTGTCAGCGAGGATGTGAGCTAGCAGTGTGGTAGAAACTGCTCAATGTGAGACAGACCATGAGTAATTTGCAGTACTAGAGTACCTAAAGAATGATGGACACGGCGTCTACCCAGAGAGCTTCCTTTGATTATGCTGAATCAAGCATTCCCACAAGTCAGGCTTTCCTCAGTCCTCTCGGTTGCATTATATTTTATATAGAATTGTGCTACATTTTCTTGTAGCATTTTACAACATGTTGCTATCCTTAAAGAGCACCCACAATGGTTTAAAGGGTGTCTGCATGTAGCTGCTTCATTTGGTATGCATGGTTGGGAGAGTGTTGGCTGTAGGCATAGCTCTAAAGTAGGATGTTTTGAGGTTGTGGGGTTAAAAATGTGTTCCAGTGACGTCACAGCATCATGTAGCAATAATGCAAAAGCGAGTCAGAGAGAAGTTGGCAGTTTTTATATACATATCAGTACATCTTCTAACCTGCATCATTCTAGATGGATTCTCATTTTGTCAGGATGTGTAACTTAGAAATCTGAATCCTACAGGGTGGTAGTTTTCACACTTTAGCAATCCCACAGCCACCCCCAAACTACTACCATGGACTTATACCACAGATCTGGGAAAAGAGGAATGGGGTGAGAGAAATGAGAAAGAAAGGAAGACACTGGCTACCGACATACGTCCGGCTACATAGCTGGGCTCAATCTGCAGTACAAGAGCACTGATAACAAAAAGTAAAGGAGGCTTCAGTATAACTACAATTTGAAAATTGATGGCCTGATTCACAAACAGCCCTTTAAAAGAAAAAACATCTTTATTTGCATTTTCTCCAGTAATACAAAGATCATGGATAATACTGTAACAACAAAAAGCAGCAACCAGCAAATAACATTTAGGGGTTACTAGGTGAATCGACACTAGTTGAAAGGCTGGAGATATACCTAAAAGAAATAGTGTACATTACTTGTAGTGGCATGGAATACTTCAAAGTTAAAGGACGGGATGGGTCTGGCAGAACTAAACTGTATCACATAACTGGGGGAGAACTATGGGAGAGGATGGAAATTGGTGGAGGAAAAGCTTCATGGTGTGGGGAAATTATTATTAGGAAACAACTTTTCATGCTTGGTTTGGGTTCATGGTGACAAGAGGAAAACTGTGACATGAAAGTGTTTGTTAATATTGCTTGTGTAGTTTCTACCCCTAGTTATCTAAGTATTCACAATCGTTGATGTCAGCCACCATACAGCTATACTTGTGTGCTAACACACTTTAATTTACGTTTGCAATAGCTCATGGCCCTCAAGGGCAAATACTTAGAAAGTAAACAGTACAATAAAGTTCATAATCCTAAGGATTATGCTTGGTGAAAACAACAAAGTGCAACAAATGTATAATCCTATTGTATGACTCTTGTGAAACAAACAAATGCCAAGGGGATAGTAATCTTTATGGATTACTCCTTGTGAATACAAGTGGAAATCTATTGCCTGCTAAATACTTCACTGTTTCCAAGATGTCTTACGTCGATTTTACATAAGGACGGATGACAGGATGCCAATAGCAAGTCCCAAGCAGCTCTGTATCACGAGTGCCTATCAATAAGATTATGAACCATAAGGAATTTATATTCTGTGCTTTCAAGATGGCCACCACCTTCGGCAAGTCTTGCGAGTCATGTGGATTCCTTGGACATATCGTTCTTCTTGTCTTTATTCAGGTTTTTTATGAAACGCCTCCCCCTGACACTTGAGGCTTCGGTCTGGGTAGTGCACACACTCTGTGCACCCTTCCACCACCCTCCACTCCTGAAGACTTGTGCTTTGGACTACCATGCCATGAACGACTGGCACACAATGGTAAGCACCTCCCGTGCTTACCCTTGCAGTGAAGGTGTTCCAGAACTTAGTTATCATGATTGAAAAAGATCCCCGGCAATATTAGGTAATTCTGAATGTGATGTTCCTCCTTTGGTTGTAGATATTTAGTAGAGGGCCGGGGTGAGGTGGTTGCATTTGTGCAGATTTGGCACATGTCTGAGAGTGACGGCATGTATTTTATTGTGATCTTCAGACTTGATATCAAGGGTCTTCAATGTGGAGGCCACTCGTAAATTCATGACATGACAGCAATAGGGAATTAGGTAGGACCTTTGTTTAACATTTGAAAGTCTCCGCCCATTAAAAAATGAGAATTTTGGCTGGCAGAGCCTCTACTGACAGTAACCCCCTGACATCCACCACAGGATCGTTGAGTCATGGTGGTGGTTGCCACACCTTACTGAGAGTGTAGCATCCACCACTCATTTTCCTTGTGTTTGTCTATAATCTAGCACAGGGAGGGAGCCTTCATGACTTCCTTCGCAGCACAGTGTTCCCCGCCAGGCAGGTGGGGTTCTCTAAATATACACTATCTCTGCTAACCATCCACTAAGCAGTCTCTCTGTTACTAGTTAAGAAAGGCCATGCCCAAAAAATGCACCCAAAAAGAAGAGGTAGCAGTTATGCCCATAAGTCAGCAAAAGCCCAGAGCTCTGCATTAGAGAAGTAGATTCTGCACCCTTGTTTCTGAGGCGTAGATATAAGAAAAACAAGAATGAGACCTCTAATGAGAACGTGAAAGATTCCCAATGATTGAACTATATTTATTAATTTCTATCTACCAATCTCTTCTGTCTAAGTGAGATTCTTTAAATGGAAAGGGCATTCCCAGTGATGGATCTAAAGATCATAGAGCCCTAGGGACTCAGGCTATGCTTCACCAGAAACACCCAACAAGGCTGAAACTCATCTGAGGTTGTTTGCGTTCCTGTACAAAAGGCAAGGCCAAGCCGTCTGGTTTGAATTCCTTTCAGGGCAAGATGAAGATTGGTTTATATATGGTTGATCGCCTGTACTAGCACTGATGAGCTAAAAAATAACTAAACGGAATGCTTTGCAGAGGGATTAACAGTGGTTATGATGAATTCAGTCATTTCGATCCCTCATATTTTGCCAACAGATCATGTATAGGCATGGTCCAGGCTTCCTATGCCATAGCAACCCAAGCTGCATCTCACCATCATAGGCAAGAAGACCATAGCATATTTTGAGCAACTTGTGTTCCAATGCAGAGGGTGTACTACATAGGCGTTGGGGATGGATTGCTCTGAATGGTACAGGAACAAGAGTGATGTCTTATGGCTGATCCCTTCCTTGATAGCACAAACAAGTAAAACAAAAATTGAATTGAATTAAATGTATATTTCTATTGTTTAAGACTGATTTATGAATTTGCAACCACTATTTTGCTGTTTAAAATATTTCTAGGAAGATGCTCGTGTTATCTGAGATAAAACACCTGATTCATAAAATGGAAGAAACAGGGCCTTTGCTGTCAAAACAAAAAAATCTATCTATCTATCTATCTATCTATCTATCTATCTATCTATCTATCTATCTATCTATCTATCTGTCTATCTGTCTATCTGTCTATCTGTCTATCTGTCTATCTGTCTATCTGTCTATCTACTTATCTACCTACCATATTTGCCTCAAACCACAAATCTGCCTTTCAGAGGCTCAGCATTCTTTTTTTCTGGTTGTTGACGGATGCAAAAAACTCTTACTCTGCCCTATCTAGAAGGTGTTTGAAAAGCTTTACATTTACAAGGGAACACCGTGAACGGGGACTGAATTGGCAGGAAATCTTCCTATTGACTTGAAGCCAGTCCTGCTATAAGGACGCTAGTAGCAACGCAGAGTCACTCGCATGTGCCTGGCGCTGCCCCAGCCCTACAAGGTTGTCAGACTGGAGGAACCAACATGTTAAAAATTCTTCAAACGTCCCAGTAATAAAAAGCAATACACAACTGTTCAGAAACCCCAGTGATTTACGAAAAGGGCACCAAGATCAAGAAAGTACTAGGATGCCATGTTTATTGTTGAAGGTGCTATAAAATGGCTTGTAAACATAATGTTCAATAATAACAACTTGTTTGTTGCATAGTGTTTCCTAAAGCACTTCTATTGTTTCTAAGTACTGCCATGCCTTAAATGTGACCAACTCTGTTAGCAGTCATTCAGAAAGGGACGCCAACTTGTTGGGACATTTGGTAATACCCGTACCTGCCAAACAGGTAACATGATCACCTGTTTTCAAGTACCTTCCACGTGTGCCTGCTCCGACCCATTATTCCATTGTCCGGGATCTGTGTCAGGCCAGTGGGCATTCAGGAGCAGAAGTACATCTCCTGTTATCTAGCTCACACGCTCAGATTAAATTTGAAGAAGGCTTTCCTGAAAAGCCAGACAGATCACCTTTACCAAGAAATCCCGAGATGCTTTGCGACTCTCTGCCTTGCTGAGGACACCAGTACATTTCCTCTCATTATGTTACTTTTTCATGGCCCCCGAGTCTGAATAAAGCTCAGTCAGTCTTTTCTAGTGAAAGGAAAGACTTTTGATTCTGTTACAAAAAGCTGTCCTGAGTGTACAAAGCGCTCAAAATTAAGCTATTTCTTGGCCCATTGCCTCTTCGCTTCCATTGAATCAGCGATCCAGATCCGATGTATCGGTTCTCACAATGAATAGGCTGCAGTGTGCTCATGACCCACATTCTGAATTGCATGCTGACCACACTCCCAGGAAACCAGCTATTTTCCACTCACATTGAAAGGGCTAGGAAAGCACTACACAGATAATATTACAGATGCACAGTCACTTCTCTGTAGTTAAGATCAAATCCCTTTACTTCGTAAGGGTTTCCATTTTTGAAACATTAATAACATTGAACCCCGTTGATCAATTTACACCCATCTTGGTTGAAACTGTGTTCTAATGGCAGACATTAGGGCCCATATTTAAGGAAAGTTAGCATTGTCTTAGTGTCATTTATTTTGACGCTGAAGCGGTGCTAACTTAACCTGTCTAGTGTCAAAATATTGGAGTTAGCGCCATTTCTAGTAAGTACCAACCCACCTTGCATCAGTGAGATGCAAGGTAGGTGTCCCCTTCCTAAAAATGACGGTAGCTGTCCAGCGTCTTTTTTAACACCCGACGCAGAAATGGTGCGCAACTAGGAGGTGGGCCTAAATAATGGCGCTAAGCCTGATTACCATCATTATTTAACGCCTGGTCAGATCAGGCGTTAAAATGCAGGTAGGCCTATTTCCATGGAAAAACACTGTGGAATTGGCACATAAATGCCCATTCCAACCCTCAGCATCACCACCGCCCACACCACAGGGACACGACAGGAGGAGGGAGCCCATCCTAGGTAAGTTGCAGGTGAGTGTACATGCGTAAGTTTGGTGTGTCACTGGGGGCCCCTTACATGGGGCCCCCTTCCTGGCACTGGGTATGTTGGGCTTGCCCTGGGGACACTGGTCCCCTGTGGTGGGCACTGGGGTAGGGGTAATGAATCCTGTCTATACTTAGACAGGAGTCATTTTGTGGCTGCTTGTGAGCCAAAAAATGACTCTAGACTGACTAGCAGCAGATATTTTGCCTCTAATCAGCCTACTGTCATTTTTGACCCACTAGTACCATTTCCCCTAACTCCATCCGTCACCAGCTAGCGTCTTTTTTTGAGATGCTAGCCATTCTTTAGGGCCATCATGCGCAATCTTTTTAATATGGCGCACAGATGGCGTTAGGGAATGACGTTAGCTTGCGTTAAATGAAATGATGCACAACTGCGCTAGCATAGTAATGCGCCATTTTTCATGAATATGGGCTTGAGTGTGCTAAATTTGGTGCAGATTAGCCAAATCGTTCAAACTTTATGAGGTCCCATAACTTTTGAGGTTTGCAAATAATATAGGGTTCCTCCTGGAATAAATCAAAATTTGCTGCAGAAAAGTACAACAAATAGTATTGGCACCGCAGCTTTTGTTGTTTTTTTCTAGTTTTGATCAATTTTTGTCTAGACACGTTGGCGATACATGCACAACTGTAAGTGATCAGTAGGCATGTGCAAGTGCAGTATATTCTGGAAAAAAGACTGATCACCAGAAAAATATAAATTATCCTATGCAAAAAACGAAAAAATAAAATACAAATTGCAGCAGATACATAGCCACAAGGTCATTGGGCACTTATCAGCTTGTCCCTCTTAATGCACGTGGACATTAGAAATTAAGAGAAGCACAGCAAGAGAGTTGTTGCTACAATGTTGCTTAAGTAGGTGGGGTTTCAAGCTGTCTTCCTATGGAGATTGTCCCCAACCTGTTTTATACACTGAGGGGAGTTCAAAGAAAAAAAAAAGGCTTTTTTTTTTATTCCCACGTTCCTGGCCTACTAAAAAGATCCTCCTCTCTTGAAGGAATCTCTTGGCTCTGCCCTTTTCACAATACAACCCTCAGTGTGGGGAGTTTTGGTTTCTTCCCTCCCAACATTACCTATGGGCTGAGAAGGCGCAGCGTATTCTTCAACTTCCTGCTTTGTCTATGTGTGGGAGGGAATACGTTTTAATTGTGCTGGGGCAGCTAATTGCTGCCTTGGTGTCTTCTCATCCGCCCTACCTTGCCCACCAGTCTGAGGGTTGAGTATGTACTCCGACTCCGCGCTGCCTACAGTGGACTTGCCCATCACTACCTGGGTCTATCTGCTCTGCAGCATTTTATGGTGAATGGAAACAATAGCACCTGACACTTTATTGCTATCACTTTTTTGTTTTTTTTTGCAAAATAACCCTTTAACCTTGGGTAAAGGGGGATGCCTACTTACACAACCTCAACTTTGAACAAGGAAGGCTGGGAAAAACTCTATTCAGCCATGGGCAATTATATTGAATGTCTTGTGGCCTCTATAACCTCCACCAGCAAGGCAGTGGGACTGAGAAAGAGCCCGCCACTCTCACACTTTGATGTTTTTGTAATCTTCCTCGATGGTTATGAACTTTGAGAGACTTCTGTAATAAAATAAAAGCATTGCTGATCTGTTTTGCCTAATACCAACTCCTCCTCAAATTAGGCAAGATACCTACAGTGAATTATTCACCCCCACCCTTTGGCAAGGAGTGGGTGCTTAAGCCTCATAATACCCCCCCTCCGAGGCCGGGACAGTAACTAATACACCACCACCCGTGGGCAATACCAGGTTGGCTTAAGGGCACTGATACTTTCACGTGGGGGGCTGGCATTTAATAGTGTGTCTCTTCACTTTGGTGGAAAGGTAGTACTCACTCCTACATTGTGAAAGGCAGGAGGCAATCAATAATAGACCCACAGCGCAGTAGCTAGGTTGTGTGTTGTCAATGAAATTGCAATTCCAAACAGCCTCATGACCTCCTGCTCTGGAAGTGATTTTTTTTTTACAAATGATATCCCTCCTTGGAGATGTTATTTAGTTTTTGCTCCCAGTGGAGCAGAGACTAAAGAATAACCCCCTGCATACAAGGACGATGGACAGATGGAGAACACAAACCACCCACACCCTTGTAAAATGCTGGTATGGAACACACATCCATCCTCTGTCCAACACGGGGAGATAAACAAAGATCTTCGCATACTTGGCAAGGCAGGGGTTAAGAGCCCTAAATTTACCCTACTCTTGAGCAAGGCAAGGGGGGGGAAACATCTGTCTCCTTGTTTGAAGGCAGTGGCAAACAAAGACCCTTGAAACATGGCCAAGGATGGCCCTTGATACCTCTCAATACCCTCCAAACTTAGCACAGGTGTGCGAGGCTAAACAAAAACCTTAAGTCCTTGGGCTGGTGAACAGAAGCAAATAAATACTGCTCCCTCGGTGACCAGAGCAATAAATACCCCCTCACATGGACCAGGCAGGGGAACAAACAAAAACATCTCCCACTTTTTAGCACCCCTTTCCATTATGGCAAGGGGTGTTTTTGTCCCACCCTTTGACAAGTATGCCCTCTCACCCTAGGCTGGGATTGTTTCCAACAAAGAGTCCTTGCCCTTGTGCTAGATGAGGAGTTAATAGCCTCGATCACACCAACATGTCATTGGATAAGTCTGGGATCAGTGATAATTCCTCTGTTGGGCTGGCAGAACAAGCTTAAAGCCCACAATACTAGGGCTTCTGTCACCTACCCCACAGCCGCGGCTCAACCTGACTAAAACTTTCGGGGGTGGCGCTTGCGGGAGGGGAGGGGAGAGAAGAATTACGTTAAATTAAAAATAACAAGTAAAAAATACACTTACCTGTGCTCCCGTGCCGCTCCTCTGCCTCCTTCCATCTGGCTGCACACAGGCCCAGGCTCCCAGCCTGCCCTGCGCCAAATCCTGACGCTGCTCAAAGCAGCGTCAGGATTGGCTAGGAGCACCCAGCCAGGGCGCTCCCAGGCAGACTTGAAGCCTGTGTAGGCTCTCTTCAGCCCAGCAACTGTGTTGCAGGGCTGGGGAAAGCTCTGTGCACATGTGTGTGTTTGGCCGGCCCTAGACGGCCGGCAAAAACACACATGCGCTCAGAGGGGGAGTGCTGTGCACTCTCACTCTTTGTTCGTCACTCCCGTGGCACTGCCCCTTTGCCCAAAAAACGATCATAAACGTAGTTTACGATCGTTTTTTTGGAAAAGGGTTGCAGCTGGTGCTGCAGGCGCTAGGGGCAACACTCCTCCGCCCATATGGAGAAACCGCCCCAGCTGTCCCAAGCCTGCTTCAACCTCAAAATATACAGGTGTCACAGAGATACCTATTCGCCCTGGGCAGTGGAGACGGCATCAAAGAGAACCTCCACACCTGAGATATATTAACTCAACAGCAAACTCAATAATCCATTATGCTATAAGTTAAAGCACTTGTATTCGTTTTCAGATGCACACACACACACCCAACTACCATACACACTAATTCATTCTGGCTTGTATGAAACACACACCAACATTTATTACTATAATTCCACACACCTACATTGTTATAAAGGCATGCCATGCACCATGATTTGAATAGAATATCTTGCACATGGGCACAAATATAAAAACATACACTAGGACACGGACACAAACATACACACGGAAACACTCACTCTTGTCCGCTCAAACATTGGAGACGCCTCGTTTTCAGATATAAGGCGCACCAGTAGACACACAGACAAAAAAAGCACTACTATGCAACAAGGGTGGCAGAGTCATGACTCTTTTTTGATTTGTGGGGCAAGAGGTAACAAGAAGAAAAGGATGGGACAGGAAGCAGCACACAAAAGAGATGGTGTGGTTGGTCCTAGGTGGCACAAGGATAGAGGAAAGGGCTGGGAGCAAGCAGACAAACGCAAGCACATGCACTCCCACAAAGTGCTTCAACAAACATAAGCATTAGAAAATGTCAATAGTTGGGCCTATACAAGAGGTATTGGCTTTGGAAATGTGTTTTGCTATGTTGCCCACCAGTGTGGTTGTTGTTAAGCATGGCTAAAAGTTAAAGGTGAAGTGTCAGAGTGGAATGGGGGAGTAGACTACCATAGAGTTGGAGTGTCATAGAGTTGAGTAGAGGGGAGTAGAGTTCAGTGGTTCAGTGCCAGAGAGTGTCATAGAGTAGAGTGGGTGAAATAGGGTTGAGTGGGTTAGAGTGGATTGAGATAGTGGGGTGGAGTGGATTGAAATGGGGTGAGGTGGATTGGATTGGGGTGTATTTGAGTGGGTTAGAGTAGATTGGATTGTGGTGGGTGGTTTGGATTGGAGTGATGGGGTGGATTGGACTGGAGTGGATTGGATTGGAGTGGGGAGGAGTGGGGTGCATTAGATTGGACTGGAGTAGATTACAATAGAGTGGGGTGGATTGGATTCACTGGACTGAAGTGGGGTGGATTGGAGTGGGGTGGGTTGAATTGCATTGGAGTGGGGTAGATTGGATTGGAGTGGGGTAGGCTGGATGGATTGCACTGGAGTGCGGTGACTGAACTTGGATAGGGGTGGAGTGGGGTAGATTGGATTGGAGTGGGGAGGATTGGACCAGTGTGGATTGGAGTGGATTGGAGTGGTGATGGTGGATTGGGGTGGACTGGAGTGGGGTGTATTGCACTGAGGTGAGGGGGATTGGATTGGATTGGCATGGGGTGAACTGGATTGGCATGGACTGGAGTGGGGTGGATCGGATTGTGGTGGATCAGATTGGGGTGGAATGGATTGGAGTGAGGTGGATTGGATTGAGTGGGGTGGATTGGATTGAGTGGGTGGATTAGGGTGGGGTGGGGTTGATTGTGGCGGGTGGATTGTACTGAGTGGTGAATTGGACTGGCGTGGATGACTGGCGTGGATTGGGAAGGGGTGAGGTGGATTGGACTGGGTGAATTACAGTGGGTTGGACTGGAGCGAAGTGGATTTTGGTGGATTGGACTGAGTGAGGTGGTTTGGATTGGAGTGGGGTGGATTGGATTGGAACTGGGTGAATTGATTTGGTGTGGGATAGGTTGGATTGGTGTGGGATGGATTAATTGGAGAAGGGTGGACTGGATTGGAGTGGGGTAGGTTAAGGTGGTCTGGATGGTGTGGATTGGACTGGAGTAGGGTGGATTAATGTGGACTGGAGTGGGGTGGATTCTATTAGAGTGGGATTGATTTGGGTGGAGTGGGTCACTTGGAGCAAGGTGGATTGGGTAGCAGTGGACTTGATTGGAGTGGATTGGCTTGGGGTGGGATGGGTTGGACTGGATTGGAGTAGGGTGGTTTGGATTGGAGTGGGGTGGATCAGATTGGAGTGGGGTGGATCGGACTGGATTGGGGTGGATTGGATATGAGTGGAGTGGATTGGATTGGAGTGGACTAGGTTGTGGTGAGGTGGATTGGATTGTGGTGAAGTGAGGTGAGATGGATTGGATTGGAGTGTGTCACATTGGCGTAGCATTGATCTGGGTAGATTGGATAGGTGTGGGTAAGATTAGTGCGGGTGGACTGGGCTGTAATGGGGTGGATTGTGGTGGATGCGCGTGGGGGAATTGGGGTGGATTGGGGTGAGGTTGATTGGAGTGAGGCAGATTGTTTTGGATTGGAATGGGTTGTTTGGGACTGGAGTGGGGCAGGGTAGAGCGGTGTAGGTTGGAGTGGGGCAGGTTGTTTTGGATTAAAGTGGGAAAGATTGCAGTGGGGCAGACTGAAATGCATTGTAGTGGGGCAGATTGTTTTGGATTGGAGTGGTGCAGATTGTTTTGGGTTGAGTGGGGCAGATTACATTAGGGTGTATTGGAGTTGGGTGTATTGGGTTGGTGTGGGGTGGATTGGAGTGGGGTGTATTGGGATGGAGTGGGTGGATTGGACTGGGGTGAGGTGAGGTGGATTGGTTTTGTTGTGGAGTGTATTATTTTGGATCGGAGTGGGGCAGATTGTTTTGGAGTGGTGCACGTTGTTTTGAATTGGAGTGGGGCAGGTTAGATTGGGGTGGGTTTGGAGAATTGGAGTGGGGTGGGTTGGAGTGTAGTGGATTGGACTGTGGTGAGTGGTTTGGATTGGAGTGGGGTGAATTGTGTGGGGTGAGGTGTGGAGTATTGGGGTGGATTGGAGTGGGGCGGATTGGAGTGGGGTGGATTAGGATGTACTATACAGTTATGTGTGAAAGCATTTCAGAAATTACACATAATAAAGAAACAATGTCGCTTTGCAATATTTAGAAAAAGATAATCGTATATTTTGAGAACAACACCCACAAGCTGAAACAAAAGAAAACATGAGTGCAAAGTGATAAAAGACGATTTGGCATGATAAAAGAAAGTTAGCTATAAAAAATAAAACAGCAATTTTGTTTGTGCTGCTGGGCACACTTTCTTAGTCACACGATTCTGTTTGCAGGGCAATAGAATAGAAAAAGAATAAAATAGTATTTCAATCACGTCGGGAGCAGCGGACGTGCACTGATTAGGTTGAATCAATCAGTGCTTGGTCCCTTCTCCACAAAGAGGAAAGGAAATGATGCTTGGATGGTGGTGACAAATTATGAGGTTGTAAAGAAGAGTGCCACGCAAGCCAACAAATGGTAAGCTACAGGAGGGCTCCAAGCCCTTTACTGCACACAGAGTCTTGCAGGCGAGATGCATGCACTAGCACATGTGCTTGCAGGCAAGACCCTAAAAGAGCAGGTCCTACAAAACAAGCAGTGTAAGGACAAAAGTACTTTAACCATGCTCCAGGGGAGGGTCAAACACAAGAAGAGGGCGTGGAGCCAGAATGGGCTAACAAATCAGAAGCAAGCAAATGAGAGTGACAGTGAAGCAAATGAGTGCTAAGGAATAGGCTGGTTATAAATCCACTGTAAATTAACAAAATGTCTCACAAGCATCAGACGAGAACTCAAAACAGACAAAGTAATGAAAAGGCAGATCCACCCGTTTGAATTTATTTGCTGTGTTTAAATCACGCCTATGGCGAGGTAATATTACATAGCAGGTAAAGTGTCCTACACAGTCCCACAAAAAATCCAAGAGGGAAGTCGTTATTCACCTGAGCTCTCCAGCAGCGCCTGAAACCAACTGATCAATCTACCTGGGAGTCAAGCACCATTCTCAAACCCCGTACGAGCCCAAAACACAGATCAGGAACATTCACCACGTGAGCATGTTACACGTGCATTCTACAGGTATAACACGGTTGGACACATGCATTCAACTGACCAGCACTTTTAGCCACTTCCTGCGTCACTAGACATGGGGTAAGCGCTAATTTGCAAGCTCGGCAGTAAAAACCCAAACCTAGTTGCCATGGTAGCAGAAGTGGTTTTGTGGACGAGTTGGTAACGTCAGCAGCTGGCATGACTCGTGTGTTTGGGACTGAAGGCTGACCTTCAAGGGAAGTTTGTTCCTCGAACAGCTGTACACGGCCATACTAGGTCAGATTAAATCCACCGTGGCAGCTTTCTTATTTCTGCTGTACTGAGTCTAAAACCTGTAGCATCAGCAAACCTTTCCATGAGTAAAGTTCACTTCCGCTTGTGGTGCCCTTTGCCCTGTACGGTCGGGCCCCGGCTAATAGCCTCCTATTTAAAATGGACTCTAAAACTTTGAGCCGGTAGGATGTTATTTTAGGTTCTGCCGTGTGGTACGTTACAAAAGTAAACTTTTTTTTAAGTGTGCGCTTGTCACAAATGGCCTCCTGGCTGATGTAATTATTAACTGTCCCTTGATGTGCGGTAGGCTTTCAATTTGTCTTGTGTTTTTTTCTGTCAGAAAGACCAGGGCATTGGTTGTTGCAGTTTAATGTTTCCAAATGAGCTTACAGGCAAGCATGTCCAGTGTGTTGTAGATACAAGGACTGGCTGGGAGTTATTCTCGTGGCATGGGATTAGTTGGTATCTATGGACTGATCTGCAGGGGGTGAGTAGGTGAGGGAGGGCCGTAACACAACAAAACACATGGTCTTGATGACAAGGTGACAGGAGTGGAAGAGAATTAATTAGCACGTTTGACTGATCACCTGACAGGCGGATGTTTTCACAAATATCTGATCGGAGAGAAGGCCCGGCACGGGGAGCAGCACAGAGACCGGAGCTCTCCAGATTCCCAGCAAGAGTGGCTTGTTGTGGGGAAGCCCCTCTGACAAATACAGAGAGCTGAAAGGGACTGAAGCCTTTTGATTGGCGCAGAGTCAAGCGCAGTGCTCCTCGCCAGGCAGCCCGCAGCCACTGCTCTGGAATGCTGGGCCAGGCTGGAGCAACATTGACAACCAGGCCTCTGGAGTCCATGATGCCCTACACCCAACGGAGGCATGACGCATCTTCTCCCTTTACAGGAAAACTAAAGAGCAAATTAATGTGTTACCACGGAGAGGAAAGGGACAAAGAGTAAGAAATCAGTAATTATAACATAACAGTACATAAGATAAAGACAGTGGTTAAACAGGAAGGAGTAACAACGGTTGTACTCCAACAGATGAACATCACCCACAGAATCCTCCAGCCGGGCAGGAGTAGGTGTGTGCCTGCCCTCGTTCCTAACATGGCCTAAGGATGGGTACACTTCTACTCTGTGAATTGGCTACAGTTGGCAAGTCCCCTGGAGTTATCAGCCTCCATTCTCACCTCCACGGCTGGATGACACGGTTCCACAAGCACCAAGCATATTCCTAAACATCATCAACATGGGACCACTACATTAGTCTTCACCGTCAATAGATGGGGGGCACCAACCACCCGTCTGATATATGGCTACTCTTCTTCTGCTCCTTTTTTGATCATTGTCCAGGACAACATAATCTCTCCTCACCTCTTTCATCCTTTAAGGCCATCTGTACTTTGAAAGGCCCCTCACAACGTGTTCAACTCCTCCTTGATCCAGTCTCCTACTACTGCCTACCTTTTAGTAGGAACATGTAGATAGGGTTCACTCCCTTTACAACATCTCTTAACCAAGCAGGGACCAGTCTAGTAGCAGCCTCTCTCCTACAGATGGTCCAGGAAAGACTTCAGTGGTCCAGTTGACAAGTCTGTACAGTAGCTAAAACGGTCCTCTCCAATCCTGCTCTTCACAGCCACCCTGATGGCCCATTTAAACAACCTGTTATCCATCTCCAGAACATTTGCTTGAGGGTTATAAAGAGTGTGCAACTTTGTTTAACAAAACAAGCCTGCAGAAATTCCCTCACCTCCAAAGACACTATTGAGATCCCATTGTCAGTAACAATATAGTTAGGGACAACCTCCTTTCCAAACACCTCTTTCAGCCAGCAAATCACGCTTTTAGTAGTTATTGCTCTCAAAATGTTGACCTCCAACCACATGATATGCACATCAACAACCACAAAAGCTAGATGGCAGGCAAGACATCTAAACAGACCAATAAAATCTAAACAGGTCATGTCCCATAGTCTTCCAGAGTCCTCGATACACAAAATGAGTCCACTTTGCAGTTTTAATCTCTTCTCTCCCTTCCTCCTTTAAGGTTTTAATGTTTTCAACAAACTTGGTGATTTATTCATCTGAGCCTGGCCACCAAAACCTGGAGTTCATTCTCTTTTTGGTCATAGTTTGGCCCACATGTGGTAATAACACAAGATTGTTTATGGAGAGGCACAAACCTATCCCCTTACATGAGCACATCACAAATAAGGTCTGACAGCTCATCAAGAGGAAGGGGCACAATTTGTGCAGAAACATCTCACCCTTTTGCTGATCTTACCTATTACTTGCACAACATTACCTAAAGTGGAATTTGCTCAGATTGCCTCTGGTTTCCCTTCTTTTTGTACTGCTGCTTCACAACTTTCCAGCACATTGCTCACACTTGCGACCACTTCCTCAGTTTCAACTGTCTAGTCTGATACATGCTGCATCAGCAGCCTCGACTGGCAATTGGCAACACTGTTTTTCCAACCTAGAATATATTCAACAGTTTTAGTTATAATCTTGTTTATCGTGCTGCCAAATGTGCCAACGGTGCTGGGTCACTCGCATTTCCCACGGGCTGAAACACTCTCACAAGCAGCCCATGGCATGTTCTAATGTCCACATTCGCTCCCCAAATATAGGTACAAAAATGCTTTTCTCCCCAAGCTGCTGGCAGAATTTCTCTCTCTATAACCAATATTCCTCTGAGCCTGATAATGAGCAAAAAGCAAAGGCAATGTTCTCTCACCACCTCATTGGTACGCCAACAACACTCCTGTGATGTCTTTTGCACTGGGATCATCTGTCAGAATAGTGAGGTTCGATATATCCGGTGCTTAATTTGTGCTTGTTGTTTCAGGAGCAGGGCACCAGCACTTTTTTTTAAGAGCCGGCACTTATTTTTCTGCCTCAAGCATTTACTGCAAGCAAAAGACACATATGGGAAAGACAGAGGGAGAGAAAAACGAAAAAGCATCACAAAGGGAGAGAGCAGAAAGCTGCAAGAGTGCTCTGAAGAGGCAAGATTGGCTGGAAGTGGATTTAAAGGGTCCGAGATAGCTTCAGGATAACGCTGCCTCAGTATTCCGTGTTCACACATTTAATTGCAGCAGCCGCTTGTTTAAGAAGAGGGCTTTGGGCACTGGCACATTTTTATTTACAAATTAAGCACTGGATATATCAAAGGTAGTGAGTAGATGTTTGTTAGATAATTCATTCTGAAAAGACTCAAAGGCTTGCTGTTGAGGCACCCCTTTCAAATGTTATACCTTTTTCTTAACAGTAAATGTAGTTCCTTGGTCTGTCTGCAAAGTTTCTGACAAATGTAGAGTGGCAGACGATTATATACAGGAACACTTGTAACTGATTTGTGTCGCTCAATATAGACTCAAGCCTCTTGGCTTCTACTAAGTTAGCTTTGGTTATATTCCCTTAGCCAAAATGGTGTACCCAATTACTGAACTTCCTCGACCATAAACATGCATTTGTCTCAATGGAGAAACATGTCTGCTTCAGAGTTAACATTGTGTTCCTCTACAGAGTGTCCAGACAAGTGGCAGCTGCTGCCAGTAATGCTTGGTGTGGCAGCACGTGGACCAGGAGAGGGTAGGGGAAAATAATAATAAAAAAAAAGACTTACCTGCCTATTCGGTGTTCCTCTGCTCCTGCCGCCTTGGTGTTTCTGTGCGTGCTTCCCTCCCCACCCAATACAGACTCTTCCCTCATGCTGTTACCCAGCAGAAGAGAACCGCCGGGATTGGTCTGAGCAGGCTGAAATGCCGCTCAGTTAGGGACTGGGAGCCTATGCTGGTTCTCCAACCGGCTGTGCAACACAGTTCGGGTGAAGAGTTCTAAGTGCGCATGTTGGTATGGCCGGTCTAAGACAGCCAACCAAACTGACATGTGCACTCTGAGGGCACCTACCACTCCTCCATGCTGCTGGTGCAGAGGATGGCTCCACCCTACCCTACACTTGACAGACTGGCTGAGGAAGTGAAAAATAAGATGAAGATAAAATAGGTTTATTATCATTTTATTTTTCTGCTTACTATTGCCTTCCAGCAGTGGGGTGATGCTCCTCCACCATAACTGAGGGGCCACCCCTTGTCCAGACACCAGGATTTCTTCATGGAGATAGACGACCATCTGAAGATCAACTAAAGTTTCTGACATCATACACTGAAAGACATTGGCAGTAGAACAAAGGCTAAAAATAAGTCAAGTGAACTGGAAAACTCCCTCTGTGGTGATCAAGGAGGTGAGTGTCTTGGAATCTTTCTGAAGCTTTATTTGATGGTTGGCACTACTCAAGTCTAATTTGGAGAAGTACCTACCACCCTACAAAAGGTACTACATCTCATTGATGATTGGCAGGGGGAAAAACTATATTTGGATATTCTGATTAAGGAAATGTAGATTAACACGGAAGCGCAGACCTCCCATCTCCATTCTTGTTGATGACTACTGCTGACAACCACTCGGACTTCTCCACCAGCTCAATGATTCTTTCAGTAACCATTTCTCTAAGCCTTACGATCTGTGGTACATGCACAGTTTTGTGTCTGTGCTCTTTAACACTGCATCTCAGATGGATCCTTGGTACATATGCCTTTAATTTGCCCAGGTTAGTCTGAAAAATGTACTTAGCATTGTTCAAAATTTCACTGAGGTTGGTATCTTCCACTTCCATCACCTGGTCAGGTGCTCTGGGATTAATTATGGGCTGTAGATCAAAATAGTGGATCATCCCAAAATGGCAACACAACCTTTTCCAGAAACTGGTGTACCTTGGAACGCTATGTTCACCACACAGACCCATCACCTCTATGCTACTACCCTGAGAACTTCTGGGGTCTATGACCTTGGGTTCCAAGATGTCCTTTGACCAATTATTCCAAGTATAGATTCTGAAACTATGGTAAATAATGAACCTGAGTCCACCATCAAATTCTCAACCCTATCTTTTATGTGAAAATCTACCTTGGGTCTGTTCTTTTTGACTAGTTTGTCCATTGCATATACAGTACACAATATTGGGGATTCTCAGCACCCTCAACTAAGCCCACCCCACTTCTAACATCCGTGCAAATGCACAAAATGTCTATTCCTCTCATATTTCCTACTTTCCTACCCTACTGGAAAGCATTTTTTCACTCCATACTATGATACGTACTCCCACAATTTGTATGTTGCTTTGGACCCAGTTTATTGGTCAATTGGCAAACTGTGTATGTAATCTACTACGGGGAGCACTCCTCTTGTCCACAGCAGTAACTTCTCCTGTAATGGTATCTGTAGCTCCTACCTTATTTCCAACTCCTCTTCCTTCAAGTTTTTCTTGGCAGTGCCTATAGCTCCTTTGATAGCAGGTTTACTTGTTTTCCAAAGCTTCTTCTGCATTTTCTTGTTATAACACTGGACAATAAATTGATCTTTGATCAATTTATGTACCATAGCTCCAAACTGGCACCTTATAGCCAGTTTCCTCAGCCTAGTTGCAAATGTGTCTATCATCTCATGCTGTTTTTGTGGCTGAGTACAGAACTTATGATGAGTCATAGCAATGTTAAATGAATTGGTAAATCTTTATTTATTTAGTTCTCGTCTGATAGCTCCTGGCCTAAATACCCTATGCCCTTTTGGTCCATGTCAAAGGATAGGATGCTGACTGTTATTTTTCGGGTGCATAGTGGCAGTCACTTGGTAAGGGCCGAAGGCAACCGAAACAGGGAGGGTCGGAGACAGCCAATCGCCTTTGTAGTAGAGATTACAAGGTCAGCAAAGTAAATTCCTTACATGAGTCGCAAAAAACTTGATTCAGATAAAGTTATTCTCTTTACATAGGTTTTTTGCACTGATGTTTGGCTGTCTGGTTGTTGTCAGTAGCCTGGCAGCTCATCGACAAAATGTTGAGAAGTCCATCTGACAAACATGAACAGGTACAGGGATTTAAAACCTCTTGATTGACGTGCAAACAGACACAGTGCTTCTACCTAGGCATCCCACAGCAACTGCTCTACAATGATTGGTCAGGGTTGAACAACAATAGCAATGAGAACTTTGGAGTTGTGGAACACTTGTGTGTTACTTGAAACATTAGACCCACTGGAGGCATGACACTTATCAGACGAGGATTATGCTCAGCATTTTAGGATTTGTAGTCCTGGTTTTATAATGGAATAACCAGAACTATAAATTTCAGAATGCAAAAAACCTGGATTGGACAAGCTACTCTTGCATGGACCTGGGAAACTTGAGAGGGCTGTTAGACAGCTGGGCACTGTCCAAGGGGCATAAAGTGCCTCAAGCAGGTACTTTGAGCATGCAAGAGTACTGCCGCTGATTTTTTTACACTCCTGCTCAGACCAGAAGAACAGTGGTTCTTGCAGTGGCCAGTGGGAAGGGAGGAATTTTCCATGACCCTGGTAAGGCTCAGCGGGCTTTCTCTTATCCTCGTCCATTTGATGGATCACATTGCACTGGAATGAAAAATAAAGCAACTGATAATCTGTCTGCTTCCAAGATGTAGGAGCTCAGAAGGGTCCATCCTGCAATGAAGAAGAATGACTTCCTGACAATACAATGGCGTCTTGTTTTACTAAGTTTACTGAAGATATGAATTGAGGACACAAGGGATCTTCGTTTGAAACTGAGCTTTTAAATATGTAAAAGTCTTGGACAGAAAATGAAAGTAACTCAAAAAACATTGTTTTTATTTACAGAATATCAAGATCTGACTTATGCATGTGGTCCCTAAAATGGACGATTGCCAAAAGCATAATCTGTAGAGCACTTTGTATGGACAGCTTGAAGAGTAAAATAAAAACATATCAAAGCAGAACTGTGGTCAACTGTATTTTTTCATTGCCTAATTTGATGATGGACTCTGATATGCTTGGTGCCGCCACAGATCTTTTGCTTCTAAATTTAATAGAGTCCCCCGAATACACAAAATACAAACTTGGCTTCAGATTTTTTTTCCTTTTCCTTCTGCACAGCAAACAATAACAACTCGATATTTAAAAGGTTTGTAGCTTGTGCACGCAGGAGTATCTCAGCAGTTCCACCCTTGGCAAGGCTGGTGGGTTCCCAAATGCTGGCCTCCATTTTACTTTTAAATGTGCCCTGGCCCTGGGTGTTAGTTAAGTCTGCTCTTTACCAGACACAGGAATGCTCTTCACTAATAAGCTGTCAGCATTGGCTCCATTTCTTCTGGGCACCCTAGTTCCTGGCTCTTAATGGTAGCTTCAAGAACAGTGAACATAAAGTGAATTCCTAAATAGGCATTTAAGAGCAGCTACATGTTAGGGCTAGCAAGTTATTCTGGAGCTAAGCAGTGATCAGGGATCCAAGGGAGTGAGGATCATTTGCCTGCATGTATAGAATCGATCCTCCCGTGATTGTCCTATTAAATTGGGTGGTGAGGTCTCAACACTATGGTAGAGCGCCCTCCCAAAATGGGGGGAGCGTGGCCCCTTAGGACTCGGGGCCACCGTGGTCCGAAACCTCGTGCAGTAGTCATGCGTCGGGCTGGCCTTAAACACATCCGCCCTTACACCTCGCTAGGTGTGTGGGCGGAAGTGATTCTCTGGGGGTAACGCGGGGGCCGCGTCATTTCTGGGCCCGGCCGCTGCCGCGCATCAGATGGGGGGGGGCTAATTAAGTGCCCCCCCCCAGAAAGACCTCAGCCTTTATTGTTGCTGCAGTGACTGAAGCACCCGGAGAGTCATTGACCCCTGATTTCCAGGACATCGCGTGGCAGAAGACTTTTAAACCCGTGCACGCTGCACCAGAAACGTCGGGAACATCGCACGTTTGAGGACTTCGGATCCGGAGCAGGCGAGCACGCTGCCCGGATTCGTGCTCCACTGACTCCCCTCCTCTTGCCGCGTAGAATCGCGTGTCGAAGAACTTCGGACCCGGAGGAGGCGTGCACGCTGCCCTGACTCGTGCTTACTTCCTCCCCTCCTAGAGTCTGTGCCTTTGCCCGATAGAGCTTAGTGTAGCGTGCACGCTGCACTAGTCCCGTGTTCCTTCTTTTCACAGAGAGTCCTAGTGGTGCTCTCGGTTTTAGCACAGTATTTTGGGTTGTTGCGCTCGCTGCCTCTCTGCCCGAATAAGTTGAGGTGCTGCTGGGGGCAGGTTTTACTCATCCTTGCCCCTTTTTTAAAGATGAACGCTCCCAATTGCTCTGCTTGATTTAGCCAAGCTTGGTGTACCGCCAGTGCTGCTTGGGCCAGGTTTTTCTCATCTTGGCTGGTGCTAGACCCTAAGTACCAGGCCTTGTCCCCCAACCCCCTTGTTTAAATTAATTGCTTTCTACCCTGCATTTATTAAATATTGTTTAGGCCTTCCTGACCTGGCTGGGTGACTACTAGGTTTTTCATCTGTGCAACGTCGGCCTGGTCTGGGCCAGGAACGCTCATCAGGACCAGGGTAAAGGGGGACATTGCAGGTAGGGGAGTGAAGAAAATACAGTGTAATTGTTTATTACTATTATTTGCAGATAGGGATAGAGAAATTGTGTTGGGACTACAGTAGTACTGTGTTGTATACATTTCATTGCACATTTAGAGATTGAAGGGAAGTGGCGCATAATTAATCACACCGTGTAGCACATTTGATTGCGCATTGAGGGTCATGGCTTGCAATTGCAGTAAGATGGTAAGAGAAAGGGCAAAGACTCTGAGTTGTCGCATTTGTTGAAATTGGTAGTAGCCAAATTAGGGAATGGGGATTCAGACAGTGGGAACTCCTCATCAGACGGGGAAAACAATGGGGCAGAGAGTGACCGCCCTAGGCGCTCACATATGCCCCCTCGTGCAGTATTCCCTCCTGTGAAGCGCAAAAGTAAGAAACAGGTTTCAAACAATAAGCAGGCATCTGCTGCCCCTGCATCACCCCCCCCCCCACTGTGCAGTCCCCTAGGGCTGATACATTAGCCGTATCTTTATGCACTACTCCAGAGGTCCCCCCGGTAGAGTAGAGAGCAGTGCCTACGCCAGAGTTAGGGGTCATGGCCATTTTAACGGATATTCGGCAGGCATTGGCAACCTTAACGGCACCACTGCGATACCAGTAGTCCAGACCGCAGCCCAAATGGTCCCTCCCCCGCCAAGCAAGGGCAGGGCAGCGCCACTGCCCAGGTAACTACGCAAGATGCGACCATGCAATCGCTGCTGTCGGCAGTACAGCTTTTGTCTAGCATTGATGCTCCCTCTGCCCCTGTTCCCCCTACTGCTCCATGGGCCAGTACTGATACACTAAAGAATACAGTAGCTGAACTCAAACACCAGATAGAGGCAATTGCAGCAGCGTGCTGTGTTAAACCAGCGGCTACTGGAACTACAGGTCTGAGTGACATCCCGTCACCGAGCGTGCAGTCTCATATCCCCAACAACGTAGACAAAGGTAAAATCACTGAGACCAACATAAATACGTTTGGGGGTGGTACTGCGGCAGTGGGTGCCAGGCAAGACACTCTATTATCTCGGCCAAGTAAGCTCACGGCCCACGTTGCGGCAGATGTGAAAGAAAAGATTTTGAAAGGGGATTTTGTAGACATTTTTTCGCTCATCAGAGCTAAAAGAAGGGAGGTAGAATTGAAAGATAAGGAGGGGAAGGCATCATCTTCCAGTGACAAAAAACCCAGAGTTGAAGAGAACATAACGAATTGGCTGTTTGGGTTTAATGTGTATATGTCTGTCATGCTTGAAAAGAAACCGGACTTGGCAAACTCTATGACTTTCTATGCTAATAAGATTTGAAAGCATACCATATGTATGGGGGTAATGCTTGGATGGAATATGATAGGGACTTCGGGTGGGCTAAGGTTGAGGACCCAGAAATAGGTGGGAACCAAACTGAAGTGAATGTATGGCTGGAATGCGTGAACAGCAAGCTGCCTGGGAAGCAGCCTTTTTGCACACAATATTCCAGTGAGAAAAAGGGCTTGTACTGGGCATTCAACAGAAAGGTGTGTTCTCGCGCTGGGGTCCTGCAAATTTAAACATACCTGTTCCTTCCAACCCAGAGTTCAAGCGCATTAAGAAATCCAAGGAAAAGGTTAAGGAGGGGAGTAAGCCCTCTAGCTGACTTAAGTTTGCCATCACCCATACAGATTAACGCTTTCCTCCCATGGTTACAGTCCTATCCTAACAAAGACTCTGCAGACCTATTGTTTAGAGGCTTCTCTTGTGAATCAGTATTCCTGCCTTGAAAGTGCCTCCTATTCCATATTGCAACAATTTACTGTCAGCCCTGAGAAATCCGGGGGTGGTTGCAAAGAAGGTTGAGAAGGAAAGGTTGTTAGGCAGGTTGGCAGGCCCCTTCTCCTCTCCTCCATCCAAGAATTTTATCTATTCTCCCTTGGGGGTGGTACCTAAAAAAGAGCCTGGCCAGTTTAGATTGATACATAACCTCTCAGCCCCACGTGGATCTTCAATGAATTAAGCAACCCCCAACTATGCTCAGTCCGATATACAACTGTAGACCAGGCCCTTGAGAAGTTGCGCGACCTAGGACAAGGGGCCCTTCTGGCAAAAACTGACATTGAGTCAGCTTTTCGGCTCCTCCCATTACACCCAGATGATTACCATTTATTGCAGGGTCTTATTTCTACGATAAATGCATGCCAATGGGTTGTAGTGTGTCCTGCAGTTACTTTAAACAGTTCAGCTCCTTGTTGCAATGGATCTTCACCAAGCGCATTGGGCACAAGGAGGGGATTCACTACTTAGATGATTTTCTGGTACTGGGCCCTCCGGGGTCTGCAAGGTGTCTGTGGGGCTTATGTGCTTTGACTTCCATGTTTAAGGAATTTGGTGTTCCACTAGCCCCAGACAAGACAGAGGGCCCCACAACTTGTAGGACATTTCTGGGGATTGAGATAGACAACATGGTCTGACAACATGTCAGTGGTTGAAGCCATTATTAGGCAAGGTGCATCATGCAGGCTTGTACTCCGAATACTGAAACACCTAGGGGGTCATTCTGACCCTGGCGGTCGGTGACCGCCAGGGTCACCGACCACGAGAGCACCGCCAACAGGCTGGCGGTGCTCCCTCGAGCATTCTGACCGTGGCGGTTCAGCCGCGGTCAGAAACGGAAAGTCGGCGGTCTCCCGCCGACTTTCCGCTGCTCGGGAGAATCCTCCATGGCGGCGGAGCGCGCTCCGCCACCATGGGGATTCTCACACCCCCTACCGCCATCCTGTTCCTGGCGGGTCTCCCGCCAGGAACAGGATGGCGGTAGGGGGTGCCGCGGGGCCCAATGGCATGGGCACTGCAGGGGCCCCCGTAAGAGGGCCCCACTCAGTATTTCAGTGTCTGCTATGCAGACACTGAAATACGCGACGGGTGCAACAGCACCCGTCGCACCTTCCCACTACGCCGGCTCAATTCTGAGCTGGCGTCCTCGTGGGAAGGTTGATTTGCCCTGGGCTGGCGGGCGGCCTTTTGGCGGCCGCCCGCCAGCCCAGGGCAAATCCCAAAATACCCTCCGCGGTCTTTAGACCACGGAGCGGTATTTTGGTGGGGGAACTTCGGCGGGCGGCCTCCGCCGCCCGTCGAAGTTAGAATGACCCCCCTAGTCTTAATGTGTTTGAAACTGAATATTACCTTTCCTGCACAACATGTCCCTGGTATTCATAACAATGCAGCTGATGCTTTATCTCGCTCATTGATGCAGGCTTTTCTGAGGTTCCACGCACAGGCGGCAGAGAAGATGACGGAGTTCCCAGCATATCTGTGGAAGATTGGAGTCCCGCCCTCTCCTTTTTAGTAGCAGCGCCCCTAGCAACCCACACACGCGGGGCACACAAATAATCATTCCAACAATACAGACAGTTTCTGAATTCTTGCAAAATTGCAGAGTGGTTTTCAACACAGGCCATTTGCTGTTTTTTAAGTCATCTAAAGGAACTTGGCAAATCAGTTTCCTGCGCAAAAGCTCACCTTTCCACCATTCGTTTTTTCCCGAAACTACATAATCAGGAAACCCAACTTAACGTCTTTATGATTAAGAGGGCGGTGGCCAAGTGGACTCGTCTAGATTGCACAAAGAAGGATTCCAGGCGCCACATAACTGCTCACATATTGGGGGAGCTCCTGGACAGTCTCCTGAATGTTTGTTCCTCCCCTTTTGAGGTGACTTTATTCGCCGCTGCATTTTCTACAGCCTTTTATGGAGCTTTTTGCGTTAGCAAATTAGTGGGTTCATCCAAAGGTGACCACATGGGAGGCCTACAGTGGGCTGACGTCTGAATCGTCCCGGGTTGGTGGCAATTCAATTACAAAGGTCCAAAACCGATCAACTAAGAAAAGGGTTGAATATTGAACTTAGAGCGGCTCAGGGATCCCCGTTATGCCCAGTGGGTCGCTTGGGGTCAAACTTAGCAGCCCGCCCACCTTCTGGGTCATCAGCTCTTTTTCTACATGCAAACGGGGAGTGCTTATCACAGTATACATTTTTGGCAGTAATGAAAGCGGCTCTTGGGGCTGCCGGGGTCGACCCTCAGGGCTACTCATCCCACTCATTCAGGATTGGGGCGGCAACCCTAGTGGCCGGGGCGGGAATGTCCGCGGCAGAAGTAAAGTCCATCGGGAGATGGTCATCCAATTGCTATAAGCGATACATTCGGCCTGAGTTGCAATGATGAGTGTTTCACACGCCTGCTTTGTGATTTCTCGTTTTGGTTACTCGTGCAACTTTCCTTCGTTTCAGTTCTATGCCGTCTCACGTGGTTAGGGTGCTAGGGCACTCTTCGTCCAGCTGGTGGCCTACAGGTTGCAACTGCTCCATAAGCCCAAGCCGGCGGTGATTCAGGATGTGGCTTTTCATTGGTGTGGGATTGGTGGGCTGGGAGACACGAAGCTCCAGCAACTGCTGGAAATGGCGAGAAGGTGCGAGGGACTCCAGTTCCCGGATCTCATTGTTATCCATATTGGTGGAAATGACCTAGTGCTACTGGGCCGCAAGACACTCAGGAAAACTATTTTCATGGAAATCTCCCAATTATCCAAGGAATTCCCTTCTGCTGCCATCGCACGGTCACACATGGTACCTCGTCGCAACTGGGGTCCAAACGTTAAATCAAGGACCTTGAATGTGTCTGTTCGTAGACTTAAAGCGGAGATATCGAGACTGTGTCCTGGTCCAGGCCGCTTATGGAACATCCCAAACAAACTACTAAAAGGGCCAGATATGTTCCACAGAGATATGGTGCATTTATCCGACGCAGGAAAGGATCAATTTACTGTGGACATTTAGTCCTTCTCTCGCAGCTTGTTTGGGGGTGAGGAAGGCAAAGGACCAATGGGCCCCTGGTCGCGCTTGTGGTGGGAGAGGAAATACTAAAGTCACAATAACCAAAAGAGGGGTCCCCAAGGCTGGGTCCCCTGGATAACACCAGAGGTAGTATCCTGAAGTCCTGAACCAACCTGTGGATGTACACACCAGCTTGGGGGTTAGGGAGACCAGATCGCTGGGGTGGCCATTGGGCTCCCCCACCTGGCCGCCCGTTACACCCCCTTGGCAGAGTGGTGTTTGGGGAGGGGTGGAACCCAGAGCATGAGGACAAGGGACGGTGAAGTCAGGGGAGACGCCCCCGCCAGGGATACAGGTGAGGTATGGTTCACCTGTGTGGTCCAAAAGAGGTTCAGGACCGGAAGAGATCCTGTCACATTGATATATGGTTTCATGAGTAATTCTTATTGAAATGGTTTAAAGATATTTGATGTATTGTATTGTTTCTCTAGGTGAAATATTAACTGTGTGTGTTTATAAAATAATGGTCAAATATACAAATAAATTCCTTCCAACAAATAAGTCTTGTCGGTCTGCGTGTGGCAGGTGTTGGGGTGAGGACTTTCTAGTGTCCTCCGGGTTCTGTACTGAGGAAGGTTCCTGATTCATAAGGTGTGCTCTGCAGGCCCTGGGTCAGGGAAGTAAAGCAGGCTGCTGATATGTTTGCAGTGATGGGGTACCCCACTCTGCGGAGGATTTGAAATATTGATGAGTTTGAAAGATAATAGGGCCGACTCCCTCAGTTTTCCAGGAGGGGCATCATTTAGCATTATAGTGTTTCCAAGTGTTTTGAGCGCCATGTTGCCCACACCCATCCTTACCCTTCAGCACATACACCTTAAATCTTGGGAACCTTCACATCACATGCAAAAAACAACATGTACAACTTTTACTCTAATTTCTTAATTATATTTTCAGTATATTTATTCAAATGTACTAAAAGTGGGATGGTAAAAATTGTTATTTAAATCATTTATTATCAACTTTAGATTTTGCACCACATATCCTTGCCTGCCTAATTTATTTTTGACATATCACAACTGAATTTCTAATCAATATTTACAGATTCGTTTCCTGTAACTACAAATGCTTCCATTGTTTACAGATGTTTATACCTTTGAGGGCACTGTGTACATTAATGTTGGTCTCCCTAGACCGCCGGAGTATCCCACGTTTATATACTGAGCATAATTTGTGCAAGGTCACTGATTCCATGTGTTCTGTTGGAAGACTATCCTACCGGGAATATCGAGTTTTAAATAGAGGTGGGTTTACATTCACTGTTCTTAACTCCAACTATATGCACTTAGATAAACATATATCTTCAAGAAATGCAAAGGTGGAGTTAAGAACAATAACTCTACTTACCTAAAACGTTTATTTGCATTTTGCAACAACATCCAAGAATAACAACAACATAGTGAGAAGGGAGAATAGGTGTTGGGGGTGGGGGGTGCCTCACATGTCCTGCAACTTCATCCTAAAGCATACCGGAGGAGCAAAGAAACAAGTTAAATTCAACAATGCGTATCATAAGTAACATCTCCCACTGCAGACAGCTGACAAGGGCGCAATTAAGAACAAGCGGAGAGGGGCAGGCAAGAGCCCAGCGCAGAGCTCCAGCGCAGGTCTCCGCCCAAGAGGCGGTAGTGTCCAAGACCTGTACGTCCTCTGTGTCGACTGGAACACCAATCGCTCCCCGCTGTTCCAAGTGGAAGACCAGATATCGTGGGCGCAGTGAATTGCATGTGGCGCAGAGTTGGCGGCATGAGTTCATGAGAATAGTTTGCGAGTTGTTCCTGACAATATGCGCAGTCCTGTAGCCAATCCTCGATTTGTGGCACAGGCTGCCTTCCCCAGTGGATGGCTAGCCTCCTCTTGACCAGAAGAAGCAACACTGCAGTGAGTCTCCTTGAAGGGGGGCATTAGGGGGAGGGAGGCTCCTTTACCTACCCCAGCAGGGCTACCAGTGGTGTGCACTGCAGGAGATGGCAAGTTATGTGGGCCACCTTACTGTAGGCACCAGCCCAAAAGCTTGCCACCTGGGACCAGTCCCAGGCAAGGTGAAGAAATGTGGCCACAGGTGCGGTGCATCTCAGGCAATGAGAGTCTTAGGACCCATTCGGTATAGTTGAACTTAAAATGAATAAGTCTCACTCGATGTTTGAGGGAGAGGGCTGTAGATTGGACGTCGCAGTATGTCAACTGTGCTTCAGAGATGGTGGGATCTGTGTCAGATTTCCAGGTAGACTGAGCCACAGGGACGCACACAGGCAACTTCTCCTGCAACACATTATATAGGCAGGTGATGAGCCTCCGAAGGTGGTAAGTATGTTGTCTAGGGCATGGTGTGTGGTGGGTGCACTGTGGATGTAGTATGCAGTGCATTGTATGTAGCGCAGAGTTAGTGATACAGAAGGACACCATGCACAGTGGGCAGGGGGCTGCTCTCAGCTTGGTCGCCGAACATGAGAAGCCCCTGAGGCACGCCCATTGACAAGCCCCCTCATCCTCCAATGGGAGGCGCTTAGGGTTTCAAGTAAGTGGCATATTGGGTGCATAGAGGCAGTGGAGCCAGGCTCGTCTTCGCAGGCCATCCCAGGCCAAGGAACACAAGTTCTCACGTCTATTTCAGCAAATGTGGTTTTATAGGGGCAGAACAGTGCAGTGGCCAAGGGACATGGAGCCACCTTATCATTTCCCCCACTGTGTGTGGCTGAAAGAGAGAGGGGTGGACTTAGAAGTGCACAAAATGGGCCTACGCGCTGTAAGTGTAGAGGTGCATGTCGGGATCGCTGAGACCGCCAAGCTGGAACAGCAATGTTGGGGTTTCCCATTCCACCACTACTGTTTGCCTCCCAGACCAAGCCCACTAGGTTGGAGCGAATGAGCTTAAATAAGTGTTCCATTAGGGGGATCGAGATATTTACAAATACGTAGAGAAACTTGTGAAGGATTACCATTTTGGCTATGGCTATTCTGCCTGCCAGCAACAAGGGCAGCCTGGACCAGAGTGACAAACGCTCCTCGAGCCTGGTCATGGCCCCACCATGGTTAGCCCTCCACAGCTCATTGTCATCTTTGCTAAGCCATATTCCTATGTATCTGAAAGGCTCCATTGCCCACTGTAGTGGGTATTCAGATTCAAACTGTTTTGTGGCGTCAGCAAGGGGGAACAGTGTAGATTTTGGCCAGCTGATGAGGATACCTGAGTATCCACCGAAGTGAATCACCTCTTGCATGATATGGGAAAGGTTTGTTTGGAGATTGCGGACGTATAGTGTGACGTTGCCGACATATATAGACACCAATATCATCATAGCAATGAAATTGAGGCCCCGTCCAGCATTGTTTTGGCGCAGCCAGGA
This sequence comes from Pleurodeles waltl, assembly GCF_031143425.1. Classification (NCBI taxonomy): domain Eukaryota; kingdom Metazoa; phylum Chordata; class Amphibia; order Caudata; family Salamandridae; genus Pleurodeles; species Pleurodeles waltl. The sequence continues at coordinate 1,606,237,572 of NC_090445.1, forward strand.
GGCCAAAGGCTCCATTGATACTGCAAAAAGAATTGGAGATAAAGGGCAGCCTTGTCTGGTGCCTTTGGTTACAGGTAAGGGGTCCGTGGAGAAGCCGTTCAGGTGGAGGTGGGTTGGAGGGGAGGTATACAGTGAGCTAATTAGGCATAGAAACTGTGGGCTGAAGCCGAGACATGGGTATGGCCATTCCAGAGAATTGAAAGCTTTTGCGGTGTCAAAGAGCACTGTGGCCACCTCCAATTGAGAGTCTATGGAGTGCATGAGGGCGAACACTGTGAGGAGACTTTGGGCAGTCAAGCACCCTAGTGCACAACCCGACTCGTCAGGGTGCATGATGTCTGTAAGAGGGGGAAAACACAGATGGCTATAAGTTTGGCAAATTTCTTGTTGTTGACATTTATCAAGGATAGCAGCTTGTAGAAGTCACCGAGGTTGGCAGGCTTATCATGGTTTAATATGGTGGCAATAACTGCTTCCCACAGGGAAAGTGGTAGCCTGTCCTTAGATAGTGAATCCTCATATACTGCCAGAGGATGAGGGGTGAGGAACGAGGCATACTATTTGTAGAAGGACTTGGTGAGCCCATCCAGGCCTGCCGCCCTGTTTCCGGGCATGGCCCGGATCAGATATGTTATCTATCCACTGAGAAGGATACATGTAGGTACAGACAGAGACAGCGCACACTCTCCAAATCAAATCAAATCAAATCATTAACATTTATAAAGCGCGCTACTCACCCATGCGGGTCTCAAGGCGCTAGGGGAAAGGGGGGGTTACTGCTGCTCGAATAGCCAGGTTTTTAGGAGTCTCCGGAAAGCGGAGTGGTCCTGGGTGGTCCTGAGGCTGGTGGGGAGGGAGTTCCAGGTCTTGGCCGCCAGGAAGGAGAAAGATCTCCCACCCGCCGTGGAGCGGCGGATGCGAGGGACGGCAGCGAGTGCGAGACCAGAGGAATGGAGGAGGCGGGTGGGGACGTAGAAGCTGAGGCGTCGGCTGAGGTATTACGGTCCCTTGTTGTGGAGGGCTTTGTGTGCGTGGGTGAGAAGTCGAAAGGTGATCATTTTGCTGACTGGGAGCCAATGCAGGTGTCTCAGGTGTGCGGAGATGTGGCTGTTGCGGGGTACTTCGAGGATGAGGCGTGCCGATGCGTTTTGAATGCGTTGCAGGTGATTTTGGAGTTTGGCTGTGTTCCCGGCGTAGAGGGTGTTGCCGTAGTCCAGGCGGCTCGTGACGAGGGCGTGGGTCACGGTTTTTCTAGTGTCGGCGGGGAACCAGCGGAAGATCTTGCGGCGCATGCGGAGGGTGAGGAAGCAGGCGGAGGACACGGCGTTGACTTGCTTGGTCTTGGTGAGAAGAGGGTCCAAGATGAAGCCGAGGTTGCGGGCGTGGTCTGTGGGGGTCGGTGCGGTGCCGAGGGCCGTGGGCCACCAGGAGTCATCCCAGGCGGACGGGGTGTTGCCGAGGATGAGGACTTCCGTTTTTTCAGAGTTCAGCTTTAGGCGGCTGAGCCTCATCCAATCTGCAACGTCCTTCATACCCTCTTGTAGGTTGGTCTTGGCGCTGGCGGGGTCCTTGGTGAGGGAGAGTATAAGTTGGGTGTCGTCGGCGTAGGAGGTGATGATGATGTCGTGCTTGCGAACGATTTTGGCGAGGGGGCTCATGGTGACATTGAAGAGTGTCGGGCTGAGCGATGAGCCTTGAGGTACGCCGCAGATGATCTCGCTGGGTTCTGAGCGAAACGGAGGGAGGTAAACTCTTTGGGAACGGTTTGAGAGGAAGGAGGCGATCCCGTCCAGGGCCTGGCCTTGGATCCCGGTGGAGCGGAGGCGGGTGATTAGGGTGCGGTGACAGACGGTGTCGAAGGCAGCCGAGAGGTCGAGGAGAATGAGGGCGACTGTTTCACCGTTGTCCATCAGGGTTCTGATGTCGTCAGTGACTGAGATGAGGGCGGTTTCCGTGCTGTGGTTGGTTCGGAATCCGGTTTGTGAAGGGTCGAGCAGGTTGTTGTTTTCCAGGAAGGTGGTCAGCTGTTTGTTGACGGTCTTCTCTATTACCTTGGCTGAGAAAGGCAGAAGAGAGATGGGGCGGAAGTTTTTCAGGTCGCTCGGGTCAGCCGTAGGTTTCTTTAGTAGGGCGTTGACTTCGGCGTGTTTCCAGCATTCGGGGAAGGTAGCAGAAGAAAGAGAAGAGTTGATGACGGTCTGGAGGTGCGGGGCGATGATGTCGTCGGCTTTGTTAAAGATGAAGTGAGGGCAGGGGTCCGAAAGGGCGCCGGAGTGGATAGAGTTCATGATGGATTTGGTTTCTTCAGTGTTGATGTGGGTCCAGTTGTTGAGGGTAATGGCCGGGGGTGCGGGTTCGGTGGTGTTATGTTGGGTCTGGTGTCCGAAGCTGTTGTGGAGGTCGCTGATCTTGCGATGGAAGAAAGTGGCGAGGGATTCGCACAAATCCTGTGAGGGCGTGACGGCGTTGGCGTTGGGGTTGGAGAACTCCTTGACGATGCTGAAGAGTTCTTTGCTGTTGTGGCTGTTTTTGTCCAGTCTGTCGGTGAAAAAGGTCTTTTTAGCAGCGCGGATCAGGCAGTGGTGTTCGCGGGTAGCGTTCTTGAGGGCGGTCATGTTGTCAGCGGTGTGGTCCTTGCGCCAGGCCTTCTCGAGGGCACGACAAGTTTTCTTTGATTCTTTGAGGGTGTCAGAGAACCAGAGAGGTTTTTTGGTGTTGGTCTGTCGATGCGTGCGTTTGAGGGGAGCAAGTTTGTCTGCGCAGTTGGAGATCCAGTTTGTGAGGCTGAGGGCTGCGTCGTTGGGGTCGGTAGTGAGGGTGGGTTGGTTGGCGGCGAGTGCTGAGAAGAGTTGCTCTTCTGGGATCTTGTTCCACTGTCGACGAGGGATGGGTTGAGTGTGGAGGTGGCGGGTCTCCCGTCGGAATGTGAAGTGGACACAGCTGTGGTCGGTCCAGTGTAGAGCGGAGGTGTGGCTGAAGAAGACGTGTTTGCTGGCGGAGAAGATAGGGTCAAGCGTGTGTCCGGCGATGTGGGTGGTGGTGTTCACCAGTTGTTTGAGGCCGAGGTTGGCGAGGTTGTCGAGCAGGGTGGCGGTGTTGGGGTCGTTGTTTTGTTCCAGATGGAAGTTGCAGTATTTCCAGCCAGGGAAGTTGCAGTATTTCAAGAAAGATATATAGAGTCTCTGTATTTGGGGCCACAGTAGTTTGATGTAGGTTAGAGTAAAATGATGTCATGACTTGAACAATCTCATCAGATTTCATTTGGGCAGTGTGTTTGTCATCCAGGAGTTCCATCACATACAAGTTTGCCCAAGGCTTATGAAGGAGGCCCTCCAGTGTCTTGCCTGACCGCTCCCTTCACAGTACTGTCTCACTATCACCTCTTTATTAAGAAAATGTGTTTCATGAATCGCCTCTTCTTCAAAGTCAGACAGTTTCTGAAGGAGAGTGGCAAGTGTCAGCTTGTTTTTAGATTCAAGGAATATAAGTTTAACTGCACATATTTCCCATTAGGGCAAGTCATGTGCGGATCTGAAGGATTCCCGACTGTTTCGCTATATAGGTGCCTAGAATGACAACTTTAAACGCCTCCCACAGTATAGACAGGGAGGAGACTGAGCACACGTGTGTATAGAAATCAAGGATGGCTGACCTGATTTTGTCTCTGCCAAGTAAAGGCCTGGGGGGGGCGAGTGGAGGAGTGAGCTCCAAAAAAACAGAAGCATGATCGAAAAGAGTACCAGGGAGGTGGGTAGCATCCGAAGTCCAGGTGAATGCGTACAGTGTGAGAAGCCAGTTGTCAATTCTAGACCAGGTGTTATGCGTGGATTCAAAGCAAGTGCCTTCAGTGCTATAGGCATGGTGCAGATGCCAATCGTCCTTCAGGTTATTATCTCGCATGAGTGTGTGGTTTTGGGTAGCGGCACCAGGGTGAGGTCATCTAGTTACTCTGGAGAGATCTGCATCCTGGTCCAAAATGACATTGAAGTCGCCCCCTTGTAAAACAGTGCCCAGGGCCCAATGTGACAATGGGATGGCAGACCTCTGCAAAGAAATCGGGCTGTCTGTTTTGGGGCCACAGACAGAGGCTAGGATAATGGCGCAAGTATGTAGGGTGCCAGCGATAACGATGTACCTTCTGTCAGTGTCACAGATTGTTTGGTGTCTTTGCCAGTGTAGTCCTTTATGAAGGAGTACTGCGGTGCCCCATGTGTAGTTGGAGTAAAGGAAAGTGTGCAACTCCGCACCCCACCCAGCTCGGAGGTGAGAGGTAGTCGCTGGGGTCAGGTGGAGTTCCTGGAGAAAGCAATTATCTATGTGATGTCCGTTTTTGTAAGCATGCAACAGCCGCACCTTGTACCTGTTGTGAGACAACTGATATTTTAGGTCAAGCATTTAATGGATGCCATCAGTATCGAAGGGGGTGTGTAGGGTGCACACCTCTGGAGGTAGGATGCAGTGATAGTGTCCGCATCTGTAGGGAGGGAGAGAAGCTGTTCGAGGTATGTGAGGCAAAACTGGAAAATTACAACAAGGTGCAATTTTCAAGGTGAGCCAGATGGTCATCGTGCTTGTATACCCTCTCCTTGATGTGGTAAGTCTGGCCGGTCAGCAAATCAGTTTTGGCGTCGATAGTATTAAGCCTGTTTTTCACATCGACGACCATCTCCTTGATGTACATGTCCTGCATGCTCGGTCCAGGAAGTGATGGAGGGGGGCTCAACGGAAGTACGGATCCTGCAGTCCTGCATGTCTGTTGTTTGCGGTCAAATGCTGTCCTGTCTGCCCATGGTGACTATCTGTGACGACTAATAGCGCCCTGGGTCCTGCCTCAGCCCCCAACCCTGCACCAGGGCCAGGAGGGTCACAAGCAGACCTCAGAGGCAGGTCCCCAGCCAGGGGCACAGGACAGTGGGCAGGCAGGCTCCAGGCTTTTTAAAATCCCCTGCCAGCCCAGAGCCGATATGGAGGAACTAGAGTCCAGCGCCTTCATGCTTTCACAGCCTCTTCGGTCCCACCTCAACTCGAAACAGCTGGGAGGATCGTGGACAGAAGCAGACCTGAGTGTCAACGAGAGGCGATCACTGCGCCTGACACTCGCCCCCACTGCAACGAGGGGGCATGGGTCTGTGCAGGATAACGGTGTGTTTGGTGCTGCAAAGGCTTCACAGGGGCACTTCAGTCCCCCGCAAGGGTGGGAGGTCCTTGGAATGGTGGAAAGTCACTGGGAGCAGGGTGGCCTCAGTAACAGCTCCTTGGGGTCCACTGTCGGATTGAGCCACGGCCACCTCTAACTCCCAAGCGGGGTCCTTACCCAGTGGCTGGTGCCTGCCTCATCAGATGCCGGGGGCGGCACTCCGCCAAAGCAGAGCCGCAGGCCCGCTAGGCCGCACTGAGTCATCAAGGCCGGCCCAAGGCAGCCTAGGAGCACAGACATGTGCCTCCGTGTCCTTGCCGCCGGGGGCAGTAATTAAAGGCTCTGACGCTCCCCGATGCAATCCGCACCACCCACAGGACCACTCTGGGGCTGTGCGCGCCCTAACACAATGGAAACGTGATGGATTGATGCAACAACCGGTAGAGCCTCACTAAGCGGCAACCATCTTGCTGCCGGGATCTCGGGCGCCCCCTACTCACCTATATAGTTAGCTTCACGATATTGCGCTAGTCGATATTCTGGCGCTGATTTTTTATTTGATATTTTTGTACTCAATATTCTGATTAACAGCCTGTTGGAGAGTGGACAGCACTCCATGCCTTAGCTGCCCATTAAATCAGACCTTTATTTGCCAATGTCTGGAACCAGAACCAAAAAAATCAACCCCAGGAAACTTCTCTAGCTCACCTAAACCCAGAAACAGGCAGCAAAAGTGTCTGGATGCCTTTTCTCCATATAACACAGCACTCGTGCCGTTATTAAGTCCTGTTAAATACCTATGTTATAATTCAATTTAATGGTACATAATTTAACAACATTAGTAGAATGGAATGCTAAGTCCTGCTTGCGGAGTTTCAAAGTGTTCTGATCGCTACAAATGTCAGCAGTGAGCGTTTAACTCACTGAGCCATGTTGGCAGTTCATTTGCAGAGATTTACTGTCTGGAAAGTCACCTGCCTTACCAGTTCATGGTACTCCCTGGTCTTCATTCTGTTCCCTTTGGTTTCGAGACAGTCATGTGACTAGGGGGGTGGCTTTTCACAGAGTAGTAGATGCAGTTTTTACAAAGGCTCTTTGCCAGACCGAGGGCGTGATCGTAACAATTATTCTGTTTCTTCTACCTTGTAACAGTCACCCAGACAACATTCCATCCACCCAACCCTGTGCACAGACTCCATAGCTGAGATGTTGGTGTGTCTGTCTTCAAACATGAACCTGTCATTGTCACACATAGCGTTCATTCTGTTTTTATATATAGGTCACTTCCTCTTAGCTCACTCTGCTCAGTAATACTCACTCTCTTTTGCCAGAGTTTCGCATTAACTGATCTTTATCACGGGGTTAAGTATTCGAAAGGATTTTGGTTTCCCTATATCATACTCTAAAATCACATTCATTTGGGTACTATAATCTTCTTTGAATTCATTTTCCACTCTCTAACCAAGGAGGTCACCCCCAAATAACTACATGGGACCCCTTGCTCTGAAAACCTTTCTTTGCTTCTAAATATTAGTTTGTATTTATTGATTACAATGGGGTCACCATCTAAAACCACTTGTTCTCACCTCAGCCCCGTCTCCTCAGCCCACCCCACCCCACCTTGTCTAGACCCACTGAGCTCGGATGGTCTCATTGTAATTCTCAATGTCTCATCATTTAACTCCACTGTGTCGGTACAAAGCCTCTTGGCTCCATCCACCTCTTCCTTCTATAGAGGTTGAGGCGTCTTTCCAATAAAGCTATTTATACTTTTAGTCTTCTTTTAAATGCAGCCTTCAATTCCATACTGTCAGGAGACCTCATACATTACCCCTTTACACTGCAGCTTTGGTCTTCACTACTTTAGCTTCATCTTGACCTCCCCGGGCCCTTTAAGATGAGCTTAGCACCATCTGCCCTCTCCTTACTTCTTAGAGCGGATGGAGTTATTGTGAGAGCTTCTCCTTTAAGGTAGTAAATAACTTCTATCACCAAATCAACAATACAAATATAAATGAGTGATATTTTCTGGCAATGGCCTGTATGACAGAAAGAGTGTATTGTATTGTATTGTAATCGTATTTATATAGCGCTTACTACCCCTGACGAGGCGTCGAAGCACTTTTCAGTGAGTAGCATGCTACTCTGGAACCCAACAAGAATTAGTGATGGATTAAAATCGAGAAATAATGAGTACAGTTTTAGTATTATTATGAGTTAATTTGAGCCGCGGATATGAGAGTTTGTTAGTTAGATTGATTGGAGTAATGGAGGTGTGGAGGAGGAAAGAAATCCAGAAGTGTTAATTGGGAGTATATCCTTAATTTACTCAACCCAATGGCTTGGGATGAGAAAAGGGGGATGGAGGAGGAAAGAGTATGTGGAAGGGTTAGGGAGAGCATAGTAGCAGGGTGAGATAAATGCGGTAGAATTTAGTAGGGTTGTGTGGGAGGTCACGGTAGTAGAGTGAGGTTTAGTGAGTTAGATGTGGAAGCGGAGGGAAGAGCTTAGGCAGAGTTATTTAGGACATGAAAGTAGTAGAAAGGATTTGGGATGAGTCAGAGTGAGAATGGAGGATAGTTTGATAGAGACATGACATATGATGATGGGTAGATAAGTGTGATAAGATGAGAGCAGGAATTCATAGATATCTAGTATAACAACCCACCCAGGACCCATGCAATGACCCACGAACATGCCAACCACAGAAACAACATATACACATACATACATACATACATACATACATATATATACATGTACACACACATGAATAGACACACATATGCACATTCAATACATAATTAGAACCATGGGTAAAATATACTCAGTCAAACAGGGTTAAAGAGTGTGTGTGTATTTTATTGTTGTGACATAGTAGCAATACATATTTTCTAAAGAAACTATACATAACTAGAAATATACACATAATCAGAAACAAATATTTATCAACATAAGCATATGCAGTCCATAGTTGTTTGAATATGGTGGTTATGAAGGAAAGAGCCAACTCTTGAGTATCGTTTCTGAAGACAAGAAAGTTATCTGTGGCTCTTATAGTTGGGGGTAATGAATTCCATAGTTTGGCTGCTTGAACGGAGAAGGATGTACCACCAATAGTCTTTTTCTTGTATGGTGGTGTTCTAAGGCGGGGTGCCAATCTTGAGCGGAGGTTTCTTTGTTGGATGTATTTGGTTATTTTGTTTCTGATAAAAAGCGATCCTGTTCCATGTATAGCTTTGTGGGTGATACAAAGCAGCTTGAAAGTGCATCTTCTGGCAACGGGTAACCAGTGTAGTGCTCTCAAGGCAGGGGAGATGTCGGCTTGCAACTTTACATGTAATGTATGTATGTGGACACCAGTACATTCGATCCCAGTCCTTTTAAAGCTGGAAGGATATCCCCAGCCGCATACTGAAGAAAATGAGAGGCCCTGAAGTCGGTGCTACCCAAGCTGAGGCAGGTGCATTTTGAGAATTATACAAGATACTTATTTGCAGTATTACATCTTTAGCCATATACAGGGGGTTATTCTAACTTTGGAGGAGGTGTTAATCCGTCCCAAAAGTGACGGAAAAGTGACGGATTTACCACCAGCCGTATTACGAGTCCATTATATCCTATGGAACTCGTAATACGGCTGGTGGTATATCCGTCACTTTACCGTCACTTTTGGGACGGATTAACACTCCTCCAAAGTTAGAATAACCCCCACAGTGTTCTTTTGCCCTTTGACTAGGCTCACGCTATAGAAATAGAATATACATACATACATGAAATAAAACACTTCACCATGCATGGAGTCGATTAGATATTTAAAGTCAGTGTACTGCTCCTGGTGTATCTGAGGGGTTTAAACCCAAGAGTGCAGGCGTCGGCCGATGCCCACACTACCTCCCTGGTGTGGGTTACGACCAGTGGCCGACACCAGGGAGGGGGTTAAACAATCCACAGGTGCTTCGCACCGAGGACTTTTTTAAATTTGAAAATACCCCAGGAGACACAGAAGATCTTCTGTGTCTCCCCCAGCGCCCCCACCCACCCGTTTGCGCTGACGTCACTGTTTTGTTTTCCCCATCGGAGCAGGAAAAAGCCAATGGGGAGAACGGCCCCAAACAGCCTTCCTGACATTCGGGAAGGCCTCATTTGAAAGGGGAGACTCTCCCCTTGGAAATAAGGCCTTCCTGAGCAGGTTTCCTGACCCTGGGCCAGGAAACCCCCACTAGACACCAGGGATTTCACTTGGGGGGGTCGGCCCCCTCGGCGGCATATGTTTTTGAAAAAAGGTAGGTATCCCCTGGGGGGACTACATTAAAAAAAAAAAGAAATTGATAGGGGGTCGCCCGTGGGCAGGGCGACCCCCTGTGGGGGCCATCATTTTTTTTTAGTAGTTGTGTGGTTCTCCTGCGGGCTACTATGGCCCCTAAGGAAACCATACAGCTACTAAAAATGTATATATATATGTATATATATATATATATATAGATCTCTATAGATAGATATATCTATCTATGTAGCTATATCTATCTACATAGATAGATATGTGTATATATACAGGGACAGCGTGTGTGTCTTTTGAATGGTGGGTACATTGTCGATCTTTTTTTTGTGCTTTTTGTACCAACTTTTGCTGGTGTGATTTACCTGCAATCTAATATTTTTTCAATAAATAGCAGCCGATGAATTTATCGATAATAAGTGGTTTTTTGAGTATTTTACCAGCTGGTATTGAATGATGTGCAGCCCTTGGTGTGCGATTTAAATACACCATTTTTCTGGATATATATATATATATATATATATATATATATATATATATATATATATATATATAGATAACTTTTGTCAATGCATGTGTGGTTTCCCTGGGGGCTGCGATCGGCCCCCAGGAAAACCGGACCCACATAAAAGTGATATATATATATATATATATCTATATATATATATATATATATTGGCCACCAGTTGTCTTGCAGTTGCAGCTTGCGTCTTCAAAGCAATGCACATGCTTCAACTGACACTTCAACTGACACGTTTCAACTGTAGCTTTTAGGCAGCAATAAAAAAGTCAGGTAAGTCTTGTGATTATGTTTCTGCTACAAAAGAATCAGACTTTTGTCTAGTGACAGTTTTGATGCCATAAGGTAGCGCAGAAGGTTTATATGCCTACTGCAAAGATCAAATCTGCTGAGTACATTAGTAAAGTCAGCCATTACCTGTGCTATAATACAAATTAAATGTATGTGTTGGGGGGGGTATGGAGAGATGAAGGGCACTTTTGCTGGGTGGTAGTGAGGGAATCCAAGGAGGAGATCATGGGAGTGGTAGCACCAATAATGATTGTTGGACTGGGTGCTAAAGGTGCTAAAGACTGTGACGATTGGTATGTGACAAGGTGAAGTAATAGTGTCTTTTTTTGAATGTCTTGAAAGAACGTGCTGATTCAGGGAAGAAGCGAAGGTAAGGTTTCCTCTACTGTTGCACGTGTCACACACACACGCACCAGAAATTGTGTGACTATCTACGTAGGCTAGTGTTTTATATCAACAATGTAGCTAGTAGCAGAGATGGCATCTTGTTGGATGACTACTGCTCAAACCCTCACTCGGGTTATAGAGGACAGCTCTGACGTATGGTCAGAGACTGAGACAGCAGATAATGAGACAGCATCTGAGGGACAGGACAATGGTGCAGACTCTGGGAGTGATTTTTCAGTCAGAGGAGTCCCATTTGATAACTCCTCTTCCAGTGATTATGAGGGAGGTGATGAGGACAGTCCTGCTGTCCCTTCGCAAGCTCAGTCTTGTGCAAAGGGACAATAGCGGTTAGTACAACCCAGAGAGCAGGTACATGCAGCAGCAAGCACAGAGATAGTGCTCTCTTGGGACCTTCCCAATTTAGTTCAGCCCCAAATTTCACCGCCCAATTCTTATTGTGGAGACATCAAAATTTTCTATCACAAAACAAACTGGTTTTGTAAGGCAGGCACCTATGTTTTTTGTCCTGGGCTCAGCAGTCATATAGGGAAACATACTAAACTCAAATATTTCTGGAAACCAGACATCCAGGGAAGTCCACATAGGTGTGACTTGTGTGGATTCCCCAAAGTTTTCTTACCCAGAATACCCTGCAAAGATGAAATGTTGAATTACAAACTCTATTTATTCTTGCATTTCTATCACACAAACTACAGGAATATGCTGGGATCCAAAAAATTCCTACCACCCAGTGTTTCCCCACCTGTCCTGATAAAAACACTACCCCACCTGAGTGCCTGTACTTAGTGCCTGCATCAGGAATGGATCACTCCAGGGTCAACAGTTGCCCTCATGTAAGGACCAACATTGACCGCTGTATGATCTATTCCTGTCACGGTCACTAGGCCTACCCACATAAGTAAGGTATCATTTTTATCAGGAGACTTGGGGGAATGCTGGGTGGAAGTAAATGCGTGGAGCCTCTCAGATTCCAGAACTTTCTGTCACTGAAATGTGAGGAAAAAGTGTTTTTTTGCCAAATACTGAGGTTTGAAAAGGATTCTGGGTAACAGAACCTGGTGAGAGCCCCACAAGTCACCCCATCTTGGATTCCCCTAGGTGTCTAGTTTTCAAAAATGCGCAGGTTTGGTAGGTTTCATTAGGTGCCGGCTGAGCTAGAGGCCAAAATCCACAGCTAGGCACTTTCCAAAAAACAAGTCAATTTTCAATGTAAAAATGTGATGTGTCCATGTTGCATTTCCTGTCACATGCATTAGTCCTACCACGCAAGTGAGGTACCATTTTTATCTTGTGACTTGGGGAAACACAGAATAGCAGAACAAGTGTTATTGCCCCTTGTCTTTCTCTACAGTTTGTCCTTCCAAATGTAAGCCAGTGTGTAAAAAAGACGTCTATTTGAGAAATGCCCTGTAATTTACATGCTGGTATGGGCACCCCGGAATTCAGAGATGTGCAAATAACCACTGCTTCTCAACACCTTATCTTGTGCCCATTTTGGAAATACAAAGGTTTCTTAATACCTATTTTTCACTCTTTATATTTCAGCAAATGAATTGCTGTATGCCCGGTACAGAATGAAAACCCATTGCAAGGTGCAGCTCATTTATTGGCTCTTGGTACCTATGGATCTTTATGAACCTACAAGCCCTATATATCTCCGCAATCAGAAGAGTCCAGCAGATGTAACAGTATCTTGCTTTAAAAAATCTGACATCGCAGGAAAAAATTACAGATTAAAACATTGAGAAAATTGCTTTTTTAAGCTCAATTTCAATATTATTTTTATTTCAGCTGTTGTTTTCTGTAGAAAGCTCTTGTAGGATTACACAAATGACCCCTTCATGAATTCAGAATTTTGTCTACTTTTTAGAAATGTTTAGCTTTCCGGGATCCAGCATTGGTTTCAAACCCATACCTGTCATTAACTGGAAGGAGGCTGAAAGCACAAAAAATAGTAAAAATGGGGTGTGTCCCAGTAAAATGCCAGAACTATTTTGAAAAATTTGTTTTTCTGATTTAAGTCTGCCTGTTCCCAACAGCTAGGAAGATTGTGACTTTAGCATAGCAAACCCTTTGTTGATGCCATTTTCAGGGAAACAACCACAAGCCTTCTTCGGCAGCCCTTTTTTCCATTTAAAAAAAAAAGAACAACATTATTGCTGTATTTTGGATAATTTCTTGGTCTCCCCCAGGGGAATCCACAAACTCTGGGTACCTTTAGAATCCCTAGAATGTTGGGAAAAAAGGACGCAAACTTGGTGTGGATAGCTTATGTGGACAAAAAGTTATGGAGGCCTTAGCGCAAACTACCCCAAATAGCCAAAAAAGGGCTCAGCACTGGGTGGTGAAGGGAGAAGGCCCAGCAGCTAAGGGGTTAATGGAGCCCTTTCAAGCTATAATTCTACTCCCAGCTTTGTAAATTGAAGTGTGAATTAACCAATCTGTTTAATCCTACTTCCCTTCACAAGCCACCTAAAGGTGGACGGGCTTAGGGAAAAAATCAACTCAACTCAATAAAAATGTTAAGACATGACAGACATATACTTTCTTTTAAAATAGTTCACATTCATACATGCAAGCATGAATCATGTTCTGGGTTACAAAGCAGCAAGCAAGTAAGATATAAGTAGTGTATTGGTCACAAGAATTATGAAAGTGTCAGTAGCTCTGTGAGATCAGTGTCTCAGATGCAAGATCTTCCCTGCAAAGAGTTTTCATGTTTTCTCTCTGTATTTGCAGACTGTTTTGAATTGCCTACACTCCTCCCTCCATTAATAAATGCTACTGTAAAATCCAAGATAGATAGGCAGGCAGTCCTTCAGACCTTGTGATTGCCCCAACACCACGACTCAGGGTCACACCCTGAGAGTTTTGAGGGTAGGAGCATCATCAAAGAGAGAAAGGAGCAGAATCAGATTAAAGAAGGAAAGAGACAAACATACCCCCCTCCCCAAGATTTCTAGACAGCAGCAAATTGCCATATTTCAGAGACCAGCTCAGGAGAAATAGGCCAATCAATCTACTCTCACCCAAAAAAGCCACTTCTAGGGCTTTGCTTACTGCATGTTGTCCAAGCCACTTTGGGGTCAGTATGCCATGCTGATCCTTCCAGGTCACAATAGGTAGACCTTTGTAAAGACTCATCGGGCTAGAGGGGAATGTTTGGCATCTGAACTTGTTACAGACGTCTCTTGCTTTTTTATCAGTTGGCACCTGACGTCATTCCTTCACCGTTAATGTAGTTCACCTCCTCGGTTCCTCTTTGTCCCTCCTGTTAAGTTATCCCCAAGGACGCCCAAGGTACTTTCCATTATTCCTGCTTTGATTTGTGCCTTGCTATGAATACTTTTTAAAGTCCTGTTTGGCTTCTCAGTGGCACTCAGCCAGTGCTTAATTTGTGCTTGTTGTTTCCGGTGCTGAGCACCAGCACTTATTTTTGAGGGCCGGAGCTTATTCTTATGCCTCAAGAATTTGCTGCGAGCAAATGAATCATATTAGAAAGATGGAAGAAGGAAAAACGAAAAAGCGTCATAAAGGAAGCTGCAGGATGAGCTGAAGGGGCAAGGGGTGGCCGTAAATGGATTGAAGAGACCCAAGAAGGCTTCAGGATTACGCCGCCTCAGTATTCAGTGCTGGCAAATTTAATTACAGCAGCCTCGTGTTTAAGAGGAGGGCTTTGAGCACCGGCTCCTTTTTATTTACTAATCAAGCACTGCACTCACCATTTTGATCATCTTTGGTTCTCATGAAAGTTCCTTCGTTTACATGGTGGCTATTTACAGTGAAACTTCTCCACTCACGGGGTAAGCATTTATGTCGGTAAACCTGGTATGTATGCACATTGACTGTACACCTGGTGCTCTACTTAACCTTATTTCTGTCTCCCTGTGTTCCTAAAGCCTCATGCAGCTACCACGTGACGATGTGGTGCCTGGAAACTGTGAGTTCAGTTCAGGTGTTCCACCACTCACCTTAAAATGTATGCCCTCTCAATATAATCCCAGATGAAATATACTGCATGGGGCAATGTAACGTTTCTTTACAGTGAATATACTTTCGATGGGGAGAAACCCCTTCACTGACAGCCTATTAGATGTGGTAGGCTTCACCCCAGGTTATACTGGAGAAATATGGTTATCCCTGCCATTGACCTGAGTAGATTTGTGAGTTTTTGAGAGTGTAATGGGTGTGCAAAAATCCCACAACCTATCAAGAATGTTGGTGTTTTCTCAAATGTTTCAGGTGGGACTTAATAGAACTTTCAACATTTTTAATGCAAAAACTCTATTTTTGTAAATTCCATTTGCAAGAGTACAATTCATTTTTATAATTGATTCGGTGACTCAAGACTCAAAGGGCCTGATTTAGAACTTGGCCGAGGGGAATACTCAGTCACACATGTGACGGATATCCCGTCCGCCGTATTACCATCCCTTTTACATCCTATGGGTTGTAATACAGCGGGCGGGATATCCGTCATGTTTGTGACACAGTATCCCCTATACCAAGTTGTAAATCAGACCCCGAGTTTGGTATCACAGATGAGTTTATTTGGGCACGTCATACTTAATTCATTTTAATTCTGAGAAGGTCAATGTAGAGGAGTACCTTGCACAGCAGTGGTTCTTTGTATTGTTGGGCATGTGTTAGAAATGATCCTGCGGTCGCACACATCAGAGATCTGTGAGAGTTTCTTGCTGGCTGTTAATGACTACCTTACAAACCAGTAATCTTCATTACTGTACGCTCTACTCTTCCACGCCATGCTTGTCAATAATGCAATGGCGCTCCCCTTGAGACAAAACTGTTAGCAGCTACAGCCCCACAGGCCTGGTATGAGTACATGGTCTAGGTGTCGGAATCTCAGATCCCCCTGATGTAGCCACGACCCTATCTGGAACAGAGTCCACGTTCTCCTGAACGGGTGGGTGGAGTGTAAAGCTGTCACGAGGAAGAGTTGGACAAGAATAAAGGAAGACTGCCTTTGGGGGATCTAAGCACTGCCTCAGCGTCTCTCGTCCTCATCTCAGCCCTGCCTCACACGAGGACAGACCACTGACACAATGAGGACTACACCTCCCAAAACCATAATCCACTCCTCACTCCTTATTTACATGCTTCTTTTAGCACATCCCTCCCGCAAGATAAAGTGCCAGTCTCCCCACACTGTGCTGGTAAAAGCGCACTGTTATGAGACGAATTCCAAGTCTCAACAAGAGGGATATCTTGAAAATATGCCAAAAGAATCCACCATAAACCTTGTGGGTTGCTCTAGAAATGCTGCCGGTAGCTGTGGCATAAAACAATTCCATACTGCTCTGTGACATGTCTGGCAGTGCTTGTCTAGCTCTGCAGAGCTTTGGGAGGGGCGGTAGTAGGGCGCAGAGGGTGGTGGGGCTAGGTGGCAGAAGGCTAAGGTTTTCTTTAACATTTTGGACGGGGAGGAGAGGCCATGTTATGTAGTCATACTGCACAGCATGGAAAGCAGGTACAGTTTAATTTGGGGGCCATGCACAATATAACATTGTAGATGAGTAGAAAGCGAATAATGGGAATGTTTTTCTCCTCTGGTTCTTAGTGGCATTGTAGACAACTTGAGCGTTGCTCTAGCTGTCTATTTCATGTCACTCGGAGTCCCTTGGCCAAAAACATCCTCCTCAATGTTACCCACCTATAATGTTATATTTTAATCATAATCTCCCCCCATACTGATTGGGTACTCTATCTGAATAATGTGAGGATACTTGGGTGTTACTGTGGGGATTCGCTTGTGAAATGCTTGAAGAACCTGGTGAATCAATTCAGGTGCCTTGAAGGTGTCATGATTACATGACAGCAGTGTCAGGAACTTTAGAATTACAATGAACAACACGTTCAACTGGTACTTGTTGAATGATTACCGCAATTGGAGGTATAGATATGATGATGTTCAGGATAAGAGGCAAGGTATTGTTGCGGTTGTTGAATGCCTCAAGAAAGCTAACCTAGAGTCTCACAAGAAGTTGGATTTTGGATCTGATGGCCATCCTGGACGTTATCGTATAGGAGAGTACTGTAGAGTCAGGCTCTCGATGCTTTTCAAAGCAGTTCATGTTTGGGAGTCATCGGAGGATGCTTGAGGAGCCATTGCGTTGGGGTAGGAGCATCAGGTTGGCAATCTGACTTCCTACTTTGCACTTTTCTGGATATTCTGATCATACTTATAACCATTACTACTTTCCTTGTATATTTTTACCTTTATGTGCGCACACTATTTTTCTCACGTTTTAGTTTTTTGGGGTACATTCTCATATTGCACTTTGTGTCTTTTCTATTTTCATCGCCACCATTTTACATATCATAATTTTCCTGGATTTTCAAGACTGAACTAGTTTAAACTTGTGCACTGAACTCTCTAGTGAATCCACATTCATATGTGAAAATGGTACTGCAAGGATTTCAAAAGGACAGGTAGTAACCATCGTTTTCTTCTGAGAGAACTGAAGTTTAAAGGAGAAAGGGCTATGTTAGAGGAGTTGTTATTAAGTAGAAGGATTGCACTATATTCTAATATTACAAGGTTATTTTCTAATCTGGTATTTTTTAATTACAGACTTCCAAAAGCAGTCCCAGAGAAAGTGTGACGAGTCTCCTATCAGTGTTTTCTCTCACTACCCACAGTGCTTAATTTGTGCTTGTTGTTTCTGGTGCCGAGCACCGGCACTTATTTTTGAGGGCCGGCGCTTATTCTTCGCCCCTAAGCATTTGCTGCGAGCTAAAGACACATATGGGAAAGACTGCGGACGAGAAAAATGAAAAAGCGTCACAAAGGGAGAAAGCAGAAAGCTGCAACATTGATCTGAAGGGGCAGGGAGTGGCTTTAAATGGATTGAAGTGGCCCGAGATGGCTTCAGGATTACGCAGCCTCAATATTCCGTGTTCCCACATTTAATTGCAGTAGCCTAATGTTTAAGAGGAGGGCTTTGAGCACTGGCACCTTGTTACTTTCAAATTAAGCACTGACTACCCATTACCCTTTTCCCGTCTGTATTGACTGCTGTAATTTCTGTTACAATTAGAAATCATGATGTCTCTTTGGAGGTGAACAGGACTAGCTTTGTGGCACTTCTGAAGATTGGTAATCAACATCTGTGAGCTACGACAGGAGGGCAGAGTGGAGCATGTGGAGGACTTATTTCACCTACGTTAACAGAGGTTCACGAAGGCTGGGTTTCTGGAGATTCGTGGTGTTTAGGTGCAACTTCCAGAAGTAGCACTGCTAAGGACTCAAAGGGGACTGATAGGAAATTAAGGAAAGTGGTTGTAAGGAAATACCTCTTTCTTTTGTGGCCACCCCCAAGTTTTTCAAGTGCTTCATGCTTCATCAGTCACATAGTCAAGTAGTCTTAGTTGAACTGCATTCCAAATAAAGGGAGAGGAGCCATATACAGTTTTATTTTCTGAAAACGAAGGAGTACATTTAAGAGCCCCTAGTGCCATTCCAACACAACATTAGCGTCATTTGTTTATGCTAATGTGGCGTTAGAAGGCAAAAAATCACTGCGCCATATTTACAAAGTGGCACAAGGCATGCATTGCGCCACTTTGTAACTCTCTGTGCTATATTATGCCTGCGCCAGGCATAATGCATGCAAAATGGGCATTCTCCCGTTAGGGGAAACCCAAAAAATGGCACAAGTAAATCTAAGAGATTTCCATGTGCCAATTTTTTTCGCCACTTTTAATGCCTCCTCAGAGCAGGTGCTAAAAGGAGGCTTTTATTGTTTACAATAGGCCTCTTGGTGCTTTGCAGGTTTAGCGTAAACATTTTTGATGATCATCCTGCAAATCACCAGACTAGTGTTAAAACTTTTGATGCTAGTCCCCTAACTACTGCCCTGGTGCGCCATATTTTAAATAGGATGCACACATGGTGGCATTAGGAGGGCGCTAAGGGGTGCAAGAAAAGTGGTGCTGCATTGTGTGCAGCGCCACTTTTCTTTAATATCCTCTGAATGTCTTGCAATTCAAGCATAGGGTCTAGTGCAGGTTCATTCTAGTACTGATTTTCATAAAACTCTTGCTGACTAGCCTAGTTAGGAGGAAAACCATTTTGTGGTCTCTTCCCAAAGTTGGCAAACTAAAAACCAGTCCATGCAGGATTTGGATTTGGACTCCAGCTTTCACGCCATATAGCTATGGAATAGCTTTTTGTGTTGGCAGGCAGATGGGGGATAAGAGCACAATGCCACAATGACAAACAAATCCCACCTAGAGATGAATGAAAGGGTCACATAAACTCTCACTCCTCTTGAGTGTCTCAACCATTGCTTCTACACACCTCAATGGTAATTGGTCAACACACTTATAGCCTAAAGTCGTACCAAATCCACACTACTTTCTGGGGCTTAAGTAGGGAGAACCTGGACCTTTGCCACTGTGCTCTTTCTTTAGTTGGTGAGACAGAGAGAATTTGGGCTGGCACTGATGCTTCAAAAAGTACTGATTCTCCTGGCTTATGTTATGTGGCTTACTGGCATAAGATTTCAGCTTACAGCGCCTAGACTCAAAGTCAAAGTAGTGAACACTATGGGCCCAATTCACAAAGAGCTTTGTCACTCCTGGTGGAGGCTCCGAAGTAGTGGCGGGGGTCCCACTCTCCTAGAAAGAGTTCTGTACAACACTTACTCATTGCAGAGGTCCCTCAACATGTCACGACTGCGGGGCATCCGTCATGAGTGCAGAAGGCTCTTCGTGAGTAGGGTGCTGTGTTTTTGTCATTTTGAGGCTGGTGAATGCCACTAAGCTGTTCATTACTACAAACCTTCATGTACAGATTTCATTCCAGACAGACGGACTCCTTACACTTTGCCATAGACTGATCAACTGTCACATGACGAGTTCCCCATCCCAATATAAAATACAGCTGCATACAACATTATATGAGAGCTTCTACCACTTAGATATTAGACATGTTGTACATCCTGCATATGACATAGTGAGACTGTGATAGATAGCAAGGTGTATATAAAATTAAGCAACAATTAGTTTAAACCTAATTCACTGACATGAACCTGAATCGAGTCGAACCCCAGCTTTCACACAAGTAACTTGCATTCACACTTCCCCAAGGCAACCAAGACAGCTTGATAACAGACTTATCTACTAAAGAAAGTGGAACTATTTCTCCCAGAAAACTAATCTCTTCTGGTGATTCTCACTACCAGCACAGCCACAACTGGAAGATTCACCTTTCAAACAACACTACACGGTGATGCAGTAACAATACTCAGCCTTAACAAAGCCCCTCTCTCATTTTTAGCATTGAGATCCCTGAGGGTGTCAGCGCTGCAACCCTTCCCTGCCTACACAAAGACACTAACTCCTAATATTCAAGCATTCCCTGCTACTCATTCACATTACACACAGCTCTGCTAATGCACTTTCGTTATGTACAGCAGCAGCCTGCAGCATTCTATACTATTCTATTCATGAGTCAGACTTACAATGCATCTCAGTACTATTACTGACCTACCACACCCCAGCACTCTTACAGTGACTCTGTCTCATGCACTCACCAGATTAATACACACAGTTGTGCTGACCCTGCTGACTCCCATAACTCGGTCAAGCAGTGCAAACAAGACTTACAGCGTTTTATATTACCTCGGTCCCTGAGTGCAAGACAAACTGCTGTGCCATCCCACCCGCATGCATTCCTTACTGTAGCACACCCAGCTGGGTGTCTCAGACTCCTTACACACACATCTTAGACTACAGTCAAACAGGGGCGGCTCCTCCACTAGGGCGCAGGAGTGTCGCCCCACTGCCAGCAGGCGGCAGCTGCAAAACCTTTAAAAGAAAAGGATAATAAACGTTGTTTAGTATCCTTTTCTTTTAAAGGTCTGGTCCACGGGCTCAGGCCAGCACTCTCCCTCAGAGCGCATGTATGTTCGTCCGGCTGTCTCAGGCCAGCCAAACAAAAATGCGCAGTATGCAAGGGAAAGAGCAAACCAGGGCACTCCAAAAATAGTAATAAGTCCATGAAAGTCAAGTTGCAGGAGATATTTTAATCCTTTGTAATGGGAGAAACTAAGTGGTATTCAAAAGGTATTCATGTCCATAGATAAGAGAAGGGCATATGAGAAAACAGAAAACAGCCAACACGTGTTTCGTCCTCTCGGACTTTTTCAAAGCTCAGAAACTAGAGTTGAAAGAAAAAGACTGTTCGAAAGATGCTTCTGTTAATTCTCAAATGTAGTCCTATTTCAAATATGATGAATAATCTAGTACGGTCGTCCGTAATGTTATAGAGAAAGGTAAGTTTCCAAAATTGAAGAAAAGTATCGTGGAGTGTATCCGCAATGTAAGAAGCAAATAACATGGAGGTCTACAATGGACCAACGTCTGTGTTATTCACCGTCTAAAGTCAGGAACGGGAACTCCGTAATAATAAGGTCACACGCAGCGCATGATAACGCTGCCGTGGTAGGTGCAACCAAAAATGTGCAGTAGGCTCTCTCAAGTCTGGCAAGTACGGATTGGCCGCAGGGCAGGCTGGGAGCCTGTGACGGCCTGCCTGGAGCAACGACGGACAGAGGAGCTGTGCGCGGCGGAGGTGGGAAGTGTTTTTATTTAGATTTTTTTAAATTTAATTTTTATTTATCCCCCTCCATCCCTGCGCATGCGCCGCCCCACCCCTTCTTGCTATCGGGAGCTACGACTGCAGTCAAATGCTGCCATTCCACACCTCATGGGAGGACCATGAGGTGCCACCTCAAATGTCTCAGTGTTGATGTCAACACAATCAGTCCACACATAGTGTTATCCCTACTAGCCACATTTCAGTTGTGTAACGAAATTTGAAGGGCCCCTCTCCAGATTCACTCAGAGCTCTCAGGCCAGGGCAGTGTGCTAAGGGGGCCCGCAGGAGCTCGGTGGGCTTCCCACACTATGGGGGCTGTGGAGGCCTTTGTTATGCCACTGCTAGCCATGCCAAAGTGCCTCATAGGTGCTTTGCAAACACGCATGACATAAAGACCTCCCCCTTCCATTCTATCTACATTGACATACATACAGGTACTATAGCACCTCACACCCTACCTGGAGAAGCCATTCATGTAGCTAACAAACCAATGTTTTTGCAACACACTCCATTCTAAAATGCTGGGTGCTGCTTTATCTAATATGATGCACAAACAGATACAAATGCACCCACTCATACACACACTCATGTGCATACACACCCACTCACTTGCATACATAGCAAATGTATTTGTGAAAGCAAATGTTCAGTACTTAGGGTACCTTGACATTGAGTTACACATGTTTATCTGCACCCAGCTCATTTTTGCCCATTTTATTGACCTCAGAAAGATGAAAGTGCAGAGTTCCTGCATCTACATAGACCTTTACACACGCAGTTATATGCATCCTCATTCACGTGCACACTCACACGTGTGCATGCATAAAAATGCATACACTCATGGAATGACATGGGAAAACTTGAGGGGGGCCCTCTGTAAAGTACTTTGAGAGGCCACCCATGCTCCGGACCTAGTCAGGAGCACCCAGCCAGGGGTCTGGAAGCCGTGTGCCAGAGAGGGACCTCTGGGGCTTGGGCCCCCCCGCACACCACAGGGGATGCGGGCGGCTTTTGTTGTACCACTGCACCTTTGCTCCCACACTCACATGTGGATACTCTCAGGTGCACTACACTCACATACACACTAAAATGCACACACACTTTGCTTACATTAGCAGTTATACTTTTTCTGGGCCGGGACCTCTTAAGGATTTTGATGGCCCTGGGCCAAATGTATTTTCAGGGCCCTTGTTCAGAATAAATTTGAATTTACGATCCATGTTCAGCTCTTTCATGCCCTCTTTGGCCAGGTCACTGACAGCACACAGGTACGTCTACATTTTAAATGTGTTTACATCAAATAGTCAGGGATAGTGACATGTCCTTTTAATATTGTAACACAGGATCAGCTAACAAATATTTCTGTAAATAATCTCTGTGACACCCTCCAATTTTTCTTAGGGGAGGACCCCTGTTTTGAACTAAACGAAGCTTTTTATGGATGTTGCATGAACATAACACAACATTTCTCTGCAAAATGTTTGCAATAGACGAACACACATCCCATGCATTAAAAATAAATTCAAGGAAAACTGTATTTTTAGCTGAGCTGTTTAAGCATTATTCAAGTTCATCAGGACAAGACTCTTTGCAGAACAGAGCTGCCTCCATTAGAGGGCCCCTGAAAGGCTGGGGCCCTGGGCCAGAGCCCACTTTGCCCATGCCTTAAAACGTCTCTGTACCTGGGGGAGCAGAACCACAGCCCCCCACTTCCCATCGCCAAGCATCACCAGACAGCTTCCCACTACTTGAAAGTAGCAGAGACTCGGGGATGCAGAGACCCGACTGAATTTGGGATCAGTGGGCTAAATGACTGATGGACCACCAAGAAATACAAAGCTGCCTGAATTACGGATGAAACGTATTGTAGTGCGAGTGAAAGAGAGAGGAAACAGTATTATTGTGTGCAATGTAGCCAGTGAAGTCACGGGAGCCACTGAGGTCACAGTGACAGGTACTCGCCAGATCACAGTCTCTAGTTCAGGTGTTGAGGCACATCCCTAACATAACATCATACTCTGCAGCAAGATGAGCGGACCTGACAAGCCACACAGATGTGCCATTTTACCCGACTAATAGTTGGGGGTAGTGGAGTGGGGGAGTCCCACTCTACCAACACCCCTGAAGTTGAAGATACACCTCTGAAGGGACGTATCCTGTTCTGTGAAGCCAAGAGAGAGTCAGAGGGTGCCTGCTACCTGAACGAAATGTAAATGTGTGCAATTAATTAATCACCAAATCTAGAGCTCCTTGGCAATCAATGCATGGCTTTAATTGATAGAATTATTTGAGGCTTCAGGGTGACAAAGGTTTATTCTTTTTTTAAAGTAATGTAACAATGCTATCAGCTGCATTTTGGAGTGTGCCGTTTGAAATCGAAACTTGTTAAAGATTTGCACTAAACACAATCTGATTGCGTATTACCAAAAAAATATATTTTTAATGAATAAGTTACTTACCTTCAGTAAGGTCTTATCTACTAGAGTCACTTTCTAGCTGCAGATTCCTTCCCTTAGAATATTCCCCAGGTGTCAGACTGGATCTGGAAAATCTTGAGCAGTACCTCTGCATGCCGCTAGTGGAGTCAATCGGATCTGCGTTGCCGCTGTCTGCATGGGAAGTGTGAAAAGCGGTGCCCATATAGGCACCACCACAGTGCAGACATCTGTTTCTTTTTGTGAAATTTCTGCACCAACATGGAGTAATGCCAGAAGGCTGATGGACCAGAGTACATATACTAAGAACACATAGGGACCTTTCTGGCAGAAAAAACCCATTCGCAAAAGCGGGGAGGTTGGGAGGGTTGGTAAGCATTCTGCTGCTAGATAGAGTCTCTTCCAGATAAGGCATTACTGAAGGTGGGTAACTTGTTCATCTGAAGATACGCCTAGGCGCAGATTCCTTACCTTAGAATAGATTCCCAAGCAGTACTTTTCCCGAAGGTGGGACTGCAAACAGGCCAAGACCAAAAGGTCCTGGAGGATGAAATGGGCAAATCTTAATGCAGAGCTCAATCCATCTGGAGATGGTCAGTTTCTGCACAGCTTTCCCATTCATTGCTCCTGTGAACTCAACTAAGAACTGATCAACCACCGGTTGTTCTCTGGTGCGACTGACGTAGAAAGACAACACTCTTTTTAGGTCCAGGCAATGGAGTTTCTACTCTTTTTTGCAAGGGTGGCTTGGTGCGAAGAAGGTCTGCAAAGTGATGCTTTGGCCAACATGGAAAGGCGTCACGACATTTGGCAGGAAAGAGGCACACGAGCATTGAACCAGTTTGTCTGGAAAGACGTTGGTGTATGGAGGATCTACAGAGAGTGCCTATAGCTTGATAATCCTCCTGGCCGATGCAATGGCCACTGAGAAGACTCTTGATTGTCAAGAGAACTAGAGGACTGGTATGCATGGGCAAGAAAGGGTAAGCACATCTAGAATTTGAGAACTAAATTAAGGTCCTATAAGGGCATAACATAGGGTTTGGGGGAAACGTGCTGAAGTTCTTTCAGAAACTGGGTGAGTTGAACAACGAGGGCTGATGCGGCAACTATAAGAAAGCAGATATGGGAAAAACATACCCTTTAACTGTACCCAAAGCAAAGACATGCTGGGTTAATGATAAAACAACCAACAATACCTGGAAAAAAGGTGCAAAGAGAGGATCAACCTGATTGTCAGTGCAACAAACCACAAACTAGTACCAATGCCTTTCTTATACATCTTTGTTGTTGAATGTCTGGCTGCCTGTTTGACTTCACAGACTTCCGAAAGGAGATAAAAAAATGTCAACTGCCACGGCTCCGTCTGCATGCATGGAGGAGGAGTGAGCACAGGTTTGAGTGTAGAAACCTTCCTTGTTGTGGTGACAGGAGATCCTCCCAAAGGGGCGGCCTGATCAGAGGACCAATGTCCAAGCTCAAGAGTTTGGGATACCATGCTCTTTGAGCCTAATACAGAATCAGAAAGATGACTTGGGCCAGGTCGTTCCTGATATTCATGAGAAATCTGGGCAGGAGTGGTATTGACATAAAGGCATATAGGAGTCCTGAGCTTCACTTGAGACAAAATGGATCTCCGAGCAAGAACCTCCTTTGGAACTCCAGTACCCAGAAATACTGACATTGTGCATTTTCAGCAGCGGCAAAAAGGATCTAACCAAGGTTCTCTCCAATCATGGGAGAGACCTTGCACCATCTCCAGATGGAGACGCCATTCGTGATCCACACAGCATTGGCACCTGAGTTTGTCCACTCTGGCATTCAGAGAGCCCACCACATGTTAAATAACCAGGAATATGTCCTGACATTCCAGCCATGTCCAGAGAGGCAAGGTCGACGACCCCATTCTGCCCTGCAAGTTTCCATACTATATGACATTGGTGTTGTACTTGAACACCTGAACCAGCATCTCCTTAATGGAAGCAAGGAAAGCATTCAATGCCAGGTGAATCACTCTCAACTCCAACAGGTTTCTGTGGAGCTGACAATCTGCCAGAGACTAGGGTCCTCCAATCGCCGCTGCTCCCAGATGGCCACCAACCCATAAGGGACGCATCTGTCCCCACTGTGGGATCTGGGTGGGGAAGGGTGAGGGGTCTGTTGTTGACCCAAGTGTGGTTCTTCAGGCACCACTGCAGGTCTTTTGCTGTTCCCCCATTATCTGGACCAGGTCAGAGAGATTGCCCTGATGCTGCACCCACTCGGACTTCAGGTCCCATTGCATAGCCTGCATATGCTAGCAGACATGTTTTATCCTCAGGATGCAGGAGACCATGAGGTCCAGCAGCCTCAGATTCAGACTCACCAAAATCCAGGATGGAATCATACCCTGAATATCTTAGACCCACTGCTCTGGAGTATAGGCTCAGATCTACACCGTGTCCAGAATGTCTCTGATGAAATTTCAGGTGTGACTTTGGCACACTTTTAGTGAACTTCAGCAAATGCATGAGGTCTGCCATCATCTGGAGGTGGGCTACAACTGCCTGGGGTGAGCCCACCTTCATAAGTCACTCATCGAGGTAGGGAACGACTGAAACCCCTCACCTTCACAGAAGGGCTGCAACCACCGCCATCTCCTTCGTGAACACCCCAGGGGCACTGGTAAGGCCAAAGGGAGCACAGCAGACTGAAAGTGCTTGTGGCCTACTGTGAACAACAGGTAACGTCTGTGGGACGGCAGGTCGGGTATTTGAAAATATGCATCCTGCAAGTTCAGCGCTACCATCCATTCTCCATGATTTAAGGCAGAGAAGACCTAAGCCAACATGAGCAATTTAAATTTCTCCTTTTTGCAGAAGGTAGTTCAGAGGGCACAGATCTAGTGTAGGACAAAGGCCTCCATCCTTCTTCAGCACCAGAAAGTAGCGGGAACAGCATCCACCGCCTACTTCTGATGTTGGCACCCTCTCAATAGCTCCTTTGGCCAGATGAGCCTGGACTTCCTGACGCAACAGGGAGAGGTGGTTCTTCGTCAGCCAACCTGATGATGGTGACATGGGAGGCGAGGTTTCTGTCAATGGATGGGCGTAATCCAGGCAAACAATATGGCGGCTCCTTTGTCTGAAGTTATGGACTGCCATTGAGGCAGGTGGTGCTTGATCCTGCTGACAACTAGTTGCCCTTGAAGGTGAGAGAGCATATTAATGAGGTTTGGTGGACTAGACAGATCTCTGGCCTTGGGTCCCACAAGGCTTGTGGGAACTATATCTGCAGCCAAAAAAGGATGGGGAGACTCCTGGTCGCGATGACTGGGTTGTAATGGACACAGTTGATAGCTCCTAGCATAGCCATGAAAGGGGCAGAAGACAGAGTGGGGCTGGTATGGGCTGTGGAGAGTTCCAACGAATGAGCAGTGCCCTGATTTCCTTAAAGAGATCGAGCTCTGAATCTACTGAAGGGATTCCTGAACATCCCTCAAAAAGGCAGTTGACCTCAGCCAAGCTTGGCAATGGAGTGCCACTAATGAAGCAAACGCTCTATGCAGCGAGTTGGTCATATTTAGTCCGCTGTGCATAGTGAACTTTGCTGAGTCCCTGCCATTGGCAATAGTATGGGAAAGGATGCCCCAGGCCTCCTCCAACACCATCGGCAGCACTTGCACAGCTGAGTCCCAAACTGTGTGGAAATGCCTGCCCAAGAGGCATGTCACTGACCACAGCGTAATGCTGGTGGAGGAGAAAATCCCCTTGCCAAAGGTGTTCAGCCTCTTGTATTCCCTATCTGGTACTGTGGTAGGGTACACATCAGGTTTAACCTTGATCCTTGAGGCCTGGATGACCAAACTCTTTGGGTGGGGTGCTGGGTGAGGAAAGCTGGATCCCCAGGAGCGGGGCATTGGTCCTGGGCAATCCTCCTGCGCACAGGAGACCCTGTGAAAGGTGTTGCTTAAGCCTCAAGCAGGACATCAATGAGGGCTTCATTAAAGGTGTGAAGAGGTTCTGTGGGGTCTACCCCGGTAGAAGCACCTCTGTCAAGACAACAGTCTGAACTGCCACCAAGGGCAGCATCATTCCCAGGACCTCAGCAGCCCTCCTCACCACCATGGCAAATGAAGCCCCTTCCTTCATAGCCACATTAGGAGGAGAGACTAGGCCAGTGTCCAGAGAACTGTCTAGACCACTGGCATCTGCCAGCTATTCATACTACTTATCCTTTGCCCAGGGTTCTTCCAAGGGATTGGGGCAACCATAAGGATCCTCAGATTCACCACAATCAAATTCCTGTCAGGGTGTGTCAGTAAATGGAGGCACAGACTCCAACCAGGAGGGTCTTGGTCAGGTCAGCATTGGAGTCAACGTCAGGCTACGCCAGTCTGGCTCTGTATCAGAATCAGGCGTGACGATGGGGTTGCTGCCACCAACGGGTGTCGGTGGTGCCAGGACCAATGCCACTTAAATGATTTGAGAGGAAAATTGTGTGCTCACAACCGGAGTCGGTCCAGTGATGGATCTAACAGGCCAAACTGGCGCCAACGGTGAGCCCGCTGGCAGGAATGCAGTAGGGACACATACTAAACCCATTGCCCCAAGGAGTTTCAGAGGGGTCGGCCACCCAAAAATGAGGTGCATGGCTCCATAAAATTCATATAAGTTGACAAAATGTCAATAAAAGTAGCCCCAAAAAGGACGGGGGTAACTCTTCCAGATCTGTGCAGATGGCGCGGAAGGAAAAGAACAGATGTCAGCATGCTGGGGTAGCACCTTTACAGGCAACGCACATGTCACTTCCTGCGCAGACAATACAGACAGTGCAGAGCTGATCACCACCACTTACCTGCGTGCAGAGGCACTGCTCATAATTTTCCTGATCACTCTGACATCTGGGGAATATTCTAAGGGAAGGAATCTGTGGTTATAAGTCTCTATCAGATGCACTTGTCTTTGTCTTGAATGATTTACTAAAAATATGCTCTGTGTTTTCATCAGAAAGTGATGCAAACTGGCACAAACAGTTAATTTGGGATTTACTTTCCACTGCAAAATATTATTTGCATTGAAAAGTATCCCTAAAGTAAAGCAAAGCAGTCATAGGACTACATGGCATCAAGAGGGCATACCATGGGCAGTACAGAGAGGTTGCAATGCAACCACCCATGATTTTTTCACACAAATCCCTATCTCCTACCATTTGTAGAAAGGGCTTTGCGCCAAAAACCTCTTTGTGGCTGGCTATAACCTGAGAAAATGTTTTTATTTCTCCAAACATTTTCCAAATTTGCCTGTGTGCTGCACTGTACAGCACACATATTAAGCTATGTATATGCATGGTATTTTATACTGGAAAGGTAGCCTTCCTGTACAAAACCTATGCTTACCAGAGCACACACACACCATTGCACTATGTTGCCAAGGTTTGTGCTCTGGTGCATATCAGTCTAAAGTGTGCCAGCACAGAGAGAGAAGAAACCAGTGCTGTATCTTGTAAGTATGGCACAGTTGGCCATATCTTTGATATGGTGCTGTTCTGCTCTCTCCCTTTCACACTGTACTGCAACTTTGGTTGCTGCACGGCATTGTATAAAAAGTTAGTTCATTTGCCCCTTAATCTCATTGCACATTTTGCACCAGATGTTGTTATACTGTGTGAAATACAATTTTAAAATAATGACTTGCATATTCACAGTGTTTCCAGTCCAGACTGGGACCTTGTAGCCCTAAATACAAGTCACTCTACTACCTTTGCCCCAGCCAGGATTTTGTTGTGCCACTGTCTGGGTACACACACGGACATCTTTAGTGACCACTTTAACAAACTGAGCTTTCATACCATAAACAAATGCATTTCCCATTGATTATTCTAACTTTATTTTTTCGTTTAAGGTTTTTTGGTTATATTGTATGAGGCCCCATTTCCAGCGCAGTCCAGCACACATCAGCCAAAGAATGTTCTGTGTCTTGAAAGCTGCAGCAGCCCTGACTAAAACACGCAACGGGGATGCGGAGGCTAAAGCTCTTTAACCAAATGGGCATTGCGCACCTGCCCACAAACATCCATGTTTGTGGGTATTTACTGTTTCGCATGCCTAAATGCCACTTAGATGTAGAATGTATTTTTGAAAGTATAGCTTAAACCCAAGAAAGCAGAAGAGGCAGTGTGCAAACAGATGCCTAAAAGCAGTGTCAGTCTTGCTTGCTTCTTGGTCAGTGGCTTTCCTTCCTCTGCTTGTGTTTGTTCCTCCCCTGGACCATAGCTTCATTACCATGCTTTTGATTGGATGCTTGTTGTAGTGTCTTGTGCGTTAGTGATGACGGGACCCTTTTGTTTTCTGATGGACTCCATAGAATTGTGACGTAAGTGTTCGGGTGTGATTAATAGATTTGGGGGGTCATTCTAACCCTGGCGGTCCAAGACCGCCAGGGCTAAAATGACGGGGGCACCGCCAACAGGCTGGCGGTGCACCGCTGGGCATTCTGACCGCGGCGGTTCAGCCGCGGCCAGAAAGGGAAAACCGGCGGTCTCCCGCCGGTTTTCCGCTGCCCAATTGAATCCTCCATGGCGGCGCAGCTCGCTGCGCCGCCATGGGGATTCTGACAGCCCATACCGCCGTCCTGTTCCTGGCGGTTCGCCCGCCAGGAACAGGATGGCGGTATGGGTTGTCGTGGGGCCCCTGGGGGCCCCTGCAGTGCCCATGCCAATGGCATGGGCACTGCAGGGGCCCCCGTAAGAGGGCCCCACAAAGAATTTCACTGTCTGCATTGCAGACAGTGAAATTCGCGACGGGTGCCGCTGCACCCGTCGCACCTTCCCACTCCGCCGGCTCAATTCTGAGCCGGCGTCCTCGTGGGAAGGGTGTTTTGCACTGGGCTGGCGGGCGGCCTTTTGGCGGTCGCCCGCCAGCCCAGTGCAAAACCCAAAATACCCTCAGCGGTCTTTCGACCGCGGAGCGGTATTTTGGAGGGGGGAAGTCTGGCGGGCGGCCTCCGCCGCCCGCCAGACTCAGAATCACCCCCTTGGTGTTTAGAATGTTGAGTTCGCAGTTACTCGCAGAGCAATAAAGATATGTAAGACCAAACTCCGTTTGTGGCGTATTCATTTATGAGTATCCAGGCTGGGGAGGATCCTACACTTGTATCAGTCCACTGCTTTCATTAAGTTAATTACTGCTTTATTTTTATTTCAGCACTTCATGGGTTTGCTTGTGTTTTCTTGCTCTTTCCGTTGTGTGCTGCATAACCTTCCAATCCCCACTCCAGCACTCTCCGTACTTCTCTGTCTGGATTTTTTATTTTGTAACTCCCATCATGTTCCTAAATCTATGCTCCTCTGTTGTCCTACTGACTCCAGGTATAGGGTTAATTGCTCACATCTCCACAGTCAACCCACTTCTCCATTGCTGCCCTGCCCCACACTGTTGTATTCTTTATAAAAATAAAACGGAAAGGGACCGTAGTTGTTGGATTGTGTGAGAGGGAGAGAGAAGGAGAGCACCATATCTACTAAGATCTGGAGTTGCTGCTCTCTTCCCAAGCATTAGAACACTTTTAGGCTGCCCAGAGCCTCGCACACATACACATCTACAAGTCAGTGCTATCAGGTGTGCAGCCTACTTAGCTCAATGGAAGCAGACCATGCTACCCGGGCCACAAGGCATTAAGATGTCACACACCAGATCGGCGATATAAAAGTGTGGGGAATACTATTTAGGTTTATTTGAGGTGTATTTTATGCTTTGCACATTCATGTGCTACATTAGGGAAATACAGTTCAGGTGTAAGAAGATTTGGAACTTGGGTGGTGGCTTGGCTGCTAAATTGTCATGATCGAAGTGCAGGAAACATGTTTAAAACCCAGCTTCCACGCTATACTAAACTGTGTGATCTAATGCAAATCCTAGCTTAGATATAGACTGTTAGCCTTGTCTAACTGTTCTATGAAGATGAACAATCCCTCTTTTTTGGTTAAGGAGAGATACAGCAAACTCTGCTTTTTTCTGTAAGAAATGTCACATAATTTGACGCAAAAGGATAGGTCAATTGAAAAAAAAACAGTTTCTTATATGGAGAAATAAATTACATTTATGGTATTCTTCATTCCCTGGTGGGCTCTTTATGTGCCGTTTTTAGAATGCCTCTATTAGATGTGAAAACTGTGCAGTGGCCTCTGGCTCCGCACATGCTCTGGCTCTTGGAGCCAAATATAAACTAATGGCTCGGGCTCCCCTCTGCCTCTACGTTTTCTGGCCTGCCCATGCTTGTGCTATTTAAAGCAAATGGCCAGGGACCGAAAAGAGTTAGCAGAAAGCAAGGTAAAAAGGGACACTGGCATGACTACAAGGATGGTGCAGAAGGGTCCTCTCAAGGACTTTTGGGGCCCCATGCAAGACATATTTTGGGGTCCCCTAGTCGGATCAACTTTCAACTTTTGAATTTGTTACTCATTTTCATTTATTTCAACCCCTCAGTATGACTCACAATGAATTATACATTAAACTTTCAGAAACGGGGACACGCAAAATAGGCTGACAGTTAAAGCTTCACACCCCCTCCCACCAAGTAATACTTGAGCAGCTATGGCTAAAGCTATTTTTTTTTTTTGTCTTGCGACATTTTATGTACAATTTAGTGTCTAACCCACCCATCTCTCCCATTGTAGGAAAGACAGGAAATGGGTGATTTTGTGGATGTTTAGAGCACTAGTCCATACTATAAAAATAAGACATATGCTGGCAGAACTTGACAATTCACTTTGATTGCTGCACACTTCTAATCACCAGTAAATCAGCCTCTATAACTCGCATTCTAACTCTGGCACTGAAAATCCAAATACTGGAGTGAAACCTGAATTCTCTTCACTTGCCTTGCCTTTCCATCTTCCTTCCATGTGTACACTTCTCTAGTTAGGCAGCAATCACCTACTCTGCTCAGTAAGAGAAATTTGATGGGGAGGACGAGAGGAGAAGGAGAGAGAAGTGAAGAAAATGATACACCTAAAGAAGTAAAGTGGCCAGAGAAGGGAGCTAAAGACAGAGATAAGATTATGAGGTAAATGAGGTGGAGAGAAACAGAAGGTAGAAAGTACCGGTAGGGAGAAACATAAAGCAAATGGAGAAATGTGAGGTGGCCAGAAAGAATGATGCAGAGGTAGGAATCGACACAGAAGTAGAGAGATAGGTAAAGTTACAGAGTGAGGTAGAGAGAGCTAGAGATAGGGAGAAAGAAATGCATAGAGAGTGGTTGGGTATGAGGCGGGATGAGGTTTAGAGAGAGGCAAGACAGACATGAGGTAGTGAGAAAAGTATAGAGAGATGCAAGGTAGGTGGTGCGTATGAGGGGAGAAGTGCAAAATGAACAGAGAGGTATTGCAAGTCGATCAGTTCAAGAGAGATATAAGGCAAACAGGAAGGTAGGAAGATGAGGTGAAAGGTACAAATAAATGAGAGATAGAAGAAAACGAAGTTGAGAGTTGAGCTACAGATGGGTAGTTACTTTGAGATGTATGTGAAATATGTAGAAAGACACAAAAAAGAAACATATTTGTGGAACAGAAAGAGGTGATACAAAGAGCAGACATATTCAGAGATACTAGATAGAAAAGTGCTGTAGAGAGAAAGAAGGGGATTAGTGATTTATGAGGTGGAGAGATGAAATATAACAAGATAGGGCAGAAAGGAAAAGACATGAACAAGACAAAGGAGAAGTAGTAATAGATGGAAGATGTAGAGAGAGGGACAATGGAACAATGCTAATATTGGCAATGAGGCTTTAGCTACGTAATGATTGTGAAAACTGGTATGTTATGCTCTTTTGCATACTAGTGCACTCAACATGATAATAGGGCAATAAAGACAATGCATCATGACACTGACTGAAGATGGATAACTCCACCTCATGGGGACTGATTCTGTTTAACTAGTAACCTGAGGGTGCTCACCAGTGTGAGTAACAAACGTGGCACCATGACAGACATTTGGGTCATGAAGATCCCGGCACAACGAACCTCATTGGCCTAGTTCATCTTCAGTGATTTCTTCTGATTTTCTTGCATATTGAGCAGAAATCTGAATTGCATGCATTTAAATTAGCATCACATTATGGAAGCTGCATTTGGCATAAATTGTAATGGTATTATAATACATGGGATCCTGCAATCCCTGTGTTAGAAATGGGGTCTTTGGTTGGCAGTCAGGTTACCCCCGTTAAAGCAAGGACCCTCACTCTAGTCAAGGTAAAGGAGAATCACCCTCAGTTAACTCCCACTCACCCCCTTGGTAGCTTGGCACGAGCAGTAATACACTACTAAATGGACACCACACCAGTTTAGAAAAATAGGTAATATTTATCTAAATCAAACAAGACCAGAACGACAAAAATACAACATACACAAGTCAAGATATGAATTTTTTTAAAAATAAGGGGGTCATTCCGACCCCGGCAGGCGGCGGGCGGAAACCTCCAAAAGACCGCACCGCGGTCAAATGACCGCGGGGGTCATTACAACTTTCCCGCTGGGCCGGCGGGTGATCTCCAAAAGATCGCCCGCCGGCCCAGCGGGAAAGCCCCTGCAAAGAGGAAGCTGGCTCCGAATGGAGCTGGCGGATTTGCAGGGGTGCGACGGGTGCAGTGGCACCCGTCGCGATTTTCAGTGTCTGCAAAGCAGACACTGAAAATCTTTGTGGGGCCCTGTTAGGGGGCCCCTGCACTGCCCATGCCAGTGGCATGGGCATTGCAGGGGCCCCCAGGGGCCCCACGACACGCGTTCCCGCCAGCCTCTTCCTGGCGGTGTAAACCGCCAGGAACAGGCTGGTGGTAAGAGGGTCAGAATCCCCATGGCGGCGCTGCAAGCAGCGCCGCCATGGAGGATTCCCTGGGCCAGGGGAAAACCGGCGGGAAACCGACGGTTCCCCTTTTCTGACCGCGGCTTTACCGCCGCGGTCAGAATGGCCTGGGAAGCACCGCCAGCCTGTTGGCGGTGCTTCCTCTGCCCTCCACCCTGGCGGTTTGAAACCGCCAGGGTCGGAATGAGGGCCTAAGAGTCTTAGGGCCAAATGTAGCAATGTCTGATTTTGCGAATCGGAAATTGCGAGTCGGTGCGACTCGCAATTTCCGAGTCGCAAAATCTGATGCAGAACGGTGTCTCAGACACCGTCTGCGAATCGCTATGGGGTCGCAAAGACCCACCTCATTGATATTAATGAGGTGGGTCGTATTTTGCGACCCCATAGCGATTCCCTTACAGGGATGGTGGCCTGCTGGAGACAGAAGACCTCCATGTCTGTGACTGCTTTTTAAATAAAGCAGTTTTTTTTTTGTATTGCAGTCCGTTTTCCTTAAAGGAAAACGAGTTGCAATACAAAAAAATAACAAAACCATTTGGTTTCGATTTTTTGAGAGTAGGCAGTGGTCCATTGGACCACTGCCTGCTCTGAAAAAACATTTCTGGCAACATTCACAAAGGGGAAGGGGTCCCATGGGGGCCCCTTCCCTTTTGCGAATGGGTTACCACCAGTGTGACACTGGTGGTAACTGCAAATTGCTTTGCGACTGCGTTCGCGGTCACAAAGCAATTTAGCATCGTGGTGCGAGTCGTAAATAGGAAGGGGACAACCCTTCCTATTTGGAAATTGCATTCCCATTTTGCGAGTCGGTACCGACTCGCAAAATGGGAATGAGCATCGCGATGCGCATTTTGCATGGCGCAAACTGCGATTTTCGCAGTTTGCGCCATGCAAAATGCTGCCTACATCTGACCCTTTATCCTTAGAAAACAGTGAGAATGTTGTTGTTACACAAAGTACCTGGTTAGCATAAAAAATTAAGCCACACTGCCGAGCATTCGTCGAAAAAGGCCAGTGATGCGTCAATTTCGCACTTGCAAGCGAGACCGTGTGTCGTTCCTTCTCCGGTCAGGTCGGTGTGCATCATTTCCTCTCTCCCGCAAGAGAACGATGCGTCAATTCTCAGACAGGCACCTTGGGTCTGGGCAGGCTTTGCATCAATTTTTCACACCCAGCGATGTTGCGTTTGAAATCGGGTCACACAGTGTCAGGAAACCGTGCTGCGTGGGGCTTGCGTCGTTATCAGCAGCGGCTAGCGGGTGTTACGTGTTGTTTCTCCAGTAGCGATGTGTTGGTCTCCCAGCCATGATGCAGGTGGAGCATCTATTTTAGCTGCAAGGCCGGCAGTGTATCGTTTATCAGCTGCGTTGCGGATGGTGCGTCGACAGTTTCCCCGCACGGCGGTCTGTGAGTGGATTTCTGTCCTTTTCCACCAGCTTCACTTTTCAAGGGCCCAGAGACAGATTAGGGCACCACTTGGCGGGGCAGGAGTCTCAGTAGATTCCAAGTGCTGGCAGCGAGAAGCCTTTGATGTCTCTGACACTTTAATAACAGGAGGTAAGCTCAGTTCAAGCCCTTGGAGATTCTTCACTAGTGGGAAGTCACACAAAAGTCAGTCTTTGTCCTCTTTCAGGTAGAAGCAGCTACTGCAAGCCAACACGGCAAAGCACAGTCACAGGCAAAGGGGCAGTACTCGTCCTCCAGCTCTCCAGTTCTTCTCCTTGGCAGAGGTTTCTCTTGATTCAAGAAGTAATCTGATTTTCAGGGGTTTTGGGTCCAATGCTTATACCCCTTTCTGCCTTTGAAGTAGGCCTACTTCAAAGGGAAGTCTCTGTTGTTCACAAGATCCTGCCTTGTCCAGGCACCAGACACACACCAGGGGGTTGGAGGTTGCATTGTGAGAGGGAAGGCACAGCTCATTCAGATGTAGGTGACCACTCCTCCCTCCACTTTAGCACAGATGGCTCATCAGGATATGCAGGCTACACCCCAGCTCCCTCTGTCTCACTGTCTAGAGGGGATTAACAAACAGCTTACCTGTCAAACTGACCCAGACAGGAAATCATAAACAGGCAGAGTCACAGAATGGTTTAAGCAAGAAAATGCCTACTTCCTAAAAGTGGCTTTTTTAAACTAACAATCTAAATCTGACCTGCTTTAGGCCAGGAGTCCACTTCGGCTCCACCAGCCTGCCTCCGTGCCCCTGACCCCACCGTTTGCCGCTGCAAAAGAAGTTTGAGGCCCTCCACCACCCACAGGCACCTGCCTGCGCCTCATCCCTGGTGCCTAGTCGTAGGCGTGTCTTGTTGTGTATTTTCGTTCCATAGCTTGTAGTTCGTTTTTCTGCATTTAGGTTACATAGCTTGTATTTCGTTTACTGTATTTTATTGTTCATTTTTAGATCTGTTTGTGACCGTAACTGTGCCCATTCTGTGCTCCATTTCGAATTTTGCACCTCAATAGTACCCGTTTTTCCTACCGGCTCTCGCCGGTCCTCATTCCCTGCCGCTGCGTCCCCTGCGGCCCCACCCCCTTGCGTCCCCATTAGACTCTCCCCTCCCGCCGCCCAGCTGCTCCTCCCTCTCACCTCCCCTTCTTAATGGCGGCCGCTGCGCGGAGCCTAGTGTGACCCCCTGACCTGCTTTAGGACAGGAGTCCACTTCGGCTCCACCAGCCTGCCTCCGTGCCCCTGACCCCACCGTTTGCCGCTGCAAAAGAAGTTCGAGGCCCTCCACCACCCACAGGCACCCGCCTGCACCTCATCACTGGTGCCTAGTGGTAGGCGTGTCTTGTCATGTATTTTCGTTCCATAGCTTGTATTTCGTTTTTCTGCATTTAATTTCCATAGCTTGTGTTTCGTTTAATGTATTTATGCCCATATTTATACTTTTTTAGCGCTGCATTTGCGCCACTTTTTGATGCAAAAACGGTGCAAACTTACAAAATACAATTGTATTTTGCAAGTTTGCGCCGCTTTTGCGTCAAAAAATGATGCAAATGCGGCGCTAAAAAATAATAAATATGGGCCTTAATTTTTCATTTTTAGATCTGTTTGTGACCGTAACTGTGCCCATTCTGTGCTCCATTTCGTATTTTGCGCCTCAATAGTGCCCGTTTTTCTTCCCGGCTCTCACCGGTTCCTCATTCCCTGCCGCTGTGTCCCCTGCGGCCCTGCCCTCCTCGCACCCCCATTGGACTCTCCCCTCCCGCCTCCCAGCTGCTCGTCCATCTTCTTGATGGGGGCCGCTGCGCATAGCCTAGTGTGACCCCCTGACCTGCTTTTGGCCAGGAGTCCACTTCGACTCCACCAGCCTGCCTCTGTGCCCCTGGCCCCGCCGTTTGCTGCTGCAAAAGAAGTTCGAGGCCCTCCACCACTCGCAGGCACTGGCCTGCGCCTCATCCGTGGTGCCTAGTGGTAGGTGTGTCTTGTCGCATATTTTCGTTCCATAGCTTGTATTTCGTTTTTCTGCATTTAGTTTCCATAGCTTGCATTTCTTTTACTGTATTTAATTTTTCGTTTTTAGATCTGTTTGTGACCGTAACTCTGCCCATTCTGTGCTCCATTTTGTATTTTGCACCTCAATAGTACCAGTTTTTCCTCCCGGCTCTCGCCGGTTCCTCATTTGCTGCTGCTGCGTCCCCTGTGGCCCTGCCCCCCTCGCGCCCCTATTGGACTCTCCCCTCCTGCCTCCCAGCTGCTCCTCCCTCTCTTCTTAATGGCGGTCGCTGCGCGGAGCCTAGTGTGACCCCCTGACCTGCTTTAGGCCAGGAGTCCACTTTGGCTTCACCAGCCTGCCTCCGTGCCCCTGACCCCGCCATTTGCCACTGCAAAAGAAGTTCGAGGCCCTTCACCACCCGCAGACACCCGCCTGCGCCTCATCCCTGGTGCCTAGTGGTAGGCGTGTCTTATCGTGTATTTTCATTCCATAGCTTGTATTTTGTTTTCTGCATTTAGTTTCCATAGCTTGTATTTCGTATACTGTATTTAATTTTTCGTTTTTAGATCTGTTTGTGACCGTAACTGTGCCCATTCTGTGCTCCATTTCGTATTTTTGAAGTTTGAGGCCCTCCACCACCCGCAGGCACCCGCCTGCGCCTCATCCCTGGTGCCTAGTCGTAGGCGTGTCTTGTTGTGTATTTTCGTTCCATAGCTTGTAGTTCGTTTTTCTGTATTTAGTTTACATAGCTTGTATTTCGTATACTGTATTTAATTTTTTGTTTTTAGATCTGTTTGTGACCGTAACTGTGCCCATTCTGTGCTCCATTTCGTATTTTGCGCCTCAATAGTGCCCGTTTTTCCTCCCGGCTCTCACCGGTTCCTCATTCCCTGCCTCTGCGTCCCCTGCAGCCCCGAGTTGGACTCTCCCCTCCCACCTCCCAGCAGCTGCTCCCTCCCACCTCCCCTTCTTAATGGCGGCCGCTGCGAAGAGCCTAGTGTGACCCCCTGACCTGCTTTAGGCCAGGAGTCCACTTTGGCTCCACCAGCCTGCCTCCGTGCCCCTCACCCCGCCGTTTGCCGCTGCAAAAGAAGTTTGAGGCCCTCCACCACCCACGGGCACCCGCCTGCGCCTCATCCCTGGTGCCTAGTGGTAGGCGTGTCTTGTCGTGTATTTTCGTTCCATAGCTTGTATTTTGTTTTTCTGCATTTAGTTTCCATAGCTTGTATTTAGTATACTGTATTTAATTTTTTGTTTTTAGATCTGTTTGTGACCGTAACTGTGCCCATTCTGTGCTCCATTTCGTATTTTGCGCCTCAATAGTGCCCGTTTTTCCTCCCGGCTCTTGCCGGTTCCTCATTCCCTGCCGATGCGTCCCCTGTGTCCCCGGCACCCTTCGCGCCCCCGTTGGACTCTCCCCTCCCGCCTCCCAGCTGCTGCTCCCTTCCACCTCCCCTTCGAAATGGCGGCCGAGCCAGAGGCAAGCCCATCTGCGCCCGCCGCACCTGGACCGCTCCCAGTGCCCGTCCCCCTGGTCCACGATTCTCCGACCCCCCGAAGCACCACTACTCCTCCACAGAACTCCATGCCCTCAACCCAGGTCAGCACCCTGCCTGCGCCCAAGCCAACCCCAAGCACACACACAGACCATTCACTTGCCACTCATGCCACTTCTCCTGCACTCACACTAAAACCAGCAACACCAACAAGCACTGCAATAACACCAAACCTCGCTATCACCTTAACTGCATCCTCCTTAACACCCGCTCCGTCCACAAGCATGCCATCGAGCTTTGGAACCTGCTCACCGCAAGCTCTCCTGACATCGCCTTCCTCACTGAAACATGGATGAACCCCTCATCAGAACCCGACATCGCCATAGCCATAGCCATCCCAGAAGGTTACAAAATCACCTGTAGAGACCGCATAAACAAAACAGGAGGAGGTACACAAAAACACCATCAAAATGTCCACCAACGCCAACGATACCCTAGACAACGCAGAACACCTACACTTTCAAATACACATCAACGCCAACACCACCCTTAGAGGAACCCTCATCTACAGACCACATACTCCTTGGTGACCTCAACTTTCACCTGGAAAGCACCCAAAACTGCAACTCCACAGCCCTACTGGATGACCTCACGAACCTCGGCCTCAAGCAACTGGTCACCTCACCCACCCACTAAGCAGGACACACGCTATATGCCATTTTCACCTCCAGCAGCCAAATCACCTTCACTCACACCACCGAACTCCACTGGACTGACCACCACTGCGTCCATTTCTCCTTCATGAAACCCACCACCCACCACCAACAACACACCACACCCTACCGCAAGTGGAACAAGATCTCCAAAGAACACCTGATCTCCAACTTCACACAAGCTCCACCTCCCACCACCAACGACCCCAACACCGCTGTCCACAACCTCATACAATATCTAGCAACCTGCGCAGACTCCATCGCCCCTTTGAAAACAAACAACAACACCTGCACCATCAAGACCGCCCGTGGTTCACCACACAACAGGCTTCCAAACAAGAATGCCGAAAAATTGAGAAAGCCTGGCACCTAGAACCCTCAATTTGCAACTTTTCCACCCTCAAAACAGCCATGCGCAAACACCACCAACTCATCCGGACCACCAGTCCTTCTACAAAGAACGCATAGACAACAACACACACAATACCAAGGAACTCTTTGCCATCGTCAAAGAACTCACCAAGCACAAATCCCGCACCATAGACCCCCCCACACTCCCAAGACCTCTGCAACTCCCTCTCCAACTTCTTCCACTGCAAAATCGCAGACATACACAACAGCTTCACATCATCAGCACCCACCATCACCACCACGGACACAACCAACACCACAACGCCCTGCAGCATCAACCAACTAAACACCTGGACTCCCACCAACGACGAAGAAATCGTCAAAACCATGTACTCCATCTACTCAGGCTCCCCAACAGACCCTTGCCCCCACCGCATTTACAACAAGGCCAGCCAAATCATCGCTCCCCAGCTCCGTGCCGTCATCAACAGTTCCTTCGACACCGCAACCTTCCCAGATGTTTGGAAACACGCCAATGTCAACGCTCTTCTCAAAAAACCCAAAGCAGACCCAGAAGACCTCACAAACTACCGACCCATCTCTCTTCTCCCTTTCCCCGCAAAGGTCGCTGAGAAGATAGTAAAGGTACAACTGTCTCGCTTCTTAGTAGAAAACAACATACTTGACGCCTCCCAGTCTGGATTCCACAAGATCCACAGCACTAAGACCGCCCTCATTGCCTGCACAGACGACATCAGGACCAGAGTGGACAAGCAGGAGAGGATATATCATACCACTGCATATCGCTTTTCCCTATCTTACTGCTTACTATCTGTCTGCTTTTCTGTTGTTCTCTACCACTCCACCTGTCCATCCCTATCACACTCTACCCCTTAGCCCATCTCTGCCTGACCCTTGTAGTATTTCTCTATGTCAGCATCACCTAATATAAACCAGTTCATTACTTGATCCCTCATCATCAAAGCAACAGGTATGTATGTAGTATGTGAAAAGACCTGTGTAACTCTGCTTACAACTGGATGGCACAGATAATGGTTATATCAGCTTGCTTAAATAATCCCTCAGTACTAACCAGACAAGAAGAAAGGGTTATGCCACAAATTGTTGGTCAACACTGGCCTGTAAAATAGTTCGCCCTGCAGGTCCCAAATAGTCACATGCTCTGAGAATGAATATCTAATAATGACAAAAAATGATGACGATAACGCAGTCCATTTTGGCAAATCTTTTCAATTGACATCTCATATTGACAGTCATTTAAAGGAGGAGTGTATGATAATCTATCCGGGCAGAACTCTGATCCCCTTTATTCTTTATCAAAACTGTCCCCTCTTGTGGATCTTGCCACAGACCTCATAGGAAATCAGATAGAGAACATAAAAGTTAAACTACCAACAGACTAAGGGGGCTTTCAGAGCTAATCACAGTGGTGGCTGCCACTGAACGGGGGTGGCAGGGTGGGCTAAAAATAAAATAATATATAGAAATTAAAAAAAACACTTACCTTGTCAGTCGGGAGACAGGTTAATCTCCTCTGTCCTCTTCCGGAAGCACACAGGCTCCCCAACTCTTCTAAGCCAATCACAAAGCTGCTGTCACCAGCATGCCAGCAGCATCGTGATTGGTGTGAGGGGCCTGCTTCGACCCTCACAGAGGGAGTGACGGCCTGTGCACTTTCTCCTCCCGGCTGTGCAATACTGCCAGGGGGAGAAATGCAAAGTGCGCATGTGTGTTTGGTAGGCCCAAAACGGCCAGCCAAACACACATGCGCACTTATGGTGCAAAAACCACTCCTCCTCCGGTCCCCTCCAGCCCTGCCATGCCCTTACCTGACTCAGCAAAAAATCTAATGATAATAACACTCCGTTATTATTATTTTATTTTTCTTTCTTCTGCAAGCAGCGGGTGACGCTCCTCCACCTTAGCGGAAGAGCCACCATTGGCTAATCAGAACAGCCAGCATAACACATATTATAAAAATGCACATATCTCTTTTGCACTTCCTCAACAAACACACCACTAAGCATTGTGCCCCATAACACAATAGCTGCACCTCGGTGGTTTTATCACGCATGAAAAGGAGACACTTTTCACATAGGCTCAAAATACCATCCTACGGTGGCCTCCGAGTGCTTTGGAGAATAAAACAAACGACAAGGAAACGTAGTGCATGCATCAGGCACTGGATGTTGAGACCCAGGTAGTCCTCTCCAATTAGAAAGGTGCAGAGATAACCCAGTATCAATTGAATTCTATAGAGATGGCAAAGCCTTCTGCCCTAACCAAACGTATACAAGAGATATGGCTGCCGTTCCTTCCGCTGCTTGGGATGTCCCTGCAGCATTCTAGCACTCCCGGTCACAAAGCCTCGTTCAGGCAGACCTCTGCTGGTGTTTTTGCACCACTCTGTTGAAATGCAAAACAGAGATCTTGAATGAAGGTCAATGCTTGCCATGAGTCTCGGCGGCGGGAGGGGGCGTGGTGTGAATGATCACACTGATACTCTCCCCCCTTGTGTTTACCCAATGCTGTCCACCCTACAATTTGCATGTTGTATTGTCTTTTCTTACGCTTAACTCTCCCGCTTCCTCTCCCCGTCACACTCTTCAGAGCTCTCAGTTCTCCAATTCCATGGTAAGGGACTGCAATATTTTCCATCTTTTGTCTTTGCATGCTGGGATTTGTAGCCCTTTCAAACAGAATATAAACTAAAAACTAGAAGTCTCAGGATGAGAAGGAAACACTAGGACTGGTGAGCTACTCGTCACTTTCATGGGAAGCATGACACTTCTATATTTCCCCTCTTAACTGCCTTGCTCTGGCTCTCCATTCTCTTTGTTGCCCCGTCTTTTCCATGACCGTTGATAACACGTCAGAACCTTGATAATTTATCTTACAAGGGGACTTGTTTTAGGCCAATGAATCTTTTGACCACATTTGGGGACTTCCCAGAATGAGATATCCATTTAGCATTTCAATCAATAGATCAATAGCCTCATCAATATTCACAATAACTAATCAATCTAGCTAATCAATAACATGTAATAAGAGTCAAACATACCACACAAATCTAGTAAGATTTAGGATATTTATTCCCTATTAGTTACACTCTAGTACCATATTTATTAGTCGCAATATCAATAGGCACATCAATACCACTATAACTTGGCAACTCGGGTAAGACTTTATCAAAGCATAGGTCATAAACATTAGAACAGAGCACGACGTCAACATGAATCAACTTTAGCAGAGTATCATTAGTAAATTATTCAACAAGGCAAGGATTCGGTCATTTGTCTATTTGCATCCGATATTAGTGAACTCCTTAACTAACCTCGAATTAGCATCAGCATGTTGGGCTTCATGCAAAACAATTTAGCAACGTGAATTTGGAAAACATCTAACTATGGTCTCTATCAAAAGAGCAGTTGGTACCTAGAAAGAAAAGGCAAACAGACAATTACAATTTATCATCAGATAGT
This sequence comes from Pleurodeles waltl, assembly GCF_031143425.1. NCBI lineage: Eukaryota > Metazoa > Chordata > Amphibia > Caudata > Salamandridae > Pleurodeles > Pleurodeles waltl. The sequence continues at coordinate 1,606,281,603 of NC_090445.1, forward strand.
TACCCATCCAAATGGGTCAGCATACAGTGTCAGTCTTCGTCCTCAGGACATCAGTCGATTCGCCATCAGCCAGGACAGACAGGTAAGTCTCAGTAGGGCATAGCTAGAAAAGGCTCTTCCCTCATAAGGAGGAGAAGTGCATATTGGACAAGGGATAAGGTGAGGATGGTTTTAAGGTATAAGACAGCTTAAGACAAAGGCCCTCATTACAACCCTGGCGGTCGCTGTTAAAGCGGAGGTAATACCGCCAACAGGCCGGCGAGAAAAAAAATTGGGATTATGACCACGGCGGAAACCGCCAACATAGACAGCCACTTTTACACTCCGACTGCCACGGCGGTACAAACAAAGAGTGCGGCGGTAACCGCCAACAGACAGGCGGAAGACAATGTACCGCCCACCCTATCACAAGATGTCAATCCGCCACCTTTTCCGGGGCGGACCCAACGCGAACAAAAAGACGGCAGAAACAGTACACAGAGGGGGAAATCACTCACCTTTCCACACCCCACGAGGAACCAGGACACCATGGAGCCAGAACTTCACATCCTTCCGGCGATGGTCTTCCTGCTCCTCTATCAGGAGCTCCAGAGACGGTGGCGACGACCACGGTGAGTGCTGCACCTACAACACAGGGGAGGGGGGATGGAAAAGAGAGTGACACACCCACGTAACACACAACACCCACACCCCCACCCTCACCCACAACACCATACACACAAATACATGCTGCAACATTACATATACACCCCTCCACCCCACCTTGAATAACGCAAGGACAAAAGGAATTGATTTGAACGATTATAATCAATAAAAATCCATTACTCAAAACTCTAAATACAGTATATACAATTATGTACACCAACTACACGAGTCCAGATAGTGCACCAATCATTGTTCGTGGACCACTGGGCCAAAAATGCATGGGCGAGGCCCACACTAGATACCTGACTCCAAACGGAGAGAACACTGGAGGGGCATCAGATCGAAAATAAACATGCACCTCAGGGGGAGAGGGAGGGGGGCGCCTCAGCCTGATGAACACACAATGCCACTGCTCCACAAGGGGGCTCCTTGCCCATTGATGCATCCTGGGGAGTGCAAAGCCACAGTCTCTCAAGTCTTTTGCAGTGGGTGGGTAGCCCACTGCTTTATCCTGGGAGTGCAAAGCCACGGTCTCTCAAGTCTCTCCAGTGGGTGGGTTTCCCACTGCTTTATCCTGGGGAGTGCAAAGCCACAGTCTCTCAAGTCTTTTCAGTGGGTGGGTTGCCCACTGCTTTATCCTGGGGCGTGCAAAGCCACAGTCTCTCAAGTATCTCCAATGGGTGGGTTGCCCACTTCTTTATCCTGGGGAGTGCAAAGCCACAGTCTCTCAAGTCTTTTCAGTGGGTGGATTGCCCACTGCTTTATCCTGGCGAGTGCAAAGCCACAGACTCTCAAGTCTCTCCAGTGGGTGGGTTGCCCACTGCTTTATCCTGGGGAGTGCAAAGCCACAGTCTCTCAAGTCTTTTCAGTGGGTGGGTTGCCCACTGCTTTATCCTGGGGAGTGCAAAGCCACAGTCTCTCAAGTGTCTCAAGTGGGTGGGTTGCCCACTGCTTTATCCTGGGGAGTACAAAGCCACAGTCTCTCAAGTCTTTTCAGTGGGTGGGTTGCCCACTGCTTTATCCTGGGGAGTGCAAAGCCACAGTCTCTCAAGTGGATAACAGTCTCCACTGGTTCTGGAGGGGGCTTGGTGCCCAGAGTGCATCATCGGACGAATGACCACTGGGGATGGCAGCCATGTCTGCGGTGGTGCCACTGGCTCAGGATGTCGCTGGCGGTGCTTGCAGCGATGTCAGTCACGGCGGTGCTGGCTGCGGGCTCTGTGGTGGCAGTGCTGGCTGCGGGCTCTGTGGCAGCGGTGCTGGCTGCGGGCTCTGTGGCGGCAGTGCTGGCTGCGGGCTCTGTGGCGGTGCAGGTGGAGGGCTTCTCCACCGTACAGGTTGGCGTCGACGTGGACAGAAGGTGTGACACTGGTCCCTCAGTCGGTGCCACCATGCCCTCTCCTGACCTGCCCTTTAGTTTCTGGCCCTTCCCCACCCTGGATGGTGGCGCAGCTGTCTTGCCACTATCGTCTTTCGTTTTCCCTGAGCCCTTGCTGGCAGGTGTTTTCTGCTTCTCCCTCCGGGATGTGGGCAACTTCTTTAGTTTTGCAGGTGGCGGAATGTCCTTGCCCTTGCTCTGTGGCACACTGGCAGCCCTGATGGTTGGCGCACTCCAATAGCCCGCAGTTGCTGGCACCACTGGCCTGGGGATGTGGTGGCAGAGGTGCTGGGTTGGGACCTGGAAAGCTTGGCCCTAGGGGATGGACGGGGGGGAGGTGTAGGGAAGAGGTCAATATTAGCCAGGAAAAGTTTTTTAGACACACTGGGACGGGAAGATGGAAGGGGTTTGGGAGTGGAGGAAGAGGTAGTGGTTGTAGGAGGTGTACTTCTGCTGAATTTGGGTGAAGGTGCATGGGCTGGAGGCTTTTGTGAGGTGGATGGCTGTTGGGTGGGTGTGTGCCTGCGTTTGTCTACTTTGGGAGGAGGGCTCACAGACACACTGGGAGAGGACACAGGGGATGTGTGAATGGTAGTGGGGGTGGTGAGTGCACGTTAGCGGTGTGTGGTGATGGGCCTGGTGGTGATGGAGGTAGTGGCTGAAGATGTAGTGCATGCAGGTGTGAGTGGAGACGAGACTGGGAATGGAGGAGGGAGACGTGGAGGAGGGGGACACAGTGGAGGCAGTGGATGTTGGTATGTGTGCATGGGTATGGTGCTTGTGTGAGTGCCTGTGGGATGTGTGGTGCTTATGTTTGCCTGAGCCACCCTTGTGTGTTGAGGTGTGTGCATGCTGGTCTGATGGTGTGCTTGGGATAGGGTGAGGTACAGGGGATTGGGTCTGGGTGGAGGAAGTTGGAGGGGGGAGGCTGGACACAGGGGCAATGGCTGCCATCAGTGCTGAGGCCAGAGCCTGAAATGCTATCTGTTGGGCTGCCTGGCCAGAATGAATGCCCTCCAAGTATGCATTTGTTTGTTGCAAATGCCTCTCAACACCCTGGATGGCATTCAGAATGGTAGACTGCCCAACAGTGAGGGATCTCAGGAGGTCAATAGCCTCCTCACTGAGGGCAGCAGGGCTGACTGGGGCAGGGCCTGAGGTGCCTGGGGCAAAGGAGATGCCCACCCTCCTGGGTGAGCGGGCACACGACACACGCTGAGGGGCTGCTGGGAGGACGGTGCTGGTAGGGGGGCTGGCGGCTGTACCTGTTGATGCGGGGGGCACAGAGGGGCCCGACACCGCAAGGGAGCTCCCATCAGAGGAGGAGTCGTTGTCACTGCTGTCACCTCCTGTCCCCGCCGTGGAACTCCCCTCGCCCTCCGTCCCACTGGCGCCTTCATATTCCGTTGTTTCATCCTCCAGGGCCAAGTGGAATGCAGCTCCCTCCTGCTCCGGTGCCACTGCTCCTCCGCCTGATGATGCTATTGCACACAAGAACAGGGAGACCACAAAAAAGGGGGGAGACAGAAGAAAGACATGTTCAGTGCATGCAACACCACTACCGTTGGCGGACACTACAGACACGGCAGACCTCTGCACTATGCCATGCACTTATAGTTCCTAGATTATTCACAGGGCCATGGGGTACAAGGCCTATGCCCACTTGATGCACACATGGAAGTCACAGGAGCCTGACTAGGTGTAGATGGCAATAACCACTAGTGGGGTTGGGGTGCCACTGAGCCTGCCTCACAAGGGACCTTGCCTACCAAGCTCGCCCTGGCCTAGGGGAACCCACTGGCCACCTCTCCTACCCAGACACCTCGTAATGCGTGCAGAGTCAGATGATTGTGACTGTACTCACCCCCTTGTGGCTGCAGTGATGCCCTCAAGCGCCCATCCAACTCCGGATACGCCACCGCCAGGATCCGGAACATCAGGGGGGTCATGGTGCAACGGGCACCCCTCCCACGCTGGGAGGCGATCCCCAGCTGGGCCTCTGCCGTCTTCTTGCTCCAGCGGCGAATGTCCTCCCATCTTTTCCGGCAGTGGGTGCTCCGTCTGTGGTGGACCCCCAGGGTCCGGACGTCCTTGGCGATGGCACGCCAAATATCCTTCTTCTGGTGGGGGCTGACCTAGAGGAATAGTACAGGGGAAAATTATAATCTTTACCCGTCCGGACCGTCATACTCATTGGCCCACGTTCCCACCCTTGCCCTGACACACATACACTCACCGTCCGCTCATGCAGGCCTCAGTCCCCCACACCCCATGTATCTTCCATCCACACCACTCCAAACAGGCATTGCCCATGCAGCATGCTCACAGTGTACTCACCTGTTTGTCTGGAGGACCGTAGAGTAGCGTGTACTGGGGAGGACCCCATCCACTAAATTCTCCAACTCCTCCGAAGTGAAGGCAGGGACCCTTTCCCCAGACACATGAGCCATCATCGCTTCCGGACCCAGGTCACAGCAGCACTTGCAGTGTAGGTCCTCTCCTGTCGAAGGTCAGGTATCAAGTGAGTTAACAGACAGAAAATGGCAGTCACGTCCACGGCGGTGCGTACCGTCACCGCCGGCGTACATCGTCATTGGCTCCTGGGACCCATAGGGTCCAATGTTAACCGATGCAGGATTGCGCAGCGGTATTCAACCGCCTACCGCGACGGTGTTGAACGCCAGCGCAGTTACCTCATATCCCCTTGTCCCACCTTACAGGTCAGGCAGCCGCCATTTCAGGGTGCCACATGGCATTAATAATAACTGCGTCACACCTATCTAGGCCTTTCATACACACAGTAACAGGCACATTGCGGATTAATGAATGTGTGCAAATGACATTTTTTTAATACCTCAGTGTTGGCTGACTCTCTGCTCGCTGTTCTCGTCCATAGGGCATGTCCGCAGGTGATGAGATGGCGGCATCCTCCGGTGTACAGACCGCTGGTGGATCTGTCGACAATGGAAGAGAGACATGTAATAGTCACCTACAGACTTGATCGTGCTACAATACATGAATTGTGTGCCCAGTTGGAGCCAGACCTGATGTCAGCTATCCGCCATCCCACAGGGATCCCCCCTCTAGTGCAGGTCCTGTCAGTACTCCATTTCCTGGCAAGTGGGTCTTTTCAAACAAGTGGCCATTGCATCAGGGATGTCCCAGCCAATGTTCTCTAACGTGTTGTCCAGAGTGTTGTCTGACCTGCTGAAACACATGCGCAGCTACATCGTTTTCCCTCAGGTGGAGAATTTGCCTACAGTGAAAGGTGACTTCTATGCCCTGGGACATATCCCCAACATCATAGGTGCCATTGATGGGACACATGTGGCCTTGGTACCCCCCGCAGGAGTGAACAGGTGTACAGAAACCGGAAGAGCTACCATTCGATGAATGTGCAGATGGTGTGTTTGGCCGACCAGTACATCTCCCATGTGAATGACAAGTTTCCTGGCTCAGTGCATGACGCTTACATTCTGAGGAATAGCAGCATCTCTTATGTGATCGGGCAACTCCAGAGGCAAAGTGTGTGGCTAATAGGTGAGGACAAGGACCCTATACCCTGTGTATAGTTGTCTGGGTCTGGGGTTGTCCCTACGGGTTAGTGTGTGTCTAACAGTTGTCCCTCCATATTTTCAGGTGACTCTGGTTACCCAAACCTGTCATGGCTATTGACCCCAGTGAGAAATCCCAGGACAAGGGCAGGGAAACGCTACAATGAGGCACACAGGCGAACTAGGAGGATTATAGAAAGAACCTTCGGCCTCCTGAAGGCCAGGTTCCGGTGCCTCCATATGACAGGTGGTTCTCTCTACTACTCACCAAAAAAGGTGTGCCAGATCATCGTGGCCTGCTGTATGCTGCACAATCTGGCTTTGCGACGACAGGTGCCTTTTCTGCAGGAGGATGGTCCAGCTGAAGGTCTTGTGGCAGCTGTGGAGCCTGTGGACAGTGAAGAAGAGGAGGCAGAAGAAAAGGAAATCGACAACAGAAACAACGTTATCCAGCAATACTTCTAGTGAGACACAGGTGAGAAAATATCACTGCCTCCCACATCTCATACTATTGTTTGACCTATCATTAGACTGTGATTTTCACCCAGTGTATGGACCCTGACTTGTCACTTTGCCTTTCCATTTAACAGATGTGGGTCCCACTTTGGGACCTCTGCTATATTTCCTCATGGACTAGAGCTGTGTTACATCGGTATGTTGACATTTAAATTGACATTGCTATATTCCATAGTTATTGCAATTACACATTTGTGAAAGCACAGACTGACTCCAGAATGTTTTGTGATTGATGTGTGTTTATTTTTGTGCAAATAAGTGGAGGGGGTTGTAAAAATGGTCAGGGGTGATGGTGGAGGAATGTCCATGGCAGAGTCCAGTCTATTTGTTTCACAGGTGCATTGTCCAAAGGGGCATAGGAAGTGGAGCAAGGGCAGTTGAAGGATGGACAGGGTGACAAAGTGGGACAGATGGATGACATTCAGGGGGGTCTCATTTCCTGGGGGGGTCTTGGCAATGTTCTTTGTCTTGTTCCTGGATCTCAGGGACCGTTTGCGGGGTGGCTCTCCATCTGCAGGGGGTGGGGTGCTGGTGTCGTGGTCCTGTGGCGGTGCCTCCTGTCTACTAGCGCCAGTGGAGGGGTGGGCTGTTCATCATCCAGGCTAGTGTCAGCGGCCCCTTGTTGTGCCACAGTGTCCCTCCTGGTGTTGACAAGGTCCTGCAGCACCCCTACAATGGTGACCAGGGTGGTGTTGATGGACTTGAGTTCCTCCCTGATCCCCAGATAGTGTTCCTCCTGCAGCCGCTGGGTCTCCTGAAAGTTGGCCAGTACCATTGCCATCGTCTCCTGGGAATGATGGTACGCTCCCATGATGTTGGAGAGGGCGTAGTGGAGAGTGGGTTCCCTGGGCCTGTCCTCCCCTTGTCGCACAGCAGTCCTCCCAGTTTCCCTGTTTTCCTGTTCCTCTGTCCCCTGAACCGTGTGCCCACTGCCACTGCCCCCAGGTCACTGATTTTCTTGGGGTGGTGGGTTTGCCTGGGTTCCCTGTAGTGGTGGACACACTGCTGCTTGACATGTCCTGGGAACAGAGGGATGGGACCACTGGGTGGGTGCTGTGATGGTGTTTCCTGAGGGGGGAGGCTCTGTGGTGGCTTGTGCCAGTGTCAGGGGAACCGACTGTCCTGAGGTCCCTGATGGGCCGGGCTGGTCATCTGGATCCAGTTGTGCAGAGATGCTGTCATCACTGTGGGCGTCTTCTGTGGAGGGACTGGACATGTCTGGAACCCCCTGTCCGGTGACGTTGGGTAGGGGCCTGCAGGGGTGTACAGGCATGATTATTGCATCTGTGTGTGTGCCATCGTGTGCAATGGGTGAGTGACCCTGTACTCCAGTGCTTGCATTCTTGTCTAGGTCCTTGTGTGATATTTGGTTTGGTGTCTGTGGGTATCTGTTGTGGACATGCTTTGGTGATGGGTGTCCATGCTTTGGTGTTGCATGCAGGGCTTGGTGTTGGGATGTGTGGGTTGTGATAGTGGGACATATGTGAGGTGTTGGGGGTGAGGGTGGGGGTATGTGATGGCATGCAGGTAGGGTGGGGGATATTATAGTTAAGAGTTGCCTTACCAGAGCCCATTCCTCCTGCTACTCCTGCGAGGCCCTCAGTATTCAGTATTGCCAAGACTTGCTCCTCCCATGTTGTTAGTTGTAGGGGAGGAGGTGGAGGTCCACCGCCAGTCCTCTGTACAGCAATCTGGTGTCTTGAGACCACAGAACGCCCCTTCCCCCGTAGGTCGTTCCACCTCTACCTGATGTAATCCCGTGTTCTGGGGTGCTGTCCCACTGCGTTGACCCTGTCGACGATTCTGTGCCATAGCTCCATCTTCCTAGATATGGAGGTGTAATCCGAATAGCTGTGGCTCTACCCGGACGATTTCCTCCACCATGACCCTGAGCTCCTCCTCAGAGAACCCGGGGTGTTGTTGAGGTGCCATGATGTGGTGTGGGTGATGTGTGAGGTGGTGTCGGTTGTGATGTGTGAGGGGATGTGTTTGTGTGTGTTGTCTGAGGCGCGTGGATGTTGTGTGAGTGATGATGTTGTGTGCCTGTGGATGCTAGTGTTGTTTCAGGTGGTGTCTCTCTCTGGCCTTCTATCACAATTCTGGTAGTATGGGTTTGTGGGTGATGTGGGTGTGTGTTTTATATTGGATTGGGTGTGTAGGTGTGGTGTGTGTATGTGTATCAGGTGTGTGTATTTTGAATTGTCCAATGTGGTTGTGTTTTGTAAATGTGTGTGTATTGTGAGCGTGGGGTGTGTACCGCCAATGGAATACCGCGGTTGAAAGACTGCTGCGTGGATTCGTGTGTCGCGATAGTGTGGGCGTACTCCTGTTGGCGTGACGGTGGAGGTTTTGTTATCGCCAGTTTATCACTGACCTTTGGTGTGGCGGACTTGTGTTGGTGTCTGGATTTTGGCCGATTCCGAGCTGTTTGTCGTAATAGCTGCAGCGGAATTCCGCCACCGCAGCGGTGTGTTGGTGGTCTTCTGCACGGCGGCAAGCGGGATTTACCGCCAGGGTAGTATTGAGGGCCAAAGTCTCTCAGAATGGCAAGGAATGATGAAGAATGGCAAAGAATGGCTCGATAATGGCTGATTTCCCTTCGGGTCACACCATTATGTCAAAGTTGTCGAGCAAGTCTCTAATTTCTCATTGGGCAATATTTGGTGCATCGTTACCGTCACACACCTTACTAGAATCTTCACCTAAGACAGTTCTCATGCAGTTTATTGGCTCCTGTGATTGACATCTTCGCTGGGTAGAATGTCAGGTAAGAAAAGTTAAACTTGTCGCTCCAGTCAGTAGTTCCATTGTCTTCTCCTAGTCTAGGCGACCTTGCACCTTTTGCAAATTACACTGTTGCATTCGGCAAGAATGTCTCCTTGAGCAAGTCGGGTCCCATGAGAAAGAATTTACTACGGCTACACACTCTAGCTTCTGGAAAATTACAGCTTTGTGTCCTTCATGAAAGCAGCACATTGCACTTTAGAAAAACACAGTTAACATGAGACCAGGCAGCTAGGCCCAGACCCCTGCTAACCTATTGAGTAATTTAGCATAACCCTAATACATAACTCTTAATGCTAATACAAAATCCTACATTAGTACACTGTTAATTCATTATTAGTCAGTTTCATTAGTCATCGTATACATTGGTGGCCACTCCAAGTGAGCACATTTCAAACGCGTACATTATTTTTCTCTTAGGTTAACATATCTTCTATGCGGCTTCATTACACATTATATTGCAAGCTTTTCATGTTAATATTGATTTTAAAAGTCACACTCCAACACCGTCCATCTTCCCCTGACTTGATCACCTGATTTGTTCTGTTTCTCCTCCATCTTAACTTAGCTGGCGCCTGGTCTCCCCCCTGTGTTGTACTGGCTCTCACTGACTCCCTGCCCTATGCCTCCTCCCAACTCTAGGTCTCGGGAACCAGATGGTATAATCATCTGATACTCTTATGGTAAAACTGCCTGGGAAATACATTGCTGCTTAGTCTTGTTACTCTAGGGACTTTTTCACTTTTCCAGACTGATTCCAAGTTTTGGGTAAAGCATGCTTTTTGGCCTTCCCTACTCTTAAAGGAGGAAGGTGTCCAACGTTCTGCACTGCTTTCACAATGCAAATTCCCAAAATATTACCAATTATCTCGGGCGGGGGAGGTTTCTCCAGTGCATGCACAATTTGTTTTGAACATAGAATTTGAAATCAGGCCCAAACACTGCTGTGTCCATTTTCACCAGTACGCAACTCTTTGAGTTGGTCTAGCGGTCTATCTATGTCTTTCAGTTGAATACTCTTACAATGCCAGGTCTTACAATGCCAGGACCCTGCTCCAGAACGTATGTTTTTTTGTTTTTTTTTCTTGTTTTTTTTGTTTGTTTTTTTGCTTTACGTTTGGGACTTACACTCTTGTTTATGCCATTATAAAATCAGAAGCAAAAACCTGTTGTTCATAAGCTACTCAAGCATGAATTTGGGAAATTGCAAGTCCTGTTTTTTACCTCGTAATCTTTCATTTTTCATTCCCCAACAATGTTCCTTCTTTCTGTCTTGGTCCTGCTCGTTCTGACCCCAACCCCACTAATCTACTGACGTGGTTTGACCATCTCTCTAATTCCCAAAGACCTAACACACACCCTTGGAGACCCTGTTGTGCAGACGGTGTGTCGCCTTCATGGAGCCCATGCCTCTGTTTCTTAGCACTGACTCCCAACCTTTAGTTTTTCGTCCTCCTAGGTAAACAGACACTGGCTGTTGTTCGAAAGGGGTGTCTATGTTGCAAAGTCCTTCGAATCACACCCTTGCATGTTTTTTAAAGGTTCATGAGACGTGCAAGGTCTTGGGAAGCAATCACTGGCAAAGCTAATAGTTTTCACCTATGTGAGATCTATTGGCTTTGTCAATTTTGTTATACATGTTTCACAGTGGCTCAGCTACTGTGGAACATGTCTGAAAGTAAAGAAAATAATAGCAATATGAGGCGACCCGTGCAAGCTGTAGCCTCCCCCCAGCCCGGGAACATGTAAAAGACCATGCCACATACATAGCTCTGTAGCAGACCTCTTTATTCCTTTGCATACGATCACACTCTGCACTCAGATCACGTTGTAACTGTTAATAAACCTAACACCTCCCAGTCAGTTACGTAATTCCTCTGAGTCTGCTTAGAACTGCAAGGGTCATAGCGCACATAGGCTTACGACACTACACCTCCACCTCCCCCTCTGTTAAATAAAAGTATAAAAATATTATATTTCTTCAGTAAGCCGTGGGGCACTCACACTAGTCAGCCAGATCGAGTTGTATGAGGTAGTTGAGATGCACTCTGGTTCTGCCCTGGTGGCACCGGTAATGATGCTTGATCCAGACTGTTAGGCAGAATCGCCTCATTCATAATTGTAGGAGCTGATGAAGTAGGTGCTTAAAATGTGACGAGTCCAGTGTGATGGACTGTCCAGGACCTTGTGCCATCACCATGTGTCCTTTGCACATCACCACCCTCAGAGGATCGACAGCAGAGTGTCTATTTCCTGTTTTATTTTCTGTTTGGCCAGGACACAGTCACCTTCATCGAAGACTGTTGCCTGAGCTCGTCGATACCAGTCCGCATACGTTTTATTTTTGTACTTTCAAGAAGTGTCTGTGACTCGAACCTTATCACTGTTCGAAGGTCGGTCAACTGTCCACTATGGCAGTTTGGTTCCAATGACTCTTCCAAATAGCAAGGTGGCAGGACACTCACCAATTTATGAAGTGAAGATTTGAACGATAAGCACAGAAGGCCTGACACAGGGCCTCACTTAACTTGATTCCCTCCATTGATGATCACTGATTTACCCTTTTAAGGATACCCAGTGATCATTCTACAACACCGTTGGCTTGTGGCCAAAAGGTGTACGCTATTGAAACAGACTTCAGTCTGATCAGACCATTGTCAGATTTGAGAATAGCGGGGATACCCCACACTGCAAAGTTGTCGTCCATCTGCTCGATAACCCTATCATGGGTTGTTGATAGCTCCTCTACTGAAGGAAAGTGGGAATACTTATCGATGCCTACAATGAGATGAAGACCATTTCCTAAGGGTCCAAAGAAATCAATGGTAACTCTTTCCCAGACTTGTGCAGGAATGTCAGACATTGTCAGTAATGCTGCATCACTTTGGAGAAAAGACAGTTGCAAAGGTGGCACTTTTTGAGTTCCTCCTCAACCTGCTCGTCCAGGCGCAGGAACCACACTTAGGTGGTCATTACAACCCTGGCGGACGGTGTTAAAGTGGCGGTACGACCGCCAACAGGCCGGCGGTAAAAATTTAGCAATTACGACCGCGGCGGAAACCCCCAACAAAGACAGCCACTTTAACACTCCGACCGCCACGGTGGTACAGACCAACAGGTTGGCGGTCACCGCCAACAGACAGGCGGGAGACAATGTACCGCCCACACTATTATGACAGGCCAATCCGCCACCTTTTCCGGGGCGGATTCACCGCGGATAAAAACACGGCAGAAACAGGCATTTCGAATGAAAAACGCTCACCTCTGCACACTCCACGAGGAAGGAGGACAGCATGGAGCCGGAACTTCAAATTCTTCCAGCGCTAGTCTTCCTGCTCTTCTACGAAGATCACCAACGCCGGTGGCGAAGAGCACGGTGAGTACTGCACCTATGACATAGGGGAGGGGGGAGGCAAAAAACAGGGACACACACAATCAACAACCCAAACCCCACCCGACCCTCAACCACTACAACACACACACCAATGCTTATCTATACATTACAGTAACCCCCCTCCAACCCCCCTGGAAGAATGCAAAGACAAAAGGAAATTAGTGTAACTATTGTAATATATCAAAAATCAGTAAGCAAAAATATACATATATATATATACACTATAAACAAAATATACACCACGATTATTAGTGCAGGTTTTGCATCATTCATAGTCCGTGGACCACTGGGCCCAAAATGCATGGGCGAGGCCCACACAAGATACCTGAACATGACGGAGAGAACACTGCTGGGACATCAGATAGAAATACAACAGGCACCTCAGGGGGAAGGGAAGGGGGGGCACCTCAGCTGGATGAGTGCACGACGCCAGATCCACAAGGGGGCTCCATGCCCATTGATATATCCTGGGGAGTGAAAAGCCACAGTCTCACAAGTCTCTACAGTGGGTGGGTTGCCCACTGTACCATCCTGGGGAGTGCAAAGCCACAGTCTCACAAGTCTCTACAGTGGGTGGTTTGCCCACTGTACCATCCTGGGGAGTGCAAAGCCACAGTCTCTCAAGTCTCTACAGTGGGTGGTTTGGCCACTGTCCCATCCTGGAAGTGCAAAGCCACAGTCTCACAAGTCTCTACAGTGGGTGGGTTGCCCACTGTACCATCCTGGGGAGTGCAAAGCCACAGTCTCACAAGTCTCTACAGTGGGTGGGTTGCCCACTGTACCATCCTGGGGAGTGCAAAGCCACAGTCTCACAAGTCTCTACAGTGGGTGGTTTGCCCACTGTACCATCCTGGGGAGTGCAAAGCCACAGTCTCTCAAGTGGATGCCTTTCTCCACTGGTTCTGGAGGGGGCCTTGTGCCCAGAGTGCTTCATCCTGCTAAGGACAGAGGTAGTGGATGACAGTCTCCACTGGTTCTGGAGGGGGACTGGTGCCCAGAGTGCTTCATCCTGTTAAGGACAGAGGTAGTGGATGACAGTCTCCACTGGTTCTGGAGGAGGACTGGTGCCCAGAGTGCAGCACTCACCCCGTGACAGTCCCAGTTGCGTCACTGCCCCTGCCGCAAATGGGCTAGCAGTGTTTTCCATGGTGGTTTTTGCCCTGTTCAGCGGTGCTTGCCCTGTTCAGCGGTCCTTTCCATGGCGCTCTTTGCCCTGTTCAGCGGTGCTTGCCCTGTTCAGCGGTCCTTGCCATGGTGGTCTTTGCGCTGTTCAGCAGTGCTTGACTTGGCAGTTTCTGACCTGTTCAGCGGTGCTTGACTTGGCAGTTTCTGACCTGTTCAGCGGTACTTGCCCTGTTCAGCAGTCTTTGCCCTGTTCAGCGGTGCTTGCCCTGTTCAGCGGTGCTTGCCATGGCGGTCTTTGACCTGTTCAGCGGTCCTTGCCCTGTTCAGCGGTGCTTGCCCTGTTCAGCGGTGCTTGCCATGGTGGTCTGTCATTGCCCAGCTGGCCTGTGGCTGGCGGTCCTTCATGGGTCAGCTGGGCTGTGGCTTGCGGGGCCCTCCTGGGCAGTGACGATGGGGCTGGCGGTGGCCTCTTCCTGGGCAGTGACGATGGGGCTGGCGGTGGCCTCTTCCTGGGCAGTGACGATGGGGCTGGCGGTGGCCTCCTCCTGGGCAGTGACGATGGGGCTGACGGTGGCCTCCTGGCCAGCGGGGATGATGGCGGGCTTCTCCGCCGTGCTGCTCCTCCCAGACTTTGCAGGTTTCCTCTGCCCCTTCCCCACCTTGGGAGGAGTCACAGCTGAGTCCACACTCCCCCTGGGACCCCTGTGGGCAGCTTGGCTGGCTGGAGTCCTACCCCTCTCCCGCCGGGCACTGTCTAACTTCTGGTGCTTCACAGGGGGGGGACTGGCTGTGCTGTGGCTCCGTGCCACACTGGCTGCCCTGGTGGCCGGTGCACTCCACATACCTGTAACAACAGGCACCACTGGTCCCGGAGATTTTTTGGCTGAGGTGCTAGTACGGGACCTATGAGTTGGAGGGAGGGGTGGTGGGAAATAGGTTAAGGGGGGACAGGAAAAGTTTTTTGGACACACTGGGACGGGTAGCTGGAGGGGGTTTGGGAGTGGAGGAAGAGGTTGTGGTTGTAGGAGGTGTACGTTTTGTGGATTTGGGTGCAGGTGCATGCGCTGGAGGCTGTCGTGAGGTGGATGGCTGTTGGGTGGGTGTGTGCCTGCGTTTGTGTATCTTCGGAGGGGGCTTCACAGACACACTGGGAGAGGACACATGGGACATGTAAATGGTAGTGGGGGTGGTGAGTGCACGTGAGCTGGGTGTGGTGGTGGGTGTGCTGGTGCGGGACGTAGTGGCTGCAGTGGTAGTGCATGCAGGTGTGTGTGTAGACGAGACTGGGAGTGAGGAGGGAGACGAGGAGGAGGGGGACACAGTGGAGGCAGTGGATGTTGGTGTGTCTGTATGTGTGTGATGCTTGTGTGAGTGCCTGTGGGATGTGTGGTGCTTATGTTTGCCTGAGCTTCCCTTGTGTGGTGAGGTGTGTGCAGGCTGGTCTGATGGTGTGCTTGGGATAGGCAGAGGTACAGGGGATTGGGTCTGGGTGGAGGAAGTTGGAGGGGGGAGGCTCGACACAGGGACAATGGCTGCCATCAGTGCTGAGGCCAGAGTTTGAAGGGTTCGATGAAGGGCAGCCTGACCAGAATGAATGCCCTCCAGGAATGCATTTGTGTGTTGCAACTCCCTTTCTACACCGTGGATGGCATTCAAAATGGTAGACTGCCCAACAGTGAGTGACCTAAGGAGGTCAATGGCCTCCTCACTGAGGGCAGCAGAGGTGACAGGGGCAGGGGCTGAGGTGCCTGGGGTGAAGGTCATGCCCACCCTCCTGGGTGAGCGGGCACGGGGCGAATGCTGAGGGGCTGCTGGGAGGGCGGTGCTGGTAGGGGGGGTGGCAGCTGTACCTGTAGTAGTGGGGGGCACAGATGTTGCCGCCACCACAAGGGAGCTCCCATCGGAGGACGCCGTGTCGCTGGTTGCAGATCCTGTGACCGCCGTGGTGCTCCCCTCGCCCTCCGTCCCACTGGTGTATTCTGAGTCCGTAGTGTGTGCCTCCGTGCCCATGTGGGATGCAGCTCCCTCATGCTCCGGTGCCACTCTACCTCCGCCTGATGATGCTAATGCACACAAGAACAGGGAGACCGCAAAAAAAGGGGGGGGGAAACAGTAGAAAGACAGGTGGAGTGCATGGCTTACCGCTACCGTTGGCGGACAATACAGACACAGCAGCCCCCTGCACTACGTCGCGCTGTTGGCCTCTACAGTGCAATTCCTGGGAAATGGCCTACAAGGCTATGGACGACATCTGCACACATAGCTGACCTTGGGGCATGAATAGCAGTACTTGGCACTCTACTGAGGTGGGGTGGTGGGCCACAGGGCCATGCCTTATGAATGGGCCTAGCCTACGGAACTCGCCCTGGCTTAGGGGAACCCACAGCCCTCCTCCCCCACCCAGACACCTTCACTGCGCGCAAAGTCAGCTGAATTAGAGTGTACTCACCCCCTTGTGTCTGCTGTGTTGCCCTCAAGCCCCCATCCAACTCAGGGTAGGCCACCGCCAGGATCCGGAACATCAGGGGGGTCATGGTTCGACGGGCACCCCTCCCACATTGGGAGGCCATCCCCAGCTGAGCCTCCGCCGTCTTCTTGCTCCAGCGGCGAATGTCCTCCCATCTCTTCCGGCAGTGGGTGCTCCGTCTGTGGTGGACCACCAGGGTCCGGATGTCCTTGGCGATGGCACGCCAAATATCCTTCTTCTGGTGGGCGCTGACCTACATGAAATGTACAGGGGAAGAAGAGAAGTCATTAACAACTGCACCGTCAATGTGAGTGGCCCCCATCCCTACCCTTGCCATGTGGCACATGCATTCACCGTCTTTCATGCACTCAGAACTCTGCCCCCTTCCTTCTTACAACCAGCCCTCTCCACACAGGCATAGCCCATACTACATGCTCCCTGTTTACTTACCTGTTGGTCTGGAGGACCATAGAGTAGCGTGTACTGGGCGAGGACCCCCCAACGAGCTTCTCCAACTCCTCTGCAGTGAAGGCAGGGGCCCTTTCCCCAGACGCACGAGCCATTGTCTCTTCCAGACCGAGGTCACAGCAGCACTTGCAGTGTAGGTCCTCTCCTGTCGAAGATCAGGTATCGAGTGATTGAACAGTTAGAAAATGGCAGTCACATCTGAGGCGGTCACGTCCGCGGCGGTGCGTACCATCACCGCCGGCGTACATCGTCATTGGCTCCTGGGACCCACAGGGTCCAATGTTAACCAATGCAGCATTGTGCCGCGGTCTTCGCCCGCCTACCGCGACGGTGTACAACGCCAGCGATGTTACCTCACATCCCATTGTCTCGCTTTAGAGGTCAGGCAGCTGCCATTTCAGGGGCCCACATGGCCTAATTACCAACTGCGTCACACATACCTAGGCCTACTCTCAACACACATACAGGCCACATTTTGTGTATGATTGGTGTTCTGTGTAGACTGTGGGTACATACCTCTGAGTTGTTTGACTCTGTGGTCGCTGTTGTCCTTCATAGGCACCGTCCGCTGGGACATGTGAGGAGATGGCGGAATCCTCCGGTGTACCGACCGCTGGTGGACCTGTCGACAATGGAGGAAAGACATTTGGTCATCACCTACAGGTTTGACCGTGCCACAATCCAGGAACTGTGTAGCCAGTTGGAGCCAGACCTGATGTCAGCTATCCGCCATCCCACAGGAATCCCCCCTCAAGTGCAGGTGCTATCAGTGCTCTATTTCCTTGCAAGTGGGTCTTTTAAAACAACAGTGGCCATAGCATCAGGGATGTCCCAGCCTATGTTTTCCAACGTGTTGTCCAGAGTGTTGTCTGCCCTTCTGAAACACATGCGGAGCTGCATCGTTTTCCCTCAGGTGGAGGATTTGCCTACAGTGAAAGGTGATTTCTATGCCCTTGGACATATCCCCAACATCATAGGTGCCATTGATGGGACACATGTGGCTTTGGTCCCCCCCCACAGGAGTGAACAGGTGTACAGAAACCGGAAGAGTTATCATTCCATGAATGTACAGATGGTATGTTTGGCAGACCAGTACATCTCCCATGTGAATGCCATGTTCCCTGGCTCAGTGCATGAAGCCTACATCCTGCAGAATAGCAGCATCCCTTATGTGATGGGTCAACTCCAGAGGCACCGGGTGTGGCTATTAGGGGACTCTGGTTACCCCAACCTGTCATGGCTACTGACCCCAGTAAGGAATCCCAGGACCAGGGCAAAGTAACGCTACAATGAGGCCCATGGACGGACTAGGAGGGTGATCGAACGCACCTTCGGACCTCCTGAAGGCGAGGTTCAGGTGCCTCCATATGACAGGTGGATCCCTATTCTACTCACCAAAGAAGGTGTGTCAGATCATCGTGGCCTGCTGTATGCTTCATAATTTGGCTTTGCGACGACAGGTGCCTTTTCTGCAGGAGGATGGTCCAGATGGCGGTGTTGTGGCAGCTGTGGAGCCTGTGGACAGTGATGAGGAGGAAGCAGAGGAAGAAGACATTGACAACAGGGACTCAGTCATCCAGCAATATTTCCAGTGAAACACAGGTGAGAATACATTCCTGCCTACTACATGTACTTTTACACTTCTACCTCTATCCTGTCTGTCGATTTCACCCAGTGTATGGTCACTGAGTTGTCACTTTCCCTTGCGGTTTCACAGGTGTGGGTCCCAACGTGTGTCATCTGCTTAGATTCCTCATGGACTAGAGCTGTGTGACATAGGTATGTTGACATTACTAATTCCAGGAAAATTTGTCACTGTCATTGCAAATACACTATTTCAAAATCACAGACAGACTCCAGATCTTGGTGCTTTAGGAGTGTTTATTTAAAAGCAAAATATTGGAGGGGGAAGTTAAATGGTGAGGGGTGATGGCGGAGGAGTGTCCATGGCAGAGTCCAGTCTATTTGTCTCATAGGCGCATTGCCCATATGGGCATAAGAAGTGGAGCTGGGGCAGTTTAAGTATGGACAGGGTGACAAAGTGGGACAGTGGGTTGACAATCAGGGTGGTCTAATTTCTTGGCGGGGGTCTTGGCATCGTGCTCTGTCTTGTTCCTGGATCTCAGGGACCGCTTGCGGTGTGGTTCTCCATCTGCAGGGGGTGGGGTGCTGGTGTTGTGGTCCTGTGGCGGTGCCTCCTGTCCACTAGCGCCGGCGGAGGTGGTGGGCAGTACATCGTCCATGCTAGTGTCAGGGGCCCCTTGGAGTGCCACAGTGTCCCTCCTGGTGTTTAGTATTTCCTTCAGCACCCCTATGATGGTGCCCAGGGCGGAGCTGATGGTTCTGAGTTCCTCCCTGAATCCCAGATACTGTTCCTCCTGCATGCGCTGGGTCTCCTGAAACTTGGCCAGGACCGTTGCCACCGTTTCCTGGGAGTGGTGGTATGCTCCCATGATGGAGGAGAGAGCCTCATGGAGAGTGGGTTCCCTTGGCCTGTCCGCCCCCTGTCGCACAGCAGCCCTCCCAGTTCCCCTGTGTTCCTGGGCCTCCGTCCCCTGGACCGTGTGCCCACTGCCACTGCCCCCAGGTCCCTGTTGTTGTTGGGGTGGTGGGTTATCCTGGGTTCCCTGTAGTGGTGGACACACTGCTGATTGACGTGTCCAGGGTACAGAGGTATGGGCCCGCTGGGTGGGTGCTGTGCTGGTGTTACCAGAGGGTGTAAGGTCTGTGGTGGCCTGTGCCTGTGCGGGGGAACCGACTGTCCCGAGGCCCACGATGGTCCGGGCTGGTCATCTGAATCCAGTTGGAAAGAGCTGCTGTCATCACTGTGGGCCTCTTCTGTGGGTGGGGTGGAGATGTCTGGACCCTCCTGTCTGGTGATGTTGGGTAGTGGTCCTGCAGGGGTGTAAAAGCTTAATTATTGCATCTGTGTGTGTCATGGTGAGCAATGGGTGGGTGACTGCTGTACCCCAGTGCTTGTATTCCTATGTGGGGACTTGTGTGATGATGGTTTAGGGGGTTGTATGGGTATGTGCAGTGGGCATGCTTTAGTGATGGGTGTCCATGCGTTGGGGTTGCATGCAGGGCTTGGTGTTGGGATGGGTGGTTTGTGATGGTGGGGTATATGTGAGTTGGTGGAGTGCTGAGGGTGAGGGTACGGGTAGGGGTGTGTGATGGCATGCAGGAAGGGTGGGGGATATATTAGTAAAGGTTTGACTTACCAAAGTCCATTCCTCTACCGACTCCTGCGAGGCCCTCAGGATGCAGAATCGCCAAGACCTGCTCCTCCCATGTTGTTAGTTGTGGGGGAGGAGGTGGGGATCTGCAGCCAGTCCGCTGAACCGCCAGGTGGTGTCTTGAGACCACGGAACGCACCTTCCCCCGTAGGTCGCTCCACCTCTTCTTGATGTCGTCCCGATTTCTTGGGTGTTGTCCCACTGCGTTGACCCTGTCGACTATTCTTCTCCATAGCTCCATCTTCCTTGCAATGGAGGTGTGCTGCACCTGTGCTCCAAATAGCTGTGGCTCTACCCGGACGATTTCCTCCACCATGACCCTGAGCTCCTCCTCCGAGAACCTGGGGTGTCTTTGCCGTGCCATGGGGTGGTGCAGGTGATGTGTGGGGTGGGGTGTGTAGTGATAAGTGGGGTGGTATTTAGTGGTGTGTTGTGTGAGGTGCGTGGAAGTTATAAGGGGTGATGGTATTGTGTGCCTGTGGATGCTTGGTAGTTGTTTGTTGTGTCTCTCTCTGGCCTTCTTTCGGAATTTTTGGTAGTAGGGGTTTGTGGGTGATGTGGGTGTGTGTTTTATATTGTAATGGGTGTGTGGGAGTGGTGTGTGTATGTGTCTCAGGTGTGTGTATTTCGAATTGTCCAATGTGGCGGTGTTTTGTATGTGTGTGTGTATTTTGGGCGCAGCGGTGTGTACCGCCAATGGAATACCGCGGTTGAAAGACCGCCGCGTGGATTCGTGTGTCGTGATAGTGTTGGCGTATTTCTGTTGGCATGACGGTGGAGGTTTTGTTTTCGCCAGTTTATCACTGACCTTTGGTGTGGCAGACTTGTGTGGGTGTCTGAATTTTGTCGGATTTCGAGATGTGGGTCATAATAGCTGTGGCGGAATTCCGCAGCCGCGGCGGTATGTTGGCGGTCTTCTGCACGGCGGTAAGCGGCTTTTACCACCAATGTTGTAATGACCACCTCAGTTTGTTAGTGGTATTTTGATAGCTACAATGCCACAATGTCCTTCATGGGCTAATTCAGTGGCTTGCTGTCTTAGGCTCTAAGGTCTGGTGATTCTCGAGCCTCTCTATACAACACCTTCCTTGGTGACAGACACCTCATCCTGTACATTTTTGATATTCAACATTGTCAGCAAAAGGTCGAGTTCTCCTCTTCCACGACTGAGATGAAATGATTTTTTGAGGATGAGCATGTTCTTATTGGCGTTAGTAGCAGCAATAATCTGCTCTATGGAAAGGGCTGCTGGTGTGCTGGACTTCACAATTAAGTTAATGTACTCTTCTGCCGTTTTAGATGTCGCACTGTGACAATGTAGTCCTAAAATTAATGAGCAGGGCTCTAATCTTTACTCAGCTTGGAGACAATTGCATAGTCATACTATTTCATTTGCAACCACCACCTCTCAATGCGAGGGAGCATTTTGGCTTTCGGCATTCCAAAGATAGTGAGCAACGCTTGGTGATCAGTAATGATAGTAAAACGTTTTCCATATAGAAACATATGAAAATGTACACAGGCCAACACTACAGCCAAGCTTTCCTTCTCTGGCTGAGAATAGGTGCGTTCTCTGTCAAACAGGCTTGGACTGGCATAGCCCACAATGTGTTTCTGAGCATTTGGATGACCATTATGTTGAGCAAGGATTGCCCCCAGCCCCACCGGGATCGCATCTACTGTGATCTCAGTATGTAACATGGGGTCAAACTAGGCCACCTTGGTTGCATTCACAATCACATGTTTTATTCTTTTGAAGCTTTGATTACATTCAGCAGACCACTGGAAAGGGACATTTTGTTTTGTCAAGTCTCTTAATCGGGCTCTCACTGTAGCAATGTCACGAATGTACCTTGAGCAATAACTGGCTATGTCTAAGAAGGATCTCAGCATGATGACACCTTATGGGGGGCAAGTAGCTTATAGTGCTTGCAGTTTATCCGGGTCAGGAGTCATTCCCCAATCAGTGAATATGGGCCCAAAGAATTTAAGTTGGTCTTGTGAAACTCACACTTTGCTACGTTTAGAGTGAGACCTGCATCAGCAAGTAACTGGCACAGCTGTGTAAGAGCCTTGTCATGTTCTTCTTGCATTGCTCCAAATACCAGTAAGTCATCACTGTAGTTAAAAACATGCGTGACAGGCTGAGTTATTCGATGCATAACATCCTGAAATATTTCAGCAGCTGACGACACTGCAAAACTCAACCTTCAGTATACAAACAAACTAACATGAGTCGAAAAAGTAGAGCTGTACCTGCAATTCTCTTCCAGCTCAAGTTGATGGTATCCCTTGTTGAGGTCAAGATGAGAGAAGACTTTGGCACTGTTCAGTTGCATGATCATGTCCGCTATGTGTTGACCAGGATGTATTTCTCAATTGCTTTGTTGGCCTATTTGTTGGCCTATATCAACACAGATATGCACTGCACCTTCCCTGTCCTTATTTGGCATCACAACTATGAGCGAAACCTATGGTGTAGGATGGGTGGAGGACTCAATGATGTCATGCTTCAACAGCGTCTCTAATTCTTTCTCAACAGCTTCTTGTAATGCAAAGCAACTCAGCGGTGCCGCTGGGCAACAGAGCGAATGTCCTCATTATTGTGAAGTCACATTTTCTTTGTCTTAAGCCTTCCTAGGCCATGAAACAACAACTGAAACTGACTTACAATTTCAGATTGAGCGTGAAGGTTGTAATTGAGAGATATCAGTCCCATATCAGCAGCAGTGGCAAAACTGAATGGGCATGCACTAGACAAAGCTCTGTGAAAAATGTAAATTGGCACTTGCACTGATACTGTTTTATGTTGCATTGCCACTACGAATGACCCTTGACTCTGCAATGGTTTTGAGGCAGCCCACAAGCATACCTTCATGTTTGACGTTTGAGGCTTGGCACAGGCTATTAAACTTCTCAACTTTAATGATGTTAATTTAATGATGTTAGTTAATGCACCACTTTCCATGATAAAGGTAATGGGACAACAGTTGACTTTTAATGTACTCTTGAGACAGTGTCCAAAATAATTAATTTGTTTTGTTTGCTGATTTTCCTTTCTCTTTTGTTCTTCCTTGCAAGCAGCCAAACTGACATGCGCCTGTCAATCCTTGGTCAACATCGTCATGGCATATCCATCTTCTTCACTGGCGCTTGCTAATGATGTTGAAGAGCCTGTGCAGAATGAGCTTGACGACAATTGACTTTGTCTGGTTTTTACTGATGCTGCTTTTTGGCCTTGTGGGCATGATGAGAATGTTTCTGGGACCTTCTGGAATCTATGTTCTCTTCTCGCTGGGATTTATTTGGTTTCTCTTTCTCTTAGCAACCCATTATGAAGTGATTTTCTCTTCTCCAACCTTTGCACGTCTGTTCCATGGCTGAACATTTGCCTTCATGGGGAAATGAAAACCCACACCGAAAAAACAACTTTTTCATCTTTGAATATGTTGACTTGCATGCATCTACCCTTATTTGTGCTTGCTTTGCATGACCAACTCTGATTCATTTTTCACTGTTCCAGCTTCCATATCAGCAGCTTGTCGATCTGCCCCTTCATCAGCTCTTGCAGCCATTAGTATTTTCTCTAGACTGAGCGTCTCACTCAACATGCGTCTTCTGAAAGCCAGCCATCAATTACTCCAAGGCATATGGCTTCTTCATCATTAAACTCACTAAATTTGCAGTGTTTGATAAGCACATCCAGTCTTTTAACAAACTCATCCATCGTTTCACCACTTTGTTGTCTCGCATGATTTGTTTCACAGTCCATATTCTGCATCGGATTGACCTTGGAACCCAATGCTTCTTTGATCTGATAGTACGAATATTGCATCAGTCTCTGAGATTTTCTCCAGCACTTCTTTTACTCCTTCACCAGCAAGATTCTTTAAATACGCAATTATTTGTGTATCATCTACTGATTCTAGGGCAGCTATGAAATCATTGAACATCTCAATTCATACATTCGATCTGGCGCAAATATTTTGCTTTTTGGCAGTGTTGAATGGTGGTGGCGGTTTCAGAAACACAGATGCGTCATACTTTGCCCTCTTTTTTACATGGTGTTCAAATGGCTGCTGCTGTTCACTTGAGCCTGTACCTTCTGCAAACACCGGTCTTATATTCTCACTTGGATCGTCACGCCCAAACTGAAGTTTTGTGTCATCGTCTTCTAACTTGACTGTGTGTAGCGGTTCCGTTTCTCACACTCGATTATCATTGCGTTTAGCTTTTTGCATCGTACCAGGTTGTCACTGCCTTAAGCATTTCACTTTATATCGATGATGGCTCTATGTTGTGGCGCGTTGCAGTACTTCTTTCAGCCTTCCCAATGGATTCTGGTGGGCTTCTTCAACGTGCTCCTCTGCAGGGCCTTCCACTTCTTTGAGAGTCAAATATGGGCTTGAGCGGGGCTTCGACTCCACATACACCAACTTTGAATTGCTTTGTATCGATTTGGACGCACATGGCACACACGAACAGTTTGCTAGGTTGTTGCGAACTCTCATGGAGAGCAGTTTCTGTTCTTTGGGGCTGTATCCCCTACTTGTCACCAGTTGTAGCATCCCTCCCAACCCGGGAGCACTTAAATGACCACACGGCGCTCTGCAGCAGACGTCTTTATTCCTCCGCCTATGATCACACACTGCAATCAGATTACGTCATAACTGTTAACCACACCCTAACATCTCCCAGGAATTTATGTAAGTCCTTTATTGAGTCTGCCTAGAATCGCAAGGGTCCTAGCGCACATAAGCGTACAACGCTACACAAGCACAATGTATTTTATAAGAGCAGGGGTTTATTGGTGCTGTAGAATGAGGGTTAAAGCAATAGGCACACAAAATGCAGTTATTGATTGATGACTGAAGTTGTGTTTACATATGAAAGTATGCATATGTGTGCTTGTCCCTACGTGCTTGTTCGCATGCATATGTCCAACATTGATGGAAATGGATGAACACTTGGATGGACGATGGGTTGGTTTTACTTATTTATATTTTTAGAATAAAACAGTTTACAATTTGAGACACGAATGTGGTGCAGCGTTCTACAAAAACAACAAAAAAAGAAACAACATAGGTATATTGCCCACCCCTGGCTTTATGACTGGTAAAATGTTTAATTTTGTGGGGAGAGTTATCCCACACCTGGCAGTTTCAGATTCAGTGGTATGAATTTAACTCAAGTACTAGGTGCCTGTCCTGTGGAGGCAAAGGGCAAAGGTATCTTTAAAAGTATTCTGCTGTTTTTACTAAATGTAACTATTAAGTGTGGGGAGACTCGCACAATGAAACAGATGTGTTTATTTCATGTCTTGTAGATGAATCTGTTTCATACATTAATTGGATGCACAGACTTCCAGCATCTAAGCTATTTGCAGCTAGCCAAACTAACCACAAAACACACCAGTACAGGCAGGATTTGGGAGCTAGGGCACAGGCAAAATCTCTTACTACTTTGTAAATGTGGAAAAGGCTTCTTTATTGAAACAGGTGCTCAAAGTTAACATACACCTTGGCCAATCTGCCTCACAAAGCTACTACCTCACTAACAATCATTAAACTAACCAATCTCTTCCCCACCCCTACTGTTCCACCCGCCATAGCCCACCCCACTTGTATTTAATGGTAATGCAACTCCTTACTACCTTAACAACATTAATCTACCCCGTCATCTTAAAACTGCAAACATTAACTTTAAACAACCCAATTCTTAACCTTACACTTCTTTGTATACCTTTCCTTTTCCCGTGTTTCCCAATGCAATGCCAACCACATTCTTTGAACCTCCTGAAAAACTTTCCAGGCCACTGCCCAGCACCTGCTTCAAGTGACAACAATTGCGAAACAACAGCCATACCCACCCTTGAACACCTGTGACAAAACACAGCACAAAAAGTGAAAACAATTGTAAAACCTGACTGCCAAGAAGCCTGAAAAACGGGGAGGGGGTTTGGGGAAAACTTGGGCGCTAATCCCAGCCAACAGGTCACCTTAAAAAAAAAAGACGGTAGCTGGGAGCCCAAGAAGGTCTGAGTTGCAAAGAAAGAAAGGGTGCCTCCCTGCTGGGAGAAGGGGTTCAACTGGCGACTGCATCCAGTGTGTTAGAGACTCTGAGATGGGCTACTTATAAATATACTACAAGTGAGTAGGAGAGAGGTAGTGTGCTCGTATGCATGCCAATAGACTTGATTTAGGTCGGAGACTCATGAATTTTTAAGCAAACAAGCATTTGGCACAGCCAATAGGTCTCACTGAGCTTTTGGCTTTGACAATGTGTTTTAGCCTTGTTGTTTATCAGCGTGGGTGCTGTTCAGCATGGGTAAAGGTTAGAGGCATAGATGGTAGTGGCATGGAGTGTCCTAGAGTTGAATCGTCAAGAGTGGAGTAGAGTGTTGTAGTGTGGATTGGTAGAGAGTGTTGTGTATTAGAGTGGCATAGTATAGAGTCACACAGAGTGGCATACACTGCAGTGGTATAGAGTAGAGTGGACTGGTGTAGAGTGTATTGGTGTGGAGTTTTGCAGAGTACAGTGGCATAGAGTGCAGTGGCATTTAATTCACCTGAGTACAATTCAGCGTTGTAAAATACTGTGGCTTAGATAAGAGTGGTGCAGAGTAGAGAGGCGCAGAGTGGAGTGGCACAGAGTGGAGTGGCACATGGTGGGAGTGGCGCAGAGTAGAGTGGCATAGAGTGCAGTGGCATAGAGTGCAGTGGCGTAGAGTACAGTGGTGCAGAGTGGAGTGGCATTGAGTTGAGTGATGCAGAGGGCAGTGGCATAGAGTACAGTCAAGTAGCGTAGAGTGCAGTGGCGTAGGGTGCAGAGTAGAGTTGTGTGGCACAGAGTGCAGTGATGTAGAGTGGTGCAGAGTAGAGTAGCATAGAGTAGTGCAGAGTAGAGTATAGTGCCATAGAGTGCAGTGGCATAGAGTGGAGTAATGCAGAGTATAGCGGTAGAGAGTGCAGTGTTGCAGAGTAGAGTGTCAGAGTGTAGTGGGAGTAGAGTGGCATAGAGTGCAATGACAGAGTGCAGTTGTGTGGAGTGCATTGTCATAAATTGCATTGTTTAAGAGTAGAGTGGTGCAGAGTGCAGTGGCAGGGAGAGGAGTGGAGTGGCATAGAGTGAAGTGGCGTGGAGTAGATTGTTTCAGAGTAGAGTGCAGTGGTGTACAGTGGAGTGGTGCAGGGTAGAGTGCAGTTGCGTAGAGTGGCATAGAGTGTAATGGAGTAGAGTAAAGTGGTATAGAGTGCAGTGGTGCAGAGTAGATGAGAGTGACGTACAGTGGATGGGCGTAGAGTGCAGTGGCATAGAATTTAGGGCCAGATGTACTAAAACATTTTTCTATAGACACAGAATGGGTAAAACCCTTTGATACATCTGGCCCTTAGTGTTAAAGAGTGAAGTGCATTGGCGTAGAGTGTATTGGTGTAGACTGGAATGTTGCAGTGTGGCACAGAGTGGAGTTGTGCAGAGTAGATTGGTGTGGCCTAGACTGGAGTGGTGTAGAGTGCAGTGGCGAAGAGTGCAGTGGTGCAGAGTAGAGTGTCAAAGAGTGCATTGGCATAGAGTATAGTGGTACAGGGTAGAGCAAACAGGCATAGCATTAAGTGGTATAGTATGCAGTGGCGCAAAGTGGAGTGGTGAGAGTGCAGTGATGTGGAGTGGTGTGAGGTGGAGTGTGCAGAGTAGAATGTGGTGGTGGTGTGGAGTGGTGTAGAGCAGAATGGAGTGCATTTAGTGGAGTATTCATGGTGTGGTAGCACACTTCGTGAAAGAGGCTATTTGTGAGAAAAAGGCTATATGTGCATTTGTGATACTGTGAGAGTGCTACTTACATATACTTTCCACACCCTTGTGAGAGAGGGGCTGTGAATGTGTGAGAAAGAGGTTGTGTGGTATGTTAGAATGTGAGAGTAGAGGATATGGCATTATAGCCAGGTTGCCGACGTTGGAACTGGGGAACGAGGTTCGAGTCTCAGCTTCAGATCAACATCCTGTGATTCTGATCAAATGACAATCTGCCCCTGGCTAAAAAAATAAACAAATGTGTCCTTGGGTAATGTTACTGCTGCTCATGTGAAGGGCTCCAACAACTTTGTGGAGTAGAGCGGGGGGTTGCGGGTGCAAGAGGTGCGGGCAGGGGTTAAGGAGAGGACTGCAGATGCATGCACTCTCTGAGAGTGCATATGAAGAATTTAAAAAAGAGTACCTGTGGTCAGTGGAAGGATTCTGGCCACCGAAAGCAGTACTTGGTGCATGCTCCAAAACCTGGATGAAGACTCAGCAACTCAGAAGGAAACCAGAGGCCAAGAGAAGCCTCTGACCAATAGAAGGACAGAAATGAAAGTGACATGGGAGCCAACCAGTGGTAAGTATAGGTAAGTAATGGGCAGGCTCTAAGCCCCTTTTAGGATTTTTTTTTTTCATTGCAAGAGATCCGTAAGCACAGCCCATGCAAAACCTAGATGAAAGGCACTTCCCGCATCGCCTAAGAAAAACACCTTTAGCAGCCCATTCTACAAAGGGTCATGCTGCTGCCAAGGTCCCTGTGGAGCAGACTCCCTTGCGTACTGTTACACTGCTCCTATTCATACACCATTGTCATTAATAGGGGTGAAGGTACCATTGGTGCATCAGGTGCAGTGGCATTGGGACAAAACGCCCTGAGGGGCCTATTGAATGCTGTAATTGCTGAATTTTACTATCACAAAAGCAAAGAGGATATTTTTCTTGCTAGCACAAAGGCCCATAGCATCTTTACTACACTACTGGTCATTAAGAGTATGGCCCAGGGCACTGTCAGCAAGCTAAAAACACAGATGGGTTCTTGGGTTTATCAAGCTCATGGGTGATCAGTTAAGGAGTGGGAACAAGACTCTCAGGAGCCCCTCAATAGATATGCATGTGTGTACCATCATCCTATGCAGTACAGATGCCAGTGCTCTACTGTTCCATGCATACCGACCTGACCAATCTAGACAGAAGGCTACTAATTTTGCAGCAGAATTACCTCCTACAGATTTTACCCTTGAATTTTACTGCTATTATGGCCCAACAGGGCATTCCTCAGCAATTATTCCTACTTGCAGTGAAAAGAATGTAAAGGTTAATCAAATTAGGGGAATTACCTTGTCCATGTTCCTCGTACCGGTCCATTCATTGTGAGGATGTACCAAAGCAGAAAAATCCAAAGACAGGTATATTACAAAAATGGTAATCACACAGATACAAAAATTATTTGTGGAACCACAAATAGTGGATATTTTGAAGCCACTAGATAGGAGCCACCAGAGGCCAGAATTCTACTTCTCAACAGGGAAGAGACGTTGCCCAAACCCCGAATCACCCCTACAGCTGCAAACGTATGAAAGGTGAAACTGAAACTCTGAGGAGACCATAGTGCCCAAGTCCCTCAGGAAAAACCGATGGGGAATGCAGTCCCCAAATAACTGACCCAGAAGAAAAGACAAAGAACTGACTCATTGAGGATCACAAAATAGAAAGCACACAACCAAAAGCCAACTGGCATCTATCAAAGTAAGAGAGAACAGAGCATCAAAGGGTGGGAATGTGAACCAGTCAGGAGATAAGAAGAGCTTTGTGACCACATAAGAATGCACGAGCCCCCACCCCCCCACCCCAAACAACAGAAATCTAAAAGGGTTGAGCATCATCCATCTGACCTTAAACATCACCGAAAGACAAGGAGGTGTACTATTTCGTAGAAATGATGAAACACCACCAGACAAAAAGAGCACAAGAGGCCCCTGCTGATCAACTTTTAGGACACCTCGGACTAGAAGTGGTGGGAAAATTCGAACGACAGGAATGTACCACGTGTCCATCTAGAAAAGAATGGAACAGAAATTATCCAGCAAGAAATCTGAGAAGTAAAAAAGAAGACAAAGGTACAGATCATGCAATTCATATTCACTTCTTGAACTGGAGAACGGAGACCAACCAAATTATAACCCATATAATGAGAGATTCACAATTTAGAAAGGACATGTCTCCATTACAGAGCACAATGAAAAAATACAGAGCACAGCCACAAAAGTAAAAACAGAACCGTCACAGGGTACTTATAGTAACAAGCCTGGAAGAAACAAGAAGGACACATAGGATTCAAGCCCACACAGAAGACTCCTTAACACCCACTGTAGAGGAGATGCCCTAATAATTTGTATACTTGAATGTGACACATCAAATATGATAGTTATTCCCAGATGTGGGCCCCCATGCTCACTCGGCCCTTTGAACTAATCATCACCCGACTTAAGAGCCCCATTTCAGTGCGAAACTGGTCTTGTGTTGCTTGTGGTCCATTTCAGGGATGACCTGGCCTAGCTGTTCGGGCTGTACTGTTCCTATTAGAGCAAAGTCAAGACTGATTTGCATATGGCTGGGTCCAAACTGAGGTGGCATAGTGTGCCAAATAATAAGGGACTGGGATGTAGTTCAAGTAATTACCAGAAGCTGATATTAATTTAAGCATTCCATCCATCACTTTTTTGTATACATTAGTGCAACACCCTATGTCTGATGAATGTGCCCAGATATGAATCCCGTACTCACTGTGCCACTGGAAGTCTGCTGCAATTGAATGATGAACCCCAATCAGGGCAAAACCAGTCTTGGGTTACTTTTTCTTCGTTTCAGCGAGGACCTGGCCTGGCAGATCAGGCTACATTGTTCGTATTACAGCAGTGTCGAGACTGAGTTACATGTGACAGGATCCAAACTAATTTGGCATGGTGTGCAAAATAACAATAGACTGCGATGTGGCCCTAAGTAATTATCATTGGCTGAGATTAATGAAAGCTATGTATCCATCACTTGTTTGTATATTGAATGCACAATATGCACAATGAATATAACACACCGATACTGACAAACAGCAAGAGAATGTTTGGTAGGCAGAATCCTGTTTGATTACTTTTAGGAAAGTAATCAAATTGGTAGGCAGATTCCGGTTTGATTACTTTTAGGAAAGTGGTGGAGCTTAAGTTAGAGTCTGTGTATAAGAGTGTTTTTTGTTTATTTTAGAGCAAGCTGAATAAATCAGGTCTCTGTAACAAAGCAGGCACAACACAACGACTGGGACAAGAACTAAAGAAGAGAAGGTAATAAGGCTTTAACCTGCATTCCAAATTCAGTTTAAATATGAATTTAAACTTTAAATATCACTGTTTGCTGCCAAAACTTTAACATCTTGGTTACTATACTCCTCGTCCCTGTCGGCTCGCAAGCCAGTCATGAAGCCAACACATTGATTGATTCAAGAACCGGGAGCGGTGTAGTCCCTTTACGGACTTTGCTGCTCCCCAAATGGAGCCGTCACCTTTACCATTTAGTTCAGTAACAAGTAGCATACATTCTTGGGAAAATGACAGATGTGGATAGTAGTTTAAAAAATTTATATAAATGATTAAAGGGAAATATTTCAGAATCAGCCATAAGCAAACGTAAAAACAAGCATACAAATCATAAGTCCAAAGAACTCACTACAGTTCTAAGTGAAATCCGGCATAGATTGACCATCTAAGAGTGGGAAAAGGGGTCTTTCTCTCATAGAAATATACACATTCTTTTATAGGACTTCTAACAAAAGCAGTCATGCAGTTTACACGAATACATGATTCTCAGGGTATGCACTGATAGGAGACAAGTGGAAAGAAACATTTTGCTACCGAATACATGTGAAGTCTTTCTCACAATTGTAAAACACAGAAGCTTCATACATTCTCACAGTTTAGTCAAGCAGTATAGCTGATACATTGTTCAACTGTAGTCTGAGACTGCTGAAGGGGCCTTGGTCTGGTACACTGAGAAAGGATCTCTGGGAACACTTTCTTGGTTGCTCCTGGGATTAGTACAGTAATTAGAAGAAGGCAGCAATAGTCATCATGCAATGCATAGTGACGCGGTCCAAAGATGGAGGATAATGTAAACACAGTTCAGGTTGCCGCATTCTCGAGTTACAAATGCATTATTGTTAGAAATTGGGTTTTTGGTTGGCAGTCAGATTACCCTCTGTCCAAGCAAGAACCCTCACTCTAGTCAGGGTAAGTCACACACAATCCAAAATTAGCCTGTGCCCACCCTCTGGTAGCTTGGCACGAGCAGTCAGGCTTAACTTAGAAGGCAATGTGTAAAGCATTTGTGCAATAAATCATACAATACCATAAGATAACACCACAAAAATACACCACACAGTGTTTAGAAAAATATATAATATTTATCTGGGTATTTGCAGGTCAAAACGATCAAAGATGCAATATGAATTTGTAAAGATATCACTGAAAAGTGATATAAAGTGTCTTAAGTCTTTAAAAAGCAAATAAAGGCGGTCATTCTGACTGCGGCGGGCGGCGGTCGCCGCCCGCCATGCGGTTACCGCCGAATGACCGCCCCGCGGTCAAAAGACCGCGGCGGCCATTCCAACTTTCCCGCTGGGCCGGCGGGCGACCGCCAAAAGGCCGCCCGCCGGCCCAGCGGGAAAGCCCCTGCAACGAGGAAGCCGGCTCCGAATGGAGCCGGCGGAGTTGCAGGGGTGCGACGGGTGCAGTGGCACCCGTCGCGATTTTCACTGTCTGCTAAGCAGACAGTGAAAATCTGTATGGGGCCCTGTGAGGGGGCCCCTGCACTGCCCATGACAGTGGCATGGGCAGTGCAGGGGCCCCCAGGGGCCCCACGACACCCATTCCCGCCATCCTGGTTCTGGCGGTGAAGACCGCCAGAAACAGGCTGGCGGGAAGGGGGTCGGAATCCCCATGGCGGCGCTGCAAGCAGCGCCGCCATGGCGGATTCCCTGGGCCAGGGGAAAACCGTCGGGAAACCGCCGGTTCCCCTTTTCTGACCGCGGCTTTACCGCCGCGGTTAGAATAGCCCAGGAAGCACCGCCAGCCTGTTGGCGGTGCTTCCGCTGCCCTCCGCCATAGCGGTCATGGACCGCCAGGGTCGGAATGACCCCCAAAGTCTCTTTCAAGCACAAAGTACCTGGTTTGAAGTGGAAAATCTCCGCAAAGGGCCGCAGAGGAAGAGATATGTGGAAAAATGGTGTGTGCGTCGATTTCTCCCCAGCACACACGGACTTGCGTCGTTATTTTTCACGCGGGGAAGTCGTGCGTCGTTTTCCGGCACGCGGACAGTCTCTTTCTGTGGATCGCAGGGATTACCAGATGTCCTGGGTCTGTGCGTGGATTCTCCTGCTTGTTTTCCGGCTGCGCGTCGTTCCGCGGGTCTGTGCGTCGAAGTTTCGCTCTCACGGCAGGCGTCGCGTCGATTTCTCCTTGGAAGTCGGGCGGCGTTGTCCTTGCGAGCCCGTGCGTCAAAGTTCCGGTCGTCCCGAAGGTGTCACGTCGATCAGCGTCGGTGTGCGATGTTTTCTCGCCGCGGAACAAGCTGTGCGTCGAAAATTTCGGCGCACGGAGTGTCCAAGTGAAAAAGAGAAGTCTTTTTGGTCCTGAGACTTCAGGGAACAGGAGGCAAGCTCTATCCAAGCCCTTGGAGAGCACTTTTACAGCCAGACAAGAGTTCAGCAAGGCAGCAGGCCAACAGCAAGGCAGCAGTCCTTTGGAGAAAGCAGTCAGGTGAGTCCTTTGAGCAGCCAGGCAGTTCTTCTTGGCAGGATGTAGTTTCTGGTTCAGGTTTCTTCTCCAGCAAGTGTCTGATGAGGTAGGGGAGAGGCCCTGTTTTATACTAAGTTGTGCCTTTGAAGTGGGGGTGACTTCAAGGAGTGTCTAAGAAATGCACCAGGCCCCCTTTCAGTAGGGGGTGTGGCAGTGCTTTGTGTGAGGGCAGGCCCTCCACCCTCCCAGCCCAGGAAGACCCATTCAAAATGCAGATGTATGCAAGTGAGGCTGATTACCCTGTGGTTGGGGTGTGTCTGAGTGAATGCACAAGGAGCTGTCAACTAAACCTAGCCAGACGTGGATTGAAGGGCACAGAAAGATTTAAGTGCAAAGAAATGCTCACTTTCTAAAAGTGACATTTCTAGAATAGTAATATTAAATCCGACTTCACCAGTCAGAAGGATTTTGTATTACCATTCTGGCCATACTAAATATGACCTTCCTGCTCCTTTCAGATCAGCAGCTGCCACTTCAACAATGTATGAGGGCAGCCCCAATGTTAGCCTATGAAGGGAGCAGGCCTCACAGTAGTGTAAAAACGAATTTAGGAGTTTTACACTACCAGGACATATAACTACACAGGTACGTGTCCTGCCTTTTACCCATATAGCACCCTGCTCTAGGGGTTACCTAGGACACACATTAGGGGCGACTTAAATGTAGAAAAAGGGGAGTTCTAGGCTTGGCAAGTACTTTTAAATGCCAAGTCGAAGTGGCAGTGAAAATGCACACACAGGCCTTGCAATGGCAGGCCTGAGACAAGATTAAGGGGCTACTGAAGTGGGTGGCACAACCAGTGTTGCAGGCCTATTAGTAGCATTTAATCTACAGGCCCTAGGCACATGTAGTGCACTCTAATAGGGACTTACAAGTAAATTAAATAGCCAATCATGGATAAACCAATCAATAGTACAATTTACACAAAGATCATATGCACTTTAGCACTGGTTAGCAGTGGTAAAGTGCCCAGAGGTCAAAAGCCAACAACAATAGGTCAGAAAAAAAAGGAGGAAGGAGGCAAAAAAGTTTGGGGATGTCCCTGTCAAAAAGCCAGGTTCAACAATTATGATATAATGAATAGCAACTTCCACATCTCCTTAGCGGAGCAGTGAAGTGTGAACCTACTCTGCAGCGCTCTACTCTCCAGTATGAAGCTGCTGTGTTAGAGGGTGGATGATGTTGGCAAGAGAGGATGTAGAGATGAGGGACACTGGGTGTGACAGAAGCAAAATGTACAGTCACCAGGTGAATCCATATTGCAAGGGAACTGTTTCTAGCCATGGCTTCCTATTTTCAAAGTAATTAAATTTTTGTGATTTGTTGTTTCATTTCAGTTGAAGTAATTGGACTAGTACACTTTACTGCAGTGAGAAGATTAACATACAGAACTATCTCACCCACCGTATTTATGGCTTAGTTTACCAGATTGTAAAGCAGGTTGAAAAGCACCTAGGTCACACGTCAATTAAAAAAATAGCAAAGTTACCAAAATTGAAACCTCAAACCTATTTTGGTACCCTATCCACTGCCCTTCCCATTTGTTTTGGGCAGTTTTATCCCTGTCTCCCTCCTATCTTAATCCGGCTCCTCTGCCATACTGCATTCCTCTCACCTCTTTCCTTGTCCCTCTCCACCTTTCTTGCCATGTTCCTACCACCATTCCTTCCTTCACCCACCTCGCTTCTGCAGTCCATGTCCTGTGCACGTTTCCACCCTCTCTATAACCTGGTCTACTGTTGGATCTAAAGTCTGTTCCTTTCACGGCTTTGCCTAGGTAAGCAATTCACAAGGCGGGCATCAAGACCTACAGAGAGAGGTCGGCTGATCTTTGAAAGGGCCTCTAGAATGATGTGTTAGCGCAGGCTCAAACTATGCAGTAAGGCAGACTCATTCCGTTGCACGAGGAGAGCTGTTCACGCGGAAAATCATGTAAATAAGACCACTATACCGCCGTATCCTTCTGCGGAACTTTTATCAGAACATTTTCACAAACAGGAGATGTGCTCTAGTGACATACTTGCTGATTTTGGAAGTTATGATTCTGGCTTCAGCACTTGATCTTAAAATTACATAACTGCTCTCAGTACCTTAAGTTGTACATGTGTGGTGCACTCTTCAGGGTATAAACTGACACACATGTTTCGTGCAGGAAAAGGTATGCTTCATTTATTTCACTAGTGCTTACTAAGGGCCTCATTTTTAAGTGGCCAATAATGTTAAATGTTATGTTGTTGTTCTATTCACTCTGCATACTATTTGTATGTAGTTTTGCTTTCACCCTTATACTCCGGGTGCCTCTCTGTACAACAGATCCCTACTATTAACTAAATTAGGCTGACTTTCTGATTGTTAGGGCCTCTTTCTCCACACTGGAGTGCACAATGTAGAATGATACTCTAACTTCTCCGCTACCATGAATTAATTTTACTCAGTATAATTTTTTTCAAACATTTTAATGCACTTTATTCTTAATTCTATTTCCCGTTAATCCTGTTAAAATACCCTCGATGCATTTCAGGATTATGGTTATCCCTTCTTGAGTAGAATCATTTTCTAAAACACAGCAGATAAATAAAAAATGTAAGTATACAGTTTTAATATAATTTAAAATTTACACAGACACTGTTTTCTTTTAGGGTGTTAAGTGGTAGTGATGAAGCTGAAATGAAGGTTTTACATTTATTAGCGCATAAACGTAGTGTGAAATAATCATGTGTGACTTTAATCCGAACAAATAAAGATTGTACGGGGACAAAATGTGCCCTCAGAGTAGTTTGCCAACATTTATAAGCGTGCTTTATATAACGTGATGTATTAGAAGTGCACTAATCCGACATAATCATAAACGTGTGCTACGATTTGCTTGTTTGAAATGTTTTAGCTTAGCATAACTTTAGTGGAGGCTTCGGCCTAGTTGCCTGGTCTCACGGTTTAGATGCTCGTATTTTTCCAATGTGCTAATAAACGTGTATTTTTGCTTGAAGCTGTACTTTTCCACTGAGATCGTTCACATGCTTATCTTAAGGTTTCGTGCCAGCTTGGCATTTTTCTCTTTGCTTCAAGGTCAATCTGCAGGTGCGGACAATGGAAGCTCTGAAAGTGAGTTAATTGGTATAAAATGTTGCAACTTGCGTACCCGTCTCCAAGGATAATGTATGCTTAAGTAAAAGCTTGAGAACTGTTGTTTTTGATTGGACAATTTGAAGCTAACCTATGAACCCTCCAATGGATGACCCTACTGGATTTGAACTGTTGTCTATTTAAACCAGGTGCACGAGAAGAAAGTAGCCATTACCAGCTATTACCCGACATCGCACCCATTGAGCCATTTTGCAGCTATTATGGCCCACCTTGCTGCGACGCCATTTTGAAAGAGACTTTGATGCTTTCTCTAATCGAGAGAAAGAGACTTTAAATGATTCTTGCCCTAGAGACTTTAACTTCGATCCCTTTGCATGTAGTAGTAGTTTACCTTGCCGCCGTGAGGCAATTGCCCCGTCCACCTTGCCCCTTTGCCCCGTCCCATGCTGATCGAGAAACGGTACCTGTGAGACGAAGACTTCCTTGAATGCTGAGCGTAATTGGTAAATATGAGAGGAGATTGTACAATTGCATTGTGTTTCTTTTAGGTAACCAACTGCTGATTTTTGATAAGATCCCTAGCTAGGAGTTTTCCAAATTTATGTTGCTAAATTGTTTTTGCATGAAGTACCACATGCTGATGCTAATTTGTGGTTAGATGAGGATTCCTTTGGTTGCACGATGCAATTTGAGACCTTGTTATGCTGACTAAATGTATGCTATTAGTTCATTACAGATTATAGTATTAGTGATTTGCATTGCTATCATCGAATGCCTTGTTATTCAAATGCTGCATAGATTGCACCTGTTTTGTCGTTATGGACAGTTATTAATGTTCATTTATGTTTATCATTTGGTGTTGAGACACATCTATATTGTGCTAGCTTTGTTAATATAGGGAAATAAATTCACTAACTTTGAATAAACTGGGGTGGTTATTCCTGACTGAAAGGTCAGGGTTCGCCGAAATGTATTCTGGATTAATTGTCAAGTGTTATGTTGATCAGGGTATTGCTTATGTTCGTTATTGATTATTGATTAGATCAAATTGACTGATTAAGAGTGGAGAGGGTCCCACTTAGCCAAAAGATTCATCGGCCTAAAGAGCGTCCCAATACAGATAAAATTACTAGTACGGAACGCTCTATCAGTAGATGGTAGCAGAGGATGGTTTCGCCTTTTTGGACCCCGTACTCTTAAAGTACATGGTGTTGAATTAACGGTTGCGCCCTTTGAGATCCCACTCGAGAAGTTGAATTAGATTTTTCTTGGATAAAACTGATTGGGAAAATGATGATGGGCTAAGTCCACCGCGACTTTCCTGGGATCTCGGAGCTTGCGAATGAAGAGAATGGAGGTGTGAGATCAGCGTTGGCGGTACTGGTGATGGTATGAGTGAAGTTAGGGTTTTGCGCTTGCACAGCTTATTGCCGCAGAGTGTGTGAAAAGGTTGCGAGGATTTTAGAGAATAGCGGAGGTGCGACTCCGAGTGTAGAAGTAGGGAAGTCGTCGAACTTCATAGAAGTAGCGGAGGTGCTACTCCGAGTGTGAGAGTAGGGAAGTCGTCGAACTTCATGTGCGTGTGGCGCTTCGTGCATAAAAAGGTCCACGTGGTTGTTGTTGTTGAGACGGGCCCTGCGAGGTCAAGAGACTCCGGAGTATGTTGTTTTATGTTGTGGTCTGGTCGGTTTAGTAGGTTGATCGGGCGTGGTCAACGAGTCGGTACGTATGTTAAGGGAGTGAAAGAAAACTTCGACTTCGGGCTTTGACAAAAATTCTAAGTGCACTAGAATAGATCACTGACAAGTTGAGAGCAAAGTCTGCGGGTCAGATTTGCTTGCGAAAGTGGGGACCGAGAAAGATGGAATAACTGCAGAGGCTAGTGAAAAATCCCTAAGGTTCTGAAGCGATTGTGTTACCCTTCCTGTAGTAAACCGACAGATCTGTTTTATTATTATTTTTTTGGTAGCTCGCGATACATGCCAGAAGTTGTTACGAGAGGAGCTGGGTGAAAGAGGACTAGCCGCGAGGCTTTGTCAGCTGCAGTGTGTGTGAGTGTGACGTCACTAAGAGCCGCGCTGGGATAGGTTGGATTGCAGAGAAGGGTCGCGCACGGATTGGACGCAGTCCGTGAGGCTCGATTGGAAGGGGAAAGGCAAGCGAAGAGTATTCCGGGAATTAAAGTCACCTATTGATTGCAAACTTTGTGAAATAAAAGACGAGAAAATGAAATTTTTTAAAGCATTAAGGAGTGCGATGAAGGGGGAGTCTTACATTAAAGCGAGTGTAGGAGAGGAGACGCCACCTGAAGGTACACCAGCTTACATTGTAATGGAGGAAAAAGGGGTAGCTCCGTGCCTTTGGCTAAAGCAATGGCACAAGCTGACAGAGAAACATGGGAGCGTAGCGTTCCCGATCCATGGGACATTCAATATAAGGATCCTAGAAAATTTGAGATTCGCGATGTACGACATGAAGGTACCTCCAAGGCCAGCACAGTTTGAGGCTCTAGCAATTTGGGAACTAATGGCTAGACAGCAACAGCAAAATAAGTTCGAGACCAGGATAAGAAAGGTAGAAAAGACACTAGCGGACGCTAGGTGGGATAATGCACAGAAGGTGTGGAGGTCAGATGTATTGCAGGGGATAAAATTGTTCCCCGCAATTACTAAGGAAGAAGAGGAGACAGGTAAGAAAGCTACCTGTAAGACAAACAGGAGGTGTTCCAAGGATAGGGAGGACGAGGAAAAGTTGAGAAGAGAAGAGGAGTTAGAGGATGAGGAGTTAATCATGCAATTGCTGAACGACCGTCCACCACCTTATGCAGAGAGTGGACAAGGTCCAAGTACCAGTTCTGCCCCTCCGGCACCGGTACAGAACAGTGAAACTCAGAGTTCAGGAGCATCATCGGGATCTAAGGACCCGAGTTTATTGTTCACCCCGCAGATACCGCAGGTTAGGAGAATATATCCAGATGTGCCCATGTTGAAACCAGCAGAAAATTATCAGCCGCAGGTCCCAAGGTATTACAGCAGCGACAACAGTACGAGAATGGTTCTAGACCCGACCGTAATGGGAGGACGGAATGGTCACAACCCAACATTAGCACAAGCTGAATCAACCCAGTTTTTGATGCCTCAAAAGCAGATGCAGGGGGGAACAGCACATGCTCAGATGACGGGGAGTCAGATGGGCATGCCGGCAATGATGACCCATAGTGTGGGAATGAACATGTCTCAGAACATGGGAAATGGACAGAACCCAGACGCGATATCACTACCCATTACTGTAGGTCCACCGGTACCTTTGTACAGTCAGCCTAACTTAGGTATGAGCGGTCAGGGATCAACGCTGCAGAATGGGACAGAAAGGAGGTGCATAGAAAACACTCCAGGGATAACTCCGATAGCGGCTCAACCAACTGGATCTGGGTCCTTGATGGAGTTTAGTCCCATATGTGCTCAGCCAACAGTGGTGAGGTCGAGTCCTCCACTGATAATACCTCTAACATCGAACACCGAAAAGTTGCCGCAACCATCAATGGCAGTCGATGTGAATGCTACACTGATGGGGTTGAATGCGCAACAGCTGACACAGTGGTTCAACAGTCTGAATTCCACACAAAGCTCAGCCAGTGGGAAGGGAGAAGATTATCTGAATAGGGTCAGGTTGAACATGGAAGCACAAGAATTGGTGGAAGGGACTATGGGTGTGAATAGGTTAGAATCCTACTCGGAAGAAGAGCTGAGGTATCTATGTCCCAGGATTACGAGAGAAGTGAACAAGGTACATAAAAGCTTGCAAGAAATAGCTGACAAAAACGGGGTTGACATAGACAAGACGAAACACTTGAGCAGGAGCTACAGATTGGATTTCGGGACCACAGATTTTGAACACATGAGGTCAGCAGGCATGAAGGCGCACCTTAGAGAATTGTTGCAGAGTGCACAAGTGTGGAGGTGCTTAGACAAATGGGAAAGCAGATGGGTAAAGAGAAAGGAAAAGAGGAAAGACAGTGTCCCAGAGCTCAACGAGAAAAGACCACAGAGTAGTGATGCAGTAACCATGTTACCAATGAGGGAGACAGCAGGGGGAAAATTAATACATGTACCATGGCACAGAAGCGACATTCAGTCTTTTACGGATGATTTTCCCAAACTGAGAGAGAAACCGATTGAATGGTATCAACAGACTGATAGGTTCGTGAAGCTTGCAAAATGTCTCTGGGAAGACCTGAACACCCTCTTTGAGATTGTGGTTCCGGCAGATTTGTGGGAGGATTGCAAAAGAGCTGTAGGTTGGCCGACAAGTGAACCGGAGAGAGACAGGGATACGGGTGCACCATCACCTATGGTGATGAGCTTGTACTATAAGGTGATTGAGCATTTGAAGACGAAGGTTGCCGCGAAAAATGTGGATTGGCAGAAGATCGATCGAACTGCTCAAGAGGCTAAAGAGTCGATTCATAGTTACTATGAGAGGTTGTTGAAGGCGTTCAAGAACTACAGTGGCACGGAAACAATAGAGGCGAAGGACATGCTTCATTTTGTGTTTAGATTTGTGGAAGGGCTAAGACCAGAGATAAGTCAGATGATAAAGTCGCATTTGATTTGTTGGCAGTCGAAGCCTATTGATGAGGTGCTGAATTATGCGAAATACTGTAGCGACGAAATTGAAGTAAAACAGAAAAGGTTGAAAGAGAAAGTAATGATGATGCAGCTTAAAGCAGCTCAGACAGGTCTGCAAGGTTTGCAAGGGTTGCAAGGGTTCCAACAACAGGTACCGCAACCGCAGCCGCAATTGCAGGGAAATATGATGTTTCAGCCACAGGCTAGAGGCAGAGGCAGAGGAGGTTTTGTGAATAATGGTCCGGATTTGAACACTGTTGTGACTCCGAATGGTGTGCAGGCATTGAAAAAGGTGATGCCGTGTCACGTGTGCGGAATTGTCGGACATTGGAAACGCGAGTGCCCAATGGTGGTGCAGGAAGGTGCAGGTGTTGGTCAGCAAAACAATGATGTCAATGCATTTCAGACAATGAGGGGACCGAAAATGAGAGGTCCAAACCCAAATTTTCAGACCATAAATCAGTTGCAGGGATTACAACCTATGCAGCCGCAGCAGATGCAGATGCCCCGTATGCAGATGACGCAAATGCAGCCAATGCAACAGCAGTTACCCATGGTACCTAATCAGCAAATGCAAATACCTTTGGCACCAATGAGTCAGCAGCAAGTGATGGTTCCTCCACAGGTCTCGGGTCAGGTAATGAATACAAATGGCACCGTACAACAGTTCCCATTACACAGTGAGGATGGAATAAACAATGTATGGGAGAGTGAAAGTTCAGGAGAGGAAGGAGATTGTGTGCTTGCAGCATCCTTGGAAGTTGATCAAAAGGATCCGTATGTGGAGGGAAGAGTAATGGGTCATCGTGTCTCATTCTTGGTTGACACAGGAGCTACACGTTCAACTGTTAAGAGCATTGAAGTACCAAATTTGCCACTCTCAGGGAGAACAGTTCAAGTGGTGGGAGTAGCAAACAGGCACCTGACAAACCCAATTACAGATCCGGTACCAGTCAGCATCAGTAACTATCAAGGGTTACATAAATTTGTGGTATGTGACTCAAGCCCGATAGCACTGTTAGGAAGAGACCTATTGTGCAAATTGGGTTGTTCGATTATGTGTTCGAACGAGGGAATTAAAATTCAGACGAGCAGTGACGGGGAAGAAGAGGACAGTGTAGAGGGGGATGAGATGGAAACTGTCGATGAAGAGTACCCTCTGATTTGTCTCTTCCCGATGATAACTGAAGAAGATATTCCAGCTGAATTACGGGAAACAGTCGGAAAGGAAGTGTGGGATATGACAGGGAAAGAGGTGGGATTGATGAAAGGAGTGGAACCAGTGAAAGTGACTGTAAAGCCCAATGCAACCTTTCCCCAGACCCCACAATACCACATGGCACAAGACACCCTCATGAAAGTTGCCCAACTCATTGACGAATTTGTAAAGCAGGGAGTACTGAAAGAAGTGTTAAGCAGTCCATGTAATTCACCAATAATGGGACTAATAAAGCCGAGTGGAAAGGTCCGAATTGTGCAGGACTTGAGGAAATTAAATGACATCATAGTCAAGTGTTGCCCTGTCGTACCAAATCCAGCTGTGATAATGTTTCACGTCCCTTGCGATGCCGAGTGGTTCTCAGTCATCGACTTGTCACAAGCATTCTTCTCGGTGCCTCTTCATGAGGACAGCCAATTTCTCTTTTGTTTCAAATTCCTAGACAGAGTGTACAGTTGGTGTCGAATTCCTCAAGGGTTCTCTGAGTCACCGTCAATATTCAATCAGATTCTAAAGAAAGACTTGGAAGCGCTAGAATTGCCATTCGAGTCAACCCTAGTACAGTACATCGATGACTTACTGATTGCATCAAAGACAGAAAGTGGCTGCACAGCCGACACCATTGCTCTGTTGAACCATTTGGGAAGGAATGGACACAAGGTGTCTCCTTCCAAATTGCAGTTCTGTCAGAAGAAAGTGAAATACTTGGGTCACCAGATAGAGAAAGGGTCACGGAGAATAATGAAGGAAAGAATAACAAGTGTACTTCAAATGAGTCCACCAAAGACAAGGAGGGAGGTGAGGAAGTTTTTGGGAATGGTGAGCTACTGTCGCCAGTGGATTCCCAACTTCTCAACTCTAGCAAAGCCTTTACTGAAACTGACCCAGAAGGATGCCTTGGATCAAATTGAGCTGAAAGGAGATGAGATGGATGCTTTTATCGAATTGAAGGAATGCATGTGCAGGGCTCCAGCTTTAGGTATGCCTGATTACACAAAGCCTTTCACATTGTTTTGTCATGAACGTGATGCATGTTCTCTGTCTGTCTTGACTCAAGCCCATGGTGGCATAAACAGACCAGTAGCGTATTTTTCGGCTACTTTGGATCCGGTCGCAGCAGCACTTCCTGGGTGTTTGCGCGCCGTAGCAGCAGTTGGTATCAGCCTCACTCAGAGTGAAGGAATAGTGATGGGACACCCAGTAACAGTCATGGTCCCTCACTCAGTTGAGATACTTTTGACCCGCTCCCGAACGCAACACATGACTGGAGCAAGACTCACAAGGTATGAAACAATAATTCTGGGCTCACCGAATGTGCAGCTGAAAAGGTGCACTACGTTGAATCCAGCAACCTTGCTTCCTGGTGAAAATGCTGAAATTGAGAACGCTGAAGACGTCGAGCATGACTGCCTTCAGGTGACTGAATTCTGCACAAAACCTCGCCCTGACATTAAGGATACTAAGCTTGATGAAAATGACCAAATTGTTTTCGTTGATGGTTCATGTCTAAGAGATGGGATGGGAATTTTGAAAGCAGGATATGCTGTATGTACTGTAACAGGTGTCTTGGAAGCGTCCTGGCTTCAAGGAGTCTATTCTGCACAAGTAGCAGAACTTGTAGCCCTTACAAGAGCATGTCAACTGTCTGCATTGATGAAAGTCACCATTTACACTGATAGTCAGTACGGGTTTGGAATTGTGCACGACTTTGGGCAACTATGGTCACAGAGAGGTTTCCTGACTTCTTCAGGATCCCCAGTGAAAAACGGGGAGAGAATAAGGGAATTGTTACACGCCATTCAAATGCCAGCCGAAGTTGCAGTGGTAAAGTGTAGTGCTCATACAAAAGGACAGGACTATGTTTCTCTGGGAAATGCATATGCGGATCAAGTCGCAAGATTT
Source organism: Pleurodeles waltl (assembly GCF_031143425.1). Taxonomy (NCBI): domain Eukaryota; kingdom Metazoa; phylum Chordata; class Amphibia; order Caudata; family Salamandridae; genus Pleurodeles; species Pleurodeles waltl. The sequence goes on from NC_090445.1 coordinate 1,606,325,640, forward strand.
TGTGCCTTGAATTGTATATTACTCAGGGATGAATGGAATTCGATAAGTGAACCAGAACTCGAACCAGCTGAAGCATTTGCCTTGAAGGTCGTAGATACAATAGATGAACTAAAAGCATTACAGAATAACGTCAGGGAGGATGAAAGAGATTCCTGGATTAAATCACAATGTTTAAAGAGACCAGACGAGTTATGGGTTTCAAATGAGGGAAAATTTGTTTTGCCAAATGGTCTCTTATCGCAGCTTGCGCGGTTCTATCATGGGCAAGCTCACCTAGGGAGAGATGCCATGATAAGATTGTTCAAAACTGATTGGTTTAACCCCAGATTCCGTCAAGCTGCAGAAGCAGTTTGCCATCGATGTGTCACTTGGCAGCAGATGAACCCAGGAAAGGGAACAGTTGTGAACGCGAGCCACATTGGCAGGGCCAGTGGCCCATTTAGTAGGATGCAGATGGACTTCATTGAGATGCCTGTGCATGGAGGTCTAAAGTATGTGTTGGTGATTGTGTGTATTTTTAGTCACTGGATTGAAGCATACCCCACACGTAGAAATGACAGCCTTACAGTTGCAAAGCTATTGTTGAGGGAGTTGATACCACGTTTCGGATTCCCGATCTCTTTAGAATCAGATAGGGGAAGTCACTTCAATAACGAGGTGATAAAGTTACTTTGCGAAGCGCTGAACATTGAGCAAAAACTGCATTGTAGCTATCGCCCTGAAGCCTCAGGACTGGTGGAACAAATGAATGGTACACTGAAATCGAGAATGGCGAAAATATGTGCATCGACAAATTTGAAATGGCCTGACGCATTGCCTTTGGTGTTAATGTCAATGAGAAACACCCCTGATAGAAAGACTGGATTGTCTCCGCACGAAATTCTCATGGGCAGGGCTATGAGACTTCCTGCAGTTCCCGCAAACGCGCTTCTGAATATTACAGATGATATGGTGTTAGACTACTGCAAAGGTCTGGCTGACGTGGTTCGCTCTTTCTCTCACCAGGTGGAAGCGACCACCTTGCCACCGATCCAAGGTCCAGGACACGCACTGAAAGCAGGTGACTGGGTCGTGGTAAAGAAGCACGTAAGAAAGTCGTGTCTGGAACCCCGTTGGAAAGGCCCTTTCCAAGTGATCTGACGACAACTACCGCTGTGAAGTGTGCGGGAGTTCCCAACTGGATACACGCCAGTCACACAAAGAAAGTGTTGTGTCCCACAGATGAGGAAGTTGAAGCGCTGAAACTGCCAGTGCCTGATAAAACAGTGCTGAGTGCAGAGACAGAGCAAAACCGAGCTGAAGGCGAACAGGCAGAAACAGGAGAGAGAGAAATATTCTCTGGGGACGAAGCAACAGACTCACTTGGGGAAGACCAAGGAGAAACCTCAGACAGCGACGAAGCAGCTGAAGGTGACAAAGAACCTGAAGCAGCTGAGGGTAGCAAAGAGCCTGAAGCAGCTGAAGGTGACAAAGAACCTGAAGCAGCTGAAAGTGATAAAGAGCCTGAAGAAAGTAACGGTGACGAAGGGCTCGAAAGAAGTGAAAAAGCAGGAGAGCCTGATCAGAGGAGGGCTTTCCCAGAAGCAGACGATACAGAAAAAAAAAAAGAAAACGTGACTGATTCCCCAGAAGGAGGGGACAAGGCAGAACAGAACGAAAAAGTTCAAGCTTCCACAGAAAAGATCGCAGGTCCATCAAATGGACACAGTGCAAAGAGGAGGTTAAGTATATCACCAATAAAAGAAAGGACTAAAGAAAGTTTGAACGACGGAGAAAGGCCAAAAGTGAAAGAGAAAAGAAAGGAAGTGACTGTCGTGGTACCATCCTCAAGTGAAGGAAAAGACTTGGCCAAAGAGGAAAGTACCAGTGAGGCAGAATCGAAAAGAGAAGCAAAATTGAAAAGGAAAAGGATACCAAACAGGAGATATTCCGGTCCAGAATGGGCATATGTAGTCAATGACGATTGGACTGACGAATTTGTATCTTTAAGCCTCGAGAACGAAGAAGAAGAGATACCAATAGAAAAGAAAAGTTTTATGGACACTGTTGATTGAAAGGGTGATAAGTGAAATTGCTTGCTACAATCTAACGTGATACAACCAGCTGAGACATTGTTAAACCGGATAAGACACTTGCTGAACTGATAAAAGACTGAGTTATTGCCGAATTGAGACAAATGCTGCTAACCGATAAGTGACTGGCCTCTTGAAGAAAACTGTGTGAACATTGCGCTCGTTCAGCTTTGTAACTGAATTGCTAAATAGTTTCTTTATAGGTGCTTCTAGCTCTCTGATTCTATACAGATCATGACGCAAAACAGTAGAAAGAAATATTGTAAATATGTGTGTATAGGCTTGATAATTGCATGTATACTAATAATAATGGCAATAGTGCTTGCAATGCATGGAAAGGGTGAGAATGAGAAAATTGATGCTTCTACTTTTGCTCCTGTTACTGTCACTGAACTAACCGCATTGAAAAGACTAGAATTAGATGAGAGACACTTGCATGATAAGAAGGAGCTTTCGTATAATGTTTTCTATCGCTTGCTAACAGAATATGTTGAGACTATGGATGCGAAAGATTGTTATGTGTGTACACAGATACCGACATCAGTAAAGGAAGGGGTGACTTATCACCACATGCCTCTTACATACGGGATTACATGTAGTATAGTAATGTCTAGATTTTATGGTCAAACTAACATACAGTATTTTTACTCGAATTATGATGTTACCTTTGCATATGTTCCTATAATAGCGCAGCTAAGCCAGATTGCTAAAGATTGAGATGCTAAGATAATGAGGGAATTTTTCGAGCCAATGCAACCTTTTGAAACGGCTCACGCTCATAGGGAAAACCTTACCTGCTCGCTCACTGCCATAGAAATAAGCTTTTTTGATCGCACAGATGATAGAAGGGCACAAATGAATGCGAAATTAGAAAAAGAGCTACATAAGAGGACTTCAGTAGATAATTATGATTTTGCTGCAATAAAAACACAGGGGAGAATAGCTTTAGATGCTTGGCATGTAGGGAAATTTTGTATATATCGAGGTGAATCTTATTATGATAACATTTTTGTAGGAGCGAGTGAGTGTAAACATACGTTTATTTTTAAGGCCAAATGGACATTCATGATGAACGGACTTGACCCTGTCATACCAGGTGTATATTACATTTGTGGGTATAATGCCTATTATCGTCTTCCGAAGGGATGGTGGGGAAGATGTTATTTGGGTATAGTGTTCCCAAAGGTTTATCAACTGGATGACCTATCGATGATTCAAAAGACATCTGGATCCCATCGTATCCAGAAAAGAGAGACCGCAGCTGCTGTGGTAGGAGATATATTTGGAGCCATGATTCCTTAGTTGGGAGTTGTGTTGAATTCCATCAAAATAAGAAAGTTGTCTACTATAGTGGATAACATGTTGACAAAGTTTTCAGGTGCTATAATCCTGATAGATGCTGAACTTGCAGCGGAAAGAGCTATGACTCTTCAAAACAGGCTTGCTTTAGACATTCTTTTAGCAAAGGATGGCGGCGTTTGCAAAATGCTTGGTGCACGACACTGTTGCACGTATATTCCAGATAACAGTGTGAAAATTAAAACTATGCTTGCTAATCTAACAAAAGAGAGTGCAGATTTGAAGGAATTGAAAGAACCAGGAGTGTGGGAGAAGGTTGGAAAAGGACTTGCTTCAGTGGGAAATTGGCTTGGTGGAATTTGGAATGGAATATTACTAAAGATAATACAGGGAATTTTAATAGTACTGATTTGCATATTTGGAATTTGGGGAATAAAAAGGGGAATAATAATGATAATGGAAAGAATTAAGAGAAGGAAGGAAGAGAAAATTATGAAAAGAATGGCGGAAGAATACAAAGCGAAAACTAGGGGAATTAAAAGGAAAAGAGAACTGACAGAATTTTAATGGAATAAAATTTGTGGGAATAAGTTTGTGTGATGACAAGTAGTCATCAGAGGAGGGATTGATGAAGCTGAAATGAAGGTTTTACATTTATTAGCGCATAAACGTAGTGTGAAATAATCATGTGTGACTTTAATCCGAACTAATAAAGATTGTACGGGGACAAAATGTGCCCTCAGAGTAGTTTGCCAACATTTATAAGCGTGCTTTATATAACGTGATGTATTAGAAGTGCACTAATCCGACATAATCATAAACGTGTGCTACGATTTGCTTGTTTGAAATGTTTTAGCTTAGCATAACTTTAGTGGAGGCTTCGGCCTAGTTGCCTGGTCTCACGGTTTAGATGCTCGTATTTTTCCAATGTGCTAATAAACGTGTATTTTTGCTTGAAGCTGTACTTTTCCACTGAGATCGTTCACATGCTTATCTTAAGGTTTCGTGCCAGCTTGGCATTTTTCTCTTTGCTTCAAGGTCAATCTGCAGGTGCGGACAATGGAAGCTCTGAAAGTGAGTTAATTGGTATAAAATGTTGCAACTTGCGTACCCGTCTCCAAGGATAATGTATGCTTAAGTAAAAGCTTGAGAACTGTTGTTTTTGATTGGACAATTTGAAGCTAACCTATGAACCCTCCAATGGAAGACCCTACTGGATTTGAACTGTTGTCTATTTAAACCAGGTGCACGAGAAGAAAGTAGCCATTACCAGCTATTACCCGACATCGCACCCATTGAGCCATTTTGCAGCTATTATGGCCCACCTTGCTGCGACGCCATTTTGAAAGAGACTTTGATGCTTTCTCTAATCGAGAGAAAGAGACTTTAAATGATTCTTGCCCTAGAGACTTTAACTTCGATCCCTTTGCATGTAGTAGTAGTTTACCTTGCCGCCGTGAGGCAATTGCCCCGTCCACCTTGCCCCTTTGCCCCGTCCCATGCTGATCGAGAAACGGTACCTGTGAGACGAAGACTTCCTTGAATGCTGAGCGTAATTGGTAAATATGAGAGGAGATTGTACAATTGCATTGTGTTTCTTTTAGGTAACCAACTGCTGATTTTTGATAAGATCCCTAGCTAGGAGTTTTCCAAATTTATGTTGCTAAATTGTTTTTGCATGAAGTCCCACATGCTGATGCTAATTTGTGGTTAGATGAGGATTCCTTTGGTTGCACGATGCAATTTGAGACCATGTTATGCTGACTAAATGTATGCTATTAGTTCATTACAGATTATAGTATTAGTGATTTGCATTGCTATCATCGAATGCCTTGTTATTCAAATGCTGCATAGATTGCACCTGTTTCGTCGTTATGGACAGTTATTAATGTTCATTTATGTTTATCATTTGGTGTTGAGACACATCTATATTGTGCTAGCTTTGTTAATATAGGGAAATAAATTCACTAACTTTGAATAAACTGGTGTGGTTATTCCTGACTGAAAGGTCAGGGTTCGCCGAAATGTATTCTGGATTAATTGTCAAGTGTTATGTTGATCAGGGTATTGCTTATGTTCGTTATTGATTATTGATTAGATCAAATTGACTGATTAAGAGTGGAGAGGGTCCCACTTAGCCAAAAGATTCATCGGCCTAAAGAGCGTCCCAATACAGATAAAATTACTAGTACGGAACGCTCTATCAGTAGCTATTACTATACCAATCTTAAAAAGAACAGTCCTTAATACTAAAGGGTGATCTCTGCTTAGCTGATCCACCATGGCTAGAACGCCGTCTACATGAAATAGTCATACCGCTGAACCCCAAGTTCTTTCAAGAACTACAACCAGACTTCCAGTTGGTCTTTCATCAAAATTCGTTGAGGCAGATTTACAAGAAAGTAGCCCATTGGTCCCGCTGCACCACTTTTCTTGCATCCCCCTACCACCATCTGATGACACCATGGTTGCGCTGTATTTATAACACAACGCACCATTTTTGTCATTAGCACAATAGCATCAGCAGTTTTGACAGTATTGTGGCACTTTGCTGCACTAGTGTCAAAAATGTTTACTTTAGTTCAGCAAAGCTCAAGGAGGCTCATAGATTACCCTAGATGCGTCGTTTTAACGCCTGCTTTGGGCAGGCGTTAAAAATGATGGAAAAAACGGTGTAGTGAAATCCTGTAAATTTCGCCTCGCCAACTTTTCAGGCCTACCTGCGTTGGAACGCCCTGCCTTGCATACATTGCACCTGAAGCAGGCATAATGTGGTGCAAGGGGTTGCAAGTTGGCACAATGCATGCATTGCTCCACTTTGTAAATCTGGCGTGGGGAAAAGATGACCTTAGCACCGCCTTAGTGTAAGAAAAAATGACGCTAGGGCGATGCAAGGTGGTTCAAGGGGCTTCTAAATATGCCCCATTGTTTAGTGAACACAAAAGAATAAATCCTATATTTTGTATTCCATTCCCCTTGTTACTGTTTCTTTCATTACATTCAGGAGTCGTTATTTCTGTAGTGTCTTCTTCAGTTCTATTCTATAATGCCAGTCTTCAATTTTGGGTTCACGCTATTTGTAATAATAAGGATTGCAAAACAATATAACCAAACTTTAAGTTATTTTAGATTGTATTTTTCAATTAGCATCTATTAATTCAAGCTCCTAAGCCTGGCTTTAACTATGTATACTGGCAACTGTTAACGGTTTTACTTTCACACTCCTGGTCTAATGCACTTTTAAAGAAAGACAGAAAAATCACACTGCTTGTTTACAAATTCATAAGTACCATGCTTTGGAAAGGTAATTTGTTTAGTCAGGAGTACACAAATGATGATGCTGATAATACAAGAGATGCCAATAAAGAATTAATTGGGTGAAGTAATTGAAAGTGTATTAAGAACGAAATGCATTAAAACATTTGAATTAGGTATGATATTGAATACAGTGAATTCATGAAAACCAAGAAACCCGAAGGAAACCACAGCAGGCATCAGTGAGCAATCCTCTTTATGGCCTCAATCCACAGTCAACAGTTAATTCCTTGAGGTCTAAATTTCATTTGCCATTCAGTCAATCAAGGTAGGCTTATTTTGGCTTACAGCCCATAAAATACTGTAAAACAAATTTGCTATATGACAGGGGTTAATGTCCAAGCAGCATTTAAAACATCTCCTATTCATAACTTATAGAGTGCAATAAGGGAAACATTGAAAAAATAGGCAAACATTTCAGAAAATTGCGAAACAATTAAAGTTTGGAGTGTGGTCATCTTATCATCCAAGTGGCAAAAGAGAGCGCATGACAGCCAACACTATGAGCCTAATTGCGAGTTTGGTGGTTTAAGAACTGCCAAACCTTCGGTGGCGGTCAGACCACGGCACTCCTGGTGGTCCGACCACCAAATTATGACGCAGGCGGTCGGACCACCAGTGGACCGCCACCACTGCCAGGATCATGGATCCGACAGGGTGGCATTGATCAAAGTCATGGTCAGCCACAGCGGTGCTGAGTTCAGCGCTGCCATGCTGATCACAAGTCCTCTTTCCGCCAGCCTTTTAATGGCAGGATTCCTGCCATGAAAAGGCCGGTACAAAGTCAGTGCTTGGGGCCACAGGGAGACCCCTGCTAGCACCCTCGGAATGCGCACTGCCTGCACTGCAGTTAGTGCAGGCAGTGCGCATTCCAAGGGTGCTGTTGTGCGATGGCATTGGCCTTGGCTCCCATGGTAGAGGCAAGGCCAATCCCGTGCCACTGTTTCCGCCAGTCTGCCCGGTGGAAAAATGTTAATACGACTGGGGGGGGAGGTTTGCCGTCATGATGGCAGCCTCTTCCCCGCAGCTTTGCCACTAGGCTTGTCAGACCGCCAAAGTTGTAATTAGGCACTATGGCCCTCATTACGACCCTGGCAGACGTTGGTATAATGGAGAAAAGTACTGCCAACAGGCTGGTGGAACTTTTCCCGATAATATGACATTGGCGGTTTGGCACAAGCCAAACCGCCAATGTACCACTGCGTCTACCACGGCGGTAAGAGCTGCCGGGCTGGAGTCTTCAGTCTCCAGCCAGGCGGCCGTCACTGTCCCACCCGCGGGATTATGACCCCGCCTACCGCCATGGTTTTCTTGGCTTTCTTACCACCACGAAAACCATGGCGGTAGGCACTATCAGTGACAGGGAATCCCTTCCCTGTCACTGATAGGGGTCTACCCCACCCCCCTCCCCTGACTCCCCCGACCCACTTCCCTCTCCAGACCCCCCACAACATACACGCACCATCAAACACACGCATACACACTCATACCATCATTCACCCACGCATGCCTACATCCATTCACACACACATCCACACACACTGACATACATACAGGCACACATGCATTTACACAATACAATGTACACGCACTCACACAACCATACATGCACACACGCATTCCATTTGCAAAACACACCCACATTCACGCACGCACAAACAGTCACACACACCCTCACACACACACACAACACCACCCTCCCCTGTCGGAGTACCTGACTTATCTGATTTTAGGGGGTCCTTCGGCAGGAGACGGGATGGGGCACTGCTGCCAGCAGCAGCGTCTTCCAGCAGAACACCGCCAGGTCTTATCATGGGTCATGATACGGTCTGCGGCGGTCTACTGGCGTGGCACTGCTGCTGGCAACAGTGCCACCTTACAGCCATCCACTGCCATGGCCGCAGCCGGAATTCCGCCATCCTTCTGGAGGAATTCCGGCTACAGTCATATTATGGCAGACAGCTGGTAGCCGCGGCGACAGTATTTTGGCAGCAGTCGCCGCAGCAGTAGGCGGTTTATACCGCCATTGTTATAATGAGGGCCCATGTTGCTATACTTGTATGTTTTGCATACTTCAAGTAGCTTCTTGGTCTCAGTTCCATCTGCGCTTTTTCTCTTTTGGCCAAATCACTTGGTTCTTCTGGTAGCATATAAGGGACAGAATAGCAAAAAAAATTATATCTTACGCAAGCTAATCAATGCATGTAAGGCAATCACTGGATTTCTCAGAATAGGTACTCTATTTCTACATGAAACTATTCAAAGGTAGGGTACCAAATCTAAATTTGATATACAACGTTTTTACTATAGCAGGCTTAACCTCATCATAGCAAACCTCAAATGTGTATGTGCACTCTAGCCAAATTAAAATTTCGCCATAGCTGGTATATTTGTTTTTCCCTGATTTTCATTTTACCTGACAAAATAAAATTGAGGATGAACTTTAGGTCGGGCATACCTGTTTGTTTAGCCATGTCACCAATATGACTGAAGCAGGCCAGGGACCCGACTCCAGAAAGACCCAATAGCTTTCGCAGGCATTTTCTATGATGGTTTAGCTCTGTAGCACCCCAGACTTGTCCAATGCAAGAGTGGTCTATGTTTAGCCGGAATATGTACTGATTATGCCTAGATCTCTCAATAATGGACTTGTGGCTGGCTTGGAAGGCAGGCTCAGAAGGTGTTTCAAAAAACCTTTCTCACAAATTGATAATATTGAGACGTCATATCCCCAAAGTTCATCATTAAATAATTATGGAGGTTGGCAGTGTGATTTATAACTTCTAAGGCCTCCGAAACTATTAGATATCGATTGTCTCTTGTGAAACATATGGCTGCACCCATTTGTTGAGCCAAAAGACCTCTTGACTTTATCATTTGCTTATTCCATTTTAGTGCAAGAGATTTTGTTAAGGTCCAGTATTCAAAATCTTGGACTTTCTGAGTGGCGCGCCTTCCAACTTTAAGGTATTCTTACATTCAATGTGAGGTTTAATGATATCAAGTTAGGTTTAGAGTTATGGATGTTTGACTCCAAGAATCTACAAAATTCCTGGAATTTATGTAAGTGATTCTGTTGCCTTGGTGAGTAAGGAATGACATCATCTGCAAAGAGCAAAGTAAAAATGTTCTAGGGCTGCCAAAAACGGAGGCGTCATAGATCTCTATATTCACAAACTGCATTACTTGGTTGATATATAGAGGACAAATTAATGGTAAGCGGGAGCACTCCTCTTTTTTACTAGAAATGGCTTTGAGTTTTCACCACCAGGCACAAATGTAATGATGTAATCTTAGCAGGATTTTCCTTAGACTCTGAAGAATGCATGCTTCTGATAAGAGACTTCCAGGGGAGATGTCTTGCAATCGGAAGCAGACCAAAGATCAGCAAAACCACATACTCTCACACCTATTTTTCTAAGCGCCAACACCTAGTGTGCAGTACTGGTCTTATATAATAAATCATTTTTGTCAATGGAAAAGAGCATTATTTTGCTCTACTTAGTGTTCTAGTCTGGCCATGATACCTACAGAAAATATTTGTTGAATGCTGTCCAGCAAAGTTATTTGGTGAAAATATGCAAGATTGTTTCTTCACTCTGTTTTATACACCTGCACTATTCCCACACCACCTTTCTAAGATTTTGATATGGGGGCTCCTTTCAAGATAGCATGATGAAAATCCCCCATGGTGCAGGCATGGCTGCAAGGATTTTATGCATGGGGCCTTATGACCTTTAGTTGCTTAATAATCACCAAGAGAACCTCATGACGGATGAAAGGTTCCAAATTCGTGTTTTCTGTGAGCAGGTCATCATCATAAAGTGACTCTCAAAGTTTTGGTCTACCTGCTGGTAGTACCGAGAGGTAAAGGTTCTTAAACCAACAGTCTTGTGTTATGCATCATGAGATGCCAAAAAACCCTTTGGTCGTCTGACAACATCAAAGAAATCAGACTACCTAGCATGTTCCCATCCCCCCCTTTTCTTAGAGCCAAGATTGTTTTACATGATGTTCTAAGTATCTTACTGTACCCAGATGTGTTGCAATTTTTGGTTTCTAAGAGTAGAATCATTGTTAGCTTGCAATCTATGTTGAACCACAGGTGCCCAATAGCGCTAGTGGAAGTCCTGTAGATAACATATTTTGTGAGATACATAGTGATATAATCAGCTATGACCATATGAAATGTGATGCATTCATGTTTTCTAGGTCGGTGGGGTTTATTTTCCCCGTTACCCCGATATTGAAACTGTTAATACATGTTAGCAGAACCCCTGCTTTCACATAATCCCACTTCAGCCTGTGTTGTACATTTTTGACTTGTTCCTTTATCATCTCAAAAACATTCACAACAGCAGCACCCTTTATGATGAATGGACAGAGGATGTTCTTGTCAGTGGCAGAATCTCACATTTGTTAGTCTTAATGGGAAGCATAAGGGACCAGAGGATTTCAAACCATGTGTGTCAATGGATTAGCACATGATGGCAGATGATGGAGCTGTGAAAAGCTCCTGTTGTCTTTGAATGTCTTTGATCACACAAGAAAGAGATGGGTTATTCATGGCTTGAAGATGTGAAGGATGAAACATGTTTAAGCAACCCTATGCTAGATAGGTAGAGAACAATTGTACCCGATGCAAGTGTGTAAGACATTGGATTATTAGGTGACGAGGGTAAGTACACACCTCAAGTAACGATCAGAGTCCTTGTCATGGTGAACCCTCGAAGTCACTAAATTAACATGAGCTCAATCCCCTAGTAGCTATGGCACAGAGGAGACAAGTTTATCTTAGAGGCAATATGTAAATTAATTGATGACTGGCTAAAACAGTAATAAAGTCAAAAAGCAATAACTATCACAAAATGGATTAGAAAAATACAGTACACTTTAATAAACAAAAGTACAGCAAAGTGACAACAATCCGATAAGAGGTACCAGATATATTATTGTTTAAAGTTTTTAGTAGAAATAGTGCCAAGAAGCACAAAGTGACTATATAGTCAGTGGTCACTGTAGACTTAGTTCTAAGTGTAGTTTGATGCTGACTGCGATGGAGTGCGTATAGGATACATTAACCAGGTTTATCATGGTCAAATATTTTACCTTCTAACTTTACCTTTTTAAGTCCCAATTCACAGCAGGAGTAACTTTTAAAGACCCTCAATACCTCAGGGGAGGCTTTTAAAGGCTCACATGGTGGCAGGAAGAGGCCAAAAGGACAGCCTATTTCAGTTGAGACCGGTGAGTTGCACAGTTGACACTGGTGACTTACAGGAGAAGGCCTCTAGTTACTTCTTGTGTCTCTAGCCTTAACAGGAGCTCAGCTATTTGACCATTGGAGTCCACATCTTTGTCTTGGGTACAATAGGGAGAGCAGGTCCAGCCTTCTAGGCTCTTTGCAGGTGTCAGAGAGCATGGTCAGTCCTCCTATAGTCTTCCACAGGTCCAGGAGTGTTCTGAAGTGAGTGCCTGGAGATGCCATAATTGTACCTGGTACAAGCTACTGGATGAACATGACACCAGGGCCTGCCCTAATCAAAGGAGTAAAGGTTCCCAGGGAAAACCTAATCCATTTTAGGCATTTTGAAGATGCAGTTAGCTGGTTGTCTCCTTGTAGCCATACACAAGGTCAGGCAACTGACCTTTGGGGTCCACTTCTCAGTCCTGGGTACAAGAGGGAGCAGGTCCAACCCTTCCAGGCTTCTCACAGGTCAAAGACAGTGGCTCTGATCTTCCGCAGGTCCAGTAAGTGTTCCAAAGAAAGTGACTGTAGGGGCCATGTTTATGCCTGGCACTACCTAGTAGGTGGGAATAACTCCTGGGCACATCATGGAGGGTGTATGGTATTTAAAGGTAGGGCATGTAAATCAATGGGGTAAAACCCTACCCACTTTGAGTATATTCATGATAGCAAAAATCTTTGTCCATATTAAACTTTGGCTCCGAGGTCTTGGTGTGTGTGTGCGGGGGATATCTCAGGCGGAGTGTACTATGGTAATTCTAGTGTCCTCCCACATATAACATGAACATTCAGTTTTAGGCAATCCCTGTACCCCTCAAAAACTCAAAGACAAAAGTCTAGTACAGAAAACCCGAGCTTTCAACAGCCAGTGAGTGGATGCATATATCTATATGTTTTGCATTCCATTGCCCTCATTTGAAGTTTGCCTCAAGTGTCATGTAAAAAACCCTAGCAGACTTGTCAAGCCGGTCTTGACACTCCAGCAGGATCTGACACTGTGATGCCAACAAGAGGTCCACTGTGATGGAGGCCGGTCTGAAGGGGAAAGAGGAAGACAAAAGAAGGATGCAGGTCTCGGTGTTAGTTACATCTGCTTGTCCCACAGTAGGCCTCTTTGAAGTTAACCAAGTCCTTGAACTCAGCCCAAAGGCTATCCTGTCAAGGGCACAAAAACACCTACTCATACCCATGGGATTTTGTCCCTTTCTTTCGAGAACATCCACAATGAGTTCACATCTATTGAAATGCTAATTACTGGCTGGCACAAATGGGAGAACATAATGCAGATTTAGCTATAAGGGACTTGAGGCAGGGTCTCCTCCACTTCGCAATAGCAAACTTAGGTCCACCTGGGAGGCTGAGCCGGGACGTCCCTTAACTGACAAAATCTGGTACCCCTGTTGCCCCCAAACGCACTTCATTTCACCTAATGACCAACACAAACTCATTTGCTATGAATTCATGGGCAGAGCTTACATTATCCCTAAGGTCTTGGCAGGCCTGGACCCCACCAGGGCCTATAGCTGTCCCAAATGTCATTTGGATGGGACGGATTTTATCCACCGACATGGATGTGCAGTAGCATCGCCTCTTACTGGTGCAACATCTATTCCCAACTAGTCCTGATGTTAGACATGCTGATTGTCCCTGACCCACTGCTGGCAGTGCTAGGGTATGTCCTAGGCATCCCAAAGAACATCCAGCGATTCAGTACACTTGCTTTACTCCTAGCCAAGTGCGAGAGTGCCCTCCACTGGGGTAGTAAACACTCACCCACTGCCAAGGCCTGGCTGAAAACTTTAGTGTTCTGCGACTCCACAGCAAACTTTATGCTTCCCTCCAGCCTTCGACTTTGAGACCCAAAGACATTTGGCAGCCACTCCATGATTACTTACTCACTTTGGAACCTGACACACAGGACCCCAGTCCACAGTTTCAGTTTAGGCGAATCATGTACACTTTACAACTGTGCACTGAATAACAAGGACATTATCCACTCCCTCCCCTTTTCCCCCACATGGCCCCCTGCATTCTGATCCCCCCCCATTGATGCACATGATGTTCTTACAGCACCCTACTGTTTACCGGCACTGTCATCCGCCATGCCCCACTGAACTGCTATTATTATTTTGGTGTTATCCTATGTCTGGGGGGTTTGTTGTTCTTGCACTAGCCATGAAATACCATAAATACAGTTTAAAGAAAGGGACTTCAGGCAGAGAAAAGGTAACTTTTTAAAAGTAATCTTCCAAAAATATATATTACATATCTGGCTTCACCAATGAATTGGGCTTGTAATAAATACTTTAAAAAGTCCAACAGTTAATTTTGTAGCTGTATCGTAGGCGAACATAGTCACATTTATTGAACTTAGTATAGTAACCTAAGGTTTTCCAATAGAACAGCCAACCCTGCTACAGTGGCAATAGCTTTTAGGGCTTTTTCAGTGTAAGGACATGTTTAACATTAAACGTTAGATGTCCTACTTTTAAATACAATACACCCTGTGTTATGGGCAATAAGGCCTACTTAAGGGTAACATGCACATTTAAAAGGAAGGCTTAGGTCTATTGAAAGGGTTGATTTTGCCAGGTCAAATTTGTAGTTAAAACCTGCACAGCGGGGCCACTGGTGGCAGGCCTGCAATCACATTTACATTGTCACCCTGGAGGATCGAACAATGGCTGCTGCAGTCCAGTTGTGACATTTATTTTACAGGCCTTCAGTATCCTTTAGTTCCATACCCCTGGCTCTTAGAGGTAAGTTAAACATGCCAATCAGGGGAATGCCAATTTCATCATGAGTAAAGGGAGAAGAAAGGACTTTACCACTGGTTAGCAGGGGTAACATGCACAGAGTTATACCATCAACAACAAAAATTTAAGGTGAAAAGGATGATTGTTTCCAACAAAGTGGTATGTGTTTTCCATATGAGAACATGTTATTGTGAATCACATTTCCTAACCTTGAGCTCACAAAATGCATGGAGTTGAAAGTTTGCAGCAGAATTGTGTTGCCACAGGAATTTCAGGATTATATTCTGGAGTAGTTGTATGGTGTTCTGGGGAAAGGTCAGTGGTTTTACCATGGTATGGTTTTAGGGGTCTTTTGTTGAAAGTTTTTAGTTGTATTCTGTTCTTCTATGAAGAGGGATAATGTGTAGTGATGTCATAAAGCAGTCATGCTCTGACCATGTTTGTAGTGGTAGCGCGTGACATGCAAGTTATGATCGTTGGCATTTCAGTTCAGTTCTTTATTTTTACACGATTAATTAAAATCATTGCAAATCCTCAGATGAAAGGAAAAACCTGTTGAAATACAATAAAACAAAAAGGAGCATACAATGTGACATCAGCATCCAGTGAAAGCAAATACTATGCATGTTAGAAGAGCACGAAATGCAGGGACTGAAGAGGTAGGTGCACAGACAGCTGATATGGGAGACAGTCTCTGACGAGGATTGACATCACCTGCATCAAATGTCCTGATCGCCTACGAGTCACCCATCACCCATACCAGTATGCTTTCAGCACAATCAAATCAAGACATAGGTGGAGTAATTGAATTTTAACAAAAGGATTGGATGGGTGAGATACACATGATGGCAGGGTTAATGTTTGATAAAGGTCAGTGGTTAGTATTGAGTGAGCCTAGGTGTGGATCACTTGCAGAGCATCATGAGCTAAAAGCAATCTTGCTTGATTCAAGAAAGGTTTTGCAAGTTTTTTCTGTGGATTTACACAAGGTCTTTAGCTAAAAGCCCGTTAATCATGGCCTGATACAAATTGTGCATTTCTGATTGCATATAGTTATGATACTCCACAAGAAATGCTTAATAGGTCCCAGCTTGACTGATTTCAACTTGAAACTAAGTGAAATAAATCATGAAAAAAGTTAATATTTTTGGTGATGGAGTGCTGGGCCCATCTCTTCCAATCATTTAACCGATGGATCTTTTTAAGTTAAGTAACAAAACCCCACAAAGCCAGATCCAACCACCTCCACTGCATACTCCTCAACACCCGCTCCGCATGCAAGTACGCCATTGCACTCTGGGACCTGCTCGACACCACCGCCCCAGACGTAGCCTTACTGACCGACACCTGACATCATCATAGCCATCCCGGACGGCTACAAGATCACCCGAAGAGACTGCACCAACGGCATCGGAGGAGGAATAGCCATCGCCCACAAATCCACCCTCAAAGTCTCCACCTACACGGACGACACCCTCAAGATCGCCGAGCACCTACACTTCCAGATCCACACCAACCCCAACACCACCCTCAGAGGAACTCTCATCTACAGACCCCCGGGCCCACGAGCACCCTTCAACGACACCATCGCCGAACTCGCCAGCACCCACGCACTCCCCTCCACGGACTATGTCCTCCTCGGAGACCTCAACTACCACCTAGAGAACAACAACGACCTCAACTCCACCACGCTGATCGCCGACCTCGGACTCCGACAACTCGGCACCACACCCACCCACATCGCAGGCCACATGCTCAATCCCATCTTCACCACAAGCGCCCACGTCACCCTCAACTACACCACCGAACTCTACTGGACCGACCACCTCTGCATCCATTTCACCTTCAAGAAACAAACCAAGTACCACCGCCCCCAACAACCACCTCGCCGCTGCTGGAGCAAAGTCACAGAAGAGAAACTAACCAATACCCTCGCCCAGAACCCACCCACCGACCCCACCGACCCAGACACTGCCGCTCTCAACCTCAGAGAGTGGATCACCAACTGTGCCAACTCCCTAGCGCCTCTCAAGAACCCACCCAACAACCAAGCCTGCAAAAAAGCCACCTGGTTCACCGACGAGCTCCAAACCTCCAAACGCGACTGCCGGAAACTAAAAAAGAAATGGCTCCACGAACGCACCCCCGACAACCACACAGCCCTCAAGGACGCCTCCCGCAGGCACGACCAACTCATCAAAATTACCAAGAGATCATCCTTCAAAGACCGCCTGGACAACAACGCACACAACAGCAAAGAGCTCTGCAATCCCAGCACAAACATCACCGACATCCCACCATCTCAAGAACTCTGCGACTCTCTATCCACCTACTTCCTCCAGAAAATCACCGACATCCACAACAGCTTCTCCACCACAACCACGCCAGACCCCATCCCCGCTAGCCCCACCCACACCAACCTCCTGACCTCCTGAACAAACGTCATCGACACAGAGACACTCAAGATCATGAACTCCATCCACTCAGGATCACCGTCGGACCCATGCCCACACCACGTGTACAACAAAGCTGACGCAATCATCACCCACCAACTACGGAAGGTCATCAATATCTCCTTCGAAATAGCAACTTTCCCGGAAAGCTGGAAGCATGCCGAAATCCACGCCCTCCTGAAGAAGCCCAAATCTGACACTCAAGATCTCAAGAACTTCCGTCCCATCTCCCTACTCCCGTTCCCGGCGAAGGTCATCGAAAAAATCACCAACACGCAACTGACCCGCTACCTCGAAGACAACAACATCCTGGACCCCTCCCAGTCAGGGTTCAGACGGAACCACAGCACCGAGACCACCCTTCTAGCCGCCACAGACGACATCAGACGCCAACTGGACAACGGAGAAACATCAGCCCTCATCCTCCTGGACCTATCGGCCGCATTCGACCATAGTCTGCCACCGCACACTGATAGCTCGCCTCTTCGAAGCCAGAATACAAGACAAAGCCCTCGACTGGATCGCATCCTTTCTCCACGGCCGAACCCAAAGTGTACGCCTTCCCCCCTTCCGATCCAAAGCCACCGACATCATCTGCGGCGTTCCACAGGGCTCTTCCTTTAGCCCTACACTGTTCAATATCTACATGGCCCCCCTCTCACAAATGGCCCGCCAATACGACCTCAACATCATCTCCTACGCCGATGACACACAGCTCATCCTCTCCCTCACCAAAGACCCGCACACCTCCAAAACCAACCTCCACGAGGGCATGAAGGCCATCGCCGAATGGATGAGGAACAGCCGGCTGAAGCTGAATTTGGACAAGACGGAGGTCCTCCTCCTCAGACCCACCCCCTCAGCCTGGGACAACTCGTGGGGGCCGACCACACTGGGAACCCCTCCAACTCCCACCAACCATGCACGCAATCTAGGATTCATCCTCGACTCCTCCCTCTCCATGTCCAAACAGGTCAACGCAGTCTCCTCCCCCTTCTACAACACTCTCCGCATGCTCCACAGGATCTACAAGTGGATCCCGACTGAAACAAGAAGAACCGTGACACAGGCCCTCGTCAGCAGCAAGCTAGACTACGGCAACGCATTCTAAACAGACATCCCCGCCAAACACCTACGATGCCTCCAGTGCATCCAAAATGCCTCCGCCAGACTAATCCTCAACGTACCCCGCCGCAACCACATCTACCACCACCTGAGAGACCTTCACTGGCTCCCCGTAGACAAGAGGATCACTTTCAAACTACTCACCCACGCACACAAGGCCCTCCACAACACCGGACCTGCCTACCTAAACAGCAGACTCAGCTTCTACACCCCCACCCGCCAGCTCCGCTCCACGAACCTCGCCCTGGCCGTTGTCCCCCGCATCCAGCGAAAAACCTCCGGCGGCAGACCCTTCTCCTACCTCGCCGCCAAGACCTGGAACTCCCTCCTGACCAACCTACGCCAGACCCAAGACCTACTCGCATTCAGAAGACTCCTCAAAACTTGGCTCTTCGATCAGTAGCAGCATCCCCTCCCCCCTCCCCCAGTGCCTTGAAACCCTCACGGGTACGTAGTGCGCTTTATAAATTTAATGATTGATTGATTGATTAAGATGACACGAGAGGTGAAGGTATTTAACCTTAATAAAACAATTTGGCCACACAATAAGGACCATTAAACAGTAATAAAGTTAACATGCTGTAAAGGTACAAAATAACAACAGGATAACCAAAACTCCTGAAGTCAGAAGTTTCGGCAAACCAGAAGTGCAGTTACAGCAATACGGAAAATTAGCAATAAAATCTGATGCTCAGAGAAGAGTCTTTAATCTTCTCTCCTAAACATGAATAATGTCTAAAGTCATCTATCTAAATAAATCAAGGAAATTTAATAGGGAACATTTTTTAAAAGTCAGAGAAATACTGGAAAAAGGGAAAATAAGTGCATGCATATTAGAAGGTGTCAGCGTTTCAGAAACTCAGTCAAGAGTCTTCTATAGCGAGAAATAAGTGTTAGCCAAAGCCACACTTAGCATTGGGAAATTAAGCTGGACAAGGTAAAAGCTTAGAGGTCTGCATCTCACAAAGTCCAAAGAGTTAGTGGCCCATTTCAACCTGTGAGAGCACTAGTTAATACCACACAAATCTCAGTAACGCCCCTCATTCACACCATTAGGGGTTCCATTGTTTTCTGCGTTCTCATGTTGTAAGCTGCAACATTTACAGAGTTTCTCAGACTACTCCTAAGAACGATGTTGCCCCTGAATACCTGCAACTCCTCTATACATTACTGAATAGGAACTGACAGTTAACATTCTGTTTCTCATTGTTTCTCCATTAAGGTCCTTTTCCCATACTCTCTATCACTAATACAGTGTTGCATCTATTCTCAAGTAAACAATCCATGTTAATGTACCTTCAAAGAAAAGACATCCATGCAGAAATGGAAAAACACTATTCTATGAGGAAAGAAATACAAACCTAGTCATGTCAAGTTTAAACATATAATGGAATGGTGCACATTTAATACGTCTCATATTAGCACAAATAACTACAAAATAAATTAGAATGTCGTTACATCAGTTCAATTTAAATTCATGATACAGATTTTCAAGTGAATGCAGAAAGATTCAATCTTGGTGGCTGGGGGCGCTTGCATACATTCCCCAGCCTCACCTGCGGCAGGTGCTGCCAATGCTGACTTCCCACGTCAGGAGACATTTATAGCATGCCCAGAAGACCCACAGCATGGGGGATTTGATCTTGGTGGTTGGGGACGCTTGCCTACACGCCCCAGCCTCACCTGTGGCAGGAGCTGCCAAAGCTGACTTCCCGCACCAGAAGGCACTCATAGCACACCTAGAAGACCAGCATTACGGGGGACTCACTCTTGGTGTCTGGGGGTGCTTACCTACATGCTTCAGCTCCAGGAGTTGCCACTCCTAACTTCATTTTTGCATGCCTAGGAGACTCGCCCAGGCGAAGACCGGCTCAAGACGGGCCCGTCTTAGTCTGTCATGGACCGTCAGAGTCCAGGCTGGGCCTATTCCTTTTGGGTGTTCATCTTTGTCTCCAGGGTTTCCAAAGGCCTCTTCATCTCCCTTTCATCCTCTAAAGGTACTGTGTGCAATTGTCTAAGTTTTTGTTTTTTAATTTGCTTTATAAAACTTGGTGCTTTTTGTTCACAATGGGTAAAGGAAAGGCTAATATTGGTTCTACTTCGGTTGTGCAAACATACCCGCATTCCTCATTTGATAGTCTTTTAGGTCAGGCGGTGGACCTTGTTTCATATGAAATTATATTGGCTGAACAGCGACACTCCCTTGCATCAAAGGACCTTGATAGAGCGGTCCGTAGTAATAATTTACCTGTGTTCGGACGCTCTTTAGGCCGATGAATCTTTTGACTAAGTGGGAACTCTCTGTACTCTTAATCAATCAATTTCATTAGAATCAATAATCAATAACGAACATAAGCAATACCCTGCTCAACATAACACTTAACAATTAATCCAGAATACATTTTGGCGAACCCTGACCCTTCAGTCAGGAATAACCACACCAGTTTATTGCAAAGTTAGTGAATTTATTTCCCTATATTAACAAAGCTAGCACAATATAAATGTGTCTCAACACCAAATGATAAACATAAATGAACATTAATAGCTGTCCATAACGGCGAAACAAGTGTAATCTATGTAGCATTTGAATCACAAGGCATTCAATAATAGCAATGCAAATCACTAATACGATAATCTGTAATGAACTAATCGCATACATTTAGTCAGCATAACAAGATCTCAAATTGCATCGTGCGACATATGGAATCCTCGTCTAACCTCAAATTAGCATCGGCATGTGGGACTTCATGCAAAAACAATTTAGCAACATTAATTTAGAAAACTCCTAGCTAGGGCTCTTATCAAAATCAGCAGTTGGTTACCTAAAGGAAACACAATGCAATTTTACAATTTCCTTTCATATTTACCAATTACGATCAGCAATCAAGGAAGTCTTCGTCTCACAGGTACCGTTCTTCGGTCAGCATGGGTACCGTTTCGATCAGCATGGGACGGGGCAAAAGGGGCAGGGGTGGACGGGGCAATTGCCTCACGGCGGCAAGGTAAAACTACTACTTCATGCAAGGGGATCAAAGTTAAAGTCTCTAGGGCAAGGATCATTAAAGTCTCTTTCTCTCGATTAGAGAAAGCATCAAAGTGTCTCTCAAAATGGCGTCGCAGTGAAGTGGGCCATAATAGCTGCAAAATGGCGCGATGGGTGCAATGTCGGGTAATGGCCTAATTTCTTCTCGTACACCTGGTTTTTATAGACAACAGTTCGAATCCAGTAGGGTCTTCCATTGGAGGGTTCATAGGTTAGCTTCAAATTGTCCAATCAAAAACAACAGTTCTCAATTTTTTACTTAAGCATACATTATCCTTGGAGATGGGTACGCACGTTGCAACATTGTATACCAATTAGCTCACTTTCAGAGCCTCCATTGTCCGCACCTGCAAATCGACCTTGGGGTAAAGAGAAAATATGTCAGGCTGGCACGAAACTTTAAGATAAGCATGTGAACGATCTCAGTGGAAAAGTACAGCTTCAAGCAAAAATACACGTTTAATAGCACATTGGAAAAATACGAGCATCTAAACCGTGAGACCAGGGCACTAGGCCGAAGCCTGCACTAAAGTAATGCTAAGCTAAAGCATTTCAAACAAGCAAATCGTAGCACACGTTTATGATTATGTCGGATTAGTGCAATTCTAATACACCACGTTATATAAAGCACGCTTATAAATGTTGGCAAACTACTCTGAGGGCACATTTTGTCCCCGTACAATCTTTATTAGTTCGGTTAAAGTCACACATGATTATTTCACACTACGTTTACGCGTTAATAAATGTAAAACCTTCATTTTTCTGCTTCATCAATCCCTCCTCTGATGACTACTAGTCATCACACCAATCTTGCCCACAAATTTTATTCCATTAAAATTCTGTCAGTTCCCTTTTCCTTTTAATTCCCCTAGTTTGCGCTTTGTATTCTTCTGCCATTCTTTTCATAATTTTCTCTTCTTTTCTTCTCTTTATTCTTTCCATAATCATTATTATTCCCCTTTTTATTCCCCAAATTCCAAATATGCAAATTATCACTATTAAAATTCCCTCTATTATTTTTAACAATATCCCATTCCAAATTCCCCCAATCCAATGTCCCACTGAAGCAAGTCCTTTTCCAACCTTCTCCCACACTCCTGGTTCTTTCAGTTCCTTCAAATCAGCACTCTCTTTTGTTAGATTAGCAAGCATAGTTTTAATTTTCACACTATTGTCAGGAATAAATGTACAACAGTGTCGTGCACCAAGCATTTTGCAAACGCCACCATCCTTTGCTAAAAGAATGTCTAAAGCAAGCCTATTTTGAAGAGTCATGGCTCTTTCCGCTGCAAGTTCAGCATCTATCAGTATTATAGCACCTGAAAACTTTGTCAACATGTTATCCACTATAGTAGACAACTTTCTTATTTTGATGGAATTCAGCACAACTCCCAATGAAGGAATCATGGCTCCAAATATATCTCTTCCCACAGCAGCTGCGGTCTCTCTTTTCTGGATACGATGGGATCCAGATGTCTTTTGAATCATCGTTAGGTCATCCAGTTGATAAACCTTTGGGAACACTATACCCAAATAACATCTCCCCCACCATCCCTTTGGAAGACGATAATAGGCATTATACCCACAAATGTAATATACACCTGGAATGACAGGGTCAAGTCCGTCCATCATGAATGTCCATTTGGCCTTAAAGATAAACGTATGTTTACACTCACTCGCTCCTACAAAAATGTTGTCATAATAAGATTCACCTCGATATATACAAAATTTCCCTACATGCCAAGCATCTAAAGCTATTTTCCCTTGTGTCTTTATTGCAGCAAAATCATAATTATCTACTGAAGTCCTCTTATGTAGCTCTTTCTCTAATTTCGCCTTCATTTGTGCCCTTCTATCATCTGTGCGATCTAAAAAGCTTATTTCTACTGCAGAGAGCGAGCAGGTAAGATTTTCCCTATGAGCGTGAGCCGTTTCAAAAGGTTGCATTGGCTCGAAAAATTCCCTCATTATCTTAGCATCCCAATCTTTAGCAATCTGGCTTAGCTGCGCTATTATAGGAACATATGCAAAGGTAACATCATAATTTGAGTAAAAATACTGTATGTTAGTTTGACCATAAAACCTAGACATTACTATACTACATGTAATCCCGTATGTAAGAGGCATGTGGTGATATGTCACCCCTTCCTTTACTGATGTCGGTATCTGTGTACACACATAACAATCTTTCGCATCCATAGTCTCAACATATTCTGTTAGCAAGCGATAGAAAACGTTATACGAAAGCTCTTTCTTATCGTGCAAGAGTCTCTCATCCAATGCTAGTCTTTTCAATGCGGTTAGTTCAGTGACAGTAACAGGAGCAAAAGTGGAAGCAGCAATTTTCTCATTCTCACCCTTTCCATGCATTCCAAGCACAATTGCCATTATTATTAGTACACATGCGATTATCAAGCCTATACACACATATTTACAATATTTCTTTCTATTGTTTTGCGTAGCCATGATCTGTATAGAATCAGAGAGCTAGAAGCACCTATAAAGAAACTATTTAGCAATTCAGTTACGAAGCTGAACGAGCACAATGTTCACACAGTTTTCTTCAGGAGGCCAGTCACTTATCGGTTAGCAGCATTTGTCTCAATTCGGCAATAACTCAGTCTTTATCAGTTTAGCAAGTCTCATCCGGTTTAGCAATGTCTCATCCGGTTTAGCAATGTCTCAGCTGGTTGTTTGTTTCACGTTAGATTGTAGCAGGCAATATCATTTAGTACCCTTTCAATCGACAGAGTCCATAAAACTTTTCTTTTCTATTGGTATCTCTTCCTCTTCTTCGTTCTCGATGCTTAGAGATACAAACTCGTCAGTCCAATCGTCATTGACTGCATATGCCCATTCAGGACCGGAATACCTCCTGTTTGGTATCCTTTTCCTTTTCAATTTTGCTTCTCTTTTCGATTCTGCCTCGCTGGTACTTTCCTCTTTTGTCAAGTCCTTTTCTTCACTTGAGGATGGTACCACGACAGACACTTCCTTTCTTTTCTCTTTCACTTTTGGCCTTTCTCCGTCGTTCAAACCTTCTCCAGTCCTTTGTTTTACTGGTGATATACTTAGTCTTCTCTTTGCACCATGTCCATTTGTTGGACCTGCGACCTTTTCTGTAGAAGTTTGAACCTTTTCGTTCTGTTCTGCCTTGTTCCCTTCTTCTGGGGAATCAATCACGTTCTCTTTTTCTTTTTCTGTATCGTCTGCTTCTGGGAACGCCCTCCTCTGATCAGGCTCTCCTGCTTTTTCACCTTTTTCGAGCCCTTCGTCACCGTTACTTTCGTCAGGCTCTGTATCACTTTCAGCTGCTTCAGGTTCCTTGTCACCCTCAGCTGCTTCAGGCTTTTTGCTACCCTCAGCTGCTTCAGGCTCCTTGTCACCTTCAGCTTCTTCGTCGCTGTCTGAACTTTCTCCTTGGTCTTCCCCAAGTGAGTCGGACTCTTCGCCCTCCAATAATATCTCTCTCTCTCCTGCTTCTGCCTGTTCGCTTTCAGTTCGGTTTTGCTCTGTCTCAGCACTCAGCACTGTTTTATCAGGCACTGGCAGTTTCAGCGCTTCAACTTCCTCATCTGTGGGACACAACACTTTCTTTGTGTGACTGGCGTGAATCCAGTTGGGAACCCCCGCACACTTCACAGCGGTAGTTGTCGTCAGGATCACTTGGAAAGGGCCTTTCCAACGAGGTTCCAGACACGACTTTCTCACGTGCTTCTTTACCACGACCCAGTCACCTGCTTTCAGTGCGTGTCCTGGACCTTGGATTGGTGGCAAAGTGGTCGCTTCCACCTGGTGAGAGAAAGAGCGAACCACATCAGCTAGACCCTTGCAGTAGTCTAACACCATATCATCTGTAATATTCAAAAGCGCGTTTGCGGGAACTGCAGGAAGTCTCATAGCCCTGCCCATGAGAATTTCGTGCGGAGACAATCCAGTCTTTCTATCAGGGGTGTT
The DNA here is from genome assembly GCF_031143425.1 of Pleurodeles waltl. Lineage (NCBI taxonomy): Eukaryota > Metazoa > Chordata > Amphibia > Caudata > Salamandridae > Pleurodeles > Pleurodeles waltl. The sequence continues at coordinate 1,606,350,908 of NC_090445.1, forward strand.
TCTCATTGACATTAGCACTAAGGGCAATGCGTCGGGCCATTTCAAGTTTGTCGATGCACATATTTTCGCCATTCTTGATTTCAGTGTACCATTCATCTGCTCCACCAGTCCTGATGCTTCAGGGCGATAGCTACAATGCAGTTTTTGCTCAATGTTCAGCGCTTCGCAAAGTAACTTTATCACCTCGTTATTGAAGTGACTTCCCCTATCTGATTCTAAAGAGATCGGGAATCCGAAACGTGGTATTAACTCTCTCAACAATAGCTTTGCAACTGTAAGGCTGTCATTTCTACGTGTGGGGTATGCTTCAATCCAGTGACTAAAAATGCACACAATCACCAACACATACTTTAGACCTCCATGCACGGGCATCTCAATGAAGTCCATCTGCATACGACTAAAAGGCCCGCTTGCCCTACCAATGTGGCTCGCGTTCACAACTGTTCCCTTTCCTGGGTTCATCTGCTGGCAAGTGACACATCGATGGCAAACTGCTTCTGCAGCTTGACGAAATCTGGGGTTAAACCAATCAGTTTTGAACAATCTTATCATGGCATCTCTCCCTAGGTGAGCTTGCCCATGATAGAACCGCGCAAGCTGTGATAAGAGACTGTTTGGCAAAACAAATTTTCCCTCATTTGAAACCCATAACTCGTCTGGTCTCTTTATACATTGTGATTTAATCCAGGAATCTCTTTCATCCTCCCTGACATTATTCTGTAATGCTTTTAGTTCATCTATTGTATCTACGACCTTTAAGGCAAATGCTTCAGCTGGTTCGAGTTCTGGTTCACTTATCGAATTCCATTCATCTCTGAGTAATATACAGTTCAAGGCACAAAATCTTGCGACCTGATCCGCATATGCATTTCCCAGAGAAACATAGTCCTGTCCTTTCGTGTGAGCACTACACTTTACCACTGCAACTTCGGCTGGCACTTGAATGACGTGTAACAATTCCCTTATCCTCTCCCCGTTCTTCACTGGGGATCCTGAAGAAGTCAGGAAACCTCTCTGTGACCATAGTTGTCCAAAGTCATGCACAATCCCAAACCCGTATTGACTATCAGTGTAAATGGTGACTTTCATCAATGCAGACAGTTGACATGCTCTGGTAAGGGCTACAAGTTCTGCTACTTGTGCAGAATAGACTCCTTGAAGCCATCCCGCTTCCAAGACCCCTGTTACAGTACATACAGCATATCCTGCTTTCAAAATCCCCATCCCGTCTCTTAGACATGAACCATCAACAAAAAGAATTTGGTCATTTTCATCAAGCTTAGTATCCTTAATGTCCGGTCGAGGTTTTGTGCAAAATTCAGTCACCTGAAGGCAGTCATGCTCGACGTCTTCAACGTTCTCAATTTCGGCATTTTCTCCAGGGAGCAAGGTTGCTGGATTCAACGTAGTGCACCTTTTCAGCTGCACATTCGGTGAGCCCAGAATTATCGTTTCATACCTTGTGAGTCTTGCTCCAGTCATGTGCTGCGTTCGGGAGCGGGTCAAAAGTATCTCAACTGAGTGAGGGACCATGACTGTTACTGGGTGTCCCATCACTATTCCTTCACTCTGAGTGAGGCTGATACCAACTGCTGCTACGGCGCGCAAACACCCTGGGAGTGCTGCTGCGACCGGATCCAAAGTAGCTGAAAAATACGCTACTGGTCTGTTTACGCCACCATGGGCTTGAGTCAAGACAGACAAAGAACATGCATCACGTTCGTGGCAAAACAATGTGAAAGGCTTTGTGTAATCAGGCATACCTAAAGCTGGAGCCCTGCACATGCACTCTTTCAGTTCAACAAAAGCATCCATCTCATCTCCTTTCAACTCAATTTGATCCAAAGCATCCTTCTGGGTCAGTTTCAGTAAAGGCTTTGCTAGAGTTGAGAAGTTGGGAATCCACTGGCGACAGTAGCCCACCATTCCCAAAAACTTCCTCACCTCCCTCCTTGTCTTTGGTGGACTCATTTGAAGTACGCTTGTAATTCTTTCCTTCATTATTTTCCGTGACCCTTTCTCTATCTGGTGACCCAAGTATTTCACTTTCTTCTGACAAAACTGCAATTTGGAAGGAGACACCTTGTGTCCATTCCTTCCCAAATGGTTCAACAGAGCAATGGTATCGGCTGTGCAGCCACTTTCTGTCTTTGATGCAACCAGTAAGTCATCAATGTACTGTACCAGGGTTGACTCGAATGGCAATTCTAATGCTTCCAAATCTTTCTTTAGAATCTGATTGAAGATTGACGGTGACTCAGAAAACCCTTGAGGAATTCGACACCAACTGTACACTCTGTCTAGGAATTTGAAACAAAAGAGAAATTGGCTGTCCTCATGAAGAGGCACAGAAAAGAATGCTTGTGACAAATCGATGACTGAGAACCACTCAGCATCGCAAGGGACCTGGAACATTATCACAGCTGGATTCGGTACGACAGGGCAACACTTGACTATGATGTCATTTATTTTCCTCAAGTCCTGCACAAGTCGGACCTTTCCACTCGGCTTTATTAGTCCCATTATTGGTGAATTACATGGACTGCTTAACACCTCTTTCAGTACTCCCTGTTTTACAAATTCGTCAATAAGTTGGGCAACTTTCATGAGGGTGTCTTGTGGCATGTGGTATTGTGGGGTCTGGGGAAAGATTGCATTGGGCTTTACAGTCACTTTCACTGGTTCCACTCCTTTCATCAATCCCACCTCTTTCCCTGTCATGTCCCACACTTCCTTTCCGACTGTTTCCCGTAATTCAGCTGGAATATCTTCTTCAGTTATCATCGGGAAAAGACAAATCAGAGGATACTCTTCATCTACCGTTTCCATCTCATCCCCCTCTACACTGTCCTCTTCTTCCCCATCACTGCTCGTCTGGATTGTTATTCTTTCGTTCGAACACATAATCGAACAACCCAATTTGCACAATAGGTCTCTCCCTAATAGTGCTATCGGGCTTGAGTCACATATCACAAACTGATGTACCCCTTGATAGTTACCGATGCTGACTGGTACCGGATCTGTTATTGGGTTCGTCAGGTGCCTGTTTGCTACTCCCACCACTTGAACTGTCCTCCCTGAGAGTGGCAAATTTGGCACTTCACTACTCTTAACAGTTGAACGTGTGGCTCCTGTGTCAACCAAGAATGAAACACGATGACCCATTACTCTTCCCTCTACGTACAGACCCTTTTGATCAACTTCCAAGGATGCTGCAAGCACACAATCTCCTTCTTCTTCTGAGCTTTCACTCTCCCATACATTGTTTATTCCACTCTCACTGTGTAATGGGAACTGTTGTACGGTGCCATTTGTACTCATTACCTGACCCGAGACCTGTGGAGGAACCATCACTTGCTGCTGACTCATTGGTGCCAAAGGTATTTGCATTTGCTGATTAGGTACCATGGGTAACTGCTGTTGCATTGGTTGCATTTGCGTCATCTGCATACGGGGCATCTGCATCTGCTGCGGCTGCATAGGTTGCAATCCCTGCAATTGATTTATGGTCTGAAAATTTGGGCTTGGACCTCTCATTTTCGGTCCTCTCATTGTCTGAAATGCATTGACATCATTGTTTTGCTGACCAACACCTACACCTGCACCTGCACCTTCCTGCACCACCATCGGGCACTCGCGTTTCCAATGACCGACTATTCCGCACACGTGACACGGCATCACCTTCTTCATTGCCTGCACACCCGTCACAACAGTGTTCAAATCCGGACCATTATTCGCAAAACCTCCTCTGCCTCTGCCTCTGGCCTGTGGCTGAAACGCCATGTTTCCCTGCAACTGCGGCTGCGGTTGCAGTACCTGCTGTTGGAACCCTTGCATCCCTTGCAAACCTTGCAGACCTGTCTGAGCTGCTTTAAGTTGCATCATCATCACCTTCTCTTTCAACTTTTTCTGTTTCACTTCAATTGCGTCGCTACAGTATTTCGCATAATTCAACACCTCATCAATCGGTTTCGACTGCCAACAAATCAAATGCGACTTTATCATCTGACTTATCTCTGGCCTCAGCCCTTCCACAAATCTAAACACAAAATGAAGCATGTCCTTCGCCTCTATTGTCTCTGTGCCACTGTAGTTCTTAAACGCCTTCAACAACCTCTCATAGTAACTATGAATCGACTCTTTAGCCTCTTGGGCAGTTCGATCAATCTTCTGCCAATCCAAATTTTTCGCGGCAACTTTCGTCTTCAAATGCTCAATCACCTTGTAGTACAAGCTCATCACCATAGGTGATGGTGCACCCGTCTCCCTGTCTCTCTCTGGTTCACTCGTCGGCCAACCTACAGCTCTTTTGCAATCCTCCCACAAATCTGCCGGAACCACAATCTCAAAGAGAGTATTCAGGTCTTCCCAGAGGCATTTTGCAAGCTTCACAAACCTATCAGTCTGTTGATACCATTCAATCGGCTTCTCTCTCAGTTTGGGAAAATCGTCCGTAAAAGACTGAATATCGCTTCTGTGCCATGGTACATGTATTAATTTTCCCCCTGCTGTCTCCCTCATTGGTAACATTGTTACTGTCTCGCTGCTCTGTGGTCTTTTCTCATTATGCTCTGTAGCACTGTCCCTCCTCTTTTCCTTTCTCTTTACCCACCTGCTTTCCCACTTGTCTAAGCACCTCCATACTTGTGCACTCTGCAGCAATTCCCTAAGGTGTGCCTTCATGCCTGCTGACCTCATGTGTTCAAAATCTGTGGCCCCAAAATCCAACCTATAGCTTCTGCTCAAGTGTTTCATCTTGTCTATGTCAACCCCGTTTCTGTCAGCTACTTCCTGCAAACTTTTATGTACCTTGTTCACTTCTTTCGTAATCTTTGGACATAGATACCTCAGCTCTTCTTCCGAGTAGGACTCCAACCTATTCACACCCATAGTCCCTTCCACCAATTCTTGTGCTTCCATGTTCAGCCTCATCCTATTCAGATAATCTTCTCCTTTCCCACTGGCTGAACTTTGTGTGGAATTCAAACTGTTGAACCACTGTGTCAGCTGTTGTGCATTTACCCCCATCAGTGTAGCGTTCACATCGACTGCCATTGATGGTTGCGGCAACTTTTCAGTGTTCGATGTCAGAGGTATTATCAAGGGGGGGCTCGACCTCACCAGTGTTGACTAAGCACATACGGGACTAAACTCCATCAAGGATCCGGGTCCAGTTGGCTGAGCCGCTATCGGAGTTATCCCTGGAGTGTTTTCTATGCACCTCCTCTCTGTCCCATTCTGCAGCATTGATCCCTGACCGCTCATACCTAGATTAGGCTGACTGTACAGAGGTACCGGTGGACCTACAGTAATGGGTAGTGATATCGCATCTGGGTTTTGTCCATTTCCCATGTTTTGTGGCATGTTCATTCCTACACCATGGGTCATCATTGCCGGCATGCCCATCTGACTCCCCGTCATCTGAGCATGTGCATTTCCCCCCTGCATCTGCTTTTGAGGCATCAGAAACTGAGTTGATTCAGCTTGTGCCAATGTCTGGTTGTGACCATTCTGTACTCCCCTTACGGTTTGTTCTAGAATCATTCCTCCACTGTTGTCACTGCTGTAGTACCCTGGCATCTGCGGCTGATAATTTTCTGCTGGTTTCAACATGGGCACATCTGGATATATTCTCCTAACCTGCGGTATCTGCTGGGTGAACAATAAACTCGGGTCCTTAGATCCCGATGACGCTCCTGAACTCTGGGTTTCACTGTTCTGTACCGATGCCGGAGGGGCAGAACTGGTACTTGGACCTTGTCCATTCTCCGCATAAGGTGGTGGACGGTCGTTCAGCAATTGCATTATTAACTCCTCATCCTCTAACTCCTCTTCTCTTCTCAACTTTTCCTCGTCCTCTCTATCCTTGGAACACTTCCTGTCTGTCTTACAGGTAGCTTTCTTACCTGTCTCCTCTTCTTCCTTAGTAATTGCGGGAAACAGTTTTATTCCCTGCAATACATCTGACCTCCACACCTTCTGTGCATTATCCCACCTAGCATCCGCTAGTGTCTTTTCTACCTTTCTCATCCTGGTCTCAAACTTCTTCTGCTGTTGCTGTCTGGCCATTAGTTCCCAAATCGCTAGAGCCTCAAACTGTGCTGGCCTTGGAGGCACCTTCATGTCGTACATCGTGAATCTCAAATTCTCTAGAATCCTTATATTGAATGTCCCATGTATCGGGAACGCTACGCTCCCATGTTTCTCTGTCAGTTTGTGCCATTGCTTTAGCCAAAGGCACGGAGCTACCCCTTTCTCTTCCATTACAATGTAAGCAGGTGTACCCTCGGGCGGCGTCTCCTCTCCTACGCTCGCTTTAATGTAAGACTCCCCCTTCATCGCACTCCTAAATGCTTTAAAGAATTTCATTTTCTCGTCTTTTATTTCACAAAATTTGTAATCAATAGGTGACTTTAATTCCCGGAATACTCTTCGCTTGCCTTTCCCCTTCCAATCGAGTCCCACGGACTGCGTCCAATCCGTGCGCGACCCTTCTCTCCAACCAACCTATCCCAGCGCGGCTCCTAGTGACGTCACACTCACACACACTGCGGCTGACAAAGCCTCGCGGCTAGTCCTCCTTCACTCACCTCTTTTCGTAACAACTTTTTTTTGCATTTATCGCGAGCTACCAAAAATAAAACAGATCTGTCGGTTTACTACAGGAAGGGTAACACTATCGCTTCAGGACCTTAGGGACTTTTCACTAGCCTCGGCCGCTATTCCGTCTTTCTCGATCCCCACGTTCGCAAGCAAATCTGACCCGCAGACCTACTCTCAACTTGTCAATGATCTGTTCTAGTGCACTTAGAATCTTGTCAAAGCCCAAAGTCGAAGTTTCTTTCACTCCCTAACACACGTACCGACTCGTTGACCACGCCCGATCAACCTACTAAACCGCCCAGACCACAACATGGATCAACATACTCCGGAGTCTCTTGACCTCGCAGGGCCCGTCTCAACAACAACAACCACGTGGACCTTTTTATGCACAAAGCGCCACACGCACATGAAGTTCGACGACTTCCCTACTCTCACACTCGGAGCCGCACCTCCGCTATTTCTATGAAGTTCGACGACTTCTCTACTTCTACACTCGGAGTCGCACCTCCGCTATCTTCTAAAAATAAAAAAATAAAAAAATCCTCACAACCTTTTCACACACCCTGCGGCAATAAGCTGTGCAAGCGCAAAACCCTAACTTCACTCATACCATCACTAGTACCGCCAACGCCGAATCCACACCTCCATTTTCTTCATTCACAAGCTCCGAGATCCCGTGAAAGTCGCGGTGGACCTAGCCCATCATCATTCTGTCAATCTATTTTATCCAAGAAAAATCTATTTCAACTTCTCGTCTGGGGTCTCAAAATGCGTAACCGTTAATTCAACACCATGTACTTTAAGAGTACAGGGTCCCAAAAGACGAAACCGTCCTCTGCTACCATCTACTGATAGAGCGGTCCGTAGTAATAATTTACCTGTGTTCGGACGCTCTTTAGGCCGATTAATCTTTTGACTAAGTGGGAACTCTCTGTACTCTTAATCAATCAATTTCATTAGAATCAATAATCAATAACGAACATAAGCAATACCCTGCTCAACATAACACTTAACAATTAATCCAGAATACATTTCGGCGAACCCTGACCCTTCAGTCAGGAATAACCACACCAGTTTATTGCAAAGTTAGTGAATTTATTTCCCTATATTAACAAAGCTAGCACAATATAAATGTGTCTCAACACCAAATGATAAACATAAATGAACATTAATAGCTGTCCATAACGGCGAAACAAGTGTAATCTATGTAGCATTTGAATCACAAGGCATTCAATAATAGCAATGCAAATCACTAATACGATAATCTGTAATGAACTAATCGCATACATTTAGTCAGCATAACAAGATCTCAAATTGCATCGTGCGACATATGGAATCCTCGTCTAACCTCAAATTAGCATCGGCATGTGGGACTTCATGCAAAAACAATTTAGCAACATTAATTTAGAAAACTCCTAGCTAGGGCTCTTATCAAAATCAGCAGTTGGTTACCTAAAGGAAACACAATGCAATTTTACAATTTCCTTTCATATTTACCAATTACGATCAGCAATCAAGGAAGTCTTCGTCTCACAGGTACCGTTCTTCGGTCAGCATGGGTACCGTTTCGATCAGCATGGGACGGGGCAAAAGGGGCAGGGGTGGACGGGGCAATTGCCTCACGGCGGCAAGGTAAAACTACTACTTCATGCAAGGGGATCAAAGTTAAAGTCTCTAGGGCAAGGATCATTAAAGTCTCTTTCTCTCAATTAGAGAAAGCATCAAAGTGTCTCTCAAAATGGCGTTGCAGTGAAGTGGGCCATAATAGCTGCAAAATGGCGCGATGGGTGCAATGTCGGGTAATGGCCTAATTTCTTCTCGTACACCTGGTTTTTATAGACAACAGTTCGAATCCAGTAGGGTCTTCCATTGGAGGGTTCATAGGTTAGCTTCAAATTGTCCAATCAAAAACGACAGTTCTCAAGCTTTTACTTAAGCATACATTATCCTTGGAGATGGGTACGCACGTTGCAACATTGTATACCAATTAGCTCACTTTCAGAGCCTCCATTGTCCGCACCTGCAAATCGACCTTGGGGTAAAGAGAAAATATGCCAGGCTGGCACGAAACTTTAAGATAAGCATGTGAACGATCTCAGTGGAAAAGTACAGCTTCAAGCAAAAATACACGTTTAATAGCACATTGGAAAAATACGAGCATCTAAACCGTGAGACCAGGCCACTAGGCCGAAGCCTGCACTAAAGTAATGCTAAGCTAAAGCATTTCAAACAAGCAAATCGTAGCACACGTTTATGATTATGTCGGATTAGTGCAATTCTAATACACCACGTTATATAAAGCACGCTTATAAATGTTGGCAAACTACTCTGAGGGCACATTTTGTCCCCGTACAATCTTTATTAGTTCGGTTAAAGTCACACATGATTATTTCACACTACGTTTACGCGTTAATAAATGTAAAACCTTCATTTTTCTGCTTCATCAACCTTGATACTTTGCCTCTCCTCAAGGTTCCAAGTCTACTGATTATAAGCTCTGCTGTCCCAGTTGGCACCTTGTCCCACCTTTTAATTGGGCCCATTTCCCTAATAAATAATTGTTCGGATGGTTCCAGCTAATAATGAGTAAGAGGAAGGGTCTGCTGCTATCAACAACTCGACAGCCATAGTTTGCTCGCCGGCTGGCAGGCTGGCAGTCAAAAAGAGGAGAAAGGTGCACAGAGCCAAACTGCCAAGACCCATGCAAGTATCTGGGTGAACAATTTGGGAATCTTGCCGTACTTGAGTGTCGACATATGGGATATTCTGAGTGATCAGCCTGACAAACGTTTGGATGCTAAATTACAACCAATCTATAATCACCTAGCTACCACTGAGGCTAGCATAAGTAATCTGTTAACTTTGGCAGAAAGTGGCCCAGTTTGTCTTCAAGCACCCGTATCCCAATCTAATGAAGATGATGGTCTCATCCCTCTAATATTGTCCCTTCAATCCTCAAGACATCCTACCCAAAATAGGTTTGTTAGTGGGGCAGATGGGGGTAGTGGTGGCATTAATATTGTCAAACAGGTGGTTGCTACAGCTGTAAATTCCTTGTCACAGGAGATACGTCAATGGACCTCTAACAATCCTATTAACCAGCTAGTCAGCCAACAGCCTAACCGGTTAACTCTGCAAAATCCTATTAACCAGCTAGTCAGCCAAAAGCCAAACCGGTTAACTCAGTGAAATCTGGCCCCCTTCCTGTGATTGACTTGCCACCTGCTTCCCGTCCCTATGTTGTTGTTTCAGCTAATGTGTCTAGCCTCTCAGTGAACTCATCGAAAATGACATTAGCACTCAAAAACTAAGTAATTTTGGGGTTGAACTCTAATGTGTGCAGCAAGTGAGACCTTTTTAATGAGATTTTATTTGTACGGGAAGTGAGGGGTATAGGCCCTTCGGAGAAGCAATTTCCTGTTGACTTTATAATTAACTTTCATAATCCTGTAATGGCCAGTGAAGTGCTAGCCTTAGCTAAAGCTGGTGTGGTATGGTATGGTATGGTAGAGTGAGAACTAAATCGATTAGGATTTTGCCACTTGGCTTTTGTTTAAACACTTAGCTGCTGCTCCTGTAAGTAATATTGGGCATCAAGCTTCTCATCTCAACAAGTTCCCATTACGGCATTATGGAACTATCCTTTTCCACTTAGAAATAGATTCTCTATCTCCCTTATGGGCTTGGAAGATATTGACTGACAACCAAATACAGGTCTCAATCATGGTGATAGCACTGTTGTCATTAGGAGCAATCTTAATAGGAGTGCCTCTTTTATGGGTCAGGACATTAGCCTTTCATTATCAACATCCCATGGTATCCCGCACCGAGGTCCTGATTTCCCTGTTTCTAATTTGGCTGAGGATGTTTTAAACGTGGTTGAGACCTGGTCTCCCATGGGCAGGGATGGTCCTAATTTGAAGTTCCTAAATTTGAACTTTTCTGGCCTGGCTTCCAAGCTATTAATTGTGGGCTATTGGTTGTTTATAAATAATTATGACATTGTGTTTATGCAGGAGACCTGGGCTGTGTCTGAAGTTGCCTTTAACAGGTTTATGTGTTTTAATCTTCTTGCACTCCCTCTTCTATGGGTCGCACTAAAGGGGGCTTGGTGGCCGGTTTAAGGTTAACATTGGATGTAAAATTGTCCCAATTGCAACTGAAATAGCTGGAGTTCAGGTGTTTGACTTAAATTGGAGTACTGGATTTAGGATTCTTATGTTGAATTTTTATAATAATGACTTTACAACAAGGAGCAATCTGACTCTTTTGGGTCTATCCTCTCTAATCGGCTTGCTAGTGGAAAAGGAGATCTATGCAGGAGTGTCACTTAATCCTCTTTTGGCAGGGGACTTTAATGCAAAGTTGGGTAATTAGTTTCCTCAAATAACTTCTCCTTTTGACCCTGTTAAATTAAGGTGTAGATCCTGCTGTCATGGATTCTAGGAGCTGCCATTTATTTTCCCTCCTAATGTCTTATGATCTGGAAAGTGTTGCTCATAGTCCAAATTGATCAGCACTCCCCACGTTTGCTGGGAGGGAGTGTGGGAAAACCATTGATTACAGCTTTGCCTCAATCTACAGCAACCATAATCCTCTATCTTTACAAGCTGTAGTCCAGCATCAGTATGTTGCTGGACCTTGTAAGGTATGAAATACTAAGGACAATGGGCGGAGGGTGGTCTGGCGCTCTGCTGACTTGACCCTAATTATGAATTAGGTACAAATTGATCGCATGGATCTGTTGACATCCTGCCTTTTGGACTGAGGTGATCCTTTTAACTCATTACATAGCTTTGCAGAACTCGTGAATTGTATTAAAATTATTTTGAGCAGACCCAAAAGAAAAACCCATGTAGGTAATAAATCATGGTTGAATAAAGATTGTAGAAAAGAGAACATTATTTTACGACAAGCTTTAAAGCAAATTTCCAGGGATCTGGATGTAATTTTAGCCTGTAGGAAGGCATATGCCCTAGTTTTGAAAAAGAGAAAGTTTGCTACCAAAGACGAGCAATTGGAGGCCAATGTGGTTGCTTCTCAAAATAAGGAACCACAGGCATTTTGGAGGGCGGACCAGGCTGGTCTAGCCAAAGGTCGATCTCCTGGCACAGTCACTGTACATATTACCCCTGATGCCTGTATTGAGCATTTCTCTGGTATTTAGGGCACCAGTACCATCATTCTTGAAGAGGTACAGGTTGATTTGCCGCTAAACACAAGCCTCTTTTTCTCAGAAGAAGAAGTACTTAAAGCTATTTATAATAGCCATCCAAATAAGGCTCCAGGTCTGGATGGGATCCCTCTTGATTTGTTTATAGAAGACCCTAGGCTTGGTGACCGATTATCGCTAATATTTTTTATTCTGTTTGCCAGGTCGAGCCACCACCTTTCTTGGCGCACATCCATAGTGGTATCAATTTTAAAAAAGGGAAATGCTGTTGAACCCAGGTGATGCTGCACAATTTAATTACTTGACTCCTCCTCCAAAATAAGTGGTAGAGTCGTTTTGGAGCGAATCATCTCTTGGGTGCATGATAATGATGTTTTTTTCCCAAGTGCAATACGGTTTCAAGAATGTTTGAGTACAATTGAACAGTGCCTTAATTTACACGTACTTATAGCTGAATATAAATACGCGAAGGGCACTTCTATCCATCTAGCATTCATGGACTTAACATGTGTGTTCGATTGTGTTAATAGATCAAAGCATGGGTCTTGACATGGGCCTGGTTGCTTATTTACAACTCCTCCATCAGGATCTCAAGACCATAGTCATATATGGCCTCAATGGTGAGCGCACATTCCCATTTAGAGTTAACCGCGGAGAGTGGCAAGGGTACTTTGTTACCCTAATTTTATTTCTGCTTTATATAAACAGTTTGGAAAGTACTCTGGTTTCCGCAGGAGCTGATGTACCATGCATTAGCAACAGAGCCCTCCCCGCCCTTCTGTATGCAGATGATGCAGTTCTGTTGAAAAGAATGGCAAACGGGCTAAAACAGCTGGTCACCTTTCGTCGCTTTTATGAAGGGGTTGAAGTTAGAGACAAACTACTCAAAGACATTCACAATGGTATTTGTCCCCAAAACCACTTAAACTCGTACACTGTGTATAGGAGGGAGAGGACTGGGCAGAGTGCGCTCTTTCCAATATTTGGGGTGGGATTTTGATGATGCCTGCGCTTGGTTTCCTTGTCCTAAAGCCAGGGTGTCCCACTTTTTGTGTGCGGTGGGAATTACTTTTTCCCTTGCCACCAGCATTGAGAAATAACCTGTTGCACCCATTCTTGAAATCTATAAATGGAAATGTTTACCGACCTGGGCTTATGGTATGGGGGTTTGGGGGTATAGCGATGTTGGTTCCATTCATGTTGGGTGTTTCACCATCAACTCCTCATTTTTCCTTACATCTGGAATTAGGCTTACACTATGGACAAGATACGATTAATGCAGCCCCGTTGGTGCTCTGGTGCTCAATCTCAATCTCAATTGAGCAATTATCAGGGACTGTCTTTCTAGCCATTTCGGACTATCTATCCCATGGCTGAAATATATTAGGGATACTATGATAGCATTGGGTTGCCCTCATTTGTTTCATAATCCACACTTAGGTGGTCCTTCCGACCTCGGCGGTCTTTTCTTCAGACCGCCGAGGCCGGGGGAGACAGAATACCGCCATTGCCGGCGGTATTCATGCCTCCCTATTCTGACATTTCCGCTGGGCCAGCGGACGGTAACAGCGCTACCGTCCGCTGGCCCAGCGGAAATGGCACATCAACATTGCCGCCGGCTCGTAATAGAGCCGGCAGCAATGTTGATGTGCAGCGGGTGCAGTAGCACCCGTCGCGCATTTCACTGCCCGAAATTCGGGCAGTGAAATGCGCGATGGGGCTATGCCTGGGGGCCCCTGCACTGCCCATGCCAAGTGCATGGGCAGTGCAGGGGCCCCCAGGGGCACCCCCAGTCCCCTTACCGCCAGCCTTACAATGCCGGTGTTTACCGCCACGGACAGGCTGGCGGTCGGGGACTCATAATCCCCAGGGCAGCGGTGCTTGCACCGCTGCCCTGGGGATTATGCCCGCCAGGCGGAAGCCTGTCGGGAAAGTGGAGGGGCCGGCGGTCTGACCGTGGCTTTTCCGCCACGGTCAGAATTGCTGGCGGAACACCGCCAGCCTGTTGGCGGTGTTACCGCCAACATACCGCCGGCCGCCAGGGTCGGAATGACCTCCTTAATCTCAAAACATTATAACGCCTGGGTTCAGGGTTGTTTTGTTAAACAAAGAAAGGCTTCTTGGGAGGCTAATGAGCTCATAAAGCCGAATGTAAGAGAGTACTGTATGATAAGGATGTCAATGGGGATGGCGCCATATTTGTTCTATGTACAGCATATGAGCGAATGTCAATGACCCTGTTTACAGTGGAGTCCATACGTTGGCTGCTGTGTTTCCCTCAAGGGCAGTTCTCAGCTGTTGATATTTGCCTCTGTCCATATGATAAGCAATCTTCTCAGTCATTTTCGCATTTTGTCTTTTTTTGTAAATTTGATATGACCCTTACAAGGCGTTACTTTCTACCTTTACTGCAAAAGTACAAGGTCATCAAATGTAGGGTTGCATTGTTTTTCCTACAACAGTTAAATGATTATGAAACGTGTTTTGCTGTTGGCTGTTTTTTAAAGACACCTTATCCCTGAGAAGGACAGTACTGTTTTAGCTATTTTTATGCAGATTTGATGAAATTTCATGATTTTTAGCCCTCTCTTAGCATGCGATTTTTATAGATTTTATCTGCACATATATATATATATATATATATATATATATATATGTGTGTGTGTGTATATATATATTTTTTTATTTTTATTTTGTTTTACTGAAAAAACAAAGGTTACAGGGACGTTATAGTTAGGTCATGAATTTACTCCCACAAAACCAGAGAAGTTCAGCAGTTATAGTTACCTAAGCTAGCTAAAACTTGTGCCCGGATAATGCACTGCTTATGACATCACATATTCACTCATGACATAGTCAGTGACATTACTGATGGCATCACTGATGACAATTTTCTCATCACTCACCCACTCTTCAAGTTCTTTGATGAGAATTTTCTCAAAACACTTTCCCTCCACATTAAGTAGGGCACTGAAACAATTGTTTTCTGCCTGTCATAAGACCCCTTCTTATGAATGGAAACTAGAAGAGAGCCCCTCCAGCTGTACGGCACCTGATTCCTAGTTAGATATCCATTAAAAAGAGGAGTAAAGGGACTTGTCTATTCTACTCTTGCTCCCTTGAATATCCTGACTGGAAGCCCATTTGGGCCACTAGCACCTGCAGATCACATGTTAACACAAGTATTAATGATCATGTCATCTGTGATTACATCCAATGCTGAAAAAGGGACATATGCCTTGTCAAAGTCTTGGATGGTCATTGGACCAAACAGTGGAATAAGGGGATCGACATATAACATGGAAATAGTAGCAGACCAGCCAGACGCAGAGATGTTAATTAATTCCCTTGTTGAGTGGTCACCTGGGAATTTAGGGACTACTAGCCAACATTTTTAGAGTTAATGGATTTTATTACTTCCAGCACAATGGTCTATTGTTCGTTTTGCAGCAGTTGTTTTTCCTCATGTAAGTGATGATGATACAATTTTTGTATGATCTTGAGTGCTTCTCTCAGAGCCAGGTTGGCTTTATCCTTATTCACACTCTTATCATTCTGTTCAGTTGCGTTTTTATCAGTAAAAGACTTGATTTTTTGAGGGCGGAAAAGGATCAGAGCGATGTTCCTGAGGACTTATCTGAGAAGAAGCAGGGGATCTTAGTAGGCCATTAGTGAAGTCGGAGCAGCCTTTCGACTAATTGTTGAGTTGCCTTCATTGGGAAGAATAATAATGCTTGCAATTGCCCCATCTTTCTGCCATTAGTTCCACCATCCCACCGAAGCCTTCAAACAATTTCCATCTCTAATTAGTGGCCTAGCACAGTTTCTTTTTGCCAGGGAACTGCCTTCAAGGGAAAAGAACATGACAGAATAGCATTATCACTAATAAGGGTATATTCAATTCTTAAATTTTCGACCCAGCGAAAATGCTGGATTTTTATCCACAAGTAATCAAGTGCGGCCACCTTTCGTGTGTGTGGACCGCAACTTGGTCACATATCCTTCTGCCATTCAGCGACCGTAGGGCTAGGCTGTTCAGGGTGAAAGTAAGTGTTATACTAGCTATGGTGCTTCTGGCCGGAACAGTAACATTTATTTTTGCCGAATTCCACATCATTGGTTTTCAATATTCAGCCCTTCCTGGTCGTTCATTGAGATTAACAAATTAGCATTGAATTCCCCTGCTAGTTACCATATAGATTTTAAGTTGACAGGTCCTAATTGGCTCAGGATATCAATTAAATACCTCACCATAGCCCTATTTGTGGCCTGATTTGCATTTATGTATATACACCCTAGGACCACGGAATTATGAGAAGGATTTTGGCCAGCGGTAGGCTCGAGCTTTAATATGATTATCTTGCCATTAAATTCTACTAACGTGGAGGTGGTTGGCCATAATTGATTATGTACGTAAATTAAGACACCAATAGAGTGGTATAACTCAGTATAATCATGCCAAGGATTTAGATTAGCTTGCCAGGTTTCTTGTAGACAAACTATTTAAAGGTTTGTATGAGCTGTAATTAGTCAGACAAAGAGATTCAATTATTGTAGCTCCTAATCTTCCATGAGCAAATATTATGCATAGTGGAATGGTCCCTTGGGCTTAAGTTTGGGATGGTGTTGCATGACGCCTGGTAACTAGGCCCAATTATCATCTGTAAATTTTAAATAAATGACACCAGCCCCTTATACCTGATCCATTGTCTTCACATATTATTATGTTGTTCTATATCATTATCTTCACACATTATTATGTTGTTCTATATCATTGTCTTCACACATTATTATGTTGTTCTATATGTTTAAATGAGGTTAGCTCTTAGATTGTCCAATAGCACCGTGCAGAACTGAAGACCTCGAATGGACTGCTGGTGCGCCATAGTGAACTCTTTTGGGCTGGCTGGATGTTTCAAAGAAAGATGGATATTTGGACCTGATTGGTTCAACAATCCTTACACGCCGTTGTTCAAACCTATGTTTTTCTTCTTGAATTAGGGGGGTGATGTTCTTATTAAGGAACTGTATCCCTGTTCTTTCATTAATTTCCTATTTTATTCCTGCAAAGTCTGTTTCATTGGAGGTTATATTTCCTAAGTCTGGGATGGCCACAAATAGTTGTAGTACATTCCCTCTATTCATTATATCTTCCTTGCCACATGATGCCTATTCAAGATACAGTGTTAGAATGCCTGCTCTGCTTTCATCATGGTCTGATGGGCTAGCCCTCAAATTAAATTTCTGGGTGTCACAGGAGTTGTTGGCACAAATTATGGCCTGGTCAAACTGATTCTGACTGCTGTTGGAAGGCCCAGGCTGAAAGTTGGACAGTATCAACACCTTTTCATCTTATGGGACACTTTTGCTCCTGCAGCACTTTCTATCAGTTTAGGCTGATGGGAATCATAAATGGTGGAGTCGGGTCCACTGAAAGATTGCCAGGACAAGTTTACGGTACTTGCTGATGCAATCGCCATAGCACCTACCTGTGTAACAAAATCCACATTGCTTGCTGGAATGGTGTTTACCCATTGCTTAGTTTGTGAGACCTGAGAGAGAATGGCATTTACTATTAAAAGAGATCTGTTTATTTCCACGCTTTGCAGATGGAGCTAGCTCAACGTTCACATCTATAGCCAAGCACAGGTGTTGAAAAAACTTTGGACAATGGGAATGAGGCATCATGAGGGCTCCTGCTGAAATTTCGCATGATGTTCGTTTTCACAATATTAGTAGTATTAGTATCCCCACACAATGATCCGGGTTTAGCAAAACTAGGAAATAAATTTTGTTGGGATAAGGCTCCATCTTTTAGCTTTTTATACAGTTTTCTCATTTGTATTTTTTTTTTGTTCTTTCTTGAGATAACTGGCAAATTCTGGTCTTTTTGGAGGGACTTGGTAGAGTCATGGCCACTTTTTAGGTTATAAACCTCCCAGTTCAGGTCAGCATTTAGGGATGACATGATCAAAGAAAGATCAGCTAATTTTTCTACAACATTGGTGCAGAAACATGTGTCATCAGTATTTTTAGTATGGTTTGCCAGGTTTTGCAGAATAACTATTGGAATATCAAGTTTGTCTGCGTTCATCATCGCCACCCCACTAATTGAGGAGATCACTTTTTCCATCAAGTGATTGCTTCACTAGAATATTCAATCGGTGATGTATGTCTCATTTGCTGCCAAAACATTGACAGATGAATTGTGGTTAGAGATGGGCTGGTCCATTATTATCAAGCTTTCATCAGCATAAGATGTTCTTGTTTGAAAGACATCCTCAGCGATCGGTATCACTTTCTAAACTGACCCATCAGGCATTGCTTTTCTTTAACCAGTGTATCAACGTCAAAATAAAAAAGAGTAGATTTAACTAATTTAGGGGGTAGCGGCGACGGCGTCAGTAAGCATACATTTTACAATAGACCTTCAATGAAATCAAACTCTATGAGGGCAGCCAGAATCTGGTGGTTCCATATACCACATAGAATTTTCTTCAACAAAGTTTGATGCCAGTATCTTGTCCTGTGAACACCTTAGAGCCGACAGACTCCTTTCCCAGACATTAAATCTAAGAGGTGCTAAATAATTGCTTTCTTTTGTGACTCTACTGGACTAGCTGCTCATACAAGGTGGGTGCTCTGCCAGCGTTTTTAGCACACCTTTTCATTTTCCTCTCCTCACTATTATTCAACAGTAACAGGGATCTGCAAGTTCACATTCTCTTCAAAAGGTGCTGCAAAGGGTCCTACTCCTCACACTCCTCAGAGAAGGATGTACTGTTTACTGTCCCTGGAGAGAACAAACCCAGCAAACCCATAATCAGCCACCAGGCTTTAACCACAACCGGTGCTGTCTGGGGGATAATCGAGTGGAGGATCAGACAGGTCAGGCAAACAAACAAACATTGGAGGGGGAGAGTGAGCAGGAGCTACATTGGGCAACAGACTGCATCCAAGGCCTAGCTGGGCCGCCTCATTGGCGCCCGGACTCACTCCTCACAGCGGCTTCTCCCAGCCACTCCACTCACTGCACTGTGCCTGGCTCGCCTCTCAGATGACTAACACACCCAGTGCACAAGCCCCAGACTTTTTGTGTCATTTTGTGCACATATTTGCCACATTTTCTTTCGTCTTCATTATCTGCTTGATACAGCATGTGCTAATATAATATATTTGAGTGCATTAATCAATGCTTTCCTAAATGTCCCATCTCATTGTACAAATTGTGATGTAATTGAAAAGGCTCACTTCATGAAATATTTGACACTTTTTTGAAACTCTTTAGCTTTGCACACTTGAGATTCCAGTTGACCAGATACATATGGTTTTTACTGGAACCATGTATAGAAGTGTATTTTTCTAAAAGGAAAAGTGTATTTGGAGCCGACAAAACCCATGGTACTAGTTATATGATAATAGGTACCTAAATTTACAGATACCATTGGACGATAATAACCATTTCGAAGAGCACACTGGAATCAACGTTTAAGAGTAAATTATGAGGAGATTAATGTACCCAAACAGACAGGGATAACAGGCCTGAAGAAGCAGTGGAATTTGGTCATTAATCTAGATCAGATGTTCTTAACCTGTGGTCGGTGGATCTCTTGCACCCCAATTCAGGAAGCATGTGACCGTTTAGAAATGAAATAAAATAACAAACTGGTAAAGTGTACATACATAAAACAAATCCGTGAATGTGAAGGAATTTGAAATAATTAAAGGTTATAAGTTGAGTTGGTATCCCAAGCTTGATTTGTGGGTTCAGCACACATACAGTAAACAGAATATGGAATGGATTAGTGGTGGGCTTGATAAAAGCATGCATTACGAAAATAATACACAAAGTGATATTCTAAAATCTGGCATATTGCTTCCTCTTTTAACAATAAACCTACATTTGAATACCTCCAAACGTCCCATTAAAATTTTGAATTTAAAAAAAATATATTTTGGTTAGTTAAATACAAATATTTCATAATGTGTGTATTAGTTTGATGTACACTTGTTAATGTTTTTGTGTGGTGTTTTATGTTCAAATCGTAGAAAATACACATGAAGGATTCCCGCCTTCCTGTAAGTGGTTCAGTGGTGGTTAAGATTACGGTTAAACTACTGATCTAGGTTAAACCTAGTGAGGCATATAACACTTACAAACCACTTTCTCAATTGCCATTTATTTTCTCCATGGAGTCTCACCCTCAAATTGACTATCCTCTAGAGGCAAGATTCCTTTGTCAGTCCTTCCAACTCCTTGTCAGTCTGCTCCAACGTCAGGGCACAGAACACTTGCACTGAAAAAGAACTACACATGCCTGCACCCAGCTCAGCATTTGTCGCAGAGCACAAAATCAACTGAGACACTACCATCTTTCAAAAACTGGAGTAAAACTGAGAAGTAGATAACGGATCTGAGTTGAGATAAGTGACCGGACAAGGCCATAGGCTATGCTTCATTTTCATGTTGGAACAGATCTCCACAGTATGGCTTTTATTATTACCAGGCCAGTCTCCAACTCTAGGACTCTTTGGCCTTTATGGTTGTATGCTTGCTACTAGGAAAACAAATACAAAAAGAAAAGGCTCGTAAAACAAGCACTGGCAACGTCAGTCAGTCTCACCTTCTGTCTTTGAAAATGCAGCCCAGTTGGCTTTGCCAGTGTTCAGTATTGGCAAAGAAGACAAAATAAGTGATTATTTCCAATGCTGGACATATTCGGACAAAAAATAACTCTAATGTGTTAAAGGTGGCTTGAAGTGTCACAAAAGGTAGAACACCAGGTTCCTTGTGCAGGTCTAGCCCCTGTCTGTGGTTCACACATTCACAGGGTCTGTGGCTTATTATTGACCACTCAGTACTTGCATTTGTGTGGGTTTCTGCTGGCCACATTACTTGCTGCACACCTCTCACATACAGATCCGCATTATCTTCAGCATTAGCACGTCAAGCTCATTACTTTCATGGGGGTAGTCACATCCTCTACTGCTATTACCAGGGGTGTAGCTTCAAGGGGGGGGTGTTACACCCCCCTAATAAATGTATTTTGTGATAAATAGTTGGGTGCAAGTTCTTTCAGTCGGATATGGTGAGGGGGCTGTCTGATTGCATCAGGAATTTTTACACACACAGACAAAAACACACACACGCTCTCCCTTTCTCTGTTTGGAAATACTTCAAAAAATTTGGTTATTTCACAAAATAATTATCTCACATAGATCACCTACCGATCCGCATTCCTCTCCCTTTCCACTGCCTTTTAAGCCCCTGTTGTGCGCCCTGCATGTCCTGCAATGTATTTTACATCATGTGCCAGCCTGATGGTCGGGAAATCTGAAGCTAATGCACCCCAATCATACTGACCAACCTATTCCCCTGGACATTACATCCTGCCTTTGTGGTCATCTGGAATGACAGGAGAATAGCAGCCCAACAGGAGCAAAGCAGTGACAGCTACGCTCCAGGACCTGAAGTAAGAGCTGCATTACGAAGCCAGTCTGGCACATATGAGGGGTAGTGGCCTGGCAAAGGGAGCAATCCTGAAGTAAGAGCTGCATTAGGAGCCCAGTCAGGTGCATACTGTATGAGGAGTAGCGGCCTGGCGAAGGGAGAAATCCTGATGTAAGAGCTGCATTATGAGGCCAGTCGGGCACATATGAGAGGTAGCGGCCTGGCGAAGGGAGCAATCCTGAAGTAAGAGCTGCATTAGGAGCCTAGTCGGGCACAAACGAGGGGTATTGGCCTGGCAAAGGGAGCAAAACTGAAGTAAGAGCTGCATTACGAGGTCAGTCAGGCACACATGAGGGGTAGCAGCCTGGCAAAGGTAGCAATCCCGAATTAAGAGCTGCATTAGGAGCACAGTCGGACACATATGAGGGAGAGTGGCCTGGCGAAGGGAGCAATACTCCTGAAGTAAGAGCATTATGAGCCCAGTCGGGCACACATGAGGAGTAGCGGCCTGGCAAAGGGAGCAAGACCTGCGTTAGGAGCCCAATCGGCCCATATGAGGGGTAGCGGCCTGGCGAAGGGAGCAATGCCAATGTAGGAGCTGCATTAAGAGCCCAGTTGGGCACACATGAGGAGTAGCGGCCTGGGGAAGGGAGCAAGACCTGCATTAGGAGCCCAGTCGGGCACACATGAGGAGTAGCAGCCTGGTAAAGGGAGCAAGACCTGCATTAGGAGCCCAGTCAGGCACATATGAGGGATAGCGGCCTGACGAAGGGAGCAATCCCGAAGTCAGGGCTGCATTAGGAGCCCAGTCGGGCACACATGAGGAGTAGCGGCCTGGTAAAGGGAGCAAGCCTGAAGTATAAGCTGCATTAGGAGCCCAGTCAGGCACACATGAGGGTTAGCGGCCTGGCGAAGGGAGCAATCCCGAAGCAAGAGCTGCATTACGTGCCCAGTCGGGCACACATGAGGGGTAGCGGCCTGCCGAAGGGAGCAATTCCGAAGCAATAGCTCCGTTAGGAGCCCAGTCGGGAACACATGAAGGGTAGCACCCTGGCGAAGAGAGCAATCCCGAAGTAAGAGCTGCATGAGGAGACCAGTCGGGCACAGATGAGGGGTAGCGGCCTGGCGAAGGGAGCAATCCCGAAGTAAGAGCTGCCTAAGGAGCCCAGTCGGGCACACATGAGGAGTAGCGGCCTGGCGAAGGGAGCAATTCCGAAGCAATAGCTCCATTAGGAGCCCAGTCGGGAACACATGAAGGGTAGCACCCTGGCGAAGAGAGCAATCCCGAAGTAAGAGCTGCATGAGGAGACCAGTCGGGCACAGATGAGGGGTAGCGGCCTGGCGAAGGGAGCAATCCCGAAGTAAGAGCTGCATTAGGAGCCCAGTCAGGCACACATGAGGAGTAGCAGCCTGGCGAAGGGAGCAAGACCTGCATTAAGAGCCCAGTCGGGCCCATAAGAGGGGTAGCGGCCTGGCGAAGGGAGCAACCCTGAAGTAAGAGCTGCTTTAGGAGACCAGTCAGGCACACATGAGGAGTAGCGGCCTGGCGAAGGGAGCAATCCCGAAGTAAGACCTGCATTATGAGCCCAGTCGGGCACATATGAGGAGTAGCGGCCTGGTGAAGGGAGCAATCCCAAAGTAAGACCTGCATGAGGAGACCAGTCGGGCACAGATGAGGGGTAGCGGCCTGGCGAAGGGAGCAATCCCGAAGTAAGAGCTGCCTTAGGAGCCCAGTCGGGCACACATGAGGAGTAGCGGCCTGGCGAAGGGAGCAATTCCGAAGCAATAGCTCCATTAGGAGCCCAGTCGGGAACACATGAAGGGTAGCACCCTGGCGAAGAGAGCAATCCCGAAGTAAGAGCTGCATGAGGAGACCAGTCGGGCACAGATGAGGGGTAGCGGCCTGGCGAAGGGAGCAATCCCGAAGTAAGAGCTGCATTAGGAGCCCAGTCAGGCACACATGAGGAGTAGCAGCCTGGCGAAGGGAGCAAGACCTGCATTAAGAGCCCAGTCGGGCCCATAAGAGGGGTAGCGGCCTGGCGAAGGGAGCAACCCTGAAGTAAGAGCTGCTTTAGGAGACCAGTCAGGCACACATGAGGAGTAGCGGCCTGGCGAAGGGAGCAATCCCGAAGTAAGACCTGCATTATGAGCCCAGTCGGGCACATATGAGGAGTAGCGGCCTGGTGAAGGGAGCAATCCCGAAGTAAGACCTGCATGAGGAGACCAGTCGGGCACAGATGAGGGGTAGCGGCCTGGCGAAGGGAGCAATCCCGAAGTAAGAGCTGCATTAGGAGCCCAGTCGGGCACACATTAGGAGTAGCGGCTTGGAGAAGGGTGCAAGACCTGCATTAGGAGCCCAGTCGGGCACATATGAGGTCTAGCAGCTTGGCGAAGGGAGCAATCCTGAAGTAAGGGCTGCATTAGGAGCCCAGTCAGGCATACATGAGGGGTAGCGGCCTGGCAAAGGGAGCAATCCCGAAGTAAGACCTGCATTACGAGCCCAGTCGGGCACATATGAGGAGTAGCGGCCTGGTGAAGGGAGCAATCCCGAAGTAAGACCTGTATTGCGGAACCTGCCAGGAGTGCATGGGTAGCAACTGCTCAGCACAAAGACCCAAAGCAGGGTGAGACGGTTTGCAGACCCTGCCAGGCTTGCATGGAGAGTAGAGACCGGGCAGAAGGGAGCCAAGCAGTGAGAGCTGCTTTACATGGCCTGCTGAGGGCACATGCAGCAGAAGACTGGAGAAGCAGGAGGAAAGAGATAGGGCGAGAGCACCCTGACTTTAATAACTGGAAAACACACTTCTTCTGAGACGTTGATATCCTCAATATAGTGTGGACTGATACCAATGCAAATGTGCAGACCTAGGCATAAATCTCCAAAGCCAGCTTCCAAGCAGATAGGTACAAAAAAATTTTTTTTTTAAAAGAGCTTGTTCATGAGAGGGATGATCCAAGTTTCTCCTGGAAGAGCGCAGGACATAACCCAGAAAAGGTAGTAATCACATTGAAAATTAAATAAATGGCACCACAAAGAGTAACTTGGACAGAGAAATCCATCCAGCACTGGGACATACACAAGAGAAACATCCTTAACCGTTTGTCAGCAACAGGAGAGCTAACAAATTTGTGGGGCCCTTTCCATTGGAAGGAACTGCACTGGCCAGTAGATTTAAGAGTGTAGTTACTTGAAGGGCAAATAATGACAGAGAAATTATACTAAGGTTGAGTTTTATAAGTTTTGTTAGAATATTCACCTGAGCCTGTAACTTCCTTTGACCAAGTTGAGAAATGATCCAGCGGGGTATCCACTGCCATATCATGCCCTTGCCTTCTCATACGTGACGGATCATGCACTCCAAATAAGGCCACATTGTGAGCTGCAAGTTTGTGTAATATCCCATTGGTACAACTGTTTTTAAATGACACCCATGGTGAGATAAGCCTGAATTTAGAAATCAGTACTATAGAGAATTTGTGATTACATTTGTGGTACTTTCCAGGTGCCTTTTCTTCTCTGTGACGTTTCTCCCTCTTGCATCTGAGCCATTGTGTTGGCCTAGTCCCTGCTTTCCTTATAAAGGGCATTGGAGGATGACCCCTAAGACCTTGATATCTTTCACAACTTCAAATATCAATCCTAAACTCATGCTTTTGATTCAGCTGTCCATGTAAGGTTCAGAGACTTCAGGACATCTTCCCTCTTGGAGCCTGGAAAGGTTTTAGGCTAGAACGTTCGCCCTGGGCTCCCTTGAGGTGTAGAGTGGGAATATTGAGTCCCGATTCTTGACGGGAGCAGAATATCATTACAACAATATTGTAGGACAAAATATTGAATGGTAAATTTCAATACATCTTATGTATCTTACTACAAGTCATGTAGTAGATCTGCAACTCCTTCTGTGCACTCGTCTTTTGATATTTTTTCCCTCAACATTGTTGTAAAGATGTGCTGTCCCTCCAGAATTGTGACTCACTAATCCTACTACATTCCTCTCTTTATACCCCACTTTTTCTGCTTCTAGATCTATATTTTAATTAGATCTTTCCACAGACTTTGTGAAACAAATCACCCTCTCCTAGGCTTTATAGCACTCATTCCCATGAGTTTCAGCTTTCCTGTCACAGGACATAAGTTAAAGCTGGCAGCATAGTGCTCACATCTATAGCTTGCTCCTTCTCTGATCTTGGGTGGTCCCTAGAGCACAATTTACAGCTTTTTCTATAACGCCCAATTCCCATGGATTGCTACTCTGTCGTTCTTGAATAGACTGAGTTTATACTACAGTTACTCAAAGCATGTTCCAGCAAGGGTAGAACCTTCCACCTCAGCTTTTCCTACGCTTTTTTTGTAAAGTTTTTGTATGGCAAAAACCGACCCAAAAGTATTGGAGTGCTTTACATGAGCATCAGTTACATTGCAACAGGTAACATTCATTTTTTAGACACACTCAAAGTGTTAAAAATTTTATATATACAAGCCACTCTACAGATGGTAAGTATTAGCATGGCTGCAGGACTGTGTCCAGTGGTCGAAGTGGGCGGGATTGAACGGACACGATGTGCCCCTACATTTTTAATCTATGAAAACCCATTACCCTACTGTTTTTTGAGAAGACAACCGTCCTGGGACGGTTAATCCCAATATTAAATTGCTTCTGCTCAAGTATCACTGAGGGTGTCTCCTGTGCTGTGAAACTGAAGGCGGGCAGACAGCTTAGCAGTAAACAAGACTTCTTGCCAGGGTGCCTGCTTGCCTGAAACAAATGCAAATGTGGGCAACTGACTAATATGCGCATATAAAGGGTGCTATTAAGTCAGTACTGGTTTTAACTAGTAGAAAAAGATTCATGTGAGGCAATCAAGCAAAGTTTTGTTAAAGGTCTGTGAATACAATCATTTAACCATTTATCAACAGCACTCTATATGCGCTCATAGTACGCTAGAGGAAAAAGGTTGTTTTAGCAGCTTAAACTTGTTTAACTTTAAAACACGGTTCTAAACGGAGGCCCTTGAAACCATTCCTGTCCTCTTAAGTGCCAGAGTTGTTCTGTCATTCTGCAATGTTCGTGCATGTACTTAAGATGAAAGGCCAATAAATAATTATGCATCTGAGAATAGTAAACAGTCTTTGCAGGACAACGACATGTAATAGCTAATGTGCTTAATTATCTGATTATTGAGCTGCACAAAATATATATATATATAAGTTATTTTACAACAGACATGCTCTGCATAGCACTGACTTTTATGTGAAGTATGCAGGGCCGAAACGTAGCCGAATTGCTTGAAATGCTACTTAATTTTGATAACCTGGAGCTGTTAAACTGAGAGCCCCAGCCACAGGAGGGACCAAGCATCTGTAACAAAGCGCTAATGTCACATCACTCCACCTGGCCAGGACTGCAGGCACACCCTGCAGTAGCACTTCGACACTAGGAAAATTAGCATTTGAATAGGTCCTGGCGATCGGGACAAACATACATTGACACTCATTTCTAGTGCAAAAGGTCATTTATTTAGGACAGGATTTAACATCAACAACAACAACTTTGAACTGTATGAAATCCCTCTCGCCCAACTTTCAACTTAAAAGCTTCCTTATGCTCTTCCTTCTCTTCTAATAGCTCTCTTCAAATCCCCTCCCCTAGACACTCCCCTATTCCTTCCATGCCCTCCTTGTTTGTAAACAAACCTCCCCCCCCATTCTGATCCTTCACCTAATTTTTCCCCTTGGAAGGGGGGAACAAGCCCGCATCTGGCTCTCCCCCTCCCCCATTTCCTGCCAACCCTCGTGCACTGCACCTGTCCTAACTGACGTTGAAAACCTAACCCTACCTACCTGACTCACGCCTTACCCCTAACTACTCTCTCCATGCTGCCTACCTTCTGTGCAGGGCGGGTGGGTGGTCAACACCTTCCTCCCTCTAATGGTCGGCCTGGAAAGAGGCCGACCCCACCCCTCCAACCCCTTTTATCCCTTCCCTAAAGCCCACCCCTACTCACCTGTCCCCCAATCATGGCACACCGCGCCACTTCCTGCTGTCCCGAAAAGACCCGCGGAGAGACTAGAGCGAGTATCTCTCTCCGCGGGCCCCCCCATCGGGACAAACATACATTGACACTCATTTCTAGTGCAAAAGGTCATTTATTTAGGACAGGATTTAACATCAACAACAACAACTTTGAACTGTATGAAATCCCTCTCGCCCAACTTTCAACTTAAAAGCTTCCTTATGCCCTTCCTTCTCTTCTAATAGCTCTCTTCAAATCCCCTCCCCTAGACACTCCCCTATTCCTTCCATGCCCTCCTTGTTGGTAAACAAACCTCCCCCCCCCATTCTGATCCTTCATCTCATTTTTCCCCTTGGAAGGGGGGAACAAGCCCGCATCTGGCTCTCCCCCCTCCCCCATTTCCTGCCACCCAGGAAAACCCATGTGGCGTTTTTCTGCCCCACCCGGCAAACCCTCGTTTGCCACCTTGATTCCTTCTCATGTCCTAATCCACAGGTCCTCTCCCCACAAATTTTCCAGCATCAGCCTCAAACCCATCAAATAATACGCATTTCCCAATTGCGATAAATGAACTCCATCATCTCTGAACAATGTCCCCTATTGTTCCTTAATATCCTCGTGCCTCAGCACCTTAATCCCTTGAGCCCAGCAAAATACCCTCATTGCCCTATTCAACTTTTTCCGAGCCCGTTCAATGGCTCCGTGGTTGATTGCCCCGCTCCATACCCGCCTGGGTATAAACTCTGTCCATACCAGACATGTCCCGCACAGGTTCCGCTTCAATAGCTCCAAATCTTTCTGCATAAATTGTATCAATGTGAGCCCTGATTGCCTCACCAAATCATTTTCTCCCAAGTGTATCAGCAACAAATCCGGGCATCCCCACTGCGGCAAATTCCCTGTGATAAATGGGAGTAAACTCCCCCACCTCATTCCGCTCTTTCCCCACCAACGCACTTCGTGGTGTCTGCTGGGCAGTCCCATTGATCTGCCGTAGATCTGTTTTTCAACGGATTTTGCCGCCCAATGTACGAATGAATGGCCGACCAGCCAAGTCACTGTCTTATCGTTCCTCGGTCCGGCCACGCACCCTGTAAAGAAAAAACACTATAACAACTGTGATACAATTCTAAACCCCCCCCCCCCCAACCTGGGTTTCCTTAGGGCCTAACATAGCGCTCGCAGCATCGGGATTTCCATCTACCTATTGCTTTAATCTTTGCCCAATCCCATCCTAAATGAGCTGCTGTTGTTGCTGCCCCAATCCTAAAGGAGTGCGTTCCAAAATCCCCTGCTTGCCGCCCAGTCCGGCCCAAAGCCATCCTCAAAACCTGCAGCAACTGATAGCTAGTGAGTTTCTTACCTGATGCATGTACAAACACCCCTGCTTACCCCGCCTGCCCCCACTTCTGTTTGAAAACCATCCACTCCTTCACTGGGCAAGCTAGATCATCACCTCCTTTCTCCAACCATACCCATTTCCCTTTTCCTAACTGGTCCGTCTTGGACTTCCTGAGCCATATGCCCAATCTCCCTTGATGCATGCAGATCTCCCTCTCCTTCACACCGCAGTCCTTGCCTATGCCCAACAATTCAGATACCCTAAAAGCCCCGAAAAACATCCAGACCATACACAACCTGAAGAGTCCTACTTCGTGTTCGTCCGTGCAACATACTGGCAACACATGCAAAAGTTCCTTCAGTATCCCGAAAGTTATGGGCTCTCTTGCCTTACTTCCCTCCCCGGCCCTAACCCTGCCCCATCCTTTCAACATTTTTCCCAATAAATCATTCCGTGCTGGATCCGTACCAAAGAAAAGCTTCCCATAAAATGAGACTCCTGCTAATTTCCCGCCTATCGTGGCCGGGGATAGCCCTTCCTTGATCAAATACAGCACAAAGCATAAGGCCCGTGCTTCCAAACGCTCAGACCCCTGAGCCCAGAAATTGCCCTTAAACTCTTCAAAAAATTGAAACTCCAACCATGCCAGCCTGTAACTTCGCCGCGTAGAGACTGCTAAAGACATCTCCACCAGCCCCGAGATCATCATGCCCCCCACTCCCAAATGTCTGCCGGGACCGTAGTCTTGGACTGCTCCGCTCCTGGCGCCAGGTCGCGAAAACGCCGCCACTGTGAACGAGATAGGGAGTCTGCAATCTCGTTGTATACCCCTGGTATGTGTGCAGCTTTAAAGATAACATTGAGAGATAAACATTGCAGCATAAATTGACGTAACAAACGCAAAACTCTTAGATCTCTGGCTCTCTGTCTGTTTACTAATTCCACTACTGTCATATTGTCCACCTGGAAAACTACTGTCCTGTTGGCCAGTTCCCGTCCCCAAACTGCCAGTGCCACCAACAAAGGAAAAAACTCCAGGAACGCAATGCTCCTCCCTTGCTGCAACCACTGCCGGGGCCATGTCTCCGCGCACCACCTCCCGTCCCAGTAAATGCCAAAACCAGACGCGCCTGCTGCATCTGAAAATATTTGAACTTGCCATACTGTGTCCGCCTCTCCAAAAGACATTGGTACCCCATTAAACTTCTTCAGGAACACCTCCCATACCTTGATGTCCTCTCTCAGGGCCACGGAAACTCTTATCCTATGGTGAGGTAACACCGCCCCTGACATGGACAGTCGGAGTCTTCTACAAAAAGTACGTCCTCCCCTCACTACTCTACACGCAAAATTGAGATATCCTAGTAGTTTTTGTGCAGTCCGTAACTCCATTTTGTGAAGAGTTCGCACAGCTGCTAGGCATTCTAGGATTTCCTTCACCTTTGATGCTGGCAATCTTGCCACCATTAACTCGGCATCTAGCTCTATGCCCAAAAAAGTCATGATTGACAGCGGCCCCTCTGTCTTTTCCGGTGCCAAAGGCACTCCAGTCCGCTGCATTAGTCTCTGAAAGGCTGCCAAGGCCTGCCCACATGCCCCGGATGCGGCTTCCCCCACAAACAGGAAATCATCCAGATAGTGTGTCACCGCTTTGTGGCCACTTGTTTTCACAAAAACCCACTGCAGAAAGGTACTGAAAGTTTCGAATAATGCGCATGATGTCGCGCAACCCATAGGTAGAACCCTATCCACATATATGGCTCCATCTAGCTGCATGCCTAGAAGGTCAAAATCTGCTGGATGAATTGGTAGCAGACGGAAGGCAGACTGTATGTCACATTTCGCCATCTCCGCTTTTAAACCGCACTTCAACACTAATTTCACTGCATCATCGACTGACGCGTAAATCACCTTGGTATCTTCTTGCGCAATAAAATCATTTACCGACACCCCCTCTGGCCATGACAGATGATGTATGAGCCGGAATTCGCCTGGCGCTTTTTTGGGTACTACCCCTAATGGGGATATTATCAACTGATCCATTGGCCAGTCGAAGAATGGACCTGCTATTCTCCCGAGTGCTACCTCCTTGTCTATTTTGTCGCGTATTACTTGCGGCTGTTCCTTTGCAGACCGTAAATTGTCTGCCCATCGCCTCTGCCGAGGACCTTGATAACCTACCCTAAAACCCTCTCTAAAACCCCATTCCAATTGTCTGGCCCTATTCTTGTCCGGGTACCTATGCAGCCATGGCAATAAAACTTCTAATCTAACTGGCGTAGGCCCCTTTTGGCGCAGGAGCACCTTGTGAGCCTCTTCCTCTTGACGCCCTCCATTGCTCTGCCGGGCTGTTGAGGGAAAAACATTGTATGACTGGATGACGACCCCCGCACTTGGAGCAGTCATGTTTGAACCTACACTGAGCCCTTGAACAGAAACCCTTGTTGAAATTCCAACAAGCCCCTGTGTTACCCGCCTGCGTTTTTGTAGTATTTCCCGCCCCTCCCAGGGCCGGGCGCGCCTGAAAGGGCTTATATGTTACCGGCAATCCGCTCGCCGTATGAGTGGATGCCGCTGCCTGTGCTGATGCCATCCATTGCATCCATAATTCTGGATCTACATCCCCCCATGGTTTCTCGGGGTTGATGCTCACCCGGGCCCTAAACTCCTCGTCATAACTTAGCCATGCAAAACCCCCAAAATGCATCTGGACCTTTCTAATGATATCCATGTACTTGAATAGCGCAATGGCCCGGTCTGGGTATTTTTCGCAGTATATACTGGCGAAAATCAAAAATGCGGACGTCCAATTGTCCATAGTAATAGGAACCCTAGGCCTGCATGCCAATTCCCACTCCTCTTCTTTGGAGCCTTCCTTGGCCTGTATGTCCCTGTGTAATAGTTTGAAAACATCCACATATTCGTGTTTCCATATCCTTGCCTTAGTTTTCTCTGCAACATGTGACCCTAAAGGCATGGCCAAACCCATGTACGGAAGCCGCTTCTTGTGAGCTCCCCCTTCTTTATCCTCTGCATTCTTGACCTCCCATGCGGGCGGGCTAACTGTCGATGTGACACTGGTAGACGCCGTCTCCTTGTCCTTGTTCGTGTCACCCTTCTGTGCTACGACCTCCCCCGGATTATCTAGAACTGACCCATCTCCCACACCTATGGATTTGCTTGTGCGTGTCACCTTATTAGCCGCTCCCCCATCACCCCAGACTGACCGCCATCTCGCCTTACCTCCGATTGGTTCCTCCACATATCGCGGTGTTCGCCTTGACATTCCGCCGCGTGGCCTTGTTGGCCTTACACCTGATGGCCCTTCGGCCATGACGTCATCCTGAAAGACAAAAGCAGAGGCAGGGGTTGCGCCGCACTTGCGCCCCCGCCCCCCCCTTCTTAACCCCGCTCACTTCCTCATCCCTTAATTCTCCATCTTCCCAATCTCCGTCGTCCTCGTCATAATCCAATTCCAATTCCTCTTCGCCTATCCCACCTCCTTTGTTCTCCATATGCCCTTGGTATTTGGTTGCCGGTGGCTCTGTAGTACATTGCCCCGCATGGCGTCCGCCATCCTGATGATGTCCCCGCTCCTGCGGTGTAGAGAAGGCCGCCGCAGACCCCTCTAGTGCTTCGTTCCAACGCGTTTGGGCCGTGTTGCGCCCCGTTGTGGCCCCCTTTTTCTTGCCAACCTCTGACGTTGACATTGTGCTGCCTCTCCCCATGTGGCCGCCTGAACCACCGGGGCTTTCCAAGGCAACCTGCCCTTCGGCTGCACCAGCCTCTTGAAAACTACCCTCTCCTGCCTGCGGTATCCAGACCCAGCTGCCTGCTCTGGCCCCTGCTGTCTGAGCCCCCCTCATGTCTGTCACTTCTCCGACCTTTTTGGTATCCTTGTGTCTTCTTCCTGAATCTTCCCTGTCTTTGCATAACTGCGCCCATCTGGCCTCCGTTTCTGCCACGGCCCTGCGCTGCTCGCGAATTCTAGCTTCTAAGTCCCATGTTTCTGACTGGTCCCACGTTGACTGGGGGGCAGGTCCGGGTGACCCCCCCACCAAATCTTCCTCCCCGGCCTGCTTGGTTAACTTCGCCTGGCGTGGGGCAGGTTTGGCCCGGCCAGTCCCTCCTCTAGGTCTCCCCAAGTATTTACCTCTTTTCTTGGCTGGTGGCCCGTGGCCCATGTGTAATGTATTCCCGCTCCTAGGACGTGACAAATCCAATGGGGTCTGCATCCCACTGGGCCCTGGCGCTGGCTGTTCGATCTCGTCCCCCTGTTGCCCCAGGGCTTGCCCTGCCATGCCCTCCCCCACTCTACCTGGGGGCCCCCGTGTGACGGGCCTGCGCAGCCTATTCCTGTGTTGCCTGTGCCCGGGTCCTGTGTGCCCTGAGTCTCCCCACCAAACATTAGCGGACTCGACATGTTAGGAGTCTCTGGCCGTACCTCTGTGGCCCGTTCTTGTCTCACTGGTACTTCATCTTTGTCCCCTTCTGAGTCCTGGGAATCGCATGCTGCGATTGCCGCCGCAACCCCGCTTGATGCCGCCCGCGTTGCGCGTGTCATGCCCACCCAAGCCTGATCTAATACCACAGGCCTAAGCAAATCTGCCCGTCCGGCCTCGCCCAGTACCCAGAGCGCTGCCCTGACAGCCTCCGCATCAGGAACGTTAGCCATGTCCCCCAATGCCCTGCCCTATATACCTCCCTATTTGAAACCTCAAAGTTTTTTTTTTTTTATTTTTTTATTATCCCCGAGGGCCCTTGCTGCTGTGGGCCTTACCGCCTACTTGTGGCCCCCACACCACTTTCTCCCTGTGTGTCTGGCCCCCCCACCTTAATGTGCCTCCCGATTCCTTGAAATTCTGAGCAGGTCCCACCCAGGCGCTGCGGCTGTGTGGCCTAGCCTGTTGAGCCTCGCCCCTGTTATGTCCGCGTGTTACCGCGGAAAAACCCCAGCTTGTTTGCCGCCTCGCAGCCTCCTGCCAAAAAGAACAGCTCTGGCGTGATGCGCCGAGAACCGCGGCACCCCCGCAGGCCTCCGCGCGCCTGCGCCCTCCTGTCCGTGTCCCGGAGCCGAAAAACCAATCTCCAAGTTCCCGGAGTCTGCCGGGGGCGCCCAGGGGGCGCGGCCGAGACCGCGTGTGTCCCAATTGCTGGCGGGACGCCGCCCACTAATTTGCTTGCCCGGCCCCCGCGCGCCCGTCTTGATGCGCGTCTGCTACCCTAACGCCCGCACTACCCCAGCCGGTTGCAATGCACCGGACCCTGCCTATGCGCTCCCTGTAACTGACCTGAATAGGGCCCCAAAACCTGCTCTCGCTGCTCTCTGCCTGCCTCTCCACCTCAACACCTTCCTCCCTCTAATGGTCGTCCTGGAAAGAGGCCGACCCCACCCCTCCAACCCCTTTTATCCCCTCCCTAAAGCCCACCCCTACTCACCTGTCCCCCAATCATGGCGCACCCGTGCCACTTCCTGCTGTCCCGAAAAGACCCGCGGAGAGACTAGAGCGAGTCTCTCTCTCCGCGGGACCCCCCATTGCCTCCATCTCCCACCAGCCAACTCTGAATCTCAAAGCCTTTCCTCAGGAAAGAAGAATTTTTGAAGCAATCGACCCTTCTCTTGTTTTAAGCGGTATAAGGTGAGGGTCAGAGAGAAGCCTGGCATGTGTGTTTGGGGGGAGACGGGGAGACCACAGAGAAGACACGTGGCCGAATTATACAAATATTACGCTCTCTCGCTTAGGGGCGTGTGTCACACTCAGTTCATGCACACAGGTGTCTCCTGCACGCACTTATTTAATGGCTAAAGCCATGTCAAGCACGCAGTGCATTCATTCGCACACGCACAAGCTTTATGCACACGCTACATTGGTGCACGTACTGCTCTCATCGGTGCGCCGTGGCATATGCACACTTCTTTTATAAGCATCCTGCTTTTACACACAGTTTATTGAGATGCACGTCTTTCATGCACACTCTCCTTTCAGCTACACACTTCTCGTGTACAAACTTCGTCCGGGCACGATTGTCTCATCGGAGCACTTGCTTCTGGCACACACTCTTTTCATGCACACACAGCGTTCTTGCACAAATTCCTTTGTCCCAGTGGCTATTCTCACGCAAAACTACTTTCATTTACAAGCGGCTTCATACACACTCTCCTTTCATCCACACACTGGGAGCCGTACTTAAACTGTGCACTACAGAAACACATCCCTGTACAGCCAGGAGAATAGGCGTGTTTCCGAAGAAAACATCGTGCTAAATGTATTTAGAAATACCCTTGTGAGGCCCTCACCCTGTGCTCTCTCACAAATACAAGCATTTTAATGTGTAAACTCCATCAGCACGATGCGCTTCTGAGAGAACCCATTGTGTGCGCATGCTGACTTTAATCCCGAATTTAGAAAACATTATGAACCCGTGCTTTATTATCTGTAAACTTTACATCCGAGACAAAGCTGTACCTCCTCATACGAACCCTCAGAGCAAATTGGACTTCGCGGAGGGAGAGTACAAGGGGGAAGAGGCCGCCTGGGAGGCAGCCTGAGAGATTAGAAGCGGAATGGAGACTCCGCAGGACATGGATGGGTTAAGAAAGGCCGGACAGGAGCTGGGTAAAGCCCAGGCCTTTGTCATGCAGAGCTGAGGGGGGACCTCTTGCACACCTCTCCCTCAGCCGCGAGCGTGACATAGAGGCTCTCTTGTACCACAGAGACAACACCCTGCACATGGGGGGGGGGGGGGAGGGGGGGATGAGTGTGAAAGAATAGCCTTTTCTCACAGAAAGCAGAAAAAACTGAAAACAATCTGTGAAGGGGCATGAAAATAATCAGTCGCCATCGTAAACAAAACATTTACTGCGTGCCACCTGGCTACGATTTAGGATTTAACAGGCCGTGGAATCTCCGTTTTCAGACCTCCAAAACGGGTCATTCTTCTCCTTGATGCACTGACTTAAAATCAAACAGCAACTATTCGCAAATTTAAGTGTACATGGCAAGAGAAGGGGAAAATGTCTCATTTCAAACTCTAAATATCCTTGTCTGTATTCCTGCATTACAGAGGGGGTGTTTTTAAAAGCACACACTGTGAAATGATTTGCAATTGCTTGCACGTGTCCCCCATTTGAACTGTGTGAGTAAAATGTCTGAGTGTGTTTAAACATTTACACTTATGTGCTGCATGACTCCTTGACGCTAAACTCTGACAAGTGTTTAATTAGGAATGTTAGCACATAATACTGAGCTCTCACAGAGAAGTTCATCAAAATCCTTTTATCCCTTGCATTTTGGAACTTT
This sequence comes from Pleurodeles waltl, assembly GCF_031143425.1. NCBI lineage: Eukaryota > Metazoa > Chordata > Amphibia > Caudata > Salamandridae > Pleurodeles > Pleurodeles waltl. Next base: position 1,606,386,793 of record NC_090445.1, read on the forward strand.
CCTATCGTTATATCGATAACAAAGATAAGCCATAGAATTGCAAAACCTCTAATATTCAACGAAACTATACATTTCACCGACCCAGAGCCACAGAATGGCTTTACTCTCACGACACTCCAAAGCAGAACATAGCACTAAGAAAATTCGATGCAATTTTTACACAATGGGCCTGATTCACAAAAGTAAACTTAGACTAAAAGTCTAACTTTACTTGTGGTAAAGTTAGATTTTTTGTCTAAGTTTGGACTTTTGTTCTAAAGTTAGGCTTTTGGTCTAAGTTTACCTTTGTGAATCGAGCCCAGAGTGTATAAGCTGTGTTAACTAACTTGATTTTGGCTATGGACATCTAAAAATTCTGCAATAGAACACATGAACACTTGCTTTTCTGCTTCATTTGACCCTCTCTGAAAACCAGGACATGGGCTAAATTTACTGAAATTTGCAGGGAAAGATGGTGAAAATCAGACAGTCCTAGTAAAACAAGGATGTCTGTTTTTCCACCATCAATATGGAATAACTTGACCTGCGGCATAAACACGATCTCTTGGATAATTAAGTAACGTTCAATTTATGATGAAATTCACACCTTGTCACTGGGAATGCTCCTAATTAATCTCTGCAGTTTTCAGGAGAAGTTGGAGTATCCAGTCCAAGAGACTACTACCAGGGATGCCGGAATTATGTGGTAAAGGAGGGCCAAATCATTAGGAAGGTTTGTCTAAATTATGGAGTGAGGAATGGTAAATTATGCAGCACAATGCAGCACACTTTGTGATAGTATTACCTCATTATTTTTCCATTTTTACACATTAACACTATGTGGGCAAAGATTTCACCTCATTGATATTATTTTGATGCCCAACTCCTGCAATATGCAAGAGAAAGGTGACTAATCAACATTTGCGAAGGCCCTTCTACTCCGCTGCAGCATATGTTGCCATGGCTTTAGTATCCTTTGACCCGTTTGAGCTAGAAACACATTTTATTTTGGTAAAATGTGGACATTGTGCAGCAGATGATGGATTAAGTGGCAAATCCATAACTATACACAAAACACCACAGCCTCAAAATAGCATAATCACGGAATTTCAGTGGCCCTGACTATAATGCATTAGATACTTTTGTCTTTGGAGCGCATAAACAGGAGAAGGCCAGGAGAAGCTGACATTTGCTGTAATGCAGGTGGATGCCTGGTCCCTTTTTGGTACAGACAGCAGGTATAAAAACACAGACAGGCTCTAACAAAGCATTGTTTGGGGCTAAACAGATGATCACTACCTATTTGGGAAAAATGTGCAATACAGATGTTAGGGAAAGCGAACCTGAGACTTTGAGACCTGCTAAGTATTGAAAAATTACCCACATCTCGGGTTCTGTAACTTCAGACTTTAAGGAATTTTCTGAGTCCAGGTACTTCAGGGTACTCAGTCTCACTCCATCAGGCATTTCTCAGCTGGGATAGTGTGGCTTGTATGTGAGGAGACAAAGGGATGTTGAGAAGCTGTCAGTGGAGAAAGCTGGCATGTGGAAGGTTGAACACAGCAAACAGCTGCTCCTTTGGTTGTTGGTTGGGGAGGTAAGTGGATGAGCTAGGATGCTATATGTTGGGAAGTCTCGAATAGATTTTTATTGCCATAATGAATCATTTGTCACTGACCTGTGGCTGTAGGTGAATAGCCTCTACCATGAAATTATAACAATAATATTTGACCCTAAAAGGAAACATAGCTTTGGATGTATGATGCTCAGCATACTGACAATTAAACTGCAGAACTTGGTGTATTTCCCTAGATTACGGAGGATGAGCACCCTTTTAGAGGCGGACATTTTTAATTTTCAGGCCAAACAGTGTGATGTGCTCCTATTGCATGGGGACACTACTTACCAAAAACTTCCAAATCAATTCATTCTTAGGTGATCAAACATTCTCCAATTATACCACTCCTGGCCTGAATTGAAGAGAAGTTAGACACGGGTACCCACAATGCATGGTTATTTACTCAGTCCTTATCTCATCACCTGAGAACTGTGAATATGAGCAGGAAAGCCCCTACTATTACTAACATATAAACCACAGGAAACAGTTGCTGCAGCTTCACATGCTTCTATATTTATGCTCTGTGGAATTTATAAACCGCAATAAAGTAAGGTTGCATTCAGCATACTTTAACAGACTTAAGATGGCTTTCACATAAAATCAAAATTGAACCGAGTCAGAGATTATCTAAGTAGAGAAAGCTATTGCATAATTCACTCAGAGAAAAAGACAGCACAAACAAACTATGTAAAGAAGAAAAGTGTAGGAATGTGCCGTATTTGAAAGAATACAGTGCATTCCTCTCTTGGTCCCTGTGCTGGTGATGTCTTGATTGCCTAGCACCAATGCAAGGGAGCCTGCGATGTAAGGAGGATTGTTTTTGTGGGTGAAGGGGGTACCTTCCTGCAAAAAAACTATCCTTGAGGCATTTTTCTGTTTCTATTGGTAATGCAGAATGCAGCACACATAGTAAGATGAAAAGAGGAGGACCAATAATGATTTTTCTTCTGGTCACGCCTCACCTGGGAAGTTGTAGCATTTTAGTGCATTACCAGGCATACCACTTCTGGTAAATGTGGGAATGCGTCAAAGTACATTATATTGCGTGGGAACACCCATGCAACACCCTTTGAATGCCTCCCTGGAAGAGTATTGCAACGCATAGAATTGAGCTGCATTGCGCTACTCCAAATTTATGAAGCCACTCAGGGATGCGCAAGGTGGCCTTGCATGGCTTCATAAATCGCATTTGGAGCTTGTGTCGTGCATGCACGAGATAGCATGCTGCAAGAGCAATGCAATCCTAGTTCTTAAATATGCCCGTAGTCTCTCTACTACATTAAAAATGTATAACATAAAACAAGCACTGGCAAAGCCATGTTTTGGATTAATGTCATATCACAAGCTGCATAAGCATGTTAAAAAAAGACTAGGCAAAACCAAAAAAGAGGACTGTATTGAAGCCTTCGTTATCTTTAACACAGCCCTGTTTTTGTCTCTATATTGGACACCTCCCCACTGTAGCCCAAGGCGCTGCTCTGCCACAGCCCTCCACCCAGCCCAGCGCACCCTAGCCTCCACTGCCAGCACTGATGGTGCATTCTCCTGTGCCAAAATCTGCTTCTCCTGTGCTTCATCCAACTCACTCCCCAGGCCACTTTCACTCTCACCACACACACTACCATGCACCTCAAGACACTGAGTAAAGATACCCTGAAGCCCTGTGGTTTGTTCCCTTTGTTCACTATTGAGAGACCTCATCGTGCATTAGTCACTCCACCTCACCCCAGTGCGCCGCCGTGGGCATAAAAGCCCGCATACTGAATTATAATGATAGGGACTGCGCCCTCCGAGCACCCAGGGACACTGACACTGCCAGGTATGAGATCCAAAAGATCTCCATTTACACCGACACAAATGATGTGTGGCGGTGGCTGGAGATTTGAGACAAAGTACCCAGGAGGTCTGGGCCCGGGGATCCGGTGTCTCTGGTGGCCCCTCCTGGAGGGCCAGGAAGGAGAACGAGCCTGGAGAGGACAGTCCCTTGGGGCGAGTAGCCCTATCAGAGTTGTTATTCAGAAAGACGGTACCATGGCATTGGCATCTTCTGAGCTGCGGTTTGGAGGGGACTGTGAGTACCCCGGAGACTTCGCTGTTGTGGGATGACTCTGTGATCTAATGTACTACCCTATTCATAACAATAAGAAGTACCACTGTCTTACCACCTTTTATTCCTTCTTTGTAGGGGGAATCCTTTCTCAGGGGGCGATGCTATGTAATGGTTTGGTATGTTCCAATCAATGTATTCTTAGGATGGTACTATATTATGTATAGGGTACCTGAGATGCCTCTCCACATATAGGGCCTCATTACAACATTGGCGGGTGGCAACCGCCGCCTGCCAAGTTGTAACCGCTGTGCGGCCGCCAATGCGGCCACACTCCCGCGGTGCCCATTCTGACATCCCCGCTGGGCCACAACATGGGAGCCGGCTCCAAATGGAGCCGGCGGTGTTGCAGCTGTGCAACGGGTGCAGCTGCACCTGTCGTGCTTTTCACTGTCTGCTGTGCAGACAGTGAAAAGCAGTCTGGGGCTGTGCCTGGGGGCCTCTGCACTGCCCATGCCAAGTGCATGGGCAGTGCAGGGGCCCCCAGGGGCCCCGCAACTCCCCTTCCCGTCAACCTTTCCATGGCGGTTCCTACCGCCATGGAAAGGCTGGCGGGAAGGGGACTCGTAATCCTTGCAGCGCTGCCTGGCGGATTAAAACCGCCGGGACAACCATGGCGGTAAACCGCCGGGACAACCATGGCGGTAAACCGCCGGTCCCGGCGGTGCAACCGCGGCGCTTCTGCAGCGGTCATAATCCGTGAGTTTGTACCGCCAGCCTGTTGGCAGTACAACCTCCAAAACAGCCCTGGGTTGTAATGAGGGCCATAGTGGTAAGAAATGTTTGGGGACGAAAGGTTTTGGCAGTGGGTCCTGACAGCGGGAAGTGTATTAGAGTGCACTGGTTTTGCAGAATGGTGAGTTGTTGATATGCTGCTCATCCGGTGTGGGGGTAAATGGAACGTCAGAGGGATTAGAGATTACTCCAAGCACTACAGAGTCCCTCGGAAGTGCTTGATGACCTAATTGAGTGGGGAAAGGGGCAGCACTTGTTCACGCACTTTTATAAGGTCCTCAGAGGTGACATTCGGAAACACCTTTTTGCAGCACACTGGATAAGGGAACACGATTTTGCTGCACCCGTTGCCGATCCTGATTGCACCCGTGCATTTGCTTGGTGCGCACAGTGTCTTGTAATAATAGAGTCCAGCTGCTTCATTTTCACTTTTTAAACCAAACCTACATAAGACCTTATAAACTAAACAAAATGGATCCCTCCAAGGGGGCTAAATGCACACGATGTCGGGAGCGAAGCACCACTTTCTTACAACTGGGTTGGGAATGTGCTACAAATTGAGGAAGCCACTGGAATGGTGATTCCTCTAACACCGATTGCCTGGCAGTAGGAGACAGGCCAAGGGAGTGGAAAATCCCCCCCACAAACTTGTTCAAATGGCTCTTCTCCTAACGAAATGTCGCATGGCTCCTAGGTGGCTAGGGACTAGGGTTTCACATGTGGCTCAGTGATTGTGTGACCTCATGGAAAGGGGGTGGCGGAAGAGTGATACCTGCGACTGTACTGCATGGATGAGAGAGCGGCTGAAGAGATATTGCTCTGGGCCCAATAGCTTAAGAAGTTCAATGAGGATGCAGAAGTGACCATTGTTGAAAGCTCTGAGGCAGAGGAGTAAATGTTTTGTTGATGTTTGCTCTACTAAGTATATGACGACCAGGCAGGAGATTTTTATTGTAGCTCTTTATTGATGTGTTGCTTGAGGACTTAGTCCATTTTCTACTGTACTTACCAATGTATACACTTCATTGCCACTGATATGCCTGCCATGTGGAGGCTTCCCATTTCTGTGACTGCCAATACAATGTACACATTGGGATATTGTGTGTGACTTCAAAACTCTTACACTGTATGTTTCTGCTTTATTGGTTGTTGCATTAAAAGCAATAAAATACAGTTTACATTTTTTTAAATTCTGTATACAATTACACTATTTTCAGACATTATTACAGAAAGAGCAAGATAAAAATTACATCACAGAAAGAAAAGCAATTATTAAGTATTATCCTAACTTATGCAAAGGGAAGGCCACTACAGACAATGATGTTGTAATTAATGTAAAGGAACACAATCACACCCCCAAATGTGATCGAAACAAAAGTAAGGGAGGTATTGCAGGATTTAAGAATGGCAAACATTAGCTATCAGGAGCACACAACAACCTTAAAAGATATAGGGCCCCATTAAGAGTGTGGCAGTTGATAGAGCGTTCCGTCCTAATAAATTACCTGTATTTGGACGCTCTTGGGTCGATGAATCTTTTGACCAAGTGGGGCTCTCTTCACCCGAGATTAGTCAATTTAATCAAATCAATAATCAATAACGAACATAAGCAATGCCCTGATCAACATAACACTTCACAATTAATCCAGAAAACATTTCGGCGAACCATGACCTTTCGGCCATGAATAACCACACCAGTTCATTCAAAGTTAATGAATTTATTTCCCTATATTAACAAAGCTAGCACGATATAAATGTGTCTCAACACCAAATGATATATGTAAATGAACATTAATAGCTGTCCATAACGGCGAAAAAGATGCAATCTATGCAGCATTTGAATAACAATGCATTCGATAATAGCAACGCAAACCACTAAAACTATAATCTGTAATGGGCTAATTGCATACATTAGTCAGCATAACAAGGTCTCAAATTGCATCGTGCAACAAATGAATCCTCATCTAACCTCAAATTAGCATCTGCATGTGGGACTTCATGCAAAAACAATTTAGCAACATTGATTTGGAAAACTCCTAACTAGGGCTCTTATCAAAAATCAGCAGTTGGTTACCTAAAAAGAAACACAATGCAATTGTACATTTTCCTTTCATATTTACCAAATTCAATCAGCATTCAAGGAAGTCTTCGTCTCACAGGTACCGGTTTCGATCAGCATGGGACGGGGCAAAGGGGCAGGGTGGACGGGGCAATTGCCTCACAGCGGCAAGATAAAAGGACAAAGCTACTACTTTATGCAAAGAGGCAGATCAAAGTTAAAGTCTCTAGGGCGAGAATTACTTAAAGTCTCTTTCTCTCGATTAGAGAAAGCATCAAAGTCTCATTCAAAATGGCGTCGAACATCAATTGGCATCGTAGAAGATGGCAAAATGACGAGGTCGGCAAGATGGGCCATAATGGCTGCAATGTCCTGCAAATGGCGGGTAATGGCCGCTTTCTTCTTGTGCACCAGGTTTAAATAAACAACAGTTCAAATCCAGTAGGGTCTTCCATTGGAGGGTTCATAGGTTGGCTTCAAATTGTCCAATCAAAAACAACAATTTACAAGCTTCTACCTAGGCATACATTATCCTTGGAGTCGGGAACGTAAGTTGCAACATATTTTACCAATTAACTCACTTTCAGAGCTTCCATTGTCTGCACCTGCAGATTGACCTTGGAGCAAAGAAGAAGATGCCAGGCTGGCACGAAACCTTAAAGATAAGCATGTGAACCGATCTCACTGGAAAAGTACAGCTTCAAGCAGGAATACACGTTTTATTAGCACATTAGAAAAACACGAGCATCTAAACCGTGAGACAAGGCAACTAGGCCGAAGCCTCCACTAAAGTTATGCTAAGTTAAAACATTTCAAACAAGCAAATCATGGCACACGTTTACGGTTATGTCAGATTAGTACAATTCTAATACATCACGTTATATAAAGCACGCTTATAAATGTTGGCGAACTACTCTGAGGGCACATTTGTCCCCGTACAATCTTTATTAGTTTGGTTAAAGTCACACTTGATTATTGCGGCACTACGTTTATGCGCTAATAAATGTAAAACCTTAGTTTCTGCGTCATCAATCCCTCCTCTGATGACTTTTTGTCATCACACAAAACTATTCCCACAAATTTTATTCCATTAAAATTCTGTCAGTTCTCTTTGCCTTTTAGTTCCCCTTGTTCTTGCCTTGTATTCTTCTGCCATTCTTTTCATCATTTTCTCTTCCTTCCTTCTCTTAATTCTTGCCATGATCATTAGTATTCCCCTCTTTATTCCCCAAATCCCAAAGATGCAAATTAGTACTATTAGTATTCCCTGTATTATTTTTAGTAATATTCCATTCCAAATGCCACCAAGCCAATTTCCCACTGAAGCAACTCCCTTTCCAACCTTCTCCCAAACTCCTGGTTCTTTCAATTCCTTCAAGTCTGCACTCTCTTTTGTTAGATTTGGAGAGCATTGTTTTAATCTTCACACTGTTGTCTGGTATATACGTGCAACAGTGACGCGCACCAAGCATTTTGCAAACGCCGCCATCCTTTGCTAAAAGAATGTCTAGGGCATGCCTGTTTTGAAGAGTCATAGCTCTTTCTGCTGCAAGTTCAGCATCCATCAGGATTATAGCACCTGAAAACTTTGTCAACATGTTATCCACTATAGTAGACAACTTTCTTATTTTGATGGAATTCAACACAACTCCCAATGAAGGAATCATGGCTCCAAATATATCTCCTACCACAGCAGCTGCAGTCTCTCTTTTCTGGATACGATGAGATCCAGACGTCTTTGGAATCACCGATAGGTCATCCAGTTGATAAACCTTTGGGAACACTATACCCAAATAACATCTCCCCCACCATCCCTTTGGAAGATGATAATAGGCATTATGCCCACAAATGTAATATACACCAGGTATGACAGGGTCAAGTCCGTTCAGCATGAATGTCCATTTGGCCTTAAAGATAAACGTATGTTTACATTCACTCGCTCCCACGAAAATGTTATCATAATAAGATTCACCACGATATATACAAAATTTCCCTACATGCCAAGCGTCTAAAGCTATTTTTCCTTGTGTTTTTATTGCGGCAAAAGCATAACTATCTACTGAAGTCCTCTTACTTAGCTCTTTTTCTAACTTCGCATTCATTTGTGCCCTTCTATCATCTGTGCGATCTAAAAAGCTTATTTCTACTGCAGAGAGCGAGCAGGTAAGGTTTTCCCTATGAGCGTGAGCTGTTTCAAAAGGTTGCATTGGCTCGAAAAATTCCCTCATTATTTTAGCATCCCAATCTTTAGCAATCTGGCTTAGTTGCGTTATTATAGGAACATATGCAAAGGTAACATCATAATTTGAATAAAAATACTGCATGTTAGTTTGACCATAAAATCTAGAAGTTACTAAACTACATGTAATCCCATATGTAAGAGGCATGTGGTGATAAGTCACCCCTTCCGTTACCGATGTCGGTATCTGTGTACACACATAACAATCTTTCGCATCCATAGTCTCAACATATTCTGTTAGTAGGCAATAGAAAACATTATACGAAAGTTCCTTCTTATCATGCAAGTGTCTCTCATCTAATTCTAGTCTTTTCAATGCGGTTAGTTCAGTGACAGTAACAGGAGCAGAAGTAGAAGCATCAATTTTCTCATTCTCACCCTTACCACGCGTTGCAAGCACTATTGCCATTATTATTAGTACACATGCAGTTATCAAGCCTATACATGCATATTTACAATATTTCACTCTACTGTTTTGTGTAGCGTACTTAGTCATGATCTGTATAGAATCAGAGAGCTAGAAGCACTTATAAAGAAACGATTTAGCAATTAGTTACAAAGCTGAACGAGCGCAATGTTCACACAGTTTTCTTCAGGAGCCCAGTCACTTATCGGTTAGCAGCATTTGTCTCAATTCGGCAATAACTCAGTCTTTTATCAGTTAGCAACGTTGTCTCAAATCGGGTTTAAGAGTCAATCAGGTTATCAAAGTCTTATCAAGTTAGCAAATGTCTCATCCGGTTTAGCAATGTCTCAGCTGGTTGTATCACGTTAGATTATAGCAAGCAATGTCATTTATCACCCTTTCAATCAATAGTGTCCATCAAACTTTTCTTTTCTATTGGTATCTCTTCTCCTTCGTTCTCGAGGCTAAGAGATACAAATTCGTCGGTCCAATCGTCATTGACTACATATGCCCATTCTGGACCGGAATATCTCCTGTTTGGTATCCTTTTCCTTTTCAATTTTGCATCTCTCTTCGATTCTGCCTCACTGGTACTTTCCTCTTTGGCCAAGTCTTTTTCTTCACTTGATGTTGGTACCACGACAGACACTTCCTTTCTTTTCTCTTTCACTCTTGGCCCTTCACTGTCGTTCAACGTTTCTCTAGTTCTTAGTTTTACTGGTGATATACTTGGTCTTCTCTTTGCACTGTGTCCACTTGATGGACCTGCGATCTCTTCTGAGGAAGTTTGAACAGTTTCGTTCTGTTCTGCCTTGTCCCCTCCTTCTGGGGAATCAATCAGGTTTTTCTTTTCTTTTTCTGTACCGTCTGCTTCTGGGAAAGCCCTCCTCTGATCAGGCTCTCCTGCTTCTTCACCTCTTTCGAGCCCTTTGTCACCGTTACTTTCTTCAGGTTCTTTGTTACCTTCAGCTGCTTCAGGCTCTTTGTTACCTTCAGCTGCTTCGTCGCTGTCTGAGGTTTCTCCTTGGTCTTCCCCAAGTGAATCGGATTTTTCATCCTCAGAGAATATTTCTCTCTCTTCTATTTCTGCCTGTTCGCTTCTAGTTCTGTTTTGCTCTGTCTCAGCGCTCGGCACTTTGTTATCAGGTACTGGCAGTTTCAGCGCTTCAACTTCCTCATCTGTGGGACACAACACCTTCTTTGTATGACTGGCGTGAATCCAGTTGGGAACTCCCGCACACTTCACAGCGGTAGTGGTCGTCAGGATCACTTGGAAAGGGCCTTTCCAACGGGGTTCCAGACACGACTTCCTCACGTGCTTCTTTATCACGACCCAGTCACCTGCTTTCAGTGTGTGTCCTGGAACTTGGATCGGTGACAAGGTGGTTGCTTCCACCTGGTGAGAGAAAGAGCGAACCACGTCAGCCAGACCTTTGCAGTAGTCTAACACCATATCATCTGTAATATTCAAAAGCGCGTTTGCGGGAACTTCAGGAAGTCTCATGGCCCTGCCCATGAGAATTTCGTGCGGGGACAATCCAGTCTTTCTGTCAGGGGTGTTTCTCATTGACATTAACACCAAAGGCAATGCGTCAGGCCATTTCAAATTTGTCGATGCACATATTTTCGCCATTCTTGATTTCAGTGTACCATTCATCTGTTCCACCAGTCCTGAGGCTTCAGGGCGATAGCTACAATGCAGTTTTTGCTCAATGTTCAGCGCTGCGCAAAGTAACTTTATCACCTCGTTATTGAAGTGACTTCCGCTATCTGATTCTAAAGAGATCGGGAATCCGAAACGTGGTATCAACTCCCTCAACAATAGTTTTGCAACTGTAAGGCTGTCATTTCTACGTGTGGGGTATGCTTCAATCCAGTGACTAAAAATGCACACAATCACCAACACATACTTCAGACCTCCATGCACAGGCATCTCAATAAAGTCCATCTGCATTCTGCTGAACGGGCCACCCGCCCTGCCAATGTGGCTCACATTCACAACCGTTCCCTTTCCTGGGTTCATCTGCTGACAAATGACACAACGATGGCAAACTGCTTCTGCAACTTGACGGAATCTGGGGTTAAACCAATCAGTTTTGAACAATCTTATCATGGCATCTCTCCCTAGGTGAGCCTGCCCATGATAGAACCGCGCTAGCTGCGATAAGAGACTATTTGGTAAAACAAATTTTCCCTCATTTGAAACCCATAACTCATCTGGTCTCCTTGTACATTGTGACTTAATCCAGGAAACTCTTTCATCCTCCCTGACGCTATTCTGTAATGCTTTTTGTTCATCCATTGTATCCACGACCTTCAAGGCAAATGCTTCAGCTGGTTCGAGTTCTGGTTCACTTATCAAATTCCATTCATCCCTGAGCAATATACAGTTCAAGGCACAAAATCTTGCGACTTGATCCGCATATGCATTTCCCAGGGAAACATAGTCCTGTCCTTTTGTATGAACACTACACTTTACCACTGCAATTTCGGCTGGCATCTGAATGGCGTGTAACAATTCCCTTATTCTCTCCCCGTTTTTCACTGGGGACCCTGAAGAGGTCAGGAAACCTCTCTGTGACCATAGTTGCCCAAAGTCGTGCACAATTCCAAACCCGTACTGACTGTCAGTGTAAATGGTAACCTTCATCAATGTAGACAGTTGGCATGCTCTTGTAAGGGCTACAAGCTCTGCTACTTGTGCGGAATAGACTCCTTGAAGCCAGGATGCTTCCAAGACACCTGTTACAGTACATACAGCATATCCTGCTTTCAAAATTCCCAACCCATCTCTTAGACATGAACCATCAACAAAAATAATATGGTCATTTTCATCAAGCTTAGTATCCTTAATATCAGGTCGGGGTTTTGTGCAAAATTCAGTCACCTGAAGGCAGTCGTGCTCGACGTCTTCAGCGTTCTCAATTTCAGCATTTTCACCGGGAAGCAAGGTTGCTGGATTCAACGTAGTGCACCTTTTCAGCTGCACATTCGGTGAGCCCAGAATTATTGTTTCATACCTTGTGAGTCTTGCTCCAGTCATGTGTTGCGTTCGGGAGCGGGTCAAAAGTATCTCAACTGAGTGAGGGACCTTGACTGTTAATGGGTGTCCCATCACTATTCCTTCACTCTGAGTGAGGCTGATACCAACTGCTTCTACGGCGCGCAAACACCCTGGCAGTGCTGCTGCGACCGGATCCAAAGTAGCTGAAAAATACGCTACTGGTCTGTTTATGCCACCATGGGCTTGGGTCAAGACAGACAAAGAACATGCATCGCGTTCATGACAAAACAATGTGAAAGGCTTTGTGTAATCAGGCATACCTAAAGCTGGAGCCCTGCACATGCATTCTTTCAATTCAATGAAAGCATCCATCTCATCTCCTTTCAGCTCAATTTCATCCAAGGCATCCTTCTGGGTCAGTTTCAGTAAAGGCTTGGCTAGAGTTGAAAAGTTGGGAATCCACTGGCGACAGTAGCTCACCATCCCCAAAAACTTCCTCACCTCCCTCCTCGTCTTTGGTGGACTCATTTGAAGTACACTTGTTATTCTTTCCTTCATTATTCTCCGTGACCCTTTCTCTATTTGATGACCCAAGTATTTTACTTTCTTCTGACAGAACTGCAACTTTGAAGGAGACACCTTATGTCCATTCCCTCCCAAATGGTTCAGTAGAGCAATGGTGTCGGCTGTGCAGCCACTTTCTGTCTTAGATGCAATCAGTAAGTCATCGATGTACTGTACTAGGGTTGACTCGAATGGCAATTCTAACGCTTCCAAGTCTTTCTTTAGAATCTGATTGAAAATTGACAGTGACTCCGAAAACCCTTGAGGAATTCGACACCAACTGTAAACTCTGTCTAAGAATTTGAAACAAAAGAGAAATTGGCTGTCCTCATGAAGAGGCACCGAAAACAATGCTTGTGACAAGTCAATGACTGAGAACCACTCGGCCTCGCAAGGGACTTGAAACATTATCACAGCTGGATTCGGTACTACAGGGCAGCATTTAATTATGATGTCATTTATTTTCCTCAAGTCCTGCACGATTCGGACCTTTCCACTCGGCTTTATTAGTCCCATGATTGGTGAATTACATGGACTGCTTAACACTTCTTTCAGTACTCCCTGTTTTACAAACTCGTCAATGAGTTGGGCGACTTTCATGAGGGTGTCTTGTGCCATGTGGTATTGTGGGGTCTGGGGAAAGGTTACATTGGGTTTTACGGTCACTTTCACTGGTTCCACTCCTTTCACCAATCCCACCTCTTTTCCTGTCATATCCCACACTTCCTTTCCGACTGTTTCCCGTAATTCAGCTGGAATATCTTCTTCAGTTATCATCGGAAAAAGGTTAATCAGAGGATATTCTTCATCGACAGTTTCCATCTCATCCCCTTTTACACTGTCCTCTTCTTCCCCATCACTGCTCGTCTGAATTCTAATTCCATCGTTCGAACACATAATCGAACATCCCAATTTGCACAATAGGTCTCTCCCTAACAGTGCTATCGGGCTTGAGTCACATACCACAAAATTATGTGACCCTTGATAGTTACCAATTCTGACTTGTACTGGATCTGTGATTGGGTTCGTCAGGTGCCTGTTTGCTACTCCCACTACTTGAACTGTTCTCCCTGAGAGTGGCAAATTTGGTACTTCAATGCTCCTAACAGTTGAACGTGTGGCTCCTGTGTCAACCAAGAATGAAACACGATGACCCATAACTCTTCCCTCCACATATGGACCCTTTTGATCAACTTCCAAGGATGCTGCAAGCACACAATTTCCCTCCTCATCTGAACTTTCACTCTCCCATACATTGTTTATTCCATTCTCACTGTGTAATGGGAACTGTTGTACGGTGCCATTTGTATTCATCACCTGACCCGAGACCTGTGGAGGAACCATCACTTGCTGCTGACTCACTGGTGCCAAAGGTATTTGCATTTGCTGATTAGGTACCATGGGAAACTGCTGTTGCATTGGCTGCATTTGCGTCATCTGCATACGGGGCATCTGCATCTGCTGCGGCTGCATGGGCTGTAATCCCTGCAGCTGATTTATGGTCTGAAAATTTGGGTTTGGACCTCTCATTTTCGGTCCCCTCATTGTCTGGAATGCATTGACATCATTGTTTTGCTGACCAACACCTGCACCTTCCTGGATCACCATCGGGCACTCGCGTTTCCAATGTCCGACGATTCCGCACACGTGACACGGCATCACCCTTTTCATTGCCTGCACACCATTCGGAATTGCAACAGTGTTCAAATCCGGACCATTACTCCCAAAGCCTCCTCTGCCTCTGCCTCTCGCCTGTGGCTGAAACACCATATTTCCCTGCGGCTGCGGCTGCGGTATCTGCTGTTGGAACCCTTGCAACCCTTGCAGACCTGTCTGAGCTGCTTTAAGTTGCATCACCATCACTTTCTCTTTCAACCTTTTCTGTTTCACTTCAATTTCGTCGTTACAGTATTTCGCATAATTCAACACCTCATCAATAGGTTTCGACTGCCAACAAATCAAATGCGTCTTTATCATCTGACTTATCTCTGGTCTCAGCCCTTCCACAAATCTAAACACAAAATGAAGCATGTCCTTCGCCTCTATTGTTTCCGTGCCACTGTAGTTCTTGAACGCCTTCAACAACCTCTCATAGTAACCATGAATCGACTCTTTAGCCTCTTGGGCAGTTCGATCAATCTTCTGCCAATCCACATTTTTCGCGGCAACCTTCGTCTTCAAATGCTCAATCACCTTATAGTACAAGCTCATTACCATAGGTGATGGTGCACCCGTATCCCTGTCTCTCTCTGGTTCACTTGTCGGCCAATCTACAGCCCTTTTGCAGTCTTCCCACAAATCTGCCGGAACCACAATCTCAAAGAGGGTGTTCAGGTCTTCCCAAAGACATTTTGCAAGCTTCACAAACCTATCAGTCTGTTGATACCATTCAATCGGTTTCTCTCTCAGTTTGGGAAAATCATCCGTAAAAGACTGAATGTCGCTTCTGTGCCACGGTACATGTATTAATTTTCCCCCTGCTGTCTCCCTCATTGGTAACATGGTTATTGCATCACTACTCTGCGGTCTTTTCTCCTTATGCTCTGGGACACTATTTTTCCTCTTTTCCTTTTTCTTTGCCCATCTGCTTTCCCATTTGTCTAAGCACCTCCACACTTGTGCACTCTGCAGCAATTCTCTAAGGTGCGTTTTCATGCCTGCTGACCTCATGTGTTCAAAGTCTGTGGTCCCGAAATCCAATCTATAGCTCCTGCTCAAGTGTTTTGTCTTGTCTATCTCAACCCCGTTTTTGTCAGCTATTTCTTGCAACCTTCTATGTACCTTGTTCACTTCTCTCGTAATCCTAGGACATAGATACCTCAGCTCTTCTTCCGAGTAGGACTCTAACCTATTCAAACCCATAGTCCCTTCCACCAATTCTTCTGCTTCCATGTTCAACCTGACCTTATTCAGATAGTCTTCTCCCTTCCCACTGGCTGAGCTTTGTGTGGAATTCAGACTGTTGAACCACTGTGTCAGCTGTTGCGCATTCAACCCCATCAGTGTAGCATTCACATCGACTGCCATTGATGGTTGCGGCAACTTTTCAGTGTTCGATGATAGCGGTATCATCAGTGGGGGACTCAACCTCACCACTGTTGACTGAGCACATATGGGACTAAACTCCATCAAGGACCCAGATCCAGTTGGCAGAGCCGCTATCGGAGTTGTCTCTGGAGTGTTTTCTATGCACCTCCTTTCCGTCCCACTCTGCACCATTGATCCTTGACCGCTCATACCTGAGTTAGGCTGAATGTACAAAGGTACCGGTGGACCTACAGTAATGGGTAGGGATATCGCATCTGGGTTCTGTCCATTCCCCAGGTTCTGAGGCATGTTCATTCCCACACTATGGGTCATCATTGCCGGCATGCCCGTCTGACTCCCCGTCATCTGAGCATGTGCGGTTCCCCCCTGCATCTGCTTTTGAGGCATCAAAAACTGGGTTGATTCAGCTTGTGCCAATGTTGGGTTGCGACCATTCTGTACTCCCATTACGGTTGGATCTAGAATCATTCCCGTACTGTTGTCACTGCTGTAGTACCTTGGGACCTGCGGCTGATAATTTTCTGCTGTTTTCAATGTAGGCACATCTGGATATATTCTCCTAACCTGCGGTATCTGCGGGGTGAACAGTAGACTCGGGTCCTTAGATCCCGATGGCGTTTCTGAACTCGGAGTTTCATTATTCTGTACCGGTGCCGGAGGGGCAGAACTGGTACTTGGACCTTGTTCACTCTCTGCATAAGGTGGTGGACGGTCGTTCAGCAATTGCATGATGAACTCCTCATCCTCTGACTCGTCTTCTCTCCTTAACTTTTCCTCGTCCTCTCTATCTTTGGAACACCTCCTGTTTGTCTTACAGGTAGCTTTCTTGCCTGTCGCCTCTTCTTCCTTAGCAATTGCGGGAAACAATTTTATCCCTTGCAATATATCTGACCTCCACACCTTCTGTGCATTATCCCACCTAGCGTCCGCTAGTGTCTTTTCTACCTTTCTTATCCTGGTCTCGAACTTCTTTTGCTGTTGCTGTCTAGCCATTAGTTCCCAAATCGCTAGAGCCTCAAACTGTGCTGGCCTTGGAGGTACCTTCATGTCGTACATCGCGAATCTCAGATTCTCTAGGATCCTTATATTGAATGTCCCATGGATCGGGAACGCTACGCTCCCATGTCTCTCTGTCAGCTTGTGCCATTGCTTTAGCCAAAGGCACGGAGCTACCCCCTTTTCCTCCATTACAATGTAAGCTGGTGTACCTTCGGGTGGCGTCTCCTCTCCTACGCTCGCTTTAATGTAAGACTCCCCCTTCATCGCACTCTTTAATGCTTTAAAAAATTTCATTTTCTCGTCTTTTATTTCACAAAGTTTGTAATCAATAAGTGACTTTAATTCTCCATTCTCTCCATTCGCAAGCTCCGAGATCCCGGGAAAGTCGCTGGGGACTTAGGGCATCATCATTCTCTCAATCTGTTTTACCCAAGAAAAATCTAATTCAACACCATATACCTCTCGAGTGGGGTCTCAAAGAGCGCAACCGTTACCTCTCGAGCGGGGTCCCAAAGGGCGAAACCGTTACCTCTCGAGTGGGGTCCCAAAGGGCGAAACCATTACCTCTCGAGTGGGGTCCCAAAGGGCGAAACCATTACCTCTCGAGTGGGGTCCCAAAGGGCGAAACCGTCCTCTGCTACCATCTACTGATAGAGCGTTCCGTCCTAATAAATTACCTGTATTTGGACGCTCTTGGGTCGATGAATCTTTTGACCAAGTGGGGCTCTCTTCACCCGAGATTAGTCAATTGAATCAAATCAATAATCAATAACGAACATAAGCAATGCCCTGATCAACATAACACTTCACAATTAATCCAGAAAACATTTTGGCGAACCATGACCTTTCGGCCATGAATAACCACACCAGTTCATTCAAAGTTAATGAATTTATTTCCCTATATTAACAAAGCTAGCACGATATAAATGTGTCTCAACACCAAATGATATATGTAAATGAACATTAATAGCTGTCCATAACGGCGAAAAAGATGCAATCTATGCAGCATTTGAATAACAATGCATTCGATAATAGCAACGCAAACCACTAAAACTATAATCTGTAATGGGCTAATTGCATACATTAGTCAGCATAACAAGGTCTCAAATTGCATCGTGCAACAAATGAATCCTCATCTAACCTCAAATTAGCATCTGCATGTGGGACTTCATGCAAAAACAATTTAGCAACATTGATTTGGAAAACTCCTAACTAGGGCTTCTAAAAAAAAAAAACACAATGCAATTGTACATTTTCCTTTCATATTTACCAAATTCAATCAGCATTCAAGGAAGTCTTCGTCTCACAGGTACCGGTTTCGATCAGCATGGGACGGGGCAAAGGGGCAGGGTGGACGGGGCAATTGCCTCACAGCGGCAAGATAAAAGGACAAAGCTACTACTTTATGCAAAGAGGCAGATCAAAGTTAAAGTCTCTAGGGCGAGAATTACTTAAAGTCTCTTTCTCTCGATTAGAGAAAGCATCAAAGTCTCATTCAAAATGGCGTCGAACATCAATTGGCATCGTAGAAGATGGCAAAATGACGAGGTCGGCAAGATGGGCCATAATGGCTGCAATGTCCTGCAAATGGCGGGTAATGGCCGCTTTCTTCTTGTGCACCAGGTTTAAATAAACAACAGTTCAAATCCAGTAGGGTCTTCCATTGGAGGGTTCATAGGTTGGCTTCAAATTGTCCAATCAAAAACAACAATTTACAAGCTTCTACCTAGGCATACATTATCCTTGGAGTCGGGAACGTAAGTTGCAACATATTTTACCAATTAACTCACTTTCAGAGCTTCCATTGTCTGCACCTGCAGATTGACCTTGGAGCAAAGAAGAAGATGCCAGGCTGGCACGAAACCTTAAAGGTAAGCATGTGAACCGATCTCACTGGAAAAGTACAGCTTCAAGCAGGAATACACGTTTTATTAGCACATTAGAAAAACACGAGCATCTAAACCGTGAGACAAGGCAACTAGGCCGAAGCCTCCACTAAAGTTATGCTAAGTTAAAACATTTCAAACAAGCAAATCATGGCACACGTTTACGGTTATGTCAGATTAGTACAATTCTATTACATCACGTTATATAAAGCACGCTTATAAATGTTGGCGAACTACTCTCAGGGCACATTTGTCCCCGTACAATCTTTATTAGTTCGGTTAAAGTCACACTTGATTATTGCGGCACTACGTTTATGCGCTAATAAATGTAAAACCTTTGTTTCTGCGTCATCACAGTCCATGGACCGACTTTGCACACTGCCAATGTGACAGTGACATCTCAGCCTGCAGAAACGGAGAGTATAAAGGAAGTCACTCACCTGCAGGCAGCCTTACACGTCCGGTGCCACCATGGAGCCCATTACACATTTCCTGCCGCTGCTGCTGGTCATCGAAGGAGCCCAAAATCCACGCCAAGGTGGAGGCAACTGACCGTAAGTACACACACCTACCTGTGTCATTACGCTCAACAACAGAGGGTGGCACCGTCATCCACATGATATGGGGGTCACGCTAAGGGCATCAAGTACACATCTCATTGTGTCCCGGTTCAGAATTATTCACAAAGACCGACACATTCATAGTCACAAAAAGCCTCCTTTGGGTAAGTCACTCACACTGCAAAACAACACTACACAAAAAAACACGTCTGCTCATCTCAGGGACAATGAAGTGTACACAACATTGTGTCACACAATACCAACACCACAGCAACATCACATCTACAAATACAACTGACACACTCACATTGCACACATGCCATGGACTGCCATCACATTCAACACACATAGGTATGGATGTGTCATGGAACAAAAACACCACTCTCATGAACCACCCCTCCAATGGACACAAAGATCACCCACATTGCAATACAATGGAAGAACAATGGGATGCACAATAGTAAGAGAGACAAATATCCCAAGTTCACTATGCAAACAATACCTGCTCAATAGGGATGGGGGCATCAGGAGCACTCAGGAAAGAATGCTGCACCGGGACAAATTACACTTTGCACATGCCCCATAAACAACATTTGCACAGGAACAGACCCTTCAGGTATCTTAGGAACAAATAAAACTAGAGTCACGTTACGTGCCTATCTGCACAGTGTGAAAGTGCAAGTCAACAAAGCAAATACAACTCTTTCTGCATAGGACATACATCTACATGAAGTAGCTGCAAGGTACACACAGCTAAATGGACACATGCACAGTCAAATGCAAACAAAGGTAACACATTTGAACACACTCCATGTCTACACAAACAAAACTCAAGCTCCCACACATTAGAAGAATTTACAATCCATATCCGAGGGGCAAGTCTAACACCATATATGCTCATATTGGACAAAATAAGATGAAATACTTACCATACCAAACAGAATACAATTCAGTGTCACCCAAATGACATTAACAAACACTTATCCATACAGTCAACAGCTACCTTTGTCTTGGACGACACCAGCACTGCCCACAAAGTCAAATACTGCAAACAACAGCAAATGGACCAGCAACCAGACTAAAACACATAAAACTGTAGGCAGAAAGCACAAGTTACTCAGGAAGAACTTAAAGGTAGAAGAGGAATTGCAGGACAAACGTGTACCCAAAAAAACAACTGCTTGGGTTTATTTTAAACAATATGAAAAAGAGCAAAGGCCATTGGCCAGTCCATATTCCATTGTCCATGCACATCACTGTACTCACACTTGACTCCTTTACTGCCAGGGAACCTCCACAGGAAGGTGCAGCAAATGGACAGGCAGGTAACTGAGGGATCATCCGGGGGAGGCAGGGTGGTCAGATTTGGTAGGGGTGGGTTTGGGCTTGGGAGGAGTGAACTGCTTCTTTGGAGGGGTGGGTATCTTCTTGGAGGGGAGGGGTATGGGTGCTTGCAGGGGTGCAGGTGTGACCGGAGAGGACTTGGAGGTGGAAGGGATGGGTTGGGAGGTGGGCTGGGGCCTCTGGGGTTTAAGACGAGGATGTAGGGAACAGGGGAAAGGGCAGGGCCAAAAAAACCTTTCCTTAGGAACATGGGGAACGGTCATCAGAAGGGGGTGGGGATTTGGAGGTTGAGGGAGTGGTTGTCTGCTTTGTTGGTTTGGATGTCTTGGGTGTGTGCTTGTGTGAGGTATGCTTCTGATTGGGTAGTGTCTGTTGCATGTGTGAGGGTGTTTCCATGTCTTGGGGGGCTGGAAGGTGGAGGTTCTGGGTGAAGAAGTGGTGGATGTGTGCGTATCTTTTGGGTTGGTGTCAGTGGGTATGTTTCTAGTGGTCGATGTGTGTGTGTCTGTTGGGGTGGTATCCACCGGGAAGTTTCCACTGGAGGAAGAATCCAATGATAAAGAGGATGTAGATCTAGTCTTGCTCGTGGCACTCCCCTCACCCTCCGGACCACTCCATCCTTCTGTGTCAATAGTGTCTTGACCTGAGGTCCCGTGGCCAGATGCTTCCCCAGGCGGCTGTGCCCTGTCTCCTTTGCTTCCCTGGGCTTATGCTGCAAATACAAAGAGAAATAGGGTCATCACATGTCCATGTTCACACTTGAACAAAAGCTGAGATTAGCAAACATTACCATGATATCACGTATGCCCCAGCAACAAACTCCACCTAAATGTCCCCTACATGTACCATACCATATGCCTGCATGCCATCTGAACTGTCAACAGTTGTCCACAGCAAAATCAGGATCTCAGACAACTACAATTGCATGGCTGAAGTTGCACAAACACAGTACCCATTGAACAAGTAGGAGACCACATTACCTACAATACTTTGCCTCATGGAACATACATAACTTACCTGTTGTCATACAATATTAGGCTAATGCCAACTGCATTCCCACAGATTTCACACAAGGTCATGCAGACATCTATTTGTCACTTACACAATCACACAACAATAAGAAATGATGCTCCCAGAACCTGCTATGCTGCTGACAACAGTACATTAACCAGAAGAAGGTGACATGGAAATATTCAGGTCACACTGGTAACATATCACCAATGCACACATCACTGAGTGAAATATGTCCCAATGGAGTCATAAAGGTAGTGCTAATGTTGCTCAGATATGCCACATATTTGACATGGAAACGTACAATGTAGGCAAAATGTGCAAAATGTCAAGGAGATATTCCTCTAAAACCCACAACACAATGAATCAGCAGGTCCCAGGGAAATCACCACTAATTTCTGGCTTCTCTTACAATGACATATTCAGAGTGCATCAGTAGACACCATTAGTGAAATATGTATCAATGGAGTCATGGAGGTAGTACTAATGTTGCTCAGATATGCCACATATTTGACATGGGAATGTACAAAATGTCAAGGAGATATGCCTCTAAAATCCACAACACAATGAATCAGCAAGTCCCATTGATATCACCACTAATTTCTGGCACCCTATTACGATGACATATTCCGAGTGCATCAGTTTACGCCATTAGTCCTTTGGATGTTGGAGAAGCCCAGAGATTTGCAAGTACTTGTAGAAGGACCACAACATGTTGAACAATGGGAAGCTACATCATTGTCTCCATTTCGGTCATGCAAACCCAGACGTCTCTTGATGAATGGTTGTACCCAACCACGTGTGATTCCAACATAAGTGCAAGTCACTCCATGATGCATGTCAACAGTCAGGTCACAAACCGTCCCCATTTTACATGTGCAAAGCACTTTGCTACAATGATTCCACAACAATGGTATGGAAATGCACATTGTGGCTAACTCTAGGCCTACCCATCATGTCCCTCATTGCTACTGCAGTTGTACATACCAAATAACATGCTATGACGGGTGAGGAAATGTATCAGCCAATAATTAATGGTGACACACTCCTGTCTGTGCAACCACATGAAATGTACCCCATTATAAATGTCCTATTCCACACACAGGTTGGCATGCACAGATATTAGAGGCAATACAGAAATTATACCATCAACACAGGTAGACCATGCATGAAACAGCAGCTTACAAATGATTTTCAAAAGAGAAAGGTACACATGCTGGCATGTAGGCACAAGGAATGTTGGCAGCAGTGATAGGACATGACTCATGTCAATGGACATTACCCACCTACCAAGGGAAAGTTTGCATCTATAGCTGAACCTCACAAAAATGTATGTACTGTCACATGTATGATGGCCACCTCCACATTACAGACAGTAGTGAGGCGCCAGCGCCCATCACAGGCTATAGGCAGGTAGCCTCTGGATGGCAGATGACAATATACTCATTTTATCAGACACATGGCTGAGGACAGTGATCTATCACTACCTTTCTTTAGGCTTGTAAAACTCAGGAGTAGTGGTCTGTTGAATACAATTCACACCCATGACAACAAACAGTACTTGATTGATCAATATACACAGCTATATTTTGTCCCTGGAGAGCATATTGTTTTTGGGTTGTACACAGTTGTCTCCTATGTCCCTGAGCCAATAGGCAAGGAACATCAGTATGCACCACATGACATGTCTACACAAACAATCACTCATCTACTGTGTTACACATGGCTCATTCCTAATTGTCAAGGGGAGATGTCAGAACCTAACACATTCATTTGGCAATGTGAGAGGCAGGAATATGCCCTCTACTCACCCCTTGTGGCTCCTGTTCTGTCCTCAAACACCCATCAAGGTCTGGGTATGCCACTACCAGAATGCGGGCCATTAGGGGGGATCATGGTCCGACGAGCGCCACGTCCATATTGGAAGGACATCCCCAGCTGGACCTCAGTGATCTTTCGGGTCCAGTGTCTCAGGTCCTTCCACCTCTTCTGACTGTAGGCACTCCGCCGGCTGTGGACCCCCAGGGTCCACACCTTCTGGGCGATGGCTCTTCATAGCTCCTTCTTCTGTTGGGTGCTTACCTGCATGGATGCAGAAGACAAATCAAGAGATTACAATCACATGTTTTAGCACAAACTGTAGAGTCACATACATGTCAGAAACACAAAGCTAGAACTTTTTAATTTGTTATCACTAAACACGTGTGAAACACACAAGCCAATAAGTACTGGGACATGACCACAGATATATGTATTTATATCTGCAGACTAACCCACTACCCTCTCAGGGCCTACAATGACTAAACAAACTTACTGACATCAGGTAGCCCATATTCCGGCAACATGTACTGTGAGGTGATCCACAATGAAACAATACACACATATCTGGCTTCTAAAGGGTAAACTCCTTAGGCCTGAATGGGCCAACATATTTACACTGTGTAAGCTTGACTCACTGCACACAGTCCCTACAGGCAACTGCCATAGCACAGACTTCACCATTACACTTGAGTGACAACTAAGGGACTGGCATGGTCGGTACAGAAAGTGTATTTCTTATCCTTGTGCGGACATGTGGCCTACCAGATGCAGACTCATGCCACTTCAGTGGGTGGGGTTTTGTGGTATGCACCACAAAGCAGTCCTTTAGACATATGTGTCTATCCTAAAGAGTTGGCATCCAACATTCAAAGCCATGCATTGTACAATTTCTGCTATGTGACCAAGTGATTGACTCACATATCACGGCCTCCCAGAAATCAACTCACTGTCTGCACTGTGGGACTCATATTTACGCAATATGACTGTACAGGACAACAATGACCTGTCCAAACGTGACAAAAGAGCTGTGGGAGTAAGGGCCTGTCATGAGTCAAAAATACACATTAGCAGTGATGCAAAATGCACATATGGATCAGTTTAACGATTTACCTCTATACCCATTCCTAATCTTGTCAAAGGTCTGAGGCATTCAGGGCAGCTTTTGCCACTAGAGCATCATATTGTCCACATGCCAGGATCTGCTGGTGTACAGGGGGTGGGCACAGTGCCACAGTTGCATAGCCATTGTGAGATACATTTGACAGGCCCTAGTCTCTGCAGGCTGAGCATACAGAACCTACATGACACTCTGTTTCCATCACTTCTATGCATGACAGTACATCATGTGTCCATCAGCAATTTGGCATGTGGTTTGTGTGTGAAGCTGAAGGGCAGAGTGAGTCATCATATGCCTTCCACACAATAGTTTTGCAAGACCAGACGTGGGTTGAAAGATCTGTGGCATTATACACATTGCTCACATGATTCTCAAATACAAGATGCATACACAGCTCATGCTATCATGCACATACATGTTGTTCAATATTTACAACAATCATCGAAAAAGAGGTGTCATTGGATGGCAGTAACGTCTCCTTACCTAGTTATGTGCATCTGATACAAGGAGGATCTAGGACCCCAAAAACCTCACAAATCACAATGTGACTGAACCTAACTTATGATACTGGCCACCAATACCTGCACATTGTACATCCCATTGATGACACACAGACCGCAACAATAGGCAAACAAGTCTAACTGGCAGACAGGGGCACATTGTAGCCTGTGAGGAGCGAAAGGGTGGTGAAGTAGAGAGAAAATTGTGCACATGAGTTACTCACCTGCTCCTCTGGTGAGCCATAGAGCTCTGTACAGGGGTAGAACCTCATTATCAAGCCTTTCCTCTGGAGAGAAGGCAGGGGCCCTATCACCTGCTGGACATTGCATGATTGCTCCCAGAGGCGGCAAACAGCAGCTCAAGTCATGGAGGTGTTACTGGCAGCAGTGTTGGGAATCAAGTTAGTGAATCTGCACAACGTGGCGGCCACGTCTGCCACGTACGCGGTTGCAACTGCCAGCGGACACACTAATTGGGCTGTGACTGCCACTAACAACAACGTTAGCCTATGGCTGAGTTTGCCGCAGTTGCAACCGCCTACCGCCATGATGACTTCCGCCAGTGTTCGTGGGCAGTCCCTAATTTCCAGTGGAATAGGTCAGGCATCTGCAATTTTTGCGGCATGTAATGCTGTTTTGGGCTTTATAAAGTACGTCATACCTACAAAACATGTGTTGTTACCTCACAAACATCCTTATCCTGTCTTGTCATGTAGGTCCGTCTACTCAACCAGCATTGTAGAATGGTGCAGGGCACAAATAGCATTTAAAAGCGGTGCACAGTCCACCACCACTGATGGTCATTTTGGCGGTCGGAATATACAGTCACATTTGAGGGGAAACTGTGTTGCACATCTTTGAGTTTGGTCCAAATCCATGTTGTGGACACGTGTTGAAAACCATGGGGGGTCACATGTTATCCTTTTGTAGTTGCCAGCTGAGATGTGTACTGGGTGTCATATCTATATAGTCAGAAATGCTTTGTCACGTGATATTATTGGCATGCATCATGTATGTTGCTGGGGACAGACTGACTAATGTTACAAATCATGTCTTGTCACACATAGGTACCCAGGAAGAGGGAGGAGGTGACAACCTCCTGTTCACCATCAACTGCCAGACCTTCAGACCATGGAGCAATGCCACATTATAATGTACTACCGCCTGGATAGGCAAACAATAGTGGACTTATGTCATCAGTTGGAGCTAGATCTGATGCCAGCTATTGGTTATCCAACCAGCATACTACCCATTGTACAATTCATATCAGTATTGCACTTCCTAGCCCAGGGGTCCTTCCAACATACAGTGGCCCTATCTGCTGGTTTGTCCCAACCTATGTTCAGTCTGCTTTTGAAAGATGTCCTCTCAGCAATGTTGAAACACCTTGACAGCTATATCCAGTTTCCCCTACATGAAGATTTAGCCAATGTGAAGGCTGACTTTTATGTTTTTGCCCGCCTCCCACATGTGGTGGGGCCATTGATGGTTCATATGTTGACTTGTTGTCACTGGAGGCCAATGAACAAGATTATTGTAGTAAAAAGAACTTCCATTCCATCTACGTGTAAGTTGTCTGTTTGGCGGATTTCTACATTTCACATGTCTGTGCCCATAATCTGGGTTCAGGCAATAATTCCTTCATAATGCAGAACAGCACCATACCCCAGCTGATGTCAAAACTTTACCCAGAAAGGGCTGGCTGGTTCGTAAGTCAAATCTGTCCTGATTGGGTGAGTGTAATGTCAGGTGCTACAAGCATGAATTGAGTGACTCATTGTTGCACATATGTCCCATTCCATAAGAGGAGACTCCGTCTATCCAAACGGTCCTTGGTAGTTGACACCACTAATGAATCCAGCTATGACAGGGGAAGTCCACTTCAATGAGGCCCATGGAAGAACACAGCGGGTAGTGGAGTGGCCTTTTGGGCTCCTGAAGACCAGATTTAGGTATCTGGACAGGACTGGTCCTCTACTCACCCGAAAACATGTGTCTGGTCACTGTGGCATGCTGCATGCACCACAACATTGCCCTTCTGAGGAATATCCCATATATCCCTGAGGAGGGGAAGCCTGCAGTGCCACTGGGTGAGACTCCTGAAATGCCAAGTGAGAATGACAGTGGGGAAGAGAAAGGAGCTAACTTGCTAATTTTCATGAGTGTAAGAATGTCATGTGATGTAATGACTGTGACTGTACAATGAACTGTAGTTGTGAGAATGTGTGGAGTTTATTGTTTTAGAAACAGCTCGGGAGCTGATACTCTGCAATATTCCGCTAAAGACTGCTTGATGAGATAGCTTGTGACGCATCCCCACCTTGATAATGTTGCTTTGTTTCTGTCAGTTTCCTTGCAATGTAATTTGTTTTCCAGAAGCTTGCTATGTGATTTGTGTAATAGGTATGTTTTTCAGCCTGTACTCCTTGTTTTCTCTTTGTACCAGTACCTTCCCAATGACATCCTCATGTGGGCATTTCAGAGTTGTGACACTGGCAGGTATCTGATGCTATTTTGGTATATGAATTGGACATGGATTGTTCCAGGTAATGTAGGCCACAGAGTTTGGGTGTGTGAGACCTGTGCCAAGACAGCTTGCACAGTGTTTGATTGGAAGGTCGGAAGTGCCCATTGAACTTGTTTTGTGTGCTGTAGTGGCTGAATTGCATCATGTGTGTCATCATGTGGGCATGAAATAAGTAGTCATAGATTGCAACCAAGTCATTTTACCTTCACATTGGCTAAACACTTTTTGCATGACCAGTATGTAGCTGTAGGTTATGTTTCATCATTGCAGGCCACAGTGCCTGTTCCACAACACTGACATATGTTTGGGTCATACCACCAGATGCATGTTACTGGATTATGATGGGCCTTTGATCAGGGATTGTTGTACTGCCATCTGTCTGTATCTTGGATTACGTTATGTTGGATCACTTTGGTGTGGTATGTGATAAGGCACAAGCTGGTGACATCATCCACTTTAATGTTTGCTTATTCTACAGGACAATTTGTGACAAATCCCTTGCTTCTATGGTCTGGGGGCTGCACCTTGGAATATGTACTTTGACTTAGTATGAGTCACACATTCTTGCTTCTAAAGGTCCTGACATATAGACAGCCTATGTGCTATACACTGGAATAACATTTTTGGTATGACTTGACACTTGTACTAGTGTGTTAGTGTGTAACGGTTGTAATCCTGAGCAGTACAATGTATACATGTAACATATTCCTCCTTGCACAATTATCTAATGTCCTCATTATATGGTTCACATGGTCTTACATCTCTACATGACAAAATGTGGAAATTAAGCAGGCAGACAATGAGTTTGTGATGGGTGAATTTATTAAAATGCTAATGCAGAAAATACATTTTGGACAGAAAAGAACAAAAATGTAAAGTGAAGCAGTCAGTCATGGTGAATGAGATCACAGGAGTAGATGCCACACCATTGGGAGTCCAAAGTCCAGAGTACTCCCCCCATTGGAACTGGTAGGTGTTTGAGGATTCATCAACAGAACTCTCACGCTGGTGGGATTATACGATCCTACAAAAATACCTGGAAAACAACCAAATCCCTAGGGGGTTGAGGGTCATTTTATTTCCATCCTTTGATGACCTCAGCCCTGACTTACTCAAGGAGTGGGAACAACTTTTAATCACTTCATCATACGGTATGATGGATATACTTATCCGGGATGCTAAGGCCAAGCGAGATAAACTCTTGCAGGATATCACATTGCTGGAAAAAGAGATCAATGACATTGACTCAACTGACAATAAAATAAAAAACTTCAACATACTAAAGGATGTCCTACATAAACACCAACTATACATAAAGGACAAGAAACTACACAAACTCAAGAGAGATGACAATGACTACAAGAACGGGAGGGTTTTCACATTTGCTCGCAAATATGATAACTCCAAAATAGATAGCAATAGGGCATCCCCAACTACTAAGGAAAGTCTTCCTTCTTCTAATCTCACTACCAGTGATACAGACATATCTAGCATTTCTAGTGGGACTAGTGAAGATGCAAGGGACCAAACTCTTTTATCCACCTCCACACATAGGTCACCTTTTTTACTAGAGCTAGAGAGATTTCGGAGAGGCCAAAAACAACCCCAGAGGAGAGAAGAGAACACCACAAGACCATTAGACGGGGGAAACACAGGCACAAACACAAACAAACGATTGGAGGGCGTGGCCACACGTTCAATAACTCGCAATGCTCAACAATGACAGATACACATGTCTCTACGGGTGACACTCCAGACACCATCTCAATTGTTAATCTATCCTCCATAACCCTGAATCCTGACCAAACCAACATTCTCAAGAAAGGCTTGGGGTTTGTACCTACCACTCTTCCAGATTTTACACAACTACATGTTAGCTTGTTTAAATTTATTCGCAGATGTAAACTCTATAAATACTTCTATGACGTTAACACCTCTGCTCGATCCACTAATGCCCTGCTTCATACTCCTAACACAATGACCATCAAAGATGTCAAGGACATCCAAACCTTGCTATCAATTGAGCAAAAAGAGGGCCCCATGCCATCACTTACAGAGATCATCACTGATCTTAATATAGACCCTAACACCAGGACTATCAGTGGTCTAAAAACGACCTCTAAGTTCACGCCCATAATACCCAGGGACTATGCAATTGACTCATTCTGTCACAAGGTTACCAATGATCTTTATCACATGGAGGAACAGTATGTGTTAGGACACAAGTCCATCCCTGCACACAATGTCACTTTAGCCGAGAAGCAAGCGCTAGTGTCACTTGTGTCATGCAAGGACATAGTCATCAAGGAGGCGGACAAGGGTGGGAACATCGTGATCATGGACAGAACGGACTATGTTTCTGAACTGGATCGTCAACTGTCAGACTGCACTGCATACCTCAAACTCACACATAACCCCATGCCGGGGGTCAATAGGTCCATTCTACAGAAACTACAAGGATTTCTGAACCTTGACCTAATATCCGATATGGAGTTTAAATATCTATATAACAACATGCCTACTTCACCATGTATCTATATTCTGCCAAAGATACACAAGACGGGCACTTTTCCCCCAGGCAGACCCATCATCTCTGTCATTGGCTCCCCTACGGAGAAACTGTCGGAATACATAGATATCTTCCTACAGCCTTTTGTCCAAAACCTACCCTCTTACATCAGGGACACTAAGGACTTATTGTGTAAAATGGCGAATTATGAATGGACAGAGGACCATTACTTAGTTACTTTGGATGTGACTTCACTCTACACAAGCATCCCGAGAATAGAGGGTCTTACTGCCATCCAACACTATCTGGACACCAGAGATGCCTCCCTACTGGACCATACAAACATGCTTATGGACTTGATAAGCTTGGTCCTAGATAATAACATCTTTCTGCA
The DNA here is from genome assembly GCF_031143425.1 of Pleurodeles waltl. Taxonomy (NCBI): domain Eukaryota; kingdom Metazoa; phylum Chordata; class Amphibia; order Caudata; family Salamandridae; genus Pleurodeles; species Pleurodeles waltl. The sequence goes on from NC_090445.1 coordinate 1,606,417,220, forward strand.
CAATGGAGACTGGTATCGCCAAATACGAGGAGTGGCCATGGAGGCCAAATTCTCCCCATCGTATGCTAATCTATACATGGGGTACATGGAAAAAACACATGTGTGGTGTTCCTGCCCTCCACTCCTGACACAGCACATTCTCTACTGGGGCAGATATATCGATGACATTTTAGTTTTCTGGTCAGGCGATGCACCGTCTCTTTCAGCTTTCACAGAGCACCTGAATAACAACACTTTCAATATCAGATTTACCCATGAGGCCAGTCAATCTTCCATCAACTTTCTGGACCTCACTATTTACATTGAACATGGCAAAATCTGTACTAAACTTTTCAGAAAGCCTACGGCATGTAATGCTATTTTACACGCCACTAGCTCACATCCAAAGCCCCAAATCAATGCTATTCCCTATGGGGAAAGTACAAGGATCCGCCGTAATTGTAGTGAGGAACGGGTTTTCCAAGAAGAGTTGCGGAATATGGAACTGCGTTTCAGACATAGGGGTTACCATCCACAGACCCTCAATAAAGCCTGCAACAAGATCATGAAAATTAAACGCCCGACCTTACTCACCAATACTAAGAAAAACAGCTCACGAGAACGTATCTCCCTTGTTTTCCAGCACAGTGCATTAAGCTCCCAAATTCACAAAACTATACAGAAACACTGGTCTGTGTTATTAACAGATGAGACACTGAAAAATGGTCTTACTGGAAAACCTAGTATTGTGTATAAGAGGGGTAACACCCTACGCGACCAGCTATGTCATAGTTTCCTGCCACCAGAGAGCAGGGACACTTGGCTACCAAAACCACCACCAGGCACGTACAGGTGTGGACACTGTAATATTTGTGAATACATTAAAGACAAGACAGTGAGATTCCAGTACAACACCCAGATCACATACGAATTAAAACATTTCATTAACTGTAACACAAGTTATGTGGTATATTGCATTGTGTGTACATGTGGGCTAATCTATGTTGGAAGCACCATCCGACCACTGAAAGAGCGTATTCAAGAACACCTCAGAGCCATTCGATCGTCCAACATTAACTATCCTTTTGCGATGCACTTTAACGAGACCCATGGACACAGAGAAGTCTTGGACATCCATATACATGGGATTGACTCTCTTTATAAGACGCCTCGAGGGGGTAACCGTATTTTGGCCCTAAGACGCCTGGAGAGCAGGTGGATAATCAAGCTACGAGCGGTTGAACAGGGCCTGAACATCCACAAGGACCTCCATGTATTTCTCTAAGCACGCATGTTCTATAAATTATACTTTTTTCACAGTGCATCCCTACCATTTGATCAGGGACAGTATTGTCCACAACAGAATGTGGGACTCAGTCATCTCCCACTGTCTTCAATAATATAATGTATATATAAAAAACGTACTGAAGATACCACACCATCATTTCAGTCTACGGACACACATTGTTCAATATGTTTTCCCTTTCCCCCGTCTGCTGTTTGTCCTTTATTCGTGCATACTGTATGACTGCCTATACCAAGTTTGTATACTGTTGTAGAAGGTCTTTTGTACTCAACTGGTACCCACGCCTTTTTGCATTATTACCTGATCTGTCCTCAATGTTCTCACATCTCGTATTCACCATTATTTCCATTTGATTATATTGTATAAACCTATGTCCCAAGGCACCAGGGCATCCTCGCCGATTTGCATTATCTTTCCGATGTATTATTATGTCATAGGGACTGTGTTCAGTGTCCTGCACCTTTTCCTTACAATTTCTATTCACCTTTAAATCAAAAACACGCTTTCTCTATTTACTTACCATGCATGCCTTCTCCTCATAATAATGCTTTCCCCCTATACCACTCTTTGCTAATGCGCAAATCCTTGAATCTTTGGGGCTTTTTAAATATTACACACCGGCTCACGTCTTTCTTCTTTTAAGTTTACGCAGCCTTGTCCACCCGGTTGCCACGGGCACACTCCAATATGGCGCCCATTTTCAAAGTAGTCAACAGGAACTCCATGTCTGCCGGCAATCTTCCTAGTCCTTCGTTTATTTTTAGAGTGTGCGCATATAGACGCGGACACTCGAATGGCCTCGCTCCTTCCTAGAACACGGCAGCGTTATCAGGCGCTGCGGGACATTACTTACGGCGGTTTCTACGTGTTTTCCCGGAGTCTACGGGGCGGCACAGGTAGGGGAGAAAGACCTTTGCCTTTCTCCTTTAGTGTATTTAAATATTAGCGTATGTTATAGTCAACGGGAGACTTTCCCGGCTAGTTAGTAATACGGGGTTTGACTTCCCCGACCGGACAGTTTCTTTGGGACCTTTTTTTTTTTCTGTGTGTAATTGTTCTTCCCCTGACAAGCATTCTAGCCTAATTTGAAAAAGACTTGTCCTCCCTATATGGTGGTCGATTCCAAGGTATATTTGTGAAATATTTATTGGGTTTTGTTTCACTTATACCATGTTGTGGCTCTACTCGCACACGCCGCCTGTGTGCCGCATGGGTAGGGGGAGTTAAATTCCTTTCCCCGCTCGTGTTTGTTTCGCCAGTCCTTTCCTTCATGATAACGTCTTAAACAAGTCAGGACAGGGCTTTTTACACCTGTTAAATATGTCAAGCACGGAGAACTTATTATCTACTATACTTCCTGTACCGCTTATCTCGTAAACGTGACAAAGCTTTTTTTTTCTCCGTTTTGTTCCGGTCTATCTCTACAGGCAGGGTCTACTTAGACCTTTCAAGTATTCTATGTCCCATACTGCGGACATACCATTGGATTCAGAATTGTTACGCATGAGGAATACCTGTCCCTTACATAGGTGGAACGCGCATTTACCTTTTTGGACCTCTTAATTCTTGGTAGGTTTTTTACCACCTTACCTCCTCCACCTCATTGTACAATTTTCATAATCCTCGAATATAACACTCGTGCTGTCGAGTTTAACTCTACAATTAACGCTGCGTTTCTTCCGGTTTTTGCCTCTCCTCCTTAGATAAAATATCATCATTTGGATTTCAAACGGGACAACATTAGCTACTCTAATCTCAGTTATCTTGAGTTAAATTACTACACCCACAAGCATGGCCTGTCTCACATATATCTGCACTCTGTACTCGATGATTTCCTTTTCGCCTGTGTTAACCATCTGGTCTCCCACTCCTCAAGATTTCTCTAATACTCCCTTAGTACAATTGTGAACTTTTTTAACCTTTCTCTTTTGCACTTACGGTGACCCCCTATCCCTTCTTTTTTCTTCTTTTTTAATGTATGCAACGGTTTAGCTTAAAGGGTTTTCTCTATCTTGAATATTTCTTCACGCTGAGGTTAACTCACCGTTTTGCGTTATCACCTTTGATGTTTGTACTCTTCAAATGTACCTACCAGATGGTAGTGCCACTATTTGTAAACAGTTCCCATTTGTCTCTATTTTGCAGCCTTGAAAAAGTCCATGAGGACGAAACACGTGTTGGCTGTTTTTGTTACTCATATATACCTGTTCATTCTGAGGATTCAGACTGTTGCTGTAACTCGTATATACCTTTTCATATGTGGACTTGAATATCTTTGAACTGCGATTCAACTACCGATCACAAAGGATTAAAGCGTTTCACACTAAGCCACCCAATTTTTGACTCATTTGTTTGGAGTGCCCTGGTTGCTCTTTCTCTAGACAATGAGTTTGTGATGGGTGAATTTATTAAAATGCTAATGCAGAAAATACATTTTGGACAGAAAAGAACAAAAATGTAAAGTGAAGCAGTCAGTCATGCTGAACGAGATCACAGGAGTAGATGCCACACCATTGGGAGTCCAAAGTCCAGAGTACTCCTCCCATTGGAACTGGTAGGTGTTTGAGGATTAGTCAACAGAGTGAATGTGTGGCGCACAAAGCAGGTCCTTTAGGAAAGGTCATTTGCTGGCAGTGGTGGGTGTCTTGCCATCTGCACCTCCTGGATTCTTTGCTGGATGTTCCCGCTTGCATGGAGAGGGGAGGAGGGGCTCTGCTCTTGCAGAGGCAGAGGTGTCTGGGTCTGATTCTTCCTTTGGCAGGGCCTCCCTTCCAGTGGCTGGCATCGATGTTGATGGGCCTGATGTTGATGAGCCAAAGGAAGGTGAAGATTGGTCTTGAAAAGCCCAGCTCAGGGCTGGGGGAATACCCCTCAACACCCCTGTTAGGGAGGCCATGTTGGTCTTGTGGGCCTTCATAAGTTCTCACACGTCCCTATGCATGTCCCTCTGTAGCTGCTTGATTTCCCGGAGTTCAGTCAAGACCTGGCCCATCACATTTTAGATCTGTTGATAGACACCCCAAGACCTGGCTGATGGTGCCCTGGCCAAGAGCAGCCCAGTGGCCTCACCCCGCTGACCCACAGCATCCCTCCCATGCACACTAACCCCACAGGCCTGGGCCTTTGCCACTGGGGGCCCTCCCTAACTGGTTCCTAAACCTCATTGTCCAACGTATTGCGCTGCAACTCAGGATCCAGGCTTAGGGGTCAAGAGATGGTAGACACTGTGCTCGGTACACAGGTTGGGGGGCCCATGGTGGCCTGTGATGTTGAAGCAACCAGGCTGAGAGGTGTTGATGTGGCCTCAGTGAGACTCACTGTTGGTGTCTGACCAGGTTGACCAGATGGGCCAGAACTATCAAATCAAATCAAATCAAAAGCATTTATAAAGCGCGCTACTCACCCGTGTGGGTCTCAAGGCGCTAAGGGAGGGGGGTTACAGCTGCTCGAAGAGCCAGGTTTTGAGCTGCCTCCGGAATGCAGGGTGGTCCTGGGTGGTCCTGAGGTTGGCGGGGAGGGAGTTCCATGTCTTGGCCGCCAGGTAGGAGAAGGATTTCCCACCTGCCGTGGTGCGGCGGATGCGAGGGACGGCGGCGAGTGCGTGGTTGGCGGAGCGAAGTTGACAGGTGGGCGTGTAGAAACTGAGGCGACGGTTGAGGTATTCGGGTCCCTTGTTGTGGAGGTCTTTGTGCGCATGGGTGAGGAGCCGGAAGGTGATCCTTTTGTTGACGGGAAGCCAGTGCAGGTGTCTCAGGTGGGCGGAGATGTGGCTGTTGCGGGGTATGTCGAGGACGAGGCAGGCGGAGGCGTTTTGTATTCGCTGAAGACGTTTCTGGAGTTTAGCAGTGGTTCCTGCGTATAGGGTGTTTCCGTAGTCCAGGCGGCTTGTGACGAGGGCGTGGGTCACAGTTTTTCTGGTGTCGGCGGGGATCCAGCGGAAGATCTTTCGGAGCATGCGGAGAGTGAGGAAGCAGGAAGATGATACGGCGTTGACTTGTTTGGTCATGGTGAGCAGTGGGTCCAGGATGAATCCGAGGTTGCGTGCGTGGTCGGAGGGGGTTGGTGCGGTGCCAAGGGCCGTGGGCCACCAAGAGTCGTCCCAGGCGGACGGGGTGTTTCCAAGGATGAGGACTTCCGTTTTGTTCAGTTTCAGACGGCTGAGTTTCATCCATTCTGCGACGTCTTTCATTCCATCTTGCAGGTTGGTCTTGGCGCTGGTGGGGTCCTTGGTGAGGGAAAGTATCAGCTGAGTGTCGTCGGCTTAGGAGGTGATGTTGATGTTGTGTTTGCGTATGATGTCGGTGAGGGGGCTCATGTAGACATTGAAAAGAGTCGGGCTGAGCGAGGAGCCTTGTGGGACGCCGCAGATGATCTCGGTGGGGTCTGAGCGGAACGGAGGGAGGTAGACTCTTTGGGAGCGGTTAGAGAGGAAAGACGTGATCCAGTCCAGGGCCTGTCCTTGGATACCGGTGGAGTGCAGGCGGGATATTAGGGTTCGGTGGCAGACGGTGTCGAAGGCAGCCGAGAGGTCAAGGAGGATGAGTGCGACTGTTTCTCCGTTGTCCATCAGAGTTCTGATGTCGTCTGTGACTGAGATGAGGGCGGTTTCTGTGCTGTGGTTGGCTCGGAATCCGGACTGGGAGGGGTCGAGTAGGTTGTTGTCTTCAAGGAATGTGGTCAGTTGCTTGTTGACGGTCTTCTCGATGACTTTGGCAGGGAAGGGGAGGAGCGAGATGGGGCGGAAGTTCTTCAGGTTGTTGGGGTCCGCCATAGGTTTCTTCAGGAGGACGTTGACTTCCGCGTGTTTCCAGCTCTCGGGGAAGGTGGCAGCAGCAAACGAGCTGTTGATGGTCTGGAGATGAAGGGCGATGATGCCGACGGCTTTGTTGAAGATGAAGTGTGGGCAGGGGTCCGAGGGGGCACCGGAGTGGATGGTGTTCATGGTAACTTTGGTCTCCTCTGCGCTGATGTGGGTCCAGGAGTTGAGGGTGATGGCTGGGGTTGTAGGTTCTGTGGTGGTTGGCTGGGTCTGGTGTCCGAAGCTGTCGTGTAGGTCGGTGATCTTACGATGGAAGAAGGTAGCGAGGGAGTTGCAGAGGTCTTGTGAGGGCGTGATGGAGTTGGAGTTGGCGTTCGGATTGGAGAGCTCTTTGACGATGGTGAAGAGTTCTTTGCTGTTGTGAGTGTTCCTGTCCAGTCTGTCTGTGAAGGAAGTCCTTTTGGTGGCGCGGATCAGCTGATGGTGTTCGCGGGTGGCGTTTTTGAGGGCAGACATGTTTTCTACGGTGTGGTCTTTGCGCCAGGCTTTCTCGAGGGTACGGCAGTTTTTTTTGGATTCCTTGAGGGTGTCTGTGAACCATTGAGGTTTCTTGGTGCTGGTCTGTCTTGGGAGGCGTCTGAGGGATGCGAGGTTGTCTGCGCAGTTGGTGATCCAATGAGTGAGGCTGAGGGCTGCGTTGTTGGGGTCGGTTGAGAAGGTGGGTTGGTTGTCGCTGAGAGTGGAGAGAAGCTGTTCCGTGGGGATTTTGTTCCAATGTCTGCGTGGGATGGGTTATGTGCGGAGGTGGAGTGTATTACGGAGGAGTGGCTGAAGGATACGTGATTGCTGGCGGAGAAGATGGGGTCGAGCGTGTGTCCGGCGATATGGGTGGGGGTGTTCACCAGTTGCTTGAGACCGAGGTTGGCGAGATTGTCGAGCAGGGTGGTGCCCAGTGACACCTCCCAGGAAGACCAGCTAAACCGTAAGTACTCCCCCCGCGTACTCTCCACCACATCCAGACGCCCAGGAGTGTCTTCTTCACTGAGGGCTTCATCCAGGGGGAGAGTGGCAGTTTCTTCTGTGGCCTTAGTGAGCCCTGTGGTAGATCAATCTGTTGATGTGAAAGATACAATGCTACTGGTTGTATTGTGACAGCTACCTCAAACAGTTTAGTGTTACAGTATCCATAGATCTTGTACAAAGTTAAGTTGCAATTTATCCAATTGTGGCAAGTACCCATGGTGTTAGTTGTATTGACATGACATTTGTGGAGCATGCCAGATGTTTATGACTGAAGCAGCTGATGAAATGTGCAGATCATTAGCACTTAGGAGGGTGGGCTGAGAATCCCATCTTGCCACCAGTGCAGGCAAAACAGAGGTTATGCAAGATATGGCTTTGGACATTTTGAGGCCTAGTTGATTGTGATGCAAGCAGACCCAAGAGTTTGTTGTATATGTGACTGGAGTCAACCTGTGGTCAGTGCAGTGTGAATGTGTCTACTGTTAATACCATTCTGGGTAAGCATCTTGAGGCCTTAGGGATCATTGTTTTGCACACTGGGTAAGCTGTCCTTCCTGTCCACAATAGTTTCATCTTAGGTTAGCAGGTCAAGATGGAGCTAGGTAGCCAGACACATCTCTGAGTTGAGCATGATCTATATCTTGGTCATTCCCAGGTGAGTAAACTTCGATTGGGAGTTAGCAAGTAAGGGTATTTAGACAATTGACTACTAGTCTGGTGTTTCGATTTAGAGAAACAGTTCCTCCATGAAGTTGAAGTCATTTCACTCTCTCTACCATACACGCTTGACTAATGTTATCCTCCCAGGTGAGTAAAAATCATTTGAAAGTTCACTAATGGATGGATTTGGGCAAGTAAACACTTGACTTGTGTAGAAGTTACAGAAACAGAACCGTCTGGCCTTATCAGTCATGTCACTCCCTCTACTTCATACACTAGACAAATGTTGTCCTCCCAGGTGGGTACACTTCATTTGTGAGTTACCAAGCAAAGGTATTTGGAGAAGAGAACATTGGAATGGTGGTTGAGTAGCAGTAACAGAGCCTCCTGGGAGTTGCAGCCATGTCACTCTCTCTACTACACACACTTGACAAATGGTATCCTCACAGGTGAGTAAACTTCATTTGAGATTTCACTAATAGATGGATTTGGGCAAGTGAACACTGGGCTTGTGTTTGAAGATAGAGTAATGGGGCCTATTGGACTTTGCATTCAGGTCACTCCCTCTACTTCCCACCACTATACAAATAGTATCACCCCAGGTGAGTAAACTTCCATTGAGAGTTAACAAACGGGTATTTAGGCAAGTGAACATTGACCTTGTGTTTGGAGTTAAAGAAACAGAGCCTCCTAGCCTTAGCAGTTATGTCACTCCCTCTACTTCACACACTTGACAAATGTTATCCTCCAAGGTGGGTACACTTCATTTGTAAGTCCCCCTACAAGGGTATTTGGGGGAGAGAACACTGGACTGGTGGTTGGAGTGACAATAACAGAGCCTCCAGGGAGTTGCAGTCTCATCACTCCCTGTAGTACACACACTATACAAATATTATCCCCCCCAGGTAAGTACACTTCATGTGTGAGTTATCAAACAGGGGTCATTGGAGAAGAGGACACTGGCTGGTGAGTGGAGTAGCAGTAACCAAGCCTCCTAGCCTTAGCAGTCATGTCACTCCCTGTACCGCACACACTATACAAAAGTTATCCTCCCCAGGTGAGTAAACTTAATTTGGGAGTTGACAAATAGGGGAATTTGGGGAAGTGACCACTGGCCTGATGATTGGAGTTACAGATACAGGTCCTGCTGACAGTTGCAGCCAGGTCACTCCCTCTACTTTTCAACACTTGACAAATGGTATACTCCCAGATTAGTGACGAGCATTGGAGAGATTACAACAGGTGTATTTGGGCAAGTGAACTCTGTGCTGGTGTCTTGAGTTACAGACCAAAGGCATGCTGGGTGATGCAGTCATGCCACTCTCTCTACTACACACACTATACAAAAGTTTTCCTCCCAGGTGTGTACACTACAAATGAGAGTTACCAAACACTAGTATTTGGACAAGAGAACACTGGGCTGGCGGTTGGATTTACAGACACAGCGCTTTCCTTGCCTTAGTAGTCTTGTCACTCCCTCTACGCCCCACATTTGACAAATAGTATCCTCCCAGCTGAATAAACTTACATTAAGATTTACCAAAAAGGAGTCCTTAGGCAAGGTAACACTGGTCTGGTGTTTGGAGTGAGAGAAACAGTGTCTCCTGTGAGTTGGAGTCAGGTTATTCCCTGTACTTCACACACTTGACAAATGTTATTCTCCCAGGTGAGTACATTTCATTTGTGGGTTACCAAACAATGGTATTTGGACAAGTGACCACTGTGTTGGTATTTGGAGTTGCTGAAATAGTGCCTCCTAGGAGTTGTAGTCATATCACTCTGGCGGTCATTCTGACCGCAGCGGGCGGCGGTCGCCGCCCGCCATGCGGTCACCGGTCGCCGCCCACCATGCGGTCACCGCCAAATGGCCGCTCCGCGGTCAGGAGACCGCGGATGCCATTCTGGCTTTCCCGCTGGGCCGGCGGGCGACCGCCAAAAGGCCGCCTGCCGGCCCAGCGGGAAAGCCCCTGCAACATAGAAGCCGGCTCCGAATGGAGCCGGCGGTGTTGCAGGGGTGCGACGGGTGCAGTAGCACCCGTCGCGATTTTTACTGTCTGCAAAGCAGACAGTGAAAATCTTCATGGGGCCCTGTTAGGGGGCCCCTGCACTGCCATGCCAGTGGCATGGGCAGTGCAGGGGCCCCCAGTGGCCCCACGACACCCGTTCCCGCCATCCTGGTTCTGGCAGTGTAAACCGCCAGAAACAGGCTGGTGGGAAGGGGGTCGGAATCCCCATGGCGGCGCTGGAGGATTCCCTGGGCCAGGGGAAAACCGGTGGGAAACCGCTGGTTCCCCTTTTCTGACCGCGGCTTTACCGCCGCGGTCAGAATGGCCCTGGAAGCACCGCCAGCCTGTTGGCGGTGCTTCCGTGGTCCCCGGCCCTGGCGGTCATGGACCGCCAGGGTCGGAATGACCCCCTCTGTCTCCTACACACACTATACAAATGTTATCCCCCCAGGTGAGTCCACTTCAATTGATAATTGTGAAACAGATGTATTGTAGCATGTGACCACTGTGCTAGTGTTTGTAGTTAAAGGAACAGTGCCTCCTGGAAGTTGTAGTTGTGTCTGTTCCTATACTACACACACTTGATAAATGTTACCTACCCAGCTGTGTACCCTTAAATTGATAGGTAACAAACAGGGGTATTTGGACAAATCACCACTGGTCTGGTATTTGGAGTTTGTCTGATCGGAGTTGCAGTCAAGTCAGTCCCTATACTACACACACTATACACATGTCATCTCCCCAGGTGAGTACACTTCAATTGGGAGTTGACAAATAGAGGTCTTTAAATAGGTGAACACTGGGTTGGTGAGTGGAGTAAGGGCCTCATTAGAAGTTTGGCGGTCCCACTGCGGGACCACCAAACTTGTGGGAAGGACACCACCGCCAAGGCGATGGCATCCTCCTCCTGCCCTATTACAATGTTCCCGTGGGTCTGACCGGTGGGAACATTGCAATAGATCGTGCTCGACCGTCAAGAACAGTGCTACGAGAAGAGAGCCGGGTGCTATCTTGTAGCACAGAGGAGGCCAACCAGCACCTTCGGAATGCACACTGTGTGCATTCTGAGGTGCTGGGCAGGGGGGCCCCTGCACTGCCCATGCCATAGGCATGGACAGTGCAGTGGTCCCCAGCACACTCTCACCACCAGCCTTTCCATAGCGGTCATTCCTCCATGGAAAGCCTGGCAGTGGGAGGAAGTGTAATCAACCAGGCGGCGCTGAGTTCAGCGCCGCCCTGGCTGAGTACAACTCTGACCGCCGTCATGCCATTGTTAATCATATTCCTAGAGGAGACAGGGCTCCTCTGGTGGGTCCACCCGCCAGGATTGTAATTGGGCAGTTGGACTGCCTGGAGTGCGGAGATCCGACCGACAACGGGAGTGTGGCGGCCCTCGAACCGCCACACTTGTAATAAGGCTCTAAAAGTGAATGAGGCCCAAGGTGAACTATGTGCATGTGTGACATAGCATTTTTGTGACAAATGTTTGTGTTGTGACTTACCAGACTCCACTCCCCTAGGTATTCATGTCAAGCCCTCAGGATGCAGGATGGCCAAGATCTTCTCCTCCCAGGGAAAGAGATGTAATGGGGCACTGGGAGGTCCACCAGTCTTCTTGGCCTGCAGTTGGGGCCCAGAGACCAGGGAACAGAGCTTGCCCCTGAGGTCATTCCATCTCTTCCTTATGTCCTCACTTGTGCCCAGGGTGGTGCTTACATTATTCACTCTGTAAACGATCCTGTGCCACATTTCCGTTTCCTACTGTGAGGAGTGTGCTAGACTTGTGCTCCTCACAACTGGGGCTCTACCTCTATGATTTCATCCACCATGACTCTTAACTCATCGTCTCACAAACAGGGATTTTTGGCACGTGACATGGTGCAACAAAAAAAACGGGTGACAGTGCTTACTAAACAGGGGAAGTGCAAAAGGGTATGAATAGGCAAAGGTGTGTACAGGGTGCTCCTTGTGATGGTAAAAAAAAGGGGAGCTTAATATATGGACTCTGTGGACAAAAAGCGTTCTGGCTTCTGTGTTTTGCATTGGAAATGCAAAGGATTATGGTCTGTTAAGAGGTGGGTTTTATAGTGTCCTTTGCAGGTGTGTCCAGTGTGGCAATGTGTGTCAGCTTTGTTGTTTTCAAATTCATCCAATGTAAAGTAGAATGTTGCTTCGCTGACCGGGAACCGCCGTGATCCGGACTGCGATTGGTTGATCGCCATGAGGGACCACCACCACGACTGTGTGCTTGTAATAAGGTCGGTGGTTGAATGCGTTGCTGATGGCGCTGGAGGTAGGACTACCTATTTCCAGACCGCCGCACCACTGGCGGTCTGCCTTCTTTGGTTGGCGGTCGATGGTCTTGCCTGTGTAACTTGTAATAGGGCAGTCGGAAAGATCGCCAAAATGGAGGTCTTTTCAGGAATGCCAACATGGCCTTCTGGTGGTGAAACCGCAAAACTTTTAATGAGGCCCATACTCTCTAAAGTCCCCAAACATATCACATGCCAAGTACCACCTATATCCTCCTTAAAATGCATGTTTAATTGCAGAAACTAAAGCAAACAGTGATATATCTGCTGACCCTAAACGATGCCAAGATATTTAAATGCGTGAACACTTAAGATCACACATAATGAGGAACTCTTCCTGTTACATGACAGCCTAAAAATGATAAACAAATCCTAATATTTTCTACAGCAGATAACTTATTAAAACTAAGCCACTATCAAACCTGGATGATGAATGGGACCTTGTAAATGTTCCCCAAACGGTTCAATCAATTATACACCATATGCGGTGAATATCACAACTCAAAAATCCCTTTTATATATATTGTTCTACCAAACAAAGTAGCACTTACTACAAACTCTTAAACCACATTAACCATAAAAAATAACTACTACCCACAAAAAATAATAGACTTTGAACAAGCCATGATTCAAACCATTTGACAATTGTTACCTACACACACAGCCATACAAGGCTCCAACGACAATTTCAATTAAACTGTATGGCGATATCTCCAGCAATCTGTACTAAGGCTGTCATTACGAGTTTAGCTGTCTTTTGTCAAGACCGCTGTGGTGGAGACCGGCAAAACATCACCAGTGTTGGCGGTATCCCGCCCGCCGTATTAAGAGTCCACAATGAACACCGCCAAAAAACAGCCACAAATCGGACACCACCAGGACACTGGTGGGCAGGAAGGATGCGGTTCCACCACCAGCAGTGCCACGCCAACAACTTTCCGCCCACCATATTACGATCCACAAATCAGCACAGCGGCCCTTCTATGGCAGAAAACAATTGTAGGCCAACCCACCGTGGACAGAACACACTACTGTCAGAACACAACACCACATTGGACAGTTCAAAGACCCCACACCTGACACACATACACACACCAGACACACCCATGCACAGCACTATATAATGTCCCCCCACACAACCCACAAATCTTTGCGACTAAAACCACAGATCGAGAGACGAGAGCAGCCACAATCACAAACCTAGCACCTACACACAGAAGGCACATATATACTTCACACTCACCACATAACTGCACCACTAGCACTATACACACATCACAACTACACACAGACACCACAACCTACCAGTACTCACAACCAAATGCCCCCATTCCGCCAAGCACCATAAACTGTACCATACACACACAACACCCGCCCCCAGCCACAACACAACCACCATGTTACGTCAAAAGCACCCACACTTCACTGACAAGAAGTTGAGGGTCATGGTCGATGAAATCCTCAGGGTAGAGCCACAACTCTTGAGAGCACTGGTACAGCAAATCTCCATAGCTGGGAGTTATGGCAGAGAATAGTCAACTCGGTCAACTCAGTGGGTATCAATCCACGCACAAGGGAGGACATCAGGAAGAGGTGTAACTACCTACTGGAGAAGGTGCATTCCATGGCGTCCAGGCACCAGCTGGTGGTACTGAAGACTGGCGGTGGGCCCCCACCTCCTCCCCTAGAGTTCACATCGTGGAAGGAGAGGGTCTTGGACATCCTGTATCCTGCGGACCTGACTGGAATACCTGGAGGACTCGACTTTGGTGAGTAATTAACATTTCCCTGGCACTAATCTTTCTAGTTCAGCATGCTTCCTTACCACCTAAACACTTCCCAATTCACTCCATCTCCCACGATACCTCCCACCCAGTCAACTAATGCCCCCCCTCCTGCATGCACCACCACCCACCCCTAATGCCCACACACTCCCTGCTAAGTGCATGGATAGCATGCTAACTACAATCACTATGACTCCCACAATGCACTAGCCCATCCACATCAAAACCTGCAATGTGCACATCACATCACACCTCTTACATGTATGACTATTGCACTAGCTACAACAACTTGATGCTTCGACTGAGGACCACGACATTGTAATGACAGCAATGCAATGGCACTACACAAGGGCAAACTTACCCAAACAGAGACACAGCACTGTCACCAATCCTAAGGGCCACAAATCCACGCCTACTAGCCTGAAATGGGCTAATCCTGGCCTTGAAAGTAAGAAGGTATACTCCATGCACAACAGGCAAAGACAGGACAAACAACCTTGCACACACACATAACCCCTTCCCATTTGGACACCATGCTGCAATGTACAGTCATTCCCACTCACATATACCAAGCCAGAATGCCCACCAGCTAACAGAGCAAACCTGTCAAGTGAACCATCATACAGGAACAGAACCCACCCACCAAGCTAAAGTGACTAAGCCTGATTCACAGCAACCCCAAGGAGCATGGTACAGATATCTTCATCCACTATCCATAAACAGAATTAGCTGTGCTGCACCTGTCAATGCCATTGCTGTCAATCAAGTCAAGGTAAATCCTGCTTACCGCCGCAGTGATGGCCACCAACGTACCGCCGCAATGGCGAATATCCGTTCTCCATATTATGACACACACACACACCAATCCGACAGAATACTGCCACATACACAAATCCACCAGTCCAAAGGTCAGTGTTAAAGTGTCAGTACCAGCACCCATACCATTACGCCAACAGAACAACGCCCACCACATCATGACCCATGAATCACCACAGCGGACATCCAATGGGGCTAAACCATTGGCGGTACACAGCGACGCGCTCAAAATGGCCACCCAAATACTAAACTACACAACATTGGCCAATACAAAAAACACACACTGAGGGACTCACTGGAGTTGCCGGAGGACTGGACACTGGTGAGTCAACAATTACTACTTATGACCCCCATACCTGCATGCCATCTCACACCTTCACCCTCACTCCCATCACTCCACTCCATCCCACGCATTGCACCTACACATATGACTAACCCCAATGTTAAGCCCTGCATGCGATACCAGTCAATGGACAGCCCTCCCAGCCCTGCATGGACACCCATGACAAAAGCATGCACAGCATGGAGAACTAACAGTCCCACAATACATCCCCACACACAAACAAAGGTGGCAGGGCAACAGAAACAATAGAGGGGAAGCTAGGGATGTACAGTATGTCACATACATGAAGCATAATACATCACTTACATCCCCACAGGTCGCCCCAGCCAATCTTAGCGGAGAGGAGGTGCCACGACCAACCAGTCCCCCAACAGAAGGTGCCCCCAGAGATGAAAGTAACTCTGGACATGATCTGGATGAACTACCTGGCCCATCAGGGACCACTGGTCAGTCGGTCACCTCAGCCTACTTCCAGTCAACCACAGAGCCTCCCCCATCAGTATCCAACACCACAGCACCCACCTAGCATCCCCACACCTCTATCCCCAGGACACGTCAATCAGCAGTGTGCCCACCTGTACAGGGACCCCCAGTCCACACCTCACACCCAAGACAATTAGGGACCTGGGGTCAGTGGGCTCACCGTTCAGAGGACATAGGCACAGGGCAACAGGGACACTGGGAGGACCGCTGTGTGCCAGGTGGAGGACAGGCCCCAGAAACCGATTCTCCAGGAGGCACTCAGCAATGTCCTGGAGGCCTACCAACAATACCACGACACAATGGGCCAGATCCTTAACAACATGCAGGAGAACAAGCGGCTGCAGGAGGAACACCATCAGGAGATCAGAGAGTACTTGCAGGCTCTCAACACCACCATGATCTCCATAGCAGGGGTGCTGGCAGACATGGCCAACATCATGAGGCAATCAACAGCACACCAGCGGGCCCCTACCACTAGCCAGTCTATTGATCAGCCCTCCACATCCGCTGCAGCTAGTGGGCAGGAGGCCCCACCACAGGACCCACAGGCCACCAGCACCCCTCCCCTTGCAGAAGGTGAACCACACTGCAAACGCTCCCTGCGAGCCAGACAGAGCCAGAGACACTTACCAAGACCAAGACAACTGCCAGGAAATGAGACTCTCCTGATTGTCCCCCTTGTGTCCCACCCTGTCACCTTGTCCACTTTGAACTTCCTTTGCTCCCCTTTACCATGGCCCCTTGGACACTGGACCTGTGCTACAAACAGACTAGAACAGTACCCTGAACTTTCCTCTACCATCACCCCATTCCATTGCACTTTTCCATCAATTATTTGCACTACAATAAGCACCCTTGAACACAATTTGAGTGTGTTGAAAATGTGTATTTATGGGAACAGTCACATCTAGTGCAAATGATCTGAACAATGTGATTGCATACAAATAATGACCTGTAGCTGTCTGCAGTAAACACATCAGGACACTGTTGTCATATCGCCAACATCTGTAAAAGGACAAACCATAGGTGACAGTAAGTTGAGATGCAAAGGATGTGAATGTCTCAATGCTACAGCCACACAGAAAACATCAATAGTCAGAGCAATGGTCAGTTGCACTGTCTCACCTGTGTGTCATTGGAAGTATTGACGTATAACTGATGTTCTGTTGTCCTTATCCTCATCCTCTGCCTCCTCATCCTCACTGTCCTCAAGGTCCACTGCTGCCATAGGGTCATCTCCAGTCCCCTCCTCCTAAAGAAAAGGCATGTGTCTTCTGAGGGCCAGGTTGTGCAACATGCAGCATGCCACTACTATCTGGCAGACCCTCTCGGGTGAGCAGCACAGTGATCCACCTGTCAGATGCAGGCATCTGAACATAGCCTTCAGGAGGACGAAGGTCCTCTCGATTATTCTCCTGGTTCGTCCATGTGCATCATTATAACGGTTATCAGCCCCTGTCCTGGCATTCCTCACAGGGGTTAGGAGCCACAATAGGTTGGGGTAGCCAGAGTCACCTGCAAATATTGAGGGACAAAATTTAGCCTTACACAATCCTATGGGGATAACACTTGCAGGCATACACTGACATACAGTGGATGGGGACTCCAGCTCACCAATTAGCCACACCCTGTGCCTCTGTAGTTGGGCCATCACATCTGGGATGCTGTTATTCCTCAGAACG
This sequence comes from Pleurodeles waltl, assembly GCF_031143425.1. Classification (NCBI taxonomy): domain Eukaryota; kingdom Metazoa; phylum Chordata; class Amphibia; order Caudata; family Salamandridae; genus Pleurodeles; species Pleurodeles waltl. The sequence continues at coordinate 1,606,434,373 of NC_090445.1, forward strand.
AAGGTGTCATGCACCAACTCAGGAGACTTGGCAGTGACGTGAGAAATGTACTTGTCCGCCAGGCACACCATTTGCACATTCAGTGAGTGTAAACTCTTCCGATTCCTGGACACCTGTTCATTCTGGCAGGGGTGGGGGTGGGGGGGAACAAACGCAATATGTGTACTGTCAATGGTCCCAGTAATATTGGGTATATGTCCCATTGCATAGAATCCGGCCTTCACAGTGGCCAAATCTTCCACGTGGGGGAAAGAAATGTAGCTGCACATGTGTTTCACCAAGGCAGACAATACCCTTGCCAGCCCGATTGAGGACATTGGTTGTGACATTCCTGCTACCAAGCCCACTGTCACTTGGAAAGAACCAGTTGCCAGGAAATGGAGCACTGATAGAACCTGCACGAGAAGGGGATCCCAGTGAGATGACGGATAGTTGATATCAGGTCAGGCTCCAATTGTGCACACAGCTCTGTGATTGTGACCCTGTCCTGTCTATAGGTGAGTATAATGTGCCTGTCCTCCAGTGTAGCCAAGTCCACAAAAGGTCAGTACATGGGGGTTTGTCTCCTTCTATTCATCTGCAGTGGTAGGTATCTAAGGGACACAAGAGTGAGTAGGCCATCACAATTAGAACAATGAAACCACCACCTCAGTGTGCATACAGCATTAATGTGATTGGACAGTGGGAACGGCAATGTATGTGCAATTTTCGGCAATGACGCAGTTATGGAAGATCTGTATGTAGTCCACCACCATGAAATGGCTACCGCCTGTCCTGTATTTAGGGACAGGTGGATGTGAGGTAACTCCACCGACGTTGGGCGTCGTGGCGGAAGGCGGTCTTGCACTGCCATGCAATTCCTCATTGGCTAATATGGGGCTCTATGGAGTACAGTGGCCAATGGGGATCAGCGGCGCCAGTGACGGTGTACACCGTTGTGGACGTGACTGCCATTTGTTGTCTATAACCTCACTTGATTCCTGACTTTCCACAGGACAACACCTACACTGCGTGTGTTGCTGTGACCTGTGTCTGGAACCTACCATGGCCCGTGTGACTGGGGAAAGGGCCCCTGCCTTCACTTCAGAGGAGTTGGAGTGCTTGGCGGGTGGGGTCCTAACCCAGTATGGACAGCTGTTTGGACCTCCAGACCAACAGGTGAGTACACCTTGGGCACGATGCATGTGGGAAGGTTGCATGGAGATGTGTGTGCAGGCATCGTGTCATTTGGGGGGGTGTCTGTTGGTAGTGTACATGGTGGGTGTCAGGCGATGTGTGTGCCAATGGAGTTGGAAACGGGATTTGTGGGCCATATGTGTGACAGGCTGGATTGTATGTGTAATGGTGTCCTCCTGTCTGTATTATCTCTGCAGGTCAGTGCCCATCAAAAGAAGGGATTGTGGTGTGCAATCGCAAAGGACATCCAGACCCTTGGGGTCTACAGCAGGCAGACCACCCACTGCAGGAAACGGTGGGAGGACCTGAGATGCTGGGCACAGAAGACCGCGGAGGCCCAGCTGGGGATGGCCTTCCAACGAGGTAGGGGTGCCCGTTGGAACCTGACCCCCCTGATGGCCCGCGTACTGGCGGTGGCCTACCCAGAGCTGGATAGGCGCTTGAGGGCCTCACAGGAGCCACAAGGGGGTGAGTACAGTGGGCGTTACTACAATAATTGGTAGGTGGCATGGGATCCGGGTGGTGGGTGTGAGTTAGTGGGTGCCCCTTAATGCCAGGTCAGAGTTTGCAGCGTGATCCAGCTCAAGGGTAATGGGTGTCTAGCAAATTCAGGAAACCTAGCTCCGTTGCTTTACATGTCAATCAGGGCTTTGTGGGTCCCAGGAGGAGTGCAGTTGGCGGTGGTTGACCCTCATCTTGCTGTGGCATCTAGCCAATTGAATGCCAGTGCAATGCATAGTGCTCATTCCTGATCCCTGTGTGTCATGGTACTGTGTATGCCAACTATGGTGTTGGTGCTGTAATTGACACAGTGCTCCCTTTCTCTCCCTCCCCCCCCTTTTCTCCTTCTGTCATCCTGTTCATGTGTGCATTAGCATCATCTGGCAGAGGAGCAGGGGCACCTGCAATAGAGGGAGCTGCATACCACAGGACCCAGGAGGCAGAGTCCACCGTCGCCGAGGGAACCAGTGGGACAGAGGGCGAGGGGAGCACCACGGCGGAGACAGGAGGTGACAACACTGACTCAGATACCTCCTCCGATGGAAGCTCCCTGGTGGTGGCGGACATCTCTGTAACCACCCCAGCTGCAGGTACAGCCGTCACCCCGTACCAGCACCATCCCCCAGTAGCCCCTCAGCGAGTTGTCTGTGCCCGCTCACCCAGGAGGGTGGGCATCTCCTTCACCCCAGGCACCTCAGGCCCTGCCCCAGTGAGCCCTGCTGCCCTGAGTGAGGAGGCTATTGACCTCCTGAGATCCATCAACCATTGTGAATGCCATCCTGGGGCTGGCATCCCAGATGCAGCAATGCAATGCATTCCTGGAGGGCATCCAAGGTGGATTGGCGGCCCAACAGAGATCGATTCAGCCTCTCTCCTCCTCTCTGATGGCAGCCATTGACCTTGTTCCTACCGTCCCCCCTCCACCGACCACTTCCCAGTCCCAATCTCCTGAACCCCAACCCATCCCATGCACACATATAAACGAGCATGCACACAAGACATCACACAAGAGTGGCACAGTCAAACACAGGCACCACACTTCAGTCCACAATCACTCACACAAACAACAGACAGTTGCACACACTTCCACATCCACTGCCTCCACTGTTTCCCCCCACGCCTCCTCCACCTCCCTCAGAGTCATGTCCACACTCACATCTGCATGCCCTACTTCAACAGCCACCACCAGCATCACCACACCAAGCAGCACGCACACCTCACTAGCAGACTCCTCCACAACATACATCCAAGCATCCCCTGTGTCCTCTCCAAACGCAGGCACTCAGACACAAAATAGCCATCCACCTCACATCAGCACACTGCCCATGCACCTGCACCCAAGCCCAGTAAACGTACTCCTCTGACAACCACTCCCTCACCCTCCACTCCCATCCCTCCTCCGACATCCCACCCCAATGCCCCTAAGAAGCTTTTCCTTGCACATCTTGACCTCTTCCCTCCAACTCCCCCCGTCCTGCCCGTAAGAGCAGGGTCCCAACGACCCAGCCCAGCACCTCAGCCAAACAGTCCACGAGGACAGTGGAGGAACCTCCTAGTCGTGGAGGCAAGACAGTGAAGGATCCCACTCCACCAGCTAGGAAAGGGAAGGATCCCACTCCACCAGCCAGGAAAGGGAAGGATCCCAGTTCACCAGCCAGGAAGGTGAAGGATCCTGCTCTACCACCAATAACAGATGTGGTTCCCACTCAACAACCAATGACAGAAGAGGTTCCCACTCAACCACCAATGACAGAAGAGGTTCCAACTCAACCACCAATGACAGAAAAGGTTCCCACTCTACCACCAATGACAGAAAAGGTTCCCATTCTACCACCAATGAAAGAAGTGGTTCCCACTCAACCCTCAATGACAGAAGAGGTTCCCACTCAACCACCAATGACAGAAGAGGTCCCACTCAACCACCATTGACAGAAGAGGTTCCCACTCAACCACCAATGACAGAAAAGGTTCTCACTCTACCACCAATGACAGAAGTGTTTCCCACTCAACCCCCAGTGACAGAAGAGGTTTTCACTCAACCACCAATGACAGAAGAGGTTCCCACTCACCCACCAATGACAGGCAAGAAGCCCTCACCTCTAGCTGGGACACAGCAGCCCTCACCTCCAGCAGAGGCTGCCCAGGAGACACCTCCCCCAGCAGAGACAATGTAGGCCTCACATCCAGCAGAGGCTGCCCAGGAGGCACCTTCCCAAGCTGAGACACAGCAACCCGTCACCTCTAACAGAGGCTGGCAGGGTACCACCACCAGTGGTCACGGAGCCCTCACCTCCAGCTGAGACACAGCAGCCCTCACCTCCAGCAGAGGGCATGCAGGCCACCCTCCAGGGACTGTTGTACAAGGAATCCCCTCCAGGATCAGTGGGCAAGTTCCCTACCTCAGAGACTGTGAAGTTGCACTCCCCAGCATTGGGAAATGGGCATGGAGCCGCCTCCAGGATCAGTGGGCAAGTCCCACACCTCTGAGACTGTGACCTTGCACTCCCCAGGATTGGAAAATGGACATGGAGCCCCCTCCAGGATCAGTGGGCAAGTCCCTCACCTCAGAGACTGCGACCTTGCACTCCCCAGCATTTGGAAATGGACATTGAGCTCCCTCCAGGATCAGTGGGCAAGTCCCCCACCTCAGAGACTGTGACCTTTCACTCTCCAGCATTGGGTGGGAAATGGGCATGGAGCCCCCTCCAGAACCAGTAGGCAAGTTCCCGACTTCAGCTGAGGTACCCCTCACCCCTCTTCCCCCTGAGGTGTCAGTCCACTTCCGTGATGTTGCCCCTGCACAGTTTTGTGCGTAGTTAGTCAGGATCAAGTTGGGGCTTGGACTGTGCCCTGTGGCCATGTGGGCCTTATGGACTTTGGACTGGGCATTGGCCCTTTCTGGACAATTGTTTGTGCATCTCTGTTCTAAAATTGGTTCATATGGTGGCTTTTACCTTGCAATTACAATTTCAGTACTGACGATCTGTAGTCCTTGTATTGTTATGCCATGTGTCCTGTGCCATTGGTTTGCATCTGCAGCTGGTTGTGTGTATGGTGTGGGTGTGTGTGTGAATGGTATGTAGCATGCGTGTGTGTGTCACTCTCCTTTTCCTCCCTCCCTCCCTTGTGTGCTTGGCGGCTGTACTCACCGTTGTCGTCTTCGTCGGCGTTGGTGTTCCAAGTGGAGCATGGCGTAGAAGAGCATCATAAAGACTTGCAGTTCCGGTTCCAGGAGGACGTTGATCTTCTGTGTGTCTCTGTTGGTGAGTCTTTGGTATTCTGTGATGTGTTTCCACCAGGCTTTTGATGGCGTTGGTACTGCCCCGGAAATCGTGGCAGTTTGCAGTGTCATGATATGGTGGGCGGTGCCTTGTCTTCCGCCTGGCTGTTGATGGCTACCACCACAGTGCGTGGTGTTAGCGCCCTGGCGGATGGTGTGGTACATTGGCTGTCTATGGGAGTTATCACCACCAGGGTCTTAATTTGGCGGTAATTACCGCCAACCTGTTGGTGGTATTACTGCCACTTTAACAGTCACCACCAATGTCATAATGACCACCATGGTGTGTAGATGTGACGGAAATGTTGCAATCAGTCTCTTCATGCTGCTTATCTGTTAGAGGGATGTGTCTTAGGTGTACTGGCAGTGGTGTTTGTCCATGTGTGCCTAATGTATGCAAATATTTACCTCCTGAGATGTGTCGTCTGGCCTCAGTGACAGGTTTTGCCAATTGTCGTATGGTCTGTGTGAGGTTGGAGTTGTCATGGTGCATAGTCTAACTGATGTAACAGCATGTGTGGTGGCATGTGAAGTGGTCCATGATGTGGTATGTCTGTTCCAGAGGTACATCTGTTGTGACACTGCACTCAGTAGATGTGTAAGTATATTTAACATGTGGTACATGGCCCATTGTTGATGCACTGAGCAGTATGCTGAGTTGTGCTATATGTGTTTTGTGTCAGCAGCTTTGGCTCTGTGATGGGGTCTGACTACTCACATGGCTAAACTACACATTCACATAGTACACATCTGATGTGAAGTGTGTGGTGTCTGACTGGTATTGGCTACATCTGAGTTGTCCTCCATAATGGCATCACTATACCGAGTGGCCAGCCATATGTAAGGACAGTTAGGTGGTGTGTGCTCAGTAAGTGTAGTTGTCTTCACTGTAATGGACATAATACAGAGCACATGGACTAATCAGGTGTTGTCACTGTAGAGGCCTGCAGTGTTTTGTTGTGTCAGCAGCACATCCAATGGGTGATAGGGGAATGGCAAGGTAAGATGTGTATTCAGGCATAGTATTGATAGTGCATCCAGGGAATGCTGTGCCAGCTTAAGAGGGCATTGGTTGGCATTATGGGGATGAGCCTAGTAGTGCAGTCCTATTAAGGTTTTGCTGTAGATGTGAGGGTTGGCAGACAGGTGTGGGTAGTAGTGACATGTCATGACATAGCGTAGGTAATGTGTCTTTGCAAATGAGGTTGCCTAGCCATGATATGTAATGAGACAGATGTACATGTTTAGATGTGTCAATGGGAGGTGTATGTTAGCCATTTGGCCCCCTATCTCTCTCTCTCCCTCCCTCTCTCTCTCTAATTGTGTGCATCAATATCGTCTGAGGAAGGAGCAGGGGCACAGGCGAGTGGCGATGCAGCAGCCCACGGGGCCCAGGAAGGTGGCACCACTGACACAGAGTGAACCAGTGGGATGAAGGGTGAGGGGATTGCCATGGGGGAGACTGGATCCAATACCTCATCTTCGGAATCCTCCTCTGGTGGACACTCCCTGGCGGTGGCGGACCCATCTGGGACCACCCAAGCACCACCTTTGTCCGCCAACCCCTTACTACCACCGCCCTCCCTGTAGCTCCTCACCCAGTTGCCCGCTCACCCAGGAGGGTGTGCGTCTACTTCGCCGCAGGCACCTCTGCCCCTGCCACAGTCATCCCTGCTGCCCTCAGTGAGGAGGCTATTTACCACCTGAGGTCCATCTGCGTGGGTCAGTCAACCATTGTGAATGCCATCCAGAGACTAGCAGCTCAAGTACAACAGGGCAATGCGTTCCTGGAGGGCATTTGCGGTGCCATGGCTGGCCTCCAGAGATACTTTTAGGCTTTGGCCTTCTCTTTGACAGCAGCCAGTGTCCCTTTGTCTACCGTCCCCTCTCCAACAACCTCTTCCCAAACCCATCTCCCCATCCCCATCCAAAGCACACGTACACACAAGCATGCATCAACCTCAACAGACAAGGGTTCTACAGACAAACATAAGCACCACAAGACCCACCACCGGCATGCACACAAGCAACAGCCACCTGCAGACACACCAACATCCACTCCATGCACTGACTCCCCTGCCACCCACTCCCTCACAGACACCCCACCAGACACACCTGCAGTCACGACACCATTATTGACAGATTCAGCCACCAGTTCCATCTTACCCACAGTCAGCACAATAGCAGACCCGCAGACATCCACCCCAGTCACCACATCCACACCCACCACAACCACCAACACCCCCACTTGCAGCACATGAACCATACCTGCAGACACCAGCCCAGGCAGCCACCACATCCACCACGGCATCACCCACCACCTCCTCCCAAAACACCAAAACGCTCGCACTCACCCATCCAACATATACCCAGCACCCACAATCATTCCACGCATACACTTGCACCCATAACATCCAGACCAACACATATGACAACCACTCCCTCTCCCTCCACTCCCAAACCTTTTTGCTAGTACCACCCCGTGTGTGTAAAAAGGTGCTCCTCTCAGAGTTTTCCCTGTTCCCTACCCCTCTCCCAACCCGTGAGACCCCCAAGTGCTCTGTGTCCCTCCCTATACCTAGCCCTTCCACCTCCAAGTGCTCCACTGCCCCCCCGGTAGTGCCCATGTCCCTCCCCCTGCCAAGAAGTCTACCCCTCCCAAGCTAAGGCCCAAGGACCCCTCCTCCCAAGCCGAAGCCCAACCCCCATAATCTCTGAGGTTCCTGCCTGCCCCCTTGATGTACCTACCCTGTGGAGGTCATTTTCCCGTCAGGAGTCAAGCTGGGTCACTGGTAGGTATCATTTGTGCCTTGGGCATCTGAGACTTTGGACTGGCCAATGGCCCTATGTATATTTGTACATAGTTCATTAATTATTTGATGGCATATTAATACATCCGGGCCAACCTGCTGTTGGCTTCAATGGTGACATACTTGTCCTGCCTTTCTTTCTACATGGCCGTTTAGTGTTTGTGGGCTTTGGTTTGTGTGTGTATGTGTGACTTGTGTGTGTGTGTGTTGGTTGAGCTAGCTGTTATGCCTGGCCTGCATGTGTGTGTGTGTGTGTGTGTGTGGACCTGCCATTGGTCCTGCTGTCATTGCTGTGTTATTGGTGTTTGTTCCATGCATGTGTGTAGCCAAATTGTGCATAGTTTGTGTTGGCATGTGTAATGTTGGTGTTATGTGCCCTTGTGTGGTTGTTGTGTGTGCATGCAGGTGTGTGGTGTTGGCTATGTCCTTTGAGTTGTGTGTGCTGTGGGCGTGGTGTGATAAATGGATCGCTGTATGGCTGTGTGATAGTGTTGATTGGTTGTGTGGTGTTGTTACGTGTTGTATGTATGTGTTGTCATCTGGAGGTTTGCAGTGAGAGTGGTTGGCAAAGTGTATGTATAGTAGTGGTTGTGATGTTGGTGTGTGAGTCTGTGGTGTTGTGTATGATTGTGTTAGACAGTGGTGGTGCTGTGTGTGTGTGCGGGTTGGTACATCTGTATGGCACGTGTGTGCTGGCATTGGTGTGTATAGGTTGTGTGCGCGTGTGTATAGTATGTGTGTGCGTGTGTGTATGTAAGTTTGTGTGTTCAGTTGGGTGTGTGGTTACGTGTGTGCATCCTTTGCAAGGTGTCCAGCTGTGTGTGTTGTATGTAGGTGTGTACTAATGTGTTTCTCTCCAGTGTGTGCTAGGTGGGTTAACGTACTGTTGTTGTCTTCTTCATCTTCTTCACAGTAGCTGGTTTCGGAGTCGTTGTACGAGCGGGAGCAGTGGGACGACTTCGAGTTCAGGATCCATGGCATCTCCGAGTAGCTCTGTGTTCCAGAAGGTGGGTGTTTTCTTTTATAGAGTTGGTTTCTACCTGGGTTTTGGTTGTGGTGCGACAGCGGCGGAAAACCTAGCGGTGTGCAGCCTCGTAACATCTCCAGCAGGAACTTAGGGCCAGATGTAGCAAGTCGGCAATTTGCGACTTGCAAATTGCGAGTCCCTGCGACTCGCAATTTGCAAGTCGCAAATTGCTATGCAGTACGGTGTCTCAGACACCGACTGCGACTCGCAATGGGGTCGCAATGACCCACCTCATGAATATTCATGAGGTGGGTCGCAAATTGCGGCCCCATTGCGAGTATAGGCACTCGCTAACATGGAGGCCTGCTGTCGTCAGCAGACCTCCATGTTTGCGACCTGCTTTTCAATAAAGCAGTTATTTTTTTTTTTAAGTGTAGCCCGTTTTCCTAACAGGAAAACGAGCTGCACTTAAAAAAAAACGAAACCTTTTGTTTAGGTTTTTTTTCAGGGCAGGGAGTGGTCCATTGGACCACTCCCTGCCCTGAAAAAATATTTTGGGGTCCAGTCACAAACTGGAAGGGGTCCCATGGGGACCCCTTCCAATTTGCGATTGGGTTACCATCCACTTGAAGTGGATGGTAACTGCGATGCCATTTGCGACCGCATATGCGGTCGCAAATGGTATTGCATCCCAATGCGACTCGCAAATAGGAAGGGAACACCCCTTCCTATTTGCGAGTCTGAAATGCATTTTGCGAGTCGGTAACGACTCGCAAAATGCATTTCTGCATTGGGATACGCGTTTAGCGAGTCGCAAACGGCAAATTTTGCCGTTTGCGACTCGCTAAACGTTTGCTATATCTGGCCCATGGTCCTGTCGCGTGGGCTCTCATTATCCTAAATGAGACTACTGGATTTCTAGTTAACAGGGTCGTTCCGGTTGTGGGGGACTGAGTCTGACCCACTTCGAAGAACCTCTGTCACCTTCAATCCGGTTTTGCTCCGGCTAACTAGCAGTGCCTCATCTCTCCCAAGGGGGAGGGATGATTGGGCAGCCGAGCACATGACATCTTTAGAACTTCTCAGGGAAGTCGTGGTCACTTAGGTCCCAACCAGATCTCTCACTTACAGTATGATCTCATATATAAATGACAAAGGCAGTTTAAGTTTTATAGATTGTTTTTAATAAAACAACTGCATTTTAGATAGTAAGGCATGAGCCGCAATAACCAGAACCATACAACACAGTAGGATTGAAATAGTCACGATGAGAGTGAAACATAAAAACAACGCTATCATGGTGTTAATAGATTCTATTCTCTCTCAGTAAGTTATATTTCGAGCACAGCATGTTAAGCTACTAACTTGACTTTCAGATTCCCCGGGAAGACATCAACCCTCATACCTGAGCAAAGGCCTGTGATCTGGTTCAGCATCTGCAACAGGGCAGTCAGTGTCTAGTTGTGGTTCCCTGGTCGGAATCTCCCTCTCCCGTGTATTAGGACAAGGAAGTGTTTTTATAACTAACATGTCAGTGTGATCAAAAAAACTTCCCTACGCAAGAATGTATCCAAAGACTAAACTCCTACTACGTCTATTGGCAATGTACCAGACTGTATCCTTGACTGGAGCCCAGAGTGAGCAAGAATGTGTTATTGAGAACTCCAGTGCTGAAGTAGGCTACACAGTGTGATATAAAAAATAAAACAAGACCGTAGAACTGGCTATTTGAAAAATAACAGTACGAAGCTGAATAAAATGCATTTAGAGCAAAGTGCACAGAGGCTCTATGCTGCAAGCAAAGGAATAAAATACATCCAGGGCAAAGTGCACAAAGGCCTAACGCCTGAAGCAAACGCGCAAAGAATACATAAAAATGACCACACTACAGTCCCAGCTGGTCTAAAGGTGCCTACTGCCGTCCACGGCGGCCTGACCGTACTGGCGGTGTATTGGCTGCAAACTGTTGGGAAGACTGGCATGGTAATATTTGGCAGTCTTCACCACCGGCCCATTGGTGGTATGACGCCATCGCCAACATGGCGGTCCGGGTACCGCCAAACTCGTAATGAGGGCCTAAGTGTAGAATGTGCTACAGTCAATTTGCCTTTGAAATAAAACAAATGATAGCACTAACCTATGTCCCTGTTACAGAGGTAGCTACGCAATTTACTAATAGAAAGCCCTTTCTACCAAAAAAAAAACACAAACTAAGCTCCCTAATGGATTCTTTTGAAGACAATTTGGTTGGCAGAATAAGGGCCACGTCATAACATTGGTGGTCGGACTGGCTGACCGCCAATCCACTGGCAGGACGTCACCGTCCCCCCACCCCATTACAACGTTCCTGCCGGGCTGACCGTCAGGAACATTGTAATTGATCGTTCCCGCTGGTCAGTCCGACTGAAATACTGCTACCCTGAAATAGACAAGTCTCATACCATAGCTCAGAGGGGGCTGACCAGCACCCTCAGAATGCGCACTGTTTGCGAAGCAGACATTGCACATTCAGGCGGTGCTGGGCAGGGGGGACCCTGCACTGCCCATGCCATGGGGCCCTGGCACTGGCTTTATGCCAGCTTTTTCATGGTGGGGTCCCCGTCATGAAAAGGCTGGGAGAAAGTAGGGATGTAATCAGACAGGGTGGCGCTGAACTCACCTCCAATCGCCGTCACTCTGTCGGGAACCTTGTTCCTGGCGGATATGGTGGTTCCCTGGCAGTCCGACTGCCAGTGTCTTAATCTGGTGGTTGGATCGCTCCGTACACAAATGCCAACTCAAATTCCAGCTACCAAGGTGGAATGTCTATAGGAGCACCTTGGCACAGGAAGCCAAAACAAACAACACAGTGGAAGGATGGCAGAGCGCCTTACAGTCCGCACTAGACAGAACCCAACGCATACTCTAAATTTGTAGTCCTACAAAAATATCAGAGTCTCCAACTTATGAATGGAGCAATGTGTAACCCAAATTGTAACTAAAATGAACAAACAAACCAAAAGAATGTATGAGATACTATAATTTAAAGTAATACTCTTCATAAACAACAAAGAAGTAGATTACTTAGAAATAATAGCCAAAGCAAATTATAAGATAAAGTCTAACATATGGAACTCCCAAACAAATATACCATAATGCTAACCAACATTACAAATTGTTTTCTTGATAAATAATAACTATAATACATTATTGCATCAGTCAAAACATTAAATAAAACTCTCAAATTTTAAATAAGACTGATAAAAAAAATAATATGTGCATGATTTATATAAAAAAAACTGAAACCTCAAACAATAAACTCAATCCATTGTGAAAAATATTCACAACACGTAAAAAATATAATACCAAATAACAATCATATAACATCTAAATAAATGCTAAAATATAATATTACCCACCCAAAATAATTAAATTAAATATGACTTAGGAGGTCATTAGGAGTTTGGCGGACAGAACATCTGTCCGCCAAACTCCTGACGAGGAGACCACTGCGGTGCTGGCAGTCTCCCCACCAGCCCCATTACAAATTTCCCATTGGACTGACTGGCGAAAACCAGGGTTTCTGCTGTTCAGCTCATTAAGGAAGGTGCAGCAGCATTGTTCCCAGCTCATAATTGAGCCAGAGGCAATGCTGCTGTACGCATGGTGCTCCAGCACCCTTGAAATGTGCATTGTCTGCACAGAAGATATTGCACATTTCAAGGGTGCTAGGCAGGGGGGACCCTGCACTGCCCATGCCCTGGGCATGGGCAGTGCAGGCCCCCCGTGGCCCCCTGCACTTGTTTTCCACCAGCCTTTTCATGGTGGTGAAACTGCCATGAAAAGGCTGGCGGAGAACAAGGTTGCAATCAGAAGGGCTGATTACAACCAGGACCGCCGTCAGCCTGTCAAGATCTTGGATCCTGGTGGAGACTGCAGTAGGTTGGCGGGTCTGCCCACCAACCTCATAACTCCGGCAGTCCAACTGCTACCGCGAATCTGGCGGTCTTGTGGCCACCAGATTTGTAATAGCCACCTTAAAGACCTTCAGACAGGACCTGTCGCAAAGAACGGAAGGATGTGGGACAGCACCTAGGCTCTCCGGGTGACAGTGTGTCCACACTGGAATATAATGAGCAGGTCAGGGTCAAAGAGGTTGAAATGTTGTGGCAGGAAGTCATGCACCTGCATGAACGATAGGCAGATGCCCAGGCTCATATGAAGGACCTGGAGAACAGAAAATTCTGCAATAACATCAGATTGTGAGGTGTTCCAGCAGGGGCAGAGGGCATGGACATTAGGAGCTATGTGCAGGAAATATTTCACTTTGTCCTAGGCTGGGTGGTGGTCACCAATCTGCAACTTGACAGAGTCCACAGAGTAGGGCTCCCCAGGAGCTATAATACAAGACCTTCAGATATCCTGGCATGTGTCCTTGACTTCCAGGTTTAAACAAAAATCCTCAGAGAGGCCAGGGACCTGCAACGTCCCCAATTTAAGGGTCATAAACTATCACTCTTCCATTTCCTTTTGCCACTGATCTTACAATGCCGCAAGGATTTCAAACCAATCACAGTATCCCGGTGTTCTGAAGAGATCTCCTGTGGGTGAGGCCATCCATACTGGATCGTCTTTCACTGGGAAGGTCAACTCATCCAACCCAAATCTCTTATGGAGGCATGTTGTCTCTTGGGTTTGCAAACAGAATCTTCCCCATGTTCCTCGCCGGGACCCCAGGTAGCTTGTTTTCACACACACTCTATTGGCAGCAGCCAGCAAACCTGGCATACATCCTCGCCCAGAACCACGGGTGACTGTGCGGGGATGTAAAGCTGTTCTGGACAAATTAACATCAGAGACTGGGAATGGCCCTACATAGACTACATCAGTGTCACGACTTAGCCCATTTACAGACAACGCCAATGTATTGAGTCTGTGGCCGTGGAGCGGCACCACTATTTTCTAAGTGAATGGAGCACGCATGGGCCCCAAAGATTGAGTGATTACCTCATTCAAAACACAAATAACATTGCCACCCTAGAAGCAGCGATATCTACATTCCTACAGAACAATGACACATGGGAGACCCTGATGGCTACTCTATAGGAAACGCTTAAGGCAGTGGTTTGAAGGGGAATGATTGCCATATCGGCGGCAGACACCCATCAGAGATGGGAGAAAGGAGCTAGAAGCCATAAACGTGCAGTGGCCCATAGGGTCCAGAGTGACCTTGATAAGGCAGGGACTCATTTTAAGCACTTGGACCTATCTAGGGCAGAGTATGCTCTATTGCATCTAAAACACAATTTTTACATTTGGAGCGATAAATGCAGACGAATGCTGGCACATCGCCTGTGGCCCAAAACACAACAGGACACGATAACAGTCATACAAGAAAATGAAAGGAAGGCGATTCAGGGGGGCCACACAAATAGCAGGGGTCTTTCACAACTACTACAAAACGTTATACACTGCTCAGAGACTTCCACCTGACAGTAATTACTACTACCTGGATAAGGCTGACACGACTACAGTCACTCCAGTACAAGCCAATAGCTTAGAGAAAGCGATTACAATCAAAGAGGTCATCTCCACTATTGCCAGGTTGAAGCTGCTCAAGTCCCCAGGCACAAACTGATTCTCGCCCCAGTTCTACAAAACATTTTGCCATATGCTAGCCACAATTCTCACTAAACATTTTAACTTCTTTGTAGACTCAAAGGCCCTCATTACAACCCTGGCGGTCAAAGACTGCCATCACTGTTCTGGAGTTTGTACCACCAACAGGCTGGCGTTACAAACTCGGGCATTACGACCGCAGTCGCACCGCTGGGACTGGCGGTTTCCCACCACTTTTGTCCCGGCGGTTGTAATCCCCCAGGGCAGCACTGCTAGCAGCGCTGCCAGGGGATTACGAGTCCCCCTCCCGCCAGCCTTTTCATGGCGGTATGCCACTGGCATGGGCAGTGCAGGGGCCCCCTGCCATTGCCCCATGGAGCTTTTCACTGTCTGCATAGCAGACAGTGAAAAGCGCGAAGGGTGCAACTGCACCCGTCGCACCGCCGCAACACCGCCAGCTCCATTTGAAGCCGGCTCCCGTGTTGCGGCCGACATCCCCGCTGGGTCGGCGGATGGAAACCAGGTTTCCCCGCAGGGATCTCCAAATGGCCTCCTCGGGAGTGCGGCCGCCCGGCAGATACAACTCCCGCCAATGTTGTAATGAGGGCCAAAGACATTTACCGAGTACATGTGTGAAGCCTTTATTACCGTCATTCTCAAGCCTGGAAGCCTGCAAAGATAAAACACTAGGCAGCTTGTACAGACCTTTTTCGTTTCTCAGTGTCGACGCTGAACTATTCACAAGCATTCTAGCACATAGACTTTATACACTAATGCCTGGCCTGGTAAACCCTGACCAGGCAAGTTTCAGTCCAAATAGGCACTGTGGAGACAACACCAAACACATTCTCCACCGTTTTGATAAAATCCACCAGTCTAAGAAGAAAGTGCTGCTTCTTGCCATTGATGTGGAAATGGCATTCCATAGAGTGAATTGGCCCTACTTACTTGCAACTTTAAAGCATTTCAGCTTTGGGGATAAGTTTTGCCTCTGGATTCAGAGCATCTACAGCTCCCTGCTGGGCATGGTAGGGTAAATGGGCCCTCAAGGCCCATTTCCAACGCAAATGAAAATATTCCAGGCTGTGCTCTCCCTTCTCCTATTTGCTCTTTACATGGAGCAACTAGCCCAACTTGTATGGACAGACCCTAACATCACAGGAATTATCTTTGGAGGGATCACCCACACACACAATCAGCCTATACACTGACAACCTCATCCTAGAACTCACCAAGCCGAGGTCATCATTACCCGCCCTTGTGGCGGAGGATCACCAATTAGAGGCCATATCTGGGCTCAAGGTCAACCTCTAAAAATGACAAATACTTATTCTGTCCATTCTCCCACTCCATGAAGAACACCTTCATACCACATTTCACATTGTCTGGGCTGAGTCAGCCATCCCGTATTTGGGAATTCAACTGGGCCAAACTGCAGATAGGACAGCAGAGGTCAGCTACATTGCCTTTTGCTTGCAAATCCAGACATCCTACCCAAGGTCCTATTTATATTTCAAACTCTGCTGCTGACAACCCCTAAGAACTGCTTCTGGAGATAACTAGAGATACATGAATTCATATGGGACGCAAATAATCTTTGCATGTAAAAGCAGCTCATTTACTGTATATTGCTAGAGGGAGGCCTGGTTGTCCCCATGATTACCAGATACTACCAGACAAAATAATTATGGTGGAGTGGGGCAAGACAGCCACGGAAAAGCACTGGTGCTTCATGGACCAGGTGGTGGCAGGCACACACATTCGGAAGATGCTGTGGTTGCCCCATAAACATAGCGCCTGGGCCTATACTCATCGCCTGTCACTAAATCACTCCTCAAAGTGTGGGATGAAGTGACGATTCAAGCTAGTTTGATGTTGATTCATTCCCCAATGAGCCCCCATAATGGCCAACCTGGAGTTCATTCTGGGCCTACAGGTTGAGCACTTCCAAATATATCAGGAAGGGGGCTGCAATGGGTAGGTTGCCTATTTAACCCCTACGGAATCTTTCTGTTCAGCCGAATGAAGACAGACTATGGGCTGTAGGTACCAGATCATGTCCAGTAACTACAAATCAGTCACTGGGACACACACCCCTACATCAAACCACATGCCTAGAGGCCACTAATATTCTTTGGAAATGGATATTTCTTAAATGGGACAACAGACGCCTCATCACTGTGATCTCTGCACTGTTAGAGCAACCGCACTACAAGATATGACTGCAGGGGTGAGATCCAGGCCACACACTCTTGCACAAACAGTGGGAGGACATCCACTATAAAGCAAGACACACAGCACACAACATGCCTCGTATGGTGACAGCTTACAAAATAGCTTCATGTTGTACCTAACATTGGTCTAAGTTCAAAAGTAGTGCCTGAAGTTTACAGGGGAATGATGGAGGGTCTGTGGTGGGAGGGGAACCCTACTGCATTTGCTCTGGCACACCAGCTGATCATGGAACCGCTGTGAACTATGACTGAGATGCAGCCCTGTTGGCTCCGACCTCCATCCTGCTAAGGAAGACAACCTATGCTCTTAGACTAGCTTCCTGACACCTAAGATCAAGGTATAGGGTTTGAACTATCCTAACTGATCTGGCAGAAAGGTACTCCCACTGTTCTCTCTTTAGTAAAGTATTAGATGCAGATAGGAGTGAGCCAACATTAGTAACAATTAACATGGCTCAATTGTTTATATTGTTTGCCAGTCTAACAATACTGATTACAGTAATATGTCTCATCTCACCAATAATCACACCTCATGCCTTCTATGCAAGAATGCAATAATTTCTATAAATAGGTTGAAAATGCATTTTCGTATCTTTCTTGTGTTTACCATGGCATGCAATAGTGACCAAACAAAAGGGTAGATCTGTTTCCACTGATTCCTTTTGAATCACAGTGTTATGTTCAAAGTTGCTGATAGCATCTATTACCCAGATCAGTTTGGGGATTTTCGATGTGGTACTGTGAGCAAGTGGAAAAAAAACAGCAAATTACTGATTACATAGATAGACTAAGGGTCTGAATACAAGTTTGGCAGTGCTAGGACTGCGAAACTCACTGCAACCCTGGTGGTCCAAACTCCAGATTACGATCCTGGCAGTCAGACCACCAGGAGACTGCAGCCACCGCCAGGATCAGCGATCCTGATGGGTTGGCTGCAGTGAAAGTTGTGATCAGCCATGGTGGTGCCGAGTTCAACACCGCTGTGTTGATCATGACTTTCCTTTCCTCCAGCCTTTTCATGGTGGGGTTCCTGCCATGAAAAGGTTGGCAAAAAGGCAGAGTTTCCCCCCCCCGTCAGCACACTTGGAATGCACACTGTCGGCAAATTCCAAGTGTGCTGGAAGGCGCAGGCAGTGCAGCCTGCTTTGGCCTCAGCTCCATTTGAGCCGAGGCCAATGCAGACTTTACCACCTGCGCAACCAGCCCCACGTGGAACTCGTAATTCGGCAGGGGGGGAGGCCGCTGGCTTTAAAAAAAAAGAATCTTAATTCTCTGTGCGTGTAACTGAAAACCCGGACAGCTGACTTGTTGATTTCTGGGTGCATCTCAGTAGACCTGTTAGGAAGAAAAAGAGACAGTATGTTAAAAATTTGATGTACTTACAGTATTCTGCATTACGCACAAAACTAAAGTCTAATGTGCTAACAGGCCAATGTGCTAACAAACCTTAATATCTTGCTGGTTAAAATCGCAATTGTGAATACTTGGACACATGAATAGCAATTGCTAATATTCATCATTGAGTATTCATTTGGGGATAACTACTGAATGTTATGTATAACGATTGCTGAGATTAGACATTGAGGCCCATATTTATACTTTTTGACGCTAAACTGCGCTAACGCAGTTTAGCGTCAAAAAATTTAGCGCCGTCTAACGCCATTCTGAAGCGCCATGCGGGCGCCGTATTTATGGAATGGCGTTAGCCGGCGCAAGCAGACCGGCGCTGCCTGGTTTGCGTGGAAAAAAAACACGTAGACCAGGCAGCGCCGGCGTTGGGAAAAAATGACGTTAGGGCGTCTTAAAATGGGGCAAGTCAGGTTGAGGTAAAAAAATCGCCTCAACCCGATTTGCGCCATTTTTTTACGACGCCCAGACGCCATTTCATGACTCCTGTCTTAGTAAAGACAGGAGTCATGCCCCCTTGCCCAATGGCCATGCCCAGGGGACTTGTGTCCCCTGGGCATGGTCATTGGGCATAGTGGCATGTAGGGGGGCACAAATAAGGCCCCCCTATGCCACCCCAAAAAAAGTAAAAAAATATAAAAAATAATACTTACCTGAACTTACCTGAATGTCCCTGGGGTGGGTCCCTCCATCCTTGGGTGTCCTCCTGGGGTGGGCAGGGGTGGCAGGGGGGGTCCCTGGGGGCAGGGGAGGGCACCTGTGGGCTCATTTTGAGCCCACAGGCCCCTTAACGCCTACCCTGACCCAGGCGTTAAATAGTGGCGCAAATGCGGGGTTTTTTGACCCGCCAACTCCCGGGCGTGATTTTTGCCCGGGAGTATAAATACGACGCATTTGCGTCGCCGTCATTTTTTTAGACGGGAACGCCTTCCTTGCATCTCATTAACGCAAGGAAGGCGTTCACGCAAAAAAATGACGCTATTTGCCAATACTTTGGCGCTAGACGCGTCTAACGCCAAAGTATAAATATGGCGTTAGTTTTGCGCCGAATTTGCGTCGAAAAAAACGACGCAAATTCGGCGCAAACGGAGTATAAATACGGGCCTGAATACTCAGTTGGGCGTAACTACTATATGTTAATGTGAGACAGACAATATTTATGCACACTTGTGTGTGATCTGATAAACCAAGGTAGTAATTTGAAACATAGTTAGTACCACAGAGAATTCAAAACATTCTAGAAATGTACAACAGGCACTCTCGTAGTTGTGGTATGTACACAGTTTTCGACAACATACTAACAGATGATAGCTAATTCATGCAAAGGGAAATAATTATTGATTGTGCCTCTTGTGTTTTAAAAGGTACTCCTTCCCAAAAACTCACTTGTAGTGCAACAAGTAGCACAGTTGAGAAAGAGGGAATGCCAGCTACATTTACACTTCTATGGGGAGGAGGGAGGTGGAAAGGGAAGAAACATCATCCATGCCAGATCTACTGTGTGTGTCTTTCCACAGAAACAATTGAGAGCTGACATTATCAGTTCAGAAGAAATAACTTACAGAGAGAGTGGCAGAAGGTGCTAAGGCAACAAAAGCAGTATCTCTCATACCCCATTCCCCTTTCCCCAATTGGGTTGGAGTTGCCTCTTCATTTTAATTTTACCAGGAGATTTCAACCCGGAGGTGAAGTTAGGACCCAGCAGCTCGGACTTCAGCTCACTCCTGCATGAACACCCAGGGTAGTGCTTGACAGATCTCATCATAGAAAAGGAAGAGAAACTTCTACAGCAAAAATCCCAATTTAAAAAAGAAGAAAGTGGTAGGAATTTCCACTAAATATGCCCCAAATGCTCAGGACACTTCTTTTGAACAAGACACAGGCAAAAACACTGCTCAACAGTGCAGCAGAGCTCACAATAGTTCTCCAGACATTTCAAGAGTTGCTGGCAGTGAGACTGACTAATGATTTCATACAAGTTAAAACTCCAGATCAACAGCTATGCCCTCCTGACAGACTTTATGATTTGGACACCCAAATCAAGGGTGATATACTGTATTCTATCAAAGTAATATTCTGACAGGAACTTGTCCAATGCTTATAACATTCTATTTGCTGAGTTAGATTGGCCACCTGAGTTTGTTAGAAATGCCCTAGAGCGGGAGGATGTAATATTACTATGGATGGGTGGAGCTCACAGAATTCCACTCCATGGCATTCCACAGAGTTGGCTTGAAACCATATGGAATTCCATGGAATTCCATGGAGTTCTGCGTGCAGCAGAATGCCTCCTTTCCTACCACCCTGAATTGAATGCTCCCGATCTCGGATGCACTAAGCAGGGTTGGGCAGCCCGACCCGGCATAGCACTTTCAAAATCAGGTGCATTCAGGCCAATGGTGTGCTGTAGGCAGCGAAAGCTGCCATTTCAGGTCTCTTGTGCTGACTGCTAACACAGCCCACCGACCTGGGGGCTGCTGTTCTCACACCTGCCCACTTCCCTTTACCAGCTGCCCTCCTTCACAAACTTGCTACGAGGACCAAGCACCCCCCCCCCCGGTTTCCACCAGCCTTGCAATTGCTTTGTCTTCACTTACACAAAGCCTCAGACCACCCTTTCTTTAGGGCCCAGCACTAGCAGTAGCAAACAAACTCACCACCAGCAGCCTTGTATTTTCCAAAAGTGCCCAGCCTTGCATGCCACTGGGCTGTAAGGCACTCTCTCAGGCCACACACTATCAGGCTATCTGGCAGGGACTGCCGGACTACCAATCAGCAGCTGATGCTCCCCCCGTCTCCATCTCTCCCTGCTGGCCTTGCACTGTACCCCATAACACCACTTCCTTTCCCAGGAACTCTGGGGAGACAGGATCTTTTCAAGTGGAGCTCTGACTGCAAGTTTCCTTTTTACCAAGCACAGACACCCCTCATATGCCAGCCTGCGTGTGCACATAGAAAAGAAAGCGAAATGAGGGTCTTACCTGGGTCCAGGTCAGGGTCCCCTGTGCCAGTGATCTGACTCTCGGCCTCCCTCTGCCCCCTGCTCCCAGGCTGCTGACAACAGTGAAAGGAGGGAGGCTTGGATCCGGAGCTGGCGCTGGTCCAGGTCCTCAAAAGCAGCTTGCAGCAGCTTCAGGCCAAGTATTTTGGGCAGAGACAGCGCACTGCAGTCCAGTTATGGGCCACAAAGTGCAAGCGCAGATTGTCTGCACTTGCGTTGTGTGGCCCATAACTGGGCTGCAGTGCATGCCGGTGAGGTCTGCCCCCCTGCCAGGGCTAGCAGAGTTTTTGGCCAAACTCTGAGCTCCAAGCGGGGCGTGGAGTGCTGAAAACTCTGTTAACTCAGCCAGTGGAGCGGAGCTCACCGCCCACCACTAAATTTTACCATAATTTTCTGTTCTTGTTTCTGAGGAAGATAAAGAAGTGTATGCGGCAGAATGGGCCCTTTGACAAGCTACAGCATCATACCGCAATCAAGCAGGCTGGGATAAAGACTCACTTTATTGCATTATACCTATAAGGTCCAGCCGACAAGTGCAACCACAATACCCTGTTAAACATGAAGCTAAACAGTTCTATCACAATTAGAATATAAGCTGACATTGAACCTTGTATCTCTCCCTTTAATAATCTTATTTCCTGTAGCTCAACCAGATCATTCCTATCACATAGTCTCATACTATATACACTTAAACAGTCATTGCTGCACTTCTGCTATACAAAATTCACATAGCAAAGCTTTTATGAACATTGTTCATAAAAAATACAAAACTACATTGGATATTTCAAATGGCTTTTTCTGTCAAAATATAGCACCTAAAAGCAGAGATTTTATGGTGTTTACCACCTTAGTGACCCAGACAGTCATGGCTTGTGGGAGGGAAAGGGGGCGGGGATCAACAAAAAAAAACAATAATTTTTTTTAAAAACTGGCCTTGCGCGCTGCTCAGGTCCGTGCCGCTCTTTTCCTCTCTTCCACTGAAGGCACCGGGCGACCTCTCCACATGGGCAGAGGATCGTCGCCCCACCAAGAAAATGCCCCCATAGCAGAAAAATAAAATGGTGATAAACTTTGTTTATCACCATATTTTTCAGTGACCCGTCCTAAACTGAGTGTTAGGACGGGCATGGCAATTGCTGCCGAGTGGCAGCAGGGAGCTGTGCACTTGTTTAAAGTGCGTATTTCCCTTTAGCCGGCAGTCTTGCGATGGTGAGCCTGACATGTGCACTTTAAACATCTCTAAACCAGCTGTCTTAAGACAGATGGGTTAGAGAAGGCACAGGCCTCCAGCGCTCTGGTGAGCGCTGAGAGAGCCCGCTCCTACCAATCCTGCCACTGGTTCCATGCAGGTTACCAGCATAAAACCAGTGTCACAATTGGTTTGTGCAGTTTCCTGGGTCCCGTGACCGTCACTCATCGGAGCTGGAAGAGGCAACGCAACGCAAGGAGAGAAGATGTTCGACAGGTAGGTGCCTTTTTTTAATTTAATTTTTATTGTATCCCTCCTCCCGCCATCCCATTGTAAATACGAGCTGGCTGCCACTGGCAGGCACAGACTCCCAAACAGCCCTGTATCCAATCCTAACGCTGCTTTCCTGCTGTTAGCAACAGAAAAACAGCATTACGATTGGGAGGAGTGCCCAGCCAGGGTGCTTTGAGGCAGACTGAAAGTCTCTGATTGCTGTCTACAACCCAGAAACGCAGAACCTGCATTGTTGGATTGGAGAGAGCCTAGTGCGCATGTATGTTTGGCTAGCCCGAGTCGGCCGGACAAATATACATGCGCATTGAGGGGGAGTGCTGTGCACTCCCCCTCTGTGCTCATCACAGCCCATGGTCCCGCCCCTTTTACAAGAAAATGATAATAAACATAGTTTATTATTGTTTTCTTGTAAAATGTTTGCAGCAGCTGCTGTTGGCTGGGGGGCGATGCTCCTCTATAGCAGAGGAGCCGCCCCTTGACCTAAAGACGCTGCTGTAGGCTCCTACAGGGATATAAGAACAGTCCAGGTCTGTTTGCTGCCTGTGTAACGGCAATTTTAAAATAAATTGACCCAAAAGTGATGACATATGTTGATGACATTTACCTCACAGATGATGATTTAAATACACGTTTTACCAGAGTAGATTGCAAGGTCCTAGGCTTTGTAGACTACAGCTATAAATTAAATTTTCCAAAATCCAAACTTGCATATCCTAGTGTCCTGTTGCTAAGATGCGAACTATCAAATTAAGGCAGAAGCCTTACACCACACTTCTTAAAGAAGTGTGCTCTCTTGCAACACCGAAATACATTAAAAAAGCTACAATTACTTTTAGGCTTTCTAAACTTTGGTAGAACATACGTGCCAGATTATGCACAAAGGGTTAAACCACTGAACAAGTTACTTTGTCCTGATTTTTCAGACAAACATTGGACTACAGAACATATTACTATTCTCAGAACATTGCAATCAGACTTGCTTGCATGCAAGCACTTATACACTTGTGTTAACACCACTAACTTAGTTATACAGATAACTGCAGATTCTGCTGGTTACAGATGTCACTTTTAATGGAGATGAAACTGTTTAAATTGCATTTATATTCTAATGCAGTAATGTGCTCAGCATTGACAGAAAAAGATTTGGCTCCACTTTATACAGCTGTCCTAAAGGAATGCTCATTGGTTAAGGGGAAGCGCATAATTGTGGTCCCTCTGATTTCAGCCTCAAAGGCTGTCACAAAAACAAGCGTATGCCAATGCCTTACATCCATGATGGATCCAGTGGGCCACCAGCTACTGTGTAGATTATGTTTTTGACCCTACATTATGAGCACAGGAATTTCACTAGTATGAACAAAAATACCCCATGCCAATTGAAATTTTGCAACAGTATGATTTCGTAATATATATTGATGGTTCAGTGTTTGGTATCAAGCACAAGTACTCGGCAGAAGGTGCTACAGTGAAGGGGGTCATGAAAGATAGACAATTTCAGGCACAAAAAACATTCACAGAAACTTTGGGTAACTGTTCCGTTTTTGTGGCTTTGGTTCTGGCACTGCAGAATACAGGTCCTGAATTCCTGACACTTATAGTGCATGATTCTTATTACTACATCCAGCTCTATAATGATAATTTATATTATTGGTGTTTGGATGGATCGGGGACTCCAAAGGTAACACCACCAAACATAGATTGCTTTGTAGAAAGGCGGGAGCTCTTAAGGATGCTTTGCCACGGGCTCATGTATACACTCATTGAGTCATCATCTTATCGGAGTACACATTGTAGGGAAATCAGTGATTGAACAGCTAAGGTGGCTGTTCAGACTGTAAAAGTAGCTCAGTTTACTCGTACAGATAAGAGAATAGATGACATCATAGCTGTGGCCCTGCTTCGACTAGTGGCACACCTTTACCAAAAAAACTTTCCAGCAAAAAACTCCTGTCTGATGAGTGGCCAAAATACTCCTTTTGCCACATTCCCGGGTTGGGTGATACCCAACCAGGGGCCTGATTCACAAAGGTAAACTTAAACTTTTGGTCTAAGCTTAGACCAAAACTCTAAGTTTACCACTTATTGGTATTCACAAAGGTAAGTTACAAGTACTATCTTTAAAGTCGGCACTCAGGCAGATCATCCACTCTCTGGTGGATCATCCGATCTTCAGCCGGAATCTTTGTACTTACATGTACCTGCACATAATTAATGCCACCTGCAACTCTGCACCAACAATCAGATAAAAGCAGCTCACAAGCAAGGTTAGTGTTTCTCAACAACAACACTGCATCTACCCACTCTGCCTCTACAGAAGCCATGCTACCTACAAGGAGAAAGGAGAACTACTTGGAGGAGGAGACCACCATGATCCTCCAATATATCATCAAGAATTACAAGAGAATGCATGGTCTCCCACTCTACAGCAGCAGTTCCGCAGAGAAGGCAGTCCTATGGCAACAGTTGGCCACAGCGGTCACTGCATTGGGGGAGGACATCCTGACCATCGCTGATATCAAAATGAAGTGGCAGGATGAGAAGAGGAGAGTGAAGGACAAGTACACCAGGATAGATGTGGCCAGAGCTCTTCCTGGTGTATCAACTGGAGCCCACCACTTAAGAGAGAGGTCCTCTCCACTTTAGACCCTTACCTGCTCCATGGGCTGCCTGGGAGTGATGACCTCAATGTGATGGCAGGGGTGATGTGATGATACTAACAATGACACCACATAAGCAATGTCAGTGATACTCCACAAATGTGACCATGAATGTTGTCCCAAGTATGTGCAGTCTGCATGGTGAGTCAGACCCTCATGTATCTCAGCTGGTCCATTGCACTACAAGTCCAATAATCCTTTGTGATGGCAATTGCAACTTCCTAGTCCCCAGTCCCAAACAGTGACCCATCCCTGCTGCCTCATTCACATAACAATAGTAAATGGCAATAGATAATGTCAGTCGTTCACTTACCACTAATGTTGGCATGTATGTGCAATTGTGTACAAATGTGACAGGTTGCACATATTCAGATATCTTGGTTGTGTCTGATGACCTTTCCCTTTTGTTGGTTCATACAGCCTGAGTACAGTCACACTCTGTAGCAGAGGTCCCTGCAGCATCAGGAATACAACATAATGCGGCACAACAACCCATACCATCAGCACCACCTGGTATGTAACTATGGCCAGGAGAGGTCAATAACTCCTATTTTGTGACTAGGCAGCTCATAAATACATTACATGGAATCCATAAACTGTGCCAAACCTGTAAAATGACCTAGTTAATGTTGTATATCACATGTGTCAACTAGAATGTAAACTGAAAACACGCATTTCATTGTAGGCCTTTTGGTGTTGTCCAAAAAACCACAGCCTACAGTGACCTCAGCAATATGTATGGATGTGACATCTGGTGAGGCATCGCACACTGGGCGGATGTCAGACACTGGTAAGTATACATAAAAATGACTATAACAAATGCTCGTGCCCCTAAACTGTGGCTGAAATGTTAACAGCATGTGTTTTGTGTCTACTATCACAGTTGTCACTCCTCCCCATATGCTCACATATGGCTCATAACAGTACACCAAATCATAACATGTTGGCCAGTGATAGTGCAACTCAAAATGTATGTGTACCTACTTAAGGATTCATATCAGCCCTCATGTAGGTGGATTTTCCGTAGGTCTTTGCAGCAAGTCTATATGTTACACGCCATTATAACTCACCTTAGGAGGTGTGAGGTGTCAGAGCCTCCCCAGGTGTACATGGTTCTGTCACTCAGGGAAGTGTCACTGTCCATAGGTGCTGTATGGGAATATCCTCCTCTTCCCCATCATGGAATGCCACTCAAGTGCATAGCAAGGCAACAGTGATTTGTCCAGCCTTGTCACACTCCATAGCTAGGAGGCCATTCCAAATCATGCAAAGTAACTTGTCGTGGCATCAGAGATATGATTTACTAGAAGGGGCAGCTGGAGTCATACAAAAAGTGATGCTCCGGGGCAACGAGGGGCTCATAAATATGTCCCCAAGTCTCTCATAGAGAGGAGTAGTCACAACTTCTTTGTAAATCCATGGCATGGATACTTGCTGACAACATCCCAAGAACCAACAGATACAGTTGTGGATGAGGGGTCCACTGATACAAGCAGGCTTGTGTTTGGGGAGTTTGGTTGTGGCAGGTAAGGTGGGTGTAGAGGAGGCGAAGCCTATACATCTAGTGGGTGAACTGCACAACATGAAGCTAGTAAAGGTGGGGAAAAATGATGTCAAGGAAGATAAGGGCAGTATGCGGATGTGCTCCATTCAAAATATTTTGAAATCCATAGCCCTAATAATATACTTGTGCAACTCACCAATAGATCCCATGATATCTACAGCTACACACCTCCCTGGTAAATTGGGACACTAATATACGCATGTGGGTGGTCTTCACGTTTTGGGAGTTTTGTCTGCAACAAGACAGTCAATAAACTCTCCCACAGACCTTATTTATATGAACAGCTATTCCTGGCACTAATGTACGTTTTTTTTCTACAGGCCTAGGGCCTGGTTTGGATCTTGGAGGATCTGGTCCAGCCATCACTTTTCCGTCGGTTAATCAATCCTCCTACTAGGTGGCCTGCCCGCTCAACTTAGATGCTGGCGGGTCTATGGGCGATAGTCCATACCAGTCCCACGATCATTGCCGGACTTTTCCACCTTCATTTACGGCGTCATAGGCAAAAGCAGCTGTCAGAGGGAGCTCAGTCAATATTTTCGCCAGACCAATTACGATGTGTCTTTTAGTCAAAATAAATGTGGCGGGTAAACCTCCACACCTGAGTTGGTGGTTTCGAAGGGATATAAGGTAGAAACATACCTTTTTTCCGCTTCTCCTTTCCGTCATGAACGCGATCGTCCAAGTCCTTCCTTTGCTGCTGCTATGTGACCACAAATCAAATCAACCTCATCAGAATCAATGGTTAGCTTATTTTGTTCTTGTTTTCTTTTGAAATGTCTTTTTACATTTGCTCTGGACGTGTGCGTTTTAAATATCTCATACACAAACATTTTTTATAAAATGTAATGCATATGTGTGTATGTTGTCATTTAAGAAATTTAAAGAAACACACCTGTATTATCTTTTTTCCCCAAATTTTTTGCAAGCTTCCATCATGATGTTTGACACTTACACACAATTTCACTTTAATCAAAATCTGTAATGTGTTCATACAGGGGTGTTTACGTTATTTTTTATACACATATGCATTACAAATTTTGTGAATAATTGGAATTTAATATAATTCAGTATTTGCACTAGGCAAGGTAACAGTTTTTTTTCAAAATGAATGTAAAATCAATGTTACTACTAAACTTAAATCATTTTTCAAATTTATTTATGTAACATTTCCATTGTCTAGTACATTTTCTGTATTTGATTAAATGTATAATTATTTATTTTTTTAAGATGTAATCCA
Source organism: Pleurodeles waltl (assembly GCF_031143425.1). Taxonomy (NCBI): domain Eukaryota; kingdom Metazoa; phylum Chordata; class Amphibia; order Caudata; family Salamandridae; genus Pleurodeles; species Pleurodeles waltl. Next base: position 1,606,462,291 of record NC_090445.1, read on the forward strand.
TATCTCTTTTCACTTATTATGTTAAAGTAAGCGCACATGTATTAACACTTAAAAATATAAATGTCTGTTTTTTTGGTGTAAGAATCAGGATGAATGCTTGCACCAAAATGTTGATGTCCATTACATTTTTTACTGTTTGGACTTTACAAAAATGTCATTTAAAAATGTGTTTGTATTTACTGTTATAAATGTAAGTAAGAATATGTATTTCACATGTTTATCATTAACATGTTTAATAATCAATTAATTGTACATGAATAATAACGGTAGGGCAAACTTTGTAAAATTAATTTTTTTTATTTATAATTGAGATAATTCTCTCATGAACGTTTTCAATTAAAATGAAAAAAATAAAAAACGGGTTTCCACAACAACACCTTGTGGCTCTGTTGCCCATAACTTGCCTCCTAAACATAGTATAAAGGGTAACCTCCTCAGGAAAGGGCATCTATTGGACACAGAGCAGGTACCTCAAAGATATTTCTCGGGAGGGGTAGGTTTAGGTTTGGTAGGGGTAAGGAAAGATAAGAGGTGAATTCGGAAGGAGGAAAAGGGTAGGAGGGGTGGTAGAGGATTGGCTTTTGGAGGTAGAGGGAGCTGGACTGGGTGCTGTGCTTGTGTGTGTATGTTTGGCAGTTGCATGCGGGTCTATTGTTTGTTGTGTATGTTTGGATGTGTGTTTTCGGTTGATGTTTGATATTCTGGTGAGTGTGTGCGCCTGCTTTTGGTTGGTGTTGTTTTGTGTGTAGGTGTGCTTTTGTGCAAGTGTGTTGGTGTTGCTAAGTATGTTGTTGTGGTGGTTGGTGTAGTTATGGTGCTTCTGGGTGTTGCTATGGTGATATTGGGTGTAGTGGTGGTTGTGGGTGACTTCACTGAAAAAATTCTCATGAAGAATGTTCTGCTGCAGTGGAGTGGCAAAGAATCAATGTCTGCAACTAAGTGTGTTTTATGGTGTGGTATGCAGGTGTAAGCAATTAGCCAAAACACATCAAGTGTGTGATGCCAGCATCCACCCAAAAGCCCCAGGAATAGTGCAATGTTGAACGTGTCCCGCTATAAAATTCCTTCATCAGGAATTCACCACTAGGACAACACCAGCAAACCTGAGAAATCTTAATAGGCTAGACACAATCCCGCCACCCTGATGGCGACAGGGTAATGTTAGCCAGTAGAGGAGTCCGCCACTTCGACAGAGGTGAACGACTTAATCAACAGAAAATACTCTGTCAACGCAGATGGAGGATCAGCCAGCCAACATTGAAATAGGGCGGGCAGGAGTCCGTCAGCTTGACGAAGTACTTAAAATGCTGTCAAGGGACAACGGGAGTCCTGCCAAGAACTAAATCAGGCCCACAATCTGTACAATCCCTAGATGATCTTCATGACACTAAGATGATATTCCCCCCTCATTTAACTAAGAGGAACTGGTCTGCCTCCCCTCAGCAGAAAAACTCCATATTACAACAATTGGCCCTCAAGTCAGCTTTTTTGGCCAGCCTTTCTTCATACAACATAACATCTTTTCTAAAATAGAATCTGTGTAACACCTTTCTAGCTATATCATTTTATCAAAAGACTGAGCACCACTGTCACCGCCTAGTCTACTTTTAAACCATCCTGTAAATCACCTTGATTTTCCATTATAGTTGTTGGTATTCTATAAAGAAAATCTGCAACTACATTCTTTTTTCCAGGATTGTAAGAAATATTGCAAATGCTTGTATAAACAGTCTAAGAGTGGGAAAGCATTGGCCAAGCGCTTCTTAAGTTAGAACACTAGTCATAGGTGTGTGATCATATCTCATAGTTACTTCCTTTCCCCAGTCAAAAAACAGAAATACTCTAAAGTCCACACACAAATTAGAGCCTACCGCTAGATGTCTGCAAATTTCTCTTCTGAAGGTGACAAGAACTAGATACATTTCCTGCAACTGCTTCTTTTTCTCTGTCATCACACTGTGATAAGGCATCACCGAACCCTTGATCACTAGCGTCAGTGGTGAAGTAACTGGTACACCACAGGTCAAAACCATGCAATGCGGGAGCGTTGTAAATGGCATCTTTAATTTTCTTAAAATATCTTTCACATTCCTCTGACCATACGAATTTGGTGTTCATCTTCAACACATTTCTAATATGAAAAGTTCTAATTGAAAAACTTGCTAAACACTTGGAATAAAAGTGCAGGAGCCCTAAAGAGCACCTTAGATCATCTTTTTTTTCCAGGGGTGGACCAGTCCATGAGAGCACTTAACAGTTTACCTTTATCTCTGAAAATGTTACCACTGATCTTGTGTCCCAAGTACGTAGCTTGCTCTTGTGAAAATCTAGTCTGGAATAGTCAACCATCAATCCATGTTCACTCAAAATACCCCGAACCTTCCCTAACGTGTGGACATATTCAGTTTTGCTTCACCACCCCATGACTAAACCATCAAGCTAAGCTAAACACCATCAAAGGAATGTGAAAGCTACTAACCTGAGTAATAAAAGCTGCATATTTGTTGTTGTCTTTGTGCAATGCAACCTAAGTACCAAGAGTAAACCCTGCGGTTTTGGGATGAACCTAAGAGCAAGGGATCAGGAACAAAAAATAAACTAAAATAAAGAACTAAAGAAACTAACTAAAATAACGAGTTAAAACAATAATGCAGACCTTGTTAGTTTTGTTATTCAAAAGAGTTTTGTAATTGGTCTCGTGGTGACCTACTGGCCTTGTAGTTCTGGTTGTCTCTGAAAAGGAAGGAACTGTTAGCCAACATTCCAAAATGACATTCCTATTCAAAACTGAGATTAAGAGCAGTTCAAGTCCAATCAGACTGCGTGGTTGCACTTTCTTGTGACCCAAAACCCTCTTTGATTCTCCAGGCTACAACTGTACCAGGTTACAAAACCTGTAAAAACAATATACATGCATTGTTACACTCATCTTAGGATCCTTATCCAAAATTGTTCAATTATATTACATACATGCATTTGTTATACAATAGTCATAATCAAAGAATCCCTCTTTTGGATTTGTTTGACTATCCTCAAAAATATAGGCCCTCATTATGACCACGGCGGTTTACACCGCCGTGTACATACTGGCGGTCTTTCCAGAGACCGCTAGCTCCCCCGGAACCCCGCCGGCCATATAATGGACATTCCTCTGGGCCGGGGGCCGGAAACATTGTTTCCGCCCGCTGGCCCAGAGGAATGCCTGGCCGGGACATTGCCGGCGTCAATGCCTCTGTGTGGCGGGTGCAGCTACACCCGTAGCGCAGATCACTGCCCGTAAATCAGGCAGTGACCTGGCGATGGGGCACTGCACAGGGGCCCCTGCAGGGCCCATGCCAAGCGCATGGGCAGTGCAGGGGACCCAAGGGGTGCCCCGGTGCACCCCTTCTGCCAGCCTTTCCCTGGCGGGGACACCCGCCGGGGAAAGGCTGGAGGCAAAGGGATCATTATCCGAGGGGCAGCAGCGCTGCCCTGTCGGATAACGATGCCGTCTACCACCAGGCTGCCTGACGGAGGCAGCCTGGCGGTGGGTGAGGGCCGCCTATGGCCGCCCTCCATGTCTTAATTATGTGGCGGTGTGGGCCGCCATGCCGGCTGGCGGGATTTCCTGCTACCTCCAGCATGGCGGCCCACACCATGAGGGCCATAATCCTGGTAACCTTCTTCATAGAAGTAACTCGACATTTAGGCAGGCACAAATCAACTACTACGAGTTACCCCATACTATGTCCTTTTCCTTCCGCTAGCCAGTTCAAGTCCCCATGGGGAAAATGGTCCTCACTACTGATATCAAATTCTTTAAATAGACCAAGGTCTCCCAAAATGGACCAGTCAGTGAACACAGGTGAGTACTTATCATCAGTATGGCCCGGATTGAAGTCCTGGGTTACATTGCTTTAAATCCTGGCAAGGTTACGCTGTCCAGTCATTCCTTCTCGAATCCTCAATACAAAGCATCAATAATTCAATAAGTGGGACTTTTATAGTAGCAGGAACACAATGGCCACTGAGATTTCGTAGTCATGCGAGAGTGGGGAAGTCTTGTGCAGTTTCATGAGATGCGGTCTTTGTGCAATTAGATGCATATCAGAGGTTCCTCAGTACAGGCCATGGATCCAGATGTCTAATAAGTCAGCTTTTTCATGATAATTTGGGCACAATACGTTTGACAATTTACACCAGAAACTGGTATTTCTGTGAATTGACAAAATGGAGTGCCTTGGGAACATGCTGAAATAGATCATCAAAATCTTTTCTAATACATTTAGACACAGTACTTCTGGCAATTTAACTGTGCAGGCTAGCACAGGCAAGTGATTACAGCACAAACACAGAGGGTCTGACTGTTACATGAATGGTTTAGCTCTATAGGAATGCCATGGGAAGTGCCAAGAGCACTCGTGACCAGGCTTGTAGGACAAAAAGACATTACCAGGGATTGTAAAGAGCAAGGACATTGCTGACCCCTGACACTACCAGATGTTGCAATTCCTTTGATACCTCTTCCCTAATCAAAATTGATACCTTCCTAACTGTCAGGGCTCTGCCGTAAAGACACACGGCCTGATTTAGATCATGGCGGCGATAGTTCCGCCATCGATTTTCAGATTTCCCGTCTGCCACCTTGGCGGTCCTCTCATTCAATTTAGATGTTGGCAGCCCCATAGATGAAAAACTGCAGACGAATCACCATCACTGCCATGAATCTTCACCCACGTTGACAGCGCCACAGGCAAAGGCTGCTGGCAGCAGTACTCTAGCCACTTTTACCACTGAGCCAATCGCAATGTAACTATGGCAGCCAAACCTCCACACATGAGTTGGCGGATTGGAAAGATAAAAGCACAGAACATAGCTTTTTTTGAGTTTTCTCATTTCCTACACTGCTGCTCCTGGACAAAGCCGAAAAGCAACCCTGTCACTGCCTGAACAGAAGGTAAATCACTGTATGACCTGTCACTATCGGAATTGTCCACCTGCATGCCAATGGACACCTACACAAAAAGTCACAACAATCCCTAAATGGGAATGTGTCCATACAGGTTTTTGCAATCATTTTACACAAACCATCCTATCATACACATAAACAGTACGCATCATTGTAAATACAAAAAGCTAATATAATGTAGTATGTGCACTACACAGTGCCACAAGTGGGTTTACACAGAATGAACAACACATGTCATCTTTAAACTTCAAACATGTCAGAGATATTGTCTTAGTTTGTGCAATTTCAGTTACATATTAGATGTCATTTAACTCTAAAGTGCCATATTCCCTGTGTAATGCATATGTGTTTATCATCGACATATCATGTTGAAATAAGCACACATGCATTCTCAAGGCACAAAAATATCCTTCATTTTTGTATAACTGTCCACTAGTATGACAAATGCGTGCACACAATTTTACATGTCCATCTCAAATGTAAAACACCAATGTATGCACAATATACATATGTCAAAAATAATACCTGTGCCTTTCACTGCCAGAAATGAGATTGAGTGCATGTCACACACTTTATCGCAGACAAAGTTATCAGCACTCAGTTACCAATAACATTAAATAAATGCCAAGACAAAGGTATTCAAAGTAAAATACATTTTATCAAGATTATGAGATACTTCTCTCACTTTAAAATTGCCATTGTCAATGTCCAAAATGTCCATAATGTGAGGAGTGGGCTTCAGGCCCTGATCTTGCCTCCTAATGACACTTCCAAGTACAACCTCCCCACGAAGGGGCATCTAATGAGAACAGAGCAGCCACCTCAATGATCTTACTTGGGAGTGGTGGTTTGGGTTTGGAAAAGGTGTTCCTGGTTTCTGAAGGGGTGGGCTTGTGTTTGGGAGGGGTGGCAATACATTTGGGAGAGGTGGCTTTACGTTTGGGAGGGTTGGCTTGGAATGTGGAAGGGGTCAGGGAAAATGGGTAGCATGGTTGGCAGGGAGTTTGGGTTGGGAGGTAGAGGGAGTGGCAGTGGGTGATGTACGTGTATGTTGATGGTGCAGTTGTCTCTGGGTCTGGTGTATGTGGTGTACATTTTGGTCCGTGTCTCTTTCTGGGTGTCTGTTGTTTGGGTGAGTGTGGGCATTTATGTACAGTGTGTGATATGTCTTATGCATGTGTGTGTGTGGATGGGTGTGGTGCAGAGGTGTTGTGTGTGGTTGTGGTGCCTGCGGATGTGCTGGTGCATGTGTGTGGTGATGGTTGTGCATGTTTACGTGGTGGTGGGTGTGGTGTCTGTGTGTGTACTGGTGGTGGTTGTGCAAGTTTGTATGGGGGTGGGTGTGGTGTCTGCAGGTGTGGTGATTGTACATGTTTGCATGGTGATGGGTGTGGTGGCTGTGTATGTGGGTGTGGTGAATGGTGTGGTATCTGTGGGTATGCTTGTGGTGGTGGTTGTGAAAGGTGTGGTGTCTAGTTGTTTATGTGTGTGTTTCTAGCTGTGACTGTGTTTATGAATGGATGTGCTGCTTGTGTGTGTTGGAGTGGGTGCCTGAAAAGGAAGGAGTGTTCTTTGGATAGTGCTGGGAATAGAGACTTAGGATGGGGAAGGGGTGGGATTCTGGGCACGAGGTTGGGATGGGTGGGAGGCTGCGGTCCGTGAGGAGGCCAGACCTTGGAATGACCTCTACAGGCCAGACATGATACTGTGAATGCCATCCAGGTAACCTAGCAGTTGTGTCATCTGACCACTAAGCTCCTGGATGGCATTCAGTAGTGGAGTCTGGCCTACAGAGATAGTCCACAAGAAGTCAATAGCCTTCTCACTGAGTGTACCCTGGGAGACGGGGCGAGGGAGGTGCCTTCAGCGAAGGTGATGCCACCCCTTTTAGGGGAGCGGGTATGGCCAACTGAGGGAGAGCAAGAAGGAGGGTGGGGATGGGATTGTGGGTGGCGGACAATGATGCAGGTGGTAGCGTTGCAGTAGGGTCCTCGAACACTAACGACTGGTTTTCTGTCGAGGTCTCCAAAGATGATGATGCATTGCTGGTGGGCTCTGTGCCAGTCCCCTCACTCTCTGGTCACTGTGTCCCTCGGTGTCTGTGGTATCTGCATCGAAACCACAGTGGCTAGCTTCTTACCCACCGACCTGGTCAATGTCACCCTTTGCCTTTCCCAGATGATGCTGAAAAAACACAGATACACCAGTTTCAGTGTATCTGTGTAAATAGAACTGAACATGAACTTTGTTCACAAAACATTTGCCAAGTCTACATATTTAACCAGCTTCAAGGCTCTCAAATGTTGTTTCTTTATCATCAGTATCTCATGCTTGTAGGGAAGAAGCCCACAAACCATTTGCTCACAGTCTAGAAATGATCAATTTGGGTCCACGAACACTGCAATGTTGTACCAAAATGTCTATGAACTGAAAGCCTCTTTCCTTTGTCTGACCATTTCACAATGGTAACATTTACATCAAGTAACTAAAGTATATTTCAGTTGTACCACATATCATGTGGAATCTGTACTGAACTAGCTTAGCAAAGTATTATACACTGTGCACAAACCTACGATATTGAAGACATTTACTAAAATATTTTTGTGGTGGATTGACAAATGGCTTCAACAGCACGAGTAAATATATAGGGCATGATACATTTCTAACCCACTTCAGTACAAAGCAAAAACATATTCACATTTCCAAGAGTCATGTTTTGGGCCTTATATTGACTTTTCAAGATGGGATGCTCCAACATCTATGTGATGTAACCTTCCATCAACAAATGTCCCTTTAAGTATCACATTTCTCACCATCATTGATTTCTCAACTGGACATACCTAAGGACACTAACATGTTGTTTGAGGTACGTGTAACTCTGTCACCAATGTGGACACATTCCTGTCTGTTTCAATCAATACAGTTTGGCTTAATAATGCATGTTGTTTGACACAGACTGGCTTACATGCACATTGGTGAAGGACTAAGGCTTCAAATCAAACTGCCACTGTCTACATGAACTGACTTTAATCTTGCTATGAAAACATATTTCTAACATGTTTCATATAAGGAATGGTGCCATTGCACACAAGTTTCCAGTCCTTTTGGAACAGATGCTCATTATCATTTTGTCATTGTACCAACTATCAACTGTATCATAAGTGCTTAGTATGCCATGTCACCAATAATAGGGCCTACATTACCACATCCCATTTGTGCTGGAGCATTACATCTGACCCAATCTTCAAATGGGGCATGTTAGTACAACTGTCCCTCATAACATAGAAAAATGCATGTACCTCTTTTTTCTGCTCAAAATAGTACTTGGCTCGTAATGAGGAACTTAGTGGCAACCTTTAGCACAAATCAGTACACCAAACACAGCATCAGACACCACATGAAAAACGTACACCTCCAGAAATCACTGTGTGCATTGGATGTGTGTCACTCATGATGTTGATGCCATACAACATTGCTGTAAATAAAAAAGGTTAAACAACAAGAATAGCTAAAAACAATATCTCACCCTCTTGATGCTGCTATTGGGTCCTCAACTGCCCAACAAGCTCCAGATAGGCCACTGCAAGGATGCAGGACATTAGGGGGGTCTGGTTGAGGCCCAAGTGCTTGCTTCGCTGAGAGGACTGGCCGAGCTAGACTTCGGCTAACTTTCTGGCCCAGCATTGTAGGTCCCCCTACCTCGTCCTTGTATGCAGGCTGTACCTTTTATGGACCCCCAGGGTCCACACCTTCTTGGCGATGTTCTTCCAGATGTTGCACTTTTGATGGGCATTGACCTGTATGGATGAGAAAAAATAACAACAAAAGAGGTTTTTAGTGAATTTGTTTGTCTGTAGTGGTGTGACACAGGTTTGTTGCATCTCTCACATACATTACCAAACAGTCAGTACAGATTATTTTCAAACATTTAAAAGTTCCTAGAAAATACTAATTTGCAGCGATCTGTTGAGTACTCTCAACACTTTTTACCTCCTCGTGTTACCAATCCAGGTCACAAACATCATCTAGGCCATGGTTATGAAACCTTTCCTGCTGTGAGACCTATTCCTGATTAGTCCAAATCATTGTGAGCTACTAAAGACCAAACAACCGACACATTATTTGCACATAACCCTAAGCACAGCCACATTGGCTTCATGCCTAATCTTCTAAGAGCCAGATACTATGGTTTGAATCACAGTCAGGGACTAAGGGCAGGATAGAAGGGCTGCCACATGTCAGTGACAGCATGGTTTTGGGTGATACATGAACAAGTGTGTGTAGTAACAGGACATACTTGTATGGATGATTGAGAGCCTGTGTCATTTAGACTTGCAGCACAGGAAATACCTTTCCCCATGTATGGCACCATGACATGCTTACAATACACAGATACTTTTATTTTAAAATAAATTGAAATTTAAAATTTAAAATATTTTAATTTAAAAAAAATTGAAATATTTTAATTTTACTTGACAGAACAGCATTAGACAACTCCATAACTTGAAAGATTCTTCTTGCACTTTACATTTCACTTATTTTGACATGGGCTGTATGTTTTCACTTATACTAGTGGTACAGTGCCTACTGGCCATTGGAAGTAAGGGCCCTGCGGTTTGTCCAATTACATCTGGAATTGTGAATAACATGAACTGAAAAATCAGCTTTTTCTTGCAGGGGACCTTTTATTTCAATGTACAGATATTTCTAACATTGTCAAACAACATTCTGTACCCACCTAAATCATTCAGTTCACTACACTCTAATCACAACACTTCACTCATGAACAAAAAGGGACACAGTAGCCTGTGTACAAAGGAGGAACAAGATACTTTGACAAACATTTCCCACTCAAACAGGTACCTGTTCCTATGGGTTCCCACAGAGGTGACTGTATAAGCACAAGACCTCCCTGGTTAGAAGTTCCAATTGCTCAGGGGAGAAGGCAGAGGCTCTGTCACCTGCTTTGGCCTGCATCCTGGCTCCCAGAGGTTGGTAACAGCAGCAAAAGTCACAGAGGTGTTGTTGGCTGCAGCTCCTGCAAATGTCACAACTTGGGCCTGAGAGGGCCTGGCTTGTTTGTAAGTGCAATATGACTAGTTTAGGAATGTGCAATGGCTTGATATGATTTTAATCTATCAATTTATTGCTTCCATGAAGGAGACTCAGTGTATTCTAATCGACTATGAGGCCCATGGAAGAACACATAGGCCAGTGATGCGTTTGGGCTCCTGAAGGCTATATTTCGTGTCTGCACAAGACCGGTGGAGCCCTCCTCTACTCATGCTGCACCACACTGCATTGCAACAGATCATCCAAGTCATTGCAGAGTATGGAGACCATGAAGCGCCACAGTGTAAGGATGTTGAAATGAAGATGACAGTGGTGAAGAGGAAGGAATTGACCTACGTCAAGATGTTATTGACCATTTCTTCACCTGAGTGAAAGTGTACCTTTACATATTGTAACATCCAATGTCAGAACAACTTGTGACATACTGAACATATCAGGCTGTGAAGGTAATTTAGTAGGAATGGTCAGTTCAGGAAAGCCCAAGGCGGAGATGATTGTAGATCAAAGCTTCCTTACATTGACTACTGTGTTTACTGAAATAGATTATCTTTGCTTATTCTAAGTATATGTTTTCTCCTAACTTATCAATTGAGTCAAATTTCGTATGTGAAATCATTCATTTTCACTTGTTATTCTGTTTTAGAATCCTTCACCATGTCACCTTCATTTGGACATTTCAAAGTTGTAATATTTTCAATGTATGTTGCTGTTGCAAAGTACAAAGTGAACATAGGTTGTTCCTGGGACAGACACCATCTTTGGATGTACAGATCTTGCACAGAGGCAACTTGCACTGTGATTGAATGGAAGTTCTTGAGATTGTTTAAACTCCATTTCTGTTGGATGTTGCCACCAAGGCAGTATGTGCTGCTTACCTTACTCTAACCACATGTATATGTCAACCCTTGGCATATTGATCTCCCTTCATATTGGTTAAATCTTCAATTTGAGTTCAGTGTACGAGATGTTGATGTGTCTCCTCATAGTTAAAATAACTTTTTTAGCACACCACTGAATGGTGATTGTGACATTCCACCAGTCTGCTACAGTGTAATGAAACAGTCATGTGGTCTCAAATTTTGCCACTGCCATGATATAGACTATTGGTGTTATTGATGTAGGATTCCTATTGTGAGGCTCCAGCTAAGGTCATGAATCAATACTAATTTGACTATTTAATTTGGTTTTCTGAAATAGTCTCTTTCTTACATGGTGTCAAAGTTGTGGAGTGTCAACTTCTATATGGCACAGACTGTTTAGGTTATGAATGATTTGTGAAAATCACCTGGCTACCTACAAACGTATGACACCAATACATTGTGATTTCATTGTTTATTTTTCCATATTATTTTAAAATGTGAAATACATAACCAAGTTGGAATCTATTATTTGTTTTTGAATCATATTGGTTGACAGGTTAAAAAAATTAAGGTGTATGGAAAGGAAATACCACAGTAAATACTACGCCAGTCATTGCCTTGACAAAGTGCAATATCTTTGAAACCAAAATGAAAAATAACAAGTATAAAAAACTAATGTCCGTCATGATGGAAGGAACTATGGCCCTCATTACAACATTGGCAGTAAATGCCGCCTACTGCCGTGCTGACGGCCACCAACATACCGTGACCGCAGCGGTGTACCACTTCGGGTATTATGACCCACACAGAGAAATCCGCCGATATACAGACACCCACACAAGTCCGCCAGACCAGAGGACAGTGATAAACTGGCGGTACTAAAACCCACACCGTTACGCCAACAGAACTACGCCCACAGCATCATGACCCACAAATCACTGCGGCGGTCATTCAACCGCGGTAAACCATTGGCGGTACACACTGCTGCGCTCATAATACACACACACTAACAAAACAGCACCACATTGGACAATTCAAACTACACACACCTGACACACATACGCACACCACATCCACACACCCACAACACTATAAAACACACACCCACATTACCCACAACCCTTTACGACCCAAAGAATTTGACAACTGAGAGAGAGACAAGCCAGGAGCACCCACTGAATCAGAGCCACAGAACACCATCACCCATACACCATCCATGCACCTCACAGCACACACCCCAACACATCACCCCACACACACTCACACATACCACTCACACTACACCCATGGCACCAGAAAGACACCGTAGGTTCTCAGAGGAGGAGCTAAGGGTCATGGTGGAGGAAATCATCCGGGTAGAGCCACAACTATTCGGATCACAGGTGCAGCAGACATCTACTGTTAGGAAGATGGAGCTATGGTGGAGAGTCGTGGACAGGTTCAACGCCGTGGGACAGCACCCCAGAACAAGGGATGACAACAGGAAGAGGTGGAACGACCTACGGGGGAAGGTGCGTTCCGTGGTTGCAAGACACCAGGTAGCTGTACAGAGGACTGGCGGTGGACCCCTACCTCCTCCCCAACAACTAACAACATGGGAGGAGCAAGTCTTGGCGATCATGCATCCTGAGGGCCTTGCAGGAGTAGCAGGAGGACTGGACTCTGGTAAGTAAAATCTTTACTACTATATCCCCCACCCTACCTGCATGCCATCACAAACTCCTACCTCTACCCTCACCCCCAATACTCCACCACCTCACTCCACGTGGCACTTGCAGGGATCCTGGGAGCATACCACCATTCCCAGGAGACCATGGGCCAGATACTGTACAAGTTGAAGGAGACCCAGCGGCTGCAGGAGGGACAGTACCTGGGGATCAAGGAGGACCTGAAACACATCCACAGCACCTTGGTCACCATTGCAGGGTTGCTGGCTGACATGGCCAACACCATGAAGGAGGCAGTGGCACACCAACGGGCCCCTGACACTAGCCACACCGAAGAACAGCCCTCCACCTCCGCCGGCACTAGTGGACAGGAGACCCCGCCGCAGGACCAACAGGCCACCAGCACCCCATCCTCTGCAGAAGGAGAACCACCCCGCAAACGGTCCCTGCGATCCAGGCATAAACCAGAGAACATTGCCAAGACCCCTGCCAGGAAAAAAGAGTTTCCTGATTGTCACCCTTGTGTCCCACTCTGTCACCCTGTCCACCTTGAACTGCCATTGCTCCCCTTCCTATGCCTCCTTGGACAATGCACCTGTGATAATAATAGTCTGGCCTCTACCCTGGACTTTCCTCCATCAGCAACCCAGCCCATTGCAATACCCCCTCCACTTATTAGCACATAAATAAACACCCTTGAAACAAATACAAGTATAGAGTCTGTCAATTGATTGAAATATGTATTCGTTTAACAAGCTGTAAACATTGCATTTCTAAACTACTGTAATATTAACATAGGGATCACCTGTAGTGGGCAGCAATCCACACCTTGAGCAAGAGTGGGGCACAGGGATCTGAAAATAGAGATGCCAAAGGGTACAATAAGTGGCCATAGACATATGGAAATCGGACTGCATGTTCAATGTCCAACACAAAACTGCAATGGAAGGTGAAGTTACAGTGTCTTACTTGTGTGTCACTGGAAGTACTGTTGAATGAGTGTACATCTGTTGTCCACATCTTCTTCCTTTGGCTCCTCTTCGTCACTGTTCACAGGCTCCACCGCTGCCACAAGACCATCTCCAGGCTCATCGTCCTGCAGTAAAGGCACCTGGCGTCTCAAGGCCAGATTGTGCAACATGCAACATGCAACGATGATCTGGCACACCTTCTTGGGTGAGTAGTACAGGGATCCACCTGTCAGATGGAGGCACTGGAATCTGGCCTTCAGGAGGCCAAAGGTTCTCTCAATTATCCTCCTTGTTCACCCATGTGCCTCACTGTAACATTCTTCTGCCCTTGTACTGGCATTCCGCACTGGGGTCAGTAGCCATGAGAGGTTGGGGTAACCAGAGTCACCTGTAAATATCAAGGGATACCTGTTAGCCACACACTCACCCTTAGGACCAAACCCACACCCATATACCAACAGACACTGGGTGGGGACCATGGGCTCACCTATTAGCCACACCCGGTGCCTCTGGAGTTGAGACATCACATATGGAATGCAACTATTCCTCAAGATAAAGGCATCATGCACAGAGCCAGGATACTTGGCATTCACATGGGAGATGTACCAAACACACCAAATGCATATTCAGAGAGTGAAAGCTTTTTCTATTCCTGAACACTTGTTCATTTCTCCGGGGGGGGGACAAATGCAATATGTGTACCATCAATAGCACCAATGATGTTGGGTATATGCCCCAGGGCATAAAAGTCAGCCTTCACTGTGGCCAAATCATCGACCTGGTGGAATATGATGTAGCTGCACATGTGTTTCCGCAGGGCAGACAACACTCTGGTCAGCACTATTGAGAACATTTGCTGAGACATCCCTGATGACATGGCCACTGTTGCTTGGAAGGAACCCCTTGCCAGGAAATGGAGCACTGACAGGACCTGCACTAGAGGGGGGATACCTGTGGGTTGGCGGATAGCTGAAATCAGGTCTGGCTCCAATAGGGCACACAGTTCTTGAACTGTGGCCCTATCAAGTCTGTAGGTCAGGATAATGTGCCTATCCTCCATTGTCGCCAGGTCCACCAGTGTTCTGTACACTGGGGGATGTCTCTATCTCCTATTCATCCTCAGCGGTTGAACTCTAGGGTGAAAAACGGTGAGCAGAGGGTCATATTCACACATATGTTAAAATAAAATGCATTTCTTCCTTTACAGAAATAGTATGTGAATTTGAGAGTCACTTGATGTGCCAATGTCTGCGGGGACACAGTTATGTGCCATGGCCTGTGCCCCCCCTGAAATGGCGGCTGCCTGACCTGTGAGGAGAGACAAGTGGAAATGAGGTAATTCCGCTGGTGTTGTGCGCCGTTGCGGTCGGCTGTCGATGACTGCTGCGCAAATTTGCATTGGTTATGATTGGGCCCTATGAGTTACAGAAGCCAATGGCGATGTATGCCGGTGGTGACGGCATGCACCACCGCGGATGTGACCGCCATTTTTTATATGTTCACTCACTTACTACCTGACCTTCAACAGGAGAGGACCTACACAGAAAGGGCTGCTGTGACCTTTGTCTGGAAGTGACAATGGCTAGAGTGTCTGGGGAAAGGGCCCCCACCTTCACTTTGGAGGAGTTGGAGACACTGGTGGATGGGGTCCTACCCCAGTACACTTTACTCTGTGGTCCTCCAGACAAATAGGTGAGTACACTGTGAGCATGATGCGTGGACCATGAATGTATGGATTGCTGTGTGTGGAAGCCTTGTGTAGGTGGGGGCTGAGGGGTCCTGGGCAGAGTGCTACATGTATGGTGGTCAATGTCTGTGCGTATGATGGGAGGAATATTGTGGGCCATGAGTGTAACAGTCCGGATGGTATGACTAATGCCTTTTCTGCTTTTTTTTTCCTGCAGGTCAGCGCCCATCAGAAAAAGGGTATTTGGGGTGCCATCGCCAAGGAGGTGTGGACCGTGGGGGTATTTGACAGACGGACCACCCACTGCCGCCAACGGTGGGAGGACCTGCACCTCTGGGCAAGGAAGACAGCGGAGGCCCAACTGGGGCTGGCCTCCCAACGAGGAAGGGGTGCCCGTCGTACCCTGACCCCCCTGATGTTCCGCATGTTGGCGGTGGCTTATCCGGAGTTGGATGGGCACTTGAAGGCATCACCACAGCCACAAGGGGGTGAGTACAGATTCTGAATCATGACTTTGCACACGTTAAGGTTTTACCTGGGTGGGGGATGTGGGCTGTGGGTGCCCCTAGGCCAGGGCGAACTGGCAGGGTAGGTCCCTTGTTGGGCAGTCTCTGAAGTACTCCAACCCCAATTGTGTAAGTGGGCATCTACTACTGGGCAGGGTCCTGTTGGTTTCAGGTGTGCAGTTAATGGTATTAGGCAATGTACCCCATGGGCTGGTGACTAGCATTGTAACTGGTAGTGCATGGCCTAGTGCATAAGGCTGATCCCTGTGTGTTGTGTACGCCAACGGTAGTGTTGTTGCTGACATTGACCAAGTGTATCCTCTGTCTCCCCCCCCCTTCTTGTTTTGTCACCCTGTCCTTGTGTGCATTAGCATCATTTGGCGGAGGAGCAGAGGCACCGGCGACGGATGGAGCTGCATCCTACATGGGCCTGTAGGCCGAATCCACCGACGGTGAGGGCGCCAGTGGGATGTAGGGCGAGGGGAGCACCACGATGGAGACAGGAGGGGACACTACCAACAGTGACTCCACCTCCAATGGAAGCTCCCTGGTGGTGGCGGACACCTCTGTGCCCACCCCAACAACAGGTACAGCTGCCACCCCCATACCAGCACCACCCTCCCAGCAGCCCCTCAGCATGTTTCCCGTGCCTCCTCACCAAGGAGGGTGGGCCTGTCCTTCGCCCCAGGCACCTCAGGCCCTGCCCCAGTCAGCCCTGCTGCCCTCAGTGAGGAGGCTATTGACCTCCTGAGATCCCTCACTGTTGGGCAGTCAACCATATTGAATGCCGTCCATGGTGTCAAAAGGCATTTGCAACAAACAAATGTATACCTGGAGGGCATTCACTCTGGTGTGGCAGCTCAGCAGAGAGCATTTCAGGCTCTGGCCTCCGCACTGATGGCAGCCATTGTTCCTGTCTCAAGCCTCCCCCCTTCAACTTCCTCTACCCAGTCCCAATCCCCTCAAACCCAGCCTATCCCAAGTACATTTCAGACCAGCAATCACCCAAATCAACATACAGAAGTGGCTCAGGCAAACACAAGCACCACACTTCATCTAACAGACACTCACACAAGCACAATCCCCATGCAGATACACCAACATCCACTGCCTCCACTGTGTCTCCCTCCACCTCGTCGTCCACATCCCTCCCAGTAGCGTCTCCACTCACACCTGCATGCACTACATCCTACATCCACTACCTCCATCACCAGCACGCCTATCAGTACAAGCCCCTCACTGGCAGTCACCACCCCCACATCCATGCACACGTCCCCCGTGTCCTTTCCCACTGTGTCTGTGACCCCTCCTCCCAAAGTACACAAACGCAAACACACACACACACCTAACATTCATCCACCTCACAACAGCATCCAACTAATGCATCTGCACCCAAACACAGCAGACTGACACCTCCTACAACCATTCCCTCTTCCTCCACTCCCAAACCTTCACCCTCTTCCCGCCCCAGTGTCCCTAAGAAGCTTTTCCTTGCCAAGATTGACCTCTTCCCTATCGCTCTCCCCCCCGTCCTTCACCTCGGTCTAGGGTGTCCAGAACCCAGCCCAGCACCTCAGCCACCCAGTCCACGTCCGCTGTGGTTTCTGCAGCTGTGAGAGGCTCTAAGGAGCCACCTGTCAGCCCAGCCAGTGTGCCACCAACACCTGCCAAGCCCAAGAAGGTTCCACCACCTGGCAAGGGCAAGAAGGGAACAGCAGCCAGCAAGGGGAAGGAGGCACAACCAGCCAGCAAGGCCACGTCAAAGACTACAGCTGGCAGAAGCAAGGAGGCACCACCATCTGCCAAAGGTAGGATGGGGCACAGAACACCAGCTATGGCACTTCAGCCGTCCGAGGCTGCAGGTGAAGGCCTGGAGGCTACCACTACAACCGCCAGCACCGCCACCTGCATCGCGGGCAGCACCGCCACGTGCTCCGCGGCCAGCACTGCCATCTGCCCCACCGCAAGCAGCACCACTGCCAGCAACAGCAGCCCCAGTGGGCAGCCGTCCGAGGCTGCAGGTGAAGGCTTGAAGGCTACCACCACAACCGCCAGCACCGCCACCTGCACCGCGGCCAGCACCGCCACCTGCCCCACCGCAAGCAGCACCACTGCCAGCAGCAGCAGCCCCAGTGGGAAGCCGTCCGAGGCTGCAGGTGAAGGCCTGGAAGCTACAACCACAACCGCCAGCACCGCCACCTGCACCATGGCCAGCACCACCACCTGCACCGCAACTGCAATTCACTGAGCTGACGTCATCGCCAGAGAGCAGTGTGTAGTGGTGACTACATGAGCTGCAGTGCGTCCTGGCCCCTGCAACACCAGTCGGTGTGACACCCAAGTGAGAGACTGTGACCTTGCACTCCCCATGTGCTGCATCACAGAGCACAAGGCCCCCTCCAGAACCAGTCGAAGAAGGCATCCACTCAGCCCCTCATTGCCAGGATAAAGCACACTGGGCACAAGGCCCCCTCCAGAACCAATGGAAGAAGGCATCCACTCAGCCCCTCCTTGCCAGGATGAAGCACACTGGGCACAAGGCCCCCTCCAGAACCAGTGGAGAAGCCCTCCACTAGACAGACTGTGGCTTTGCACTCCCCAGGACCAAGCAGTGGGCAAACCACCCACTAGAGAGACTGTGGCCTTGCACTCCCCAGGACCAAGCAGTGGGCAAACCACCCACTAGAGAGACTGTGGCCTTGCACTCCCCAGGACCAAGCAGTGGGCAAACCACCCACTTGAGAGGCTGTGGCCTTGCACTCCCCAGGACCATGCAGTGGGCATGTTGCCCCCTCCAGGAGCAGTGCAGTGGCATTGTACCATCTTTCGGCTGAGGTGCCCCCCATTCGCCGTCCCCCTGAGGTGCCTGTGTGTTTCCGACATGATGCCCCTGCAGTGTTCTCTCCGTATTGAGACAGGAGTCAAGTGTGGGCTTGGCCTATGTGTTTTGGCCCAGTGGGCCACGGACAGTTTTTGAGTGGGCATTGTCCCGAATTTTGTATATATTGTATATATTGTACATACTGTTTTTGCTTTATGAACGTATTTCTAAGTATTATTAATATTACACTCATTTGACTCCATTCCTTTTGTCCTTGCATTATTACTGAGGGTTACGGGGTGTATATGTAATGTTGTAGCATGTGTTTGTGTGTATGGTGTTGTGAGTGAGGGTGGGGTTGGGGGGGTTGCGTGTTGCGTGTGTGTGTCACTCTCTTTTTCCTCCCCCCACCTGTGTGCTAGGTGCAGTACTCACTGTGGTTGTCATCGATGGCGTTCATGCTCCCGGTGTATGAGAAGATACACCAGCATGGGGAAAACCTGCAGCTCGGGCTCCATGGCGTCCTGGTTCTTCCTTGAGTGTTGAGTGGTGAGTCTTTTCCCTTCAGAGTACTGTTTCCCCCGTGCTTTGGATGGTGTTGGCACCGCCCCGGAAAAGCTGGTGGATGGGTGGGTTGTAATGGAGTGGGTGGTACATTGGCTTCCGCCTGGCTGTTGGCGGTTACTGCTGCGGTGTTTGTTGCTACCGCCGTGGCGGTCGAAGTGTTAAAGTGGCTGTATGTGTTGGCGGTTTCCGCCGTGGTCATGATTCCATTTTTCTTACCGCCGGCCTGTTGGCGATGTTACTGCCACTTTAACACCGTCCGCCAGGGTTGTAATGAGGGCCTATATTTGATGAGCACAAATTGTTTGGAGGTCAGTGCACAAAATACAACTGTCCCCAAAAACGGTAAATGTGTCCATGAAATAGTCCACAGAGGGACTGGTAGGGGCACACTGGAGGAAATTAAGTTCACTGTTTATTGGAGGTGGTGGTAGAGGTCTTGCCATCCTCTCCTGGTGGTCCGGATGAATGTATTCTCCTGGGGTGGTGGGGTATCGCAGGGACTGGAGTGGGTGGAGCACTCTCCTATTGTGGCAGGGCCTCCCTGTCTTTGGGCGTATTTTGTCCTGATCCTAAAGGACCACAGACAGGGGTTGATGGTACAGGAAAAGCCCTGCACCTATGGTGATAGATGTCAAACATCACCCCAGTTAAGGAGCACAAATTGGAGATTTGATCCTGCAACTCAACAATGTACTCCCTTTGCACCTGCTTAATGTCACGGATCTCTGTTAGGACCTAGCCCATCATGTCATGGAACTGTTGTAGTGATCCCAAGAATTGGTCAATGGTGGTCTGGGTGACAATGATGCAATTGGCCTCACTTTGCTGGCCCACAGAATCCCATGACCCCTACTCCCACTACCTGGTGCCCTTGAGACACTGTGGCCAATCCCACTGGGTCCTGGCACAACTGGAGATGGTGGTAGTGGTTGCTCAACCGTAGCCAGGACTGGCAGGCACAAGATGGGTTTTATATTCCTTTGGACACAGGAAGTAGAGGTATCCTGGGGCTGAGGTGTTGTAGCAGCTGGGGTGAGAGGTGTAAGTGCGGGCTACAAAGCAACCTAAAAAAAAGAAAAATATAATTAATGGGGTGATTAGGCCTTTGTTTGATTTGTACATTTTTACACGGACATGTTAATTTACACAGATGCAAACTTCAGTAATAATGATGGAGAGATGTCCTGAAATCTAAAACATTATTTAGACAGTGTGCACTAACATGCAACTAATGCATATATATATATATATATATATACATATATATATATATATATATATATAGAGAGAGAGAGAGAGAGAGAGAGAGAGATAGATAGATAGATAGATAGATAGATAGATAGATAGATAGAGGGATAGATAGAGGGATAGATAGAGGGATAGAGATATATAGATCAATTAAAAAGCTAAAGGTTACAGGGACATTGTAGTTAGGAAATAGAATTTAAAAAACTTCAGAAAATTCACTTAAAAAAACCAAAGGTTACAGGTGCATTATAGTTAGGTTCACTCGCACAAAGCCATTGAAATTCAGTAGTTATTTTTAGAGTTATTTCAAGTAAATATAACTCGCAGCCAGAGATAACTATAACTCGCACCCCCACCATGCAAATTTTTTTAATCTGACTTCTAATGTTTAATTGATATTTTTATTGACGTTATAAAAGTTGTTATGAGTGCTGTAATATCTGGGGTAATAAGCTAGTTACCTTAGGGTGCAAATTATAGTTTCTAGAATTAACTCTAACTATAACTGCTGAATTTCAGTGTTTTTTTACAAGTGAAATCTGAGCCTAACTATAACGCCCCTGTACCCAGAACTTCAGTTTTGTCCATGCTGAGCCTCAGGCAGTTGTCCCTCATCCAGGCAGAAATGTTTTTCATGCAGTTTTAGAAGTTGGTCTTCATCCGGGTGGGGTTTGCTGAGAGCGAGAGGACAAGCTGCATGTCGTCGGCATAGAAGATGATGTTGATGTTTTGTGTTCTTACTATGTCTGCGAGTGGTACCAGCTAGATGATGAAAAGGGTTGGGCTTAGGGATGATCCTTGGGGGACACCGCAGATGGTGTGCTTGACTTGCAAGGTGAAGGGGGGATGCTGACTCTTTGAGTGTGTCCCGTGAGAAAAGATGCAATCCATCTCAGTGCATCGCCTGTGCTCCCAATCTGACTTTGCGGGTCAATGAATGTTTGGTGGGAGACAATGTTGAACACTGCAGAGAGGTCAAGCAGAATCAGGGCGGCTGATTTACCTCTGTCGAGTAGTCTGCGGGTGTCATCTGTTGCAGCAATTAGAGCTGTCTTGGTGCTGTGGTTGGCTCTGAATCCTGATTGGGATGGGTCTAGTAAGTTGTTTCTCTCCAGGTGCTCCGTGAGTTGGAGGTTGATGGCCTTCTCTAGGACTTTTGCAGGGAAGGGGGCAGCGAGATAGGAAGGTAGTTCTGGAGCTCGCTGGGGTCTGCAGAGGGTTTCTGGAGGAGGGGTCTGATCTCTGCATTTTTCTAGGGTGCTGGAAAGGTTGCTGTGATTAACGAGGCTTTGAAGATGGTAATGAGCTGGCTGCAGATCTTGTCTCTTCCAAGGTTGAGGAGTCAGTGGGGGCAGGGCTCGGTGGGTGCTCCAGAGCGGAAGGAGTTCATAAGAGTGGTTGTGTTTAGCGTGCAGTGTGTGGGTAGTCGGCAGTGGTGGTTGATGGGATGCTGAGGAGGTCGGAGGGTTGGGCGTCAAAGTTTCTGTAGATGGTTTCTATCTTGTTGTGGAAGTGGTTGGCGCAGGTGTCACAGAGTTCTTGTGAGGAGAGGATGGAGTTTTCAGTGACTGAAGTGCATGTGAACTCTCTGACGATGGTGAAGAGTTCCTTGGTTTGGTTGGCACGGGTCTCAATGGAGCGGGTCAGGGCCTTCTTTTTTGCGGCTTTGATCTGATGGTGGTAGTCACAAGGGCTGACTTGAAGGTGACTCAGTCGGCGTGGTTCTTGCTTGTGCGCCATCTTCTTTCTAGTTGTTTGTACCTGTGTTTTGCTGTGCTGAGTTCTGGTGTGTGCTATCTGGCTTGTTTTGCGGGTCTGTGGGGTTTGGGTAGTTTGGTTGGCATGACTAGGTCAGCAGCATTGGTTATCCAGTCGTTGAAATGCTATACTGACTGATCCAGGTTGGTGGTGTCAGACCGTGTCATGCTGAGGACATCAGTCCATTGGTGATGGTGACCCGGCCAGCTGCAAGAGGGGGTGCTGTGGCAGTTGGGGTGGTTCAGAGGGGCTGTTGATGGTGAAGAGCAAAATGGAGTGGTTTAACCAGGTGAGTTCTGAGGTGTGGCTGTATGTTATTCTGTTATTGGATGTGAAGATGGGGGTCCAGCTTGTATCCTGCTTTCTGCGTGGTGTCTGTGACCAGCTGCTTGAGGGCGATGTTGTCTAATCTTTCTAGGAGGGCAGTGGAGTTGGAGTTGGTGGAGTCATCCAAGTGGAAATTGAGGTATCCCAGGAAGATATAGTGCTCGGATTCAATGGCAAGATGAGAGATGAATTCCATGATGGTGTTGATGAGGCTGCTGTGTGGTGCATGTGGTCTGTATGTGAGGGTGCCTTTGATGGTGGTCTTGTCGCCGGTGTGGATCTGGAAGGCCATGTGTTCCATGATTGGTGTGGTTTATATATATATATAATTATATATATACATATCTATATAGATATAATTCTACATATATATGTACACACACACACACATATATATCTATATATATATATATATATATATATAGCTATATATGTGTGTTTGCAAGACAGTTATTGCCGTACCAACGTTAGCTAAATGTCTGATGTAAATGGGCATGGGTGTGTGAGGTTAACTTACTGTCTCACTGGTAATCTCAGCACATATCTTTTTCGATGTTCAGCATGAATGTACCTCATAGCATATAAGGTTTATGTTCAAGTGTATGCCCTATTTGTTGTTCTCACCTTTTATTTGCACAAAGCACTGGTATATAGGTACAGGCGCCTTCCTAAGTACCTTGAGGTATGTACATGTTTTTCTGTTTTTCTAGCAATTACAAAAAAGTGTCCAAACTTTGATAGAAGGGCTAACCTTGTAATGTTCATACATAGACCTACAGTTTGTCCAGCTCTGAAATTTCCTTTTCCTCCTTCCTAGCCATTTGATGTATTTTAACTCATCAGATAGGTGGAAAAGGGGAAGAACCAGGTATAACCTTTTCACACAGGGGAAGGAGTGGATTGTAGTGCATTTCCCTCACTAATACTTAAACTCTCACTCTATAGGGAGAGGAGTCCAGCGAGTTCCTGACCACAGCTGTCCCAGAAGGTCCCAGGATTCGAAGCAGTGTCTTGTTATCTCCCACTCCCCTTTCCCCCCATTGAGTTTCAGTTGCCTTTATTATCTGAAACACTGATAGGTGACTTTAGCCTAGTGGGGGAGTTGAGACTCAGCATTGCATGTCCAGCTCACTCTTATGCAAACTGTTGGTGAGTTCATGACATGCAGAAGTCTCAGCACATCTGCAGACCTGATTTCCTGGATATCTCAACTTGTTCATCCCATCTCTGGAATCCAGTCACCTGCAAGAGAAAAGAAATACTGTAAAAAAGATACATAGGGGGTGATTCTGACTGCGGCGGACGGCGGTCGCCGCCCGCCACGCGGTTCCCGCCGAAAGACCGCTCCGCGCTCCGAATTGAGCCGGCAGTGTGGGAAGGTGCGACGGGTGCAGTTGCACCCGTCGCAAATTTCATTGTCTGCTAGGCAGACACTGAAATTCTTTTTGGGGCCCCCAGGGGCCCCGCGGCACCCCCTACCGCCATCCTGTTCCCAGCGGGAGAACCGCCAGGAACTGGATGGCGGTAGGGGGTGTCAGAATCCCCATGGCGGCGGAGGATTCTCAAGGGCAGCGGAAAGTCGGCGGGACACCGCCGACTTTCCGTTTCTGGCCGCGGCTGAACCGTCGCGGTCAGAATGCCCAGCGGTGCACCGCCAGCCTGTTGGCGGTGCTACCGCCGACCTCCGCCATGGCAGTAATTACCGCCAGGGTCAGAATGACCCCCATAATCCGTAACTCCTTGTGACAAGGTAAAGACAAACGGGGTGATTCTAACATTGGCGGGCGGTGGAGGCCGCCCGCCAAAGTTCCCCCAACAGAATACCGCTACGCGGTCAGAAGACCGCCGCGGTAATTCTGTGTTTCCCGCTGGGCTGGCGGGCGACTGCCAGAAGGCCGCCCGCCAGCCCAGCGGGAAACCCCTTCCCATGAGGAAGCCGGCTCCGAATGGAGCCGGCGGAGTGGGAAGGGTGCGACGGGTGCAGTAGCACCCGTCGCGATTTTCAGTGTCTGCATGGCAGACACTGAAAATCTTTTAGGGCCCCTCTTACGGGGGCCCTTGCAGTGCCCATGCCATTGACCGCCAAAAACTTTAAAAAGGAATCAACATTTCAGAACTTGTGTAATCATTAACTCACATAAGTAGTTCAATGGACTTGTGTTAAAAAGTGGGTAAAAGTTCAAAGAGTTTGAGAAGTTTGGAATGTAATTTGAAAAGTGACTTCAGCATTGCATGTGATACTCATCGTGATTGCAATGTGCTCATAGAGACAAGTGGTGTACGCAATCCATGAAAGAGAGGCTTGAGCACCAAGAGAGGTCTTCCACAGTGAGATATATGAGCGCCCAGCCCACTTCTGAAAGATATGTGCTTTTCTTCTTCTAAGATGTGGCAGGCTCTGGGAGCAATACAGAGACTGGATCCATCTAAACATTATGAATTTAGACTCTTCTGTTTCCTAAATATTATGCATTTAAACTCTTCCATATGTACAATTTGAACTCTTCTGTTTCTATCATGGAAAGTTTCTGACACGCATAGAAATTCATATCAAGTGCATCCACTCTTTAGGATTGTTTGTTATGACTAGCAAATATCAGATACAGGTGATCATCGAGCTGTCACATTTATCTCAGGTCTTCATGATCGTCTTCTTTCTAAGTCAAGGTAAACATAGATGTCTACGACATTTATCATAGTTTTCGTTTAAGAAATAAACATAAGATATGGATTTCTCAACAAATCTATTGATCACATCCTATATAAACCTACGCTAAAGGTTAAAGAACAGCTTCACCACGGATTTTGCAGGTGAAGTCTTGTCAGATTGCAGCACCTGCATAAGCCAAAAGTGACAATGAGCAAAGTGGCCTTCATGAGTTGCTGCTTGTGTTCCAAAGACGCAGAGGTGAAAGGAAATATTTAATTTGCTTTTTTAGAATTATAACACCTCTCCTTGCTGTTTAAAAAACAGATATGCTTTGTGCACCATCTCTTAACCTTAGACGTAGGCTTGTTATTTACTGAATCAGCTCAAGCTAGCCTAGAAGTAGCATGGGTGAGTTAAGACTATAGGTTTCAATACACGTCAGAATTCTTTCCATTATTCCCACTATCCACAACCTGCTGCACTGCCTTACTTTTTATATTTTGTGTGGTTACTATTCTTATTTTGTGCACTGGATTATAATTTTAAAATAAAAGTTTTAAAATACATATCCTGATACTTAGTGTTGTTTTGAGTGTGTTATTCATTTACAAAAAAGGGTTAGGAGTTCCATGTTGGTCCCTGAATTTGTAATATGGGACTAATCTTTCCCAGTAACCACATCCTGCTCTAAACTGATCAACACTGATCAGTGTATATGGGTTGCAGTCGAACTGGGTTTCTGACTTTAGAGGCTGCCCCTAGAGCAGGTAACATTTTGACTCCCAACATAAGACTTGGATTATCCTGATCTTTTAATAGATTTTGATGACACACTCAAAAAGCAGTTATTAGAGTTCAAACTAAGGGGGTCATTCTGACCTCGGCGGTAAAAGGCGCTTACCGCCGGTCAGAAGGCCGCCACAACACCGCCGCGGTCGCGGTAAACTGCCACGGTCATTCTGACCCTCAAAAGGCAAACCGCCAAAAACCCGACATCAACAAAAGTCCGCCACACCAACGGCCAGCGTTAAACTGGCGAAGACCAAACCTCCACCGTCACGCCAACAGAAAAACGCCCATGCCATTACGACCCACGAATCCACGCGGCGGTCTTTCAACCGCGGTATTCCATTGGCGGTACACACCGCCGCGCTCAAAATACACATACAGCTCCAAAACACAGCCACATTGGACAATTTGAAATACACACACCTGAGACACATACACACAACACTCCCACACACCCAATTAACTATAAAACACACCCCACATCACCCACAAACCCCTACGACCACAAATCAGAGAAGAAGCCCAGAGAGAGACAGCACAGAATAGAGAACACCATCACACAGAGGCACACTACACCATCACCCACACAACAACCACGCACAAAACACCACACACCACTACACTCACCACACTCATCACTGCAAACACCACCCCACACCTCATCCACACCACCCCATGGCACCCCAAAGACACCCCAGGGTCTCAGACGCAGAACTCAGGGTCATGGTGGAGGAAATAGTTTGGGTAGAGCCCCAGCTTTTCGGGACACAGGTGCAGCACACCACCATTGCCAGGAAGATGGAGCTATGGCAAAGAATAGTGGACAGGGTCAACGCTGTGGGACAGCATCCACGAAATCGGGACGACATCAGGAAGCGGTGGAACGACCTACGGGGGAAGGTGCGTTCCATGGTATCCAGGCACAACATCGCGGTGCAGCGGACTGGCGGCGGACCTCCACCTCAACCCCCAGAATTTACAACATGGGAGGAACAGGTCTTGAACATCCTGCATCATGAGGGCCTCGCAGGAGTAGGCGGAGGAATGGACTCTGGTAAGTCTCCACTACTTCATCCCCCCCACCCCACCAGCATGCCAACTCATACCCCCACCCGCCCCTCCACCACCATCACACATCCTCGTTGCTAATGTCTCACCATCACAACCCACCCATCCCAACACCAAACCCTGCATGCCACCACAAACCATTGACAGCCATCACCTAAGCATGCCCACTGCACATACCCATCTCCCCCACAAACCGCCGTCACAACAGCCCCCACAAAGGAATGCCAGCACCACCCATTGCACGCTATGGCACACACAGAAGCAATAACCATACTCTTATACCCCTGCAGGACCCGAACGCCACCACACCGCCCTGGAGGGTCCAGAAATGTCCATCCCACCCCCAGAAGAGGCCCCCAGTGATGACAGCAGCTCTGTCTCCCTGGACCCAGATGACCAGCCCGGCCCATCGGGGACCTCGGGACAGTCGGTTCCCCTCAGACAGCCACAGGCTACAGCAGACCTACCCCCCTCTGGGAACACCAGCACAGCACCCACCCAGCGGGCCCATGCCTCTGTCTCCAGGACACGTCAATCAGCGGTGTGTCCACCACTACAGGGCACCCAGGTTAACCCACCACCCCAACAACAACAGGGACCTGGGGGCAGTGGTAGTGGGCACACAGTCCAGGGGACAGAGGCCCAGGGAAACAGGGGAACTGGGAGGGCTGCTGTGCGACAGGGGGGGGACAGGCCCAGGGAACCCACTCTCCAAGAGGCCCTCACCTCCATCATGGGAGCATACCACCACTCCCAGGAGACGATGGCGACGGTCCTGGCCAGGTTCCAGGAGATCCAGGTACTGCAGGAGGAACAGTTTATAGGGTTCAGGGAAGAACTGAGAAACATTAGTTCCGCAATGGGCACCATCGTTGTGGCTCTCAACCAGATTGTCACCACATTGTGGGACCATGTGGCACCACAAAGGGCCACTGTCACTAGCATGGACCAGGAACAGCCTACCACCTCCGCCGGCGCTAGTGGACAGGAGGCCCCGACACAGCAACAACCTGCCACCAGAACCCCACCTCCTGCAGAAGAAGAACCACCCCGCAAGCGGGGCCTGAGATCTAGGAAGAAGACAGAGTAGGATGCCAAGACCCCCGCCAGGAAAGGATACGCCCTGATGTCATCCCACTGTCCCACATTGTCACCCTGTCCAACCTAAAACTGCCCCTGCTCCACTTTCCACAGGCATATGGACAATGCACCTGTGAGACTGAGAATCTGGACTCTGCCATGGACATTCGTCCACCATCACCCATCACCGATTATCAACCATGTCCCAAAATTGAGCACTTTAATAAACACACTTATTGCACACAAAAAATCTGGAGTCTGCCTGTTTTTTTGAAAATATGTATTAGACATAAACGTGCAAAAATGACCAGTTACATTGTGATGACAACATACCACTGTCACACAGCTGTAGTCCATGGGCAAACAAAGCAGAGGTCACGCAGTGGGGCCCACATCTCTGAAATTGGAAGGGAAAGTCACAACTCTGTTAGCATCCACTGGGTGAAAAGGACAGACAGTAGAGAGGCAGGAGACTGTAAGTAAATGTAAAATGCCGGTGTTGATTCTTACCTGTGTGTTATTGAAAATACTGCTGTATCACTGTGTCCCTGTTGTCTGTGTCGTCCTCTTCGTCTTCCTCCTCTTCACTCTCCGCAGGCTCCACAGCTGCTACAACACCACCATCTGGACCATCCTCCTGCAGAAAAGGCACCTGGCGTCGCAATGCCAGGTTGTGAAGCATACAGCAGGCCACGATGATCTGGCACACCTTCTTTGGTGAGTACATTAGGGATCCACCTGTCATATGCAGGCACCTAAACCTGGCCTTCAGGAGGCAGAAGGTTCTTTCTATAATCCTCCTAGTTCGCCCATGGGCCTCATT
Organism: Pleurodeles waltl; assembly: GCF_031143425.1. Taxonomy (NCBI): domain Eukaryota; kingdom Metazoa; phylum Chordata; class Amphibia; order Caudata; family Salamandridae; genus Pleurodeles; species Pleurodeles waltl. Next base: position 1,606,491,134 of record NC_090445.1, read on the forward strand.
GTAGCGTTCCTCTGCCCTTGTCCTGGGATTCCTCACTGGGGTCAGTAACCACGACAGGTTGGGGTAACCTGAGTCACCAATTAGCCACACACAGTGTCTCCGTAGTTGTTCCATCACATAAGGGATGCTGCTATTTCGCATGATGTACGCGTCATGCACTGACCCAGGGAACTTGGCATTTACATGGGAGATGTACTGGTCAGCCAAACAGACCACCTGGACATTCATGGAATGATAACTTTTTCTGTTCCTGTACACCTGTTCACTTTCACTGGGGGGTACCAAAGCCACATGTGTCCCATCAATGGCACCAATGATGTTGGGAATATGTCCAAGGGCATAGAAATCACCCTTCACTGTAGGCAAATCCCCCACCTCAGGGAAAACGATGTATCTCCGCATGTGTTTGAGCAGGGCAGAGAACACTCTGGACAACACCCTGGAAAACATAGGCTGAGACATCCCTGATGAAATGGCCACTGTTGTTTGAAATGACCCACTTGCTAAGAAATGGAGTACTGACAGCACCTGCACTAGAGGGGGGATCCCTGTGGGTTGGCGGATGGGTGACATCAGGTCTGCCTCCAGCTGGGCACACAGTTCATGTATAGTAGCTCGGTCAAGCCTGTATGTCAGAATGACATGTCGTTCCTCCATTGTCGACAGGTCCACCAGCGGTCTGTACACGGGAACATTCCTCCATCTCCTCGCAAGTCCCAGCGGACGGTGCCTAGGAAGGACAACAGCGAGCACAGAGTCAATCAACCCACAGGTCAATTCCCACACCTTGCACAGTACACGATTCTCTATGCATTGAATGGCTTGTATGAGTGTTGATGCAAGGCCTAGGCATGTGTGACGCAGTAGAAATTAAGCCATGTGGGCCCTTGAAATGGCGGCTGCCTGACCTGTGAAGTGCGACAATGGGATGTGAGGTCAATGCGCTGGCGTGGCACACCGTGGCGGTAGGCGGTCGAAGTCCGCGGCGCTAAGCCGCGTTGGTTAACATTGAACCCTATGCATTTCAGGAGCCAATGACGAAGTGCGCCGGCGGTCGCGGGACGCACCGCCGCGGTACACACCGCCGCGGACGTGACCGCCATTTTCTATCTGCTTAATCACTCGAGACCTGATCATCCACAGGAGAGGACCTCTACTGCAAGTGCTGCTGTGACCTCGGTCTGGAAGATACAATGGCTGCTGCGACTGGGGAAAGGTCCCCTGCCTTCACTTCTGAAGAATTGGAGAAACTCGTGGATGGGGTCCTCCCCCAGTATGCGCTACTCAACGGTCCTCCAGACCAACAGGTAAGTACACTGAGAGCATGCTTTGGGGGCAATGCCTGTGTTGAGTCGGGTGGATGAAAGATGGTGGGGAGGGGAGCGATTGAGGCATGCATCAAACGACGGATGAGAGCATGTGCCACATGGCAAGGGTGGGGATGGGGGGCCACTCAAATCGAGCATGCAGAAAATCATAATAATGTTATTTCTCCCCCTGTACATGTCACATAGGTCAGCGCCCATCAGAAAATCGACATTTGGCGTGCCATCGCCAAGGACGTCAGGGCCCTGGGGGTCCACAACAGACGGGGCACCCACTGCCGCAAGAGGTGGGAGGACATCCGCCGCAGGAGCAGGAAGACCGCGGAGGCTCTGCTGGGGATGGCCTCCCAACGTAGGAGGGGTGCCAGTCGTCAATTGACCCCCCTGATGTCCCGGATCCTGGCGGTGGCCTACCCCGATTTGGATGGGTGCGTGAGGACATCACAGCAGACACAAGGGGGTGAGTACAAACACATTCTGCTGACTTTGCGCGCAGTGGAGGCGCCTGGGTGGGGGAGGAGGGCTGTGGGTATCCCTAGGCCAGGGCGATTTCTGTAGGCTAGGCCCCTCCGTAAGTCATGGCCCTGTGCCCCCGCCCCCCACCTCTGTAGGGTGCCAAGTACAGCTATCCATGGCCCTGTGTCACCTATGTGTGCAGTTGTCGTCCATAGGCTTGTAGGCCAAGTCCCAATGATTGAGTAGTGTACCCCAAGTGCGCGGCGTAGTGCAGGGGGCTTCTGTGTCTGTCCTCTCCGCCAACTGTGTTGCCAATGGATGCACTCAACATGTCTTCATTTCCCCCCCCCTTTTTTGCTGCTCTTCCTGTTCATGCGTGCATTAGCATCATCAGGCGGAGGAGAAGTGGCATCGGAGCACGAGGGAGCTGCATCTCACATGGCCCTGGAGGGCCATGCAACCGACTCGGAGTTCACCAGTGAGAAGGAGGGCGAGGGGAGCTCCACAACAGGGACACATGGAGACATCAGCAACACAGACACGTCCTCGGAAGGGAGCTCCCTTGTGGTGGCGGCAACATCCGTGCCCACCGCAACAACAGGTACAGCCGCCACCCAGCGCACCAGCTCCGCCCTCCCAGCAGCCCCTCTGCGATCGCCCCGTGCCCGCTCGCACACGAAGACGGGCATCTCCTTTGCCCCAGGCACCTCAGGCCCTGCCCCAGTTACCCCTGCTGCCCTCAGTGAGGAGGTCATTGACCTCCTCAGGACACTCATTGTTGGGCAGTCTACCCTTTTGAATGCCAACCAGGGGGTAGAAAGGGAGGTGCACCGGAGCAATGCATACCTGGAGGGCATTCATTCGGGTCAGGCTGCCCATCAGCGATCGTTCAACGCTCTGGCCTCAGCACTGACGGCAGCCATTGTCCCTGTCTCCTGCCTCCCTCCTCCAACTTCCTCCACCCAGTCCCACTCCCCTGTTCCTCTGCCTATCCCAGACACACCTACAGACCAGCCTGCACACACCTCAACACCCAAGGGCAGCTCATCCAGACATAAGCACCACACATCACACAAGCATTCACACAAGCAACAGCCACATGCAGACATACCAACAGCCACTGCCTCCTCTGTGTGTCCCTCCTACTCGTCTCCCTCCTCCCTCCCTGTGACGTCTCCACTCACACTTGCATGCACAACATCATCAGCCACTACGTCCATCCCCAGCACACCCACCAGAACACTCCGCACCTAAGACATTCATTATAATATTAGTCATACTACCTCTTTCAGAATAAATTGGTGTCTCTTATTTACTGTACATTTGTTGCGCTTGGCTCATAAAAGTTTATTCATGGGGTTTCTGGATTTTGAATCTCATGTTTATTGAATATGTTTGATAAAAATGGCACGACCACCTGTTGCAATACGTATAAATTATAGGGTACAAGTTACACATCTGTTTAACAGAGGTATTCCTAATACATGGCATGCAGTAACATTTGTTGTGAATGCACATACGGAGTATGGGTGGGGGTGGGTTGGGTTCTGTAGATCTCAGCACTAGAAATGTTTATCCATATAGACTTCCATAGTGCCACACCTTTATCAAGACATGGAAGTTCCTTTGACTTACCAATACCACCAGAACCAGTTAAGTAGTCATATACTGCATGTACCACAGAATTTGAGAATGGGTCCCCCAATGTATGAAGGAGCCACGTGGTCTGTATTGTCTAGGTATACACCTTATCCTGATGTAGCAAATCTACAAGTTGTAGAGATATTATGACTATTGAAATAAAAAGTAGCTGTCTAAAGGCTACTACTTACCAATACATGCTGTAGACAGTTGTCAGAGCAGATCTCATAGAACATGCACATCAAGCACAGGTTGCCAAACCGTCAATCAGTCCACAGAAAATAAATGCTGTTTTATGCAAGATGCCCTTAAAACAAAATGAAATTCCACTCTGCATTGCTTGTAAAACAAACCACAGGGAAGCAATCTACTCTCATCTAACACCCCAAAACAAGCATAGAATTCTGACCATGTGTCTTCCCTTGGGGTAGTGCCACCTATGGAGGAGTGCAACGCCTTGAGAAGTGTATTTGTGAGTATATATACTACTCCATATGGTACATCCTCATTAGCAGTGCTATCAGATTTGTTGAGACAGGTACAAAATGAGCACGGAGCTATACCTGCTCTTGATTTAGATATGAAAATAATGGGAAATTTTGAAACAGTCTCTTCAATTATTCTGAGTAACATTTGTTGAGAAGCCACTGCTTTGGTAGTCTTTGGTAGTCTGATTAAGATCGTGAACGGGAACTACTAAAAATAATTTCAGAGGTATACCATGGGGCCATGATGCCGCAGGATCACGAGCTGTTAATCCGCATCTCAATGTAAAAACTGAGACTATGGGATCAAGGAAGGAAAAAGCCATGCTGGGATGCAAAAAGGAGCAAAAGGTGAGATAAAAAATGTTATTGAATATCTGTCAACTCCGGAGTCCAGCTGGGGTGGTTAGTAGTATTTGCGAAACCATGATCAAATAAAAAAACATGGTCGGTATCAGTATACTGATAGATGTTATTCACGTTACGTTTAAGATTTTGATAATAAAGGGGTGACAGAAGTGGATGGACTGAGTACCACAGAAAAGGCAAGTGCCTTAAGCCGAAAAGTGAACCAAGATGTGAAGCCAAGATTAGTGTAATGAAGTAAAAGAATGGTCCTGACTCCAAGACTCATTTTATAAGCAAAAGAGTAGCATGACTTTCTAAAAATATTCCCTGCAAACTAGAGATACTCTGCAGAACAGAACTTGGATGATAGCGCTTCTCAACAACACAGGAGAAGTGACAATAGTTAGCCAGACTCTCCAAGAGTTTCTGATGGTGAATCATACTGAAAAATATATACAGCCTAAGACATTGGACAGACATGTAAATCCTTCAATAAAATTTATAATGTCAAAATACAAATTCTGGGGGCCATCCCATGCAAAATGAAAGCAATATTCTTGCTACATTTAACTGATGCTTAACTGGCCTTCAGTCTTTATAAGGGACGTGCCTCGATGTGAGGAAGTAATATTGCAAGCATTTTCATTCTTGGTTCTTAAAATCATCAGGGAAAATATGCAAGTGAGTGGGCTTGAATACAAGCTCCAGCTGTGTTTAGAAATCAAGTGGGATGGGACAAACACCCAGTTTCACATATTATTCTCTTAAGGAGTGAATCCAAGTACAGGCCCAGTATCCTCTGAAGCCAGAAGCAAAATGCAATGTAAAAGCTATTTTAGATCAGCAACAATATCAAGACTTTATAATTAAGGCTCTCTGTTTCCATTTTTACTGATCTTTACAGATAGATTCAGACAGTAAACAATGTGTTTCTTGTCTGTATTTATTTTTTAAAGTGGAAAAATACTGAAAATTGTGCCTCTAATGAGTAACTTTCCATGCTGTCCATTGTGAGTTTCTAGGCAACAGATGAGCAGATACAACAGCACGGGGAGTTAAAAAACAGGTTAAGATATCTTTAAATACAGGCATATGTTAAAATATATTTGTAGGAAATTGCTAATATTTACCTGTGGGTGTAGAGTTTTGCTATAGTTGGCCTCTGGATCAGCTAAAAAATGATAGGCATCAAAGTATGAGTGCATGTTAAATACATGTGGAAATGTACCATTTCTAAATCCACTTATTCCCAAACCACAAAATGAATATGGATAAATACTAATATTATGGCCAAAAAATATGGATAAATACAGACGGAAGCGTTAAAAAGTTAAAAAAAAAAATAACATAAAACTGGGAGGCCCTAATTATAATGCCTTGTAGTTCTACAATTAACACCCCTTTTTTCCACAGTTAGAACTTTTACAGAACAAACAGAGTAGTGTAAGATTATAGAAAGTTGAGCTCACATACTTTTACTTATGGTGTACAAAATGCTCATAGAACTGGACTGACGACGAAGTTAGTGTGAAAAAATTATAAAGGAACCCTAGACATTTCCAATTGTTTTTTTAAGGCAGCTCATGAGGGGTTAGCGTCTTCTCATGCTGACATAAATGCTACTGTATCAATGCCACAGCAACAATATTGGTGGCCTTATTTATCAAAACAGACTAAGGGGGTTATTACAACTTTGGAGGAGGTGTTAATCCGTCCCAAAAGTGACGGTAAAGTGACGGATATACCACCAGCCGTATTACGAGTCCATTATATCTTATGGAACTCGTAATACAGCTGGTGGTATATCCGTCACTTTACCGTCACTTTTGGGACAGATTAACACCTCCTCCAAAGTTGTAATAACCACCTAAAACCTACATGTGGCAATGTAATAGTTGGAACAGATAAAACACGCCACTGTTCCAAGAACAAAGGAAACGCCCCTTAATGTCTCTGAATTCCCATTCGGCAATATGTTTCTTCATCATGTTGCCCAATTAAAGCAATAAACCAATACAATTTATATAGGTTGCTGTTGATTCATGGTCACAATTCCTGTGGATCTGGCCACAAAGAAATGACACTCTAGGGGTCATAAAAGACTTGCAGCACCATGTAGCAATGGGAGCAGTTCTTACTTTTTATTCAGACAGTGACTCTGCATTTGCTGTACAGAGTTCAGGGATGCAATGTCTGCTCTGAGAATACATCTGATATACTCACAACCATTCTGCCTGGAATTGAACGCCATCATAGAGTATGCCAACAGTATGCTTAAGCAAGCTTTGAATGTTAGGAATTCAAGTACAGGACTAAGGGCTCGATTTAGATCTTGGTGGGATTCCTGTCATCCCTCCATGGCAGCGGTTCAAAATACTCCATCAAGCTGATGGATTCCCACCTGTCCTATTTAGATGTCTGGCTGCTAAACCTCTGTCTGCATCCACATAGTGTTTTCTGTTGTGTAAGCAGAACCCCGCCAATGCGCTGCTGACTCCTCTGCTAGTGAACTTTATAACGTTGCCGTCACGGTGGCAGGATTGTGCTGAGCATATTTAGATTTCATTGTTGTGTTGGAGTTGTTCTAGTGGCAGATTCTTGTTGGCAGGATTCAGTCGACGGGCGCGTTCAACATTGTACTATGCTGTGACTATTGGATGGATGCTAGCATCACACACCTGATGTGTTTTAACTAATTGATTTCACCTGCATACCACACTATAAAACACACTCAATTTCAGACCATGTTCCTTTACCATTCTACTGCAGCACACCATTTTTTTCACAGATAAGTCATGTTTTTTCTCCCTCTGTTTATTGTTAATATGTGTCATTTTTTTCTATTAACTTGTGGGTTCTCTATTTTATTTAATTTAAGTTTATTAGAATGGCAGGGAAGAGAAATCCCCGTTTTACAGAGAGAGAATTGTCAGTCATGGTGGATGAAAACATTAGAGTAGAGCCAAAATTGTTTGGAGCACAAATACAAAATATAACTCTAGCACAGAAAAGGCAAATGTGGACCAAAATAGTTGACAGAGTGAACGCTATAGCAAACAACCTGCACACACAAGAGGAAACTAGGAAGAGGTGGAATGACCTGCGGGCGAACGTGGGTTCCCTGGCCATGAAGAGTCACCTGGAGGCCCAGAGGACTGGTGGTGGTTCTCCCAGCTCACCCTTACAACTATTTCAATCGGAGGAAAAGGTCTTTCAGATCCTATATCCTAAAGGCTTGACAGGAATCCCTGGTGGAGTGGAGACTGCTAAGTTATACTTTTGAATGTCTCACTAATCCAACATCTCGTTTTTGCTTTAACTTTAGCTGTTAATAATGTGTTTTCCACCTTTTACATACATATAAAATATATATATTTTATTTTTGCTAACTGTACGACATTTCTAGCATTATTTTCTCTTGTTTAACTAATAGTTAAGATATTTGTCTGAACATTAATCTTCTTTTACAATTCATTGATTCATACAAATGTTTATGTTGAAAATGTGATTTACATACTTTTCCTTACAATTATGCCAGTTAATACAACAGTTTATTTGAATATCTTAATTGTAAAATCCATACACTGGTAAAAACAGGAATGTGATGGACCTAATATTTTGGGGCTAGCATTTATCATGATGATGGAAACTACACCCAATAAAAATGTTTTTTTTAGTTTTATTACAGGTGTGTTTATTTAAACTAAATACGTGAATAAATAAACACATATGTATTACACATTGCAAAAATAAGTTAATTTAACTTTAATAAGTTACAGAAAATGCACTACACAAGGAGACATTTTATATTAATAAAAATGTAAAAATGATTTCAGTTTTGGACTAACATTGACGTTACTTGTACTTTTTTTAACAAAACAATTTGACTTGTCTAATGTGATTACTAAATTCTATTAAATTTAAATTAATCTAAAAATATGTGATGCATGTATTTGTAATTTGTTACTTTACGGAAAAATTAGGAAACACACATGTATGAACACATTATGAATTTTGTTTACTGTCATCTTTTATGTAAATGTCAATTATCATGAAGGAAGCTTGCACCAAATTTCAAAATAATGGATTTATTTTAATACAGCTGTGTTTCTTTAGATTTCTTAAACAAGAGTATCACACACATATGCATTGCACATTTGTCAAAAGTTGCTTGACCGTCAAATTTAAAAAGTGCACGAGTCCAGAACTAATGAAAACAGACAATACAAGAACTAACAAATCTATTCCAGTGACAATGGGGTTGATTTGCCTCGCGGTTAAGTAGCAGCAGCAAAGGCAGGACTTGGATGATTGGGTTCATGATGGAAACAGAAGTGCAAAAGGGAAAAAAGGTAGGTTTCAACCTTATATCCCTTCGATACTACGAACTCAGGAGTGGAGGATTCTGCCCGGAAACAGTTTAATCAGCGGGCAAGTACATTAGGCCGTCGGACATACTGGCGGTGGTCCCGCCGACAGCCGCTTTTGCCAATTACGCTGTCGATGTGGGTGTAAAATTCTGCTGGGGATGGAGGGACATGGACGGACTATCGTCCATCGGCCCACCAACATCTAAATACAGCAGGCGGACCACCAAGCAGGCAGACAGATTTTCAGACAGAAAATCAACGGCGAGACCAAATCCAACAAGATCCAAATCAGGCCCTAAGTTTGCTGCATTATCTCTATGGAGATCAGAGAGCATTAAACAACCTGCCTACAAGAGTATTAGGTGGTTACAGTCCATACAAGATACTCTTCAGAATATCTCTATAGGTGTCTGATCTTTATTTCCCCAGAAAGGTGGCAGAAGAAAATATTTTTTACTTGAAAATTCCCTTATATCTGTTGCAGAAATTCCAAGAGGCCAGATGCAAACAATCTACTGTGATGCATTATATATGTGCCATCAATAAAGGTTGAGCTTCTAAAGCTTCTAATGTTAGAACCAGTTTCCTTTAACCTGAAAATCCAAGGAGTCTGCAGAAGTATGCCACCTATCTCCCATGAGGGCTAAATACTCAACGCACCAGTCAACAAAACAACACGCTGGAAACAGCCTCTATGGTGAAGGTGATTGGGACTAGGCAGAGATAAAGAGAGAGGGAGAGAGAGAGCAAGAGAGGGATAGCTCTTTCTGGAGGGCTCAGCTTGTGTTTATCTGTGTCACAATTCTGTGGGATACTTAGTTGTTGTGTATATACAGGACAATCTCTTAGGAAGAAAAAATAATGAAAGAATTACAATAGAGACCACACTCATTATGACAAATTACTCTTTCTTTACTTTACGTTTCTATGCTGTTGTGTTTTGTCTTTACCTCTCTTTAACAATTGGAGGTGACAATTTCTTCCTCTGACCTCTATGAGACAATTTCCTCAAAAAGGAGACACTGTGAAACAATGGTGGTGCCTGACCTTAAAGAACACAAACAGTTTAGACACATTTTCAATAGGGCTCATCCATGGTAGAATCCCTCCCTTTTCCCTCCGTCCTTCTAAACCTTGACTTTATCTTGCAAGGCTTATAACAACACTGCCTACATCGGGATCATTATGAACTTGTGTTAGTCTGACCTTCTTCATTTGTCTTTGGCTTTACAGATCTTGACATCTCAATATTATGCACTCCTTGCTGATTTTTGACAAGGTTATTTTATCAGATTGCTCCAATTTTTTCAAATATCTCTCTTTAAGTTAGTCTATGGTTAGGAATTGTCATTAACCAAAACTCACCTTTGATTCATTGATTACTAACCTTGCTTTTCATTATTTACAGTAAGTGTTCTAGAGCATGTGTTGCATATACTATAATAAACATTGCTGGGATTTTATAATTCTGTTTTTTCAGGGATCTGTGGGGACGAAGATGAATATCCAAGAAGTATCTGGCCTTTGCAAGATGCCATCTAGAATGCAAAGATTCAGTTGTCTGTATGTAGTGTCACTGGGCTCTGAAGAACAATGTTCTCTCCCTTAGAGTGTTGTAGTCAAGCAGGGCACAACAACATGGATACAGTGTTTATATGACCGTGCCCAAGACGGCCCCTGTTCTCCAAAATCTTGAGTGTGGGCAAGAGGAAGAGCATTCGGTAAAGGCTGAGGGCCAAACAAAACAAGGGCAAAAGCACTGTGTAATCCTGGTGGGAGGGCCACAGGTTCACACTAGATATGAGTGAGGAGCACTGATGGAACGGTATGCTGAAAAGCAGACTGTGCAGATTGAGCTTGTCACGACAGCTGACTGGTGGCTCATCAAAGTGGGAATGCTCGTTCAACCAGAGTTCCCTGATAAACAAGATTTTGGGACATCTAACAAATCAACCATTCTTGGATTAGAAGGGACCTAGAAGTAATCCTGCCTCCATTGTCTGGCTCAAAAAAAGCAAAATGCCTATTGATCAAATCAAAAGCATCATGTGGCTGATTTTATTCAGCAGGCCCCCTTGACACTAAGGAGCCTTCAGAGTAGAATCACTCAGCCTCTCCCTGCTCCAAAGGTTTTTGAAGAGTACAGCCACGCTGAAATTTTGAGTCTCATTCCTGCTGCGTCTCCAGCTTTACAGCAAATGCTAGGTTTCACAGAGGAACTTGATACTGCAATTTCCATATTCCCAACAGTTGAAACTTCTGTAATCGACTATGATCCACTAACCTACCAACATCAGCTGAAATGGTACCGTTAAAAGAAATTGTACTGTATGAGAAGAATTCTGATACAGATTTTAATTTCAACAACATATCAACACAATTTACAATAACTCAAACTCACCAAAGCTTCTTATTTGCTGCTGGTTTCTAGACACATATCTTATACTGTTGTGTGGCCATTTTAGTTATAGCTCCATGCACGTTATTTTAACACACTAGGCCGCTGTGCACTTTAACCTAGATATATTTTATTCAGCTTCGACTTATTATTGTTACAATAACCATTTTTACGGTCTTGTTTTATTTTCCATCTATCTAACTGTTTTTGCCTAGGCCAGCACTCTGTTCTCAAACAAGACATTCTTGATCACTCTGTGCTTCTTCCAAGGCTACAGCACGGGGCATTGCCGGTGAATGTGGTAGAAGTTTAGTCTCCAACATTTGTAGAAAACACACATCCTTACATAGGGACATTTTCTCAGAACATCAGCTGTGTTATTATAAAAACACTTCCTTGTCCCTTACACGTTAGAGGGAGATTCCAGCCATTGAACCACGACTGTATGCTGATTGCTGAATGCTTCGCTACAGATGCTAACGCAGACCACAGGCCTTTGCTCAGGTATGGGGGTTAATGTCTTCCCAGGGGAACCTGAAGGGCAGAATTAGATCTTAACATGCTGTGCTCTATCCTAGACTAGGTAAGGGCTAGTCCATTGATTATAGTGGCAATATGATAACGTTGTTTTTATGCTTCACTCTTCTGGTCACAATTCTAATACTGTCATGTTGTGTCGTCCCAGTTATTGCAGCTCACGCTTTGCTATCTAAGATGCAGTCGTTTTTATTAAAACTCATTATTAAAACACATACTGCTTCTGTTTGTCATTTATATATGAGACTGAATTGTAAATGAGAGAAACGGATGAGACCTGAGTGACCACGATTCTCTGAGAAGCCAAGTATGTCATGCGCTCGGCTGCCCAGTCATCCTTATCCTTGGGTAGAGATGAGGCACTGCTAGTTAGCCAGAGCAAAACCCGGATTGGAGAGACAGGTGTCACCAGCAGTGGGTTAGACTTAGGGGGTGATTCTAATTCTGGCGGGCGGCGGAGGCCGCCCGCCAGAATTCCGCCCCCATAATACCGCTCCGCGGTCAGAAGACCGCGGAGGGTATTATGAGTTTTTCCCTGGGCTGGCGGGCGGTCTCCAAAAGACCGCCCGCCAGCCCAGGGAAAAACTCCCTTCCCACGAGGATGCCGGCACGTAATCGAGCCGGCGGAGTGGGAAGGTGCGACGGGTGCAGTAGCACCCGTCGCGTATTTCAGTGTCTGCAAGGCAGACACTGAAATACCTTGCGGGCCCTCTTACGGGGGCCCCTGCCGTGCCCATGCCATTGGCATGGGCACGGCAGGGGCCCCCAGGGGCCCCGCGACCCCCCCTACCGCCATCCTGTTCATGGCGGCTTTCCCGCCATGAACAGGATGGCGGTAGGGGGGGTCAGAATCCCCCATGGCGGCGCAGCAAGCTGCGCCGCCATGGGGGATTCTGAGGGCATCGGTAAACCGGCGGGAGACCGCCGGTTTACCCTTTCTGACCGCGGCCAAAGCGCTGCGGTCAGAATGCCCTGCGGGGCACCGCCGGCCTGTCGGCGGTGCTCCCGCCGACCCTCGCCGCCGGGGTTAGAATCAGCCCCTTAGTCTCCCACAATGCGGGCGATTCTGCCGCTCAAAATCCGGTAGTCTCATTAGAATAATGTGAGCCTACGCGAAATGGCTCCGCCAACGTTTGGTCAAGCTCTAATTTTCGGGCCTTCCGGAGAATCTCTGTCTCATTATATACAATCACGCCTCAATACCGTATACGGAGACGTCCGTGGTACTGAGGATTTCCACCCCAGACCCGTAGGCTATCCTATCTGAGGCTGGAGGTTGTTCAAGCTTGAACTTTAACAAGAAAAACCCCATAGGGTGTGCCTTTATCTGAACATATAGGCCCTCATTACAACCCTGGAGGTAAATCCCGCTTACAGCCGTGTAAACGGCCACCAAGATACTGTGCCCGCAGCGGAAATCCGCCCCGGGTATTATGACCCACACAGAGAATACCGCCACAATACAGACACCCACACAAGTCCGCCACACCAAAGGTCAGTAATAAACTGGCGATAGCAAAACCCACACCGTCACACCAACAGGAATATGCCCACAGTATCACGACCCACGAATCAACGCAGCGGTCTTTCAACTGCGGTAAACCATTGGCGGTACATACCGCCGCGCTCAAAATACACACACACTTACAAAACCATACCACATTGGACAATTCCAAATACAAACACCTGATACACACACACACACTGACACCACTATAAAACACACCCCCACAATACCCACAACCCCTTACAACCAAAAAAAAGAGACCAAGCACAGAGAGACAAGTAAAGAGCACACACCCAATTAGAGGCACAGAACACCATCACTCATACACTATCCACGCACATCACAGCACACACCCCAACACATCACTCCACACATCACCTCACACATATCACTCACAGCACATCCATGGCACCTCAAAGACACCCCAGGTTTTCTGAGGAGGAGCTAAGGGTCATGGTGGAGGAAATAATCCGGGTATAGCCACAGCTATTCTGATCACAGATGCAGCAGACATCTATTGCTAGGAAGATGATGCTATGGCGGAGAATCGTCGACAGGGCCAACGCCATTGGATAGCATCCAAGAACCAGGGATGACATCAGGAAGAGGTGTAACGACCTACGGGGGAAGGTGCGTTCCGTGGTATCAAGACACCAGATTACTGTACAGAGGACTGGCGGTGGACCCCCACCTCCTCCCCCACAACTAACAACATGGGAGGAGCAAGTCTTGGCAATCATGCATCCTGAGGGCCTCGCAGGAGTAGCAGTAGGACTGGACTCTTGTAAGTCAACTTTATATTACTTTATCCCCCCCTAGCTGCATGCCATCACATACCCCCACCGTACCCTCACTCCCGTCACTCCATCACCTCACATATACCCCACCATCACAACCCACACATCCCAATACCAAGCCCTGCATGCAAACACAATGCATGGACACCCATCACCACAATATGCCCAGTAGAGAGACTCACCCAGCCCACACAATCATCAATCACACAAGGCCAATGTGACAGGGAAACCACAATTATATTAGGGAAACACACCCATTGCACAAGATGGCAAACACAGATACAATAACAATGCATTTGCATCCCAACAGGACCCCTACCCAACGTCACCGGAGAGGAGGTGCCAGCTACATCCAGTCCCCCACTAGAAGAGGCCCACAGTGATGACAGCAGCTCTGCACGCCTGGATCACGATGACCAACCTGGCCCATCAGGGACCTCTGGACAGTCGGTTCCCCTGCCACAGTCCCAACCCACCACAGGAAACACCACCACAGCACCCACCCAGCAGGCCCACGCCACTGTCCCCAGGACACGTCAATCAGCAGTGTGTCCACCACTACAGAGACCCCAGGCAAACCCACAAACCCAGGACGATCAGGGACCTGGGGTCAGTGGCAGTGGGCACACGGTTCAGGGAATAGAGGCACAGGACAACAGGGAAGCTGGGAGGACTGCTGTGCGACAGGGGGAGGATAGGCCAAGGGAACCGACCCTCCACGAGGCACTCTCAAACATCATGGAAGCATACCACCATTCCCAGGAGACCATGGGCACGGTACTGGCCAAGTTACAGGAGACCCAGCGGCTGCAGGAGAGACAGTACCTGGGGATCAGGGAGGACCTCACAAAAATCTACACCATCCTGGTCACCATAGCAGGGGTGCTGGCTGACATGGGCAAGACCATGAGGGAGGCAGTGGCACAACAAAGGGCCCCTGACTCTAGCCAAACCGATGAACATCCTTCCACCTCCGCTGGCGCTAGTGGACAGGAGGCCCTGCCACCGGACTAACAGGCCACCAGCACCCCACCCCCGCAGAAGGAGAACCACCCCGCAAACGGTCCCTGCGATCCAGGCAGAAGACAGAGAACATTGCCAAGACCTCCGCCAGGAAACAGGACTCTCCTGATTGTCACCCTTCTGTCCCACTCTGTCACCCTGTCCACCTTGAACTGCCATTAGTCCCCTTCCTTTGCCCCATTGGACAATGCACCTGTGATACCAAGAGAATGGACTCTACCATGGACCTTCCTCCACCATCATCCCAGCCCCTTGCACGTACCCCTATACTATTTACCACAAAAAATAAACACCATTGAAATATAAACCACACTGGAGTCAGTGTAATGATTGGAAAGATGTATTCTTACTGCATTCCCAAAGCATTGCAACGTCTATTTCATTGAATTATACCAATGTATGACAGTTGGTGGGTAGCAGCACACATAGCAGATGCCAGAATGGGGTACACAGATCTGAAAAAAGGAAACCCAAAATAAACAGTCAGTGGCCATACACAGAGGGTAAGAGACTGCCATGTACAATGTCCTAAAGTATACTGAAATGTTAAGTGGAGTTCCAGTCTCTTACATGTGTGTCACTGGAAGTACTGCTGTATAATGTTTGTTCTGTTGTCCACATCTTCTTCATCTGCCTCCTCTTCCTCACTGTCCACAGGCTCAACCACTGCCACAAGACCATCACCAGGCTCATCCTCCAGCAGAAAAGTCACCTGGCGTCTCAATGCCAGGTTGTGCAACATACAGCATGCCACAATGATCTGGCACACCTTCTTGGGTGAGTAGTACAGGGATCCACCTGTCAGATGGAGGCACCAGAACCTGGTCTACAGGAGGCCGAAGGTCCTCTCAATAATCCTCTTTGTTCACCCATGTGCCTCATTGTAACGTTACTCTGCCCTTGTCCCTGGATTCCTCACTGGGGTCAGAAGCCATGACAGTTTGGGGTAACCAGAGTCACATGTAAATATCGAGGGACAAATGTGAGACACACACTAACCCTTAGGGACCATCCCATACCCAGACACCTACATATACTGTGTCAGAACCTTGGGCTCACTTATTAGCCACAACCGGTGCCTCTGAAGTTGGTCCATCACATAAGGGATGCTGCTATTTCTCAAAATATAGGCGTCATGCACAGAGCCAGGATATTTGGCATTCATTCACATGGGAGATGTAGTGGCCCGCCAAACACACCATTTGCACATTCATCGAATTATAGCTTTTTCTATTCCTGTAGACCTGTTCATTTCTGCGGGGGGCAAATGCCACATGTGTACCATCAAATGCACCAATGATGTTGGGGATATGTCCCAGGGCATAGAAGTCAGCCAAATCCTCCACTTGGGGGAACACGATGTAGCTGTACATGTGTTTCAGCAGGGCAGACAACACTCTGGTCAACACGTTAGAGAACATTGGCAGAGACATACCTGATGCCATGGCCACTGTAGTTTGAAAGGAGCCACTTGCCAGGAAATGGAGCACTGACAGGACCTGCACTAGAGGGGGGATTCCTGTGGGCTGGCGGATAGCTGACATCAGGTCTGGCTCCAATTGGGCACACAGTTCTTGTATTGTGGCACGATCAAGTCTGTATGTGATTATAATGTGTCTGTCCTCCATTGTCGACAGGTCCACCAGGGGGTCTGTACACCGGATGATGCCGCCATCTCATATGCTGCCTCAGCGGTAGGAGCCTATGGAGGGGAACGGTGAGCAGAAGGTCATTTACCACATAGATAGCACAACTGTGTTTGAATTAATGTCACAGAAGCAGTGTGTGAAATCAAGAGTCTTTATATGTGCCAATATGTGCTGTGACGCAGTTAGGTGCCATGCCATGTGCCCCCCTGAAATGGCATCTGCCTGACCTGTGAGGAGGGACAAGGGGAAATGAGGTAACTGTGCTGGCGTTGTGCAGCGTTGCGGTAGGCGGTCGAAGACCGCCGAGCAACTCCGCATTGGTTATCATTGGTTCATGTGGGTTCCAGGAGCCAATGGTGATGTACACCGGCGGTGACGGTCCGCACCGCTGCTGACGTCACCCTCATTTTCTAGCTATTCACTCACTTGCTACCTGACCATCAACAGGAGAGGACCTACACTGCAAGTGCTGCTGTGACATGAGTCTGGAAGCGACAATGGCTAGAGTGTCTGGGATAAGGCCCCCTGCCTTCACTACGGAGGAGTTTGAGAAAATGGTGGATGGGGTCCTCCCCAGTACACATTACTCGACGGTCCTCCAGACAAACAGGTGAGTACACTGTGAGCATGATGTGTGGGCAATGCCTGTTTGGAGTGGTGTGGATGTAAGCCACATGTTGGGGGTGTGCTAAGGCGTTCTGTCCTGAATGCTGCATGAGAGGTGGTCAGTGTATGTGCGTCAGGGTATGGGTGGGAACTGGTGGGCAATGAGTATGACGGTCCGGACGGGTGAGTAACTACATTTTCCACTGTCTTTGCCCTTTAGGCCAGCGCCCACCAGAAAAAGGGTATTTGGTGTGCCATTGCCATGGAGGTGGAAACCCTGGGGGTCTATCACAGGCGAAGCACCCACTGATGCAAGAGATGGGAGGACCTGTGCCACTGGACCAAGAAGACGGCAGAGGCCCAGCTAGGACTGGCCTCCCAATGTGGAAGGGATGACCCCCCTGATATTCTGCATCCTGGCGGTGGCCTATCCGGAGTTGGATGGGCACTTGGGGGCATCACAGCAGCCACAAGGGGGTGAATACAGTTTCAGAAAGCTGACTTTGCGCGCTTTAGGAACTAGCTGGGTGGGGGATGTGGGCTGTGGGTGCCCCTAGGCCAAGGCAGTCATGGCAGGGTATGTCCCTTGTTTGTAGGCCCTAAAGCACCCCTACCCCAATGGTACAAGTGGCCAACAACTACTGGGCATGGTCCTGTGGGTGTCAGGTGTGCAGGTGCTGGTGTTAGGCAGTGTACCCCATGGGCTGGTGACTACCTTAGTGAGTGGTTGGGCATGGTCTAGTGCATAGGGCAGCTCAGTGTGTGTTGTGTACGCCAACGGTAGTGGTGGTGCTGGCATTGGCCATGTGTATCCTCTGTCTATCCGCCCCATTCTTGTTTTGTCACCCTGTCCTTGTGTGCATTAGCATCATCTGACGGAGGAGCAGAGGCACCGGGGACAGAGGGAACTGCATCCCACATAGCCCATGAGGGTGAATCCACTGAGGGTGAAGTCACGAGTGGGACGGAGGGCGAGGGGAGCTCCACAACAGGGACAGGAGGGGATACCAGTGACAGTGACTCCTCCTCTGATGGAAGCTCCATGGCAGTGGCAGACACCTCTGTGCCCACCCCAACTGCAGGTACAGCTGCCCCCCTACCGGCACCATCCTCTCAGCAGCCCCTCAGCGTGTTTCCCGTGCCCGCTCACCCAGGAGGGTGGGCATCTCCCTTGCCCCAGGCACCTCAGGCCCTGCCCCAGTCAGCCCTGCTGACCTCAGTGAGGAGGCTATTGACCTCCTGATATCCCTCACTGTTGGGCAGTCAATCATTCTGAATGCCATCCAGGGTGTTGAGAGGCATTTGCAACAAACAAATGCATACCTGGAGGGCATTCATTCTGGCGTGGCGGCCCAACAGAGAGCATTTCAGGCTCTGGCCTCAGCACTGATGGCAGCCATTGTCCCTGTGTCCAGCCACCCCCCTCCAACTTCCACCGCTCAGACCCAATCCCTTCTACCTCAGCCTATCCCAAGCACACCTGCAGACCAGCATGCACACACATCAACACACAAAAGAGGCTCAGGAAAACCTAAGCACCACACATCATCACACAGGCACTCACACAAGCACCAAATCTATGCACACATACCAACGTCCACTTCCTCCACTGTGTCCCCTCCTCCTCTTCGTCCACCTCCCTACCAGTAGCATCTCCACTCACACCTGCATGCACAACATCATCAGCCACTGCTTCCATCACCAGCACGCCCATCACAACACACCCCTCATGAGCAATCACCACCCCCACAACCATGTACACGTCCCGGGCCAGTGTGTCTGTGAGTTCTCCTCCCAAAGTACACAAACACAGGCACACACCCACTCAACAGTCATCCACCTCACAACAGCCTCCAGCCCATGCACCTTTACACAAACTCAGTAGACGTACACCTCCTACAACCACTACCTCTTCCTCCACTCCCAAACACCCTCCATCTTCCCGTCCCAGTGTGTCAAAAAAACTTTTCCTGGCTAATGTTGACCTCTTCCCTACACCTCCCCCCGTCCTTCCCCTAGGACCAGGATGTCTAGATCCCAGGCCAGCACCTCAGCCACCATATCAGCTTCTGCTGTGGTCCCTGAAAGTCCAGGAGGTTCAAAGGGGGCACCAATCAGGGCTGTCAGTGTGCCACCTACCGATGGTAAGGACCATCTGATTCCGCCACCTGCCAAGGTTATGAAGGGGCCGGCATGCAGCAGGGAAAAGACGCACCACTCACCCAGCAAGGCCTCATCCAAAACCAAAGAAGACAGTGCCAAGGTCCCAGCAGCGACTACCAAGGTGGGGAAGGGACACAAAAGCAAGGGCAAGTTACATCAGGGCACGGAGCCTCCTGGTGAGGGACTGGTGACCACCATTTCTCCTGGCAGGGCAGCATCCTGTACCACGGTAAGCACCGCCGCAACGATTGCCACCTGCACCGCCACCTGTACCGCCACCTGCCCCGCCATCTGCACCACCCCCGGCACCACTGCTGCCACAATGACAGTCACCAGCATCTTCCCCAGTGGTCAGCCGTCCGAGGCTGCTGGAGACGGCCTAGTGTCTCCCTCCACTACTACAGACACCTGTACCATGGGCAGCACTGGCAGCATCTCCGCCGCAGACACCGCCACCTGCACCGCCATATGCAACCCCTTGAGAGACTGTGGCTTTGCACTCCCCAGGAGTAGGCAGTGGGCAAACCACCCACTTGAGAGACTGTGGCTTTGCACTCCCCAGGACATCGCTGTGGGCATGTTGCCCCCTCCAGGAGCAGTGGCATAGTATCATCTTCCGGCTGAGGTGCCCTCCCTCCCCTTCCCCCTGAGGTGCCTGTGTTCTTTTGACCTGAGGCCCCTGCAGTGTTCTCTCCGTTTTGAGGCAGGAGTCAAGTGTGGGCTTCGCCCTTGATTTTTGAGCCCACTGGTCCACGGACATTTACAAGGGACAGTGTACGGCCTTCTGTACATTATGTATATATTTGTATATATTGATTTTTTTAAAATTCGTTTGCTATATCTTCATGTTTCAAAATATCACTGATTGAACTCAATTCCTTTTGTTCTTGCGTTCTTCCAGGGGGTAACAGGGTGTATCTGTAATGTTGGTGCATGTGTTTGTGTGTATGGTGTTGTGGGTGAGGGTGGCGGTGTTGCGTGTTGTGTGTGTGTGTCACTTTCTTTTTCCTCCCCCCCTCCCCTGTGTGCTAGGTGCTGTACTCACCGTCGTCGTCGCCGCCGGCTTCTTTATACTTCCTGGTGTATTAGTAGATACACCAACATGGGTAACACCTGCAGTATCCATGGCGTCCTGGTTCTTCGCTGAGTGTCGAAAGGTGAGTGGTTCCCCTTCAGTGTACTGTTTCTGCCGTGCTTTTGATGTCATTGATACCGCCCCGGAAAAGCTGGTGGATTAGCCTCTCATAATACAGTGGGCGGTACATTGTCTTCCGCCTGTCTGTTAGCGGTGACCACCGTGGTGTTTGTTGCTACCGCCCTGGCGGTCGGAGTGTTAAAGTGGCTGTCTGTCAACACCAGAGCATTACGCGCTCTATTGGCGAGTAGAATGCAAAAACCCAGCACTCTCAAAACACCGTAATTTATGCATTTTGCTGATATGTTGTGGTTTTACCTTTTGCATTGCAGAGTTCAATCCTGAAGACTGATTTTTAATATGCTTACAAATACTGTTCCTTTGCAATGTATTGTTGCAGGTTTTCAAAGTGTGTTAGGGTGTGGCCCCTTTCCAGGGTCTTCCAGAGACTTTCCCTGCAGCATGCCTGGGCGTGGTTGTGGGCTGGGCCAAGACTCTATAAAAGAAGAGCCAGTCCAACTCCGAGTGCTCACTATTCAGAGGTCCCGGTGCAGAACAGCAGCTATTTCCAGAGTTCCTGTCCCGGTGGCCTATTTGATCTTCCAGACCTCTGCTTTTCATGCTTCATTGGTGAACCTTGTTCTGGGCGGTAAGACGGTAGTTGGGTTTACTCCCCGACGCCGTTTATTTTGAGAACTCTCATATTCTTGAGTCTAATTCTTTATTTGATTAACAAATTACTTTGAGCTCTTGAAAAGTGCAGTTGAGTTTTTGTAATATTTACATGGAGGTTTATGAATCGGCAAGACGTGCAATTCGTTTTATGAAAATTTTGAACTTGTGTTTTATTACGCGCTACCATTTTTTAACATGTACATGGACGCTTACGAATCAGCAAGACGCGCGATTCGTTTTATGAAGATTTAAAACTTGTGTTTCATTACGCGCTACCAATTATTAACATTTACATGGAGGCTTTTGAATCGGCAAGACGCGCGATTCGATTCAAGATGATTTAGAGCTTGTTGTTTATTGCGCGCAACCATTTCTTGGCATTTACATGAAGGCTTACGAATCAGAAAGACACACGATTCATTCCATGATGATTTAAACCTTGTTATTTATTACGCGCTACCATTACTTGACATTTTTCATGGTGGCATTCGAATCAGTAAGACGCGCGATTTTCTCCTCGAGCCTATTTCATGTTGTTCATTGTATGCTACCATTCTAGGACATTTGTTTGGTAGTATTCGAGTTGGCAAGTGTGTGATTTATTTCTTGAACTCATATAGTGTTAGTCATTGAAGCACAATTCTTCAATAGTGTTTACTATATATAAATATATATCTGCAAAGGGTGTAATCTGTGTTGAAACATTTCAAGAAAACACAAAAGGCCAGAGTTTCTAAAAGTAATATTATATGCTTCTATTATGCATTCTTAAAAAAAGGATTGATACGACTGATTTAAAATTTAGTCAGAATGTTGTTTTTTTTATTCTCATGTAAAGGAAAATGCCTGTATAAGAAAGTTTTCATTTAATTCATCTTGATTACCTTACAGGTATCCAGCCATCTTGAAACTTAGTCATTTTAAACTTCATTCTTAGATTGTTCATGTTTTCAGAATGACTATGCTTAAAATCATAGTCTAGTATTGATTTCAGGAGATATAATTTTCATATTGTGTGTTCTAACCTTTTTCATACTACAGGTCTCCTTCCCAGCTGTTCCCTTCCTAATCCCCTCTTCCCCTCTTGAACTCTCTTAGCCTCTGTGATTTATCTATCAGAGTCTAGGAGCTGTTCAGTGGTAGACGTGTTGGAAACGTGCGCAGACCCCGATGATCTGGTGACTCTGACACTGTCTATGTTGGCGGTTTCCGCTGTGGTCATGATCCCATTTTTTTTACCGCTGGCCTGTTGGCGGTGTTACCGCCTCTTTAACACCGACTGCCAGGGTTGTAATGAGGGCCATAGTCTGTCTATGATGGCGAATCCACAGCAGATACGAATAGCAGTTAATATGAAACAACCTCTAACTTCACATTTATTAGCAAATGGCCTAATGATCCAGGGGGGTCCAGTCACATTTGTGGTGGATGCCCATGCAGCTTATAGAACAGGACTGTTTTATTCTTGGGTTACATTTCCAACAGTTGATGGGTATACTATACAAATACATTTCATCATTATACACATGCAAATGCACCGGGACAATACAGAGCATACGCATATTTAGAAATACCATTATCTTATCAAGAACATAATAATTGGCTTGAAGGTGCCCTACCGCACACAATTTTACCAGTATGGTTAGGTCCTCTAAGTAACGATGGTCCTACCTGGCCTCTATTGGCCACCTATACACCACATGCTGCAAGTAGCTGAAGTTGGTCGCTTATATACTGAATTAACAGTGATATATAGACGATTAGTACAATTCGTAATGCAAACACTAAATACAAACCCAGCACGTGCTGCTCCAGCACATCCACATGCAGCAATGCCAGGTATAAATCCTGCGACTGTACATTCAATCAGGTGTAAAGTACCCGCCAAACGGGAGGAAACTCTGTTTTGGTTAGCACAAAAAATTAACGCACTGGAGGCAGTATTTTCCCATACGGGACCTCAGGACAAACATAGAAAATTAACGATGTGCTTGCCTTTTGGGATGGTCCCTACAGTGGATAACTGTAATACCTGGGGCACGGTATTTGCTGCACTCTACAGAACCACACACGGTACACTGACACTTGCCAATTTACCGGACGTGTTAAACAAATTCAAGATGAATATGGGGCTGCCCCGGCCCTAAATTTGGGATGCTATTGATGGGTAATTTTGCCACAGTATCTTCAATCATTTTAAGTACCCTTAAAGGGGAAGTGGTCACAGTTGCAGTGGGCATGCGGCTCGGTGACGTTCTGCAACAGGATCAGGAACGCAAGCTGCCTAAGATAATTGCAGAGACCTATTCTAGCATTGGTCGAGACAGTTTAGGGGCCAGACCATCTAAACCACAATTTCAGGGCAAATCGAATAAAGATTTTCCCAAGCAAGCACCTGAGGTTAATAAGAAATGCTGGGATAAAAAACAACAAACTCATTAAAAAGAGAGGGGAGAATATCCGCGTACGGAGACCCCGCAGAATAGATATAATCTCAGAAGCAGATAATATAAATATGCCTGATAAATATCAATATACTGATACACGCCAATCTCGTTCCTATCAGGACTCATCGGAAAAACAGAATGAGAGAGGTGGGCGATTAGAGCGAAGAACAGAGTACGTGAAACCGAGACAGGAATCACAACGCTCATCGGAGCATGAAAGCAGACCATTAGTGAGGTGGTAGAATTTTCAGAAAAAATTAAGTAAGTTTTGAAAATAGCCAGGAAATCCTCGTCTGTCAATTTTGAAAAAAGGGGTCGGCGAGCATGAAAGCCGACCATTAGTGAGGTGGTAAAATTTTCAGAAAGAGTGAAGTACTCACAATTCGATCAGTGGTCCTGCACAATGGACCTACCCTCCAGGCAGCGTTCCCGTATATTAGTAAACGCACGCTGTCGGAGCCCTGATAAACGCCGCGAGACACGGAAGTACAGGTGTCCTCTGGCTTGCGCGCATCCTGGGGCATAGAAACTGAGATAGGACTTTCAGTCAGTAATCGACATAGAAAGTGGACACCAGTTTTTATCGAATTGTAAACGAAGGCATGTTAACATTACAAGGTAGTAACAAAAGTAGGACAACATTTATTCGTGAAAAATAATGGTGATGAAAACCAAAACTCAATTGAAGGTTCTTTAAAAGGTATTGTGATATTGTAAAAATCCCTCCTCACAGTAGGACAACAAAGGATATTAAATACTCAACATACCAGAGTGTTAAAAGAATATGTATAAATGAAGAAATTGTCATTCTTCAAAAATATTGGTACCCTTACACAATGGAGGGTTGATATGTAATCATATCAGACCTTTATTAACAGAGGATTAAGGGGTCATTACTAGATGGGTTGTAATGCAAGATTGTGATCTAAGATGAGAGAATTGTCCAGGATATCTCATCATTCAATCCCCTTGTTCTAGTCCCTAATTTAAAAACCCATCTTTGTTCGATCCTAAAGAGAGACCCCGGTTCATTAGGTCGAACTCTTGGTGCTTCTAGAATCACCCACCATAGGTATGTGGGGTATCCAAAAAATGCACACAGAGTTTTGTGGTGACCAGGCTACATCTAATGTTACTTCTATGTTCATTAATACGTATTTTGACAGGTCTTGTTGTCATACCAATGTAGCACAAACCACAAGGGCACATAATCATGTAAATGCAATTGTTGGTGTTGCAATTGGTATGCTTTTCGAGTCGCCAATTTCCGATAGGGTCTAAGTCGAGTGGCGTTAGATGTCTGGTTAATGAGCAAACATTGCAATGGCCGCAAGGGTGATGTCCTTCAAATGGGGGGAGGTCCCACAACGTCTTTTGAGAAGAAGTGTCACGAATAAGTCGTGGACGAGTATGGTCCACAATATCCTTGATATTGGCAGTACGTTTAAATGCAAATAGTGGTTTTGGAACTTCAGTGCACCCACTCACTAGTATTGACCATCTTTTATTAATCAATTTCTTGATGTTATTTGACAAGGGAGTGTAAGTAGAAACACAAGTTAATCGGGTCTGAGGACCCTTTTCGGTAGTTGTCAACAAGACATCCCTATTGTTGTACCTTGCTCTCTTGCGGGCTAGGATGACAATTTTTGTAGGATAATGACGTTCATAAAGTTTTTCTTGAAGTACATTGGCCTGCCGATCGAATTCTCGTGATGAACTGCAATTACGTCTTAGCCATAGGAACTGACCAACGGGTAAATTATCTCATAGAGACTTCGGATTGTGACTCTCATATAAAGGGAGACTGTTGCGGTCTGTTGGTTTTTGATAAGTACTAGTGGACAGTTTACCATTGTTAATAGTGATCATGAGATCTAAAAAAGGCAAGTAAGTGGAAGAAACTGTGGTAGTAAATTTCAAATAAGGGTCAAGAGTGTTGATCCGTGTGGTAAATTGGTCTACAGTTATCAATGGGCCATGCCATACGATCACAATATCGTCAATATAGCGCCGCCATAATTTAATGTAGTTCTGAAAAGGATTTGTTGATGGCAGAATGTGCTTTTTTTCAAAATCATACATATACAGGCAAGCTAAACTCGGTGCGAATGTGCTACCCATGGAAGTCCCTCTAATCTGATGGAAAAATTGGTCCTCGAATTGAAAGAAATTTTCTGTCAAGGTGAGTGATGCACATTGCATAATGAAAGTAATGGGGTAGATGAAGGGGTAGGGTCTTCATAAAGAGACGATTCCACAACTTGCAAGTAGCCTCTTGAGGAATGTTGGTAAATAACGCTTCTACATCCAAGGTAATAATACCTTGTACATCCCCAGTACAATTAATGGATTAAATCAAATTATGGACATCTTTAATGTCCTGTAAATAAGTAGAGGAGCCTCTCGCTAATGGCTGTAAAAAATTATCACAAAAGATCGATAATGGTACCAGGACATATCCTATGCCCGACACTATTGGACGCCGTGGAGGGGGTACTTTTCCTTTATGAATCTTGGGTAAGCAATAAAAATACGGAGTCCGGGATGAACCGTGTCAAGAAATTCGGCCTCCTTAGAAGAAGTTATTCCTGGCTTCTTCAATAAGGCTTCTAATCCGAGTCTGCAGCCTCCCAGTAGGATCACTGGTTATCTTGACATAATAAGTGGCGTCACTTAAGAGGCACAAGCATTTATGTCTATAGTCATCTGCATTCATGATCACAATAGCGCCACCTTTATCAGCCTGTTTGACGACTATATTGTGGTCAGATGATAAAGATTGCAAGGCCCTCTTCTCTTTTGCGGGTATTTTGATGTAGGGATATTTTGGACATAATTGATTCACATCGGCTAACACTGCCTTTTCAAAAGTTAGGACTTCGCTGGGCATAGTTGCTGAAGGTGGAACAAAAAACGATGTTTTTTTTAAACCCAAGTCGACCCACTGTTGTTCAACTGGTTTATCCTTGAAAAAAAAGTGAAGCCGAATTTTATGGAAAAACTGGGCAAGTTCAATATGCAGACGGAAGAGGTCTTCCTCAGGGGTAGGAACAAAGCCAAGGCCTCTGTTAAGGACATTAGATTCATCCTCCGTGAGTTGTCTCGTGGACAAGTTAACGACTAGGTTCTCACCGGAGGGTTTTTTACTTGACTCCTGGTTATCATTTGTGGTTCCTCTCTGGACCACTGCACATGTCTGCCTCTTTCTCTCCTTCCGCCTCTGCCCCGGCCACGGCCTAAAAAAGGCACAAATGGCATCATCGGGCGAGGTTGGAAGAATGGGTATGGTGATTGCCAAGGTATTGGATGATTAACAGGATAAGGAGGATAATTGAAGAAAGGTTGAGGTGGATTATCATTGGTGCTCCACCAGTCGGAAGAGGATCCACTACTATAATTTTGTGGCTTTTTGTAAGAAGAGGTAGATTAGTCCGATTAACGTGACTGTATCATAGTCATCTTTGACATATGGGTAGACTTTCTCTCTGCTGAACGATGTCCTTCTGAAGTTTAGTGATCTTTTGTTGAGTTAAGAACTCTTTTGTCTCGTTGAGTTCAGAGTTGATTTCAGAGAGACGACTCTTAAAAGCTGTCAGGGTAACAGTGGTCTTCAGAGTATTCTCTATGGCACTAATTTGAACGGTATGGAATCAGTTAAGTGTTTGGAAGTTTTGATGATAAGCACCAGCCAATCCCTCGTACACTTCCAAGCTATCTGTGCCCAGACTTTCCTGAAAGCTAAATCTTGTAAAAATATCTTAGGTATATTGGATACTAGGAGGCCGTTATATGATTACCATTCATATAGAATAGTCTTAGACTACAGACATTTAAACAGTCATACACGCACTTATGCTATACAAAACTCACATAGCACAGCACCAATGAACAATATAGTGCGTAAAAAATACAAAACAACACTGGACATTTCCAATGTTTTTTTCTGCCAGACTATAGCGCCTGAGAGTAGAGACTTAACAAGTTTCAGTGCCCTAGGCTCCCAGAAAAATTCTGTTGTTTACCTCAGGGGTATAAGAACAGCCCAGGACTGTTCGCAGCTCTTGTGACAGCAATTTTGCACAAGATTGATCCTGAAGCATTGTCCTATGTGGATGATATCCATTTTACGGATGATGAACTACTACAACATCTAAGACGGGTAGCCCGCATTGTTGTAGGATTTGTGGAATTTGGCTACAAATTCAACTTAAAAAAAACAAAAATTGCCTTCCTCAGCGTCCTGTTTCTGGGATATGAGCTGTAAAGTGAAGGGAAGAGCCTAGCGCCACACTTATTTGAAAAATGCGCACAACCACCGAATACGATTAAAAAAACTCCAATCTCTATTTGGTTTCCTAAATTTTGGCAGAACTTACATTCCAGATTATGCTACACACATAAAACCCTTATATTATCTGATACGTCCTGATTTTTCAAGCGAATTCTGGACAATTGAACATACAAGCATTCTTCGAGAATTGCAAACAGACATGCTTGCAGCACAACACTTACACACAAGGGACAACAAAACACATTTGGTCATCAGAGTAATAGCTGGTGCCATCGGTTTCACCTATGTGACCTTTAATGAAGGTGAGACAGTCCCGATTGTGTACAAATCACACTTATTTTCAGCCGCAGAACAACGCTTTGCTCCCACTGAGAAAATTCTCTCTGATGTACAGATGGCTGTCATTAAAGAACGACCTCTTGCCCATGGAAAACGCATTATTGTCATTTCTCCGATCCCAGCCCTAGAGGCTGTAACAAAAGCCAGCGTTCCTAATGCAAACGCATTACATCCACGTTGGATACAATGGGCTACATATTTGACAGCCACTGATGTAGATTACATTTTTGACCCAAAGCTACAAACTCAAGACTTTTTGCAGTATGAACTAGAATTTCCAGTTCCAGCAAGTACATTGCCTTTCGAACAATATCATAGAGTCATGTACACCGATGGCTCAGCACAACCTGCGATTGGCCCAAAACACCAATATTCGGCTACTTGCGCTGTCGTAAGCGGCTATTTGGAGGACAATAAATTTTGTCCCCTACATACCTTTACGCAAACCCTAAGGGATTGCACAGCACAATTGGCAGAGCTAAAAGCGCTGTTGATGGCGCTGGAACATACGGATCCTTCACAGCCCACGCTGATTGTTTGTGATTCATATTATTGTGTCCAGTCCTTTAATGAATATCTGCATTACTGGCGCCAGAATGGTTTCAGAGATTCCAAAGGCAACACCATTAAACACAGACTTCTGTGGGGGAAAGTAGTGGATCTGAAAGAGACGCTACCAAATGTCCATGTTGTACATACACTTGGACACCAGCGCGTTGGGATACACGTTGCTGGAAATACATTGGCTGATGAAGCCGCAAAGTCAGCAGTGGCTGAGTTCAGAACCAGCCAGAGACATATGGGCTGCCGTGATAGCTCTGACTGTTGGTACGCCCTATCCTAAAGCATTTCCAGACAAATGTTCCTACTGAATGGGAGGTATGCTGAACGCTGAGGTTAAGATACCAGGTGTAGGGGTACGAGACATTCCCAATAGAGATATAAGATCACAATTGATTAAAGCAGCGCATGAGGAGGTGGCATCTGCCCATGCTGGTGTGGCGGCTACAATTTCGATCTTGCAGGCCCATTATTGGTGGCCAGGTCTCTATAAAGAGACCAAACAGTATGTCCTTTGTTGCAACATCTGTCAACAAATAAAAGTTTCCCCTGCCAAACACCGGCCGCAGACACCCAGATTTCAAACAAACCATTGTAATGTGTGTACTTGGACCATTGCGGTCCCCTAACACCGGATAGTGCATACAAGTATATATTAGTCACTGTTGATTCATGCTCCAGATTTTTATGGGTGTGGCCACAACGCTCGGCTGACGCTCGGACTGTTATTAAAGATTTGCGAGTCTTTATCGGTATATATGCAGTTGCGGCTTTCCATTCAGAACAGGGCCCTGCTTTCGCCTCAAGGGCATTTAGGGACGCCATGGCTTCATTGGGGGTCCAACTCCAGTACTTGTCTCCACTTCATCCTGAGGGAAATAGTGTAGTGGAGCAATTAACCTGTGATTTAAAGCAATCCTTAACAGCCAGAGTCTTAGGTGCGGGTCATAGTTGGCTTAAACTCCTCTATGGAGTCCAGGGAGCACTTACTAATCTGCCTAGAAGGTCCCTGGGGGGTCGTACTTCATATGAGTGCCTGTTCGGAACTCGAATGTATGTTCCGGATCTTGGTGGTCCTGGTGTGGAGGCAGCAGAAACACCTTTTGACATAAATGAACGTGTCACTGTTTTACAGGAATTGCAACAGTTCTGTGACGATAATTCTTCTATTAGTGCTGCCTCCACAGGAATCAAAGATGTGCCTGTAACACCTACTGGCTGGATTCCCAGAGTCGGGGATCTTGTACATGAAAAAGTCGCTGTGAAAAAGGAATTTGGCCCTTCCTATCGAGCACCAGTCCCAGTATTGGGGATTCACAGTACCAGAACTGTAATTCTACCACCGTTGGCAGGTGCCAAAGAAAATCGTTTTGTCTCCATTGACAATGTCAAACTACACCATGTGGCAGATCCTGCACAGCAGACCAAGAGGAACATACAGTAGTTCCCGAATCCCTCTCACTACTGGTCAAGAAGTCCCTCTACAAGTTGTTGACAGCAACACTGACACCTCTCCGAGCTTGGGGAGGGTGGAAGATGATCTTGCATTGGTTCCACTAACATCGAGCAATACAGAAATAATTGTCCGATTTGACTCAACTTCAACACAAACGGATTGTGCTATTTATTGTGTACCACCACGGGAAACACCAACTCTACCACTGACCATGGCTCCAGCATTTGCACATACTGCTTCTGGATATTTTGCCGTCTTCAATGATGACGTCTCAGAATGATTTGCCTCTTCGATACCTAAATTATCCACAACACGTAAGCTAATGAACTGGCTTAAAAAAACATATTTTATTTTCCCATGGAACTATCTATGGCTTTCCTTGACTGTCATAGCTTTTCTACTTTGGATTGGTTTTGTTATCAATTTCTTTTTGTTAATAAATGGTCATTTTCTTCCTGAAAAATCAACAGTTGAATTGGTGGAGGAGGTCTTAAAACCACAGTTTTCATCGCACAAGGTCCGAAGAGACTTATCATTTTTGAACATTTCCGCAGTGCCAATTCCTGATGGGATTGTTTGGGACATATATGGTCCCACAGAAGTTATTCAAATACCATATGTTTTCAAACTATCAATGAACGATATTATAATACCAGGCATTGATTCTGATGATTAGGATGTGAAAACAGTTGATTCTATGATGACTGAATTGCAGTATTATACTGTTTTTGAAAACGAAGATGTTTATCAATCTAAAGAAAATTATGGTGATATGTTTTGCCATAATTATTATGGGCACCATTTCATACATAGAGCGAGCTGCCCCAAAACTGTTTTTAATTATACACAATGGGAACATTGTCCAACTCCATGACGGGGGAGTTCCAAAACACATTCTGAAAAGTTTAGATATTTTTCTGGGCACAATGTAAAAAAATGCTGAGTCATATTATTTTAAGGTACCACCTACTAAAGATATACATATACTAATGAAGAATACGAAATTTGTATATTCGGAATCCTTTGTTTCCCGGTTGTCTATAGAAGGCTATGAATATTGGCTGAAGTCGATAGATCTGAATAGAGTATGGGGAACTATACATTGGCAAATTAGGGGAAAGGAAGCTTTATTTAGAGCATGCCTCATACCAGTACAAATGATTTTCTAAAATGAAACAGTACAACAAACAAGTTGTTTAGGCTTAGCTAAAATTAAGGAATTAAACATGCCCAGTATACCTGTCCCTGCAAAGTTTAATAAATGGCAAAAATTTACAAATGCTACTGAAGATCAGCTCGACGAATGGGTCCAGAATGGTACATTTAATGTTTCACTGACACATCCTGGCAGGTGGTTATTGAGACCAATAGATACCAATGGGTGTCATCAAAGTTTTATCAACTCCTCTTGGGGATTTAGAACTAGTAGGCCGGACCCTCGCTATATATCATCCGAACATGCGGGTATAGTTACGACATGTAGTGTAGGAAAATTGTGCCAGCAATGGTTGAGAACATCCTCACTAGATGCGGTTAGAGAACACCTCAGTCTCCTGTCTAATAACACTGACTTACAGGACTTCCTGTTGGGCCCCAGAAAAAAAAGAAGAAAGCGTTTCTTGTATAAAGTATATAATGAAATTTGGAAACTTTCCCAACAAGAAGCAGCTGCCTGGTTAAGGCAAATAGACCAGGAAAATTTGAAAAAGGCATTAGGTGTTGTGGATAATGGGATTAATACCTTGTCCGACAGGATATACACTTTAAATACCATAGTCTCTTCTGCTATAGACATTATACAAACAGATATGTCTTCTTTACACCATGGACAAAGTCAGCTAAGGTCCATTATGAAGTTGGGTTGGAAACCTCAAACATTGAAGGTGGGTTGCGTTCCCTGGCAGCATGTCAGTGCGAGGGAGATATTTTCTTCCTCTAATTTAACGCGACAACAACAACTAATGGCTAAGAAGGAAGCAACTTATGTCATGCTTAATATTGAGAAATTAGAAAAGTATCCTTTTTCTGCAGCTGAAATACCTTCTGCTGAGTGGCTAATACACGGGGGCATTAATCTGCCTATTTCTACACTTCAATTTACCTCCTGTTTAAAACATATTCCGGTAGGCAGATATGAAAGGCTGGGAGATAGTTACAGCAATGAGGTGTGGGAGCTTCCCTTCTCGTACAAATGTCTCAGTGGTATGAAAGAAGTCTTTCTTAGCGGAGGTCAATGCGAGACTTCAGTCAGCCATTCGATGGTTTGTAAACAGCTGTCCTTGCACGGGGCATGTAAGCCTCTGCTGCGAACTTAGCTTGTTATCTGAAGGGAGTTCCAGTCCCTTTGATTAGGCCTACGTTCCAGGTGCTTTCAAACGGCAGCTACGTCCTCATCAATGGTGATGACTGTTGTGGTATGCGAGCTGGAATAGTTTACATTGTTTCGGTCTCTAAGGTCGATACATTCTGCGGGAACGTACTTTTCCCCCCACTAAAATTAAAGAGGTAGCTGACATTTGGCCTCACATTGCTACTTCAAATGTGAATTTTGACAAGTTGAGCAGACTCAAGGCTTTATTGTTTCAAAAGCATGTGGCCTTTACATCTGCACACGAGACCTATGCACTTCAGGTGGCAAGGTCGTAAGCAGAAATACAGTCCCTTTTAAATAAAAACTTTCCGAGACACTTTGGTGAACTCGTGGGACGAATATTTAAAGCGTCCAGTACAACTGGAATCGCATATTTTTTTAAAGCTATTGGTTCTTGTTTCATTCACACCTTCTCCTCCATATTCGGTTTGATACCATCACCAATCCACTCAATCTTCTCTAGTATTTTCAGGGGATTTCCGATAACTTTAGCTTTATTAGCTGGCATCTTGTTGTTGCTATTTTTTATGCGCAATGGCTGTCCTGGCGCAACGAGGAGGAATGAAGGCGCTCCCATTGGCGCAGCTGTGTCGTGAACTCAAGATGCAGTATTTTGGAGCAACACTCCTGGAGCAATTGGAGTGTGGCTGGTCTTTGTCATTTAGACCGGTTTTGCATTGTGTGCAGCCCATGTTTCGGTGCTTCTGGTGCTCTTTCGAACACGCACTGGAAGTCTGTCTTTCGACGCAGCGCTTGCCTACATTGGATGCTGATCGATTGATGTTCTTTCTGAGGGTTCATTACCGGACATGCGCATTGAGGTTGCGCTTGCTACTAGAAGCTACTTATGAGTTGCCCTTCCTGGAGGATGTAGCACACGACTCATCACTGGGCACACCATGGAATGCCGCCTTGGCTGAGGCTACGGAACACAACTGCTCCTTGATCCTTCTTGGCAATGACTTTAACATCGGCCGAAGTGGAAGATCTCCTGTCCTCCATGGTCCCAGAATAGATTGGAACTTTTCAAAATTGACTTTGGCCCTCATTACAACTTTGACGGGCGGCGGAGGCCGCCCGCCAAAGTTGCGCCGCAGGAATACCGCACCGCGGTCTGAAGACCGCGGCCGGCATTCTGAGTTTCCCGCTGGGCAGGCGGGCGGCCGCCTTAAGGCCGCCCGCCAGCCCAGCGGGAAACAACCTTCCCACGAGGACGCCGGCTCGGAATCGAGCCGGCGGAGTGGGAAGGTGCGACGGGTGCTACTGCACCCGTCGCGTATTTCACTGTCTGCTATGCAGACAGTGAAATACAAGCGGGGCCCTCTTACGGGGGCCCCTGCAGTGCCCATGCCATTGGCATGGGCACTGCAGGGGCCCCCAGGGGCCCCGCGACACCCCCTACCGCCATCCTGTTCCTGGCGGGCGAACCGCCAGGAACAGGATGGCGGTAGGGGGTGTCAGAATCCCCAAGGCGGCGCAGCATGCTGCGCCGCCTTGGAGGATTCTGACGGGCAGCGGAAAACCGGCGGGAGACCGCCGGTTTTCCTGCACTGACCGCGGCCAAAGCGCCGCGGTCAGAATGCCCTAAGGGGCACCGCCAGGCTGTCGGCGGTGCTCCCGCCAACCGCGAGCCTGGCGGTCACAGACCGCCAGGCTCGTAATGAGGGCCTTTGTCTTTTGAAAATTCGGTTTATTGCCACATGCTCATATTTTCAAAATTGTCCCTTTACATGCTCATGTGTCCCTTCGACTTGTCATCATTAACATTGCTTTTATATATATATCTTAGGTTGAGCTTTTAGTAACATTTTATATGTTTTTAGGCTTTGAACCACCTTCAACCGACAAGGGGAGGGTAGCCATTTTAGTTATAGCTCCATGCAGGTTATTTTAACACACTAGGCCGCTGGGCACTTTAACCTAGATATATTTTATTCAGCTTCATCTTATTATTGTTACAATAACCATTTTTACGATTTTGTTTTATTTTCCATCTATCTAACTTTTTTTGCCTAGGCCAGCACTTTGTTCTCAAACAAGACATTCTTGATCAATCTGTGCTTCTTCCAAGGCTACAGCACGGTACATTGCCGGTGAACGTGGTAGAAGTTTAGTCTCCAACATTCATAGAAAACACACATCCTTATGTAGGGACATTTTCTCAGAACATCAGCTGTGTTATTATAAAAACACTTCCTTGTCCCTTACACGTTAGAGGGAGAGTCCAGCCAGGGAACCACAACTGTATGCTGATTGCTGAATGCTTCGCTACAGATGCTAACGCAGACCACAGGTCTTTGCTCAGGTATGGGGGTTGATGTCTTCCCAGGGGAACCTGAAGGGTAGAATTAGAGCTTAACATGCTGTGCTCTATCCTTGCCTAGGAAGTAGCTAGTCCATTGATTATATGTCAAAGTCAGATTTATGGGATTTGTGTCTTTGTTCTGTTATGATTTATTGTTAGCAATTATCACTTCAAATATCATACTCAAAAGGGAAAAAGAAGATCAGCATGAAAGGCAATCTAAAGACAAAAGTTTCTTAGACATGCATAGAAGACAATTACAAGGATATTTAAACATTTATCCAATATTTATTATAAGGCAAGTAATACGCAAATATTTAATAATATATTCACAAAAATACTATCTGAGAAGAAATATTAATATCCTTCAAATATGTTTATCTAATAATTAAAATATAATGTGAAATCTACAATGTCTTTTAGTTAACATCTTTTTGTCCAAAATTGCACAATGAATTCTAAAACTGTAACTTTTCAACTTTGTAAAAATACCTATGAATCTTTCTTCTTAAGAAACACAGTGAATTCTAATGTTCAACCTTTCACAATAGAATGCGCTCTTATATTGATTCTTTCTTCAAATAAACAAAACATTTAAATAAGAAGTCTTTTTAAAACATGAGCGCGCACCTGTAAATGTGTCATCTGTTTAAACATTTAAGAATAACATAATTCAATTCAGCTGGAACCATTTATAAAGTCTGCAAATGACTGTGCTTAGTTTTACTTAAAAGAATCCTTTTAAACAAAAATATGTTGCACTAGAATTGTAACTAATCCCCAGGGCATATTTAAACTAAAATAACACAAAGTTTTGGATATTCCTAAAGCAATGTTGTTAAGGTCAAACACTCGGCTTCGCTTTTCAGATTTTTAACTAAACAAAGATACTGAAGATTAAAACATGAAACGCTCAGCTTTGATTCTGTCTGCAAAATAAACAATGTTATTAAACACGAAACATTCAGCTTCGGTGCAGTCTTTCAAAAAAGAAATGTTCCTGAAAAGTAAACACTCTTACGACAGCAAGTCCGTCCACTTGCTTCTTGGAACTCCAGAGACCATCCACTGCACAGCAGGGGACCAAAAGGGCAAATCCAGATGGGAATCACCAAAGCAAATCCAATCCAGCAAAGTCCAAAATAGTAAGCACAGGGAAATGGGAGTGGTCGGTTTTTATAGCAGAACCACGCCCTCAATCATGAAAATTCCAGAAAGAACTCCACCCTTAATCATGTGTACTCCAGGATGCTGGGAATTGTAGTTCCATCAACATAGACATCGTGGATTTGAGCAGTTTAACCACCACCGAGCACTCTTATTACACAAATGCATTTTTCCACATGAATAAAGAGGAGAATGTTTTTTAATAGAACAAAGTGTGTGGCAAGAACATTTGGTAGGAGAGATACTATGTTTAGAGTTATGATTATGCCAAAGTCTGACAATACACCCCCCTCCCAGGCGTGGTTGAGGACCAGGTTTATTTGGATGAAGACGATGAAACTTGGTTACCAAACGAGGAGCATGAACCTGCGTAGCGGGTTCCCAGGAATTTTCTTCTGGTCCATAACCTTTCCATGCTATTAAATACCATAAAGAGGAACCACGGAATCGAGAATCTAAAATGGCACATACTTCATACTCCCAGTGTCCTTGTACCAATAATGGAGCTGGCCGAGATGTGCTTCATGAAGTGGCAGGCTTTAATAAAGACGTATGAAATACTGGATGTATTTTCAGAAAGGGAGGCAATTTCAATTTGTAAATCACTGGATTAACTTGACGAAGGACTTCATAAGGACCTATGAATTTAGGATTAAATGTATTGTGATCTTTGAATGTAAAATTCTTGGTGGATAACCAAACTTTGTCATGTATTTTGTAAATGGGGTCAGGTTGATGTTTCTTGTCATATTGTAACTTATAATTGTATTTGGCTTGACGTAAATTAGCTTGTAATCGTGTATGTACCTTTTGCATATGATATAAAATGTCTTGAACCGCAGGCATTTTATGGGATGTAACTGGTAAAGTGACAGGCAGTATTTGTGGATGTCGACCATACAGACCATAAAACGGGGTTTCTTTTATAGACGAATGATAAGAATTGTTATATGCTAGTTCAGCAAGCCATAAAAGATCTGGCCATATTGTAGGGGTGTCAGAGGCATAACAACGTAAATACTGTTTCAGCGTCTGATTCAATCTTTCGGTTTGACCATCAGTTTGTGGATGGTAACTAGTAGATAGAGCAGAGTCTATTTGTAAAGTTTGACACCAAGTTTGCCAAAAGCGAGCTGAAAATTGCGTGCCTCTATCTGAAAGGATTACCTTTGGAAGTCCATGAAGACGGACAATATTTTGAAGTATAAGATTGGCTAGAGTGCTGGATGTTGGAAGCCCCTTGCATGCTATGAAATGAGCGTATTTTGTGAGACTGTCTACAACTACCAAAATTGTGTTTGTATGATTTACTGCTGGGAGTCCAGTGATGAAATCCATTGTGATGTGTTCCCAAGGGTAATTTGGAGTCGGTAAGGGAATTAATAATCCTTTTGGTTTACTATGTGTACTCTTGCAGCGAGAACAAAATTTAACAGGATTGTACAAATCTTTTAACATCCTCAGAAAACGTGGGCCACCAAAAATACCTTTTCAAAAGTTCCATGGTTTTTTGAGGTCCTGGGTGGCCTGCCATAGGATGAGTTTGTCTTAAATCTTTAGTTGGTAAATATACTCGAGACTCAAATAATGGTAAGCCTTGTTGAATGGTATGTTTATTGCTTTGCTGTAACCAATTCTGCCAATCTGTGATATGAAAGTGAGAGCGAATAAGATCTAAAAACTCATCAGCGGCTATTAAACAGAGCACTTTGGTAGGATCTATAATAGACTGTGGTTGTTGTTTTTCATGAGAGAGAGAAGAGTCCTGTGTTGTGAGAGCATCTGCTTTTCTATTTTCAGTGCCAGGACGGAAGGTTACAATAAAATCGAATTCTGCGAAGAACAACATCCATCTTAATTGTCTGGGAGTCAATATCCGAGCAGAACTCATAAACTTGAGATTTCGATGATCAGAGTATACTGTGATTTTATGCTTAGATCCTGATAGATAGTTTCTCCATTCTTTGAAAGCGTCTTTTATTGCTAAAAGTTCTTTCTCCGCAATAGTATAGTTTTGTTCAGCGACATTCAATTTTCTGGACATGAATGCAACTGGATGGAGTTGTCCAGTGTATGGATGACGTTGTGATAAAATGGCTCCTATAGCCACATCTGAAGCATCGGCTTCCACAATAAAAGGGTCCGTGACTCTCGGGTGAGCTAAAACAGGTGCAGTAGTAAATGCCTGTTTTAACATGATGAATGCTGCATTAGCTTCTTCAGACCAACAAAAAGGAACATTTTTACGTAACAGTCTAGTGATGGGTGACACCTTATGGGAGAAATGATCTATAAACCGTCAGTAAAAATTTGCAAAACCTAAAAAACATTGTACATCACGTACAGATTTAGGCGTAGGCCATTCCATTACGGCTTGGATTTTTCTTTCGGTGATCTGCATTCCTTTAGGTGTTAAAATAACTCCCAAAAACTCCACTGTGGTTACGTGAAATTCACATTTACTAAGCTTACAAAATAAATGATGAATTCTTAACGTATGTAAAACCTTTTTTACATGTTCCTTATGTAATTGTACTGAGGTAGAGTAGATCAGAATATCATCAATATATACAATTACAAAAATATCAAGATATTCTCTTAGCACATCATTAAGAAATATTGAAAAGCAGCAGGAGCATTACACAAACCAAAAGGCATTACCAGATATTCAAACAGGCCATAACGAGTTTTAAAAGCTGTTTTCCATTCATCACCTCCACAAATACGAACCAAATGATAAGCACCTCGTAAATCAAGTTTAGTATAAATTATTGCATTCTTAACTTGATCTAATAGTACTGGGATTAATGGTAATGGATATTTATTCTTTACCGTGATCTTATTCATGGCTCTATAGTCTATGCATGGTCGTAATTCACCATTTGACTTTGAAACAAAAAATAGTGGAGAGGCAGCTTGTGAACGTGAAGGACGAATCAAATTATTTTCTAAACATTGATCAAGATAGTTGCGTAAAACAAGATTCTCCTTTTCAGATAAAGCATAGATTCTACAATTAGGTATGATAGATCCTGGCATGAGATCTATTTGACAATCGTACGTTCTATGTGGGGGTAAGGTACTTGCGGCTTGTTCACTAAAAACATCTTCATATTCTTTATAAGTATGAGGTAAGCTAGTATCTTTTTCTGCTGCAGTAGCGATACATTGTGAAACAATTTTCTGATCATTATGAAAACAATTCTTTTGACAGAATTCTGAAAGAAAGTTAACTGTTTGTTCTTTTCAGTCGATATGTGGATTGTGTAATACTAGCCATGGCATTCCAAATATGAAACCATACTGGGGTGCTTGGATAATATCGAAAGAAACGCTTTCTTGATGTTCTTGACCATTCATGTTTTTACAAATTGTGTGAATAGGTACAGAACACATGGTAACAGGGCCTCCAGATAATTCAGTTCCGTCCACAGCTTGTACAATCTCGGGTATTTGTTTTTTTGTACATGTGAGTTTCAGTGATTTAACAGTTTGAGAATCTACAAAATTTCCAGTGGCACCTGAATCTATTAGTGCTTGAACTGTCTGCCATTTTCCTTGAACTATAATTTGTATAGAAAGTCGTAAATGTCTAATATGATGACTAGTTTTGGAATGTACAGAAGGGATCATTTTTGTACCCAAGAGATCCCCTTCCTTGATTCTTGGGCCCACTAGTTTTCCTCTGGATTTTCAAGCATAGCTATTTGTTTCTTTGAATTAAAATTTAAATCCGATTTATTCTTTGGTTTTGATAGACAATCTCTCACAAAGTGTCCTTTCTTACCACAATAAAGACATTGTCCCTTGCAGCGACAAAGTTCTTTTTCTTCCTTAGTTAGGGGTTGACGAATTGTTCCTATTTCCATGGGTTCGCCAGTATTATCTGATGATGAAGTGGATGTAAATGTATTTCGATTTTGTGCAGAACGCCAGAAACTCCGTTCAGGACGTTTTCTGTCTCCTCTTCTTTCTGTAAGTCTATGATCTAATCTTAAAGTGAGATCTATCAAATCATTGCAAGTTTTAGGTTGAGGATCAATTTGTGCAAGAATATCTTTTAATTCGTCTTTAAGTCCCTGATAGAAAATGGCAGCTCTTTTCTCCTCAGGCCAAGATGTTTCCATAACCAGACGATTAAAGTGAGAGAGATAGGTGATAAGATCTTTATTTCCTTGTCGTAACTCTAAAAGTTCTTTATCAGCTAATAAGGTAACAGATCGTTGATCAAAAACTTTTTCAAACTCTTGTATAAACATGCGCCAATTGTATAATAGCCTACTATCTTGACGTACTAATGGTACTGCCCATGTAGCAGCATCTCCAGTTAAATATGAAATTACGAAGGCTATTCTCGACTGTGGATCCGGAAAAGCAGCTGGACGGCATGTAAAATGTAACTCCACTTGTGTGAGGAAAATTTGTACTTTGGAGGAATCTCCTGAGAATCTTTCTGGAGCAGCAAGAGGAATTTGAGTGGGAACATGTACTGAAATGTTACTGGGAGAAGGAGAAACATGTGATTGGGCAGTGGCTCCTTGTTGCATTGTTGTTGCGCCATCTACCTTGGCTTGTAATTGTGTCACCTTTGTGACGAGAGCTGCTGTGGTATTTTTTGATTCTTGCAATTCTTTTTGTAATTGGTTCAAAGCTTGCATAACAGTATCCAAAGTGGAAATTTTTTAAACAGTAACACAAACCAAGAGGAAAATAAATTTCGTGGGCTTACTATTCTGTCAAAGTCGGATTCTTCGGGATTTGTGTCTTTGTTCTGTTATGATTTATTGTTGGCAATTATCACTTCAAATATCATACTCAAAAGGGAAAAAGAAGATCAGCATAAAAGGCAATCTAAAGAGAAAAGTTTCTTAGACATGCATAGAAGACAATTACAAGGATATTTAAACATTTATCCAATATTTATTTCTAAGGCAAGTAATTCGCAAATATTTAATAATATATTCACAAAAATACTATCTGAGAAGAAATATTAATATCCTTCAAATATGTTTATCTAATAATTAAAATATAATATGAAATCTACAATGTCTTTTAGGTAACATCTTTTTGTCCAAAATTGCACAATGAATTATAAAACTGTAACTTTTCAACTTTGTAAAAATACCTATGAATCTTTCTTCTCAAGAAACACAGTGAATTCTAATGTTCAACCTTTCACAATAGAATGAGCTCTTATATT
This sequence comes from Pleurodeles waltl, assembly GCF_031143425.1. Classification (NCBI taxonomy): domain Eukaryota; kingdom Metazoa; phylum Chordata; class Amphibia; order Caudata; family Salamandridae; genus Pleurodeles; species Pleurodeles waltl. The sequence goes on from NC_090445.1 coordinate 1,606,532,389, forward strand.
GATTCTTTCTTCAAATAAACAAAACATTTAAATAAGAAGTCTTTTTAAAACATGAGCCGCACCTGTAAATGTGTCATCTGTTTAAACATTTAAGAATAACATAATTCAATTCAGCTGGAACCATTTATAAAGTCTGCAAATGACCGTGCTTAGTTTTACTTAAAAGAATCCTTTTAAACAAAAATATGTTGCACTAGAATTGTAACTAATCCCCAGGGCATATTTAAACTAAAATAACACAAGGTTTTGGATATTCCTAAAGCAATGTTGTTAAAAGGTCAAACACTGGGCTTCGCTTTTCAGATTTTTATCTAAACAAAGATACTGAAGATTAAACAAGCGATGACTTCAGTTTCCTATCCTAAATAAACAATGTTACTAAACATGAAACTGTCAGCTTTGATTCTGTCTGCAAAATAAACAATGTTATTAAACACGAAACATTCAGCTTCGGTGCAGTCTTTCAAAAAAGAAATGTTCCTGAAAAGTAAACACTCTTACGACAGCAAGTCCGTCCACTTGCTTCTTGGAACTCCAGAGACCATGCACAGCAGGGGACCAAAAGGGCAAATCCAGATGGGAATCACCAAACCAAATTCAATCCATGCAAAGTCCAAAATAGTAAGCACAGGGAAATGGGAGTGGTCGATTTTTATAGCAGAACCACGCCCTCAATCATGAAAATTCCAGAAAGAACTACACCCTGGGGAATGGGTCCACTATTAGGTTATGGGACAAGCTGAACCTCTACAGTAACTACACATTTTGAAAGTATCCCTACATTTTGTAATAATTCCTGATTTATTTTCAGATCAATGAGACATTGATGCTGGTAAACAAATGATGACTAACTTGAATGCCTATCTAAACTCGCTAATGAAGATCAGTATTTAGATGCTGACAATCATAAAGAAAAGAATGGTATTCATAAGTATGGTGATCACTGCATTCACATAACCAACAGTTTCCCTGAAATATAAAACTATGCACAATGAGAACTCTGCAGGGTCACACTCGTAAACAGTCTCAAACATTTTCAAGAAAGATTTCCTTAATTCAATAGTGCTGACACATCAGAACCATCTGCATTTTATCATTTATAGGAACCAGAAAAACTACAAAAACATATTCTGCACAATTCAGTGAAAACATTGCTATACAATGCTATGATTCTTGGAATGAAAGAGTTAATGAAAAATGTATTTTGGGAACAGCATTTTGGAAAATTAAAAATACAGAGGCTAACCTGCTTGGGATCTGGGTCTATTAGAAATATGAAACATAAATGGAAGGTTATCAATTGCTTTATAATGTACAATAATTCTCTGCATATTTTGTGGCCATCTATGTCATACTATATATGGCATGCAATTTTAAGACAATGTGTATATCCACAGTGCTTCCAGATGCTGGCTGGGACCTTGTAGAGCTATAATACAGAAGTCGTATCCCCCACTGTGCCAACCAGGACAAAATTATGGGGGTCATTACAACCCTGGCGGACGGTGTTAAAGCGGCGGTAAGACCGCCAACAGGCTGGCGGTCTTTTTTTTTGTATTATGACCATGGCGGTATACGCACCACCAACACACACACGCACACACACCGACATACATCCCTACATCCACACACTCAGTCAGACACGCGCACCCATATACAGACATACACGCACGCGTACATACAGACATACATACAGACATACACGCACACATTCCCAAAACACGCAACACCCCCGCAAGCATACACGCACTCACACACCCCCTCTACATACACAGACGCACACCCCCATGCACCCACACAACATCACCCCACCCCCCTCCCCTAACGGACGATCGACTTACCTGTTCCGTCGATCCTCCGGGAGGGGACGGGAGCCATGGGGGCTGCTCCGCCGACACCACACCGCCAACAGAACACCGTTGCGCCGAATCACAGGACGTGATTCGCTGGGCGGTGTTCTGTTGGCGTGGCAGTGGAGGTTTTGTTTTTGCCAGTTTATCATTGACCTTTGGTGTGGCGGACTTGTGTGGGTGTCTGACTTTCGGCAGATTCCGCGATGTGGGTCATAATAGCTGTGGCGGATTTCCGTGGCCGCGGCGATGTATTGGCGGTCTTCTGCACGGCGGTAAGCGGCTTTTACCGCCAATGTTGTAATGACCCCCTATGTTTCTCTATGGTTACACAAAAACATTTTTAGTGATTTCATTAACCAGTTGAGGCTTCATGTCGTTAACGTAAAAGAATGCATTTCCCATCAATTTCTTGAACCTGAGTGACTTATCACCTTTCAGTTAGGTGTGTTGTCATTTTGTATATAGTTACCTAAATTGAAAGATGAAGAAAAGGGTTATAGAGTATTTTTCCCTGTTTCTGTTTTGTCATGATACCTCTGCTGCATTTGCTGCTGAAGCAGCTAGAGTTTAAACCCATTTATGCCTGAACACCTCTACAGTTTCAAATGTAAGCAGATATTTAGAACTAACTTTAGTGCAGGGCATCCCAGCAGCATATTTCATGTGATGCTGACAGCTTGGCTTTTATCACCTCATCTAGCTGGAAATTGACACACATCTTTCAGGGCAATTAATAAATTAGTACCATTCATTCTCTCTGTGAAACACAAAATAATTTCCCCCTTTCATTTGCTACCCCACCACTCCACTGTCATTTTTGTGCTCCCAGCCTGAAATATAAATAAAGGAAAACATGCCTCTGAATGCTGTAAACTATTAAGAATTGCAGCATAGTACGTTTAAGTATCATTAGACTGACACCTGCTTGCTGCCGGTTTACTAGTGTCTGGGGAGTATGCCTTCCAGGTTGAGCGCTTCACCGGCTTACTTTATTTTGTGGTGAGACACATCCTGCGGCTGAAGTTCTTCAGATAGAATGGGCTGGTGAGCTATGGGTTGTGTCAGTAGGCAGAAGTATAACTTTGTGTCCTAGCTGATGGGGCAGGCCCCTAGGGGAAGTGACAGTGGCAGACAAGTGTTCGTGCCATGAGGTTTAAGGAGAAGAGGTGGGTAGTTAGGCAAGTATAAAAAGGAGTCAGGAAGGGCAGGTCCAGCTTTATCCTGACTCCTATGCACCACCAGGAGGGCATAAAAAGGAAAGGAAAGAGTTGTGATGCTAGGCGGTTAGGGGCATGTTGGAAGCTAGTAACGATGGAGTGAGGGCTGTCCTGCATACTCTTGGTGCAGCAGGGTGGGCAGATCTGCTGAGGACTGGTGTTCTCGACCAGGCCTGTGTCGGTACTCAACGCCCGATGTGCTCCACATTGGGCGGTGTGGCTGCTCTCCCCCGCTGGGGATAGCAGCTAATAAAAAGGGTAGGGTGCGGGAGTAGTGCGCTGCAATCGCCAGCATCAAAGAAGACTGCAGTGAGACACCGCAGCCTATCTGCTAAATTGGATCAAGCGCTGGCAAATCGGGGGAGCGATAAGGAGGCAGGGCCTAGTGGAAGCACCACACGTATATGTGTGAAGTGCCAGAATTTGACCGGCAGGCTCAGGGACCCCCAGGGAGTGAGGGGCCCTGGATTTGTCAGCCAGTCCTGCCCATGTGGGTATTGCCATAGTTTTAGGTGGGGAAAAAGGTCCAGACAATAAGAAATATAAGAAGGGGGAGGGAATGTCCCATGAGCAGGTTGATAGGGGGAGAGAGTGGGTCTGTGGTCACACAGGCACTAACTGATAAGGCCCAGGTGGAACAGAGGCCAAGGGGGGTGGGGTCTGTTATGCCATCAAGTGGCAAAGCGTAGATTTTGAGGCCCGTATACGGGAGCAGCACCTATTGATCCAACAGACTGAAGAGAGGTGGGCTCAGATGTGCTGGGCCAGGGGGCTGCGCTAGACAGGGGCCTTCTTGTGGAGGAAACTCAACCAGGTGTGGCAAGGTCAGGGCACAAGGAGGAAGGACAGGGAGCAGGAGGTCAATGGTTGTGGGTGCCTGGAGGGCAAGAGTGAGACACAGCGACAGAGGGAGCTGGTGGGGCACATGGGCCAGGTGGTGCAAGCCCCCCCCCCCAGGTGGTGCAGCCGGTTACGGGATGGAGCAGCAAAGCAAGTAGGAGAGACTGCCAGATAGGTGGTGATGCTGATGGGCGGCTTGACGGCCACTGGACATTGGCTGGAAGAGGTAGGAGCGTCCGTGGGGGCCTCCCTATGACGAGGGCATTCAGCACCAGACCAGAACAGCAACCCATGCCGGAAAGAGTGTGCCTGCGAGGAAAAGTGGCAGAGTGGTGTGCAGGACTATGTGTGAGGATGGTGTGGGAGAGAATGTATTGATTTTGGACTATGATGAAGGAAGCGATGAGTGGGAGGAAGGTGATCTGCATGATCAAGTGGATGTGGGGGTGCCAGAGACGAAGACAAAAGGGAGAGAAGAGGCAACAGAAAGTTCAGTTGGTGTCCTTCAGAGGTCAAGTGCAGACAAGGGGAGCACAACTGGCAAGTCGGCACCGAAAGGCATTGGACATCGCAAGGAAAGGAGGGATGTGGACAACATGCCAGCAGGTAAAGAAGACTGGTGGTCAGTATGGGATGCAAGGGAATCAGGGTTTGGTGGAACGGCTTGCAAGCTGGTGGGTGTTGGGATGGAGTCATCGACAATGCGGGGGGAAAGACAAAAGAGGAATCAAAGGTGATCCCCAAAGAGACTGACAGTAGCAAAGCCACGGATGGGAAAGGGGGCCAAATGGAGGGCCCGAAAGGTGATGATGCAGGGGGCAAGGAGGCGCAGACAGTAAGAAGCTTAAAAAAAATGGCTTTAAATGGGTTTGGCTTTACCTTAGAAGTTATGCTATTCTGATAAGACTAAGAACAGAATATGGAAACATGAGTATGTGGATGTGTTCAAATTGTTATACAGGGACCTATAGGCAAAAGAGGGGTCCAAAGAAGAGGAGGCCCAGGGAGCCCATCCATATGGAGAATTGGACATCAGCATTTTTATAAGTGGTTTAGCTACAACGAAGAGTTTCAAGCATGAGTAAGTCTTAACCCAAATAAGCCCTGGGAGGAGGTGGATTCTGAGCTGTGGATGCAGTGGATGTCATCTACACAGTTTGTTCAGGATCTGTGCCAAGGCCAACAGAACAGGATGTTAGGGCGTGTTGGAACTTCGACAAGGGTTCTCACTCCAGATATCCATGTAAGTTCAAACATGAATGCTCCAAATGTGTGGGGAGGCACCCCATTACACACTGTTTCACCCTGGCCAGTCACATTGAACAATGGAGGGTGACCAAATGAAGGGTACAGCAGGGCCCGGCTGGGCTAAGGGCTTCTACACCCATTAAATTTGAGGTCCTGATACCTTGGCTTGATGTCTATTTGGACAGGAAGGCACCCTTGAAGCTGGAGTGTGGTTTCAAATAAGGTTTTCGGGCTGTTTACCAGGGCCCCAGGGGATGTTGGTGGGCATACAATATGAGGTCAGCAAAGGGAGCCACTTGAGTGGTGGAGGCAAAATTTAAAAAGAGGTGTCAGAAACTAGGATTGCGGGCTCGTTTTTCCTTTCGCCTTTGGCAGACTATTTTGTATCCCCACTGGGGGTGATGCCTAAGACAAGGCTGCGGGAGTTCAGAATGACATGCAATTTGTCTTGGCCGGAGGGAGTTTCAGTTAATGATTTAATTGCGGCAGAAGACACTAAGGTCTTGTAGGCATTAGTGGATGACACCATTCGTTTGATGTGGACAGGGAGTGGAGCTAACAAACTGTGACATTAAATTTGCTTTTCAGCTTTTGCTAATACACCCCAATTTTCCATTGTTGTACATGCAATTTGGAGGTGTAATTTACGTAGTTAGGATATTGCCGATGGGCTGTGCAGTTTTGTGTGAGGTATTTGAGGCTTTTAGCACGTTCCTGAAGTGTGTGCTCACAAAGATGAGTGGGCATCGTGAGGTGTCCCATTACTTGGATGACTTTTTGTTTGTGGGCAGAAAGGACTCTGGTGACTGTTTCAGGGCATTCAAGTGATTTGAAACTATGGCAAAGGACATGGGATGCCGTTGGCTCTTAAAAAGACTGCAGGCCCTAGTGTGGTGTTGACATTTTTGGGCATTGAGCTAGACACAGAACAGTTGATGGCAAGACTTCCGCAGGCAGAAGTGCAAGAGATCCAAAGATTCTTGACTGGGGTGATCAGGGAATCAGGGATTGAGTTGAGGGTAGCACAGAGGTTGTCTGGAATTTTTAATTTTTCTTGCAGAGTGGTGCAGGGAGGTCAGACTTTTTGCAAGCCTTTTCGCATGGCAATGTCCGGGGCAGTGTTGTCATGTAACAGAGTTCAGATTTCTTTGGCAGTGAGGGTTGCCTTCTGTATCTGGAAGACCTTTTTGAATTACTTTAATGGAGAGTCCATGATGTTTTTGGAAGGAAACACAGAAAGTGGTGTGCCGAACAGTGGCCGGCGCACTGGTTGCAGCAGGAATGGAGCACTGACTTTCTTGAATTCTTCCCACTGCTGGTGGCTCTGTCAGTGTAGGGAAGTGAACTGGCTAGCAAAATTGTGATATTCAACGTGGACAGCATGATAGTGGTGGACATGGTGAATAAACAAAGAGCAAGAGATTTGAGAGTTTTTCAATTATCGAGACGATTCATGCTGGGGTATTTGTGTTTGAACCTTGTTTTCAAGGCAAGGCATGTTCCTGGTGCTCTAGGGGGATCTGCAGCAGGTGTGCAATGGAGAAAGCGTGCATGCTCAAACTGGCTAATAAAAATGCACAATAAATGCACACTACCCTTCTACAAGGTGAATCAGTAAACACCCCCATCATTTGACCCCAGCTACAATGATCTGCTGTCAGTCGGGTGCATGTACTGGTCATAAGTAATAGCAATAATTAGACTATCCAGTGCCCCACGTGGATCTGGATAGGGAGCAGCGGCATGCCTGTTGACCCAATGGACTCAGGCCCTGTGCAGGCAAGTCATGAATCATCCCCAGGTCGAGCCCGGCTAGCATGTGTGTGTTCAAACAATAATCCACATAACCGGGTGATAATGGCCCACGGAGGCAGGGTTTTGTCTATTGTTATTTTCTGGCACGGCATGCCCCCGGAACTGACCACGGAAGGTGACTGGCCCCAGACGCAGACAGTAAGACGGTAGCAACATCTTTGATTTTCCTTGCTCAAACGCAGAGCTGCAGCCCTAGTGGTGCCTTTTCTCCACATGCACCTGGAGGTCACACTCACTGACTGGCGAGGCTAGTCCTCTGGCAACTAGTGAGTACCTCACTGATGAATGCAGGTAGTCAGAGCGGGCAGCACTGGAGAGCCCAGGATGCTGTTTACTAGCTCCACGGCAAGCCATGTGATTGTTCTCTATAGTGTCTGCCGGCATGCATTGAACTCACATTTCGACGGCTGCATAATTTAACTATTCACATATCAGTGAGAGTCTCTTGAATGAGAAGAAGAGAGCAGCTACCATCTGTGACTCTTTGTGCAACAGACACACTCCATGTCACCATTTAGCGTAAAAGGCCATTTATTAGGGAAGGATTGCAAAAACAGTAAGTTGGCTTTAATAACATTTAACACACCATCAAAACATCATAAATACGACATTTCCCTCATGGAACCATTCTCACATCACACCAGCTTTCACCCCTATGCCCCATACCTCACTTCATTCTTTCCCCTTCACTCGCTGACCTCCTTCCAGTTACCCAATCTCTCCTGAAACATCCCCTACCTAACATCCTCCAATGAAACTCTTTGACATGATTGAGGAATCCCGCACACCATCTTCCTTTGCCTGTGCTACCTTCATGCGCCCCTGAGTGATGGATATGCCAGCATGTGACTCTCCACCCCCCCAAAACATTGCCATCCAGGAAGACCTATAGGGTGTTTTACTGACCCCTGCTCCCAGTCAGCACGGTCCAACAGAATAATTGATATGCTCTCCAGTACTAGATTGTTTTCGTTCCACAATTTACTCACCACATCCCTCATCCCCGTTATATAGTATTCATTCCCCATGTAAGAAAGTTGAACCCCATCATCCCAACAAAAATGCAATGTGTTTACTCCTTTATGCCCCTGTGGCCAGGGACTTTAAAGTCCCTGGCCATGCAAAACACCCTCATTGCCCTATTGAGCTTCATTTGAGCCTTGTCGATTGCTGAATGTTTCATTGCCCTCCCAGTGTCTATGCGGCACGGACTGTGGCCAAACCAAAGACGTACCCAAAAAGTTCTTCTTGATCGCCTCAAAGTCCCGCTGCATGTTTTGCATGTGTTGCAGCATAGTCAAAGCCAACAGTTGAACCAGATCGTTCTCCCCAATTGCACCAGGAGCACGCGCGGGTAACCCCTCTGTGGCACCAACTTCACCAACCAGGGCAACAAGTTGCCCCAACACATCCTCCCTTTTCCCCACCATAGCACCTTATGCCTGCTGCTGGGCACTCCCAGGCTTCATCTGTAAACCTGTTGGTCTGCATATTTTGCCACCCAGTGCACAAAAGAATGTCCAACTATCCAGGTCACAAGCTTGTCTCCAGGACCTCTCACACACACTGTAGTAGAAAATAGGTAATTATCAGTGGTCACACACCCCTGCCCCATGTCTCACGCAGCACCTTCCACTTCCGTACATAGCGCTCGCTCGATCTCCACCTCCCAATCTGACAAATCTACCCCCAATCCCACCACAAGCGTGCCACTGCAGTTGCCACCCAAATCCTAAAGAAATCTGTCCAAAAATTGCTTGAATCTTTCTCAAGCCTGTGGAACACTATGAGCAACACTTTTAACAATTAAAATGTCATAACCCTATTTCCTCCTTCATGGCAAAATATGGCCTCCTGCCTGTGCCCAGGCCTATCTCTTTTCTGCAACAATACCCCCTTGCCTCTCTCTGCCTGATCCAACATGGATTGTCGCTGCCAAATCCCCATTTGCCATTGATCAATGTGTACTTCCCCATGCATCACCGCTACGTCTTGGGACAATCTCAATAATTCAGACACTCAAAAGGCACCAAAAAACATCCAAATCATGCATAACCTAAATACAGCCTCTTAAAACCGGTCATAACAACAATCAGGCAACACTGCAAGAAGACCTTGAAACAAATCAAATGTAATCGCTTCCCACAACACAGACCCCGCCGTACCCCGCTCCTTGCCCCATCCTTTCAAAATTCTGCCAAGATATCGTCCCTGGTCGGGTCAAAACCATAGAAAGAAACGCCTGCCAATGTGCTTGCAATAGCCGTGGGTAACAAACCTTTGTCAAAACAATAGATAATGAAACCTAACACTTTCCCTTCTAGTCCACTGTGATCCTGTATCCTCTCATCCACCGACCTGTTGCACGTCAAACTGTAGCTCCTTCTGGTGGACTCAGCCAAAGACCTCTCAACCAGACCAACCACTTTCTCTACCTTCAGGCCCAAATGTCTGCAGGTAGTGTTGCCTTGTCATCCTCTGCCTCTGATGCCAATGCGAACCAGCTAATGAGTCTGCGATATTGTTTGTGCCAGGAACATGAAAGTTCAGCCACTTCACGCCACTTTGTAAATATGAATGGGGGAAAAGGCTGCCTTAGTGCCGCCACTGCGTAAAAAACAATACGCTGAGGTGGCGCAAGGGGCTCTTAAATCTACCCTATAGTGTTTTGATGTAGGTAAAACCTATTGAAGTGGTGCATTACTATAAACGTACTATATGGCTTGAACCATCCATTTGGTGTTATGTTGTAGTGCTGATCTTCATTTTTACAAATATTGCTTTTCTTCATGGAACGACCATATCTCCATTGTCTTCTCTAACACAGGCATTGCAGGAGCTCTGCCTAACATAGTCTTTCTTATGTGGAAGAAGAAATGGAAGTAGAAATGACATTTCAATGTAAAGCTACATCAAGCTAACCATGTTAGAACAGGCATAACTTGAATGTCGAAGTCACCTCAATTGCAGCTCATGCCCCTTTTAAACTGCTAGAAAGTAAGGTTTTTCTCAATTTTTACCCTTCTTCAGAACTCCTGACCCCTTCCTCTTATCCCTATTATAGAAAGGAAAGACTGACTCTAATAGGTGCTCACTCGCTGTCCATGCTTTATTTCACACAGAAAGAAAAACAATACTGTAATCAAGACAAGAAAGCCATCAATATAGTCAAGTTTTGTTTTCTCACACTTGTCTGACACATGAAACACAGATCTATTGCCTTTGTCAATACATGTTTATAGTGAGACTTGACCTAGAAAGAGTAAGAAAAGAAAAAACAGAAGAGCAAGAAAAACAATTGCGGCAAGAATGTAAATAACACGCAGGAATGAGATAAAGATACAGGAAACAGGAGGTAATGGAAGAAAGAGACATGGACTGGAATCAAGATGTCATAGCATTGGCATTCAGAAACCCCAGCATTCGTGAGCAGGGACTCTTCCCCTGCACTTTTTTTTTTAACTATGAATTAAGCATTTCCTGGTTAGGGTACTTTGGCCGGAAGCAAATAATAACTGTGCAATAATAGAACCAGAGAAGATCCAAAGGACACTTTATAGCAACATTGTAAGTGGTTTCCTGTAGTCCAGGTGGTGATCAGTACTTCTAATACTTGGAGGGAAAGCATTCAAAAGCTAAAGGGCCATGTGGCAGAAGGCCTGTCTCCATGTCATTCTCTGTTGATGCTGGACATTTTGATTTTTTTTTCAAGAGGATCTCAGTGAACATGTACATCAACCAGGGGTGGATGTGGGTAGCAGCTATTATCCCAAATTGCGCCTTGAAACAATAGCATTGTCCTGGCTAGCCGGGGGCATGAAGGCAGAGTGAGTGTAGGAAGCTGGCTCTGTATATACTATATCAGAATGAGATACAGTGTGCACAGAGTCCAGGGTTCCCCAGAGGCTTAACAGAGGCTAAAGTAGATAATACTAATGCTATCTTTTGTGGTAGTGTGGTTGAGCAATTAGGTTTATCAGAGGGTAGTGCAAAGCATTTGTTGTACACATACAGACAATATAAGAAGAACACACCTGATGACTTAGCTCCAGATCAATTGTTTTTATAGAGCAAAACTATCTTTTTAGAATGAATCCAACACTTGCATCAGTGTGAGTTTATTGTGCTGAGAAGTTTGATACCAAACATCCCAGTATTCAGTATTCAGCCATTATGGAGCTGTGAAGTTTGTAACAACAAACTCCCAGACCATATACTTAATATGGCCACACTGCACTTACAATGTCTAAGAATGGACTTAGACACTGTAGGGGCATATTGTTCATGCAGCTATGCCCTCACCTGTGGTATAGTGCACCCTGCCTTAGGGCTCTAAGGCCTGCTAGAGGGGGACTTACCTATGCCACTGGCAGTGTTTTGTGGGCATGGCACCCTGAGAGGGATGCCATGTCGACTTTGCCTTTTTCTCCCCACCAACACACAAACTCTGCAATGGCAGTGTACATGTGTTTGGTGAGGGGTCCCTTCGAGTGGCATAACACCTGCTGCAGCCCTGAGTGACCTTCCCTGGCCACAGGGCCCTTGGTACCACTGGTACCTTTTACAAGGGACTTATCTGTGTGCCAGAGGTTTTAGGGAAAGAACACTGGTGCTGGGGCCTGGTTAGCAAGATCCCAGCCCACTCTCAGTCAAGTCAGCATCAATATCAGACAAAACGTAGGAGGGTAACTGCAACAAGGGCCAGTTTCCTACAGTGAGAAACAGAAAGGAAACATAAAGTAGGAAGGACAGTGTTTTGTTTTGTGACTCTCTAGTGTGACCAGACCTTTTTCTCTGTTTCAGAGTTTGTGGTCTACTGACCCCTCTTGTGTACAGTTCTGCTGTTATGTGAACCCCTGCACCTTGCACTGGCACCCCCTGTACATGCCGATGCACATATACATGTGTGTGTGTGTGTGTGTGTGTGTATGTGCAGTGAATGTATGGCAGTTGGACTCTGTGTGTTGTATGATTTATTCTTGATGCACTAGTTCGCGGATGAACATAACCAACTCAGACAGTGAGTCTAATGCCTAAATTCCTGCGGCTGGAGGATAGAGACCTGAGCACTGAGGAGGATGGAGAGAGGGATTCTGTTGCAAAACCAATTAGGGACTTGTTAGCAAAGGGCTGCTGATTAGAACTTCCTGAGCACAATTATTTAGTAGATGGTAGGAGTGGGGGATATGAGATCCAACTGCCATACCTAAGCACCTATCTGCACCCCATCTAGGAGACCCTTTAAGCTAAAGAGGAGTACTGCTGCACAGGCATTCCATGTCTTTTTCATACAGTGGTCCCTGTTCCAACACAAGGTTGCTGCTGCAGTCCCTGCAGTGAAGACACTGAACTGACTTGCACATTAGTTAAGTGGGCTATTTGAAGAAATCTTCACCTTTGTGTTATCAATGCCTGTGCCCTCTGAAGGAACTGGAACCCTTCAATTTATTCTGTAGAAGGGAGAGGACTACTGGGGGGTGGGTTGCAGCATACTGAAGATCATAACTGAGATTGCAACCCTGTACTTGCATTCCTACTGAATTGTGAACTATTTAAGTTTGTTATGAGGCCAAAGTACTTTCTTTTAACTTCTAGATAAGCACTCGGATTATCAATATGTTATTGAGTTTGATGGTTAACTGTTAAGTTCTGAGATCTTGTCCCTCACAATATCTCCCAGTGAAGCGTTGGCCTTCTCATCCTTAATACCCTTGGAGTCAAGTACGGAAACAGTTGTACATTGGCCCCAGCTGCAGTGTTATAGTAGATTAGAACCAAGCAGTGCTTAATTTGTGCTTGTTGTTTCCGGTGCTGAGCACCGCCACTTATTTTTGAGGGCCGGGGCTTATTCTTTTGCCTCGAGCATTTGCTGCGAGCAAAAGACACATATGGGAAAGACGAAGGAAGGGAAAAACGAAAAAGCGTCACAAAGGGAGAAATTAGAAAGCTGCTAGAGTAAACTGAAGGGGCAGGGAGTTGTTTTAAATGGATTGAAGAGGCCCGAGATGGCTTCAGGATTACGCCGCCTCAGTATTCTGTGCTCACACATTTAATTGCAGCAGCCGCGTGATTAAGAGGAGGGTTTTGGGCACCAGCACCTTTTTATTTACAAATTAAGCACTGGAACCAAGGACAGCAAAGGCAAACAAACTCAGCTACCATGGTTGGGTCTGCTCTGTAGACCATTCAAAGGGGTTCTGACGATAAACAAAGCTTGGTTCTTCTGTGTTTTTTAAGCCTTCTCCACCACTCCCCCCCACAACCTCATACATGTGTTTACTTCATAGATTCAAGTAATAAAACTTGTTTTTTCATGTTGGAAAGGAACCGGTGGCTGGCTGTGGTTAATGGCAGAGCAGCATAAATTTCAACCTCCCTCGAATTACACCATGCAATCAAGCTAACATTCTCCAGAGGATGGCGGGGCAATCCTTAGAAATGTTTAAAAAGAGACCAAATAGTGTTTTTTACAAGCACAATTATCTTCACGTACTTTAGCTAACAAACCATGGTCCTCAGCTGGTACCCATTAAATATTCCATTTAGTTTTCTTTTCACTTCATTGATGTCACTTCTTGTAATGTTATCAGGGTTATGGGATGTCATTTTTCTGTGACCTGTTGGTGGAATCAAAAGGAGCACAAAGTTACATTTCCAATTTAGGCATTTTGGTTCATTGCTGTCCATGCGCCCAGGTCTATTGCCCTTGTAGAAGACTGGAAAACGTATCATAAACACACGACCAGTTAAATAAAAAAGAAGAAAGTGAGCAGCTTAGGTAACAGTGAAATGAAGAGGAGGGAACAAAGGAAAAATATGGCATTTTTGAAGATATGTCCCATGAATGCTACCCTCTGCTATCTCCCTGTATCAAAGGACCAGCATTCCAATCATCCACTACAGTGATGGGTGGGCTCACCTATTGGATATGCCCTGTCTTCTGTGATCATTTGTTTATTTATTTATCGTTCGTCAGGAAAATTCATACAAGAAACACTGTGCACAGCAACGTAATAAAGGTACATAGATCAGTATAAGTTGTGGGCGCGTAACATAGAAGGCAGGAGGTATGATGGATGACTAGAGACAAAAATAACACACCAGTATCTGTTCATCACTTATAAGCAGGGCCACTGGAATGATGTGATTTTGCATCTGTAGTGTTTTATTCATAATTATGGATTTGCCTCATTTACCAAATAATCCATCATCTGCTGCATAATCTGCATATTTCAGCAAAAAAAAAATTCTAGCCCAATCTGATCAAGATTTACAAAAAACGCAGCAAACACGTGTTGTCGCACAGTGATAGGCCCTTTGCAAAGCTTAACTGGTCTCCTTTCTGTTTCCTACTTCTGTATTTGGGTGTCATGGTGATACTAAATCAGTTGCAACCTTTGCCCAGAAAATATTAATGTTTAAGAATGCCAAAATAATGAAGCAAACGTAAAATAAATATGCTACACAATTTGGAATTTCTTGCCGCATAATTTAGTCAACCCTGTCCCATAATTTGATCACCTCCTGCTGCATCATTCCAGTGGCCTTGCTTATAAGTATTTAAGTGGCCTATTTCTCTTCCCGCACATGCAGCCTGTGTTTTGAGAACATCTTTTTATTCGAACTTCAGTGACCGCGCACTGCTGTCTGAGTCATGGACGTCAATTTGCAAAAATGCCAGGGGTAGCGGAAATGACATCACATGCCCTTTGACCTCCACTTTCACTCACACAGTCATACTTCCACTTACACACAAAATCACACTTACACTTAAAAGCATTTTTTTACTTACCGCAGCTGCCATGGAGGGGCATATTCTAACTAATTGTAATAATATATTATTCACTATTAGTGTAATAAAAATTGACAGAAAGCAAAGACAGCAGAGCCCCAACTGACGTCCTTAAGGACGAGCTGTCATTGTGTTCCTGGCACTGAATTTGCCACCTTTGAGGCCGGGGTCACAAAGGCAGTGCCAGGGGTTGCAAAAGGCAAGCCAGGGGTCGCAGCTGCGATCCCTGGTGACCCCTAAATGACGTCCATAGTCTGAGTGCTTACAGTGGCATTCATCACAACATTTGCTTCCATCATGAGACAAGAAGCAGCTCACACAATACCCAGTTGCGACTCGCGGTGTTAGAGGGCATGGGACGGTGCATGCGCGGGATTGCCATGGGGCAAACGGGGGGGAATATTAATTAAAAAAGGATTTTTGCAAAATTAAACTTACCTTGATGCTACGCGCGCCGCACAGCGTCCCGCTCCTCTGCTGGCAGGCACAGGCTCCCAGCCTGCCCTGCACCCAATCCTGACGCTGCTCAAAGCAGAGTCAGTATTGGTTAGGAGCGCACAGCCACGGCGCTCCCAGACAGACTGGGAGGGTTATATGTCAGAACCACGGGTGCTTCAAGCACCCGTGGCTCAACAACGAGGTCGGAACAACAACCTTGTTCTAACACTAATGCCTTTACCACGAATGCGTTTACAATTTTACCGTTGTAAACGCATTCCTGGTAAAGGCATTAGCGATCAGCATGCACGGTTCCAGCATGCTTCCCCCCTAACCCCCCACCCCCAAAAATTACTGCGACCCCCCCATCCCCACAACTGCCCCAACCCCCACCCCCAAAATTACCAGAACCCCAACCCCCTCCCCTAAAACCTAAACCACCCCAACCCACCCCTTAAACCTAAACCCTGACCCCCCTAAACCCTAATCACCCCCAGCCCCCACCTCAAAAACTAAAAATACCCCGAGTCCCCACCCCGCCCCTAAAACCTAAACCCTGACCCCCCTCCCCCCAAACCCTAATCACCCCCAGGCCCCCACCCCACCCCAAAAACTAAAAATACCCTGAGTCACCACCCCCACCCCTAAAAACTAAACACCCCAACCCACCCCTTAAACCTAAACCATGCCCCCCCAAACCCTAATCACCCCGAGCCCCCCACCACCCCCCAAAAAAAACAGCCCCATTCCCAACCCAACTTACCTCCTCCTTCACCGCGTCAACTCTGACTCCCTTCTTCTGTATGCTCAGCACTCCCCCTCACATTTTTCACCCCTTGGCCCCACCCCTTTTAAGGGAAACAATAATAAACACTGTTTATTATTGTTCTATTATAAAAGTTTTGCAGCTGACCCTGCTGGCGGGGGGCAAAGCACATCCGCCCTCATGGAGGAGCCACCCCTGACAATACCCACAGTATAGCATGTTAAGTTTTACATGTGTTACATCTTCTGTTATTATAAGGACAAAGAATATTGTGTTCGCGTAAAGATTGAAAGTTCTTGGTAGCGAAAATGACTACAATCGGTTCCCATTTTTCTGAAACTGTCAGTTTTCAAAGTCCATCCCTGGGAAAACAGGCACACTTTTTTCTCTGTTTCCTGATTCAAATGTATACAGGCATTGACAAAGCCCGTAGGTGTGGCCTTGACAAAGAATTTTAACATTTGTTTTATAAATGCAGTAAAGGTATGTCTTTGGTGTACCTTTTCCTTGTGCCTTTGCTGTTTATTTTGGCATTATTCAGTAGCATGCCGAGAGGAACCCCGAGCAATACATTTCAAGGGTTTTCTTCCTCTTTGTTACTACTTTGTCATTTTATGACCTCTCTATTGTCTTTACTTAAGCCCTTGTAGCCAGCGCTTCTGAAGTTTTCCATTGACAAGTGATGTAATATCTGCATGCACTTCTCATTCCTGTTATTCCTCTATTTCTGCTGCTTTGTGCTTTCAATTCGTTTTCTATCATGGTATCTTCTTGGATGGTGACTAACTGAATTAAAATGGTGTCAAAGAGTCAACATGTACATTGACAAAATGGCCTCTAAAACCTTCCACCCGGAAGTCCTTTACTCATCTTCTTTTGACTGCAGGTACTGACATCTTAGGAAACTCCCTTTTGCACGGTGTCTGTGTTTAAGAGGGTAAGCTGAGATAGATGTTTCCGGCTTCTATAGCATCAGTATATTCTTCTGTATAATGGCTAAATAATATTTATATCACTTTCCTCACTGTGCTGACCACTATGCATTTATATACAAATAGCCTGGGTTTTACATAAAGAACTTCTGTGTTTTGATTCTGAAGTCTTATGTTTACACATTATGTAAATCATTGTACAGTGCGCTTGATGAAGTGGTTCCTATTGCAACCTTCTGACTTCTGTGGAACCCCACTTTATCATTAATGGAACCCGAGAACCCCCCAGTGAATCATTATTGGAATACGGGGACCCCCTACTGAGTCACTACTGGAGGCCGGGGACCCCGGCCTAAACATTGTTGATGATTTGAGCCACGAAACAACACACAAAAAATACAGAAACAAGTATTCGTCAAACGCATACACAAATAACACATTTTATTTAATTTGCAAGCAAATATAAATAAAAAGACCAACATTTTAATTTTGATAGGAAGGTTGGAGCTTTTCTAAATTCAATTGAAGTCACACATTGTCCTTAGTATATTCTGTTTGATGGATCTGAACTGTTCCCATGAATCAATCTGAGGAGATTAATTTAATTTTTAGCCTCAAATTTCAAATTCGTTGTCATTTACAGTACGGTTTGAAATGTTCAATTTTACATTTATCCACTTTATTCATATACACTTTATTAATCTGTTCATATTATTCAATTTTCTAAGCAGTAGCTCACCCCTTACGGAGGATTTGCGGACCCACGGGGTTGCCCGGACCACAGGTTGGGAACCACTGGTTTAACATATTTCATTTATTTACCTTGTTCTACTTTGGCTGTTTGAAGGTGCTGGCTACCACAAATGTTACCGAGCATTTCGTAGTTCTGCATAATCGAACATTTTCACCTTATAGCCTTAAAACAAATAAAATAAACTTCAAAGCTGTTGGAAACTGTCATCTGTTTGTAAGATCAAATAAATGAGTCTTTTAAATATGCGGTAAGCAACTACAGAACGCACAACAAAAGTGTTTAAAGAGCCATACCTCATTTACATTTGGTGACACCATTGAAGGGATATAATCCAATAACACTCTGTGTCGGTAATGTATTGTAATCTTGGCTTCCTATGTTTGAACGCATCTTATGACAACGAGTCCTATGTTAATAGCAGAGGAATGGGAAGTCTGTCCGTGAGGACATGGGGTGAGGCGACCTGAATGTGGCTTATGCAATCCTGAGTAAGAGTACTTTGGCACAGCATATAAAAACATGTTAGTTTACTAATACACACAAAAAGTAAACACAATCTTCCAATGAGACTTTCTGACTTGTATATTCTACTTTTCCCATTTCCTTTTACTTATCACACAGGCAACTGACCATTAAAGAGGAATTATTTTCTGCTGTTCATAGCCTATATGAAATGTATTTGTAGAAACAGTTGATTATTCATACAAAATAAATACCTAATCTGGTGATGAATGGAGGGAACATGCAGGGCTTGGAAGAGGCAGTGAATGGAGTGGGTGGTCTTTGGACTAAGGGATGTGTCTTGGTACTGTTTGCTCAGAAGGGTGGGGCTGCTCAGAGGGGGGGGGATCTGCAGGGAGGGGCTGTTCACGGGGATAACCTATGTTTGGAAGGGGTGGCTCTCTGCGGCTGCGCCCCCTTCCATTACTAAATGAGAGGAGTTTCCCCTAGTATAAGCTCTGTTGAAGCAGCTGTCAGTCTCTTCTGCTCATAGCTATTTTTGGAAAGGGAATCACTATGCCAATCCATTCAATTTTGAGCATTAGGCTGCCTTTATTGGGGGCAAGCTGGTCTACCATTTACATCCTTCAGCTGAGCCGCACATGCTATTGCACGCTAAACACCCTAACATTTAGACTAACCCTTCCCTCACCCCTAACAATTTCCCTTCCCAACATTCCCAACCACTTTTCCATAAAACTCTGACTTTTCCAAACGTTATGATTTAAATTCCTCATATGCTCTCCTTTGTGTCTTCCACTATTTTCTCTACTGTTTAGTCTGTCTGCCCTGAATCAGCCCCTCTGGTTTTCACCTTTATTCCCCTACTTCTTCAGTCGACTCTCCTCCCCACATACCCATCTCTCTGTTCTTTGAGTCCTCAAACTGCCACCAGACAAACCCTGCACCAAAGTGCTCCTTCTGAACCCTATCCAACTATTAATGTATTTTCCATTAACTTCTCCAAATATAGTTAGTTACCCAATAACAGATGTACGCCATCATGCTGAAACAAAACAGGGCTTTCATAAACAATCGCATTGTGATTAATGACCTTTATCCCCTTGGCCTTCGAAAACCCCAACATTTCTTAATTCACCTATTCTGAGTCCTGTTGCTCACAGCTGGTTTCCTTGCCCCTCTCTACAATCTGTTGGGTAATAACTACATACAAAAGAACACCAATCCTTCCCATCTCTCTTGTAAAAAGCTTAGGGCCGGATGTATCAAGCTCCTGGTTTGCATTTCTTAAATAGTGAATTTTAAGAAATCGCTATTTTAGAAATGCAAAATGGGATGTATCAAAAATGCGAGTCACTATTTGCGATTTCTTACAATTTGCAAACACAATTTGTGCTTAGCAAATACCGAAAGGCAAATCATTTGCAATTTGGTATCTGAAAATCGCAAATTGCAAAAACGGCAACCCGGAACAGCATGATGACATCACAACCAGGAAGTGAGCCAGGAGCCATACCCACAGGAGCAGGCAGGGAGACACAGCCCAGCACCAGGGAGCCTGCTTTGTGAACCAGCCAGGACCAAATTGCAGCATGGCCACTGATGGGAAGGTGAAGGACAAGGGAGACAGGAAGCGCAAGCTCAAATTCAGTGAGCAGGAATTGGAGGTGCTCACTGAAGAGGTGGTCAGGAACCATGACAAACTCTTTGGGAAGAACTCACTAAAGGTCCCTGAAAGTGAGAAAAGGAAACTCTGGTTGGAAATCCAGACAAAAATCTGTGCAGTGGGTGTTGAGCAGAGCTCTGTGGAGGAAATTCACAAGAGATGGTATGACCTGTGTTCCCATGCCAAAGAAAGGGTAGCCACCAGGCTATAGAAGGCAAGGAGCACCGGAGGAGGACCACCCATCCAGTTTCCGTCCGCACCAATGGAAGACATGGTGGGGTTCAACTTCTTCTGGAAGCCGTCAGTGGTGTCACTGACATTGACACCTCAGGGACACCCAGCACCAGCAAAAGGGCAGTAATGCATATCCCAATATGTGCATGTAGAAATGTCCCCCAGAAATAGCTATTAGCTTGATGCAGCGTGATAAGAAGTCCATGCCACATCTTACATACAACACAACAATGCCTTATGGGAGTGATAGGCCACAATCCTAAGGTCAATAAACCACATTACAAACAACTTGGTGTTAAGCCACATAGAGAAACAACACACACAAGTCACAGTGATTCGATGTCAGAGTAGAAAATGTACTATTGTGCTACTTATTGTGAGATATAAATAAATGACATGCTGCACATTGTCGTTTCAGAGGTCACGGGCCCTGCTGCAGCAGAAAATGGAAATGTGGGGGATGTTGAAACACAGCCACAGTCCGACTCCAACTCAAGTGAGTCTCTCAGTATTGCACCAACCAGATGCAGGGCAAGGGTGTTACCTCTCCCAGAGTACAACCTGGACTCAGATTAGATGCCAGATGAACTCCCCACACCACCCCCAGAGGATAGATCCACAGGAACACAGCAGTCCCTGCCCCAGCGTCAGTCAACTCCCCTCAGGAGGCGTCACGATGCAGGCAGACACTGCACAGAGGAAAGAGAGGGCCCATCAATCTTTTGGCGGACTTGAAGCTTCCATGCTGAAAGTGCAGCGCCTGCAATGCAAACACATGAGGTCAATGCACAGGCAGTTGGTGTCATTCAATCAGAACATGAGCACAATGAACAAGCATTTGGAGTCATTGCATGAGGGACAGCAAACAGCAGCCGAAAAGTGGAGTGCGTGGACGTAGGAAGTAATGTAAAGGCCTACAAGGGACTACCGTAACATGTAGCTGTACAGTTATACTATGATGCTAATAGTGTGACACTGTTAGTTGTACATGGTAGCCTATGCTTCATGGCTATGTCCTATTGACACATATGTTACCTGAAGTCAAGGTAATAAAGTTTCTAACTACAGAAAGACATAAAATTGCAGTGGTGTTGTCATTACTTACACTAGACATGGTTGCACGTGATGTCAGCATGTCTTTGCCTGCCCTCTGCTGCACTGGTCCTGTCTACTGGGTGATGGGGTGGTAAGGGATCACCATCTTCATCTGAGTCCTGCTCCATTGATTCAACAGGTATGCCCTTTCTTGTTGCTATGTTGTGCAACATTGTACATGCGGCCACAATTTTACATGTCGTCTCTGGGCTGTACTGTAGTGCCCCTCCACTCTTATGGATGCACCTGAAGCGGCTCTTCAGGAGACCAAAAGTCCGCTCCACCACACTGTGGGTTGCCCTGAGTGCAGCATTGTACCTCCTCTCTGCAGGCGTTTCAGGTTTCAGGTAGGGCATCAGTATGTAGGTGCGCACTACGTAGGCACTGTCTCCTGGAATGAACAGAGAGTAAAATGAGTACTGTTGAAATCTGACGTCACTATAACTTCAATGCAACATAGTCATCTATTACTTTACCCAGTAGGTATCCTTCACCAAACTCCCCAGCTAGCAGTCTTGTATGAATCCCACTGTGGCGAAAGATGTAGGAGTCATGTGTGCTACCTGGGTATCTGGCCACAAGATCGGTGATGATGTCAGAGGCATTGCTAATCACCTGTATGTTAATGGAATGATGGTTTTTACGGTTCCGATAAACATACTCAGTGGCCAATGGTGGACAGATAGCTACATGTGTCCCATCGATGGCACCTATGACATGAGGGAATTGTGCAATCTGATAAAAACTGATTTTCGTTTGTTGTATTTCCTGTGGGATGTTGCGGAATCTTATGTGCTTTTGTATTTTGCTCAGCATGGCACTTAGAAATGCATTGAGGAATCGTGAGGGAGCACTCTGTGAGACCCCTCCTGCTGCTGCTATGACCCCTTGATAGCTCCTTGATGCTAATAGATGCAGAGAGCATAATACCTGCACATGGGTGGGTATGCTATTGGTCATTGTGTGTGGTGCGCTGCAGTATGGGTTGTAGCTCTACTATCAGGTCAAGTATCATGACTGAGCTTAACCTGTACTTCTCATAGATTTCCTCCTTTGTCTGGTCAAAAAGGGTTATGCTCACTCTGAAAATACGCTTCTGTCTCCTCCTCCCTCTCCTCAAACCTGCCAAGAACCTCATTCACCTCGCCATCACGTAGAGTGCAGCCATTGTGGAAGAGCGGCTTAGGCATTTGGGGCCTCTTTATATAGGCTGCACCCGGTTACCATCTGATTTCAATTTGTGGCAAATTGCATGTGCAAAAGGCCATTCTGCGAATTTTCACAAAACATTGCGAATGTTTGATGCATCCCATTGCAAAATGGTTTCGCGTGTCTCAATATCGCAAATTGTACCATGATTTTACAGATCGGTATCTGCGATTCGCTAAACTGTGTCGCAGTTTGAGTCTCGCAAATAGAGATTCGGCATTTCATGTTGCTATTTGCGATACGTTGATTGCGACACGCAAAACCATGTCATATTCTCTAAAAATAGCAATTTTTGCGATTCCGGATTTTCACACTGCGAATGCCTTTCATACATCGCAGGGACCATTTTTGCATTCGCAAACGGACCATTTTTGCAATTCGCACCATTTGCGATTGCAAAAAAGCTTGATACATCTGGCCCTTAGTCCTTTCTTCATCATCTTGACCATTTTAAAACCCAGTCGGTCTCTCCAAAGTGTAACACCACCCCTGGCCACAGCTATTTCAGTTTCAGTTCCCCCGTTGTTGCTATCAGCTGGCCTCATCCCATTCCTACTAATGCATACCAACTTACCACTGCCCTACCAAACTTTTAGCCCAATTGTTGTCCAAAGGCGTGTTTCCCCACATGTTCCTGGCCAAGTTCTTAATCAAATACCCACATAACCCAATCACTCTCTTACTACCATACCCATCAAACACAGTTGCAATATGAACGACTGTTAGAGACCTTACCTATTTTCCCATGTTCCCCAACTTCACATATCCCCACATGCAATCACTTTCCTTCTGCCTAAACCTATCAGCCTACTCTCACTCAATCCCACTCAAACCCCTCAGACGCAGCCCCTACTCTACAGGAATGGCTTCCAAATTCCTCATTTCACCACTCCATTCTGAAGCACTGCCTCACTACCCCCAAAACCACCTGCTAATAACCGTGGATCCTTTGGCATGCTTAAATAGCCACCTTGCAGTGCTGTGGCATTTGTTTCTCCTCACCAATGGCCATCTCTCCCCAAAGACTTCCTGGTACAATCCGAAACCTATCTTGAAAGATATGTCAGAAATTATTTCTACTCCACATTTCTAAATCTTACTCCATCCTTTGATGAGGATTTGTCATACCTCTCATGGCACAAGGCGGGAGCCACCACTCTGCAGACAAAGTACAGCTGCTAAGGCACCTGTGCAGTTGTGTTGATTGACATTTCTTCCTGCTAGCTACGTCCTCTAATAGTCATGTCAAAGTACTCAAGTTGTCATCTGTAGCTGTTACAGCATAGCACTGAGTCTATTTCTACTAAGAAATGTCTATCATCTGCAAGCACAATCTGTCTTTTAGAGCACCACCTTGTCAATACTGTACTGTCCTAAAAAAATGAATGTTCAGCATTTGAAACACATCAGTGTGAAAAGGGTGAAAGAAAGAATGGCAACTTTATATGCAGCTTTCTCAAATCTATGTCTAGAGGTGACACTATCAAATCCAGTAGATTTAGATCGTAAATGGGCCTGCCACCCTACCTCCCTCCACATCTTTCTCAGCTTCTTCCCCACTATTTGTCATTACATCTTAGATTGTCCGACATCCTGTCTTTTGTAAGATACCTGAACCTGTGTAAACCCCTCATGAGCCATATGACCACTAGCCTAGTGGGTTAATGTCGCATCCACAAACTCAGAGCTTCCAGATTAACAAGTAGAGTTGCCCTTACCAACTATTCCTCTGTGTTCCCACTGCACCCGCCACTTCCGCCTGGACCCTGACTCCATGAGCACTACAAGACATGGTGTGTTCCATCGAAATTTCACACACTTGTTAGGAAAAAAAGACACAGAAACTGGTGATGCGCTCTTATTGAAATGTCAGCACTCCCCGGCCAGACCTGGTCTGGGTGGTCCCCTCAGCACCTCCTCACTTTTGGGGAGGGACATCCTAGAAGTGAAATATAGGGCAGAGGCAAACCAGATGAGGTGTACACTGTTGGTAGCTGTCTGGTGGGAGTTACACAGGGGCGGCTCCTCCATAAAGGTGGAGGAGAGTCGCCTCTCCCCCCCCCCCACCAGCAGCGGCAGCTGCAATCCTTTTCCCCAAAAACGATAATAAACCATGTTTATTATCATTTTGGGGGGAAAGGGCTGGGTCCACGGAGGTGACGAGCAATGAGGGGGAGTGCTCAGCACTCCCCCTCACGGCGCATGTATGTTTGGCTGGCCGTCTCAGGCCGGACAAACACACATGTACAGAAGGGTCTCTCCAGATGTACAGAAGGGTCTCTCCAGCCCGCAACACAGTTGCCGGGCTGGAGCGAGCCTGCTCTGAGAGTCAGAATTGGCTGCAGGGCAGGCTGGGAGCCTGTGTCTGCAGTGAGACAGGAGCGGAGCGATGCATCGAGGAGCTAAGTAAGTGTTTTTTTTAAAATTTGTTTTATAATGTAATTTGCCCTTTTCCCTGTTTTCTCCCTTTCTGCTACTTCCTCGTATTGTCCTTGTAAACCTTGTTTCCCTCCCTGTGTTCATAATATTGTGCATCGATGCCCCCCCTTCCTAGTCTGTTCTCACTTGTTGACCTGTATCTGTCTGTGGAAGATAAAGGGAAAATACAACAGTGTCCATGATGATGCGAAAAAAACGTGTGTACAGATCTAAACTCATGTCAGCAAAGTTTAGTCTAAGGACTGGGCATCTAGCATTTCATCACAGAACTCGGGTTTCCTTTTTCTTCTCCTGCTTTTGGAGTGATCCCATACATCCCCCCCATACAGTCCCTCACTACTTAGTGTTGGATCTTCCAGCCTGATTCTCTATGGTGTATTCTTGACTCTTTTTTCCCTAAAATGTTGATAGCATAATGTTCTCATTCGAGATCTGCCTGTAAAAAGGATGTTGATGACTAGGGTCCTTATAATCCCTGCTGTCTTAATACCCACCTTTTAATGAGGTAGCATAAAGGAATACACTTTCACACCCACTTTGCAGAGCCTGTTTGAAAACAGAAAGCCAACTTGCTTGTGGAGGCTGCATAAGAGAAAAATCCTGGCTACAGCATATGCAGTGGCTTTAAATATTCAAGTACCTTTGACTGAAGTAGTTAGCGTGTGCCATTTACAGAAACTTGTGTTCCAACCAAGACTTAATGCTTACCAATACACCATTACTTTGTTGAATGTGAAGTTCCTCATCCACCTTAAAAGCTATGCAGAAACCGTTGCTTTGTGGAGGGACTAAAATGCTGGGGACGTGACTTGCTCAATAAATTGAGCAATCTATTCCCTGCCTCCTCTTTCCTTCCCCATCAGTTACCACTGTGTGGTCACTGCTGTTCTTTCTGCCACCAAAAAAAAGTGTTTCTGTGTGTGTATGGGCTAAAACATAATATTCTTCCTAGGAGCTGGATTCAGATGACAGACCATGGCAATGTGCTCCTCTAATCTCTGAACAAGTGTTAAGACACCTCTACTCAATTTCTCCTGCCCTGCTATTCAGTAAGCAGCGCTATTCCCTCTCTGGAGACCATCTTCAGTTTGCAATGTTTTAACTATTTGCCTTTGTAACCAAAACATTGCTGCGTATAACTCATCATATTGTCAAGGCACTCCTTGCTGGCATCACTATCACTGGAGGTCATCATGCATTATGAGAATGTCCTTTGTTATAAATGTCAGTGTATTTGCCATAATGTGTTGTGAAAAGCAGTACTTGCACATTTTTTCAAATATTTCTTTGGGTGGTGAACCTCACCAAACTTCCTTTGCTCAGTCCTCGCACACAACATGATAGCGTGATGTCACCTCGTTTCCCAGAACCGATACCCTGGCTAACTAAATTGTTAATGTTTTTAATGAAAGAGCCATGTATATAAACGGTCATACTTAAATTGCACTTGATGCCACTTTCAGAGTAATGGTGCTCAGTGGTTCAGATTATTTATCACATTTAAACTGAGAGAAGAAGAAGAAATTGAAAATGTGGATGTGAAATATTTTTGAGACAGTGGTACTGCACCTGTGTTTCAATTACTTAAGCACTGGCAAGGCTTGACTTGAACCATGCACTAACATCACAGCACTGAAAGGGTTAAAAAACTATTGCAGCCATTGCTTAATTTGCTAAAAAGTGATAAGCCCACAGCTTTGCTCAAAAGCCTACGGTGGGCACTGATGAACGTCAGCTCGCTGAATGCCAAGAATGCATATTTTTGATCACACCACATATCAGGAATCTTTCCTGGATTTTCTTCAGGAATGAATGGAGTCATGATGTATGGTCCCAACTTAACAATCGACCAAGAAGGCCCAAAGAAGTCAAAACCAGTTCCGACCAATGGGGAAGAGAGGAAGGGAAGAGAAACTGATGACATCTACGGATGGATGCCTGTGATGCAGGAGATGCTTCTATCAAAACTATATAACTCTCCCAGTAAACAAAAGTAGACAGCATATAATCAGGTCAATTCATATAAAGTATACTTCCTAGCTTCTTCCTAAGTGTATGTGGCGAATTGCTACTACAGGTGCCTTTTAATACCCTTCTCCTGTCTAATGTGGTGTACGGAGGTTAAATGACACTAACACCATATCTATGGGTTAAAGAAAGAACAATTGGTAGAGTGGGAATAAGCACTGAAAATAGTGGTTACTGATATATATAACTGAGGCCTACCTTATACTATTTATGTGCTTCTTGGACATCAGGTGTATACATTTAAGCAATCCTAACTCATGACCTCTGTCATGCCATCCAAGTAACAGTCCTTATATTGCTAGGTAAACACTGAGTTCTGTGATTAAATGCTAGATGCCCAGTCCTTAGACCAAACATTGCTGACATATGTCATTTGTGTTCCACAGATAAGAGAACATTCTAGAGATTGCTCCAAAACACAGGAGAGCTGCAGAAGTTGCACAAAAGTCAGATAAGTAAATTAGGTCTCTTTTGCAAAACATATATGTATATTCGCGCACGGCGTGTTTCCCAACAAGGTTCAAGTTCAGCATTATTCTAACGCATCGGCAGGAAGTTGCAGCCCGAAAGACTAGAACGGCAAGCAACTTCCTGTGGTGCAGCCCGTATCTTTATAGGCTGCACGGATCACACCCTGCCACACATAGGAGGCCAGGCTGAGCGCGAGCAAGCCTGGCACCTCATGCCTCTTTAATGTCCCACCAGTCACTCTCTGCCCCCTTATCTTAATCTTGTGGGTTCTTTTTCGTCCCTGCTTTGTCCCTTTGTCATAGTTTGTCTTTATCTCTCCATCTCCTTCTTTCCCCTTTCTGTGTTTTTCTCTCTCTTGCTCTGGATCAATGTTTGTTAAAAAAATCGTAAGTGCTGGAACCCAAAATGAGTGCTGGGGTCCACCTGCAACCAGTGGCTCAAATTAAACACTGCGTGTGGTGCAACTATAAGGACCTGCATTAAACACTGACGCTCCAGTACTGAGAGTTTAAAATACTTTGGTAATGGCAAAATGACCTGTTCGTGTTGTGAAGAACTGTTCTGCAGTTTGCCAGTTACATCCAAATACAGTATTCCAGGGGTTTGAGTATCTGGGCAAAGAGATCTATGTGAAACCTGCATGCAGGAGGCTGCAGTAAGAGTAACACAGCTTGTGTAGTTAATATGTATGTCCATACCATACAAATGCATACACAAATAACTTAATGTGTGCTGCAGGTTACACACAGTAGATATGTGCTGTGGAAGAGCTCTAGGAACACATCAGTACTGGCATCTCGTGCAACCTACAAGTTGATTTTGAAGTGCTTTATAAACCTTTTGTGATACTGGGATGTACTACAAATCAAGACAGATATGTACCATAAGAGCTCTGTGGATCTTTCAATACTGATATATTTGTTTAAGGTGTAAATCAAGATTGAGGTGCTTTTTTTATGAGCCATCTGTTTGTTTTGATAGTATCATTCCAGAGTGCACAGCTGCACTGTGAGAGCGCTAATAATATAGGATTACTTTTTCAGAAATAGGTACTCTGAGCCACAATACAGATAAAATAATTCATTAAGTGTCAGTATTTTGAAACTAAAGGACAGTGCAAACCCACAAGGATGCATTGCAAGAGTTTTGCATACGTCTTGGGTCAACTGAATTAGTGTGCTGTACATGTCTGGACTGAGGTGCATTAGCAGAACTCTCTTGATTTCTCAGTGGTAGGAAAGGTTAAAATAGCTGTGTATAATAACAGTTTGATGAATGTCTCAAATAATGGGAAATTAATACATGATGCAAATAAATGTGATTGTTGTGCCTGGGAATAGCACATCTCTGCAGCGCACTATATAATGTTCACTTAACTACTCCTTTGTCATAGTTTTTTAATTCAAAGTTTATTTGATCTAGCATTTAGTGTACTTGGACAAATGGCATGTAATGTCATTAGGGTCAAAGAATGTGTGGTATAATATCCTGTGATGTCATCAGGGTCAAAGGACATGTGATGACACTTCCGCTACCACTAGCATTTTGCTTAATTAACGTCCATGGCGACCCTGCCTTCTTAATGCCCTCTCAGCCAGACTTGTGGGTTATTTTCTTAATGTCATCTCCCTCTGCATCTGGGGTGGTGTCCTGCTTTGGGCTGTTCCCTGGCTCCTACAGTTCTTGGGGGTTGGGGTAGCTACAAGTCAATATTGCTGCCTTGACTCCAGCAGAGGTTGCCCTACATGGCCCACTACTTTCCACCTCCATCGCAGGGGTTATAAGCATTATGGGTGCCAGAGTCCCTGCCACCTGCAACACAGCTTTTGTGTGCTCCACATTCTCCTGGGACAGAACGCTGGCACTGGCCATCTTTCCTGTTGGCATCACAGGAAAGGTGATCCCATGCATGCCAGTGATGTGATGTTAAGTGGCTGCGCTAGATTCTTCACTATTACCTTTCCCAAATCCCCTGGGCGGAGAGAGCACTTCCCACCCCTCCTCCAAGGTCACGCATTGCATCCAATGAAAACTTTTAAAGGCTGGTCTCTGCACCATTGTATAGTGAAAACCTTTTCTCAGAAGAATTGTTTAGGTTCCGGAAAAAAAAACTATTCAGATTGGTGGACATCATAAGTCATATGTCGAACACTAACAAATCAGAGAGAATGGTCTTTCTGAATGTAGCCAAAGCCTTTGGCAGAACATGGCAGACCTACCAACATTCAGATAATTCTCACCATATTAGAGGAGACAATTTAAAGGGATGGATCTGGGGAGAGGCGGGTCCTTGACCCCATTACTCTCAGGAGACATGAGAGGTTGATGCCATGGAGAAAGGACGGGTCATAATGCTAAATGCTCAAACCTCAAGTCATTGCCCCCAACAAAGAACAGAAACAAAAGCTTCTGAGGCTGCCACTGGTGTCCTGGGGAGGTTACAAAACTTCCATGGATATCAGCTGTGGTCACCCTCCAAACACAATCTGGCAACCCACTATATACAGGGATTCCCACCTCATTTCCTTCTCCCATGGTGTGATATGAGCTCCTCAACGGACCATGTGATCTGAACCGCTATTGTATGACACACAATGGCACCATGTGTGTTGCCAGGTCTGTGGCACACAGTACTGATCAATAAGCTCATTAAACTCAAGTTTCCAAGCTCCCAGGTAAACCTGCTGTCTGGCTACCTGGCAGAACGCATCTTACACATAATTGTTTGAGTAGAATGCTCAGCAGTGCACAGTATCCTTCTCAGGGTGCCTCAGGGTTTTGGAGGGAGAGCTCTCTATGTTCGGTGCCCTTCATCAGCAAGTGGGAGGGGTTAGTCACGGTATAAACTCCCCTGAAGCAGTTGTCAGCACGCCCATCCTTCTAGACAACAGAGGCATCAGGAGCTGCCAGAAGCAACCGAGTGAGTCTGAGGGAGAGCCAAAAGTCTCACGGGTCTGATGATCTGGATACAGAGCAGAGACTATTTGAGAACTGCATCGCTCTGGTCTTTCTGGGGCTTACAAGGGTGTACTGATGCCTGGACTGTCTAGGTGTTGGGGTGGTGAGCACACAATGTGTTTAAATACTGCCAATTTCAAGGACGACTCGCCCCTCACCCTCCACAGGCATGCATTACGTTCATGAAGCATTAGCTGGGGAAAGTAGAACGCTTCCAACTGAATTAGCAATGTTAGTGAGTGCCTAAGTTGATGTTTATTACACACCCGCCCCCAAGTTGAACTAGTGAGGGTTTAACTCGAGCCGCCACTTAAAGGGCTCAGTGTATGTAAGGTAGGACACCTGATGGTTGGACAGTGAGCCTGGACTCCATACCTGTAGGCCTGTGAACGTGGCTTTACTGGGGCTAGATTGGGCAAGCAAACATAGGCTGCTTCTAGTGGGGAAGCTATGCAGGCGGAGGGCGCCTGCAGTGCCAATGTTGTGAGATTGTGTTGGGCTTGCATCATGGCTCTCCTTTGTGTTGGGCTCCTGCAAAAATTGCCAATACCTGCCTCGTGTACGGAGGTAAACAGTGGCTTCCTTTGTCTAAGGACTATATATATATATATATATATATTGCCCTTTGGAGTGCTTCTGGTCTATGTCTCTGCTTTGGCTGCAGGTGGACTTGTCAACTTTTCCCTGACCTCACTCGTGTTTTTTTCTCTTGCAGGTCTGTCACCATGTCGGTCTCTCACAGCTCCAAACTAAAGAAGTCTGTCCGGGAGAAGTAAATGAAATTCCCCCAGGGGGAGCAAGTGCTGGTCACCTACGTCTGGATCGATGGCACCGCTGCAAGACCAAAACCTTGGACCACGATCCCAAGTGCATAGAAGGCAGAGATCTGTACAGCCAGCGCTGTAGATGCTAAACCCAAGTGCCTCACCCACCCCGCAAGTGCGTTCAATTTCATCTCATACTTTCGGCAAGAACTGAATTTGAGCTTATAAACACGTAACCATTGTTCCGTGCTGTATAGTATCTTCAACTCTAAAGTGTTTTTTTTTTTTTTTGCCTTAGCTCTATTGACCTTCGGGGAAAAAAGACGATCTGTTGGTTTGACTAGCAGAGTTTTAAATGGGGCGGGTCCCTCCTTGTCTCACACCCAGCAGTATTTAAAAATTGATATTGAAACGTGTCCTTATCAGTTTATATATAGTCATGTCCTACAGGCAAAAGTGGTTTCTGGACTATTACTGCAAATACCGATAGGGTAATCCATGCCAGCAATGTACTTTACATGTTTTACTTAATCGTTACTTAAGCTTTCATTCCCTAAGCATGCTTTCTTATTTCAAGTGTTTCTGCAGGGTTTTATTACTGTGGAATAGCGCCTACTGTTAACAGATGGCCTGATTTAGACTTCCACTGAGATTCAGTATATAGACAGAGAAGATTACTCCATCTCCACCGCCTACATACACCTTTGAAAGCCCGACAGAGTAAAGGATGTTGAAAGTTTGGCCATGTGTTTGCCAGCTCTATGTAGAGTGGGCGAGCACATGGCCAGTTTTCCCTGTCTGTCACTGCCAGGTGTTCGGTAAGGGGCAGTGAAAACTGCAAAGGATTCCTCAAGCCAGGTGAGAAATCTCCCATGGCAAGGGGGTTATTTTTATTTTATTTTTTTCCAAAAGAAAATCTGCATTTCATTTTTTTTTTTTGAAAGCATAAAAAAATATTGAAAGTTTGATGGACAGCTCCGTCATATTGATGGAGCTGTCCGTCAAAACTTTCAACTTTTACACAAACAACCATGACAATGGTTCTTGTAAATGCAGGAGATGTCCGGTGGGTGGGCTGATGGGCATCTCTAACTTTGGTGGGGAGATTACCCTTGCCATGGCAGGGGTAAAATACTCCGCCTTGGCAATGGCACATAATCCATCCACCAAAGTGTAAATCAGACGCAGTGTTTCCTACGTGGGCTCTAATAAGAATTCCACTGGGGATACTGGGGCCAGAATTTACGATACTGGCCAGTATGTCTAAGTGAGATAATGGTGATTACAGGTTGTTTCCTCAAGAATGAGGGATAACGTGGACTCTGGAATGCTGGGTCCAAGTCCACGTTTCCCCCCTTTCTGGAGGGCTCATAGCCATAAACAATTATCATCTGCTTGGAGCAGGTGATGAATGCTTCGGGGGCTTTTTCTCTTGCCTGTGGGTGGGTGGAAGAGGCCCGGGGGAGAGTAAGCGAAGGTTCTTCTCTGAAATATTCAGGCAGGAATGGGCGAGGCGCAGCAGCTGAGCTCAGCCCCCGCAGCTCTGCTAATGATTCTAAGTTGGGTAGCTTCAGACCCATAGTTCTCAGGACTGGAGTTTGAGGGCCCGATAATTACAGACCTGGGAACACCATAAAACGTGCAGTTGACTCGGGCGGTATCCACCCTGGGATACAGCATACCGCTCTGGGCAACTTGTAACAGGGCTTTAGTGTGGGTGCACGTTGAGGTGATGGGTGTTTATAATGGGTCACAGTTCAGAGTTCCAGAACTGAGGCTGACGCTTGTGCTTGTTCTTCACAGTACTTGTCAGTGGACAATAAAAGTGTCAGAACACGTGTTCACCTAATTCTTCACCTCTCTGCAGAACACACACAGCAATGGAGATGTGTGCCCATTGCAATTATTGTTCTATATGAAAGTGTATGAAGGAAGTTCGCAGCTTTGCAAGTATTGACAAGGAGAAAGTCAAACAAAATGTAGTGCTTACATGTGTGTGTTTGAGGGGAACTGAAGAAAATGCAAGGAAGTACATGCAGGACAGAGTGAAAAGAGGGTGCTGAGAAGAAAAGGGATATAAATATCTGAGACTGAAGAGGAAAGTTGTCTGCAGGGTAGAACAGGAGTAATTGAGACAAAGACTACCACTCCTTCTACAGACCTTAGTAATATTTAATTCACAGTCTCATATTCTCAGAATTGAAACACTTTCAATTCTAATTATTGACAACAAAACCATTGTCTATCTGATACGGCTAACAAGCACTGGCAAAGCCAATAGGATTTGCTTGTTTTAGATGCATGTCCCATACTGTGCGATATGCCTGGATGCAATAATAGAAAGCTCAAGGAAAGCACCAAAATACTGATTGTGTGATATGCTGTGGGAAGCACAAAATTTTAGTTTCCATGTTTAAAGCCACAACCTAAGTTATATAAGCCACACCTCTTGTAAAGGATTCCTATTTATGCTTCTTAGCACATGACCCTTGTAGAGACCCCCCACTTTTCCCATCACAGGTAAAGCCATGCCAGAATTTGCACTGCAATCACCATAGGCAGCAATATATCTGCTTTAGTGTCAACTTGATTCTGTGCATGTAGGTGTTTGCCCCAGCGGATAATACCTCACTCCCCCCTGTATACATGTCTGTAAGAATGATGTACACCTTTGGCCATTAATGATTATTTGATGCAGGTAGAGCTGTTGGTATGGACACTCAGTGGGGTCTATGCGTAGCTCTGACAGCATGACGAGACTCTGGGCCTCATTTCGAGTTTGGCGGACGGGAAAGCCCATCTGCCAAAATCCCGACAGGGTGGCCACCTACTATGCGTCGACCTCCCCACCTGAGTCATTATGAGTTTCCCGCTAAGTCGGCGGGCAGAAACCTGAGTTTCCGCCCACCGGCCTGGCAGGAAACAGGCTACAGCATTGTCTCTGGCTCGTAATCGAGCCAGGCTGGTGGAGAACGAAGTCGTAATCTGCAGGGTAGCAATGATTGCATCGCTGACCTCGAGGATTACGATCTCTGCCACCACCAGGATCATGGATCCCCGCGGAGCTGGGGGATGTAATGTGGCGGTTGAACCACCGCATCTGCGGCAGTCCTGACTGCGACAGCGAATGACCCCTTTTCTCTAAAATCAATCGTTTGAGGACCGCATGGTGAGTAAGCATCAGTTGTGCAGTGGTACCCAAAAGGATGACTTCTCATCTCTATTCCAAAAATGTTAAGTCCTTTGCAAATCCAAAGCTCTAGGAATTTTTCAACCCAGCTCACTTCAGTTAAGCTCTTCTCGCCCTTCCTTTTACCTACTACTTTTCATCCCACTTTGCCTTCCTCATGTCCCAATCCACCCTCTGCCTATCCACAACCTCCTTGCTCCTTATGCACCTCTTTCTGTACAGCGCTCCACTGCTAGGAGGTTGGGTTTCCAGTCACAACTGTTAAGAGCCAACACTGCTTCTTGGAAAAGAAGCTGGGACTCCTAGGAAGAGATGAACATTTGTCCATGATTGTTATTCAGTTATGGCAGTGTCCTGACCTGATTCTGCATTTTTACACACTACAAAATAAACTGTAACCTATTTGACTTTGAACTTCCCATACAGATGTCCCAGAATGGAACTTTGAGGGCTTAGGTACCTACCAAGCCGAGGGCTCCAACAGCGACATGTACTTGATTCCGGTCCAGATGTTTAGAGACCCCTTCAGCTTGGGCCCAAACAAACTGGTGATGTGTGAAGTACTGAAATACAACAGGAAGCCAGCAGGTGAGAACTGAACACTACAATATAGCTTAGCTAAACGCTTCCACCCCACTGTTTGCACATGGCCATTCTTGGCCCTAATGATGTCAATCCTTTTGGTGCAACAACTAAGCACTTTGAGCGCTGTCTTAGCTCCTGTTTTTGCACTACAGTTATTTTTCTTTGTTTTTTTTATTTTAAGGCAATGTATTGGTACCCCTTCTGGGAAGATAATATTTTTTGTCTTAACTCGTAATATCATTGATTGTAATAGGCCCTGCAATTTATGTAGTTGGTACCCGCCCAGTGTTGCCTATGATCTATAGTGCACATCTTGGGGTGCTTCAGACACAATCCTAAGTCACAAAGATGGCCATTAACTGATGTTATGGGAATTACAGGCCATTTTCTTTTCAGTGTATTACTTGCAAAGACAAGGTGTGTCTTCCTCCATCTCCTTTTATGACTGACAACATTTTGTTACATTTTTGCTACTTGTTCTCGGGTCTTAATGTATAGATATATGGGGCAGGGGTATTATCTACTTGGATGTCTACAAACTATTCACCTTCCGAGCGCACCTAACGCACCTGAAGAACAACTCGCTTACACTTGTAAAAATACATAAGTCCTTGAGAGATTAGGAAAGCTGTGCTATGCTGTTAACTATGTTTAGGACTTTAACTATTAGTTAACTTTGGTATGAGTGAAAGCATTTTGCCCTTTTACAAAGATCATATACACACACAAAGAAGGTCTCTTCACTTCCAGGGACCACTGTGGCCGTGGTTTTTAAGACTAAAAATATGTTTGCTTTCAGCCATTTATTTGTGTTTGACGAAAGCCCAGCAGCCTCCACAAGAATGTTTTTCAAAGACCATGTCAAAATATTAATTGACAAAGCCAAAAGGCTGGCAGACTACACCAGATCTGTGCTTTACCATTGCTTGCTGACAACTGCCGCCTGCATGCACACCCTGCAAAACAGTAGCGTGTTGCCACTGCGCAGGGATGGTATCCTTTGAAGACACAGAGGGGCATATTTATTGTATTGTATTGTATTGTAATAGTATTTATATAGCGCTTACTACCCCTGACGAGGCGTCAAAGCACTTTTCGGTGAGTAGCACGCTACTCTGGAACCCAAGAATTAGTGATGGATTAGTATCGGGAAATACGAGTACAGTTTTAGTATTATTATGAGGTAATTTGAGCCGCGGATATGAGAGTTTGTTAGTTAGATCGACTTGAGTAATATGAGAAAGTGGAGTACAGGTCCCAATGCAGCACTTTTCTTGCGTTCCCCCTTGCCTCTCGTAACAACACCATGGTTGCCCCGTACTTAAAATAAGTGGTACCAATTCACAAAAGTGTCAACATTTTTTACGCTGTTGTGGCACTTTGCTGCACTAGCACCAAAAATGTTGGCGCTAGTGCAGCAAAGCACAGGGAGGCCAATAGATTACTATGGGTGTGTCACTTTAACGCCTACCCTGAGCAGGCTTTGAAAATGATGGCAAAAATGGCACAGGGAAATCTTGTAAATTTTACTGAGCCAATTTTTCGGGCCTCACTGCGTGGGAAACCCCACCCCCTTGCATACATTATGCTTGGCGCAGGCATAATGTGGTGCAAGGGGTTGCAAAGTGGCACAATTAATGCACTGCGCCACTTTGTAAATATGGCGTGGGGGAGTTGCCACCTTACTGCCGTCATAGAGTCATAAAAATGATGCTAAGGTGGCAGTAAGGCAACGCAAGGGACTTGCAAATGTGTCCCAGAGTGCCTTA
The DNA here is from genome assembly GCF_031143425.1 of Pleurodeles waltl. Taxonomy (NCBI): domain Eukaryota; kingdom Metazoa; phylum Chordata; class Amphibia; order Caudata; family Salamandridae; genus Pleurodeles; species Pleurodeles waltl. Next base: position 1,606,568,914 of record NC_090445.1, read on the forward strand.
CGATTGTCACAGTCATCTGTCTGTCAGTCTCTCCCCATCAGTTATCACCTGTCCCAAGGATGTCACGCCCATCCTTGCATCCGTCTATGTCCAGATTGTAGTGAATCAAAACATTGCCCCTTACCTCGATACACTCTGAACTCTCCCTTCTGCAACCAAAACGTCACAATGGACTCAAATGGGAGCTCTTTCCTGTTTTGGCTGTGTAATTGTGGACTGCTGTAGGATTCTGTCTCCCGTGATCAAATCTGGTATATACTTACCTGAAAATTAAAGAAATGGTACCATCGTTTTATTTCAGAATAACACTTTTGCCACACTTGAAGGGAAGCAAAGAGCTGGACTAGTTGTTCCTCCCTCGTTCTAGTTGTTCCTCCCTCATTCTAGTGCCAAACAATACCCCTTTGCATGAAGCTGGGGCATTAGCATTCGTGATCGGTTGTGCATAGACCTGTCTCTGTTTTTTTAACGACCCTACGCTTTGCCCCACAGAGACCAACCTGCGGCACACATGTGAGTCTGTGATGGAGAAGGTGAAGGACTTCCACCCGTGGTTTGGCATGGAGCAGGAGCACACGCTGCTGGGGGTAAACAGTCATCCACATGGCTGGCCAGAGAACGGCTTTCCAGGACCCCAAGGTAATCACAGTGGTGTCAAGCAGGTCTTGAGGATGGGTGCTGTCTTCGTCCAGGATCGAAGGGCTGCATCTTAAAATGAAACATTTCACTACTCATGATGGTGATTGTATGGACTGGCATTGTCGTAAGGTGGGCAGTGAAATCGTGCCTTGTGCTTGGGAATAGGGCTGATAATTCGCAGGAACTCATTACTTGACTGGTGAGAATTGCTTTCAAACATCACACTCCCATTGCTCCACACGGATAGCAGCTGTCTGCACACTGAAGGTCGCGTGGTCCGGTAACTCTGCTGGTCATGTGGTGTATGCACGGCCAGGTGTTTACCTTCACGTGTTTGCCTTGTGCTCCGTTAACTCTTTCAGTTTAGCTGCAATCATTAATTGTTTTCAGAGCATTTATTTCATATCGTCAAGCCACTGACCTCTCTAGCTGCTGATTATAGGCACCCACTCCCACACACAGGTGTGTACGCAGCATTGTACTCCTCTGCACTCACGAAGAGAAAACGTGATAATTGTTACCTATAGCTGTTGGTAGGGCACGTGCCATCTAAGCATGTTTTCTTCCCTTGCCTAAGTGGCCCAGAGTGCATTAATCTGATGCACGTCCAGTGTTTCATCCTGATATAACTGACAGCGAATGCCACACATTTCGGCCCTCGCGAGACGCCCTCGAGGACGAGCTTCTTCATTCCCTCGTTCGGGCTCAAATGAGTTCCTGGGTGTGTTAGAGGGCTGGCGCTTTACCACATTGCAGAACGTCTGATTCGTTGATTTTTTGTCAGTCAGAGAATTTGCCTCTTCATGGGTCCTTCCTTCTTCTTCACCAGTGGTTCCAACCTTTTGACTTCTATGGACCCCCAATTTATCATTACTGGAGCCTGGGGACCACCACTGATTTTTTATTGGATTCCGGGACTCCCACTACAAGGCGTGCCTATATGCCGGCGTCAAGATCGGCGGAACCAAAGTCATGCCTTCTCAGGTACAGAGACAATGTCCGCACCTGACGAGCTCGTGTATGTTCACAGCGCAGGGTTTTTTCGAGCTCAATATTTCGAAACAGCCTGTATCTTGTAGGGGGTTTGAAGGCAGTGTGGGTGATGCTGTTGGATATTGCAAAGGGATGGTCTGTGAAGGTGTATGGAAGAGCGCTGACACCATTGTACCTAGTTGGATGACAGATGGCCTTGCACTGGGTGCACTCTGTTAAACATTCACTCAGTTACAGCTTCTCTGGCTTCCTGGTATCTTCCAATTTAAGGCTCTCTGCAACAACAATACAGCCTTGTCCCCAGAGGCACTTTAAAAAAATATATATATTTTAAACAGAAAAATACCGCCCACAAAAACCTTGCACTCTGCTACAACTAACTTTCCAATCTTAAAATTCCACATAAACAGACCAGTTGACCTTATCTTTTCCGTGTGCTCAGGTAAGCTCCGGACCCTTCTGCCACATAACCTACGTGCTACAGCGAATTGTTGCTCCTGCTGGCATTCTTGAAAAACTTGACGAATTCCCATTTGAATGGTCTAGCGCTAAGAAACCTATGGTGAAAGAGCGCTCAACACCGTATCCTTCTGAGTTTTTTTTCTGGTGCTGAGGAGTGGATGGCAGTAGACGTTTAATCTTATTCTTGGACAGTCTTGTCAGGTAATGCTGTTGGGATGAAGGCCTTTCTTAGGTACGGATGCCTTTTGAGTGACCGTATCTTAATAGTACAGTGTGCAGTAAGCTACCTCTAGGCACTCTATATTCTCTCGTCTAACTGTGCAGCAAAAAAGATACACAGGCTTTTACTGTGGCCTTAATGGAAAAGATACTATGGTCAAATATATATATTTGTTAAAGTTCAGGAATGAGCGTAAAGCTGCGGCCACACTCCCTATGGGTCTAGAAACCCAGGCTGAATTAAGAGTGGATCTGATTGTACTATTGAATATTGATCCCCTGAATACTGTGGTACAAGAATATCGAGGGCCATAATATCAAAAGTGCGTACATATAGGGAAGTATATATAAACTATTTCTACCTCCACATGTACATGCCGTGAAGATATATGTACTGTGTAGGTACATATATGTGGAGTTAGGTGAAAAAATACAGCGAGCGGTCTGTATTGTTTTCAATATTTTGTCTTCTTTGTTGGGTCCCATCAATATTCTGAGTGTACATCGGTGGATTTAATTGGATATGGGAACGTTATATCTTCAACTTGGAGGGCTTATGTCCACATAGAAAGAACTCTGGAGAGTAACATATATGCAATCGTTTACTTCCATCTTTGGGAAGAGACAACGTGAACGCTTTTTCTGAGCACCTGTCTAAGGCCTAATGGACTTTCAAGTAGACTAATGTTCTTCACTGTGTGGAAAAGAAATTTGAGCAAGCCAGGAATATGCTCAAAATTGAAGACCCTGGCTACATAAATGTAAGTTGTTGGGCATTGTTTCTGATGATAGGTTTGGCACATTCACTTATCAGTTTGATTGTACTAGCTATGGTTGTCAGTGAATAGTTGAAGTGGAGTTGGTGGCTCTGAGATTAAGCACTGACCTGACATATGCATACACAAAAGAAATGAACCCCCAAATCCTGCCAAGTGTTGTAGTGCAGGTGTCCATAGAATGCACCTGTAATACTTCCTAAGGCTTGTATCTCCATGTGGAGATATGCTTTTTTGGGCACCCAGCACAGTTCCCAATAGGATACCTTAACTTACAGGAGTCCTTTAGCATTAGGCTTGGCACTGCCTTTTGATCAACGTAATAAATTGTTTTCTAAATGTGTTTCTTTGAGTAAAATCTAACCAGCAATCCTGTTTTCTTTCGGTGCTCAGTGGGAGTTCCAAGTGGGTCCCTGCGAAGGCATTACCATAGGAGATCATCTCTGGATGGCTCGCTTCCTTCTGCACTGAGTGTGTGAACATTTTGGGGTTGTGGCCACGCTGGATCCCAAGCCGATGGCAGGAGATTGGTTAAGTGCTGGATGTCACACCAACTACAGCACTGAAGCTATGCGCAAGATAGGTGGACTCAAGAAAGTCACCTGACAACATTTTACTGTAGCTTTTTTTTCAGATTTTACTAGTTCATGCTCTATGATAGAAAGTGACAGAAGCTAATTTTGGGTTGTATCACGAAATGAGTGGTGTCTAAGCTCCAAATTATTTTCCTACCCCGAAAGGCAAAATTCTCCTGGATGGTGCTTGTTTATGTGCGCAGTGGTACACCACTCTAAAGTTACTTTCCCCTCTCTGAATGTTGAATTGCTGTCATTTGTGTGAACTTCCAGTACATCTGGAAAGGGGAAGGGAGATAAGGTAAAGAAGTTTTTGTTGTGATGAGTAAACAATAGGATTTCACTGTAATATTGATGTGAGCAAATGGCCATAGTTTACCTGACTAGTGGGACAGCATTGCATTGACAGCTAGATGGCTTTGAGACACAGATGGCTGTACACTTTATCTGTTGCTTGTGAGTTCTGCATATGCAGAGGAATGTGATGTGGTGGCATTGCTTAGCCAGGAAGATGGCCTTGGTGCAGTATTCTCCTGGAGGGTACAGGAGTGCTGATTTACAGGCATGAAAAAAAGCCTTTAGTGTGAAGAGATACTAGACAGATGTAGGCAACCGAATGCCTAATTGAATTCGTTTATTTTTTCGGGTAGGTGAGTGGGAGAGGTCTCTCAACTCTAGCCTTCCATGTGGTTGATCAGAAATAGCAAATGGAATGGCTCATCCATTGCAAGTTGTAGGCCTGTACCACTAATTGAATACCAGCCAACAACCCTCATGTAGGCAAGGTGCTGCAGAAGAGGACTCCAGTAAAGTGTTATGACCATATGCTGTTTAATGTTAACCTACACGTTTCCCTGCTTCCTTTCCTCAGATACATCGAGGATGCCATTGAGAAACTCAGTAAGAGGCATGACTACCACATCTGTATGTATGACCCCCACGGGGGCAAGGACAACTCTCGGCGGCTAACTGGACAAAATGAGACCTCCAGAATCCATGAGTTTTCCAGTGGTGTATCCAGATGAGGTCCCAGTGTCCGCATCCCACTCCAGGTAGGCCAAGAAGGCTTTGGCTATTTTGAAGACCGCCGACCTTCAGCCAACTGTGACCTTTATGCTGTCATAGAAGCCCTGGTGCGGACAACACTTCTCAACGAGACCAGCAGTGAAACTAGAGACTACAACAAAAATTAGTTTCTTAAATAGCCAAATTCTCTCTGCACTCTTTTTCTGTAGTTGGATTACCTGTTCACCTCAAATACAGTATTTTTATTCCAATGTGCCAGTGTCCAAATCCCATTGGTGATAGGTACATTCAAGTCACTTGGTTCTCTCACACCAGGTTGCAAATGATACATTTGGCATGACCTAGGTTAATACCTTGCAGACAACTCAGGTCCTCCTGAATTGGAATTCCAGGGTAGAAGTGGGGTATCAAACGCTAACTACCAAAGTTTTGCATGGGTGTGAATTCAAATATATCCCAGTTCTCATCATCTCATTGGGTTGGGTTTCATCCACTCTAGCTGGCTCACCTGTTTGCACTTGTGCCCACAAGTTGGCATTTGCTAGAGGGACTTCCATCAGTACGCTCTTGTGCTTCATTTGTCAACATCTGCTAGCCCTCCCTGGAGTTTTTTTGTTAAGAACTACTGGACCAAGTTACTGTCTTTTTATTGGAGCACTCCATAAGAGTGCATTCCCCACCTCTTCCAGCGTGGCCACAACAGTACAAAAAATGTATGAATTTGCTGGGGTTTGAATAAAGAGTCAATTTTATCAGGTTGCTTTTGCTTTAGCTCCCGCGTTCCACATGCAGCATGAAAGTCCAGACTTTGGCACATAAAGGCAGCATTTATGGCGAGGTGCCCAGGGTGGGTTGTTATAAGGACTGAGCAAGTTTTGAGGAAGAAGTTGTACTTAGCACTGCTAGTGCAGAGATGTCTCTTCTCCTCGAGGCCCATAAACCTCCTTCCTGGGCTGCTACAGAGCACCAAATGGCTTGAGCATTAGTTCCTGTGTAAAGTAAATTGGGTGTGGGCAAGCGTTTACTTTTCAATTATGGCACTTCCTTATTCATATCTTCAAACAGCTGTTATGTTTTTTATGTCCCAGGAACTAGTCCTCAGTGTTGTATGCATACTGAATCAGGGGAACATGTTTTTTACACTTAGTGCAGTGTTCTGTGTGAAAAATATATGTAAAAGAAACCATGTTGTTTATAAATAATGAAAATGCTGAATGCAATGTACCATTTTTAAACTCAACTTCAACTGCCAGAAAATAAAACAAACTTCGCTGACCAAGCAGATTATGCATGGACCAGGGAATCTTCAGAGGTCTGAAATAGTCATGGGGAGTTGGGACTGTAGTGTTTTATAATGCATGCCGATATCAGAACACTTAGGCAGATATCAGGATGTCCAAAATGTGCTTGAATACACTGGTGCAGTAAAAGGAATAGTTAACTCTATTTCTCTCGAAGGGGTATTTCCATAATAGTCATAAGCGCTGAATAGTTTCGCACGCCTGAGGGGACCCCGGAGCACTGTTCTGAAATTGTCTTCTTAAGTGTAGATGTTCGCCTTTCTTCAGGAAGGCCTGCAAAGTCACTTAAGTATGTCAATATGCAGCCTACAGGAAGGGCTACAAAGGCCACAATTTTCATCCTACTTGGTTGAAAAAAGGGTAGTGTAACGTAGATATGCATTAAAATGCATGGATATTTTAAAGATTTCGCAGAAAAATCTTTCACTAACCTTTTTGCAATGTTACATAAAGATGAAGCAATGCAGGGCAGTGTAGCCAATAGGCTGCCATTATACAGAATGAAAATGAAGCTGTGCCTTTAAGAGCAGATGGTCCTCCTCTATCCCATCATGCTTAGCAAGCAGCAGTTACCTCAGTTCTTTTTTCCGGCTCCTTCTGACAGGACCCTGAAGCATTGAGCTCCACCTATTTATAGGTTTCTTCACAAAAATGTATGATCAAATCATTTTGATTCCACTTTTACTCGACATTTTTCAACTTGCTTGATTATTTTCAGTCTTTTTTTGTAAAATTTTGACAGAAATGTAGGCCTTTTTTCCATCCAAAATGCCGTCACTTTTTGACAAGTGCCCTCACTGTGGCAGAAAGGCCAAAACAGACCCACACAAGGTCTGTATTATATGCCTTCCAGTTTCTCATATACCAGATGCCTGTGAGATATGCAAGAACTTCTCCAGGCACACCCTACGTGACAGGGAGAAAATTTGCCTCCAGGCCACAGAGGACAGCAGACAGAGAAAGCAGCCTACCAGCAGGACCTTAGAGGGAGGGGAAGGTCAGTCTTCAACCAGGGCTCTTACTTCGTCATCCAGGACAGCTTCTAAACACAGATGTGGTCAGAAACTACGCAGGTCCCGGTCAATGTCGGGAACATCGACGTCGATGCAAGTAACAGCGCCAACATGTTCGCGATTGAGAACAAACTCGCCGGCGAGGAAGTGACACTGCTTGCCGTCGCGCCGCTTGTCGACGTCAAGCGTTTACATGCCGTTGAGGTGACATGGACACCCGACGTCGAGGAGTGACTCTCTCGCGAGGTCACCGTCAACACGGCATGGAAGATCGACATCACGAGACACCCAACATCATAGACGATCAACGTCGACCACCCGACGTCACGAGGGATCACCGTCGAGGGATACCCGACGTCATGAAGGATCGACATCGAGAGGAACACGTTGACGTTGTACATCGACGTCTAGGTGTCTGTCAACATCAAGGAGGTCTCCAAGGAAGAGAAGGAGAGTTTACTCCACATCTGAATCCTCTGCCTCTCTCATGATACTGCCATCTTCTCCTCAGCCATCTCCCCCTCCACATATGACAATGCTTTTGTTGCTCTCTCCTCCACCAGCTCCAACGCCTCCTTTGGCGCCTCCTCCGATACCGCCTTCAGAACCGGCCCTTATGACTCCTGCAGGATCCTCAAGACATTCACATCATCAGTCTTCTAGACGCTCCTCTACATCGAGACACCGCCAACGTCATGACTCAAACAACAGGTCAACATCTCGCTCCTCATCGTCTACTAGGGACTATTCTCCAACTCTGTCTGACTCTCCTTCGCCATGAATCTCACCGATTGATCACTGAAACACTTTTCAGGAGGTCCTTGTCCAGGGTGTCACCAAACTTAACATCCCTATGGCAGTACCTACACTGACAACATCAGTTATCTTTGAAACCCTACACCAACTCTCTTCTGCAAGACCCTTGCTTCCACTGGTCCCGGGTCTGCTTGAACCGGTGATGAACTTATTCTTGACACTAGCCATGGCCAAAACTGCACCTTCTAGACTCCAGAAGAAATATCCCTCCACAACAGGATCCTTTATTCCTAAGGGGAGACCCAACACCAGATTCAGTAGTTATTGTCACTGCCAAGAAGCTTAATTCGACTTCTCCTTCATCCTCCTCTCCACCAGACAAGAAGAGTAGAAAGATAGATGTGGCAGGCCGCAAAGTTTGTTCAACATCGGCCATTTCCATTAAGACAACTAGAGCCACGGCCCTTTTGGGCAGATATGATTGTGCTCTTTGGGGCTCCATCATTCAATTCGCTGATCACCTTCCCAAGGATAAGAAGGGAGATTTCCTTGAAATTATTAACAAAGGTGCCATGGTCTCTAACCAGATTATAAGCGCCAGACTATTTCGGCCTCAAGTCAGCACCCAGGACGTTCTCCAAATGCATGGCGGTGGTGGCAGCCCATCTAAGAAAACATTGAGTCTTTGCCTATCCCTACCTAAATGATTGGCTCATAAAGGCTTCCACATCTCAGGAGGCCCAACTGCATTTCAATTGGACCTACCAACTACTCCAATGACTGGACCTTCAGGTCAACCTCACCAAGTCGACGCCTTCACCTGTCCAGAGTTTGCACTACTTAGGTGCCACCATCGACACCATTCAAGCAAAGGTGTTTCCTTCGGAGGAGCGACGTTCATCGATCCTCCGGAAATGTGAAGTTCTCGAGAAAGCTCCTCAGAAGCTCCTCAGTCCACAGCAAGAATAGTCTTGTCTCTTCTGGGGTCGATGGCTTCTTGCATCTACCTCACTCCCAATGCTCGCCTCCACATGAGGCCTTTGCAGGAGTGCCTGTAAAACCAATGGAATCAGCTGATGGGCAATTGGGAGGACAGGATTACTCTCTCTCCACATGCAACCCAATCCCCCAAGTGGTGGTGGTCTCCGAGCAATCTCCTGAAAGGGATGCCATTTCACCAACAGCCTCCCGCACAGACGATAGTCACGGACACATTGTTACTCGGATGGGGTGCCCATATGGATCATCTACAGATTCAAGGCTCCTGGTCTCGGAAGGAGAGATCGTATCACATCAATCTCCTAGAGCTACGTGAAGTCCATCTCGCCCTCAAAGCCTTCCTTCCGGCATTCACCACGAATACTCTGCTTCTTTAAACGGCCAATACAGCCACCATGTATTACTTGAACAAGCAGGGAGGCACCAGCTCCAGGACTCTATCTCTGGAGGCTTAAACAATCTGGCACTGGCTTCTGGCCAGGAACTTAACAATAACAGTGACTCACCTCCCTGGCATAGAAAATGTTCAGGCAGACGCTCTCAGCAGAGCGATAGACGAAAACCACGAGTGGGTTCTACACGACAATGACGTTCGCTGCATCTTCTCCATGTAGGGTACCCCTTCTATAGATCTATTCGCAACACCAGAAAACAAAAAATGCCTAGACTTCACCTCCAGGTACTACCGGCGCGACGGCGAGCAGTGTCGCTTCCTCGCCAGCGAGTTTGTTCTCAATGGCGAATATGTTGGCGCTGTTACTTGCCATGACGTCGATGTTCCCGACATTGACCGGGACCTGCGTAGTTTCTGACCAGAACTGTGTTTAGAAGCTGTCCTGGATGATGAAGTAAGAGCCCTGGTGGAAGACTGACCTTCCCCTCGCTCTAAGGTCCTGCTGGTAGGCTGCTTTCTCTGTCTGCTGTCCTCTGTGGCCTGGAGGCGAATTTTCTCCCTGTCACGCAGGGTGTGCCTGGAGAAGTTCTTGCATATCTCACAGGCATCTGGTATATGAGAAGCTGGAAGGCATATAATACAGACCTCGAGTGGGTCTGTTTTGGCCTTTCTGCCACAGTGAGGGCACTTGTCAAAAATTGACAGCATTTTGGATGGAAAAAAGGCCTACATTTCTGTCAAAATTTTACAAAAAAAGACTGAAAATAATCAAGCAAGTTGAAAAATTTCAAGTAAAAGTGGAATCAAAATGATTTGATCATACATTTTTGTGAAGAAACCTATAAATAGGAGGAGCTCAATGCTTCAGGGTCCTGTCAGAAGGAGCCGGAAAAAAGAACTGAGGTATCTGCCTCTTGCTAAGCATGATGGGATAGAGGAGGACCATCTGCTCTTAAAGGCACAGCTTCATTTTCATTCTGTATAATGGCAGCCTATGGGCTACACTGCCCTGCATTGCTTCATCCTTATGTAACATTGCAAAAAGGTTTGTGAAAGATTTTCTGCAAAATCTTTAGAATATCCATGCTTTTAATGCATATCTACGTTACACTACCCTTTTTTCAACCAAGTAGGATGAAGAATTTGGCCATTGTAGCCATACCTCTATGCTGCATAGTGACATTCTTAAGTGACTTTGCAGGCCTTCCTGAAGAAAGGCGAACATCTATACTTAAGGAGACAATTTCAGAACAGTGCTCCGGGGTCCCCGCAGGCGTGCGGAAGTATTGAGTACTTATGACTATACATGGATATCCCCTACGAGAGAAAAAATGTACCCCTCAATCTATATTTTCTTTTCAAGTTTACCAGATCATTCCATCAGAAACTCATCCACATTACTTTTTTTTATTTTGCATTCTGATACTTATTCTCTTATTTAGCTATGAATTCAGGACTATAATGCACACATAAAAAAAACTTTGACTGGATCAGCTACTGAAGCTGACATGGAAAAGTGAGAGTTCTGCCTGTGGTAAGCAAGTCTATCTTATGTCAGTGGAGGGTTGATGACTCCTATGCAGTTAACCAGCGTATTTTGGAAGGAATAAAGAAGCTGTCAAGAAAGAGGTAGTTGCAATAGGCCAGTGTGGGAAAGTTGACTATTACCTGAGGTGGATGATAGGTAGTCCACCATAAGTAATAATATCACTGTTTTTGTTAGGTGCAGTAAAGGTTTCAGTAACTTAAACCTGCAATTACCCCTGGTAGGTATGGCACAAAATAGGCTTAACTTAAGATAATGTGTAAAACATTTAGAAGTACAGTTAAAAAGTCAAAAACACGACAGAATAAAAATCCTGCTCCATTTTATAAAAATAGAGAATATTTTATTGAACTAAATGACCCCAAAACAACAAAAATCCAATAAGAGGAAATGTAGATGTGAAGTTTTAAAATGCAGGAGAGAGCCTGGACTCCAGATCCTTCCTCGCCTTTGGTGTGTTACTGTGCTGACTGCTTGCTGCGGGCTGTAAATATATATATTACCTAGTGGCAGTTGTCAGTAAGTAGTTATAGTTAGGACCATGTTTCCATAGAAAAAACATTTTTTGACTTGCCTATATTTTTGGCACTGTTTGACGAATCTTCACAAAACTTTCCCCAAAAAAGTGGCCCGAGATTCTTGGTGCGCACAGGAAGTTTCGAGGTGATCTGTTAAAAAAAAAACATTGCATTTCCCATGTTAATTCCCATAGGATCTGTCAACACGTCTACAGCCCAGACCACGGAACAGAATTACACCAAATTTGCAGAAAGCTAGCTGCTGGTACGCAGATTGTGCTTTTTGTTATTTAGTGTAAATCCATTCAGTAGTTTAGGAGATATTTAAGGACAAATACATTTGTATACATCTGGTAGCGATTAATCATGAAATTTGCGGATTTTCACAAATACACGTGCAAAAGAAGCGTTGCAATTGACTTTCTGCCACCTGACTAGAAAGTTGTGACCGCCATTTTATTTGACGGAACACGGTTCCCGGGGGTGTAAATTAAAAAAGACATAAAGGGCCAGGGTGAAGGTACCCTGACTCCAGGGGTGTGATATAGGTGTGTTTTTCGGTCAAATTATAAATTTAATATCATTTTGCATAACGGCAGGCGATATTCGCAAAAAATCATGAATTTTCGGGAATTTCTGTGATTAATTTGCAAAATATTTTCAATTATGAAAAAGTTTGAAAGAAAAAACACAGACTCATTGATACAATAATTCATTCACTCATACATGCACTCAGAGGCTCAAGTGCCCACTCACTCAGGCACTCACGCACCCACTCACACATCCACTGACAGAGACAGGCCCTGTGGCCAACCTACACTGCACAAGACCAAATGCCCATGCGTGGGGCGGTGTTGGGTGGTTATATGTTTGCAATAACATGATTCGTAAGAAAACTGTGCATGGCAAGGGCATGAGTTATCATTACTTGAAAAAACTCTAACTAAAACTTCTGAATTTCTATGGTTTTGTCCAAGTAAATTCAGAACCTAACTATAGCATCCCTGTAACCCTTATTTTCAGTGACTATATACAGTAGCTATACATACATATATACATAGATGTATATATATCTATATATTCACTGTGGGGCAAAGTTACAGGCTGGATCTGAAGATGAGGTTGTTGACGAAGGGTTGGCAAAGGACGAGGTCTAGGTGAAGCCACTGACACAGGCGGGAAAAGCTCTGAGGAGGAAAGGTTCATGGTTCACACACAGGAATCCGCCATCATTGATGTGATGCTGCTCAGCATCAGACCTCTTAAAGATTTCTACCTTTGGACTTAAACTCTGTTCTGAAAGTCGAATTCCTTCAGCGGGTCAAGGCTGCAGACTGTAACCAAAGAGGGTTCAATGTCATTGGATGCCAATCAGCATCAAGCCCGTTGAAATAGATTTTCTGCAACGGAGAAGAACATAGTTGGAACTTCGGAGAAGTCATGCGCACCAGCAATGCATCCTTGGCAGATCAAGTCTTCTGTCGGTTCTCTAGGACCTTTAGGGACAACCCTTAAATGTCAGGAATCACTCCAGCATAAGCAAACAGCAGGTTCCAGTTGGAACTGAGCAGCTTGGCTCTCCAGAAAAGTGCCTTCCTTATGTCTCTGTTGATTAACAGGAGGTCAGTCCACTTCTCAGTCCTGGGTACAAGTGGGAGCGGGGTCAGCCCTCAAAGTTCTCCTCACAGGTCCATGGGTGTTCTGCACATTTACTCTTAAAATTTAGGACTCCTTTATATCCTTTCACCTATTTTTGCTTGGAACAGTGTATTTTGTTTATCCGTATCTGTTTATCCCGTTCTGCACATGGTACTGGGGGTGGCACTTTTATGCCCAATGCCAACCTGTGGGCAAGGAAAACTCTTGGCCACACCCTAACCAATGTGGTAAACATTCCTAGCAGTGACCGTACCCACTTTTGCAGCACTTCATGTGTGTTGTACTGTGAACTGCCGAAGGCTGCCTCTCTCTTCCTAAAACCAACATGGAAGAACATTTCTTTCCTGTGCAGAGCTCCCTGTGTCTGCCCAGAGGTGTGGCTATGATAATGGGCGAACCTTCCCTTATGGTCACTCCAACCCATTCTGGGGTAGGTCCAATTTAACAGGGCTTGGAGATAATCTGGCTATGAAGACAAAATGGAGGCAAGTCTGGGTGTGAGCAATATCTCCCAATGACAGGATAGGCATACTTTAAAGCTCAGGAAGGTGCTGGAAGCTACCCCCACGGCTCCTGCTCAGGGAGGCAAAACATCTCCTTACCCCCGAGCCTTTTATACACTGTCTGGGCAATACACATCTCACTAAAGGAGAGCCATCAACAGTCAGACCACATTGAATGCTGGCATAAAAGCACATTTTGCTTTAAAAAGAAAAATGACAACTTTCTAAAAGTATCACTTACAAAACAGTAATATAAAACCCAACCTGACCATTATGTTGGATTTTAAATTGTTATCTAAATAAGCCCTTGAATCATTTTTCTGTTTCCAAATTGAAGTTAAGTATTTAAGGTGTTATCTAGTGTTTTCCTGGGGAGAGCTAGCTTTTCCTCCGTGAAAAATGACTTTAGAGGTGTTTTCACTGTCAGGACATACAAAAACATAAAATATGCATGTCCTTCGTTTCAAATACCAGATAGCCTGTCTTATTGGCATTTGGGGCCTAAGGATGACTTATAAGTATTAAAAATAAAGATTTAGGCCTGGCAAAAGGACTTTGGGGCCAGTCGAATTGGCAGTTTTAAAACTACACACCTAGACTGCAGGGGCATGCCTAGGGACATGCTTTGCATTGTCATGTAAGTAGTGGCACAATATGTCCCGCAGTCCACTAGTGGCATTTAGCTTACAGGCTCTTGGTACACTTTTGTGCCATATACTAGGTTCGTATAGGTAAGTTAATTATGCCAACCAGGATTGTAGCCAATTTCAACATGTTTTAGGGGTCAGGGCATATGCACTGGGGCCTGATTAGCAGTGCCCCAGAGCACACACAACAACAGCAGCATATGTATAAACAAAATGTGAGTGGTAATACAAAAAGTGTCATTTCATACACGCGGCATTTCTTCTGCAGGAGAATGCACGAATATACTGGAATGAAGTGTACTAAGACTTAAATACCCAAAAGTGAAACCACCCCAAATGCTGCCTTCTTCTCTGAACCAGAGCTTTCAAGTTTTTCATGCATGAGCAGTTTATTCAGAACCGGGTGTTGTTTTTGCTTTCTTTCTTTGATTGCCTGTTTAGCACATTGTAAAATGAGGGCCAAGTCCCCAGAATACTAAAGGAACTACTCAAACACGAATCTGGGAATCTCAAAACCTCTGCTGCACATTAGGGACGTATACCCAAAAAGCCAATGCCTTCAGTCTATGTGGAATTTCAAGGGGTCTTTGTTGTATTTTGCAGGATGAGATACATTACGCAACTCCATATCATTTTGCTGTCACAGTGCTTAACACTCCAGGTCTGTCTGTCCCCCATCCCATCCTTCCATGCAGACCACCTCTGTTTGCCCCTCTTACATCTCTACATCGCCATATTATATCATACACCATTTATTTACCTCATAGCTGATCATCAAAGGTGCAAGCATACAATGTATTGAAGGAATTTTGGAACATTGCTACCAACTGCACAGCACAGATAAAGTCTATAATAGCACCCTTTAATAATCACTAACCACTAACAGTACTAACCGAAAAGGCCTGCTGAGACCAAAGACATCTTCCACAAATTGTTGGCCAGCGGAATACTCTAACATAGACCACCTTCCAGGCCCATAATAGTCATTCTGCATACGGACATCCAATAATGACAAAAAGCATGAGCCTAACACAGTCCAGTTTGCCAAATCTCTTGATTTGACATCTCATGTTGGCAGTCATTTAAAGGAAGGCTGTCAACTGTAGAAGATCTCTGATCCCCCTCATTTTTACTGGTATGTTACGTCTTACTGATCCTTTTTTTTACTAGAGCAGACCTCTGATCACCCTCATTTTTTTCGACCCCCGTTACCTCTTGCAGATCCATAAGTTCACAGAGTAGACGACTTTCTGCCACAGCAAGCATGTGGAATCAGACCGGGAACAAAAATTTAGAACTGGCAACACAATAAAGAGGCTTGCAGAGCTAACGAGATGCCAGCATTACACCTGTTACAAAATGCATGTTCATCTCTCACACTTCCTCATCCATCACACCACTTAGCACCGTGTGTCATAGCACAATACCCACACTTCAATGGTGTGGGTATTCGCATCAGACATGGGAAAGAAACACTTTCTACAAAGGCTCAAAGCACAGACCACAGTCTTCCAAGTGCACACCAACACTGCAGCGAAAATAAGAGCTTTAGTGCCTTAGCTAGGAGTAGTAAGCACTATACAAATACCATAATACAATATAATGCAATAGAATACACCAGGGCAAGAAGCACTGACAAGGAAATAACATGCTGGAGGACCAGCCATTTAGTAAAGTTACCATATGTCTGCATGTCACCAAAAATCCAGTGCACCAGTCCTGGGTTTTTGTATAACAGCCTAAGGCATTCTGGGAATAGAAGTCCAAATTCACTTCACTTATTCCAATTAAACTAATACATGGATACAGCATTGCATCCTTAGTGATGTGGGGCCAGCTTGTAACCTTATATCGGGCTGACTAATGTCTACTCCTGCAACAGCTGCAACAGTGTGGGATCAGCAGGCAAGATCCCTCTGGGATGGTCATATGCCGTCTACGAGATGTCAAGTTGTCTTAAGTCAAATGTGAATAGTACATCTAGTACAGCAATATTTCTTTGTATTCTTCTATTGGTGGTTATGTATTTACAGTGGTAACTTCAAAACTGAAAATTCTAGAATGTTTTTGGTAAATAGGACTCGGAGGCAGGGGTCAATTTACAGCTGATATGGGATAATGGATATTTATGATCTCTGAGCCTAAAGGAGGATGTGTTATTTACTTTTATTTTATTTGACGTTTTTGAAATGTACTACTAACCACCTTATGGTACCTGCAAAGTGCTTTAGGAAACAACTAATGTCCGGGTAACGTAGTGCATGCATTAGGCACTTGATGTGAGGAACCAGTCAATTATCTGCAACAAGAGCAGTGTCGAGATAACCTATTGTCAAATTAGTGCTTTAGAGATGACAAAACCTCGAAGAGCTAAAACTGCCAAGGACTTGGAGAAGAAGGCAAAGCTGGTGTTAAGTACTGATTGACTTGGGATCTATCGGTGGAGGGCTGATGTTTTTTTTACAGAGAACACCAAAAGGCCTAGGTGAAGAGGTGGGACTTTAAAGAGCTTCTAAATTTGAGATAATCACTTTCCAATGTTAAATCAAGAGGTGTGGAATTATGCTAGGACGACCCTAAAAAATGGAAGGAATGACCGTCATGTCTCTTACATTTGTATGGTTATGGCGGCAATAAGTGCTGTTTGGCTGATTGAAGATATAAGATTGGTTTGCTAAAAACTAATTTAGGTCAATCACAATATCAATCACAATATTTATAGAGCGCACTACGTACCCGCTAGGGTTTCAAGGCGCTGAGGGGGTGGTGGGGGTGCTGCTACTGTTCGAAGAGCCAGGTCTTGAGGAGTCTCCTGAAGTGAGAAGGTCCTGGGTCTGCCGCAGGGGAGTCGGGAGGGTGTTCCAGGTCTTGGCGGCAAGGTAGGAGAAGGATCTGCCACCGGAGGTCTTGCGTTGGAAGCGGGGAGCGAGGGCGAGGTTGATGGAGCAGAGATGGCGGGAGGGGACGTAGAAGTTGAGTCTGTTGTTCAGGTAGGCTGGTCCGGCGCCGTGGAGTGCCTTGTGAGCGTGGGTGAGGAGCTTGAAGGTGATCCTCTTGTCCACGGGGAGCCAGTGGAGGTCTTTCAGGTGGTGGGAGATGTGGCATCGGCGGGGTACGTCGAGGACCAGTCGGGCGGAGGCGTTTTGGATGCGTTGGAGGCGCCGGATGTCTTTTGCTGGGATGCCTGTGTAGAGAGCGTTGCCGTAGTCTAGTCTACTGCTGACGAGGGCCTGGGTCACCGTTCTTCTGGTTTCCGTTGGGATCCATTTGTAGATTCTACGGAGCATGCAGAGGGTGTTGTAGCAGGAGGAGGAAACTGCGTTGACCTGCTTGGACATGGTGAGGGGTCGAGGACGAAACCCAGGTTGCGTGCGTGGTTGGCTGGCGTAGGAGGGGGTCCCAGCGCGGAGGGCCACCAGGAGTTGTCCCAGGCCGAGGGGGTGCATCCAAGGATGAGGACCTCCGTCTTGTCGGAGTTCAGTTTCAGGCGGCTATTTCTCATCCACTCGGCGATGGACTTCATTCCCTCGTGGAGGTTGACTTTGGCGGTGTGTGGGTCTTTGGTGAGGGAGAGGATGAGCTGGGTGTCGTCGGCGTAGGAGAGAATGTTGAGGTTGTGCTGACGGGCCTGTTGTGCGAGGGGGGCCATGTAGACGTTGAACAGCGTCAGGCTTAGGGAGGAGCCTTGGGGTATGCAGCAGATGATGTTGGCGGCTTCGGAGCGGAAGGGTGGGAGTCGGACTCTCTGGGTTCTGCCAGAGAGAAAGGAGGATATCCAGTTGAGGGCCTTTTCTTGTATTCCGGCTTCGTGGAGGCGTGTTAATAGGGTGCAGTGGCAAACCGTGTCGAAGGCTGCGGAAAGATCCAGAAGGATGAGGGCTGATGTTTCGCCGTTGTCCATTTGCTGTCTGATGTCATCTGTGGCGGCGAGGAGAGCAGTCTCGGTGCTGTGGTTACGTCTGAAACCGGACTGGGAGGGGTCCAGGATGGAGTTGTCCTCGAGGTGGTGGGTGAGCTGAGCGTTGACGATCTTCTCGGTGACCTTCGCCGGGAAGGGGAGGAGGGAGATCGGACGGAAGTTTTGGAGGTCGTTGGGGTCTGCCTTGGGTTTCTTGAGGAGGGCGTGGATTTCGGCGTGCTTCCAGCTTTCTGGGAAAGTCGCGGTTTCGAAGGATAAGTTGATGACCTTTCAAAGTTGGGGGGCGATGGTAGAGTCGGCTTTGTTGTAGACGTGGTGGGGGCAAGGGTCTGAAGGGGATCCTGAGTGGATGGAGTTCATGATCTTGCGAGTTTCAGCGTCGTCTACGTGGGTCCAGGCGGTTAGGCGGTTGGTGCAGGTGGGGTTGTCGGGGTGGTGTCTGGCGGAGGCGTGGTGTTGAGGCTGTCGTGGATGTCGGCGATCTTCTGATAGAAGAAAGTGGACAGGGCGTCGCAGAGTTCTTGGGATGGTGGGATGTCGTTGACGTTGGAGAGCTCCTTCACGATGCAGAAGAGTTCTTTGCTGTCGTGTGCGTTGTTATTCAGGCGCTCTGTGAAGTGGGAACGTTTGGCGAGTCTGATTAGCTGGTGGTGCTTGCGGGTGGCCTCCTTGTGGGCTGCAAGGCTGTCGGGTGTGTGTTCGAAGAGCCATTTCTTCTTTAGTTTCTGGCAGGTGCGTTTGGAGGTGAGGAGTTGGTCAGTGAACCAGGTGGCTTTTTTCTTTCCTTGGTTGTCGGTGGCCCTCTTGAGAGGTGCGAGGGTGTTGGCGCAGTCGGTGATCCACTGTCGTAGGTTGAGTGCGGCGGTGTCTGGGTCGGTGGGCGGGTTCTGGGCAAGGGTGCTGGTCAGCTGGTCTTCGGTGACTTTGCTCCAGCGGCGGTGTGGTGGTAGTTGGGTGCGGAGGTGTTCGATGTGCTTCTTGAATGTGAAGTGGATGCAGTGGTGGTCGGTCCAGTGGAGTTCGGTGGTGTGGTTAAAGGTGACGTGGTTGCTTGCGGAGAAGATCGGGTCAAGTGTGTGGCCGGCGATGTGGGTGGGTGTGTTGATCAGTTGTCTGAGGCTGAGGTTGGAGAGGTTGTCGATCAGAGATGTGGTGTTAGCGTCGTTGTTGTTCTCCAGGTGGAAATTGAGGTCTCCAAGGAGGATGTAGTCCGTTGAGGTGAGTGCGTGGGTGCTCGTGAGGTCGGCGATGGAGTCGCAGAAGGGTGCTCGTGGTCCTGGGGGTTGGTAGATGAGCGTTCCTCTGAGGGTGGTGTTGGGGTCAGTGTGGATCCGGAAGTGTAGGTGTTCGGCGGTCTTGAGGGTGTCGTCCGTGTGGGTGTGGATTTTGAGGGTGGATTTGTGGGCGATGGCTATTCCTCCTCCGATTCCGTTGCGGCGATCCCTCCTGGTGATCTTGTAGCCGTCCGGGATGCCTATGGCGATGTCCGGTGCTGACGAGTCGTTCCACCAGGTTTCGGTCAGGAAGGCTACGTCTGGGGCAGTGGTGTCGAGCAGGTCCCAGAGCTCGATGGCGTGCTTGCGTGCAGAGCGTGTGTTGAGGAGTATGCAGTGGAGGTGGTTTGTTGTGGTTGTTGCAGGTTTCCTTGTTCTGTTGCAGGTAAGTTGCAGGCGTGACAGGAGAATGGTCCCTTGGTGTTCTTTGGGGATGACTAGAAACATGTTGTGGAGCGGCCCAGGTTGAGGGCGATGAGCTGGTTGGCTGAGTAGCGGCGTCTGGTGATGCAAGGGTCGTGCGGACCGGGGGGGTGCCGCTGGGCACGGGCCAGGCGCGGACGGGCGCAGACGGACTTGCCTCTGGCACGCCTCCATTAAGAAGGGAGGGGGGAGGGAGGAGCAGCTGGGAGGCGGGGGGGAGCGGCGAATGGGGGCACGAGGGGGCGGGCCACAGGGAGGCAGCGGCAGGGGAAAGCGGCAAGGGGGAGCGCACAAGGGGCGAAAAGCGGTTACAACAGTAAAAAAGGCACAAATGGAAGCAAAATGGAGCAAAAGGCACAAAAAAGCAAGGCACAAAATACAGTTACAAATACAGTGAGAATGGCACAATGCACACGAGTACAGCGACGCAAATGGGGCAAAAAGGCAGAATAAAGCAAGGGGCAGAATACAGTCACAAATACAGTGAAAAACGGCACAATGCACACGAGTACAGCGACGCAAATGGGGCAAAAAGGCAGAATAAAGCAAGGCGCAGAATACAGTCACAAATACAGTGAGAATGGCACAATGCACACGAGTACAGCGAAGCTTACCAGAAGCCCACTAGACGGGCCTCGAACACGCTAGCAGCAGCGTGGGCGGGGGTCGGGACACGGGCACAGCAAGGTGGTGCTGCGGACGTGGGGGTGCGAGCCCTTGACCGAAATCAGGTCAGAGGTCGCTTCAGAGGTCATTGGGTTCTTATTCAGGTTTTGATATGTAAAGGAGTTTATCGTTCCTTTATATCTTGTAACGTAACATACCCCGACCACCTACCCAGAACCTCCTCCGCGAAGGGGTTCTGGAATTTTCTTTGCTCTCATACTTTGCATCTAGCTGGTCTGGATTAGCCAGACGCAACATGCATAGGTGTGGTGTGGGATGTCCTTATGACAGAGCTGTGCTCAGATAGAACTGGGCTTCTATTTTCATAACATTCTGCTGAAGTATAAAACCGTAGCTGCCAAGTTTCCCAGGTCTATCTGTTGCTAGTTAGGCCAGGGGGGGTGGCGCTGGGCACGGGCCAGGCGCGGACGGGCGCAGACGGGCGCAGACGGGCTTGCCTCTGGCGCGCCTCCATTAAGAAGGGAGGGAGGAGCAGCTGGTAGGCGGAAGGGAGCGGCGAATGGGGGCGCGAGGGGGGCGGGCCGCAGGGAGGCAGCGGCAGATAAAGCGGCAAGGGGCGAAAAGCGGTTACAACAGTAAAAAAGGCACAAATGGAAGCAAAATGGAGCAAAAGGCACAAAAAAGCAAGGCACAGAATACAGTCACAAATACAGTGAGAATGGCACAATGCACACGAGTACAGCGATGCAAATGGGGCAAAAAGGCAGAATAAAGCAAGGCGCAGAATACAGTCACAAATACAGTGAGAATGGCACAATGCACACGAGTACAGCGATGCAAATGGGGCAAAAAGGCAGAATAAAGCAAGGCGCAGAATACAGTCACAAATACAGTGAAAAACGGCACAATGCACACGAGTACAGTGACGCAAATGGGGCTAAAAGGCAGAATAAAGCAAGGCGCAGAATACAGTCACAAATACAGTGAGAATGGCACAATGCACACGAGTACAGCGAAGCTTACCAGAAGCCCACTAGACGGGCCTCGAACACGCTAGCAGAAGCGTGGGCGGGGGTCGGGACACGGGCACAGCAAGGTGGTGCTGCGGACATGGGGGAGCGAGCCCTTGACCGAAATCAGGTCAGAGGTCGCTTCACCCTCGATGCGCAGCGCCAACCATTAAGAAGGGAGGGGGGAGGGAGAGGCGAATGGGGGCGCGAGGGGGGCGGGGCCGCAGGGAGGCAGCAGCAGGGGAAAGCGGCAAGGGGGAGCGCACAAGGGGCGAAAAGCGGTTACAACAGTAAAAAAGGCACAAATGGAAGCAAAATGGATCAAAAGGCACAAAAAAGCAAGGCACAGAATACAGTCACAAATACAGTGAGAATGGCACAATGCACACGAGTACAGCGACGCAAATGGGGCAAAAAGGCAGAATAAAGCAAGGCGCAGAATACAGTCACAAATACACTGAAAAACGGCACAATGCACACGAGTACAGCGACGCAAATGGGGCAAAAAGGCAGAATAAAGCAAGGCGCAGAATACAGTCACAAATACACTGAAAAACGGCACAATGCACACGAGTACAGCGAAGCTTACCAGAAGCCCACTAGACGGGCCTCGAACACGCTAGCAGCAGTGTGGGCGGGGGTCGGGACACGGGCACAGCAAGGTGGTGCTGCGGACGTGGGGGTGCGAGCCCTTGACCGAAATCAGGTCAGAGGTCGCTTCAGAGGTCATTGGGTTCTTATTCAGGTGTTGATATGTAAAGGAGTTTACCGTTCCTTTATATCTTATAACGTAACATACCGGACCACCTACCCAGAACCACCTCCACGAAGGGGTTCTGGAATTTTCTTTGCTCTCATACTTTGCATCTAGCTGGTCTGGATTAGCCAGAAGCAACATGCATAGGTGTGGTGTGGGATGTCCTTATGACAGAGCTGTGCTCAGATAGAACTGGGCTTCTGTTTTCATAACATTCTGCTGAAGTATAAAACCGTAGCTGCCAAGTTTCCCAGGTCTATCTGTTGCTAGTTAGGCCAGCCCCGTTTTCTGTCTTAGAATTCTGTGACTTGTGATTCTATTTAACACAGCAACAAGAGGATCACCTTCAAGCTCCTCACCCACGCTCACAAAGCACTCCACAATGCCGGCCCTGCGTACCTCAACGAACGACTCACCTTCTACGCTCCCAACCGTCAACTCCACCAACCTCGCCCTCGTCCCTCCCATCCACCGAACCACAGCCAGCGGCAGATCATTCTCCCACCTCGCCGCCAAGACCTGGAACTCCCTCCCTGTCCCCCTGCGACAGACCCAGGACCTGCTGACCTTCAGGAAACGCCTGAAGACCTGGCTGTTCAAGCAGTAGCACCTCCCCCTAATCCCCTCAGTGCCTTGAGACCCTAGCGGGTGAGTAGCGCGCTATACAAATAACTGATTTATTGATTGAGAGGGGGCTATTTGAGAAGCAATTGCTTGCTGGAATTAATATATAGTTCTGGTTTCCAAAAACAGCTTAAGACGGATAAGCATGAAATTCAGAGTCATTTATTTACAGGAAAGGCAGGCATAAGGTAGACGGTAAGCAGAGGTGCATTTAAAAAATAAGGGATGGAAGTAAGTAAAAGTTTCATTGAAGGTCAATTTTTCATCAGGATTATAAGGGATAGAGCAGGCTGAGGATTTTTGCATACAATTTGTGGATGTAAGACTGTTGAAAGAAACAGTTTTAAATTTAGTTGTTAAGGAATATCGCTTACCCGATCTTTCTAGAGGCACTTAAGATGTGACACAGATACTTCCCACAGTGAAAAGGGAAGCCCAATACTTATTGAAACCCCTTTATTGTCAAGTAGTTTGACAAATAAACACATTCTGCTAACCGTAATTAGAATTTGAGCACACCCCTGAGAGACCCCTTTTATATACCTACTACAGCAGTACATTTATTGTTACAGTTTATGCAAATCTTATGCATCATAAACTGTACATATATTATTAAACATATGATATGTAAACACTTACCAAGTAAAAAATATAACAAGGCAATTGATAACGCATTGCAGCAATCAGTATATTCAGTGAATCTTTGAGACCCATTCAATAACTGGTTCGGAAGTTGCTGTCCCCTGCGTCCATCTGGAGAACAGACACCATGTCCAGCAGAATGGATGTATCTGAGGCCAGCATCCACCTTGCCTCTTATTTGGAAATTATCTTTTAATATACATACAAATCAGGCACAAACACCGCTGGGTCTAATCTCACCACTGCATAACACTTGAAGTGCTCTAGCTGCACCATTCAGCTTCCCACTTCGACAACATTAATCTGGCCCTCCTTTTCCAGAGTTCTCCAATTTCCCCGGTCTATGCGTGAGTAACTCCCACAGACATTTGTTTGTGCTTTGCCCTTCGGGACTTGCAGTTCTATATGCCATTATAAAAACATAACACGCACCCTTCCAGCCAGTGCAGCTGGAACAATTTTCACTGAGAGTGATGGGTGAGAGACTGCCTTCAATATCAATGTTCAATCACCGAAGTCATAGGGACTGTGACAAGTCCAAGAAATGCACGAAGTGCAGCAAAGCAGCCTCACCCATTCAGCAGAAGAGTAGTGTGTGCCCAGTGGTGCATTTGAGAGCATATTGCTCCAAGTATATGTCTAAAGCATAGCGCGTTAGACTATTGGCTTTTACAGAGAACACATTTTTTATTGCACTGTCATCATGTTTATACGCTATTAAAATATTTGTTTCTATTACAGTTCAAAATTACAAACACAATTATGTGTCTCTTTTTAAATGATCTTGACAATGATATAATTTGAAATATTAGTTAGGTCAATTTACAGGTTTTTCAGTTTTGTTGTGTTAGTGAACATTTTGACATCCTGCAGGGTTTCTTTTCATAGTTCCAGTACCCTAGAACGACCGTGGCTTGGTTCACATTACAAAATTCCCTCACGTTGCAATCAAGGAGTGGAAAAGCAGACACCAATCTTCATGTTGAAAAAGCAACATTTTATCAGAAAAGATTTGCATAAACACTTCATCTCTGTATTTGAACTCACAGCAAATCGGACAAGACAAAAATTAAACATAAGGCTTCGCGTTCCCAACTCCTGTAGGATTCTCCTGGGGGTGATTCAGCAGCTCCTGCACCCCTGAAATTAGCTACTCAGATTGCAGCCCTGTTGTACAGCATCAGGAAACCACAGCCAATGTCCTGACACTCCCCAACCTTTTCTTTCCTTATGAGGAAATCAGACTCTTGCTGCTATTCGGAATGGTATTCTATACAACCTCGTGTCTAGAGAGGACCCCGATAGGCCAGGCCCTCCCTACATAGGTCTGTGGCCCATCCAAGACCCCGTTCACAAGCAAAAAATATTTTTTTTCTTAATGAAATAACACACTGGCCTGCAGCCTCACTGTAAAAGCTTAATTATGCAACTTTCACGTATAACTCAGATTGCTTTGGCTACTTTAAAAGTCTGGGCACAGGGGCGAGGTTACTGTGCGCAGGTAAAAGAATGAGTACCTGAGATACCCTACTATGTCAAGACCGCACCTTCAGTCCCACAATAATCAAGAGATTAAAACAGTTTTACAGCAGTAACAGGGTGAAGGAGTTTGTCACTGCAAGAAAAGTAAGTGAAATGCACAAACAATCTGAATATATCCTATTCTGGTTTGTCATAGTTTGACTCTTGTTCTAGGCAAGACTGCTGGTTTAGGGATGACAGCACTTTTGTTTGTGGGTGACTAGGTCAATCCTACACCAAGTCGCAACTGTCTGCCCAGCCCTCCCGGCTCACAAGCAGTACCTCACCAAAACCCAAACAGTAAAAGGTGATTACGCATGAACTGAAGAGTGCAACATCTCAGTGAGGTCATGGTTAAACTGAGATTACCCTTTTCTCACGTAAGCAACATGTCTCAGTCACACAAAGGCAATGAAGGAGATGCAGTGAAGTTTTCAATAGGTTTTATTAACAAGACTGCAATCTACTGTAATGTAAATTGCATGGGCTGCAATGATTAGGATAGTGAACAATGCAAGAAACAGAATGGTAAAAACGAGAGTCATGAATACAAAGCCCCCCACCATCTCCCAATAACAAGTAATATGAAATAGATGTGAAATATGCCCTAATACCCTAGCATGATGAACCTAATCTCTAACCTAAAGAGAGCAAGGTGTGTTAAACCTGATCTGCCAGTACCATGTCCATAGGAAGTGCCCCCCAACCCTCATTACCTTGGAATGAGGTCTCTAGATCAGACTCCGTGGGGACGCAAAGACTGGGTCAGCATCAAGGGGACATGTAACATAGGTAGCTTTGATGGCATCTGGTAGGAATCCCTCTGATTATCTTGTCTGAGTGAGATGTATTTATACAGATCTTGTAGGACCCTTGACGCAGGTATGTTTCCAAACAGTAGATAAGAAGGCATGCTTGGGCTGCAAATATATAAACAATTCCCTGAAAAGGTACATTATGTTACTGTCCCACGAAAGTGGGAAAGTACATGATGTGAATACCTACAAATCTCATTTCTCTTTGATGCTGATAGTGACGCCTTTACAGAGAGGCACTTATATTGTGAAACTAACACATCTTCCTAACTATAAACATGGCAGCCGTCTTGGAAGAAATAGTTAAATAAATGTGCTAAAACAGAGCGAGCTAAATAGGTTAAAAGTCACTAGGTGACGGGGCACAGGCCTGCAAGCCAAAGGCTAATCTAAACTCCTGATTCCCATTAAAACTAAATAGGATCCACTACAGGTTTGCTTTATTTTCTTTCTGCTGTGATGCTATTCTTAACTTATGTCCAGGGCCACTGGAATTATGTAGCTGGGGAAAACCAAATTATGCAGCAAGGTTGGTTAAATTATGTAACAAGAAAACGCAAATTAAGTGGCAGCTGCAGCGTTTCATGCACAATTATGAACTTGTCACATTTGCCACATATTCCATCATCTGCTGCATTATTTGGCGATTTTAACTAAAAGCCATCTTAAATTTCAAAAGTTACTGACAAAATAATAAATTAATACTACCCTCCATTACGATGCATATTTTAGTCAACCCTTCTGCATACTTTGTTCCTTCCCTGTTGCAAACTTCCAGTGGTCCTGATTATGGCACTGCTGTTGCACCTCAAGTCCTAAACTGATAAGATAATATACTGGGCCAATACACCTGATGTGGAGATGTTCCTACAATCTGTGACTTCACAAGTTCAAATCTTGCTACTCAGCCTTCCATGTCTGAAAAAAGAGTGAAATGGTGTAAGAAACCCACCTTTTCTGCATGTTCACCCCAGAGGTTTGCACTTTTTGTTCACTTTTTTCTGAACCCTGTTTGCTGGTTTGTTTAAACTCTGTACACTTTACCCCTGCTGAACATAATTAAAGTATCCCTATCCTCTTTAAACATGATTAAATTTGCTTACCCCTAATTGACACATGTAACCTTCTTTTACCTCCCTATTGCATGGTGTAGAAAATGCACCTGGGGCCTAGAAGATAAATGTCACTTGAGGACTACAGCACTGATTTTGCCATCGACATAGTGGGCCTGCAAAACATGGCTCCAGGCCTATCACTGTAACCTGGCTGCTACAGTGTAAAATCTGCAGTGCAACCTGTTAGAATAACCCTTTTTGACATGTAGGAACCCCTCTTTTAAATATTAAAAATTCACCCCTGTGTAGGCCTCAAATTAGTGTGTGTGATATTTAAATGTGAGACACAGTGAAAATGAATGTCACCATGCCCATACTGTGACAAGGCCTCAAAAGCTTTTTGCACTTTGGCAGCCCTGGCTGTCTTGTATGGAAAGCCAGAGTACAGATTAAAATATTCACACTGATATCTCAGGTTTGGGACCAGCACAGAATATTATCAAACCACTGTTTTTAATCGTTTTTAAAAATCCAATTCAATTGTGAAGTTATATTTTTAAACATATTAAGGAAAAGTAACTGTTAGAAAGTTACATTCACCATGCCTAAAGTTCCTAAAGGCTAGTTTGCATTAGCTCTTCAGAAGCTGCACAGCCAGTACTTAACCTTTAATGAGGTGTGAGATTCCTTCCAGGAGCCACACAGTAGACCCCTTTGATTTACAGGTTGACCTGAATGGGCAATGATGACTCCTCTGAGCTCCACTGGACATTCAAGGTGAGGGCTGCTTCTCCCTCTGTTGGCACAACAGTGAAATCCTGCTGAAAGGCCTCTCTGAGGTACATGTGAACATTCTACACCCTTGAAAGGGGTCAAACAGGACCAAATCACACTTCTTGTGTATCATTTGTCTGGTTACGGAAGGCCCCTGCTTTGTCTTACCAGACTTCTGTCTCATTTTTAATTGTGGATCCAGGGCCTGCTTCAAACTAGATTTTAGTGTCAAATGTGAAATGACACTAGTCAGTTTTTTAGCACACTCACCCAGCTATTAGAGCCAAAGTTTATTGTGGCTGAAAACATTGGCAATCTTGGAACTGCTCTGACATCATTTTGTGCTTGTTTCCACTAAGGCAACCAGGAACTACAGAAAAAAGTAGATTGGCTAGGGTCTGGAAACATTTACCTTCACCCACTATAATGTGCACCCCAAGGCATCCTCTTCAGAACACTGACTGAGCCAGACAGAAAATCAGAAGAGGCCAAGACCTGCAGTCTGTGACCTCAGAGGAGCCTTCAAGAACTAGAGCTGCTCCCTTTTGTACAAAAGACAAAGAAGTGGATTTCAAGGGTCAGTTGGCTGACCTTATGTGTGGATACAAGGACACAACAAGTTGCAAGAGGCAGTTTCCCTGAAGTGCCCGGCTAATCAGGACTGGACTTTGCTGTTGGTCTCTGCCTGAGTGTCTTTTCCTAAGGTCCTGTGGCCCCTATAAGGGTTCTGTGTTTGTCTGGGCACCAGAAGTAAATGGAAACCTTTGAAAACATTTCCACCAGGACCCGCCAAGAAAAGTATCCGATGAGCAATTCCACAGCGGTGGATAGAATTTCAGCTTTATCCTCTGCTGATATCTCCACACCTCAGCTAAAACAACAAACTCCCATTCTGAGTTTGGACTTTGAAAATGTTTAGCAAGAAATCTCAAATGCTTCGTAGCGTCAGTAGAACCAGCCCGCTTCACGTATCTGGGATTCGGTTCATGGTAGTGGCTACAGTTTCAGCGACACCATGCAGAGACAATTTTTCTTCTCCAAAAAAAGTGTCAAAGTCCCTTTCTGAAGTTTTTGAATTCCAGGCTTTCACCAGGACCAATTGGCATGATGTAGCTGACCTGAACTCCTTGCAGTTGGCCTCAAATCACGCCAGGGTCCTAGCTACTGTGACCATTGGCTACCATTGACAGTTCATACTTTTTGGTGCTATTTTCCTCTAAAACTTTACAAAAATATCTCTGGTTGTCCATATTGTATTCTTGTCATTTTTCTTTTCACTTTGTTTATTAAATGCTACTCTATTTTTCTAATTCGGTTTGGGATTTCTATTACTCAGTGTTTTTACTTTATTTCTCTTTTGGTACCGCATAAGTGCTTTTCATATTTTTGCTAATTTAAGCTTGTCTGCTCTGTGCCTATGCTCCCTGGGTGGTGGGGGTAGAGCTGAGATTAATTTAGTGATTTTAAGTGCTCACCCTGACAAAAAGTGTTATTATTCTTTGAAGCATGCTGTAAATAACGCTGATGTTCTATCATCAGTTTAAAATGACTGAACTGCTAGGCATTCATCTTCAGAATAACAACAGACTTATTTAAACTTCACACAAATGTGATGTCTTGTGGCATTTCGAAAGGTAGGGTGCATAACTGACTTATTCCACTAATAATATTAGCTAAAGATGAACTCACATTTGTGGAAGTGGTGGTGCCCTGTCATTGGAATTCCTGAAAAACCCATAGCCACCTTTAGCACTGTGGCTCCAATGGGTAACAAACACGATCAAAGAATCTAGAAGAAAAGGGGATGGGGTACAGCGATTGGAGATGTAGGTTGTTTAGAGAAGAGCGCCAGGACAGAAAAGATGAGTAAGAAAAAAAAGGAAGAATAAGAAAAAAGAATGTTAAGGGAACAGATAGATGAAACTAGGGTAAAGGAGTGATTAAAAGGGAAGAAAAGAAATATGACAGAGAGGATATAGTAGTGAGGAGTAGGGGTGATAAGCGTTATAAAGTAGAGAAGGTGAAGATGAATAGAGTGTGAAGGATGGATGAAGGAGCATGAAAAATGGAGTATGTGGAAGTAGGATGGATGAGGCAATGATGAGCAAAATGAGTGATGTGATTAGAGTATGGATAAGCATGTACTGAGTCAGGGGTGATAGGAGTTAAGCAGAGGGGGAGCAATATATAATGGTGGGGGAGGATTACGCTGATGAAGGAGGGGGTTAAGGAGAAAGGAAGATGATCACAGGAGGATCACGAGCAAATGGTAAGTGGTGAGGGGTGGCCAGAGGAGTGTGAAGACACTGAAGGATAGTGTTAGAACAAGAGGAAGGGGAGATTGATGAACAAGGAGGGTGATCGGTAGGGAGGGGATAATGGGAAAAGGAGCGACTGGTGGGAGACAGGAGAAAGAGAAACAGGAAGCATGCCAGTCACTATTTAGGAAAGATAGTTCATTTCTGAGGCACTTATATGAGCTCTACATTTCTTTGCTGCCGATATGTTCTGCTCAAATGACACAACAAATTAGCGGTTGAGAAAATGGCCACCAAGTTACAAGTACTGCTGTCAGCCTCGGAAGATGCACAGTGGGGAGATAAGTGTAGAAACAGGGCTACATTTGATGTTTGGTTTGATTTTGTTGCTCAGGTTGCTACCCTTGATTGATTTTCAGATTGTTTTCTTGCTTATTTAGTTAAAATATGCATGGCCCCGGGTCTTTGTAGATGTCATCAGTGCTCATGAGTATACGCAATATAATCCAGGCCTAAGTTCTGCCACTGTGTAAAATGTGGATGTCTATTCGTGAAGAACAGATACAGTGATGCAGAAGTGCCAGACCTGGTTACGCACACCCACTCACCCACACAAGCTCACCCCTGATTCCTTTACATACTCAAAATCATTACCCAATAGACAGTAGCAGTGAAGGTGAGACGGACAGAAAAGGGTAAGGTGGAGCGAGAGAAAAGTGAGGTGGAGAGAGGGGAAAGTGAAGAAGAGACTTAGGAGGGTAATAAGGTGAAGGCTGAGGCCGTATGGAGATTAGTGAGGAAAAGTGAGGATGATGAAAGGGAGTAAAGGAGGGCAAGTCTGAAAGACAGAGGAGGGTGAGGAACAGAGACAAGGGTGAGGATGAGAGAGAGGGGTGAGGTGGAGAGAAAAGATTGGGGCGGAGAGAAAAGGGTGAGGTGGAAATAGAAGTGTGAAGTGGTGTTAACTATGGCAAGGTCGGGAGAGAGAAAGTAGGATTAGGCAGAAAGGAGGGTTAGGTGAGAGAAATATGAGGGTAAAATGGAGAAACAAAGGCACAGCAGGGAAGCAGGTGGATCGGGTGGAGAAGAGTAGGATAACAGAAAAGTGTGGGGTGGGAAGAAGTAAGGGGAGGTGGGCGTGACAGCAGAGTGAGGTAGAAAGGAGCATGAAGTTGGGGGAGAGGAGGGCGAGACAGAGGAGGGAGGGTGAGATGAAGAGAGCAGAAGATGTCAAACCCATAGGATTAAACCTCTAGAAATACACAGTTCACACCTCCACAAATCCATCCAGGATGCTTAGCTCGTGTTCTCGTACACCTGGGAGACTCTGGACAACCTCACTCATCTTTGTGGCTCATTCTCTCTTCTTCATGGCGCTCCCAAATTGTGGAGCAGGGCCTAATTCCATGTGTAAATTCTATTGACTTGCAAGCTCACAAGCTTAGAAAAAAAACTTTATGAGCCGGGCAAAGGGCAACGCATGCCAAGACTTGTGAAAATGAGTGACATCTTCTGCAGCACATTCTAGGAGCAAGAAACTGTACCTGCTGCCACTAAAATCCCTGTAGGCCAAAGTCCCTCACGCAGTTTCTGAACACCAGCCTCCACACAGCACCGGGCCTACATCGCTGCAGATACCTCTGCTAATCATGGTTGGCATATCATTAAGCTCGAAAATTACTCAGTTATGTAGACAAACGTTTATTGAAGAAGTCAAGAAACCTTGCCTATCTTTTCTGATAAAACGTTTTCTAAGATGTGCATGACGTCACGTTGCTAGGTTTTTCTGACACCCGCTCCTTTGCTAACACCATTGTCGTTAAATGTCGTAGGCAATGTCAGCAAACCAGAAACATAGATAAGTTCTTGGGTGTGGAGAACCTACGGATGAGTGGTTATGGTGCGGTGACGGGACTCTTATAGGCGCTCAACATACGTGCATTTGGGTACCATCACATTATGCACTATGAATGCCATTGCTCCTCTGTCCCATATTTGTCAGCGCTACCAATTTAGGCAGTAGGGTATTGATTTTGCTTCAGAAATACCACCTGGGGATTTTACCCTTGTGTCCTACTGTTATGACCCAACAGGATGTCACACAGCAATTATTCCCACATGCAGTGACAAGAACATAAACTGTACGTAATCAGGGCATTACTTCCTTGCCAGGATTCCTCTTCACGTCCTAACATGCCAAAGATATTCCAAAGCAGAGAAATCTGTCCACAGATGGGCCGAAAAAAAGAAAAAACTCAGAAATAAAAAATATTTTTGGAAGAATTGAATGTGAGTTTTTTTCTCAAAGCTGATTGACAGCAGCACCCAGAAGCTAGGATAAGATTACCCTGGGAAGATGTTCTGCTTCCCCCTTGCCACAGGAATTGTATGAATAAGGAAATGGGAACTCGCAGGGGACCGACCATAAAGCCAAAGTCCATCAGGACAATCCATAGGCAGGGCCACTGGAATTGTGCAATTCAGTGGTGTTTTAGGCATAATTGTGGTTTTGACACATTTGCCGAATAATTTCTTCTCTTTGGCATAATATGGAATTTTTAACTACAAATGTTGCTTCTAGGTCAAATGGATCAAAAATGACTAAAAACCATGCTACATGTGTTGCTGCATAAGGAAAGGCCCTTAACCGCACACCACCAGCCAGGTCATTTTTCCTTTGCTGATTGCTGCAGTCAGGTGTTACATTGATACCAGTGAGGTCCAACTTCAGCCCATAGAGTGTTAGCAATATAAAAATGACAAATTGATGAATACTGCCACAAAGTGCGAAGCATTATACCACACAATTTATCTTTGCCTGCCGCCTAGCCCTGTTGCATCATTTGTCCCTTTCCTGTTGCACAATTCAATTGGCCCTGCCTCCAGGAAATTCCACCCACAAATAAGAGATCCAAAGGGTCAGATAAGGATCTGACCAATAAAGTAGAGATCATGCAAGCAGGAACACATTTAAGATACCAAAGGGAGAAAATAGAGCTTCAAAGTATGGGAACACCAAATAGCCTGGAGAACAGAAGAGCTCTGTGACTACTTACGAATGCAAAAGCACCGCTCGTGCCACAGTTACCTGAAAGTTGTGAATCCTTCATCTGACCTTTATCATCACAGAAAGTCAGGAGAAATACTGTGGAGTAAAACCGGCGGAACCCCACCGGAAAAAAATGTTGCAAGTGACCACTGAGTATCAACATTTAGGGCAGAAATACTGAAACTCTTTATGATTTAACAGTTCGTTAAGAAAACACGTGGTCATTGCTGCAATGGGATTTGAACTCGAAACCAATTTGCTAAGAGCATGAGATCTTAACTATGCCATGAGTGGCACTTCCAAAAAAAGAGTGCTTACTTCGTAAAAGAGTGTTGGTGCCTGAAGCCTCTACTCAGAAGCTGGCGGTAGATGTCAGCACGTCAAAAACAAGGCTGGTAGTGTTTAGTCTACTAGCCTATTACCTGACACTTCTTACCCCTTTTTAGGTCCGGTTGTAAAGATTGTGTGCTTTTAACCACATCCACCTAATGCTCATTGCTTTCACTCATTCGTGGGCTTGTCTTTCAAAAATCCTTTGTTATCATTGGTAAATGCTTTTACATTTGTCCCGCCTGGGGTAGGTGGTGTTACCGCCTTGCAGACTGACCGTCTTGCATGGAAAATTGCACGATTGCCGATATGTTTGACCTGTGAGCTAACTTCTTTTTCCTTTTGTGTCTCTCCTTTGCCCTCCTGGCGGTCTTGGCACTTTGAATCAGCTCGCTTATGTCAACTGTTTTACTTTTCATTTTCAGTTTATGTGGCAAGAAAAGTCCAATTAGGAATTTACAATGCCAATAGCTCTAGCTCGAGCAAATCCGAGACTCATTGCAGTGCAATGCTTGTTCCTCACTCTTGCATGTTCCTACTTTCTCCTTTTGTGATGGTTTTTCTGTCTTTCTCTTCCTCTGTCTTCCCATCTGTGTGCTGTGTGTTTTTCCCTCTTTAGCACTTAATAAATACCTGACGCAGTGGCCCCCAATAGTAACCACAGGTCTCCACTGGCAATCAGTGGCCCAGACTAAGCACTAGGATTCAGAGACCTGATTCATTGACAAATAAACATGCCCAAATGCACCACCAGCACAATTAATAAATAACATTTGCAAGCAAAAAGTATGGCAGTGGAGTCGATTTTCATGACTACAATGGAAGATATGAAACCTAAGTTAGAGACTGCATAAGTATTTGTTTTAAGTTCATTTTAGGGAAAGGTAGGTCAGTCAGTCATTAACTTTATTCGGCCAACATCATAAAAGTGCACAAAGATAAAAACACTCAATATAAAAAAAAGACTGTAGATGATAAAATCCATAAGAGCAGACCATAAAAACAAATATCATAAATTGCATACAGGAGAGAAGCAAAACAGCCCTAGATGATTCACATGAGAAATACAGGGAAGATAAAATACAAAGACTAATGAAGCTACAAAAAAGCAAACAATTTAAGAAGATTTACACTGTGGGATAACTGTTTCTTATTTTCAAGGCAAAATTAACAAAGATTCCCACAGCAACACATATCTACATCTTTTCTAGTTTTTGCAGCCACGCAAAGGCTTCCTTTGAGAATTAGGGCCTGATTACGAACTTGGCGGATGGGATACGCCATTACAAACGTGATGGATATCCGGCCTGCCGTTTTACAAGTTCCATAGGATATAGCAGAACTTGGAAGCATTTCCTGGGGGAAGCAAACAAGGTACAGAATACAGTAAAGTGCAATGTGCTCTGTTGGGTGACATTATTACATGGGCAACAAGGTAGTGCCGAACCCCAGGCTGTATTCCTTAGAAAGGGCACTAGAAAGTGCAGAGCTTCATATCAAAATCAACCCACCCCAGATTATAAGTAAGGCTTCCAGTTTTCCATTTTTTACTGATTTATACAGCTAAATAGCAAGAAGGAGCGAATCCAGCAGAAGCTCAGAAGAAGGGAAATGATAGTGAAATTAAGCTGAATACTGACAATAAAGTCTATAAAAAGGTGAAGGGCGGCTGTGGAGACAGGCCTGACAGGGAGTGAAAGGAAACCAATGGTACAGTGAAAGACTGGAAATCTGGTATTGGTTGTGAAGAAGACTAGACGGGGAAGAGATGGTGATGGCAAGTTCAGGTGAACATTGATAGAGAGGAAGGGAGAAGGAGGCCGATGATGAGTAAGTTCAGGCTGATGATGGGATGCTGTTAGGAGGCAGTTGTTGAAGAGGTAGAGTGAAAAGAGGGTGATGACAGCACTGGATGATCTGAAAGAAGTTGGCAAGAGAGAGAGGGAAGGCATTGAGAAGAGCTAGAGAGAGAAAGTGGAAGGCTTTTTACTGCCACAGGCAGCTCTTGAGGCTGGTTGGTGTGATGTGTGCATTGTGAGGGTCATCAGTTGGTCAGGATCCACATGGGGAGCAGGGGGAAGCACCGTCCAGGCCCTCTTTCCTGCTGGTGTTTGAAACAAAAGTGAGAGAGGTAGTGTAAGGTGAAGGTGGGGTCCGCAGGGGTGAGCAGGCCTCACTGCTCCACTCTGTGATGACAGGAAAGTCATCACTCACCAGGGCCACTGCTGCCTGTCAACCACATAAATCTGCACCAGTAAATGGACAACCACCAAGCAGAAGTTGTAGCCCCTGTGCATGGTATGGTGCCAGTTGTCCTGAGCATTTGGAGCACTGCAGGTATGTTTGGCTACTGTGGTCTTTAGCCACTGAAGTTTCTAGTTTTTGTAATATTTTGGAGTTTTTCACTATGATTTTGTATGTTTGTTTGTTTGCAGGGGCATAGCTTGGTCAGTAAGTTTCGGAGGGTGTGAGTTTCAGATTTCTCAACAGTCATGCTGGCATATAATGTTACACTACATTATAGAACAAGAAGGGTGCATGAGAGGGGCCTAAGTGGCAGTGGAAAGGGAGAGGAGTGCAGACTGGTAGGGGTACTAAGTGAGAGAAACATAATATTTTGTAAAATAATCAAGATGTTGTCGGGCTTTCAAAAGAGAGATGAGGAAGAGTGTGTGTGTTTTTGCCAGTGTGTGCAAAAATCCCAGGTGAAATCCAAAAGATATGTCACCATACCCAACTGAAAGCACCTGTACCCAGCTATTCATCAGAAAATACATTTATTAAGGGGATTTAACACCCCGAATATCCCCCAAAGGCTATGCCCCTGTTGTATGCCTAATGTATGGACCTTTCAGCTGCTTGTGTCAGAAACTGAAAAGTGCTGCATGCAGAGAGCTCTATTCTAGTTTCCATTCTGGGACAGTGTGTGCACACCAACAATGTTGAAACTACAAGTACCAGAATGCAACACAAACTTGATTAAACTACATACTCACATGAGGAGAGAAAAACAGGCAACTAAAGTCGTGATGTTGGCAGTTATTCTGTGTCAGTTTCAGCTTGTTTTAGTATCTGAGGTTGACGCATATTTATGTAAAATCGTCAGACCTAGGTTTAAAGCAAATACTTATTCAAATGTGTCAAAATATAAATATGTCAGATATTGAGTCCTTACCTTGTTCTGTGCTAAGTCTGAGAAGCTCATTCAATCGTTTGATAAATAAAAGGAAGCTAAGTGAACGTTTATGTAGCGCAAACTTGATCCAAATGTGTTGGAGCACTTTACATGAGCACCAGTTAAATTAAACACATTCATTTTGTTTTGTTTTTAGTCACAACAAGATTAAGGGCCAGATGTACGTACCTTTTTTCTTGTCGCGAATGGCCCCATTCAGAGAGCTGGGCCATCTGCGGCAAGAAAAAAGCATTTTGGTATGTACAAACCACATTGCATATATATGCCCCCAACTCCCTACTGGGAACAAGATAGACCTATTCCAGGAAGCAGTGATAGGTGGGTTGACAAAGATCGCTCTTGAATAAAAAAAATCAGAACTGCACAAACATGACAAAAGAGGATTGGACAGCAATGGAGGACTTATGGGATGATGATACAATCATCATCAAAACATCAGACAAAAGAGGGAACATTGTGATCATGGATCGCAAGGATTACATACAAAAAACTAGTGGGCAACTTGAAGATAAAGATAATTACATCAAATTGGAGAAGATTCAGATGGAAGAACATACTGGAGAATACCATCAAAAATTACAACTGTGGTTAGATAAGGGTTTACTAGAAGAGGAGGAATTGAGATACCTCAAAACGGACCCTTAAGTTATCCCCACAGTATACTTCTTGCCAAAAATACATAAAGATAAAGCCAATGAGCTGAGGGGCCCACTGTAAGTTCTATAGGTTCACTACTTGAGAACACTTCTACATTTGTGGACATTTTTCTGTTCCCCTATGTTCCAAACCGTCCATCCTATTTGAGGGACTCCATGGACTTTTTTAATAGGATCAATAACATACCATTAAAAAAGAATTATATAATGGCCACAATTGATGTAGTGTTCCTCTATACCTCGATAGAACATGAGGATGTCTTAAGGCCACAGGTATTTCATTACATCTAGATCCATCAATTTATCAGAACATACTGAAATGTTATTGGAAATGCTGCAGTATTGTTTAACACACAATATTTGTGTTTGATGGAGACTACTATCTACAGAAAAGAGGAATGGCCATGGGAACGTCATTTGTGCCAACATAAGCTAACCTCACAATGGGATGGTGGAAGGCAGAGACAGTTTGGAAAGAAAAAAAACAGGAAGTCTTGTGGTGTTATAGGTACACTATATCGACGATCTATTCCTAATTTGGGAAGGGGAACAAGAAGCCCTAGTGGAATTTATTGTCTCCCTCAATAATAATC
This sequence comes from Pleurodeles waltl, assembly GCF_031143425.1. Classification (NCBI taxonomy): domain Eukaryota; kingdom Metazoa; phylum Chordata; class Amphibia; order Caudata; family Salamandridae; genus Pleurodeles; species Pleurodeles waltl. Next base: position 1,606,606,463 of record NC_090445.1, read on the forward strand.
CTCAGCATCTAAAGTTCACTCATGAGATCAGCACAACAACCATCAATTATCTGGACATTGGGTTCTATATAAAAGATGATATGGTATGTACAAAAATCCTCAATAAGTCAACAAGTGTTAATAGTTTATTATATGCAAATAGTGGGCACCCGCAAACTTTAAGATGGAGTGTGCCTTATGGCGAATTTCTGAGAGTTAGAAGCAATTGTTCAGAAGATGTGGAGTTGAAAGCACAGATGGATGACATGTATGAGAGATTTATTCAAAGAGGGTATCCCAAATCAGTTCTCATAGATGCCATGACAAGGTCGAAGAAGCGAAAGAAGGATGAACTCTTGATACAAAACCACACAAATAACCATGATGGACTGGGTGATGATGAGATCAGAGAAATTATGTGGTTTGATACCGCTAGTCAAAACACCTAAATATTGTTGAAAGAAAATTGGAACTTCTTATTATTAGATGAAACATTAAAAGGAGTATTACCAAATTATTCACAGATCACCTATGAGAAATCATCTTTCAGAGACCACTTGAGAAGAAGTTACATGACTCCTCAAATTAGCTTCCCCTTTCCTTGAAGTTGAATATTGAAACTGTTGAGTAGCTCTGTTATATCTGTCAGAAAGGCAAGGTGCCATTTCCATTCTGCATCTTTGAGCTCTGGTACTTCTTTGTTTTTTGAAAGCATAAAATCAGAAACCTGTGGAAGTAAGTCAGAAAAACGTTTCAAAACTCTCTCTCGACTCAGTCAACGGACCTCTGTGTGGTACAGAATATCTCCATAGGCAACATTAAGCTCAGACAGAAATTCCTGAAACTGTCTGTGGTTTAGTGCATGAGCTCTAATGAAGTTAACACAAGATACCACAATTTTGATGACAGAGTCCAGCTTCAGTGATTTACAACACAGTGCTTGTTGGTGGATGAGGCAGTGTATGGATATTGGATTGAATGGTTGTGTTTGTCCATCTCTTTCTTAATGCGTGCAACCACTCCTTTCATAGACCCCACCGTGCTAGGAGCACCATCCGTTGTCACACTGGCTAGTTTAACCCAGTCCAGCTCAAAATAATTCACAGTTTGGCAAACTTTTTCCTAGATATCCTCTCCTGTTGTTAATCCTTTGATGCTTTTCAGTGCAGCAAGCTCCTCTGTGACTTTAAAATAATCATTTGTCCCACTAATGGAAATGAGAAGTTGTGCAAAATCACGAACATCATTGCTTTCGTCAAGTGCTAATGAAAAATAGCAAAGTTTTTTGGAGGAGTTTTGCAAATTCAGATGCAAATTTTCCCCCATTTCTTCAATCCTTCATGTAATTGTAGGTCCTGAAAGACTCACTGTACTAAATAAATCAGCCTTTTCTGGACACATATCTTTGGCAACAGAAAGAAGGCAATCTTTAACAAATTCTCCCTCTACGAATGGTCTGCCAGTGTGTGCTATGAGCTTGGCAACTTGAAAACTTGCTTGCAATGATGATATATTTAGTTGCTTTTCCTTCACAAAAGGACGTTGCTGAGTTGTCAATCCATTTTTCAGTTTTAATATTTAACTTTTCTCACTTGTCTGACCAAAGAATCATTTATCTTTATGTTGAGTTTCATAGTGTCAACGTATATTGTATTCCTTGACACTAAATTCTGGCATACTAGACAAACAGCTCTTTCTTTGTACTGCGTGAAAAAGTAATCGTAATTCCATTGTTCTTTGAATACCCTGCACTCAGAGTCAATTTTTCTTTTTGTTGACATAATGATTTCCTAGAGATTAGTAAAATACCAATAAATACACAGCTACAAAAACAATATACCAGCAATAATGACTAAACAAAAATAAAAAATGTCAGCGCCCAGTAATGCAAATAGTCAGCACTCAGCAGTAACACACAACCTCACTCACTAGCAGGCACACACACACAAGTTCACTCACTACCAGACACACACACACAAGCTCATTTACTAGCAGGCACACACACACACAAGCTCAATCACTAGCAGTCACACATACACACAAGCTCACTCACTAGCAGTCACACACATACATGCTCAATCACTAGCAGACACACACACACACAAGCTCTCTCACTAGCAGGCACTTATCACAGGTGTAGGTGAAAGGTGGCCCAGGTATGCTAATACTATTAAATTGATCATAGCAATTTCAGTTTAGAGCCGAGAAGACTGAGCTGATAATCATCCCCCTGGGAACTGGAAGCACGAACCGTGCCCTCGGATATGCCCTAATTCTTGAAAGCCCTTGTGTCCCTATATATATATATATATATATATATATATATATATATATATATATATATAACCTATATATATTCAGGATAGGACCAAGGCACTTGAGAGCATTCAGCAAGGTTTATAAATAATTTCCAATAATTTGTAAAGAATGACTCCACACACCCCCTGGGTGTCATGCATCATCTCTGTCCTAGCTTGCTTGCCAAAAAAGCCTCTAATAGTGGACACGCTTTCTACGTTCACAGGAAGCACTTATGGATGGAGGGTAGGGAGTGGGATCCGGTTAATGCAAAATACATGAAACATACAGTAAACATCAACATTTGTGTTATGCCCAATTATTGCAAACACACTTGTGGAAATTGATTTTGCTCATGCAATTAATATTGACAAACAGACATATACATACACATGCTGACATACATACATACACTTACCCATAGATAATGACATACATACACACACAGACATATATACTGACATACATACACATGCATACACACAGACATACGCATACTGACATACAAACACATACATACAGACATACATACAGATACAGACATACATACTGGCATACATACATACATACTAACATACATGCATATGCACACAGCTAATTTTTCTTACCTTTTTTTTTTTTGGCAGGAGGGTGGCTGTGGCTCATGGAAGTCGGCGTGGCTCTCCTGTCCTCATGGCTTGTCTCTCCCCTCCCGCGCGGAGGGCGCTGGGAAGAAGTGACTGTCGGTCACTTCCTCCCATTACCTTGGGCCTGCATTTTTTTAATGGGCCCGGTCACGCTATGCAGCAGCGCTGACCGTGCCCCAGACAAGCAAATGCTTGTCTCTTGCCTCCTGCGCGGAGGGAGGGGGGAGAAAGTGACTGGCCGTCATTTCCTCACATTACCTTGCGGCTGCATTTTTTAATGGACCCGGTCGCACTATGCAGCATCGCTGACCAGGCCCCAGACAAGCAAAGGTTTGTCTCTTCCCTCCTGCGTGGAGGAAGCTGGGAGGAAGTGACCGGCCGTCACTTCCTCCCATTACCTTGCGGCGCAATTTTTAAAGGGGCCCAGTAGGGCTGACCAGGCCTCTGAAGCAAAGGCTCAGCTGGGGTTCAGGATCCTGGCAGGCTGGATCTAGGACCCTGGCGGGCCGGATCCGGCCTGTGGGCCATAGTTTGAGGACCCCTGATATAATGTATATGCAATTTAAGGAATATAGGGGGTCATTACAACATTGGCGGTAAAAGCCGCTTACTGCCGTGCAGAAGACCGGCAACACACCGCCACGGCCGTGGAATTCCGCCACAGCTATTACGACCCACATCCCGAAATCCGACAAAATTCAGACACCCACACAAGTCCGCCACACCAAAGGTCAGTCATAAACTGTCGAAAACAAAACCTCCACTGTCACGCCAACAGAAATACGCCCATGCTATCACGACCCACGAATCCACGCGGCGGTCTTTCAACCGCGGTATTCCATTGGCGGTGCACACCGCCGCGCTCAAAATACACACACTCTTACAAAACACAGCCACATTGGACAATTCAAAATACACACACCTCATACACATACCACTCCTACACACCCAATACAATATAAAACACCCACCCACAAACCCCTACGACCAAAAATTCAGAAAGAATGCCAGAGAGAGACACCACCATCCACAAACTAGCAGCCACAGGCACTCAACACCATCACCCACTCCACGCACAAAACACCACACACCACTACATGTCACCACACTTATCACCACATACACCACCCCACACATCACCTACATCATCCCTTGGCACGGCAAAGACACCCCAGGTTCTCGGAGGAGGAGCTCAGGGTCATGGTGGAGGAAATCGTCCGGGTAGAGCCACAGCTATTTGGATCACAGGTGCAGCACACCTCCATAGCTAGGAAGATGGAGCTATAGCGAAGAATAGTTGACAGGGTCAAAGCAGTGGGACAGCACCCAAGAAATCGGGACGACATCAGGAAGAGGTGGAACGACCTACGGGGGAAGGTGCGTTCCGTGGTCTCAAGACACAACATCGCAGTACAACGGACTGGCGGCGGACCCCCACCTCCTCCCCCACAACTAACAACATGGGAGGAGCAGCTCTTGACTATTCTGCATCCTGAGGGCCTCGCAGGAGTCGGTGGAGGAATGGACTCTAGTAAGTCAAATCTTAACTATCATATCCCCCACCCTACCTGCATGCTATCACAGACCCCCACCCTCGCCCCCTCCCCTATCACTCCAACTCCTCACAAATGTACTAACACAAACCACCCATACCCAACACAAAGCCCTGCATGACACAACAAAGCATGGACACCCATCACTAAAGCATGCCCACTGCACATACCCATAACACCCCCCTCAACCATCATCACACAAGCCCCCACACAGGAATGCTAGCACTGGGGTACACATTCACCCACCCATTGCCCACCATGACACACACAGATGCAATAATCATGCTTTTACACCCCTGCAGGACCACTACCCAACGTCACCAGACAGGAGGGTCCAGACATCTCCACCCCACCCACAGAAGAGGCCCACAGTAATGACAGCAGCTCTGTCCAACTGGATCCAGATGGCCAGCCTGGACCATCGTGGGCCTCGGGACAGTCGGTTCCCCACACCCAGTCACAGGCCACCACAGACCTTCCACCCTCTGGAAACACCATCACAGCACCCACCCAGCGGGCCCATACCTCCGTCCCCAGGACACGTCAATCAGCTGTGTGTCCACCACTACAGGGAACCCAGGATAACCCACCACCCCAACAACAACAGGGACCTGGGGGCAGTGGTAGTGGGCACACGGTCCAGGGGACGGAGGCCCAGGAACACAGGGGAACGGGGAGGGCTGCTGTGCGACAGGGGGCGGACAGGCCTAGGGAACCCACTCTCCACGAGGCCCCCCTCTCCTCCATCATGGGAGTATACCACCACTCCCAGGAGACGATGGCAACGGTCCTGGCCAAGTTTCAGGGGACCCAGTGGCTGCAGGAGGAACAGTATTTGGGCTTCAGGGAGGAACTCAGATCCATCAGCTCTGCCCTGGGCACCATCGTAGGGGTGCTGAAGGAGATACTTAACACCAGGAGGGACACTGTGGCACTCCAAGGGGCCCCTGACACTAGCATGGGCGATGAACTGCCCACCACCTCCGCCGGCGCTAGTGGACAGGACGCCCAGCCACAGGACCACCACACCAGCACCCCACCCCGTGCAGACGGAGAACCACCCCGCAAATGGTCCCTGACATCCATGAACAAGACAGAGCACGATGCCAAGACCCCCGCCAAGAAATGAGACCACCCTGATTGTCATCCTACTGTCCCACTTTGTAACCCTGTCCATATTGGAACTGCCCCAGCTCCACTTCCTATGCCCATATGGGCAATACACCTGTGAGACTAATAGACTGGACTCTCCCATGGACATTCCTCCACCATCACCCCTCACCATTTTACAATCCCCCTCCAATATTGAGCACTTCAATAAACACCTTTGAAGCACAAAACAATCTGGAGTCAGTCTGTGATTTCGAAAATGTGTATTAGCAATGACAGTGACAAAATGCGTTTTCAAATGTAATGTCAACATACCTATGTCACACATCTCAAGTCCATGAGGAATCTAAGCAGATGACACACATTGGAAACCACACCTGTGAAACCGTAAGGGAAATGTACAACTCAGTTACCATATACTGGTTGAAATCGACAGACAGGATAGAGGTAGAAGTGTGAAAGTACTTGTAGTAGGCAGAAATGTGTTCTCACCTGTGTGTCACTGGAAATATTGCTGGATAACTGAGTCCCTGTTGTCAATGTCTTCTTCCTCTGCTTCCTCCTCATCACTGTCCACAGGCTCCACAGCTGCCACAACACCGCCATCTGGACCATCCTCCTGCAGAAAAGGCACCTGTCGTCGCAAAGCCAAGTTGTGAAGCATACAGCAGGCCACGATGATCTGGCACACCTTCCTTGGTGAGTAGAATAGGGAACCACCTGTCATATGGAGGCACCTGAACCTGGCCTTCAGGAGGCCGAAGGTGCGTTCGATCACCCTCCTAGTCCGCCCATGGGCCTCATTGTAGTGTTCCTCTGCCCTGGTCCTGGGATTCCTCACTGTGATCAGTAGCCATGACAGGTTGGGGTAACCAGGGTCACCTAATAGCCACACCCGGTGCCTCTGGAGTTGACCCATCACATAAGGGATGCTGCTATTCCGCAGGATGTAGGCGTCATGCACAGAGCCAGGGAACATAGCATTTACCTGGGAGATGTACTGGTCTGCCAAACATACCATCTGTACATTCATGGAATGATAACTCTTCCGGTTCCTGTACACCTGTTCACTCCTGTGGGGGGGGGAGGGACCAGAGCTACATGGGTCCCATCAATGGCACCTATGATGTTGGGGATATGTCCAAGGGCATAGAAGTCACCTTTAACTGTAGGCAAATCCTCCACCTGAGGGAAAACGATGTAGCTCCTCATGTGTTTCAGCAGGGCAGACAACGCTCTGGACAACACGTTGGAAAACATAGGCTGGGACATCCCTGATGCCATGGTCAAACCTGTAGGTGATGATCAAATGTCTTTCCTCCATTGTCAACAGGTCCACCAGCGGTTGGTACACCGGAGGATTCCGCCATCTCCTCACATGTCCCAGCGGACGGTGCCTAGGAATGACAACAGCGACCACAGAGTCAAACAACTCAGAGGTATGTACCCACAGTCTACACAGAACACCATTCATACACAAAATCTGGCCTGTATTTGTGTTGTGCGACAAGGCCTAGGTCTGTGTGACGCAGTTGGTAATTAGGCCATGTGGGCCCCTGAAATGGCGGCTGCCTGACCTCTAAAGTGGGACAATGGGATGTGAGGTAACTGCGCTGGCGTTGTACACCGTCGCGGTAGGCGGTCGAACACCCTGGCGCAATGCTGCATTGGTTAACATTGGACCCTATGGGTCCCAGGAGCCAATGACGATGTACGCCGGCGGTGATGGTATGCACAGCCGCGGACGTGACCGCCATTTTCTATCTGTTCAATCACTCGATACCTGATCTTCGACAGGAGAGGACCTACACTGCAAGTGCTGCTGTGACCTCGGTCTGGAAGAGACAATGGCTCGTGCTTCTGGGGAAAGGCCCCCTGCCTTCACTGCAGAGGAGTTGGAGAAGCTCGTGGACGAGGTCCTCCCCCAGTACACGCTGCTCTACGGTCCTCCAGACCAACAGGTAAGTACAAAGGGAGCACGTTGTATGGGCTATGCCTGTGTGGAGAGGACTGGTTGTAAGAATGAAGGGGGCACAGTTCTGCGTACATGAAGACTGTGAATGCATGTGCCACATGGCAAGGGTAGGGATGTGGGCCACTCACTTCGACGGTGTAGTTGGTAATTACTTCTCTTCTTCCCCTGTACTTGTCATGTAGGTCAGCGCCCACCAGAAGAAGGATATTTGGCGTGCCATCGCCAAGGACGTCCGGACCCTGGGGGTCCACCACAGACGGAGCACCCACTGCCAGAAAAGATGGGAGGACATTCGCCGCTGGAGCAAGAAGACGGCGGAGGCTCAGCTGGGGATGGCCTCCCAAAGTGGAAGGGGTGCCCGTCGAACCATGACCCCCCGATGTTCCGGATCCTGGCGGTGGCCTACCCTGAGTTGGATGGACGCTTGAGGGCATCACAGCAGACACAAGGGGGTGAGTACAACATCATTCAGCGGACTTTGCGCGCAGTGAAGGTGTCTGGGTGGGGGAGGAGGGCTGTGGGTTTCCCTAGGTCAGGGCGAGTTCCGTAGGCTAGGCCCCTCCGTAATGCAGGCCATGTGGCACCCCACCTCTGTAGAGTGCCAAGTACAGGTATACATGCCCCTGTGTCATTTATGTGTGCAGATGTCGCCCATAGCCATGTAGGACATAACCCAGGAATTGCATCTGTAGAGCCCAACAGCGCGATGTAGTGCAGGGGGCTGCTGTGTCTGTATTGTCCGCCAGCTGTAGTGGTAAGCCATGCACTCAACCTGTCTTTCTTCTGTCGTCCCCCCCCCCTTTTTGTGGTCTCCCTGTCTTGTGTGCATCAGCATCATCAGGCGGAGGTACAGTGGCACCGGAGCACGAGGGAGCTGCATCCCACATGGCCAGGGAGGGCCACACCACGGTCTCGGAATACACCAGTGGGATGGAGGGCGAGGGGAGCAACACTGCGGTCACAGGATCAGCATCCAGTGACACGGACTCGTCCTCCGATGTGAGCTCCCTTGTCGTGGCGGCAAAATCTGTGCCCCCTCACTTTTACAGGTACAGCCGCCACCCCCCTACCAGCACCGCCCTCCCAGCAGCCCCTCAGCCTTCGCCCCGTGCCCGCTCACCCAGGAGGGTGGGCATCACCTTCACCCCAGGCACCTCAGCCCCTGCCCCTGTCACCTCTGCTGCCCTCAGTGAGGAGGCCATTGACCTCCTCAGTTCCCTCACTGTTGGGCAGTCTACCATTTTGAATGCCATCCAGGGTGTAGAAAGGGAATTGCAACACACTAATGCATTCCTGGAGGGCATTCATTCTGGTCAGGCTGCCCTTCATCGAACCCTGCAAACTCTGGCCTCAGCACTGATGGCAGACATTGTCCCTGTCTCTAGCCTTCCCCCTCCAACTTCCTCCACCCAGACCCAATCCCCTGTACCCCAGCCTATCCCAAGCACACCATCAGACCAGCCTGCACACACCTCACCACACAAGGGAAGCTCAGGCAAACATAAGCACCACACATCCCACAGGCACTCACGCAAGCATCACACACATACAGACACACCAACATCCACTGTGTCCCCCTCCTCCCTCCCAGTCTCGTCTACACTCTCACCTGCATGCACTACCACTACAGCCACTACGTCCCGCACCAGCACACCCACCACCACACCCCGCTCACGTGCAGTCACCACCCCCACTCCCATTTACACATCCCCTGTGTCCTCTCCCAGTGTGTCTGTGATGCCCCCTCCGAAGATACACAAACGCAGGCACACACCCACCCAACAGCCATCCACCTCACGACAGCCTCCAGCCCATGCACCTTCACCCAAAGTCACCAAACGTACACCTCCTACAACCACTACCTCTTCCTCCACTCCCAAACCCAAAAGGAGGCCAGCCCCATTGTCACTGCCCAGGAGGCCAGCCCCATCGTCACTGGCCAGGAGGCCACTGCCAGCCCCAGAGTCACTGGCCAGGAGGGCCCGCAAGCCAAAGTCCAGCTGACCCATGAAAGACTGCCAGCCACAGGCCTGCTGGGCAATGAAGGACCGCCTTGGCAAGCACCGCTGAACAGGCCAGGGACCGCTGAACAAGGCAAAGATCACCATGGCAAGCACTGCTGAACAGGGCACGCACCGCTGAACAGGTCAGAAACTGCCAACTCAAGCACCGCTCAACAAGGCAAAGACCGCCATGGAATGCACCGCTGAACAGGGCAAGCACCGCTGAACAGGTCAGAAACTGCCAACTCAAGCACCGCTGAACAAGGCAAAGACCGCCATGGAATGCACCGCTGAACAGGGCAAGCACCGATGAACAGGTCAGAAACTGCGAACTCAAGCACCGCTGAACAGGGCAAAGACCGCCATGGCAAGCACCGCTGAACAGGTCAGAAACTGCCAACTCAAGCACTGCTGAACAGGGCAAAGACCGCCATGGCAAGCACCGCTGAACAGGTCAGAAACTGACAACTCAAGCAACGCCAAACAGGGCAAAGACTGCCAAGGCGACCACCGCTAGCGCATTAGTGGCAGGGGCAGTGATGCAACTTGGACCGTCACGGGGTGAGTGCTGCACTCTGGGCACCAGTCCCCCTCCAGAACCAGTGGAGACATGCATCCACTCCGTCTGTCCTGCACAGGATGAAGCACTCTGGGCACCAGTCCCTCTCCAGAACCAGTGGAGACATGCATCCACTCCGTCTGTCCTGCACAGGATGAAGCACTATGGGCACCAGTCCCCCTCCAGAACCAGTGGAGACATGCATCCACTTGAGAGACTGTGGCTTTGCACTCCCCAGGATGGTACAGTGGGCAATCCACCCACTGTAGTGAGTTGAGAGACTGTGGCTTTGCACTCCCCAGGATTGAACAGTGGGCAAACCACCCACTGTAGAGACTTGAGAGACTGTGGCTTTGCACTCCCCAGGATGGTACAGTGGGCATCCCACCCACTGTAAACTTGAGAGACTGTGGCTTTGCACTCCTCAGGATTGTACAGTGGGCAAACCACCCACTGTAGAGACTTGAGAGACGTGGCTTTGCACTCCCCAGGATGGTACAGTGGGCAAACCACCCACTGTAGAGACTTGAGAGACTGTGGCTTTGCACTCCCCAGGATATGGCAGTGGGCAACCCACCCACTGTAGAGACTTGAGAGACTGTGGCTTTGCACTCCCCAGGATTGAACAGTGGGCAAACCACCCACTGTAGAGACTTGAGAGACTGTGTCTTTGCACTCCCCAGGATTGAACAGTGGGAAAACCACCCACTGTAGAGACTTGAGAGATTGTGGCTTTGCACTCCCCAGGATGGTACAGTGGGCAACCCACCCACTGTAGTGAGTTGAGAGACTGTGGCTTTGCACTCCCCAGGATGGTACAGTGGGCAAACCACCCACTGTAGAGACTTGAGAGACTGCGGCTTTGCACTCCCCAGGATACATCAATGGGCATGGAGCCCCCTCGTGAATCTGGCGTGGTGCACTCATCCGGCTGAGGTGCCCCCCCCTTCCCTTCCCCCTGAGGTGCCTGTTGTATTTCTATCTGATGCCCCTGCAGTGTTATCTCCGTTTTGATCAGGTATCTAGTGTGGGCGTCGCCCACGCATTTTGGGCCCAGTGGTCCTCGGACAATGAATGGTGCATTACCTGCACTACTAATCGTGGGGTATATTTTGTTTAGATATGTATATATTTGGTTACTGTATTTTGATATATTACAATGGTTCAACTCATTTCCTTTTGTCTTTGCATTCTTCCGGGGGGTTGGGGGTTGTTACTGTAATGTTTGGATATGCATTGGTGTGTGTGTTGTAGTGGGTGAGGGTCGGGGTGGGGGTTGGGATGTTGGTTGTGTGTGTCCCTGTGTTTTTCCCTCCCCCTCCCCTATGTCGTAGGTGCAGTACTCACCGTGGTCTTCGCCGCCGGCGTTGTTGATCCTCGTATAGGAGCAGGTAACTATTGCTGGCAGAATATGGAGTTCCGGCTCCATGGTGTCGTCGTTCCTCGTGGAGTGTGTAGAGGTGAGCGTTTTTCCTTTGAAATGGCTGTTTCCGCAGTGTTTTTATCCGCGGTGAATCCGCCCCGGAAAAGGTGGCGGATTGGTAGGTTGTGATACTGTGGGCGGTACATTGTCCTCCGCCTGTCTGTTGGCGGTGACCGCCGCGCTGTTTGTCTGTACCGCCGTGGCGGTCGGAGTGTTAAAGTGTCTGTCTTTGTTGGCGGTTTCCGCCACGGTCATAATTCCAATTTTTTTTACCACCGGCCTGTTGGTGGTTTTACCGCTGCTTTAACACCGACCGCCAGGGTTGTAATGACCACCACAGTAACTGGATTAAGCAAGGAAATAGACATGCTGGATTATAAATAAGATTGAATGTTCATAGATAATGCTGCCAAAACAATGCGTTTGCGCTTTAGGAAACCTTGTTTGGGTTTTCTGAAGTCATGATGACTATGTACCTGCTTTGCACTATTTGAATTGTTGACAGAATTTTGCAGAAAGTACTCTCTGAATTAGATGTGCTGTTGAGAGAATGCTTTTGCACTTTAATGACATGGGCAATGTGAAATGTTTTTAGCATCACAGGGATAAGAAAAGATAATGTCCAGAGATAGTGCTGCTAGAACAATGCATTTGCACTTTAGAGAGTTTTTGTTGGGATTCAGTGGTTTCATAAGAATCTGTACATTTGCTTTGAACTGTTTGCATTGTGAATAGAACACTGTATAAAATATCTTTGAGTGATATACACTACAAATAAGACCACATTAGCACTTTAGTGGTATGGGTGATGTAAGATGTCCTTTTGCATTATAGACATCATAAGAAGAGTGTACATTCTTAGGAACTTTTCCCATGAATTTTATGGATATTTTTGGGCTGTTCTGAAAATGTATTTCCCTGCACTTTCTCTAAGGAATTTCTGAAATCAGTGATAGGGGCTGTATCTTAGTGACCCTGAAGCTCTCTCCCGCAGATAAAAGGTATGATGTTGAGGTCAAAAATATGAGTATACAATAGAGGCCGTTGGGTACTTTACCAATAATTCTAGAAAGACGCGGTAGATTGTTATTGTCCAATCAGCGAGAATGGTCATCTTTCTGGAATAGTGCCATAATAATTTGGAAGTAGTTAGAGGATTGAAATAATGAGTAACATGGTAAAATTAATTGACCACGAACAGTACTGTGTTGTGGGGTGGACACAAGGATTGTGATTCAAATGACTAGTATAAGAAAACTATAAAGAGAATTAGTAAAGGAGAGACCACATGAATGTATATGAAATATGAGGCCAGATGTACGAAAGGATTTTAGCCATTCTGTGTCTATGGGAAAAAGCTTTCGTACATATGGCCCTTAGTACTTTATTAGAGATATAAAAATAAAGTCAAGACGCAAATGGTCATAATCAGGGTCATGCACATAGCTCAAGTTTATATGTAAATATCGGATTAGTACCTCATTTAATAACATTGAGCTGTGGGGTACACTCCTTATTAAATAGAATAAGAGGAACACATGAAAATAAAAAGAAATAAAAAAACAAGGACATAAAATAATAGAGTATTGAATTGAATTTTGGGAAATATTCTTACCACTAATGACAATCGAGGAGAGACAATTTGGTGACCATATAGTGATAAGATTAGTGGTCTAGTGTACATTGCATTTTAATAGGTGAAGGGTGGAATTCCATGTGTTAAATACCCTCTGGTATCATGTAACTCTATGGCCAGTTGAAGGCTCCGGGTCGAAACGTGTCGCCATATTTTCTGTTTGCACCTCACACTTTAAGGATCGATGAAAGAAGAAAATAAATTAAATTCTTCATTTTGGACTTGGTGGTGCTGAAGTTATTTTCTGCGATTTGACCCAGGAAAATTACTGGGAGGCGATCGTGAGATAACATGATAAACCATATATATATATATATATATATATATATATATATATATATATATATACATATATAGATGTATACATACGCATAAATTCTGTTGGAGAGGTTTGAGACCTGTACGTTACCACCTAACTAAAGATCTACATTTGGAAACGGCGAATAATAAAAAAAAGTGTTGAATTACACATAGGGTTAGTAGCAAATAGGCACATGAGTATACATATGTATATTTATCTTTGTGAATAAGGCCCTTATTATACAAGCACTAGCTTCAATTTTCAAGCATGAGATATCAAGGTTATGTAAATATTCTTAGTATATATGTTTTACTTTGGCTAACAAAAAATTACGCTAGACTTGATATCTGTGGCATGGTATTCCCCCAAACATTTTGCCATCACTCCTCCTTTTCCTGAATTCATTTTTGTTGGCTTTAGGACTCTGCACTTTAACTCTGCTAACTAGTACTAATATGCTTGTGCTCTCTCCTTCAAACATAGTAGAATTGGCTTACGCCCAACTGGCACCTATAATTCACTTGAAAGTCCCTAGTAGATTGTACTATCTGTCCCCAGTGCGTGGAAATTAAATGCTACCAGTGGACCTGTAGCACTCCTTGTGTTACCCACTAAAGTAGCCCTGTAAAGCATGTATCAGGCTTGCCACTGTAGCCTGTAGTGCAGGTTTAAATTGCTAATTTTGACCTGGCAAAATAATCCTTTTGCCAGGCCTAAAACCTCCTTTTTAATTCTTACGAGTCACCCCTTAGGTACGCCCTGAACAGCCCATAGGGTAGGATGTAGTGTATTTTAAAAGTTGGACATGTAACTTTAATTTTTACACGTGCAAATAGTGAACATCTCCTATTTGTGTTTTTTACTTTTGTAGGGCCTACCTCTCCATGAACATTGGGTTACATTTTTACATTTGATAATTGATAACTTTTGATTTGGAGCAGATAGACATATGCTGTTTACTCTCAAGTGTGTTATAAGATCCTCTTTAATGGGAAAGTCAGATTTAAAAAAATTATTTTATTGAGTTTTTCAAAATAAAACACAAACAGTGTGATTGTAATACTCTCTAGGATCCAAGACATCACAATTATGCTGTTCAGTGTAATCACACACATCTGTGCTACAAGTTGCTCACCAGTGCATTCTTTTTTCAACTTACTATTCATTCCCCACCCTACCACCTATGGTCTCAAGGGGAGTTCAGTTATCAGGTAAACTCAGAATTAAAGGCACAGTTCTGAAAATGCCACTTTTAGAAAGTTGGCATTTTCTTGTCCCATTCATTTGTGAGGTCTGCTAGTGTCCTGAGTCACATGACTGTGAATAACTCTGCTGTTATGCTTTGTGTACGTCTTCCAGACAGTAACACAAAGGGAGCCTAGGTGTGTGGTAATGGGCCATTCTGACAGGATGACAGAGGAGGGGCTGTACGTAGCCCCATTTACATTTAAAAGGGGTTTACCTTCTGCAGGTACAGCGGAACCTGACACCAGGCCTGCCCTGGATTTTTGTCACCCCCAGACAGTTTGAAGACTTGACGAGGAGGGGAAGAACTTTCCAGAACTAGATGTGGAGGTAGGACAGGGATTCCTCCTACACAAAGGCTAGCACCAGGTATTGGCTTGGACCTCCAGAGCCATTCATGAGAACACCCCTGGATTTGTGGAAGTTACAGTAAAAGGAGTGGCTTGTTGATAGAAGTCTGCCCTGCTGCTTGAAGGACTGTCTTGCTGTTTGTGAAAGAAGACTGGACCTGCTTGCCTTCATCGCAGGCTAACCAGTGTGACTCCAAGGGTCAGTTTGGTGACCCACTGTGTGAGCTACAGGGACACAACAAGTTTCAGAGGCATCCCTGCAATAGCCCAGCTGACCTGCTGCAACTGAACTTGCTTTGACCTGCAATGCACCTGCCTGCACCCTGCTGGCTTCTGCTGGAGTGAGTCCCTGATTCTCAGGTGGTGTCTCTTCAGGTCTCGGGGCCTTGGCTGGCATCAGAGCGTATTTCTCATAAAGGAAAGATGAGAATTCTGAAGTATGGGCTTCTCGTAACTGCAAACAGGTCTCTTAGCACTGAAACTCTGCATCTATCATGACCACCAATACAAAGCTTCAGTGAACCCTGTTATTCAAGTCAAGAACAGTCCAGGGCTGCTTACAATGTGAGACCTGCTCTTCGGTCTACAGCAATGACCACCAACACGAAACCACAGCAACAACCGTCTGCAGTGCTTGACTGGCTCTTTACACTACCGCAAGCCTGGCCTGCTTATTGCACTACACAATGATTGTCTGAGATGCTGAGCCCCCACCTTGTGGCCTCCACCAACGTGAATCGAACTCTTTGATTCAGACTTAAAAAGTAAAATTTCAGCAGGACCAACCTGTGCCCTGTAGCCAACCCTTTCATCCTAGTCGGCATAAACTTGTGACCTTTCCTCAGCCTAACATGATAAGATGACTGCCAGGGGTGCTTTGTGCTTTTAGGCACTGTTTTCATTGCTTTAAAACTGAATATATTGGTTCTACCGATTGGATTTTTGTAGTTCTTGTATAATTTTATTTATTAAAATCTACTCTCTCTGTCCTTGGGATTTTCCGTGTGTTGTGTTTTCACTTTCCTACTGTTTATGTGCTGAATAAATACTCCACATATTGCTTTTCAAATACGCAAAGCCTGATTGCTGTGTGGCAAGCTACCAGAGGGTTAAGCACAGGATGATGATGTGCCTTTTTATGGTTCTCCCTGGAAAGGACTGTGGTTGTTGCCTGAGCTGGGCTTCCATCTGTCTCAACCTATAACCTAGTTTCTTATAGTTACAGTAAACTATTATTAGTAAGCCAGATACACAGGTCATTGGGTTGGTGGGCCTGGAGCTGATATCTGTGTGTGACTGGCAGCCCACAATTTTGAATCTCACAAGACTTCTTTCTGAAGGCGATTATATGGATACCATTACATTGGCTAATATCAACACATGAAGTATGGCTGCAATGGTACCGCAGCACCCACAAAATATCCATGCTGGAGTTTCGCATGTGAATGAGCATTAAAGAGGACATTAAATTTTGCTTTTATCTTGTCACAGTTGCTGCGTTTAAAGACAGAGCTCAAATGGCAGTCTAGTCTTCTGACAAATTGTTGCTTATTCTTTTGACATGGTGACTGGCGTTTACTTTTCATTCACTTACTGCAAATTGTGAGGATTCTGTAAAGTGAACTGTGTGACAATCTTGTTTGTGTGAAAGGAAAGTAAACAAACAGTTAGGAAAACATAAGTGAAGTGAAATCTAATTCTGAAGTGTGAAAGACACAAACATTTTAATATGATCAAAACAAATCAAGACACTCCACTTGGTGATGCGCAAATAACAGGTATTCAATGAAATCCAATTCATTTCCACACATTATTGTTCATGTGCTATATAATTTTATCAGGAAAACTGTATGTCTGCAAATGAAGGTCATCCTTGCGTCAATTTTTGACACAAAGATACATTTCCCTCAAATAGCACATAATTACACAAAGTTGTGTAATTTATGATGGCATGATTTACATTTCGTCCAGGAATGGAACCAGATCTTTCTAGATAAGAAAACTTCTCCTGCATTATTGTGTCATGCTTCATCATAGGCAACTTTACTCCATCCTGGAACGATAGTACTGCCAAGACGGAGTCAACTTCTTCATTGAGAGGATTTTTCATAAAGTAATACTTGAAAGAAGAGGGATCCAGAGCTATAAAATTTCCTCAGGGTAAACCCAAAGATATTTCTTGTATTAGTATGGGTGCATCAGGTAAAAGAAAAAAGAAAATAAGAGGAATGCCTAATGAGTATTATGGCACATACATCCTCAATGCTTGCATGTTTCAGCCTGTAGTACAGCCCATAGGGGCCGGAGGCCTTCATCAGGGCTCAGTTTGATCCCTACATAGCGGCTACTTGTACTTATACACACAGGGCCCGATTAGGGAGCACTTTTTGTTTATCATACCTCAGTTGATCGTACGACAGCAAAGGATTCAACCTAAGAGGTATATAAATATAGTGAAATAAAAGCTATAAACTATACATGCCCACTTGCATGCACAAAATATCATGACTGCAGTGTTTTCTGACTTATTTAAGAAGGCACCGTCTGTATTCAAACCCTTGCATGGCTAAACATGTTCTTAGTCCATTTTCAATAGTCAGGGTTTACTGAGTGTGAATGTGATACCAATAATCCTTAAAGCCATGGTTACTACCACATACTTAGCTTCATCCATAGCCTATGGTAATTAGGTAATTATTGTTATTTGTACACTCAATCAGAATTGTATTAATTTCAAACAGCAATCTCTCTCATTCCTAGCGCTATTTATTTAAGCCTGTAGAAAGCCATAGAACACCCTTCACTGTGTGATTTGTGACTGTTGGAAATGGCCCTTTTTGCAGAGTTATCCCCAGCTTTTCGCCTTCTTCCTCCTATTTTTTTGGGTCTGTTTTTGCTGGTTTATTGTCTCTGCACACTTTACCACTGCTAATCAGTGCTAAAGTGCAAGTGCTCCCCATAGAAATTGTACTGTGGATTGGTTTATCCATGATTGGCATATTTGATTTACTAATAAGTCCCTAGTAAAGTGCACTAGAGGTTCCCAGGGCCTGTAAATCAAATACTTGTGGGCCTGCAGCACTGGTTGTGCCACCCACATTAGTAGCCCTGTAAACATGGCTCAGATCTGCCACTGCAGTGTCTGTGTGTGCAGTTTTAAACTGCCAATTCAACTTGGCAAGTGTACCCACTTGCCAGGCCTAAACCTTCCCTTTTGGTACATGTAAGGCACGCCTAAGTTAGGCCTTGGGTAGCCCCATGGGCAGGGTGAGGTGTATGTTTAAGGTAGGACAAATACTAGTGTGTTTTTATGTCCTAACAGTGTTATACTGCCAAATTCGATTTTCACTGTGCAAGGCCTATCTCTCTTAACATGGGACCTGCCTTTAAATATCCTTAAAGCACAGATTCCCTTTGAGAGCAGATAACAATGTGGAATTTAGGGTCTCTGAACTCACAATTTAAAAATACATCTTTTAGTGAAGTTGTTTTTTAAATTGTCTGTTTGAAAGTGCCACTTTTAGAAAGTAGGCATTTTCTTTCTTAAACCATTCTGTGACTCTGCCTGTTTGTGGATTGTCTGTCTGGGTCAGTTTGACAGTTGGGCTGTTTTGCACCTCTCTAGACAATGACACAAAGATGGGTGGGGGTGTAGCCTGCATATCCTGATGAGCCATCTGAGCTAGAGGGGAGGGAGGAGTGGTCGTTCACACCTGAAAGGACTGTGCCTGCCCTCACACAATGCAGTCTCCGACCCCCTGGTGTGTGTCTGGAGCCAGGCCTGGACAAGGAAGGATCTTGCAAACACTTGAGACTTTGCTTTGAAGTTTGCCAACTTCAAAGGCTGGACAGGGTATAAAGAAGAAGACCCAAAACCCCAGGATGGTCGAATCCTTCTGGAAACAAGAGGAACCTCTGCCAAGGAGAAGAGCTGAAGAGCTGGAGGAGTACAATCCCTTTGCAGTGTTGCTTTGCTGGACTGGCCTGCAGTTGCTGCTTCTGCCTGAAAAAAGTGCAAAGGGTGAACTTTGCTGTGTGTCCTGCTTGAGAAAGTTCTCCAAAGGCTTGGAGTAGCGCTAGCCTCCTGTTGGAAGTTTCAGGGACACCAAAGACTTCAGTTTCCTCGACATGCAGCACTGGGGAATGTGTGTTTTGTGCTGCTCAAGAGGAGAAACAACTGCAATGCCACCAACGACGCCACTGGCCTGCACCATGACCTGCCAACGCCACACGGAGTCACATTGCCCCACTACGCAACGCAACCCTAGTCTCACTGACACCATCATCGGACAACTTCACTTAGCCGCTGCTCGCACCGCGACCTGTGGGCCCCGCACTTCAGCATCGCCTGCTCACACCGTAGCCTGGGCATCCCCGACAACACCGCTCCTGCTGACACCGGCAAAGCTGCCTGCACCGTGACCTGTGGACACCGCTGGTGAGGTACATGAAGCACCGTCCCGTCCCACACTACAGCCCCAGTCCACTGATGCCAGCATCATCGACTCCAGTGTCGTCACCAGGCAAACTGCCTGCACTGTGGCCTGTGGACACCGATCGTGAGAGTCACGAAGCTCTGTCCCATCCCGCATCGCTGGCTTGGGCCTACTGACAACAGTGCTTCAGTAACAACAACACTGCTGCCTCCACTGTGACCTGGTGACACCGCACGCCGCACCGCCCACTTCACACTGCAGCCCTGGTCTCACTGACACCACTGGACGCCATCAGCGAGCCACTGCCTGCACCGTGGCCTGTGGGCACTGCACATCACATCATTCCGCTTTGCACCGCAGCCCTGGTGCCATCCACACCAGCACCCCTGACTTCAGGAGCCCGGAGTTTGATCTGCAGTGCGTGTGACCTCCAGGGTCCGACGACTCCGGCACAGACTCTGGATGTGACACCGCAACACCAGCGATGCCGCTCTCCGGAGCTCACCGCAAGGATCCTGATGTCCTGTAAATCCAAGATACTGTTTGCAGGTCTTCCTAACACCGTAGCTGGCCCACGATGCTGCGGCCAGCCTGAACTGTTGGTTTTGTTGATCACGACGCCGTGATAGCCCCAGGTGGAGCTATCGACTTCAAGGAACTGTATTTTGAAGATAAATCTTACAAAATTTCTATCTTTAGCACTGTATGTTGGATTTTTATAATTTTGGTCTTGTTTTACACAGATAAATATTTGCTATTTTTCTAAAACTGGTGTGGTGTCCTTTTGTAGTGTTTTCATTGCATTACTGTGTGTTATGTGCAAGTGCTATACACATTGCTTCTGAGATAAGCCTGACTGCTCACGCCAAGCTACCAAGGGGATGAGCAGGGGTTATCTGAGCGGATATCTCTCTTATCCTGACTAGAATAGGGGTCCCTACTTCGACAGGGTGCAAACTGACTGCCAACTAGAGACCCCATTTCCAACAGTAACTTTTCTCAAGTGCAGCCGCCGTTACCAGGCTGCTGCGGAATTCGTAACATACAGTTATACAACATTCAGACCACTTACTTCATCAAAAGGCTATGCCCATCTTTATGTGTCTGTTGCTTGTAAGCTGTCTGCCATAATGGTGCCTGATAGGTGGACGGGCTGAGCATTTTATATGGTTGGCATACAGGAGACTCCAGTGAGTTGCACTGTTGTGCGTCACATGCCATGTATTGGCTCTAAAGTCATTGTAGTGTAGGTGGCGCAGCGCAAATAGGGGAAAGTAGTTCCCCAAGTTTACACGTATCCAAGACTTCTGTGCCAAGGATGGAGCAGTTCAAGACAAAAAATAATATATTCTGAGACCAGTAGGCAAGACAAGATGTATTATGCCTTGCCTACCGGTCTCTCTGAAAATGCAGGGGTATGCCCAGGTAACCTTGTGTACATCTAGGCATCAAGAACAATGAAGACCAAGACAGAATGTGCCAGGGACAAATCCTATAAAGATAATTATCACAATGAAGCCCAAATTCTTCACTGGAAAACCAAAACAAATGGTTAAATGTAATTATTTGGTTTTATTATACATAATGTAAGGAGTGAGGCTAAAGATATCCACACAAAACCTGGAGATAGAAACTCTTCCAGAGTGTCTGTACAGTTACAAACATTTCAAACAACATTACAACTTTCTAGCATTTCGATTCCTTTCCAACAACTTTTAAAGTGGCTGTGCCTTATAATATTATTGCCAGCCCAAGTCTGTAGAATGACAAAGACAAGATGTCATTTAGTTCCTCCAAAAAAGGTACTTTAAAATACTGTATCATGCGTGCATAACACAGCTAGATGGGTGGTAGATCCATCACCATTGGGCTTTGAAATGGGATATCCACTGCAGAGCAGAAAAGGAGTAACAACATATCACCAATTAAGAACAACACTAGTGGTATGCCTCCAAATACACTCGAAAACAGAAAGTGTATAAAAGATGGAATGACTCAGAAGATAATCTGGTGCTGACAAAACCTGACCGAATTGACTTAAAAAAGTGTACAACACTTGCAGTGTTGGAAGCATTAAAAATGAGGTTCACAAGTTCACCGAAGTGCCTTGGAAAGCTGGTATTTAAAAACAACTGTATCTCTGAGGATGACCTTGCCACTTGCCTTTCAAATGTTTCACGGGCAGATGTAGGCACCACATGTTTTTGAAACAATAGTGCCTTTAGTCTGCTCACTTTGTTGAAGTTAATATTAAGGGTAGGGAATGGAAGGCCATATAGTCACTACCTTAATCTCGTGTGGAGGGGGATAGTACATTACCACAGCAGGTCACTATTTGAGAAACAGAAATCACATATGCGACGCCTGCTCTCATGCCACAACAGCCTTAATCACTCAACATCAAGTAACTTCTTTTTAAAAGTAACTGAAACACTGGGGGGCGGAGTCAAGATGGTGCTGGAGACGGACACTCCTTTAGTGAGTTCCACCACGGCCTCTTTTGTAATCCTGTTGGCACATTGTTGTGCCTCCCGGTCCAGGCCCCGGGCCGAGAGAAATGCCTCCTGATCGGCCAGGGTGAGCCTCTGACCGCAACTCACTACTGGGCCGGAGTGGAGCTGGTGCTTTCCTGGGCGGCCGTGGGGCCTGTGTGGTTTACCGGCCTGTGGCACCCTTGATGCCGACCTTGACGGAGAGGTAAGCATGGAGGGCCGGGGGCCCAGCCGGGGTCCCTGGGCCATGAGTGATTGCATGGCCCCCGACTGGTGCGCTGGGGTGAGAGACAGAGGCCTGCTCGTGCCCGTAGTGATCCTGCCCGGCTGAACACGGATAGAGAGTGGAACATGAGTGGGGAGGGGGAATTGGAGGCTTGCTGAAGTTGGGGTGAGTTCCACCACCCCCCCGCCCACCCCGGGCAAGAGACAGCAAAGAGGGTGGTGACCCCCAGGGTGCGTGGACCCGAACAGTTTGAGCATAAGGTCCTGGCCTTCAGAGTGACCCGGACCCTTGAGATACTGGTGGCTGCAAGTGATGGGGGTGCCGTGGAGGAGGAACCCTAACGTAGGCCGGATAATCCCTCTGGAGGGCCTCCCTCCCTGCCCTGATGGAGACTGCAACATGCCGCTCGAGAGGCTTGAGAGGCTGACCGAGACGGCACCACCAGATAGCGAGAGAGCCCATACTGCCCGACAGGGCAAAATGGACCATTACATGAATGTTGTGACCCTTCCCTGCTGCTGGCCTCGGACCCCCCCCCCCTGTAGGGCCCGGACAATGCTGCCCTCCTCTTTGCGATGCAAGCCTCTAGAGAGGTCCTGGAGGTGCGATCAGAGGTCTCTCTCCCGCGGCCGGACCTTTGGAACGTGGCAGAGCGAGTCACAACAGCGGAGACAAGGATATCGGATCTTGAAGACACCATCCGGGACCTGTGCAAGGAGATGTTGGAGACCAAGGTCCTCAACAAAGATATCATGTGGCGACATAAGGACGTGGAAAATCGGGCCAGAAGGAACAATCTGCGATTTGTAAGATCTACGGAAGGAGTCGAAGGACAAACATCAACTGGTTCCTAGATACTTGGCTCCGGCGAGTTCTCCGGGCTGAGAAATTCTCTGCCTGTTTTGTGATTGAATGCTCCCATTGAGGTTCTTTAAGGGGCTCCCCCTAGACCAATGATTGCCTGCTTTCTTAATTTTCAGGACTGGGATGATCCTGATGGAGGTGCGCAAAATTGGGGAAGTCCAATATGAAAGTTCCAAGATCCTCATTTTTCCGGACTACACCAGAGAAGTTCAGAGACAGCGCCGCATCTTTGACTCCATGAAGGCCAAGCTCCGCCGTCTTCAGTTGCATTATATGCTTCTTTTTCTGGCTAAACTGAAGGTCCTGTTCCAGGGGAAAGCATTCTTCTTTGAGACCCCAGAGGAGGCCTGGGCGTGGCTGGGGGAGCGCCCCAGCTCTCCGGTAGGAGGCGTCGGGAGGCTGATGGTGGGCCAGGGACATAGGGGGAGTGAGACAAAAGGAGTAGTGTCCCCCCGTGAGTAAGGGCCGGAGACGACAAAGAGGCGGCTGGATGATCATTGGGTGGAGCGGACTAATTAGACTCTCAAGGGAGCCGAAGCACGATCACCCGGAGGAGAGACAGGAGGGAGGACCCCGATGCTGTCACGACAGTAGATGGCTTGGGCGCAGACAGTGAGACTAGATTGGCATCTCGCCATCGGTTGGTGGTGGCCATAAACTGTCTAGAGACTGATAAGGAGGGCCTGGGGCAAATGGAGGTGGTGGGACCAAGGAGGCAGCACTGCGAATGGGGGCAGGATGAGTATAGACTGGCTTCTCCCGCCCCGCCCCCTGCTGGTAGAGGGCTCCTATAAGGATATTGGGGTCTTTTCCACGCAGGCAATAACTTTTCGTGTGCTGTGTGTTGAACTGAGGGATCTCCGCTCCCTGAGGTGGGTTCGACACTGCGTTGGTTCTTAAGTTTTGATATTGAGGGGGTGAGAGAGGTGGTGGGCTACAGACCTCTTGGCTCCTGCGAGGTTGTGTATGGGGCTTAGTACTCGCAGGGGCTGGTGGGAGGTGAGGAGGGGGTGGGATGGTTTTCTGTTCAGGAAGGATTCTTTTTTTTAATATCTCAGTATATAAAGAGGCTGTGCCCGGATGTCGGACTCCTACAAGAGACGCATCTCAAGGGCACGAAGTGTACGTTTCTAAGTAAAGGGCCTTATGTCATGCTGGCACATGCAGATTTCACTTCTGGCTCCAGAGGGTGGCAATCTTGATTCGTAGATTCCCCCCGCATCACATGACAATGGATAGACCCAGATGGTAGATATGTGGGGGTGAAGGGGTTTTGGAGGCAGAAGGAGGTCTTGTTAATGAGCGTGTACCCCCCTACCAGGGTCCAAGCTCCAGGCAGTCCTGCTAGAAATATTAGCGTAGATCTTGATAGAGGTTGACTCCCCCATCATGTCCTAGGGGGGGACTTCAGTGATATGATGATGGTGGACATAGACCGATCTGGGACACCAAGATTGTCCTGCTCCTCTAGCCCACTTAATGGTTTTGCTACAGCCCTGGGTTGTCTGACCTGGGAGATGGGCCAATCCCGCTGACATAAAGTATTCCTATTGCTCCGAGGCCCATAAGGTCTTTTTCTAGATTGGATTACCCCCAGCAGGAGAGGTGGGAACTATACATCAGGAGGAATACCTGGTGTGAGGTTTGTCTGACCACTCCCCTCTGGTGGTGCGTCTAGGGAGTCGAGGGGGAGCGGAGATGGAGGCTAGGGGCTTGGGACCTCCAGGATCGGGAGGTGGCACAGGGGCTCTTGGTAGACACTGAACTATATTTCCAAGAAAATGTGTGGTCAGTCGGGTCCGCAGTCGTGCTATGGGAGGCATACAAGATGGTGCTCCGGGATAGTGCCCAGAATTTAGTAGCCCAGAAGAGAAGAAAGGCAACAGAAGCCTTGAGTAAGTCTAGCTGCTGGCACTTGAGGGTCCTTAGGGCAGGAGCCGCCCCTCCCTGCTCTCCGACAGCTGGAGTTAGGGACGGCTGAATACAGGGAAATGGCAGAGAGAGAGGTTAAAAGTCAGCTGCGCGCTACCCACCACCGGCTCTATGAAGCGGGCGATAAGGGAGGGAAACTCTTCGCTTGGCTGGGTAGAAGGGAGATGGAACCGAGATGGATACAGGAGATAGTGACCCTGGAGGGAGTTAGAATGTCCTCAAATAAAGACATTGCAGAGGCCTTTGCCTGCTATTATAGTAACTTATATAAGGCAAGGCCACTGGAAGATGCTTGGCGGATTGCAGAATATTTGCAGAACATAGCAGATTCTCAGACAGATTTAGAAAGGGATATCACCTTGGAAGACGTTACAGTCGCCTTGACACAGCTTTGCCCGGGCAAAGTCCCTGGACCCAAAAGGTTCCCGGTTGAGCTATTTAAGAGACTAGGGGGGTGATTCTAACCCTGGCGGTCGGTGTTAAAGCGGCGGCCAACCCGCCAACAGGCTGGCGGTCAAAAAAATTGAATTCTGACCCTGGCGGGAACCGCCAACACAGACAGCCACTTTAACACTCCGACCGCCACGGCGGTACAAACAAACAGCGCGGCGGTCACCGCCAACAGCCAGGCGGCAGACAATGTACCGCCCACACTATCACAACTCACCAATCCGCCACCTTTTCCGGGGCGGGAGCACCGCCGATAAAGACACGGCGGAAACAGACTACGAACGGGAAAACGCACACCACTACGCACTCCAGGAGGAAGGAGGACAGCATGGAACCCGAATTAAACATCCTACCTGCTCTCGTCTATGCTCTCGTCTACCTTCTCATCTACCACGAGTACGAAGTCCGGCGCAGACGACAACGGTGAGTACTGCACCTACGACACACGGGAGGGGGAGGACGAAAGGTTACGGCCACACACATATGCGACCCCCCCCCCAACTATGTACACACCAATGCAGAGCAACAAGTCACAGTGACACCACCCAAACACCCCTGAAAAATGCTATGACATAATCAAATTTGGAATAAATATTTATGTACCAAAAAGCTCCTGAAAATTATCGTACAAACATGAAAGATATTTACAAGAAAACAAATGATATACACATCAGTGTATAACTGAAGTAACAAGTCCTGCACATCCTACGAATTCATCATGTCCGTGGGCCAAAGTTTTGAGAAACAAGGGCAAAGCCCACACAGGAGACCTGAGTCCTTTGGAGAGAACACTGCAGGGGCATCAGATGTAAAAACTACAGGCACCTCAGGGGGAAGGGAAGGGGGGGGGCACCACACCCACATGAGTCCACGACGCCAGATCCACGAGGAGCCACCATGCCCACTGTACCATCCTGGGGAGTGCAAAGCCACAGTCTCTCAATGTCTCTACAGTGGGTGGGCTGCCCACTGTACCATCCTGGGGAGTGCCAAGCCACAGTCTCTCAATGTCTCTACAGTGGGTGGGCTGCCCACTGTACCATCCTGGGGAGTGCCAAGCCACAGTCTCTCAATGTCTCTACAGTGGGTGGGCTGCCCACTGTACCATCCTGGGGAGTGCAAAGCCACAGTCTCTCAATGTCTCTACAGTGGGTGGGCTGCCCACTGTACCATCCTGGGGAGTGCAAAGCCACAGTCTCTCAATGTCTCTACAGTGGGTGGGCTGCCCACTGTACCATCCTGGGGAGTGCAAAGCCACAGTCCATCAGGTGGATGACAGTCTCCACTGGTCAAGGAGGAGGCATGGTGGGCACAGTGAACCATAAACAGTGCTTGAGACGGCGGTGCCCAGCGGAGCGGTGCTTGAGAAGAAGGGCCCAGCGGAGCGGTGCTTGAGACGGCGGTGCCCAGCGGAGCGGTGCTTGAGATGAAGGGCCCAGCGGAGCGGTGCTTGAGAAGAAGGGCCCAGCGGAGCGGTGCTTGAGACGGCGGTGCCCAGCGGAGCGGTGCTTGAGATGAAGGGCCCAGCGGAGCGGTGCTTGAGAAGAAGGGCCCAGCGGAGCGGTGCTTGAGATGAAGGGCCCAGCGGAGCGGTGCTTGAGACGGCGGTGCCCAGCGGAGCGGTGCTTGAGATGAAGGGCCCAGCGGAGCGGTGCTTGAGACGGCGGTGCCCAGCGGAGCGGTGCTTGAGATGAAGGGCCCAGCGGAGCGGTGCTTGAGACGGCGGTGCCCAGCGGAGCGGTGCTTGAGATGAAGGGCCCAGCGGAGCGGTGCTTGAGAAGAAGGGCCCAGCGGAGCGGTGCTTGAGAAGAAGGGCCCAGCGGAGCGGTGCTTGAGACGGCGGTGCCCAGCGGAGCGGTGCTTGAGAAGAAGGGCCCAGCGGAGCGGTGCTTGAGACGGCGGTGCCCAGCGGAGCGGTGCTTGAGATGAAGGGCCCAGCGGAGCGGTGCTTGAGAAGAAGGGCCCAGCGGAGCGGTGCTTGAGACGGCGGTGCCCAGCGGAGCGGTGCTTGAGAAGAAGGGCCCAGCGGAGCGGAGCTTGAGACGGCGGTGCCCAGCGGAGCGGTGCTTGAGATGAAGGGCCCAGCGGAGCGGTGCTTGAGAAGAAGGGCCCAGCGGAGCGGTGCTTGAGATGAAGGGCCCAGCGGAGCGGTGCTTGAGATGAAGGGCCCAGCGGAGCGGTGCTTGAGATGAAGGGCCCAGCGGAGCGGTGCTTGAGAAGAAGGGCCCAGCGGAGCGGTCCTTGAGATGGCGGGGCCCTCTTCAGCGGTGCCTATCTTCACGGCGGGGCCCTCTTCAGCGGTGCCTATCTTCACGGCGGTGCCCTCTTCAGCGGTGCTCTTCTGCACGGCGGGCCCTCTTCAGCGGTGCTCTTCTGCACGGCGGGCCCTGTTTAGCGGTGCCTATCTTCACGGCAGGGCCCTGTTCAGCGGTGCTCTTCTGCACGGCGGGCCCTGTTCAGCGGTGCCTATCTTCACGGCGGGGCCCTGTTCAGCAGTGCCTATCTTCACGGCGGGGCCCTCTTCAGCGGTGCTCTTCTGCACGGCGGGCCCTCTTCAGCGGTGCTCTTCTGCACGGCGGGACCTGTTCAGCGGTGCCTATCTTCACGGCGGGGCCCTGTTCAGCGGTGCTCTTCTGCACCGCGGGCCCTGTTCAGCGGTGCTCTTCTGCACCGCGGGCCCTGTTCAGCGGTGCTCTTCTGCACCGCGGGCCCTGTTCAGCGGTGCTCTTCTGCACGGCGGGGCCCTGTTCAGCGGTGCTCTTCTGCACGGCGGGGCCCTGTTCAGCGGTGCTCTTCTCCACGGCGGGGCCCTGTTCAGCGGTGCTCTTCTGCACCGTGGGCCCTGTTCAGCGGTGCTCTTCTCCACGGCGGGGCCCTGTTCAGCGGTGCTCTTCTGCACGGCGGGCCCTGTTCAGCGGTGCTCTTCTGCACGGCGGGCCCTGTTCAGCGGTGCTCTTCTGCACGGCGGGCCCTGTTCAGCGGTGCTCTTCTCCACGGCGGGCCCTGTTCAGCGGTGCTCTTCTCCACGGCGGGCCCTGTTCAGCGGTGCTCTTCTCCACGGCGGGCCCTGTTCAGCGGTGCCTATCTTCACGGCGGGCCCTGTTCAGCGGTGCCTATCTTCACGGCGGGCCCTGTTCAGCGGTGCCTATCTTCACGGCGGGCCCTGTTCAGCGGTGCTCTTCTGCACGGCGGGCCCTGTTCAGCGGTGCTCTTCTCCACGGCGGGCCCTGTTCAGCGGTGCCTATCTTCACGGCGGGCCCTGTTCAGCGGTGCTCTTCTGCACCGCGGGCCCTGTTCAGCGGTGCTCATCCAGCAGGTCAAGGGAGCCAGACCTGGCCTGGACTCCCTGCTCAGTCGCCCTCGGACCGTGACATTTCTGGACCCTTCGGGGACGGACTCCTGGCCTCTTTAGTGTCCTCCTTCGCAGCTGGGATGTGACATGTGGGGTCCACCTTCTCCGCGCTCCTGCTGCCCTTCCGCTCCTTTCATGGGGCTCTCGGGCCCTTGCCTCCCCTAGATGGTGTGGCTGGTGAAGTGGCCGCACATTGCTCCTTGGGGGCAGCCCTGTCAGTCCTCGCACAGCGTCCCTTGTTTTTGCGGGTCCTCTTGCCGGGGGGGGGCTGGACGTGTCCTTGCTGCTGATCGATGTGTCACTGCTGGCAAAGGGTGGACTCCAGAACCCATGCACAACAGTGACACTCGAAGCTGGGCTGGTGGTGGCTGCGGTGCTCTTGGGACTCTTTGCAGATGGAGAGGGGAGCTCATCGGAGGGAAAGAGGTCAAGATTAGCCAGGAAAAGCTTTTTAGGTCCAAGGTAAAGGGTAGGAGAAGTGGTGATGGGAGTGGAGGAAGAGGATGTGGTTGTAGGAGAGTCAGGTGTGCTGTCATTGGGTGAAGGTGCTGGTGCTGTAGGCTGACGTGAGGTGGATGGCTGTTGGGTGGGTGTCTGCCTGCGTTTGTGTGTCTTGGAAGAGGGGGTGACAGACACAGTGGGAGAGGACACAGGGGACGTGTAAATGGCAGTGGGGGTGGTGACTGCACGAGTGTGGACTGTACTGGAGGGTGAGGTGGTGATGGAAGCACTGGCTGATGTTGGGGTGCATGCAGGTGTGAGTGTAGACGTCACAGGGAGGGAGGAGGGAGACGAGGAGGAGGGGGACACAGAGGTGGTTGTGACTTATGGAATGTCTGCATCTGGGTGTTGCTTGGGTGAGTGTTTGTGGGATCTGTGGTGCTTGTGTCTGGATGAGCTGCTCTTGGGTGTTGAGGTGTGTGCAGGCTGGTCTGATGGTGTGGATGGGATAGGCTGAGGAACAGGAGACAGAGACAGGCTGGAGGCAGTAAGAAGAGGGAGGCTGGAAACAGGGACAATGGCTGCCGTCAGTGCTGAGGCCAGAGCAGTGAACGCTCGTTGATGGGCAGCCTGACCCGAATGAATGCCCTCCAGGTACGCATTACTCTGTTGCACCTCCCTTTGCACACCCTGGATGGCATTCAAAAGGGTCGTCTGCCCAACAATGAGCGTCCTCACCAGGTCAATGAGCTCCGCAATGAGGGCAGCAGGGGCAACAGGGGCAGGGGCTGAGGAGCCTGGGGCGAAGGAGACGCACGCCTTCCTGGGCGAGCGGGCACGGAGCGTAGGCTGAGGGGCTGCTGGGAGGGCAGTGCTGGTGCGCTGGGTGGCGGCTGTACCTGTAGAGGCGGGGGGCCCGGATGTTGCCGCCACCGCTAGGGAGCTCCCATCCGAGGACGTGTCGCTGTCGCTGCTCTCACCAGCGGTCCCCGTCGTGGTGCTCCCCTCGCCCTCCGGATCACTGGTGCCCTCGGTGTCTGTTCCTGGGCCCACCGGGGCCTTGTGTCCTGCAGCTCCCTCGTGCTCCGATGCCAAATCTCCTCCGCCTGATGATGCTAATGCACACATGCACAAGAAGATGAAGAGAAAGGGTGGGGGGAGAAAAAAGAAGACCAGGTTGAGTGCATTGCAATGTCAACACCGTTGGCGGAGAGGACAGACACAGGAGCCTCATGCACTAAGCCGCGCATTCGGGGTACACTACTCAGTACTACTGACTATGACAACAGGCCAAGAGACGTCAAACGCGCACATGGGTGATGCTGGACCATCAATGGCTGTACTTGTCACCCTACAGAGGTGGGGGCCGGGGGCACAGGGCCATGCCTAAGGGAGAGGACTACACTACAGAAAGCGCCCTGGCCTAATGTCACCCACAGCCCTCCTCCCCCACCCAGACGCCTCCACTGCGCAGAAAGATAGGAGAATGTGCTGATACTCACCCCCTTGTGTCTGCTGTGATGTCTTAAAGCGCCCATCCAATTCAGGGTAGGCCACCGCCAGGATCCGGGACATCAGGGGGGTCATGGTGCGACTGGCACCCCTCCTAGGTTGGGAGGCCATCCCCAGCAGTGTTTCTGCGGTCTTCCTTGTTCCGCGGCGGATGTCCTCCCACCTCTTGCGGCAGTGGGTGCCTCGTCTGTTGTGGACCCCCAAGTTCCGGACTTCCTTGGCGATGGCACGCCAAATCTCGATCTTCTGATGGGCGCCGACTTATTTGACATGTACAGGGTGGAAAGGAGGAAATCATCAATGACCTGCATGTTAGATGTGATTGGCCCCCCCCACCAACTTTGCCATATGGCACATGCTCTCATCTGTCGTGCGTTGCACTCCTCATTCGCACCCCACCCCACCAACTTACATCCACCCCAATCCACACAGGCATAGCCCATTCCATGTGCACCCGGTGTACTCACTTGTTGGTCTGGAGGACCGTAGAGTAGCGCATACTGGGGGAGGACCCCATCCACGAGCTTCTCCAACTCTTCAGACGTGAAGGCAGGGGCCCTTTCCCCAGTCGCAGCAGCCATTGTCACTTCCAGACCGAGGTCACAGCAGCACTTGCAGTATAGGTCCTCTCCTGTGGATGATCAGGTCTCGAGTGATCAATCAGCTAGGAAATGGCGGTCACGCCCGCGGCGGTGCGTACCGCGGCGGTGCGTACCGCGACCGCCGGCGCACATCGTCATTGGCTCCTGAAACCCATAGGGTTCAATGTTAACCAATGCGGCTTTGCGCCGCGGTCTTCGACCGCCTACCGCCACAGTGTGCCCCGCCAGCGCATTGACCTCACATCCCATTGTCCCACTTCACAGGTCAGGCAGCCGCCATTTCAAGGGCCTACATGGCTTAATTTTGACTGCGACACACAGGCCTAGGCCTTGCATTGCCACACATACACGCCTTTCAACCCATTGCCATTCTTTAACTGTGCAAGCTGTCTGTACGTACCTGTGGTTTGCCTGACTCTGTGCTCCATGTTGTCCTTCCTAGGCACCGTCCGCTGGGACTTGCGAGGAGAAGGACGAATCCTCGCGTGTACCGACCGCTGGTGGACCTGTCGACAATGGAAGAACGCCATATAATACTTCGATACAGACTTGACCGTGCCACTATCCATGAACTGTGTGCCCAGCTGGAGCCAGCCCTGATGTCCCCCATCCGCCAACCCACAGGGATTAACCCTCTGGTGCAGGTTTTGTCAGTCCTCCATTTTTTGGCAAGTGGGTCATTCCAGACAACAGTGGCCATGTCATCTGGAATGTCTCAGCCTATGTTTTCAAAGATTTTGAGCAGAGTGTTGTCTGCCCTGATGAAACTCATGCGGAGCTACATGATTTTCCCAGAGGAGTGTGACTTGCCTACAGTGAAGGGTGATTTCTATGCCCTTGGACATATCCCCAACATCATTGGTGCCATTG
Organism: Pleurodeles waltl; assembly: GCF_031143425.1. Lineage (NCBI taxonomy): Eukaryota > Metazoa > Chordata > Amphibia > Caudata > Salamandridae > Pleurodeles > Pleurodeles waltl. Next base: position 1,606,638,698 of record NC_090445.1, read on the forward strand.
ATGGGACCCATGTGGCTTTGGTACCCCCAAAAGACGATGAGCAGGTGTACAGAAACAGAAAAAGTTATCATTCGATGAATGTCCAGGTGGTCTGTTTGGCTGACCAGTACATCTCCCATGTAAATGCCAAGTTCCCAGGGTCAGTGCATGACGCGTATGTTATGCGAAATAGCAGCATCCCCTATGTGATGGAGCAGCTACAGAGACAACGTGTGTGGCTAATAGGTGACTCTGGTTACCCCAACCTGCCTTGGCTACTGACCCCAGTGAGGAATCCCCGGACCAGGGCAGAGGAACGGTACAATGAGGCCCATGGGCGAACTAGGAGGATCATCGAAAGGACCTTTGGCCTCCTGAAGGCCAGGTTTAGGTGCCTGCATATGACAGGGGGATCCCTGATGTACTCACCAAAGAAGGTGTGCCATATCATCGTGGCCTGCTGTATGCTTCACAATCTGGCATTGCGACGTCAGGTTCCTTTCCTGCAGGAGGATGGTGCAGATGGTGGTGTTGAAGCAGCTGTGGAGCCTGCGGAGAGTGAAGAGGAGGAAGACTCAGAGGACGACACAGACAACAGGGACAGAGTAATAGAACAGTATTTCCAGTAGCACACAAGTAATAATCACCCATGCCATTTTACATTTCCTGAAAGCCTCCTGCATCTCAACTTTGTCGATTTCCCCCCAGAACTATAAACATGATGTTTGATTTTCCCTTCCCTTTTCTGTGCTGTATGAGCCACTGCGTGACCTCGGCTTGGTTGGCCCATGGACTAATGCTAAGTTACCTCAGTATGTGTAATTCACAATGTTAAAAATACGTAATTGATATGTAATGTGTCATGCATTTGTAAATAAGACAGGCTGAGTACTGATTGATTTCAGTGCAATGTGTGATTTATTATTAGTGCATAGATATTGGTACATGATAGTGAAACAGTGATGGGTGGGGGTGGAGTAATGTCCATGGCAGAGTCCAGTTCTCAGTCTCACAGGTGCATTGTCCATATGCCTGTGGCAGGATGGAGCAGGGGCAGTTCAAGGTTTGACAGGGTGGCAATGTTGAACAGTGGGAGGACTTCAGGGGGTATGTGATGCTGGCGGGGGTCTTGACATCCTACTCTGTCGTTTTTTTTTATCTCAGGCTCCTTTTGCGGGGTGGTTGTTGTTCAGCAGGAGGTGGGGTTCTGGTGGGCTGTCGTTGTGGTGGGGCCTCCTGTCCACTAGCGCCGGCGGAGGTGGTAGGCTGTTCCTGTTCCTGGCTAGTGACAGGGGCCCTGTGTGATGCCACATGGTCCCGAAACATGTCCTCTATACGGTTCAGGGCCTGGACTATGCTCCCCATAGCGGTTGAGATGTTGGTGAGTTGGTCGCTGAACCCCATGTAGCGTTGCTCCTGCTGTGCCTGGATCTCCTGGAACCTGGCCAGTACCGTCGCCATCGTCTCTTGTGAGTGGTGGTAGGCTGCCATGATGGTGGTGAGGGCCTCTTGGAGAGTGGGTTCCCTGGGCCTCTCCTCCCCCCCCTGTCGCACAGCAGCCCTCCGAGTTGCCCTGTTTCCCTGGGCCTCTGTCCCCTGGACGGTGTGCCCACTCCCACTGCCCCCAGGTCCCTGTTGTTGTTGGGTTGGTGGGTTACCCTGGGGGCCCTGTAGTGGTAGACACACCGCTGCTTGACCTGTCCTAGAGACTGAGGCATGGGCCCGCTGGGTGGGAGCTGTGCTGTTGTTCCCAGAGGGGGTTGGGTCTGCAGTGGCCTGTGTCTGGGTGAGGGGAACCGACTGCCCAGAGGTCCCCGATGGTCCGGGCTGGTCATCAGGGTCCAGGTCGACAGAGCTGCTGTCATCACTAGGGGCCTGTTCCGGGGGTGGGATGGACATTTCTGGTCCCTCCTGACCGGTGTGTTGTCGTTCGGGTCCTGCATGGGGTAAGAGGGTATGGTTATTGTTTCTGTGTGTGCATTAGCTTGCGTTTTATGGGTGCCCTTGTCCCCCAGTGCTGGCATTCCCTTGGGGGAGGTGTTGTGAGGGTGTTTTGTGGGGGGGGATGGGTATGTGCAGTGGTCATGCTTAGGTGATGGGTGTCCATAGTTTGGGGATGGCATGCAGGGGTTGGTGTTGGGTGGGTTGTGCTGGAGAGACATTCTCAGGGAGGATGTGTGCTGGGGGGTTGGGGGTGAGGGTGGGGGTTAGCATGCTGTGGGGGGGGGTGAAGTGGTTGGCCTTGTACTTACCAGAGTCCATTCCTCGGTGTACTCCAGTGAGGCCATCAGGATGCAGGATCTTTAGTACCTCTTGCTCCCATGTTGTGAATTCGGGTGGAGTGGGTGGGGGTCCCCCGCCAGTCTTCTGCACTGCGATGTTGTGTTGCGAGACCATCGAGCGCACCTTCCCCCATAGGTCGTTCCATCGTTTGCGGATGTCCTCTCGATTTCTGGGATGCTGTCCCACCGCGTTGACCCTGTCCACGATCCGCTGCCAGAGCTCCGCCTTCCTTGCTATGGTGGTGTGCTGAACCTGTGAGCCGAAGAGCTGGGGTTCCACTCTTATGATTTCCTCCACCATGACCCGGAGTTCTTGGTCCGAAAAGCATGGGTGCCTTTGTGGTGCCATGGGGTGGTGTGTATGAGGTGTGGGGTGGTGTATGTGATGATGTGTGTGTTGGTGTGTGGTGCTTTGTGCTTCTATGTGGTGTGTGTGATGTTGTGGTGTGCCTCTGTGTGTCTGGCTATCTATTCTCTGATGTGTCTCTCTCTCCTTCGTCTCTGGTTTTTGTTGGTAGGGGTTTGTGGGTGATGTGGGTGTGTGTTTTATATGGTATTGGATGTGTGGGAGTGGTGTGTGTATGTGTTTCAGGTGTGTGCCTTTCAAATTGTCCAATGTGGTAGGGGTTTGTAAAGGTGTGTGTATTTTGACCGCAGCGGTGTGTACCGCCAATGGAATACCGCGTTTGAATGACCGCCGCGTGGATTTGCGGGTCATAATGGGATGGGCGTATTTCTGTTGGCGTGGCGGTGGAGGTTTGGTCTTCTCCAGTTTACCGCTGGCCGCTGATGTGGCGGACTGCAGTGGAGGGCGGATTTTTGGAGGTTTTGCAGTTGTGGGTCAGAATGTCCGTGGCGGCCGCGGCGGTATTGTGGCGGCCTTCTGACCGGCGGTAAGCGGCTTTTACCGCCGAGGTCAGAATGACCCCCTACGTGTTATCCTAGCCCCCCATCTTCTAAATATGTTCCTGGAGGCCAGACAGCAAGGAGTTCTCTCCACTGATTTGAGAAGGGCTGAGATAATTCACAAGGAAGAAAGGCATAAACTGTCCTGTGCATCCTCTTGTCCAATCTCTTTCCTAAATGTAGAGGGGAAAGTTCTGGCCACGGTATTAGCAACCCGCCTTCACTGCATTATTTCCCCCCAGTTCATAGAGACCAATCTGGCTTCATGCCAGGATGCTCTACAAGACACAATCTGAGGCTAGCGCACACCTGGCTGTATCCACATATTTTTCTGGCCCTTGAAGCTGAGAAAGCATTTGATGCGGTGCACTGGCCATTCTTGGAAGCCACACTAGAGCGATTCGGATTTGGACCTCGATATAGAGAGTGGGTGAGGCTGCTCTTCTGTAATCCAATAGCACCAGTGAGAGGAAACGGGATCCTTTCATCTAAATTCTCCATTGCACGGGGTACTAGGCAGGGATGTACCCTGTCCCCTTTGTTGTTTGCTCTCACCATAGACTCCCTGGCATGTAGGATCTGCACCCACCGGGCTGCATAACTTCAAGCTGAGAGAGGAAGGGACTGAGGAGGGGCATATTTCCTTGTATGCTGACGACATACTCCTCTATGTCGCGAGGCACGGGGTATCTCTTTTTTTTTAAACATGTTTTTATTGATTTTTCAAGACGAAAGCCATACATTTTCTGGCATACATAGTCATTGATAACAAATTATCATTGGTTACAGTCTATCGTCTGGCTCTCCCATATTAATGGTCAATGTATATATCAAACTGCTAAGAACTTGTGTGCACTTCCCGGTCCGCTGATTCTGCCCATCACTACCGAGGTTGCCGCCACGTAGGGCAAAGCTTTCAGTTGCAATGTGATTCTATTACCACTAGCGACAGGGGCCCACGTGACCACACGGGTGAGGTCGGGGAGCAGAGGAGACGGGGGGGGGACGAGGCGGAGGGTTATGGCACAGTAGGTTTTAGCGCAGGTGTCTATTAATTGATTATGCAGGCCTTTTGGTGCTGTGGCATGCTTGCATGGGGGGATGGGCTACTAAGCTGTCAGTGTTGGCGAGGCATTGATGAAGGGTATGTATGCGTCCCCAAGTGTAGTATTGCCTTTCTGCCGGGGGCAGGGCCCGCGGCCTTCCAGGTGGATACAGCTATCTGTGATTCAGGGGGGTCTTTCATCGTTTTTGGCTTCTAGCCTAGACACTAAGACGCCCCAGGTCTCGCAGCCCGCCTGCCGCAGTCCCCTACGGGTTAAGTTTGTTAATACCTGATGCTCAGCTCGAGCCCAACGTAACGTAAGAGCAAGCCAGACTTTTAAGTCCGGCGCGTTTCAAGCCTTCCAGTTCATTGCTATCAAACTTTTGTACATTACATACGCTAGATCTACAAACCTGTGCAAGTGTTTATTTCTTTTCGTCCTTGTCCTTAATCCGAGTAGACAGGATTTGGGATTCGTGTCCAGGTTGAGCCCCGTGATTTCCGCTAAGGCTGTGACCACCCCCTCCCACTCCCCCCTTAACTGCGGGCACTCCCAGACCATGTGATAGAACTGTGCTGCTGGTGTTTTACATCTGGGACAGGCTGGATCCGATCCGGGGAACATGCGTTTAATCCTGGCTGGCGCCAGGTATGTCTGATGTAGATAATTGAACTGTGTATATCGGAATCTGGGGTTTCTTGAGACCTCACGTGTGTGACACAGAGCTTTTGGCCAATCTGTCCCTGAGAGCGGATTAGGCAATACGATGTTCCACCTCTCCCTAGCTTTCTGCAAGTTGTCTTCCGGGGGTCGATTCAGAAGTTTATAAAGGTTTGAGACTGCTTTTCCTTGGGGGTCCCAGTTCAGCATGTGGTGCAGGGTGACTGAGATATCAGGCTCTACGTCGCCAGATGCCCACGTTTTCCTGATTGCATGGCATATCGCGTGATATGCCAAGAATTGCCCCGGATTGATCTCTGTGAGGGCCTGTATAGCTTCGAACGTCATTAATTTCCCTTCCTCAAAACAGTCTCCTACTGCACCAATACCCGCGTCTAACCAGGTTGTAGGTGAATATGAGCCAGCTTCCACCCGCCCGGGGAGCCTAACCAGCGGGAGGAGTGGTGAGTAGGGTAGTTTTTTAACTCCTTTTTGGATATACTTCTTCCAGTATGTGTGTGCCACTATCATCAGCGGGTTTGTGCATGTGCTTTTAGTCTGCTTATCCAACAGCCAAGCTAGTATGGGAGCGCCTTGGAGTTGGGATTGTAACCATATAGTTTCTGCCGAGCTAGGTCTGTGGAGCCAATTGAAGATCCACTGCAACTGTGCGGCCGCAGAATAGAGCTCAAAGTTTGGGGCGCCCAGTCCACCCATTGCTACCGGATGATGTAGCGTGGTAAGTGCAACTCGCCTTCTGCCCTCTCCCCAAACCAGTTGTAGCAGGATGGAGTTCAAGCCGACGAAAAAGCTTTTGGGGATAATGATTGGTAGGGCCGCAAAATAGTACAGCAGTCTGGGTAATATCAGCATGTTTGCTATAGCTACTTTACCCAGTGGGGAGAGAGGTAATTTATTCCAGAAGCGTAGTGAACTCTTAACAGAGGACACCGCTTTCCCCAGATTCCCATCCCTTAAATCTTCCGCCCTGTGGTATACGTTGATTCCTAAGTATTTAAATGTGTTGAAGCACCATTTAAGGTGGCCTGGTGGGGCACTTTCTTGCCTCGCAGGAGCCCAGCTGGTTAGTGGGAATATGCAGGATTTCCCCCAATTAACTATTAGACCAGATACCCTTCCGAACTCAGACAGCAGCGACATCACTGGGGGCAGCGACTCCTCCACTCTACGTATGTATATCAGGGCATCATCTGCGTATAGTGATATGGAGTGGAGAGTGCCGTTCCTTGACACCCCCCATTCTTCTTTTTTGGCCCGGACGCGTGCAGCTAGTGGTTCCATCGCTATGGCAAATAGGAGGGGGGAGAGGGGGCAGCCCTGTCTTGTTCCCCTGTTAATCGGAAAGCTTTCTGATATTTCTCCTCCCGTCTTCACCCTAGCCTGTGGGGCAGTGTACAGAATGCGTACCCAGTTTGTGAATTTTGGACCGATACCCATTAACTGCATAGTGGCAAACAGGAAGTCCCATTCTAATGTATCAAACGCTTTTTCTATGTCGAGCGATATTACCACCTCCTCGAGTGCGGTCAGGGGAGTGTCACCCATCACACTGAGCAGCCTCCGAATATTTAGGAAGGTGTTACGTTTCGGGATGAATCCATTCTGGTCATCGTGTACCAATATATGCATGTAGGGAGCTAGTCTGTTAGCCAGGATTTTGCCAAGTATCTTGCAGTCTAGGTTCAACAATGAGAGAGGTCTGTAAGACCTGACGTCAGTGGGGTCACGCCCCTGCTTTGGAAGGACCACTATCATTGCCTCTCTCATTGAGGGAGGCAGGATACCATTGGTCCCTGCTTCTTCAAACGTTTTTAGGAGATGTGTGTTAAGGTGCGCCGCGAAAGTGGAGTAGTATTCCGACGGCAGGCCATCTGTCCCTGGGGCTTTATTCCTGGGTAGTTGTTCAAGAGCCTTATTAAGTTCCCCTAATGTGATGGGGGCTTCCAGTGTCTCTCTATCGACATGCATTAGTTGGGGCAGGGGGGAATCTGCTAGAAAGGACTCAAGTTGTTGGATGGTACATGATGTGCTTTTGGTGTATAATTGTGTATAATATTCCCTAAACGCATCATTTATTTTTACCTGTGTAGTAGCTATTGCACCTGCGCCTGTTCCTATCGCCCCGATCGGCGAGCACCGCCGGTCCTCCCGCAGCAGCCATGCGAGCAGCCTACCAGATCTGTCGCCCTCCGATTGTAGCCTAGCCACGTGGTGTTTGTGGTCGTGAAGGCGTAATGTAGCATCAGCCTTTGCATGTTCCGCGCGCATTTCCTTCAGGGCCGTGTATGGCGTTGCATTGCGGGCAACTGCGTTTTCTAGTGCTCTTAGTTTCTTCTCCAGCTTGCTAACCTCTGCATGGAGTGTGCGCCTCACCCCCCATGTAGTGGAAATACAATGTCCACGGATCACCACTTTGTGTGCGTCCCACTCCATTGCTCTTAATTTTGTGGTGCCAGTGTTTAATACCCAATACTGTTTCAGCGCTGTTCTCAGTGAGTCTGTGAACGCAGGGTCGTGTAAGGCTTCCGCTTGTAGCCTCCACGTTGGGATAGCCTGGCGCTTCCTGCCCCAGTCCAAAACTATTTTAAGCGGTGAATGATCTGATAATGTCTTGGCTAGGTATTCTATTCTACTGGTCCCTGTGCAGATCTCCTGGGTGCCCCACATCAAGTCTATCCTGGTGTGTACCTTATGTGGTGCTGAATAAAATGAATATTCCCTTTGTCGTGGGTGTTTCATGCGCCATATGTCATGAAGGCTCATGTTACTAGCCCATATCGATAATGGGCGGCTGGGGTGTCTGATGACTATTGAATCTGTGGGGGGATTTGACCTGTCCAATGCTGGATCTGGCGTGCAATTGAAGTCACCTCCCCATATGGCGGGTGTTTCAGGGTTCGTTAGTAACGCTGGAGTGAGTGTGCTCAGGAACTCAGGCAGTGCGCTATTGGGAGCGTATACCCCTATGATTGACAATTGTCTGCCGTCCAGCTTACCCTCCACTACCACATATCTGCCCTCGTGATCTATCTTGTGTGATGTTTGGATAAAAGGGACATTCCCTGCTATCCATATAAGTACCCCCCTCGCGAAGGTTGAATAGGATGTGCCCACAATCTGACCTCCCCATTTACTGCGTAGATCCTGCAGGTCTGGGTCCCGCAGGTGAGTCTCTTGTAGTATTGCAATATGTGTGCCATGGCGTTTGAGTCGTGCATCCACCCTGGACCTTTTGCCCGGAGTCCCCAGTCCCCTGATGTTCCAAGTGACTATGTCATATTTGTATGCGCTATGGGTTGTGGATTGGGCCATATTCAATTTGTGAGTGCATGTCTTGCACCCCGGATCCCGGGAAGGCCCATTGGGTCCCCTCCGCCCCCCCCCCACCCCCGCGTGCGGGCCCCTTGCCTCCGGGCGCTTATCCAGTGTTGCGAGCAGACCGGTAGTGCACAAACTAATAGTTACCCTCTTTCCCTCCCCAACTGGATCCCAACCCCAACTATGAACTTGCAACAGGCTACACACCCATTTTAGGTGCGTGCCAAGGTGTCTCCGTATGGATATCTGCGGGGGAGCAATAATACTATCCGGATGCGGCTCATTTTAGGGGCTCGCATCCTTCTGCAGACACGGTCCGCAATTGGCTTGGGGCACTCCCAGGGCACAGCCATCCGCCCCCCCTCCCCACGCCGCCCGCCGCGCGCAATATGAATAAAGGAGTTATCTCCAGGAGCAAACGTGCAAGGATACATAAGTTCAGGTGATGTGACCACCCACATCAGGAGGAGGTCGCAAAGTTCAGTTCTGTATTCAGGCTGTGGCGGTTGGTCCCCCCCGGGGGGGATAGTTCAGTAGTGTTTGTTCAGAGTGTGTCTGCGGACCTGGGGGTGAGCTCCGGGCCCCTCAATGCCTCCGTTAATGTAGAGTCCGAGCTGACCGAGTCAGAATCCGAGCCCTCCACTGGCTGGGTCCTGAGCGTCTCAAAGGAATTCTGAGTTAGTAGGGTTTTTTTTTTAAGGGCCCTGGCTCTCTCCTCTGCAGCCTGTTCTACCGTGGGTTGACCCCTGGCTCGCCTTTTGGATCGTTTCCTAGGTTTCATCGTTGACCAGTTCTCGCCGGTACCGGCTGCCTCGCGGGGTTGGGTGAAGCCTTTGGCATGCATCCACGTCCAGGCATCTTCCGGTGAGGTGAACATATGAATGCGCTCATCTGTTGTTACACGTAATTTAGCGGGGAACATTAATGCGTATTTTATGTCATACTCCCGGAGGCGTTGTTTAACTTGGGTGAAGGAGTTGCGTTGCCTTTGCACTTCCTGAGTGAAATCTGGATAAGCGTAAACAGTCGAGTCCTCATACCTGTATGGACCTTTGCTGCGGAACTGTTGAAGTATCGTATCCCGGTCCCTGAAGTTTAGGAACCTAGCTATCAGTGGTCTCGGAGGTTGGCCCGGTGCCGGGGGGCGTCCGGGGATTCTATATGCTCTTTCCACTGAGAAGAATTTGGATGGGTTCCCATTCAGGACCTCTTTAATTAGCCAGTGTTCCAGCAGGAGCTCTGAGCTTTGATCCAGTGATTTTTCAGGAAAACCAAGAAAACGTATATTGTTGCGACGGGATCTGCCCTCCGCCTCCTCTGCTCTTCTCATCAGTGACTTTACTTCTGCATCTAGACGGAGAACTTGTTTTTGGTTATCCGCTACCGAGGGGGCCAGGTCACTTAGCACCGCCTCCGCTGTCTTCACTTTATCAGATAGTTTGCCATGGTCTACTCTGAGGATGTTCAGGTCTTGCGATACCGTGTCTATCCTGGTCTCCAGTGAGGTTTTAGTGTCCATGATTGCTTGTAGTATTTTCTCGAATTGCGAGGAATGTGACATGAGCGTGGACTCCAACGACTGCAGAGAGGGCGTATGCTGCTGATCTCCGGGAGCCTGGCCTGGCGTGATCCGGTCCTGGTTTTTAGCTGATTTGAGCCTTCCGGCCATTTTGACTTATCTGTTGCGGCCTGCTTCTTCCCAGAATCTCGCGCTCACCTACTTTCTCTGGGCCCTGTAAACGAGGAGGGCATATATGTCCCCGCGGGGCCACGCCGGTGCAGATTTCAGTTTTTGAGGTTTCGGCCCTACTTTTGGTTCTCTTAATGAGATCTCATTCAGGTGGTCTAGTGCCTCCCGACGCTGGGTCCACGTGCGTGCCCCGAGCCCCCGGTCAGCAGCCAGCTCCAGGCTCTAGGTCCACTTTCAGTGTGGAGTAAAGGAGTGATATTCCCAGGTGTGTTTACTTAGTGTGATGCGGGCTCGCACAGTTCTTTAAGCACTGTTCCTCCCTGCGGTGCAGGTCGGCGCCATTTAACAGAGGATATGGCTTAGCTTGATCCTGGTCGACCCTGCGCAAACCACGTCTATGGTAGCTTCGATATCCAGCTGCAGGTCCAGAGACGATTCCTGGGACGGGCGCTCCACGCCAACCGCTATAGGATAGGGAGGCACCCCCAGTGGCCCACAACAGGATTCGTCTCCCGTCCTTCTTCCCCCCTTGCGGGCAGGAAGGGGGTAGGCGATGCAAGGCGAAGGCAGTGACCAGTTCCCCTCGCGGCGGTCCCCGCAGACGCCATACGTCCGTCTCGCCGTCAGGACCTCCAAATCTGGCGCAGAACCCCGCCCCAAGGGGAGACGGCGCCAGCGGCCTCCAGGAGAGGGCGCGTCTGCTGTGGCCGAGCGCACAGCCGCCCGACAGGGCCCGCGGCCACGCGTAGCAGCTGGGGAGTCCAAGGAGCGGATCCCGACCCGCTCATGTAACAGATACGCCCCTGGCCTGTTGTTGTGGTCCCACAGGGCCTTTTGCGGAGGGGGAGGCGCGTCTCTCTGCTCGCTTCCAGTCACGGCGGGGACATCCACCCGGGGTCCCTGCAGTCCCCGCCGCTGAATCGCCGCTGCTCCTTGGGGCTCCCCCACGCCTGATTGGGGGGGAGGGGAAACTCCGGCGGCTGATTGGCGTCGAGGAGGGGGGGGGCACCCAGGGCGGAATTAAAGCTTAATATGGGTTTATCACCCTCGCAAGGTGGGCCGCTCCCCGCTTCCGCGCACCCACCTCTCCTTCAGTCCTTAAGGCCGCATCCAGCCCGACGCGGCCAGCAAAATGGCGGCCGCAGCTCCCGGCTCCGAGCCGCTCCGCGGCAGTCCCTCTGCCCGGCCGCTCGATCACGCCCGGAGCCGCCGACGAGAGGAGAGCGGTCCCAGCCGCGGATCCCGCCGCAGGGCTGCGACAGCGGCGCCCCAGAAGCGCCCGGCAATTATTTACGAGGCGAGCCCGAGAGGAGCGCTTAATCAAGCGTCCTTCCCGGTCGCCATCTTGGCTCCGCCCCGTGGCACGGGGTATCTCTTCCACAACTTTTCCACCTGTTTGAGGAGTATGGGGGATATCGGATTAACTAGGACAAATCAATGCTGGATGCCCCACAGAAAGATATGGTGATCCATTCTCTTCCAGTTCACCTGCAAAGCTCAATTGAAGGATTTCAATACCTCAGTATTTATATGACACATAGAGCGAACCTCTGTCATACTAATAATTTAGGGAGGGTGATGAGAGACTTCCGAGCTGATCTGGAGCGTTGGAGAGGTCTTACTCTCACATTGATGGGCCGGGAGGCCATGTTTAAGATGATCACTCTCCCAAAGCTCCTATATATTGTGCAAAGCACATATTGCTTCTCGACCTTAGAAAGACACATGCGGCTCTTCCTGTGGGAGGGGAAACACCTGAGAGTTGCTCTCAAAACCTACAGCGAAATCAATATGCAGGGGGCTTGTTTCTCCCAGACATGGAGGCGTATTACTGGGCAGCCCAACTGATTAACATAAATTACTGGCTGTTTGCCCCTGGGGATCATCCCACCTTCTGATTAGAGAGATTGGAATGGGAAGGGGTATCCTGCACTACCTATACGGAGGAGGGGGGGGAGACGGCATATCCTGCCACCACTCAGGTGTCCCCCAGGGCATGGACTAGGGCTACCACAGTAATGGGATGGCATTGCCATCCCACGAGGAGACCCCCCCGATGAGAGGGATATTCGTCAATGGAAATTAGTAAGTTGAAAGGTTTTGAGACCTGGGAACGCATTGGTATCTCTAAGGTGGGAGATGTGATGGAAGGGGGGGACATAATGCCTTGTGCATCCTTTCAAGCAGTGTATTCGCTTAGCAAGACACAATTCCTCCGATGTACGTGCCTGCTACATTCATGGAATGCAGTGGGCCTTCCGGGAGGAGGAATACCTGACTATGCCCCACTGGAAGGTAGACTATTGATGGAAGGCATAGACACAAAGGTGACATCTATGACATACATCAATAATAACATGCCACACACATTTCTAAAACTGAGTAGACAGTGGAAGACCGAACTAGGGGAAATAGGGGATATAGATTGGGAGGCAGTGCTGATGTTCTCAAGAGAAGTGGCTATCCTGGAGAGACTCAGACTAATCCAATTTAAAATCCTTCACAGGATATATTATGATAGACAAAATCCCCAAGGGTAGGTCGCTCCCCCTGCCGCTGCAGCTCCTCCAGGTTCCTGAGTTCCTGAGACCCACCTCACAGTAAGTACCCCCCACCTCCCAGCCCCTCGCTCTGCCCCGCGCTACTCACCCTCTCTCCTGCTCCTGCTTCTTTTCTTCTTTTCTTCTTCTCTGTTCTTCTGTTCTTCCTCCTCGCTCCTCGTCTGTAATCTTCTTCTGTACTCTTCTTTCCCCCGTCTTCACTCTACTTCTCTTCTTCCTCATCTTCTTCTGTGGTCTTCTGCCCTCTGTTCTTCGTTTTCTGTATCTTCTTCTGTATCTTCTTCTGTGTTCTTCTGTGTTCTTCTGTGTTCTTCTGTGTTCTTCCGGTCTTCCTTTCTTCTCTCCTTCCGGTCTTCTGATCTTCCTTTCTTCTCTCCTTCCAGTCTTCTGTTCTTCTGTTCTTCTGTTCTTCTGTTCTTCTGTTCTTCTTGTCTTCTTGTCTTCTGTTCTTCTTGTCTTCTGACTTCGGCTCTTCTGCCTCCTCCGTCCTCTTCTCCCCGCGCCTGCCCTCCTGCTTCTGCCTCATCCCCCTCCCCCACTCGCATCCCCCTCTCTATCTCCCCTATCTAACCCGTTCACTATCTACCTCCCCCACTCCTCCTATCTACCTATCTCTCTATCTCTCTATCCCACTATCTAACTCCCTCACTCTCCACCTCCTCCTATCTTCCTATCTCTCTATCTATTTCCCTATCTATCGATTTCCCTATCTATTTTCTCTATCTATTTCTCTATCTCTCCCCCCCTTCCCGCCACCCCCTCTATTACCTATCTTCCTATCCTCTCACTCTCACTCTACCTCTCACCCTCACCCACCTCTACAACCCCCCCTCCCCTATCTTCTCAACCCTACTCCTATCTTTCTCCCTTATCTCCTAAACCTCCTAACACTCACCCCCCTCCACCCTTAAAACCCCCTCCCCCAGCTCTTCTCACTCTACCTGTCCCCCCTCCCTCGCGCTTTCCCGCCGCGACCTCCTGCACGCCCCCGCCCCCCAGCTCCCATTCGCCCCCACCTGACCCCTCCTACCTCATATGGCGGCGCGCGCGCAGCGGGCGCACCGCTGGCGCACCGGAGGCGCACCAGAGGCAAGCCCGTCTGTGCCCGTCCGCGCCTGTCCCGCGCCCAGCGCCACGACCCCTGGTCCCCAGCTCTCCCAAGCCCCGCTGACCCGCTACGACCCCACCACCCTCCACGCCCTCAACCCAGGACGCTCCAACACTTGCTTCCAAGCTCACCCCAAACGCACCCATGGACCCTTCGCCTGCAACTCCTGCAAACCTTCCACCACGCAACAACCATGACCACCAGCCCACGCGCCATCAACCACCTCAAGTGCATCCTAGTCAACGCTCGCTCCGTCCACAAACACGCCGTTGAACTCTGGGACCTCCTGGACTCCATAGCACCGGACGTCGCCTTCATCACGGAGACCTGGATGAACGCCTCCTCGGCCCCTGACATCGCCACTGCCATCCCCGAAGGCTACAAGATCTCCAGAAAAGACCGCACCAACCAGGTAGGAGGAGGTATCGCCATCGAAGACACCCCTCTCGCCGCTGAACACCTGCATTTTCAGATTCGCACCGATCCGAGGACCACCCTCAGAGGATCCCTCATCTACCGTCCTCCCGGGCCACGCGCCCCTTTCAGCAACGCCATCGCCGACTTCATCTCCCCGCACGCCCTTGCCTCGCCGGACTACATCCTCCTAGGTGACCTCAACTTCCATCTGGAACAAAACAATGACCCCAACACCACCACCCTGCTCGACAACCTCGCCAACCTCGGCCTCAAACAACTGGTGAACACCGCCACCCACATCGCCGGACACACGCTTGACCCCATCTTCTCCGCCAGCAAACACGTCTTCTTCAGCCACGCCTCCGCCCTACACTGAACCGACCACAGCTGCGTCCACTTCACATTCCGACGCGAGACCCGCTACCTCCGCACCCAACCCATCCCTCGTCGACAGTGGAACAAGATCCCCGAAGAGCAACTCTTCTCCGCACTCGCCGCCAACCAACCCACCCTCATCACCGACCCCAACGACGCAGCCCTCAACCTCACAAACTGGATCTCCAACTGCGCAGACATCCTTGCTCCCCTCAAACGCATGCATCGACAGACCAACACCAAAAAACCTCTCTGGTTCTCTGACACCCTCAAAGAATCAAAGAAAACTTGTCGCGCCCTTGAGAAAGCCTGGCGCAAGGACCGCACCGCTGACAACATGACCGCCCTCAAGAACGCTACCTGCGAACACCACCACCTGATCCGCGCCGCCAAAAGGAACTTTTTCACCGACAGACTGGACAAAAACAGACACAACAGCAGAGAACTCTTCAGCATCGTCAAGGAGTTCTCCAACCCCAGCGCCAACGCCGTCACGCCCTCACAGGATCTGTGCGAATCCCTCGCCACTTTCTTCCATCGCAAGATTAGCGACCTCCACGACTGCTTCGGACACCAGACCCAACCAAACACCACCGAACCGGCATCCACGGCCATCACGCTCAACAACTGGTCCCACATCAACACGGAAGAAACCAAGTCCATCATGAACTCTATCCACTCCGGCGCCCCTTCGGACCTCTGCCCGCACTTCATCTTTAACAAAGCCGACGACATCATCGCCCCGCACCTCCAGACCGTCATCAACTCTTCCTTTTCTTCTGCTACCTTCCCCGAATGCTGGAAACACGCCGAAGTCAACGCCCTACTATAGAAACCTACGGCTGACCCGAGCGACCTGAAAAACTTCCGCCCCATCTCTCTTCTGCCTTTCCCAGCCAAAGTAATAGAGAAGACCGTCAACAAACAGCTGACCACCTTCCTGGAAGACAACAACCTGCTCGACCCCTCACAAACCGGATTCCGAACCAACCACAGCACTGAAACCGCCCTCATCTCAGTCACTGACGACATCAGAACCCTGATGGACAACGGTGAAACAGTCGCCCTCATTCTGCTCGACCTCTCGGCTGCCTTTGACACCGTCTGTCACCGCACCCTAATCACCCGCCTCCGCTCCACCGGAATCCAAGGCCAGGCCCTGGACTGGATCGCCTCCTCCCTCTCAAACCGTTCCCAAAGAGTTTACCTCCCTCCGTTTCGCTCAGAACCCACCGAGATCATCTGCGGCGTACCCCAAGGCTCATCACTCAGCCCGACACTCTTCAATGTCTACATGAGCCCCCTCGCCAACATCGTACGCAAGCACGACATCATCATCACCTCCCACGCCGACGACACCCAACTTATACTCTCCCTCACCAAGGACCCCGCCAGCGCCAAGACCAACCTACAAGAGGGTATGAAGGACGTCGCAGATTGGATGAGGCTCAGCCGCCTAAAGCTGAACTCTGAAAAAACTGAAGTCCTCATCCTCGGCAACACCCCGTCCGCCTGGGACGACTCCTGGTGGCCCACAGCCCTCGGCACCGCACCGACCCCCACAGACCACGCCCGCAACCTCGGCTTCATCTTGGACCCTCTTCTCACCATGACCAAGCAAGTCAACGCCGTGTCCTCCGCCTGCTTCCTCACCCTCCGCAAGCTCCGCAAGATCTTCCGCTGGATCCCCGTCGACACCAGAAAAACCGTGACCCACGCCCTCGTCACGAGCCGCCTGGACTACGGCAACACCCTCTACGCCGGGACCACAGCCAAACTCCAAAATCGCCTGCAACGCATTCAAAACGCCTCGGCCCGCCTCATCCTCGACATACCCCGCAGCAGCCACATCTCCGCACACCTGAGACACCTGCACTGGCTCCCAGTCAGCAAAAGGATCACCTTCCGACTTCTCACCCACGCACACAAAGCCCTCCATGACAAGGGACCGGAATACCTCAACAGACGCCTCAGCTTCTACGTCCCCACCCGCCTCCTCCGCTCCTCTGGCCTCGCACTCGCTGCTGTCCCTCGCATCCGCCGCTCCACGGCGGGTGGGAGATCTTTCTCCTTCCTGGCGGCCAAGACCTGGAACTCCCTCCCCACCAGCCTCAGGACCACCCAGGACCACTCCGCTTTCCGGAGACTCCTAAAGACCTGGCTGTTCGAGCAGCGATAACCCCCCCTTTTTCCCCTAGCGCCTTGAGACCCGCACGGGTGAGTAGCGCGCTTTATAAATGTTAATGATTTGATTTGATTTGATAATACATACTATGGGAAAGGCTCAGCAACCAAACTGTCTTAGATGTTGTGGGAATACTGGCACCTTCCTACATACACTTTGGGGCTGCCCTGTGATCCATGAACATTGGACCAAGATTGTAGGGGAATTTGGGGGGTGGTATCAGAGCAGATCCCCCTTGATTCCAAATTTATTCTATTAGGAATCCCCAACGATGTTGTCCTGCCCTGTGCAAAGCTTTTATTTTGCGGCCGCAGACTGGTGGTGGCCCAGGGGAATATTGCCCACCTCTGGGGCTCTGAGATATGTCCCACTGTGGATGCACGGAGAAGGGAAATGGATGGGTTTATGAAGGCAGAAAAGGTGGCCTCCACAAATAGAGGCTGTCCGCGGACATTTGGGAAGGTGTCGGGGGACTTCATGACATATTACTCCTCAGATGTTTAGATGCCTACCGAGTCTTGACCCGTCAGGTCATGTTGAAGACTATGGGCCTCATTATGAACTTGGCGGCAATCACCGCCAACCACTGTGTTGACGGTGAACAAAAGACCACAGTGGCGATTAACTGTATACCACCGTATGATGATGCCAAAAAGACAAACCTCCAAAAATCTTGCAAACTCCACCCACCGCCAGGGCCAATGACGATGGAAAGGCAGTACACATCACCCCGCCACCCCCATGCAGACCAAATCCCGCCCACCAAATAGTGATGCACAAATCAGCTTGGTGGACAGTGAATGTCGAACGACCATTGGCGGTACGGACCGCCACGTCCAGCAATGCGACCCACCAACAACAAATGCACACATTGGCAAGTTTGAAAAGCACGCACCTGACACACATCCACAACACTTTAAAACACACACATACACACCCCACTGTCCTTCGCAACACCAATAGCACAACAGATAGACACACAAAAAAACACCAAAACTCATACATTGCACACCCACCATCACAAGCCACACACCCAACCACACAACAGCACCCTCACCAATACACCTACAACACACCACCCACAACACTCACCATGGCACCCCCTAAGCACTCCTGCTTCACAGACAGGGAGCTAAGGACCATCATGGATGAAATAATCATTGTCGAGATACACCTATTCGGGGCACAGGTGCAGCGGACACCCTTGGCTATGAAGATGGAGCTATGGCAGAGGATAGTCAACAAGGTCAATGCTGTGGGAAATCATCAACGCACAAAGGATGACATCAGGAAGAGATGCAACAACCTGCGCAGGAAGGTGCGTTCCATGGCATCCAGGCACAACATCGACGTTCAGAAGGCTGGTCCCCCATCTCCTCTCCCCGAATACACCGACTGGGAGGAGAAGGTCCTGGCTATCCTGCACCCGGAAGGCCTATCAGGACTCACTGGAGGACTGGACTCGGGTAAGACAACTACAACACCTTAACAGTCACCACACCTGTAATGCATGTATCACTCCATCTCTCTCACTACCACCATGCCCCCATCCCCTACCTAGCCCACAACACCCACACACTCACATCCAAGTCACCTGCATGCCCACAATCCCCCATATAAATCACCATCCATCCCCCTGTGCACAGTCACCAACCCGTGCATGTCATCTCAGGAGCACTACAACACCCACAATGCACCACACCCCTCAATAAATGCATCAAAATGAACATGAAGGGACCCTGCATGCCACTACATGGGAAGTCAACCATCCATTATAGCTGACCAGTGCAGCAACTGACAAGAAGGTGCAGGACACCCACATCTCTATTCTCTCACACACAGGCACAACCACCCCTGCCACCCTTTATGGAGACGTCAAGGAGTGCCAGTCCTCCACCTGAAGACGAAGGCCCCACTCAGGGGAGTGCAGAGGGATGTCTGGACACAGAGGAAATCCCTGGCCCATCCCACACCCCTGAACAGTCACACTTCAGAAGCCCCACCCAGGACGCCAAAGACACCCCTACCACTCAGCCACCACCATCAGCTCTGGCCAAACGTCCCCAAACCAGTGTCACCAGGCCACGGACTGGCTGCCCACATGTACAGAGGCCCGAGTCTCCACCCACCCCCAGGCAGGATGATGAAGGGCCAACTGTAAGTGGGACTGCCAGACCTGTGCAGGGGACACAGGCACAGGGGGCTAGGGTCAGTGGGAGGGTATCAATGGCCCAGGGTGGTGGCCCAAGGAGGGATGCTGCTGCCCAGGAGGTCATTACTGTGGTCCTGGGAGCATACCACCATTCCCAGGACATAATGGGCCAGATCCTGGCAACGTTGGAGGAGAATCAGAGGCTGCAGGTAGCACACCACCAGGAGGTCATGGAGAAAAGGAAACAGCTAAATGCTACCATGGCCTCCATTGCAGGGGTGCTGCAGCGGCAGGCAAACATCCAGCCTGAGTCCTCCACCAACCTGCAGGCCCCTTACACTAGCCAGGACACTGCCATGCCATCTACATCTGCAGCATCTACTGGACTGGTG
This sequence comes from Pleurodeles waltl, assembly GCF_031143425.1. Lineage (NCBI taxonomy): Eukaryota > Metazoa > Chordata > Amphibia > Caudata > Salamandridae > Pleurodeles > Pleurodeles waltl. The sequence continues at coordinate 1,606,657,790 of NC_090445.1, forward strand.
GCACTGCCAGGAAACTCACAGGACACCAGCACCCCTACCCCTGCAGCCCAGCTTCACCCACACAAACATGCCTTCAGACCCAGATATCCCACTGAAACACCAGCCAAGACCAAGCCAAGCGCCAGGAAATGTCTCTGCCCTGAACTGTCTCCGTTGTGTGCCACTGATCTACCTTGTTGACATGCCACTGCCATCTCACCATCTTCCAATGGCCCCATGGACTATACCCCTGTGCTACCAACACCTGAGCATATGTACCTGAGTATATTGTTCACCATGTGCCTACTCCCTTCCACTGGCCCAACACTCATGGATGTTTTGACTTGGAATAAATATACCTGTGTACTCAAAATATGTGTCCTTAATCAATATGAGCAATCAATTGTGAATGTGAATGCATTAGCCAGTTACCATCATAATGCTTCTTTTATTGCAGGAGGGGATCTAACAGACTGTAGTGTCTGAAGTATGTCACACTGTACATTCCATAACGTTAACTGGTATCTGTCACTTCAGTCATGATTTTGCTGTATCACTGGTAAAGGACACCACAGCACTTACTACATGAGTCACCCTGAAACAATGCAGTGAAGCCATCAGCATCATAGGAAACGTACCTGAGAGTCACTGAAAGTATAGCCAGATTAGCTGGGTCCTGGAGTTGATGTCTTCCCCCTCTTCTTCACCATCACTCTCATCCCTCCTCTGAGGTGGCAGGGCTGGTTGGACAGCATTCTTCTCTTCCAGAAGTGGGATAGCTTTTCTCACAGCCAAGTTGTGCGGCATGCAGCAGGCCACCACTATCTTACACACCTTGTAAGGGACATAGCACAGGGATCCTCCAGAGAGATGGAGGCAATGAAATCTTGCTTTCAGGAGTCCTATGGTCCGCTCAATCACCCTCCTAGTACAACCATGTGCCTCATTATAATTCCTTTCTACATCTGTCCTGGGATTCCTCACAGGTGTCAGGAGCCATTGTATGTTGGGGTAGCCAGAATCCCCTGCAAAAGTGGGCGAAAGAGGGTTGAAACACACACAATTTACTTGCATACAGCCTGCCTGTCAGCTATGTGACTGATCCAGTGGCATACCCACTCACCTAAGAGCCAAGCTCTGTCTCCCTGTAGTTGCCTGATCCTGTGTGGCACACTGCTGTTTCTCAGGACAAATGAATCATGGACTGATCCTGGGAACCTTGCATTGACATGTGAAATACACTGATCAGCAGTACACACCAATTGGACATTCATGGTGATAGTTTTTATGATTCCGAAACACCTGTTAATTTACTCTTGGGGGTATGAGGGCTATGTGGGTACCATCAATGGCACCTATCCCATGGGGGATGTTTGAAAAGGCATAGAATCCTGATTTGATGGCATTGAGATCAGCCCTTTTGGGAAACTGGACATTGCAGGTGTTGAACGAATGCATTCAGGAAATTGGACAGAATGTGGCTGAACATTGGCTGAGATACTCCTGCAGTCATGCCCACTGTCACTTGGAATGAGCCTGTGGCCATAAAATGGAGCACAGATAGTACCTGCACAGTTGTAGGTATGGCAAGTGATTCCTATTAGCTTGCTTCAGAACAGGCTCCATTTCTGCACAGAGGTCAAGGATAGTAGCTCGATTAAGTCGGTAAGTTATGATGAGAAGTTCCTCTATGGTGGCCAGATCTACCAGGGATCTGTAAACAGATGGGGCTCTCCCTCACCACATGGGTCTGTACCTATGGGGGAGGAACAAAGACACATTGAGTTTGGACATAAACTTGCATCACATGGTGACAGAATTCATGTTTCACATGCCACACATATGTAACGCACAAAGACGCAAAGAAGGAGGTAATCCTGTCAGGCTAATGTGTGGTGAGGTGTTTCAGTCATAATGGCATCACAGTGTAGGCACACTTCCCATCATGATTACATGTGGGGGACCAGTACTGATATCAGTACTCAACAAAGGGGAGAGGGAAAGGAGCCATGGATGAGGCCCCCGGCCAGGCTATGGAGGCGTGTTGGATGCAAAATGGTAGCCTCCTGCCATCCAGGAAGTGTAGTGTGGAAGTGACTTCATTCCGCTGGCGTAACTCGTCATGGCGGTAGGTGGTGTTCACCGCCGTGCACCTGATCATTGAATAACATGGTTGTCAATGGGGAACCTGGGCCAATCATGATCCCCAGTTGCGGTGACGGTGCACTCCGCTGCGGTATCTACCCCCATTTTGACAGGCCCTTGCCACTTGAATCCTGCACTACGAGAACGGAAGAACTCCACTGAATGTGCTGCTGTGTCCTGACTCTGGTTCATGAGAAGGCACGTGTAACAGGGGAACGGGCCCCGGTCTTCACCGCAAAGGAGCTGGAGAAGCTGGTAGACGGGGTCCTAACCCTGTATGCCAATCTGTATGGGCGACTAGAGGAACAGGTGAGTTGCTATTTGTCCTCCTTAGATGTGTGTGAATGTGGCGGATGCCTGTATGTGTTTTTGTTCGCTGTGTGAATGCTCACCTGTAGTGTGTCTGGCAGTTTTTGGCTTTAAAATTGTCCATATCGATGTATCCATGGGCCATGTCAGTTTGAACGGGCATGGCATTTGTGTATGGGGCACCCACACTGATGTCTGTTTCTTTACTCTGTGTGTCCCATGCAGGTCAGCGCCCATCAGAAGGGGGGACTGTAGCAAGCCATCGCCAAGGAAGTGTAGACCCTGGAGGTCAACAACCGGCAGAGCACCCACTGCAGGAAGCGGTGGAAGGACCTAAGGCCAGGAAGACCGGAGAGGCCCAGCCGGGAAAGGTCTTCCAACGAGGGTGGGGTGGCCGTCGGACCCTGACCCCCCTAATGGCCCGCATTCTGGCGGTGGCCTATCCGGATTTGGATGGGCGCTTGAAGGCAGCACAGGAGCCACAAGAGGGTGAGTACCAACACTGTTGTGATGCCACTATGATGAGGGTAGTTAGATGCTAAGGTGTGCATGAATAGTAGTGCCAGTCACATAAACAGGTGTGTTCCTGCAGTCCTGCCCCCCTCCATGTCCGTGGGATAGTGTCCTAGGTAGTTTTGGCTACGTCTGTAGGTCTGTGAGGGGTCCCCTGTTTGGGCCATTGTATTCAATGTAGCCTCATGGACTTGCAGATCTGTTGGCGTGGCATCATCTCTCATTGGTTCACTTCACAAAGTGTATCAGGGTAGTGGGGCAGGATGGGAATGTACTGTACTGTGGGGTCAAGCCTACCAGTCAGGGGCACATTCATAACATGTGTTGTGTCTGCTGAGGGTTTGTGCCTGAGCTGGATGGGAGTGTATGTGTCACCACATGTACATATTTCCTAGAATTGACATACTTCTTTTTTGTTTTGTTTCCCCTCCTCTGTGCTCGTGTCCCTGTGTACATTAGCATTATCTGGTGTGGGAGCCGAGGCACCGGCGAGTGGGGATGCTGCAGCTCACGGGACCCATGTGGCAGAGTCCACCAACGCCAAGGGGGCCAGTGAGTTGGAGGGCGAGGGGAGTACCACGGGGGAGGCAACTACCACTAGAGGTAGTGACTCCGATACCTCCTCCAATGGCAGCTACCTGGTGGTGGTGGACCCTACTTAGCCCACCCAATCTATGCCATCTTCCGCAACCCCCTATACCATCACCGCCCTCCTAGTTGCTCCCCACCAAGTTTCCCGTGCCTGCTCACCCAGGCGGGTGGGCGTCTCCTTCGCCCCCCGGCACCGTATCACGTGACCCAGTCAGCCCTGCTGCCCTCACAGAGGAGGCTGTTGACCTGAGAACCATCTCTGTAGGGAAAACAACCATTGTGAATGCAGTAGCCAGCATCCCAGATGCAGCAGTGCAATGCATACCTGGAAGGCATTCACGGTGCCATGTCTGGCCTACAGATATCTTTTCAGACTCTGGCCTCCTCTTTGACGGCAGCCAGTGTCCCTGGTTTTTCCATCCCCCCTCCCACCACCTCTACCCCTTCCAGCACCCCACTCCCTTCACCCATCCCAAGCACACATACAGACAGCCATGCACACAGATCAACACACAAGAAACGCACAGAGAAACACAAGCACCACACTTCCCACCACAGGCAGGCACACACCCATCATACCAAATGCCACACAACAACATCCACCTCTGCCAATGTGTCAACCTCCCCCGCCTCCCTGTCTGTCACCTCACCATGCACACCCACATGCACTGCACCCTCAGTCACTGCTGCTGCCCCCATTCTTGCAGTCACCACAACAGCTAACATCCAGTCATGCACCCCAAACCCCACACCTGCACTCACCACTACATTCACAGACACTTGAAGCACACTCACCAGACCTGCAGACACTCACACAACATCCATATACACTGGCAGCCTGTCTTCTCCACTGTGTCCACCCTCCTCCTCCTAAAATACTCGAACGCTCACACTCATCCACACCACACACATCCACCATACATAAGCAGACTAAACAGGCACCTGCATCCATGTCCAGCACACCTACGCCTCGTACCACCACTCCCTCAACCTCCATTCCCAGACCTGGCTCCAAATCCCCTCCAACTGCACCTAAGAAGCTTTTCCTCACCCGTGTTGACATGTTTGAACCCTCTGGCCTACCCCGTCTTGTCTTTAAATGTTCCCATGCCCTAGACCAGTCTACTCCTTCCTCTTCAAAGTCCTCAACAGTCCGTCCATCCCATTCCAGTGCCCATTCCCCAGGGAGGAAGAAACTCCATGTTGCCCCAGGTCCCTCTGACACCCCCCCCCCCCCCAGTCCAGGCCCACTCCCCCTCCTTCCAAGGGCAAGCCCAAATCCTCTCCACCTCCTAAACCTAAGCCCAAGACCCCCCCTTCAAAACCTAACTCACAGCCCCCGTCACCCCCTGCCCTTGATCCCTGAGGTGCCTGGCTGCCCCATAGATGCCCCTTCTCAGTTGAGTTTCCTTTGCCATCGTAGGAGTCAAGTGTAACCTATATTTGCCCTTCCGGCATTTGAATATGGACTGGCCTATGGCCTTGTTAGGACATTTCTTATTATTTCTTCTTATTAAATTTGAGTGCCCAGCAGACCAGTTGGTGCTATATTGAGCCGTTGTGCAGCGTTTCACTGTGGGGGTGTGGTGTGCACAGGTGTGTGCATTGGTGCGGGTATTTGTTGGCTTGTGTCTGTTAAGTACATCTTGTTATGGTATGTATTGCTTGGGATGGTGGGAGGGGTTGGGAGTGCATTGCGGTGTGGGTGGGGTGGGTCGGTGTGTAACTGTGCCCTTTCCTCCCATGTGTACTAGGCTGCAGTACTTATCGTCTTCGTCATCGGTCACGGTCCTGGAATTTGAATTGTCTCTGTAGGACCAAAAATATCATATGGAACCTTTTCCCAAGCAATCTTACCGGGAACTAGAACAGCAGAAATGGTCACAAGGGACAAATCTCTTCACACTTGATCAGAAGACAAATGAGGCTTCATTATCTCGTCTCCCAGTTCAACAACAGTGTTCAGGAAGATAATGCCCATTTATTAGCAAGAAGAAAACAGAAACAAATCCAAACACAGGAAAAGGGCAAACAAGGCAAGTATAATTCACAAATAGGACCGCAGACGAATCAGATACTTGTGTTTAAGCCAGTGAAAGAGCGTACATACGCCATGAAGAGACGTGTCATTAGAATCTGAAGAGAAGTCATCAATGTCAACAAAATACCCAGAAGCAGTCTGTCTAAAAACAGGAACTTTAGCTGGTGAAAGAGAACTGCTAGAAGCCTCTAAAGGTGGTTCATCATAAACAACTGAGTTGCCATGAGAAGTAGTACAGAACTATGACTTGTGCCTGGTGCATTTCTTGTGTTAGTAGTGGTGACTGGAATCAGCAGAAGTTCATTATCCACCCTCCCCAACCTTACCTTACCCGTTATAGCATTTATAGTCACTGGGTTAATCCCAGATGTAGCCAATTATGCTTGAACAGTTTAAGCAGCCCTCTCTAGGGCAGTGTTCAATGTTCGCATAAGAAATTGTGTTAAATGTTTATACAATCAAACTAGATTATTATATAATGGGTGCAGATCTGCTGTAAGTAAATTTTGTATGTTTGGATATGGGGTATAAGCAGCTAGGACTGGCCCTGTCATTGCTGAGTGGACCCAATCTAGCATGTTCAACAACGTGTGGTAGGGCGCCTTGGATCCAGTTTTTGTTTTCTCGATATGTTAAGGTTATTTCTAAATAAATGTATGCTCTGTAATGTTGTGGAGTGTTTCCTACTGTGTATGTATGAAATGTATTTGAGTTGGTATCAAATGCAGGAAAAGTGACCCATGAGTAAAATATTTCGGTTTTGGATGCATCGTGTGCCTCTATCATGAATGTAACATCTCCACCCCCCCCCCCCAGGTATCCCATTTTGAAGTAAATGTTGTGTGACAGCATGTACAGGAATAACAACTGGATTTGCCTTTTTGAAAAACAGAATTTAGAGTAAGAAATACTAAGTGAGATATCCTTTTAAATGTTCAACCTTGAACATGCTACAGACACATATGGGTGCTACCTATTCTTCTGAGGAGGATATTTCACTAACACCATGGATGTCTCCGCATGACAGTGAATAGGACACCTTGGGCAGACAAGAGACAATTATTCAGGAGTCCCATTAAATAAGTACCAGACCTAATTAAGTTGGCAGCACCATGTTAAACGGTTCCTACTATGCTAATAGGACTGTGTATTAGGACAGCAGGATTTTGGAATGTGGAGCACTAAGGGTCTGATTGCAATCTTGGCAGACAAGTTACTCTCTCACAACGGTGACGCATATCCCGTCCGCCAAAATATAAATCTCATAGGATATAATGGGATTCAAGGGATGGGATATCCGTCACCGTTTTGATGGAGTTACGAGTCTGCCAAGATCTCAATCAGGCCCTAAGTCCATCCACACTGTCAGAATCCGTTGGGCCACATCCTGACAAGCTCACAGTGCTTCACCTGAATCCCCAAACCAACTGGGACAGAAGGTAATTGTGGCAACCTAAACATGACACTCTGACCCGCCGCCCCACTGGTTACATGTTGTGCAAAGGCTAACTAAACAAGCAGCTCGTTATTAGAATCCTAGAAGAAAAGCAAGCTGATAACATGTGTAAAAACAATTGCTAAAAGCAGCCCTACTAAAACAAATAAAACCTGAAACATAAAATGAAGCTAGGTAGAGCTGAAAACAGGGGGAGCCAACATGGGTCGAAGTAGTCCTCATGAGAAACCCATTGGTGATAGACAATCCGATCGCCCAGCTGGATATCTAAGGAACTAACATTTACGTAAATCACAATATATTATGCTATGTGCTCCACATTATTTTCTGTTAAAATCGCATCTTATGTACATCATGACCTGTCAATATAAGAGCGGAAACAAGTAGTATTAATCCATTGTGTCAAATTCTTTCATAGAAAATGTGAGGGGTAGTCATGTTTCCACTCTGCTCATAGGGCCAGATGTACGACCCTCAGTGTTTGCAAATTGTAATTTGCATTTGTTTGTGACTCGCAAATTGTGAGTCGCAAACATTGATGTACAACAGTGTCTGAGACATTGTTTGCAATACCCAAATGGGTCGCATGGGACCTACATCATTAATATTCATGAGGCGGTTTGCAATTTCAACCCATTGGGAATAGCTTACCACCAGCTTGAAGTTGGTGGTACTGTAAATGTTTTGTGACTGAATTTCTGTTTGCAAAACATTCCTACATACCAGTGCGACTAGCTATTAGGAAGGGACGTCCTTGGCATGCTCCTTCCTAATAGTGAGTTACAAACCCTATTTTGCAAGTTAGTAATAGGTTACCGGCTCGTAAAATAGGGTTGGTGCATGGTACAAGGCAATTTAGTGGTCACAAACAACGAATTTTGAGACCGCTAAATAGATTTGTACATCTGGACCATAGTCATTTAAATAAGGAAAGGCTAAACAGTTGTTCATATTTTGTATAGCCCATACGGATAATATGATATGCACTAAGAGAGAGCGCAGTAGTCTTGTTTATCCCTATGCTCATTGTAACAATTTGAAGGCCAAGCCGGGTACCTGTTTTGTACCATTGTAAGGCCAAAGCTCTGCCTTCTGAAGAGGAATTGTCAAATAACAAAATGACATGTCTCCCCTCTTCTCACTTACTTTGTTAGGCCAGTGTACTAGGGTGCACATCTATGTTGGTTCCTGTGTGCCAGTTGACAATTAAATTAAGGAGCTGTAATCAGGAGACCCTGGAGTGCCCATCTGTAAATAGCTGACACTCATAATATGGCATGCATTAGGGGGAACAGTGATTTAATTTATCACCTAGCTTTGTTGTTGAAATCATAAGGGTTCATACAATTTCAAAGACAGAGGCCCCCTCTTGCTAGCGAGTCGCATGAAGAACATGCTTCCAATCCTGCCCACTTACTTCATCCAGGAGATATAGGGGGTCATTCTGACTCCCGCCGGGCGCGGTCACTGCGCGCCCGGCGGGAGCCGCCAAAATACCGTACCGCGGTCGGAAGACCGCGGCGGGTATTTTGAGTTTTCCCCTGGGCTGGCGGGCGGCCTTCAAAAGGCCGCCCGCCAGCCCAGGGGAAAACGACCTTCCCACCATGAAGCCGGCTCGTAATCGAGCCGGCGGAGTGGGAAGGTGCGACGGGTGCTACTGCACCCGTCGCGTATTTCACTGTCTGCTATGCAGACAGTGAAATACAAGCGGGGCCCTCTTACGGGGGCCCCTGCAGTGCCCATGCCATTGGCATGAGCACTGCAGGGGCCCCCAGGGGCCCCGCGACACCCCCCTACCGCCATCCTGTTCCTGGCGGGCGAACCGCCAGGAACAGGATGGCGGTAGGGGGTGTCAGAATCCCCAAGGCGGCGCAGCATGCTGCGCCGCCTTGGAGGATTCTGACGGGCAGCGGAAAACCGGCGGGAGACCGCCGGTTTTCCTGCACTGACCGCGGCCAAAGCGCCGCGGTCAGAATGCCCTGCGGGGCACCGCCGGTCTGTCGGCGGTGCTCCCGCCGACCCTGGCCCCGGCGGTCTGAGACCGCCGGGGTCAGAATGACCCCCATAATGGCTTGCACGCCTATATTGATTCTAGTCTACCAGCTGCAGAATTAATGAACACCGGAGCACTATTAGGTGTAAAAAGACAGTTACCAAACTGATGAAACATTATTTTGACAATAACCACTCAGAGAATGACATGGAATGGTATATAGGTGATAAGATACCCAGTGATTCAGGAGAGGCAAGATTGTTCCAGTTAGAACAATGGTGGATATAATCGACTGAAGTATTCAACAAGGGGACTAAACAATTTTAACTCAACCTTGGTTTTATATCTTGCCTGTAACTCTTCTGGTCTCTTTAGGACTTGATCCATGTCTACAAGTGGATCATGCTTCTGTAAGGTGATCTCAACCCCCCCAATTTCTCACTCTATGGAACTTAGCCCTTTTCTAGCTCCATTGTTCTTAATGATCACTTGATTACATACGATCCCCTGGATGAAAGCCTTATCGGTGTCCCAAACAAAAGCTAAGGGGGCTGATGCTCTGTTATCTCCAAAAAATCTCGACTCACCTTGTCCAAAACCTGGCCTATTCCTGCGTCTAGTAGTAGGACCTGATTTATAGTCAATCTAGGATTTTCTCTTTCAGATGGAAACTCTATCACTATAGTGCTGGGTGACTGATCAGAAATATGCTACAGTATATGCTTAACCTCTCTAACCTTCTCCAAAATACTACTGTCCACAAAGAAATAATCCAGTCTGGAATAATATCCATATTTCTTACTGTAAAATGTATGTCCCCTCTGCTGGCCCAGCTGGTAGTACCAAACATTGGTAAGGCCCAGGTCTTGCAGCATACTTTGTAAAGCTTGCCTCACCTTAGGTGTATTAGTACAGTCTTTCTTGTTGGATGTTTCCAAGTTAATATTCATCAAGGTGTTGAGAATACCCCCAATAATTATCAGAAGTGAAAATTGCAATAATTTCCATTTAAGGATCGAAAGGTAAGATGGGTCATCCGTACTCTGACCATAAAAACTGGCACAAACAAATTTAAATTTACAACATTTCATTCGCACTATAACCCACTTTCCAGATACGTTCATCTTAAAATCCAAACATTCCAACCCCACATCTCTTTAAAATAACAGTGACCCCCCTTAGAGTAATCTGCCTGATCTGAAAAGGCATACTGATCTATCCACCTTTGTTTTGAGAATAAGGCCTATTCTCAATTGCTGTCAGATGTGTCTCCTGCAGAATCAAAATTTGAGCCCCACTATCCTCTACATACTGAAAAACTGATTTCTGGCTCCACTGAGACCGAAGACCATTTACATTCCAAGTTAAAACTTGACCACCCTACCCACCCCTATTTAGTCCTAAATCTTGCGAAAAGGGGGAACTGCTGGTACTGTTGGATTGGGCCAATTGCCTGTGGGTTAAAAAGGTGATAATGAGAACTGCGTTTTTTTTTTTTTTTCCAAATGCTCCCCACTCAGTGCCCAAACAGTACCGCCCTGAGGAACCGTACCAGTGTTAGCTGGCATTACACATATGCCATTAGAGATCCCGACCAGAGGAAAATATCCATAGATTGAGTGCTCCCCTTCACGCTCCTGCATTGCAGTTACAGATCATAGCACTAAAGGCTGACTCTGACTCTTGCGTCTTTTTGATAGATTCAATTAGGGCGTCAATCTCAATAACAGTACATCTAATTCTTCCACATTATACAGGGCATAGCCGGGAATCTTAGTCGTTATTTAGCTCCCAATTTATGGAGTTCGTCCATTTTCATGCCCATCTCCCTCTGACACTGATGCAAAGAGAAGTGTCAGGCCAATTGCTTGAGAGGTATTGAATATGGGGAGAGGTGTGGGGCACTATTGGCCTGGAAGGCAAAATCTCACAGAACAAGAAATAACATTAAATAATTGAGAATAAACAACCAAGGGATAATCTCTGATAAAGTAGGGGAAATGGAGGATCATTTAATCCACTTGTTCTCAACACACGATACGGAAGAGGTGAATCCAGATTTATCAAGGTTAAGGATTTGGTTGAGGGGCAGTAGCTTCCCCGGTCTAACGGATATTGGGAAACATTTCAACAGCCCAGATCACAGAAGAAGGAATCTGGGAACATCTAAAAAAGTTAAAAATGGGAAAGTGGCTAGCCCACGCACCATTCCTTCGGAGCTCTATAAGTTGTTCCTCCATAAGTTGTTAAAAGAGGTAATTATTATATGGGGAGACCTGTTTAACTCAATCTACCTCTGGAATGCCCAGATTCCGGGTACATGGAAAGAAGCCACTTTAGTAATTTTATAATCTGCAAAGGAGCTTAAGAAGGCACATTCATACAGGCCAATCTCACTTTTAAACAGTGATTATAACATTTTTACTAGCAAATTGGCTAAACTAGCCCTTCAACTCATTCATCCCGACCAGAAGGCTTTTGTCCCAAAAAGACAGCTACACAAGCTTACCCTACTTCTAATAGGCACAGCATATCTTGCATGCACTCTCTCAGATCCTTTGGCGGTTGTTGTGATTGATTCCACCAAATCTTTCAATAGGGTCTGCTGGGCATATGTCTGGGAGGTTGTGTCTGTATTGGAGTTTAGCCCCATTTTTATTGTGACACTACAAAAATTGTATGGATCCTCCTTTGCTCTCTTTCTCTCTTTCTGTTTCTCTCTCTCTTTCTCTCTCTCTCTTTCTCTCTGTCTCTCTCTCTCTCTATATATATACATATATACACATATATATATATATATATATATATATATATATATAAAAATTCACTGAAAAAGCCAAAGGTTACAGGGACGTTATAGTTAGGGACACATTTTAAACATACAAACCCATAGAAATTCACCAGTTATAGTTAGAGTTAGCTCAAGTAACTATAACTCGTGCCCTAAGGTAACTATAGCTCGCGCCCCTGCCATGCACAGTTTTTTTGGCAAAAATGTTACTGCACATATTATAGTGATATTATCAATTATGTTATCAAAGATATCATGAGTGCCCTTGTGAGTGCCGTAATTTGTGGAATAATTAGCAGTGCATGGCAGCGGTGGTTGGCCACAGGCCCTGAGGCCAATCCCCTATCACCACTCAACCTTTCATCATACAAGGCCTTTGCCTGTGCACATCGGAGGTTGCCCGCATGACCTATCCTGCAGCCAGAACCTACATCCAACCCTCCCTAACCACCCAACTCCACACAGCGCACGCCCTTTGTCCGTGTGCAGGGGGAGTTGGCCACAGCCTCTCTGGGTGTCAGAAAAGGTGTGCGAGGGTGTATCTGGGAGTGAGGGTGCATACATCAGTGTTTTAGTGGGTGCATCAGTGTGTGCGTGCATCTGTGAGTGGGTGCATGACGGTGTCAGTGGGTCTGTGAGTGGGTGTGTGAGAGTCTGAGTGGGTCTGTGAGGGGTGTGTAACCATATGAGTGGGTCTGACTGGGGCTGTGACTGGGTGCACAAGAGGCTGAGTTTGTCTGTGAGTGGGCACCCTGGGACACAGCAGGACATAGCAGGAACTGGTCCCTGATGGTGGCGGTCCCCAGGGCCATCTGTAACTCCTTTAAGGAGGCTACGCGACCCCCTCCAAAAATTGTAGCCCCGGGGAGGTGGTGCTTCCCCGAGCAGCGGGGGGGGGGTTCGTGCCCCCACAGTCAATATTAATAATGCTTCAGGGAGGTGGCGGTCCCCAGAGCTGGGGGGTGCATCGGGCCCACATTAGGGACCGCATATATAATTATTTATTTTTAAATCCATCCACAGATTTTTCCTATTTTTTTTAATGGCTTTTAACCCTGGTGGGGTCCTTCAGGGACTCCAGCACCAGGGCTAAGGGTTCAGGATGACTGTTCCCTGCCCCCTTTTCTTTTTTCTCTACTTTCTTTTCTGGGAATCAGTTTCATGGCTACCAACACTTCCTTGTTGAAGTGTTGGCAGCCAATCAGATATCAGCATGGGGACAGATGGATCAGCAGAAGATCCGCGTCCCTAGATATCTGTATTTCTTGGCCTTAAATTACTGCAGAACTACTGAACAGATTCGCGCCAAACCACAAAAAAAGTCATCTCCGGGGTAGACTTTAGCTTCATGCCAAATTTGGTGTAGTTCTGTTCAGTGGTTCGGGCTATAGGAATGTCTAAAGATCCTAAGGAAAAATGAATGGGGAAAACTTTCAGGACTTTCCCTTTTTCTCAGCCCCGGCTTGACAGATCACCCTAAACTTTTCAGACAGCAGCTGAACTGACCAAAGTATACGTTTTAAATTTCGTGAAGATTCATCAAGCGGCGCCAAAGTTATTGGCAGAAAAAAAATGCTCTGTCTATGGAAACTAGGTTTTAACTATAACTACCTAGTGGCGACTGCCACTAGCTTATATGTATGTATGTATGTATATGTGTGTATATATATATATAAATATATATATATATGGTGGAGCAAAAAAACTTTCAAGTTTTAAAAGCCAGCACTCCACATAGCTCCAATATTTGTTTAATAGCTCACATCAATGGCATAGCTCACATCAATGACAACGCGTTTCAACCATTACGGTCTTCTTCGTAGCCAGAATGCTTTACAGAGCATCTATATATATATATATTTATATATATATATATATATATATAAATATATATATATATATATATATATATACACATATATCTACACTATCTATCTATCTATCTATCTATATCTATATATATCTATATCTATATATATATATATATATATATATATATATATATATAAAGAACAAAGGAGAACTCTGGGAAGTTCCCAATTTTAGGTGGAGAGCTGCTCTAGTAAGGAGCACCCTGCAACACCAGCGACGCTCTAGATTTGCTCACCTCAAATGTCTGCTTATCTAGCAAAGTCTTTAAGCATAGGATTAGCACAGTGCTATCCTCGCCGAGCTAGATGGTGACAAAGTCTTTTGCCATTTGTACAGCAAAATCTTTAAGCATAGGATTGACATAGTATCATCCTTGCCGAGCTGTAAAACGACAAAAGCCATTTACCACTTTGCTAGATAAGCAGACATTTGAGCTGAGCAAATCTAGAGCGTCGCTGGTGTTGCAGGGTGCTCCTTACTAGAGCAGCTCTCCACCTAAAATTGGGAACTTCCCAGAGTTCTCCTTTGTTCTTTGCATAATTTATGCGTCACTCTATCCCTGAAAGGGCCTTGGTTTGACTTATACTGGGTGCTCCCTTGTGTCTGGACAAAGCTATACCCCTCTGAAGAGCTCTAATGAGAGCGAAACACATGTCAGGGGTTGCTTTACTTGTTCCAGGTTGGCTTGAATGGTATTTGACCAGTCCAAAGCTGTAATACTGTGCCTGGAGTGGTAAATGGCTTTTGTCGTTTTACAGCTCGGCAAGGATGATACTATGTCAATCCTATGCTTAAAGATTTTGCTGTACAAATGGCAAAAGACTTTGTCACCATCTAGCTCGGCGAGGATAGCACTGTGCTAATCCTATGCTTAAAGACTTTGCTAGATAAGCAGACATTTGAGGTGAGCAAATCTAGAGCGTCGCTGGTGTTGCAGGGTGCTCCTTACTAGAGCAGCTCTCCACCTAAAATTGGGAACTTCCCAGAGTTCTCCTTTGTTCTTTGCATAATTTATGCATCACTCTATCCCTGAAAGGGCCTTGGTTTGATATATATATATATATATATATATAGCAAGCCGTTGGGCCAATCCCCTAGGATCGATCCACAAACTAATACCCTTCATCTCGCAGGGATTCAGGAACTAGGTAGCTCTGTATGCAGACAACCTCACAACCTTCAATGAAATTCCAAAATACTATCTGGGGGAGGTCGCTAAAAGTATTGATCAGCTACTCTCCAAGTAGAGGAATTTACCATTAACAACAGATGGGTTTGTCAACTTCATCAAAAATGTCTGGCTTGCCAAAGCTGACGTACTTCTTTAACTGTATCTGCCTCTCTTTATCTAAAAACTCATAGTGAAAATGCAAGGGAAGATGACAACCTTTATTTCGGCTTAAAGTACTATTATACTCTCTCGTGGAAAAAATTGAGGCGCAGATTAGGAAAAGGTGGCCTGGCTCTGCCTGATCTGAGGCTGTCTTTGTGACTCCTTTCAGTTTAAGAAGTAGGCTCCATTGGGCTCCCCCGATATCTCCACCTGGAGCATGTTGTTGAATGCGATGACTAGCAACTTGGGAACAGCCGGTTTCCTCAACAAGTTCAGGGCTCTAAAGCCCAGGTACCCAGAATATCTCCTAGATAGTTTAAGCTCTCCATTAAAGGACGCTGGCCTTACTCTCTGGAGGCAAATTTTGGCAGTTAAAGGTCTATTACCAAGGTTAGTATCAGTGACTAAGGGGAATCTTTCTTGATTCAAATATCTTCAACTGGCCTCGTGGTATGCAGCTGAAAGGCAAGATGTTGGAGGATCCCGGGACTTTGAGATGAGAATGCAGAATATATAACCAATTAAAAAAGAGGTGTCCACCTGGTACTGGAAGCTACTCAGTGCTGAGAAGGAAATGTTGAAGGCTGCCCACCACATATGGGAGGGATCGATGCCGAGGATGAAGTAACAGTACTTACGGCAAGTATCCCTGAAACCTCTATATAGCACTGTTAAATCTGCCTCACTAACGGGAAAGCATTTCTACACCTTTCACAGGATTTATTGGACCACTCAGAAGATCTCAAGGTTTGCAAAAAATCAGGTCCCTTGATGTAGAAGTTGTGGTTGTCTTGAGTCCAATGGTGAGCATCCTTTTTTATCCTTCCCCCTCCTCTCTTTCTGTCCTTTGGGACACCCTGAGTATTATTATCTCATATGTACTGTCTGTTACAATATAAGTAAGCACCTTTCTTATCTTATTTGGTGTGGACATGCCATCAAATAATCTTCTCGACTACTTCCAGAGGAGTTTGTTTTTTTACCTGATGCTACACTATTTATCCACTTGTCCATCATCTTGTTGTGTTGCTATGTTCACCCTAAGTGGCCAGGTTATGCCCACACGTGGATCCCTTGCTTACTGTGCTACTGGATTCAAGCTAGCCTGGCTGTTGAAAGGTGATACACTGAAACCAGTCCCAGGATGCTTGTTTCCGGTCCAGAGAAGACCTGGCCTGGCTGTTAGGGCTGGACTATTGCCATGGGAAGCAGGGGCAGGACAGATTTGCATATGGGTGGGTCCAAACTGGGGTTACATGGTGAGCAAAAGAACAATGGATTTAACCAAGATCTGTGACTGGGGGTGAGTGTTTGAAAAGTTTCAGCACTCCGTCCATCATCTTGTGTTGCTATGTAAACCCTACAATTCCCTGCCCTCAGTCGTGGTTGAAAGCTGTAAAAACATGCAAACTAGCGGGCTTAGTTACGAGCCCCTTATGCCGCAGGTGCATCACTTTTTATATGGGAAAAAGTGACGCACCGGCGGCCCGAGGGGTTTATAAATAAGCCCTTAGATGTTGAAGGTTCCTCTAGTAGATTGCATGCCATAAGAGCTAGATTCCTTAGCAGGGAAGGTGTGTCCAATTCTTAAAAGCAAAATACAGTCCTATGATTACACCATAGTGGCCAAAGTGATCCCGGTGTTATCACCAGCCACATCCAGATTTGGCAAATGCGTCACATCAGGCTCGTGGTCACTTCCCTCTTCCTGACTTCCAGTGGTCTTTGCAGGGTGATATGAGGACTATTAAAAAAGGGGGGGGTTCTAAACAATGAAATCAGTGGTCTCAACTAATAGGTGGACGAATATAGGGCACTGAGTGGCTGTAATGAATTGGAGTGACCTGAGGTCCTATGCAGAGTTCTCCTCCAGTAACATCTGAGGAAGATGACTTGACAAACATATCAGACCTGCCAAGCATATCGGTTTTGGAGGAGGATGACTTGACAAACATATCAGCCCTTTTGAGCTTGTCAAATCAGTGAATTTAACAACCAGGGCCACAGGAGGGGAGAGGAGTGGAGAGGGCACCTAAGTGTGCATGTGTGCTTGGCCGACCAAACACACATGCGCACTTAGGTTTTTCCAGCCTGCCTGTGTCCACAGCCGGGCTCAAGAACCTGCACAGACCGCAGGGCTGTGAATTTTGGCACTGCGTTCATGCAAGGTTTTGCAATGAAGCAGCACCAGGATTGCTGGGGAGCCTGTGCTGGTGTCCCAGCAGTGAATGCTGGGACACCAGAAGAAGAGGAGGTGGGAAGGATGGAGGCAAGGTAAGTTATTTTTATTTTGACAGTGGTGGAAGATTCTAAGCTGTTCACAAAGTGTATTACTGTGACTTATGTTGGGTCTTGTGGACCAATGAGTCCTCCAGTGAATGCCCACGTCTGAAAGAAAACATGGGTCTAAAGAAATTAAGAGAGCCTGATGTGAAGATCCTCCAATGTTTGTTTATTATCTTTTTCATCTGATTAGGATGTGTGGTAAATGTGGTCACACAAAGTTAATGGTCAGTTTCAGTCTTTTCAAAAAATTGGTGTAGTTGTTCACATGGGATATTTTGGGCCCTTTTCATTACTTTATTTATTAATTTCCATGGGTAGTTTTTCTCTCTGCGCTTTTCTTCCAACAGATCTGTGTGGACTCTATAGTCATCCTTATCAGTACAGTTTTTTTTTTTAACCTAAATGTAGGGGGCTGGCTCTCTATGTAGTGTGCAATGCAGGGCCCACTGTGCAGAGAGTCCAGGAAGCCACATGTTGGTTTACAGAGGTTAAAACTAGACCACCTAATGGTTTAATTTTTATGGTATCTTGGTTGAGTAGTTTGTTGTACTCACAGTATAAATACATGAAAACACACACTCAAAAGAGTAACTTGAGACCAATTTATCAAAATACTTCAGATTTTAATAACATTTTTAAGTCCAAGATCATCAAAAGTATCATAAGTACTTTTTCAGTGATGAATTTTTGAAGTTTAGAAAATGTCTCAGTTCAGTGAGTAATTACACACCATAGGAATCAGTGGAGAAATATTTTTAAAATGCATATAAAATCAGGCAATGCTTTTACCAATGTCTCCGCTCAGTTGTAGGCGAGGTCATTGGTGGGCCCTGTGGACCAGCTGGACAGGTTCAGACATCTTGGCAGCAGGAGCTGCAGAGAGTCTTTGGAGCTGGGGCAAGGCCACTGTGGGGGACCACTTGGAAAAGGACTGCAAAAGTGGACTTCAAAGTGTGTCCAGTGAGTCCCCTCGGAGTGTCAAGGGCGCATGGGGCGGAGAACCCTTAGAACACAGCTGCACCTTTGATGCCGGGCACAGGGTAGAGGGGGCAGAGCAAATCAGTGAGCCAAGGTGTGCAGAGGTGCCTTTGGAAGCAGGAGGTAAGTCACTTTGAGGATCGTTTGCCGGTCAGCAGGGTTAATCTGGTAGTAGGTCCTGTTTTTTTCTTAAGTCCCTCGACTAGGGCTTCCTCCTTGTCCTTTTGCAGTCCAGAGTGACTTGTCCTTCTGGGTGCCTGACATTGAGGGTCCAGTACCCCTGGTTATAGCATGGTTCAGCCACTGGAGGTCGCAGTACCACCAAACTTGGCAGCCGGTCAAGTGAACTGTACTTCACTGGCTTTTTGGTCTTTGATGCAAAAGAGTGATGCTTTCACCCTGAAGAGAGATCTTTGGTGAGTTTTAGAATGGTGGATGTCCTCTGGAGGTTTTTAGAGTCCATCCAATGTCAGGCGGCAACTGTCGAGTCCTGGGTGCAGCAGGCAGGGTTTGGCACTTTTTTCCTAATGCAGCAAGACTTCAGTTCTTGAGCCTTGGTATCTTCTTTGTTGCTGGTCTTCTTGTGTCCTTGGAATCTGAATCTCTGGTCTAGGGGTGCCCACTTTATACTGTATTTAGTGGACATTTAGGGGAGTACCTTGTAGTGATCAATGGGTCATCTGCCTTAAGGTGGCTACACCCACTATGTGACCACTTCCTGGGGACAGAGGTTACTTCCGTATCCCTGCAAGGTCATTTTCCTACCATGCAAGATGGAGGAAAATGAAATGGGGGGGTCACCATGCATGCAACACCTTAGGGGTCGTGCAAGCTGGTGGTGGCCACTCCTCCTGTCCTTTGTGTGTTTTCCCGCTGTTGCTTCCATCAAAAGTGGGGGTTTGCAACAGGGCGGCCATCTGCTGCTAGCAGCAGGCCTGGGGTCAAGTTTCAAAGGCGCAAAGCCCTTTGAAGCTTGTTAGCAGGGCAGTGCACATTCCTGAAGAGGGAAGTGTGACACCTCCACCCAGGAAGGGCTTTAACCTGGGACCCAGAGAGCAGGAGCTCTCACCCCAGGGTTCCAGACTCTTGTCTGGTGGTAGTAGGCTGGTTGTGACTGGCCAGCAACCATGCCAGTGTTAGTGGCCCTGTGTACTTTTTGCAATAAATCCAATATTGGATTTATTATTCTGAGTTGATACCAAACAACCCAGGGGTCAAACTAGTAACTGTGAAACTCATGCTGACCAGTGTCCAGCACGTGCATTTAAAATGGCTGCTCTGTTCATTTACTATGTCCTAGGTTTGGCAAGGACACAGAAGGGGCATATTGCTCATGCATCTATGCCCAAACATGCAAGCAAAAAGTGTGGGGGGTACTGCAACAGGGTTCCAGTTTTCCACACTAGGGAACTGTCCTATCATATTCAGAGTGCTTTGGGGATAGCTACATTAATTAACATAGTAGATCACAGTTTAAAAGGCTCCATGAGAGAACTGTTTCCTGTGCTGCCCGACGAGCTCCCCCTTTATGGGCGACTCTCACTTCTATGATTGCAGATTCCAGCAAGACTCACCTGAAACAAAGATGTGGAACTATAAATTAAATGCACTGAACCATGGTGGATTACTAATGAAAGACATATGGGAAGAGGAACTGGGGCACAAAATTACAGATGTGCACTAGACATTTTGCAGCAACACATTAGAGAGGTTTCACTAATGGCAAATTTAGATGAATTCATCTAAAATGTGTTCGAGGAGCATGCTGCATGCCCTACAGTATGCTGCATTATGGCTTAGTGAACAATGCAAATGGCTGGAGATGCAACATCCAAAACACTGATCGTATACACATGGTATGGTTCTGACACCAATCCAAGATTACTGAATGAAGGTATTGGAGAACGTGTGAGAAATTACAAGTGTTGGGATTAGATCACCCCCTATTTGCACCTTTAGAATATGTAAAATACATTCCCCAAATCGTCTGATAAATTGGTTGCAAATGCACTCTTACTGTGCAGACATAGGGTAACTGTAAGATGGCAGAACGACTGCATCCACCTATATTAGCTGGTTAAAAGACAAAGGGGGTCATTCCAACCTCGGCGGTCTTTTTTCAAGACCGCCGAGGCCGGGGAAGACAGAATACCGCCATTGCCGGCGGTATTCATGCCTCCCCATTCCGACATTTCCGCTGGGCCAGCGGACGGTAACAGCATTACCATCCGCTGGCCCAGCGGAAATGGCACATCAACATTGCCGCCGGCTCGTAATCGAGCCGGCGGCAATGTTGATGTGCAGCGGGTGCAGTAGCACCCATCGCGCATTTCACTGCCCGAAATTCGGGCAGTGAAATGCGCGATGGGGCTACGCCTGGGAGCCCCTGCACTGCCCTTGCCAAGTGCATGGGCAGTGCAAGGGCCCCCAGGGGCCCCATGCGTCCCCTTACCGCCATCCTTTCCATGGCGGTGTCTACCGCCATGGACAGGCTGGCGGTCGGGGACTCATAATCCCCAGGGCAGCGGTGCTTGCACCGCTGCCCTGGGGATTATGCCGCCAGGCGGAAACCTGGCGGGAAAATGGAGGGGCCGGCGGTATGGCTGTGGCTTTTGCGCCACCGTCATACTTGCTGCCGGGACACCGCCAGCCTGTTGGCGGTGTTCCCGCCAGCAATCCGCCGGCCGCCAGGGTCGGAATGACCCCCAAAATCACCTGTAGCAAGTACTCTGAGGTTTATAGTAAACTTTTACTACACACCTTGCGTCCTTGGGACATACGGTCCCCTATGCATGTATACCTCAAAGGTATTATTCCATAACTATGTTATTTCAAAGGACAACTGTTGTATACTTTCCAGAATTGGGCCCAATCAAAATATACTGTGATGCATCCTCATGCTATGTATTATGCCACTTTGTTAATGTTGGAAACTGAAAATAAAGTGAATAAAAACAGTTACCATAATTAGCATTTTAAAACCTGAAAAAATATTATCTATTTTTGTCACAGAAAATTGGCAAGAACTCTTGACATGATCTAGCACGCTGACCCCCTGTTCCCTTTCTTTCCCTGTCTTTATCTGTATCTCTGTTTTCTGAAGAGCCCTTCTTCAGACCTGATCTACTCAATTCGTTGCCCTTCCCATTTGTTTGGACGTTTTTATCACTATTTCCTGCCTATCCTAATTTGGCCCATCTGCAATGCTGTGTTCCTTTCCCATCCCCAGGGCCATAGCTACCAGTGGTGCAGCAGTGCAATACACCAGGGCCCAGAGGTGGGAAAGGGCCCAATTACAACAGCACCCTGACCTCTGAGAGGGCTCTAAATACCCATGCTGAGGTGCCGAAGATGAACCAACGTTAAAGATATCTTTAAATTTTGGTTTTATCTTGTCACATTTGCTGTGCGTTCAAAGACAGCGGCCAAATGTCAGTCTAGTCTTCTGACAAAATGCTGCTTATTCTTTTAACATGGAGACTGGCATTTACTTGTCTTTTACTTACTGCCAAGACTGAGATTTTGGTAAAGTGAACTATGTGAAAACCTTGCTGGTTTCAAAGAAAAGGCTGTAGGATGTTGTTTCTGCTAAAACATAAAAAATCTTAAATACCTGCAAATAACTTTATAAATATTTCAACATAAATAAACAGGATCAGCACCACTGAAGAACTGTTTTCTAATTCTAAAGTGTGATAGAAACAACGTTTTTAATAAGGTCATAACAAGATCAAGGCACTTTCCTTGGTGAAGCGCAAATGTCAAATAATCGCTGAAACCCAATTTCCACACATTACTGTTTGTGCTCTAGATACGTTTATCAGTAAAATTGTATGTCTGTGGAAATTTAGTAACCATTTCAATGGGAAATGTGCAGTCTGTAAATGCTTTTGCTACCACAGCATGCTTAAGGAATATATTTGTGACAGTGCGCTCTTAAATGCAATGCCAGCTACATATTGCCCTTGCCACTTTCCTGCTAAATCGTCATTCCTCATTTTCAACACTTGTTTGTTGTGTGATGCTTGGATTTTTCAAAATTCCTACGGGCTCAGTGATGTAACATTGATGGCAGCACCATCAGTCTGAAATTGTTCTAGCACCACTGCCTACTAGGGCCACAGGAGCTCTAACAACACTGAGAGCGCGCTGTTAGTCTTGCCTGATTTTCTCAGCTGCAGGAGTTAAACTCTGAGCAGCAAAATCTACTGAAGTACCTGCGGAGACACTCAGAAGGCCTCATTGCGTGCGTAATGAATGGCCAAGCAATGCATATGCTCACTTTTGTAAACGTAGGGTGCAGCCCTCAGCCCTGGCTGCCTGACACCAGAAGGGGTACTGATTCCCATACTCCTGGGTAGCTTCTGAAGACAAGACAGTAACAGCAATCACTGTGTTCAGTCTGATGGGTGGAGGAGAAATAATGGCAGTTAGTAAAAGAACATAGACATACTTAGCACAGGGTGCAGGAACTGGGAAAATGAAGGATTTGAGAACTGTTGTTTTCATTGTATGCTAAAAAAATGCACTGGCAACTTTCAGCAATTTCTTGGGGTGGCTAATGCACAATTCTTTCTTATTAAAACAAGAAGCAGGAAGAGTAATCCTTCGATACCTGTGGAAACTGGCCAGAAAACAAGATGTTGCTCCCCAGAGCGAGATACTGAGATGGGGTAACTCGAGTAACTGTTATACACAGTATTGTGGTAGAGGTGGGTGAGCTAATAAATTAAACAGGAGAGCTGAGTTAAGAGTCTGCCTTGGCTCTAGACTAAAGCTGAGGCTCAAGCCATGGTAACATTTGGCATGGAAATTGTGCAACAAATCATGTGTAAAAATATAATAAAGTGTCTTAAAATTCAAAAAGTAATAATTCTTTGACAACAGGTCCATCTTAGTGCATCAGATTGTATCACTGCATAGAGAAGCATTTATTAAAATCGATAGTTTTTAAACATCAATTTTGAAAAATTCATTCCTCCACCCGACTCCGACATTACCATTAGTAAATGAAGAGACACATCATTTGTCATGTGCGCTTTATATGTGGCTATAAAATTCTTATTTTACATGGAGCAACTTTTTAATCCATTAAGTCAAACACACAAGAGAGTTTTGAACATCAAACATCCTCACATATTTCAAGGTTTTCTCATCTGCAGTAATGAAAATAGGAGGCACAATAAAATTAAATACTTGGCTAGGATCATACAATGTTGTCCAGTAGCCAAGTCACGAGTAAGCTCAGGTTTTCCGATCTCACATGGTGTAATTCAGCCACTAGACTTGTATCCCTTTCTATTTCCAGTTTGATATCCAGGTTTAATGCTTTGTCTTTCATTCCTGATGCATGAGGTTAGAGCACGGGTGGCAAGGTGATCCGCTCATTTTTGGCCTTGAGCTGAATCAGAGCCTAGTATTTGGCTCAAGCCTTCATTGGCTGATTTACGTCTTTACTTTGGGTATTCTGTGCCTGAAGTAAGCATAGATGATGTTCCCAGTGCAATACCTGTTTCGTACGTGAGGATATCTTAGCTTGCACTGCTGATGACTGTCTGGTACCTGTGCTACACGTGAGGGGAACATACACTTCTGCCAAATGCTGCCTATTGTGTGTGTGTTTACACACTGGCTTGGACTGCTGCAGATGCTGCCCATGTTCTGTGGATGCAAGGGAAGCTTGCATTGTTTCTGACCAGATCAGTATGAGTTCAATGGGTTTGAAGGAAGCATGTACTCCTATCTGACGTTTTGTGTGCGGAAATCTTGCTATGCATGTGAGTCAAGCTTATACTCAAACACCTGAGTGCTGTTCCATACACCTGTACCAACTATGAATTACTGCTTGTTCTTTGTATCTTTAGAGACAATAAATGATTCTTGTGCTCTCTTTATTTACTCTGTGTTTTAGGGCTCACTAAAAGACAGGCTTAGCTCTCTCACTAGCCTCATTTTTCTAAACAATAATATATCTCATAGAAAAGGGGATTAGGTAAGCCCACTACAGTTCTCTTGTAGGGGATTTCCATTATAGTCATAAGCACTGAATAATCCTGCCCAGTGCGGGGATCCCGCAGCAGTTTTTCACAGTATATGTTCTTAAGTGTAGATGTTTGCCTTTCTTCAGGAAGGCCTGCAGATTCACTAAAGAAAGAAAAAATACTATGCAACATATAGAAACAGGCTACAATGGCAATATATATATATATATAAATATATTGTGTGTTTGTAAAACAGCATACATGTCTTTCACAAACTCATTTTTTGGGGGTGGGGGGGTAGAGAGATGAAGTAAAGCAGGGCAGTGTAGCCCTATAGCCTGTCATATGGGTTAAAATTGAGATGTGCCTTTACGAACCCAGTGACCACCAGTATCCCATCATGCTGAGCAGGTGGCAGCTGCTTCAGTTCTTTTTGAGGCAATGCTTATATGATGACATATAGGTTCCCTTGGTATTTCTGTCCACTCCACCGGAAAGGATGGAGGGTTGCTTATGACTATAATGGAAATTCCCCCATGAGAGAAATGGAGTTACTGGTAAGAAACTAGTCTTTCTCCCGTTAGAGATTTCCATTTATAGCAATAAGCACTGAATAGAGTAGTAAGCCCATCACTACATAAAGCAGCCGAGACGACAGAAAGTTAACTAAGGCAGTAATTTTAAGAAAATAGGTTTCTGAGGGAGGCCTGTTCTACTTGAGCACCCACACTAGGATCAGACTCCAGGCAGTAATGCTTGGTAAATATATGAACAGATATCCACACAACTGCTTTGCAAATATCTCATATAGAGATATTTCTTAATAAAGCAACTGCAGTCGCTCTGCCTCTAGTGGAGTGTACTTTAGGTTTAGCTGATCATGTCTTGTTAGCTTTCTGATAGCACAAAAGGATGCAGGAAAATATCCATCAGGAGATGGATTGTTTGGAAGTGTCAAGGCCCATACGAACCGGACCATAGTTGATAAACAACTGGTTCGACCTGCGGATGTCTTATGTCTTGTCGAGATAGAATTTCAAAACTGTTCTCACATCTAAGCAATGAAGAATTCCTTCAGCTGGGGTAGAGGGATTCTGAAGGAATGTAGGTAGAGATATGGTCTGGTTAACATTAAAGTCCGAAATACCCATAGGGAGGAATTTCGGGTGAGTTCTCATAACCCCTTTGCTAGAGCGGAATACTGTGTATGATTCATAAGAACAAATCGGTTGGAAGCTGGGCAGGATCAGGCTGAAGCCACAGCAGGAGCCTCAGAGTGGCAGAGTTGTGGAGGCTATACAGCAGCACTACCCCAGTAGGAGCAGGAGGCTGGTGGAAGACAGCAGTTGGGCTGGAGTCCTTCCCTTGCAGCATCATTCTGAGTGCGCTGCGTGCCGCTTTGGGAGTCACGTGTGAATCGCAATGAATGAGCCCATGCTGGCATTTTGCTCCAGCCAGCCAGCAGGCACCAGAAAGGCACCAGGAAGGCTCCTTTTCTGGCACAGGGGCAGCCAGCATTAAGCCGGTTCAGCTTGTGCCTCTCGAGGAGTCTGCCCCTCACATGCACACTTACTCGGCTGCTACATTCCCTACTCGGCTGATACATTACATGCCTGCACATTGCCTGCCCACCCACTGCCAATTGCCTTCCGACTCTGGAGCTGTCTCGGCTGTTATAATGCCTCATTGTCATACTGACTAATCCCCATTGTTTGTTGTTCTGTAGATCTGCTCTCTGTGTCCTTGGATTTCTTCTGGTTACTCTGTATTGCCCTCCTACCCTCAAGAATGATCATGCCAGTGTGGCTAATAAGCATTTGCCTTGGACCTTCGAGTCTGCTGTTTCTCTTAGTGCCGTATCCTCCAGCAAGTGCTCTTCCTCCTCATCCACTAATCTATTCTCCTTGGCTCTCACAGGAACGGACTCTTGCACTGCAAGGGTCTAGGAATCCAGTATTTGTTTCTGTCAACTAGTGGACTGATGCAACAGGTACTTACCCTGTGAGCGGCACACCTGTGTGGGTACAGTGTGCTCGTCTGAGTGCAGGATTGTCACTGTGTTTAGTGAACGCATTTTGAGGGATGTGCTTGTGTGAATGAAAGATTAACATTGTATTTTGTGAGTGCAGGGTAAGTGGCCTACAGGTTGAAGAAGGAGTGAACTGTTAGCATAGAGTGAGGCATATGCATGTGTGTGTGCAATGTGAGGATGTGCCTATGTGAGGGAAGAAGAGTGAGTGTGGCACCCCTGCATGGTATGTCTTTGTGTGCAACCCTATTGGCTTTGGGAATGCTTTTCAGGTTATGGCTTTGACTTGAAGAAATTATGGCTTTGACTTTGAGAAATTCAGTGCAGGGAGTGGAAATACAATAGAATGGTGGTGAGTTTTGATAAGGGTCAAATAAGACTGTCAAAGGAGGTTGAGGAGTGTCAGAGACAGCTAACAAACTGAGATTTCACCCTAGTCAGTGGGCTCAGTTACTTTACTTGCACTGGGGACCATGGCAACCTAGCTACATCACTGCTGATCTCAGCCCTTGTCCCTCCTCACCTGCCTTACCCTATTCCTTTCCCCATATAGTCCTTTATAGCTCTCATGCCACCCCCCAGTCCCGCCTGCGTGTCCACCTGGCCTGGCCAGCAGGTTGAGCAGCACGGAGAGGGATGGGATATAGGAGGTTGTGCTGTTGAGATTCATGAATAGTGGATACCTGCTATTCACACAGGATGTGCTGTCCCTCACATAATTGATTTGAGAGCTATGTGCTTAGCTAGTAGCTAGTAACTTGCAATCCTGAGTAGGAGTTTTGGAGGAACACTTCTGCCTGGCCATGAAGTGGCCTTCCTGAAGATGTTCTTTGGTGGGGGGGGTAAATGTCCTCCTTTTCATCCAGGTCCTCCTTCTCCTCGGCCAGCTCATCCTCCTCTTCTTGGTGAGCAGATACTGTAGCTTGGAGGAGGATCAGATTATTTCCTTGGATTGCATGCTGTCCCCCACTTGTAGATGGTTCAGCATCATCATCTAGCTCAATCTCCCTATTACCTAAAAGAAGAAGATTTCAACAGATGAAGCACATCAGATCAAGGTTTGTGTCAAAACGTCAACACAGTACTATAATAAGCATGGTTCAGCACATAAAGAATAAAGTTACTACTGTGTGAGCATGTCAATATATGTATTTAAGGGTTTATTCATGCATGAAATTAATATATCCCAAAAACGTGAACTCACCAGCTCCAGCCACAGAGATTACATTTTAGGAGCTCCGCTGTGAAGTCAGTTAAAAGAACCTGGGTCATTGTAGATATTTCCACAGTGTGTCCAGATTTGGAAGCTATAGAGATAAGATGTAGGTTCAGCTGATACTGTCAATCTATATAAGTCATCGTGACCACAAATGTAGATACATTAGAGAGACATACAGGTGATCATACACCACCATGGAATAATTAAATTACCATGCAGTGTACCTACAAAAAAGAAAGAAATGAGTTAGCAAGAGAACCAATAAGATCGAGAAGTTAAGGTCATAAGCTCCAATACTGACAGATGCATGGTAGAGGACTTAAGTGCAACTTGCAGGATGGCTCCTGATGTCCTAGTTGTGGAAGTTTTCAAAGTTGTCACCACGGGCTGTTGCATGACAGAAGTTGACAGGAAAGAGAGGCATGCTTATGGGAGTAAGTCATTGTTAATCAAATAAGAAAATTATAAATACATGGTTTTACTACCCATTTTGACTGGCACAAATATTATTATCTTGCAAGTTAAAACAAAGCGTAACATATTTCATGATGCTTCCCTTACATAACCAGTGTTCAAGGCCACTTTTAAGACAATAATAATATCTGAGCCATGAGGGCATGGACTTCTCCCTTCAAATGGAAGACCGTGTGTTTTTTTTGTACCTGGGGATCTATATGTCACAACAAATCAAGAGCTGTTTTTCAGCGAAAATCTTGACAGGATACTTACTAGTCGAGTACAAAAGAGATGTGGGACACTGGCGCGGATTGCCCCTCTCTCCGATGGGCACGGCGGCTCTCTTTAAAATGTTCTATGTACCCAAGTTCCTCTACGTGTGGCAAAACATCTATTTTGCGGTCTACAAAGTGGACAAAGCCACAAGGAATGGAGGAGCACTCCAAGGAAAGGACAGCCTTTGCCACATTAACTAGGAAGCTTTGAGACAGTGGTATAGCCCTGCCCAGCTCGGGTTGTCAACAACTGGTTCTTCACAGCACATTGGGAACCCTCCCTGTTGGTGGACAGATGGGCAATGGATTGGCATGATAACTTTACCAGTTGTATAGCGGGAGGGTGCGAATATGGTCAAAACCTCAACAGCTATGATAGTTAGGATGCAGAGAAAGGAGATGCAGGCTGTAGGTTAGAAAGGAAAATTCATGCTGGTTACTCCTTTATGGGAGGCAAACTAATTGAAGGGACAGAGGGTGGTGGAGGGTCACAGGCGATGGTACCTGTTGGGAATTACCAGGATGGGAGACATTTGGCAGGATAACCAGCTGATACTGTTGTTCAAGTTACAAAATGAATACGAACTTATTAGGAGTCAAAACCTTAAGCACTTGCACATAAAACCGGGGGTGACAAAAAATTCCACCACATGTAACACAGAGTTCGAGACATATTTCGCACTCTGCCACATGGCAAAGTTTTTTCTTGGTCGCAGCTTGCCAATGGTAAGTTGGTAAGCGGGAATTGGTGTGCCATAGTGTGATTTTCACCTGCTAGGAGGGCACCCAGTAGATTTTCCCAACCCGGGTGGTCAATGTCGGTCACGACCATTTCCATTGAAAAAGCTGCAGCTCAAGTAGAAAATCTACTTGAGCAGCAGCAAAACCAACTCGAGCAGCAGCACCCTCTGATGTGCCCAGTGTTGACATTCGCACTGACTTCTCAGAGCGGAACAAGCTCCCAGCACTAAAAATCAGCACAGGAAACACAATATACTAATTTCCGCCCATGGAACACAACTGCGTCGTCCAGAGTTTTTATGTAGCTCAGTGGAACTCAGCAGAGTGATATTCCATGAGTTCCGCCCACCCTAGCCAAACCACATAATGCGGGGATAGGAAGATCGGTTGTGAGCCATGGAGGTGGAATCCTTGTGTGAGAAAAGGCCTCTTGAGACCCCCTTGACAAAACACTTTGGCCCTCATTACAACCCTGGCGGTAAATCCCGCTTTCCACTGTGCAGAAGACCACCAACATACTGTTGCGGCAGCGGAATTTCGCTACAGGTATTACAACCCACAGCTCGGAATCCGCCACAATACAGACACCCACACAAGTCTGCCACACCAAAGGACAGTGATAATCTGACGATACCAAAACCTACACCATCACGCCAACAGGCATACGCCCACAGTATTACGACCAACGAATCAACGCGGCGGTCTTTCAACCGCGGTAAACTATTGGCGGTACACACCGCCGCGCTCAAAATACACACACACTAACAAAACACAAACACATTGGACAATTCAAAATACACACACCTGATACACATACACACACCACACACCCAATCCAATATAAAGCACACACCCACATCACCCACAAACCCTTACAACCACAAATTTGAATGAAGGCCAGAGAGAGAGACTACCTAACACAACACCAGCATCCACAGACACACAACACCATCACTCATACAACATCCACGCACCTCAAACAACACACACCAACACATCCCCTCACATATCACAACAGACAGCACCTCACACATCACCCACACCACATCATGGCACCTCAAAGACACCCCAGGTTCTCTGAGGAGGAGCTCAGGGTCATGGTGAAGGAAATCGTCCGGGTAGAGCCACAGCTATTCGGATCACAGGTGCAGCATACATCCATTGCAAGGAAGATGGAGCTATGGCGCAGAATTGTCGACAGGGTTAACGCAGTGGGACAGCATCCAAGAACACGGGATGACATCAGGAAGAGGTGGAACGACCTACGGGGGAAGGTACGTTCCGTGGTATCCAGACACCAGATTGCTGTACAGAGGACTGGCGGTGGACCCCCACCTCCTCCCCACAACTAACAACATGGGAGGAGCAAGTCTTGGCGATCATGCATCCTGACCCCCTCGCAGGAGTAGCAGGAGGACTAGACTCTGGTAAGGCAAATCTTTACTACTTTATCCCCCCCACCCCTCCTGCATGCCATCACATACTCCCACCCTCACACCCATCACCCCAACAACCCACAGATACCCCACTAACACAACCCACACATCCCAAAACCAAGCCCTGCATGTAAAACCAATGCATGGACACCCATCACCAAAGCATGTCCAGTAGAGAGACTCACTCATGCCCCAAAATCACCAATCACACAAGGGCCAAGCCAATAATGCAAGCACAGGAGTAGAGGGTAACTCACCCATTGCACAAGATGGCACACACAGATACAATAACTATGCATTTACACCCCAACAGGACGCCTACCCAATGTCACCGGACAGGAGGTGCCAGACATATCCAGTCCCCCCACAGAAGAGGTCCACAGTGACGACAGCAGCTCTGCACGCCTGGATCAAGATGACCAGCCCGGCCCATCAGGGACCTGGGGACAGTCGGTTCCCCTGACACAGTCACAAACCACCACTGAACCTCTCCCCTCAGGAAACACCACCACAGCGCCCACCCAGCGGGCCCATCCCTCTGTCCCCAGGACACGTCAATCAGCAGTGTGTCCACCACTACAGGAAACCCAGGCAACCCCACTAACACAGGACGATCAGGGACCTGGGGGCAGTGGCAGTGGGCACACGGTTCAGGGGACAGAGGCACAGGATAACAGGGAAGCTGGGAGGACTGCTGTGCGACAGGGGGAGGACAGGCCCAGGGAACCGACACTCCACCCCACCAGGAAATAAGACCCCCTTGAATGTCACCCTTCTGTCCCACTTTGACACCCTGTCCACCTTAAACTGCCATTGCTCTACTTCCTATGCCCCATTGGACAATGCACCTGTGAAACAAATAGACTGGACTTTGCCATGGACATTCCTCCACCATCACCCCAGCCCATTTTACAACCCCTCCTCTTATTTGCACAGAAATAAACATACTTGAATCACAAAACAATCTGGAGTCAGTCTGTGCTTTCACTAATGTGTAATTGCAAAATCTCTGGAATATAGCAATGTCAATGTACTTGTTCACTTACCAATGTAACACAGCTGTGGGTCAGCAGTAAACATAGCAGAGGGCACAAAGTGGGACCCAGATCTGTGAAATGGAAAGCCAAAGTAACAAGTCAGGGTCCATACACTGAGTGAAAATGACAGACTTATACTAGCTCCAACAATAGTATGAGATGTGAGAAGCAGTTACAGCTTCTTACCTGTGTCTCACTGGAAGTATTGCATGATGATGTTGTTTCGGTTGTCGACATCTTCTTCTTCTGCCTCCTCTTCTTCACTGTCCATGGGCTCCACAGCTGCCACAAGACCACCATCTGGCCCATCCTCCTGCAGAAAAGGCACCTGGCATCGCAAAGCCAGGTTGTGCAGCATACAGCAGGCCATGATTATCTGGCACACCTTCTTTGGTGAGTAGTATAGGGAGCCACCTGTCAGATGAAGGCACCAGAATCTGGCCTTCAGGAGGCCGAAGGTGTTTTCTATAATCCTCCTAGTTCACCCATGTGCCTCATTGTAGCGTTCCTCTGCCCTTGTCCTGGGATTCCTCACTGGGGTCAGTAGCCATGACAGGTTGGGGTAACCAGGGTCACCTGCAAATGTCGAGGGACAACTGTTAGACAAGCACTAACCCTTAGGGACAACCCCATACCCAGACACCTATGTCAACTGTGTTGGGACCTTGGCCTCACCTATTAGCCACACACTGTGCCTCAGGAGTTGCCCCATCACATAAGGGATGCTGCTATTCCTCAAAATGTAAGCGTCATGCACTGAGCCAGGATACTTGGCATTCACATGGGAGATGTACTGGTCTGCCAAATACACCATCTGCACATTCATCGAATGGTAGCTTTTCCAGTTTCTGTACACCTTTTCATTCCTGCGGGGGGTGTACAAATGCCACATGTGTACCATCAATGGCACCAATGATGTTCGTGATCTGTCCCAGGGCATAGAAGTCACCTTTCACTGTGGGCAAATCCTCCACCTGAGGGAAAACGATGTAGCTGCGCATGTGTTTCAGCAGGGCAGATAACACTCTGGACAACACGTTAGAGAACATTGGCTGTGACATCCCTGATGCCATGGCCACTGTTGTTTGAAAAGACCAACTGGCCAGGAAATGGAGTACAGACAGAACCTACACCAGGGGGGGATTCCTGTGGGATAGCGGATAGCTGAAATCACGTCTGGCTCCAACTGGGCACACAGTTCCAGGATTGTTGCACAATCAAGTCTGTATGTGATTATGATGTGTCTCTCTTCCATTGTCCACAGGTCCACCAGGGGTCTGTACACCGGAGGATGCCACCATCTCATCACCTGCCCCAGCAGACGTGCCCTATAAAGGAGAACAGCGAGCAGAGGGTCATCCAAAGAGGATTTATCATTACAATTCAAGAGGTACTAAACACGCCATATACACTCCTTCTCAACACTGAGGTATCACAATGTGTTATTTGCTGAAACGTTGGTAATTTGCAATGTGCCGGTATCTGTCTGTATTCCCGGCCTAGATAGGTGTGACACAGTTTTTATCCATCCCATGTGGCCCCCTGAAATGGCGGCTGGCTGACCTGTAAGGTGGAACAAGGGGAGATGAAGTAACTGCGCTGGCGTTGTACACCGTCATGGTGGGCAGTCGAAGACCGCGGCGCAATTCAATATTGGTTAACATTGGGCCCTATGGGTCCCAGGAGCCAATGACGATGTACACCGATGTATCTGTTCACTCACTTGATACCTGACCTTCAACAGGAGAGGACCTACACTGCAAGTGCTGCTGTGACCTGTGTCTGGAAGCGACGATGGCTACAGTGTCTGGGGCAAGGGCCTTCACTTCGGAGGAGTTGGAGAAATTAGTGGATGGGGTCCTCCTCCAGTACACGCAACTGTACGGTCATCCAGACAAACAGGTGAGTACACTGTGAGCATGCTGTATGGACAATGCCTGTTTTGAGTGGTGTGGATGGAAGATGCATGGGGGGACTGAGGCCTGCATGTGCGGATGGTAAGTGTATGTGCGTCAGGGCATGGGTGGGAACTGGTGGGCAATGAGTATGACGCTCCGGACGGGTGAGTAATTTCCTTTCATGCTGTACCTTTCCTCTAGGTCAGCGCCCACCAGAAGAAGGGTATTTGGCTTGCCATCGCCAAGGATGTCCGGACCCTGCGGGTCTACCACAGACGGAGCACCCACTGCCGTAAAAGATGGGAGGACCTGCGCCACTGGAGCAAGAAGACGGCGGAGGCCCAGCTGGGAATGGTCTCCCAATGTGGAAGGGGTGCCCATTGCACCATGACCCCCCTGATGAACCGGATCCTGGCGGTGGCCTATCCGGAGTTGGGTGGGCGCTTGAGGGCATCACAGCAGCCACAAGGGGATGAGTACACTCTCAATCAGCTGACTCTGTGCACATTACGAGGTGTCTAGGTGGGGGAGGTGGGCAGTAGTTTCCCCTAGGCCAGGGCGAACTTGGTAGGCAAGCCCCACCAGTGGTAATAGCCATCTACACCTAGTCAGGCTCCTGTGACTTCCAGGTGTGCAGCAATTGGGCTTAGGCCTCGTACCCCATGGGCATGTGAATTTGCTAGGAACTTTTAGTGCATGGCGTAATGCAGAGGGCTGCTCCCTGTGTGTTGTGTCCGCCAACGGTAGTGGTGTTGCATGCACTGAACATGTTTTTCTTCTGTCTTCCCCCCCCTTTTTGTTTTGTCTCCCTGTTCTTGTGTGCAATAGCATCATTTGGCGGAGGAGCAGTGGCACCACAGCAGGAGGGAGCTGCAACTTACTTGGCCCTGGAGGGTGAAGCAATTGAGTCTGAAGCCACCAGTGGGACGGAGGGCGAGGGGAGCTCCACGACGGGGACAGGAACATACACCAGTGACAGCGACTCCTCCTCTGATGGGAGCTCCCTTGCGGTGGCGGGCACCTCTGTGCCCACCGCATCAACAGGTACAGCCGCAAACCCCCCTACCAGCACTGCCCTCCCAGCAGCCCCTCAGCGTGTGTCCCGTGCCCGCTCACCCAGGAGGATGGGCATCTCCTTCGCCCCAGGCACCTCAGGTTCTGCCCCAATCAGCCCTGCTGCCCTCAGTGAGGAGGCTACTGACCTCCTGAGATACCTAATTGTTGGGCAATCTACCAATTTGAATGCCATCCAGGGTTTCGAGAGGCATTTGCAACAAACAAATGCATACCTGGAGGGCATTTATTCTGGGCAGGCAGCCCAACAGAGATCATTTCAGGCTCTGGCCTCAGCACTGATGGGAGCCATTGTCCCTGTGTCCAGCCTCCCCCCTCCAACTTCCTCCACCCAGACCCAATCCCCTGTACCTCAGCCTATCCCAAGCACACAATCAGACCAGCATGCACACGCATCAACACACAAAAGTGGACATGGCAAACAAAAGCACCACACATCCCACAAGCACTCACACAAGCACCATACCCATGCAGACACAGCAACATCCACTGCCTCCACTGTGTCCCCCTCCTCCACGTCCTCCTCCTCCCTCCCTGTCTTGTCTCCACTCACACCTGCATGCACTACATCCTCAGCCACTACCTCCATCACCAGCACGCCCATCACCACACACCGCTCACGTGCAATCACCACCCCCACTACCATGCACACATCCCCAGTGTCCTCTCCCAGTGTGTCTGTGAGCCCTCCTCCGAAAGTACACAAACGCAGGCACACACCCACCCAACAGCCATCCACCTCACAACAGCCTCCGGCCTATGCACGTTCACCCAAATTCAGCAAACGTACACCTCCTACAACCACTACCTCTTCCTCCACTCCCAAACCCACTCCATCTTCCCATCCCAGTGTGTCAGAAAAACTTTTCATGGCAAACTTTGACCTCTTCCCTTCTCCTCCCCCCATCCTTCCCCTAGGGCCAGGTTTTCCAGGTCCCAGCCCAGCACCTCAGCCACCAAATCCCAAGGCACAGTGGTGCCAGCAACTGCGGGGTCATCGAGTGCGCCACCCATCAGGGCTGCCAGTGTGCCACGTAGCGAGGGCAAGGACATTCCAACACCTGCCAAGGTGAAGAAGGTGCCCACATCACGGAGGGAGAAGCCGCACCTACCAGCCACCAAGGGCTCTGACAAAACAAAAGGGGACAGTGGCAAGACACCTGCGGCACCATCAAAGGTGGGGAAGGGACAAAAGCAGAAGAGCAGGTCAGGACAGGGCACGGTGACACCGACTGAGGGACTAGTGTCATCCCTTCTGTCCACGACTACACCATCCTGTATGGCGGTGAACACCGCAACCTGCCCCGCCACCAGCACCGCCACCAGCAATGCCACCTGCACCGCCACCATCACCGCCACCTGCACAGCCACTTGCACCGCCACCTGCACAGCCACCTGCACCGCCACGGCACGTTTGCAGCCTCAGCAACAGTCCCCAGCATCTTCCCCAGGGGACAGCCGCCCGAGGCTGCAGGAGACGTCCTGCTGTGTCCCTCAACAGATGCTGACCCATGCACCACCGCCAGCACCGCCGCCACAGACACCGCTGCAAGCACCGCCACCAGCCCCGCGACGTGCTCGGACAGTGGCACCACCGCTGACATGGCTACCATCCCCAGTGGTCAGTCGTCCGAGGCTGGAGGAGACTTCCTGGACCCTGCCCAGCTTCTATGAGGCATGATTTCCATCACTGTTTGCACCTGCAGGTGGAAGGAGAAGCCGCAGCAGTGTGGGGTATGTCTCTGCCTCCATGGCGCATCATGCTACCTGTTCCTAGGCAATCTTGTGGCACACACACCCAGGTGAGGGAATGGGACCGGCCACAGTGCATGTGGAGCACCCTGGGCACCAGGCCCCCTCCAGAACCAGTGGAAATCACATCCACTACCTCAGTCATGGTAGGATGAAGCACTCTGGGCGCCAGGCCCCCTCCAGAACCAGTGGAGACTGTTATCCACTTGAGAGACTGTGGCTTTGCACTCCCCAGGATAAAGCAATAGGCAAACCACCCACTGGAAAGACTTGAAAGACTGTGGCTTTGCACTCCCCAGGATAAAGCAGTGGGCAAACCACCCACTGGAAAGACTTGAGAGACTGTGGCTTTGCACTCCCCAGGATAAAGCAGTGGGCAAACCACCCACTGGAAAGACTTGAGAGACTGTGGCTTTGCACTCCCCAGGATACAGCAATGGACATGGAGGCCGCTCGTGCAGCAGTAGCGTCGTGCGTTCATCCGGCTGAGGTGCCCCTCTTCCCTTCCGCCTGAGGTGCCTGTTTCATTTTGATCTGATAACCCTGCAGTGGTCTCTCCGTTTCGATTCAGGTATCTTGTGTGGGCTTCGCCCATGCATTTTGGGACCACTGGTCCACGGACAATGATTGGTACACTATCCAGATTTGTGTAGTTGGTGTACATATTTGTATATACTGAATTTTGAACTTTCACTATCAGATTTTTCATGATTACAATCATTACCATCATTTAATTTTGTCCTTGCGTTCTTCTAGGGGGGTGAGGGGTGTATATGTAATGTTGCTGCATGTATTTGTGTGTATGTTGTTGTGGGTGAGGGTGGGTGAGGGTGGGTGTGGGGGTATTGCGTGTTGCGTGTGTGTGTCACTCTCTTTTCCCTCCCCCCACCCCTCTGTTGTAGGTGCAGTACTCACTGTGGTCGTCAAGGGTGTCTGTCCTGCTCCTGATAGAGCAGGAGGAAGACCAGCATGGGCAGTACGTGTAGTTTGGGCTCCATGGCGTCCTGGTTCCTCGTTGGCTGTCGAGAGGTGAGTGGTTTCCCTTCTGTGTACTGTTTCCGCCGTGCTTTTGATAGTGTTGGTTCTGCCCCGGAAAAGGTGACGGATAGGCCTGTTGTGATACAGTGGGCGGTACTTTTTCGTCCGCTTCTCTGTTGGCGGTTACCGCCGCAGTGTTTGTTTCTACAGCTGCGGTGGTCGGAGTGTTAAAGTGGCTGTCTATGTTGGCGGTTTCCGCCATGATCGTGAATCCATTTTTTTTTTCGCCGGCCTGTTGGCGGTATTACAGCTGCTTTAACACCGACCACCAGGGCTGTAATGAGGGCCTTAGTCTCATAGGTAAATGCCACCGTACTCACCCACAGTATTTGACCGATGGACACACTGCAGGACAAGTGGGAGCAGGACATCGCTAGGATAAAAGGTGAAAGATGGGGTGCAGCCTGTAGATACCCATTTGAGGTGGCCATAAAGGCAGGTGTTCGCCTCGTCCAGTTGAAAATAATACAAAAAAACTAGACAGTATTGAATGGAATGTGGCACCACCGGCCTATGCTTATGCAGCTGGATGCATTACAGCACACCATCTGGGGATGTCACTCCAGATTTGGGATTACTGTGGGAAAGTCTTCAAAAAGATTTCTACAGTGATGTACAGCTGGTGGCTCTGGTTAACTGGGGCAACGAGACTCTAGA
This sequence comes from Pleurodeles waltl, assembly GCF_031143425.1. Taxonomy (NCBI): domain Eukaryota; kingdom Metazoa; phylum Chordata; class Amphibia; order Caudata; family Salamandridae; genus Pleurodeles; species Pleurodeles waltl. The sequence continues at coordinate 1,606,695,670 of NC_090445.1, forward strand.
AAAATATAGGCTCCTTACCATGCGGAGGTCTCCTATTCCCTACTATGCAGAGGTCTTGGTTCCATGTGTGCAGGTTTCATCCTGAGTGTACAAGTCTCCTATTCACTTCCTTGGAGTAAGTCCAGTACCACACGTAAGCACTCCCATGTACTGCAACACACTCCCACAGAAAATAATGGATGTGGGGACTTGAATTAAAACCCCATAGGGAATAATGTTAAAGTAAAATAAAATATTTTGACTTTTAAAAGTATATTTACATTTAAAGTTTAATGATATAGCAATAAAAAATATGTTCTTTGAAAATAATATAATAACTTTTTTAAGTAAACATAAACATAATTCATTTTTAAAACATCAATTACATTATTCATATATGTAACGTTTGGTATGTATAATAATTAACCAAATATAAACATTTGACTTTAGATTAGATTTTTCTTAATAAACCTTTAATAATTTGAATTAAAAATATTTCAATGAAATATCAAATTGAAAGTTAATAGTAATTTCTATTTTGTTATGCATTTAAAATGAAAGCATAACATTATTTTACATTGAGTTAACATAAACCTATTTTTATGTTTTTTTTAAAAAGCTTACATAGTTTTTCCTACATTTTACTATACAGATTTCCGTCCTGGTGCGGAAGACCTCCTCCTATATGCAAAAAGTTGCTGTTAATAACTTTACACTCCTAAACATAGCTCTACCCTCTGTTTCAGGTAGTGGAGATTCCTACATCTACACTCTGTAGTAAATTTACATTTGGAAAGGGTGACTAACCAAATGTATTCATTTTAATACAAAGTGTAAGAGTAAATTTACAGTTGTTAGATTCACTCGGGTAAATTTAACTTTGTGGCAAAGTTTGTGATAGTAATACTACATTATTTTGTCATTTTTATAAGTTAACACTTTCGGGGCAAAGGTTTCACCTCATTAGAACCAGTCTGACACCCAAATACTGCAATAAGCAACAGAATGATGACCAGTCAACTTTTGTGACGAACCTTCCACTGCACAGCAACATGTGTTGCTGTATTTTTTGTAATTTTTGATGCCTTTGAGTTCGAAATATTTTTGTTGTTAAAATATGTAGATTATGCAGCAGATGGTGAATTATGGGACAAATGCAGCAAATCCATAATTATACCAAAAATGCTGAGGCAGCAAATTTCCTTAATTACACTGTCACTAAATATAAATTACAGAAAAACAAAAAAAGTGGCTATCTTCCTCGATCTGACCAATGCACTTAAGGCAGCATCTGGATTTCGCCTAAAAGGTACTTCATTTATACATGAAACTAGTCAAAGGTAGGACCCAAATCTGAAATCAAAAGAACAAAGTTTCATCTAGAGCAGGTTTAACTTCATCCAAGCAGACCTCAACATCTGGTGGAACTACCTCAATAGGGATGCGTGGGTGGCCTTCAGCGCATTTCTGTGCAGATTATCCTTCAGTCATAGCTTGTATATTTCTTTACTCTGCTTCCGATTTTAGCAGAAGTAAAACTGAGGGAAGATCACACCTCGGACATACCTTTTTGTTCATCCAAGCTCCAGATGCGTCTGAAGCTGGCCAGTGACCCTTCCCAGGGAGACCCAATATTTTGTGCAGGCATTCTCTGTGACAGCTAGTTCTGGAGCTCCTCAGGCTTTCATCCAGTGCAAGATTGATCTAAGTTTAGAAACAGCAGAGATACTGAATATGTTTAGACCTATCAGTTATGGATTGGTGGGTGTGATGGCTGGATGGCACTCTTAAATGATGGTTTAGAACAGCATTATCAAAAGCCGATAATATTGAAATGTTGCCATATCCCCTGTTTCAAAACCATTTAATAAAAAATTATGGAACTGCTTCATAAAGTTCTGTAGCCTGGGAAACCATTAAACCTCCACGATTCCTTGCAAAAACATCTGATTGCACTCATATGTTGAGCAAAAAAAAAATGTTGACCTTATGATTTGCTTGGCCCATCCTAGGTCAGATGATATTTGAAAACCCAGGAAGTCAAAATCTTGGTCTCTTAAAAGAGGTGAGCCAAGTTACTCTAAATGCCTTTGCGAGGTTTAAAGGACACCAGTTAAGTTCTAGAGGTTTAATGGCTGAACCCTTGGGTCTAAGGCATTTCTCAAATTCATTGAAAGACTGCAACCCTAGGGCATGTTTGAGACCAGGAGCGCATCTTCTACAAAGAGTCATGTAGAAAGTTTAGAGCCATTCAACCCTGGGTCATCACAGATGCTGCATTACTTGGTTGCTCTACAGAGAAAAAGTGATGGTGCAAGAGAGCAAGCCTAGAGAACTTCTTTGTTTACTGTAAAGGGATTTGAGTTTTCACTGCCAGGCTCACATCACTCAGTGAGTGTCTTGACTTCATTTTGTCAGAATTTTACCTAGCCCCAATGGATTCTTGCTCCTCTAAGGACTTTCCAAAAGGGTGTCTTGGAATATTATCAAAGACATACCAAAGATACCACTGTGAGGATGGGATCCTGAGAAAATCAGGAGTTGTGACCTTTATGGTTGCCGTTGTGGATCTGGATAGGCAGGTTAGTGCAATAGAGAGAACCCACACTCAGGTACAGTGTAAATGACATATGTGCCATACGTGTTTTGGTAACCAAGACAATAAAAAGCCTTATCATAGAAAGGAGGATAGCCTCACCTGGGAAAGCAAGGTTAGCACATCTTTCACGAAGATGGCAGATTACCAGTAAAGCCATAATCCAACCTCATGTAAAAGGATGCAGCATATGGAGTATTATAGAGGGCAGGCCCATGGGACTGAGGGACTGAAAAGGGAGGAGGGTGGAAAAGTCCAACGAGCTTCTTGGAAAACTCCACCAACACGAAGACAGGGGCAGGAATCCAGAGAAAAGGGGCAGGGCTAGTTTCTATAAAACCCAAGTTTCTCCAGTAGATATGGAGATTAGATAGGAGGTAACACCTTCACTGAAATCCCTTTTTCTTCGGGGAAGGTAAGACTGGCTGAAAGGCAACACCTTATCTGAAGTCCCTCTTTCTTCCAGGTGGACGGATTTAAGCTTTAATAAGAGTTGGGAAAATTTCAGGACATAGAGGAGACAAAGAAGATTTACCCTGGCAAGGATACTAAAATAAGACTGACCTAACCTTGGGTAGGTGAGGAAAACGTATGACAAAGAGGAGCAGACATTGTTTGGGATCTGTGGGGAGCAAAGAGGCTCAAAATGAGGGACTGAGACTTTTCTGCTTTGGTTATTACCAGTACCAAAGGAATAGATTGATCATTGGAAGACCTAGCGGAACAAATTGCACATAAACAGATAGTCAAATCCCCTTTAAAATGGGATGATATTTGTGATTTAGCAAATTCTACAACAACATACAATGGCATCATTCTAAGAACTACATAATTTTGTAAGAATAAAAAACCTAAAACACCTGCTTCACAGTACTGCCAAAGCATGTTGGGATATGGAAAATAGAATCATTTCTCTCTACCCAGGATTCCAGTTTGGCCAGTATAGCTCCTGCAAATAATGTTTGCATGCTGTCTTGGGACCGTATTGGGTGATAATTTGCAGGACCCTTTCTGCATCCTCTATCATACAGTAGCACTATTTCTGGAGTTAGCCAAGAGTTTGTGTGGAGGCTTCTTTCACAATAGCTTTACTAACAAGCATGATGAAATTCCAATGTGAAAGCTCTGTATAGTTGTGCTAGGATTTTATGTATTCATGGGGCCTTTCCCTTTTTGCTTAATAATGTGAAGGTTGGAAGGTTCCAACTGTGTATTATCTGTGAGCAAGTCATCACAAAAGTTGTCCGTCAAAACTTTGGTCCACCTGCCCATAGAACAGAGAGGAAAGGTGCTTAAACCACCTGCCAATAGGACGTAGGGGACAGGTGCTTAAACCAGCACTCATCTGTGATGTGTGTATCTGACTTGATGCCATGAGATGCCAAAAAAGCCTTTGGTGTTTTGCTCATTCTGCATTAAGCAAGCCACACCACCATGCGTGTTACCATTCACCATTTGTTTTAAAAGCCAAGACTTTTGTATGATCTTCTAGATTACTCTGTAACCCCAGATTTACTGCCCTTTATGGCTTCTAACTGTAGAATCTTTGTTAATCTGCAATACCTATTGAACTACAGGTGTGCCTTACCTCTAGTGGACTTCCTGCAGATAGCAGATTTTGTGAGGTGCATAGTGATATAATCTGAGACGACCATGTGAAGTGTGATGCATTTTTTTTGGGGTTCTAGGTATGGGAGGTATATTTGTCCGACTATCCCATAATGATGTTGGCAATAAAGGATAGCAGAGCCCTTTCTTCAACATAATCCCACTTTAGCCCGTGGTGTGCCTTTAATCTATTTAACAAACCTTCACAAATGCAGTAGCCCTAACCATGCATGATCCTGGACACTGGCTCTCCTTTTGCGTGTCAGAATCTCACACTTTCAAGCGTCAATGAGAGATATTAGCGATCATGGCTGGGCTCTGTGAATGATTTAAGAAATGGGATTAACCCTCTGGTAGCAATGATACAGACAAACAGGCTTCATTTATGGCAACGTATAAACTATTCCTGCAGAAGTAATACAGCAACAAAGTTAAAACAATAAAAATCCCAAATCAAATTAGAGAAATAGAGTAAATGTAATAAACAGAATTATATCAAAGTGACAAAAAATAAATAAGAGAGACTGGATATATGATTTTTATGACATTTAGATATAAATAGCACCAAAAGCACACAGCGCAATTATAGTCAATAGTCGCAATAGACCGAAGCCTAGGAGCAATATGAGGCTGATTGCAGTGTATCATGTGTTGGGTACAGCAACCAAGTTCGTGCTAGTTAAAGATGGCACTTGTAATACGGCAGTGGAATATCCGTCACGTTTGTAATGGAGTAACACCCCTGCCAAAATATAAATCAGACCTTTAGTCCTTTAAGTCCCAATGCACCAGAGGAGTACACTTCTAAAGCCCCCCAGGACCTGATGTGAGACACCTAGAGACTCACAAGGTGTAATGAAAGAGGTCAGTAGCACACTCCATGTCCAGTTTCCGCTGGGTAGGAAAGGCCTCTTGTAGCTTGTTTTGTCCCTGTAGCTTGAACAGGTGGTCATCCTTATGACCCTTTGTGTCCAATTCTTTCTCCTGGGTACAGGAGGGAGTTGATCCTGTCATTCTGGGCTCATCTCAGGTCAATGACAGCATGGCCAGTCCTCTTCTGATCATTCACAAACCCACCAAATGTTCTGAAGGGGGTGCCTGAAGGTGCCATATTTATATTTGCCGCTAGCTATTGGTCAGGAAAGACTCTTGAGCACACCCTAATCCAATGGGGTAAAAGTTCCCAGGGCCAACCTTAACAATTTTGGGCATTTTCAAGATGGTTAAAGTTTTTGGCCACACTAACCTTGGGCTCTGATGGCTGGGAGCGTGTGTATGTATGGGAAGTGTACTATTTTAATCCTAGTACGCTCCTACATCTAATACTAAAATACAGATTGAGGCAGCCACTGTACCCACAACAAATCAAGAGACAGAAGTCTGGTAGGAAAAAAGCAGAGTCTTTCAGCAACCAGACACTGGGTCCACAAGAATGCCCACAGCCCCTACCCCACATATTCAGTGGAGTTCAGAGGTGTCATGTCTGCTTGTTCTGGCGAGCCTACTGTGTTCTCCTGGGAGGCATTTCATACCTATTCAAGGCTAATAACTAGCTGGGAGACGCCAGACAGCCAATGTAAATTAGCATCCAAGATTTTCAGGCAGGGAAAAGGTAACTTTCTAAAACTTACTTATCCTTACTATTTATTAAAATATGACTTTACAATTGAATTAGATTTTTAAAAACTCTTACAAATATGTTTCTACCTGTTCCCATTCACAAGAAATAGTATCAGTATTTTAACCTGTACTCTGGTTTTCTACATAGGACAGCTAGGCTTGCAACATTGAAAATAGGTTTTGGTTGGTAGTCACTATAATGGCATGTGAACATTACATATCTACATGTTTCACCTTTAACTACCATGCACCCTGCCTTGTGGGCTACAAGTGGTGAGTTATTCAAATATATCCTCTTTCCAGCTATCCTCATTCTCACCTCCTTGTCAGTCATGCAATAAAAATCATCCAGTGTGCGGAAGGCACTCAACCGTCCATAAAAGTCTCCTTAGTCAAGGATATTGACTACCACTAGGATTGTTTGTTTATCTTCTGTGCATGGAAGTCAGTCACCTACTTGAAATTGATTTCTACCAAAATGTTAAAAATGTACAGAGGTATTTTCTTTGTTATTAAGGACCTCTTACATTCTAGATCAGCAAAGATACAAATACTCCCGGAATTCTTTATCTCCTTATTGGAGACTGCTCTAAGAATTTCTTCCTCTATGAAGGTAAATGCTACAAAGGAAAGGTACTTCTATGGGCGCAGTATTTGCCCCAAATTTGGTGATTCTGTTTGTTGAGAATCTAGAAACTATGAAGATTTTCACCAGTTTTATCTCTTTTTCCAAAAGATCGGTCTACCGAAAATGTAAATAGACAATGTTTTCATGATTTGTTCAGGCAATGAGGCTGAACTTGAACAATATGTAATGTGGTTAAATAACTGCTAACCTTACCGTAAATTCCCTTACGACTCAAGTAATGAAAAAAATGACTACTTAGATGTGACTGTAAAGATTTCAGATAACCAACTTTATACGCCTTTGTTAAAAAGATAAACTGGAAAGAAACACACTACTACAATATTCTAGCTTCCACCTTCATGGTCTAAGAGATGGTCTTCTCTAGGGACAGTTTCTATGCATTTGGCATAGTTTTAAACTCAAAGATGTATTTTTTATTAAAGAAGGGCATTTTTCAAGCTTACTGAACGTGGTTACCCCCAAAAAATAGTGAGACATTAATGAAAAGAGCTTGGTATTCTCACAGAGATATTCTACTCCAGCCTACATTAAATATACCTATCAAGAAAAGTACCTGTGTGACCACTTTTTGCTTAGCGAGTAATAAGATAGTGAAAAGCATCAAAACACATTGGTATGTACTAACCACTGGAGATCAATCACTAGAGAAACCATTGTTTTAAACAGGGATGTAATTTACTGGACCATTTGGTAAGGGCATACAAACTTAAAACCAATAATAATACCCTTCAGCCCTTGCTGAAACTTACACTTGTTCAAAGACACTAAAACTGTGGCAGTTGTGTTGCCTTCAATTATACCTCTAACACCAAGGTGTTTCAACATCCACACACTCAATATGATCTAAATTTATTTTCAAACTGCAATTTGAATAATGTGATCTATTGCATTCGCTGTCCATGTAATTTATTTTACATCGATCAGACTAAACAAAAGGTAAAAGCTCACATTTGCCAAAACAAAAGCAGAATTTGCTGTAAAATAGCCATTGCACCATTGGCTGAATACTTTATAAATGCTAAGCACAGCAAGAATGATTTCACATGGCGGTTATTGACATGGTGAGACCCCAACATATGGGAGGAGACACTATAATTTTTACTACATATAATGGAATGCAAATGGATTTTTCATTGTTAATCAGTTGTCAATCGCCTAACCACAATAGAGGAATGGAATGCAACACTATAATTAATAGTACATGATATTTCTAGCATGTATACCCACTAGACTATGTATAAGATCAGCAAATGTATTGGCACACATGCTGCACGCATGCTGCTCATCAGTTTGTTAATCTATTTTAGGTGAAAACTGAAAACTCTGGCCCTCAGCCGCCCGCCAAGATCGGACCGCCGGGCCGCCGCCAATGCGGCCGCACCCCCGCCGCAGCCATTTGGAGATCCCCGCTGGGCCGGAGGGCGGAAACCTAGTTTCTGCCCGCCGGCCCAGCGGGGATCTCGGCCGCAACACAGGAGCCGGCTCCAAATGGACCCGGCTGTGTAGCCGTGCGACTGGTGCAGTTGCATGACGCGCTTTTCACTGTCTGCTATGCAGACAGTGAAAAGCTGCAAGGGCCCTGTCAGTGGGCCCCTGCACTACCCATGCCAGTTGCATGGGCAGTGCAGGGGCCCCGCGACTCCCCGTTCCGCCAGCCTTTTCCTGGCAGTTCAAACCGCCAGGAAAAGGCTGGCTGTAGGGAGACTCGTAATCCCCTGGGCAGCTTACCGCCGGGGCCATTGTGGCGGGAAACCTGTGATGCACCGCCAGCCTGTTGGCGGTGCTTCCGTCATAACAGCCCTGGCGGTCTTGTACCGCCAGGGTTGTAATGACCCCCTCTGCGTTATTTGCTGCTGAACGTTTGAAAGGAAAAGTCACCAGCGTGGTAGGAGATTGCACTGGGGGAAAGGGTGTTTGCAAACTCACATTGGTTGGGCTGCATGTAGTTTCCTGCCCTCCGGTCTGTCGGAGAGGCTGTGAGTGGACAAGGCAGGAGATCCCAAAGTTTTTTACTCACTTCCTATCACCATCTTGGAAGGTTAGCGCTCTAGCGCTCCCTTTGTCTTGGCTATATTAGGGGCATGCCAACGCAGATACGTGCTAAAGGTATCGACACACAACCTGCTCATCAGTTTGTTTATCTGCTCTTAACTTTTTAAATCATTTTTAGAAGCTTGTGCTTTTACTGATTTTAATTCTGTGTGGAAACTGAAAACTCATTTGCTACTGAACTATAAACAGGAAAAGTCATTGGTGTGGTTGGGGATTGCAATGGGGAAAGGGTGTTTGCAAACTTGGGTTGTTTGGGCTGCATGTAGTTTCCTGCCCTCTGGTCCACCGGACAGGCTCTGTTTGAGCAAAGAGGGCAGGAGATCCCGAGGTTTTTTAGGTTTAAACTGCACAGCACTTGCACTGTGGGGAAATCTTTTGTATTAGGAAAAAAAATCTTAACATGGGCTTACAGCCCGCCCGCAGCCTTTCCACTACTTACCATTGGTAGGCTTCCATGGTCACTCTCCCTTTCTTGATTCTCAATGGTCAGCAGCAGTCTCTCACGTCATATGGCTGCACTTCGTCTCTTCGTTCCTTGACTTCTTCAACAAAGTCTGTTGCATAGACTTTGGATCAAGTACCCTTTCCGGTTGGTGATGAGTGGCTGAAAAAACAGTGTCCTTCCACTAGAGTCTCACTTCTGAGGTACTTTTTTCATTCTATACCTGCACTCCATACACTCCGTACTCAGACGTGACTCTCCTTGAGTGCGTGTCTCTTCAATCCCCTCTCAATCCCCTCTTCCCCCTCTGCTGATTTCAGTCCTTCTTTTGCACTCATGGAGCATTCTCTCATTGGATTAATGTGAGCCTTGACTACTACAAAGTGTAAGTGACAATGAGAGAACAGCTATGCTTAATCTTGGAGGCTCATTCAAATGGTATGGCTTATTTATCACACTAGGATACTCAGATTATAAACAACTCCCCCCCGTATCGTGATGTAGATGGCTGAGGAAGCAGGTGAACGTTACTGATATTAATGATTTTTCTTTGCCACCCCCTCGTACCCCTTCCATAACATTTTCACCTGGCCATCTCACTGTAACGGGTGGTCGTATCCAATACACTAAAACCGTAATTCTGAACCAGTTACATATTATTTTTGCACCTTTTATATAGCGCTAGCATGTATAGGGCTTTACTCGAGCATCAGATTACATTACATGAGCTCAAGGTCACAAGATGTTGAGTCGACGGCAGAACTCAAACCTGGTTCCCCAGTTCTAAAGTCAGCAGCTCTGCCATTTTAGACCTCATATTCTCCTAATGAAATAGACCCGATTTTAGCAGAGAAATATTTCACTAACTAAACCCCGGCCTAGCACATTGACCACCATTATAAATGGAAGCGCACACTTGAAGCTCACAAACCATTCTGGCCACAGAAAAGTAACCCCTCTCAGCGCTTCCCATGAAATCCATATAGTACACCTACATATTAGGCTTGGAGACCACGAGTAGGAGAAACAACGTATCGCAAACAGGAAGAGGACCAGGTAAAGCACACATATGCCCTCATTATAACCCTGGCGGTTGGTGTTAAAGCAGCGGTAATACCACCAACAGCCCAGCGGGAAAAAAAATTTCATCACGACCATGGCGGAAACCGCCAACATAGACAGCCACTTCAACAATCCGACCACCACGGCGGTAGAAACAAACACCGCAGCGGTAACCGCCAACAGACAGGCGGAAGACAAAGTACCGCCCACACTATTACAAGAGGCCTACTCACCACCTTTTCCGGGGTGATACCAACGCCATCAAAAGCACGGCGGAAACAGGAATTGGAACAGAAACCACTCACCTCTTGACACCCAGCGAGGAACCAGGATGCCAGGGAGCCCGAACTACAGGTCCTGTCCATGCTGCTCTTCCTCCTCTTGTATCAGGAGCAGCAAAGACGCCGTCGACTACCACGGTGAGTACTGCACCTACAACACAGGGGAGGGTGGGAGGGAAAGGAGAGTGACACACACACGCAACATGCAATACCCCCACCCTCACCAACAACACCATACACACAAATACATGCAGCAACATTACATATACACCCCCTCGCCCCCTGGAAGAACACAAGGACAAAAGGAAATGATTGTAACGATTGTAATCAATAAAAATCAGTATATACAAATATGTACACCAACTACACAAGTCCGGATAGCGTTCCAATCATTGTCTGTGGACCAGTGGTCCCAAAATGAATGGGCGAAGCCCACACAAGATACCTGACTCGAAACGGAGAGAACACTGCAGAGGCATCAGATCGAAATGAAACAGGCACCTTGGGGGGGTGGGCCCCTCAGCCGGATGAACGCACGACGCCACTGCTGCACGAGGGGGCTCCATGCCCACTGCTGTATCCTGGGGAGTGCAAAGCCACAGCCTCTCAAGTCTTTCCAGTTGGTGGTTTGCCCACTGCTTTATCCTGGGGAGTGTAATGCCACAGTCTCTCAAGTGGATAACAGTTTCCACTAGTTCTGGAGGGGGCTTTGTGCCCAGAGTGCTTCATCCTGCCAAGGACTGAGGTATTGGATGTATCTCTCCACTGGTTCTGGAGGGGGTTTTGTGCCCAGAGTGCTTCATCCTGCCAAGGACTGAGGTAGTGGATGTGATTCTCCACTGGTTCTGGAGGGGGCTTTGTGCCCAGAGTGCTTCATCCTGTCAAGGACTGAGGTAGTGGATGCCTTTCTCCACTGGTTCTAGAGGGGGCTTTGTGCCCAGAGTGCTTCATCCTGCCAAGGACTGAGGTAGTGGATGTGATTCTCCACTGGTTCTGGAGGGGGCTTTGTGCCCAGAGTGCTTCACATGCAGTGTGGCAGGTCCCATTCCCTCACCTGGGTGTGTGTGCCACGAGATTGCCTGGGAACAGGTAGCATGATACGCCATGGAGGCAGAGACACACTCCACCCTGCTGCGACTTCGCCTGCCACCTGCAGGTACAAACAGTGCTGAGAGTCATGCCTCATGGACGCTGGGCAGGGTCCAGGACGTCTCCTGCAGCCTCGGACGGCTGGCCACTGGGGATGATTGCCATATCAGCTGTGGTGGCACTGTCTGAGCATGTCGCAGGGCTGGTGGCGGTGGTTGCGGCGGTGTCTGTGGCGGAGGTGCTGGCGGTGGTGCATGTGTCTGCACCTGTTGAGGGACACAGCAAGACGTCTCCTGCAGCCTCGGACAGCTGCCCACTGGGGATGATGCTGGGGACTGTTGGTGAGGCAGCAGACGTGCAGGTGGCAGTGCAGGTGGCGGTGCTGGTGGCGGTGCAGGTGGCGGTGCAGGTGGCGGTGTCCACCGCCGTACATGTTGGTGTACCGGTTGACAGAAGTGGTGACTCAGGTCCCTGAGCCGGAGCCACCGTGCCCTGTCCTGACCTGCTCTTCGGTTTGTGTCACTTCCCCACCTTTGATGTTACTACTGGTGTCTTGCCACTGTCCCCTTTTGGTTTGGAGGAGCCCTTGCTTGCTGGTAGGCGCAGCTTCTCCCTCCGGCATGTGGGCACCTTCTTCACCTTGGCAGGTGGTGGAATGGCCTGCTCCTTGGCCTCGCCAGGTGGCACACTGGCAGCCCTGATGGGTGGCGGCCGCGATGAGACCGGAGTTGCTGTGACCACTGTGCTTGGGGATTTGGTGGCTGAGGTGCTGGGCTGGGACCTGGACAGCCTGGCCTTAGGGGAAGGACGGGGGGAGGTGTAGCAAAGAGGTCAAAGTTAGCCAGGAAAAGTTTCTTAGACACACTGGGATGGGAAGATGGAGGGGATTTGGGAGTGAAGGAAGAGGTAGTAGTTGTGGGAGGTGTACGTTTGTTGAATTTGGGTGAAGGTGCATGGGACGGAGGCTGTTGTGAGGTGGATGGCTGTTGGGTGGGTGTGTGTCTGCGTTTGTGTACTTTGGGAGAAGGGCTCACAGACACACTGGGAGAGGACACAGGGTATGTGTGAATGGTAGTGGGGGTGGTGAGTGCACGTGAGCGGTGTGTGGTGATGGGCGTGCTGGTGATGGAGGTAGTGGATGAGGATGTAGTGCATGCAGGTGTGAGTGGAGATGAGACTGGGAGGGAGGAGGAGGACGTGGAGGAGGGGGACACAGTGGAGGCAGTGGATGTTGCTGTGTCTGCATGGGGATGGTGCTTGTGTGAGTGCCTGTGGGATGTGTGGGGCTTATGTTTGCCATGTCCACTCTTTTGTGTTGATGAGTGTGCATGCTGGTCAGATGGTGTGCTTGGGATAGGCTGAGGTACAGGGGATTGGGTCTGGGTGGAGGAAGTTGGTGGGGGGGGGAGGCTGGACACAGGGACAATGGCTCCCATCAGTGCTGAGGCCAGAGCCTGAAATACTCTCTGTTTGGGCCACCTGCCTAGAATGAATGCCCTCCAGGTATGCATTTGTTTGCTGCAAATGCCTCTCAACACCCTGGATGGCATTCAAAAGGGTAGATTGCCCAGCACTGAGGGCAGCAGGGCTGACTGGGGCAGGGCCTGAGGTGCCTGGGGCGAAGGAGATGCCCACCCTCCTGGGCGAGCGGGCACGGGACACACGCTGAGGGGCTGCTGGGAGGGCGGTGCTGGTAGGGGGGGTGGCGGCTGTACCTGTTGATGCGGTGGGCACAGAGGTGCCCGCCACAGCGAGGGAGCTCCCATCAGAGGAGGAGTCGCTGTCGCTGGTGTATGCTCCTGTCCCAGTCGTGGAGCTCCCCTCGCCCTCGGTCCCACTGGTGCTTTCAGACTCCGTTGCTTCATCCTCCAGGGCCATGTGGGATGCAGCTCCCTCCTGCTCCGGTGCCACTGCTCCTCCGCCAGATGATGCTAATGCACGCAAGAACAGGGTGACAAAACAAAAAGGAGGGGGAAAGACAGAAGATACACATGGTCAGTGCATGCAACACCACTACCGTTGGCAGACACAACACACAGGGAGCAGCCCTATGCACTAAGCCATGCACTAACGGTGCAGGGGAAAAGCACATGCCCCAGGGGGACTCTGTCTAGACCCATTTCATGCACAGCTGGCACCCATGGGAGCCTGACTAGGTGTAGAGGACAAATACCACCTTTGGGGTTGGACTGGGAATGAGGTTGTAAAACAATGGATCTACCTTTGCGCGTATGCCCTTGCCTAGGGGAACCCACAGGCCACCGCCCCCACCCAGACACCTCGTCAAGCGCGCAGAGTCAGCTGAATGAGAGTGTACTCACCCCCTTGTGGCTACTGTGATGCCCTCAAGCGCCCATCCAATTCCGGATATGCCACCGCCAGGATCCGGTACATCAGGGGGGTCATGGTGCGACAGGCACCCCTTCCACGTTGGAAGGCCATCCCCAGCTGGGCCACTGCCGTCTTCTTGCTCCAGCGGCGCAGGTCCTCCCATCTTTTCCGGCAGTGGGTGCTCCGTCTATGGTAGACCCCCAGGGTCCGCACTTCCTTGGCGATGGCACGCCAAATCCCCTTCTTCTGGTGGGCGCTGACCTAGAGGAAAAGTGAAGTAATAATGGATGTTACTATCCTGTACTGTTCTTCTCACACATTGCCTAAAAACCTCCCACCCTGGCCCAGACATACATACACACACACTATCCTCAAATGCTGGCCTGTCCACCTTCCCTCCCTCTTCCATCCACGACACTCCATGCAATCATGTGCCATTCACCGTGCTCACAGTGTACTCACCTGTTTGTTTGGAGGACCGTACAGTTGCGTGTACTGGGGGAAGACCCCATCCACTAGTTTCTCCAACTCCTCCGAAGTGAAGTCAGGGGCCCTTTCCCCAGACACTGTAGCCATTGTCGCTTCCAGACACAGGTCACAGCAGCACTTGCAGTGTAGGTCCTCTCCTGTTGAAGGTCAGGTATCAAGTGAGTGAACAGATAGAAAATGGTGGCCACGTCCGCGGCGGTGCGTACCGTCACTGGCTCCTGGAACCCATAGGCCCCAATGTTAACCAATGCTGAATTGCGCCGGGGTCTTCCACCGCCTACTGCGACGTGTCCAACGCCAGCGCAGTTACCTCATTTCCCCTTGTCCCACCTTACTGGTCAGGCAGCCGCCATTTCAGGGGGCCACATGGCAGGCCAAATAACTGGGTCACACCTATTTAGGCCAGGAATACGGACAGACAAATGCACATTGAGAAATTGTTACGTTTTTCTAAACGGCATTATGATACCAAGTGTTGTATGTCCCTCTGCTCACCGTTCTCCTCCAAAGGGCACGTCCACTGGGGCAGATGATGAGATAGCGGCATCCTCTGGTGTCCAGACCCCTGGTGGACCTGTCGACAATGGAAGAGAGACACATAATTATCACTTACAGACTTGATCGTGCAACAATCCATGAACTGTGTGCCCAGTTGGAGCCAGACCTGATGTCAGCTATCCGCCATCCCACAGAAATACCCCCTCTAGTGCAGGTCCTGTCTGTACTCCATTTCCTGGCCAGTGGGTATTTTCAAACAACAGTGGCCATGGCAACAGGGATATCACAGCTAATGTTCTCTAACGTATTGTCCAGAATGTTGTCTGCCCTGCTGAAACACATGCGCAGCTACATTGTTTTCCCTCAAGTGGAGGAATTGCCCACAGTGAAAGGTGACTTTTATGCCATGGGACATATCCCCAACATCATTGGTGCCATTGATGGTACACATGTGGCATTTGTCCCCCCCCCCCTCCGCAGGAATGAACAGGTGTACAGAAACCGGAAAAGCTACCATTCTATGAATGTGCAGATGGTGTGTTTGGCCGACTAGTACATCTCCCATGTGAATGCCAAGTATCCTAGCTCAGTGCATGACGCTTACATTTTAAGGAATAGCAGCATCCCTTATGTGATGGGCCAACTCCAGAGGCACCGTGTGTGGCTAATAGGTGAGCCTAAAGTCCCCACACAGTTTCATTTGCTGTCTGGGTATGGGAGAGTCCCTAATGTTTGGAGGATGTCTAACAGTTGTCCCTCGACATTTGCAGGTGACTCTGGTTACCCCAAACTGTCATGGCTACTGACCCCAGTGAAGAATCCCAGGACAAGGGCAGGTAAATGCTACAATGAGGCACATGGCCGAACTTGGAGGATAATGTCTCCATCTGACAGGTGGCTCCCTATACTACTCACCGAAGAAGTTGTGCCAGATCATCGTGGCCTGCTGTATGTTGCACAACCTGGCTTTGCAACAGCAGGTGCCTTTTCTGCAGGAGGATGGGCCTGATGCTGGTCTTGTGGCATCTGTGGAGCCTGTGGACAGTGAAGAAGAGGAGGCAGAAGAAGAAGATGTAGACAACCGAAACAACATCATCATGCAATACTTCCAGTGAGACAGGTAAGAAGATGGAACTGCTTCCCACATGTCATACTATTGTAGGACCTAGAATAAGTCTGCCTTTTTAACTGTGTGTATGGACCCTGACTTGTCACTTTGGCTTTCCATTTCACAGATCTGGGTCCCAATTTGTGCCCTCTGCTATGTTTACTCCTGGCCTACAGCTGTGTTACATTGGTATGTGAACAAGTACATTGACATTGCTATATTCCAGAGATTTTGCAATTACACATTTGTGAAAGCACAGACTGACTCCAGATTGATTTGTGATTCAAGGGTGTTTATTTCTGTGCAAATAAGTGGAGGGGGTGTGAAATGGGCTGGGGTGATGGTGGAGGAATGTCCATGGCAGAGTCCTGTCTCTTGGTCTCATAGGTACATTGTCTAATGGGGCATAGGAAGTGGAGCTATGGCAGTTTATGGTGGACAGGGTGACAAAGTGTGACAAAAGGGTGACATTCAGGAGGGTCTTATTTCCTGGTGGGGGTCTTGTCAATGTTCTCTGTCTTGTTCCTGGATCTCAGGGACCGTTTGCGGGCTGGTTCTTCTTCTGCAGGGGGTGGGGTGCTGGTGGCCTGTTGGTCCTGTGGCGGGGCCTCCTGTCCACTAGCGCCGGAGTAGGTGGAGGGCTGTTCATCGTCCAGGCTAGTGTCAGGGGCCTGTTTGTGTCCCACTGTGTCCCTCATGGTGTTGACAAGGTCAGCCAGCACCCCTGCAATGGTGACCAGGGTGGTCTTAATGGACTTCAAGTCCTCCCTGATCCCCAGGTAGTGTTCCTCCTGCAGCCGCTGGGTCTCCTGAAACTTGGCCAGTACCGTGCCCATGGTCTCCTGGCAATGGTGGTATGCTCCCAGGATGTTGGTGAGTGCCTCCTGGAGAGTCGGTTCCCTGGGACTGTCCTACCCCTGTCTCACAGCAGTCCACCCAGCTTCCCTGTTGTCCTGTGCCTTTGTCCCCTGAACCTTGTGCCCACTGCCACTGACCCCAGGTCCCTGATCGTCCTCTGCTTGTGGTGTGCCCTGGGGTCCCTGTAGTGGTGGACACACTGCTGATTGACGTGTCCTGGGGACAGAGGGATGGGCCGGCTGGGTGGGTGCTGTGGCGGTGTTTCCTGAGGGGGGAGCCTCTGTGGTGGTTTGGGACTGTGTCAGGGGAACCGACTGTTCCGAGGTCCCTGATAGGCCGGACTTCCGCTGCCGCAAGGGTATGTTGGCGGTCTTCAGCATGGCGGAAAGTGGGATTTACTGCCAGGGTTGTAATGAGGGCCATAGTGCTGAACATGGATGGCCTGATCTGAACATAGTTGTAAGGAACTGGGCAGGAGTTTTCTGTACTGTAAGCTAAATAGCATTTTGCCTCATAGAGCACTCCAACTCCAATGAAAAAAATGCAGTTTTCAGACCTTATGCAATAAATTGGTGCTAAGTGGCCATATGTCGCATGTGACACTGTCAGTATGCCCTATTTTTCAATAAACAATACTCCGCATTCTGGGACAACACTCTTAGCATACATGCAAAGCTTATACATCCCAGCATGCAAAGCGTTCATCTATGACCATCAAATTACATTACACAAGCTCACATTCATTTTTTTAAGGCACAGTTGCTAATGAGATTTGCTCAAGATCACAGGATGTTGAGCCAGGACAGAACTCAAACCTGGTTTCCCCAGTTCCAAATTTGGCAGCACTGGCATTTTAGACCTTATCTTTTCTGAGTGAAATAGACCCGATTTTAGCACAGATATGTTTCACTATCTAAAACCGGGTCCAACAAATTGGCCAGCATTATAAATGGAAGAGCACACTTAAAGCTCACAAACCATTACGGCCACAGCAAAAGAACCCTTACCGGCGCACCCCATTAAATCCATATTGTATTGTATTGTAATAGTATTTATATAGCGCTTACTACCCCTGACGAGGCGTCAAATCGCTTTTCGGCGAGTAGCACGCTAATCCGGAACCCAAAAGGAATTAGTGGTGGATTAGTATAGGGAAATATGAGCACAGTTTTAGTATTATGATGAGTTAATTTGAGCCGCGGATATGAGAGTTTGTTAGATTGACTGGAGTAATGGAGGGGTGGAGAAGGGAAGAATCCAAAAGTGCTAATTGGGAGTTTATGGTAATAGGATTTAGGCTTGGGATGAGTAAAGGGGAGATGGAGGAGAGAAGAGTCTGTGGAAAGGGTTAGGGAGATCATAGTAGCAGGGTGAGATAAAAGAGGGAGAATATAGTAGGGTTGTTTGGGAGATCATGGTAGTAAAGTGAGGTTTGGGTGTGTTAGATGTGGAAGCGGAGGGAAGAGCTTAGGCAGAGTTATTTAGGAGATGAAAGTAGTAGAATGGATTTGGGATGAGCCAGAGTGGGAATGGAGGCTAGATTGATAGAGATTGCTAGATATGGTGATGGGTAGATAAGTGTGATATAAAATAAGAAAATCCAGATTTTATGACAGAACCAGAGGCTTCATACTATGCTATTTCAAAGCATATTAATCACTGGTAATGAAGGTTTTGAGGGTAAAAGATGAAGACCAGTCGGCCTTTCAAGATTTCCTCCAATCTAGCACCCACAGAGAAAGCTTTAGATGCCATAGCACCTCTACTGGAACAAGCACAATATTTGCCTCAGAGTCCTTAATAAAATTAGGACTTTCCATCATTATTAATTAGAAAATCCAGATTAAACCTGCTCAGATGTGTCACCAAAAGTGGTCAACATGTTTCAGCCACGTTAACCCTCAACTGAGGTCTAATCAGAATTAGTCATGACCAAAAAAGAAATAACTTCTGCTCCTAAGATGTCAAGCAAAGGGAATTTAAAGCATACAAAACCATACAGTGGTCTACTGGCAATAGTGAATGAGAAAAGAATCTACTGTCTGACAACCTACATTCAACCACTGTTTGAATCCTAAATGCCAGGCATGGAGACCACGAGTAGGAGAAACAACGTATTGCAAACAGGAGGAGGACCAGGTAGAGCACACAGTGCTGAACATGGATGACCTGATCTGAACACAGTTGGTAGGAACTGGGCACGGATTTTCGGCACTCCAAGCAAAATACCATTTTCCCTGATAGATCACTCCACCTCCACTGAAAAAAATGCAATTTTCACAACTTTTGCAATAAATTGGTGATACCTGGCCATAAGTCACATGTGACACTGTCAATATGTCCTATTTTTCAATAAACAATACTCTGCATTCTGGGACACACCCTTAGCTTACATGCAAAGCTTATACTTCCCAGCATGCAAAGTGTTCAACTACAACATGAGGACCGGCAGAAGGTGCCACGCAAGGCATAGGGGCACTTGGCAACTTCGTCAGTCCTCTTTCCATGAAGTCCTCGCTCTTCGTCTGTGGTAGCAGCAACAATTGAGTGCTTAATTTGTGCTTGTTGTTTACGGTGTGGGCACGGCACTTATGTTTGAGGGCCGACACTTATTTGTCTGCCTCAAGCATTTACTGCGAGCAAAAGACACATATGGAAAAGACAGAGGAAGAAAAAAACAAAAAAGCATCAATTGGAGAAAGCAGAAAGCTGCAAGAGTGAGCTGAAGGGCTAGGGAGTGACTTTAAACGGATTGAAGAGGCCCGAGATGACCTCAGGATTACGCTGCCTCAGTATTCCATGTTCACACATTTAATTGTAGCAGCCACGTTGTTTAAGAGGAGGGCTGTGGGCACCAGCACATTTTTATTTACAAATTAAGCACTGTTCAACGGTTGTTACTGTGGCATTTGCGGGTGAGAGAAGAGGGTCGTAGGTTAAGGCAAGCATGGGATGCAGTTAGCGCCAGGGGTTCTATCCGCCTGAGATCATGTTGCCAGCACTGTGGGTCTGTTGGTTTCCAAAGAGTTCTAAATCTGTTTGGCAGCTGAATGCTAGAGACCCCAGTGTGGGACACTGTGAGTTGCCTTTTTTAACTTTAAGCCATGTTCCACATGCAGGGTGAGATAAATGAGGGAGAATATAGTAGGGTTGTTTGGGAGATCATGGTAGTAAAGTGAGGTTTGGGTGAGTTAGATGTGGAAGCGGAGGGAAGAGCTTAGGCAGAGTTATTTAGGAGATGAAAGTAGTAGAATGGATTTGGGATGAGCCAGAGTGGGAATGGAAGCTAGATTGATAGAGACATGACATATGGTGATGGGTAGATAAGTGTGATATAAAATAAGAAAATCCAGATTTTATGACAGAACCAGAGGCTTCATACTATGCTATTTCAAAGCATATTAATCACTGGTAATGAAGGTTTTGAGGGTAAAAGATGAAGACCAGTCGTCCTTTCAAGATTTCCTCCAATCTAGCACCCACAGAGAAAGCTTTAGATGCCATAGCACCTCTACTGGAACAAGCACAATATTTGCCTCAGAGTCCTTAATAAAATTAGGACTTTCCATCATTATTAATTAGAAAATCCAGATTAAACCTGCTCAGATGTGTCACCAAAAGTGGTCAACATGTTTCTGCCACGTTAACCCTCAACTGAGGTGTAATCAGAATTAATCATGACCAAAAAAGAAATAACTTCTGCTCCTAAGATGTCAAGCAAAAGGAATTTAAAGCATACAAAACCATACAGTGGTCTACTGGCAATAGTGAATGAGAAAAGAATCCGCTGTGGGCACCAGCACATTTTTATTTACAAATTAAGCACTGTTCAACGGTTGTTACTGTGGCATTTGCGGGTGAGAGAAGAGGGTCGTAGGTTAAGGCAAGCATGGGATGCAGTTAGCGCCAGGGGTTCTATCCGCCTGAGATCATGTTGCCAGCACTGTGGGTCTGTTGGTTTCCAAAGAGTTCTAAATCTGTTTGGCAGCTGAATGCTAGAGACCCCAGTGTGGGACACTGTGAGTTGCCTTTTTTAACTTTAAGCCATGTTCCACAGAAACTCAACTGCTGTGCAACGTATAAAAAACATTGCCAAAGCCAATAGATTTTGCATAGGTGAAACCTATTGGCTTTGCAGGTACAGTGACTCAGGGGCCAAAAGCTCTAGGAAGCCCTCTAAACACCACATATTGCTAGCTATTACTACTAAACAGGAAGTCACAAATGCAGTTACCTTGCAGGCACTTAGGGTCATGATTTGATTGGTGCAGCAGGTAAAATGGCACCAGGTCCAAAGGTTCTCATAACTTCTCTAAACACCAAATAGTGCTATATTTACAATAAACTGCAAGTCACAAGTGTAGTTATCTTGCAGGCACTAGGGTCATGATTTGAATGGTGCAGCAGGTGCAGTGGCACCAGACCCAAAATTTGTCAGCACTCCTCTAAACACCATATATTGCTATATTTTACCTCTAAATAGGCAGTCACAATTATGGTTACCTTGCAGTTAAAAGGGGGGGCATGATTTGAATGGTGCAGCAGGTGCAGTGGCACTCTACTAATTACACATACTATACTCTAATACAATGCCATATTAAATAAGGTACAAATTACGGGTTTGGAACCCTGGGATATTAATTCAACATACATCACAACATAAACAACTATTAACGGTTTATCAAATTTAAAACAGACATTATTATCACCTTTTTCTGATATTTCTAATCTAGTTAGTAGGATAGAATGCAAAAGAAAAAACTAAAGCGAAACCTATTGACTTTGCCAATGCTTGTTACTCATTTCCTGCCATGATCTTCAAAGGTTAGTGCTCTAGCGCTCCTTTTGTCTGGGCTATTTTAGGGGCATGTCAAAGCAGACACGTACACCGGACGCACCTAAGGCAAGCCCATCTGTGCCCGTCCGCGCCTGGACAGCGCCAGGGGCCAGGACCCCTGGTGGCTTGACGACAGCCCGCATTGTATACTCTAAACAGGAGTTGAAGCAAGTCAACACTGCCTTGCCTAGGGCCTGCCAGCATGCTATAGATTTCAACAGGACTACCGGTAAGTGTCAAAAGTGTGAGCCTTTACCCACAGACATGTTGGAAGTAAACAAGGTTGTTGAAGCTTTAAAACCTCCCAAAATTTGAGCCAAGTTTTTCTCCATAAACTGCAGGTCGCTGGTGCAGCATAAATTAGATATGTTTGGTTATCTGGGAGACATGGAGGCTTAATGAAGCACGGGTTGCCACCAGCAATTCTCAGAGTATTATTTTATGGTTCCTTACTTCTGTCCCTTTCTTTCCTTTTTAGTTGATCCTGGTGCCCCTCTCACTCCTCGCGTCCTCTTTCCCCTCACTCTCTTTTTTCCCATTACCCTCAACCTGCAGCCCCTGCCTTTTTGGGTTTCCCTTTTTTTTGTTCTCCCTTCCCCCCTTTCTAACTACTACTATTCTTGCACCACTATTCCCTCCCCAACTAGAAATTAAGTTTGTCATTACAATTTAAAAAAATCCTTGTTGATTGTTCCTTCTTTGAACGTTTTGACCCGAGAAAGGCAAATTCTCTAAAATACTGCCACTATTTTCTAATTACCTACCCCAGCCTTTTGTAATAATGGAACTACTATCTTTAGATTCCTGGAACTCACTACTCTGTCCTGATGATGACCTTCTAATAGCTATAGGTCGAACCACCGTCGATTACAGGTGTATAAAGACCCAATTTATTTGACCCGAAGCCTAGAAGTAAATGAAGAACTCAATCATATTCCTTTAGCTCCCTACTGAAGATCATAACTGAGATTTCAACCATGTACTTGCTTTCCTACTGAACTTTGTAATACTTAGGTTTGTTGTGAGATTAAATTACTTTATTTTAACTAAAAGATAAACAGTGGGCTGGTCAGTGTGTTACTGTATTTCATGGCTCGCTGTTGAGTTTGGAGTTATTATCACTCACAATATCTCCCTGTAAGCCTTGGACCTCTCACACTTGCTACCCTGAGAGTCAAGCGTGGAACGTGTTGCACTGAGCCCAGGTTGCAGAGCAGTAGCAGAATCGAACCCCAGGACACCAGTGGCAAACAGACCCTTTTTGGCGTCTCAATAGCCCATCCCTGCGCTGTGCCTCCCATCTCCTCGCTCAGTGGGGTCTGACACTAAACAAAGTCTGGTTCTTCTGTAGGTACCAAAAAGAGGGAAATATTACCCCTGCGATTTTTTCAGCTGGCTATATTATTTCTGGCCCCACCCCGCTTCATACATGTATTTACTTCATAGTCTTGAGTAATAGATTGCCTGTCTCACTTTGGAACCAGTGGGTGTGTGCCTTTAACGGCAGTGGAGTGTAAATAACCACCTCAAATTACACCATGCGATTAAGGTGACATGCAGTGGGGGAGGAGACATCCTCCTCAGGAATATTCAAAAGGGATACATTTTACATGCACCATTTTTTACATACTTTAGCTAAAAACCCGTGGTCCTGAGAGGGCACTGATGAAATATTCCATCCAGTTTTTTTTTCTTCAGCGATGTCACTTCTTATAATGTCGTCAGAGTCAAAGGTTAAGAGATGTCATTTTTCTGTGATGTGATGGGGGGAGTCAAAATGCTCATAAGGTCACTTTTATAGCTCTGGCATTTTGGTTAACTGCTGTCTATACACCCTGCTCTACTGTCCATAAAACGGAGTGGAAAATTCAACATATCCACATGACAGGTGAAATGAAAAGGCAGAACGTGGGCAGCGAGGTCATAATGAAATGAAAGGAAGTGTAAAATAGACAAAAATAAGGAAATCTGAAGATACGTCCAGTGAAAGATCTCCTCTGCCGCCTTTATATTACACAGAACCAGTGTTCCAATTATTTAATAGGGTGTTGGACACAGTCGTCTAATGAATATGGTTGTCTTGTATGAGTATTTACTTATTAATTTATTGATCATCAGAAATATTTCAACACGATAAAGTTAAACAGATCTATATCAGTTGTCGGGGTGCCACTAAAGGGCGGGAGGTAATAATGTGGATTGTAAGAGACAACCAAAGCAGTGGAAAATCCAACATAACCACATTACCAGTAAAATGAAGACGCAGAATGTGGGCAGTTTAGGTCATACTGAAATGAAGGGAAGGGTACAGTAGACAAAAATAAGGACATCTAAAGATAAGTCCAATGAACGCTCCCCTCTGCCACCTTTATATGTCAAAAAATCAGTATTCCAATTACCTATTAGGGTTTTGGACACAGTCGTCTAATGAATATGGCTGCCTTTTATGATCATTTATTTATTAATTTATTGGTCATCAGAAATATTTTAACAAGCAATAAGATAAAGGTACCCAGATCAGTATCAGTTGTTGGGGTGTAACATGTAGAGGGCGGGAGGTAATGTGGATTGTAAGAGACAACAATATCTATAACAGAGTAATATTTCTGTTCATCAAGTGTAAGTATATAAGTGACTTACTTCTCTTTCCGCACATATAGAATGTGATTTCACAATCCAATAGTACGCTCAAATCAGTTACTGCTCTGCATTATGTTAGTGTTTACAGTGGAATTCCCCACAACATGCACAGCCCACAATTAAGACAAGAACATGCTTATACACTACCTCCATCACAATACGTAACATTCTACATGTTTCAGAACCTCTGTTTTCAAAAGATAACATAACCTTGTGTTCGTGTACAGATAATGTTTTCTTGGTAGTGAAAATAACTTAATTTGAATTACACCTGGGCGAAATTGAAATTACGATGCATAAATCAAGTAGTTTCCGGAATTTCACGTTATACTTTTTACGCAAAATTCCAGCAATTATGTAATTACAACACACTGAGCAATTACGCTTCATTAATTGGTGGTAAAAATATACCCCCAATGTGCTATTTGTGGTCAACATGCACATCGAATGCACAGCAACAGCAGAAAGCAGGTGTTGACACTTGGGGGTTGCCTCTAGGACCATGGGATGTATGCACACAAGTGTAAAGTATGTCCGGTGTAAGTCGCTAAATTGAGTATACTTTAGACGGGGATCCGGTCATATTCCAATGTGGCGGACCATTGCTTGTCTGGAAAGTCTTGATCCAGGATGTCAGACCATTTATCTTTTAGGGCCTGTAGGTTCGGGGTGCGGTAGTCCAGGAGGATACTGTATTTGCTCGTTTGTGGCCCTCGTGGGCTAACAGTGTGTGTAAGGGAGGGTGTGCATCTGGTTGTGTGTCTTCCAGTCCCCACAGTGTGTCTATCATATTAAACAATGTGTTATACCTCAGCAATTCGCCCTCCTCTGTGCTGTGTTCCTGTAAAGGCAGTAGGGTTTTGTGGGTGTAAAGAAAACCTAAAGTAGAGAGGACCACTTCAGTCCATGCCCTGATGTTGTGGTGTTCTGTCAGAATACAGAAGACCAGGAAAACCCACAATGGGAGAGCTGGTGATTATGGAGTAGGATAGCACCTGGGATGTGTGTATGCACACTAGTAATGTCTTGGCCAAGAGGCTTCTGTTTAGGGCTTATGTTTAGGGCATCCTGTCGGGGCTCCAGAAGCCAGTCCACTATTGAACGGCCCCCCAGGTTCCCCAGTACGGCTGACGGCTCGGGCTTTCGGGATGCAGCAAGCCTCCGCATTGCCTTCTAAAGCTGTGATGCAATGTAATAGAGCTAGTAGTTGGGGGCATACTGACCCTAGTGCTCCAGCAGGGTACACAGTTTGTGAAGCACCACTCTCTTTAAGCCGGCTCCGAGATCAAGTCGGTGAGAATTGAGTTCAGATTCCTAAAAAAGTGTTTGGGCATATGTACAGACCGCAGAAACGTGGCATAGTAGTCTAAGCAGCACCAGTGTTAGAAATGGGTTCTCTAGTTGGGGGTCAATTTACACCCTGTCCAAGTAGGGACCCTCACTCTAGTCAGCGTAATGGAATCACACTCTTAAGATAACCCCTTGGTAGCTTGGCACAAGCAGTCAGGCCTATCCCAAAGGCAATGTGTTAAGTATTTGTACTCACACACAGGAACACTGTGAAAACACTACAAATGGACACCACACCAGTTTAGAAAAATAGCCAACATGTATCTAAGTGAAACAAGACCAAAATAACAAACATCCAATATACACAAGTAAAGATATGAATTTTTAAAGATTAAATCACAATAAATCAGTTAGAAACACATAAACTGCACTTGGTGCTATCATGGCATCATGATGGAGTTGTTCCCAACTTTTCAGCACCACTCACGATGGAATGTGGTGCCGGGCATGGAGTCGCACGAACCCGCAGAGAAACGGGAGAAAGGTGGGGACAAATCCAAAGATAAAAAAGGAGTCTTCATCGGGCTCAAAAAACTCCTCTGGGGGTGGGTCTAAATCTTTTTCTTCATCATCTCACAATAAGAACCCTTGGTTCTACTTATGTAGACAAAAAGGCCACAGGGCAGGTGACAGCACCTGTCTTAAAAAGAGCACTAAGGGGATTATTACAACTTTGGAGGAGGTGTTAATCCGTCCCAAAAGTGACGGTAAAGTGACGGATATACCACCAGCCGTATTACGAGTCCATTATATCCTATGGAACTCGTAGTACGGCTGGTGGTATATCCGTCACTTTACCGTCACTTTTGGGATGGATTAACACCTCCTCCAAAGTTGTAATAACCCCCTAAGTCTGCTACTACCACTACCACTGCTATCCCTAATTTCCCTAGCAATAGCACTGGTAGTATTAGTCAGACCAAGGGTAGCTGGGTTCACTTTGCAGTGGGCCCCTGGGTTAGTCAGTGCAGACCAGTGAAGCAGTTTTGGTCTCAGAAGGTGGTATTGATCTTGCCACCCCAGCTGCTTGTCCCCTTAAGATGGGCAAGTACAGGCAGCATCCCTTATCAATGATGTTGAGGCTCAGGGCCTACAGGAACACAGGTGTCAGTGTTACAATGGTGACTGAAAAACTGGTATCCCCTGAACAACACCTACTTGGACACACCTACCAAGTCACTGACGCTCATAACAACACTAAGGCCTCATTATGACATTGGTGGTAAATGCCGCTTACCGCCACGGTGACGGTAGCCAACATACAGCTGCGATGGTGAATATCCGTTCACCATATTATGGCACACACACAGCAATCTAACAGAATACAGCCACAAACAGAAATCCGCCAGCCCAAAGGTCAGTGGAAAAGTCGCAGTCCCAACACCCATACCGTTAGGCCAACAAAACAATGCCCATCACATTATAACCCACGAATCACCACAGTGGACATTCATCGGCAGTAAACCATTGGCGGTACACACCGCTACGCTCACAATGGACACCCACATACAAAACAACACTACATTGGCCAATACGAAAAACACACACCTGACAACCATACACATACCACACCCACACACCCACACCACTATAAAACACACACCCACATTACACACAACCCTTTAAGAATACAAATAATTGCCATGAGACTGACACCAAGACCACTGCGAAAACTAGACACACATCACTTACACCTACACATCCCTCACGCACCGCACATTACACATCACACTCTCACCTACACACACCACACAACACCCATGTCCCCACAAAGGCACCTCGTTTCAATGGTGAGGAGTTAAGGGTGATGGTGGAGGAAGTTGTCAGGGTAGAGCCACAGCTCTTTGGAGCACAGGTAGAGCAGATATCCATTGCAAGGAAGATGGAGCTATGGCAGAGAATCGTGGACAGGGTCAACGCTGTGGGACAGCACCCAAGAACAAGGGATGGCATCAGGAAGAGGTGGAACAGCCTACGGGGGAAGGTACGCTACATAGCAGCAAGGCACCAGCTCGCCATACGCAGACTGGCGGTGGAACTCCATCTCCTCCCCCACAGCTCACAGCATGGGAGTAGCAAGTCTTTGGCAATACTGCATCCTGAGGGACTCACTGGAGTAGCCGGAAGACTGGATACTGGTAAGTCTACAATTACCACTTACCACCTCTCATACCTGCATGCCATCCCACACCCTCACCCTGACACCCATCACTCCACTCCATCCCACACAGTGCACCACCACAATTAACTATCCTGAATGCCAAGCCCTGCATGCCATACCCACTGCATGCACATCCCTCCCAGCCCTGCATGTACACCTACCACCAATGAATGCACAGCATGGAGAACTAACAATCCCACAATACATCACCATACCCAAACAAAGGTGGAAGGGCAACAGCAACAATATAGGGTAAGCTAGGGATATATAATATATCATAGACTTGTAGCATAATACACCACACACATCCCCACATGTGCCTTAGCCAATGTCAGCAGAGAGGAGGTGCCACGACTATCCAGTCCCCCCACAAAAGATGCCCCCAGTGATGACAGTAACTCTGGACTTCTGGATATGGATGACCTACCTGGCCCATCAGGGACCACTGGACAGCCAGTCACCCAAGCCCCCTTACAGTCCACCACAGAGCCTCCTCCTTCAGTATCCAACACCACAGCACCCTCCCAGCGTACCCACACCTCTGTCCCCAGGACACGTCAATCAGTAGTGTGCCCACCTGTACAGGGACCCCAGGCCACACTTCATACCCAAGACAATCAGGGACCTGGGGTCAGTGGCAGTGGGCACATCGTTCAGGGGACATAGGCACAGGCCATAAGGGACACTGGGAGGACTGCTGTGTGCCAGGGGCAGGACAGGACCAGGGAACCGACTCTCCACGAGGCACTCTCCGAGATCCTGGGAGCCTACCAACATTCCCAGGACATGATGAGCCAGATCCTTAACAACGTGCAGGAGAACAGGCGGCTGCAGGAGGGACAGTAACAGGGGATCAGGGAGGTCTTGCATGCCATTAACATCGCACTGATCTCCATAGCAGGGTTGCTGGCAGACATGGCCAACATCATGAGGGAGGCAACAGCACACCAGCGGGTCCCAACCACTAGCCAGTCCATTGACCAGCCCTCCACTTCCGCTGCAGCTAGTGGGCAGGAGGCCCTGCCACAGGACCCACAGGCCAAAGGCACCCCTTCCACGCAGAAGGTGAATGACCCCGCAAACGTTCCCTGTGACCCAGACAGAAGCCAGAGACACTTGCCAAGACACCCGCCAGGAAATGAGCCCCTCCTGAATGTACCCCTTGCGTTCCACTCTGTCACCTTGTCCACTTTGAACTGCCATTGCTCCCCTTCCTGTGGCTGCTTGGACACTGGACCTGTGCTTCAAACAGACTGGACCACTACCCTTGACTTTCCCCTACCATCACTCCATTCCATTGCACCATTCCTTCGTAATTTACACTTCGATAAGCACCCTTGAACACAACCTGAGTAATAGTGCTTTATCTGACAGAAATGTGCACTGTTTTGAACTGTATCATCCTGTGCAATTGTCCAGAACTTTGTGGTTCCATCCAAAAAATGGCCTGTAGCAGTTTGTAGTCATCACATCAGTACACAGTTGTAACCACACTAACATCTGCGAAATGGGAAGGCATGGGTGACAGTCAGTTGGGATGCTAAGGAAGTGACTGCCATCATGCTACAGCCACACATAAAAATAATTTATTAGAGGAATGGTCAGTTCTACTGTCTTACCTGTGTGTCATTGGAAGTACTGCTGTATATCTGATGTCCTGTTGTCCACATCCTCATCCTCCTCATCCTCACTGTCCTCAGGGTCTACTGCTGCCACAGGAGCATTTTCACCCTCCTCTTCCAGCAGATAGGGCACATATCGTCTGATGGCCAGGTTGTGCAACATGCAGCATACAACAACTATCTGGCAGACCTTCTCAGGGGAGTAGCAGAGGGATCCACCTGTCAGATGGAGGCATCTGAACCTGGCCTTCAGGAGACCGAAGGTCCTTTCAATAATTCTCCTGGTATGCCCATGAGCATCATTATACCTATTCTCAGCCCCTGTCCTCGGATTCCTTACAGGGGTCAAGAGCCAGGACAGGTTTGGGTAGCCAGAGTCACCTGCAAGAAGTGACAGACAAACATTAGCCTTGCACAATGGCATGGGGGATGACTCCTGAAGGGATACACTGGCATGCATTGTGTGGGGACTCAGGCGCACCTATAAGCCACACCCTGCGCCTCTGTAGTTGTGCCATCACATGTGGGATGCTGCTATTCCTCAAGACGAAGGCGTCATGCACTGACCCAGAGTACTTGGCAGTGATATGGGAGATGTACTGGTAAGCCAGGCACACCATTTGGACATTCAGTAAGTGGAAACTCTTCTGATTCCTGAACAGCTGTTCATTGGCCGGAGTCGTGGCAAATGCTATATGTGTTCCATTAATGGCCCCAATAACATTTGGAATATGTCCCCTTGCATAGAATCCTGCCTTTGCAGTGGCCAAATCTTCCATTTGAGGGAAAGCGATGTAGATGCACATGTGTTTGAGCAAGGCAGACAAAACCCTTGCCAGCACTATTGGGAACATTAGATATAACATTCCTGCAGCCAAGCCCACTGTCACTTGGAAAGAGACAGTTGCCAGGAAATGGAGCACTGATAGGACCTGCACAAGAGGGGGGAATCCAATGGGATGACGGATATCAGATATCAGATCAGGCTGCAATTGAGCACACTGCTCTGTGATTGTGGTACAGGTGAGTATTATGTGCCTGTCCTCCAGTGTAGCCAAGTCCACAAGGGCTCTGTACATGGGGGCTTGTCACCTCCTCCTCCTATTCCTCCGCAGTGGTAGGTACCTAAGGAACACAAGAGTAAGGAGAGAGTGACAAACTGAACAATGGAACCACCACTTCAGTGTACATTGAGCATGTATGTAACTGGACTATGTACATGGCAATGTATGTACAATTGACAGCAATGACACAGTTTTCAATTTAAGATTGTGTACCAGCACCATAACATGGCGACCGCCTATCCTGTACGTAGGGACAGGTGGAAGTGATGTAACTCCGCTGGTGTTGGGCTGGTTGGCAGAAGGCGGTCTTGCACCTCCGTGCTATTCCTTTTTGGCTAAAATGGGGCTCTATGGAGTACAGTATCCAATGAGGATCCTCTGCGGTGACGGTGTACACCGCCGTGGACGTGACCGACATTTTCTGACTATAACGTCTCTTGATTCCTGACTTTCCACAGGACAACACCTCCACTGTGTGTTCTGCTGTCTGGAGCCTGTCATGGCCTGTGTGCTTTCATATTGGAGAAGTTAGAGTGCCGCATAGGCTCTCATTATCCTAATTAGACTACTGGATTTGGGTGGCAGAATCACTTGCACTGTGGGGGACTGAGTCTGAACCCACTACAGGTGATACCTGTCGGCCTAATACAGGTTCTGCTCTGGCTGACTAGGAGTGCCTCATCTCCACCCAAAAGCAGGGATGATTAGGCAACCAGGCGCATGACACAATTGACTCCTCAGGGAAATCGTGGTCACTCAGATCTCATCCGTTTCTCTCAGTTATATTAGTCTCACATATACAAGGACAATCAGAGGCATTATAATAATATATTATTGAAGTAACGGCATCTTAGATAATTAAGCATGTACTGCAATAACTAGGACGATGAAGCATGACAGGATTAAAATTATGAGAGTGAAGCATAGAAATAACGCTACCGTATTGTCACTAGAATCATTAAAATAGCTCCTACCTAGGCTAAGTTAGAGCACAACATGTTAAGCTCTAATTCTGCCCTTCGGGTTCCCCTGGGAAGACATCATCCCTAATACCTTAGTAAGAGGCCTGTAGTCTGCATAAGCGGCTGCAGTGAAGCACTCAGCAATCAGCATACAGTCGTGGTCATCTGGCTGGAATCTCCTTCTAACGTACATGTTCAAAGTAGTGTTTTTATAATAAAATAGCTGATGTTCCAAGAAAGGACTGCATGTAAGAGTGTGTATGTTTCTGTGAACTTTAGAGACAGCGTACCACATTTGCCGGCAACCTATCTTATTGCAGCCTTGAAAAAAGCACAGAGTGAAAGAAATGTCTTGTTTAAGAACGCAGTGCTGGCCTATGCATAGAACAGCTAGATAGAGAACATAAAACAACACCGCAAATGTGGCTTTTGTTAAAATAATAAAAATGAAGCTGAATAAAATATATCTAGGTTAAAGTGCACAGCGGCAGGCCTAGTTTGTTAAAATAACATGTGTGAAGCTATACCTAAAATGGCTACACACACTCTCCCCTTGCCGGTTCGAAGGTGGTTCAAAGCCTAATTATAGATAAAGGCTACTAAAAATCAACCTAAGGCATATAAAAGAATGTCAATAATGACAAGTTAAAAAGACACATGAGCATGTATTACCAGGACAATTTAAAATGTTAAATGTGGCGCCAAAAGGCCGAATTTCAAGAGTCAGAGTCATTTTGGAAGCTGCCAATCGAATCAGGGATAATTGAAGACAGGAAACCTTCCACTTTGGCAGATGGTAAAGTAGGAAGTTCATCGTAAAGGAAAATCAAGGAACATTTGTGTCCCAAAGCCTGAGCTCTAGCCAAGGCAGCAGCATTCTGTGGTGTGCCCAACAATATGTTTAAAGCTGCATCCTCCACGAAGGGCAACTCATAAGCAGCTTCCCGTAGCAAATGCACCCTCAAGGCGCATGCCTGGTAAGGAACCCTCAGCGAGAAGATGAACCGATCAGCGTCCAATGAAAGCAAGCACTGCGTGGAAAGACAAACTTTCAGTGTATGTTCGAAGGAGCACCAGAGGCACCGAAACACGGGCTGCACACAATGCAAAACCGGTGTGAATTACAGAGACCAGTCACACTCCAATTGCTCCAGTAGTGTTGCTCCAAAGTACTGCATCATGCATTCACGACACAGCTGCGCTGGTGGAAGCGCTTTCTGTCCTCCTTGTTGCGGTAGGACAGCCATTGAGCAGAAAAAGTAGCAATAGCAAGACGCCACCTATTATAGCCAAAGTTATCGTAAATCCCCCGAAAATACTGGAGAATATTGAGTGGATGACTGATGGTATTAAGCCGAATATAGAGGAGAAAGTGTGAACGAAACCAGAACCAACAGCCTTTAAGAAATTTGCGATTCCAGTAGTACTGGACATATTAAATATTCATCCCACGAGCTCACCAAAGTGTCTCAGAAAGTTGGTACTTAAAAGGGACTGTAGCCCTCATTACAACCATGGTGGTCAGTGGTAAAGCTGCGGTAAGGCCGCCAACAGGCTGGCAGAAAAAAAAATGGAATCACGACTGTGGCGGAAACCGCTAACACACACAGCCACTTTAACACTCCGACCGCCACAGCAGTACAAACAAACAGCTTGGCGGTCACCTCCAACAGACAGTCGGAAGACACTGTACCGCCCACACCTTTATGACAGGCCAATCCGCCACCTTTTCTGGGGCAGATTCAACGCAAACAAAAACACGGCGGAAACAGGACTTGGAAGGGAAAACTCTCACCTCTACACACCCCACGAGGAACCAGGACGCCATGGAGCCAGAACTTCAAATCCTCCCTGCGATTGTCTTCCTGCTCCTCTACCAGGAGCACGACCGACTGCGGCGACGACCACGGTGAGTACTGCACCTACGACACAGGAGAGAGGGGAGGGGGGAGGGAAAAGAGAGTGACACACACATGCAACACACAACACCCCAACCCCCACCCTCACCCACAACAACACACACACAAATACATGCTGAAATGTTACATTTCCCCCCCAACCCCTCCTGGAAGAACGCAAGGACAAAAGGAAATGATTTGAACGAATGTAATCAAGAAAAATCCATAAGACAAAAATGTATATACGCTATTAACAAATATGTACACCAAGAATTCAAGTCCAGGTACTGCACCTATATAGTCGGTGGACCACTGGGCCCAAAATGCATGGGCGAGGCCCACACAAGATAACCGATCCAAATGGAGAGAACACTGCAGGGGCATCAGATCAAAATATAACAGGCACTTCATGGGGGAAAGAAAGGGGGGCACCTCAGCCAGATGATTGCACGACGCCAGCTCCACGAGGGGGCTACATGCCCATTGATGTATCCTGGGGAGTGCAAAACCACAGTCTCTCAAGTCTCTCCAGTGGGTGGGTTGCCCACTGCTTTATCCTGGGGAGTGCAAAGCCACAGTCTCTCAAGTCTCTCCAGTGGGTGGGTTGCCCACTGCTGCATCCTGGGGAGTGCAAAGCCACAGTCTCTCAAGTCTCTCCAGTGGGTGGTTTGCCCACTGCTTTATCCTGGGGAGTGCAAAGCCACAGTCTCTCAAGACTCTCCAGTGGGTGGGTTGCCCACTGCTTTATCCTGGGGAGTGCAAAGCCACAGTCTCTCAAGTAGGTGGTTTGCCCACTGCTTTATCCTGGGGAGTGCAAAGCCACAGTCTCTCAAGTCTTTTCAGTGGGTGGATTGCCCACTGCTTTATCCTGGGGAGTGCAAAGCCACAGTCTCTCAAGTCTCTCCAGTGAGTGGGTTGCCCACTGCTGCATCCTGGGGAGTGCAAAGCCACAGTCTCTCAAGTCTCTCCAGTGGGTGGTTTGCCCACTGTTTTATCCTGGGGAGTGCAAAGACACAGTCTCTCAAGTCTCTCCAGTGGGTGGTTTGCCCAATGCTTTATCCTGGGGAGTGCAAAGCCACAGTCTCTCAAGTAGGTGGTTTGCCCACTGCTTTATCCTGGGGAGTGCAAAGCCACAGTCTCTCAAGTCTCTCAAGTGGGTGGTTTGCCCACTGCTGCATCCTGGGGAGTGCAAAGCCACAGTCTCTCAAGTGGATAACAGTCTCCACTGGTTCTGGAGGGGCTTTGTGCCCAGAGTGCTTCATCCTGCCAAGGACAGAGGTAGTGGATGTGATACTCCACTGGTTCTGGAGGGGATTTGTGCCCAGAGTGCTTCATCCTGCCAAGGACAGAGGTAGTGGATGCCTTTCTCCACTGGTTCTGGAGGGGGCTTTGTGCCCAGAGTGCTTCATCCTGCCAAGGACAGAGGTACTGGATGCCTTTCTCCACTGGTTCTGGAGGGGGCTTTCTTCCTAGAGTGCTTCATCCTGCCAAGGACAGAGGTAGTGGATGTGATCCTCCACTGGTTCTGGAGGGGGCTTTGTGCCCAGAGTGCTTCATCCTGCCAAGGACAGAGGTAGTGGATGCCTTTCTCCACTGGTTCTGGAGGGGGCTTTGTGCCCAGAGTGCTTCATCCTGCCAAGGACAGAGGTAGTTGATGCCTTTCTCCACTGGTTCTGGAGGGGGCTTTGTGCCCAGAGTGCTTCATCCTGCTAAGGACAGAGGTAGTGGATGTGATTCTCCACTGGTTCTGGAGGGGGATTTCTGCCCAGAGTGCTTCATCCTGCCAAGGACTGAGGTAGTGGATCTGATACTCCACTGACGGTGGTGCAACATGGAAGCTGCCCAAGCCCTTGGAACTGACCACCAGCCTCGTACGAATGACCACTGGGGATGGCAGCCATGTCTCCGGTGGTGCCCCTGGCTCAGGATGTGGTCTGGCTGTTGCCGGTGCTGGAGGCGGGCTCAGTAGCCGCGGTGTTTGCAGTGGTCATTGGGCGGCGGTGCTGGAGGGGGGCTCACTGACCTCGGTGCTGGCAGCGGTGTCATGAGCGGCAGTGCTGGTAGGGGGTTCACTGAACTCGGTGATGGCAGCGGTGTCATTAGCGGCGGTGCTGGTGGGGGGCTCACTGACCTCGGTGCTGGCGGCAGTGTCATGAGCGGCGGTGCTGGTGGGGGGCTCACTGACCTCTTTGCTGGCGGCGGTGTCATGAGTGGCGGTGCTGGTGGCGGGCTCACTGACCTCGGTGCTGCTGAAGGGAACAGTGTCTGCGGTGCTGGTGAAGGGCTCAGTATCTTGGGTGCTGCCGGTGGTGGCCGTGGCGGCGGTGCATGTGGCGGTGCCAGTGGCGGTCTTGTCCACCGTGCAGGTTGGTGGCGACTTGCCTTTCTTTTTCAGGCCCTTCCCCACCTTGAATGGTGGCGCAGCCTTCTTGCCACTCCCAACTGTTGTCTTGGCTGAGCCGTTGGTAGCAGGTGTTTTGGCCTTCTCCCTCCGGGATGTGGGCAACTTCTTCTGTTTTGGAGGTGGGGGAATGTCCTTGGACTCGCTCCTTGGGACACTGGCAGCCCTGCTGCTTGGCACCCTCCAGAAGCCGGTTACTGCTGGCACCACTGTGCCTGGTGATGTGGTGGCTGAGGTGCTGGGTTGGGACCTGGAAAGGTGGGCCCTAGGGGACAGAAAGGGTGGGGGAGGTGAAGGGAAGAGGTCAAGGTTTGACAGGAAACGTTTTTTAGACACACTGGGACAGGTAGATGGAGGGGGTTTGGGAGTGGAGGAAGAGGTAATGGTTGTAGGAGGTGTCCGTTTGCTGACTTTGGATGAAGGTGCATGGGCTGAAGGCTGTCGTGAGGTGGATGGCTGTTGGGTGGGTGTGTGACTGTGTTTGTGTACTTTGGGAGGAGGGCTCACAGACACACTGGGAGAGGAGACAGGGGATGTGTGAATGGCAGTGGGGGTGGTGGCTGTACGTGAGTGGTGTGTGGTGATGGGCGTGCTGATGATGGAGGTAGTGGCTGAAGATGTAGTGCATGCAGGTGTGAGTGGAGACATGACAGGGAGGGAGGAGGGAGACGTGGAGGATGGGGACACATTGGAGGTGGTGGATGTTGGTATGTGTGCATGGGTATGATGCTTGTGTGAGTGCTTGTGGGATGTGTGGTGCTTATGTTTGCCAGAGCCACCCTTGTGTGTTGAGGTGTGTGCATGCTGGTCTGATGGTGTGATTGGGATAGGCTGAGGTACTGGGGATTGGGTCTGGGTGGAGGAAGTTGGAGGGGGGGCTGGACACAGGGACAATGGCTGCCATCAGCGACCTTTGACCTGCCTTAGGTCTAGAGCTCGCCCCCCACGTCCGCAGCACCAACCTGCTGTCTCCTGCCTCTGACCCCCACCCACGCTGCTGCTAGCATGTTCGAGGCCCTCCTCCACCCGCAGGCATCCTCCTGCGCCTCATCCCTGGTGTCTAGTGGGCTCTAGTAAGCTTCACTTGACCCGTGTGCCGCTTTCCACCGTCCTGTAAGTGTTTTCTATATTTTCTGCGCCTTGCCTCCTTGCGCTTCTGCCCCCGTCGTGCCCCTTCTGATTGTGCCACTTTTCGCCGTCCTGTAAGTGCTTTTCTATTGTTTTCAAGCGCCTTGCCTCCTGCACGTCTGCCCCCGTTGTGCCCCTCTGATTGCTGTGCCCCGATTGTATTTTGTGCCATTAGTGTATTTTTGTGACTGTTTTTCTAATTTGTGCCCAACTTTTTTGTGCCTTGTTTTTGTTGTTTTCGCCCCTTGGGCGCTCCCCCTTGCAGCTCTCTCCCTGCCACTGCCTCCCTGCGGCCCCTGCGGCCCCGCCCCCCTCGCGCCCCCATTCGCCGCTCCCTCCCGCCTCCACAGAGTGCTTCCAGGCCAGCCCGAAGCACACCAAAGGACCTTTTTCCTGCCGCACCTGCAACTTCTCCTGCAACAGAACAACGAAGCCAGCAACAACCAACACCAACCACCTGCACTGCATCCTCCTCAACACACGCTCCGCACGAAAACACGCCATCGAGCTCTGGGACCTGCTCGACACCACCGCCCCAGACGTGGCCTTCCTGACCGAAACCTGGTGGAACGACTCCTCGGCCCCTGACATCGCCATCGCCATCGCCATCCCTGACGGATACAAGATCACCAGAAGAGATGGTACCAATGGAATTGGCGGAGGAATAGCCATCTCCCACAAATCTACCCTCAAGATCCTCACCCACACGGACAACACCCTCAAGTCAGCCGAACACCTCCACTTCCAGATTCACACGGACCCCAACACCACCCTCAGAGGAACCCTCATATACCGTGCGCCAGGACCAAGAGCCCCCTTCAGCGACACCGTCTCCGACCTCGCAAGCACCCACGCCCTCGCCTCTCCAGACTACATCCTCCTGGGAGATCTAAACTTCCACCTGGAGAACAACAATAACGCCAACACCCCATCACTGACCACCAACCTCTCCAACCTCGGACTCCGTCAACTGGTCAACACTCCCACCCACATTGCCGGACACACCCTTGACCCACTCTTCACTTCAAGCAACCACATCTCTTTCAGCCACACCTCCGAACTCCATTGGACCGACCATCACTGCGTACATTTCACCTTCAAGAAAAACACCGAACACCACCGCACCCCTCTACCGCCTCACCGCCGCTGGGGAAAAGTCACGAAGAACAACTAGCCAGCACCCTCGCCAAAAACCCACCACCCGACCCCACCGACCCAGACTCCGCCGCCATCAACTTCCATCAATGGATCCTCAACTGCTCCAACATCCTAGCGCCACTCAAGAGACCGACCGCCAACCAAGATAAGAAGAAACCAGCCTGGTTCACAGACGAACTGACCACCTCCAAACGCACCTGCCAGAAACTCAAGAAAAAATGGATCCTCGAGCGCACACCCGACAACCTTGCCACCCTCAAGGAAGCCAACCGTGGACACCACCAACTGATCCGACTCGCCAAGCGCTCCCACTTCACAGAACGCCTCGACAACAACGCTCACGACTGCAAAGAACTCTTCTGCATCGTGAAGGAACTTTCCAACCCCAACGCCAACGTCAACGACGTCCCTCCTTCCCAGGAACTCTGCGACAAGCTCTCCACCTTCTTCTACCAGAAAATCGCAACCATCCACAACAGCTTCAACACCTCACCTCCGCCGGACCCCACCCCCAACAACTCCTCCCACACCTACCGCATCACCACCTGGACTCAAGTAGACGATGCCGAAACCCGAAAGACCATGAACTCCATTCACTCATGATCTCCCACTGACCCCTGCCCACATCACGTATTCAACAAAGCCGACGCCACCATCGCCCCCAAACTCCGCAAGATCATCAACCTCTCCTTCAACACCGCTACCTTCCCGGACAGCTGGAAGCACGCAGAAATCCAACCCCTCCTCAAGAAACCCAAGGCTGACCTCAACGATCTCAAAAACTTCCGTCCGATCTCCCTCCTCCCTTTTCCAGCGAAAGTCATCGAGAAGATCGTCAACGCACAGCTCGCCCACTTCCTAGAAGACAACTCCATCCTAGACCCCTCTCAATCTGGTTTCAGACGAAACCACAGCACTGAGACCGCACTCCTCGCCGCCACAGATGACATCAGACAACAAATGGACAACGGCGAAACCTCAGCCCTGATCCTCTGAGACCTATCAGCCGCTTTTGATACAGTCTGCCACCGCACCCTACTAAACCGTCTCCACAAAGCCGGCATCCAAGACAAAGCCCTCAACTGGATCTCATCCTTTCTCTCCGACAGAACTCAGAGAGTCCGACTCTCACCCTTCCGCTCCAAAGCCACCAACCTCATCTGCGGCGTCCCCCAAGGCTCCTCACTCAGCCCAACGTTGTTCAATGTCTACATGCCCCCCCTCGCACAACTGGCCCGCCAACACAACCTCAGCATCATCTCCTACGCCGACGACACCCAGCTCGTCCTCTCCCTGACCAAAGATCCTCTCACCGCCAAAACCAACCTCCACGAGGGACTGAAATCCATCGCCGAGTGGATGAGCAACAGCCGCCTGAAACTCAACTCCGACAAGACGGAAGTCTTCATCCTCTGGCGCACCCCCTCGGCCTGGAACGACTCTTGGTGGCCCACCGCCCTCGGCCCCCCACCCACCCCTGCCAGCCACGCACAAAACCTAGGCTTCATCCTCGACTCCGCTCTCACCATGTCCAAACAGGTCAACGCTGTCTCCTCCTCCTGTTTCAACACCCCCCGCATACTCCGCAGGATCTTCAAATGGATTCCAACAGGAACTAGAAAGACGGTGACCCAAGCCCTCGTCAGTAGCAGACTCGACTACGGCAATGCACTCTACACAGGCATCCCAACGAAAGACATCAAACGACTCCAACGCATCCAGAACGCAGCCGCCCGCCTGATCCTCGACGTACCCCGCCGGTGTCACATCTCCCCCCACCTGAAGAACCTCCACTGGCTCCCCGTGGACAAGAGGATCACCTTTAAACTCCTCACCCACGCACACAAGGCACTGCACAACACCGGTCCCACCTACCTGAACTCCAGACTCAACTTCTACGTTCCCTCACGTCAACTACGCTCTGCCAACCTTGCCCTCACCATCGTCCCCCGAATCCAGCGCAAGACCTCTGGCGGCAGATCCTTCTCCTACCTCGCCGCCAAGACCTGGAACTCTCTCCCCACCTCACTACGCCAGACCCAGGACCTCCTCACCTTCAGGAGACTCCTCAAGACATGGCTCTTCGAACGTTAGCAGCACCCCCCCCCAGCGCCTCGAAACCCTAACGAGTACATAGCACGCTTTATAAATCTATTGATTGATTGATTGATTGATCAGTGCTGAGGCCAGAGTCTGAAATGCTCGCTGTTGGGCTGACTGGCCAGAATGAATGCCCTCCAGGTATGCATTTGTCTGTTGCAACTGCCTCTCTACACCCTGGATGGCGTCCAGTATGGTAGACTGCCCAACAGTGAGGGATCTGAGGAGGTCAATGGCCTCCTCACTGAAGGCAGCAGGGCTGACTGGGGCAGGACCTGAGGTGCCTGGGGCGAAGGAGATGCCCACCCTCCTGGGTGAGCTGCCAAGGGGCACACGCTGAGGGGCTGCTGGGAGGGCGGTGCTGGTAGGGGAGGTGGCGGCTGCACCTGTAGATGCGGGGGCACAGAGGGGCCCGCCACCGCAAGGGAGCTCCCATCAGAGGATGAGTCGTGTCGCTGGTCTCTGCTCCAGTCCCCGTCGTGGAGCTCCCCTCGCCCTCCGTCACACTGGTGAATTCTGACTCCGTTGCCTCACCCTCCAGGGCCATGTGGGATGCAGCTCCCTCCTGCTCCGGTGGCACAGCTCCTCCGTCTGATGATGCTAATGCACACAAGAACAGAGAGACCACAAAAAGGGTGGGGGAAGAAAGTAGAAAGACATGTTCAGTGCAATGCAACACCGCTACCGTTGGCGGACACTACAGACACAGCATCCCTCTGCACTACGCCATGCACTTAGAGTTTTCTAATTTATCACAGGGACATGGGGTACATGGCCTATGCCCGATTGCTGCACACATAGAAGTCACAGGAGCCTGACTAGGTGTAGATGGCTCTTACTACTGGTAGGGTTGGGGTGCCACTTAGCCTCCCTCACAAAGGGTCCTTGCCTACAAAGCTCGCCCTAGCCTAGGGGAACCCACTGCCCACCTCCCCCACCCAGACACCTCCAATGCGTGCAGAGTCAGATGGATGTGACGGTACTCACCCCCATGTGGCTGCTGTGATGCCCTCAAGCGCCCATCCAACTCCGGATACGCCACCGCCAGGATCCGGAACATCAGGGGGGTCATCGTGCGACAGGCACCCCTCCCATGTTGGGAGGCCATCCCCAGTTGGGCCTCCGCCGTCTTCTTGCTCCAGCGGCGAATGTCCTCCCATCTTTTCCGGCAGTGGGTGCTCCGTCTGTGGTGGACCCACAGGGTCCGGACGTCCTTGGCGATGGCACGCCAAATGTCCTTCTCCTGGTGGGGGATGACCTACAGGGATAGTACAGGGGAAAAGGTAAAACTTTACCCGTCCGGACCGTCACAGTCATTGTCCCACGTTCCCACCCTTGCCCTGACGCACATACACTCACGGTGGTATCATGGATGCCTCATCCCCCCCATCTCCCATCCACACCACTCCAAACAGGCATTGCCCATACAGCATGCTCACAGTGTACCCACCTGTTTGTCTGGAGGACCGTAGCGTGTACTGGAGGAGGACCCCATCCACTAGTTTCTCCAACTCCTCCGATGTGAAGGCAGGGGCCCTTTCCCCCGACACTTGAGCCATTGTCACTTCCAGACTGAGGTCACAGCAGCACTTGCAGTGTAGGTCTTCTCCTGTTGAAGATCAGATATCAAGTGAGTGAACAGACAGAAAATGGCAGTCACGTCCGCGGCGGTGCGTACCGTCACCGCCGGCATACATCGTCATTGGCTCCTGGGACCCATAGGGTCCAATGTTAACCAATGCAGGATTGCGCCGCGGTCTTCGACCGCCTACTGCGACGGTGTACAACGCCAGCGCAGTAACCTCATATCCCCTTGTCCCACCTTACAGGTCAGGCAACCGCCATTTCAGGGGGCCACATGGCATTAATTTTAAATGTGTCACACATATCTAGGCCTTGCATACACACTAAGACAGGCACATAGCGGATTGACAATTGTGTGCAATAAAGTTGTTTTTTGGTACCTCAGTGTTGGCTGACCCTCTGATCGCTGTTCTCATTCATAGAGCATTGCCGCTGGGGCAAGTGAGGAGATGGCGACATCCTCCGGTGTACAGACCGCTGGTGGACCTGTCGATAATGGAAGAGCGACATGTAATAGTCACCTACAGACTTGATCGTGCCACAATCCAGGAATTGTGTGCCCAGTTGGAGCCAGACCTGATGTCAGCTATCCCCCATCCCACAGGAATCCCTCCTCTTGTGCAGGTGTTCTACTTTTCCTCTTATCTCATAACCGAGCTTACCGAACCTCTCTGGAATGCACTTCTGAGTTTAAAGAAGACCTTTATTGTTGTTAATTCTCCCCCATCCACAAGTTCCTGAGAGACGAAATTAGTAGATTGGAAGCACACGTTCAAAAGTAGTCGCAGCAATGAAAGCAAAATATATCAAAGTACTTCTCAGTTGCAATGTACACAGCAAATATAGGTGAAGAGATTTATAGCAGAACTTCAAAGCAAAGCATAAAAGTCAAAATTCATCACCGTATGTGCAAGGCGGTAGGGCCTATACTCAGCTTTATCTTTCTAGGGTCTGCAAGTTGATGACTCCGGTCAACTGCGAGAAAGAGATTCTCTACTCAAACGGGAGACGGGCAACTGAAGTCTAGTTGCCGCCTGAAGTCAAGTAGATTCAAATCTAACTCATTGTAGCCCAGAGTCATCCTTAAAAGCAAACTCAGGGGCATATTTATACTCCGTTTGCGCCGAATTAGCGTCGTTTTTTTCGACGCAAATTCGGCGCAAAACTAACGCCATATTTATACTTTGGCGCTAAACGCGTCTAGCGCCAAAGTATGAGTAAAGAGCGTCATTTTTTAGCGTGAACGCCTTCCTTGCGTTAATGAGATGCAAGGTAGGCGTTCCCGTCCAAAAAAATGACTGCGACGCAAATGCGTCGTATTTATACTCCCGGGCAAAAATCACGCCCGGGAGTTGGCGGGGCAGAAAACCCCGCATTTGCGCCACTTTTTAACGCCTGGGTCAGGGCAGGCGTTAAGGGACCTGTGGGCTCAAAATGAGCCCACAGCTGCCCTCCCATGCCCCCAGGGACCCCCCCTGCCACCCTTGCCCACCCCAGGAGGACACCCAAGGATGGAGGGACCCACCCCAGGGACATTCAGGTAAGTTCAGGTAAGTATAAATATTTTTTTTTTAAATATTTTTTTGTGGCATAGAGGGGCCTGATTTGTGCCCCCCTACATGCCTCAATGCCCAATGACCATGCCCAGGGGACATAAGTCCCCTGGGCATGGCCATTGGGCAAGGGGGCATGACTCCTGTCTTTACTAAGACAGGAGTCATGTAAATGGCGTCTGGGCGTCGTTAAAAATGGCGCAAATCGGGTGGAGGCGATTTTTGCGTCAACCTGACTTGCACCATTTTTAAGACGCCCTAGCGCCATTTTTCCCTACGCCGGCGCTGCCTGGTGTACGTGGTTTTTTTCCACGCACACCAGGCAGCGCCGGTCTGCTTGCGCCGGCTAACGCCATTCAATAAATACGGCGCCCGCATGGTGCTTCAGAATGGCGTTAGCCGGCGCAACATTTTTTGACGCTAAACTGCGTTAGCGCAGTTTAGCGTCAAAAAGTATAAATACGGGCCTCAGTGTGAGAGCCGAAGAACCTTGGAGAGGGGCCAATTCTCCTGAGCTCCTCGTTCTCAGACTGGATTGCGAGGTAAACACAAAATCTACGTGCTCTTATCAGCTAAGGTCTGGTGTGAAGAAAACAGCTTGGTCCATCTTGTGGAAAAACACAGCTTGGAAAAACACAGCTCATTTGTAATGTCTCAACTGCAATGTCTAACTCCACGTTAAAGCCAATAGGCAGCTAAACTAAATAGCAAATGTAATGTCATGTCAAAGCCAATAGGCAGCTAAGCTGAATACAGAATGTAATGGCTAATGCCATGTCAAAGCCAATAGGCAGCTAACCTAAATATCAAATATGGGGCCAGATGTAGCAAAAATAAAAATTGCGACTCGCATTTTGCGAGTTGATGCGACTCGCAAAATGCGAGTCGCAAATTGGAATGTCAGAAAAAAAAGCGATCCGATTTTGCGACTCGCAGCCGGACTCGCAACGCTGTGTGCGAGTCCGCAGTTTGCGAGGTCGCTGTTTGCGAGTGTGCAAAAAACGAACTCGCAATTAGCGAGTGGGTGTCGCAAATTGCGATTACCTTCAAAATTGCTTGCAGATGCAGCAGAACACTCCAGAAAGCATACCAGAACACTCTGGAAACACTTCCTGGCACATGATGATGACATCACAGCCAGGAGGTTAACAAATACACCTGGGAGGAGGGCTCAACAGTGAGCAGTGTCTCTGCCACTGACAGTAGGGTGCTGAGGAGTGGTAGGCACAGCACCATGGACGCAGCAGGGACCAGCCAGGCTGGCAGGAGGGGCAGGAGATCATAGATAACAGCCAGGACAGATTAATGTGGCACATGGCGTTAATGTGCCACATGACTGGTTGGCATTTTCCTGCCCATGGACAATTTCAACTTGTATATAGTTTCTTCATGACATTGATAAAACAGTTATTTTTGTTCCACTTAACAAATGGTTAATAGGTGAGTATGGTGGGAGTTGACACGTACCGTCCAAAATATTGCGT
This sequence comes from Pleurodeles waltl, assembly GCF_031143425.1. Taxonomy (NCBI): domain Eukaryota; kingdom Metazoa; phylum Chordata; class Amphibia; order Caudata; family Salamandridae; genus Pleurodeles; species Pleurodeles waltl. Next base: position 1,606,740,274 of record NC_090445.1, read on the forward strand.
TGCAATGTGGTCCCGTCTCAGTCTGCCTTGATTAGCTAGACTCCTATCCCCATGATGGCGATGTGGTTGTTCTTGCTCTTCATCATCAGGATCTGGGTCTGCAGGGGTGAGAGGTAGCCCACGTCGGGTGGCTATGTTGTGGAGGATGGCGCATGCGACCACAATTTTGAAAGCGGTAATGGGGGTGTATTGGAGGGCGCCTCCACTGCGGTGGAGGCATCTGAATCTTGCCTTCAGCAGTCCGAAGGTGCGCTCGATCAGGTTCCTGGTCCTCTTATGTGCACTGTTGTATTGCCTCTCTGATTCAGTTCTGGGTGTTAAAAACGGAGTCATGATCCAAGGCCTGAGAGCATATGCACTGTCACCTGTTGGGCACAAAAGTACACGGTTAGGAAGTCCAGATTGTCGTGCACAGTGACCTGTGTGTATGTCTGCAAGGGTCTGTGGCTCTACCTAGGAGGTAACCGTCTCCAAATTCCCCACGTTCCAGGCGTTGATGTATCCCACTATGCCTAAAAATGTATGAGTCATGGGTACTGCCAGGAAACGATGTCCGTGATGACATAATGGGCATCACAAACAACCTGTATGTTGAGTGAGTGGGTACACTTCCTGTTGCGGAAAATGTGTTCCAGATTAGCAGGGGGGCATATTTGAATGTGTGTCCCATCTACACACCCTATGACATGAGGAAAGTGGGCAATGCGGTAAAAGTCCAGCTTGGTGCTGTTAATTTCTGCCTCATTCCTTGGTAAGTATATGAACTGAGACATGTGCGTGACTAAGGCTTCTAGGAATGCCCTGAGGAACCTTGACACTGCACTTTGGGATACCCCACCTGCCACGGCAATGACCCCCTGATAGCTCCCTGAGGCCAAGAGGTGCAGTGTGCATAGTACTTGCACATGCGTAGGGATGGCGCAGCCACGCAGAGTCTTGTGTTCTAGCTGTGGTTTCAGTAAATCTATTAATTCTAGAATGGCTGCGCTGCTAAGCCGGTATTTGTCATAGATCTCCTCTTCAGTTTGCTAAAAAAGAGTCTGCCTGGTTCTATATATCTTCTCCTGTCTGTGGCCCCTCCTCCTCCTCTGCTGGGCTGCGTAGACTCTCCTCCTCACTGCTATCAGGTATATATCCGCCATCTTGAGTAACCCAGATGCCTTCTGGGTCCCCTTTTATACTTTGGTAGTGGTTACCACCTGCTCTGAGTTAGTGGTAAATGGGACATGCAAACTGGCCTTTTTGCGACTAGTCGCAATTTGCGAGTTGCAATTGCATATGGGTTGCGACTCGCAAATTGCGACTTGCAATTTGCGGGTCGCAAAATGGGGTCGCACCGGATGCGACTCGCAAACGGGTCCCATCGCTTTTTGCGAGTCGGAAATGGGCTTTTTGCATCCCATTTCCGATTTTGCACTGTCGCAAATTGCGATTCGGCCCGTTTGCGAGTCGCAATCGTTTGCTACATCTGGCCCGTAATGTCTAATATCATGTCAAAGCCAATAGGCAGCTAAACTGAATACCAAATGTAATGTCTAATATCATGTCAAAACCAATAGGCAGCTAAACTGAACAAAACATATAGGGGGTCATTACAACCCTGGCGGACAGTGTTAAAGCGGCGGTAAGACCGCAAACAGGCTGGCGGAAAAAAAAGGGAATTATGACCGTGGCGGAAACCGCCAACAAAGACAGCCACTTTAACACTCCGACCGCCACGGCGGTACAGACAAGCAGCGCGGCGGTCACCGCCAACAGACAGGCGGGAGACAAAGTACCTCCCACAGTATAACAACCTACCAATCCGCCACCTTTTCCAGGGCGGATTCACCGTGGATAAAAACACGGCAGAAACAGCCATTTCAAAGGGAAAACGCTCACCTCAACACACTCCACGAGGAAGGAGGGCACCATGGAGCCGGAACTCCAAATACTCCCGGCGATAGTCTTCCTGCTCCTCTACGATCATCAGCAACGCCAGCGCCGAAGACAACGGTGAGTACTGCACCTACGACATAGGAGAGGGGGGAGGCAAAAGTCAGGGACACACACACGCAACACCCCCACCCCCACCCCGACCCTCACCCACTACAACACATACACCAATGCATATCCAAACATCACAGTAACAACCCCCAATCCCCCCGGAAGAATGCAAAGACAAAAGGAAATGAGTTGAACCATTGTAATGTATCAAAATACAGTGAGCTAATCTATACAGATATATATACACATTCAACAAAATATACATCACGATTAGTAGTGCAGGTATGCACCATTCAATGTCCGTGGACCACTGGGCCCAAAATGCATGGGCGAGGCCCACATCAGATACCTGACCAGAAACGGAGAGAACACTGCTGGGGCATCAGATCGAAATACAACAGGCACCTCAGGGGGAAGGGGGGGCACCTCAGCCGGATGACAGCACCACGCCAGATCCACAACGGGGCTCCATGCCCATTGATGTATCCTGGGGAGTACAAAGCCACAGTCTCTCAAGTCTCTACAGTGGGTGGTTTGCCCACTGTACCATCCTGGGGAGTGCAAAGCCACAGTCTCTCAAGTCTCTACAGTGTTTTTTTTGCCCACTGTACCATGCTGGGGAGTGCAAAGCCACAGTCTCACAAGTCCTTTCAGTGGGTGGTTTGCCCACTGTACCATCCTGGGGAGTGCAAAGCCACAGTCTCACAAGTCCTTTCAGTGGGTGGTTTGCCCACTGTACCATCCTGGGGAGTGCAACGCCACGCCACAGTCTCTCAAGTGGATGACAGTCTCCACTGGTTCTGGAGGGGGACTGGTGCCCAGAGTGCTTCTTCCTGTTAAGGACAGAGGTAGTGGATGCTGTTCTCCACTGGTTCTGGAGGGGGACTGGTGCCCAGAGTGCTTCATCCTGTTAAGGACAGAGGTAGTGGATGCTGTTCTCCACTGGTTCCGGATGGGGACTGGTGCCCAGAGTGCTTCATCTTGTTAAGGACTGAGGTAGTGGATGCTGTTCTCCACTGGTTCTGGAGGCGGACTGGTGCCCACAGTGCTTCATCCTGTTAAGGACTGAGGTAGTGGATGCTGTTCTCCACTGGTTTTAGAGGGGGGCTGGTGCCCAGAGTGCTTCATCCTGTGAAGAACAGAGGTAGTGGATGCTGTTCTCCACTGGTTCTTGAGGGGGACTGGTGCCCAGAGTGCTTCATCCTGTTAAGGACTGAGGTAGTGGATGCTGTTCTCAGAGTGCTTCATCCTGTTAAGGACTGAGGTAGTGGATGCTGTTCTCCACTGGTTCTGGAGGGGGACTGGTGCCCAGAGTGCATCACTCTCCCCATGACAGTCTCAGTTCCGTCACTGCCCCTGCCGCACATGGGCTACCGGTGCTTGACTTGGCGGTGCTTGCCCTTTTCAGCGGTGCTTGCCATGGTGGTCTGTGCCCTGTTCAGCGGTGCTTGCCCTGTTCAGCGGTGCTTGACTTTGCAGTTTCTGACCTGTTCAGCAGTGCTTGCCATGGCGGTCTTTGCCCTGTTCAGCGGTCTATGCCCTGTTCAGCGGTGCTTGCCCTGTTCAGTGGTGCTTGACTTTGCAGTTTCTGACCTGTTCAGCGGTGCTTGCCATGGCGGTCTTTGCCCTGTTCAGCGGTGCTTGCCATGGCGGTCTTTACCCTGTTCAGCGGTGCTTGCCCTGTTCAGCAGTGCTTGACTTTGCAGTTTCTGACCTGTGCAGCGGTGTTTGCCATGGCGGTCCCTCATTGCCCAGCGGGGCTGTGGCTGCCGGGCCCTCTGGGGCACTGACTCTGGCGGTGGTCTCCTGACCAGTGACGATGGGACTGCCCTCCTGGGCACTGACTCTGGCGGTGGTCTCCTGACCACTGACGATGGGACTGCCCTCCTGGGCACTGACTCTGGCGGTGGCGTCCTGGCCAGTGACGATCGGGCTGGCGGTGGCCTCCTGGACAGCGGGGATGATGGCGGCCTTCTCCGCCGTGCTACTCTTCCCAGACTTTGGCGCTTTCTTCTGCCCCTTCCCCACCTTGGGAGGAGTCACAGCTGAGTCAACACTCCCCCCGGGACCCTTGTGAGGGGCTTTGGCGGCTGGAGTCTTCCCCCTCTCCCGTCGGGCACTGTCCAACTTCTGGTGCTTCACAGGGGGGGGACTGGCTGTGCTTTGGCTCCGTGTCACACTGGCTGCCCTGGTGCCCGGTGCACTCCACATACCTCTAACAGGCACCACTGGTACCGGAGATGTTTTGGCTGAGGTGCTAGTACGGGACCTATGAATTGGAGTGGGGGTGGTGGGAAAGAGGTCAACGTTGCTCAGGAAAAGTTTCTGACGAACACTGGGACTGGAGGGGGTCTGGGAGTGGAGGAAGAGGAGGTGGTTGTAGGAGGTGTAACTTTTGATGATTTGGGTGCAGGTGCATGTTCTGGAGGCTATCGTGAGGTGGATGTATGTTGGGTGTGTGTGTGCCCGCGTTTGTGTACTTTGGGAGGGGGCGTCACAGACACACTGGGAGAGGACACAGGGGACGTGCAAATGGTAGTGGGGATGGTGAGTGCAGGTGAGCGTGGTGTGGTGGTGGGTGTGCTGGTGCGAGTCCTAGTGGCTGTAGTGGTAGTGCATGCAGGTGAGAGTGTAGATGACACTGGGAGGGAGGAGGGAGACGACGAGGAGGGGGACACAGTGGAGGCAGTGGATGTTGCTGTGTCTGTATGTGGGTGATGCTTGTGTGAGTGCCTGTGGGATGTGTGGTGCCTATGTTTGACTGAGCTTCCCTTGTATGTTAACATGTGTGCAGGCTGGTCTGATGGTGTGCTTGGGATATGCAGAGGTACAGGGGATTGGGTCTGGGTGGAAGAAGTTGGAGAGGGGAGGTTAGAGACAGGGACAATGGCTGCCAACAGTGCTGAGGCCAGAAATTGCAGGGTTCGATGATGGGCAGCCTGACCAGAATGAATGCCCTCCAGGAATGCATTAGTGTGTTGCAACTCCATTTCTACCCCCTGGATGGCATTCACAATGGTAGACTGCCCAACAGTGAGTGACCTGAGGAGGTCAATGGCCTCCTCACTGAGGGCAGCAGAGGTGACAGGGGCAGGGCCTGAGGTGCCTGGGGCGAATGTGATGCCCACCCTCCTGGCTGAGCGGGCACGGGGCGAAGGCTGAGGGGCTGCTGGGAGGGCAGTGCTGGTGGGGGGGGGGTGGCGGCTGTACCTGTATAAGTGGGGGGCACAGATGTTGCCACCACCACAAAGGAGCTCCCATCGGAGGACGAGTCCGTGTCGCTGGTTACTGATCCGGTGACCGCCGTGAAGTTCCCCTCGCCCTCCGTCCCACTGGTGTACTCTGAGTCTGTGGTGTGGCCCTCCATGGCTATGTGGGATGCAGCCCCCTCGTGCTCCGGTGCCACTGTACCTCCGCCTGATGATGCTGATGCACAAAAGAACAGGGAGAGCACAAAAAGGGGGGGGACAGAGGAAAGACAGGTTGAGTGCATGGCTTACCACAACCGTTTGGCGGACAATACAGACACAGCAGCCCTCTGCACTACGCCGCACTGTTGGGCTCTACAGATGCAGTTCCTGGGATATGGCCTACATGGCTATGGTCGACATCTGCACACATAGATGACACAGGGGCATGTATACCTGTACTTGGCACTCTACAGAGGTGGGGTGGAGTGGCACATGGCCTGCATTACGGAGGGGCCTAGCCTACTGAACTTGCCCTGGCCTAGGGAAACCCACAGCCCTCCTCCCCCACCCAGACCCCTCCACTGCGCGCAAAGTCAGCTGAATGAGAGTGTACTCACCCCCTTGTGTCTGCTGTGATGCCCTCAAGCGCCCATCCAACTCAGGGTAGGCCACCGCCAGGATCCGGAACATCAGGGGGGTCATGGTGCGACGGGCACCCCTCCCACGTTGGGAGGTCATCCCCAGCTGAGCCTCCGCCGTCTTCTTGCTCCAGCGGCGAATGTCCTCCCATCTTTAACGGCAGTGGGTGCTCTGTCTCTGGTGGACTCCCAGGGTCCGGACGTCCTTGGCAATGGCACGCCAAATATTCTTCTTCTGGTGGGCGCTGACCTACATGACATGTACAGGGGAAGAAGAGAAGTCATTACCAACTGCACCGTCGAAGCGAGTGGCCCACATCCCTACCCTTGCCATGTGGGACATGCATTCACAGTCCTTCATGCTCGCAGAACTCTGCCCCCTTCCTTCTTACAACCAGCCCTCTCCACCCAGGCATAGCCCCTACAACTTGCACCCTATGTACTCACCTGTTGGTCTGGAGGACCGTAAAGTAGCGTGTACTGGGGGAGGACCCCGTCCACGAGTTTCTCCAACTCCTGTGCAGTGAAGGCAGGGGCCCTTTCCCCAGACGCACGTGCCATTGTCTCTTCCAGACCGAGGTCACAGCAGCACTTGCAGTATAGGTCCTCTCCTGTCGAAGATCAGGTATCGAGTGATTCAACAGATAGAAAATGGCGGTCACATCCGTGACGGTGACGTCCGCGGTGGTGCGTATCATCACCGCCGGCGCACTTCGTCATTGGCGCCTGGGACACATAGGGTCCAATGTTAACCAATGCAGCATTGCGCATCGGTCTTCGACTGCCTACCGCGACGGTGTACAACGCCAGCGCAGTTACCTCACATCCCATTGTCCCAGTTTAGAGGTCAGGCAGCCGCCATTTCAGGGGCCCACATGGCTTCATTTTCAACTGCGTCACACATATCTAGGCCTGGACTCAACACACATACAGACAACTTTTTGGATTATGTTTCGTGTTCTGTGTAGCTGTGGGTACATACCTCTGAGTTGCTTGACTCTGTGGTCGCTTTTGTCCTTCCTAGGCACCGTCAGCTGGGACATGTGAGGAGATGGCGGAATCCTCCGGTGTACCGACCGCTGGTGGACCTGTTGACAATGGAGGAGCGACATTTAATCATCACCTACAGGTTTGACCGTGCCACCATCCAGGAACTGTGTACCCAGTTGGAGCCAGACCTGATGTCAGCAATCCGCCATCCCACAGGAATCCCCCCTCAAGTGCAGGTGCTATCAGTGCTCCATTTCCTTGCAAGTGGGTCATTTCAAACAACAGTGGCCATGGCATCAGGGATGTCCCAGCCTATGTTTTCCAATGTGTTGTCCATAGTGTTGTCTGCCCTGCTGAAACACATGAGGAGCTACATCGTTTTCCCTCAGGTGGAGGATTTGTCTAATGTTAAAGGTGACTTCTATGCCCTTGGACATATCCCTAACATCATAGGTGCCATTGATGGGACCCATGTAGCTCTGGTCCCCCCCACAGGAGTGAACAGGTGTACAGGAACCGGAAGAGTTATCATTCGATGAATGTACAGATGGTATGTTTGGCAGACCAGTACATCTCCCAGGTAAATGCTGTTCCCTGGCTCTGTGCATGACGCCTACATCCTGCGGAATAGCAGCATCCCTTATGTGATGGGTCAACTCCAGAGGCACCGGGTGTGGCTATTAGGGGACTCTGGTTACCCCAACCTGTCATGGCTATTGACCCCAGTGAGGAATCCCAGGACTAGGGCAGAGGAACGCTACAATGAGGCCCATGGGTGGACTAGGAGGGTGATCGAACCCACCTTCGGCCTCCTGAAGGCCAGGTTCAGGTGCCTCTATATGACAGGTGGTTCACTATTCTACTCACCAAGGAAGGTGTGCCAGATCATCATCGCCTGCTGTATGCTTCACAATCTTGCTTTGCAACACCAGGTGCCTTTTCTGCAGGAGGATGGTCCAGATGACGGTCCAGATGACGGTGTTGTGGCAGCTGTGCAGCCTGTGGACAGTGATAAGGAGGAAGCAGAGGAAGAAGACATTGACAACAGGGACTCAGTCATACAACAATATTTCCAGTGACACACAGGTGAGAACACTTTCTTGACTACTACAAGTACTTTCACACTTCTACCTCTATCCTGTCTGTCAATTTCAACCAGTATTTGGTAACTGAGTTGTACATTTCCATTACGGTTTCACAGGTGTGGTTACCAACGTGTGTCATCTGCTTGCATCCTTCATGGACTTGTGATGTGTGACATAGGTATGTTGACATTACTATTGAGAACGGATTTTGTCACTGTCATAGCTATTACACTTTTTCTAAATCACAGACTGACTCCAGATTGTTTTCTGCTTCAAGGGTGTTTATTGAAGTGCTAATTATTGAAGGGGGTGGTAAAATGGTGAGGGGTCATGGTGGAGGAATGTCCATGGCAGAGTCCAGTCTATTAGTCTCACAGGTGCACTGCCCATATGGGCATAGGAAGTGGAGCTGGAGCAGTTCCAATATGGACAGGGTTACAAAGTGGGACAGTGGGATGACAATCAGGGTGGTCTCATTTCTTGGTGGGGGTCTTGCCATCGTGCTCTGTCCTGTTCCTGGATCTCAGGGACCGCTTGCGGGGTGGTTCTCCATCTGCAGGGGGTGGGGTGCTGGTGTGGTGGTCCTGTGGCGAGGCGTCCTGTCCACTAGCGCCGGCGGAGGTGGTGGGCAGTTCATCGTCCATGCTAGTGTCAGGGGCCCCTTGGAGTGCCACGGTCCCTCATGGTGTTCTGTATGTCCTTCAGCAGCCCTACGATGGTGCCCAGGGCGGAGCTGATGGTTCTGAGTTCCTCACTGAAGCCCAAATACTGTTCCTCCTGCAGGCGCTGGGTCTCCTGAAACTTGGCCAGGACCGTAGCCATCGTCTCCTGGGAGTGGTGGTATGCTCCCATGATGGAGGAGAGGGCCTCGTGGAGAGTGGGTTCCCTTGGCCTGTCCGCCCCCTGTCGCACGGCAGCCCTCCCAGTTCCCCTGTGTTCCTGTGCCTCCGTCCCCTGGACCGTGTGCTCACTACCACTGTCCCCAGGTCCCTGTTGTTGTTGGGGTGGTGGGTTATCCTGGGTTCCCTGTAGTGGTGGACACACAGCTGATTGACGTGTCCTGGGTACGTAGGTATGGGCCCGCTGGGTGGGTGCTGTGCTGGTGTTTCCAGAGGGTGGAAGGTCTGTGTTGGGCTGTGCGTGTGCGAGGGGAACTGACTGTCCCGAGGCCCACGATGGTCCGGGTTTGTCATCCGGATCCAGTTTGCCAGAGCTGCTGTCATCACTGTGGGCCTCTTCTGTGGGTGGGGTAAAGATGTCTGGACCCTCCTGTCTGGTGACGTTAGGTAGTGGTCCTGCAGGGGTGTAAAAGTATGATTATTGCATGTGTGTGTGTCATGGTGTGCAATGGGTGGATGTGCGTGTACTCCAGTGCTAGCATTCCTGTGTGGGGGCTTGTGTGATGATGGTTGGGGGGTGTTATGGGTATGTGCAGTGGGCATGCTTTAGTGAGGGGTGTCCATGCTTTGTTGTGTCATGCAGGGCTTGGTGTTGGGATGGGTGGTTTGTGTTATTAGTACATTAGTGAGGAGTTGGAGTGATAGGGGAGGGGGCGAGGGTGGGGGTCGGTGATAGCATGCAGGTAGGGTGGGGGATATGATAGTTAAGATTTGACTTACCAGTGTCCATTCCTCCACCGACTCCTCCGAGGCCCTCAGGATGCATAATGGTCAAGACCTGCTCCTCCCATGTTGTTAGTTGTGGGGGAGCAAGTGGGGGTCCGCCGCCAGTCCGCTGTACCGCGATGTTGTACCTGGAGACCACGGAACGCACCTTCCCCCGTAGGTCGTTCCACCTCTTCCTGATGTCGTCCCGATTTCTTCGGTGCTGTCCCACTGCGTTGACCCTGTCGACTATTCTTCGCCATAGCTCCATCTTCCTAGCTATGGAGGTGTGCTGCACCTGTGCTCCAAATAGCTGTGGCTCTACCCGTACGATTTCCTCCACCATGACCCTGAGCTCCTCCTCGGAGAACCTGGGGTGTCTTTGCCGTGCCATGGGGTGGTGTAGGTGATGTGTGGGGTGGTGTATGTGGTGATGAGTGTGGTGTTTTGTGCCTGGATGTTGTGTGGGTGATGGTGTTGTGTGCCTCTGTGTGGTGGGGTTGTCTATTCTGTGCTCTCTCTCTGGCCTTCGTCAATCACTTTTGGTCGTATGGGTTTGTGGATGATGTGGGTGTGTGTTTTATATTGTGTTGGGTGTGTGGGAGTGGTGTTTGTATGTGTATCAGGTGTGTGTAATTCGAATTGTCCAATGTGGCGGTGTTTTGGAGATGTGTGTGTATTTTGAGTGCGATGGTGTGTACCGCCAATGGAATACCGCGGTTGAAAGACCGCCACGTGGATTCGTGGGTCGTGATAGCATGGGCGTGTTTCTGTTGGTGTGACGGTGGAGGTTTGGTTTTCGCCAGTTTATCACTGACCTTTGGTGTGGCGGACTTGTGTGGGTGTCTGAATTTCGGCGGATTCCGAGATGTGGGTCATAATAGCTGTGGTGGATTTCCGCAGCTGCGGCGGTGTATTGGTGGTCTTCTGCACGGCGGTAAGCGGCTTTTACCGCCAATGTTGTAATGACCCCCATAATGTGCTACTGGTGAACATTGAGCAACTAATATGCGCAGTGGTGAAACACAAAGTCATTGGTCAAACACAATTAATAGCATCACAGCAGGTCCTGTTTGTATTCCATTTCCTGGCAAGTGGGTCTTTTCAAACAACAGTGGCCATAGCATCAGGGATGTCCCAGCCTGTGTTCTCAAACGGATTGTCCAGAGTGTTGTCTGCCCTGCTGAAACACATGCACAGCTACATCGTTTTCCCTCAGGTAGAGGATTTGCCTACAGTGAAAGGTGACTTCTATGCCCTGGGACATATCCCCAACATCATAGGTGCCATTGATGGGACACATGTGGCCTTGGTACCCCCGTCCCCCGCAGGAGTGAACAGGTGTACAGAAACCAGAAGAGCTACAATTCTATGAATGAGCAGATGGTGTGTTTGGCTGACCAGTACATCTCCCATGTGAACGCCAAGTTTCCTGGCTCAGTGCATGACGCTTACATTCTCAGGAATAGCAGCATCCCTTATGTGATGGGGCAACTCCAGAGGCACCATGTGTGGCTATTAGGTGTGTACAAGGACCCTATGCAGTGTGAATAGTTGTCTGGGCCTGGGGTTGTCCCTAAGGGTTAGTGTGTGTCTAACAGTTGTCCCTCGACATTTGCAGGTGACTCTGGCTACCCCAACCTGTCATGGCTACTGACCCCAGTGAGGAATCCGAGGACAAGGGCAGAGGAACGCTACAATGAGGCACATGGGCGAACTAGGAGGGTTTATAGAGAGGACCTTCATCCTCCTGAAGGACAGATTCCAGTGCCTCCATATGACAGGTGTGCCAGATCATCGTGGCCTGCTGTATGCTGCACAATTTGGCTTTGTGACGACAGGTGCCTTTTCTGCAGGAGGATGGTCCTGAAGGAAGTGTTGTGGCAGCTGTGGAGCCCTTGGACAGTGAAGAAGAGGAGGCAGAAGAAGAGAACATAGACAACAGAAACAATGTGATCCAACAATACTTCCAATGAGACACAGGTAAAAAGACATCACTGCCTCCTACATCTGATAAAATTGTTCGACCTCTCATCTGTCTGTCACTTTCACCCAGTGTATGGACCCTAATTTGTCACTTTCCCTTTTGATTTCACAGATGTGGGTCCCACTGTATGACCTCTGCTATGTTACCTCATGGACTAGAGCTGTGTGACATAGGTATGTTGACAATAGAATGGACATTGCTGTTTCCCGCAGTTATTGCAAATACACATTTGTGAAAGCACAGACTGACTCCAGATTGTTTTGTGGTTCAAGGGTGTTTATGTAAGTGCTAAATAGTGGAGGGGGTTGTAAAATGGTCAGGGGTGATGGTGGAGGAATGTCCATGGCAGAGTCCAGTCTATTGGTCTCACAGGTGCATTGTCCATAGGGGCATAGGAAATGGAGCTAGGGCAGTTTAAGGATGGACAGGGTGACAAGGTGGGACAGAAGGATGACATTCAGGGTGGTCTCATTTCTTGGTGGGGGTCTTGGCATTGTTCTCTGTCTTTGTCCTGGATCTCAGGGACTGTTTGCAGGGTGGTTCTCCATCTGCAGGGGGTGGGGTGCTGGTGTCGTGGTCCTGTGGCGGTGCCTCCTGTCCACTAGCGCCGGCGGAGGTGGTGGGCAGTTCATCGTCCAGGCTAGTGTCAGGGGCCCCTTGTTGTGCCACAGTGTCCCTCCTGGTGTTCATGAGGTCCTACAGCACCCCTACAATGGTGCCCAGGGTGGTATTGATGGATTTGAGTTCCTCCCTGAACCCCAAATACTGTTCCTCCTGCAGCCGCTTGACTCCTGGGAATGATGGTACGCTCCCATGATGTTGGAGAGGGCCTCGTGGAGAGTGGGTTCCCTGGGCCTGTCCTCCCCCTGTCGCAAAGCAGACCTCCCAGTTCCCCGGTTTTCCTGGGCCTCTGTCCCCTGAACCATGTGCCCACTGCCCCCAGGTCCCTCTTGTTCTTGGGGTGGTGGGTTGCCTGGATTCCCTGTAGTGGTGGACACACTGCTGCTTGACATGTCCTGGAGTGCTGTGCTGGTGTTTCCTCAGGGGGGAGGCTCTGTGGTGGCCTGTGACTGTGTGAGGAGAACCGACTGTCCTGAGGTCCCAGATGGGCCGGGCTGGTCATATAGATCCAGTTGGACAAAGCTGCTGTCATCACTGTGGGCCTCTTCTGTGGGTGGAGTGGACATGTCTGGAACCTCCTGTCCGGTGACGTTGGGTAGGGGTCCTGCAGGGGTGTAAAGGCATAATTATTGCATCTGTGTGTGCCATGGTGTGCAATGGGTGGGTGACCCTGTACCCCAGTGCTTACATTCTTGTGTATGACCTTGTGTGATAATTGGTTAGGGGTCTGTGTGGGTATGTGTAGTGGACATGCATTGGTGATGGGTGTCCATGCTTTGTTGTTGCATGCAGGGCTTGGTGTTGGGATGTGTGGTTTGTGATAGTGGGACATATGTGAGGAGTTGGAGTGATGGGGGTGAGGGTGAGCGTTGGGGTATGTGATAGCATGCAGATAGGGTGAGGGATGAAGTAGTGAATGATTTGACTTACCAGAGTCCAGTCCTCCAGCTACTCCTGCGAGGCCCTCAGGATGCAGTATAGCCAAGACCTGCTCCTCCCATGTTGTTAGTTGTGGGGGAGGAGGTGGGGGTCCGCGGCCAGTCCTCTGAACCGCAATGTGGTGTCTTGAGACCATGGGTCGTTCCACCTCTTCCTGATGTCATCCCGTGTTCTTGGGTGCTGTCCCACTGCGTTGACCCTGTCCACGATTCTGCGCCAAAACTCCATCTTCCTAGCTATGGAGGTGTACTGCACCTGTGATCCGAATAGCTGTGGCTCTACCTGGATGATTTCCTCCACCATGACCCTGAGCTCCTCCTCAGAAAACCTGGGGTGTCTTTGCGGTGCCATGGGGTGGTGTGGGTGATGTGTGAGGTGGTGTGTGTTGTGATGTGTGGGGTGATGTTTAGGGGTGTGTAGTGTTTTGTGCATGGATGTTGTGTGAGTGATGGTGTTGTGTGCCTCTGTATGCTGGTGTGGTCTTTGCTTTGCTGTCTCTGCTTCTGCCAAATTTTTGGTTGTAAGGGTTTGTGGGTAATGTGGGTGTGTGTTTTACATTGTATTGGGTGTGTGGGAGTGGTGTGTGTATGTGTATCAGGTGAGTGTATTTGGAATTGTCCAATGTGGTAGTGTTTTGTAAATGTGTGTGTTTATTTTGAGCGAGGCGGTGTGTTCCGCCAATGGAATACCGCGGTTGAAAGACCGCCGCGTGGATTCGTGGGTCGTGATAGTGTGGGTGTATTCCTGTTGGCGTGACAGTGGAGGTTTGGTTATCGCCAGTTTATCACTGACCTTTGGTGTGGCGGACTTGTGTGGGTGTCTAGATTTTGGCAGATTCTGAGCTGTGGGTTGTAATAGATGTAGCAGATTTCCGCGGCGGTGTGTTGGCGGTCTTCTGCACAGCGGTAAGCGGGATTTACCGCCAATGTGGTAATGAGGGCCTGTATCTCTGCTGATGACCTTGCAACCTGAAGTACATAGGTCTCGCGTGCAGATGTGAGCGCCACATGTTTTTCAAACAATAAAGCCCTGAGTCTGCTCAACTTGTCAAAATTCACATTTGAAGTAGCGATATGGGGCCAAATTTCAGCTAATTCCCTCTGTTGTGTAGGAGAAAAAGTACATTCCCGCGGCATGTGACAATCTTAGAGACCGAAACGACATAAACTATTCCGCCTCGCATCCCACAACAGTTCTCATTATTGAGGAGGACATAGCTGCCATTCGAGAGCACCTGGAACGCAGGTCTAATCAAGGTGACTGGGACTCCCTTCAGATAACAAGCCAAGTTTGCGGCTGAAGCGTCACACAACCCCATGTAAGGACAGCTGTTTACAAACCATTGAATGGCTGACAGAAGTCTTGCATTCACTACCACTAAGTCTTGCATTTACTACCGCTAAGAAAGACCTCTTTCATGCCACTGAGACATTTGTATGAGAAGGGTAGCTTTACTGCCGCGGTCAGAATGGGCAGGAAAGCACCGCCAGCCTGTTGGCGGTGCTTTCCTTCGGTCACGGCCCTGGCGGTTTTTACCGCCAGGGTCGGAATGACCCCCTTTTTTCTTAGCCATTAGTTGTTGTTGTCGCATTAAATTAATTGTGGAAAATATGTCCCTTGCGCTAACGTGTTCCCAGGGAACGCGACCTGCCTTCAGTGTTTGTAGTGTCCAACCCAACTGCATAATGGACCTTAGTTGACTCTGTCCATGGTGTAACAAAGACATGTCACTCTGTATTATGCCTATTGCAGAAGAAACAATGTTGGTTAAGGTGTATATCCAGTCGGACAGGGTATTAACCCCATTACCTACAACAGCTAATGCCTTCTGTAAGTTTTCCTGATCTATTTGCCTTATCCGGGCAGCAGCTTCTTGTTGAGAAAGCTTCCAAATTTCATTATAGATTGCATATAAGAAGCGCTTTCTGCATTGTTTTCTGGGGCCTAACAGGAAATCCTGTAAGTCAGTATTATTAGACAGGAGATTGAGGTGTTCTCTAACCGCATCTAGCAAGGAACTCTTCGACCATTGCTGGCATAGTTTCCCTACACTGTATGTTACTATACCCGCATGTTCAGATGACACATAGTGAGGGTCTGGCCTACTTGTTCTAAAAAAAAACATGGAGGATATAAAACATTTATGACACCCATTTGTATCTATTGGGCACAATACCTACCCACCAGGACGTGAAAGTGAAGCATTAAACGTGCTATTCTAGACCCATTCATCGAGCTGATCTTCAGTTGCATTTACATACTTTTGCCATTTATAAACTTTTGCGGGGAGGGGAACACTGGACGCATTCAATTCCTTAATTTTTGCTAAGCTTAAACAGCTTGTCTGTTGTACAGTTTAATTTAAAAATATCATTTGATATTTCAAATATCAGGCATCCTCCAAATAAAGCTTCCTTCCCCCTTTTTTGCCAATTTTTTGTTCCCCACACACTTTTTAAGTCAATCGAGAAACAAAGGAATCCAAATAAATGAATTTCGTATCTGTCAGTAATATATGTACATTTTCCATCAATGGCAATTTGAAATAATATGACTCAGCATTTTTAACATTGTGCCCAGAAAAATATGCAAATTTTTCAGAATAGGTTTTAGAACTCCCCTGTGGTGGAGTTGGACAATGTTCCCATTGTGTGTAATTAAAAATAGTCTTTGGGCTACTTGCTCTGTGAATCAAATGGTGTCCATAATAATTATAGCAAAACATGTCACCATAATTCTCTTTAGATTTATAAACATCCTCACTTTCAAAAACAGTAAAATACTGCAATTCAGTCATCATGGAATCAACTGTTTTTACATCCCAGTCATCAGAAACAGCTCTGGGTATTATTACATCGTTCATAGAAAGTTTAAACACATACGGTGTTTGAATGACCTCCGTAGGGCCGTATATATCAAATGTGACTTTAGCCCAAACAATCCCATCAGGAATTGATAAAGCGGAAATGTTCACGAAAGACAAGTCTCTGCGGAACTTGCGAGAAGAAAAATGGGCTTTTAGGACCTCATCCACCAGTTCAACTGTTGATCTTTCAGGAAGGTAATGACCATGTGTTAATAGAAAGAATGTCATTAAAAAAGGCAAGCCAAGGGAGAAAAGCTAATACAGTCAAGAAAAGCCACAGATAGTTCCATGTGAAAAAAAGTACTTTGTTTTAAGCCACTTTATCAGCTTACGTGTTTTTGGTAGTTCAGATGTAGAAGAGGCAAATGAGTCCGAGAAAGAGTTGTTGATGTCGGCAAAGTATCCAGAAGCAGTTCGTGCAAAACCTGGAGCCGTATGTTTAGAAGCAGAACTGGCAGGTGTCTCCAGCGGTGGTTCACAGTAAATGATGCTATCCGTCTGTGTAGAAGTTGTGTTAAATTGATCAGTAATTTCTGTGTTGTTTGTTGTAACAGATGTTAGTGGAACTAATGCAAGATCATTTTCCTCGTTGCTGCTCAAAACTTGTAGAGGGACATCTCGGCCAGTAGTGAGAGGGATTCGGGAGCAACTGGCTGATCCTCTTGGTCTGTTGTGCAGCATCGGCCACATGGTTTAACTTGACATTGTCAATAAATACAAAGCAGTTTTCTTTAGCGCCAGACAACAGTGGTAGGATGACAGTTCTGGTACCGTGTATTCCCAAGACTAGGACTGGTGCATGATAAGAAGGACCAAACTCCTTTTTCACAGCAACTTTTTCACGTACTAGATCCCCAACCTTTGCAATCCAGCTGGTAGATGTTATTGGTACATCCTTAATTCCTGCCGAGGCAGCACTGGCTGAAGCATTGTCGTCATGGAACTGTTGTAATTTGTGCAAGACAGTGACACGTTCATTTATGTCAAAAGGTGTTTCCGCCGCCTCCACACCAGGACCATCAAGATCTGGAACATACATTTGAGTTCCAAGCAGGCACTTGTATCAAATACGACCCCCCGGGGACCTTCTAGGCAGAATATTAAGTGCTCTCTGGACTCCATAAAGGTGATTAAGCCAACTATGACCCATACCTAATACTCTGGCTGCTAAGGACTGCTTTAAATCACAGTTTTGTCGCTCCACTACACTATTTCCGTTGAGATGAAATGGATACAAGTAATGTAGTTGGACCCCTAACAAAGCCATGGCCTCCCTGAATGCCCTTGGGGCAAAACAGGGCCCTGGTCCGAGTGGAAAGCCGCAACTGCATATGTGCCGATAAAGACTTGCAAATCTTGAATAACAGTCCGAGCGTCAGCCGAGCGTTGTGGCCACACCCATAGAAATCTGGAGCAAGAGTAAACAGCACCTAAAATGTATTTGTATGCACTGTACGGTATTAGGGGACCGCAATGGTCAAGTACACACATTGTAAAGGTTTGTTGGAAATTAGGAGGGGTGTCGGCGGTGGGGTTTGACGTGGAACCTTTAATTTGTTGGCAGATGTCACAACAAAGGTCATGCTGCTTGGTCTGTTTGTATAGACGTGGCCACCAATAACGTGCTTGCAATAATGATATTGTAGCCGCCACACCAGCATGGGCATATGCATCCCCCTCATGTGCTACTTTAATCAATTCTGGTCTTATGTCTTTATTGGGAATTACTTGAACTCCCTTGCCTGGTATTTTTACTTCTGCGTCAAGGAAGCCTCCCATTCAGTAGCAATATTTAGCAGGAAATTATTTTGGATAGTGCGTGCCTTCAGCCGTGACTTTCACGGCAGCCCGTGTGTCATCGTCTGGTTTAGTTCCAGAACAAGTTAGTGAAGCAACAGAAGCCGTAGCTACTGCTGATTTGGCTGCTTCTTCAGCCAGTAAATTTAGAGCAACGTGTATTCCAATGCGCTGGTGTTCAAGTGTATGTACAACATGGATGTTTGGTAGTGTTTCCTTCAGATCTGCTACTTTCCCCCCACAGGACTCTGTGTTTGATGGTGTTACCTTTAGAATCCCTGAACCCATTCTGGTGCCAGTAGTGCAGATATTCATTGAAGGACTGGACACAATAATACGAATCACAGACAATCAGTGTTAGCTGTGCGGGATCCGCATGTTCCAGTGCCATCACCAGAGCCTTTAGCTCTGCTAGTTGTGCTGTGCAATCCCCTAGGGTTTATGTGAATGTATGTTGCAGACAAAATGTATTACCCTCCATGTAGCCACTTACGACCGCACAAGCAGTGGAGTATTGATGCCTTGTACCAATTGCAGGTTGTGCCGAGCCATCAATGTACATGACTCTTTCATATTGATCAATAGGCAGTGTATTTGTTGGAACTGGATATTCTAGTTCATATTACAAAACTTCTTGAGTTTGTAATTTTGGGTCAAAGATATAGTCAACATCAATGGCTGTCTAAGATGTTGCCCATTGAATCCGACGTGGATGTAATGCTTTAGCTTTTGGAACGCTCGCTTTGGTAACACCCTCAAGGGCTAGGATTGGAGTTACAACAATAATTCGATTCCCCTGGGCCAGTGGTCTTTCTTTAATGACAACCATTTGAACAGCAGCAAGAATTTTCTCAGTGGGAGCAAAGTGTTGTTCTGCTGCTAAATACAAATGTGATTTGTATGCTATCGGGACTGTCTCACCCTCATTAAAAGTTACATAGGTGAAACCAATGGCACCAGCAATTACTCTGATGACCAGATGTTTTTTATTTTCCCTTGTGTGTAAGATTGTCTGTTTGCAAAGCTCTGAGAATGCGTGTGTGTGTTCGACTGCCCAGAATTTACTTGAAAAGTCAGGATGTATTAAGTCATGTAATCGTTTTATTCGTGATGCGTAATCTGGAATGTAAATTCTACCAAAATTTGGGAAACGTACTAGTGATTGGAGTACTTTATTGGTATTTGGAGGTTGTAACTGTGCGCATTTTTCTAAGAATTGTGGTGTAGGCTCTTTCCTTCACTTGATCATTCGTAACCCAGAAAAAGAACACTATGGAAGGCTATTTTTTTTTAATTGAATTTATAGCTGAATTCGGCAAATCCTACAACAATGAGAGCTACCCATCTTAGATGCTGCACTAATTCATCATCCGTGAGATA
The DNA here is from genome assembly GCF_031143425.1 of Pleurodeles waltl. Taxonomy (NCBI): domain Eukaryota; kingdom Metazoa; phylum Chordata; class Amphibia; order Caudata; family Salamandridae; genus Pleurodeles; species Pleurodeles waltl. Next base: position 1,606,759,358 of record NC_090445.1, read on the forward strand.
GATATCATCTACATAGCACAATGCTTCAGGGTCAATGTTGTGCAATATTGAAGTCACACAAGCCGCAAATATTCCTGAACTGTTCTTGTACCCCTGGGGTAAACAACAGAGTTTTTTCTGGGAGCCTAGTGCGCTGAAACTAGTTAGGCTGCTTCTCGCAGGTGCTATATTTTGGCCGAAGAAACCATTGGAAATATCCAGTGCTTTTTTTTTATTTTGTGTGCACTATGTTGTTCATGAGTGCTGTGCTGTGTGAGTTTTGTATAGCGTATGTGCGTGTATGACTGTTGAAATGTCTGTAGTCTAAGACTATTCTGTACGAATGGTCCGTTTTAGCTACTGGGAATAAGGGATTATTCATTGGTGAGACGCAGGGTTTGATTAGGCCCTAGTACTCCAGTTGTGTGAGGATTTCCCTGACGGGTGCTTTACTGGGGTTGAGGTTTAGGTTGATTTTTAATTGTAATTACATGATAGGGGGAATCTGTATCCCACCCCACGTGGTTGCGATATAATAATGTGGGTGCCTCTGACAATGCCCAATCAATGGCATAGGATTCTGTGAGCTCATCGGGAACAAGGGGTGAGAAAGAAGGTTTGATAACATCTTCCCCATGTGGGCAAGTATGGACAAATTCAGGTGGCCAATCCCTTTCGGCCAATAGAATATCATATATATTTATGATGCGGTCCCAAAAGATTGCGTCAATTTTAGGTTCAATGTCTCCTGCTATCTGTAACGTTACTTTATACACCCGATCAGGCGTGGAGACACGCATGTCTGCAGTTTCAACTTCTAAGAAGTCATCAGTTGCTTTCACCTCCAGATGCTCTTGATGATTCCAGCGAACTATTGTGACCTCTGCTGAGCTAATAGCGCTAATGCCCACTTCTTGTTCTTCAATAGAGCCCTCTTCTTGAGTGGCATGTCGAACTGCAATCGCTGCCACTTTTTTCTTTTTAACTTGTGGTTTTGTTGGGGAAGTTTCTTTTTTAACAAAAACTTCTGTAGGGCGTTGTGATTCCTGTCTGGGTTTCACCTACTCAGTTCTTCGCTCTGACCGCCCACTTCTCTCACTGCGTTTTTCCGGTGAGTCCTGAAAGGAACGAGATTGGCGTGTATCAGTATATTGATATCTGTCAGGCATTTTTATATTATCTCTATTTCTGAGATTATATCTATTCTGTGGGGTCTTCGTATGCAGAGATTCTCCCCTTTCTTTTTTAGGTGTTTATTGTTTTTTCTCCAGGTTGTTTTTTACAACCCTCAGGAGCTTGCTTGGTAGAATCTTTAGTAGATTCACCTTGAAAATGTGGTTTGTAGGTCTGGCCCCCAGAGTATCTCGACCAATACTACAGTAGGTCTCCGTGATAATCTTTGGCATCTCACGTTCTTGATCCTGTGGAGGAACATCCCGGAGCTGCGTTCACACTACTAGTGCAACTGCTTCCCCTTCAAGGTTACTTAATATAATTGAGGATACTGTGGCAAAATTTCCCATTAGTTGCATCTAGGGCGGGGCAGCCCCGTATTCATCTAGAATTTGTTTTAACACTTCCGGTAAATTGGCAAGTGTCGGTGTACCATGTGCAGTAGTATAGAGCGTGGCAAATACCATGGCCCAAGAATTGCAGTTATCTCCTGCGGGAACCATCTCAAATGGCAAGCACATAGTTAATATTCTATGCTTATCCTGAGGTCCCGTTTGGGGAAATATTGCTTCCAGTGCATTTATTTTTTGAGCTAACCAAAACGGAATCTCTTCTCGTTTGGCGGGTGCTTTACCCATGATCGAATGTACAGTCGCAGGATTGATGCGTGGCGTTACTACATGTGGTTGCGCCGGAGCAGCATGTGCTGGGTTTGTGTTTAATGTTTGCATTACACACTGTACTAATCGCCTGTATATTGCTATCAGCTCAGCATACAAGCGACAAACCTCATCTACTGTTAAATTTGCTGCAGCAGGGTGAGGTGTATAAGGGGCCAATAAAGGCCAGGTAGGACCATTCTTACTTAGAGGACCTAACCTAACGCATAGAATTGTATGGGTTAGGGCGCCATCAAGCCAATTATTGTGTCCTTGATAAGATAGACGTATGTCTCGATATGCATATGCTCTGTACTGTGCAGGTATATTTGAAGGTGTATAGTGATGAAATGTATTTGTGTTCCCATCAGCTACTGGAAATGTGACCCAAGAATAAAAAAATTCTGTTCTATAGGCTGGATGAGCCTCAACAACAAATGTAACTGACCCCCCTGGGCCGTTAGGGCATGTGCCAAGAAATGTGCAGTAAGGGGTGGGTGCATATTGACTGTAATTGCTACCTGTTGTGGGTTTGCCATGATGAATGGTAAATTTTTGTTTAGAGATAAGCACACCAAATGGGGATTATCATTTTAGAGTTCAAGCTTGAACAACCAACAGCGTTCATTAGGTACTTCCTACTTAGCTGAGGAGAAAAATCCTCGATACCATGGATGTCTCCCTATATAGTACTGAGGTGTCTTTGTATGTAGTGAGACAGAGATACTCAGGAGGACCCGAAAATTAGCGCCTGACCAAACGTTGGCAGCGCCATGTCGCATAGGCTGTCATTATCCTAATGAGACTACTGGATCTGGGCAGCAGAATCACTTGCACTGTGGTTGACTGAGTCTGAACCCACTTCAGGTGACACCTGTCGGCCTAATCTGGGTTTTGCTCTGGCTGACTAGCAGTGCCTCATCTCCACCGAAGAGCAGGGATGATTGGGCAACCAAGCGCATGACACAATTGACTCCTCGGGTAAATCGTGGTCACTCAGATCTCATCCATTTCTCTCAGTTACATTAGTCTCACATATACAAGGACAAGCAGAGGCAGATTATATTTCAATAAGGTTTTATTGAAGTAACTGCATCTTAGATAATAAAGCATGTACTGCAATAATGAGGACGATGAAGCATGACAGGACTAAAATTGTGACAAGGAGAGTTAAGCATAGAAATAATGCTGCCATATTGTCACTAGAATCATTAAAATAGCTCCTACCTAGGCTAAGTAAGAGCACAGCATGTTAAGCTCTAACTCTGCCCTTCAGGTTCCCCTGGGAAGACATCATCCCTCATACCTGAGCAAGAGGCCTGTAGTCTGCATAAGCAGCTGCAGCGAAGCACTCAGCAATCAGCATAGTCGTGGTCATCTGGCTGGAATCTCCCTTTAACGTACATGGGTCAAAGTAGTGTTTTTATAATAAAACAGCTGATGTTCCAAGAAAGGATTCCCACGTAAGAGTGTGTGTGTTTCTGTGAACATTAGGGACATAGCGTTCCACGTTTGCCGGCTTGCAGCCTCAAGAAAAGCACAGACTGAAAGAAATGTCTTGTTTAAGAATGCAGTGCTGGCCTAGGCAAAGAACAGCTAGATAGAGAAAATAAAACAACACTGCAGATGTGGCTATTGTTAAAATAATAAAACAAAGCTGACTAAAATATATCTAAGTTAAAGTGCACAGCGGCAGGCCTAGTTTGCTAAAATAACGTGTATGAAGCTGTAACTAAGATGGCTACACAACAAGAGCACCTGGTGGATGGGGTCCTACCCCTGTATGAACAGCTGTATGGGCCTCCAGACCAACAGGTGTGTACACCATGGGGACGTTACATGCGACAAGGCTGCATGGAGATGTGTGTGTTTGGTGGCAGTGTGTCATTTGGGTGGGGGGTATGGCTGGTGGTAGTGTACATGCAGGGCTCCCGGTGATGTGTACGCCTGATGAGGGGAAATGGTTTTTGTGGGCCATGTGTGTGACAGGCTGGATTGTATGGTTAATGGTGTCCTCCTGATTGTGTTTCCTCTGCAGTTAAGCGCCCATCAGAGGAAGGGATTGTCGCATTCCACCGCCAAGGACGTGCGGACCCTGAGGGTCTGTAGCAGGTGGAGCACCGACTGCAGGAAACGGTGGGAGGACCTGAGACGCTAGGCCCAGAAGACCGCAGAGGCCCAGATGGGGATGGCCTCCCAACGAGGGAGTGGTGCCCGTCGGAACCTGACCACCCTGATGGCCCGCATACTGGCGGTGGCCTACCCAGAGCTGGATGTGCGCTTGAGAGCAGCACAGCAGCCACAAGGGGGTAAGTCTAGTGTGTGTGACATCCATCTTAGTTGCCTGGCATGGGATCCTGGCATGGAATCCTGGTGGTAGGTTTAAGTCAGTGGGTACCCCTTAATGCCAGCTCATACATTGCTGTGTGGTCCTGCTCAGGGTAAATGGGTGAATAGCAAAATTTGGATAGCTACCTAGGTGGCATTCTATATCAGACAGGGCTTAGTAGGTCCCAGGAGGGGTGCAGATGGTGGTGTTTGGCTCTCATCCTGCTGTGCTACCTAGCCAATGGAATGCCAGTGTGGTGCATACTGCTCAATCTTGGTCCCTGTGTGTGATGGTGATGTGTATGTCATCTGTGTTGTTGGTGCTGTGATTGACCCAGTGCACCCTTTCTCCCCTCCCATTTTCTTCTGTCATCCTATCCATGTGTGCATTAGCAACATCTGACGGAGGAGCAGGAGCAGGGGCCTCCGCGAGTGAGGGAGCTGCAGCCTATGGGACCCAGGAGGCAGAGTCCACCGACGCCGAGAGAACCAGTGGGACGGAGGGTGAGGTGAGCACCACAGTGGGGACAAGAGCTGACAACACTCACTCTGAAACCTCCTCCGATGGGAGCACCCTGGTGGTGGCGGACACCTCTGGAACCACCTCAGCTACATGTAGAGTCGCCACCCCCTGTACCTGCACCCCCCTCCCAGTAGCCGCCCCACCGAGTTGCCAGTGCTCGCTCACCCAGGAAGGTGGGCATCTCCTTCGTCCCAGGGACCTCAGGTCCTGCCCTAGTGAGTCCTGCTGCCATCAGTGAGGAGGCTATTGACCTCCTGAGATCCATCTCTGTAGGGCAGACAACCATAGTGACGTCCAGCCACAAGCACTCACACAAACAACAGACAGTTGCACACACAACATCCACTGCCTCCAGTGTCTCCCCCTCCTCCTCCTTCACAGTCACATCCACACTCACACCTGCATGCACTGCATCAACAGCCACCACCGCCATCACCACCTCGTGCAGCACACCCACCTCACTTGCAGACACCTCCACAACATCCATCCACACGTCGTGTTTGTCCTCTCCCACCCTGTCTGCCCCCCTCCTAAGAAACACAAACGCTCACACTCAGACACCACAAAGCATCCCAATTATCACACGCACACTGTCCATGCACCTGCACCCAAGTCCAGCAGACGTACACCCCCTACAACCACTCCCTCTACCTGCACTCCCATCCCTCCTCCCACATCCCGCCCCAAAGTCACTAATAAGCTTTTCCTTGCCCATCTTGACTTCTTTCCACCCCCTCTGCCCCCTAGTCCTGCCCGTAAGCGCAGGGTTCCAAGGACTCAGCTCAGCACCTCAGTCAACCAGTCTGCCACTGCTTCCACCAAGAAATTTGCTGTTGCCACTAAGGGGCCCCTGAGTGTGACTGCAGCCACTCCCATTAAGACCATTCTTGAAGGTGAGTATTTCATTTTCTGTGATGTTCTTCCGCCAGACTTTTGATAGAGTTGCTACCGCCACGGAAATCCTGGTGGTGTGCTTTGTCATAATATGGTGGCCGGTCCCTTAACTTCCACATGGCTGTAGGTGGCTACCCCTGTGGTCGGTGGTGTTAACGCCCTGGTGGTTGGTGTGGTACATTGGCTGTCTATGGGAGGTCTCACCGCCATGGTCATAATTTGGAGGTAATTACCGCCAGCTTGTTAGTGGTATTACCGCCACTTAAACAATGGCGGTCGGTACACCGCCAATGTCATAATGAGGCCCTATGTGTGTTGGCCACCGCCGCTCCCAACCTGCCTTGTATGAGAGCATCTTCTAAATGATTTATGTTTACCCCCACGTCCAGAACATCTTGCACTGTCATGCCAGAACCTGCTGAGAAAGTGCTTCACGCTCCTGTTGTGTGACACTTTACAGGGAGAACAAGCAGGACTTGGTCTAGTTCAGTTTTAGGCCCAAGATCTTTCCAAAATCTTACAGCATTTCTATCACTTTAATGAGGTCTCTATGGACATTCCACAAGTACACCAGTGCATCGTCCATGTATAGGGAAATAACTTCCCAAGTATCACGTCTGGGGATCCCTCGCTGTGGTACCTGTAGGCGGACGAGACTTGTGAGGGGTTCCATTGCCAGAATGAAATTTATCAGCAACAATGGGCATCCCTGTCTGGTGCCTGTATGCACCCAAAACTCAGTGGAGATCTAGAAAAGAGAAAATAGGCCAGAGCACACAGAGTGTTGTGTCCAAAAGTGTTGCAGGGATGAAGAGCCCCGGTGGTTTGTTGAAGGTAAGCGAAAGTTTGAGGTTGAAGAAAACGTCCAGAATCTTGATTAGTAGAGATAGCCTTTATTCGTAGGTGTTGAAGAGCATGATAATTGCAGAAAAACAGCCAACACGTGTTTCGTCACACAAGTGACTTCATCAAGGCTGGGCCGTCCGGCCTGAGTGAACAATGTTATTAAGATCTGTGGGCTGGAAAAAGTGATAATGATCTTATGGATAGTGGAAATTTCAAAGTGGTACGGTTGCCTGAGCAACAGAAGGCTGGTTTAAGTATTAGATCACGTCGGTAAAGAAAAGTATGAAAGGCCCTGATAAGCCGTAGAGAAAAGACCTCAGAGAAACAGGTCACGAAGGCGCGGTGAGCAATCAAAGAGCGATCTGTCTGCCTGTGCAGACCCCAAAACCCATTCTCTTCAACATTGCAGTTACATAGAGCCCTTCCAGAGTATCAAAAGCCTTCTTGGTATTGAGGGATAAGGCTGTGGGTGGTGAATCCCGTCACATGCTTTCTTCCATGATTCAAAATAAATGGTGTAGTTTCAGAAGTGTGTTCCTGCTTGGGATGAAGACATTTTGATTGGTGTGTGTCAACATAGGAAGGAATGCTATTAGTCTATTTGCAATGATCTTCCTGAGAATTTTGCAGTCAGTGTTAAGAAGAGACATCGGTCTATAGGAATGCACCTCCAAAGGATTGGGAAGGACTACGATCATCGCTTCTTGTATGGTCTCTGGCAGGGTGCCCTTGTCTCTGGCTTGTTGGTACAATTGAAGGAGTAGGTGTTGTTCTATGGGTGGAGAAGAATTCCAAATGCAGTCCATCCATTCCCAGGGTTTTGCTGTGTGCTATCTGATTGATTGCAAGGCGAAGTTCCCCAATCTTTACTGGCTCGTCTAGTGTATTACACTGTATAGGGTCAAGCCTCGGGAGCAGGCCTTGTTAAACCTTCTTAAGGTTTTTTTTTTTTTTTCTTTTGAAAACTACAATTTTAGACATATTTGTAATTCTGGTGGCTGTATGTCCGATAGGTTACGAGAAAGCATATATTAGATACTGTAGGCCTGAGCTGATGGCAGCAAGCCAATGATAAAGGTTAGGTGCCTGATTGGTTCATTGAAAAAAGTCATATCAGATATAACAGAATGGATTTATTTATAATGGAAGGTAATGACAAAGAAACTAGGCCTGACTTATTCATTGCAAAAAGCCTGTGTTAAAGCATTTAGGCTTATAAACTGTCGGACTGTTGTTACACTATGTTAACGTCTGTAAACATGGACTGCATTAATAGATTCTGATAGAATTCTCTAGTAGGCAAGGGGGTCTGGTGTTGATTTCTTCTGAAAAAAGGTTACGGGTAAAAGATTTGCACTACCAGAACCCTTGTTAGGCCCTATTCGGAGGCCTTGTATATACTGTTTTGCCAACTGTAATTTTGGACATATTTCTAATTTTACGGCTGCATACTTAATGCTTGCATTCTAGAAAAGTTTATGCTCAATATAGTACCAAAATGGTTTTATATATATAACCATCTCATGCCTACTATATTGAGCATAAGCTGTACAGGTCAATTATGAAGGGAATGGGCTTGACTGGTTCACTAGGAAAAGTTATGTCACATGCCAAAGGTCCAATCTGTTTATTTTTAAAAATTAAGTCAAAGGCAGAGGGCCAGGCGTATTTACTGTAAAAAGTATAGGTAACAGACAACAGATCTTTCTGAGCAATTTTTTTATCAATCAATCAATTTTTATTTAATGATATGGAACTCATATGGATGGCCACGTAAAAACAATATAAAAACTACAGGGAGCATTCAAATATTCCAACATACAAGAGGTTGAGGGAGGTCTTGAAGGCTCCTCTGTCGGAGGCGTCCTTGCTGGCGTACCATCTCCTCCCCAGTTGTTTGCTGTCTCATTTCCCTTGTCTGAGTTCTTGGGTAAACTAGCTAGCCTTTTTGGACAAATTTCTCTGGATGTTGCTCTTGATGGGAATTATGCTGTCGGCGCAATTGGCAATCCAGGAGCTGATGTTTTCTACTCGCTGTTTGAGACTGGTGGCAGTAGCTGGGTTGGAGGTATTGAGGGCATCGTCCAGCTAGTCATTGAGATTTTGTTCCACCTCCAGTGTGGGGGTGCTGATCATCTCGTGCAGGTGCGGTGCTCAAGAGGCTGAAGTGGAAGATGGAGTGATCGGTCCATGTTAGTTCTGTGACATGGCTGTGTTTGATGCGGTTCCTATACGTGAAAATGGGGTCCAGTGTGTGTCCTCCGGTGTGTGTAGGGTCGAAGGCGATCTGGGCCAATCCAAACCTGCTCATACTGTCAAGGTGGAATGCAGTGTTGTTGTAATTGGGGTCGTTGATGTGGAAATTTAGGTCACCAAGGAAGATGTAGCCCTTGGAGTCTAAGGCTAGGAGAGCAATGAAGTCTGCAATGGGGTTGCAGAAGCTGGAGCGGGGGCCTGAAAGTTAGTATGCGAGGGTGTTAAACTCATTGCTTCTAATAGAGGCAGCTATGTTGGAACTTTAAAAAACAGAGATGCACTATGTACAACACAATTGCAAAATGACTATCCACTGCGATGCTTACATTTTAGTTTTCTATTGCAAGGATATGATATGCCAACCAAGTTAAGATTGATCCATGTTTTCTTATTTCTCCTTTTAATCTTTTAATTGATTATCCATGTGCTTCTTGAATTTGGGTATCTGTTTTATTTCAGATAGGTAGGTGGGTGAATACAAGAATGAATCGGCGGGTGAATAAGTGGATGTATGAGTGTAAGGATGAATGACTTATTGGGTGCCTAAACTCATCAGTGAAAGAAGAGCCAGTTTCAGTTATAAGCGAGACTTATTGACACAGTGCAGTCTACGCCATTGCCAATGCTTGTTCAGTCCTGCTTGCTTTCTTCCAAATGCTGACCATCCTGTTAAAACCCATTCTGCAGCCCAGTGGGTTGACTTTTTGATTCCATATATTTGACTACTTCTAATGGGGTAGCCCTTTCATTGCCTCCTCATCTCTCTTTGCTGTTAAGGTCACTTCCTGGTGAGAAATAGTTCCTCCTGCCAGATGTACCACCAAGCAAAAGAGTAAAAAGTGTCCTATGCATTCTTCAAACAATACAAACGTCCTGTCATGTGATATAAGACGCCATACTGACCTCACATCCAGTTTTGTTTCTTCTGTGTATCACCAAGCGCAGATTAGAAACGTTGCTTAGTGTGTCCACTTCATTCTACTATGAAACAATCTACTCTATATCACTGCACTATATGCCACTCTTCTCCACCCTTCTCTATTATGCCACTGCACTATGTGCCATTCCACTCTTAACCGCTGCATTCTACACAACTGCAGTCACTGCACTCTATATCACTATACTCTACCCCACTCTACACCACTGCACTCTGACACTCTACTCAGCAACACTGTGCTCTCTGCCACTGAACTCTACACTAATCTGCTCTGCACTACTCCACTGCATTCTACGGCACTATACTCTTTACCACTCTATGCTATTCTACTTTGCACCACTCTACACCACTGCATTCTACGGCACTATACTCTACTCTTTACCACTCTATGCTATTCTACTTTGCACCACTCTACACCACTGCACTCTATGGCACTCAATTCTACTCTGCATTCTATGCCACTGAACTCTATGCCACTCAAATCTACTCTGCTGCACTGCCCTCTGCATCCCTTAACTCTACGCCCCCTCCACTCTACTATGCAACACTCTAATCAACGCCACTGCATTCTGTGACACTGCATTGTAGACCGCTGAATTCAGTGCTATTGCACTCAATACCATTACACTCTACGCCACTGTTCTCTACACCAGTCCACTCTTCTCTATACCACTTAAGTGTATGCCACTCTACATGACTCCACACTATGCCACTCCAATACACAACACTCTCTGCCGCTTTACAACACTCTACTCCACTATTCGTCATTCCACTTCACTGCACTCCACTCAACTCTCCTCTGCGTCACTAACTCCTAGCCATGCTGCTGAACTGCAGCCACGCTAGTCTACAACAAGGCTAAAACACTGGCAAAGCTAATAGCTCTTGCACCCACGGCCCAATTGGCGTTGCTTATGCTTGTTATATCAAGTTACAGGATGTTTGTGTTTTGTGAATGAGGGTTGGGAAACTTTTTCTTCACCGACTTGGTAGATCTGGGGGGCGGAGGCATTGGTCATGGAGTAAGGATTATGACTTGGAAGAGTAGAACTAGGAGCAATGAGAGTGTCTGTTACGAATACGGGGCGAAATGACCTCCATGCGGCTGACGCAATCTTTACTAAGAGAACTTTGGCGTGAGCTCTAAAAAAAGTGTTCTTTCACCAATGCACTCAAAAAGTAAACACATTATTTTACTCAGCACTGCCCCTGTTTTCTTTTTAACTTGTTTTATTTCGGTTTACTTCGCATGACACGTGAAGTCCTTACAGAAACCGAAGTATCTCTTATGCATAGGATAGTTCTAATCTAATCCGTGATGTATTTGTAGAATGCAGCCGGTTAACTCAGAGAAAAAACAACCAAATCCCGAGATGAATTGAAAGTAAGGAGGGCCTCGGAAGGTACTCTGTCCGGACTTGAAAGCAGTTTGGAACTGTTTCCTTGGAGGGATGGGCGGCTCAGAGAAAGCAGGCGACGGATGTGCATGGAGGTGCTGCTCTCTGGGAGGTTCCTGGGTTTGGAGGGGAGGGCTTTCTGCAGCCAGAGGGAGGAGTTTAGCCGTTATAAACTCAGGTGAATCCGCAACGCAATCGCCACTGCCATCCCATTCATCTGGAGTTGTCGGGAGTAACCGGGTGAGTACGAGGGAACCGACCGGCGTAGGGTCGGAGGAGTTTCGTGAGCGGGCATTTTGCTGTTTCTGGAGCCTGCTAGTGGTACACCGGTTCCTAGACAGTGCCGAGGCTGGGGACTTACGTAGGGTCAGCTTAAGCAGTCCGGGTCCGTTTACCGTATGGCTTGCAGTGAGGTGAGTGGGATATACGTTCAGTGCCGTCGGCGGTGCTGGTATTCCCTGGGCTCGACGTTAATGACGAGGAGCGCCCCTTCCCCACAAGATGTCTACCTCCGTGAATGTTGTAAACAGCCCGGACCCCCGCCTCGCGGGCTCCACGCGGTCACTCGGGGAGGAAGTGACAGGCGGATCCGGCCGGTTCCTGCCAGTGCCGCGCGCCGCCGCCGGCAGAGGGAGGAGGTTGCGGGCTGAAGCCTCAGTGGGGCTCCATTTATTTTAGTGAAGCTAACCCATTTTAGGAGGGTTACCTTGTCGAACCGTGCTTAAGGATGAATATTTTAGAGGCGCGGGTAACACGTTTCCCCCTTGGGGGGATATTGTCAGGTATGGTACCCTACGTGTGTAGGCAGCAGTGAGTAGCTTTGTGGCTGGCCTTGAGTTTATTTTCATCATGTGTGCCCCTTACTGGGATCACTGTCCGCTTTAGTCTGCGGAAACTTTGCTTTTCTGTTTAGTGGTATCTGGGCTGTTTAGGAGCTGGGTAGCGATTGTGGAGTTACAATAATGGCGGCCTTCGTGTTGGTTTTCATCAGTGGCATTATCTGCTTTGCCTGTAGCATGTGAACAATGGCTTCCTTTTTGTTACGTCATATATCCAAGGATTATAAATAACGGACATACCTTTAGGGTATAAATGTCCCGCCTTTGAGGGGTTCCGGTTTCCTGAATCGTGAATGTTGCTATTTGTTTCCCGAACACCCCACTTAACCAGCACTGTTTAGTTTGCGGGGGTTATTTTTTTAAGAGCTGCCTTACCACCTCTGATTTGCTTTTCCATAGTACCAGCACTTCTGTCTGATATAGATTGTTATTTTTTTCCTTGTCAAGCACTGCTTTGACTATCTTTTGTTGTCCTCCCGCCTGGAAGGCGGGTAATTGCCGTTTGAGTTCGGGGACGGATAATGGCCTTCTTCCGGGAAGGGGCCGTTGCTCCTGAGTTTGCTTCCGGTCTGTTCTTTGCTGTGTGTGCAGGGGGACCCTGGCCTCACTTTTTTTTCTTTTCTCTCCTCTTGTAGGTCTGTCACCATGTCGGTCTCTCACAGCTCCAAGCTCAACAAATCTGTCCGGGAGCAGTACATGAAACTCCCCCAGGGTGATCAGGTACAGGTTACATACGTCTGGATCGATGGCACCGGGGAAGGCGTCCGCTGCAAGACCAAAACTGTGGACCACGAACCCAAGTGCATAGAAGGTAGGGATTTGGGTACAACCAAAGTAACTCACTGTGCTCAAAGCAACGGCATTACGTACCAGCTCATAATTACGCGAAAGAAGCCGCAGAACTTCAGTGGCCCTGTAACACCCTTTTAAATGTTTCGCTGTGAATGGCTTCTTGGTGCCGGTACATAATTAGCTTTTATGGCATGATGATTTTGCCTGCCTCTAACATCGGTGGCGTTACCCTTTTAGGTTTCCGAGGGCGTCCAAACGGGGTTTTCTCACTACTACTGGCTAGAACCATGGGGTTGCCACTTTATTCAAACGTATGAATGATGGCACGTCTGGGCAGGTTCGCATTGGTAAATGGTCAACACTAAGTTATGGCGCCAGCATGTACTTGTTCTACTGGCTAACACTGAATTTTATACACAGATGTCCCAGAATGGAACTTTGATGGCTCTAGTACCTACCAAGCAGAGGGCTCCAACAGCGACATGTACTTGGTCCCAGTCCAGATGTTTAGAGACCCTTTCTGCTTGGATCCCAACAAGCTGGTGATGTGTGAAGTACTGAAATACAACAGGAAGCCCGCAGGTGAGGACTGAACACTAAAACATAGCTTGACTAAACGCATCCACCCCACTGTTTGCTCATCACTACCTGCTCTTGGTGAGGCATCTAGGCAGGTTCTAGTGGTTTAGTTACGATCTGGAGTTTTTTTCCCTCCGGCCCCCCGTGCATGCGTACCACCCATGGGAATATAATGCATTTAAGCTCGTAATATGGCTTACTGTAATGTGTCTTCCACCTCCTTTGATAATTAGTAAAAAAAAGAATTGTTGCAGTTTTACCCCTCATTTTCGTATTTATGCGCAAGTAGGAGGGTGGGGCGGTACAGTTGGATGCCTACAAAGTTCGAACTGAGAACTATTACACCTTAAATACAGGGTTGTTTGTGAGACTGATAGTTATGCCATCACACCCCCGGTTAGCTATCGTGTTGGTGACCGGTTTACGTCTGGCGTTAGTCACAACATTGTGACTTTAGAAGGTTGGATGTGTAGTGTACTTCAACCATTGGGTAACCACTGAGTGAGTGTGCATTTTCCCTTCTTAAAAGGATCAAACTCCGTAAGTTTTCACCCGAGGCAAGCCCAAGATATTTTTGCGTTTAGCATTCACCCTGTCTTCTGATTTGTACATTATCAGGTTGTTCGTTGAGAAAAATCGGTTGGATTGGCTAGTTCCACGGTGCCAATCGGTCTACTTTTTGTGATTGTGTTTTAACTTATGCATTAACCCCACAGAAACCAACCTGCGACACTCATGCAATACTGCGATGGAGAAGGTGAACGACGCCCACCCATGGTTTGGCATGGAGCAGGAGTACACGCTGCTGGGTATAAACGGACATCCATATGGATGGCCAGAGAACGGCTTTCCAGGACCCCAAGGTAAGGATGACGCTGATGGGTAAGGTGCTCTTGTCGATGGGTGCTAGTTTGGTCCTGAAATAAGACTTCAGTAGACTTGATAAGTTGTATGTGTGGGTATTGTCATCACTGAAACAGTCAAATCTTGCTGTGATTCGTGGATAATTAGCAAGCACATGTTACTGTTTAATAGACTTAACTTTAAAACACCCCTAGTAGAGTGGATACTCCTATCCTGTGCCCCACTAATGGGATCAGTCTGCACCCTGGAGGTCATGCGATCTAGTAACGTTGCTGGTCATGTGGTCTATGCACACGGCCAACTGTTTACCTTCGTGTTTGCCTTGTGCTTCATTAACTCGGGTTGTGCTTTTAGAGCACTTTTCTTCATTGAGCTCTCTAGCTACTGACTAGAAAGCCCCTACCACACAAAGGGATATGCAGCATTGTGCGCCTGCTGCAGTGATTTAGTGTCCGTTTGCTGCCCGCTGCAATTGTGAGCGTGCCTGCCACCTAAAACCGTGGTAACCTCACCAGTAAACTGGGTGCTGCGTTAGTCAGACTTGCATATACAAGTTGACCAGGGTAGTGGAAAACGTGTTTGCTTCGCGTGCAACTGGTTGGGGGCCATACCACATAGCTTGTGATTACCTTACTAGCAGGGTCACTAGAATTGTGGTTCTGCGGCTGCCTTTTTCCGCATAGTTCTGAATTTGCCACACCAACCTGCTGTAGAATTTGCCGATTTTCACAAATTTGGTTTAGTTCAAAACGGATGATTTAGAAGAAAGCTGAGGGGTGGCCTGCGATCAGCTCTTGTTCAGTCTTTGGCCTGTCGTTTACTAGTGTATAAATGGTTGGACAAATAACGTGTTCTAATGGAGGTTGTCCATTTTAGGGCCATACTACTGCGGTGTTGGTGCTGACAAGGTGTATGGACGGGATATTGTAGAGTCCCACTACAAGGCGTGCCTGTATGCCGGCGTCAAGATCTGTGGGACCAACGCTGAAGTCATGCCTTCTCAGGTACACTGCTTCCGACGGGGCACTTAACAAACTGGTCACAGCAAGGGAGTGTGGCTTTGTGGGTTTTTCTTTCTACAGCCGGTAGCCTGCATGCAAGAGGCACTGGAGACTGATGGCATGTGGAAGAAGTTTGTCGCAATGTCCTTAGCAGGTTGCTGTAAACTACCTGCTTATGCTGTGGAGGTGGCTGCCTTTTAATACTGATGCCACCAGAGTGACACTGTTGCTGAGTACACTTCAGCTAACCACCTTTTGGCACGATAGTCTCGTGTAACTGCGGTAATAAAGGTTGTTACTGTTATTAATGGAAACACTACAATGCCCAAATGATGGAAAGGACCCTTTCTTGGCATGATTACGTCCCGTATTTTTGACTGTTCACAGGGATCCTGCTAACAGGACATCAGTGTTTCTGCTCTCTTCCTTCTAAGTTGGTCACTTGTACCATTTTCACCCCACATTTGGCATACTGGTGCACCATGTAAGTCACTTGTATATGGTACTCGGGCATTTGGGTACCAGGGGGATCCCCATGGGCTGCGGCATGTTATGCCGCCCATGGGAAGCTCATGCAAGTGTTGACTGCAGGTCTTCCATTGCAGCCTGCATAAAAGGATGCATGTGTATTTTTTTTCTACATGTCACTAAGTCATCCCTGCTGTGGCACAAAACTGGACAATGACAGGAGTCGTGCTCAGAGCTCCTCCAGAGGGTCACTGGGTTATGCCATCTTGAATCAAATTGTGCAGGGATCTCGGAGCATCTGAGTGGCCAAGTCAGTCAAGTGATGTCAGAGCCACCTCCTGATAGGTTTTCAACTGGCTAGGTTAACCCCTGCCTGCCCCCCCTTTCAGGGCTATTTAAGGTCTCCCTTGGATGGGTCTTCAGATTCAGCTTACAAGATCCCAGCAGGACACCTCTGCAACCTCCTTCGACTTCTAGCCACTGGAACTGCAACTGGACCCTCTGGGAACTATCACCATCCATGACCATCTGCTTGCAACATTCTTTCCAAGGCTTCTTCCAGCTTATGCAACATTTCCCTAGCTGTGCATCCTCTGAGGGCAGCAAGTCTTCAGTCTGTATAAGAGGGAGTCGATATCCCTTGGAGTGAAGGAGTCACTCACCTACATCCACAGACACTGAGAGGATCCAGTATCACTGGTGGTGGTTGTAGCCTGGAGTAGTCCTGCCAGCTTTCCAACTTTGGTGGAGGTAAGCATTTCCCTTCCGACGCAGGACAGTACCTCGTGCACTGCATCTCTTGCAGCTACCAAGCCTTGCTTGCATTTCAAGGATCTTCAGGCTCTGTAGACCAGTCACTCCTTCCTGTGACGCACAGCCCTCTGCTTGCTTCTGCAGCATGGGACCCCTCCAGTAGTGCTGCATAGACTCCTGTGACCTCATCCACTGAGTCTCCTGTTGGTTGTCCTCCTGGACCTTGCTGTTCCCCATGCAGCTCCCCTTTTGCTTCACCTCAACTTCTGCCTTTGTCAAGGCTCATAGGTGACTCTTCCACACGACTGACTGCAATCATCCATCTGGTGTGGGGCATCCTTCAGGAACTGTTAGCCTGATCGAAGGCTGCATTCCTGACCGTCTTTGCCCCACCATCGATCAGCTCCTGCATCCACAACGTTTTTTTTTGTTTGTGACGTCGCCCCCTTCCACATGTCTTCCTCCCTAAGGAATTAACTGCTGGTTTCTTGCAGTCTTGTTGGTGTGTTTTTTTTCCTCTCGAGTGGTTCAGGGAAATCTTAATTTCCTCCTTTCCTCCTGGTCACTATGGGGGCACTGTTGTACTTAGGTGTTTTCCTAGTACCCCCCCCTTCACTTACCTGGATCCTTTTTTTTAAGGCTATGGTTTTGCCTGCCTTCCCCCATTCCCCCCCCCCCCCCCCCCCCCCAGGTCACTATTGTCTAGTGCTGTTTTATAGCACTTGCTATGCCCATTGCTGATTGCTAGTGTTAACTCCTATTGGAGGGTTGCCTCTCGTACTTTCTGGTAATTGTCACTAAAATACCTTATTTTTGTAACACATTGTTTCGTGTGGAAGTGCTATGTGAATAGTGGCATTGAATATGCTTTGCATGTCTCCTAGAAGCATTTTAGGCTGTTCATTCACAGCTAGCTCTAGAGTCTGGCATCTAGATATTACTACACTACACTGATAGGGGGTACCTAGTATGTAAGTACTTCAGGTTCCTGCTAGACACCAGGACAGCTTCCTACAACAAAGCTGTCCAAAAAGGCAGGGTTGACAAACTGTCACCCCTCTTCCCCCCCCCCCCCCTCTCTCTGCAAGTACCTGCTTATAGTCCAGGAAGTGTTAAGGGTGGACTGCTAGTCATGTAGTGCTTAGCTTATTTACAGAAGAATGTCTCTGCAGAGAAGGACTTGTGTCCACCAGAAGCACTGTAGAACATACAGTAGATGCAGCAGCTTCTTACATGCCTGGAAGGATACAAAGTGAAAGCCCAAGGGTCTCATTTCAGTCTCGGCAGAATGAATGCTCCTTCACAAAGGTGACTGATCCTGGCCACCATATTGCGTTCTCCATATGCAAGAATGGGATGGAAATACAGTAGACATGATAACAGTCACATTTGAGTAACCCCTTCAGCCAACTAAATCTGGCAGTCTTTTCAGTGTGTCAAACTTTAGGAAACAAGGAATATTTTGTACTAGTTGTGGTTGGTGAATGGCTGTAGTGGGGTTAGTTGGAAGCTCCCATATGAAACAGTGGACTGTTGAGGTCATACCCAACGTAACTAACTTGGAGCCCTCCCATCAGTCCTAACATGTAGTTCAGTCCTACTCAAGGGGCCTCTTGTGCCAAGAGGAGTTGGACTATTACTGCAGGTCACGTATAGGCCAACAACTCTATCTAAAAGGAATAAGGCTTTTGCACTGCACTCTTAACTGTTCATTTGTATGTGAAGGAAAATCTAACCAGCAAACTATTTAATTTTTATCTTCAGTGGGAATTCCAGGTGGGTCCCTGCGAAGGCATTACCATGGGAGATCACCTCTGGATGGCTCGCTTCATTCTGCACAGAGTATGTGAAGACTTTGGGGTCGTGGCCACGCTGGATCCCAAGCCGATGACTGGAAACTGGAACGGTGCCGGATGTCACACGAACTACAGCACGGAAGCAATGCGCAAGGCAGGCGGGCTCAAGTAAGTCACCTGTCAACTCGACTGTAGCTTTGTTGTGCGCGCTATCGAGTTGCATAGCTGTATTGTCTGCTGGACTGCAACAATATTGCCCAGAGAAGGGGCACACCTAGGTAGCTATTGTCAAAGGTGGATTTGATGGCCATATGCCAACCTATCAGTAACTACCTTGGGGTGCCCACTTAATAGGATAACACTGGTCAAGCAAATCCGACCTCAAATAAAGGGACATTCACAACTTAATCTTGCACTTTCCTTTTGTGGAAGGATACAAAAACTGTCAACCCCATTTAAAAAAAAAAAAAAAAAAAGAAAAAAAAATTAAGCCATTAGTTTTCGCGATTTAGCACATAGAATTTATAGAAGTGAAAATGAGGGGTGACTCTTAATCATGTGAGATGAATGCCACACATGCGGGCTAAAACAACCGCCTGTCCGGTGATTTATACAGTGTTTGCTGCTTTACCAAGGATTTTTAAACTCCCTGGTGAAGCTGCAGTGAAACACTTAGGTTTATGTTCACGAGAAGGTGAGGCACTTGTGAATACTTGGTTAGGATTGGCGCTGTAGACCTAAAAATAAGCAAGCAGAAGTAAATTGGCATTGATGTATTATGCAGATATGAACTCCGTTTTTTTTTTTAAGTCGGTGTTTTGACATTTGAGGTGGTTACACTGTAACGAGCCCTGTCTTGAGTGCCAGCATTCTCTCCTCATAAATACTCCTGCTACATATCCGGTCACTTACCACCTTCTATAGGCATTACTTTTTTAAATCGTATTCAAACGCATGGTTTTTAATGGGTGCATGAAGCTCTTACAAAAAATACATTTAATTCTTAGTGGGACTCACCTGAATGACTTGCTTTTTTAATCTGTTTTTCTTTTTACAAATTCCCTCATCGGCTGGCTTAACTGCTTGAATGTGCGCATTGAGCTAAGTGTAAAGTGCACTAAGACTTTTTTTTTTTTTTATGGTAACATAAGCTAGAAAATGAAGTTTCTCGTTGAAACTGTAAAGCTACTTAATATTAGGACTCAAAACAATGAGTAAGATGACTGGATATTTGTAGCAACCGTGAACCACTAATTTTCATAATTGGCCTTCTGCACTGTAAAGAGAATTATTCTAAAGCAGTCTTTTCCAGCAGAACGTCTTTCAGTGCAAGCTCTGAGCTAGGTTTGACTGCAGACCTATTACTACTGGGTAGCAGCCAGTCTGTTAAACGCTCCAATAAGTTTATGATAAACTAATCTTGTTGATGCTAACCTCATTTTATTTTCTTAAGGCACATCGAGGATGCCATTGAGAAGCTCAGTAAGCGGCACAACTATCACATCTGTGTGTATGACCCACGAGGTGGCAAGGACAACTCCAGGCGGTTAACTGGCCAACATGAGACCTCCAGCATCCATGAGTTTTCTGCTGGTGTAGCCAACCGTGGTGCTAGCATCCGTATCCCACGCCAGGTGGGCCAAGAAGGCTTTGGCTACTTTGAAGACCGCCGACCTTCTGCCAACTGTGACCCTTATGCTGTCACAGAAGCCCTGGTGAGGACAACACTTCTCAACGAGACCGACAGTGAAACTAGAGACTGTAGCAAGAATTAATTTTTTTTTAAAGTCAAACTTTTCCCTTCCATCTTTCTGTATTTCACTTATTTCAAGTTCCCGAAGATACTCTTTATTTCGGTGATGCGAGCGTCTAATCCCAGTGGCAGTAGGTATTAGTCGCTTGGCTTTCTTATGGCCAGTGGTATGTTCGGCATGACCTAGTTTAGCACATTGCAGACAACCCAGGCCTAATCCTCACCAGTCTTGAATTCAGTGTAGAACGTGGACTACCAGATTTAATGTTAACTTGAAATACCCTAACTGTTCCACCCACCTCCTTGGATTGGGGTTCATCCATCAGGGCTCACTAGCCTGTTTGTACTAGTGCCAAAAAGTTGGCACTTACGCAGTATTCCACCATACTACTATTGTACTGTCAGAATCTGCTGGTCCTCCCTAGAGTTTTTTTTGTCAGGAATGTCCATGGGGTCCTATTTATGTTTTTAACACTTTGAGATGATTGAACTTGAGTTTTGTGAGTGACTGTCAGTGTAAATATTCCTGTAAATGCTGCTGGAAAGTTATTTTTAACCGCATTCCTACTTGATAAATAAAAATAGTTGAAAATGGTAGCTCACTTTGTTCATGCCTCATTTTCCCCAAGGGGGTTGCAGTGCTCCCTGTACAGTTACATAAAACCAGTGCACTGAGATGCTGTATAGATGGCGATATAGGCCTATTCCTTGGCAAATTAGCTTTATTTTGGAAAGATCTGACCCCCAACAAATAAGCCAGTTAATCTGTTTCCGCAGTCTTCCCTCATCCAGAATTTCAACACTCACTCGATTTCTATTACTTGGTGACATCCATTACAATCACAACAATTCTTACTGCTTTATAAAGCGACTAAAAATGACATTTTATAATAGGAAAGCTTACCCCTGTTTTCTATTACAGACACTCAATATATCCACCATGCAGGACTCGCAAAAACCACTCGCTATTGCCCCTTTCTCCCCCCCACCACCAAGGCACGCTTTTTTTTTTAGAACTCCTTCTGGTGAGTGCACAAGACCAGTGCTCTGTTCAGACAACTGAATTAGCAGTTAAGATGCCTTTAAATCTTATTCTGGTCACATCTGTGTTCAGAAGTGGGTCAAAAGTCGGTTTATCATTAAAATGCAAATACTTTTCCTTGTGACTGCAGAGTAAAGAATCGTGGTAAGGTGAAATGAGAGGCTATGTATCTGGGCTTTCCTAGCACACATTACAGAAATAATTTTTTTGGGGGGGGGGGTCCTGCAAACATACATTTTAGCAGGATGAAAAGTCAGAACACATAGTGATGTGCAAACGAGCTATTTTTTTTTAAATCCAATTTTCAGATGAATACACTATATGGTTTTATCAGTAAAGCTTAAAGCTAGTGGAATATTTTTTTTTGGGGGGGGAAATTTACTGTCTAATTGCAATACATGCTTTAGTAATACTTACTAAAGTGAGTGTTTAAACATAAACAGACTCTTGCCCTGATGGCAAAGCTATTAGTAAAATAAGGTGCAAGTCATGTATGGGCTATATGTTACATAGAGCAAACATTTAGTGTGGTTAAACAGGAGAAATTATGAACTTTCACATTTGAAGGTACACTCATGAGAATGAAGATTGTAAAACTATTTGCATAGAGCACACAATTTGAGACCTTTTTCTGGGTCGAGTACATTAGTTAGGTCGCGTAGATTGTTCAAGCTACTCGACTGCAGTTTTAGTAACTTTTTCCTTTCCAAGGCCTGCAATGAACTGCTTTTGCAGTGCTTTATGTAGTCCAGTAGTTTCCACCTTTTTGTGGACCCCCACTTTATCCTTACTGCTTTATTGGAATCCAAAGGACCCCCCCCCCAGTTTTCAGGTTGAGCCTAGGCAGCATGCAAGCTCTCAACATGTTGTAACCTACATCTGTGGGCTTTCACCACGGCCATCGCTTTGTTCCTTAGCCTGCCTTTCAAAATGTCCTCGTTTTTTGTAGGTGGATGTTGCTTGTCCCCACCTTCAGGCTGCTTTGTTGCCTTGGAGACTGACCCTGTTAAATGGATTATTGCATGATGAGTCATACCTAAATGTGACACTACTTTTTCATCTTTCTGACTTGCACTGTATGTTTCTTGCTCTTCCTTGTTTTGGGCATTTTTTTTTTGGTGTCTACTCAAAGGTTGCAAGCTGGTTGGGGTTTGTGTCCTTTACTTAAAAAAAAAAAAGTCATACAGCATGAACTCGCTCGGAGCGAGTGCTTTACATGACTACATAAAGGTTTATATATTTTTCTCATACAGACCGAGGAAGAAGGTAAACTAAAGTGCTTTAGTTACATGCAGGGCCACTAGAATTATGTTGAAACCAAATTGTGGCAGGGTTGACCAATTTATGGGGTAAGAAAAGCCCAGTTAGACATTTACAAGGCCATAGCTCTAACTCAAGCAAAAAAAGACCTATTGCAAATGCTTGTTACTTTTCCATGTGCCACTGTTTGAGACAGTGATGGCTCCCATGGATCAATAATTTGGACTACAAGTTAATTTTCATTGCATTTTGGGACACAAGCTATGGCATTCAAAATCTTCTGGCGGCCAGTTTTTGTGCAGCTTGGAAAAGGTATATGTGTACATCGTGTATGGCAACAAGATGTTAGTTTAGAGGTGTACAAATTACCCTGGGGTAGGGTGAGTAGGAAGATACTGTAAAGTTGAAGTGAGTGGGGGGCTAACACGCATCCTTGCCTTAGCCAGTCATGAGTTGGAATCCTCCTTTACAAATGCAAGCCTTTGCCTAATTTAATCCTGACCTGAGTTTTTTTTTTTTTCTTCTTATGGAGAGCTTGTTAGTTGTTTCAACTTTATATTGACCACTTCAGCCTTGAATTGCTCCCAGATTATGAGGTGCCTTAGTCCTTTCTAGGAGGGTTGCCAGTAAGCCTTTGGTGGCTTCAGATCTTAGATTGTATTGGCAGATTATTTCAGTCTCGTTATTGACTGTATAGTTCTCTTGTATTGCATCTGCTGGTTTATGGTAATCCAGGGATAGAGCAAGGAGTAACTGTTCCATTAAGTGGTCACTTAAATACCTTGGCGCGATTGGGGGAAAAAGTGAATGGGTGGACAGTAGTGTAGTCTAAGGAGCAGGACTTAATAGTTGTGGTAGGTAAAGGTGGGAAGTCACTTTGAGCTGTCAACAGTTGCTTTCATAGGTTCAAGAACACTAATCCTTTGAGCTGTCCTTCCCTCTCCCCCTACCAAAAAGTCTCATGCTTAAACAGGGTTTTGAACTTGTCCTGGGACCATCCAGAATGCATTTTGAGCTGTAAGATTTTTGTGGTGCCCCTGCAAGTTCCTGTTGAAAGTCCCAGGAGAGAAATTTCTATCAGCTTTAGTCCTCGAAGATCTGAAATATCCGATCAGGTGGTCTATAACTGCTTGACAGCCACTTTTGAAAGGATGTATATGTTCACAGGCACCAGATTAAGTGTTAGTGGGGCCTTGCTTCAAGCTGGTTAGAAGAATATGCAGTTGCTTGATGTTCATGGTATGTTTACCTTTTGAAGCTGTCTGTATATAAATCTATGCCCTGTGTTGGCGGCCAGAAGTGGCTGCTTTTGTGGCTGACAGTCCTGTAATCAGGAATCCCCAGCCCCTTTTCTACTCGTGTCTCTTGCAGCATGTGGGAGAAGAGAAATGAAAGTTTCCTTATCAGCTAACTTTGATTGTGGGGGTTACATGGGGTAGGACCGCATGTGGGGGAGAATTAATATTAAAAAGGGGAGAAAAAAACCTTACCTACACAATCCTGTCTCATCAGACAGCATACGCTCGCAGCCAGTCCAGACGCTGTTCAGAGCATCGTTGGGATTGGCTGGGAGCCTGCCTGTTCTCTCGCTGCCTGGCAACAGTGCCAGGCTGGAGAGCAGTGCGCATGTCTGTTTGGCCAGCTTGAATGTGCACTCCCCTAGTCACCCCCAATGCCCACCTCCTTTACAACAAAATAATAAACTCTTTATCTTCCTTTGCTAAAGGATTTGCGGTGGTGGCTTGGGTGGGGAGGCTGCTTACGCAGTGGTGGTGTCGCTGCTGCTGGTAAACCTATCTGGTAGGCTGATGTTCCATGAGCAGATCCTGAGCTTGCAGCTGGCCAGTCTTTGTGGCAGTTGTGGAACCTATTCATGTTAGCTTTTTTTGGTCTGTTCAGGGCTTCTAGAATCCAGCTCCAGCCACCATTGTGTGATAGCCTTCTGTGGATGATCAGGTTGGCAAAGGTGTATGAGAGCTGAGGAGAGTTGGCGATCTGATCAGTGCATCCCTCAAGATCAACTTAGTGTTTGGGCTGGCTGATAGAAGATTGATTTGTCTTGATTTGCTAAGAAAAAATGGTGATAAGATGATTCTATGGATGACACAGTATTCTCTAGTTTTTTTAATCTTTGTGGCCCTTAATACCTGGTTAGCAGACTCATACAAGTGCCAAGTTACCTTGGTGGTTTTTTTTTTATGCGTCTTAGTCATGAAGCGCAAACTTAACTGCGATGTCTGGTATTTGGCTTAATAGACTGAGGATGTTACCTCAGTTGAGTACTGTTAGAAATTGGGTCTTTGGTTGGCAGTCAGGTTACCCCCTGTCCAAGTCCCCACTCTAGTCAGGGCAAAGGCAAAACACCTGGCTAATCCCCACTCACCCTCTTGGTAGCATGGCATGAGCAGACCTACTTCACACATTGCTTTTGGGTTAAGCATAAGTCTTACTCCAAACACTGTAAAAAGCAACATTTTCCAGTACTTCGTTTGCATCAAAAATAAAGCCGCACGGGCCAGCATGTCAAGTCGGCGATGCATCAATTCCTTACTTGCAAGTGAGGCCGTGCATTTTCTTCTCTGGTCGGGTAGCCGATGTGTAGTTTTACTCCAGTGCAAGAGCAGTGTCTATTTCCAGATAAGGCACCTTGGATCTGCATCAATTCATAATGACAGATGCCCAGGGAGAAATCTGGTTGCTAGGTGTTGGAAACTGGGGCTGCATGGGGTTTGGTTTGCGTAGTTATCCGCAGTCACAAGCAGACTTAACATTGTTTCTCCAGCTGTGATGCGTCTTATTTCTCAGCCGCGATGCAGGTGGAGTGTCAGTTTTAGCTGCGTAGAGGGTG
The DNA here is from genome assembly GCF_031143425.1 of Pleurodeles waltl. Lineage (NCBI taxonomy): Eukaryota > Metazoa > Chordata > Amphibia > Caudata > Salamandridae > Pleurodeles > Pleurodeles waltl. Next base: position 1,606,784,345 of record NC_090445.1, read on the forward strand.
ATGTGGTGTTTATCAGCCACGTCGGAGATGGCGCATCAAATTTCCCTGCACAGTGTTCTGTGCATGGATTTGATCTCTTGTTCTGCCAACTTCACCCTTCAAGGGACTCGATAAGGCACCACTTAACAGGAGTCTTAGCAGAGAATTCAGGTGCTGGCAGAGGAACTCTTTGATGGCCCTGAGACTTCAAAACAGGAGAAACTCCGTTCAAGCCCTTGGAGACTGCTTCAAGCAGGAATGCACAAAAGTCAGTCTTTGTCCCTTTTACAGGCAGAAGCAGCAACTGCAGGATAGCCCAATAAAGCAGGCAGGGGCCGCACTTCTCCTTACCTCTGGTCCTTGACAGAGGTTACTCTTGCTTCTAGAAGTGATGTAAAGTCTGGGTCCAATACTCAAACCCCTTTCTGCCTCTGAATTAGGCAAACTTCAAAGGGGAGTCTGTTTACAGGATCCTACTTGGCCCATACATACACCAGGGGGTTGGAGACTGCATTGTGTGAGGGCAGGCACAGCCCATTTAGGTTTAAGTGACCACTCCCTCCACTCCAGCTAAGGTGGCTGTTCAGGATATGCAGGCTACACACTTTGTCACTGTGTAAAGGAGATTCATAAATAGCCCAACTGTCAGTCTGACCCAGACGGGGAATCCGTCACACAGAATGGTTGAAGCATAAAATGCCCACTTTCTGAAACTGGCATATTCAAACTAACCATCTGAAAACCAACTCACTTAACAGATGTATTTTTAAATTGAGTTCAGAGACCCCAAACTCCACATTTCTATCTGCACTCAAAGAAAAACTGAATTTTAAGGATATTTAAAGGCAGCCCTCATGTTAATCTGAGGTTTTTCAACAGTGAAAACTGAATTTAGCAGTTTCACTCTTAAGATGACATGTAACACACATCCGTACATGTCCCACCTTTAACAGACTGCATCCTACCCATGGAGCTACCTAGGGGCCTACCTTAGGGGTGCCTTAAATGTATATAAAGGCCAGGTTTAGGCCTGGTAAGTGGGTACACTTGCCAAGTTAAATTGCCAGTTTAAAACTGCACTGGAAGGTCTGAGCCATGTTTACAGGGCTACTAATGTGGGTGGCACAACCAGTGCTGCAGGCCCACTAGTAGCATTTGATTTACAGGCCCGGGCACCTTAAGTGCACTTTACAAGGTACTTACTATTAAACCAAATATGCCAATCGTGGAAAAGCCAATTACACAATTTACACAGGAGCACTTGCCCTTTAGCACTGGTCAGCAGTGGTAAGGTGCCCAGAGTACCAAAAACAGAGACCAGCACACAGTAAAGACATGGGCAGCAGGCCTGGCATGGTCTCCTGTGCCTCTAACAAGTACATCAAAATGGACTCGACTGAAACTGGCTACATCAGAATTGCTTGGCTATCCATGGCACTAAGCAATGTTACCCTGTCATCAACGGTACTATTCTCACCTAAAGGCTGCTGAGGCTCTGTCCCAGGGGGTAGTATTTTTGTATGGCTGGTTGCTTGTTGAGCCTGGCGAGGATGGCTATTAGTTCTGGTCTGGGTTTGTCCTTAAACCATTTTCTCCTAGTGTTGAGCTGTTTGTGCCCCTATTAGGCTTTGTGATTTGTGCTGGAGTCTGCTGCTCTATTGGTAAACTTGGGTTCCGAATTCCTGCCTGAATTGATATGCTCCTGGTCTCTGGGCTCGTTGTACCTTTTATGCTGCTGGACCCACTAAGGAGGCAGCTTTCAGTTTGTGCTTCCTCTTGGTTGCTCAATCTGAGAGATTTATCGATGCCTGCAGAAGGCATAGAGTCCAAGTTCTCTACTTGGAGTACTAGTTGATGGTATGCTCTTCAGACTTCGTCAGCTTCTGTAGTGTTTATGTCCAGGGTTTTTTTTAGTGCCATCTGCTTGGATTACCATATTGTCAGACAGGTCTGTGTTAGTTTGCTTTCCGGCGTGTCTTGGCAGCACACATTTGGGTTACTATTTGAGTTGCTAAAAAGTAGATATTCCTCGTGGTGGGGTTTTCCTATGCTTCCATGCTTTGTGCCAATTCTTCTGTGGGCCCACTGATATTTGGTCTGGGACTGTTCAAGTGTCCCGATTCCTTTCGGATATCTTCCTGCTAGTTCCAGAGGAAACTCCTTCTGTAGGAAGATGGTTTGCTGTAGCATCCAAGATTCACATTGACAGTTTCCAGGCACACACTCATTGGTCTATTTTGATGGTAAAACAAACCGGTTGGACTTTTGAGAAGTTTCGGAGTCAGTATTACTTCTGGTGTAGAATAGTGTGCTGGACTTTCAGGCTTTGAAGCAGTCTTAAGGATGTTGAGACTATTTCCTGGGTCTGCGGGGAGTGACTCCAATTTATTCAGGCTAGGGAAAAAAGTGCAGAGGTCTACCTGTTGCAAAATTACAGGTGCTTTTTGAGCTTTAGTTATTAAACAATTGATATTGACTGTCATTCCCAGAAATGAAACCTGCCATGGTGTTTAACTTGACCTGGGTGTTCATTTTAATGGACTGGCAATTAAGAGCTTCAACTGTTGATTGCAGTGTACTGAACAAGTGTGCCCTGACGTATTGATTTTTCTGTGGTGCTAACATGGGCTGGTTCATGAGGTGCAGCTGGCAGTTGTCAGTGTTCATTGTTAAGTTCCTTCAAGTTTGCTGGGATGTTGTAGGGAGGTACTTTTTTTTTTTTTGGCATGGTTACCCCCACATTTTGCCTGCTATCATTATGCTTAAACTATTTTCACTGGAATCCTGCTAACCAGGACCCCAGTGATTGTGCACTCTCCTAAATGTGGTTGCCTAGCACTTTGTACACCCCACAATTGGCATATTGGTGCCCCCTTCTATGTCCCTAGTATATGGTACTTAGATACCTTTGGCACCAGAGGCTCCCCATGGGCTGCAGAATGTATTTTGCCACCCATGGGAGCCCATACAAAATGTGTCTGCAGGCCTGCCATTGTAGCCTGCGTGAAAGGTGCAGGCATCCTTTCACTATAGGTCACTGCACCAGGTCACTAAGTCACCCCTATGGTAGGCCCTCCTGGCCCAGAGGGCAAGGAGCTGGTCCTTGTGTGTGAGGGCACCCCTGCATTAGCAAGAGATGCCCCTACGAACTACAGCCCCATTACACTGGACTTTGTAGGTGTGGGGAAGACATTTACCCATGTCCTGGTCATAGGACACTATCTGTACCTACCTACCCAATGGTAACTCCGACCTGGGCATGTTTTGTATCAAACATGTCCGAATCATACCCCAGTACTGTTGTCAGTATTGGTAGTATGAGTCCATGCACTCTAGAGGCTCCTTAGAGGACCCCCAGTATTGATCCTACCAGTCGTCTGGGGTTTTCCAGGCAGCCTGTGCTGTTGCCACCCCTCAGACAGGTTTCTGCAGGCGCCAACTGCAGCAACGATAGGCTTTGTGGATCTGCTCCTCTCTGGAACCGCATGGATCCTGCATCATAGTTGGTGGTCTGGAGTGGTCTCTTTGATCCTCTCTGCCAGCTGTCCAACTTGGGGGACGGCAAGCCCTTGCCTGTTTTTGCAGGCCAGTACTCTTGTGCAGCTGACTCTTGCAGCTACCAAGACTTTTTGCCCCTGCTCCAAGGGATTTTCAGGCTCCGTGTAGCCTTGGCCCCCAGCACTCCATCATGCTAAGCAGTCTCCTCTCTGCTGCAGCAGGGACGTGGGACTCCTCTTCTGGTGTGCGGACTGAGCCTCACTGCAACTTATTGTGCCTGCTGGCAGTGGGTTGTCTGTGGGGGCTGCAACTGCTTCTGTTGGCTCTCCAGACTGCTGAGGGTCACTTCGGACTCTCCTCCTTGGGTCGAGTCCCCTGGGCCTTGCTGGTCGTCTTCAGCCTTGCAATTCTTCTTTTGCTCCTCTTGCATTTGCCAAGGCTTGTTGGTGGTTCTCTTGCACCACTGACCATCTGGGACCCAATAACTGATGTGGGACATCTGCACTGCTCCAAGGACTCCTCTTCAGCTCCTGGGATCCACAGCTGGTCATCTTCTCCCCTTGTCGACCTGGTTCTGCATCCAAAGAAGGGTGGGTAGTGGCTCCTGCCCCCACTGGACATTCCATCATGGACTGGACTCTGTGCCCTTCTGTTTCAGGTCCTCTTCTACTGGAATCCACCTTTGGCTTCTTCTTGTCTGGTCCTGTTCTTGTACAATCATTTTTCCAAGTCCTCCTGTTAGTCCTTGGGAAGACCAGGTACCTACCTCTGCTCTCCTGATCGCTGGGGGTCATTTAAGTACTCCTCTTGGGGGTCTTCCTCCAGCCCCCCTCTTACAACTCCACATCCTTGGGTGGGGGACTAAATCCCACATTCCACTTCCTTAGTATATGGTTTGGGCCTCCCCTAGGGCCCTTGCTATTTTTGCTAAGTATTGCCAATGCTTGTTGTTTCAATGCTACTTACTGATTCCTAATGTGTGTATAATTAGTGTGCACCTACTCCAGCTGGGGGGACTGTCTATAATAAAGTACTTTTATTTATATAACACTATGTGGTTCTTTCATGTGTGACAAGTTGCTGTGTGACTTGCGGCATTGCAGAAGTCTTGGCTGCTCATCCACAGCTACCTCTTGAGGGCCCTGGCTCCGTAGACACTGCCTACACTTAACTTAATAGGGGATACCTGGACCTGGTGTAAGGTGTTCACCACACACCAGGACAGCTTCCTACAGATGTCACTTGCGTCTGTGCTTTCATCTTGCTGAAAACCTGTTTTTCTACTAGCAATTACCTCCTGTGCCGACTGGAGGAAATTGTAGGAGTGGAAGATGAGCAATGAACCACTTTTCTTTCCACAGGTCCTATTGCTTTAATTATAAAGCGAGAGGTCTCCGCTTCCCTCACGATTGGGTGAGTTTGGTAGATCTACTGTCTGGGGGCCTGAGTGAAAGTGCACGAAAAAGGTGTATACAAAATGGGGTATTTTACTGTGTCCTGTTTTTGGGGGCTCAGAATGAGTTTCCATGTCTTGTCAAGTCCTTGTTGCAGGTGGTTGCTCCCATCGTGTTCTTGACATTGGAGAGTGTACCTAAAGCTTCCTGTTCTGCAGCTTCTTCAATTGAGAAGTTTGGTTTTGCACTCGAAGTGGTCGGCTCCTGTAGTAAGTTTTGCAAGAGGCCGTAAGAAGTGATCTTTTTTTTTACTAGCAGTTGGTTCGAGGGGGAGGGTAACCCCAGGATGTTTACATTAGATGTAAAGATTGCAGCTGCTTGATCATTAAAAGATCATTTACTGTGAATCTTGAGTTGCTGCATTTTGTTTGTCTTTTTGGATAGGAGGCGTCCCTGTTGCGTCAGGAGGATTCGATGGCTGGGATTAACTTCCTCATTCTGGGTTTAGGTGCACCATTTTGCTAGTGGTATTACTGGTAGCTCTACTATTGTTTTTGCTAGTAGTGGGAGGTTAGTCTTTTTTCTTCCACACCAACAAGCAGTTTTTCTTTTTGCGTGTCTCACCGGAAGAAGGCCCCTCGTTCTACCAGACTGCATTTTGTGTGTTAGAGTACTTTTTCCGGACTCTCTCTTAAATGGGCAGATTGCAAGAAGTGAAGCAGGGCAGCTGAGTTCCAATGGCAAGATGCAGTTTCTAGTACCAGTGCAAAGGCGAGGGACTTGTAAAACCAGAAGTTTGGGATCCAGACAAACTGGGAGTCAGTGCTGTTTTGGTCATGAGGGATTCCTTTTGGGCCAGTGGGTTGCAGGTTTATAAGCGGCAGACTGGTTAGGTCCACATCTGGGCAGTGACAGCTGGGCTTTGTGCATACTTTTTAGACAGCCTGTACACGGAGGGTGGAGGTATCACAAGAGTGCATCTGCATACTGAATGGTCTTCCTGGACTGGTAGAGGTAGGGCACACCTGCACCTGGCCTCACACAAAGGGCTCATTCACCCCCCCACTGATGTCTGGAGCAAGTGCTGAAGGAGAGAAGGGACATTACTGGAACGGTTAGTGCTGGTTGGAACACCCTCTTTCCTTTTGTGGAGGCTGCGCAAAATGAGAATAAGTACAAGGGGCTGTCTCCCACAATTGGAGAGCAATTTTAGAACTGGGAATAAACCTCTGCCAGAGGGACTGCTAGACTACATAAAGGACTCATCTGGACTACTCTTCCTTTGTTGCCCTGCTGCCTGGTGTCTACTGGGTGTCCCAAAATACTCATCTGGATTGCTGTTCTGTATGTCAACCTGCTGCCAGCTGGTCCTCTGATTGTGGACTGCCAAGGTTCGGTGGGCTTACCAGGAGGAACTACCACCAGAACCTCTTCTTTTGTGCTGGCATGCCTTCCCCATTGGGTTCCCTCTAGTGCCCTCAGGAGCCTAGTGCATGTAGGGGGTGGGGGGGGGGGGGGGGGTGTAGGGCTGTGTCCTACTTCCAGGCCTCCTTTCAGCATTAGCGCATGGGGATCGCTCACCTTCCCCCGAGTAGCCCAGTGCCTGAAGGGTGCTTCTCTAAATCTGGAATTAGCATGTGGCCCTGCTGACGGATAACCACCAGTTGGCTCGCAGTCTTGCCTCCCCTCCGTCGGTTCAGAGAGACTGAGCGGGCGTGACCAGCTGCTTCTATCCTTCAACTGGGCCCCATGGCTGCTCGAAGGGCCGCAGTCATCTCCCTGAGGCTGGGCAGGGATTGGCCCCGCCAACGGAGAACCACCAGTGAGGTCCCAGCCCAGACACCAGGGGACATTTTCAAGCGGTGTGCAGTGTGGGAAGGAACCCTTAACGGAGGCCCCGTTCCTGCCTAGCCAGGCTGACCATTTTTACCTGCAGTATAGGAGCGTGAGTGCTCCTTAGTTGACCAAGGTGTATTGGTTACCATCCCGAGTGTAGGCGCACTGCATGAGCTCGACAACCTGCATGTAGAAAGTCCTGGTAGAGGGCCTATACCAGGTGGCAGTGTCCCCCTTTGAGGCATTCCTGGTGATGTTTGATGGGCATTCAGGACAGTCTGTCTTTTGCCAGTGAGAGGTTATGCCCTCATCGTTTATGCTGTATCCTCCTAGTTGGATATGATCGAGGATGTAGCATTTACCTTTTCCCCCTGATATTCCGGCCCTTATGGTATCTGTTGCATTTCGTTTTCTTTACTCATGAGGCAGGTTTTTCCCTGATGGATTATACTGTTTCTCCTTACTACCACGGACAAATATATTTCAGATTTCACATTATATGCATTGGGAGGACGTATTTCGGGAATGCCCTTGTGTTGGGGAGAGAAATGTTTTCTGACGTGTGCTATAGGGAGATGTTTCCCTTTTATCAGCTCTCCTGGGAATGTTTCATTTTATGTGCATTCATAATGTCATTCTGACATGGGCAGTTTTGGTGATACTGACAGCCGGACTACGGCTGGTGTTACAGAATACCAATTACCTATATGTTTACCAGAAAACTCCTTACTTTGGCAGAGTACTAGTAACCTGTGTGATGTTTTGACAACTGCTTGTGTAGCAGGGTATTACTGATACATATCAATTTTGGTCTAATGATGTTTTATATAATAGTTTATTTTTATATAACTTCTTGTGTTTCCTTTGTGGTGTATTTATTGTGTCACATTTGTGTTGTGTAAATGCTTTACACAATGCCACTGGCATAAGCCTGACTGCTTGTGTCAAGCTACCAAGGGGGTAAACAGGGGTTATCTTGGGTGTGTAACTCCCTCGCCCTGACTAGAGTGGTGGGTTCTGCCTGGTTTAGGTGCATACCCTAGCCAACCAGAAACCCCATTTCTAACAAGTAGCTAAGAACAGTGTTCATTCTATAACCTTTTCTGTAACAAGACCTACTTAAGCGAAAATCATACCAAGCTACTAATTTTAGTGTGGTAGTGTGTGTCAGACACATTTACATTAGTGACCACCTCATGTGACATTCCCAGGACCTCAGTGCGTTCAGCAGATTTACCAGCAGTAATGGGAGAAAAGCTTTGTCAATTTGGAAGTCCTCTACACGGTTAATTCATGACAGCCATAGATGTAATGCCTCGGTACCAAGGAAATAATATTCCTAAATAAGTCTCCCCAATGCTTTATTATTTATCGCTCATATATCGGCTTTAAAATAATAATTCCAACCATTTTTCTCCAAACATCAGGTTATGAGTAATGAAAATACACATCTTCATCTCAAATGAATATTTCCACTTTTTAGATGGATATATTAATTCAACCAGCAAAAGTTCTAATTTAGTAGGTTGGAATGCACACGGAAGAGCTGCTTACAGGTTGCTAGAGAGCTCTTGAGCTACTCTTTGGAGATGCTTGTTCAATAAAAATTGCTAAATTGTGGACTTAAGTTGCTGCTTTGAGAGGAAAACCCATACAATAAGGATGTCACATTTGGGGAGGTGAGCAGAAGCTCTGTCGTGTCTGGATTCAATTTCAGGTAATTGTCTTATGTCATCCACCAATGTATTCTTCAGGTTATGTTTCTGCAGTAATATGTCATTGTGTATCAGCATACATAAATCATTATGAGCTGAGTTGGTGTAACTTCATCAAAAGGCATATGTATATATTAAACAATAATGGTGACCAACATAGCTTTTTAGGACACCAAACACAATGCTTTTTAGAGTAAGAAGAGAAGGACAAAGAAAATATTCTTGAGTACCTGAAAGGAAAGACTTAAGCCAAGCCTTTGCTTAACAATTCAGTGAACCTGTCATGCAGGATGATATGGTTAATGGTACAGAATGCTGTCGAGGGTCAGGACCTCCCCGAAACCCTGGTATCCATCATCTTGCGTAAACTGTTCAGGGCTGCAGTGCCTTTGAGTTCAGTGCTATGACCTGGATGAAATCATGTTTGTTGATAATCCAACAACGTTGGATAATACATAGTCTTGCAGCTGGGAAAAGTTTTTCTTAGGGTTCTTGGATAGAAATGTTGTAAGGGGGTTTAATACTGGGAAGGAATAGTCCAGACCATGGTTGGTTTCTTCAGAAATGGGCGCACCATGGCATATTTCCAGCATATGGGTACTGACCCTACTGAAAACAAGAGTTTGAAAATCTGCCTGAGATCATAAAACTGGTCAGAGTTTGATAATACTTGCCTGGGCATACATTTGATGGGGAACCTGTGGGGCGAGACTGAGTTATAGCCAGCAAGTCATGTTCAGGTGGGAGGGAGAAGTGATCAAAAGGCTTCGTTATTGTTTTGCATATTAGTAGTAGTCACTAGGGAAACTGTGGTGGGGGTTTAAATAAGAAAAGATGGCCAATAAATGAGTTTATTATCAATTCCAACTCTCAATTTTGTTTTTTTTAATCAAAAATAAATATATCTGATGTTCAAATAAAGACTGGATGGAGAGATTACTGTGGCTCTAGCAGCACGTTCTGTAAGAATCATTGATGATCCTAAACAGTTCTTTAGCTATAGTGTTGGCTGTGGATAGACATGAACTAGAGTTTATGCAGATTTCATATTTTTCCAATGTCTTCTTGCTAACAGTGAATCTTACCATGTGAATCATCAGGTTTTCACCATAGTCTCTCAGCTGTGCATATTTGTAGTTTACTTTTGGACAAATGTTCACCAAACCAGGTGGTTATATTTTAAGTTCATGAATTTCCTTAGTTTATGAGGTATTTTCATCTAAAGTTTGACGATTTGGGCCCTCATTACAACCCTGGTGGTAAATCCTGCTTACCGCTGTGCTGAAGGCCACCAACATACCGTGGCCGCGGCAGAAGTCCGCTACAGGTATTATGGCCCACATCTCGTAATCTGCCACAATACAGACACCCACACAAGTCCGCCACACTAAAGGGCAGTGATAAACTGGCGATAGCAAAATCCACACTGTCACGCCAACAAGAATACGCCCATACTATCGCGACCCACGAATCGACGCAGCTGTCTTTCAACCGTGGTAATCCATTGGCGGTACACACTGCTGCGCTCAAAATACACACACATTTACAAAACACAACCACATTGGACAAATCGAAATACACACACCTGATACACATACACACACCACACCACTATAAAACACACACCCACATTACCCACAAACCCTTACAACTACATTTTTGTGAAGAAGAGAGAGAGAATAGCAAACACTACACAGGCATCCACAAGCACACCACACCATCACTCATACAACATCCACGCACCTCAAAGAACACACACCAACACAACATATCACACAGCACAAAAAACATCACCTCACACATCACCCACACCACATCATGGCACCTCAAAGACACCCCAGGTTTTCTGGAGAGGAGCTCAGGGTCATAGTGGAGGAAATCCTCCGGGTAGAACCACAGCTTTTCGGATCACAGGTGCAGCACACCTCCCTTGCTAGGAAGATGGAGCTATGGCGGAGAATCGTCGACTGGGTCAATGCAGCTGGACAGCATCCAAGAACACGGGATGACCTCAGGAGGATGTGTGTAAGGAAATGCCTCCTTGGCATGGTTACCCCCTGACTTTTTGCCTTTGCTGATGCTAAGTTTTGATTTGAAAGTGTGCTGAGGCCTGCTAACCAGGCCCCAGCACCAGTGTTCTTACCCTAACCTGTACTTTTGTTTCCACAATTGGCACACCCTGGCATCAACGTAAGTCCCTTGTAACTGGTACCCCTGGTACCAAGGGCCCTGATGCCAGGGATGGTCTCTAAGGGCTGCAGCATGTCTTATGCCACCCTGGGGGACCCCTCACTCAGCACAGACACACTGCTTGCCAGCTAGTGGGGAGAAAACGACTAAGTCGACATGGCACTCCCCTCAGGGTGCCATGCCAACCTCACACTGCCTATGAAGTATAGATAAGTCACCCCTCTAACAGGCCTTACAGCCCTAAGGCAGGGTGCACTACACCATAGGTGAGGGCATAAGTGCATGAGCACTATGCCCCTACAGTGTCTAAGCAAAACCTTAGACATTGTAAGTGCAGGGTAGCCATAAGAGTATATGGTCTGGGAGTCTGTCATGCACGAACTCCACAGCACCATAATGGCTACACTGAAAACTGAAGTTTGGTATCAAACTTCTCAGCACAATAAATGCACACTGATGCCAGTGTACATTTTATTGTAACATACACCCCAGAGGGCACCTTAGAGGTGCCCCCTGAAACCTTAACCGACTATCCGTGTGGGCTGACTAGTTTTAGCAGCCTGCCACACACCAGACATGTTGCTGGCCACATGGGGAGAGTGCCTTTGTCACTCTGTGGCTAGTAACAAAGCCTGTACTGGGTGGAGATGCTTATCACCTACCCCTGCAGGAACTGTAACGCCTGGCGGTGAGCCTCAAAGGCTCACCCCCTTTGTTACAGCACCCCAGGGCACTCCAGCTAGTGCAGTTGCCCGCCCCCTCCGGCCACGGCCCCACTTTTGGCGACAAGGCCGGAGGAGATAATGAGAAAAACAAGGAGGAGTCACTGGCCAGTCAGGACAGCCCCTAAGGTGTCCTGAGCTGAGGTGACTCTAACTTTTAGAAACCCTCCATCTTGCAGATGGAGGATTCCCCCAATAGGATTAGGGATGTGCCCCCCTCCCCTCAGGGAGGAGGCACAAAGAGGGTGTAGCCACCCTCAGGGCTAGTAGCCATTGGCTACTAACCCCACAGACCTAAAACACACCCCTAAATTCAGTATTTAGAGGCTCCCCAGAACCGAGGAACTCATATTCCTGCAACCTAAGAAGAAGAGGACTGCTAAGCTGAAAAACCCTGCAGAGAAGACGGAGACACCAACTGCTTTGGCCCCAGCTCTACCGGCCTGTCTCCCCACTTCTAAAGACACTGCTCCAGCGACGCTTTCCACAGGGACCAGCGACCTCTGAAGCCTCAGAGGACTGCCCTGCATCTAGAAGGACCAAGAACTCCCGAGGACAGTGGCTCTGTTCACCCAAAGACTGCAACTTTGCAACAAAGAAGCAACTTTGAAACAACTCGTGTTTCCCGCCGGAAGCGTGAGACTTGGCACTCTGCACCCGACGCCCCCGGCTCGACTTGTGGAGAACAATCACTTCAGGGAGGATTCCCCGGCAACTGCGAGACCGTGAGTAGCTGGAGTTGCCCCCCCTGTGCCCCCACAGCAACGCCTGCAGAGGGAATCCTGAGGCTCCCCCTGACCGCGACTGCCTGCTTCTAAGAACCTGACGCCTGGTAGGGACACTGCACCCGCAGCCCCCAGGACCTGAAGGGTCCGACCTCCAGTGCAGGAGCGACCCCCAGGTGGCCGTCTCCCTTGCCCAGGTGGTAGCTACCCCGAGGGCCCCCCCCCGCCCCCTTTGCCTGCCTGCATCGCTGAAGAGACCCCTTGGTCTCCCATTGGTTTCTATTACAAACCCGACGCTTGTTTGCACACGGAACCCGGCCGCCCCCGTGCCGCTGAGGGTGTACTTTCTGTGTGGACTTGTGTCCCCTCCGGTGGCCTACAAAACCCCCCTCGTCTGCCCACCGAAGACGCGGGTACTTACCTGCTGGCAGACTGGAACCAGGGCACCACCTTCTCCATTGAAGCCTATGCGTTTTGGGCACCACTTTGACCTCTGCACCTGACCGGTCCTGAGCTGCTGGTGTGGTAACTTTGGGGCTGCCCTGAACCCCCAATGGTGGGCTACTTTGGACCCAACTTTGAACCCTGTAGGTGGTTTACTTACCTGCAAAACTAACCAATACTTACCTCCCCCAGGAACGGTTGAAATTTGCACTGTCTAGTTTTACAATAGCGATATGTGATTTATGTGAAAACTGTATATGCTATTTTGCTAATTCAAAGTTCCTAAAGTACCTACCTGCAATACCTTTCATTTGAAGTGTTACATGTAAATCTTGAACCTGTGGTTCTTAAAATAAACTAAGAAAAGATATTTTTTTCTATACAAAAACCTATTGGCCTGGAATTGTCTTTGAGTGTATGTTCCTCATTTATTGCCTGTGTGTGTACAACAAATGCTTAACTCTACTCCTTTGATAAGCCTACTGCTCGACCAGACTACCACAAAATAGAGCATTAGAATTCTCTTTTTGCCACTATCTTACCTCTAAGGGGAACCCTTGGACTCTGTGCATACTATTCCTTACTTTGAAATAGTGCATACAGACAAGGTGGAACGACCTACGGGGGAATGTGTGTTCCATGGTATCCAGACACCAGATTGCTGTACAGAGGACTGGCAGTGGACCCCCCACCTCCTCCCCCACAACTAACAACATGGGAGGCGCAAGTCTTGCCAATACTGCGTCCTGAGGGCCTCGCAGGTGTAGCAGGAGGACTTGGCTCTGGTAAGTCATATCTTAATTACAATATATCTCCCCACCTAACCTGCATGCCATCACACACCTCCACCCTCCCCCTCACCCCATCACTCCAACACATCACATATGCCCCACTATCACAACCCAGCCATCCCAATACCAAGCCCTGCATGCAACACTAAAGCATGGACACCCATTTCCAAAGCATGTCCAGTACAGATACCCACACATACCCCAAAACACTAATCACACAACGGCAAACACAACAATGCAAGCACAGGAGTAGAGGGTAACTCACCCAATGCACAAGCTGGCACACGCAGATACAATAACTATGCATTTACACCCCAACAGGACCCATACCTAACTTCACCGGACAGGAGGTGCCAGACATATCCTCCCCCCCCCCCCACCCCCCCCCCAGAAGAGGCCCATAGTGACGACAGCAGCTCTGCACGCCTGGATCTGGATGACCAGCCCGGCCCATCACAAACCTCTAGACAGTCGGTTCCCCTGCCACTGTCACAAACCACCACAGAGCCTCCCCCCTCAGGAAACACCGCCACAGCACCCACCCAGTGGGCCCATTCCTCTGTCCCCAGGACACGTCAATCAGCAGTGTGTCCAACACTACAGGGACCCAAGGCAAACACACCAACCCAAGACAATAAGGGACCTGGGGTCAGTGGCAGTGGGCACACTGTTCAGGGGACAGAGGCACAGGATAACAGGGAAGCTGGGAGGACTGCTGTGTGACAGGAGAAGGACAGGCCCACAGAACCCACTCTCCACGAGGCACTCTCCAACATCATGAGAGCATACCATCATTCCCAGGAGACCATGGGCACGGTACTGGCCAAGTTTCAGGAGACCCAGCGGCTGCAGGAGGAACACCACCTGGGGATCAGGGAGGACTTGAAGTCCATCAACACCACCCTGGTCACCATTGCAGGGGTGCTGGCAGACCTGGCCAACACCAAGAGGGACACAGTGGCACACAAACGGGACCCTGACACTAGCCCGAACGATGAACAGCCCTCGACCTCCGCCGGCGCTAGTGGACAGGAGGCCCCACCACAGGAACAACAGGCCACCAGCACCCCACCTCCTGTAGAAGGAGAACCACCCCACAAACGGTCCCTGAGATCTAGGAACAAAGCAGAGAACATTTCCAAGACCCCCAGGAAATAAGACTCTCCTGATTGTCACCCCTTTGTCCCACTTTGTCACCCTGACAACTTTGACCTGCCTTCACTCTACTTCCTATGCCCCCTTGGACAATGCACCTGTGAGACCAAGAGACTGAACCCTACCATGGACATTTCTCCACCATCACCCCAGCCCATTGCACATACCCCTCCACTTATTAGCACAGAAATAAACACCCTTGAACCACAAATCAATCTGAAGTCAGTCTGTACTTTCACAAATGTGTAATTGCAACCTCTCAGAAATATAGCAATGTCAATGTTCATGTTCGCATACCAATGTTACACAGTTGTTGGGCAACCTTAAACATAGCAGAGGGCACACAGTGGGACCCAGATCTGTGGTGAAATGGAAAGGCAAAGTGACATGTCAGGGTCCATACACAGAGGTAAAAAGGCAGATTTATGCTATATCCTACAGTAGTATGATATGTGAGAAGCAGTGCCATCCTCTTACCTGTGTCTCACTGGAAGTATTGCATGATGATGTTGTTTCAGTTGTCTATATCTTCTTCTGCCTCCTCCTCTTCACTGTCCACAGGCTCCACAGCTGCCACAAGACCAGAATCAGGCCCATCCTCCTGCAGAAAAGGCACCTGGCGTTGCAAAGCCAGGTTGTGCAACATACAGCATGCCACGATGATCTGGCACACCTTCTTTGATGAGTAGGATAGGGTGTGTTTTTTTGTCCTGTGTGCTACACAATATACAATATGAGTTGTGCAATATGCTTTTTCCTGACTTTCTTTTACATTCACTTTCTAGGTTCCTGCGTAATAATGCAATACCCACTGTAGGTACTGTGACAATTAGGATTAGGTAGGTTTTTTTCTGGTCCTGATGAATTGCATTAGATCATATAGACTTATGTAGCGAGAAACATGTTGACCTTCATGTAGAAGCAGTATAGGAGTTCCTGTACTTGCTTACACTGCACTCCCAGAATTTAGGGTAGCGTAGTTTGATTTTTGAGTGAAGCAGGGGAGACGATACCTTATCCTCTTTTCCCCTAATTTTTTTGTTTTTAATCATGACACAGGCTCAATACTAAATAAATTATCATTTTTACCTCTAGCCATTTTTAACAGTATCTTCCTTCTATACCAATCCAACACACGTTAACCGGCATTTTCCTACAACAAAAGAACTCCGACAAAGAGCCCCCTTTGTGGGGCCCACCAGGCATTGCAGTGGCGGCCTGACAAGGAGCATAGCCCAATGATGAAGCATGTCACCCATTGGTGAGTGAGGGCTCTTGTTCCAGTATATCTGGACCTCAGGGATCTCTTTTTTATGCCCCTGGGATTCTGCAGGGATCGCACTTCTTCTTTCTGTATTGGAACTGTGTATTCTTTGTTTTTGTAGTATAGGGAGCCACCTGTCAGAAGGAGGCACCGGAATCTGGCCTTCAGGAGGCCGAAGGTGTGCACTAATATCCTCGTAGTTCACCCCATGTGCCTCATTGTAGCGCTCCTCTGCCCTTGTCCTGGGATTCCTCACTGGGGTCAGTAGCCATGACAGGTTGGGGTAACCAGAGTCACCTGCCAATATCGAGGGACAACTGTTAGACATCCTCCAACCCTTAGGGACTCTCCCATACCCAGGCACCTATGTCAACTGTGTTGGGACCTTGGGCTCACCTATTAGCCACACACAGTGTCTCTGGCGCTGGCCCATCACATAAGGGATGCTGCTTTTCCTCACAATGTAAGCGTCATGCACAGAGCCAGGATACTTGGCATTCACATGGGAGATGTACTGGTCTGTCAAACACACCATCTGCACATTCATGGAATGGTAGCTTTTGCGGTTTCTGTACACCTGTTCATTCTTGCGGGGGGGCAAATGCCACATGTGTACCATCAATGGCACCAATAATGTTGGGGATATGTCCCAGGGCATAGAAGTCACCTTTCACTGTGGGCAAATCCTCCACTTGAGGGAACACGAAGTAGCTGCGCATGTGTTTCAGCAGGGCAGACAACACTCTGGACAACACGTTAGGGAACATTGGCTGTGACATCCCTGATGCCATGGCCACTGTTGTTTGAGAGGAACCACTTGCCAGGTAATGGAGCACTGACAGGACCTGCACTAGAGGGGGGATTCCTGTGGGATGGTGGCTAGCTGACATCAGGTCTGCCTCCAACTGGGCAAACAGTTCCTGGATTGTGGCACGATCAAGTCTGTAGGTGATAATGATGTGTCTGTCTTCCATTGTCGACAGGTCCACCGGTGGTCTGTACACCGGAGGATGCCGCCATCTCATCACCTGGCCCAGTGGACGTGCCCTATGGAGGAGAAGGGTGAGCAGAGGGTCTTACACCACATAGGTTTCACAAGGCTGTTTAGCACAATCGTGATCTAATCGTTGTGTGCCTTTGTCTGTCTATATTCCTGGCCAAAAGTGCTGTGATGCAGTTAGTTGGCCTGCCATATGGTCACCTGAAATGGCGGCTGCCTGACCTGTGAGGATGGACAAGGGGAAATTAGGTAACTGCGCTGGCGTTCTGCAGCGTTGCGGTAGGAGATCGAAGACCGCTGCGCAATTCAGCATTGGTTATCATTGGGCCCTATGGGTTCCAGGAGCCAATGACGACTCACTCACTCGATACCTGACCTTTAACAGGAGAGGACCTACACTGCAGGTGCTGATGTGACCTGCGTCTGGAAGCGACAATGGCTACAGTGTCTGGGGAAAGGGCCCCTGCCTTCACTGCGGAGGAGTTGGACAAACTGGTGGAATGGGTCCTCCCCCAGTACACGCTACTGTACGGTCCTCCAGACAAACAGGTGAGTAAACTGTGTGCATGGTGGATGGCACATGATTGTATGGAGTGTCATGGATGGAAGGCGACAGGGGGCACAGGCCAGCATGTGATGATGGTGAGTGTATGTTTTTCTGGGCCAGGGTGGGAGGTTTGTGGGCAATGTGTGAGAAGACCTGGACGGGCGAGTAACATCCATTTTTACTTCACTATTCCTCTAGGTCAGCGCCCACCAGAAGAAGGGTATTTGTCGTGCCATCGCCAAGGAAGTGCGGATCCTGGGGGTCTACCATAGACGGAGCACCCACTGCCGGAAAAGATAGGAGGACCTGCGCCGCTGGAGCAAGAAGACGGCGGAGGCCCAGCTGGGGATGGCCTCCCAAGGTGGAAGGGGTCCCCGTTGCACCATGACCCCCCTGATGTACCAGATCCTGGCGGTGGCATATCCTGAGTTGGATGGGCGCTTGAGGGCATCACAGCAGCCACAAGGCGGTGAGTACAGTCTCATTCAGCTGACTCTGCGCACTTTACGAGGTGTCTGGGTGGGGGAAGTGGGCTGTGGGTTCCCCTAGGCCAGGGCAGACGCGCCAAGGTTCATCAATTGTTTTGCAGGCTCAGTGCCACTCCAACCCCAAAGGTGGTAGTTGCCCGATACACCTAGTCAGGCTCCTGTGGGTTCTAGCTGTGCATCAAATGGGTCTAGGCAGAGTCCCCCATGGGCATGTGATTTCCCCCTGCACTGTTAGTGCATAGGGCTGCTCCCTGTGTGTTGTGTCCGCCAACGGTAGTGGTGTTGCAGGCATTGACCATGTGTCTCTTCTGTCTCCCCCCCCTTTTTTGTTTTGTCACCCTGTCCTTGTGTGCATTACCATCATCTGGCGGAGGAGCATTGGCACCGGAGCAGGAGGGAGCTGCAAGCCACATGGCCCAGGAGGGTGAATTTACGGAGTCTGAAGGCACTAGTGAGATGGAGGGCGAGAGGGGCTCCGTGACAGGGACAGGAGCAGACACCAGCGACAGCGACTTCTCCTCTGATGGGAGCTCCCTTGCGGTGGCAGGCACCTCTGTGCCCACTGCAACAGGTACAGCTGCCACCCCCCTTACTAGCACCGCCCTCCCAGCAGCCCCTCATCGAGTTCCCCGTGCCCGCTCACCCAGGAGGGTGGGCATCTCCTTTGCCCCATGCACCTCAGACCCTGCCCCAGTCAGTCCTGCTGCCCTCAGTGAGGAGGCTATTGACCTCCTGAGATCCCTCACTGTTGGGCAATCAACCATTTTGAATGCCATCCAGGGTGTCGAGAGGCATTTGCAGCAAACAAATGCATACCTGGTGGGCATTCATTCTGGCAAGGCAGCCCAACAGAGCACATTTCAGGCTCTGGCCTCAGCACTGATGGCAGCCATTGTCCCTGTGTCCAGACTCCCCCCTCCAACCTCCACTACCCAGACCCAATCCCCTGTACCTCAGCCTATCCCAAGCACACCATCAGACCAGCATGCACACTCATCAACACACAAGAGTGGACATGGCAAACATGAGCACCACACATCCCACAGGCACTCACACAAGCACCATCCCCATGCAGACACACCAAGATTCACTGCCTTCACTGTGTCCCCTTCCTCCCTCCCTGTCTCGTCTCCACTCACACCTGCATGCACTACATCCTCAACCACTACCTCCATCACCAGCACGCCCATCACCACACACTGCTCACATGCACTCACCACCCCCACTACCATGCACACGTCCCCTATGTCCTCTCCCAGTGTGTCTGTGAGCCCTCCTCCCAAAGTACACAAACGCAGGCACACACCCACCCAACAGCCATCCACCTCACAACAGTCTCCTGCCCATGCACCTTCACCCAAATTCAGCAGACGTACACCTCCTACAACCACTACCTCTTCCTCCACTTCCAAACCCCCTCCATCTTCCCGTCCCAGTGTGTCTAAAAAACTTTTCCTGGCTAACATTGACCTCTTCCCTCCCCCTCCCCCTCCCCCTGTCCTTTCCCTAGGGCCAGGATGTCCAGGTCCCAGCCCAGCACCTCACCCACCAAATTCTCCAGCACTGTGGTCTCAGCAAGTCCTGTCACATCGCGGGCAGCACCCATCAGGGCTGCCAGTGTGCCACCTAGCGAGGCCAAGGATCAGCCCATTCGACCACCTGCCAAGGTGAAGAAGTTGCCCACATGCCGTAGTGAAAAGCCGCACCAGCCACTCAGCAAGGCCTCCTCCAAGCCAAATGGGGACAGTGCCAAGGGACCAGCAGCGACATCAAAGGTGGGGAAGGGACACAAGGCTATGGGTAAGTCAGCACAGGGCATGGACCCTCCGGCTGAGGGACTAGAGTCACCCCTTCTAGCAACCAGAACAGCAACCTGTACGGCGGTGGATACCGCCACCTGCACATCTGCTGCCTCAGCAAGAGTCCCCAGCATCATCCCCAGTGGGCATCCGTCCGAGGCTGCAGGAGACATCCTGGTGTCTTCCTCCACAGGTGCTGACACATTCACCACCGGCAGCATCTCCGCCACAGACACCGCCGCAACCACCGCCACCAGCCCCGCGATGTGCTCAGACAGAGCCACCACAGCCGACATGGCAAACATTCCCAGTGGACAGCCGTCTGAGGCTGCAGGAGACCTTCTGGACCCTGCACAACGTACATGAGGTATTACACCCAGCACTGTTAGTACCAGCAGGTGGCAGGCAAAGTCGCAACAGGGTTTAGTGTGTGTCTGCCTTCATGGAGTATCATGCTACCTGTTCCCAGGCAATCTCGTGGCACACACCCCCAGGTGAGCGAATGGGACCTGCCACACTGCATGTACAGCACACTTGGCACCA
This sequence comes from Pleurodeles waltl, assembly GCF_031143425.1. Lineage (NCBI taxonomy): Eukaryota > Metazoa > Chordata > Amphibia > Caudata > Salamandridae > Pleurodeles > Pleurodeles waltl. The sequence continues at coordinate 1,606,804,435 of NC_090445.1, forward strand.
AGCCCCCTCCAGAACCAGTGGAGAAAAGCATCCACTACCCCAGACCTTGGCAAGATGAAGCACTCTGGGCACCAAGCCCTCTCCAGAACCACTGGAGAAAGGCATCCACTATCACTATCCTTGGCAGGATGAAGCACACTGGGCACAAAGCCCCCTCCAGAAACAGTGGAAGAAGTCACCTACTTGAGAGACAGTGGCCTTGCACTCCCCATGACCAAGCAGTGGTAAAACCACCCACTTGAGAGACTGTGGCTTTGCACTCCCCAGGACCAATCAGTTGGCAGTGAACCCACTTGAGAGACTTGAGAGACTGTGGCTTTGCACTCCCAGGACCAATCAGTGGGCAACCCACCCACTTGAGAGACTTGAGAGACTGTGGCTTTGCACTCCCCAGGACCAATCAGTGGGCAAAACATCCACTTGGAAGACTTGAGAGACTGTGGCTTTGTACTCCCCAGGACCAATCAGTGGGCATGGAGCCCCCTCGCGGAGCAGTGGCGTCGTCCGTTCATCCGGCTGAGGTGCCCCCCTCCCTTTCCCCCTAAGGTGCCTGTTTATTTTCGATCTGATGCCCCAGCAGTGTTCTCTCCGTTTCGAGTCAGGAATCGTGTGGGCTTCGCCCATGCATTTTGGGATCACTGGTCCATGGACAATGATTGCAACACTATCTGGACTTGTGTAGTTGCTGTACATATTTGTATATACTGATGATTTTAAGTTATATTGGCCTATCTGATTTTTCGATGATTACACTCGTTAAAATCATTCAGGGGGTGTCGGGGTGTAAATGTCATGTTGCTGCATGTATTTGTGTGTATGTTGTTGTGGGTGGGGGTGTTGCGTGTGTGTGTGTCACTCTCTCTTTCCTCCCTCCTCCCCTGTGTGCTAGGTGCAGTACTCACCATGGCCGTCGCCGGCGTCTTTGCTGCTCCTGGTAGAAGAGGAGGTAAACCAACATGGGCAGGACCTGTAACTCGGGCTCTATGGCGTCCTGGTTCTTCATTGGGTGTCGAGATGTGAGTGGTTTCCGTTCCAAGTCCTGTTTCCGCCGTGCTTTTGATGGCGTTGGTACTGCCCCAGAAAAGGTGGCGGATAGGCCTGTTGTAATACAGTGGGCGGTACATTGTATTCCGCCTGTCTGTTGGCGGTTACCGTCGCGGTGTTTATTTCTACCACCGTGGCGGTCGGAGTGTTAAAGTGGCTGTCTATGTTGGGGGTTTCTGCCATGGTCGTGATCCCATTTTTTTTTAACCGCTGGCCTGTTGGTGGTATTACTGCCGCTTTAACACCGACCGCCAGGGTTGTAATGAGGGCCTTAGTGTTTGACCGTATGCTTCAGGGGGGTTAATGTTAAATTGTCTAATCTGCATCACATTTCTGAGCCTATAATATGTGTAAGCAAAATAGGTTTGAAGCTCTTCTTTATTACCAGAATTGTGATGAAGGGCTAGCCTACATGCTTGCCAAAATGATCACGCCAGGCCATAGTAAACTGTTTCTGTACTTCAAGTCAATCACAGCAAAAATAGAATTAGGTTGGGTGACTTCATAAGTTTCATACCATGAGTTTTCAGGTTTCCTCTCATATATTGTGCTAAACCACGGGGGCATCAAACCAAAGTTGAAAATCACCTAAAATGATAAGATTGTTTTTTTCTGGCGACAGTGAGCTCAGCTCCTTAGCTAATATTTATAGCTTGCTGGTCCAAATGCTTTATAGATTAGAAGAAAAGGGATGTGTGTCCTCAGTTTTAGTGAAAACATAAGGTTTTCTATGTTTGGACAATTTAGACTAACAAGTTTAAAGTCTAATAATTTTAAAATCTTCATGGTGAATAAGTGCCACTCTCTGCCACGTCTGTTGACTGAGTGGTCATTATGAAAAAATGTAAACCAGAGGGGACCAGTTCATCCAGTAAGGGTCCACTATGAGGGATTAGCAAGGTTTTGGTTAGAAAACGTGGATGTAATTGGAAATTCCCAATTAATGAGCATATATCTGGAGCAGTATGTTACCAAAGATTTGACATTCTGTTGCATAGCATTAAATCAACCACTATGTGTTACATGTTAAGGGGGGAAATACTGGCAGAGAGGAAGGCAAATAAGAGATTGTGGGCTTGATTTAGAGTTTGGCCGAGAGGCTTACTCCATCACATGGATTTGCTGTCCGTCATATTACGATTCCATAATAGGCTATTGAGATTGAAATACGGCAGATGGGATACCCATCAGGTTTGTGACTGAGTAACCTGTCCACCAAACTCCAAATCAGGCCCTGTGTTTCTTTATACACATAGTTAGCAAATTTATTCCAGCACATTGTTTGTGGGAAATATTATAGAAAAAAAAGAACAGTGGCAGAAGTGTTGTAAGAGATAATATCCTTACCCTTAGGCTCTGTGACTGGTCCTGGGGAAAAACCCACAGCATACTTTGAGAAAGACAGTGTAAGGGTGCAGAAGGGTTTTCCTGTGGTGCACCTGTGTTAATACGTAGGACTGGAGAAATTAACAGTAAAGAGTAGAATTGCAAATTCATTTCTGTATCTTGTCTCAAACGAGGGCAACAAATATTTACTATCACATTCATCCTGTCTATGCAAAGTCTATACCTCATTTCTTTCATGTTTTTGACAGTTTTCCTCACCTTGGAGCCTCACTAGCCTTAGGAAGTAGTGTTGATGTTCTCCATTTTTCCTTTCTGTAACAGAAAAACCACAAATTTAAACATAGCGGAGTAAAGTTAACAGGTCTGTCCTTCTATTAGATCGTCTAATAGACAGCACATGTGCTGTTTGTTGTCTGTCTGGTCTTACTAAGAACATACAAGGCTGCGAGCCCACCCATTACTTACCTTTCCTGTCACTCTGATTTGCTTGCTTCTTAGTCACGTCCCAGTTTGTGAATCTTGTGTTCAACCTTCCCATTGGCATTGCTTTTATATCCGCTCTTTGAATGGCTGGCATGCCTGCTTTGACTGCTTGCCTTTCAAGCACTACTTTTTTCTTTGATGCTAGGCATTCCATGAGGAGGCATGTGTGTTCAACATGTTTCTTTTGTGTACTTCTCTCCCCGTGCACTTCTCCTCAGTCTCTACATGTTGCGCTTGCCCTTATGTACCTTCAACCACTCACACCCATAAAGAGACGCTGCTCTCCTCATTCCCCCTTGCTTTACGTAGAACACTGTTGCAGTTCTGATGATGAACTTACATCTCAACCTCAAGGTTTATGGAAAAGGTGCAGAATGGAAACCAACATGACATTGAACTGCATGTTGCACATATGTTCAACATTGCCAAACATCTTGAAAGAGTGAACCTTTCTCTATTGTATTCCAAATCTGTATGCAGACTACTTTAGGTGAGCATCATTGTGTTCCTGGAAAGCTTTTTTTAAGGTTGACCCTGCAATACCATGCGCTAGCACATACATCTTACTTGTGAGACACTCTTGTAAACAGAAAAAGGTGTATAGCCTGCCTGTTGCTTCCCATTTGTTGGCTTGTGTGGCACTCTTCTCTACAGCTTCATAATTTGTCACTGAAGGCAGATCATCATTTCTGTTCCTGTCCATGGAGCAGGGACCAAGCACTGATTGATTCAACGTAAGCAGTGCCTGTCCACTGCTCCTGACATGATTGAGGTACTATTTTGTTCTTTTTAACTTTTAGTGCCCTGCAAACAGAAGATGTGTATTTGGCAGCAACGTGTCCAGCAGGACAAACAAAAGTGTAACGTTTGATTTTTTTATAATTAACTCTTTTATTTTAGTCTGCCAAGTATTCTTTTCTCCATTTGCACTCATCTTTTCTTTTGTATTTGTTCATGGGCGGTATTCTCAAAATCTGACAATTATCTTGTTCTAAAAATTGCAGTGACATTGTTTCTTGCTTGTGGATAATTTCCAAAATTATGCTTTAACACATAATCGTCCAATACACCCAAATCCACCCCACTCCATTCAAATCCAATCAGCCTCACTCCAATCCACACCATCTCTCCCCACACCAATCCACCCACTCAATCCAATCCACCCTACTCAATCTAATACACCCCAGACCAATCCAGCACCCCCTTTCATATCCAAACCATTCCAATCTAAACCACTCACCTCAATCCGATCCACTACACTCTAATCCTCCCAACCCACCCCACTTCAATCTGCCCGACTCAAATCCAAAACTATCTGCTCCACCCCATTCCACCCCAAAATCTGCCCCACTCCAAACCAAATAAATCTGCCCTACTCCAATCCAAATCAATCTGCTCCACTCCAATCTAAATCAGTCTACCCCACTCCAATGCAAAAGTCTTCCCCACACCAATCTGCCCCACTCCAATCAAAAACAATATGCCCTACTCCAATCTGCCAAACTCCAATTTGCCCCACTTCAACCACTTCAATCCAAAACAATCTGCCCCACTCCAATCCAAAACAATCTTCCCCACTCCAGTCTGCCGCTCTCCAGTCCAAACCAATCTGCCCCACTCTAATCCATCCCACTCACTTCCAAAACAATCTGTTCCATTCTAATCTGCCTCACTCCAATCCAAAACAGTCTGCCCCACTCCAATCCACCCTACTCCAATACAATCCACCCCATTTCAGCCCAATCCAATCTACCCCACCCAAATCCACACTATGACACCCCAGTCCACCCCACTCCAATCCAGCCCACCACAATTCACCCCATTCCAATCCAAAACAATCTGCCATGCTACAATGTACCCCACACCAATCGACCCCAATCAAATCGGCCCCACTCCAATTCAAAACAATCTGTCACCATCCAATCTGCCCCCACTCCAATCCAAAACAATCCGACCCACTCCAATCCAAAACAATCTTCTCTACTGCAATCAGAACATTCTGCCCCACTCCAATCTGCACCATTCCAATCCAAAGCAATATGCCCCACTCCAATCCAAAACAGTCTGCCCCACTCCGATCTGCCCTACTTCAATCTGCACCATTCCAATCCAAAGCAATCTGCCCCCACTCCCATCCAACATATTCTGCCCCACTCCAGTCTGCCCATTCAAATCCAAAGCAATATGGCCCACACCAATCTGACCCATTCCAATCCAAACCTTACTGGCCCACTCCAATCCAAAACTATCTGCCCGCTCCAATCTGCCCACTTCAATCCAAAACAATCGGCCCCACTCCAGAGTGCCCCATTCCAATTTAAATTAGTTCACCCCATTCCAATCCAAAGCAGTCAGTCCACTCCAATTCAAAACAATCTGCCCCACTCTACTCTGTTCTGCCACACTCCAGGCTTTCCGCTTCAATCCAAAATAATTTGCCCATCTCCAATCTGCCCCACCCAAATCCAAAACAATCTGCCCCATTCTAATCTGCCTCACTCCAAACCAAAACAGTCTTCCCCACTCCAATCTGCCCTTTTGCAATCCAAACTAATGTGCTCCACTCCATTCTAAAACAATTGGTTCCAATCAAAATGATCTGCCTTACTCCAATCCGCCCCACTCCAATCCAAAACAGTCTGCCCCCCTCCAATCACCTCACCCCAATCCACCCCACTCCAATTCAGTCCACCCCACTCCACCACAATTCACCCCACACCAATCCACCCCAAATTAATCTACACCACTGCAGTTCAATCCACCTCACCCCAAATCGTTCCACTCCAGTCCTCCACAAACCACCCCACTCCTATCCAGTCCACCCCATACCATTCCAATCCAATCTACCCCACTCCAGTCCATTCAACCCACCACAGGCCAATCCAACCCACAACAATCCAACCCACTCCAGTCCAATCCACGCCACTCCAATCCAACCCAAACCAACCCGTTCCAGTCCACCCCACCCCACCCCACTCCAATCCACCCCACTCCAAACCAACCCACTCCACTCCAATCCACCCAATTTCAATCCAACCCACCCCACCCCACTCCAATCCACCCAATTTCAATCCAACCCACTCCAATCCAACTCATTCCAACCCAGCCCACACCAATCCAATCCAACACAGTCCACTCAAATCAACTGCAGCCCAGTACACCACACTCCAATTCAGTCCATCCAATTGCAATCCAATTAGCCTTAATCCACCTTAATCAAGTCAAATCTAATCCACCAAGCCCACTCCAATCCAATCTACCCCACTCCAATCCACCCTAATTCACCCACTGCAATGCAATCCACCCCACCTCAATCAAATTTACACATTCCAATCCACCCCACTCCAATCCAATCCACCCCACACAATCCAATTCACCCACTCCACTCCAATCTACCCTACCCCACCCCCTCCAATCCCATCCACACCACACCAATCCAGTCCATCCTCTTCTCTCCACTCCACCCCAATCCACCCCACTCCAATCGAATCCACCCCACCCCTGCCCAATCTACCCCGCTCCAGTCCAACCCACCTAATCCAATCAACCCAACCCAATCCAATCCAACACAGTTCACTCAAATCCACCGCAGCCCAGTACACCACACTCCAATTCAGTCCATCCAATTGCAATCCAATTTGCCTTAATCCACTTTAATCTAGTCTAATCCAATCCACTCTACCCCAGTCCAATCCAGGCCACCTTAATCCAGCCCACTCAAATCCAATCTACTCCACTCCAATCCACCTTAATTCACCCCACTGCAATCCAATCCACCCACATCAATCCAATTCACACATTCCAATCCACCCCACTCCAATCCAATCTACCCCACACAATCCAAGTCACCCACTCCACTCCAATCTACCCTACCCCACCCTCTCCAATCCCATCCACCCCACACCAATCCAGTCCATCCACTCCACCCCAATCCACCCCACTCCAATCTAATCCACCCCACCCCTGTCCAATGTACCCCACTCCAATCCAACCCACCCAATCCAATCAACCCATTCCAATCCAACACAGTCCACTCAAATTCACCCAATTTCAATCCAACCCACCCCACCCCACTCCAATCCACCCAATTTCAATCCAACCCACTCCAATCCAACTCATTCCAACCCAGCCCACACCAATCCAATCCAACACAGTCCACTCAAATCAACTGCAGCCCAGTACACCACACTCCAATTCAGTCCATCCAATTGCAATCCAATTTGCCTTAATCCACCTTAATCAAGTCAAATCTAATCCACCAAGCCCACTCCAATCCAATCTACCCCACTCCAATCCACCCTAATTCACCCACTGCAATGCAATCCACCCCACCTCAATCAAATTTACACATTCCAATCCACCCCACTACAATCCAATCCAACCCACACAATCCAATTCACCCACTCCACTCCAATCTACCCTACCCCACCCCCTCCAATCCCATCCACACCACACCAATCCAGTCCATCCTCTTCTCTCCACTCCACCCCAATCCACCCCACTCCAATCGAATCCACCCCACCCCTGCCCAATCTACCCCGCTCCAGTCCAACCCACCTAATCCAATCAACCCAATCCAATCCAATCCAACACCGTTCACTCAAATCCACCGCAGCCCAGTACACCACACTCCAATTCAGTCCATCCAATTGCAATCCAATTTGCCTTAATCCACTTTAATCTAGTCTAATCCAATCCACTCTACCCCAGTCCAATCCAGGCCACCTTAATCCAGCCCACTCAAATCCAATCTACTCCACTCCAATCCACCTTAATTCACCCCACTGCAATCCAATCCACCCACATCAATCCAATTCACACATTCCAATCCACCCCACTCCAATCCAATCTACCCCACACAATCCAAGTCACCCACTCCACTCCAATCTACCCTACCCCACCCTCTCCAATCCCATCCACCCCACACCAATCCAGTCCATCCACTCCACCCCACCCCAATCCACCCCACTCCAATCTAATCCACCCCACCCCTGTCCAATGTACCCCACTCCAATCCAACCCACCCAATCCAATCAACCCATTCCAATCCAACACAGTCCACTCAAATTCACCACAGCCCAGTACACCACACTCCAATTCAATCCATCCAATTGCAATCCAATTTGCCTTAATCCACCTTAATCTAGTCTAATCCAATCCACTCTACCCCAGTCCAATCCAGGCCACCTTAATCCAGCCCACTCAAATCCAATCTACCCCACTCCAATCCACCTTAATTCACCCCACTGCAATCCAATCCACCCCACCTCAATCCAATTCACACATTCCAAACCACCCCACACAATCCAGTTCACCCACTCCACTCCAATCTACCCTGCCCCACCCCCTCCAATCCCATCCACACCACACCAATCCAGTCCATCCTCTTCTCTCCACTCCACCCCAATCCACCCCACTCCAATCGAATCCACCCCACCCCTGCCCAATCTACCCCGCTCCAGTCCAACCCACCTAATCCAATCAACCCAACCCAATCCAATCCAACACAGTTCACTCAAATCCACCGCAGCCCAGTACACCACACTCCAATTCAGTCCATCCAATTGCAATCCAATTTGCCTTAATCCACTTTAATCTAGTCTAATCCAATCCACTCTACCCCAGTCCAATCCAGGCCACCTTAATCCAGCCCACTCAAATCCAATCTACTCCACTCCAATCCACCTTAATTCACCCCACTGCAATCCAATCCACCCACATCAATCCAATTCACACATTCCAATCCACCCCACTCCAATCCAATCTACCCCACACAATCCAAGTCACCCACTCCACTCCAATCTACCCTACCCCACCCTCTCCAATCCCATCCACCGAACACCAATCCAGTCCATCCACTCCACCCCACCCCAATCCACCCCACTCCAATCTAATCCACCCCACCCCTGTCCAATGTACCCCACTCCAATCCAACCCACCCAATCCAATCAACCCATTCCAATCCAACACAGTCCACTCAAATTCATCACAGCCCAGTACACCACACTCCAATTCAATCCATCCAATTGCAATCCAATTTGCCTTAATCCACCTTAATCTAGTCGAATCCAATCCACTCTACCCCAGTCCAATCCAGGCCACCTTAATCCAGCCCACTCAAATCCAATCTACCCCACTCCAATCCACCTTAATTCACCCCACTGCAATCCAATCCACCCCACCTCAATCCAATTCACACATTCCAAACCACCCCACACAATCCAGTTCACCCACTCCACTCCAATCTACCCTGCCCCACCCTCTCCAATCCCATCCACCCCACACCAATCCAGTCCATCCACTCCAATACACCCCAACCCCAACCCACCCCAATCTACCCCACTCCAATCTAACCCACCCCACCCCAGCCCAATCTACCCCACTCCAGTCCAACCCACCCCGCCCCACCCAATCCACCCCTCCCCAGTACATCCCACCCAATCCAATCAACCCTAATCCAATCCACACCAATCCATACCACCCCACTCCATTCCATTCCACCCCACTCCAGTCCACCCCACCTTATTTCAGTCCACCCCACTTAAGCCCAACTCACTCAAACCAATCCACCCCACTCAATCCAAACCCCCCCAGTCAATCCAAATCATCCCACTCATTCCAATTCAGCCCACTCCAATCTAGCGCACCCCAAGTCCAACCCACCCTAATCCAGCCCAACCCCCCCAAATCCAATCCACCCAACCCACTAGAAATCACCCCACTCCACTCTGATCCAGTATACTGTGATCTACTGACTCTACCCCAGTCCAATCCAACCCATCCCAGTTCCTTTCACTCCACTCAAATCCAACCTATCCAGCCCACACCACTCCAATCCAGCCCACACCACTCCATTCCAACCTACTTACATACAATCCACCTCACTCCAGTTCAATTCACCTCACTCCTGTCCAGTCCACCCCACCCCACTCCACTCCACCCCACCCCACCCCACTCCACTCCACTCCACCCCATTCAACTCCACTCCATTCAACTCCACTCCAGTCCACCCCACTGCTATCCACCCAATCACAATCCATTCCAACCTACTCCACCCCACCCCACTCCAATCTAATCCACCCCACCCCAGTCCAATCAACCCCCTCCAGTCCAACCCACCCTCCCCAATACAATCCACCCTCCCCAATACAATCCACCCTCCCAATACATCCCACCTAATCAAACCAACCCTAATCCAATCCACACCAATCCATACCACCCACTCCAATCCAATCCACCCCACTGCAATCTAATCCACTCCTGTCCTCCCCTTCCCACTCTAATCAAATCCACCCCACTCCATTCCACCTCACTCCAGTCCACCCCATCTTACTTCAGTCCACCCCACTTGAGCCCAACTCACTCAAACCCACTCCACCCCAATCTAATCCACCCACCCCATTTCAGTCCACCCCACTCTAATCCAATCTACTCCGATCCACCCGACTCTGCCCAATCCATTCCCACCCCAGTTCAGTCCACCCCACTCCAGCCCAATCTATCCAACCCACCCCACTCCAGCCTACTCTCATACAGTCCACTCCAGTCCACCCCACTCTAGTGCAGTCGACCACACTCCAATTAATCCAATCCACCCCACTCCAGTCCAACCCAACTCACCCCAATCATATTCACCCAACTCCAAATCACCCCCTCCAATCCAATCCACCCCACTCCTGTCAATCTACACCACTCTACCCTAATCCAATCCACCCTACTCTACTCTAGTCCAATCCACCTCTCTGCCTCTATCCACTCCAACCCACTGCCCATTCCACTCAATGACACTGCACTCTATGACAGTCTCTGCCACCGTACCATTGAACTCTACTTCTCTCTACTCAAGTCTATGACACTCTACTCCCCCACTCCACGTTATGATACTCCAAATCACATTTAGCCATGCTGAACAACAGCTTCACTGGTGTACAACATTGCAAAAGCACATTGCCAAAACCAATATCTCTTGTATACACGAGACCAATTGGCTTTGCCAGTGCTTGTTTCCCCCAAAGAAGTCGCACAGTGTGATTAGGAGCTTCTGTGTCTTTTTGTTGACTGCGTTTTCATGGGCAGAAGCTAGTCTTCTCAAGTTTCCCAGTTCCATGGCATGCCTGAGTAGCTTATCCAGGGCAGGCATTTTCTTTGTATTCTTGGAACTTGCAAAGCTGGTTTCATAATGAAATCCTTGAATGCAGTATTGAAGAACTGGACTGAATGGATTACACATGGAACTAAGAAATTATAGACATCTGCACAGGCATCTCGGGTATTAAGGAGTTCTGATACCACAAACTGTGTTGTAGTATTGGTTACATAGCTGCCAAGTTTCCCAAGTCGATGTGTGATGTACAGTTCCAGTCCAGGTTTTTCCTTTGGATTCTGATATTTGTAGTCTTGCTTTAAAAAGGAATAAGCAAGACTACAAGCCTCAGAATTAAAAATAAACTCTGGGCTAGATCAGCACATCAAAAATAGACCTGGGAAACTTGGCAGAGCTGTAGTTATGGACTTCGGAAACCCAGAAGCCCACATGCCACTGTGCCGGGCTCTATGTGCATCTTCTAGCATGATGCAGTGTAACTGCCTCAGAGCTTGTGTATGAGGATTGAAGCAACTCCTGCAGCCTTGTTCATCAGAGCTTATTTTGTAAAGGAATACGTGTGGAGGCCCAAGTTTGCTCAGAAGCCCACAGCCACCACTACTGATGGTCGGGGCACTGCATACATACAAGAGTGCGTAGTCTTGATTCCACCTTGTGCCTCTTTTATCCCGCACCACACACTCATTACCTTTTAATCACACTCTGGCAGGTTCTTTTTCATTCCTGCTTTGTCCTTTTGTCACCGTTTTTCCGTATTTCACTTCCTCATTCTTTCCTCTATATGAGTTTTTCTCTCTCTTGTTCTGATCAAAGTTTGTTGAGAAAAATAAGTGCAAGTCCCTAAAAATGAGTGCTGGTGCTAAGGCACAAGTCAAGGGTACAGGAGGGTAGATGGTGTCCACCCTCTATTTTCACAGGGTGGACGCAGTCCACCCTGTCAAGAATTTGGGCTAAATTGAAATATGCTGAACCTGTCCCCGTCTAATTTTCCCGCACCAGGACACATTCAGCAGTACCTGCACGTTATCTGCTTCCGTTCAAAGCAGCAGGGTAAGCAAGATACATGCAGTGAGGGGGCTTTGTTGTTTTGAATTCCAGCTAGGCCCAAAACAAAGGCTGAATTTAATGGGTCACCAGGCCTCCTTTTGTTTGAGTATTCTGGATGGCACCTATCTGGAGCCTCACACCTAATTGCAAATGCAATGGAGATGAAACAAAGGTGCATCTCCTGTTGTTACTTCACAAAGGTATGGTTTTGACTTTGTTCAGTCCCTGTATACAATAGCTATGCATGCACTGCCAGAATGTTGGTATGTCCAAGTATTTATACAAATAACAATTTAAATACCAATATTTTGTTTTATTTATTTTATAGCGCTACTCATCCCAATTCAGGGTGTCAGAGCATTTTACATCACACATACAAAATATACATTGACAATAAATCATATATGTACATCAATGTGCAGGATTTGTTACATAAAACAGTTAGGGTTACAAGGTATAGGAGTCACATGTCTTTCATAGTTCACTATGCAATATTAGAAGGATTGCATTGTATGAACTGAAAGTAACAAAAGTGTCTCTGTGTTAAAAGCAGTAACCCACTTACCTATCTACATAAAATACAATTCTGTCATTTGCATTTTACATGATGAGCTGTGCAGGAGAATCAAACCCTTTGTGGTACTTTGATTCGAAACTGGGACTAGATAAAAAACTGATGTTTCCAGCAAATGAGTTAACCTCCTGAGTAATCACACTATTATTATTACTGGAAATGTACTTGGCACAAAAAGGTCTCTGCAGGAGGTGCATTAAAACCATAAGATATTTTAAGATGCAGGCTTTGTAACCAAGTACACAGAGCAGATTTACTGCCAGGTTTCTCCTTGTTGCCAATTTCTTTGTGGCAGAGTTTAAGAAAAATAATTTATACGTTGAGGCCCAGATTTTGTGTTGGGGTTGTGTCACTTTTTTGCCACGACCTCTATGCAAAATCTCATTTAATAAATCTTGTAATGTGCTCACATGTCCTCATAATAGACCTGCTAAACATATGTATGAGGTCTTAAGATCTGATGTCACTTCTTGTGATGTCACTTCCTGTGAGGCCATGTGTTGTGATTCCACTTCCTGTGATGTCACATCCTGTGATCCCACGTGGAATGTCATGCTCTGTGTTGCCACGTGCTGTGATGCCACACAGCATGATGTCACTTTCTATGTGGGTTAACCATGACTGGTAGGTTCCACCTTCTAGCACCTGCTCAAACACTGCTGCTCGCCCATCTCATATTTGATTATACTGTGCCCTATTCTTAATGGAAGGTTGAAGCAAATACTAGAAAGTTGTCCAGAAGCAAGACGAACCGTAAGTCTGTAACTCTAAGTCATGGCGATTGAGGCATGGCTACCTCCCAGCCTGAAGGAATTAGGATTTCTAATTGAGTTGGCAGTTGGGGTGATTTCTGGAGTAACCACGGACCTTCATTAAAAGAATCTAAACCTGCCAGTCTTGGGTAAAGAGAAAACAGACCCGTATGCATTACGAACACACAATTGCTTGCCTGGTCATTCAATTACTAAATACCGATAGCCACATTTTATGAGAACACACAGGTGAGTTCTAAATGTTTTGCAAAATCAAGTGACATTGTTCCTTTTTAGGTCGAGCCTGTAGACAGTGCATGCTATTTCTGATGTGATGCGAATTGTGGCTTACCAACAACAGAAAGGCTTAGAGCATGCCCATTCCTTACCATTGGTCAGCTTTCCCTGTCACTGCCATTTGCCTGCTTCTTATTCGTGCGACAACTTGTCAAGCCTGTGTTTGTCCCTCCTATCAACTGTTGCCCCATGCCATCACTTTAACTGGCTGATATCGCTGCTTCCACTGCGTAATTTTCAAGCACTACTTCTTTCTTTTGCGTGACATACTCCATGAGAGGGCATGTATTTTTTATCTGGGGCCCTCCTGTACTTATCTACTTGTGTGCTCTCTGTCAGCCAAGTGCTCCGCCCCGCACCCTCTGTGTTTCTTTCCCCTACTGGCACTCTCTCAGTGACTTAGCCGTCCCTTTTGCCACATGCCGGGTTGCTTTACCCCCTTCCCTGTGTTGCTTTTGCTTACCCAAACCCCTTACTAGCCTGTTTGCTTTGAATGAACACCCTCCCACCCTCTTTGCTTTAAACAAAAACTACATGTTATTTTTAGTAGCTGATAAAATTCTGATTGGTAACTAAAAAGGAAAAAAACACAAGTTTTTTATAGGTGCACTCACATAATGAAGCAGCACTCACATCAAAGTATTTTTTTATTCTTACACTGCTGTGCCATGTGGCTAAAAGCATTTGGCAAAGCCAATAGGTCACAAATGTGAGACTTGTAGGTTCTGAAAATTCTTGTGCTACTATGAGATTGAATGTGGCGAAGGGAATTCACGTTTTACTGCATATGAGCGCTCTACTGAGCAGGGTGAGTGAATTTGCCGGTGCTCCATATATGGCAGATGAGGCACAGGGAATCCATGACTTTGCTCAGGATCACACATTATGCACTGAGCCTCCCTAAGTAAAATGATTTCAACTCAGCCTCCCTTTAAAAAATGTATTGCAATGATTGGGGGAGCAGGAGGGGCAGTACTGAGGGCAGGTAGCAGGGTTTATGTCGTAATTTCTGCGATATTCTTCTGTAGCTCATATTCACACAAAATGTGTGACTTATAAAAGAGCAAATGCATCAAACAAAAACAGAAATTGATCTACAAAAACTGCTCCACATACTTAGGTTGTTGTGAGTCTCTGGAACTCCTGTGTCCTATGTAACTACACCTGCTGCACTAGCGATAGCTACAGACTTTTCCTCTTTCACTTTTCAATCACTCTCTCCCTGAATAAGAGAACATGCCCCTCAAAGTCTCTGTTGTAAAGAAAGGTAATCAAAATTGTGATGCAGTGGACCCTCACACACATGGGCCACAATGCCACTGCACCTGCCTCACTAATAATAATTACTTGCTCCTTCCTTACAAGCGGGCTATCTCCTATTCAATTTGTTAAAAAACATGAACACTCATCTTGCTCTATTTGACTGCTATTTCTCTGAGGGCCAAGCTAAGGTTACATCTACTTCAATGTTTCCACTCCTCGCCATTGTTCAGAGGCCCAAAGTAACACTGGAACTGTGAGGGTGCCCTGTGTGCTAATGAAAGCAAGGAAGTATAGTAAAATAGCCCTAATTTGGGTTTAGTTGGCCCCACACACCCCTGGGTGCCAGTGCCACTGCACCTGCAGAAGCAATGGTATTTACAGTCTGTCTTCTCTTCTGCCCACTTCAACCGGCCACCACTCCAAGGCCTAAAGCCTACGGCAGGTTGTCTGCCCCTTTGTGTAAAAAGAAAACAGGGAAAAGTCCCACATCCCACCCCTGTTTTTCGATGTTGGTAGTTCCAGTACTTTTTATTAAAAAACAATCGTCTGTCTGAGTGATTAATGTGGATCGTAAAGTACTTCTAGCTGAAAATTAAAGGGGGGGACTAATCTCCTGTTCTGTACAGCACAGGGAGCTATAGAAGAAACAGGCCTTTTCACCAGATACCTGCTACCTGAAAGAAATTTATTCTGGCTGATTAATCACCAAATGAAAAGGCTGCTTGGAAGCTAGCTTTGGCTCTAATTGATGAAGTCACTTAAAACTTCATGGGAACAAAGATTTATTCTTTCTGAGAGGTAACCTAATAGTGTTATCAGCTGAGGTTTGGAGAGTGTCCTTTTAATGGGTACTCATTAAAATGTTTTCACTAGGTACAGATTGCTTACTTTTTACTATAATATATGCAGGGGCTTAGCTTAGTCGGGAAGGTTGAGGGGAGTGAGTTTCAGTTTTTCTTACAACCATGCTGGTGTAACATGTTAAAATACATTGCAAGAGAAAAAGTGCCGAAGGGGAGTTTAATAGGGGTGAAAAGGGAGTAGAGTGTAGATTCTAAGGGGTACTTAAAACACAATATTAAAACACTTGTTTATATTAAACACTAAGGTCCTCATTACAACCCTGGTGGTCGCCAACAGGCCAGCAATAAAAAAAAATTGAATTTTGACCACGGCAGAAACCGCCAACACAGACAGCCACTTTAACACACCGACCGCCACGGCGGTAGCAACAAGCACCGCAGCGGTAACTGCCAACAGCCAGGCAGAAGACAATGTACCGCCCACTGTATTATGAGAGGCCAATCTGCCACCTTTTCCGGGGCTGTACCAACGCCATCAAAAGCACAGCGGAAACAGTACACAGAAGGGAAATGACTCACTTCTCGACACTCAAGGAAGAACTACAACACCATGGAGCCCAAACTGCAGATCTTCCCCTTGCTGATATACCTCCTCCTAAACCAGGAACATGAACAGCAGTGAAGACGACCACAGTGAGCACCGCACCTAGCACACAAGGGACGGGGGGAGTAAAAAGAGAGTGACACACGCAACATGCAACACCCCCACCCCCAACACCATACACACAAACAGATGCAACAACATTACATATCCACCCCGTAACCCTCAGGAATAACATAAGGACAAAAGGATGTGAGTGAAGCCGTGTAATAATATACATTTAGATAAATACGTCCTTAAAGCACAAAACAGTAACTACAATATATACAAATGGAGGGACAATGCCCAGTCCAAAATGTCCGTGGCCCACGGGGCCATAACACATAGGCAAAGGCCACACTTGACTCCTGCCTCAAAACTGAGAGAACACTGCTGGGGCATCACGTCGAAGATACACAGGCACCTCAAGGGGAAGGGGGGGCACCTCAGCCAAAAGATGGTACAACGCCATTGCTGCTGGAGGGGGCTACTTGCCCTCTGCTTGGTCCTGGGGAGTGCAAAGCCACAGTCTCTCTAATGGGTAGTTTGCCCACTGCTTGGTCCTGGGGAGTGAAATGCCACAGTCTCTCTAGTGGGTGGTTTGCCCACAGCTTGGTCCTGGGGAGTGCAAAGCCACAGTCTCTCTAGTGGATGGGTTGCCCACTGCTTGCTCCTTTGGAATGCAAAGCCACAGTCTCTTTAGTGGGTGGTTTGCCCACTGCTTGGTCTTGGGGAGTGCAAAGCCACAATCTCTCAAGTAGATGGCTCCTCCACTGGTTCTGGAGGGGGCATTGTGCCCAGTGTGCTTGACCCTGCCAAGGAGGGGGTGAGTGGATGCCTTCTTCCACTGGTTCTGGAGGGGGCCTTGTGCCCAGTGTGCTTCATCCTGGCAAGGAGGGGGTGAGTGGATGCCTTCTTCCACTGGTTCTGGAGAGGGCCTTGTGTCCAGCGATGCAGATCCTGGATGGTGCAAGGTCAGTCTCTCACCTGGGTGTCACACATACGGTTCTTGCAGTGGCCAGGACACACTACAGCCCATGTAGGCACGACTACACACTGCTCGTCGGCGGTGACGGCTGCTCAGTGGTGGCAGTTGCGGTGCTGGTGGTGTGCTGTCAGTGGTGGGGGGAGGCTCCAGCCCTTCCCCGGCAGCCTTGGACAGCTGCCCACTGGTGCTGCTGCTGCTGGCAGTGGTGCAGGTGGCGGTGCTGGCGGGGGTGCAGGTGGCAGTGCTGGCGGCGATGAAGGTGGCATTGCTGTCAGTGGTGGGGAGTGGCTCCAACCCTTCCCCTGCAGCCTCGGACGGGTGCCCACTGGGGCTGCTGCTGCTGGCAGTGGTGCAGGTGGCGGTGCTGTCAGTGGCGGTGCTGTCAGTGGCGGGGGAGGCTCCAGCCCTTCCCCTGCAGCCTCGGATGGCTGAAGTGCCATGGCTGGTGTTATTTGCCCAGCCGCTTCTCCAGCCCCAGGCACCAGATCCATCCTGCTTGCGGCGTCTGTGCCTTTTACATTGCCCTTGGCAGCTGGTGTTCCCTTCCTGCCCTTGGCAGCTGGTGGTGGCTCCTTGCTTCTGCCAGCTGGTGTTCCCTTCCTGCCCTTGCTAGCTTGTGGTCCCTTTTTGCCCTTGCTAGCTGGTGGTGCCTTCTTGCCCTTGCTAGCTGGTGGTGCTTTGCCCTTGCAGGGCTGGTAACCCCTGCTTGACCTTGGCAGGTGGTGCAGGCACACTGGCAGTGCCTGTTTGGAGCCTCTCACACCTGCAGTAGCTGCAGAAACTACAGTGGTTGTGGACTGGGTGGCTGAGATGCTGGCCTGGGTTCTGCCCACCCTGGGTTCTGCCCACCCAGGCCCAAAGTGAAGGACGTGGGGGGGAGGGTCAAGGGGGGGAGGAAAAGCCTTTTAGGGACACAGGGGCTGGAAGAGGGTGAAGGTTTGGGAGTGGAGAAAGTGGGAGTAGTTGTAGGAGGTGTCTGTCTGCTGTGTTTGGGTGCAGGTGCATGGGCTGGATGCTGTCGTCAGGTGGATGGCTGTTGGGTGTCTGAGTGCTTGCGTTTGTGTACTTTGGGAGGAGGGGGCATAGACACAGTGGGAGAGGACACAGGGGACGTGTACATGGATGTGGGGGTGGTGACTGCCAGTGAGGGGCATGTAGTGAAAGGCGTGCTGGTGATGGAAGTAGTGGATGAGGATGTAGTGCATGCAGATGTGAGTGGAGATGCTACTGGGAGGGAGGTGGAGGACGAGGAGGAGGGGGACACAGTGGAGGCAGTGGATGTTGTTGTGTCTGCCTCTGGATGGTGCTTATGTGAGTGCCTGTGGGATGAAATGTGGTGCTTGTGTCTGCCTGAGCACTTATGTGTGTTCATTTGGTTTCATGCTAGTCTGAAGGTGTGCTTGGGATAGGCTGGGGTTGAGGGGATTGGCACTGGGTAGAGGAAGTTGGAGGTGGGAGGCTTGAGACAGGGACAATGGCTGCCATCAGTGAGTTGGCCGGAGCCTGGAATGATCTCTGTTGGGCCGCCACGCCAGAGTGAATGCCCTCCAGGAATGCATTTGTTTGTTGCAAATGCCCTGCCAGACCCTGGATGGCATTCAGTATGGTTGACTGCCCAATAGAGATGGATCTCAGGAGGTCAATAGCATCCTCACTGAGGGCAGCAGGGCTGACTGGGGCAGGGCCTGAGGTGCCTGGGGCAAAGGAGATGCCCACCCTCCTGGGTGAGCGGGCACGGGAAACACACTGAGGGGCTCCTGGGAGGGCGGTGCTGCTACGGGGGTGGCAGCTGTACCTGTAGTTGGGGTGGGCACAGAGGTGTCCACCACTGCCAGGGAGCTTCCATCGGAGGAGGTGTTGCTATCCGAACTGTGCCCTCCAATCTCTGCCGTGGTGGTCCCCTCTCCCTCCGTTCCACTGGTGCCCTCACCGTCGGTGGATTCGGCCTCATGGGCCATGTGGGATGCAGCTCCCTCCGTCGCCGGTGCCTCTGCTCCTCCGCCAGATGATGCTAATGCACACAAGGACAGGTTGACAAAATAAAAAGGGGGGAGAGACAGAGGATACACTTGGTCAATGCCAGCAACAACAACACCGTTGGCGTACACAACTCACAGGGAACAGCCCTATGCACTAGGCCACGCACTACCAGTTACAATGCTAGTCACCAGGCCATGGGGTACAATGCCTAACGCCAATAGCAGCACAACTGAAACCCACAGGACCCTGCCCGGTAGTAGATGCCCACTAACATTATTGGTGTTGGAGTGCATCTGAGCCTGCCCATCATGGAACGTACCCTGCCATGTTCGTCCTGGCCTAGGGGCACCCACAGCCCCACATCCCCCACCCAGATAACACCTCAACGCGCACAATTTAATGATTCTGAAACTATACTCACCCCCTTGTGGCTGCTGTGATGCCCTCAAGCGCCCATCCAACTCCGGATAGGCCACCGCCAGGATGCAAAACATCAGGGGGTAAGGGTACGACGGGCACCCCTTCCTCATTGGGAGGCCATCCCCAGCTGGGCCTCTGCCGTCTTCCTTGCCCAGCGGTGCAGGTCCTCCCACCGTTTGCAACAGTGGGTGCTCCGCCTGTCAAAGACCCCCAGGGTCCGCACCTCCTTGGCGATGGCACGCCAAATACCCTTTTTCTGATGGGCGCTGACCTGCAGAAAAAGTTACATATGAAAAGGTATTAGTCATACCGTCCGGCCTGTTAAACTCGTGGCCCACCATATCATTCCCATCCCCTTACGCACAGACATTGCCCACCAAACATGCAGCAGTCTGCTGAGGACCCCTCAGCCCCCACCACCCACGCGAGGCTTACACACACAGCACTCCATACATTCATGCCCCACGCATCGTGCTCACAGTGTACTCACCTGTTGGTCTGGAGGACCATAAAGTAAAAAGGTACTGGAGTAGGACCCCATCCACTAGTATCTCTAACTCCTCCGAAGTGAAGGCAGGGGCCCTTTCCCCAGACACTCAAGCCATGGTCGCTTCCGGACACAGGTCACAGCAGCACGTGCAGTGTAGGTCCTCTGCTGTTGAAGGTCAGGTAGCTAGTGAGTGAACAGATAGAAAATGGCGGTCACGTCCACGGCGGTGCATGCTGTCAGCGCCGGCACACATCACCATTGGTTCCTGGAACCCATAGGCCCCAATAATAACCAATAAGGTGTTGCACAGCGGTTGTCGACCCCCTTCCGCAACAGAGCACAACGTCAGCGGAATTACCTCATTTCCACTTGTCCCTCCTCACAGGTCAGGCGGCCGCCATTTCAGGGGGGAACAGGCCATGGCCCCTAACTGCGTCACAGTAGACATAGGCACATGAACGGACCTACACGTTCACATACTGTTTCTGTAAAAAAAAAATGCAAGGCATTTTAATCTGAGGATATCTTTGAATATGACCATCTGCTCACTGTTTTTCACCCTAGAGATCAACCGCTGAGGATGAATAGGAGATGGAGACATAACCCCATGTACAGACCCCTGGTGGACCTGGCGACAATGGAGAACAGGCACAGTATCCTAACCTACAGGCTTGATAGGGCCACAATCCAAGAACTGTGTTCCCAATTGGAGCCAGGCCAGATGTCAGCTATCCGCCACCCCACTGGTATTCCCCCTCTTGTGCAGGTCCAGTCAGTGCTCCATTTCTTGGAAAGTGGGTCCTTCCAAGCGACAGTGGCCATGGCAGCAGGGATGTCACAGCCTATGTTCTCAAACATGCTGCCCAGAGTGTTGTCAGCCCTGATGAAAGACATGCACAGCTACATCATATTCCTCCAGGTGGATGATTTGGCCACAGTGAAGGCTGACCTCTATGCAACGGGACATATTCCCAACATCATTGGTGCTATTGATGGTACACATATTGCCTTTGTCCCCCCCCCCCAACCCCCCGGAGAAATGAACAGGTGTTCAGAAATCGAAAGAGCTTTCACTCTCTGAATGTGCAGATAGTGTGCCTGGCGTACCAGTACATCTCCCATGTCAATGCAAAGTATCCTGGGTCTGTGAATGATGCCTTTATTTTGAGGAACAGCAGCATTCCATATGTGATGTCCAAACTCCAGAGGCACAGGGTGTGGCTAATAGGTGAGACCATGGTCCCCACCCAGTTTCTGTTGGTATATGGGTGTGGGTTTAGGCCTCAGGGTGAATGTCTGGCTAACAGGTATCCCTTGATATTTACAGGTGACTCTGTTTACCCATCCTCTCATGGCTAATGACCCCAGTGAGAAATGCCAGGACAAGGGCAGAGGAACGTTACAATGATGCACATAGGTGAACAAGGAGGATCATTGAGCGTACCTTTGGCCTCCTGAAGGCCATATTCCGGTACCTCCATCTGACAGGTGGATCCCTGTGCTACTCACCCAAGAATGTCTGCCAGATCATCGTTGCATGTTGCATGTTGCACAACCTGGCCTTGAGACGCCAGGTGCCTTTTCTGCAGGAGGATGAGGCTGGAGATGGTCATGTGGCAGCGGTGGAGCATGTGGACAGTGACGAAGAGGAGGCAGAAGAAGAGGATGTGGACAACAGAACAACTATAATTCAACAGTACTTCCAGTGACACACAGGTAAGACACTGTAACTTCACCTTCCATTGCAGTTTTGTGTTGGACATTGTGCAAGGCAGTCTAATTTTCCAAATTCTATGGCCATTTACTGTACCCTTTGGCATCTCTATTTTCAGATATCTGTGCCCCACTCTGGGTCCTGGTGTGTTTACTGCTGCCCACTACAGGTCATACCTATGTATATATAACTGTACAGTTGAATTGCAATGTTTACAGCTTGATAAACAAATACATATTTCAATCAATTGACAGACTCCATACTTGTATTAGTTCCAAGGGTGTTTGTTTATGTGCTAATCAGTATAGGGGGTATTGCAATGGGCTGGGTTGCTGATGGAGGAAAGTCCACGATAGGGTCCAGTCTATTGGTATCACAGGTGCATTGTCCAAGAGGGCATAGAGAGTGGGGCAATGGCATTCAAGGTGCACAGGGTGACTGAGTGGTACACAAGGGTGATATTCAGGGGAATCTTATTTCCTGGCGGGGGTCTTGGCAATGTTCTCTGGCTTCTGCCTGGATCTCAGGGACCTTTTGCGTGGTGGTCCTTCTTCTGCAGGGGGAGGGGTGCTGGTGACCTGTTGTTCCTGTGGTGGGGCCTCCTGTCCACTAGCGTTGGCGGAGGTGGAGGGCTGTTCATCGGTGTGGCTCGTGTCAGGGGCCCGTTGGTGTGCCACTGCATCACTTCTGGTGTTGGCCATATCTGCCAGCACCCCTGCACTGGTGACCAGGATGGTGTGGATGTCCCTCAGGTCCTCCCTGATCCCCAGGTACTGTCCCTCCTGTAGCTGCTGGGTCTCCTGCAACTTGGCCAGCATCTGGCCCATGGTCTCCTGGGAATGTTGGTAGGCTCCCAGGATGTTGGTGAGTGCCTCGTGGAGAGTCGGTACCCTGGGGCTGTCCTTCCCCTGTCACACAGAAGTCCTCCTAGCTTCTCTGATGTCCTGTGCCTCTATCCCCTGAACCGTGTGCCCACTGCCACTGACCCTAGGTCCCTGATCATCCTGTGTTTGTGGGGTTGCCTGGGGTCCCTGTAGTGGTGGCCACACTGCTGATTGACGTGTCCTGGGAACAGTGGTATGGGCCCGCTGGGTGGGTGCTGTGCTGGTGTTTCCTGAGGGGGGAAGCTCTGTGGTGGTATGGGACTGTGCCTAGGTCACCGACTGTCCAGAGGTCCTTGATGGGTCAGGTTGGTCATCCTGATCTAGGCATGCAGAGCTGCTGTCATCACTGTGGGCCTCTTCGAGGTAGTGGCTGGATGTTGCTGGCACCTCCTCTATGGTGATGTTGTGTGGGGGTCCTGTGGGTATGTGAAAGCAGTGTTATTGTTACTGTGTGTGACATCCTGTGCATGGGTATGTTTCCCCCTATAGTTGTTATTACCAAGGCAGCTTTGGCTTGTGTGAGTTGTGTTTGGTTGGCTAAGTGATTGTCACTAGTGTGCATGCTGTGGTGATGGGTGTCCATGCAGGGCTGTGAGTGGTGTCCATGCATTGGTGGTGCATGCAGTGCTGATTACCGGGGTGGGTGGGTTGTAATGGTGGGGTATATGTGAGGTGGTGGGGTGATGGGGGTGAGGGTATGTGATGGCATGCAGGTAGCGAGGGTGAAAGTAGTGAAGATTTGACTTACCAGAGTCCAGTCCTCCTGCTACTCCTACCAGGCCCTCAGGATGCATGAGTGCCATGACTTGCTCCTCTCATGTTGTTAGTTGTGGGGGAGGAGGTGGGGGTCCACCGCCAGTCCTCTGTACAGCTATCTGGTGTCTTGCAACCACGGAACGCACCTTCCCCCGTAGGTCGTTCCACCTCTTCCTGATGTCATCCCTTGTTCTGAAGTGCTGTCCCACGTCATTGACCCTGTCCACGACTCTCCGCCATAGCTCCATTGCAATGGACGTCTGCTGCACCTGTGATCAAAATAGCTGTGGCTCTACCCGGATGATTTCCTCCACCATGACCCTTAGCTCCTCCTCTGAGAACCTGGGGTGTCTGTGTGGTGCCATGGGTGTAGTGTGAGTGGTGTGTGTGAGGGTGTGTGGGGTGATGTGTTGGGGTGTGTGCTGTAAGGTGCGTGGATGGTGTATGGGTGATGTTGTTCTGCGGCGCTGGTTCTGTGGGTGCTCCTGGCGTGTCTCTCTCTCAGTTGTAAATTGCAGTGGTAAAGGGTTGTGGGTAATGTGGGTCTGTGTTTTATAGTGGTTTGTAGGTGTGGTGTGTGTATGTGTGTCAGGTATGTGTTGTTTGAATTGTCCAATGTGGTGGTGTTTTGTATGTGTGTGTGTATTTTGAGCGCGGTGGTATGTACTGCCAATGGTTTTGTGCCATTAAATGTCCGCCGTGGTGATTCGTGGGTCATAATGCTGTGGGTGTATTTCTGTTGGCGTTACAGTGTGGGTTTTGGTAGCACCAGTTTATCACTGACCTTTGGTGTGGCGGACTTGTGTGTGTGTCTGTATAGTGGCGGATTTCTATGTGTGTGTCATAATACGCATAGCGGTATACCGCCGTGGTCGTGGTATGTTGGCGGCAGTCAGCATGGCGGTAAGCGGCACTTACCACCAATGTCATAATGAGGGCCTAAATCATTTTGCTGCAGCCTATCTTATACTGCGCGTAGTGCAATAATAAAAGAGTAACATATATTTACAGTGCTTTCTGTCATAGACTGGGTCCTTGCAGCACTATAAATGCACGTCACTATTTTCCACTGCACCAAACGGAATTCAGTTCTGTGACTCTCTGGTTACGGACATCTTTAGTAAATTAATTACCCAATTGAGTCTTAATAAGATAAAATAGTAATTTCCCACTGAATAGTTTAACTTGCATTTATTTTTCATCTAAGGTAGTTTATTTCACATGCAAAACTAAAAAAGGTACAGAATATTTTGTTCTTCTTATGCACTTTTTTGAGGATGCCACCACACTCATGCAGTTTGAAGATCTTTGTATTATGATGAAGAGATAGACGGGAATCACAAAAGCCTGGAGATCTAATCAAGTTGTAGGTGACACACCTATGCTTGCACAGTCCTCATTATTTTTTTATTAATGGTAAAGTTGCATACAAATAATGCTATAATTTTACTTCTATTAATGCTCACATATTTTGAACACTCAAAGGCAACTTGAAACCTTCACATGTTGGCTGGAGATGTGGTCCAGCCACTAAAATGGTGACTTTAGATTCAAGAGCTCTGGATTGGAGTTCATGTATTTTCTACTTGTCCATTAGGTTTGAATCTGGGCAAATGCCTGCCTCTCTCTCTGTTCCTCAGTACCCTGCATACATTTGGAGTGCTCAGAAATGGTCTAACGGCCAGATGTAGCAAAGGTTTTTACCCATTCTGTGTCTATGGGAAAAAGTGTTCGTACATATGGCCCTAAATGCTGGTATGAAGCACTCGGTAAGTAAGTACATATTTGCATTCATGAATAAGCAGAATCAAAAGATTTGACAGCAGATGAGGGTTTATATGTCATTTACTTTGCCTATTTTTCTTTACTTGCTAGACAGACCATCTGTTGTCTTCATATTTGCATCTTCGGTTGTTTCTGTTTTAGGGCTTTTCAAAAATGTCAGGTTGTCACATAAGCATGAATAGATTATGGCATGCCGTTTTAGTGTGTTGCATCTTGGTACTTATACTTAGTTTCCTAGTTTAAATGCACAATGTCAAGCAGCAAAATAAGAAAACAGGATTCAGTGAGCTCGTTGGACTGATACGAAACAATTTGAGCTCTCTGTCCCCTTTTAGTTTGAGTCTACTAGACAGCAAGTGCACTATTTATTGCGAGACATATTGTAGGCTTTCCAAGAACATATAGGGACTTGAAGCTTTCCCATTGCTTATCATTGGTAGGCTTTTCTGCCACTCTCCTTTACCTTTTCTGTTGGTGATTCAGCTTGTGGTTGTCCATCCCTTGGAGCATAGCCTATTTGCCGTCTCTTAGACTGGCTTCTACGCTTCTACTGGTTGCTTTTCAAGCCCCACTTTTTTCTTTTGGGCTAACCATTCTATAGGAGTGCCTATGTTTTCCAGCTTCACCCTTGCGAACTTTTCTTCCACATCACTCAAAGTTGCTCTTTATCGCCTGTGTGCTTTCCCCCACATGTTCATGTTTCACTCTCCCTCGTGTACTCCTGTTTGCTTTCTCACCCATGTGTTTCTCCCTCATTCTCTTCACGTTCCTGTCTCTAACATTACTTCACCTTCCCACCGTCGTCGACCTTGTTGCTTTCCCCCACATCCGCACCCTGCTCTCCCTGACCTTTGCTTCTCCTCCCCATAATCGCCCTCCATGTTGTCCCCCGCCATACCTGCGCTTTTCTTTTAGCCCTCAGTAAATACAAACATTTGCTTGTGTCATGTCATAGGCGTGTGGCTACAAAATAACACAACTACAGTGTCACACTGCTTTATTTTTCTTTAGCCATAGCCATGCCCATGCTGCTTAGCAAGACTGAAAACCACTGGCCTAACCAGTAGGTCCCAAAGGCGAAATCTATTGGCTTTGACAGTGCTCGTTTTTTTCTTACTGATGTCAAAAGCATAATTTATCGCACATACCCATACCACACATTGTTATACACCCTGCTGTCAAACATGCAGTGTGTTTAAAAATAAACACAAGTACGTAGTGACAGTAGTTAGGCACTTCACTGGCCAGATCTCAAAATGTCCTGTTTGGGCGCCGCATCGCCTTTAGTTAAACATTAACTAGCAGGCTGGGTGCGTAGTTACTAGAGAAGCCGTGTGACGCAGGCAGACTAGATTCTTCTGTGAGCCATCACTGAGGGTGGCGAGGAGGAAGGGCAAGGATTGCCACCAGCAGCTGTGTGATGTTGGCTGCTGTCAGCGAAAGCACTACTCCAACGTAAACTTTCTTTTGAAATATATTTCAAAACATGGGTATTTGTACATTTTATAGCTGGGCGAGGCTAATGTTTTCGACTGAAACAAAAGGAGTGTCTTCTCGAACCCACCAAACCAAATGAGCTGGAATGCCATATGTGGTGTGTGCTAGTTTTACTGTTTCTCTCCTCTTACATAGCACATCTTATGTGTTGTTGATACTGACGGGCGTGGCTGACATCTTGGAGCCAGCACACAGGAAGCAGGCGCACATTCTAAGAAGATGGGGTGGTCAATGGAGGTAGTGGAGAAGTTCAGGGATCGAGGTGCCCGAGCGAGCTGCTGAAGCAGCTTCTGGCTAGGTGCCTGGGCACCCTCTTTCTGGTGGTGGTGGTGTAGGGGGGGGGGGAGGGGAGGCTCTGCCCTAGGCGTCAGATCAAGAAACTCCTGGGCAGCAGCTGCTACAAGGCAAGGGCTGAAGATAGGCTGGATTTGGAATGATCTGAAAGTGTCAGCATGAGGATCAGGGCCGGCTTTAGCGATGGTATCGTAAAGTGTGATCATCTTTCTAGGACTCCCACAATCAATCACCCCCTTATTTATCGGTTACTTAACTACCGCTCTCCTGAGCCCCTCTATCACATTTATTTTTTTTATAGCGCTATTCATCTCAATGTAGTCTGTTAAAGCGCTTTAGATCACAAACAGCGAGTGATACAAGTGTGTAAATCGAAGAATAGGAAATATTACTTAAGACAAGAAGGACAACAAGGTGTAGGAGTCACAGGCCATCCATACTGGTAGGTATTATATATTAGGAGCGTTTGGTCTGAAGAAATGAAGGGGCAGATTAAGTACGTTTTTATGATGTACAGTAACCAAAGTTGCTGCACTGCATTGCAAGAAAAGGAAAGAGCACAACAGAAGTGTAACTAATAAAATATTTTGTTCTTGCTGTCTTCGCTAGTGCTGGCGTACCTGAGGCTGCCTTGCACCAAAGCACACACCCATGCACCATGGTGCAAAGGTGTTTGCGTACTGTTAAGCATAGATTTTATACTGGAACCTACTCACCCAGAACAAAATTATATGCATCCACCCCTAAAACCTAAACCCCCCCCAAACCACCCAACCTGCCCCTAAAATTACCCAACCCATCTCTAAAACTACCCCAACCCCCACGCCTAAAACAACCCTAACCCCCACCCCATCCCTAAAACCTAAACAACCCCAACCCCCACCCCTAAAACCACCCCATCACCCCTGCCCCTAAAACTACCCTGAGCCCCCCACCCTGCCCCTAAAACCTAAACCCCCCAACCCCCACCCCACCCCTAAAATTACCCGATCCCCCAACCCACCCCAAAAGCCACCCCACACCCACCCCTAAAATTCCTGCAACCCCTCACCCCGCCGCTAAAACCTAAAACCACCTCAACCCCCACCCCTAAAACCTAAACCACCCCAATCCTCCACCCCACCCCTAAAAACCTAAACCACCCGACCCCCACCCCCAAATACTAAAAATGCCCGACCCCTCTTCCCCGCCCCTAAACCACCCCGACACCCCACCCCTAAAACTAAAAATACCCCTCCCCAAACCTAAACCGCCGGACCCCCACCCCTAAAACTAAAAATACCTCGACCCCCACCCTGCCCCTAAAACTAAAAATACCCCTTCCCACCCTCCCCGCCCCTAAACCTAAACCGCCCGACGCCCCCTCCCCTAAAACCAAAAATACCCCGACTACCCCTTCCCCCACCACTAAACCTAAACCGCCCCTAAAACAAAAAATAACCCGATCCTCCCTTAAACCACCCTGACCCCCAAAACTAAATATACGCCAACCCCCCTAAAATTACCCAACCCCCAACCCACCCCAAAAACCTAAAACCACCCCAACACCCACGCCTAAAATTACCGCAACCCCTCACCCTGCTCCTAAAACCTAAAACCACCCAACCCTCACCCCTAAAACCTAAACCACTCCAATCCCCCACCCCACCCCTAAAAAACGAAACCACCCCGACCTCCCACCCCCAAATACTTAAAATACCCGAACCCCCACCCTGCCCCTAAAAGTAAAAATGCCCGACCCCCCACCCCTAAACCACCCGATCCCCCACCACTAAAACTAAAAATACCCCGATCCCCCCACCCTCGTCCCTAAAACTAAAAATACCCCTCCCCAAACCTAAACCGCCCGACCCACAACCCTAAAACTAAAAATACATCGACCCCCCCAACCTGCCCCTAAAACTAAAAATACCCTTCCCCGCCCCTAAACCTAAACCGCCCGACGCCCCTCCCCTAAAACTAAAAATACCCCGACCACCCCTTCCACTTCCCCCACCCCTAAACCTAAACCGCCCCTAAAACAAATAACCCAACCCCCCTCCCCTATACCACCCTGACCCCCAAAACTAAAAATCCCCCAATCCCTCTAAAATTACCCGACCCCCAACCCACCCCTAAAACCTAAAACCACTGCAACACCCACCCCTAAAATTACCGCAACCCCTCACCCCACCCCTAAAACCTAAAACCACCCCAACCCTCACCCCTAAAACCTAAACCACCCCAATCCCCCACCCCACCTCTAAAAACCTAAACCACCCCGACCTCCCACCCCAAATACTAAAAATACCCGACCCTAAAACTAAAAATGCCCCGGCCCCCCCTCCCCGCCCCTAAGCCTAAACCACCCCGACCCCCACCCCTAAAACTGAAAATACCCCGACCCCCCACCCTCGCCCCTAAAACAAAAAATACCCCTCCTCAAACCTAAACCGCCCGACCCCCCCACCCCTAAAACTAAAAATACATCTGTGTGGTTCAGCACATGCGTGGTTAAGGCACCAACCAACGAAGTTGTGGTTAACAAAAGCGTTGTTCTGCTTTCGTTGTCCACGACTTCGTTGTTACGGAGTCGTGGTTAAGGCCGCTTCCCTTTAAAGATCACTACCTCTTCTCTAAAAGTAACTTCCCTGCAACCTATCAATAACTAATCATCAAATGCATACTGCCAATTATTTGCATTAATTCACAACCCCTAAAGTTTATACTGATAACGGCTTAAAGCAAGGATGTATCTTGGCACCTATGCTTTTTAATTTGTACACCGCTGATCTTGGACAATCATTAAAAACTGCAAACCTGTATGTACCCAAAATTTTCAAGATGCCCTTATTCCTGATGCAGTACACAGACAACATGATTTTTAATGGATCACACCAAGAGGGGGATACAAAACGCTCAGGATGCCGTCCACGCATACAACATTAAAAACCAACTTGTCCCGAACTGCACAAGCCAGGCGATCTGTAAGCAGACAGGAAAGGATCCTCAGGGTCGAGTGGGAGAAGGACTTGCAATCATAGCAAGGGATGAGCTTGGCTGTATTCTTGATCCTATAACTTTAAACATCAAAGATGGGACGGAGGCTGCTTTCTTTAGACTGAGGGTCTTGGCTGAGGATACTTTTTCAGGCATCTTAGTCTATCGTCCTCCGGGTTCGAGGGCTAGCTTCATTCAGTCTTGGGGACAGATGATTGAACCCACCTAGGGTTCATAGGTCATACAGGACCCCTCCTGTAAGGATACAACTGTACTACTAGAACTGATATCCAACCTAGGGCTTTCCCAGAGGGTTGGTACACCTACACACTCCTTTAGGCATATTCTCAATGGTACATTCTCTAATAATACCGGCTTAACGATCAATAGAGTCTACCCTCTTAGTTAGATGGACCATTAAGCTGCTATTTTTAGCATTTCCTCCCCCCACCTTAAGTCCATATTCAGCCAGGTCACTCCAAAGTCCATTATCAGTCGGAATGTGAATATAATAACCCCAGCCAACCTAGAACAGGCACTTTACTCTTCAAAATCTGGTCTAGTCGACTCCCTAAGTTATTCCTCCCTAAGTTATTCCTCCGCAGCTTTCATACCTGGGTCATGTTCTCTTTGGACAGTATTGCCCCGCTCAGGATCAAAATTATGACAAGAAATAAACCCTCTGAGCCCTGTTTCTTGGCGGAACTTACAGTTTTGAGACTGGATTGTCGCAGACAGGTACACAGGTGGAACGCCACTGCTGATCCAAAGGCAAAAAGTATTGAAATGGGAAAGCACAAGGCCTTGCTGTTGGAATATAACCTGACGATTAAATCTCCAACTCTTCTTAAAGCACCTCGGAGTTTATTAAAACCAGTCTTCCTAGCACATGGGGCACACGTCTGCAAGGAAGCTAAAGAGCTACTTTACTGTCTTGAGACTCCGGTAGATCTGGCAAAACTTGGAAATACAGGACTGTGAGACAGACATTGCTAAAAGGACAACCTGAAGTTGCCATTAGGGCATGGCCTTAGGATCATCATGCATTCTGCCACTTGTAGCTGTGCTCGTGAACACACCTACATATAAAACTGTTCTGGCAACAGTAATGCTGCCCAAGCAGCTAAAACTTTCTGCACTATTTTCTCACAAATGAGCACACACTCATCATAGGGTGGGCTTCAATGCGAGCACCGCTTGGTATTAGGGAGTACAGTCAAGAGGACCAAAAGGTCAGTGGGCACATTGATGACAGGAAGGACTCAATGAGAATGGGGCTTGCGGACTAATGGCGGCATGGAGAATGTACGAATGCCCCCCTAAAAACTATTACCATACTGTTGTAACAAATGTCTCGATAAGTGTGGGGCAGGCGGATTGCTGGGCGGAATATTAGCCAAGCCAACAATGATTTGCTGCACATTTGCTGCTAGATCTGCATGGTTTTCTCATTGTTCTTTTAATTTTATTTAAAGGTGAAACTTTCGACTAGACTATCGAGACGCCAATGAATCTTAAACTTGAGTTTTATACTAAGTATAGCCTAATCACCTACATATGTGTAGTGCTGCGTATTTTATGCAAGGTGATGCCTCTTTTTGTAACAATTTTAATTAATTGAACAAATATATTTATTACTTACTTATACATAGCCTCTCCTACTGATTCCCCCTAACTCCTATTAATTTAATCTACCACATAAAATGGGTATAAAGGCAACAACGGTTTCCTTAAGAGCACAAGGCTAATCCCTGTAGCCAACAATAACCAATGAAAAAGCCACTAACTTTGGGTTTTTATACAGTACATTCCCTGGCATAAAGCACTCAATGCCTTTCAGGGGTAAATAAGCCCTTTCTAAATGCAATTACAAAACAAAACAATATATAGCCCTTCTGGCCCATTCTAATACCATACCATAATACACAGTCGTTGAGTAGTCTATTGCAGTTCATACAGGCTGCATAATTCCCTTGTACTGCTTGACACTCTTACAATCAGAAAAGACAGACTGTTACAGGTCATGCCCATCATCCTTTCCACAGCAATAAATCACCCCTTACCAACTGAACAAGTAAGGAATAACTAAAGAGATCTACCACATGCCACATGCCAAAGGAGGACTTTGGTCTATCACTGTAGGTCCCCATAAGCTACATACTATGACTGCTACTTGACATCTCCCAATGACAGTCAGACATCAGATTGCTTCACCTTATCTCCCTCCATCCAGCTCCTGCTCAGGACCATAAACTTTAAACAAAATGTCTCCTAATGCACAACCCAGCATAGTGACCATCTAAGTGGACTATAATTACAAGAAACATAATAAAGGGACGCAAAGAGAGCTGCTCAAAGCTGCCATCTTAATGAAAACTATAAACTGCTTGCCTATCCCTCAAACTTCTTCAACCATCAAACTGCCTATCGTTGCATTCCATTATATACTGCACATTAGTGTTCACTGCACACACACAGAAACACTATCCACATAGGATCATAAGAAGATAAACACCCTTCCAACCCCACAATGTACACAGAGTAGCAAGCTGCCCATGCGGTAAGCACCTCAGCATCCAACCTAGAGTTAGTAAGCATTACATAAATGTGATAATACGACGGCCCACAAAGAAGATTGGATTAAAGCAGGAGCTGCCCTACTGTGAGCAACAGTGAACTGCTCACAACGAGCCCAGGTAAAGCTCAAGTCCACATTTCTGGCCTGATGCGGAAGCAGACAGTAATTAAGAAAAATGTCATTACCCTCACTCCCTTATACGCCAAACACTGAATGGTAGTCCTGTTGGCTCATACAACAAACTGTGATAGACTCTGCCTACAAGGCTGAAGGGGGCCTACCAAGTCTCCCAATCTGTGTGCTGCCCAGCGGGCTAACCTAAAGTGCAATTGAGCAGCCTCTTTCTGAATGTATGATTACTATGAACATGATGTATTAATTTGTTGGCTGGTGAGGTAAAGCTGTCTCTAGGTCAGACCTAAAAAGAGACCTTTTAATTTACTGTAGAACCCGACTATCTCTTGAGTGCCTGCTACTGGGTTCTGTAATGAACTCTATATCACCTTGAAGTGAGGCCAAATTGTGTTGGCTGTATTAACTGAGCTAAGTTACTAAAAAGCTATCCTTGTCAACAAAGCACCTGTGTGGCAACAATAGGTTCAGAGGTATTTAAATCACCCAGTTCAGGAACCTGCAGTGGTTTCAGGCATGGTCTTTGACGTACCAGTTTAACACCAGAGCCTTGACTAAATCAAGGCCAATGTTATCTGTAAATTACTAGTGTGGGATGCAAGCCCCTTCCTCTGGTTCTGTAGCAGCAGTGTGTTGTGGTGTCTGTTCCATGTGTAGTTCTACGCCTGCATCCTGTGTGGGATAGGAGGATGGGTATTAGTATCACCTTATTGAACAACTACTAAAGGGTTCTGCTAAGATCAAAGAATAAACCACTGTGTAAGAGCTAGGAAGCATGTGATTAAAGTATGTGTATCCCCTGGTCTTGAAACTGCATCTTCTGAGGATCAGGCTTTTTCTACCCACCACCGACTTTGGGTTTCGTGTTCTGGCTCTTTATTTCTCTGAGTTGCATGGCTGAAATGTTTTACTATCTCCTTTTCAGCTTCAGCACTCCACAGCAAGTCTTATTTCAATGGTTTGGAAATGTGATTTGTATAATCCCTTTTTGAAGTGCTCTGGTTTCTGCTCCACTTCAAAATCTAGTATGTTGTGCTGCATCACTTTTGGCGTTTGTCGAGCGGCAGTTTAGATGACTGGTTAAAAAATTAGTCCGTGCGCATCTCTAATGCAATGATTTTCAAAGCCAGACAGATGTTTGTTATTTGGGCCTTTTGCTTTAATTTGCAATATGGCTAGTCATAGGCCGTTTGCTGCAATTTGGCACCTTCTTGTGGCTGGAGTTGCCACTTGACTGGTATGCTACCAATAATATCAATCAGGGTGCACTGTTCCACACTAGAGAAAGAATATATAAGGCAACCTATGTTTGTACTGAGTATCCTCAGGAGAGCCCTCAAGCACCCACTTGGGTGACTGATATCATCATCAGGCTTACTCCTCGCCAGACTGGTGCTGCAATGCCTGGCGGGCAACCCAGCAATCTGGGTGGCACTCAACCATAGTGAAGTTGTTAACAACACGGGTCTGAAAAAACTAAATAAAGTAAGGAGAGTGTAGAAAAGAAGACAGAGTACTTAAAATTAGCTCTGACCCTAAGCTATTATTTTTAATGCGATAGAGGAAGGGTTCAGGCCAAGATTAAAAACAAAGATTTCAGAATGTTAACTGGAAATAATGTACCAGGACATTCTATAATAAGGGAAGGTAGTTTACCTCATCCTACATGGTCAACATGTTTCGCGTCTATGGTTGGTCACAAAGTGATCCTGTGACGCTTCTTCAGGACCCACGAAAAAACTGTCTTTAATAATTAAACTACTTCTCCTATGTGTCAGAAATTAATTAAGTGCATTTATAGTCACTTACAGAGTAGGAGACAAAGTATGTCTATATCAGTTGGTCAGTACAGTCGCCCATCCCTTATTAGTGATTGGGCTCCTTAGGTCTGCGCTAGCATCAACCAAGGAGGGTCAATTTTGAAACTTCCTTGGCTTGTCCGGGGACCTACCCCTGCCGCGCGCCTGTAGACCTACCAGCCTTGTCAGTATTTTTGTGTTTTAGCTGTAGATAGTTTTAGCTGTCTGTTGCCGAAGACCTATTGCGTACAATGCCAATACTTGAGTGGGTTTTGTGTCAATCCCTTACTTCTCATTGGTTGGCTATCTTGTCATTCTCATTTGCTTACTTCTTATTCAATAGCTTTCCTTCCTCTTTTAATTGGATCACGTGTATTTCTCCGCTGCTCACAGCAGGCATGTTCTTCTTTTTTGAGCATTCCATGGGAGTGCATATGTTTTCCTGTTCCCTTCCCTTGTGCTGCTTTTCCTTCACATACCTGTCCATGCTCTCGCTCCCTGTTATTTCCCACTCCTTCCACCTTGTCTGTAAAAGCATGGCAACAGGTCTGTATTTGCTGGAGTTTGGCTGAAGAGCATTGGATTGGTTTGGTTTTGTCTCTTGCAGTCACATGTTGTATGAAAGCTAAAGCTTTGGCACACAAAGTTAGCATTTATGGCTATGTACAGGGGACAGGTTGCTGCACTCACTCGACTGAGTTAAAGGCTGAAAGTGTACTTAGCATGACCAGAATAGAGGTTTCTCTTTTCTGGAGGCTCGTAAATCCACTCCTTGGTCTGCTCCAGAGCACCAAATAGCCTGAGCATTTGTTTGAGTTCCGGATCTTGTGGAAAGTAAATTAGGCGTAGGCAAGCTTTTTCCTTTAAATTCTGTCACCTCTTTATCCACAGTCTCAGACAGCTGTATTGTTCTTTTAGTTACCTGCAACTAATACTATGTGTTATTTTTATTCTGGATCGTGTGCAACAGGCTTTTGAAATTTTGTGAAAATCATAGGGGGTTATTCTAACTTTGGAGGAGTGTTAATCCGTCCCAAAAGTGACGGTAAAGTGACGGATATACCACCAGCCGTATTACGAGTTCCATAGGATATAATGGACTCGTAATACGGCTGGTGGTAAATCCGTCACTTTTCCGTCACTTTTGGGAAGGATTAACACCTCCAGGGAACTGGGTAAGGTAAATACAAAAAAATACAGTGCCCCTCCACATAATGATCCACCATAACCATAATTTTCAGTACATCAAAGGATCATGGAGAGGCAAAACCTCCTCTTAACTGATGGTACAATATAATTATCAGTCTAAGCATCAAAGTAAGTGTCTCCAAGAGAATACAAATGTCAGGAATGCCTCAGCCCAAAGTTCTCATCACTGAGGTTAAAGAGGAATACTTGTTGACGTTTTGGTCTCAGATTGTCCAGCCGGTCCATGAGACCATCATCAGTAATCAATGTTGAAAACACACCACACAATTTTGCTGGTATAACAATGGTCAACTACACTCAGTTATCTGGAAAGCCGCTAACGTCAGCCCCACAGCAGCGCTGCCATAACCCGCAAGTTACAAGACGCCAGCCAATCTGAGACCGAAATGTCAACAGGTTTTGCCTTGCGATGATCCTCGGATGACTTCGAAATTACGGTTATGTTGGATCATTATGTGGAGGGCATCCAGTCTTCACTACTTTGGATTTACTTAAAGTTTTGATTTGATTGATTGATACATAATATTAATGTTCATATACCAATATGCTGCCTGCTGTGTTTTGTTCATTTATCTTTTGATGATATGCGGGTTGAATTAAGTCATTCATACAATAAGTCACAATTTAAATAATTCCTCCATGAACACTGTATTTTTTTGTATGTGCTATACAAATACATTCAAGAAAAACATGCAAATTCATCATTCCTTCCCCAGAGACATGATGAAAGAAGTACCAACATCTTGCTCAAGATCCAGAAGGAGACCATCGTGTTTGTGGTATTTGCTATGCAGCTTTTTAACATTTTCAATATACTGACTAAAGGCCAATAAGGATATTTCTGACATGATGGCGCATCTGAAAGACCAGTAGTCAGTTTCATACATGGCTATGCCTCATATTGTGTCTGACCTGTGACTGATGTATCCCAATCATAACTTCTGGCCTTACAAAAGGCACTACTTTATTACAAGGTACAACAAAGCACCTGCAACAGAGAGCATGGGCATAGGCATCTCTCAGTGCTTTCTTCCCCTCACTGTAGACACCCCTTGTCTCTCTGCAGGCTTCTGAATTTCTGGCCATGGGCTGAACCACATGGTTAGACAGCCTGCCTTTTCTTAGCAAACCGTGGTACGTAGATGTAAAATAGGCAAGAGAAAGAGATACCCATCTTATGCATAAACTACACAATGTGGATCCACAGTTTCCCTGTTTCACCAAAGTGTGATTTTATCAGTGCTAGATCATAGGGTGATAGAGCCTGATTCTGGTTCTGGCAGCTATTTCTGCGCTGGATCTGAGATCTGGCCAACAAAGTGAAGCATGCTGAATTTGTCCTGGTGCTGGACCTGGCCCTTTTTGCAGGGTCATCCCAAAACCTTTTGCCTTCCTCCTCCTATTTTTCTGACCTCTTTTTGTTGGCTCTAGGAGTCTGGGCACTTTATCACTGCTGATAAGTGCTAAAGCGCATGTGCACTCCCTTCTAAACTTGGTATAATTGGCTTACACTTGATAAGCACATTTAATTTACCCATAAGTCCCTTGTACAGTGGTATCCCTTATACTCAGGGCCTGTAACTTAACTGCTACAAGTGGGCCTGTAGCACAACTTGCGCCACCCACAGAAGTAGCATTTCAAACCTGTCTCAGGCCTGCCACCACAGGGCCCGAGCACGCAGTTTACTGCCACCTTGACTTGGCAAGTCAAACTACTTGCCAAGGCCTTAACTTTCTTTTTGCTACACCTAAGCACCCCTACAGTAGGCCCTAGATAGCCCTACGGGCAGTGTGCTGTGTATGTAAAAGGTAGGACAAATGTCATTGTGTTACATGTCCTAGTAGTGACAAACAGACTATTTAGTTTATCACCGCTATGAGTGCTGCTCCTCTCATAGGATTGCATTGGAAATGCCCTGGCATATGTCAAAGTGATATCTTCTGATCTATGAGGAATAGCGTGAGCATGTTTAGTATGTTTGGAATGGAAGGGAGAAATGCTGCTTACAGGTGTAGGTGGATGTTTTATTACCATGGCAGAAATGCCACTTTTAGAAAGTGGGCATTTCTCTGTGATTATAACTCTGGTGCTTTTGCAGCTTGACTCCAATCCATGTCTGGGGCAGAGTGACAGCTGGGATTTGTGCATACATTTTTAGACAGCCTGTATACAGGGAGGGTGGAGGTGTAACAAGAGTGCATCTGCATACTGAATGGTCTTCCTGGGCTGGGAGAGGTAGAGGCAGGGCACACATGCATCTTTGTGCCCTGGCTTCACACAAAGGGCTCGTTTGCCCCCTACTAATGTCTGGAGCCAGTGCTGGAGGAGAAAGGGGACATTCCTGAAACCAGCTAGGGCTGGTTGAAACCTCCTCTCCCACTTGGTGGAAGCTGTGCAAAATGAGTACCAGGGGTTGTTCCCCTAATTGGCAGACAGAGACAAGAAGAGACACTGCTGGACCAGGAACCAGATGCTTCTGGAGGAACTTGCCAGGGAGCTGCCATTGGGACTGCCATGCTGCTGTGCTGACCTGAGACCTGCTAGGTCACCATAGGGACTGCTACTGAACGCTACAGACCCTGATGTGCTGGCCTGCTGCTTGCCCCAGCTCTTCAGGGACTGGGTGGCCCCCTCTTCTCCCTCTTCCCTCCGTCCCTACTCTTGATCGTGGGGTGAGCACTACAGTCTGTGGCCAGAGGCGTGCTCCCCCAGCGCGTGGTGAACCCTGCTTTCTGCAACTTTTACTGAGCCCATGGAGGGTGCTGCAGGCTTCACTGCCACAGCGCATGGAGAGAGCTTTTTTCAGCACCAGGATTGTGAAGAGCCTTTCACTCCTTGGCCCCAGCACGTGAAAGGTGCTTTTTGTTGATAATTGCCACTGAGGCATAAGGAAGAGCCCGTGTCGCTCTGGGTGCACTCTCTGCGACATGGTGGAAGTGGAGAGGAGCCCTTCTGTCCTAAGCATGGACAAGTGTGCTCCTTGCCTTGCCCCCGGGGTACCAGCGGGCCTTTCCTCTTGAGGAGCCACCTCCGGGGCCCAAGAAACAGAT
The DNA here is from genome assembly GCF_031143425.1 of Pleurodeles waltl. Lineage (NCBI taxonomy): Eukaryota > Metazoa > Chordata > Amphibia > Caudata > Salamandridae > Pleurodeles > Pleurodeles waltl. The sequence continues at coordinate 1,606,843,345 of NC_090445.1, forward strand.
GGCCAGCTCACCTGAAGACACCAGGGGCCGTAGAGAGTGGAGATTTCCGCCGGCTGGGCAAGTTAAGAGTCCTCCTGGCCCTGAGAGTATATGAAGGCTGAGCTCCATGTTAGGCGGGGTCCTGAGGCAGGAGTCTCACCCTGCCAGGCTGCTTTGCTAGTGTTGGAGACAAGATCTCCTTGGTCGCGGCTTTCTCGGAAGTCGCCAGTGCTGCTCAGCCGCCTCTAGGACGCCGGCAGCTGCTGGCTTGCGACTGACATTTGGCTCTATGCAGGGGGCCTATGAAGGTCTCCCTTCTGTGAATAGAGCCCCATGTGTGGTTCCCACGCTGGGGCCAACCTTTAGAAGCCTTTTCCCCTGACGTGGAAGTTGGGTGTTTCTTCCTTCGCCTCTTCTCCATTCCTTGCCGCACGCGAGGGAAGCCTCAACGGAGGCCTCGACCGGGTGAGGGTGGCTTGCCTGAGGCAGCCCCTCCCTGTGAGAGGAGTGGGGTCACCTCTCTTTATAGTCCCGCTGGAGGTTACCGCAGTCCCCCTGAGAGGTGCACAGGGGTACAGCGCTCTCAGCTGGGAAGCAACATTAGATAAGTGACATCAACTTGGCAGTGTCTGAGAGTTATAACCCTGCGATCCATCTAGCCACCCATCGGAGCTGAGATATTGTTCCATGTTTGGTATTTCAACCCCACCCTGATCTGTAGGTAAAATATAATTTTGATAGTGCCACTCTGCTGCGCAATTTGTTCCAAATGAACTCTCTCATGGTTCCCTCGAAAGAGTGGAAGAAGGATGGTGTGTTTATATACGGATAGGTTAGTGAAAAAATAGAGTAAACGAGGGAGGACCACCATTTTGAGAAGTGCTATGCAACCCTTGACAGACAGTGAGAGTGTGCACCAGAAGGACATCTGGGATCCTATGGCAGTTGTTGCTCTCACAAGATTACCTTCTGACAAGTCAGTTGGGTGATGGTACACTCCAACCCCTAGGTAGCGAAACATGATGGGTTGCCATAGTACAGGGACACCACTAAGGACAAAGGTGGGGTCGGGGTATGATGTACAGATGGATACAGAAATGACTTGGCCCAGTTAACTTGTAGTCCAGAAAGGGCAGCAAATTCATTAAGTGTCTGGGCTACTGTATTTGGGCCGACTGTACATCCTGAATGTACAGGGGAAATCATCAGGATATAGAGAGATCACATGTGTTTCATCCCCCATTTTTGAGGTCTAATACCAGAAACCCAGAGAGGGGTCAGTGAAGTACAGAGTATCTGGAGCCCCAGAAAAAAGCCTTACAGATTCAGTGAGGTGTTGCGTGATGGAACAAACCTGTTCTGGTCAGCATGGATCAGAGAAGGGACCAAGGGGCCAGGCGGTCAGCTAGTATTTTGGCTAAGATTTTATAGTCAGTATTAAGTAGAGCCAAGGGACGGTAAGAGCCCAAAGCAGTGGGGTCTCTATTAGTTTTAGGTAGGGAGATGAGCAAGGCTTCACATAGTGACTCAGGGAGGAAGGAAGTTGGGCGGGCTGCTTCATATAGAGCGAGCAGTCGGGGGGGCATGAGCTTTGTAGTATTCAGCCGTTAGACAATCTGGTCCCGGAGTCTTGTCTGATGCTAAGGCCCTAATGGCCTCTCATATTTCAAAAAACATAATAGGTTCGTCTAATTCTGCACGCTGTTCTGATGTGATGATGGGTAATTGGAATATGGAGAAAAATGCCTCAAGGTGATCTGAACTGGTTTCCATGACCGACTAGTAGAGTGAAGTGTAGTGTCATGTCTATTTCATGTGTATTTCATCAATCAAGTATTTGTGGAGTGCACTACCACCCGTGAGGGTCTCAAGGCACGGGGGTGCTGCTACTGCTCGAATAGCCAGGTTTTGAGCCGCTTTCTGAAGGTCAGCAGGTCTTTGGTCTGAAGTAGGGGCATAGGAAGGGTGTTCCAGGTCTTGGCGGTGAGGTGGGAGAAGGATCTGCCTCCAGTTGTCACTCTTCGGATGCGGGGGACGGTGGCGAGAGCGAGGTCAGTGGAGCGGAGTTGGTGATATGGGGTGTAGAAGGTGATTTGTCTGAGGTAGGCTGGACTGGTGTTGTGGAGCGCCTTGTGTGTGTGGGTGAAGAGTTTGAAGGTTATCCTTTTGCTGATGGGGAGCCAGTGTAGGTCTCTCGGGGGGTGATGTGGCTGTGGCGGTGGGCATCGAGGATCAGGCATGCAGAGGCATTTTGTGTGCGTTGTAGTTGTTTGAGGAGTTTGGCCGGGGCTCCTGCGTAGAGGGCGTTTCCGTAGTCAAGTCTGCTGCTGACAAGGGCTTAGGTGACTGTTTTTCTTGTATCTGTGGGGATCCATCTGTAGATATTGCAGAGCATGCAGAGGGTGTTGAAGCAGGATGAGGAGACGGCGCTGACTTGCTTGGACATGGAGAGTGTTGAGTCGAGGATGACGCCCAGGTTGCATGCGTGGTCGGTGGGTGTTGGGGCTGCTCCCAGAGAGGTCGGCCACCAGGAGTCATCCCAGGCTGTGGGGTTGGCACCGAAGATGAGGACCTCCGTCTTGTCTGAGTTCAACTTCAGTCTGCTGTTTCTCATCCATTCTGCGACGGCCTTCATTCCTTCGTGGAGGTTGGATTTGGCGGTGAGGGGGTCCTTGGTGAGAGAAAGGATCAGTCGGGTGTCGTCGGCGTAGGAGATGATGTTGAGGTTGTGTAGCCGGGCAACGTGGGCGTGAGGGGCGATGTAGATGTTGAATAGTGTAGGGCTGAGGGATGATCCTTGGGGAACGCCGCAGATGATCTTGGATGCTTCGGAGCAGAAAGGGGGGAGGTGGAAGCTCTGGGTTCTGCCGGAGAGGAAGGAGGTGGTCCACTCCAGAGCTCTGTCCTAGATCCCTGCGTTGTGGAGGCGTGTGCATAGGATGCAGTGGCAGACGGTATCGAAGGTGGCCGAGAGGTCCAGGAGGATGAGGGCCGCGGTTTCGCCGTTGTCAAGCAGGACCCTGATGTCGTTGATGGCTGCGATGAGGGCGGTTTCGGTACTGTGGTTTCTGCGGAACCCTGACTGGGAAGGATCCAGGATGTTGTTTTCTTCAAGGAAGTGGGTCAGTTGTCTGTTGACGATCTTCTCGATGACCTTGGCCAGGAATGGGAGCAGGGAGATGGGATGGAAATTCTTGAGGTCTCTGGGGTCCGCCATGGGTTTCTTGAGTAGGGGTTTGATTTCAGCATGCTTCCAGCTCTCGGGGTAGGTACCGGTCTCGAAGGAGATGTTGATGATTTTGCAGAGGTGGGGTGCGATGGTGGCGCTTGCTTTGTTAAAGATGTGGTGCGGGCATGCATCTGACGGAGATCCAGAGTGGATAGTGCTCATGGTTTTGATTGTGTTGTCATCGTTTACGTTGGCCCAGACGAGCAGGGGGTCGTAGTTGAAGGTGGGTGGAGAGTCAGCGGAGTCGGTGAGTGGAGGGGAGGTCTGGCTGTAGAAGCTGTCATGGATGTTTGTGATCTTGTGGTGGAAGAAGGTGGCAAGGGAGTTGCAGAGGTCTTGCGATGGTGGGATGTCATTTGTGCTGGAGCTGGGGTTGGCGAGTTCATTCACGATGTTGAAGAGCTCCTTGCTGTTGGGTGCGTTGCTGTTCAGGCGGTCTTTGAAGGAGGTTTTCTTGGCAGATCTGATGAGGTGATGGTGATTGCAGATGGCGTTCTTGAGGGCAGCATGGTTGTCCGGTGTCTGTCCGTGGAGCCACTTTCTTTCCAGTTTTCTGCAGGTTTGCTTGGAGGCTCGAAGGTCCGAGGTGAACCAGCTTGCTCTCTTGTTGGCATCTCTGTTGGACGGCTTCTTGAGCGGGGCGTGGGTGTTGGCGCAGTCATCGATCCAGTGCCAGAGGTTGCTGGCTGCGAGGTCGGGATTGGTGGGTTTGGTGGGAGGTTCCCGGGCGAGGTTGGTGTTCAGCTGCTCTTGGCTGACTTTGCTCCAGTTGCGGTGGGGGAGCTGTTGGGTACGGTGGTGTGTTTCAGAAAGGTGAAGTGGATGCCGCAATGGTCGGTCCATGGGAGTTTGGTGGTGTGGCTGAAGGTGACGTGGGGGCTAGTGGAGAAGACGGGGCCCAGCGTGTGGCCGGCGGAGTGTGTTGGAGTAGTGACAAGTTGTCTGAGTCCGAGGGTGGCGAGGTTGTCGATTAGGGTGGTGGTGTTGGGGTCGTTGTTATTCTCCAGGTGAAAGTTCAGGTCGCCGAGGAGGATGTAGTGTGCGGAGGTTAGGGCGTGCCTGCTGACGAGGTCGGCGATGGAGTTGCAGAACTGAGGTCGTGGTACGGGGGGTCCGTAGACGAGAGTGCCACTGAGGGTGGTGTTGGGGTAGGTGTGGATCTGGAAGTGCAGATGTTCGGCGGTGCTGAGGGGGTCGTCGGTACCGGTCGTGACCCTGATGGTGTTCTTGTGGACGATGGTTATTCCGCCTCTGATTCCGTTGGTGTGGTCCCTGCGGGTGATATTGTAGCCATCCGGAATGGCTAGGGCGATGTCTGGGCCGAGGAGGCATTCATCCAAGTCTCGGTCAGGAAGGAGACGTCTGGGATGGAGGTGTCGAGCAGGTCCCAGAGTTCGACGGCGTGTTTGCGGTCTGGCTTGGCAGGAGGTTTGGCGATTTGGAGGCTGGTGAGGCTGCAGTTCCGGCAGGTGAAGGGTCCCTGGGTGTTCTTAGGGGAGGCCAGGAAGCAGGCGTGTGCTCGTCCGATGTGAGTGCGTGGAGGGTGCTGGCGGTGTAGAGGCGTTGGTTGCCGTGGTGGTCTTGGGGACCAGGGGTCCCGACGCAGCAGGGCACGGTCTGGGCGTGGACGAGCATCGGCTGCCATATAAGGGGAGGTGGGAGGAAGGAGCAGCAGGGGGGGATGGAGCTGGGCAGCGAATGAGGTGGGAGGGGGCGGGCCGCAGGGACGCAGCGGCGGGAAAAGGCAAAAAACGATGTGGAGGGAGGGGGTGGGGCCGCAGGGGCGCAGCAGCGGAAAAAGGCAAAAAATTATGTGGAGGGAGGGGGCGGGGCCACAGGGACGCAGCAGCGGGGAACACCAGGGCGGTGAACACCAGGCAGGACCAAACGGATAAGGAGCAGCGGAGGAGACCAGCACGCAGTGCGGGGGAGCGACCTGCCTGAAGCAGGATCAAGGGTTTCTCCCCTTGACCCTGGAAAGGTGTGCCGTCACGAAATGCAGAGAGAGAATGGCTTGCAAAGTCTGGTCTTGGCGTATCAACCATGCTAGAAAGCGACCTGCGCAATCCGATGTTGCATGGGTGCGAGATGAATGTACAGTATAATTCAGAAAGTGCAGCTTCTCCAGTAGTGAGCAGTGCTTAGTGCTTGCGATGTGCCTCTGCGAGTCATTGGGTGTATGTTGGGTCAGTGACCGAAAGTGTCTCAAGTTGCAGGAGCTTGTGCTCAATGAGTGTGATATTGTCATCCAGTTGTTTGCAAACACTCCAGCCCAATACCAAGCAGTGCCCCCTGATGGTCACCTTAAAGGCATCCCATTCAATTAATCTATCAGTGGCAGTTGTTATTGAGCTCAAAGTGTTTTGCTTTGGTGGTGCCTACAGATTTGCGGAAGGGCAGGTCTTCCGGCGCAGCAGGTTGAAGGCACCACGTGGGTATATCAGGTATGCTGTCTTCCCATGTGAGCTGCATGAATTGGGGGTTGTGGTCCAAGTGCAAGCTCCTAAATAAACCGTACGCTAGATAGCTGAGAGGAGGGTGGACGATCCTACAATTCTGTCAAGTCTAACATGTAAGTTATGTGGTGAGGAGTAGAAGGAGTACACATGCAGGGTGGGTTTGCGGACATGCCCTATGTCCACAAGTTGCCATTGAAGAAGCCAGTCGTCTAGCGCTTGGGCATTGGATGTGGCTAGCATACGTGGTGGGGGGAGGAGTGGTCTAAGGCTGGATCGAGGAAGAAGTTAAAATCACTCTCCAGGAGCCACGGGATCACACTTTGTTGGATAGTACATGGAGGAACGAAGTCTGGTATGTGTTGGGGTATATATTGCTCCCAACAGGAGTTGACGACCATCTAGGTGACCACATATTAGTACATATCGATCATCAGTGTCTACCACAACCTCATCTGCTGCAAAAGGGATCCCTAGTTTCACCCAGACCTGCACTCCTCTGACATAGGAGGAGTAATCGGTAGCGAACATCTGACTTCGCCACCGCCATTGCAGTCTGCCGGCTTCCGTCAGTGTCAAGTGTGTCTCCTGCAATAGCCCTATGTGTGTAGATCTGCGATTGAGATAGGAATATACAGCATAACATCACGTGACCCTATGCATACCCCTCACATTCCATGTGATAATGTTAGTGTGGTTCACGTGGGAAAATGTTGCTGACTCATCTGCAGGCAACCCACTGAGGGCCAGGATTCCTGTAGTGTGAAATGGCGTTGATGGGTGAAAGTGATCAGAGGGGCAGGATACTCCTGGGCAAACTATCATAACTGAGGAAAAAAGGAAGAGCAAAGCACATAACATAATGTAAGTGGAGGGACAACAGGTTGCACATTGCAAAACTACCAGTGACAAATACCATCCTTGCAGGCTGGTTAAATGGAGAGCGGGACAGTGCTAAAGTCAATGATGTATTGCCCCTCATGTGTAGGATGTGGAGACACCAGTCATAGCGACATGTCTACATATAACTGTGTTACATAAGAGTAAGAGACTACCTTCATAGCAAATAAATTGTGTATGCCCCATGAACTGGTTCACGGTCAGCTGCATCAGAAGATTGGTTAGCACATGTGTAAACAATGTGATGCAAGGATAAAACAGTCAACAGGAAATGAGGTAATGTTTTTGGGATTATAATTATCAATGAATCATATGATGTCGTCAGCAGTTTGGGGGGTCACATCAGGAAGGGCCAGCAAGTCTGCTTTTGAAGGCCACATGTTAGAGGAACCATCATCAATGAAGGATTTCATACAGCTTGTGTCTGAGTTGGGCTCTCAGCATGATCACACATAGTGGATGCTATCTGTATTGCCTGGCGTCTCTTTAAGATTACTTGCTCCAGATTTGTTGCAGAGCCAGTTTGCGAGTGGCAACACTCCTGTTTGTGTTGTCCACGGCGTCAGCTCCCTGCGTGCCCCGTGGTTTTGCTGCCTCAGAGGGTGGAGGGCACGAATCTACAAGCCCAGTGGACTCCATCCAGCTCCATGCCTCATCAGCTGAATCGAAGAAGTGTGTGGTCCTGTCTACCAGCATCCAGAGGCGGGCAGGGAACAGGAGCGAGTAATGAATGTCCAGTTCACGAAGACATCTCTTGACGGCTAGAAAGGAGCCCCTCTGCTGCTGCACTGACATAGTATAATCAGGAAAGATCATGACAGAGGCATTGTATACTTTTATTTCTTGCAGTTTACATGCCTTATATAGGATCGAGTCGCGATCCCTTTAGTTAAGCAGTCAAAACAGAAAAGGTCTGGGATTGGCTCTGAGTGGTAGTCTGCTCACTGGACATAGGAAGTCCGTTCGACACAGAAGAAGTGGGACAGCGACGTGCTCTGAAGCAGGGTACAGATCCAGGATTCAGCATAAGCCATAGCGTCTAGACCCTCCACACCTTCTGAAAGACCAACTACTCGTATGTTGTTTTGTCTAACGCGGCCTTCCACATCCTCTGCTGTGTTTTCCAGGGTGCATAATGGGTCCATTAAGGTCTGTACCAGGGACACTGATTCACAAGTCGTCCGTTGGAGTTTAGCATGTGCTGAATGCCGTGCTTACGGTGCTCGGCATGTAACAGGGTAAAGTCTGCCATCACTGTATCGATTCTGCTTTCAAAAGATGTGTGTGTCTGCTTGAGGTTTGCCCCGAGCTTCTCCACAGCTTGTAACACAGTGTTTAGTTTGGTGCCAAGGGACACAGCTGAGTCAGATGTCTTCGTTGTCATCAGGTCTTCAGGCTGCCGTTCTATAGTTGACATCTGTCACCATGTTACAGACTGGGTACCAGAGCGTAGGTGACCAATGGCCAACGATGTGTGTTGAGCATTAGAGGGGTCTGGGTCGGACAGAATAGACTGTAGAGGTCCCTCTCTTCCTTTAGCTTTTGGTATGTAGGAGTTTTGCTGGAAGCATGGCATATGTGGTTCTGTAAGCCCTAAGGTCAGCATCTAGAAAAGTTCCTCTCCATGTCTGCCAGGGATTCCAGTACTAGCACTACTAGTGAGGCCCCACTTGCTTGCGCCTTAGGAAGCGATGGGGCGCCACCGCAAGAGCAGCCCAGAAAGCACCAAGCGCAAGAAAGGGGGCAGAGGTGGTCGCCTTCCCGGATGGCACGTCAAAGTCTGTGGTTGTAGCAGTGGTTGGGTCTAGGTCCAAACGAAACTCTGGGCCCTACCTACGAGCACAGCCATAGTTTTATAAGTAGCTAGTTTGGTAGGAGGTAGGTTCAAGTGAAAGCAGAAAAGAAAACGAATGTCTGCTGCTTCTATTGTGAGTGATGCAAGATAAGTGTGCAGAGCGATCTGAGCTGGGCCGGTGTCTGATTCTCGGTATACCATGTACTCCACTGTTGATATTCCTGCAGGCGTGTTCATTGACATCACCCCTACCAGCGCGGGCCTTCATTAAGAGTTCAGTGTTGCCAAGAATGTTCGGGCCGCACAGTGCAGCCCGCGTCTGTGCCTCAGGACCAAATATCTCAGGCCCTGTGAGGCCTCCAAATCCCCACAATTAATATATTTACGGGGGAGGAAGGAGAAGGCCGGTACTGCCGCAATTCCGCAGTGCCACCCACCTTAACCCCCGCACAAAGGGTTGCCACAGGGGCACATCAGGCGCCATCAGCATTCTCCGCACTCACCCCATGGCCCGCTCTCAGCATGTAGATCTGAGGATGGGGACCCCTACAGTGCACAATTCGTGTGGAGCACGCTGCACTGCAGCACCCCCACTCACTGCTTTTTGGCTGCAATCAGTAGGTTTCTCCTCAGTTAATCAGGGCACCAGCCAGGGCTCAGAGGTCCTCTCATCCGCACACATGCGGCGGCTGCTCCCAGTTTGCCGGCTCATGGCAGGAGGCCATGGCTAGACCCAATGTGAAACTCCACTCGCCGCTTCTAAATTGAGCAGGAAGGACAGCGGCAGATGCAGGGCAATCCCAGGAGCAAAGTAATATGTTAAAATGTTCCAGATGGGTGGCGGTATCTGGGTTTAGTGACGGTAAAGTGGCAGTATTGCGGAGCCTCCCTAGGATGTGTCTGCCATCTTGGCACTGCTAGCCACGCCCCCCCTTATTTAATTATTTTATAGTGCTGCTCATCCCAGTGTAGGGTGTCAGGGTGCGCTACATCACACAGAGGGACAATAAGTCATAGAAGTGTGTAAACAATGTACAGGAAGTGTTAAGACAATGCGGGTTATAAAGTGTAGGAATCACATTATCATCCATGTATGTAGACTTCATTTATAAAGAGTGAGTGGTCGGAAAAAAACAGTCAGGATATAAAACGTAACATAGTGAATGTGGTTGGCTGTACTAACAAGACTTTATTACTTCTTAAAGGAACCCTTCTTTGCAACAGCAAGAAGAGAAAAAAATAATAAGGATCTAAACCCATGACATACTGTTTACATGCATCTCCTTGAAGCCCATAAACAGATCACTGTGATATATTAGAAGGCTTGCAACTTATGAACTGGAAGTAATAAAATGATCTCAGGGTCAAAAGTAGTAACCCACTTACCTCTCTAAATAAAATAAAAATCTGTGATCTGCATGTTACACGATGTGCAGACATATTAGCCTTTTATGCTACTTTAGGAGCCTAAACTGTGACTGGACAAAACACAGAACTCTCCCCTATCTGTGTTAACCACTAGATTAATCTAGAATTGCTGGGCACACACAAAGATCTCTGCAGCAGGTGGCTTTACCCTGTAAGATGTTTAAAAATGCAGCCCCTTTATGACTAATTAGGTAATCTAGAATAGATTTAGTTACATATTTCCTTTTTGGCATGTTCAGCAGAGCAATGAATGGAGAAGTCCACTGTCAGATTGATTTTCACGCTCCGATCCTCGAGACTCTACCCCCTTCCTCTCCCACACCTTGACCCTCAATTTATGGGTTCCTGAAGTATTTTTTTTCAAAGTCCAGCACTGGATTCTATGAAAATAGTTATCACATATGAAAGTACCTTCAAATATGCATTCAGTATGGGCACTGTACAAAAACTTTTTGTGTTTTGGTTTGATAGACTATGATGTTGTTTCATGTCTAATAAGAACCTAGGGTACATACTGGGCGCACAAGACAAATGCCCTGTTGATTTGGTGTGGAAGTGAGAGGCCTGATTGTTTTTAAGTTCATTTAAAAAAACGGTTGCTTTTAATAAATGTCTCTCAGTGCAGTGAAAGGTCAAATGTTAAAGAAATGCTCTTTTTCGAATTATTTGAAAGTCTTTGTCATATTTCTGTGTGGTGTTTGTTTCATTATCTCATTTACATCTAACATTTTCAAGGTCTGCGCTTGTGCAAAGTGAGACCATTAACTCTGCTCTGCTTAATTTATTGGCTCACGCATTTCTAATTGTGCATCAAATGACAAGAGGCACCTCAGAAGCACTCCCCGTTCCTTTATCTTCCTGGAGTGCTATCCAACAACAGACATGATGCCTGTCACATGCGTGCCTTCTTTAAGATGTGCATCTACACCAAAATGCTCTTTGTTTTTGGATAAAAGTCTCTGGTTGCTTGGAGGAAGCAGGGTACGTGCGATCACCCCTAAAGGGAACATAGGCAGTGTCATTAAAGGAAGCAAGGACTGGAGAACATGTTTAATAATGGCATGGAGTGATGTGGTCAGCCGAGCTATAATGACACAAGCAAAAAGAACAGATGATGGACAAATGCTGAACAAATCAAACATTCACCCACAGTCACAGATCTGGGTTAATTCATTGTTTTTTTGCTCACCACACCACCCCAGTTTTGACCCAGCCGTATGCAAATCAGTCTTGGCCCTGCTCCCCATGAAACAGGCCAGCCTGAACTGCCAGACCAGGTCTTCCCTGGACCGGAAACAAGCATCCTGGGACAAGTTTCAGGCTATCATCCATCATCAGCTAGGCTAGCTTGAATCCATTGGCACAGTGAGCAGAGGACCCACATCTGGGCATACCTTGAAAGGAATGCTGAACAATTCAATCATTCACCCCAGTCACAGATCCGGGTTCAATCCATAATTTTTTTGTTCACCACGCCTGTTTGGACTCAGCCATATGCAAATCAATCTTGACCCTGTTCCACCTGGGAACCGTCCAGTCCAAACTGCCAAGTCAGGTCCTCCTTGGACCGAAAGCAAGCATCCTGGGACCGCTTTCGGGGTATCACTCCTCGTCAGCCAGACTAGCTTGAATCCAGTGGTGAAGTGAGCAAGGGACCAACATCTAGACATACCCTGGCCACTTAAGGGGAACATAGCAACACCACTTAATAAAATGACCAATGGACCGGAAACAAGCATCCTGGGACAAGTTTCATGCTACCATCCATCATCAGCTAGGCTAGCTTGAATCCATTGGCACAGTGAGCAGAGGACCCACGTCTGGACACACCTTGAAAGGAATGCTGAACAATTCAAACATTCACCCCAGTCACAGATCAGGGTTCAATCCTTAATTTTTTGATCACCATGCCAGTTCGGACTCAGCTATATGCAAATCAATCTTGACCCTGTTCCACTTGGGAACAGTCCAGTCCAAACTGCCAAGTCAGGTCCTCGTTGGACTGAAAACAAGCATCCTGGGACCGCTTTCGGGGTATCACTCCTTGTCAGCCAGACTAGCTTAAATCCAGAAGTGAAGTGAACAAGGGAACAACATCTGGGCATACCCTGGCCACTTAAGGGCAACATAGCAACAGTTTGAGTTTGAGTTTATGTATTTGTAAAGCGCATAGCTACCCTAAGGCGTCCCAGCGCTGAGATACGTGAAGGCTCCCAAGGAGGACAGAAAAGAAAACGGAGAATTAAGGCAAAGAATTGGCCGCAAAGAGAATTGTTTTTAGCTTCTTCCTAAATAAGCGCTTGGAAGACTCGTGTCGTAACTCTAACGGAAGGGAGTTCCATAACCAAGCAGCTTTCACAGTGAAGGAATTACCTCCCCAAGATCTCTAAAATCGTGCTATATGGACTTGCCGAGAGGTAGATGAACGGAGAGGTCTTGCAGGGGCGTAGATGGAGAGACAATGTCTAAGAAAAAAGGGACACTGTCATGTAGAGCTTTATAGACCAGGCATAAGGATTTAAATTGAATATGTTGTTTTATAGGTAACCAATGAAGAGTTGCAAGTGCTGGCTTGGCGACAGGTGCCTAGGTAGATTAGTAAGCAGTCTAGCTGCGGCATTCTGTACAACTTGAAGTTTCCTTATCACATAATCTGGAGAACTAAGGAACAAAGAATTGCCATAGTCAAGGCGGGAGAGAATCAGTGCCTGAACGAGTATTCTTTTAGCCCTGAATGGAAGAAGATTCAAGATCTTCCTAAGAGTTCTCAAAAGGCCAAAGCACGTAGACGAGACCTTTTTAGCCTCGATTTGCATAGTGAGACGGGGCTCAAGCCAAAAACCAAGGCTCTTAATATGAGTCTTAGGAGGAGGGAGGCTACTGAAAACCTCTGAATTAGAAGTTAGAGGAGAGGCGGGGGCCATTACCTGCAATCAAAAACTTCGGATTTTCCGTCATTGAATTTCAATTTGGATAGATTCATCCAGTTGGCAATATCTGCCAGACAGCCAGAAAGGCTGGCGGAGGAAGAATGCCCAGTGCTAGAGAGGGATACTACTAGCTGAGTGTCATCAGCATAGGTGACCATGGAAAGATAATAGGGGGAGACCACCTTTGCTAAGGAAGATAAATAAATATTAAATAGAGTTGGGCTCAGAGAGGAGCCCTGAGGGACTCCACAGGCTAAAGTATAGATATTAGAGAAAAAAGAACTGTCTAAAACTTGAAAAGATCTTCCTGTGAGAAAAGAGGAAAGCCACGAAAGAGCAATGCCTCCTATCCCCATCTTAGAGAGTCTGTAACAAAGGAGGTTATGGCCGACCGTATCAAATGCTGCACTAAGATCAAGTAATATAATAGCAGCATGGCCTCCTTGGTCCAGAAGTTGCCTGGCAGATTCAGTGACTGCTAAAAGAGCAGACTCAGTACTATGCTGGGCTCTGAAGCCCATCTGAGAGGAATCCAAGAGTTTCTGTTTCTCCAGATAACTTGTGAGTTGATGATTAACATGTTTTTCCAGGACTTTTGCTAAGATGGGAAGAAGAGCAATAGGCCTATAATTATCTAGAGAAGAGGGATCCTATTTGGGTTTTTTAAGAAGGGGTTTAATAATGGCATGTTTAAAAGACACAGGAAAAATGCCTGAGGATAAAGAGTGGTTTAAAACTTTTGTCAATGGGGGAACAATAATGTCTGAGGCCAACAGCAGAATGGAAGGGGGGGCCGGATCAAGAGGGGAACCAGATTTGATATTACAAAGTAAATTAACTACCAGAGTATCTGTAAGGGGTTGAAAAACACTTAATACAGTACTCGGGCCGGACATATCAGTTGATTGAGGGTCCAGGGATTCTTGAGAAGAGGCAAAGGAAAATGAAGAATATATTTTAATAACTTTATCCCGAAAATGAGTGGCTAATGAATTGCTCTGTTTAATAGATGCCTCTATAGGGGAGTCAGTTTGAGGAACCAAAGTCAGTTCCTTGAAAATCTGAAAAATTGCTTTGTGGGAATTAGAAGATTCTTCTATTTTCATACTATAGTATGTCACCTGAGCTGCTTTAATATTCTGATGGTAACACCTGATGGCTTGCCTATAGGCTTCTTTAGAAGGGAGGGTATAGTTCTTTCTCCAAATTCTTTCAAGTTTTTCACAGTTCTTTTTGAGTTGTAACAGAAGGGGTGAGAACCATGGGTTGGTCTTATGAGTGGGCTTCTTTAATCTTGTTTTAATGCGTAAGAGAGAGTCTAAGGAAGTAGAAATCCACTTGTTGAATGACTCTGCCATAGTCAACGAAGAATGAGGAGAAGTACAAAGTATCTTATGCCAATCTGTGGGAACTAACTTGGACCAGATACGTCCTGCTGTTTTAATCGTAGTATGAGCACCTGGGGTGTAATTGTGTGAGAGAGAAAAGGACAGGAGGTAGTGATCTGTCCAGGACAGGGGCAAAGGGGTAAAGATCATAAAGTCAGGGACATTACTGAAAATAAGATCAATAGTATGGCCTTCAAGGTGGGTGGGATCGGTAGAATATTGTACCAAATCCAAAGCAGCCAGGGAGGCTAGTAAGGATTGGCCGCAGGACAGTCTGCATTCTCGGAATGTATGTTAAAGTCTCCGAGAATGGTCAAGTTGGGAGAATTACAAATGAGACTGGCTGCGGCATCAGGCAAAGATTCCAAAAAATTAACACAGGAGCCTGGAGGTCGATAAAGAAAAATACCAGAGAAAGTGAAAGTAGGTGATAAGTATAGTGTAAAAGACATGCTCTCACATCCTGCGATGTCAAATGACGAAGCGACACATTTAATTGCCATCTTATGAATGATAGCTATAACGCCACCCCTTGTGAGGGGTCTATTTACATGAATTATAGAGTAAGGGGGTGGTAAGGTTCTACAAATGTCAGCAGATGAATTATCTGTCAGCCATGTTTCAGTAGGAAATAGTACATCAGGTTGGAGATCTTCTAACAGGGTGTAAATGTGGAAATAGTGTGCTGGTAGAGAGCGACAATTAAGCAGAAACATTCTGCCTAATTGATTAGAGGAGTTTGTGAGAGAAGGGGAATTAATAGGCTTCCAGGGGCAACTAAGGCATACTGAAAGGTTGCACGACCACAGAGTGTTAGAGAGGCACTCACCAGTCATAAAAGATTTAGGTGAAGATGAAGGTAAAGGTAAAGGGGAGTAGATGGGCCTCTCAATATCCAGAGGAGCAGCATTTCTGGGCTCTGGGCTCGTCTGGGCGAGGACAGGCGCAGACGGGCTTGCTTCTGGTGCGCCTCTGACGCGCCAGCGGCACGCCCGCTGCGCGGCCGGCACACAGCAGGCTTTAAATCCCCCATCAGGCGAGGCCTGACGCCGAGTACACTAGCGGCTAGACCGCTAACAAAAATGGCGGCCGAAAATTGCCTCTCAAGTCAAAGAGTAGAAAGTAAGAATGGAGACTGCTGGACCACTGAACACGGGAACCGGCAGCTCCAATGTGAGAAAAAAACTGCCCCAAAATTATTATGCCCACCAAAAAAGATGACCCCAAAACACCAGAGAAATTAAAATAGTTAAAGCAAGCTAAAAATGTAAAACAACAATTATTTAAAAAGAAAACGACTCCGAAGGAAGTCACCACTTAATAAAATGATCAATGGAGTGTTAAAACTTTTCAAACACTCACACCCAGTCACAGATCTGGGTTTAATCCATCGCAGCACGTCGGCCAGTTTGGACCGAGCCATATGCAAATCAGTCTTGACCCTTCGCCCCATGGAAACAGTTCAGCCCGAACTGGCAGGCCAAGTTCTCCCTGAACCGGAGACAAGCATCCTGGGACATGTTTTGGGGGTACCAATGGCACAGTGAGCACGGGACCCACGTCTGGGCCTATCCTGCGCACTTAGGGCGAGAAAAGCTAAAAGAATAAATAATGGACAGAATGCTGAACAAATCAAACATTCACCCCCACTCACTATATGATGGCAGACCTTGACGGGGCTATGTCTCATTCATTGATTGGTGGCCAGGACTATACATCTTCTAGTAGTTAGGCATGATCCCTGAGTAAAACCTATTTATTGTCTTTCCTCAGTTAACTTTCTGTACTTATTCCCCAAGTCCTACTTACTATGTCACTTTACTCTACATGCCTGTCAGGAACTGAACATTGCTGCGAGGAAGCCCCATCCCTGTTAATACTTAGAGCCCAACCTGACTTTTAGACAACGCTTATATTGGGAAACAGCAAACGACAAATCCCAGAACGCAAAAAGCTTTTGTGTAAAGGGTCATGGGCCAAATGTTCCTGTGATTTGGTTACTTCTAAGTAGGATGTGTTCTGTGTTAACGGCTTCGCAAGCGCCAAACTGCACTGAAATCACCCTGAGGATGGGTGTGACTGTGTTCACACCCAAAATACACTGGCTTCGGAAACTGTACGCAATACCTGACGTGTCCCGCGCGCTCTCATCCCTGCCCCCGTACATTGAATGACGTATGGCGAATCCTCCCTCCAGGCCAGATTACAGGAAGTTATGATGTAAGAACTGGCACCACGCCTGTGGCTACGACTGTTTAGAATTCTACCAGTTTGTACCTCAGTGCTAGGAAAAGACGTGACACGCTTGAAAGGCAAAAAACCTTATCTCGGGGAGGAGATAATGAGTATTCTGGGGAAGAGATGTGGCCTAGCCTCTCCCCCTTCCGACTATGCAGTGCTTAATGTGAACCAGTGGTTGCCAGTGGGTACCCCGGGCACTCATTTTGGGGTCCGGCATTTGTTTATCATACTCGTATATTTACTGAGAACAAACAGAGTAAAACAAGCATTGGCAAAGCAAATAGGTGTCGTTTTTGCGAGAGGTTTTATTCTTGTTTTCTATGTTCTATAGTAGTTCTCTGGACATTAAGTGCATATTGTTTGTGTTTGTGTTAATCCACTAGTTTTTAATGTTTTGCTGATGATTTGATGTATGTTTGTGTGGGGTGTTGTTGTTTTTTTTTGTGTGGAGTGGTGTAGATTGCAGGTGCTTGTATTCGTTTAGAGTGATTCCTATGTGATTTGTATACTTGTTAGTGATGAAGCAAGCACTTGTAAAGCAGTTACATTTAGGAAAATGTCCAGTAAGGCTTGGGATGTGAGACATGCAGCATTTTGCAAGGGCCCCTATAGCGAGTTAAAGTGATTTAATTATAAGCGGAGTAGTGCGTCTGATGGGCCGATATTGCGGGGCAGACTGGGCAAGAAAAGGCAGTTACATATAAGAAACTGCTGCTGCTAAACCGCAAGCAGGGCTGGGTGTGTGAGATATGCAGCGGCTTGCAAAGGCTGGGATGAAGCCAATTGTATACTAGTGAGATATGAATTTTAAAAACTGTGTGCCTATCCAGTAGGGCTGGGGATGGAGCAGGCACTTATAAGGCTGGAACACAATGAATAAGTGGCAATGGCCCGAGAAGCCGATTTTTGAATTTTGGAACCGAGTAGAGCCTTGTCCTTGGCTTAATATGCTGTGTTAATCTCCCCATGACAATCATAAATGAATGTGTTCCTGTGTGATGTAACTGGTGTATATGTACAGTGCTCCAATGCCTTGTGTGCTGTTTGCAGTATATAAAACTGCTATAAACAAATAATAAATGCACAGCTGGATACAACTAGGCACTTATGAAGCAGCCACATATAATAGACTGCTGCTTCTAAAAGGACACGAACAGAATGAATCACATCTATGTGGGATGACGGCCAGAGCAGCCTATTTTGGAACCCAGTAGAGACTGGGCGTTGGCTTAACATGGTGTGTTTTTAGGCACCTCACTTAATCTCCCCATGCCAACCACAAATTAATGTGTCCTTGTGTAATAAGCGCTCCAATACCTTGTATGCAAGTTACCTTTATATAGAACTACTAAAAAAATAGATGCAGGGCTAGATACAAAACAGGCACTTATAAAGCATTCACAGAAAATACACCGATAATTCTAAAAGGCCAGTCGGGTTGGGGATGAAGCCACATGTATCGTAGTGAAATATTTTTAAAAAATTGTGCCTCTGCCCGGTCGGTAGGCCTGAGGATGAAGCAAGCCGTTAAAAAACAGTCACATATAAAAAAACAACTGCTTCAGTACTGCCAGTAGAGCTGGGGATGTGAGATATGCAGTGTCTCACAAGGGCCTACAAAGCCTGTGAAACACAGTCCATTGTAAGCGAAATAGTCCTTCCGATGGCTCCACAAGGAGGGCCAGAGTGGGCAAGAAACAAATAAACTAGGACATAAATTTAAGGAAGCACTTGTAAACACGATGTTTATAAATTTGCGTGAACATAGGCAAACCTTACAAAACGTTTACAAAATATCCCCAATAACTCACAAACAAATCAATGTAAAGCTTTAGCAACAAGGCGACATAATAAGAAATTGGAACATGCTGGTGCAGAATAAATGCCATGTAATGGATGCAGCGTTTCGAATAGGCTGGTAAATCCTTGCAAACTCTAACAATGAGAAACAGAAAAGGCAAAACCAAAACCAGACAGGAGGAAGGGCCATCACACGCTGTAACTGGAGGAAGCGTGACCACGCGTGAATGTAGTGTGGTGGCCAGCAAAAATGTTCTCTTAGTGAAATCGCCTGGGTGAGAACTAAGCAGACAAAGGCGAGACATTTAGAAAAATGTTCCAATAAAAAGGAAGCATTTCAGAAAAGCACCACAAAGAACGAATGGCAGTCGTGGGCGTGGTTAAAGCCCATTGACTGAACACAGCATGTGTTGCCAGACAGCGCATGCGCACTACCTAAACTTGACCTAAAAACACACAAGTGGGAAGAAAGAGGAAGAGAAAAACCCTGACATTTACAATTTAGATTTGGATAAAGCAGGGACCTGAACAGGTGAGATAAAGGGGCAGGTAATGGATTAATGAAGCCTGAGGTGGATTCAAAACTATGCAGCCTTGGTAGTCGGAGCACCGACTTATAAAAGCAATGCCTGCAGGATTGTGGACAGAGCTTTGGACACCAGCTCTTGTTCATTTACAAATGAAGCAGTGCAACTTTGCAACCTCACCTCAGCGGTAGACTCACTGTTATATGATTTTAGGCACATTGCATAACCACCCTGTGCCTACATGTGGGTTAAATGTATTTGGGTAGTCTCTGCTTGATGTTCACAATTTTGTTCCTTATTTTACAGCTAGGTTCACTCTCTATATATCTACAAACATCTCAGAACGTGACTTTATGAAATAACACCCATTGACATCAAGAGCTTCACAGCAATTAATCTAGTTATCATTACAGCCACTGCCACCTTATAAGAACCTGGACCATTTTGTCTTTTGTGTAGAAGATGAGTTGTGAGGAGAGTAGGTAGGTGGAGCTATCTGCACCCATTTCAATTCAAGGGGGAAAGGGCCTGGCAGTCCTGCCACCTTTCTAGGCCTATGCACTACTACATGCCCCAGTCCAAGTGTTTTCTTTGCATGCTGAGTATCGTTTTGTTCACACAATTATAAAACCAGGACTACCAGTCCCAGAATGCAAAGAAAAACCTAGAATGGATCAGCTACTCAAGCATGGATCAGGGAAATTTGGTATCTGTCAAGGGACAGCATTAAGGCAATGTATGCTCCCAAATCATTGAACGTACCTATGTATACATACACAAACTACTGTAGTCCTAGTCTTTACATCCTTTCCTTTTTAATTACCCTCACTTTCCTCCAGAGAGCCAAGAGCTTGCAAGCAGAGCGGAGCAGTTTACCCAATTACTCGTGCCACTAGCTCATCCCGTTCAGTTTTTTATTGCATGCTGTAATTTGTGTCTTTTTTAAACCATTATAAACCTTAGACTGGATGGAAACAGGAACCTGAAAGCTCTGTGAAAGACATTTGTTAAACTTAGACTGAAAAGGTAAATGTTCCTGATGTCTCTTGGGACAATTGTACATGCTTCTGGGTATGAATGGGCCCATATGCTGACCAGAGAATGGCACAGCAGCACCACCAGGTAGAAGAATGCCTCTGCCATGGGGGCACATCGCATGCTTGGCAAAGCTTAGCTAGATAATTTCATGTGACTTTGCTGGACGCATGTTAGAGACAAGTGAGTGTGCTGGTCTTAGCAGGCTTATGTGAGGCATGTGCTGACACATGGAAATGCCCAAGGCTGCAATAATGGTCAATGGAGGAGTATGAAGCATTATATAAATGCTACAATACAGAGAACATATGTCTTAATTACGTTTTTACATGTAAATATCAATAATAAAACACCAAGAGCACAAGCATGTTCTTCACAGGACATCTTTCGTAAAATAACATAAGAAAATGGATTCCCATTCACCATGCAGATGTAGTAATGTCAGCCACGATTGTGTGTGTTGCAACCGCTACAGGGGTGGTGTCAATAGTGAGGAAATCTTGTTAGAGAGTCAGATGTTTGCCACATCTGTGTAATACCCTACTTACCACTGCATATTTTACTTTGTTTTGGGGTGTAACCCCAAGCTTCATACATAGGGATCTCAAGAATATAACATCTGTTCATGTTACGTTTCCACAGTGAAACACTTGGAGGTGCTGGCTTTCTCCATTTCAGTGCAGTGTCTCTCTTCCTCAGCATCAGTCCCAATCTCAAAAAGTCTTCTAAGCATTTGTGAAGCCCTCATTCCCCAGGATAATAAAACTGGCCATCTTGGGATCAATTCCACTAGTTGTTTTGTGATTGTTTGCACCATGTTGAACATCTCTGACCAGAAGGGCTCAAGGCTGTGCATACCCAAATGGTGTGAAGAAAATCTCCCACTGCATCGCAAACATTCTGGCCCAAAGTCCCTATGAAATTACACAGTCCTTCAGTGGTCAAGTAAATTCTATGTAAGTTCTTGAACTGCTTAAGGTAGCTACCTCACGCAGAACGATGAGTGAAAATATCCATTGCTCATCATCAAGTGGAACAATATCAGACTCCCACTTTTCACTAAGCTTGATGAAGGTGTCAGGTGAGTTAAACACAATGATTTTGTATAGGCAGAAGGTTTTAGTTGACGTAGAAGAAATATTATCAGTTTCACCTTGAGGGGCTGAACTCAGGGTTCCCCTCATGGTCGGATAAGTACTGCATTTTCGCATGTCAAAATTGGAGGGATGTCTAAAATTGAGCTTGTGGTAACCCAAAGTTCTCCCTGAGTTTTACAAAGGGACTCATTATACCACACAGTACTACATCTCCCAAAGTAGATATCTCAGGGTGATTCCATTCTTCAAAGCCCTCAAGAGTGCCTCTTGTAGAAAAGTGGTACCTGGCCACACAGGGGCCTGATCTGTAAGTCTACCAGCTCAACCAATGTGTTTGAGGCTTTCCATGTTTTGAATACCACTTCTGTAGCAGGAGGAGATCCAGCAGTGAGTGTTCCAACGTATAGGAAATTGACAGGGGAGTCCTCGTCCATTAATTTTCCGTTTAGGCTCTACATTGACCATAGAGAGAGAGAGAGAGAATGCAACCTAATGTTTTCAAGATAGAGGCCCCTGTGGCTTTTGAACACCATTGGTTGACAGATAAATGAGTGAATATCCAAGCTTATAGAGGGCGTAGTTACTCAGAGAGTGTCCCGACACTATAGGCAGATCCAGATCATAGGCACTATTGTTACAAGCTAAACAAGTGAGTTTTTAACAATTTACGAAAGCATTCCTCATTAGGCATAATTTTAAATTGCAATGGCTGATGTAGGGTTCTGTGCTATTTCCTATCACCTTTGACTAGAACTGGAACCAGTATTGTCAACATTAAGCCTCTTGCACTGTGTCTTGCACCATCCAATTGACCACTGCAGTGCTAGGAGACTCCAGTATAATGGATGCTTATTAATGCAAGAATCTGGCCTAGGTTTTAGGCTCCTTTACATTTTTGTTTGGTATGTTTCGGCAATAGTGCCACATTTCAGCTCAACCTATGAGAAGTCTGCACATCTACAGCCCAAAGCCAGGTTCATCATAGCCGTCTTGACACATTATAATTCCTTCTGACATTAAGATATCGTTGTTTGGTGCGTGGACCTAGAATCGTAGTAAATCTGATGAAGCCTCAAAATGTCTGAAAATTGCCAGTCCCTTGTGATGCATCTCCATAGAATAACCTTGCCGTAGACTACAATGTTACATCAGCTGTAGGGCCCTCTGTTATAACCACTATTAAACAATTTCAAATCTTCTCTCAGCTCCAGAAAGTGCTAAGACAATTAGACTTCCTTGTTTTTGTAACAACCCTGCCTTTTTCTTACTGCAAATAAAAATATTCTTTTTATAGCTACCTCTGACTCAGCGTAAATATTTGTGTGTGATTACTGTGTTTGCTGTATTCGCTTTCCAAACCTGTTATAACTTTCGCACGTAAGCCTTCATTGCTCACCCAACGTGCCATTGGATAGTCAGGATTGAACCAATGGTAGATGACAGTAACCTCTGAAAGCCCTGGATCCTGTAAAAACACATCATCGTTGTTAGATTCTGTGGAGCGCAGACCTGGTACAGCCTGCCGCTGAAGAGAGGTGACCTCGCCTGGAGGCGAACTGCCATCAGCACTGAAAGCATGTGCTGTCAGGGTAGTTGGGGTGTTACTTGATAAGAAAAGTCTTTGAAAGCTCTCCTTTCAGAGGGAGGTAACTGTGAAGAGAATTCAGGTACAGGGAGATTTGCTCATTGTGCCACAGAATATCTCGACACCCAAGTCAAAGGGTAGTTGTTCAATATGGGGACATGTGGTGCATTGATGATTTCACCAACCAAGGCAATGCCTTAGCCACCATTACATTCGTGGTTGGACTTGCTCTGCTCCCTTCTACATTGAGATTCAGTTATTTTCCCATCTACAACTACATTCCTTCCAATTTTGTGTTTTAAGGGGTTCTTGAAGTTATTAGCTTTCGTAAATTCTTACTTGCCTCTCAGTCCTGTTCAACAACAGCCTAAACTCCAGAGAAAGAACTCCTTAACAAAAAGTAGGAACAGAAATGTTATTATTCACCACTCCTCCACCCTGGTGTTCCCTTCCCCCATAGGCACATGACCCTAAAACACAATGATCCTATCCTGATCCGGTTCGAACAAAATATCATCATGAAAAGAAGGGATGCAGGTCCCTCTGCATGGTCGTAGTTTTCTAGTCCTCTGCACTGGGCAATGCCACAACAGTGGCGTGGTGGGCGAATCATAGGCAGGGACAGACCAATTTTGTAGCACCTATTTTTCTGCGGAAAAATAAAAGTTTTGTTTTAGGTCCCTGTATAGTTATTTGATTCCTGAAGAGTTGGGACATTTTGCATATTGTGGCCACATTTTTATATCACTATTGATCAAATTTGCATTCAGAAATAAATGTGAAAAATAACGTTTTCAAAGACATCTGCATCCAGAAAATCTGCAAGATTGGATGACTGCCACCTTCTTCAGACTCAATTTGGAGAAAAACAAGTTAATCCTCCTGTATACTCAATAGTGCCCCAGATTCAAGAACGAATGGCTAAACGAACTGCAATCTGATGTCTTTAACCCAATCCTTTAAACTAAAATATCTGGGCATCTGTACCGACCACTCTCTGTCAATGACTGACATTATTTGTTTTCTATATTCCTTTATTGGCATTTAAACAGTACATCCACATGTTGCACAGGGGGTAGCATTATTTTCAACATTACACTTATAACACCCAGCGATCATATTTGCATCAACGTTGCAGGCTGCAACGGAAAGAGTGCAATATATGTCATGTGCTACATGAATGAATCAACTCTGCAGTACGATTCGGGCCATTGTGTCCTGCTCATCAGAAGACCAACTAACAAAATAAGAAAGCTGAAACAATAACAAACATTTTCAAACTTTTGACTGGAGCCACCAATTGACGGTGTAGTCATGGACACATTAGTGCAAGACAAATGAGATATATAACAGTGCCACCTGAGTGATAAGATGTGTGGAGCGGCGGTGTAAGGGCTGCTGAGAGGCATGACTTGATGCCTGTAGCTTTGGTGGGTACACAAGTGCGTCTGTGTCCAGAACCTGCAACACTCCCACCCTACTTGTCCCAGCGGTCTAAGGGGTCAGTGGGTTGCTTGTCAAACAATTTGAATACATAGGTGTCCCTGACTGTGGCAGCCCCCTCACCTCCACTAAGCCGCTTGTCATGTGCCACAGCCTCCGCCTCAGCTAGAGCCCATTTATGAACAACCCGAAGCCAGCTAGTAACTGGATGGTTGTGCAGCTTTCCAGGTCATTGCAATCAATCGCTTGAACAAAGCAATGGTATAATCTACCAGTTTTATGTATGTAGAATGTTTGGTGCACTTCCTGACCCTAAGCAGACATAGGAGTGGGTCGGAGTCAACTGAACATCAATCAATGTCGACACGTGTTCTATCAGTGGTACCCATATGCTCACCAGTGGCGGGCACTCCTACACCATATGGAGAAAGGTGGCATCAGAATGACCATACCGTAGGCAGGTTTGCAACACCCCGTGGAACATCATGAGCAGCCGGCGCTGTGTGAGATTCGTTTGATGCAGATAAATTGCATACATTTCAGGCGGACATTGCATGATACACGCTTCACCTGTTCCAATGCCATCATCTACTGCTTGCCGGTGAGTGCTATACCGAGGCTGTTGTCCCATCGGGTCTTACTGCAAAGTGCACAGTTCGCGCCCCCTACCTGCAGCGAAGTGTAGAGTATGGAGACCAGGAAGGACCTGGCTTGGAAGTTCGGGCTGGACTGTTCCCATGAGGGAACTGGGTCAAGACTGATTTGCATATGGCTGGGTCCAAACTGGGATGGCATGGTGAGCAAAAGAACGATGGATTAAACCCAGATCTGTAACTGGGGGTAAGTGTTTGCATTGTTCAGCACTCCGTCCATCATCCTTTTGTGTTGCTAGAGTATGGAAACCTCCTTGCTGCCCACCCCATGTGTGAGGAAGCACTGCAGCCCAGGATGGAGTCCTGGAATGTCCCGCCCTGCCGACCGCATGTTTTTGATCACTAGTACGAGTGCATTGAATGCAAGGAAGAAACTGGCTCCTAGCCCATAGAGGTCTTGCATATCCTGAAAATAGCGCAGGGTGCCATCACTATACAAATCTCCCTCGCTAGCTCCTGTCATGGGGCCAGATCATGTCCCTTTAGCAGGACCTTCGTTGCGTGAACACTACACAGTGGCATCTGAGGGGCATATGGACTTGATTTCACCTAGGTTGCATGTACCTATTCCAACTGAGCTTATCTCCACATGCGAGTCTGCCCAATCCTCTAGCCAGACCCCCGGATCAGAGCAGCCAGTCCAACAAACCAATATCCCCAAGCTCTGCCCGAGGTGACCTACTTTCCCCGGACAGCACCAATATCAAATCGGATTCCAACCCTTGCAGGTCTCTAAAAAAGGATCTAGCTGGCATGACTGGTAGCTCTGCAAAAAAGTACAAGTATCGTGGGAGAACAAGCATCTTGGCTATAGATGTGCACCCCATGGGCCTTAAGGGCAGGCGCTTCCAAAATGTTCATGGACTGCCACATCAATGTCAGGGCCGTTCCATGATTGCCACCTGGGAGATCCCGGTCCTTGTGAAATATGTGCACCTCCCAGGTATCTGAAAGTTTAAAAACTCCAGGGGGGTCGACCAGGCTCCAGTGCATTCAGGTCACCATGCTCCACCCAACGCAGGGGGAAAATACATGACTTTCCCCAGTTCACTCCAAGACCCATTATGTCCCTAAAGAGATCTAGTGGGCGTGGAGGGCAGGCAGTGTACACACGTGGCCCCATAGATACACCTGTGCATCAACTGCGTACAGGTAGATAGTGTGCCAATCTGCATCTACCAGTAAGCCCCAGTCAGGTCCCCTGGCACACAGCATACCAGTGGGGCTCTATGACCAGCGCGAAAATTAAGGGTGCAAGAGAGCATCCCTGTCTGGTTCCGTTCCCTTTGTGAAATGGCTTGATATTTGACACCCAGTCCGTACACTTGTTCACTGTTCTGTGTATAGCAACTTAGCCCATCCAAGGAACTTGGGACCCATCCCAATGGCCTCCAATACCAGTAGTAGATACGACCAACCAAGGTTATCAAACGCCTTTTCAAAATCTAAGGAGACCGTGACTGGAAGGTCAGCCATCTCCTCCATGGCACCCATTATGTGACACATCTGCCTCATGTTGTAGTAGGTTACTCGCTGGGGAATAAACCACATTGACCCGGATGGACTAATGAGCTAAGCATAGGAAGCAGCCTATTGGCAAGTACCTTGCTTAATAATTTATAATCAATGTTTAACATTGATAGCAGGCATTAACAGCCCACATCCAAGGGGTCTCTGCCAGGCTTTGGTAGCACCGCTAAGAGGGCTTTTCAAAGGGAAGCAGGCAGTGCAACCCGCTAATGGGCTTCAGGGTAGACGTCAAGCAACCTAGGGACAAGGTAGCTCAAAATGCTGCATATTTATCCACAAGAAACCCATCTGTGCCAGAGGTCTTGTTTCGAGCCATTTTGCAGATTGCCAGTTGGATCTCCTTCAGCTGCAGGGAGTGCTCTAATTTCAGCAATTGCAAAGGTGACTGGTTGGGGAGGGTGACCCTGTGAAAGTAATCGCTCATGCATTCGGTGGGAGGGGCCACCAGCAAAGGAGAATACAGCTCCTCATAATCCTGGAAAAAAAGTTTGTTGATATCCATCTGGGTGTTGACTGTATGACCTGCACAGTAGTGAATTGGACGTATCAGCATTCTGGGAATCTCAGAGTGCAGCAACCACACCAGTGTATGCCCTGGTTTGTCGCCATCTGCAAGTTGCCAGGCTGGGGAAGCTTTACAGTCAGGATCGCTCAGCCATTTTGCTTCTTTGTGGTACTGACAATGGAGTTCTGTCAGAAGTGGTCGAGCTTCGACCACTGTCACCGTCTCAATATACGTGCTCCTCAGGCATGACTCCAGCTTGGCAATGTTGCAGAGAAGAGATGATCTTACTCTAAAGGGCGTTTTTATACAATGGCCCCTCATAACCACCTTCATGGCGTCCCAATCCAGTCCCCGAGATCCCACCGTTCCCTCAATCTCAGGAAAATACTGTAAGAGGTGTGTACCAGTCCATTCCCTATATGCCACATTGCGTAGTGCCTTAGTCCACAGTCTCCACTTTGGAATTACAGCCCATGACCTACCCCATCAAAACACAACCTTGAGTGGATCATGGTCTGATATGGTCAAGCCTGAATATTCAGAGCTGTGCACCAGGGGCCAAAAGTCAGTGTTAGAGAAAATGTAGTCCAGGCTAGTGTGCATCTGGTGGCCCGGGGTATCATACGAGTATTCCATTTCCCTGGAGTGACCTAATCACTAGGTATCGTGCAAATGGCAAATCCTGGTCCACTGTTGGAAGTGTTTAGATGCCTGCACGCCCTGCATATCCAGGAGTAGTGGTATAGCCCGATCTAGGTGAGTGTTGTGTATGCAGCTGAAGTCTCCACCCCAGAGCCCCAGGGCCTGGTAATCCGACAACATGGATGGGGATAAGGTGTTGAAAAATTCACCCTGGAGTGTATTGAGCACCTATATGGATATGAACGAGAGGGGAGAACAATCTAAAGTTGCTTCCAATAGCACATAGCGGCCCTCCATGTCCACCACCACCCTGCGTTTCACAAAGGTCACCGCAGGGGCCACCCATATTAGAATAACAGAAGCAAAGATAGAGGTCCCATATGTGTGCCCACTCCAGCACATGCTGACCTTTTCAAGCTCCACTTTAGTGAGGTGCGTCTCTTGAAAGCATGCAGTGTAGATGCGCCTGCACCTGAGATATGCATATATTCTGTGTTGCCGTGCAGGAGTCACCATGCCCCGAATGTTCTAGGTCATTGTTAAATGTGGTGACCATACCAACAGAAAACCACTCCAGGACCCACAACTCCAAGCCAGCCCTTACACCCTTTCCTACAGCACCCACCACCCCCTCCCAATGCCTCCCCAGCCAGTCAGAATAAAAGCACAAAATTGTAACAGAATTTTAGTTCCCCTACTCTAGGCTTAGATGCCAACAGGCATCGTACCACAAATTCCTAAACAGCACAACATGCATTTAATAAGTACCTTCAATGGTAATAAGTCCATGCAGATGTCTCTAGAGAGGCGGGCCATGTCTGGTGGACAGCAGAACAGCAGAACCCCAGCGGGCCCACCTACTGTGCTTGTGACTAGCCATACCATACCCACACTGCTGACTGTGAGATAGCAGGTGACTTCACAGCTGCCCTGCACCAGGTCCCAGCACTTAGTCCAGTGTTATTATGCAAACACAACCTGGAGTATGTCACGGATCTGGCATCTCCCTGTGAGGTGATCCCAGCGGCCTAATCAATGAGCTCTCCCCCTAGAGTCTACTGAGCCTGGGGCCCCAAGCTCCGAGTCCAGATCTGTGTCTTGGGCCAATGCCTGGAATCTGTTGGTGTTGCGTGATGAGACCACCACCACCATTGCTTCATTTCTAAGCAGCCTGCTCTTCTGTAGGGCAGGATTTTGGCTTGTGCAGGCAGCAGCAGCGCTTAGTCTCCTGTCGGATCAGTCCAGTAAGCCATCGCCAGAGGCCTCCGGCTGTGCATGTATTCCTTTTGAGCGCAACCACATCCATGCCTCCTCCGTAGATGAGAAAAAGTGAGCTGCTCCAGCATCCACCACTCGCAGTCGGGCTGGAAACAACAATGTGTATGATAGTCTCAAGGTTCATAGTTGTGTCTTGACCACCCCGAAAGTGTTGCACCTTCTCTGGACCTCTGCCGTGTAGTGCAGGTATGCTGTTATGACATTGCCATTAAAGATCCAAGGGCCCTTCGGCCTGACCATCTGAAGCAGTAGGTCCTGTCCCTGGAATTGAGAAGGCGCGCAATAATAAGGTGTGGCAAAGCCCCAGAGGGTGGGGAGGGTGACAAGGAACCCTTTGTGCACTTTCAATAGAGAAGAACTCCAGGGCCCGGGCACCCAGGACTGTTGTCGTCAGTCAGTCTTCTAGAAAAAGTTCAACATTTGGACCCTCAAAGCCTTCAGGAAAACCTAATAAACAGATATTATTGCGTTGTGAGTGCCCTTCTACAGCTTCAGCCCTCACTTTGAGGTTCCTCACCTCATTTTGTAAAGCCTTCAATTGGTCCTGCATGGTCACCAGAGCAAGCCTGATTGTGTTCATGGAGGACTTCATTTTGTCCACACGATCTACGAGCTTGGCTCAGTCAGCCCGTGGTAACCCAGTTTCAATTTGTATTGCACCCAGTTGGGGCTCCATGGCAATTTTCGAAGCATGTATAGCTTGCAATTCTTGTCAAACATCTTGTGTATTTCTCTAGTGTACTTTCCAATTGATGGATTGGATCTACCAGATTTGCGGTGGCCGATAGCACGCCATGATTGATTTCTGGGGTGGGGCTTAGATGCCTTTGGGAGAACTATGGCTCCGTAACCGGTGACCGCTGCATCCAGGGGGTGCAGACACAGGAATGCAGAGGGCAGACAGCAAGCATTAGATGTCGCAAAATCCCACACCAGATGACCTAACCGCCCCAGGGGAAGGGAGGCATGGGAGCGCAGGTCACACTATCCTTCCAGCACTGGTGTCCAAACAGCAGCCGCCGGCAACACCACACACTGTGGCCTCCAGAGGAGGGCACATGGGCTGTATCGTGTCTTGGTTCAGTGCAGTGCACCTGGTCGCCCGTCACAGCTGGGCCCACCTGCTCGTGGCATGACGTCAAGCACCTCATCTGGCTTTACCTTTTGGTACAGGGCACGGAGGCTGTCTGAAGTGTACCCTCAGTCCAGGGCCCCTAGGCATCACAAGCTTGCGGGTCCCAATTCAGGCTGCAGGCCTCTCATGTTGCACCAAGGAAGACTTTTAGGTTTGATTGCCAACCGGGATACACCACACATGGAAGGGTCCGGGCTGACCACAAGTCGGCCCTAAGGAGAATAGGGGGTGTGCTGTGAGTCCATGCCAGGCCCTACCACTCCCCCAGGCGTGCCAAGCACCCGGTAGGCACACTCTGACCCTCGTAGCGGTCGCTCCTCTGTGGCTTTGCCTCCTGGGCTCAGTACTCTTCCCAGCTGACCAGACTCACTCACCTTGCTTGTAGTTGTAGGGGCCACCGGCCTCAATCATCATGCCCAGTCCTCCTCCAGGCAGTGGTAGCCCAGCAGACGGGGCCTCTGGCCCGCAAGTACTTTCTCCTTCCTGCAGCAATTTCGGTGTCACGGATACCAGGAGCCAAAGGAGCACTCCAAGCGCTGCAGGTCCTGCGGCATTCACACAGGAGTCCCAGGGCAATGAGCTGTAGAGTTGTGCACGACATAAGCACACCCTTCCCTGCAGTGGCGCTCTGTGTCAGGTTTCAGGGGCTGGAGCTCGCACAGGCTGAGCTCTGCAACCCACGACTGCCACACCTAGCCCCTTGCTTGTCTTCAGTCGCTCAGCGGGGGCACTCAGCTCCGTCAGGAGGTCCCCACCTTGCCGGGAGCCCCAGGTGCTGGAGTCAGCAGGATTAATTAAGGATAAATGCGGCTGGGCCCAGGTAAGACTAGAGCCTCAGTGCCAAGCGTCGATCCATGGTGCCATCTTGGCCACACCCGACTGGCACATTAATCACACAGCAAATTCTGCCAGAATCTCTCTTCTCTCTCTGAAAAAAACATACTGAAACTTTTCTTATCATAAAAAGAATTCTGTCTTGTAGTGCAATTCCTGATACTCTCAAATTGATTGTGGAAAAGCGCCTCTCGTCAGAGTTCCAAAGTCCTTTTTGTGTATCAATGTTGTTCTTTTTCAGCTGCTTGCTTGGTCTTTGGCAACAGTAAATATGACCATATCACCCAAGTACTAAGTGTACTAAGAGACCTGTACTGGCTCCCTATCGAGACCAGATTTATGTTCAAATTAGCATGCATAACTTTCAAAACAATTCACTCTCTTTACACAAATTACTTTCATTCAGTCATAAAAATCTCTAACTGAAATAAACATTTAAGAAGCAAAGACATCCTGACACTTGAATCCAAAAACGCGAATACCCAATTTGCCCTGAAACAGTCCTTTTGCAAAGCAGCTCCAAGCGCCCTAGAACTCTCTGCCTGCTGAAATGCAATGCCATGAAGGCCTAGTAACCTTCCACAAAAAGACAATTTTTTTTATTCTTTAATTGCTATCAGAATGAATTCCTGCTATGAGCTTTGGGCCAGATGTAGGTAAGTTGAGCATTGCAACTTGCAATTTGCGAGTCATAGCGACTCGCAAATTGCAACTCGCAATCCGAGATGCAGAAAGGTGTCTCAGACACCTTCTGCGACTCGCTATGGGGTCGCAAGGACCCACCTCATGAATATTTATGAGGTGGGTCGCTGTTTGTGACCCCATAGCGAGTCTAGGTACTCACGGGGATGGTGGCCTGCTGGGGACAGCAGACCACCATGTCCGTGACTGCTTTCTTAATGAAGCAGTTTTTTCTTTTCTTTTTGCAGCCCGTTTTCCTTAAAGGAAAACGAGCTGCAAACAGAAAAAATACCGAAACCATTTGTTTCGGTTTTTTCAGAGTAGGCAGTGGTCCATAGGACCACTGCCTGCTCTGAAAAAATATGTTTTTTTTGCATTCACAAAGGGGAAGGGGTCCCATGGGGACCCTTTCCCGTTTGCAAATGAGTTACCATCCACTTCAAGTGGATGGTAACTGCGAGTTGATTTGCGACCGCTTTCGCGGTCACAAATCAACTGAACATCGCGATGCGGTCGCAAATAGGAAGGGAACACCCCTTCCTATTTGCGAGTCGGAATCACATTTTGCGAGTCGGTACCGACTCGCAAAATGTGACTCTGCATCGCGGAATGCCTTTTGCGCAAAAGGCTACCTACATCTGGCCCTTAATTCCCAAAACAAACTTAATTCCTGCAATGAACTCTATTCCTGCACTGGTTGCCCCTATCGCTCTCTTTTTCTATTTCCCTTCTTGACCTCCTGACCTTCCATTCCTGCCTTTTCCCTTCCCCATTCCACCTCCCCTCTTTCCATATTACTTTTTAGGTCATAGCCTACCAGACAACACAGATGTCTGGTTGCGAAAATACTTCTTGAGGACAT
This sequence comes from Pleurodeles waltl, assembly GCF_031143425.1. Taxonomy (NCBI): domain Eukaryota; kingdom Metazoa; phylum Chordata; class Amphibia; order Caudata; family Salamandridae; genus Pleurodeles; species Pleurodeles waltl. Next base: position 1,606,875,298 of record NC_090445.1, read on the forward strand.
CCTGAAAGCTTCCCTGGGAATGCATTCCATCCATTGGCTTTGTGGTTTGCAACTCACGTTTGCTTGCTTTCTGTTTGCTTGCTTTCTTTATTTTAGGCTGTCCAGTATGTCTTTGTTCCTCTTGTGGAGCATAGCCCATTTACCATCACTCCTTGTATTCTTCTATGAGTGCTTGCGTTCTGTAAACAGGCCTTTAAATTTTATACCTATCACATTTGCTGTGCAGTCAAAGACAGGTCAAATGTCAGGCTACTGTTTTCCAAGGGAGCTTGGTGTGTACTTGTATTTGCTTACTTCAAAGTTACAGGATTTACATGACAATCTTGCTGGATTCAGGGGTGGGGGAAGTTTTTTTCCTAGCACACAACACAATTTAAATGTCTGTAAATGAACTGTCTAAATATTTCAGATTACCTTAGAATGAGGACAGCACAAATGAAGCAATTTTTTTGGTGATTCTGAAGTATGGTGGAAACAAATATTCGAATACAATCAAAATTAATTAATACACTATCTAATCAATCACGGACCCCGTGAGGAGGCTTCAGGGACCCTCAGGGGTCCCCGTAACACAAGTTGGGAACCACTGCACTAGGTGATTCTATTTCCACACTTTGGGCTTCATTACAACATTGGCGGTAAAAGCTGCTTACCGCCGTGCAGAAGACCACCAACACACCACTGCGGCAGCGGAATTCCGCCACGGTCATTATGACCCACAGCTCGGAATCCGCCAAAATTCAGACACCCACACAAGTCCGCCACACCAAAGGTCAGTGATAAACTGGCGAAAACAAAACCTCCACCGTCACGCCAACAGAAATACGCCCACCCTATCACGACAGACGAATCCACGCGGCAGTCTTTCAACCACGGTTTTCCATTGGCGGTACACACCGCCGCGCTCAAAATACACACACTCCTACAAAACACTACCACATTGGACAAATCGAAATACACACACCTGATACACATACACACACCACTCCCACACACCCATTACAATACAAAACACACACCCACATCACCCACAAACCCCTACGACAAAACTTACAGAGAGAAGGCCAGAGAGAGACACTACAAACTACTACCAAGCATCCACAGGCACACAATACCATCACCCACATAACTTCCACGCACCTCACACAACACACCACTAAATATCACCCCACTTATCACTACACACACCACCCCACACATCACCCACACCACCCCATGGCACGGCAAAGACACCCCAGGTTCTCTGAGGAGGAGCTCAGGGTCATGGTGGAGGAAATCATCCAGGTATAGCCACAGCTATTCGGACCACAGGTGCAGCACACCTCCATAGCTAGGAAGATGGAGCTATGGCGCAGAATAGTGGACAGGGTCAACGCAGTGGGACAGCACCCAAGAAATAGGGATGACATCAGGAAGAGGTGGAACGACCTACGGGGGAAGGTGCGTTCCGTGGTCTCAAGACACCACCTTGTGGTTCAGTGGACTGGCGGCAGACCCCCACCTCCTCCCCCACAACTAACAACATGGGAGGAGCAGGTCTTGGCAATTCTGCATCCTGAGGGCCCCGCAGGAGTAGATGGAGGAATGGACTCTGGTAAGTCAAATCTTAACTATAACATTCCCCACCCTATTTGCATGCTATCACATACCCTCACCCTCACCCCATCACTCCAACTCCTCACAAATGACCTATCATCACAAAACCACACATCCTAACACCAAGCCCTGCATGCAACAACAAAGCATGGACACCCATCACCAAAGCATGGCCACTGCACATACCTAAACCACCATCACACAAGGACCCACACAGGAATGCAGGCACTGGGGTACACGGTCACCCACCCATTGCACACCATGGCACACACAGATGTAATAAACATCCTTTTATACCCCTGCAGGACCCCTACCCAACGTCACCGGACAGGAGGGTCCACACATGTCCACACCACCAACAGAAGAGGCCCACAGTGATGACAGCCGCTCTGTCCAACTGGATCTAGATGACCAGCCCGGCCCATCGGGGACCTCTGGACAGTCGGTTCCCCTGACACAGTCACAGGCCACCACAGAGCTTCCCCCCTCTGGAAACACCAGCACAGCACCCACCCAGCGGGCCCATACCTCTGTCCCCAGGACACATCAATCAGCAGTGTGTCCACCACTACAGGGAACCCAAGCTAACCCACCTACCCAACAACAACTGGGACCTGGGGGCAGTGGCAGTGGGCACACGGTCCAGAGGACGGAGGCCCAGGAACACAGGGGAACTGGGAGGGCTGCTGTGCGACAGGGGGAGGACAGGCCAAGGGAACCCACTCTCCACGAGGCCCTCTCCAACATCATGGGAGCCTACCACCATTCCCAAGAGACGATGGCAACGGTACTGGCCAAGTTCCAGGAGAGACCCAGCGCCTGCAGGAGGAACAGTATTTGGGCTTCAGGGAGGAACTCAGATCCATCAATTCCACCCTGGGCACCATCGTAGGGGTGCTGAAGGAAGTCCACAACACCAGGAGGGACACTGTGGCACAACAAGGGGCCCCTGACACTAGCTTGGATGATGAACTGCCCACCACCTCCGCCGGCGCTAGTGGACAGGAGGCACCGCCACAGGACCACCACACCAGCACCCCACCCCCTGCAGAGGGTGAACCACCCCGCAAACGGTCCCTGAGATCCAGGACAAAGACAGAGAACGATGCCAAGACCCCCGCCAAGAAATTAGACCACCCTGAATGTCATCCTTCTGTCCCACTTATCACCCTGTCCATCCTCAAACTGCCCCAGCTCCACTTCCTATGCCCATTTGGGCAATGCACCTGTGAGATTAATAGACAGGACTCTGCCATTGACATTCCTCCACATCACCCCTCACCATTTTACAACCCCCTACACTATTGAGCACTTAAATAAACACCCTTGAAGCACAAAACAATCTGGAGTCAGTCTGTGATTTCCAAATAGTGTATTAGCAATTACAGTGTCAAAATGCTCTTTCAAATGTAATGTCAACATACCTATGTCACACAGCTCTAGTCCATGAGGAAACAAAGCAGATGTCACACAGTGGAACCCACATCTGTTAAATCGTAAGGGAAAGTGACAACTCAGTGACCATACACTGGGTGAAAACGACAGACAGTTGAGAGGTAGTAGTGTTAAAGTACATGTAGTAGGGAGGTTTGTATTCTTACCTTTGTCTCACTGGAAATATTGCAGGATTACCGAGTTCCTGTTGTCAATGTCCTCTTCTTCTGCTTCCTCGTCTTCACTGTCCACAGGCTCCACAGCTGCCACAACACCGCCATATGGACCATCCTCCTGCAGAAAAGGCACGTGTCGTCGCAAAGCTAAGTTGTGAAGCATACAGCAGGCCACGATGATCTGGCACACCTTCTTTGGTGAGTAGAATAGGGATCCACCTGTCATATGGAGGCACCTGAACCTGGCCTTCAGGAGGCCGAAGGTCCGCTCTATAATCTGCCGAGTTCGCCCAAGGGCCTCATTGTAGCGTTCCTCTGCCCTTGTCCTGGGATTCCTCACTGGGGTCAGTAGCCATGACAGGGTGGGGTAATCAGAGTCACCTGCAAATGGCGAGGGCAACTGTTAGACACACACTAACCTGTAGGGATATCTCCAGACCCAGACAACCATTCCCACTGACTTGCTTCCAGATGCTCACCTAATAGCCACACACAGTGCCTCTGGAGTTGCCCCATCACATAAGGGATGCTGCTATTCCGCAGGATGTAAGTGTCATGCACTGAGCCAGGGAATTTGACATTCACATGGGAGATGTACTGGTCGGCCAAACACACACATTCATGGAATGATAACTCTTCCGGTTTCTGTACAACTGTTCACTCCTGCGGGGGGTACCAAAGCCACATGTGTCCCATCAATGGCACCTATGATGTTGGGGATATGTCCCAGGGCATAGAAGTCACCTTTCACTGTAGGCAAATCCTCCACCTGAGGGAAAACGATGTAGCTGTGCATGTGTTTCAGCAGGGCAGACAACACTCTGGACAACACGTTGGAAAACATAGGCTGGGACATCCCTGATGCTCTGGCCACTGTTGTTCGAAATGACCCACTCACAAGGAAATGGAGTACTGACAGCACCTGCTGCACTAGAGGGGAGATTCCTGTGGGATGGCGGATAGCTGACATCAGGTCTGGCTCCAGCTGGGCACACAGTTCCAGGATTGTGGTACGATCAAGCCTGTAGGTGATGATCATATGTCTTTTCTCCATTGTCGACAGGTCCACCAGCGGTCTGTACTCCGGAGGATGCCGCCATCTCCTCACATGTCCCAGCGGACGGTGCCTACGAAGGACAACAGTGAGCACAGAGTCAACCAACTCAGAGGTACATAACCACAGCTTACACAGAACACGAATCATAATCCGAAAAGTGGCCTGTATGAGTGTTGAGGCAAGGCCTAGGTATGTGTGACGCAGTGAAAAATTAAGCCATGTGGGCTCCTGAAATAGCAGCTGTCTGACCTGTAAAGTGGGACGATGGGATGTGAGGAAACTGCGCTGGCGTTGTACACCGTTGCGATAGGCGGTCGAAGACCGCGGCGCAATTCTGCATTGGTTAACATTGGACCCTATGGATCCCAGGAGCCAATGACGATGTACGCCGGCGGTGACGGTACGCACCGCCGCGGACGTGACCGGCATTTTCTATCTGTTCAATCACTCGATACCTGATCTTCGACAGGAGAGGACCTACACTGCAAGTGCTGCTGTGACCTTGGTCTGGAAGAGACAATGGCTCGTGCGTCTGGGGAACGGGCCCCTGCCTTCACAACGGAGAGATGTACTGGTCGGCCAAACACACCATCTGCACATTCATGGAATGATAACTCTTCTGGTTTCTGTACAACTGTTCACTCCTGCGGGGGGTACCAAAGCCACATGTGTCCCATCAATGGCACCTATGATGTTGGGGATATGTCCCAGGGCATAGAAGTCACCTTTCACTGTAGGCAAATCCTCCACCTGAGGGAAAATGATGTAGCTGTGCATGTGTTTCAGCAGGGCAGACAACACTCTGGACAACACGTTGGAAAACATAGGCTGGGACATCCCTGATGCTCTGGCCACTGTTGTTTGAAATGACCCACTCACAAGGAAATGGAGTACTGACAGCACCTGCTGCACTAGAGGGGAGATTCCTGTGGGATGGCGGATAGCTGACATCAGGTCTGGCTCCAGCTGGGCACACAGTTCCAGGATTGTGGTACGATCAAGCCTGTAGGTGATGATCACATGTCTTTCCTCCATTGTCGACAGGTCCACCAGCGGTCTGTACACCGGAGGATGCCGCCATCTCCTCACATGTCCCAGCGGACGGTGCCTATGAAGGACAACAGCGAGCACAGAGTCAACCAACTCAGAGGTACATAACCACAGCTTGCACAGAACACGAATCATAATCCGAAAAGTGGCCTGTATGAGTGTTGAGGCAAGGCCTAGGTATGTGTGACGCAGTGAAAAATTAAGCCATGTGGGCTCCTGAAATGGCAGCTGTCTGACCTGTAAAGTGGGACGATGGGATGTGAGGAAACTGCGCTGGCGTTGTACAACGTTGCGATAGGCGGTCGAAGACCGCAGCGCAATTCTGCATTGGTTAACATTGGACCCTATGGATCCCAGGAGCCAATGATGATGTACGCCGGCGGTGACGGTACGCACCGCCGCGGACGTGACCGGCATTTTCTATCTCTTCAATCACTCGATACCTGATCTTCGACAGGAGAGGACCTACACTGCAAGTGCTGCTGTGACCTCGGTCTGGAAGAGACAATGGCTCGTGCGTCTGGGGAACGGGCCCCTGCCTTCACATCGGAGGAGTTGGAGAAACTTGTGGATGGGGTCCTCCCCCAGTACACGCTACTCTACGGTCCTCCAGACAAACAGGTAAGTACACTGGGAGCATGCTGTATGGGCTATGCCTGTGTGGAGTGGGGTGGATGAAAGATTGGGGTGGTGGAGATTGAGGCGTGTATGAAACAAAAGTGAGTGCATGTGCCACATGGCAAGGGTAGGGAAGGGGGCCAATGACTGTGACGGTGCGGACGGTTATATCTTCTTCTTTTCCCCTGTACTATTCCTGTAGGTCAGCGCCCACCAGAAGAAAGATATTTGGCGTGCCATTGCCAAGGAAGTCCGGACCCTGGGGGTCTACCACAGACGGAGCACCCACTGCCGTAAAAGATTGGAGGACATTCGCCGCTGGAGCAAGAAGACAGCGGAGACCCAGCAGGGGATGGCCTCCCAACGTGGGAGGGGTGCCCGTCGCACCATGACCCCCCTGATGTTCAGGATCCTGGCGGTGGCGTACCCGGAGTTGTATGGGCGCTTGAGGGCATCACAGCAGCCACAAGGGGGTGAGTACACTCTGATTCTGCTGATTTTGCGCGCAGTGGAGGTGTCTGGGTAGGAGAGACGGGCTGTGGGTTTCCCTAGGCCAGGGCGAGTGTGCTAGATAGGTCCCCTTGTTCTGGCAGACCCTGTGGCACCCCACCCCACCTGTGTACAGTGCCAAGTACACCTAGTCAGGCTCCTGTGACATCCATGTGTGCAGATGTCGGCCATAGCCTTGTAGACCATGTCCCAGGGATTGAACAATGGACCCCAAGTGCGCGGCGTAGTGCAGGGGACTTCTGTGTCTATCGTGTCCACCAACAGTAGCGGTAATGCATGCACTCAACATGTCTTTCTTCTGTCGTCCCCCCCCTTTTGTGGTCTCCCTGTTCTTGTGTGCATTAGCATCATCAGGCGGAGGATCACTGGCACCGGCGCAGGAGGGAGCTGCATCCCACATGGCCCTGGAGGGCGAGACTACAGACTCTGAATTCACCAGTGGGATGGAGGGCGAGAGGAGCTCCACGGCGGGGACAGGAGCTGACACCAGTGATACGGACTCGTCCTCTGATGGGAGCTCCCTTGTGGTGTGGCCCCGCATCTACAGGTACAGCCGCCACCCCCCCACCAGCACAGCCCTCCCAGCAGACCCTCAGCCTTTGCCCCGTGCCCGCTCACCCAGGAGGGTGGGCATCACCTTCGCCCCAGGCACCTCAGGCCCTGCCCCAGTCACCCCTGCTGCCCTCAGTGAGGAGGCCATTGACCTCCTCAGGTCCCTCACTGTTGGGCAGTCTACCATTTTGAATGCCATCCAGGGTGTAGAAAGGCAGTTGCAACAAACAAATGCATTCCTGGAGGGCATTCATTCTGGTCAGGCGGCCCTTCAGTGAGCTTTTCAGACTCTGACCTCAGCACTGATGGCAGCTATTGTCCCTGTCTCTAGCCTCGCCCCTCCAACTTCCTCCACCCAGACCCAATCCCCTCTACCTCAGCCTATCCCAAGCACACCTTCAGACCAGCATGCACACACGCCAACACACAAGGGAAGCTCTGGCAAACATAAGCAGCCCACATCCCACAGGCACTCACGCAAGCATCACACACATGCAGATACACCAACATCCACTGCCTCCACTGTGTCCCCCTCCTTCTCATCTCCCTCCTCCCTCCCAGTCTCGTCTCCACTCACACCAGCATGCACTACATCTACAGCCACTACTTCCATCACCAGCACACACACCACCACACCCCGCTCACGTGCACTCACCACCCCCACTACCATTCACACGTACCCTGTGTCCTCTCCCAGTGTGTCTGTGACACCACCTCCCAAGATACACAAACCCAGCCACACACCCACCCAACAGCCATCCACCTCACGACAGCCTACAGCGCATGCACCTTCACCCAAAGTCACCAAATGAACACCTCCTACAACCACAACCTCTTCCTCCACTCCCAAACCCCCTCCAGCTACCCGTCCCAGTGTTCCCAAAAAACCTTTCCTGTCCACCCTTGACCTCTTTCCCTCACCTCACCCACCCCGTCAGTCTCCTAGGGCCTGACTCTCCAGGTCCCAACCTAGCACCTCAGCCACAACATCTCCGGGACCAGTGGTGCCTGTAGTCACTGGAATCTGGAGTGCACCGGCCACCAGGGCAGCCAGTGTGGCACGGAGCCACAGCACGGACAGTCCCCCACCTGTCAACATCAAAAGTTGGCCAGTGCCCGAAGGGAGAGGGGGAAGACTCCAGCCACCAAAGCCGCTCCCAGGGGTACAGGTGGGACTGTGGATTCAGCTGCGACACCTTCCATGGTGGGGAAGGGGAACAAGAAACTCAGCAAGTCTGGGAAGAGCAGCACGGCGGAGAAGACCGCCATCATCCCTGCTGCCCAGGAGGCCACCGCCATCATCCCCGCTGCCCAGGAGGCCACCGCCAGCACCAGCCCTGCTGCCCAGGAGGCCACCGCCATCATCCCCGCTGCCCAGGAGGCCAGCACAATCCCAGATGCCCAGGACAGGACCGCCAGCACCAACCCAGCTGCCCAGGACAGGACCGCCAGCACCAGCCCTGCTGCCCAGGACAGGACCGCCAGCACCAGCCCTGCTGTCCAGGACAGGACCGCTAGCACCAGCCCCGCTGGGCCATAAGGGACTGCCAGCACGAGCCCCGCTGGGCCATAAAGGACTGCCAGCACCAGCCCCACTGGGCCATAAAGGACCGCCAGCACCAGCCCTGCTGGGCCCGACAGGACCGCCAGCAGCTGAGTCACTGCCAAAGGCCCCACCGCCACAAGCACTGCTGAACAGGACACCTGCCTGCCACAAGCACCGCTGCCAAGGGCACCGCCGCCACAAGCACCGCTGCCACGGACACAGCCGCAACAAGCACCGCTGGCCTATGAGCGCAAAGGGCACTGATGCTACTGAGTCCGTCACGAGCAGGGTGAAGCAATCTGGGCACAAGGCCCACTCCAGAACCAGTGGAGAGATCCATCCACTACCTCTGTCCTTGGCAGGATGAAGCACTCTGGGCACAAGGCCCCCTCCAGAACCAGTAGAGAGATCCATCCACTACCTCTGTCGTTGGCAGGATGAAGCACTCTGGGCACAAGGCCCCCTCCAGAACCAGTGGAGAGATCCATCCACTACCTCTGTCCTTGGCAGGATGAAGCACTCTGGGCACAAGGCCCCCTCCAGAACCAGTGGAAAGATCCATCCACTACCTCTGTCCTTGGCAGGATGAAGCACTCTGGGCACAAGGCCCCCTCCAGAACCAGTGGAGAAAGGCATCCACCTGAGAGACTGTGGCTTTGCACTCCCCAGGATGAAGCAGTGGGCAACCCACCCACTGTAGAGACTTCCAGAGACTGTGGCTTTGCACGCCCCAGGATTGAACAGTGGGCAAACCACCCACTGTAGAGACTTGAGAGACTGTGGCTTTGCACTCCCCAGGATTGAACAGTGGGCAACCCACCCACTGTGGAGACTTGAGAGACTGTGGCTTTGCACTCCCCAGGATTGAACAGTGGGCAAACCACCCACTGTAGAGACTTGAGAGACTGTGGCTTTGCACTCCCCAGGATTGAACAGTGGGCAAACCACCCACTGTAGAGACTTGAGAGACTGTGGCTTTGCACTCCCCAGGATTGAACAGTGGTCAACCCACCCACTGGAGAGAATTGAGAGACTGTGGCTTTGCACTCCCCAGGATTGAACAGTGGGCAACCCACCCACTGTAGAGGCTTGAGAGACTGTGGCTTTGCACTTCCCAGGATTGAACAGTGGGCATGTGGCCCCCTCGTTGATTTGGCGTTGTGCACTCAACCGGCTGAGGTGCCCCCCCCTTTTCCTTCCCCCTGAGGTGCCTGTTTTATTGCTATCTGATGCCCCTGCAGTGTTCTCTCCATCATGTTCGGGGATTGAGTGCGGGGCTCGCCCATGCCGTGTGGGCCCAGTGTTCCACGGACTTCAATGGAGCACTACCTGGACTACTATTCTTGGTGTATATATTTGTTAATAGTGTATATATATCTTTGCGTCCTGGATTTTAATATATTACAATGGTTACACTCATTTGCTTTTGTCTTTGCATTCTTCCGGGGGGTCTGGGGGCGTAACTGTAATGTATCATGCTGTATTAGTGTGCATGTTATAGTGGGTGGGGGTGGGGGTGGGGGTGGGGGTGAGGGTGGGGGTGGGGGTGGGGGTGTTGCGTGTGTGTGTGTCCCTCTTTTTTCCCTCTCCCTCCCCTGTGTTGTAGGTGCAGTACTCACCGTTGTCTTCGCCGCCGGCGTTTGTGCTCCTGGTAGAGGAGCAAGAAGATAAAGGCTGGCAGGATGTGGAGCTCGGGTTCCATGGCGTCCGGATTCCTCGTGGGGTGTGTAGAGGTGAGCGTTTTCCCTTCGAAGTCCTGTTTCTGCTGTGTTTTTGTTTGCGGTGAATCCACCCCGGAAAAGGTGGCGGATTGGTAGGTTGTGATACTGTGGGCGGTACATTGTCCTCCGCCTCTCTGTTGGCGGTGACCGCCAAGCTGTTTGTTTGTACCGCCGTGGCGGTCAGAGTGTTAAAGTGGCTGTCTTTGTTGGCAGTTTCCGCCACGGTCGTAATTCCAATTGTTTACAGCTGGCCTGTTGGCGGTCTTACCGCCGCTTTAACACCGACCGCCAGGGTTGTAATGACCACCTTTATCTTTTGTCCCCAGTATACTTTTCTCAGTTAAACTCTATGTGCAAATGTAACGGTCATTTCAGTTGAAAATGTGTAGTCTGTAATGGCAGTGCGCTACCATACCATGCATACTCCACTTTACGTCACCCACTCTATGGCACACTATGCCACTCCACTCTATGCACCACTCTGCGACACTCCATTCTACAACCCTCTGCGCAAATCCACTCTACGCACTCTACTCCACAACACTCTACTCCACAACACTCTACTCCACGCCACAACACTACACAACACTTCACTCTGTTCCACTCTACACAAATCCAGTGTATTTCAATGTACTCCACTCTTGCCACTCACTCTTTGCCACTCCACTCTATGACACTCCATTCTACAACACTCTACACTATTGACTTTTCGCCATTTCATTCTACGACAGTCCCCTCGGCAACACTCCACTCTACGATACTCTGTCACGGGAAACATCCTTTTTTACGACTTTTTTATTACGAAAGTCGTGGTTAACGAAAGCGTAACAATGCTTTTTTTAACCACGACTTCGTATTTTTGTGCCTTAACTACGTATGTTCTGAACAACGAACATGCGTGGTTAAGGTACAAAGAAGGGAGTTGGCGAAGGTAAGTAGTGGGTTTAGGTTTTGGGGTGGGGTTGGGGGGTGGGGCGTTTTTGGTTTTGGGGAGGGGGTGGGGGGTCAGGGGGTTTTAGGTTTTGGGGTGGGGTTGGGGGGTGGGGCATTTTTGGTTTTGGGGAGTGGGTGGGGGGTCAGGGATTTTAGGTTTTGGGGTGGGGTTGGGGCGTTTTTGGTTTTGGGGAGTGGTTGGGGGTTCAGGGGGTTTTAGGTTTTAGGTTGGGGGGTGGGGTGTTTTTGGTTTTGGGGAGTGGGTGGGGAGTCAGGGGGTTTTAGGTTTTGGGGTGAGGTTGGGGGGGTGGGGTGAGGGATGTAGGGTGAATGGTGCCTATTGCTAATGATTTTATCAGGAATGCCTTTACAACGAAATATCGTTGTTAAGGCATTCGTGGTAAAATCATTAGTAGTAAGGACGAGGTCGGTGTTCCGACCTCGTTGTTAAGGTTAGTAGTTGTTTTTAATTCGGTGTTCCGTCATATAATCCTCTGTCACTTTTCTCCACTGTGCCACTCCACACTATACCACTCCACTCTATGACACTTTACTCAACTGTATGCTACACCACTCTCCTCTACTGCACTCCATAGCACTCAACCCTATGCCACTCTACAACACTTTACTCCACTGTACGCTACACGACTCTCAGACACTCCACTCTACACATGTCCACTCTATGTCCCTCCACTCTATGCCACTCTATTCTATGATTGTCTACGCTACTCCACTCTATGCCACTCAACTCCATTCAACCCTATTCACTTCTACAACACTGTGTGCCACTTCATTCTCGGCCACTCTTCACCACTATAGACCACGCCAGGCTCTGGCACTTCACTATATGACTCTACTCCGCTCTACTCAAATTCACTCTAGGCCACTCTACTTCACTCTCTTCCACTCCACTCTATGACACGCCACTTCACTCTACGCCACTCCACTCTACAACACTCTATACTGTTTCACTCTAAAACAGTCCACTCAGTGACACTCCACTTTACGACACTGCATATCACTTTTCTACACTCTACAGGCCCAGATTACCTCAGGAAGAAAACTGAATGGTACATACCTACGAGAGCTCACCGATCATCTGTCTACAAAACAGTGGCAATCCCCAAGTTCGACAAATAATTCTGCTACTTGTAAAGTATGGAGCAAGCTGTTTTGGCATCTTAAAACCGAGACCAATCTCACCTTTTTCAGGAAACTACTTAAAACCTGGCTATTCTCGTCCACCCTGCCCTATTGGTCCACCGTTGTATTAATCAGCAGATGCTAGCACCAAGACACCTTCGGACATTTGCGAGCTCTATAAACATTATCAATATCTACACCATTTCACACTGTAAACACTCCAATTAAATAAATCTTTATCTACCTTATGCTGCACCACTCCTTTTTACTCCACCACACGGCACTCCACCCTACATCTCTCTACAGCACTTTACTCCACTTTATGCTACACTACTGTACAATTAATTCCCTCTGTACCACTCCACGCTTCTCTATGCCACTCCACTCTGCTCTGCGACACTCCACTCTACAACTCTCTACTCTCCAAAACTCTACCACACTCCACTCCTTGACACTCCACTCTCTTCTACGCCACTAACGTTTAGCCATGATGCACCGCAGCCACACTAGTGTACAATTTGGAAAAAAACTCATTGGAAAAGCCAAAAGTTCTTGCGTAGGTGAGACTTATTGACTTTGCCAATGCTTGCTCTGCTTAACCTTTCCCTCTTAGCTCCCACTGCCTCTCTCTCATTCCACCTCCTGCAGAATCCTCTACCATATCCTGCTCCACTTCCTCCTTTGCTTCTTTCTACTTTACTCACTCTCCTCACTCCAGTCATTTTACTAGCTTTCCTCTCATATCCCAAATGTATGATGGTTCTCCGCTGATCTGTTTGTAGTAGTAAAATTCTGTCCCTACCAATGTTTTAAAGTAATTGGAGGCTTCATTCAGGGCTGGCTTTAGGGCGGGTGCTGAACTAGACTGGGAGGCGCTGACCTCAGGGGGTTGTTGTGTTTAGCACTGACGTATGAAACTTGCGATTTAAAAGCACCCGTTGAAAAGTTCCTTGTACGTCCCGCAATCAGGAAACAATTAAAATGTCAAGATACCTTTTGTAATTAACGTTCCTGCTAGGGAGAGAGATGGGAGTTTTGTCTAGGGGCAGCTTTGACTCGCCATAAAGTAGCGCAGAGGGTTAATGTGCCTGCTCCATAAAACAGAACTAAGGGCCAGATGTATGAAAAAGTTTTGCACTCGCAAATGGTGCGAATCGGTAAATTTGGCCGTTTGCAAGTGCAAAGCAGTGGTCTGCAATGCATGAAAGGCATTCGCAGACCACAAATAAGAAATCGCTAAAATTGCGATTTCTTGCATTGCGACCTGGAAATTGCGAGTCGCAATTTGCGATTCGCAAATTCCAGGTTGCAAGGCAATGCTGCAAAAAATCGCAAATTGCGATTTTTCGCAGAATGGCATTTTGCACATGCAAAATACCATGGACTGCAACCAGGTGGTAACCTGGTGCAAAATTTAAAAATGCATTTAAAATGCATTTTTAAATTGAACATGTAAAGCACACATGCCCTTTTGGCACGTGTGCACCTTACATGTCCCCCAAAACATTTTTGGGTTCAGCAGAAGGGGCCACAGGCCCCCAGCACCCTGGGGATTTGCATTTCCAAAATTGCAATTTCTGGTTCAGAAATCGCAATTTTGGAAATGCAAAACATTCGCAGCTATGGGCCATAGCTGCGAATGGGGCCGGTATTGCAATTTGCGATTCGGTAATAGCATTTGGGATTTTTAAGAAATCGCTATTACCGAATCGCAAATGTGATACATGGCCCTTTGCGAGTCGGTAATAGCGATTTCTTAAAAATCGCTATACCGAATCGCAAAGGGCCGTGATGATACATCTGGCCCTATATTTTATGTGGACAGCTGAGTGGATTAGTGAAGCCAGCCTTTACAAGGGCTTTAAAACAAATTAATATATGTGAAAGGGGGGCTTTGGAGAGATGAGGGGCACATTTGCTAGGTGGTGGTGAGCGAATCCGAGTAGGTGGTCATGGGGTCGGGGACGCCAAAAAAGACTGTGGCACAGGGTGCCAAAAGCACTAAAGCCAGCCCTGGCTTCATCTCACTGGTTTTTGTTTCACTGTAGAGCACACCGACACCCCGGATAGAGCGGTGCTATAGAAAAATGTAAATAACTACATGAACACTCTTTACAAAGCTCACGGGCGCAAATGGAAGAAAAGCCACAGTGGCAGCTATTAAGATAGACTGCTAACACTCCCGGCACTGACTGAGGGACTCATTCGTTTTAATATCAGCTCAGCTGAGTTGCAGCCTGGGCTGAGCGATGGGCACATGTATAATGAGTGCAGAAGCCGGTAACTCAGTCACCTATTGACCCCCATATCACTAATTGGATGCAGCATGCATGTGTGCAGTTAGGTGTATGAACTTCCAAAGGGGGCTAGAAAAAGGAGAAGTACAATGGTACAGATTTGATTATGTCAGGGCACAGCAGGCCCGTTCTAGAAGGTGGGCCAGGCCCTCCCAAGATTTCCTCATGACCCATCTAAGTCCCAATTTACAACCAAGAAATCTATTTTTCTTAAAAACAGTTAAGTAGGCCAACAGCCTTCATATTAAAGCTTAAATACTGTGCACCCGAAAAACTGAAGGGGTGCCTCAGACACCTTACTATGTCAAGACTGCAAGATCCGTCACAAAGTAATTAAGGGCCATATGTATGAACACATTTTCCCATAGACACAGAATGGGTAAAACCCTTTGATACATCTGGCCCTAAGATCTGAAAAATGTTAGGCAGAAACTGTGTGGGCAATTTTGCAAGAAAAATGAGTGAAAATGTATATACCATCAGGATATATATCTTAGTGGTGATTTGATTCATTTTCTTTCTGTTGTGACGCTACCCCTAATTTGTGGCGAGGGGCGCTGGAACTTGGCTGCCGAGAAAAAACAGAATATGTGGCAGAGTATACTAAATTATGCAGCAAGAAAAGGCAAATTACACTGCGTGATGTAGCACATTTTGTGATAGTATTACTTATTTTTATGCATTAACATTGTCTTGCCAAAGGTTACACCTCGTTAGCACCAAGTTAACACCATAATACAGAAATAGGCAATTGAAGAGTGGCTGTTCAGCCTTTGTGAAGTCTTCCACTGCACTGCAACATGTTTCACTGTGTTTTTAGTAACTTTAGATCGTTTTGATGTAGAAATAAGTTTTTTTTGTTAAAATCTGCACACTGTGCGCAGATGGTGGATTGTGTGAAAAAATGTGGCAAATCCATAATAATGTGGAATATGCCGCACCGGCAGAATCACATAATTCCAGTGGCCCTGCCTGTGACACAGTATTGAGCAAAAACAGACTGACAATGGCAAAGGTTTGACTCCTCCCAAGTGAAAAGGCTTGTCAAGTTTCACTAATACAACACAGATAAAGAATGGGTAGGAGCAGTGCAGCTGCCTATTAGTCCAAGAAAAGCAATGGCAACATTTCCATAGAAGCACTGGAACCATGTGCTGCCACTGTCTTGCCTACTCAGAATCTCCCAAAGTGCTCACAGGAGGAGATCGCTAATGTAACTAGAAGGAGCGTAAAGAACAGACTCCTTTCTTTGGGGCACTGGTGACTGTGCATGTATTCTCTCTCCAAACAACATGCCTCATGTGACATATGAATCGACATAAATGGATTGTAGTCAGGCCCACTTTAGTTATATGATTCTGCAGCCACAGCATTTTACGCATGATTATGGATTTGTCAAATTTGCCACATAATCCATTATCCGCTGCATAATTTAACTAAAAGCCATTTTAAACTGATCAAAAGTTACTGAAACGCAGTGACGTGTTGCTGCACAGCGAAAGGTCCTTCATAGAGGCTAACTAGTCACCTTCTGATGTTCTTTGCTATAGTCGCTTTTTAAACTAGTATGAATGAGGTGAAACCAGTGCTGGGAAATAGGGGGATCCTGCCAGATCCAGCAATTCTGAGTCCAGGAAACGTTGAATTTGTCTGGAGCCTAACACCTTGACACCAATACAATGGAAGGGAACAAAAGCACACACCTTATCACTTGACAAGAACTTAACAGAAACTCTTGGAGGCAGGTTTTGAATTTTGTTAAACTCCCTATCTAAGAGATGTGCTTTCACTGTAAGAATGCAAGAATTAACCGTCTGTATGAGTAAATACACAAGTATTAATTTAAATGGCTCTACTCACCCCTATGTAGTCTGTGAGAGCCCTATGCATCACGCACAGAGGGACAATAAATCATACAAGTGTGTGCATTAATGCACAGGAAATTATACATAAGACCATGAGAGTTATAAGGTGAAGGAATCTTATATCATCTGTACTTGTAGACATCATATGTTAGAATTGAATGGTCGGGAGAAACACAAAGGGCCAGATTACAACATTGGTGGCCTGAAGACCACCAATGCTGTGGTGGCTGTCAACCGCCACTGTTGTGATGGTCCGACCGCCCCATTATGAGGTTGGCGGGCAGACCCGCCAACCTACTGCTGTCCACACCAGTAATTGAGGTTGTTTGTACTAACAAGAGTTCATTGCTTCCCTACGGAATTCTTCTTCGTAATCTTAGAATAACAGCAGATTGAGGAAGAAAAACAATAATGGTCTAAACACATGATTTACAGTTTGCGTGCTGCTCCTTGATGTTGGTAAATAGATCACTGTGCTATATTAGAGGGACTGCAACTTATGAAGTGACAACAGTGTCAAAAGCAGCAGTCCACATACATATATGCATAAAATGTAAACCTGTGACCTGCATGGTGCATGATGTGCTTTGCAGCAAGCACCTTAGCCCTCTATGCTACTTCATGAGTCAAATTGTGACTGGACAAAACACAAAACTGTCCCACAATTGTGTTAACTGCTAGAGTTCACTTATTGCTATTCTGATTCCTTTGAAATGGAACACAATGATCTCTACAAGAGGTGTCTTAACCTTACAAGCTATTTTAAAATGCAGCCTTGTTATGGCCAATGAAGTAATGTACAGCAGATGTACTGTTACATGTTTTCATGTTGCTAATTTCTTTGCAGCAGGGTTTTTAAAATAAATAAATGTACAAGTAGACTGGCAGGCTCTGCTTTCAAGCTCCACCCCTCATGACCCCACCCATTTCCTCTGCCACACCTTGAGCCCCTATTTATGGGTTCCCAGAATGGGACGATATATTACATTAAATCTAACTCGCATTGCCCTGCGTAATTTAGTCAACTCTGCTGCATACTTTTGTCCTCCCCTTTTGCATTATTCCAGTGACCCTGAGTATAGTGCTGCTGTTACCCCTCAGGTCATAAACTGATAAGATATAAGATAACTTACTAAGCTAATGCACATTCTGTCAAGATTTTCATACAATCTGCGACTTAATAAATTCAAATCTTGTTACTTGGATTTCAATTTTGAAAAAGTAGAGTGAGACAGTGTAGGAAATCTGGCTTTTCTGCATGGTCACTCCAAATGTTAAAACAATCACTTTTAAATATGAATCTGTCACCTATATGTAGGATTTGTAGCCCACAGAGTAGGGTTCATTGAGTCTACAGTGACAAGGCCCAAAAAGCTATTTTCACTGTGACAGGCCTCGCTGTCCCTTACAGATAACCAGAGTAGGGTTTAATATACTAACATTGCTATCTCAAATTTGGGATCAGCAAAGAAAACAATTAAACCACAATTTTTAATAAAAATAAAAAATACAATTCTATTGTGAAGCGGATTTTTAATACATATTAAGGAAAAGTAACTTTTAGAGGGTTACATTCACCCAATGTAAAGGTCCTGGAGGCAGAAAGGGAGGAGGGTGAGGTGAGAGAAATATGAGGGTGACGTGGAGAAAGAGAATGGCACCGCAGGGGAACAGGTGGATAAGGTGGAGAGAGAGAAGTATGAGGTGAAGAAAGTGAGTTGGGAGGAAGTAGAGGGTGAGGTGAGCGGGACAGGAAGGTGAAGTGGAGACAAAGGACAGTAAAGTCTGGAGAGAGAGCTGGGATGGAAGAGGGTCTACCCAATCTTCTCCAGATCCCGGAGCTGGGCCTGGGGCACAGTATGGTTGCTTACAGAGATGTGTGTGGCCAGTAAAGTGAAGTGGAAGGGAGACAAGGCTCTGGCATTAGGACTTGCAAATTGTAGCTGATGAGACATGTGCGCCAGGGGGGCAGAAATTCTGGAAAATTCAATTGCTCTGATTTCTAAACATTCATTGAATGTGGTTAGATGAGCTTTTCTCAATATTTTTGGAATTAGTCTAACAAATGTTATAATTGTCGCATATTGTACCTGATTTTACCTAATTCTTCTGCAGAATTTTAAAAATAATTCCAGAGATCTTCACATTTTGCTTTGCAGATTTTAGTTGCCTCTAGTCACGGTGAAGGAGTACATTTGACGCCCGGAGCACGGAAACGGAGGCTGGTTGTCTAATGCCTGATCCCCTCTTAAGGATATGAGCATGGTTACCTCTTTCCTAACCACAACTACAATGTGGTTATGGCTGACAGCACTACCCTAGCTCTAACCTGCCCTCTCTGGGACTGTGGTTCTCCTCCGTTCACTAGAAGGCGAGGAGAAGACTGCAGTCCCACTCTGGTCACAGACACCTCTTAGTGCTTGGACCCTCCTTTAACAGTAATTGGAATCATTAGTAGCACTAACAATTCACGCATTCTAATACTGTTGATGCAGTTTGAGATGTGGTGCAGTTTGTGTGTGGCTCATAGAGCCGCAATATCATGTGAGCATGTACCTGGGCAGCACTGAAACTTTGCATTTCCTGTACTACCACAGTATGTGATCTGTGCTACCACTGCAGCTTGTATGCTAATCCAGTATAATATGAATGGGGATTATCAGGCACTCCACATTTTTCATAGAAACACAGCTGAGATACTGGTGGTACGGTAGGGGCAGCAGGGGGGATTTCACTGGATGCTACCACTGAAGAAGGACAACAGAATAGCCATGGTAGGGGGTTGTAGAAGAAAGGAGTGAGATAAACACTGCAAAACTATATTTGAAGGGAGGTGCTGGATGTGGATATCGTTAGCACGGCAAGTGCATCAGCACCACAGTACAGATGTGTGAGGGGCCCGCTGCACTTCAGTTATGGCTGTCTTCTGCAGTCTAACTCCTGGTCAGGGGGACCATTTTCATTTCTTGAATTAGGGCCCTGTAATGTCTGGACACAACCAAATATGATTTGGCCGTGCATCTTGTGGGAGTGAGATTCAAATGCCAGAAGCTGCTTTCCTACACCACCATAACCCTGCAACCACCTGAAATGCAAATATAACTCCAGACAACAACAGCACCCAGAGGAAAGGGGACGTGGGAAAAACAAAAGAAGATGGCATCCTTGGTGTCCCTTCAATGGGACGTCAGTTCTCCGAACTGCAGGTTTCTTCAGTGTTCTAGTATCGTCATGCATCTAAAAGAATACAATTTGTTTTTAGAACTTGCACTTCTCAGGTATAAACATAACTATGCATTACTCGAGGTTTTGTAGATGTATGTTATGTATGTTTTTACCTATCACCTCTCACTTTTCCGCTAGAATCTAGAAGCTGGAATCCTGATTATTCAACGTAATTCCTAAGGGAATAGGACACATATAGACTGCTCGTAAATAAAGTCTTAAAATCAACAACCTAGAATTACCTACAAAATAAATAGGTAGTTTTCCATGTCTGTCCAGAAACAAATGCAATTTAAATAATTTCTTAAATGTCTAACAACAAAATCCACAAGGTGAGAGATTGAGTAATGGTCCTTGGATTGCCAGAAGAGTCTTATAAAAAGTAGTCATTAAATCTAAATTGCTGTGCTTTAGAAGTGTTAAAGCAAAATAACAGTCTTTTACTTCCTTTTCAGAGAAAACAATCACCTTCCAAAGGAGTTCATAGAATCACAGCACAGGATGGTGAATATATATATTCAAAAACGTATTGTAAGCATACACCTTCACAACTTAGAAGAGCAGGCAGCTGTTGATAACCACTCTTGTACCCTTTTTTCTCTGCAAGTCTCAAGAGAAATGAGGTGAAGACAAATGGGAAATTTAGGAATCAAGACCAGGAAGGGTCCAGAAGGCGGTCACAAAACAGGACAGGGAGCGCGACCTTAAAAAATACAGGCAAGTCATTGTTTAATTCTTTTTGTATTAATTGCAGGCAGCAAGGATTCTCCTGGGTGCACCTTTTATTATGGTGCACCCAAGAATCCTAACTGTGACTAGGGCAGTCTTCCAGGAGGCAGTCGGATGCACAGTGATGTGACAACACTGGACTGAGCCCCCTGCCTCAACCTCCTCCTGACTACTGGCTACCGCTGCACACGTGCCCCGAGTAGGGACGCGTGGCTGCAATCCTGACAGGCCCCTAGCGCCTTCACTATGCCACTAGAGAAGCGGAAGGAGACTGCACTACTCTGTGGTGGCTTTATGATTGTAATGCAGAGTCTGGAATCCATTGTGCACTGTATGCTTCTGTGCAGGAAGCCAACTGCAATGCACAGCAAATGGCCGTTGCTTCTATTTTTATTATGATGGCTCTACAAGCTCCAGGGGTGCACTTGCACTTTGTTATAGGAAAAACCAACCCTCAATCTGCTTCTCAGTGAATCTGTATATTTGGCAGGCATGATAGCCACTTGATGGGTTGCTCATTGGATGGGTTGAAGAGCAGCAACTGAACCCCTTGGAATAACTGCTCTGTGGTATGATGACTGCTTTGGTTTATAAACTAACAATTTATAACAGTGTTGTTGTGAGCTATTGTATGCATTTTAACCTGATAATATTTTTATGTAGATTATTGAATGATCAAAAGTGTATTTTAAGTGTTATAATTATTTTGATCAGAGAGCTAACTTATTGATATTAACTATTTTATCTGATAAAGCGCAGCTCTCAACTTCAATCCAGTTAACTGAGAGAGTGTATTAATGTTGTGGTTGTGGTAAGACCAGAACAATATACCATTACACTATAGGTTTCTTGTAATGTTTTGACGGGTACCCGGCCTGACCTGCCCAAATTTCTGATAAAAACAAAGTTAAATGTCAACCCTCCCTAGCTGATCAGGCATTAACCATGTATAGCATTGCGTGTCCATGAATAGTACTGATAGTTTGACAGCTCAAGTTTGACAGTTTGTAGACTATCTCCAGCGAAGGCAGAGGTAAATACATAATCATTTGTCTCTTTGGTGTGGGAGAGGGAGTGACAACGAGATCCCCATATCCTGACCCATTCCAATCCTACCAATAAGTCCAAAGGCCTGACTTTCACAAAAGTGAGCTTTTTATTATTTATTTATTTTACCTATACAGCTGGGCCATCTTCATGAATTTATGTATTTGTGCATTGTTAAAAATGAGCAGAATGCATTTTCACACTCAAATTTGCATGTATACACTGATGTAATAATATTGTTTTTGGGACTAAGAACTATGATGTGTAGAAGTGTGTTTTTCAGATATACGTGAACTAGGTCTCATTTTAATACAAACACCATCTTAACTTTGATGGATTCCACCTTTGTCACTTAGCCTGCTTTCACATGGATGTCATTTAGGGGCTTGCCAACCGTCACAACTGTGACCCCTGGCATGCCTCCTTCCTCCCCATTTGTGACCCCTGGCCTCACAGGAGGCAAACGCAGAACAAAGCACAGAAGGTAAACAGTTCTGATGAACTCTGTTTACCTTCTGCAGATGCTACTTGGAAATTACACTTTAAATAAATTCAGAACTGCGATGGCAGTCTTTAGAGAACAAAATAAAAAGAAATACATTTAAAAAATACATTAAAAGAAAATTGTAGTCATGCTTCAGTACTCTGAATATTTGTAAAAAATGTTTTTGAACACAACAGTCACCTCTGTGTTCAACATTTATGATAGTTCCTATATGTGAAGATACATTAATGTGTGTTATCAATGAAAAGGACCAAATCAAGCCACAAAATAGCTCAACTACAATTTATAGTCCCCATGTATTAGTACTTGTGGGCCTGACCGCTATTTTCTTTTTTTGTGTGCCTCTCCCTGTGATTTAGCAATACTTTCTCCCTTTGGGGTATACAGTAGGCTTAAGTGATATAAGTTACTTTGATGTCATCAGGATTAAGGTCGTGGGGCATAATTTTCTCTGAATCAGAGTCAAAAGTCATACGATGTCACTTCCTGTGATGTCATTGAGGTATAAGACCACTTCCGATGCCCCTGACATTTTGGTGAATTGACATTCATGTGCTTCCCCTCCCCCGCCCACTTTCTCTCGACACTCACTCTGCTGCTCACTGTCAAGCTGCAATCTAAAGGTTTATTTCCACTGTTAGTCTTATTCCGGTATCGAACGTTCTCCTTTTTCACCATAACTTACAACATTTACAAGGTTATTTTATTGGTTCACTTTGCTCCATTAATTTGCATAACATATTATTGTTTATTTAGTTATATCCTGGCATTTCCGGATCACATTAGCATAGAGGGTGCTGAATAGTTATTCATATAGTGGGTTAGTGCTTATGAGTTAAGGTAATGTGATGCTTATTTTTCATGTGCTCTGATTTGCTGATGAAATTATGAATTTGTCACACCACAGTGAGTCTGTAGTTTCTGTAATTTCATATTTGAAAATAATGTATGAAAACCCTCTATTTTGCAGGTGAGCCAGAGCTTTCCTAACTGCTATTAGGGATGCTGTCCGTTTGTCTTCCGATTTTGTTTCCCATTTGGGACTTAGAATAATTTCTGATTTTTGCTTTCCCATATAACTCTGCGGTAAGAACCTTAATGGCACTGACTCTGTATCACTTTTTTTTAAATATTGTGATAAAACCCTTTAACTTTCCATTGATCTAGAACTTAGTTATTGAATGGGCCCATTTAATCCCAAATCATTTATCTAATTGATTGTATTTCTGATTATGGTGTCTGGGAAGGTGCCATAATGTGGGGACACATTGCTTCATGAAACTGAGGTTTAACACCTTCTCTGATCAGGTGAAATGTGGGAACATTAATTGAGGTAAATCTTGAGGTGGCTAAATCTGGGTTACCATTTTTGCCCCCACACAGCATGCAATTATGGGAGGTTTCTTGGAGCCAAAAAGTGATTTTGAGAGCACAAGAGAGTCAGAAGATATCCAGGTTTTGAGCTGCTTTTGGAAAGCTCAGTAATGGGACTGCAAATGAAGGTTAAGAGGCAGAAATTACCATGTTTGAGATGCTTGGATTACAAATGCACTACTTCCAAGATGTGCCCTACAAAAAGGGCGTAAATGCAGCATAGAGTGTTGGGATGAACAAAGGTTTTGTGTTGTGTAATGGAATCTGGAGGACAGGAACCATGGTCAACATCTCAAGTATTCCTAGTGCACCATACATAGAGCCTCACATTTCACCTATTACACACCAGGCAACCAGAGATGTTGGACAGTCTCTTAAGAAATGTTATCGTGCCAGCAGCACCTTGTAATCAGTATGGCTGCACATTCTGAAGACATTGCGGCTGCTACAAACTTTATTTTGGCAGTCTGAAGTATGATCACAGATTATGCAACAAAGGAGTCAGCATCAATCATTAACACGAACCCTAGCAATAGCTGGGCTGCTTGTACTTGTTTTTCCTCCAGTCACATTTTCCAGTTCGCCAATTAGTGTTTCCAAGTCTTCTTAGAGGCACTCTCTGATATTTAAGAGCTGTGAACCATTATTGTCCAGATGTGTTTTAAGTAAAGGGTGGTGCACCACATCCCTGTCAGCTGCAGGTCAGAGGTCCTTTGGCATCAGGCAGTAGAAAGACTAGGGGCTAGATGTACTATATGTAAGTCGCAAAATAGTGACTACAATTTGCGACCAGTATTTTTCCGACTGGTAAATATTTTTAACAATTTACCTATTTAGTAGTAGATCAGGTCTTAAAATTCGGAATAGTAGTGGGCCGAAATTGACCTACCTCATTGAAATTAATGAGGGACTCTTTTGTGAATGGGTTACCACCCTAACGTGGGGGCCAGTACGTTTTCAATTGTTTACCACTGCTATTTCAGAGACGACTGCAACACATCCCTTCCAAAGAGCAATTCCTTATTCATTTCTAACCCCATTTTAGGAGCCTGACAAAGTTACTGATTCCTAAAATGATTTCAGTACATTGTCAAAGCGGTTTTTGGTCTCCGTTTGCAACTGAAAAACTGATTTGTACATCTGGTCCATATATCCTTGCAGCCAAGGCTGCTGTTAAATTTTTCCAAGTTTGGATATTCAACTTCCTCTTTCGAAGGAGCGGTCATGGCATTAATCTTGCAGAGCTGGAGCTTCCCATTTGTTGCATCCAGACAGAGTAGATCAAAGTCCAGTATCTGAGAGATTGATGATTCAGGTAGTCGAATATATGTACATGTACTTATGTTCACCATAATATGGTGGTGGATATATTTTGCTGCAATATATTAGCAGGAAGCTTTTAAAAATTCAATATAGTGGTAGAATACTATTATGCACTGGGTCTGCGGGGCTTTACATCTGTGTCTGTGTTGAAACCAAAGGCCGGAAACTGAAACCAAGCAGTATGTCACATCACATGAGGGTGCAACACTAAGCACACCATGGAAGCAGTGCTAAAAGTGGACATACCTTCTTTGCGTAGGCTTCTTCACTGCTGAGGACATGATATCCCAATAGAGTGGTTCTTTGGAAAAAAACTAAACATTAACATGGTCAAGTTTGAACTGATTTTTTCCTGTTTGTTTTTTGTCGGTGAAGCTGATGTCATTAAATATTTATTGCAATATCCTAGTCTAGCACCTCACTCACTCCTAATGGAATTATGCATGATAGGAACTATAGTGATGCACAAAATTATACATGAGAGAGCTTCCCCTTTTGATTTAGCTGGAATAGTTTGTGGTAGAAGAGGAGCTCCCTCTCTTTGAAACTCTGTAATAATATTGTGACAGGCCCGTCTAGCTTACATCAGTGACAGCCCCAGACAATGAACCACACCGACACAATGCTAGTGGATACTAATGCCCCGGAAACCCGGACTTTCTTTCTTTTACTCTGGCACGTCATATCTGGGTCATTCCCATTACCGCAGCCTTCACAGAGAAGAATCAAGGACTGTCCCTTCCCAGTAGATGGGAGTCTCTTCTTTCACTCCCGGAGTGACGCTCACTACATTACATTCCTCCAAAACTATACAAAAGAATAACTCATACACAACAGCCCCAGCTCTGTGGTACATTATAGCATAAATTCTTTCAGCCTGTTTGATGGTGCCGGATTATCTTTCAAATGGAACTGAGATTGTTTGCTGCGAGCAGTCGCAGGTATTCGGTTTTCTTTCTCTAGGGGTGCTACTGATTCTGGGAGGCTCAGGGAGTGCTTTTCCAGTCACTCCTCTGGAGGGCCCCGTGGAGAGATGGACGCAGACCAGTCTCTCCACGGGAAGGTTTGGGCCAGAAGGAGACGGGCTGAGGTGGGATAGGCTGGGGGGAGTAGGGGGGTGGGAGTAAAGGGGGTGTATAAGGAGGGGGCGGGAACGGGTATCGGCCTCTCTTGAAGTTAGGATTGGCCGATCCCCGGGGAAAAGGGTATTTTGAGATAGGGCATGGCTGCGGTGCATGACACAGCGGTTATACGGGCCGCACTTCGCATTTTAGGCCGTAGCGATCTCCTCAGGCCTGGTGTCCTAGACCAGGCCTGGGTGGGGATGCAGCACGCAATGTGCGCTGCTACACACAGCGTTGCACGACAGTTGCCACCTGCCGCTCGCCTACAAGGGGGGGGAGGAGGAAGTCAAGGGGGGGCAGGGCCGCTGCAGATCTGCCCCCCGGTCCAAAAACGGCGATTGGGGCAGTGGGGGAGCCTGAAGAGAAGCAAAGGCAGGTGGGTGGGGGAAGGATAGACAGAGGAGGCAGCTGGGCAAAACTTCACTGGTGAGGGGCAGAGGCCTGGCGGGCCTGCAAGCCTGGAGTAGCCTCTGGACCGTTCGGTGGCCGGCCGGCCTAGCAAGGTTGGCAAGGAGGGGATGACTGAGAGGCCAGGGAGGGGCAGAGGAAAGGCCTCTTTGAGGCGGGTGCCAGTGAAAGCAGGGTGGAGGAAGAGGACATGGGGTCCAGAAAGGAGCAGGGGGAGGCAGGTGTGGGGGGCCCAGAGGGGTGGAGGGGGCCAGAGGGGGAGTTTTGTCAGCAGCAGCCCACCACTGACTGGTCAGCAGTGGATATTGAGGCCAGGATACAGGCGCAGAGGAAGCTAGTGGCAGAGACTGAGGAGCAGTGGGCACGCTTATGTAAGGAAAGGGGTGAGGCTGAGGGCTGGGCAAGGCAGGCAAAGAGAAAGTCAGGGGGGGCTAGCGAGGTGCCCCGGGGGTGCAGTTTGGGGCATGGAAATTGGGTACGGGTCCCAGGAGAAAAACAAGGTAGGGAGCAGGAGGCTGATGCTGCCGGTGGGGCGGGCAGCACGACAAGCGCACATGGCGCATACAGCCAGGTGCGGTGCAGGGAGTCAATGCCAGCAGTAGAGGTTGGCAGAAAGGTGGCGAAGCCAATGGGGTGCATCATGGCCCCTGAACGTTGGTCCGAAGCACTAGAGGGGTCCTCTGTAGCTTTCTCTACACCGTGGATCGCACAAAATGTGCAGATGGCAGACGCCATGTGGGTCTCGGGACAGTCTGCAAGCGTGATGCAGTGGATGTTGAGATTGACAATGATGCATGGGGTATGGACGAGGAGGATGTAGTGGAGTTGGACAGTGATGAAGAATTGGATGAATGGGAAGAAGGGGAGATACGTGACAAAGAGGTGAGCCGGACCAAGGGAGGGGAACAGGGCGCAGGAGCGACTCAACCCCCTCTTCTTTTCATGTTTTACAGACATCTAAGAATGACGCTGGATCAAGGAAGGTGTCGCGCACGGGAGGCAGCGGGCCTAAGACCTTGTGGGAGGATAGTACTCGGGCTCATGGAGTACAAGGTAAGGGAGACTGGTGGGCACTGTGGGGTGATTGGAGGGGCAAGGCCGGTGCGGCCCAATATAAGTCTATTAGAGTAGGGGATGATTCAGTACATGGCACACTTCATACCAGTGCGGTACCTGCAGGTGATAAAGAGCCAGAGGCGGAGAAGGTTGCGACACCACAGGGCGTAAAGGGAGACGCGGTGGCGAGCGGAGACAAGGAAAGTGACGGTAAAGAAGGGGATGGCCATAAGAAGCGGCTCCACTACATGGGTTTAGCGATGCCACTGGGGTCTCACGTGGCGGAGAAGATGAAGGCTCGGATATGGAAGCATGAGTATGTTGACATTTTTCAGCTCCTACATAGAGACATTCAGGCTAAAGAAGGCTCCAAGGAGGAAGAGTGGGAACTACCGTGTAGGCCTAGGGTACCTATCACGATGGATAATTGGACCTGGGCATTCCTGATTTATGCCAGTATTTACTGTTAAAAATATGCAGACAGAGCCATTGCTATGTTTAAATACATGGATATTATTCGCAAGGCCCAAATGCATTTTGGAGGTTTTGCATGGTTGAGTTATGATGAGGAGTTCCGGGCTCAAGTGAGTGTTAATCCTGAGAAGCCGTGGGGGGACGTGGACTCGGAGCTATGGATGCAGTGGATGGCTTCTTCGCAGTCTCCTGCATCCACCCATACAGTTAGTGGCCTTCCGGTGGTCTATAGGCCTTTTCAGCACTGTCCCACTCCTGCCGGGGCAGGTCAGGTACCAAGAGCACCATTGCCTAACTCAGGAGCATGCTGGAACTTCAACAAGGGGTTTTCCTTTAGGCACCCTTGCAAATCTAAGCACGAATGTTCCAAATGTGTGGGGAGACACCCAGTCACACAATGTTTTTCATTGGCCAGTCCGGCAAAGCAGTGGAGATCTTCCAGGGGCAGAGAAGGCCATGGCACTACTGGGCCAAAGGGCGCCTACACCAATTAAATTGGATAGGTTACTGCCCTGGTTGCGCATGTACCCAGATAGGGACATGGCACGCAGATTGGAATGGGGTTTCAGACAAGGTTTTCGAGTAGGGTACCAAGGGCCACAGGTGAGGAGATGGGCGGAGAACTTACAGTCAGAATTGCGGGCCCCTTTTACGGGTGGCCCATGGATGATATTATGGTCTCACCTTTGGGTGTGGTCCCCAAGAAAGCAAAGGGGGAGTTTTGTTTGATACACCATTTGTCATGGCCGGAGGGGGCATCAGTCAATGATTTCATTTCACCAGAGGATACTAAGGTGGTATATGCCTCTGTGGGTGACGCTATCCGGTTCATTAGGGGATATGGCAATGGTGCAGAGTTGGCCAAGTGTGACATTAAGGCAGCTTAACAGCTGCTCCCTATTCACCCAGAGGATTTCTCCTTGCTGGAGATGCAGTTGGGAGGGGCTATTTATGTGGACAGGGTGTTGCCCATGGGGTGCGCAATTTCTTGTGCATTGTTTGAAACTTTCAGTACCTTCTTGCAGTGAGTTTTTGTGCAGATGAGTGGGCATCGGACGGTTTCACACTATTTGGATGACTTTCTTTTTTTAGGGGCACCACATTCGGGAGCGTGTGGGAAGGCCTTGCAGTGTTTTGAGAATTTGGCGCAGGATCTTGGGGTGCCTCTGGCACCTGAAAAGACAGAGGGACCTACTTGCGTGCTGTCCTTTTTGGGTATTGAGCTGGATACAGTGGCATTCTTGGCGCGTTTGCCTGCAAACAAGGTTGTTGAAATCCTGCAATTTTTGCGTCAGATCAGGTTGAGATGGAGGATGGTTCGGGGAGGAGGATTACCGTTTAGCATGGTTGGAATTTCAGGATTTTGAGGCAAATGGGGATCGCTTCTGGTGGCAAGGGAGGGGTGTGCTTGAAGTGCAAGTGATGCACTTTATGTTATTCCTGAGTCACAAGGGTTTGTCGCCAGCCACGATTGGGGTTAAGCTGGAGGGTATGTCTTTCTCTGGGAAGTTGTTTTTTGGCAGGGACCCTGCAAAGGATGATATGTTGGTGAGAATGTTGAAAGATTGGGGCATGCGCGATCAGGGTCAGGAAGGATGGTGTGTGAGGCTATTACATTTGAAATATTGGTACAATTGTTACATGTGTACCCGGTCTGTTGTGTGGATGCGTATGAAGTGGCACTTTTTCGTTTGTGTATGATATGGATGTTTTTTGGGGCCTTCCGAGTGTCTGAGTTGCTAGGCGTAGGTAAAGCTTGTGGCATTCGAAAGGAGGATATGTGAAGGCAGGGTGCGCGTTTGGGCATCTGGTTGAGGCGCTCAAAAACGGACCAGTTGGGGAAGGGGTAGTCGATATGGTTGGATCAAGGGGAGGAGGGTGAAGCATGTCCAGAGCAGGAGTGGGACTCTTTCCAGAAACACGTTTCGGAGCAGGCGGGGGGGTGTTTTCTGTCACATGAACGGGAAGAAGCTTACAGCTTTCCAATTGTTGCTGTGATGAGAATGGCTTTGAGGCTGGTTGGAAGGCAGCTGGGTAATTTTGGAACTCATTTGTTCCGGATTGGTGCGGCAACTAAGGAGGCTCGTTTGGGCTGGGACTGGGACCGAATCAGGCGCATTGGGAGATGGAGATCAAAGTGTTGCGAGAGATTTGTCAGGGCTTGAGAGGGAGTATTTTCAAGGGCAGGACAATTTTATGCGCTGGGGGGGTTGGAATTTTGTCCTACACTGACATTTGTTTATCCTTCTAGTTTGTGTGTACGGCCCGGAGAAAGCAAAAGCGGTGACATTCGTTTATTCACTGGGCTGCAAAATATGCCAAAAAGCAAGTTTATGGCCGTTCATTGGGACTTCCGAGTAGTAGACATGAGGTGTTATGGTGGGGGAAGATCGGCATGAGGTGGGGCAATTTGCTTCCTTTTATAACTGCAATGTTGCCGACATGGGGTTTCCTGATGTTCTGGTATTGCACCTGGGGGAAAATGATCTGGTCCGATTATCGGGGCTCACCCTACTGCAACACATGCAGAGGGACCTGGCATTACTGAAACACAACATGCATGGGACTAGTGTGGTATGGACAGAGTTTGTGCCCAGAAGGAAATGGAGAGGAGCCTTGAAGCATAGGGCCATTGAGTGGGCCAGGAGAAAGCTTAATCGGGCTGTGCAGGTGTTCTGTGGGACGTAGGACATCAAAGTGTTGACGCACAAAGGGATTAAAGAAAGTGAACAGGGACTTTTCAGAGATGATGGGGTGCATTTGTCAAACATGGGGAACTCGCATTACATGATGGAATTGCGTTTTTTTGCTGACTAATTTGTGGAGGGAGAAGCTATGGAGGACTGAACCTGTCTGATTCTCGAGTTGCAGTGGGTTCCCTGGTGGGGCAGTAAAACGCCAAAAGGGATCAGGCTGAGTGGCAGTAGATGGGGAGAGTGGAGGGTCAGATGCGGGCCTGGCCACCCTTCCACTGGGGAAAAAGAAGCAGGTGACGGTTGACAGAGTAGGATGCCTTTTTTCAGGCAGGAGACAAATGAAAAAGGGTGATGCGTGTGAGAATGGAAGGGAATGCTGGGTGAACATAGACGTAGGGAAGGAAATGAGATTGGAAGACAAGGGAGTTCAAAGAGAAAAGAAGAAAGTGTTTAATCAAGTTATAGTTAAGTTAATGTTATGTTATGGAGCAAGCCTGTCCTAATAAATGGCCTTTTACACTATGGAGAAGGGTGTTGTGTGTTTATGTCCCGATGGAGGGCCCCGTGGAGAGATGGACGCAGTCCAGTCTTTCCACGGGAAGCTTCGGGCCGGGAGGAGACGGCCTGAGGTGGGATAGGCTGGGGGGAGGAAGGTGTGGGAGTAACGGGAAGGGTATAAGGAGGGGGCGGGAACGGGGATCGGCCTCTCTTGCAGCTTGTCGCGCTGCTGTTAGGATTGGCCGCCCTTCCACCCTACAGGTTGACATCAAGGGTGGTAAGTGTGAGTGATTAGGAAGAACTGGGGTTGGGGTGGAGGGGTGTATAATGTTTTGTATGGCAGGGTTAGGGCAGCTTGCTAGTGCGGGCAGTAGATTGGGAGGGTGGAGGGTCAGATGTGGGCCTGGCCTCCCTTCCACCGGGGAAAAAGAAGCAGGTGAAGGATGACAAAGTGGGATGCCTGTTTTCGTTAGTGACGAAGTTTCTGTCTTGGAATGTGGCTGGCATCTGCAGTAAATTGGCTGATGTCGACTGGGGGGTGTTTGTAGACAAGTTTAAAATTTGTATGTTCCAGGAAACTTGGGCTATTCACAATATTCACAGGCAGGGGTTCTGCTCCTTTTCAAAAAAGGCTAAACCGTCTGCGGCTGGTAGAGCAGCAGGGGGCCTTATTTCTTGAGTAAGAATGTCAGAGGTGAGTGGAGCAAAAGAAATATACGTAGATTCCCCTGACATCCTGGCCTTAGCATTACAGTCGAAACAGGGCCCTCCTGTTCTGCGTATAAACATCTACATCGAACCTGTCTCCTCCTATCAGATGTCTCCCACTATACAGATTCTGAATTCCCTTGTATCAGATTTACAACCAACTCATCACATTATTATAGCTTGGGACTTTAATGTGCCAATTGAGGCTAATCTCGCCTTCGCAGAGGCCAGGCAGACTGAAGATTCCACATGGAACATCCCTCCTTACTCCTCTCAGATGAAGCCCCCTAAAAAGAGCAATAGGGCACTTGAGATTATAGACCTTATGATACTCTATGGCCTTTGGCCTGGTAATGGGCGTTTCCCCGCAGATACCCCTGTCAAACCAACCTTTTTTAGAGGGTCATACTGTAGCATTTTGGATTTTGTCCTTATTGACTTGAGGATTCGGCATCTCATAAAAGATGTAAGAGTGGGAATCCAGTATACCAGTGACCATGCTCCCCTATTAGTATCATATGACAGACAGCTTTTTCAAAGTATCGAACCCTCCCCTGACTATGTAACCACTGAAACTTTGGAGGTGTCAACTAACAAGCGTGTGGTGAGATGGGAATTTTTCAAGAACCCCCATAAATTATGGGATAAATTGTGTGCTTTAGTTTCTAGCCATCAGTTATGTGTTGACCATCTCTCACTCACCACACATGACGTAATGACCATGCATTTTGATCTCTTTTCCATTCTTAAAGAGCTATTCCTCAGATCCGTTAGGGAGACCATTCACCCAAAATCACACTCCAACAATAATGGTTTGATAAGAGATGCAGGAAGGCCAAGAGCTCCTTGGTAGAAGCACTAAGATCCAAAGATAGAGACGAAGTAATCAATGCTAGGAGTAATTATGCTTCTATACTCAAGTCTTGAAAGAATGACTTCATGGAGGGAACTAGCTCAGGCCTCCAGGGACTCAGACTCTAAACGCTTCGGGTCCTTGGTGGCCAGCAATGGCCGAAATCAAAACCTAAAACCTGAGTGCCACATTTCCCCCTGAAATTTGGTTGACGCATTTTATTGAGCTGTATGGCTCTGTCCTTGATTGTGACATTGTAGGCCATGGGGAATTATCATATCCAGATTTGACCTCTGACACTCTGACACCGTTTACATTGAAAGAGTCAGAGCTTGCCATTACAGCACAAAAATCTGGGAAGGCACCAGGGCCAGATGGCATTCCTTCGGATATGTTCAAATCGGATTTGAACCGTTGGGGCCTCTATGTTAACAGGGTCTCAAACGCCGTGTTGGCAAGTAGATTTACATCATCATGGAAGTGAGCAATTATTGTTCCGAAACATAAAAAAGGGGAGAGGGGTATTCCGGGAAACTATAGACCCATCAGTCTTCTGGACAATTAACAAAAAAAATTCTGCCATCAGTTACTAACTAGACTAAAAAAAATGGATTGAAGATAACCAGGTGCTTAGCCATCTCAGGCGGGGTTTAGGAATCAAATAAGCACAATCGATCAGGTATTCCGTTTTCTTACCATCAAATCAAAAACAGTTGATGTGGATGCAGGGAACCTTTTTGTGGCATTTGTAGATTTGAAATCTGCTTTCAATCTTGTCCACGTCACAAGTTATGGGAAGTTATGAGTAGAGCGGGGGTACCTGGTTCCATGCTAAATATAATCAAAGATCTCTACTCTGACAATTTTGCCAGAATCCGATGGGGGCGAAAGGTGAGCTATCATCTGAGATTGCCACACGTCGATGCGTGAGGCAGGGGTGCGTGTTAGCCCCTACCCTTTTTCTCCTGTTTATAAATGCATACCTCCCTTATCTTTTGAAATGTACTAATGACGCTCCCAGATTGGGAGGACAAAAGTTCCCATGCCTGCTATTCGCAGACGACACTTTGTTATTATCTCAAACGGCCATTGGTCTTTCCAACTTGCTTATAAAGTTCGTGGCTTTTTGTAAAGATCACAGACTGGAAATTAATTCAACCAAAACCAAGTACATGGTATTTGGGGGATATAAGACATAAAATGAAGAGATGCTTACGTTGGAGGGTGTCATTTTGAAAAGAGTTAGCGCCTTTGATTACTTAGGGGTAAAACTAGAGGACTCGCACAGATGGCACTCCCAACTGCAGAAATCATCTACATGTTTGAAACACAGGGTGGTTGGTATTGTGAGACATGCAGCTAAGTCTTCCAGATTTGCTATTACCCCTGCCATAGAAATATACAAATCCCAAGCAAGGAGGGGAGCCCTGTATGGGGCAGAACTATGGGGCCACTGCAATCTGGAGGACCTAGAAAGAGTTGAAAACTCCTTTTTAAGGATGTTGTTAAAGGTACCTACTAGCAGCCCCACCCTGCCAATTCGAATGGACTTAAATATTTTTTCCATTCTACATATTGTTGCCTTAAGACCGTTACTTTATTGGATTTGGATTTGGTCATGAGACATTTTAAGTCCCTATTGAAATTGGTTGAGTAATCTGGTAAACACCAGTACTATTAAAATTAGATGGTGTACTTATGTGGAGCAGTCCTTCATTAACCTTGGGCTGGGTAACTACTAGTCGGATCCCTTCTCCCTTCCTAAAAATGCCACTCAGAGTGTAAAGGACGCCTTTTGGCTAAATGTTCAAACATTCAAATTAGCACAAGCTTTTACTTTCACTATGACTAGTAGTTTTTTACAAATTAAATGCCACTATGAATTTGAGCACTATATGGATGCAATACTATCACCATTTGCACGTGCATTGTACATCAGATTTAGAGTAGGGTCTCTTCCTTTATGTACCCTAACCCACAAATGGCCTACTTCTCTCAACAAATCCAAGCTATGCCCAATGGGTTGTGAGATTGATGAATCTATTACTCATGTTCTTTTCCGATGCCCCGCGTATTCCAACCAGAGGGCTCGCTGGATCGTCCCGCTATGCAAATCCAAGGGTTTTAGAAATTGTTTACCAGCTCTAAGGATACTTAAATCGGATCGAACCGTGTATATGGCATGCTCCCTGGCAAAATGTCTGGAATCCATCTGGCATATTCGGCTTGGAATCTCAAAAAGGTCAACTTTAGCACCATACACTTATAGTGGGAATTGTAATTTAACAACCCAAGTGATTTAATGTATGATTAGTAGTACATACCCAAATGGTACATTGTCGGTTCGTAGCTATTGCATGTACTCGCATATCATTTGCAAATTTATTTAAATTAAGATGTATTTTTCGCCCATTTTTTATTTAAACAGTATTTTGAACGTTGTATTTAAAAACCAACGCTTTTACATTTTTATCTTTTTAAAGATTTGTATTATGCTTTTATGGTATAATGTTGCCGAAATAAAGCGGATTTGATGATGATGACTCCACTGTGACAGGGGACGTGTTTACACCATACTGCCGCCCTGCAAGGCTTTTTGAGGAGGGACGGAATAGGGATCACCCACCTGGGGGATGTTTGGGGAGGTGAAGCCATGCTGTCATTTCAGGAAATGCAGGAGCAATATCAGCTCTCCTTTACACAGTCTCATCAATATCTGCTGTTGTGCCATCCATTGTTAACACATATTGCAACAGGCACTAAAATTCCAGAAATTAACCCTCTTGAAGCTAAGATCTTGATGGGATGGGAGCCATCTCTAGAATCTGTCACTCTCTAGTTATTAACGCTCCAGACCACTTCCCAGGACTGCGCATGCAGTTGGAGCATGGGTAGGGCACCTCGATGACAATGACTGGCTCAAAGCCATACTGGTCCCTAGGGAAATGGCTATCTCCTCGTGCCTCTGCAAGATCCAACTTAACTATCTGCATCTTGCCTATATGACTCCTCTGCGTCTTCACAGAGCTAGCAGGGCCTCCCAGGCACATGCTGCTCCTTGGCAGAAGCGGACTGCTTCCACATGTTCTGGGCCTGTTCTAGACTGACCCTCTTTTGGGAGTGGATAGGAGACGACCTGTCCATGTTTTCTGGCTACCAGATTGACCTTAACCCCAGGGTCGCCTTGCTGGGCTTATTAGAAGTTAGGGGACTGACCCTTATTGGGGTGATAACACTGGTGGCCAAACGCGACATTGCTCGCAAATGGAGGTCCGCAGAAACCCTTCGATGGTGGAATGGAGAAGGAGGGTGGACAGATGTGCTCACCAAGAGCGGCTGATTTATGAGGCATGGGGGTGCCCCTGAAAATAATATAAGTTCTGGCGCAAGTGGTGGGACCATCATGGAATGGATGTAAGGACTTAATAACTGTGTATAGATTTGTTCCTATTATGTAGACGTATGGAACTGGTTATACTGTGTGGTATTAATGTTGTTCAAATCAATAAAAATTATTTATGAAAAAAAACTACCTGGAGGCATAAATATTGGAAAATAAATATAGTGGTACATAAACATTGTGATGCACAAATATCATTGACAAGAATATTGTTTTTTTGAGGTAACTAATATTGTTTTAAATAATATTGATGTTATTATCTTTTTCCATAATATAGTAGTTACAAATATTGGGGATGGGTTAACTTAGTTGAATGTGTTTTAGTTATATATTAATTTTATGTGTTATTATTGATTTTTTATATGATTTTCAAACATTCAAATTATATAATACTTATTTATTTTAATTATATTTTAGTTGTTAGCTGCTAGGTTTGTAGCGGTCTAGGCTGGAAAGTTAATTAAGTAATTAATAATTTATTATGAATTGTTAATTCATTTTTAATTGATTTCCAATATGGAAAGTATGGAATACTTTTAAGGTATATTTTTGGGGTGGGTTGCTGGGTTTGTAGGGGTATAGAATGATAAGTTAATAAATAATTTAATAATAATTAGTTAGTAATTAATAATTAGTTATTTTATTGAATAGCAATTATGACAAGTGATTATTTTTATTTTTTATTATACATATTTTAATGGTAATAATTTTTATGTTAGGAGTTTAGATTGTTTCTACATTCATGGTGTTACTTGTATATGGAATGTGTTTGAAGTGAAGTATTTTCCATACTCTTGTTTAGACTGCAGTAAGAATAGTAGAATTAACCTCTTTTCAATTCAAAACTTTCCCTCCTGTTGTGCTGTTTGGAGTGGTAAGAGAACATTTTACCCCTCCAAAGTTCAACACTTTCCTTAATGTTGGACTGACTGAAGTCGAAATAGTACATTTCACCCCTCCTAAATTCTATCATTGCACAAAGTAGAGTGGGAATAGTGTTTTTAATATTCTTAGACTCCAAAAGTTTTCATTGGTTAAATAAAGTTTATAGCATTAATTGTTTTGTTTTTTAGATTATACATTATTTGTTTTTAATTTTAAATGTTTTTGAATGTTTATAGTGTTTTTTGTAAATGTTTTTGACTTTCCAATTAATATTTTATTTATTGTCTACTTGAATAATTTTTTTATTCAATGTTTTATATTTTTATTGTGTATGAATGTTATATATTACTATTAATAAATTTAAAATATAAAACATTTATCTGGTGTAAACTATGTATATATATATATATATTCATAGTAAAGCATCTAAAATGTAAAAAAATCATATGTAAAATAAATATTTATATTAATTATGTATGTGTGTGTGTGTGTGTGTGTATATATATTATATATATATATATATCCATCTAATGTTCCTGCAACATTATTTCATATAGCAGAGAAAAGTCACACCCAACGTGTCAGCTTCTCAATCCAAATTCTTTATTTGACTTGGCTACGCGTTTCAACACCAAAGTGTCTTCATCATGGCCCAATCGAAATAATTTGTGCTCAAATACCCTTAGACTTAAATACACTCAGTTCATTAACATTAAAGAAATACTACCATGAACATAAAACATCAAGGAAGTTCCACATTAATACTCATACTTCCCCAATTTACCAAAAAGAATCCTAAATTTCATCAATGGATGTAGAAATAAAAATAAATATAAAATAACAATTATGGTGAGGTGGCAATGGCGTTTGGAGTGCGTCTCGGTTTACCCTTGACGGGTTTTGGAGTTGATGCTGACGGATGTGTTTGGGGATCCATGGGAGTTGTAGTCCCTGGAAGCGGCAGCATCAGCGGTGACGCGAGTGCTGACGAAGCTCTGTGTCCTTGTGGCAAACACGTCAGAGACACTGTTTGTATTTTTTCTGTTCTTTGCGGTTTGAATTGCCGCTCCTTAGGGAATTCATCACGGGAGCGTTGCTTTCTTGACAAACTCGTCTGAGACACTGTGTTCTCTTTAAATCGCTGCTTCTTAAAGGAGTCCACTACGGGAACACGAAGATTAGTCGCCGAGCTGTGGTGAGCAAACATGTATATATATATTTTTCCAGCAGATTTGTAATACATCTGTTTACTTGTTAAGTGATATATGAGGATTTTATGGCCCATTAATGAGCACATCATTGAACTATTAGGTCTTATGAGTGTATGCTGTAAACAGCAGAGACGTCACCTGTCCTATTATAGGTTTTAGGTAAAACATGTCTTTTTGCTTCTCTCTTTTTTTATGGAATGCTTAAGTTTCTTTTGGGAGTGCTGTGGAGAAACTTGTGATAGGGAGTGTACAAAATGAATGGAATTCGCCAGAAACGCTTAGAAGCTGCTAAAGATCTTTTTGATGAGACTGAGGAATAATCTCAGAGCAATTTGGGAACTTTAACTCAAGGTGATGAAACTGCAGTGAGGACAATCAAACAACAACTGACACTTTATGAGAAATTATCTAAGAAGGAAATCAATAACAGTTGGGCAGTGATGGAGGCCTTAGGATCCTCATTACTCCTACATATCAGAACCCCAATACGAAACTTTTGGAAGAATGGTCTAAATTGATGGCAGATACAGGCAAGTCAATGTTGAAATTGTTGGTGAAATATGCTTCCTTGGAATTAGATCAGGCTCCAGAAGAATTAGCTAAAATGAAGGAAATATTGGACAAAAATCCGGAGCAAGAGGTAATAAATAATTTTTTGAGTCAAATAGACAAAAGACTGGAAAACTAAGAAAATTAAATTAAACAAAGGAAGACACAAAAGTTTTTAAGAGACAGACAGGACTATACCCAGGGGAGAATTTTAACTTTTGGGTGTAGATTTGATGAAGCTAGTAAGCAGTATAAACAGGTTGGCTCTTTGAGGAAACAAAAATTGGTAACATCAGAATCTAGTTCTGAAAATTATTCATCAGATTATGACGATGCCCAGACAATGGCTTGTAAGGATCTTCTTCCTTTTACTTCATTGGATGAATATCGTTTTTTACAAAGAAATCAGACTGTATGGGGCAGACCCCCAAAAGGAAGAGGAGGAAGCAACGTAGGAGAAAAAGAGGGCGAAGGGGCAATTAGAATGGCCAAAGATGCAACATCTCAAGGGAGATTTACAAGACAAGCGAAGAAGAAATGAAGGGTGATGGTTCCCTTAAAGTGATTAATTTGTCTGAACATCAACTAATAGCAGCAGAACAATCACTATTGGAACTTGGTCTATCTTTTTGGCCTATGACTGACTTTGATTTTTGTAAAACTAGAATTGATTTATTCCTCTTTATATGTAAATTAAAATTTAGAAAGTTACTTTTACAACAAGGAAATAAGAGGAGACATGATGAATTAGATATCACCTCAGATGCAAATAATTCTGCATCTACTGAGTTATGTTTAAGTGATATTGAGGGACTTCTAACTTTGGCTGAATTGGAGGAAGTGGAAACCACTGGTATGAGTGAGCGTGAGTTTCTTGAGTCTTTGGATTTAGAATTGAATAGATCAAAAACTACTCCATTTAAACTAAAATCTAGGTTTAACCCACCTACTTTATATGACTCCATTGATACATTTCATGAGGTTGTTATTTGTGATCTTTTTGAAGTCTGGCGTAAGGCCCAGCATAGTGACTATGGCCCTCATTATAACCCTGACAGCCGGTGTTAAAGCGGCGGTAATACCGCCAACAGGCAGGCGGTAAAAAAATTGAATCACGACCATGGCGGAAACCGCCAACATAGAGAGCCACTTTAACACTCCGACCGCCACGGCGGTAGAAACAAACACAACGGCGGTAACCGCCAACAGACAGGTGGAAGACAAGGTTCCGCCCACTGTATTACAAGAGGCCTATCCAACACCTTTTCCGGGGCGGTACCAACGACATCAAAAGCACGGCGGAAACAGTGTTCTGAAGGGAAACCACTCACCTCTCGACACTCAAGGAAGAACCAGGACACCATGAAGCCCGAGTTACAGGTCCTGCCCATGTTGCTTTACCTCCTTTTGTATCAGGAGCAGCAAAGACGCCAGCGACGACCACGGTGAGAACTGCACCTAGCACACAGGGGAGGGGGGAAGGGAAAAGAGAGTGACACACACACGCAACACGCAACACGCAACACCCCCAACCCCACCCTCACCCACAACACCATACACACAAATACATGCAGCAACATTACATATACACCCCGTCACCCCCTGGAAGAACGCAAGGACTAAATGAAATGATTGTAACAAGTGTAATCATTAAAAAAATCAGATAGGTCTAATTGAAATATCAGTATACACAAATATGTACACCAACTACACAAGTCTGGATATGAATGAAATCATTGTCTGTGGATCAGTGTCCCAAATGCATGGGCAAAGCCCACACAAGATACCTGACTCAAAACGGAGAGACCACTGCAGGGGCATCAGATGGAAAATAAACGGGCAACTCAGGGGGAGGGGAGCACCTCAGCCGGATGAACGGACGACGCCACAGCTCCACGAGGGGGCCCACTGATTGGTCCTGGGGAGTGCAAGGCCACAGTCTCTCAAGTCTCTCCAGTGGGTGCACTGCCCACTGCTGTATCCTGGGGAGTGCAAAGCCACAGTCTCTCAAGTCTCCCCAGTGGGTGGTTTGCCCACTGCTGTATCCTGGGGAGTGCAAAGCCACAGTATCTCAAGTCTCTCCAGTGGGTGGTTTGCCCACTGCTGTATCCTGGGGAGTGCAAAGCCACAGTCTCTCAAGTGGATGTCAGTCTCCACTGGTTCTGGAGGGGACATTGTGCCCAGAGTGCTTCATCCTGCCAAGGACTGAGGAAGTGGGTGTGATTCTCCGCTGGTTCTGGAGGGGGCATTGTGCCCAGAGTGCTTCATCCTGCCAAGGACTGAGGTAGTGGATGTGATCCTCCACTGGTTCTGGAGGGGGCATTGTGCCTAGAGTGCTTCATTCTGCCAAGGACTGAGGTAGTGGATGTGATTCTCCACTGGTTCTGGGGGGACATTGTGCCCAGAGTGCTTCATCCTGCCAAGGACTGAGGTAGTGGATGTGATCATCCTGCCAAGGACTGAGGTAGTGGATGTGATTCTCCTCTGGTTCTGGAGGGGGCATTGTGCCTAGAATGCTTCACATGCAGTGTGGCAGGTCCCATTCCCTCACCTGGGTGTGTGTGCCACGAGATTGCCTTGGAACAGGTAGCATGATACTCCATGGAGGCAGAGACACACTCCACCCTGCTGCGACTTTGCCTGCCACCTGCTGGTACTAACAGTGCTGGGTGTTGTGCCTCATGTACGCTGTGCAGGGTCCGGGACGTCTCCTGCAGCCTCGGACGGCTGGCCACTGGGGATAATAGCCATGTTAGCTGTGGTGGTACTGTCAGAGCACGTCGCGGGGCCGGTGGCGGTGGTTGTGGCGGTGTCTGTGGCAGAGGTGCTGGCGGTGGTGCATGTGTCTGCACCTGTGGAGGGACACAGGAGGACGTCTCCTGCTGCCTCGGACGGCTGCCCACTGGGGATGATGCTGGCGACTGTTGCTGATGCAGCAGGCGTGCAGTTGGCGGTGCAGATGGCGGTGTCCACCGCCGTACAGGTTGATGTTCTGGTTGACAGAAGGGGTGACTCTGGTCCCTCAGCCAGAGCCTCCGTGCCCTGTCCTGACCTGCTCTTCACCTTGTGTACCTTCCCCACCTTTGATGTCGCTGCTGGTCCCTTGGCACTGTCCCCTTTTAGCTTGGAAGAGCCCTTGCTTGGTGGTTGGTGCGGCTTCTCCCTCCGGCATGTGGACACCTTCTTCACTTTGGCAGGTGGCAGAATGGCCTGCTCCTTGACCTCGCTAGGTGGCACACTGGCAGCCCTGATGGGTGCCGCCCGCGATGTGACCAGACTTGCTGAGACCACTGTTCTGCATGAGTTGGTGGCTGATGTGCTGGGCTGGGACCTGGACTGCCTGGCCCTAGGGGAAGGACGGGGGAGGTGTAGGGAAGAAGTCAATGTTACCCAGGAAGAGTTTCTTAGACACACTGGGATGGGAAGATGGGAGGGGTTTGGGAGTGGAGGAAGAGGTAGTGGTTGTAGGAGGTGTACGTCTGCTGAATTTGGGTGAAGGTGCATGGGCCGGAGGCTGTTGTGAGGTGGATGGCTGTTGGGTGGGTGTGTGCCTGCGTTTGTGTACTTTGGGAGGATGGCTCACAGACACAGTGGGAGAGGACACAGGGGATGTGTGCATGGTAGTGGGGGTGGTGATTGCACGTGAGCGGTGTATGGTGATGGGCGTGGTGGTGATGGAGGCAGTGGATGAAGATGTAGTGCATGCAGGTGTGAGCGGAGATGAGACAGGGAGGGAGGAGGACGTGGAGGAGGGGGACACAGTGGCGGCAGTGGATGTTGGTGTGTCTGCATGGGGATGGTGCTTGTGTGAGTGCCTGTGGGATGTGTGGTGCTTATGTTTGCCATGTCCACTCATGTGTGTTGATGAGAGTACATGCTGGTCTGATGGTGTGCTTGGGATAGGCTGAGGTACAGGGGATTGGGTCTGGGTAGAGGAAGTTGGAGGGGGGAGGCTGGACACAGGGACAATGGCTGCCATCAGTGCTGAGGCCAGAGTTGGGCCGCCACTCCAGAATGAATGCCCTCCAGGTATGCATTTGTTTGCTGCAAATGCCTCTCAACACCCTGGATGGCATTCAAAATGTTTGATTGCCCAATAGTGAGGGATCTCAGGAGGTCAATAGCGTCCTCACTGAGGGCATCAGGACTGACTGGGACAGGGCCTGAGGTGCCTGGGGCGAAGGAGATGCCCACCCTCCTGGGTGAGCGAGCAAGGATAACACGCTGAGGGGCTGCTGTGAGGGTGGTGCTGGTAGGGGGGTGGCGGCTGTACCAGTTGATGCGGTGGGCACAGAAGTGCCCGCCACCACAAGGGAGCTCCCATCAGAGGAGGAGTCGCTGTTGCTGGTGTTTCCTCCTGTCCCCGTCATGGA
Organism: Pleurodeles waltl; assembly: GCF_031143425.1. Lineage (NCBI taxonomy): Eukaryota > Metazoa > Chordata > Amphibia > Caudata > Salamandridae > Pleurodeles > Pleurodeles waltl. The sequence continues at coordinate 1,606,918,234 of NC_090445.1, forward strand.
GCTCCCCTCGCCCTCTGTCCCACTGGTGCCTTCGGACTCCGTTACTTCACCCTCCAGGGCCATGTGGGATGCAGCTCCCTCCTGCTCCGGTGCAGCTGTTCCTCCGCCAGATGATGCTAATGCACACAAGGACAGGGTGACAAAACAAAAAGGGGAGAAAGACAGAGAAGACACATGGTCAATGCCTGCAACACCACTACCGTTGGCAGACATAACACACAGGGAGCAGCCCTATGCACTAAGCCATGCACTAACAGGGCAGGGGAAAAGCACATGCCCATGGGGGACTCTGTCTAGACCCATTTCAACACAGCTGGAACCCATAGGAGCCTGACTAGGTGTAGAGGGCAAATACCACCTTTGGGGTTGGACTGGGAATGAGGCTGCAAATCAATGGATCTACCTTTGCGCATCTGCCCTGGCCTAGGGGAACCCACAGCCCACTTCCCCCACCCAGGCACCTCGTCAAGCGCACAGAGTCAGCTGAATGAGAGTGTACTCAGCCCCTTGTGGCTGCTGTGATGCCTCAAGCGTCTATTCAACTCAGGATATGCCACCGCCAGGATTCAGTACATCAGGGGGGGTCATGGTGCAACGGGCACCTCTTCCATGTTGGGAGGCCATCCCTAGCTGGGCCTCCGCCGTCTTCTTGCTCCAGCAGCGCAGGTCCTCCCCTCTTTTCTGGCAGTGGGTGCTCCATCTATGGTAGACCCCCAGGGTCTGCCCTTCCTTGGCGATGGCACGCCAAATACCCTTCTTCTGGTGGGCGCTGATCTAGAGGAATAGTGAAGTAAAAATGGATGTTACTCCCCTGTACATTTCTTCTCACACAATGGCCACAAACCTCCCACCCTCGCCCAGAAAAACATACACACACCACCCTCACATGCTGGCCTGCTCCCCCCGTCTCTTCCATCCACAACACTCCATACAATCATGTGCCATCCACCATGCACACAGTTTACTCACCCGTTTGACTCGAGGACCGTAGAGTTGCGTGTACTGGGGGAGGACCCCATCCACCAGTTTCTCCAACTCCTCCGCAGTGGAGGCAGGGGCCCTTTCCCAGACACTGTAGCCATTGTTGCTTCCAGACGCAGGTCACAGCAGCACTTGCAGTGCAGGTCCTCTCCTGTTGAAGGTCAGGTATCAAGTGACAGAACAGATAGAAAATGGTGGTCACGTCCGCGGCGGTGCGTACCGTCACCACCGGCGTACATCGTCATTGGCTCCTGGTACCCGTAGGGACCAATGATAACCAATGCTGAATTGCGCAGCAGTCTTCGTCCGCCTACCACAACGCTGCACAACACCAGCGCAGTTACCTCATTTCCCCATGTCCCACCTTGCAGGTCAGGCAACCACCATTTCAGGGGGCCACATGGCAGGCAACTAACTGCGTCACACCTATTTAGGCCAGGAATATGGACAGACAAAGGCACATAGAGAACAATTAACGATTGTGCTAAACAGCCTTGTGAAACCTATGTGGTGTATGAGCCTCTGCTCACCCTTCTCCTCCATAGGGCACGTCCGCTGGGGCAGGTGATGAGATGGCCGCATCCTCCGGTGTACAGACCCTTGGTGGACCTGTCGACAATGGAAGACAGACACATCATTATCACTTACAGACTTGATCGTGCCACAATCCAGGAACTGTGTGCCCTGCTGGAGCCAGACCTGATGTCAGGTATCCGCCATCCCACAGGAATCCCCCCTCTAGTGCAGGTCCTGTCAGTGCTCCATGTCCTGGCCAATGGTTCCTTTCAAACAACAGTAGCCATGGCATCAGGGATGTCACAGCCAATGTTCTCTAACGTGTTGTCCAGAGTGTTATCTGCCCTGCTGAAACACATGCGCAGTTACATCGTTTTCCCTCACGTGGAGGATCTGCCCACAGTGAAAGATGACTTTTATGCCCTGGGACATATCCCCAACATAATTGGTGCCATTGATGTTACACATGTGGCATTTCTCCCCACCCCCCGCAGGAATGAACAGGTGTACAGAAACCAGAAAAGCTACCATTCAATGAATGTGCAGATGGTGTGTTTGGCGGACCAGTACATCTCCCATGTGAATGCCAAGTATCCATGCTCTGTGCATGACACTTACATTTTGAAGAATAGCAGCATCCCTTATGTGATGGGGCAACTCCAGCGGCACCGTGTGTGGCTAATAGGTGAGCCCAAGTTCCCCACACAGTTTCATTTGCTGTCTGGGTATGAGAGATTCTCTAATGTTTGGTGAATATCTAACAGTTGTCCCTCAATATTTGCAGGTGACTCTGGTTACCCCAACCTGTCATGGCTACTGACCCAAGTGAGGAATCCCAGGACAAGGGCAGAGGAATGCTACAATGAGACACATGGGAGAACTAGGAGGATAATAGAGAGCACCTTCGGCCTCCTAAAGGCCAGATTCCGGTGCTCCATCTGACAGGTGGATCCCTTTACTACTCACCGAAGAAGGTGTGCCAGATCATCGTGGCATGCAGTATGTTGCACAACCTGGCTTTGCGACGCCAGGTGCCTTTTCTGCAGGAGAATAAGCCTGATGGTGGTCTTGTGGCAGCTGTGGAGCCTGTGGACAGTGAAGAAGAGGAGGCAGAAGAAGATGTAGACAACCGTAACATCATCATGCAATACTTCCAGTGAGACACAAGTAAGAGGATGGCACTTCTTTCCACATCTCATACTATTGTAGGACCTAGCATAAATCTGCCTTTTTACCTCTGTGTATGGACCCTGACTTGTCATTTTGGCTTTCCATTTCACAGATCTGGGTCCCACTTTGCGCCCTCTGCTATGTTTACTGCTGGCCAACTACTGTGTAACATTGGTATGTGAACAAGTACATTGACATTGCTATATTTCAGAGAGGTTGCATTTACACATTTGTGAAAGAACAGACTGACTCCAGATTGATTTGTGATTCAAGGGTGTTTATTTATGTGCTAATAAGTGTAGGGGGGTGTGCAATGGGTTGGGGCGATGGGGGAGGAATGTCCATGGTAGAGTCCAGCCTCTTGTTCTCACAGGTGCATTGTCCAAAGGGGAATAGGAAGGGGAGCAATGGCAGTTTAAGGTGGACAGGGTGACAAAGTGGGACAGAAGGGTGACATTCAGGAGGGTCTTATTTCCTGGCGGGGGTCTTGGCAATGTTGTCTGTCTTGTTCCTGGATCTCAGGGACCGTTTGCGGGTGGTTCTCCTTCTGCAGGGGGTGGGGTGCTGGTGGCCTGTTGTTCCTTTGGCAGTGCCTCTTGTCCACTAGCGGTGGCAGAGGTGAAGAGTTGTTCATCGTCCAGGCTAGTGTCAGGGGCCCGTTTGTGTGCCACTGTGTCCCTCATGGTGTTGACATGGTCTGCCAGCACCCCTGCAATGGTGACCAGGGTGGTGTTTATGGACTTCAAGTCCTCCCTGATCCCAAGGTAGTGTTCCTCCTGCAGCCGCTGGGTCTCCTGAAACTTGGCCAGTACCGTGCCCATGGTCTCCTAGGAATGGTGGTATGCTCCCATGATGTTGGAGAGTGCCTCGTGGAGTGTCGGTTCCCTGGGCCTGTCCTCCCCGTCGCACAGCAGTCCTCCCAGCTTCCCTGTTGTCCTGTGTCTCTGTCCCCCGAACTGTGTGCCACTGCCACTGACCCCAGGTCCCTGATTGTCTTGGTTTGGTGGGTTTGCCTGGGGTCCCTGTAGTGGTGGACACACTGCTGATTGACGTGTCCTGGGGACAATGGCATGGGCCCGCTGGGTGGGTGCTGTGGTGGTTTTCCTGAAGGGAGAGGGTCTGTGGTGGCTTGTGACAGTGGCAGGGGAACCAACTGTCCAGAGGTCCCTGATGGGCCGGGCTGGTCATCTTGATCCAGGTGTGCAGAACTGCTGTCATCACTGTGGGCCTCTTCTGTGGGGGGACTGGATATGTCTGGCACCTCCTGTCCGGTGACGTTGGGTATGGGTCCTGTTGGGGTGTAAACGCATAGTTTTAGTATCTGTGTGTGCCATCTTGCGCATTGGGTGAGGTGCCCTCTACTCCTGTGCTAGCATTTTTGTGTTTGCCCTTTTGTGATAGGTGGTTTGGGGTCTGTGTGGGTATCTGTACTGGACATGCTTTGGTGATGGGGGTCCATGCATAGGTGTTGCATGCAGGTCCTTGGTATTGGGATGTGTGGGTTGGGATAGTGGGGCATATGTGAGGTGTTAGAGTGAGGGTGGGGGTATGTGATGGCATGCAGGTGGGTTGGGGGGATTTGGTAAATAAGATATGACTTTCCAGAGTCCAGTCCTCCTGCCCCTAGAACCAACAGCCAATCAGAATCTCAGCCCTATCCACCAATCACAGCCCTAGAAACAACAGCCAATCAGAATCTCAGCCCTATCCACCAATCATAACTGCATCCCTGGAACTAGCAACCAATGAAACACCGTCTCCCAACAACCTATCACAACAGCATATGCAACAACCAAAAGGAACTTATATAAGGAGCAAGTTAACTGAACTCCAGTCCCTGTGGGCAGGGGGAAAGGCAACTGCTGCTCTATTCAGAATCTCCTTGGATACAGGCAGGCTGAATCCACACTTCCAAGCTAGCAGAGTCTACTTTCCAGGTAAGGGGGAGATTGTTTGAGACAAACACTGCAATAGTGCTGGGCGCAAACTCTAAAATCGGGCTTTTTTAAAGGCAAAAATACAGGGGGGCAGACAGTTTTTAAGCACAATTTAAATCACCCAAACAGATTAAAACAGTCTCCTAAAACCACACTCTGCAAGATGTATGTAGCCTTTTTACTTAGAAGAGGGGGGGGGAAAGGGGGGGCAGAAGGGGGAGGGGTGGGGGCACAAACTAGCAAGGGAATTCACACAGTCACGGCAAAAACTATTTTTAAAAAACACCACTTTAAAAGAGGCCAGGCTGCCTGAAACACAGAGAGTCCACAGTAAAACAAACACTTTTGAACAAATAATACTATTTACCCAGAAAAATCTTTGGGCTCCTTACCTAGGTCTTTTTGCAATCCTTGAACACTGGGCTGTATCAGGACGCAGGGGAGATGCACAGAGGAACACAAAATGGAGGTGCCTGTCTTGGCCTTCCCTCCACAAACTTAAGGAGCCAGAGCAGGTGGGGGGGCGGGTCTCAGGTGCAGCAGAGACTCAGGGAGCCAATCAGCTAAGTCCAGTCCCTGTGGGCAGGGGGAAAGGCAACTGCTGCTCTATTCAGAATCTCCTTGGATACAGACAGGCTGAATCCACACTTCCAAGCTAGCAGAGTCTACTTTCCAGGTAAGGGGGAGATTGTTTAAGAGACAAACACTGCAATAGTGCTGGGCGCGCACTCTAAAATCAGGCTTTTTTAATGGCAAAAATACAGGGGGGCAGACAGTTTTTAAGCACAATTTAAATCACACAAACAGATTAAAACAGTCTCCTAAAACCACACTCTGCAAGATGTATGTAGCCTTTTTACTTAGAAGAGGGGGGAAAAAGGTGGGCAGGGGAGGGGCACAAACTAGCAAAGGAATTCACACAGTCACGGCAAAAACTATTTTTAAAAAACACCACTTTAAAAGAGGCCAGGCTGCCTGAAACACAGAGAGTCCACAGTAAAACAAACACTTTTGAACAAATAATACTATTTACCCAGAAAAATCTTTGGGCTCCTTACCTAGGTCTTTTTGCAATCCTTGAACACTGGGCTGTATCAGGACACAGGGGAGATGCACAGAGGAACACAAAATGGAGGTGCCTGTCTTGGCCTTCCCTCCACAAACTTAAGGAGCCAGAGCATGTGGGGGGTGGGGCGGGTCTCAGGTGCAGCAGAGACTCAGGGAGCCAATCAGCTAAGTCCAGTCCCTGTGGGCAGGGGGAAAGGCAACTGCTGCTCTATTCAGAATCTCCTTGGATACAGACAGGCTGAATCCACACTTCCAAGCTAGCAGACTCTACTTTCCAGATAAGGGGGAGATTGTTTAAGAGACAAACACTGCAATAGTGCTGGGCGCACACTCTAAAATCGGGCTTTTTTAATGGCAAAAATACAGGGGGGCAGACAGTTTTTAAGCTCAATTTAAATCACACAAACAGATTAAAACAGTCTCCTAAAACCACACTCTGCAAGATATATGTAGCCTTTTTACTTAGAAGAGGGGAGAAAAAGGGGGGGGCAGAGGGGGGAGGCGGGGGGCCACAAACTAGCAAGGGAATTCACACAGTCACGGCAAAAACGATTTTTAAAAAACACCACTTTAAAAGAGGCCAGGCTGCCTGAAACACAGAGAGTCCACAGTAAAACAAACACTTTTGAACAAATAATACTATTTACCCAGAAAAATCTTTGGGCTCCTTACCTAGGTCTTTTTGCAATCCTTGAACTCTGGGCTGTATCAGGACACAAGGGAGATGCACAGAGGAACACAAAATGGAGGTGCCTGTCTTGGCCTTCCCTCCACAAACTTAAGGACCCAGAGCAGGTGGGGGGGGCGGGTCTCAGGTGCAGCAGAGACTCAGGGAGCCAATCAGCTAAGTTCAGTCCCTGTGGGCAGGGGGAAAGGCAACTGCTGCTCTATTCAGAATCTCCTTGGATACAGACAGGCTGAATCCACACTTCCAAGCTAGCAGAGTCTACTTTCCAGGTAAGGGGGAGATTGTTGAAGAGACAAACACTGCAATAGTGCTGGGCGCACACTCTAAAATCGGGCTTTTTTAATGGCAAAAATACAGGGGGGCAGACAGTTTTTAAGCACAATTTAAATCACACAAACAGATTAAAACAGTCTCCTAAAACCACACTCTGCAAGATGTATGTAGCCTTTTTACTTAGAAGAGGGGGAAAAAAGGGGGGGCACAGGGGGGGAGGGGGGTGGCACAAACTAGCAAGGGAATTCACACAGTCACGGCAAAAACTATTTTTAAAAAACACCACTTTAAAAGAGGCCAGGCTGCCTGAAACACAGAGAGTCCACAGTAAAACAAACACTTTTGAACAAATAATACTATTTACCCAGAAAAATCTTTGGGCTCCTTACCTAGGTCTTTTTGCAATCCTTGAACACTGGGCTGTATCAGGACACAGGGGAGATGCACAGAGGAACACAAAATGGAGGTGCCTGTCTTGGCCTTCCCTCCACAAACTTAAGGAGCCAGAGCATGTGGGGGGTGGGGCGGGTCTCAGGTGCAGCAGAGACTCAGGGAGCCAATCAGCTAAGTCCAGTCCCTGTGGGCAGGGGGAAAGGCAACTGCTGCTCTATTCAGAATCTCCTTGGATACAGACAGGCTGAATCCACACTTCCAAGCTAGCAGACTCTACTTTCCAGATAAGGGGGAGATTGTTTAAGAGACAAACACTGCAATAGTGCTGGGCGCACACTCTAAAATCGGGCTTTTTTAATGGCAAAAATACAGGGGGGCAGACAGTTTTTAAGCTCAATTTAAATCACACAAACAGATTAAAACAGTCTCCTAAAACCACACTCTGCAAGATATATGTAGCCTTTTTACTTAGAAGAGGGGAGAAAAAGGGGGGGGCAGAGGGGGGAGGCGGGGGGCCACAAACTAGCAAGGGAATTCACACAGTCACGGCAAAAACGATTTTTAAAAAACACCACTTTAAAAGAGGCCAGGCTGCCTGAAACACAGAGAGTCCACAGTAAAACAAACACTTTTGAACAAATAATACTATTTACCCAGAAAAATCTTTGGGCTCCTTACCTAGGTCTTTTTGCAATCCTTGAACTCTGGGCTGTATCAGGACACAAGGGAGATGCACAGAGGAACACAAAATGGAGGTGCCTGTCTTGGCCTTCCCTCCACAAACTTAAGGACCCAGAGCAGGTGGGGGGGGCGGGTCTCAGGTGCAGCAGAGACTCAGGGAGCCAATCAGCTAAGTTCAGTCCCTGTGGGCAGGGGGAAAGGCAACTGCTGCTCTATTCAGAATCTCCTTGGATACAGACAGGCTGAATCCACACTTCCAAGCTAGCAGAGTCTACTTTCCAGGTAAGGGGGAGATTGTTGAAGAGACAAACACTGCAATAGTGCTGGGCGCACACTCTAAAATCGGGCTTTTTTAATGGCAAAAATACAGGGGGGCAGACAGTTTTTAAGCACAATTTAAATCACACAAACAGATTAAAACAGTCTCCTAAAACCACACTCTGCAAGATGTATGTAGCCTTTTTACTTAGAAGAGGGGGAAAAAAGGGGGGGCACAGGGGGGGAGGGGGGTGGCACAAACTAGCAAGGGAATTCACACAGTCACGGCAAAAACGATTTAAAAAAAACACCACTTTAAAAGAGGCCAGGCTGCCTGAAACACAGAGAGTCCACAGTAAAACAAACACTTTTGAACAAATAATACTATTTACCCAGAAAAATCTTTGGGCTCCTTACCTAGGTCTTTTTGCAATCCTTGAACACTGGGCTGTATCAGGAAACAGGGGAGATGTACAGAGGAACACACAATGGAGGTGCCTGTCTTGGCCTTCCCTCCACAAACTTAAGGAGCCAGAGCTGGTGGGGGGGGGGGGGGGGTCTCAGGTGCAGCAGAGACTCAGGGAGCCAATCAGCTAAGTCCAGTCCCTGTGGGCAGGGGGAAAGGCAACTGCTGCTCTATTCAGAATCTCCTTGGATACAGACAGGCTGAATCCACACTTCCAAGCTAGCAGAGTCTACTTTCCAGGCAAGGGGGAGATTGTTTAAGAGACAAACACTGCAATAGTGCTGGGCGCACACTCTAAAATCGGGCTTTTTTTAATGGCAAAAGTACAGGGGGGCAGACAGTTTTTAAGCACAATTTAAATCACACAAACAGATTAAAACAATCTCCTAAAACCACACTCTGCAAGATATATGTAGCCTTTTTACTTAGAAGAGGGGAGAAAAGGGGGGGGCAGAGGGGGGAGGCGGGGGGCCACAAACTAGCAAGGGAATTCACACAGTCACAGCAAAAACGATTTTTAAAAAATACCACTTTAAAAGAGGCCAGGCTGCCTGAAACACAGAGAGTCCACCGTAAAACAAACACTTTTGAACAAATAATACTATTTACCCAGAAAAATCTTTGGGCTCCTTACCTAGGTCTTTTTGCAATCCTTGAACACTGGGCTGTATCAGGACACAGGGGAGATGCACAGAGGAACACAAAATGGAGGTGCCATGCACTGTACAGCATATATGTCTGGCATGTCATACCCAAGAACGGCTGAACCATATTGAGTCAGGCTAGATATCCCAAGGTACTGTCCCCCAGACCACAGAAGAAAGGGCTTTTTCAGACTTTGTCCGGTAGAATAGGCTAACAGATTGGTGAATGTTGTCACCAGTTTGAGCTTTATCACATACCAAAACCAGGTCTGCCAACATAACATACGCCATGGCACAGACAGAGGGGCAGTACAAAAGTCAATGATCATAGGTCCATCCCATTACAATGACCAAGCATCTGGTGGTATGATACAAACCTATATCATGGTGTGGCACAGGCACTGTGACCTGCAATGATGAAACACATCTACAGCTATAAAAAGGTCATACAGGATCACTGTCAACACAATGCGAAGGGAGAATGCATGTATTGCATTTGATGAGAACATATTTCAAGGCGATGTCATTACACACAAGAAACAATTGGACCAACACACCACATCAAACCAGTGTATTGTGCACTTCAGAATTGCACCCACCTACTGACCAACCTGCATTGGCACAGGACTCCTACACCCTAAATCTGTGACAAACATTACCTGGATCAATCCATGTCCACTTCATATGTCAGAACAGCAACAGATACCTGCCATTGTCACAACTCTGAAATGCCCACATGAGGATATCACGGTGAAGGCACCTGGTCAAAAACAATACAAGGAGTTTAGGCTGGAAATGTAATACCTAAGACCAAAACCTCATATGAAACATCAGTAGATGCACTTACATTGCAATGCGTCTGACACAAACAAAGCAGATAATCAAAGTAGTAAAATGTTCAAGTCTGACTAAGCAAGCAAACCTTGGCTGCATACTACAAAGCATAAGATCTGCTATCTTTCGGAAATAAAAACCCTACTGAACACATCCTGACAACTACAGTTCCTCATACAGTTCCAGTAATCACATAACATTACATACACTCAAGTAAAGTAGTAATCGATGAGATCTGCCCTCAAGTCTTCACCTTCCTCTTCATCACTGTCGTCCTCACTTGGCATTTCAGGATTCTCACCATGTGGCACTGCTAGCTCCCCCTCATCTGGAAGGTATGGGATATCCCTCCGCAGGGCAATGTTGTGGAGCACACAGCAGGCCACAATTATCTTATTCACGTATTCTGGTGAATAGAGGAGGGTTCCACCTGTCTTATCCAGACACCTAAATCTATCCTCAGGAGCCCAAAAGCCCGCTCCACGACATGCTGTGTTCCTCCATGGGCATTTTTGAAGTGGATTTCCCTGGCTTAGTTGGCCGGCATCAACAACCATGGACGGCTTGGGTATGCAGAGTCCCCTGTAAAGGAATGGGACATATGTGCAACTATGAGTCCCTCTCATCAGAATTTCTGCAGCAGACATTGCACACAGACAAACAGGACATATGTGTCTTACCAACCACCCAGTCCCTCTCTGGGTACAGTTGTGACATCAGCAGGGGGATTGCGATGATAGGCATAATGAAGACATCATGGACTGAGCCCAGGTAATGGGCACAGACCCTTGAAATGTAGAGCTCCACCAAACAAACAACTTGGGCATTGATGGAATGGAAGTACTTTCTGATGCAGTACACTTGTTCATTGTCATGCGGTAGGACCAAGGCAACGTGTGTATTATCAGTAGCTCCCACCACATGTGGGATATGTGCCAAACCATAAAACTCAGTCTTTACATGTGAGAAATCCTCACTTTGAGGAAACCGGATTAAGCTGTCCAGGTGTTCCAACACTGCTGAGAATACATCCTTCTAAACAAGACTAAACATAGGCTGGGACATCCCAGGCGATAGGGCCACTGTATTTTGGAAGGAACCAGTGGCCAGGAAGTGCAACACTGCCATGACTTGTGCAGTAGGTGGTATGCTATTTGGATGATGAAAGGCAGACATCAGATCTGGCTCCAACTGACAACATAGATCCATGATTGTTTGCTGATTCTGAGGGTAGATCTGGATGATGTGGCATTCTTCCATGGTATGAGTGTCTGGCAGTGGGCTATAGACACAAGGTTGTCTGATCCTCCCTCTCCCTGGTTACCTATGTATGAAAATAAACTATTTTTGCCATCATTCAATGTGTCCCTGGCAACATACATGATATACGTCAATGACAAACTGTGACAAGTCACAAGTTGAGGACATGATACACAGTGCATATCACAACTGTTAATCACACAGCAGCAACATGTTAACCCCCCTTTCTTTGCAACACATGTACACATCATCTATCTGGTCATCAACAATGTGTGCATGAAACTTGCCACTTGGACTGTGACTTCATGTCCCAAGCTTCAAAATGACCTTTGTCGGCGGGGACTGTGCCCCAAAGCAAATTGGCATATGTGCCTAACAATGTACAAAAATGGTGTCTGAGTAGGAGGACCTACATGACAAAACAAGACAAGCAATTATCACTGGAAAAAACAAAATTTCCGGAGTTGTGACACATTTTTCGGAGGCATATAACGCATTTCAGGCTTCTAAAATGGCCAACTCCACTGGACATTAGGAACCGCCCGCGACCGCCGGTGGAAGTCGTCATGGCGGTAGGTGGTTGCAACCGTGGTGGGCACAGCCATAGGCTAACGTTGTTGCCAATGGCGTTCGCAGGCCAATGGCTGTGAACACTGGCGGTGACGTCCCCGTATGTGGCGGACGTGACCGCAATGTTCTGTAAAATCCCTCACTTGACTGCTGACACTGCTGCCAGCAAGACCTCCACTACCTCAGCTGCTGTGTACTGACTCCGGGAGCAATCATGCCACGTCCAGCAGGTGATAGGGCCCCTTTCTTCTCCCCAGAGGATCTGGAGAGGTTAGTCACAGAGGTCCTACCCCTGTATGAACAGCTTTATGGTGCACCAGAGGAGCAGATAAGTGCCTCATGTCCACATTTTTTTTGCTGTACTTCACCATATATTCCCTCCTCACAGGTTAGATTGTGCCCATGTGTGCCAGAATGTGAAGTCAGGGCCATGGAGGTGCAGTCGGTGTGGTATCAAAGGGAAAGGCAATGTGCATGTATCTGTGTTCAGTGCCAGATGTTAAGTCCTAATACATTGTTGTGTATTTTTTTTTAGTGCATCCCGATTTGTCTTATGTTGGATGCATAAAACTAGGTGAAGTCATCCCCATAAGTCTCATACCACATGGATGTTGTCTATGTGAGACAACATGTATTTGCATACAAGCATGAGCTGTGTATGCATGTTGTATGTGTGAGGTGAATGTAAATTGAGCTACGTGTATGTTGCCACTGAGATTTCAAACCACATCTGGCCTTTCTAAACTGTTGTTTTGAAGGCATATTGTGACTCACTCTGCCCTTCAGGTTTCCACATACACACAACATGCCAAATTGCTGTTGCTACATGATGTACTGTCATGCATGGGAGTGATAGGTATGGCGTTTCATGTAAGTTTTCTCTGCTCAGCCTTCAGAGTCCAGGGCCTGTCAAATGTATCTCCCTGTATGGGTCCAAGTCTAGGCTGGTGTTGAGCCACTTTTGCTATGCAACTGTGCCCATTCCTTGTATCCCAGTTGATCCTGTTATGTGTCCAAAGCTAGGCTCTGTGCTAATATGCAACTTATTGAGGCTCCCTCCCTGATGAGTATGGAAGTGGTTTTAGGGTAGAGTTAATGGTCTGTGACCAATCTGCACTACGCATCATTGTCAATGTGTGTATCTGTCCCCTGACAGGTTCATTTTCACACAGCCCTGTTGGCTCCTTCACACAGGTCAAATTAGTCCTGTGCAGGCTTATTTCATAAATGACTGTAGGCAGTGTGTTGATTCCTTGAAACCCATGATATGTGACTCAGTGGCTTGGTCACATGGCAGTAAATGAACAATGCATGCCTTTCTTTGTTGGATGCCATCTCTGTAGGGCAGACACACATGTCCAAACCATGTTCTGTGGCACAGGTACATGACACATAACCCCACCCCCTGAAGTGGCATGAATATGCATTTGTTAGTCCACTCGTCCACACATGGACAGTGTAGACACTTTCTGTGCCCACCATGCCAGTCCCCTCTTTGCTACCCATGTGTAATGTTTGAGTTTGTACTCTGGCGGTAGCCTGTAAGTCTACCTTTCAGAAGCCACAGATAGGTGATGTGTCCTATAGTTCCTCAGATCACAGTCAGATTGCTAGAGCATGTCCCTCTAGATGTCAGTTGATCTACCTTGTCAGTGAAGGGCCTTAGAAGGGTGGTGGGTGGCTCTGCAGATTGGAGAGTGTTGGAGGCATGGCCCTGTACTCAATGACTAGTATGTGCCACACTTAGGCAGTTTGGGCAAAGAAAGGGCCGTATTTATACTCTGGTTGCGCCGAATTTGCGTCGTTTTTTTCGACGCAAATTAGACGCTAAACTAACGCCAACTAACGCCATATTTATACTATGGCGTTAGACGCTTCGGGCGCCAAAGTGCCCGGAGTGTGCGTCATTTTTTAGCGTGAACCCCTTCCTTGCGTTAATGATATGCAAGGGAGGCGTTCCCGTCTTAAAAAATGACTCCCAGGCCTTTACGTGGTATTTATACTCCCGGGCAAAAATGACGCCCGGGAGTGGGCGTGGCCAAAAACGGCACATTTGCGCCGCTTTTTAACGCCTGGGTCAGGCATGGCGTTAAGGGACAAGTGGGCTCAAAATGAGCCCAGAGTGCCCTCCCCTGCCCCCAGGGACCCCCCCTGCCACCCTTGCCCACCCCAGGAGGACACCCAAGGACGGAGGGACCCATCCCATGGACATTAAGGTAAGTTCAGGTAAGTATTTTTTTTTTTTTTGTGGCATAGGGGGGCCTGATTTGTGCCCCCCTACATGCCACTATGCCCAATGACCATGCCCAGGGGACAGAAGTCCCCTGGGCATGGCCATTGGGCAAGGGGGCATGACTCCTATCTTTACAATGATAGGAGTCATGTTGATGGGGGATGGGCGTCGTTAAAAAATGGCGCAAGTCGGGTTAAGACGATTTTTTAGCGTCAACCGGACTTGCGCCATTTTAAGACGCCCTAACGTCATTTTTTCCCAACGCCGGCGCTGCCTGGTGTACGTGGTTTTTTTCCACGCACACCAGGCAGCGCCGGTCTGCTTGCGCCGGCTAACGCCATTCAATAAATACGGCGCCCGCATGGCGCTTCAGAATGACGTTAGCCGGCGCAAAATTTTTTGACGCTAAACTGCGTTAGCGCAGTTTAGCGTCAAAAAGTATAAATATGGCCCAAAATGTTCTTAGCTTTGTGTACTGACATGTATGTGGCTCAGCCATTTTGGATGGGACTTGCGGACATAATTTCTTATCTTGTCTTCTGCATCCATGCAGTTCAACACCCATCACAAGAAAGGGATAGCCAAGAAAGTGCTGTCCCTGGGGGTCCACAGCTGGCGGAGCACCCACTGTCACAAGAGGTGGGAGGACCTGATATGCCGGGCCCGGATGACCGCGGAGGCCCAGCTGGGGCTATCCCCCCCAACGTGGATTGGGTACCCGTCAGACAATGACTCTCCAATGGCCTGTATTCTAGAGGTGGCCCACCCTGAGTTTGATGAGCTTTTAAGGGCAGCACAGCAGCCACAAGGTGGTGAGTATATAGAAATTTCCTGCCTGTCCCATTGCCAGGTGATTGAGTGAGGTACTGACTGCTCCCCCAGAAAATTAGGGATGAGCCATGTGTCACACAGTAGATGGAAGATTGTTTGTGTTTTCATGTCATGTGTATCAAGCTGGTGTGCCTTGCCCTTTGAACCTGGGACCTAGCACAAAACTGGGGGAATCCTCAAACCACTTGCTCCGCAGGGACCACAAATGGCTGTGTACAGTGCTCATTCATGTACTGTTTGTTGTTGTAGTGGGTGCAATTTCTAACCTACAGATCACTAACCCTAAATGTTACAGGACAAAGGTAAGTAGGTTATGGACCACTGTCCTCTGCCATGTGTCTGGGTATATGTGTATGTAGACATCTGCCACCCAGAAGGTAGTTATCTTCAGTATATGATGGGTGCTGGTGCCTCATTGCAGTCTGTGATGTGTAGGTGTACATCATATATGTGACATGGCTTACATGGCTAATTGTTTGCAGGTGTAGCAGTCTACTTTGTAAATGGGGAATGTCCATTGACATGAATTATGTCCCATGACTGTTGCCACCATTCCTTTTGCCTACATGTCAGCATGTGTCCTTTTCTCTTTAGGAAACATTCTTAATCTGCAATTTCATGCATGGTTTACCCTTGTTGATGGGATGATGTCTGTATTCCCTCACAAATATGTGCATGGGAAAGTGTTGTGGAATAGTACAGTTACAATGGTGGTACATTTCATGTTATGCCACAGACAGGAGTGTCTCACCATTGTTTATTGTCTGACAGATACCTTCTTGCATTATAGTATGTCAGTTGGCATGTAGGACTGCAGTAGCAATGAGGGACATGACAGTTAGGCCCAGTTTGTAGAACCATTCTCTGTTTATCTATGCCTTTGATGTGAATTCATATGTAAAAGTGCACTGCACACGTGTAATGGTTGAGATTGTGCCCTGAATGTTTTCATGCATCATGTTGTGACATGCACTGACATTGACATCACATGTGTTTGGGTACAGGCATTCATCCACTGACAGACACCAGGGCTGGCATGTTCAAGATGTGGATAGTGATGTTGCTTCTCATTGGACAACCGGTTGAGGTCCTTCTCTTAGTCATTGGAAGTTCTGTGCCTCTCCAAAATGCAAAGACCAGATGGTTACTACAGAAACACACAGATATTGTAATGGGTGTCAGACATTAGTGGTGACTATTCTGGAGCTTACTGAATCAATGTTTTCTGTATTCTGGAGCCATATCTCCTGGACATATTGACCTTGACATCAATAATGTACCTTTCAATGGCACATGTGAGGCCTATCTGAGTAACATGGGTACTACCTCCTTGACTCTATTGGGACAGTTGTCACTAGTTGAAGTGTACATTGTTGAAATGTTCCTATTGTGGCATGGGTATTTCTGTCACCTACTTCAGGATTTCATGGTATCATTTCTAACTAGTAGTACATTGTGTATGTGCCAAATAGATGAGTGCATGACCTTGTGTGTGAAATGTGGGAATTAATTTTACAATGGGATACCATTATTTGCCAAAAGTTAACATAGTTCTGCTGCAGGTGACACAGCTTTGAGGATGGAGAGGTCTCCTAGTTGTTGTATGGTTATCAGCCATGCAATTGTAGTTGTCTGAGATCCTGGTTTTCCTGTGGGCAACTTTTGTAATTCCAGATGCATGCATGCATATGTTTAGAGAAATGTATGTGCCAGTCAGGTGTAAGTTTTAGCTGGGGCCTACTTAACATGATAGTATTGTATGTCAATCAAAGTTGTGATTGAAGTGTTATAATGGGCATGTTACAACCCAATTTCTCTTTCTTTTTGCAGCATCATCACAGGCAAGCAAAGCAGACGGGCCAAGCCAAGTGGGATAGCATCTGGCCACAGGACCTTGGGTCAAGACACCACCGACACAGGGGGTCGCAGTGGCCCGGAGGGCAACGGGAGTGCCACAGGGGAGACTGCTACATCGTCATCATCATTTGATTCCTCTTCCAGTGGCCACTCCCTAGAGGTGACGGACCATTCAGGGAATCCCCCAGTACCATCTTTGTCCACCACCCCTGTTCTATCACCACCCTCTTTGTTGTTCCCCACCCAGTTGGCCGTGCCTGCTCACCCAAGAGGGTGGGTGTCTCCTTTGCCGCAAGCACCTTTGCCTCAGCTCCTGTTACCCCTGCTGCCCTCAGTGAGGATGCTATTGACCTCTTGAGAAGTATCTCTGTGGGTCAGACAGCCGTTGTGAATGCCATTCAGGGATTGGCAAGTCAGCTCCAACAAATTAATGCATTCCTGCAATGGCTGGACTACAGAGATATTTTCAGGTTCTGGCCTCCATACTGATGGCAGCCAGTCACCCCCCACCTTCTGTGCCCCTCCAACATCCTCTTCCCAGTCCAAATCCCCGTTCCCCTACCCAAAGCACACAAACGGATCCACAAACATCCGTCTTAATAGACAAACAGAACGCACACAAACACAAGCCCTACAAGACACACTGGCACTCACACAAACAACATCCACCCACAGACACAGCAACACTCACAACTTCCCCTGACAACTCCACCATCCCCAGCATCACACCCACAAAATCAAGCATACCTTCAGACATCACCACAACAGTCACTGGCACATCCACCACACCCATCCTACCCGCAGCCACCACACTACAGACATACATACATCCACTATACCTGCAGCCACCACCACAACAGACACCCACCCACCACTGCATCCTCCACTCCCCCTAGGCCCAAGACACATATATGCCCTCACTCACCCACCCAACAGATCCCCATTAAACACAAGCATACCTCCCATAAGCACGCACCCATGACATCCACACCTACACATCAGACAACCACTCCCTCAACCTCCAAATCCCAACCCTCTTCTGGTGACCGTCCCCGTGTGTCCCAAAAAACATTTTTTGTTAAACCTTAACCTTTGCCCTGTTCCCCCCCACCCCTCATCCCAGACCCAAAAGGACCCCACCCAACTCCCAGGCCGTCCCTTCCACCTATAGTGCCTCCCCTGCCTTCACTGCAAGTAGCCATACCCCTCCCCCTAAAGAAGCCCACCACTCCCAAGAAGAAGTCCATCCCTCCCAAGAAGACCACCCCTCCCAAGCCCAAGACCAAACCCACCCCTCCCAAATCTGACCACACCGCACACTCCAGGATAATCCCTGAGGTGCCTGCCTGACCTCTTGATGCTCCTTCCTGTGGAGGTTACATGGCATTCGAGGGTCACGTTTTGGCACAAACCTTGCCATTATTGAACTAGTATATGGACTGGCCAATGGCCTTTGGACATTCATAGTTTTTATAGTCAATAAACCAAAAAAAGTTTTTTTGGGGTATAAATTTGCCCTGCAATTTCCTTTCTAGCTTTATGCTGTTCCTGAGTGACCGTCGTTGTGTGCCTCCAGTTGTGTGTGTTTGAGCCTGTTTGCTGCTCTATGTGCTGTTGTTTACAGTATGTGAGTTTGTATGCAGTGCTGTTGTCCCCCAATGTAAGGGTATATGTTGTGTGTATAGGTATGTGTGTAAATTCAATGGTGGTGTCATGGCATTGTGCACTGTTTTGTATGATAAGTATATCTTTTTGTGTTGTCCAATGTGGGTATGTATGGTGTTAGACGTGTCCCCATGATATGGCTTATGTATACATGTGATGTGTGTCATCTTCAGTTTTGTTTGTGCAGATATGGAGTGTGTTAAATTGTGCGAGCTGTGTTTGCATTTCCCTGTGAATGTGTCCATTTAGGTGTGTGTCCACTGCAGCTAGTTCTTGTAGAGTTATGTCCCATGCAGTAGGAGTTGTGTGTGCCTATTGACATGCCCTTCCACCTTGTGCAGATGTGCATAACATTTGGTTTTAGTATTGTTTGTCCTGAGACCCATGTAGGGCCATTTCCTGGGCACATGTTGTTTGGGGGCCTTTTCAAAGTGTTGTATTTCCCAGTACAGTCTCCTTCCCTGGGTGACCCAGATGGCCCCATCCCCATTGCGTAGGTTTAGCTGTCATGTTCTTCTTGATCTGTTTGTCTCTCTGTGTTTTGTACATGTCATTGTACTTTCATTGTGATGTGATGGGTGTGTCAATTGCAGTGTTGTTTACTGGTGGTGTTGTTTGTGTTCCATGCCACATGGATACATATATGTGTTATATTTAAGGACATTTCCCTTTCCAGTGGTGAATGTGAGTGGGTGAGCTGTATTTGTATGTGTTGTAGGTGTGTTGTTGTTGATGTGTGTGGCAGTGTTGTGTAACCTTCAGTCTCCCTGTGCCTGAGCTGTCTGGCCATGTGTATTTGTGTGGTGTTGCAGTGCAGTGTGAGTGTGCTGTCCAAAGGGGGCATATTGTGACTGTGTGCATGTCTGTGTTGATGTA
Source organism: Pleurodeles waltl (assembly GCF_031143425.1). NCBI lineage: Eukaryota > Metazoa > Chordata > Amphibia > Caudata > Salamandridae > Pleurodeles > Pleurodeles waltl. Next base: position 1,606,937,435 of record NC_090445.1, read on the forward strand.
TGTTTGTGAGTGTGTGTTGTTTGAGACGTGTACCTGCTACCCATGGCGTGGCCCCCCTATGATGTGTTCCCCGGCGCTACAAGCTATTTTTAAGGTTGGCGATGCGGTTATGTGTTTGTACTTGATGTTGTTGAAGTCCACGGCGACGTTGACTTCGGTATCTATCAATGAGCAGCAGCATGACGTTTGTGAATGGCTCCACGGCGACAGCAGTTGGTTGCCTGCAGGTGAATGTCTCCCTTTATACTGTCTGTTTCCGCCTTATGATACATGGTGGTTGGACCGCCACGGTCACATGGGCGGTTTGCAACCTCATAATGAATCTGGTGGAAACACTGGCTCCGCTGGCCTGGTTGTGCTTCCTCATGACCGTGGCGGTCTATGCTGCCTGGCAGTGCCGGCAGATCACGGTCGGTCTTCTGTAGGTATGACCACCAAACTCGTAATACAGCGGTCACATCCGCTAGACCGAGGACGGTCAGACTGCCACCATGATGGTCCCGGGACTGCCAAACTCATAAGGAAGCCCTTTATTTTAAAATAGTAGTTTAGTGGATTTTATTTAAAGCTATTTTTTAATGAATTATATTTAGGTTGTCGATAATGTTATTTTCATGTTTGGGTAGTGTTCTATATAATAAAGGAGGTAAGAATATTGTGTGTTTCTTTAGTTTTCAATATTTGGATATTCTAACAATGATGTTTTGTAGTCATATTTTTGTTTTTAATATTTAAGGATTGGATGACAATATTTTTCTGTTCAATATTTTTCACGATATTTCTGTATTACGATATTGTTCTCTATGTTGAGTCATCCCGACATGTTCGCTTTATTATCACAGGACCCACTTCTCACAGTCACTGTCATACGGAAGTAAGGGGTGCTCTTCTAAAATGAGTCACTTTTTCAGGAGTCTGGGAATTTCATAAGATAGGCCTAAGATGCCCTGTTAGAAGCTTCCTTTAGACACTGGGAAAAAGTAAAGCTCTTGTCCTTTCAGGGTAATGGATCCAATGCTGTGCTCCAGCCATTCTCTGTCACAACTCACATGCTCTGCTTTCCCTTAGCACAGCCTATTCCATTATGATATCCAGGGCTTTAAGTTGCCTGGGTCTTAAGTAGGTCAACACCCAACTGTTTGAAACGGGTACCCAGTGGGCTCCATGTTCATGACCTGAATTTTACTGGCAGAAAAGACTGATCGTTTTCACAAAAATGACCCTAAAAAACTTTAATGTATTTTATATCATGCAATCTCTGATTACCTTTCAAATATTTTACTTCTTCTTCTTGTATTGTCTAGGAGTATTTGTTTTGTTTTTCAGGATGTTGTGTTTCAGTTTTTTTCCATGTATACTCTGTATAGTGCACATTTTAAACTAAGACGCCTCCAAGTGTCTGAGTAAGCTCAGTTTCTGGGTAGGATATTATGATGGTGTACGACTGAGCACTGCAGCTGAAGGCAGTGCGAGTGTGTCACAGTGCATGTAAGTGGGTCATGGAGGTGTGCAGACCACTTGCACATCAAATTCTTGTCCCCTGCAGATTAGATAGTGCAGCGGTCAAATGTGGGCCAATGGTAATTGTAGGAAAAAGTGCGATAAAATAATTGAGAGTTTCAGAGAGACCTGGGTAGAAAAAAGGGCATGTCTGAGTGAGAGACTGCAGAAGACACCTATGACATCATTGATGTCAGAGATTGCTTTAACTATGGTTGTCTTTTTAATCTTCTCAATAGAAAGTGATACACAATATTCATACTTACATACATCAACAGTAATCCCTGAGAAGAACAGTTTCTCATCTGACGCAATTCTATCAGTTCCTACAACTTTTTGGTAAAACATTTTTTTATTAATTTGTATAACATAAAGCCACGTTGTCACCCACCACAATAAATGAGCAGACATGAACATGAGCAGCGCCTACTTTGTCTGCTCCCTCAGTAAAGGTACAGGGGTGACACAACATGTGTATCCGTTGTGTAGACAGGGATGGTCAATCTACCTGAGACACATACAATCAAAACAATAACAAAAAAGTGTACTTATTTGTATCACCGGGCAGATATAAGAACACTTTGGGTACGCCAGGAGTACCACCACATACCCCAGCACGTATAAAAGCATAGTTTTCAATACAACTTCCCTTCCTTGGGCTTTACCCCTTCTTTTGTCAAATAAAGAAGCTAGCCTTGCTCCTGCCCTAAGAAACAACAACTCAATGATTCGCCGAGCATCTTCTGGTAATAATTATATGCTCAAAGTGGCCTGTCATTCCATGTTGCTTCGAACTGCAGTGTTACCCCACTGATGGGTTCCTTCTGGCCTCAGATGTTATGCGCCGTATAGATTAATGTATTGCACCCAAAAGAGTGACCCGGTCCTACACCGTATTTCTCTATCATTTCCTAAAATGTATTAAGTTTACCCTGATCATATGTTGCCCAGGCTGAGCATGCCTACTCCAGTCCACAGCCTCCTATGTAGCAGAGGTTTCCCTGGATTCCAGCAGCAGCCAAAGCAGCAGATATGAGGCACACAGAGTCAGCCACACGTTAGGATCACTGTCACATACTTGTACCAACAGATCTTAGCTACTGTTGCTAGTCTCTTCAACCCAGGTGATGCTCAGGTTGGCTCCAGCAGCCACTCCAAAATCAACTCATGACCTAGGGGGCTTGACAGCTCTGGCTTTTCCGGGCAACCCAGTCACCCAGCTACCACATCGGTCATTGAAGCTGTCCTGCCACATAGTACCACTCTTACTTTGGAGCACCTATACCTCCTTCTAGTAACAGCAGCATTCTGAAGAAACTGGTCAGGCTTATTTTTGAGGTCTTGTCTACAGACAGTTCTTAGCGTATTGGTGCCAAACACCTACTTTGTACACTGCCAATATTTACAGTGGGCTTTGGGCCGGCCCATTGCTTACCAAAGCTTGGCTTTCTTGTCACTAACTTTATTTGATGTCTTTCCTTTCCCTTCACATGTCTGTCCCACCCTGGAGCATAGTTTCTTTACCATTCTTTTGATTAAATTACTTCTTCCACTGCTCAGCTGCAGGGAACCTAATTTTATTTTCTTGCTGCATTCCATACAAGTGCTGGTGGATTCTTGATCTCTCTCTCATGTTCTGCTAAAATCTCTGCTCCCTCTCTTCATCTGCCTGTTGCTCCCTCAGCCCCTCAGCATTCTGTTTTTCTCTTTTTTTTTAATGTTTCTCCATTGTCCTGCACCTCTGTTGCTCCCAATTAGCCCTTGGCTGCTTCGGTCATATTTCTGCAATTGCTCCAGCCCCACCACAGTTGCTTTACCCTGCTTTCTGTCTTATCCTTTAAAAAAAAAAGTTGTCTTTTTTGGAGGACCAAGCAGCTGCAATTTGTTGACAGGCTTCTCCTTCCTAAACAAAATACCCCCTCCTGTCATTACGGATGTGTGCACATCAGTCGCAGCTCGTGCTAACTGAAAGGGGCGGGGCAGCGTGCACACGAGCAGGGGAGGAGTGAGAATTTAATTAAAAATATATATATATATTTTTTAGAACACTTACCCTTCGCTCCTGCGCCGCTCCTCTGTCTCCTCCTGTCTCACCGGTGCTGCAGGCACAGGCTCCCAGCCTGCCCTGCACCAATCCTGATGGTGCTTAGAGCAGCGTCAGGATTGGCTGGGAGCGCCCTGGCTGGGTGCTCCGAGGCAGACTGGGAGCCTATTCAGGCTCTCTCCAGCCCCGCGATTTTGCCAGCCCGAGACGGCCGGCCAAACACACATGCGCTCTGAGGGGGAGTGCTGGGCACTTCCCCCAGTGCACGTCATCCCCGTGGCCCCACCCCCTTTTCCCAAAAAACAATCATAAACACAGTTTATGAACTTTCTTTGGAAAAAGGTTTACAGCTGGCAGTGCAGGCGGGGGAGGAGGGATGCTCCTCCACCCCTACGGAGGAGCCGCTCCGGTGCACATACATTGTAATGATGCAGTAACGTGATGACGTGCATGCACATGTGATGACTCGTATGCATATGCGTCATATTGCTTTTTTTATTTTTATTGGTGTTGTTCCGCATCAGCAATACAGCAATTACTGTGTTTTTTTGCAGATGTGGAATATTAAAGGCGACACAGGACAGACTGACAACACCAGAAAAAATATGGAAACAAACAACCAAGCACTGGTAAAGTCAATAGGTTGAAAAGGTGAGGCCTGTTGGCTTTGCCAGTGCTTGTTTATTATTTAAATATGTTTTGTAGCAGGACGTACGGCCCCAAAAAGTGAAAGAACCTTCCCTCTCCTTGTGGCGGCCATGCATCTCCCTGTATCATCATGAACTCACTTAGCCAAACCACACACATACCACATACTTTGGTTCGCTTTCTTCTTAAATTTTCACTCATTCCACTCATTTCAATCTAAGTTATAGTGCCAAATACATCTTTAATTTTTCTGCATACAGTGTGGGTCACAACGTATCCTGTGAGGCTAACCTCTAACTTCAAATTCTGAAGGTTTGGAATCATGGACAACGGAGGGATCTACAGTGACATAGAGGGGTACTGCAGTAGGTGTGTGAGTGGACACTTGGGGTTCAGTTAGAGTGTGCGAGGTTCATTGTCATGATAACAATAAAGCACAGTGCGATGGGCAGCTAAAAATCAGAACTGAGAGCCAGAACAAGGATATTGGGATTACGAGGCAAATTGACAAAATGTTCGTGCAGTGCAGCAACCAAAATTCCCTTTCAGTACAAAACCAATAGTTTGATGTAGTTTAATACTTTTACCATTTTATGTGCACAGTAGAGTGCAACACACATGCAAAGTGTGAAAGGTTTTGAAGAAAGAAAACTTTTCTCTAAGCCAGCTTCGAAAAAGGCATACATTTTTATCATTGAAACCCATAGGTGCTTGCATGTGAAATGCCATGTACCACCCAAGAAACATGTGCTAACACAAACTAATCCGAAGAAATGCACGTTTCAATGCAAATCAGAATTTTCTTTGGAAAGTGGATCCCACCACAACACTTTTCTTTGGATTTGCATCACTCATGTGTTGCAAATCCGGCAACAAGTGCTAGTAAATTACCACCTATGTCTAAAAATTGAAATAAGGCATGCTTGTGTGACATGCTGAAGTTCGCTGGAATTATGTGGGAGTGGAGGAACAAATTATGCAGCAGGGTTGACTAAATTATGCAGCAAAAAAAAAAAGAAAACTCTACAGCATAGTGTGGGACATTCTGTGACAGTATCATTTCACTGTTTTGTGATTTTAAACACTTTAATACAGCCTGTGAAAAAAGGTTCACTAAACTTGTACCAATTTAACAGTTGAATCCAGCAATCAGCAACTAAAATATGACTAGTTAAATTTTGCAAAGGGTCTTCCCTCGAGGAGCACCACATACCAGTGGCAGTCGGTAACAGCTGCAGCACTGCCTCAGATATCCCAGGAGAGTTGGGACTGCTTCCTTTTCTCATTGGCTGACCCTAGGAGGTAGCAGTCCCCACCTCCCAACCTCATAATACAGTGGGATGGGGTCACTGATTGACACTTGGTCCTGGGCACTTCAGGGTTTAAAGCTGAAGCGCCCAACTCCGAGGCAATCAGTGATGCTCCCCCTCGTGACGAGAGTGAGGGTCTCAAGAGGATTTGCTGGGCTGAAGTGTTCACGCCCACAGGAGATGTGACAACTAAAGCCTGGTAAAGTTCAGCTCCAGCAGGCAGGAACCTGCACATTTAGTGCACGTCTAGCTCTTGGCTGCTTGACCTAAACAAGAAGAGTGACTGCCAAGCTGACCTTTGCTCAGCCTGACAGACACTTCTTGTGGGCAAAAGGTGAGGTGACCTGGTCCCTATGCCAATTAGGATGGGCCACGGCTGCCACATACAGGCTTTGTTTTTGTAACCTTCAATATTTTTAAGCTGGAAACAAAATCTTAGTTTGTGTTGACGTTTATAAATTATGCAGCAGTTTGTGGACTATATGGCAAGTAAGGTAAATTATGCGGAAAGAAAAATGGCTGCAGAACCACACATTCCACTGGTCATAATTTAGTGCCTGGGACAAATGCCAGAAACTACTCTTTCCCCCCACCAGCTGGTGATACTTTTGATGGTCTATAATTGGCAAAGCAACAAAGAAGGCTTGGAAGGTAGTACCTATGTAATGATTGTAGCAAAATCTGATGTTAGAAGAAAAGTAGAAGGGAAAAAATTACAAACAGCAATTAGATTGTTACCCTGGAGCAAATCAGTAAGAACTAATGACTAAGTACCCATTTAATTTTTGGGGGATGGCCAATTTCTCCCCTAGGGCAACAAGTAAGTGACTCCATAGCACTGATGGAGGCACTGCCTGCCAAATGTACGATTGTCTGCTGGCCCAAGGGACATTTCTAGCACTGGAAGTGATCATCGTCATGGTGGTTCCTGTCAATGCACTGTAAGTTTGACGAACTGCTCCATGAACATGGTGGCTTCGTACAGAAAACTTACAATGTTTTTTTTATTTTCAAAAAGAAAATCTAAAACGGGTTTGTAGATGAGGGCTTCACCAGTCCAGTCCAGACAGCGAAATCAGGAGCCCAAAAGCCTGCTCCACTACTCCCCTTGTTCTTCCATGGGTCTTATTGAAGCAGACTTCCACTGGCATAGTTGGATTCCTTATTGGCGTCAACAACCAAGGACAGTTTGGATATGCGGAGTCTCCTGTTAAGTAATGGGACATATGTGCAACGAGCCACTCACTTCATGATTGTAGCACCAAACATTACAAAAACACAAACAGTACAGACGTGACCTCCCAACCACCTAGGCCTTTTCTGGGTACAGTTGTGACATCAGCTGGGGTGAGATGCTGTTCTGCATTATAAAAGAATCCTGGTCTGAACCCGGATACCAGGTACAGAGCTGTGAAATGTATAAATCCACCAAACAGACAACTTGCACATTGATGGAATAGAAGTGGTTTCTGTTGCGCTATACCTGTTCATTGGCCTGTGGTGGGACCAAGCCAACATGTGTACCATCAATGGCCCCCACCACATGTGGGATGCGTGCAAAACCATAAAAGCCAGTCTTCACATGGGCTAAATCCTGACATTGAGGAAACTGGATGTAGCTGTCCAGGTGTTTCAACATTGATGAGAGGAAATCCTTCAACACAAGACTGAACAGAGGTTGGGACATGCCAGCTGAAAGGGCCAACGAAGGACCCTGTGGCTAGTAAGTGCAATACTGACATGACTTGTTCAATCAGTGGTATGCTGGTTGGATAACTAATAGCTGGCATCAGATCTGGCTTCAACTGATGACATAAATCCACTATTGTTTGCCTCTGCAGATGGTGAAAAAGGAGAATGTGACATTCTTCCATGGTCTGTAGGTCTGGCAGTGGATGGTAGACCGGAGGTTGTCGCATCCTCCCTCTCCCTGGGTACGTATGTTTGACAAGACATGATTTTTAGCATTAGTTATTGTGTCCACAGCAACATAAATGATGCTTGTCAATTATATCAGGTGACAAGGCATTTCGGAATGGATAGACATGGCAATCAGTACACATCAGAGCTCACAGTCACATGTGAGCCCCATGGTTTTCCACACGTGCACAACATGTATATGGACCAAAGTCAAAGATGTGCAACACAATTGTCTCTCAAAATGTGACCAGATATTCCTACAGCCAAAATGTGAGTCTGTGGGGGTGGACTGTGCCCCAATATTAAATGCCATCTGTGCCCAGCAACATACTACAATGGTTGTTGAGTAGTAGGACCTACATGAAAAGACAGGATATACATGTTTGTAAGGTTAAAAATACATTTTCGGAGGTGTGATGCAGTTTCTAAAGCCCAATACAGCATTTCAGGCCGCCAAAATGGCAGCTGCCTGACCTACTTCTCTGGACATTAGGAAACCCCTGCGACTGCCGGCGCAAGTCATCATGGCGGTTGCAACCGCGGCGGACACAGCCATAAGCTAACGTTGTTGCCAGTGGTTGTCGCGGGCCAATGGTGGTGTCCGCAGGCGGTGACGACTGTGTATGTGGTGGACATGACCACCATGTTCTACAGATTTATTCACTTGACTCCTAACACTGCTTCCAGCAAGACCTCCATGACCTGAGCTGCTGTGTATCACCTCTGGGAGCAATTATGCCACATCCAGCAGGTGATATGGCCCCTTCCTTCTCTCCAGAGGAGCTGAAGAGGCTAGTTTAAAAGGTCCTACCCTTGTATGAACAGATCTATGGTTCACCGCAGGAGCAGCTAAGTATCTCATGTGCACAAATTTCGCTATAATTCACCATCCTTTACCTCCTCACAGGCTAGAATGTGGCCATGTGTACCAGTTTGACTACTCGTGTGCCCTTTGTTGCAGTCTGTATGACATCAATGAGAGGGACAATGTACAGGTATTGGGGGCCAGTGACATATGTTAAGTTCAGTCACATTGTGTTGTGTGAGGTTTTTGGGGTCCTAGATCCTCCTTGTGTTGGATGCAAATAACTAGGATGAGGAGACATTACTGCCATCCACTGACACCTCTTTCCTCATGATTGTTATAAATGTCAGACAACATGTATGTGCATGACATCATGAGATGAGTATGCATGTTGTATGAGTCAGTTTAGAGTAATGTGAGCAATGTGTACAGTGGCACAGAGATTTCTAAACACATCTGCCCTTGCTAAACTGTTGTTTGGAAGGCATATCATGACTCACTCTGCCCTTCAGGTTGCCACACACACCACATGTCAAATTGCTTGTTGCTCACATGTATCTCCCAGGAAGGACCTAGTCTAGTCTAGTCTAGGGTAGAGTCAGTGTGGCTATGCAACTGTGGCACTGGCCCCACTCCCTGTACCCCAGCAGATCCTGTCATGTGGCCAATATGAGGCTCTGGTGGCAAATCCTGCCCAGAATGTCTCATTCCTTTGTCTAGATTAGGAATGGGTACAAGGTAAAGCATTACTCTGAGCCATATGTGCACTTGTCAATGTATGTGTTTGACTCATGACAGGTCCCTCACTCCCACAGCTCTGTTGTCACCTTTCCACAGGTCATATTTGTCCTCTATAGGCTTACTTCACACATGACAGTTCCAAAGTGCATACAGGGTGTTGATTCCTGAGAGACAATGATATATGACTCATAAGATTGGTCACATAGTAGAAACTGTACAACACATTCCTTTGTTTGTGACAGCCATCTCCGTAGAATGGACACATATGTCCAAAGGAGTGTTCTCTGGTACAGGTAGAAGCACAGAACCCCACTCCCTGAAGTGGGATGAGTCTGCATTTGTTATTGCACATGTCCACACATGGACAGGGAAGACACTTTTTGTACCCACCATGTCAGTCCCTTCATTGTTACTCTACTAGTGCTTTAGTTTGTACTCTGACAGTTGTCTGTAGGGATTGTTTGCAGTGAGTCATTCTCACAGAGTGTGAATGTGTTGGTCCATTCATGTCTAAGGAGTTTGCCCTTCAGAAGCCACATATGTCTGATGTGTTTCGGAAGACATCACAGTACACAGTACAGATTGCTAGAGCATGGGTTACATGATGTCAGTAAGCTTTCTTAGTCATTGTAGGGCCTGAGCAGGGTACCAGGTTAGTCTGCTGATGGAAAAATATATGTCTGTAGTCATTTCCCTGTACTTATTGGCTGGTATGTGTCACGCTTGGGGAGTATTGACAAATAGGAGAGTCCTGGCTTGATGTTACTGACATGTTTGTGACTCAACCATTTGGGATGAAACTTGTGATCATGATCTCTTGATTTGCCTTTTGCATCATTGCAGGTCAACACCCATCAAAAGAAGGGATTATGGGAGCCATTTCCCAGAAGGTGCCGACTCTGGGGATCCAGACCTGGTGGAGCTCCCACTGCAGGAAAAGGTGGGAGGACCTGGAATGCTGGACCTGGAAGATCGCTGTGGTCCAGCTGGGGATGCCCTCCCAACGTGGGAGGGGTGCCCGCCAGACCATGACCCCCTTAATGGTGCACATTCTGGCCTATCCAGACCTTGGTGGGTGTTTGAGGGCAGCACAACAGCCACAAGAGAGTGAGTACAGGGCATATTCTTGCCTGTCACATTGCAGGTGAATTAGTTAAGTTCTGACAGCCCCCCTCACAATTAGGGATGAGCCATGAGTCACACAGTAGATGAGTGACTGTTTGTGTAGCCATGCCATGTCATGTGGTACATAATGATGTGCCTTGCCTATTGGGCCAGGGACCAAGGACACAACTGGGTAGGATCCACAAACCACTTGTCGCCAGGGATGACATATGGCTGGGTACATTAACCAATCAACTACTGTTTGTTGTTGTAGTGTGTGTAAATTCTTTGCAACTGACCACTACTCCTCAATATTACAGGCCAAAGTTAAGTAAGTGATAGATCACTGTCCTCAGCCATGTATCTGGCTATATGAGTATATAGGCATCTGCACCCAGAGGCTATTTGTCTTTAGCGTATGACAGGTGCTGGTGCCTCACTGCAGTCTGTAATGTGTAGATGGCCAACAGACATGTGACAGATACTTCATGGTTCTTTGGGTCAGCTATAGATCACTACTTTCCTTTGGTAAGTGGACAATGTCCATTGGCATGATTTATGTGCCATCAGTTTCCAACATTCCTTGTTCCAACATGTTAGCATGTGTCCCTTTCTCTTTTGAAAAACATTGGTAAGGTTCTGTTTCATGCATGGTCTACCTATGTTGATGGGATGGTGTCTGTGTTCCCTCATATATATGTGCATGCCACGCTGTGTGTGGATAGGACAAATACACTGGGGGTGCACTTCATGTTGTGCCACAGACAGCAGTGTGTATTGGCTGACAAATTCCCTCATGCGCATGTACTACTGCAGTAGCAATGAGGTGAATGACAGGTAAGCCTTAGGTTTTGAGCTCCAATGTGACAATCTGTGCCCTTGATGTGGCATCATGTGGAAAAGTGCACTGCAAAGGTGCAGTGAGTAAGGTTTGTGACCTGACTGTTGGCAAGCATCATGGAGTGACTTGCAGTTATGTTGGAATCACGGTTTTGGGTGCAACCATTCATCCACAGAAAGACATCTGGGTCTGCATGACCATAATGGAGACAATGATGTAGCTTCCAATTGGGCAACCTGTTGAGGGCCTTCAAAAGTACTATCACATCTCTGGGCCTCTCCAACATCCAAGGGACTATTGGCTTCTACTTATGCACTCAGAGTATGTCATTGTCAGACATTAGTGGTAATTAGCCTGGGGCTTGCGGATGCAATGTGTTGTGGATTTTGAGGACATCTCTCCCTGACATATTGCACACGATGTCTACAGTTTCCATTTCCATGCCACGTGTGGACTATCTGAGCAACATTAATACTACTTCCATTAGTGTATTGGGACAAATATCACTTGGTGAAGTGTGCATAGTGGAACTTCTTCGAGTGTGACATGAGTATTTCCATGTCACCTTCTCCAGGCTATTGTACTTTTGTCAGCAACATGGCAGGATTTAGGAGCATGATGTCTTATTGTTGGGTCATTATGTATGTGAGAAATAGATGTCTGCATGACCTTGTGTGGGATCTGTGGGAATGCATTTGGCCTTGGCCTACTATTGTATGACAACAGGTAACTGAGGTTTGCTCAATGAGGGTGATGGAGTCTCCTACTTGTTGAATGGGTATTGTGATTGCACAACTTCAGCCTTGCACTTGTAGTTGTCTGAGATCCCTGATTTTCCTGTGAGCAACTGTTGACAGTTCAGATGATATGCATGCATATGGGATGGCACATGTACAGGCCTCGTAGGTAGAGTTTGTTGCATGGGCCTACTTGATATCAAGGTAACATTTGCTAATCAGAGCTGTTGTTCAAGTGCAATCATGGACGTGTGATTACCCTATTTCTCTTTGTATTTGCAGCATCAGCACCAGCAAGCGAAGGAGACGGGGCACAGCTGAGTGTGGAAGCACCTGGCCACGGGACCTCGGGTTATGACACCACTGAGACAGGGGGACCCAGGGTCGTGGAGGGCAAGGACAGTGCCACGGGGGAGACCAGAACATCCTCTTCATCATTGGATTCTTCCTCCAGTATACACTCACTAGTGGTGGCAGTCCCATTGGGGCATCCCCCTGTATCATCTTTGTCCACCACCCGGTCCTATCACCGCCCCCCACCTGTTGTTCCCCACCCAGTGGCCGTGCCTGCTCACCAAAGAGGTTGGGCATCTCCTTTGCCGCAGGCACCTCCTCCCCAGTCCCTGTTACCTCTGCTGCCTTCAGTGAGGAGGCTAATGTCCTCCTGAGAGTGGTTCAGTGAGCCACTGTGAATGCCATCCAGGTATTGGCAACCCAACGCCAACAAAGAAATACATTCCTGTAAGGCATTCATGGTGCAATGGCTGGCCTACAGAGATCTTTTCATGCTTTGGCCTCCTCACTGACAGCAGCCAGTCATCCCCCACCTTCTGTCCCCTCTCCACCTCCCTCCTCCCAATCCAAATCCCCCCTTCCCCTACCTACTCAAAGCACACACACCGATCTGCACGCATCCACCTCAACACACAAGAGCAGCACACACAGACACAAGCACCACAAAACACACCGATACGTAAGCAAACAACAGACACTCACAGACACAACAACAGTCACCACTTCCCCAGACACCCCCACCACCCTCAGCATTACACACACAACATCAAGCATACCCACAGGCACCACCACAACTGTCAGTGAAACGCCCAGCATACCCCCATCCACCACACCAACAGACACTGAGACATCCACCACAAGCACCATACCTGCAGACACATAAACCTCCACCACATCCAGCATACCTGCAGTTACCACCCCAAAAGACACACAGACATCCACCACTCCATCCCTGAGTACCTCTACCTCCCAGACATCAAGACACACAAACACACTCACCTACCTAACAGACACCAACCAAACACAAGCATACCTCCCAGAAGCACACACCCACAACATCCACACCAACACAGCAGACAACCCCTCTCTCAAACTCCAAATCCCCACCCACTTCCGCTGACTGTCCCCGTGACCCTAATAAAGTTTTTTTGTTTGACCTTGCCATTTCTTCTGTTCCCTCTACCCCCTTTCCAAACCCAAGAGGCCCCCATCCACCTCCCAGCCCCTCCCTTCAACCTCCAATGCCTCCCAGCCCCTCCCTGCCAGCACCCATACCTCTCCCCCAAAGAAGAAGCCCACCCTTCCCAAAAAGCAGACCACCCCTGCCAAACCCCAAACCACCCTCTCCAAATCTGCCCCTCCCCCAAGGGATGATCCCTGAGGTGGCAGTTAGAAGTAAATTGACGGCACCATGATATGCCTGTGCCAACACACATGGCCGGGCCAATGGCTATGGACTTTTCATATTTATCATTTAATAAACACAAGCAGTTTTTTGGGGGGGGTATAGACTTGCCCTGCAATTCCTTTTCTACCTTTATGTTGTTCCTGAGTAATTTGTGTTGTGTGCCTACAGTAGTGTGTGTTTCAGCCTGCTTGATGATCCACTTGCTGTTGTTTGCAGTATCTGACTTTGTGGGCAGTGCTGGTGTCCTCCAAGACAAGGGTATATGTTGCGTGTATGGATAAGTGAGTGCAAATACGTTGTTGGTGTTGTGGCATTGATTGCTGTTTGGTATAGTAAGTATTTCATCTTGTGTTTTCCAATGTGAGCATGTATGGTGTTAGACTCGTCCCCCTGATATGGATTATGTATTCATCTGATTTGTGACAGCTTTAGTTTTGTTTGTGCAGACAAGAAGTGTGTTCACTTGTGCTGCCTTTGATTTGCATTTGACTGTGCATGAGACCATGGAGCAGTGTCTACCCTGCAGCTACTTCATTTAGAGGTATGTCCGATGCAGTTAGAGTTGTATGTGCTTTGTTGACTTGCACTTCCACATTGTGCAGATAGGCATGTCATTTGGGTCTAGTATTGTTTGTCCCTGAGATACCTCAGGGGTCAGTTCCTGAGCAGTAGTTGTTTTATGGGCAGTTGCAAGGTGATATGTGTCCCAGTGCAACCTCCTTCCCCGGGTATTCCTGCCGGCTCCATCCCTATCGTGCAGATATTGTTTGCATTGTGAAGTATATTTGCCTTTCTTACTACTGTGCATCCCATTGTCCTTCCATTGTGTTGCAATGTGGGTGATGTGTGTATCCAATGTAGGGCTGTTTAGTGGGAGTGTTGTTTGTGTTCCATGCCCTATCCATACATATATTTGTGAATGTGACGACAGTCTATGGCATGTGTGCAATGTGAGTGTGTGAGTGGTATTTGTAGAAGTGATTTTTGTGTATTGTTGGTGTTGTGTGAGACAAGGTTATGTACACTTCTCTGTCCCTGTCCCTGAGATGGTCAGACATGTGTTTTTGTTTAGTGTTGCGTGCAGTGTGAGTGATCTGCCCAAAGGGGGTGTATTGTGACTGTTCATGTGTCCTTCTTTGTGTATTATTCCAAGCCGTGACACAATGACATGTGTACTTGGTGCCTGTAGTGTGACGCCCATATCATGTGGACGATGGTGCAACGATCTGTTATTACGGTTTATAACACAGGTAGGCGGGTGTACTTAAGGTCAGTTGTGCCCAAGGCAGCATGGATTTCATGCACTTTTAATGATCTGCAGCAGCAGCAGCAGCAGGACTTTTGTGATTGGCTCCATGGCAGCCCCGGACGTGTAAGGCTGTCTGCATGTGAGTGTCTCCCTTTATAGTCCCCGTTTATGCCTGCTGGGACGGAGTGGTTGGACCTCATAATGTGTCTGGTGGAAACACAGGCTCCGCTGGCCTGTTTGTGCAGTCTCGTGACCCTGGCGGCCTGTGCTGCCTGGTGTTGCCGGCAGTATTTGCTCCACAGGCCAGCATGACTCGTAATCTGGCGGTCGGACCACCAATGCTGCCACGGCAGTCCACAGACCGCCAAACACGTAATGAGGCCCTTAAATTAAAAACTAGCAGCTTATATTTTAAAAAGGCTAAAATGGCTTGGGATGTGCTTTGATCAGATGACAGTTGTTCACCTCCATGGAGGAAAGCAAGAAGTGCCTAATGATGGAGCTGCCTCCCGCAAAGAGGCTTGGGCTAACCTCATTATGATTCTTCTGACAAACGTTCCACTCAATTCCGCACCCTATAAGACAATGGAAGACAAAAATGCTACAGAAGGTGTGGGAAGAGAACCCTGGTACACCACTGGGCTGCTGGAAATAAAGAAACAAATTACCAGAGAAATGAGAAGACTAGCAGCGGAAGCAAAGATTGGGATGAAGTCAGAAAAACTGCAGCTTACAACAATGAGGTTATTATACCATAAAGAATGCTGAAAGACCAAAAACCAGCCCGAGAGGAAATATGGAATAAGCTCCTGTATGAAGCTGGCTCTGTATATACTATAACAAAGTGAGATACACTGTGCACTGTGTCCAGGGGTTCCCCAGAGGCTTAACAAAGGCTCAAGTAGATAATACTAATGCTCTCTTTTGTGGTAGTGTGGTCGAGCAGTTTGACTTATCAGAGGGTACTGCAAAGCATTTGTTGTACACACACAGACAATAGAAGAAGCACACCTCAATGACTTAATTCCAGACCAATGGTTTTCATGTATCAAAAATATATTTTCTTAATTTATTTTTAGAACCACAAGATTCAAGTTGCAGTTAAGTACTTCAATAGATGCGTATTGCACACATGTATCAACAGTACTTTGTTTGAAATCGATAAGTTATACAGTTTTTTAATTATTGGCAATTATCTGTTTTAAAAATGACACTGCAATTCAGAAACAGTTCCTGGGGAAGAAATTTTAGAGTGTTTTACGGGTAAGTACAACAATTACAGTTTCAGTCTCCAGGTTTTAGGAAGTCCACCGGATGGGGTTCAAGTTAACCCCAAACACCCACCACCAGCAACACGGGACCGGCCGGGTGCAGAGGTAAAAGATAAGCAAATTTAATGTGGGCTCCTATGGAGCCTGAGGGTACTCGGAATTCGGTCTGCCTGCAGGTAAGTACCCGCGACTCGGAGGGCAGACCAGGGGGGATTAGAAAAGCACTGTAGGGGCCACAGGTCGGCACCAAACTCACACCCTCAGCATTACAGGGGCAGCCGGGTGCAGGGTGCAAACAGGACATTGGGTTTTCAATGGTGGTCTATGAGGAGAACCAGGGGGTCTCTCAGAGGCTGCAGGTGAGGTCTGGGGCGGGGTGTCTCTGACACACCATCAGTCGGACAGGGAGGAGGACTGCCTGCTAGACGTGACTGCACCAGGTGTCGGTTTCTCCAAGACCTGGGGGCTGCGGGTGCAGTGTGTCTTTAGGTGTCAGATATCTTCGTCCAGAGCTTCGCGGTCAGGGGGGTCCTCGGGATTCCCTCTGCAGGTGTCGTCGTGGAGGGGTGGAGAGGTCAACCCAGGGCAGGCACTTGCTCACATTCGCCTGGGAACCCTCTCTTGCTGGGTGGACCACCTGGACACGGGCCATGGGCGTCGTGTGTACATGGGTCAGGACTCACACATCTGGAGTGAGGTGGGAGTCCTTGTTTGTAGGCTTTCTTAGACAGAGCCGCTGTCCTCTGGAGTTCTTGGTCCTTTTGGGTGCAGGGCAGTCCTCTGGAGTTAGAAGGAGATCGCTGGTCCCGCTGGACGCGTCGCTGGTCTTTTGCAGGTTCTTTGAAGCAGGACACAGGCCAGTAGGGCTGGGGCCAAAGCAGTTGTCGTCTTTCTTCTTCTCTGCTGAGGGTTTCAGCTTAGCAGTCCTTCTTCTTGTTGTAGGTCACCAGGAATCTGGTGAGCTGGGTTCAGGGAGGCCCTTAAATCCTAGATTATGGGCATTTTGGGGGTCAGAGGGCAGTAGTCAATGGCTACTGTCCCTGAGAGTGGCTACACCCTCCTTGGGCCCACTCCCTTTGGGGAGGGTGGCATATTCCTATCCCTATTGGTCCCTTTCCTCCAAACCAAGATGGAGGATTCTGCAGGGAGGGGGTCACCTCAGCTCTGGACACCTATGGGGTGGTCCTGGCAGGGGTGGTCACTCCTCTCTGTTTTCCCTAATTTTTCCCGCCGGACCTGCTGCCAAAAGTGGGGCTTTGTCTGTGGGGGCGGGCATCTCCACTAGCTGGAGTGCCCTGGGGCACTGTAATACGAGGCTTGAGCCTTTCAGGCTCACCACCAGGTGTTACATTTCCTGTAGAGGGGGAGGTGTGAAGCACCTCCACCCAGGACAGGCTTTGTTATTGGCCACATAGTGCACAAAGGCACTCACCCCATGTGGTCAGAAACTTGTCTGAATGTGGCAGCCTGGCACAGACTGGTCAGTCCCTCGCTAGCAGTGTAGATAACAAACAGGGGGCATCTCTAAGATGCCCTCTGTGTGCATTTTTCAGTAAATCCCACACTGGCATCAGTGTGGGTTTATGGTACTGAGAAGTTTGATACCAAACTTCTGAGTATTCAGTGAAGCCATTAGGGAGTTCTGGAGTTTGTGATGACAAACTCCCAGATCATATACTCAGTATGGCTACACTGCACTTACAATGTCTAAGAATAGACTTAGACATTGTAGGGACATATTGCTAATGCAGCTGTGCTCTCACCTGTGGTATGGTGCACCATGCCTTAGGGCTTTAAGGCCTGCTAGAAGGGTGACTTACTTATGCCACAGGCAGTGATTTGTGAGCATAGCACCCTGCTAAGGGTGCCATGTTGACTTTGTATTTTTCTCCTTACCAGCACACACAAGCTGCAAGGCAGTCTGTATGTGTTTGGTGAGGGGTCCCCTAGAGCGGCATAATACATATGACAGCCCTTAGAGACCTTTCCTTGGCCACAGGGCCCTTGGTACCAGGGGTACCTTTTACAAGGGACTTAACTGTGTGCCAGGGATGTGCCAATTGTGGAAACAAAGGTACGTTTTTAGGGAAACAACACTGGGGCTAGGGCCTAGTTAGTGGGGTCCCAGCCCACTTTCAATGAAAGTTGGCACCAACACTAGGAAAAAAGCGGAGGGTAACCATGCCAACAGTGGTTCATAGCGCCACATGTTATGTTATGTTATAATGGTTTATATAGCGCCTAACTGCCCAACGGCCTCGTAGCGCTTATACTGCCATAGCGGTGACATACTGTTTATGTTTATACGAGGGATTTAAATTTTAAATAGCCAAGTCTTCAATTCCTTCCTAAACGACATCTCTTGAGGGTTTACTCTCATCTTGAGAGGGAGATTATTCCAAAGCAAAGCGCCTTGGTATGCTAACGATCTTCCTCCCCATCTGGCTTTCCTCGTTGTTGGAATTATGGCCAGATTAGCTGAGGAGGATCTAAGTGGCTTGGCTGGAATGTAAACCTGTGCCAGTGTTTTCAACATTTCAGGTCCCTTATCAAATATGGATCTATGAAAGTGGCACAGGGTCTTAAACTGGATCCTTTCCGCTACCGGGAGCCAGTGTAGGGAGGCAATTCCTGGCCGTATCGAATGTTGTTTAGGAATATTTAGTAGCAGACGAGCCGCAGCATTTTGTACCCTTTGTAATCTATGAATTACATATTTCGGGGAGCCTATAAACAAAGCATTGCCATAGTCAATCCGAGCGCCTATCAGTGCCTGGACAACCATTCTTCTGGCTGGGAATGGTAAAATAGTTAAAACCTTCCTCAGGGTCCTTAGCAGAGCAAAAGCAGTTCCTGCTATTCTCTTCGCATGTTGGGCCATTGAGAGGAGAGGATCCAGCCAAACCCCTAAGCTTTTAATGAGACATTTAGGGGGTGGAAGGGTAGGCACCCCTCTCAGTAGGCTGAGATTGGAAGGGGGAATTTTATTTCCAAAAAACATAACCTCCGTTTTGTCATCGTTGAGCTTTAATTTACTTTCAGACATCCAGGTTGCAACTGCTTTCATACAAGGACCTAGTGCTGAGCCCATATCTGGGCAGGCCTTGGAAAAAGAGACTATCAGTTGCGTATCATCTGCATATGATACTAGATTCAGTCCGAAAGGCTCAACTATACCTGCTAGTGGCCGCATATAGATGTTGAAAAGTAATGGACTTAAGGCCGAGCCCTGCGGAACCCCACAGCTACTGAAGGTGCTCCTAGAAATATACTCTTTATCGAGTACCTAAAATGACCTCCCATATAAAAAAGAGCAAATCCAGTCTAACGCGGTTCCAGAAATTCCACATCCTCACAATCTGTCTATGAGGATTTTTAGATCAACTGTATCGAAGGCCGCACTTAGGTCAAGGAGGACAATAGCGGTTTCCATACCTTTGTCCATCCTTTTCCTTGCTTCTTCTGTAATGGCAATCAGTGCGGTTTCTGTGCCATGTTTAGGTCTAAAACCCATCTGGGTCGGGTGTATACGTTTATTTTCTTCCAGGAGCGTGGATAACTGGGAGTGTACGTGTTTCTCCGCAAGTTTGGCAATTAGAGGCAGTAATGAGATTGGTCTATAGTTGCTCAAAATCTTAGGATCTAGATTAGTTTTCTTCATTGGGTTTTACGTGCATACACTTTCGTATTCTGCCTGACTCTGCCTGTTTGTGATGCCTTTCTGTACGCCCTCCTACAAGTGAGGCGTTCTTGTTTGACGCTGCCTGACTTGCATACGTGACAGTGCGCAGATCGTCTGCTGAGCTCCGTCAGTCACACTGCGGATCGCGGTGATTCGCAGACTTAATCAAGGATACCAAGTTTGTTTTTAGCAACAACATGTTCTATTTCTATATGGCTGATGGTACTTGATTTTACTTTGTCAGAGCGAATCACGGTGATTCGCACACCATACTATTTTTACTTAAATACTGTGTTTTTGTTGTCTCATAGAGTGGATCGCGGCAATTCGTACACCATACTATTTTCACTTGAATACTATGTTTTTGTTGATTCACATCGCGGATCACGGTGATTTGCACACCTTACTATATTATCTAAGAGAAAAAGAATTCAAACAGCGCAGTTGTTTTAACATTAAGCATGTCTGATGTTCAAGAGGTTTCACCACCACCAGCATTTTTAGATATGCCAGGTGAACCTCCTGTTAAGTGGGATGTATGGTTTGATGTATTTGAAATGTATTTAGCTACTATAGGAGCCTTAAGATTTAGTGCAGAAAGGAAAACGTATTCTTCTTCAATTTTTATAGGGTTTGAAGGTAGATCTGTCTGCAAACACCTACTTGATGTACCGGTACAAGAGGTTCATAATGCTTTATATGAATATGGAACAGCTATTTTGAAATTGAAGAATAGGTTTGACAAGCAACCCAGTCTTATATACTTGAGACATAAATTTTTCAAAAAGAAAACAAAATGAAGGAGAGGAAGTGAGGTCATACATTTCAGTACTACGTAGACTTGCTTCTGTTTGTATATTTGAAAATTTCACAGACCAACTTATTAGAGATCAGTTTGTGTGTCAATCTGAAAACAAATTAGGCAAAAATTATTAGCCATGAGCAATCCAACTTTTGAAGAGACTATCAAGGTAGCAGAAAGCAATGATATTTCACAAGTCTCCTTAAAGGAGCTTGATGATAACACAATTGAAATGCTGAAAGCAGCTGCAATCACAAAGCCTGTGCATAATGGGCAAGACCAAACAAGAGCTTTAACTCGGGGTTCAACAATACACATTTGTGCTTTCAGTGTGGTAACGCTCCACATGCAAAAGGGGGGAAGTGTCCAGCAATTAATGTTTTTTTGTAACTATTGTAAAAAAATTGGGCATTTTGCTACAGTGTATTTAAAAAAAAGGGTACAAAAGAAATCCACAGTTTGTGTTGTGGAATCCGAGAATGAATCAGAGCCTGAAACTGTTTCTGTGGTTGATGATGCTAAATAAGACAATTATTGTAAAGGACTGTGCTGATCCTATCATAGAAATACACGTAGGGGACAATGTTCTTAAATCAGTAGTTGATTCTGGTTCTTGAATCAATATGATCATACAATCTTTATGCAATGAAACATAGGGTGATAGACCTTTAATACTACCTGATTGTCCTCCTGTCTCATATGAAGGTCGTAGAATTGAACTATTGGGTTACATTGAGGATGATCTAGAATTTAAAGGTAGAAGGATCAGAGCTAAGATATATGTTGCTGTGAAAGGACTTGACATCCTGAGGTGGTTTCACCAGGGTTTATTTGGCATGGTATTGAAACCTGGAGCGAAATAACAGGTTGTAGTAGTGGATTGTGAGGGGAAAGTCGAAAATGGAAGGTCAGGTTTCATTCTGTGTTCAAGAATCGTTTAGGTAACCTTTGTGGGTTCAAACATAGCATTAAAATCAAAGAAGGGGTATTCCCACCAAACACAAACTAAGGAGTGTTCCTTTCAGTATTAGGGAAGACTTAGACAAGGAACTTATTAAGTTGTGTGACAATGGCATTATTGAGGCCATTGAGTCCTCATTATGGCTTTCACCTTTGGTTGTAGCTCGCAAAAGGGATGGACAATTAAGGGAATGTGTTGATCTTATGTCCTTGAACAAGGACATTTGGGTGGACTCACACCTGCTACCAAAGATCAGTGATCTTTTTGCATGTCTCAGGGGTGCCAAAATATTTTCTAAACTCGATCTGGCCAGTGCTTATCATCTTGTCGAACTTCATACTGATTCAAGTCATTTCACTGTGTTCATTGCTCATATAGGAACTTTTCAATATCGACGCATGCCTTTCGGCTTGGCCTTCGCAGCTTCAGTCTTTCAAAGAGTCATGTATAATTTGCTTAAAGAGATTGAGGGTGTACTTGTGTTTCAGGATGATGTTCTGGTCTTTCCTGACAAAGAAGAAGCTCATGAAGCAATTCTCCAAAAAGTATTAAGCACTTTTCAAAGACAAGGAGTAGTTCTGAAGACAGAAAGGTGTAAGTTTGGGTGCACAGAAGTTGAGTACTTAGGACACATGATTTCAGCGGAAGGAATCAAACCGAGACCAGGTTTAGTTGATGCAATCACCATTACTCCTCCTCCTACAGACAAGACAGAGGTTAAATCTTTACATGGTTTATGCAAGTTTTACTCCAGATACATTTCAGACTTTGCTACCAAGGTGCGTCCTATTTGCAATTTCTTAAAGAAAGGAGTAAAGTTTGTGTGGGAGAACAAGTGTATGAAAGCATTTGAAGAAAGTAAAGTGGTGCTAGGTCAGAGTGGAGCTCTCAAACATTTTGACCCCAAACAGTCATGCTGTATTACTGTTGATGCCAGTCAAATAGGTCTAGGAGCTATGTTAACACAAGAAGTTGATGGCTCTGAAAATACAGTGGCTTTTGCATTTAGGGTACTCAGAGAAGCAGAACTTCAATATCCTGTTATCGAGAAGGAACTATTAGTGTGTGCATGGGCCAGTGAACGGGCGGCCTCGATCAAGCCGCCAGGCGAAGCAACCTACGACGTGTCGGGCAACCCCGACACGTCAGAGCCGCGTTCAGCCGTTCCCATAGAAACGGCCTCAGCGTCCTGGGGGCGTTTCCCTGTTTCCAGGGAAACGCTCAACGCTTTCCGGGCCCCCGGCCAAGAAAAAGAGGAAGTCAACATTCAGGAGGACGAGCGAGAAGAAGGACAGACGGAGACCAGTGACCGCGCAGAAGAGCAGACCGGGACGAAGCCGGGAGACGGATCCACAAACCACGAAGAGGAAAAGGAGAGATCACCTCACGGAGCACTGGAGCCGAGGAGCCCAGAAGCCAGCCACGACCCCAGAGGGTCGTGGCTTACAAAGGTACGGTCCTTATTAGGGAGAACAGACCGGAAAGGGGAAACCACACGGGGAAAGGGAACTGGGAGGAACGAGAGGGAGGAGGAGGGAGGAGGAAGGAAGGGGAGACTCTTTAACTAAGTAAGGAGCCTGACTGTCCCCTTTGGTCTGGGAGCACAGTGTGTCTAAAACAAAATACACCACCATGTTTGTGTATAGTGCACGGGTGTCTCTGCCCTCCACCTCTATACCCCACTTGCCCTTCCCCTCTTCCTACTTGAAAGATAAACCCCAGGAAATAGTTAATTTACTTACCTTCGGTTTTCTCCTGTTTTCTTGCCGGTCTTCTCCCAGGAGCTGCTCGCGTTTCTTGAGAACGTTGACCTGAAGAACGAGAAGAAGAAGAACGACGAGATTAAGGAAGAGAAGACTCTAAACGATAGACATTACAGATACTTATCAAAGGTGAAACCAAATAGAAAAGAAAATAAGAGATAAGAAAAGACACTAGAACAATAAATCTCTATTTACTCACCCTATTACGCCGTTTCCAGTCTGGTTTATACCGTCTAGCCTGTCACAGGGCCATTAAAAAGTTTATATTGTAATTTGGGAAGGTGTTGCAAGTTGTTAACTGATCATAAACCCTTAGTCAATATACTGGGCAGTGAAGTGAATAAGTGCTGTACCCCCAGAATTCTGAGGTTAGTCTCAAAACCTTTCCAGTATCAGTTTGATATTGACTATATTACAGGAGGAAAGAAAGGAAGAACTGACTATTTGTCACATTTTCCTCGATAGAAAGAAGATGAGGCAGTAGAATTTTCTGATCTGGGGGACTGAGATTGTGAAGATTGTATGGTAGCAGCATTGGATGTACCTGACATGAGGACATGCACAGAGAATGAACGGATGCTTGCTATGACAAATGATATTTTGCAACAAGTTTGCGAAATGGTTAGAAATGGGTGGCCCGTGAGAAAATGTTGTGTCCATTGTTGCAACCTTACTGTAAAGTAAGTAGTAAGATTTCTATTGAAGATGGAATGTTATTACGTAAGGATAAGATTATTCCACCACATTCAGTCAGAGTGGATATTATCAAGAAGGCACATGATGGCCATTTGGGTATGTCCCTTACCAAGCGCCGTATGAACGTATGAAACATTCTGGTGGCCAAGAATGGATGTGGAGGTGGAGGTGGAGGAGGTAATTGGCAATTGTTGTGTTTGTGGATTTGCTGATAAAAGTTTGAAAGTGGTTACACCTCCTCTTATGCCCATTGAGTGTCCAGACAGGCCATAGGAAAAGTTAGGGATTTATGTTATGGGACCTTTTTATGCGTTATCTTGTGGTAATAAGTGCATTTTGGTGTTGATGGGTTATGTGTCTAAATGGCCTGAGATGAAAATTGTTAAGGAACCTACCACTAGTGTAGTAGTTGATTTGCTTAAGAAAACGTTTATGAGAGAAGGTTTCCCAGAGACTCTCATTTCAGATAATGGTACTCAATTTGTAAGCCATGTTTTTGAAACGTTTGTGGAATCTTGTTGCATTAAACATGTGAAAAGTTCTCTTTATCATGCACAAAGCAATGGTTTGGTGGAGAGGATGAATCGGGTTGTGGGTGAGTGTATTAAGTGGGCCAAAAATGGACACCATGAAATAGAGAAGTCTTTAAATAGTATGATTTGGTTTTACAGGACTACACCTCACTCTTCCACAAAAGTCTCATCTTTTGAGTTATTAAGGGGAAGACGTTTTAGACCATAGTGGATGGCAGAGTGGTTAAAAAAAGAAATTCTGATGTGACAAGTTTGATGTAGGTGGTAAGAGAAAACATAAATCAAATTCCACAAAAACAAAAGAAATGGTATGTCACCAAAAAGGGTATCAAAGTAACACCTTTACAAGTTGGAAATATGGTTCATATTAAGTCACCAATACATTTAAAAACGGGGAAGAGTAAATTTGGGAGACCTGTTAGAGTTTTGAAGATTCTTGGCAATGCCATCCAAGTTGAAGGAGGTCATTGGTGGAATCTTGCTAAAGTTGTAAAGGTAAAAAGTTGTTGTCAAGCTGGTGATCCAGAAACTGTACAAGTTGGTGTGAAAAGACCCAATGAAGAAAATTATGAGGGTGAGAGGAATAATAATACGAAAAGGAGGCAGAGTTTAGGAAACATAGTCATTCCGAGGAGCTATTGTGAATAATTTTCGTTAGTATATTTTGCTATATTTTTATATACGTTTTTGTATTTATTTATTGCTATGTTTTTATCTGGTCTGTTGATGTTATGTTAAGTGATTTTTTTTTTGGCATGAAGAAGGGAAGATTTGTTGTACTGTGATAATTACTGTGAAGATGTGATACATTCTGGTGCTGGGCTGTGAGTAGGAACATTCTTAGAATGTTGATATTGGAAGTGTTGGGTAGTTATTGTTTCAATTGAAGATGCTCTGAATATTCTCTGACTGGGCTGCTCCCCAACCGTGTAGCCTCTACTAATAACCCAGTACTTATCTTCATCCGGTGGTCAGAGTACTTACTACAGAAACATCTGGCCACATTACAAGCAAAAGCCCACTCATTAACTCTTGCGTTTAAGCTCCTGAAAAAGAAATTGAACTACCCTTAGCATGGTCACTTGTTAAAGGTAATGGAAGGCCAGCTCATCCCAAGCCAGAGGCATATGGTTTGGAAATTATGCACAGTAAGGAAGACGACTTCCTAAATCAGCTTCAAACAAATGTTTATAAAGTGGTTTATACTCTACCAAAATCAACCTTCCAGCACAGGTGCAGTTCGAATTTGGATTTAAAAATCAAAAGCTACAAAGAACGAACGCCTTCATTAAACTGTGCTGTAAACTGCACGCCTGAGAGTGGGTCTTTGAATAATTTATGCTGGTGTGAAATCATGGCCCAAATAAGGCAAAATCAAGCAAATTCTTGGGGAGAATATCTAAAACAGGCTTCAGAAGAATTAGGTGTCCAGGACCCATAGGACAGTAACGTTGAAAGAGCACCATTCAGTCAAATAACAAATTCTTTAATAAAGCATCATTCACTTTTACAAGACAAGAATTCATTTGTAGCGCGGCGGCACGCCTGGACAGTGATTAACTTTTACAGCAGACTGAAACCTCAGGCGTATATAACTGCCTATTTCTCTCCCGCTAAGAACTTTTATGCTATAGCGATTTGGACAATGGGATACAAAAGACCGCATCCCAACATGGAAGGGTAGACCGACACACCCACCTTGTTGGTTATGCGGATACAAAAGAGTCAATATCTCACATCCTATGTACGTGTCTGACAGTTTTGGAGGCTAGGAAGAAATTACTGACACCACATTTTCAGAAGCTCCACATTTGCACCTGTATGCAAACTCTCATCACATGGCTGTGCGGAGATTCAATTCCCCTGGTTTGCCAAGGAACTAAACTTTTAAACCTGGTGATGAAACTCCTGAGTAACATCGAGATGAAAGCTAACTTAGGTCCAACAACATTCCTTGCATAATGCATCTTTTGCAGAGTTTGCATAACGTTAAAGCACCTCACAGTCCAAGCGGAATGTTTAAATTGTTTAATCTTTGTACAGCACTCCATCATATATAGTCAGCGGAAGGGGTTAATTGTGATTCTTAGCTGAACGGTAGCTATGACAACTGCATGAACTGTTGTTATTTGACTTGACTGATGACAATGCAATTTTGAAACAATTGTTATGGTGAAACATCTGGGCATTTGTGGCAATGTTTTAGTTGTGTATCACATATAAGGGCAAATGTAACACAGAGATTTAGGCTGAAGAGGGATCTACAACATGCCTTATGTAACACACGTTTTGCAGATTTTGCATAATGCTAAAGCACTTTAAAGTTCAGGCAGTACTTTTAAAGTTTTTGTTTTATTGAATGGTAGTCGCTTAGGCTCAGGTAGTTGAGGGAGGGTAAATTGTGACAATTAGTTGAAGGCAGATTTGACAACTGCATGAATCATTGTTTTTATCAAATTTGATGAAACGTTAATGCATTTTAGTGCCGATCCACCTAGGTGGAATATCTGGGGATTTGTTCAGTGGCGTTACAAAACTTCAGGGGCCCCTTGCAAAGTACATGGAACCCCCCAGTAGCCCGACCCACCACCTGCCACTTTGCCCCAACACCCAAAAATCTGGTATATTTTGATGGGAACCCTCCAATATTTAATGAGATGACTCTACATTGTCTTGCTCAACATTCTTATAAGAAAGTGGGCAACACTCTTAACATATAAACAACGCCATTTGTAACATTATTGTCAAGAGCAGATTATTTTATTGCGATAGCAATTAGAACAGTGCCAAAGAGCGGTCCTAATGCCGCAGGAACTACCTATCGCTGAAGAACAAAGAACAACTATGTAGGATCTGAATTTGACTTTACATTGATGGACAATAACTTGAAACATAGAAAGACCATCCCAAACCTGCAATTTTATAGACACATCTGACAATATACACAATGAGTACACAAGATATATCTCAGTATCTTGCTTCCTCCAAGAGAAATAAACTGGTGAATTATCTGCATGTCACAAACTTGCGACTGTCAGGGGTTCTGCATGGTAATAACATGAACTGAGGAAGCAATTTCAATCTCTACCATCATGTCTTTATTAGTAAGCAGGACAATTACAGGCAGGCAAACGAGGCTGAGGTTGAAAACTGCTTGGATGCTTCAGAACTTTGATGCAAATGATTGTTTGTTTGAAATTATATTTTCGGTAGTGTAAACAATGCTAATTACAAGATTTAAGGCGGTCATATTACAGACAAGTGCAAACAACACCATAAATGAAACAGCATGCAGAATAAATACAAACCATATCAGCAAGTACTCAATGAGAGAATCTATACAATCTGTAGTTAGAAAAGCAAAAGGAAAAGTGAAAATACTTTCAAGGTGCTTAGTAAAACAATCAGCAGTCCAGCAATATACAAAAATCAAGCATGTTTTGTAAAACAATCCCACTTTCTTCTTGCATCAAGGTGAAAATACTTTCAAAATGCATGATACAAACAAGTCCAGCAGTGTGTAAAAATGAACCCGGGTTAGTCAAACAATTCCCCCTTTGGTGTGTGCATATAGGCACACATATTTCAAAGCAACTGGTAAACAATAACAGGTACAGCATCATGAAATAATCAAACCAGTTCAGGCAAACAATTCCCTTTTTGAAGGCGAAAATATTTCAAGGTGACAGTAAAACAATAACAAGTACAGCATACAGAAATC
Organism: Pleurodeles waltl; assembly: GCF_031143425.1. Taxonomy (NCBI): domain Eukaryota; kingdom Metazoa; phylum Chordata; class Amphibia; order Caudata; family Salamandridae; genus Pleurodeles; species Pleurodeles waltl. The sequence continues at coordinate 1,606,965,465 of NC_090445.1, forward strand.
AAACCAGTTTAGTGAAGCAATGCCCTGGTTTGGTTTGTAGCATGCAGGTGCAAATATTTAAACATGACTGGTACAACATTAACATATGCAGCAGGCAGCAGCATACAAAAAGCAAACCAGTTTAGTCAAACTAGTTCTCCTTTTGTTTGTGCATGAAGGCGCAAATATTTCACAGTGACTGGTAAAACAATAACAAGCTCAGCAGCATAAAGACCAAACCTGTCTAGTCAACAAATGACCCTTTTGTTTGTGTATGAAGGCGCAAATACTTAAAAGTGACTGGCAAAACAATAACAAGGCCAGCAGCAAAAAAAATATATATATATTTAATCAAATGATGCCCCTTTTGTCTGTACAAAAGAAAGTGTGGGAAAAGAAATGGGCATTTATATCAGCTTAAATTCAATACATTTCTTCTTGCCTGTATAAACGTATCTTCAGAATATTGAAAGTATGATATTAAGGGCAGAATAAATTAGATAGTCGGGTACTGTATTTATCACATTTTTTTAATTAAACAAAACGTTTCTTCTGTACGGAACTCAACAGCATGGAATTAAAATTCTTACTGGTGGTTCAAGTGTCAATGTGTTTGACAATTTCAAATTGGCATCATGAAATGCGCAACAAATAGGGATGCTCGAGTTGCTGAAATTATAAAGGGATGAGATATTTGGAGGGAACGTATCGTAGATTACTCTGAGGCAAGACAGGGTTGGGGTAAAAGTCACCTAAGGAACTGCCACATTGTTTTGGAATGCTCCCCCGAGATAACATTTCAAATCCAACCATGATACTCTTTTAAGGTATTTTTAAGACTAATAAGAGAAACAGAAGCTGGTCACTAGGTAGTTCACCCACTCTCTGCCCCCCTTGCAGCGACCGGAGAGTCACCGGATGGACACTCTTATAAAGATGCATCAATAAATCCAACTATGCTCTGGCAGGTCCGCAGGTTCGAATTTGCCAATATAGCGGGTAAGTACTGTGAGGCTTTTACCGCTGTGGTGGCGCGAGTCCCTCAACAGTAGCAAGCAACCCCGCCCGGGGCAAAATAAAAGCAGCCCCCGGCCCCACCGCAAAGAAGCTATAAGAGAGAGCATAACTGAAGTACTGAACAGCACTCAACACGATAGTGAGCGAGAGGGACTACCAGGTGTCTCGTCGTCTCACTCTCTCTCACTGACTCGCCTGCGACCTGCAGCTTCAGTGGCATCAGAAGACAGCGGCTGGCACTTCAATTTTAGTTTGACTTTGGTCCTAGTGTCCGACCCGGACCCACCAGCCACCGCACCTGCAGTTTACAATTCAGTCACACCAGCTCAGCCCTGCCCCACCCTGAGGGGCTGAAGCCAGCGTTGAAGAGCACGCAGCTGCCTGGCGCGCGCCGCAGACCCGTGCATGCACCAGGTCATTTATGATTTATGAGCGACCAGGACTGAGAGGGTCATTTTAGAACTAGGTCCCAGAGACGGTCCCTGTCCGTGTGACCGTACTGTGCACGCTGAGGGGGACTCCTAGACCTCCGGACCCCCCTGAAGTGCAGGGACTGCGGGGGCCTTTGTTACACCCATTGATTTGTTCAGTGACAAAGGTGAGTGCACTCTGCTGATTAGTCAATCCCTCACTCCTGCTGAATGTACTCAACGTGGAATCCTCTGATGTTGCTCTAATGTGTTATTAGTTCATTAGAAGGAACTGGAAGTTGTGCTAGGGGAACAAGACTCAAATTTCAAGCAAAGCATTTTAATAAATGAAAATAATACGATAGTCTGAAAGAAGGTTCTTATCACACAGTAAAGATTGCTTCTTATGATGCTTGGTCAATACATTTGTGTTAACTCCAGGAGAATAAATGTAGGCACTCAGTAATAGCCTGGGCAGCACTGATGCATGCAGAGCCTTCTTTCTCATTTGTTAGGCTTTATCTTACCAGGTGGACCCCAACTCTAGATATTTGTAGAGAAGTGCACTGAAAATGCTATGGGAACTTTGGAGTAAAACAAGTCAGGTAGGAAGAAAGCCGACAGTTAATTTGTCTAAAACTGATTAGAGAACCTTAGAACGGTATCAAGTTTCAGGATGCAAAGAAGATTTACAGTTCATGCTGGCAATGGGATAATAGCCATTTATGAAGACACCACCTCTGGCAAGAGTTCCTGGAGGTGGCAAAAGAGTGCTTCTAGTCACATGTGAGAACAGGGCAATGCTAGCAGTGTTCTGCATGATGGAAGTGCGTTTCATCAAACAGGTCTCCTTGATCATTAACCAACAATCCCCAAAAAGAGTGTCTCCCTCGTCCCAGGACTTTTCCAAATGTTTAGTTTTCAGGGATACACAACACTGTAACCTCACAGCCCCACGTTTCAAAGAGACCAACAAACATTGGTATAATGGTAGTTTATGGTTCCAAATATGACCATGTTTCATTATTTCACACAGTAAAGGTACACATTACCTTTCACCCACGGAGTGCTATATTCAGACATTTAAGAGGAGAGAATTGTGTACTGATGGTGGTCGGGAGGTCATGAACTAGGGAAGAAATGTGCCTAGTGTGAGGCCTGGTGCACTCACCCTGGAATGTGTGGTCCTGTGGGAGCGAAAAGTGTGAATAGATGCCGGCTCCCAATTCCACTCCAAACACATTCATCCGTCACATATAGCAACACATGAAAAATTAGAATTGCCCTCAAGTGGAAAGGGGGCTAGGGCGAAGAGAAGAAAGAACTACTGCAGCTCTTCAAGGCGTTGTTGTTTTCTCTCGTCCTGTCTCCTGTCTCAGCTTTGTGGTCCTCCCCCAGAGGTGTTCTATTATGTATTTTTTTCTATGCCCTTAAGGGTAGTACTCAGTAGTTTGTGGATTTATCTAACCCCTCATTTCTCATCAAGCAACTCGGTCTAATTATTCTGCCAACTAAGTTTACCTGAAATAACACCTTTCCCCTTCTGATGTTCTCTGCCGCGGGTTTTCCTTATTTGGGAACCTTTAAGGATAACTTATATCCTAGAATCGCAACAAAGGGTTGTTTACACTCACATTGTCTACTGCTTCCATCACAAGAACATTGACCTATGAACATAATATTTTTTTAATCACCTATATTGACCTATGGATTGAGTATGTACTATGCCTCGGACATCATCTGTAAGACAATTATTATTGACTCTTACTCAATATTTAACTGAGAACATAATATAATTTCATTCTATTTTTCCCACAAAATTGCTTATGCCTGGCTCCTGATATCCATTAAATAAGTTATGCATTACATTTTCAATATAAAATTTATTAACTTGCACAGTCACACAAGCCAGAACAAAAGTCCACATAAGCTTGTACTTTAACTAGCTGTAGAACCCTTGGGGGGTTATCATTCTTTTGTCTCACCCTACCTAGGGTGGGGACACAAACTGCATTGGGGGGAGGCTGCGCTGTTCCTGCAGCTCCCCCTGTCCATGGGCACTGGTTTGGTGGTGGCCCCATCTTCCTGGGACCACCACAAGCTGGCGAGGGGCCTAACTCCCTGCAGGTGTTTTGCAAAGCATGCTGGGGCAGCAGCATACTAAATGAGTGGCTCTCCCGCTGAGCCGGGGAGAGCCGCAGTGCCGCCGAAGCTGGTGTTCTGCCGAGGGGGTGCTGGGTCCCACCCGGACACCCCTATACCAGGTAAGTTCTCCCTCGTAGGAGGGAGGCGCAGGGAGCCCACCCCTGGCCGCCCCCACCGGCTCCCCGCACTGCCAGCACCTCTGTGTGCTGCCGCGGGAGCGGCCCTCTTCTGTGGTGTCTACAAGCTCCCACGGGCAGACGCGTGCAGGGCTGCGGTCGGACGGGCCGCCTGGGGGAGTGCAACGGCACCCCACCTTCCTCCGCTACAGCTATGGGGCCCCAGGATGGGGTCAGGGGCCCTGCCTCATCTCCACGGGGAGTGCAACTGCGCTTCCCAACATCATCTTCCTCATGGGGCCCAAGGATGGGGTCCGGGGCCCCTCTGGTGATTTTCACGGGGGTGCGACAGTGCCCCCTGACTTGACTTCTGCTGGGGCCCCAGGATGGGGTCTGGGGCCCCCCCGGTTCAATCTTAACGGGGAGCGCGACGGCGCTCCCCGGCTTCTTCTTTGCTGCCGGCCCCTCCACAGCCAGTGGCCATCTTGCGGGGGTGCGGTACGGCACACCCCCACTCCTCCTTCTTCACGGGGCCCCGGAATGTGATCCGTGGACCCTCCTCACCACTTTCACGGTGAGCGTGACGGCGCTCCCTGACTTTACTTCGCCCGCTCGGGGCCCCGGGATGGGGTCCGGGGTCCCTATCCACCGTGGCAGGGGTGGGGCGCAATGTCCCCCCCATCAAGTTGAACTGGCTATGCTTCACGGGGCCCCAGGATGGGGTCTGGGACCCCTTCTTCTTCCAGAGGGGGAGTGCGACAGCACTACCCCCGCTCCTCATCTCCTGGGGCAGCCCCCGGGCCCTGGCCCACCCCGGGGGCACAGTCTGGAGCAGCGGCGGAGCCCCACACGCTTCATCTGTGCCTCTCTGAAGGTCAAAGGTCAGAATCCTTCTTCCCTGGATATCTTGGGCCCCCAAGGACCGATTTTCATGATTCCAGCGTCCTTTCACTCCTGGTGACAAGCCCTTGCCACCAGGAGCACTCTCCTTAGGCCTCCTGGCCTAGAAGGGTCTCAGATTATAAGGAGCCAGTCCCACTGACTCCCTGCGCCAGCCTTTCCTCTGGGTGCCCTCTCTTCCTTCTAGGCAGCGTGCTCTCCTTGCGCTAGCCCAGTCCTTCCCCCAACTAGTCCTCAGGGGGGGGGGGGGGGTAAAGGGGCCAGCTTGCCTGGCTTGGCATTCACCTCGCTGGCCTGAAGTCCTTCAGGGGCAGAGTCCCTGCCTCAGGGCAGTCAGGGGGTTCTTCCTTCCAGTTGTCCATGACGCCCGTCTGCAGTTCCAGTGTCCAGCAGTGAAGCACAGCCAAGAGAGCGCTCTCCCCTATGCAGGACCTTTTAAGTGGGGGCAGAAGTGTCCAGCAGGTCTGCACCTCTGGCCTATCCAGATGTGCCACATCACTTCCTTTTGCCCGTCCCCTCCTTCTTGCACAGTCTTCTGTGATAGCTCAAAATGGCATTATCCAGGAGTTAGTTGCCACATGTGCTCTGAAAGGTTCAGCTCCTCCTCACTGACATTCCTCTCAGGGCCTCTCCAGCCTGCTCCTGGCACGGAATGACAGCTGGCTGATTGATGCAAGGCCCTGCTCAAACAACTGGACAGAGCAGTAATTGGGCCTAATCCTGAGCGGAGTCAGAGAAAGATGACATCCCTGGATGACCCATAAGTTGTACAACTATGCTCTTGTAACCTACTGCATCATTCTTTTCTTACAGGTTACAGTGTACCTGGGTGTGACTCTGGTCTCGGTGGACCCCAGAGAACTGGAGTTGCACCCTAGGCCATCCTTCCCCATTGACATTTAATGCAGTATCCCCACAATGCAAATACATTAATCACACTGACATTGGCATTTAACTGAGTGTCCCTACCTCACGTGTGTACACCCCTCTCATGAGGCCTACTCCAGGTCACCACCCACTCTGCATAGTTCCTCCTGCACCAGGCTTACCTAAGCGCAGTTCTTGGGCTGCGCACACCAGGAATCCTCCTTCCACAGCCCTCACATGGTTGCACATCCATGTGCACACATGATCACATGTAACCCGCCCGGGGCCTCCTGCCCTTGCTGCACCACAGCAGCCTTTCCTTAGCACGGCGGCACCGACGGTAAACACGCGCAGTCCATTTTACCATGAGTTTACTGTGCGTGAGACCCCGCATAGGAGGCTCCCTCACAGTAAAAGGTCAAAAACCAGGTGGTCAAAAAGTGAAAAATCATGGCAGACCTGATGGTCAGAACCGTCCTCTAACACAGTACTTCTAGTGCCAGTTCTTCCAGTGCAAGTCAGCTGCTGCATTATCTTCAGACTCTTCAAGCTAGTCCACCCATCACTCCACTCTTCAGCAAACAACTGAGCCTCACCAGTGGGACAAGTGGTTAGCGTACACCATTTGAATAAATAGTGTTTTTACACATTTTCTTTAAACTCTAAACAACTTTTCTTCTCTTAAGCAGCATCATTTTTCTATGACACTTCTATTTTTACTCAATCCTGCCTGTGAAAGTTGGGTGATTGGAATGCCTTCACACATGGTTTACCACACTTAATCCACAATTTTGCATACTTAATTTATGGCAGATATGAGCTAGACTGAATGGATTTAAGAATTTTTGTGAATGTTATTACCTTTAAGAGAATGGTTGTATTAACTTAAAAACTGATAACACAAAATATGTACACTTAATATTTGCATTATTCAGCCCAGTATTTCTTATGAACATTGGGTGTGCCCGCTGGATAACTATTTTATGCCTAATTTTTCAACAACTTGAAGTTATCACTAACATTTTTGGCATAACGTGTGCCCTCATGAGTAACTTACATGACATATCTTATTCACTCATACGTAACTTATGCTTATCTTACTCTCATGCATATTTTCAAGAGTGCATAAGATACATAGAATGCGTGAGAAATGCATGAGTGAGCATGGTACACCATCATCAACAATATAATGCCCCTAAAATGCATGTGTGAGTAATCAATATAATTTAAAGAACTAAAATAAAAAATACTAGAAAATGTATTTTCAATAAATTAACATTTACATAGATTACACCATTGATAATACCTTATATTTGATACTGGATGATATCTAGATATAATGATGTAAGCTATGGCATGATAACTAAGTTATACATAAAATTTTAAGTAAACATTAAGGCCCTGATTCTGACCCCAGCGGTCTCAGGGTCGGCGGGAGCACCGCCGACAGGCCGGCGGTGCCCCGCAGGGCATTCTGACCGCGGCGCTTTGGCCGCGGTCAGATTTGGAAAACCGGCGGTCTCCCGCCGGTTTTCCGCTGCCCTTGAGAATCCTCCATGGCGGCGGAGCGCGCTCCGCCGCCATGGGGATTCTGACACCCCCTACCGCTATCCTGTTCCTGGCGGGTCTCCCGCCAGGAACAGGATGGCGGTAGGGGGTGCCGCGGGGCCCCTGGGGGCCCCTGCAGTGCCCATGCCAATGGCATGGGCACTGCAGGGGCCCCCGTAAGAGGGCCCCACTTAGTATTTCAGTGTCTGCTATGCAGACACTGAAATACGCGACGGGTGCCACTGCACCCATCGCACCTTCCCACTCCGCCGGCTCAATTCTGAGCCGGCGTCCTCGTGGGAAGGATGATTTGCCCTGGGCTGGTGGGCGGCCTTTTGGCGGTCGCCCGCCAGCCCAGGGCAAATCCCAAAATACCCTTAGCGGTCTTTCGACCGCGGAGCGGTATTTTGGTGGGGGAACTCTGGCGGGCGGCCTCCGCCGCCCGTCAGGGTCAGAATGACCCCCTAAGTTACAAATGTATTGCAATGCAGTATGATATGAAAGAAGTTTTTATAATATCAATTATATTTATATTTAATTAAAAAATTTAAAAGTCAGGAAAGTTACGCAACAAGGTACACAACAATGTGTAAGATAACCATTTTCTTACAACTATTTACAAAAGTTTAAGAAGGCACTTACAAGCTTTTCTGAATACCAAACCATGTAAACAATGTAAAAAATGTAACATAAATGTAACTTAAGTGCTCACACCTGACACACTTAAATCTGTTATTAAGTTTAGTAAATCACCCAGTGTATTGAAATATTGTATATTCATTTTACTTATTTCTGTTTATTTGGTTACTGTTTGTAATTTTAGTTTTAGTTTTTAAGTGTTGCATTACATGAAACCTATTTTTATGAAATATTGCACTTTAATGCGTGATTCTGCAAAAATGTTATTAGTTGAGATGAGATTTATGGATGTGGAAATATCATTTGGTCCTTAATGCTTAGCTGGAGAGGAGGAATGTGTAAAACTTTTATGACTTCTGTTAAATGTCCGTAGTATGTTTTAAAATGAGGTATTATGTTTCTGTATTTGTATTTATGTTTCTTGTAGAGCGCATTCAGGCCAGTGGTATCGAAGAGCTAAGCAGGTAAGAGAGGCCAATGCAATTCCGAGATCTAAAGTGAGAACAAGCAGGTCTGGAGTTGCTTACAGAAAGGAAGAAGCAGTGAGATTCTTCTAATTTTTATAGGGAGCGAATTCCATAACTTAGCTGCTACTGAGAATGCCCTGTCTCCCCATTTTACTGTTTTGCTCCTCAAGGTTTGTGCCATCTTAAGGTTAGATGATCTTAATGGGTGACTGGGCATGTACCAATTGATTGCTGTTCTCAAGTATCCTGAGCCTTGAGAATGAAGGTCTTGTGAGTGAAACATAGTGCCTTGAAAACAATTTGTTTCCTAATTGGGAGCCAGTGCAGCTCCCTCATACCCTCCTTGGTGGGTGTAAACTTGGATAGCCCAAGCACCAGTCAGACAGCTAAATTTTGAAATAACCCTGAGGTTCTTAGCTGCGGATATAGGTGCAGGTAGAGTCCCACATGTCTCGGGCCACCAGGTTAGGTTACAAATAGAGGTTTTTGCCCCAAATATAATAACCTCAGTTTTGTCACCACTCATTTTCAGCCAATTTTGACACATTAACTTCTCTAATGCAGATTTGAAACTTTTCAGCTGTAATGTGCACCTTGTCTTTAAAGGAGATAATTATCTGTGTGTCATCAGCATATGAGGACACCTGGAAGTCAAAAGATCGAACCAATTTCGCAAGGGAAAGGGAGGCAATATACAAATTAAAAAGGGTCAAGCTTAAAGAAGATCCCTGGGGGATCCCAAAGGGAACTGGAAAGGAGCAGAGCTAAAGTGCCCACACTTGACTGACAGTGTTCTGCCTCAGAAGAATGTCTCCAAAATTCTCAAAGCCGATCCTCTCAAACCTGCATGATATAGGTGGTGTGTCGATATCTGGGGCAAAATAGTATCAAATGCCACTGACAAATCCAGCAGGATTAAAATAGTCTACCTCCCCGATCTAACTGTTTTCTAATGGTGTCTGTGGTAGCAATCAGGGTGGACTCCGTTCTGTCATTTTTCTGGAATCCATGTTGGGAAATATCCAGACAATCATGGTCCAACAGGAAGGTGGCAAGTTCTCGGTTGATGTGTTTTTCTAAAATTTTGGTCAACAAAGGTAGGAGAGCAATTGGACGTAAGTTTTTTAAGGTCCCCTGAATCTTCTCCTGTTTTTTTTATAGGCATAATGATAGTCTCTTTCCACGTTTCTGCATACATCATCTCACAATGGCAGTGCAATGGCTTCACTAACCATTTGCAGCACTCTGGGGGGCAGTGGTCATTGGGGACCCTGAGTAGGTCCCGGATAGAAGGGACTTGATTTTATTAGTTGCTAAAGGTGCAAACTTTGTCAAGGTTGGGCCCCTAACCACTTCGCCATTGGAACCAGTGTCCTGCTCCCCTGGCACTAGGTGGGGGTTGGGAACTCAGAGTGAATCTTTAAAATCTTATCTCAGAAAAACTCAGCAACCCTGTCATAGAAAGTCTGCGAGTTTTCTAACTCATGTGCAGGAGAGCGGGCAGCTAAGGCCTTTACTACTTTAAATATTGTTTGGGGGACATTACCTGCATTTCTGATTTTCTGTGAATAATAGCATGACTTAGTGATTTTAATGGCATTCCCGTAGTTCCCTGAGCTTTGTTCTTTCTAGGAGTCCAGGGTTGAGTTTCCATTTTCTTTCCTGTCTTCTACATGGCCTCTGGAGTGCCTTTAGCTCTTTTGTAGCCCAGAGGGCAGAAACTTTTTTCCCAGTCTTAAACTTGACTTCCCTCAAAGTGGCCACTATCTCTATTGCGTCCCTGATCCAAAAATCTAAATCCGCCACTCGTGACCCTGAACTTCCGTCAGGCCTCCCATCATGCCTCTCTAGGGCTAGAATGAAATCCTTTTTAGGGTCGAGACTGCTTTGCATGCGCTCGCGCATGCGTATAGCAGGGAGACTCTTTAGTATTTAGAAAAGGGCTCCGAGCCCTGTCAACTTCACGTCAGTGCTTTTTATTGGTTCGTGGGCTTCCCTAATTAAATCGGCTTGCTTTCATTAGTCGAAGGCACGCATAGGTCATGCCTTTTCCGGTGGCTAGCCCTCCTCGAGCGCAGCGACCAAGTACAGAAAACATGCGAGGCTCGCTGTTTTCCATCCGGCTGGTGGACTTTTTTTTAAACTAATTTACGACCCCGATCTCGCTTGGCAGAAGTCGAGCGCTTTACCTACTTGATTTCACTTTTTCGGGTTACGTGCATAAATGCACTTTTGCCCGATAGGTGAAAAGTCGGGTTAGGAGTTTACAACGCGATCGGCTCTAACACGAGCAAACGCGAGACCCGATGCATTGTAAATGCTTGTTCTCTATGTGGTCCCAATTCCTACTGTAAGTGGTGAAAGTCTGCTTAGGGTCATTTTGCCTCCTATATCTTACTTCAAATGGGATCAAGCTGTGACCTGTCCAATCCAGCTGCCGGCATTTCCCTACAGTAACCAATTCCTGTGAGGAGAAAACCCCATCCAATACATGGCCTGCTATAAGGGTGTTTGAAGTAACCACTTGAGTCCAGCCAAAGCAGGTCATGAAGTCCAGAAGAGTTGGAGTGTCACTATCTTCCCTTTCCTCTAAATGGAAATTAAAATCTCCTATGATTAAACTGTGATCTATGGAAGTAAGAGGTTCAGGGACCTGGGACCAATTCTCCAGGAGTTTCATCTTGGGTACAGGTGGACAATAAACCAAGAGCCCTTCTATTCTTAGCGTGTTCCCTTGCTTGAGCTTGAAGTAGCCACCTTTGCAGGTGTCTGAATTATCTGTTAATGGATCCATACAACAGCACAGACTTCTTTTAAAAATGATCGCCACACCACCTCCTCCCCTGTTGTGCCTATCTATTCTCACCACATCATAACCCATGGGTAAAGCAGTAACGAAGTTCCGGTCAGAATCTGCGTTGGCCCAGGTCTCCGTCAGGAATAAACAATCCAGTTTAGAGTCCAGAATGACTTCCCTTATCTCCAACTGTGTTTAATTAGTGAACGGGCGTTGATCAGCCCGCATCTTAGAATGTTGAGAGTGACCATTCCTCACTCCCAGATGGATCATTCTTAAGTGTTCCCAAGGCACTAACTACACTGTCAGTGTTAGGACATACCCTGGGTTTCTAAGAAGAATACCTGCAGCTCCATCCCACAGCTAGAGGGAGAGGGGCCCCCTTCATTATCTTGCAGCAAATTTTGAGCATGTAGCTCCTAAACTGTGCCCCTGTATATTGTATCCGGGCAGTATTGTCATTAAGGCCGGCGCCATTTCTAGTCCCTGAATCTGGTCGAGTGCGAACGGGTGCAGACAGGCTTGCCTTAGGCCTCTGTGTGCATTTGCTGCCTGTCCTTCCAATATGCTATCTGCCGGCACGTGGTGAAAGGAGGGCGTGGCGTCAGAAAGAAAAACTGGTCCAGCGTCCCGTTTCCCATGTGGTCAACCAAGTATGGCTGACACTAAAGAGTCCAGTCGCGGGCTCTAACAGGCCCCCCGAACAGTGCTCATAATGAGCGAATATGACTTGAGGGAAAGTCCTTCGTTCCCCGCCTTCCCACCTTGGCAGAACTCGAATTAAAACCCCAAATACACAATATTTAAAAAAAACACAGTATTAAAAAACGAGCATCATTAAAAATTAGCAGCAAGAAGAATCAGCATTGTTTTGTTTCTACGTTTACATTTAAACGGGGAAATGAGTAAATAAATCTCACGTCAGCATTCTTAATTGCTGCTCGTCCGTGGTCCGTTGCTGCTATATGCAGTGCTTAATTTGTGCTTGTTTTTTCCGGTGCGGAGCACCGGCACTTATGTTAGAGGGCCGGCGCTTATTCTTCTGCCCCAAGCATTTGCTGCGAGCAAAATACGCATATGGGAAAGACGGAGGAAGAGAAAACGAAAAAGCCGAAAGCTGCAAAAGTGAGCTGAAGGGGCAGGGAGTGGTTTTAAATGGATTGAAGAGGCCCGAGATGGCTTCAGAATTACGCTGCCTCAGTATTCCGTGTTCCCACACTTAATTGCAGCAGCCGCGTGTTTCAAAGGAGAGCTTTCAGCACCGGCACGTTTTTATTTACAAATTAAGCACTGGCTATATGCTATCTGCCAGCACATGTAGTGAAAGTGGGGTGTGGTGCCAGAAAGAATCACTGGTCCGGCGTCCCTTTCCCAAATGGTCAACCAAGTATATGCGACACCAAAGAGTCTAGTCTCGGGCTCTAATAGGCCCTTTGCCACCATACAGTGCTTGTAATGAGCAAAAATGAGCTGGAGGTAAGTCCTCCATTCCTCGCCTTCCTCCCCGGCCAGAACTCGAATTAAAACCCAAAATACACAATGTTAGAAAAAAAACACGGTATTAAGAAACAGGCATCAAAAAACAACTGTGCGCTCAAAAAACATGAATGAATTTACTTGTATTTTGTAACTAAGTTGTAGTTTTAACTTTAATGAAGAGGTTTATTTTTGTATTGCTACTTTTTTTAATTTTTAAGGATTATTTTCACTTTTTTCATATTATTTTTTGTTTATTTTATGAATTGGAATTCAACTTGTATTATTAGAGTATATTTTGTAATTAATATATTGTATCGATATGATTTCAGTGGTAATAATGTTTTAGTATTTATATTTTGATATATTTAGTTCAGCTTTATGTAATTTTATTATTTTGCCTATTATGCGTGATTGGGAATATTAAGGGGCTTATTTATATTTTGGCAGAGACAGAACTCTGTCGCTACAGCAACGGAATTAATTTATCTCCAACATAATGGTCCACAAGCTGGACTTAAATTTGGGCGGGCCATAGATTCACGACAGCAAAGACTACTCCATCTCCACCGGTGTCAAACTCCTCTGACAGCTCAACGGAGTAGGGGTTGTTATAGGTTTGGCTATATGTCTGCCACCTAATTTGGATGGATGGACATATAGCTGTTTTTCAATACCTGTCACCACCAAGAAAACCTGACAGTATGAGGTATTGAAAAGTGCTCAATGTCCGCTTACCGTGAGAGGAAACTCCCAGGGCAAGGGGTGCATTGTTTTTATCTTTCCAAAAAGATAATTCCAATTTGGTTTGTCAGAAAAGGGTTACTAATACTGGAACCCTTGCCTGCTATGGTAGTCTGTGGGATTATATGCGATAAAAACCTCTCAGCTGTTTTTAATGTAGAGTAATAACAATCCACTCTTAAAGACCTATTGAGTTAAACATATGCTTCTCATAATAAACAGATCAGTCCTATAGCTTTGATCATTGGCTTGACACCATAACCAACTCAGTTTTGATGTATTACTTTCCTACAAGCCAAAGCGTGCACTGCAAGCTCGCTTTCAGTGGAAGCTCACAGCTTTTCCTCAATCAAATGCTGTACTCAGGGAAACAATAAAGTGGGCAGAGCCTATGATACTCAGTATTACTCCTGAAAGCTCTCTTTTTGTTGAATACACAAGCCAAACCTAAAAATAGCAATTTAGTTGTGGATCATTGATTGATGGTTGAGGAGAGGGAGCTGTCATGGGATGAGGCCCATACACAGAAAGACACAAGGGAGGTGTGTAGAAGCTACCCCCCCCCACCCACCATCTCCAGCTTTCCCTTCAAACGTGACTGCTTTCCATGCTTTTTATTTACTCTCTTGAGGGCAGCAGAAGTTTGCTAAGTGTCTTCCAATGCCTGAAAAACCTTTTGCAGTGCGGTCGGGATAGGTGGAAGATCACTGTCAGTGGTCTTTGTTAGGGCTCTTAAGATGTTTTGTTCTTGGTAAAATAGAGTTGAGGGTAAACAAGGAGATAGGAAAGGATTTGGGAGGAAAGGTGCAATGTCACTGAAGCAATGCATGAGCACTCTGAGCTTTGTGCGCTTCTCGGTCCTGGATTACCCTTGCGCAGGGCAGGTCAGGTGACCCCAGGAAGCTATGCCAATGGCTGCAACGGTATAGCCTGCAAAGCACCCTATCACATCATGCTAGAGTTGGGCCCTGCATATTCAGATGTTGAAAGCATTTTTTCCTGATCAAATGCCCAGGACTCCAGGATCTGAAGCGTTCGCTGAGCTCTCCCAATGTACCTCTGTCTTCACCTGTGGTGTGACTGGTGTTCTGGTCGAGATGCACATGTATTATAATTTGTCTCATAAGCTGTTACAGCGCATCCGAGACCTCTGCAGAGTTGTCAGCCCTCCTGGTGCAAAGCTCTGCAGAAACTGCAGGTTCACATGTTTGGACCATAAATGGGTTGAGTACCGATAAGTTGGCCAGTAATAAAAACAGATGTTAATACAAATTAATCCATTTAAATTGTGCTGCATGGTTAGATGGGCAAAGTTATTACACACTAAGCCCACAGCCACGATGCATACAGGAGATGTACTATTGAATGAATGGGTTATTGAAAGAGGCAGGGTTGCCCACTGTTTCTGGTGCTGTTTGCTCTGACTATAGAGCTGTTGGCAGGTGCTGCTTCCTTATGGTATCAAAGTTGGGACATTAACACGTATGGCATTTATAACACATATAGGCCCTCAATATGACATTGGCAGTAAGTACCGCTTACCGCCATGCTGACTGCCGCCAACATACTGCCGCCACTACCCATATTATGACACACACACACCAATCCGTCACTATAAAGCCACACATACAAGTCCGCCAGCCCTAAGGTCAGTGATAAACTGGCGGTAGCAAAACCCACACTGTTACGTCAACAGAACTACGCCCACAGCATTATGATCCACGAATCACAACGGAGGACATTCAATAGCGCTAAACCATTGGCGGTACACACCGCTGCGCTCAAAATACACACACACATACAAAACAAGACCACATTGGACAGTTTGAATAACACACACCTGACACCCATACACCCACAACACCCAAACACCCACACCACTATAAAACACCCACCCA
The DNA here is from genome assembly GCF_031143425.1 of Pleurodeles waltl. Taxonomy (NCBI): domain Eukaryota; kingdom Metazoa; phylum Chordata; class Amphibia; order Caudata; family Salamandridae; genus Pleurodeles; species Pleurodeles waltl. The sequence goes on from NC_090445.1 coordinate 1,606,980,468, forward strand.
CATTACCCACAACCCTTTACCAATACAAACAAGTGCCACCAGAGAGATAGCAAGACCACAGACAAGACCACACCACCATCACCTATACACCATCCACGCACCTTACATCACACACCCCAACACATCACCCTACACACCCTCACCCACGCCACTAACACTACACCCATGGCACCACAACAACACCCCAGGTTCTCTGAGGAGGAGCTAAAGGTCATAGTGGAGGAAATCATCCGGGTAGAGCCACAGCTATTCGGATCACAGGTGCAGCAGACATCCATTGCTAGGAAGGTGGAGCTGTGGCAGAGAATCGTGTACAGGGTCAATGCCGTGGGACAGCACCCCAGAACAAGGGACGACATCAGGAAGAGGTAGAACGGCCTACGGGGGAAGGTGCATTCCACAGCAGCAGGACACCAAATAGCTTTACAGCGGACTGGCGGTGGACCCCCACCTCCTCCCCCACAACTAACAACATGGGAGGAGCAAGTCTTGGCAATCATGCATCCTGAGGGCCTGGCAGGAGTAGGAGCAGGACTGGACTCTGGTAAGTCAACTCTCTATTACTATCACCCCCCCCTACCTGCATGCCATCACAAACCCCCACCCTTACCCTCACTCCACCATCACAACCCACCCCTCCAAATACCAAGTCCTGCATGTAACACCAATGCAGGGACCTCCATCACAGACCTGCATGGACACCCATCACTAAAGCTTGCACACTAGAGATAATCATCTAGCCCACTAAAAAACTACTCACACAAGGCAAAGCTGCCAGAGCAATAACAACCATAGAGGGCAACACACCCAAGCATGAGATGTCACACACAGAAACAATAACACTGCATTTACATCCCCACAGGTCCCCCACCCAATGTCACCAGCGAGGAGGTGCCAGCAACATCCAGTCCACCCCCAGAAGAGGCCCACAGTGATGACAGCAGCTCTGGACGCCTGGATCTGGATGACCGACCTGGCCCCTCAGGGATCACTAGACAGTTGGTTATCCAGGCACAGTCCCATACCACCACAGAGCCTCCCCCCCTCAGGAAACACCAGAACAGTACCCACCTAGCGGGCCCATACCTCTGTCCCCAGGACATGTCAATCAGCAGTGTGTCCACCACTACAGGGACCCCAGGGCACACCACAAACACAGGTCTATCAGGGACCTCGGGTCAGTGGCAGTGGTCACACGGTTCAGGAGACAGAGGCACAGGACAACAGGGAAGCTGGGAGGACTGCTGTGCGACAGGGAGAGGATAGGCCCAGGGAACCGACCCTCCAGGAGGCACTCACCAACATCCTGGGAGCATACCACCATTCCCAGGAGACGATGGGCCAGATACTGGACAAGTTGCAGGAGACCCAGCAGCTGCAGGAGGAACAGTACCTGGAGATCAGGAAGGACTTGAAGGACAACACCACCCTGGTCACCATTGCAGGGCTGCTGGCAGACATGGCTAACACCATGAGGGAAACAGTGGCTTACCAGCGGGCCCCTGACACTATCCAAACCAATGAACAGCCTTCCACCTCTACTGCCGCTAGTGGACAGGAGGCCCCGCAACAGGACCAACAGGCCACCAGCACCCCACCCCCTGCAGAAGGAAAACACCCCGCAAACGGTCCCTGCGATCCAGGCAGAAGCCAGAGACTATTGCAAAGACCCCGCCAGGAAATAAGACTCTCCTGATTGTCACCCTTGTGTCCCACTCTGTCACCCTGTCCACCTTGAACTGCCATTGCTCCCCTTCCTATGCCCCCTTGGACAATGCACCTGTGATCTACATAGACTGGACTCTATCCTGGACATTCCTCCACCATCACCCCAGCCCATTGTACATCCCCCTCTACTTATTGGCACTTAAATAAACACCATTTGAATAAATACAAGTAAGGAGTCTGTCAAATGATTGAACTATGTATTTGTTTAACAAGCTTTAAACACTGCAATACAACTGTACAGTTATGTATACGCAGGAATGACCTGTAGTTGGCTGCAGTCAACACACCAGGAACGATAATGGGGCACTAATATCTGAAAATAAAGATGCCAAGAGTACAGTAAGTGGCCATAGAAGTGGGAAAATCACCCTTCCATGTCAAACACAAAACTGCCAATGTAAAGTAAATTTACAGTGTCTTACCTGTGTGTCATTGGAAGCATTGTTGTATTATTGCACTTCTGTTGTCCTCAGCCTCATCCTCTGCCTCCTCATCTTCACTGTTCACAGTGTCTACTGCTGCCACATGCCCATCTCCAGCCTCATCTTCCTGCAGAAAAGGCACCTGGCGACGTAAGGCAAGGTTGTGCAACATACAGCATGCAACGATGATCTGGCACACCTTCTTGGGTGAGTAGTACAGGGATCCACCGGTTAGATGGAGGCAATGAAACCTGGCCTTCAGGAGGCCAAATGTCCTTTATATGATTCTTCTTGTTCGACCATGTGCCTCATTGTAACGTTCCTCTCCCCTTGTCCTGGGATTCCTCATGGGGGTCAGTAGCCATGAGAGGTTGGGGTAACCAGAGCCACCTGCAAATATTGAGGGACAGCTGTTAGCCACAAACTAACCCTTAGGCCCCACACCATACCCATATACCAACACCTACTGGGTGGGAACCAGGGCTCACCTATTGGCCACACCCGTGCCTCTGGAGTTGAGCCATCACATATGGGATGCTGCTATTACTCAGGACAAAAGGCATCATGCACAGACCCAGGATACTTTGTATTGACAATGGCGATGTACTGCTCCGCCAGGCACACTATCTGCACATTCTTCAAGTGAAAGTTTTTTCGATTTCTGAACACCTCTTCATTTCTCCAGGGGGTGGGGGGACAAATGCATTATGTGTACCATCAATAGCCCCAATAATGTTGGGGATATGTCCCATTGCACAGAAATCAGCTTTCACTGTGGCCAAATCATCCACCTAGGGCAGTTGTTCCCAACCTGTGGGCCGGGGACCCCTGGGGGTCTGCAAAGCCTCCTCAGGGATATCTCCATCTCCTATTCATCCGCAACGGTTGCAATTTAGTGGGCAAATGGTGAGCAGCTGGTCAGTATTCCATATTTCCAAACACTACACTGCATTGCATGTTGGGACTGTAACAATATGTTGTTGGATAGGCCCAAATGGTGCCTATGTGTACTGTGACGGAGTTAGGTGCCATGGCCTGCTCCCCCCCTGAAATGGCATCCGTCTGTCCTGTATGAGGGACATGTGGAAATGAGGTAATTCCGCTGACGTTGTGCGCCGTTGTGGGAGGCGGTTGAGAACCACCGTGCAACTCCTCATTGGATACCATTGGGCCCTATGGGTTACAGTAGCCAATGGTGATGTACGCCGGCGCTGACGGTACGCACCACCGTGGACGTGACCACCATTTTCTATCTGTTCACTCACTTGCTACCTGACCATCAACATGAGAGGACCTACACTGCAAGTGCTGCAGTGACCTGTGTCTAGAACCACCCATGGCTCGTGTCACTGGGGAAAGGGCCCCTGCCTTCACCGCTGCGGAGTTGGAGAGACTGGTGGATGGGGTCCTACCCCAGTACCGAAAGCTGTATGGGCCTCCAGACCAACAGGTGAGTACACTGTGAGCACGATGCATGGGGCATGAATGCATGGGGAGTGCTGTGTGTGAGCGCCTTGTGTAGGGGGAAGTTGGTGGAAGGGCCCTGGGCAGCGTGCTGCATGTATGGTGGGCAATGTCTGTGCATAAGGGGATGTGAGGGCTATGGTGGGCCATGAGTGTAACAGGCAGGACGGTCTGACTGGTGCCTTTTCCTATGTGTATTTCTCTGCAGGTCAGTGCCCATCAAAAAAAAGGGTATATGGTGTGCCATCGCCAAGGACGTGCGGACCCTGGGGGCCTACGGCAGGCGGAGTACCCACTGTCGCAAACGGTGGGAGGACCTGAGATGCTGGGCACGGAAGACAGCGGAGGCCCAGCTGGGAATGGCCTACCAATGAGGAAGGGGTGTCTGTCGAACTCTGACCCCCCTGATGGCCTGCATACTGGCAGTGGCCTATCCTGAGCTGGATGGGCAGCTGGGGGCATCACAGCAGCCACAAGGGGGTGAGTACAGTGCCCCAATATACTACTTGCGCATGGTGGGGTGGCAGGCGGGTGGGGGATGTGGGCCTGTGGGCCTGTGGGTGCCTCTAGTCCAGGCCAGACATTGCAGGGTAGGTCCCATGTTGGGCAGGGTCTGATGTAAACCTCCTCCAACTAAGGTAGTAGACATCCACTACTGGGATGGGGTCTGTGGGACTCAGGTATGCTGCAATTGACGTTAGGTATCCCTGTCCATGGGCTGGTGACTTGCATTGTGACTGTTAGTGCATTGCCTAGTGCGTAGGTCTGTTCCCTGTGTGTGTGTGTGATGTGTACGCCAACGGTTGTGTTGTTGCTGCCGCTGACCAAGGGTATCCTTTGTCTCTCTCCCCCCTTTTTATTTTGTCACCCTGTCCTTATGTGCATTCGCATCATCTGGTGGAGGAGCAGAGGCACCAGTGACAGGGAGAGCTGCATCCTACAGAGCCCAGCAAGCTGAATCCACTGATGGTGAGGGCACCAGTGGGACGGAGGGCGAGGGGAGCACCGCGGCAGAGACTGGAAAGGACAGTTCTGACACTGATACCTCCTCTGATGGAAGCTCCCTGGTGGTGGCGGACATCTCTGTGCCCACCCCAACTACAGGTACAGCCGCCACCCCCCAATACCAGCACTGCCCTCCCAGCAGCCCCTCAGCGTGTTTCCCATGTCCGCTCACCCAGGAGGGTAGGCATCTCCTTCGCCCCTGGCACCTCAGGCCCTGCCCCAGTTAGCCCTGCTGCCCTGAGTGAGGAGGCTATTGACCTCCTGCTATCCATCTCTGTTGGGCAGTCAACCATTGTGAATGACATCCAGGGTTTTGCAGCCCATTTGCAACAAACAAATGCATTCCTGGAGGGCATTCACTCTGGAATGGCGGCCCAACAGAGATCAATCCAGGCTCTGGCCTCCTCCCTGATGGCAGCCATTGTCCCTGTTTTTGGCCTCCCCCATCCAACTTCCTCTGCCCAATCCCATTACCCTCAACCCCAACCTATCTCAAGCACATAGGCAGACCAGCATCAACCCAGGACAACACACAGGAGTGGTTCAGGCAAACACAAGCACCACACATCATCCCACAGGCACTCACACAAACACCATACAGAATCGGACATACCAACATCCACTGCCTCCACTGTGTCCCACACCTCCTCCTTGTCCACCTCCCTCTCAGTTGCGGCTCCACTCACACCTGCATGCACTACATCCTCATCCACTACCACCATCACGCCTATCACTACACGCCCCTCACTGGCAGTCACCACCCCCACATCCATGCACACGTCCCCTGTGTCCTCTCCCACTGTGTCTGTGCCCCCTGCTCCCAAATTACACAAGCGCAAGCACTCAGACACCCAACAGCCATCCACCTCACAACAGCATCCAGCCCATGCACCTGCACCCAAACACAGCAGACAGACACCTCCTACAAGCACTTCCTCTACTCCCAAACCTTAACCCTCTTCCTGCCCCAATGTCCCTATGAAGCTTTTCCTCTCCACCGTTGACCTCTTCACTACCACTCTCCCGCCCTGTCCTTCACGTCGGGCCAGGGTGGTCAGAACCCAGGCAAGCACCTCAGCCACCCATTCCACGGCCACAGTAGTGCCGACAGCTACTGCAAGTGGGAGAGGATCCCGGGCACCAGGCAGCAACACTGAAAGGGTGCCTGCACCAGGTGCATCAAGGAAGGGCAAGGAGGCACTACGAGCTGCAACAGGGAAGGGCAAGGAGACACCACCAGCTGCTGGAGGGAAGGGCATGGGGCAATCCCGGACTGCTGACAGGAAGGGCTAGGGGCCTGCACCAGCAGGCAGGAAGGACAGGAGGCCTGGTGCTGGGACTCATTCGGAGCCCCCACCACCAACCATGGTGGTTCAGCCGTCCGAGGCTGCAGGGGATGGGCTGGAGCCTCCCCCACCAATGCCAGCACTGCCACCAGCACCACTACCAGCACCACTGCCAGCAGCAGCCCCAGTGGGCAGCCGTCCGAGGCTGCAGGGGATGGCCTGGAGCCTCTCCCCACCACTGCCAGCACCGACACCAGCACCACTGCCAGCAGCAGCAGCCCCAGTGGGCAGCCGTCCGAGGCTGCAGGGGATGGGCTGGAGCCTCCCCCCACCACTAACACCAGCCCCGCCACTGCCACAACTGAGCAGCCGTTACCGCCAGCGGACAGTGTGTAGTCCTGCCTCCGTGGGCTGTTGTGCGTCCTTGCCCCTGCAAATCCTGTGGGTCTGACATCCAGGTGAGAGACTGTGACCTTCCACTCCCCAAGATCTGCATCACAGGGCACAATGCCCCCTCTAGAACCAGTGGAGAAGCCGTCCACTCACCCCATCCTTCCCAGGATGAAGCACACTGGGCACAAGGCCCCCTCCAGAACCAGTGGAGAAGCCGTCCACTCACCCCATCCTTCCCAGGATGAAGCACACTGGGCACCAGGCCCCCTCCAGAAACAGTGGAGAAGCCATCCACTCACCCCATCCTTCCCAGGATGAAGCACACTGGGCACAAGGCCCCCTCTAGAACCAGTGGACAAGCCATCCACTTGAGTGACTGTGGACATGCACGCCCCAGGATCAAGTAGTGGGCAAACCACCCACTTGAGAGACTGTGGCCTCGCACTCCCCAGGACCAAGCAGTGGGCAAACCACCCACTTGAGAGACTGTGGCCTTGCACTCCCCAGGACCAAGCAGTGGACAAACCATCCACTTGAGAGACTGTGGCCTCACACTCCCCAGGACAGCGCACAGGGCATGTTGCCCCCTCCAGAACCAGTGGTGTTGTATCATCTTCTGGCTGAGGTGCCCCCCCCTTCCCCGTCCGCCTGAGGTGCCTGTGTATTTTCGACCTGATGACCCTGCAGTGTTCTCTCTGTGTTGTTGCAGGAGTGAGGTGGGGCCTTGGCCTATGTGTTGTGGCCTTGTGGCCCACAGACATTGAAGACTGGGCAGTGTCCCTACATTTGTAAATATGTATATACGTTTGTATTTTGATGCACTTATTCATGTTATATTTTGTATTACACTCTAATCAATTCCTTTTGTCCTTGCATTATTCCTGAGGGATACAGGGTGAATATGTAATGTTTGTGCATCTGGTTATGTGTATGGTGTTGGGGGTGGGGGTGTTGAATGTGTGTGTCACTCTCTTTTTCCTCCCCCCTCCCTTGTGTGCCAGGCGGCAGTACTCACTGTGGTTGTTTTTGCCGTGCTGATGTTCATAATGCAGGAAAAGGTAGACGAGCATCGGAAATATGTGCAATTCGGGCTCCTTGGCGTCGTGGTTGTTCCCTGAGTCTCCACAGGGGAGTCCTTTGACTTTTGTTCAGTGTTTCCGCTATGCTTTTGATGTGGTTGGTACCGCCCTGGAAAAGGTGGCGGATGAGCCTGTTGTAATAGTGTGGGCGGTACATTGTCTTCCGCCTGGCTGTTGGCTGTTACCGCTGTGGTGCTTGTTGATACTGCTGTGGCGGTCGGTGTGTTAAAGTGGCTGTCTGTCTGAGCAGTTTCCACCGTGGTCATAATTCCATTTTGGTTACCGCCGGCCTGTTGGCAGTATTACCGTCGATTTGTCACCGACCACCAGGTTTGTAATGAGGGCCATAGTATCTATGTACATGTGTGACGTGCTGATTGATTTTGCGGGACCCGCTTAATACCTTGCCATACTTGCTGGGCGAGCTAGAGAAGTTTGGCACTCTCTCCGGTTTAGGGATAAACCTTAACAACTAGCAAGACAAAGCTCTTTCTGATTGAGGGAATCGGGTGGTGGAGGTAAGTCCCCCCCTAACTGACATGCGAGCTGAGAGGGAAGTGGAAAATGTAAAATATCCAAGGAGTAGGGAAGTGAAGGAACGTAGATCACAGTAGACCCTTAATATGGAAAGTTCTGGTACTAGTTGCTTTTGTCAATCATAGATCATAGCTCTCTGACAAAGATGGTGTTTCTACCAAGGTGTTTGTTTATCCTTCAAAATTCCTCCTGTCCTGTACCTGCAATGATGTTCTGAGAGCTGGATCACTTATTGTCAGAGGCTTAGCTTGGTCACTAAGATTGGTGGGATATGAGCTTCAGATTTTTCAACAATCACTTTGGCATATTTTGTTAACATACATTGTAGACAAGGAGGGTGCATGAGAGGGGCTTATAGGGGCAGTGTAAAGGGAGAAGAATATGGACTTGTTGGGGTACTAGGTGAGAGAAAACTCAATATTTGTTAAAATAACCAACATTTTTGAAGACTTTCAAAACCGAGAGGGGGGTGGGGGTGAGAGAGAGAGAGAGTATGTGTGTGTGTGTATATGTAAAAATGCCTTGTAAAATCCAACAGACACCTCTCCATACACGCCTGAAAGCTCAAGTACCCAGCTTTTTAACCAGCAAATATATTTATTAGGGGTTATAACACACCACACATCCCCCTGAAAGCACGCCCCTGCTTATTGTCAGCATTTGTATGTGCTGGGCGACGCAACTGGGCCAGATTTGCCTGCCCTTATACTGCCGTGGGCGAGGGCTGGATAGGGACTTCCATATATGTTCCAATAACTGGTAGAAGGCCCTTTTAGAGGGTAATTATGCAAATTACACTTACACAGGGGCATAACACAGACCCGTGAAGCCAGAGGGGACCCAAACCTCGGTGAGAGGGCAACCTTTGAAGGGTTCTTTCATCCCAAGGTCAATGAATATCTGTGAGATATGGGAGACGAGAGGCCCGTCATCACATTTTGCACAATAGTCCTGTCATTTTGCATTACCCCACTGGCCGAGAGCCTTTATAATAGGGAGGGGTCTCTGTATCTTATACCACAGGTGGGTGAGCTATGAAACTGAGTGGGGTGCAATATTCCGAAGAGGCACCTGTTTGTTTGCGGAAGAGGTCCCGATATGCTCCCTTAAGCCTTTATTTAGTATGCTTAAGGACATAACGTCCTTACTTATAGGGAGGGAGGACGTCGCTCGGTTTGAAACGAGTTTATAAACAAGAAGTTTGTTTACTTCGAGCAAACGCAGGCGCTGTTGGGGTTGGATGTGGGACAATTCTTGCAATATGCTAAAATGGCCCATACTCTGAAAGAAACATGGAGGTCTTCCTGCTCCAGAAGCGCACGTGTTGTTCAAAGGCATCCTAGATTTTGCGGGTAGTATGGAATTTATAAGGCATTTTTTTATGCAGCCTTAGTGATGGATGGGGGTTGGAGGAGGGCACAGAAAGGGCCTGGGATAGGTGTGTATGGTGGGATAGGAGATGTATCGTAGAGACTGACTGGAGGAAGGCCTTAAGGGAGTCTCTCAGGGTACCATTTAACCTGGTACAATTTTATTTTCTGCATAAAACCCATCTTACCCCAAGGAAATTAGCTATTACTTACCCAGATCAACCTTCTGCTTGTAGCAGATATGGAAGTTGGTGGGGGGGGGGATTTCCTGCACATGAACCTTTCTGTGGGTAGTGAGGTTTGCGGAGGGTCTGACAACTTGAAAGGGGCTACACGGATAACGCTCGAAAATTCTATATTACAGTGTATAATGGGAATATTCCTGCCAAAAAATATTATAAAATGAGGACGAGGCTGCTATCACTGGGCAGAGTTCTGTTGAAGAGAGGAATTGCGAGTCATCGGACTAGCCCCAGAAGCCATAGCTGGCTAGGTGTAAGGCAGGCCTCTTGCGGCGGTCACTGGCGAGGAGCATCACAGGAAACTGGCAGGAGGGGTGATAAAGCAACAGGAGGTTAGCAGAGTGGGCAGAGATTTTGACTAGGCTGCCGGTCCGGACCTTCCCAATAGTCGTCCAGCTTGAAGGCGGAACAGGTACGAAAGGAGAGAGTTCGGATGGAAAATGCGGTGTGGTGGAGGGGTTGAATGTGTACTCTGGTATGGGAGTCTCTCTTGGGTCCTGAAGGTACTTATATTGTTACTTAGGAAATGGGGGAATGGTATGTTCAGTACCTGGCAGTTCTGAGATGTGGTCGGAACCATCTGTTCAGATGAAGTGAATACAAATTATAAAATGTTTACAAATAAGATTAAAGGGGAAAAAGTGCACCGCAGACTTTTCCATTTAATTTGTGTATCCGAGTGTGAATTTAATGTACTATGTAAAATTGGAATAAAGGACAAAATCCAGCTTCCAAATTTGCTGGTTAGCCAGGGCTTTGAATATCGCGAAGTCTGTTGCAATCTGTTGGGCGTAGCAGGTGCAGTGGCACCGGGGCCCAGAGGCATGAGAGGCCCATTGAGACCTCATTATTGCGTTGTATTTGATAATTCAAACAGTAGCCAGGACCCCCTTTCTTTCTTTGCACCGGGGCTCATGAGGCACTGTCTCTGCTACTGTCTGTGTCAAACTTGCAGATCACAGGTTACAGTCTCAATATGTTACTTCGGCTGTAGAAATATATATGAAACCCGTCATAAGTTGCAGTTTTGCTAAAGCAGGCAAACTCCTTCTGCAAAGATCTGGGTATGACTGAAGGAGCCACATTACAGTCCTTCTAAGGAAGGTTAAAGCACTTGGAACAAATATTTCTGTATAACAAGCAGAACAGTGTTCAATCCCAATAAATGAGTCAATGTTTAGTTCACCTGCTGCAGAACTGTATGTGTTAACCTCACATGTTCCAAATCATGTAAGTTAACAAAGAGGGGTTAATGTGGCTTCGACAGACCTTTAAATTGTTTATGCCTTGCAATTGTGCACAGCTCGATGGTCCAATGACATTACAGGGCTTTACACGAGCACCAGTTGAGTTTACATTAACCTTTTTTGGGTGAGTGGGCACAGAGAGATCGAGTGCTTTGCTCGGAATCACACGGTGTTGAGCTGAGGCCAGGACCGGAGCCTGGTTTCCAGGTTCCATTGTCGGCTCAGCCCCTTGGGCACCTGTTGTGGACTCCTGCACGTCACAAATTGCAGCAGTCAGCGATATCTCTAATAATTAATGTTCCTGCTGATGCAATCGATATTTAAACAGTTTGAATGCCAGCGGGGCCAATACAAACTTCCATCCTTCTGTGGTTGATAAAACCTGATATTTTGAATGGGGTGTTAGTTACAGTTACTGTAACAAGATCAGGACAACCCTAGACGCCAGCACGAGGATGTCCGAATAGCTTTTTGTTTAATTTTCTGAAGCTGAGTACGAGGGGTATTTAACCTAATGCCCATTCCACTGCCCCCTCTACAGCACTAGGAAGGCATGCCCCCGAACATGAGGTAGCGAAAAAGAGCAACAGGTGGGGAGATAAGAAACAGGTTCCAATTTAATTTCGCCTTTCTAATAAAGAGACCGCTTAGTACTATGCAATTTGCCTTTTTCATATTATTTTTAAAAATGACCTATGGCTCACTCAGAAGTGCGTAAACTATTGAACCCTATGGCAAATCACCAGAAGCCACCACTAAATACTGCAGAGAATACAAACACAGACAGGACAGTTACCCAGATTATGTCTCAAGTCAGTGGGAAAGTCCAATGCCACGTGGGAGGGCATTTTTCACATGTCCAGGAGTGCCACAAGGCCCAATTAATAGCAGGAGTGAGCCACACATGTGTCTATTTAGAGTCAGTACACATGCATTTGTTTTATATGGATATCCTGAACCTTGTCATTTATCTGCGTCTTCTGGACCTGAATTGGCCACCCCTGCGGTGTACAAATCTTTACACCATAGCCTTATAATTCACATTGAAGGGCTGTGGGTACGGTCCCCACTCCCGCCACTAAAATATACAATACAGGGAAGACTACAAGTATAACCCTTTTTTCTCTTGTTGTGGGTCCATTTTAGCTCCTTGCTTGGACACAGTATTTGGCTTAGCTTAGTCTTACGTCCTGTGCCCTTTCACCCCGATAATATACTCTGTTTTCATTTATTTGATTTTATTTCTTTTAGTACAGTTTGTTTTATTAGTCATGTTTTATTTTCACAAGCACTTGCAAATCTGCAAAAGCGTCATTACCAGTGTTATGCATAACATATTTTCATCGTGTTCTTTACCCCGGGTTGACAAGAACAGAATAAGAACACAGGATAATATTTTGGTATTACAGCTACAAGGCTGTGCAAACAGTCTAACACTTAGGTACATACCCGTGTCAGACTTATTTTGCAAGAACAAAACTTGTCCCTTTTATAAACACCTTGTAGGACAAAGGGCATTAGAGGGGGTTCCAGCTAGGCTTTCCATCTACACTGCATGTCAGTTTTGCAGCCGACCTCAGCCTATGTGTCGGGAGACTGGAGGCTGACCTTGTACTAAGGTAACAGGAGTGGGGTGGGGTGTGCTTCTCATGGACACTGCACGGAAAGATTTGGCTTACACTCCCATGCTTTCGCTAAAGGCTAGATAATAGGCTTTATATGGGAATTGTATATTCATATTGCAATATGTTGGGGGTTGTTCATCTTTACATCTCTGATATTCGCAATCTTGATTGTGTTATTCCTCATTTTCCTAATCATTGCAACTCATAAATTTTTTCGTAGATTGCAGTCTTTTCAATAAATGTATTGAAAACTATCCTGCATCTCTTTCCTGTGTGTGTGCGTGTGTGTGGTTGTGTGTATGTAAGAGGCTTGTATCTGGAGAGAAAAGGATACGGCTTGTTCACCACAATTTCCCTGAGGGGGTCTTCAGAGTTCCATGTGCTAGGCTGCCACAAATCACCTTTACAGTTTGGGTGAATGAGGTGCTGCTACAGAGCCAGAAGGGTTGGGCCGACAGCTGCCAACTGTTGTGTGAGTGACTCACTCGACTATAGGCAGAGGTGCTGCTGCCCCAAATCTAGCAGGCTTGTTGAGATACAAGAGTCCTTACGACACTCTCCCACCCCCAAAGTCGAAGAGATGCTTGGAGTATAGGACCAGTACCACTACTTAGCCCACCAAAAGTAAATATGAATAGAGGACCGTTGCTATATAGTGTATTTACGCTCGCTGCCATCACAGCAAATAAAGAGAGTTACATTTTGAATTTTGATAGGGCATGGGCGTGTCTACTCTCCAGCCCCAGCTACTCACAACAATAAACACATGAAAACTATCTTTTATCTTCATTCATGACAGAAAAGAGGAGAGCAGTTTTAACATCCCAATGGTATTGAAACAAGTCTGTTTTCCACAGCTCTGGAGGACCTGGGACTCTAGAACAGTGCATCATCAACCCCCGCTATAGCAGCTTAAGTGGGGGTCACCACTAAAAGTCTCACTATTTGCACGGCTGCAGGCAGAAACAATCTTACGGAACAGCTGGGAATGTGACTCAAGTTCAGTAAAGTAGAAAGAAATGAGGTGAACATGGAAATAACAGACAGAAAGAGCAGCAAATATAGTGGGAGAGACAAAGGCAAGTAAAACAAGCATTGGCAAAGCCAATAGGTCTTGCCTATGCAAGAGCGATTGACTTCGGCAATGTGTTTTTCCCATTTTGTACATCAGTGTGGCTGGTGTTCAGCATGGCTAACCATTAGTGGCATTGAATGTCTTAGAGTGGAGTGGGAGAGTAGAGTGTTTGTAGAGTGGAGTGTGGGAGTAGAATGACTTAGAGTTGATTTGAGGAGAGTAGAGTTCAGTGGTTCAGTGGCAGAGAGTGTCGTGGCAGGGGGTGGCGTGAGATGGAACAGGGTGGAGTGGGTTGGTGTGGATTGAGGTAGCGGGGTGGATTTACATAGAGTGGGGTGGATTAGATTGGAGTAGGGTGACGTGGATTGGAGTGAGGTAATTAGATTGAATTGAGTGGGTGGATTGGATTGAAGTGATAGGACTAGGGTGAAGTGGATTGGATTGAGGTGGGATGGGGTGGATTGGATTGGGGTGGTTTTGATTGGGGTGAATTGGAGTGGGATGGACTAGACTGGAGTGGTGAGGACTGGAGTGGACTGGAGTGTGGTGGATTGGATTCACTGGATTGGAGTGGGGGTGGATTGGACTGGAGCGGGGTGGGGTGAACCGGAGTGGATTGGACTGGAGTGGATTGGATTGGATTAGAGTGGATTGGAGTGGGGTCGATGGATTGGAGTGGGATGGATTAACCTGGGTGAGGTGGGTTGGCTTGGGGTAGAGTGGGGTGGATTGGACTAGAGTGGGGTGGATTGGAGTGGAGAGGGTGGATTGGAGTGGGGTGGATTGAAGTGGGTGGATTGGAGTTGGGTTGACTAGGGATGAATTGGAGTGGGCTGGATTGGAGTGGGTGACTTGCACTGAGGTGGGGTGGATAAGAGTGGGGTGAATTGGACTGGAGTGAGGTGAGGTGGACTGGAGCAGGTTGGATTGGACTGGAGTGGAGTGGATTAGACTGGAGTGGGGGTGTTGAGTGGGGTGGAATGGAGTGGGGTGGTTTGGAGACATGGATTGGATTGGGGTGGGTGGAATGGAGTGTAATTAATTTTTGGAGTGGGATGGATTGGATTGGAGTGGACTGGATTTGAGTAGGGAGCATTGTGGTGGATTTGATTGGAGTCGGGCGGACTGGGCTGGAGGGGGTTGGATTGGGGTGGCCTGGATTGAGTGTGGTGGAATGGATTGGGGTGGATTTGATTGGTGGTGGGGTGGAATGATTGGGTGGATTGGAGTGGTGTGGAGTGAAGTGGCTTGGTGTGGGGTGGACTGAAATGGTGTAGGTTGGATTAAGGTGGTTTGGGTTGGATGAATGTGGTTTGGAGTGGGGTGGATTGGGGTGTATTGGACAGGAGTGGGATGGATTAAGGTGGACTGGAGTGGGTGAGTTTAGGTGAATTGGATTAGAGTGGATTGGAATGGAGTGGGTGGACTGAACTAGGGTAGTGTGGATTGGTTTGGGGTGGATTTGATTAAAATTGGGGTGGATTGGGGTAGAGTTAAGTGGGGTGGGGTGGGGTGAATTGGAGTAGAGTGGGGTGGATTGGAGTAGAGAGTTAGATTTTGATTAGAGTGGGGTAAATTGGTGTTCTTAAATGTTGTGGTATTGCCAAGAAATTTAGCATTGAAATCACTGCCGAAAATCAAGTTAGGCTGCTAACTCATGTGTTAAGCATGAATACTATCTACAACAAATCATCATTCTAAAAATTTACCAAACTTTTTCCAGTTAACAGGGTACACTTGAAGCTTCTAATGATTTACAGGAACTTCACTGCTTTTGGGGCCTGGATTCTTTGATTATTTACCGATCTCATAAAACATAACATGTCCCCAGGCAGTATAAAAAGTATTATTATGTACCTATCAGAGTGCTGAATTCCTATTAATTTACAAACCCGCCTTGAGAGAATATAAGACATATTCCCAGGCACTTCAAGAGTTAAACTAAGAAGCTTTGAGGATGGTAAATGCTTTGGTTATTAAAACACCTGTATGAGATAATCTTTGGGCCACATTCAAGTAGTAGGGGGAAATGCCATGCACATCTGGGAATAATTATTGTTTCCAATATTTACAGATACCATTTTAAATAATATACAACCTGTTCCCAGGCAATATAGCAGTAACACTTTGCAGTTTTATGAATATGAACGTTTTATTTATTTGCAAACTAACCTTGATGTAATGTACAACCCGTTTCCAGTCATCATGGGGATTTCACCAAGCACAGTGCCTAATGTATGCCTGTGGTTGCAGAGGTTGTGCACCAGCACTCAGGGCCGGCTTTAGGGCAGTGTCACTGGTGCAGCTGCACATGGCCAAGTACCGCTGAGGCCTCCCACCTACCCCCACCCCAAAGTTCACCCTTCTGCCTGTCCCAGGAATACCTTTTGGACCATAAAGCTCAACTTTTGGCTCAAGGTTCATAAACACCCGGGCATATTTTATTTACAAGAAAAAATCACAATCAACAAAAAATCTTTACGCAGTAACCCAAAATTATTTACATATTACTTTACAATTTTTTTAGATGCTTGAATTTAGAAAGTACTCTAAAACATGTGAGTTCCTAACATTATCAAAAGTGAATTCCTGCATAACCACTTCAGTGACTGTGAATGAGATCATGACTGATTCCTAGGGAGACATCCCAGTCCTTGCTACACCCCATGTCTAGTTGGCCCTGGGATAGGCCCTCCCTATGGGAATATCCTACCCCCCCTTCAGACAAACTTCATATGTGGAATTACTGTGCAGGGGGCTTGCCTGCCCGCCATGATACCTACCTCGGTGCCTCTATACCCTCTGACTCCACCTCCCCACAAGGGCCAGTACTAGCCTCGAGACATGCACAGGTGGTTGGCCCTAGGGATCAGATGCCAGCAACGGCTTGCAGCCCCCAGCACCCTTGGATGTCATTTTCAATTCCCAGCCAGAACTCTTGAAGGGTCCTATTACCTTTATGTGCTGCTCCGGTAAGAAAAGGTAAAGTTAATTGGCCCATCAATCATGATCTCACCCTGCCACAGGCCAACATAGTAGATTATCTGGCCTCCTCCCTTCCGCAGTCTCTCTTCTACTGTGGCGGTGAACTAGCCAAACCAGGAAGTTTTCCAAAAACATTTCATTGCCAGCCTGTAATAGGTGCACCCCATACTGCAGGAAGAAACACTCTCCCTGTATATAGCCATGGGGAATGACAACCAGCCTCGGTGGCCTGAACAGCTTGGCAACCTTGTTGTTTACCCTTCTCACGGAGTCATTAGGGATCTTATCTGAAATGCTGCCCCTCCACCGAAGTTGGAGATGATATTCAACCAGATGAGCACTGCATGTGAACATTTCTTTGCCAACCTCATAGACCTCCAGTTCAAAAAGTTGTTACCGACCTAAGGGGACCAAGTCATTACCGCCTAGATCAACGTTACTCAAAGTACGGCCCGCGGGCCGCCAGCGGCCCCACAGACCTACCTTGGCGGCCCGCGAGTGAGTGGTGGATGGTCAAATAAGAAT
This sequence comes from Pleurodeles waltl, assembly GCF_031143425.1. Lineage (NCBI taxonomy): Eukaryota > Metazoa > Chordata > Amphibia > Caudata > Salamandridae > Pleurodeles > Pleurodeles waltl. The sequence goes on from NC_090445.1 coordinate 1,606,997,451, forward strand.
GAGCCAATCTTCAGCTTCCATTTTCTGCGCGGCGTCAGCGCGGAAGACGTCTGAGCATTTATTTTTTCACGTCTAGAATAAGCTTCTTAATTAGCTGTATCTGCTTAAGTATCTGCTCTCTTCCCTAACGAAATTTAGTGCCACATGCACGTGCACCACAGTGCGATCCCCGAGGTATCACACATCTTAAGATCATCCGATTCATTTTTAATTAAAGCACAACACATTTTGTTTATCTCATTCTCCACAGAGGAAAATCAAATTTTATTACTTACTGACATGCCGCAGTTGTTGGAGGGAATTGCTGCGCAGTCAGAAAGGGAATACCGAGGGCTGATGCCACTAGAAATAATAGTGATATGGAGTTTTTGCAATATTTTATTGGTCCTCCGTCCAAAGAGATTAATGTACGCTTTCCGCGAAACCAGGACTTTTTTAAAATTTTAAATGAACATGCCTTCCTATTTTACCCCAACCGAGATGTGTTTTACAATTGCATCAATCTATTTGGTATTGCTGAACCATTAATTCTCTTATGTTCCAGAGGTCAGCTGTTAGTGGGATTGCTCGGGGGTGTAACATTAAAATGCTAGAAGTAGAGTCAACAGTGGCAACTTAGCGGAAATTAGCCATCTGGGAGAGAGACAGGAACAGACGTGATATTTGTGTTTCCGAGCTGTGCCATCTGTGTCCATGAGGGTGACAGGAGCAAGCAGTCTATCCGCGCCAGATATCACTAATTACTAAATCTAGCCCCTTTAAGCCCCGCCCCCTCTAAGCCCCGCCCCCCGCTGTCACTTCAGTGCGGCCCTCGGCCGCAAACCATGCTTCAATTTTGGCCCCCGAGAAAAAGTTTGTGAGTACCCATGGCCTAGATGAACAATGATGATGTGCTAGTGTAAGTGCCCCTGGGGCAGAATTGAGTCCAGCACCATCCTCAACTGCACATAAGAGTGTCCAATGACCCAAACCTCGGTGATCCCTGCAGCTCCTGCATACACTGGAACTCTTGGGACTTCCAGAAAACTGCACCAGCCAATCTAAGGGAGGACAGGATAGGAAAACAAGAATGCTAAGAGACAAGCACTCACAGCATATGCAGTCTCACATATCTATTTTTAACAATCAGAGGACCACCGGCCAATTCTCCTAACCACTGAACTGGAGAGCCCCATTGCTACAGCCGCCGTGGCAGCCCCGATCCTGAAGGGATGAGTACAGAATTCAGAGGAGTCAAACCCTGCTGCAGGTGGGGAATGCTTGAGAATGTGTGAAAACTGGTACCTGGTTAGCGGTGTACCATCTGCATGCACCAAGACCGCCCCCCACTCCTTGAGGCCACTGAGCTAAGAAGGCTTATAAATTGAAAACCCGACAGCACTCACTACCCATAGCCCTTCGCAACAATATGTGATCGCCCTTCCCCTCTTGGTCCATTTTAGAATGAAGAATGTTGATGGCCTGTGTCCTCACCCCATCCAGCCAATGAATGTTTGCCAGCTGTAGTCCCCTGCAACATTCCTCTTATTTCTAGCCACCAACTCCCTGAGGCTGAGGGCCAACTAAAAGGATAAGGTAAAAGCCACCCTAAATACGGTGGCATCCACCGGGGAGGTGCATATATCCTGAAGAGCCCTCAAAATAGCTGCTAGCTTCACAGGGTCAATAGGGTATCCCATCTGGTCCCTTGGAGCTGCTGCCAGCCTTTCAGAGCCCTCCGTACCAGGAAAGATTTAATCCAATCAGGTGCCCCCTGCAGATGAGCAAAGAAGATATGGAGGCAGTGTGTCATCTAGCGCATGCAACTGACCTTCCCTCTTTCCGAAGGGCCCCCAAGAATGCCATAACTGACAATGCATCAGACCAGTTAGATAACCCCGCATTCCCTAGGAAAGCTGAATAGGCTGAGAAAACCCCTCATAGGCCCTTTTGGTCCTAGGTGATAAATTGGCTGCCACGAGGTCTGGTGATCTTGGGCACAATCTGCCACAGATGCTCCGGGAAGGGCGTTGGGAATTTGACTGCTCCTGGGTGGAAGGACCTGAAATCCTGCAGCTTAAAATGGTACAGGGCATCGGCAGCATTGTTCAGAACACCAGGCACATGCTTAGCTATAAACAAGACATTCAACCTTAAACACAGAAGCACAATCTCTTTCAGAAGCTTCAGGATCATTCAACACTTTGCGGAATGTTAATTAATACACTCTACCACTGCCATGTTATCCGACCAGAATATCACAGACTGATTGGGAAAATGCTCTGGCCACACTGACAAAACTATGAGGATCGGGAACAGTTTGAGAAAAACAATATTTGCCACCAGACCAGTGTATACCCACTCCCTGGGCCAGCACTGTACTCACCAAGCAGCGCCAAAAATAGAACCAAGCCCTTCACTGTCCACTGTATCTGAGAACAGCCCCAGCTCTACAGAGCACCTCAGCTGAATAGGCCACACAAGAGTCTCATGAAGGTCACGCAGGAATGACTCCCAAATTATCATGTCCTGCTTGACCTCGCTGGAGAGCCTGGTGTGGCTCGAGCAATCGACCGCGAAAAGGGACGTCCCATGGGAATGACCCGCAGGGCGAAATGAAGTTGCCCAACCAGGCATTACAAATGATGGAGCCTGACCGTCCTAGCCCTGAGACATACCCGTAAGGCCTGTGAAAAGGCATCAACCTTACGCATCGGAAGCCAGGATACCCTTGCCAAAGAATCTAATTGATACCCAGGAACTCAATTGTGGTAGAGTGGCTTTGCCCTCCGCTAAAAAAAAACTAGACTCACCCATCAGATACTGAAAGATTCCCAAAGCCTCTGCACACTGTCCAGAGCCGGGGGGGGGGGGTCTAGGATCAGTAAGCCATCAAGGTAGTGAAGCACCCACTGATATCATGACTCATGCCTAAAAACCCACTGATTAGGCTGCTGTATACTAAGCCCACAGCTCGGCTGCGGTTGAACGGGTGTGTGTCGGCCCCATTCTCTGTTGCTCGGGAAACGCGTCACGGGTGCCCGTTGTCCCCGTTACTTTTTGCGGTGGCAATGGAGCCTCTTGCGGATGGGTTACGGCAAAGACATAACAATAGAGGTCTGCAGTACCGGCAGCGACCAGTTCTGGTGTCCATGTATGCGGATGATATTGCGTTATATGTGCGGGATCCGCGTCTGAATTTAGATATTTTGTTGGATGAGATTGTACTCTTTGGTACTTTTTTGGGCATCGCGATCAACTAGTCCAAGTCGTGGTTCTGCCTTTATCTGAGGGGGGGCAATGTTCTCCTCCCGGTACCCTATAGCATGGGCGGAGGGATCAGTCCGTTATCTAGGGATCCAGCTGAGCTGCGACGTTGAAACTCTCTGGTTGGCCAATTATGGCGCAGCAATTTCGTGGTTGGAGGAGAAGGTTGAGGCTTCGCAGGCCTTACCGCTCTCGCTGATTGGGCGTATTGCTATTGTGAAGATGGTGGTGCTCCCTAAATTCTTGTATCTGTTTGTCAATCTCCCGCCTCCGCTCAAGAGGAGCTTCTTGCGGCACCTTCGATCTGTTCTGATCCGATTGGTGTGGGCGGGTAGCCAACCTCGCATTTCCTGGGAGAAGCTGACGCTGCCATTTGAGCTGGGGCGGGCTTGCTGCCCCCGATTTGGAGCTATATTATAATTGTGCGCAGGCGCACTTTGCACATTATTGGTTGCGCCCGATTCGATACTTGCCGCACTTGGCACCTGAAAGCGATGTGGTGTGGCCGGATGGTTTGGTGCGTGTGCTCGGGAGCCCGTCTCGGCCTCGACCTCAGGGGTTGACACAGTGGCATGTACAGCGAGGACGTGGAAGGCGGTAATGCAGTATACTGGTGCTGGCATGTCTTTTGCTACTTCACTGCCTGTTATGGCGGTAGCTGATGCCCAGATGTTTCGTGATCGGGGACTGCGTGAATTTCTTCGGGATGCCAGCCTAACGGAGCTGGGAGACTGGTTTGTGGATGGTCGTTAGATCTCCCCTGGAGAAGTGTTCGGCGATCGACGTATCACTACATTGCAGTGAATGTATGTGCTATGCTTCGAGCTCAGTTCCCTGGCCTACCGGAGGTTCCATCGGAATGCCATGCTTTAGAGGTGTTGTGCTGCGCGCAGTCGTCACGCAAACTGGTTACCAAATTATACAATTGTATTCAGGAACAGCGGGGTGACCTTGGTGCGCCCTCTAGGGCCCGCTGGGAGAGAAATGTGGGAGAGCCTATTACAGAAGAAATGTGGCGGAGTTGCTGTACGCATATGAGGGCGCTGTCCCCGAATTATAGGCTGCGGCTGTTGCACTTTAAGTTTCTGCATCGTGTATATTACACGCCTAGTGGGCTTTATTCTATGGGCCTGCGAGCGGATGCGTGTTGTGACCGCTGCCGTGCTCCGGATGCCGGATTTCTGCATCTTGCATGGAAATGTGCTGAGGTTCATGCCTTTTGGGTGGAGGTTCTGCACATAATTGCTGAGATGATCGGATCGAAGATACCCATTTCCCCCAAAGTTACGCTGCTTGGGTATGTGAACGAGATCAGTGGGCCTTATAGAAGGTTGGTGGGTCTGCATTTGTTGCTGACTAAACGCAGAGTTGCTATGTGCTGGGGCAGGAGACGTGAGCCACATAGGCCTGAATAGTTGCGGGACGCTGCCTTTTGCCAGGATCAGCTGATGATTTTTTGGGAGCTTATGCCTGAAGGCTCTCGACCGAAGGATATTTGGGCTCCTTTGCGAGCTTACCTGACAACCTTGAATGGGCAGGAAGAATGATACGCGCTTGCTCGTGGTTTGTTGTCCATTCTCATTCCCCCTGATTGGGCTGTGGTACGTGCATGGCTGATGCTGGTTGGTGCACCTCTGTTTGCGAGCTCTGCCTGCCTTTTGATTTTTGTTTGGCTTTTTCTTGTTTGCTATTTTCCTTCTGTTGTTATTCCTGGCCTCGACATCTGGGTAAGACATCCCTCCTGGACTTTATATGGGGACTATACTGTTTTTGGCGGCTGATGATCTGGACCGGTGCTGATAATACAGAACTTGACATACATTTAGGCGGAACTATGTGCTCGGTTGAACAGTATCTATTTTGAGGCAGAGGAGGGCTGTATTTTGCTACAAATTGTTTCTATGAATGCGGGGCCATTCTTGTTGCTCTTTGTTCTGTACTATGCAATAATCATGAATAAAAGTTAATAAAAAAACAAAACAATGTCATGGCCTTATCCAAAGCGTCCTTCCTAACCATTAATGCTTCCAGCAGCTCCTCAGTGCATGAACGCTTTGAACCTCTATGCCACCCTGCTGCCATGATGGGTAAAAATCAACCAACTCTGTTTAAATGGCACAATCCATTCACCAGACCCTGGGGAGGCACGCTAGACCACTAGACCCTATAACCTAAAGGATTTACAGTAGTGCACCCTTAAGTAACACCAGCACAACACAGCACCAGAGACCAAACCGAGCAGCCAAGAAAAGTAGCCCCTATCAAGTACACTCCACCAACACACCTCCATTCTAGCCCCTAAAATCCTCCCACATTCATAACCACTAACATCTCAGCCCTAACCAGCTACTAACTAGTCAAAAAAACAGAGAAAGTGCACACACAAGCAGTAAGCATTATATCAGAAAAGACCCGCTGTATTAAGCCCCCTGAACAAAACTCCCTCAACCACAGCACCAGGGCCCCCACCGGAGCCGCCACTGAACAGTGCTCGGGTCACGTGAGGTGGAGTCAAACCTGTGTGGCTCCTGGCAAGGTGCACTGGCCTGTTGCTGTGGAGATCAGATCACCCGTTTCCATGTGGTCCTTAAATGCAGAGTGCGAGCGGAGTGTGCTGTCAGTCTTGAGACCTCATAGCTGAATTACGGCAGCACATAAATGAGGGGGGGACAAAGAAGACAAAGAAAACCAACCGACACTGTATGTCTGATGCGGAGGATCAGGAGCGGTCGGCGAGTGGAAATGAAAGACCCGCTCGCCAACTGCAACCCCCTTTTATGGGCGAGGCTGATGGTGTCATTCCTGCACATGACCTGGAAGCTCTAGAAGTGCTTCCTGGGTCACACTGATGCTTCCTCCAACCAGCAGGACCCTTGATTGGGTTTTGAGGGCTCGTTGAGACCCGTCCCCAACGGGGTGCTCCCAGCTAGCGGGGTTACTATATGCGGGCCCATCCTGAGTTGCGGGAGCCTCGTGCACTAGGTGCTGCCCAGGAGATGGGGCACTGACTTCAGGTAGGCCACTGTGTTCAGCAATAACATTCAATTTAAAGGACCTGCTAAAGAGTTCCTCTGCATCCAGCTTTCAGGCAACAATAACAATGTCAAGACAACTCTTGTGATTGATGTTCCTGCTAGAGAGAGATGGAGTTTTGCCTAGTGGAAGTTTCACTCGCCATGAAGTAGTGCAGAGGGTTAATATGCCTGCTTCAGAGAACAGATCTGTATTTTGTGTGGATAGCTGAATAGATTAGTAAATCCAGCCTTTACTGGAGCTTTAAAACAACGGAAATATATGTGAGAGACAGGCTATGGAGAGATGAGGAGCACTTTTGCCTGAGTGTATTGAGGGAATCTGAGGATGTCATGGCAGTGCAATGCCAAAAAAGACTGTCGCACCGGGCGACACCAGTGCCAAAGCTGGCCATGCCAGCACTAATTTTTGGAGACCAGGACCTATTTTTTATCCCCAGACATTGACTAAAAGGAGCAAAAAAAGAGAAAAATAAAGATAGGAAAACAAAACAAAGATGAAGATGAAGATATAAAACAGGGATGAAGACGAACCCACAAGAGTAAATGAAATATAAAAAAAATGTAGGGTAGTGAAAGAAAGGGGCTGGAGGTGAAATCTGAGCAGCCTTGGTATTTCACAAACCCGGCATTCAGGAGAGATAGCTCATCGGAAACCCTTTTTGGGCCCTGCACTTTTTTGTTTTACGAATTATGCACTGACTATGTATATCTCAGTGGGGAAATCATTTAGGGACTGATAAAAGTTAAAGTTCGGCAGACAGGGTACTCCGTCACAAACGCAACTGGGTTCCATGCCTGCATGCAATAGTCCACCTGCTTCATATAGGATCGGGCAAACTGTATGCCTGTCGATGTTGGCTCCATTGATGGCATACTTCTTTTGATTGCCTGACAAAGGAGGGGCAATCGGAGGAAGGACTTTACCAGGTCTGCCCTATTAAGTATTTTTTTCCTGTCTGTCACTGCCAGAACAAAACCTGTTGGAAAGTAGCATAAAAAAAAAAAACAATATTAACCTCCGGGGAGAAAATGGCTTGGTTGTCAGAGTCATTAGTTTTTATTATTTAAAATCAAACTCCTACTTTGAGAGTTTGTTTTTGGCATTGAAAAACTTTGAAAAGTTTGACTGCCAATATGGCTATAAGGTTATGGCTATATGGTTTCAAACTTTTGACTGTGGATAATACCAGTATGGCCGGTGGTACGCTCTGTCAAACCTTTCATACGTTAACAGGAACCGCAATGACAGCGGTTCCTGTCAATGTACAGAATTGTCTTTGATGGCGAAGGTCCCAGAGATGTCAGAGGTAATGTCCTCTGCCATTCCAACGGAGTAGCCTCAATGCGCCAATCTGTAAATCAGGCCCGTGGTTATTTCTCCTCTGAATAGGCAGATCTCAGAGGCATTGTGAGGTTTTGATGAAAACAGATTATAGGAAACAAAATGGCAATGATGGAAAGGGTTTTGTAGTTAGTGACTGTAGTGCTTTCCTCTTATCTAGTTTCTAAGCACTAACATAACACACTAGAAATGCACTTGTGAGGTCAGAGAAGACTTTTATTGTTGTTAATTCTTCCCCAACCCCAATTTTTATGTATGACGAAATAGTAGCTTTCAAGTCCGCGTTAATCAAACAAAATATATCAGTTTGCAATATACACAGCAGGTTATATTTATAAGATATTGAATGCAAAGCAAAACAAATACTTCACCGTGTGGGAACTATCTACAGCTTCATCTTTCTAAGGTCTGCAAGCTGATGACCCCTGTCAGCCGCGGGAAAGAGATTCATCTACCCACACGGGATTGCTGGCAGCTGGCGCCAAGCTCCAGCACGAGGTCCTGCAGATTCGAATCTGACCCTCTGCAGCCTGTTACATTCGTTACAAAGGTGTGCCCCCTCCTCTCAGACCTGGGAAACTGAGCAAGCCTTTTGGAGACTGGCCAGGTCTCGAAGACTACTCCTGTTCCCAAGCTCAAGCGAAGAGAAAAACACCCATGTACTCTCTCTTATCATGTCTAGTCTACTGTGAGAAAAACATCTTGGTTCTCTGGTGCTTGGATTCTCAACTGCAATGTCTAACTCCACGTTAAAGGCAATGGGCAGCTAACCTAAGTATCAAATGCAATGTCTAGTGTCATGTCAAAGCCAATAAGCATCTAAGCTGAATACAAAATGCAATGTCTTATATCATGTCAAAGCCCATAGGCAGCTGAGCTGAATACAAAATGCAATGTATAATATGTCAAAGCCAATAGGCAGCTGAGCTGAATACAAAATGTAATGTATAATATCATGTCAAAGCCAACAGGCAGTTAAGCTGAATACAAAATGCAATATATAATATCATGTCAAAGCCAATAGGCAGCTGAGCTGAATACAAAATGCAATGTCTAATATCATGTCAAAGCCAATAGGCAGCGGAGCTGAATACAAAATGTAATATATGATATCATGTCAAAGCCAATAGGCAGAATATCTAATAGCATGTCAAAGTCAATAGGCAGCTAAACTGAATACATCATGTCAAAGCCAATAGGAATGCAATGTCAAAGCCAATAGGCGGCTAGACTGGATACAGCATGTCAAAGCCAATAGGCAGAATACAGAATGTAATGACTAATGCAATGTCAAAGCCCATAGGCGGCTAAACTGAATACAGAAAGTAATGGCTAATGCCATGTCAAAGCCAATAGGCGGCTCAACTGAACAAAACATACCATGTGCTACTGGTGAACATTGAGCAACTAATATGCGCAGTGGTGAAACACAAAGTCATTGGTCAAAACAAAACTTATCAAATGGCAGTACAGTGACTAATCTAGAAAAAAAGGTTTTCATGATGTTCATCAATTACCAACAAGAGATTGGCTTTACAAAAAGTCTCACATCATATGGAGACCAGGCGGTGGTGGAATGATGCATGGGGATGGTGTGGCAGTGCATTCAATGATGTAAGAGTATGGAGGTGTGATGTGTCGAGCCACCCTCACCTTTCAGGAGAAACCCTTAGGTTTCATCATAGTACTGGTTGACACTGCCATCAACCAGATTTCTTTTATACTAACTCTTGCAGTGGGTAAATGTACTTATACACAGGGTCGCAAAGGGCATTTACATCTGAAATTAGCTCAAGTAAGTCTAAATGAGATGGGAACATAGATGTGAAAAATATTTCTCTTAACCCCTGTGTTTAGCATATTTCTTGTTTACTCTTCAGCTTGTGCCCATGATAAGAATGCACGGGTCTTCAGAGAAAAGTATTGTAATATATTCCCATTGCTCTTCACAGTACAGAGACTTTCACGCTGATTCATCTTCCCAGCTGCAGAGAGTAGCCAAACAGTTGATACATATTTTTCCAGAATCCCAGTGGTGCAGTTGTGTTGTGTTAGGTGGTGTTTGTGGTGACCAGCATTTCAGCGGGGGGCCAACAGACGGGCCAAGGATGCCACGGCCACCCTCGGCTCCCTGTGTTACTATTGAAAATAAAGCATTTCCTCTACAGAACCAGACCCGTTGCAGCACAGCAGCTGAGTCACTTTGCTGACGAGTTTTGGGATTTGAAATGTAAAAGGCTTGACAACTTATGCTGCTGGACTTACTTAAAAGAGGCCCAGTTCGAAATAGTATCTGGGGCAGTGGAGAAGCAGACTCAGAGTGCAGGTGATGTTTCTGAATCCAGACCTGCCAACATCTAAGAACTTTTAGCTGCGTGTGGGGAGTGTATAGGGCCTTGTAGGGGGTGCGCCTTTGAGAAGGACATTGACTATGGTACTTCGGATCCGTAAAGGTATTTTGCTCAGCCTACACCAACAACACAACTTCTGAAGCTTTCCCCAGTGTCCAGAGCCTCCAACCACAAGCTGGAAACACTATGGCCCTGATTTACACTTTTTGACTTTAGCGCAGGTTTGCGTCAAAAAGTTTACCGTCGGCTAGCACCATTCCTGGATGCCAGTCATATTTAAGTAATGAGGCTAGCTGGCGGTAAGGCCCGATTAGCGTCTAAATAAATGACGCTAACCGAGTGGGGGAGGCATAGGGGAAACAGGAGGTTGTGCGTCAAAGAATGGCTCTAGTCAGGTAAGAGTCAGAAAAATGGCTCTAACCTGACCAGCGTCATTACTTGAAGCACAACCCCGTGGACATCTTGCCCCCCTGCACAATGGCCATACTCATGGGATTTTTGTCCCTTGGGCATGGCCATTGGGCACAGTGCCATGTAGGGGGCCCCAACTTAGGCCCCCCTATGGCACTTAAAAAAAAAAAAAAACTTACCTGGACTTACCTGGGATGGGTCTGCCCATCCTTAGGTGTCCTCCAGGTGTGGGTGGAGGTGTCCCTGGGTGCAGGGCAGGGCACATGTGGGCTGTTTCCATGGCCTCTGACCATGGAAAATGGCCCACAGGTCTCCTAACGCCTGCTCTGACCCAGGCGTTAAATAATGGTGCTAAATAGGCTCAGTGCCAATATTTAAGGCCCTCCTCCTCCTGTGCGTGATTTTTGCACGGGAGGATAAATAAGACGCAAAGGCCTTAGAGTCATTTTTTTGCCCAGGAAAGCCTACCTATATCTCAATGACGCAAGGTAGTTTTCCACAGGCAAAAAATGACGTTAACTCCAATATTTTGACGCTACACCGGTCTAGCATCAAAATATAAATATGGAGTTATGTTTGCACTAGACTTGCGTAAAAAGAAATGACGTAAATCCAGCGCAAACCAAGTATACATTTTCCCCTATGAGTGCAAGGGTTTTGAGCTCCTGAAATCACTGAAATTTCCAGCTCACCTTCTGTTCCACCATATGATATCTGCTCTTTTCCAGGTGACTATGTGATGGGAGCCGATATCATGTGACATACAACCACACCATGTGACTTGGGAGGTCAGCCAGCCTTTAACAGCAGATCCCCAATCCCTGCTGTCAGGCTTGGCCACCAGTTCAGTTTACCAAGCTGAGCTCAAGGGTTCAGTCTGCCAAAAAGGTACCCAGTAGCAGTGGCGGCCGGTGACCCTCAACAGTGGAGGGTCATCGAGTCAGGGCCAGTCCCGCGACGCTCCTCTGTCCTAATGGGAGGGCTGCCGCTGCCTAGTAGTACCCACATGCCAGAAGCTACTCTGTTTGTGATGACAGCAGGTCTATTTCAGACAGCAAATCAGCGGCTTCCAGGTGAGCAAAAAAAATCTAATATTTCATTGCAATAATTTTTATTAGCAACTCACCGCTAGACATTATAACAGTTAATCACATTTGACTTATGTCCGAAATGTAACAATAGTACAGCATTTAACCATATATCCCTCTTCTGAGCTCTATCACTATTTCACAACTTTGGAGTAAAGTCGCATCACTTACACTCCACATCTCAGGTTGAATCGACAGGAGTAAGGAAGAGGATTGGGGCCCATCAGGGTGAATTTCCTTACAATATAATCCCAGTCCACGGTGCCTTCTATACATCATTTCTACCCTCCATTTGCTCTCAGCATTTCTGATATAGCAGTGTCCTTTTACCTTCTGAAGCCTAAGGTACTCTCCTTGGCAAATGTCTGTGCCAGGTTTGTGATAGATTTCTAGGGGATGTGGGAGTGGGATTTTAGGAAGTTTCCTTTTTTGCAGTTTGTAATTTATTTTGATAATATCTTTGTTAGCCAGTTCCTTCAATCTGAAGTACTCAAGGATGAATAGTTTTTTTAAGGAGGCACAGCATTCAGCAATGTGTACTATAACATTTTGGCTGCCCAAACAAGTTGATACGAATCTGTGTATTCGCCTGTAACTGCTATGAATCTTGTGACAAGGTATACTCTTGTTATATGAAAAATGCTAATAAAGTGTATTAAAAAATAAGGAAGAGGAGAGCAGTAATACGAATAGCATGGAAATGGAAATATTCTGTATATGGTCACTCCCAAGCCTCTACATCCTCCCCTCCCTCCCTATGGAGGACGCTTCCTCGACACTCATGGATCAAACTTCCCCAATACCACACATGGGAAGTCCATTGAGACTCATCAGAACACCTTCATTTCGAATGTAATCATCCATCTGCCCTATCCAGATTCTGAGAAGAAGGCCTGGCACTATCACTGAGAGAATCATCACTCTCAAAGGAAACCACTGAGCCGCCCATAGCACAACAGTGATATCAGCTGCCATTGAAATTCAACATGAGACACAATAACCGTTTTTTTATATAATTTTTATGTGTGTATTAAATGTATTTCATAAGCAAGTGCAGCATTAATTCTCAGGTCCAGTAAAAAAAACTCTGGTTTAATTTCAGCAGAACTGCCCTCTTCGGAGACCTGAACACATTTCGTCAGATGGGACATACTTAACGCCACACTGGTGTCATTTTTTTACACTAATGTGGTGTTAAGGAGGTCATTTCCCCGAGCCATATGTACAAAGTGGTGCAGTGCATGCATTGCACCACTTTGTAACCCTTGCATCAAATTATGCCTGCACCATGCATAATGTATGCAAGGGGGGTTCTCACGCATGGAGGGCCGTAAAAATGGTGCAGTGAAATTTACAAGCGCCATTTTTAGTGTCATTTTTAACGCCTGCTTGAGGCAGGTGTTAAAGTGACGCTGTTTTCAATTGGCCTCCTTTGACTTGGCAGGATTAGCGCCATAATTCTTGCCGCTAATCCTGCAAAGCGCCACAATATCATCAACATTTTTGATGCTATTGCCCTAACGTGCGCCATGGTGCGCCATATTGTAAATACAGCGGACATGTGGTGTCATTAGGGGGGCGCAGGGCAAAGCAAAATATGCCCCTCAATTTTTGTCTATGTCTCCAATCAAAAGGCAAAAACAGACCAAAAGTTACACAGTGTAATTCCTAGGGCGAGTAGTTATACGTTAAGTAATTGTCAGGCAATGTACCACTACTGTTTATAGCTATCTGCCTTTTTTATTTTTTACTGAAATAAGAGTTTGCATTTGTCTACACCAAATTGTCCTTTTTAATTCAGAATCCAAATTTCTCACTCAATTTATTTTCTCTTCTCTCCTTACAGGTTACATTACTTGGCACACAGGTTGCAGACTGGGGCACATCTTTCTGTGCATCACGTCATCCTCAGAGAGCAAAAGTAAGTTAATACATGAGTGAGTTACACTCAGCCCTGCCATTCTCACTTCTATCTCCTGTGCTTCTTTAATTGTCTCTTCCTGCTTCTTTATCCTGGCTTCCCCTCGTGGCCGGAAACCCTGTGTCGCTTTAACCCAACGTCTCGGACACAACTGTTTTAGGCTCTGATTCCTGAAAACATCCCTATTCCTATTCCCTTCCATTAAATAAGTGTCCCAAAGGGTTTGAAACGTGTGCGCAGGGCCAGCTTTAGCGCTGGTGGCGCCTGGGACAATCTTATTTGGTGCCCCTCCCCCACACGACCTCCTTGGATTCCCTCACTACCACCTGAAAAAAGTGCCCCTCATCTCTCCATAGCCCTTCTCTCACATATATTTCATTTATTTTAAAGTGCTGGTAAGGCTGGCTTTACAAATCTACTCAGCTCCCCACATAAAATACAGATATGTTCTTTGCAGCTGCATATTAACCCTCTGTGCTACTGTATGACAAGTCAAAACTGCCACTAGACAAAACACAATCTTTCTCCAGCAGGAAGAACAATCACAAGAGTTATTTTGGCATTTTGTTGCTCTGCAGGAGGTGCTATTCAATTGAAATTTTTTGCTTAACACAGCTCCCCACTCTCACCTCCCTCGCCCCCCCTAACCGAGGTCAGTGCATCCCCTCCAGGTCAGCGTTCAGCGTCTTCAGTGCAAACTCAGTTCCCCTGCCTTCCTTCTTCCAAGGACAGTCTCCTCCCGATTCTCATCGTCATCCCCCACGCTCCCAGATATTCACTTCTGTGGCAGAGTATCAGTCTCCTCTGCTAGGAAGAGCTGATTGACCATCTTCCTCTCATCTGCTTTCTTTTCGTGCTTTGTGATGTTCTTGTCTGTAGTTGCTGCAGCATCTGACATCTTCTAGGGGAACATAGTTTCCTTGTATTCCAGTCAGCATTCCAGTCTTTTTATAGTGTCTGTTTCCTCCTTTCTTTATTCAGTGCTCTCTTCCTATTCCCGGTCTCAGAAGTCCTTCTTTTTCCCTATTCTTTCCCCTGAAATTATTTCTGCTCACTCTGCCTCCTTTCTGAGTCTTTCTTTTTGGAATAGCACAATTTATACTCCATCCTTTACACATCATCATTGCGCAAAATGCGCATTTACATCTGACATTATATTTACTGGGTGTATTAATATTATTAACGTAGATGGATGTTAAATGCATTAATGTAATGTAATCACTGAAAAACTGAAGTTTTATAAATGTGCGCACTAATGTTCATTTAAAATGCTTATATGCATTCATTATTCACATTTAACATTTAGGCCCTCATTATGACATTGGCGGTAAGTACCGCTTACTGCCATGCTGACTGCCACCAACATACCGCCGCCGCAGCAGATTACCGCCAACCATACAATGACCCACTCGTAGCAATCCGTCACTACACAGCCACACACACACAAGGCCAGAGCCACACACCACCATCACCTATACACCATCCACGCACCTTACATCACACACCCAAACACATCACCCCACACACCCTCACCCACACTACTCACACTACTCCCCTGGCACCACAAGAACACCCCAGGTTCTCAGAGGAGGAGCTAAGGGTCATGGTGAAGGAAATCATCCAGGTAGAGCCACAGCTATTCGGATCACAGGTGCAGCAGACATCCATTACAAGGAAGATGGAGCTATGGCGGAGATTCGTGGACAGGGTCAACGCCGTGGGACAGCACCCCAGAAAAAGGGATGACATCAGGAAGAGGTGAAACGACCTACGGGGAAGGTGCGTTCCACAGCAGCAAGACACCAAATAGCTGTACAGAGGACTGGCGGTGGACCCCCATCTCCTCTTCCACAATTAACAACATGGGAGGAGCAAGTCTTGGCAATCATGCATCCTGAGGGCCCGGCAGGAGTAGGAGTAGGACTGGACTCTGATAAGTCAAATCTCTATTACTATCACCCCCACTACCTGCATGCCATCACATAACCCCACCCTAACCCACACTCCCATCACTTCACCACCTCCCACACTCCCCACCATCACAACCCACCCCTCCCAATACTAAGCCCTACATGTAACACCAATGCACGGACCCCACCCATCACAGATCTGAATGGACACCCATCACTAAAGCATACACAATAGAGAGAATCACCTAGCCCACAGAATAACTACTCACACAAGGCAAAGCTGACAGGGCAATAACAACCATAGAGAGCAACACACCCATGCACAAGATGACACACACAGAAACAATAACACTGCATTTACATCCCCACAGGTTCCCCACCCAACATCACCGGAGAGGAGGTGCCAGCAACATCCACTTCCCCCCAGAAGAGGCCCACAGTGATGACAGCAGCTCTGGACGCCTGGATCTGGATGACCAACCTGGCCCATCAGGGATCTCCGGACAGTCGGTTACCCAGACACAGTCCCATACCACCACAGAGCCTTCCCCCTCAAGAAACACCAGAACAGTGCCCACCTGGCTGGCCCATACCTCTGGCCCCAGGGCACACCACAAGCATAGGACGATGAGGGACCTGGAGTCAGTGGGAGTGGGCACAAGGTTCAGGGGACAAAGGCACAGGACAACAGGGAAGCTGGGAGGACTGCTGTGAGACAGGGGGAGGACAGTCCCAGGGAACCGACTCTCCAGGAGGCACTCACCAACATCCTGGGAGCATACCACCATTCCCAGGAGACGATGGGCCAGATACTGGACAAGTTGCAGGAGACCCAGAGGCTGCAGGAGGGACAGTACCTGGGGATCAGGGAGGACTTGAAGGACATCCACACCACCCTGGTCACCATTGCAGGGGTGCTGCCAGACATGGCCAACACCATAAGGGAGGCAGTGGCCCTTGACACTAGCCAAACCAATAAACAGCCTTCCACCTCCGTTGCCGCTAGTGGACAGGTGGCCCCACCACAGGAACAACAGGCCACCAGCACCCCACCCCCTGCAGAAGGAGGACCACCCCACAAACAGTCCCTGAAGCCAGAGACTACTGCCAAGACCCCCGCCTGGAAATAAGGCTCTCCTGATTGTCACCCTTGTGTCCCACTCTGTCACCCTGTCCACCTTGAACTGCCATTGCTCCACTTCCTATGCCCCCTTGGACAATGCACCTGTGATACAAATAGACTGGATTCCATCCTGGACTTTCCTCCACCATCACCCCCAGCCCATTGCACGTCTCCCTCTACTTATTAGCACTAAAATAAAACCATTTGAATAAATACAAGTATGGAGTCTATCAAACGATTGAATTATGTATTTGTTTAACCAGCTTTAAACACTGCAAAACAACTGTACAGTAATGCATACATAGGAATGACCTGTAGTTGGCCGCAGTCAACACACCAGTAGCGATAGTGGGGCACAAATATCTGCAAAGTGCCAAAGGGTACAGTAAGTGACCATAGAGGTGGGAAAATCAGCCTGCCAGTGACAATGTCAAACACAAAACTGTCAATGTAAAGTGAAATTACAGTGTCTTGCTTGTGTGTCTTTGGAAGAATTGTCGTATTATAGAACTTCTGTTGTCCTCATCCTCATCCTCTGCCTCCTCATCTTCACTGTCCACAGGGTCCACTGCTGCCACACGGCCATCTCCAGCCTCATCCTCCTGCAGAAAAGGCACCTGGCGACACAAGGCAAGGTTGTGCAATATACAGCATCCCACGATGATCTGGCACACCTTCTTGGGTGAGTAGTACAGGGATCCACCTGTTAGATGGAGTTAACGAAACCTGGCCTTCAGGAGGCCGAATGTCCTTTCTATTATTCTTCTTGTTTGCCCATGTGCCTCATTGTAACGTTCCTCTGCCCTTGCCCTGGGATTCCCCACAGGGGTCAGTAGCTATGAGAGGTTGGGGTAACCACAGTCACCTGAAAATATCGAGGGACAACTGTTAGACACACACTAACCCTTAGGGCCCACACAATACCCATACACCAACACCTACTGGGTGGGAACCAGGGATCACCATCACATTTTAGATGCAGCTATTCACCAGGATAAAGGCATCATGCACAGACCCAGGATACTTTGCATTGACATGGGAGATGTACTGGTCCGCCAGGCACACTATCTGCACATTCATAGAGTAAAAGCTCTTTCGATTTCTGAACACCTGTTCATTTCGCTGGTGGGGGGGAACAAATGCAATATGTGTACCATCTAGTGCCCCAATAATGTTGGGGATATGTCTCATTGCATAGAAATATGCTTTCACTGTGGCCAAATCCTCCACCTGGGGGAAAACGATGTAGCTGCGCATGTGTTTAATCAGGGCAGACAACACTCTGGTCAGCACTATTGAGAACATTGGCTGAGACATTCCTGCTAACACGCCCCTTGTCACTTGGAAGGAGCCAGTTGCCAGGAAATGGAGCACTGATAGCACTTGCACAAGAGGGGGGATCCCGGTGGGCTGACGGATAGCAGATATCAGGTCAGGTTCCAATTGGGCACGCAGCTCTGTGATTGTGGCCCTGTCCAGTCTATAGGTGAGGATAATGTACCTGTCCTCCATTGTTGCCAAGTCCACCAGGGGCCTGTACACGGGGGGATGTCTCCATCTCCTATTCATCTGCGGTTGCAATCTAGGGGGCAAACGGTGAGCAGATGGTCAGTATTCCATTTTTCCGAACGCTACACTGCTTTGCATGTTGTGACTGTGACAGTATATTGTTGGATAGGCCCAAATGGTGCCTATGTGTACTGTGACGCAGTTAAGTGCCATCGCCTGCCCCACCCTGAAATAGCGTCCGCCTGTCCTGTATGGAGGGATTTTCCGCTGAGGTTGTGCGCCATTGCGGGAGGCGGTCAAGAACCGACGTGCAACTCCTAATTGGATACCATTGGGCCCTATGGGTTACAGTGGCCAATGGTGATGTACGCCAGCGGTGACGGTACGCACCGCCGTGGACGTGACTGCCATTTTCTATCTGTTCACTCACTTGCTACCTGACCTTCAACAGGAGAGGACCTACACTGCAATGCGGTGACCTGTGTCTGGAACCAACCATGGCTCGTGTCACTGGGAAAAAGGCTCCTGCCTTCACCGCTGTGGAGTTGGAGAGACTAGTGGATGGAGTCCTACCCCAGTACCGAATGCTGTATGGGCCACCAGACCAACAGGTGAGTACACTGTGAGCACGATGCATGGGCATGAATTCATGACATGCTGTGTGTGAGGGCCTTGTGTGGGGGGGTTGGTGGATGGGCCCTGGGCAGCATGCTGCATGTATGGTGGGCAATGTCTGTGCGTAACGGGATGTGAAAGCTATGTTGGGCCATGAGTGTAACAGGCAGGACGGTCTGACTGATACCTTTTCCCATGTGTATTTCTCTGCTGGTCAGCGCCCATCAAAAAAGGGCTTATGGCGTGCCATCGCCAAGGAAGTGTGGACCCTGGGGGTCTACGGCAGGCGGAGAACCCACTGTCGGAAACTATAGGAGGACCTGAGACGCTGGGCACGGAAGATGGAGGAGGCCCAGCTGGGGATGGCCTCCCAGCAAGGAAGGGGTGCACGTTGAACCCTAACCCCCCTGATGGCCCGCATACTGGCGGTGGCCTAGCTGAAGCTGGATGGGCACTTGAAGGCATCACAGCAGCCAGAAGGGGGTGAGTACAGTGCCCCAATATACTACTTACGCAGGGTGGGGTGGCATCCGGGTGGGGAATGTGGGCCTGTCGGTGCCTCTAGCCCAGGCCGGACATTGCAGGGTAGGTCCCATGCTGGGCAGGGTCTGATGTACACCTCCTCCAACCAAGCTAGTAGGCATCCACCACTGGGCAGGGGTCTGTGGGCCTCAGCTATGCTGCAATTGGCGTTTCGTATCCCTGTCCATGGGTTGGTGACTAGAATTGTGACTGTTAGTGCATTGCCTAGTGCATAGGGCTGTTTCCTGTGTGTGTGTGTCATGTATGCCAGCAGTAGTGTTGTTGTCGCCATTGACCCAGGGTATCCTTTGTCTCCCCCCTTTTTGTTTTGCCACTCTGTTCTTATGTGCATTAGCTTCATCTGGCATAGGAGCAGAGACACCGGCGACGGAGAGAGCTTCATCCCACAGGGCCCAGGAGGCCGAATCCACCGACGGAGAGGGCACCAATGGGACAGAGGGTGAGGGGAGCACCAAGACGGAGACTGGAGGGGACAGTTCTGACAGTGATACCTACTCCGGTGGAAGTTCCCTGGTGGTGATGGACACTTCTGTGCCCACCCCAACTACAGGTACAGCCGCCAACCCCTGTACCAGCACCGCCCTCCCAGCAGCCCCTCAGTGTGTTTCCTGTGCCCACTTACCCAGGAGGGTGGGCATCTCCTTCGCCCTAGGCACCTCAGGCCCTGCCCCAGTTAGTCCTCCTTCCCTGAGTGAGGAGGCTATTGACCTCCTGCGCTCCATCTCTGTTGGGCAGTAAGCCATTGTGAATGCCATCCAGGGGCTGGCAGGCCATTTGCAACAAACAAATGCATTCCTAGAGGGCATTCACTCTGGAATGGCGGCCAAACAGAGATCAATCCAGGCTCTGGCCTCCTCCCTGATGGCAGCCATTGTCCCTGTTTCTAGCCTCCCCCATCCAACTTCCTCTGCCCAATCCCAATCCCATTACCCTCAACCCCAACCTATCTCAAGCACATAGGCAGACCAGCATGAACCCAGGACAACACACAGGAGTGGTTCATGCAAACACAAGCACCACACATCATCCCACAGGCACTCACACAAACACCATACAGAATCGGACATACCAACATCCACTGCCTCCACTGTGTCCCCCACCTCCTCCTTGTCCACCTCCCTCTCAGTTGCGGCTCCACTCACACCTGCATGCACTACATCCTCATCCACTACCACCATCACGCCTATCACTACACGCCCCTCACTGGCAGTCACCACCCCCACATCCATGCACACATCCCCTGTGTCCTCTCCCACTGTGTCTGTGCCCCCTGCTCCCAAAGTACACAAACGCAAACACTCAGACACCCAACAGCCATCCACCTCACAACAGCATCCAACCCATGCACCTGCACCCAAACACAGCAGACAGACACCTCCTACAACCACTTCCTCTTCCTCCACTCCCAAACCTTCACCCTCTTCCCGCCCCATTGTCCCTAAGGAGCTTTTCCTCTCCACCCTTGACCTCTTCCCTACCACTCCCTCCCCCCCCCCCCCATGTCCTTCTCATCGGACCAGGGTGGTCAGAACCCAGGCGAGCACCTCAGCCATCCAGTCCACGGTCACAGTAATGTTGACAGCTACTGCAGGTGGGAGAGGATCCTGGGCACGAGGCAGCAACACAGGGTGCCTCAAGGAAGGGCAAGGGGGCACCACCAGCTGCGACAGGAAATGGGAAGGGGCAATCCCCGGCTGCTGACAGGAAGGGCAGGGGGCCTGCACCATCAGGCAAAAGGGACAGGAGGCCTGGTGCTAGGCTCATTCTGAGCCCCCACCGCCAATCATGGTGGTTCAGCCGTCTGAGGATGCATGTGAAGGGCTGGAGCCTCCCCCCACCACTGCCACCAGTACCGCCACTGCCACCACTGTGCAGCCGTCACCGCCGGCGGACAGTGTGTAATCCTGCCTCCATTGGCTGTTTTGCGTCCTTGCCCCAGCAAATCCTGTGGGTCTGACACCCAGGTGAGAGACTGTGACCTTGCAGTCCCCAAGATCTGCATCACAGGGCACAATGCCCCCTCCAGAACCAGTGGAAGAAGCCATCCACTCACTGCATCCTTCCCACTATGAAGCACACTGGGCACAAGGCCCCCTCCTGAACCAGTGGAAGAAGCCATCCACTCACCCCATCCTTCCCAGGATGAAGCTCACTGGGCACAGGCCCACTCCAGAACCAGTGGAGAAGCCATCCACTAGAGAGACTGTCGCTTTGCACTCCCCAGGACCAAGCAGTGGGCAAACCACCCTCTTGAGAGACTGTTGCCTTGCACTCCCCAGGACCAAGCAGTGGGCGGCAAACCACCCACTAGAGAGACTGTGACGTGGACTCCCCAGGACCAAGCAGTGGGCAAACCACCCACTTGAGAGTCTGTGGCCTTGCACTCCCCATGACAGCGCACAGGGCATGTTGCCCCCTCCAGGACCAGTGGTGTTGCACCATCTTCCGGCTGAGGAGCCCCCCACACTTCCTTTCCCCCTGAGGTGCCTGTGTATTTTCGACGTGATGCCCCCTGCAGTGTTCTCTTCGTGTTGTTGCAGGAGTGAAATGGGGCCTTGGCCTTTGTGATGTGGCCCTGTGGCCCACGGACATTGAGGACTGGGCAGTATGTATATACATTTGTAATTTGATTCACTTATTCATGTTATTTTATCGTATTACACTCACTTTCTTCCAATAATTTTGTCCTTGCATTATTCCTGAGGGGTACGGGTGGATTTGTAATGCTTGTGCATTTGGTTGTGTGTATGGTGTTGGGGGTGGGGGTGTTGCATGTTGCGTGTTGCGTGTTGTGTGTGTGTGTGTCACTCTCTTTTTCCTCCCCCTCCCTTGTGTGCTAGGCAGCAGTACTCACCGGGGTCGTCTTCGCCGGCGTTGCTGCTCATAATGCAGGAAAAGGTAGACAAGCATGGGAAATATGTGTAGCTCGGGCTCCATGGCGTCGTGGTTGTTCCCTGAGTCTCCAGAGGTGAATCCTTTGACTTCTGTGTTCTGTTTCCGCCGTGCTTTTGATGTTGTTGGTACTGCCCCGGAAAAGGTAGCGGATAGGCCTGTCGTAATACAGTGGGCGGCACATTGTCTTCCAAGTGGCTGTTGGCAGTTACCGCCATGGTGCTTGTTGATACCTCAGTGGCGGTTGGTGTGTTAAAGTGGCTGTCTGTCTGAGCGGCTTCCGCCATGGTCATAATTCCATTTTTGTTACCGCCGGCCTGTTGGCGGTATTACTGCTGCTTTATCACCGACCGCCAGGGTTGTAATGAGGGCCCTAGTCTTTAAGTTGCATTTATTCAAGTAAAATGTATTCTTCTTATTCACATTTATGTTTACTTTGAAAGTTAATGTGTGCATCTATAACCATGTCTTCAAAATGCACATGAAATGTTTAGATAAAGTCAGGCTAACTTAATTGACTGAAGGGCCTAATTCTAAAATGGGTTTTGAATGGATGGTGTGTTCCTTGTGTGAGGCTTCATGCTAAATCCTTATTCCTTTTTTTCTAGAGGTCTTCTACTGAAGCCTTTGCTATGTTAACACCTTGCATTTCAGAATTTCTCTAAAATTAAATTCCAACCACCCTTATTCCTAACTTAAAATTCTGACTGGATGATTTTAGAATCACTCCGTGTTTAGAAGAAAGAGCAGTGGTTTCTTTATGGAACACTTATTTCTAATTCTCAGCTTCTGTATTGCCGTGGTTGTTATTGCTTTGTATTTTAATTTGGTGAGAATAAACCAATTTTAATATTTCAGCTTGCCTGCTGTAATCCCGTACCTTTTCAATATTTTCATGACTTTCCTATAGATTGGATGGTTATTGATTGGAAATAAATTGCTTATCTTCAATTATGGATTCTTGGTTCTGGTTGTGTGGCCAAATGGGATTCACAGAAATCTAAACTGTTTAATATTGTTGATTCCCTCAATGTCTCAGTCAACATAAAAAGATGTGCCTGGTGAGAGATTGTAAATCACGCTCCTGCGCGGTCTCACTTTCCTAACATATTGCCGCTGTTCAGTTTCACAGGCTCTCATTGCATGGATGGCAATATACCAAAATGCCAGGGGTAGTGGAAGTGACATCGCACATGCTTTGAGCATTGGTTGCATCACAGGAAATGACATACTGTAACCACACCACTAGGTGTATAGTAGGAAGTGGTCACATGACATCACCAAAATAAAAAAAACTGCAATAGTGGCGAAATTACACACTAAATCCAGGATTATTACAATAACAAAAAGGTTGACAAGGGAGATACAAGTCTCCTTTTTTTTCATTATACATGTGCCAGCTGTGCTGCTACCATATCAGAGGTATACCTAGAGGCAGGCATCATGTACCAGATGCTGCCTCATTAGAGCCCCAATGTTCAATGACAGCCCCTAATTCCAGGTACAGACACACCTCTCAGGATGGACTACCACATTCTATTAATTTGTCCTCCTCACAGCAAGGATTGAACCTCAGTAAACAAAGCTGAGTATGACACATGTATTCCTCTCACCTTACCTCGTGATGATGCATCAATTCATTCCTGTCAGGTTAGTGACTAATCGTGGCTGCTGCGACCCATACCTGGCATTCTGTCATAGTTTCAGCGTTATTCAGTGCATTTAGCTTCACGCTCATCTTCCAACAGAGAGAGACTTTGCTGTCCTACCTCTTCCACTGATTGGCTGATTGCTGTTTCTACATTGACTCAACTCCTCATATGCTGTAGTGTACAACCCCTACCAAGAGACTGAACAGGAATGAGAAAAAATAACTAATGAGGAGTGGGGTGTCAGTCTTATTAACAATGAGGGCTTCCACATATTAGAAGATTACACAGAGCCATGAAGCACGCTTCAGCCCAGTGGCCATATGCTGCATGCATGTTACTGGATCTAGGAAAGGCGTCCGATACCTTAGGCTGGGAATACATCTCATAACGATGAGATTAAAGCACAAAGTCGCGTTAAACTACAGACACAATGTTTAATATCGCTAATAATGACCCAATAATTGTATGTTTTTCCTTTGAACCTACATATTAACTTCCAAGTTTAAGTAATTTTTTTTTTAATTTAACAATGAGCCACGACTCCTGCCTCATGCACAATATGTATCACTATATGTAATGCACCTGTAATGCGTTAACTACTCATGTAGCAAGTAAATCTGCATATAACGGTGATTCATATATATGTATCAGTAAATCAATAAAAATTGTTGAAAAATAAAACAATGGATGGTCTGAGGAGTGTGGCCAGGAGAACCCGTCGACAACAAGAACTGCTAAATTACTACAACGAAAAGTACATAAGGATTCCATGTGGGCATACATTTGTGTACACAAATACGCTTCTCCACAACTAAGAGCTGCCATTTACCAGCAACTCATTCCCAAACTCATCCTGTGTCGGACAACAGTGATTAGCCTGGAAGCGCAGCTCCCATCACCCCTACTTTATAGGACCCAGTTCATCTATGGCCCCGTAGGTACAAGGGCAGCGGTATCACGTCCGCTCTGTCAGCTGGACACATTCTGTATTGAAACGAATCGGGAGATGCTCAGTGGATCGAGTCACAGGCACCAGTTTCTCTCGCTACTGGGTCATCAAGGTCAGCAGGGCAGGGACGGGGCTGATGCTCTACATTAGGCAGTCTAAGTCAGCGGACTCTGAATCCGAGTATGATTTTGGAGCCAGTAGTAACCAGACAGTCAGAGTGCATCAGGCTCTGGGTTTTTCCACAGATGCTCAGATGCTGAGTTGGAGAGTCCCTCTGCCACCTATTCTCACAGGCAGAGTGCAGCAGGCCAGAGACATCTTAATGACTTGTGGGCCCATGGGCAATATATATTTTGGACCCCCCACACTCTCCCATTTGGAACAACTTTGAACTTGCTGTGGTGCATTGTGTACAAGAGAGAGAAGGCACTGCAGAGCCACATTTATTAAGTATGGCCTGCTGCTGCTCGCGACCCCTGTGATGGCACACAAACAGCCTCAGTTATCGATGGCACAGTGGTTCAGAGGTGTGTGTGTGTGTGTGTGTGCTGTCTAGCGTAGGATTTGTACTGGAAGCATGCCCTTTCAATGCGAAACGTGTGCCTAGACAATTCGTAGATATTTCACACATTGTACATGTGTTGTACAGAACAGCACACATGAAATATGTGGATTGTTCCAAGAAATGTAAACATTTCTCCACGTTAACTCCTGCTTCAAGAATGCATGTTGTTTCTGCCGTAAAGCCAGGTCTGGCTATCCTAGTAGATAGGGCTTTGAGTAAATACCTATGGGGGCTTATGCTAATCCACCCTAGTATTGTCTTCTTGATGGTGAGTGGTGCCAATCAGCACAAAATGCTATTTTAGCTGCAAAAATATGCTCTTTTCAAGCACAAAATACCACTTGCCATGGAAAGTAAATACCCTTGCAAGAGTTTTTGCTGCTTTGTGTCAGTTTGTTTGACTGTTCCCTTTGCATACCCTTAGTAAATCTGGTCCAAAGTTCCAGCTAAGCATGCTGTGCTCTCAAATTAGAAAATGAAGATGCTTATTAGGAGAATTGTAACTATGGCAGGAATTTTGACTGTCTTTCTCACTTTACTAGGAAGCCCTTTGGAAGTTGGGGGGTCTAGGAAATTGCCTTAAAATGTCTCTGCAGCAGGCTTAGCATCCAGCCCACCACATGTAGAACTCTCTGGTGGCTATAAGTCCATGTGGTGAGCACAACCACAGACAAACCCCTGACCACCCCTCGACTGGCATGGGCAACTAGAATGGTAGCAGATGTTTCTATCACGCTCAGTCAGACACCGCGGGTGGCAAGTATTTATTACCTGGAGCCACCCATGATTAAAATGACCTCTTATACATTTTAAATAATGTGATAGTTTAAATCAGTGTGTTCATGCACAACGCTAATTAAATGGCATTAATCCACAAAAACTCTGATGAGTGACACTTGGCAGAGGTGACACCTGCAGCAGGGACCTACACATTAACATTCAGTAGTAAAAATACTAAAACCTACCATTAAAAACACGAAACACCATATGCCAATTTCTTAGATTCCATTCACGAAAATAGTGCACTGTGTTTTTGAGAATGGAATCTGATTTTGCAAACCAAACTATGTTCAGTTGGGAGTTTACTTTGCAAATTTACCATTCACAGAGGGTCGCGGAACAACTTGCCTAAGTAATAATCATTAGGCAGGTTGCAATCTGCAACCATGTGTTGCATTCCCAAATAGTAATCTTTTTATCTTTTTTTTAAGCAGAGTGTGCTCCTTAACTAAACTAGTGCCACTTAAAAAAAAAGGTTTTCCTGTTTGGCAATCTTCAGGGAGGGCAGACAGTGATCCACCATTGCCTACTCCTGTTGAGGGTGCCAACCCAATTCCAAAAGTAAGGGGTGCCTAGGAGACCACTTCACTTTCCCTTTGTGAATCAGTTACCACCTCCTTTGCGGAGTCAGTAACTATTCAATTGTTTGCTACCATAATTGTATTCACACACCATTGAGACGTACCATACCAAATCGAGATGTCCCTTTCATGCACTTTCCAAACTGCTATTCATTATGGGTCGCAAAACCCACTTTACAAATCAGGTTCTCTTACAATGAGTTTTGTACATTTGAAATCGGGGTTTTGTGGTCGCAAATCCAGTGGTTGGGAATATTGCATGGTTTGAGATCACAAAGTCCTTTCATACTTTTGGCTTCCTATTTTGTCCTGTCCATTTGTGAAAATGATCTCATTATTAAGTCCCGGTTGCTTGGTTTTATTTGCAATAAAATGGCACATGTCATAGATAAGGCAATTAAATGGTACACCTAAGCACACTGAACACAAGGAAAGGCACACATACGTAATTTCAAAACTTCACATCTACTGTGGCCGATCAATAGTACAGACAGGTGAGCAAAGACTACTGAAATGAGTAGTGCTTAATTAAAAAAAAAAAATAGTGCAAGTAGCTGTGCTCAGAGGCCTGTGGCAGGGAAGTGAACACCGATGTGCCGAATACAAAGGCTGCCTAATCCACCTCCATGCCTTTTTAAATGGGACTCACTGCCCATGTATCTTACTCTTCAAAGTTCCTGCTTTCTCCCTTTGTAATGGTTTTTCCGTCTTTCTCTTCCTCCATCTTTCCATTTTGTGTGTTTTTTCCTCTTTGCTCTCTACCTCTTGGGGAATATGTGATGCAGAGAAATGAGTGCCGGTCCTCACAAATAGGTGCTGGTGGCAACCACTGCAACCAGCGGCTAAAATCAAGCACTGGAAATTAGACTTTTTAACTCCTTTATATTGCCCCGCCCAGTGACTCTGTGGTCTGGGAGGCCTTGAAGGCTGTGTTGCTAGCCAACAAGATAGCAACTCCTTAGTTGGTGGAGCAAATTGAAACAGTTGCAAGTTTCATCCATGGCTTGTGCCCCAGCAAGTGAAGTCCGGAGCAATTGCAAAGCTATTTTTGTTTTCAGTTAATGTCCTGTTTCTTCTGTTTCTGGTGCTACTCTTAGGCGACCGTCTAAAGGATGGTGTTGTGTTGTGTGTGACGGCTAAAAACTGTACTTTCTTATATATGTCACAGAGGCTGGGCGTGTGGTGGAGTGAAAAGGAATGAGGTACGGGATGCCTGTGATTACCAGGCATTCTTGTGTGTGGGTGTAAGTGTGTGGGAATGTGAAATTGTCTGCTGGTGGGAAGAGTTTTGGTGCTGTGCCTGATCGTCAGGGCTCCTCTTATTAATCTTGCTGCTTTAATTGGAGGAAGGAAGTCTGAGAGACAGTTGCAAGGGCGAACATACCTACCACCCATGTAGGAGATTCAGATTCAGTTCCAGGGTGGGTAGTATCCGAAGTTCTGTGCCATCTGTACCTCCGCCCAGTACAGGACTCAGGTTGTGTTCAATGGTACAATTTAGCATTTGCAGTGGGGGAGTCAGATCTTGAACAGCTTCCTGAATTCACAGTTGTCTTAAATATGTATTGCCTTTGCCACAAGAGAGTTTCATAATTTAGCTTCCTGTATAGCGAAGGATGCTCTAGTGATTAGCACATTCTTTTGGGTAGGGAACGTAAGCCAATGTGATGGTTTAAAATATAGAGTTATGTTCTGTGAGTATCTTTCCAGTTTTATTTGGATGAACAATGGGCCCTTGTTGTAAATGCCCCTGTGAGCAAAGCAGAGTGCCCTGTGAATGGACTCTGATTATGTGTAACCAGTGAAGCATTTAGAGGGCTTTTGTCATGTGATTACACAGGAGAAGGTGAAGAAGTGCCTTGATGCAACTTTTTGGAATCTTTGCAGACTTTGAAGTAGGTAGAGAAGAGTCCCCATGTGTGCACTTTGTTTGCATAATCTATGCGAGAAATTACAAGAGCGCTGGGTGCCTGTAGAGTCCGAATGAGGCATGGTGTATAAAGCACTCCTTGTGACTTGGTTCACATAGGAAACCACTGATAGACGGCTTGTGTTGATCTGAGCTCCTGGGACCACAAGGTTGTAGGCCTCAGTTCTACAATTCTTCATCGATTATGGAGAGTTACATTTAAGTTGTTTACTCAGCACATGGTGGTGGTTTGTGAACCCATCTGAACCTTTTGTGAACCTTATGTGAGCATGGTCAGTATATGGTTTGTGAACTTCTGACTTCAGGTTTCACAATTATGCCTGATTTGGGAGATGTTTGGGAGTTGTGAAATATGTTTGACTTGGAATGGCATCAGGCACCTGGATTCACAAACTGAGGGCTCTGTTTAATAGCGGTCAATTGGGACATTGTCTACCCCCTTTCCCTTGGACAGTGCCCTCGTGCCACAGGAGCTCAATCTGTGAGCAACTTAGCACCAACACAAGTTGTTATGGGGCTTGGTTTGCAAACACACACTGCAATTATAAGAACTTTTGAGACATTGAAGTCTAATGTTTGTGATGACAACAAAACATATGACCACAAGATTAATCCTTTCAATGCTGGTTTGTCGATTTTATAATCACAAATAACTGATAACATAATTAAGAGGCTTCCACCAAACCACAGAGGGGATGGATCAGTGTTGGCACAAGCACTGTCTTGATACCATTTCTGCTGGAAATTTGTCAGTAGTTTTGTTCACAGTGGAAAGCAATTCGCCATTTCATGGTGTGCTTGCAAAAGCAGTGTATCTGGGTTTCAAAATCTGCTTGCGATTTTATGTTGGCGCAGGGTCCTCTTGTGTTTGTGTATTCTGTCTTTTATATGCATTAGGATTCTTTTCGGTTCGTCTGTTTTTTTAATCATTCGTCTTTGTGCCGAGCTCTCTCGTGTTGTGCTGGAGAATGAGAACATGTTTTGAGTTGATTTGCTTTTGCCCAGTATGTATGCCAAGGAAAGTTGGGCGTGTACTGTTTTCGTATTTATCCCGCCTTTGTTGCTGACATTTCACGGAGCACTTTTAACTCATTCTTTTAATGATTACATAGTAGCAAAATTCGCTTGGTAGTGTGAAATAAGTCACAATATCGAAGGAAGCAACTCTTATTTTGTCCACATGGGGGCACTAGCAGTATGTCTCTAGATTAACCGAGAAATGCGGAAAAGGCGTTTCCTGCAAAACAAAGCATCACAGAAATGTCTATATAAACACACTCTTCCGAAATTATTCCGGACACCACCTGAGTCCTCAGACCTTGTACTCGAATTTATTGACCCAGAAGGAAGATGCAGTTTTCGACTGTCGATTAAGGACAAATTGATAGTGGGTAATTCGTTGACAGACGCTGCTATTAGGGGAGAGAATGTGGTGTAACCGCCGGAGCTGTCCCCTTTGTCGATAGAGAACCAGGTTCAAGTCTCTGCGCCGGCTCAACATCTTTGATTGTTGGCAAATCCTTTACTCTCCCTGTGCCTACCAAAAAAATCCTTTAATCTCCCTGTGCCTACCAAAAATGAATATGTCCTTGTGTAAGGTAACTGGTGTCCATGCAAATCGCTCCAATACCTTCGGGTAGAGTTCGCGCTATATGCAAAAATATGCCGTCTATCTTCCCCGTGTGACCCTGACCCTTCCGTAGGAGTTAGTAATGTTTTGACTCTACCACATTGGTGTGTACAAATGTAACCATTTTATCACCTCCTTTGGTAAAGCAGCTCTTCTAGGTACTGGACAGAACCCATACATGCCCAAGGGCGTAGCTTGGCCAGTGTGATTGGGGGCTGTTAGCTTCGGATTTCCTGACAATCACGCTGGCACATGATGATAAAATACAATAAGCTGGGTGCAGAAGAAGACCTTAAAAGTCAGTGTAAAGGGAGAGGAATGGGGATTGGTAGGTGTACCACGCAAGAGAAATCACATTATTTAGAGAAATAGCCAACATTTCAAAAGTTTTTTCAAACAGAGAGAGGGAGAGTCTGTGTGTGTAAAACTTCCTGGTGAAATCTGACAACCATCTCACCATACCTGACTGAAAGCACCTGCACCCAACTGATTGTGACAAATGTTCCTCTCATCTTCTTAACGGATCTGGCCTTTAGAAAAGACTGGGCACAGATCGTGTGGAAGTACACGAGGCAGTAGCTCGTTCTCATCATAAATACCTCGAAATAGTTGGCTGAGAGCGTCACCGTTCAGATTAACATGGCAGAGTCAACATTTAAAATGACTGTACAATTAATTCTGTTTAAAACACGTTTGCCAGAAATTAACTCTGAGTTGAATGAGAACAAAGAGTGTTTGGCACGACAAAAAATATCCAAGCTACAAAAGTATATCAAGATGTTTAGCAAAGAAAATATTTTTCCCTACACCAAAGGAGGTTTTCAAGAGGAAGCTGGATGGAGGTCATCGTATGAAGCCCCAGGTCCCCAGAGGAAACCACAACACTACAGTAGTAATCCCAGCACTGAGGGCTGGAGTAGTGATGAGGACTGGAGAAAGAAACAACAATATTTTCTGCCATTACCACTTCCTTATTAGGAACCTCCAATGTGGCAACCTTCCTATCCTGTTTACCAACCGCACCCCATTAGCAAGAGGCCGGGGCAGAGGAAGAGGCAGAAACAGAGGAAGAAGCAGACATGTCCAGTGGGAAACAGAGGAACCCCAGATGGTCACAAGGAGCAGAGGGAAACAGATACTCAAGAAAACCTAGTGGTGAATTTATCATCAAGATCCCTAACTCCAACAGAAATACAGGTGTGAATAAAGGATTGGGTTTCGTCCCTACACCTAAGGTGGACCCGTTCAAATTTAACTGCGAATGAAATTCGTCTGCACTTTTTTTCTTTAAAGACCAACCTAGGAGGACCCACCCCGAGGCCTCTGCTTTGAGAAATGTTCGATGTTTACACCTTCATCTAACATAATTCCATGCTAGGTCCTTACGTTTGAGACAGCGGTCCTGAATAATGTTCAGATGACACACAGCCTTTTCACAACCTGTCCAGACTAAAGAGAGCAGCTGTCAACACTCCAGCTAATGACGAGGAGATTACTATAAAACCGTCCGATAAGGGAGGAGCTGTAGTGATCCAGGACACAGCAGCATATCAACAAGAATGTGTGAGACTGCTGGGGGACACTACATATTACAAGCTGATTTATAGTGATCCAACTCTGCTTCTTTTGCAGACCATCAAGATTATGGTGGAAGAAGCAGAACTTTCTGGGTGGATTACCAAACACAAGGTGGAATTGTTATGCAACAAACAACTGCATATTCCTTACTTCTACTGCCAACCTATGATACGAAAGGGCAAAATACCCCCTCCTGGATGCCCTACAGTCTCTGGTATAGGATCGGTATTGGAATGGCTGTTCAAATTCTATGATCACTTCCTTAGACCAGTAGTACAATGCACTTCCACATACCTCACCCAAGGACCCACTGATGTCTTGATTAGTATGATGTGGAAGCACTATACACAAGCATACCCCAGGCAGCCACTTTAGCAGTTGTTAAAGAGACGCTGTTATCTGAACAATGGGACTCTCCTACGCCCACACATTTTGTGGTGGCATGTGCAACCATTACGTTGAGGGAGAACTTTTTCCAGTTTGAAGATCAACTGTATCATCAGATTAGAGAAACATTCATAGGTAGTACCTTTGCTCCATCTTTGGCCAGCCTATACATGTTTACATTTTGGGTACTAATAATCCCTTTACCAATTATATTAAATTATCGCGGCTTTACATAGACAACATTCTAATTGTCTGGCAAGGTACAGATAAAACCATGCCTACCTTTACTGATTGGATCAACACTTTTGATAAGCATTTGAGGTTCACTGTTACAGCCTCTAACAAACAGATTTAATTTCTGGATTTTCATCTCACCCTACATCAAGGGCTTATACAGACATCTACCTCTCATAAACCTACTGATCAGAACAGCTTACTCCTTTATGATAGCCACCATCTGAGGGCTCTACATGCCAACTTACCCTTCAGTCTATTCTTGTGGTAGCGACAAAACTGTGGCAACATAGAAGATTACCACAGAAAAGCCAAAAAAAGTACACAGAAATTGGTGAATCGCCATTACCCCCAAGGTGTTACCAACTCAGCAAGGAAACATGCAGAAATATCAATAGAAATACTTTATCACTGACCCATCCAAAACCTCAACAAACAAGGCTGACCTTGAAGGGGTACACTGGACCGACCAATTCCTCCCTTTCCCTCTCTATTTCGTTTTCATTTCTTTGACCAGCCAGGCACTGGAGAAGAATGGCGGGGTCTCTGGTTTGATGAACTAGGAGAAGTCAGTGGACTGGACGCCTCTCCAGATTCTGGCTTGCTCTATCCCCATTCTTTGGCTACGGAAGAGGGAGCGTCCTATGCTATGGTGGTGCACACAGCAGAGGAGGTCCTGGACCTCGAACTGCCCTCAGTGCAAGTCAGGACAAATCTCCTGGCAGAGGTGCCAGGGGCTTCATCTTTCAAACCAATGTTGCCCTCTAACAAAGCCCTCGCTGATGTCCTGCAGGGGACCTGATCCAAACCCAGCACAGTGGCTCCTGTAACAGGACAATCGGCCGCCACCATCACCTCTCCCAACACCCTACCCCCAAGAGCTTGGTAGTCCAAGCCTCGACTTCCCAGGGCACCTTCCCTTCCGCACCCCCAGATAGGGAATCCAAGAGGCTGGACCAGCTTGGGAAGATGTTTCCTTCCAGCAGCCTTGCATTGAGGTTGGTGAACACCTCATGCTTATTGGGCCGTTAATCCCGCACTTTGTGGGATAATGTGGCGCACATGCTACCCAGGTCACGGAGGACGCACAAGCCATTCTCTCCCAAGCAGTGAAGGACCGTAGAGATGCAGCAAAGTTCACTACGCGGTATGGCTTAGGCACAACTGATTTGCTAAGCAAAGAGATTTCATCGATGGTGGCCCTTTTGCACCACACCTGGTTACCGACATCTGGCTTTTTGGGGGATGTCCAGGCA
This sequence comes from Pleurodeles waltl, assembly GCF_031143425.1. Lineage (NCBI taxonomy): Eukaryota > Metazoa > Chordata > Amphibia > Caudata > Salamandridae > Pleurodeles > Pleurodeles waltl. The sequence continues at coordinate 1,607,030,979 of NC_090445.1, forward strand.
GACCTTATTGACATGCACTTCGATGGGTTGCACCTATTTGGTGAGAAGGCAAACTCAGGACTTTAAGGACTCCCAAGCTACAGCCAAGTCTTTGGGCCTCTGGGCGAGTCCTCTCCAGTCGTCTGGCTTTCGCCCCTTTCGTGGCTAAGGAAGGGGCATGGCACCGCGCCACCCACATACCAGCCACTGTTCTGCACCAGGCCCACAGCTAGTGGTGGGGGTGCGATTGTGGTGCCTTCAGACCCAGAGGGTCTGGCCCAAAGTCATCCGCCACCCAGCCCCCTGCCTCTACAGTGTCCAAGCCTTCCTAGTTTGAATGTGCAAGACCATACTTGTCCAATTGGAGAGGGAGTATGTTATCATCTCCCTCACAGGCGGTCCATGACATCGGACAAATGGGTCTTGCAGATCATACAGAAGAGCTACTCCCTACCCTTCCTGTCCTTTCCTCCTCCAATTCCTCCCTCAAAAGAACGGCTGAGGGAGGATCATTTGATTTTGCTCTGCAAGGAAGTTACATCTCTCTTGGCCAAGGAAGCCATAGAAAGGGTTCTGATATCAGAAGTAGGGTGTGGGTGTCATTCCTGCTACTATTCTGGATTTGCAGGACATCAATCTCTTCCTCGAGAAGGAGAAAATCAAAATGCTCACTCTAGCCTAGGTCTTCTTTGCCCTAGACCAAGGAGACTGGATGGTAGTGTTGGACTTGCAGGATGCGTATTTTCACATCCCCATCCTGTCTGCCCATAGGCGTTACTTGCGGTTTAAGGTAGGCCACGAGCACTTTCAATTTACCGTGCTTCCCTTCGGCCTTACCAGTGGCCCTCGGGTGTTCACCAAGGGGATGGTGCTGGTTGCAGCTTATCTGCGCAGGTTAGGGGTTTCAGTCTTTTCCTGCCTCGACAACTGGCTGTTGAAGGGTCCTTCACCCCAGGCTGTCGTCTCCCACCTCCAGACTACGGCGGACCTCCTGCATTCACTGGGGCTCACTATAAACATGCCGAAGTCACACCTGACTCCCTCTCAGACACTCCTTTTCATTGCAGTTGTTCTGACACAGTGCAGTTTCGGACTTATCCTCCAGAACAGCGAGTCCAGGATATAAAGGGTATGATGCTAATGTTTTGGCCTCTATCCTGGATTTTGGTGAGACAGACTCTGAGGCTACTGGGCCTCATGGCCTCCTGCATCCTGTTAGTAACTCATGCCAGATGGCATAAGCTGGCTCTGCAACGGGACCTGAAGTTCCAGTGGGCGCAGCATCAGGGGGATCTCTCTCACAACGTCCAGATCTCAGAGGGATCTGCAAAATATCTGAAGTGGTGGTTAACGAACCGAGATTGGGTCAGAGGCAGACTACTCTACCTTCCCCAACCAGACCTCACAGTAGTGACACATGCATCACTTCTGGGATGAGGCGGCCTTCTGGTCTGGGAGAGGTAGAGATCAGGGGACTCTGGTCTCTGGCATAATCCAGACTCCCTATCAACCTACAGGAGCTCCGGGCAATCCAGCTAGCGTTTAAGTCATTTCTTCCCTTTGTTAAGGGGAAGATAGTGCAGGTGTTCACAATCAACACCACCACAATGTGATACTGCAACAAGCATGGCAGTGTGGGGTTGTGGACCCTTTGCCAAGAGGCCCTGTGTCTCTGGACATGGCTGGAACAGCAGGGCATAACCCTGTTGGTTCAACACCTGGCAGGTTCTCTGAATGCCAGGACGGACAAACTCAGCCGTCGATGCCTAGCAGATCACGAGTGGCATCTCCATCAGGAGGTGGCACAGGGACCCTTTCTGCAGTAGGGAGAGCCTTGGTTACATCTGTTCACCTCCAAAGAGAACACACAATGTCAGCAGCATTGCACGTTGGAATTTCCAAGGTGGCACTCACTCGATGACGCTTTTCATCCTGAGTGGAGCTCACACCTCCTGTACGCCTTTCTACCCATACCACTTCTGCCCAGAGTTCTCAAGAAGATCAAAAACGACTGGGCCCAATTAATCCTTGTGGCTCCGGACTGGGCACGGAAAGTCTGGTATCCCAAGCTTCTGAAAATGAGCAGCAGCAGGGAACGGTTCTCCACCTGAACCTGTCAACTCTGTGCCTTCATGCATGGAGACTGAGCGGCAGCAGTTGACAGCTTTCGACCTTTCTCTCTAAGTCTGTAAAGTTATTTTGGCAGTTAGGCATCCCTCTGCCAAGACGCTATACGTCTGCCATTGGAAACGTTTTGTAGATTGTACAGAAAGTTCTATTGATCCTCTTTCTGCCACTCTCTCTGACATCCTTCTCTTTATTTTATCCCTTGCCCACGAGGGATCTGCATTGTGCACACTCAAGGATATATCTATTTGCTCTGCATGCTTTTCTACGGCTGCCTGATCAGCCTTCCTTGTTCAAATCACCTATTGCAACACAAAAGGATGATGGACGGAGTGCTGAACAAGGCAAACACTCACCCCCAGTCACAGATCTGGCTTTAATCCATTGTTATTTTGCTCACCATGACACCCCAGTTTGGGCCCAGCCATATGCAAATCAGTCTTGACCCTGTTCCTCATGGGAACAATCCAGCCCAAACTTCCAGGGCAGGTCCTCGCTGGACCGGAAACAAGCATCCTGGGACCAGTTTCAGGGTATCACCCTTCATCAGCCAGGCTAGCTTGAATCCCGTGGCACAGTGAGCATGGGACCCACGTCTGGGCATACCCTTCCCACTTGAGGCAACTTTAGCAACACAAAAGGATGCTGGACGGAGTGCTGAAGAATGCAAACACTCACCCCCAGTCACAGATCTGGGTTTAATCCATCGTTATTTTACTCACCATGCCACCCCAGGTTGGACCTAGCCATATGCAAATCAGTCTTGACCCTGTCCTTCATGGGAACAGTCAGCCCGAACTGCCAGACCAGGTCCTCGCTGGACCGGAAACAAGCATCCTGGGACCGGTTTCAGAGTATCACCCTTCATCAGCCAGGCTAGCTTGAATCCAGTGGCACAGTGGACACGGGACCCACGTCTGGGCATACCCTTCCCACTTGGGGCAACTTTAGCAACACAAAATGATGAGGGACGGAGTGCTGAACAATGCAAACACTCACCCCCAGTCACAGATCTAGGTTTAATCCATCATTATTTTGCTCACCATTCCACCCCAGTTTAGACCGAGCCATATGCAAATCAGTCTTTACACTGTTCCTCATGGGAAGAGTCCAGCCCGAACTTCCAGGCCAGGTCCTCGCTGGACTGTAAACAAGCATCCTGTGACCGGTTTCAGGGTATCACCCTTCATCAGCCAGGCTAGTTCGAATCTAGTGGCACAGTGAGCACGGGACCTACGTCTGGGCATACCCTTCCCACTTGGGGTAACTTTAGCAACACAAAAGGAAGATGGACAGAGTGCTGAACAATGCAAACACTCAACCCCAGTCACAGATCTGGGTTTAATCCACCATTATATTGCTCACCATGTCACCCCAGTTTGGACCCAGCCATATGCAAATCAGTCTTGACCCTGTTCCTCATGGGAACAGTCCAGCCCGAACTGCCAGGCCAGGTCCTCATTGGACCAGAAACAAGCATCCTGGGACCGGTTTCAGGGTATCACCCTTCATCAGCCAGGCTAGCTTGAATCCTGTGGCACAGTGAGCACAGGTCCCACGTCTGGGCATACCCTTCCCACTTTGGGCAACTTTAGCAACACAAAAGGATGATGGACGGAGTGCTGAACAATGCAAACACTCTCCCCCGTCACAGATCTGGGTTTAATCCATCGTTATTTTACTCACTGTACCACCCAAGTTTGGACCCAGCCATATGCAAATCAGTCTTGACCCTGTTCCTCATGGGAACAGTCCAGCCTGAACTGCCAGGCCAGGTCCTCGCTGGACCGGAAACAAGCATCCTGGGACCGGTTTCAGAGTATCACCCTTCATCAGCCAGGCTAGCTTCAATCCAGTGGCACAGTGAGCACGGGACCCACGTCTGGGCATACCCTTCCCACTTGGGGCAACTTTAGCAACACCAAAGGATGATGGACGGAGTGCTGAACAATGCAAACACTCACCCCCAGTCACAGATCTGGGTTTAATCCATCGTTATTTTGCTCACCATGCCACCCCAGGTTGGACCTAGCCATATGCAAATCAGTCTTGACCCTGTCCTTCATGGGAACAGTCAGCCCGAACTGCCAGACCAGGTCCTCACTGGACCGGAAACAAGCATCCTGGGACCGGTTTCAGAGTATCACCCTTCATCAGCCAGGCTAGCTTGAATCCAGTGGCACAGTGGACACGGGACCCACGTCTGGGCATACCCTTCCCACTTGGGGCAACTTTAGCAACACAAAATGATGAGGGACGGAGTGCTGAACAATGCAAACACTCACCCCCAGTCACAGATCTAGGTTTAATCCATCATTATTTTGCTCACCATTCCATCCCAGTTTAGACCGAGCCATATGCAAATCAGTCTTTACACTGTTCCTCATGGGAACAGTCCAGCCCGAACTTCCATGCCAGGTCCTCGCTGGACTGGAAACAAGCATCCTGTGACCGGTTTCATGGTATCACCCTTCATCAGCCAGGCTAGTTCGAATCCAGTGGCACAGTGAGCACGGGACCTACGTCTGGGCATACCCTTCCCACTTGGGGCAACTTTAGGAACACAAAAGGAAGATGGACAGAGTGCTGAACAATGCAAACACTCAACCCCAGTCACAGATCTGGGTTCAATCCATCATTATATTGCTCACCATGCCACCCCAGTTTGGACCCAGCCATATGCAAATCAGTCTTGACCCTGTTCCTCATGGGAACAGTCCAGCCCGAACTGCCAGGCCAGGTCCTCGTTGGACCGGAAACAAGCATCCTGGGGCCAGTTTCAGGGTATCACCCTTCATCAGCCAAGCTAGCTTGAATCCAGTGGCAAAGTGAGCACGGGACCCACATCTGGGCATATCCTTCCCACTTGTGGCAACTTTAGCAACACAAAAGGATGATGGACGGAGTGCCGAACAATGTAAACACACACACCCAGTCACAGATCTGGGTTTAACCCCTTCGCTGCCAGGCCTTTTCCCCCTCCTGTGCCAAGCCTTTTTTTGCCTATTTGGGGCAGTTCGCGCTTAGGCCCTCATAACTTTTTGTCCACATAAGCTAACCAAGCCAAATTTGCGTCCTTTTTTTCCAACATCCTAGGAATTCTAGAGGTACCCAGACTTTTTGGGTTCCCCTGAAGGAGGCCAAAAAAAATTGGCCAAAATACAGTGAAAATTTCGTTTTTTTCAAACAAATTGGAAAAAGTGGCTGCAGAAGAAGGCTTGTGGTTTTTCCCCTGAAAATGGCATCAACAAAGGGTTTGCGGTGCTAAACTCAGCAGCTTCCCAGCTTTCAGGAACAGGCAGACTTGAATCAGAAAACCCAATTTGTCAACACAATTTTGGCATTTTACTGGGACATACCCCATTTTTGCAATTTTTTGTGCTTTCAGCCTCCTTCCAGTCAGCGACAGAAAAGGGCATGAAACCAATGCTGGATCCCAGAAACCTAAACATTTCTGAAAAGTAGACAAAATTCTGAATTCATCAAGGGGTCATTTGTGTAGATCCTACAAGGGTTTCCTACAGAAAATAACAACTGAAAAAGAAACATATTGAAATTGAGGTGAAAAAACATCAATTGTTCTCTACGTTTTACTCTGTAACTTTTCCCTGCAATGTCAGATTATCGAAAGCAATATACCGTTACGTCTGCTGGACTCCTCTGGTTGCGGGGATATATAGGGCTTGTAGGTTCATCAAGAACCCGAGGAACCCAGAGCCAATAAATGAGCTGCACCCTGCAGTGCGTTTACATTCTATACCGGGTATACAGCAATTCATTTGCTGAAATATAAAGAGTAAAAAATTTCTATCAAGAAAACCTTTGTATTTCCAAAAAGGGCACAAGATAAGGTGTTGAGGAGCAGTGGTTATTTGCACATCTCTGAATTACGGGGTGACCATACTAGCATGTGAATTACAGGGCATTTCTCAAATACAGGGAGTGCAGAATTATTAGGCAAATGAGTATTTTGACCACATCATCCTCTTTATGCATGTTGTCTTACTCCAAGCTGTATAGGCTCGAAAGCCTACTACCAATTAAGCATATTAGGTGATGTGCATCTCTGTAATGAGAAGGGGTGTGGTCTAATGACATCAACACCCTATATCAGGTGTGCATAATTATTAGGCAACTTCCTTTCCTTTGGCAAAATGGGTCAAAAGAAGGACTTTGACAGGCTCCGAAAAGTCAAAAATAGTGAGATATCTTGCAGAGGGATGCAGCACTCTTAAAATTGCAAAGCTTCTGAAGCGTGATCATCGAACAATCAAGCGTTTCATTCAAAATAGTCAACAGGGTCGCAAGAAGCGTGTGGAAAAACCAAGGCGCAAAATAACTGCCCATGAACTGAGAAAAGTCAAGCGTGCAGCTGCCACGATGCCACTTGCCACCAGTTTGGCCATATTTCAGAGCTGCAACATCACTGGAGTGCCCAAAAGCACAAGGTGTGCAATACTCAGAGACATGGCCAAGGTAAGAAAGGCTGAAAGACGACCACCACTGAACAAGACACACAAGCTGAAACGTCAAGACTGGGCCAATAAATATCTCAAGACTGATTTTTCTAAGGTTTTATGGACTGATGAAATGAGAGTGTGTCTTGATGGGCCAGATGGATGGGCCCGTGGCTGGATTGGTAAAGGGCAGAGAGCTCCAGTCCGACTCAGACGCCAGCAAGGTGGAGGTGGAGTACTGGTTTGGGCTGGTATCATCAAAGATGAGCTTGTGGGGCCTTTTCGGGTTGAGGATGGAGTCAAGCTCAACTCCCAGTCCTACTGCCAGTTCCTGGAAGACACTTTCTTCAAGCAGTGGTACAGGAAGAAGTCTGCATCCTTCAAGAAAAACATGATTTTCATGCAGGACAATGCTCCATCACACGCGTCCAAGTACTCCACAGCGTGGCTGGCAAGAAAGGGTATAAAAGAAGGAAATCTAATGACATGGCCTCCTTGTTCACCTGATCTGAACCCCATTGAGAACCTGTGGTCCATCATCAAATGTGAGATTTACAAGGAGGGAAAACAGTACACCTCTCTGAACAGTGTCTGGGAGGCTGTGGTTGCTGCTGCACGCAATGTTGATGGTGAACAGATCAAAACACTGACAGAATCCATGGATGGCAGGCTTTTGAGTGTCCTTGCAAAGAAAGGTGGCTATATTGGTCACTGATTTGTTTTTGTTTTGTTTTTGAATGTCAGAAATGTATATTTGTGAATGTTGAGATGTTATATTGGTTTCACTGGTAATAATAAATAATTGAAATGGGTATATATTTTTTTTTGTTAAGTTGCCTAATAATTATGCACAGTAATAGTCACCTGCACACACAGATATCCCCCTAACATAGCTAAAACTAAAAACAAACTAAAAACTACTTCCAAAAATATTCAGCTTTGATATTAATGAGTTTTTTGGGTTCATTGAGAACATGGTTGTTGTTCAATAATAAAATTAATCCTCAAAAATACAACTTGCCTAATAATTCTGCACTCCCTGTAGATGTATTTTTTACACACTCTCCTATATTTGGAAGGAAAAAATGTAGAGAAAGACAAGGGGCAATAACACTTGTTTTGCTAATCTATGTTCCCCCAAGTCTCCCGATATAAATGATACCTCACTTGTGTGGGTAGGCCTAGCGCCCGCGACAGGAAACGCCCCAAAGCGCAACGTGGACACATCCAATTTTTTTAAAGAAAACAGAGGTGTTTTTTGCGAAGTGCCTACCTGTAGATTTTGGCCTCTAGCTCAGCCGGCACCTAGGGAAACCTACCAAACCTGTGCATTTCTGAAAACTAGATACCTAGGGGAATCCAAGGAGGGGTGACTTGCGGGGCTCGGACCAGGTTCTGTTACCCAGAATCCTTTGCAAACCTCCAAATTTGGCTAAAAAAACACATGTTCCTCACATTTCTGTGGCAGAAAGTTCTGGAATCTGAGAGGAGCCACAAATTTCCTTCCACCCAGCGTTCCCCCAAGTCTCCCGATAAAAATGATACCTCAATTGTGTGGGAAGGCCTAGCACCCGCGACAGGAAACGCCCAAAAGCGCAACGTGGACACATCGAAATTTTTGAAAGAAAACAGAGGTGTTTATTGCGAAGTGCCTACCTGTAGATTTTGGCCTCTAGCTCAGCCGGCACCTAGGGAAACCTACCAAACCTGTGCACTTCTGAAAACTAGAGACCTAGGGGAATCCAAGATGGGGTGACTTGCGGGGCTCGGACCAGGTTCTGTTACCCAGAATCCTTTGCAAACCTCAAATTTTGGCCAAAAAAACACATGTTCCTCACATTTCTGTGGCAGAAAGTTCTGGAATCTGAGAGGACCCACAAATTTCCTTCCACCCAGCGTTCCCCCAAGTCTCCCGATAAAAATGATACCTCACTTGTGTGGGTAGGCCTAGCGCCCGCGCAGGAAATGCCCCAAAGCGCAACGTGGACACATCCCATTTTTTAAAAGAAAACAGTGCCTACCTGTGGATTTTGGCCTGTAGCTCAGCCGGCACCTAGGGAAACCTACCAACCCTGTGCATTTTTGAAAACTAGAGACCTAGGGGAATCCCAAGATGGGGTGACTTGTGGGGCTCGGACCAGGTTCTGTTACCCAGAATCCTTTGCAAACCTCAAAATTTGGCTAAAAAAACACATGTTCCTCACATTTCTGTGGCAGAAAGTTCTGGAATCTGAGAGGAGCCACAAATTTCCTTCCACCCAGCGTTCCCCTAAGTCTCTCGATAAAAAGGGTACCTCACTTCTGTGGGTAGGCCTAGCGCCCACGAAAGAAAATGGTCCAAAACACAACGTGGACACAACATATTTTTTCACAGAAAACAGAGGTGTTTTTTACAAAGTGCCTACCTGTGGAGTTTGGCCTCTAGCTCAGCCGGCCCCGGGGGGGGGGGGGGCAGAAATGCCCTAAAATAAATTTGACCCCCCCCAAACCCCCCCTCCCTGGGAACGACCCTTGCCTACGGGGTCGCTCCCCCTGTGTGACATTGGCGCCAAAAAACAAATCCCCAGTGCCTAGTGGTTTCTGCCCCCTTGGGGGCAGATTGACCTAAAATCGGCCAATCTGCTCCCAAGGGGGGCAGAAATGGCCTAAATACAATTTGCCTCCCAGGGCAGCGACCCTTGCCTGATGGGTCGCTACCCATCTCTAAAAAAAACAAACAAACAAAAAAAAAAACACACAAAATTTTTTTGCCCTGGCACCTAAAGGTTTCTGCACCCCCCTGGGGGCAGAAATGGCCTAAAATAAATTTGCCCCCCAAACCCCCCCCTGGGAGCGACCCTTGCCTACGGGGTCGCTCCCCCTGCGTGACATTGGCGCCAAAAAACAAATCCCAGGTGCCTAGTGGTTTCTGCCCCCTTGGGGGCAGATTGACCTAAAATCGGCCAATCTGCCCCCAGGGGGGCAGAAATGGTCTAAATACAATTTGCCCCCCAGGGGAGCGACCCTTGCCTGATGGGTCGCTCCCCATCTCTAAAAAAACAAACAAACAAAAAAAAAAACACAACAAAAAAAATTTGCCCTGGCGCCTAGAGGATGGGGGGCAGAAATGGCCTAAATATAATTTTCCCACAAGGGGAGTGACCCTTGCATAAGGGGTCGCTCCCCACCTAAAAAAAAAAAAACGTAAAAATAAAATAAAAAAATTATCCCTGGTGCCTAGAGGTTTCTGACCCCAGGGGGGGCAGAACAGGCCTTCCCGAAAAAATGCCCCCCCTGGGAGTGACCCTTGCCCAAGGGGTCGCTCCCTTATGACAATATCACACACAAAAAAAAATCCCTGGTGTCTAGTGGGGTTTCAAAAGCCGGATTGCAAGCAATCGGGCTTTTGAAACCCTCCGAGAGACTTCAAAGGGAAGGAAATACATTTCCTTCCCTTTGAAGCCCCTCCGGGCCTCCCCCATGTGATTGAAAGAGAAATGCTTAGCATTTCTCTTTCAATTGCGCTGGAAGCTCTGCTTCCAGCACGATGGGGGAGGCCCCTGTGACTAATCAGCGCGCGCTCGCGCGCTGACGTCACAGGGGGGGTGGGGGGGTCGGGGGTGGAAGGGGAAGGTCTTCCCCTTCCATCCCCGCCTTGGGGGGGAGGGTGGTGCAAGGGGGGCGCGCTAGCGCTCCCCCAAGTTCCCCTGTGCCTTGGATGAGATGATCTCGTCCAAGGCACAGGGGAACTGTAGCCTTGGACGAGATGATCTCGTCCAAGGCACAGAACAGGTTAATCCATCATTATTTTGCTCACCATGCCACCCCAGTTTATACCCAGCCATATGCTAATCAGTCTTGACCCTGTTCCTTATGGGAACAGTCCAGCCCAAACTGCCAGGCCAGGTCCTTGCTGGACTGGAAACAAGCAGCCTGGGACCAGTTTCAGGGTATCACCCTTCATCAGCCAGGCTAGCTTAAATCCAGTGGCACAGTGAGCACGGGACCCACGTCTGGGAATACCCTTCCCACATGGGGCAACTTTAGCAACACAAAAGGATGATGGACTGAGTGCTGAACAATGCAAACACTCACCCCCAGTCAAAGATCTGGGTTTAATCCATCGTTATTTTGCTCACCATGCCACCCCAGTTTGGACCCAGCCATATGCAAATCAGTCTTGACCCTGTTCCTCATGGGAACAGTCCAGCTCAAACTGCCAGGCCAGGTCCTCGCTGGACCGGAAACAAGCATCCTAGGATCCGTTTCAGGGTATCACCCTTCATCAGCCAGGCTAGCTTGATTCCAGTGGCATGGGGAGCACAGAACCATGGGGAACACGGAACCCACGTCAGGCCTACCCACTTTGGGGCAGCAAATGCAAAAAGAACAAGTGATGGACGGAATGCTGAACAATGTCAAACATACACCCCCAGTACGAAGATCTGGGCCTAAATCCATCATTTTTTTGCTACTCATGCCAGTCCAGTTTGGACCCAGCCATATGCAAATCAGTCTTGACCCTGTTCCCCATCGGAACAGTCCAGGCTGAACTGCCAAGCCAGGTCCTCCCTGGACTGGAAACAAGCATCCTAGGACCGGTTTCAGGGTATCATCCTTCATCAGCCAGGCTAGCTTGATTCCAGTGGCATGGGGAGCACGGGACCCACGTCCGGGCATACCCTTCCCACTTGTGGCAACTTTAGCAACACAAAAGGATGATGGACGGAGTGCTGAACAATGGAAACACTCACCCCCAGTCACAGATCTGGGTTTAATCCATCATTATTTTGCTCACCATGCCACACCAGTTTATACCCAGCCATATGCTAATCATTCTTGACCCTGTTCCTTATGGGAACAGTCCAGCCCGAACTGCCAGGCCAGGTCCTCGCTGGACTGAAAACAAGCAGCCTGGGACCAGTTTCAGGGTATCACCCTTCATCAGCCAGGCTGGCTTAAATCCAGTGGCACAGTGAGCACGGGACCCACGTCTGGGAATACCCTTTCCACATGAGGCAACTTTAGCAACACAAAAGGATGATGGACTGAGTGCTGAACAATGCAAACACTCACCCCCAGTCAAAGATCTGGGTTTAATCCATCGTTATTTTGCTCACCATGCCACCCCAGTTTGGACCCAGCCATATGCAAATCAGTCTTGACCCTGTTCCTCATGGGAACAGTCCAGCTCAAACTGCCAGGCCAGGTCCTCGCCGGACCGGAAACAAGCATCCTAGGACCCGTTTCAGGGTATCACCCTTCATCAGCCAGGCTAGCTTGATTCCAGTGGCATGGGGAGCACAGAACCATGTGGAGCACGGAACCCACGTCAGGCCTACCCACTTGGGGGCAGCACATGCAAAAAGAACAAGTGATGGACGGAATGCTGAACAATGTCAAACATTCACCCCCAGTACGAAGATCTGGGCCTAAATCCATCATTTTTTTGCTATTCATGCCAGTCCAGTTTGGACCCAGCCATATGCAAATCAGTCTTGACCCTGTTCCCCATCGGAACAGTCCAGGCTGAACTGCCAAGCCAGGTCTTCCCTGGACTGGAAACAAGCATCCTAGGACCGGTTTCAGGGTATCATCCTTCATCAGCCAGGCTAGCTTGATTCCAGTGGCATGGGGAGCACGGGACCCACGTCCAGGCATACCCTTCCCACTTGGGGCAGCAAATGCAAAAAGAACAAGTGATGGACGGAATGCTGAACAATGTCAAACATTCACCCCCAGTTTAGAGATCTGGGCCTAAATCCATCATTTCTTTGCTACCCATGCTGTTTCAGTTTGGACCCAGCCATATGCAAATCAGTCTTGACCGTGTTCCCCATGGGAACAGTCCAGCCTGAACTGTGGTGATGCACAGGAAATCCTGCTTAGTATTTTATTTCCTCTGAGTCTCATCTGTATCTTGTGCCCTCAGCTGCTTCTTGCATTCTATTAAGCCACATTTCATTCACCACCACTAATGCACCCCTAAATAAGCACAAGAAACCCTTAAGAAACTTCATGTGCATTCAGATAATATAGTGTGTGAATGATGGAATCAGGCACATGGCTGAGCATGCAACACTACCTCTGCTTACAAGCTAATGCCTTTGCTACATGGCTACATCCACATCATAGTCAACAATGGAAAAGATTAATTTACAATACAAGTGTTTGAGTACGTGCTATCTCGGTTATTAGATGTTTGTTTGATAACTTCAGATGCATCATCAGCCCACACTTGACTATCTTCTTTGAAGATAAGAGAGGAAACATTTTGACATGCACTTAAAAAATCTGCCACCTTTTGAGTTGACTTTTATAACCTATTGGGTCCGAAATTAGCAACTAATCTATAGTATCAGCATGAGTGAGTCCTCCGCATCTCACCCCTTAATCTAATAGTCTGTCCACAGCTGTCAACATGGTTTGTTAGCTGATCTGAAGCCTCAAAGGGAGCTGTCTATGTCATCATTTGAGTTCTGATGAGAATTCATCTGGATGGCACCACATTTCACTGGGCCCCTGCTGAACAGAGGAAAGTTTAATGTTGGTATGTAGTTATCAGCTACCTCAACATCTTCACGTGTGTCAATCTACATTTTGGATTAGTACTTTTTCAAAGAGGTGTTGCACACAGATCTGCCCAATGACGCTACATTCCTTCCTAAGTTGAGTAGTTGGTGAATCAAGCAGAGAGTAGGTGCAGAGTTGAATGTGAATGATATTTTGGATATTTTTGGCAGAAGCTGAGAAGAAGCATGAAGGGATATCTTATCAGCAGTGATGTCATTTCACTAACATCACAGAGGAAGTGACAACACACATCTCTGACCCTGCCTTCATTACATCATAGCACAGATAATGAGGTAATGTCCAATTTTTTTTAATGCATGTGTTAATAAAACGAGCTGCGGCATAGTAATACAAATTGTACAGCTTAACAGGCACACAAGTGGCACCCACAACCAGTAGAAACTGTAAGGCCACCTCACTTTTGAAATATCAGCTTGGCTAAATCCAAGAGGGCATAGAGGCCCACAGAATTTTCAGACAGCAACACAGCGGTGGCAATTGCTACCCTTAATGTATGGGGTGCTTTGGCAAGATAATTGTAGGAAAGTGCCTCCTTTGGCATGGTTAGCCCCCCCCCCCAAACACACACATTTTTGCCTGATAGTGATGCTAATTTGACTGAGTGTGTGCTGAGATCCTGCTAACCAGGCCCCAGCACCAATGTTCTTTCCCTAAACTGTACAATTGTTTCCACAATTGGCACACCCCTGGTGCACAGCTAAGTCCCTTGTAAAAGGTACCAGTAGTACCAAGGGCTCTGTGAGGAGGGAGGGTTCCTAAGGACTGCAGCATGTATTGTGCCACCCTAAGAAACCCCTCACCAAGCACAGGCGCACTGCCTTTGCAGTGTGTGTAAGCTGGTGGGGAGAAAAAGGTAAAGTCTACATGGCATGCTTCTAGCAGGCCTTACAGTCCTAAGGCAGGGTGCACTATAACACAGGTGAGGGCATAGCTGCATGACCAATATGCCCCTACATTGCCCAAGTCCATTTTTAGACATAGCAAGTGCAATGTGGCCATATTAAGTACATGGGCTGGGAATTTGTCATTATGAACTCCACAGCTCCATGATGGCTTCACTGAAGGCTGGGCAGTTTGGTATCAAACTTCTCAGCACAATAAACCCAAACTGATGCCAGTGTTGGATTTATTGTACAGTGCTCACAGAGGGCATCTTAGAGATGCCCCTGTATTTTACTCAACCTTTTAGTGCAGGATTGACCAGTCTGTGCCAGCCTGCCACTAACAGACAGGTTTCTGACCCCATGGGGTGAGAGCCTTTGGTCTCTCTGGGGTCAGAAATAAAGCCTGCCCTGAGTGGAGGTGCTTCACACTTCCTCTCTGCAGGAACTGTAACACTTGGCGGTGAGCCTCAAAGGCTCAGGCCTCCTGGTACAGTGCCCCAGGGCCCTCCAGCTAGTGGAGATGTCTGCCCCCTGGACCAATCCCCACTTTTAGCGGTAGGTCCGGAGGGAAAATTAGGAAAACAAGGAGGAGTAACCACTTCAGCTGGGACCACCCCTAAGGTGTCCAGAGCTGAAGCAATCCCCTCCTTGCAGAATCATCCATCTTGGTTTGGAGGAGAGGGACCAATAGGGATAGGACTTTGCCTCCCTCCCCAAAGGGAGTGGGCAAAGGAAGGGTGTAGCCACTCTCAGGGACAGTAGCCCATGGCTACTGCCTTCTGACCCCTGTAGTGCCCCTAAATCTAGTATTTAGGGGCACCACTGAACCTTACTCACCAGATTCCTCATGAACTCCAGAAGAAAGAAGAAGGACTGCCAAGCCGACCCCAGCAGTGAAGACTCCAGGCAACAACTGACTTGGCCCCAGCCCTACCGGTCAGTCTGCAGCTTCAAAGACCCTTGCTTCAAGAAGGCGACGCATCCTGCAGGTCCAGCAACCTCTACAAATCCCCATAGGACTTCCTACCCAGCAGAAGACCAAGAACTCCCAAGGACAGCAGCCCTGCCCAGAAGACACCCTCCAAAATGACTCTAGAACCGACCCAGATCTGCAAGCCCTGCCCACTCTCCACCCGACGCCCACGGCACGAGTCCAGGTGGCCCACTGGACCAGAGAAGGTCCTCAGGCAATTCTGACCTCGAGTACACCCTGTATTGACCCCTCTTGGCCAACACAAGGTCCCCTTGCAGACTGAATCCAAAGGAGCTCCCTGACTGCGACTGGATCCGACGAAGATACCCGACGGCCAAGGAGACTCCTGCACCCTCAGCCCCCTGGCCGTGGAGAATCTGACTGACAGTCCAGCATTGTCCAGCGGGCACCTCCCCTGCCTGTCCAGCCTTTGGTTTCCCAGAACGACCACCTGGACCCAGCCTGTAGCATCTTTTGTCATCCCCAGGGTGCCCCATACAAAAGCATTGGGTGCCCAGCTCTGTGTTTGCGCCTGGCTGCCCCTGAGCCGCTGAGGGTGTGTGTTTGGTGTAAACCCTTGTCCCCCAAGGATGTTGATCTAAACCCCTGAGGCCGGTGTCCTGGAACTGCGGGTACTTACCTGCCATCTGCTTTCTACCAAACACCCCCGGTCCTCAAATGATTCCATTGTAAACCCGATGACAACTTTGACCTCTGCACCCAGCCAGTCCCGAAGACTAGAATCGTAAGTTGTGTACTTACCTGTTAACTTTGCTAATACTTCCCCCCCCCAGAACTCTATTGATTCGTACAGAAAATTGCACTGTCAACTTTTGTAATTAAAAAGTGTTACTTACTTGTAAACTGCTTTACCTGCAAAAATCAAACAAAGTACAGTCGATACTTATGCTTGAGACCTATTTGCAACTGTATTTACCTACAACAAAGACCTTCCGGTTCTAGTAATAAAGTAACAAAATATATTTTTACTATATAAAAACAATTGGCCTGGAGTTAGCCATTGAGTGTGTACCTCATTTCTTGACTGTGTGTGTACAACATATGCTTTGCACTACCCTCTGATAAGCCTGACTACTCGACCACACTACCACAAAAGAAAGCATTAGTATTATCTACTTTAGCCTCTGGGGAACACCTGGACTCTATGGACACTATACCTCATTTTGGTATATGTTGTAAAGAAATCACGAGGGTTCTTTAGAGTAAGCCGTTATTTTCCATCTCCACTTCTCCTCATCAGCTCTTCACACACCGTCTTCCCTCAGCTCACTCTTAACATTCCAATGTAAACTCATGTACCTAACTGTCAGAACATTCCATTCTAAGGGGAAGGAAAGGGGGGAGGAACATACTACTTATATAAATATCACTATCGCTAATCTAAACAAACCTACATATATATATATATACATATAGGTTGCTATTTTATACTATTAAAGCTACCTATATTACAACAGTATAGTATATACAGAGCCAGCTTTCTACAATAATGATTTCCGTTGCTCTCTCTAACTCAAATCAAATAGAAGGGACTTTTGTCCACCTACTACATCGTTGTTATCTATGTGCTAGGTGCTCACACAGTTTGTGTGTTCTGGAGAGGACTTTGAGGCAAATGAAGGAGTTCCCTGGCTAAGGAAAGTCACTCAGTTTGTTTAGAGCTTTTAGATTCTGAAGTAATCCTCAACCCCAGGCACCCCCCCCCCACCACATCTTTGCACACGGGTGAAGCAGCTGCCTCAGGTCACCAAAAGATTAAATGACCAGCTTAGGTCACAGGATGGCGTAGGACACCCACACATTTTTTATTTAATTTAAGTGCTATCTGCACGGATGCCTTTTACACAGAGAATTAATCATACCGACATACATTTTTTAACTAAAAGGCCTGAAGATTAAAAATAAATACATCTGTTGCCCAGTGTCAGGCAAGTGGTGCGGGTCTTACCCAGTGGTGGGGTGTGGGGTGTTTGAATGAGTTTCTTACTCTTACAAGTTGGTTTTGCCTTATTCATTGGGCACCCCCAGCTTGTTAGGTGCTTGTCAGTTGCAGCCCATCATCCTTTCAGATACTGACCATTGGTCTTGTTGTGGAAGTGACAAGTCGTAGAGTAAACAGAAGACCTGTCCTTCCTTTGACTCCAGGTGTTTCTCAGCAGCTGTTTGTGTGATTGTCTTCTCCCAGGGTTCTCCGTGCAGAGGGCACTTTAGAAGAAAGTGAAGCCGATCTTGTTCATCAAGTCAGTCTTCTTTGGCTTAAGACCGCTCTTCAGGCCGTGGTGATTGATTTCAGTGTTAGATCTAGAGGGCCCTTGTCAAATCCTAGAAGTGACTCTTCCTTGCTCCAGGCTAATGTGGTTTAGATGCTTGACTCATCTTGACGAGCTTATTCCAGGCTTTCTTACAGGGAGGTGAAGTGGCAAGCTAAGGGGACCAGGAGCGAAATGGCGCATTCACTGCACTAGGCACTAAACAGACTAGCTAAGGGCACAGGGAGCTAAAAATGACCGATTTAGGGCACGAAGAGGATAATTAACCTGCTACAAGGCACAAGGAGTTGAAGTAGCCAACCCAGGGTGCAAAGAGGTCAAGTAGTCCACTCACACCACAGTTAACCCACGCACACACAATGAGGTGAAGTGATCAGTTCAGGGTGCAAGGAGGTGAAGTAAGCAGCCCAGTGCGCAAGGAGGTGAAGTACCGAGCCCAGGGCACAAGGGATGAAATAACCCAATCACAGCACAAGGAGGTGCAATAACCATCCTAGGCCACCACGGGGTGAAGAAACCAGCACAGGGCACAAGGACGTGAAGTTACCCACTTTTGGCACAAGGGGTGTAGTAAGCAGCACAGGGCACAAGAAGGTGTCATAACCACACCAGAACCCAAAGAGGTACAGTAACACACTCACATCACAAGGTGATGAAGTAGCTCACTAATGATACAAGAAGCCAGCGTAACCAGCGCAGGGCACAAGGAGGTGAAATCACCAACCTACAGCACAAGAATATGAAGTTGCCAACCCAGGGCTCAAAGAGGTGAAGTAACCAGCCCAGGTCACAAGGAGGTGAAGTAACCAGCGCAGGGCACTAGGAGGTGAAGTATCCGGTGTAGGGCACAAGAAGGTGAAATATCCAGGGCAGTGGCGTAACAAAGGCCCCCACAGCCCCCTCGGTGAGGGGAGCGAACTCCAGGGGGCCATGTCAGCATAGTACCTTGGTTGGAGAGCTCATGAGTGTACTAAGCAAGGGGGTGGTGGGGCTCAAGTTTTGTTACGCCACTGGCCCAGGACACGAGAAGGTGCATTAATCAGCCCAAAGCACAAGGAGGTGAATTAACCCACCCAAGGCACACGAAGGTGAACTAACCATCAGAGGGCACAAGGAGGTGACATTACCGGCATATGGCACGGGGCCCACATAACTTACTCAGATCACAGGGACGGAAAATTACTTGTTAAGGGAGAAGGAAGATGCTGATAGGTGGGCACTGGGGCATGAAATGACCTAATAATGGAACAGGGGGTAGAAGTGATCAGCGCTCTGCATATCAATGATTAAGTTACTAGCTCAGAGCACAGAGACAGGAAGTGTCCCATTCGTAACACAGGGGATTTAAGTGATTAATACAGGTCACATGGACTGAATGTGACCCGCTCACCACTGAAAGGAATGGAGTGATTTTCTCAAGTCACAGGAGAGTGAAGTGGCCAGTTATGGGCACGCTGCGTTGAGGGTACTATGATCAGGAACCTGGGAGCTGAAGTTTCTTGATCTGGGAGGTGAAGTGACCAGCTCAGCGGACGGGATAGTGAAATGACCAGCAAAGGACGCAGGATGAGGAAGTGACGAGCCCAGGACACAGGGACCTGAACATTTTTGCTCCAGCCACAAAGAGGTGAAATAACCAGAGGGTTGCTCGGGCAGTGGAGGAGACTAGCTCAAGGCAAGGGCAGTGAGGTGGCCCTACTGGGGCAGCGAGAGATTAACTTAATAGCTTTAGGGAACAGAGAGTTGAAGTTGCTGCTCCTGGCACAGGGAAATGAAGGGACCAGGGACGTGTGCAGGGAGCTGAGGGGAGGTGTCTAGCGTTGAGGGGTAGTCAGAGGTGCACTGGCCAGCTACAGACTCAGCGAGGTGACACCACTGGATCAAGGTACATTCACCTCGTGACTGCACAGGAGTGAAGTGACCAGCTCATGGCACAAGGAGTGAAGTGACCGGCCACTAGTAGAGAGAAGGGAATGACTATTTCTGGGCACCCAGGAGTCAAGAGGTCTGCTAGGATGCAGCAAGGTGATCTGACAGAGTTAGGGCACCGGGAGGCTCCTCCTTGGAAGTAAATAAAAAAAAGTTTATAATGTGAGTTTAGGGGCCTCTTACTGCATTTGGTGCCAGGTGCCGGTTTGCCTACCGCATTACCGATGCTATGCAGAAGACAGCTAAAATAAAGCCATTCTTGGTTTAAAATTGGGAGTCTCCGTCTGAATCGGGTCTATGGGCATGTGCTCCTGAGCTCTGTGCTCAGCCATGTCATTGGGCGTGTAAGGGGTCAAGGTCAGAGCTCGAAAAAACAAGCTAGGCTGCTGAAAAAGCAAAAGATATCTGGTTAGGCCAGTTGCCTTGAAAGACAAAGATATGTTAATGAGTCTGCCACAGCATCCTGGTTCATCAGAGGCACTGGCCTATCGGAAACTCTCTAGACACTCCTGCCTGAAGGCCTGTCCCTCACAGCAGGCCTTCCTGCAGTTAGTTATCATATATGCAGCATGTGGAGAGGGGTGTTGGAGCTCATTTGCCCTCAGTGATGGCCGTCTTTTATCACTTAACCCAGGGGTGGAAGGTATTTAGTTGCTTCCCTTAGCAGACTTGCCAGTAATCCAGATCCGGGAGGAAGACTCACGATTTTTAATAGCGAAAAATAGCTTTGTTTTGGCTGTCTCCCGCATGAAACTGCCTCGGCTTAAACTGGAGTCACTGGGAGAAATACATTCTCCCGATTATGTTTTTTTAAATGTCCCACGTTCTTCTTATAAAATGTTGGCATGTATGCATGAACCCATGCTACCTTTACTAGGCCTCTAGTGACATCACCTAGCGTTGTTGACTTAACCAGTAGGGCACGAGGAAGTAGTGTGCTGTGCAGCCGTTCCCAGAACTTCGTCTTCCGGTGACGCGCCCGAGCTCTCTCATATCTAACGTTCAAAGGAGAGCAACGCGTGACGGCAGCGTTTCTTTATTTAGCTGTGACTCACGTTCACGGAAGCGTTTTCTAATTTGTTGCACTGAAATACTATCTGACAATGAAGGAGACGGCGAGGCCAGTGCGCGGGAGTAGTCATTCAGATGTGTGCAGATAAACCTGAGTGGTGACCTCTTTATGTAGCACTTCATATACAGTCACCTATTCGTGACCTGTGCAAAAAAATAGGATTTCGAATTAAGAAATTCTCTGCTGTTTATGCAGACAGAGCGTTTGCAGCACACTGACGTCATGGAAAATGGCCGCTCCTATTCTGTGCTGAGTCCACACCGCACCTGCTCTTGAGTACAGAGCCTCCAGCTGCGACCCTTCTCAATGTGCACAGCCCTTGCAGCTCTGTTCATAAAGCCATTTATAATCTGTTAGTGTACTGGCCTGAACAATATTAACATACAGGCCAGTAGTCCCTATTCAGGTGGGAAACTCACCATTTTAAAGTCAACAATAGCTTTATTTTGGCTGTCTCTGGCCTGAAATTACATCTCCTTCAATAGAAGTCTATAAGGAAAATATGTTACAAGATTTTCTTTATTTTTAATCTTTCGCTTTCCTCTTCTAAAAAGGTTAGCATGAATGGATTAAAGTCCTGAAAATTACCACTATGGTCAGGGACACCCAGAAATGGCCAGCTTGATCATAGGTTGCTTGCAGTCGAGAGATTTTGATCTAAAATAAAAATAATTCAAGCTATCTCGTCAAGAATTTTCAGATCTATTAAGAACACAGAGGTGAGGATTTTGCTTCTCTTTCTTTACTGTCAATTAAACAGCAGCCAATAAACTTACAGAAAACCAAAAAACTATATTTCCCAAGGGCACCTGTAGTCGAGCCTGTCCAATCTCAGGCTTGCTCTCCTCTATAAGAGTCACCATAACAAAAGCCATTCCTCTTTCTTTGCACCAAATCGAAATCTTCTTCTCAACATTCAGCAACTTGCAGTGGAACGAGCTGTCCTACGAAAACCAACGGCGGTGTGGTCATGAATCATCATCTGTCTAGTCTATCAATCACCTTTATTAGCGGAACCCATGGATAAAAGAAACGCACTAATAATACTATTTGGAAATGAATAAGTCATAAGGGGGGGTAAAACTTTATAGTTATATACATATCTCATCATAAAAAAGTACAAGTCTTTAAACATTTAACACGCAATAAAATCAGAAACATCAGCATTAACGGTGGGATAATCCTCGCCTCTGTGTCCTTAATAGAATTGAAAATTCTTGACGCAATAGGTAGAATTTTTTTTATTCTATGTCAGGACCGGATGCTTCAGATTATGCTAGTTCAAAGCCGATCCACCACCTCCGACGATATATCAACAATAGGTTGATGCTAAAACACTTTAAACGTAATATCTGAAGACCAATCTGCAGCTACCATGATATCCTCTAATCTCGAACCAGCTTCAAAAGATTTAGGGCCATATGTACAAACACTTTTTCCCATAGACACAGAATGGGTAAAAACCTTTGCTACATCTGGCCCTTAGAGTCCATAGCTCCACGAACTCAATGAGCACCAAAAACAGAAGTGTCTATACCAGCTTCCCTCAAAGGCAACTTAACCCATCTAGCAAAAGTAGCTGATGACACTGGGCCATGTGGTTTTTGCAGAGAAATCAACAGTTGACCTCCTACATCCCTGCGAAACTCCTGCGTGCAACTCTCGTAAGCTTTCAAACATTGTACAACACACAACTTCTGATTTTAGGGAAAGGCATGATAAGAAATAGATCTAGATTCAGTTTTTGTATGTCTAGAAACCGTGACTGAAACTCCGGAAGGAGTAAATACTCTACCTGTCAAATCCAGTGCTCTCACATCTGAGACATATCTACATGAAATAAGGCATAAGAGGACCGACAAATCTACATTACACAACCAAGATCTGATAAAACGCAGGATGACATCTACATCCCAAAGAACCAAATATCGTGTTTGAGGAGGCTTAACCATCCAAATACCACGAAGGATCTTAGAGAACAAAGAGTGTTCCCCAATAGGTTTACCGTCTAAGTGTGGATGACCTGCTGAAATTGCCGATCTAAAATTCTTAATAGTTCTATAGGAAAGCCCCTGAGTTGCTAATTCTGAGAAAACATTTGCAATCATGGAAATTTGGGCCCCCAAGGTATCAATACTCCATTCACTGCACCAACCCACCCATCTCTACCAAGAGGCTTCATAATGTTTATGGGTGGAGGGGAGCCCAAGACTGGGAAAGGAAGAACATAGCTTCTCCTGAAACACCTGGCATTTGCCAGCGTCTCCTGAATGTCTCCATGCCATGAGAGTTAACTGGCCCTGTATTATCAGAGGATGGGGAAGACTCAATGGGTCCAGGAGCAACAACGGAATTAATGGAATTAGAACTCGGGGTGCACATGATAGGGACATCGCTACTGGAAACCAAGCCTCGATCTTTCAGAGAAGTGTCACTAAAACGATCTCGGCCAGTTGTCTTTTGACTTGCGCAAGGACTCTCTGAATCATTGAAAATGGGGAAAAAGCATAAAGAAGACCCTGGGACCAGTCTTGAAGGAAGGCATCCGAGTCTATCACTAAAGGGTCTGGCCTCCAACTGAAAAAACGTGGAAGTTGGGAATTGAGTCAGGATGCAAAAAGGTCTATTGAGCACGAACTCCATCTCTCCGTTAGATTCTGAAAAATCTATTAGTGGAGTTTCCAATCGCTGCCGTCCCTCAGAACATGAGAATTCCAATCCTCTACCACATTGGAGCGGCCCGGAATGTATTCTGCTATCACATGAATTTGGTCTGAAGACAATAATGCCAAAATTATTTGGCAATCTCCGCCAGTGTGCGAGATCTGGTCCCGCCCAGCTGGTTTATATATCTCACTGCTGAGATGTTGTCCATCTGCAACAGAATGCAGCAGCTGGCCTTGACTGGAGAGAGCGAGCGGATCGCAAAGGCTCCCGCTAGCAACTCCAAACAATTGATGTGAAGATTCAATTCCTCAGAGGACCACCGTCCTCCCATCTCCACAGAGCCACAACGAGCTCCCCAACCCCACTGACTGGCATCTGATTCTATCACTCTCTCCGGTGAGGACGCAAAAATGGCCATGCCGTTCCACACTTCCATGTGATCCAGCCACCATGCAATCTCCATCTTGGCTTCTTCCGATAACAGAATCTCCTCTGTATAAGCCAGGCCTTTGAGGAGATGCATGATCTTCAGACACTGAAGGGCTCAATAATGTAACGGGCCCGGAAAGATCGCCTGAATTGACGAAGCAAGAAGCCCCACCAGCCGGGCTAAGATCCGTAATGATATAGTCGGAGAGGAAAGGACTTTCCGTAACTCTTTCTTGATCGAGGTCCGTTTTGACAACGGTAACTTGAGTTGAGCCTGCACAGAATCCACCTGAAAACCTAAGAATTCTAGACATTGCGAGGGGGACATTACTGATTTTTCGCTGTTGATCAAGAAAACCAGATCCTGAAGAATTTGAATCACCCAGACCAGATGAGTTAAAGTTAAGTCTTTGGTTTGGGCCATGATTAACATGTCGTCAAGGTAAATGACGAAGAGAATGCCTGTTTCTCAAAGGAACTACGCTACGGGATGTAGCAGCTGGGTGAAACACCAAGGGGCAGAGGACAGACCAAAGGGGAGTACCCTGAACTCGTACCATTGGTGTCTCCAGAGAAACTGAAGAAAACATCGGTGCGGACAAAAAATCGGTACTGTCTGATATGCGTCCTTGAGATCTAGACGCACTAACCAATCTCCCTCTTGTAGAAGCTCTCATAATAAATGGATACCCACCATTTTGAAATGACAATAAACTATCCAAGAATTTAAATCTTTTAAGTTTAGTACTAGGCGAAAACCTCCTCCTTTCTTTTGCACCAAGAAAAAAGTGCTTGCAAAGCCTTTTGGGTGTGGTCTTGAGCAGACTATCGCTTGCTTGCGGAGAAGTTCTTCAACTTCTGCGTCTATAAATATACACTCTTTTTGGGAAAAAAGGAGGGGCAGAGGAGGATGACTTTGAAATGGGGTGGAATAAAATTATATCTGTAACCCTGCACCGTCTGCAGAATCCAAGGGTCTTGTGTTATGTGCTCCCAAGCTTGAACATGACTCTCCAACCTCCCCCCAAGGGTTACCTCTGTAAAGGGAATAATCCTCACCTGAGCTGGAAGGATCTGTATTGCGTTCATCATCTTTTCCCCTATAACCACGACCTCGGCCTCTTCTGGCCCGGGAGGGAGAGAATCCTGAGGAGGACTGATAGTAGCCTTGGCCTCTAGGGGCGTAGTTGGGGGAGCTCGGTTGAAAGGCTCGGCATGACACCCGACCCCAATAGCGTCCGGCCTTGGTAAAAAGGTCCCGACTGAACATTCTTTTCATTGAGGTCTGGGCCTTGTCTAGAGCTGAGAAAGTAGAGGCATATTTACCCAGGTCCTTCACGAACCTGTCTCCAAAAAACAGTCCATTAGCTAGAGATCCTGGTTCTGTAGGAGCAAGCTCCGCTAATTTGGGATCAATGCACATCAGAAATGACTTTCGTCATTCTGTGGAGATAGCACAATTAGCGTTCCCTAGAAGACGGATGGCTCTTTTAGCTCACTCAAGAATGGCCCAAAAGATCCAACATCTTATCCTGGCAACCCTTCCAGGCACGATCCAGCCCCTTCTTGGGATCTTTTGTAAACTTCTTCAAGAAGGTAGCCACACTAGGATCTAGTTCAGGAGTATCAGCTACTTTCCCAAGTAGCGAGGGCCAGGGACATTCAGAGCGCAATGTACTTTGCACGTCCTTGTCGAAACTCCTGCGCAATCCGTCTTGCACATAGTGGGCCACTTCCACAAATGGCACCCATTCTGTAGACCTGGGATGAATAATGTTCTCAGGGTCAAACAGCAAATTTCTCTGCATCACTACCTCTTCTGGGACGTGATGAGATTTACGTTTATGTTTACCCGATTATTTAGGCTCAGAGAGTTCGGAATCATAATGAGAATCAGAGGACTGAGAAAGTTCCTTACAAGTACCTGATGGAGGTGGAAACACGTCAGAAGCAGGTGTTAGTCCAGGACCAAATTCATGATCCTTGAGGACCGCAGTTGCCATCTGCAAAGAATCTCTGCTGAGCATAAAGATCCTAAGGACGCTTTAGGGTTCATACCCCATCCATCAGACTGAGGTTCTCTAACCCTTGACCCTGGGAGGGGAGGTCCCATTAATTCTCTTTGCCAAAATCTAACCAGGGGCATTGTAAAAGGTTTTAAGGCCTTAATCAAAGCTTGATTAACTGAATCTTGTACATGATGGCCTAAGACCTGTACTAATTTTTCCTCCATCTGATCTTAGAAGGGTCCTTCCACCTCTTCCTGATAATATTCATCCTCCTCAGCAAAGTAAGCCATGATAGGAGGCACAGATGGAGTTCAAGGGGGAGGAAAACCCCTACAGGTCAAAAAGGAAGAATTTTCTGTCCAATATCTTACTGAGACACTGTCTCACAAAAAGGTCCAATATAACTATGGAGGGAGCACCTGTATATCCTCCTCAGTCAAAGCCTTTACCCGTTTTTGTGCCCTGTCGGACATTCCAAGGCATTAAATGAAATATTTATTTCACGCCAGGCACACGACGAAGTCCGATTCAAAAGATTGGAATTTTCAGCGTGTGCGCATGCACGAGTGAAACTATGGAAATAGAGAGCAGACAAGCTCTGTTTGCGGCACTTGTCGGATATCCGATGGAGACCCGTAATTATAGAATTATGCTGTTGACTCGCCGTGCGCAATCGGAAATGAAGGAAAACACCCTCCGATCACTCGGGTGGCCACAGAGACCCGTAACTATCAGATTATGCTGCTGACTCGCCTCGCGCAAACGGAGATGAAGGGAAACGTCCTCGGATCGCACGGGCGGCCACCAATGCAACCAGGGCAGGGACCGCAGAGCGTGTCCGTTGAAATACAAGCCCTTGTGACAAGCACAGCTCAGCCCCACTCCACGGGCCAATTAGCAAATAACAACAGTAATAATAAACAATGATAAACAATGAGGAGAAAAGTACTTAGCTTCGGCTGCACTGCAGCAAAGAAAGAGGAAGGACTTTTGTTATGGTGACTCTTGTAGAGAAGAGCAAGCCTGGGATTGGACAGGCTGGACTACAGGTGCTCTTGGGAAATGTAGTTTTTTGGTTTTCTGTAAGTTTATTGGCTGCTGTTTAATTGACAGTAAAGAAAGAGAAGCATAATCCGAAGCCTCCGGTCCTGACATTGAATTCATAACTTCCTTGGCATTGAGGGAGGGTGCATGGAATCGGATGCTGGTCTCTTGTTAGATGGATCTTGCGGTAGGCAGGGAGGCAAAGGAGTTAATAACAGATTTACAATTTAAAACTTGGGAAGTCCATTTGGCCACACCATGAGGACCAGGAATCATTATGGAAATTATAATAGATTTATTACAAATAAGTAGTCACTACAATATATGCTCAAATCAGTATAAAATTATAAAGATACAGCCTTAAAACCAGCAAGCTCAAATGACAGAATAAATTTATACAGAAAATATAGTCACTGCAATACAGATACTAAGAAACACAATTGACATTCCTTAAAGGAATTTGGATTGATCCTTCTAAGTATGAATAGATTTAAGATCATCTAGGTCAAGAGCTAACTAAAATGGGATAATTCAGGCTAAAAGGTAAAGGTTTGTGAATAAAGTATGTTTGGGTCAGCATCATAAAGATTCCAGTAGAAGTCTTAAAAAGAAAGATGTTAGCATGAAGCTACGCACTGTAAGGGCCAAAAGGGTGTGGAGAGGTCTGTACCTCCCCAAGTCCAAAGAAATCTGCTGTAACTCTAGCAATGTGAACACTAACTTAAAGTGGAAAATTCCAGGAGCGTCCATATCTCCAAACACGTCACCAGAAACTCAATTATTTCTCTTTCTCACGGAGCACGACTTGCAATATTGGACACATCTTCCATCCCACAGAGCTCCATTGACCTTGAATATCTTCACTCCAGATATGAAATGGATAGGAGTTTTTTTCTACTCATTGATTCAGCCACAACTTCTCTTCTCAGGTCTCTCTATCCCTAATACACAATACTTATTTCGCTAACTAAGAAATCATAGATGCACACCTGCAAAAGAAACTCATGCAGACCACTGGAAAACACATCCCATGTTAAAAAGAGTGCCTAATTATGCTAACCTAATAAATCATTGTCAATATGCACTTCAAATGCACAATTACGCGTGCAAGCATTATGTAAGAATAAATGCAAAATATTAATAAATGAATTCATGATTACATATGCAGTGTCTTTCAATAAATGCAACATTGCAACATACCAAAATATAAGTGTAAATGTGAATAAGAACTACATTCTCCACATTAAGGCTACAAATTAGAACATATATATATATATATATATATATACATATATATATAACTCTAACTTCTTCAGTGAATACACCTTCAATATTATGTTTTGATGCTTCACTTTACAGTTATAATCTTAAGGCATACAGATATATGGTGATGGTAACACATTTGTATTACTTTTGTAACGTATAAGGGTGCAGCCCAAGTTACGCTCCTGCAATCCCCCTCTGATGGCAAATCAAGTCATCACAATCAAGATAAGTCTCTTATCAGATGAACCAATCAAAACCTCATAAGTTTTATGTATTTTCATCTGGTCTCCTCAAGATGCTTCATCTTATCATAATACCTACAATGACTCTCCTCCAACTCTTTATGCTCTCTCTTCTTTTTCACTCCTCTCTTTGCTTGTATCCTCTTATACTCCTTAAAGATCACAACTAACAATATCACACACTAAGCAATTATCAC
This sequence comes from Pleurodeles waltl, assembly GCF_031143425.1. Lineage (NCBI taxonomy): Eukaryota > Metazoa > Chordata > Amphibia > Caudata > Salamandridae > Pleurodeles > Pleurodeles waltl. Next base: position 1,607,059,118 of record NC_090445.1, read on the forward strand.
AAGTGCTCTAAAAATGAAACCTATTATTCCACTTCCACTTCCACTTAGGTGTGAGGGTTTCGAATTAACTTTGGGCTTGTCATCCACTGTCGTAGATGTAGATGGATATAATCCTACAAGCAAAACAATTAATACTACAACTACAACTATTAATGCGCCTTCAGTTGAGTACTGACGTCTTCTGGGGTTAGGGTTAATTTCCATTACTTCTCTGAAATCAGACATTTGGGTGGAGTATAGCAGCAGCAGAGTCTGCCCTTTAGATTCCCATCTGTGCAAATTGCAAAACAAAGTTCAACAGATACGATGATGTTATTTCCAAAACTTCATGAGACTTCTGTTGCCCTACTCCGTGTTCTTCTAAATGACACCCTTATTCTTCTTCAACTGCCTAAGGCCTTGGGAATCTTCTTAATTCCCTAACAAAGTTTGTTTGAACGTCTCTAATATGTACACAGTTTAGAAACCACACTAATAACAAATCCGGTCAGTCTATTTAGTGGCAACGTAATTTCAAAACACAGTCCAGTCATATAGTTCAAATCAGGAAGGTTCAGTTGGATTTGCACTGTTATCCTCAAAATCCCCAAATTCTTTCTCCCCGGCATTAGCAGCAAATTATGTCCATTATGGTGATGAGTACGTGCAACAGGGTACCCTTGCTCTTTTCAACCTCCTTAGTGCTGATTTTTTGTCCTCACTATCCCCCAGGCCGCATCCTCAGAATCCTCTGGTATAGTTTGGGGTACACGCCCCTCAGGCAAACTCAACCTTTCTCTTTCTTGCGTTATTGGACAGTGGTCTCCAGCCCCCATTCACATTTTCACAGCACTAGGTCCTTTGTCAGGGTCTGAATCTGACTCATTCAACACCACAGGATGATACTCTCTTGTCTCAACTTCAGCAGTTGATACATCCAGAGTCTCAGACCGAACATATGCTGTTTGAGACTCTTATCAGTCCCCAACAGCTTGTCTAACTTCCTCCCTCTGTCTCTCTCTCACCACTGGCACATCATCAAGGGGAAACTCAATTTTGCGACTATGGGAATCATGGATCTAGTTGGGGAGACCTCTGCATTTAACAGCAGTAGTTGTTACCCGGATAACTTGGTAAGGTCCACGCCAACAAGGTTCCAAACATTATTTCCTCACATGCTTCTTCACCAGGACCCAGTCGCCAGGACTACTACTCCTGATGTGGCGAAGCTGTGGCTGTCCTGACCTGGTGAGATACAGAACACACCATGTTAGCCAGTCCTTTGTAGTAATCAAGAATCATATAATCTGTAATGTTCACAAGCGCATTTGCAGACACAGCTGGCAGTCTAATTGCTCTGCCCATGATTATCTCATGAGGCGACAGTCCTGTCCTCAAATAAGAAATACTGTGAAGACTCATCAACACAAGAGACATAGCATCAGACCACTTCAAAGATGTCAAAGCACATACTTTAGCTAGTCTGGATTTCAGAGTGCCATTCACCTATTCCACTATCCCTGAAGCCTCAGGTCGATAGCTGCAATGTAGCCTCTCACACAACAGTTTCAGGGCCTTATTATTGAAATGGGTCCCTCAGTATGACTCCAGAGAAGTCAGGAAACCGAACCTAGAGGTGAGATCCCTCAACAACAATTTAGCTACTGTAAGACTGTCATTCCTTCTGGTTGGGTAAGCTTCGACCCAACGCAAGAAGATACACACAACCACCAGGACATTTCTCGGCCAATTGCACACAGGGATTTTGATGAAGTCTAACTGAATCCTGTTGAAGGGACTACCTGATCTTCCTATGTGGCTTAGAGTTCTGAAGTTCTTTTCCCTACATTCATCTGTTGACACACAACACATCTGTGACACAATCCTTCAGCCAGCAGTCTAAACGTGGGATTAAACCAAATCTGTCAGAATAACCAAACCATGGTGTTCCTGAGGTACTGGGTTTTTCAGAACCGGTACTGATCCGGTAACCCAGCGGTGCCAGGGTACACCCAAAGACCTCGGGTACTTTCCTGATTCAGACTACAGAAACTCAGAGTCTTCTAGGTGAAGTCAAAGATCGAATTTATTGGCTGCAACCAATTGACAAGTGTCCTAGAAGTACAACAGCACGATTTGTATGTTCTCAGGAGACTGTGTTTCAATGCAAAGTCAGGTTTCCTTATATACAGTTTTTTAAGCTTCAGGCAAACATTCTTGACATTTTGGTTGGTCATTCACATGTTTTCACTACAAAGGAAAAAACAGTGTCATGATGAAACCTCATATTTCATGTCATCCAACCCATAATAAATTACCCGGCAAGGCCTAGTATTTTACATCAGATAAGTGTGGACCCCCAATAAAAACGGGCACCTCCCCCTCGTAAAGTAAGAGGAAGAAAAGAGCAGGTGCAGGTGTGAGCAAGATTAGGTAGGATGTGTGAGCGATAATAAGGGTTTTATGGCATGGTGTGCCTTGATGCTATCTGATTCGGCCACTGGGAGAGGGACTGACCAAACAGGTTTGGCCTGAGGCAATGGTTCCAGCTTGCCCAGGTCAGAGAAAAGTCAATCAAGGTGTACGTGTCCTTGGAATCAAATCTGACTGTATTATAAGCCTATGTGAGGGCAACTTTTAAAATGGCTGCCGTGTATAAAATGGGAGCCACGAGTGCAGGACGAAAATGGCGATTTCGAGGTGAAAACGCTGCTGGAATTGAGCGAAAATGCTCATGCTTAGTGTACTAGTCATTATCGGTCTTTTGATACTAAAATCGTACTGCTGTGGCAAAGTAAATTACATGGGTCCAGAATTTTTAGAACCACAAACCCTCCTTTTGCCCTTACATAGGCAATAAACCTATTCTCCTGCTAATCTGAGTCCAGGTCTATGTTTATAAGGCCATGGAGATGTTGCTGGAGCAAAATTCTAGTACTTGGTAACTCTCTCTGGACAGGTCTCCTCGAACATGAAGTAGCACAAAAGGCCACATATGGCAGGACAAAATAAGGAATACCTCTATCTGCAGTAGGTGGCATAAGATCACACACCCAACAATTAGTGATGTTCACTACTAACTAGTGTTGATGCAGAAGCTGTACAAAAGAATTGCTTACAAATTCTGATCTTCTAACCTGCTCATGTTCATGAAAAGGGTGAAAAGAGTGCAAAGAAACAATAGTAGGAAAAGACATAGGTTGGGAAGTGGGTGCAGAAGTCAATTGAGTAGAGAAAAACAATCCCACCCATAAATGACAACGTCATGTTTAAAAGACACTAGAAAACACGTTATTAAGAACATATAGACAACGGGAGAAAGTAGTGACCACTATTTACAAATGAAATAATAATTTTTCACAACCCTAACCAAAAAGCAAATCCTAAAATTATCTAGTAACATTTTTAGGGCTCCTCTGCATTTCAGTAATTTTTGTATGTTCAGGTGGAACAGTGGTGACTCTCATCAATGCTCTAAGGTGAAAAGGGGGTACTCTTTCCACAGAAAATGGACTTTATTCTGATTTTACTAAACAGAATAGTACTTTAAAACAATGCCAGCAAAACAATCAGTCTCCTAACACCTAGTCTATACAATCACACGGAAACCTCTTGTGAAACCAACTATGCCCCGAGTCCGTTCAAAAAGCCTCTCTGGCAGGCTTCTATTGTCCATCAAATTTTCTTTTGTTGTTTTCTTTCGCATGGGCCTCTCAATTCAGGCCTCTTCGTGAGAAAAGTACTGCTTAGTTGGAGTGCCCTCCTGGCAAACACCCACAGCTCACTCGAAAGTCTCAATGTCTTAAAGCAATGCACCAGTGTCTCTCCTCTGTGGCAGATACTACAAACAATGTGCTCTTCATTGATCAAGGGCACAAATCATCTCGTGCAGACCCAAGCACCATTAATTGGGAAATAGCTCAAGCTCAGCAGCACTTTCAGACTCCAACACTCATTATTTAGTGTCAGAGGACGCTCAAGCTGCTCTTTCATGGGCACCACAATATAGTGCCTTTTTCCAAACTTGAAATCTCCGGTGCACTGCCCTTCTTCCGTTGGAGCAAAGAAAAGGGGGTGTGTGGCCAAAACTCAGGCCAAGGGGCTCAAGGGATTGCACACTGTCAGAGGTTACCAGCACATGACAGGTAGAGAAATGAAACCTCAAAACAGCTCTGCCATCAACAACAGGAATCCTTCTCTTTAGCTCTTTTACACTGAAACTTTGGTTTTGTGATGTCCAACGCCGTCTGATGGAGCAAGTACGATACCATGCGCTGGCGATCGCTGTCCAGCTTTGCTACTTCCTGGGTGCTGAGACTGTAGGGCCAAGACGTCCGTCTTTCATCTGTAGCTGTCACTGATGGGAATTAGGCTTAAATCAATGTCCTGCAGGTTATTATGACTTGATACCCGCAGAATCTAGTGACGTAGGAAGTGTGCCACAGCTGTTAGTTTCCTTCAATTTAGTACAAAAACAGTTCATGGTTTTTAACAAGGGGACTGCAAGCAGGTGGTCTGCAATCTTCAAAGGAGTAGCCATACACCATGGGCATAAAATACAAAGACAAAGGCAGAAGGGCAAAACAGGGTCTGTAGCATCTTTAATTCAGTTCTCTCCATTATTCTCTGCCATCTATAGCTACATGCGAATTCTATCTGAATGGATTTCCTCACACAGTGGCATTGTCTAATGGGGTAAACACATATTTTCCTCAATGATTAAGTCTAGGTGTTCCTCCTTACCTTAGAACATCTCAATAGAGAAATCACATGATACCGATTATCAGGGACATGTAGAAACCTTCCTTTAAAAACTGTGCATCAGGTGCACTATGCAATACACAGGCTAATAGTCAAATGTGCAAACAAAAAGACAAGAACTAGAGGGTCCTGATATTTGCATGATTAGGACACATCTGATCCCACAAAAAATTAAAGTAGCAGGAACAGAAGGGAACCGAAAACCAAATTAAAATAGACATTGACAATTCGTCATGTTCAAGAAGGTAAACATAAGATATCTCCTATTGAAATGGAAAACTTGTCTTACTATAATATTGAGTCAGTTAACCAGTCTATCGCTACCCTGACAGTCAGGCTGGAAAACATTGAAGCAGGCAAATTCTTGAAAACCAGTCTGGTCATACCAAAGGGAATGATACATAACATGGGGGTCCCTGGTACATCACTGCAGTCTGGAAATGTGAACCTGAACAATACATCAATAATAATAAAAGGGCTGACTGGTGAAAGGAATTAAAAAGAGAAATGGGACTAGGACATAGCTAAAATCTCAATAACTAAGCATGATGCGACATTGGTCAGGGGAAGTAACAAAAGAAAAAAAATCTATAGGAAGAACAAAAAAAATTATTTGGGTGATAGTCAGGCATGTGGCACAACACCGAGAGTACGGGTGATACACAAAGGCCAAAGTTACGCAAATTTTAACTCTACCGTTGGCGACTACACCATATACGGTACTCCTAGCTAATGTTTCAGTTCCTTCTTCAGGAAAAAATTAAAACCTGGTTTTCTTTTAAGGAACGAAAGCCATATGCTACTTAGGAAACAGACCATCATTAACTAATGTAATATAGAAATTAGGCCACCTTGAGTCACAGATCTATAATTTCATCCTTAGGTCCAATCAAGGATACATAAATGTAGGGCTGCCTGTTCCTTTAAGGGAAGGGGCAGTAACGTGACTAACTGCAGGTGACACACTTTGATCCTGTATATCTCTTTTTATTTTCCTTCAATACCATTATAGCCAAATAGACATGCACTGGTGAAGTGTTATCTTTTATGTTCACAGCATGAAATATCATTATCTGTGGAATTTAGTAACCAGAACAAGTTCAACCAACTGTTGCGTAGCGATGGGCATCGTCATGACCATCCCCTCACAACACAGGGGAGCTTGTAATAGTATCAAAAGCAGCAACAAACATGCAAAAAACAAATACCAAAAATAATAAAAACGCACAAAACGTCAAGCCATCAGATATACTTGCTGTGCATCAAGCACAAAAAGCACAGACAAAACAATAGCATGTGTGAATAAGCGGTGACACACAACACCATGTCATGTACTTTATGCACTGTAAACCTGCGGCCCAAAACCCAATATTTGGGCCTGTTTAATTTGTCAGGTTTAAAATCCTTACCCTCCTTTTGACAGTAGATCACCAGGCAATGGAAATCTGCTGTCAAATATAACTTTACTGTTTCTCTTCTATCATACAGGACCAGCAAGAACAATTCATGATAGGACCAAATACATGAAAATAAATTTCCATTACTTAACTGTTACCCTCTTGTCAGTTACTTCACAACATCAAGCCACCTTAGTTTTACCTTTCTAAAAGTAAAAATTGTTACACTGACACTCCATATTAATTTGGCACCTACAATTTCCACTGTGAAAAATAAGTCTTAATTGGCAAATCGTTCTCATTAAGGCATGTAGCCTTCAAATTTTTAGAAAAGGGCTGCATCTTATTTTCTGTCTAAGACTTAATGCAACACTTCGTTTTCTGTCAAATAAAAGCAACTAGCAGGCATCATTTTATTTTTTTAGAGCGGAGACACAAATGTATCCGTTCTGCAGAGCATTTAACATGATGTTGGGACTTTCGAAGAAACCCCCTTTTTTTTATATTTTCCCTTTGGAATTAAGTTCTTTAATTGTATTGATGTTCTTCTGGAGAAACCAGAAATCCCACTTTTAGAGGCCTGATAGGGTCATTCTGCATTTCACAGAGACAAGGCCCTAATTTAAAAGGTCACAAGTGTCAACATGACAGCCTCCTCCATTGTTTATGGGAAAACTAAAGATAGCATCTCAGCAGCATGACTTGAGCCAGCCTCTGTAGCTCTCCTAGCTTCTGCCACTCTGAATCTGTCAAAGACAGTAGGCCTTCTTATTTTCCTTCTAACCTGCAATAATTCACTCTATTTTGAAAAAAATAATTTTTCCTTTTTAGGCGCTAAAAAAATTATCTCTATTTCCAGATTATTAAACTACATTTACTGTGAATAATTCACAAACCTTAATAACACACATACCAGTTGTTAGAATAAATGCTTGTTGCAATCCCATGCAATGGTACATATTTCATCAACCTCGAATGAATGAACGTCTCAGTAGGCCCAGCTGAAGTTAGAACCTTCAACCTTGATATTAAAACAAGCCTTTGTACTGGCACATTGACTCATTGAATCATAAGAAGGCACAACCTGCAAATATATATCAAACCTAAATGTATGCATTTACTGAAGCCTGAGACACTTTAAAAAGTACTCTGAATGAAAGAAAATGCAGTTTAAACAGTGCTTTTGCCCAAAATCGACTTTGATATTTTAGGCATTAAAAAATCAATATCCTACAATTTTCTTGCATAATATGCATTACCAGAATGTCTATTACACAATCCATGAGTCAGCCATTGAAAATATTACTTATACTTTATAGAAATGAGCTTGTTTGCTCCTGCGCCAAGGGAAAATTGCACATACAAATGTCATTTTAGCGGTGCAACATAACTTAAATTAAATTTTAATGTTAGGAGGTCATAGTATAGGTATTAAGCTTTATAAATATTAAAAAACGATTTTGAAAGGCACTTATTTTTTAAATAATTTATCCATAATTAATAATTTTCTTTTAAAAAAAAAAAACAAAAAAAAAACAATTATTCTTTTTTTGTGATAATTCCACATATAAAAGCAAGCTGCATCCCTTGCCTATTATTTGGGATACATTAACTCACAAGCCTAAGCGCATAAGCCTAACTTGAAATGCGTCACATTTTTGCGCCACTTTCATTTAAAAGGAAGGTTATGCAAAATTCCACCCATGTTTAACTGGGAAAGTGCTGGCTGAATTGAACATTCCTATCAAATAGACTGCAGCTGAAAAGTTTGCCTGTGAACATCTAATACAATGCATCTAAGAAAAATGCTGTAAATTTATTTATTTTTTTGCAAAAATAGATAATTTTTTTTTTTTTTTTTTTTGGGGCCCTATTTATATCTATTGAATGTGTTTTCTAATTTATTAAGCATTTAACGGCAGTTTTGTATATGTGCACAATTGCTCATTCTATAAATTAAAGAGCAACATATAGCTATGTTAGCACATCACATGGTTCATTTCTGGATGTTTTCTAAGTTTCTACTTAATATTAATTAACCAACATTTTACTTAACAAACTGTAAACATCAAGAAGACCCACAAACACACATTGAGCTCATTTCAGATATAAACAGAAAACACTCAGTACACATAATACAGCGCGCTTTAGCCATTTTTCATAAATAGCGCCGTCGCAATTTACTTACAGAACCGTTTGCAGATCCTAGTTGTAAGTCATATTTACAAGAAAAAAAAATGAAAACTTTTCTCAATTATTTCCAAGAATAGCGGACCCATACTTTATTAAACGTGATGGGGCCTACTCCGTGCTTCACATATAGTTCATAGGTTGGTGTTCCAATCGGAGGAACCGGACATGAGTCCTCCAACCGGGAGTCCCTTTTACAACCAAGACAAAACAAATTTCCAGGTCTGCTAAGACCAGGCATCTTCGCTCACTAGTCTAGCTTCAAACTTCAAAGGATTATCGTTTACGATAGTCTTGTGAATACACGAGTCCTTCGGCTTTGGTACTTGCAAGTTCCAAATCAAAGTGATCCTAAAGGGATACCAAACCAAATGTCCAACTAAGGACCAAACCAAGTGTCCAACTAAGGACCAAACCAAGTGTCCAACTAAGGACCAAACCAAGTGTCCAACTAAGGACTGGGAGACGCTCCACTTATACTTAACTGAAAATATCAATGACGTCACCAGAAGACTCGTCTTATCGTTTCGCTCTACCAAAAATCAAGGGTCCAAATCAGGGCGATAGCCAGGGCAGCAGTCCTTCATAGCCGTCGGGAAGCGTGGAACCTCGCAACAAAGACTTTCGGACCACGTCGACATGCAGGGGTCGATGAAGTGGCGGCCTTCCTCCAGAATTTTCACACGAAGCTCCCCACGGACCTCAGGCTTGGACCGGTACCGCTGGTATCGCCCCACGTTGGGCGCCAACTGAGGTACTAGGTTTTTCAGAACCGGTACTGATCCGGTAACCCAGCGGTGCCAGGGTACACCCAAAGACCTCGGGTACTTTCCTGATTCAGACTACAGAAACTCAGAGTCTTCTAGGTGAAGTCAAAGATCGAATTTATTGGCTGCAACCAATTGACAAGTGTCCTAGAAGTACAACAGCACGATTTGTATGTTCTCAGGAGACTGTGTTTCAATGCAAAGTCAGGTTTCCTTATATACAGTTTTTTAAGCTTCAGGCAAACATTCTTGACATTTTGGTTGGTCATTCACATGTTTTCACTACAAAGGAAAAAACAGTGTCATGATGAAACCTCATATTTCATGTCATCCAACCCATAATAAATTACCCGGCAAGGCCTAGTATTTTACATCAGATAAGTGTGGACCCCCAATAAAAACGGGCACCTCCCCCTCGTAAAGTAAGAGGAAGAAAAGAGCAGGTGCAGGTGTGAGCAAGATTAGGTAGGGTGTGTGAGCGATAATAAGGGTTTTATGGCATGGTGTGCCTTGATGCTATCTGATTCGGCCACTGGGAGAGGGACTGACCAAACAGGTTTGGCCTGAGGCAATGGTTCCAGCTTGCCCAGGTAAGAGAAAAGTCAATCAAGGTGTACGTGTCCTTGGAATCAAATCTGACTGTATTATAAGCCTATGTGAGGGCAACTTTTAAAATGGCTGCCGTGTATAAAATGGGAGCCACGAGTGCAGGACGAAAATGGCGATTTCGAGGTGAAAACGCTGCTGGAATTGAGCGAAAATGCTCATGCTTAGTGTACTAGTCATTATCGGTCTTTTGATACTAAAATCGTACTGCTGTGGCAAAGTAAATTACATGGGTCCAGAATTTTTAGAACCACATTCCTCCCTACATGGGCAGGACCGTGGAAATGTCTAGCCATAGGGGGAAACAGACTATCTGGTAACACAGGTCTTCCATCTGCTGAAACTCAAATGTCATCATCCCCTTGGCCACAACCTGCTCTCACCCAAACTTGCTGTTCTGCCTCTGGCACTTCCTCTTGCGCCCTCTTGAGTTCTTTCAAGGTATCAGCTGTGGCTAACAAAAGGCTGTAATTGTTCTCATCTGTGGTCTTGTCTATCTGGGTAGGCAACTGCAAAGCTTCAAATAAATTATTTACATATTCCTCATTTCTTATGGGAGAACCAGAAGAGTTCATGAAATCTTACTGTAACCATAACTGTTTAAAGTTGTGGACCCCACCAAAGCCATATTGTCTATCAATGAAAATTGTCACTCTGCTGTTCAGAAACACAGCATGCTCCAGTAAGGGCAACTAATTCAGCTATTTGTGGGGAGAGAACTCTATGAAGCCAGGAGGCTTCAGCTATGCCTGAGACTGTACAAACGGCATAAGCAGCTCTCATATTTTCTTCTTGGTCTCTCAAATAAGACCCATCAACAAACAGTATGAAATCAGACTCAGGTGGTAGTTCATATTGAATGTCTGGTCTTGGCTTGGTGCAAAGCTCAGTGACATCTAGACAGCCATGCTCTACTTCTTCCTCCTCTCCTTCAGCTTCAAGAAGGGGTAACAGTGTAGCAGGATTCAAGGTAGTACAGCATTTCAGATTCACATTCTCTGTGGCCAGAATAACCTACTCATCGTGGGTTAAGCAGCTATTGGTCAAATGCTGGGTACAGCTCAACAACAACTCAAATGAGTAGGGCACAAACACAGTAAGTGGATGACCTGTCACAATATTCTCACATTTCTCGATGCTGACACCTGCAGCCACCACTCTCTAAAGGCATCAAGGCAGAGCTGCCGCTACGGGGTCATGAGCAGTAGAAAAATAGGTCACAGCCCTCTAGGAGTTCCCGTGCATCCATGTAAGCACTGAGGGAGTGCAGCCCTCCACCTCACTGCAAAAGAGAGCACATGCTTTGTTGTAATCAGGCATTCTCAGTGCTGGGGCACAACAGAGACTTTCTCTCAGCTCTTGTGAGGTGACCAAACATTCATTATCCTAAAACCCCGGATCAGACACATCCTTGTGTGTCGGACTCTGTAAAGGCTTGGCCAATAGGGAATAGTTGGGCATCCACTGGAGACAGTAGTCCACTATTTTAAAAACATTCTGACTTCTCTCTGAGTAGTTGGCAGATTAATGTTCAGGATTGCTGAAATCCTTTCTTGTGACACCCTCCTCGCTCTTTTCTCAATGTCATGTCCAGGATACTTACTTTGGGTCACTTTATGTCTATTCTCAGCTAGGTGGTTCAACAGGGCAATGGTGTCTTGTCTACAAACGTTCTGTGTATTGAACACCACCAGCACGTTGTCGATATATTGCACTAAAACTGAATTGCTGGGCATGCCTAAGGACCCAAGATTCTTTTTGAGGATCTTATTAAAAATGGAGGGGGTCTCAGTGTACCCCTGTGAGACTCAGCACCATGTCAAAACACAGTTCTGAAACTGAAAGGCAAAGAGGAACTGACTGTCCTCATGAAATGGTATGGAAAAGAAGGCCTGACACAGATAGATGACAGTGAACCACTCAGCCTCACATGGAATGTGGAATAAAATCATAGCTGGATTCGGTACAATGGGACAACATGGAACAACAGTGGTGTTTATTTTTCTCAAATCTTGAACAATGCAGTACTTACCGCTAGGCTTCTGCAAACCTATAATGGGTGAGTTACATGGTCTTCCCATAATCTCCTTCAAAATGTCTTGTATCATGCATTCAGTCACTGGAGTAAGCCCTACAATGGTTTCAGGGGTCAACATTCTGTTTCACTTTTATACAAATGGACTCAACACCTTTGATGAGACCTATGTCCTGAAAAGTCCCAGACTTCAGGCTTCATAGTATCTCTAAGATCAGGTAGTAATTCATTAATGGTCATCTTGAGAAAGAGAGCAACATAAAGGCCATCTCCTGCCAATTTAAAGGCAACATCCTCATCATGAGTATGCAGCTCAACACCTCTCGGTGCGCAGTACATGAAACAGTTCAATTTGCTTAAGAGGTCTATTCCCAAGAGACTCACTGGACTAGAACCACATACCTCAAATTGGTGATTCTCTTCAAATGATCCTATTTTGACAGGTACTTCTTCTGTTACGGGGGTTTGACATTTGTATATATTGCAACCCCTACAATTTAAATTATTTTTCCAGAGAGGGGTAGGTTTGGAACCTCCACTGTTCTAACAGTAGAGCGAGTAGCACCAGTATTGATCAGGAAAGATATAGGATGGCTATACACCTCACCATCTAAAAATGATCCACTGTACTCTACCTCTAAGCCAAGAACGCAACCTTCCTCCCCTCTCAGTCACTGTCAAAAAGATGGGTCAGAACCGCAATCCTCAAATGCTTCAAGCATAGGGAACAGTTCGAATGCACCCTGATTTTGGAAAGAAATTTGCTTCAGGTTTGGGACTTGATTCAATCAGGGACTCGCAGAACTTGCATCACTGGGGCTGGGGGCAAATTGAAATTTTGCATTCTCATTCTCTGTACATTCTGTGGCTGTGCAAGATTATTATCCTGGGGTTCTGTAAACCCATATTTTGAGAATTAAGTGACCGGAATGGATCCAACTGAGATCAATTGAAGTCCTTACTTAAAGGCTCCCATTGTCCTTGGTTTGATCTGTTCCTGTCGTGGGCACTAGGCCCAGCCACACAAGCAGGGCAGCGTTTTTATCCGCACAGGTGGGGCAAAGCTGGGTGGTAAGAATTTTGTGGACTGCTGCGGATTGCGGAAGTTTCCATCTCAGAAATGTGAGGAAAATGCATGATTTCAGGCAAAGTTTGAGGTTTGCAGGGCTTTGTGATTAAAAAAATCTCAGTGGATCCACACAAGTCACTCCATTCTGGACTTTCCTAGATATCTAGTTTAAAAAAATGTACAGTTTTCATATGTTTCCCTAGGTTCCGGCTGAACTACAGCCCAAAATCCACAGCCGCACACTTTGCAAAAAAACAGGTTGTATTTAGTGGAAAAATGTGATGAATCAATGTTGCATTTTGGCCCATTTCCTGTAGTGACCACTAGGCCTACCCACACAAGTGAGGTACCAATTTTAAGCAAAAGACTTAGGGGAATGCTGGGTGGAAGCAATTTTGTGGCTTCCTGCGGATTCCAGAACTTTCCATCATATAAATGAGAGGAAAATGTGTTTTTTAGTCAACGTTTGTGGTTTGCATGGGCTTCTGGTTAAAACAACCAGGTGAGGGCCACCCAAGTCACAACATCCTAGATTCCCCTAGGTATCTAGTTTTAAAAAATGTACAGGTTTTGTAGTTTTCCTTAGGTGCCGGCTGAGCTAGGGCCCAATATCTACACCTACCCGCTTTGCAAAAAACAGGTCAGTTTTGAGTGGAAAAATTTGATGTATTCAAGTTGCGTTGTAGGTCATATCCTGTTGTGGGAACAGGCCTACCCACACAAGTGATGTACCATTTATATCAGAAGACTTAGGAAAACGCTAGGTGGAAGGAGATTTGTGGCTTTCCTCAGATTCTAGATCTTTCCATCATAGAAATATGAGGAAAATCTGTTTTTAGTCACAATTTTAGGTTTGCAATGGATTCTGGGTAAAACAACCTGGTAAGAGCCATGCAAGTCACCCAATCCTGTATTCCCCTACCGGTCTAGTTTTAAAAAATGTACAGATTTGCTAGGTTTACCTAGGTGCTGGCTGAGCTGGGGCACAAAATCCACAGCTACTCACTTTGTAAAAAAACAGGTAGGTTGTGAGTAGAAAAACAAAATGTATCTATGTTGTATTTTGGGCCATTTCCTGTCACATGCACTAGGCCTACCGCAGAAGTGAGGTACCATTTTTATCAGAAAACAAGTGGGAGCACAAAATAGTATGATATTCATTATTAGCAATTGGATTTCACTACATTTGCGCCTTCTAAAGGTAAGCCAGTGTGTAAGAAATAAGGCATTTTGAAAAATACTCTCTAAATCCCATGCTATTACGGGTACCCACAAATTCAGATGTCCAAATAATCACTGCTCCTAAACTCCATATTTTGTGCCTATTTGAGAAATACATAGGTTTCCTTGATATCCATTTCACCATATGAATTGGTCAATACTCGGTACTCAATGGAAAACCATTGTACGGTTCAGCTCTGTTGTTGGCTCTGGGAACCTTGGGTTCTTGGAAAATCTACAAACCCTATATATCACTGCAACTGGAAGGTCCTAGAGGACCTAATGGTATATTTTGTTTGTAAATTGGACATTGTGACAAAAAGTTATACATGAAACATTGTCACAAATGGCCATTTTTCCCTACTCATTTTCAGTATTTGTTTATTTCAATAGTTAGTTTCTTTGGGAAAACCTTGAGGGATCTACACATATGACCCCTTGCTGACTTTGGAAATGTGTTAACGTTTCAGAAATCTACAGCATTTCAGGAACACCCATGGGTTTGCAAAGGTTTCCACCACAAACTGGAAGTAGGTTGGGAGCACAAAAATAGAAAAAATGGGTTCCCTCGTTCAAAAATGCCAAAACTATGTTTAAAAAATGTTTTTTAATGCAGCTCTGCATGTTCCTAAAAGCTGGCAAAATGGTGACTTTAGCACAACATGCCATTTTTAAGAGAAAAAAGACACTTTTATCCAGAACACTTTTTTCCTATTTTTCCCCAAAAATAAAAGAGTAGCCATATTTTGGCTACTTTCTTGGCCCCCTCCAGGAGAATCCAGAAATCCTAGGTACCTTTAGAATTCCGAGGATATTGGAAAGAAAGAACTTACATTTGGTGTGGATAGCTTATTTGGACAAAATGTTATAGAGGCCTACGCACAAAATACCCCAACTAGCCAAAAAAGGCTTAGCACGGGGTTGAGGGGTTGGGGAGGAGTAACAGAGAAAGGGTATGTTCTTCAGCAACTTCTCTTCCTGAATGTCCAGAGATTAGTAGATTAGTGAGTCATAGCAGAGGTTAACTATTACTCTTTGAGTATGTTTTCAAGGAATAAAGATTTTGGGCCTCATTATGAGTGAAGCGATCCGAGGACCGCCACACTCGCAGTGATGGTTGAACCGCCGCACTCCAGGCAGTCCGACCACCACATTACACCCCTGACGGGTGGACCCTCCAGGGGACTGCCGTCCCCACCGGGGACATGGTTTTGTGACAGGCTGACAGTGGTCTGAGTTGTACTCAACCGCAATGGAGCTGAATTCAGCACCACCTGGCTGATTACAACTCAGCTTCCCACCAGCGGGGGACCCCGCCATGGAAAGGCTGGGGGAAAGCCAGTGCTGGAGGCCACAGGAGGGCCCGCACTGCCCATGGCATTGCGGACCCCCCTGCCCAGCACCATCGGAATAAGCACTGTCTGCTTTGCAGACAGTGCGCATGCCGATGGTGCTTGTGTGCTGCAATATAGGCGTTGGCTCCCTTAAACGAGCTGAGGCTAATACCGTAGCACTGTTCCCGCCGGTCAGCCCAGCAGGAACACTGTAATACGCTTGGGGGATGCCACCTGTAAAATGGTGGTGTCCTCCCCGCAGCTTTGGCGGCCTTGTGGTGGGACTGCCAAAGTCATAATGAGGCCCTTTGTTTTTTACAAAATCAAACCATTTGTTTTCTTTAACTGAAAACAAGAAAAATGTTTTGTCAGGTTATGAAGATTAATACTTGTGGAGGTGCCCAGTGCTTAGTTTGTAAATAAAAACATGCCGGTGCCCAAAGGCCTCCTCTTAAACATGCGGCTGCTGCAATTAAATGTGTGAACACGGAATACAGAGGCAGCATAATCCTGAAGCCATCTCGGGCCTCTTCAATCCATTCAAAGCCACTCCCTGCCCTTTCAGCTCACTCTTGCAGCTTTCTGCTTTCTACAATTGTGACGCTTTTTTGTGTTTCTCTTCCTCCGTCGTTCCCATATTTGTCTTTTGCTCGCAGTCAATGCTTGAGGCAGAAAAATAAGTGCCAGCCCTCAAAAATAAGTGCGGGTGCTCCACACCGGAAACAAAAAGCACACATTGAGCACTGGAGGTGCCCGAGGAAACCTATGCTTGCGGAACAAATACCTTCTCTGTGATCCTGCCCTTGCTCATGATAATTTCTAAATAAAGAATCTGGAATTACATGTTCTGAAAGGGAACTATGGGTAAGAAAAAAAACTAATAGTTGAGAGACGAAGGTCTAGTGAGCTTGCCTACTATTCCAACATTCTACCTGCAGGAGAACTTGGAAGTTTTCTGTAGCCGATGTGGATAATTACTCAAAATTGAGCGGTAAGTAAAAAATGCCCCCATTCTATAAATGCAGACTTAAATGTGAGAGGTTCTTTCTCGAGAACATAATAGTTCTTTTCTGCAAAGGAGAATTTTCCAGAGTAAAAGTTATCGGGTGTTTTTCCCCATCTTGACCGAGCTGAATCAAGACAGCTCCCATAGCTTGGTCTGGAGCATCAGTCTCAAGAATAAAGAGGTTAGAGGCATCAGAGTGTAGAAAGATAGGAGCTTGAATGCACTCCTTAAGTCTTTTGGAAACTAAGATGCATTTTAATTTCACTGAACCATCTTGTTCTTTTTTAATAGGTCAGTGATTGGAGAGACTATTTTGGAAACATTTTTGATACATTTCTGGTAATAGTTTACCAGGCCTGGGACACTTTGTGTTTCCTTTACTGAAGAAGGAGTAGGCCAATTTATGATGGCTTGAACCTTCAAAGAGTCCGCAGCTATTCATTCAGAAGATATAACATAACCGAAATATTTTACCAAATCCTATACAAAGAGAAACCCTTCAAGTTTGGCTAGTAATTTCTTCATTCTCAGATGCTTCACAACTTGTTTGACATGAGATGATGGTGTGCTGGAAATTTAGAAAAGACATGTATGTCATTTGATGGACAACCATTGTCTGGAGAATTAGACTAGAAAAGATTGTATTCATAAAGCTCTGGACGACAGCAGAGACAATACAGAGGCCAAACTTCATCACACAATATACGTAATGCTGAGATAGTGTTCTGAATCCTGTCTTCCACTCATTACCTTATTAGATCCGGATCAGGTGATAGACTCCTCTTAGATCCAATTTAGTAGATACTCTAGCCACTTGGGCAGTTTCACAAATATCAGAAATGAGGGGCAACGGATGACAGTTGTGAATAATAACTAGATTTAAACCCCCTGTAATCAATGCAAGGTCAAAGTTCTGAAGTATCCTTCTTCAGAAAAAAGAAGCTCCAACTGGAGATATGGGAAGGTCGTGCCCAAAAGGAACTGTAGCTTCAGAAAGGTGCAATCAAAGGGTCGATGAGGAGGTAACTCCTTGGGAGTCAACTCTTGGAACATATCAAGATATTTATGATTGATACCAGGGATCCCAGATAATTGTGTAATTGACTAAGTAGAACTATTATGAACTATTATGAAGGACTCCGGAACTTTCAGTAGAAGTAAGATGATCAGCTGTACAATGTGAGGCACAAAACTCTGGATCCAGGAACAAGGATTTTGCTGAGCAGTTTATTTAAGGATTTTGTTGAGCTCACCAGTTGATCTCCAAATAACAGGATACAGAGAGGTGAAGATTAAATCAAAGGTAAGTTTCTCATAATAGGCAGTAATCCATAGAGGTAAGGCTTGATTTCCTTAGTGACTAGGCCAGAATTCACTAAAGTGCCACCAATAGCTTCTACTGCAACTGGAATTCCTGTCTGTTGGACTGGGATCTGATGGTTTGAAGCCCATTGAATACCCATATAGTATTATTATTACTAGTACTACTAACGTAACACTGGTTTGACAGGCTTAAGCATGGTTCCTGAAGCTTGGAACTGACCTCTCCCGCTTTATGTGAATGGCAGATAAGGCACTGTTCTAGTCCCGCTGCATTGCCCACTTTGGTAGTATGGTGTTTCCGGTGTTTAGGAAGGTTTCATAAGGTTTCATGAAACTTTTTATTTTGCATCCGATAGAACGGGGATGTCCCCTGCACAAAGTACAGTTGTGTCTCCTTCCCTGCGTGCTGTAACTGTAGATACCTGTTTTTTGGTCAGGCTGCACATTAATCCTTTATGCACACATTGACCTAGGTCCAGCTTGTGTTAATGATAGGTTCTGGAAGATTTGTGAAGGAACTCTCCAACCCCGGTTCCAACGCCAACGACATCCCACCATCGCAAGACCTCTGTGACTCCCTAGCCACCTTCTACCGCAAGATCGCAGACATCCATGACAGCTTCAATACCCAGACCCCCCCAGTCAACCACCAACACCACAGACTCACTGCCCCCCAGCCACACCAACCTCCTGCTCTCCTGGACCCACGTCAACGATGACGACACCATCAAAATCATGAACACCATCCACTCCGGCTCACCATCCGACCCCTTCCCTCACCACATCTTCAACAAAGCGAGCTCTGTCGTCTTACCCCAACTCTGGAAGATCATCAACAGCTCCTTCGAGACCGCCACCTTTCCCGGAGAGCTGGAAACACACTGAGATCAACGCTCTCCTCAAGAAACCCAAGGTGGACCCAAAGGTCCTCAAGAACTTCCGGCCTATCTCCCTGCTCCCCTTCCTGGCAAAAGTCATCGAGAAGATTGTCAACAGACAAATGACCTGCTTCCTCGAGGAGAATAACACTCTGGATTCATCCCAGTCTGGATTCTGCAGCAACCACAGCACCGCAACCGGCTTCATCGCCGCCACCGACAACATCAGGACCCTACTTGACAATGGCGAAACCACGGCCCTCATCCTCCTGGACCTCTCGGCTGCCTTCGACACCATCTGCCACCACACCCTACACACACGCCTCAATGACACAGGGATCCATGACAGAACCCGGGACTGGATCACCTCCTTCCTCACCGGCAGAACCCAGAGAGTCCACCTCCCTCCATTCCGCTCTGAAGCCACCAAGATCATCTGTGGCGTACCCCAAGGGTCATCCCCCAGCCTGACCGTCTTTAACGGTCATGTGACACCGCTCACAAACATCGTCCGATCACACGAACTCAACATCGTCTCATATGCCGATGACACTCAGCTGATCCTCTCCCTCACCAAGGACACGGCCACTGCCAAAACCAACCCCCAAGAAGGAATGAAGGCCATCGCCGAATGGATGAAGAACAGCTGCCTGAAACTGAACTCTGACAAAAATGAGGTCCCCATACTCGGCTCCACCCTCTCCGCCTGGGACGACTCCTGGTGGCCTGCCACACTGGGAACCGCACCGACACCCACCGACCATGCTCACAACCTGGGGTTCGTCCTCGACTTATCGTTATCAATGACCCAGCAAGTCAACGCCGTCTCTTCCTCCTGCTTCAACACCCTCCGCATGCTTCGGAAGATCTACAGATGGATCCCCACCAGAACCAGAAGGACTGTCACCCAAGCCCTTGTGAGCAGCAGACTGGACTACGGCATCGCCCTCTACACAGAAACCACGGCCAAGCTCCAGAAAAGACTGCAACGCATCCAGAACGCCTCTGCATGCCTTATCCTGGACATCCCCCGCCACAGCCACATCATAGCCCACCTCAGAGACCTGCACTGGCTCCCCGTCAGCAAGAGAATTAAGTTCAAGCTCCTCACCCACGCTCACAAAGCACTGCACAACACCGGACCAGAATACCTCAACAGACGATTCACCTTCTACACTCCGACCCGCCAGCTTTGCTCCACTGACCTTGCCCTCGCCACCGTTCCATGCACCCATAGAATGACCACCGGTGGCAGATCGTTCTCCCACCTCGCCGCCAAGACGTAGAACACCCTTCCTATCCACCTGCGACAGACACAGGACCTGCTCACCTTCAGGAGACACCTCAAGACCTGGCTGTCAGTAGCAGCACCCCCCCCACCCCTCAGCGCCTTGAGACCCTCACTGGTGAGAGGTGCGCTTTACAAATGCTATGATTGATTGGACTTTATCCTGAAATGGGAGGGGTGCACCAAGCACACCCTCATAGTGACAGAGGACTACCCTCCCTGCTACAGGTTTCATGCATGGAGCACAGTGGTGACAGTAAACCATGGTTTATGAATTATAGAGGCAGGCGTTTATACCTGTCCGACATGAATGTGCTCTTACAACCCCATTCATCTACAGTTATGCTACGCACGATGAACTCAGAATCTTAAGCGCCAGCATCCTGTGCATTGTACATGTGCATGTTTGCTGGGATTAGCAGTGTGCAATGCATGAGTGATAGAAGCCTGTGGGTTTCATTTTGGAAGCCCACAGCCTGGACCAGAGCACACAATAGAGGAGGGGTTGCTTTTCCCTGAGATCATATGTGTACTGCTGATATTTTCAAAATGGAAGGGGGAGTACAAGACACTATAGTGAGGAAAGAGAAAGTAGGCTTTCTTTGGAAGTGCCAGAGTGCTTCCTGATACAATGAGTTGTAAATTACTCTGACCATGCCGATAGGTAGAAGGCAGGGGGTACACGGTGAGGCCTGAAGTATCAGTTGTTATGGAAAGAAATCCTTTGTAAGTGCACAGATTATTGTCTCTCTTCCTGATCTTGTCTCTCTTCCTGATCTCTGAGTAGGGGGTGCAAATAGCTAGATACAGCCTGATCACACCTTTTTGTACTTTTGTGATGGGCTCTTCACCTGGAGACTGCCGTACTGAGCAGAGTTCCATTGAACACTAAGGCAGGTCTGGAAGGTGGTCGAGCTAGGACACATGAAAGGTGTATCAACCCAAACTGGCTCTAAGTAAGCCGGCCTGCAATGCACATTCCCCGTTTGCGAAATCGGTATGAAGAGGGGAGCCCAAAACCATCAGTGTTCATTGTTATGGTCTCTACTACGGAGGAGTGGCTACTCTGCAATATTACCAAGGAATATGAAGCAGCCAAGGGTTGCTGTTGCACTGACAGCCAACCCACTAGAGGTGACAGAACACTGCCTGGAGTATGATTTGAACCAGGAATTACTGGACTGTCCTGGGCACCTTGATACCCCACCTGTGAGCAGGTGAAGGAAGTAACCAACCTTGCAGGAGGAGCTGATAGTGAAATAGACAACTGTAACTGACCATTACGCTGGATCATTTTGGCAAAGATTTGCTAAACAGCTGGGTTGATGGAATCACAGTACTGCTGGACCGGACAGTGTTCTTTTCGTACATTGTCCCCATCATAGCTACCAAGGCATCTGGAGCAGTGTACCCAAGTGGTAACCATGGCTGAAGCCAGGATAACCACCTGCTGGTGGCCCTGTGCCCCACAAGTGCCCAAGTCTACAGTTGGGCAAGACCAGTCATGAAGACCAAGTGAAAAGAGAGGTACCCTGGGGGAGCCTCATGAAGAATAGAGGTTGTTGCCTCGAGGCTCTATGTGCCGAGGATAATGCCTGGTGATCACTACATCAAAGAACTAGCACCTGAGGCGTGTGCCCGTAGCGCTCAAGAAGAAGCACTTGTAGCACTTAAGGAGTACCAGGTGCTCACTGGCGTGCAGAAGTGAAAGTCGCTGTGAGTCAAGAACCAACCGGCGTGCCTGAGTGAGCCGCATGGTGTGCAGAGAATCTATCACCCGTCACCAGGACGAGGGACGCATGGAAGGCTCTGCTCCTATCCCGACCCTGCGAAAGACATGCTACATAACTGGCTGTTGTGCCTCGCCCTGTAAGACTGTTGTGTGCCATCTAGAAGGTTTCCTCCTATCAGAGAGCATCTGCTGCCGCAGGAGTGCCAAACGCAGCCCTATGCTGCTCCTATGAGCTGGGTAAGTGAAAGGTCCTAGGCATGAAGACCTCCGTAAGAAGCCCGTGACAGGTCGCCCTAACTACTATTGAGAGTCAAGCATGGAAAGGGTTGTACCTGGCCCAGTTTACAGGGCAGGTGTAGTAAAAAGTCCCATCTCCCATCGATGTGGCCCAGTGGTCCCTCTTTACCCAATGGTCTCCTGGACAGGGTCTGTTTGGTTTTAGTGAGGTTCTTTGAAGCTCCATTGTGCAGGAGGTTGTTTTTATCTATACTTTCTTGCATGCGCTCTATCTAGTTCTTGCTCCTTGTTGTATGTCATATCTGAATGTTTATGTTTCTGGGATGAAATGTGCACTCTAGCATGTGTTTCTGATTGTTTTGACCTTGCCTAGATATTTGTGAGGTGAACGTGCTCTTGCGAGAGGTGCAGTTAATTTCCCGGGCTTCCTTGTTCGCCCTATTGCGGCACACGGATAGTCGGAGAGGCCTCCTCTTTTCACGTGCATCTGCCTCCTAGGAGACGGAAGAATGCTGCTTTGTGTGTTTCTGGCAGCTGTATTGCTTGTCACATCAAACGTGGAGACCGGTTTATCCAAATATTACATGCTTTGCTTTGTTCACGTTCGTTCTCTGCCTGAGCCTGGCACTGTTGTGTTAAAATGAATCAGCCAGGTATGTGCATTCTTCCTGATAGGCCTTTCCTTCAGGGAAGGAATGACGCCATGTAACATTGTCTCTCTAGTCATAATAGAACTAGAACAAATGACACGAGGCGCGACCAAGAGGATTAGTGCAGTGAAGTAAGTGTGAGTAATATCACAGCACGCGACGCATGTCAGATGCAGTTATGGTTAAGTTACACTTCGCTTGGGAAATGGCTTTGCTGAATTGCTAATAACTTAGAGGCACTTTGAAAAATCCGCTTCAAGCTGAGCTGTGTGTAGTGTTTAATTTCGAATCTTGTGAGCCCGGCCAAGAATGGACAGGGTTATATCATGTAAAGTGAAGGCAGCCACTTGAAGAAAATACTGTGTTTTATGCTTTGAAGAATTTGATGAATAAACAGCTCAGAAGCAACTTGACCTGTTGACTGACGTGTGGTCGCTTATCAGAGCTTTTTCCAAGTCATTCTCAATGTGTGCTTCCGATCCCTCTTCTTATGTCTTCGGCCAGACCTTCCCCTCAGCTATCTGGCCTCCTTTTTGGTTGGATTCACCAAGCCCAGAAGAGTTAGATAAGAATCTTGGCTTCTTCTTGAAGGACAATTTGCCTTTGAAGCCAATGACCTGACTTTAACCTGCTTTCTCCTATTGAGGGTGCAGAGAAAAATACCCTTCTGCTTCCCACAAATGCCCATCGGATGGTGATTCAGGCAGCTATTCTAGTTTTCTTAACTATTGCAACTCCCTCTCCCTGGGAGCCCCTTCGGGTGTGCTGAAGAAGCTTCAGCACATCCAAAATGCAGCAGCTAAATTAGCTGTCGGATGGCCTAGGTCTGCCTCCTGTGCCTTAGACATGCTACATTGGCTTTCTGTGGCCAAAAGGATCACCTTTAAGTCCCTTTGAATGGTATATAGGGCCTTTTATCACCCTGGCCCATATTACCTGAGGGAAAAAAAAAAATCATCTACGTGCCTGGGGGCTTGTTACACTCCCAGTACTCGTTGCTTCTCTCCGTCTCTAGATTTAATCATGTCCAGACAGGGGGAAGGGCTTTTTAGGTATTGGCGGCAAAATTATGGAATGATCTGCTTCCCAGTCTTCAGAAAAGTTCTAACCGCACCCATTTTAGAAAGGGAAAATGTGAATCTATGAGTAGAAGAGGGTCAGATTTACTATTCTAACTTCAGTCCTACAAACACTGGGGTATGTGCATATATTTCAGAGGGTAGCATGGGTTAGATTTGCTCTTCTAGCACCAGTTCTACAAACACTGTGGCAAGTGCATGAGAATGGGGAGCCACGTTTACTATTCTAACTCTAGTTATAGGAACATTGGAGAAAGTGCATATAATTGTGTGTCAGATTAACTCTAGTCCCAGGAAGATCAAGGAAAGTACATGTAATTTGGTGGGGGTGATTTTCTATACTAAATGTAGTCCTGCTAACATTGGGGAAAGTGCATACTTTTTTGTGGTGGGGGAGCATCAGAGACAACGTTCCACCACCAGTAAAACTGACATTGAGAAAATACATATATTGTGTGGTTGGGTCACATTAAATGGCCAGTCCCACTTACACTGGGGAAAGTGCATATATTTTTGGAAGGCGGGAGGGGCAGATTTCTTATTTTAACTCCACCCCTAAGAACAGTGGAGAAAGTGGATATAATGGGGATGGGCTGATTTACATTACCAATTCCAGTGGAACAAATACTGGGGAAAGTCCAATTATTGGGGAGGTCATTTGAACATTCTAACCCCAAACACATTTTCGATCTCTCCTGTACTTCATGAACATCAAGCTAGATTTAAAAAAAGCATCACTAATTTACCCTCTTGCCTTTGGCAGTGGCAGGTGGGTTTAAATCCCTTATGTCCTTCAATGCTCCACACCGTAGCTCTTCAGAAAGGTGGGAGGATGCTAAAACGCTGTCATCCAACCCTTTCCGTGGGCAAAACAAAACGCACCCACATGCCCTTAGGCAAGTTATAGGGGCTTAATGCCACCCTACCATTAAGCAATGTTTTGAACAGCAGCTAATGTCCTTGAGCAAGACACTTGAACTAGGCTGGTTGGCTTAACGTCACTAATCCTGCTGCCACTAAAAAGGTGGGATGGCTTACAAATTGTCAGACTTGTCTATACACTTCAAATGATGGCGACACCACTCCTCTCCTCCCACATGATCTTCCTGATTAACAGGGGACACAGATGAGCTGAAAGGAAAGATGCCAGACCCAAAGCACCTAATGCCTAGGGATAATGCTAATTATGATTTCTCACCTAGCCGTGCACTGCAAGCAAAAATGACACAGGAGAAAGAGTTACCAGAAGGCAGGAAGAGCAAGGATTAACAATAGATAACAATAACACTTAACTTCTATATATTTTTACTGCAACATTCTGGGTTCTGCCTTCATCCAGTGGTAAAATATTGTTTTCTCGTACACTTCTCAGCTGATGGTGCTACATTTTCTAAGGCACCATCAGTGAATAATCCTTTTAGAGTGTAGAATCAGCTGGTTGAGCCCAGAGATCTGTTTAAATATAAAGTGATGAGGTGGAGAAATCCATCTAGAAGAACTGCTTTCTGAATATATACATCCATGATGTTTTCTCTGAAATCCAGTAGTTCGGTCTTGAGGACCTGCTCCACAGGGAGAATCATCGTGTTTGACAGTAAATAGTCTTTATTGTTAAAACGATTGTCTACTGCTTGTCGAAATTGTCTGATCCAAGACCCGGTGGGAAAGACAATGTTCAATCCCAGCTTCCTTCGGCTCTCTAAGCCCCAATAATGGAGTACAGCCTGAAATGTTTCTTAACTAATACGCGGATAGCCATGCCTCTAAAGACAAATGCTAGCAGTGTGGTGAATTGTCCAAAGGCATAGCACCATCAGAAGCTACAGGGGTCAGTCGGAGGAACAAGACTACGGATAGGCCTCCTTCTCTATACTGCAGGATGCTGAACCACATAGATCCAGTTAGTGTGTGTCACAAGAAGCAACCAGCATGGTTTTCTGGGGTCAAAAACACTCAGGGCTCTTTATGCTCTGTTAGAGAATTGGGGTGCTACGTCAGCCATCTGCTCAGAGTTATCTGGTCCTCACTCTCAGCTAATAATAGTTCTCTGGTAGGCGGTGTGGTCACAAACCAAGGATGGCTGACTGCATAGGATGTGCAGTATATGGCCAGTAACTTCACGATTCACTGTAAGCTGCATTATAATGGGTGTCTCAAAAATACTCATATATTCCTAGTTCTTGGCAGACCTCCTCAGGCCCTCACCACCTGGGCGGTTGAATTGTGTGACCTGGAAGAAGACAAAGTGGAGGAAGAAGCCTGATAGACACCTGCGTTGGGTGAGAACCTATACTGGCACCGGATGTGGTCATTGTGAGTGTGTCTAAGTATGTGTCTGTCTCCAAATATGTGCGTTCATTGTTATGTTATCTGGAATTCATATAGAGCTCAAAATGTCAATATTGTGACACCACAGCAGGCATTGTGACTTGTCAAAAAAACTGAGGTTTCCATCACAGACCCTGTTTGTGTGTGCGTGTGATTGTGTGTGGTGTGGTTGCCTGGTGTAATAGTCTTCTCTTTGACATGTTCTAGGCCCCCGGCATATGGTGGCCCTCTCTGACCTATTGCTGGTGAATTAGTGGCTCATATTGGAAAATTAAGAGTCTCTTAGGCATGGTCAAGTTTATCGCTGGCAAAATTAAGTCCGTCACCCATTCTTGTATTCCAATGTGTCGGCATTTCTGTTATGACAATGCTAGTCATTATCAGCAAATGGTGTGCATCTCTAGCAGAATAGGGGTTCACCCTTGCAATAACGTGGGCCTTGCATAGTCTTGGCATGCAGTATTGTGGGGATCTAAAGCTTGATGGTGCCCAACCCTAAATAATGAGCATAATTATTGCCACAGTGTGGGGGATTTCGAAATTATTAGGGAGTTCCTGTAATAAAATCACAATGCGGGAGCCAAAAGTGGATTTACTAAAATGAAAAGGTTGGTATTTCTGGATAAAAAAACATTGATTTTCATTAAAATAACAAACACTTGTTTGGGGGTCAGTTCATTTATCCAATACAAAAAATTTATTTGATAATAAAAACTGACGTTTTTTTCAGAAATTGACAACATCATTGGGTGGACACCTTTATTGCATTTCTAACATACATTCAGTTCTGCCATTTGAAACGCTTTGTAGGCTTGTTACTTATGTTGATTACTTGGCACCACATGGCACTTAGGGGCATATTTAGAAGAAAGTGGCGCATCGGTCCCAATTTGCCACTTTTCTTGCGTTGCCACTGCCCCACCGAACGGCACCATGGTTGCGCCATAGTTACAATACGTTGCACCATGGGAGTCGTTAGGACAGCAGCATCAACATTTTTCACACTATTCTTTATGCTAGTGCAGCAAAGCGCAGGGAGGCCATTGACCAGGCATTAAAAATGACGGATAAAATGGCACAGTGAAATATTGTAAACTTCACTGCTCCGTTTTTTCGGGCTTCCCTATGTCGGAACGCCCCCCTTTCATACATTATGCCTGACGCAAGCATAATGTGGTTCAAGGGTTTACAAAACATTGCACCACTTTGTAAATACTGCACGGGAGAAAGTCCTCCTTAACGCCGCCTTAGCGTGAAAAACTAGGGTGGTGCAAGGTGGCGCTAGTGGCTTGTAAATATGGCACTTATTGTTAAAGCTCATATTGCTTAAATCATCTAAAAGCATTTCCCCATCTACATCACTAAAGTTTTTTATGATATTATGACTACTGCTGACTGAGGTCTGAGCCTATAAGAGGAGCGTAAACTGCCTCCTATCTGTAAAATTCCTTGTTGTATGAGCCATGGAACATCTGTTACTGCAGTGTATGACCGAAGACCTGTATAACTTTTAATTTTTCCATCCTGCAACTTCCAATCAGATTCTTTGTTACAACCCCTGACTTCCAGGCAGGGCCGGCCCTAGGTGGGGGCGCCCTATTTGCAAGTATATTATGATTTTAAAAGCACCTGTTGCAGTGTTCCTTGCCTCCAGCAATTTTCAGGCAACAATGCAAATGTCAAGATAACTCTGGTGATTAATGTTCTGCTTGAAGAGAGATGGAGTTTTGAGGGGCACTGTTAAAGGGTGGTAATGAGGCAATCCGTGGCGGATGTGGTCATTGGGGGGCGCCAACCAACTTTGTCGCACATGGTGCCACCAGCGCTAAGGCCGGCCCTTCTTCCAGGTATGCCATTACACATGACTATTCATTTTTGAAAATGTAAATAGCACCTTTCTTCGCTTCTGCATTCTTATTAACTTTACCTTTTCTATTCTTCTTGTTCCAAGTGGATTCCCAGTGATGATATATGACTGAGAATCCCCTAGAAGGAGAAAATGGAAAAGGCCTGCCATTTGCCTTCTGAAACACACCAATGCTGTCACACATTTGGGAAAAATGCCTATGAAAAATGGACTTTGTGCCATGTCACTCTTGCCGACGGCCATTTTGTCGCCTGCGCTGCTGCGCTTCATGACACAGCTCTGCGGTTGTAAGTGGTGATATACCAGTGGGCAAGTGGGAAAGGGGGCACAGGAGGCACGACCCCGTAAAAATAGAAAGAGGCAGTCACCTCTGGGCAAACACAGGCATGGCGTGTGAGTCGGTGCTTGTCCTGTGGTGAAATGTCAGCAAATCTTTCGAGAAAAAATGCACATGGAAATCTCCATATTTGTTAACACTTTCATTGCCTTAAGTCGGGCATAGGCATCTATTTCTAACACATTTAGGAAGAGAAAGGCTTTGGGGCAGAAAAGCTAAACACAAGTCATTCCATCAGCCAGTTGAGGCAGTTCCAGCATTGTTTCTTCCAGTGCGGCCATGGTTCACTCATCCTTTAACACCAGTGTTGGTAAATCTGGGGATATGTCAGAGTCCATGGGTGGATGCGTGGGAACATCCATGCTCCAATCGTGGCACACCTTCCTGCTGCAGAGTAACGCAAGGCAGCAATTTGCACTGCCTTGTGTTACTCCAGCGCCCTTGTTATTGAGCTCTTCTGATGCATAAATCTGTCACCCACCCTCAGTGGAATACTTGGTTGTTGATCAACATGGAAGCCTTTGCCAGTGTGGATGGCCCAGTGACAATGTACAAGTGGTCTAAGGAGATATGTAAAATTGGTTTCACATTGTAGCTATTTGTATCTATTGAAGTCCACAGCTGAAAGATGTAGTCTCATTCATATTATGACATCAAACATGATGTAGGAAGCACCCCCAAAACCCACGATTCTCCCTGTGAAAGAGAACAGAATTGTGTTGGGATGTCACCCTCCCTCCATGGCCAATCAAGTCTAGCACCTCATACTTTACTTTCAATCTACTAGGCTAGCCTGTGGAGAAAAAAAAGAAGACTGGCTTGATACCTCCACTTCTCTCTAAGACCAACCCTGCACTGAATGGGTGCTTCTCCCTTAAATGTGCTCATCTCCTAATCTGCTCCCCTCCCTACATCTCATCTCTCTATTATCAATAGGATGGGAATCCTGTTGGACCATTCCTTAGAGAAGGATGTGTGTTATGACGTGCAGGATCCTGCATCGTATACAAAACCCCTGGGTTGAATTCATTTTCATTTTGGTTACTCTTTCCCTTTTTCAGCCCATCCCGCTGGTTCTCTCCTTGTACTCGGGTAAATGTAATGGGGTTATAAGAATGTGATGGGGTGCCGCATTGGTTGTATAAATGCTCAGGTGATCCCGGGTTCTTCATACATATTAAGAGACTGTGATATAAACTATCCTGTACTGCAGAGGAGATAGGGTTTCTAGAGCTTGATTCACTTAGTATCTTAAACCACATGGACAACAACAAATATCATCTGATTCGATGTAGGTTATGTGGTCTCTACTTCGCAGCCCATTCAGTGGAATTTAGGCAGGTCGATCTTTTGTTGAATCTGTTCATACAAAGCAATTAAGTGACCCTGTGCCCAGCCTTTGCTGTCCAACATCTTATCTCCCAAATCTTGTCCATTGAGGCAAGATGCAAGGAGCTGACAATGATGCCACTTACATAGGCAGTAAGCAAGGCAGTGGCCCTCAGGCATTCCGCACTAGTTGTAGGCTGAAAGGCATGCTGGAAATGGAATGACAGACTAGACTTGCGCCTTCACCCTTAGGATAAACCTTTCAAAGTCTATAGAGCATGTCACCAATTGTGTGCTAGTACAGCTTTAAATGTGCATATGGGTAGCTCCTTTCCCTATTCTAAAAGGGGGACTTTCCTCACACTGTGAAGTTGAAATATAGATTTTATGAAAGAGTAGGAGGTTAGTATTGCAGCCCATGTGACCTCCCAGAATAAATGTGGATGTCAAGTTCTCCCTGGATTCCTGGTCCTCAGGTGGCATCTTTCTGGAAAAGATAAGTGATTAGTGCTCATTTAGTGATCTTGTGGTTGCATATGATAAGCGTATGCTGTTAATGTTCTCTTCATTCTCCCTCTCTGCCTTTATTGTTGGAAGGTATAATGGTGGATTTTCTGCATCATTCGTAGCCTGTTGATTTCTTCACCATTGGAGACGACACAGTGCTTTCTCCATGCCGTTTCTGAGCTCATAGAAAAGGTTGCTGTTTCTATGCATGATGCTTTATGATGTCTTGGTATTTTGTTTGCTGAGGATGCTAAGAAATACAAATATATGATATGTCACCAAGGTTTCTGGAATTATGCTGCAATGTAGGAGCAATTCTTGTGTCAGGGTTTACTAAAGTATATGCCAGAAGAAAGCAAATTGTTCAGCTCAGGAAAGAACATTATCCTGCATATCAACCTATTAAAGGCAAATTATGTATGCAATATATTCTGGGGCACTATTAACTACCTAATTTAACAGTTTAACTCACATAGGACAAAGGCCCTCATTACGACTTCGGCGGTCTTTCTGAAAGACCGTGGAAGCCGCGGGCGCCACTATACCGCTAGTGCTGGTGGTATTTGTGGCTCCCTATTTTGACTTTTCCAGTGGGCCAGCGGAAAAGTCACATCAACATTGCAGCCGGCTCATGATAGAGCCGGCGGCAATGTTGATGTGCAGCGGTTGCAGCAGCACCCGTCGTGCATTTCACTGCCCGAAATTTGGGCAGTGAAATGCGCGATGGGGCTGTCTGGGGACCCCTGTACTGCCCATGCCAAGTGCAAGGGCAGTGCAGGGGCCTCCAGGTGCACCCCAAGTCCCCCTTACCGCCAGCCTTTCCATGGCGCTGCTTTCACCGCTGCCCTGGAGATTATGACTGCTAGGCGGAAGCCTGGCGGTATGTTGGAGGGGCCGGCGGTATGGCCGTGGCTAATGCACCACAGTCATAATACGCTGGCGGTACCACCAGCTTACAGCCGGCCGCCAGGGTCCTAATGAGTCCCATAATGTACTACTCTCGTGTTGCATTGCCAAAGTCATTTTTGGGCATCATCTGTAATCCGACCCAAGGTTACTTTTGCACTAAAACATATGTATTAAACAGAAATGATTTTCGGAAGGATTTGTAGAATCCCTACCTCTCTATTACTAATGTAGCTGGGATTTCGTTTGTAAATCGATTTGAAATCATGCAAACAGATCAATGGAGGCCTGAGAGGAATAGTTGATCACCAACCCTACAATCACATTTGCAGAATGCCACCATACCTGCCCCTTATCCCCTAATGGCACAGGTGGTGCAGGATTTAGAAAATCTGTTAAAATGTGTAAGGGCTTTGTGCAGAAATCCACAGGACTATTGCATTCTCCACCTATTGCCAGCATGTAGCATTCACAAGTGGAAGCTGGTTGCAACATGACAGACATCTAACTCCACGAATGGATAGCACTATTTTGGATGTCTTTATACAATTTTAATGGTTTGTGATTACAATTACAAGTGCAAATCATTGTTGCATTTCATCCTTCCTCTTCCAACTCGCAAGGATTTGAAATGTGTCCATATCAGTCGCAAGGATATTTGGATTTCTAATGCATATTGCCAGTCAAGTTTTAGCTGTTGAAAAGACTTAGGGGGTCATTCCTACCCTGGCGGTCATAGACCGCCAGGGTAGGTGACGGAGGAAGCACCGCCAACAGGCTGGCGGTGCTTCCGGGGGCATTCTGACTGCGGCGGTAAAGCCGCGGTCAGAAAAGGGAAGCCGGCGGTTTCCCGCCGGCTTCCCGCTGCCCCAGGGAATCCTCCATGGCGGCGCTGCAAGCAGCGCCGCCATGGGGATTCCGACCCCCTTCCCGCCAGCCTGGTTCTGGCGGTTTTCACCGCCAGAACCTGGCTGGCGGGAACGGGTGTCGTGGGGCCCCTGGGGGCCCCTGCAGTGCCCATGCCACTGGCATGGGCACTGCAGGGGCCCCCTAACAGGGCCCCACATTGATTTTCAGTGTCTGCGTGGCAGACACTGAAAATCGCGACGGGTGCAACTGCACCCATCACACACCAGCAACTCCGCCGGCTCCATTCGGAGCCGGCATCCTCGTTGCTGGTGCTTTCCCGCTGGGCGGGCGGGCGGCCTTTTGGCGGTCGCCCGCCTGCACAGCGGGAAAGTCAGAATCACCGCGGCGGTCATTTGACTGCGCTGCGGTGTTCTGGCGGGGGAACTTTGGCGGGCGGCCTCTGCCGCCCGCCAAAGTTAGAATGACCCCCTTAAAGTTTAAGAACTGCAAGATTTGTGACTTTCAAAAAGTTTGCTATCACTAAATTATACCTACCCACAGAGAACTAAATCCAATTGGCTCCTTCCACCTGTTCGTATCACATTGAATACTTGCTGCTTCATTTACTAATTTGCCATCCAAGCATCCAACCATACCTGGAAAACAAAGTGAGGATCCCATGTGTATCTGCAACACCTTTAGAAGTTGTATCACCAGAGTTATAGCCAGATGTGCTAGATAAGGAGATGTAATGTCCAGCCTTCGTTTGCTCTGTGTCAAAACTCTATGACTCCATCCTTGCCCAGATTTGGCATTCTCTATCCTTCTTCATTTCCAAAAGTAGCTACTATTCAAATGCTACTTTACACACTTCTCCAAAGAGAATCCTCTAACATCCCAACAACTATTGCAGCCACTCATTACAGTAAATCTCACGCCAGCCTTGTTTTCCTCTACTCTTCCCTTATAACTCTACATATTGTATTGTATACCCACTTCTCTTGTGCAGCACTCCACTAATTTGTAGCCAGATTCCCACTAGATTCATCAAATACATACATATCAGGTGTTTTGGATTGGTAGTTAATTGAGGAATGAGTAGATCAGTAGGAAGGTGAGTAGGAAAGCTGATGGATGGGAGAATACTCATTTAGGTGGATGGGTGGTCAATTTGGGTTATGAGTAGGCTGGATCAAAGTAAACATATTAGGTGGGGGTTTTTAACTCATGGCAAGCATCAGCTATGGGGGTATGTTAAAGTTTAACATGCTTTTTTCATCTCTAGGACCTTTGCATGAGAAATAGAAACACATTTGAAATAAAAGCTACTTGAACTGTGGCAGTGAGTAGAAATGGGCAAAGGGCCAGAGCAGAGATAAGTTCAAGGGTTTTTGATTGATTGCTGGATGAATGGAAGGAAGGATGAAATATATGGAAGTGACTGTGGATGCATTGTAGTATGGATGAAGAGAGAAATAAATAGATTG
Organism: Pleurodeles waltl; assembly: GCF_031143425.1. Classification (NCBI taxonomy): domain Eukaryota; kingdom Metazoa; phylum Chordata; class Amphibia; order Caudata; family Salamandridae; genus Pleurodeles; species Pleurodeles waltl. The sequence goes on from NC_090445.1 coordinate 1,607,092,280, forward strand.
ATGAACAAGCATTTACACTCATAGTTTGGTGTGCGGATGGATGTCAAACCTGGATCAGAGGCTACAGATCCATCAAGAATCCCAAACCTTCTGCCAGCTCTCTGTTGATGGTGAGATGTCCACTGACAACAAGCTCAGAATGAAAGAAGGGAGAGAGACAGGGGAGACTCACAACAAGCTCAGAATGAAAGAAGGGAGAGAGACAGGGGAGACTCCTCCGCTAAGGGGGAGGAGTGTCGCCCCCCCCCGCTTTCAGTAGAAGGGGAAGGAAAAATAAAATAATAATAACAAAGCGTTATTATCATTTTATGTTTTAGTGAGCCAGGTTAAGGCGGGGCTGGAGGGAGGAGTGGTTGGTGCACCATAAGTGCGCATGTGTGTTTGGACGGCTATGTTCGACCGGCCAAACAGACATGCGCACTTCGCATTTCTCCACTTGGCTGTATTGAACAGCTGGGAGGAGAAAGTGCACAGGGTGCCACTCCCTCTGTGAGCTCTGAAGCAGGGCACTCACACCAACCACGGCACGGCTGTCATGCTGGTGACAGCAGCGTCATGATTGGAGGGAAGTCTGGAAGCCTGTGTGCTTCCAGGAAGAGGACAGAGGAGTCAAACCCGTCTCCGTAGGAAAGAGGTTAGTGGGGGGGTGTTTCTTTCTTTTGTTTTTTAATCACCATTTCCCCGCTGCCTCTCCTGTTCAGTGGCAGCTGCCTCTGGAGAGAGACACATGTACCACTTGTCTGCTTCAACAGATTGTCAAGAGTATAGACAGTCTCAACAGATACTGGGTCTTTAAAGTAAAAGAACACATTCAAGAAAGTATACTACGGAAACTATCTGAACAAAAAGTCAATAATTTGCATTTCTTACCAAACTCCTTGGTGGGCTGAGCTATTACAATCCCAGGCCGACCTGGATACATATGTGAAGCCCCTACACACAAAGAAAAGTTTAGACTTCAAGGGTTGTTTTGCACAAGCAAGGAGAATATAACTAGGCTACTTCCGCTAACACAAGAGAACTGGGACAGGGAAGAAGAAACAAAGGTGAGGGAAAGGAGAACACATTGTTGAACTAGCCAAAATAGAAAGCTATAGAAGGAAAAGAGAGTTGCCAGGCAATTACTATTTACCTTCCTCAGGATAAAGGGTCTCACTGCCTACACTGTTCCAGATGTGGACATTCTTACCTGGAAGTGAGTACCCAAGTGGGTTAGCGTTCTAGTCTTGATCTCATTTTCCACAACCCAGCCTCTCGATACCCCTTATAGCCAGATTACCTATTGCATGCCATAGATTGTGGGAAATGTAATCTGCCTTATCTTCCATGCCCCACTCTCATTCTTTCACATGCCATCCCCATGCTGCCGACATGACTCTCTCCTGAATTTCTGACAGTGGATATATGGATAGTGGCTTGACCATATTTCGCGTGAGTCCCTCCTCCCCTGCCCTAGATATATGCCCTTTGGCTTTGCTGGCTTTAGAACTCTGTGCACTTTACCCGTGCTAACCACGGGTAAAGTGCCATTGCCACGGTCAGGCTGGGACAGACCCTGAAAATAAAAGTGGCCCCCATTATGACTTGCATAGCTAGAAATGTTGCCCATGGCTGCACATTGAGGCTGTTCTGAATTTGTAAAGTCATGCAGTATAAGTCTTTTGCAAGGTATGGAAGACTGCACAGACTTGCGCTTGCTGCAGGCAATGTGTGTTTTAATATAAGGGAAAATAACAGTAAAAACTGGCCAAGCAGATCATAAAACAGGACAAACATTAAAAAAAACGGCCCTCACACTGGCCTGTCCGACCAGCCCTTAAGGCACTGTTGGCTGCCCTACAAGCCATTCCGACCCTCGCTCGTGCTTCCCCTTTCAACATGGTTGAATTGGCTTATTACTAATTACACCATTTTTACTTTTCTGTAAATCCCCAGTAATTGGTGTAAAAAGTGCACCCAGGGACTGGATGTTAAATGCCACTAGTGGACTGCATTACTCCAGTGGCAGGGCAAAAATGACTTCAGTCCTAGCCTATGTATCTTGATTGCTACACTGTAAACCCTGCAGTATGACCTGCAAAAATAATGGTTTTTGACAGGGAAAAACTTCCTTTTAAATATAAATAAACCATCCAGGGTAGTGTGTATTATATTGAAAAGTGGGACATGTAGAGGGTGTGGCAAACTACCGAACAAAATAGCTGCAGCTTAGTGAAGCCCCTGCAGCTCACTAGCCTTGTCCTCCACCATCCACCATCCATAATTATATACGCACACAAATACAAATACTGATCCCCCTGTGCTCCATTGACAACGGGCAAGCGGAGAGAGCTATTTGCCGACACCCATCTTCCTGATTTGCTGTGGCGGGAAAGTCCGGCCTGTGGCAGAGGCGGAGGAGGGAGAGATGGGTGCGCTTGCTGGAACATGGGCCTGCTGGATAAAAGAAAGATATGGCCACTTCTCTGGCTGGCCTGGGATGAAGCAAGGGCATTATGGAGTAGGGGCCGCTGCCTGATGCACGGCAGAAAAATTGAGTATGGCATGGATGGTCCTCCTATACTTATCTGCATGTGAGGGATGGGGATTTTGTGAAGAATCATTTTTGCGGTCATGTTCACCATTGTGCTGGGGGGGAATGTTGTTGGGTTGGGGGGGGTTAGGTGTTGAGGGTGATGTTTATCACAGTTTAGCCCAGTTGGCTAAGTCCCTAGACACATCACAACAGGTACTTCTGGTTGATGAAGTATGGGGGGAGTTGGGATGGAGGGAGGGGTAGGTTATTTTCTCTTTTTGACTCAGGTAGTGGGACCCAACACAGAAACAACACACATCCTCGATGGTGGCAGATGCAATGTTTTGGCATACTTTTCTATGGCAGATATTATTTTGTCCGGGAATGACAGTGCACCCTCTACTAGGTTAGATACTCTTTGAGTACTGTCATGGAATGCAAATGGACTCTTAGATAAGATTAAGAGGGAAGTGGTTCTTAAATCAGCGCTGAGAACAGGGGCAGGTTTGCTCTCCTCCAAGAAACTCACTTGATGGGAATTAATTGTCCATTCCTCGCATGTAGAGGGCACTCCCAGGTTTACCATGCAGACTTCCATAGAGGTTCAAGGGGCACAGCCATTCTGATCAGAAAGTGTACTCCATTGATGATCTCACACATTTGGCAGGACAGCTTGGGCCGTTATGTGGCAGGCTGTCACTGTGACCCGTCAAGGTCTGCCCAAATCAACAATATGGCACTCATTACAAGCCTGGCAGTTTTGAGACCACCAGACTTGGCGTGGTGGTCTCACTGCCGCAGAGCCAGTGGTTAAGACTGCCGTATTACAAGCTGTGGGGTTTGGCTGAAGCCAAACCTTCTCAACTCCGCCTGGCCCGCCTGTGCGGTTGCACCGCAGCGGCTAGTGGTGACCTCCTCCAATCCAGCGGCAGGCCTCAGGCTGCCGTCTGGATTACGAGATTGCACACCCCCAGGCTTTCTGTGGCAGTCACCCCGCCACGAAAAGCCTGGCAGTCACGCATCTGGCGACAGAATCTTCTTTTCTGTCGCCGGTACACACACACACATCACCACACATGCACACCCCCCCCACCCATCCATACACTTACAGGCACCCCCCCACCCATTCACGCACACATGCATTCACATGCACACCCATGCAGCATATGCATACATGCTCTCAGACGAACCCACTCACTCGCATTCATCCATACAGACGCCTCCATACACGCGCATATACACGCACACACACATACACTCGCAGACACACACGCATTCAGCACCCCGTCCGCAAACACACACACACCCAAACACACCACAGAGCCCCTCACCCCCTTCGGACGCCCACTCACCTCTTCCGTCGAGGAGGACGTCCAGGAGGGGATGGGTCCTGGCGGTCTTCCCTCTCCACCACCACCATGCCAGCAGGACACCGCCGAGCCGTATTACGGCTCGTAATATGGCAGGCGGAGTCCTGCTGGCGTGGCGGTGCCAGCGAGGGAACAGCCTCTGCACCGCCGACCGCCAGAACGAATGATGCTGCACTCCACCTCAAAAATGGCGGCGAGCAGCCACCACTCGTATTATGAAGGTCGAATGGCGGGTTCGGCTGTGGCAGTCAATGGAATTGATCGCCAACGTAGTAATGAGGGCCTATGTGCCTGTGCTCCGCCCCCTCTCACAATGGGCTTTCTGGCTAGGCTGGAAGAGTTGTTGAAAGTGCTACTGCCGGGCGCACCGCGGAGTGTGTGTTCCCCTTAAGGGGTGTAGCGCATAAGCCTTTAACTATGCGCGCTTCACCGGGACGCTTGCTCGTCATAGTGTGTTCTTCCCCGTACTCACCTGCCCTTACCTGTCGGCGTTGGCATCTTTCGTTGTTCTTCGGTGTTCCTTCTGCCTTCTCCTTGTCCGCCTGCTCGACCTCCTCGGCTCCTGCTGGATTCGGCGTGTTCATTCTCCGGCGTCAGGTGCATCAGGCTTCCTGCTTCCTTGGAATCTTCGCTCCTGACCTCTTGGCAACTTGCAAAATATACATCAAACAAGGAACATCATTAAAGCGGCAATCCCTTCAATTTTGCTAACAATAAGTTTAAGAGAGTCTTATCTGATTGTTTTTTCTTTTCTGATGGAATTGGTAAATTAAATAGTTTTTTTCCCCTAAAACAAATAAAGACAAGAGATACTAATATTCTTATTATTTACTTAAAGTTTGATGAACTAGCAACTATTTGACAAAGTCAAGGATGAACACATATTTTTAATGTATGATAAACATTGACACAGAAGGCGATGCACCTTGATTTAAAACTAAATTAAAATAAATGTTGATGAACTGTTGAACTCTATATATATCAGGAGATGCACATTAATGGAAAACGATGATTGGCATTAATACTGAATTATTATTATTTTTTATTTTTATTTTGTGAAGATTCATCAAACAGCGCCAGTTATTAGCAAAACAAAAAATGCTTTTTCTACAGAAAATAGGTCCTAACTATAATAACTAGTGGCTATATATATATAGTAATAGGTAGTTTTAAAAAATGGTGGTCACTTTAGCTGCTGTCTGGAAAGTTTCGGGGTGATCCATCAAACAGGGGCTGAGAAAAAGAGGGGTTCCCAAAACGCTATTCCCCCTAATTCATTCTTCCGTTGGGATTTTGAACAGCAATAACGATCGAACCACTAGACAGAAATACACCAAATTTGGAAGAAAGTTAGCTCTCAGCCCAAAATAAAGAGGTTGTTTTGTTATTTGGTGTAAATTTCAGTAGTTTTAGAGAAATTAAGAAAATCTTTTTCTGCATCAATCATTTAGCGCGAGCAAAAGACACATATGGAAGAGGTAGAGAAAACGAAAAAACGTCACAATTGGAGACAGCAGGAAGCTGCAAGAGTGAACTGAAGAGGCAGGGAGAGGCTGCAAATGGATTGAAGAGGCTCGGGAGGGCTTCAGGATTACGCTGCCTCAGTATTCTGTGCTCGCACATTTAATTAGGGCAGCCGCGTGTTTCAGAGGAGAGCTTTGGGCACCCGCACGTTTTTTATTTACAAATTAAGCACTGGGGCGATCAGAACTTTGATGTAATGACAGGAGGATGAGTGGTGGATATAAGTTTTATTTACTTAAGTATGTAAGGAATTAGTAAATTACGAACACCACCATTATTGATTGCTAAAAAAAGTAATTAATTAGTGTACCTACAGACTTTACAAGCACAGAATGTTGTCATAACAAACGAACGAGTCAGACATTGGTGAGAGCACACAGAGCCTCTTGGCACGGGTAAGCTGTGTGGTCACCCGCAACAACAGCAATTAAAGTGCCAAAATAATTAGGATACATTTTTTAAACCTCTTTTTATTGGCATTTATTTTTTTAGTCACAGTGTACCAATATGACGTTATGAATTTTTTGCATTGCAAATTGTTCATATAGTACAGATCTATGCACGAGTGAGGTTTTAGTTTTCATAACAAACTTATAACAGGTATAACTTGTGCGTGTTGATTTATCTGCAGTTACTTTAGTAGAGGAATAGCATTCTGAGGTCACTGAGCAATGCATCTGTCTAACTATGTCACCCGGTGCCCAAATGATTAACCCTTTTCCTACTCCCTGTCCCACAGTTGGTCAGGTCCAGCGGCGCCAGGGCCTTACATGGCACTTAGACTGATTGCTCAGATGGTATTGTTTCGGTCTGTGCTGAATATTCGATGAAACTGCGGGTTACTTCACCGCATATGATAGGTGGGGGGGGGGGCTGTGTATCGTGTAGGCCTCTTCTCGCAGACGCGCATCCGTCTCCGTCCTTGATCATTGCTCAGTTTCTACCCACCTTCAGGTGTATGTAGTGCCTACGTTCCCCTTCCAGTGCCTGGCGATCAGTTTTCTGGCCAAGACCATGACTAAATCTAATGGTATATTTCCCACTTGCTTAGGTGGCAGTCTGGAAAACTTCCGGTGTTGGCTCCAGCGGGCGTTCAGTGCAAAGTCAAACTATTTTGTCTCAATAAGTCTTTATCACCGGACACGCCAAGACCATATGCACAAAGGTTGCCGCTAGTGACCTGCATCTCCGGAAGGGTCCTGGGTTCCCCCACCATATATATCAATAACCTCCCGGGGGCTAGATATGTTTGGTGGAATGTTAAATTGTGTGATTTTTAATCTGGTCTTCTGAGACACCTTTTGCGTGTAAATCAGTATCCTGCCCCACTCCTCAGCTGTGATTGCATGTCCGAGGTCCGCGTCCCACCAGCATTTTGTCTTGGCCATGCCACTGCAGACTGACCCGTTGACCGCCCTATACAGCCAGGTGGTCACTGCTCCCCAGCGTAATAAGAAGTGTAAAACACCGGTATCAGGGCTCTATTGGCTAATAACTGTTGCGGTGCCAGTCGGTAATCTGCAGTCAGCTGATCTAGTGGTATTGGGGTGCCTCTGATGACGCGGAAATGAAGGTTTTACATTTATTAGCGCATAATCGTAGTGCTGCAATAATCAAGTGTGACTTTAACCGAACTAATAAAGATTGTACGGGGACAAATGTGCCCTCAGAGTAGTTCGCCAACATTTATAAGCGTGCTTTATATAACGTGATGTATTAGAATTGTACTAATCTGACATAACCGCAAACGTGTGCTATGATTTGCTTGTTTGAAATGTTTTAGCTTAGCATAACTTTAGTGGAGGCTTCGGCCTAGTTGCCTTGTCTCACGGTTTAGATGCTCGTGTTTTTCTAATGTGCTAATAAACGTGTATTTCTGCTTGAAGCTGTACTTTTCCAGTGAGATCGGTTCACATGCTTATCTTTAAGGTTTCGTGCCAGCCTGGCATCTTCTTCTTTGCTCCAAGGTCAATCTGCAGGTGCAGACAATGGAAGCTCTGAAAGTGAGTTAATTGGTAAAATATGTTGCAACTTATGTTCCCGACTCCAAGGATAATGTATGCCTAGGTAGAAGCTTGTAAATTGTAGTTTTTGATTGGACAATTTGAAGCCAACCTATGAACCCTCCAATGGAGGACCCTACTGGATTTGAACTGTTGTCTATTTAAACCTGGTGCACGAGAAGAAAGTAGCCCGATACCCGCCATTTTGCAGGACATTGCAGACATTATGGCCCATCTTGCCGACTTCGTCATTTTGCCATCTTCTACGATGCCAATTGATGTTCGACGCCAATTTTGAATGAGACTTTGATGCTTTCTCTAATCGAGAGAAAGAGACTTTAAGTAATTCTTGCCCTAGAGACTTTAACTTTGAACTGCCCCTTTGCATGAAGTAGTAGTTTATCTTGCCGCCTTGAGGCAATTGCCCCGTCCACCCTGCCCCTTTGTCCCGTCCCATGCTGATCGAGAAACCGGTACCTGTGAGACGAAGACTTCCTTGAATGCTGATTGAATTTGGTAAATATGAAAGGAAAATGTACAATTGCATTGTGTTTCTTTTTAGGTAACCAACTGCTGATTTTTGATAAGAGCCCTAGTTAGGAGTTTTCTAAATTAATGTTGCTAAATTGTTTTTGCATGAAGTCCCACATGCAGATGCTAATTTGAGGTTAGAGGAGGATTCATTTATTGCACGATGCAATTTGAGACCTTGTTATGCTGACTAATGTATGCAATTAGCTCATTACAGATTATAGTTTTAGTGGTTTGCGTTGCTATTATCGAATGCATTGTTATTCAAATGCTGCATAGATTGCATCTTTTTCGCCGTTATGGACAGCTATTAATGTTTATTTACATATATCATTTGGTGTTGAGACACATATATATTGTGCTAGCTTTGTTAATATAGGGAAATAAATTCATTAACTTTGAATAAACTGGTGTGGTTATTCATGGCCGAAAGGTCATGGTTCGCCGAAATGTTTTCTGGATTAATTGTTAAGTGTTATGTTGATCAAGGTATTGCTTATGTTCGTTATTAATTATTGATTTGATTAAATTGATTGATCTCGGGTGAAGAGAGTCCCACTTGGTCAAAAGATTCATCGACCCAAGAGCGTCCAAATATAGGTAATTTATTAGTACGGAACGCTCTATCAGTAGATGGTAGCAGAGGACGGTTCCGACTTTTGGGACCCCACTCGAAAGGTATATGGTGTTGAATTAGATTTTTCTTGGGTAAAAACAGATTGAGAGAATGGTGATGCCCTAAGTCCCCCGCGACTTTCCCGGGATCTCGGAGCTTGCGAATGGAGAGAATGGAGGTGTGAAATCGGCATTGGCGGTACTAGTGACGGTATGAGTGAAGTCAGGGTTTTGCGCTTGCACAGCTTATTGCCGCAGATTGTTTGAAAAGGTTGCGAGGATTTTTAGAGAATAGCGGAGGTGCGACACCGAGTGTGAGAGTAGGGAAGTCGTCGAACTTCATGTGCATGTGGCGCTTTGTGCAGAAAAAGGTCCACGTGGTTGTTGTTGTTGAGACGGGCCCTGCGAGGTCAAGAGACTCCGGAGTATGTTGAAAAGTGTATGAGACACTTGTTTTATGTTGTGGTCTGGTCGGTTTAGTAGGTTGACCGGGCGTGGTCAACGAGTCGGTACGTGTGTTAAGGGAGTGAAAGAAAACTTCGACTTCGGGCTTTGACAAATTCTAAGTGCACTAGAATAGATCATTGACAAGTTGAGAGCAGAGTCTGCGGGTCAGATTTGCTTGCGAAAGTGGGGACCGAGAAAGATGGAATAACTGCCGAGGCTAGTGAAAAATCCCTAAGGTCCTGAAGCGATTGTGTTACCCTTCCTGTAGTAAACCGACAGATCTGTTTTATTATTATTTGGTTGCTCGCGATACATGCCAGAAGTTGTTACGAGAGGAGCTGAGTGAAGGAGGACTAGCCGCGAGGCTTTGTCAGCCGCAGTGTGTGTGAGTGTGACGTCACTAGGAGCCGCGCTGGGATAGGTTGGTTGCAAAGAAGGGTCGCGCACGGATTGGACGCAGTCCGCGGGGCTCGATTGGAAGGGGAAAGGCAAGCGAAGAGTATTCCGGGAATTAAAGTCACTTATTGATTACAAACTTTGTGAAATAAAAGACGTGAAAATGAAATTTTTTAAAGCATTAAAGAGTGCGATGAAGGGGGAGTCTTACATTAAAGCGAGCGTAGGAGAGGAGACGCCACCCGAAGGAACACCAGCTTACATTGTAATGGAGGAAAAAGGGGTAGCTCCGTGCCTTTGGCTAAAGCAATGGCACAAGCTGACAGAGAAACATGGGAGCGTAGCGTTCCCGATCCATGGGACATTCAATATAAGGATCCTAGAGAATTTGAGATTCGCGATGTACGACATGAAGGTACCTCCAAGGCCAGCACAGTTTGAGGCTCTAGCGATTTGGGAACTAATGGCTAGACAGCAACAGCAAAATAAGTTTGAGACCAGGATAAGAAAGGTAGAAAAGACACTAGCGGACGCTAGGTGGGATAATGCACAGAAGGTGTGGAGGTCAGATGTATTGCAGGGGATAAAATTGTTTCCCGCAATTACTAAGGAAGAAGAGGCGACAGGCAAGAAAGCTACCTGTAAGACAAACAGGAGGTGTTCCAAAGATAGAGAGGACGAGGAAAAGTTAAGGAGAGAAGAGTTAGAGGATGAGGAGTTAATAATGCAATTGCTGAACGACTGTCCACCACCTTATGCAGAGAGTGGACGAGGTCCAAGTACCAGTTCTGCCCCTCCGGCACCGGTACAGAATAATGAAACTCCGAGTTCAGGAACGCCAGCGGGATCTAAGGACCTGAGTTTACTGTTTACCCCGCAGATACCGCAGGTTAGGAGAATATATCCAGATGTGCCTATATTGAAAACAGCAGAAAATTATCAGCCGCAGGTCCCAAGGTACAACAGCAGTGACAACAGTACGGGAATGACCCTAGATCCAACCGTAATGGGAGTACAGAATGGTCGCAACCCAACATTGGCACAAGCTGAATCAACCCAGTTTTTGATGCCTCAAAAGCAGATGCAGGGGGGAAACGCACATGCTCAGATGACGGGGAGTCAGACGGGCATGCCGGCAATGATGACCCATAGTGTGGGAATGAACATGCCTCAGAACATGGGGAATGGACAGAACGCAGATGCGATATCCCTACCCATTACTGTAGGTCCACCAGTACCTTTGTACATTCAGCCTAACTCAGGTATGAGCGGTCAAGGATCAATGGTGCAGAGTGGGATGGAAAGGAGGTGCATACAAAACACTCCAGAGACAACTCCGATAGCGGCTCTGCCAACTGGATCTGGGTCCTTGATGGAGTTCAGTCCCATATGTGCTCAGTCAACAGTGGTGAGGTCGAGTCCCCCACTGATGATACCGCTATCATCGAACACTGAAAAGTTGCCGCTACCATCAATGGCAGTCGATGTGAATGCTACACTGATGGGGTTGAATGCGCAACAGCTGACACAGTGGTTCAACAGTCTGAATTCCACACAAAGCTCAGCCAGTGGGAAGGGAGAAGACTATTTGAATAGGGTCAGGTTGAACATGGAAGCAGAAGAATTGGTGGAAGGGACTATGGGTGTGAATAGGTTAGAGTCCTACTCGGAAGAAGAGCTGAGGTATCTATGTCCTAGGATTACGAGAGAAGTGAACAAGGTACATAGAAGGTTGCAAGAAATAGCTGACAAAAACGGGGTTGAGATAGACAAGACAAAACACTTGAGCAGGAGCTATAGATTGGATTTCGGGACCACAGACTTTGAACACATGAGGTCAGCAGGCATGAAAACGCACCTTAGAGAATTGCTGCAGAGTGCACAAGTGTGGAGGTGCTTAGACAAATGGGAAAGCAGATGGGTAAAGAAAAAGGAAAAGAGGAAAGACAGTGTCCCAGAGCATAACGAGAAAAGACCACAGAGTAGTGATGCAATAACCATGTTACCAATGAGGAAGACAGCAGGGGGAAAATTAATACATGTACCGTGGCACAGAAGCGACATTCAGTCTTTTACGGATGATTTTCCCAAACTGAGAGAGAAACCGATTGAATGGTATCAACAGACTGATAGGTTTGTGAAGCTTGCAAAATGTCTTTGGGAAGATCTGAACACCCTCTTTGAGATTGTGGTTCCGGCAGATTTGTGGGAGGATTGCAAAAGGGCTGTAGGTTGGCCGACAAGTGAACCAGAGAGAGACAGGGATACGGGTGCACCATCACCTATGGTGATGAGCTTGTACTATAAGGTGATTGAGCATTTGAAGACGAAGGTTGCCGCGAAAAATGTGGATTGGCAGAAGATTGATCGAACTGCCCAAGAGGCTGAAGAGTCGATTCATGGTTACTATGAGAGGTTGTTGAAGGCGTTCAAGAACTACAGTGGCACGGAAACAATAGAGGCGAAGGACATGCTTCATTTTGTGTTTAGATTTGTGGAAGGGCTGAGACCAGAGATAAGTCAGATGATAAAGACGCATTTGATTTGTTGGCAGTCGAAACCTATTGATGAGGTGTTGAATTATGCGAAATACTGTAGCGACGAAATTGAAGTGAAACAGAAAAGGTTGAAAGAGAAAGTGATGATGATGCAACTTAAAGCAGCTCAGACAGGTCAGCAAGGGTTGCAAGGGTTCCAACAGCAGATACCGCAGCCGCAGGGAAATATGGTGTTTCAGCCACAGGCGAGAGGCAGAGGCAGAGGAGGTTTTGGGAGTAATGGTCCGGATTTGAACACTGTTGTAATTCCGAATGGTGTGCAGGCAATGAAAAGGGTGATGCCGTGTCACGTGTGCGGAATCGTCGTTCATTGGAAACGCGAGTGCCCGATGGTGGTGCAGGAAGGTGCAGGTGTTGGTCAGCAAAACAATGATGTCAATGCATTCCAGACAATGAGGGGACCGAAAATGAGAGGTCCAAACCCAAATTTCCAGACCATAAATCAGCTGCAGGGATTACAGCCCATGCAGCCGCAGCAGATGCAGATGCCCCGTGTGCAGATGACGCAAATGCAGCCGATGCAACAGCAGTTTCCCATGGTACCTAATCAGCAAATGCAAATACCTTTGGCACCAGTGAGTCAGCAGCAAGTGATGGTTCCTCCACAGGTCTTGGGTCAGGTGTTGAGTACAAATGGCACCGTACAACAGTTCCCATTACACAGTGAGAATGGAATAAACAATGTATGGGAGAGTGAAAGTTCAGATGAGGAGGGAAATTGTGTGCTTGCAGCATCCTTGGAAGTTGATCAAAAGGGTCCATATGTGGAGGGAAGAGTTATGGGTCATAGTGTTTCATTCTTGGTTGACACAGGAGCCACACGTTCAACTGTTAGGAGCATCGAAGTACCAAATTTGCCACTCTCAGGGAGAACAGTTCAAGTAGTGGGAGTAGCAAACAGGCACCTGACGAACCCAATCACAGATCCAGTACCAGTCAGAATTGGTAACTATCAAGGGTCCCATAAATTTGTGGTATGTGACTCAAGCCCGATAGCACTGTTAGGGAGAGACCTGTTGTGCAAATTGAGATGTTCGATTATGTGCTCGAACGATGGAATTAGAATTCAGACGAGCAGTGATGGGGAAGAAGAGGACAGTGTAGAAGGGGAGGAGATGGAAACTGTCGATGAAGAATATCCTCTGATTAACCTTTTTCCGATGATAACTGAAGAAGATATTCCAGCTGAATTACGGGAAACAGTCGGAAAGGAAGTGTGGGATATGACAGGAAAAGAGGTGGGATTGATGAAAGGAGTGGAACCAGTGAAAGTGACCGTAAAACCCAATGTAACCTTTCCCCAGACCCCACAATACCATATGGCACAAGACACCCTCATGAAAGTCGCCCAACTCATTGACGAGTTTGTAAAACAGGGAGTACTGAAAGAAGTGTTAAGCAGTCCATGTAATTCACCAATCATGGGACTAATAAAGGCGAGTGGAAAGGTCCGAATAGTGCAGGACTTGAGGAAAATAAATGACATCATAATTAAATGCTGCCCTGTAGTACCGAATCCAGCTGTGATAATGTTTCAAGTCCCTTGCGATGCCGAGTGGTTCTCAGTCATTGATTTGTCACAAGCATTCTTTTCGGTGCCTCTTCATGAGGACAGCCAATTTCTCTTTTGTTTCAAATTCTTAGACAGAGTTTACAGTTGGTGTCGAATTCCTCAAGGGTTTTCGGAGTCACCGTCAATTTTCAATCAGATTCTAAAGAAAGACTTGGAAGCGTTAGAATTGCCATTCGAGTCAACCCTAGTACAGTACATCGATGACTTACTGATTGCATCTAAGACAGAAAGTGGCTGCACAGCCGACACCATTGCTCTACTGAACCATTTGGGAAGGAATGGACACAAGGTGTCTCCTTCAAAGTTGCAGTTCTGTCAGAAGAAGGTGAAATACTTGGGTCATCAAATAGAGAAAGGGTCACGGAGAATAATGAAGGAAAGAATAACAAGTGTACTTCAAATGAGTCCACCGAAGACGAGGAGGGAGGTGAGGAAGTTTTTGGGGATGGTGAGCTACTGTCGCCAGTGGATTCCCAACTTTTCAACTCTAGCAAAGCCTTTACTGAAACTGACCCAGAAGGATGCCTTGGATCAAATTGAGCTGAAAGGAGATGAGATGGATGCTTTTATTGAATTGAAAGAATGCATGTGCAGGGCTCCAGCTTTAGGTATGCCTGATTACACAAAGCCTTTCACATTGTTTTGTCATGAACGTGATGCATGTTCTTTGTCTGTCTTGACCCAAGCCCATGGTGGCATAAACAGACCAGTAGCGTATTTTTCAGCTACTTTGGATCCGGTCGCAGCAGCACTGCCAGGGTGTTTGCGCGCCGTAGCAGCAGTTGGTATCAGCCTCACTCAGAGTGAAGGAATAGTGATGGGACACCCATTAACAGTCATGGTCCCTCACTCAGTCGAGATACTTTTGACCCGCTCCCGAACGCAACACATGACTGGAGCAAGACTCACAAGGTATGAAACAATAATTCTGGGCTCACCGAATGTGCAGCTGAAAAGGTGCACTACGTTGAATCCAGCAACCTTGCTTCCCGGTGAAAATGCTGAAATTGAGAACGCTGAAGACGTCGAGCATGACTGCCTTCAGGTGACTGAATTTTGCACAAAACCCCGGCCTGACATTAAGGATACTAAGCTTGATGAAAATGACCAAATTGTTTTTGTTGATGGATCATGTTTAAGAGATGCATTGGGAATTTTGAAAGCAGGATATGCTGTATGTACTGTAACAGGTGTCTTGGAAGCATCCTGGCTTCAAGGAGTCTATTCCGCACAAGTAGCAGAGCTTGTAGCCCTTACAAGAGCATGCCAACTGTCTACATTGATGAAGGTTACCATTTACACTGATAGTCAGTACGGGTTTGGAATTGTGCACGACTTTGGGCAACTATGGTCACAGAGAGGTTTCCTGACCTCTTCAGGGTCCCCAGTGAAAAACGGGGAGAGAATAAGGGAATTGTTACACGCCATTCAGATGCCAGCCGAAATTGCAGTGGTAAAGTGTAGTGCTCATACAAAAGGACAGGACTATGTTTCCCTGGGAAATGCATATGCGGATCAAGTCGCAAGATTTTGTGCCTTGAACTGTATATTGCTCAGGGATGAATGGAATTTGATAAGTGAACCAGAACTCGAACCAGCTGAAGCATTTGCCTTGAAGGTCGTGGATACAATGGATGAACTAAAAGCATTACAGAATAGCGTCAGGGAGGATGAAAGAGTTTCCTGGATTAAGTCACAATGTACAAAGAGAGACCAGATGAGCTATGGGTTTCAAATGAGGGAAAATTTGTTTTACCAAATGGTCTCTTATCGCAGCTAGCGCGGTTCTATCATGGGCAGGCTCACCTAGGGAGAGATGCCATGATAAGATTGTTCAAAACTGATTGGTTTAATCCCAGATTCCGTCAAGTTGCAGAGGCAATTTGCCATCGATGTGTCATTTGTCAGCAGATGAACCCAGGAAAGGGAACGGTTGTGAACGTGAGCCACATTGGCAGGGCGGGAGGCCCGTTCAGCAGAATGCAGATGGACTTTATTGAGATGCCTGTGCATGGAGGTCTAAAGTATGTGTTGGTGATTGTGTGCATTTTTAGTCACTGGATTGAAGCATACCCCACACGTAGAAATGACAGCCTTACAGTCGCAAAACTATTGTTGAGGGAGTTGATACCACGTTTCGGATTCCCGATCTCTTTAGAATCAGATAGAGGAAGTCACTTCAATAACGAGGTGATAAAGTTACTTTGCGCAGCGCTGAACATTGAGCAAAAACTGCATTGTAGCTATCGCCCAGAGGCCTCAGGACTGGTGGAACAGATGAATGGTACCCTGAAATCAAGAATGGCGAAAATATGTGCATCGACAAATTTGAAATGGCCTGACGCATTGCCTTTGGTGTTAATGTCAATGAGAAACACCCCTGACAGAAAGACTGGATTGTCCCCGCACGAAATTCTCATGGGCAGGGCCATGAGACTTCCTGCAGTTCCCGCAAACGCGCTTTTGAATATTACAGATGATATGGTGTTAGACTACTGCAAAGGTCTGGCTGACGTGGTTCGCTCTTTCTCTCACCAGGTGGAAGCAACCACCTTGCCACCGATCCAAGGTCCAGGACACACACTGAAAGCAGGTGACTGGGTCGTGATAAAGAAGCACGTGAGGAAGTCGTGTCTGGAACCCCGTTGGAAAGGCCCTTTCCAAGTGATCCTGACGACCACTACCGCTGTGAAGTGTGCGGGAGTTCCCAACTGGATTCACGCCAGTCACACAAAGAAGGTGTTGTGTCCCACAGAAGAGGAAGTTGAAGCGCTGAAACTGCCAGTACCTGATAACAAAGTGCCGAGCGCTGAGACAGAGCAAAACAGAACTAGAAGCGAACAGGCAGAAATAGAAGAGAGAGAAATATTCTCTGAGGACGAAACAACCGATTTACTTGGGGAAGACCAAGGAGAAACCTCAGACAGCGACGAAGCAGCTGAGGGTAACAAAGAGCCTGAAGCAGCTGAGGGTAACAAAGAGCCTGAAGCAGCTGAGGGTAGCAAAGAGCCCGAAGCAGCTGAAGGTAACAAAGAGCCTGGAGAAAGTAACGGTGACAAAGGGCTCGAAAGAGGTGAAGAAGCAGGAGAGCCTGATCAGAGGAGGGCTTTCCCAGAAGCAGACGGTATAGAAAAAGAAAAGAAAAACCTGATTGACTCCCCAGAAGGAGGGAACAAGGCAGAACAGAACGAAACTGTTCAAACTTCCAGAGAAGAGATCGCAGGTCCATCAAGTGGACACAGTGCAAAGAGGAGACAAAGTATATCACCAGTAAAACTAAGAACTAGAGAAAAGTTGAACGACAGTGAAAGGCCAAGAGTGAAAGAGAAAAGAAAGGAAGTGTCTGTCGTGGTACCAACATCAAGTGAAGAAAAGGACTTGGCCAAAGAGGAAAGTACCAGTGAGGCAGAATCGAAGAGAGATGCAAAATTGAAAAGGAAAAGGATACCAAACAGGAGATATTCCGGTCCAGAATGGGCATATGTAGTCAATGACGATTGGACTGACGAATTTGTATCTCTTAGCCTCGAGAACGAAGAAGAAGAGATACCAATAGAAAAGAAAAGTTTTATGGACACTATTGATTGAAAGGGTGATAAATGACATTGCTTGCTATAATCTAACGTGATACAACCAGCTGAGACATTGCTAAACCGGATGAGACATTTGCTAACTTGATAAGACTTTGATAACCTGATTGACTCTTAAACCCGATTTGAGACAACGTTGCTAACTGAAAAAAAAAAAAAAAAAAAAAAGACTGAGTTATTGCCAAATTGAGACAAATGCTGCTAACCGATAAGTGACTGGGCTCCTGAAGAAAACTGTGTGAACATTGCGCTCGTTCAGCTTTGTAACTAATTGCTAAATCGTTTCTTTATAGGTGCTTCTAGCTCTCTGATTCTATACAGATCATGGCTACACAAAACAGTAGAGTGAAATATTGTAAATATGCGTGTATAGGCTTGATAACTGCATGTGTACTAATAATAATGGCAATAGTGCTTGCAACACGTGGAAAGGGTGAGAATGAGAAAATTGATGCTTCTACATCTGCTCCTGTTACTGTCACTGAACTAACCGCATTGAAAAGATTAGAATTAGATGAGAGACACTTGCATGATAAGAAGGAACTTTCGTATAATGTTTTCTATCGCCTACTAACAGAATATGTTGAGACTATGGATGCGAAAGATTGTTATGTGTGTACACAGATACCGACATCGGTAAAGGAAGGGGTGACTTATCACCACATGCCTCTTACATATGGGATTACATGTAGTATAGTAACTTCTAGATTTTATGGTCAAACTAACATACAGTATTTTTATTCAAATTATGATGTTACCTTTGCATATGTTCCTATAATAACGCAACTAAGCCAGATTGCTAAAGATTGGGATGCTAAAATAATGAGGGAATTTTTCGAGCCAATGCAACCTTTTGAAACAGCTCACGCTCATAGGGAGAACCTTACCTGCTCGCTCACTGCAGTAGAAATAAGCTTTTTAGATCGCACAGATGATAGAAGGGCACAAATGAATGCGAAATTAGAAAAGGAGCTAAGTAAGAGGACTTCAGTAGACAATTATGCTTTTGCCGCAATAAAAACACAAGGGAGAATAGCTTTAGACGCTTGGCATGTAGGGAAATTTTGTATATATCGTGGTGAATCCTATTATGATAACATTTTTGTGGGAGCGAGTGAATGTAAACATACGTTTATCTTTAAGGCCAAATGGACATTCATGCTGAACGGACTTGACCCTGTCATACCTGGTGTATATTACATTTGTGGGCATAATGCCTATTATCGTCTTCCAAAGGGATGGTGGGGGAGATGTTATTTGGGTATAGTGTTCCCAAAGGTTTATCAACTGGATGACCTATCGGTGATTCCAAAGACGTCTGGATCTCATCGTATCCAGAAAAGAGAGACCGCAGCTGCTGTGGTAGGAGATATATTTGGAGCCATGATTCCTTCACTGGGAGTTGTGTTGAATTCCATCAAAATAAGAAAGTTGTCTACTATAGTGGATAACATGTTGACAAAGTTTTCAGGTGCTATAATCCTGATGGATGCTGAACTTGCAGCAGAAAGAGCTATGACTCTTCAAAACAGGCTTGCCCTAGACATTCTTTTAGCAAAGGATGGCGGCGTTTGCAAAATGCTTGGTGCGCGTCACTGTTGCACGTATATACCAGACAACAGTGTAAAGATTAAAACAATGCTTGCTAACCTAACAAAAGAGAGTGCAGACTTGAAGGAATTGAAAGAACCAGGAGTTTGGGAGAAGGTTGGAAAGGGAATTGCTTCAGTGGGAAATTGGCTTGGTAGCATTTGGAATGGAATATTACTAAAAATAATACAGGGAATACTAATAGTACTAATTTGCATCTTTGGGATTTGGGGAATAAAGAGAGGAATACTAATGATAATGGCAAGAATTAAGAGAAGGAAGGAAGAGAAAATGATGAAAAGAATGGCAGAAGAATACAAAGGAAGAACAAGGGGAACTAAAAGGAAAAGTGAACTGACAGAATTTTAATGGAATAAAATTTGTGGGAATAGTTTTGTGTGATGACAAGTAGTCATCAGAGGAGGGATTGATGACGCGGAAATTAAGGTTTTACATTTATTAGCGCATAATCGTAGTGCTGCAATAATCAAGTGTGACTTTAACCGAACTAATAAAGATTGTACGGGGACAAATGTGCCCTCAGAGTAGTTCGCCAACATTTATAAGCGTGCTTTATATAACGTGATGTATTAGAATTGTACTAATCTGACATAACCGCAAACGTGTGCTATGATTTGCTTGTTTGAAATGTTTTAGCTTAGCATAACTTTAGTGGAGGCTTCGGCCTAGTTGCCTTGTCTCACGGTTTAGATGCTCGTGTTTTTCTAATGTGCTAATAAACGTGTATTTCTGCTTGAAGCTGTACTTTTCCAGTGAGATCGGTTCACATGCTTATCTTTAAGGTTTCGTGCCAGCCTGGCATCTTCTTCTTTGCTCCAAGGTCAATCTGCAGGTGCAGACAATGGAAGCTCTGAAAGTGAGTTAATTGGTAAAATATGTTGCAACTTACGTTCCCGACTCCAAGGATAATGTATGCCTAGGTAGAAGCTTGTAAATTGTAGTTTTTGATTGGACAATTTGAAGCCAACCTATGAACCCTCCAATGGAGGACCCTACTGGATTTGAACTGTTGTCTATTTAAACCTGGTGCACGAGAAGAAAGTAGCCCGATACCCGCCATTTTGCAGGACATTGCAGACATTATGGCCCATCTTGCCGACTTCGTCATTTTGCCATCTTCTACGATGCCAATTGATGTTCGACGCCAATTTTGAATGAGACTTTGATGCTTTCTCTAATCGAGAGAAAGAGACTTTAAGTAATTCTTGCCCTAGAGACTTTAACTTTGAACTGCCCCTTTGCATGAAGTAGTAGTTTATCTTGCCGCCGTGAGGCAATTGCCCCGTCCACCCTGCCCCTTTGTCCCGTCCCATGCTGATCGAGAAACCGGTACCTGTGAGACGAAGACTTCCTTGAATGCTGATTGAATTTGGTAAATATGAAAGGAAAATGTACAATTGCATTGTGTTTCTTTTTAGGTAACCAACTGCTGATTTTTTATAAGAGCCCTAGTTAGGAGTTTTCTAAATTAATGTTGCTAAATTGTTTTTGCATGAAGTCCCACATGCAGATGCTAATTTGAGGTTAGAGGAGGATTCATTTATTGCACGATGCAATTTGAGACCTTGTTATGCTGACTAATGTATGCAATTAGCTCATTACAGATTATAGTTTTAGTGGTTTGCGTTGCTATTATCGAATGCATTGTTATTCAAATGCTGCATAGATTGCATCTTTTTCGCCGTTATGGACAGCTATTAATGTTTATTTACATATATCATTTGGTGTTGAGACACATATATATTGTGCTAGCTTTGTTAATATAGGGAAATAAATTCATTAACTTTGAATAAACTGGTGTGGTTATTCATGGCCGAAAGGTCATGGTTCGCCGAAATGTTTTCTGGATTAATTGTTAAGTGTTATGTTGATCAGGGTATTGCTTATGTTCGTTATTGATTATTGATTTGATTAAATTGATTGATCTCGGGTGAAGAGAGTCCCACTTGGTCAAAAGATTCATCGACCCAAGAGCGTCCAAATATAGGTAATTTATTAGTACGGAACGCTCTATCACCTCCAGCGTAATAATCGCCCGCCGCTGGCAGAAAAGAAAGGTGTCGCGCATTTCCCGGTCCCCACATAGAAGTCCAACCGGGGAAGCATCCATTTGAAGGAAACGGTAGGAGGACCTTTCAACGTTTCACCCGCCTCATCGCCCTTACGAAGCTGGAAAGGTCCTCCCAGCAGTGCTTAATTTGTAAATAAAAAGGTGCCGGTGCGCAAAGTTTAAACACGCGGCTGCTGCAATTAAATATGTGAATACGGAATACTGAGGCAGCGTAATCCTGAAGCCATCTCGGGCCTCTTTAATCCATTTAAAGCCACTCCCTGCCTCTTCAGCTCACTCTTGCAGCTTTCTATTTTCTCGATTTATGACGCTTTTTCGTTTTCCCTTCCTCCGTCTTTCCCATGTGTGTCTTTTGATTTTAGCAAATGCTCAAGCCAGAAGAATAAGCCCCGGCCCTAAAGAAATAAGTGCCGGTGTCCTGCCCCGGAAACAACAAGCACAAATTAAGCACTGCCTCCCACTAAAAAGAAGCAGGTGCAGCACTTACTGACCCCCATGATGCGGCGCATCCTGGCAGTGGCATACCAGGGCTTGGATGGGATCAGAAGGCCCTCGAGCAGCAACAAAGGGGGTAAAAGCATTCATCTGAAAAAATGTATATGTTGTTCTTAATCAGTCTCTCAAGTTTTCAGGTTGCATAATGACTTCATAATTGTAAACGTTTAAAATAAGTTCTTATTACGAGTACCACAGCCTCTATTAGACTTTGGTCCAGGTTTTGATTTTTCTGGACAGTTATTCCATCACGTTTGATGGCTACATTATTACAAGTGTAATTACATGTAAAGAACTTGCAATAAGGTAGATTGGACGTCTGTCATATTTCTGACACAGTAATATAGTTGTTAAACTATAAATGAGCCACTGTATCAATAATGTTTTGTAACTATGCTGGTGTGATATGTTAGTGATGGATTATTCCCTCAAAAATAATCGCTGTCCTTTCATTTAGTGGTTCATGGGAGTCACACTCCTTAGGTGCGCGTAAACAGTTTTGGACATGCTCACATTTATATTAAACATGATGTCTGGACACAACTGTGTTTTAAAATATAGTATGTGACATGGACAATATTTCTTGGCTACTAATTCAGGCTGTATTTTGTATAAAACATCCAGATCCCTTGGAAATGTATGAAGACACTGTAGTTAAAAAGGTGACCTAGGCATTGACATACACATAGCTTTTAACTTTGGTTCATATAGTTTTGCAAGTATGAATGCAGATATCTACAACTGTGAAGGCGGGGCATGGGTTAGCAGTATATATCATGTGTGGAACGTTGCTGTCAAATACATTTCAAAGTAAAAAAAACACATACCCACTTGTGGCAGAGTTTCACTTAGCCAGGTAGGACAGTTCCTAAAAAGATGGTAGAGCAGACATACACCATTTCAAAGTGTATTAAAATGTATCTAACTTTAAATGTGTTGTCCAAAATGTACATCATATTTGTGACATAGGCCCTGATTTACACTTTGACAGACATGTTACTCCATCACAAACGTGACAGATATTTGCCCACCTTATTACAAGTACATTATATCCTGTGGCACTTATAAGAAGATGGACAGGTTATTTATTACATTTGTGACACAGTAACTAGTCAATCAAACTCTAAATCAGGACCAAAATAACTTTGTAGATGTGACATTGTGTTTGAGATTAGATTACAATTGTGGCTACTTAGGTAAATGCAGCTTTACTACAAAGTTAGTTCATTAACACACATAGTGCATGTCTTTTGAGTTTTGCAGATGGATAGTTTACCACAAAAGTGATGGGTATTCAACCTGCCTTTTACAAGTGGTATATTATATAATCCACTTGTAGCAAGGTAGTCTAATATCCATGACATTTGTGATAGATCAACCTGTCTCCCACAATCATAATCATGCTTTATGATGTCATCCACAGCAAGCAAAGAGATGGTGGCCAGACTTCAGGGGACATGCAGAAAAGCCACTGGAAGCCGGAAGGTGGAGTCACCGGCACCAATAGACCCAGTGTCAATGAAGGTGATGGTGCTGGTCTAAAAGGCCACAACAACATCAGAATCTGAGGCCTCATGCTGGCCGAAACAACACGGTCTGTTAAATCTGCTCCTGTGGCCACCACCACCACTACCAGCTAGCCACACCCTCACTCCTGCCCACTTACAAAGCCAGCACCCAGTCTGTAAACAGGATGGGGTCTCCTTCACCCTGGGTACCTCCCTCCATCACCCAGCACTGGTGTCAGAGGAAGCACTGGAAGTTCTAAAGAACCTCTCTGTAGAGCAGACGGCTTGTTGCATGACGTCCAGGGTGTCAGTCAGCAACTCCCACAAGTGACTGACATCCTCTATGATGTGTGCTCTGGCCTCTCTGCATTACAGAGACGTTCCCTCTCTCCTAGTGTCTCAGCTGGCACCAATGATCATTGCACCCCTGACCACATTCCTTCTGATCCCATTCCAACTCATGACCCCATTGCACCCCTTGACCCCAAACAGAGCCCCGACCCCGTTCCACAGCCCACCCAAATTTCTTCTTCAGATCCAATCCCTCCACCTCCCTCCACCATTCAGCCTATCCTGAAACCACCTGGTACCCTTAAACATTCCCTTCCCCCCCACACACTCCCTCACCCAACAGCTCACCATTCACGTTAACGTTCCTCCCCAAACCCACTTTATCCTGCCCCACCTAATACAATTCTAAAAACCCCACCACAATCCAAAAATAGGTGCCAGACATCCGTCTGCTCCTGGACGATATACCGCCCTATGACAAGGAACCTACGGTGATGTGGAGACAACATCATTACACGGAGAAGCATAAAGACTGTAACAGGACTCTATTTTTAATACCAAACTCCGGGCTATACATGGCTTGTTTATTTCAGTTTAAAAATATTTACACCCAGGGGATGAATATTTTTTTTGCCCTTTATTATTTACTCTTTTTTTTTTTAATAATTTTATTTATTTTCTTATAATTCACCGTAATAATCAAAATAGTACTCTCCACATAGGGAACACATAAACCCAGAACACAGAATACATGTATATTTCCAGGCCCTAGCAGCATCACGTTAGTCAAGTTCATGGTCGGGCATGGGGGTGTGGGCAAGAACCAGTCCTCCAGTAGCACATCAGTTAGCAAATGTCTCATGCCACTCAGCAACCGCAAAGCACCTCCCACTGGCATTGCAAATGTCTTCAGGAGGTGTCCCTAGATTCCTCCCAGGAGCCCCATATCTTAGAGTACTTATGGGAGCAGCCTCAAGCTCGATAGACCCTCTCCTCAGCCTGAATGCACCAATCCATGTTGCGCTGCAAGTAGGCCACCCTCAGAAGACTATCACGGCCCCACAGTCAAATAATATCTTTTTTGTCACCTTTAATGCAAGATTACAAAATAGTGGGACATGTTTAGAAAGGGTTTGGTCAGTTCAGATCCCTAACGTAATTAACTGCAGAGTAAGCTTTAGAGACTTCCCCAGGGCTCCAGAAATCTGACACTGAACTCCAGCCCAGCATCGCTGGATCTTTGAGTAGCCCCAGATGGTATGTATCAGGGACCCCTACAAGTGGCATCCATGTAAGCAGGTAGCAATGGCTAGTCTCCCCATTTTGCACCGATGTGTTCATGTAAAGGAGGCCCAGTTGGGTATTTTAAGTTGTATTAAGCAGAAACCCGCTCTAATCGCCGCCTCCCTGGGTACCTGCAGGCTTCCCCCCAATCTCCATCCCCCAGGGTTCCAAGATTAGCCTTGGGTATTAGTGATCAGTGTCCTACATATTCGGGTTATTGCATGTTTGTGCAGGGGGGCAACCAGCACTTTGATCTCCAGGAAGGATTTGTCTTCAATCAGAACTAGGAGGGACGTAAACCCTTTCAGTGCATGTTTAAGCTGTAAGTAACAGAATTAGTAGGCCTCGGTCAGCACATACTGTTGTTGAAGTTCCCCAAATGGAAGCAGTCCTTCAGGACTTCATACGTCCCCAGCTTTGAATGCCCACAAGGTCCCATTTTTTAAAACCGTCCAGTGTCATCAGGTCAGCCAACAGGTGTGATTCCTACAATGGCATTTCTAGTGTTAACCCCCTCTATCCCAGTTATTTGTTTGCCTCCTGCCATATTTTAATGACTGTGGCTGTAGGGGGATCTTGTGATGCAGTCCACACCCCAGAAGGAGTCCGGGACCCTGAAAGGCATTTTTTGCAATGTGTACAGGAACAGGGGTAGGGAGATCATTTTAAACAGGGTCACCCGACTCATTATGGACATGGGGAGTTTCCTCCAGTGCTCAACATCTGTCATACGTTTTCTGTATTCTACCTATGCTCCTGTTCATGGAGACTGACTGGGCCTGCATGATATAAACCAAAAAGTGTGTGAACACTCTTGTTGTCCAATGTATTGTGTTCCCCCACTTTGTCAGTGAGCACCAGTGTGTAGGTGAGTTTGCCTTGGATTTGTGTCACCTGGTACGGACACCTGCATACACCTCAAAAAATGTGTAGTTTCTCAAGCAGACTTGAAATAGAGGGCAGTGGATCTGCACATATAGAAGCATGTAATCTGCATATAGGGAGACACCATCCTCCTAGTGCTGGTCCCACCAGAGAGTCCTTACAGTTGGACATCACAGCAAATCTAGTTGGCCAGGAGCTCCAAACCCAGGGCATATAGTATGGGGGAGAGGGAGCACCACTGCCTTGTTCCTCACTCCAGACAGAAGTTTTGGGACAACACCCTATTCACTCTCATGCTTGCCATGGAATCCATGTATAGTAATTTAAGACAGGATTTCTACTCACAGGACTATCATAAGGTAAGGCCATTATAGGGAGTCAAAGGCATTTTCTGCAGCAAAGGCCAGCACCACTGTTAATTCCAGATATGTCTTGCCTTGCCAAGATCCCGAGGAGGTGTTACAGATTATGTTGTGTCACTCTTTAGGGCAGAAATCCAGACTGGTCTGCATGGACAAGTTTATCAATCACTGGTAGATGTGACTGGTGTGTACATTGGCCAGTATCTTAGCTTCTGTATTCAGTAGGGATGTTAGTTGGTCTGAGGAACAGTCCTCAGGGGGGCTTACCCTGTTTATATATGAGGATCACAGTGGCTAATCTAAGGTATTGGAGCAGAGAGCCCTCCTCCCTTACCCTGAGGTACATCTGTAGAAGCAGTTCCCTCAGCAAGCCCCCAGGGCACTTGAAGAATTCCAGGTGTAGCGGTTAGGGCCCAGGGTGCTCCCTGAGTGCATTTGCTTAGTGGCTTCTTGTATCTCCCTCCACTTCGAATTTTTGGTCCAGCTGGACCGCGTCCTCTATCGTTGTCCCTCCTCCCTGTTTGCTAACCAGGCCAGTAACTTACCCACCTTATTTCCCACCTCATATAGGTTATGCTGCTTACTGCAGAAGAAAGCTTGTGCCTCGTCCTCTATTACTTGTCTTTATTCCTCCTTCAGGAGTTCTATACAGTCAAGTGCCTGGATATACTTCAGTTCCTCTATTTCCAGATTCTTCTTTAAGTCCTGAATCCTCTCCTCCCTGTCTTTTTCTTTGCCTGCACGGATGGTGATAAATTGTCTCCGTGTCATTGCTTGGTAAGATTTCCATTGACTTATCCCCAATGCCACTTCCCCTACATTCTCTTTCAGGTAGACAAATGGTGATCTGTCTCGTTGTGTCCTGGTCTTCCAGTCCCACAAGAGTTAAGGATCAAGCCTCCCGTCTCCCCTCAGAGGTCTGTGTATGTAAAGCAATCATGAGCGTGGAATGATCGGTGATGCCCCGGTGCAGGAACCTAGTGTTTACCAATCTGCCACCTTGTATGACTGGGATGAAGTAGTCGAGTTGAGGTAGGGATTGTCTGTTAGTGGCAACATTATGAGTTTTCTCGCACCTCAGGGTGAGAGTCCCTTAATAAATCCAGGAGGCCATAAGAAAGGGCTGTAAGCATTTGTCATCTCACTCCGTGGGACAATCAGTGCAAGTCTGTCGAGGCCCTATTGCAGTGTCAGGTTTATATCACTCCCTAAATGGAGTAGTCCTTCCGAGGCCTGTACAAGCTTTTTCCCGATGCGGTCTAGCATGATCGACTGTAGATTTGGTGGGAAGGACATCGATACCACCACCAGTTTTTCCTGTGTTCTACTCACCTTGTAATGCTACATAGCAGGCCTCTTTATCTGTCTAGACATGTTCCACCATCAATGGGGAGTGATTTGCGCATCAAAATGGCTACTCTCTGTGAACTGTAGGTAAACTGCGAGGGGGCCACAACCTTGTATCGACCCCTACCTATAAACTCACAGATGTTGCTTATGCGGTAGGTCCCCTGCAGAAGTATCAGGTCCTGGTCTGGTCAGTTAAGGTATTTGGCCACAATCCCCCTCTTCAGTTTGTGGCCAAGACCATTGACATTTCAAGTAAGGACTTTTAGATCCCTGCTCTGATGCGTCTCCATATTGATTCTGTTAGGTGTGTCTCAGTGCCAATGGATATCACTGTGAACTTATACTGTGTACATGTGCCCATGTTCTTGAAGGTAGCAACAACCACCCTTCAGTACCTTCCACCCTACCTCCTTATGTTGCAGGCTTAGAACTGACCACCACCCAATTCACAAGGCGGCTGTTGCCCTCCCTCTTGTAACATCTTTACTTGTCAAACTTGTATATAGCAAAAACAAAACAAGAACAGCTCAGTCATCGCCCACAGTGACCTCGCTGGGGCCAAGTTGGGACAACTAGGAAAACAGAGAAGTAAAAAGGTGAGGTTCAGAGGGGGAGAACAGTCTTTGTTCATGGCTCCATTATGCCAACTGCCCACCGCTTCCGGGGCAACCTGGCTCTGGAGAAGAGTATTTCCACATAGATATTAGGGATCTTCTGTGACTGCTGGTTCCTCATTGCCCTACATCTCCTATTCCGCTAGGCCATCTGCTGGGCTCTGTGTGCTGGGGAGTCTTGTCTCCATGGTTGTCCTGGGAAGGATTCCACCGCTACTATCTACTATCGACTGAGAGCCAGCTGTCCAGCCATTCATTGGCCTCTTCTGAAGCTGCAAAAATCCAGGGCCTTCGTCTGAAAGGATCTTTAGCTTTGCGGGGAAAAACATCATATATTGGATGTTCCTCTTTCTCAGTTCCACTTTCGTCCTTTCAAAAGATCTCTCATGATGGTGCTGTTTTTATATTTTAGGGGAGCACTGATACGTGCCGCCCCAAGAATGGCATCTCGATCCATGTAGTTGAGGATACGGGTGATTAGAGGTCAGGCTTTGGCTTTGCGTCCAGATTTTAGGGGGGGCTTCTAGTATTCTGTGTAATTTTTCAACCACCAAATGTCCAAAGAGGGCTGTGGGGTGAGTAATCTTTAGGACAAAGCCCTCTAAAAAGCTCTCAGGGGCTCTGCCTTCACAGCATTCTGGGAAGGCCACCGCCCTGACGTTATTGTGCCAGTACTGACCTTCTGCATCCTCTTCCCTGACATGTAGTCTCTGGTTGGTCTTGGGGTTTCCTGTAGTTGCTGGACCTCCTGCTGCAGAGTAGAGATGGAGTCAGAGTGTTCTGTGCTCATTTGCTCCACCATATTAATCCTGGATGAAAGTTTCTTATACACAGACCGTATGAGGGCAAAGTCAGTTACTAAAGTATCTATTTCGTGCACTCGTGTGGTATTAGTGTCAGTGATGGTGCGCAGCAGGTTTTTAAGTGAGGTGTCTGGCCCTTCTCTTGTTTAATGCTCTTCGGCGAGTCAGCTGTGCTGATGTCTTTCTTGCGCCTGAAGGCACATTGGTCAAGTTTGTTGACTTGAGGTAGTTTGTGCCTTTTGTCTTGTACCATGATGGTGCTGTGCAGAGATTTGACAGTTTTGGTTTGAACATAGCTCTCCTGGCCCAGCTGCCCAGGCAATCCGTTGCTTCCGACAACTAGTTTGTTGGGTATTTCATAGGTGTGCCAGAGTCTGGGCCTGGCTTCTGGCTACAGCACTCACTGTGTACCTCTTTTACCTAGGGGGTGTTGGGGCCAGACTCTTCTCATCGGGTGAGCTCTACACCAGTGGCCCCTGTCTCCGTCGACTCACCGTTGTGAGGGGGGTAATCCCCCGGGGCCAGTGCTTCCACTACTCACCTGGGGACCACACAACACACAGTAGTGCCGCACCTTCACCAGCTCCACCAGGCGGTCGCCATGACACTCAATTGGCTTCAGGGACTGCAGGTGCCCTGCTGCCACTCTGTGAGGGACCGCTCGGCTCCTCCATGGGCCCTCTGAATTGTCCATGTTGCCTCCCTGTGTCTAGGCGGGTCAAGCTCCGGGTCCCGTAGGTGGGTCCTCCCCAATCACAGCTAATACAGGCTACATGTCTAACCCAGGTTAAAGCTATGGGTGGAATATCTGCCATTTGAGTTTGTGTCTAGCACTTGCGTTGTGTGCCAGATTTAAAGACGTAACACACAAGTGAGTGGTGGGTAGTGGAAATGTGTACTTAGGGTACTTGGCTGAATCATATGACTGTGGTGTGTGGTAAGTAGGTAAAGTGCTGTGAAAGTTAGGCTCAGAACAGTTGTATGATTTATGATACATATATATGATATAATTATTATTAGTGTACATTTATTTTTAAAAATATTTAAAACTGTTCAGTTACAGAGTTTTAGCATGATTTGTCTGCCCATGACCATTTATAAAAAAATATGCATTCACTTACTATGGTGTGGAGAGCACTAAAACTGTATTAGGTGAGTATTTAATATGGGTATGTAG
The DNA here is from genome assembly GCF_031143425.1 of Pleurodeles waltl. Taxonomy (NCBI): domain Eukaryota; kingdom Metazoa; phylum Chordata; class Amphibia; order Caudata; family Salamandridae; genus Pleurodeles; species Pleurodeles waltl. The sequence goes on from NC_090445.1 coordinate 1,607,121,853, forward strand.
TGTGAGGCACTTGGCCAGGCAGGGAGACAGGATTAACTGCTGTTAGAAATGGTTTGGTGTATATAACATTATGTTGAGTGCCACTGATAGTTAACATTGTGCATTTAAAATATTTTAAAAGTTGTCTTTCCTTTCTCTTTTGTTGTGCATTCTGTTGTTGTTTCTCCAGCACTGCAAGAGAGAGTTCCAGGCCATGGAGTAAACATAGACATGTTGACAGAATACGTTTGATGGTTGTTGTGGTCAGGGTTTGGCTATTTATGTTTTTGTCCTGCATCAAAGATGTGGAGGAAGAACCACCATGTTTCCATCAATGGAAATTGTACTTTAAATAATGCAGCCATAGTAGTGGCTTCCTGTCATTCCGTTTGTTGCGTTTAGGCTATACTGATGTTGATGGAGGAAGGAAAATGTGGTACAGGCCACAGACAGACTTCTGTTCATCAAACCTGTAATACTCTTAAGTTTAATGAACAGACCTCCAAGGCGGGGGACAGGTAAACAGACAGTTTTTGATGGCCCATCCATGTCTGCCAAACTCTAAATCAGGCCCTTTCTCTTTCTGTTTCTTCCTTTTCTATTTAGAACAGTCTACCCTCAGTGGATGGAAATTTCTAATAGCGTTAAAGCCCTTCTGCCTTGGACCATACTAGTTAGTAAAGGCATTTTCCCTCATTATCGGCCCTCGCATGCAGGTCTCTAACTCAGGTTCAGGGCCTTTAACAAATGGTATAGCCCTTGGCAGAGAGTTGCAATGCTATATTTCATCATTTATGAGAGCCCTAGCAGCACGCCTAAAATGTGACACAACTGGAATTACTGGTTTCCGAGCACATTCCAGAACTATTTTGTTTACTGGAAGAAAGAGGCCAGCATGTACTTTGATCAACTATCTAAACCTTGTTCTCAAGTAAGTAAACAGGGCACTAAACTTTGATTCAGCAAGCCTGGAACTCACCTGATTGTAGTAGGTGACAGAACCCTCATAAGAAGTTCTTCAATGGAAACTATCAGTGCTGCTGAAATGTTCCCAATCGATTCCTTATACTCACCGATGTATTTCTACACTGTGATTATTTATTAATAATTTCATTTTACACAGTAGAACTCAGAGATAGAAGACAGAGAGAAATGTTGTCAAAAAAATAGTTGCATTCATATAGTGCAGCCTGCCTCTTGAAAGGCACCAAAATGTTTTGTGTACAGATAGCACACTCCTCTGCTCTGTTGGACATGCTTTGTTGGAAGGGAGTTTGTTCATAGAGAGGCTTATGCAGGCGGTATTTTCTTAGTGTACTCTTGCTATGTGTTGCTGTGCTTTGGCTTGCAGTGGAATGAAAATGTTGTAACCTTATTTGCCATAAACTATAACATAGATTCAAAGCAAAGGTGGGGATTTCCTTCTGCTTCCAGATCCTACTTACTGTGAAAAAATATTTGGGGTGAATGGTTCAAATAGTGGCTGTATTATAGCTTTTCCGAATTCCTATCATTTTCAGCTATTGTGGATGTGATTAGCTACTTTGTCGGGCTTCTGCGTTACTGTAAAGTGAGTATATGTTGGTCTCGCAGATATTCCCAATATATACAGGGATAAAGTACCCCCCTTCTGTCATTATAAAGATATTGCAAGTCACAAAGGCGTTCCATGACCATAATGAGTAAGGCTGATAACCGATTTCCTTTATACGGTTATAGAACTCTGAAGTGACTGGCAATATTCCTATCATGCACAGTAAGAGGTACTTTATGCTTTATAATACACGGTCACACCATCACCTCTCCCACAAACCACTTAAATCCTCTGTGTCTAGCTCTTTCATAGGAAAAACAGAGCATGTTTGCAATCATGAAAAATAAAAATTGAATTTCTAGTGAAGAATTAAACATATCAATTTTTTTTTAGATAATTGTGAAAAAAATATATTAGAATCAGTTTAAAACAATTCAGTTTAAAAAAAAATATGCGGTAGCTTGGAATGTGTAGAAACAAGCAGGATGATTCTAACTTTTCTATACCTACCTAAGGAGTACAAAAAATAAACATATTGCTGTACAAATCTACTTTCTGCCTGTCACTGTACAGCTAGAAAAACAGAAGACAGAGTAGTCATATTTCCTTTGCGTTCTTTAAACTGCTGCTTTAATTATGCCCAGTGACCTGACTTGCCTTCCCCCTTGGCTGCTAGTTCTGGCACCCGGAAGCGTGATGTCAATCCTCACCTGTAACAAGTTATTACAGTTGAGGGGCTATGCCATTTCTTTATAAGAGTGAACTGGGTGTATCACCAGACACCTAATATATATGGGATAACGTACCCATGACTGTATATTTTAAGGATATTGTAAGTCACTGAGGAGTTCTATGACCATATACAGGAACAATGATGAAAGCCAAGTTCCTTTATGAGGTTATGGAACTCTAACCTGACTTGCAATATCCTTAGAACGTAGGGCTAGGAGTGTGTCATTCCTTATAATATATGGTCACACCATAACCTTTCCCACAAACCACTTAAATCTTTGGTGCATAGCTCTTTCATAAGAAAGAGAGAAGGTGTTTGCAAGCATGAAGAATAAAAATAGAATCTCGAAAGCAAAGTTAAACACATTCAAAAGCGTTGTTGGATATTTGTTGCAAAAATTAGAATTGGTTTAATACATGTTAGCATGTTTTTTAAGGTGCATTAGCTCAGAATGTGTAGAAATCTCTAACTTTTCTATAACTACCTTAAAAAAATGTATCTGTTGCCATGGTACAGCCGGAAAAAAAGAGAAAAAAAAAAAAGTTTTGGTTTCATGTGTCTTTACCTTTGTTGCTGGCTCTGGCAGCAGGCAAGTGAGTTCTGACCTTTATAATCGTTTGTTATAATCAATGATTATAAAGAAATTGGAGACCCCTCATGGAAGAAAAGTTGAAGATTTTTGGGCTGTGACTTATTCTTATAGTATCAAGCCAGAAGTCGTGTTTTTCGGTGAAGGTTGACACTGGAGAGATAATAACGGAGCCTGTAGAGCGGCAACAAAGCTCAATGCTGAGAGCATCCTTGGAGACCTAGACCCATACTTATACATTTTTTGCGACGCATTTGCGTCATTTTTTTACACAGAAGAGGCTCAAACGTACAAATTTTGGGCCCAGATTTATACTCTGTTTGCGCCGAATTTGTGTTATTTTTTTACCAAATTCAGTGCAAACCTAACTCCATATTTATACTTTAGCACTAGACCCTTCTAGCGCCAAAGTTTTGGAGTTAGCGTAATGTTTTGCTAGCGGGAAACTACCTTGCATCAATGAAATGCACAGTAGGCTATCCCGTGCAATAAATGACGATATGGCCTAGGCGCCATATTTATCCCCCGTGCTAAAATCAGGCAAGGGGGCCTTAAATATTGGTGCCAAGCTTGCTTAGGGCCTTAAATTTTGGCACTAAGCTTGCTTTGCGCCATTATTTAATGCCTGGGTCAGGGCAGGCGTTAGGGGACCTGTGGGCCTATTTCCGAGACCATGAAATGGGCCCACATGTGCCCTTCCCTACCCCCAGGAACACCCCCACCCACACCAGAGGGACACCAGAGGATAGTTACCCCATCCCAGGTAAGTACAGGTAAGTATTTTCCTTTTTTTTTAAAGCGCCATGGGGGGGCCTAACTTGGGTCCTCCTGCATGGCACTGGGCCCAATGGCCATGCCCAAGGGACATATGTCCCCTGAGCACAGCCATTGGGGTGGTGGGCATGACTCCTGTCTTTACCAAGACAGGACTCATGTCCATGGGGGTTGTACATCAAAAAAAGGACGCTAGTCTGGTTAGAGGCATTGTTATGGCTCTAACCAGACTAGCGTCATCCGTTGCCGCACAACCTTCTGTTCCCCCTACGCCTCTCCCACCTGGCTAGCATCCTTTTTTATGACGCTAGCCGGGCCTTACAGCCGGCTACTGTCATTCCATAAATGTGATGCCCGGCCGGTGTCTTGGAATGGCGCTAGCTGGCGGTAAGCTTTTTTTCACGCAAAACTGCGTTAGCACAGTTTTGCGTGAAAAGTATAAATCTGGGCCATAACTGTAATTTGTATGTTTGCACCGCTTTTGCGTAAAGAAATGATGCAAATGCGGCGCAAAAAAAGTATAAATATGGGCCCTAGAGTGGAGTAAAGCGGCCCAGGTACTGTTGTCAGTTATGTCAGAGAAGAGTAAACTGATTTACACACACGAAGATGTCGTTTCATTCAATAGCCGAGGCTATTTCTACTTGACAGCTAGGCACACGGGCGCGTGTGCATGGCAGTTTTTTTAAATGCTTCAGTAGAGTACATCCTTCCTTTCTCATGGGCGGCTCCACTTGGCACAAATAATGGAATCTTTTTTTTGGAGAGTGCGCATTGCTACAGGCTAGCTCAGGTAAAACGAGGCTTTCTGGATGTATTTGTGACGCCCTCTCTCGCTGTTTACAGCAGGGGTTTAAGCTTATTACACCGTGGTCGTAGCTCTCGTGTATTTAGCGTTGTCCCCGTTACCACGGAAGCAGCACGAGGTGAATTAAAGAGGCTGAAGTCTGTGAACTTCAGGCTCCCTCCTTCAGCACCCAGGGCGCCCTCAAGTGAGGGAGGTGGGTGGGTGGTCGGAGTTGTCCTAAGTGAAGTGAATCTATTGTGCATCCTTAGAGTTTAGGCCAAAGCCACAGCCAAAATTCTTCTAAAGTCTGCGGCTGGCATTTTTTAGCAGTTTTACTGTATTGACCTTTGTTCCCACTGACTCCGTAGTAAATCAGTTACTTTAGTGACAGACTTGTGTTTTTGTTTTTAACAGGTAAATTGGCGTTTGGACCGCTTTGCACTAGGCCTGCAGGGGAAGTGTTTCTCGTACACATAATTAGGCAGTTAAGTTTCCCTGGACGTGTCCGAGCAGACATTCCCTTGCGTACAGATTATGCTCCTCATCAGGAAGAACTGGTTTTTGTTCCAAGCCAGGGTCCGGAAGGTCGGACTCGGCTGGGTCCATGCACCCGACTGATTAACGCTGCCTTAAAGTAAAGCGCGAGACACCAGGCTTGTTGTCATGCAGGTGCAAACGGAGCGAGAGGGAAACCGTGGGAACCAGCACGTGCCGAAGTACATCCATTGGGGCTGCGAACAGCGCATCAAAAAAATACGAGTTATCTGTATCACCTGATGTAACGTGACATATTTCCTGCACGGCGTGTGAGCAATCTGTTACTTTGTTACGGGTAATCCTGGCGACTGGAATACTTCGATTGACTTTCAGTTCCTCCATTTACGAAACGTAGGGACAGATGGGGGATTATCAGTTTTAGTAGAGCATTGATCCTTCAATGTAGGCTGTGCGCAGAGGTTGAGCTCAAAAAGGCAATTTCTTCTATGCGTCTTTATCCACCATTCATCAGTGTTTCAAAAAGTACGTCCTAGATGTAGCGTAGGTAGGCTACTACTCTGAGAGTCATTCAGGGAACCCCAAAACACGGCAACTCCTGTTCAGTTGCCACGAAGCAAGAGCCCTTTGCCCATGTCCCCTGCCCAATCCTGTGGCCTATAAATACAATATTCTATTACTCTATTCTCTGCATTTCTGTTTGAGGACCCTTTGCGCTTGCCCTCATTTTTCCTTGATGACAGGCTCCTGCCCTGCTTACTTTATGTTATGCTGACTGGTACAAACCACCATAGATAGAAGCAGGCATCCCTCTCTAAAAATACCATCAGTAAATACGACCTGACACACACCCAGAAACTGGTGCATGCTCTGGTTTGCCCAGACATCGGACCCGTTCTCACTGTGCCACAGATTTGAAGCTGTTCCTCACCCATAAGGATTAAGTCGGCTGAAAGTGGTCTGGAGTTATTTGTGTTCCCAACTGGAGGGGTCCTGCCGGGGCAGCATGGGCTGGACTGTTATTTACAGTGCTTAATTTGTAAAAGAATGAGTGCTTGTGCCCAAACCTCTGCTCAGAATCCCACTGACGGTGCTATTAAATGTTGGCACACACCGAATACCAAGGTTGCGTAATCTAGGACCCACCCCAGGCTGCATGAGTCCGCTTCCAGGCACTCCCTGGCCTGTTATCCAACGCTTGTTGGTGCCTGCCTTCTCCCATTGTGACTGTTTCATCATTTTTCTCTGCCTTCTTGTTTCCCAATTCTGTGTTTTTCCCTCTAATATAGACCTGACGAACGAGTTACTTACCTTCGGTAACGACTTTTCTGGTGGATACATTAGCTACCTGTGGATTCCTCACCTAATGAATACTCCCATGGCGCCAGCATTCGACGGAAATCTTCTTCCTAGTCTCTGCACGTCGACGAGGACGTCACTCTAGCCCACGCGACGCCGTCTGACGTCATACAGGCAATAAGAGGTCCTCGCCGACGTGCCGACGTCAGTACCAACATTTTTTACATGCATGAGAACAACCACCCAATGCAATGAAAGAGCAAGGCAACATCCCATAACCTTGTAAAATACACAATATTGCAATGAATAGCTGTAAATTTAATATAACGAACAAATATATGCAAATCATGTATGTACACAAAGATATATACATATATATATATATATACATATATATATATATACAGATAATATACACACGTATCCATATATACAACGTCTATTGCAACCTTGAAGACCAAGAGGAGCGCACTCAAGGATTACTTGGTAAGACCAGAAAGGCAACGGGGAGGCGGGTGGGACCGTGAGGAATCCACAGGTAGCTAATGTATCCACCAGAAAAGTCGTTACCGAAGGTAAGTAACTCGTTCTTCTGATGGATACAACTACCTGTGGATTCCTCACCTAATGAATAGAGTCCCAAAGCAGTACCACGCCCGGTGGCGGGTGCCTAAATGGTCAAACCAAGAAATCCTGCAGCACTGACCGTGCAAAATGGCCGTCCCTTCTGACCTCAGAGTCCAAACAGTAATGTTTCGCAAAAGTGTGAAGGGACGACCAAGTTGCGGCCTTGCAGATGTCAACCACAGGAACACCCCTGGCCAAGGCCGAAGTGGCCGACTTAGCTCTGGTGGAATGAGCTCTAATGCCCTCAGGAGGGTCCTTCTTTGCCAAAGAGTAACAGATTTTAATGCAAAGAACCACCCACCTGGAGAGTGTTCTCTTGTGGACTGCCTTTCCTCTCCTCTTGCCCACGTACCCGATGAACAGCTGATCCTCCAGCCTGAAATCCTTTGTTCTATCAATAAAGAAGCTCAACGCCCTCTTTGGGTCCAGACGGTGCAGTCTTTCTTCCTCTTTAGAAGGATGAGGCGGAGGATAGAACGTGGACAAAGTAATTGTCTGAGCCAAATGGAAGGGTGAAACAACCTTCGGGAGGAAAGCAGCCTTGGTCCTCAACACCACCTTATCCCCATAAAAAGTTGTATAAGGGGGCTTTACCGATAAGGCCTGCAACTCACTCACTCTCCTTACAGATGTTATCGCTACCAGGAAAACTGTTTTTATAACCAAATACCTTAAGGGGCAAGAATGCATAGGCTCAAAAGGGGACCCCATAAGGAAAGTCAGGACCAAGGACAAATCCCATTGCGGCATAACGAATGGTTTTGGAGGATATTTATTTAGAAGACCTTTCAAGAATCTGATAACAATAGGGGATTTAAATAACGATGGTTGGTCTGGAAGACAAATGAAGGCTGACAAGGCCGACAAATAACCCTTAATGGTAGCCACTGCACAACCTTTCTGCGCTAGAGAGAGAGCAAAAGACAAAACGTCCGATAGATGAGCATGTAAGGGATCAATCTGCCTCTCTCCACACCACGCAACAAATTTAGACCACCTATTAGCGTAGATAGATTTAGTGGAGTGTCGCCTGGCCGCTAATATAACATCCACTACATCAGGCGGGAGAGAGAAGGAACTCAGGTTGCCCCGTTCAATCTCCAGGCATGTAGGTGCAGACTCTGGAGGTTGGGGTGTAAAACCTGCCCCTGCGACTGCGAGAGGAGGTCTGCCCTGAAAGGGAGACGGAGCGGAGGGCACATTGAGAGTTGGAGAAGGTCGGAGTACCACACCCTCCTTGGCCAATCCGGAGCTATTAAGATGACTAGCGCCCAGTCTTGGCGAATCTTCCTCAATACTCGAGGAATCAAGGGTATGGGAGGAAACGCGTAAAGCAACTGGCCGCACCAGGTTATTTGAAACGCGTCCCCTAACGCTCCCTGCATCGGATACTGGAGGCTGCAGAATAACGGACAATGCGCGTTCTCCCGAGTGGCAAACAGATCTATCCGAGGAAACCCCCACATCTGGAAGATTAAACGGACTTGATCTGGATGGAGACGCCACTCGTGGTCGGCCGAGAATTGGCGACTGAGACTGTCCGCACGTACATTCAAGACCCCGGCCAGATGATTTGCTACCAAGCAAATCTGATGGTCCTTTGCCCAAGACCATAGTCGAAGAGCTTCTCTGCAGAGAAGGTACGACCCTACTCCTCCCTGTTTGTTTATGTACCACATCGTGGTAGTATTGTCCGTCAGGACCTGTACCGACTGACCACGAAGGGATGGGAGGAAGGCCTTGAGAGCCAGACGTACAGCCCGTAACTCTAACAGATTGATATGAAACATCTGCTCCTCTGGAGACCAAAGGCCTTTGATCTCCAGATCCCCCAGATGAGCTCCCCACCCTAGAGTGGAAGCATCCGTTATGACCGTGGCCACTGGTGGCGACTGCGCGAACGGCTTTCCTTGTGAAAGATTGTTGCTCGCAATCCACCACTTCAAGTCCACAGCAGCATCTCTGGAGATCTTGACAGCACCTTCTAGATCTCCTTTGTGTTGAGACCACTGCCTTCGGAGGCACCACTGAAGAGCCCTCATGTGCCAGCGAGCATGCGTGACCAACAGAATGCAGGAGGCAATCAGACCGAGCAGACGAAGGACCTTGAGGACTGGAACTACCGCTCCATTTCGAAACATTGGAACCAATTCCTGAATATCTTGAATCCGCTGAGGCGGAGGAAAGGCTCGACTCAATGTTGTATCCAGTACTGCCCCTATGAACAGGAGGCGCTGAGAGGGCTCCAGGTGAGATTTGGGCTCATTCACCGAAAAACCCAGGTCGAACAACAACTGAGTCGTTGACTGCAGATGATGCGACACAAGCTCCGGCGACTTGGCTTTGATCAACCAGTCGTCCAAGTAAGGGAATACTGCTATCCCCTTCCTTCTGAGCTCTGCCGCAACCACCGGCATCACCTTCGTGAAGACTCGAGGTGCTGAAGTAAGACCAAACGGAAGGACCGCAAACTGATAGTGCTGCGATCCCACCATAAACCGGAGATACTTCCTGTGTGACTTGAGTATCGGGATATGAAAGTAAGCATCCTGCAAGTCGACAGACACCATCCAATCTTCCTTGTTCAACGCCAAAAGCACCTGAGCTAGGGTCAGCATCTTGAACTTTTCCTGTTTGAGGAACCAATTCAAGATCCTCAGGTCCAGGATTGGTCTCAACCGACCATCCTTCTTGGGAATCAGGAAATACCTTGAGTAACAACCTCAACCCCTTTCCTGCTCTGGGACCAACTCCACCGCGCCCTTTGAAAGGAGGACTTGAACCTCCTGTTCTAGCAACAGGAGGTGTTCTTCTGAACAATAAGATGGGCGGGGCGGGATGAGGGGCGGGAACTCCCGAAAGGGAAGGGTGTAGCCTTTTCCCACAATACTGAGAACCCAAGTGTCCGTTGTAACAGTCTTCCATTTGCGGAGAAAATGCTGTAATCTTCCCCCTACAGGAGAGGAGTGAGTGGGAAATGGTGGAAGCCTAAGGCTGCTTCCCCTGCTGCACCCCTCCAGAGGATGAGGAAGAGGCAGAGTGCTGCTGAGAGGCTCCTCTGGTGCGGGCCCTCCCTCTCCCTCTAAAAGATCTATAGGGATGGGAAGAAGCAGGTTGCTGGTATCTCCCCCGAAAGGAAGAGGAGGAAGAGCCACGCCCAAATCCACAAAACCTCCTGAAAAATCTGGAAGAGGCAGAGGAAGAAGGAGCTTGGAGCCTAATGATTTAGCTGTGGCCCTGCTCTCCTTAAAACGTTCCAAGGCCGAATCTGCCTTGGCCCCAAACAGCTTGTCCCCATCAAAAGGGAGATCCAATAAGGTTGACTGCACATCCGCAGAAAACCCCGAGTTACGGAGCCAGGCCTGTCTCCTTGCCACCACAGTTGTGCCCATCGCTCTGGCCACCGAGTCGGTTGTGTCTAGCCCAGTCTGAATAATCTGGGTCGCGGCAGCCTGGGCATTTGAAACAACATCCAAAAGACCCTGGGGAAGCTCCGTAAATGATGAGGAAATGTCATCCATAAGAGCATGAATATATCTCCCCAGGATACAAGTTGCATTGGTGGCCTTCAACGCCAGACTGCAGGACGAAAAAATCTTGTTGGACTGCGCATCCAGTTTCTTCGAGTCCCTGTCTCCAGGCACCGTCGGGAACGAACCAGGCGCTGATTTGGATGAACAGGAGGCCTGCACCACCAAGCTCTCCGGTGTAGGGTGCCTAGAAAGAAAGCCAGGGTCAGTTGGTGCAGCTCGATACCTCCTGGCTACGGCTCTGTGAACCGCTGGGGAAGATACTGGTCTCTTCCACACCTCTAGCACCGGATCCAGCAAAGCGTCATTAAACGGCAAGAGTGGTTCCGCCGCAGCTGAGGCCGGATGTAGCACCTCTGTCAAAATGTTCTGTTTTGCCTCTACCACCGGCAAAGGCAGGTCCAGAAAACTAGCCGCCTTCCATACCACTGCGTGAAAGGAAGCAGCCTCCTCCGTGTATTCCCCTGGAGACGAAAGATCCCACTCAGGGGAAGTGTCCAGCCCACTGGCCGTCTCTAGACCATGCAGTCCATCACCGAGTCCTCTAGTTCTCCTTCTTCCAGGACTCTTTGGTACTCCTGCTCCTCTAATAAACGGAGAGCACGTCTCCTCGAATGAAGCCTATGCTCGATACGCGGAGTCGACAATGCCTCCTCCGAATTCGAAGATCGGCGCCGATCTTCAGAAGCCACCGACGCCACGTCCGGCGCCACAGGTAACTTCGGCGCCGATGAAAGAGCACTCGGAGCGGATGGACCCAACGGAGTCACAGGACGAAATCCCGACGTCGACGGGATGGAAATCTCCGGGGCCAATCCCTCTGAAGCCACCGGAGCAGCCACCGGCGCCGAGCCCACGTTCCCAAAAGGGAGAAAGGGCATAAAGGGTGCCGGCCGTAGAGGCGCAGGATCACCCAAAGAAAAGGCCAAAGGGCCAGCTGGAGCACCCCCTGGAGCCATCTGTTGGAAGATGGTATACATCGCATTTAGGAATGCGGTACTATCGGCTCCAGGGGTGGGGAAAGCCGGATACTGGGGTGCCTGTCTCGAAGGCGACCCCGATGCCGGCCTCGACGTCTGAGACGCCGGAGACAACACTTGAGGCTGCACCACTTCAATCACCGACGCCTGTCCAGGTGAAGTCGGCGACGCCGGAGAGGGCAACGGCGTCGATGGATGCGGCGTGACCGTGGGACTGACCTCCCAAGCCCTCCGGCGCCGATCCGAAGACCTGGAACGAGTCTCCTTGCTTGAATGGCGCCGTGATTCTTTACGGCGCCGGGAGTCTCGATGACGCCGATGCCTTGGTGAAGAAGACTTCTTGTGATGTTTTTCTTTTTTCGACTTCGCCATAAACAATTTTGCCTCACGTTCCTTGAGGGCCTTTGGATTCATGTGCTGGCATGAATCGCAAGTCGCGACGTCGTGGTCGGAGCTCAAACACCAAAGGCAGTCGGAGTGAGGGTCCGTAACTGACATCTTGCCCCCACACTCCCGACAAGGCTTAAAACCCGACTTTCTCTGCGACATTCTTACTGTAGCGAAGGACTACGCAGCAAAAATACACTGGAACCACGAAAGTAACAGTTTCTCCCTCGAAGATAACCGTTTCGAATGCACGGAAAAAAGGGAACTGACGTCGGCACGTCGTCGAGGACCTCTTATTGCCTGTATGACGTCAGACGGCGTCGCGTGGGCTAGAGTGACGTCCTCGTCGACGTGCAGAGACTAGGAAGAAGATTTCCGTCGAATGCTGGCGCCATGGGAGTATTCATTAGGTGAGGAATCCACAGGTAGTTGTATCCATCAGAAGACTGATACCTCCCACTCTCATCTCCAGCTTCCCTAAATGCTGTTGGATTCTCACTACTATCCTTAACATCCGCTCTTTGATCTGCAACCTTTGTGTTTTAGTGGAAAGAGTGTATGCAGGTCAACTGGGACTAATAGCTTTCCAGGGATGGCTCCTCCACGTCGCCCCACTGGATTGTGGGGAAAGGAAAAATAAAATGATAATAACAACACGTTATTATCATTTTATTTTTCCTGTTAGAAGGGGCGGGTGGGGCTGGGCTGAGAGGCCGGCCAAACAGACATGCACACTTTGCATTTTCCCTTCCCAGTTGTATTGCACAGCCGAGTGGAGAACATGCCCAGGCTCCCACTCCCAGTCTGAGCGGTGAAGCAGGTCACTCAGACCAATCACGACACTGCTCAGCAGCATCGTGATTGGCTGGGAGTCTGTGTGCAGCCAGGAAGACGACGAGGACAGAGGGGAGGAAAACACGTTTCCACAAAGGTAAGTGTGTTTAAAAAAAAAAAAAAATTTCCACCCCCCCGTCCCGTCCTGCATCGCTACCCCCGTTGAGTGGCTGCAGCCACTGAGGCTTTCAACAGCCATCTTGGGAGAATTCACCCTTATGACACTTGGAAGGCATCCATTCTGAGTGATGTGCCATTGCACATCCCTAATCAGACCTGTTCAGACCTGCTAAACCCTAGTTAAGAACAACTGCTGTATGGCCGGATGCAAGTACCATCTGCAAGCCTAGTCGTGCCCGTCCACTCACAGTCCATACGATCAACGGAGCATACTGCTCCTGCCTATTCAAATTTGCCTTTGGGCCAAGGTAGGCCTACATATTCAGCCCATTTCCACATCTATTTGTGGGCACATACTTCCATCTTACCCCTTGAAATCGCAACATTCCTCAAAAACACCAGAATTTGGGCAGGTAACACCAATCACCTCATCTTTAAACAGATCTGAGCACTATACAGGCAGCACCTGGTCATCATCTTTCTATTTATAACAATCTTAAGCAACTTTAACATTCACATTGATGATACTAAGGATCTCACTGCACCAGAGTTTGTTCATACCACAAATTATTGGGGTGTCTCAATACAGCCAGGGGGGTCCATGCACATCAAATGCAACTCACCCCATCACAACTTGTCCTCAAACACCTTAATTTCCTCTCAGTTGCTCCTTTGAACAGATCATTTGTTGAATTAATTTTCAAATGAAGCAGTCTAAACCGGTACTTCCTGCCAAAGCACTCACTTTGCTTTCCTCACAAGCCTGCAGAAAATCAATTTAAGTGGTCATTAAGGCTCTACAACCGCTAGTTTGCACCCCTTTTAGCTTACATAACCTTTCTGAAGCTTTGAACGTCTTTATAACCTCTCTTGTGAAAATGTTGGATCAAGGGCTCCCCACCAGTCTTTCAATCTCCATGCATACAAAGCTCCAATTAATGTTTTTTCAACACTTGAAGGAAAGACAATTAGCCCTAAGAAAACTGGAGCAAGGCAGGCCTCATGACCTATAAGCGGCATCAAACTGTTTGAAAAGAGCACTGTTCAGAGAGAAGCCTGAATCTGTATGCCACAGACGTTTTCAGAAATCGGCATTGAAGGGGCAATGGCTGCTTGGTTCTAAAGGTTTCTTAAAGGTTACGCTCAACCTCTTGCCCTTCAGACTGATTACTCTACCACCCAAACCAATATCTGTAGGTTATCCCTCGTCTTCTCACTCTATCCCATGTTATTCAATGTTTACATGCATCCTTTTCTCCTCCTGATCATATCATTTTGCTTCATAGATTTTTTTACACACCACTCAGGTAGTTAGCCAGTATTTTGTCAATGCTCATTTAACATCTGTTACCTGGGCCTTCCACAATCATCCCCAGCCAAATTTCATAGGATCTAGAATTTAACAGTTTGTAATTTGCAGAATATTGACCATGTTATCCAGAATTCTGATTAAGAAGAGGATGAATATTAAAGTCCGATTTTTTCGCACAGGATGTTTACACAACAGAAACATCATTGTTGTGTCTACTCTTTACCCACTACACTCAGGGAAAAACCTTGAACTTTAACTCACAGCTACTGTTCACTCTTCCAGCATGGGTGGCTGTTCTCTTCGACTTCTGGACCCACAACTCCGGCACAATCTTCTACTCTTTCGAAAGCATTTACTCATAAATACATATATATCTAGGAAAGCTTGAAAACCACTACTGTATTACTGGTTGTCTTAATTGTCACTTTCTCATACGCCTCTTGCGCGTTATTGCCTCATAGTGCTAAGATGTCTAAGTTGGGGAATGGGTACTATATTAATTTATTACTAAATAAATAACGAAATATACAACTTATTTTGTTTACTGTGAACTGGTGGGTCCCTGGTTGTTGTGTTATATTGAAGAGGAGTACCCATCCTATTGCTCTTCTTCAGGGCCTATTTGAGCTCATTTTATTTAGAATGAATGAATAAAGACACATTTCTAGAATGCAGTGATATCCCCCCACCCCCAAGTATCTTGGTGCAGGCCGGTCCACGTAAACACACCAATTGAGTGTCCTGTGCAGTGTTACAGACACCAGCGCCACACTGCTTTTTGAGTTCTCTTACAAAGCACGATGGAGGTGCATTGGCAATGCTGGGGGTGGATGGTAGTAATAGAAGAATTAATGGTTGTGAAGAGCAGGATTAAGGAGCATCAGTACAGCGGTAGGTGGCCTTATTGTGAGAATACCCTTAGGAGCTGCAGGGCAAGGCCGAGATACATCACCAGTGCTGAAGGTTAGTACTGTTACAACAGGAAAAGATGAAGGTCAGAGTTGAGGTGCATCAGTAGAATTCCATACAGGGCTTGGCATCAGAAAAACAAGGGGGTGCTCAAATTAAGGGTGGGGTGCTCCGCCTGACCCATGTACATGTCTTAGTAATAATCCTGGACAAGGGTGGTGTTTTCAACCTCATTCAGCAATACAAATTCAGTGACCTTGGCACAGCAAAGACTAGTGAGTACAGGATACGGTGGCTGTGATGATTGACAGGCTGCAGAGTGTGTTACTCCATGATAACGCAGTTCCTGTTTTCATTCCTAAATAATGCGAATGTCATCACTATATCACCAGAAAAAAATCCTCTGCTGCGTGTACTGAGCTCCTGTTTCATCAGTCTGGAACTTGCAACGTCAGACTATGGTTGGCTTGAGCTGGTATGTCTACGAATAACGTATGGCTTAATCCTTTCAGTTCACTTGATCTGTAATTAGACTTTCCCAGTAGCCACCCCTGTGAAATACGGCTATTTCGGACCAGAATGAATGGCAGCATATTTGGATTATACCAAACTGAAGTGAGTTTCTCAAATGCCAGTTCCGATTTAACACATGTGATTGTACCATATTCTAGATCTGGAAAACTGGATGCCCCATTCAATATGGACAGTCTGAGTGTATAGAGAGGAGTTCTGCGACTCAGCAAACTTTCCTTAATATTTCACGCTTCAGGTCAGCGTCCATATCAGCTCCTTGTGCCCACCCCCCGCACAGCCTCTTCATATATTTCCATGGCATAATTTCACACAATACCACATGTCGGCAAAGGCAGAGGCCAGGCCCAGAGCCGAGTCACTTACGTGTCTTCGAAGGCCTCGGGAAATTTGGCTGCGCGCCTTTTCGGAAGCAAAACAAAGCCGCGCGCGTGCACACGGGTGGCCCTAATAACGCGCTGCGGCATTTATCTACGGGAAAAGGCGCCACGTGCTGCACCGTAGGGCCTCTGCCGTCTCACGTGGCGGAAGCTACAAGTATTTATACAGCAAGTGACACATTGAAATACCATATTACCACGGTGACAATTTCCGTTTGAGTAAGTCAGATCTAGAAATATGTTACTTGCTTTTATGGATGCTTATTTTCCTGACTGTACATGGTGACCATTTTCACTAACTGCAAGAACCCTTGCTTTGAGCAGAACTAGTAGCTATTAAAGTGTGATGACTTCTATTGATTTATTTTATAAGCAGCATGAAAAGCGCAAAACCTCACATTGGTACACTGAGAGATTATTACAAATTAAGAAAAAGCAGGTTCATGGACTCTGGATCAATATGTGATTAAGTATGATTATATCAGGGTGAAGGACAGTACCTAAGCGCTTCCTGCCCAAACCAAGTGCGACTGGCAGGTCATCAGGCGCGGCCCCTCCTTTAGTGCAGAGGGGCCACGGCCCCCCATCTTTTGCCCCTCATGGAGAGTGTCTGTCAGGCTGAACAAAGGTCAGCCTGACAGATACTCTTCATGTTCAGGTCAGACAGCCAGGAGCAGACGTGCGCAATTTGCACAGACTCCTGGCTGCCTGAGCTGAACTTTGCTGGGCTGAGGAGATCACAGCTCCTATGGGCGTGACCTCCTCGGCCCAGCAAAGGTGCCTGGAGGCCCTCCCCTGGGTGACGAGGAAAGCGTAACCCTGTGACTTCGACCTGGGCCCTTCAGGTTTAAGCCCTGAAGCGCCCAGGGCCAGTGTCAATCAGTGACACTTCATCACAGAGTGGGGTGGGGTCAGCAGTCTCACTGACCCCATCCCACCCTGTGACGAGGCTGGGACTGCTGCCTTCCCTCATTGGCTGACCTTAGGTCAGCCAATGAGGGAAGGCAGCAGTCCCAACCCTCCTGGGACCTCGATGCTGAAGGTAAGTGTGTGTTTGTGATGTTTTAAAATGAATGTTTGGTGTGTGCGTGCATGTTTGAATGTTATAAGTGTTGTTAATGGATATGAGTGCGTGTGTGTGTGAAAGAATAAGTGTGTGTGATCTTTTAAAATGAATGTTTGGTGCGTGCGTGCATGTTTGAATGTTATGAGTGTTAATGGATGTGCATGCGTGTGTGAAAGAATGAGTGTGTGTGTGTGTGATGTTTTAAAATGAAGGTTTGGTGCTTGCGTGCATGTTTGAATGTTATGAGTGTTGTTAATGGATGTGCGTGCGTGTGTGTGTGAAAGAATGAGTGTGTGTGATCGTCTAAAATGAATGTTTGGTGCGTGCATGTATGTTTGAATGTTATGAGTGTTGTTAATGGATGTGAGTGCGTGCGTGTCTGTGTGTGAAAGAATGAGTGTGTGTGTGTGTGTGTGTGTGCTTCCCGCCCGCCCCCCTCCCTCCTAAAGCTGCCGGCCGCCATGCAGGTCATAAATTCTAATAATCTCAATATTAACTCAGTCTTTCACTTCTCTGTGCTCCACATGTAAACTACTATTAACACATATTTGCAAAGCGCTCCAATACTGCCAATCGAGTTTGCGCTGTGTAAGACTTGAGAGCGACATGGAACGCAAAAGGGAGAGACAAAACAAATAAAAAAGTAGTCTGCTCACAGTAAAGCATATTGGCAATCGTGTAATTATCCATGTAACAGGGTCGGTCCCCAAGGCTGTAACAATGCAGCTTTCAGGCGGGACAAACGTAAAGCCTTTATCACTGACATCAAGGGATTTTTTAAAGGCAAGCCCACAAACGAGTGAAAGTGATTGGCGTAATTAAACGCCCACAATACTAACAACAGGTCAGAAGCGCTTGCACGCTCGACCTAAAAAGGGTAATATTAACAGCAGCCCATTGAAATGATGACAAACCTGCAGTATTAAGAGCGATACCAAAGCAAATTATTAATGTTAGCATTACTGAATGTTCAGAAAATACTTTTGTGGAGATAGTTTATTTGCTTAGGAAGAAGCAAAATATTTCTTGGTATTCTACTCTCTTGAACCACAATAAGCACGTAAGCATTTAAACACAGCAAATCCATCACATTAGAGTTTCTGTATATGAATAATGATTAAAGAACAGGACTAGTCTGACTGTATGGGACAGGTAGAACACTCCCAGTGGCTTGGAGGGCAATGAGCTACTTCCAGGGAGCATGATCCTTGCCAACACTTGCAGGTGACTCTGGACATTAATAGATATTAAACACTCTGGCCCTCATGACTTTGGTGGTCTTTTTCCAAAACCGCCAAAGCTGCTACTAGACTGCCAGTGCAGGCGGTTTGCAGACCGCCATATCACGACTACTAGTAGCTTTCCACCATTCTTTAGGTGGAAAGTTGCCAGCAGTTGTGCTGGCAATCATCAGTGCAGAGATGATTCCACCGCAGGCCCTGCCCCGCCAAAAGGACTCCGCCAGTCATATCACAACCTGTAATACAGCCTGGCGGTGTCCTGATGGTGGGGCGCTGCCAGCGGTGGGGCACGAGGTCCCGTCCCCTCAGGGAGGTAAGTGTCCTCCGCAAGGTGAAGGGTGTGAGGTGTGTGAATAGATGTGTGTGTGTGTGTGTGTGTGTGTGTGTGCGTATGCGTGTCATGAATGGGGGGAGGGCGGGGGAGTGTTTGTGCATGCCTGCGTGTGTGTCTTTGTGTAAATGTGGTGATGCCGATGCATGTGTGGGTGAATGTGAATGCTGGGTCGGGGTGCATGTGTGCATGCATGTAGACAGGGATGAGGGTTGTGTGTGTATGTGTGTTGAGGAAAGGAGTGTGTGGGAGATGGAGTGTGTAGGCGTGTCAATGGGGGTGAATTTAGTGAGTGTGTGTATGAGTCAGGGTGTGGTGCATGTGTGCATATATGGATTTGGGGGTGTTGCGTGTTTGTGTGCTTGTGAATGTAAGGGTGATGTGAGTGTGAGTGAGTGTCAGGGTGTGCATGTCTTTGGGTGCGTGTGTGTTTGCAGGGGGTGGGGTTCGTACGGGGATCAGGGTGGGGAGTAAGTACATGTATGCGGGAGGGGTGATGGTCACTACTGGGAGCGGGGTGGCGAGGTTTACCTGGTGGGTTCTGGGAGGTGGGGAGTGGGAATGTTGTAAGGGAAGGGTGTAGGGGCTCTTGGGTAGATGGGGGGAGTTGTCTACCGGCAACAGGAATGTAAATTCCTGTCACCAGTAGCCTTCCGCCAGGGATTTCTTGGCACTTCTACCGCCACGAAATCCCTGGCTTTAAAGGGGACTCATAATACCGCCGGCAGTCTTTGGTGGACCGTGGGTCGGAGATGCTTATTTCCGGCCCAAAGGTCCAACCGCCCTGGTGGTAAGCACAGGAAAGTGGCGGTGGCGGTCCACACTGCCGGCCCATCGGCGGTGGGACTGCCACCATGAGTCTGACGGTGTGAAGACTGCCAGACTCATAATGAGAGCCTCTGGTCTGTAGAAACTTTCACCGTGAACTTGTTTCCTCAAATTCTAGAAATAAATGGTATTCTAACATGTTGCATCCATCCTAGTAAACAGGGCTGGAGAAGTCTTTTAGTCCACCAGGCAGTTCTGCGGTGGGCTAAAGTCCTCAGATACTGTCCTTGAAAACCCAGGACCACTCCTGGTACCTCTGTCACTTTCCACTAGTCCCTGAGGTTAACTGCAGCAGGCATGGGGTGGCTTTAAGAGAGAGAGCAAGAGGTGGAACAAAAGAGGAGGTATAGAGAAGGTGATTAGAGAGGGTAAGTGAGAGAAGAGAAAGAAAGAATGCATGTATGGATGGAAAGAGAGCAATAGAGCAAGAAGACAAAGGGAGCTGGCTGGAATGAGCATTTTTCTGCAGGGCTGTTATTGGTTTCTCAATCGTGCCCTGCTTGTCAATGCCCCTTATGTCCAAAGACATTCCCAGCAGTTCTGTTTTTTTCAGTAGGACATAGACCTGTGGTATCCTTCATGGGGGAGGGTAGGATCATCCCCCAAAACACCCTCCTCAGTGTCTATCCTCTCGTTGTTGAAATTGTTGGAGATGTTATATGTAGCATACTATCTCTACCCCTGCCTAACGCCTAGTTATTCTACCCACACTCAAATGTCTGCAGTTACCTATACTCTAGTACCTCTACTTCTACTTAACCCATAATTTTATCCTTACCTGTACAACTGTACTGCTACTGCTGCCTATCACTTACTACTTCTGCACATGCTTATAGTCAGGACTGCTGCCTCTGCTTATAACTTAGTACCACTTCCCTGCCTAGAGCCCAGTAACCCTAATCACACCCTTCTACCCTTACCTGTACTGTAGAACCAGAACCCTTTCCTATCTTGTACAACATGTACTCTCACCAAAACAACAGTACCTCTACACATGTCTAGCATCCTCTACCTCTATCCTTGCCTTTACTCCAGGGCCTCTTTCCCTGTTAAACCTTGTACCTCTACCCTTGCCTAAACCCTAGCTAACCCATCCATACCTATGCACCACCTCTACCCTTACCTGTACTCTCGTACCCCTGCACCTACCTCTTCTGTACAACTTGTTCACTCACTTTTTCAATATTACCTTTATTCTTGCCTATCCTCTACTATCTCTTTCCTCTGCCCAACGTTGAGTACACTACCTCTGCCTTACCCTTTACTCTAATACCTCTGCTGCTAGCTACCATGCACACCCTCTTCACTCACCTATTCAATAATACCTCTAACCATGCCTATCCCCTACTACAACTTTCCTCTAGCTAAAGCCTAGTACCTCTCTACCCCTGCTTAAACCATAGTTACCCTATCCATACCTATACACTACCTCTACCCTTACCTGAACTCTAGTACATCTGTCCCTACCTCTCTTGTACATCCTCCTCACTCACCTATTCAATAGTACCTCTAACCTAACCTATCACCTTGTACCTCTTTTCTCTACCTGAACCCTAGAACCTCCACCCCTTCCTAGACCCTAGTACCTTACCAGTACCTGCACTCTATCTCTATCCCTACCTACAGTCTGCTACCTCTGCCCCTACCTATCTTGTACATCCGCTGCCCTGGTCCACCTAACAGTGACCATATGCCTACCTATTACCTACTTCCTCTACATTTGCTTATAGTTAGGGCCCCTGTCCCTGCCTTTAACATGGTAGAACTGCCCCAATTTATGTCCTATTCCTTCTTCCCATCCCCTCATTCACCCATTACAGTACTGTAGTACCTCCATCCCCAGATATATTTTAGTACCTATAGCTCTACCTGTAACCTACTGCCCGTACATCTGCCTGTACGCTAGAATCCTACCCTTTCTACAGCAAAGTACATTTAATCCACCTAAATCATAGTACCCCTAATACTCTACCCTTACCTATGCCCTTATAACACCAATACATCTACCCTTGCTTCTACCCTTATACCGCTAGCCCTTTCTGTATCCTAGTACCACCACCATTACCTCTTTGAACTTAGAGGTGTAAGGAGATACCAGTGGCTGAGTGATCTATATTTGACTAAGAACAAATATAGCATCATACTAGCTGGCGTAAAAGGATTCTCGACTGTAATTTCACCTTCTCATTTGTTTGTAGGGTCACATTCAAGTACAGTTTTGAGTATGGCTCCGGAGTACATTCTTGTGTTTTGATTACCCCTTGAGAGTTTGTAAAGGTTTGTCATATTTTCTTTAGATTTGTGTATCCTGTAGAAGATGGAGTGCATTTTAACCCCGAGTATTTACTGCATTTGATGACAGCATCTTTAAAGATTTACTATTCACTACATGACCTGAAGTTGTTTTAAGTTGTTTTCAAATTTGGTTTTTGGTGGAGAAAAGTTGTTTTACTTTTGTGAAAGATTTAAGCTGTTGGGCCTCTTTATAACTAATGAATTATCATTATCCATTTAGATAATTTGTGCTTTCAGTGACGCAGCTTCTTCAATGGATTTCAGTTGATATTCTGTGTTTGATAGCATTTGTAATTATTTCATATTGCTTCTTTAATTTTGCCTGAAAATACTTTAGTTATTCTATCATGTAAATGTAAGTTATTTGATATGTTTTATCGTTATACTGAAGAAAACTGCTATGTCCACCATCCCCCACAAAACGTCGACCTCCCTCCTCAGCCTCACTGTTCCCGACACATGCCCACCCATCCATCTTTCGTACATCTAGGCTTTTGCGGGCCTTTGTCCTCTCAACATTCTTGACAATGTTTTAGCGATTTTCAGATACCTTCTGCATTTTTCCAAACTCTTCCCTATTGTGTTGAATTGAAGTACTGCTCTACCACTCTGAAGCAGTTCTCCCTTGCATCACATCCTGTTTCTCCTCAATATCATCTAAGTAGCACAGCTCTCTTCTGCATCCACTCGACCTGCAATGCCTGTCTGAGGCTGCACTCGCTGCTGCTTCTCCCGCGTCAATTCCTCCCTCCTGCACCTGTACTTTTCCACTAAGCCTTCTCAGTCATTTCAATTTTTCTCCTAGTTTTTCCTGTTCTTTTGTGGGTGAAATATTAATTACAATATTATTTCAAATGTAATTATGTAGCTAATGCTTCAATTGCTAAAGTGCCAGATGAAGATGGACACTCTTTGCTTCCAGGCCATCAAAGATGTCTTGAACCATTTCTAATTATTTTGCGAGATTCACTTAAGACGTAGGAATTCTCGCTCACACTTGAGTCTTTCGCGTTTCGAAGGACGAATAATGCAGCTGAATTTGTTAATATTCCCTAAAGATGAATCAGTGTTAGTCTATGGATTGCAGTTTCCATGAGGCCAGGAGGGGACCTGTTGACAGAGGTGTAAAGGCTTATGAACTTTGCGAACATCCTTCGTGAGTCCTTTATTTTTTCACTTTTCCCAAGGGATATCTCTACTTGTTTCCCTTATTCCTTAAAATTGTGCAATGCATTTATTAATATTTCTTTAAAGCCGATTCAGAATGGGTCTGGGAGTATAGATAGTAATTATTAAATCAAAGGACTGAGGGGCAGATTTAAGAGCCCCTAGCGCCTCCGTGCATAAATACATTAGTGTATTTTCTTTTTTACACTAATATGGCCTAACGAGGCTAAAATTGCTGCATCTAATTTACAAAGTGGCACAATGCATGCATTGCGCCATTTTGTGACCCCTTGCCCGTGCCAGGCATAATGTATGCAAAGGGAGGCTGTCCCCCGTCAGGGGGGGGCGAAAAAATGGTGCAAGGAAATCTAAAATATTTTTTTTGCGGCCTTTTCTTCGGCACTTTTAATGCCTGCACAGAGCAGGCCTTAAAAGGAGGCACACCATTGTTTTCAATGGGCCTCCATGGGATTTGCAGGATTAGCGTCAACATTTTTGACACTAGTCCTTCAAAGCTCCAAACTAACGTCAAAAATGTTGACGCTAGTTCCCCTAACTACCGCTATGGTTTGCCGTATCTTAGATACGGCGCACACATGGTGGCGTTAGGGGGCGCTAAGGGGCGCAAGGAAAGTGACGCTGCATGCTTATATCATGCCCTGAGTATCATGTTATTAGACTCTTATATATCAAACCTAGAGAGAGAGAGTGATATATATATATATATATATATATGGGGAGAGAGAGAGAGAATGTTGAGTGCATCTTTTTCAGGACAAGTCAAAAGGTCTCTAATATAGTAAAGTTTCAGTGTAATCAATGTTTAATTTGTGTCTGCGGTTGCAGGTGGTGGGCCCAGCACTAAGTTTTGGGGACCAAGGCCCGTATTTATACTTTTTTAGCGCCGCATTTGCACCGCTTTTTGACGCAAAAGCGGCGCAAACTTGCAAAATACAGTTGTATTTTGCAAGTTTGTGCTGCTTTTGCGTCAAAAAATGACGCAAACGCAGCGCTAAAAAAGTATCAATACAGGCCCAAGTCTTATTTTTCATCATCAGACTTCGACCCACAGCAAGAGAGAGAAAGGCAGAAAAGATAGAAAGAAGGAATTAAAAGATATTAAAGCACTGACAAAGGAACAAAAGAAGGGATGAAAACAACTTGCAAGAGTAAGATAGAAAGGAAGGAAGTGCAGGGCGATGGGAAGGAATCAAACCTATGAACCCTTGATTTTCGTAGCACCAGTGGAAATACATTTGCCCCACAAAGTAAGCTATGTCCACATGTACAAAAATAGAGTGGTAACAGCTTACAAGATAATTCAATAATTTAATTCTGGTTTGGCCTGCTGATCATTTCCTGGCAGGTCTAATTCAGGCTTTTATCTTTTTGAGGTCAATAACTTGAATGCCAATAAACTGGGTTTTAGTAATGTGGGAGCCAAACCCCAATAATATCCCGAACCACAATATTGCATGAACCCCAAATTTTACCATAGGTAGCTCATCTCTGTGAATCTTCACACTGATCTAGTGGTAAGAAACCACGCTTCACACTAGTGGCACAAACGTAGCCGAGTAGAATCATATTTAGAAACTGGGACCACTCAACAACTGAGTTCTAGATCAAAATTAAGTTTTTATAGTTAAATACCTAGGGGAATATCTATAAGCCCCTGGCACCACCTTGTACCACATCAGCATAATTGTTTTTACTTTAATGTGGCCCAACGAGGCCAAAATCCCTGCACCATATTTACAAAGTGGCGCAATGCATGCATTGCGCCACTTTGTAACCCTTTGCACTACATTATGCCTGCATCAGGCATGCTGTATGCAAAGGGGCGTTCCCACATTAGAGGGGCCAATTAAATTGTGCAAGGAAATCTAACAGATTTCTTTGCATCATTTTTACAGCATTTTTAACGCCTGCTCAGACCAGGCGTTAAAAGAGGGCTTCCATTATTTATAATGGGCCCCAATGTACTCTGCAGGAGTAGCGCCAATATTTTGGCGCTACTCCTGCAGAGTACACCAATAGCCTCTATAAAAATGACACGATTGTCCCCTACTCTGCGCCATGGTGTGCCGTATCTTAGAAACGGCGCACACATGGTCGCAGTACTGGGGCGCCAAGGGGTGCAAGGAATGTGCAGCGCCACTTTCCTTAAATATGCCCCACAATTGTTCATAAAACATTTTAGAGAAGTGCAAAATTTAGCCATGAAGGCTCAGAACACAGAAAATACAGAATCATAAATCATACAGAATCCATGTCACCTAATAAAAGTCCCTCAAGATTCTAAGGCCCTCATTCTGACCTTGGCGGGCGGCGGAGGCCGCCCGCCAAAGTCCCGCCGTCAGGTTACCGTTCCGCGGTCGAAAGACCGCGGCGGTAATTCTGACTTTCCCGCTGGGCTGGCGGGCGGTCGCCTTCAGACCGCCAGCCAGCCCAGCGGGAAAGAGGCTTCCACGATGAAGCCGGCTCGGAATCCAGCCGGCGGAGTGGAAGCTGTGCGACGGGTGCAGTTGCACCCGTCGCGTATTTCACTGTCTGCGCAGCAGACAGTGAAATACATGTAGGGGCCCTCTTACGGGGGCCCCTGCAATGCCCATGCCAGTGGCATGGGCACTGCAGGGGCCCCCAGGGGCCCCGCGACCCCCCCTACCGCCATCCGGATCTCGGCGGTCCGACCGCCGGGATCTGGATGGCGGTAGGGGGGGTCGGAATCCCCGCGGCGGTGCAGCAAGCTGCGCCGCCGCGGAGGATTCAATGGGGCCGCGGTACACTGGCGGGACCCCGCCAGTGGTGCCGGTCCGACCGCGGCTTTACCGCCGCGGTCGGAATCCCCATTGGAGCACCGCCGGCCTGTCGGCGGTGCTCCCGCGGTCCTCCGCCCTGGCGGTCAAAGACCGCCAGGGTCAGAATGACCACCTAAGTGTCAAACTCATAGAAAGTGCTGACAATATTCTAAGTGAGTACGAACGTCTCAAAATAACCAGACAGGGTCTTGGGGAGGAAAATGGAAAGTTGCCACAATCCCTCAAAGCCAGGGAATATTAATTCACAAAACTGTAAATTTAAAATAGTAGGATCATAGTTAGTTCACAATGGCAAATCAAAAACGATTTCTTAAATGTACAAGGTTCTTAACATTAACCCATTTCTTAAGGTAAGAGATATCTTCCGCTTGTTTCCTCAGCAGCCGTGCTCCAGAAACGTACAACCTAATATGTATGAAAAATTTCTTAACAATAGCCCATACAATCATGTTCTGTGTCGTAGTTGGACTCTCGCTCCTAGGCGAGACTACTGCTTTAGGGATGACAGCACTTTTGTTTGTCGGCGACTAGGCCAATCCTACAACAAGTAGCAAATGCCGGCCCAACCATGCCGGCTCACAAGTAGTACCTCACCATATACCCAAACAGTAAAAGGTGATTTCTGGCAGTCTTTATGCAGACTGGTCCACGGAGCAGAAGTGTGCAGCAGCCTCAAGCGCAGGATCATCCGCGAAGGCAGTACCATCCAAAGTGCCTGAAGGAGAATTTAACAAAGAGTGGCTCATAGGTGGCCTCGCGAATCAGCCTCAGCAAGGCACACCGAAGGCAGACACTCAAAGAGGCACCAGGTGCATTGGAAGACAGGTTGCACGCACCATAGGATTGGTCGAAATGACAATGACCAATCATGATCCAAATCTTCCAGCAATGGAACACCAAAGAACTGCACCATGCAATCACGGCACAGCTGGGCTGGTGTTAGTAGCTCCATCACTCTGCTTAGCTGAGAAGGCACAACCACTGCGTATTAGGAACAGCAGCAGCAGTATTTCACCAATCAATGCCAAAGTCACCAGAAAGATGCCAAACACACTTGAAAACAGTGAACGGATGGCTGAAGGAATTACTCCGAAGACAGCCTGAAAGACTGAAATGAATCCAGACTCAACAGCCTTAAAGAAGTGCACAATCCCCCTAGTGCTTGAAGGGTTGAATAGCCTGGAAAGTGCTTTGAGAAGTTGGTATTTAATAGGGATTGTATCTCGGCTAATGATTTTGCTACCTAAAGAGCATACGTCTCTCTAGACAATGTCAACGCAACATTGTTTCTGGAACAGTAGCGCCTTTAGTCTGCTCAGTTTGTCATAATTTACATTAGTAGTATCAATGTGTGGCCACATTTCTGCATCTCTTATCTTTTGTGTGGGGGGGGAATAGAACATGACGCAACAATTTACAATCCTAGAGAGTGAAATTGTGTAGGAAATTCCTGATCTCAAACCGCAACAGCTCTGTTAGTTCAGGACCACATAACTTCCATTTGAAAATATATGAAATGCTGGACGAATCAAAGGTCTCGGAGTACCCTTTAGAAAACAGACCAAGTTTGCACCCCCCGCGTTGCAAAGGCCATGAAGAGACACATGTTTGCAAATCATAGAATGACTAATGGTAGTCTCACATTCACTTCGGCTGAGAAAGACCTCTGTTTCGCTGTTCAGACATTTGTATTCAAAGGACAACTCCCACTCTTCTTTAATATAGCTATCTTCTAGCCACTCCTAACTGCCCACAGTAAGATGCTTCAAGCATTTCGTAAAACAAAAGGTGGAAATGGGCAGATTTATAATGCCACGTACAAGCCATACTGTTGATGGACTTTATGCAACCGTGAAAGGCAACATTTCTAACTTTTCTATATGAATCATGGTGAAACTCGCTTCCCTTTTAACCATTATCTGTTGTTCCCTGGATAAATTAAAAGCAGCAAACACCTCACTACTGTTAGTGTATTTCCATAGAATGCCCCCATCATGCCATTATTGACAACAGCTAAAGCCTTTTCCAAGTTTTCCTTATCTGCCTTATACGTGCAGCCACTTCTACTTGCAAAAGCTTCCAGATCTCATTGTATATGGCGTACACGAATCTCTTAGAGCAAGTCTTTCTGGGATCTAGCAAGAAATCCTGCAAGTCCATTCACTCTGAATGGAGATGAAGATGTTCCTTAACTGCTGCTAAGGTGTTCATCTGTAACCATTGTTGGCACAGTTTACCCACACTGTATGTGGTAACTATACCCGAGTGTTGACCCGAGACAAAGTGAGGGTCCGGCTGGCTAATCTTGAAACCCCCTGAGGAATTAACAAAACGTGCCTGACACCCATTTGTGTCCATTGACCACAATAACCACCCACCTGGACTGGAACGTGACGAATTATAGGTACCTGTCTGAACCTTTGCGTCTAATTCTTCCTCTGTGACATTTAGGAAGGATTGCCAATTAGTGAATTTTCCCGGTGTGGGGATACTGGGCGCACTCCTTTCCTTCATTTTTGCTAACCCTAGGCAGGATGTCTGCTGAACTGTGTCATTTAAAATATAATTTGAACAGGAATAAGGCATGATCTAAACAAAGCCTCCCTACCCCAAATCTGCCAATCTTTTGTTCCCCATTCACTTTTTATAGCAATAGTGTTCTTTCAGTATTCATATTCTTCAAATATAAGTTGAGAAACAAAGGACTCTGAATAGATCAATTTAGTGTTTGTTAGCAAGATCTTCCTAATTTTAGAAGGTGGTAACGT
This sequence comes from Pleurodeles waltl, assembly GCF_031143425.1. Lineage (NCBI taxonomy): Eukaryota > Metazoa > Chordata > Amphibia > Caudata > Salamandridae > Pleurodeles > Pleurodeles waltl. The sequence goes on from NC_090445.1 coordinate 1,607,150,171, forward strand.
GAAGTAGTATTACTCTGCATTTGTAATGTCATGCAAATGCAAATGCTAATTTATCTAAATAATGCTTTGGCCTCCCCACATGAGGAGTTGAACAGTGATGAACAGTGTTGAACAGTGTTCCCACTGTATGTAATTAAATACTGATCAGTGTCTTGTTGGTCGGTGCAGGTAGTAATGTCCCCAATTATTATAACAGAACATTTCCCATAATTCTTTCTGTTAGTGTACACATCATCACTTTCAAATTCAGTGTACTATTGCATCTCAGCAAGCATTGAATCAACTGTTTGAACATCCCAGTCATCAGACTGGTGCAGCTGCATGTTCATTTTGAATTTGTTTTAACACTTCCGGTAAATTGGCAAGTGTCAGGGTACCATGTGTTGTAGTGTAAATGGCAGCGAAGACTGTACCCCATGTGGTGCAGTTGTCCACTGAGGGAACCATGCCGAATGGCAAGCACATTTTGAGAATTCTATGTTTTTCCTGAGACCTCGTATGGGGAAACACAGCTTTCAGCTGATACGTTTTTTGTGCTATCCAGAAAAGGATTTTCTTGTGTTCCGTGGGCACCTTGCCCATGGTAGAATGTACTGTTTGTGGGTTAATCCCAGTAACAGCCAATTGGTAGCTGGCAGGTGCTGGTGGTGCAGGTCGCGCTGGTGTTCAAAGTTTACATTACAAACAGAACAAGTCGTCTATATAATGTTTCTAATTCATAGTAAAAATCACGCAGATCAGCTGCCTGAATTGTTTGTACACCTGGGTGTGGTGTACATGTGGCAAACATTGGCCACGTTGGTCCATCATTACTTAAAGGACCTAATCTCACAGGTTGTACTATGTGTTGTAGGACGCCATTAACCTGGTTCTGATGTTGTTGATAGGTAATCAGTATTTCAAGATACTGGTAAGCTTGGTATCGTCGTGGTACTTTCGCTATTTCATATGTGTTATATGTTTATGTTGTAGTGTTTTCCTCAGAAAAAGTAACCCAGGAATAGAATGTGTTTGTTTTGTAACCTTCATTAGCTTCTGTTATGAATGTGACATCCCAGCCATCATCTTTCAAATCATGCGCTATTAGATGTAGTGTTAATGCATGTCTCACATTTTCTGGAATCTCTATGGCGTGAGCCATGTTGGATAATGGGTAAAGAGAAAGAACACCAGATGGGGAGAAAGTCCTTTTAAGAGTTCAAGCTTGAACAACCTACAGCCTTGTTAGGCGCTCACTATTCAGCTGAGGAGGATTATCCCAGAGACCACGGATGTCTCAGCATAATGGTACTAAGGGTACCTGTTGTGTGTGAGACAGCGATACTCAGGGTATCCGTAAATTAGTGCCAAAACACCATCGTTGGGCGTGCCATGTCGTAGTTGGACTCTTGCTCCTAGGCGAGACTGCTGGTTTAGGGATGACAGCACTTTTGTTTGTAGGTGACTAGGCCAATCCTACAACAAGTCACAACGGCCCAACCCTCCCGGCTCACAAGCAATACTTCACCATATAACCTAACAGTAAAAGGTGATTTCTGGCAGCCTTTATGCATGGACTCTAGAATGTGACAATTCAGGGGAGTCGTGGTGGAACGGAGATTACCCTTTTCTAACATTGGCAATAAGTTTCAGTCACACACAGGCAATAATGAAGATGCAGGAGAGTTTTTAACAGGTTTATTAAAAAGACTGCAATCTACTGTATAATGTGTAAGCTGCAATGATTAGAATAGTGAACAATGCAAGGAGCAGAATGGTAAAGATGAGAGTCGTGAATACCAAGACCCCCACCATATTGAAAATGAACATAAAATGTAAAATATACCCGAATTCCTAGCATGGAGGACCTAATCTCTAACCTAAAGAGAGCTAGGTGTGATAAACCCAATCTGCTTCTACCAGGTCCATGAGAAGAGTCCCCCAACCCTCGTTACCTTGGAATGACGTCTGTAGATCAGACTCAATGGTGACACGAAGGCTGAATCTGCGCCAAGGCAACGTGCAGCATAGATGGCGTCTATAGCATCTGGTAGGAATCCCTCTGATAACCTTGTCTGTTTGTGTGAGCTGTATTTATACAGATCTGTTAGGACCCCTGAAGCAGTTATGTTCCCAAACAATAGATAAGGAGGCATGCTTGGGGCGGAAATTATATAAATAATTCCCTCCAAAGGTACACTATGTTCCTGTAACACGTAAGTGGGAAAGGGACATGATGTGAATACCTATGTATCTCACTTAACTTCGATGCTGATAATGACGCCGTTACAGAGTGGCACTGATAACGTAAAATCGAAACATTTCACCAACTATAAACATAGCCGCCATTTTGAAAGAAATAATGAAATAAATAGGCTAAGACAGAGCAAGCTAAGTAGGTTAAAAGTCACTAGGTGACAGGGGCACAGGCATGCAAGCCAGAAGGCTAAGCTAAACTCCTGATTCCAATTAAAACTAAATAGGATCCACTACATCTGCATGCCTACATCAGAACTTCCAGCGAAAAGCCATCAAGTACAGGATGGAAAGTTTTATTCACAATACATGCTGCCTAATACTCCAATCTATATGCGTCATTGTGCTCTGTGTTCTGCGGAAACAGTGAGGAGAGAATGCTTGGCAGCGGGTATCTGAATAGGAGGGGAAAATGAGCAAGAGCAAGATGAGCAGAATACCAGAAACTGCCACCCATTATAACTCAATGGTGTCTTACATTAAAACGTGGTATAACTAAACTGCATTATTTTATCACATGTTCAAATGTAATAATCATATAATTGTAAGTGCAAAATCATTAGTGCATTGGCTACGGTCATATGCATCATTAAAATTACTAAGTAGCACAAATAATTTGTTACCCAAAATCTCAGGTCAGAAAAATCTTTAACAGTAACACGTTACTTACAGCGCACCAAGAGCGGTATTGTGAACCAAATAAAACACATTTCTGTATTACTTGTGTTTAACATAAACCCTAAAATATTACCATATTCTTTACGAAGAGAAAAACAGGAAGAGATTTAGGATTTTGGGGAGATTTAGGTAGCTGGGCCAAAAAAGGCAAAATGTAATTGCACATGAAAAGACATTAAATATGTCATTTAAATGATCGTACATATAGGGGGTCATTCTGACCTTGGCGGTCCATGACCGCCATGGCGGAGTGCGGCGGAAGCACCGCCAACAGGCTGGCGGTGCTTCCTGGGCGATTCTGACCGCAGCGGTAAAGCTGCGGTCGGAAAAGGGGAGCCGGCGGTTTCCCGCCAGTTTCCCGCTGGCCCAGGGAACCCGCCAGTGACACCCGTCGCACCCCTTCAACTCCGCCGGCTCCATTCCGAGCCGGCTTCATTGTTGAAGGGGCTGTCCCGCTGGCCCGGCCGGCGGTCTTCTGGCGGTCGCCCGCCGGCCCAGCGGGAAAGCCGGAATGACCGCCGCGGTCTTTTGACCGCAGTGCGGTCTTTCGGCGGGAACCGCTTGGCGGGCGGCGACTGCCGACCGCCGCGGTCAGAATGACCGCCATAATGTGTTACATTTCTGATTGAAGTGCCGGTGGTTCTGCCGGGGTTAGGTCCTGGTCGTTATGCAAAGCGGAACTCCATAGCATCAGAGGACTGTACATAAAATTGAGGACTAGGGAACGATTTGATGCTGTGTACATTAACCATTAGTGTGAGGAGAAAAGCCCTGAGGCAGAGTGAGAAGGTAATTTATTATCAATGGGGGTGAAGGTCTCCCTAAGATATGCTTTGAGCTCCTATCTGAATTGAAGAATTGAAGGGATACAACTCATGTATGGAGAAATGAGTTTTTCAATTTCCTAGGAACATAGATTAAAACGACTGGTGTTCTTTGTAGGTCCTGCCTACCAGAGAGTGCAAGCTGTCTGTCCTATAAAGGCCTATTGTCAGCTTACAGTGAACCTGGAGCCCACTCATTGCTTATCATTGGTTGGCTTTACTGCCACTCTGATTAGCTTACTTTCCATTTATTAGCTTCTGTGGGCTTTCTTTCCTCTTCCCGTGTTTTACCCTCCCTTGGAGCATGGGATCATTACTTGTGATTTTTCCACTGCTTTCATTTCAAGAACTACTTTTTTAATTTCATGTTAAATGTTATATGAGAGTGCATATGTTTTCCAGATGTCTCTCTCACGTATTTCTCCCCCTGGCTGCACTCGGTGTTGCTCTCTGTCATCCGGGTGCTTCTAGCAGGCCCTCTCCATGTTGTGCTTGCCTTCTTGTATTTCTTCCTTCGTGTTGCTTTCCACCTGTGAGCTTCTACCATGCCGGCTTCATGTTGCTCTCTCTCACCCATTGTGTCTCCCCCAACCCTACCCTTCATGTTGAACCAGCCACCCAAGGGCTCTGTGTTGTTTTCTGCCACCCATCTTCACCCCCCAGGTCATTTGTGATGCTTCCCTCCACCTGCACCCTCTGTGTTGGTTCCCCACTCACTCTTCAAAAACAAAAAAAAACACATTTGCGCAATTTCTTTTCTTTTTAATGTACCGATCCAGTTCTGTAAATAAAAAAAGTGCTTATGTCATTTTGCAAGTGTATACATGTGTGGTGCAATCACCTACAAAATGATGCGGCTGCTGCGGCATCGTTTTTAGCCATGCTGTGCAACAACCGTGATGCCAAATGCAAGACCTATTGGCTTTGCCAAAACCTGTTTTCTTTTTCCATGTTTTTCTTGTTTGGACTTCTGATAATTGTCCTGCATTGTACAGTGGTCAATTGGTTGTTATGCAACTTACTAAGTCTTGAAGATGGAATGGGCCTGAGTAGACAGCCAATAGCAATGTGGATGTGGAAGTGATGGTGGTTTTAGTCCTCTGAAGTGGGCAGCAGAGTGCAAGATGACTTTAAGTGGAGCTGGAGTAAGTTGAGACGCAATGGCAAGCAGTATGTTGCAACCTTCCACATGGAAGAAGAAATGGGCATCACCCAAAGTACTGCTCCTTTTAATATGAGTGGCTATAGACTCCATGACAAGTCAATGAATCATCCTACAGTGGGTGGCAGCTGATGATAGTAGTGGGTTGCTGGCCATATTTGTGTGCATCCCAGTTAGCTTGCTGCCTATTGACTCTGTCTGGCATCTCTGTACAGTAGTTCACACCTGACCACTTCATTTAACGTGAGTGTGGCATGGATGAAAATATGTAGAACATGTGAGATTAGGTACCTGACCCCCTCTGCATATATAATGCCCTTAGGCTCACTGGGTGTTCCATGAAGTTAGTTGTCGTCAGAAAGTATTTTCTCTGTGTCCCCCTGCAGGCCCTTTCTCCATCCCACTCCCACCTCTATTCTGCTCCTCTCAGCTACCCCCTTCTAGAATGTGTTTTTAACTCAGTAGACTGTCTGGCTACAATAACTGTACCAACACAGAATGAGAGACCATTAATTGTTCATTTGGTCTGGCTTAACCAGTTCAGCAGGCCCTTCTTTGACCTGACTTTGCATTCATTGGTTTCCACAAAATGGTTGGGACTATTTTTGAATCTCATTGTTTAGCTGGATTGAGCCAACTGCTACAGGACTGAATATAAACTGAATGTAAGTTGGATACTCCATTTTATCATGTGCTCACCTTTCACTGTTGAAGCTGTGCACCACCTGGGGCGACGAAGATGAGGATCAGAAAAGGAATCTTGACTGTACCTATTTTTAGAGGTAATTACATACCTTAAGGACTGAGAAAGAAACTTGGCTGCAGCTACTGCTTCTTTTCAAAGGCCCAGGAGGGAGATAGCCCTGTGAGGAGAAGACTTGCCCTACTCAGCGAGAGACACACTTCAGCTTTCAGCAGCTTGCCGTGAGAAGGTCAGAAGTACGAAGACTGCTATGATTTGGGGCTTGCAGATACTGTTCTGGCAGACCCGTGAATCTCATGCGTGCAGCACTCCCAAAGCCAGCATGGTTCTGCTATTCCTGTTTGCATGAATCCTTAACTATATTGCATGGATATCCACACAAGGCCTGTGTACCTGCACCCTCCGTTTGCTGCTCAGTTGCTTTTCTTTGTGGTGCTGATGATTCAGTTAGACCCTGGGGACTGCACCTTACTTTACCATGCATCATTTTCTTAAAGCCACATTGATGACTCTGTGGGGCCCATGAGCTGCACTCTTTAATGTATTTACAATCTTTCCCTCTTGTGTTTAATGGTATGAGGAACCCACGCTCTGTACCACTAGCCACTGCTGCCAACTGACTCCTGTGGTACCCTGGGGTTTTTGATCCTTCTGCAGAGCAGTGGGTAGCCGAAGACTATATATCTCTGATTAACCAGCATGGGATCCTTTTGTGATTGCCAGGTAGCCTTCCTGAGATGATCAACCAAGTCTCAAATCAGTTAACAAATTCACTCATAAGATCACTCGCAGGGCAGGCACTTGTCCTTGGCTATTAGATGGGAGCACTGCTAAATGTATACACTATAAACCACACATACAGCATAGACATATAAAATTTATAGATACTACAAAAATAATATTAATGCTTGGTCAATATATTTATCATGAGTAATATAGGTCCTGTCTGAGCTTTATGTTTACACCATTCACCACCCGCCAAGAGTAAGCCTTTCCTGATCAACTTTGCCACCCCCTTATAAGCAGGTAGTAGGCATCTAGGTGGCATCCTAGTAGCATCTGTGGTCTGTGTTTTGCGGAAGAGTGGCAATACTAGCCCCGAATTATGCAGGCTCCAATGAACTGGCATGACAGACTCCGTGAGTCTGGAGCTTAGGTCGGATTAGTAAACAATGTGAAAAACTGTCCTAGTTTTCAGGGTGATAACGACTTTTCAAGGAGAGATAACTTTAACTGTCGGGTGTGGCAAATCTTTCATGTAATGATAATGCATGTTACAAGCAAAATAGGCCAGATTGCATCTAAACACGTCTGCATTTAAAAATAGAGAAAGTGTTTGATAGGCCCAGGGTCTGGAAGTAAACTAACTGAATTATAATGTTAATGAATGCTTTCTTGATTGCCATGTTTTTCAGTATAGAAACTCCCTGTTTTCGGACTCTGTTTAAACTACCAGGCCAGAGAAGAAAGTCTTCTCATTTCTCAGGTGTACCTACTGCAATCTCTGCTGGAATGGAAGATGGCCTTGCGTAGTCCGTCTTGAAAGGTGAAGGGAAAGTAGCCTTCGCTTCTGTAGCTTCCGCATGCTCCTGCAAAGAGGTATTGTTTTGCATATTTTTGTAGCAAAGCAGGAGCCAAGCACAAGTGACTCTTCCTTGTTCCTTAAGACACCATTAGTGATAAAGGGATATAATGTACCAGTGCAGGGGGAGTGTTACACATATGGACTAGTTTCCTAGGGAAGATGTTGGTGTGAAAAATTATGACTGCTGATTGGATGACAGCACAAGGTGTGCAAGGGAAATGTGCGTGGCTTGACATATTTTAGGATTATCAAATTAATACAGCCATGTAGATTAAATATTACCTGCTGAATTGTTTGCAATAATTGTGATCATTCTAATACACATGATTTGTAGGCAGATACTGCAAAATAAACAATCCTATGTTGAATGCTACTGCTTTTGGGCTACAATTGTAGAGCTCCATTTATCATTACCTACAGATGGCCTGACTACTGGGACTCTATGTTCTAACAGAGCATAATTCTTTAGGAGAGGCATGAGAGTTACCTACCAGTTTTCATTTTCTCTGATAAGTATAAATTTCCTTTTAGGGCTAAGGATATTTACCAGTTAATACTCCTATAATATGGTGCCCAAGGTGGATCGACATGCCGTGTGTCCCTAACAATACTGTGATGAACACAATATCACTAAATGAATCCTATTCTGTCCACACAATATTTGTGTTTCCAATATACTGTCAGAGATACAAAGCTAGAGCCTTTGCCAGTGAGGAGGATCGCAAGAGGCCCTACCTACAAATTGAATATTAGAAGAGAAAACATAAAACCATGAAGGTATCAGTAGTCACCAGTATTGGTTAGGATCTGAAGATATACAGCTGGTAAATTGGTGTTCTTTGGAGGAGATATGAGGAAAAAGTCATTTAGTGTCCTCAACTCCATGCATGTCGGTAATATCTTGATCAGGTTTTGATGCTCAGTGGTGTCAAACACTGCTAAAAAGCAAGTAAGACCAAGATCCAGGGATCACCGTTTGTCTGTGATGTGTTTGGGATTGTCCACAATGTAAGAGCTGCTGAGTTACAGCTGCATTTGGGTTTTACATCAGAATAGGAATTAAAGAGTAGGTGACCTGCAGATTTAGTTGTGTCGTTTGTTGGTGTCTGCCTTTTCAATTCTCTTGTTGAGGAATGGATTGTCCGAAAAGGGATGGTAGCTGGAAGGTCATCAGGGCTGGGCTTTGCTTTCTTAAATGGTGGAAAGATATGTCAGGTTTTGAGAGTATTAGGAAAAGATTTAAGTGCTGCTCTAGAGGATTTTTAAATGGTAAATGAGAGTGTGCTATCTTCCTGTGTAGTGGATACAGGGGGGTGCCATTAAGTCAGCAAGGCATGCACTTGAGCATGTCTACAAATTCATCTATGTTAGAGTGCTAGATGGTGGTGGGGTGGGGGTCGATACCTCATTTTAGGCTCCAGGATAGGCTGGTACTTTATGTCCCCAAAGACTCCTGCTCTGCTTTCACATTCCCCTTTCCTCCCTGGCCACTAAACTTTGTCATACCATGCCCTTTTCCATGCTCTCCATTACTAATCCTCTCACATTTCGTCATAAATTAAATAAAATCTTTTGTCCAGTCAGCTGTTCATTATATTTCGTTGACAGTCCTCCTCACCCAATCCCTCAGTACCAAGGCGCTAAATGAGGTAACAGTGTCCTTTAGAAACATATAAGTACATTTTAGAAGATTGGTTCTGCATACTCTAAAGATCAGATGAGAGGCAGATATGATAAGATTGAGAGTCGTGTGTTAATGGAGAGCAAAAGGACAGGAGGAATTGTTAATGAATGTGAAGCCTTCTCTCTCTCTCATTTACATAGTCAATGTGTTGTGTGGCCCAGGGATTTGTCTGGAATGTATGCAGAAGCGGGTGTAAGCCAGTCCTCAATGTTGAAACGTGCATCCAACTAGTGTGCACTAATGGTGTCTGTTGCTTGGTGTATAACGAATGTGCTTCAATCAGCAAAATGTGTAGTGCATGGCCAATGTGGGGACTGTTTGTAGAGATGAGTGGTATGTGTATTTAGTTGCTGGGGAGGAGGTATGTGAATACTGAATTTTCCCGAGATGGAGAAGACCTACCAGCCTTTCAGGTGCACTAGACTGTAGGAAAACGCCTGCCTTTGGTGAGGGCTACAAACCTCCAAATGACTTCGAGAAAGGGCTGTAGGTTGATGCGTTCCTTAGGTTAATCAGGCTGACTTTGGCACTCTCTGGTTACAGCCAGCCAAAGTGACCATTCATCTCTAGAGATAGCAGTTTGTGCTTTACAAATCAGTCCAATGATCATCCCAAGAATTTTGCTGTCCTTAAGTAGTCCGATAAGGTGTCACAATAAATGTTGAATTATTTTCCCATGGGGTTGTCTGACATTGGCAGTGTTTATGCAATACACATAGTTCTGAGTAATTTCTATCATGTCCATAACAATCATTGCAGCTAGTTAACAATGGGTTAACACAGTTGAGTGTCCTAGACTGCAAACCATTTAAGTTAACCCGACTGGGCGATAGTATGAATGCTGTGCCAGTCAGACTGCACATGAATGGAATTAGGATTTTATTAGGATTTTCTTGAATGCAATATTCCTCTTGGCCTCTTAGGTGGTACATGGCCTAGGTGGAATAGGAAAACATCAATAGTAATCTTTCATCATAGTACAGTGACTGCCTGGGAGGGTCTGACTATCAGTATCTGTGATGCAAGAGTGTGATACTATGTGGCTGGAAGAGAGTACCTAATGTCTGCCTGGAGAAGCTGACATGGAGCTGCAGGGGGCATCTACAGCTGCAGCAATCCTAAGGGGAGCTCCAGTGTTGAGAAGGAGACCTGTATGCCAGGGTTTTGAATAATAGCATTAGAGTTCATGCTGGTGGTTAAGTCCTGGGGATGCCTGGGTGCTCATAACTTCTGTAGGACTGATGTGGCATTAGTTACAGATGCCTGATGATGGCCGTGCATCTGGGGTGGGCAGCATGTCTAGCCACCACAAAGGACACCACTCCCATGGGGCGCCTTGTACACAGGGCTGGCCAGTACTGTGTTCCTATTTGGCTGATAGCAGATGCATCTACCGCTATGAGATTGCCGAGGGTCCTGGCAACAAACATTAGCTGTAGGAATTCATAGTAATAGGAGAGGCAGCTAAGTAGCTGGAGTAAACCACAGATTTAGGTCTATGTCTGTTGACAGACTTCTTCCAGTACCTTAGGAGTTCACTCAAAGCAAAGTGGAGTCTAATGCTGGGCAGAAATACTGAGGAATTCTCACAGAGACAGAGAAATCCAGTGGGTTATTGTTAGAAATGGGGTCTCTAGATGGCAGTTGGTTTGCACCCTGTCAAAGTAGGGACCCTCACTCTAGTCAGGGTAAGGGAGATACCCACTCAGATAACCCCTGCTCACCCCCTTGGTAGCTTGGCACGAGCAGTCAGGCTTTTCTTAGAAGCAATGTGTAAAGCATTTGCACATAACACACAGTAATAAGTGAAAACACTACAAAAGGACCCCACACCAGTTTTAGAAAAATAGCCAATATTTATCTATATAAAACAAGACCAAATACGATAAGAATCAAACATACAGTAAGAAAAATATGAATTATGCAAGATTTACTCACAACTACAGTTCCTTGAAGTCGATAGCTCCACCTGGGGCTACCACGGCGTTGTGATCAACAAAACCAACAGTTTAGGCCGGCCGTGGCATTGCGGGCCAGCTACGGTGTCGGGAAGACCCGCAAACAGTACCTTGGATTTGCAGGGCGTCGTGATCCTCGCGGTGAGCTCCGGAGGGCGGCGTCACTGACGTTGCGGTGTCGGGTCCGGAGTCAGTGCAGGAGTCGTCGGGCCCTTGAGGTCACACGCATTGCAGATCGAACTCCAGGCTGATGAAGTCAGGTGCGCCGATGTGGATGGCGTCGGGGCTGCGGTGTGAAGTGGGACGATGTGACGTGCGGTGCCCACAAGTCACGGTGCAGACAGCGGCTCGGTGAAACCAGGGCTGTGGTGTGAAGCAGGGCGGTACGATGTGCGATGTCCACAGGTCACGGTGCAGGCAGCGGCGTTGTTGTTGCTGAAGCGCTGTTGTCGGTAGGCCCAAGCCAGCGGTGCGGGACGGGACAGTGCTTCATGACCCTCACCAGCGGTGTCCTCAGGACACGGTGCAGGCAGGATGTCTGGTGACGACACAGGAGTCGATGGTTCTGGCGTCGGTGGACCGGGGCTGTGGCACAGGATGGGACGGTGCATCGTCTACCTCACGAGCGGTGTCCACACACCACGGCACAGGCAGTGGCGCCGGTGTGAGCAGTAGTGGCGGCGTCGGGGATGCCCAGGCTGCGGTGTGAGCAGGCGATGCCGGAGTGCGGGGCCCACAGGTCGCTGTGCGAGCAGCGGCTCGGTGAAGTCGTCCGATGGCAGCGTCAGGGAGACCAGGGTCGCGGTGCGAAGCGGGGCAATGCGACTCCATGTGGCGTCGGCAGGTCACGGTGCAAGCCAGCGGCAGTCGCAGTGGGTTCTCCTCTTGAACAGCACAAAACACAAAGTTCCCAGTGCTGCAGGTCGAGGAAACTGAAGTCTTTGGTGTCCCTGAGACTTCCAACAGGAGGCAAGCTCTACTCCAAGCCCTTGGAGAATTTTCTCAAGCAGGACACACAGCAAAGTTCACCTTTTGCACTTTTTTCAGGCATAAGCAGCAACTGCAGGCCAGTCCTGCAAAGCAGCACAGCAAAGGGACAGTACTCCTCTTTCAGCTCTTCAGCTCTTCTCCTGGGCAGAGGTTCTTCTTGATTCCAGAAAGATTCTAAAAGTCTGGGGTTTTGGGTCTTCTTCTTATACCCAGCCTTTGAAGTTGGCAAACTTCAAAGCAAAGTCTCAAGTGTTTGCAAGATCCTTCCTTGTCCAGGCCAGGCCCCAGACACTTGCCAGGGGGTCGGAGACGGCATTGTGTGAGCGCAGGCACAGTCCTTTCAGGTGTGAGTGACCATTCCTCCCCTCCCCTCCAGCACAGATGGCTAATCAAGATATGAAGGCTACACCCCGCCCCCTTTGTGTCACTGTCTAGAGGAGAGGTGTGAACAGCCCAACTGTCAAACTGACCCAGACGGGGAATCCACAAACAGGCAGAGTCACAGAATGGATTAAACAAGAAAATGCCTACTTTCTAAAAGTGGCATTTTCAAACTAACAATCTAAAAACCAACTTCACTAAAAGATGTATTTTTCTAAATTGTGAGCTCAGAGGCCCTAGACTCCACATTTTTATCTGCTCTCAAAGAGAATCTGCGCTTTAAGGATATTTAAAGGCAGCCCCCATGTTAACCTATGAGAGAGATAGGCCTTGCACAGTGAAAACCGAATTTGGCAGTATTTCAGTGTTAGGACACATAAAACACACTAGTAAATGTCCTACCTTAAACATACACTGCACCCTGCCCCTGCGGCTACCTAGGGCCTAACTTAGGGGTGCCTTACATGTAGTAAAAGGGAAGGTTGAGGCCTGGCAAGTGGGTACACTTGCCAAGTCGAATTGACAGTTTAAAACTGCACACACAGACACTGCAATGGCAGGTCTGAGTAATGTTTACAGGGCTACTAATGCGGGTGGCATAACCAGTGCTGCAGGCCCACTAGTAGCATTTGATTCACAGGCCCTGGGCACCTCTAGGGCACGTTACTAGGGACTTATTAATAGGCCAATTATGGATAAACCAATCCACAGTACAATTTATATGGGGAGCACTTGCACTTTAGCACTGGTTAGCAGTGGTAAAGTGCGCAGAGACAATAAACCAGCAAAACCAGGAGGTCCAAAACCAGGAGGTCATAAGGCAAAAAGACAGGGGAGACAAGCCAAAAAGCTGCCACGTCTAACAGTCATAGGCACCAAGAGTATGTTGGTCTACCCTTTCTCATTTGTGAGACCACAATGGTCACTCTGTGAGAAGTATGAATGTACTACCCCTTTGTGAGTGTCTCTGTTAGGGTGATTCGGACAACGTCTAGAGGGTCCAACTGGGATGCCTCCTCAGGAAAGTGAATCTTCTTATATCATATGAAGATCAATAATGCTCATGAGAATTATCCATGTCATGGAACTCAATAGAGGCTAGTCTATAGTAATTTAGTTACAAGAAGTGCTTTGTCTTTGAAACAAAGTGGAGCCACTGGATGGATGGAGCCTCTTTATTCCCCCAAAGGCAGTTATGGGATGGTTTGCATAACCCAGGACTCCCGGCACTCTGAGAGTTCAACAGTCATTTCACCACAAAGGATCTAAGGACATTACCAGAGACCCAGATGGACAGTCTGTTGGAGAAACAAGGTAACATTGAACTTCTACTCAGGTACAAGAATTTACTGTGCAAGCCCTAAGATTTTTTTCGGTGTTATATCTAAGCCACAGAAGACGCTATTAAGGCTTGTTTTTTTGTGAATCACTGTTTTAACTACTCTGCCAACATCTACTGTAAATGCAAGACTATTCTATTCACAAAGAGCAACTCTGTATGCATGTCGAACATTAGTGTATGAAAGCTGTGTTTCAAGCAGCATCTGACTTCCAGTTATGCTATTACCTCCCTGTATCGGTCTTGACTGTACACCAAGTTACTATTGAAAAGTCAAAAGTATGCTTGGCCAGTCAAATAGTAGTAAAATAGTAATGGTACCAATTGTAATGTAGTATTATCCATGGCAGTGGGATACCAGAGTTAATATAATAGTGCGTATAGCACATGGACTCCAAACGTAATGCCCGGTAACCACTGACTGACACGGCCTCACAGTATCACCAGGTTGGTTCCTGCTGTAACGAGGAAGAGGTTGCTAAACTGTGATGACTACTTCGACATCTGCCTTACTGAATCAATTAAAAAGAGGTATTCTAGGACCTAATAGTAAACCATTGCCCCCCTGCCTACCACTCTTCTTACCATGCTTGCAAGGATTATTTGTGGCTTGGTATTTTAAACAAACAATTGATGAGCATGGGTTTTTACACATAAGCCTACCTGTTTAGCTGTCTCTGTAACCATCCAGACATACTAAGAAAAGTAATAGTTGCCAAGCGCTGAGCACAATGTGGTTTATCGTGATCCAAGAACCTAACTGTGCATGACTCATAAAAAAACAAAGTATAATTAATGGAACTCCAATGTAAATAACAAGAAGCTCACTGTATTATTAATTGCACACCTTTTATTTACTATGTGGAAGTTCAGAAAACCTCAGGTACTTTCAATAAATAAGTAACATACGCAGTCGACAAATGCATACTTTATGCAAACCTGATGAAATAACAGAAAAGCTCCCAACGTTATCTACTATTCTTTCCATGATCTCCACCCTTATGGATTATTTTCTTTTATACACTCTTCAGCGATTCTTTCCCTATATACCCTCTTCAGGCTTCTTTCCCTTTACAATTTCTTTATGGGTTCTTTCCCTTTTAGACCTTCTTCGGGGATTCTTCAACTTTAGGCCCTCTTCAAGGATTCCTTGCCTTTAGACCCTGTTCATGCATTCTTTCTCCTTAAGACCCCTTTTCAGGGATTCTTTCCCTTTACACCATCTTCAAGGATTTTGTACTTTTAGACCCTCTTCGAAGATTCTTTCCCTTTTGACCTTCTTCAGGGATCCTTTCCATTTAAGCTCTCTTCTGTAATTCTTTCCCTTTAGACCCAGTACAGGCATTATTTCCCCTTTAGGCCCTCTTGAAGATTCTTCCCTGGTCCTGAGGCAAGAAACACTGCAGGGTAGATGTTTAATTTCACAGGAAGCCCCATGAGGTTCACCATCCAGTTAAATGAGTTAAGATTGAAGTGATAACATTGTATTTAGACTGCAAAACACGTCTACAAATAGGAGCAAAGGCTTAGATTATGAGTTTGAAGAGACAAGCCATGAACCTTCCTTGTCAAACTTCTGTCCACAAGTTACCTGATTTAGTGACTGTTGTAGTTGTAAACTTCGCCATCACCTGATGGAACAGTGCCAATGTGACTCTATAGTTGAATCCTCAGTGGTACTCACCAGATGACTGGTCAAAGTGGACAGAGCAGTCAGAAGGCTAAGGGATGGAGGGCATCTTGCCAACCACCAGACTGGGATAAGGAGCAATAGCTCTTGTCACCCTAAGACACATGGGGAATTGCCAGGGACTCTTAATGCCCACATCATCATACACTGCGGTGCAGGGATCCATAATCCACGATTTACACTCTGGTTGAAAGTTTCATATCCAATATGGGGTATTGCATTACCCAGTTATTCAGAGGAGTACATATTCTTCAACCTATCCATATGAACATACTAATTCAATATTTGTATTAATTGCCATATATCATGATCTTGATCTTTTTTATTAATAACGAAATATGTATTGTTCATACAGTCTTACACAGTATCTATGCCAGTAATTGCCCAGATTGTTTCCCAATCATTACTCTTCTGGGAGGGCAGGTCCACCCAATATAGGTTTTATGGCATTGAACATCCCAGGATACAAAGTGGTAGGATCATAGAGTGATTTTTTTTTCAAACGTCTATCACTTTTTCCAGGTATACTAGCTAAAGTCAACATTCGGGAAATACCATCTTGCATACTTCAAAAGATTTCAAGTGGACAGGACAGGCTTACTAGTTTTTCCACACAAAGCAGCAGAGAAACCACATTTTCTGCATTGCCAAATGGGGAAAAAAGCACAGAGCCATATCTACTGAGATTGGACTGCTGGTGATGTTATCCCCTGCACTGCCTCGGACAACACACAGCCTCACACCATGGTGCAGAGATGAGTGTACACTGTATGATTTAGGATTTGTAGTTGAAGCATACCCTTCGAGTAACGATTTCTCTGCTTTTATTAATTCAGAAGTATCTAACGCTGGCATGCCAGCAAAGATGCAATGCATTTTTCTTGGAGAAATGATAACATTTCCCCTTTTTAACATCATTATTAAGGAAGTATTCATTTTTAACACAAAACTGGTCTGACAATCCTAGTAGAAATATGCCATTGTTTACGTTATGTGCTCAAGAGCCCCAGTAACATGCACTTGATGCAAAGCAATGAAGCACGCTTGTTGAACTGAGAAAACGCACATATCCAGTGCAAAATATGCTTTCTCCTGGAAGGTCAATACCAATTTGTTGCTTTGCATCACTTTGTAATGGCGCAAAGCCTTAGCAAATCTGGGCCAAAGTGTTGTCACCTGTCTGCTTCTCTGGGGAGATACATGTTAATTTATTATTCTGTAAGTAACGCTCATTCTAGAACAACAACACCTAAATATCTTTGTGCATATATGCTCGCTGTGAAAATTTAGGGCCAGATGTACAAATATAAGGAATACTAATTTCCTAATTGTGATTATCTCTGAATTGCAAATCAGTATATGTAATGTATTATTTTTTTTTATACACAAATAGCGATTCCTAGTAGGCTGCAAATCAACCTACCTCAGGAATATAAATGCGGTAGGTTGCAATTTGCGACCATTTAGAAATGACTGCCTTCACATGGATGTTGGCTTGCTGGGGTCAGCAGACCACTGTATCTGTAACTGCTTTTAAATAAACCCATCTTTTTATTTTTTTTAATGCAGCCTGTTTTCCTTAAAGGATAACAAGATGTATTTAAAACAAGAGAATAGAATGTTTACATTTTGTTTTTTTAAGAGTAGGCAGTGGTATGTTGATCCAATACCTGGTCTTAAAACATATTTTTAAAAACATTCTCAAAGGGGAAGGGATCCCCTGGGGACCCCTTCCCATTTGTGGATGGGCTACCACCACTTTGGAATTGATGTTAAAGAATTAATGTTTTGTGACTAAATTTGCCATAAGACATATGCTACTGCGGTATTTGGAAGGGCACCCTAAACACACCTCATCCAAATACAGAATTACAAATGCAAATTTCAATTTTGTGAGAAGTTACTGAATCATATTTTGCTTTTGTAAATTTAAAAAGTGTTTTTGCAGTCACAAACATCCCCATTCTGTGAATCGGGCTGTTTGTGACCTTGTAAAACCTTTGTACATCTGACTCTTAGTGTTTTCTGCCATTACCTATAAAGAATTTACATTTCATGCAAAATCCCTAAATACAAACAGTTGGACCCTTGGTCTGGATAGCTAACCAAACAAGCAACAAGCATTTGCAATGCTATGGGTCTCGCATTTGCTCGAGTTAGAGCTATTAGCATTGTAAATTCCTATCTGGACTTTTCTTGCTACATGAATTGAAAAAGAAAAATTAAACAGTTGACATTAGCAAGCCGATTCAAAGCGCCACAGCCGCCATGAGCATGAGCGCGAAGGAGAGACACAAAAGGAAAAAGAAGTTTGCTCGCATTCAAACAAATCGGCAAAAGTGCAATTATCCATGTAAAAGGGTCAGTGTCCAAAGCGGTAACCAAACTGCCCCAAGGATGGACCAATGTAAAGCATTTATCAATTATATCAAAGGATTTTTGAAAGGCAATCCCATGAACGAGTGATAGTGATTGGTGTGCGGTGGGCGTGGTTAAAAGCCCACAGATAGATTACAACTGGTCAAAGTGCTTGTGCGCTCGACCTAAAAAAGGCCAGCAAGAGAACAGAACCTGTCATGTGGCAGAGCAATGGGGGATGGGCTAGTCCCATATCAAGTTTGCAGGGCTAGGGCAGAGCCATGCAACATACCTGGTCAGTGGGACTGCACAGAGCCATTCACATGGTAGGCCTGTGGAGCTGGGGCAGAGCCAGTCAAATGACAGGTCTGTGGGGCTAGGGCACAGACACTGTCTGTCTGCCTCTCTCTCGCTCTCTCTCTCTTGGTCTCTTACTTTTGCTGTCTGCCGTCCAAGCGGTGTTTAACGCATGTGCAGTCTCGCGCATGAGCAACAGAGAAATGTCCCTTTAAGATTAGGGATGAGTTGTCTTTCATTTTAAGGACATACAGTTGTGCTTAAATTGTGCAGGTGGTTTCCGGTACTCAGCACCATCATGTAATACTCAACACCGGCACTAATGACAGCCCACTACATGGTGGCACTGTGGGGGTCATTACAACAATGGCAGTCGGTGTTAAAGCGGCGGTAAAACCGCCAACAGGCCGGCGGTAAAAAATATGGAATCACGACCATGGCGGAAACCGCCAACATAGACAGCCACTTTAACACTCCGACTGCCACGGCGGTAGCAACAAACACCGCGGCGGTCACCGCCAACAGACAGGCGGAGGACAAAGTACCGCCCACCTTTTCTGGGGCGGATTCACCACGAACAAAAACACAGCGGAAACAGGACTTGGAAGGGAAAACGCTCACCTCTACACACCCCACAAGGAATCAGGACGCCATGGAACCCGAGCTCCAGATACTGCCAGCCTTTATCTTCCTGCTTCTCTACCAGGAACAACAAAGACGACGGCGAAGACCACGGTGAGTACTGCACCTACGACACAGGGGAGGTGAGAGGGAAAAAAGAGTGACACACACACACGCAACACGCAACACTCCCACCCCCACCCTCACCCACTACAACACACACACAAGTACATGCAGCAACATTACATTTACAACCTCCAAATCCCCCTGGAAGAATGCAAGGACAAAAGGAAATGAGTCGAACATTTGTAATCTATTCAAAAGCAGTAATCAAAAATATATACATTAATATACATAAATTTACACTAGAAACAATTATATACACCAAGAATACAAGTCCAAGGTATTCCACCATCATAGTCCGTGGACCACTGGGCCCAAAAGGCATGGGCGAGGCCCACACTCAATACCCAATCAAAACGGAGAGAACAATGCTGGGGCATCAGATAGAAATACAACAGGCACCTCAGAGGGAAGGGAAGGGGGGGCACCTCACCCGGATGAGTGCACGACGCCAGATCCACGAGGGGGCTCCATGCCCATTGATGTATCCTGGGGAGTGCAAAGCCACAGTCTCTCAAGTCTCTCCAGTGGGTGGTATGCCCACTGCTTTATCCTGGGGAGTGCAAAGCCACAGTCTCAAAAGTCTCTCAAGTGGGTGGTTTGCCCACTGCTTTATCCTGGGGAGTGCAAAGCCACAGTCTTTCAAGTCTCTCAAGTGGGCGGGTTGCCCACTGCTTTATCCTGGGGAGTGCAAAGCCACAGTCTCTCAAGTGGATAACAGTCTCCACTGGTTCTGGAGGGGGCTTTGTGCCTAGAGTGCTTCATCCTGCCACAGACAGAGGTAGTGGATGTGAATCTCCACTGGTTCTGGAGGGGGCTTTGTGCCCAGAGTGCTTCATCCTGCCAAGGACTCAGGTAGTGGATGCCTTTTTCCACTGGTTCTGGAGGGGGCTTTGTGCCCAGAGTGTTTCATTCTGCCAAGGACAGAGGTAGTGGATGTGAATCTCCACTGGTTCTGGAGGGGGCTTTGTGCCCAGAGTGCTTCATCCTGCCAAGGACAGAGGTAGTGGATGTGAATCTCCACTGGTTCTGGAGCGGGCTTTGTGCCCAGAGTGCTTCATCCTGCCAAGGACTGAGGTAGTGGATGTGAATCTCCACTGGTTCTGGAGGGGGCTTTGTGCCCAGAGTGCTTCATCCTGCTCGTGGCGGCCTCAGTAGCGTCGGAATCTTTGGCACTCACTGGCCTGCGGTGCTTGTTGCGGCGGTGTCCTGTTCAGCGGTGCTGGTGGCGGCGGTGTCCTGTTCAGCGGTGCTGGTGGCGGCGGTGTCCTTGGCAGCGGTGCTTGTGGCGGCGGTGTCCTTGGCAGCGGTGCTTGTGGCGGCGGTGTCCTTGGCAGCGGTGCTTGTGGCGGTCTTGTCCGCCGTGCAGGTTTTCCCAGACTTGCCTGTTTTACTGTACCCCTTCCCCAACCTTGGATGGTGGCGCAGCTGTCTCCACACTCCCAACTGTACCCCTGGGAGAGGCTTTGGTGGAAGATTTTTTTCCTCTCTCCCGCCGGGCACTGGCCAACTTTTTGTGCCTTTGAGGTGGGGGACTGTCCGTGCTCTGGCTCCTTGGCACACTGGCTGCCCTGCTGCCTGGCGCACTCCAGAAGCCAGTTACTACTGGCACCACTGTTCCCGCAGATGTTGTGGCTGAGGCGCTGGGTTGGGACTTGGAGAGGCGGGCCCTAGGAGACTGAAGGGGTGGGGGAGGTGAGGGGAAGAGGTCGAGGTTGGACAGGAAAAGTTTTTTGGACACACTGGGATGGGTAGATGGAGGGGGTTTGGGAGTGGAGGAAGAGGTAGTGGTTGTAGGAGATGTACGTTTGGTGACTTTGGGTGAAGGTGCATGGGCTGGAGGCGGTCGTGAGGTGGATAGCTGTTGGGTGGGTGTGTGGCTGCGTTTGTGTAACTTGGGAGGTGGGCTCACAGACACACTGGGAGAGGACACAGGGGATGTGTGAATGGTAGTGGGGGTGGTGACTGCACGTGAGCGGGTGTGGTGGTGAGTGTGCTGGTGATGGAGGTAGTGGCTGACGATGTAGTGCATGCAGGTGTGAGTGGAGACGAGATTGGGAGGGAGGAGGGAGACGAGGAGGAGGGGGACACAGTGGAGGCAGTGGCTGTTGGTATGTCTGCATGTGTATGATGCTTGCGTGAGTGCCTTTGGGATGTGTGGTGCTTATGTTTGCCAGAGCTTCCCTTGAGTGTTGACGTGTGTGCATGCTGGTCTGATGGTGTGCTTTGGATAGGCTGAGGTACAGGGGTTTGGGTCTGGGTGGAGGAAGTTGGAGGGGGGAGGCTAGAGACAGGGACAATGGCTGCCATCAGTGCTGAGGCCAGAGTCTGAAAAGCTCGCTGATGGGCTGCCTGACCAGAATGAATGCCCTCCAGGTATGCATTGGTCTGTTGCAACTGCCTCTCTACACCCTGGATGGCATTCAAAATGGTAGACTGCCCAACAGTGAGGGACCTGAGGAGGTCAATGGCCTCCTCACTGAGGGCAGCAGGGCTGACTGGGGCAGGGCCTGAGGTGCCTGGGGCGAAGGAGATGCCCACCCTCCTGGGTGAGCGGCCACGGGGCAAATGCTGAGGGGCTGCTGGGAGGGCGGTGCTGGTAGGGGGGGTGGCGGCTGTACCTGTAGATGCGGGGGGCACAGAGGGGCCCGCCATCGCAAGGGAGCTCCCATCAGAGGAGGAGTCCGTGTCACTGGTCTCAGCTCCTGTCCCCGCCATAGAGCTCCCCTCGCCCTCCGTCCCACTGGTGGCTTCTGACTCTGTTGTGTTGTTGCAGCTTCCTCCTGCTCCGGTGCCATTGCTCCTCCGCCTGATGATGCTAATGCACACAAGCACAGGGAGACCACAAAAAGGGGGGGGAACAGAAGAAAGACATGTTAAGTGCATCCAATACCGCTACAGTTGACGAACACTACAGACACAGAAGCCCCCTGCACTATGCAGTGCACTTGGAGTTCCCTAATCAATCACAGGGACATGGGTTACAAGGCTATGCCCGATTGCTGCACGCTTGGAAGTCACAGGAGCCTGACTAGGTGTAGTTGGCTCTGTACACAGGTGAGGTGGGGTGGGGTGCCACAGGGCCTGCCTTAAGAAGGGACCTTGCCTACTAAACTCGCCCTGGCCTAGGGGAACCCACAGCCCACCTCCCCCACCCAGACACCTACAATGCGCGCTGAATCAGCTGAATGAGAGTGTACTCACCCCCTTGTGGCTGCTGTGATGCCCTCAAGCGCCCATCCAACTCCAGGTTCGCCACCGCCAGGATCCGCTGAATCAGGGGGGTCATGGTGCGACGGGCACCCCTCCACCATTGGGAGGCCATCCCCAGCTGGGCCTCTGCCGTCTTCTTGCTTCAGCGGCGAATGTCCTCCCATCTTTTCCGGCAGTGGGTGCTCCGTCTGTGGTAGAACCCCAGGGTCCAGACTTCCTTGGCGATGGCACGCCAAATATCCTTCTTCTGGTGCACGCTGACCTACAGGAATAGTACAGGGGAAAAGGAGAAGATATAACCTTCTGCGCCGTCACAGTCATTGTCCTGCATCCCTACCCTTGCCATGACGCACATGCACTCACCGTCGTTTCATGCACGCCTCATTCTCCCCCCATCTTTCATCCACACCACTCCAAACAGCCATTGCCCATACAGCATGCTCACAGTGTACTCACGTGTTTATCTGGAGGACCGTAGAGTAGTGTGTACTGGGGGAGGACCCCATCCACTAGTTTCTCCAACTCCTCCGTGCTGAAGGCAGGGGCCCTTTCCCCGGACACACGAGTCATTGTCTCTTCCAGACTGAGGTCACAGCAGCACTTGCAGTGTAGGTCCTCTCCTGTCGAAGACCAGGTATCAAGTGATTGAACAGAGAGAAAATGGCAGTGACGTCCACGGCGGTGCGTACCGTCACCGCTGGCATACATTGTCATTGGCTCCTGGGACCCATAGGGTCCAATGTTAACCAATGCAGGATTGCGCCGCGGTCTTCAACCGCCTACGGCGACGGTGTACAACGCCAGCGCAGTTACCTCATATCCCCTTGTCCCACATTACAGGTCAGGCAGCTGCCATTTTCAGGGGGCCACATGGCATTATTTTTGACTGCGTCACACATATCTAGGCCTTGTTTAAACACTAATACAGCCATATGTCGATTTAAAAACATTTTCCGATTAAGTTGTGTTTACGTACCTCAGTGTTGGTTGACTCTGTGCTCGCTGTTCTCCTCCATAGAGCACGTCCGCTGGGGCAGGTGAGGAGATGGCGGCATCCTCCGGTGTACAGACCGCTGGTGGACCTGTTGACAATGGAGGAGCGACATGTAATTTTCACCTACAGACTTGATCGTACCACAATCCTGAAACTGTGTGCCCAGTTGGAGCCAGACCTGATGTCAGCTATCCGCCATCCCACAGGAATCCCCCCTCTAGTGCAGGTGCTGTCAGTACTCCATTTCCTAGCAAGTGGGTCTATTCAAACAACAGTGGCCATAGCATCAGGGATCTCCCAGCCTATGTTCTCCAACGTGTTGTCCAGAGTGTTGTCTGCCCTGCTGAAACACATGCGCAGCTACATCGTTTTCCCTCAGGTGGAGGATTTGCCTTCAGTGAAAGGTGACTTTTATGCCCTGAGACATATCCCCAACATCATAGGTGCCATTGATGGGACACATGTGGCCTTGGTCCCCCCCTCCGCAGGAGTGAAAAGGTGTTCCGGACCTGGAAGAGTTACCATTCTATGAATGTGCAGATGGTGTGTTTGGCAGATCAGTACATCTCCCATGTGAATGCCAAATTTCCTGGCTCAGTGCATGACGCTTACATTCTGCGGAATAGCAGCATCCCTTATGTGATGGGGCAACTCCAGAGGCACCGAGTGTGGCTATTAGGTGAGGACATGGACCCAATACAGTGTGACTAGGTGTCTGGGTCTGGGGATGTCCCTAAGAGTTAGTGTGTGTCTAACAGTTGTCCCTCGACATTTGCAGGTGACTCTGGTTACCCCAACCTGTCATGGCTACTGACCCCAGTGAGGAATCCCAGGACAAGGGCAGAGGAAAGCTACAATGAGGCCCATGGCCA
Organism: Pleurodeles waltl; assembly: GCF_031143425.1. Classification (NCBI taxonomy): domain Eukaryota; kingdom Metazoa; phylum Chordata; class Amphibia; order Caudata; family Salamandridae; genus Pleurodeles; species Pleurodeles waltl. The sequence goes on from NC_090445.1 coordinate 1,607,173,878, forward strand.
GACTAGGAGGATTATAGAGAGGACCTTCGGCCTCCTGAAGGCCAGGTTCAGGTGCGTCCATTTGACAGGTGGTTCCCTATTCTACTCACCAAAGAAGGTGTGCCAGATCATCGTGGCCTGCTGTCTGCTTCACAACTTGGCTTTGCGACAACAGGTGCCTTTTCTGCAGGAGGATGGTCCAGATGGAGGTCTTGTGGCAGCTGTGGAGCCTGTGGACAGTGAAGACGAGGAAGCAGAAGAAGAGGACATAGGCAACAGCAACACAGTGATCCAGCAATACTTCCAGTGAGACACAGGTAAGAAGACAACACTGCCTGCTACATCTGATTAAATTCTTCTAACTCTCATCTGTCTGTCATTTTCACCCAGTGTATGGACACTGAGTTGTCACTTTCCCTTTCGATTTCACAGATGTGGGTCCCACTGTGTGACCTCTGCTTTTTGTCCGCATGGACTAGAGCTGTGTGACATAGCTATGTTGACATTACATTGGATATAGCATTTTGCCACTGTTATTGGTAATACACATTTTTGAAAGCACAGACTGACTCCAGATTTGTTTGTGATTTAAGGGTGTTTATTTAAGTACAAAATACTTGAGGTGGTTGTAAAATGATCAGGGGTGATGGTGGAGGAATGTCCATGGCAGAGTCCAGTCTATTAGTCTCACAGGTGCATTGTCCAAAGGGGCATAGGAAGTGGAGCTGGGGCAGTTGATGGATGGTCAGGGTGACAAAGTGGGACAGAAGGATGACAATCAGGGTGGTCTCATTTCTTGGCGGGGGTCTTGGCATTGTTCTCTGTCTTTGTCCTGGATCTCAGGGACCGCTTGCGGGGTGGTTTTCCATCTGCAGGGGGTGGGGTGCTGGTGTGGTGGTCCTGTAGCGGTGCCTCCTGTCCACTAGCGCCGGCGGAGGTGGTGGGCAGTTCATCGTCCAGGCTAGTGTCAGGGGCCCATTGTTGTGCCACAGTGTCCCTCCTGGTGTTGACGAGTTCCTTCAGCACCCCTACAATGGTGCCCAGGGTGGAATTGATGGATTTGAGTTCCTCCCTGAACCCCAAATACTGTTCCTCCTGCAGCCGCTGAGCAATGTTCCCTGTAAGGCGCACGCGCGCGCACCTTTCCTCCCCCCATCGCGCAGGCCCCTTTGGCAAGCACGCACGTTCTTGCAACGTCGCTCCCTGCATCGTGCGGCAGAGAGGACGTCAGCGCTGCATCTTCAAAACAGCCACAGCGCGAGGACAGGGTCACTCTTTGCCGCCGAGCAGGAAGGACATCTTCAGGACGCAGGTTTGCTTCAGAACAGTAGAAAATGTGCTGTTATCAACTTTTCAATCATTGTCATACTTCATAGTTGTTTATATGCATTTTCACTTTCTCAGCTCAAATAAGCCTTTTAGAGCGATAGTCGTGCTCTCCTATTGCAGAAAATGCTCATATTTGAATCTGGATTGAAGTCAATGAAAGCAGCGTTTAAAGGCCGCGGGGAGTGTTTTAAACATCATTTGGCGTACTTTAGCATACAAGCAAGCAAGTGATATTTATGTTGAAAATTAATGGTTAATGAGCTAGGAAATGTTTCAGAACAGTAGAAAATGTGCTGTTATCAACTTTTCCATCATTGTCATACCTCATAGTTGTTTATATGCATTATCACTTTCTCAGCTCAAATAAGCCTTTTAGAGCGATAGTCGTGCTCTCCTATTGCAGAAAATGCTCATATTTGAATCTGGATTGAAGTCAATGAAAACAGCGTTTAAAGGCCGCTGGGAGTGTTTTAAACATCAGTTGGCGTACTTTAGCATACAAGCGAGCAAGTGATATTTATGTTGAAAATTAATGGTTAATGAGCTAGGAAATGCTTCAGAACAGTAGAAAATGTGCTGTTATCAACTTTTCCATCATTGTCATACTTCATAGTTGTTTATATGCATTATCACTTTCTCAGCTCAAATAAGCCTTTTAGAGCGATAGTTGTGCTCTCCTATTGCAGAAAATGTTCATATTTGAATCTGGATTGAAGTCAATGAAAACAGCGTTTAAAGGCCGCGGGCAATGTTCCCTGTAAGGCGTGCGCGCACCTTTCCTTCCCCCATCGCGCAGGCCCCTTTGGCAAGCGCGCACGTTGCAACGTTCTTTCAACGTCGCTCCCTGCATCATGCACAGCAAATGTGACCAGACAACAACAAGATGTAAAGGCACCTTCATTGCTCATTCACCGTCTGAATGGACAGAACACTTTTTTTTGTCCACTTGCCAGAACGAGCCAGTAGGCCTAAAAATGGCTCACCCTTATAAATCCGATTAGTCATAGCGAGTGGCTGAGCAGATAACTTGAGGTCTGTAAAGGCCGCATCATCGAAGGGCTAACGCATGATGTAGGTTTCCAACAGAGAATAATATGGAACCAGAGTTCATCTAAACTGAAAGCCCAGGTAACTACTCAATTGCTCTGGAACTGTCATGCATAATGTTTTTGTAACTCCTATAGCCTAAGCTAAATATCTTCTTCCCAATTACAGCCAGTCACCATTTGCATTTGAACAGGCAGGCGTGAGTACCAAGGAAGACCAGGTAAATCTGTAGACGTTCCAGGTGGGATTAAGGGTCTCTACATAAATCCCGTTCATGATCTACACCTTTGCTTCTATTACAGGTTTGTCGGACGAGCAAGTTAAAGATTTGAATGGACCGACATGTGTAGAAGCATAAGGACCAGGTAATTATTTGGTAGGTACCCCATCTGGGTCACCTGGCACATTATAATATGACAACATGATGTAACCAACTGTTAACCATCTTTTCTTTTGCTGCAGGCATCTCAGACAGTAAGGGTCATTATTTGGTAGATTTCACTTGTGATGCACCTAGTACATTATAAAATGAAAACATTCTTAAACCCTTTTTTTGTTCTTTTGCAGGCTTCTTAGACAGTTCTAACATTGGTTAGAAAAGGCAGACGTGACTACAAGCAGAAAGACCAGGTAAATATTTAGTAGTTTTTCCTTGCAGTACATCTTGAACACAAGCATGTGCTGTAACCATGTTTTTTCTTCTATTGCAGACATCTTAGACAGTGTTACATCTACAGGCAGGTGTGAGATCAAACAGAAAGGCCCAGGTAATTGCTTGCTACATTTTCCAAGAGATAGCTCAGTCTTGTCTGGTAGATTGCATTCAATAGCATAAAAAACAACTTTAAATAATGTTCCTCACTTTAATTAATGTCCTTTTTTTTTGCAGTATTTGCGGCACAGTAGGCTCAGACTGATTGCCACCAAAATGTTCAAGCGCAAAGCTGTGACTTCATCAGAGAGCAGTGCTTCACCACAAAGGAAGAAATGCTGTCTTGTGTTCAAAGAAGAATGGCTGAAAGAAATTGTGGAGACTGAGACACAGAAGTCCAGGAGCAAGGTTTGCGTACAACTTGGAGAGCTATTTCTATACAATCCAGAAGTAGGCCTGATTTGCAAAGTATGTGCAGAAGCAAAGATCGCAGCGGACATTTCTACTGGGAAGAAATGGAGTGATGGCTGGAAGCTGGACTACTTGAAACGCCATTTATGTAGCAGAGTTCATGAATCTGCTTTGGTGACACTGAGAAATAAAAGTGCTGCTGCCAGGCTGGGTTTTGGAGTGCGCACCATGCTAACGGAAACCGCCAGTGACAGAGCAAACAGACTAGAAGTAGTTGAACGGCAAAGATCCCTGCCTGAAGAGATAAAGATTCTCATCAACAATGTGTTGCTAGCAGTCAAAATGAACACATCAATGTTATCTGTTCAAGACATCCATGACCACGTCGCATTGTATGTGAAGATACCAGACAGCTGGAGGAGCAAGAACTATGCCTTTGAGTTTTTGGAGGCCATCAACAGCGTAATACGCTCTGACTTCATGGCAGAACTTCGCAGTGCTCGGTATCACACATTGATAATTGATGAGAGCACAGATATTTCAGTTACAAAAATGCTCATCCTCTACTTCAAGTTCCGATCTGTAACATCAACAGAGCACAAAACAGTGTTTGGGGGAATTGTAACTCTGAGTGCATGCAATGCGGAGGCTATCACTACAGCTGTAAAAGAGTTCTACACTGCCAATAAGCTGGACCTTATAGAAAATGGTCATGTTTACATCAGATGGTGCATCAGTGATGCTGGGAAAGAACAATGGTGTTGCTACCCGCCTCAAACAATCCATTCCTCATCTAGTTGAGCAGCACTGTGTTGCGCACAGAGAAGATTTGGGAGCTGATGATGCCTGGAAAAAAGTGCCGATGATCAGGGAAATGGAAACATTACTGAGGACTGTCTACACTGTGTTCTCCCGCTCACCTTTAAGAAAGGCCAAGCTGGACGAAATTGCTTTGGTCACTGAATGTGAAGCGGTCTCCTTTCGGCCACTCAATGAGGTGCGGTGGCTTTCAAGGCATTTTGCTGTTGGTGCACTCTTGCGTAATTATGAGGTTGCTCTCAAATACTTTGATCATGAAAGAGTTGAGGAGAATGACCCAATTGCTAAATATTGCTACAAAAAACTATTGGATTCAAACTACCATATTTCCTTTGCAGCACTAAATGACATTCTGGGTGAACTTGCATCTTTGTGCAAGTTGTTTCAGAAAAGCTCTTTGACCACCGTTGAAGCTGTACAGTATGGAAGAGCAAAAATTACCCAAATAAAGGAACAGTACTTGGGCGACACTGTCTTTTGGAGCGACACAGTAAGAGATCTGATGGCTTTGTGCAGAGAGGACGGAGAGTATGATAGTGAGCCGATGTTATCTTTCATTAAACTTCTTTGTGAGCACATGGAAAGAAGATTCCCAGAAGATGAATTGAAGGAATGGACAAGCTTTGATTTCCATACAGTAACAACACAATCACAGTTTGATTTTGGGACTGAGAATGTACAAAGACTTGTTGAGAAGTATAAGAAGGTCTTGGTCCTGGGTGATTGTGACACCCCTGGTGATGTTGTTCGGCAGTACAGAGATTATAAATATGTGGTGGCAGCGCATATAAAAAACGGATTGTTTAGGACCTTTCAAGACATGGTGAATTTCACTCTGCGGAATGCTGCACAGTATAGTGTTGTATCTCAGCTTGTTGATATCCGTGCAACTTTCCAGGCTTCAAGTGCAGACTACGAACGAGGATTCAGCCTCATGAACTCAATCAAGTCCAAATTAAGAAACAGACTAGAGGAGAGTCACCTAGATATGCTGATGAGGACAAAGGCTTACCTCTCAAATGGGAAAGTTGATTTAGACCGAGTTTATCAGCACTGGAAAAATGGCAAGGACCGGCGAGAAAAACAAACATGTCACACATCTAACGTTGGCACCTGACTTGTCTAAACTCTGATGCGGCTTCTCCTACAGTCCGTGTGTGGGTGGGGTAGGAACGTTTCTCAGCCTGTATCTTGGCAGGGGCATCATGGCATTCATCAGCAGTGTGTTCATCAAACTGTAAATGTTAACCAATTGTACAACTGGCTGTATTTGATGTGCGGGGTCCTCTGCAGCACTCTGAGAGTATTCATTAAAGTTTCATAATGGTTCAACCTCCTGATTTCTGTTTTCTCTAACTGGGGTGTAGGTGGCACTTAACAGGTCATGTCCTTGGGGTGTACAACCAGGTCACAAAACTGCCTTGATGCCCTACTGCATGGAGCAATGATATCCCTTTTTTGCTTTAGTGGTATGGAGAGACTAATGCCAAAGATCTTGGCTAGTTATGCGCTGCGCTTGTGTGAATGGTCAATTCCTTGGCGCACGTATCCTTGGCTGCAGCGCACAGAGACCGCACACTGCCGCACACAGTGGAAATTAAATTAGAGGGAACATTGCCGCTGGGTCTCCTGAAACTTGGCCAGTACCGTTGCCATCGTCTCCTGGGAATGGTGGTAGGCTCCCATGATGTTGGAGAGGGCCTCGTGGGGAGTGGGTTCCCTGGGCCGGTCCTCCCCCTGTCGCACAGCAGCCCTCCCAGTTCCCCTGTTTCCCTGGGCCTCTGTCCCCAGAACCGTGTGCCCACTACCACTGCCCCCAGGTCCCTGGTGTTGTTGGGGTGGTGGGTTAGCCTGGGTTCCCTGTAGTGGTGGACACACTGCTGCTTGACGTGTCCTGGGGACAGAGGTATGGGCCGGCTGGGGGGGTGCTGTGCTGGTGTTTCCAGAGGGGGGAAGCTCTGTAGTGGCCTGTGCCAGTGTGAGGGGAACCGACTGTCCCGAGGTCCCAGATGGGCCGGGCTGGTCATCTAGATCCATTTGGACAGAGCTGCTGTCATCACTGTGGGCCTCTTCTGTGGGTGGAGTGGACATGTCTGGACCCTCCTGTCCGGTGACGTTGGGTAGGGGTCCTGCAGGGGTGTAAAAGCATGATTATTGCATCTGTGTGTGCCATGGTGTGCAATGGGTGGGTGACCCTGTACCCCAGTGCTTGCATTCTTGTGTGGGACCTTGTGTGATAATGGTTTAGGGGGTGTATGGGTATGTGCAGTGGACATGCTTTAGTGATGGGTGTCCCCATGCTTTGGTGTTACATGCAGGGCTTGGGTTTGGGATGTGTGGTTTGTGAAATTGGGACATATGTGAGGAGTTGGAGTGATGGGGGTGAGGGCGAGGGTGGGGGTATGTGATAGCATGCAGGTTGGGTGGGGGATGAAGTAGTTAAAGGTTTGACTTACCAGAGTCCATTCCTCCAGCTACTCCTGCGAGGCCCTCAGGATGCAGTATAGCCAGGACCTGCTCCTCCCATGTTGTGAGTTCTGGGGGAGGAGGTGGGGGTCCTCCGCAAGTCCTCTGAACCGCAATCTGGTGTCTTGAGACTCAGAACGCACCTTCCCCCGTAGGTCGTTCCACCTCTTCCTGATGTCATCCCTAGTTCTTGGGTGCTGTCCCACTGCGTTGACCCTGTCCACGATTCTTCGCCATAGCTACATCTTCCTAGCTATGGTAGTGTGCTGCACCTGTGATCCGAATAGCTGTGGCTCTACCCGGATGATTTCCTCCACCATGACCCTGAGCTCCTCTTCAGAAAACCTGGGGTGTCTTTGCGGTGCCATGGGGTGGTGTGGGTGATGTGTGGGGTGGGGTGGTGTGTGTTGTGATGTGTGGGGTGATGTTTAGACGTGTGTTGTGTGAGGTGCGTGGATGTTGTGTGAGTGATGGTGTTGAGTGTCTGTGGATGCCATTGTTCTTTCTGGTGGTGTCTCTCTCTGGCCTTCTGTCGCAATTGTTTATTGTGGGTGATGTGGGTGTGTGTTTTATATTGTATTGGATATGTGGGAATGGTGTGTGTATGTGTATCAGGTGTGTGTATTTGGAATTGTCCAATGTGGTAGTGTTTTGTAAATGTGTGTGTATTTTGAGCCCGGCGGTGTGTACCGCCAATGGAATACCGCGGTTGAAAGACCGCTGCGTGGATTCGTGGGTCGTGATAGTGTGGGCGTATTCCTGTTGGCGTGACGGTGTCGGTTTTGTTATTGCCAGTGTATCACTGACCTTTGGTGTGGCGGACTTGTGTGGGTGTCTAGATTTTGGTAGATTCCGAGCTGTGGGTCATAATGGCAGTGGTGGTATTCCACGGCCGCGGCGGTATGTTGGCGGTCTTCTGCACGGCTTTAAGCAGCTTTTACCGCCAATGTTGTAATGACCCCCTGTATGTCTAATTTTGAGATGAGCTCAACAACAGTTTTACTAATTCAGTATACATTAAGAATGACAAATCAGACTATTTCACGTCATTCTTATAACTTTGAGTGGCCTGGAAAGTCAGAATTGTCACACTTGTAGGTGTCTGGTGGTTAAAAGTTGTGTTGGTAATGTTGGCAGCGCTGGCAGGGGCAATAGGTGGTGCAGACTGCAGTGGCCTCCTGCGAAAGGCATTGTCACTTAATTCTTTACAAATTAAGCACTGTCATACACGACTATATATTAGCACATAGCATCATAGTCTTGCAACCAGTATTTGGCCCTGGTTGATTTGCCTGTGTAGAAAAAAATATGTTATGTCTCCCTCAGTTCTCAGAAAAATCTTTTAGTCGCAGTTGAACTAACCTCTGCAAAGCTAAGGCATGTGGCAAACATTAAGGACATTCAATGCAGACTTTTCACCCTGATGTTGGATAGGGGAATGCCCACCATAGCCAAACGTGTTTAAATGATTGTTCCATTAACGTCAGGTAGAACACTATTCTTATCACAGTGTGTTTGTCCTCTCTGATAAAAGGTTGATTTCCAAAGCAAATAAAGGCTGGTAATGGAAGTCAGAGGTAGACCATGTGACAGGGATGTGACACACACTGCAAGAGGTGCAACCAGTTGTGGCTCGCTGGGGTTACAGGGGGCGGGGCGGGGTGGCCCACGGGGTGAGAAGTGATGAGGGGGTTAAAGGAATTGAAATAAAAAATAAACTTACCTCCATGCACCTCCTCGTTGCACTGCTCCTCTCTCCCGCGTTGACTCTGCACGCAGGCACCCAGCCTGCCCTACGGCCAGTCCTGGCCCTGCACAGAGCAGCGTCAGGATTGGCTGGGAGCCCCCAGCCAGGGCGCTCCCATGCAGACTCGGAGCCCGTGCAAGCTCTCGCCGGCCGGCCAAACATACATCGGCTGTGAGGGGAGTGCATAGTGCACTCCCCTCACTGCGCGTCAACCCCTTCACCCCGCCCCTTTCACAAGGAAGGGACAATAAACATAGTTTATTGTCCCTTCCTTGTGAAAGGTTTGCAGCTTCTGCTGCTGGCTGGGGGCCGACGCTCCTCCGCCCAAGCGGAGGAGCCGCCACTGGGTGCAGCTGTGACACAGGAAAGGAGGAAATTAAGGTTTTCTCTCAGGCTAACAAAACAAACATCCTAACAGCCTCTTGCCCCTTACTGTGGCATAGTTTTGTGTGTCTGTGTCCCACCAAGAAGCCAGTGGCTGTTTTTGCTTTTACTAAGAAAAAAATCGAATAGCGTTCTGTCCAGAAAGTCTCGACAGTCCAAGAGTTATAGGCATTGGCAATGTAAATGTTTTCGTGTACGGGTCTGGGGCTGGTTTTACTTATATACATAGATGCATTAACATTGCCAATGCCCATAGCTCTCGGACTGCCGAGACCTAATGGCTTTGCCAGTGCTTTTTTTATTTCTGTTTCACAAACATATGCAATATGTAAAAACATGCTGGACCCTTCAGGTAACAGCTGCTCTCAAAGAAATGTTGTGTCCTAAGTGTAGCTTGCTATCGCCCCACTGTAGATAATGACACTCTGCCACCGATGGCATTATATTATTTTTCTGCATCTGGCCATTACTACGAGCAAAAGACACATATGGGAAAGATGGAGCAAAGAAAGACGGAAAAGTGTCTCAAAGGGAGAAAGCAGAAAGCTTCAAGAGTAAGCTGTTGACCTAAATGTATGAAAGAGGCCCGAGATGGCTTTAAGATTATGCTGCTACAGTATTCTGTGCTCGCACATTTAAATGCAGCAGCCGCATGTTTCAGAGGAGGAATTTAAAGTAACTGGTAAATATGTAAAGCACTGAAACTATCAGGGCACATTGTGGCTCCCACAATGCGAAAACAGAAGTGTGTGCCTTCTCTCCCAAGCTGAAAATCAGCAGGTGGTGTAGACTTACAGCTTGACCCGGAGAAGGCATTCCTCTTGGTTTACTTGTAAGCGTGCTTAACTTTAAGTGGTTTTCTTGTAAGCAGTGCTTAATTTGAGCCAGTCCTTTCCGGTGTGGGGCACCAGTACTTTTTTTTTGGAGGGCCAACACTGATTTTCACCATCAGGCATTTACTGCGAGCAAAAGACACCTGTAGGAAATGTAAGTGAAGACAAAAATGAAAAAGTGTCACAAAGTGAGAAAGCAGAAAGCTGCAATACTGAGTTGAAGGGGCAAGGACTGGCTGTAAATGGGTTAAAGAGGCCTGAGACACATTTAGGATTATGGTGCCTCAGCATTAACCACTTAGGGGCTCATTACAACCCCAGTGGTAAAAACCAAAAGCCAAAAGACCGTCACCGTGGCTACCAGCCGTTAGCCGGATTTTGACCACAGCCGGATTTCCGCCAGAATGATGGCGGAAATCTAGCTGTGGTCATGCCGACAGATGGCGGTAAGGTGGCGCTGCTGCCAGCAGCAGCGCCATGCCAGTAGACCGCTGCAGACTGTATCATGACCCATGATACAGCCTGGCAGTATTCTGCTGGCGGACGTTGCTGCTGGCAGCAGTGTCCTGTCTCCTGCCGGAGGACCCCCTGACATCAGGAAAGTTGGATGCTCCAACAGGGAAGGGGGTGGGTGGTGTTGTGTGTGGGGGTGTGTGTGTATGTCTGCGCGTGCATGTATGCAGGTGTGTGTTGCATGTTGTATGTGTGAGCATGTCAGGGTGTGAGTGTGTGTATGTTGAGTTGTGTGAATGCGTGTCTGCGTGTATGTATGTAAGTGTGTGTGAATGGATGTATGCATGCGTGGATGAATGTGGGTATGTGTGTGTATGCGTGTGTTCGTGTGTGAATGAAGGTGCGTGTATGTAGTGGGGGGTCTGGTGAGAAGGGGCAGGTGGGGGGGAAATCTGGGGAGGGGGTGGGAGGTCGGGTCAGACCCCTATCTGATGGTGCCTACCGCCATGGTTTTCGTGGCTGTAAAATTGCCACGAAAACCATGGCGGTAGGCGGGGTCATAATTCCGATGAAGTCTCCAGCCCGGCGGTCGTTACCGTTGTGGCGGTCAGTTTGATACCTTGGCGGTTTGGCGGTATGCCAAACCGCCAGTATCTTAATATGGAGAAAAGTACCGCCAGCCTGTTGGCAGTACTTTCCTCCATATTAACGATGTCTGCCGGGGTCATAATGACCCCCTTAGTTTTCTGCATCAGGCATTTACTGCAAACAAAATAAACATATGAGCAAGAGTGGGAAAGAGAAAAACAAAAAAGTGTCACAAAATGATAAAGCAAAAGCAATATATCCAAATCAATTGTAGAACTCCTAATTGTCCCAAAAAAACGTTTTATTTAAAGTAACTGATAAATATATAAAGCACTGAAACTAACAAGGCAAATTGTGGCTCCCAAATGATGAAAACTGAAGCTCATGCCTTTGTTCCCAAGCTGAAAATCAGTGTGAGGTGTACACTAACCACAGTGTAAATATGTGATTAAATGGGGCAGCGAGGCACAACCAGCGATCGTAACGTGTGGCGGGACTGTCATTTCAAAACAAAAAAAGTAGCCCCAAAACAAAGGAAGAAAATGCCCACTGCTTAGCTTTAGCAGTAGTTAGGCGGTGCACTTGGGAAAGGTTAAACCCCGGAAGAGGCATGACATATGCATGCCCTTGCCAAATGGGGAGAACGTAAAATAGAGCGACGATGGTGCCCGCAAAGGGCAAGCCTGTGGGTGGGCTGAAGCCCACGATGTAGATACAGCATGTTTTGGTTCAAGACAGTGCATGCACGCTGTCTAGAGCTGAGACCTAAAAACGGTGTACATTAAATCAGTGCTGGCCTCAGCAACATTTACTTAGCAATGGAAAAGTGGGGAAAAGTCTGGAGGATACAATGGCTAAAATGCAGCCAAAACTACTGTGAAACACAGACGTGTGTCAGGTGTATCACCTAATACTGGTGGAAGCATGAGTTAGAGGTATATATATATTTATTGCTGTTAGATGAGTGGTTCTCAACCTGTGGTCCGTGTACCCCTCGGGGTCCGTGAAGCCTTCTCGGGGGGTCCGCAACTGCTTAGAAAATTAAATAATATTAATCAATTAGGTCCCCAGCTTTCAGTAATGACTCAGTGGGGGGTACCCGGATTCCAATAATGGTTCAGTGGGGGTCCCCAGGTTCCAGTATTGATAAAGTGGAAGTCAAAAGGTTGGGAACCACTGAGTTAGATGATTTATCCAGATGGTACAATGGTAATCAAAAACACAATTTTCAATGAAAGCAGCTTGATGCTATGGAACTTCTTCCCTCTCCACATCAGAGCCTCCGACTCTCTTCTTGAATTCCACAAGAAGCTGAGGACCTGGCTTCTCAATTAACCAACCTACCACAGGTAGGGCTAGGCACACACCTTCTCAGCACCATTATACCCTTATAGATGATAGTGCCCATGCAAATACACATAACATAACATTATATTCTATAAGAAGCCTTATGTATGAAGGATTTACAAATTAGGCACACATTGCCAGGGTAAGACCCTACCTGGCAGAAGGCTTTCTCAACAATGTGCACCAATGCAAATTCAATAACCTTTACAAAATATCACACCATCCTGTGAGTCCACCCTTCTTATTGTAATGGTCCACAAAAGTGTTGGTTGGCCTATCAGTCGAGAGAAAAAAGGCCCAAGAATGCAACTGTGAGAAGTGCAAGGAAGAAACATGGCATTACAGCGGATTGTTTTTTTTATGTGGGAGCTGTGGTATTTGGGAACCAGCATCAGCTGGCACCTAGGGAAATCTATCAACCTAAGACATTTCTGAGGATGATACAACCGAAGGACTTCTAGGTAGAATGACATATGGATACCACCATTTTGTCTTACCCAGAATGGCCTTCAAACTTTAAACTTTGGTTAAAGAAACATAATTCTCTCATATTTCTGTGATGGACATTTCTGGAGTTTGTGGGAGCAGCAAAAGCACCAACAACCAGTTTTCCCATACTTCTACAGATAAAAATGTTACTTTGCATGTGTTTGTGGGCATATCACTACATACAGGATGGCCAAAAACTTGACAGTGTGAAGTCATTCTATTGTCATTCTGGTCGTCACAAGGTCAAAGTTCTGACATATTCCTCTCCCTGGCAACAGTCTCACCCACATACATGGGGCATCACCTTTATCAACAGAAGTGTGGAAATGTTGGATGGCAATTTTGTTACATTGATATTTGCAGGGCTTTCCAGTTGATGAAATGTGTAGGACTTGTAAAAGCTACATCACCTTGGCTTCCACTGAGTCTATACATTTTAGACATATTTAAGCTGGTAGGTTTCTGTAGGTGCCGGCCAATCCTGGGCCCAAATACTGTAGACATTCCCTGTGGAAGCACTCCAATCAAAACATTCTCTGGTGTGTAATATTTGGATCCTTGCTCAAACTCATGAAAAACGTAATGATTTTATAGTACCCACATTCGAGAATCCAGGGGGACTAAGGATGTGGGTCAAACATTGGCACAGCTATCTTTCTGTGACAGGATTACTGAAAGGATTTACCAAGTTTTTGGGGAAAAAGAGCTGAAAATCTGGCAAACGTTATGTTCAGTGCATTATTCCTGCCAGCCAATCTGGGCAGGGGAGGACTGGTACCCACCAACAGAAAATGTAGGATATATAGATGTTAAACATGTTTGGTTGTGGAATGTTACACAGCCTAGATGGGATATATACAAACAGAATTCAGATAAACTGAACAAGTATTCAGCTTCTGAATTCTTAAAAACATGTATATGTCTGGCATCCCCACACTTGGGATATGCTGAGGAACAAGGGGGAGAGATCAGGCCTTGGTAGTGATATGTCTCTGCATGAGAGTGTTTTGAAAACAAATGCTACCAATATGACAAACATCTCAATCAGCATGATCTTTCACCCAGCCACTCAGGTGGAGGGAGGTCTGTCACCCAGCAATTAAATATTTAGGTTGTGTAGATGCTAAAAATATGTGATTGTATTATGTGTCCATACAATCCAGGGGTCACACCTGTGACCAAAAGACAGGTACCCTACATCAGCATGCTTTCAGTTGCTTTCCTAACTTTCCAATCTCCTGCAGCTTATAGCTTGGGGCCAAATTGAACCCATAGAAAACCATACATGTCTGGTACCCCAGTGCTAAGTAGACACCGACGAACAAAGTTAGAGGCTACACTTTGGCAGGGATATGTCTTGCATGAGGGGGATTAAAGGGAATTTACCTATTTTGATTAAAAAAAATTAACAAATCTGAAAATTGTCATATACAGTGTGTTCTACTGGCCAGTCATTCTGCGTGAGACAGGTCTGGTATCCAGCAATGGAACTTTAGGATGTGTAACTATTGTAAACATTTTGTATTGGTATGTTTCAGGGGCGATTCTTGCGACCAACACACAAGTAGTCTAAACTGGTGTTTCTCTTTCAATCGCTTTCCAGATTTCCCTAATATACCCACTTCATTACCTATGGACACACTGAACCCGTAGAAAACAAATTTATATCTGGTACCTATAGCCCCAGGTGACCCAGAAGGATACAGACAGAGATTAATCCTTGACAGGCATTTCTTCCTGCACAATGGAGACTGGGACAAATTACCAGTTTTTGCTAAAAATCTTCAAAATGTCATGTTCAGTATCTTCTACCAGCAAGCCATTCAGGTAAAGGGATGTCTGGCTTGGCTTGCACCAATGTATTTCTTAGGTTGAACATAATTTTATAAAAATGTGTAGTTATCATACTGTTTATGTAGTCCACATTTTTAGGTCTCACCTCTTAGACTGGCCTATTTGGGAAAGATATCTTGTGGACAATACCAAAAACATAGAGTGAGTTTAGAACCCCTCCATAGCTCACTATTGATTGTTTGATTCATATTCAGTGGCTGTTCTTTCTCTTCTTGTGTTTTCCCTTGCCTGGGGCATAGCCTCTTTAACATACATTTGATTGGATGACTGGTATTCTTCCACAGCACAAATTCAAGGATTTAGGGGCTCATTCCGAGTCCGGCGGGCACCGCCCGCCGGGCGGAAACCGCCCAAAGACCGCACCGTGGTCAAATGACCGCGGGGGTCATTTTGACTTTCCCGCTGGACCGGCGGGCGATCTCCAGAAGATCGCCCGCCGGCCCAGCGGGAAAGCCCCTGCAACGAGGAAGCCGGCTCCAAATGGAGCCGGCGGAGTTGCAGGGGTGTGACGGGTGCAGTAGCACCCGTCGCGATTTTCACTGTCTGCATAGCAGACAGTGAAAATAATGGTGGGGCCCCCAGGGGCCCCACGACACCCGTTCCCGCCATCCTGTTCCTGGCGGGTTTTACCGCAGGAACTGGCTGGCGGGAAGGGGGTCGGTATCCCCATGGCGGCGCTGCAAGCAGCGCCGCCATGGAGGATTTTCTGGGCCAGGGGAAAACCGGCGGGAAACCGCCGGTTCCCCTTTTCTGACTGCGGCGGTAACAGAATAGCCCTGGAAGCACCGCCAGCCTGTTGGCGGTGCTTCCGTTGCCCTCCACCCTGGCGGTTTCAAACCGCCAGGGTCGGAATGAGGGCCTTAATGTTTTATTTTCCTTCTAACACTCCAAGCGAGTGTGTTTGTTTTGTTGCACTCCCCACTGTACTGATGCTGCCCAACACCTTCATGCTCCATATTGCCCCCTAATCCCTCCCCCATACCTCGCCCATTGCTTTCACCACACCCCACATTTTCACATTACTTTCCCTGGCTTTTCTTTTTTAGGGTTGAGCTTGCAAGCGTTCTAGCCTGCTGTAATCTCTCTGTGGGCTTTTAACCATGCCCACCACATGCCCATCAGTTTCGTTGGTTTGTGGGCTTGCCTTTTTAAATATTGCTTGATTTTATTTGTGAAAGGCATGCATACGTCATGCCTTTTCCAGTGTTTAGCCTTCCTCGGGCACACCCGCCAACTACTGAAAACATACAAGGCCCCATGTTTTCAGCACATCTTCTGGACTACTTTTTATTTCTATTTCCTATGCAGCGCCATCTCGCTGCACATTTGCCGATACGTTAACTGCGAGTGAACTTCTATTTCATTTTGTGTGCTCCTTCAGGCTCATGGCATGGTGCTTTAAATCAGGTCACTTATGTAAAACTGTATTATGTTTAATTTTCATTTTATGTGGCAATAAAAGTCCTGTTAGGACTTTACAACACTAATAGCTCTAAGTTGAGCAAATGCGAGACCCATTGCATTGCAAATGCTTGTTATTATGTTTTTTTCATATCCTCTAGTCGCAGCCTCAAGAGCATTCCTTGTCCCCTAGCTCCAACCCATTACCAATTGTTTCATCCCATCCACTCTTCCATTGCTCCATAAGCCCATTATGACCAATTGCGCCTTTTTATCAACCTATCCAAATAGAGAGCCTCTTCTTGTGTATGTAAAAAAAAAAACAGAAAAAATTATGCCTGTGTCATTTTGTAGGCATGCTGACTCATGAACGTCCATACATCATCACACGTACAAGGGCCTTGGGAATGACCTATCATTATGCCTCTTATCCTCTTTTTTTTCTTAGCAATACTTCCCACACCACAGAATGACTTGTCGACATGCCTTTTTGCCGAGCATCAGCGAAAACATTGGCAAAATCTAATAGGTGTAATAGGTGACTTTGCCAATGCTTGTCATACATGCTATCATATGAACAATGCACCTTAAAAGTGTCTCTGCCACATTTTGGGATCTGTGCTAATATCACACATTTGACTGTGCAGGCTACATTTCCTAGGAAAGCCTACACACATTTGGTATTGCCAAACTACAGACATAGAAGAGAACATTTTCTTGATTATGGTTCCAGGATTTAGATGTGTCTTTTTGAGAAATGAAAGAAAATATTGAGCAAATTTGTAAAAAAAATTACAATATCACCACTGTTTCATATGTACTTCAATCAATCAATCAAAAAATGTTATATAGCGCGCTACTCACCCTTGAGGGTCTCAAGGCGCTTGTGGGGGGGGGTGAGGGTGGGGGGTTACTGTTCGAACAACCATGTCTTGAGGTTTTTTCTGAGGAGTAGGAGGTCTTTGGTTTTGCAGAGGTTGGTGGGGAGGGAGTTCCAGGTTGTTGGGGCGAGGTAAGAGAAGGCCCTGCCTCCTGTGGTGGTTCGTTGGATGCGGGGAACTGTAGCTAGTGCGAGGTCGGCTGATCGGAGATTGCGGTGGGAGTGTGGAAGTTCACTCTTTCGTTGAGGTAGGCCGGGCCGGTGTTGTGAAGGGATTTGTGTGCGTGGATGAGGATCTTGAAAGTGATTCTCTTGTCTATGGGGAGCTAGTAAAGGGATTTCCGGTGTGGTGAGATCCATTCGTGGCGGGGGAGGCCAAGGATGAGGCGTGCAGCTGTGTTCTGGATTCTCTGGAGTTTGCGTTTGAGTTTGAGTGTGGTACCGGCGTAGAGGACGTTTCCGTAGGCTAGTCTGCTGCTGATGAGTGCATGGATGACTGTCTTCCTGGTCTCTGGTGGAATCCATTTGAAGGATTCTTTTAGAGAGCGGAGTGTGTGGAAGCAGGAGGTGGTTAGTGCATTGATTTGCTGTGTCATGGAGAGAGAGGGGTCCAGGATGATGCCGAGGTTGCGTGCGTGGTTTGTGGGGGTGGGTGCGGGGCCTAGGGCAGTGGGCCACCAGGAGTCATCCCATATGGTTTTGTTGGGGCCGAAGATGATGATCTCAGTTTTGTTGGAGTTAAGCTTGAGGTGGTCAGTTGTCATCCAGTTGGCGGTGTCGAGGAGAGCAGCGTGTAGGTTGGTTTTGGCGATGGTGGGGTTGCGGGTGAGGGAGAGGATGAGTTGGGTGTCGTCTGCGTAGGAGAGGATAGTGATTCCGTGTGGTTGGAGGATGTTGGCTAGGGGGATCATGTAAATGTTGAATAGTGTGGGGCAGAGGGAGGACCCTTGGGGGACTCCGCAGATGATCTTGGTAGCGGTGGAGTGGAAAGGTGGAAGGCGGACTTTGGGTCCGGTCGGTGAGTAAGGAGGTGAGCCAGTCTAAGGCTTTGTGGTGAATTCCTGTGTTGTGGAGGCGTGTGCGGAGTGTGTGGTGGCAGACAGTGTCAAAGGCTGCGGAGAGGTCTAGGAGGATGAGTGCGACGGTCTCGCCTTTGTCGACTTTGGTCCTGATGTCGTCAGTGCATGAGATTAGGGCGGTTTACGTGCTGTGGTTCTTGCGGAACCCAGATTGTGAGGGGTCAAGAGTGTTGTTTTCTTCAAGAAAGTGGGATAGGCGGGCGTTGACTAGTTTCTCTGCAACCTTGGCGGGTAAAGGGAGGAGGGAGATGGGGCAATAGTTGGAGAGGACCTCCGGGTCGGCTTTGTTTTTTTTAAGGAGAGCAGTGATTTCTGCGTGCTTCCAGGGGTCTGGTTAGGTGGTGGAGTCGAAAGAGGAGTTGATTATGTCACGTAGTATGGGGGCGATGGTTGGGCTGGCTTTGTTGTAGATGCGATGAGGACAGGGGTCGGAGAGGGATCCGGAGTGGATGGAGTTCATGTTGTTTTCGGTTTCTTCATGTGTGGTGGGGGCCCAGGTGGTGAGTGTGTTGGGGGGGTCATGAGTTGGGTGAGTGAGAGGTGTGTGTGGTCAGTGGGTGGTATGAAGCTGTTGTGGATGTCCAGGATTTTGTGGTGGAAGTGGTTGGAGAGGGTGTCACATAGGGGCTGTGTGTGTGTGGGGTCTATGTTGCTGGCTTTGGGTTTGGCTAGCTCTTTAATGATGGTGAAGAGTTCTTTGCTGTTTTGGGAGTTGTTGTCAAGGCGTGTCTTGTAGTAATCTCTTTTGGTGGTGCGTATGAGTTGGTGACGGGTGTGAATAGTTTTGAGGGTGGAGAAGTTGGTTGTAGAGGGTTCTTGCCGCCATATTTTCTCCGCTTGGTGGCATTTGAGATTGGAGTCTTGGAGTTCGGGGGTGAACCATGGGGCGTTCTTGATGTTGCGGGTGGCGATGTGTTTTCTGAGGGGGGCTAGTGTGTCTGCGCAGGAAGTGATCCATTTAGAGAGGTTGTGTGCTACTGCTTTGGGGTCGTTGGTGTGGGGGAGAGGTTGTGAGCCAGTTGGGAGTTCAGGCGTTCTGTGGGGATCTTGTCCCATATGCGGTAGGGTGCGGTGTGTTGATAGTGGTGTGTGGGGGGTTTGGTGAAGGAGAAGTAGACGCAGTGGTGGTCAGACCAGTGGAGTTCAGTGGTGTGGGTGTAGGCTATGTGTTGGCTTGAGGTGAAAATTGCGTCGAGCGTGTGTCCTGCTGAGTGGGTGGGTGCGGTGACCAGCTGTTTGAGTCCGAGGTTGGTGAGGTTGTCTATGAGGGAGGTTGAGTTGTGGTCTTGAAGGTTCTCCAAGTGAAAGTTGAAATCACAGAGGAGGATGTAGTCTGTGGAGGTGAGGGCATGCAAGCTGATGGTGTCGGCGATGGTGTCGCAGAAGGCGGGGCGTGGTCCTGGTGGTCTGTAGATTAGTGTACCTCTGAGGGTGGAGTTGTTGTTAATGTGGATTAGGAAGTGCATGTGTTCTGTGTTGTCGATAGTGTCTTGGGAGCACGTGGTGACTTTGATGGTATCCCTGTGTAGGATGGTGATGCCTCCACCTGGCCTGTTGAGGCGGTCTTTGCGTTGGAGTTTGAATCCCTTGGGGGTGGTGATGGCTATGTCGGGTTCTGAGGAGGGGTTGGCCCAGGTTTCCGTGAGGACGGCGATGTCAGGTGAGTGTGATGTGATGAGGTTCCAGAGTTCTATGGCATGTTTGTGAAGGTAGCGGGTGTTGAGGAGCAGGCAATTGAGGTGGTTGTGGTGGGTGGTGTTGGTGTGGTCCAAGAGGGTGTTGTTGCGGGGTGTGTTCTGGTTGTGGGGTGGTGTGCGGAGGGGCTGGTTGGTGGGGTGGGGGCAGAGCAAGTGAGTATTGCATTGGGGGTGTTGTGTTTTTTGTTGGGGGGTCGCTATGGTTGGTGTGTGGTGTGAGGGATGAGGAGCAGGAGAAATGACAGGTGTAGCAGGTGAAGGGGCCATGAGTGTGTGTGGGGCTGGAAAGGGTGCAGGTGGGGCGAGGGAATGGGTTGAGTGAGTGGAGGGTGAGGGGGGAGTAGATTTGTCTGAGGGGAGCAGGGGAACTGGCGCTGGGCGCGGTATTGGCGTGGACGGGCGCAGACAGGCTTGCCTTTGGCGCACCTTCGGCGCCACGGCTGCCATAAATAGGGAGGAGGGAGGGTGTGGCAGCTGGGAGGAGGGAGGGCTGGGTGAATGGGAAGGCAGGGGGGGTGGGGCCGCAGGGATTAGCAGCGGCGGGAAAACTGGACGGAGAGGAGGTGGGGGGAGGGGCCGCAGGGATGTAGTGGCAGGGGTTTTAGAAAAGAAAATGGATGAAGGCTGGGAATGAAACAACCGGCAAAGTGGAGGCGGCGCAGGGTGGCGGCGCGAGGAGCGACCTGCCTGCGGGAAGCTGCATTGCAGATACTTTGAATCTGCAATGAGATATTGATGTTGGATGTGCACCAATACATAGCCCTGAATGTGCAGAAAAAATATAGGGGCCTATTCACAAACCGCATTATTTGCTACGTAAAATAGTACTACTCAGATACCACAAAAAGCTATTCACAAACCTATAGGTGGAGATCTCTGCCTGGCCTATCCTTTCTGCTCTCCATGCATATAGGTATTATACAAATCACGGCAATAAACAAGGGGATGGGGAGGAATATTGGTCCAGTGTATAGCCTCCCAAGAGATATGCTAATAAAGATAATACACTGTTCCAGCTAGAAAGAGAAAGGATATGTCAGAGGGGTCCTAATTTTTAGGAGCAAAAAACCTCACACACCCAGAAGGGTGTCATGCTTCATCATCGGAGTTGCTCCTCGTCAGACCGGCGCTGCAATGTCTGACGGGCACCACCCCAAATGGGGGGGCTCTTTGCCGGAGATCTTATCTGAGATGATGCCACGACCCTAGGTGTGAGTGTAAAGGAAGGAGATAAAAAAAGAAGGATGTTTAAAATTGACTCTCTAAACGTCAAGAGAATAATCTGTTTAAACTAACATTCCATAGGAACAAATGTTAAAATAATTAAATTAGTTATATATTACAGAGTGGCATTAGCCACTCTGTAGTTACAGTCAGGATTCCCAGTTATAGGAATTCTGTGTAATTGCGCTCATAAATAACTTTGCCCCTGTTTGATGATTCTTCACAAAAAATTCCAGACCCTTAGCTTTTTCTAAACTGGCAGAGGATGGAAAGTTTCATGATGATTTTTCGAGGAGGTGCAAAGATAAAAGGTGGGTCCCAATACGCGTTTTTCCACCAATGCATTTTCCATACAATATTTGTATCTCATGTAGCGCGAAAATGGCTGAATGGATTGCCATGAAGTTTGGCAGGATTATACATTATGGTTGGCAGATTATCCTTCTGGGTCCTACAGGGAAGGAGGGTAAGTATTTTTTAAGTTATATGGCATTTAAACTTAGTGATATCTGTTGTCATTGTAGTATTGCAAAATGTTGCATATTTTGTGCAACTACTGTGGTGCTTAGCGATGAGAAGTTGTAATGTGATTGGCTGATGACTGCCTTTATAAAAATTAAAGACAGCAATATTTTTAGTATACTTTGGCTGTGTTCTGCATTACACCCTTAAATATAGATAAGTATTAGGGTTGATATTTTTTCCCTACCTATTACCACTTAATTAATTTGGTAATAGGTAACAATAATTTATAAGTTTCTATATATTTTTTAAAAATGAACAGTGTACCTCAGTACTGCCTTGGAAGTACAACAGTGCTTAACATAAACTGAAAAAAATAAAAATCTTAAAAAATGTAAAATACAAATGAATAATTAAACATCCAGTGTATTTTTTACATATATATTTCTTTAAAAAATAAACTCTATGGAGTACTGTGGTAATACCTATAAATTACCTTGCTAATTTAAAACTTATTTAAAGAGCTTGCTTTTCCATTAAGTGCTGTGAAAATATAGAGAAACATATAAATACATTTATCAAACAATAAAACCTACTGTTTACCTATATTTAAGGTCCTAACACAGTGAAAGTGCTGAAACTACATGGCTGCCTTTTCTGTTTTGTAAAGCTAGCCATTAGCCCATCACAAACTGCCTTCTCATTAGTATTTACCGCAGTATACCGCAAAGTTACCTCTGTATACCGCAGTATGGTATGTAACTAGTATTTCAACACTCATAACTTTAACACTACTTATACTGTTTACACCTAGTACCAAAAATTAACATTTACGCCTTATAATCTATATTCCTGCCATCTACATCCATTCATCCAATTTCACGCTACAGTGTGCAAAATACCACACTCTATGCCACTCTACTGTTCACTATTACACTCTCCGCCACTCCACTTTATGTCACTGGACTACAGGCCACTCCACTTTATGGCACTCAACTGTATACCATTCCAGTGTAGCCCACTCCACTGAACGTCCATTCACTGTATGATACTCCACTCTAGCTTTTCCACTCTAGGCAAATCCAATCTATAACACTACACTTTATGCTAATCCACTCCATAGCAGTCCACTGTACGCCACTCCATTATAATTGCGACAACAGTGGTCTTCAAACCTTTTAATGCCGTGTCCCCAGGAAAAAAATCATTGGGACCCCCCCTCTGAATTTTCCACAATTGTTCTAGTAAATTGGCATGGTTTAAATATGTCTAGACTATGCTGTCATATACATGATGGCAAACATACAATTCTGATCAGGCAGGCTTACGAACATGTAAACGCATCCACAGTGTGATTATTAGAAGTGGGGGGTAGGGTGAAGTGGGGATTTTAAAGAGCATTTGGAGTCCCTTCCCTTTTTAGACATACTCCCAGCTTGGATATAAATGACAACACATGTTAGTGATGGTCCATTACAGAGCGGTTTACTACTGCTCATTTTTTTCTAGCTTAAAACAAAGGCCTGTTATCCACATAATACTTCTCTTGGCCAGACTCTGGCACCCCACTGGAATCATTTGAGGCCCCCTTATGAGGGCCTGCCCACTAGTTTGAAGACCCCTGCCCTAGAATATGTGGTCTTCACTGTACGCCACCCCACGATATGCCACTTAATTGTACACTATTCTGTTCTGTGACACTCCACAATATACTATTCCACTGTACACCACTACAGTCTACTTAAACCCACTCTACACCGCTCCACTGTACACCACTCAACTCTATGCCACTTTACTGCATGCTATTCTACTCTACGCCACTCCACTCTATACTATTACAGTGTTTGCCAGTCCACTCTTGCACACTCCACTCTGTGCCACTGCAGTCTACACCACTCCACTGTAAACTATTTCACTTTACATCATTCCACTCTACACTACTCAACTCTATACCACTCGACTGTATGTTGTGCCACTGAATGCCCCAAAGTCTGCCTTACTCTACTGTATGCCACTCCACTCTACACCTCTCCCGTTTTTGCTGTTCTGCTGTATGCTTTTACACTCTACCCCACTCCACTGTACGCTATACTATTCCAGTGTATTCCAGTCTACTCTACATTACTGCTTTCTACAACACTCCACTGTATGACATTCTACTCTTTGCCACTCCACTGTACACTACTTCACTGTACCCCACTTCACTCTAAGCCACTCCACTATATGCTATTCTACTCTGCACCACTCCACTGTACGCCACCCCACTGTACCCTACTTCACTCTAAGACACTCCACAATATGCTATTCTACTGTATGCAACTAGACTCTATGGCACTCAACACTATGCAATTAGACTCTGCGCCACTCAAATCTACCCCTCTCCGGTGTAAACTACTCAATTGTACGCCACTCCACTGTATAGCACTCCACTGAACGGTATCCCAATCAATCAATCAAACATTTATAGAGCACAGCAAATCACCTGTGATGATCTTGAAGCGTTGGAGCTGTGTGCTGCTGCAAAGAGGAATGATGATTCGAACATCCAGGTCTTTAGTTCTCTTCTGAATAGCTGGAATGACGGTGTGGTCCTGAGTTGCAGGGGGAGGTTGTTCCAAGACTTGGCTGCCAGGTGTGAGAAAGAGCGTCTTCTGCTTTTGGCTCAACGGATCCATGGGGCGTCAACGAGGGAGAGGGAAGCTGATTGGAGGTGTCTGGTTGGTTGGTGGAAGGTCAGGCGTTTGTTGATGTATGCTGATCCTTCCTTGTATTGGACCCTGTAGGCGTGGGTCAGCGTCTTGAACTGGCAGCTCTTCTGAATCGGGAGCCAGTGTAGTTTTTTGAGATGGGGTGTGATGTGGGTCCTTCTGGGGAGGTCTATATCACTCTACTCTTATCCCCTCCAGTTTACACCATTCCACTGTATGCCACTCTGCTTTTACTCTACTCCACTCTATGCAATTGCACTGTACTCTGCTGTATTCCACTACATTTCACTCCACTCTACAACAGTAAATTTGATGATCTAAAAAAGTTTTTACTAGAAAAGTTGTTGCATTTAAATGAAAAAACAAAGGATAAACCTTTATTATAGTTAGGAAAACTTTATTTAATCTTTATATACATACCAAACTTAAACCACCTAAATATGACAAAACCTATACTGATAGTTATACCTTCAATTTATAATTTAAGCGCCACCTTGACATTATTCTAACTGTATTGTTTCTTCATCTACAAACCAAACAAACTGCCAAAAATGCTAAACTCTTAACTTATACCTTATGCAACACTTCAAATATTATAACTTGTGCACATCCATACATAGTGTATTCAACTCAATGGTATAGAGGTGCACGAATTATGGTAAGTTTTGGGTAGGGCGTGAATTATAACTTTAAGTTACAAATATATTACATTTGAATTTCTAAGGTTTGTGTAATTTAAGTTGGTTTTGTGTAGACCTAACGTTTTCCTAACTGTAATTAATTGTAAACTTTTGATTTTTAATTGAATTTGTATGTTTTTTTAAATTGATCCAATCATATAATGTTGTTTATTATGTCATGAATTTTTTTAAAGCTTCTTTTGGTACTGCTGTACCTCCATAAAATTTGAAAATGATATGTACACCAAAGATTTATTTTTAAATGAAAATATGGCCCTAGGTTTTGATAGCTAGTTTTGTGTTTTAATGGAATGTGTGTTAGCATTGTAACTGTACGTTGTATTTGTGAACTTTAGAGGTACCACAATAGTATTGAGATATTACAGTGGTGCTTTCACTTTTGTTAAACAGTTTTTCATTAGCTTCGAGCTTGCTTGCATTGGGCCACTTTGTAAACCCTTGCGCCACATTATGCCGGTGCCAGGCATAATGTATGCATTAGGAGGGCTGAAAATCTTTTGCAAAGAAATCTTACAAATATGCATGATAAATGCCTTTCTAATACTTGTTACAAGTCATTGCTAAAGACTAGTGCGAACACGTTTTCCCTCACCTTTCCCAGAATTCATAAAATGCTTCCTTTCCTCAGGTCGATGGATTTTTTTGCTCAGTGAAGAGTGTGGTAACCGTTTACAATCAATTCAACCCCAGGGCCACGGAAGAACACTCCAATCACTGAAAGTTTCAAAGCTTTATTTTATAACCACAAAGCCAAAGTCACATAAATTTTGTGCAATATCACATTGTAAAGATAAATGAACACCACAGGCTGACCAAATCTACAAAACAAATTGAATCTACTCAACATCAACACCATTAAACATTCAAAAAGAATAATGCATATTAATAAAGCAATCACTTGTTAGACAAAGACATTTTTCAGCTCAGACAGTGAACACATTAGTCATATCAACATCATAGATTCAGAATTCAGGGATTGGAACATAGGTTCTCCCCACTACTAACCAAATCAGGACAAGCAAGTGTGGGAGCAAGCTACACATGTGGGCAAAAGTAAAAAAGAAAAGACAAAAACATTTTGGAAAACATCGGACAAAGTTAAACTAAGAAAAATAAAAAAAGGTGTCAGCATGGTAACTCTGCTTAGAAAAGCAGGTCAGAGGAAAATAAAATTTGCATTAGAATAGACCTTTCATAGGTAAGCATTCAATTCAGTTTCGTCAGCAAAGCATGTAGATCATCAAGAAAGTCCGTTAGAAGCACCATCAGGGGGGAAAGTGCAGAACATGAGCTGCACACGGAAATCAGGAAATATCCAAGGGCACAAGTTACCAGAACAAGATTCATGAGGGGACTACCACTAAAAGGTACAAGTCCTTCTCTGATTAGGCATACTCAAATAACTTTGATTGGTCCATTCAATGAGTCCACATTACGTAAATAGGGCATTATCCAATAGAAATGAACACACATGTCAATTTTGAAACATCAGGAAAATCCCTCAGGGTTGGTGTGAAGTCATCTCTCCTTTTCGTGTGACTCCAGTAGTTTAAAAATGTGTACATCACTTATTGTAATCCATGTTCCTTCCCATGGCACAAGACGGTTTTCACCTTTCTTATGGGAACAGTCCCATTAAACAATAATACTACTCTCCTTTCAGTCATCATGTTCTAATGTTGAAACACTCAAGGACACTGCAGTGTTAAACTTACACGTAATATAATAGCACACTTTACTAATCATGTGAAACAACCTAATGGAAAACTTGATGTCAGAGAAAAAGAAATGACTCAAGAGTTTATGCTGCTGCAAATATAAAGACTTCAGGCCTCGTTATGCTAACACAAGAAATATAGGGCCTCATTCTGACCCGAGGCCGGCTGAAGCACCGCCAACAGGCTGGCGGTGCTTCATTTTGTATTCCGAGCCGCGGTCGCCCAGCCGGGTCCGGCGTTTTTCTGCCGGATTTCCCCCGGCTGGGGGAATCCTCCATGGCGGCGCTGCTTGCAGCGCCGCCATGGGGATTACGACCCCCTTCCCGCCAGCCTGTAAACAGGATGGCGGGAACGGGTGTCGTGGGGCCCCCTAACAGGGCCCCATAAAGATTTTCACTGTCTGCTTAGCAGACAGTGAAAATTGCGACGGGTGCAACTGCACCCGTCGCACCCCTGCAACTCCGCCAGAAACAGGATGGCGGGAACGGGTGTTGTGGGGCCCCTGGGTGCCCCTGCACTGCCCATGCCACTGGCATGGGCAGTGCAGGAGCCCCCTAACAGGGCCCCATAAAGATTTTCACTGTCTGCTTAGCAGACAGTGAAAATCGCGACGGGTGCAATTGCACCCGTCGCACCCCTGCAACTCCGCCGGCTCCATTCGGAGCCGGCTTTCTTGTTGCAGGGCCTTTCCCGCTGGGCCGGCGGGCGCTCTTTTGGCGGTCGCCCGCCTGCCCAGCGGGAAAGCCAGAATTGCATCCGCGGTCTTCTGACTGCGGAGCGGCCATTTGGCGTTCCCGCCAGGCGGGCGGCTCCCGCCGCCCGCCAGGGTCTGAATGACCCTCATAATGCGTTAATATTGTCATTAATAGAACACACATAAAATGAAAACTTATAAATTAAGTATTAGTAATATAGCATCAAAATATGCAAAGGCATTGCATTAATAATAATTGCAATCTTTGTTAAGACATCACATCAAAAACAACAAATATGTGCATTTAATTTTCTGCACACAAAACGTTATACTAATTAATCATAAATCATTATCAATCATATTCATTTCTACTAATAATAATTCATTCTAATGATTAAAATATATTTCAACATTGATAAATCATGTTAGCACTTTGTCAGTTCTGGTAGGCACAATGTCTGCCATAATATAAATGTGTACACTTTTAAAATATGTGTCAAAACAGCTTTCTCTACGTTTGGCTTTTCAAACATGAATACAAATGTTACCTGATGTTGACTTCTGGTGCACTAAAAAGCATTACCAAAATTTAAGCCCCAACAGTCCCTCCTCTGACAGCAAATTATGCTGTCACAAAAAGGACACCTCTCCTTTAAATGAGACAACTCAAGGTCTTGGGGTCTGATAATGTAATGACCTTGGCCTACAGAAATTCTCAATTCTTTTTAAGTTCTTGTAATAACTGTTCATCATTTTCTCCATCTCAGTCTCTTCCCTCCTCTGTTTATTCTTAGCTCTTTGTACTTTCCAAAATCTGTATAACTTGTAAAATTGTTGTGATAAACTTCTTTTTGTAATAAGGGGCCGGCAGTTTGATGACGTGTTTCAACACCTTTATTTATTATAATTATTTATTATGAGCGCTCTATTTGTCATTAAATGTCTCTTCTTTCTTCCTCAGGTCGTATGTCCATGCACTGGAGGATCCCGCTGAGTACCTCAGGGAGAAAAAGAAGGGAAGCGCAGTTAAGTCTTTCTGTTCTGTTTATTAATGTATACCTGTCACCAATCGCCCAGTGACCTCTCACTCGGTAAGTTGTTTTATGTTTCTCGGGGTAGTTAGTTGGCTTGTTTTGTTTAGACCCCTTCTCACAATGAATATTGTAAGATGTGGGAAGAATTATAGTTCAAAAAACTGGTACTGCATTAAGTGGTTACTTTGTGAACAAGGATGTGAAAAGAATAGGAATACGAAAAGAAAAATAGTGAGCAGGTCAGGGTTTGTATTGTCTGTATCACACGCGTTCTCCCCTGGAACATGGCTGGGTCTGGAAGTGTCTCAGCGGGCTCCTTCCCGTTGTGCTTCAGCCGGCACTGGGTGGGGTACGCTTTCCACCACGACCAGTGCAGGGAACTCGTCCGCTTTTGGACATTTGGCAGCTTCAGTCTTTTCTCCCATATTGACTTCTTCCACCAATGGAGTCCCGTTGCTCTGGTTCCTTGCGCCGCCTCCTGGATCCTCTCGCTTTGCTCCCTGACTCTCCGTATCCTGGAGGTTTTGAGCACAGACATCGAAAGGGGACTCAGCCCACTGCTTTTTGTTGCCCCCCAATTTAAAAGACCCACTCTCTACTTCCTGTTGAATAAAAAGACGGCTAGAATCAGAATCGACAGGGAGTGGATGAGAAAGCATTGTCTGCTTTGAGGTTCCCTCTAGCTCGTGACAAAAATCTAAGTGCAACTATAGCACACGATGTCACAAACAACAAAGGTCTCAGGATCATTCTCACCATTCCCTTTCCCAAATCTCCATACCATGATCCAACATCAGCAAATCCTTTACCTATTGTCCCCCAGATACCTGTCTCCTTCAGATCTTTTCAGGTCATTTTTCAGATTTGTCATATTCAATATGAACCTCCTTATCTCTTTCTATTGTCTGGAATGAATGTACAACAGTGTTGCAGACTCTGCCTTCCTTCACCATGCAAAACCATTGATCTCATAGCAACCATTTCTGTATCCACACACAACATAATCAGTACACATCTTGTCCACAATTGTTGATAACTTTATAATCTTGATATCATGCAAGATCACACCAACTGATGGAATAAAGGCACCAAATATATCACCTGCAATCTCTGTTCCACTAGCTTCTCTTCTTTTCCTGGATATAGGTCTCTGTCTCCAAACTGGATTGTCAGAAGTTTCCACATGGTAGAATTTCGGGAAAACTACCCCTAAGTAACATGTACCATACTAGTCTTTCAGCAGCTTGTAAAAGGCATTTTTCCCACAAATGAAGTACGGCAGGGTCCTGTCATTTAACATAAAATTCAAAACACTTTTAAACAAAAACACGTCTACATTCACTGGTCCCTACAAACTTATTGTCAGTCTTTGACTGTGGCCTGTGTATACATAGCTTCTTTACATGTTGCCAATATAAAGCTAAGTGTCCTTGTGTATCACCACCTGAAAAATGGGTAACATCTTTCTGCCAAGCCTGTAAAACTACTTCTTTTTTTATTTTGGTTTTCATTGCTTTTCTCCTGGTCATCCACTTGCTTAATGAAATCTTTCTCTACTTGTGAGAGAATGCATGTTAAATTATTCTGCGCATAAGCAGTTCCAAAAGTTAGGGTCGGTTTAAGGAAACCTTACACTATGTCTCTATTGATAGCTTTAGCAATACTACTCAAATGCTGGTTAATAGGCACAAAGGAAAAGACAAGGTCTACATTGAAATAGAACTATTGTATAAACTCTTGATTATACAATTGGGTTAATATGAGACTCAACTAATTCCATATGTTAAAGGCAGAATGTGATAGGTGATTTCTTCCTGCACTGATGAAGGGATCTGTGTACACACATGACAATAACGCATATCCATAGTTTCAATGTATTTATACAGTACTTTTAGTATACATTTGAAGAAAAATTTCCCTTTGAGCCGCCAAGATGAAGCAATCTCTCATCATCATACAAAGTATCTCGTCTTGTACGCGACTCCTCATGCACTGGTGTAACTGTGCTCTGACCTTTGTTTTTCACAGACACACTCAAACCAGCAATTAATAAAATGCTCACAATCACACACACTATTGCTAAACCTATACACACATACTTACACTTACTCCGTGTACCTTGATCCGGATTTATGACTTGTTTAGAGTCAGACCAAAACACCAAATTCAAAAATCAAAAAGCAAAAATGAAATGAAAAATATGAAGCGGCCTTTAAAATGTTTTTTCTCTTAGCGTGAGCAAAGCAAAAATCAAATCTAAAATATTTTCAAACTCTATTGCACTTATTTACAACAGTTCTTCATCTTTCAAAAGTTCAGCAAGTTTTTCTTTTCTTGCAAAGTTTCAAAATCTGTACCAAAAATTCAAATGTCTCTACAGGGGTGTGGAATTTAATAAAATATCTACTTGCCCATGAGACAGGTTGCTTCTTAAATCTACTTGTCCTGTAAAAATATCTTCTTGTGTCTTTGGTGCCATGTAAGAGCTCTAATAGTAGCCTCTCTGGTTATGCCAGGGCTACTACTATAGTAGGACTTGAATACTTGCAATTTCAATCCCTACTATAGCAATTTCCTTATTTTGCCACCTTTTCGCAGATCTACATACTGGGGCTGGAGGAAGCAGTAAGCAATACTTCCAGGGTTTGAATGCCTTTGAGTCTGCAAACCTACTAACCTGCATGTTTGAAGGATTTTCACCAGCTCTTCTTCAATTTTTTCCCATAATGAGAAACGTTGGAAATGTACTCCTGACAATGGCAGAAGTAGAAGTTCTTCCAGGGTTGGGAAAAAAGTGGTTGGAGGGGAAAGTGAACTTGTAAACGCTCAATAGATTTTCACATGAGCAAATCTACACATGCATATTTGCTCTTGCTAAAATACAGTTCACAAATATTTTCTAGGAGTATGATTTCCTGGTCTACTTCTGTAAGTTCCTGTGAATTCATGAAAGCCACTAATTCAAAGACATATACCATGGGTGCACTTTTGTGACTTTCTTTAAGAATTGGTTCCCTAATTAGGTCTGGAGTTAACAAAGCCATTTTGTTTTTATTAAACTTCTATTCCTCTCTCTATCTAACGGTTGGCTTTACTGTGAGTGATCGCATTCTTTTCTTACACAAGGAGCATATTGGCACACAAAGTAGCTTTGTTCAGTGCCAGAAACTACTGTGGCAATCAGTGGTGTAAAGAGCCTGGAGGCCCCCCTCCAGACTCACTCAGGGCAGATGCTGTGCTGAGAGGGCCCCAGGGAGGGAGGCTGCAGAGCCTTAGTTATGCCACTGGTGGCAATGTGTGCTTTTTGAGAAAAAAACTGTTTTTTTCTTTTTGACAGAGTTTGTTACAATGGTGAGGACCTGGCAGCTCCCACAACAAGAAAGGGTTACAAAAGCCATGTCAAAACAAGACACACATTGATGAAACCAAAAGACTCGCTAAAATGTTGGCTCGGTTAGCTTTGCCAGTGCTTGTTTATTTTCATGCTTTCCATAATCTTGTTGAAAATTGTTACACTGATTTTCCATTAGGAATATTTTTGGGAAATACTAACATACATCGACACATTTTACCAAATGATGCTTCAAAGAAATAGCACCTAAAATTTAATATTAGCGAAACATTTTTTTCTGAACATTTTATTTCGAAAGCAAATAATCATCACTGTTACAAGCTTCTGCAAACACATGCATCCAATCAGAGAGCATTCTGGGAGCATAATACTTTGCCTCATATTGTTAAACTTTTCAAATATATGTTTACAATGTTTTTTTAGTTTTTTTTTACTAGAACCACTGTCAGTAGTGCAGTGTGACCCTAAAACGTTTATTTACAGCGCTCACCCTAATAATGAAGGCTTTTCATTTATGAACCATAAATACAAATTTGAACAACATTAACCTATGGACACACATATTACCTCAACTGCAGACAGTTCCCTTCTTTGTAAACTGGTACCCAAAGGGTTTGTGTTGCAGGGGCTGGACCTACTTGTCCCAAGGGCAAAATAAACATGAGAACTTGTTGCCCTTGATCTCAAACAATATGTCCCAGGTGATAGGAATTCCACATCCCTGCTCTAGTAATACACCAGCTGGTAACCACTGATTAGCACTTCCAGCATGTAATGTCTCTGCTCATAAAGCAGCAATTAAATTTTAAAGTTCTGTTCAAGAGCAATTTCAAATTCCAAAATGTTCAGCTAGATTCAAATTGTCAAGACAAAAGGCAATAAATTCCTTCTCCCATTGATTAGCAGCAAAGTATGTCCATTCAGGTGCTGAGTGCCTGCGACTGGGCACTCTTTTTCTTTTTGATATCCTTACTGCTCAATTTTCACTGTCACTTTGATCCGATTTTTCAACTACTTCAATTATAGTTAGAAGCACATCTGCTATTGGGTCTGGACTTTTTGCAGGCCGTTGGTCTCCTCTCACAGCCGTGCTTTCTTCTGGTCTCTTTTCTTTGCCCATCTGCCTTCCCATTTATTTAATGCTCCCCACATTTAAATGTTCAGAATTCACTCTTTAATGTGCATTCTCATGCCAGGTGATGTCACATTTACAATGTCTTCGAAACTAAATTCTAATCTGTAACTCCATCTCAAGGGCTTTGATTTCTCTAAATCGACATCATATTTTCAGCCAATTACATTAATTTCCCATAAGCCTGTCCTGCACATTTTGTGACATCTTTGCACATGAAGCTCAGTTCTTCTTCATTATACGTATCCAATCTTTCCAGCTCAAGTGTTCCCTGAATTGTTTCATTGAAATCTAAGTTTAATCTAGGCACATTCACTGTCTGTCACTATTGTTTACCATACCGGTTGCTCCACTCAGACTGTCTAACCACTCAGTCAGTTGCTGTGTGGAAATTCCCTGCAAACTGATGTTGTTTACCTGTGTCATGTTCTATGGCGTATTACATGGTACCCTCATAATCTGTTCTGGTGAAGACGTGTTTAACTGGAGCTCCTGGAGGACATCTCACATCTATTATTGGGCCTATTAAATCTAACATCTGGTTGGGGTCTGCAATCCTCATGGGGGCAAAGCTAGAACAGACGTGGCTAATCTTTCCATTTCCAAATTAGTTAAGTACACTGATTTTGCATATCGCTCGGTGAAACCCTTGCAGACACTGGATTTGGGTCTGGAGGCTACTCCCAGTATTACATGGAGCATACAGTGGGACAACTTGACCTATGGTTACAGGGACTGTCAATGCATTGGGTCCTGTCTGATTTTGCAGAATCATCACCCCTGTACTTGGACCTGTTATTATTGTACTGAAAGTCTGTCCTGATTGATTCAGGGCAATATATGGGGTTGTCGCTAATGGAGACTACATGGGCATTGTCTGTCTCTGATTAAAATTTTGCAAGGATGCTTTCACATTAGGTGTTGATTCCATCTGTACCATGTTTGTCCTTGGCTTTACTTGATTCACAACTGAGCTCATAATTTGCTGTGCTGAACTAGCAACAGGAACTGCAGGATAAATTGTGGGTACCTACATCACTGAATTGACAGGTGTACTCAGGACTACCTGAATCAGACTGTGAAACTGGAGCTGTAGGCACACTCGGGTCTACATTCTGAACTACTTTGTCAACTGAACGATATGCTGGGAACGAGTCATTAAAAGCTGATTTATAATCTTGTCTTCTGAGTCACTTTCATGTATCTCTCCCCCCCGTCCCGACACCCCCTCTGTTACCTATCTTCCTATCCTCTCACTCTACCTCTCACCCTCACCCACCTCTACCACCCCTCCTCCCCTATCTTCTCAACCCTACTCCTATCTATCTCCCTATTCTCCTAAAGCTCTAACACACACCCCCCTCCCCCAGCTCTTCTCACTCTACCTGTCCCCCCTCCCTCGCGCTTTCCCGCCGTGACCTCCTGCACGCCCCCGCCCCCCAGCTCCCATTCGCCCCCAGCTGACCCCTCCCCCCCCTCCTCCCTCTTGTGGCGGCCGCTGCGCGACCGCGCCGCTGGCGCGCCAGAGGCGAGCCCGTCTGCACCCGTCCGTGCCTGGCCCGTGCCCAGCGCCACGACCCCTGGTCCCCAGCTCTCCCGTACCCCGCTGACCCGCTACGACCCCACCAACCTCCACGCCCTCAACCCCGGGCGCTCCAACACCTGCTTCCAAGCCCACCCCAAACGCACCCATGGACCCTTCGCCTGTAACTCCTGCAAACGCATCTTCCACCACGCAACTACCACGACCACCAGCCCACGCGCCATCAACCACCTCAAATGCATCCTGGTCAACGCTCGCTCTGTCCACAAACACGCCGTTGAACTCTGGGACCTCCTGGACTCCACAGCTCCGAACGTCGCCTTCATCACGGAAACCTGGATGAACGCATCATCAGCTCCAGACATCGCCACTGCCATCCCCGAAGGCTACAAGATCTCCAGAAAAGACCGCACCAACCAAGTAGGAGGAGGTATCGCCATCGTCTTCAAAGACTCCATCAGCGTCACCACCTCCACCGAAGACACCCCTGTCGCCGCTGAACATCTGCATTTTCAGATTCGCACCGACCCCAGGACCACCCTCAGAGGATCCCTCGTCTACCGTCCCCCCCGACCGCGCGCCCCTTTCAGCGACGCAATCGCCGACTTCATCTCCCCGCACGCCCTCGCCTCGCCGGACTACATCCTCCTAGGCGACCTCAACTTCCATCTGGAACAGAACAACGACCCCAACACCACCGCCCTGCTCGACAACCTCGACAACCTCGGCCTCAAGCAACTGGTGAACACCGCCACCCACATCGCCGGACACACGCTTGACCCTATCTTCTCCGCCAGCAAACACATCTTTTTCAGCCACACCTCCGCTCTACACTGGACCGACCACAGCTGTGTCCACTTCACATTCCGACGTGAGACCCGCCACCTCCGCACTCAACCCATCCCTCGTCGACAGTGGAACAAGATCCCCGAAGAGCAACTCTTCTCCGCACTCGCCGCCAACCAACCCACCCTCACCACCGACCCCAACGACGCAGCCCTCAGCCTCACAAACTGGATCTCCAACTGCGCAGACAAACTTGCTCCCCTCAAACGCACGCATCGACAGGCCAACACCAAAAAACCTCTCTGGTTCTCTGACACCCTCAAAGAAAACTTGTTGCGCCCTCAAGAAGGCCTGGCGCAAGGACCACACCACTGACAACATGAACGCCCTCAAGAACGCTACCCGCGAACATCACCACCTGATCCGTGCTGCCAAAAGGAACTTTTTCACCGACAAACTGGACAAAAACAGCCACAACAGCAGAGAACTTTTTAGCATCGTCAAGGAGTTCTCCAACCCCAACGCCAACGCCGTCACGCCCTCACAGGATTTGTGCGAATCCCTCGCCACCTTCTTCCATCGCAAGATCAGCGACCTCCACGACAGCTTCGGACACCAGAACCAACCAAGCATCACCGAACCCACACCCCCGGCCATCACCCTCAACGACTGGACCCACATCAACACTGAAGAAACCATATCCATCATGAACTCTATCCACTCCGGCGCCCCTTCGGACCCCTGTTCTCACTTCATCTTTAATAAAGCCGACGACATCATCGCCCCGCACCTCCAGGCCGTCATCAACTCTTCTTTTTCTTCTGCTACCTTCCCCGAATGCTGGAAACACGCCGAAGTCAACGCCCTACTAAAGAAACCTACGGCTGACCCGAGCGACCTGAAAAACTTCCGCCCCATCTCTCTCCTGCCCTTCCCAGCCAAGGTAATAGAGAAGACCGTCAACAAACAGCTGACCACCTTCCTGGAAAACAACAACCTGCTCGACCCTTCACAAACCGGATTCCGAACCAACCACAGCACGGAAACCGCCCTCATCTCAGTCACAGACGACATCAGAACCCTGATGGACAACGGTGAAACAGTCGCCCTCATCCTCCTCGACCTCTCGGCTGCCTTCGACACCGTCTGTCACCGCACCCTAATCACCCGCCTCCGCTCCACTGGGATCCAAGGCCAGGCTCTGGACTGGATCGCCTCATACCTCTCAAACCGTTCCCAAAGAGTTTACCTCCCACCGTTTCGCTCAGACCCCACAGAGATCATCTGCGGCGTACCTCAAGGCTCATCGCTCAGCCCGACACTCTTCAATGTCTACATGAGCCCCCTAGCCGACATCGTACGCAAGCACGACATCATCATCACCTCCTACGCCGACGACACCCAACTTATACTCTCCCTCACCAAGGACCCTGCCAGCGCCAAGACCAACCTACAAGAGTGTATGAAGGACGTCGCAGATTGGATGAGGCTCAGCCGCCTAAAGCTGAACTCTGACAAAACGGAAGTCCTCATCCTCGGCAACACCCCATCTGCTTGGGACGACTCCTGGTGGCCCACGGCCCTCGGCACCGCACTGACCCCCGCAGACCACGCCCGCAACCTCGGCTTCATCTTGGACCCTCTTCTCACCATGACCAAGCAAATCAACGCCGTGTCCTCCGCCTGCTTCCTCACCCTCCGCATGCTCCGCACGATCTTCTGCTGGATCCCCGCAGACACTAGAAAAACCGTGACCCACGCCCTCGTCACGAGCCGCCTGGACTACGGCAACACCCTCTACGCTGGGACCACCGCCAAACTCCAAAAACGCCTGCAACGCATTCAAAACGCCTCGGCCCGCCTCATCCTCGACGTACCCCGCAACAGCCACATCTCTGCACACCTGAGACACCTGCATTGGCTCCCAGTCAGCAAAAGGATCACCTTTCGACTTCTCACCCACGCACACAAAGCCCTCCACAACAAGGGACCGGAATACCTCAACCGACGCCTCAGCTTCTACGTCCCAACCCGCCTCCTCCGTTCCTCTGGCCTCGCGTTCGCTGCCGTCCCTCGCATCCGCCGCTCCATGGCGGGTGGGAGGTCTTTCTCCTTCCTGGCAGCCAAGACCTGGAACTCCCTCCCCACCAGCCTCAGGACCACCCAGGACCACTCCGCATTCCGGAGACTCCTAAAAACCTGGCTTTTCGAGCAGCAGTAACCCCCCCCCTTTCCCCTAGCGCCTTGAGACCCGCACGGGTGAGTAGCACGCTTTATAAATGTTAATGATTGATTGATAGCTGTCTTTTTATTCTCATCTGCTGTCAGCTCTGTTTTGTCTGTCTGCTTCCTTTTTGTTGTAAGTTTTGTACTACCATTCCCTTCTTCTGTAATGGTGGAAACATTCTCACTGCATCTAATGTTTCTTTTCTCCACATTTTCTGTTGTTCATCCCATCTAGCTTCTGCTAATGTCTTCTCTGCCCTCCTCATTCTGTTCTGAAATTGTTCTGTTTCTTTTGTCCAAATAGCAAGAGCTTCAAATTGTGCGGTTCTTGGAGAGGCTTCAATTTGCACAATATTCTCCTCAAATTTTCTAAAATTCTCAAATAAAAGTTCCATAACATGGAAAAGCCAAAGAACCCTTTCTCAGTGATCTTACGCCACTGTTCAACCCAAATGCATGCTGAAACTCCTCTTGCCTCTCTGCTACTTCATATGCCAGTGTTCCTTAGCGTGCTGTCTGCTCACACTCCCTAAATGGAACAAACACATCTCCTCTCAGTGCACTTCTTAAAGCTTTGAACATTTTCATTTTTGCACTAATGTCAGTCAATAATATGAATTTCAATGAAACCAGAAAGTAAATTCAGTGGCACAGTTCTTTTTGCGAGCTGTTCTCAACCAATGGCAGTGCAGTACGGTCCACCAATACGTGCACGGCTTCTCACTAACCAACCTATCTCAGCGCAAAACAAATGTCACACTCACTTCACTCAGCAGCTGCAAGTCGCTTTGCAGCTGTCTATGACACAATTCACACTTACACTAAATGCAATATATTGAAAGCACTAGAAAAACAAAAACCTTTCTGCTCTCTATGAGTAAGACTCAAACGCTTTTGAAAGCTGTACGGCTTACACATCCAACTGTGGCTTTCGCAATTATACAGGTGACCAGCAAGACTCACCCTGATTGATCCGGATCATCCACGTGCACTTAGTATTCACCTAATACCAACCAACAACTCACACTCACTCAAGGAAAACTACTGGTATTGTCAATGGCGCCTCATGACCAATACCTCACTACAGAGAATAAATTAACAAAGTGTCTCCATACGTTTGTGCATTACCTCAGGGTCTTGCACGACAGCAGACCCATCAACAACAACAACAACCGCGGACAATCACTTTGAGTAAGACAACTCCACAAACACCTCACAACATCACACTTCACCGCAATTCGCAGCAAAAAGCACTGTAAGCGCAAATCCCTACTTACACATCCACCATACACTTGTAACACAACGTTGAGACTTCAACAACCTCTCAAACTAACCACAGAACAACTCTTCTACCAAATTTGCCACCCCTTGCAGGATTTGAAATACACTTCCTTTCCTCAGGTTGGAGGATCTTTTCGCTCAGTGAAGAGTGGTAACCAATTCCTATCAATACAACCCCAAGAAAAATGTAAACACCATAACCCATAAGGCCATGGAAGAATACTCCAAACACTGAAAGTTTCAAAGCTTTATTTTGTAACTACAAGGCCAAAGTCACATAACTTGCATGCAAAATCAAATTGTAAAGATAAATAGACACAACAGGCTGACTAAATCTATGAAACAAATTTAATGTACTCACATCAACACCATTAAACATTCAAGAAGAATAATGCAACTCTGTCACCATCGCAACAGAGTTCCGTTCCTGCCCACATATAAATCAAGCACAAAGAGCAGCATAAACAATGTGGATGCCCTTTTATTTTGCAAGGGCTTTCATTAACTAATAAGGCTGTGTTTCTTCATCGCCTTGTACTGTGATACCCAATGAAGGTAGCTCAGTATCCCTTGGCCCAACATATAAACGTTTTTGTTCCATTTTGTTTAAAAAAAAACTAAACAAATTTAGATCAAGTAACCAAAGAAGGACCCTTTCCACACCTTAAACTATATACCTGCGGTTGTAAATCCGTTCAGCCATTTTGCCACTCGGTGGCATGTTTTATTAAGTGACAGTATTTGGTCTGTGGTGGTTCAGTACAAATGGTTTGTCAGGGGCAGAAAATAATTTTCAGAAAGCAGTAACAAAGCAGTGAGTGGCACCTGGTCCTTGATATTTATGGGATAACAGTGGTAGTTAAAGAGGAGCAGTAATTGTCAGAATTGGCTATTTAATAGCTGTTGTTGTTTAGTAGCTGGGAGAGCTACCACTGCCCTCCTCCCAACTGACAAAGGGAAGGCACCTAGAAGAGGCACGCCACAACTGCTTTATCTAGCCTCTTGAAACCTCTTTATGAAAAACAGCAAAAGAGAGACAAAGGTAAATAGAGAAACACATTAGAAATAGCTGTAAATAAAGAGGGTAGTTAGAGGAGCAAACAGGGAGAACAACTAAAGTCTAAAGTCTGACTGAAAAGACCTAAAAAGCTACACACAGCCTCACAGAAGGGTGATTTCTATTAGAGAAGCAACAGCTTTGCTCGGAAAGAGGACAAGAAGCACAAAATCCAAGAGCTTCACACTTGGCTCACCCAGACTCTGCACATTTCCAAACCAGCCAAAGAATCACAAAGTTAACAATAAAAAGATGTTTGGGAAACCCTTGTTGCAGACATCTGCCAGAGTAACAAGATGGGCAAATCCCTGACAGGTTTACTGTTCTTTACACCGAAGGATAAGATATGGGAGGAAGCACTAACAACAGTCCCTGGAATGAGATCAGCAATGTAGAAATACAAGGGTGGGGCACAGGCTGGAGCTAGCAGTATCTTTGCACCTGCACTGCCACAAAATGAAACATGTTATAAATATCTACACGAAAAGTGCAATGATTTGTCACACAAGAGACAGCAACCTGAAGAACTTCTAAGGGATATACAAAAATACAAAATAAAAATATAGAGAAGAGATAACCAACATTGGTGGAAAAGCCACAAAGAGACTATGGGGGTAATTACAACCCTGGCGGAAGGTGTTAAAGCGGCGGTAAGACCGCCAACAGGCTGGCGGTCTTTTTTTGATTATTATGACCATGGCGGTTACTGCCATGGTCATCCGCCGCTTCTCCGTTCCGCCCGCCAGGGCGGAGACGACCGCTGGGCTGGAGACCTGGGTCTCCAGCCCGGCAGCCGTCACAATACCGCCACCGGTATTTTGACCCGGATTACCGCCGTGGATTTCCAGCGGTAGGAACCGCCATGAAATCCATGGCAGTAAGCACTATCAGTGCCAGGGAATTCCTTCCCTGGCACTGATAGGGGTCTCCCCCACCTGCCACCCCCACCCCGACTCCCTCCTCTACCCCCCACCACCCCTGCCACCCCCCAAAGGTGGCAGGGCCCCCCTCCCCACCCCAACCCCCGACATTACCTTACACATGCACACCCGACACGCACACAGGCACCACCAACACACATACACACACACACACCTACATACATGCCAACATCCACACACACAATCAGACACGCACACCCACATTCAAACATACACGCACACATCCATACAGTCATACCTACAGACATAAACGGACTCATTCCCAAAACACGCAACAACCTCGCAAGCATTCACGCACTCACACACCCCCTACATACACAGACGCACACCCCCATGCACCCACACAACACCCCCCCAACCCCTCTCCTAACGGATGATCGACTTGTTCCGTCGATCCGCCGGGAGTGGACGGGAGCCATGGGGGCAGGTCCGCCCAACACCACACCACCAACAGAACACCGCCGCGCAGAATCACAGGACGTGATTAGCTGGGCGGTGTTCTGTTGGCGTAGCGGTGGAGGTGGAGCAACCTCCACTTCCCCGCCGCCCGCCAGTATGGCTGTTGGTGGCTCTCCGTCGGAAAAACGACGGAGGGCAGCCAACGGTCATAATACGCCGAGCGGCAAACCGCCACTACTGGCAGTCTTCCGCACGGCTTTCCCTCGGCGGTCTTGTTAAAAGACCGCCGAGGTTGTAATGACCCCCTATGGGCCTGATTACAACTTTGGAGGAGGTGTTAATCCGTCCCAAAAGTGACGGTAAAGTGACGGATATACCACCAGCCGTATTACGAGTCCATTATATCCTATGGAACTCGTAATACGGCTGGTGGTATATCCGTCACTTTACCGTCACTTTTGGGACGGATTAACACCTCCTCCAAAGTTGTAATCAGGCCCATAAAGTCAGAAAGTGGATGCAAAGTGAAGAACACCACAGAGGCAGACCCACGCACAAGGCTAGTCATACTAGAGAGCTAGAGATACCCCACATGGATCTGTACACTAATACCACACTAGTAATTAGGCCATCACCAAATAAGGATACCCAGGAAAAAGAGAACCAAATACCTACTCACAACAAAGGTAATGTAGACAGAAAACAACCTAATGCATGTGAGGATGAAAATAAAAGAACTAAGACTTTCAAGACCAACATCGCAGAAAACATTTATGAGGCATTTCCCATTAAACATGGCCTTCCATTTTCTATTTTTTTTAAAAGCATTATTTGAAGTTTTAATGGTGCAGTGAGGGAAGACAGAGGAGTCAGCAAACATGTAACAGACAGCACACTTATAATGCAGCCATTATCCAAAAAGTAACATCACAAAACAAAAGGAGGATAGTTAGAGCAGCAAGATAGTGTACCCCGTATGAAGTCGAACACCAAGATCAATTAATCAATCAATCAATCAGGATTTATAAAGCACGGCTAATCACCTGATAGGGTAACCAGGTGCTTGCAGGTCCTGGAGGCTTATTCGAACAACCAGGTCTCAAGGGCCCTTCGGAATTCCAGAAGTGAGGTGATGATCAGGAGAGAAGTATCATCCTCCACTTCTGTTTCGGTAGTTGGAGTATGGGCAAGTAAAAGGGAGGCAGAGCGTAGTCTTCTTGATGGTTGGTGGAAGCTCAGGTGGTGGTTAATGTATGCGGGTCCTTGGTGGTATAGAGCCTTGTGTGTGTGGGTCAGCAGCTTGAATTTGCATCTCTTCTGTATGGGGATCCAGTGGAGTTACCTTAGGTGGAGTGTGATATGGGTCCGTCGGGGAAGGCCTAGGATGAGTCTGGCTGCAGTGTTCTGTATGGTCTGAAGCCTCCGTAGGAGGTGAGCGTCGATTCCTATGTAGAGGGCATTGTCGTAGTCTAGTCGGCTGGTGATGAGGGCCTGTGT
Organism: Pleurodeles waltl; assembly: GCF_031143425.1. Lineage (NCBI taxonomy): Eukaryota > Metazoa > Chordata > Amphibia > Caudata > Salamandridae > Pleurodeles > Pleurodeles waltl. The sequence continues at coordinate 1,607,216,088 of NC_090445.1, forward strand.
CACGGTGCGTCTCGTGTGTAGAGGTTAGCCACTTGAAGATCTTACGTAGCATGTGCAAAGTGAGGAAGCAGGTTGAGGAGACAGCATTGATCTGTGATTTCATGGTAAGCTTGTTGTCAATGATGATTTCGAGGATTCTGGCATGTTTGGAGGGAGTGGGTGTGGGTGCTAGGCCTGATGGCCACCAGGAGTCATTCCATGTGTTGCTGCTGTTGCCAAAGATCAGTGCTTCTGTCTTGTCTGTGTTCAGCTGTACGCAGTTGTTCTTCGTCCAATCAGTGATGCTTGTCATGCATCTGTGGAAGCTGGTTCTGGTGGTGGAGGCGTCGTCGGTGAGTGAGAGGATGAGTTGGGTATCGCCTGTGTAGGAAATTATGTTGAGACTGTGGAATCTGACGATGTTGGCCAGTGGGGTCATATATGCATTGAAGAGCGTGGGGCTGAGGGATGAGCCCTGGGGGACACCACAGGTGATCTCCTTGGGTTCGGAGATGAAAGGTGGGAGGTAGATCTTCTATGTTCTTCAGGTGAAGAAGGAAGTGATCCATCTGAGCGCATCCCCTTGGATGCCATTGTGGTGGAGCTTACTGAAGATTACTGAAGCAAGATTTCCTTGTCAGTAGAAAGCATCCATGCATCAGGATTCTTAGGGAAAATCTATGGACAATGTCCCTACGTGCATACATTATCTGGGCCAAACTCTGAGGCAGACCCTACTTTTTCTTAGAGACCACCTCTGGTGTTGCCGACTGTCACCGCGACCTGCATTTACTGGGGCACACATCACGTTTTCACTGGGAGATTGCTACAAGTATTGGTGCAATATTTATTTAAGTCGATGTCATTTTAAATATTTGCCATTCTGAAAATAATACGTTACTCTGCACTCTAATGTGGTTTAATTTGTGAGCAGCAATCCCAGTATTAGTCAAAGGAGGTTTTTGATGACAATTGTTTTGTTCAGAGACGAAACTATATATGGCCCCTTGATCCCCAGTCTCTCCAATCAAACATTTATTGATGAGATACAATCTACACAGTGTCTCACTGTCGCCCTCAGGCCCTCTATGCAAAATTGTCCAGACCAGGTCCCAAATGCAGCACACAAGCAGAGTACAACCGGTTCTGTCGCAAGCAAAAAGCTGAGGAAGCTATTATTTATTCATTGTATCAACGGAATGTATATCAAGGGAACACCCTCATCAAATATGAACTAAATATCAATCATGGAGATAACTGGCGCCAATAAACACCCAGGCAGTGATCTGCACTCAAAACACCAAACATGCTGCAAGCACAATTAGCATTTCAACCAGGAAACCCTGAAGCACCAAAAAAAAATTACAGAAAGGCTGAAGCTCTCGCCAGCACAGGGTCTTATTCCAATCCTTTAATTATGGCGTCCGATAAAAATCAGACTCTCAGATTTGGGGAATTCATCGGATGATATAATTACCGCATATTCAGAGTTTTTGTGAAGTAACATGCGGATTTTCGTGTTGAATGCAGCAAAATGCACATGAACTGGTAAATACCGAGCCATTTCGTTAAATTCGATGAGGTTTGACCTGCTTAACAAAGGTTATCTTTATCACACATGGTAATTGCTAGCTTTGATAACTATCACTTCATTTGCGATTCACCCGACAACACGGTTCGCAGCCTAACGTCTAACTTGTAATCAGGGCCATAGATAACAAAAGTAAAAATCGGAAGCTATTACATTAATGAACAAGCATTGGCAACTCCAATAGGTCTCACTATTTTCAAACATGCAATGGCAAAAGCTGTCTGTCCCTGTATTAGGGTAAATGTTTTTACTGTGCGTGTGCTGATCCCAACTAACCTGGATAGAAAATACCATAAGGGAGAGAGACAACTTGGGCTATTTCTACCTGGAAGGTGGGGGCAGGGACTCTGTGTTCGAGAGACAACATTAGCAAATTTGCACTATACTCTCAAAGAAAAGTGTTCAAAAAGGGAGTCTTGCAATGTAAGTGGTGAACTTAAGAGGTAAGAACAGCAAAATATTGCATAGAAAATACTTCTGACAGTGGACCAGTGTTTTCGGTAGAGCTTGCAGAAAATGTATGTACAGTATTTATTTTGTAAGCAAAAAGGCTGTTCATCTAACAATACGGTATGAAGACAGCAAAGTAGAACAAAATAATTTGCAATGGTGATTAGTGAATAGCCTTTGCTTGCCTTAAAGACAAACAGGATGTGCTTCCTAAATAATGAAAAAAACTAACGAATTAAACGTCATGGCAGTAAACACATCAAGGAACACACACTGATGCTGAATTACAAACTATACATTAGGTCACCTAATGGAAAAAAAATTGAGCAGTATAACAAATGGTGAAATGCCATGACTTTAATCGACAGCCCATCTAAGCAACTGTATCCCAAAGAAAACCTATTAATGTTAATGACTGCATGACTACCCAGAGCCCATTCTCTCTGTACTGCTACTTACACATAATACTTTTAAGTATGGATAAAATGATGTCTCAAAAACAAGCTTTAGTAGCAAGACCTAAAAAGAAAACACTTGCATTTAGCATGATTTCATTCACACAAACAATGTAAAATAGATGTTAGCCAACACTTGGACGAAAGGGAGCTCAGTAATGCACTATACTCCCACATATTTTACATAGAACACATCTTACCCCAAACAAAATTGGCAAGATCTGCCCCATTACATCAAAAAACCTGACCTAGGTGTGTTACAGAGGAACAGGTTTTTATCAACTAATATTGTAGTCTTCCTACACACATAGTGAACAATTGGAAAGAAATAACTACAAAAGTTGAAACTGTTATGGAGAGACTAAATATAGACATATGTCCAAACCACAGAGATGTTTCCAATCATCATTTCCTCACACCGCATCACTGCCTGACTTGGGGCATAGATACCTCCCATAAGACTCTGTATTACAAAATGCATTTAACAGACTAGACGTCTTGTAGCAATTTATGACTTCAAAGCAGGCAGGTGCCATCTAATATTGTGTTTTTTTTTATCAGTGTGGTTAGGCTGTAATTAGGGACAACTGGGATGATATGTTGTTAAACATTACATTACCTTACTTTTGTTTTTCTTTACATTACAATCTGTTAAACTGAAGGCAGGTTTTTGATTGGGCCGTAGTAGACATTAATGGGAAATATTGAATGGCCTGTACTTGATGTGCAACATTTTTGTTATGTACAATCACCAACTGTCTTAAAATTGTATATGTACATGTGTATGTGTGTGTGTGTGTGTGATTCTCAAGGGCAGCGGAAAGTCGGCGGTACACCGCCGACTTTCCGTTTCTGGCCGCGGCTGAACCGCCGCGGTCAGAATGCCCAGCGGTGCACCGCCAGCCTGTTGGCAGTGCTACCGCGGTCATTCGCCCTGGCGGTTTTTACCGCCAGGGTTAGAATGACCCCCATAGTTCCTCAACTGTCGTAGCACATTCTTCTATACTGAAGTAATTCAGTTGTCGTCAGCTTGGGCATAGTTGCTTGGGACTCAGGGCGTCTGTACAGGTTCCCTTACTTTATTCATTGTCCATGGTAGTCAGCTGGACCTTGAGTTTAACCACAGATCAGCTCCTTCATTCACAGATTTCTCAGAAGCTGGACTTCCAGGCAAGTCCCAACAGATGGACTACTCTGATATATAAACTTGGTCCTAGACATAAGCAGCATAAGGTTCTCATCCTGATCAGATGTCTCTCTGGGCTGAGAATATAGAACCTTCTCAAGAGTCCAGATAAACACAACCTACTGGCTCCAGAAAGCCAGTATTTATCTCAAACTCAGGGAACTGGTTGGAAGTGAAGACCATTGAGAAGGTCCACCACCTTTAATAACCATACTTCTACTAAGATACAGCAAAGCGCACCTTCCCAGATACTGCAATACAGGACGGGTGTGGAAGGTACCAAAATGGCCATGAGAAAGTATACTGGAGAGATGTAATGCATACTCCTCATCCCGTACAGCTTTATACACAAGACAAATGGAGGAGTCACAAATGTCCACATGGATCTGAACTGGCCAGGCAAAGCCAAGCATCCTGTCAAAGTTGTAAGCAGGAACTAGTGCAACATGGCTGCCCAAACAGCCAAACTGGTTTGTCAATATGTGAATGTGGGTGTTAGATTTCAGACATCATGAGTCCAAATAGATGTATTGGAAAGATGTATTCACAAACAGCAAAGTATCTGTCTACAGCCCTTGCAGTCAGATCCCAACTCCTCCACCATTCCAGAATGAGATATATATAGCAGCTCTCGCATGAAAGGAATTTGAAATGAAAAAGTAATATATCTATATATATATGTAACACATTTATCCCCTTGATGAAAGAACACTAACCATAAATAAACTAAAAAAAAAAGGAAAGGGGAGGGGATAACACAAATCAAAACCCAAAATAAGGCAAAATGAAAATAAGCACACTTACATGGAGGCTTCCTCTCACGATTGGTTTGCTTGACCCTTGAAGCCACACTTCCAAAAGGTTTCCTACCTTCTCCTGTTTCTCTTTCACACTTAGTGCTACTCCTCACTAATGTTTTCCTTTCTTATCTGCTTCCTTTTGAACCACCAGGGACACAACCTAGAGACTGGGTCCCTCCCTTTAAGCAGTTTAAATGGACTAACTTCTGTAGTGGAATGAGGAGTAACGTAGTATGACCACAACTTTTCTCTCAGTCTGTCTTTCCATTCCCCTCCAAAATTACATTCTTTCCTTCTGCACATGATTAAACCTTTCCACCTGAAAATTGCAATATTAAATAAACTTTCCATCTCATTTGATCTCAGCTGCACTCCTTTATCAGTGATAAGGACTTCATGATAGCCTTCCTGAGCAAATAACTTGGGAAGCAAGCTTCACTTCGGGCCATTTAGAGTGATAAGCCACTAAAACCATGGCAAATCTACAATTATGTGGCAAAGAACTGAACGGTCCTTAAATATCAAAAACGACCTTCTGTCACAGAAACTCTAGCCATTCCACAGAACACAAAGGCACCATTACTACTCTGAGCATCTTCTCACTATTAGCACATACTTAACACTCCCATTCAACCTAATTTACCACTTTGTTTAAACCAGGCCACCAAAATGTAGTTCTTATCAGCCTTTTCATAGACGGCATGCCCAAATGTCCCTCATGGCTAAGGACAATATATGATCACCGCAACTCATTGCGTGGTATACACTTCCCTTCCTTAAATAACATATCACCCTCCACTTCCAGGTCTCCAGAGATCTTCCAATATGGAAACAACTTTGCCGAAACCCCTTTTTTCTTTGACCATCGTTCCTTTACATTCTTCACTACACTTTTATATAAGAAATCACCTTCCATGGCTACTTTACTCATTTCTGCATTTACACTTTTAAACTCTCCAGACATCACATCTGTAATGCTGGCTATCCCCTCAGTATCATCCACTCCATCAACATTCTCTGTTTGTTCATGTGGTAATCTGGATGAACAGTCTGCTGTGACATTATTTTTTCCTGGTACATGTTCCACTTTGAAATTATATTCCTGGAGTCTATACATTAATCTTGCAATATGTGCCATAGCAGTGCACCCCCCTCCAGGAGACAATATTCCTACTAGAGGTTTGTAATCCGTTCTTAAAATGAAGTGAAAGCCCCAAACATAATATTGAAAATGTTCTATAGCCCACACACATGCCAACAATTCCTTCTCTCTCATAACATAATGCCTTTCAGTATCATTCAAGGTGTGAGAGGCAAATGCTACATTCCACTCCTCCTTACCACACTTCTGTGATAATACCCTTCCCACAACGTACAATCTTGCATCAACAGTAATTATGCATTCTTTGTTTACACAAAAAGGTTTCAAAGTAGGTGCCCCCACTATTTCTGACTTGACTAAATCAAACACTTGATGCTGTTTTTCTATCCACATAAACTCCACGTATCTCCTGGTCAGTTCTCTGAAGGGTTCCATTTTGGTAGTGAAATCCTTGGAGAATTTACTGTAATATTCGCAAAGGCATGCAAATGAAAGCAATTTCTACTTATTATCTGCTGCAGGTGCATTGGTAATGGTATCCATAAACATTTTCTTGGCTACAACCTCTTCCTTAGATAAAGTTTGTCCCAGATATTCCACTCACTCACAGAAAAGCTTACATTTACTTTCTTTTAATATTAAACCATGCTTCCTCAACACCTCACATACTTTAGTTAATTGTTCTGATTGTTCTTGCTTGTTTTTAGAGAAGAATAGGATGTCGTCCTGGAAACATTTGACAAAGCTATGCATGTGTGTGAACATGAGAAACATTGCCCTCTGGAACACAGATGCCTCTGACGCAAGGCCAAACCGCATCCTTCTAAATTGAAACAAACTCTGTGGAGTGATAAATGAAGTCAAACACTCGGAGTCTTCTGCTAGCTCAATTTGATGATATGCTGACCACAAATCGAGGAAAATACAGTAACACCCTCCAACACGCTCACCACTTCATTGATGTTAGGCAATGAATGGGATTTCTCACTTTAACTTGAAACAGGAGCTCTTCTATTATCCCCGAAAGAAACAACAATGTTGAGTTGCTGGATTTTCTGGTACTTTGGATTTTTTTAGTGCCTTACCACATATTTGGTATTTGCATTTTTCAAATGGTTGGGTGATGTCATGAAACAACAAAATAATGGAATGTGCAGAGGAGCAAGGAATTCTTGCACGGACAAGACTGGAACGAAGACAATGCTATTGCTGGGTGACGGGAAGTGCACCTGCGCAGTGACGTCTTCGTGCAGATTTCTGATTGACTCTCTGCCTCCAAGCAACTACGAAACATATGCACGCAAGCAACTATGCAATGTGAGACAATGTAAGACGCCATTTTGGATTGGGTGTCTTACTGTACTCAAACTGTGTTAGCAATGCATTTGTAAATCTGATAGGGACAGCATCAGGCGCAATACCCTCTGTTTTGTGCGTGTTGGGAGTGCTAACAACACAATACGCATGGTATAATTAAAGATTTTCTATGCCTATGTGCATGGTCATGCATAATTTTAATTTAAAGAGATTCATTGGGAATAATATCTGTATTCAAAAGAAAAAAAGGAGGAAGAAGATTTGACATTTACATGGATACATATTTGAGAACTAATCACATTAGTGTGGTTTAGGGTGACTATGTTTTCTGCTACACTTACGAGCCATGCAATTTGAACCCCCAAATAAGTTTTTACAAAACAAGGGTAATGCTCCCATACCTTGGGCTTGATGGAAGGAGGAGTTATTAACATATATAAAGGCCATTGATAAGGATAGGATGGGGCTAAAAGAAAACATATATATTTTACTTCAGTGTTTAGGTTAGGAAGGGCAAATGGCTATTAGGACTTTACTACAAGCAGTTTCATTTGAGGAAGCATTATTGCGAATGGAACAGAGGTTTAAGCCTTCTTCCAGTATAGCTGTGAAAAGATTCAAGTTCTATACGAGGGCTCAACCTGAAGGAGAAACTTTTGAGGATTTTTTCACGTCTTTAGGGGCACAGTCGATGTACTGTTATTTTGCCAATATTACTGACAAGATTATTAGGGAGACACAAAATTGCAAAAAGCTATTAATTCTGCTAAAGTGATTGAGCATTCAGAAAAATGGATGAAGTCTGTACAAGTTAGTAGTGTAAAATTTTTTAATGTGACAGACTAAGGGGGTTATTACAACTTTGGAGGAGGTGTTGATCCGTCCCAAAAGTGACGGTAAAGTGACGAATATACCACCAGCCGTATTACAAGTTCCATCGGATATAATGGACTCGTAATACGGCTGGTGGTATATCCGTCACTTTACCGTCACTTTTGGGACGGATTAACACCTCCTCCAAAGTTGTACTAACCCCCTAAGTGTGTGCTGTTGAAGATGATTCTGTGCGTAAAAGTGGACAAGCAGAAGGAAACACGACAAAACTATTACTTGTTATAGATGTGGTAGATTTAAACATCCAGCTTCTTCGTTCCATTGCCCTGCTGCTGGGAAGGAGTCCAATACGTGTGGGCAAATAGGACATTTTGCATGTGTGTGTAAAGAGGAAATAAAGTGCTTGCACACCTCATGGCTGATGTGGAGTATCCCAGGACAATACCAAGTAATATTTTGTAGAAACTTTTGGCGATATCATGACTTGAGATAACTTGAAAGAGTCAGATATTGTGGATGGAACAAAACAATTCTTTAAAGTAAAATACCTTTTTGTATGTATATATATTTATATATGCAACAATAGGTTTGAAGAAGACCCCACGAGGCCGGACTCATTCTCTGCAAGGTCAGGCTGTATTGCATTGGCTGCTGTGGAGAATAATGTTGTGGGAGCAACCTGAATCTTTGGCTCAGGAGCGGTGCACCTTTGACAAATAGGCCTGGGCAGTTGGACCCGGTTCCCCATTGGTATTTAGAGCAAAAGGTTTCTGAGTTCTAGGTTTCAGGAAACTCCAGAAGGGGTACATTTTGACACCAGCCAAAGGTAAGTAAACTCCAATTTAACTCTGTTTAGAAGGGAGAGCGCAAGCAGTTTCCCTCTAGTTGCAGGGGAAAAGTGCATATAGTACTATGGCCAGCAAAAATAAATTCAGCAACAGGAAGCTACAATGTGGGGGTGTACCACACAAAAACGTCATCTCCAACAGATACTATAAGATCAAGAAGTGTTACTGACATAGCTGTATTGTACTTTGTATATCTTTATATTAAATTTGAAAATTACAGTTGTTGGCATATGCATAGGTAATTTAGGCAATTAATGGGTTTGAGAAGAGAGAATAAAACAATTAAATTGAATAGTTGTATGTTAAATATGGTATTTAAAATTAACTCTGAAATGTTGTGCCACTCAAATAAGATCAAATTAACTTGGGAAGCGGGTTAGGTTTCCAGGGTATCAAGATTTAGCATCAAAGAAAGTGGCTTTGTAAAAACACACCAACGGAGTAATGATTCCGGGTCATGACAGGTATAATAGCACAGTAAAATAATATAAATAAGCCACTACATGAGGCAAGGTTCAAAGGGGTGGTGAGGATGTCAGTCGGCATTGTGAGAAAATTAGAGCCTCAATAGCTATGTACACAGAAAACGGTGGGAATATCTGTAACATTCTGCACAGCTCGTTTAACATGCTTCTAGGTGGCCGCAAGCACAGAATGCCAGTGCAGCTTGGTGAGGATGCTCAACCATGTGCTGAACTCGGCACCCAGCAACAAACCGTCTGGTTGTGAGAGTCAAGCACAGTCTTCTTCTGAACGTTTGTATTCTCTGGTAAGCTCTAAGCACTGAGATAACAGGTGAGACCAAAAATCTGTTGTAGTTCTGTATGAAAATCTAGCCCCATCTTACAAAATCATTAAAATATAATATGTAGGAAGAGGAGTAATAGCTATGATAGCATGTATGTTTGAAGGCCATGCCCTGAAATTCACATCTCAATATGGTGATCATTTGAATGGCCCATTATTGCTGCATACTTGTTGCACAAACTTCCTTTATCACAGCTGTGGAATACCGTATATAATTACATATTAGCTCATTCTTGGATGACATCCTAAATCAAATCCCTAGAGAGCATGCGTCAGAAACTTTAATTATCAAAGATTTTAAGATACCGGAGGATGCCCAAGAAGCAAACATGCAATAGATCTCTTAGAGAAAAAGGAAGTTATGATTGTCAGCTAGCTATGAGTGTCATACTCCGATCTTAGGGCTGTATGTAAAAAGTCCTCTTGAACGCAGGCAGTAGTAAACAGCACCCCTGATGTCTTCTTTTTATCTAACATAGGGTGTTTTAAAAATATCTTGTCTTGGAATGCAAATGCAGGGATTGAAATTTACTGTCACAAGCAGCTCTTCATCCCTGCGTTTGCATTCAGCCTTTTTGCAGGGGATACACCATAATCAAACAGGAGAGGTAGAAGTATATGGTTACCACTCAGCTTCCCTAATAACTGTCTTTTAATATCAACAGGAGTCTAACCACGTATCCCAGTATTCCCCAGGGAGTCCCTCAAGTTTCTTTTGGGAGACCCTCACCAGCTATTTTCTACCATGAGTATATTGTTACTCCGGTGTACTCATAGCTAATAGCATCATCATGGGGTCTCCTTCTTCCTCTAACCAAGGGAGTAGTTTCCAGATACCTCCAGGAAACTATTAGGGATCCATGAACAAAAATACTAAAAAGTGCAGTGAAAGTGAGAAAGTGATCTAAAAATGCCTCTGTCACTCAGTTACAATCCAACTTTGCTATGGCTGGGATAGGGTAAGTTTAAAAACAAATATAATGTGATACAAATGAATTATGTGTCCTTCACACATGACTTCGTAAGCTCCATACTTCTGGTGCCGAACTGCTCCTTATTAAGAGAATCACCTACTCATTCTGTTTTATACAGTTACATCTCTTGATGTTTTACATCATTGTGTTAACGTCCGTGAATTCACTCCAACAGCAGTTTGTATGACCAGGTAGTTTCTAGTATGGAGCTCGTGAAGTCATTGCACTAAATAGAGAAGTCCAGGAAGGTAAAACCCATATCTGGGCACTTTGGGATCCGGTGATTCTTTGGTACTGGAGAAAGCCAATTACCGTTTTGGGCAAGAGTGGGTTGAAACATGTTGACCTGACCTGATATGTGTGAAGGACACGTAATTTGTTCATATCACATTATGTCCCTCATTACGAGTTTGACGAGTGGCCTCTGCCATTGGACCGCCAGAACACCGCTGGCCCTATTACGAGTTCACCGCCGGCCCTGCAGTGAACAGGGCGTTAACACTGACGCCGGCTCGTAGTCAAGCCGGTGGCAATGTGGCGGTACCGTTGCGCTTTCCACTGCCTGTAAATCAGGCAGTGGAAGGCACGGCAGGCTATCAATGGGGGGCCATGCACCCCTTTTCTTCCAGCCTGTGCATGGCAGGGTAACTGCCATGCAAAGGCTGGCGGAAAGGGGACTCGTAATCCCCAGGGCAGCGCTGCCCTGGTGGATTGAGATCGCCAGGCTGGCGGCTGGCGGCAACCCGCTGCTTTGGCGGCGCTCCAACCTCCACTGCAGCTGTAATGAGGCCCTATATTTGTCCTTAAACATACCCCTGCCACAGTGAATTTGGATTGTAGCTGAGTGATAGAGAAATTTTTAGCTCAATTTCACTGCACTTTTTATTATTTTTGTTCACGGAATACTGATAGTTCCCTGGACTTATGTGGAAACTACCCCCTTGGTTAGGGGAAGAAGGAGACCCCATGATGATGCTATTAGCTATGAGTACACCGGAGTAATAATATGCTTGTGGTAGAAAATAGCTGCTGAGGGTCTCCCAAAAGAAACAAGAGGGACTCCTTTGTGAATTCTGGGATACGTGGTTACACTCCTGTTGATATTAAAAAACAATTGCAGGAGATCCTATATTACTAATTTATGAATTTTCATTAGGCAAAACATTTTGTAATCCCCTGTGAATGTACAATTTGTGATATGACTTAACAGTACAAATGTCGCATGGTAAATTTCAACCCCGTTTGCAAACAGTCATTGCGCAATTTTCACATCCTGATTTGAGAACGAGGATGGTAAATCTGTCCAAGATTTTTTAAATACAACAGTACAACAGCCATCCGTTGTAATTCAACTCACACTGAGGTCAGACCAGTCACTGGTCATCTTTTGAATATCTTGAATGATCTTTGCAAGTGACTCATTTAGCCACACATTACGCTGGAGGGTAGAAGCCCGTTTTCAGAGCTGGATGAACTGAGAGAGCTCAGGTTTCTAGTCCTGTAAGGGTCCTCTAGGGAGCAGCATAAGATATTCTAGTAAGCACAATTCTACCAGCAGCTGTGTCAGATTCTGAAGCATTGGGATTTTTCCTAAATGGCTCCTGAAATTTTCTTAAAGTTTTCCAGGAATAGCTAGGTCTTTTTAGCTTGGTTATGTGCCAAAAACGAAACACAATACATTAATCAAACTACAAGATTGGCTACAGCTCTCAAATCCAGCAGGCGCTTCAGCCATGAGGACTACGACACTCCCCTTTACAGTATAATCATGACGGTCGTCAAAATTGCACCACTGAGCAATTTAAAAAAAATGAAAGCAACCGACGAATGGTGTACTACAGAATACTGCAACATGCACAGGTGGGTGTGGGTGGTGAAGTAAAAATCACATGCAAGTACACTAAAGAGCAGCAACGACTATAAACTAAGATTGCGGTTCCAGACATATCAACAAATCAACTAAGGAACCTAGGAAAATTATCACTATCTCTGAGACCTTACCAACTCCGGAGGCCTAGAAAAATATTCAGAATGTATCCCCACAATTGTGCATAAATGAACCATCATTCTTCAGTTCGTTCTTAACGAAGATCCATGAATTTAAAGCAAATACCGCTGAAGATTGACTTATGTCCTCCTATTTCACACACACTCAGTAGATGCGTATTGCCTGTCCCTAAACCCCATGAAAATATGAGAAGGGATCAATCTGCACACCAGCTTACCTGCTGGGTAAGGCTTGATCATTCTCTTGTACTGTGGTATTGCCACAAAATCTTGCTCACTTCGTACAGACCTCCTAAATGCATTTTCCCAGACTGTAAGAATACTAGGTTGTCTGAAGCAGGCGGTAGTTACATCACTCCTGAAGAGATCAGTGGCCAAGCCTAGGGTCCTATCTAACAAAATATTAATCTCAAACACCCATTAACACATACAAATCCTTGAAAATTAACTAAAAGGGGACTGCCAGAATACGTGTAACAAAGCAACACAGTTAATGGATATCTAACAGGATTCAGAATTGTGGAAGGAAATTGAACCCATAGGGTGTGTTTCTTGAATATTAAGTAGCAATATCATAACTTAATATTGAAGCCAAAATATGGAGGACAAAAATATAGACAGGTAAGTATGTATAGATTTTCTATACCTAACGCCATGTATATGTGCCTAACATATATATCTGTATCTATATAACATTTCATGCGAAAATGTCAGTTAAAACATACTGTTTTAAACTAACAAAACCACTGAAATTCACCACTCTTTGGGCCAGATGTAGGAAAGGTTTTGAACGTCGCAAACAGCGAATTTCGCTGCTTGTGACGTGCAAAACCCACATTGCGATGCCCACTTCCCGTTTTGCGAGTCGGTAACCTGGTTACCGACTCTCAAAACGGGACTGCGAGTCGCAATTAGGAAGGGGTGTTCCCCTTCGTAATTGCGAGTCGCAGCGCAATGCTGCAATGCTTTGTGACCGTGAACGCGGTCGCAAATCAATCGCAGTTACCACCAGTGTCACACTGGTGGTAACCCATTCGCAAAAGGGAAGGGGTCCCCCTGGGACCCCTTCCCCTTTGTGAATGGCATGGAAAACATTTTTTCAGAGCAGGCAGTGGTCCTATGGACCACTGCCTGCTCTGAAAAAATGAAACAAAAACGTTTCATTTTTTCATTTTGTAATGCATCTCGTTTTTCTTTAAGGAAAACAGTCTGCATTACAAAAAAAAACCTGCTTTATTTAAAAGCAGTCACAGACATGGTGGTCTGCTGTCTCCAGCAGGCCACCATCCCTGTGAGTGCTGCGAGTCGCAAGGGGGTCGCAAATCAGGGACAACATCCTGCATCCTGAAATGCGACTCGCAAATTGCAAGTCTCTCTGACTTGCAATTTGCGAGTCGCAATTCAGGAATTTCCTACATCTGGCCCTTAGTTATTTCAAGTACCTTTAACTTGTGCTCTAAAGTAACTATAACTCAAGCATATTTTTTTCATTAATGATGTAAATCCAGATGTTGCAGTAATGTTATCTGTGATGTCATAGAACTTGTCATGAGTTATGTAACATGGGAGGTAATTAGTAGTGCATCATCATTTTTCAATACATATGTGATGCCATTGACCACGGTTAGTGAACAATGGCAACCACTGCTTCAAATGTACTAATGTAACAGTGATATACAATGCATCTAGGTCTCACAGTCATGAGTAATTTCCAAACCCATGCCATTTGCCGGAGGAAAATGAACTTTCCCTTAATCCTACTAAAACAGTTTATTCTTATCTCATATTTGGTGAATCCTTCTTTGTCTCTTTAAAGCTTTTTGCTTGGTCTCTTTCTCTGTTAAAAGTAGTACTTCCTTTTTCGACTTATTTCGCCCAGTGAAATTGGAATGGAACAAGGGGGAACTAAACAGAAAAACATGGACACCTTAACTCGTCATGTTCTTACTGTTGGGCTCAACTTACATTCCAGAAGAGTTATTATCTAAAACAAGAAATAACTATTTAAGTACTCTGATAATTGCTTTATAATTCTCTATTTCTGATATGAAATAGGAGTTACCTTGTGAAAACCTCTGTATACCTGTCTCTGTACGTTTGATGAAAACTGTGACGTCCTAGAGCTGAAAGATTAATGAAACTTGTATAGGAGATTTATGAAATACCCTGAACTATAATGCACCTTGCATATAGATAACATCCTTCACTGAGTTGTGAGTCAGGTCTGTGATATCGATGATTCTCAATTTGACAAGTTCATTATCTGTTACATAATGAATATACATTGCGGTTGTGCTTTCTTTCCTGGCAATTTTCATTCACTTCCTCATCACAGATAATACCTTAAAACGTGTGGCATGAAGAGCATACATATATTTGTACTCTAAAAAAACGTATGAGTGGGATATATCTACCAGAAAGCGACTTCAGGACTGCTGTTGAAGCCATCATACTCTTATTTCTGGATGATGGTAATTCCCTACTAAATGGGCTCAAAGTCTTCACACTGGCACCCCTGAAATACATCCTGCCCGCAAAGTGTATGATTTAGGGCATTAAGAAATACAATCACATCACTCCTATCCTGAAGGAACTCCACTGGCTACACTTGCCAGCCTGTACCATCTTCGAAAACAGCTGTGTCATGTACAAAGCCATCACAATTACCAATCCGCTTATATTACAAAGAAGCTTGCCTTCTGATATAGTTGTCAGACCACCCACAGCCAAGACATCATCGGATTGCGGGCTAAGAAGTGTAAAAAAAGAAAAAAAACAAGACAGTAGGCCATACACACAGGATCTGGAACAGCATTGACATATTCATCCGGACTGTCCCAAGGCTAGTCCAGTTTAGGAAAGAATTGAAGACTCACCTCTTTAAGGAAGGCTATATCAAAATGCATTATCCATACACAACTCAGCTTCCTCTCCTATTGTTGATTTTATGCTTTTCTTTGCACATGTACAATGCTCTGCTGAGTTTTGGCTGTTTTCGTGCTGTAGAAATACTATATAAGTATAAAACTGATGACTCAGTCTCATTAGATATCTAAGATAAAGCATCTATGCAGGATCGGGGGTATTCTTGTCCTCAAGAATATAAGATGAAATGTGCCCCTTTCTAAATTAAAAGGGAACAAGTTAAATAGCATGGTCAATGAAATAAGCCTTCTTGAAACAGGTATAAGTTAGAAACCATGAAGGTTTTTTTTAAAGTATATTATCATTACAGAAAACAAAAATATAGCTAGTCACTCAGTGGTATACAGGTTATTAGTATAAGGTTTCATGCTCCATTACATAAAGAAATCAAAAGCTAAAACCAAGTATGATCTAGCATTTTGCTAATAGATGCAGCATGAGATCTTACAAATAAGACTGAGGAAAACTGGTCTGGCTCACTGTTAAAATGAGCCCTCTTATTGCAACATACATAGAAAAATCATTCCATACAGTCAGCATGATATGAGCAAAATGATTGGCCCAACAAATCACAATACAGAATAAAAGGATCCAATAGCATCCAACTACATGAATAATAATTAGACCCCATTTGCCCTAATGTCATTGGATATGACAGTACAAATCTTGTTTCACATAAAACAAGAACATATTTATTAAATTAATGGATTCACTGACCTTCGTGCAGGAAGAATCTTGAACCATAACATTTGGGAGAAAAACTTCCTCTGGTGCTTACCAAGAACAACTTATGATTGATAGGAAAAAAACAACAACACAACACATTTTACATTTAACCCCTTCGGTGTCAAGGACGAGCTGGTCTCGCACTGGGCTGCAGCGCTGAGGTCGAGACCAGCTCGTCCTGCACCTGGTACACACAGGGCGCGATAGCGCTCCCCCATGGGCCTCCCACCCCCTCTCCTGGTCAGGGATGCCAGGGGAAGCGCTTACCCTGCAATCCCGACGCCCTCCAGTGATATCTGATGATGTCAGCTTCCAGCGATACCGAGGAAAAACAAATTTGTTTCTCCTTGGTACGGGGGCAAGGGAGGTCAGGCAGGCATGAAAAGGAAAGGAAAAGCTTTTCCTTTCCTTTTCATGTCTCTCTGAGCATTCCTGCAGCCCAATCGCTATGCGCAGGTATTTTTTTTTTTACTGAAATTGGCATGAGGGGAGCGACCCCTTTGGAAGGGTCGCTTCCCAAGGGGGGGCATTTTTTATAAGGCGATTTGTGCCCCTCCCCCCTGGAGACAGATTGGCCTACTTTATTTAATTAGGCAATCTGCCCCCAGGAGGGGCAGAAGCCACTAGACACCAGGGATCATTTTTTAAAATTATTTTTTACACGTGGGGAGCGACCCCTTGGGCAAGGGTCGCACCCCTGGGGTGAAATTGTTTTTGGGCCATTTCTGACCCCCTTGGGGGCAGATCGGCCTATTTTTATTAGGCCAATCTGCCCCCAAGGGGGGCAGAAACCACTAGACACCAGGGATTTTTTTTTGTTTGTTTATTGACATGAGGGGAGCGACCCCTTAGGCAAGGGTCGCTCCCCAGGGGGCCAAAATATTTTTAGGCCATTTCTGCCCTCTTTGAGGTCAGATCGGCCTATTTTAATTAGGCCGATCTGCCCTCAAAGGGGCAGAAAACACTAGACGTTAGGGATAATTTTTTTTTTTTTTTACAGGAGGGGCGGGACCAATTAGGCAAGGGTCGCTCCTCTAGGGGCCACATTTATTTTAGGCCATTTCTGCCCCCCTTGGGGACAGATTGGCCTATATTTATTAGGCTGATCTGCCCCCGCGGGGGGCTGAAACCACTGGAGACCAGGGATTTTTTTTAATGGCAATTTCATGCAAGGGGAACGCCCCGTTAGGTAAGGGTCGCTCCCCTAGGGGGGGAATTTATTTTAGCCCATTTCTGCCCTCTTAGCACCAGGGATTTCTTTGTTTTGTTTTTTTACAGATCGGGGCTGACCCCTTATGCAAGGGTCGCTCCCCTGGGGGGCAAATTTATGTTAGGCCATTTCTGCCCCCCTTCGCCTATTTCTATTAGGTCAATCTGCCCCCAAGGGGGACAGAAACCACTTAGGCACCAGTGATTAGTGTGTGTGTGTTTTGTTTGGGGGCAGCCCGTTGGGCAAGTTCACTCTCCATGGGGGCACATTACTGTTGCCCATTTCTGCCTCTCTTGGGGGCAGATCGGTCTATTTTTGTAAGGCCCATCTGCCCCCAAGGGGGGCAGAAAGCCCAGCAGACACCAGGGAATTTTTTTTTTCAAACCCCAAATAAATGGGGACAAAGAAGTTCTGCCCACTGGTGGGCAGATGGGGCAGTTACACCAATACACTTCCCAGGGGGGCAGAAAGCCTACTAGATGCCAGAGAATTTAAAAAAAAAATAGTGGGGTAGTGGATACCACCCAGTATAGGCATGGTTATGCCCCCACCCCAACTGAAGGAGGTAACAGTCTTTCAGCTCTCCCCCGCACACTAAAAGATCTTATCCCAACGGCAAGCAAGAGGACATTTGATTATTTTGGATTTTGGTTTCACATTTGGGCCATGAGAGCTTGTCTAACTCTCAAAATCGTCCCATTGGAAAGGTGAGGGCTGCACTTTTTGGACTTTGGGATGCTGCCATGTAGAAATATCTACGAGACTTAGACACATCTGAAAACTAAACATCTGGGTGAATCCAGGGTGGTGTGCTTCACATGCACCCCGCACCATTTTCTTACCCACAATGCCCTGCAAACTTCCAACTTTGCTTGAAATCACACATTTTTACCACATTTTTGTGATGGGACCTTCCGGAATCTGCAGGAATCCACAAAATTCCAACCACCCAGCATTGTTGCATCTATACCGATAAAAATTCTGCCCCACTTGTCAGCCTGAAAATGTTTTTTTCGAACTGCCCTTTTGGACCCGCTTTGATTCCCACTCAATTTCGAAATGTGTTTGGTTCTTCTCTGTCACAGGCACTTGGCCCATCTCGACAAGTGAGGTATCATTTTTATCCAGAGACTGAGGGGAATGTTGGGGGGTAGGAAATCTGTGCCGGTGCGGTGATCCCACACAGAAATGTGGGGAAAATGTGATTGTTTGCTAAATTTGTGGTTTGCTGAGGATTCTGGTTAAGAAAAGTCTGGGGGATTCACGCAAGGCACACCTCCCTGGACTCCCTCCAGTGTCAAGTTTTCAGAAATTTCTGGGTTTAGTAGGTTTCCCTAGATGGCTGCTGAGCCCAGGACCAAAAAAGCAGGAGCCCTCCCTCCCCCACACCCACAAAAACAGGTAGTTTTGTATTTGATTAGTTTGATGTGTCCATGTAGTGCTTTGGGGCATTTCCTTTCGCGGGCACTAGGCCTACTCACACAAGTGAGGTACTATTTTTATCGGGAGCCTTGGGGGAATGGCGGGTGGCAGGAAATCTGTTGCTCCTCTCAGATTCCAGAACTTTTTATCACAGAAATGTGAGGAAAAGGTGTTTTTGGGCCAAATATTGAGGTTTGCAAAGGATTCCGGGTAACAGCACCTAGTGAGAGTGCCACAAGTTACCCCATCCTGGGTTTCCCTAGGTATCTAGTTTTAAAAAATGCACAGGTTTGGTAGGTTTTCCTAGGTGCTGGCAGAGCTAGAGGCCAAAATCCACACCTAGACACTTTGCAAAAAACAGGTCGATTTTCTTTGGGAAAATGTGAAGTGTACATGTTGTGTTTTGGGGCATTTCCTGTCATGGGCACTAGGCCTTCCCACACAAGTGAGGTACCATTTTTATCTGGAGACTTGGGGAAATGCTGAGTGGAAGGAAATGTGTGGCTCCTCTCAGATTCCAGAACTTTCTATCACAGAAATGTGAGAAAAAAGTGTTTTTTGCCACATTTTGAGGTTTGCAAAGGGTTCTGGGTAACAGAACCTAGTGAGAGCCCCACAAGTCACCCCATCCTAGATTCCCCTGAGTGTCTAGTTTTCAAAAATGCACAGGTTTGGTAGGTTTCCCTAGGTGCCAGCTGAGCTAGAGGCCAAAATCCACAGCTAGGCACTTTCCAAAAAACACATCTGATTTCATTGTAAAAATGTGATGTGTCCATGTTGCGTTTCCTGTCGCGGGCTTTAGGCCTACCCACACAAGTGAGGTACCATTTTTATTGGGAGACTTGGAGGAACACAGAATAGAAGAATAAGTGTTAATGCCCCTTGTCTTTCTCTACATTTTTTCCTTCCAAATGTAAGACAGTGTGTAAAAAAAGATGTCTATTTGCGAAATGCCCTGTAATTCACATGCTAGTATGAGGACCCCCGGAATTCAGAGATGTGCAAATAACCACTGCTTCTCAACACCTTATCTTGTGCCCATTTTGTAAATACAAAGGTTTCCTTGATACCTGTTTTTCGCTCTTAATATTTAATCAAATGAATTGCTGTATACCCGGTATACAATGAAAACCCATTGCAAGAAGCAGCTCCTTTATTGGGTCAGGGTACCTAGGGTTCTTGATGAAACTACAAGCCCTAAATATCCCCACAGCCAGGAGAGTCCAGCAGATGTAACGGTATATTGCTTTAAAAAATCTGCTATAGCTGGAAAAAGTTATAGAAGAAAATGTGGACAGAAACAGCTCTTTTTTTCACCTCAATTTCAATATTTTTTTATTTTAGTTGTTACTTTCTGTAGGCAAACCTTGAAGGATCTACACAAATAATCCCCTTGCTAAATTAAGACTTTTGTCTACTTTTCAGAAATGTTTAGCAGTCTGGGATCTAGCATTAGTTTCACACCCATTTCTATCACTAACTGGAAGGAGGCTGAAAGCACAAAAAATAGTAAAAATGGGGTATGTCCCAGTAAAATGCCAAAATTGTGTTGAAACGCTGGGAAGATTGCGATTTTAGCACCACAAACCCTTTGTTGAGGCCATTTTCAGGGAAAAAAACACAAGCTTTCTCAGACAGACCTTTTTTCCCATTGTTTTTTTAAAACCAAATTTGATCTGCATTTTGGCTAATTTCTTGGTCTCCTCCAGGGGAACTCACAAATTCTGGGTACCTCTAGAATCCATAGGAGTTTGTGAAAAAAGGATGTAAATTTGGTGTGGGTAGTTTATGTGGACAAAAGGTTATGAGGGCCTAAGCACGAACTGCCCCAAATAGCCAAAAAAAGGCTTTGCACCTGAGGGGAAAAGACCTGGCAGCGCAGGGGTTAATAACTTTTCTTGTGCACATTTTGCTGTAAGTGGCGAGAGAGATTAAATCAATACATAGTCACTGTTTTATTTCAAAATGGAGTTAAGGCCTAGGTTAGCCTACTTTAATGAAAGCACAGTTATATAGAGTGCAAAAAATTCATAATCAATGCAAATTATTCATGACACCAAGCAAATATGATTTATTAATTAGAAATATTGTTTCCTGATACATTAATTTGTCTAATATAGGCAATATGTAGAGTCTAAGAGAGGGAAGGGAAAAGTTTAGTAAAGTGGGATCTTTGTGTTAATATGAAATGTACATGGTAGTTAAGGGGAGAGACTCTGTTCAAGTACATCAATTTAGAAATGTTCAGCGGACACTGGCTGGCTAGTAGCTAAAGAATGAAGGTAGTTAAATGGCTACTTAGTGAATTACCTTTCTAAACATTTTACAGTCCAACCAGACATAATTGAAGAAAAGGGGATTTGGGCACTCTTATTATTGTTGACAGATGAGGATGCAAGATTGGGTAAAAGGACAATCTTTTTATTTTATTTTCACTGGACTGCCCCTTCAATAGTGGTTGACTAGCAGCATGATGGAAAGGTTGGTGAGTGATAGATGAGGACAATTTTGTGGACACTATCTGTTACTAAACATACCGGGGACTTACCGGAAATATACACACCTTGGAGCCCACCAATTACTTACCACTGGTTGGCTTACCTGTTACTGTGATTTTCTTGCTTCTTATTCATGTTGTAGTCTGTCAATGTTTTGTTTGTCCCACCCAAAGAGCACAGTTTCCATACAGCATAGCCTCTTTACCAGTTATTGTTTCTACCTGGCTTCTGTGCTTCCATTGCCTGCTTTCAAAGCATTGCTTTTTTCTTCTGGGTTAAGCTGTCATGCCGCAGGTCACAGCACGACCCGCAGCTCACTCAACTGCCTTCGTGGCATCGCACGTCGCACAGCAGGATGCCCTTAACTCTTACCCGAAGCCTCTGGAATCCTGCAGAGAGCCGTGGAGGGCCATTTTTCACCTCGCTTCTCGAGTGGGCTTGAGACATTCTTCTCCTTGGGGGTCATATTCTTTCTCTCTGTAGCTTCACCTTCCCAGAATTCCTGGGGAAGGGTTTTTACTTACCCAATCCATCATGAAGGCTCTATCTTGCATTCCTGCCAGCCTTTTCCAGTCCATCATGGCGGCCTTGATTCTTCCTTGCTGTCACCTCCTGTTTTGGAAATATAAGGAGCAGAATTAACTTTCTCCTTACATTGCAACACTCCTCTCTCCTGCTGTTGTGTCCTTGCTCCTTTTGGTGTGTCCTCCTTACTGCTGGTGTGTCCTCCCTCCTGGTAGTGCTTCCATGCTCGTGCTGGTGAGACCTCACTCCTGCTGGTGCTTCCTCTCTCCTGCAGTGATTCTTGCTCCTGTTGATTCCCTTACTGAACATTCCTATTCTCCTAGCTCTTGGCATTTCCACTTGCGTTATCTCCACCTTCTGTGCCTTGTTGCACTTACGATTTTCAACCTTCAGTAGCAGTCATCATCGGCCTCCTGGAAATCTCCAATCACCATCGGAGGTTTTTCCCTTCAGGGTTTTGTCTTTTTGGGGTTTCCTTCTGGAGGACACTATCTGCTTAGATGTTCAATTGTCAGCGGAATCGTGGCTACCAGAAGGGGTTTCCCATACCAAGGATACTCAAAACCTAGACTCACAGATTTTCCCATTGCTCCAAAGCTGTAAATAGAAGCCCATCCGCTGAAGAACCTGACAGATTGCAATACCTAATTTCCAGTTTGAACCGCAGAAGCACGAAAGCTTCACAAGTGTTACCTCATGCTGGGAGGTGGATTTTGCACAAGCTTTGATTGAGACAGTTCAACAACTGGCTCAAGAACCGCAACACCTAAAAATTAAAACTTGGCCCTACTTCAAGCACTTCCTGCCAGACCATTCTATGTGCCAACCATTTTTCAGCAACCCCTCATTTTTCTGGGGGATCCAAACAAATTAAAAGAATTTCTAGACTCCCTGACAATATTCTTCACCTTCCGTCCAGGCCAGTATACTCTGGTTAGAACAAAAGTGGGTTATCTCATCAGCGCCTTACCAGGCTCCACATTAGAGTCGGCGACCCCATTGGTAGCCGCAGAAGACCCGTGCCTTTCCAACAACGCAGCTCTTCTTGCACCCTTCAAGCAGATGTTTGAAAGACCTGGTTTACAGACAGCTGGAGAAGCTCTTTGCGACATTTAACAGGGTAATCAAAATGTTCTGCAATACATCACTCGCTTCCGCAAGTTATCAGCTGAGACCATATGGGTGGATTGGACTCTAGTAACTCTCTTTCACCTGGGCCTTCACGATGAAATAAAAGATGAACCAGTGCATTTCGACCTGCGCAGAAACAACGGCAGCATTTATGGATCAGGCCCTGTCCACCGAACACCAGCTCAGTGAATGTAGATATAAAAAACACAGGTCCTGAGTTCCGCAAACCCGAAGGAATGGCTTGTCTCAGTACTTGAGACTCCTTCATCTTCAGGAGAAGAGCCTATGCAGATTGGGGTAGCTCACAAAATATTTTCTGAGACAGGAAGGGAACACAGAAGAAAGCAAGGATTATGTATGTATTGTGGCTCTTTTGGTCATCTAATCTGCAGTTGTCCCACATGTCCACAGAATGTTCCCGGAAACACCAGTTACCTCCTCTGTAAGCCAGGAGAGGACAGGAAAGTCAGGAAACCTTTCTATTTGTTCCTCCAGAGAACTGGTTATTCTGGTGTTCCTCTTGCCCATACTTCTGGAACTTCCTAATGAAAAAAATGAAAAGGTGCTGGCCTTATTGGACAGCGGGCAAGCAGGGGGCCTGGAAGAAAAATGGGCACTAGAAAGGCAAATACCCCGAGATCCCAAAGAATCCCCTGAACAGGTCCACACAGTAGATGAAACACCATTGGTCTCAGGACCGGTTAAAGAGATGACCACTCCTTTAAGGTTGACCTTTGGAAAACATCTTATCTTTTGACCTTATTATTACCTCTTCCAACCATGTTATGATCTTAGGACTTCTTTGGCTGGTCATACACAATCCGTACATCAACTGGGAGACTCAAACTCTATCCTTAGCTTCCTAATTTTGTCATAAATTGTGTTATGTTAGAGAAGATTACTGGCTCCTAAGGAGCCTTCTATCGCCAAGGAAACTGTGTGGTACCATTAGAGTTTTACATGGAGTCCCAGTTCATTATCAGAAGTATGCAGATTTATTTCAGAAACCTAAAGAAGTCTTCTTACCTACTGTGTTATCTCCCTCAAGCCTGGTGCCACGGTTCTGTTTGGAAGAATGTATTCACTTTCTGAAATCGAAAAGGGGGCGGTAAGGCATTATGTTCAGGAGAACATTTAAAGGGAACTCATCACACGCTCATCTCCTGCTGGGGGGCTTCTCTCCTTTTTGTACCCAAGAAAGCCAAAGATGTATGGCCATCAATTGATTTCAGAGGATTGAATAGAGTTACCATAAAAGACTAAAATATTCTTGATAAGAGGTAAGGGATATCAGAGTCAGTCAGAGGAGCCTAAAGGTTCACGAGGTTAGTCTTTCGGGGAGCCTACCACCCCCTTCATATCAAAGAAGGAGATGAGTGGAAGTCTGCTTTCAGAACCCCACCCCCCAGGGCGTTTCGAATATTGTGTTATGTCTTTTGGGTTAAGTAATGCTCCATACATTTTTCAGCACGTCATGGATCACGTATTTGCAGACCTGCTAAACGAGACTGTTGTGGTATATTTACATGTAGTTTAGTCATCTGATCCCTCCTCCCACCACAATCATGTTTGTCAAGTCCTTGATACACTATGCAAAAATAAAGTGTTCTATAAGCCTGAAAAATGTGAATTTGACCAGATTGAAGTGGAATACTTGGGATACTGTCTAAATAAGGCAGGAACTGCCATGGGCCCTCAGAAAGTGTGTGCCATTCTTGGATGGCCTTCTCCTTCCTCTATTAAGGAGACTTAATGGTTCCTTGGCTTGGCAAATTTCTATCACCGGTTTATTGAGAATTGTGCCTCTTAGACTAGCCTGAACTCTCAAGAAAGAGAACCTTAAATGTGGATTTAAGTGGACAGAACAAGCTCAAACAGCCTTACAAAATTTGAAAATAGCTCTTTGGAAAGATAAGACAAAAAGTTTTGCTTAATCTACGGAGGTCCAAGCAGAGGATGAAGGACTCCTCTGATGCTCATCGGCGACAGTCCCTTTCCTATCAAGTTGGTGACAAGGTTTGGCTATCTTCTAAATACTTGCCTCACCATGTCTCGTTAAAGAAATTTAAACCATGATTTTACGGGTCTTTCAAGATAATGCATATCATAAACCCAGTGGCCTTCTGACTTCAGTTGCCAGGTTTTGGGAAGATGCATCTTGTTTTTCACATCTCTCAAATTAAGCCCTACATTCTTGATCCCTTCCACCATGTGTTCTCTCATCCTCTTCCAGTCTTGGTGGACGATATTTCTGAGTATGAGGTTCAGGACATTTGTGACTTTCAGTTCTTTTGAAACCATTTACAGTTTCTGATTCATAGGAAGTGTTATCCTCCTAAAAAGAGATCTTTGAAAGGTGCTGCCTCTGCTTGTGCTCCTATCCTGATTTGCTGATTTTTTTCAGCAATTCCCTGATATACCTGGAACCTCGGGAGGGGATCATACTTCACGCGCAGTCATACCAAAAACTGTGGCTCACTCACTCAACTGTCTCCCTGGTGTCCTGCGTTGCACAGTGGGACACCCAAAACACTCACCTGCAGCCTGGGAAGTCCTGCAGAGGGTCATTCTTTGCCTCGCTGATCAAGTGGGCTTGGGGCATTCCTCTCCTTGGGGACCATATTCTTGCCAGCTGTAACTTCTCCTTCCGAGAATTCCTGTGGAAGGCTTTTTACATACCCAATCCTCATCATGGAGGCTCTATCATGCATTCCTGTCAGCAATTTCCAATTCATCATGGCGGCCTTGTTTCTTTCTCCATGTCACTTCCCGTTTTGGGGTATATTAGGATCAGGATTGTCTTTCTTCTTGTGTTGCAACACCCCTCGCTCCTGCTGGTGTGTCCTTGCTCCTGCTGGTGTTTCTTGCTCCTGTTGCTTCCTTTACTTAACCTTTCTATTCTCCTGGTTCTTGGCATTTCCACTTGCCTTATCTGCGCCTTCTGTGCCTTGCTGCAGTCCTGGTTTTCAGCCTTCAGTACCAGCCCTCATTGCCCTCCTGGAAGTCTCCAATCACTATCAGAGGCTGTTTCCCTTAGGGATTTCCTCTTGGGGCTCCGTCTGGAAGGCACTACCTGCTTAGACGTTCCACTGTTGGTGGCATTGTGGCTATAAGAAAGGGTCGTCCGTACCTTCAGCAGGCAAGGATAGTCAAAACCTGGACTTGCAGGTTCTTCTATCACTCCAAGGCTATCAATAGAAGTCCGGCCACTGACGAACCTGACATAAGCGCTCCATCCGAGTGCAGATGTTTTCCAACTGTCTCCCTTGTATTCCTCTCTCCTCCTGCATGCTGAGTGGCTGTCTGTTGTCAGTGTGCTTCTCCCTGCCACCTCCATGTTCAGGGCTCGAAAAATCATAAAAATGTTACTAGACCTGCAGGTCAAGTAACTTAAATAAGCTACTCAACCTGACTGTTATGTACTTGACCCTTAAACGGGTCTCAAATAGTGTGATCCTAGGGAAATAGTTTACAGAGTCTCCTTTTTCTTCGTTCTCACATATGATTGCACCTTCAAATATGTGAGCTCAGCATTTCTGCAGTACAAACAAAACCTCTTTTGTTTGATTAAATAGACTAAAGTATGATGCATGCATCACAAGAATCTAGCCTACATACCCATGACGTCTAGCCCACATAATCTAGGACTTCTTTTAGTTTACTAACAACTTTGCCATCAGGACAGGAGAGTTTCTCAGTTTGTTTAAACACTCAATTTCAATAAATATACTACTAAACCATGATGTGGTAACATATTGTCATCTACACACTGTAACTTTCCAAGAAATGTCTAAAAATCTCTCCACTAACTTGCAGCTTTACTGATAAAACTATATGGTGTATTAACAATCTTTGAAAATTGGGTTTCAGAAAACATATCCATTGCACATCAACACCTAAAGTATTCCGATTTGTTTTCATCCTATTAAAATATTTTTTTCATTACACAGAAATATAAAAAAGGGCTTTCACAACTACTGAAATATATTTTGAAATGTCTGCACAGTTGACTTAGTCATTTAAATGTTGTGTGTTAAGAAATACCTGACACCCTATATCCTTTTATTTTACATTTTAAGCAGCAGGTCACACAGTTCACCTTACAAAGTCCTGGAACTCTGCAGTCAGAAGGGAAATTAATTTTAAGAAAAACTGACTTTTGACCTCTGTCTGTGAACACAGAGCAAATGTGACATAAGAACAAGATTTAAATGCATCTTTTACTACCCCTCCACTTTTCAACTGAACAGAGCACCTGTTCAGTGTCAACTCACCAGAAGGGACTAGTAAGTATTAAAAATAGCTCGACCTGATCAAATAAGACTTGCCAATGCAAGTGGTTGAGTGGATTTTTTGAGCCCTGATGTTGCGATCTCCCTTGTGTAATCCTCCCATTGCTTTTTTGCCTCTGCGTTTCTCTACCACCTGCTCCATGTTATCCTACTGCTCCTTGGTTCTAGGCCCCAACCCAGTCTTCATGTTGCTTCTCACACCAGTGCGTTCCTCCTCTCTCACCCATTCCTTCTCCCCACCCACTGTGTTGTAGCCCCTCCACCCACACTCTCCTCTCTTGACCATTATTTGTCTAGCCCTGCCTTCTGTTTTGCTTTCCCCACCTGCACCCTCCTCCTCTCTCAGCTTTTGCTTCTCACCCCTACCCATTGTTATCACTCCTTCCAACCTGCTATTAAAAAACAAACACTTTGCGCTATTTCTTTTTTTATTCACTAGTCCAAATCACTAAATTGAAAAAAGCTTGTGTCATTCTGTAGGCGTGCATGAGTGGTGCACGTGCCTAACTCTAATGCAAACATCATGTCAAGGCACATTTTTGTAACTTTTTTTTGGCTATGCAGCATAGTATTGGGAATGCTGTGCTGTAAGTCAAAAACTACTAGCCAAGTCACTTGGTCAGAAACGTGAGATCTACTGGCTTTGAAAGTGCCTGTTTGTGTTAATTATATTTTTCACTTCTTTAATGTGTACAGCGCTCTGATGCCAAGAGTCCAGGTGTACGCAATACAAAGATATGAAATACTTAATGATGGTGGAAATCTGCTTCCAGCATATACATACCTTTCCCCTTTAACCTTTTAAGGAGGCAGAAACTCCGCGTGAGACCCGGTGGTATTGTGAGCTGATGTCAGCAAGCCTGACATCATCCCAGAATAGAAGTGAGACTCTATAGAATGTAAGTGACAGATGTAAGCGGCTAACGGTGGAGTTGGATGGCTGAGCTGTTTCTTTCTGGAAACTTGTGATAAATATTTACATTTATACCCACAACCACAGCGTCTGAACTTCGATTTAACACACCCGTTTGTTTTTTAGCAGCAATTTGAAAACACAATAATAATAAATACTGCTTGTGGCCTGTCCGCATCACCGTAACAAAAGATAACAAAGATTAAAAGCAAGGAAGCAGAGCCTGGCTGATGTGCATTGTGTTTGTTTGCACGTTTGTTAATGGGTTGTGTTTTATAGGCTCATGTCTGTGAAGACAGCAGTTCATTATTTTCCAGCGTTAAGGGAGAAATCTGAAGGTTCGGAGAGAGGGACAGGCACTGTAAGAAGAGGAAGAGATGCATGTAATCTATAGATGCACAATAAGAGGCAGGCACCATAAGGAGCACGAAAGGCACAATAACGTGGGAGATATTCGGTAAGTAGAGAAGAGACCGCGAGAGAGCACAAATTGGCGATTAAGCTGTGGAACTTCGGCTACAAACAACTCAAAATGTACTATTAATGCGGCAAAAGAGCTCAGTCGGCCCATCAGGCCTCAGACCTGTCAGCTCGCATCATTGAAAGTACGGACAAATGCTGTCCGTTACAAATTCCATACGGATATTGGGCAGAAATTACGAACGGTCCGTGTAAATGACAGACGGGTGGTCACCCTATCAGTGGCAGCAGCTGGACTCCACTACCCGTGTTTGTCCTGTGACCGGTGTTAGAAACCGTCGGCGCTGGGAGCCGTGAGAAAGCCGCGATCCCTTTAAGGGGCAGGCCGCATTCCTCGGCCCTGACGTCACGGGGACAGTAGCAGGTAGAGCCTGGGCTCGCGGGCTGCAGGTCGTGTTCTGTGTCTCGCGCTGCCGGCCCGTGCTCCCTTCAGCGGCTGGGTTGCCGTTCTGTCCGACAAGTGACTCAGCGGCTCGCGCCGGCTCCCCCTCGGCCGTTGGAGCTCTTCGCTCCCTTGCGACCCCCCCCCACCGCCTTTTGCCACGGCCATGGGGAAGGTGCAGCACTTCGATATCACCCTGCGGGAGAGTCGTGTCATCTACGGGCCCGGCGAGCCACTCAGCGGCACCGTTACCCTGCAGCTGGGAGCGCCGCTGCAGTACCGCGGTGAGCGAAATGTGGGCGACAGGGCTTTGGGGGCGGGGTAAAATCAGCCCTGCCGTGAGGGGAGTGGGGCAGTCGGGGGTTGTAGCACTGTGAAGAAGTGGTTGACCACAGACAAGAACAGAGCTCCATGGGTGTGCGGCTAGAGTACTGATTCTTTCCGTACTTTGCCCTCTACTTTCCCTACTGTGCCTTTCCCTCTTCCACCCGTGTACCGTGCTCACCCTCGTGCCACAGTTGTATCCCTCGTACCGTTGCCAATAGTTCACACTCATTACCTGGCTGCCACAGTTAATCCTACCCCTCTTTTGACTGTCCAGAATTGTGCCCACCCCTTCACCTCCTTGCCGGACTTGTGGTTTCTCCCCTCCTTTGTTGGCCGGACGTGTGCTTCTCTCGCGTCCCATGCTACTTTAGGCATATCTCATGTACCCCCACCCCCGCTTGGTATCTCCAATCCAATTGTCACTTCTCTTACCAATAGTTTTCCTCGCACCACAACTGTCCGTATTAGAACATGCACCCACTCAGTGCTAGAAATTGAATTACAGAAGTGCAGGTACTTATTGCCCCAGAGTACCTGTGAGCTGCTGAGAAGTCTCGGTACCCCTCCTTTTAGTCCCCCGTTACAGGTATTACATTCCCACCAAGAAGTGCAGGTACTCTCCATTTAAAGTTAAAGAAATGCAGGTACTCTGTGCTTGTGAGTACCTGCCTGTTTAAAGCGCCCGCCGCTTTCCCTTAGTTTTCTCCTTTCTTTAGCCTTGCCTGCCCCTTGCATCTTTGAGCTCCACACTTCTTATGGCCCACAGTAAACACCCCGCACCACCCTTTCACTAGTGTTTATTATCTTGTTTCGAAATGTGGTATGAAATTGAGGGTAGGCCTTGTGTTTGGTTTGGCATGTGCCTGTTGCGTTCATTGCATGGTTAGCTTGTACTGAGCATTAGACAGCCGAGGTGCTTCTTTCACTCTAGTGAGATGCAATAAATAGGACACGTTTGCACTGCACAGTAGCACCTACGATGTTAGACTACAGTGCACTTGATAACAGAAGGTATCATGGGAACAGGGAAACTGGTTCCCAGTCCAAGCCTATGGTCTTTCAGCAAAACAAAGGGAATCTTTGTTTAGATCTCACTTCTAGTAATCTGTCGCTGGTAACCCTGTTCGTTTCCAGGAAAGTATCTCTTACCTGTTGGCTTTTGTACTACGTATGCATTTCACTTTAATGTATTGTAAGAACTAATAACCATAATGGATGTATAACCTTTGACAATGAACTACGTTTTTTAATGAAAGGAAGCCATTTCAGGTTACATTTTAAGTGTATGGCTGCTAACTCTACTGCACCTGCTTACGTTGCCCTGTGTGTACCTAGGATGGTGTATATTCTCTCGCAGTAAGTAGTTCTTATGTTGTATAACAAGTGAGTTGTAATGAGAACCGATATCTTCTAGGTAATTCTGGTCCGCCAGTGTATTTCTTACCATCTTTCACCTATTCACTCCTTCGAACAAATATCTTTATTTTTAGTGATCTAGTGTGTTGGCCCGTATAACGTAATGCGTTTGT
The DNA here is from genome assembly GCF_031143425.1 of Pleurodeles waltl. Classification (NCBI taxonomy): domain Eukaryota; kingdom Metazoa; phylum Chordata; class Amphibia; order Caudata; family Salamandridae; genus Pleurodeles; species Pleurodeles waltl. Next base: position 1,607,246,798 of record NC_090445.1, read on the forward strand.
CACCTTTTATATTGCATATTCTACCTACAAAATATATTGTTGCCAAAACAACTTTTTTTTTTGCTTCTCTGTCTCTGGCCTTCAAGTCTCTGCTACAAAATAGATTGGCCAAACAAAGAATCTAAGAGAAAGCAGAACATACTGGCACGGTGTTGGTGGTGGGGGGGGGGGGGGGGGGGGGGGGGGGGGGGGGGTCTCAATGTCTCTAGTTTTCAGAGGCATTTTCATTCCCCTCGGCATATTTGACCCTATTATTTATGTCACTGTCCACCTCTCTAGTGCCATAATCTGAGAGTATCATTCCCAAAATCCAGCTGCCCAGGTTTTATCATCCCTCTCCTGGCCTCAGTGTGCTTTCACACTCGGTCCCATTTCCTAATTTCTGTTTCCATCCGTTCAACACACACCTTTCTTTCTAGTTCATTGCTGGCTGTCTTCTTGCTAACTAGGAAGCTGTAGAGCAGAAACTGGATCCCTGTCAAAATTATGGGATGAGGATGTATAAACTCCTGAAAGTATCGGAGGCTCCCACCACCACAGATGGATTGTGTTGTTGTCCTTGCCCCCCCCCCCCCCCATTATTAATTTATAGTTGACCTGAAATATTTATTGTGGCGGCCTATAACAGGCAAATGGAAAACATATTTGTCACTAGACCAAGAAACCATGTGTTGACAGTCTTTTATTCCGTCTACTCCATTGATTGTTTCTAATGTGTAGCTTCTTGATCTGCTTCTCATTAGCCTTATCTTGTGAAAATATAATATTTAACCAATGACCATAAATATTGCCAGAATTATGGAGATTTAAAGGCCAAAACAGATATTTCTTGTATAGATACCTTAGTTTATGGCCCCTTAACCTACTAGCCTTGCTTTGTACAGATTCTGAATAGATTATGTGTTTATATTCTGCAATTGCAGTACGTTATATTTAGCTCTTAGAATACTTACTCTGGGGGTTCTGAAACGTGAGGGTGGAATAAAGGACAACGATGATGGCTCAACTGGGAGATAGTCGCTGTTGGGAGCTGCTCCTGTAGAATGGAATAAACTTCAACTTACATGCGTGTGGCCCCTCCTTTCAAAATTGTAGATGATGACTGTTGAAATACAGAAGCAGCTTTGTGGCATGTGCCAACATGGGATGTGAAGTGTAAGATTGGCTTCCACCAACGTGGAATGGTGGTTGAGAAAGGGCTCCTAACTTTCTTACCCAGACCCTATGTTGAGGTGGAGGGAGCGCTGCTCTTTATCTCCGGGTTCTTGTTGTATTACAGTTTTTCAAGACCTCCTTCAATGTGTAGGAGCGTTATTTGAACAAGCTTGTAATCCGCAATTAGGTAAAGGGAAACCATGAATAAAGGAGTGCCTTTTTTTTTCTTCTAGGTTAATTTCTCTCTTCTGGTTGTCCATCACCCCTGAGCTGCAGTTCTGTTGACAGCATGTGTACAGTTGTGTGTTTTTTTTTTTTTTTTTTAAATAAGGGAACTCTGAATATGATCGCTTTGTGACAGTGCACATGAAATGTCTTTTAATCAGGTGGCTGAGCGCACAAGACAGCAGATCAGTTTGGTTGCATGCATGCAATTGATGGGAGCCTGAAACTAGTGTGACATGTATCAGTCTGCAACTTCAATGTCATTGGTGACAATGCATTACGTTACACAGAGGCTCTGACATTACTTGAGCCTCTGACTGAACCTATGGAGCATGCAGCAGCAGTGATTCGGTCTACAGAAATTTATCCTGGAGGATTTCATTGCAAAGGCTGTGAAACTGTCTACAGGAATCTAGTGAAGGAGTGAAATTATCAGCATAGATGTTGGCCGTGATAATTTTACACAGCAAGCTTAAGTATATTCAGGGCACAAATTGGGTGTCATGGTTTTTGTCCGTTGTCGACAATGACCAAGGACATCATATTGAGGAGATTGACTGGGAACAGTGTGTCTGGCTGTTGCTGATCAGTCCGATGCGGGCTCGGAAAGCTCTGCTGCACGTCGAGCACAAGTGGACAGCTTACCTTGGCAATGTGTGTGTCTCCAGATCTGTGAACATAAATGATGAGGTAGAGTGTGCTGCTGAGGTATGTAAACTTGTCAACAGCCTTCAGGATTTCTCCTTCAACAGTGATAGTTGGTTCTGTATACGTCTTCTCCAGTGCGGGCTGATGCAAGACCTCCGTCTTCTTGGTACTGATTGTGAGGCTGAGATATCTGCAGGCAGTGGAAAAACGATTCAGGCTCTGTTGCATCTGAGCCTAGGTGGAAGCATTGAGGTGTGCAGTCATCTGTGAACAGGAAATTGTGCACAAAGTCCTCTTCAACCTTGGTCTTGGCCTGTAGCTTTTGCAGGTTGAAGAGCCAGCCATCAGTCCTATATCTGATCTTGATGCTGGTTTCGTCGTCATCACAGAAGGCATCTGACAGCATGGCATGCTGAACATCGTGGGTGCCAGCACACAGCCTTGCTTGACTCCGTTGGTGACTGGTACGGCAATGGAGGAGTCTCCATCGTCCAGTACTTGAGCAAGCATGCGGTCGTGGAACTGGTGCACCATACTGATGAATTTGCCTGGGCAACCAAACTTCTCCATGATCTGCCATAACCCCTCATGACTGACGTTGCCAAAGGCTTTGGTCAGGTCCACAAACTTTGTATAAAGGTCCCTGTATTGTTCCTGGACAGGTTCTCCTGTAGTTGACATGCTGCAAATATCATGTCCACTGTCCCTTTGCCCTCACTGAATCTGCACTGACTCTGGCTGTTGTCCATCTTTCATGTGTTGAGTGAGGCGGTTGTGGAGAACTCTGGCAAGGAGTTTGCAGGCAATGACCAGGAAAGAGATTCCTCTAGGGTTGTTACAAGACTGCCTGTTTCCCTTTCTCTTGTAGAGATGGACGATGGAGGCATCTTTAAGCTCCTGAGGGATAACTTCCTGTTGCCACATGGTCTGAAAGAGATCGGTGAGCTTATGTAACAAGATTGGTCCCCCTGCCTTGTAAATTTCAGCTGGGATTGAGTCAGAGCCTGGTGCTTTACCATTAGGGAGAAGCTTAATTGCTTCCTTAGCCTCTGATTCCTTTGGGGGTTCTGCCAGGCAGGTGTTGATGGCGACTTGTGGAATGCGGTCAATGGCTTTGGCATTGATAAAGGACGGCCTGTCCAGGACACTGAAGTACTCAGCCCATCTTTTCAGGTTGGCGTTCTTGTCAGTAAGCAGGGTGGACCCGTCTGCACTAAGCAGTGGCGATGTTCTAGAGGACTGTGGCCTGTAGATGGTCTTCAGGGCATTGTAGAAATGCTTGGAGTTGTTGCTGTCAGCGTACTTCTGGGTCTTATCTGCCTTTCTGCTGATCCAGAAGTCTTGCATCTTTCTGAGCTTTGCTTGCACCTGGCCTTTGATGGAGTTGTAGGCTGCCTCCTTGGAGGCAGATATAGTGTCGGAGGGATCTGAAGGCTTCACGCTTCTCATCCAGCAGCTTCTGAATGTCTTCATCATTGTTGTTAAACCAGTCCTGGTGTTTGTGTGTGTTCTGGTCCAAGTGAGTGATAGCGGTGTGGTAGATAACATCTTTAAAAGCTGCCCAGTCCTCTTCTGCACCGTTTGTGCCAAAGCTCAGTTGGTCAAGCTTACTGTTGAGGTGCTCACTGAGGTTCTGCTGCGTGGAGTGCCATTCTAAATTGCTGACATTCAATCGCCTGTTGGTCTTTTTCCCCTGTGGGCACCGCCTGGGCTGGATTTGCATGTTGAGAGAATGAGTTTGTGGTAGGTCCAGTAGTCTGTGCCGCACATGGCCTTAGTCACATCCTGCCTGTCCATTCTCCTTACTGTGACATAGTCCATGAGATGCCAGTGCTTGCTGCGTGGGTGCATCCAGGACGCCTTCTTATGGTTGGGTAGATAGAAGAATATGTTTGTGATCAACAGGTCATGAGCTGTTCAGGTCTTCATAAGTAGATGACCATTGTTGTTGCTTTTGCCGCCTCCATTCCTCCAAATAAATTGGGTGTACATGCGGGTGGCTGGCATCCACCCACTATTTTCAGTGTGACACCGTCCACCTTGCCATGAAGTTGGGCTGCAGTAAAATATTGTGAATTTGTCTTGGTGTAGCAGGACACTTTCAGGAGCTCCTGCACACACTTCAGCAGTGCCTACACATTGTATGCTTTCCTTTGTTCTGAGCAGCAACGTGCAGGACAAAGAGGGGGGCTTTCTTAGTTTAAATTCTGCTCACCCAGGACAAAGGCTGAAATTAAGGGGTCATCGGGCTTCCTTTTTGTTTTATTATCCTGTCTGGAAGCCAGCTGGAGCCTCACTCCTTTCTGCAACGGAGGAAACAAAGGCACATAGCTTGATATCTCTTCACAGGTACTTTAGAGAGGCATGGTTTTCACTTTATTCAGTCCCTCTATGTAAGACATATGCATATACTGTAAGAATGTCTGATGTGTTGGTCTGTCCCAGTAGTTACACATATAACAATTTAAATACCACTATTTTGCTTTATTTCTTTTATATTTCTACAGAGGTTCAAACTAGGAACCCAAAGTCGCCCTGGCAAATTGTATCAGACCAGGCCCCACAGGGTGCATAGCGAAGGAGCCTGACTACTACAATGAGACACAGTAAGGAAAGGATGTCTGTGACTAAAGCAGTATCCCACTGAGCTATACACATAACTACTGTTCTGTGATCTGTATAGTACACTGTCTTTGCGGCAGACAAATTAACCATTCGTGCTACCTTAGATGGGTTAAAACTGCCACTAGACAGAAACTCATATCTCTCTCCAGCAGGTATATTAGTTAATAACCAGAGTTATTATGGCACTTTTATTGTTGCCTAACAACTGTTAGATGTACAAGAAACTCTGCAGTGCTTTTAAAACTGCTGTACTGCAACAGAGGCAGCCCCCCACCCTTCCATTCTCCCAGAGAAATGCCCGGTAGAGCCGGCCATCCTTGGTGCTACTCACCCCAATTCAGGGTGTCTGAGTGCTTTGCGTTCTACATTGACCATAAACGACGTGTGTAAATAAATGTACTGGATGTGTTAAATAATACAGTGAGGGTTACAGGGGGCACATGTTCTTTGTAGCTCCCTGTGTTATAGTAGAAGGATTACAAGTTGTGAACTGCAAGTTACAAAATGATATGTGTTAAAAGCATTCACCCACACACCTATCTACATAAAATAAAAATCTGGCATCTGTGTGTTACATGATATACTTTGCAGGAGAGGTATTATCTGTCATGCTTCTTGGATTCAAAACTTGGACTAGAAAAAACACACTTCTCCAACAAGTGTGTTAATTTCCAGAATTATTTTACCATTATTATTATTCCCTGAAGCATACTGGGCACACACAGATCTCTGTAGCAGGTGCCTTAACCCAATAAGATATTTTAAAATGCAGACTTTGCGACCAATTAAGCAGAAATGATTTACTGACACATTTATCCTTGCTGTCAATTTCTTTGTGCCAGCGTTTTTATAAAATTAATGAACAAGTTGAGGGCCGGATTTTGTGTCTGGGTTGTGTAGCTTTTTTGGCACAACTCCAATGCAAAATCTCTCTTTTAAAATCTTGGAATGCACTCAAATATAGCCATGATGGAACTGCTAAACATATGTCTGAGGTGTTCTGATCTGATGCCACTTCCTGTGAGGTCATTGGTTGTAATGCCAAGTGTGATGTCACGTGCTGTCATGTCATGTCCCTTGATGTCAAGTGCCCTCACTTCTTACTTTAGGACTTGTGCCCTGAGTGTATTTTAGCCGAAGGGCTGTTAAGACAAACATATTTTCTGTTTTCTTTGTTTATTCTACATCTGCGGGTTAAATCATTTTGTTTATTGGAAATAAACATCGAGTACTTGGCTTCTCAATCTTCATTAACTGCAACTGCCCTTTTTCAATCAGCTGTCAATTTGTTTGCAGATGTGATATTTTCTGCTCCCAGTAAGTCTTACTGGGCATTTGGTGTAGACTTGTTAATGTTTTTTGGTGTATTTATGACCCTAAACATTATTTCGAGCATTGCCACTCCTCCGCACCCCGCTCTTCTTCTCCCTTTTTTTTTTTTTTTGCATGCCACCGGTGATCCAAGTATGGGCAGGGAATTGTGGTATCATGTTTTTACAGCTCATTTGGAAGTATTGGAAGGTGAAGAATGTTCACCTCAAGGGAATTATCCCATTTAAAACACTGGATTTTTTTAGGGAGTGGGATTAAAAGAATGCAAAATGTGGATGTGTGTGAACATGCCACAAAACATTTGAGCTTAATATTTGGAAAAATAACAGTGATAGAGAGCTTTGTTTTACTCGGATACAAAATGAAGATGAATCAATTGAAGAATATATGTCTGCCTTAAGAACCCTTGCTGTAGCCGGTGAATTCACGTCTACCACATAAATAGAGTGGTTCAGGAAAGAAAGTGGATGAATATTATGAATGGGCACAGAAAGTGCTATCCTAACAATTTGCTAAGGCAGCTGAGCAATCTGAGACATTTTTACATGACATATGGTGCCACTGGCCAAAGAAAATGACATTAAATTGGATATCTGTATTGTAAAAGATAGAAGAGATAGTGACACCTAGAGGTCTGCGGTGAAAAATATGGTCATGTTTTGGAAGTTTGTACCACGTGGGAAATTTTAAAGGATGCCCATCCACAGATAAGGTGTGCAATAGATGTCAAGTAGAGGGTGGAAGACTAATCTTGTAAATATGGTTAATTGCATCACAGTGCAGGAAGATGCTGAACCAAATTTAAATCCCAAAGTGATTCTCTGTGTAAGAGATAAGCATCATAATGATTTCCCAAAATGTGTTATAGGAATTGATGACAAGAATGCATCCATCATGGTTGATTCCTGGGTGTGGTTTAGCATTATATATCAAATGATGGAGCTGATGGGAGAACAATAATTATGCCTTCCAGAGTTCAACCTGGAGGTTCTACTGGGCACTATATTGATTTGTCTGGGTTAATTTGGAATTTAAAGGTGGGAAAACTCCATAAAATACTTACCTGGTGATTAAAGGTGATCCCATTCTGGGTGAACAACACCCACAAGAAATGGCTGTTCGTTTGGATCTTAATGCTCCCTCCCCTGTATACATGGTGTGTGAAGATGAAAATGGCAAAAACGTTGTGTCTGATATTAAAAATAAAAAAACATTCTCCAAGGTGTTCAAGGAGAGAATTGGAAAATCTGAGGCATTCAAACACCAAATAATTGTAAAGTATAGTGTATATGTATTAGGATTTGATGTTAAAAACGTTCGTTTAGCCAAAATGAGAAAAATTGAAGGACATGTTAAACGATTTATATGCTAAGTAAACCATTGAACAAATACCCATCATCATGGGTTTCCCCTGTGGTCGTATCTTTACAGAGTTCTGGAGAATTGTGTTTTATGCTTCTTTTCCCTTATGCACAACTCTTTAGTTAACTTATTATTTGCAAGTGAAGGCAAATGTTTAATGTCATGACTTGCTCACCTAGCGACTAATCTTCAGGAGTAGCAATGTACCATTGAATATGTACCAGGAAGAGCCAGTGTGCATGCTGATTACATTTGTAGGCGAGGTGGAAGTAGATAAGAAAAAGGGAATGTGATTTTGATTGCACAGTGCAAGATGTGACTATGTTGGACAAGGTGGAGATTATAGAGATGGTAATCTGTAAAGGAACATGGGTATTTTCTGTAAAAAGTGATGTGGAAATGAATCACGTGTTTGAGTAATTGAGGAATGGTTAATTGGATGTAAATAGAAGTGTGATCGAGCAGCAAGTCAGAATAGGTTTTTGATATGCAACAGTGTTTTCGTGAGAGAAGATGATCATATTTCCCCCATGTAGCTTGCTATAAATTTCATTTTCATTCATGAGGGACATGAAACATTAAACCGATTTGATTTGCATTTAATTTTTTTTCCTATGAAGTTTTGTGCGCATTCGACATACGGCATCAACATTATTAACCAAACTTGCTTTTCCTCTCAACAACGCGATCTAAATCTAAGTGCACAGCCGCATCCTTAACCTAGTGGTAATGTCTGTTTTAAGCTTCCACGGATATGCTTTTCATTGTGTACTCAAGCCTACCGGCTCGTGTATTATTAGGCTGAAGGAGAATGGATGTAAATGTTGTGTCGCTTCTTTCTGAGATGCGTTGGGACTGTGAGTTCTGTAGGTTACTTGGTAGGCTTTTTCTATGCAAGGGCTACCAGAGCGTTTCACTATATAACCCAATGCAGTCGCCTCTCCTCTGGACGTTTGAGATTGCACCTCCTGTTCAGATTTTATTTTTATCAGTGCTATGCTAGAAACAACATCATGCTTGCGTCAAGGGTTAGGAAACCGTATTAATTCCTTTTTTTCCAAAATCAACCAAACTTGTGGTTTTTGCCCACATTGTGCCCAAAATTAGTTTTCTTGTGTATTCTAGAAAGCCACTTTTATGAGCAGCATTTTGCCATTTTGGATATGCCAATTTGTGAACTTTGAAACGTCAAACATATCTACAATTTATATATTATTATTATTTTTTAATTGCATACTTTCCTGAATGCCTTTTTTAATCGTTACGTAATCCCCTTCATTTTTATGAAGGAATCTCGCCATTGACCTAGCTCATTGACTGGCCATTTGGGACCAACTAGGGCGGTTGTTCACAAGAAAATCTCAAAATGAAAACTGCAAGTACATTGTTCAGTAGTCTGTTAAAGCTATACTTCCTTGCGCGTTGGAGTATATGGTATGTTTACATTTAGGGCTAAGGTGGCACCACCTATCCCTTTTTAAATGTGAAGTCACTTGCTCCTCCTATTTACGTGCACGGTGGCTCGGTAACACACGGTTTTACTCTGATTGGTGACTTTGTTCAGAACGCTTACAAGTCCTTTTTGTGTTGCCTATCTCAAATGTACCTCCCTGCCTGCCGGCCAGATACTGCTGCTGCAGCAGTTACTTTTTTTTTAAGCTCCTCCTTGCTTTTCCTAAATCGGTACAACGTATTTATTGTTCAAGGGTTCCTCGTAAACTGGTTTACCTACCAATTTTAAATCTGTACACTCAGATGCTCCGCATGATAATTATTCCAAGCTGATAACTGAGATTCCTTGTATTGTAGCGTTTATGTAGCACATTCCTACCTTTCGGATGGCCCGAAGCGTTGGGGGTACTTGTCCGGTTTTTAGCAAGTGTCAAATGTGCATCAGTGGGAAAGTGTTAATTGTGTAACCTTATGGGGGGTCGGCTTACTAGGAGAAGATTTGTTGAGGGGCTCCTAGATCTGTTGTAACGAAGGGTGAGGTGGCAATTTTAATTTTGTGGTCCGTGGTTGATACTTGCAAAAAGGTGTGTGTGTTTTTATTTATTTTTTTCTTGGAAAATCACCATGACTGTCACGATATGTGTTGCAGAGAGTCTTCAAACAGTTGTGCCTGGCCAAGGGAATCCATTAAACAGCATGAAGGCTTAAAGTAATGCGATTACAACTTTGCAGAAGTAGTCGAAGTGTGGTTTTGGGTACTCTGAAATCTAAAAAGGAGATCTATATAGCCCCCTGGCATAATCTAGGTGAGTGAGAACTACCTCTATGCTTGAGCTTGGTGTTCTCCTTGGCACCCCACCATGCACAGTGTTGTCATCCATGTTATTTTATATGTTGAAGTGATGTTATCAGTGATGTCAAAGAACTTATCAGTGATGGAATATGTTCGGTAATTAGCAGTGCACGATGAGGACACAAGTTATAGTTACTTGAAATAACTATAACTGGTGAATTTCAGTGGTTTCGTTTGTTTAAAACTGTATGTTTTAGCTGATATTTTCACCTAGCTGTAATGTTCCTTTAACCTCTGTTTTTCTCCAGTGAATTAGTAAGTTGTGTTTTTATTTTTTTATATATATATATATATATATATATTTATTATTATTATTATTATTATTATTATTATTATTATTATTTTTTTTTTTTAAATGCAAAGTAGGATCTTAACACAATACCTAATTAGAACGTCACTTCAGCTTTTGGTTTGTTTCAGTGACTTTCCAGGGTAAAGTAATATTTTACGCCACACCCTGCTTCAAACCTCCCATGGGCAGCCAACCCCATGCCATGCGGTAGGACCATGTGGTATCTGACCCTGCTTAGGAACCCCACTCCCAGGCAGCAATCCGCATGCCATGCAGGCTATTTGGTGTGTAAGATGTGGGGTTGACCGCATGAATGTGATGTTACAATATACCAGGCTCAATGAGTCTCTGGAAGGGGGATTGCACGCCCCTCCCCATTATTAAAAATTTGATGATGGGGTGTCTGAGGCCTTTTTGAAACTTGGTGAGGGGTTCAGGACAGCCCCACTTAATTTTTAACTAGGAGGGCCACAGGCTGAGTTATGAGCAAACATGGTTTGTAAAAGTAATGCCCTGCAAAGCAATATGCAGCAAGTTTCTGAGTGCTGCGAATATTGTAGTATGTTGACTGTAATGCTTAGAACAGCCCCTAGAGAAAACCACAATAAAAATAGCATTTGTAAGAAACATGGTTATGTAACTGTATAGTTAGCACCTAGAGGGTATAACCACATGAAAACAGAATGGTAGAAAGTAATGCAGTGTAACCATATATTTAGCCCTGGAGCGCATAGTGCATTACACATTTTCAGGGCTAGCAGGCCTACTGCGATGATATTACAAACAAGGCCTTTAAAACCAAACTACTAACAGCTGTAAAACAAAACTTCCAGCCATGCGAGAGCCATCATCATCATTCATCATCATCCACTTGTATGCTGCAAAGCTCAGCCTAAAAAAGATATGTTTGGGTCTCAGAGCTGGCCCCTCAGACTTCCCCACACCCCCTACCACCCCCAAATACGGCCTAGAGGTACATTGTATCCCTGCCCCTATATATATATATATATTTTTTTTTTTTCTTTCCTCCTTCTTTTTCTGAGGGCAGGGAATTGCAGAGTCTGAGTCCTCAGATGGCTGCCACCACACCTTTGTTGGTGTGGTGGCAGCCAGTCAGATAAAATATTTTGATCTGTTGGATCTGCGGATCCCCTGTGGTATGAAATATACAATTATTTTTGAGCACTAATTCCTCAAAACCTATACAACGGATTTACACCAAAAAAAATGCTTTCTGGAGCAAGAGCTAATGTTCTGCCAATTTTAGTGTAATTACGTTTAGCAGTTATTTGCAGTACTGTAGTTTAGTTTCTCCTATGGAAAAATTAGTGTGGAAAATGTGTTTTGAGACACTCCTCTTTTCTTAGTTCCCGCTTGATTGATCACCCTGAAACCTTTCCAGGAGTGAGTACAGGTGTTCGGTTTGAACAGATTTTTGCCATAAACACTCGCTGGACGAAAATCAGCCCATCCAGGTTGAAACCGAAACCACTGGCAGTGTATGCCACTAGACTGCAGAAGGCGTAGCCATTCAGCCACAACATCAGTGGGTAGCCGCAGGGAAAAGAAAAAGGAACACTTCAAGCCCCTTCCATTTACCCACCACTGTTGTGTGACCTGCTATAGTTGAGCACAGTTGGTGGCACTGATGGAGCGAAGCTAGTTTACAACACCATTTGCTTTGCACAAAAGAGCATGACTGCAATAGTAGTTCTAAAAAAAATGAATTAGAAAACACTAATTTGCCAAGTGTACTATATCACTAGTGAAGAAGTCAAACCTCTGCTTGAAAAAGAGCTAGTGGAATACTTTCAACAACGTTGGTACAGCAACATGCTCACTGTTAGAGTGATTGTCACTTGGGAGACAAAGAACTGTAGAAGGCATTTCATGCAGCAATACATAAATGGCAAGCTATGATGTGTCACAATATTCTCTTGAATGTAATTTGATGTCTGGTACTCGGTGCAAATTCTCCACTCCTTTCGCAAAGCATAACTTGCTTCAGATGTGCAAACATTTCAGTTCATTTTTTACTATCTTCACCAAAATTGCATACGTAGCCAGTTCTGTGTGTGTGTGTGTGTGTATATATATATGTGTGTGTGTGTGTGTGTATATATGTGTGTGTGTGTGTGTGTGTGTGTGTGTGTGTATATATATATATATATATGCCAGTACCTAAGAATAGCCATCTCCAGGAACAAGGGTATTGGCTTGGAATGCGACAACAGTGGCCTGAGCTCACAGTTTGCGTTTTTAGTATTCTTGAACTGCCGGTCTCCAGCGTCAATACTGAGATGCCCTTCTCCCACATAACGGTGTTTATGGGAGGAAAGAAAGGGCAAAGGAGAGTCGTCATTAATTTAAAACGTTTTTATAGTGTTCTATAACTAATCCGATTTTGTACGAGTGTAGTACATTTCTAAGATAAAAATTGTGTAGATTAAACCAGTCCATCAACCATTGATCACTGCATTCCTTCTCAGAGTATTCGTCCTGTAATGGGTAATACAAAACGGTATATGTCCTGGGGTATTGGTGGGATAAGCTAGCATTGCAATAAAGCTTTTTTGTAAAAAAAAAAAAAGAAAAATGGAACAACAAGGTCTCTTCAGTGTGTGTGTTTTTTTTTTTTTTTTTTGCGCCAAAATGAATAAACGCTGATTATTACACACAAAAGCAGTAAGCCTTATCTTAGAGGCAAAGTGTACAATATTTAGCAACACCTGAACAGTAATAAAGTGAAAACACATCACAACAAAAATTCCACACCAATTTAGAAAAATAGTCCAATTTATGTAATAAATTATGTGAAACCAAAACAACAAAAATCCAACCGAGAGCACTGGAGATAGGCAATTTCAAAGATTTAAAGTAAGTATAGTGCCTAAAATCACAAACCACCACTCTCCATATCCATATCTGGTTGTGCGAGACTGGGTGAAAGACAAAAGTTCTGGCCAACCACAATGGAGTGCGGGCCCAGATATGGGGACCAGATCAGTCCTCGATAGTCCTCGTTAAAGGGTTACCTTCTCAGAATTTAGGGTGAAGAGTTCAGTTCACAGTGGAGGACTACTCCAGGAGCCATGGAGAGCATTGCAGGTGGGCGTGTCTGTAACATGAAGGTCTGTTGCAGATGGTAGTTGAGGGAGTTTCACGTTGGTGGTTACTGCAGGCTGTTGGTGCTGTAGCACGAAGTACAGATCTCATGTTGCCATTTGTCATTGGCGGTCACTGTAGCACGAAGGGTCTGGTACACTGGAGCTTCTCATTGGCAGTCGGCGTAGGCGGCAAGATCTTGATGCCAAAAGGCCCATAACCGGTTATGAAGAGCTCAAAACTTCAGAATTTCTCACTTGTGTCAGTGGAGTGCACTCTGATGCTAACAAAGAGCCCAGGACTTGAGAAGGCGCTTCATGGGGGATTAGGAACACACTTTTGCAGCAGCCAGCACAGAAGATCAGTCAGCTGACCTTTGGAGTCACTTTAGGTAGCCTTAGATGAAGGGAGCAGTCTTGTCTTCCTTCTTGGACAAGGCAGGCCTCAAGCAGCTGGGCAGTCCTTCTTCTACAGGTCAATAGTGCACTAAGGCAGTGGTTCCCAAACTGTGCGCCGCGGCTCCCTGGTGCGCCGTCAAAACTAGCCAGGGGCGCCGCACACAGTCTGGAAACCACTCGGAGGTGCTTTGAATCGGTAGCTTTTCCTCGTGGTATTGGAAAAAAACACCCTGCATTAATTATTCTGACCAGCGGAGGGCGCCAAAGTACCATTAATAATATCCCTATAACAAAAATAGTTTCCAATAAATGGTTTTCAGCAACGTGAAGGAGAGAATAAAGAAGACAAACGGTAAATAGTGTAGGTACAGGTACAGGCTGGGATTACGTTCCCCCACCCGCCAAAAAAAGTAACATAACGGGGAGCCGTGGCCAACACAGCCAATAGGTCAAAGGAGCCGGGGATCAAAAAAGTTTGGGAACCACTGCACTAAGGAGTTGGTCTGTGGGTCCAATTTTAGACCCAGTGCCAGCTTTGAAGTGCAAGAAACCACTTGCCCCCCTCCCTCAACCTACCATCTTGAAATTTCCTTCCTCTCTTCCTTCTCTGGTCACAGTATGTCTGGAGTCACAAAAAGCTACGGTGAAGTTATTTGTGAGTGATAAGGCAACTTCTTCGAAGTGTAATTTACAGTTCTGATGCTCCCATCAGGTCAAGATGGCCCATCCTCCCAACAACCAGTCCCCCTTTGTGATACTGTCTGGGAGGAATACAAAGTAGTTAACTACACCTAGTCATGTAGCTCAGGAAACGGGCTGCAGACACCAAATGATTAGGCAAAAATATACCAACTTTCTAAATGTAGTTTATTCAGAGTTGTGACCTAAAATCCAACTAACATTTAAGAAGGATTTTAAATTCGGAGACCAAACATGAAATTTCTATTTGTTTCTAACCAAAGGTTACCACTTATTAAATGTAATAAGGTAACCCAAAGTTATCCTGTGGGAGAGGTGGACCTTGCAGTGTGAAAAGCAAGATTAGGAGTTGTTCACTGCAAAGATTTGTAAAACTTAAAAGGACATATCCAACTCTTTGAATACATTCCACCTTGCCATAAGGACTGTCTAGGGCCTATCCTAGAGGTGACATTTATGTATTAAGAAGGGAGTTTGAGGCCTTGTTAATGGGTTGTTTTGCCAGGTCAAAACTGCAGTTTAAAACTGCAAACAGGCTGCAATGGCAGGCCTGAGACAGATCTAGAAAAGGCTACTTAAGTCAATGCCACAATACGTTCTTCAGGCCCACTAGTAGTATTTAATTTATAAGCCCTGAGTATATATAGGTACATGGAGTACCACTTTAATAGGGAATTACAAGTAAATGAAATGTGCCAATTGGGTGTTTGCAAATGTTACCAATGGTTAGAGGAGAACACACAAGCACTTTAGTACTGCTTAGCAGTAGTAAAATGTACAGTCCTCAAGCCAACAAAAACTTTGATCCTGAAAACAGGAGGGGTGAAGGAAAATAGTCTTGGGGTGACCCTGCAGAGAGGGCCAAGTCCAACATGTATGTAGATATATGTATGGCACGATATTGTATTGGCAAAGTAATTTCACTTTAAAACACGGTTTTGCAAACTGTAAAAAAGTAAAGAATTTGCATACTCTGAGACCCAGGACGCTCTTTGAATTGGCCATCTCCATGCTAAATCTTGCTGTGTTGGGCATTACTGTAAAGACTGAAATCCATTTTCCATATAAATCACCCTGATGCTGAAACATCTAATCTGGGTGAACAGCATGCTTATTGATTGGCTTTCTGATTTGTAGTTATCTGCAAGTCCCATTATTCCACCTCTACGTATGTGTACCTGCCGTCCAATAAATTCTCCAGCCTCTGCATACACTTAACTGCACATCCAGAAACCCTTGTAACACTCTCTTAAGATTACCTGGCGTTGGAAACCTCTGCACATCCATTATCTGATGATGAAGTGTGGTGTATGCTATAACCAGGGTCGTCTTATACAGTATTGCTTTCCTGTGCATATCTTGTTAGCACTACCAAAGGGAAAAATACTTGGATCCTTTTGTGCCTCTTATAAAGACACTGCAGATAGTGCGACTAGTTAGATAAACAGGCGATGGCTCCTGGGATAGCACTAACTTAACAGTGGAACCCCCCCACCCCCTTGTTGTTTATTTCTCTTGTGATCTACTGCCCTCTCCACAGCCATTTTACATTGTGAATAATGCACCATCTCCATTTCCTTTCAGTTGGCAGTCTAACCTAGAATTTTCAACAAATCACTCTCTCCCTTCGCCCTAATATGCTTTCGTACAACATCGCGGTTTCTTCTCCTCTGTGTATAACTTTTCCTGGATCCCTTTCCCCCACTTCCACACACTTGCCGAGGGATTCACTCTCCACATAAATGGTTACCTCGTAATCCTGCTGCCTTTGTGCCCAGGGAATAAAGTGCTGTTCTCACTAAAACAGAGTTACTGATACTTCGAGGCAACATTTGGCCATATCAGTCGTTGCATAATGTATCTTCTCTTGAGCGCCTACAGGAATGAACGTGGTTATGAAATAGATTCCATTTTGCGGAGTTCCGATGTATGTTCTCTGCTTCTTGCTGCACCCTAATGTATTGTTTATCATCAGTGGAAGCATTGGCCACTAACCACTTCCTCTGTTTCACCTTTGGGCCCATGTTTATTAATGGTGAACTCTTCTTAATGCCATATTGATTTAACAGCTGTCTTACCAAGTGCTTACAGAGAAGTAGATCCTCTTCCTTACTACCCAAACACAAATCAGTTAGACCATTACAATGTTAGCCCGTAGCTAACCTGACGGCTTTGAAGAGCCAAAACCTTTTACTTGCCCAGCATTGCTTTGTAATGCGTAGAAAGCAAAGGATCTATATATCAGAGATGCAGTTAATCAAGAGATTGAATTGTTATTTTTCAGAGGTGAGGGGTAGGGAGTGGTCGGTCTCCACTCTCCCTATGTTTATTTTCTTAGAACTGACAAAACACAGCTTTACAAGTGCCTTTTGGGGGTTGGAGCACAGAACGGATTGTTTTCTGTCCCAAGCAGTCTTTCCAGCCACCCCCACGTTATGAGCCAAACTTGGTTAAATAGTTGAATGTTGCTTTTAACAACTCTTTATTTCAGTTGTTATCAAGCGTGTGTAGTTTGGTCTTGCATTTGTGAGGGTCGGGATCAAAGCATTAAAGATTCTGGTGCTATGAACCTGCGTGCCTACTTCTTCGAGCACCTTGAAGGCTTGTTGTTGGATCATATGGAAGTAGGCTGACAGTAGCCTCAGTTTCTGTAGGTAACCCAGGACCTTTGTTGCAAAGTGCCTTTTGCATAATAAAGAGCTATGCACATTTTGATCCTTGACTCTACTGGGTGCAAGTGGTGTGCTAGCAAAGCTGGTCTTGAGTCTGAAAAAATTATCCCACTTTCAGGCTGCGCACTCTACAGTCTTTGCAGCCTGTTGGCTAAGTGGTTTGGGTATTGGGATAAATGCCTCCGTTTTTTTAACATTATGTGTCTTTTTTCCGTTTTTTCCCCCTCTGATTCTGAAAAGTTACATAGATTAATATAGACTTTCTCCTTGCTATCTAAGTCACTACATGTGGTGATTTAGGCCTTGGATTCAAGGGAATCTATTTCCTTATTCACCTTCATGGAGTGTGATGCAATGTGGGATCTTTGGGGAAAGAGTTAAATAATTCGCTTTGCACCAAAAGAGTTGGTATATGTTTAAAAAAAAAAAAAAAACTTCCAGAAATGGTGGGACGAGTCTGCAAAGGAACCAGATTGGATGAATGTTATTTGAAACTCAAAGCATGCAAGGCATTTCAGTGACAATATTCTCATGGTACATGTCCCAACATGTTACCATTATTTTAGAACCTAAAGCACCCTTCCCCTTTCTTACCTGTCTGCTCTTTTTTCATGTTCCTGCTTAGCGGTGCTCTCTGCCACTTCATTCCCTCCTCCCTTCTTCTCGAAGAACTACATGTTCCTGGGTGAGCTCAACTTTGACCTCAACGACATAACGGACCCTAACTCCAGCAGGTTCCTTGAAAGCATGAACAACATTGGTCTCCCCCCAACTTGAACACAACCGCACGCACATCGCAGGACACAGACTCAACCCTATATTCCCCCCCCATGCGACTGCATAGAATATATCCACACAAATTAACTCACATGAAACAACTGCTCAAATGTCAACTTCATCATCACAACTCCCATGCCCTCCCTTGGATACAACCCAGTGCCCCCTGTCTCATTTAGAACAAGGCCTCTGAGACCGAATGGACCAACATCTTTGCCCTTAACCTGCCCAAACACCACAACAACATGAACCTGGATGTCAGAAGCTTCAACACCTGGATCAATGAATGTGCTGACAGCCGCCCCATCAAGAACAAGAAACACAGAAGATCCACCAAGTAAGCCAGCTGATAAACCAAGGACCTCAGGATAGCCAAGTGCCACTGCAAGCACCGAGAGAAGGAGGCACACCAACAAACACCCAGTCGACAGAACCACATACAAATCAGCACTTGAACCACCACCAACTACGTGAGGGGAAAAAAAAAAAAGCCCTGGCATCACGCTTCGATGCTAACAGTAAGGAGTTATCTTTTTTTTCCGTAGTCAAGTAAGTAACCAACCCTGCAATGATGAAAAGCAACATCTCTGCTTCTCGGGACCTATGCAACAGCCTCACAGGTTTCTTCCATGCCAAAATCTACAGCAACGTCAAGACCCAATTCAAGCCTGAAGACTTTTTCCATGGCAATACCTCCACACGCGACCATACCAAAGGTAACCATCTGGAACCACCTTGCCATGCAGGACACCATCATTATGAAATCCATCCACTCGGGACCCATCCCCCCTACTACATCTTCAACATAGGAGTATCCAGGATCGGCCTCAAACTTTCCTCCCTACTGAACACCTCACTAAATTCTGCCACCTTCTCAAAAGACTAGAAGCATGCAGAAATCGAACCCCTGCTGAAGAAACCTTCAGCGAACCTCGGCAACTACAGACCCGTCTCCTTGCTCCCTTTCATGGCCAAAGTCATCAAAGCCATTGACCTGGAGCACAATCGACTCCTGGACGACTCTCAATCTGGATTCTGAAGAAACCACAGCACCGAGACAGCCCTTATCGCAGCCACAGACGACATCCTGGCCCTCCTCAACAAGGATAGACAGCTGCTCTTATCCTCCTCTATCTCTCAGCAGCCCTTGACACCATCTCCCACCACACGTTCATTGTCAGACTTCATGACATAGGCATCCAAGGAGCTGCTCTCAGATGGATGGCCTCCTTCCTCACCAACCAAACACAAGTCCACCATCCACCCTTAACCTCCGAATCCAAACCAATCATCTGCAGAGTCCCTCAAGGCTCTTCATTCATCCCCACCCTCTTCAACAAATGGATATCTCCCCCCCCCCCTACCAAAATAGTCCTATCCTTCTGATTCTACGTTATATCCTATGCTGACGACATGCAACTCATCCTCTCCCTCTCCAAAAACTTCACCGCTGCCAGAACCAACTTCCATCAATGCATGACCAGCGTCACCAATTGGATGAGGAATAGCTGTCTCAAGTTTAACACAGACGCGATGGAAGTCTTGACCTTCAGCAGCTACAGTTCCCCCTGGGACGTCTCCTGGTGGCCCACAGAACTGAGGCCCACCCCAACCCTAGCTAAGCATGGCAGAAATTTCTGTATCATCTTGGACAGCAAACTCACGATGCGGTCCCAAGTCAATGCAGAGTCATACTCGAAAGCCTGAAACGGCGTCCCCTACTCTACAGGAGTTCCATAGGATGCTGAAAACCTGCCTTTTCGACTGAGACCTCTGTAAGGCAACTGACGGACTGATGTTACTAAGATGATATGTATAATGTACTCTAAAGGGACTTTCAGCAAGCCATCTTGATCTTGTGGTCTGTTATTGCCCTGCACAGCTCTTCTTCTTTTTTTTTTCTTTTTTTTTTTTATTAATTGCCTACTGCAAAATATAGCATGGGGCAATCAGTCATCCCTGTTCAGCCTTTAGTGAGCTCTGCTTTGGGTGACTGCATTCTGCCCTTTCACAAGGATCGCACACACACACAAAGTACTGCTTTGCATCAGGAACTACTATGGCAATGTGTGCATTTTGAGACTGAATCCTCCTTCCTCCTCCTTCCTCCTCCTCCTTCCTCCTCCTTCCTCCTCCTCCTTCCTCCTCCTTCCTCCTCCTTCTTCCTCCCTCCTTCTTCCTCCCTCCTTCCTCCTTCCTCCTTCCTCCTTCCTCCTTCCTCCTCCTCCGTTCGATTTTGTCAAATTTCATCAGAATTCTCCTTTAATTAGCTCCATAGCTTGGCTCTGTATGTCCTTCCTGGCGATTCTGTTTGGTCCCATCAAAAAGCATTATATAATAGCCAGCAATTCCTTTTCTGTGTAGTGCCTCCCCTCCTTTCTTAATTGTGAATGCCAGATTACTGCTTGATTTCATAGGTCATGTGAAATTATTATTGCATATTACTGTTGAATGTTTAAGGGTAATGTGCACTCCTTGGCTTCCTCATCCCCTCTACTTGTTGTAAGCTGGTGGCTTACTATTAGACTGATGTTTTTCATAGGCATAATATAAAAGATCCTAGGTCCAGCTACAAAAATGTCTGCCTTTAAGAGCTCTTGGGTACGCAGCACATCCACAATGTTGTCTTTAGTGAATTTGTTTTTAGGCGCAGTTATTCATCTTCCATCAGAAGTTCAGCACTTTTCTAGATTGCTATTGTTGGGTCGCAGGCACGCATATATATTATTTGTAATCTTTAAGAACCTGTGAGTGTTATCCAGATGTTGACAGATGATACTGATTGCACAACTGTCTCATAATCGTGAGCTATCTATGAAAGACAAGGAGTGGCTAAGTTTAATAGTAGAAGAGTGTCCACAAGTAAGGACACTAAAACAGGCCTGATCGAAGATGGAGTACTGATACATGAGCATGCCATTAACCTATGGTGATGGAGCAATTCATAAAGACCGTCCACTTGGTTAAGACTAGAGGCAGGTCACAACACTTTTGAACACTCTGAAACACTCCGAAATCTAACTTTCCAATTCCTTTGTATTGTCAAAATAAACAAATCCTGGTCTTTAACCCCTTGGTGCCCGGTACGAGCTGGTGTAGTCCTTGGCCACGGTTGCCCAGTGCCAAGGACGAGACCAGGTCATCCTGCTATGGGCCCTTTGTTGATGCCATTTTCAGGGGGGAAAAAACCACAAGCCGCCTTCTGCAGCTTTTTTTTTTTCCTCCCCACCCCCCCCCCCTATATTTTTTAAAATGTTTATTTTTAACAAAATTTTCGCTGTATTTTGGTTAATTTCTTGGTCTCCTTCTGGGGAAACCACAAACTCTGGGTACCTGCAGAATCCCTTGGTTGTTGGGGGGGGGGGGGGGAGGACGCATGTTCAGCTTATGTGGACAAAAAGTTATGAGGCCCTAAGCGTGAATTGCCCCAAATAGCCAAATGAGGCTTGGCACCTGAGGTGGGGGGGGGGGGGGGGGGAAGGCCTGGCAGCGAAGGGGTTAAAGGTAGCATGCATAAGCCAAGTTAAGTATTCGTTGTTTTTGACCAAGACCCTGGCACTGAAGCAGCTGTAATTTTACCAAAAAGCGTTCTCTTTTTATGCTTCTGCCTTTAAGAAGGACTATTAATAGTTGCAGCACGGTAGAGATACGCTGCTAATCTTAAAATGTGGAACTATGTTGGATCTCTCCTTTCTTTTGGCGTACCTTGCCCAATGACCTTGAGGATTGCCACTTGTGTGCCTTCGAATAGGGCAGTGTATGTCTGGGTTACCTGAAATCACAAAATCTTCATTGCAAACAAGCATTGGTAGAGCTATAGGTCTCACCTATGTGAGATCTATTGGCTTTGTCGGAGTGGCATTGTATCTCGTGGAGTGAAGTGGCATGTCTCAGAGCACTTCAACACCTCGTTAAGAGTAGTAAGTGCTATAAAAAATAAAATTACAATTTAGTGTAGTGTAGTCAGTTTCCCTATAGCTTGCCCTATTTTTTTAGGAAGTGGCAAAATCTGCAGTAGTTAATGCTCAGCTGCAATTGGAAAAGCGGCAGGTCCCTCTCCCTTTCCTCACCCAGAGATGACAGTTGTGATGGGGACGTTCCTGGTGGTCTAGGGGAAGCGGTGTGGGGCAAGAGGCATCTGGGAGAGGTGGAGAATCAAGGACTCTTGTCTCAGCTGGTGACATCTCCACATCAACCTTTGGAGTTACAGGCCATCTGCTTCACATTTAAGACATTTCTGCCATCCAGCAAGGGCAGGCTGGTGCAAGTTGTCACGGACATCACCACTGCCATGTGGTATTGCAACAGCCTGGGCAGAGTGGGGTCCTGGGCCTTATGCCAGGAGTCTCGCTGCCTCTCGAACTGGCTGAATTGTTGGGGCATTTCCCTGATTGTGTACTATTTGACTGGATCTTCAAAAGCCACGGTGGAAAAAATTCACCAGCGAAGTGTAGCGGATCACAAATGGCAGTTGCACCCAAAGTGGCACAGGGATGTCTTCCAGCAATACGGAGAGGCCTGGCTTAATATCTTCACCACTGTCAGAAAAGTGCTATGTCCATACTCTTGCAGACTGGCGTTCCCAAGAAGGCTCTTGCCTGCCTTTCCGCTGTTGTCTTGCCTGCCTTCAGTTCTAAAGATGAACAACGATCAGGCCCAAGTCATCCTGTGGGCTCCGAACTGGGCTCGAGAGTGTGGTGCTTGGAACCTCTGGGCTTCAGCATCTGTAATCCAATAAGGCTGCATCTTCAGGAGGATCAACTATTGCAGCAAGGTCTTGCACCTGTGTCTCTGCAGTCTATGCCTCCATGTGTGAAGAGTGAGTGTGGCAGTTAACTGAATTTAATCTTCTTCCTGAAGTAGTAAATGTCATTGTTGTGGCCATGTGTCCTTCAACAAAGACTGTTTGTGCTGAGAAAGGTTTGTGGCTTGTGTGGCATATGTAAGAGTGGCCCTTGGAGGCCAAACTGTTGGATATATTACTGCTTGTTTTATCTTTGGCCCAGCAAGGACTTGCAGTGGGCTCTGGTAACCGTTTTTGTGGACTCTTTCTGTATTTTTGTTTGTACCGGACTAACCCTCTGTAGTTGGGATGCATTTTTTTCCAGACTTAGTTCATATGTTTCTTCCTAAACCATGGGGTCTCCAACCTTTTCTGTATTGAGAGCTTCCTCTGCTGAAGGAAAGTCCTCTTGAGCTACTAAGAAGTTTGATCCCTGTTAAATATTGACTACATCTCTTAACATTATACTCTAAACAGATATCAGCTATGCATTTCAGGCTAGAATATCAACAGAAACGCCATGTCTTAGTTCATCAATATTAAATACCTCCATCTGTCAAAGAAATACCAGCTAAAGCATCAGGTCCTCTCTTGCAAAGAGGAGATAGCCACAGCAGTAAGCCTCTGCAACTCCGCTTGAATTATCAATTAACTTTCAACTTTAAATGTGTTTTGTAATTGTAGTCAGTTGTCTTCAACCGCATGTCAGTTTCTTGAAATGCACATATTTTCTATGAAAAAACACTTTTCTGTTGGGCAAACCAAATTTTCCAGAAGGAAAACACATCATTTTTGCCTTCAAAATATAAGTTTCAATTTTTTAGGAAATGGAGTATGCAAACATCAGCTTGCCATTTTCATGGTGTAATGACCTACAAATACCTCAAATGGACAGATTCTGCATCAAATGCCAAGGCATTACAATCCAAATCCATGGATGTTCACCATAATAAAATGGATGCCTGTGCAATGCCAATAATGCCCACCATTATGCCAGGACCACCATTGTGCCAAGGCTGGCCCCTAACAGCCGGATGCCCACCATATATCAGTCATAGACATTACTATGCAAGGGATGTCTAAAAATAGGCCAGTCATGCCCTTGTTATGCAACAATGCCCCTCCGAGTTGCCACAACTAGACTAAGAGTGCCCAAAATAGAATGACTACTACTGTGCCATGAATAGACACACTTGTGCCAGAGATTAACCACTCTTGATCGAATGTAGCATATACTTTTTTTTTGCCTCCAGGTAGCGACATGGTTCATTACGGAGGTGCGCACACACACATTATACCCCACCAATGTATGCACATGAGGCACTTAATTGTCTCAGCTCTGGGTCTGTAGCCTGGTCTCATAAGCTTTTATGCTGATCATGCACCTAAGTAATGCATTTGATTTTGGCTCTTGTAGTTCAGCACTTCAGTGGGTCTGCACTGGTTACTGCTGACACTCTTCTTTCGTGACCCAGGGCCTACAACACAGCCAATTTTCTTGTGACAGCTAGATTGAGAGTGAAAACATATTATTTGTGGCAGACCCCACAGACCGACATGGTGTGTGTATGAGGCTTATCATGAGGCCCTGCAATTGCTCTTGAGATGAGCAGTGCTTCCTTATTTGTTGAATATGCGTAGATTCTATAAATGAGGTATTGGGCTTAGATTCACCTTTGAGATCTACTTTCGGGGTGCTTGTGAATTAACAGTAGCGCCTGTGGTACGCATAAGAGACCCTGGTTTTGAGTGACTATGGGCATAGAAATGACTGGAGTTTGACCCTGAACGATTCCAGTGGCTGAGATTAAATTAAGCATTTATTTAATCAATTGGATTATTTTCTTTTGGAGGTATAATGATGGGTTGATGTGCCATTGCGTACTTCTTTAATGTGCCTCACCTAGGGCTCATTGTGCTCCACAATTATCCATTTGAACTGCCTTCGTTCAGTGGTACAGAAACTTTCAGATTACCAGATCTGGAGGTGCTATAGGCATGATTTTCTTTTTTCACAGGCATCTTCTCCCAGTCCATTACTAGACCACACTGGAAAATGAAACGGGAACAGTTCACATGCTACCCTCCATTTAAAGCCATGGATGCCTCCTTCCCACTCACATGGACTACCAAGTGTTTCCCAATAGGTCTTATGCACACATGGGTGTATATATACGTGAATATACAGATAGATAGATATCCTAGTGGTGGTCGCTTCTAGGTAGTTATAGTTAGGTCCTAGTTTCTATAGAAAAAGCGTTTTTTACTTGCCTATATCTTTGGCGCTGGTTGATGAATCTTCATTACATTTTCCACATGTGTTGGCCCCCTCCCCTAAAACAAAAAATTAGGAATTAGGCCCGGCCTCAGGGATGTGGTCCCCTGGGCAAGATAGGCCGGGGGGGGGACTACGCTGCCCCCTCCCCCCAAAAAACATTTTCTTTATATTTAATCTGGGCCCCAGGGAATTGGGGGAGGGTGGGAGTGGGGGGCAGGGTTGGGTTGTCATAGGGTTCAGTAGCCGGGACTAGTCGCAGCCTAGGTCTTAGGTCTTGAGACCAAACCCAGCTGCGCATGGCCATGCAGGGTTGTTATCGCAGTTGGCTGCAGGGGCTGCCTGTGCGCGGTGGTGGTGGTTGGAAGAACATATAGTAATGAAAATCACTTTACGGTAAATTAAATATAAAAAAAAAAGTTAGAAAATTACTGAAAAAAACCAAAGGTTACAGGGACCGTTATAGTTACTCCCATTTTAAACATACCAAACCATAGAAATTAGTTAGTTATCTCAAGTAACTATAACTTGAGCCCTCGCCATGCACTGGCAATTACCACAAAAATTACAGCATTCATGACATCTTTGATAACATCATTGATAATATCAATGTAATATTTACAGTAAAATGTTTGAATATAGTTTCCTTAGGGCATGAGTTATAGTTACTTGAGATAACTATAACTGGTGAATTTCTATGGTTTGGTACGTTCAAAATGTGTGCCCAACTATAACGTCCCTGTAACGTTTGGTTTATTTAAGTGGAAAAAAAAAGAATATCTATATATAATTTTACATTTTGTTTTTAAATATATTTTTGTAGAAGACATTTTTCTAATGGGTTGTTTCGTGTTCAGTCTCTGGGAACCTGTTTTGATCATCATTGATTTTCCACTAACCATTGATTGAAAAAAATATTGAGCATATCATTGTATATAAACTCTTGTACAAATAGTTTTTTTGGCATTGGCTGCCTGTAAACAAAGATAAAAATTCAAATGAACAGTTGATGTTAAGGAAAAAATGTAGAATTTGTTTGCAAAAGAAACCGCCCATTTTGAATTCTGCAGTTTACATAATACTTGGCGATTCGCAGTGATTCTTATCGTATGGTGAGGTATTGAAACTTAGTTATTCTGTTGTTCATTGCGGCATGGAGTGTGATTAAATTGGGGAGGAAGGATTTAATGGTTCATTTTAGCCCGTTTCACCGACAAGGTGATTAATTCCACAAGGCCTACCTCGGAAGTGAATATGTGGGCCTATCTTCATCCTCGGGCAATACTATGATCCTACTGGCAGCATTTATTGATGTTCAGTCTTGCACAGGAACAGGCCCTGTATGCTGAGCTGCTTTTTGATGAAGAAATTTGAAAAATATTGTTGTCTGTTTACAAGGAGGACATGCAATAAGGATTGTGTGTGTGTGTGTGTGTGTGTGTGTGTGTATATATATATATATATATACATATAAAATCCACCACCTGATTTCACTTTACATTATTTTGGAGGGGTGATGAACGTCGTCAGATTTGAGAACACACAGGCGTGCTTTTGGAGAGGCCCATGGGGGGGGGGGGGGGGGGCTTGGGGGGGGGGGGAGAGAGAGAGAGAGAGAGAGAGAGAGAGAGAGAGAGAGAGAGAGAGAGAGAGAGACACTCTTGCTCTAGTCTCTCTGCGGGTATGTTCGGGAGAGAAGGAAGTGACGGGATTGGTAGCAGGTAGGTGGGGGTGGGACTAGGGCAGGTGGGATAAAAGGAGGGTGGGGGGGAAGGATCAGCCTTTTTCCGCGCCGATCATCACGCGGGGCGAAATTTTGCCACCCACCCGGCAATAGGAGCAGTGGGGTGAGTAGCGATGTAGGTACATAATGAGCGAGTGTAGGTAGGGGGCTCTGAACGTCAGTTAGGGCAGGTTTGTAATAAAGAGTGAGGCAGTAGATGGGGGAGGGTGGAGAGTCAGATGCGGGCTTGGCTACCCTTTCAGGGGAAAAAGCAAGCAGGTGAAGGATCAGAGTGTGGGGTACGCACGAAGCAAGTAGGGCATGAAAGGAAAAGGGGAGTGTGTAGGGGAATAGAAGCGAAAAATGTGCGTTTTGAGTGAGAGGATGAGTGAGTAAATGTTAAATGGTGGGCTTTATTAAAGTTGGGGTTTTACGTTGAAAAGTTTAAGGTTATGCTTTATTGTTGCAATTTTGTCCTAAATAAAGGAACTTTTACACTGAATGGTTGTCACTGAATTATGTCCCGATGCCCATGTGTGACACAATGATTAATCAGTGGAGCGGTTAATGTTTTATGTTGAATGCGAGCAAGATCTGTGCTGCATTATGTGATGGTGACCTTCCTGAGTAGTTTTACCGATATTCAACTTCTCATTTGGGGATGTAATGTCATATATCACATCTCTTATCTAGCAGGATGAGAACTGTGTGTGAAATCACTTGATTGAATTCAAAAGAAATTGAGAACCCTGCATTGTTTGTACACAAACAGAACAAGCTCCACATTTGTTTTGGACCTTGCAGCAGCGCGAGGTTCCTCAGACTTTCTCCAATGAAAGATTATGTTGGCAAATGAGCCAGTACTAGTTGTTTGAATACAGTGCGGGTCTTCTTTGGGGCAAATAAAGCTGGTTCCTGCTTGCTGTCAATGTTGGATTAAACTATGCCCGTTTTGATGAGCCAGTTGTTGCTTGGACAGCTATTTAGATACACAGCTAATCCTTTCTTCAGACATTCTTTTTCGTGACTAAAAGCTTCACGTGAGGTAATCCAAGCTCTTATAGGGGAATGTTATCAGCTTAGTCGGATAAACCTTTATCTTTCAATTTTCCAGAAAGTAGCTCAGCATCGTAGAAGTAGTTTTCTTTGTTCAAACAGTTTCAACTTCTAGTAAAAAAAACTAAAAAAACAAAAAATGCCCAAAACGGAGATCATCACGTAAACCTCGGTAGGTGATCACTTAAGTAATGTATGGCACTACTCTTCTCTGTTTGTTTAATAGAGAGGGATGTGCCTAATTGTTTTTCAAGTGCTTTAACTTAAGCGTCAAATGTGACCTGCATTGTGGCTTTGCTCATGTTAAACTTTTTGTGTGTGATTGTTTAACCATTGAAAAACATCACTGCACTGAAGGGGTGGTGGTGGTGGTGGTGGTGGTGGTTGTTGTTGAGTACAAATCTTCCCTAGGATTGCCCCATAGAGGAAGGCCATCTCTGGGCCAAAGGAACATCCCATCACAGTCCCCTTCATTTGAAAAAAGAAGTCATTGAACTAAAATGCTTGTCTTGCCAGTGACATGATGAAATTAGTGGTAACCTTATGAGGTTTGTTCCATGTATATCTGCATGGCAATAAGCACATGAAATAGTGGAATAACAGTGGAAAGTGAAACCACATCCAATGTGGCCAACCATTGTGTGTGTGGATTGAATGCCAAATGTTCCACTTATTTGTTGTATGTCGGATATAAGAATGGACCTCTGGTTACAAATGGTTGTTAAAGGTATCCACATACTTTGAGCTTGGCTCAAGCGAGTAATTGCATTCTGAGCTTATTGGTCTGCTAGGTGGATCTTTATGAATTTTCGGTAGCAGGTAAACAATGAGGCCGTGCCTTTTTTTTTTTTTTTTTGTTTTGTTTTGTTTTGTTTCCAGAAATTCAATTTCTTTAGAGCCAATAATCCATTTCATAGCCTGCTTGAAGGAGTCTTTGGAGGTCTCTTTGGTTAGTACTGTTGATGCCTGATGGTTCTTGATTAAAGATCTGCCAGTGACCTTCTGATTGTCCCAAAGTACAATAGTTCCACCTTTATCTGCGGACTTGATGACTATAATGTTGCCATTCTTCAAGTCTGTCTCCCCATTTTTGTAATGACAATTTTATTTTGCAAAATTCCGGCTTGGTTTCAAGTTGGCTAATTTGCTCCAACACTAGAACTTAATTTAGCATCACATTCGTCAATGGCCAAAATGTTGTTTTGTTTCTTAACCTGGAGGTTTCCATAATGTAGCAGCATTTTTGTTTATGAAAGACACCTTCAGACTAATCTTTCATTAAAAAAAATTCTAGCGCTCCACTTTTGAGTCTGATGAAATCTGTTTGAGTGGATGGGGCAAATGATAAGCCTTTGTCAAGAAATAATAGTTGGTCACGCGTTATAGAATTGGAAGAAAGGCCAACAATGGGCGTTTTCATTGGTTCTTGCAAGCCTGTTCTCTGGTACACATCTTCC
Organism: Pleurodeles waltl; assembly: GCF_031143425.1. Taxonomy (NCBI): domain Eukaryota; kingdom Metazoa; phylum Chordata; class Amphibia; order Caudata; family Salamandridae; genus Pleurodeles; species Pleurodeles waltl. Next base: position 1,607,275,687 of record NC_090445.1, read on the forward strand.
GTGGTTGGTTTATCTGTATCTGCCTCCGCCCCTTTGTTGGCCTCTTTCTAAAAAAAAAAATGATATATATTGTTGCTTGTGTAGGAGGAAGATTCTGGTTAGAGGTCCCAGCTGCGGGATCTTCTTCTGAAGAGTCGGAAAAGAAGATTTTCAGAAAAGATGATAAACCTGTGTTTTGGTCTTGCTTGGTAATCGGGTAGTGCTATTTTGTGCTTCAGGCCTTGAGTAGAAACCTTCTTTAAGGCAGGGATAAACAGTGTTAGTGTCTTTTTTCCCTGTTTAGTTAATTTGTGATTGATAGTAAAATCATTATTACCCTTCTCAATCTTTTCAGTGAAGGCTTTGTTGTCTCTAATTTCCTTTTCCAATTGAAGCATTACTTCTGCCTGTCTTATACATAGATGCTAGGCTGTCTCGATGGACAAGACCATCCAGTCATGGCTGCATTTTATGACAATGTAACTGTAGTCCTTTTGGTATAATGGAACTTCAGTTAATATGTCAGGAGTGTTACAAACTTGAAGCCCACCCAGGATAGTGCCAGCCTTCAAATATTCCAGAAGGATATGTCTGTGAAGGTCTGCTGTAATATGTGGTCCCCCTCCCCAGTTGAAGTAATTTGTCAGCTTCATTCTGTTTTATTTTCCCCAACTGTGTATTGCAGCTAAGGGCACTTGATTTAGACGTGGGCAAGCCAGCATAATGTATTGTACTTCAACAGCATTTATTTAATGATTTTTACCTCTGGTGAGGCATTGAAACACTTTATGCCAGCACGCTGCCTTGGGAACACGTGGTTAGTCTAGTGTTTATTGGTAATTTACTGTTATTGGAATTAATCTTTGTGTGAGGATACCATTCCATGCATTTCATAAATTTGTGGTAGACTAAATTATTGGGGTTCGGGTATGATCATTAGTGTTCGGTGTGTGAGTTTGCACATATGTGGCTCATAAACGAGCTAGAACGAATGCAGAAGTATTACTTGCAAAGGAGATTATGATCTTTGAACAGAGGTGTGAACAATTTTCAAAAATGCAGTAATAGAGATTAAGGCAAACATATGTGCCAGAGTGGCTGTGTTCAGAGAGAAGGGGTACAGGAATGAAAAGTAAGAAAGTGTTAGTCGAAGATAAATAGAGATTGGCAAGGAGAAATAAACCGTTTTCAATCAGGGGTTTAGGAATATAGAGGCTTTTTGAGCTAGCATGCAATCTGTGGATGCTGCACAGTCAAAAGAAACATTATTTCCATGTAGCTCTGTTAGGTACTTTCCTAGGCGCTAGATTCAGATGAACAGTCTTTCCGCTGCTCAACTACAACTTGACCTCCCCTTTAGAGAGGGCAGCTGTTCAGCTCAGGAGTTGTAAGTAAAAAGTAAATTTGGAAATATCAAGAGATTTGGGAAGTACTTGATAGAGGCCGTAACCTTGTAAGCATAAGAGAATATATTGGGTAAATAATGCAAACATCAAAAAGAAGATTCAACAAATGCTGGAGAAGAGGTCTTCTGCTGTTCACCTTTAAAGGTTTCTCACTGTATTCATTGCAGAAGAAAAGTGGACTCCTCTGGATCCCCTTTGAATAACATGGTGCAGGTTGAGGGATGGGGGCTTTCCCTCACAATGGAAATGTGTTGCCTTCATTTCTCTGGGTGGAACGTTGAGACCCAGGCACTGAAGTGAAAGGGGTGGAGCCCAGACTAGCTTTAAAAATTCTCTGAAGACTTTGTTACCAGAGAAATTGTCTATCTTAGCTTCAAAAGCCAAGACACAAGGCAAACTGTTTTCACATGTAACTCGTGCAACAGATTTAATTTAAAATATGATAGACTCTTGTAAGTTCTAAAACATGTACTTCAACGTACACTTCATTTTACTTTAGTATGTTGGACTATATTACGGCACTTAGCACTTACAGTTTGTAAACCTGAACTTTAAAACTATAATACTCCTCACTACCTTGACCGGGACGACAATGGTGAATAAAGAGGTAAGTCATTTGCACTGTGTATCCTGTATCTAGCCTAGGTGGTTGTTCTAGATGGAACAGATTTATAGTCTATATTAAAACATACATAAGAAATTGGATTGTTATTTGGGGTGGGTGACGTCATTAATCTGAGCTCAAGCACCTGGTAGCTATGGCACAGAGCAGACAGACTTTAACTTCGGCCTTTGTGTAAAGTATTTATGCAGTACCAAAGCAGTAATGGCAAAATGCAAAACAATACAAATTCCAAACTGAATTGGAAAAATTGAGTAAAACATAATTGGACACCAAAATGACAAGCATCCAGTAAGGGGAACCTGAGATATGATTTTTTTTAATTTTTTTTTAAAGTTATTATTATAATTTTTTTTTAAATTAAAAAATAGTGGAAAAAGCGCTAAATATGCCTAATGATCACAGTAGACCAGGGAATAGTCTGGCCTTGATGGATTGCGGGTGAGGTACACCAACCAGGTTCATACTAGCCAAAGATTTTACCTTCTGAGTTATTCTTTAAAAAAACAACAAAACAAAAAAAAAAAGACCCCCTGGCTCTCGGGGGGAGGCACTAAGGGACTCAGAGTATCAGGAAGAGGCTAACCACATGTACGGTTGCCCCTGATCAGCTGGGTACTTTCAGTAAAAGGACTCTTCCAGCTTGTTGTATCCCTGTAGCTTGAACAGGTCCGCCTTATGCCTCTTGGTGTCCATATCTTTGTCCTGGGTACAAGAAGGCGGTGGGGGGGGGGGGGGGGGGGGGAAGTGTTCTGAAGTGGATGCCTGGAGGTGCCAAATGTGTACATGGCACTAGTTGTGGGTGGGAATGACTCTAATTAGCACTAACCAGTGGAGTAAAGGTTCCCATGTCCAACCCTACCCGCTTTGGCCATTATCAAGGTGGCAAAAGTCTGGACAAACTAAACTTGGGCTCCGGGGAGTGTGTGTGAGTGGTGTACTTTGGTAATCCTAGTATCCTCCTATATGTGACCCTAAAATCCAGTTTGAGGCAGCCATTGTACCTGCAATAAACCTCGAGACAGAAGTCTAGTAGGACAAAAGCAGAACCCTTTTGCCACTAAATAATAGATCCATAATAATTGTATTGGCATCCTGTTCTCTCCCCTCTCCAATGTGTCACCAGTGTTATATTTGAACCGCTGTAAATCTGGATTTTGACGCTCAAGCAAGATCAGCCCCACCCAGCATATTCAGTGAAGTCCTCTCTGCCCATTCAGGTAAGCCTAATGTCTGCTCCTGAGAGTTTCACACTTTCACTGTTAATTACTGGTGTTCAGAAACTGGAGCATCAATGCAAATTAGCCTCCAGGAACTTCAGGCAATAAAAAAGTAACTTTCTAACAGTTACCTTCCCTTAATATTTAGTAAAAATCTGATGTCACCATTGAATCGGACTTTTAGTAACTATTATAACAGTAATTTAATCATATTTCTAGCTAGTCCCATTCCTGAGAGATGGTATTAGTGTTTAATATTGCAAAACAGCTTTTGGATGCTACCCACTACAAAGAGTCACTGTAAGAACATGTTACTATTATATTTTTACATGCCCTTCATTTAAATATCATGCAGCAGACGAGGGCACAAATCGAGGGTACATGCAGGTATATGGCATCAACCCATTACTTTCACAGCGTGTACTCAGTTCACCCGACCAAGAAGTTAGGTCCCACTGAAATATGCTGAACTTGTCCCAGTGTAATTTTCAGACACAGGGACATATTCAGCAGCGCATGAATGTTGTCTCTCTTTCTCTCTCTATTCTAAACAGCAACATACAGGCACCGAAGGGGTGTCTTGTTTTATTTTCACCTCCAGCTGGGCTAAGGATAAAGGCCAACTTAAAGGGCCACTCTGTATCTGTGCCTCACACTTAGATGCAAATGCAATGGAGGAGAAACAAAGGCACACAACTTATTGCAGCTATTTTGGAGAGTCCTGCTTTTTTTTTTTTTTTTCTCATTCCTTGTATATAAGCTCTGCCCCTTGATGTACCTCAGTTAAAAAAAAAAAAAATGTTGTCCAGAGAATTTAATTTTACATTTGTGTTTTGGGATCAATAGAGAAGTAATTATGATTGGGTAGACATTGCTGATCCATCTCAAATGTTTCTGGACGACAGGTCTCTCCAGCAAAATCTTTAACTTCGAGAGTTATATTACCATTTTTATTATTCCCTGCCATTTACTGTGCGCACAAAGATATCTGCAACAGTTGCCTGAACCCATAAGATAATTTAAAATGCAGACTTTGCAACCAATTAAGCAGAACATATCTACTGACATGTTTCTCCTTGTTGCTAGTTCCTTTGTGGCAGAGTTGGAAAAAAAATGTATTAGTTGAGGCCCATATTGTGTGCTGGGGATTGCACCATTGTTTTGGCACTGCAAAACCTCATTTGTTAATTCTCGTAATGCACTTTAATGTACTCATGGTAGACATGGTAAACGTGTGTAAGGGCTTAATATCTGTTTCTTAAGATGTCACTTCCTTTGGGTTCACTTCCTGTGATGCCACATGCAGTGTCACAAGCCATGATGTCACTTGCATACTGTCTAACTTGGTTACTCCACCCCACTTTTTTTTTTTTTTGTTTTTTTTTAGGACTTGTGCCTTGCACCCCACCTTGTGGGCTACAAGGCCTCTATAGGGATGACTTATTGATATTCCAAACGGTTTATTTTGGCAGGTTGAACAAGCCAAATTGTAGTTTTTACACTGCTAAAGTCAGGCTTCAGTGGTAGGCTTGAATTCATGTTGGCAGCACCACCACAGATGGCACAATAGGTACTGCAGTCCACTGGTGACATTTAACTTCAGGTCCTGGCTCAATTTTTTACAATATGTTAGGGAGTTGTATGCAGCTTATACATACCAGCTAGGAATATGCCAATTTGACCATATTAAAAGGGGGAGCACATGCACTTTACTTACTACTGGTTAGCAGGGGCGAAGTGCACAGAGTTGTAAAGCCAGCAAAAATATGAGATCCAGCAAAAGGGGGAAATCTGGGGTGACAATTCAGAAAGGTGGATTTCCTGCAATATACAGAAGAGGTTATGAAATCTTCAGTGCAGCAATATTGGACAAGCTAGATGGGCATTTTTTCCACTTAGTATACATTTAATATATTCCGGCTGATGCTCTAGCTTGTCCTTATCCTGATTTGTGACTCATCCTATAGTTTATTCTCATTGTGTGAAGTGATTGGAGTTATACCGTTTGGTGGCATTAAGATGGTTCAAGAATAAATTAATCCGAAAAAAATTTAGAGGAGCTTATTACTCTGTTGGCTTTAGTGAGCTGTATTTCAAACTATTACTATTTTTGTTCTTGTAACATTGCAGTTAGATGTTATGAGAATGCCTCATGGCTCTGCTGTGTTCTAGCTATAAGAGTTAAAACTTTGTTAGACTTTGGTGCACTTGGTTGGACAATCATTTTGGTCACCAGCTGTTCATTCTGAGGTTCAAGAATAAGTTCTTGCTTGTCCTCTTTGGACACCTCACAACATAGAAATTTACATTCTAAGCCTTTTGGAAAATAAAAGCTGTAAGTAGTGCCTCCTAAACGTTGGTATACAAAGTCTTTTAGATTTTGTAACTCATCTTCTGTCTTCAGAAGTATATTTAGTAATACTGGCTACTTCAGATACCTCGTAGATGATCCTTAGCGAAGCAAATAGAACTGACTTTAATGAACCAACAAATGTAGACTAGGCATTCACAAATGTTGGTTATCACAAAAGCCTGCCCCACGAGCTTTGCCAATGCTGTGGAAAAAGTTTTTTTTTTTTTTAAACAAATAAATATATAATATATAATATATATTGTTTTCAGCTTTGCATGCATGTAGGAGACAAATAATTGAATGTGACAAAGTACTGAGTTTATTTTTCAGATTTAGGATAGCCCCTTAAGCATTCCGTTCCTCATGAAACAGTTCCTGGAAAGTCGATTGAAAGATTGCTAGCTGACAGCATGGTGTGAGAGAGTAATAGTCCTCTAGGTGGGATCAAGCTAAAGACCACTGTTTTCATATTTTAAAGAATTGTTAAATGCTACCCTCACAGCTGTACTGTCAAGCCAGACTTAAAAACTGAAGTTTACTTTACACAGAAATGAAAAATTAGAAGCGTCATGGATGGAAAGTGGAGATTCAGACACTGAAGTGAATGGACTAACCTTTAGAAATTCTATGAAGACTTTTTAGGCGAGTCAGATGTCCAGCTTGGCTTTAAGAGCCGTGATACAAGACAAGCAATAATTTCTCATGTAACTTGTGCAACAAGTGCCTTGTAAAATATGATGGACTCATTTAAATTCTAAAACCTGTACTTCTTTTAACATGCCCTTACATTTTACTTTAGTATTTTGGAATGTATTACTGCATTGAGTGACCTTTTATTAGAAATTATTTTTTAAACATGAATTTGGAAACAGTAATGCCCCTCACTACCTTGACATTAGTAGAACAAAGACAAAAAGAGCAGATGATGGACAGAATACTCACCAATGCAAACATTCTCCCCAAGTCACCAAGATCTGGGTTTAATCTATTTTTTTTTTTTTTTTTTTTTTTTGCCCACCACGCCACCCCAGTTTGGACCCAACCATATACAAATCAGTCTTGACCCTGTTCCCCAGGGGAACAGTCCAGATCAAACTGCCAGGCCAGGTCCTCCCTCGACTGGAATCAAGCATCCTGGGACTGGCTTCAGAGTATCACCCCTTACCAGCCGGGCTAGCTTGAATCCTGTGGCGCAGTGAGCATGGGACCCACATCTGGGCATACCCTTCACACTTAGGGTGATGAGCAAAAAGTACAAATGATGGAGAGAATACTAAACATTAAAAGTATTCATCTCCAGTCACAAAGATCTGAGTTTAATCTATTGTTTTCTTTTTTTTTGCCCCCATGCCACCTCAGTTTGGACCCAGTCATGTGCAAATCAGTCTTGACCCTGTTTCCTGGGGTGATATGGGGAGGGTGGGGGGGGACACGATGGACTAAACCAAGATCTTTGTGACTGGGGGTGAATGTTTGCATTTTCAGCATTCCATCCATCTCAGAGTTTCTGCTCCTTTACAGTTGGATTTTGTTTGTATTTTTTCCTGAATTTCTTGTTTGGCTCTTTCCTCTCCCCTAGTGTCTGGGAGAGGCTGGTGCATAACCTGATGTTGTGAGGACTCCCATTAAGGAAAGAGACCACACATGACCAGCGTAGGTGAAAATGCCTTGGCCTCTTCCCGCATGTCACCGAATGAGGTGGGCGAGCCAATGAAAGCTTGGGACACAAGCCTAGATCTGCTTGAGGTTGTCTTCGAACTTGAAACTCAAAAGGAGCTGAGCTTTCACTGCAAACAATGTGGTCTAGTGGATACAGATGCCAACTATGCAACTTGGCTAACCAGGTTCAAATGATGTTAAATCTCCCTGTGTTGAGGAGAAAAAAAGATATAATGCGGACAGTGTCCGCTAAAAATAAAATATGGTTTCTGCCTGTGATCCACACTCTAATCTCATCCTCCAAGGATTAAGGTCAAAGTATTACCCATTGTGAGAAGGAGACGACCCCCTAGTGGCTGAACTGCAGTGTGTGAATCTGGAAAATCTGTGATCAGTATTGGTTTCCCTTCTTGATCAAATGATGTAATTGTCAGGAATTACTTCATTTCACAGATCTTCTTTTTGTTCACTATCACATATAAGAGCACCTTCAAATACATGGGTTCCGAAAGTGTGCAGTACAAAAACCTCTGTGTTCGTTAGGATAGACTGTTGCTCTAGCTATAATGAGAATTTAGGCCACATAGAAGGTAAAAACTACAATTCAACCTGCCAAAATAGAAGGTACATATGATAACTGACTTGTCTATTAGTTCACTAATGGCATTGTCATCCGGGCTTGGAAAGGAATGTTTCTCAATGCATGGTTAAAGACCCACTTTTGATAATACTTCTGAATGCAGAGATGTAATGTACTATGATGAAACACTTGTGCGTGTTAAAGAAATACTATTTTGAAGGCCCCTTAATTTATTCTAACATGTTTGAATGATTTACTAGCCAGATATTTTCAAGGCTAGCTTCTTACATGGGCTTTTAGAACCAGAGCCGTCCCTTGACTCTGATCTCATTGTTAAATTTATTTATTTATTTATTATTAATTTTTTGATCAACCACCCCATGTCACCAAGGCACATATTTGCAATATGTTTGCCCATAATAACTGTTTATAGGTCTATTAGGAAGCTGGACAGTCTACCCTTTGCAGGTGGAGCCTACTAGAAAGTGCTTGCGCTGTTTGTTGCTAGGTATATTTTCCTTACCAAGAACATAGAGGAGCTTGGAGCCTGTCCATTCCTTATGCCTTTCATTTACCTGTTTCTTATTCATGTCTTAGTTTGTCAATCTTGTATTATTGAAGTAGACATGCTCCATGGGAAGGGCAGTCTTTGATTGGCTGGCATCTGTTTCCACTTCTTTCTTTTCAAGCACTACTTCTTTTCTTATGTGTGATACCCCAATAGAGTGCATGTTTTTGAGCCGCCTAACCAGTTTGTCTCTTTCTCCCTGCCCTTTTATGTTGCTCTCTGTTGCCTGTCTGATTTGCCCTACTCATTTTTGCACATCTGTGTGCTTCTCTCTTTTACTTTCCTTACCACACTCTGTGTTGCTGTCTCCCAAGCCCATTGTTTTGTACCCTTTCCCCTGTGGCTTTTGCATTTCCTCCCATGTTGCTTCTGCGTCGCTTCTGCCACCCTTATCTGTGCTGCTTCAATGTTCCGCCTCCATCCTCACTCTCCTATCTTTTGCTTGTACTACCCAGTCCGCTTGAAAAAGGAAAAAAAAAAAACCTTTATATTATTGTTGGCAAGTTTAGTTGAGCAACCTACACCACTGAAAATTGTTCAACCACCACTGGCGCATGCCGATTGCAAAATGTAATGCGCACATGAGCCCTTATTGGTACACTTCTTCTCAACAATCCTGTTTTTTACGTAGGTTTTCAATGAAACTGTGTACTGTAATTTCGAATAGCATTTGTTTGAATATCTGTCAAACACTTCTCAGCTTTTACTTCCGTATTAAGAGTTAACACAAGGGTGCTATATATATATATATATATATATATATATATATATATATATATATATATATATATATATATATATATAAAATTTATTTATGAAGGATACATCTACCTGTAGATTCCTCACCTTTTGGATACTCCCATTGTGCCAGCATTCAACAGAATTTTTGTTTCTAGCTTTCCACGTCGATGAGGACATTGCAGTGGAACGGTTTCGAAAGGGACTCCATCTGACATGATTGGAGCCATAAGAAGTCCTCACCAGTGTGCTGACATCAGTTGCCTTTTTTTTTTTTTTTTTTTAATGCACCTTCAATGCTAAAGGTTTTTCTACTGCTCCAGGTGGTTACACTGTATCAAGGGAGCTTCTCCTATGAATTGTCTTCATGTGACAATGTCTCTGCTGTAGAAGTCTGGCTTTAAGCATTGTAGAGTGTGGAAGTCGCTTGTCAGTCACTGACCCACATGAAAATTGCCTCTGGTGCCTATGTTTCTTCCATGATATTGAATGATGCTCTTTTTGTCAGTGCATGAACCCCAAGGCACTAAAGAAAATGGAAGCAAGACTTTTCCTAGCAAAGGCTATGAAGAAGAAGTGGGGCTGTCTAAGATCCAGGCCGTGAGAGGAGTTGTCATCCCACAAGTTTTCGCGGTCACACAAGAAGCAGCGTCGCTACAGCCTCCTGTGTCGCTCATCCTGAGATACTAGCCCTCGGTCTTTGTCTCTGGCTTCCAAGTCTCTGCGCCGTTCGACCTGGGAGGTGAGTCTTTGGTTGAGATCTGGCTTCGCCCATGAGTTCTGCACACAGTTCACTGGGAGTCAAAACATATGGAACAATCTGCTAAAAAGATCTTTTCCTCAGGTAGCATGGCATTGAAGTCGGTAAATGCTACATGTGTGTTGGGCAGATATATCCGTGCACTGGTGGACGGGGCCAAGGAGATTGTTCTCAAACTGCCACAGGATGTCCAGGAACATTTTAGGAAGCTGCTTCAGGATTGTCAGGTAGCAGCTAGACCAGTTTTTCAATTGGGCCTGGCTATGGCAGACTCTGCAATCCATGTCCCCATGGCTCTAGCAACACACAGAAGACATGCATGGCTTAAGGGGTCCGAGTTCTCTCCTGATGTACAGTCCACTTTAATGGATCTCCCTTTTGACGGGTCCAGATTGTTTGGGGACAAGGCAGACACAGCCTTGCAAAATATGGCAGCAATCTCAAAATATAAGAGTTCTGATAAAAGTTTCTCTGATTATGTCAGGGATAATACTATAGTAAGGCTTGAATACTAGCAATTACCTTATTTTCACACTTTTCCGCAGATCTGAGGCTGGAGGTAGCGGTAAGCAATAGTTCCAGGGTTGGAATGCCTTTTTGAGTCTGTGCAAACCTACTCACTTACATGCTTTAAGGGTTTTCACCAGCTGTTTTGTAATAATTTCCCATACTTTGAAAGGTTGTAAAATCCTGAGAAGGGTCAGAAATAAAACTTATTCCAGGGTTGGGGAAAAAAGTGGTTAAAGGGAAAGTGAACATGTAAATGCTCAACAAATGTTCCCATGAACAAATCCACGCCTGCATATTTCCTCTTGCTAAAATACAGTCCACAAATATTTTCTAGGAGTATGATTTACTGGTCCACTTCTGTAAATTCTTGTTAATTCATGAAATGCACAAATCTGCAGTAATGCACAGGAATATACCATGGATGCACTTCTGTCACTTTCTTTAAGAACTGCCCCCCTAATCATGTCTGGTGTTAACCAAGACCTTTTATTTTATTAAAATTCTGTCTTTCGTCTCGCTTTACTGTGACTGATCCTACTTGCAGAACGCGCTACTTCTCTGTGCCTGGATACCCTCACGGTTGACATTTTCCCCCCTCTACAAAACCATGTTACATTACAATGATGGCAATCTGCTCTTTCACAAGAAGCATATCGGCACACAAACCAGTTTATTTCAGTGCCAAGAACTACTGTGGAAATGTGTGCTTTTTGTGACCAAAAAGTGTTTCTGCTATTTTGGTAATATTTGGTACAAGGGTGTGAGGGCCCAGAGCCTCCCACAACAATAAAGATTTACCAAAGCCATGTCAAAACAAGACCTACATTGACAAAACCAAAAGGCTGACCAACAATGTTAGACCTATTGGCTTTGCCAATTCTTCTTCATATTCATGTTTCCCATAATCTTGTTGAAAGTAGTTGCATTGACATTCCCTTATGAATATTTTTTAGAAATACTAGCATGCCTCAACGCATTTTATTAAATGATGCTTCAAAGAAATGGTCCGGAAAATGTACAGTAGTTTAACAAACGTTTTTTTTCCTATTTGCATTTTTTTATGAACATTTCATTCTGAAAGCAAAAAAATAATTAATCTTGCTTTCCAGGGTCTGCAAATATTTTCAGTTAATCAGAGAGCATTCTGGGAGCATTATACATAGCCTCATATTTTTAAACTCAGGAAACGTGTACACATGTTTTTGTACTGGAGCCATTGTCAGTAGTGCAGTCCGAGCTTATAATTATTTAGAGTAAAGTTCAAACAGAATTAACATATGTATTCAAATATATTACTTCAACTGCAGACAATTTATTTGCATGCTCTGTATGGTACTGTAAATTGGCAGCCCAAGGGTTTGTGCTGAAGGGGGTTGAGCCTACTTGTCCCAGGGACACCATAAACTTGAACACCTGTTGTCCCTGACCCCAAACAATATGTCCTGGGCTTCGGGCTATAGGAATTCTACACCTCTGACTTTACCAAATATGTGGTTGCAAAAGACTGGGAAAACTTGAATTTCAAAAAAACCTCTTGGGGATTAGGAGAAGGGATGCTTGATTACAACCATTAGACGAAAACTTGTTTTATGAACAAGTTATACCTTCATTCATACAGTCAACTCATTTTGACTGGACTACTGGTTCCATAGATTTACTGGAGCAGTAAAAAATATGGCATTGCCCAGCACTCTGGGCTGCTAAGCTGTTGACTTTGCCTTTTGGCAAACTGAATTCAGTGATGTGAATCTGGGTAACCGTTGCCAGCACTTGGTATTGGATTAAATCGAAGAAATGTGTTTAAAGTCACTGTTTTTATAAAGGTCTACTAAAGTAACTTTGCTAGAATGGGTACCAATGTATCACGTTCCATTAATAGCCTCCCTTTTCTTCCAAAATTAAAGAAACGAAAATATTTCCATATCTGCCTTCCTACTGGTCTTTCTACTGATCGTTTACCCAGCAGACACACTTGCCTTGTTTCATTACACACCTTGAAAAGAGCTGTACTTTGACAAAAGGATCCTGTTACACATCCAAAGTGAGCATTGGTTCTTCGTCATTTTTATTTCTTTTGGTCTGATCAGACGTGAACATGGCTGGTCCAATCAAGATAGGTAGACCCCAAGCTCTTCTAATGGTCGGTCTGAAGGAATCTGGGATAAGAAGTAAAGCTCTTTACTTTTAGCTGGGAAATTCTGGCTCTTTAAAGGCGAGTTTCCAGTTATCAACCGTTTGAGAGTTAAGTTCCAGAATCATTTGTAAATTGCTATAAACAAAACAATTACAATGCAGGGTATGCTATCCAGAACCCCACATGCATATTACAGTTCAGTAATGCCTTCTTTTTCACAGTCTGATTTTACATGACATTGTAACCTTGCGTTTCCACTATATATTTTATTGGTTTTGGTTTTGGCTTCCAAACATACTTTGTTGGTGATGTTTGGACCTGGGAAAAACAGCAAATGTAAATGAAGAGCTAGAACGTTGACAGTTGCAAGAGCCAAATTATAAGCCCAGCTCATAGCAAAGGCCATTTAAAATATGGCAATACTTTCACATTTTCCACAAGATATTTCGTGAACGTGTGTGAAACACTTTAACGCATTATATGTACTTACTTCATTAACATATGTTAAAAATAATAGTATTGAAGATCAATTTGCTCCGTCCGCAATTCTCCGACATCACTGCTGTGAGTGAACCAAGAGATGTCAATTTCTCATGGACACAGCATGTTCTATGTGGTGCAACATTTCCTACTAAACGCTGCACAATTAAAATATTTATAGAACAATGCTCTCAGATTTGCCCATCAAAACGGGGCACAGTGAAGTAAAGAATCACATTTTCTGGACAAACGGAGAAGCCAGTATTTGAGCACCTGGTTACACGTTATGCACTTCAGCAGCAAGATCAATATGGTCTGTCTTTTCCTGACTTCACAAACGAGAGAAGGTCAGCACCTCAGTGACCACAATTGCATCAATTAGAAAAACAAAGAAAATACATCTCGGAGATTGCTGTCTGGTTACAGGTCTGCAACGTGACATGTGAATTTGCACCTCATCGTGGCTGCAGACCCAGCAATAAAGAACGTTTTTGTATGCCGTACTCTCAGCTGTCCTATGTTTTGTTGTATATTTTTTTTCTTCTGAAAAATGCTTTCAGGAGAGAAAATAGCTGTGTCCTTGATGCTCCGCTCGGCTATGTATTGGCTTTTGTGTCCCAATGAGACGAGGGTCGAGCCAGACGTTTGCCCCAAACAAGGCTGTCCACGTTTAGGGCCAGATGTAGCAAAGGGTTTTACCCATTCTGTCCATATGGGAAAATGTGTTCGTACATATGGCCCTTAGTGATGCCTGGTGTTTCTATTTGGTACTAGTAATTCCAGCTTTACAGTTAACCGACAAATGTCCCTCCCCCTTCAAATTTGTTGTTGAATTAAATGCTAATACCTGCAGTTGACTAATGTTTCATTTCATTCACTACCAAGGACAGTATTTTTACAGTTACCCACTAAATTCCCTGATCTCAAGTAAAACACAACCTTTATTATCCAATCGCTTTTCAAATGTGATTGTCAGTCTCCCCTCGCCAACAGAGCTCTTTTGTGACTGACTGTATCAGTCTGAGAAGTATAATTTTTAGCTTTGTGTCTAAAGATTATATTGTAAAGAATAATTTGGGCATTGCCATTAATTAAAAATTGAAAAGGAAACGTTAATGACAACTTGTTTTCTTGTTGAATTTTAAGGTTGTCCCATCCCAAACTTGAATTGGCCAACCTGCTTACCGAAGATGCCATTGTAATGCTTGTCAAAGCAAGAACTGGAACCACCAACTTAACCAAGAACGATCCACTGCCCTGCAGGACAAAGTCTACATAAAACAAAAAGTGATGGGTTGAAATGCTATTCTGAGCAATTGTCACTGCTTATCGCAAGTATTCCTCCCATTGTTCTATTTCCCACCACGCCACCTCAGTTTGGACTCCACTGTCTGCAAATCAGTCTTGACCCTGTTCCAATATTAACAGTCCAGTTCCGAACTGCCAGGCCGGGTTTTCCAGTTATTTGATGTAAAGCCATATGTGCCGAAGGGTATGCCCAGATATGAGGTCCCTTGCAGAGCTAAATCAGGGTGAAACCTGTCTTGAGTTGCTTAGGTTCCATTTCAGAGAAGACCTGCCTTAACATTTTAGGCTGGACTGTTCCTGTTGGAACAAGGTCAAGACTGTTTTGCCTATGGCAGGGTCTAATCTGAGGTGGCATGGTGGGCAAAAGAACAATGGATTGGAATGCTAACCAGTGCGAGTCCAAGTGATTAAACTATTGCAAGCATCCTCCCATCACTTTTTTGTGTGGTTTGATTCAAAGTCTGCATAAATCAACTTTCCAGCTCCTAAGACCTGTACAGACTAGATAATCAACACTAAAGGGGTGCCACCCAGAAGAATGTACAACAAATAATTGTCTCAGCAACATTTGGAGGAACTCCTGTTGTTTCCCAAGAGTATCTAGTACATCACAGGAATTTTTAATGGTACTGCAAGAAAGGCCTTCAGATCCCTGGGTGGCAAAAAATCAAAGCACCTGGAGCAATATTCACCTTCCAGATACCTACAGACCAAAGATATAAATCAAATATTTATATTACCTAAGGTAGTGGGGAACAAACAGACTTCCAGTTGCCCCCAAACGCAACTGTCATGCATCTTAATAAAAGCTAGATCTTCAAAGAAGAGAAGTAGCCACATACATGACCTACTAAGCAGCCGAAAGCTGGACCAACACTTTAACACTGAAACATGCCTGGGGATGGTACTTCAGTTGTATTATATGAAGTTGCCCCTAACAAATACTTTACTACAAATGGGAATTGGCTTAACCAAGAGTTGCAGAAGCCGATAGGCAGTATACACAATCAACACTCGTACAACACAATTTGAGAGTCCTTGCCTTTCATCTGTTCGCCCCTACCAATTATCACTGCCTCGTTTTAATCTACCAGCCGCCTTCACATAATAAAACATTTGCTGAACCCCCCCCTCCCTTTTGTACTCTTGACCGCTATAAACTTTTTATCCTTTGTGATCTCATCATCTGATTTGATGGAATCAATATTTACCAGTCTGACGACCTGCTTAATATCCTTGAAGTACTCAGTCACAACCAGATTGTCACGGGGCAACACGCAGCAAAGGTCATACTCTTGCTCCCCTGTTTTCCTCAAAGGACCTTTTCTCAGTCAGCTGTATAGCCCATCACATCAATTGCAACCCAACTTTAACAACGGCATCACTAATAACACACAAGAACATCTCTACAGACCTTGGAAGACCTTCAAAATCAATATATTTCAGGAACAATTCTTGGCCCTCTGAACCCATTGATGCCAGCTGAGCCATTCCAGGAGTGGCTCATCAAGGCCGTCAATATAGAAGTTCCTGCTAAAGCTTTGAGACAAAGGCAACGCACCAGAAAGCAAAGTTGGCTCAGTTCAAATATATACTCGCAACAAAGAAAAAATCGGAACCTAATATCGACAATGCAGAATGTACAAAGGCAACCATTAAAAAAAGCTAAAACTCACTTTTAACACATTGTGAATAATTCCAACACAATTAAATAATGAATCAGAAGCCTATCCGAATTTAAAAAAACCAGTCTGTTTGAAAAGTATTACTAATCCGAAACTGCAACTCATTAACAGGAATGTGACTGAAAAAGCATTAGCTCTCGAAACTTACTGTCAAACGGTCACCAACAATTTCAAACTATCAACTGGGATTGATGACAATGGCAACATTTCCTCCCAAAGTGTGTGTATTTAACTAATTGTCAATAAAACATATATCAGTTAGCATTGCCTAATCTCTTGCTGCTGTCTGCTCACATGCACATTCAAGAACACTCTTGAAGCTATCTCTACGACCATAAGCTATGTCATTTGTTTGTGAAGTGTGGCAGAAAGCCCAAAAAGCGTTCTGGTGCTAAATAGGTTAGGTGGCAAGGGGGAACGGAGAACAGCAAGACGGTCAAAGAAGACTGCTGATGAGATTTTCCTCAACGGTTCAACACTATTGGAGTACTATTAGTTACTCCCCCAGTCTTGGACAGCTTTTTTCAATCCATGGACAATTCAAACATCATAAGTAGAATTAGACTACACCCAATATAAAACAAAGGTATGCACTGATTCCTCTGTTTTTGGCCTACTCCGCAACACTTCAGCTCATTTGCTTTTAAGGTCACTCTGCATTTCCACCCACCTGCAGTCCCCGTACAGTACATCTCATGTTTCCCCTATAAATATAACGGCAACCAATGCCTTTATCAACCGTGACTTGCATGGACACAAAGGGCTATATAAGGATACTTATTCTGTTTATACTTAATCAAATAGCTCACCAATGTAGGACTTTGGTAAAATGCTGCTACAAATACATTGTTATATTCACTTCCCCTTTTAAAGCTAAAACTATAAATCCACTGTAGTGTCTTGCTGGACACGTTCTAATGTTTGGCCTTATACTAGTTTGCTAGTCACTGTCTGAGGGCTGGCCGGGCATCTCCCCCTCCACATCCATCCACCAGAGGCATCCATCACCAGTCAGGTGACCCTACCAATAAATAGGGCTGGGTGCAAGTGCCCTTAGCCAGTTGCATGTACAGTAACTATGTGTCCGTGTTCTCCTTTTTGCTGCATGCGGGTTTAGGGCCCAAGACTTCACTTCCAAAAGTTAAAAATAAAAAACATAAAAAAATGACATTTTTACTGTACTGATGTGGGTAAAAAAAAATAGGAATAAAGGCTAATTTATTTTTATCTGCTTTAAAACCGTAGCTTTGTGATTTGTCTCAGAGAAATGCTGAGCCTGTGATTGTCCTGGACTCTCCTGTCATTTCTCCAGAAAGGTGGTACTTGTTTTGCAAGCAGAAAAACAATCTACTTTAAATATTGTGGTAAAATTGTCGGGACGGCAGGGCAGTCAGTAAAAAACAAATATATATATATACACACTGGGAGTGTCTGGGGAAACCTGGGACTTCTGATCACTCTAGAGTTAAATATTGTTAGTGCTATGGAAACTGTCCTTTAAATAACCATATCGTATAATACTCTGGAGTGGGCCAGGTTGGATTGGAGTAATGACTCCTGTCAAACATGCCCAAGTTGCATTCTAAACAGCAACGTACTTTAGTATATTTAGCATGTTCAGATCTTATGATATTTTTAGACTTTAGTACCTTGGTGTTTTCTTGTGCATTTTGTAGTGGGTGTTATATAAACATACTGTATTGGAACAAAAAGCATACCAGTAAACCTATTTTGATATTTCTGAGTTGTGCTTGTGTTTACTTATGATGATGTCACTTATCCTTGCAAATGCATGTCATCCTTGAATGATGGGCAAAGAGGATTCCAGGAGTATACGTTGGAGCTCGGAACTGAAAGGTGAAGCAGTTATTCTCGGTTGGTGCAAGTGTATTCATTAAAGTTCTCCGAAGCACTTATCACATGCACTTCACAACAATGGTGAAGAGCTGCCTAGGAGGAGACAGGCATCTAATTTTGGAGCAGAACTCTGTATGTGACAGCCTTGCGGAGGTATGACTCGCATACCGGCTTAATATTCGTGTGAAATGGACTTTAATTTATTAATAATACATGCATTAAATCGGCGCATGGTAGTGTGTAAATTAGCTCGAGCTTGAAACGGTCTCAAGAACCTAGTGCAAGCTGAATGTACTCTCCCGAGCTGTCACATCTCAGAATGCGAGCAGGAGTATGCATGCAGGAGTGTGTGTCCAGGAGAGTGCAACTCTGTATGGGCCAAAGAACGGCGCAACAGATGTCAAAATCAACATCAGCATCAACATAGTGATGCAACGTCTGACGTGAGGCCATTTTGTAAAACCACAAAAAGAGGGATAGAGGGGTATTATGGTCCAGTGTATGTCCCCAGATAAAGCTATAAAAAGTATTGTGATACACTGTTCCAGGAGGAAAAAATGAAATGAAAACACACAAGAGGGTCCTCAATTGTAGGAGCAATTAACCTCACACATCCAAAGGATGTCATGCTTCATCATTGGTACAGCTCCTCGTCAGACCGGCGCTGCAATGTCTGACGGGCTCCACCCCAATTGGGGGGGCTCTTTGCCGGAGATCTTTTATGATGATGGTGCCATGCCCCAGAGTTGAGTGGGGGGAGGACAGAGTGTGTAGGAGATCAAAAAAGTGAAAGAGATAAAATTGGCTCTCACAACCCCCAATGGTTAAATACTTTATTGAGCCAGTTGGAAGGTAGGGACCAAGATTAAAAACGTGAAGTCAGACGAGTGAAGTAGAAACAATGATCAATCACTCTAATGAGATCTATGAATCAACGGGAGGTTTTTACACAATTTGCGAACCAACCCTTTTCATCGGTCAACATGTTTCGCATCCTAGTGGCCCATACGGGTCCATTGATGCTTCGTCAGGACCAAAATTGACTTGCTATATCTCCTAGTCAAGCAGAACTAATGTGTCTTCTAAATCGGAGTACCAGTAATTACAGGTAACTACACAGATCTATATAGAACAGGTATCAAATTACTTACATAAGTCAGGTAAATATGTTTCCTAACTAGAGCCCACCCGCATTAGGGAAAAGTGCTCCATAGGACTACGTGGACCAATGGTCGACCACAATTGCAAGTTACAAATGCTGCCGTGACCGGTCAGTAAACCTGCCCGTGTCCGCGAGTCCTGCATGCTGCCTGCATGCAAAAAAAGGAATTCTGCATGCAGGACTCGCGGATACGGGCAGGTTTACTGACCGGTCACGGCAGCATTTGTAACTTGCAATTGTGGTCGACCATTGGTCCACGTAGTCCTATGGAGCACTTTTCCCTAATGCGGGTGGGCTCTAGTTAGGAAACATATTTACCTGACTTATGTAAGTAATTTGATACCTGTTCTATATAGATCTGTGTAGTTACCTGTAATTACTGGTACTCCGATTTAGAAGACACATTAGTTCTGCTTGACTAGGAGATATAGCAAGTCAATTTTGGTCCTGACGAAGCATCAATGGACCCGTATGGGCCACTAGGATGCGAAACATGTTGACCGATGAAAAGGGTTGGTTCGCAAATTGTGTAAAAACCTCCCGTTGATTCATAGATCTCATTAGAGTGATTGATCATTGTTTCTACTTCACTCGTCTGACTTCACGTTTTTAATCTTGGTCCCTACCTTCCAACTGGCTCAATAAAGTATTTAACCATTGGGGGTTGTGAGAGCCAATTTTATCTCTTTCACTTTTTTGATCTCCTACACACTCTGTCCTCCCCCCACTCAACTCTGGGGCATGGCACCATCATCATAAAAGATCTCCGGCAAAGAGCCCCCCCAATTGGGGTGGAGCCCGTCAGACATTGCAGCGCCGGTCTGACGAGGAGCTGTACCAATGATGAGCCATTTTGTAAAAGACTGAAACGCATTCTGTCATCAGTAGCAGCAGAACGTCTTACACTGAACTATCTGCCTGAACGTCCGCTGTGGCGCAATTTCGGAAAACGCATATTGTTATCAGCTGTAGCTGTGCATCATACACCAATCTTTCTGCCTCAACAAGTGGTACTTTAAAAAAAAAAAAGGAATTCTGCTTCAGGAGAATGACTTTGCCTTTGGGGTAAGGAACCTGGGGGTTGAGATGGATTCAGCATTGGTGGCATATTTGTTAACTGCAATCCAGCATGATTGTGGATGCTGTTAAGAGTGTATACATTGTGCGAGTTACTGCGATGAGTGGGTAATCTCATCAGACTGTCCCAACTAGCACAGAGAGACTGATTTTTCCTTACAGACGCTTAATGATGCGGTCATTGGCTTTGTCAACCGACAGTTCATGCAGTGTGTTTGAGTGTAGCATCCATTCACTCAGGTGATAGAACACTTTAATGTTCTTCAACGATGGGAGTAATCAAAAAGTTTAGAACCCTCGAGTTCATAGGAGCAGCAACATTTGAATTAATGTAATCCTATTTTTATGCAGACAACTGGATACAGTAAAGCCATCGCGGAACAAGTAACTAAATGGTTATGAGTGAAACCTGAGCTGTGCATTGCAACTTGGGTACAATTGCATCATTTGCCTTTCTAGAGTGCTCTGTGTTGTTTATGGTAAGACTTTAATACTGTGCCATTAGTAATTTTCCACCACTATGATGACAGTCAATATGTCTACTCCTCCTGTATTTCTGTCGAACAAGGGTGAACCAATTATACCATGTAAAAGATGGAAGAACTTACTTGATTCATACCTTGTAGCTACTGGTGTGAAGATTTTTCAGTGGTTAGAAAGCAGGGAGGGTTATGCCACAATTTAGGTGTGGAAGGCCATAATATTTACAACAGTCTTGAGGCCATCCCTACAGGTAATGCAGAGGAAGACGCAAGATGTTTTTGACATGTCTGTAATGATGTAGGAGAAACATTGTGAAGCAAGAACCAATGTGTTATTGGAACGTCACAAATTATTTTTGAACATAAGTGAAGGGAGAGTGTAGGAAATGACATAGCTTGCATACGAACACTGGCACGCACTTGTGAGTTAGATCCATTAACTGACTCGCTCAGTGGGGACCAATTGGTGCGGTGCACTAATACTAAAAGGGTTAAAGAGAGGTTACTGGCGGAGAACCCTGATCTCAGGGAGGCTATTGCCGTTGTGGAAGGTGCAGAAAGTACAAGCACATGGGTTCATGAGATGCGACCTGTGCTGCCGCCTTTCTAATAAGGTGATTGCAAAAATCCTGTTGTAACCAAAATAGTAGGAGAGGTTTCAGATAAGGTTAATCAAGATGGGAAACAAGGTGGCGCTAAGAAAGAGAGCAAGCATAATCAATTGGAATGCTATTGCTGTGGCAGTCTAGGTCATTCGGCAAACAATACCCAATGCTACACCAGGAATTCTGTTTGTAGGAAGTGTGGTAAAAAGTTACTATGCCAGAGTCTGTAAAGGTGATAAAAATCAAACACAGTTGGCACAGCATGTGACGATTTGAGAAAAATTGTGTTAATCATAAATTCTAATCAGAGTGAAGTAGATATGGGTCCTTTAACCATGCCAGAATGTCTTACTAAACTGTACAATAAGTACATTATCATCTTAGGTGATTGAGGTTCACTTTACACAATGGTAGGTGAAAAGAATCTGGAGAAAGAATTTGGTGGGGAGCAGATAACTGTTTCCTCCTGACATAAATCCTATGAGTTATAGAGGATCTAAGATTGATGTCTTGGGTTATACAGTTATGAGGATCACATTCATGGACAAGGAGGTGGTAGTAGGGAAGGTGTATGTAGCAAAATGAGGGGATAATTTGTGGGTTGGCATCACACGGTATATGGAGATTATGCTGAATCCTAATGCTGTGCAACTGGTCATGTCTTTATCATCAGAAGAAGGGTATGCAGATATTTTGTTTAAATTCCCTAACGTGTTTGGTGACAAGATGGACCTAGTTAAGAACTTTGAGCACAAGATCTTCTTGAAGAATGACTCTTCCTGTAGTCACAGTCAGAAAAGTTCCAAACCTTATCTTCGAACCGTTGAAGCAGGGAATTAACAGGTTGATTGATTTTAGGATGAGGTAATTGGGGAAATTAGACCTTTAGTGTTTGGCCCGAATTGTGTTGGCAACTAAGAAGGGGGGCAAACAAATTAGGAGGCATGTTGATATCTGAGATCTAAACAGGCACATTTGGGTTGACTGCCAACCTCTCCCTAACATCAGTGTATCATAAAGTTAAATTACTTAATGAAGTCAGACATTTGACGTCATTTGTCCCACCATAGAGAGCATACCACTTTATAAGGATGCCTTTTCAATTTGAATCCGCAGTGACATGTTTCCAAAGGATTATGAAACTGGTGTTGGATGGGGTGCCAAGTATACTTTTCTTCCAGGATGACATCTGATTTATGGTATAGATCTTGAGGAACATGATAGTACATTGATGAAGGTGAGATTGACTGAAGTGGAGTTGGCATTTAAGGAGAAGTGTATATTCAGGGTTGGTGCCGAGTATGCCATTTGTGGTTAAATCCGATCATAGACCATTAGTCCACATATTTTCCACTATAGCCTGCTGTAGTGGGCTATACCGGGCATTAAAGGCCTGCTCCAGCGCTAAAGGCCTGACCCAAAGGTGAAGGCCTTTAACAAGGGAGCAGGACTTTAATGATGGTATAGCCCAGCTACAGATGGCTATAAAGCTATTAAAACATTCTGTCACTAAAGGGCAAAATGTTCTAATAAATAAAACAAAGTCCTCACGGAGCCCGAGAGGATTGAACCTCTGGCTATGTGAGGCTCTTGTTCACAGCATCAGCGGTGAATGACAATATTGAGTGGAATGTTGCCGCTCCGGTCTTCTGCTGGCCATTAGAAGCCCAGAGCACTCCTATGTTTTCAGTGGAGCACCCAACATTGCGATGTACTAATAAGAACCTGATTATGTCAACGGATGTAGAGCATGTCATCTGGGTCTATGAGTGCATTGCATGAGTGGCAATCATCGAGAAAAACCAGTGAAGAAACTAAAGAACTCAAGGAATTTATACTAACAGACTGGTAGGAGTTTAGGTCCTTCTCAGAAGAGGTGAAAGGTTTCTGGAATGTAAGTAATAAATTCAGTTTGAATTTAAATGATTTGTTTAGGGGCACAAGGATAATTCCACCCAGATCAATGAGAGAGAAAATTGGGAATTTAGTGTCTGAAGGCCATTTCGGGAGGAATCTCACTAAGTCAAGAGTAAGGGAATGGTACTGATAGCCACGATTAGATGGACATGTAGAGGGTGTAGTTAAGGACTGTGTTTCGTGTGCCAGAAGTAATAAGCAGATCTGTATCTAAAGTTGTCTCCTGTGGAGATTCCAGTAGAACAGTGGAAGAAGTTGGGTCTGTATTTTGCTGGTCCTTTCCACCTCCTACCTCCAAATGAAAGATCCATATCTGAGAGAGACTTCGAGCTGCAGATTCCTTACTTTAGAATTTCCTGGCGTCCGCTTGGAATCTGTAATTTTTTGCTGAGTAGTACCCTGCGTGAGTCGTTGGGTTGCGTCGCTCGGATCAGAGTGTGGTCGTCAGAGTCGTGAGAGCTGTCTGTGACATCACTGTCGCCTATAAAGGCACCACCCCGGTATGCGTATATCAGTTCTTTTCCTTACGTGCCAGTTAAACGCAGGTCCGGATTAGAGCTACCTTCTGCCTTTTTTGGCAGGCCTTTTTTTTTCAACCTTTTTGTTGCTGCTTTTTCGAGTCGGCGAGGATGACATCGAGGAAAATGGGGTTCAAGCCATGCCATCGCATCATATCGGTTACTGACACCCCCCCCACCAAATCAGGTATGTCTCTGGTGCCTCGACAGAGACCACGAGTCGAAGTTGTGTTCCGACTGACTGGGTATAGCTCCGAAAGCTTTGAGAGAGAGGTCTCTGAAGCTCATGGCAGCTCGGCAGTCGACTTTGGTTGGGCCGACTCCTAGGAGGTCATGATCCCGATCAAGGAGGTGGTGACGGGACCAAGTCCAAGTGGACTTAGACTTTGCAATGCCTGTCTGCCGACGAGGCATCTCGGGAACATCGATGTTGCAGGCACGGTTCCACTGAACCAAAGCCAGGGCCGACTTCAGGTCTTCTCCCCCTCGCCCCCCAACTCCCTCTCCGAGAGCTGGAGTGACCCCCACTCAACTCAAGGAGTTTTACGTCATGCACCTCAAATTTGAGTGTGTTGGTGCACCTCCGGGCCCCGCTGTGTCAGCAAGGGCCCCATCAGATTCCATGCCAGTGGCTTTGGCCTCGGTGCCGTTGGGGTCTCCTGGATCCGATACCGGATCCAGAACAACGCAATCAGCATTCTCCGGTGTCGACGCTAGCTGGCTCCCACCGGCGGTGCAAGCCCGATCCTCATTCCAGATGAGCTGGAACGAGGTTGTAAGACGCCGATTCAGACTGCGCCAACAGGGGCCAGATCAGTGCCTGAGGCATATTTTGATCATCCAGGTACAGGAGAGGAATGGGAGGGGTCCTGTGACCCTTTAGAATATGGTTTGGAGCATTTGGACTGGTATGAGGAACTAGGTGAAGCCAGTGGACTGGATACTTCTCCAGATACTGGCATGCACTTACCTCCTACTGTGGCTACAGAGGAGAGAGCTTCATATGTCACGGTGGTACGTAGGGCAGCTGAGGTCTTGGACATATACTCGCCTACGGTGCCAGTCAGGACTAACCTTCTGAATTGAGGTGCCTCAGCCTGGAGTTTCCACATCAGAAACAATGTTACCCTTTAACAAAGCCCTCACTGATCTCCTGCTTGGAATGTGGTCCAAACCCAGCACAGGGCTCCTGTAAATAGGACATTCGCCCGCCGCCATAGACCAGCTCCTAATGATCCTGGTTTCCTCACCCAACACCCCACCCCGGAGAGCTTGGTGGTCGAGGCCTTCACTTCCCATGATGCCCTCCCTTCCGCTTCACTGAATAGGGAATCCAAGAGGCTGGACCAACTGGGGAAAATGTTTTCTTCCTCCCGCCTGGCATGGAGGTCCCTGAACACCTCATGCCTATTGGGCCGTTTTTCCCATGCTTTATGGGATATGGTGGCACAGGTGCTGCCCCATGTTCCGCAGGACGTATGGGACACTCTCACAAGCTGTTAAAGATGGGAGAGACCCAACCAAGTTTACGATTAGGTGCGGTTTGGACATGACCAACTCATTGGGTAGAGCGATTTAATCAACTGTGGCCCTTCGACGCCACAGCTGGCTTCGTACTTCTGGGTTTTCGGAGGATGCCCAGGCGAACCTTATGGACATGACCTTCGATAGTCTGCCTTTTCTCCAAAAAGGCATGAGCTCTGCGCTTAAGCGGTTCTAAGACTCTTGGGCTATGGCCAGGTCCTGTGGCCTCTCGGTGCCCGCTCGCCAGCAGTCTGCCTTTCACCCCTTTTGAGGCTTCGGAAGGGGTGTGGTACCATGCCACCCACAAATCAGCCACTGTCCTCTGTCAACTCACCATCCAGCACAAGGACAATGTAGTTGTACCTTCAGACCCAGAGGGTCTAGCCAGAGGTCGGCCACCACCCAGCCCTCCCCCCTCCTCCTTCCCCCCCCCCCACCCCCCCTTCTTTCCCTCTACAGCACCCAAGTCCTCCTAGTATGATTCTGCAAGACCACTTGCGTCCAGTTGGACGCAGGATTACATTTTATCTCCCTCACTGGTGGTCCATAACATCAGACAAATCAGTCTTGCAGATCATACAGAAGGGCTATTGCTGCCCCTTCCAGTCTTTCCCTCCCTCTATGCCTCCATTAAAAGAATGGCTGATGGAGGATCATCTAGTATTGCTCCGCGAGGAAGTTGCAGCTCTGTTGGCCAGGGAAGCCATAGAAAGGGTCCCAGCGTCAAAAGTAGGCAGTGGTTGTTACTCCAGCTACTTTCTGATTCCCAAAAAAAGCAAGGGTCTTCAACCTATTTTGGATTTACGGAAGTTAATCTCTTCCTCAAAAAGGAGAAATTCAAGATGCTCACTCAGGTCTTGTCTGCCCTAGACCAAGGAGACTGAATGGTAGGGCTGGACTTGCAGGATGCATATTTTCATATCCCTATCCTGCCTGCCCATTTCTTGGGTTTCAAGGTGGGCCATGAGCACTTTCAGTTTACCGTGCCCCCTATTGGTCTCAAAAGTGCCCCTCGGGTGTTCACAAAAGTGATGGCGGTGGTAGCGGCTCATCTGCACAGGTTAGGGATTTGAGTCTTCCCCCTACTTTCACTGATGACTACAGGCTCCTACACCCCAAGCTTTTGTCGCCCACCTTCAGACTAACGCAAATTTCCTGCATTCACTGGGGTTCACTATAAATAACTCCCTCTCAGAAGCTCCCTTTCGTCTGAGCTGTTCTGCACACGGTGCAGTTTCGGGCTTATCATCCCGAGCAGCGAGTCCAGGATATTCAGGTTATGATAATGTTGTTTTGGCCTCTTTCCTGAATTTCTGTGAGACACTCTGAGGCTGCTGAGCCTCGTGGCCTCCTGCATCCTGTTAGTCAAACATGCCAGATGGCGCATGAGGGTTCTGCAGTGAGACCTGAAGTTCGAGTGGGCACAGCATCAGGGAAATCCTACCGACACAGTTCAGATCTCTGAGGCAAACTGCAAAAGACCTGCAGTGGTGGTTAGAGAACTGCGATTGGGTCAGAGGCAGACTCCTATCCCTTCCTCAACCAGATCTTACAGGAGTGACATTTGGTGTAACTTCTAAAATGGTTTGGCCATCTGGGAGAGGTGGAGATCGGAAGCCGTTGGTCTCCATCGGAATCCGGACTCCATATCAATTTACTGGAGCTCCAGGCGATCCAACTGGCATGGAAAGCATTCCTTCCTATTGTAAACAGGAAGATGGTGCAGGTGTTTACAGACAACACCACCGCAATGTGGTACTGTAACAAGCAGGGCGGTGTGTGGTCGTGGACCCTTTGTCTCTGGACATGCCTGGAACAGCAGGGCATAACCCCGGTGGTGCAACACCTGGCAGGTTCTCTGAACACCAGGGCGGACAAATTCAGCCGTCGATGCCTAGCAGATCATGCATGGTGTTTCCACCCAGGGGTGGTGCAAGGACTCTGTCATAAAAGCCACTGTATGTCACTATCTCTCCAGACGAGGTAGTTCTCGGAACACATGCCTCTTTCCTTCCCAAGGTGGTGACCCCATTTCATCTGGTTCAGAATATCACCCTGCCCACCTTCTTTGCTCCATCGCATCCCTCTAAGGAACAGGAGTGACTCCACCGACTGGACCCAAAAAGAGCGTTGTCGTTCTACCTTGACTTCACAAAAGATTTCCGGGTGGATGACCAACTCTTTGTTGGGTACGTGGGAGCAGAGAAGGGTCAGGCAGTGCAGAAACAAACCATTTCGCGCTAGGTCATTCTCTGCAATAAGATCTGCTATGCACTGGCCAAGAAGCAGGCCCCTGAGGGATTGAGAGCTCATTCCACCAGGGACAAGGCTGCTAGCACAAGGTGTTCCAATCCTGGCTATCTGTCAGGCAGCAACGTGGGCATCCTTGCACATGTTTGCAAAACACTACTGCCTGGATAATCTGGTCCGGAGGGATGGATGCTTTGCCTGTTAGATCCTGCAGGACTTTTTAGTATAAAGGAAATCTATCTACAGTCCACCGGCTGGAGGTTATGGCTTGGGTATCCATTC
Source organism: Pleurodeles waltl (assembly GCF_031143425.1). Taxonomy (NCBI): domain Eukaryota; kingdom Metazoa; phylum Chordata; class Amphibia; order Caudata; family Salamandridae; genus Pleurodeles; species Pleurodeles waltl. The sequence continues at coordinate 1,607,303,363 of NC_090445.1, forward strand.
TAAGGTAAGGAATCTGCATCTAGAAGTCTCTATCAGATGCACAAGTTACTTACCTTCGGTAACTCATTATCTGGTAGAGACACTAGCTGCTCTTGAATTGACTCCCAGACATACCACGAGATCTTCTGTCTCCACACAGTAGGGCTTGACTAGCTAGGGAGATCTCAGTGCTAGATGTTGGTGCTCATAAGCACCATAGAGCCGCCAGTCATCCTCCACCAGAATCTGAGGGCCAGTAGCAGAGGCTAAGGTTGGCCATAACCACCCCAACCCCGTCATAGGTGGATTGGGTATGATTTGGTAAATGCAATACATAGGAGGTGGGTTGATGTGCCCATAGAATGGAACACATGTCAGCAGTCCGGTCCAAAAACCAGTTCTTGGGGATAACTGGGGGAAGTTTTGGAAACCTGTAGAAACCTGGGCAAGACCATCATTATGAAAAGAGCTACACTACTAAGAATGTTCAGTTGGGAGTTGGGCCACTTACTTAGATCATTCCGTGTCCAGGCCAGCAGTAGGGCGAGATTAAGACTCTGTAAGTCCCGGTTCTATTGCGATGCGGATTTCCAGGTTTTGGAAGCAAAGTCTGCAGAGTGGTAATTCTGTCTTCCCATCAGCAGTCTTTTTTTCCCCTTGAGTGGTATCAGAAATGTCTTTGACCAAATGACCTTGAGGCCTTCTGCCTCGATTAAAGTTCAATATACAGATCAGTTGAGGACCAGTGTTTTGGGGTTGACACACAAAAAGGAGTATGGTGCATGCTTAATAAGTAGGGACAGAGGATCCACTTGAATTTATTATAATAATTGAGGTGGAACTCATTTGGCTAAAATGTATCCCTGGTTTCACATTGCTTATGGCTGCTTCAGTCTCCTTTAGCATAACGGGTTGGTCTAGGCCGTTTCTATTTAGTGTGCCCACCAGTGGTGGCCCTCAACATTTTGAACAGGTGCAGAAACAAAGCCAAGGTCAGAACAACGTGCACACTTTCAACACCTTTTCGAAGTTATAGGTTTGTAGCTTTATGGGCAAACTGGTAAAATGTCACGGAAGCTAAACAATTAATTCAAATAGCAATCCGTCCTTAAAGGCCTACTGTTCACAAGAAATAAGTGAGCCCTTCTGCCTTTGTAACTTTTCAACATAAATACATGGACTGTATGGTGCCTGAAATACTTTTTTTTCTAATGGGGCAACGAAAAAGGCTATTGCATGATCGGTTCTTTAGAGAGTTATTTTGCTACATAGCAGCCGTTAGGTGTACAGTCATAAAATCATAAATCCGTACACAATTAAGTTAGTGAAAACGCTCTAAGGCCTGATTTATGAAGAGTTCACATTGAAACTCTACATTCTCCTCGGTTTGTCTGGAGGTAGCCAGCACTAAGTCCGTTGTCGGAAATTGAATTTTGTGAGAGAAATCCAAGTAATGAAATACTTGTGTGAAGCATTTAACCCATCATTAAAAGACTACTGACTAAATATGTATTGCTCACAATAAATGTATCCTCTCTATTTCCTTTTTTTCAGAACCTTTTATTACAGACAATAGAGACCATGACATCTAACATAATGTTTCCTGAGGCACAAATGAGGCCAATATCCTTGTTAGCCACTATGACCAGCTCGCGCTTATTATACTGAACATAAGGCTTTCCACAAAGTATCCATCAGGCCTACCACCATCAAATTGCAAATATACAGAGTATACAGTTTACAAAAACAACATACAGCTTATTTTTCAGAGGGATTAACAAGTATTAGAACTGTGCAAAATGGCTACATACATGGGTTTTTCAGAGGGGATAACACAAAAACGTTTCCCTATTACAATAATCTGTCAATCGTCATGTAAAAATTATCGTTTCAAAACACTGTAAGGCTTTAAAGATCTAGTGGATTTAACGTGTGCTTTTCACAATAAATAAGCTCGGCTACTCCTTCTGTCATAACTTTTCAGAATAAAAAGCTCAGACTCGTGATATCTGACAAAACATTTTTCAGTGAACCAATAAGGCATATTACCGCTCATTGTTTATTAGGACATCTGATTCATAAAATAATGTTTTTTTTTATTTTTATCCATTCACCGAAATTTAAATAATCTGTGATTACAAACTGCATCAAAATCTGGACGGAGCCCCCAAAATAGTAGAATTTCCTGGAAAGGGCAATCTCTTGGCCTCAATCAGCAGCATCCCTGCTGTGGTCTAGTGGGAAATTGGATACCAGGAGTCACAGGACTTGCTGCTGAATTCCCCTTTTGGCTAAATGGTGTACTCTTGGGCAGTCACTGCTGTCACTATACACCAGAATGTATAGCCCTTGAAACAAGCAGTAGGGCTCTGCAGTATTGGTTCTCCTTTAACAGACTGTTTGGGCAAATCGCGCTCTGCCTGTCCATGTCCCCAGGGCCTGCTTTTCTGTTGGTGGTGTGTGGTGCCACAACCTTTGTTGGCACCACCAAAGTAACCTCCTTCTCAACACATTCCTTCACTACCATCCTCCTCTGGTGCCTCCTCTGACCTTAGTCTGTCCCTAACATTTATTCAGTCTTTTATAGCACTGCAGATCCCACCTTAGGGTGTCGGAGAGCTTTACATCATACATGCACACACTTGGAGATAATGAAACATCCACGTGCGTCAGTAAATGTATGGGAAATGTTAGAAAAGGCAATGAGGGCTACAAGGAGGGAGTAGGAGCCACATGTCACCTATACTGATGTGCTCCCTATCTACAAAAGAGGCCTAACACCGCCTTATTTACTAAGAGATGTCACTGTTCCTCTCTCCCCTTGCGCTGGAACACTTTGGCATACAGGCCAACATCTTAGAAAAGGAAAGTAGGAGATTTAGAATAACAAATTGGGGAACTCATTTTCCCAGTTGACTTATACTGAAGCAGATGTAGTTTCAGGTGGGAAACATCTATAATAAGGCTATTTTTGTCTTTAAAAAAATCTGGAGTCTCCAGTCTGAATCGGGCCTGTTGGCATGTATGGGCCAACACACAGAGCCCTGCACCATCCAAGCCTAGCAGGATTGCAGAGGGTCAGAAGAAACGTGAGCTCCACGAATTCATAGCTAACGCTTTGCCAACCAACCCAGCAGACCACTTGTACCCGACATGCTGCAGAGCTTTCCAAGCCCACATTGGACTGATCAGCCACAGCAGGACACACCGTACCCAGTCAGTGTTCTCTGCTTGTCGTTGTCGACGATGAGCAACACTACCAAAAGAAGGGTACTCGTCCAGTACAAAACATTATGCTTCAACACTTCCCACTTTGTAGGTGTGCTATACAGTGCAGCACACATGCAAAGTTGGAGACTTTTGAAGTAACTATAACTTTTCTCCATTACGTCTGTGTCAAAGAGGTGTAATTTTTAATGTAAATCTCTCTCGACTAATATTACTAGATGGGGATTAGTATGAAAATCCATGAACGGGTGCATGGAAATGCTACTATACCACTGATGTTATGCCGCCTTGTTGCAAAGTAGCACAAAGCAATATTTTCTATAATCCTAAAACAACACTTTGCACTAGGTTTGTCACCTTTGTGACGCTAATCTGACGAAAAAGTGTTAGCAAATATGACCCACAAACTCAGCATTTAAAACATAACACAGTGTTTGGGGTTATCTACATTAGTAAGAATGTAATACTATTCAAAATACCCTTTTCAGCTTCCTTCGAGTAATAAATCACTGGTTCTAAACCTGTGATATGTAGTTTTCATGCAGATCTTTGATGCCATGCCATAGCTCACTGTGCAGTATTAATTAGGAGGATTAGAATTCATGAACAGCAAGGAACAAAATGATCTCTGACAAAAGCAGTCACCCACTGAGCGATCTACAACAAATAATAAATCTGTGATGCGCAAGTTAAACATTGTGGTTTGCAACATTAACACTCTGTTCTACTTTGTGGCGAAAAACTAGGAGTGGACAAATCGCAGATCTCCATCACTTGCATTGCAGAACAAAATTATCTTGTCATTATTATCCTCCCCCAAAATTGCTGGCCACACCAGGATCTTTTCAGAGTATCCCTAGGCACTTCCCCAACGCCCGGATGATGAGTGAACCCTCAGCATATGCCCTCAGCTCTGCCAGTTCAGAGAGCGAATGCAGGCCACATGCATGAAAGTTGGCGCAAGTGCTGCTCAATCAATACTGGAAGGTGCACAGGTTGAAACAGTCGCACACCTGAGGTAGGCCAACTAAAATAAAAAATGTTGTTTCATTTTTTTTTTTTTTTTTTTTTTTTAAATGCTGTACCAGAATACAGAGATGAGCATCTTGCATGGAACCAAGTACAGGACATGCTGCAGGTGCTGCCTCGCAAGGGACCCCCGTGGCAATCCAGTGGGAGATCACGTGAAGACCATTCCTGAGGGGCATACTGATCTCGATAATAGAAAGCAGAGGCGATCTTTGTCACTGTATTGATCTGTTTCCCTGTTGGGTCCCATAATTCAGGGATCACTCCAGAAGTGACATCTCTAGTTGGCAGCTAGCATAGGAATTTCCCAGATTTGCCGTCCACTCTTAGATTTGTCTATTTGAGACAGTCCAGCACCCCTGAGCATCCTCTACACAGAGGTAATGTAGCGAAGCCCTATTGGTTGCTAGCTGGCATTACATTTGGTGTTGGTTCTTAGCAAGGTAGTCATGTTAGGGTGTGAGAACCTTCACCTTTAGAATGCACGTCTACTTTTTCTCAATTTTGTTTTTCTCAGGGTGACTTTGGCCTTACCATGTATGGTGGCTGTCCCTGCAGCCCAGTGTCACGGGGGATTCCACCGAATCCACATTGTGTACACAGTAGGCTTTAGTTCTTGTAGTAGGTACTCCAAGCATTAAGCATCATCTATGCACCACAGACTCTTATGCCACATTGGGCGGCATCCCAATCTGGGGAGATGGTATCTGTTACAGTTATGACTGTTGAGTGTTCTGAGGTTCCCTGTGGTAGGATGTTTGCTGCTGTTGTGCATGATGTCCCCAGCTAGAAGGAATAGGTAATCAGTTCTAGACTTGCTCCTATGTGCAGCTGGGATATAGGTGCACTTTGTTGTATGTGGGTGGCATATTTGCCAAGCATTGCACAATCCCATTGAGGCTGTCCAGTCGAGTAACACAGGGGCCTTTTGCAATTTGGCTACCCTCGCCCAAGTAGAGTCTAGCGCCGAAAATTTGTGTCAGGACCAGTCCGACAGGTCGGTATTTGGGCCCTTTTATGGCTATTTGTGGCCTGTTTTTTGGACTAGCAGGCCATTTTTACTACTGGGTTTCCTGATATTAGCATATAGGCTGTAATTTACCGTGGCCTCAAACTCCGGCCATATGCCCATTTTACCAGAGCTTGCGTCCCCTAAGAGTACATCATTTAGCCAAATGTTTACTGTAGTTTTTTTCTCAAGCAACCTCACTCGTGTATAGTGCTACAGGCAACCTCTCCCTCGTGTATAATTAATTTTATGGGTGGGTGTGCAGGCCAGTGACCGATTGGTTTATTCTGGAGTTCAGGCTGAAGTCAGTGAAAGTTTCTCATGCCTGTTGGTGAGACTGCACTCTAATCCAAATTGTAGCCTCCTTGCAGAGCAAATGTGACAATTGCAATTACTGTTACTACTCATTGACCCTATACTCGTAACAAGCATTAGCAAAGCCAATAGGTTTGGATAGTTGTAGAAATATGTTCATTGTTGTGTTACATGTCTAGATTCATCCTCTGAAAATTAAATTACTTGCATACTGGTTTTTGCTTCGATGTACTCACAGGAACGTGTCACTCAAGGTGTCACACATTTGACTTTAGAATGTCACTCATGCACACTGAAAGCACAGAAATTTCACACACAAGTCATCTGAAAACTTGGCAGGTGTGAGGTTACCCGCAAACTGTGACGATGCAGCTCATTCTCTCACCTGTCACAGCCTGCCCCTATCATTTCCAGTAACTTAGGGTGGGCAGTACTGGTTCCCTCCAGTCACTACCGTGGGCCAGGGATCAGGATTGGGGCCACGGTGGATTCTCTCTCCTGTAGTGGAGCCTCTTTCAGTCAGAGGAGACCCTGTCAGTCCGCCAGCAGCAGGTTGTAGGGCATTAGTAATTTAGTTACAGTATATCTGATGGGTACCTTGTGAGAAAGTTTATGTCCAATGCAGTTAGTTGCATGACAATCATATAGGCCTAATTGTTTCACTGGGCAAAGTTATTTCAGGTGTCATAGGACTGATCTGTTAAATAGGAAAAGTTCCGACATGGTCAGTAAGCCTGCTTTTATTTTTAATGAAACGTCTTCAAGCCAAAAGGCCTTTAAGACTGGATTGATATTTCAGACTTGTAGTTTTTTACATAAAATCTTAAGAGTCACCTTTATCGGCAAGGATTTTGTGTTATTACCTCCTTTGATAAATGCTATGGATAGAAGACTTTCACTATGATAGTTCTTTCTAGAATCTCTTCAGAAGGCCTGACAGGCTAAATTGTCTTCCAGATCTTGTAATTATAAGAAAAAAATAATGAAAATGTGTGCAACCTTACACATGCTTTAGCTCAGCCCTTCTGCCTCTTGTCTGTATGGGTAATTTTTTGGTCTAGCGCGTAAGTGCTCTGACCTGTTTTAATCTATCTGTGGGCTTTTTACCACGTCCTACCGCACGCCCATCACTTTCACCCGTTCGTGGGCTTGACTTTCAAAAATCCTTTGTTATAATTGGAAAAAAAAAAATGCTTTACGTTTGTCTCTCCTTGGGGAAGTTTGTTTACCGCCTTGGACATAGACCCTGTTATATGGATAATTGCATGTTTGCCAATATGTTTGACTGTTAACTTCTTTTTCCTTTCATGTCTGTCTTACGGGCTCATGGAGGCCGTGACGCTTTGAATCTGCTTATGTGAACTGTTTTAATTTTAATTTTCAATTTAAGTGGCAAGAAAAGTCCAGTTAGGAATTTACAACACTCTAGCTACTCGAGCAAACACAAGACCCGTTGCATTGCAAATGCTTGTTATTCCATCCATCCATCCATGACCACATAAGGCAGTGAGTCAGCTCACTTCAGCCATTAGCTCTCTTGCACTGAGTGACTTCATTTATCTCACATGTGCAATTCTGCCTAAAAACGAGTGTGCCTCAGTTGCATATCTGAAATGGATTTGATTTACTTCACCATTGAAATATGCTGAATGCATTTAACAGCGCCCACACATTATTTGCTTTTCAGTCGTAGCAGCAACCTGTACTTAGTGAGAGGGGTTCCTTATTTTCACCTCCAAATCCGGCCAACACACGGGTCGTTCCACTGCATCTGTTACTGCAGCAGTAGTGAAGTCTGATGGTAATCTGAGCGCAAAAGCTGTTGTGCAGAGGATGATAAAGAAAAACTTAAATTAATGAAACCACTGATCTTGCATGGCTCTGTGAACTGCTACTGCCTCACTGTGGTCTTGGAGGTGTGAAGGGGGAAGATTGATCAGAAAACAAGTTTTGAGCTTTTTGTCCAAAGACGAGGTACTTTTTTTCCTGAGAGTGTGTGTGCATTGTTTCAAGATTGGTGGCTTTGCTGTGGGCATGCAATTGTTGCAAGATGGCTGGTCTTGCTGCAAGGTCAACTTCGTTTGTTCCATGGTTGTCCACATTGTAGTGAGGGTGTGGAATTGCTGCAGGATGGATGACTTCGTTGGGAGGTGGATAGTTTTGCAGTGAGATTATTGGTGCAAATGGTAATTTAGAGTGCATTCTATAGTGATGGCTCAGGACAATCAAATTATATATCACCTGCTGTACAGTCCTAGGATTTGGAGAAGGATTTTTGCCACTGAATCGTATAGTTTACCCATCGTTGTGGCACTGTAGGTGGTTGCCCAGGTATTTGAGGTAGCTCAGATGTGCACTGGAAGCTTGAGCACAGATTTCAGTCCTGGTGCTGCTTCCCAACTAACATTCCTGTAACCATGTTTTGGGTCGCCTACATTTGGGAGTTTGCCTGCCTGGGCAGTCCACGGTAGACTAACATAACCTAGTCGGTAAGGTAACTTAGTAACTGCTTCCCAGAGGTTGCTTCAGGAGAAGGCAGAGGTTAATGATGTGCTTCGCTTCATTGACTGAAAAAGGGGCTTGAGTTGGTTGGCTAATGGCAGTGTGCTTGGGTTCAAGCAACAGAAGGTCAACTCTGCTTCCAGTGACTATCCGAAAGCTCCTTGGTGAGCAGGGGCTAGTGAGACTGGATTCCTGGCCATTTTGTTACGTGCGCTTGCTCTTAAATACCTTCTGCCCTCCCACCCTTAAAATTAAACAGCTTTGTGTACTTCTGGATTTTTACCTTATCAGTTTTTGCTGGCTGTAGACCTCTGTTGACCTGCAGTACGAGAGTGCCTTTTGCTCTTTTAACTTGATTGAATTGATACACGCCCCCTAATTTACCTTTTTAGCTTGCCTATAAGTCCCTGATATTACAAAGTGTACCCAGGGCCTGTAACTTAAATGTCACCAGTGGACTGCAGCATATAAATTGCCATCTACTACAGTGGCAGTTTAACCATAGCCTCAGCCCTACCATTGTAGCCTGACTGTAGCTGTGGAAAACCTGCAATTCGACCTGTTAAAATAAACCCTTTTGATAATCGGAACCACCCTTCTAAATATTAATGTCACCCATACGTAGGCCTTGTAGCCCACAAGGCAAGGTGTATGGATTGCTCTGTAAAGAAACGCTGGATCCACTATTACATTTGATAATGCTATATTTGGCTTTGAAACAGCTAGATACATCATTCCAGGACTCTTTGTAATATTTTTTTATAAAACCCCAATTCAATATCAGATATTTAAATTTGTTTTTACACATCTGTTTATTATTATTAAAGTACACAGAACAGCCATTAACATGAAATTTTGGCACCAACTATGACAACAAAGTAAGCCTTGTAAGTATAGGACTCTGTTACAATTACATTGGCAGTAAGGTTCTTATGATATTGCATAGTATCAACCCAGAGTGGAGTCTGCACCGTAACCTTGTTAAACCATTTTATATGAGACAGGGATGCCTGCAAACTCGAGAAATGCAGCCTCAACACATACGGGAGTGATGTCACAGGGTATCTCCATACATAAAGGTAAGGGCTCTAGATGTTTTTGAGTGTGGATAATTCAAACCTCCAGGAGGTGTCATGTCTGTCTCCACAGAGCCAGTAATCTATTGGCCACCCAGTAATCAAGTTGAAGGTCATGGACTCCCAGCCCAAATATTGGTAAGCGTGCATTTGATATGACTCTTGAAAACTTGCCCACCCAAAGAAACTGACAGCGAAGTGTTTGGGTGTCTTGGAAAGCGTTGGGAGGCAATTGGTAGTTTTGTAAGAATTAGAGGAAATGAGGGCAGGCCAATATCTTAAGAGCTACCTTTCCATTAAATTGAATGGCAAGGAGGACCACACATCCAAATTCAGATGGGTATGTTTTAGGATTGGGGCGTAGTTGATATCCTAAGGTAAACAAAAGGGCCATTGGTGAATTGAAACTGGCCACCTGTTGAGAACAGGGCAGTGGACCTTTCAGTTGTGTGTGTGTGTATATATATATACACTATTTTCCTCAGTTAACTGCAAGTCTGTACGCCTTGTTCTGTATTTTCAACGTCTGTCACATTGGACAAGGAGCTCTGTGGGCATTGGATATATAAAAGCATGTCATTGACATACATGGTGACCTGTCCTCACAACCCTCAATCCAGCGTCAGCAGTGTATTTAAGAGTCTCTCCTAATCTACCAAGTTTGGGGTTCCATAACTGGGGAAAGAGGAGAGGAGCTAGTGGGCAACCCTGATGGGTGCCTCATGCAATATAGGAAGTCAGTGAAAGTGCCCCATTAACTCTTGCTCTGAGGATATCCTACGAGGACTTCACCAAAATCGTAAACCAGGGACCAAAATTCATCTTAAGTAGTATTTGAAAGAGGAAGGGCCAATGTACTGTATCTTCATAATTTATGAGCAGCAATGCCACAGTTTGTTGAGCCTAGAGAGTCCACGCTGTAGTCTGTGTAAACAGTGCTCATGCCCTGTCCAGGCATGTATGCATTTTGGTCTTCATGGACCAGTGTATTTATAACCTTGGACAGTCTGGTGGCCAGGGTTTTGGCAAGGAGCACAGGCTCACATTTAACAGGAAGATGGGCCTGTAACGCAAACATAGCTCTGGGAGCTTGCCCTATTAAAGATAGTGCTCATAGTGTTGCAGAGAATGTAGTCTGGAAATGAGCCTGAAAGTTCAGTCTCCTCAAATAGCATCAGCAGGTGTTGTGGTAAAAGGAAGGAGAAGTGTTTTGAAAAATTTGATAGGCCAGAGTTTTGCCTGACCGGAATCCCGCAATTGGTGATTGAATTTCCTCTAAGGCCCAGGGGCTCATCAAGTTCATACCTGTCTGATGTCTAGAGTCCCCTTTTCACCAAGTCGTTGACAATAGTGTCAAGCTCTAGTGAAGGGGGGTGTCTTTCACAGTAAAGCTCCCGATCATAGTCTGTGCATATCACCGCATTACCATCTTACTTAGAGATAAGACCATTGTCAGGCACAGATAGATGGGATAATCCTGGCCCAGCTTCCTTCTGGGCTAACCACTAGAACAATTTACCCACCTTCTAATCCTGCTCACTCATAAAACTGGTATTGAGACAACGCCCCAGTTAATTTGACTGTATCAAGGTACCTCTTCCTAAGGGATTCATGAAGGGCTCCCCTAAGAGGCCCAGTTCAGCTAATTGTTCTAGTTGAAGGATTGGAGTCTTCAGCTTTGCAATGTCTCTCCCGTCAATAGTCCAGAGAGAAACATTTACCCTGAATCACTGTCTTGAAAACCTTCCATAGACAGAACAGAGCACGTAAAGGTAGCAGTGTTCAGTATTCAGTGATGACTTTGCAGAGGGAGACCACCAAGGATTGCTCCTTGAGCCACCAGACAAAGCGCCACATACCTTCAACAGACCGGCGAGGACCACGAAAGGCCATCTCAAACGGCACGTAGTCCGATAGACCCCGACATAGGATTCAGGCACCAGTAGTCACAACAGCATAAAGAAGCAATCAGTTCTGGAGCTACAATCGTGAGGAGACTAGTGTGTAGTGGCAAGCATACGAGTTCCAGGTGTGCCAAACATCAAACCGGCCCAGAGATGACACCCACCACGCCAGAGCTCTTGTCGTGGAGGATGGCTCCTCCGACATGGTGTCCAGTGACTTGTCCAGCAGTGTATTAAATTCACTCCCAACACGAACATTCCCAGGTGGAGATGTAATATCACTTCGGTCAGGGCCTGTAAGGTGGAGCTGATCAATGTAAGGAACATAAAATCTCTGGGAAAGCCTGAATGATAAAATCTGGTACAACCATGTCTCCCCAAAAAGCACAATTAATGCCCAAAAGGCAGGTTTCTTGTATGAAAAGGATCTTGGGCTCAGCCACTTCACATATTACATCACCGTGCCTCATTTATTTCCATCAAGGAGCATATTGACATTCCAAGCAGGACCTTCACCAGCCTGTACAAATCAGCCATTGGTTCTGATGTGATAAGGCTAGCACATTCTGATGGATACAACTACCTGTGGATTCCTCACCTATTGATTCCTCACCTACTGAATTCTCCCCTTGCGCCAGCATTCGACGGAAATCTTCTTCCTAGCTTCTGCACGTCGACGAGGACGTCCCAATTGCCCATGCGACGCCATCTGATGTCATACAGGCAATAAGAGGTCCTCGCCGACGTCCGTTCCCTTTTTTCCGTGCCATTCGAACGACGGTTATTCTTTGAGGGAGGTACTGTTACTACTTGACGTAGTTACAGTTATTTTTGCTGTTTCTTCTTTGAGAGTAGATAGAATGTCGCAAAGAAAATCCGGATTCAAGCCCAGCAATGAGTGCGGTGGCAAGATGTCGGTTACGGACCCACATACTGTTTGTGGTGTCTCCGCTCCGACCACGACGTTGACAAATGTGTCTCTTGTCAACGGGTGAATCCGAGGGCGTTAAAGGAGCGAGAAGCAAAGCTCTTTTTGGCGAAGTTGAAGAAAAAAGAAAAGCGACATCATCGCAAGTCATCTTCTCCGAAGTCGCATCGGTGTCATCGTGACTCCCGGCGTCGCCGTGAATCTCGGTGCCAGTCGAGTAGGGAGAGATCGCGTTCGAGGTCGCCTTCAGCTCGATGCTGGAAGACCTGGGAAGTGAGTTCCACCATCTCTCCCCAGCCGCATACGCCGTTTGCATCACCAACGTCGCCTGTGCATCCTCCATCGGTATTTGAGGTTCCTCAGCGTCAGGAGTTCTCACCAGCTTCACAGACGCCGGGGCCGGCGCCGATGACTCCTCCAGTCCAGGCTCCTCAGTACCCGGCTTTCCCAGCCCCAGGAGCCAATAGTTCCGCATTCTTGAATGCGATGTTTACAGTTTTTCAGCAGATGGCTCCAGGTGGTGGACCGGCTGGTCCTTCGGGCCCATTGGCTTTCAACATGGGTGCTCTGGCTCCGTTACGACCTGCACCTTTTATGCCCTTTCTTCCCATGGGAAATGTGGGCTCGGCGCCGGCACCTATGGCATCACCCTCTCAACCGGTGACGCCGAGTAGACCTGTGGCTCTGGCGCTGGAACAGTCTCCTGTCCGCCCTTCGCCTCATACGGCACTGAAGAAATCCATGGCGCCAATGGATCCGGCGTCAAGCTTCGACGTCTGCTGAAGCCATGTCGACGCCTAGAATTGAGGCCAGGTTACACTCGAGGAGGCTTGCTCTTCGCCTCCTTGAGGAGCAAGAATATCGGAGGCAGGCATTGGAGGAAGGAGAGATTGAGGAATCTCAAGGAGACCTCCATGGTTTGGATACAGCCAGTGGTTTGGACACCTCTCCAGAATGGGACTTAACATCACCTGGAGAGTATATGGAGGAGGCTGCATCATTCCACCCAGTCATTAAGAAAGCAGCTGATTTTTTGGACCTTCCTTTGCCGGTGTCTGAGCCTAAGCCTAATATTTTAACGGAAGTATTGCATCCTGCTTTAACAGCTGCAGAGCCACTTCTACCTTTTAATGAGGCTCTGTTAGATCCAATCCTGGAAATATGGAAGAAGCCGGTGTCATCTTCGGCAGTGAACAGATCGGTGGCTCGAAGATATCGAGTGGCTCCTGCTGACCCAGGCTTTCTGTCCAGGCACACAACCCCTGAAAGCCTGGTGGTTCAGGCTTCATGTTCATCCCGGTCTGCCCCAGGTTCATTTCCAGCTGTGCCTTCGGACAGAGACTCAAAGAAGATGGACCATTCTTCTAAAAAGGCTTTTTCGTCATGTAGCATGGCTTTAAAATCCACAAATGCTACATGTATTTTGGGAAGATACATTTACGCCCTGATGGACGAAATAAAGTCGTCCCATACTGAAGGTCCTCAAGAGGTGATGAGCCTAGTTTCTGATGCTCAAGCAGCGGCAACCCAAGTAATCCAATCTGGACTGGATACGACTGACTCTGTAGCCAGGGCTATGGGTACTGCTTTTGCTACAAGGAGGCAAGCTCTGGTTTCTCGTCTGATGTACAGTCAACCCTCTTGGACCTTCCCTTCGATGGGGATAAACTTTTTGGCTCCAAGGCGGACTCTGCCCTAGAGAGGTTTAAGGAGAGTAGGGCCACGGCAAAGTCTTTAGGCTTGCAGGCCTCCTCTTCTGTTTCCTCCAGATTTTTTAGAAGGTTTAAGGGGTTTGGTCGTGGTTCCTCCTCCTCCTTTCGAGGCAGATTTCAGCAACAACCTGCCTCTGCTCTCTCCTACAGATCGTACAGGGGGAGGGGTAGGGTCCGAACCAGGGGAGCAGCCCAGCAGCACTCTGCCTCTTCCTCTGGAGGGGTGCAGCATGGGAAGCAGCCTTAGACTTCCACCAATTCCTTCTCATACCACTCCTGTAGGGGGGAGGTTATTGAACTTTCTCCGCAAGTGGGAGGTTATAACATCAGACTCCTGGGTCACCAGCATTGTGGGGAAAGGCTATGCCCTTCCCTTTCGGGAGTTTTCTCCCCCCATCCCGCCCGCCCATCCTACTGTTCAGAAGAGCATCTCCTGTTACTAGAACAGGAGGTTCAAGTCCTCCTTTCAAAAGGTGCGGTGGAGTTGGTTCCAGAGCAGGAGAGGGGTCAAGGTTGTTACTCAAGATACTTCCTGATCCCCAAGAAGGATGGTCGGTTGAGGCCAATCCTGGACCTGAGGATCTTGAATTGGTTCCTCAAACAGGAGAAGTTCAAGATGCTGACCCTAGCTCAGGTGCTTTTGGCACTGAACGATGGAGATTGGATGGTGTCTGTCGACTTGCAGGGTGCTTACTTTCATATCCCGATACTCAAGTCGCACAGGAAGTATCTCCGGTTTGTGGTGGGGTCGCAGCACTATCAGTTTGCAGTCCTTCCGTTTGGTCTTACTTCAGCACCCCGAGTCTTCACAAAGGTGATATTGGTGGTTGCGGCAGAGCTCAGAAGGAAGGGGATAGCAGTATTTCCTTACCTGGATGACTGGTTGATCAAAGCCAAGTCTCCGAAGCTCATGTTGCATCACCTACAGTTGACAACCCAGTTGTTGTTCGACCTGGGTTTTTCAGTGAATGTGCCCAAATCTCACCTAGAGCCCTCTCAGCGCCTCCTTTTCATAGGGGCAGTACTGGATACAACATTGAGTTGCGCCATTCCTCCGCCTCAGCGGATTCAGGACATTCAGGCATTGGTTCTAATGTTTCAAGTGGAGCGGTCGTTCCGGTCCTCAAGGTCCTACATCTGCTCGGTCTATTTGCTTCTTGCATTCTGCTGGTCACTCACGCTCGCTGGCACATGAGGGCTCTTCAGTGGTGCCTCCGGAAGCAGTGGTCTCAACACAAAGGGGATCTCAAGGGATCGGTAAAGATCTCCAGGGACGCTGCTGCGGATTTAAAATGGTGGATTGCGGAAGGCAATCTTTCCCAAGGAAGGCCGTTCTCGCAGCCTCCGCCGGTGACCACAGTAATAACGGATGCTTCCACTCTAGGGTGGGGAGCTCATCTGGGGGACCTGGAGATCAAAGGTCATTGGTCTCCAGTGGAACAGATGTTTCATATAAATCTGTTGGAGTTGCGGGCAATACAGCTTTGCACTCAAGGCCTTCCTCCCTTCCCTTCGCGGTCAGTCGGTTCAGGTCCTGACGGACAATACTACCGCGATGTGGTATATAAACAAACAGGGAGGAGTAGGGTCGTACCTTCTCTGCAGAGAAGCTCTGCGGCTATGGTCCTGGGCAAGGGATCATCGGATTTGCTTGGTAGCAAACCATCTGGCCGGAGTCTTGAACGTGCGTGCGGACAGTCTCAGTCGGCATTTCTCGTCCGATCACGAGTGGCGTCTCCATCCGGATCAAGTCCTTCAAATCTTCCAGATGTGGGGGATCCCTCGGATAGATCTTTTTGCCACTCGGGAGAACACGCACTGCCCGTTGTAATGCAGCCTCCAGTATCCGGTACAAGGAGCGTTGGGGGACGCGTTTCAGATGACCTGGCGTGACCAGTTGCTTTACGCGTTTCCCCCCCATACCTTTGATTCCTCGAGTTTTGAGGAAAATTCGCCAACACCGGGCCCAAGTCATCTTAATAGCTCCGGATTAGCCAAGAAGGGTATGGTATTCGGATCTTCTCCAACTCTCTCTGTGCCCCCCGATCCGTCTCCCTCTCAGGGCAGACCTCCTCTCGCAGTCGCAGGGGCAGGTTTTACACCCCCACCTCCAGAGCCTGCACCTTCATGCCTGGAGATTGAACGGGGCAACCTGAGTTCCTTTTCTCTCCCACATGAAGTAGTGGATGTTATTTTATCGGCCAGGCGACACTCCACTAAATCTATCTACGCTAACAGGTGGGCTAAATTTGTGATATGGTGTGGAGAGAAGCAAATTGATCCCTTGTGTTCCCACTTATCGGATATCTTGTCTTTTGCATTGTCCCTGGCACAGAGGGGTTGTGCAGTGGCTACAGTCAAGGGATATTTATGGGCCCTGTCAGCCTTTCTATGTCTTCCAGACCAGCCTTCTTTATTTAAATCTCCTATAGTACTGAGATTTTTAAAAGGTCTCATTAATAAATTTCCTCCCACTCCTTTCATTATGCCCCAGTGGGATCTAAACCTAGTCTTGACTTTTCTTATGGGCTCGCCGTTTGAGCCAATGCATTCTTGCCCTTTAAGATTATTGGTTATAAAGACTGTTTTCCTTGTTGCGATTACTTCAGCAAGAAGAGTGAGTGAGTTGCAGGCTCTATCTGTAAAACCCCCGTACACATCTTTTTATGGGGATAAGGTGGTGTTGAGGACCAAGGCTGCTTTCCTGCCGAAGGTTGTTTCACCCTTTTCATATGGCCCAAACAATTACTCTTTCCTCGTTTTATCCTCCACCTCATCTTTCGAAAGAGGAAGAAAGACTACACCGCTTAGACCCGAGGAGAGCTCTGAGCTTCTACGTGGACAGAACGAAGGATTTCAGGTTGGAGGATCAACTCTTCATCGGGTACGTGGGAAAGAGGAGAGGAAGGGCAGTCCACAAGAGAACACTCTCCAGGTGGGTCATTCTTTGCATTAAACTGTGTTATTCTCTGGCAAAGAAAGAACCCCCGATGGAATAAGAGCTCATTCCACCAGAGCTAAGTCGGCCTCTTCAGCCTTGGCTAGGGGTGTTCCTGTGGACGACATCTGCAAGGCCGCAACTTGGTCATCCCTCCACACTTTTGCGAAGCATTACTGCTTGGATTCGGAGGTTAGGAGGGATGGCCATTTTGCACGGTCAGTGCTGCAGGATTTCTTGGTTTGACCATTCAGGCACCCTCCACCGAGTGCGGTACTGCTTTGGGACTCTATTCAATAGGTGAGGAATCCACAGGTAGTTGTATCCATCAGAAGAACGAGTTACTTACCTTCGGTAAAGACTTTTCTGGTGGATACATTAGCTACCTGTGGATTCCTCACGGTACCACCCGCCTCCCCGTTGCCTGTCTGGTCTAACCAAGTTATTCTTGGGTGTGCTCCTCTTGGTATTTTAGGGCTTGTACATATATTGTATATATATATTTATGTATTTATTTATTTAAAAAAAAAAAAAATGAGTTTTTGGAATGATGTTTTTAACTTTGATGCTATTAAATTTTGTTATATGGTTGATTGTTTCAATGGCCTATTCGTCTCAGGCACATAAAAAATGTTGGTACTGACGTCGGCACGTCGGCGAGGACCTCTTATTGCCTGTATGACGTCAGACGGCGTCGCATGGGCAATTATGACGTCCTTGTCGACATGCAGAAGCTAGGAAGAAGATTTCCGTCAAATGCTGGCGCAAGGGGAGAATTCAATAGGTGAGGAATCACCGAGGAATCCACAGGTAGCTAATGTATCCACCAGAAATGTCGTTACCGAAGGTAAGTAACTCGTTCATCTGGGCATAAATGCCGTGCTGCTGTGTGCCACAACAGCTAAACAAACCCTGGAAACATATACCCTTCCCCAACTTATCCCTGCTCTATATTCTACTCCTGAAACATTTGTCCCCCAAACTGGAACTGATCCCACTTGGAGTAACTAATTTGTGAACAGTTCTAGGGTTGTACCTATATGCACCTGGTCCATTAATGTCATGTCTCAAGTAGTTCTCTGGGTTTACAGCAGCGGTCGCCTCTGCTGTCATTCCCAAGAGGGACCGACCCCTACCTTGTCTGTGGTAGTGGATTCCCCCTCCATTGGAGGACAGATGGCCCCCAGGGTCATAAGGCTGACCTCCTCCTGTTCCAGTTACAAGGACACAACAAGCTACAAGGCCTTTACTGCAACTGCCTAGCTTAGCAGTTCCAAGTGGACCTACCCTGGACCTTGTTGTTAGCCTCTGCTGGAGTCCTGACCTCTGAAGTGCAGTTCTTTAGGTCCTGGAATCTTGGCTATGGCTGGCTAGGCTTTTCTCCTACCATCCCTCAGGACCCAGGACTTAATGTTTTGGCTCCAAAAACTTTCGAAGGACCGGGACTAGCCTTCCATCCTGGTATGACCAAGGTGTTTTGTTGTTGGACTGAAAATTCAGGTTTCTCCTGCTCTGAGCTTCTTTGCAATGGCATATCTTCCGCAGCAGGACCTTGCGAAGACGGTATGAGGCCTCATGGAGCCATCTTTGGCCAGGCCATCAGCTTTGCCCCACTGGAAGAATCAGAGCTTCAAAAAGTGACTAAGTGCAAATGAAGAAATCTTGACCTGGTGAAGATGCCAAAAGTAGCTGCCCGGGGATGGACCTTTCCTTGGTGAGAAATTGTAATTTATCCCACTCTGAGCTTTACTGCCAAAAACCAAAGGCTGCCGCAGGGCCTCGTACATTGGCCAATCAGCCTTGTGGAGCTTTTTTCAGCTACAGCCTGCTGCCTTGCCCAGCTAAACATTTTTGACTTCCACATTTTAGACTAAGTCCCAAGGTAAAACTGCAGACTGGATTAAACCTGGTTGCTGTATCTGCGCCTGCGGACCACAGCAGTCCGCCTCAGTCGTACCTAGGTCCTGTTCTATTTTGTCTGGTTGACCACAGTTGGTGCGAAACATTTTTGGGGTGTTATATTGCCATGAATTAAAAAGAAAATGTCTCTGGTTCCCATTACTGGATTTTTATTTTTATTTTGTAGTGTTGTAACTTTCTTAAAGTGTTGGTACTGCGTAAATACTTTACACATTGCCTCAAAGTTAAGCCTGTCTGCTCAGTGCCGTAGCTACCAGGGGGTTGAGCTCAGGTTAATTTAGCGCATTTAGTGGTTTACCCTGACAAAGATTGTGTTAATTTCTTAAGGTGGATAGTTACCCCCCATCTAACTAATACACCAATTTCTTACAAGCTTGTTTTCTTGTTTGGGGTTTTCCTTGTGCATGGTTCTTTGTTTACCTTTTGGTTGATACCCTAGCTTAAGGTTAAATATTGGCAGAGGCCAGAAGCACGCAAACTCAGTTGGCTATTACATAGCATACGTGTCCCTGCTGGTGGGCTTCTAGAGTGGATTACCTTGAATGTTTTCCCCTTTGGTGGTTTCCTAGCAGGTATTACCTGCTGGGGAGTTCTGTGGCGTATGTAGCTGTTGGTTGATTCCCTGGGATATGTTTCTGTTTCACTGGAATGCCTGATTTTGTTTTTCGGATTTGTCCTTCATTTAACTCCAACATACTTGAGGATCTTATTTCTATATCCCATTTGACTATTACATAAGAGCACTCAATTTATGGTATCTCACCTGATACACATTTGTCTGTTAGTGGGTTACCTGACTCGTATTTCCTAGTTGGCGTTTCACCAGGGGGGAGAGGGGGCCTACCTGATTTCCTTGTTGGCATTCACTTGGTGTGTAGTCACTTTGGCAGTTTACCACAAGAAGAGAGATCCCTCCATAGTCCCCAAGGCTACAACAGCTAAGTATAGTCCAGTGTTAGAGTTGCATATTTCATAAGACATGAGTAGGGGGAGGGGAAGAAGGCTAAGGGTTATGTGCATGTGTTTGCTCTGTTTTTTAATCTTGAAGTTCAGTTACAGTGAATGGTTGCTCAGTACTAGTATGTATTATACAAACCAAAGGACAAAAACCCATTTTGACTTTTACCTGTGTCGGCACTCTGTTTGCTTACTTTTATATTATTGCTTGACCTCCGCAGGTGGGTCTGTAAAATTGACCTTTTGTCTGAACTTTCGACCATTTGTTCTGTGCTTTTTTTTTCTTTTTCTTTTTTCTTCAAACACTGGCCAGACTTTGCCTCCATATCAGCTGGTCACCCTAGTGTCAGTAGTTGATCTGTTTGGATTAGTGCTTCATCTTTAACGAAAGGTTGAGATTATTAACCTGTATTACACAATCCTGATCCTCTCCTTGCCCCGTCTGGTTTGAAAGGTCTCTTTGCTGGGCCACGAAGTGGAAAGATACATACATCTATTCTTTCATCAGATACAGATGGCTTTTTCAGTGGAGTGGATACTGCCAATCCTCTAAGTCTTTATCGCTGTAGGCAGAGGCAGGGTTTTTAATGATTGGAGCAGCTGCCTTTAGAAATTATTGCATTCCATTTGGACTACACCTGTCCATCTTTTCATCACGACTCCCAGAGAATAGAATAGGCTATTGTATTAATCAAATGTCAACGGGGCAGATAAGTAGATGTAATATAAAATCAATCTCCCCCGTCATCCAAGCTCACAAACACTTCACTCAAGCATCACTTTACTCTAGTTTGAGTTCAGTGGTTCTTGAATAGCATGCTGGTTTGAACTCTACTCCCCTCACTATATTTTTTCCACTTTGGTGGGTAAAAAAGGTGCTGTAATGGAACTCGTAACTGGACATGTTGCAAGCCATCTACTTAATGTACCATATGCCTAATCTCTCAAGCAGGAGGGATCCAAGGACACTAAAATGAGTTGGAGTCCTGCAAGTGCAAAGCATAGCTGCCTAAAAAAACCATGCACCGTAATTTCACTGGAAGCCTTGCGAGTTATGGAGGTCAGTACTGGGAAAGACACTGATCACTGCTGGGTCTTAGATCAGTGGCAACCCCACCCCTAGTTTGATGGGTTCCACATACTCCTTATATTCCAAAAACTAATGTCCTTCTCTCTTGAATCCTGGGCCCCGGAAATCGGAGTTATTTTTTATATCAGAATTCTTTGTTGCAAAAGATTGCACTTTATATTTTTTTTTTTTTTTTTTTTTTTTTTTACCCGGGCCAGGTGTAGGCTTTTCTCCCGAGTTCACCCACCCTGCTCAATTCTTCTTCTTTATTTTCTTTTTCTTTTTTTATTTTAACTATCATTTGTTTTGTTTTATTCCCCTCCCACACCGCCACCACCTTGATGATTATAATGACACAGCTGGGAGCTCTTAGAAGTCCAATTTTGTAGTGCTTCTTGCATTTTAATGTGCCACACCCCAAAACCCATCTACAAGCAATGCACACTATGCAATGCTTTCTACTTGTTGGTGGATCCTTACAAGACTTGGGTCTTATTTGGGATTCTTTAATCTATTTGCTTCTGCCGTTATGTTGAGAGTCCAGCTGATATCACTTTGGGTAAGTATGCCTGGTAGCACAGGAAATAATAGTGTTGTGTCGACTTTGGGTCACACAATACCAGTTGACCTATTCAAATCTGATGTTGCTTTTGTGCTACTATGGATTCGCGCTTAGTCTCAGAATTCCACAGAACTGGTCAGGTGCACTCAGATCCTTCAAAAATGTAAAAGGAAGATTGATATGCCCTGTACCCAGTCCCTTTGTGCATGTTGGGTCTACCTCCCTCCAAAATCCCATTAGCTTTTCACCTGTTTCTTAGGTCCAGTGCATCTAGTTACTGTTGGCAAAAAAAAATCTAAACCTCACACTATACCCAAAAATAGCACCGTTCACTAACTTTGAAGGTGTGTTTAATGATCTGATGTGGGTTTCTGTGCCAGATCCCTTTATGTGCCATTAAAACAAGAAGATCAAGGGCAAGCGAGCAATGAAGAGCAAAGAGGGTAGCAATAGTTGAACAGTTTTAGTAGCATTGAAATATACTCTTCTTATGGTACTGGAGGCTGATTTTTCAAGTGATTATCAGACTGCAGTTTCTGAGGCTTTCTGGATGCTTCATCTGCTAGAGTGTATTTCACCTGAGAAATTAGTTTTAAATGTGCAAGTAATGTTTGATCTTTCACACCTATACTGAACAAAATTATTATTGCATTCAGCAGACATTAAACTTTAACCACAAACTAGATTTCCCAAGAGCACTAGGGGAAACCTAAACAACATATTCAATCAGGTTGCTCCCATTGCTTTAACTGCTCCCGAGGACTCTCTATCCCCCTCCTTCTTCGCTGCTCCAGCAGCTTAAGATAAGTGTCCTGTTTCTCCTCTCGTGTGTGGGCTTAATTGTGTAAATTCGGGGAAGTTATTGTTAACGACTGGTGTCATCAACCAGCCGATAGCTAGGCGAACGTGTTTGTGTTTCTTTTTAACCACGCTTTCCTTTTCAGCGCGGACACCCGATCGCTCTTGCTCCTTTTGCGTCGGCTTCAATTCTTGCTGGCTCTCTCAGGCGGTGCGGTCCTCTGACTGCCAGAGGAACTGTGCATCGGAAGAAACATGCACTGCGCGTCTAGACCCTGCTCGGTTGGCACGTCATTCACTGTTCGCTGAGAGGCTTGGTGAGATGCGTACAGCTGGACACTTATAGGGGCTTAACTGCATTTTGTTGCTCACCGAATTATAGAGAGCCACTGTCCGGAGCGGCACACCCATTTTACGGGTAAGATCAATTTTGAAGCAGGACTGGCCCAGACAGGTTTAAGTCCCTAAGAGAATAAGGAATATCTAGTCCCAAGCCTTCTTTAATTAACCCTTTCAGGGCTAAGCTTTACAGGGGACATCCCTGCTTTATTATTCCCCTCATTTACCATACAACCTCAGTATGAAGTACATTAGTAACTACTGCAAATAAAAGCCTCCGCCTCTACTACCAGTGACCTAAGTCACGGGGAAGGGCCTTCTTTTAGTACTGATTCACCCACTCCAAGGGACCCCGAAGACTGTCCCCATATCTCCGATGGGTATTCAGGCAGACCTTGGCGACCTTCCGGAGCCGTCTGATGCGGGGGATCTAACAATCTGGTTCCTGACCCACAAGAGTCAAATTCTGACATGCTAGACCCGGACAAGCTCCTACATCCACACTCAGCGGAACAGACCCCTGCCCCTAAGGTGGCATCCTATATAGCCGCTAGACTGTGTAAGCCTTTAGACAAAGAGGTACGTTGTTGTCTTAAGGCCGCCTGCCCTGGATCATCCTTGGAGGGGAAAGTAGCCCTTACCTGTGAGTTGGATGTGAAAATGGCTACTTTTCTGGTGAAGTTCATCAAAGATCTGATAGATCTTGGTGTGCATGACAGGGTAAATTGCTGGATATCATTAGCAAAGATCCTTGATCTGGTGTAGGATGCAAAGGCCTACCGCTCCTTAATATCCCCTGAGGCTCTTTCTGGCTGTGCTCAGAGACCCATAATTTTGTTAGGGAGTGCAAATTGCGCAATTTCTATGGAGCGGCGCAGGTCCCTATTATTAATAAAGATAAATTCAACGTTGGGGGATCTATCGACAGCAGAAGCAGGCCCTGTGGCGGAGGATAACCTTTTTGGTGACCCTTTTGTAAAAGAGCTGGGTAAATTTGTAAATACATTTGGCTCTCTAGATAAGGCTCAGTATTCTGTGAAGTGCATCTTCACGCCCTCTGTTTTTGCTGGTGCTGATCTTTGAAGGGGGTGCTCGACAGGCTGTACATCTTACCAAGCCTCCTACAGAAGTACAGTCTCCCGCAGAGGTCAGTGGAAAAATCCGGCCGAGTTTGGAATAGTCTACCTGACCAGGTTCTATCCCTGCCGGAGAAGGGGCAGAGGCAGGGGCAGTGGCTCCTACAATTCTCCACAAGGTGAATGTGCAGAGCCTAGAATGGATCAGTATAGGGGGCAGGTTTGCTCTCTTTTCACACAGTTTGACATCCCTGACATCAGACACATGGGCCTTACAGACAATCAAAGGTTTCCATATAGAGTTTTACAAATCTTCTCCTCCGCACTCTCGTCCCAAGCCGCTCATCTTCATTCCCAACCACATGTCGTTAGTGGATGAGGAAATATTCAGTCTCCTGGAGAAAGGGGCAAGTGCCCAGTCGGTCCTTCATCCAAAGGGCTTCCTCAGCAACTTGTTCCTGATGGAGAAAAGAGACTGGGGATACCTGCATGTCGTAAAACTTTGGGAGTTAAACGACTGGCTAGTGTATCGACATTTCAAGATGGAGGGCATCCATCTTCTCGGAGACCTGCTACAGGAACATGATTGGATGGTCAGACTGGATCTCAAGGACGTGCATCTTTCAATTCATATCTTTGCCCCGTACAGACACTTCCTACAGTTTCAATTGGGAGGGGGGGGGGGGTTTCAGATTTTCAAGTTTACCTCCCTTCTTTTCTGTCGGTCCTCCCCTCCGTGGTGTTTCACCAAGGTGATGAGACCTGTGGTGGAACACTTACGAGCATTAGGTGTCAAATTAATCGTCTATCCGGGTGACATCTTGATTCTGAATCAGTGCCCGACTCGCCTGACCTCTCATTTGCAGATGACCATCAGGTTATTAGAATATCTGGGCTTTGTGGTCAACGAAGCAAAGTTGGAGCTATTCCCATCTCAGACTATCTAATTACTGGGTTTTATGGTGGACTCACTTTGCCTTCTCTTGTGCATACTTTCCAAAATCAAGCATGAACTTGGGCGTGTGTTGGCCAAAACCAAAACGATAGTAGGCCTGCTTTCTTCTTCAATACAGACCATTTTTCTGGGCCTTACTGTGACTCAAGACATCTTACCTGCACAAAGGCCTCTCGTATTCTCAATTCATCCCACTTTCAGAGGAAGTGAAGACGGAGATTTAATTGTGGATATCACACATGGAAGTATGGAACGGTTGAGCCATCTTCGGTTCCCAACCTGACCTAGTGATAGAATCCTATGCCAGCGTTTCAGGTTGGGGAGCTCGCTGTGGGGAATTCCCCACAGGAGGAAAGTGGTCTTCCGCAGAAAAGGCCTTACACATAAATTGCCTGGAGCTGATGGCAGGGTCCTTTGCAGTAAAGTGCTGGGCCAGAGACAGGATTCAATCCTGCGTCTTATACAAAATTGGACAAGGCAGCAGAGGTTTATGTGAACCATTTGGGTGGAACAAGGCCAAAAGCTCTATCAGACCTGGCTCAAGATCTTTGGACATTCTGTTTGGCCAACAAAATTCTGTTGACCGTGGAAAACCTCCTGGGAGTTTCCAACCAGGTCACAGACTCGCCATTGGAAGGACTCCAGTCTTTGGAAGCTCCACCCAGCAATATTTCGAGCAATTCGGGATCTGTTCTCGATCAACCTTTTTGCTTCCCGTCTGGACAACCAGCTGGAGAGAGATTTTAGCTGGCGCTCGGATCCGGGGGCAACGGCAGTTGATGTTGTCTCCAGGATTGGAGCAAAGGGAAGGGATACACATTTCCACCTTTTGCGATGATAATGAGATTATCTACACAAGTTCGAAGGCAGATGCTGGATCTGGTGGTATTCACTGCGATCTGGAGGTCTCAAGCTTAGTTTCTGGTTCTGATGGAACTTTCTTGGGATTTTCCAGTCCATTTACCCCATGTCAAGATCTTCTCCAGGGTCCCCTAATGTACTATCATCCCCTGGTCCTCTCTGGTTCATTCCATCTGATGGCATGGCGGATTACATGGAGCGTTGGCAAGTCCCAGGACATTCGGCAAAGGCTGCCTCTTTACTCTCCAGAGCTTGGGTGGATAACACCAACTAAAGATACCGATCGGCTTGGTCAGGATGATGGGGTTGGTGTCGTCAACGACAATTGGATCTTATGAGGATGGACGTTGTCCATGTCTTGAACTTCTTGTCCTCCTTAGCTTTGGACAGTCTAGTTTATAGAAGAGTCAACACCTTTAGGCCTGCTATCTCAGCTGGGCATGTTCCAGTAAATGGCCAACCCATTGGGGAACATCCTTTGGTATGCAAACTCCTTAGGGGTATTCGTTTGTCTGTTCCTCCAGAGCCTCGTTATTCTGCTTTATGGAATGTGAACAAGGTCTTGAACCTCTTTAGAACCTGGCCATCCAACAAATATCTTTAGAGAAAACAAATTTATGCCAAGTTGGCTACTCTTCTATGCTTGATATCCTGTTGTGGAGTTTCAGGTGTAAGGCTCTGGAGCTGTCAGGTACTCATGAAGAAGTTACTTTTCATATTTACAGAAGGACGAAGACAAACTCTAGTTCAATATCATATCCATCGTTCCCGGCTGTACTAAAACTGTGTGTGGTCGGGACTCTGAAGGCCTATGAGGTGATAAAAGAAGATATCCACCCACACGGAGAGCGACAACTCTTCATCGCTCTCTCAAAACCGCACAAGGCAGTTTCTTCTTAGCCTATTGCCCGATGGGTTCGCTGGGGCCATGCAAGAAGCAGGAATTGATTTACTTGTTATGGAGCCCACACTGTGTGTGGGGCTATGACCTCTAAGGCTTTTTCATTGGGAGCGCATTGAGAGGATATTCTGAATGCAGCAGAATGGACTTCAATCTCTATGTTTAAAAGGTTTTACTTTAAACCGATCTCAAATTTGGCTACCTTGGTATTAGACAATCTTTGAACCAGCCTAATCCTCGTCTTGACATAGAATTAAACATTTCCTAGCTATCGTGACAGAAAGTTTCAATTCTATTAAGGACACGGAGGCGAGGATTAGCCCACCCTGAGATTTGCTCTACCTGTTCTGCTTTATTTTCTATGTATCTATGTAAGTAATCTTTTATTTGTGGTTCGGATATATTGGATATTTTGTTTTATTTGAAACACTATAATTGTATTTGAGAGGATATCTTATTAAGAGTTGTGTGGAACATTTTGGCTGAAAGAGATTTTATTTCATAGGATCGAATTTGAATAAACAAGGAGTCTGAGGGTTATCAGCTGTGTTTGCAGGAAAAAAGAGGGGGAGATTGTCCTTGGGAGCAGTTGAAAGAATTAGAGCAACCTAATTGGACATGTTTGTTTTCCCTAGTGCTCTTAAGAAATGTAGTTGTGTTTGAATTTTAATGGCTGCTGGATGTAATGAAGCGTAGAAAGTGATGCCTAATCTTTGCCTCCATGTCCTTAGTAGAATTGAAACTTTCCTTCACAATAGCTAGGACATTTTTCATTTTTGGGCATGAAGTAGACTATGTGCAAGTATTGGATAAAGCTTAGTGGGGTGGGAATCACCTAGGGACCTTCCTGCAGTTTTGTTTTCCTAGACCCATTCGTCATCGAACAGGTTTGTCAAATCATGCTCCCACATTTCCTTCAACCCATGTAAGGTCAGGTATGTTCATTACCAGTGCTGTGTAGGTTTGTGAAATTCCCTATCTGTTATCTTTTCCATGATGAGCTTGGACTCTAGAGGATTGAACTCTGGAAGGGCAGTAAATCTTTCTTTGTACGCATCTAGTGTGTGCCTTGTTTGTAATTTAAATGAAGAATTATTTTTGTAGCCCAAACGCTTCAGTCGAATGTGCATAAGAGACCATGTGGTCGGAGGCTTAGACATCCTCTATCTTAGAGATGCCAATTATTTCCCATGCCCACCACCCGCTCAGCCTCAAGACTTCTGGTAGCCATGTACCCTGTCATAGGGGTGTTTCCTTGGTCAGGTTCCTATCCCAGCACATCCATCTCTACGCAAGGTGCCAGTATTCCAGAGGCACAGCTGTCACCGGAGCTAGTGTAAGATAATCTTTTAACTTTTATTGTGGGGTGGACCACACCCCACATTAACCAAGGGATACTATTTCCAGTCTGATTGTCAGGCCTGTTCAATTTCCAAAGATCATCATTATTAGGAATAAACTGGTAAACCCAACAACTTCACTTCTACTATGCAGAGCCCAACATTGAACATGGATTGTATGCATTTCTTGTGGGCTACTTTAGGAGGGCCTCTTAACCATATATAGTTATTTATTAGAGTTTGGGTGGCAGAAAAATAAGTAAGAGGGGAGTCCTGTATGGACAATTATGCAAAGTGTGTAATATTTGAGGGAGGACTATAATTTTAAATGCTGCTTTCCCCACCCCCCCGACCCTTCATATTCAATGGGCATTCAGATAGCAGAACAGAAGCTTTCCCTGCCTGACCTTGGTGTTTGGCAAGTTCCGCAGCCCACTTCCTACCGCACTTATCCCAATTTGCCAAAAGAAAAGAGGCCTCACCATATGCAGTTAGGATTTGCAGCAGTCTCTGTAAACTAAGGTCCAGCTTCTGCATAAATAGCAGGACGTTACCCACGTACAGAGAGATGCAACATTTGCTGCCACCCCAGCAGATACCTTACCTGTGCATCTTGCCTGATCCACTGTTCTAGTGGCTCTATTGTCAAGGCAAATTAACAGCCCTCCTGAGCGACTGGGAATGGCGGTGACAGTGTAGCATTTGCTAGTACCCTGGCCCATGGGGAACAATATAGTACCTTTATGCATTTCTGGAAATAGGGCCTAACCCCGGTTTCTTTTCAGCACTTGGTGGAGGAATCACAACTCTGCTGAATCAGAGGTCTTTTCAAAGTCCAACAATGCTAGAGCCATTGAATCACTTAGTTCGCCAGAGTGAGCCATCACTACCTGCAGACTGGGAATGCAGTATCTAGTGCCTCATCAGGACATTAATCTAATTAGGGAGCATATTACCTGACCTACCTATTAGCCAGATTTATGGCTGCTATTTTGGTTTTCCCAGTGATTAGGGAAATCGACCTGTAGGAAGCACAATCTGTAGGTGGCTAATCCAATTTAGGGATGACTGCGATAGTGGCTCCACACAGGTCTGTAGGTAGTTCTTTTGTCTGCAGAGCTTAATTGAACATACATCAACACAAAGAAGGAGTAAAAAGTTTCTATCAGGTGGACCATCAGCTTCCCAAACTGATCCAAAATATACACAAAGGAAGGTAGACCCAACTCTCTTAAATCCGGTCTTTTACTCATTTAAATGTGTGACCTTCCACAATATTTCAAGTGAGTGAGCGACCAGCACCCCAGTAGATTAGTGCTCTTGCCACATTTCTTGGATATATTTGTTAGGTCCTCACCCACAGGTACTACATGTGGCCTGCTTCATCATTGGACCCACATCACCTAATGTGAATGGGTTGGC
Source organism: Pleurodeles waltl (assembly GCF_031143425.1). NCBI lineage: Eukaryota > Metazoa > Chordata > Amphibia > Caudata > Salamandridae > Pleurodeles > Pleurodeles waltl. The sequence goes on from NC_090445.1 coordinate 1,607,332,183, forward strand.
TCGGTTTGTAAGTGGAGCACTCAGAAGGTGAAAGTTAAAATTGCCTCATAGATCCTAAAAGTATTTAATGAGCAAGGCCTTGGGCAAGATTAAAAGCAGTCAGATTTCAAAAGGATATTATGGTCCTTGACATCACAAGGTCCGCATGTTTCAGCCGTGTAGCTACCCCTAAGGGCCAATCGGCTTTCTTCAAGACCAAGTTTTAACACGTATTTTAAATCCCCGAGTTGTGAGGTTGGGCTTTCCAGCCTTTGTCAATGCATTCATAACAGATTTAAGGAAGCATGCATGCAGTTATACACACCCTACTAAGGACATTTTCCTCACTGTTATCATAGCTGAAAAGAGAGAATGAGTATCATAGTCTTTAAATTATAAGACATTCCATGGTGAATGACCTATCACTTAATGCACACTGACCCTTTAGAGTACGATGAAGCATGCAAATGAAGAAATAAAATTTAAGATCAAACTTACTGTAACCGTGTACAGCATGCACATACAGTGACACAAGAGACATTCTACCTACATAGCCTATATATTGAGGCATCATAGGGTTTTGCAGAGGGGGGACGGTCCCTGTAGTCAAAAACTAAAAAAAGAAAAAACAGTGGTTTACTTTGCAGTAGGTCTATCCAGTCATTCTGCTGAATGTGTGAGTTCAAGAAGTTTGAGGCACTTACTTCGTCAAGGGATTGCATCCATGCGCAACCTACATTTCCCCCTGCAGCCCTGCGTCTTGGATTGCCTCGCTCTTAATGGTGTTTAAAAAGGGACTGCAACTGATGTCACATGACCAACGTTTGGTCTGTCACATGATCAGATGTATGCTCTAAATATGTGTGCCCGACATAGTCTTGGGCATCCAGATTAGCTTTAATCACCAACTTCGAAGTAGCAATGAGGCATTTTACAAGCCCAGTCAAGGAGTGTCTTGTGGGCTGGTGACTGTAGTCCTGCTCTTTCATGAAGAGTGACTGCTGTGTGAGTGCGTGTCAGCCACATGTCCAAGCGGGTATGCTGGGAGTGGTAGTCTTGTGCCTACTCTCGTATTCAAGTGCAGTCTGTCAGCAAAAAAGCATTTTTTTTTTAAATTATTTTTTTTATTATTAACGGCGGTCTAATTTTTGCTTGTCATGCCCATTAATCAATATCATAAAGGTAGTAATGAAGCATTTTATAAACACAGTTCTGGAGTGTCTCCTGGGCTGGTGACGGTAGTCCTGCTCGCTTCCCTGAGGAGTGACGGCTGTGCGAGTTCACGTAAACCAGACGTCCGAGCGGGTATGCTGGGATCGGTGGTCTCCTTGCCCACTCGTGTATTCCGGTGCACTCTCAGCAGAAAAAAGTTATTTTTTTTCTTAATACCAATGCCGGTCTAATTTTTTGCTCATTATGCCCATTAACGGATTGTACCAAAACTTATAGAACCCAAATCTTTCTTTTAACCAAAAGATAAGTCAATAAAGAGATGGACTCCCTGATCTAGCGAGTGCTGCATTCAGTGTATAAGGGCAGAGTTATGGCTATATGCCTTATGCAGAGTTCTGCCACAAGACACGAAGGGGCCTATCTATGTTTCGGCTATTTCTGTACCAACAATTCTATAACACCACACACTTATAATACAGAAATTAGTATGTTTGCCTTACAGATTTACAAGGATTTTGCTACAGTCTGATCTGTCAAGGTGGTACTAACCTATGATTGCATTATAAAATATTCCACTGTGGAATTTCATCATTGAGACCCCTGATAATGGGTGGATAATCTGTACATCCACCTCTGTTCTGTTCTTTTTCAAAATAATTCTTTCTAGGTTCCTTGTTTGTGCTTTTATGTTCCAGGATGATCCATTTAAAATCATTCACTTTGTGTTTTGTAGAGATAAAATGTTCTGTCATTTCAGTGCTAACCCTTCTACAGCATATATTACTCCTGTGTTTATTTTTTGCTCATTCACTGTGTGAGTGAACAGAACACCTGTTATTTATTTGCTCGCCAGAATGGGCAGTAGGCTCTAAAAATAGGTGGTCCTGATAAAATCTAACTTGACTGGAATAGATTTCTAAATCCTTCTGTATTCAGTGGTTGTTTGCAGAATAAGTTCGACTCGGTGTATTTTAGGTTTTGGAATATTCTTACTGTCCCAGAGTCTAGTTTTTCTAGTTCTGAATATACTTCCTTATCAAACGTCAATACTTCTACTGGTGTGGAGTGGGTGGATGGGATGGGAGCGCAGTGTGTGAATTTATTTTCGTAGGCCTATTGAGGAGGTCTCCTCTGTGTGATCTTGGTCTCCAAATTGAGCTCTCAACCGTAATTTATTATTTTTTTAAAACCTTTTAATTCACAATGTAAGTGAAACTTGCCAAGTGATGGTTTTGGCTCAAAACCCAGACTTTTATTGAGTACCTGAATTTGTGCGAGTCGTATGTCAGGTTAATCAGTAAGTTGTCGATGTGCTTGGTCTATGTTGTGTCTGTGACATGCCCCTCGGTTACATCTGTGTGTCTTTCAAGTCCCGTTGGACTCTGTTGCACTTTCTTCTTCATATCCGACCCTGGCCTAAGACTTAAAAAGGTGACCTTTATGATTGTGATTAATGGGCATGATGAGCATAAATTAGACTGGCATTAATAATAAAAAAACTTTTTCTGCTGACAGACTGCACTTGAATATGAGACGTGCAGCTGATGCGCACTCAGGCAGGAGTCACTCTTCATGAAAGAGTAGGACTACAGTCATCAGCCCACGAGGTGCACTCCTGGACTGTTTATACAATGCCTTTTTGCTCCCTCTATGATTATGATTAACGCTAATCTATATGTCCAAGACTGTCAGGCACACACAATATTTAGCATATACATCCGATCATGTGATAGACCAATCACAGGTCAGGTGACATTCTCTGCAGAGCCCTTTTAAATGCCATTAAGTGCGAGGCAATCCAAGATGCAGGGAGAAATGGAGGTTACGTAGGATGCAATCCCTTGACAAAGTAAGTGCCTCAAACTTCTTGAACTCACACATTCAGCAGGATCATTGGATAGAGTAGACCTATTGCAAAGTAAATCACAGTTTTTTCTTTTTTTAGTGTTTGACTACAGGGACCGGCACCTCTCTGCAAAACTCTATGATGCCTTATTAGCATAGATTATGTAGGTAGACTGTCACTGTGTGTGTGTGTGTGTGTGTGTGTGTGTGTGTGTGTGTATGCTGTATACTGTTACTTTTAAGTTTGATTTTAAATTTAATTTCTTCATTTGTCCATTGTGCCTTTTTATCTGTATATATTTGTGACTTTTAGAAATCAGAATTAAGTGAGGGGTGACTTACAGATGTTTGCATGCTCTACCGCACTCTAAAGGGATAGCGTGTCTTAAGCGATAGGATATTCCACATGGAATGTATTATAATGTCATGATTATAACACCTATTCTCTCTTTTCAGTTATGACCATATTGAGGAAAGTGTCCTAAGTAGGATCTGTAAAATTGCATGCATACTTCCTTAAACCTGTTTGAGTGCATTTAAATAGGCTGGAAAACCCAACCACACCATGCAGGGATTTAAAATACTTGTTAAAACTTGGTCCTGAAGAAATCCAATTGACCCTTAGGGGCAGCTACACAGCATCCTTCTGATGTCAAGGACCATCATATCCTTTTGACATCTGACTGTTTTGTTCTTGCCCAAGGCCTTGCTCATTAAACAATAATTATAGAATCTATGAGGCAATTTTAACTCTTGCATACAATCCCTTGCCTTTCACCTTTTAAGTGCTCTGCTTACAAATGCGTAGATTTCACCCACTCACATTAGGTGATTTGGGTGTGCTTCCAGTGATGAAGCAGGCAACAGGTAGTACCTGTGGGTGAGGACCAACAAATATATAAAAAAAATGTGGCAAAAGCATTAATTTACCTGGGTGCTAGTCTCTTCCTCACTTGAGATCTTTTAAAAGGTCACACATTTAACCAAGTAAAAGACTGGATTTAAGAGAGCTTGGTCAATCCTCCTTTGTCTTTATTGAACATAGACCATAGTTACAGGATTAAACGGGGCACTGGCTTTTTATAAATACCAGGGGAAAACCATTCAGCCCAGTGTCTATCCAGCAGGCATCCCCTGCATTGCTTTTGTGAACTTTTCCTCCGATAGAGGACGATCGAGCTATGCTCTGTAAGATGGCAGAAAGATGTGGGAATATCAAGTGTTGACATTGTGTTGACAATATCGGGTGTTGACATTCCGGTGCCCCCGGCAGCCGTAATCTCTGGTTCATAATAATCTGCAAGGATATCTACGAACCCCTGTGATGCATATATCAGATCACTCTTAAAGTTGAGAATCTTTGGTATGAATCTAGCCTCCATATCTTTATTGGCTAGCCAGTTGAGCAGCTTCCCAGTCTTAGTGCCATGTTCATAGATACTGTGCTGCGAGGTGATCAAGTTACCTTTGCTTCATCTAAATTCCTTTGTTTTAGCGCTGCTCTAGCATTGTCTTGCAATGCTGTTGCCTCACCCAGGGACCACTGACACCATATTTCCAGGTGGAATATGTACAGTTCCAAATTATTGTTTTTCCTTTTTATTGTCTTTTTCCTATCTGAAAGATGGGTAGTGATTTGACCTTTTATTACTGCTTTCAGGGCCTCCTAGTGGACTCCATATGATGTCTTTGGGTGCAGATGATCTCCAGATAGCCATCTATGCACTCCACCAATGAAGTCCTAGAATTTCCCATCTTGCAGCCACAAAGGGCTTAGTTTCTATTGTCTCTCTACCTGTGTGGAAGGGTGCCCCAAAGTTATCTTTAGAGGTGAGTGGCCTGAAAGAGAGCAAGGCAGTCTTCTATCACCCACCAGCCCTCCCAGATCTCCACCAGGAATGAAGTAGTAGTCTGATCTTGAATATGATTTATGAGCATATGAATAAAAGGTAAAATTAAGAACCTATGGGTTCCATATCCTCCACACGTTGTTAAGTCCTAGAGAGACAAATCAATCTGAAAGGAACGCAGAGCGATTGCGGGACCCGGCATCCCTAGAGCTCTGGATGAGGTCCATCAAGGAGTGCAAGTCCCCAACCTATCCAACTCTATCATTTAGGGACACCAAGAGTATCTGAGATAGATCACTCAGGGTGCTCTCTAACATTGTGAGGGGAACAGATACAAAATGTAGTCTAGGTCTGTCCCGTTGTGCCCGAAATTTAAATATACCTTCCTAGTCCCTAGGAACTCCACTGCCGAAATAACCAGAGGGGAACGAACGATAAAGCAAAATAGTAGCCCTGCACGATCCACTTACCAATTCAGCTTGGAGGAGCCCACTGTAGCCATAGCAGCCTAGAAAATGACAATTAGTCCCTAACAAGTGGGTTTCTCCAAGCAGGAGTGTTTTTAGGGACAAGTGTTTCACTTATCCTATAACTGTCCCCCACTTAAATTTGATCAGTCCATTCATGTTCCAAGAAATCAGTGCATATTTAGAGTCACTAGTGCGATGGGTTGTGGTGGGAAGGCCCAGTAAGACCTCTGAATAGCCACAGTACCTTGCTTATGCTGTGTTGTGCTGTAATTGCGGTAAAAACCTAGCCCCAACTTTCCTGACCCAACACTTCAAAACATGAAGCATCGGTTACCCCAATAACTGAATAGACTGTTTGAATTTAAGACAGCACCCCTCCTAAAAACAGAATGACGTAAGTGCAACTAATGCCTGAGCGATGTGCAGCTCTGTGTGCCGGTCTAGCGTATCTAAAGTGATTTGTTCAAACACATTCTAAAGAACAAAGGGACTCAATCCCTGGGTCGCAGAGTGATGCCCAGGTTGCTGGTATGAGTGTCTATCTTGGAAAACGTCCTGCAGTGTAGTCCAGGAATATCCTGACTTTCTGGGAATCACATTGGAGGTCAGGGGACATGCAAACAGCTTGTAGTTTACATAGGTAAGTACTTTGATGATCATAGCCTGCGGTGGGTGGGTGGAGGGTTTTAAAGGTTAGCACCCTGTGAGCTCATTCCAGCACAAAAGTTTGATAATTTCTCTTCAAGGGCTCTGAATTGGGGCAAGTCAGAAATTGCACATGGTGGGGTCCTTCCGCCCCTTAATGAATGCCCACTACTCTCAAACTATTCCTCCTCTATCTTCCGACTGCATAATCTGTGCGCTTTTCCAGCTGAGCAGCTAGTGATTGTAATTGTTTCAGCTCCAGCTCTAAGGAGGAATTCCAGTTTTTGGCCTCCCTTCTGCTGGCTGATACATTTCTAAAGCCCTGCCAGAGTAGAAGAATCCACACACAACAAACTCCCTCATTTTCTCCCAGAACTGTGAGAGTCCTTAATGGCTTGCAAAATGGTGACAGACGAGATCGCTGAATCCAGCAAGGCGTCTGGCTCAGATGAGCAACGCCCCCAGCCAGTCCCATTCTCTATGGGGATGCCGGTTGTCCTGGTGGTTGGTACCATGTGCCTTGTCCTTACCCCATCTCTGCACCAAGTTTGGGTTGGTGGTGGGGGGAGGGGGTAGTTGGTGGCACACCCTGTCTGTTGGAGAATGTCAAGCTCTCAAATAACTACACACAGCTCTGGTCTGTGCACTGCCCCCTGTTCAGGTGGGCCTCCTGGGGAAAAGACCTGAAGGTATCCAGAAAAAAGAAGAGGGGCCCGTGCTAGAATATTGTTTCCAGTACGGGGGAACAATGCCCAATGCAAAAAGTAAACCCTATCTAACCTTTCAATATATTGTTAACAGTCTGTCTGAAAAAAACTGTATGTACATATATGTGTGCCTCTGGCTCAAAATTAAATCTTTTATTTACTCAGTGCATAATTTTTACATTAACATTTGGATAACAAACAATCCATTTCTACAGTTTATTAAACAAGCAAAAAATACCTTTAACCCCTTCGCTGCCAGGCCTTTTCCCCCTCCTGTGCCAGGCCTTTTCTGATGGATACAACTACCTGTGGATTCCTCACCTCATGAATACTCCCATGGCGCCAGCATTCGACGGAAATCTTCTTACTAGTCTCTGCACGTCGACGAGGACGTCGCTCTAGCCCACGCGACGCCGTCTGACGTCATACAGGCAATAAGAGGTCCTCGACGACGTGCGGACGTCAGTTCCCTTTTTTCCGTGCATTCGAAACGGTTATCTTCGAGGGAGCAACTGTTACTCTTGCGGTTACAGTGTATATCTTGCTGCGTAGTCTTTCGCTGTGGTAATAATGTCGCAGAGAACGACGAGTTACTTACCTTCGGTAACGACTTTTCTGGTGGATACATTAGCTACCTGTGGATTCCTCACCTCATGAATACTCCCATGGCGCCAGCATTCGACGGAAATCTTCTTACTAGTCTCTGCACGTCGACGAGGACGTCACTCTAGCCCACGCGACGCCGTCTGACGTCATACAGGCAATAAGAGGTCCTCGACGACGTGCGGACGTCAGTACCAATCATTTTTTACGTGCATGAGAACAACCAGGCAATGCAATGAAAGCGCAAGGCAACATCCCATTATATTGTAAAAATACACAACATTGTATGTATAACTGCAAATCTTTTTATATAAATATATATATAAAACTCTCTCTTTTAAAATATATACACACACCAAGTATATACACAAAGATATATACATATATATAAATATATTATATACACATCTATTGCACCCTCAAGAACCAAGAGGAGCGCACTCAAGGATTACTTGGTAAGACCAGAAAGGCAACGGGGAGGCGGGTGGGACCGTGAGGAATCCACAGGTAGCTAATGTATCCACCAGAAAAGTCGTTACCGAAGGTAAGTAACTCGTTCTTCTGATGGATACAACTACCTGTGGATTCCTCACCTCATGAATAGAGTCCCAAAGCAGTACCACGCCCGGCGGTGGGTGCCTAAATGGTCAAACCAAGAAATCCTGCAGCACTGACCGTGCAAAATGGCCGTCCCTTCTAACCTCAGAAACCAAACAGTAATGTTTTGCAAAAGTGTGAAGGGACGACCAAGTTGCGGCCTTGCAGATGTCGACCACAGGAACACCCCTGGCCAAGGCCGAAGTGGCCGACTTAGCTCTGGTGGAATGAGCTCTAATGCCCTCAGGAGGATCCTTCTTTGCCAAAGAGTAACATATTTTAATGCAAAGAACAACCCACCTGGATAGTGTTCTCTTGTGGACTGCCTTTCCTCTCCTCTTGCCCACGTATCCAATAAACAGCTGATCCTCCAGCCTGAAATCCTTTGTTCTATCAATAAAGAAGCTCAACGCTCTCTTTGGATCCAGACGGTGCAGTCTTTCTTCCTCTTTGGAAGGATGAGGCGGAGGATAGAACGTGGACAAAGTAATTGCCTGAGCCAAATGGAAGGGTGAAACAACCTTCGGGAGGAAAGCAGCCTTGGTCCTCAACACCACCTTATCCCCATAAAAAGTTGTATAAGGGGGCTTTACTGATAAGGCCTGCAACTCACTCACTCTCCTTGCTGATGTTATAGCTATCAGGAAGACTGTTTTTAAAACCAAATACCTCAAGGGGCAAGAATGCATAGGTTCAAAAGGGGACCCCATAAGGAAAGTCAGGACCAAGGACAAATCCCATTGCGGCATAACGAATGGCTTTGGAGGATATTGATTTAGAAGACCTTTCAAGAATCTGATAACAATAGGGGATTTAAATAAAGATGGTTGGTCTGGAAGACATATGAAGGCTGACAAGGCCGATAAATAACCCTTAATGGTAGCCACTGCACAACCTTTCTGCGCCAGAGACAGAGCAAAAGACAAAACGTCCGATAGATGAGCATGCAAAGGATCAATCTGCCTCTCTCCACACCACGCAACAAATTTAGACCACCTGTTAGCGTAGATAGATTTAGTGGAGTGTCGCCTGGCCGCTAATATAACATCCACTACCTCAGGCGGGAGAGAGCAGGAACTCAGGTTGCCCCGTTCAATCTCCAGGCATGTAGGTGCAGACTCTGGAGGTTGGGGTGTAGAACCTGCCCCTGCGACTGCAAGAGGAGGTCTGCCCTGAAAGGGAGACGGAGCGGCGGGCACATTGAGAGTTGGAGAAGGTCGGAATACCATACCCTCCTTGGCCAATCCGGAGCTATTAGGATGACTAGAGCCCGGTCCTGGCGAATCTTCCTCAATACTCGAGGAATCAAGGGTATGGGAGGAAACGCGTAAAGCAACTGGCCGCACCAGGTTATTTGAAACGCGTCCCCCAACGCTCCCTGCATCGGATACTGAAGGCTGCAGAACAACGGACAATGCGTGTTCTCTCGAGTGGCGAACAGATCTACCCGAGGAAACCCCCACCTCTGGAAGATTAAACGGACTTGATCTGGATGGAGACGCCACTCGTGGTCTGCCGAGAAGTGGCGACTGAGACTGTCCGCACGCACGTTCAAAACTCCGGCCAGATGGTTTGCTATCCAGCAAATCCGATGGTCCTTTGCCCAGGACCATAGTCGAAGAGCTTCTCTGCAGAGAAGGTACGACCCCACTCCTCCCTGCTTGTTTATGTACCACATCGTGGTAGTATTGTCCGTCAGGACCTGTACCGACTGACCACGAAGGGAAGGGAGGAAGGCCTTGAGAGCCAGACGTACAGCCCGTAACTCTAACAGATTGATGTGAAACATCTGTTCCTCTGGAGACCAAAGACCTTTGATCTCCAGATCCCCCAGATGAGCTCCCCACCCTAGAGTGGAAGCATCCGTTATGACTGTGGCCACTGGTGGCGACTGCTGGAACGGCTTTCCTTGTGAAAGATTGTTGCTTGCAATCCACCACTTCAAATCCACAGCAGCATCTCTGGAGATCTTGACAGTACCCTCTAGATCCCCTCTGTGTTGAGACCACTGCCTTCGGAGGCACCACTGAAGAGCCCTCATGTGCCAGCGAGCATGCGTGACCAACAGAATGCAGGAGGCAAAAAGACCGAGCAGACGAAGGACCTTGAGGACTGGAACTACCGCTCCATTTTGAAACATTGGAACCAAATCCTGAATATCTTGAATCCGCTGAGGCGGAGGAAAGGCCCGACCCAATGTTGTATCCAGTACTGCCCCTATAAACAGGAGGCGCTGAGAGGGCTCTAGGTGAGATTTGGGCTCGTTCACCGAAAAACCCAGGTCGAACAACAACTGGGTTGTTGACTGCAGATGATGCGACACAAGCTCCGGGGACTTGGCTTTGATCAACCAGTCGTCCAAGTAAGGGAATACTGCTATCCCCTTCCTTCTGAGTTCTGCCGCAACCACCGACATCACCTTCGTGAAGACTCGAGGTGCTGAAGTAAGACCAAACGGAAGGACCGCAAACTGATAGTGTTGCGATCCCACCACAAACCGGAGATACTTCCTGTGTGACTTGAGTATCGGGATATGAAAGTAAGCATCCTGCAAGTCGACAGACACCATCCAGTCTTCCATGTTCAACGCCAAAAGCACCTGTGCTAGGGTCAGCATCTTGAACTTTTCCTGCTTGAGGAACCAATTCAAGATCCTCAGGTCCAGAATTGGTCTCAAACGACCATCCTTCTTGGGAATCAGGAAATACCTTGAGTAAACTCCTCGACCCCTTTCCTGCTCCGGGACCAACTCCACCGCGCCCTTTGAAAGGAGGACTTGCACCTCCTGTTCTAGCAACAGGAGGTGTTCTTCTGAACAATACGAAGGGCGGGGCGGGAACTCCCGAAAGGGAAGGGTGTAGCCTTTTCCCACAACACTGAGAACCCAAGTGTCCGATGTAACAGTCTTCCATTTGGTGAGAAAATGCTGTAATCTTCCCCCTACAGGAGAGGAGTGAGTGGGAAATGGTGGAAGCCTAAGGCTGCTTCCCCTGCTGCACCCCGCCAGAGGATGAGGAAGAGGCAGAGTGCTGCTGAGAGGCTCCTCTGGTGCGGACCCTACCTCTCCCCCTGAAAGATCTACAGGGATGGGAAGAAGCAGGTTGCTGATATCTCCCCCGAAAGGAAGAGGAGGAAGAGCCACGCCCAAATCCACGAAACCTCCTGAAGAATCTGGAAGAGGCCGTGGAAGAAGGAGCTTGGAGCCCTAACGACTTAGCCGTGGCCCTGCTTTCCTTAAAACGTTCCAAGGCCGAATCAGCCTTAGCTCCAAACAGTTTGTCCCCATCAAACGGGAGATCCAACAATGTGGACTGTACATCTGCCGAAAAGCCCGAGTTACGGAGCCAGGCCTGTCTCCTTGCCACCACAGTTGTGCCCATTGCCCTGGCTACCGAGTCGGTGGTATCCAGTCCCGTCTGGATAATTTGGGTCGCAGCAGCCTGGGCATTTGAGACAAGATCCAAAAGACCCTGGAGAAGCTCTGTAAACGAAGAGGAAATGTCATCCATCAGAGCATGAATATACCTCCCCAGGATACAGGTTGCATTGGTGGCTTTTAACGCCAGACTGCAGGACGAAAAAATCTTCTTTGACTGCGCCTCTAGCTTCTTTGAATCTCTGTCCCCAGGCACCGTCGGAAAAGAACCAGTCGCTGACTTGGACGAACAGGAGGCCTGCACCACCAAGCTCTCCGGCGTAGGGTGCCTAGATAGGAAACCAGGGTCAGTTGGAGCCGTCCGATACCTCCTGGCCACGGCTCTGTGAACTGCTGGGGAAGATGCCGGCCTCTTCCACACCTCTAACACCGGATCCAGCAGAGCTTCATTAAATGGTAACAGAGGCTCCGCCGCGGCTGAGGCCGGATGTAACACCTCTGTTAAAAGGTTTTGTTTTGCCTCCACCACCAGCAAAGGCAGGTCCAAAAAACTAGCTGCCTTCCGTACCACTGCATGAAAGGAAGCAGCCTCCTCAGTATATTCCCCCGGGGACGAAAGGTCCCACTCAGGGGAAGTGTCCAGCCCACTGGCCGACTCCAGTCCACGCAGCCCATCACCCGAGTCCTCTAGCTCTCCTTCCTCTAGGGCTCGTTGGTACTCCTGCTCTTCTAATACACGGAGAGCACGTCTCCTTGAATGAAGTCGTTGCTCAATACGCGGAGTCGACAATGCCTCCGCCGAAGTCGAAGATCGGCGCCGATCTTCAGAAGCCACCGACGCCGCGTCCGGCGCCACAGGTAACTTCGGCGCTGATGGAAGAGCAGCTGAAGCAGATGGACCCACCGGAGTCACAGGCCGAAATCCCGACGTCGACGGGATGGAAATCCCCGGGGCCAATCCTTCTGAAGCCACCGGAGCGGCCACCGGCGCCGACACTGGCGCCGAGCCCACGTTCCCAAACGGGAGAAAGGGCATAAAGGGTGCCGGCCGAAGAGGCGCAGGATCACCCAAAGAAAAGGCCAAAGGCCCAGCCGGAGCACCCCCTGGAGCCATCTGTTGGAAGATGGCATACATCGCATTCAAGAATGCGGAACTATCGGCTCCAGGGGTGGGAAAAGCCGGATACTGGGGTGCCTGTCTCGGAGGCGACCCCGACGCCGGCCTCGGCGTCTGCGCCGGAGAAAACACTTGAGGCTCCAATACCTCAATCACTGACTCCTGTCCAGGTGAAGTTGGAGACGCCGGAGAGGGCAACGGCGTCGAAGGATGCGGCGTAACCGTGGGACTGACCTCCCATGTCCTTCGGCGCCGATCCGGAGACCTGGGACGAGTCTCCTTTGAATGACGCCGAGATTCTCTACGGCGCCGGGAGTCTCGATGACGCCGATGTCTTGGGGAAGAAGACTTCTTGTGATGTTTCTCCTTTGACTTGGCCATAAACAGCTTCGCCTCACGTTCCTTGAGAGCCTTTGGATTCATGTGCTGACATGAATCACAAGTCGAGACGTCGTGGTCGGAGCTCAAACACCAAAGGCAATCGGAATGAGGATCCGTCACCGACATCTTGCCTCCACACTCACGACAAGGCTTAAATCCAGACTTTCTGATGGATACAACTACCTGTGGATTCCTCACCTCATGAATACTCCCATGGCGCCAGCATTCGACGGAAATCTTCTTACTAGTCTCTGCACGTCGACGAGGACGTCACTCTAGCCCACGCGACGCCGTCTGACGTCATACAGGCAATAAGAGGTCCTCGACGACGTGCGGACGTCAGTTCCCTTTTTTCCGTGCATTCGAAACGGTTATCTTCGAGGGAGCAACTGTTACTCTTGCGGTTACAGTGTATATCTTGCTGCGTAGTCTTTCGCTGTGGTAATAATGTCGCAGAGAAAGTCTGGATTTAAGCCTTGTCGTGAGTGTGGAGGCAAGATGTCGGTGACGGATCCTCATTCCGATTGCCTTTGGTGTTTGAGCTCCGACCACGACGTCTCGACTTGTGATTCATGTCAGCACATGAATCCAAAGGCTCTCAAGGAACGTGAGGCGAAGCTGTTTATGGCAAAGTCAAAGGAGAAACATCACAAGAAGTCTTCTTCCCCAAGACATCGGCATCATCGAGACTCCCGGCGCCGTAGAGGATCTCGGCGTCATTCAAAGGAGACTCGTCCCAGGTCTCCGGATCGGCGCCGAAGGACATGGGAGGTGCAAGTCCTCCTTTCAAAGGGCGCGGTGGAGTTGGTCCCAGAGCAGGAAAGGGGTCGAGGAGTTTACTCAAGGTATTTCCTGATTCCCAAGAAGGATGGTCGTTTGAGACCAATTCTGGACCTGAGGATCTTGAATTGGTTCCTCAAGCAGGAAAAGTTCAAGATGCTGACCCTAGCACAGGTGCTTTTGGCGTTGAACATGGAAGACTGGATGGTGTCTGTCGACTTGCAGGATGCTTACTTTCATATCCCGATACTCAAGTCACACAGGAAGTATCTCCGGTTTGTGGTGGGATCGCAACACTATCAGTTTGCGGTCCTTCCGTTTGGTCTTACTTCAGCACCTCGAGTCTTCACGAAGGTGATGTCGGTGGTTGCGGCAGAACTCAGAAGGAAGGGGATAGCAGTATTCCCTTACTTGGACGACTGGTTGATCAAAGCCAAGTCCCCGGAGCTTGTGTCGCATCATCTGCAGTCAACAACCCAGTTGTTGTTCGACCTGGGTTTTTCGGTGAACGAGCCCAAATCTCACCTAGAGCCCTCTCAGCGCCTCCTGTTTATAGGGGCAGTACTGGATACAACATTGGGTCGGGCCTTTCCTCCGCCTCAGCGGATTCAAGATATTCAGGATTTGGTTCCAATGTTTCAAAATGGAGCGGTAGTTCCAGTCCTCAAGGTCCTTCGTCTGCTCGGTCTTTTTGCCTCCTGCATTCTGTTGGTCACGCATGCTCGCTGGCACATGAGGGCTCTTCAGTGGTGCCTCCGAAGGCAGTGGTCTCAACACAGAGGGGATCTAGAGGGTACTGTCAAGATCTCCAGAGATGCTGCTGTGGATTTGAAGTGGTGGATTGCAAGCAACAATCTTTCACAAGGAAAGCCGTTCCAGCAGTCGCCACCAGTGGCCACAGTCATAACGGATGCTTCCACTCTAGGGTGGGGAGCTCATCTGGGGGATCTGGAGATCAAAGGTCTTTGGTCTCCAGAGGAACAGATGTTTCACATCAATCTGTTAGAGTTACGGGCTGTACGTCTGGCTCTCAAGGCCTTCCTCCCTTCCCTTCGTGGTCAGTCGGTACAGGTCCTGACGGACAATACTACCACGATGTGGTACATAAACAAGCAGGGAGGAGTGGGGTCGTACCTTCTCTGCAGAGAAGCTCTTCGACTATGGTCCTGGGCAAAGGACCATCGGATTTGCTTGATAGCAAACCATCTGGCCGGAGTTTTGAACGTGCGTGCGGACAGTCTCAGTCGCCACTTCTCGGCAGACCACGAGTGGCGTCTCCATCCAGATCAAGTCCGTTTAATCTTCCAGAGGTGGGGGTTTCCTCGGGTAGATCTGTTCGCCACTCGAGAGAACGCGCATTGTCCGTTGTTCTGCAGCCTTCAGTATCCGATGCAGGGAGCGTTGGGGGACGCGTTTCAAATAACCTGGTGCGGCCAGTTGCTTTACGCGTTTCCTCCCATACCCTTGATTCCTCGAGTATTGAGGAAGATTCGCCAGGACCGGGCTCTAGTCATCCTAATAGCTCCGGATTGGCCAAGGAGGGTATGGTATTCCGACCTTCTCCAACTCTCAATGTGCCCGCCGCTCCGTCTCCCTTTCAGGGCAGACCTCCTCTTGCAGTCGCAGGGGCAGGTTCTACACCCCAACCTCCAGAGTCTGCACCTACATGCCTGGAGATTGAACGGGGCAACCTGAGTTCCTTCTCTCTCCCGCCTGAGGTAGTGGATGTTATATTAGCGGCCAGGCGACACTCCACTAAATCTATCTACGCTAATAGGTGGTCTAAATTTGTTGCGTGGTGTGGAGAGAGGCAGATTGATCCTTTGCATGCTCATCTATCGGACGTTTTGTCTTTTGCTCTGTCTCTGGCGCAGAAAGGTTGTGCAGTGGCTACCATTAAGGGTTATTTATCGGCCTTGTCAGCCTTCATATGTCTTCCAGACCAACCATCTTTATTTAAATCCCCTATTGTTATCAGATTCTTGAAAGGTCTTCTAAATCAATATCCTCCAAAGCCATTCGTTATGCCGCAATGGGATTTGTCCTTGGTCCTGACTTTCCTTATGGGGTCCCCTTTTGAACCTATGCATTCTTGCCCCTTGAGGTATTTGGTTTTAAAAACAGTCTTCCTGATAGCTATAACATCAGCAAGGAGAGTGAGTGAGTTGCAGGCCTTATCAGTAAAGCCCCCTTATACAACTTTTTATGGGGATAAGGTGGTGTTGAGGACCAAGGCTGCTTTCCTCCCGAAGGTTGTTTCACCCTTCCATTTGGCTCAGGCAATTACTTTGTCCACGTTCTATCCTCCGCCTCATCCTTCCAAAGAGGAAGAAAGACTGCACCGTCTGGATCCAAAGAGAGCGTTGAGCTTCTTTATTGATAGAACAAAGGATTTCAGGCTGGAGGATAAGCTGTTTATTGGATACGTGGGCAAGAGGAGAGGAAAGGCAGTCCACAAGAGAACACTATCCAGGTGGGTTGTTCTTTGCATTAAAATATGTTACTCTTTGGCAAAGAAGGATCCTCCTGAGGGCATTAGAGCTCATTCCACCAGAGCTAAGTCGGCCACTTCGGCCTTGGCCAGGGGTGTTCCTGTGGTCGACATCTGCAAGGCCGCAACTTGGTCGTCCCTTCACACTTTTGCAAAACATTACTGTTTGGATTCTGAGGTTAGAAGGGACGGCCATTTTGCACGGTCAGTGCTGCAGGATTTCTTGGTTTGACCATTTAGGCACCCACCGCCGGGCGTGGTACTGCTTTGGGACTCTATTCATGAGGTGAGGAATCCACAGGTAGTTGTATCCATCAGAAGAACGAGTTACTTACCTTCGGTAACGACTTTTCTGGTGGATACATTAGCTACCTGTGGATTCCTCACGGTCCCACCCGCCTCCCCGTTGCCTTTCTGGTCTTACCAAGTAATCCTTGAGTGCGCTCCTCTTGGTTCTTGAGGGTGCAATAGATGTGTATATAATATATTTATATATATGTATATATCTTTGTGTATATACTTGGTGTGTGTATATATTTTAAAAGAGAGAGTTTTATATATATATTTATATAAAAAGATTTGCAGTTATACATACAATGTTGTGTATTTTTACAATATAATGGGATGTTGCCTTGCGCTTTCATTGCATTGCCTGGTTGTTCTCATGCACGTAAAAAATGATTGGTACTGACGTCCGCACGTCGTCGAGGACCTCTTATTGCCTGTATGACGTCAGACGGCGTCGCGTGGGCTAGAGTGACGTCCTCGTCGACGTGCAGAGACTAGTAAGAAGATTTCCGTCGAATGCTGGCGCCATGGGAGTATTCATGAGGTGAGGAATCCACAGGTAGCTAATGTATCCACCAGAAAAGTCGTTACCGAAGGTAAGTAACTCGTTCTTTTTGCCTATTTGGGACAGTTCGCGCTTAGGCCCTCATAACTTTTTGTCCACATAAGCTAACCAAGCCAAATTTGCGTCCTTTTTTTCCAAAATCCTAGGGATTCTAGAGGTACCCAGACTTTGTGGGTTTCCCTGAAGGAGGCCAAGAAATTGGCCAAAATACAGGGAAAATTTCGTTTTTTTCCAAACAATTGGAAAAAGTTGCTGCAGAAGAAGGCTTGTGGTTTTTCCCCTGAAAATGGCATCAACAAAGGGTTTGCGGTGCTAAACTCAGAAGCTTCCCAGCTTTCATGAACAGGCAGAAAACCCAATTTTTCAACACAATTTTGGCATTTTACTGGGACATACCCCATTTTTGCAATTTTTTTGTGCTTTCAGCCTCCTTCCAGTCAGTGACAGAAATGGGCATGAAACCAATGCTGGATCCCAGACACCTAAACATTTCTGAAAAGTAGACAAAATTCTGAATTCAGCAAGGGGTCATTTGTGTAGATCCTACAAGGGTTTCCTACAGAAAATAACAACTGAAAAAGAAAAATATTGAAATTGAGGTGAAAAAAACATAAATGTTTCTCTACGTTTTACTCTGTAACTTTTCCCTGCAATGTCAGATTATCGAAAGCAATATACCGTTACGTCTGCTGGACTCCTCTGGTTGCGGGGATATATAGGGCTTGTAGGTTCATCAAGAACCCAAGGAACCCAGAGCCAATAAATGAGCTGCACCCTGCAGTGCGTTTTCATTCTATACCGGGTATACAGCAATTCATTTGCTGAAATATAAAGAGTAAAAAATTGCTATCAAGAAAACCTTTGTATTTCCAAAAAGGGCACAAGATAAGGTGTTGAGGAGCAGTGGTTATTTGCACATCTCTGAATTCCGGGGTGACCATACTAGCATGTGAATTACAGGGCATTTCTCAAATAGATGTATTTTTTACACACTCTCCTATATTTGGAAGGAATAAATGTAGAGAAAGACAAGGGTCAATAACACTTGTTTTGCTAATCTATGTTCCCCCAAGTCTCCCGATAAAAATGATACCTCACTTGTGTGGGTAGGCCTAGCGCCCGCGACAGGAAACGCCCCAAAGCGCAACGTGGACACATCCAAATTTTAGGAAGAAAACAGAGGTGTTTTTTGCGAAGTGCCTACCTGTAGATTTTGGCCTCTAGCTCAGCCGGCACCTAGGGAAACCTACCAAACCTGTGCATTTCTGAAAACTAGAGACCTAGGGGAATCCAAGGAGGGGTGACTTGCGGGGCTCGGACCAGGTTCTGTTACCCAGAATCCTTTGCAAACCTCAAAATTTGGCTAAAAAAACACATGTTCCTCACATTTCTGAGGCAGAAAGTTCTGGAATCTGAGAGGAGCCACAAATTTCCTTCCACTCAGCGTTCCCCCAAGTCTCCCGATAAAAATGATACCTCACTTGTGTGGGTAGGCCTAGCGCCCGCAACAGGAAACGCCCCAAAGCGCAACGTGGACACATCCCATTTTTTGAAAGAAAACAGTGCCTACCTGTGGATTTTGGCCTGTAGCTCAGCCGGCACCTAGGGAAACCTACCAACCCTGTGCATGTTTGAAAACGAGAGACCTAGGGGAATCCAAGATGGGGTGACTTGTGGGGCTCGGACCAGGTTCTGTTACCCAGAATCCTTTGCAAACCTCAAAGTTTGGCTAAGAAAACACCCTTTCCTCTCATTTCGGTGACAGAAAGTTCTGGAATCTGAGAGGAGGCACAAATCTCCTTCCACCCTGCGTTCCCCCAAGTCTCCCGATAAAAATGATACCTCACTTGTGTGGGTGGGCCAGGTGCCTGCAACAGAATAAGGCCCAAAACTTGAAGAGATAGAAGGGATAGCACAGCAAGTTTATAAGGGCATATTCTTTTATACATCTTTAGACGGACTCTGCTTTGGGGACCCACATAAGTGAGGTGTCATTTTACTTGGGAGACTGAGGGGAACACTGGGGAGTAGGAATTTTGTGCTGGAGCGGTGATCCTACTAAGAAAAGTCAGGAAAATATACTTTTTTATGCAAATTTTGAGGTTTACAGAGGAGTATGTGTAAGAAAATGTTGGGGGAGCCACGCAAGCCACACCTCCCTGGACTCCTTGGGGTGTCTAGTTTTAAAAAATGTCTGGGTTTTGTAGGTTTCCCTAGATGAAGGCCGCACCCAGGACCAAAAACATAGGTGGGCCCTCCCCCCCCCAAAACAGGTATTTTTGTAATATATCATATTGATGTGTGCACATACGTCCGTGATGTGCCAAACACTAAAATTGTGAAAAGAAACACACTTAGGTTATGTGAAGAAGACCCCTCACCCACCAACCAAGTTGGTGGCATGCTTCATCATCGGGGTCCCACCCGAGGCACCTAGCGTGTCACAGGTGTGCTGCGACGCCTGATTACAGCGGAGCAGGTTTTGTCATTTTTACCACACATACTGGTTGGATTTGGCACGAGGGTGAGTGATGGTTCAGTGGATCAAATTTTATTAACAAGAGATTTCACAAAAATGAAATGCACTGCTAATAACTGAAAGGCAAAAAACTGAACCAATGACTCACAGCTCGTGAGCTGTAAAGCCGCGACAAGGCACCAACCGCTTTACAGTCCATTCACACACCTTTCATACATGACACGCACAAGACGATTCACACCGCCCGCCACGGGCCCAGCACATTACAACACTCACATCGACAGACCACGCCACTCAAGGGCCCATCACTTTCATACGCCCACATGCCTGATACAAGAATCACACCGGCTGATGGGAGTGTGGACTGCCGTTTGGCTGGCACCGCCAGCCAAGCGCCACCCCATGCACACTGCCAGCCAAGCGCCACCCCACGCACGCCGCCTGCCAAGCGCCACCCCACGCACACCGCCTGCCAAGCGCCACCCCACGCACACCGCCTGCCAAGCGCCACCCCAAGCACACCACCATCACATTTTTTGTTTATAAACAACAAAGAAACCACTAATTATAAAATAAGCACAAAACTACAAACACAAAAGCTCTAACTAAATACATGACAGAGATGCCAACCGTGAAACATATGAAAATATAAAACAGACCGCTTACGCTCAAGGTATTTCCCAGATTTTGTTTTTGGTATGGTAACTTATGTAACAGCCGGGCACACACAGCCCAGGCTTTGAAGGGCATTCGGGGCAGTACATCCGGCTCTCCCTCCGGATTAATCTCCGGGCACATACTCTACATTTCTTTGTGGGCATGTCTTTTTTGGGAGTGGGATGAATGTGATCTGGAAAGTGCTGATATTTCAATCTAGCCACATCCTCCACCACTTCTACTCTAGGAACTCTTGCCGGTTCCACCACAATAAGGCTTTCTATCACCGACTCCTGAAATTTAACAAATGTCATCCTTGACTCAGGTGAACAATCCTTGTATACAATAAAGGCATTAAAAGTTGCCAAATGAAATAAATGTAGGGCCAACTTTTTATACCACACATAAGACTTACGAAGAGTAGTGTAAGGTTCCAACCTCTGATCTACTCTATCAACACCACCCATGTGCCTATTGTAGTCCAAAATGCACGCAGGTTTGCGCACTTCCGCAACCTGACCCCAAACAGCCACAGGGGAAGTACTCTCATCATGGATGGTCGATAGCATGTACACATCCCTCCTGTCTGAAAATTTCAGAGCTAGCAGCTCATTATTCCGCAAGGCACTGCACTGTCCCCTCAAGTTTTTTACAGACAAGCTCCCTTGGATAGCCTTTCCGGTTAGAACGGATTGTGCCACAAGCAACAGTGTCCACCCTAAACAACTCCTTGAACAACTGCACTCCAGTGTAGAAATTATCTACGTACAAATGGTGACCTTTGTTAAACAGCCGTCTAGCAAGTTCCCACACAATTTTTTCGCTAACTCCAAAAGTGGCCGGACAACCAGGAGGGTCAATACTGGAATCCCTACCAGTGTAGACCTGGAAATTATACACGTATCCTGTACTGCTTTCTGACAGCAGATACAATTTAATCCCATACCGTGCCCTCTTACTAGGAATGTACTGCTTAAAAACTGAACGCCCCTTGAAAAGGACCAAAGACTCGTCCACACTTATCTCTTTGCCTGGAACATAGACCTCTGAAAACCGATCCACAAAATGATCAAGGACAGGCCTAATCTTAAAAAGGCGGTCACAATCATTGTGATCTCGTGGCAAGGCTAAAGCATGGTCTACAAAATGCAGCATACGAAGAAGAAGCAAATACCGATTACGTGTCCTAGTTGCAGGAAATATAGCAGTTGCCATCAAGGGACTAGTAGACCAATAAGAAGCCAGTGACGGCTTCCTGATCAACCCCATCAAAAAAGACAAACCTAAAAACCTTTTCATCTCTTCCAGATATGTGGGAACCCACTGAGTAGCTCTAGACTGAGGCTTAAGTTTGGCAGCGTTGTCCCGCAAATATTGCTCTGCATACACATTTGTCTGCTCCACAATCTCTTCCAAAAATACATCGTCCATAAACAAGTGAAAGAAATGGACAGGCAAAAAGTTTTCCGTATTAACTCTACACCCTGGGAGACCAGTAAATGCAGGTAACTGTGGCTGCTCCATGTTTGGGGCAATCCAGGTGTCAGGTCTTCCAATGGGAAACCCTTCAGCCCCAGGCTGCTGCACTCTTGGCACATCAATGTCCTCCTCTAACACAGGCCCTTCATCTGCACTGAGAGTAGCTTCCTCATCAGAAGAATACTCTCGGACAGAAAACTCACTTCCAGAATCTCCTGCTTCCTCCTCTGCCTCAGATGCAGAGTCAGTGTCGTAATCATGCTCTGAAGACGACTCAAAGAGCATGCGAACAACCTGCTGAGTGGTCACTTTGCGGCTAGCCATGATCCTAACAACAAATGGATTGCCAACAACAACTAGCACTAAAATAAGTAGTAAACAAAGTGTAGCTTTATCACAAAGAGTTATGTACTACAAAAACTATACCACTCAGTTTCCTGAAATAGCTACTCACCAAGCAACTACTCTGCACAGACACAGCAATCACCAATGATATCCCACTAAAAAGAAAAAAGCAAATTAGACATATGACAACACAAACATCACTGTGCTCAAATCTAAGGACCATGTCAAACACACAATACTGCATTTAGTACACCACCTACAAACATGTCATTCATGCATGTCAACAATACTCCTTTGGAGTAAATTGCTTTCACTTACCTAAAGCATGCAACTATGCAAACCGCAGGACAACTACTGCCAAAACCGCAAAGATCCACAGCAAAGGAAGCAAAAGCGTTGAACTAGAAGAAAAAGAAGAAATAAATTGTTATAATACAAATACAAATACTTTGCCAGTTGACAAACACCCCACCACCAAGAACTTAGAAGTTGTCCCTGGTACCTAAGTGGATCCTGCCCCCCTCGGGGGTAGATGGGTGTAAAAAAATTGGCCAGTCTGCCCCCAAGGGGGGCAGAAATGGGCAACACCTCTGTGCCCCCTTTTAGGGGGCGACCCTTCCCAAAGGGGGCACCCCCAGCACAACACAAAACAAAACAAAAAAATCCCTGCCGTTTTGGTGGTTCTGCCCTCCTTGGGGGCAGATGGGCCTACAAAATTAGGGGCAGAGATGGCCAATACGAATTTTCCCCACCTTAGGGGGCCGACCGTTGCCCAAGGGGTGCCCCCAAACACACACCACTCACACACACCACACAATCCCTGGCGCCTAGTGTGCTTCCACCCCCCCCGGGGGCCAGATCGTCCAAAAAATGGCTGGTCTGCCATCGGGGGGGCCGAAACAGAAAAAAAAATGGCTCCCCAGGGGAGCGACCCTTGCCCAAGGGGTCGCCCCCAAAATACACACCAAAAATAAAATCCCTGGTGTCTAGTGGTTTTCGCCCCCCCACCCCCCCCCCGGGGGGCAGAACTGCCGAAAAATCGGCGGATCTGCCCCCGGGGGGGGGGGGGGGGTTTGGGGGTGCAAATAGAAAAAAAATTTGCCCCCGGGGGGGGGGGGCGACCCTTGCCCAAGGGGTCGCCCCCAAAATATACATAAAAAATAAAATCCCTGGTGTCTAGTGGTTTTCGCCAACCCCCTGGGGGCAGATCCGCTGAAAAATCGGCGGATCTGCCTCCGGGGGGGGAGGGGGTGAAATACAAAAAAAAAAATCCCCCGGGGCGGGGCGACCCTTGCCCAAGGGGTTGCCCCCAAAATACACATCAAAAACAACATCCCTGGTGTCTAGTGGTTTTCGCCCCCCGATCTGCCTCCGGGGGGGGGGCGAAATACTAAAAACAATTGCCCCCGGGGGGGGGCGACCCTTGCCCAAGGGGTCGCCCCCAAAATAAACAAAAAAGAAAATCCCTGGGCCGGCGATCGTGGAGCAGGAATCTTGTGAAAACAGGCACAGGGGGAAAGGAAAAACCCTTTCCTTTCCCTCCCGTGTCTGTTTTCACCACCCCGCACCCCCAAAACGGAAAGGACTCACCTTTTGGGTCCTTCTCCGAAGACGCGCTGGAAGCAAATGGCTTCCAGCGCGCCCGGCAACACTAGATGACGTCAGCGCGCTGTGCGCGCGCTGACGTCATCGGATTGCCCTGGGGGGGGGGAGGGGGCAAGGGAAGGTCTTCCCCTTCCATCCCCGCCTGGGGGGGGAAGGTGGGTGCACGGGGGGCACGCTAGCGCTCCCCCAAGTTCCCCTGTGCCTAGGACGAGATGATCTCGTCCAAGGCACAGGGGAACTGTAGCCTTGGACGAGATCATCTCGTCCAAGGCATAGAAGCGGTTAAATGTAGGTCTTTTTAAAGACTCAGTTACTGCTCATTCTTTCTTACCCACACCTCATACTCAAACATTCCAGTCAACGGCCACTCAATCTCATACATAGAGGAAGCTTTGTATCTATATTTATAGGGTCTTTATCCTGCCTTGGTATCACTGTAACTTAGTACATTCCTATACTTTGGCAACTGCATTTACATTGAATTTACATCTCAGATTTCATTGCTTTCATGGTATCATTCTAATAAATTCCATGGTCAAAGAAAATAAACTTTTCCTTTAGATGGTTACATCCATTTACTATTCTTTTTTCTTTTATTGCCCCCAAACATGGTGCAGTTTTTGTCTGTCCAACACTTGTTTGTATATTGTAATGTTATAATGCTATCAATGTACGTTCCGTCATGAAACGCCTTCTTCCGATGGATACAACTACTGGTGGATTCCTCACCTAATGAATTCTCCCCATGCGTAGCATTCGACGGAAACTTCTCTCTTTAGCTTTGCACGTTGGCGAGGACGTCACAATTGCCTGACTCAAACGCGGCTCCGTGTGACGTCATCGAGGCAATAAGAGGTCCTCGCCGCCGTGCTGACGTCGGTTCTCTTTTTTCCGTGCCTTCGATAATGGTTACTTTTCTGTTACCTGTATCGTTAGCTCTTCGGAAGGGATACTGTGTGTATTTCTGCGATGTCGGCTCCAAAGAAGTCGGGTTTCAAGCCCTGCAGGGAATGTGGAGGTCGCATGTCGGTGACTGATCCACACAACGATTGCCTTTGGTGCCTTAGTTCGGATCACGACGTCCAAGAATGTGGATCCTGCCAGAAGATGAATCCGAAGGCGTTCAAGGAGCGTGAGGCGAAGCTATTCTTGGCGAGGTCCAAGAAGGAGGGGAAGCGGCACCATCGGTCCTCTTCGGGGAAAATCGTCTCACAAGAAGCGGCGTCATCGTGACTCCCGAAGTCTGTCTGCGTCGAGGTCTCCATCGTCTCGGCGCCGCAAGTCTTGGGAAGTGAGTCCGACGGTGTCCCCTCAACCTGTGACACCGCAAACGTCCCCGGCGCCGTCAGTCTTCGAAGTTGTGGAGCCTCCGAGTCATCTGGCTTCGCCGGTGCATCCAGACGCTGAAGAGTCCAGCCCGGTGCCGGCTACGCAGGGTTATCGTTCGTTCCCGGCTCCGGGTACGGATCCAGCGGCATTTCTTAATGCCATGTTTGCCATGTTTCAAAATATGGCTCCGGGTGGTGGTGTGCCAGCTGGCCCCACTGGTCCCCTGTCATTCAATCTTGGCGTTTCGGCTCCATATAAGCCGACGCCGTTTATGCCATTTTGTTCGGCTGGAGACTCAGGTCAGGCCCCTATGCCGGCAGTGCAGCCCTCGACATCGAGGGAGAGACCTTCGACGCCGGTGTCGGAGGTGATGGAGCCGAGAGATCGGATGTCGGCGTCTGATGCGGGTGCCTTGTCCATGGCGCTGATGGATCCATCTGGGGTGTCGGGTGGATCCGGACAACCTATCATGACGCATTCCCGGCGCCATTCACTGACGTTGTTGCGCTCCATGTCGATGCCGGGGCTTGAGGCTAAGTTGAGGTCTCGTCGAAAGGCCCTTAGACTTCTAGAAGAGAGGGAATATCAACAGCAATTCCTCGAGGAGGGGGAAGATCACTGATCCCCAATGTGACTTCCCCGGGCTGGACACTGCAAGTGATCTTGGCACTTCTCCAGAGTATGACATGGCCTCCCCGGGTGAATATACAGAGGAGGCAGCCTCTTACCACTCAGTGATTAGGAAGGCCGCAGCATTTCTGGATCTTCCCTTACCAACAGCGCAGGTTAAGACCAACCTATTGACTGAAGTTTTACATCCTGCTACAGCCATGGCGGATCCTCTTCTGCCATTTAATGAGGCCCTGATTGATCCGATCTAAGACGTTTGGAAGAAGCCAGTCACCTCTTCGGCTGTTAGTAGGTCAGTGGCCAGGCGTTATAGACCTGCGCCTGGGGACCCGGAGTTTTTGTCCAAACACCCTTCACCAGAGAGCTTGGTGGTGCAAGCATCCTGCTCTTCGAGGTTAGCCCCTGGTTCGCTCCCGGGAGTACCATCGGACCGGGAATCCAAGCAGATGGACCAATCGGCCAAGAAGGTGTTTTCATCTTGCAGCATGGCTCTAAAGCCTGCCAATGCTACTTGTATTCTTGGTAGGTATATCCATGCTATAATAAATGCGATGAAGACTGTTCTTCCAGATATACCCCAGGACTTGCATAACCTTCTTTTGGATGCTCAGGCGGCGGCTACGCAAGTTATTCAGACAGGGCTGGATACCACGGACTCTATTGCAAGAGTCATGGGGACTTCCGTTGCCACCAGGCGGCACGCGTGGTTATGCACTTCCGGATTTTCATCTGACGTTCAGACTACGCTATTAGATCTGCCTTTTGATGGGGCAAAACTATTTGGTTCAAAAGCAGACTCTGCGCTAGAGCGCTTTAAAGAATGTAGGGCCACTGCTAGATCTTTGGGTCTGCAGGCTGCTTCCACCCCGTTTCGATCTTTTAGACGGCTGCAAGTTTTTGGTAGAGGGGCTTCCTTTTGTGGGAGGTCACAGCAGCCGGGGCAGCAGTTCTCCAGCCTCCCTTATTGATCATTCAGGGGACGGGGGTAGAGTCCGCACAAGAGGGGCTCTTCCTCTGGAGGGTTAGCTCAAGGAAAGCAGCCCTAGTCCTCTTGCCATTGTCTCTAATACCTCTCCAGTAGGGGGGAGGCTTTCTCTTTTTCTTCTTCCTTATGGAAGTCCATAACAGATTCCTGGGTCATCAGTTTGGTAAGAAAAGGTTACGCCCTTCCCTTTCTGGAGATTCCTCCTCCCTTCCCTCCCCATCCTTCCTTTTGTTCAGAAGATCATCTCCTGTTGTTAGAACAGGAGGTTCTTTCCCTATTATTGAAGGGCGCAGTGGAGTTGGTTCCAGAGCAAGAAAGGGGTCCGGGGTGTTATTCCAAGTACTTCCTGATCCCCAAAAAGGATGGTCGTCTGAGGCCTATTTTGGACCTGAGGATTTTGAATTGGTTCCTCAAGCAGGAGAAATTCAAAATGCTGACTCTGGCACAGGTGCTTTTGGCATTGAACAAGGAGGATTGGATGGTGTCGGTCGATTTACAGGATGCTTATTTTCACATTCCCATTCTCAAGTCGCACAGGAAGTATCTCCGGTTTGTGGTAGGGTCGCAACACTATCAGTTTGTGGTCCTTCCTTTTGGTCTTACTTCCGCACCTTGGGTCTTCACGAAGGTGATGGCGGTTGTTGCAGCACACCTCAGGAGGAAGGGAGTAGCAGTATTCAGTTACCTGGACGATTGGTTGATCAAAGCCGAGTCTCCGGGGGCTTGTGTTGCATCATCTGCAGCTGACAACCCAGTTGTTGTTCAATAAATGTGCCACCTAGAGCCCTCTCAACGCGTCCTGTGCATAGGGGCAGTACTGGACACAACATTGAATCAGGCCTTTCCTCTGCCACAGCGGGTACGGTACATTCAGGCGTTGGTTCCAATGTTCCAAGAAGGAGTGGTAATTCCAGTCCTCAAGGTCCTTCGTCTGCTCAGTCTGTTTGCTTCTTGCATTCTGTTGGTCACTCATGCACACTGGCATATGAGGGCTCTTGAGTGGTGCCTCCGCAAGCAGTGGTTTCAGCACAGAGGAGATCTGAGTCGATCAAGGTCTCCAGAGACAGTGTAGCGGATCTCCGATGGTGGGCTGCGGAAGGCAACCTTTCTCAAGGAAAGCCGTTTTCGCAGCCAACGCCAGTGACCACGGTGATAACGGATACCTCCACCTTAGGGTGGAGAGCTCATCTGGAGGATCTGGAGATTAAGGGTCGTTGGTCTCCAGTAGAGCAGAGGTTTCATATCAATCTGCTAGAGCTGCGGGCGATTTGTTTGGCCCTCAAGGCCTTCCTCCCTTCCCTTCGTGGTCAGTCAGTTCAGATTCTGACGGACAACACGACCGCGATGTGGTATATCAACAAACGGGGGTGTAGGGTCGTACCTTCTTTTCAGAGAGGCTCTACGACTCTGGTCCTGGGCTCGTGACCATCGGATTTGCGTAGTGGCAAACCATTTGGCCAGGGTCCAAAACGTACAGGCTCAGTCGCTTCTTCTCGGACGACCACAAGTGGCATCTGCATCCGGATCTAGTTCTTTACATCTTTCGGATGTGGGGTTTTTCCCGAATAGACCTGTTTGCCACTCGGGAGAACACGCACTGTCCATCGTTCTGCAGCCTTCAGTATCCGATGCAAGGAGCGTTGGGGGACGCGTTTCAGATGTCCTGGTGCGACCAGTTCCTTTACGCGTTTCCCCCCATACCCTTGATTCCTCGGGTTTTGAGGAAGATTCGCCAGGACCGTTCCCAAGTCATTCTAATAGCTCCGGATTGGCCACGAACGGTGTGGTAGGCAGACCTACTCCGACTCTCACTTTGCCCTCCGCTCCGTCTCCCTCTCAGGGCAGAACTCCTCTCGCAGTCGCAGAGGCAGGTTCTACACCCCCACCTCCAGAGCCTGCACCTTCATGCCTG
Source organism: Pleurodeles waltl (assembly GCF_031143425.1). Lineage (NCBI taxonomy): Eukaryota > Metazoa > Chordata > Amphibia > Caudata > Salamandridae > Pleurodeles > Pleurodeles waltl. The sequence continues at coordinate 1,607,360,471 of NC_090445.1, forward strand.
GATATTGAACAGGGCAACCGGAGTTCCTTTTCTCTCCCACCAGAGGTGGTGGACGTTCTTTTATCGGCCAGGCAACACTCCACCAAGTCGGTCTATGTGAGTAGGTGGGCTAATTTTGTTCGTTGGTGTGGAGAGAAGAAAATTGATCCCTTAAATGCCCATCTTTCTGTTATTTTATTGTTTGCATTGTCGTTGGCTCAGCATGGTTGTGCTGTGGCCACTGTTAAAGGTTATCTTTCGGCCCTTTCGGCTTTTTTATATCTTCCAGATCAGCCTTCTTTATTTAAATCTACCTTAGTTTTGCGATTTTTGAGGGGGCTTACCAATAGATTTTCTCCCATGCCTTTTACTATGCCGCAGTGGGATCTCAATTTGGTGTTGACTTTACTGATGGGCTCCCCCTTTGAGCCACTTCATTCATGCCCTTAAAGGTATTTATTTTTCAAAACTGTGTTTTTGACAGCCATTACGTCGGCCAGACGTGTTAGTGAATTGCAGGCTCTCTCTGTTCACCCTCCTTTCACGACTTTTTTTAAGGACAAGGTGGTTTTGAGTATCAGGGCGTCTTTCCTCCCCAAAGGTGGTGTCTCCATTTCACTTGGGACAGTCAATAACTCTCTTGACGGTCTACCCTCCTCCTCCTCCTCATCCATCTAAGGAGGAGGAAAGACTTCATCGTCTGGACCCTAGGAGGGCTCTCAGCTTTTGTATCGACAGGAGACGAGAGAGTTCCGGTTGGATGAACAACTCTTTATCGGGTACGTGGGGAAGAGGAAGAGGAAGGGGAAGGCCGTCCACAAGAGAACACTCTCCAGGTGGGTCGTTCTTTGTATAAAAATTTTACTCATTGGCAAAGAAGGATCCTCCCGAGTGGATCAGAGCCCATTTCACCAGGGCCAAGTCGACCTCATCAGCTTTGGCTAGAGGTGTTCCGGTGGTGGACATCTGTAAGGCCGCGACTTGGTCTTCCCTCCACACCTTTGTGAAGCATTATTGTTTGGATGCGGAGGTGAGGAGGGATGGCCATTTTGCGCGGTCTGTGCTGCAGGAGTTCCTGGTTTGACCAGACGGACACCCTCCTCCAAGGTGGTACTGCTTTCGGACTCTATTCATTAGGTGAGGAATCCACAGGTAGTTGTATCCATCAGAAGAGCAAGTTACTTACCTTCGGTAACGCTTTACTGGTGGATACATTAGCTACCTGTGGATTCCTCACGGTCCCTCCCACCTCCCTGTTGCCTGTCTGGTCATGCCAAGATCTCCTTGCGTGTGCGCTTCAGTGCTTTGATTTCAATGTTTCTTTATATGTATATATGTTTATAGTTGTTTTTCAGACTATTTTAATCTTGCAGACTATTCATGATGGTATGCTCCTTTTTAAGGAGTTGTGGAGAAGTTTTTACGTGAAGCTTCTCTATAAAGTTTATTTCTGTCAAATCCTGAAGGGTGTGAATTGTCGATGTTCTCTATATGTTTCAAAGGTACGTCAAAAGTGGCGTGAACTGATGTCAGCACGGCGGCGAGGACCTCTTATTGCCTCGATGAGAGAGAGAAGTTTCAGTCGAATGCTACGCAGGGGGAGAATTCATTAGGTGAGGAATCCACAGGTAGCTAATGTATCCACCAGAAAAAGCATTACCGAAGGTAAGTAACTTGCTCATCAAGACTGCAGCTCAAAGATTCTATCACACAAGATCTTCGTGATATAAATTATCTGGTCAATAGTCCGATTTTTAAAGTAGGTCCCAGATGAGACCCAAGTGAGCTGTGAGCTGATTTTCTATGGAATACCCACAGGAGGGATCATGGACAGCCACTCGCGTTAATTTAGGGAAAGTCTCCTCCCTAAGGGGCCTTAAGTCTGATACTTCGCTTGAGTGTTCAAGGGGTATTTAAAAATTAATCCCTAGTACAGTAACAGTGCTGTGCATCCTAGACTTACTTTTAAACTTATGTCAGTGTCCTGTGGTGATGGATATTATGTTTAGTTAGGGAAAACTCAAGGACAACCTACTTTATTTCTGTGAAGAAAGGCTTCATGACAAGTTTAGAAGCGGTAGAAGTGGCTGCCTTTGCCAACATATTCTGTGGTGATGGGCCTTGTTTTTATTTAAACGTAAGCCACATAATTTGCAACAATGGGACTTGTTTTATTCAGTTTCAACAAGGAAGTCTTATTTCTGCTTCTGTGAAGACGATGGCAGAACATGTCCTAGAAATCAAGATGGCCATCCCCAGTGTGATTAACTTTGAGGTACAGTGTTTGTAATTGCTGGCAGCATTATAGAGATTTATATCCCTTTAGGCTCCCACATTGGCAATTAGGTTCATCTAGGAGCAAAATGGTAACCCCCAGCAAATTTGTTAAACCTGATATAATTTCTCAAAGCTACCTGGCTGCATATTGTATCCTTTCTTAATGAGTTAGTGCCTGCCAACACATTACTGCATTAGGAACAAGCCATGCGAATAGGAAGGTTGGGCCTGATTTTCAAATCTTTTCTACCTATCCTATTTATTTGTCCTTCAGGCTCCTATCAGAAATGTGAATTCTTGGGAGCTATCTACTTGTATTCTTCTCAAACGTATCACCTGGCTGTTAAACTATCATCAGTCAGGCCACCTAAAAACATCATTCACTTCATTGAATTCCTGGTCTTAAGTATCTATTTACCACTTTTTAACTCTTATTTATTTTTAGGTGATTTTAACATCTGGTTGGATGTCACTTTTGACTGAAATCTTAAGAATTGGTCTCACAGATCAAGGCTTTTCATTTAAACTATAAGGGCCTTTACAGATATAAATAGCACACCGTATGTGCCATAGTTTAGAAATAAATTCCAGTGATTCAGCTGCTTCCAATTTCACAAGCTGAGTAAAGACCCACACTGCCCAGCTCACTCAGACACCTTTGGTGAAGAGCATCTCTTCTTCTAAACAGAATTTGAGCTTGCTTCCTCTATGAAGGCATTGACGTTTGATCTTCTATGATATCTCCGCTTTATCAACTACTACTCCTTGGTTCACAGCTTAATTAAAATCAGTCAAACTAAAGTGACTTTCCATTGTCAAACCATTTTAGTTGAATAAACTGTTACACATGACAAAATTCAAAGTACTATCATATACTGGTTTTGTATGGGGAATGTTTGATTCACTCTTGATATTGAGCTGAAAGTTTTGCTGATAAGGTTGAGTGTTGCCCAGTATGGAAAGTGACCTGTATGCCAGGGGACTGTGTAATAAAGGATGCAGTGGTAGGAGAGCATGATCTATGTTGTTTTTTAACTAAAGCCTCAAATTGTTTACAGATGTAGGATTCTGCATCTGGAAAAGCATCCAAAATGTACAATGGATGTTTTAATTTACTGAAGATCATCCCCATGTCTGGAATAGTTTTCTCTTAGAATGATGCAAATCTAACAGTAATATCTCTAGAAAGGAAAAAAATAAACTACGAAGGGGCTATAAGCCTCGACTGCTGAGCCTGTTTTTCACAGAACAATGAGCATGCACAGTTCACCACTTTTATTATCTCACATTTTGAAAAATGATGGCTGCCTGTTCATTCATCCCTCAAATATATGGTAGAATACTTCTATGACAATCTTCCGACTGTTCAGTTATAGGATCTACATTGAGTGAAACATCCACCATTTTACAGAAGGGAATTGGGAGAGATCGCGCAGACACACATTGTATCTCCTGATCTGCTAGTTTGTGTTTATAACGGAATCTTGCACTGCTAGTGGATGGGATTTTCTGTCCTCTGTTAGGAATGTTTGTACTGCTGCTGTCTGTACTGTCCATTCTATATGTGAGAGGAAACTAGCACTGCTACTTCACTTGCAGTACCTGAGTCTTCTCAAGCCCCTACTCTTAACTTGTTTGATTTTTGTGCAGTGTTTTATTTGTATCGCGTTATGGATTTGCAGCTGCTGCCCCTGCTGTCCTGCATTCTTATTCAATAGACTTAATCCTTTTCATTGTGCAAAACAATTTCTTCACATTGTTTTAGTTTAGTTTCCATGGAGTTGAGAAGTTGAGTCTGCAGAATGCTTCAGCTCTTAATTTAATAGAATAAAAGTGGAATTTGTAAGCCACTTTTGGAAACGATGCTCCCCTTCTCAAAGTAAACCATTTTGTGCCCAAGCTTTCTTTATCCATTTCCCACAGTTATTCTATGTGATGTCGTGCTGTCCGCCCTAAAAGGTCTAATGTAATTAAAAAAAAATTGTAATGTCCCTAATCTGGGAGATACTCTGCCATTGAGTGTTATAGGTGAGTAGATAGTATCAGTGTGAGGTAGAAAATGTTAATTTATGAGCAAGCAAGTTACGTTGCATTATGGCGTTCCACCACAAAATGTTTGTTTTTGTTGCTTCGCTTGACTAGAAATATGTCGAACAGTCTTTGCACAGTAAATAACCCAGACAAGGAATTTAATTCAGTGGTTCCCAACCTGTGGTCCAGTCACAGTACGTGTAAAGTAATATATAAATACATAAATACATCGGTATAGATGTATATAGAAAATCATAGAGAGATAAAGTTGTATTATCCAAATCCTATATGTGTAGGCATGAACAAATAGAAACTCAGACTTTCAGGTGTTGCTGTACGTAAAACTAACTTATTTGTGTATTTGTATTTTAGTTTTTAATTTTATGCATTTTTATTTGATATTTCCCCAATATTTAAATAGTGAAACACTTATACATAAAATTATTACAATCATACATACAAGTTGTGATAGATAAAATAGAGACCCATAAGGGTATAATTAAATAACTTGTTTGCAAACTATACAGTGACCTATATGTATGTTAAGCATAGAATAATATATACCCATAAATAATATATACATTTGTTAAGCAGACGCAAGAATATCGATTTTAAACCCACACTTAAAAAAAATATATATATATATATATATTTATATATATATATATTCAGTGTTTTGAGTAAGGCAGTCATGTAGAAAAGAGCCAACTCATCAGTAGTCTTTGGAAGAAAAGATAGTTATCTGTGGATCCTGTGTTTGGGGGTAATGAATTCCATAGTTTGGCTGCTTGAACAGAGAAAGATGTACCACCCATGTGTGTTTTTTTTTCTTTTTTTTTTTTCCTTGTATGCTGGGGTTTTGAGGTCAGGTGGCAATTTGTAACGATGGTTCCTTGGTGTATGTATTTGGTGATTTTTATTCCTGTTGAAAAGTGGTCCTGTTCCATGTGTTGCTTTGTTGGTGATACAAAGCAGCTTGAAGGCGGATCTTCTGGCAACTGGTAACCAATGTAGGTCTCTCAATGCAGGGGAGATGTGGGCTTGTGGGTTTACATGCAGGAGTAGTCTGATGGAGTTCTGAATTCATTGTAGTCCTTTTATAGTTGATAAAGATGATCCATGGTATAGGCCATTGGCATACTCAAGTTTAGACAGTACAAGAGAGATAGCTTGGATATTTTGTGGAAATCCTAGGTAGGGGAAGATGCATCGCAGAATTAACATAGTAATGAAGCTAAATCTCGCTAACTTATCCACTTAGGTATTCTTTGATAGCTTGGAGTCCATAGTAATTTCAAGGTTACTTACTTCCTGTAACATTTTAAGAGGTGGTTCCAGATAGTCAGGTCAGGCGCGGAGTGGATCATAATTTTGTCACTCACCGCATGTGGATATTTCAGTTTTGAATGCATTCAATTTAAATTGACTCAATGTCATCCACTGATCAATGGCTCTGAGGCAACTTAAGATGTTTTTAGTTTCCAATGTTTTTGGGGCTTTCCAGTTTAAGAAGAGTTTGTGTCATATCTGTGTAGTTTTAGCAAGTATGCTGAAATTCATTGATCAATGCCGGTAATAACTTCATGGGTGTGGAATCCCTGCTTTTGTGAGGTGCATTTTGGATGAGAAAGGGGGAGCATGGATGGCATTTCTTCTGTTTTGAAGTTTGGGTGTGATCCAGTCAAGAGCAGTCCCCCCTATACTGGCTCTGTAGAGTTCTTGGATTAGTGTGTTATGATTTAACTGTATCGAGGGCAGCTGAAAGGTCTAAGAGAAGTAGTGCAGTGACAACCCCTCCCCCCTGCACCCCAGTTCCATTCTTCTGTGCTTTTATGGTCATGCCATATGGTGCTAGTGCAGATTCAGTGCTTCTTCCTGGCTGAAATCCTGTTTGGAAGTCGGAAAGTATGCAGTTATCCTGAATAAATTGTGACATCTGGGTGAATGCTGCTTTTCTATCATTTTGTCCAGGAAAGATCCATTTGTAATCAGTCTGTAGTAGGGTGTGTCATGCGGGTCCAGGTTTTTTTTTTTCTTTCCTTAATGGGTGTATGTATGCCTTTTTAAGTCTTCTGGAAAGATTCCTGTAATTAACAAATTATTGATGATTGTTCTGACTGGTGTAGCAGCAGAGGTAGTTAAAAGAATGTTGTTGAAGGTTTGTGGTGGACAAGGGCAGCCGACTGGCCTGCTTGCTTTGACCATATCCATAAGTTCACTTTCGGATAGTTGTTTGTAGGAATGTAGAGGCTGGGTTAGCCTGCTGTTGGAGTGGATTGTTGGAAATGGGTTGGTGCTGGTGGTTTTCTGTTGTTTTAGATAGGAGTCCAACATGTCTGCTTTGGTTGTGTAATGATTTGCCAGTTTATCAGTAAAGTCTTGAGGAATGGAATGCGTTCCTTCCATGCATTTAGGTTTACGAAATTCAGCAAGAATTTTATAAAATACTTTTTCTGATTGACACATCTACCTGTGGATCCCTCACCTTTTGAATACTTCCAATGCACCAGCATTCAAAAGAAATTTGTTTTTCTTTCTAGCTCTCCATGTCAACAAGGACGTCACAATAGAACAGCTCTGCACGCGACTCCATCTGATGGCATCGGAGCCATAAGAATTCCTCACTGATGTGCTGATGTCAGTTCCCTTTTTTTCGCACCTTCGAGTCGTAACAGTTTTTCTGCCTCTGTGTGGTTACACTGTTTCGAGGGGATTTTCACTGTCAAAGGTTTGTTCTGCGACAATGTCTCTGCCGAAGAAGTATGGCTTTAAGCCTTGTCGAGAGTGTGGAGGTCCCATATTGGTCACTGACCCACACCAAAACTGCCTTTGGTGTTTTAGTTTGGATCACAAAGTCAGTGGATTCTCTGCTTGTCTGATCATGAACACAAAGGCTCTGAAGGAAAGGGAAGCGCAACTATTTTTGGCGAAGACTAAACAGAAGTGGGACCCACAGGTCCTCACAGTCGCACAAGACGTGGTGACACCATAGTTCATGTCCTTCATCTTGGGATACCAGTCCTCGATCTTTCTCTGGCTTCGAAGTCCCAGTTTCGCTAGACATTGGAAGGGAGTCCCACTCTGTCTCTTCTACTACCAAAGTCACCAGCTGCATCACCGGGCCATCTATGGTGGAGATCTTGGTGTTACCTACAACTCCTGTGGTGCAGTTCTCTCCTGTAACGCCCCTAGATGAGGAGATTGAAGCATAGGCAACAGGTCAGAATCAGACTCTGCAGCAGGAATATCTGACCTTTCAAACCCCAGGGACAGACCCTACCAATTTTGTAAATGCTGTGTGTTGCATTTTTAATAGAGCAGTGAGCCCCTCTGATGTTCCTGCGGTCACCACAGGTCCATTGGCTTTTGCTCTCTGGGAGGGTTTCCAGCACCATATAGACAGGATCCTTTCATGCATATGACTCCATATCCATGGCTTGTAACGGTGCCGAGAAAAACACTGTCTAGTGCGTCTAGTCGCTCTACCCCTGCTCAGAATAAGCTCCCAGCACTGCCACCGGCTTTGCCAGGACTGCAACAGGCTTCTTTGACACAGCAACAGGCTTCTTCGACACTGGTGCATTCTCTTTTTACGCCGCAGTTGGGAATCCAGGTTGAGATCAAGGAGGGAAGCCTTGATGCTCTTGAAGGAGCAACAGTATTTAGAGGACCAGCAATATCAGGACCTAGAAGAAAGAGAGATTCCAGTGCCTTACCAGGAGTTTGTAGGCAATGAGGTGGAGAGTAGGCCAGACAGTTCTTCTGAGTGGGAGTTATTTTCCCCAGGGGCATACCCGTTTCAGAGGTTTCCTCATATCATGGGATAATTTAGTAAGGCAGCAGAACTACTGGACTTGCCACTGCCCACTACTGAGTTAGTCAGATATTTTAACTGAGGTTCTTTATTCTTCCTCTGCGGCATCTGAACAACTTCTGCCATTCAATGAGGTTTTGTCAGAACCAGTCTTAAATGTGTGACGGCTTTGTCGCCCTAAGTGGGAAGGGTATGCCCAGACGTGGGTCCCGTGCTTCCCATGCCACTGGATTCAAGCTAGACTGGCTGATGAGGGGTGAAACCCCGAAACCGGTCCCAGGATGCTGGTTTCCGGTCCAGTGAGGACCTGGCTTGGCAGTTCGGTCTGGACTGTTCCCATGAGGAACAGGGTCAAGACTGATTTGCATATGGCTGGGTCCAAACTGGGGTGGCATGGTGAGCAAAAGAACGATGGATTAAACCCAGATCTATGACTGGGGGTGAGTGTTTGACAATGTTCAGCATTCCGTCCATCACTTGTTGTTTTTGCTTTGTCGCCCTAAGTGGGAAGGGTATGCCCAGACGTGGGTCCCGTGCTTCCCATGCCACTGGATTCAAGCTAGCCTGGCTGATGAGGGGTGAAACCCCGAAACCGGTCCCAGGATGCTTGTTTCCAGTCCAGTGAGGACCTGGCTTGGCAGTTCGGTCTGGACTGTTCCCATGAGGAACAGGGTCACGACTGATTTGCATATGGCTGGGTCCAAACTGGGGTGGCATGGTAAGCAAAAGAACGATGGATTAAACCCAGATCTATGACTGAGGGTGAGTGTTTGACAATGTTCAGCATTCCGTCCATCACTTGTTGTTTTTGCTATGCCACTTAAGAAACCAGTTGGTTTCAAGCCGTGTGGGGCCCATCACAGGCAGATTTCGTTGACATCTCCTCTGCCGGCCGCTCCCCCCAGTGTGTTTGTGGTGCTTGGAGCGGAACCAAGACTCCAATGCTGGTGATGACTGCTGTGCCATGCACCTCAAGACTGAGTGCTTCTTCAAGCTACTCGCCTGTTTGCACAAAAAGTCCTGGGACTGTTCAGGGGTGGGGCCCGTCCCAATGGTTGTCATCGCACTCAATCGTCTGAAGTCGGGTAAGTCCCACAGGCATAAGAATGCCAAGAAGTCGAAGAGATCTTCGACTTCACAGCGTCTGTAAAAGTCTTCTGACGAGATGAGGGAACACTGACATTCCAGGCCCCACAAGTCAGCAGAACCTGAATCAAGGTCTACTCAATGCTTCCTCAATTTTACCAGCGGAACCTCCACCCAGCTGGAGTGCCTTAGGGTCCTGTGGGCATGGGAGAGGCCCCTGCTGGATCCATGCTGGTACATTTGCCCTTTGTGCCAGTTTAGCCCCTTGGATTTCTTGCTGGATCTGAAGCAGATTCTTCAGTGAGACAGAGACACCCCTAGGCGGCACCGCCCCAGTATTATTCTTGACTCTGACACAGAGCTGAAGCACTGTTGACCGAGGCAGACTCAGACGCCGTCTGAGCCCATGGTTCCCGGAGCAGAGCCATTGACTTATTTACTTGATAGGCATGTAGTGGGAGATTAATGTGAGGAGTCTAGGGGCCCTTATTGTTACCTAAAGAAGAGTAGGATGAGGACAACGGGTATGAGCAACTGGTGGAGGCCAGTGGTTTAGATACCTCACCCGATACTGGCCTAGTCTTTCCTCCTGGCATGGCTATGGAGGAGGAAGCCTCTTTTTTTGTGATGGTGATGCATAAGGCACCTGAGGTTTTTGACCTTGACAAGGTACTTCAGCCCAGGAGTCTTCCCTTCCTAGCCCCTTCTCCTATTCAGTGAAGCCCTTGCAAGTATCCTACTTGGGGACTGGTCCAAGCTCGCTCCTGTGCATAGGGCGATGACCCCATATCCCTGCTCCTGGGGATCCCAGTTTTCTCATCCAGCACGCCACCCCTGAGGGCTTGGTGGTTCAAGCTTCCACATCCAGGATGAACTCTAGCGCGTTTTGTGCATTTCCACTGGTTAGACAAGCCAAGAGGCTGGGCACCTTTTGCAAGAGATTGTTCTCTTTGGCCAGCCTAGCACTGGGGTCGATAAACACTGCATGCTTTTGGGGCCATTATTCCCATATGATATGGGAGTCAGTTGCACAAGGGATGCCTATGGTCTTGGAGGAAGCCAGAGCCGCACTCATCCAGGCCATTGCTGATGGGCAAGATACAGCAGAGTTCACCGTAAGGTGTGGGCTAGATACAAATGACTTGCTGGGCAGAGCGATTTCCTCATCATTGGCCTTGCTGAGCTACGCCTGGCTGAGAACTGTTTAAGGGGCTGTCCAATCTTCTCCCATTGACATGCCCTTCGATGGTGCTCACCTCTTTGGAGAGAAGGCAGATTCAGCATTGGAACGCTTTAAGGACAGAGCTATGCCCAGGTTTGGGCTTTCTGTGATCCCTTGCCAACCCCAGTCGGTCTTTTGTCCATTTCATGGCCATGGAATTGGAAACTAACCCTTACCCTCCCAGCCCCCATGGCCAACAGGCTTCCCAGCCTTTTCGTGGTTGAGGGTGCATGGTCCCACATACAATGTAGGACAGGCAGCCCGTGCTTAAGTCAGTCACCCACTCCTCCATCAGCTGCTGCCTCCAAGCTTCTTTCATTTGTCCTCTGACCACCTTGGGCATCTAGAGGGAGTCCGGATTTACCATTAACTGACCAACCGGCAGTCAGTGACATCAGACCGCAGGGTTCTCAAGATCATACAGAGGGTCTACTCCCTCCCCTTTGTAATTAACCCCCCACCCATGCCACCACACGCGATCAGCTGATAGAGGGCCATCTCTCCTTGCGCCATCGTGCAATGCAGGCTCTTTTGGCCAAGTGAGTCAGAGTGTCTGCATCAGAAGTAGGTTGTGGCTGTTCTTCCCACTACTTTCTGGTTCCAAAGAAATTTGAAGGAGTTACTTTTATTGTAGATCTGCGCCTTTTCAACCTGTTCTTGAGGAAAGAGAAATTCAGAATGCTCATGCTTGCCCAACTCCTGTCAGCCCTCAACCCGGGAGACTGAATGGTAGTGTTGGACTTGCAAGATGCATAGTTCCACATCCCAGTCCTGCCTGCCCATGGTGGGCCACAAGTACTTTCAGTTTACTGTGCTCCCCTTCTGCCTTACCAGCACCCCTCGGTTGTTCACGAAAGTGCCAGTGGTTTTAGCTCATCTGTGGAGGCCGTGGATCCCAGTCTTTCCCCACCTCAATGATTGACAAAGGTGGGCTCACCCTAGGCAGTTGCCTCCCACCTTCAAACTACAGCAAAACTCCTGCATTTGCTGGGGTTCACTATCAACATGCCAAAGTCACATGTTACTCCCTCTCAGATGCTTCTTTACGTCTGAGCCGTTCTGGACACAGTTCAGTTTTGGGCCTATCCTTCTGAGCAGCAAGTACAGGATATGCAGGCTGTGATTCCTATTTTTTAGGCTGTACCCTGGAGTTCAGTGAGATTGACTCTGAGGCTGATGAGCCTCGTGGCCTCCTGCATCCTGCTGGTTATTCATGGCTAATGGCTTATGTAGGCTCTGTAGTAGGACCTGTGAGCAAAGCATGAGGGAAATCTCTCTGACATGGTTCAAATCTTGGAGGGAACTGCAAAAGATCTACAGTGGTGGATAAGGACTGCGATTGGCAGCCAGTCATTAATCCACCGAGTTGGTATACTCCTACCATTGGGATAAGTTTGGGACATGGTGTGCCTCCCACAACATTGACTTCGTTTCTGCATCCCTATCTAAAGTTCTATTGTTAGCATTATCTTTGGCCCAGCAGGGCTCCGCTCTGGGCACAGTTAAGGGCTAACTTTCTGCCATCTCGGCATCGTTTTGATTGCTGAATCAACCCTCTCTGTCAACAATAGTGGCTAGGTTCCTTAAAGGCCTGCAACATGTTTCTCCCTATGCCAGTCATAATGCCTCAGTGGGACCTCAATTTGGTTGTCACTTTTCTCATGTGTACACCATTCAAAGTTCTTCACAGTTGCCCTCTTAGGTTCGGGACCTTATAAAGTGCCTTCTTAGTGGGCAAACCTCGGCCAGGATGGCTGGGAGTAACAGGTTCTCTCAAAGCATCCTCCTTACTTCACTTTCTATCTGGACAAGCTGGCTCTGTGGATACGCACCTCCTGGCCTACATGGAATCAAGTCAGAACCTTTGGGAAGAACAACATCATCCTTCCTACTTTCTTTGCTCCACCTCATCCCTCCAAAGAGGAGGAGAGACTCCATCATCTAAACCCAAAAAAGAGACTTCCAGGCAGTACAGAAGAGAAGCATCTTGGATGGATTGTCCTATGCACTAAGATCTGGTGTGCATTGGCCTAGAAGCAGCACCTCAAGGGCTTGTGTGCTTACTTTACCAGATCCAAGGTTGCGATCACTGTGTTAGCGTGCAGCATTCATGTCCTGTACATCTGCCAGGCAGCAACGTGGGCCTCACTGCACACTTTCACTAAGCACTACTGCCTAGACAGTTGTGTCCATCACTCCAGGCACTTCACCTGTTCGGTCCTGCAGGTCTAATGTAATTGGTTTTGCAGTCCCACCTCTGGGAAGGTATTGCTCGAGTATCTATTCTAAGGTGAGCAATCTGCACCTAGAAGTCTCTATCATATAAGCAAGGTATTTAACTTAGGTAACACTTTATCTGGTACAGACAATGTCTAGCTACAAATACCTTACCAACCCTCCATCCTCCCCGCTCTGCGAAACAATTACAGTGTAGGGAACATCCGTTCAAGAGCCTTAATAAATAATACTGTTGGTCAGTGCTCATCGTAACTCTGTGCTCCTGGCGTAGAAAGTTGCGAAAGTGACTGACGTCAGTGCACCGAGGTGGCGCCTATGTAGGTACAAATCATGTCGCTTCCAGTAGCCACAACATCACATGGAGCCGAATGACTCGCCTACCTTCGTGCACTGGTACTACTAAAACTAAATCTCTGAATCTAGTCTGCCACTGGGGGAAAATTCTGAGGTAAGGAATCTGCAGCTAGACAGTCTCTACCAGATAAGGCGTTACTGAAGGTGAGTACTTGTTCTTCAGGGTTTCTTTCCTTTTTCCTTCCTTTTTTCTTTCTTTTCATTTCTTTCTTTTCTTTCTCCCCTTCCCCTCCCCTCCCCAATAGAGAACACAGATTCCAGAGTGGAGGGAATGGGGAAGCACAAAGCAATGGGGTTCTGTGGCAAGAGAACAGCTTGTTTGGTTCACATTTGGGTGAGGTGTGGTGTTAAACCCAGAGGGTGTTGAGAGTGGATGTAAAACAACAAATGTAACACTGGCATGGGGCTGAGGCAGGTTAGCTGTTGGATTAACAAACCCAGCACGTGATGAATAGTAATCACATGTTTTATTTACAATCACAAAGGAGTAGCAGCTTAACTCATCTACACACAAGCTCCAGAATACAGACATTGCCTGCTGGAGCTCCATTACTAAATCTAAATACAGTACTCAAACATCCATGCCTACTTTACACAAAGGTCTAGCATAAGGGATATGGGGCATTGTACTGAACAGTTAGACCATGTAGGGCACAAACAGCCTTTGGAAACCTGGACATTGCTCCCTTGTTGACATTATTCACCCAACAGGAATACCAACGGCTGGGCAGACTCTAAAAAACAAACTGATAAATGCCTAATGTTGTATCGCTCAAGTAACTTCTGACAGCCATTGGCACCACTAACCTAAAATTGTACCAAGAAACACATGGCCATTGATTTTTCCTGGAGAAAATACCCAATATGTGAGAAAGGGGAAAAAAATATATATATTATTGCAAAATAAAAATCCATAAAATGGCATCTGCAAAAGGTTGCCTTGCTAAGATTAAGCTCTTCCTAGATTTCAGAATTTGGGAGACTGGAAAAGTATATTTTTTTCTCCACCGGTTTTGCTGGTTTCTAACAGGTGGTGAATATCTCATGTTTTTGCTGTTTTTATCAACTTAAAACTTGGGAGGGGAAAAGGTGCGAGTAAAACCCATGAACCCAGAAAGCTAGACATTTTTGAAAACTGAACAAATTCTGAATTCAGCAAGGGTTCATTTTTGTAGATTGTTCAAGGATTTCCTAAAGAGCATAACAGTTGAAATAAATAATATTTAAAAAAAGTAGGTGTAGGGAAGTAAATTAAGCAATAGAGTTGTCACGTCGTTTTTTGACTCTGAGAATGGCAGGTGTAAAGAAATGGCTCCCTGTTGCAGTTACCCCCCACTTTTTGCCTGACACTGATGCTGACTTGACTGAGAAGTGTGCTGGGACCCTGCTAACCAGGCCCCAGCACCAGTGTTCTTTCACCTAAAATGTACCATTGTCTCCACAATTGGCACAACCCTGGCACCCAGGTAAGTCCCTTGTAACTGGTACCCCTGGTACCAAGGGCCCTGATGCCAGGGAAGGTCTCTAAGGGCTGCAGCATGTCTTATGCCACCCTAGGGACCCCTCACTCAGCACAGACACACTGCTTGCCAGCTTGTGTGTGCTGGTGGGGAGAAAATGACTAAGTCGACATGGCACTCCCCTCAGGGTGCCATGCCAACCTCACACTGCCTGTGGCATAGGTAAGTCACCCCTCTACTAGGCCTTACAGCCCTAAGGCAGGGTGCACTATACCACAGGTGAGGGCATAGGTGCATGAGCACTATACCCCTACAGTGTCTAAGCAAAACCTTAGACATTGTAAGTGCAGGGTAGCCATAAGAGTGTATGGTCTGGGAGTCTGTCAAAAACGAACTCCACAGCTCCATAATGGCTACACTGAATACTGGGAAGTTTGATACCAAACTTCTCAGAATAATAAATCCACACTGATGCCAGTATTGGATTTATTAAAAAATGCACACAGAGGGCATCTTAGAGATGTCCCCTGTACTTTACCCAATTGGTCAGTGCAGGACTGACTGGTCTGTGCCAGCCTGCTGCTGAGAGACGAGTTTCTGACCCCATGCGGTGAGAGCCTTTGTGCTCTCTGAGGACAGAAACAAAAGCCTGCTCTGGGTGGAGGTGCTTCACACCTCCCCCCTGCAGGAACTGTAACACCTAGAAGTGAGCCTCAAAGGCTCAGGCTTCGTGTTACAATGCCCCAGGGCACTCCAGCTAGTGGAGAAGCCCGCCGCCTGGACACAGCCCCCACTTTTGGCGGCAAGTCCAGGAGAGATAATGAGAAAAACAAGGAGGAGTCTCTGGCCAGTCAGGACAGCCCCTAAGGTGTCCTGAGCTGAGGTGACTCTGACTTTTAGAAATCCTCCATCTTGCAGATGGAGGATTCCCCCAATAGGATTAGGGATGTGCCCCCCTCCCCTCAGGGAGGAGGCACAAAGAGGGTGTAGCCACCCTCAAGGACAGTAGCCATTGGCTACTGCCCTCCCAGACCTAAACACACCACTAAATTCAGTATTTAGGGGCTCCCCAGAACCTAGGAACTCAGATTCCTGCAACTTACGAAGAAGAGGACTGCTGAGCTGAAAAACCCCTGCAGAGAAGAAGAAGACACCAACTGCTTTGGCCCCAGCCCTACCGGCCTGTCTCCCTCTTTCAGAAGAAAACTGCTCCAGCGACGCTTTCCCTGGGACCAGCGACCTCTGAATCCTCAGAGGACTGCCCTGCTTCCAAAAGACCAAGAAACTCCTGAGAACAGCGGCCCTGTTCAACAAAGACTGCAACTTTGTTTCCAGAGGAGCAGATTTAAAGACCCCTGCAATCCCCGCAAGAAGCGTGAGACTTGCAACACTGCACCCGGCGACCCCGACTCGACTGGTGGAGAACCAACACCTCAGGGAGGACCCTCCGGTGACTCCGAGACTGTGAGTAACCAAAGTTGTCCCCCCTGAGCCCCCACAGCGACGCCTGCAGAGGGAATCCCGAGGCTCCCCCTGACCGCGACTGCCTGACTCTAAAATCCCAACGGCTGAAAAAGAACCTGCACCCGCAGCCCCCAGCACCTGAAGGATCGGAACTCCAGTGCAGGAGTGACCCCCAGGAGGCCCTCTCCCTTGCCCAGGTGGTGGCTACCCCGAGGAGCCCCCCCCCCCCTTGCCTGCCTGCATCGCTGAAGAGACCCCTTGGTCTCCCATTGAAACCTATTGAAAACCCAACGCGTGTTTGCACACTGCACCCGGCCGCCCCAGTGCCGCTGAGGGTGTACTTTTTGTGTGAGCTTGTGTCCCCCCCGGTGCCCTACAAAACCCCCCTGGTCTGCCCTCCGAAGACTTACCTGCTGGCAGACTGGAACCGGGGCACCCCCTTCTCCATTGAAGCCTATGCGTTTTGGGCACCACTTTGAACTCTGCACCTGACCGGCCCTGAGCTGCTGGTGTGGTGACTTTGGGGTTGCTCTGAACCCCTAACGGTGGGCTACCTTGGACCCCAATTTGAACCCCGTAGGTGGTTTACTTACCTGCAAGAACTAACATTACTTTACCTCCCCTAGGAACTGTGAAAATTGCAGTGTCCACTTTTAAAACAGCTAAATGTGTTTTATGTAAAAAGTATATATGCTATTGTGATTATTCAAAGTTCCTAAAGTACTTACCTGCAATACCTTTCAAATGAGATATTACATGTAGAAATTGAACCTGTGGTTCTTAAAATAAACTAAGAAAATATATTTTTCTATAACAAAAACCTATTGGCCTGGAATTGTCTCTGAGTGTGTGTTCCTCATTTATTGCCTGTGTGTATGTACAACAAATGCTTAACACTACTCCTTTGATAAGTCTACTGCTCGACCACACTACCACAAAATAGAGCATTAGTATTATCTCTTTTTGCCACTATCTTACCTCTAAGGGGAACCCTTGGACTCTGTGCATGCTGTTCCTTACTTTGAAATAGTGCATACAGAGCCAACTTCCTACATTGGTGGATCTGCGGTGGGGTACAAGACTTTGCATTTGCTGGACTACTCAGCCAATACCTGATCACACGACAAATTCCAAAAATTTTCATTAGAAATTGATTTTTGCAATTTGAGCTATTTTTCTAAATTTTTAAAAGTCCTGCTAGGGCCTTGTGTTAGTCCCTGTTAGCATTTCTTTTAGAGTTTAAAAGTTTTGTGAAAGTTTGAATTAAGTTCTAGAGATAGTTTTAGATTCTTAAAAAGTATTCCAACTTTTAGAAACATTGGGGGTCATTCTGACCCTGGCGGCCGGTGACCGCCAGGGTCACCGACCACGGGAGCACCGCCAACAGGCTGGCGGTGCTCCCTCGAGCATTCTGACCGCGGCGGTTCAGCCGCAGTCAGAAACGGAAAGTCGGCGGTCTCCCGCCGACTTTCCGCTGCTCGGGGGAATCTTCCATGGCGGCGGAGCGCGCTCCGCCGCCATGGGGATTCTGACACCCCCTACCGCCATCCTGTTCCTGGCGGGTCTCCCGCCAGGAACAGGATGGCGGTAGGGGGTGCCGCGGGGCCCCTGGGGGCCCCTGCAGTGCCCATGCCAATGGCATGGGCACTGCAGGGGCCCCCGTAAGAGGGCCCCGCAAAGTATTTCAGTGTCTGCAAAGCAGACACTGAAATACGCGACGGGTGCAACTGCCCCCTTCGCACCTTCCCACTACGCCGGCTCCATTCGGAGCCGGCGTCCTCGTGGGAAGGTAGATTTGCCCTGGGCTGGCGGGCGGCCTTTTGGCGGCCGCCCGCCAGCCCAGGGCAAATCTCAAAATACCCTCAGCGGTCTTGTGACCGCGGAGCGGTATTTTGTCGGGGGAACATTGGGTTAGAATCACCCCCATAATGTCTAGTGCAGAAGTGAATGTGATGGAACTCGACATCACCCCTTACCTCCATCTTAAGATGAGGGTGCTAAGGTCTCTCTGCAAAATAAAGAAAATCACAATTGGCTCAAGACCCTCCAAACAACAGCTCCAGGAGCTTTTGGCAGAGTTTGAAAAAGCCAACCCCTCTGAGGATGACACCCCAGAGGATGATGTTAGTGACATGGAGGAAAATTCCCCCCTTCCAGTCCTAACTAGGGAACCCAGGGACTTTCAATCCCTGATTCCAAGTGTGATAGTCAGAGATGCTGCTTCCCTCACAGGAGGGGCCAGCACCTCTGAAATCACTGAGGATAGCCTCAGTGAAGAGGACATCCAGTTAGCCAGGATGGCCAAAAGATTGGCTTTGGAAAGACAGATCCTAGCCATAGAAAGGGAAAGACAAGAGATGGGCCTAGGTCCCATCAATGGTGGCAGCAACATAAATAGGGTCAGAGATTCTCCTGACATGTTGAAAATCCCTAAAGGGATTGTAACTAAATATGAAGATGGTGATGACATCACCAAATGGTTCACAGCTTTTGAGAGGGCTTGTGTAACCAGAAAAGTAAACAGATCTCACTGGGGTGCTCTCCTTTGGGAAATGTTCACTGGAAAGTGTAGGGATAGACTCCTCACACTCTCTGGAAAAGATGCAGAATCCTATGACCTCAAGAAGGCTACCCTGATTGAGGACTTTGGATTCTCCACTGAGGAGTATAGAATTAGGTTCAGGGGGGCTCAAAAATCCTCGAGGCAGACCTGGGTTGATTTTGTAGACTACTCAGTGAAAACACTGGATCGTTGGGTAACTGGAAATGAAGTGCATGACTATGTTGGGCTTTATAATTTGTTTATGAAAGAACACATTTTAAGTAACTGCTTCAATGAAAAGTTGCATCAGTATCTGGTAGACCTAGGTCCAATTTCTCCCCAAGAATTGTGAAAGAAGGCAAACCACTGGGTCAAGACTAGGGTAACCAAAACTTCCACTGGGGGTGACCAAAAGAAAGGGGTTACAAAGCCTCCCCAGGAGAAAGTGGGTGACACTAGAAACAAAGAGAAAGAGTCCTCTATAGGCCCCCAAAAACCAGATCAGGTGGGTGGGCCCCAAGACACAACCCAAAACAAAGGAGGGTACCAGGGTAAGAACTGGGATGCCACTAAGGCATGGTGCCAAAACTGTAGACAGACAGGGCGCCACACCAAGGACACCTCTTGTCCCAAAAACAAACCCCCTAGCAAATTCCCAGGGGTGACCAGTGTAGCCATTGGGGACGACTCCTCAGATGAGGAGTTCTTCATAGCCTTCAACTGGAAAAAGGGCCCAACAGGTGAGTTGGAGATTCCAGAGGGAAGTAGACACTTCCACCACCTACTGGTGAATGGAATCCCAGCCACTGCCCTGAGAGACACTTGTGCCAGTCACACTATCGTGCATGACAGGCTGGTGTTCTCAAACCAGTACATCCCAGGTGAGACTGCCAGAGTAAGAGTTAGCCCAGACAGGGTCACTGAAAGGCCTGTGGCTTTTGTGCCCATAGAAGTGGGTGGGACTTTTAGCTGGAGAAGGGTAGTAGTCAGTACAGACCTCCCCCTTGATTGTCTCCTTGGAAATGACTACCCAGAGGTTAGTCAGAGCCCAAGAGAGGAACTGGTCCAGTGCCAGTCCTCTCCCAAGGATTCTGGAGGTCCTGCCTCTGCAGTAAATGCAAGTAGGCCCCAGAAGAAAAAGAAAAGAAAACAGTGTAGGAAGGGTGAACAACCTTTAGCCAAGGTTCCAGCAAGCCAAGGAGATTCTGCTCCAGCAGGGGAGAACTCCAAAAGTGGCACTGGTAAAGTCCAACCTGACCCACAAGAAGTCCTGGCTAGTCAGGCAACTGTTAAGCCTGAGTGGGCGGCTCCTCAGCTAACAGAAGAAAGAGTGGAAGAAGGGTGTTTACTACAAGATGTGGTAACCCCCCACTCTAATACAGCAGACAGCCACCCTGAACCCAAAGAAGCCTGTAACTTAGCTCCTTCCCTTGTAGGTGAAGAGCTAAAGGTGTGGTTCTGGGCACTGACAGCTGTCAGTGGCCTCTGCTGGGTGTTAGCCTTTATGGCTGCACTATCCTTGGCATGGTGGTCTGACCCCATGCCAAATAGCAAGTTAGGCCCCCTGACCCTGTTGGTCATGGTGGGGTTACTCCAGCTCTGGGTAATCTCTTTGGGTAAGCTAGGGGTGACCCTGGCTAAGATAAGATTAGCAGAGGTGGATACCTCTAACCCCAAAATAGAGAGAATGGGTTGGAGACATTAAAGACACAGAGAAGAGGCAATTCAGACTAGGTCCTATCACTGTGGAAGTGGGTCAGTTCCCCAGAGGGAATGACCTGAACAGGAGGATGTAAGGCAGAGTAGGCCCTGCAACAAACCAGCCTATTTCCTCTACTCTTCCTCGCCTGACAGACTAGGAAGACTCTCCCAGCTTTGGCTGAGTCTCCTGGCCTGTGGGCTGGGGGGGCTTGTGTAAAGAAATGGCTCCCTGTTGCAGTTACCCCCCACTTTTTGCCTGATACTGATGCTGACTTGACTGAGAAGTGTGCTGGGACCCTGCTAACCAGGCCCCAGCACCAGTGTTCTTTCACCTAAAATGTACCATTGTCTCCACAATTGGCACAACCCTGGCACCCAGGTAAGTCCCTTGTAACTGGTACCCCTGGTACCAAGGGCCCTGATGCCAGGGAAGGTCTCTAAGGGCTGCAGCATGTCTTATGCCACCCTAGGGACACCTCACTCAGCACAGACACACTGCTTGCCAGCTTGTGTGTGCTGGTGGGGAGAAAATGACTAAGTCGACATGGCACTCCCCTCAGGGTGCCATGCCAACCTCACACTGCCTGTGGCATAGGTAAGTCACCCCTCTAGTAGGCCTTACAGCCCTAAGGCAGGGTGCACTATACCACAGGTGAGGGCATAGGTGCATGAGCACTATACCCCTACAGTGTCTAAGCAAAACCTTAGACATTGTAAGTGCAGGGTAGCCATAAGAGTGTATGGTCTGGGAGTCTGTCAAAAACGAACTCCACAGCTCCATAATGGCTAACCTGAATACTGGGAAGTTTGGTACCAAACGTCTCAGAATAATAAACCCACACAGATGCCAGTATTGGATTTATTAAAAAATGCACACAGAGGGCATCTTAGAGATGTCCCTTGTACTTTACCCAATTGTTCAGTGCAGAACTGACTGGTCTGTGCCAGCCTGCTGCTGAGAGACGAGTTTCTGACCCCATGTGGTGAGGGCCCCTGTGCTCTCTGAGGGCAGAAACAAAAGCCTGCTCTGGATGGAGGTGCTTCACACCTCCCCCCTGCAGGAACTGTAACACCTAGCAGTGAGCCTCAAAGGCTCAGGCTTCGTGTTACAATGCCCCAGGGCACTCCAGCTAGTGGAGAAGCCCGCCCCCTGGACACAGCCCCCACTTTTGGCGGCAAGTCCAGGAGAGATAATGAGAAAAACAAGGAGGAGTCTCTGGCCAGTCAGGACAGCCCCTAAGGTGTCCTGAGCTGAGGTGACTCTGACTTTTAGAAATCCTCCATCTTGCAGATGGAGGATTCCCCCAATAGGATTAGGGATGTGCCCCCCTCCCCTCAGGGAGGAGGCACAAAGAGGGTGTAGCCACCCTCAAGGACAGTAGCCATTGGCTACTGCCCTCCCAGACCTAAACACACCCCTAAATTCAGTATTTAGGGGCTCCCCAGAACCTAGGAACTCAGATTCCTGCAACTTACGAAGAAGAGGACTGCTGAGCTGAAAAACCCCTGCAGAGAAGAAGACACCAACTGCTTTGGCCCCAGCCCTAGGGGCCTGTCTCCCTCCTTCAGAAGAAAACTGCTCCAGCAACGCTTTCCCTGGGACCAGTGACGTCTGAATCCTCAGAGGACTGCCCTGCTTCCAAAAGACCAAGAAACTCCCGAGAACAGCGGCCCTGTTCAACAAAGACTGCAACTTTGTTTCCAGAGGAGCAGATTTAAAGACCCCTGCAATCCCGCAAGAAGCGTGAGACTTGCAACACTGCACCCGGCGACCCCTACTCGACTGGTGGAGAACCAACACCTCAGGGAGGATCCTCCGGCGACTCCGAGACTGTGAGTAACCAAAGTTGTCCCCCCTGAGCCCCCACAGCGACGCCTGCAGAGGGAATCCCGAGGCTCCCCCTGACCGCGACTGCCTGACTCTAAAATCCCGACGGCTGGAAAAGACCCTGCACCCGCAGCCCCCAGCACCTGAAGGATCGGAACTCCAGTGCAGGAGTGACCCCCAGGAGGCCCTCTCCCTTGCCCAGGTGGTGGCTACCCCGAGGAGCCCCCCCCTTGCCTTCCTGCATCGCTGAAGAGACCCCTTGGTCTCCCATTGAAACCTATTGAAAACCCGACGCGTGTTTGCACACTGCACCCGGCTGCCCCAGTGCCGCTGTGGGTGTACTTTTTGTGTGAGATTGTGTGCCAAACCCCCCCCCCCCCCCCCCCCCCACCCCGGGGCCCTACAAAAACCCCCCTGTTCTGCCCTCCGAAGACACGGGTACTTACCTGCTGGCAGACTGGAACCGGGGCACCCCCTTCTCCATTGAAGCCTATGCGTTTTGGGCACCACTTTGAACTCTGCACCTGACCGGCCCTGAGCTGCTGGTGTGGTGACTTTGGGGTTGCTCTGAACCCCCAACGGTGGGCTACCTTGGACCCCAATTTGAACCCCGTAGGTGGTTTACTTACCTGCAAGAACTAACATTACTTTACCTCTCTAGGAACTGTGAAAATTGCACTGTGTACACTTTTAAAACAGCTAAATGTGTTTTATGTAATAAGTATATATGCTATTGTGATTATTCAAAGTTCCTAAAGTACTTACCTGCAATACCTTTCAAATGAGATATTACATGTAGAATTTGAACCTGTGGTTCTTAAAATAAACTAAGAAAATATATTTTTCTATAACAAAAACCTATTGGCCTGGAATTGTCTCTGAGTGTGTGTTCCTCATTTATTTCCTGTGTGTATGTACAACAAATGCTTAACACTACTCCTTTGATAAGCCTACTGCTCGACCACACTACCACAAAATAGAGCATTAGTATTATCTCTTTTTGCCACTATCTTACCTCTAAGGGGAACCCTTGGACTCTGTGCATACTATTCCTTACTTTGAAATAGTGCATACAGAGCCAACTTCCTACAGCAGGTGTTTAGCATTGTGTAATGAACATGCATCACTTGATACTGAAAAATGTAAGAAGTGGAAATTGGTTAACTATGCGTTATGTAAACTGACCCTTGAATCTGAGTTTAGGTGTCTGATATTTGTACCTATTCCAGTTTTATGTTACCGTTGATCCCAGATGATTGTAAGGGAGTGTTTTCAAAAAGTGTTTTTGCGGCTATAGACTTGCAGTAGGAAGCCGAAAATGTAGTGAAATTCAATAGACAATAACAAACATCTTTCAGTTTTTAAACATCTTTTTTTAAATTATTTTCAGCACAGATACTTAACAATAAATTCTGCTGAAGCAATAACAGGATACAGCTGATCTTTAGAAACATGATAAATTAACAACGGTCTAGGTCTAATTAAGTCTGTCAGGATTTTACATTCTTTAGTACACAGCTGTATCAAGAGTTATTAGTGGTGCTGTGGACAGCAGCTTTTTGATGGAATCTGTTCCCCTCTTTCCCAATCATCATGTGGCGGTGGAGTACAATGTAATAGCGCGAGTTAATGTGTGTGCTCCAGCTGTTTGTTTAACGTGGAGTGCGCGAGCCCTGACTTGTCCCCCGTCATGTCTGGTACCATGGGAACGTGATCCCGCAGTGTTTTAGGGCACGTTTGCATTCCCATCTCAGCCTTGCCATTGAGCCCTTACTGTGTGCTGGGCCAATGTTAGTCCACTTGTGCGTTCTCGCTGGGTGTATTTTGTGTGGTTATTTTTCTATGTGCGCGGGGCGGTGACCGGAAGACCTTCCTCCCCCGGGCTTTTATATTATCGGGATTCATGGTGGGTGCTCGTCATTCTTGACCTCTAGTCTAGTGACGAATGTTTCCCAAGCGTCACTTCCTGTGTGTGTCTGGCCTCGGTCTCGCAGTCTGCGTAGTACTTGATGCTCCGTACGCGTCCAGTGCAGTGTCCAGGCACGCCACATCTTTAGTTCTGGTGCCTTAGGGGCTTTCCAGTTCATTGCAATCAATCTTTTGTACATTGAGTGCTAGGTTTGCAAACCAATGGATGTATCTGTGCTTTTTTCCTTTTATTCTAACACCCAGTAAGCAGGATCTGGGGTCTAGCGGGAATAAATGGTCCGTTATTTCTGAGATATCAGCTACTACTTCCCGCCACACCTCCTCTAAAGGACCACTTTCCCATACCAAATGATAAAAGTGGGCTGACTGGGAGCCGCAGCGGGGGCATAAAGGGTCGGACTCAGGGAACACATGCCTCAGCCGTGCTGGTGATAGGTACGTCTTAGTATAATTGAATTGGGTGTATCGAAACCTAGGGTTCCTTGACACCTGTCGAGTGTGATAGAGGGCCTGAGACCAATCCTTAGTAGATAGCTGGTTCGGCAGAACAGCGTTCCATCGCCCCCTTACATTTTCCAAACCAGTTTCGGGGAATCTATTTAAGACTTTATAGAAATTTGTTATGACTTTAGTTTGACTGTCATATAGCACCATATGGTGTAGTGCAGGTGAGATAGCTGGTTCCCGGTCGCCCGACGTCCACGCCTTCTTGATTAAATGGAATATAGAGTAGTATGCTATGAACTGATCTGGTCCCACCGATGTGAGGTCTTTCATGGACTCAAATGACATTAAGACGCCTTCCTCAAAGCAATCTCCTACTGTTAATATCCCTGCCTCTGCCCAAGCAGCAGTGGAGTACGCTGTGGATGTATTGACCCTTCCCAGGAGTTGCCCCAGGGGGATAATGGGAGAGTATGGGGACTTCATGCGGCCCTTTTGTATGTACATTTCCAACATTCATGTGCAGCTATCATTAAGGGGTTACCGGAGGCACCTTTCACTAAGTTATTCGACAGCCATGTAATCAGTGGCACGCCGTGTAGCTGCGTGGTGGCCCATGCAGATTCTGGTGATTCGGGTCTGTGTATCCAATTTAACACCCACTGCAATTGCGCTGAAGCAAAGTAAAGTTCAAAGTTGGGGGTGCCCAACCCACCATCACTTAATGGTCGGTGCAGGGTGGTGAGTGCTACTCCAGTCCTGCCCTTTCCCCATATAAGTCCCAGTAGTACTGTATTTAATTTGCGGAAAAAGCTTTTGGGCACTGCGACTGGTAATGCCACAAAATGGTAAGAAGGCGGGGAAGTAATAACATGTTCACCCCCGCCACTCTGCCTAGCGGTGACAGCGGCAATGAGCACCAAAAGCTCAAGGATCCCTTCATGGAGTTCAGCGCACGGCCCAGATTACCATCTCTCAGATCCCCAGGTTTATGATAAATGTGAACTCCTAGGTATTTTAAAGTATCAAAACACCACCTCAGGCGTCCTGTTGGAGCATCTTCCCTCGCCTCCATAGGCCAATCAGTCAGTGGAAATTCACAGGATTTATCCCAGTTCACCATTAAGCCTGATATTCTCCCATAATCGTCTAGTAGGGAAATCACCGAAGGGATCGTCCTGCTCCCTTTTTCCACGTATATCAATGCATCATCCGCACATAGTGAGATAATGTGACGGATTCCAGTTCTGCACACCACCCATTGCTCCCCCACCACTCGCAACCTAGACGCCAGTGGTTCCATCGCAGTGGCGAACAACCAGGGGGATAGCGGGCACCCCTGCCTGGTTCCTCTGCCAATGGGGAAGCTATCGGATACAATGCCTCCCGTTTTCACTCTAGCCCTGGATTCAGCATATAATGTCTGCGCCCAGCGTATGTAACTGGGGCCAAACCCCATGTCATGCATGGTGGGAAACAGGAAGTCCCACCCCAATGTATCAAATGCCTTCTCAATGTCTAATGACATCACCACATTATCGTATGCCCCTGGCGGAGTATCCCCCATGATGCTCAGCAGTCTGCGGATATTTAGGAATGTATCGCGTTTTGGGATAAAGCCATTCTGGTCTTCGTGTATTAAGGTATGTATTATGGGGGCAAGCCTGTTTTGCCCAGAATTTTGCAATCTAAGTTTACGAGAGAAAGCGGTCTGTACGACCTAACGTCTGCGGGGTCACAGCCTTGCTTAGGAAGGACCACTATCAGTGCTTCTCTTTGCGAAGGCGGGAGCAGACTGCGGGACCACACTTCCTCAAATACCGCCAATAGGTGGGGTTTCAGGTGTTTTGAATAAGTGATGTAATACTCTACGGGCAAGCCATCTATTCCTGGCGCTTTGTTTCGGGACATCTGTGCTATGGCCACCTCCAACTCCTCCATTGTTAGAGGAGCCTCTAATGTCTCCTTATCTAGTTGTGACAACTGTGCTAGGGGCACCTCCCCAAGAAAAGACCCCAGGTGTTGGGTGGTGCATGTAGTTTGCCCCCTATACAAGCCTGTGTAGTAGTCCTTGAACGCTTCGTTGATCGCTTCTTGTTGGTGGCCATAGTTCCATCAGCCAGGCGTATAGTCCCTATAGGAGCTTGCTGACTATCCTCACGAAGGAGCCATGCCAACAGCTTCCCCCATCTGTCACCTTCTGTTTGTAAGCGCACCAGGTGGTAATTGTAATCATGTCGGCGAAGCCGTAAATCCGCCTCATCATATTTCGTACGCAGAGATCCGAGTTCTGTGTATAGTGCCTCATTTTGAGCCACGCAACTTCCAGAGCTCTCATTTCTTTCTCCAACTTGGCAACCTCAGCATGAAGGGTGCGCCGCACTCCCCAAGTGACCGATAGACAATAACCCTGAACGATTACTTTATGTGCATCCCACTCCATCGCTCTTGTTTCTGTAGAGCCCCTATTTGTTTCCCAGTACTGTCTTATTATTGTATTCAATTCTTCCCTAAATGCCTGATCCTGGAGGGACTCCACCTGTAGGCTCCAAGTGGGGATAATGGAATGTCTCCTACCCCATCGTAGTGTCATCACTAGTGGAGAATGATCAGAGTGTGTTTTGGCCAAGTATCCATAGTCCTTAATTAGAGAGCATATATCTGGGGTCCCCCATATAATATCTATCCTGGTGTATACCTTGTGGCGTGCAGAGTAGAATGAATATTCCCTTTGCGTCGGGAGTCCGATGCGCCAAATGTCATATAGTCTCATGTCTCCCGCCCATGTCAACAGTGGGCTAGTGACGCTCCCATGTGTCAACCTCCCCAGGGGTGGTGTTGATCTATCCAACTATATATCCGGTGTGCTATTAAAGTCGCCCCCCCCGCTAACGGCCGGCGCTTCGGGATTCACCAGCAATGCTGGTGTCGGTGTGCGTAGAAATTCAGTCAACGTGCTGTTGGGGGCATAGATCCCTATTATCGTGAGTTGTCTGCCATCTAGTTGTCCCTCTATTAACTCCTATCTGCCCCCCTGATCTATCCTGTGGATGTGTTGGACATACGGTACCCCCTGTGCTATCCACACCAATACCCCCCTTGAATAGGCCCGAAAATGATGTGCCTAAAATCTGTCCTCCCCAACGACCCCTTAGTGCACCCAAATCTGCCTCCAAAAGGCGTGTCTCCTGTAGGATGGCAATATGTATCCTTTGACGTCTGAGGTGGGTGTAAATTCGGTTTCTCTTGCCCTGCGCTGTCATACCTCGCACGTTCCACGTGATTGTTGTATTCATGCTTAACGCGGATTGCACCCTGAACCGAGTTCTGTTGTAGCATGTTTGTGCGTGTGTTATGTTCCGGATTTCAGCTCCACCACAAATTGTACTGTTCCATTCCTGATATTTACTGTAAACTAACAACTGTAGTAGAATACTTTGCAATTTAGGTAAACCTAGTGAACATGAACTAAACCATTCCCACCCCTTCAAACCCCCGACAACTGTGGTATACTTGTACTATTCTCACTGCCATTCTTGATAACAAAAAACACAGCAGACTTTTAAGTGAAAAACTGTATCCATATGGATAACTTCTGGGGAGTCATGTTAATATTTGGAGGTGGCCCTTATAAGGGGCTCCCAACATTGAAGCAGAAAGTGAACATGTCGGCGCTCCCAGGGTGTCTAGCCTCTCTATTACTCTGGGCTCAATATTGTATATTACAAGTGTACGGATAGAGAGGGCTAACCAGCTAATATTTATATTTAAAGGCAGTGTCATTCCTGTCTTGCTCAGCCCCTCGGTCTCAAGGTTCCACTGTAATGCCGCGGAGCACATTAAAGAATGAGGCAGTTCCACTGTTCTCTCCTCTGGACAATCGCAATGCATCTTCCGATCTGGGCGTGAGCTTCGGACCCCTCAGCGCCTCCAGAACTGTTGAATCAGAGCTAGCCGAGTCCGAGCCATATGGTCGCTTAGGTTAGCCTGTAGCACACTGAAGGAGTTTTGCATGTGCAAAGTCGCTTCCTTCAACACTTTTGCTCTCGGCTGCAGCCTGTTTTTTGGCAGGTTGTGCCTTTGAGCGCTTCATGGGCCTCCTCCGTGCGGGCGATGTGATCCATGCATCACCATCCCCTGCCCCCTCCTGAGTCTGTGCCATTCCTTTGGCGTGATTCAATGTCCAAGCATCTTCTGGGGTGTTGAATACGTGAGTTCGATCATCTGAGATCACACGCAGTTTAGCAGGGAACATCAGGGTATATTTAATATTGTGCTTGCGAAGGTGCTGTTTGATTTTCATGTAAGAATTGCGTTGTCGCTGAACTTCTTGGGTGAAATCAGGGTAGGCAGTAATAGAGGACCCCTCGTATTGAACAGGACCTTTACTACAAAAATGTTGTAGTATCGAATCTCGATCTCTGTAGTTTAGGAATCGAGCAATCCTCGATCTAGGCGGTAGCCCTGGAGCTGGTTGTCTTCCCGGGACTCTGTGTGCCCTTTCGACGAAGAAAAAGTTTGATGGGGCACCATGCAGTACCTCCTTGATCAGCCATTGCTCCAGGAATAGTTCAGAGTTTTGCCCTTCCCTATCTTTCGGGAAATCCCAAAAAGCGGACATTATTGCGGCGCGACCTACCCTTAGCTTCCTCAGCACGTCTCCATAGGACCTTCACCTCAGAGTCCAAGCGTTGGATTTGTTTCTGGTTCTCTGCGGCCAGTGGGTTCAGCCCTCCCAGCGTGTCCTCCACTGTTCCGACTCTGTCAGGTTACGGTGATCCACCCTTAGTAGGTTGAGGTCTTGGGATACTGTGTCAATTCTGTTTTCTAGCGAGGATTTAGCATCCATGATCGCTTGCAAAATTTTCTCGAATTGGGTCGAGTGGGCTTGTAGCGTGGTTTCTAGGGATCGTAGACTAGGCTTTGTTGCTGTCTGCCCAGTAGCACTGCGGGTACAGGACGCTCTTGGGCCTTAGTTGTCTTGGACTTCCCCGCCATGACCTCCGATCAGTATCTCTCCACCATGTTCTGGATCAGTGCTCCAGTGCGTGGTTTGCGCTTCAAGTTTCCTCAGGAACAAACCAACTTAGAAGCATAAAACACAATGAGATCACAAATTGTTTTCAGGGAGTCAGCTACATTCTGCAGGCTTAGGCCATCTTAGGATACTATAATGAGCTACAGTTGCATGTGTTGATTTTTAGTATGTGACTCTGTTTCTTAGGGTGGAAGGGGTAGTGCTGTAATTGACTAAATGGATTATGTGAATCAACAATATGTTATTGAGAACCTTTCAACAGTCACTGCGCTTTACAAAATAACTTACTTTAATTGTTACCTTTGAAAATAAAACTGGTTTCAGAACTCAGCCTCATGACACTGACAGCGGTAAGGTTTCCATATGCCGTTAAGATTGTAATGGTGAGACTATTTAAAAAAACTAAAAAACTGTGAAAAAAGGAGCAAAGCTAGCATGTTTCCCGGTTTCTAATTTTTAAAGTAGCTCATGTATTTCTATTTTTTTCCACCTCTAGCAATCAAGGTGAGCTGTGTCGGGTCATGTGGTGTTTCAAACAAGGTGAACGAGACGTCATGGGCTGTGGAAGAACAATACTTCAATAGCACTTTGTCGCTGGCAGATAAAGGTATGATTATCTTAACTCTTCTTTACAAGCAGGTCAACAAATGATGCACTGACCACCACTTCAGGCTATCTACTTAACTATCACTAATCTTTGGTTCATGCTGTCTATAAAACTGCTCTTTAGTGACTGCTCAGAACTGTGCATAAACTTTCTATTTCGGTAAAGCATCTTTAGGGAATATATAGTCTCCTTCAGGGAATCTCCATTTATAATCCTAAGCAAAAAATTGTCCCGCCCATGTGTAGGATCCCGAAGCACTTTGAAAAGATAAATATTTGTGTTTGTTTTTTTTTTTTTTTTTAAATAACAAATTGTTTCATTCTGATGGATACAACTACCTGTGGATTCCTCACCTAATGAATTCTCCCCAATGCGCAGCATTCAACGAAAACTTCCTTCCAGCTCTGCACGTCGGCGAGGACATCACAATTGCCGACTCCACGCGGCTCCGTCTGACATCATCGTGGCAATAAGAGGCCCTCGCCGGCGTGCTGACATCAGTTTGCACCATTTTAACGTGCCTTTGAGGCAAACAGGTGAATATCGACATTCCATACTCATCATGACCGTATTCAAGAAAACTTTTTTATAGAAAAGGTAAACAAATAATAATAGGAAACAGTATCAACACATTCGTAAAAATACATAGCCATGAATGTACACCAATACATACAAATATCTATAAATGTATACTCTCATAATGCAGAAACAAACCATTATACATGTACACACCCAAGGAAATCTCGGTATGACCAGACAGACTGCGGGGAGGCGGATGGGACCATGAGGAATCCACAGGTAGCTAGTGTATCCACCAGAAAAAGCGTTACCGAAGGTAAGTAACTTGCTCTTCTGATGGATACAACTAACTGTGGATTCCTCACCTAATGAATAGAGTCCCAAAGCAGTACCGCCTCGGAGGTGGGAGTCTGACTGATCATACCAAGAAATCCCACAGCACAGACCGCGCAAAATGGCCATCCCCCCCTCACCTCCGAGTCCAAGCAATAATGCTTTACGAAGATGTGGAGGGACGCCCAAGTCCGCGGCCTTACAAATGTCTGCCACTGGAACACCTCTATCCAGGGCCGATGTGGCCCTTATACCATCAGGAGGAACTTTCTTCACCAAAGAATAACATATCTTGATACAAAGAACAACCCACCTGGATAGCGTTCGTTTGTGGCCTTCCCCTTCCCCACATATCCGACAAGGAGTTGGTCGTCCGAGCGGAACTCTCTCGTCCTGTCTATGTAAAAACTGAGAGCCCTCCGTGGGTCCAGTCGATGGAGTCTCTCCTCCTCCTTAGATGGATGTGGAGGAGGATAGAATGACGAGAGAGTGATAGACTGTCCCAAATGAAAAGGAGTCACTACCTTGGGGAGGAAAGCCACCCTGGTCCTCAGCACCACTTCGTCCTTAAGAAAGGTCGTAAAAGGAGGGTGACCACAAAGAGCTTGAAGCCCACTTACACACCTAGCAGACGTGATGGCCGTAAGAAACAGTCTTTAGGACAAAAAAATCTCAAAGGGCAAGAATATAGCGTCTCAAAAGGCGAGCCCATCAAAAAGGTCAAGACTAGATTTAAATCCAACTGGGGCATAATAAACGGAGTGGGAGGAAACCTATTTGTAAGCCCCTTCAAAAACCTCAACACTAAAGGGGATTTAAATAAAGAGGGTTGATCAGGAAGGCATAAGAAGGCTGAAAGGGCCGAAAGATAGCCCTTGACAGTAGCAACAGCGCAGCCTTGCTGTGCCAACGACAATGCAAACATCAATATGTCTGACAAATGGGCACTTAAGGGATTAATTTGTCTCTCTCTCCACACCAACCAACTAATCTAGCCCATCTGCTCGCATAGACAGCTTTGGTGGAGTGTCGCCGGGCCGATATAAATAACGTCCACCACATCCGGCGGGAGAGAAAAAGAACTCAGATTGCCCCGTTCAATCTCCAGGCATGAAGGTGTAGGCTCTGGAGGAGGGGGGTGTACAACCTGCCCCTGCGACTGCAAGAGGAGGTCTGCCCTGAAAGGGAGACGGAGCGGAGGGCACATTGAGAGTTGGAGAAGCTCCGTGTACCACACCCTTCTCGGCCAATTCGGAGCTATTAATATGACTTGGGCCCGGTCTTGGTGAATCTTCCTCAGAACTCGAGGAATCAAGGGTATGGGGTGGAACGCGTAAAGCAACTGGCCGTTCCAGGACATCTGAAACGCATCCCCCAACGCTTCCTGCACCGGATACTGGAGGTTGCAGAACAATTGGCAGTGCGCATTCTCCCGAGTGGCAAACAGGTCTACCTGGGGAAACCCCCACATCCGAAAGATGGAAAGGACCAGATCTGGATGAAGACACCACTCGTGATCGGCAGAGAGTAGCCGACTGAGACTGTCCGCACACACGTTTTGAACCCCGGACAGATGGTTTGCTATTAAGCAAATCCGATGGTCCCTTGCCCAGGACCAGAGCCGCAGAGCCTCTCTGCAGAGAAGATACGACCCTACTCCTCCCTGCTTGTTGATGTACCGCATCGTGGTGATGTTGTCCGTCAAGACTTGAGCCAAACGTATTGCCCGGAATTCTAGCAGGTTGATATGAAACACCTGACTTCTAATCGCAGACATCAGACTGGATCCTTAAACGTTTCTCAGCAGTACCTCTGCATGCCGGTAGTGGGTACAATGTGGCTCTGCAACAATACTGTTCTGCTCCATAAATGATGTGCAGATCCTGTATAGGTGCCACTGATGTCAGTTACTTTCCACTGCACCAGAAACGGATGCAGGGCTCCTGCTTGTCTTTTTGAGACACTTAACCTCCCCAAAAACAACCGGTTTTAAGCTTTGTAAAGACTGTCGCATACAAATGTCTGTAACAGATCCTCATCACGTTTTTTTGTGGAGCCTGGGGTCGAGCTACGACTCTGAGACTGCAGTCTATGAACCCTAAGGCCATGCAAAACGATGAGGCAAAACTCATCAAGCACCAGAATACATCTCAACAAGAATGGTCCAAGGGAACGTCTCAGTCCAGAAATCTCTGGAGTAGCTCCTGCGGTCAGTCATCATTGCGCTCCAAGTCTTGTGGTAAATTTAAGAAAAAACCCTAAATCCAAGCAGTAATCAGACCCTTCCCACCCCTCACATTCACCTGAGATGGTGCGAGGGCATCACAATGCCCCTTTCTCATTTCTAAAGTCTGTCGACCTTGGAGGCTGTTCCACTACTTCATCCAGCACAACCCAGTTTTCTCAGGCCATCTGTGACACTGAGGGATATCTAAGAGTTCTGCAAGGCTATGCTCCGACTCTTCTGATCCTTACTGACCTTTTCTGGTGTACCTATGGGCCCCAAGGAGCTGAGAGCAATGTTCCCTCTAATTTCTTTGCTCTGTGTACGGCAGTTAAAGAGCTCTGTGATCTGCTGTCAAGGCTATGCACACCAAGGCACTTAACATGCTTGCGAGCGCTGAACCCACCAATTTAAATCTGTGGCAATTACCACTCCAAACATTTGTCTACAACAAGAAATAAACCAGGTGTTAGGGTCTTGAGACAGTTGCAATGTAGATAATAGAACCCCTCATGACAAATTGGTTATTCTTGTGGCACCTACACCCAGGTTTAAAAAAGGACAGGACTGAGAAGGTTGTACCATTATCAGATTTTACTGAACAGTAGGGTTGATGCAGGCAGTCAAAAGAATGAGGCAGCTATTAGTAAGCCTGACCTGGGATCTGGGTTGGACCCAGTGAATTATGCTTTTCCCCCTCCCCCCTCCCTTATACTTTGCTGACACTGAGACACAATGAGCAGTGCCCACATGTCTGATTTCGGTTCCGAGCAGGAATCTGCAGACAAGTGAAGGGGCTTACTTATTTACTGTTCCAACTAGGCCCAGAACAAAAACCTCGTTAAAATAGTTATCAGCCCTACTTTTTTACATTGATGATCCTGGCTTGGAGCTGCCTGGAATCTAATACCTAGATGTCAATGCAATGGAAGGGACACAAAGGAACACGGCTTATCATTTTAAGTCAGGTACTAAAGAGAATCATTTGAGACAGGTTTTTGACTTTGTTCACCTCTTGTATATAAGCTGAATGCATGTGCTATAAGAAGGTAGGCATTATATGTTAAGAATGCTTAGCTGGAAGAAACAAAAAGTCAAGATTTTAAATGTAACAGAGTACTTGGGGTTGTCTGTAGCTATAAGACTTCACAACTATGCAAGGTAACCCTTTTTAGCTGCCTTATATGAATAATTGAGAAAGAAAACAGCAAGGTTCTAACTCATGATTGCAGTTTGCATGCAACTTGTTGCTGGTTCATAGCTTGCTGTGCTGGATTAGGATTGCAATTTATGAACTGCAAGTAATACAAGGATTTGTGCCAAAAGCAAAAGCTTACTTACCTATTTACATAAAGTACAAATCTGTGATCTGCATGTTACACAACGTGCTTTGCAGGAGAAACACTAACCCTCTATGCAACATGGAATCAAAACTGTAACTATACAAAACTCAAATCTCTCCAGCAACTGCATAAATCACCAGAATTATCCTACTGTTATTATTATACCTTGAGGTTTGCTAGACACACAAAGATCTCTGCAGATTGCCTTATCCCCATAAGATATTATTTAGAGAGCTTCTAAAAGACACTGCTGCATTAAGGATACTGGCCATAAAACCGGCCCACAAACTGCTAAAAGACCAGCCCACACACTGATCTGTCAGACCAGCCCTTCGGGGAGCGGCCTGAATGCCCTATATGCCAGTCCCACCCTGAGTGAGACCTTATTTTTTAAATAGCTGCAGCACAAAGCAGTGTTATAAGATCCATCACCTGGCACGCAGCTTCTACCCCAACGTTCACAATTGCTCCATGGGCTCCAAAGGAGGTCATCCATACACGGCTAGTGTGAGGCACAAACTTGTTATGCCAGCACACTTTTATTTTGAAACGAAATCCGACTTGTGCCTCTTTATCCTGGGCCTTGCTCATGGTTGGAGCAAACACAGGCAAAGCTTACTACCGTGATGGTTGATGAAAGGACCAGACTTTGACTAGGCTGATGGCACTCATCCTGCCCTGACTTTCAAAATTATTTGGTGAGTGTTCCACCCCATACAACCCCTGAACCCCTGAAGCTACGCCCCTGCGAAATGTGAGCATGGCAGAATAGCTGTTTTTCTGACCAGCCTTGCAAAACAGTGCTGCGCACATCACAAGAAAGTGAACATTCTGCATGTTTTTTTTTTTTGGAGCACTCATGTTTGAGTATGCAGCTAATGAATGTTCTCTTGGTCATGTTCACATTTTGGGAGTGTGTGCATGCACTGGCAAAAGGTTGTGTGTGCACACGCAAGCACACGTTAGAGGGAACTATGGCAGAGAGGCCTCTTTGAGAATTGGACCCTTCAGATCTATCACTGAGCATCCCCCAGCTCCATTACCTACTCCTCTGCCACGTTCCACTTCTGTACCTCAGAGCCTCATCAGTGCCCGATGACGAGGTGTCCATTGTGCTCTCTGACTCAGTCAACACAGCTGCGACCTCGACTGGTGCTGCGCTCGCTTTGTTGAATCGTGACACTCCATGACCGCAGCTCCTGATTTATTTTTTTCCCCCCTCCACAAGGAGAACACTTGTTGCATTCCTTATATGGTATGGATTCGGTCAACAGTTATGATGCAGGTGATGAGATATGACAACCACATCAATTGGTATGAAGACTTTCAAGAAGCCAGTGGCCTTGACACTTTCCCTAAGTTGGGACTTCTCTTAACCCCAGCGCTCTGCCACTGGGCCGCATGCATCTTACGCAGTGGCCCTGCTTAGAGCATTAGAAGGTCTTGACCTCCATCGTCCTAGAGGTCAAAACTGATGTTAATAGGGCAGAATAGACATTATTCTCTTTTCGCCTTACTCATTGTTTGTAATCATGACAGGGAGCTTTGCTTTTTTCAATAAATTTTCATTGTGATTTTTCCCTCTAGCCATTTTTAACAGCATCTCTTTTTACCAACCCCCACATAAATGCATTCATACACCAGCAAACATCCTCAACAAAAGATCTCTGGCAAAGAGCCCCTTTGAGGGGCCCGTCGGGCATTGCAGTGCCGGCCTGACGAGGAGCAAAGGCTGATGATAAAGCATGTCACCAATTGGTGAGTGAGGGCTCTTGTTCCAGATTTTGGATATTCACAGGAACCTGTTTTCCTCTTTTCCCTCATTGAGTTTAGCTTTCATTATCTTTTCTGTGGAACTGTGCATTCAGTAGTTTTGTGATTTTATCTGTGAGTATCATGCATAGGACCATTTTTTTCTCTTTCTTTAAAATCTCCCACTACTTCTGCCCTCTTTCTGTTTTTGTTGACAGAAGTGCACCAACTGGGGCAAGCATCTACTGAGCTCCTTCTCCCCTACAATGATATTTCTCCCCTCTTCACCCCCTTTCCCCTCTCCCCCAGTCAATTGCCAAATTGCGAGACCTGAGTTGGGAAATCCATCGCCCAGCCTTGGGCCATCCAACATTTTTGCCTCTGCACCCTTCCCCTGAAAGCTTGGTAGTGTAGGTATGTACCAGTCGTATGAACCCAAATAACTTTCTGACTGCTCCCACCAGCTCCTGCCCACCAAATTGGCAGTGCAAACATATTGAGCCCTTTGGGTAGAGGGTATTTTTTTCCACCAGTTGATCGTACGGTCTGTGAATGCTAATTGCCTGTTGGACGGCTATTTACTACACTGTTTGGGGTTTGGTCAATTAGGTTCTCGCAGGCCCTCTTGCCTGTCCTAACCCAAGCCACAGAGGATGGATGTGATGCAGCAAAGATCACAGTTTGGTGTGCTTGGACACCACTGATTTAATCGGGTGAGCAATTGGCAACAGCGTCATTAGCCTCCACGCTTGACTGCATTCAGCGGCTTTTTAAGGTGAAGTCCGATCGTCCCTCATGGACATGCTCTTTGAGGGGACTTGCCTGTTTAGTGACAAAACAGTGGAGAGGTTAAGGAAAAGCAGGGCCACAGCATGCACTCTGGCCTCATTTGGCCCACTTTATAAACCGCATCAGACCTACCGTTCCTGTTGCTGCTTTGGTAGAAGTACCCCTTATCGACAGCCAATTCAGCTGCAGCAGAGTGCCCAGCAGTTTAGGGGCAGAGACTGCTGCACCTACCTGCTCTGTGGTCACTGTCAGTGAGCCACTCAGTCTACTGCCCCATCACCCATCCCTGCTGCTCACGTCCAAGCTCCCAACCCTGCTGTCCCATCGTCCAGACCTCTTCAATGTGCTCTTAGTGGAGCATAGCCACTCTTTTGGAGGCAGGACTCTAATATTCTTGCCAGGTTGGCGGACTGTAACATCGGACAGGTGGGTCCTGCAGGTTATCCTGTCTTTCATTGCCATTGTGTCAGACCTTCCACTGTCCCCAGGATGACTGATAGAGGACTGTAGGAAGCTGGCTCCAGGTGCCATCCTAATTTGTCAGTACCCTGCAGTTAAATCAAAGGTACTTAAAACATTTGGCCGCACCTAATTTGTCAGTCTATTCATCTCCTCTCGTTATAGGGTGTGCTTCTCTTAGTGACAGAGTTGAGCCCTCTGTAGTCCACCACATCTTGTTTAGGCTCATGGAGAGTTCTCTCCCAGCCTTCTTTAACAAGTACCGGTGGTCCCCTTACGGATGGCCTAACAGAAGCTCAAAGGGGGAAACCCCTACTCCCTTCTGTGGCTCTTCTCTGTAGGCGAAAAGAAGGCACGGCAGGAGGACATCCCATCTCCTTTTGATTTTTTTTTTTTCAGGGAGCCCCATGATCATGCCCTTCAATGTCTTGTTAACTCTCTCAACAAGTCAATTGGTTTGTGGATGGTAGGGTGTGGTGAATTTGTAAGTCACCCCACGATCATTCTACATGTGTTTCAGGTATGCTGACATGAAGTTTGTACCTCTGTCAGAAACCACCTCCTTAGGAAAACCCACTCTGGTAAAAATACGAATCAGGGCCTTGTCTACTACAGGGGCAGTATTATACCTAAGGGGAATTGCTTCAGGGTATCTGGTAGCATGTTCTACTAGTACCAGTATGTACTGGTTCCCTGAGGCTGTGGGTGGCTCAGTTGAATCCCCAATGTCCACATCAACCCTTTCAAAGGGTACCCCCACCACAGGAAGTGGAATGAGGGGTGTCTCTGGGTGGCCTCCTCTCTTGCCACTGGTGTGACAGGTGACACAGGAGCTACAAAATTCATTCACTTTCTGGGACATATTGGGCCAATAAATGTGGTTTATAAGTCTGCTCCACGTTGTTTTGGTTTGTCCCAAATGCCGAGCTAGGGGGATGTCAATGGCTAACGTGAGGATAAACTCTCTAAACTCCTGAAGCACTACCACTCTCCTAGTGGCACCAGGTTTGGGGTCACTGGCCTCAGTGTAAAGGAGTCCATCTTCTCAATAGACCCTGTGGGAGCCTCTGACATTTCCCTTCTCCTGTGCAGCAGCTTGCTGCCTCAGGCCTTCAAGAGTGGGGCAAGTTTCTTGTCCCCGGCACAGCTGTTCCCTTAAGGGTCCCCCTGGGCCCAAGAGCTCTACCTGATAAGGCTCCGGCTCCATGGACTCCGTTACTTCAGGGGATAAGACATTTTCCTGGGAAGAGAGGTCCTGTTTCTCTTGCTGTTCAGAGGCTGGTCCCCAGTCCTCTTACTTTTTCTCTTGGAAGGTTGGGCCATTATTCCAGGCTCCAACATTCCTTTTCCTGCCTGTGCTCTGCTTTGTGCTCTGGTTTTCACACACACCAGTCCAGGGATTCCCAGCATGGCTGCATGGGTTTTGAGCTCTACCTCTGCCCAAGCTGAGGGTTCTAGATCATTCTCTAGCAAGCATTCCACTGGAATTGCAGAAGAGACCACTACCTGTTTCAGGCCAGTAACCCCTCTCCATTCTAAAGTCACCATTGCCATGGAATAGACTTTAGTCACATTGTCAGCATTGGTAACTGGATATGTTTGTCCAGCCAAATACTGTCCTGGGGAAACCCGTTTCTCTGTCATCATGGTGACACTGGCAGCTGTATCCCTCAGGGCTTCTACCTTTGTCCCATTGATTAAGAGCTGCTGCCTGTATTGCTGCATGTTAGGTGGCCAGGCAGCCAGTGTGGCTATATCCACCCCAGCCTCAGAAGCTAGAGTAGCTTCAGTGAGAACCCTGATTTGCTCTAGGCACACTGTTGATCCCACCTGGAGACTGGCTATTCCAGTACTAACTGGAGTAGTGCTAGTGGGATTTTTCTTGGGACATTCCATGTCTCCAGTTTGGTGTCCATGCTGTTTACAGTTGTGACACCAGGCCTTCTTGGGATCAAAGTTTTTACCCTTGTACCCATCTGTGGACTGTGAACTGGCAAGGGACCCACCCTCCTAAGCAGGTTTTTTGGGGCCCTTATGAGGGCTAATTTTGTCCTTGGGTGTCTCACCACCCTTCCCTTCCCTGGGGAGGCTTTGTGACCCCTTTATTTTGGTCACCCCCTCTGGAAGTTTTGCTCACCCTAGTCTTGACCCAGTAGTCTGTCTTCTTTTCCAGTTCTTGGGGAGAAATTGGACGTAGGTCTGCCAGATGTTGATGCAACTTGTCATTGAAGCAGTAACTTAACGGGTGCCCTTCATAAACAAACTATAAAGCCCATCATAGTCATGCACTCCACTGCCAGTTATCCAACCATCAAGTGTTTTCACTGAGTAGTCAACAAAATCAACCCAGGACTGGCTTGAGGTTTCGTGAGCCCCCCTGAACATAATCCTTTACTCCTCAGTGGAGAATCCAAAGCCCTCAATCAAGGTAGCCTTCATGTGGTCATAGGATACAGCATCTTTATCAGTGAGTGTGAGGAGTCTATCCCTACACTTACCAGAGAACAGTGCCCAAAGGAGAGCTCCCCAGTGAGATCTGTTTAACTTTCTGGCTGCACAAGCCCTCTCAAAAGTTGTGAACCACTTGGTGATATCATCACCTTCTTCATATTTTGAGACAATCCCTTTGGGGATGTTGAGGATATCAATTCTATTTGACCCTATTTGTATTGCTGCCACCATTAATGGGTGCTAAGCCCATTTCTGCTCTCTCCCTTTCTATGACCAGAAGTTGCTGCTCCAAAGCTAACCTTTTGACCATCCTTGCTTAAAGGATGCCCTCTTCATTGAGGCTGCCCTCAGTGTTCACAGAGGAGCTGGACTCCCCAGTGGATGATCCAGATCCAGTGAGTTCTGTCCTTAGAGATAGGGATCTGGGGACCCTGGTCTCCCTATTCAGGTGAGGAGGGGAGCAGTCATCCACCTCATCTCTAACATCTTCCCTGTCTGAGTGTAGTTCTGCCTCCTCAGCAGGGTGGTCTCTGGTGTACTGTGCCAGCGCTCCTGGAACTTGACCTTGGTAGAGTTGGAATCAGTTCTAATCTTTTTCAGCTTACAGAGGGACCTTAAATCTGTCATCCTTAGATTGAGGTAAGGGGTGAGGTTAAGTTCCATCACCATTTTCTCTGAGCTGCTCATTATGTTACTAAAAGTTGGGATTACTTTTTTAAAACTACTTTTAGTAACTAAACCCTAATTTTAAAATAACTTTTAAATCTAAAAAAAAAGAAGCTAAGGTATTGGCTGAGTAGTCCAACAAATGCAAAGTCGTAGATCCCACCGCTGGTCCACCAATGCCTGTTATTTTTTTGGAACGCTTTTTATTTAATTTCAAACCCAGAGAAAATAAAACATGCAACATACCCAGTTATTCTCAAGAATCGTGATTTTCAATAGGCACTCTTAGCTGTAGAAGTTATGACAAATATGTTCATTACAGGTATCTGATATTATGTAGCATGAAACTCTGTTAACAGTGAACAGCAATATTCTTCTGTTAGTGCACTTTCTCCCCCCCCACCAATCGTTACATCTATTATGAATTATCAGTAATATTGCAAATGCTTCTTTAGTACCTCCGGGTAAAAGCCATATCATACCCAATGGCACCTATGTTGATCATTGGCCTGGAGGGGGTGGAGCACTCAGGTTCATTGCCTCTAGTGAAGGAATAAGGACTAATTCACGGCCTAGTACAACAGTGGTCTCTCACGCACCTTCCTCATCCTCTTGTTCGATGGCCTGAAGATCTGTCACCACGGCCTCACATGCCCGGGCCATCTCGACAGTGCATATCTACCTTCTAGCCTCACATAGCAGCACTCTGCCCTCACAAGCCTAGTTCTT
The DNA here is from genome assembly GCF_031143425.1 of Pleurodeles waltl. Taxonomy (NCBI): domain Eukaryota; kingdom Metazoa; phylum Chordata; class Amphibia; order Caudata; family Salamandridae; genus Pleurodeles; species Pleurodeles waltl. The sequence continues at coordinate 1,607,401,750 of NC_090445.1, forward strand.
TTTGCCATCTGAGTATACAGGGACCCCCTAAGGATTTCCAATTTATAGTAATTTCCCTCTTTGCAAAGAGAAATGGCAAATCTACTAGTGGCTTTAGGTTTAGGGGAATGCAGAAACCAGCTTGGGAGGCAGTGCCCTTGTATACATGGAACATCTGGACTCAGAACTGCCTCTGGGATCTCCGGGTCTCTTCCTAATAGAGGTGCAGTCAGGAGCAGGACCACAGCATGTGGCGCAGCCCCCCCCACCCCCAACCTCACCATATCTGTGGCAGGCAGTATCTGCTACCTGAAAATAATGCTGAATGCATTCTAGGGCCAAGTATGCTCAATGTAATATATAGAAATTAATCAGTTGACAATGGGTGGGGGAGGGGTGAAGAGAGAAGTTTCTGTCCAGAATCGAGGCTCAGGCCACCCCTGAAAGCAGAGTCTCTAGGTCTCCCTCCCAACTGCTCGTCAGCTTCTTCAGAAGGTGACATAAGTCCGCCCCAATGGGCTACAACCTAAATAGTGCCGGAGGAATGGGCTATGTAGCGGCAGCTTCCATTGGCCTGGAGTTTAGTAGCTCCGTGTAGGAAGCGGATTCTGTATATACTCTAACTAGGCTAAAGTAGATAATACTAATGCTCACTCTTCTAGTAGTGTGACCAAGCAGTTAGGCTTATCAGAGGGTAGTGCAAAGCATTTGTTGTACACACAGTCAAGAAATGAGGTACACACTCAATGACTTAACTCCAGATCAATGTTTTTTATATATCAAAAAATAACTTTTCTTAATTTATTTTTAGAACCTCAATATTTAAGTTGCAGGTAAGTACTTCAATAAATTCGTATTTCACAGATGTATCAACAGTACGTTGTTTGAAATTGATAAGTTATACTGTTTTTGAAATATTGGCAATAGTCTATTTTAAAATTTGAAGTGCAATTTTCAGAACCAGTAACTGGGTGAAGGAAAAAGTAGATCGTTATACAGGTAAGTACAACATTTGAAGTTCAGTCCCCGGGGTTAGGAAGTCCACAGGTTGGGGTTCAAGTTAACAGCAAACACCCTGCAACACTGGGCTGGCTCGGTGCAGAGGTCAAAGTGTACACAATTGTTCAGGGTTCCCTCTGTAGGGGTCGTCGTGGAAGTGTGGAGAGGTCAACCCAGGGTGGGTACTTGCTCAGAACTGCCTGAGGATCCTCTGTAGCTGGATGGGCCACGTGGCGCGGGCTGTGGGCGTCAGGTGCAGAGTGGTTAGGACTCGCATGTTTGGAGTGAGGTTGGAGTCCTTAGTTGCTTTCCTCTTGGACAGGTTTGCTGTCCACGGGAGTTCTCGGTCCTTTCGGGTGCAGGCCAGTCCTCTGGAGCTTGGCCGAGGTCACTGGTCCTGCTGGATGTGTTGCTGTTCTTTTGCGGGTTCTTTGAAGCAGGAGACAAGTCAGTTGTCGTCTTCCTTCTTCTCTGGTGGGGGTTGCAGCTAAGCAGTCCTTCTTGTCAGGTCGCTAGAAATCTGGTGAGCTGGGCTCAGGGAGGCCCTTAAATCCTAGATTTATGGGAGTCTTAGGGTTCACAGGGCAGTAGCCAATGGCTACTGTCCCTGAGGTTGGCTACTCCCTCCTTGTGCCCACTCCCTTTGGGGAGAGGGGCACAACCCTAATCCTCTTCGTCCATGTCCTCCAAACCAAGATGGAAGATTCTGCAGGGATGGGTCTAGACACTTTAGGGGTGGTCCTGGCTGGGGTGGTCACTCCTCTCTGATTTCCCTAATTTTCCCACCGGACTTGCTGCCAAAAGTGGGGCTTTATCCGGGGGTGGCAACTCCCCAAGCTGGAGTGCCCTGGGGCACTCTAATCCGAGGCTTGAGCCTTTGAGGCTCACCGCCACGTGTTACAGTTCCTGTAGGGGGAAGGTGTGAAGCACCTCCACCCAGGACAGGCTTTGTTTCTGACCACAGAGTACACAAAGGCTCCCACTCCATGTGATCAGAAATGTGTCTGAGAGTGGCAGGCTGGCACCGACCGTCCAGTCCCTCACTAGTGAGTCAGTCCCTCTCTAGTGGTTTGGCTAACATACAGGGGGCATCTCTAAGATGCCCTCTGTGGTGCATTTTTTAAATAAATTCCACACTGGCATCAGTGGGGGTTTATTGTGCTAAGACGTTTGATATCAAACTTCCAGTATTCAGAGAAACCATTATGGAGCTGCGGAGTTCGTAATGACAAACTCCGAGACCATATACTCAATATGGTTACACTGCACTTACAATGTCTAGGAATGCACTTAGACACTGTAGGGGCATATTGCTCATGCAGCTATGCTGTCACCTGTGGTATAGTGCACCCTGCCTTAGCGCTGTAAGGCCTGCTAGAGGGGTGACTTACATATGCCACAGGCAGTGGTTTGTGGGAATGGCACCCCAAGAAGGGTGCCATGTCGACTTTGCCTTTTTCTCCCCACCAGAACACACAAGCTGCAAAGGTGGTGTACATGTGCTGGGTGAGGGGTCCCCTAGAGTGGCATAATTCATGGTGCAGCCCTTGGGGACCTTCCCTGGCCACAGGGCCCTTGGTAGCATGGGTACCTTTTACAAAGGTCTTAATTGTGTGCCAGGGTTGTGCCAATTGTGGAAACAAAGGTACAGATTTTGGGAAAGAACACTGGTGCTGGGGCCTGGTTAACAGGGTACTAGCACACTTTAAATCAAAGTGGACATCAACACTAGGCAAAACCTGTGTGTGTGTCGGGGGGTGTAACCATACCAACAGTGGCACTTTCCTACAAGGACCATCTCTGTTTTATGGCAAGAAGTGGGAGCCCTTTTGCTCCAGACGTAGGCTGTTTTTTATTGCCACTTCATTCTGATGCCAAAGAAGGACCGTAGCTTTTGGCCTATTTTAGACCTGCATTCTCTCGCCGCCTTCCTCCAAAAGGGAACATTTAAGATGCTCACAATGACCCAGGTCTTAACTGTCCCTGGAAAGTGGATTGTTGTGCTATGCTTGCAGAACATCTTTTCCATATACAAATCCTATATTTGTAATCCCATCAGTGCTATCTGTGGTTTATGGTGGGAAAGGAGCATTTTCAGTTTGTGCCCCCCTTTAGTTCACCAGTATCCTTCAGGTGACCACAAAAGTGGTGGCTGTGGTCACAGCACCCCTTTAGATGAGGGGATCCTAGACTTCCCCTACCTTAACTGACTTTTGAAGGAAAGCTTGCACCAGGCAGCTATCAGCCACTTCCAGACTACCGCCAGTTTTCTGTCATCTTTGCGGTTCACTATCAACATGGCAGTCACACTGGCCTTCTTCTCAGACGCTCTCCTTCATCTGAGTCATTCTGAATATGGTTTGGTTTTGTGTCTTTCACCCCAAAAAGTGTCCAGGACTTTCAGGGGATGGTCCAGATCTTTCAGGCTCCCTCCTGGCTCTGTGTGGTTGACTCTGAGGCTGCTGCGATTGATGGCCTCTGCATCCTGTAGATCAAGCATGCCTGTGGCTGATACGGGCTCTGCATTGGAATCTGAAGTCTTAGTGGGCCCAATGCCAAGAGGACCTCTCGGACCACGTCCAGATTTCAGAGGAAACTTCGAAAATTTTGCACTAGTGGTTGCTGGACTGCGATTGGGTCAGCAGTAGATGCTTCTCCATACCCCACCCAGAGCTAACAGTGATGCCAGATGCGTCACTTCTCAGTTGGGACAGCCACCTTTGAGATTTGGAGATTGGAGGTCTCTGATCTTCCACGTAGGCCGGCTCCATATCAACCTCATGATGCTCCAAGCCATACTGTTGGCGTTGAAGACTTCCTTGCGTCCATCAAAGGGAGGCAGGTGCTCACAGACTAGATCTCCTATTCTTATTTGGAGGCTAGACACAGCACCTCAGTCTTCCATTGTTTTAAAATGACAGCTTGGCTCCTGAACTGTCACACTATGGACATTTAAGTCATCAGCAAGATTGATTTACCATCTTTACTGAAGTGAAACGTCAGTCCACCAGAACATTATTTTTCTTTTAAATGGAAGAGGTTCTGCATATAGTGTATTCAAAGAAATATTGATCCAATCTGATGCTGAGTAGAATTTACACTTTCATGCCTTCTTTATTTATTGAACAAAATTGTAGCAAACCTTTTGCTAAAGGGACATCTAGCAGCCATTGCCTCTTATAGAAAGTCCTTTGCAAGCCTTTTTATCAAATTTCTGGTTTGACCCTAGTTGTAAAAGATTTTTTAGTAGGAAAGGAAAGCCTTCACTCCCCTAAGGAGGCCTTCTCTTCCTTGACAGTTTAATGTAATTCTATCAAAGTTACCATGCCCCGATTTTGAGCCTCTTCATAAAGCTAGTTTACATCATTTCTCCTGGAAAGCAGCTCTCCTGGTTTTATTCACTTCAATCTTTAGGCAGTGGCGTCTGGTGACATTTCAAAGTGGTGTGACGTAAAATGTATGGATGAGTGTCATGTCCATCTGACATTAGGGAGGTTCTGAGGGTCATACCCCCCCCCCCCCCCAGAGTAATTTTTTTTTAAAACTGAGTGGCAAATGGAGTAATTTATGGCAAATTTGAGAAATTAAGGTGGTTTATAAAGCACGTTTTGGTCTATATTTTATTTACTGTTCGCATCAGGTAACACATGTATGCTACAGCACATGCTTGGCTGACCTTTTCTTTGCCTACTGTACAGGATTTGAAGAGAGCGTTGGGCAATATCAAACCCATGGCATTGCTAGCTTGTTTGAATTTGCATATAAAGTGTTTGTTTTCTCGAAACAGTAGTGAAAAGGCACAGAATACCATTGGATGATCCATTTGTTAATTTTGGCCCCATATGTGTATGGGCTAGCCACTTGGATACAGGCCATTTTGGGTGGATTGTCTCCTGCATTTTACTCTAAAGTAATGGTAATCGAACTTTGTCTGGTAGGTCCAGAGCACATTCCACAAGGAGTAAATTATTCCTGCAGTGCCTAGAAATATTATCACTGCAGACACATACAAAACGGCCACTTACATGCATTTAAAAGGTATTGTCTTGATTCTGACTCATGAGTAAAAGTAGACTTCAGTAAGCAATCATTCTGGGTAGTATAGTTATGTTTTATTTTATTCTTTGTCACTTCTCTGCCTTTCATATCGATGGGCATATTAAGAACCGGTATTCCTTCTTCATGTTGGGTTCGTCATTGTTAGTAAAAAAATCATTTAAATAGTAACTGTGTGATCCAAGACATTTATTTTAGAGTATATATACAGATGTGCCCAGTGCAGTAAGCTATTTATTACCACTGAGTGTGGGACGAGTACATGAATCGCAAGAAATCAAGCCGTGAGCTCCTGTGTAGAGGTTTGTGCTTGGCCCGGGCTCCAAACGGTTGGCCACAGGCCACACAGTCAAATTTCTGTGCACCCAAACCCCACTACACTGCATAGCAGATATGCATGCTTTCAACCTCACACAGTTCTTCATGCAGATTCTGCGTTGGCCTCCATGTGTTGGAACTTCACTGTCTTTAGCCGTACACAGCTGCCTCTTGGCACTGGGCCTAGCATGTGATTGGAGTCTGAGCAGGCTCTGCTCACGGTCTTTTCTAAGCAGAGATGCACTTCCGGTTCATTTTTGTTCAACTTTATTCGGGATTTTGTTTTTAAAAATGTGTAAACAAATTTGTTGCTCTGCAGATCCAAATTTGGTTCTTCAAATCCTGTGAGAATATAGTTTTTGTTTTTACTTTTGTGGCAGGGTCTGCCTGCTAAGGGACACCCTGTTTATACTCTCTGTGATCAGGGGTTGCACCTCCAGCACCCTTAAAACCTATCTCCTACATTTATTTTGAGGAACAAACTTCAGTATATGCCATCTGCTATTGGCCACCACATCAGGGATGGTGAAAGGAGGAAAATGCTCAGTCTACCACTCCGATTTCTTTATTTTACAGACTTATATTAAATGTTTAGATGTATTATCCTCTGAGCGCTTGAGGATCTGGGTTCATGAAATAAAAATCTAAGTGGCTGTGTTACCTCTTCAAAGTCCACCAGACTCCTTGTGTAGTGCAAATATCTCAAACTACCGAACCGATGTACATGAAAGCAATAAAAGTTATTGTTCTCGTTAGTGCAAAGTTTGGTGCAATTCAGTTTAACTGTATCAGAGTAAGGTTTCCCATGGAAGTTAACATGGAAAAACAACTTAACTTTTCTCTTCTTTAGGTACCCTACCCACCCTTCCCAAGACACAGAACTGAATTTGGTGAAAAGTAGTCACTCAGCGCTGTTTTTTTGAAAGCTTTGTGCAGATTTCTTAAATGGCACCACAGATAAAAGCAAATTAAAAAAACATCTTAATGGTAGCTAAGTCTTGACAATAGCCGCTCAGTCAGCTGCTGTGCAGAATATTTCTGATAGATTTCTAAATGCATATTCCCCACTTTTTAAATATCCCCAGGCTTCAGACTAGGTCCTGAAACTTTCAAAGCAATTCCCTTGCGCGTCAGATCTATCCTGCCTCCGATAATGACATTAGGGCTCCTCTATATGTGCCTCCTCCACACACTGATGTCAGTTCCTTGCTTTTCCCGAGGCTGTTGGGTATCCGGAGCTTCGAAATACTGCCATACCGCAGATCTTTTCCCTCTAAAGCTTTTCAGTGTGCAGCATGACGCCTCTAAAACACGATTCAAACCCTGTTCTGTCTATAATCGGCCATTGCCGGTTACTGACACCCACGACGACTGCCTCTGGTGCTTTGGCACCATACACGACTCGAGGTTGTGGACCTGCTGTGCGATTAGAAAGGCCGTTCGGGAGGGAGAGGCCAAACTTGTCTCCGAACTCAGGAAGTAGAGTTTCTGTCGAAGTCACGACTGCTGTCTCGCTCTTTCCTGTGGTCGTTCCTTGGACCTGTCGTCATCAAAGTTAGAGGGCTTGGTTAATTCTGCAAAATTCTCATAAAAAGCATAAAAAACTCCAAGAATCTTTGTCCATCATTTGGGGTCAAGGGGCACTACAGGAAACTCCAGGTCACGATGTTTGTCTCGGCGCCCGGAACAGACACCTCCAATGGTACTAGTCCAGCCCAATTATCAACGGACAGCAGTGCCCCAACTTCTCCTTGAGCTTTGCCTAGCCATTGATAACATTTTTGGTGCCTCCCTGGATCCACTTGGAGCTCCTTTGGACCCCAGGGGTTCAAGGTGGATGGCAGTCAGATCCCTGCTGGCAGATCCTTCCCTGGTGCACACCACTTGATTCAACCTTGAATCTATGCCGTTCCCTGCTTTAGATGTGGCCTCACAACCAGCTCTGACCCAGCCTTTAGCACATACTCTACTGGCCCCATGGCAGGCACTAGCTACAATGTTGAGAATGCTGCCACTGCTCAACCTACTGACGCTGAGCCCGACATCACTGATGCCAGACACAGACCAAATAGTTTTGTCGTATTTGGACATTGAGTTCAACTAGACACTCGGAAGCAGACCATGTCAGACCGGATGATGCTAATGATGAAACTGACACTTAGCATGATGAAGGGGACATTTTTGAAGACTTGCAGGATGCATGGGGTCTAGACACCTCAACAGACATTGGTTGGTCTTCACCAAACCCAGCTATAGCCACTGAGAATTCATTCCCTTTTCCACAGTGACCAGGAGAGCAGTGGAAATCCCAGACATCATCTTGCAAACTCCAGAAGTCAAAACTAGTGTGCTTATCAAAGACCTCAACCCTGTACAAATAAAACAAGAACTCCTCCTGTCCTTCAGTGAGGCATTAATGAACATGCTGGTAGGCACCTGGGAAAAGCCAGGATCTTGCCCCTCTGTCAATAAGCAAGTGGCAAGGTGGCATACCTGCTCCTGGGGACCCAGACTTTCTACTTCAGCTTCCCACGCTGAAGAGCATAGCGGTGCAGGCATCCACCAGAAAACTGCATCCACCAGCCAACTAAACCCAAATGCCTTCTCAACAACGCTCCCTGGTAAAGAATCATAGCGAATGGAAACCTTCTCAAAACGCGTGTTTTTGTCCACCCGCATTGCCCTAAGATCAGTGAATAAATCTCGTCTCCTGAGCAGGTGCTTGGACGCACTGTAGGACAGAGTGGAAGAGGTTTTGGCAGCTGTTGTCGATGGCGCCGGAGTCTAATTGCTATGACTAATAATGGACAGACAGGATGTGGCAAAATACCCCACACATGGGCTGTACATGTCTGACTCACTGTAGGGTAGTCTGCACCACCTCAGTGTAGGGTAGTTGGCACCAGTGTGGTAAACAGTTGTAAACTACCTCCAGATGACTGCTAACCTTTTGACGACATTGGGTTTTTCCAGGAACCTGTCAAATTTGCATCTTACTCCTTTACAGTGGCTCCCTCCTATATCAGAGCCATCCTAGATACAGTGATTTCAGAGTCATCCCGCAGACTCATCTTGTCCAGGATATTGGGTACTTGATCCTGATGTTTTGGCCTGGGTCTGGTTGAAATCAGCTCTGAAGCTTCCTGGCCTCCTGAGCTTCTACATTCTGCTGGCGGACCGCAATAGGTGGCACATGCGGGCTCTGCAGTGGGATCTGAAGTCTTAGTGGGCTCGGCACCAAGGCAGTCAGACAGGTGTTGAAGGAGACTGCAAAAGACCTGCAATAGTCGCTACTCAACTGCAGTTCGACAGGCAGCTGTCCCCTCTCTCTACCCCACCTAGAACTACATTGCTGGGTTGGGAGGTCATCTGGGAGACGTTAAGATCAGAGGACTCTAGTCTCTGGCAGATCACCTCCCTATCAACTCCCTGGAGTTGTGAGTGATTCGCTTAGCACTGAACATGTTCCTTTCAACCATCAAGGCTGGGAAACTGGTGCAGATGCCCACAGACCACACAATCACCATTTGATACTGCAACCAACAGGGTGTTGTGTGGTTGGGAGTCCTGTGCCAGGAGGCTCTACTAGCCAGTAGGAAGTGCCTTAACACTCAGGGTGTCTCCCTGATCGCTCCAGACCTGGCAGAGCAGACAAACTCAGCCACCGTTATCTAGCAGATTACAAAAGGCAGTTACTGTCAGAGGTAACATATTTTGTCTTCCAGCAATGTGGAGAACCCTAGCTCGATCTGTTTCATCACAGAGAACACCGTGTCAGTTTTTGTGCATTGGAGTTCCTAAGGCAGTCCTCTCCAGGAGACTCATTTTGCCAACACTGGGGCTAGGTACTCCTGTATGCCTCTTCCCCGGACCCCCCTCTTTTCGTCTCTTGCCCAGGGTACTGAAAAAATCTGGCGAGACCAGGCCCAAGTCATTCTAGTGGCCCAGGACTGGGCAAAGAGTGTGGTACTCAGAACACCTGGCTGTGAGCATTCGTCCTCTGAACAGGAGAATCTCCTGTTGCAGCAGCAAGGCCAGGTCCTGCAACTTAGCCTGCACAACCTATATCTCCATGCGTGGAGTTTGAGTGGGGACAGTTGATGATTTTCCATCTTTATCCCAAAGTGAATGGAGTTATATTGGCGTCCAAGTGTCTGTTTACCAAAACTGTATATTTAGTATGGTGTATGGTGGGAGAAGTTTATTTCTTCATGTTCCTCTTCAAGTTCAAACCTTGCAAGCAAGTTTCAGACCACCTAGTTTTGAAGACTCTGAATCCTGTCTTATTTGGTAAAATCAAAGAGCTGATTAATACTTCTAGCTGCAGATTTCTTACTTTTGAATTCTCCCCAGATGTCAGACTGGATTCGGATGATTTTCATGAGCCTTACCCCCTGTGCGCTAATAGGTAGCACCAATCGGCTGTGCTTATGTTGGCGTCATCTGCATCAGATATGTCGTTGGCTTCCACCCATGCACACCGACATCAATTTTTTTCCTTTTGCGCCAGCTCAGTACTGATCCTAAATGATCTACCCCTCAGTCACTACTTGACTGTTTTTTTTTTTTCCAGCTTTTTGTCAAGTCTTTTTCGAGTTTCACTCCTGGTGTGTTGAAGGTGTCTTCCAAGAAGACCGGATTCAAGCCCTGTGGAACCTGTCATTGGGTAATGTCCATGACTGATCTTCACCTCGTGTGTCTTTGGTGTCTGGAGCGCAACCACAACCCAAAGTCATGCTCCAAGTGCCAGGCCATGCATCCAAAGGCTTTGAGGGAGCAGTGCCTAAAGCTGATGGTGGCCCAATGCTCGAGTCCACACAAGTTGAAGTCCCAGTCAAGAGAAAGGTCCCAGAACAGGGCATGGAGTTTGAAGTCATCGTCCTACCACTACAAGTCCTCAGGCGATTGGTAAGTCAAGGTGCAAGAAAAAATCCAGGAAGTCTGAGCGCTCTTTGACTTCTCTTAATCCATCGGCTGACTAGACGAGGGAGCGATTAAGTTATACTCCTCGTTCTGCGGAATCTGAGCCTGGGCCAACTCCATTCCTCCCTGAGTTTTCGGGAGAAAGAGCTATCCCTGCCCAACTCGGAGATTTATGATGCCATGCGCCTCATTTTTTGGGCAGACTGACCCTGCTGGAGCACCATTTGGCCCCATGGGGTTTGGGTTCTGCTTTGGCCCTGATGCAGAGGGTCTCCTAGGGATCCAGTCCTGGATCTGGACAGGTGTTGGTCATGCCACCTCAATCTTCCCCGACACTGGTCCTGATGCAAACGCTCCTGGAGGCATACGAGTCTGCAGAGCCATCCCATTATTATTCCTGACTCTGACACGGAACCAGATGGGTGTCGTACGACACTAACTCAGGCGCAGGCAGAAGCCATGCTTCCTTGTTCAGATTGTGGTCCCTTTTTCCTGTGGGTTAGGCTTTGAGGATGAGTGGGAGGGTTTGCTGGACCTATTAGAATACTAGCCCCATGAAGATATGGACAGGCTTGAATACTTGGGTGAGGTCAGCGGACTGGACACTTCTCGAGATACTGGCATGCTTTCTTCCCAATAACATGGCTATGGAGGAGGGAGCTTCTTATGCTATGGCGGTGAAGAGGGCAGTTGAGGTCCTAGAACTTCAGCTGCCCTTGGTGTCCGTCAAGACTAACCTTTAGGTAGAGGTGCTGCAACCAGTAGCTCCCGCCTCAGAATCCCTGCTCCTGTTCAATGAGGCCCTCACTGACATCCTACTGGGTACCTGGTCCAAACTCTGCACAAGGGCTCCCGTGAACAGGATGATTGCCTGACTCCATTGCTTCACACCTGGGGACCCAAGTTTCTTGACACAACACCCCACCCTTGAGAGCTTGGTGGGGCCCATGGCGCTACCTCCCTTGGCGCATTCCCTTCCAATCCCCCGTACAAGGAATCGAAAAGGTTGGATTTACTTGCGAAGATGTTTTCTCCCTCCAGCCTTGCATTGTGGTCAGTGAACACCGCATGCCTTTTGAGTCATTATTCCCACACACTGTGGGATATGGTTGCGCAAGTGCTGCCACAGTTCCTGGAGGAGGCCCTGGCTATACTCTCTCTGGCTGTTGCTGATAAGAGACGTGGGTAAGTTCACAATTCATTGCAGACTTGACACGACCGACTCCCTAGGTAGAGTGGTTTCATCAACAGTGGCCCTGAAGCGCCACCTCTGGGTGAGGATATTTGGCTTTTCTAGGCTTCTTTGACAGACATGCCCTTTAATGGCACTTGTCTCTTTGGAGATGAGGCAGAATCTGTTCTTGAGCGCTTCAAGGATTCTCGGGCTACGGTCAGGTCCTTGGCCCTCGCATCAGCCTCTTGCACCCCTCAGTCTGCCTTTCGCGGCTACACAAGGGGTCTCCAACCGCACCCACTCCCAGTCAGCCTCCATGCCGCGCATACTGCCCTGCCTCTGGGTGGCTAGGGCGCGGGACCCACCGACCTCATGTGTCAGGTGACCAGCAGTCTGGTGGTTGACGAACTGTGATTGGGTTAGAGGCAGATAACTTCCCCCCCCCCCCCCCCCCCCCCCCCCCCTCTCTCTAGATCTGGCAGTAGTGACAGATGCATCACTCTTGGGATTGGCTGGCCACCTGGGAGAGATGGGGATCAGAGGAATCTGCTCTCTGACTGAATCGGGACTCCACAGCAGCATGCTGGAGCTCTGTGTGATCTAGCTGACATTGAAGACCTTTCTTCCCTCTATCAATAGAAAGATGGTGCTGGTATTTATGGACAACACCACCGCCCTGTGGTACTGCAACAAGCTGGGTGGGGTTGTGGACCCTTTGTCAGGAGGTTCTGCACCTTTGGATGTAGCTGGAACAGCAGGGCATACCCCTGGGGATTCAACACCTGGAAGGCTTTCTGATCGTCATAGTGGACAAACCGAAAATGCCTAGCAGTTCACAGATGGCGTCTCCATCCTGAAGTGGCGCAAGATCTTTTTCAGCAGTGGGGAGAGCCTTGGTTTGATCTGTTTGCCTCCTCAGAGAACATGCAATGTCAACAGGTTTGCACATTAGAGATTCTGAGGCGGCAATCGCTCAGAGACTTTTTGTCTTGAGTTGAGTACAGGTCTCATGTGTGCCTTTCTGCCTATACCACTCCTGCCCAGACTTCTCAAGAAGATCAAGAACGACTGGGCCCAAATAATCCTGGTGGCTCCAGACTGGGCACGGAGAGTCTAGTAGCCTGAGCTGCAGAGCATGTCCATTGATCCTCCAATCAGACTGCCCCTTTGGGAGGATCTTCTTTCGCAGCAGCCAGGGAGGGTTCTGCACCGGAACCTGTCCACCATCTTCTGTGGAGATTTGAGCAGTTGCAGTTGACATCCTTTAACCTTCTTCACGAAGTCTGTAACATTATCTTGGCAGCAGGCATTTCTCCTCCAAAACTGTATACCTGCCTGCCGTTGGAAGAATTTTATGGCATGGTGCACAGACAAATCTGTTGACCCTCTTCTCCCCCCCCCCCCCCCCATTCTCTATGGTCCTGTTCTTCATTCTGTCCCTTGCCCAACAGGGCTCTGCTCTAGGCATGCTCAACAGGTATGTCTATTTCTGCTTTTTTGCAGTTACCTGATCAACCTTCTTTGTTTAAGTCGCCTATTGTACTTAGGTTCCTCAAATGTCTTGCACATATTTTCTTCCATCCCCATTCGTTATGCTCCAAAGGGATCTGAATTTAGTTCTGACTTTTTTGATGTGCGCTCCTTTTGAGCCTTCTCACAATTGTCCTCTCAGGCTTCCCATGAAAACATCTTTCCTTGAAGCAATTACATCTGCTTGCAGAGTGAGGGAGCAGCAGGCATTGTCATCTAAGCCGCCCTACCTTTCTACATATCCTGACAAAATGTTGCTTTGCAGTAGGGCCTTTTTGCAGCCAAAAGTAGTCACTCCCTTTCATGTAAACCGCTCCATCACCGTGTCTACTTTGTGCACCCCCCCACATTCCTCTAAAGAAGAGGAGGCACTGCACCACCTGGACTTAAAAGAGCACTGGCATTCTATCTTGATCATACAAGAGTTCCAGGTGGATGACTGACTGTGGGTGCAAAGAAAGTGGTGGGTGCGAAGAAAAGCGGTGCAAAAGCAGATCATTTCTATATGGGTCGTATTCTGCATTATGATTTACTATGCTCTGGCCAGAATGCAACCCTGCGGGTTTGCATGCTCATTCTACCCGAGCTAAAGCTGTGACCACTGTGTTAGCATGCTGAGTTCCAGTCGAGGACATCTTGCACACGTTTATCAAACACTACTGCCTGGCTAATCAGGTCTGTAGGAACGGGCACTCTGCCCATTCGTCCTGCAGGACTTTCTAGTTTGAACTTGGTTTGCAGACCCACCTCCGGGGGTGGTATTGCTTGGGTATCTGTTCAAAGGTAAGGAATCTGTAATTAAAAGTCTGTCCGATGGACAAGCTACTTACCTTCATTAATGTCCCATCTGGTAGAAACTATATCTAGCTGCAGATTTCTCACTGTTGATTCCTTGCCAAACCTCCCGTCCTCCCTGCACTGCAGATGGATTTCTAACGGCAGGAATGCCCCCCCCCCCCCCCCCCGGGCCTTAGTTTTGACACACCAGTAGTCTGTTTTTTTCATGGCTCTGCGCTTCTGGCCTGGAAAGTCGTGAAAAGAAACTGATGTTGGAGCACCTGAATGGCACCTTTCTGATGTATACAACTACCTGTGGATTCCTCACCTAATGAATACTCCCATGGCGCCAGCATTCGACGGAAATCTTCTTCCTAGCTTCTGCACGTCGACGAGGACGTCACATTAGCCCACGCGACGCCGTCTGACGTCATACAGGCAATAAGAGGTCCTCGCCGACGTCAGTTCCCTTTTTTCCGTGCATTCGAAACGGTTATCTTCGAGGGAGCTACTGTTACTTTCATAGTTACAGTGTATTTTCTGCTGCATGGATTTTCTCTGCGGTAATAATGTCTCAGAGGAAGTCGGGTTTCAAGCCCTGTCGAGAGTGTGGCGGCAAGATGTCCGTTACTGATCCTCACTCCGAATGTCTATGGTGTTTAAGCTCCGACCACGACGTCGCAACTTGTGATTCATGTCAGCACATGAATCCGAAGGCCCTGAAAGAACGTGAGGCTAAACTATTCATGGCGAAGTCGAAGAGAAAGGAGAAGAAACATCATAAGAAGTCTTCTTCGCCAAGGTCTCATCGGCGTCATCGAGACTCCTGGCGCGTAGGGATTCACAGCGTCATTCCAGCAAGGAGTCTCGTTCGAGGTCGCCTTCGGCTCGGCGTCGGAAGACTTGGGAGGTCAGTCCCACGGTCACGCCACATCCATCGACACCGTTGCCCTCTCCGACGTCACCGACTTCGCCTGGACAGGCGTCTGTGGTTGAGGTGATGCAGCCTCATGTGATGTCTCCGGCGTCGCGGACGTCGAGGCTGGCGTCGGGGTCGCCTTCGATCCAGGCACCCCAGTATCCAGCTTTTCCCGCCCCTGGAGCCGATAATACCGCATTTCTGAATGCGATGTATACCATCTTTCAACAGATGGCTCCAGGAGGTGCTCCGGCTGGTCCTTCGGGGCCCTTGGCCTTTTCATTGGGTGATCCTGCGCCTCTACGGCCGGCACCCTTTATGCCCTTTCTCCCTTTAGGGAATGTGAGCTCGGCGCCGGTGGCCGCTCGGGTGGCTCCAGAGGTTTTGGCCCCGGAGGTTTCCATCCCGTCGACGTCAGGATTTCGTCCTGTGACTCCGGCGGGTCCATCGGAGACTCCAAGATTTCTTTGTCCGGCTCCTTCCTCGGCGCCGAAGGTGCCTGTGGTGCCGGACGCGGCATCGGATGGTTCTGGAGATCGGCGCCGATCTTGACTTCGGCGGAGGCCATGTCGACTCTGCGTATCGAGGAAAGACTACATTCGAGGAGGCGTGCTCTCCGTCTTTTGGAAGAGCAGGAATACCAACGAGTCTTGGAGGAAGGAGAGATTGAGGACTCTGGTGGTGGACTGCATGGTCTGGATACAGCCAGTGGGCTGGATACTTCCCCTGAGTGGGACCTTTCATCTCCAGGGGAATATACGGAGGAGGCTGCTACCTTTCACGCTGTGGTGAGGAAGGCGGCTAACTTTCTGGACCTGCCTTTGCCAGTGGCAGAGGCGAAGCAGAATTTACTGACTGAGGTACTGCATCTGGCCTCTGCTGCAGCGGAGCCTCTCTTGCCATTTAATGAGGCTTTGCTTGATCCGGTGTTAGAGGTGTGGAAGAAGCCAGTATCTTCCTCGGATGTTCATAGGGCTGTGGCCAGGAGATATCGAGCTGCACCATCTGACCCTGGCTTTCTGTCTAGACACCCTACGCCGGAGAGCTTGGTGGTGCAAGCCTCCTGTTCCTCTAGGTCAGCGCCTGGATCTTTCCCGACGGTACCAGGAGACAGAGACTCTAAAAAGCTGGATGCACAATCCAAGAAGATATTTTCCTCTTGTAGTTTGGCGTTGAAATCCACCAACGCGACTTGTATTCTGGGGAGATACATCCATGCTCTCATGGACGATATTTCATCTTCATTTACGGAGCTTCCCCAGGGACTCTTGAATGTTGTCTCGGATGCCCAGGCTGCCGCAACCCAGATTATCCAGTCTGGGCTGGAAACGACCGACTCGGTGGCTAGGGCAATGGGCACGGCTGTGGTGGCAAGGAGGCAGGCCTGGCTCCGTAACTCAGGGTTTTCTGCGGACGTGCAGTCGACCCTGTTGGACCTCCCGTTTGATGGGGACAAACTGTTTGGAGCCAAAGCAGATTCGGCCTTGGAGAGATTTAAAGAAAGCAGGGCCACAGCCAAATCATTAGGGCTGCAAGCCCCTTCTTCTTCTGCCTCCTCCAGATTTTTCAGGAGGTTTCGTGGATTTGGGCGTGGCTCTTCCTCCTCTTCCTTTCGGGGGAGATTCCAGCAACCCACCTCTTCCCTCCCCTATAGATCATTTAGAGGGAGGGGTAGGGCCCGCACCAGAGGAGCCTCTCAGCAGCACTCTGCCTCTTCCTCGTCCTCTGGAGGGGTGTAGCAGGGAAAGCAGCCTTAGGCTTCCACCATTTCCCACTCACTCCTCTCCTGTAGGGGGGAGGTTACGGCATTTTCTCCACAAGTGGGAGACTATTACATCGGACACTTGGGTTATCAGTATTGTGGGAAAAGGCTACACCCTTCCCTTTCGGGAGTTTCCGCCTCCCATCCCGCCCCGCCCATCTTATTGTTCAGAAGAACACCTCCTGTTGTTAGAACAGGAGGTTCAAGTCCTCCTTTCAAAGGGCGCAGTGGAGTTAGTCCCAGAGCAGGAAAGGGGTCGAGTTTGTTACTCAAGGTACTTCCTGATTCCCAAGAAGGATGGTCGGTTGAGACCAATCCTGGATCTGAGGATCTTGAATTGGTTCCTCAAACAGGAAAAGTTCAAGATGCTGACCCTAGCTTAGGTGCTTTTGGCGTTCAACAAAGAAGATTGGATGGTGTCTGTCGACTTGCAGGATGCTTATTTTCATATCCCGATACTCAAGTCACACAGGAAGTATCTCCGGTTTGTGGTAGGGTCGCAGCACTATCAGTTTGCAGTCCTCCCGTTTGGTCTTACTTCAGCACCTTGAGTCTTCACGAAGGTGATGTCAGTGGTTGCGGCAGAGCTCAGAAGGAAGGGGATAGCAGTATTCCCTTACTTGGACGACTGGTTGATCAAAGCCAAGTCTCCAGAGCTTGTGTCGCATCATCTGCAGTCAACAACCCAGTTGTTGTTCGACCTGGGCTTTTCGGTGAACGTGCCCAAATCTCACCTGGAGCCCTCTCAGCGCCTCCTGTTCATAGGGGCAGTACTGGATACAACATTGAATCGATCCTTTCCTCCGCCTCAGCGGATTTAAGATATTCAGGAGTTGGTTCCAATGTTTCGAAATGGAGCGGTAGTTCCAGTCCTCAAGGTCCTTCGTCTGCTCGGTCTGTTTGCCTCCTGCATACTGTTGGTCACGCATGCTCGCTGGCATATTAGGGCTCTTCAGTGGTGCCTCCGAAGGCAGTGGTCTCAACACAAAGGAGATCTAGAAGGTGCTGTCAAGATCTCCGGAGATGCTGCTGTGGACTTGAAGTGGTGGATTGCGGGCAACAATCTTTCACAAGGAAAGCCGTTCGCGCAGTCACCACCAGTGACCACGGTCATAACGGATGCTTCCACTCTAGGGTGGGGAGCTCATCTGGGGGATATGGAGATCAAAGGGCTTTGGTCTCCAGAGGAACAGATTTTTCATATCAATCTGTTGGAGTTGCAGGCTGTACGTCTGGCTCTCAAGGACTTCCTCCCTTCCCTTCGTGGTCAGTCGGTACAGGTCCTGACGGACAATACTACCGCGATGTGGTACATAAACAAACAGGGAGGAGTAGGGTCGTACCTTCTCTGCAGAGAAGCTCTTTGACTATGGTCCTTGGCAAAGGACCATCAGATTTGCTTGGTAGCAAATCATCTGGCCGGGGTCTTGAATGTACGTGCGGACAGTCTGTCGCCATTTCTCGGCCAACCACGAGTGGCATCTCCATCCAGATCAAGTCCGTTTAATCTTCCAGATGTGGGGGTTTCCTCGGATAGATTTGTTTGCCACTCTGGAGAACGCGCATTGTCCGTTATTCAGCAGCCTCCAGTATCCGATGCAGGGAGCGTTGGGGGACGCGTTTCAGATAACCTGGTGCGGCCAGTTCCTTTACGCGTTTCCCCTCATATCCTTGATTCCTCGGGTGTTGAGGAAGATTCGCCAAGACCGGGCCCAAGTCATCTTAATAGCTCCGGATTGGCCAAGGAGGGTGTGGTACTCCGACCTTCTCCAACTCTCACTGTGCCCTCCGCTCCGTCTCCCTCTCAGGGCAGACCTCCTCTCGCAGTCGCAGGGGCAGGTTTTACACCCCAACCTCCAGAGTCTGCACCTACATGCCTGGAGATTGAGCGGGGCAACCTGAGTTCCTTCTCTCTCCCGCCTGATGTAGTGGATGTTATATTAGCGGCCAGGCGACACTCCACTAAATCTATCTACGCTAATAGGTGGTCTAAATTTGTTATGTGGTGTGGAGAGAGACAGATTGATCCCTTACATGCTCATCTGTCAGATGTTTTGTCTTTTGCTCTGTCTCTAGCGCAGAAAGGTTGTGCAGTGGCTACCATTAAAGGTTATTTGTCTGCCTTGTCAGCCTTCATTTGTCTTCCAGACCAACCATCGTTATTTAAATCCCCTATTGTTCTCAGATTCTTGAAAGGTCTTCTAAATAAATATCCTCCAAAACCATTTGTTATGCCTCAATGGGATTTGTCCCCTTTTGAACCTATGCATTCTTGCCCCTTAAGGTATTTAGTTATTAAGACCGTCTTCTTGGTGGCTATAACATCTGCAAGGAGAGTGAGTGAGTTGCAGGCCTTATCGGTAAAACCCCCTTATACAAACTTTTATGGGGATAAGGTGGTGTTGAGGACCAAGGCTGCTTTCCTCCCGAAGGTTGTTTCACCCTTCCATTTGGCCCAGACAATTACTTTGTCAACGTTCTATCCTCCGCCTCATCCTTTAAAGGAGGAAGAGAGACTACATTGCTTGGACCCAAAGAGGGCGTTAAGCTTCTACATTGATAGAACGAAGGACTTCAGGCTGGAGGATCAGCTGTTCATCGGATACGTGGGCGAGAGGAAAGGCAGTCCACAAGAGAACACTCTCCAGGTGGGTTGTTCTTTGCATTAAAATCTGTTACTCTTTAGCAAAGAAGGATCCTCCTGATGGCATTAGAGCTCATTCCACCAGAGCTAAGTCGGCCACTTCGGCCTTGGCAAGAGGTGTTCCTGTGGTCGACATCTGCAAGGCCGCAACTTGGTCGTCCCTCACACTTTTGCGAAGCATTACTGTTTGGACTCTGAGGTCAGAAGGGTCGGCCATTTTGCACGGTCAGTGCTGCAGGATTTCTTGGTTTGACCATTTAGGCACCCACCACCGGGCGGGGTACTGCTTTGGGACTCTATTCATTAGGTGAGGAATCCACAGGTAGTTGTATCCATCAGAAGAACGAGTTACTTACCTTCGGTAACGACTTTTCTGGTGGAAACTGTTTACTTCCCAGGAC
The DNA here is from genome assembly GCF_031143425.1 of Pleurodeles waltl. Classification (NCBI taxonomy): domain Eukaryota; kingdom Metazoa; phylum Chordata; class Amphibia; order Caudata; family Salamandridae; genus Pleurodeles; species Pleurodeles waltl. Next base: position 1,607,421,232 of record NC_090445.1, read on the forward strand.
AGAGATTTATCAAGTATCTATTTGTGTTTCATCTCAGTAAATAAATGTCTCATATTTGATCCATGGTGGAATGCATATTCCTCGTTCATATTTCAATGACCTGGGTATGGATAATGGACGTGGACTTTATTTTAAACACTTCCATTTCATCAGCTTCTTATCCTGCTGGAATCTCTCCAGTGGAAGACATCACCACCATTAATGAAGTTCTTGCCAGGGATGCCTTGACACTTAACACAATTTAAAACACCACACATAACCTCATGTTATTATGGAGACACTTCAATCTTATTTTTCCCCAAGGTCATTGTTACCTATAATCCATTGTCTAGCTGAGCTTGTGATGGAAATATTTCTGACTGCAGCCACAAACAAGGTGGCAAGCCTGGAGGATGACCCAGCCTTCCTTCATTACCCTAACCCCCGATCTGTTATTGTAGAGAGGGAAAGGCATTTATTAGTAACAGAAGCAGACGCTAGACAGGGAGAGTAAATTGATTAGGTACTGCGAGCAGTCTGTGATATTGCAGCTGTATGAGTTAGTGGCCAATGCTACAGCACTGTGGGAGAAAAAGTAATGGTTCACCAAAGATCTTCCAAAAGAATGAAGGCAAGACTTTGCTGTCAGTGGTCAGCGAAGTTCTCCGGATCATAAGCGGCACTGTGAACTCAAGTTTGGCAATTTCTTAATGTTCTCATCAGTCCTCATGAAAAAGATCATTCTGGCTAGGTTTTAAAATGCTGAGACTTGAAGGTAAATTAAAAAGCATGCATCCTTGGTTGTAGGCTCTGTCCTTTTGGTCTATTTGTCTCACTTTACGCAGACAAGGCAAGCATTTTTATCATGGAAGTAAGTTCCAATCCCCTCAGTGGTTGTTCTAGCCACAGCGGCAATATGTCATTCAATCAGACTGTCTTCCAGAGGTAGGAAAATTACCAGGTATCTTTGTCTGCTAAGTCACCCATTAGCACCAAGCAGTGACTTCTCCAATTGTCCTCCATCTTTTTTTTCTTCTTCACTATGATGTCCGAGGGGAATTATCACAAAACAACTACAACAGGTTTATGTTGACCATTATATAAAGTAGGCACGCACATTTGGTTCAGGACAACACCGCTATCCACTCATCAGAAACCTGTCCCCAAATTCCATCTAGACGAGCCACAAAGGGAGGCAGCCATTTATAGGAATAGTCCACTTTCTTATCTAGAACAAATCCAGAACAAAGCCAGAGGAAGAAATGTTTATGCATACATCTTCCTGCAGATTCCTCACCTTATGAATACCCCTTCCAGACTTCTGACTGGTAAGGCAAACATTTTCCCCAACAATGACTCTTCAGCTCTTCCAGGTGGTGCCACAAGGCTTTAGCTGTGACTTCACCTGTGCTGTGTTGTTACTGGAGAATATTAGTTTCCATTTGACATGCTTGTTTCAGTTCCTGTTAATCCACGCCTTATACATGGGGTCTGAAACTCTCTTGGTTTCTGAACATCCTATTCCTCAGCTTTTGACAGCGACTAGTTGAAAAGTCTTTGCAAAGGGCCTCCAGTTTTATGCCTTGCATATGGTAGCTGAAGATAACCTTTTTGGATGCCCATAACAATGGTATGTGGCACCTGATATTGTGGTTAGTGACTCTTGTGCCACCCACTTCATCAGTGAGAAACAGGCCAAGTTCAATTTGATCAAGGCCAAACGGAAGACTCAAGTGGACTACTTCTCCCACTTTTGCAGTGACCAATCGCCCAATAGATCTCATTTCTGTGGCACTTTCGTGTTTTTAATTTTGTGTTTGAAGAAGTTATCTTTTTCTTTTAGGAACTGGTCCTATTCTGGGGCCATTCAGACTATCTACACCGTTCCTTTATGTCGGTCTTTTCCTTGACCTCTGGCAGCCCCCCATCCCACCCCCCCCTAACCTCCAAATCCCACTTTCTCAGCCCCTGCCCAAGAAGTTGATTACTTCCTATGGGGATATCAATTCTTATGGGCTTGGCAACCCCAGCGACCAAGGTGCCTCCAGACATCTCGCCCCCATGGGCTTCTGCCATGACACCTATGGCAAAGTTAAAACCAGCTTGGGTCAATTTCAAACTTATGGGACTCCCTGCTTAAACAGGGTAACTGGGGCAGAGAGATCTATTAATAGAAACAACAACCCCCGTCAACCTTTAAATTCAAATTAATACATTATGAATATATATATAGTGTGTGTGTGTGTGTGTGTGTGTGTGTGTGTGTGTGTGTGTGTGTGTATGTGTATATATATATTTATTTCTCCAGTATTGGGGTATCTCTCGTAGATTCAAATGCTCGAATCGTTCCCCATTGTCGAAGAGGGAGTCCCACAGTATTTAGAAAGCAGTAAATACAAATTTTACATTGAAGTTAATGGAAAAATACATTCACTTTAATAGCTTATCAGTGTTATTAGACATGACCCAAAGTCCAGCCAATTAGGCGAGAGCACCCTTTAGAACCCTCACCACAGAGTCTCCAGTCTCTAAAATGTTCTACCGCACGTCGTGTGAAGGGAGTCTCCCTGAGCTCTGCTCAGTTTTTCCTATTTCTGACAGGAATTCTTCTGGATACAGTTTTTTTTTGCTTATACAACTGTGAATTCTGCATCATGTCTACAGCTAAGAAAGGTTTATTTTGACTCTGCAGCACGTGTGGAAAGCTAAGGCTTCACCGTGAGGACCCTCACAAGGACTGCATACACTGTCTTCACCCAAAGCACAAGGTGAAAGATTGTAAAATTTGTCGAACTTTTCCTCACAAGACCTTGAGAGACAGAGGCCAGGCTCCTGCTTTGGCTTCAAAAGCTGAAATCCCAGGAATAGCTCCTCTCTGATGATAATGCCAGTGCCACCTCTCAGAAATCTGTGGCATTGAGGAAAAAGGAAAAGATCTGTGGAGAGTTTCTCTCCAAAACGAAGTAAGGCAGCCAAGAAAATGCACCCTGGAAGAGGAAGAAATGGAGGAAATTCCCTCCACTTCAAAGAAAGAGAAGAAGGGTCCTTTTGGACCTTCCACACCAGCTGCCATTACAATAAAAAAAAAAAAAAAAAAACATCCAGATCTCTGCCACCATCGACTTCATAAATCTTAGTTTTATCGACAAGCGCATCATCGATGAAAGCTTTGATCACCACTGCTACCACAGCAACGGCAACGTAATCAGCACCGCCTTCGCCCATAATAACGTTGTAGATTCTCTGCCACATAATATAGGTGGGTTCCATAGCATTATGGAAAGAGCAGCCAAAGGATTCCAGCTTCCCATTGTTGCAAAATAATCTGATTGCTTGCTTTATGACTTTAAAGAAGATACCAGAAAGTCAGTTTGTGCGATCCCATCCTCCATACCAGCAGTATTTTCCAGATTATACAAAAAGTACAAGGCACCAGAAAACTCACCAGCTTGTTTGATTGGTCAGCCCAAACCCTACTCTGTGATAATTCAGGCAGCCCAACGCAGGTCCTGAAACCCATCTTCTCAGCTTTCCGCACCCCCAGATAAGGAAGAACAGCGCTTGGACACAGTAGGGACGAACTTCTCCACATTGGTGGCTACAGCAGTCAGGGCAGCAAACCCATTAGCGATCCTAGGACGATATGACTGCCAGATGTGGTCGGACATCTCCCAATACATCTATATCCTTCCTGAGGATGCTAGAGCTGAAGCGTGGAAGATCTTACAGGCCGGAGAGAAAATCTCAGCTGAGATCCTAGATTGTGCAATAGATGTATCATCCACAGGCTTTCGCCATCTAGCCGGAGCTGCAGTACTAAGATGTCAGGGATGGCTAAAGGCCACTTCCTTCCGTCCGGAGGTTCAAATGAGAGTTCTAGACATGCCATATGATGGAGAACTCCTGTTTGGCAAGCATGTCGATGAGTCACTGCAATCGATAAAAACACACATGGACACGGCTAGCTCTTTGGGTACCTTACAATTCAGAAGGCAGCCCTTTCGAGGGGCGAGAGGTAGAGGTCTTTACTCCTATAGAGGCGGCCTCCAGCAATATAGACAATACCAACCTTATCAGAGCCAGTTTTGTTCACCTGCCATGCAGCAACAGCAACAACCACCCTATCTACAGCTTGCAGACATCAGGTAAGTCTTCCTACAGGGGCAAGGACACATCCAGAAAATACTGATCTGCACCAGGTGCCTGCCCCCAACCCTGATGCCAATACTCAGATAGGGGGCAGAATTTCCAGCTGCTCCCACCAGTGGTCCCAAATCACCTCAGACCGATGGGTTCAGATATCACCAGAGGAAATACCCTAGAATTTCAACAAACTCCTCCAGATGTACCACTGCAAGGACCCCTGCCTGCTCATTTGAAAGAGCTCCTCTTACAAATTACCCCAATGATGGACAAGGGAGCAATCAAGATCATACCGAAGTCTCAGAGGGGAGCCGGCTTCTACTCTTGCTTCTTTCTCATTCGGAAAAAGACTGGTGCCCCATCCTGGATCTTCGACAGCTGAACCAATTCCTGAGAAAACAATCATTTCGAATGGTCACTCTTCAGGATGACATCAAAAAAATAAAAATAAAAAATTAACAGAAAAAACATTAAAAAAAGGTACACTGTTCCTAAGAAAAGTTGTGTGGAGACAGGTTCAACTCCGGTACTCATAATATTTAAGAATGCAAGCCCTCACACATCCATTGGATGTCATGCTTCATCATAGAGCCCGCACCACGCCAGACCGGCACTGCAATATCTGGCGGACTCCCAAAAAAGTGACAGCGTATACCAAAAACCAGGGTTGGGAAAGGATTCAAACCCACCCTTGTAGAGAAGCAGAAGAAAAAACTGATTAAAATTGGCTCATGGACCTCGTAACTGTGGATTTTATTGAAATGGAGGGCCTTGGTCAAGGTTAAAAACACATCAGGAGTGGAAAAGAAATAAGGGTCCTCCACTCACCAAAAAGAAAAATAGGGGTCTTCTTCCCTGTGGCTTCAGTACATAATCATATATGTGGTCAACATGTTTCGCGCCCTTGTTGTCCCTACGGATCGTATGGCGCTTCGTCAGTACCAATAGATGTAACACTCTTTCTGCTATGCCAAAAAACGTATCTGAAGAGTCAGAATTACTTACTTAGACCTTGCTTAGTCAATTGTCTAAGTTAGCGAACCCGTGTGAAGAAAAAGTTATAATTATCTGAAGAACTAAAAAAATGACCAAACTGAACACAACACCTATTTGTGTGGTGAAACTCAGTGCAAAAATTGGTGGTCCCAATTAGACCCATACATTAATAAGTAGCCAATGTAACTCCTTACCGTCCTCTCCTCGGGAATGAGTTCCTTAGGATCAAACGTACTATTAGACTCATGTGACTCTAAATACAACAAAAAGGAAACACAAATTTATAAAAAGAGTATATCACTGACTAGGTAAAAGTTTCATCTCTAGTCTACTGATAAAGGAAATGACCAAAAATTCTCAAAATTGCGTTGGGTAAGAAAAGCAATTTGCAATGTAAACATCAAAAATTGTGTCAGCAGAGATAAACATACGACTGTTATTGGCAAAACCTCAAAATCTAGATTCCGCATGGGTGAGGAAAGAAGGGAGCTTCATCCTCTCTACCTATATGTCTGCTCTTTTCTTATGGAACAAAAAGAAAAATGAAAAGTAAAAATGGGGTGTTGATTCTGATGGCAGCTCTAACTTCGATATTACGAAAGAGATCGAGGACTCTGAAATAAAGTCATGACCATAAATATCAGCAATAACATTTTGGAAATGCTTGGTAGTCATTTGTAAAAATCGTGATATGAATTCATGTAATCCTAAACTAAATAACAGGTAATATCAATAAGTTAGTAGGCTTTTAACCCCTTCGCTGCCAGGCCTTTTCCCCCTCCTGTGCCAGGCCTTTTTTGCCTATTTGGAATAGTTCTCGCTTAGGCCCTCATAACTTTTTGTCCACATAAGCGACCCACGCCAAATTTGCGTCCTTTTTTTCCAACATCCTAGGGATTCTACAGGTACCCAGACTTTGTGGCCTCCCCTGAAGGAGGCCAAGAAATTTGCCAAAATACAGTGAAATTTCGTGTTTTTTTAAAAAACAATTGGAAAAAGGGGCTGCAGAAGAAGGCTTGTGGTTTTTTTCCTGAAAATGGCATCAACAAAGGGTTTGCTCTGCTAAAATGACCAGCTTTCAGGAACAGGCAGACTTGAATCAGAAAACCCAATTTTTTAACGCAATTTTGGCATTTTACTGGGACATACCCCATTTTTACGATTTGTTTGTGCTTTCAGCCTCCTTCCAGTCAGTGACAGAAATGGGCGTGCAACCAATGCTGGATCCCAGAAACCTAAACATTTCTGAAAAGGAGACAAAATTCTGAATTCAGCAAGGGGTAATTTTTGTAGATCCTACAAGGATTTCCTACAGAAAATAACAACTGAAAAAAAATATTGAAATTGAGGTGAAAAAAAACAGCCATTTTTGTCTACGTTTTACTCTGTAACTTTTTCCTGCAATGTCAGATTTGTTAAAGCAATATACCGTTACGTCTGCTGGACTCTTCTAGTTGTGGGGATATATAGGGCTTGTAGGTTCATCAAGAACCCCAGGTACCCAGAGCCAATAAATGAGCTGCACCCTGCCGTGGGTTTTCATTCTATACTGGGTATACAGCAATTCATTTGCTGAAATATAAAGAGTGAAAAATTGCTATCAAGAAAACCTTTGTATTTCCAAAATGGGCACAAGATAAGGTGTTGAGGAGCAGTGGTTATTTGCACATCTCTGAATTCCGGGGTGCCCATACTAGCATGTGAATTACAGGGAATTTCTCATAGAGACGTCTTTTTTACACACTCTCTTTTATATTTGGAAGGAAAAAAATATTAGAAAGACAAGGGGCAATAACACTTGTTTTGCTATTCTATGTTCCCCCAAGTCTCCCGATAAAAATGATACCTCACTTGTGTGGGTAGGCCCAGCGCCTGCGACAGAAAATGCCCCAAAACACAACGTGGACACATCCCATTTTTTGACAGAAAACAGAGGTGTTTTTGGCAAAGTGCCCCTGTAGATTTTGGTCTCTAGCTGAGCCGGCACCTAGAGAAACCTACCAAACCTGTGCATTTTTGAAAACTAGAGACCTAGGGGAATCCAAGATGGGGTGACTTGTGGGGCTTTGACCAGGTTCTGTTACCCAGAATCCTTTGCAAACCTCAAAATTTGGCCAAAAAAACAAATTTTCCTCACATTTCGGTGACCGAAAGTTCTGGAATCTGAGAGGAGCCACAAATTTCCTTCCACCCAGCGTTCCCCCCCAAGTCTCCCGATAAAAATGATAACCTCACTTGTGTGGGTAGGCCTAGCGCGTGCGACAGGAAATGCCCCAAAACACAACGTGGACACATCCCATTTTTTGTCAGAAAACAGAGGTGTTTTTTGCAAAGTGCCTACCTGTAGATTTTGGCCTCTAGCTCAGCCGGCACCTAGGGAAACCTAGCAAACCAGCACATTTCTGAAAACTAGACACCTAGGGGAATCCAAGATGGGGTGACTTGTGGGGCTCTGACTAGGTTCTGTTACCCAGAATCCTTTGCAAACCTCAATTTGGCCAAAAAAACACTTTTTCCACTCATTTCGGTGACAGAAAGTTCTGGAATCAGAGAGGAGCCACAAATTTCCTTCCACCCAGCGTTCCCCCCCAAGTCTCCCGATAAAATTGGTACCTCCCTTGTGTGGGTAGGCCTAGCGCCCACGAAAGGAAATGGCTCAAAACACAACGTGGACACATCAAAATTATCAAATACAAAACTACCTGTTTTTGCAAGGGGGCGCCTGCGTCTTTGGTCTAGGGAAACCTACCAAACCCAGACATTTCTGAAAACTAGACACCCGAGGGAGTCCAGTGAGGTGTGACTTGCGTGGATCCCCCAATGTTTTCTTACCCAGAATCCTCAGCAAACCTCAAATTTAGCTAAAAAATAAAAAATTTCCCACATTTCTGTGTGGGCTCCCCGCACTGAGACACATTTCATACCACCCAATGTTCCCCTCAGACTCCCGGTAAAAATGATACCTCATTTGTGTAGGTGGGCCAAGTGCTTGTGAAAGGGAAGGGCCAAAAACATGTCGATATTGAGGGGGAATAAAGGGGGTCCAAAAGGGCAGTTTGAAAAAAAACATTTTTAGGCTGACAAGTGCAGCAGAATTTTTATCGGTATAGATGAGACAATGCTGGGTGGTAGGAATTTTGTGGATTTCTGCAGATTCCAGAAGGTTCCATCACAAAAACGTGGGAAAAATGTGTGAATTCCAGCAAAGTTGGAGGTTTGCAGGGGATTGTGGGTACAAAAATGGTGCGGGGTGCATGTGAAACACACCAGTCTGGAATCACTCAGATGTTTAGTTTTCAGATGTGTCTAGGTCTTGTGGATTTTTCTACATGGCAGCGTCCCAAAGTCCATAAAGTGCAGCCCTCACCATTCCAAGTGGGACGATTTTGAGAGTAAGCCAAGTTCTCATGGCCCAAATGTAAAACTAAAACCCAAAATAATCAAATGCCTTCTTGCTTGCTGTGAGATAAGATGTTTTAGAGTGCGGGGGAGAGCTGAAAATCTGTTACCCCCTTCAGTTGAGGTGGGGGCGTAACCAGGCCCATACTGGTTGGTAGCCATCACCCCAATATTTCTTGTTTTTTTTAAATTCCCTGGCATCTAGTAGACTTTCTGCCCCCCGGGTTGTGGATCAGGGGTAGTTGCCCCATCTGCCCACTAGTGGGCAGAACAACTTTGGCCCCATTTATTTGGGGTGGGGGTATGACCATACCCCCACCCTCTTATTTTTGGAAAAAAAACTTCCCTGGCCTCTGGTGGGCTTTCTGCCCCCCCCCCCCCCGGGGCAGATGGGCCTTTCAAAAATAGGCCCATCTGCCCCCAATGGGGGGCAGATATGGCCAACAGTAATGTGCTCCCATGGGGAGCTACACTTACCCAAGGGGCTGCCTCCCTAAAGAAAACACATGCATACACACACCAATCCCTGGTGCCTAAGTGGTTTCTGCCCCATGGGGGCAGATTGGACTAACAAAAATTGGCCGATCTGCCCCAGAAATGGTCTAAATACAATTTGCCCCCCAGGGGAGCGACCCTTGCCTAATGGGTCGATACCCACCTCTTAAAAAAAAATAATAATAATAATAATTGCCCTTGCGCCTAATTCCCCTCTTCCCCCCCCCCCCCCCCAACCCCCCTCCCCTCGGAGTGACCCTTGCCTACGGGGTCGCGACCCTTGCGTAACATTGGTGCAAAAGATTGACCAAAAATCTGCCGATCTGCCCCCCAGGGGGGCAGAAATGGTCTAAATACAATTTGCCCCCCAGGGGAGCGACCCTTGCCTAATGGGTCGCTCCCCATCTGTAAAACAACAACAACAAAAATCCCCGGTGCCTGGTGGTTTCTGCCCCCCTTGGTGGCAGATCGGCCTAATTAAAATAGGCTGATCTGCCCCCCAGGGGGGCAGAAATGGCCTAAAATAAATTTGCCCCCCAGGGGAACGACCCTTGCCTAAGGGGTCGCTCCCGTTGCGTGAAATTTACGAAGGAAAAAAAAACCTCCCTGGTGTCTAGTGGTTTCTGTCCCCCTTGGGGGCAGATTAGCCTCATAAAAATAGGCTAATATGTCCCCCTGGGGGGTAGAAATGGCCTAAATGTAATTTGCCCCCTAGGGGAGCGACCCTTGCCTAAGGGGTCGCTCCCCACCTCTAAAAACAAAAATAAAACATAAAATAAAATGATCCCTGCTGCCTAGAGGTTTCTGCACCCCCTTTCTTGCCCAAGGGGTCGCTCCCTTTTTGCTTTACAATCTGGCTTTTGAAACGCTGAGAGACTTCAAAGGGAAGGAAATTCATTTCCTTCCCTTTTAAGCCTCTCCGGCCTGCCCCACGTGATCGGAAGAGAAATGCTTTGCATTTCTCTTCCGCTTCCAGCGCGATGGAGGAGGCCTCTGTGATTGTCAGCGCGCGATGCGCGCTGACGTCACAGAGGGTGGGGTCGGGGGTGGAAGGGAAGGGATTCCCCTTCCATCCACGACTGGGGGGAACCGGTGCCTTGGACGAGATCACCTCGTCCAAGGCACAGAAGGGGTTAAAAGGCATGGCATATATAAACAAGAGGAACTAAACTCCATACTGGCATAAGATGTATCAATATGCAAAATCGCAGAAGTGATTCAATAGTAAAGGAGATGACCGCTGAACTCCTCAGGATGTACTAAAATTGCTCAATCTAGGAGATCACATGACAGCCTTAGATCTCCAAGACGCCTTTTTTCATATCCCTATTCACCCCAGCCACTACCAATTTAGAGTGTTACCATTCGGCCTGAGATCAGCTCCTCGAGTGTTCACCAAGGTCTTGGCTCCAGTGGCAGCATATCTCAGACAAAAGAGAGTTCCAGTGTTTCCCTACTTGGGCGATTGGTTCATAAAGGCGAACACAGTGTGCCAAGCAGCCAAAGACACAGCAACATGCTTATCTCTCTTGCAGACCTTAGGCCTCTCAGTCAATTACCAAAAATCACACCTAACTCAGTCAACCAACATCACCTTTCTAGGAGCCGTATTAGATATGGAACAAGCAAAAGCCTTTGCCTATCCAGTCAGTCAGAAGACGTTTAGAAATCTAGCGCTTTGCCTCAACAAAATAGTCAATTTCTGACCAGATCCACAAATCTTTTCTGGGAATGCTCTCCTCTTGCATTAAGTTGATAGCAAACTGCCGTCTCCACATGAGATCACTTCAACAACAATTAGACAGGCAGTGGACACAAATAAACTGATCTTTCGACCACATCATTCAAATAACCCCACCAATGAAGAGGGCCATGAAATGGTGGTTGTAGACGTTACACATCTCAGAGGGTCTCTCCTTCCTGAATCAAATCCCAGAGCATGTTCTGACCACAGATCTATCACCAGACGGATGGTACGTCCATTTCCAGGACCTGACAGTGAGAGGGAAATGGACCACCCAGGAAACAATGCTCCACATCAACTTGCTAGAATTAAAAGGCATTTTCTTACAGCTCAAATCCTTCCTAACCAAGATCAGGGGCTCATCAGTTTTGATCTGAACCGACAACACCGCAAGCACACAACCTCAATAAGCAAGGCGGTACACGCTCACCAGCACTGTCTCTCCAGGCGCAAGAAATATGGAATTGGGCACATCAGCATCACATAACTCTCAAATCAGAACACGTTCCAGGAGTGACCAACCCACTTGTGGACTCAATAAGCAGGGCACAACAACCTGCCATGAGTGGGAGCTCAACCAGACAACTCTCAATCATCTTTTTCTTTGCTGGGACAAGCCCAGTTTGGACCTCTTTCTGGCAACCGCGGAGAGGGTCGTGGGGGAATGCATTTTTGATCAAATGGTCAGGAATATGTTCTTACGCTTTTCCCCCACTTCCACTTATCCTAGGAGTTCTAATGAAAATGAAGAGATCCTTGCGCTCCGAGAAGACTCTAGGGGATCAAAAAGCATGTTGGCTTGAGATGGCATCAAAGTCGTCCGAACAAACACCCAACATTTTTGGTGAGGAACAGGCGCAGACTGCAGTTTTCATCAGCTATTACTAATAGCTCCCAAGTGGCCACGCCAGTTGTGGTTCACAGCACTCTTACTCCTCTCGATGCATCCTCACATTCTGTTGGAACAAATAGCAAATGAATCAAGACCAGGTCCATTACCCCAACCCGACTTCTCTTCGGTTATTGGCCTGACTCCTGAATTCAATGAATTTGCTGAGCTAAATATTCCACCTGATTGTCGTGAATTGCTTGCTAATTCTAGAGCCCAGACTACAAATAAAACATTCAAACTCAAATGGAAAAGGTTCTGTATAGGGTGTAAGGATTCCGACGTCCATCCTCTGACATCCACTCCAGAACAGATACTTCTGTATCTTCTTCACTTGGCAAAATCGGGTCTTTCTGATGGATACAACTACCTATGGATTCCTCACTTATTGAATTCTCCCCCTGTGCCAGCTTTCGACGGAAATCTTCTTCCTAGCTTCCGCACGTCGACGAGGACGTCACAATTGCCCATGCGACGCCGTCTGACGTCATACAGGCAATAAGAGGTCCTCGCCGACGTGCCAACGTCAGCTCCATTTTTTCCTTGCCATTCTAACGACGGTTATTCTTCGAGGGAGCTACTGTTGCTACTCTGCGTAGTTACAGTTACTGTTACTGTTTCTTTCTTCGAGAGAGAAAAAATTTCTCAAAGAAAGTCTGGTTTTAAGCCCTGCAATGAGTGCGGAGGCAAAATGTCAGTGACGGACCCACATACAGACTGTTTGTGGTGTCTCAGCTCCGACCACGACGTTGACAAATGTGACTCTTGTCAACGGATGAATCCGAAGGTGTTAAAAGAGCGAGAGGCGAAGCTCTTTTTGGCGAAGTCCAAGAAAAAAGAAAAGCGGCATCGTCGCAAGTCATCTTCTCCAAAGTCACATCGGCGTCATCGTGACTCCCTGTGTTGTCGTGAATCTCGGTGCCGGTCGAGTAGGGAGAGATTGCGTTCAAGGTCGCCTTCAGCTCGACGCCGTAAAACATGGGAAGTTAGCCCTACCATCTCTCCGCAGACGCCTCTTGCATCACCGGCTTCGCCGGCGTCGCCTTTGAATCCACCATCTGTGTTGAGGTTCCTCAGTGTCAGGAGTTCTCACCAGCTTCTCAGATGCCGGGGCCGGCGCCGATGTCACCACGAGCCCAGGCTCCACAGTATCCGGCTTTCCCGGCCCCAGGAGCCTACAGTTCCGCATTTTTAAATGCGATGTGTGCTATCTTTCAACAGATGGCTCCAGGTGGTGGACCGGCTGGCCCTTCGGGTCCTTTGGCCTTCAACATGGGTGCTCCGGCTCCATTACGACCGGCACCTTTTATGCCCTTCCTTCCTATGGGAGGTGTTGGCTCGGCGCCAGTTCCTATGGCGTCAACTTCGCAGCCGGTGACGCCGAGTAGATCTGCGGGTCCGGCGCCGGAGCGTTCTCCTGCCCATCCTTTGCCTCATACGGCGCCGAAGAAGTCCACGGCGCCGATGGATCCGGCGTCAGATGGATCCGAGGATCGGCGTCAGGCTTCGATGTCGGCTGAAGCCATGTCGACGCCTAGAATTGAAGCCAGGTTGCATTCCAGAAGGCTTGCTCTTTGCCTTCTTGAAGAGCAGGAATATCAGAAGCAGGCATTGGAGGAAGGAGAGATTGAGGAACCTCTGGGGGACCTCCAAGGTTTAGATACAGCTAGTGGTTTGGACACCTCTCCAGAATGGGACTTAACATCTCCTGGAGAGTATACAGAGGAGGCTGCATCATTCCACTCTGTTATAAAGAAAGCAGCTGATTTTTTTGGACCTTCCCTTGCCGGTGTCTGAGCCTAAGCCTAATATTCTAACAGAGGTTTTACATCCTGCTTCTACTGTTGCAGAGCCACTTCTGCCTTTTAATGAGGCTCTGTTAATCCAATTCTGGAAATCTGGAAGAAGCCGGTGTCATCTTCTGCAGTTAATAGATTGGTGGCTTACAGATATCGAGTGGCTCCTGCGGACCCAGGTTTTTTGTCCAGGCACCCAACCCCTGAGAGCCTGGTGGTTCAGGCTTCATGTTCATCCTGGTCTGCCCCAGGTTCTTTTCCGGGTGTGCCTTCAAACAGAGACTCAAAGAAGAGCGATCATTCTTCCAAGAAGGCTTTTTCCTCATGCAGCATGGCTTTAAAATCTACTAATGCTACATGTATTTTGGGGTGATACATCTACGCCCTGATGGATGAGATAGTCGCCCCATGCTGAGGTGCCTCACGAGGTGTTGAATCTGGTCTCCGATGCTCAAGCTGCGGCAACCCAAGTGATCCAGTCTGGGCTGGATACGACTGATTCTGTGGCCAGGGCTATGGGCACTGCTGTGGCTACAAGGAGGCAGGCCTGGCTTCGTTCCTCTGGTTTCTCGTCGGGTGTCCAGTCAGCCCTGCTGGATCTTCCCTTTGATGGGGATAAACTTTTTGGCTCCAAGGTGGACTCTGCCCTAGAGAGATTTAAGGAGAGTAGGGCCACGGCTAAGTCTTTAGGCTTGCAGGCCTCCTCTTCTGTTTCGTCCAGACTCTTTAGAAGATTTAGAGGGTTTGGTCGTGGTTCATCCTCCTCCTTTCGGGGCAGATTTCAACAACAGCCCACCACTGCTCTCTCCTACAGATCGTACAGGGGGAGGGGGAGGGTCCGAACCAGGGGAGCCGCTCAGCAGCACTCTGCCTCTTCCTCTTCCTCTGGAGGGGTGCAGCATGGGAAGCAGCCTTAGTCTTCGACCAATTCCTACTCATATCACTCCTGTAGGGGGGAGGTTATTGAACTTTCTCCGCAAGTGGGAGGATATAACATCAGACTCCTGGGTCACCAGCATTGTGGGGAAAGGCTATGCCCTTCCCTTTCGGGAGTTTCCACCCCCCATCCCGCCCCGCCCTTCCTACTGTTAAGAAGAGCATCTCCTGTTACTAGAACAGGAGGTTCAAATTCTCCTTTCAAAGGATGCGGTGGAGTTGGTTCCAGAGCAGGAGAGGGGTCAGGGTTGTTACTCAAGATACTTCCTGATCCCCAAGAAGGATGGTCGTTTGAGGCCAATTCTGGACCTGAGAATCTTGAATTGGTTCCTCAAACAGGAAAAGTTCAAGATGATGACCCTAGCTCAGGTGCTTTTGGTGCTGAACGAAGGAGATTAGATGGTGTCTGTCGACTTGCAGGATGCTTACATTCATATCCCGATACTCAAGTCGCACAGGAAGTATCTCCGGTTTGTGGTGGGATCGCAGCACTATCAGTTTGCGGTCCTTCCGTTTGGTCTTACTTCAGCACCTCGAGTCTTCACAAAGGTGATGGCGGTGGTTGCAGCAGAGCTCAGAAGGAAGGGGATAGTGGTATTTCCTTACCTGGACGACTGGTTGATCAAAGCCAAGTCTCCGGAGCTCGTGTTGCGTCACCTGCAGTCGACAACCCAGTTGTTGTTCGACCTGGGTTTTTCTGTGAACGTGCCCAAATCTCACCTGGAGCCCTCTCGGCGCCTCCTGTTCATAGGGGCTGTACTGGATACAACATTGAATCGCGCCTTTCCTCCACCTCAGCTAGCGGATTCAGGACATTCAGGCGTTGGTTCCAACGTTTCAAAGTGGAGCGGTCATTCCAGTCCTCAAGGTCCTTCGTCTGCTTGGTATGTTTGCTTCTTGCATTCTGTTGGTCACTCACGCTCGCTGGCACATGAGGGCTCTTCAGTGGTGCCTCCGGAAGCAGTGGTCTGAACACAAAGGAGATCTTGAGGGATCGGTAAAGATCTCAAGGGACGCTGCAGTGGATCTAAGATGGTGGATTGCGAACGGCAATCTTTCTCAAGGAAGGCGGTTTTCACAACCTCCGCCGGTGACCACAGTAATAACAGATGCTTCCACTCTAGGGTGGGGAGCTCATCTGGGGGACCTGGAGGTCAAAGGTCTTTGGTCTCCAGTGGAACAGATGTTTCATATAAACCTGTTGGAGTTGCGGGCAATACGTTTGGCTCTCAAGGCCTTTCTCCCTTCCCTTCGCGGTCAGTCGGTTCAGGTCTTGACGTACAATACTACCGCAATGTGGTATATAAACAAACAGGGAGGAGTAGGGTTGTAGCTTCTCTGCAGAGAAGCTCTGCGGCTATGGTCCTGGGCAAGGGACCATCGGATTTGCTTGGTAGCAAACCATCTGGCCGGAGTCCTGAACGTGCGTGCAGACAGTCTGTCGGCACTTCTCGACCGATCACGAGTGGCATCTTCACCCAGATCTAGTCCGACAGATCTTCCAGATGTGGGGAATCCCTCGGGTAGATCTTTTTGCCACTCGGGAAAACTCGCACTGCCCATTGTTCTGCAGCCTCCAGTATCCGGAGCCAGGAGCATTGGGGGATGCGTTTCAGATGTCCTGGTGCGACCAGTTGCTTACGCGTTTCCCCCCCATACCTTTGATTCCTCGGGTTCTGAGGAAAATTCACCAAGACCGGGCCCAAGTCATCTTAATAGCTCCGGATTGGCCAAGGACGGTATGGTATTCAGATCTTCTCTAACTCTCTCTGTGCCCTCTGCTCTGTCTCCCTCTCAGGGCAGACCTCCTTTCACAATCGCAGGGGCAGGTTTTACACCCCCACCTCCAGAGCCTGCACCTTCATGTCTGGAGATTGAACGGGGCAACCTGAGTTCCTTTTTTCTCTCACCTGAGGTAGTGGATGTTATTTTATCGGCCAGGCGACACTCCACTAAATCTATCTACCACTAGCAGGTGGGCTACATTTGTGTGTTGGTGTGGAGAAAGACAAATTGATCCCTTACGTGCCCACTTATCAGATGTCTTGTCTTTTGCTTTGTCCCTGGCACAGAGGGGTTGTGCAGTGGCTTCAGTGAAGGGCTATTTGTCGGCCCTATCAGCCTTTCTGTGTCTTCCAGACCAACCTTCCTTATTTAAATCTCCTTTAGTATTAAGATTTTTAAAAGGTCTCATCAATAAATTTCCTCCCACTCCTTTCATTATGCCTCAGTGGGATTTAAATCCAGTCTTAACTTTTCTTATGGGCTTGCCGTTTGAGCCAATGCATTCTTGCCCTATAAGGTTATTAGTTTTGAAGACTGTTTTCCTTGTTGCAATTACTTCAGCTAGAAGAGTGAGTGAGCTGCAGGCTCTTTCTGTTAACCCCCCTTATACATCCTTCTATGTAGATAAGGTGGTGTTGAGGACCAAGGCTGCTTTCTTACCGAAGGTTGTTTCACACTTCCGTATGGGCCAATCTATTACTCTCTCCTCTTTTTATCCTCCACCTCATCCTTCAAAAGAGGAAGAAAGACTACATCGTTTGGACCCGAGAAGAGCGCTGAGCTTCTTCGTGGACAGAACGAATGAGTTTAGACTGGAGGATCAACTCTTCATCGGGTACGTGGGAAAGAGGAGAGGAACGGCAGTCCACAAGAGAAAACTCTCCAGGTGGGTCAATCTTTGCATTAAGCTGTGTTATTCTCTGGCAAAGAAGGAACCCCCTGATGGAATAAGAGCTCATTCTATCAGAGCTAAGTCGGCCTCTTCGGCTTTGGCTAGGGGTGTTCCTGTGGTTGACATCTGCAAGGCCGCAACTTGGTCATCCCTCCATACTTTTGCAAAACATTATTGCTTAGATTCAGAGGTTAGGAGGGATGGCCATTTTGCACGGTCAGTGCTGCAGGATTTCTTGGTTTGACCATTCAGGCACCCTCCTCCGAGTGCAGTACTGCTTTGGGACTCTATTCAATAAGTGAGGAATCCACAGGTAGTTGTATCCATCAGAAGAACGAGTTGCTTACCTTCGGTAACGCCTTTTCTGGTGGATACATTAAAAACTTTTTTTCCCAAATCCTCAACCTCCAGCAGAAAGAGCACTACATTCCGTAGATGTCTCAAATTCTACATACAAAAGACTAGCAGCTTTCGCAAAGCAGATCAATTGTTTGTAGGCTATGGACAACTAAAAAAGGAATATCCTGTTACCAAATAGACTATAGCTCGGTGGATTGCCACCGCCATACAATTTTGTCATCAGCTAGCAAGGAAAACCACTGACAACCAACGCCAAAGCCCACTCCACCAGAGCTGTCTCCACCTCCACAGCTGTCTTTGCAGGAGTGCCTATACAACAAATATGTAGAGCGGCAACGTGGTCTAGTAGGTACACCTTCAGTCCACACTACTTCCTAGATGCCGCAGACAGGATGGACACAGCAGTTGGACAAGCAGTTCTATGGAATTTATTTGCATAAGGTGAGACAGTTATTTTTTTTACCCACTATATATATATATATATATATATATATATATATATATATATATATATATATGTATGTATATATGTGTATATATGCATGGGTTCAATGGCATGTGTAGTTGCAGATACACATGCTATGCATAGCTCTTCCGACATCTAGTGTTGGGCTCAGAGTGTTACAAGTTATTTTTTTTCGAAGAAGTCTTTTCGGAGTCACGGGATCGAGCAGCGGCTCCTCTCGGTTACAGCGCGCATGAGCATCGACTCCATTGTTTGTTTTCTTTCCGCTGTTGGGTTCTGACGTGTTTCCTCTCGCTCTGGAGATTTCGAATCGGAAAACCTTAGAAACCCTATTTAATCGTTTGTATTGTTTTGATCATGTTTCCCATCCAGCATTGAACCAATAGTTCTGTTGAAATCTTCATTTTGCCCTTCGGGACGCGTGTGCCCGATTCGGACTCCATTTCAATTTTGCCCTCAGTGCCACGCGAAGTACCCATATACAGACCAACATCTGGTTAGTAATTTGTGCCTTTCTTCGGACCATCAAGAGGAAGATTGCGAAGCCTGTCTATCGTTTCGATTAATGAAGACCTTGAGAGATTGCAGGGCCCGAAAACTAGAAATGGCATCAAAAAGCACTGAACATCTCGACGTCATGGAGGAAGAGCAGGCGCAGACCACAGTCTCCATACAAGACACAGACTCCGAGTAAGAAGCAGAAGATGATAGACCCATCACAGCTCGTCAGCACGTGAGACCGTCTGCCCCTATGCCCACATATAAAAAACAACTGAAGGCCTTGGGTGCACCACTGCCGGAAGGCCATGTTTTGACCTGAAAAAAGACTGCTGGCGACCAACCTTATGGATCGGGGCTGAAAAAGGCCACTCCTCCATCCACTTCGGAGTCGAGCAAGTCAGTTAAAACTTCCACCTCGGACTCCAGTAAGCAACCTCACTCTTCAGAGTCGAAAATTCGACGCCCAGCTTTGGAGCCGAAACAACTGACTTTGTTTTTGGGACCGAAAAAGATCACCAAACTTCGGAGCCGAAAAAGTCCTCCTACACAGAGGAAAAAGGACTTTTGAGTAAATTAAAGCAAATCTCGAAGCCCAATCAACAATCTCACAAAGATTCTGAAGAAGAGACTGAGATTGAGTCAATATTGGAGGTTATGGATGAAAGGCAATCAAGAATCCATATACATAAAGAGACTGATCGAATCAAATCATCACTGCACCTCTTTTAAAGAGAGCTTGCCTTTCAAGAGGAGTTAGACTCTGCTCAACCACCAGCAAAAGTGCAGAAACAAAAGGAGAAACCAGTACCTCTCCCTACTTCTCCTCCTCACTCTCCACAGCTTTCTTTTTCACCTCACAATAGTCCACCACCATTGCCGTCTCCAACACACTCATTAGTCTCTCATGGAGCTATGGTGGAGCCGTGGGATCTCTGACCCTGATCCCATTCGCGATAATGATCCTGATCTATACCCCTCCTAACTTTCTCCACCAGAAGACTACTGCCTACACTCATGTAATCTCTAGGGCAGCTGCTTATCTTAGGGTGCTTATGCAAACAACCCCTGGAAGAGGATTGGTTTATTCAACACTCTGAGAGACACTGTATCTGGGGTGAGTGGAAGATGATGTTGCCTGGAATGGTTAAACATGCTGAAAATGATTTTAGTAAGCCTGTCAAAGTTAGAGTCATTACTCCTAGAATTGACAAAAAATATAAACCTGCCCCTACGGACCCAGACTACATCACACATCAGGTTCCTCCGGACTCCGTGGTAGTTATCGTGGCTAGAAAAAAAAGCTAACAGCCAGTCATCAGGAGATGCTCCTCCTCCTGATAAGGACAATTTGATGCTGCTGGCAAAAGAGTATCCGTGCAAGCGGCTAACCAATGGAGAATTGCCAGTTCTCAAGCACTTCGGGCCAGATACGATAGAGCCCATTGGGATGAGATGCAAGAATTTATACAGCACTTCCCAAAAGAGCGTCAAAAAAGGGCACAACAGGTAGTAGAAGAGGGACAGGCTATAAGTAATAACCAGATAAGGTCTGCCCTCGATGCTGCTGATACAGCGGCAAGGAGTGTCAACAGTGCCATTACAATTAGAAGGCATGCATGGCTACGCTCCTCTGGTTTTAAACCAGAAATTCAACAGGCCTTACTTAAATGTTTCTTATCTAAAGGCATATTATTTGGCCCTGAAGTAGACACCACTATAGAAAAACTGAGAAAAGACTCAGATACTGCAAAGGCAATGGGGGCAGTATATACCACACCATATAGAGACTCCTTTCGCAGACCACAGTTTAGAGGAGGTGTAAGGAAATGCCTCCTTGGCATGGTTACCCCCTTACTTTTTGCCTTTTGCTGAAGCCAGTTATAATTGAAAATGTGCTGGGACCCTGCTAACCAGGCCCCAGCACCGGTGTTGTGTTCTTTCCCTAAACTGTACCTGTGCTTCCACAATTGGCACAGCTCTGGCACTCAGCTAAGTCCCTTGTAAATGGTACCCCTGGTACCAAGGGCCCTGATGCCAGGGAAGGTCTCTAAGGGCTGCAGAATGTCTTATGCCACCCTGGGGACCCCTCACTCAGCACATGCACACTGCCTCACAGCTTGTGTGTGCTGGTGAGGAGAAAATGACTAAGTCGACATGGCACTCCCCTCAGAGTTCCATGCCAACCTCACACTGCCTGTGGCATAGGTAAGTCACCGTCTAGCAGGCCTTACAGCCCTGAGGCAGGGTGCACTATACCACAGGTGAGGGCATATGTGCATGAGCACTATGCCCCTACAGTGTCTAAGCAAAACCTTAGACATTGTAAGTGCAGGGTAGCCATAAAGAGTATATGGTCTGATAGTTTGTCAAACACAAACTCCACAGTTCCATAATGTCTACATTGAAACCTGGGAAGTTTGGTATCAAACTTCTTAGCAGAATAAAATGCACACTGATGCCAGTGTGGATTGTATTGTAAAATACACCCAGAGAGCATCTTAGAGATACCCCCTGAATACCAGTCCGACTGCTTTTGCTAGGCTGACCAGTTTCTTCCAGCCTGCCACAACCAGACGAGTTGCTGGCCACATGGGGAGAGTGCCTTTGTCACTCTGTGGCCAGGACAAAGCCTGTACTGGGTGGAGGTGCTTCTCACCTCCCCCTGCAGGAACTGTAACACCTGGTGGCGAGGCTCAAAGGCTCATGCCTTTTTGTTACAGCACCCCAGGACATCCCATCTAGTGGAGATGCCCGCCCCCCCCGGCCACTGCCCCCACTTTTGGTGGCAAGACTGGAGGAGATAATAGGGAAAACAAGGAGGAGTCACCCACCAGTCAGGACAGCCCCTAAGGTGTCCTGAACTGAGGTGACCCCGGCCTTTAGAAATCCTCCATCTTGAGATTGGAGGAATTCCCCCAATAGGATTAGGGATGTGCCCCCCTCCCCTCAGGGATGAGGCACAAAGAGAGTGTAGCCACCCTCCAGGACAGTAGCCATTGGCTACTGCCCCCCAGACCTAAACACCCCCCTAAATTTATTATGTCGGGCCACCCCAGAACCCAGGAAATCAGATTCCGGCAACCTGAAACAAGGACTGCTGACCTGAGAGCCCTGCAGAGACGACGGAGACGACCACTGCTTTGGCCCCAGTCCTACTGGCCTGTCTCCTGACTCGAAGAAAACTGCAACAGCGACGCATCCGACAGGGACCAGCGACCTCTGAAGCATCAGAGGACTGCCCTGAACCAGAGGACCAAGAAACTCCAGTGAGCAACGGCTCTGCTCAACAACAGCAACAACTTTGCAACTTTTAAAACCTCACTCTTCCTGCCGGAAGCGTGAGACTTCACCCTCTGCACTTGACCCCCCCCACTCCCTTCCCTCCCTGGCTAGAGCTTAAGATAACCAACACTACAGGGAGGACTCCCAGGTGACTGCGACCTCGTAAATAACCCAAGACGACCCCCCTGGACCCCCACAGCGACGCATGCAGAGAGAATCCAGAGGCTCCCTCTGACCGCGACTGCCTGTAACAAGGAACCCAATGCCTGGACCAAGCACTGCACCTGCAGCCCCCAGGACCAGAAGAAACCAAACCTCCATGCAGGAGTGACCCCCAGGCGACCCTCTGCCTAGCCCAGTCAGTGACTGGCCCGAGAAGCCCCCCTATGTCCTGCCTGCACCGCTAGAGTGACCCCCAGGGTCCCTCCATTGATTCCAGTACAAAACCCGACGCCTGCTTTGCACATTGCACCCAGCCGCCCCTGTGCCGCTGAGGGTGTGTTTTGTGTGCCTACATTGTGTCACCCCCTGGTCTGCCCTCCGAGGACGCGAGTACTTACCTGCTGGCAGACTGGAACCGAAGCACCCCTGTTCTTCATAGGCGCCTATGTGTTTTGGGCACCTCTTTGACCTCTGCACCTGACCGGCCCTGAGCTGCTGGTGTGGTAACTTTGGGGTTGCCTTGAACCCCCAATGGTGGGATGCCTTTGCCCAGGAACTTAAACTTGTAAGTGTCTTACTTACCTGACAAATTAACCATTACTTACCTCCCCCCAGGAACGGTTGATTTTTGCGCTGTGTCCACTTTTAAAATAGCTTATTGCCATTTTTAATAAAACTGTGTATGCTAGTGCTCTAATTCAAAGTTCCTAATTTACCTGTGTGGAGTACCTTGCATTTTATGTATTTACTTCAAATCTTGAACTTGTGGTTCTTAAAATAAAGAAATATATTTTTCTATATAAAAACTATTGGGCTGGAGTTAAGTCTTTGAGTGTGTGTTCCTCATTTATTGCCTGTGTGTGTACAACAAATGCTTAACCCTACTCTCTGATAAGCCTACTGCTCGACCACACTACCACAAAATAGAGCATTAGAATGATCTCTTTTTGCCACTATCTTACCTCAAAGGGGAACCCTTGGACTCTGTGCACACTATCTCTTCTTTGATATAGTATATACAGAGCCAACTTGCTACAGGAGGATTTAAGCCACACTCCACTGACGCTTCTACCTCCCAGACAAAGCAGGGACAACAAACTCAATATCAGAGGGGGATTTAGAGGGCCCTACAGAGGACAATTTTTCAGGAACAGAGGCAAGTTCCAAGCCTCAAAACAAGCCACTACACCATCTAAGCAGTGACTTCCTTCCCATCCCTCCACTCCACACATCTCCTATGGGGGGGAAGACTACAGCAGTTCCACTCATTGGCAAAATATCACCACAGACATTTGGTTGTTATCAATTATCCGAAATGGCTGTTGCCTAGAATTAATCTCCACCCCTCCAAACATTCCACCACGTTGCCACAAATTGTCCCCAGAACACAACGTTCTGCTGCAACAAGAGGTACAATCTCTACTATTAAAATAAGCAATAGAATTGGTTCCACATTCTCCAAAGGGAACAGGAGTATACTCACTATAGTTCCTCATTCCCAAAAAAGATGGCACCCTCAGGCCCATCTTGGACCTCAGGCCTCTCAATCTATACATCCTGTCAGAACATTTTCAGATGGTAACTCTTTAGGATGTCATTCCACTACTACAAAAACTAGATTACATGACTGCTTTAGACCTCGAGATGCGTATTTCCATATACCCATCTATCCAGCTCACAGAAAATACCTCAGGTTCATCATAGCAGGAAAACATTACTTGTTCAAAGTTTTGCCATTCGGCATAACGGCTCCAATAGTGTTCACAAAATGTCTAGCAGTAGTAGCAGCCTACGTAAGAAGACGACACATTCATGTCTTTCCATATGTAGACGATTGGCTAATAGAATCAAGCAATTTTACACAATGCCAACAACACACTCAATATGTGATAAAAACCCTACGTACACTAGGGTTCACTCTCAATGAACAAACATCACACCTTCAACCAGCACAAATACAACCTTACCTAGGTGCTATTCTAAATACTCAAAAAGCCCTAGCATATCCAAATACACAAAGGATACAAGCTTTCTAAAATCTCATCCCACACATACAGCCAAATCAACATTATACTGTAGGATTTGTCATGAAAATTCTAGGGATGATGGCATCTTGCATAGCCTTAGTTCCACATGCAAGACTAAACATGAGGCACTTACAACACTACCTCTCACAACAATGGTCTCAGGCACACGGTCAACTTCAAGATCTGGTGTTGATGGACCGACAAACGCATATGTCCCTTCAATGGTGGAATCTCAGCAATCTAATGAAGGGGCGGTCATTTCAAGGCCCTGTGCCTCGGACCATAATCACTACAGACGCATCCATGATACGTTGGGGAGCTCATCTCAACAATCGTACCATTCAAGGGGAATGGGATGCCAAACAGAAACAGCTTCACATAAATCACCTAGAATTATTAGCTGTATTTCTTGCCCTACAAGTGTTTCAACCTCTTTTCAAACAGAAGACTGTTGTAATGAAAATAGACAACATGACAACCATGTACTACCTCAACAAACAAGGCGGGACACATTCATCTCCACTATCCCTACTAGCCCAAACAATGTGGAAATGGGCAATTCACAATCACATTCATCTATTAGCACAATACATTCCAGGGATAGACAATCAGCTGGCAGATATCCTAAGCAAGAATTACCAACAATCTCCCGACTGGGAGATTCACGCATAAATACTTAAAAAGTACTTTTAAAAGTGGGGGACAATAGAAATAGACCTATTCGCAACACGCAAAAACGCAGAATGCCAAAACTTCACATCCAGACACCCACATCCCCTATCCAAGGGCAATGATCTATGGATCAATCGGTCAGGGATATTTGATTATGCTTTTCCCCCTCTCCCACTCCTTCCCTTTCCAGTCAGCAAACTACATCAAACCTCACTCACCATGATACTCATAGCCCCAACGTGGGCACGTCGGCATTGGTACACAACACTCCTAGACCTGTCTGTAGTACCTCATTCCAAACTCCCAAACAGACTGATTTGTTAACACAGAACAAAGGTCAAATAAGGCACCCAAACCCCAATGCTCTCAATCTAGCGATTTGGCTCCTAAAGTCATAGAGTTTGGTTATCTAAAGCTTCCATCAGAATGTATGGAAGTAATTAAACAAGCAAGTAAACCTACTACTAGACAATGTTATGCAAACAAGTGGAAAAGAGTTGTCTACTACTGTCAATCTAAAAACACTGATCCAGTTACAGCATCTATACAAGATATTGTATGCTATTTACTTCATTTTCAGAAATCAAATCTAGCTTTCTCATCCATCAAAATCCACCTTACTGCAATATCTGCTTACTTACAACCTATTCAACACACTTCTTTATTCAGAGTCCCTGTTATTAAAGGCTTCATGGAAGGATTAAAACACATTATTCCACCCAGAACACCACCTGTAACTTCTTGGAATTTAAATATCATACTTACCAGACTCATGTGCCCACCTTTTGAACCCATGCGCTCTTGTCAAATTCAGTTTTTAACATGGAAGGTTGCCTTCCTTGTAGCTATTACTTCTTTAAGAAGAGTTAGTAAAATATAAGCATTCACTCTTGAAGAACCTTTTTTCCTAGTACACAAACATAAAGTTGTACTCGCAACAAATCCAAAATTTCTACCAAAAGTAGTATCTCCTTCTCACCTCAACCAAACAGTGGAATTGCCAGTCTTCTTTCCACAGCCAGACTCTGGCTGGCAGAAAGAGCTCTTCATACTCTAGATCTCAAAAGAGCTCTTATGTACTATATAGACAGAACTAAAGACTTTAGTAAAACAAAATAACTTTTCATTGCTTTTCAACAACCACATAAAGGCAATCATATATCAAAACAAGGATTAGCAAGATGGATTGTTAGATGCATACAAACATGCTATATCAAAGCAAAAAGACAACGTTTAATCACTCCTAAAGCACATTCTACAAGAAAGAAAGGTGAGTCAATGGCATTTTTAGGAAACATACCAATGGCTAATATATGTAAAGCAGCCAAATAGTCAACTCCTCATACATTTACAAAACACTACTGTGTTGTTCTTTTACAGCAACAAGCAACTGTAGGTCAAGGGATCTTAAGAGCACTATTTCAAACAACTTCAACTCCTACAGGCTAGCCACCGCTATTTCTGATGGATACAACTACCTGTGGATTCCTCACCTAATGAATTCTCCCCATGCGTAGCATTCAACGGAAACTGCTCTGTAGCTCTGCACGTCGGCGAGGACGTAAAAATTGCCCGACTCCACGCGGCGCCGCCTGACGTCATCGTGGCAATATGAGGCCCTCGCCGGCGTCCGTTCCCTTTTTTCTGTGCCTTCGATAACGGTTACTTTTCTAGCTACCTGTATCGTTCGCTCTTCGGAAGGGATACTTTGTGGTTTTCTCGACATGTCGGCTCCGAAGAAGTCAGGTTTTAAACCCTGCAGAGAGTGACTGATCCCCACAACGACTGCCTTTAGTGCCTGAGTTCGGATCATGACGTCGAGGAATGTGATTCATGCCAAAAGATGAATCCGAAGGCCTTGAAGGAACACAAGGCTAAGCTGTTCTTAGCCAAGCCGAAGAAAGAGAGGAAGCGCCACCATGGTTCGTCTTCAGGGAAGTCGAGTCATAAGAAAAGGCGTCATCGTGACTCTAGGCGTCGGTCCAGGAGCTGGTTGGAGTCGAGGTCTCCGTCGACTCGACGCCGTAAGTCTTGGGAAGTCAGCCCGACGGTGTCACCACAGCCAGTGACTCTGCAGACGTCCCAGGCGCCGTCAGTCTTTGAGGTGGTGGAGCCTCAAAGTCATCAGGCTTCTCCGGAGCATCCAGGGGTGCAGGAGTCAAGCCCGGTGCCGGCCCCGTCTCCTCAGGGCTATCCTACGTTTCCGGCTCCGGGGACGGATCTGGCGGCATTTCTAAAGGCCATGTTTACCATATTCCAGAATATGACACCGGGAGGTGGTGCACCGGCTGGCCCCACTGGTCCTCTGGCATTCAATCTGGGCCTTCCGGCTCCGTACAGGCCGTTCTGTCTGGCAGGAGATTCTAATCAGACGCCTATGCCGGCGGCGCAGCCGTCGAGGGAGAGACCTTCAACACTGTTGTCGGATGAGATCGAGCCTCGAGGCCGGATGACGTCGTCGGATGCAGGGCCTTTGTCCATGACGCTGATGGATCCGAAGATCCTATCATGACGCCTTCTCTGCGCCATTCACCGACGTCGTTGCACTCAATGTTGACGCCGGGGTTGGAGGCCAAGTTAAGATCCAGAAGGAAGGCCCTCAGGTTGCTGGAGGAGAGGGAATACCAGCAGAAAATCCTTGAGGAGGGGGAGATTGCTGATCCCCCAGAGTGAGTTTCCAGTATTGGATACAGCAAGTGTTCTTGATACTTCCCCAGAATGGGATCTGGCCTCCCCAGGGGAGTACACGGAGGAGGCAGGCACCTTTCACTCAGTCATCAGGAAGGTTGCAAGTTTCTTGGAACTTCCCTTACCTACAGCTCAGGTTAAGACCAACCTTTTGACGGAAGGACTGCACCCTGCTACAGCCATTGCGGATCCTCTTGCCATTTAATGGGGCTCTTATGGAACCAATAGAAGAGGTGTGGAAGAAGCCTGTCGCCACCTCAGCTGTGAGCAGGTCGGTGGCCAGACGATATAGGTCTGCACCTGGAGACCCTGAGTTTTTGTCCTAGCATCCATCTACAGAGAGTCTGGTCGTGCAGGCATCCTGTTCTTCGCGGTCTGCTCCTGGCTCTTTTCCGGGAGTTCCATCTGACCGAGAATCCAAGTTTCTGGAACAGTCTCCCAAGAAAGTGTTTTCATCGTGTAGCATGGTGTTAAAATCTGCCAATGCTACCTGCATTCTTGGCAGGTACATACACGCTACAATGGACGCGGCGAAGACAGTTTTACCAGATATGCCCCAGGACTTGCATGGCCTACTTTCAGATGCCCAGGCAGCGGCTACGCAAGTCATTCAGTCAGGGCTGGATACCACGGACTCTGTTGCAAGAGCCATGGGGACCTCTGTTGTCACCAGGTGCCATGCTTGGTTGCGCCCTTCTGGATTTTCTTCAGACGTTCAAGCCACGTTGTTGGATTTGACTTTTGATGGGGCGAAATTGTTTCGGTCTAAAGCGGACTCTGCGCTAGAGCGCTTTAAGGTATGTAGGGCCACTGCTAGGTCGTTGGGCCTGCAGGCTGCTTCCACCCCATTTCAATTGTTTAGGCGGCTGCGAGTTTTTGGAAGAGGAACTTCCTTTCGTGGGAGATCGCAGCAGCCAGGGCAGCAGTCTTCAAGCCTCCCTTATCGATCATTTAAGGGGCGGGGTAGGGTCCACACTAGAGGGGCCCCCCAGCAGCAGCACCCTTCCTCTTCCTCAGGAGAGATGCCACAAGGAAAGCAGCCCTAGTCCTCTTCCCATTGTCTCTCATGTCTCTCCAGTAGGGGGGAGGCTTTCTCTTTTTCTTCCCATGTGGGAGTCCATAACATCAGATTCCTGGGTCATCAGTGTGGTGAGAGAAGGCTATGCTCTTCCCTTTCGGGAGATTCCCCTTCCCTTCCCTCCCCATTCTTCCTTTTGTTCAGAAGATCATCTTCTGTTGCTAGAACAGGAGGTTCTGTCCCTATTGTTGAAAGGCGCAGTGGAGTTGGTTTCAGAGCAGGAGAGGGGTCAAGGATGTTATTCAAGGTACTTTCTGATCCCCAAAAAGGATGGTCGTCTGAGGCCTATCTTGGACCTGAGGATTTTGAATTGGTTCCTCAAGCAGGAGAAATTAAAAAGGCTGACTCTAGCACAGGTGCCTATGGTGTTGAACAAGGAGGATTGGATGGTGTTGGTCGACTTGCAGGATGCTTATTTCCACATTCCCATTCTCAAGTCGCACAGGAAGTATCTACAGTTTGTGGTGGGATCGCAGCACTACTAGTTTGCGGTCCTTCCATTTGGTCTTACTTCCGCGCCTCGGGTCTTCACGAAGGTGATGGCGGTTGTTGCAGCAGACCTCAGGAGGAAAGGGATAGCGGTATTCCCTTACCTGGACAATTGGTTTTTCAAAGCCAAGTCTCCGGGGCTTGTGTTGCATCATCTGCAGCTGGCAACCCAGTTGTTGTTCAGTCTGGGCTTTTCAATAAATGTGCCCAAGTCTCACCTAGAGCCCTCTCAACGCCTCCTGTTCATAGGGGCAGTACTGGACACTAAATTGAATCAGGCTTTTCCTCCGCCACAGCGAATCCAGGACATTCAGGCGTTGATTCCAATGTTTCAAGAAGGAGCGGTTGTTCCAGTCCTCAAGGTCCTTCGTTTGCTCGGCCTGTTAGCTTCTTGCATTCTGTTGGTCACTCATGCACGCAGGCACATGAGGGCTCTTCAGTGGTGCCTCTGCAGGCAGTGATTTCAACACAGAGGGGATCTCGGGGAATCGATAAAGATCTCCAGAGACGCTGCGGCGGATCTCCGATGGTGGGCTGCGGACGACAACCTGTCTCAAGGAAAGCCGTTTTCGTTGCCTCCTCCGGTGACCACAGTGATAACAGATGGCTCCACTTTGGGGTGGGGAGCCCATCTGGGGGACCTGGAGATCAAGGGTCATTGGTCTCCAGTGGAGCAGATGTTTCCTATCAATCTGCTGGAACTGCGGGCGATTTGTTTGGCCCTCAAGGCCTTCCTCCCTTCGCGGTCAGTCGGTTCAGGTTCTAACGGATAACACGACTGCGATGTGGTATATCAACAAGCAGGGAGGTGTAGGGTTGTACCTTCTTTGCAGAGAGGCTCTGCGACTCTGGTCCTGGGCTCAGGACCATCGGCTTTGCATAATAGCAAACCATCTGGCCGGGGTTCAAAACGTGCGTGCGGACAGTCTGTCGGTTCTTTTCAGACGATCACGAGTGGCGTCTTCATCCGGATCTGGTTCTTTACATCTTTTGGATGTGGGGTTTTCCCAGGATAGACCTATTTGCCACTCGGGAGAACGCGCACTGCCCGTTGTTCTGCAGCCTTCAGTATCTGACGCAAGGAGCGTTTGGGGACGCGTTTCAGATGTCCTGGTGCGACCAGTTGCTTAACGCGTTTCCCCCTCATACGCTTGATTCCTCAGGTTCTGAGGAAGATTCGCCAAGACGGGGCCCAACTCATTCTAATAGCTCCAGATTGGCCACGAAGGGTGTGGTACGCAGACCTACTCCAACTCTCGCTGTGCCCTCCGCTCCGTCTCCCTCTCAGGGCAGACCTCCTCTCGCAATCGCAGGGGTGGGTTCTACACCCCCACCTCCAGAGCCTGCACCTTCATGCCTGGAGATTGAACTGGGCAATCTGAGTGCTTTTTCTCTCCCGCCAGAGGTGGTGGACGTTCTTTTATCAGCCAGGCGACACTCCACCAAATTGGTTTATGCGAGCAGGTGGGCTAAATTCATTCATTGGTGTGGAGAGCAACAAATTAATCCCTTAAGTGCCCATCTATCAGATATATTGTTATTTGCTTTGTCGTTGGCGCAGCGTGGTTGTGCTGTGGCCACTGTTAAAGGCTATCTTTCGGCCCTGTCTGCCTTCTTATGTCTTCCTGATCAACCCTCTGTTCAAATCCCCTTTAGTATTAAGGTTCTTGAAGGGGCTTACTAATAGGTTTCCTCCCACTCCTTTTATCATGCCCCATTGGGACTTAAATCTGGTGTTGACTTTTTTGATGGGCTCTCCCTTTGAGCCACTTCATTCTTGTCCCTTGAGGTATTTGTTTTTAAAAACTGTGTTTGACAGCCATCACGTCGGCTAGACGTGTAAGTGAGCTCCAGGCGCTTTCTGTTCATCCGCCGTTTACATCTTTTCATAAAGACAAGGTGGTTTTGAGGACCAGGGTGGCTTTCCTCCCCAAGGTAGTGTCTCCGTTTCACTTGGGACAATCCATCACTCTCTCGACATTCTACCCTCCTCTGCATCCATCTAAGGAGGAGGAAAGACTCCATTGTCTGGACCCCAGGAGGGCTCTCAGCTTTTACATTGACAGGACGAGAGAGTTCCGCTTGGATGACCAACTCTTAATTGGATACGTGGGGAAGAGGAAGGGGAAGTCCGTCCACAAGCGAACGCTGTCCAGGTGGTTCGTTCTTTGTATTAAAATATGTTACTCATTGGCGAAGAAGGATCCTCCTGAGGGGATCAGGGCCCATTCCACTAGGGCCAAGTCAACCTCATCGGCTCTGGCCAGAGGTGTTACATTTGTAAGGCCGCAACTTGGTCTTCCCGCCACACCTTTGTAAAGCATTATTGCTTGGATTCGGAGGTGCGGAGGGATGGCCATTTTGCGCGGTCTGTGCTGCAGGAGTTCCTGGTGTGACCAGACGGCCACCCTCCTCCGAGGTGGTACTGCTTTGGGACTCTATTCATTAGGTGAGGGATAAACAGGTAGTTGTATCCATCAGAAGAGCAAGTTACTTACCTTCGGTAATGCTTTTTCTGGTGGATACACTAGCTACCTGTGGATTCCTCACGGTCCCTCCCGCCTCCCCGTTGTCTGTCTGGTCATACCGGGATCACCTTGGGTGTGCATTTCTCGGTTTTAATTTTGTATATTTGTATATATGTACATACATGTTCGATGGCATGTGTAGCTGCAGATACACATGCTGTGCACATCCTGCCATCTGGTGTTGGGCTCGGAGTGTTACAAGTTGTTTTTCTTCGAAGAAGTCTTTTCGAGTCACAAGACCGAGGGACTCCTCCCATTTCGACTCCATTGCGCATGGGCGTCGACTCCATCTTAGATTGTTTTTTTTCCGCCATCGGGTTCGGACGTGTTCCTTTTCGCTCCGTGTTTCGGGTCGGAAAGTTAGTTAGAATCTCGGAAAAATCGTCGGTATTGTTTGCGTTCGGTATCGGGTTAGTTACAACAGATCGACACCGAATTAAGAAGAGCTCCGGTGGCCCTCCGGGGTTTTCTTCCATCCCCGTTGGGGCCTGGTCGGCCCGGCCATGTGTCTCTTCAAGGCTGATGGAACGGACCCCATTCCGCTTCTGTCCAGAATGCCATAACAAATATCCATATAGAGATCAACATCTGGTCTGTAACTTGTGTTTATCACCAGAACACAAGGAGGATACTTGTGAGGCCTGTCGAGCGTTTCGGTCCAGGAAGACACTCAGAGACCGAAGAGCAAGAAGACTGCAAATGGCGTCGGCGCCGACAGGACAAGAGCGTTTCGAGGAGGAGGAAGAAACATTCTCCACCCAGGAGTCGGACTCTGAGGAGATCGATCCTGAGGAAACGCCGAAAACCGTGAGTAAGACGTCGAAAACAAAAACTCACGAGAAAAGCGCTAAAGCCCAGGGGACACCACCGCCAACAGGCCATGGCTTAACCCGAAAAGTAGGTGACCGTTCATCGGCACCGAAAAAGGGCGAGCTGGTGTCGAAGTCATCCGACTCCGGTCGAGATACCGGCACACAGCAATCTCGGGCCTGAGATAGTGGCTCAGAGAAGATTCGGCACCGAGACAGCGGCACCGAAACGGGTCGGCACCGAGAGAGCACGACGCCGAAAGTAAAAAAACGTTTCGTCGGAGCTGAAAAAAGCAGCCGAAAAGGTTTCAGTACCGAAATATCCGGCCTCGGAACCGAAAACAAGTTCCTACACTGAGGAACAAGGACTGTCCACACAAATGAAGACACATAGATTTGGACAGGAATTATAGGCAATCGAGCCAGATCACACACAAAGACAGCTCTTTATTCAAAAAGATACAGGGAAGATCAGCACTCTTCCTCCAGTCAAAATGAAACGCAAGCTTGCCTTCCAAGACAAAGACAAACAGCCACATGCAAAGGTGGCTAAACAAGTAACACCACCACCATCCCCACATCACTCTCCGCAACCATCACCGGTAGCCACTCCACCAATGATGCCATCTCCAACTCATACAGGAATGAGTCAAGATGACCCTGACGCATGGGACCTTTATGACGCACCAGTGTCAGACAATAGTCCAGAATGCTATCCAGCTAAACCATCGCCACCAGAGGATAGTACAGGCTACGCACAAGTGGTGTCAAGAGCAGCTACATTTCATAATGTCAGCCTTCATTCAGAGCCCATTGAAGACGACTTTCTTTTTAATACACTGTCGTCCACACACAGCCAATATCAGAGTCTTCCTATGCTACCCGGAATGCTAAAACACTCCAAACAAGTGTTTGAGGAGCCTGTTAAAGGGAGAGCCATTACTCCAAGAGTAGATAAAAAATATAAACCGCCACCAACAGACCCAGTGTACATTACACAACAGCTAACACCAGACTCTGTTGTAGTGGGAGCAGCGCGCAAAAGAGCCAACTCTCATACTTCAGGAGATGCACCACCTCCAGATAAAGAAAGTCGAAAATTCGATGCTGCAGGCAAAAGGGTGGCGGCACAGGCAGCAAACCAGTGGCGTATTGCAAATTCGCAAGCTTTGCTAGCCAGATATGATAGGGCCCATTGGGATGAGATGCAACACCTTATTGAACATTTACCCAAGGAGTTCCAAAAAAGAGCGCAGCAAGTAGTAGAAGAAGGACAGGGTATCTCAAATAATCAGATACGGTCAGCAATGGATGCTGCAGACACAGCTGCTAGAACTGTCAACACAGCTGTAACAATAAGAAGACATGCATGGCTGCGTACATCAGGATTTGAACCAGAGATACAGCAAGCTGTGCTGAATATGCCATTCAACGGACAGCAGTTGTTTGGGCCGGAAGTGGACACTGCGATCGAAAAACTTAAAGCCCCTGACACGGCCAAAGCCATGGGCGCACTCTACTCCCCACAGAGCAGAGGCACATTTCGAAAGACACAATTTCGAGGGGGGTTTCGAGGGCAAACCACAGAAGTCACAGCCTCACAAACAAAGCCCACTTACCAGAGCCAGTATCAGCGGGGAGGTTTTCGGGGACAATATAGAGGGGGACAATTTCAAAGGAACAGAGGAAAGTTCCAAGGTCCCAAAACTCCTCCAAACAAACAGTGACTTCAAGGTCACAAATCCCCAACACATAACACCTGTGGGGGGGAGACTAACCAAGTTTTACAAACATTGGGAGGAAATAACAACAGACACTTGGGTCTTAGCAATTATCCAGCATGGTTATTGCATAGAATTTATCAAATTCCCTCCAAACATTCCACCGAAAACACACAATATGTCAAAACAACATATAAATCTTCTAGGACTAGAAGTTCAAGCATTGCTCCAAAAAGAAGCAATAGGCTTAGTAGCAAAACAAGAACTAAACACAGGAGTTTACTCACTGTACTTTCTGATACCCAAAAAAGACAAAACTCTAAGACCTATACTAGATCTCAGAATATTAAATACATACATCAAATCAGACCATTTTCACATGGTTACATTACAAGAAGTAATCCCACTGCTCAAACAACAAGACTACATGACAACACTGGATCTAAAGGATGCATATTTCCATATACCAATACATCCTTCACACAGGAAGCACCTAAGGTTTGTATTCCAAGGGATACATTACCAATTCAAAGTGTTGCCATTCGGAATAACAACTGCGCCAAGAGTTTTTACAAAATGTCTAGCAGTAGTAGCTGCACATATCAGAAGGCAGCAAATACACGTGTTCCCGTACCTAGACGATTGGTTAATCAAAACCAACACGCAAAAACAGTGTTCAAAACACACAAATTACGTCATACAAACCCTACACAAACTAGGTTTCTCAATCAATTACTCAAAGTCACACCTTCTGCCGTGTCAAACACAGCAATACCTAGGAGCAACAATCAACACAGTAAAAGGAATTGCCACTCCAAGTCCACAAAGAGTCCAAACATTCCAAAATGTCAAACAAGCCATGTATCCAAACCAAAAGATACAGGTCAAATTAGTAATGAAACTCCTAGGCATGATGTCCTCATGCATAGCCATTGTCCCAAACGCAAGGTTGCACATGCGGCCCTTACAACAGTGCCTAGCATCACAGTGGTCACAGGCACAGGGTCAACTTCTAGATCTGGTGTTGATAGACCGCCAAACATACATCTCGCTTCAATGGTGGAACAGTTTAAATTTAAACCAAGGGCGGCCTTTTCAAGACCCAGTGCCACAATGCGTAATAACGACAGATGCATCCATGACAGGGTGGGGAGCACACCTCAATCAGCACAGCATCCAAGGACAATGGGACATTCAGCAAAAACAGTTTCATATAAACCACTTAGAACTGTTAGCGGTATTTCTTGCTGTGAAAGCATTTCAACCCATAATAACCCACAAATACACTCTTGTCAAAACAGACAACATGACAACAATGTATTACCTAAACAAACAGGGAGGAACACACTCTACACAGTTGTGTCTCCTAACACAAAAAATATGGCATTGGGCGATTCACAACCACATTCGCCTAATAGCACAATTTATTCCAGGGATTCAGAATCAGTTAGCAGACAATCTCTCTCGGGATCACCAACAGATCCACGAATGGGAAATTCACCCCCAAATACTGAACACTTACTTCAAAAGGTGGGCAACGCCACAAATAGATCTATTTGCAACAAAAGAAAACTCAAAATGCCAAAACTTCGCATCCAGGTACCCACAACATCAGTCTCAGGGCAATGCACTATGGATGAACTGGTCAGGGATATTTGCGTACGCTTTTCCCCCTCTCCCACTTCTTCCATATCTAGTAAACAAGTTGAGTCAAAACAAACCCAAACTCATACTAATAGCACCAACATGGGCAAGGCAACCTTGGTACACAACACTACTAGACCTTTCAGTAGTACCTCATATCAAACTGCCAAACAGACCAGATCTGTTAACACAACACAAACAACAGATCAGACATCCAAATCCAGCATCGCTGAATCTAGCAATTTGGCTCCTGAAATCCTAGAATTCGGCCACTTAGACCTCACACAGGAATGTATGGAGGTCATAAAACAGGCTAGAAAACCTACCACTAGACACTGTTATGCAAATAAGTGGAAAAGATTTGTTTATTACTGCCATAATAATCAAATTCAACCTTTACACGCATCTGCAAAAGAAATAGTAGGATACTTACTACATTTGCAAAAATCTAACATAGCTTTCTCTTCCATTAAAATACATCTTACGGCAATTTCTGCTTACCTACAAATTACGCACTCAATTTCATTGTTTAGGATACCAGTCATAAAGGCGTTTATGGAAGGCCTAAAGAGAATTATACCACCAAGAACACCACCAGTTCCTTCATGGAACCTGAACATTGTCCTAACACGACTCATGGGTCCACCTTTTGAGCCCATGCACTCTTGTGAAATGCAATACTTAACGTGGAAAGTTGCATTTTTAATTGCCATCACATCTCTAAGAAGAGTAAGTGAAATTCAAGCATTTACCATTCAAGAACCATTTATTCAAATACACAAAAATAAAGTTGTTCTACGGACCAATCCTAAATTTTTACCAAAAGTAATCTCACCGTTCCACTTAAATCAAACGGTAGAATTACCAGTGTTCTTCCCACAGCCAGATTCTGTAGCCGAAAGAGCACTACATACATTAGACATCAAAAGAGCACTAATGTACTACATTGACAGAACAAAACTAATTCGAAAGACAAAACAACTATTTATCGCCTTTTAAAAACCTCATCCAGGAAATCCAATTTCAAAACAAGGCATTGCTAGATGGATAGTTAAGTGCATTCAAACCTGCTATCTTAAAGCTAAAAGAGAACTGCCTATTACACCAAAGGCACACTCAACCAGAAAGAAAGGTGCTACCATGGCCTTTCTAGGAAATATTCCAATGAACGAAATATGTAAGGCAGCAACATGGTCTACGCCTCATACATTTACCAAGCACTACTGTGTAGATGTGCTAACTGCACAACAAGCAACAGTAGGTCAAGCTGTATTAAGAACATTATTTCAAACTACTTCAACTCCTACAGGCTGAACCACCGCTTTTGGGGAGATAACTGCTTACTAGTCTATGCACAGCATGTGTATCTGCAGCTACACATGCCATCGAACGGAAAATGTCACTTACCCAGTGTACATCTGTTCGTGGCATTAGTCGCTGCAGATTCACATGCGCCCACCCGCCTCCCCGGGAGCCTGTAGCCGTTTAGAAGTAGATCTTAAACATTTGTACATTTGTAAATATATTACTTAAAACTTTATTATGTACATACGCATTCACTCCATTGCATGGGCACTATTACTAGCATACACAACTCCTACCTCACCCTCTGCGGGCAAAACAATCTAAGATGGAGTCGACGCCCATGCGCAATGGAGTCGAAATGGGAGGAGTCCCTCGGTCTTGTGACTCGAAAAGACTTCTTTGAAGAAAAACAACTTGTAACACTCCGAGCCCAACACCAGATGGCGGGATGTGCACAGCATGTGAATTTGCAGCGACTAATGCCCCGAACAGATGTACACTGGGTAAGTGACATTTTCCATATAGTTGCATTTCGCTTATTTGCAAGTTCTTAAATCTGTTCATGATGGTGTAGATCTTTTCAGAAGGACTATTGGTATTGTTTCTGTTATTGACATTTGCGTTTTCTATAAAGTTTTATTGGTTATAATCATGAAGTGTTTGGATTATAGATGTCTATTCGTCTCAAAGGCACGTCAAAAATGGCGTAAACTGACACCGGCGAGGGACTCTTATTGCCACGATGAAGGCAGGTGGAGTCGGGCAATTGTGACGTCTTCGCCGATGTGCAGAGCTAGAGAGAAGTTTCCGTCGAATGCTACGCATGGGGAGAGTTCATTAGGTGAGGAATCCACAGGTAGCTAGTGTATCCACCAGAAAAAGCGTTACCGAAGGTAAGTAACTTGCTCTTTTGGGAGGACTAACTGCTTTGTAGTCTATGCATAGCATGTGTATCTCCAGCTACACATGCCATCGAACTGAAAATGTCACTTACCCAGTGTACATCTGTTCGTGGCATGTGGTGCTGCAGATTCACATGCACCCTCCCTCCTCCCCGGAAGCCTGTAGTGGTTCAAGTTTAACGTTTGTACATATGTAGATACATTTACATTTGCATGGACATCTCTTTATATTCTTATACTCTGTCACTCCTTCCTTCACCCTTTGGGGGAAATAAATCTAACAATGGAGTCGATGCCCATGTACACTGTAACTGAGATGAGGAGTCACTCGATCCCGTGACTCAGAAAAGACTTCTTTGAAGAAAAACAACTTGTAACACTCCGAGCCCAACACTAGATGTCAGAAGAGCTATGCATAGCATGTGAATCTGCAGCGCCACATGCCACGAACAGATGTACACTGGGTAAGTGACATTTTATATATATATATATATATATATATATATATATATATATATATATGTGTGTGTGTGTGTGTGTTCGATCGCATATGTAGCTACAGATAAACATGCTTTGCCACCATCTAGTGTTGGGCTCGGGTGTTACAAGTTGTTTTTCTTTGAGGAAGCTTTTTCAAGTCATGAGATCAAAGGCATCGAGTCCTTTGCTAGATTGTTTTCTTTTGCCGTTGAGTTTCAGACGTGTTCCCGCTCGCTCCGGTAGATCTCGGTTCCGTACTGAACTTCTCTATCTTTCCTTTAAACATCAGTATCTTTTTCAAACGCAGTTTCCATTATACATTCGATCCGATTGTAGCATCTGGATCGAATAAATGCCCTTTTGGGCACCTTTGCCCTCCTCGGGCCTACTGCGTCACAGGCTTATGGATCGGACTCCATTTTTATTCTGCCCTCTGTGCCACGCCAAGTTCCCCTACACTCGGTGTGTAACTCTGCCTCTCTCTGGATCATAAGGAAGAAACCTGCGAGGAGAGCTGATCCTTCCGCTCCAAGAAGACTGCGGGATCGAAGAGCGTATCGGCTACAGATGGCATTGAAGTTGACCAAACAAATGCCATCATTTTTGGTGAGGAACAGGCACAAGCTGCAGTTTCCATCGCGGACTATGATTCTGACTGTGACTCAGATGGAGACAGCCAAGTTATTCCTGCAACGCAGTACACCAGCCCTTTCCCAGCACCAAAAACATTCCAAAAGGTCAGCACAGATGGTCTTGGGTCCACCACTGCTTGCCGGCCAGGGATGGACCTGAAAGTTACATCTCAACGACCGGCCCTCTAGTTCGTCGTTGAAGACCAAAATGCATTTGACCGAACAGACGGACATGCCTGTTTTGGGTTCGAGTTGCAAGGTGGAGGCTTCCACTACGGAACCGAAACGTTTGTATAACACCACGAAGCAAAGCATCCAAGAAACTCTTCGGAGCCAAAAAAACTCATCTGTTTCTGAGTCCACATTTTCGGCCCGATTTAAAGCACTCACTCACCAAGCTTTTGGAGCACATCACTGGGGGAAGTAAACATGTTCCATCTGCAGAGGAGTCAACAGACATTAGGCCTATTCTTAAAGTGATGGACCATAAACAACGAAAAATCCAAACCCAAAAGGATCCTTGAGAAAATTATTGCCTCTCTTCCTTCTATAACCAATAGCAAACTGTCTTTCGAAGAAAGTTTGAAAGCTGGGCCTTCGCCTGCAAAAATATTGAAGCACAAGGAGAAACCAAAGGCAGTACATCCGCCTTCTCCACCGCATTCTCCTTTGCTTCCCACTTCTCCACCACCTGATACTCCACCACCACCTTCACCCACACAGTATTCTATGCCATCTCCTGGCTCTTCACCTGGGGATAATATGGGTGACAATACGTATACTGTAGACCCATGGGATGTGTATGATCCAGACCCTATCCCATCTAATGACCCTGATCTGTATCCCACAAGGCCAGCTCCACCTGAAGACACCACGTCCTATAATCATGTGATTGCTATTGCAACCACATACCACGATGTGCAGCTGCACTCTGAACCCATAGAGGATGATTTCCTATTCAACACGCTATCTTCTACACATAAACAATACCAATGTTTGCCAATGCTACCAGGCATGCTAAAACATGCTGATGACATTTTTAAAGAACCAGCAAAGGTTAGAGTAATAACACTGAGGGTGGACAAAAATATAAAGCTGCACCATTAGGTCCACTTTTTATAATGCAACAATTGCCTCCTGATTCCATTGTTGTCAGTGCAGCTAGAAAAAGGGCAAATAGTCAGTCCACTGGGGATGCTCAACCCCTGATAAAGAAAGCTGCAGATTCAATGCAGCAGGCAAGCGTGGCAACTCAAGCTGCAAATCAGTGGAGAATTGCCAACTCTCAAGCTCTTTTAGCCAGGTATGACAGGATCCATTGTGATGAGATGCAAGAGTTCCTCCAATATCTCCCATCAGAACACCAAAAAAGGGCACAGCAGGTAGTTGCAGAAGGACAGGCTACTGCCAGCAATCAAATTAGATCAGCCATAGATGAAGCAGACACCGCAGCTAGGGGTATAAATACTAGTGTCATAATCAAGAGGCATGCTTAGTTCCGGTCCTCAGGATTTAAACCTGTGATACAGCAAGCGGTCCTTAATATGCAGTTTAACAAACAGCAGCTATTTGGAACAGAGGTGGATACCACCATTGAAACATTAAAAAAGGACTCCGACAAAGCAAAGGCTGTGGATGCCGTTTACACAACACCTGTTTGGGGTACTTTTCACAGGCCCCAATTCAGAGGGGGTTTTAAGTCCCATAGATCAGCGGCCTCTACGTCTCAACAAAAGTAGGGACAACAGTATTACTCTAGAGGGTCTTTCAGAGGATCCTATAGAGGACCAAACTTTAGAAGTAGGGGGTAATCCACAGCCACAAGAGGTGCCTCCACCTCATCAAAGCAGTGACATTCTCTGCATCCCCACACAGCACACATCTCCTGTGGGAGGAAGGCTGCAACATTTCTACCATCAATGGCACACCATTACATCAGACCAATGGGTACTGTCAATTATCCACAATGGTTATTGCCTAGAACTCATCTCCACTCCATCAAATATTCCCCCTCGCTCACACAGGCTTTCTCCAGAACACCTTGTTCTGCTAAAACAAGAGGTACAATCACTGTTACTCAAAGGTGCAATGGAAATGGCACCTATAACTCAACAAGGAACAGGAGTATATTCTCTATACTTCCTCGTACCAAAAAAGGATGGTACTCAGACCGATCCTTGATCTCAGACACCTCAACCAATACATTCTCTCAGAGCATTTCAACATGGTCCCTCTTCCGGATGTCATTCCTTTACTACAAAAACAGGACTACATGACAGCATTAGATGTAAAAGACGTTTACTTCCATATTCCCATACATCCAGCACATAGCAAATATCTAAGATTTGTGATAGCAGACAAGCAATACCAAATCAAAGTGCTTCCCTTTGGAGTAACAACCGCAACAAGGGTATTTACCAAATGCCTAGCAGTGGTTGCAGAATACCTCCGAAGACAGTATATACATGTATTTCCCTATCTGGCCGACTGCCTCATAAAAGCCAGCACCATTCAAACCTGTCAACAACACATAAAATATACGATTGATACCCTACACAGTCTAGGGTTTACAATCAATTACCAGAAATGTCACATTCAGCCAGTGCAAATACAACCATATCTGGGGTCAATTCTGAACACAGTCGGCATTAGCTTACCCAAACCCATAAAAAATTCAAGCATTCCACAGTCTCATATTTCAACTACAATACAATCAAACTTACACAATAGGGTTTATTATGAAACTTTTGGGAATGATGGCATTGTGCATATCAATAGTGCCCAATGCACATTTGAACATGAGACCCCTACAACAGTGTCTTTCACAACAGTGGTCTCAGGCACAGGGTCAACTTCACGATCTAGTGTTGTTGGACTGGCAGAGTTACAACTCTTTGCAATGGTGGAATCACGTCAACTTATAAAAAGGGCGACCATTTCAGGACCCTGTGCCACAGACCATAATCACCACAGATCCATCAATGACAGGTTGGGGAGCCCATCTCAACAATCTTACTATACAGGGAGAATGGGACTCAATCCAGCAAACTTACCACATAAACCACTTGGAATTGCTAGCAGTGTTCTTATCACTCAAAGCATTTCAGCCACAGATCACACACAAATCAGTGTTAATAAGGACAGATAATTGACAGCAATGTATTATGTGCCAAAACGGGGGGTGGGGGTGGAGACAGACACTCATCCCAAATGTCCCTTCTAGCACAGACAGTTTGGAAGTGGACAATTCACAATCACATTCACCTATTAGCAGAGTATATCCCAGGGATACACAACCAACTAGCGGACCTTTTAAGCAGGACGCAGCAACAAATACACGAATGGGAGAGTCACCCACCAGTAATTCAACAGTACTTTCACATGTGGGGGAATGCCAAACATAGACCCTTTCGTAACAAGAAAAAATGTGAAATGCCCAAACTTTGCATCCAGTTACCCACACCCTCGCTCAAAGGGCAATGCTCTATGGATCAATTGGTCAGGGATATTTGCTTATGCTTTTCCTCCTCTCACTAATTCATTTTCTGGTAAACAAGATCCTTCACACTTCCCTCACTATGATACTCAGCTCCACATGAGCACGTCAACGCTGGTACACAACACTATTGGATCTGTCTGTAGTACCACATCACAAGCTCCCAAACAGACTGAACCTATTGACTTAAAACATAGGTCCGATCAGGCATCCCAATCCCAGTATGCTCAACCTGGCGTTTTGGATATCTACAGCTTCCATCAGAATGTATGGACATTCTAAAGGAAGCACGTAAACCTACAACCAGGCAGTGCTATGCAGCTAAATGGAAACACTTTGTATACTACTGTCAACCCACACACATTGATCCACTTAAAGCATCAGTACAGGATATTGTCTGTTATTTGCTTCACTTACAAAAAGTAATTCTGATGGATACAACTACCTGTGGATTCCTCACCTCATGAATACTCCCATGGCGCCAGCATTCGACGGAAATCTTCTTACTAGTCTCTGCACGTCGACGAGGACGTCACTGTCTCGCACGCGACGCCGTCTGACGTCATACAGGCAATAAGAGGTCCTCGACGACGTGCGGACGTCAGTTCCCTTTTTTCCGTGCATTCGAAACGGTTATCTTCGAGGGAGCAACTGTTACTCTTGCGGTTACAGTGTATATCTTGCTGCGTACTCTTTCTCTGTGGAAATAATGTCGCAGAGAAAGTCTGGATTTAAGCCTTGTCGTGAGTGCGGAGGCAAGATGTCGGTGACGGATCCTCATTCCGATTGCCTTTGGTGTTTGAGCTCCGACCACGACGTCTCGACTTGTGATTCATGTCAGCACATGAATCCGAAGGCCCTTAAAGAACGTGAGGCGAAGCTGTTTATGGCCAAGTCAAAGGAGAAGCATCACAAGAAGTCTTCTCCAAGACATCGGCGTCATCGAGACTCCCGGCGCCGTAGAGAATCTCGGCGTCATTCAAGGGAGGCTCGTTCCAGGTCTCCGGATCGGCGCCGAAAGACATGGGAGGTCAGCCCCACGGTGACGCCGCATCCTTCGACGCCGTTGCCCTCTCCGGCGTCACCAACTTCGCCTGGACAGGCGTCGGTGATTGAGGTATTGGAGCCTCAAGTGTTTTCTCTGGCGCAGACGCCGAGGCCGGCGTCGGGGTCGCCTCCGAGACAGGCACCCCAGTATCCGGCTTTTCCCACCCCTGGAGCCGATAGTTCCGCATTCTTGAATGCGATGTATGCCATCTTCCAACAGATGGCTCCAGGGAGTGCTCCGGCTGGGCCTTTGGCCTTTTCTTTGGGTGATCCTGCGCCTCTTCGGCCGGCACCCTTTATGCCCTTTCTCCCGTTTGGGAACGTGGGCTCGGCGCCAGTGTCGGCGCCGGTGGCCGCTCCGGTGTCTTCGGAGGGATTGGCCCCAGGGATCTCCATCCCGTCGACGTCGAGATTTCGGCCTGTGACTCCGGTGGGTCCATCTGTTTCAGCTGCTCTTCAGTCGGCGCCGAAGTTACCCGTGGCGCCGGATGCGGCGTCGGTGGCTTCGGAAGATCGGCGCCGATCTCCGACTTCGGCGGAGGCATTGTCGACTCCGCGGATTGAGCAACGACTGCATTCAAGGAGGCGTGCTCTCCGGGTACTAGAAGAGCAGGAGTACCAACGAGCCCTAAAGGAAGGAGAGCTAGAGGACTCGGGTGATGGGCTGCGTGGACTGGAGTCGGCCAGTGGGCTGGACACTTCCCCTGAGTGGGACCTTTCGTCCCCGGGGGAATATACTGAGGAAGCTGCTTCCTTTCATACAGTGGTACGGAAGGCAGCTAGTTTTTTGGACCTGCCTTTGCCGGTGGTGGAGGCGAAACAAAACCTTTTGACGGAGGTGTTGCATCCGGCCTCAGCCGCGGCGGAGCCTCTGTTACCTTTTAATGACGCTCTGCTGGATCCGGTTTTAGAGGTGTGGAAGAGGCCGGCATCTTCCCCAGCAGTTCACAGAGCCGTGGCCAGGAGGTATCGGACGGCTCCAACTGATCCTAGTTTCCTATCTAGGCACCCTACGCCGGAGAGCTTGGTAGTGCAGGCCTCCTGTTCGTCCTAGTCAGCGCCTGGTTCTTTCCCGACGGTGCCTGGGGACAGAGACTCAAAAAAGCTAGAGGCGCAGTCGAAGAAGATTTTTTCGTCCTGCAGTCTGGCGTTAAAAGCCACTAATGCGACCTGTATCCTGGGGAGGTATATTCATGCTCTGATGGATGACATCTCCTCTTCGTTTACAGAGCTTCCCCAGGGTCTTTTGGATCTTGTCTCTGATGCCCAGGCTGCTGCGACCCAAATTATCCAGACGGGACTGGATACCACCGACTCGGTAGCCAGAGCAATGGGCACAACTGTGGTGGAAAGGAGACAGGCCTGGCTCCGTAACTCGGGCTTTTCGGCAGATGTACAGTCCACATTGTTGGATCTCCCGTTTGATGGGGACAAACTGTTTGGGGCTAAGGCTGATTCGG
Source organism: Pleurodeles waltl (assembly GCF_031143425.1). NCBI lineage: Eukaryota > Metazoa > Chordata > Amphibia > Caudata > Salamandridae > Pleurodeles > Pleurodeles waltl. The sequence continues at coordinate 1,607,466,035 of NC_090445.1, forward strand.
CCTTGGAACGTTTTAAGGAGAGCAGGGCCACGGCTAAGTCGTTGGGACTCCAAGCTCCTTCTTCCACGGCCTCTTCCAGATTCTTCAGGAGGTTTCGTGGATTTGGGCGTGGCTCTTCCTCTTCTTCCTTTCGGGGAAGATATCAGCAACCTGCCTCTTCCCATCCCTATAGATCTTTTAGGGGGAGGGGTAGGGTCCGCACCAGGGGAGCCTCTCAGCAGCACTCTGCCTCTTCCTCATCCTCTGGCGGGGTGCAGCAGGGGAAGCAGCCTTAGGCTTCCACCATTTCCCACTCACTCCTCTCCTGTAGGGGGAAGATTACAGCATTTTCTCACCAAATGGGAGACTGTTACGTCGGACACTTGGGTTCTCAGTGTTGTGGGAAAAGGCTACACCCTTCCCTTTCGGGAGTTTCCGCCCCTCATCCCGCCCCGCCCTTCGTATTGTTCACAAGAACACCTCCTGTTGCTAGAACAGGAGGTAGAAGTCCTCCTTTTAAAGGGCGCGGTGGAGTTGGTCCCGGAGCAGGAAAGGGGTCAAGGAGTTTACTCAAGGTATTTCCTGATTCCCAAGAAGGATGGTCGTTTGAGACCAATTCTGGACCTGAGGATCTTGAATTGGTTCCTCAAGCAGGAAAAGTTCAAGATGCTGACCCTAGCACAGGTGCTTTTGGCGTTGAACATGGAAGACTGGATGGTGTCTGTCGACTTGCAGGATGCTTACTTTCATATCCCGATACTCAAGTCACACAGGAAGTATCTCCGGTTTGTGGTGGGATCGCAACACTACCAGTTTGCGGTCCTTCCGTTTGGTCTTACTTCAGCACCTCGAGTCTTCACGAAGGTGATGTCGGTGGTTGCGGCAGAGCTCAGAAGGAAGGGGATAGCAGTATTCCCTTACTTGGACGATTGGTTGATCAAAGCCAAGTCCCCGGAGCTTGTGTTGCGTCATCTGCAGTCAACAACCCAGTTGTTGTTCGACCTGGGCTTTTCGGTGAACGAGCCCAAATCTCACCTAGAGCCCTCTCAGCGCCTCCTGTTCATAGGGGCAGTACTGGATACAACATTGGGTCGGGCCTTTCCTCCGCCTCAGCGGATTCAAGATATTCAGGATTTGGTTCCAATGTTTCGAAATGGAGCGGTAGTTCCAGTCCTCAAGGTCCTTCGTCTGCTCGGTCTTTTTGCCTCCTGCATTCTGTTGGTCACGCATGCTCGCTGGCACATGAGGGCTCTTCAGTGGTGCCTCCGAAGGCAGTGGTCTCAACACAGAGGGGATCTAGAGGGTACTGTCAAGATCTCCAGAGATGCTGCTGTGGATTTGAAGTGGTGGATTGCAAGCAACAATCTTTCACAAGGAAAGCCGTTCCAGCAGTCGCCACCAGTGGCCACAGTCATAACGGATGCTTCCACTCTAGGGTGGGGAGCTCATCTGGGGGATCTGGAGATCAAAGGTCTTTGGTCTCCAGAGGAACAGATGTTTCACATCAATCTGTTAGAGTTACGGGCTGTACGTCTGGCTCTCAAGGCCTTCCTCCCTTCCCTTCGTGGTCAGTCGGTACAGGTCCTAACGGACAATACTACCACGATGTGGTACATAAACAAGCAGGGAGGAGTGGGGTCGTACCTTCTCTGCAGAGAAGCTCTTCGACTATGGTCCTGGGCAAAGGACCATCGGATTTGCTTGATAGCAAACCATCTGGCCGGAGTCTTGAACGTGCGTGCGGACAGTCTCAGTCGCCACTTCTCGGCAGACCACGAGTGGCGTCTCCATCCAGATCAAGTCTGTTTAATCTTCCAGAAGTGGGGGTTTCCTCGGGTAGATCTGTTCGCCACTCGAGAGAACGCGCATTGTCCGTTGTTCTGCAGCCTTCAGTATCCGATGCAGGAAGCGTTGGGGGACGCGTTTCAAATGACCTGGTGCGGCCAGTTGCTTTACGCGTTTCCTCCCATACCCTTGATTCCTCAAGTATTGAGGAAGATTCGCCAAGACCGGGCTCTAGTAATCTTAATAGCTCCGGATTGGCCAAGGAGGGTGTGGTACTCCGACCTTCTCCAACTCTCAACGTGCCCGCCGCTCCGTCTCCCTTTCAGGGCAGACCTCCTCTCACAGTCGCAGGGGCAGGTTCTACACCCCAACCTCCAGAGTCTGCACCTACATGCCTGGAGATTGAACGGGGCAACCTGAGTTCCTTCTCTCTCCCGCCTGAGGTAGTGGATGTTATATTAGCGGCCAGGCGACACTCCACTAAATCTATCTACGCTAATAGGTGGTCTAAATTTGTTGCGTGGTGTGGAGAGAGGCAGATTGATCCTTTACATGCTCATCTATCGGACGTTTTGTCTTTTGCTCTATCTCTGGCGCAAAAAGGTTGTGCAGTGGCTACCATTAAAGGTTATTTATCGGCCTTGTCAGCCTTCATATGTCTTCCAGACCAACCATCTTTATTTAAATCCCCTATTGTTATCAGATTCTTGAAGGGTCTTCTAAATCAATATCCTCCAAAGCCATTCGTTATGCCGCAATGGGATTTGTCCTTAGTCCTGACTTTCCTTATGGGGTCCCCTTTTGAACCTATGCATTCTTGCCCCTTGAGGTATTTGGTTTTAAAAACAGTCTTCCTGATAGCTATAACATCAGCAAGGAGAGTGAGTGAGTTGCAGGCCTTATCAGTAAAACCCCCTTATACAACTTTTTATGGGGATAAGGTGGTGTTGAGGACCAAGGCTGCTTTCCTCCCGAAGGTTGTTTCACCCTTCCATTTGGCTCAGGCAATTACTTTGTCCACGTTCTATCCTCCGCCTCATCCTTCCAAAGAGGAAGAAAGACTGCACCGTCTGGACCCAAAGAGAGCGTTGAGCTTCTTTATCGATAGAACAAAGGATTTCAGGCTGGAGGATCAGCTGTTTATTGGATACGTGGGCAAGAGGAGAGGAAAGGCAGTCCACAAGAGAACACTATCCAGGTGGGTTGTTCTTTGCATTAAAATATGTTACTCTTTGGCAAAGAAGGATCCTCCTGAGGGCATTAGAGCTCATTCCACCAGAGCTAAGTCGGCCACTTCGGCCTTAGCCAGAGGTGTTCCTGTGGTCGACATCTGCAAGGCCGCAACTTGGTCGTCCCTTCACACTTTTGCAAAACATTACTGTTTAGATTCTGAGGTTAGAAGGGACGGCCATTTTGCACGGTCAGTGCTGCAGGATTTCTTGGTTTGACCATTTAGGCACCCACCGCCGGGCGTGGTACTGCTTTGGGACTCTATTCATGAGGTGAGGAATCCACAGGTAGTTGTATCCATCAGAAGAACGAGTTACTTACCTTCGGTAACGACTTTTCTGGTGGATACATTAGCTACCTGTGGATTCCTCACGGTCCCACCCGCCTCCCCGTTGCCTTTATGGTCTTGCCAGGTAATCCTTGAGTGCGCTCCTCTTGGTCTTTGAGGGTGCAATAGATGTATATATATAATATATTTATATATATGTAGGTATATGTGTATATATCTTTATGTATATACTTGGTGTGTGTATATATTTTAAAAGAGAGAGTTTTATATATATATATATATATATATATATATGTACATAAAAAGATTTAGTTATTCATACAATGTGGGGTATTTTTACAATATAATGGATGTTGCTTTGTTCTTTCATTGCATTGCCTGGTTGTTCTCATGCACGTAAAAAATGATTGGTACTGACGTCCGCACGTCGTCGAGGACCTCTTATTGCCTGTATGACGTCAGACGGCGTCGCGTGCGAGACAGTGACGTCCTCGTCGACGTGCAGAGACTAGTAAGAAGATTTCCGTCGAATGCTGGCGCCATGGGAGTATTCATGAGGTGAGGAATCCACAGGTAGCTAATGTATCCACCAGAAAAGTCGTTACCGAAGGTAAGTAACTCGTTCATCTTGCATATTCATACATTAAAATTAATTTAACAGCAATATCCGCATACCTCCAAAACAGACAGCATACTTCTCTGTTTAGAATTCCTGTCATAAAAGCTTTTATGGAAGGCCTTAAGAGTTATTCTACCTAGAACTCCACCAGCTCCTGCCTGGAATCTTAACATTGTGCTCACAAGGCTTATGGGTCCACCATTTGAACCCATGCGTTTTTGTGCTCTTCAATTTCTGCTGTGGAAAGTTGCTTTCCTGGTAGCAATAACTTCCTTAAGGAGAGTTAGTGAAATTCAAGCATTCACTTCAGAAGAACCTTTCTTCCAAATTCCAAATCACAAAATAGTACTTAGGACAAATCCAAAATTTCTACCAAAAGTGGTTTCACCATTTCTCATCAATCAGTCAGTGGGATTGCCAGTCTTTTGCCACAGCCGGATTCAGTTGCTGAAAGAGCTCTCCACACTCTTGATCTCAAAATAACTCTCATGTATAATATAGACAGAGCAAAAGATTTTAGAAAATCTAAACAACTTTTTGTGGCTTTTCAACAGCCTCATAAGGGTAATCCTATTTCAAAGCAAGGATTGGCCAGATGGATCGTAAAGTGTATTCAAACTTGTTATCTTAAAGCTAAAAGGCAACTATTAGTAACTCCTAAATCACATTCTACTAGAAAGAAAGATGCTTCAGTGGTATTTTCAGGAGATATACCAATGGCAGACATATGCAAAGCAGCCCCATGGTCCACACCACACACATTTACTAAACACTACTGTGTGGATGTGCTATCTGGCCAGCAAGCCAATGTTGGTCAAGCAGTGCTTAAAACACTATTTTAAACTACTCCAACTCCTACAGGCTAGCCACAGCTTATTATAGGAGGGGATTGATGTTCAGTCTATGGAAAGCATGTGCATCTGGGGCTACACATGCCATTGAATGAAAAATGTCACTTACCCAGTGTACATCTGTTCGTGGCATGTAGTGCTGCAGAGTCACAGGCGCCCTCCCTCCTCCCCGGAAACCTATAGCCATTGTGGTACTTTCTACATGTAAATATGTATATACATTGCATGGACATTCTTTCTTACTATGTATATGTACATATACATTTCTTCACTCCTTCACCCTCCTGCACGAAAAACAATCTAACAAAGGACTCAAAACCCATGCGCACTATCACTGAGAGGAGGAGTCTCTAGATCTCGTGATTCCAAAAAGCTTCTTCGAAGAAAAACAACTTGTAATACTCTGAACCCAACACTAGATGGTGGACTTATGCAAAGCATGTGAATCTCCAGCACTACATGCCACAAACAGATGTAAGCTAGGTAAGTGACATTCTCCATTTTTTTATATATAATATATATATATATATATATATATATATATATATATATATATATATATATATATATATATGTGTGTAATTATTATGTTTACTCCTAATTATTCTGATCCAAGCATGTGAATCTATGAAAGATACCCCAATACTGGAGAAGAAAATAAGTTACTTACCTGTAACTGTGGTTCTCCAGTATTGGTATCTTTCATAGATTCACATGCAACCCCCCACCCTCTTCCCAATAGAGACTCACCTCATGTCTTATTCTTTAATACATCACTTGTGCTAGAACACCTGAGAGACTGGGGCCTCAGTGGTGAGAGTTCTAAAGGGTGCTCTCGCCTGATTGACTGGACTTTGGCTCATGTCTAATTACACTGATAAGCTATTAAAGTGAATGTATTTTTCCAATAACTTCAATGTAAAATTTTAATTTACTGCTTTCTGTGTACCGTGGGGGGAATGATTCAAGCATGTGAATAGATATATGTATATATGTGTGTGTGTGTGTGTGTGTGTGCTATAGCTCAGAGGATTTTGGTCTTCAATTAGATTCTTTACTTTTTCTATACCAAAATATGTTTTCCTATTTAACCTCTTTCGTATACAAAACATAAGTACATCATAATCAGGCAGGCATAATCAGGCAGTATGTCCTTAATGTCTTGAAAACATGTCTCAATGAAAACGTACATTTTTTAATCAAACTCCATATTGTCATCTTCACACAACACATACACACTGATCCTTTTATACACTCATGCATGTACAAAAATAATTTCTCACATCCATGCAAACACAGGTCTTGATAATTTCACAATGTCTCTAAATTAATTACATTATTCAAGGTCTCATATTTTCATTTCTTGGCATGGTGCAATTTTGATTACACACATCCTTGTTTTTTTTTCTTTGCTACTATGGCTTTTGAAAAATACTTTCAACTTTTGTTTCGGTATGAAATGCCTTCACGAACGCCCCATATTCAAGACCTCACTGCGTTTCAGGAGACCTGCAAAGATACAACATAAAACCCTACTGAGCTGCACAACCAAGAAAATCTGAGAGGGAAAAACTACCTACCACCACACCATGTCCCAAGTAAGAGTAACCATGCACGATCACCTTGCAGAGACAGAAAGGGTATATTTAATATATATAGTGACTTGTGTTGTACACTGCAACTTCCCCACACTGAAAAAATGGTGAGCAAGAGGAGAGTAAAATTTCATATTTATGCCTGCAGACATTGAATGGAATACCTATTTGGGAATATGCTGGAGAAGGTAACTTTTCATGTCAGTATCTAAAAGGAGGAAATACCAGGATCACAAAGGTGATGCTAACTACAGAATGTAACAACAAAAGAAATAAAGACATCTTAATGGTGCGATTGTAAATCTTAAAGATACTGAGCTGTTGTAACCTCACTCTACCTGTGTCGCTCCTCAAATAATCATAGAGAAGGGAAAGCTGTTGTTCATGAGTAGTGATAAAGATGCTTTGTTTTTATGGGCTGATCGATATAGCTCTGGAAATGACTGCACAAAATACATTGAAGAAATTAGGATAACTGTGCATTGATGCACACATGTTTGCTGATATAAAGTTGTAAATCCTTTATGTATCGTCCTAGATTATGTTAAAGATAGAGACCATCTGTCTTCACTAAACTCTGAGCTCCCTAAAATTAATGTCTATAGTTTGCATCATCATGAAACTTTAAAATGTGACTACCATCTTGTCTCCTCATGCAGGGAGGACACCAGAGCATGGCAATTGTGTTATTGGCTACTTCTAACAAACTTGCAATGTGGAGTCCAAAAGTTAAATACGGCATGCAAACATGGGCTTCAAAGGTGGTTATTCACAAATGGCTGCGCCTCAGCCTAAAGAGGCCCACTTGCAACACCGCAACATTAAAGACAAGTTATTGGATTTACTAAACCCAAGCTCTGCAAAATAGCGTATGTTACAAGAATGCAACACAGGAGGTGCTCTTACCTTCCACTCATTTAACACAGCATGTCCAAATCATTGTGTCCATATATAGTACTTAAATCAGAATCCCCAACCATGTCTCTTTAAATACCGAAAATATGCTGGCCGATTGAATGCACCGTAATGCTCCCATGAGTTATTATGCAGCCATCTTAGAGTGATAGAGGATGTGTCCGTATTTACACCTGTTAACTACTCACTTATTGATTCAGTAATTTAACCGGTCCCAGCATAAAGTGCATCCTCTTTTCAGGTTCATGACTTGCCTTTCAGTCGAAACGATTAAACTGCTGGGTTGAATAGGAAACTTCCAAACTGTTAGGTATGGACAAGGGACTCCTCCCTTGTTTTACTCTGCTAGTGGGGAGAGAAAACCGCAGAGGCCATCTTTACAGGGATAAATCAGGATTTCCTCAATTGCTAAAATACTTCCTAATGCCCAGCAACAGGCAGAGGAGCTTATACTGCATCGCTTAATGTTTATCCCGGGAACCAAATGCTGGCAGCTTAGGATATCTATAGAAAATACCATCCGCTCCAACCTGCTTTAACCATAACTGGTTGCATTCTCACATGGAATCTCACTATGAAGTCATAAAGTATGGGTTTGTTGATGAATATTCAAAATACCTCTTGCAGTTTTCTTATTTCTGCCAGATCTATACCATCCCTAGAAATATTTTATAGAATAAGCCATTTGATGTCCTCTGACTGATGTCCCTTTTCCAAGTAATGTTTTACCATGGGGCAATTAATTTGAGAGTCATGACAGCTGAACGATATTCACCCAGATGAATATGAAAACAGTAACCTTCTTTTGCCTGCAGATCCCTGTCCTCAAGGACATTTGAAAAGATAGATGACATTTTGCCTTTTGCAATTGGTGAATGTTCGCAGTTGTACCGTGTATCCATTATGTGTACAGATACTTGTTTCTAAAGCTGGGTCACAAGCCAAACATTGGGCACATTTAAAATTTCCATTTGTAGAGTTCATACCATCAATGTGTTTTTTTTTTTTTTTTTTTTACAATAACATAACCACTATTTTGAAGCCACAATTTCACTATGCTGTCCTTGAGGGTTTTATTTCGGCGATGGGTGAGGTTCCAATTGGAATTAATAATTTTCGTTAACCACAGATTCTCTGGTAATGCATACTAGTTTAGGGTCATTTTTACTTTTTCCTTCCACCGGAGGTGGTCTCTGTCATAGAATATAGCTCTTTTGTATGCTTCACAAATGAGCCTCTCGGGATATCCAAGTTTACAAAAATTCTCCCTTGTTGCCTTTTAATCGCCGACCAAAAGGAATCCCCTGTTTTTGGTTCCTATGATGATAGCTGTTAAAATGTAGAAGGGTATTCTGTGCAATTGGTTTCACAAAACGATCCACTTCTAGGTTGCCTGATTTATGTTGGATCCATATAGCTAAGAATTCTACTTTCTGTCTACTTGTGCTGGCTGTGAATTTCAAATTGCGGTCTCATACGTTGAAGCATTGAGAAATTCATGGAGATACTCCTGCTCTCCTTCCCAAAATAACAAAAATGTCATTATAACGTGACCACGATTTAACTCATTCAAAAAAGGGAGCCAGTTCATTGTCGATTATATTTCTCATCAAAATTGTTCATAAAGATATTTGCTGTGTTGGGCGCACATGGGGCACCCATGCTCACTCCTTTCTTTTGGAGGAATAAATCTCCCCGAAATGTAATTGTATTTTCTTGCAGAACAATCTTAACGCTTTCCTCTATAAATGTTTTAGAGGCTTCTGTAAGGTGTTGTACAAATAGATCTTCAGCAATAATGGCCGCCTCCTGTGGAATGTTACTATACAGTGTCTCAATATCTAGTGTGACAAGAATTTGTTTGTTGGTGGCCAAACACTCCATAGATGTAATCGTATGTCTAGTATCCTTTATGTATGATTTAATCTGAGGGATTATGGGGTGCAGAAAAGAATCAACATACTTCAGTAAGTGTTCAGTGACTAACTCAAACGTAGGAACAATGTTTCGCAATGGGGGATCGTACTGATTTCATATGGCTCTTGGGTACTCCATAACTGCTTGCTAACTGGGGGTTACTGACATTCAGGAATTCAAATTCCTTTGTGCATATGGTGCCTACAGTAAGGGCTTGGGTAGTGAGATGTATCTTTTAAGACGCTCTTCGTGGAGTCATTGATAATGCCCTTGTAATGCTCCATGTTGCTCAGGGCGAGTTTCATTTTCTAAAAACATTGATCTGTGTCTGTCAAACTAGTCCGCCTCCTTTGTCACTGCTTTTGACTCTGACTTGCTTATTCTGAATTAGGGCTTTGAGAGCTACGCGTTCTTCATTTTCGACATTAGGAGGAGGTCTCAGAATGCATTGAGTAGATTCTCTACGTTCATTAAGAACCCTTCTAAAAAATAACCACTTCTGGACCACGTTGTTCTAGTGAGTGGGTAAATGGAGAAGCCAGAGGCATTAAAATATCTAGTGTCTGGTAAATCTTTATCTGCCCCAAAAAAATTCGCCACATTTTTCTAAAAAAGAAAAAGATGTCCTGAAATAATTCAAATTTATTTGCATTGGTATTAGGAACATAAGACAAACTTGGCTTCAAAAAGGTTGGTAGCTTCATCTAATGGTGTCTGGGAAAGATTGAAGGTAGGATTCTTTCATTGTCTCCAGTACTGTCAGTTCTTGTTTCCAGATACTGATGCCCATTGTTGCCAGCGTGATATCCTCCCTGATATCTCAGTTGAAACGTTTGTCTCTGTGGTCCCAGTCGCCTGCTTCTGGCTGAAAAAGGGGAACTTTTGTTAGGTCCCTGCTCTTAGAGCAATCTCCTTCTTGATGCATCAAAATGAGAGCTGCCTTCATTGTCTTCCTCTGAAGTGTCGGAGTGTGAGGTTACAATATTTGAATATCTTCACGATTTAGATATTTTAATGCACCATTAGAATGTCTTATGTCTTTCACTGGTATGCCCTTTGTGATCCTGCAGTGTCCTCTTTTTGGATACTGACATAAGTTACCTTCTCCATCATATCCTTGAATAAAATAGTTTATTCCTCGTTTGCACGCATAAATATTTAGATTCAGCTTTACTTGTTGCTCACCCCTTTTTGGTGTGGGTAAGCTGTGGTGTACAACACAAATCAATATATAGATTAAATATACCTTTTGTGTGACTGCACAGTTAATGTTGCATTCTTACTGTTGCTTAGGACATGATGTTTCCCTCTGGTCATAGGTGTTTTTTCTCTCTCACATGTCCTTGGTTTATTTATGTATTTTTGGTTGTGCAGCTAAGTAGGGTTGTATGGTAATGTATGTGTTTGCAGTTCTCCTGAAACAGTGACATCTTGAATATGTGTTATCCTGATGATGTTTCATTCTGAAATGTGCATTGAAAGTATTTTTCATAAGCCACAGTAGCAAATAAAGAGAAACATAATTTTATAAATAGAATTGCACTATATCTAGAAATGAAAATGAGACTTTAACCAATGTAATTAAGTTATTGAGACTTTTTGAAATTATCAAGACATGGATATGAGAAATGTTCTCCAGTATTGGATCTTTCATAGATTTACATGCTTGAATCATTCCCTGTTGTCAAAGTGGGAGTCCCACTGTACGTAGAAAGCAGTAATTCAACAATTTTCACATTGAAGTTAATGCAAAAGACATTCATTTTAATAGCTTATTAGTGTCATTAGAAATTATACAAAGTCCATCCAATCATGCAACAGCACCCTGTAGAACCATCACCACAGAGGCTACAGTTTCTCAAATTTTCTACTGCACGTTGTGTGATGGGAGATTCCCTGAGCTCTGCTCAGTTTAGAGTCTTTCTAACAGAAATTCTTCTGACAAACAGCGTTTTTACTCTTGGCCCAGCGGACTGTGACTATTATCATCATGCCTACTAAAGCCAGGAAAGGATTATTTTGCCCCTGCGGCACCTGTGGAAAAATGATTCGCCACTCTGAAGACCCTCACAAGAACTGCATCTATTGCAGGCACCCTGACCACCAGGTGAAAGATTGTAACATTCATTGTGCTTTTTCACAAACCTCTAAGGGAGAGAGAGACTAGACATTCTGCTGTGGCTGCCGAATCGTAAAGCCAAGGAATACCCCCTATCTGATGAGGACAGTGACACTTCTTTAAATGCTGTGGTCTCAAAAAAAGAGAGAGATTTGTGGAGAGTATCTACAAAATCAAGTTAGGCAGTCAGGAAAACCCTTTTATTAAGGTCAAGGACAGATGAACACCCAGCAATCTCTTTAAAAAAAAAAAAAAAAATTACCCCAGAAAAGGGTCATTCTAAATCCTCCACACCATCTACCATGACTGTGAAGGTTAAAAAACCTACCAGATCTCTTCCACCGTCGACAAAAACACTTCTCTCACCTCAGAGAATAAAAAGCTCATTCTTGCTGACACAGAGCGCCCTGTTGGTGGCAGTCTCCATTAGGACTGCTACCACAGCAACAATGACGTTTACAACACCAGCTTCGCTCTTGATAATTGCGTCGCCCTTCTCATTGACAACTGTATCGTCAATCAAGATCAAAACTAAGCCTACATTACCGTTGCTGACGGTAAAGAAACTATCGGCGAAAGCTTCTAAAATAAACCCATCGACACAGGAGTTCCGTTCCTCCTTGCCGGAACCATCGATGTAAGGAATATCCAGACCTGTACCATCAGCGTCAACAATATAATCGTCAACATCAGCGACGGCAGCACCATTGGCGGTAGCACCGTTGGCAACAGCACCGTCGACTGCAGCACCGTCGGAGCCGGCACTTTCGATTGCAACACCAGAGTCTATGGAAAGACTGTTGACACAGCAGGATCATTTCCATTGACAAGGCCTGATCCAGAAGCACACTTGTACACTTAGTGCTCATACCATCAAAGCGCATATCATCGTAGGAGACACTGTTACCCTCTCATACCTCACCCAGTAAGGTGTCACCGGCCCATCCAGATAATATCCTTGATGATGAGGAAGAAGAATATGCAGATGAAGACTTAGAGTGTTTGGTGTGGCTCAGAGCCCTTCAGACTTAATCATTAAGTGCCAAGAAGAGGATGAAGAAGACCTACAAAATTATGAGCAACAATATGCTCATGATAAATATGTACACCAGCAAGATATAACCGATCCACAACAGCATGAACCTACTGTACAAATGCCAGCTTCACTGATCACCAATTGACAGCATATGCTGCAAGATTACTACAGCAGATTCCCATCATCAGGGTCTGCAACACCAGTGCCGCAGATACCACCACAGAGATCATCTCCTCTGGGACCTTCTCCCAGATGTACATCTCCAGCTTTTGCGACACCCTCAGCACCATTGACAACTTTACCTGCTTCACTTTCTGCACCTCCAGTGGACTATCCGCCCTCCATGGATGACGATCAAGAGGAGGGTAAAATTCAAGATACCACTTCAATTCCCAATGAGTGGGATGAATACCAAATACAGACACTGTCCCCCTTCTACTACACCACCAGTAGATTCTCCGCCGGTGGACATCGGGGGATTTCATGGTACTATTGAACGGGCTGCCAAGAGATTTCAGCTTCCCATAGTAACAAAACAATCTGAATGCTTTCTATATCACTTTAAAGAACAATCTAGAAAAGCAGTTTGTGCTATCTGGATTGTGGATTTTATTTGGGACAAAGGCCTTAAGGTGATAAACTCTATCCTCAATACCAGTGGTACCTCCCAGATTGCACGAGAATTACAAAGCACCTGGACTCCCCGGCTTTTCTGGTTGACCAACCTAAACCTAACTCTGTAATAGCACAGGCAGCCCAACGTAGGTCGAGAAATCCATCGTCTCCCATTTCCGTGCCTCCAGCTAGAGAAGGGAGACACCTCAACAGTATTGGGGAAAAGTTTTCTACAATGACTGCTACTACTCCGAGCGGCAAACTCCTTTGCAATCTTAGGGCGATACGACCGCCAAATGTGGTTGGACATATTCTATATTGACCTCCTACTCGCAGATGCAAAAATTGGAAGCACAAAAGATCTACATGAGGGAGAAAAGATTTCTGCAGAGATAATAGACTGTGCCATAAATGTATCATCCACAAGCTTTAGACAGCAAACCGGTAAGGCAGTCTATGACACCAGGAATAGCTAAAAGCTACTTCCTTCCGCCCGGAAGTTCACACGAAGATATTAGACATAACCATACAAAGGTGAATTGCTCTTTGGTAAACATGTCGACGACTCACTCCAGTCTATAAGAAATGTCACTGAGACGGCTAAATCTTTGGGCACCCTCGAATATAGCAGACCGCCCTTTCGAGGAGTGTCCTCTTATGGAGGTGGTTACCATCAGTACCAACTCTATCAGGGCCAATATCGTCATGCCGCTCCCCAGCAACACCAGCAGCCCTATAGGCAATCACCATCTGTGGCCTACAGACAACTCCGCCAGAGGACAGTCTTCATATAGAGGTAGAGAGACTGCCAAGAAATAGTAACCTCCCTGCAAGTGCCAGCCCTCACCACACCTCGACTACTCAAAAAGGTGGCAGGATTTACAATTACCTCCCACAGTGGTCTCAGATCACATTATACCAGTGGGTCCTCGATATCACCTGGGGACATACCCTGGGGACATACCCTGGAGTTTCAGCAAACCCCACAGCGCAGAATGTACCATCGCTAGGACCACCACCTACCCACCTGAAAGAACTCCTATTGCAAATTACCACAATGATACGCAGAGGAGCCATTTCAATTGCACCAAAGTCTCACAGGAGAATCGGTTCTATTCTCTCTTTCTTATTCGGAAAGACAGGAGACTGGTGCCCTATCTTGGATCTTTGTCAACTCAACAAGTTCCTAAATAAAACAGTCCTTTTGTGTTAGACCTGCTAAATCAAGGGGATCATATGACGGCCTTGGATCTCCAAGACGCCTATTTTCATATCCCAATCTTCCCCAACCACAGGAAGTTTTTGCGTTTCAAGCTAATCAGCACTCACTAACAATTCAGGTGTTACCGTTCAGTCTGAGATAAACACCTTGAGTATTCCCCAAGGTCTTAGCTCCAGTGGCAGCATATCTCATGCAAAGAGGAGTTCAAGTATTTCCGTACTTGGACGATGGGCTCATTAAGGCAAGCACATCACAGCAAGCAGCCAAGGACACAGCAACATATCTATCTCTTTTCCATTCCTTAGGCCCTTCAGTCAACTACCAAAAGTCCCATCTAACTCCTACAACCAACATCACCTTTCTGGGAGCTATGCTAGATACCAAACAAGCAAGAGCCTTCGCCTCCTACAAGACCAGGAAAAGATTCACAGCCTGACACTACACCTCTCCAAAAGAACTTCCACTTCTATCCAGCTCTAAAAGTCTTTCATGGGTGTGCGTTCCTCTTGCATTCCCCTTATACCAAACTGCAGTCTCTGCATGAGATCACTTCAGGAGGAGTTGGACTGTCAATAGCTCCAAACCAGCGTATCTCTTAACAATATTGTTCAGATTATGCCCACAATGAGGCAGGCCATGAAATGGTGGTCGAAGACATCAAACATCTCTGAGGGTCCTTCATTCCTGACACAGATTCCAGAATATGTCATGACCACAGATGCATCCCTGTAGGGCTGGGGTGCTCATCTCCACGACTTGACAATGAGAGGAAAATGGGCCACCCAGCAAACCGTGCCCCATATTAACTAGTTGAAACTAAATCCCATCTCCCTGGCGCTCAAATATTTCATAACCAACATCACAGGATCATTGGTTCTCATCCGAACCAACAACACCACAAGCATGCTCTACCTCAATAAGCAAGGGCGGAGCACGTTCACCGGCATACTCTCCACGTGCAAGAAATATGGAACTGGGCCCTTTGACACAACATAACTCTCAGGGCAGAACATGCTCCAGGCGTGTCCACCATCCCTGCAGACTTGCTAAACAGAACCACAACGATCTGACACAAGTGGGAACTCAATCAATGAACTGTCATCTTTTCCATCACTGAAGCAAGCCGAGCTTAGACCGGTTTGTGATGAATGAGAACAACAAATGCCAGTACTTCACAAGTTGGTAATCGCAGAAAGGATCGTGGAAGAATGCATTTTTTATCAAATGGTCAGGAATTTATGCTCACAATTCACCCCCCACACCCTCTCCCACCCACACTTGACTCCATTGATCCCAAGAGTTCTGGGGGAGATGAAGAGAGCCTTGTCGAGTGCCTCTCATAGCTCCCAGGTGGCCCTGCCAGTTTTGGTTTACGGAGCTCCTGCTCCTCTCGGAGTAGCCTCACATTCCATTGTAACCAATACTGACCCTGTTAACGATGAAGCAAGGATATGTCTGTCATCCTAGCCTGACATTTTGTTTATCGGCCTGGCTCTTTAGATCCATGAATTCGCCAACCTAGATATTCTTCTGATTGTCGAGATACTCGCTAATGCTAGAGTGCAGACCACGAACAAGATATAATCTTAAGTGGAAGAGATTTTGTGGCTGGTGTGTGGATTTCAAGGTCCACCCTTTCACATCCTAACAAGAACAGATATTTATGTAACTTCATATTCCAAAATCTGGTCTTTCTCACTCATCCCTTAAAGTACATCTGACAGCCATTTTCAGATTTTGTCGTACCAGTAACTCTCCATCATTATGGTCCTCGAGAATAATAAAACAATTCCTTAAGGGACTATTCAGATTGTCTCCTCCAGTGAAACTCCCTCCTCCTTCTTGGCATCTCAGTATTGTGATATTGCAACTGATGAAACACCCATTTGAGCGAGATCACAAGGCGGAATTCAAATACATTTTCTTGAAGACTGCCCTTCTTCTCGCGCTTGCTTCGGCAAAGCGAGTTCTGCAACATCCAGGCATTTACAATCAAACAACCTTTTCTCCGATTTAAGGCTGACAGTGTCCTCCTCAGGCCTAATCCTACATTTATTCTTAAGGTCCCATCAGACTTTCACTTAAACGAGCCAGTCGTATTGAGAAAATCAAACTCCAGCAGAAAGATCATTGCAAACATTAGCTATCAAACAATGGCTCAAATTCTACATACTCAGGACTAACAACTTACGCACAGCAGACTAGTTGTTTGTGGCCTATGGGGACCTCATCAAGGGATTTCCTGTTTCTAAACAGACTATAGCAAGATGGATTGCGTCTGCCATACAATTTTGTTGTCAACAAGCAGGAAAACCATGGACTACTAAAGTCAAAGCCCACTCCACCAGAACTGTCTCCACCTGCACATCTCTTTTCACAGGTGTGCTCATTCAACAGATATGCCGAGCAGCAACTTGGTCTAGTAGGCACACTTTTGCTCAGTACTTCTGCCTTGATGCTGCAGAAAGACCTGACGCAGCAGTAGGACAAGCAGTTCTACATAATCTGTTTCGATAAGGTGAGCCACTATTCTTCCCACCTGACACTATTTCATTTGTATGATATTTTTTAATACTAGAATGTTTACTGCTAACTATTCTGATTCAGGCATGTCAATCTATGAAAGATCCAATACCGGAGAAGAAAATATGTTACTTACCTGTAACTATGGTTCTCTAGTATTGGTATCGTTCATAGATTCACATACGACCCACCCTCCTCCCCATAGAGGCCCCCCTTAGGTCTTCTTGTAGGTGTATTAATTAAATCTGAGAGCCTGGAACCTCTATAGTGAGGATTCTACAGGGTGCGGTTGCATGATTGGCTGGTCTTTGGATAATTTCTAATTACACTAATAAGCTATGAAAAAAGCTTTGAAAGTGAATGTATTTTACATTAAATTCACTGTAAAAAAAAGATTAATTACTGCTTTCTATGTACCCTGGGACGCCCACTTCAGTGACCGGGATTGATTCAAGCATGTGAATTTATGAAAGATACCAATACATACTGGAGAACCACAGTTACAGGTAAGTAACTTATTTTTATATGCTTGGGTGTGTAGAAGAAAGAATGTGTATGTGTTGTGTATGTTTGTAGATGAGCAATATGCTATTTTATATAAAACAAAATGTATGTTTTCATCGAGACCTGTGTTTAAGACGTTGAGGACATATTGCCTGATTATAATGTATTGATGTTTTGTATATGAAAGATGGTAAATATGAAAATATATTTTTATATAGAAAAATAAATATAAATGAAGACCAAAATCCTCTGAGCTGTACATATATATCTATATTTTTCTTGAGATGAATTAACATATTTTGAATTTAAAGGCTGATTGGGGTTGCTGTTTTTACTGAAGAACCAGGTTGCGTGCCATCCCAATTTGCTGTGGCACTTTTTCGGCATCCCTTTCAAAGCAGATAGTGGTGCCACGTACAGACCACAATCTGGCACTGATCTAGCTGTTGATAAGGAAAAATATAATTTATGTGGCAAAGTAGGTCATAAAGCCTTTTGTAACCACCTCCCTTTGGCCAAAATATTTGCCCGTTTAGTGGAGATTTTTGGTTCAATTTCACCTTGGCTATGGAGTCTAAGAAGTCTTGCAAATTTCCACTGCTTTTGTAGAGTTATTGCTTCTGTTTAATGTGGCTCTCTTAGATCCTATAATTACTTCAGGTGAGACACACTTTCCAGGCCTTGCAGTCTACAGACAGATTGCCAAATGTCCTAGACCCACTCCTGCAGCTCCACTCATTTTCTTCTCCCACCAGTCACCAGAGAGTCTGGTGATTCAGGCATGGTTTTTAAAGCAGGACCCAAACACCTTCCCCTCGGCTTCCCGTACTGGGGATAAAGAAGCTTGATGCCATGGGTCATAGAGTTTTTGTTGTTAGCAGTTTCACTTTCTGCAAAGTTTATGCCACTTGCCTTTTAGGCTGCTACACGCAAGACTTATGGGATCTGGCGAAACTTGCAACTATCCATCTGCCAGATGTATGAGAAGCCATTCTCTGACCTAGTGAGCGATGGCCTAGGATCATCAAAACAGATCCCGAAGAGTAAATCTGGCCATGTGGTTGCTCTGTCTATAAGACCCGCTGTACACTGTCGGCATTTTCGGAAGATGTCCAGGCTATGCTCCAGGTCATGTTAGCCTTGCATAGAGTTGCTTAATATCCAGGACACGTACATGGGAGGCAGTTCCCCTGTTGACGAGGTTGCAGTAATGGGGATTCTGCCCAGTAGCAGACTCCTCACTGAGTTATCTATTCAGTGGGGACCATTACTAGTACCGGTCTACTGTTTTATGGTTGAGTAATTACATCTATTTGAGCATTTGGGGAACATGGATATATTATGATTTGATATCCAGTTGCCAAAAATTCACCGTTGCTATTCCAGGGAATGTCTTTTATTTGATTAATAAAGCCCACACTGGCTCATATATATCTGACATGTTAATTGCACAAAATCCTTGATGAAAATGTTAATGTATTTTCTTCAGGGTTCAAGTACTGAACCACAACCAGAGGAAGTTGGTCTTCCAGGGCTAATCTGTAGGTGTTTAGCGATTTTCGGGAGAGTATACCGAACAGTTGTGCTGGGTGACCTATCATTCAGGAACTGGAATTCCTGATGTTCATAACTTGTCTGTTTTTGCCTTTCTTTTTTGCCTTTGTGGTAATTTGATGGTTGTCTGAATGTGTGATAGAGGGTAATATGGTAGTGAAGTATAGTCGGGGGTATTTTGTTGTTCTGAAATTTCTTGATGTGCATATACAGAGAGATGGGCAACACAGCAGTTATGCAACGTTACGGATAACTAAAAAGCACCTCCTTCTGACCAGAGGTACAGTCGAAGATAATCAATATGCCATTCGACGGCAATAACCTATTTGCAGGAACAAATTGATGAGGTTCTCCAAAATGTTGAAAAGGACAGACACTGCCAGGTCTCAGAAGTACTACAATCTCGTCAGCTTTTTCAAAACTACAGATGTCTGAATCAAAGGCACTTTTGAAAAGGAATTTCTTCCATATACATGCTTTATGTAGTGTCTGCGACGGCCGGCACTACAATAAATGAATAAATAAGGCAGAGTCCTGCATTCGTTTTTCTGGTTTGCCGACCGGAGGCGCACACAAGTATGCCGCGTGTAGACACGGATTGCACCTCTGTCTACCGCGGCTCAGCTGTGTCGTCCCCAGCCCTCCAAGCCCTTTTATTGCCCGGGTCACATGACCATGGGTTAAACCATTATACACACCCTTCGCAGGATGAAACACCACCAGGTGTGGAGGAGGAACACCTCCCCTCCAGCACCAAACATAGTTGGTAGTGCCGGGCGCACAGTTTAATCACTGGCGCGACACTACATTCCTCCTAAAAATTGAAAAACAAACAACTGGGCACACCACAGAATATCACACATTAAACATCCACCATATGATCACGAAGTCTGACGGAGGGGGCAGGATTCTGGCGCAAATTGTACTGGGTATTCTCGGCTCGCCCTGTGCTTACCGACGAACCTGACACGGGATGACGTATCATCTGACACAGGCACAGGTGTAACACCAACTCCACTCTCGGCACAGCGCTCCTCAGAGTCCTCGCCAGCAGTAACCGATGATAGGTCGTCATTGGATGCGTGAGCATCCACATACACTTGAGACCCTTCTGGACAGTTGAATTTCTTGAACAAAGGCACGGTCCTGGTCACCACATCGTTGCCTCTTTGAGCCACAACCAACGACCCACGTCGCTTAAAAACCCTCCAGGGCACAGGATGGAACGGCATGTGGAATTTGCTGCCTGAATTGGTGATCTTGAGCAGTACCTGATCTCCCACTTTCAGATCTGACGTCCGAGCCCTCTGAAAAAAGCTTGCCCATCGGTTGGTGGCAGATCGGCGTTCCTGGACTTGAACAGGATCAATAGGGTTGGGAACCTATGTCCTATGATGAGGTATGGAGTCCACAACCGGCCTCCCAAACACGATATGCCCTGGCGCCTTACCAGTTGTGGAATGGGGAGTTTGACGATAATTTCTCAAGAAAGAATATATAGCATATTCACTCTGCTGGCCACTGGCATGAGCGATGCAGAACACCTTGTTTAGCGTACGCATAAAGCGTTCAACTTCACCATTTGCCTGAGGCCACCTCGGTGTGATCCTTCGGTGGCGAACACCAGACTTTTCAAAATAATCAGACAGCTCCTTGCTCTGAAACGGAGGCCCATTGTCAGTCTTGATCTTCGATATGAGGCCATGAGTAGCCATTATCTTTTCCAAACGAGGGATTACCACTTCCGCAGAAAGAGAGGAGATCACTTCCACTTCAGGATATTTAGAAAAGTCATCAATAAGAACCAATGTGTGTTGTCCATCCGGAAGACTCCGGAAGTCCAGGCTGGCAGAAGTCCACGGAGAGGTCGGGCCACGTTCAGTTTCCACAGGAGCGGGTCGGTTTGACTCTCCTGACGCTTGACACCACTCACAGGTTTTTACCACTTCTTCCACTTGTTCATCTAGGAGTGGGAACCACACTTTGGACCTTAGCCGGTTCTTTGTTTTCACCATACCTTGGTGTCCATTGTGAGCCAATTGTATCACGCGGGATGTGAGCAGCGACCTGACTACCAAACGGCATTCTCTGAGGAGGCACCCCTCCGTATCTACTGTCAATTCATCCCTCACATGGTATAAACTCCCCAGATTCTGTTGCGACAAAGAATTCAATAAGGGAATCCGTTTTGTGACCAAAAACCACTGATTACTCTGGATGTCTCGGAATACCTTTTGGAAACACTCATCGCTGGCTGTGGCTTGAACAATTTCAGCTACGGAGAGAGGTCTCGGACGGGATTGGTCAGAAATCAACCTGACATATTCTTCTGTTTCCTCTGTGTCGTTAATCTCTTGATCGGAGGCAGCTCTGGGGTGTCTAGAAAGGTAATCTGCCAGATTGTCTGACCCCGGACGATACTCCAGCTGGCATTGATAGTCCTGCAGCTAGAGCATCAATTTTTCAATTCTTGGCAGGGGCTTTGAAGCAGTGCCGTTAAACAGAGGTATGAGGGGCTTGTGGTCGGTAGTGACTAAGAATGGACGACCATACACATACATATGAAAGTGCTTACAGCCCCAGTGCACCGCATTGGCCTCCTTTTCAATCTGAGAGTACCTCTGCTCAGTGTCAGTCAGAGACCTGCTTGCGAACGCCACTGGGGACCAGTCTCCACAGCTCTGTCTCTGAAACAGTACCGCACCCAACCCTTTTGGGCCCGCGTCCACTGCGACCTTGGTGTCCTTCTGCGGGTCGAAGTACCTCAACGTGGTATCACTTGAAAGAGCACCCTTGACAGCCTAAAAAGCTTCCTGGTGAGCCGGACCCAAGACTCTGATTTCATCAGAATTCGAAGTGGTTGTGTTAACGACGCCAAGTCTTTGATAAACCGGCCACAATAGTTAACCATCCCTAAAAAACTTCAAACTTCAGTCACACAGGTCGGGGAGGAGCGTCCTTAACATCTTTTACCTTCATAGGGTCAGGAGCTACACCAGCAGCAGAAAAGACATAGCCAAAAAACTGAATGTGGTCCATAAGGAATTCACACTTCTGGCGATGGAGAGTGAGACCCGACTCTTGAATCCTCCGTAAGACATTGCGGAGCTGAGAGTGATGCTCCGCAACAGTGGGGGCGTGAATCAAAATATCGTCACTTACATTAATTGTGCCAGGCAGATACCTCAAAAGTTCTTGTATGGTGTTTTGAAACGCCGCCGCTGCGCTGGATACTCCAAAACTCAAACGTCGGTACCTCCTCAAACCGACATGGGTGGAGAAGGTTGTTATATACCTCGACTCCTTCGACAGAACCAACTGGTGATATCCGGAGCGTAAATCCAACTTGGAAAACCAATATGACCCACTCAGCTCCGCTATTATGTAATCTATGGTGGGTGTTGGATGTCTCTCCCTTTTTATCTCAGTGTTGGGAAGGTGCATGTCCACACATATGCGCACTTGTCTGGGTTGCTTTGGCTTGCGCGCAACCACTATGGGCGACACCCAGGGGGTCGGTCCTGTTACCTTCTCGATTATTCCAGCCTTCTCCAATTGTTCCAATTCCTTTTCTACTTGGGGCCTGACGTGGAATGCTATTCTTCTGTGCCGGAGAGCCACTGGTTGGACGGTCTCATCAATATGCAGTCTCACCTCCTTGCCCTTGAGGCCACCAATCCCCTCAAATACCCCAGGATACTGGGCTAAGAGTTCTGTCACTGCTTCCTGATGTATCCCAAATGCAAAAGTGACAACCCCCAAGTCCTCCGCCGTCTGGCAGCCTAATAGCATTCCATGTCCATCTTTGGCTACATAGATCTTAGCACTAATTGCGTTAGACTCATGTGCTACTGTTGCATGAAACATACCCTTTAGTGCTAACGGGGTATTCTGTCCATAGGCATACACTCTGACTTTTGTATTTGTGAGTGTCGGTAACGGGCTCATTTTCTTATATTCGCTGGCAGCAAGAATATTTATAGATGACCCTGTGGCGACAACAGCAAGAATGTCAGGGTATCCACCGTGATCTGGCATCTAGGTAATCTTTTTGACGACTGGGCGGTGTACCCAATAGTAAACAGCGAATGAATGACATGCTCCTCAGCCTCGTCGTCATCCATGTCACTTCCTTGTTCTGACTTACTGGTTGCGACATTTACTGCTGCTGTGCTAGTGCGTGGCTTACCAGATCAACATATTCTCACGAAAAGATTGAGCTTCCCACACCCTGCACACTTCTTTCCTCTTGCCGGGTATTCCGTCGGTCGATGTGGTGTGCCACCACAATACCCACATTGTCTTGGCATGCGCGGCTTTCTTTGTTGCAGTTGCAGCCACCTCATTCAACGCCTCTTCTTTGATGGGCTTCTGCAGCGCTGCCTCCATGTGAGACGCCCTCACCTTTGACAGCTCCTTAGTGCGTCCCATCATGAGAATGTCAGCTAATGACCTCCCTGATTCCTCCAGGATCCACTCACAAAGTTTTATAGATGCACACCCCTATATTACCTGCCCTCGTATTTCTTCCGCTTCATCTGCGAATCGTCAGGTACTGGCCAGGCAACGCAGCCGCAAATGGAACGAGTCAATGGATACCTCAGTCTGTTGTCTTGCTTGTCTAAAAACGAACTGCTCATAGTCTGTGTTAGCCATTGGTTCAAAGTGTCTGTTCAGAGCAGCTATCAGGGTGTGATGTGTTTTGAGGGCGTCCTCTTGAAGATTTTTGGATATATTATAAATGTCCTTTCCCCCCAGATGAATGATCATTGCCCTCTTCTGATCGTCCTCCACCTTTGTTGCCTCAAAAACAACATGACTCTTGCCACCCAGTCTCTCCATTTTGGAGCTTGCGCTGACGGGGCTCCTTCCTCCACAGACGGTTCGATGGGTGGTATGACAGACATGATGGACGAAAGTGGGGCATGTCTGTAAGACTAACGTGGACTTGGGGCAATATCGCAGAGCAGTTTTTTTGTTTTTTTTTCAGAAAACACCTTCAAACTGGTTGTAGCAGCACTCACTCAAATGGGTCCTTCTCCTCAGACACAGAGAGAGTGTGTTACCATGTGTTGATCTGGGCTGGGGCAGCTCAGTTTACAGGCACCAGGGGCTTTAGGACGTTTCCTGCCCAAAGTATGTGTGCTGTGTCACATCCCAGCAGTCAACCACCATCAACAGTTTTGTACTCACTGCCACATGTTGTTTGGAAAAACCAAAAAAACTGCAGGTAGAGCCTTCTTATGCTTCTCAGAGCACTTGGCTGCTTGCCAGCTGGCCTGAACACTCCTGTTCCAGCCGGAGTGAGGCTACGGCAATTTCACTGTTGGCAGGCAACAGCACACAGTCACAGATTCCCCCCACGGCACGAGCACCGCACGTGCTGCGGCCGCCGCGGGGTAGGGCACGTTGCAAGGGTTCCGCACCCTCGTCGCCAAAAATGTAGTGTCGGCGATGGCCGGCACTACAATAAATGAATAAATAAGGCAGAGTCCTGCATTTGTTTTTCTGGTTGGCCGACCGGAGGCGCACACAAGTATGCCGCGTGTAGACACGGATTGCACGCGGTTCGAAATCTGTTGTTTAAGTACTACAAAGGAGAAAGGGATTGACTTGGAAAGAATACATCTTTCCTTTCTCAAACAGCCAGTGGGAGAGACGATATTTCATTACCTGCAAAACTGGCACACTATCACTTTAAACAAGTGGGTTTTAAATAAATACAAATTCGGACACATTAAAATTTGTTACAAAAAAAAAAAAAGAAAAGCAGTCGCCAACAAAAGAAAACCACAAACACTTAAACCATTTGCTTCAGGAAGTGCACAAGTTAGTACTCAAGGACGCTATGAAACCAGTGCCATCATCACCAGAAAATCTAGAGTTCTATTTATGTTTTTTTTTTTTTCTTTTCCTTATCCTTATATTGAAAGAAATCCAGAGAAGCACTCTTAGACATCAGAAGGCTAAACAAAACACATACATAAGGAACAGAAAGGTTTCTGAATAATAATCTTTCAAGAAATCCTACCGTTTCTAAAGAAAGATTATCTAGGATTCCTAGAAGCGGTAACCTTTGTTTTTTTATTTCCACTGGGGGTGGAGTTGGGGGGGGTGTATATGTATGTGTGTGTATGTACACCAATCTGCATAGGAACACAACCACATCCTTAAGAACCCTCCTAATTAGGGCCAAGGAAAGTAGACTGGCCTCCTATATATAAAAATGTGTGATTTCTTAATGCAAAGTATTGGTTTCGCTGGATACCGTTTCACAGTGGACAAGGTAGCCCTGACCTGAAGTGCAAGATATCAAAACAGTAACTCCCTAGAATGTCACAGAAATACTTAGCTTTCTAGGGTAGCGCATGTAATGTAGACATTTTATTCCCAATTTGACTCCCTTACCAAGCCGTTACAAGGCATTCTAAAAGCTGAAGGCCCGTGGGTCTGGGTGCACTAATAAGAAGCTTTCTGGAATACCAAGGAAGCTCTGTCTGAGCACTGCCATGAGATATTACATCTTGAATATAACCACAGAACTTGTAGTCTACACTAGTCCCACTGCTCTGGGTGCTGTTCTGCAACAGATGCAGACAGCTGGCTAGTGTTGGCTAGTGGGCACCAGAAGCCTTTGCCAGCTGAGCTTTAACAGACAGAATGGAGATATTCCTATATTGAAATGGAAGTGATCCCTTTACTTTGGGGTGTCCACATTTTCATGTATATATCTGTGTGGCAGCCAATTCCAAATAAGCTCTTACCACAAAATACTCTTTCCCCCACTCAGGTTAATTGCTTCTAAACCACTGCATCAAGAAGTCGATCTGCTACCTTAAACAGTACGAATTTGAGATAGTCTGTCGACCTGGTCAATGGAACCCAGCAAACTACTTATTGAGGCACCTGACAAATTTTACCAGAGATGAGGCAAACCAAACCTGTAATACTAGGTGTGTTTGCTCATAGATGACTTGAGACCTAGCCAGATAGCACAAGAAGAGATGATAACCACCCAAAGCGATGACTGTCTAGCAAGAGTTAGGCAGGCAATGATTTCCGATGGATAAGAGCACGAATGACCACCATTCCATACCCAACACCTAGTCCTCAGACACGGCTATGAATCTTTCAGCAAGTTTTAGATGAGTTGTCCTTGTTCGATGAGGTGCTACTC
Organism: Pleurodeles waltl; assembly: GCF_031143425.1. Taxonomy (NCBI): domain Eukaryota; kingdom Metazoa; phylum Chordata; class Amphibia; order Caudata; family Salamandridae; genus Pleurodeles; species Pleurodeles waltl. Next base: position 1,607,491,965 of record NC_090445.1, read on the forward strand.
TGTAGAGGAAGATGATTTGTAATGCTCATAGCTTTAGTTTCCAACGTCCTACATTTGGCACACCACAGACATCAGGGAATCGCAACAAAAACGAGAATCCACTAAAAAAGTATGGTTTCCTGACATCGACTCTCAGGTAGAACAAGTTGTTGCCTCCTGTCTCCGTAATGCCAAGCAAATGGGCAATTTGTCCAGATTTACAGTTTTTTACTGATTAAACGGTGCCCAAGTACTATGTGGAAATCGGGTTACAGGAAAAAGTATATCTTTATTTGTTGTAATTCGAATAAAATCGTCGTTTCCATCAGAATTGCAAAGGAATTGTGCTTTCCAAACAGCTGAAATAGTCTGACACATTTGTACAGATCGTTTATAGGTATTTAAACTGTATTATGTTTTAGAACAAATGACTACCGTCCTCCAGCAAGGTTGCCAAATAGTTATTTACAACATCATCTCACTTTGCAGTTTGAGAACAATAGCACCGCATCTATGTTTTTAAAACATTAAACACTAATTTGCCTGAAGTTAATGAATAATATTTGACCACTGTCTTTGGAGCACGGCAAATGTAACCACATAAAAACAAATGTCAAGGCGAATTTATTGCACGTTCAGCCTCTAAACTCCAGCATGGTTATTTTGAGGGTGCAGCAGCACGAATACTTCAGCGCCTCTAGGGCCCTCGGTCTCTAAGCTCAAAGCCAATGAATACGTGTGATACTAATGGGGTTCCCCAAGGGTGGTTCTGCTGCCACCTGCCACTCCACGCCCCTAGATAGATTTTCCCTTTCCCCCACCTCGCTGCTCAGTGGTCCCTTACTCCTTCGGTCTATTTTTTATTTTTTTTTTTTTACAGAAACCACTTCATCCTTGACTTATATAGAGAAACAGTGACATCTAGTGTTAGACTTTTGCATTGTGCACATTATAGCGTGAGCAAATGACGAACAAAACATATAGCTAGCGAGTCGGCTTGAAACCAAAGTGAGAGGAAAAGGTAGTTTTATTAGAACAGGTGAGCAGTTAACCTCAAACATTACAATGACAACCCCGCCTCACTAATACATTTAATGAACCTATCCATACACACTTAACCCTCCGAACCCCGACAAAACGCCCCCAATCAACTCCAAAATACATTCCTGTAAAAAATCATTTTAACCACTCTATCTGCAGCCTTCCCCTAACGTTGCCTTCAGGTGTCCCCTCCTCCAGCGCCCAAGGTGACCACCTCGCCTTCCGACTTAACGCATGAAAAAAAACAGCACAGCCTGCCCCTTCAGCGGCAAAAGAAACAGCCACATACATGCCAATTTGTAACTAAAATTATCCAGTAAAGCGGGACAAAATATTTGGAAGAGATGTTAGAGCATGCCGCAGGGGAAAGGAAAAAGAGGAATCGGTACAACAAAAGTGGTAAAATCCGCCTGATAACAGCCCACAAAACTTGCCCCCAAATTAACGAAAAATGTGGGGGGGGGGGGGGGGGGGGTCGGTATAGTAAACTAAGCCCTCGCTGGTCTACAGCCACAAGCGAGTAAGGTCTCTGTGACATCGCAGACACCAAATGACAACCTAGCCCCACCCCAGGCTCAGAATATCAATTCGATGGACCATTGCAATCTGCTGTTCACTTTGCAATATGTGTTTATTGTTCCATTTAAGGACGTGCGCCGGTGTCCTGGTCGCACGGCCACTATCCAGTCGGGTAGCGTTGTGCCCGGGGCGGTCGGCGAGAATCATGCTGTGCTGTCCGTGCAATCTCGTTCTAAGAGAATCTTCTGAACACCATCAGACCGAGGCCACGGACAGCACTAATACGAGTGTGGTGCGATGGCTGTAATTTTATTGTCCTCTATATATCGCAAATTTAATTTGACTGTTATTTCATTCATAATTTGTTTTCATATTGTTAAGGGGAAAGATGCGTGTAGAGTTCTGATTACTTTGGGACATTTGTTTATTGTTCCATTTAAGAATGTGCACCGGTGTTCTGGTCGTACCGTTCCAGATCTAATCAGTTTGCGTTGGACATGGAGTGGTTGTCGGGAATTATCGTGGGCTGTCCTTGCAATTTTGATAATAAAACTATCTTCAAAACACCATCAGACTTCCCAGCTTGTGTTATTCGCCATAACAACCATCTGGTCCCTAGTGCGCACCACATGCCCGAAAACCCAGTGGGACGAAGCCACGGGCTTCTCTCCTTCCCAGAGTTACCCATAAGCGGCTGATCAACAACACGTTGCTCAGGATTTCGGCATTGATGGGACCTGATCCTTGAGCAGTCATGTTGTCTGTTGCGCTAGCACCTGCACATCTTACATTTTTGGCACACAGATTACAAAGCAAAAAACCCTGTAATGAGTGAACTTGAATCTTCTGACCAAAATACTCAGGAAGGTGCCCTTTAATAGTACTCCAACTGAACCATGCATGTTGCTCCTCCAGGTTTGGACAGGTGGCAGCTTACAGCCACATGTGGGATGCAGTCTAAAATGTAGGCGTATGTGTGCATAATCGGACTGGCCAATAGGGCATTCGGCCACTGTCTGAATTGCTTGGCGGGCGAAGATTGTTTTGTCTTAGTCACAAAATGCTGTGAGGTAATAATGTTTTGGTGAAGCAGCCGTTGTACCAACGAGAAATACATAATTCGCATACATAGCCATTGAAAGGTCAAGAAATATGCAAGTCAAATGCAGAGCTTAGCATGAGTGTATTATTAATTGCATTTGCCAGGTCTACATGATCTCTGTTGTAACAGATACAGGAACTGAGACAAAACGAAATGATTCGTTCGAGGGCTGAGGTGGAGGGCAGGACTCCTGGTCCCGCAATCAACAGGTCAGCTGCTAGACCACACCTCCTAAATTCATGGCCTGCAAGCAGTAGGGGTGGCATAGATCTGACTGTTGCCTCTTGAATTTAACCTTTTATCTTTACTTTATCAACTCAGCTCTCCGTTAATCAAGTAGCCACCTTCCTCACACCGGTCCGGGTTTCACCATTTTCTTAGACGTTATCTGTTCTTTAGTAATGCGTTTATCTCATTCATACAAGTTAGTTGGTTCAGCCATCCTTTGGTAAATGGTTGATCTCATTTATGCTGCATAAGGAAAGCAGAGCAGCTTCTTAGTGTTGAGTAATAGAGGAGGAGGCCTGAGAGTTATGCCCTAGTAAAGGCTTGGGAGAAGGATGTTTGGGGCTGGACAATATGGGTGTGTGAAGTAGGGGTTGAAAGTCAGTGGTTAAAGCGTGTTTAAGGGTGGATATCAAAGGAGTACAGTGGCATATGTCCACACATTGCAGGTACAAGGTTGTCCTCTTTCTGCACTACATGCAACTTGACAGCCTTCCTGTCTGGAGCCCTGAACACAACTAGATTTTTACAGTGACAAAGCACTCGTGTGATCAACTCCAAAGATAGGGTGCTGAAGGTCTGCTCTTGGAATGTCAATGGCCTGGCTCACAAGCTGGAAGACCCTGAAACGAGCCAATATATACACTCATTCCATAGAGTGCTCCTAGAAGAAACATGGTTACACATGGCGTTTTACTTGGAGGGCTACACAAACTATTTTATTCCAGCAACCAAGAAATGCAAGTATGTATGCAGCATAGGCGGTCTCGCCATTTACCTATCTGCCACCAGCGCAATTGATTGTCAGGAACAGGATTTCAATGACGCGTGTCTTCAGACTGTTGGATTGATGCTAAAAACATCTAATGGCCAGACTAACACAAACACCATGGTATATGTTTACATTCATCCAAATGCAAGATCAAGGTCTGAGCTCTTTGACAAGCTGCTAGACATCATAATAGGTTTAAGGTCTGAGAGGCCAAGTAATTACCTTATCATATCTGGGGATTGGCACAATTGGTTGCCCCCCCCCCCCCCCCTGGCTTCAAAAGGCCAGGGGGGGGGGGGATCAAGGGGAATGCTGGGAATTATCGTCTGGTGGCTTTAATCGATAACGCCGCTTAATATTTTGCAGCGGTGCTACTAAAGGAGCTGCAGCAGTGGGCTGAGGCTAATGCCAATGCCATCTGCCCATCAAATCAAACTGGCTTCACTAAAAACACAGGGAAGTCAGTTAACATCATGACGCTTTCCCTGCTAAATGACGGGGCAAAGTCCTACAGCCAGTCAAGTCATCGACTACAATTCTGTATTTGAGGAAGCTGTGGTGGAAACTGGCCAACCTAAACATCCCAGGGCCTTCGAGCTCCTGCAAACATATACATGGGTCATAATCAAAATTGGAGATAGCTCACGACTATCCAGGCCAATTAAAATTACGCAAAGCCTCAAGCACCGCTGTGTCATAGCTTCTACATTTTTTTGACCTGTTCCTATCAAATCTCACTCCGACTCTAAGTGCACTAAATTCTCATCCACCTAAATTGGGGGGCCTCCAGCTTTCGAATCTGCTGTATGCCGATGACCTTGTCCTAATCAGTAGAACTCAAGCCTGTCTGCATCGCTTTCTTAATGCTGCCTCTGCCTTCTCCCTAAGGAATGGACTGACAATCGACAGAAAGAAGACACATCTTAGCAGTTCAGGGCTCTAGAAATCAAAAACATATATGGTTCCTGGACCAAGAAAAACTAGGGCTGGTAAAAAGCTTTAAGTATCTCAGTGTTTACTTTAACGAGAATGGGAGGTATGGCGAACAGCAAGAAACTGAGAAAGGTCAATGTCCTGGCTCTCGACCTTGGATCACTTTACAGAAAGTTGAAAGGTCCATCGCTCACACCAGTTCTGCAGGTGGCCCAAGCAAAAGTACTTCCATCTTTGACCTATGGAAGTAATGCACTCTGAGGACGGGGCAGCACAGCACTGGACAAAGTGCTACTTAAGGTGTACAGGAAAATCTTCCCCCTAGCCTTCTGTTCATCGCCTGCCCAGAACAGGCTGGATTTTGGCATTGTTAAACAGTCCCTTGCACAGAAGGCGGCATTGCCACAAACTTAAGTCATCAAAGGAAGGCTCCCTGGGCTTTTATCTCTGGTCAAAAGTTGAAACAAGGCACAGTTCCTCGCAAGGTCTTACCTGCTGCAGGCCCTGAGAACTCTTAGCATAACGAGCGATGTGGACCTAATTATTAGTCACCTGGAGTTTAAAAAACTGGTTAAAACAAGCACACAGCTGTTGTCACTGCTTGAGGGCAAGGATTTCCCTTCATGACGGAAGCAAGGCTGGATGACGCTTCTGTCACACCAGGCTGAAACCTCGGGCCACCTAAGAGAACCCTTTAGTGAGTGGATCAAGACAAAAAGTTTGAAACGTAGGCTGGGTATACTGCCGATATCAAGCCACTATCCCGCTTGGACCAGATTGGAGGTGCAACTTAACTGCCAGCTATGCGATCAGGGTCGAGAAGACATTTACATTCACATTCTCTGCCTGTGCACCACCCTAAGAAAGGACTGGCACAAGCTACTACGGAGATCGTGGAATGAGCTTGGCATAAGGTCCTGCAGGCAGTGAAGGCCTGATTCGTACCATTGGATATAAGGCTGAATTGTCCAAAGGTGTAATTCCTCCAGAGAGTCAGGAAAAAGTTCGAGGCTATGGGCAAGCTGCCACGGGGGAGGGAGGTGACTAGCTCAAATTACAGCTTACATTTTAGTAAGAAAACCTGAAAGGGCACAGCTCACAGCTCCGCATTTCTACTTCTAATTTCAATTGTCGTGACCCCGTACTTTTCAAGACTAGGGGGCCCTGTGACAATTAAAGCTGATGGCAAAATTTCTAAAGCTGCCACCCATTCATCCTATTGATTGCACTTTACATCACACTCCTTTAGCACATGGGAATGATTTGTGGAACAAGCCTGGTCATCTAACTTTCTGCTCCCAGGGGCCACTTCCTTTGATGCTGCTCTTAATCCCTGCTATCTAGTCCGTATTTGCAGTAAGGCACTAGCGGCTGGAGAAGGTACTTAATTCACTGAAATTGTTGCTCTGGCACCTTCTGTTGACAATGTCCATATAACTTAATTTACCCCATCATTGGACGGTGCACCTAATTTCTGTTGTTTTGTCTGTTACTTAATATATTTATTAATATTGTAGCACTCGTTCTTTACTGCCACAAAACACTGCACTTCAACTTACTTCCTGCGCACTTTCAAGTCACAAAGTCCATAATAACAACCTTTTAAAGTTGGGGAAGAGTGGACCATCATGGAAAAATAACTTACATCAGGGCATTATCTACTTATACGTTCCAGCTATTAATTCACTTGGCTTAAAGCCTAAGTGCCAAATTGTATTCCTCATTAAGCCTCTGGGCAGGAAGCGAGTTCCTCTCGAATTTCCTCAAACTTTCTGGTTTAGATGGGTTCCCTGGTTGTTACAGATGATACTGTTTTTAATGTTAATGATTACTCATGTATGTTTGATGTATTTTAACAATGGCTTTTATTGTATATTACATTGCAATGGTTTTAACAAATCTAGCAATAAAGAATTATTGATTAACAGACTTCCTCTCAGTGGCATAACAAGAGGGCCATGGACCATAATGCTAGTGAGGAAAATGAACCTGTCTGGATAGTAAAAGAAAGATGTAATTGGGGTCCTTCGTGAGCTTCACACACTAGAGCCTCAATGACTGCATCTGAGTCACTGATAACTATGTTCACGATTCTTCTTGTTAAGTCTCAAGGGCACATATTGCTGGGAACAAGCATAGGTTCCCTATGTTCATCCTCTGTTCATTTGACTCTTCCAGCTGTCTCCAGTGCAGTTCTCCTGACCTTGGAGCACTAGTCTTTTTTTAAGTCTCATTTTTGTATTTATTTCTTTTAGCTATTAGTAACCTAAAAGGGCATGTAACTCATTTTACACAATTATTCAAATACAAATTTCTTTAGCTGATGGATTATTGGTGTATATCTTACATGTTCTTTCTATGCTATTAGTCAACTTGCATTAAACATTTCATTATACAGAAAAACAGATTAATTATTACATTTGAATGAAGGAGTTGTAGGTGAGTTTTTTTGGTCTTATGTATTAAATGACTATATGATTGAAACTCTGGGCTCTTTCTAAAGAAACAAGGACTGGCCATTATGTACCAATGCATTTCCCCACAAACCGTAGGGGTAAAACCCTTTTGATACATCAGGCCCAATATTATTAATCACCATTAGCCCTAGCTAAAGAATAACACTGTCCATAGCCCAAATAACACTGCAAAGATTTGTCCCTTCCTGTAGCCTGTTCTATATAGTCTTTTCACTGAAAGCTCGAAAAAATATACATGGATGTCGACTACTTTTGTAAGATCTGCATCACAAAATCCAGTAACCTCTCTTGGCAGTTGCTCCCCATGCGTACATTTTCTGGTTTCAGGAGTTTCTATCTTAAATCTATTAGACAGGGATGCATGCATATTATGTGCTCTAAGCTATCCAAAGTGAGCCAGGTCACGTAACCTACAGTTCACTTGAAAGAGTAGTCTATTAAAGTAGAGGATGCCCTCAAAAAGTTAGGAAAATCTAAGTATGGAAAGCTACTATGGTCTTGATGATGAAGGATACCTCAGTGGGGGGTCAAAAAGGAACAAAGATCCGAGGCCTGTAGGGGCCCTGATGGAAATGGAGTCCACAGAGCACCATAGATCACCCTCCGAAGACAGTTACCCACAAGTGTATGACGTGTTTAATGTATGCTCTACCACGCCCAGATGTGGTAATACAGTAATGCTACTTGAAATTTTAGTTTTTCTGTTTCATTAGCGAAATGAATATACTTATAAAAAAAATAGAGAACTTAATAGATAATACCAAATGTCCTACCATCCTGTGTTCCACCACTTCTGATAAAAACGGTATCCCACGTGAGTGTGCAGACCGCTTGGGTCTTTCATGCCGTAGGCAAGAACGTGACCGCTGAAAGGACAAGAAAGATACTTTCAATTAGCTTCATAATTGTAATGGGATAGTTGCAATACTTTGGGCCAAGGTCAGTCACCACCCAGGGAGACCTTCGAATCACAGACATTTCTGAAAACTAAACACACCGGCGAGTTCATGGGGAGGATGTGGTGTAACAGCCTGAGCTGCCAACTTCAGAGCTGGGGGAACTGGGTTTGAGTCTTGGCATCAGCTCAATATCCTGTGATTCTAGGCAAATCACTTAATTCCTACAATTCAGCTCCTTGAGAGCCTCATAGGTGGTTTGCCCCGCTTTACAAATACTGGATTTATTTATTTTCAGGGTGGTGTGGCTTGCATGAATGCACCCTCTCTATTAGCCAGAATGCAGTCATAAGTCAAAATTTGCTTCAAAGAATGGATTTCCCTCACACTGCTGTGACAGCAAGTTCTGGAATTTGTAGCGGACAGATTCCCCTAACTTGTGCCACTTGAAATTGTACCCCACATGGATGAGTGGGCAAATTGGATAGGATGTGGCCAAAACTTTGCCACTGTAATGTCAATGTTCTGTCAGTGTGCTATTTTCATGGTCACAGTTTTGGGCCAGTGTGGTCTTCAGAAGGCCCCAGTTTTGGCAGTTCCTGCCACTGCAAGAGGTGTGCCAGTGCTATCGGGAGAAATATGGAAACAATGGATGATAGGCATTTCGGCGTTGCCTTGAGGTTCTGGAGCTTTCCATCACTGGGAATTGTTTTGTTATACCTACTTTGGCTTTTGCAGGGTATATTTGGTACGGAAAAAGTGGGATCCACGAAAGCCACGCTCCACCTGGTTTTTCCGTGCAGGTCTAGTTTTCAGATATACCTCTGTCTGAGAGGGTTTCCTGAGTGCCAGTTAACCACTGGCGCAAATACTGAAGCCGTACTAGAGGAAAATGAATGGATTTTTTTAAATCATATTTTAAAAATGTGGGTGTTTTGCATTTGTTTTTAAAAAAAGCTGGGTTCTATGAAATCTACACCACAATGTATTCTTGTGTGTCTCTGATAATCAGAAATGGCTGGGAATAGTAGGGTTACCTGTGGTGCAAGGTGTCCCTGGGCTCGCATACTGCAGCCTCGCCCACGTGAAGTCAATACACTGACTACAGACAGGTACAGTTTTGGACCTTTTCTGTCCTGCACGAAAGGCACGGCCATGTGTGTTGGATATGTTTTCTGTCAGGAGAAGTGACTGGTATGCTGAACGGTATAACATTCCTCAGAATCGAGGTGTGAAAATTCCACTATGAAGTACTTAAAATATCCCTAATTTTGAAGGGAAATGCCATAACTCTGACGTTTTCTTTCAACATATGCTTACTCCTAGTGCATGAAAGTTATCAGCAGAAGTAGATTGCTATGTCCAGATCATGTAACACAAACAATAAATGTATCTTTAAAAAAACGAGCAATTTATGGGGCGTCCAGCTGGAGGAAGAAGCTGATTTTTAAGACCAGCAATCAATGCACGTAACAAAGAAGATACAAGAGACCGCACACAGGTGAGACAAAGGAATGGATAAACATTGACCACTACTGAAACCAGAAGACAAGTAATAATATGTAGCACAAAGGACCTTGGGATTAAAGGAAAGGAAAAGAAAAAGTGGAAATGTTATTTCCAAAGAATAAAAAGCGAGCTGTGAAAGAAGAGCAAAAAGAAAGGAAATTAAATATGGTGATATAACTATTCGTTCTGGTTCTCCTTTTTACTTCAAATACATATGGCTATAAATGCCAGAAGGCAAAACATTGAATAAGCAACTGGGGTGGTCACGACTTCTGGTCTTGAACAGCCTCACATCTCAAATGTATGCATGGGACTGTTGAGTAAAGGAGATATAATTGTCTATCTTGATCTGGCAAGCACAGGACAGTTGCATCCTGTTGTAATGTTATCTTATTGCATTCAACTCACATGCATGAAAACCGATTATGTTCAAACAACATTAACACAGCTGTAACGATTTACAGCCCATTGGAACCTGAAAGGTGATGACATGGTCACCAAGCAGGTAACTCCTTTAGAATGCACACATTTCTAGACATGAGCAACTCTCCTTTTCAACTTTCCTTCCTACAGCACTTCTGTGCATGCAGAAAAGGTGAGCACTATGACTGGCTCAGTGTGGAAACCATCATTTCCACCCTCAAGTATTGTGTGCACTCCCATATCATATGCTTTCTCTTTTTTTTCCAGCCCAACAATATCTAACTCTGGAAACCCAGCTCAGCATCTGCATTGGCAACATAACTTTACTTTTCCATACTAGGAGGTGGCTGCTGCCCCTGGCCTATTAGAGAGATGTCCTTAACAAACATTTTTCATAAGGAAAGTTTCGTCCACCATTAAGAAAAACATCCACCTCTCCCCTCCTTCTGGGAAACCTAATGTGGCCTTTTCAAGCACATTCATAGGGCCACCTTGCAGCATACTCTGTATCAGTCTACTTTCTTACCAGCAATCATATCCGCATGAAGGTTTAGTGAGATTCAGGTCTTTCGTTCTGACGATTCCTTCACATTTCTGGTTCTTTGAAAGTTATGAAATCTATAACAAATCCCCAAACGAGCTGGAAACTCACAATCTAAGGGTTTCCAGATCACCAGGTTATCACTATGTATAATCAGCTGTTTACCGGGCGACCATGTGAGGGGAGCCAACGTCATGTGACACACGGCACCATGTAAGTTGGCACGTCTGGTATTGACTTGTATTTCTGAACTGTGGGAGCAGGACCCACTTTGGGCTGTTCACGTCTGTAAATGTCGCCTCTGAGGGAGCTACTTCCCATTTTACGGCTTCAGTTTGTTGCTGTGCCACTCATCAGAGAAGAAACTCAAGTAAGCGGCAAACAAGCGGATCGTTCAATACGTTACAGTTGCATAATTTAGATAAAATTTGGTAACTTGATTACCGAATAAAAAATATTTTCTAACTAGAGTGTAACAAAACGAATAGGCATACAGGTAGCCCAATTATTTATTCATTGCGTGGCTTGATTCATTCAGTAGACAAGCAAATGACCGGACTTCTTAGTAACAGTGTGCAAATGCAAGCGTTAAATGTTATATAAGCATAGCGAGAGAGCTTAACCGTATTCCTGATGAAGGATGCTCGCTCAGACAACTGCACAGCCAGTTGCCCCGTGTGCTTACATTCCCAAAAGTGTTTGGCATATGAGTACTGCAGGTGGTTTTCATAATGTCCGACCTACCACATAGCTCGGATATTCTATATAGCCAGGGCCACTGGAGTTATGCGATTGTGCGGCTGTGACGATTTTCGCATACTTACAGGTTTGTCGCATTTGCCACATAATACATCTGCTGCATAATCTGCAGTTTTTAACAGAAATTGTTGTTTCTAGCCTAAACGCTTCAAAAGTTACTGGAAATGTGACTACACTAGTTGCCGTGCAGTGGAAGGCCACTTGCAAAGCTGGATTGGTCACCTTTCTGTTGCTTATTCCGAGAGTTAGGTGTAAAAATGGTATTAATGAGGTGCAACCAATGCACGGAGTGTTACCAAGTTTAAAAATGACAAAATAATTAATATCATTAAAAAATGTGCCACTTAATGCTGCATAATTTGCCTTTTCTTGTCACATAATTTACTCAGCCGTGCTGCATAATTTGGCCTCCATAGCTATGGATTTGCCACATTCATAACCGTATCCATGAGGTGAAACATTTACCAACACAAGGTTAGCAAATAGACACAATAAGGAAGTAATTTTGACACAAAATGTGCCACATTATGCTGCATGATTTGGCTTTTCTTGGTGCAAAATGAAGTCACTCCTACCTCATAAATTGGTCGTCCCCGGCTGCATAATTCCAGTGGTCATGATTATCACCAATCTCACAACAGTACTAGCCATATTAAACAACCACAACTTCTAAACATACACTTAAAACAGACTTTGTAATCAAACTGGAGTCCTATTCTGGCCCATACCCAACAAGGATGCGAGGCTCTGCTAAGTACAAAACCGTGTTGTGGCAATATTTGTTAAAATTAAATATGTAATACCTACACACAGCCCCATAGGTATCATTCATCTTCCAAAGCATCCATATTAGCATAAGCATATTCATAGATATATGGATGATTGTTAGCTACAGACCTCCCTGTGTGTGGAGGTGGGGGTAGGGTGGGTAAATGGCTCCAGTCAGGCAGCATGTGGATGTGACATTTCTGGGATACTTGAGACCCTTTGGAAAGGTAAGTGGTTAAAATTGCTCAGGGTGAGGCAGGCACTAGCTGCAGTCTTGCAGAGGGGTCCCAGGCTTGCTGTGGGCACGCAGGGAGAGAGGCCAGTCTCCATTCATGCAAGGGACACCATAGTCTGAAAGTCAGGAGACTGAATCTACTAACTTTGGAGGAGAAGGGAAGAAGGGTGTAGAAATTAAGTTATCCAACTTCCTGCCAACAGCAGTAATACTACAAACACAAGGCGCTACTGTTTTTTGACACTTTTTAGTTTACATTTGATAAACAACCCTTTGTCAGTGTTTGCAGTTTTCTCATCTATCACCTAATGGTAATAGCAGAGTGCTCACCATACAGCTGCTTGTACGTGTTTATTCAGTTATGATGTGCTCAACTTTGATGTTTTGGTGGCTGCGTGCAGTCTCTTAGGAGCATACCCCTGAAGGGCAGTACAATAGCTGTGGTCTGCTGCTTTCTCTGTAGCGGGCGTGCGCTGTTTGTGCTCCTGTTCCTGCCATCTTCTTGGCCTCGAGAGGGGAGCATGTACACCTTTATTTAATGCTTTATCATAAATATAGGGTGTGATCCCTACGTGGAGTGGTTTGAAAATCAAATTGTTAATTTCTAGGTTCTTTTTCTGCGAATGATGCCTATTTGTATCCTTGCTAAGTATGATGGTTATATGTTAGACGCGTGAGCATGTTTGTGTAATATATTGTTTCTATATTTCAAGGTCTGGGAACGTTGCCCTGCTGTATTTTGGATATATTGAGGGTGCATTCAGCATTTTCCTCCTTTTCTTTTTTTTGTTGTAGTTTTTTTTGTAAACTTTGTTACAAAATGTCTCTACCCTTCTTCTTGTAGTGCTAAGAGATGGACGTTTCTTTTAACTCCACAAGGTTCCCCAGTGAGTTTGCCACTTCCTCTGCTGTTTTTAGGTCGAGCCAAGACAGCTCTTGTTCTGGCTCCAAGACATGTTGTGTAGACTTTGTGGACTTACTTCCCGCCCATTGCTTTTTATTTGTGAGTTTGAATGTCCTTTACAAAGGCTTGCTTGATAGAAGTTAATCTTACCTTTGTCCCGCCTTGTCATTTGTTTCCTCCCACGGAACAGGGTGTAACTATTGGTATCTTTCCACTTTGGTACTTATCTGTTAGTGTCTGGGACTATTTTTTTCTTTCTTTTTTGCTGGTCTGTGGAAGCTTCTCTTTTGGTGGGTTCCTTGTGGCAGCTTAAAGGTACGAATCTCTTTTGTAATGTCATGATGTGAGCATGTTTCGTTCCTCGTCCTTTACGGCGCTGCTTGGTGTGGGGGCTCCGTGTGCCGCTGTTGACCTGTTCTTCTGTGGGTCGAGGCGGCACTCAGGGAACTGGAGTCTTCTCTCCAGGTCGCCTATGGGTGCATCAGCCGCCTGGCTGCAGCACTGCACGCTTGTGGCCGCTCACCATTTACTTAAGCTCCAAGTTCTAATTTTGTGTGTTTTGCCGATTAAGCTGATATATAAAATATGTTTTACAATATTTCAAAGTAGGGATGCTTATTTAAAATAGGCTTTTCAGTCGTGAGTTCATCTATGGCTAGTGTTTCTTATGTAGTCCTCAATATCTAGTGAATTATTCACACTTTAACAAAAAGTCTTTGCAACAACATTGCCTTTCACTCAGTTGAAAACGTGAAGCATTGTGGATATGCAAATATTGTTGACAATGTCACAACCGAACACTCTTCTTTATTGTAAGTGAAACTCATATTTTTGCGAGACCTAGAGATGGGACTAAAATGAAAGTGCAGTTCAGTGCAATTCGAAATGAGTGCCATGTTGTAAAGGCGATTTGTTCTGTGTGAAACAAGCGAACAAACTTCGTGAGAAAAATGGAATTACTAATAATAGGATTCACAATCTGTTTCGAAGTAGTTGTATTTGTGGTTCTGCATATTTAATTTACTGCAAACAAAACAAGTTAAAACAAAAGTTAAATGTATGTATTTATAGTGTTTTTTTGTTTTTGTTTGTTTTTTTTGCACGATGATCATCTATCATTATCTTAACTGGCACACCTGAAAACGTTTGGGTTTAAGCAGTAAAAGCCTAAAGATTGCCAGGTTGTTCGTTTTAATGGGTTAGTTTATCCAAGGCGCTTTTTTTTTTCTATGTATTGTGAGAAAAGGAAGGAGCACAAGGATAGTTACTCGAGTAAAAGTTCTGCACCACCTTGCGGTGTTTAAATCCACTATGCATCCTTAAACTGTGTATTTTATTGCTATTACTGTTATTTCTCTCCGATCTTGAAACACACACATGTTGGCGTTCCTGATAGGAGGCTTAATTGGTGAGTGAAAACTTTTCTCTTCCCGTCAGATTCCTTCTTTTTCATTTGTATGAAGTGTTGCAGCATCCATGGCCGGTTTCTGTGTAGTGCAGCTGTTGTCAAAAGCCAGTTGGCGGGATGCTCTTCGAGGAAACTGGAGATCTCAGTCACATAGCTAATAGTCTGGTTTCAGTATACCAGCAGTCATGTGCAGCACATAGGAGCTATGTATGTCCATGATGCTTATTGGAGAACATAAAGTTCTTTATGTACTTGGACTATGAATACACTTCATCTGCTTTTAAGTACCAGACACCCCCACCTCTTTGTTGGTGCTCTATAAAACACAAAAATAAATAGATGTGCAGATGCACAAATTGCCCTTTTGGAGTTCTTAATTTTCCAATAATCTCTAATGGCTGCTTGTTAGTTCATGGCTAAGAACATATTTAGGTGTTTTTTGCTGTGTTCCTAATATGCAAGCTTTGCAGACATTGGTGCACTATTCAGATCACCAGTTTTTTTGGTAAATATATGCTATTTACAAACCTCATCACAGTGTTACTCAGATTGAGTTAAAAAAAAAAAAAAAGTCTGCAAATTAAATTAGTGGATGAAATGACCTTTATTCAGTCGCGGTTCGCAGGTGTTGAAGGGGGCAGGGTGGCACATGCTGGTGGGGGGGGGCAGGGAGTGGCGGGCGATAGTAATAAATAAAAAAAATAAAAAAAATTACCTTGGCTCACGTGCCACTCCTCTGCTGGCTGGAGGCAGGCAGAGGTTTCCAGCCTGCCCAGCGGGCAATCCTGACACTGCTCAAAACAGCGTCCGGATTGGCTGGGAGCCTGTGCTGCTGGGCTGGAGATAGCCCTGTGCACATGTGTGCTTGGCTGGCCCGAGACGGCTTGCCAAACACGCATGCGTTCTGAGGGGGAGTGCTGGAGGAGTGCTGAGCACTGCCCCTCTGAGCACGACACCCCCTGGCTCCGCCCCTCTACAAGGAAACAATAAAAAACACTTTTTGTTATTGTTTCCTTGTAAAGATTTTGTGGCTTTCAATGCTGGCGGGGGGCGACGCTCCTCCGGCATCGTGGAGGAGTCGCTCCTGCCTTTATTTGTGTTGCACTCATCTCTTGACGGTGTGCTTGTCAATATACCAAGCTGTCTATCTAAAAATCAGTAGTGCTTGCAATGGGAGCGCCGCAGCATCCTTTGTGTAGTTGACTGGTCTGTCTTGAGTATGGAGCTGACAGTGTGGCCAGGGCTCGACGCTGCATCCCCATGATTCCACTCGGTGCTCCGCTTGTTCAGCTGTTACACCAGAGCAATCTCTGGCCGGGTTAAAATCGATCCACTGCTTTCAAGGGCGCAGGGCCTCTCTATATCCTCACCATATTTGTAAAACAAGAGGTTTGTGCAATGAGAGCAGGATATACCAGAAATTGCTCCTGATCGATACATAAGGTGATGGTTCAGTAAGTTGAAGTCTGTGTGTAGATCCACCTCTGAATCTGCTGACTCAGTCTGTCATCTTTCCAAAAGAAATAGGAGTGTCATTACATTTACTATCAAGTGCTAAGAGGCAAATTAATAATACAATGTGCAGTGTATAAACAGACCGCTCATTCAAATCTGTTTATTCCTCTTTTCACACCTAGTTCTCCGTATATGTCTGGTACAGGAATGCTAACTTTGTCATTTGTAAACTAATCGCAATAGTAACTAAATTACGTGTGTCTAATATATTTTTTTTATTGGTATCTCAGTTATTTAACTGCCTTTTACTGTCTCAAAACACTTTCTCAAGTTCACCAAGTTAGTAATTGCAATTTATTACAGATTACGCTATGGATGTACTGAATTTTATTTCATTAGTGTATAGACAACTTCTGCAAAGTTCCCATACTTGTGCATTTCAGAACTTGATCAAAACGTATAAACCTTAAGTTCCAAAAAATAGATGTGGTGAGCCCTACCAATCCCGCTATGTCCATGTAATAGTCAACCTCAATTACCTCACCCTGGAGGTCAGTCTCTCACAAACATTGCCTTGCGATCGTATTCTCTCTTCTCTCTCGCGCACGCACACACACACACACACACACACTCTTTCCCACTAAGTCTCACATGCTGTAGACTGTCACATAAACACCTATACTTATACACTGACGCACGCTCCCATGTATTCTCTACGCCACTTCACTCTCACAATCTACTCCACTCTAAACCACTCTACTCCAGTCTATGCAGCACCGTTTATCCACTCAAATCTGCTGTACACCACTCCACAACACTCTGTAGCACTTCACAGCACTTTGCTCCACTCTAACACTCACATCTGCTTCACTTAACTCGACGTCCTTTCTCTATATAACACTATGCTCCCTACATCACACTCCGCAACACGCCACTCGATAACACACCATATCACTCAACTCCGCAGCACGCCATTCAATAACACTACAGTCCACAGCCCTTTGCACCAGTAACTTTTAGCCATACTGAACAGCAGCCACACTAGTGTACAACACAGCAGAAATATATTGTCAAAGCCATAGGCGAGACAGATTGCCATGCCAATGCTTGTTTTGTGCTCGCAATCCTCCAAGCTGTTTCTCACCTCTCCTGATAGTCGGTTTCCCTTTGAACCTGTACAGTCCGCCCCCACTTCTTCCTCCATTTTAAACCTTGGTAGTTTGAATTTACATTTTAGACTTCAGCTCTGCGTGCCTTTAGAGACTGCCCCGGACTCCCTCCAGGTGAGCTAAGGGAGGAGGAAAGGTGGGGGGGAGGCACAGAAGTGGAGGGCTCAGGAATGCAAAAAGGTGGGGATAGAGAACGAAAGCAAACCGTAGAGAAAGAAGAGGCGCCCACTGGTGAAAGAAAGGCAGAAGTTGGAGAGAAGCAGTGGGGAAGAGTTATAACCGAGGACCGTGGGGGAGAGACAGGAAAAAGAGACGGATAGCTGCACTGAGGCGATAGGAAGGCGCAGGGAGCACACCGCCACCGAAAGGAGAGAGCTTGGAGGGCAGTTGTAAAGGGAGAGAAGAGAAGGAGAGTGAGTGCTATGAGCTTTAAGCACAGCAGATTGAGACAGTGATAAGAAAAGAGAGATGTGAGTTTGTGGCTAACACGCAAACTATGCAACAGGCGTTCTGAGCCCCGTTTTGGCAGATCAAATGGAAAAATAGTCTAATAACTCAGGGCAAAACCTTTATTCTGTATGCCTCAGAATGTCATCGTATCTAAAGTAAATGTTTACAATCATTAATTTCTTTTGGAGACCGCACCTTGCCTGCTTCCCTGTTTTATTTCCTGGTTATTGGTTTGAGAGCTAAAATGACTTAGTTGACGAAGGAGCTCTTAATACTTATGCTCCAGTTCCAAATTAACAATGCACCGAACAGTTCTGCCCTGAAAAACCTAAATCCCTCTCTCATCATCATAACATCTAGGTTTCTGTAATATGTTCTGTTTGACCTCATAATCTCTGTTGTTCAGTATACAGTACTACATATCTGAGATCTCCCTGCTACATTAAAAATGTTATTTCAGATGTATTCTCTAATCATTGAAGCTTGTTCTGCATGTGACCTTAAGGACACAAGGGTGTTCTGAGCTGAACATAAACGTATAGTACACTGTACAGAGGGGACGGCAGGATGGATACAGTACCCTGCATGAAGAGCAGAGAAGGAAGCTAGAGCACCAGACCAGCCACTGAGGTGAGAAAAAAACATTGGCGAAGCCAATAGGTATCACCTTTGGGACCTTTTGGCTTTGCACCAGTGGTTTAGTGGTGCCGACTCCATGGGTACAGGCAGACATTTTTCCAGGGACCAAAAAGTATGGTCTGTGGTGTGGTCAAGGGCCGCATTGATGTCAGCAGGGTGGGGATCCGGGTAGAGGTCGATGTAAGGTGAGCGCAAGTGGAGCGAAGCATGTACATGGTGTGGACTGAATCATGGAGTTATTTTGAGGGTTTCATTACATATTGGCATCTCGAGAATGACCCTAGTCTCTTGAAGAGGCACAGATTTGACCATACTGTGCTATGCTGTATCCCAGTCTCTGTTCCTCGACACACCCTGGGGTAACCCTTCTCTCCTTACTATTGCCACCTTTAGTGACTCATATGTGCAAAGCAGAGCCGACCTTGCCGTAGCGGGCATCTGGCGTTTTCCAGTGAAGCTTGAAGGGTGGGTGCTGGATTTGCAAGGGGTGAGAGTTTGTTGCAGGGGAGCGGTTTTGCAGCGGTGCTGCAATATCTGCCCCCAGTAACAAGAGCAGCAAGGAAGCATTTCTAACCTCCATAGGCCAGGCAGTGCTTCCCCAGGGGGCAGGTACTCACCATCCGTGTGCCCCTCCAACCTCACCCCACTCCCCACGACAGTTCTATTAGTAAACTAAGGAAATGCACTTATGTGAACCCGGTATTGGGCCTAGATTCTTATAGATCAAGCAACATTGTAGTCTCTTAAATAAAACACAATAGGTTTTGTTCTGGATTCAGGTATTTGAAGGTGCTTTCATATGCAATGGTGAAGAAAACGAAGATCGGTAACTTTAAATACTTGCCTAAGAACAGAGAATTTGGTTAAGCAGCAAAGCTACTATTAATCCAGGTTTTCCAGTTTTGCATTGTTCAAATCAGCCACTTATAGTATATTTATTAGTCTCAAATTTTAACTCAAATGTTAATGCTTTGTTTTAAGGATAGAATTAGGGTGGCAAGTAGAAATCACATGAAAGTTCAGCTTGCCATGGGCTCGATGAACTCTAGTTTAGTCATAGCCAGGCTTCAGACTCGAGTCTGACAGTCTTTCAGGTGCTTGCCTACCTCTATTTCCAACTACTTATCCTACATGGTGTAGTGTGGTGTCCATTAAGGCACGTGCTTCAGTGCCCCCCTAAGAGTAGTAAACGCTACATAAATGTTGCAGTACAGTAGAATATGCTGATGTTATTGCAGTGTGGTGTACAGAGGATTACAATACAGTATTAGAAAAAGCTAGTTGAACTCAGAGTTGGAGGGGTAACATTAACCAGCAAGGAGTAGTCACTGGCGTAGTAAAGATGTAACAACATGAGTAGAAAAATGTGAACTTTATAAGTAAGTTAGCAAATATTGTATGTGAATCCTAAGTGGAGCACTTATGTGCTTTAAAAGTGCCTTTGCTGTGACAGGAATGTTTGTATTTAAAGTGTGTGGTTTACATTCCTTCAGTTGTGATTATATTTTCATTATTACGGTAAATTTTATTAAATAAGTTTTAACCTTTCCTGTTTTCACTCGTAAATAAGTGCTGTAGTAGGCACAGTGGATGAGTGGAAAGAAATCCTTTGAGTGTCAGTAGAATGTTAAAGTTCTAGTAACGTTCAGTTATGTTGATTTTCATACTGCCCTATCACCTGTGAGGACATCCCAGCACTGTGCAGTTCTTTGGTGCTTGCTTTGAAGAACTTTAGAGAAAGAGCCAGGTTTTCAGCTTTGTGTGGAATTCGATGACCACGCTCTGATGTTAAGTGGTAGATTGTTCCATGCTTTAGGATTGATGAACGGAAAGGCCTGACCTCTGCTTTATCGCATGGCTGGTATGGGTGCTAGTGAGGGACCCACTGAGCAGAGGTGTGTGGAGGGTTGGCAGAAGTTCACGCAACTGTTCAGGTTGGCTGGACAGATATTGTGTAGTGCTTTGTATGTGTAGGTTGAAGAGCTTGAGCTGTGCTCGCTGATTTTGTGGGAGCCATTTTACTTCCGTAAAGTATGGTGACCAACGTTGAAGGTTGAGGTTCAGTCTGGCTGCTGTGTTCTGGATGGACTGAAGTCATTTTGGTTGTTGGTGATTCCTTCATAGTGTGTTCCAATCTCCTAGCAATTCAGCATCTTCAGTGGATGGAAACAGGCCATGGTAATGCCGTTAAAAAATAATATTGGAATTTTAAAAAAACAGCAAATGCAGTGCAATTGGGAACGGATAACTGTAATCTGAAAAGAGCTCCGACAGAAGTCAAGAGTATCAGCACATAATGCAGAATACAAAAACAATGTATAAGGGTATGATGTAGAATAGACAGTATAACATCAATGCTGTATCTCAGTCATATAGTCCAGCTAATGAGTCAAGGGGCGTTTGGGACAGTCTACAGATATTTCCTCTTCTCACTACCCCGTGGGAAGTGAACAGACTTTCTCACATTTCGCAACATAATGTAACCAAGCACAAGCCAGCTGACCCCAACAGGAGGTGAACAAACTGGAAAACAGCCTGTCCAACTAGTGTTCTCTAGGAGGTCAATGCGCCAAGCTGCATGTGAAGGCAAATGCGAGGGTGGAAGGAGGTAGGTGGGAGCTGGGAGACCCGTGGCCTACAGCCTACAGGAGTTCAGTGAGTAGGAGCTTATTCCCAGGCTGCCACTACACCCACAGGGAAGGTGGTCCGAGCTACAGGCAGCAGCCAGAAATGAGGGGAGGTTGGTTTTGGGGGGTATTTGAAGGGCGAGTGGACGGAGGGGAGAAAGAAAAAGAAAAGGGAGGGAGCAAGGTCCGGAATAGAGGGGAGGGAAGACTCCTTGTGCATCAAATGGCCAGGCCGCCACATTGAGGCCCCGTCGCTAGTCTCTACATCCTATACTGTCACTCACTCACACTGCCACCCGCATTAGGGTTATTGCCTCCATCAGAGTCCTCCTCCTCCTACTCCACTCCTCCAATTGGGTTCTCCCAATTCTTCAAGACTTTGCCCACAGCACTGCTATCGGGCATCTGTGCACCCTGCGAGCCTCCTCTCGCTGCAGTACTCTCTCCTCTGCCACTGCCCAAGTGCACACATCTTTGGTCCATAACCTCACTAGGGGTCCGTCCCTAGACTTCCAAGTCATTGCATCCTATGCTGAGCCAGCAGAAGAGCCTGGTCTAAGAATCTGTTACCCACTTTCTTGCTCTTGGGTCAACGGAATTGCCTCAATAGGCACACTTCCAGAGAGCAGACAAGCACATGACTAAGAGTGGTTTTCAGCCTCTCAACACCTCCTCTAGTACGTCTGTAAATGGGAACAGCCCCAAGTCATATGCCAAAAGTAGCATCAAGCTGCGTACATCGCGGGCAACTTCTAGGTTCTCCACCATAGATGGACCGGTTCCTTTGTGGCGCGAGGTAGGTCATTTGAACATAATTAAACTGGATATATTTCGAACTCATGTTACAGTACCCTTTATGTGGGTATTCCAGTCTACAAGACCACTCGCTATCTGCGAACTCTGTGCCCGTCGACACCTCCTTTCGCTCTGTGCCTACAGTCAGTTGATGGAGTACTATTTCATTAAGAGCCCTATAAAGCCACGTTGCCAAATCCCGGGCCAACCCTATCGTCACCAGGAATTGAAAGTCGTCATGCGTGTGGGGACCCGTTCTCACCACTGTTCCATAGGTTTCTAAATGTTCAAACTAAAGCTTTGTCTGTCAGGAACTCGCCTGGCTGCTGTGTATAGTGTTCTGCCAGCTCCCCATGTGTCATCAAGACTCCTATGTGAAAACAGTCTCCAGTTGTCACCACCCCTCTCTCAGTCCAGTCGCTCAGCTGTGAAGCCGAGAAGTCTACTAGTCAGCAGTGGCAAAGAAGCGTCGCCCACACCCCTTCCACCCATCAGCAGCATCCACTGCAAACCTTTAACAACGAAACGATAATAAACTGTTTATTATTGTTTCGTTGTTAAAGGGGCAGTGGATGACTGGGACGAGTGGACCCCCCTAAGTGCGCATGTGTGTTTGGCCGGCTGTCTTGCGCTGGCCAAACACACATACGCACTGTGCTCTCTCCAACCCGGCCCTGTTGCCGGGCTGGAGAGAGCAGGCAGAGGCTCTCAGTCTACCTGGGAGCACCCTGGCTGGGCGCTCTGGCCAATCCTAACGCTGCTTTCATGCAGCGTTTGGATTGGCCGCAGGGCAGGCTTGGGAGCCTGTTCCTGATGAGGGGACGGAGGAGCGGCGCAGCAAAAAAGTTTTTTATTTTATTTAAAAAAAAAATGTTTACATTTTTTTTTTTTTTTTTTTTTTACTAACGCCCGTTCTCCTGCCCCGGTTAACCCCCGGGAGCCGCGACTGGTACTAGTGGTTCACCATGCAGGAGCCCAACCAAAGGGAGGTCTGGGGTGTAAATCCAAAACCAGCTGTGTCTGACACGGTGTCACCAACAGTGCAGCGCTGCTGCCAAGAGTCTCCGGCCTCCAATAGCTGGGTGGAGCAGTGGAGCCACAGCAACGTGCCCTTGTCATAGGTTGCTGGTTTAGGGATGACAGCACTTTTGTTTGTAGATGACTGTGCCAATCCTACAACAAGTCACAACTGTCAGCCCAACCCTCCGGGCTCACAAGCAGTACCTCACCAAAAAGCGAAACAGTAAAAGGCGATTTCGGGCAGCCGTTACACAAGGACTCTAGAATGCAGCATCTATGGGGATTAGTGGTGGAACTGAGATTACCCTTTTCTCACATTAGTAATAAGTCTCAGTCACACACAGGCAATAAAGGAGATGCAGGAGAGTTTTTAATAGGTTTATTAAAAATACTGCATTCTGCTTTAAAATGCATGCACTGCAATGATTGGGGTAATTAACAATGCAAGAAGCAGACTTGTAAAGATGAGTCATAAATACAAAGACTTCCACGATCATGCAAAAACATGAAATCTAAAATATCCTTAAAACGTTAGCACAGAGCACCTAATCTCTAACCTAACGAGAGCTAGGTGTTATAAACCTAATCTGCCAATACTGTGTCCATGTGAAGCACCCCCATACCCTTGTTAACTTGGAATGAGGTCTCTAGATCAGACTCCGTGGTGACACGAAGGCTGGGTCTGCATCAAGGCGACGTGCAGCATAGATGGCGTCAATAGCATCTGGTAGGAATCACTCTGATAACCTTGTCTGCGTGAGATGTATTTATACAGATTTTGTAGGACCCCTGACGTAGGTATGTTCCCAAACAGTAGGTAAGGAGGCATGCTTGTGGCGGCAATTATATAAACCATTCCCTCCAAAGGTACACTATGTTCCTGTAACACGTAAGTGTGAAAGGGACATGATGTGAATACCTATGTATCTCACTTAACCCCTTCGCTGGCAGGCCTTTTCCCCCTCCTTTGCCGAGGCTTTTTTTGGCTATTTGGGGCAGTTCGCGCTTAGTCCCTCATAACTTTTTGTTCACATAAGCTACACACGCCAAATTTGCGTCCTTTTTTTCATCCTAGGGATTCTAGAGGTACCCAGACTTTGTGGGTTCCCCTGAAGGAGGCCAAGAAATTAGCTAAAATACAGTGAAAATGTCGTATTTTTTTTTTTTTTTAAATGGGAAAAAGTGGCTGCAGAAGAAGGCTTGTGGTTCTTTCCTTGAAAATTGCATCAACAAAGGGTTTGCGGTGCTAAAATCACCAGCTTCCCAGCTTTCAGGAACAGGCAGACTTGAATCAGAAAACCCAATTTTTCAACACAAATGTGGCATTTTACTGGGACATACCCCATTTTTAAAATTTTTTGTGCTTTCAGCCTCCTTCCAGTCAGTGACAGAAATGGGCCCAGCGTTCCCCCAAGTCTACCGATAAAAATGATATCTCACTTGTGTGGGTAGGCCTAGCGCCCGCAACAGGAAATGTCCCAAAACACAACGTGGACACATAAAAATTTTTCATAGAAAACAGTGCCTACCTGTGGATTTTGGCCTCTAGCTCAGCCGGCCCCAGGGGGGGGGGGGCAGAAATGGCCTCAAATAAATTTGCCTCAACCTCCCCCCCCCCCCCCCCCCCCAGAAAAAAAAAATCCAGATGCCTAGTGGTTTCTGCCCCCATTGGGGGCAGATTGGTGTAGCAAAAATAGGCCAAAATGGCCTTAATACAATTTTCCCCTCCAGCGGAGCAACTTTTGTCCAAGGGGTCGCTCTGCATCTGTAAAACAAAAAAAACAAAAAATCCCTGGTGCCTAGTGGTTTCTGCCCCCCTTGGGGGCAGATCAGCCTAATCAAAATAGGCTGATCTACCCCCCAGATGGGCAGAAATGCCCTAAAATAATTTCCCCCCCCCAGGGGAGCGACCCTTGCCTAAGGGGTCGCTCCCCTTGCATGAAATTCACGTTAAAAAAAAATTCCTTGGTGTCTAGTGGTTTCTGTCCCCCTTGGGGGCAGATTGGCCTCATCAAAATAGGCCAATCTGCCCCCAAGGGGGGGCAGAAATGGCCTAAATATAATTTGCCCCCTAGGGGAGTGACCCTTGCCTAAGGGGTCGCTCCCCACACCTAAAACAAAAACATAAACAAAAACAAAAGAAAAAATATATATATATATCCCTGGTGCCCCTCTGGGGGCCCCCCTTTCTGCCCCCCCAGGGGCAGATCGGCCTAATAATAGGCCCATCTGCCCCCGAGGGGGGGCAGAAAAGGCCTTCCCAAAAAATGCCCCCCCTGGGAGCGACACTTGCCCAAGGGGTCGCTCCCTTATGACAATTTCCCAAAAATAAATAAATCCCTGGTGTCTAGTGGGCATTTCAAAAGCCGGATTGCAAGCAATCCGGCTTTTGAAACGCTTGGAGAGACTTCAAAGGGAACGAAATACATTTCCTTCCCTTTGAAGCCTCTCCGGGCCTCCCCCACGTGATCGAAAGAGAAATGCAAAGCATTTCTCTTTCGATGGCGATGGGGGAGGCTCTGTGATTGTCAGCGCGCGAGCTGACGTCACGGGGGATGGGGTTGGGGGGCTCGGGGTGGAAGGGGAAGGGCTTCCCCTTCTATCCCTGACTTGAGGGGGTGGGGGGGAACCCCTCAGATGGAGCGCTAGCGCTCCCTCTTGGCTCTGTGCCCAGGACGTAACGGTTACGTCCTGGGCACAGCAGCACTGTGCCTCAGGACGTAACCATTACGTCCTGGGCACAGAACCGGTTAACTTTGACTCTGATAGGGACGCCTTTATACTGATAAGGTAAAATCAAAACATTTCACTAACTATAAACATAGCGGCCATTTTGAACATTTTGAAATAAATAAATAAATAGACTAAGATAGTGCAAGCTAAGTATGTTAAAAGTCCCTAGGTGACGAGGGCATAGGCCTGCAAGCCAGAAGGCTAAGCTAAACTCCCGATTCCAATTAAAACTAAATAGGATCCTCTACACCCTGGTTGGGCTGAGCGCCTTGTAATACGTGCTATCTAACCAATGAGCCACCCATTGATGCAGGACTACCAAAAAGTATTATCCGGCGACCATGCCCAGTGGGTGCCGAACGGTGGGCACAGGCACTCTGTGGTGACCCTGCCCCCCCCCGACCCATCCCAAACCAACTCTTGGAGCTGGAGTCCAACTGCTTGAAATAGGTCACCGGCATGTTAACTGGGAGGTTCATAAAATAGTACAGCAGTATCTGGAGCATCCCCAATAGCTGTGCTTCTGCATCTAGATGTCATAAGGAAGAAGACAGCAGTTCAAGAAACGCCATTTGGTTCTTGTTGGGTGCATATATGCTCCTTAGTGTTACCTGTCTACCATAAAGCCTGCATGACTAACACATAGCATCCCTCCTTGTCTGATAGTGGTCTATGCTTCAAATGGGGTCCTCAACCACACCCATAAGAGGGCTCCTCTAGCATAAACAGAGTACTGAGTAGCAAATATTTGCCCTCACCAGCAGCGCTGTTATAGTCGCACCTCCACCCCCACAAGATGCGTTTCCCGCAACATGGCTAGATGAACCCCTCAGTGTCTAACATAGCTGTGTTGCTTATCTGTGGACTCCATTCCTCTAATATTCCAAGTCAGGAGCATTCAGTAGCCATTGGGAAAACATCTCAGTGGTCTCCAGTCTTGCCCCTGAGCCTCCACAAGCCAGGGCGCACAGCACACCCAGAGACAAAAAACAATCCAACCATTCTCAAACAACTCCTCCCAAGAGCAGTTGATTACAGCTGGCTGCACAAACACTAAAGATGTCATGACTCCACTCAGCTCTCAATGGAGACCCTCAGGTAACAGTACTCGGTAGTCACCAAACTGCTCAGTCCATCTGGCAGAGCCCAAGCAGTCTAATAAGTTCCTCAGCGGTCTGCAGTGTCACATTTGGGGGTGGTCCCTGCTGCCCTGCGCAGAGTCATCCAAATCCGACTATCCAGAGCGTTTGCTTCCAGCAGGTCTTCCTGGCTGTGCACAGTGATTGTCCCCAGCAACACCTATGCTTCCTACAGCTCTTTCTGGGATCTAGTCAGCTTCTTGAGCAGCTGTCTCTGGGGATTATTGCGGGTGCACTTTCTGGACTTGCAAATATTGGCCGGGCACTCATCCTGAATTTCTGCCAAGCGTTCCCCTAGCTTATAGGCCTCTAGCCAAGCCCAGGTCTCAACTGCATCTTTGCAAAAGTGAGCTTTGTCGTCTAAGATGATTTTGAGCCATGCCAGGAATAGCAATGCATACTTTAGGTCCTTCTCTTGCAGCGCCTGCTTTACTGCCAAGGTGTCTCTCTGTGACTGAACCGCAGCAGTAAAGTCTGGGAACAGCCACACCTTACTGTCTTTCCCCCTCCCTCCCACCGTGGAGTGGGCCATCTGCCTGGACCTCTGCAACCGCACCTCCCTGTCTTTGTAATGGAGCAGTCCAGTCACCACTGGTCTAGGTGGCCGTCCAGGGGCAGGCAGACGGACCGGTACTCAGTTTGCCCTCTCCATTGTGAGGAATGAGACTAGCAGTGTCAGGCCATCACATTCTTCAACCAGGCTTCAGGTAGGTCACCATATCCCCAGGAAGGCCTTAAATGTGAATGTTATTGTGCCAGCTGCAGCCCTCAACGTCTTTAGCTTGCACGCCAGCACTCACAGGCTCTCTGCCAAGCCTGTGACTTGTGCAGCCAGTTCCTGCTAGTCCGGCCTGAGCTCCTCGATGTGTTTTTCAGCCCCCTTTACTCTATTGGCCAGGTTGTGGTGATCGGCATGTAATACCCTCCAGCCTGACAAGGCACAGTGCCTGTTGAATTGGGGCTGTCTTTAGTGCCCACAATAGCCTCCAATATCTTCTTAAGCTGAGCCTGAAGAGGAGGTGGCGGAGAGTCGATACCATCCGCATGATCCATAGGAGCTGCTGGAGACCCCTGCCCCCTCGTCATGGATTTACCCATGGCAGTGTCCACAGGAAAGATAAGAGGCCAAGGCTCTCACTAGCCCAACCGTGCACTACTGCTCATAGATTTTCCCTTCAAGCGTTCAAAACAAGGCCGTTCACCACTGGCCAGCGGACACCCAGGCTTGGTCACCCACACAAATGGGGGCTGCCCACAGCCTCTCCACCCTCTGCAGAAGCACACTCCATGAGGCCCCAAGCGTAGGGGTGCATCACAGGACCAGGCTTGGCAAAAGCTACAATTCCCCCCCGCCCGGCCCCCACTTCACCCCACAGGGTAAGTCAGCAGCGGGCCCTTCTTTGAACCATGTCCCCCGCTGCACTGGAGGCGCCCCAGGCCCAGTTCGAACCATCCAGGATCAATCCCAACCAGTAGATTCCAGGCCTGCTGCCCCTGCAAAAGTCAAAGGGGGGAGGCAGATTTGTAAGAGACCCAAGCCCCCTCTTCACCATCTGTGGGCCCCACAACAGGAGGTTGGATCACCACCTCCTTAATCACCATCCTGCTGCAGAGGTAGGCCTGTGAGAGCCCTGGATCACAGCGCCTCTTTAACCAGGCTGCGCAGGGTGTACAGTCCCCTCTGCCCCCAACAGGGCTCAAGAATCAATGCCCTTCTCCAGGCATCAGAAAGTCGATCTGCTCCCCTTCTGAAGCAGGGACCACCCTCGAGGAGCACCAGCCTCAGGCCTCGCTTCAGCACACAACACTACCGATCTGTCGCCAGCCCCCTTCAGTAACTCCACTGTGGTACTGAGCACTGTCCAGAATCAGGAGCAGAGTTTCAGATGCTTCAGGGCCTCCAAAATCAAAGTCAGGGAGTATGTGCTGCTTTGTGTGGTCTAGTGGTTCATTGTTGTTAGCACAGTGCAGGCAGGCACTGCAATTTTGGTCTCGCCATGGCCCTTGGAGTCCTGCGTGCTGCAGCGCCTCTCCAGTTAGGCCCCACACGATGTTCAGGCCCCTGGACAGTGCCACTCCAGTCCTTTGCCACCCCCACTGCCTCTGGGGCTCAAACACTGTTGTCCTGTTGGCGGGTCAGCCGTCTCACTCCTGTCCTGCATCAGGGTACTCCCCAGAGGGACACCAGTCTTCTGCCCAGCTCCAGTCACACAGGTCTATTACTCACCGCCACAGGTCTCTTGTGGCACACTGCTGCGGCTTCGAGCTCCAGCGAGGGTGTTGGGTGGGGCGTTGGGGTGGTCACGCCACAGGAGTCTGAGCCCCTGAAGGGAAATGCAGAGGTATTCGCCACTTCGTGAGGCTCAGGGGCTCAGTGCTTGGAGCGCAACGCGGGCCTGCACTGCCATCTTGGCTCTGGCACGCACCCTGGAGCTTCTCGATCTACCTCTGCCAGGGGCCCATCCATGCCTCTCCTTTCCACTAGGGGAATCAACCTCTGAGGCTGATAGTGCCGCAGGACAGCAGAATGCTCAGGATTGTAGCCGGGCTTATTCTGAGAAGTAGGCTCATGAGTCTGCCATCTGCTGGCAATCCACACACCCAACCCGAGGTTTCTTAATTCTGTTCTTGCACAGTGGGGCATCCTTTCTGAAGATTACTATTGCAGTCTTGCCTTTAAGTTTGAGGCAGTTGGATTTCATCCAGGTGGCCTCTTCAGTCATGCAGGGGCTTGAAGTTGTTCCTGGTGTTGAGTTTTGTCAGATACTATATCAGTTGTGTGTAGTCGGAGTAGGCTGCTGTCTTCAATGATGTTTCCAGCGGTATTGTGTAGATGTTGAAGGAGGGTTGCACTGTTTGAGGAGCCCTGCGGTATGCTGTAGATGAGTATCTAGGCTTCTCAGGAGATGATTGGCTGGTTGACTGAGTTCTTCCAGTGATAAATGTGCAGATCAACTGGTGGCAGGTCCATATATGCAGGCTTCATGAAGTTGTTTGATCATGATGGGGTGGGAGACCGTGTTGCAGGTTACTGCGTTGTTGAGAAGGGTGAGGGTTGCGTTTCTTTTTCTTCTTCTCGTTCGAGGCTCATATGAATGTCTGTTGCTGCTATCAGGGCTTCTTCTGTACCATGGGGTCTGAAACCTGATTGCATAGGATTGAGGAACTGGTGGTTGGCGAGTCGTCTGTTTATGGCTTTCTGTCTGGTCTTAGCTGGGTATGGAAGGAAGGAGATCAGTTGGTTGTTAGCCAATGTGGCTGGGTCTTGTAAGGTTTCTTCAGGAGGTTCTTGATGGCTGTAAGCTTCCAGGCTTGCAGAAAAGTTGCTGTCTATGGAGGTGTTGAGGATAGAGATGAGAGATTTGCTGAAGGTGTGGTGGGGCAAGGGTTAGACAGGGCCCTGAAGTGGATAGTCTTCATGATAGCTGGGGTATCCTCTGTGGTGATGGTTTTCCATGTTGTAAGGGTATTTGCTGCTGTCTGATACCAGGAGACTTATTTCCAGGCTGATGAGGTCCAGATGTTGGTTAAAGTTTACATAGGTGTCTGTGATTTTGTTACAGAAGTATCCTGAAAGGTTCTTTGGGGTTGGGGTGATGTTTCCGGTGGTTGCTGCTGGTTTGGTGAAGCCCTTAATGATAGCAAAGATCTGTTTGCTGTTATTGGATCGGTTGTTGTGCTCAGCTAGCCACCTTCCTTTTGGTTTCCGACATTTGCTTGTGAAAGCTTCCCTAGGTGGATTTGAATACTTCTTTGTCCAGTTCTTCCTGGATCACTCCATCTCCATTCTAGTTGTTTGCAATGGCATTTGGTCATTCTGTGATCTTCCATGTACCAGCTAACCTTAATACATGTTCTTGCTGCTGTTCTTCTTTTCCGAGAGGCCAGGGTATTCGTGCATGTGGGGATCCAGTTTGAGTTTGTGACTTTGTTTGATAGGTGGCCTATGTGCTCTGGTTGGTTTCTGTGAAGAGCGGAGACTCAATCTACCCAAGATAGCTTGTTCTATTGTTGTTGATCAGGGCACATCATGGTGGTTCTTTTTTTATGTTGATAGATAAATGATGGTGTGGTCAGTCCAGCTGACGGTAGTGGGTATATTAATTATGATGCAATTGAGGTGAAAACGGGGTCCAGAATGTGTCCTGCAGCGTGGCTGGGGGCTGATATGCATTGGGTAAGTCTGAGGTTTCTTAGGATTTCAAGGTGTGCGGCTGAGTAGGGGGTGGGGGTCAGTCAGGTGTTCTAGGTGGAAGGTAAAATCTTCTAGAGGAATGTTGACACTGAAGTCATGGCTAATGTGGCTTTTAAGTCTGAGATGTTGGTGGTGAAGTTTACTTGTTATCCTGCTGGATGATAGATCAGAGTTCCGCTTAGGGCATAGACTTTGTGTTCACATTTCCAATTAGTGGTGCATTACCAGTGTACTTGTATTTAAAGCATGTGAGGCAGTTAGTAGTCTTTGTACCTTGTGAAACACACAGTACGTTTAAGAGGTAGTAGCAAATCGTCATGCATGGTTTTTGCTGTAATGGAAGCGGGCATTGTAATTGATGTGGACGCACATTAAAGCTGTAATATGACTTTTAAATGTTTACTTTGACAAATGACCCATATGTGTGATCAAAAGAGCATTTATATTGTTGTTTTTGAATCATCTCCATCTCCCGTTCTTCCAATCTCTTGCAGGATCTCTGCCTGCTGGACAACACTCATTCCCATTCCAGTTCCTGTTGCCAGGTAAGGTTTATTACTGTCTTTAACTTCTTGTCCTTGGTACATCGATCCTTTTTGCTGCGGTATGAAATACAGAGCTTGTTTTTTTATCTCTGTAAGCAAAAGTTCTAATGCTCCTCCCCCACTTCCCCTGTGCCTCGTGCATGTATGTTAACTGCTTTGACAAGGTATTGCGAGCCTATTCAGAGATATGACTGCTGCATTGACAACATTTTAAAATCTTACAGATAACTGTGGGTAAACCCCGTTTAAATGTGCAACAACTGCACTCTGACACTTTCTAATCCCAAGCCTTTAGCACACAGAAGGCACCCAGAAGACTCCCAAGCCCCTCGATTGCTTACAGGCCCAGACTATGGGCAATAACGATTCAAGTTTGTACTCCCACAATCTGCAGTGCAAATCTGCTGCGCCCTTCAGGCTGCCATATTTGAGGGCTTTTAGGGGTATGATTCCACATCTCAATCTCAGCAAGCAGGGAAATACTATCTTCGTGTGCACAACAATGGGCTTGTGCATGTGTTCAGACCTCTGTTACTCTCTAGCTTGGTTTGCACCAGTGGTCGAAGTGCATTAAAAAGCTATACCAATCGTGGTGCTTCACTCAGTGGGGGTGGAGTGATGAGCGTGGGCATTGGTTAAAGGCGGGGTTAAGAAAAAATATTCTGTAAATTTGATCTTTCACCTTAAAGTAACTACATATAAAATAACGCTCAGCTTAAATGAAAATTAAATTCAAGTTATTTTAACCAGTAGAAAATGCACTATTGTGCTTTAGGAAACCACTTGGTGCAGTGCAGAAAAGTAATTTCTGTATGTTTAGTGCTATGTTTATTGCTAAAAGTTCCCAGTTTGTAACAGAAAGCACTGTTACTATGTAAATCAGTATTCTGATGGATACAACTACCTGTGGATTCCTCACCTTATTAATTCTCCCAGTGCGCCAGCATTTGATGGAAACTTTCTTCCCAGCTTTTCACGTCGACGAGGAAGTCACAAGTGCACGGCTCTGCACATGACTGTCTGACGTCATTGTAGCAATAAGAAGTCCTCGCCGGCATGCTGACGTCAGTTCACTTTTTTCCGTGCCTTCGACGCTAACGGTTTTTCCTGGCTCTCAAACAGCTATTGTTTCGAAGGTGTCTTGTTGTACTAGTTACAATGTCTCCGCCAAAGCACAGATCCCCATGAGGACTGCTTGTGGTGCCTAAGTTCGGACCACAACGTGGAGGGGTGCATGTCCTGCCAGCGGATGAACCCGCAGGCCTTAAAAGAAAGAGAGGCTAAGCTCTTCTTAGCAAAAGCTAAGAGGGGACACAAGGGTCATCAAAGATCTAAGGCAAGGGACTCTTCTTCACACAAGTCCTCGAGATCTCATAAGAAGCGGCACTGGCAGTTCTTCCAGAGATTGGTCTCGGTCCCCTCAGAGACGACACCGTACGGCGTGGGAGGGTCAGTTCAACGATCACTCCCCACCCGCAGAGTCCCCAGTCTTCTCCGACACAGTAATTGATTGAGATCGTTGAGTCCCCGGTGAGTCCTCCGCCTCACTTTTCACCTGTGTTGGCTCAGGAGTCAGTGGAGCAAGTTTCAGATCCGACCTAAGTGCTTCAAGATGAACCGAGGTTTCCTGCCTTCCTGACTCCGGGAGCGGATCCAGCGGCTTTCCTTAATGCTATGTTTAGCATTTTCAGCAAGGCTATGGCCCCTGCTGGGGCACCGGCCGGTCCCACGGGTCCATTAACTTTCTCTTTGGGTTTGCCGGCGCCATACAAACAGGCTCAGTTTGTACCCTTCTATCTGGCTGAGATTGCTGGTTCTGCGCCGATGATGTCATTGCCCCTAATGATGATAACGACAGCGCTGATGGAGTCGATGCCGCCACCAGATGGATTCCAGTTGGGACGCAGTATATCTCCTCCACCAGAGCGTCAATCTGCCTTGAAACAGGCTCTTGGAGGAGCAGGAATATCAGCAACAGCTGTTGGAGGAAGGAGAGATTTCTGAGCTTATGGGGGAATTTCGGGGTCTGGACTCTGTAAGTGGACTGGATACTTCCCCTGAGTGCGATCTTTCATCCCTGGGGCAATTTACAGAGGAGGCAGCATCCTATCACACTGTTATAAGGAAAGCTGCTGAATTCTTGGAACTTCAGTTACCAGCATCGTAAGTGAAGACAAACATCTGATGGAGGTTTTGCATCCTTCCTCTACGTCTGCGGAGACCCTACTCCCTTTTAATGATGCTCTTTCTAAACCTATTTTAGACGTTTGGAGAAAACCTGTCACAACTCCAGCGGTTTCAAGGACTGTGGCTAGGAGGTACAGAGTTGCTCCTTGGGATCCTCAATTTTTATCTGAACATTTGATTCCTCAGAGCTTGGTGGTTCAAGCTTCTTTTTCTGCCCGATCTGCACCTGGCACGTTTCCTGCTACTCCATTGGACAGAGAGTCTTAAGAGAATGGAGCAAGCAGCCAAGAAAGGTTTCTCCTCATGCAGTATGCCCCTGAAATCAGTCAATGCTAACTGTGTGCTGGGGAGGTATGTTCATGCCCTGATGGACATGGCAAGAGCTGTGGTGCCAAGCTTGCCTCAGAATGTGCAGGGGCAGTTTGAGCTCCTTTTGGACACAAGCGGCGGCCAAGCAGATTATTCAGTCAGGTCTGGATACAGCAGATTCAGTGGCCAGGGCAATGGGCACTTCAGTGACGACCAGGAGGCATGCATGGCCTAGGTCTTCTGGCTTTTCTACGGACGTTCAGACAACTTTGTTGGACCTTCCGTTTGATGGTGAGAAGTTGTTTGGGTCCAAGGCCGACTCTGCTTTGGAACATTTTAAATACAAGCGGCCTACTGCAAGATCCTTGTGGGCTACAGGCTTCAGCATCCACACCCTTGAGATCCTTTCAGAGGTTTATGGGATTTGGACATGGATCCTCTTTTCGTGGCAGGCCATAGTGCAACACTCAACAGCCTGCCAACCCTCTCTATAGGTCTTTTAGAAGGTGGGGGAGGGTTAGAACACGAGGAGCCACCCAGCAACATCCTGCCTCATCCTCTTCCTCTGGGGGAACCCAACAAGGAAATCGGCCCTAGTTTTCTATCCATCTTGGATCGTGTTTCTCCCACAGGGGGCAAGATATTTCATTTTCTCCACGAGTGAAAGTTAGTCACATCGGACTCTTGGGTACTAAATATTGTGGGGAAAGATTATGCCCTTCCTTTTCGGGAATTTCCCCCACCCATCCGTCCCTGTCATTCCTTTTGTTCGGAAGATCATCTCCTGTTGCTTCAGCAGGAGGTGCAAGTTCTTCTGTTAAATGATGCAGTGGAGTTGGTTCCAGAGCAGGAAAGGGGTCAGGGATGCTATTTGAGATATTTCCGGATTCCCAAGAAGGATGGTCGATTGAGGCCTATATGGGACCTGAGGATTTTGAATTGGTTCCTCAGACAGCTAAAATTCAAAATGCTGACTCTAGCACAGGTACTTCTGGCGTTGAACAAGGAAGACTGAATGGTGTCTGTCGACTTGCAGGATGCTTATTTTCATATCCCCATTCTGAAGTCGCACAGGAAGTTTCTCCGGTTCGTGGTAGGGTTACAACACTACCAGTTTGAGGTCTTTCCTTTTGGTCTTATTTCTGCACCTTGGGTCTTCACAAAGGTGATGGCAGTGGTTGCAGCAGACCTCAGAAGAAAGGGAATATCTGTATTCCCTTACCTGGACGATTGACTGATAAAAGCCAAGTCCTCAGAGCTTGTGCTGCATCACTTGCAAATGACAACACAGTTGCTTTTCAACCTGGGCTTTATGGTAAACGTGCCCAAGTCTCACTTTGAGCCCTCTGAGCACCTCCTGTTCATAGGGGCAGTACGGGATACCACGTTGAATCGGGCCTATCCTCCGCCTCAGCAGATTCAGGTCATTTAGGCGTTAATTCCAATGTTTCAAGACTGAGCGGTTGTTCTGGTCCTCAAGGTCCTAAGTCTGCTCAATCTGTTCGCTTCTTGCATTCTGTTGGTCACTCATGCACGGTGGCACATAAGGGCTCTCCAATAGTGCCTCCGCAAGCAGTGGTTTCAACACAAAGGGGATCTCGAGGAGTCGATAATGATCTCCTGAGACGCTGCAATGGATCTACGATGGTGGGGTGTGGACAGCAACCTTTCCCAAGGAAGGCAGTTTTGTCTACCACTTCTGGTAGCCACGGTCATAACGGATGCTTCCACTCTAAGGTGGGAAGCTCATCTGAGGGACCTGGAGATCAAAGGTCATTGGTCTCCAGTGGAGCAGATGTTTCACATCAATCTGTTAAAATTACAGGCGATATGTCTGGCTGTCAAGGCCTTCCTCCTGTCCCTTCGCGGAACGTCAGTTCAAGTCTTGACGTACAACACTACCGCAATGTGGTTCATCAATAAGCAGGGAGGAGTAGGGTCGTACCTTCTCTGCAGAGAGGCTTTGCAGCTCTGGTCCTGGGCACAGGACCATTGGATTTGCATAGTAGCAAACCTTCTGGCGGGGGTTCTCAATGTATGTGCGGACAGAAGAAGAAGATTCATCAAGATCGGGGCCCAAGTCATTTTAATATCTCTGGATTGGCCAAGAAGGGTGTGGTACTCAGACCTTCAACTCTCTCTGTGCCCTCTGCGCCATCTCCCTCACAGGGCAATCCTCCTCTCGCAGTGGCAGGTTTTACACCGCCGCCTCCAGAGCCTGCACCTACATGCCTGGAGATTGAAAAGGGCTATATGAGTGTGTAAGGAAATGGCTCCCTGTTGCAATTACCCCCCACTTTTTGCCTGATACTGATGCTGACTTGACTGAGAAGTGTGCTGGGACCTTGCTAACCAGGCCCCAGCACCAGTGTTCTTTCACCTAAAATGTACCATTGTTTCCACAATTGGCACACCCCTGGCACACAGATAAGTCCCTTGTAAAAGGTATCAGTGGTACCAAGGGCCTGGTGACCAGGAAAGGTTGCAGCATATGTTGTGCCACCCTAAGGGACCCCTCACCTAACACATGCACACTGCCATTGTAGATTGTGTGTGTTGGTGGGGAGAAAAAGGCAAAGTCGACATGACATCCTCCTCAGGATGCCATGCCCACAAAATGCTGCCTGTGGCATAGGTAAGTCCCCCCTCTAGCAGGCCTTACAGCCCTAAGGCAGGGTGCACTATACCACAGGTGAGGGCATAGCTGCATGAGCAATATGCCCCTACAGTGTCTAAGTCTATTCTTAGACATTGTAAGTACAGTGTGGCCATATTAAGTATATGGTCTGGCAGTTTGTCAAAAACGAACTCCACAGCTCCATAATGGCTACACTGAATACTGGGAAGTTTGGTATCAAACTTCTCGGAATAATAAACCCACACTGATGCCAGTGTTGGATTTATAAAAAAAAATGCAGACAGAGGGCATCTTAGAGATGCCCCCTGTATTTTACCCAATTGTTCAGTGCAGGACTGACTGGTCTGTGCCAGCCTGCTGCTGAGAGACGAGTTTCTGACCCCATGTGGTGAGGGCCTTTGTGCTCTCTGAGGACAGAAACAAAAGCCTGCTCTGGGTGGAGGTGCTTCACACCTCCCCCTCTGCAGGAACTGTAACACCTATCAGTGAGCCTCGAAGGCTCAGGCTACGTGTTACAATGCCCCAGGGCAATCCAGCTAGTGGAGACGCCCGCCCCCCTGGACACAGCCCCCACTTTTGGCGGCAAGTCCAGGAGAGATAATGAGAAAAACAAGGAGGAGTCACCCACCAGTCAGGGCAGCCCCTACGGTGTCCTGAGCTGAGGTGACCCCTGCCGTTAGAAATCCTCCATCTTGATTTTGGAGGGTTCCCCCAATAGGAATAGGGATGTGCCCCCCTCCCCTCAGGTAGGAGGCACAAAGAGGGTGTAGCCACCCATTGGCCATTGGCTACTGACCTCCCAGACCTAAACACACCCCTAAATTCAGTATTTAGAGGCTCCCCAGAACCAAGGAAACTAGATTCCTGCAACCTAAGACGAAGAAGGACTGCTGACCTGAAGCCCTGCAGAGAAGACGGAGACACCAACTGCTTTGGCCCCAGCCCTACCGGCCTGTCTCCCCACTTCAAGAAAAACTGCAACAGCGACGCGTCCCCCAGGGTCCAGCGACCTCTGAAGCCTCAGAGGACTACCCTGCATCTAAAAGGACCAAGAACTCCTGAGGACAAGCGGCCCTGTTCCACAAAGACTGCAAATTTGCAACAAGGAAGCAACTTTTAAAGACCACACATTTCCTGCCGGAAGCGTGAGACTTTCCACTCTGCACCTGACACCCCCAGCTCGACCTGCGGAGAACCAACACTACAGGAAGGACTCCCCGGCGACTGCGACCCTGTGAGTAGCCAGAGTTGGCCCCCCTGAGCCCCCTCCAATGACGCCTGCAGAGGGAATCCAGAGGCTCCCCCTGACCTCGATTGCCTGCTTCAAAGAACCCGACGCCTGGTAAAGACACTGCACCCGCAGCCCCCAGGACCTGAAGGATCCGACCTCCAGTGCAGAAGTGACCCCCAGGTGGCACTCTCTCTTGACCAGGTGGTGGCTACCCAGAGGAGCCCCCCCTTGCCTGCCTGCTTTGCTGAAGAGACCCCTGGGTCTCCCTTAGAAACCAATTGCAAACCTGACGCCTGTTTGCACTCTGCACCCGGCCGCCCCTGTGCCGCTGAAGGTGTACTTTTTGTGCTGACTTGCGTTCCCCCCGGTGCCCTACAAAACCCCCCTGGTCTGCCCTCCGAAGTCACGGGTACTTACCTGCTGGCAGACTGGAACCGGGGCACCCCCTTCTCCTTTGAAGCCTATGCGTTTTGGCCTCTGCACCTGACCGGCCCTGAGCTGCTGGTGTGGTAACTTTGGGGTTGCCCTGAACCCCCAACCGTGGGCTACTTTGGACCCAACGTTGAACACTGTAGGTGGTTTACTTACCTGCAAAACTAACCAATACTTACCTCCCCCAGGAACTGTTGAAATTTGCACTGTCTAGTTTTAAAATAGCTTATTGTCATTTTTGCCAAAACTGTACATGCTATTTTGCTGATTCAAAGTTCCTATGATACCTAAGTGAAGTACCTTTCATTTGAAGTATTGATTGTAAATCTTGAACCTGTGGTTCTTAAAATAAACTAAGAAAATATATTTTTCTATATAAAAACCTATTGGCCTGGAATTATCTTTGAGTGTGTGTTCCTCATTTATTGCCTGTGTGTGTACAACAAATGCTTAACACTACCCTCTGATAAGCCTACTGCTCGACCACACTACAACAACATAGAGCATTAGAATTATCTCTTTTTGCCACTATCTTACCTCTAAGGGGAACCCTTAGACTCTGTGCATGCTATTTCTCACTTTGAAATAGTACATACAGAGCCAACTTCCTACAGAGTTCTTTTTCTCTCCCTCCAGAAGTGGTGGATGTTATCTCATCGGCCAGGCAACACTCCACCAGAACTGTCTATGCCAACAGATGGGCAAAATTTGTTACTTGATGTGGAGAGAGGCAAATTGATCACTTAAAGGCCCATTTGTCAGATGTTTTGCTTTTTGCCCTTTCCTTGGCACAGAAGGGATGTGCAGTTGCGACTGTGAAGGGTTATTTATCAGTGCTGTCGGCCTTTCTGTGTCTTCCTGATCAGCCTTCCTTATTTAAGTCTCCTATAGTTGTTAGAGCTTTGAGAGGCCTGAATAACAAGTTTCCTCCCACTCCGTTTCTCATGCCTCAGTGAGATTTGAATTTGGCTCTTACTTTTTTAATGGGTTCACAGTTTGACCCTATGCATTCTTGCCTGTTGAGATTTTTAGTTTTGAAAACGGTTTTCCTCACAGTCATCACATCTGCTAGGCGTATGAGTGAGCTCCAGGCTCTTAGTGTGAAACCTCCTTTTACGTCCTTTCATGCTGACCAGGTGGTGCTGAGAACCAGGGAGGCTTTCCTTCCCAAGTTTGTTGCTCCCTTTCTTATGGGGCCGTCTTCCTTTTACCCTCCTCCCCATCCTTCCAAGGAGGAGGAAAGACTTCATCCCCTAGATTCAAGAAGGACATTTGAGTTTTTACACTGAAAGGACAAAAGTATTTCGTGTTGATGATCAAATCTTTGTTGGATATGTGGTCAAGCTGAAGGGCAAAGCCATCCACAAGAGAATCCTTTCCAGGTGGGTCATTCTTTGCATAAAGATTTGTTGTTCACTGGCAAAGAAGGTTCCTCCTGTGGGTATTAGAGCCCATTCCACCAGGGCTAAGTCTGCCACTTTGGCCTTGGCTAGAGGTGTACCAGTTGTGGATATTTGTAAGGCAGCAACTTGGGCTTCCCTCCACACTTTCATGAAGCATTATTGTTTGGATTCGGAAGTTGGGAGGGATGGAGATTTTGCACAGGGAGCAGCTTTTCCACTCCAAGGGAGTTCTTCTTGGCGATTTGCTGAGCACTGGCAGATTTTCCAGGTTCTTGGAGGCTGCAGTGGCAGGACCGATCAGTTGCTTCTCAAGGGTCGGGTACAGCAGGCAGGCCGGCAGGGGTGGTGCCAAGTCAGACATGCTCCTCTGATCTCAGGATCAGCAGGCTTCTCATCCACTTCTCCTTTTGTGTCCAGCAAAGATCTGAGGATCTGGTATCGGGGTCTTTTAAAAACTCAATTTAGGGGCATTAATGGGAGTGAAGGATAGTAGCCAATGGGCTACTTACCCTTGGGGTCACTAGTCCACCTAAATGACTACTTCCTCTTGGGATTGGGCTTCACCCTGTCCAGAGTCCCTAAATTCCAACACATTCTAGATAGCGGAATTTCCTAAGTTATATCCACTTCAGGCTGACTACCCTAGGGGTGTTCCCAGTCTGGAAGTGTGACACGCCTCCTGCATAGCTAATTTTCCCACCTGTCTAGGTGCCAGATGGGCCCTGGGGTAGAGGGGGGTTGGCATGGTCATCTGAGGAAGGCTAGATCTGCAAACCAAAGGGGGTGAGCTTCTTTGATGCTCCTTTCTTGGAATGCATGTCATCCTGTGGGGAGGGGGAGGGTAACACCCCAGCCCGGACAGGCTTTTGTTTCTGACGTCTAGAACAGAGGCTCTCCCCCTGGAAGGTCAGATTCTATTCTGTTGGTGGCAGGCTGGCCGGAACCAGTCAGCGAGCTCACCAGCAGTTGGTAGGTTTTTTCAGTGGCACCTGTAATGTTTCCTCTGGGTCAATATATTAATAAATCCATCAATGGAATCAGTGAGGGATTAATACAAGATGTTTGATACCTGGCATCCCTAGGTTTAGAGGAGCCATCATGCAGCTGGGGAACTCGTAATGACCAATGTCAAAGCACATGTATTTGAAATGGCTTCCCTGTACACTTACAAAGTCCAAGAATCTAGAGACATAGTAGGGGCATATTTGCTCATGCATATATGCCCTCACTTTTAATATAATGCAACCCCCCTAGGGCTAAAGGCCTGCTGTAGGGGTGACTTACAAATATTACAAGCAGTGTTTTAGGGGACGTGGCACAAAAGTGTACGATGTCTTGTTTTTCAGTTTTGGGAGCGCTTTGTCATGCAGCCTAAATTGCAGTCTGCATGGTTGGTGCTGGGTTCTTCAGAGTGGCACAAGTGTGCTGCAGCTATGAGGGGCCCTTTTCAGAACCCATGGCCCAAATACCATTTACTAGGGACTTACAGGGGGCTGAAGGACCTGGTTACTTGAGGATGAAGTGACCATGTGTCTTGTTTTAGGGAAGGGTCACTTGAGTCAGAGTTGCATCTAAAAAAACAGGCAAAAAGTAGGGGGTTACTGTAACCAGAACCTAGTTCCCTACAACTATTTTATAAAAACACACTCTTCACAGCTTAGCTGGTAGCTCCCTTCCACTACCTCTCAAAAAGAATAAATGTGTCATTAGGAAGTTTAAGTGAATGCATCAATTAAAGCACATACCACTTCCAAGCACCCTTTACATTTTGCAGGTTGACCAGTTGAACAGATTTACGTTCTTTTTCAGTGAAGCAGGCACCCTGGCAAGAAAGCTTGTTTAGCTGTCTGCACCTCTCTAGGTTTCACAGGAGACTCCCTGCTTTGCACTTCAGCTGGAGCATTTCAGCTCTTTCCACAAAAGGTAGGGGAACTGTCTAAAATTAAAGTATGGGGACATCGAGCCACTCAGATCTTCTCCACCCCATATATATTCATACACACACACATGCGTGCGCACACACACGTGCACACGCGCACGCACATGCACTCACACTCCTCCCCACTCACACTCCTCCCCACTCACACCCATCCCCACTCTCTCACACACACACACCACACACTCATCCCCACTCTCACACACCACACACTCATCCCCATTCACACACCACACACTCATCCCCACTCACACACTCATCCCCACTCACACACCACACACTCATCCCCACTCTCACACACCACACACTCATCCCCACTCTCACACACCACACACTCATCCCCACTCACACACACCACACACTCATCCCCACTCACACACACCACACACTCATCCCCACTCACACACTCATCCCCACTCACACACACCACACACTCATCCCCACTCTCACACACCACACACTCATCCCCACTCTCACACACCACACACTCATCCCCACTCTCACACACCACACACTCATCCCCACTCTCACACACCACACACTCATCCCCACTCTCACACACCACACACTCATCCCCACTCTCACACACCACACACTCATCCCCACTCTCACACACCACACACTCATCCCCACTCTCACACACCACACACTCATCCCCACTCTCACACACCACACACTCATCCCCACTCTCACACACCAGACACTCATCCCCACTCACACACACCAGACACACATCCCCACTCACACACACCACACACACATCCCCACTCACACACACCACACACACATCCCCACTCACACACCACACACACATCCCCACTCACACACCACACACCCTCTCACACACACACCCTCTCACACTCTCTCTCTCACACACTCTCTCTCTCACACACACACTCTCTCTCACACACTCTTTCTCTCACACACTCTTTCTCACACTCTCTCTTTCCCACACTCTTCAGGGACCCAACACACTATGACTGCAAAAACCTCATCTAAGGAGATGCTGCTTGTTACATTCAATCCACAAATTAAAAAAACAGAACCTTCTTCAAGGCTGTTGAACAGCTTCATCAACAGAAACTCCACCGCCTCCTTCAACCAACAAGTTCAATGCCATTAGTCTTATTTGTCAATGCAAAAAAAGCAGCACTGTTCTTTCCTTCACCTCATGCTATACATTTAAATAAGTCTTCTGACCATGCACACACACGTACCTCCAGTGCAACCTTAGCTTCCTAAACCACCACCTTATGAAGACAGCATCCTGTAAAGGGCTGTATGTTGGAGTCAGTCATTTGGGTTTTTGTTGAATAATCGATGGAAAGGGGCACCCACTGCGAAATTCACCCGGATTGTCTGGGCTATTGCGCAGGATGCAGAAAGAATTATCCAAAACTATAGAAGTTGGTTCGTTGGGCTACAAAGGGGTGACAGCTCCCAGCCTACTGACCGGATTATCAATGGCTGTAAATAGAAGTTGGTCCTATAACTGAAAGGACGTCCTCTAGAAGCCATATTGCCTCAAGGGTGTATCCCTGGCTACAGAGAGGACAAGTTGTGGGTGGCAGGACCAGAAGGGAAAATACCACAGAACATCTCCAAAGTACTGGGTTTAAATGTTAGGGCATTAATGGCAAGGCTGAAGTTCCTTACCTGAATTAGATCAGCACTGGAGCAGACCAGGAACGTGGAGGGAATACAGGAGAGCTGAG
The DNA here is from genome assembly GCF_031143425.1 of Pleurodeles waltl. NCBI lineage: Eukaryota > Metazoa > Chordata > Amphibia > Caudata > Salamandridae > Pleurodeles > Pleurodeles waltl. The sequence goes on from NC_090445.1 coordinate 1,607,535,074, forward strand.
AGGACTGAAGCTGGTAGGACTCTAGCAGAGCTGCAGCTAGAAGAACTGAAGCAGGAGTGGAGACTCCAACAGTTGGAGCAAGTTATAACAGTTGCAACACATTGTCCACTTTCAGAGACTCTATTTATACTGCTAGACCAGAAGCCACCTCCCAATAATGGACTGGTCCCTGAAGAGAAATACTTGAGCAGGATGAGGCAGGTCCCAAAAATGGTGGTTGGTGTCCATCTTTGAAGGAGTCCACTTCTATAAAGCTGAACTGATGCTTTTCCAACATTAGATCTTTCATAGATTTGCATGCTTGAATATTCCCTGTTGCCAGGCATGGAATCGTTCAGTCATTGTCTATACATCAGTGCTTCAGTTCACTTAAACAACAATTAAAATACGCCTGGACTATGTGTAGTGTATTTAACCCAATATGTGGCCAAACTGTGACCAGTGAAACAGATAAGACCCGGAAATCCAACTTCCCACAGAGGCTGACGTGTTGAGATTTTTCCCTGCAGTTAAGCTGATAGCATCATTGAATGTCTGATCTTCTTGGGATTTTGCTTACTGTTATAGACGGTAAGCTGTTTTTGTTGCCCCCTTGGTGCTTGGTTGACTCAGACCTCAGAGTCCTCTTCATGGCTAGCATCCCACCTGCTCAATGATCCAGTCTTCCACATCTGCAATCAAATGTGCCTCGTTGACACCAGTAATCTCTTTCTCGACAGTTCCAGATTTGACTCAACAAGGCTAACTGGTTGCACTGCCTTGTCAAGGTGTACACAGATGACTACCACTTCATCAATGGTCATGACATTGAGGACTCTTTATATATGTTTATAGGGTTTCTATTGTGTGAGCCTAGCCAAAAAACAGTGTAGTATTGTACGTGGTCTCCACCTCACTCTGTCGACGACCATGTCCTTGTTGACCTTGGAGCCACAGACAATGATTGCATCACCAACAACTGTATTTTCTCTTGTGATTCAGTCCTTTGGTCTTCAGCATGCCCTTAATACTGACCAGTTTACAAATTGGATGCCCTTGAAGGCAAAGACATTAGTGAGTGATGTAAAGAGGAAGACATATTCATCAATGATTTGTACTGGGATGTCCAAAAATCACCAGGCAGTTGACCCTGTTGACTTGGACTTTCATTGGATGCCCTGTCTCGCTGATGACCATACCTACAAGCAACTTCTGGGCTAAGTAGATTAGCCAAGTCCCAGCAGACAAAGTGATACTTTAAAACACATTATGGATAATTGTTGTAATTGACCGTATTGAGGGTACTATATGCAGTATCCACCTCTGCTTTTTTTTTTTTTTTTTTTTTTTTTTTTTACTTTAATGGCACAGCCTGTTTTGTAACTTTCTCCACTGCAACCAGGCAGTTTGAGCCAACAACGGCCATTGGCATCACCGCCATTGTCTCTCTCACCAGATGCCGGACACAGTGTAGTACAGCATGTACCTCTGGGTTTGCTTTCCATTGTGCCTCAAACCAAACACTTATGACACACCGCTGGGGAAATGAAACACAACAGCCAAGATTGATTTAGACAGTGCAGATCAGGCCGCAATGAGAACAATGGCAATGATAAAGACAGCATTTCTAATAACTCGGCTCCTGAGTTCCTTATTTATGTCCAGGGTGACGATCTTAGGTCTTAATTGCAAATAGGGCACTCTCAACCTCACAATATACACTGGTTTTATAGTCTTATTGCCAGGATTTCTCGTAAATTCGTCCTGCTGCTGTCCACCATTTTAGAAACCTCATTCCTTTTTGGGGTCGAGCATAGCAGCACGCAAGTGATTCTTTTCTGACGTGTTGGTATCTATGAGGGCTTTTGACCACGCCCATCACTCTTCACTAGTTCGTGGACTTGCCTTTCAAAAATCCTTTGTAAATGCTATACGTTTGTCCGTCCGTGGGGCGGTTTTGTTACCGCCTTGGGGACCGACCCGGTTACATGGTTAATTGCACTTTTGCCAATATGTTTGACTGCTAGCAAACTTTATTCCTTTAGGGTCTCTCCATGGCTCTCACGGCAGCCATGGCGCTCTTGAATTGACTTGCTGATGTCAACTGTTTTACTTTACATTTTCAATTTATGTGGCAAGATAAGTCCAGTTAGGAATTTACAGCCCTTATAGCTCTAACTCGAGCAAACGCGAGACTCATTGTAATGCTTGTTGGCTTTAAAGACGGGACCAGATGCTCCAGAAAATTAATTCCTCAGCATGATCACTTGTGAGAAGGGCTTGCTTGCCTGTATGAAGAACCCGGGAACAGGGTTGACCTCTTTCGCCAGACTTGAAAATAAATTTTAAATTAAAATGGTATCTGCCCTGGCTTGTTTACTTAACCAAGTCAAGGCTGCCAGTAATCTCGGCTGCTGTCCAGAGACATACTCACATATATAGTGTCCCCCCGATAAAGATAAGATAAATCTTTTGTTTAGCACAAAGAATAGAAATAATTGCCAGAATCACTCCAATACACCACCAACGTGAAAACGTATTAAAATCAATCTTCACTAATTGGTCGTGAACAACTACTATGGGAGACCCGAGTCGTAATTCAATGCAACTAACAAACGATCTGCTATTGAAATAGCACATTGAGTACATAATAAATTCTTAGAAAGCAGAGCACATTATTAGTAAAATACATTACAAAGCACCTGACCATGGAGTTATAGAAAGTGCTGAAAACACCCTGTACTTAAAATACAGAGAGTGAATCATTGTAGGGGCACTGAAGTATCAGAAAATGATTTAGGTAATATTAAAAACAATAAGAAATAAAGTAACATTAAAACAAAAAAAAACATCCTTTGTAAGAACATATAGACTGAGCACCGTTCTCAGACCAGTCAATGATGGAGATAAGTCGCAACTACATTGGCCATTAGACGTTTTGATGAACCTTTGGAAAGATCGTGATAAGTGAAAGTGCATTGGAAGACTACCTGGGGACGTCTAAGCAAAGATATATTGAAATATATTCAAATTACTTTCGCAGAGAGAACTTCCGACTATATTAATAAATTGTGTAAAAATGTGGGAGCCAATAACCTAGGTCGGGCTTTGGCAGTAGGCTCCCCACAAATGACGAGTGTGAAAATGTTGGTAAAAACAGATGTGTTTTATAAAAAATAAAAAAAAAACGTTCTGTACCTGACAAAAGGCTTTAGGGATTATTTCTTTCTTGGAAGGTTGAAATATTGATGGCTGCCTTCAGAAACTCTTGGTGCCAGCTGTGTGGATTCTGTTTTAAACAGCTTTCCACCGCCTTGTTGCAGGTGTGAATGTTAAGAATTCTCAACATTTGTCCGCAGCCAAATTTTTTTTATAAGGGGAGAGCTTTTCATGAATACCAACTACGTGGGATAATGATTCCGTTGGGTAGCCACATAGGCGGCATGGACAATTTGACCCCTTCAGCCTTCTGTACCGCTAACCATTTAGCGGAATCAGGCTGAATCTTAGTTGCATTGATAGAGGTTTCTGAATCTTCGGAAGTAGTTGAGTTAAATACATAAGGCAGTTGGAGGCGTTCATATAGCCTAACGACTCAACTGCAGTGAGATAGTTGTGCTAGCTCCTCTGCATAAGGCAGCGCAGGGATAGCTTTTGCCTGTTTAGAGAGTGATCTTGCACGCAGCTTCGGAGCAAAGAAGCTCACCAAAGGTCTGCTGCTTCCAGACTCTGCAATGCCCGATTAAAGCCATTGTAATGGCTGAATATTTTAGATGGTAAAGTTAGTGGGTAAATCTATTGCAGTGCCCAGAGCTGCAGGGAGGTCCACTAAGTATAGGACAAACAATAATGGGGCAAGGATGCAGCTTTGTTTCGGGCTTCTGTTGGTGTAAATCTTTTCAGAAGTTGACCAGCATGAGGAAACCCTAACTTTCACCCAGGTATCGGCATATAGTGCAATTATTGCTTTCAAGAGGTCTGGTGATATTCCCATGTTTGCAATTTCATCTACAAAACATCGCTTGCCACAAAGTCAAAGGCGGTATCAAAATCGATGAGCGATGCATAGAGTAGCTTTCCCTTTTTTTCACATCAATTCTTCAATCAATGTGGTAAGACAGAAGAGGTTATTTTCAATAGTGCCACCTTTTCGGAACCCAGTCTGAAAAAATGGCACTAGGCGCTTCCCTAGGGCCCAAGTTTCCAGCTCTTCATTATGAATCCATGCAACACATTTCCCCTCTACATCAAGGAGCGCCAGAAGTCTAAAATTTGCTTTGTCTAAAGCTTTGCTGAAATTCTTTTCTGCTCACTGTACTCTATACATGCAGCTGGACCCTCAATGGAAGCAGATCACAAATGTTTGAGCCAACCTGGGCTCGATACCTTCCAAAGCCAAGCTAAATGCAGTTGGATGGATGAACCACTGCAGCATCAGTGAAAGTCGGGATCTTTGTGAAATAAAACAAACTTGTAAGAGCGCACAAATACCCAAGGGCGTTAAGGCCCTAGAAGACTTTGCTAGATCCGATGAAGACAGGCTATCCGTTCAGAGACTCCACAGGCCCATGTTTTATAACAGAGCTAGAGTGAAGAGCTAAGTTTTAAGGACTTTCCTAAAGGCTGTGTGGCTTTTCAGACTGGTAACATTATGGGGGAGGGAGTTCCATAATTTGGCGGTGGCCACAGAGAAGTCTCTACCTCCTCATTTCACTTTATTTTAAATTTGGGGAACACCACTAAATTCTGAGTTGCCAAACGAACATGGTTCTGATTGCTGTAGGACCTGAGCTTTGTAAGGTCTTGTGTGCAATACACAAGGCCTTAAACATTATACACTTTTTCACTGATAGCCAATGAAGTTTATTTGTATTTATACCCACCAAGATTGATTGAAATTTGGGGATGTATAATATCAATCTCTCTGCTGCATTTTGAACAGTTTGTAATTTGGTCAGGGCTGACTTATTAATATACAGATAAAGAGCATTGCAGTCGTCAAGTTGTGAAGATATTAGGGCCAGGACCACTTGTTTGCGCACTGATGCTGAGATGTAGGGGAAGATTTCGCCAAGGATCCTAATAATTTCAGAGCATGTAGAAATTGTGCAATTAACCTGAAGGTCGTATGCAAGATTTTTGTCCACAACCGCACCCAGCAGAATGAGTGGGGGTAAGCAACAATTCAAGCATGTAAGGCCACTAGTTGTTGTTCCATATGGAGGGTTGACTTCTAATGTTGATGACTTCTGTCTTGTCTGCACTTAATTTCAGGCAATTAGCTCTCATCCAGCTAGCAACTGCCTTCATGCAGTTGATGACGTTGGCAGAGATGGACTCTATCATCTGTGATGGACACAGTTATTTGATTGCCCTCATCATATGAGGGCCTATAACACAAATGACCATATCAGTTTAGTTAGTGGGTATAGATATTGAATGAATTATGTTGGGCTCAGGGAAGATCCCTGGGGTACCCCACATGGCAAGAGCGGAAGAGTCCGACTTGATATGATTAAAGGTCACTATCTTAATTCTCTGTGAGCGAAGGTTTTAAAAGTTTCACAGCTGAGTCTGTTATACCTAGCTGATATAAGTAGCCTGTCAGAAGGGCTGGAGAGATGGTATCAAAGACAGCAAACAGATCCAATAGGATCAATGCCACAGCCTGCCCTGCATCAACAAGCTATCCACAGCTGAAACCAAGGCAGTTTCTGTGCCATGGTTGCCTATTGCGAAGTGTTGTCCAGAAATCAGTGTATGTGTGCGTTTGTGTGTGTATGTGTGTATGTATATGTGTGTGTGTGTGTGTGTGTGTGTGTGTGTATATGTATGTATGTATGTATGTATATATATATATATATATATATATATATATATATATATATATATATATATATATATATATATATATATAATCTGATAGACGTCGAATTTCCCAGGCGTCAGACTGGATCCGGAGATTTTTCTTCGAGCAGTACCTCTGAGCTCCGTCAGGTGGTGTCTGTCGACTCCACGGGCGTCGTTGGCGTCGTGTTCGCGGTGATGACATCACGGTCGTATATAGGCGCCACCCCGGCACGCTGACGTCAGTTCTTTTCTTTCCACGCCAGCCTACGCACAGATCCGGAGAGAGCTACCTCAGTCATTTTTTGACTACCTCAACACTTTTGTCGAATTTGTCCCGCAAGACAGGATTCAAGCCCTGCGACTCCTATCACCAAACTATGTTGGTGATGTATCCGCACCTTGTGTGTCTTTGGTGCCTGGAGCGCAATCACAACCTGAAGTCGTATTCCGAGTGTCGGGCCATGAACCCGAAAGCTTTGAGGGAGCAGTCCCTAAAGTTCCTGTTGGCCTGCCACTCGACTCCGCGGCGCTCACGGTCTTGTTTGAGAGGAAAATCTCAAGAACAGCTGCTGAGTCACCACCACTCTGTCCTCAAAGTCTTCGGGACATTCGGGTCACAAAAAAGTCAAAGGAGGACAAGCATTCTTCAAGTTCACCCTGTCGCTCGGACGATGCGGTGTGGGAAGAGCGTCAACACTCTAGGCCTCCACCCTCGGAGCCTTCATCTGGGTCGGCTCTGCGCTTCCCCCAACTTCCCGGGAGCCAGAGACAACCCTGCCCAGCTCAAAGAATTTTATGAGGCAATGCGCCTCATTTTTGGGCAGACCGACCCACCTTCGGTGCCCTCGGGCACAGGTGAGTTGGTGGGGGCCCCCTTGGGTTCAAAGTCGTCAGCTTCGGCCGCAGCTCCGGAGGACTCCTCCAGATCCAATCGCAGATCTGTCCCGGCACCAGTCGTGCCACAGCGACTTTCCCTGGTGTCGGGTCAGACGTCGATGCTCCCGATGTCTGTTGGGCCCACAATTAACGTTGAGCCGGAGCGACATCGTCAACACCGATTCTGTTCTCTATGGGCTGTCCTGGGCCCAGGTTGATCCAGACCCTTATGCTTATGGGTATGGATACAGGGAGGTTATGGAGGGGACACTGGACCCTTTAGAATACCAGATTGACCCCCCAAATGGACTGAGTGCAGTATTTGGGTGATGCCAGTGGTCTAGACACCTCCCCTGACACTGGTATGATCTCTCCTCCTACTGTGGCTACTGAGGAGGGTGCCTCATATTCCATGGTGGTCAGAAGGGTGACTGAGGTCCTGGACCTCGAGCTACCTTCTGTGGAGATTAGGCCTAATATCCTAACTGAGGTGCTTCAGCCGGGGTACTCCTCTTCCGAACCCCTTCTTCCCTTTAATGAGGCACTGACAGACGTCCTTTTGGGTACTTGGGCAAGACCCAGCACAGGGGCTTCAGTGAATAGGACGATTGCCCGCTGCCATCGGCCTGCGCCAACAGACCCCAAATTCCTCACCCAACACCCCATGCCTGAGAGCCTTTTCATCCAGGATTCCTCTTCATCTGGCGCATTCCCTGCCGCACCCTCGGATAGGGAATCAAAAAGACTGGACAATTTGGGGAAGAAGTTGTTTTCTTCCAACTGTCTAGTGCTGCAGTCCGTGAACACTGCATGCTTTTTGGGCCGCTATTCCCATACTCTCTGGGATACGGCTGTGCAAGTACTGCCTAGAGTTCCAGAGGAGGCCCAGACTATCCTTCCCAAGCCGTAACAGATGAAAGGGATGCAGCGAAGTTCATGATTCATTGTGGACTGGATACGACCGACTCTGAGCAGATTGGTTGCATTGACAGTGGGATTGAGACGCCATGCCTGGCTGAGAACATCTGGCTTCTCAGGGGATGTCCAGCAATCATTGATAGACATGCCCTTTCATGGCACACGTCTCTTCAGAGACGAGGCAGACGAGGCGCTCGAGTGGTTTAAGGATTCCTGTGCCAGAGCCCAGTCCCTTGGCCTCGCGCCCACTTCTAGACCCCAGCAGTCCACCTTTCGTGGCTACGGAAGGAGCATCCAACTGTGTCCTTTCCTCCCCTGGCCATCGACCCACGCATGCTGTACAGCCCCTGCGTGCCCGTGGGATCTAACGCCCCTAGGGATCAGGGAGCCAGTGTTTCACCCAGTCCACCCCACTCTTCCTCAGCCTCCAAACCTTCCTAGTCTGCGGGTACACCAGGAACGAGTAGGCGACAGGATTCGCCATCACCTGCCCCAGGCAATCCATTACCTCGGACAGGTGGGTCTCCAGATTGTCCAAAGGGGATAAAGCCTCCCCTTCGAGACACCTCTTCCAGCCATACCACCTTCATGCAATCAAATATCTGAGGATCATATGGCACTTCTCTGCGAGGAAGTTCAAGCCCTTCTGATGGCTACAACTACCTGTGGATTCCTCACCTTATGAATTCTCCTTGCGCCAGCATCCAACGGAAAATCTTCTTCCCAGCTCTCCACTTCGACAAGGACGTCACAATTGCACGGCTCCACGTGACTCTGTCTGACGTCACCGTGCCAATAAGAGGTCCTCACCGGCGTGCTGACGTCAGTTCCCTTTTTTCCGGACCTTCAACGCTAACTGTTTTCTCCTAGCTCTCGCTACTGTTGGAGGTGTTCCATCTTGTTTCTGGTTACAATCTTGTTTATGATTACAATGTCTCCTCCTAGGAAGTCGGGATTTAAGCCATGTCGAGAGTGCGGGGGTCGCATGTCAGTCACTGACCCTCATGATGATTGCCTTTGGTGTTTGAGCTCCGAGCATGACGTTGAGGAGTGTGTATCCTGCCAGAGCATGAATCCTAAGCCTCTGAAGGAGAGGGAGGACAAGCTCTTTAGGCAAAAAAGGACATAAAAGCCCTTGCAGGTCGTCTTCTCACCCTTCGTCGAAGAAGCACAAGAGGCAGTGTCGTCATGACTCTCGGCGTCGCTTGGCTCGGAGCCGTTCAAGGTCCAGGACTCCGTCTCGACAGCACTGGTGGAGGTTAGTCCGACTGACTCCACAACCCTTCTCTGGTGCCATCTGTCTTCGAGGTGGTCGCGCCTCCAGAGAGTCCTCGCTTTTCACCTGTGGTGCAGGATTCGGATGACTTCCCGGCTCCAGGAGCGAATCTGGCGGCATTTTTAAAAAGCCATGTTTTCTATGTTTAATGCTATGGCCCCTGCTGGTGCACCGGCTGGTCCCACGGGTCCTTTAGCATTCTCGTTGGGCTCCCCGGCTCCTTACAAGGTGGTGCCGTTTATGCCCTTGTATCCGGCTGAGGGTGCCGGGTCGGTGCCGATGACGTTGCCTCAGAGATCTGCAGTTCCAATGACGTCGCCTTTTAGACCTGCGGCGCCGGTGTCATCACCCTTTCAGTCGATGCCGATGATGGAGCCTCAGGTGTCCACTGCGCCAATGGGATCCACTCCGGCACCGGATGGCTGCCGATTAGACCGAAGTCAACCTTCTCCTGGTCCGCGCCTTTCGGTTCTGAAGCCAATGTCATCCGCGTCGGCTAATTCTATGTCGACGCCAAGGTTAGAGGCCAGGCTGAGGTCGCGTAAAAGGCTTTAAGACTTTTTTGGAGGAAGAGGAGTACCAGAGGCAGTTGTTGGAAGAAAGGGAGATTGTGGAGCCCTTGGGGGAATATCAAGGGCTTGACTCTGCCAGTGGGCTAGACACTTTCCCGGAATGGGACCTTTCTTCACCAGGGGAGTTTACGGAGGAGGTGGCCTCTTTCCATACTGTGGTCAGGAAGGTGGCAAATTTTTTGGATCTTGCGGTGCCTAATGCAGAGGTCAAAACAAATATCTTAACTGAGGTCCTGCATCCTTCTACTTCGGGGGATCCATTGCTTCAGTTTAATGACGGAGCCTATCTTAGAGGTATGGAGGAAGCCTGTGTCGTCATCAGCTGTCAACAGATCTGTGGCAAGGAGGTACAGGGTGGCGCCTGGGGATCCAGGATTCTTGTCAAACCGTCCTACCCCAGAGAGTCTGGTTGTTCAGGCCTCTTATTCCACACGGTCTGCACCAGGCTCCTTCCCTGTGATTCCGTCGGACAGGGAATCCAAGAGAATGGAGCAGTCGGCGAAGAAAACTTTCTTCTTGCAGTATGGTCCTCAAGGCAGCAAATGCTACCTGTGTATTGGGTAGATCCGTGCACGCCCTGATGGATTCAGCTAGGGCTATGGTTCCGAACCTGCCGCAGGAGGTGCAGGGACAATTTGGAGAACCTCTGTCGGATGCTCAGGCTGCAGCAAAACAGATAATCCAGTCTGGTCTGGATTCTACAGATTCGGTGGCTAGGGCGATGGGTACCTCTATTGCTACCAGGAGGCATGCATGGTTGAGGTCCTCTGGCTTTTCCTCGTATGTCCAGACTGCTCTCTTGTACTTGCTTTTTGATGGGGAAAAACATTTTGGTGCTAAAGCTGAACTCTGCCTTAGAGCGCTTTAAGGACAGTAGGGCCACAGCAAAGTCTTTGGGTCTGCAGGCTTCCACTACTACCCCTTTCAGGTCCTTTCAGAGGTTCAGGGGGTTTGGGCGTGGAGCTGTTTACCGTGGGAGACCACAGTCCAACAGCCTACCAGCCTCCCTTATAGGTCCTTTAGAGGGTGGGTGAGAGTTCAGACAAGAGGGGCCACCCAGGGGCACCCTGCGTCATACTCTTCCTCTGGAGGACAACAACAAGAGAAGCAGCCCTAGTTTTCTGCCCATTCTCAGCCATACTTCTGTAGGGGGAAGATTACGTCTTTTTCTCCATGAGTGGAAGTTAATCACATCAGACTCCTGGGTTCCGAACATTGTGAGGAAAGGATATGCTCTCCCTTTTCAGGACTTCCCTCTCCCATACCTCCCCGTCCCTCGTTTTGTTCAGAAGACCATCTCCTATTGTTGAAGCAGGAGGTTCAAATCCTGTTATCAAAAGGTGCAGTGGAGTTGGTTCCAGAGCAGGAAAGGGGTCAGGGTTGTTATTCGAGATATTTCCTGATTGCCAAGAAGGATGGTTGATTGAGACCAATCCTAGACCTGAGGATTTTGAATTGGTTCCTCATACAGGAACAAAATCAAGATGCTGACTCTAGGACAGGTACTTCTGGCGTTGAACAGAGAGGATTGGATCGTGTCTGTGGACTTGCAGGATGCTTACTTTCATATCCCTATACTCAAGTCGCACAGGAAGTATCTCCAGTTTGTGGTCGGGTCGCAACACTACCAGTTTGCAGTTCTTCCGTTTGGTCTTACTTCAGCACCTCAAGTCTTTACGAAGGTGATAGCGGTGGTTGCAGCAAGTCTCAGAAGGAAGGGAATATCGGTATTTCCTTACCTGGACGATTGGTTGATCAAAGCCAAGTCTCCAGAGCTCGTGTTGCATCACTTTGCAGATGACAACTCAGTAGTTGTTCAGTATGGGCATTTCGGTAAACCTGCCCAAGTCTCACCTGGAGCCTTCTCAGTGCCTCCTGTTCTTAGGGGCAGTACTGGATACAACATTGAATCAGGCTTATCCTCCGCCTCAGTGGATTCAGGACATCCAGGCGTTGATTCCAGTGTTTCAAAATGGAGCGGTTGTTCCAGTCCTCAAGGTCCTACGCCTGCTCGGTCTGTTCGCTTCTTGCATTCTGTTGGTCACTCATGCACGTTGGCACATGAGGGCTCTTCAATGATGCCTCCGCAAACAGTGGTTTCAACAAAGAAGGGATTTTGAGGAGTCGATAACGATCTCCAGAGACGCTGCAGCGGATCTACAATGGTGGGCTGTGGATGGCAACCTTTCTCAAGGAAGGCCATTTTCACTGCGCCTCCGGTGGCTACGGTCATGACTGATGCTTCCACTCTAGGGTGGGGAGCTCATCTGGGGGACCTGGAGATCAAGTGTCGTTGGTCTCCAGTGGAACAGGCCTTTCATATCAATCTGTTAGAATTGCGAACGATACATCTGGCTCTCAAGCCTTCCTCCACTCCCTTCGCGGTCAGTCAGTTCAGGTCCTGACAGACAACACTACTGCGATGTGGTATATAAACAAGCAGGGAGGAGTGGGGTCGTACCTTCTCTGCAGACAGGCTCTGCGACTCTGGTCCTGGCTTCGGGACCATCGGATTTGCTTGGTAGCGAATCATCTGGCCGGAGTGCTCAACGACGTATGTGCGGACACTCAGTCGACATTTTTCACCCGAATCTGGTCCAACACAGCTTTCAGATGTGGGGTTCTCCAAGGATAGTTCTGTTTGCCACTCAGGAGAATGCGCACCTCCCGTCATTCTGCAGCCCCCAGTGTCCAGTGCAAGGAGCTTTGGGGGATGCATTTCAGATCTTTTGGTGCAACCAGTTGCTTTACGCATTCCCCCCATACCCTTGATTCCTTTGGTTCTGAGGAAGATTCGCCAAGATCGGGCTCAGGTCATTTTAATAGCCCCGGAATGGCCGAGAAGGGTGTAGTACACGGACCTTCTCCAACTCTCACTGTGCCCTCTGCTCAGTCTCACTCTTAGGGCAGATCTCCTCTCGCAGTCGCAGGGGTGGGTTCTACACCCCCCACCTCCAGAGAATGTACCTTCATGCCTGAAGATTGATCGGGGCAACCTGAGTTCTTTCTCTCTCCCACCAGAGGTAGTGGATGTTATTTTATCGGCCAGGCGACACTCCACTAAGACCGTTTATGCCGGCAGGTGGGCAAAATTCGTGGCTTGGTGTGGAGAGAAGCAAGTTGATCCTTTTAGGGCCCATCTATCCGATGTTCTGTTGTTTGCATTAGCTTTAGCACAGAAGGGTTGTGCAGTTGCTACTGTTAAGGGCTATTAGGCGGCACAGTCGGCCTTTCTTTGCCTTCCGGATCAGCCCTCCTTGTTTAAATCGCCTATTGTTATTAGGTTCTGAAAGGGTTTAACTAATAAGTTTCCTCCCACTCCTTTTCTTATGCCTCAGTGGGATCTGAATCTTGTTTTAACTTTTTTATTGGGGTCACCGTTCGAACCCATGCATTCTTGCCCCGTAAGGTTTCTAGTTCTTAAGACAGTTTTTCTGATAGTTATAACCTCGGCTAGGCATGTGGGTGAGCTTCAGGCTCTTTCTGTTAAACCTCCCTTTACTTTATTCCTTCCTGATAAAGTGGTGCTGAAAACCAGGGCAGCTTTCCTACCTAAAGTTGTCACTCCCTTTCATATGGGGCGGACCATTACCCTTCCATCTTTCTACCCTCCTCCTCACCCCTCGAAGGAGGAAGAGAGGCTCCATCATTTGGACCCCAGAAAGGCTCTCAGTTTTCATATTGAGAGGACGAAAGACTTTCGCTTGGAAGACCAGCCATTTGTGCGATATATTGGAAAGAGGAAGGGCAGAGCGGTCCATAAAAGAACGATCTCCAGGTGGGTCATTCTTTGTATCAAGGTTTGCTACTCGTTAGCAAAGAAGGTTCCACCTGAAGGTATTAGAGCCCATTCCACCAGGGCTAAGTCCGCCACTTCGGCCCTGGTTAGAGGGGTTCCGGTGGTGGACATTTGCAAGGCAGCAACTTGGGTGGCCCTCCACACCTTTGCAAAGCATTACTGCTTGGATTCGGTGGCTTGGAGGGACAGCCATTTTGCGCGATCTGTACTGCAGGATTTCTTGGTGTAACCAGTCAGGCACCCACCTCAGAGTGCAGTACTGCTTCAGGACTCTATTCATAAGGTGAGGAATCCACAGGTAGTTGTATCCATCAGAAGAACAAGTTACTTACCGGTAACGCTTTTTCTGGTGGATACACTAGCTACCTGTGGATTCCTCACAGTCCCACCCGCCTCCCCGTTGCCTGTCTGGTCATACCAAGATGTTTGTTTTACAAGTGTACATAGATTTTGGTAAATATGTGTGTGTATATATATATAGATGATGGTTATAATTCTATTGCATCATTATAGTTTTATGTATATATGTATTCATTTGAGCTATTGTGAGGTCGGTTTTCACCTGTTCTCCTCAAAGGTATGTAAAAAATGGGTGAAACTGACGTCAGCATGCCGGCGAGGACCTCTTATTGGCACGGTGACGTCAGACGGAGTTGCATGGAGCCATGCAATTGTGACGTCCTCGTCGATGTGGAGATCTGGGAAGAAGATTTTCCGTCGGATGCTGGCGCAAGGGAGAATTCAAACGGTGAGGAATCCACAGGTAGCTAGTGTAATCCAAAGGAGCTATAGAGAGGGTTCCATTGCCAGAAGTAGGTCATGGTTGCTATTCCTGCTACTTTCTGGTGCCAAAAAAGGGCAAGGGTCTTCGCCCTATATTAGAGCTTCGGTCCCTCAACCTATTCCTCAAAAAGGAGAAGTTCAAAATGTTGATATTGGCTCAGGTCCTATCTGCCATGGATCCCGGAGACCAGATGGTAGCGTTGGACTTGCAAGACGCATACTTCCACATTCCCGTCTTGCCGGCCCACAGACGTTACCTACGATTCGTGGTAGGTCACAAGCACTTTCAGTTTACCGTGCTCCCCTTTGGCCTTACCAGTGCCTTTCAGGTGTTCACGAAAGTGATGGTAGTGGTGGCAGCTCATCTGCGCAGGTTATGGGTCTAAGTCTTCCCCTTACCTCGATGATTGGCTGTTGAAGGCAAACTCGCCCAGACAGTCTTCTCCCACCTCCAGACTACTGCGAACCTTTTGCATTAGCTGGGGCTCATTATCAACGTGCCGAAGTCACACATGACTCCTTCTCAGACGCTGTTCTGGATACAGTGCAGTTTCAGGCATATCCTCCTGAAAAGCGAGTCCAGGATATTCGGGCTATGATACTGATGTTCCAGCTTCTGTCCTGGATTTTGGTGAGAATGACTCTGAGGCTGCTGGGCCTCATGGCCTCCTTAATCCTGCTAGTTCAAAATGCCAGATGGCATATGCAGGCTCTGCAGTGGGACCTGAAGTTCCAGTGGGTGCAGCATCAGGGGAATTTCTCCGCCAAGGTCCAGATCTCGGAAGGAATTGCGAGAGACCTGCAGTGATGGTTAACTAATCGGGGTTGGGTCAAGGACAGATCCATCTCCTTTCCCCAACCAGATCTTAGTTGTGACAGATGCGTCACTCCTGGGATGGGGCAGCCACATGGGAGAGGCGGGGATCAGAGGCCTCTGGCGGAAACCGGGCTCCATATCAACCATCTGGAGCTCCAAGTGATTCAACTAGCATTGAAAGCATTCCCTCACTCTTTCAAGGGGAAAGCAGGGCAAGTGTTCACGCCCCACCACCATGTGGTACTGCAACAAACAGGGCGATTGCAGTCGTGGACCCTTTATCAAGAGGCTCTTCGCCTCTGGACTTGGCTGGAACATAAGGGGCATTTCCCTGGTGGTTCAGCACCTGGTGGGCTCCTTGAACACCAGAGCAGACTAACTCAGCTGACGCTGCATGGTCGACCACGAATGGTGTCTCCATCCGAAGGTGGTGCAAGGTCTTTTCCTTCAGTGGGGAGAACCTTGGTTAGACTTGTTCACCTCCGTAGAGAACGCGCAATGTCAGCAGTTTTGCATGTTGAAATTTCCAAGGCGGCAATCGCTTGACGATGCCTTTTGTCGAGAGTGGGATTCAGGCCTCTTGTACGCCTTTCCACCCATACCACTTCTGCCCAGAGTTCTAAAGAAGATCAGGCAAGACCAGGACCAAGTTATACTGGTGGCTCTGGACTTGGAATGAAGAGTCTGATATCCTGAGCTGTTGAGCATGGCTATAGCTCCTCTGATCAGACTCTCGCTTCGGGAGGGTCTTCTGTCGCAGCAGCAGGGGAGGGTCCTCCATCCAAACCTGTCCAGCCTCCGCCTCCTTGCGTGGAAATTGAGTGGCAATAGTTTCTTTTTACCTGCCTTCTGAAAAGAGGGGAGAAAAATAAATAAAGGGATGGCGCTCACAGCAACTACACCATTAATTCATCATTGAACCAATATTGACACAGTGCTCCTGGTCGGAGGGTCCTCCCCAACTCCTCCAAAATTCCCCTAAGAGAATGTCAAGGATTAACACAAATATTCCAAGACACTACGTGTAAATAAAAAGAGTATTAGTGTCCATATCTTGAGTGTCCATACATCTTCTCCTTGTTGTAAAGGGCCAAATGATAAAAAAAAATCAGCAGCTTGAGTCCAAATACTTATTTATTTACAAGTTCCGAATTAACAGCCTTCAAAACACAGCCAACACGTGTTTCGTCAAGCGAAGAATATTCGCATCGACTTCCTCAGGGCTTATGACTTAATTCTTTATAAATCCCTATTAATAACAAATAAAAAATGTAAACATTAAGTAACAAACACCTGAAGTCTGTAACGTTATCTTGGCAGCCAGGCGTCCCTCAACCAAAACTATATACGCCTGTTGCTGAAAGAAATTTGTGGCATGGTGCATTGACAAATCTGTCGATCCTCTATCTGCTCCTCTTTCCCAAGTCCTACTATTTATCTATCCCTTGCCCAGCAGGGTTCCACCCTTGGCACTCTTAAGGGATATCTTTCTGCTATCTCTGCTTTCTTGAGGTTACCATATTGGCCTTCCTTATTTAAATATCTTATAGTTGGGAGGTTTCTTAAAGGCCTTCCACATCTCTTTCCTTCTGTCCCATTCATCATGCCTCAATGGGATCTAAACCTGGCATTAACATACCTTATGTGTACCCACGTTCGAGCATCATCACAACTGCCTTTTACAACTCTTAACCATCAAGACTGTCTTTTTAGTTGCCACTACCTCTGCCCACAGAGTAAGTGAGCTCTAGGCTCTGTCATCTAAGCCACCTTTCCTGGCCACACATCGTGACAGTGGTACTTCGCACAAGGGGTTCTTTCCTACCTTAAGTAGTGACACCCTTCTATGTCGGACAGTCCATCACCTTGCCTACACTTTATGCACCCCCACATCCCTCATGAAGAGGAGAGACTCCACAGTCTGGACCCAAAAAGAGCATTGGCGTTCTACCTTAATCGTACCAAAGACTTCCGGGTGGACGATCAACTCTTTGTGGGATAGGGGAAGGCGGTGCAGAAGAGGACCATTTCACGATGGATGCTCTTATGCATCAAAATGTGCTACGCTCTGGCTAAGAAGCAACCTCCTGAAGGTTTGCGTGCTCACTCCACCAGAGCTACTGCTGCTACCACAGCTACCAGTCCTGGGCATCTGTCAGGCAGCGACATGGACATATCTGCACACTTTTACCAAACACTACGGCCTGGACAGTCAGGTCCGAAGGGATGGCTACTTTGGCGGTTCAGTCCTGCAGGACTTCTTGGTGTGATCTTGGTTCGCAGCCCACTTCCGGTGATGGCATTGCTCGGGTATCTATTCAAAGGTAAGGAATCTGCAAATAGAAGTCCAAGTTACTTACCTTCGGCAATGAAATATCTGGTAGAGACATATTCTGGTTGCCGATTCCTTACCGACTCGCCCATCCTCCCCACACGGCGAACTGATTTTAAGGGGCAGTAACTTCCCCTTAGGGGCCTTAGTTTTGGCGCACCACTCTGTGTTCTTTATGCCTTCGCGCTACTGGTGTGGAAAGTCGTGAAAATTAAATTTTGTCTGCCGCAGGGCTGGCGCCTGTATACGACCGCGACATCACAGCGAGCACTGTGCCAACGACGCACTTGTAGTTGACCGACGCCAGCTGACGGCGCGCAGAGGTACTGTAAGGAAATGCTTCCTTGGCATGGTTACCCCCTGACTTTCTGCCTTTTGCTGATGCCAGTTATGATTGAAAGTGTGCTGGAACCCTTCTAACCTGGCCTCAGCACCAGTGTTCTTTCCCTAAACTGTACCTTTGTTCCCACAAGTGGCACAGCCCTAGCACCCAGATAAGCCCCTTGTAAATAGTACCCCTGGTACCAAAGGCCCTAATGCCAGGGAAGGTCTCTAAGGGTTGCAGCATGTATTGTGCCACCCTGGGGACCCCTCACTCAGCACATGCACACTGCCTCACAGCTTGTGTGTGCTGGTGGGGAGAAAAATACTAAGTCGACATGGCACTCCCCTGGCTGGTGTTTTGAGAGATCAATAAAAAGGGCCCTCTTGCGGAAACTCATTCTCAAAACTTACCTTTAAATGCTGCCTTGTAAACAGCTTCCCTGTTGCCATTCATATCAGCTAAGAAAATTGTAGAGTAAAAGCCTTATCCATCCAGCATCCATACCTAAAATGCACATAATCCAATGTATTGGAACAAGCCACGCCGACCTCACACTGCCTATGACACAGGTAAGTCACCCCTGTAGCAGGCCTTGCAGGCCTTACAGCCCTAAGGCAGGGTGCACTATACCACAGGTGAGGGCATATGTGCATGAGCACTATGCCCCTACAGTGTCTAGGGTAAAACCTTAGACATTGTAAGTGCAGGGTAGCCATAAAGAGTATATGGTCTGGGAGTTTGTCAAATACGAACTCCAGAATCCATAATGGCTACACTGTAATCTGGGAAGTTTGATATCAAACTTCTCAGCACAATAAATGCACACTGATGTCAGTGTGGGATTTATTTTAAAATACACCCAGAGGGCATCTTAGAGATGCCCCCTAAATACCAGTCTGACTCTTAGTGCTAGGCTGACCAGTTTCTGCCAGCCTGCCACAACCAGACGAGTTGCTGGCCACCTGGGGAGAGTGCCTTTGTCACTCTGTCGCCAGGAACAAAGCCTGTACGGGACGTAGGTGCTTCTCACCTCCCCCTGCAGGAACTGTAACACCTGGCGGTGAGCCTCAAAGGCTCATGCCTTTTTTTACAGTACCCCAGGGCATCCCTGCTAGTGGAGATGCCTGCCCCTCCGGCCACTGCCCCCACTTTTGGCGGCAAGGCTGGAGGAGATGATAAGAAAAACAAGGAGGAGTCACCCATCAGTCAGGACAGCCCCTAAGGTGTCCTGAGCTGAGGTGACCCCTGCCTTTAAAAATCCTCCATCTTAAGTTTGGAGGATTCTACCAATAGGATTTTGGGTGTGCCCCCTCCCCTCAGGGAGGAGGCACAAAGAGGGTGTAGCCACCATCCAGGACAGTAGCCATTGGCTATTGCCCTCCTGACCTAAACACACCCCTAAATTCAGTATTTAGGGGCACCCCAGAACCCAGGAAATCAGATTCCTGCAGCCTACACAAAGGACTGCTGACCTGTAAGCCCTGCAGAGACAACTGCTTTGGCCCCAGCCCTACAGGCCTGTCTCCTGACTCAAAGAAAACTGCAAAGCGACGCATCCGACCGGGACCAGCGACCTCTGAAGCCTCAGAAGACTGCCCTGAAACCCAAAGGACCAAGAAACTCCAGAGAACAGCAGCACTGTTCACCCACAGCAACAACTTTGCAACTTTTAAAGAACTCACTCTTCCTGCCGGAAGTGTGAGACTTCACCCTCTGCACCCGACGCCCCCCGGCTCGAGGTCCAGAGAACCAACACTACAGGGAGGACTCCCAGGCGACTGTGACCTCGTGAGTAACCTGAGATGACCCCCCTGGACTCCCACATCGACACCTGCAGAGAGAATCCATAGGCTCCCCTTGACCGCGACTTCCTCTAACAAGGAACCCGACGCCTGGACCAAGCACTGCACCCGCAGCCCCCAGGACCAGAAGGAACCGAACTCCAGTGCAGGAGTAACCCTCTGCCTAGCCCAGTGGGTGGCTGGCCCGAGAAGCCCCCCTGTACCCTGCCTGCACCACTAGAGTGACCCCCAGGTCACTCCATTGATTTCTGTTACAAACCTGACGCCTGCTTTGCACACTGACCCCGGCCGCCCCTACGCCGCTGAGGGTGTGTTTTGTGTGCCTGCTTGTGTTCCCCCCCTCCCCTCCCACCAGTGCTCTACAAAATCCCCCTGGTCTGCCCTCCGAAGACACAGGTTACCTGTTGGCAGACTGGAACCGGAGCACCCCTGTTCTTTATAGGCGCCTATGTGTTTTGGGCCCTCCATTGACCTCTGCACCTGACCGGCCCTGTGTTGTTGGTGCGGTGACCTTGCGGTTCCCTTGAACCCCCAACAGTGGGCTGCCTATGCCAAGGAACTTGAACTTGTAAGTGCCTTACTTATCTGAAAAACGAACTAATACTTACCTCCCCCAGGAACTGTTGATTTTTGCACTGTGTCCTCTTTTAAAATAGCTTATTGCCATTTTAACTAAAACTGTGTATATTACTGATATAATTCAAAGTCCTTTACTTACCTGTGTGGAGTACCTTGCATTTTATGTATTTACTTCAAATCTTGAATCTTGTGGTTCTAAAATAAATTAAGAAAATATATTTTTCTATATAAAAACTATTGGCCTGGAGTTAAGTCTTTGAGTGTGTGTTCCTCATTTATTGTCTGTGTGTGTTCAACAAATGCTTAACACTCCCCTCTGATAAGCCTACTGCTCAACCACACTACCACAAAATAGAGCATTCGAATTATTTAATTTTGCCACTATCTTACCTCTGAGGGGAACCTTTGGACTCTGTGCACACTATATCTTATTTTGAGATAGTATCTACAGAGCCAACTTCCCACAAGTACTGCTCGAAGAAAAATCTTTGGATCCAGTCTGACGCCTGGGGAATTCAAACGTAAGGAATCTCCAACTAGAATTTCTCTACCAGATATATCATTACCAAAGGTAAGTAACTTGTATATGTATGTGTGTGTGAATATATGTTCATTGAACACTCCAAATCCACTGTATCATAGATGCATTCAATCCTCTGAGGCTGGGGAGCCCAACTGCAGGATCTCTCCACCAGTGGTGTGATCTCCAGAAGAACCTCAACTCCACATCTGTGTCTGAGAGTGGTAAAGCTAGTGCTAACTGCTTTCCTACCCTGCATTGCCAGGCAAGGGTCCTCATCAGAATGAACAATATGAGAACCATTTACTACATGAGAAAAGAAGACGGGACACAATATATGGTACAGTTGCAGCAAGTTGAGACCCTACCTCTGGGTCCTGCTTCACAACCTCAAACACTTAGTGGCACATGTTTGGACTCAGAAGTTCTTGTACAGCTATATTTTGGAACGGTCAGTGGGCATTACAATTAATTTCAGAACAAACTCATCTACAGATCAAGAATCCTAGTCATGTTATTCACCACAGGCTGCAGTCACTTCGCTTAAATGCAAAGTTGATGCAGACTTCGAATTTGGCTTTCTGATTTTCCCACCTGATTGTCATACAATTCTGAAAGCAGCTAGAACAGCCTCTTCTCCAAAAACGTTCTTCAAAACGCAAAAGATTATGCTTTTGAGCTCCAGATCATTATGCGCCCACGGAGTAGTCTCCACGGTTTTTTACATCTAACGAAATCTGGCCTGAATTATGCATCCACATCCATTTGTGTCCATTTGGCTGGTGTTTTGAGAGATCAATAAAAAGGGCCCTCTTGCGAAAACTCATTCTCAAAACTTACCTTTAAATACTGCCTTGTAAACAGCTTCCCTGTTGCCATTTATATCAGCTAAGAAAATTGTAGAGTAAAAGCCATATCCATCGAGCCTCCATACTTAAAATGCACGAAGTCCAATGTATTGGAACAAGCCTGTGTTTAAGAGGAAAATGCTTTGGGCCTTTTCACCTGAATTAAAAGATCAGTCTCTCGAGTTTCTTTACACAGCCTGCCTCTCTTGTTAAAATAGAACCTGTATTGTTTGAACATTAACTGTTGTTTAAAGTCCTTTGTTATCACTAAGCCATGGATGAAATCTGATCAGTTCCTTGTTTCCCTTTGGTAACACGAGCAAAGGTTCTGCTTTGTAGGATCACTGGGCCTATGCATGGACCGTGTTAAATCCTAGAAAATGCATCAGTTCTCTACCGAGCAATGTTTTAGCTTACTCCACCAAGGCAAGGCTGCAAAAGCAGTGTTATTTGCTGAAATGATAGAGGTTTGCAAGGCAGTGTAATTTTCTACAGAGACCTGGAAGTCTACCCACACCTTCAAAAAGTATTACTGCCTTGTGGTCCAGATGATATCTGACATGGAATAAGCAATACCAGACAGTCTATTTCTGTGAGTCTCTTTGACTTAACATATCATATCTATACTGCTTTGGTAATAGTTGGATGAGCATGTGAAATTATTATAGATCTAATGTTCGAGAAGAAGAATTTCCTTTCCTGTTCCTACAATTCTCCAACATTCTTTCCCCCTCAACTCCCCAACTATGTGCTTTGTGTAGGTATTGCTTGACTATCTGCAAAACTTTTAAAACAGTTCAGCCTCTGTTCATAGCTGGACCTCTATCACTCCACCGTATTGGCCAGATGTGCAGGAACACATGAAGTGGATCACTTTCATATAGTTTATGGCACTTTCCAATGTTTTTGCATAATGAAACACTGCAGTCTTAACATAGACTACTACACATTTCCAGCCCGATGCTGAAATTCAGTCATGTAAATCAGTTAAAGATATCATAGTTGGGGACCTATGGATACAAGTGAGTAACTTTCTTCCCTCTAACAGTGATGAGTTTGAAATGAATCTTCAGTGAAATCATCCTACCATAATTACCGCCTCTCATTCACAAAAGATATATTCCATGATCCAATCAAAAACTAGGTAAATACTTGATTTATAAAAACGAATTCCCTTCCAGCTGGCTGTCAATTTCATCCCAAAAGTCTTCATTCTTTCTTCAGAAAGTTAACAGATAAAGCATTTGCCATCCAACTGCAGCAACAAATTAACACCTGTTACATTAAATGTACAAAGTATAGTTAGGACCACTTTCTGTGGCGCCAAGTGATAAATTGTTGCAGGTCTTAGATAATGCCCAGCTATTCGGAGACCTTGGCAAAACCCTTTTCCTGAGCATCTTTGATCTGTTAACAGCCTGCAGAACGGTTAACTATCCTTGCTAGATGCCTTTCAAATATACATGTGTTTAGATACCTCCTCTCTTGTTTACATATTACCTCTGCAACAGATGTGATCATGTCCAGATGGCAACCTCGAGTCCTGGCAGAGTGCATTGTAGCATAGCACAAAGCTGAATGCTTTATCCCAGTGGCTTTTTAACCTGCGGTCCAAGAATTATTGGGGTTTGCGAGCCTCCTCAGGAGCGTCCATGCTGTTTTACAAAAATGAAATATTAAAATTAATCCATTAAAATGTTTAAGATGTATACAAATAAAGATGCAAAACTGAAATGTTATGTTTTGATTTTGAGGTTTGAGCATTTGTTTGGTTATACTTGTGTTTCTGCATTGTATTGCGGTACAAAGCATAAAATTTGCTTAGGTCATAAGTCCACAGCATCCAGTAATTACTCATTGGGGATCCGTGGATTCCAGTAATGATTCAGTGAGGATTCACAGTAGTCAAAAGGTTAGGAACAGCAGCTTTATTCCATTGTCTGTCTACAAATGGTATCTCCTAGAAAAAAAGCTCAATTTGCAGCATGGTGAATTCTGATGTCACACTTCTGCATGAAAGTGTCGACAAGCAGGGATATCAAGTGATTCAGTCAGCCTCACCTTTCTGGATGTAGACCGCTTTAGTTTAATTGAAACTCCACCCAGAATAGTTTAGTACCCATTCCTTAGAGCTCAAACAAGCACCTTCCTCTTCATGGGTGACAGTAATGAAACTATATGAAAGCAGAGAACAAGTGGTTCATAATGCAGGGATTCACCATTAGCAGCCTCTTCCTTCAGGACCCAAATCAGCAAAATATTCAGACTTTGATGTTGGCTAGATTTTCCCTGCAGAGTTAAACCTTACATTTGCAGTGTGAATTTCAGGCCCACAGTACAAGCCTTGTTCTTCCCCACTTGACATTGTCAGTGCAGGGGTAGTTTATTTCTAGTTCAGGCTTGACTCCGTTGAAGAACAATTTACATAGTCAAGATCTGCATTATCACACAGCAATACCTACCAGCTCACTAACCTAGCCAGTGAAAAGTGTTTACCATCTCAAGTGGCCAACACGTTGAGGATTGATATCACTAGATTGTAAATGAAGGTTCAAAAGAGTAAAGAAGAGATTAGCCTTTTCAACATATCTGTACTGGATCTGAAATAACACCTTAATGTCCTTCATCTCCCCTTGGCTTGAAAAAAGAACCAATACATCATCTTTTCAAAGCTCTTTACACAGATCCAGAACATGTGGCCTTGGGCCATTCATTACCACATTGAGCTCCTGACTGAGCACCTTCTGATGGGTGAATGACCTTGCAGACCTGGTATGCAGGATGTACCAAGTCCACGAATGGGAGATGAATACCCAGGTTCTTCAAAAGTACTTTCACCAGTGGGACTCTCCCACCATCAATCTGTTTCATTGCGCAAAATTCCAGAAATTGCATCCTTGCCCATGGACTGCAGGGACAGTGCTCTATGGATGATCTGTATATTTGCTTAATCTTTTTGTCCACTAATTCCGACCCCGTGTGTGGTGCACAAAGAGGCACGTTTTGACAATTCTTATCCTAATGGCACCAACGTGGGCGAGGCAACCTTGGCACCCCATGCTTCTAGAGATGTCTGTAGATCTACATGATAAAATACCGGATTGTCTGATTAAGCATTAGGGCCCGCTTAGGTTCCCAGACTTCAGTCCACTGATTCTAGCCATCTGGCTCCTGAGGCCCTAGTATGGTTACTTGAAACTTCCAGAGGAGTTTGTGCAAATATTGAGTACTCCTACCACTCACCTTTTATGCAGCTAGGAGGAAAGGTTTGCCCTCTATTACTGTACTACACATGGAACACTCTGACGTCTATGCTCAGGAGCTAATCAGTTGATTGTGGAATTTACAGCCTGCTGGATTAACATACAGTTCTGTCAATTTACACCTAGATGCATTATCAGCTATATTCAGATTAGAGAGTATTTGTCCATCCCTTAAGATTCTTGTTATTGTGGCATTTATGGAGGGAGTTGTGCATTCAAGGTCAGCTCCAGCACCCACTTGGAACTTCAGTGTAATTCTCATCAGACTTATGGGTCCTCCTTTCAAACTTGTACACTTCTGTGACATGCAGTTGTTGGAAGGCAGTTTGTCTAATCATGATCAAATATGAGTGTCAGTAAATTTCAGGCTATAAAGGAACCATTCATTCAAGTTCAAAGTAATTGGGTGGCCTTGAGAACAAATAAAAAAATTCTAGTCACAGTGTTTTTCCTTTCTCGCATTAAAAGAACTGTTGATTTACCTATTGTTTTTCTACACCCACAATCTTTGGCAGAACGAGCATTACACACTTTAGATGTCAAGAGGACACTCACGTATATGTATCTTGGACATAACCAATTCCGTCTGCAAGACAAACTATCTGTTTGTGGCTTTTTTTGAGTCTCTCATAGGAAACCCCAGTTTGAAGACTGGGATGGGCCAGATGAATTGTTTAATAGATACAAACAGGCTGTACCAAGGGTCAGTGTTCACTACACATACCACCCAAGGCACATTTGGCTTGCAGAGTATGCAGTGTATATGTATCTACTGCCACACGTTAAAAATGGAAAATACTACTTGCACTGTAACCATCTTTTCATATTGTTTAGTGCTGTAAAGATACAGGTACCCACTTTTCCTTGGAAGGTGGTGGTGATCACACGTCTTCCCCATGGTTCTGTTCCATGTTGCATAACATATATTATTCTGTTTTCAGCACTTCACTCAACTGTCCCTACTCACTAACTAAGCAGAAAGCAATCTGAGTTGCAGTGTTTGTCTTGGTGCATTGTGGGCTAAGGTAGAGTTACCACAGATCTTGTGACTCAAAAATAACTTGGAAGAAAAGCAACATGCAAACATCCGTACCCAACATTAGATGGCAGGAGTATGCAAACCATGTGAATCTAAAGCAGTACACCACATGAACAGATGGTTACATGGTAACATTTTCGTTACCGTATGCTTTACTGACTCTGGATTTGGGACAGTGTTTTTCAAAAAGTCTTAAATTGCAGATGTTTTAAAGTTATCTGTCAAGGGATCTTTGGTAATATTCATAAATACTCAATTGTGCCGCCTATGCGTGCATCCCCGGAACACTTTTAAAAACAGAGAGAAGAACTATCCAACAGATCGAAAAATTTAAATGCTGATAAACAGGCAATGTTTGCTTAACATTTATGCACTTTTAAAAACTGAGGAGATTAATAATTAAAAATCCAATGTAAAATTACATTCTGTTGGATACTTTTAACTGTAGTTTCCTCACCTTAGAATATCCCCCAAGGTGCAGACTGGATCCAGAGAGAATTTTGTAGCAGTTCTTCAGTGTGCTAGTAGGCTGCATGTGCAGCTCTGCACTGACTTTATAGTGTCCTGGAAGATATCAGTTCCTTTCTTTACATGCCTTCTGGTGCAGACCCGGAGCTCCACTCACTCCCCTTGTCAGTCTTCCAGCAACTCTTAAAACCTACATTTAAATAGTGTGCTAGGGAACAGTGTCCCTACAGAAAACAACAGGATTCAAGTCGTGCTGCGACAAGACGAGTAAAGTGAATCCGATTTCATTTCCAACAAATCCAAACAGATTGATGCCTATGGCAAACAAGTGCTTATTTCTGCCAGCCTGCCATTAAGATCCATGAATGCGTGTAGTTTGTCTTTTGGGCCGTTATGCACATTCCCTTTGGGCTATGGTGAGATCTTGCAGCTGACCCAAAGGATCTTACGGCCTCTTTGGCTCATACGATCCAGGACTGGCAGGATGCAGAGAAGTATGTCACCCATTCAGGCTTGGATACCACAGACTGCATTAGCAGGGCAGTCAACACCAGTATTGAGCATCCTAGACATGTCTCGGGGAGATCTATATTTTCTACTGATGTGCAGGCATTGATAATGGATATGACCTTAGGAGGGTCTCATCTCTTTGGAGAGAAGATTAACTCAGCTCTGGAATGCTTTAAAGATTCTCAGACCTACACTCTGCAAAGCAATTTTGACACCTTTTGTGAAACTTTTGGAACTATTTTTGGGGTCTGACATATAGCCAGAGGCGGCCTTGGCAGCAAAGATCGCAGTAGACGGCTCTGTCCTGTGTGGACTGTGGATGCAGAAACAGCAAACAGCACACAGGCCAGCAGGGGCACCCTTCCTCCGACTTCTGTTCCCCTGCTGCAGTGCCCAACAAACAAATTAGGTTTGTCCTCCACGGCTGATATACACACAGTGGTGGGCACAACCTAACACTTCACTCCCAATTGGCTCTCCATTACGTCTGACATATGGGTCTTGCAAAAGGCCTACACCATACTCTTTCTCTACCCTCTCCTCCACCAATGTTCTCCTGCTCACAATGAATTTAAGACAATCTGTCCATCCCACTGAGGGTCTATTCCTCTTGGCCCCAAAGGGTGCTGTGGAGAGTGCTCCAGACTGAGAAGAGCGAGCGTTGTTATTCCTGCTATTTCTTCTGGTGAGGGTGGTTTCTTGGGCTCTTAGCGGTATGCATGCCCAGATTGAAGGCTGCTTTTCCGATACCATCTAGATTTTGAAATAGATAACTCAAGATTGTCAGTGGTGGCTGATGGATCACAGTCTGTCCTGCGCCAGGCCACTCTTCCTTTCCCACTGAGAACGGACAGTGGTGGCGAACACATCATTGCTAGGTTTTGGGGGTCTTCTTGCAGAGGTGGACAACAGAGGCCTCTGGTCTCCTGTGGAGGATGTCAAATTACTAGAGCTACAAACCACTTATCTGTCTCTGAAGGTCTTCCTGTCATCCATCAAGGGGTGGCTGGTGCGAGTTCTCATAGGCAGTACAATTGCTGTGTGGTACTGCACCAAGTAGGGCGTAGTGGGGTCCTGTGCCAAGAAGGTTTGCGTTTCTGGGGGTTGCTAGAGCATCAGGGTGAATCCTTGTGTATTCCTATTGATTTTGTTTTCTGAGGAGAGACGAGCGCTTTTCTCCAAGGATTTTGAGGGGAAAATGTCACTATCATTGTTGGGCTTGGGTCTGAGAGTCTCCAGCAGCATACATCAGGATCGAGCATGGGCCATAGAGGAGATATGCTCTTACCTAAGCCCATATGACCTGTCCTCTGCCATTTCAGATAGGGTTCTTCGTGGTCCCATATTTTCACCAAGCACCCTCAGTGTTCCACTCCAAGGCCCTCTGTTCTTGATACTCTGCGGTATGCCTGGCAACAAACTGTGTATGGCTGTCTCATAGACTTGACGTAAAAATGTAACCTAGTTCTTTCACATGGGTACGGGCCTGATTTAGAGTGCTGAGGACCTGCTTTGCTCTGTCAGGGAGACAGAGTAAAAACTCTGTCACCCTGAGTGCCTGTTCTGCACATTTAGAATGTCCATCGGGCATGTGGACATCTCTAGCAATTGGCAAGCAACCACTGTAACAGCAGTTCTGGTCAGTGTGGAAAAAGATTAATGGATGGTCCCGCCAAACATGAAGTCTCGCCATCCAACGTATTATTTTTTTTTCCAGTTTAAAAAAAAAAAAAAAACTAATGCCCCCACTGCATGGCAGTTTTCTCCCGTGCTGTGTGGGTCATTTAAACCTGTTCACTGTCCCTTACCACCAGGTGTTTCCACAGAAGTAAAGGAGAGTGAAAATCTGCTACCTGACTTCCCACTCCAAATTGGGTGGGTGGTTGAATTTCCAAAACTTCAAAAGCCTGTACACCATTGGGCCGTTGGAGGTGTATGACATTGACAATGCCAGAAAAGGCTCAGTGGCTGACCTACTTAAGGTGCACCCGAATGTAAATCGGGTAGGCAGACTGACAGTTTGGCAGAAAAGGTATGCTATTTCTGTTATGACTTAGTACCCTATCTGCCAAACTCTAAATCAGGCCCATGGTGTAGTTAGTTCATCAAAGATAAATACAACTTGATGGCTTGAAATGCCAGATGCCTGCTATCGTAGTACTTCACTTTCAGGGTGTACAGTAGAAAAAATGTGGGGTATTCCTCTATCCATTAGCATTGGGCAATTTTCTGCCCTCAAGGGAAACATTGGGCGCCTGATTACGACCTTGGTGGAAAGGATACTCCATCACAAATGTGACTAATATCCTTCTTTTTGTTTTACGTGTTCCATAGGCTATAATGGAACTTTTAATATGGTGGACGGGATATCTGTTACGTTTTGACGGAGTATCCCATCCGCCAAGGTTGTAATCAGGCCCTAGGTCTTTAAAACTCTGGCAGGTTAACTTTGCTTCTGAAGACATATTGTAATCTTTTGTTGATTTTTTTCGAAGGATGACGGTCTATGGAAACCGTTATCTGATAAAATCCTTTTTAGGTTTCGCCTGCTTGTGAATTCTCTTGTAAGTGTGTGTGGGGTGGGGGGGAGGGGGGGTCTGAAAAAGGGCATGTGATAGAGACTTCTAGTTGCAGATTCCTTACCTTAGAATTTTACCCCAGGCGTCAGACTAGATCCGGAAATTTTTTCTTCTGGCAATACCCTTGGGCGTTGGTAGGTGGCGTCGGTCGACTCCGCGGGCGTCATTGGCTTTGACGTTGCCGTGATGACGTCCGGAGTAGTACATAGACGCCACCTCATCGCAGTGACGTCAGTTCTTTTCTTTCCGCGCCACGCGCTGAACTGGAGAGAGCTACCTTGGTCCCTTCTTGCCCAAGTTCAACTGTTTTGTCATTTTTTGGGTAGTTTTTGGTGCGGTGATGTCCTCGAAGACCGGTTTCAAGCCGTGCGAGATCTGTCGTTGCATAATGTCTGTGACGGATCTGCATCGGGTCTGTTTGTGGCGCTTGGAGCGCAACCACGACCACAAGTTGTGCTCCGAGTGCTAGGCCATGCACCCAAGGCATTGAGGGACCGGTCCCTCAAGCTTATGGCGGCCTGGCGCTCGACTCTACATAGGTCCCAGTCCCGCTCAAGGGGAAGGTCTTGAGACCGTTTGCAGAGCCACCACCATTCTTCTTCCTCCAAGTCTTCAGCCACAGGTAAGAAGAAGTCAAAGTGGTCCCGTCACCCTTCAACTTCACCCCGTCGCTCAGCTGATGCGACGCAGGAGGAACGTCGATGCTTGAGGCCTCTGACTTCAGAGCCTGCCTCTGGGTTCGCTGCACGCTTCCTCTAATTTCTGGGAGCCAGAGCGACCCCTGCCCATTTAAAGGAGGTTTATGAGGCCATGCCCCTCATTTTTGGGCAGGCCAACCCGGATACAGAGCCTTCGGGCCCCAGTGGTTCAGTCGAGGGGCTTTCGGGTTCCGTGCTGGTGGCTTTGGCCACCAAAGCCCCGTTCGGATCTGCTCGCAGTCATACCACTGAGACCTTCCCCGGCGCCAGTTTGTCGGTGCTCCTGATGACGGTGGTGCCCACCAGCGACGTTGACCCAATCCTTATCCCCGACGATTCAGAGTTGGAACAGCGTCAGCCGCCTCTGTCTTCAGTGGGGCCAATTCATCCTAGGTTGGATTTGGACCCTTTTCCTTATGGGTACGAATTCAGGAAAGGATTGGAGGGGTCCCTGGACCCTTATGGATACCAGGATGGCCCAGCTTTGGAGTGGGCACAGGAATCCGGTGAGGCAAGTGGACACAACACTGCTCCAGATGCCGGCATGCCTCCTCCTACCGTGGTTACGGTGGAGTGAGCAACTTCTGCTTTGGTGGTCAGTAGGGCGGCTGAGGTCCTTGGCCTTGAGCTACCTACTGTACAGGTCAGGTCTAATCTCCTGACAGAGGTGCTTCAGCCAGGGGCTTCCACATCTGAGCCCTTTTTGCCGTTCAATGAAGCCCACACCGATGTCCTTTTGGGTACTTGGTCCAAACCCAATACAGGGGCTCCTGTGAACAGGACTATCGCACACCGCCATCAGCCTGCCCCAAAAGACCTTAAGTTCCTGTCCCAACACTCCACGTCTGAGAGTCTTGTCATCCAGGCTTATTCTTTGTCAGGCAGATTCCCTTCCCCACCCCCAGATAGGGAATCAAAAAGGTTGGAACAGTTTGGGAAGATGTTTTCTTCCTCCAGCTCGCACTGCGGTCTGTGAACACTGCATGCCTTTTGGGCCACTGTAGCCACTTTGTGGGATACGGTAGTGCAGGTTCTGCTGCAGATACCGTAGGAGGCCTGTGCTATTGTCTCCCAAGCTGTCAACGATGGGAGAGATGCGAAGTTCTCGATCTGATGTGGGCTGAACACGACCGACTCTCTGGGCAGATCGGTTGCTACAATGGTGGCCTTGAGACACCACGCCTGGTTGCGTACTTCTGGTTTTTCATGGGATGTCCAACAGTCTCTTATGGACATGCCCTTTGATGGCTCCTGTTTCTTTGGAGACAAAGCGGACTCTGCCTTGGAGAGATTCAAGGTCTCCTGGGCTGCGGCAGCTCCTAGCAGCTCTGTGCTTTGGCGTGGAAAGTCGTTAAAGGAAACTGACGTCACTGCACTGAGGCGGTGTCTATGTACTACTCCCGACGTTATCATGGCGACTATGCCAGCGACGCCCGTGGAGTCGACCAACAACACCTACTGATGCGCAAGGGTATTGCTCGAAGAAAAAATCTCCGGATCCAGTCTGACGCCTGGGGGAAAATTCTAAGGTAAGGAACCTGCAACTAGAATGTCTCTACCAGATATTTCGTTACCGAAGGTAAGTAACTTATACTTACAGCCTGATCTTACTTCCCGTTTGTTGGCCTGCTTGTCACTCTATTTTCCTTCCCTCTTTCTGGCTGTAGCTTATTTGCTCTTGGTTTCTTTTTTTGTGTTTATCCTTTCTGTAGAGCCTGCACCAAGTACTTCTTCCTTTTGAAGTTTCCATCTGCTTTTTTTTCATGGACCTACTTTATTTGTGATCAAGCTTGGGTGTCAATGAATTGTCATTTGTGCAGATATTTTTATTATTATTTTTATTTTATTTTTTATAACACATCCATTGTTTTTTATTCTGTATCGACTTCCTTTTCTCTACCACGCTCACAGATTTCAGTGTTCGAATTATTTTTCAACAATAAGCTTCCTGGATGACTGCATGTAATTTGTGCAACTGTGCCTTTTTCGGAACACATCCATTCTGTTACCTAGCTTTCGGACTTCATTTTATTTCTACTCGCAGATTTCAGTATAGATCAGCAGCTGTTTTGTCATACGTCTGTTGCGTATCAATGACATCAATCGTATCTCAGTGCATTTGCCGGGAGACGTCAATTGAAAAAATAAATGTCTGAAAATAGCTTTCATTACCTCAAGTATATATTTAGTTGTACAAGTTAGTGTGTGTTTATAATAAATATAGTTTTCGTTTTTCAAATAAAAAAACGCAAGCTGTACAATAAGTACTTTGAGTGTTATTGTTATATACCCAAAATGTGCATTCATCACATACAGCACCTACACTAAGCACACCATACGGTACTCTAGTTCAATGCCATATAAAACTCGGGTACTAGAATGGGGTTCTGGGTTCCCAGTAAACAAAAATTGACAACCTATTCAACAGACCTCACACTCACTACTAAGTTACTTAATTTTATTACAGACATTACAACTGCCTTCGTCAGCATTTGTAAAACATGTTGTACAACAGCATGGTCTGCAGTAAAACATTGCTATATAAAGCATTACCAAATTTCCTCATTTGTTTCAGAGAATATTATTGACTAAATTAGTGCTTTCATAAATACATATTTATGTTGACCTGAAGCATTTATGCTAGTCCTTTCAGGTACCTGCTTCGACAGCAAAGGTATTGATATGAACGGTACAGTTAAGTTTAGCATGATTCTTTTACGTGGCAAGCTAGTGATGCAGTGTTTTTTGGAGGCTCCTTAGTACATCTTTTTGGTGGTGACAAGTAGAGTTTAGCATGACACGTCTTAAACTGCATAACTTTCTTATCAGTTGTAATGTTTCGGGCACCACCATTAACACACCTCCCTCAGACTTCTGAATTTGAGTAGATAGTTTTGTCAGGCACGGCACAGTTTCATGGTGATCTCTTAGAAAAAATCCAAAGTAGATATTTCAGTATTTTCTACGAACTTTAGATATTTTTAGGATTTGACACAGATTATGTGCGGTCTGTTCTTTTGAAAGCCTTATCTTTGTTTGCATTATTAATCAGTAACTTGCACATATCTTCCTGGCTCTATAATTTAATCTTCTTGCATCCTTTCATCTTTTTTTTTTCTTTTTTTTCTTTTTTTTTCTTCTGTCAAGATGTAATGGAGAATTTCTTGTTTTCTGATGTTTTTCAAATACCTTGTGTGCAGTCTCCCCTCATTAGTAGTTCTTATTTTTCTTTTCTCTCTGATCACCAATTCTCAGTGCTTGAAAGCTATTATCTGCACTACTGTTTTTAAAATAATGAGATAATTTAATACATAAAAACTATACTGAAGTTTTTCCGGTAGTCTTACCTTGCATCTGTATCTTATTCCATGATTACTAGTATGTCAGTGTTTGCATAAACCCCTGTTTCTGCAAGGGCCAGATTCATGAGTTGGGTGGTACTTAACACACCGAGTAATTGCTAGATGTGTTAACTACCTCATCTTATGTTAAATTTAGTCAGGACAAACCTGGCGAGATTTAATAGGGTTAAAGTGTACTATATTCACGTATCATGCGTTAAACTTCAAAATCCACCTGGTAATCCCCAAAACTCATAATAGGTTCTATTTATCGCACTTGATAAATTACTCCGGTATACTGGCATATATGAGATGTGATTGAGATACATATATATATATATATATATATATATATATATATATATATATATACATGTGTATATATATATATGTGTGTATGTATATATGTGTGTGTATGTGTATGTATATATATATATATATATATATATATATATATATATATATATATATATATATATATATATATGTGTGTGTATATGTCTTTGCACATCTTAGTTATTTTGTTGCTGTCAGGGTGTACTCTTAGCTCCCACTCCATGTGGCTTCACATCTGAAAAGGAGATCTGCTTGCTAGTCTACTCCGTGTTCATGAATATTACTGAAAAACCCTTGAAAGAAGAAAGCGTTGCTTTTTTATAACACTAGTTCTCTGTCAAGGGTATCTTCATTTAAATGCATAAACCACCCACCTTCCTATTCGTGAAGTCACAGGAATGGCTGCAAATGTTTGGTCAAAAGAACTCATGATTTGTTTTAATCAACTTGTCAACATGATCTGGAGGACTGTCACTGCGCCATGTGCTGAGATTGTGGTGGCCCAACTGCAACCGTAAAGTGGCAGGACAGTTTTTCCTCTTTGCTAGGCTGTGTACCTATGCTAAAACTTGTTACATTTTTCCTCACTTCTGAAAAGGGAAACAGATTAAATGTTTTTGACCATCATAGCTGCTGTATGTATTCTAACCCGAATTTAAGTTTATATTGGGGTTTATGATGGTTTTACTCCTTAGTTCTTTTTTTAAAAAGAGCAAAACTGTAAAACAAACGTTTCCTTTTTATATACATTTCACTGTACTGATTTATTGGATAGTTTTATTCTTTGCTTTTAAGTGTTCTATTATCCTGTGTGTGGGCGCAACAATTCGCTGTTAATTAATTTAATGAAGCTTCCCTTAGCAAAGAACAAGTGTTAAAGGAAAGTACAATTTTCTTTTCCTTTTTGACATGTTTCTCCTACTCTGTTTCAGTTTCTGCACCTACATCCTTTGAAGGTCCTTTTGGCAAGGTAATACACCAGGTGAAAGCGGTCATCGACACTCCTCGATTTTCAAAGGACTATAAATGCAACAAGCTCTTTTATATCTTGAGTCCACTCAACCTAAATGACATCACAGACATAGAGGTAAGAGCATCTTTATTTCTCGGGGTGGAGGGTTATTTTGGTTTGTTTCTAGGATGGGGCATGGCTATCTGGGTTATTAATGTTACTGTCGACCCCTGATTCTCCATTTGCTGTCACTCTTCGGCAGCTTTAGGAGGGAGGGTGGCGGGCCGGACACACTCTCACACACACACACACACACACACACACACACACACACACACACACACTCACACACTCACTCTCTCACTCTCTTTCACACACTCTTTCACACACAGACACGCACGCACATCCATTAACACTCATACCATTCAAACATGCATGCACACACCAAACATTCATTTTAAAACATCACACACACTCATTCTTTCACACACGCACACACATCCATTAACAACATTCATACCATTCAATCATGCACGCATGCACCAAACATTAATCTAAAAAAATCGCACACATTCTTTCACACACATACGCACGCACATCCATTAACAACACTCATAACACTCAAGCATGCACGCACCAAACATTCAATTTAAAACATCATACACACATACACACACACACACACACACACACACACTCACACTCACACTCACTTACCTTCAGCTTCCAGGTCCCAGGAGGGTTAGGACTGCTGCCTTCCCCCTTGGCTGACCCTAGGTCAGCCAATGGGGGAAGTCAGCAGTCCCAGCCTCGTCACAGAGTGGGATGGGGTCAGTGAGACTGCTGACCCCACCCCACTCTGTGATGAAGTGTCACTGATTGACACTCGCCCTGGGCACTTCATGGCTTAAACCTGAAGCGCCCAGGGAGAGTGTCAATTGGTGACGCTTTCCTCGTCACCCAGGGGAGGGCCTCGAGGCACCTTTGCTGAGCCGAGGAGGTCACGCCCATAGGAGCTGTGACCTCTTCAGCCCAGCAAAGTTCAGCTCAGGCAGCCAGGAGTGTGCGCAAATCGCGCATGTCTGCTCCTGGCTGCCTGAGATGAACATGGAGAGTGTGTGTCAGGCTGACCTTTGTTCAGCCTGACACCTTCTTCATGAGGGGACAAAAGGTGGTATATATATATATATATATATATATACTTACTTAAAAAACAAAGGTTACAGGGACATTATAATTGAATTCTGAGTTTACTTGACCAAAACCGCAGACATTCAGCAGTTACAGATATTTCAAGTAACTAACTTGCGCCCTAAGGTAACTATAACTTGCGCACGCACCATGCACATTTTTGTCTTCAATAATTTGACTTGTAATGTTTCATTTATATTTTTAATTACTTTATATAAGTTTTCCTGAGTGCTGTAATTTCTGGGGTGATTAGCAGTACATGATGAGGGCACGAGTTATAGTGACCTTAGGGTGCGAGGTATAGTTACTTGAAATAACGAACTATAACTTTTTCATTTCTCTGGTTTTGTGCGAGTAAATTCAGCACCTAACTATAACATCCCTGTAACCTTTGGTTTTTTTAAGTTCATTTCTGTGTTGTTTTTTTTCTTTTTTTTTTATTCGGCTTCCTACTTATAACATCCCTAAAACTTTTTTTTTCAGTACATTTTTTAGTTTTTTTTACGTAAAGTAATTTTCATTACTGTATGTTAATCCAACCACCACTGTGCACCGCAAACCCACCTAACCACCCAACCCTGCGCTGCGGACAGCCTTTTGCCATGTGAGGCAGGAGTTGGACGCAGGGCCTGTATCTCTGGGTGTGGGAATAGGTGTGAGAGGGTGTATCTGGGTGTTCGAGTTGGTCTGAGTGTCTGGGTATGGGAGTGAGTGTGAGAGGGTCTATGTGGATGTGAGTTGGTCTGAGTATGTCTGGGTGTGAGCGTAAGTGTAAGGGGGTGTCTCAGTGTGAAAGGGTCTCTTGAGTGGGTGTGTGTGAGTCTGAGTGTATGTGTGAGTCTGAGTGGGTCTGAGTGCTTGAGTCTCAGTGGATTTGTAAGTGGGTGTATAAGTCTCTGAGTGGGTCTGTGAGTAGGTGCATGAGTGAGTGCGTCTGTGAGTGAGTGTGCGAGTGTCAGT
The DNA here is from genome assembly GCF_031143425.1 of Pleurodeles waltl. NCBI lineage: Eukaryota > Metazoa > Chordata > Amphibia > Caudata > Salamandridae > Pleurodeles > Pleurodeles waltl. The sequence goes on from NC_090445.1 coordinate 1,607,571,687, forward strand.
TTGAATGTAGCTATGTGAGCCTCGCTGGGGCTAAATTGTAGAGTTGGGGGAGTGGGCCACACAGCACCCCTTGTGGAGCCTACAATGGCCCTGGGGACCTCCACCACCTGGGGCCGGCTCCTAATTTGTTCCAGGGTGCTTTGACATCTCCAACTAAGTCACAATAAACACTCCATTTGGATGAAGTGAGAGCTGTCACACAGCTCTCACTTCATGCAGTAGAAGGTTTTCTCTGTTTCCCTGCCCGCGGAGATGCAGGCAGGGAAACAGAGGAAGCATTGTTCTTACAGAGGGGGAGCTGCTTTAGCAACTCCCTTGCTGTGACAGCAATGCTGGCTACCCCAGGACGTGGGAAGCCGGCTGGGACCGCGGGGGCCTTCAGGCTCCCCCTGCAGTCCCCAACATTGTCACTGGGTGCCCTGGGGGGCAACCAGGTCACATGGCTGTGGGATGGGGATGTCCCCGGGGCTAAGATCGTCCATGTGACCCCTTCCCCCCCCCCCCATTAAAAAAAAAAATATATATATATTTAGCCCGGGCCCCTGGGGTTGGGTTCCCAAGGGATGAGATTGACTTGTGGGCAGCCAAGCCTCCCCGCCCGCACCCGTTAAAAAAATAAAATAAAAAATCATTAGTCCAGGCCCAGGGGATCTGAGCTCAGCCTTCGGAGGACGAGAGGCCCCCATCCTTAAAAAAAAAAAAAAAAAAAGTTTGGAACGCACCCCAGAGAATGGGGACCCCGGGGAGAGATCAGCAGATCGGCCTGGGAAAGGAGGGCGTGCGTCTCCCCTTCCACCCTCAAAAAAATACATTTCAGAAGGTAGGCCCCAGGAGCTGTGGTCTTTGGGGCTGAAATCGGCCGGGGAAGTGGGGCATGCAGATCTGTGGCCAACTACTGCTGTGCATGGCAAAGGCTGTGCGCAACGTGGGGTTAGGTGGTTAAGGGTGTTGGCTGCAGGGAGTGGCCACAGGCCAGGCCCTGTGCCCAACCCCCGGTGTCCACGGCCCGATGGTTATAGGGGTTTCCCTCGACTGTGGTCAGGGTTGTGTGTATATAGGGGGTTGGCCACAGGCAAGGCCCTGTGGTCAACTACTGCTGCACAGGGCCAAAAGCTGTGCATAGTTGTGGTTGGATTAAACTATACTAATGAATTTTACTTTACGGGGAAAAAAAACATGGAAATGGACTGAAACGCCAAAGATTACAGGGACGTTATAGTTAAGGTTACATTTTAAACGTGCCAAACTATAGAAATTCACCTGTTTGTAGTCACTGGAGATAACTAACTATATCTCGTGCCCTCGCCATGACCTCCTAATTACCCCTCAAATTAAGGCACTCACGACATCTTGCTAACATTACTGACGATATCAATGTAATATTGTAGTCAAATTTTTGACAAACTGTGCATGGCACAGCTGTGAGTTATAGTTGACTTAGGGTACAACTATACAAGGTGAATTTCTATGGTTTGGTACATTGAAAATGTGAGCCTAACTTGAACGTCCCTGTAACCTTTGGTTTTTCAAGTGAAAAAATTATTATATTTATAGATATACATATATATACCAAAAGCTTCCATCTCCTAGCATGTTGTGTACTGTTTCGCCAGTGCTTTGTTTTTTGGCTCCAGATGATTGATTTTGTTTTTTCATCGTATGAATTAGATTTAACAGTATTGACAGTTTTATCATTGGCAACCTATTTGACTACATTTGTTCGTACTTAAGAGTGAAGATATTCCTTCCTTATTTGTCAGGTTTTCAGTATGCTGAAATAAAAAGGCAGCAATTGACCCATCTGGCATATGTATGGTATGTCGGCCCTCCTGGAATTAAGGGGGGGGAGGGTTATGGGGGATTGCAAGTTTTAGCAAAAGATAACCTGTAGGATATAAAAAGATGCAGAATAAATAAATCTGCCATAGAGGTTTACTGGAATTAGGATGAAGTGTGGAAAAGCAGCCTGGTAAATACCCTCATAGAGCAGTTCTAGAGATAGAAGGCAGTAACGGTCACCACCAGCGCTCTTGCTGATCTTCCTCAACATATTACAGATCAAACATAAAGGGTGAAGCCCTTTTTGCTAGGAATTCAATGTTTATCGAGTAATAACGTTTGTTACATCGGCGGACATATGCTCCCTTCCCCAGTTACTACAGGGGTGTATCATGACCACCATTCCTTATGAAGAACTAACCCAAAAACGTTAGGTTAAGACAGTCCAGGATCAGACTACAATATGTTTTTACATATTTGATTCACAATTTGGGAAATGTTGCATATGTGTGCTGGTATTTGATTTGATGTTCTTTACAGGGGTGCATGAACTGAAACATCTTTGGATCTTTAAAAAAAATATTGTAACTAGCCCTTTGTCTATGAATTTACTGCAGTAGTATGCCAACGCATCATAATTTCTTATAACTTTCTCTCTATCATTGTATTTTCAGGTTTTCCTCATACAAATAAATAAATCACGCATACTGAAATGTCTTTACAGTCTATATTTGATATGAACACAGTTTTTCTTGGGGAAAAAACCCTTCCCAGAAATCTGGGACAGCAAGGGGAATCCGTTACTGGACCTGAAGAAAGTCCGACTCTGTTGTAGGCAGAGTTGGCTGAAACATGTTCAAACAACTGATAGTGTGAGTCTCATAGTGACTTGAGTTCCATGGAACTTTGCTTTTAAATTTGTTTAAAACACTCTGTAAAATGGGCTACCATTTCTATAAGCAATTTTCTCTTAACTCTGTAACCCAATTATCACTTCAGGAACCTCCCTATAGTCCCTTAAACCTAATTTTTAGGTTTTTGAACAGAGTTAATAAAGGGTTTTTTACCAGGTTGCCATCGAGAATGAATACAGTGCTATGCAGCACTAAAGAGCAATACCCTTTACAAGTCATAGAATGTATCGATGTTGGGGGCTCACTCATCATTTGAGGTAATAACATGCCATGTCAATCCATTCAGTAGTCTTTAAAATCTGTAAAACATCAAAAGCTGTATCAAGTTACGATTATGCTAAAATGCAAATCTGCTGTACAACACTCAGCTTTGATGTTTAATTCAAAGACCTCAAATCTTCATACACCTTAACTTGACCTTCCAGCACAGAGGAACATAGTAACTGAGCTATGGCTGCCTCATGCTTGCGGAGTTCCAGCTCAGAAGCCTAGCAAGCAAAAAGATGAGCTCAATGGATTTTCCGTAAAAGGAAAGAATTTATCTTGAACTTGAGAAAGCATACTCAAAATCCTTCCATTAGAAAACCTATGAAACCAACTATAGATTCTTCAGATACTAATGTAATATTTTATACCCAAGTCATCTCCGGGTTCTCCTAATAACTTACTAGGAGGATGATATTATTTTATTTTTCTTTCATGTATTCCTTTGCTTAAACTGTTTCCCATCACCAGGTTTGGAATCTCTGATAGTTTAAAACCGCCAAATAAATATTGTTAGTGACAGGTGGTCCAGGAATAGTTTAACACATTCACCTCATTTAAGAGCACTCAAGCATTAACTAGTGAGGTGAATGCACAAAGTATTCTTACTCCCTTTAGAAGCCACCATAGCTAATGTTATTATCACACTTTGAATGTGAACAAGTCCCCGTATGCAGCTCTGATCTGCCTGCTGTTATAACCTCAAACGTCAAGATTTCCTATTGATTCATTCTCTGAATAACATCCCAGGCCCAAACACGCTTGCCAAATCAGAGGGTGTTTTTGAGTTTTTTTCTCCTAGGCCAGGGGTGGATTCAGTCATAATGCCACACTCCCCCAGAAAAGAAGAAATCTCTTGAACACCCTTTTTAGCTTATGGATTGAAGATTTTTTTTTTTTTTTTTGTGGATGAGCCACAACTTAAAAGCATTTACTGAATTCATCCAAAACATCAGGCATCAAAATGACATTTTTAAGCTCTTCCCTTCAAAAACTGTAAGAGCAAAATTTAAATTTCCACCTGTAGCCATGGCTCACCCTCCAGGGACAGTGCTGAGGGATGCCCCGCCAGCAACTTTAACTAAAAAGGCATAGAAGAGGAAACATTAGGAAGTGCCTGCGGTGTTCAGCATGGAAGCCAATGCAAAGTCAGCATCTGCTTAAAAAAAATGCATTCCAAATCTCTTGATTATTGCGCTCATCATCCTTACCCTTCAGCAGGAAATGAGATGTGAAAAGTCAGCTGTGGCAGACGTTCTGTCACCTTTCCTGCCAAAAAATATTCTAAAGACAAAATCGTGTCAGTTGGCAAGTACTATGTATGGGCTTCTCCTCGTCGACAGGCAACAATTGCCTATTTTTTCACACTGCCATAGACTTCTGGTCTTTGGAAACAAGGGTTGTACATGGCAGGAAGCTATGAATTTAGAGAATGGATGGCCAGCTGACCTTCACGTACCATCCTCTGCCTAGTAACAAATCAGACCACCTTTCTACCTATATTTTGGATGCAGAAGAATAAAACATTAATTTAGAAGACATCCTTTCGACAATCCTACACTGCCCACAATCCATAACACACGAGTTCAGCATATGCCAGGGTAGGAGCTCACTTTGCTACTGGAATCAAGATGCACCCTACAGAAGAGGCCCAGTTTGGTCGAAACCTGTCCTGGGTTTCTTGTGTTCTGCCTCAGAAGGGACCTGGCCTGGCACTGAAAGCTGGCCTGTTCATATTAGAGCAAGTCCAAAGGATTTGCATATGGCTGGTTCCTCTCCGAGGTGGTATAGTGGGCAACAACGATGGTCTGGAATGCTGCCCCAAGTAGTTAACAGTGGCTAAGATTAATTCACCCCTTTTACTATAGAGTGATGAGTGTTTATCACCATGAGCTCATTATGAGGCTGGTCTTACGGAAAATTAGGGTTACTATGATAAGCTCAGGGATTGGGAAGATTTTAAGACCCTCCTCAGGAGTGGGTAAAATCCCCGGGCAGATATTACCCTACAGAATACCAGCAGGCACACATTCAAGTGGACTAAATCATATCTTGCTGAAGGGTTCTTGTGCAAAACTGTTGAATCCAGCCAAATAACAGCCTATTCCTCTTCTCATTCAATCTACTTGGTAAACACGACATCTGCCAGCTTTGAGCTCAGGATCACAGAAAATTCAAGAGGTTTACTGTCGATAAACAATACCATTTTCTGTCCTTCCTTTCAGACTGGGTTTGGACCTTTAGGTATTTTACAAAGATTCTAAGAGTGAGGGTTACACATCTCCACTGTTGATCTATTTATGAATGACTGGCTTGTGAAGATAGTTAGCAAGATTTGCTTTTACAAAATCTTAAGTGTTTGCTCTTTTGCACAAGCTAAGCTTACAAGAAATCTCAACTTACTTGTAGTGGAATGTTTTGTTGTTTGCTAATTTTATTTAAGAATCAGTTGATGTCCCAGAGAAGTCTTTGCATACTTTAGCCATTGGAGTACTTAGGTTTTAGCTTAACAGAATGAAATATTTCTGATGGATACATCTACCTGTGTATTCCTCACTTTCTGAATACCCCCCAGTGCTCCAGCATTAAACAGAATTTATTTTGTCTCTAGCTCTCCACGTTGACGAGGACGATACAATGGCACGACTCCGCACAATACGGTCTGTCATCGGAGCCACAATAAATCCTCGCTGGCATTCTGACGTCAGTTCACTTTTTTCCGTGCCTTCAACGCATAATGTTTTTTCCTATCTCTCCACGTGGTTACACTGTTTCAAGGGAATCTCGATGTTGTTGTCCCCTTACACGACAATGTCGCCACCTAAGAAGTCAGGGTCAAACATTGTCTCGAGTATGGAGGCCACATGTCGGTTACATACCCACACAAAGTTTGTCTTTGGTTCCTTAGTTTGAATCATGATGTTGGGGGCTGCGCTTCATGTCAGAGCATGAATCCTAAAGCTTGGAAGGCGAGAGAAGCAAAATTGTTCTTGGCTAAGGTGAAAAAGGACAAGTGAGGCTGTCATAGATCCTGACCTCTAACAGAGTCCCCTTCTTATTGGTCCCTGAGGTCACTCAAGAAGAGACGACGCCATGGTTCACGGCGTCTTTCTTCTCAAAGTCAGTCCTCAGCCTCTGTCTCCTCCTCCGAAGTCGCCTAAAGGTTCCCCGACACATCTTTAGTAGAGATCCTGATGGCACCTAAGACTCCGATAGCGCAGTTCTCTCTGGTTACACCACCGGATCAGGACACTGAAGTGCCTGCAGCGCGTCCTGTTTGACCTCCTCAGCAGGATCAAGATTCTCATGCGTTTCCAGCTCTAGGGACAGACCGGACAACTTTTTAAATGCTAGGTATAGCATTTTCAGCAGAGCAACGACTCGCTCTAGTGCGCCTGCTGGCCCCACGCGTCATTTGTCCTTCACCCTTGGAGGTTTTCTGGTAGGCTCAGTTCCTACCTTGTATGCCAACAGCCCAGTATCCCTGGCCTTTGATGGTGCCGAGGAAGATGACGTTTTCACCGACTGACAACTGACTTCTGAGAGGACACATCCGACGTCACATCATTCTACTCTAGCTTGACTGATTTGAGTATCTAGTTACCAGCGCCGCAACAGACATCGCTGATGCCAGTATATTCCCTTCAAATGCCGCTACTGGAGTCAAGATTGAGGTCTCGAAGGGAGATGTTGAGGCTTCTGGAGGAGTAACAATATTTAGATGCACACCAAGACCCTGAATTGGAAGAGTGAAATTCCTATACTGTCCCAGGAAGTTGAAGGCATTGATGTAGCAAGTGGTTTGGACACTTCCCCGGAGTGGGAGTTATGATTACCAGGGGGGCCTGAGGTTACATCATACCATGGGGTAATAAGAAAGGTGACTGAGCTGTTGGTCTTGCCTCGTCCCACAATGGAATTACAATCAAATATATTAAGGGCGGTCCTTCATTCTTTCTTGTCTGCATCAGAGCCTTTGTTGCCATTCAATGAGGCACTGACTGAACCAGCGTTAGACAGGTGGCAGAAGCCTGTATTGACTCCAGCGGTGTTACGGTCGATCACTAGGGGATATAGGATGGCATCAGGAGATCCTGGGTTTTTGAGTCCAAATCTGACACCGGAAAGCTTGGTGGTCTAGGCTTCTTGTTCTTCTAAATCAGACCCTGGTTTCTTTCCAACAACTCCTGATCTAGAATTTAAACGAATGGAACAATCTGCAAAGAAGATATTCTCTTCTGGTAACATGGCATTGAAAACCGTGAATGCCACTTGTCTTTTAGGCAGATATATCTATGCTTTGATGGATTCGACCAGGGACATTGTTCCCAAGCTACTGCAGGATGTTCAGGGCCATTTTGCAGAGTGTTTAAATTACAGGCTGCTGCAAAACAGGTGATGCCATAAGGCCTTGATACAGCAGATTGTGGCCAGAGCCATGAGAACTTCAATTCCAAATAGGCTGCCTGGTTGAAAGGCTTGGAGTTCTCCCTGCATGTACAGTCTTGAAGGTCGTACGCCTGCTTGGTCTGTTCGCTTCCTGCATTCTCTTGATCACTCATGCATGCTGGCACATGAGGGCCCTACAGTGATGCCTCCGCAGGCAAAGTTTTCAACACAACTGGGTCTCATAGAGTCAGTCAAGATCTATAGAGACACTGCAGCGGATCTCGGTTGGTGGGATGTAGAGGGCTTTCTAGCACAAGGAAAGCATTGCATCTTCTGCCACCAGTGGGCATTCTAGGACGGGGAGCACATCTGGGGATCTGGAGATCAAAGGACTTTGGTCTCAAGAAAAATAGTTGTTTCACATCAATCTGTTGGAATTGCGGGTGATGCATCTGGATCTCAAGGCCTTCCTCCCTTACATTTGCGGTCCGCCAGTGCAAGTTTTGACGGACAACACTACCTCAATGTGGTACGTCAACAAACAGGGAGGGGTAGGGTTGTATCTTCTTTGCAAGGAAGCTCTGCGACTATGGTCCTGGGCTCAGGACCATTGGATTTGCATTGTGGCAAATCACTTGGACGGAGTACTGAACGTACGTGTGGACAGTCTCAGCTGGCACTAGCCAACCACAAGTGGCATCTCCATCCAGAGGTGGTGCTTCACATCTTCAGGTTAGGGAGTACACCTCAGATAGACTTGTTTGCCACTCTCTAGAATGCACACTGTCCATCGTTCTGCAGCCTCCAGTATCTGATGCGGGGAGCTTTGGGAGACGTGTTTTAATTGAGCTGGGACACCCAGTTATTTTATGCATTTCCCCACCATACCCTTGATTCCTCAAGTTCTGAGGAAGATTTGCCAAGACTAGGGGACATTTTTTACCCTAGTAAGTCTGCGTGTCGGTAGAGCACATCACGTGACTGCGTAATGACGGTGTCTGCTGGATGTGACAACAAGTCATATAACTTCCCCCCCCTTGTCATCGCATACACGGCATTCTGCAGCCACCATGTGTCCATCATTGATTCCACAAGCATGAAAGCAATACAGTGCCATGGTATGAGTGTTATGTTGTGATTGTTGATCAGTATGGCCAGCTCACAAAAGGCAAAAATGTCTGTATTTTGTTTCAAATCCAATTGGAATTTGTACCTTAGTAGTATAAAGTGCATCTTTCAACCTATTCCAAAAAGAAAAACTTTCTGTAAATAGTGACATATGACCTTGTGTTTTTACCCACAGTGCCACCTCTGTTTGGCAAATGCCCTTCCTGCTGTTTCGAAAAAGTCAGAGAAAAACACACAGTAACTGATGGAGACATCTAGCCTCAGATTGCTTAACCTAGAATCTTCCCCAGGTGCCAGCCAGGAGGTGGATTTTTTTTTTCCCCTAGTAAGTCTGCGTGTCGGTAGAGCACGTCACGTGACTGCGTAATGACGGCGTCCGCTGGATGTGACAAGTCCATATAACTCCCTCCTAGGTCTTTGAGGTTTAAATCCTGTGGGCAGCAGGTGTTGGTTACGGAACCCCATACAGTGTGCATGTGGTGCCTGGGTGAGCTTTGACGCTGAGGACTCCGGCTCCTGTCAGCGACTTTGTCCAAAGGCTCTTCGAAAGCATGAAATGAAGCTTTTCTGATGGATACAACTACCTGTGGATTCCTCACCTGATGAATACTCCCATGGCGCCAGCATTTGACGGAAATCTTCTTACTAGTCTCTGCACGTCGACGAGGACGTCACTCTAGCCCACGCGACGCCGTCTGACGTCATACAGGCAATAAGAAGTCCTCGCCGACGTGCCGATGACAGTTCCCTTTTTTCCGTGCATTCGAAACGGTTATCTTCGAGGGAGTTACTGTTACCTTCGTGGTTACAGTGTATTGTCTGCTGCGTAGTCTTCTCTGCGGTAACAATGTCTCAGAGGAAGTCGGGTTTCAAGCCCTGTCGAGAGTGTGGGGGCAAGATGTCAGTTACAGATCCTCACTCCGACTGTCTATGGTGTTTGAGCTCCGACCACGACGTCTCGACTTGCGATTCATGTCAACACATGAATCCGAAGGCCCTCAAAGAGCGCGAGGCCAAGTTATTCATGGCAAAGTCAAAGAAGAAGGAGAAACATCATAAGAAGTCTTCTTCGCCAAGGTCTCACCGGCGTCATCGAGACTCCCGGCGCCGTAGAGACTCACGACGTCACTCCAGCAAGGAGTCTCATTCGAGGTCACCTTCGGCTCGGCGTCGGAGGACTTGGGAGGTCAGCCCCACGGTCACGCCGCATCCATCGACGCCGTTGCCCTCTCCGGCGTCACCGACTTCACCTGGTCAGGCGTCAGTGATTGAGGTGGTGCAGCCTCTTGTGTTTTCTCCGGCGTCGCAGACGTCGAGGCCGGCGTCGGGGTCGCCCTCGATCCAGGCACCCCAGTATCCGGCTTTTCCCACTCCTGGAGCCGATAGTACCGCGTTTCTTAATGCGATGTATACCATCTTTCAGCAGATGGCTCCAGGAGCTGCTCCGGCTGGTCCTTCGGGGCCCTTGGCCTTTTCGTTGGGTGATCCTGCGCCTCTTCGGCCGGCACCCTTTATGCCCTTTCTCCCTTTTGGGAATGTGGGCTCGGCGCCGGTGCCGGCGTCGGTGGCCGCTCCGGTGGCTTCGGATGTTTCGGCCCCGGAGGTTGCCCCTCCGTCGAAGTCAGGATTTTGCCCTGTGACTCCGGTTGGTCCATCGGCTCCAAGACCTCGTCCTCCGGCTCCTGCCTCGGCGCCGAAGCTGCCTGTGGCGCCGGACGCGGCGTCAGATGCTTCTGGAGATCGGCGCCGTTCTTCGACGTCGGCGGAGGCCATGTCGACTCCGCGTATCGAGGAGAGACTTCATTCGAGGAGGCGTGCTCTCCGTCTTTTAGAAGAGCAAGAGTACCAGCGAGTCCTAGAGGAGGGAGAGATTGAGGACTCTGGAGACGGACTGCATGGTCTGGATACAGCCAGTGGGCTGGACACTTCCCCTGAGTGGGACCTTTCATCTCCAGGGGAATATACGGAGGAGGCTGCTTCCTTTCATGCTGTGGTGAGGAAGGCAGCGAGCTTTTTGGACCTGCCTTTGCCGGTGGCAGAGGCAAAGCAGAATTTGCTGACAGAGGTATTGCATCCGGCCTCTGCTGCAGCTGAGCCTCTCTTGCCATTTAATGAGGCTTTGCTGGATCCGGTGTTGGAGGTGTGGAAGAAGCCGGTGTCTTCCTCGGCCGTTCATAGGGCTGTGGCCAGGAGGTATCGAGCTGCACCATCTGACCCTGGCTTTCTCTCTAGACACCCTACGCCGGAGAGCTTGGTGGTGCAAGCCTCCTGTTCCTCAAAGTCAGCGCCTGGTTCCTTCCCGACGGTGCCTGGAGACAGAGACTCCAAGAAACTGGATGCGCAGTCCAAGAAAATATTTTCGTCATGCAGTTTGGCGTTGAAGGCCACCAACGCCACGTGCATTCTGGGGAGGTACATCCATGCGCTGATGGATGATATTTCGTCTTCATTCACGGAGCTTCCCCAGGGTCTTTTGGATGTGGTCTCGGACGCCCAGGCTGCCGCGACCCAGATTATCCAGTCTGGGCTGGACACGACCGACTCGGTGGCCAGGGCGATGGGCACGGCTGTGGTGGCAAGAAGACAGGCCTGGCTCCGAAACTCAGGGTTCTCTGCGGATGTGCAGTCGACCCTGCTGGACCTCCCGTTTGATGGGGACAGACTGTTTGGAGCCAAGGCAGATTCGGCCTTGGAACGATTTAAGGAGAGCAGAGCCACAGCCAAATCGTTAGGACTGCAAGCTCCTTCTTCCTCTGCCTCTTCTAGAATTTTCAGGAGGTTTCGGGGATTTGGGCGTGGCTCTTATTCCTCTTCCTTTCGGGGGAGGTTCCAGCAACCCGCCTCTTCCCTCCCCTATAGGTCATTTAGAGGGAGGGGGAGGGGTGGGGTCCGTACCAGAGGAGCCTCTCAACAGCACTCTGCCTCTTCCTCGTCCTCTGGAGGGGTGCAGCAGGGGAAGCAGCCTTAGGCTTCCACCGTTTCCCACTCACTCCTCTCCTGTAGGGGGAAGATTACAGCGTTTTCTCCACAAGTGGAGGTCTATCACAACGGACACTTGGGTTCTCGGCATTGTGGGAAAAGGCTACGCCCTTCCCTTTCGGGAGTTCCCGCCCCTCATCCCGCCCCGCCCATCTTATTGTTCAGAAGAACACCTCCTGTTGCTAGAACAGGAGGTTCAAGTCCTCCTTTCAAAGGGCGCGGTAGAGTTGGTCCCAGAGCAGGAAAAGGGTCGAGGTTGTTACTCAAGATACTTCCTGATTCCCAAAAAGGATGGTCAGTTGAGACCAATCCTGGATCTGAGGATCTTGAATTGGTTCCTCAAACAGGAAAAGTTCAAGATGCTGACCCTAGCACAGGTGCTTTTGGCGTTGAACAAGGAAGATTGGATGGTGTCTGTCGACTTGCAGGATGCTTACTTTCATATCCCGATACTCAAGTCGCACAGGAAGTATCTCCGGTTTGTGGTAGGGTCGCAGCACTATCAGTTTGCGGTCCTCCCGTTTGGTCTTACTTCAGCACCTCGAGTCTTCACAAAGGTGATGTCAGTGGTTGCGGCGGAGCTCAGAAGGAAGGGGATAGCAGTATTCCCTTACTTGGACGACTGGTTGATCAAAGCCAAGTCCCCGGAGCTTGTGTCGCATCATCTGCAGTCAACAACCCAGTTGTTGTTCGACCTGGGCTTTTCGGTGAACGTGCCCAAATCTCACCTGGAGCCCTCTCAGCGCCTCCTGTTCATAGGGGCAGTACTGGATACAACATTGAGTCGAGCCTTTCCTCCGCCTCAGCGGATTCAAGATATTCAGGAATTGGTTCCAATGTTTCGAAATGGAGCGGTAGTTCCAGTCCTCAAGGTCCTTCGTCTGCTCGGTCTGTTCGCCTCCTGCATTCTGTTGGTCACGCATGCTCGCTGGCACATGAGGGCTCTTCAGTGGTGCCTCCGAAGGCAGTGGTCTCAACACAAGGGAGATTTAGAAGGTACTGTCAAGATCTCCAGAGATGCTGCTGTGGAATTGAAGTGGTGGATTGCGGGCAACAATCTTTCACAGGGGAAGCCGTTCGCGCAGTCGCCACCAGTGGCCACAGTAATAACGGATGCCTCCACCCTAGGATGGGGAGCTCATCTGGGGGATCTGGAGATCAAAGGGCTTTGGTCTCCAGAGGAACAGGTGTTTCATATCAATCTGTTGGAGTTACGGGCTGTACGTTTGGCTCTCAAGGCCTTCCTCCCATCCCTTCGTGGTCAGTCGGTACAGGTCCTGACGGACAATACTACCACGATGTGGTACATAAACAAACAGGGAGGAGTAGGGTCGTACCTTCTCTGCAGAGAAGCTCTTCGGCTATGGTCCTGGGCAAAGGACCATCAGATTTGCTTGGTGGCAAATCATCTGGCCGGGGTCTTGAATGTACGTGCGGACAGTCTCAGTCGCCAATTCTCGGCAGACCACGAGTGGCGTCTCCATCCAGATCAAGTCTGTTTAATCTTCCAGATGTGGGGGTTTCCTCGGATAGATCTGTTTGCCACTCGGGAGAACGCGCATTGCCCGTTATTCTGCAGCCTCCAGTATCCGATGCAGGGAGCGTTGGGGGACGCGTTTCAGATAACCTGGTGCGACCAGTTGCTTTACGCGTTTCCCCCCATACCCTTGATTCCTCGAGTGTTGAGGAAAATTCGCCAAGACCGGGCCCAAGTCATCTTAATAGCTCCGGATTGGCCAAGGAGGGTATGGTACTCCGACCTTCTCCAACTCTCACTGTGCCCTCCGCTCCGTCTCCCTCTCAGGGCAGACCTCCTCTCGCAGTCGCAGGGGCAGGTTTTACACCCCAACCTCCAGAGTCTGCACCTACATGCTTGGAGATTGAACGGGGCAACCTGAGTTCCTTCTCTCTCCCGCCTGATGTAGTGGATGTTATCTTAGCGGCCAGGCGACACTCCACTAAATCTATCTACGCTAATAGGTGGTCTAAATTTGTTATGTGGTGTGGAGAGAGACAGATTGATCCCTTACATGCTCATCTGTCACATGTTTTGTCTTTTGCACTGTCTCTAGCGCAGAAAGGTTGTGCAGTAGCTACCATTAAGGGTTATTTGTCGGCCTTGTCAGCCTTCATTTGTCTTCCAGACCAACCATCGTTATTTAAATCCCCTATTGTTCTCAGATTCTTGAAAGGTCTTCTGAATCAATATCCTCCAAAACCATTCGTTATGCCTCAATGGGATTTGTCCTTGGTCCTGACTTTCCTTATGGGGTCCCCTTTTGAGCCTATGCATTCTTGCCCCTTAAGGTATTTGGTTATTAAAACAGTATTCCTGGTAGCTATAACATCTGCAAGGAGAGTGAGTGAGTTGCAGGCCTTATCGGTTAAACCCCCTTATATAACGTTTTATGGGGATAAGGTGGTGTTGAGGACCAAGGCTGCTTTCCTTCCGAAGGTTGTTTCACCCTTCCATTTGGCTCAGACAATCACTTTGTCCACGTTTTATCCTCCGCCTCATCCTTCAAAGGAGGAAGAAAGACTACATCGCCTGGACCCAAAAAGGGCGTTGAGCTTCTATATCGACAGAATGAAGGATATCAGGCTGGAGGATCAGCTGTTTGTCGGATACGTGGGCAAGAGGAGAGGAAAGGCAGTCCACAAGAGAACACTCTCCAGGTGGGTTGTTCTTTGCATTAAAATCTGTTACTCTTTGGCAAAGAAGGATCCGCCTGAGGGCATTAGAGCTCACTCCACCAGAGCTAAGTCGGCCTCTTCGGCCTTGGCCAGGGGTGTTCCTGTGGTTGACATCTGCAAGGCCGCAACTTGGTCGTCCCTTCACACTTTTGTGAAACATTACTGTTTGGACTCTGAGGTCAGAAGGGACGGTCATTTTGCACGGTCAGTGCTGCAGGATTTCTTGGTTTGACCATTTAGGCACCCACCGCCGGGCGTGGTACTGCTTTGGGACTCTATTCATCAGGTGAGGAATCCACAGGTAGTTGTATCCATCAGAAGAACGAGTTACTTACCTTCGGTAACGACTTTTCTGGTGGATACATTAGCTACCTGTGGATTCCTCACGGTCCCACCCGCCTCCCCGTTGCCTTTTTGGTCTCTCCAAGCAATCCTTGAGTGTGCTCCTTTTGGTCTTCAAAGTTGCAATACATTTTGCATGTATGATATTTGTATATATGTGTATATTTATATATAAATCTATATATATATTGGGTATATACATGATTCGTATGTATAAATATATTTATTTGTTTAAAAAAAAAAAAAAAAAAAAAAGGTTATATTAAATCTACAGCTATTTTATTGCAATGTTGTGTGATTTACAATATTAAGAGATGTTGCTTTGCTCTTTCATTGCATTGGGTTATTATTATTATTCTCATGCACGTAAAAAATGTTGGTACTGTCATCGGCACGTCGGCGAGGACTTCTTATTGCCTGTATGACGTCAGACGGCGTCGCGTGGGCTAGAGTGACGTCCTCGTCGACGTGCAGAGACTAGTAAGAAGATTTCCATCAAATGCTGGCGCCATGGGAGTATTCATCAGGTGAGGAATCCACAGGTAGCTAATGTATCCACCAGAAAAGTCGTTACCGAAGGTAAGTAACTCGTTCGTTGCGGCACGAATGTTGGAATCCTGGTCTGCCTGTCGTATGAGGCCTCCTTCTCGGTCGGACGTCCATGCACTAAACCATTTGAGGAGTCGCTCTTGTGTACGCTGTTCTCCGTCAGTGTCCAAGGGTAAGTCTCACAAGTGGTCAAGGCCTCGGGAGTTACCAACCTCACTACAATCTACCTCCCTTCCTTCCTCGGCGAAGAGACCGGTTCGGGGTACGCCCTGCATCTTCATACCTTTCTGGGACTTGAGGCGACTTTAGACCAGATGCATGCATATTATTCTTACATTCATGCAATCTTCGGTCAATCCCTTCCAAGGAGGTTTAAAGTGCCTTAACTGTGCCCATGCTGGCGTGTTTGCCCTCTGCTTCGGTTTGGCCTTCAGAATCAGTTGAAGCAACTGTTACAGTGCTAGTGCACAGCCCTTCAGAGTTCCCACCTTTGGCGCCGGTGTCCATTCAGCCGACTCTGTCGACTTTGCTGAAGGCACCGATCGAAGTCAACTCCCTCCTTGCATCTGAGGTCGATATCGAGGTATCGCCTTCTTGATGCCAGTCGATGTTGGGAAAGACGCTGGTCATACCTCCACAAGACTCCACTCCTATTTTTCCTATTGCAGATGATGGTGGAGAGGCGGTACTGGAGTCTGATCCTCCTAGAAAGGACAGATGGATGTCTGATCTGAATACAGCTATTGGCTTGGATTCTTCTCCAGCCTCAGTCCCCTTTACCCTCCAGGACTTGCTACAGAAGTGAATTCCTTCTTTGCAGACATGCTAAAGAGGGTTGCGGAGGGGTTAGATCAAACCCTTCTCTTAATGGAGTTAACTTCAGATCCCTTAATTGACATACTCCATCAAAGCCAGTCCGGGGTTGAGCTGGTGTTTCCTTATAGTGATGCCCTACATGATGTCTTGTTGGGTGCTTCGGCTAAGCCTGAAATAGGGGCCCCTGTTGACCAGTGTGTGTGTGTATATATCCCACAGGCACCATCCTGCCCCTGGTGATCCCTCTTGTTTGATCAGACATCCTACTCCTCGCAGTTTAGTGGCACAGGCTGCTTTAACTTTCCTGGATATAGTCCCTCCCCCATAGTCCCCCGATACAGAGTCGAGGGGACTAGATGTCTGTGGCAGGCATAATATTTCCTCCGCAAGTTCTGCTCTACAGTCTGTGAACATGTCTTGTGTTCTTGGACATTTCTCTCATTCATTATGGGGCTCTTTAGCGAACTATTCCTTCTTGCTTCAAGATAATGTCAGGATCACTCTTATTCCTGTTGTGCTCCGTTACAGTGCCTGGTTACGTACCTCAGGGTTCTCATAGCCAATAAAATCTACATTACTGGACATGCCATTTGATAGTGCCCATTTGGTTGGTGCACAGGCTGAATCAGCTTAGAGGTGTTTTCGAGACAGTAGGAGTGGAGCAACAAGTTAATTTCGTTTCTCACTATCCTTTGGCTTCTTCATCACAGCTGTGATGTTACTCGTTCTTTCAGTCTTGCTTTTGCAGGGCCATGAGGTTTTCAGTTATCCCAATTGCTTCATTGGAATGCCCGATGGGTGTTTCATCTTGCCAGGTGCTGAGTTTCCCTGGCTTGTCAATGTAATAATGTGGTGCTCTGGCACCCTATGGAGTTTTCATGCCTGATGTTTAAGGCTTTTTTCTTTATTATCATTATTTGATGTAAAGTAATGATTTCTGCTTCAGGTTTTGTCAATGTTGCTCAAATGGAGGTTATACTTTATAGCACACCTGATGTAAGGTGAGGTTGTTGCTTCAATCTGAAGACACTCTTATGCTTAAGAGTTGTTACCTGTCTGGTATAGACACACATCTAAGTGGAGTATTTACATCCTATGCTAGTATGCTAAAGACCATTTATACCTGGTTTTAAGCTTTTTCAACTTTAATGCCCCCCCATGTCTCCCACAGCAGACAGTTAGTTTTTCTAACTTTTGCATTTATACCTTTTTAATAGTGTCGCTTATAGGGAACTGGTGAGATTACCAGCTCTTTGGGTTTCCTATTCTACTAAGAGTATTAGTTACTGTGTCCCCTGTGCTATCAAATAGGTTAGCTGTTATGCTTAAATTTGTGACAAGTAAGTTTATCTTTTTCCTGTGATATCATTCTCTTCTTCAGGATTTTCAGACCTTCCTTGTTTTGGTCTTATAGGGTTGTGTTATGTATTCCTTGCATTTTGTGTTTCCTATCCTTTTGTGTAAACTTTTCTATAGTGTCAAAATCTTCTCTTCACATTCTTATTTATTTTCCAGACTTCAGACAGTCCATATAAGTCTTCATAGAGATGTATCTCTTTGTCAATTTTTCTTAGTCTATTGTGTAGATTCATTATTGAAATCTTTGGGAGTTATTTTACATTTGTTCCACTTGCGTGCCAGATTTCCTTCCTTTGGAAGGATTTTGCCACTCCTCTATGTGGTAAGTATACCTGTCATATTTTAATTAGGTTTTTATTAGTGTATTCATTACACTCTGATTGAGATATATATATATATATATATATATATATATATATATATATATATATATATATATTTGTTTTCCCTCAGAATCCAGTTCGTTTTATAGTTTTCATCACAGAGGTATTTTCTACTAAAGCCTTTGATCCTTTTACTCAATATCAAAGTCCTATATTGACATCTGTTTCCACTTTTATACCAAGGTCCTTCTTGCATTAAAAAAAAAAAATGTTAAATCACAGTAAGTGACGTACGTGTGTGTGTGTTTGTGTATATCTATCCATTTTAAGGGGAGCCAAATGCCCCACCCCAGCCGAATTGTGGCACCAGGTATCACCATCCCCTGGGGCCTCTCTAAATTATAGGTGGGTGGGCCGGTGCAAAGCTGGGGCTCCCACCAAGCATCACAATCTGGAGCGGCATCCTCATGCTTCCTCAACCCCAGCTGGCTACCCATAGACTGCAGGAGCTGATGTTGCTCCCTCCTGGAGGAAGCATCAATTTTTTGCATGCTCCTGCCTGCTGGTTGCTGCAGGCATGCTTACTCCTGCCTCGCTAGGTGGGAGTTAACAAGTTTACTTGCATGCATCAGTGTTTGTGGGGAGACTAATCATGCCCCTAAGGTAACTATAACACATGCCGTCACTTGCACTGCTAATTACCCCACTTATAACATGACTGATAACGTCTTCTGTAACATCATTGATAATATCACTACAACTTTTGCAGTAAAATTATTAATGAAAAAAACTGCATGACAGGGGATGCGAGTTATTTACCTTAGGGCATGAAATACTATTACTTGAGATAACCTTGAGATAACATAACGATAACTGCTAAATTTCTATGGTTTTGTGTGAATAATGTAACGTCCCTGTAACCTTTGGATATTTTCAGTGACTGTATATACAGACCCATATAAAATCCAGATTTGTCTGCTTAAGACTGTTCACTGCTGTACGAATGTAAAAACGCTGTAAGAAGCTTTTAGGACCTGATACTGAGGTTAAACACAGATAACCTTTACAGCAAAGGTAACCTTAATGCATGTGTAGGTCAATTTCTGTAGTGCCTCATTCTCTAATCTATTTGTAAGAGCTCGTATTTTAAATGATATGGTATGGTGTCCTGGGAGATGAAGTGACTTGCCCATGGTCACATAATGGTGACGTGGGGATGCTGTACTAACACGCATCATTCTTAAAAATGTGTGTGTGTGTGGGGGGTGATGGGGGGGAGAGATGAATGTTCATGCTCCCTGACAGTTATCTATAGTTTTGAGAGTTTAACCTGAATATGTATTTTATATTTCTTCTTTTATATTTTATTTGACCATCAACTTATTCTGGGCTACCAGGAGTTTTATGAACTATAACAATATAAAAAGAATTGCTGTATGTTTGTACGTGTTTGTATCATGTATATTTCAGCGTGCACTGTGTGCTGCTGCATGCCCCTTTGTCCAACAGCCTAAAGCAAACTGATGACAACCTCATGTAATGTGATGAGCTGATATCGAGTCCCACATTTATCAGCCATTCACTGGTTTTGGACTTAATCAAGGACCCTGAAGGATTGAGACCTTCTCTGCGTTGCAGGGGCCTGCGTTACACATCAGCTTTTCTCTGAATTATGGGCCTGAGTGTGCTGTCTCAACCGGGGGGGGCTCCTTCATGAGGGCAGAGGAGCGCCGCCCGCCCCTTTCCCCCGCCAGCAGCGGCAGATGCACAACCTTTACAAGGAAACCATAAAAACAGTGTTTATCATTTCCTTGTAAAGGGGCGGGGCAGGGCCACGGGGTGACGTGCTCTGAGGGGGAGTGCTTGGGGAGTTCTCAGCACTCCCCCTCAGAACGCATGTGTTTGGCTGGCCTCCTCGGTCCGGCCAAACACACATGCGCACGGGGCTCTCTCCAGCCCAGCATCACTGTTGCTGGGCTGGAGAGAGCCTGCATAGGTTCCTAGTCTGCCTGGGGCTCCCAGCCAATCCTGGCGCTGCTTTGAGCCGCGTCAGGATTGGCCGCAGGACAGACTGGGAGCCTGTGCCTGCAGCCAGCAGAGAAGCGGAGCAGGAGCCAAGGTAAGTTGTTTTTTTTTATATTTTTTTTATTTTATTACTAGTCTTCCATCCCCCGCCAACACCCCCCCCCCCCCCACCCACCCACTCCCACCCAAACAACCCCCCACCCCCCGGCGCGTGCACACCGCCCCGCCCCCTTTAACACCTGCAAGCCGCAACTGGTCTCGACAGGTACGATATGGCATTGCAGTGGGGACTGAGACAGCGGTTAAAAAAGCAAGTCTTGTGTCACAGTGGAGATGAATGCTATTTACACTGCCCACGTGTATTTAGACCCATAAAGAGGGAGAAGACAGAGGTTGGAGGGACAATCGGAGAAATAAAAATAGAGAGAAGTGGGAGCTAGGTCTGTATAGTATTTAAAGCATGTTGCGTTTGGAACACGGTTGCCGTTGAGCTTTTGAATAAACATATTTGCATTCATTTTTAAACATGGCCAGGAGAGAAAATCCTCACACAACCCTACAAATTTTGGCTGATAATCATAGCCCCACATTGTTTCTAAATAATAGAACTTCGTAAAGACCATCCTGTTGAGACGTGTTGGCCCTGTGTCATTAAGAGTGGTAGCCATCCTTTGAAGTTAGTAATGCCCATGAAACATATAGAGGGCCTCTTCAGAAGTGCTTCTTGTCAGTATGTTTGTGAGGGGATAGATGGCTACATTTTATATTAACTAGGCGACTACCACACAATGTGAAGTCTTATCCATGCTCCTAAGTAAACCCATCTTTTTACTATGGTAAATTATCAGTTTAAATATTTTGTAATATAAATTTGTATATGTGGCATTTTTAAGGGGGAGAGAGGGAATCTCTGCTACATATACAGAAGAGATTGTAGGTCTTCTTTCCCTTGGTGGTTGGAGCATTTTTGCCATTTGACTTACTATGCACACTACCAGCTTAGCCAATAGGTATTCACTGTGCAAGAAGAGACAAGAGGGCATACTGGCATGAAAAGGGAGCCTTGACCCAACCTGTAGCTCAAACTATCACTTATATATCAGGCTTGGGACTTCTGTTCCTGTGAATGGAAATGTTGCCAGTACTTTCAGCCTCCGCACAGTCCTCACCAACTCACTGTTCACACACAACCCAGTAACTTAGCCCTACTGTGACTACTTGTCATGCAGGTGGCTGACTGATCTAGATATGTAGCCCTACCTGCACCGACCGCTGAGTATAAGGCAGTCACGTCCAGGTCTCTATCCCTTTAAGTTAGAAATGCTTTCAACCCGCTCAAATCCAGTTCACAATCCATCATTTGACATATATTTGTGCCCAAAATTCCCAAAGGGGCATCAGTGAAGTCACCTGTAAATTTACGTTCCAGTCTTTTAAAATCATTAGTTCTGGACAAATGTCCACCTCCTGTTTAGAAAATAGATTTGGAAGCAACACAATATATGCTCATTAAAAATGTATTTACATGACATTGTTTTCACCTCTTACTGACCACGTATGCTTCAATATTTGCCCCTCACTTTGCCCAAAACTACACGTGCAAACCCCACGAAAGTCTTCCTAAAATGTTTTAAATCACATTGTTTGACAAAATGTTACTGTTTTCTGTGTGCTTTAAATGTTGTACTTAGTCTCAGAATACCTAATTCTTGGGTAACAAACGCACTGTAAAATTTGATCAGGTTAACAAACAATAATCCTTCCCACTTTTTAAAGAGGAGGATACAAATAATAGAAATCCACAAAAATAGTTTTTTGTTTTTTTCTTGTTTTTTTCCCCTCTAAATCTTGGCATGTTGTGCAGCTTTTCACCCTATCACTGATAGGGAGCCACATTCTTGTCCCTCTCTAATGTTGCAGATACCGCAAAACATTTACTGTTACAAGCCGAATTCCACAAACTGCTGCGAAAAACACACTCGCGTTCTGACGCCACTGAAAGAGAAAAATATTTAGCAGAAACATTGCCAGGCATTAGTTAAAGCTGTTAAGAGTCACTATTATTGTTCGCACTGTACATCCAACCTTTGGCGATTTAAGATGTGACCTTGCCTTATGATATTGCGTTTTCAGCTGGGGAACTAATGAAGATTTATGCTGATGACATGTTGCTAAAATCAAGCCGTACATCAGCTTGTGCACATATTGTGCAGTTTGTTGGAGTTCAGATTGTTCCTGGATATAAAACTCGTGGCTTAAAAAACAGACTATAAACTGGCACATAGATTATGCTTCAAACAATATCGAAGTATGGTAAACTCCCAAGTTAAATATCTTAATGCAGCAACCACCATCAACTTGGAAAAACCTGAAATAAGTTGGCTATTAGGGAAAAAGGTCTGAAATTTCAATTTTAATTAGAACATGCTGATGTGCATTGTTCGGTGGGCAAACCATGTGAAAACTTAAATTCTGCCAGAGTTGTTGTTCCTAATTCGACATCGCTTGGAGTATGTCCTGCCATCTTTCTTTGGGAGGCTAGTGTCCAGACTGGATTCTTTCATATGGTCAACCAGACTGCCACTCGTTTCAAGGGAAAAAAATGATCACTGGGTCTCCTTCAATCAGGATTGGCTCAACCATATTTTCTTCTGTACTTTTGGTGGGCAGATATATTTTTCTCCAGTTTTGTGTGGCACCAGGCAGATGTCTGAGCTGCAAATTAAGTTTGGGGACGGCTCAGATTTCACCACCATCGCCACCAGCTTTCTTGTCAAAAAATCAATCATCCATTTTTTTTTTTTTTTAAAGGAAAACAGTAAGGATCCATGCCTCGTAGGATAGACAAGTGTATTTAAAATTCTCATGGATTCATCAGTACACTTGCAATTGGGGCATCATGGTGTTTTCATTGATTGAGGCTCACCTAGGTGTTATTATGCTAAGGGCAAACTGTTTTCTCCTTGGCACACCTTAACTGAGTGCACTGGGCACAAACGAGGACAATTTGCCCTATTACTGATAATGAGCAGCACTGAGCTCCCGCATATCCTAGTGAAGCCCATTAGTGAAAAGCAGACTGGCTAGCACCCCAATGCAAGCCCAAGAACGCCCCAGTTAAGAAAGTGCAGGTACTACATGTACGCTGATGCTATGTTTTACAGATGAGGCCTTGCATGCATTTGCACTCCCTTCTGTACTTCCAAAGTCCCCCTGGCCCACTGAAAGTGGGCACACAGATCCATTGCGCTCCACCAATCCCCCCACCCCCCATGGGCACTTTATGTAATACTAGTCCAGGTGCTCTCAAGTAACTGGATGAATTGGCTCCAACAACAGATTAACAATTTACCTTGCTGCCGAGTTAGTCTTTATTTAATTCAGTATGTATTAATTCTTGCCCAGATACCTGCATCCTTTTTTAAGTGATTTATAAGCATGGGTACTACATGAAGATGTCTGTTTCATCAGACTTGACTGGAGCATTGTTACAAACACTGTAAAAGGTAGGAGAGGCGGGAGCATCAAAGCCTCTCATGTTCTGTGGGATAAGACTTGTGCACTAAGCACCTGCATGTTTACCAGTGTTGAGTACAAGAAACAATATTTTCAGATACTCTGCCACCTTTATATCACTCCTACTAAGATGGAAGATCTGGAGGGAGCAGTGATTGTTGCCCAAGTTGCAACTTTGTGGATACCTTTTTATCTATGTATGTTTAGTATGTGTCCGAATATTGATAAGTTCTGGTAGGATGCCTCAGAATGTATCAAAATTAACTCAGACATCCACTTACATTTAGAAGACCACACCACCCTGAACACCTACAACCTCTTGGAAGACCTAAGCACACGCGAACGTACTCAACTAATGAAGGAACCCACTAGTAGCGCCGAACATCTCCTTGACCAATATCTTCACCAACTCTTCTGATATCATGCCCACCCCCTCACCATGACCGATCACTCCTTTGTCCATTTCGACCTACACATATTCCACCAATAGGGAACTGCAACCACCAAGACCACACAACTAAAATGGAACGCAATTTCTGAGGAAACCTGGTCTGCATAACTCCAGACCCAAAGTCTGAGGCACCAACAAGATGACTTCTTCTGATCCATCACCCGCTCCAACAACTGGATCATCTCCTGCACGAACACTCTTGCTTCACTCAAAACCACCACTTGACCGACCAGACCACAAACAATTTTGGTACACTGATGATCTGTGACTCATCAAATATAATTTTTAAAAACTGGTGCACCGATGGAGACTCACACAAAAAACAACAGAAGACAAACCTACAAATCAGCTCTCTGCTACTAACCGCAATCAGTTCATATCTAACCAGTGCTCACCGAATGGATTGAAAAACCGTACCAACAGCTTGAGAGAAATTCTCACCAAAGAGAAGGATTTCACCTTCCCAATGCCAGTTCCACGACCATCACCCCCTCACAAGAACTCTGCTTCCAAATTGCTCACTACTGCAGCAAAAAGACCAGCACAATACATAAAAACTTTGCACTCCAATCCAACCCTTCCAATCTTGCAGCCCTTCAGCATGGCAGCACATCAAAACTGCTGTGACCTTGAGGCTCACCAACACCCTCCTCGAAACCACTATCACAATGTGATTATCCATTTGGGGTTACCCTCTGACCCTTGGCTGCACTTTGCTGTCACCAAAGGTACTCAAGCCTATCTGTACCACCGTTACACTGATTCTGTGACTCACCACTGCCACTTCCCAGACTTCTGGATACACTTCATCCTGCCGGTCCTAAGAAAAATAATGAGCAGGTCTGGAGACCCCTTCAAACTTTTGAACTACAGACCCATCTCCCTGGTTCCTTACCTAGCAAAAAGTCCAGGAAAAACTCACCCACGGCGACCCGGAATCCTCAACAAAAACTGCTTCTTGAACCTATCCCAATCAGGAATTGGACCTAATCACAGCACTGAGACTGCCGTCATTGCCACCCGAGCAACATCGGTCTCATCATGGACATCAATGTGACACCACAGCTCTTATCCTTTTCAATGGCCTTTGCCACAGTTTTACACTGACCCTCATCCAACACCTCCACAGTATTGTGATACGTGGAAATGCACTTCAGTAGATCAGTTTCTTCCTCCCAGGAAGCATGCAGGCCATCAGCCTGGCCCTCTACTTCTCTCTGCTTCCAGCCTGATCTGCTGAGTCCCTCAAGGATCATCTCTTTGTCCCACGCTCTTCAACATCTATACAGCCCTGCTCACCAGCATTATCTGAGCCCCTGGACTCAACGTCATTTCATAAGCCGATGACGTCTAGGTCATCCTCCTCGCTCTCTAGCGACACCTGCAGCTCACGCAAACTAAATGAATCGACTGCATGTTAGAAATCGCCTATTGGATAAAGCCCTACTACCCGAAGCTCAACTCAAGAATGAAGTGGTACTCTAGGGAAAGACACCTTTCTCTGATCCTCCGCATGGTTGCCATCAGAATTAAGACCCACTTCACCTAGCTAAGTCAGGGACCTAGAGCTTGTGATTAACAACCATACCTTGATGTCCAGCCAGGTCTACTTGATCACCGCCTCCTGCTTTCACTTCTGCTCAAGACAGTCACTTAAGACCTTATTACCAGCATGCTGGTCTACAGTAACATTTTATGTCTGAATATCCGCACAGCTCACCAGTAGACGACTACAGGTCATCCAGAACGCAGCGGTCAGACCTGCACTCAAACTTCCGTCCCACACTCTCGTATCTACATATTTCAAAGCCCTCCATTAGCTCCCATTCACAAAGATGCCTTTTTCTAACTACTCACACACTTAGAAAAGCACCACACCACCAATGACCCACCTACCTGAACAGCCATATCAGTTTCCTCCTCACCTCAACCAAACACCTTTGCTCCGCCAGCCTACTGCTCACCCGTGTCCATCTCATCTCTAGATCAGGTGGCCACACTTTCAGCTACTGGCCTCCCAAATCCCAGAAACTCTACTTGCCCAATAGTTCCACCAGCTCAGTCCTAGAATTCCCCAAAAAACTGAGGTAGGTCCCTGCCAGAGCATCACCCCCTTCTCCAGACGCAGGATGCCCTCCACATCACATGTGTGCCCTACTAATCCACATTCTATAACTTCAGTTTTTGACAGGGTCTCTTTATTGTTTAGTTTGAACACCAGCTTACATGGAGAATAAATAACCATACTCCTTATTTCACAGTAAAACACAAGCTTGTGATAGCAAGACAATGAAAATCCATGGTTCCACCTAATTTTATAAATTGCATAAAGGAATTAAGGTAAATTGTATGGGTGGAGTTGATGGCAGCTTAAGTCCATAATAATACATAGAACAAAATGGGTTTGGCAGGAAATCTAGGGGTGTTTGAGTGCATGGATTGGATGTCTTGTTTGCTTATTGGCAGCTGAGGGTATGTCACATAGGTGAAACAGACATTTCCCCCTCTCACACTTTTGACACTCATCTGCCAATTGCATATTCTGACAAAAAGGGGTTTGGAAATATGCATGGGCTCACCAGTTCAGTTCCAGTTTGCGCGCTTTTGAAGAGAGCCATTCTCTATGCTGGTGCTTATAGAACAACAGTTTTCATTAACTTTGTAACCAAAGAAGAATGAGATTGTGAATTCTGTTGAGATCCTTGGAAAATCTTGAATTGTTCTCTGGCTTTGATCATGAATTAACTCGGATGCTTTCTGTAGAAGTTGCTGAACGAGTACAGCATGTGTAATAGCAGAAATTGAAAGGATTGTAATGGCAGGACATGTGAAATGTCTGCAGATTCCAAGAAGTCTGGTGTAGGGGCAACACAGTTAGTTGATGGATGAAGGGAAAATCTATGGGTCACATGTACTAACATTTGTGTTTGCGATTTACCAAAAGTGAATTTTTAGAAATCTCTATTTGGTAATTGCAAACACCAATGTACAAATGTGGTTTTTTTTTCACACTTTGCGATTCCCAGTTGGTCGCAAATAGACCTACCTCATAAATATTAATGAGTTAGGTCTTGGTTTGCTACGCATTGGGAATCGCAAAAATCACAAGGATGGTGACCTGCTGGGGTCAGAAGACCACCATGTCTGTGACTGGTTTTACATAAAGCAACCTGTTTTTTGTTGAAATGCAGCCCGTTTTCCTTAAAGGAAAATGAGATGTGTTCCAGAGAGAAAAGTGAAAAGTTTTCTTTTCATTTCATTTTTTAAGAGGCAGTGGTGTGTAGGACCACTGCCTGCTCTTAAAAATATTTTACAACCATTTTTAAAGAGGAAGGTTTCCCTTGGGCACCCCGTCTTATTTGCAAATAGGTTATCAACTACTTGAAGTTGGTGGTAAAATACAAATGTTTTGTGACAGCATTTTGGTTGCAAAACATACAAACCACTACGATCTGGTATTAGGAAGGGACGCCCTAAACACACCCTTACTAATAGCGAATCGTAAACCCAAAAAATGTCTAAAAGGAGAATAGGGTAGAGTCCTGTGGAGGAGAATAAAATAAGCATGAATAAAGTGTCCTCTTTGAGCTTCTTTTATCCTAACCTGAGCCACAGAGGATATGCACCAGATCTAAACAATCGTGCTGTATCCACATATAACTGCTTTGCCCCACTGGAAGATGTTAACTGACTCCCACTGGTGTACTGCAGTTGATCAAACTAGAGTTAGTGAGGGTACTAATACATGCCATGGAGGCTGTATGGATGTTATTGCCCCTCCTATTTCCACCAATATTTGGTTGACTATTGAGGAGGATAGGTACATTGAATATGTGGCTGCCCTATTTGCCCCACTGATAAGAGACCAAGTTGATTTGGGTCAATCCCTGGCGGTAGTCGATGGATCCTTTGATCTAGGTGGTAGTAGGGGAGTAACGTCAGATTTAAATGTGCTTTTTTGGAACATTGCAGGCATTAACAGTAAAATATCAGACTGCAGTTGGGTAGAGCTGTTATCTAATTACCATATAGGGCCTGATTTTAACCTTGGCGGACGGCGGAGGCCGTCCGCCAAGGTTCCGCCGCCAAATGACCGCACCGCGGTCACAAGACCGCGGCGGCCATTCTAACATTTCCTCTGGGCCGGCGGGCGCTCTCCAAAAGAGCGCCCGCCGGCCCAGAGGAAATGCCCCTGCAACGAGGACGCCGGCTCAGAATTGAGCCGGCGTAGTTGCAGGGGTGCGACGGGTGCAGTTTGCACCCGTCGCGTATTTCAGTGTCTGCATGGCAGACACTGAAATACTTTGCGGGGCCCTCTTACGGGGGCCCCTGCCGTGCCCATGCCATTGGCATGGGCACGGCAGGGGCCCCCAGGGGCCCCGCGGCACCCCTACAGGATGGCGGTAGGGGCTGTCAGAATCCTCATGGCGGCGGAGCGCGCTCCGCCGCCATGAAGGATTCCCCCGAGCAGCGGTAAGTCGGCGGGAGCCCGCCGACTTGCCGCTTCTGACCGCGGCTGAACCGCCGCGGTCAGAATGCTCGTGGGAGCACCGCCAGCCTGTTGGCGGTGCTCCCGTGGTCGGTGGCCCTGGCGGCCACCGGCCGCCAGGGTCAGAATGACCCCCATAGTCTGTTTATAGGAAACTTGGGTGAGGTGTGATATACACATTAATGGTTTTTTGTCTTTCTTCTCATGCTACACCAACTTCTGATGGGTGATCTAGTGGGAGACTTTTATCCCTCAAACACAACTTGAGTGGTCACACACCAGATAGACTCTTTTTTTCCAATTGATCTCTGTCCATGTCTGGGTATCCTCCAGTTATACTGATTAACCTTTATCACAACAATTTTGTCAAAAGTAATATTCACATAATGGAGTCTCTTGCACTCCGTTTAGAAGAGATGGCAGTTGTTTAAAAGGGTGATTTTGTTATAGTGTGAGGAGATTATAATCTTAGGTTATGCTTTATTGCAGATGACAATGTGTGTGGGTTATCTGATGGTGTTGTTTTATTTTTTTTCCAATTTCTCACACTTTGAGCATAATCCGTGTGGACATAACTCCAATAGGCTGTTAAAGCTTTATGATATAATCTTGGGTATTGACTTAACAGTGAAAGACACTTCCCTTTAGGTAACATACACAGGGAAGGGAAAAGACTCCGTAATAGATGTTGCTGTGGTTTCTAAGGCATGGGCCAGCAAAGTCAACGACTACGCAGATATTCAACATTGTCTATAGCGATCACAATCCACTGCTATTTAGTTTTAATGCTAGCCTCCCTAGAACCATTGGAGGTAGAATCAATAGACTAGTTGACTATGTAAGAAATGGGGGCATCCAAAGGAAATGGAGGGATATTGATCTCGAGGTTTTCATGGTACAACTAATGGGGAAATGCAAGGATAGGTTTGAGCTTTGCCTTACCTACGATCCTAAGCCAGTGCTGACCATTGGTGCCTTTTTGAATATTTGTGGGTTGGTTAAGAAACACTTAGCAAATACTATTAGACTTCACCTACAGAGACCTGCCAGATGGTTTGATAAGACTTGCTCTTGCTCTAATGCCTATGCCAGACTTATGCAGGCCTTAAACAATTATGCAAGGAGTCCTGTAGAAGTAAGGATGTGCCCGTTACGCTATAAAGAAGTTATAAGGATTAGGATGGGTGAAATTAGAGATGAGGCATGGGAGCAGCTGGTTAATGCATCTGTGAAGGACACAACCCAGTTCTGGAAAGTGGTCAAT
The DNA here is from genome assembly GCF_031143425.1 of Pleurodeles waltl. Taxonomy (NCBI): domain Eukaryota; kingdom Metazoa; phylum Chordata; class Amphibia; order Caudata; family Salamandridae; genus Pleurodeles; species Pleurodeles waltl. Next base: position 1,607,600,968 of record NC_090445.1, read on the forward strand.
GCTTCGTTTTATTTGGATAACCTAAACGCGGTGGACAGGTTTTTATTGCAGACCATGTGTTAGAGTTGGTACCCCTCGGTCATCTTGGTAGCACTTCTTCCATAATCCACTTGATGTGGTGGATACAGAAGACCTGCACATCACTTTAGGAGATGTAAGATGTCAGTTGAATAAAACCCCAGCCCCAGATGGGGTACCAGTTGGCCTTTTTAAAGGCAACTTGGAGGTGTGGGCCCCCGTTTAGGCAAATGTCTTTAGGAGCACGGAAAGGGCTGCCACTCTCACTGCTTGGTCTAGGGCCATCATTGTCCCGATCTTCAAAAAAGGTGACAGAAGTCATCCTCTTTATCGCCCTATGTCGTTGATTGATGCCACAGCTAAGATCTTGGCTAGAGTTCTTTTGAGGGTTGATCAAATGATAACAGTATCTTGACACCTGCCAAATACAGTTTCAGACATGGCCTAGGAACATCTGACCGGCACCTGAACCTGAACCTGCACTTGTTGGTGGATAAGTATGTGAGCTTCAAGGAGGGTTGTCTCTTCTTGGTGTTCATGTACTTAAGTGCAGCCTTTGACAACGTTATCAGGAGCAAACTCTGGGACATTCTATTAAGGGGTGGGGGAGGAGCCAATTCCAGGATTGTACATCTCCCCCAGCTACATGCCGATGTAGAAGACAGGATCGGATTTGGGCCCAGACGTTCAGACAACTTTGTTGGACCTTCCATTTGATGGCAAGAAGTTGTTTGATCCAAGGCAGACTCTGCTTTGGGATGTTTTAAAGACAACAGGGCTACTGCAAGGTACTTGGGGCCCCAGGCTTCAGCGTCCACACCCCTTAGATCTTTTTGGAGGTTCAGGGGGTTTGGCCGTAGGTCCTCTTTTCGTGGAAGGCCACAGTCCAGCATGCAGCATCCTGCCAACCCTCTCTATAGGTCTTATAGAGGGTGCGGGAGGGTTAGAACACGAGGAGCCACTCAGCAGCCTTCCGCCTCATCTTCTTTCTCTGGGGGAACCCAACAAGGAAAGCAGCCCTAGTTTTCTCTCCATCTTGAAGCACACTTCTCCCGTAGGGGGAAGGTATTTTAATTTTCTCCGTGAGTGGGAGTTAGTCACATCGGACTCGTGGGTGCTGAATATTGTGAGGAAAGGTTATGCCCTTCCTTTTTAGGGAGTTTCCCCTCTCATCCCTCCCCATCACTCGTTTTGCATGGAAGATCATCTCCTGTTGCTTCAGCAGGAGGTGCAAGTCCTTTTGTTAAAGGGTGCAGTGGAGTTGGTTCCAGAGTAAGAAAGGGGTCAGGGATGCTATTCAAGATATTTTGTCGACTGCTCCAACGATGGATGCGACTTATCCGTGACTCTCACTGAAGGAATCGAAGCCTTTATAACAGACGTTGACGAGACGGTGGAGATGTGAGCTGTGGAAACCGTTGTCACTGTCGTCGACGGTTGTGTCATCGTCTACTTGAATTTAAGAGAAACCTTTCTAGAAGTGGAAGGCTCTAATGAAGGAGAACGGTGACGGGACTCCTTTTTGTAATGAGGAGAGGATGGCTCAGATGAAATTGAGCTTTGGATGGTCTTGGCAACCTCCTTATGGTGCGTTTTCTGGTGTTTTCTGGATTTCTCAGGATGCCCCAGGTCTGCAGATCTGGACCTTTTATGAGGTCTTTCTGAATCACTCTCCTCACCAGAAGTACAGGATTCAGCCTGTAACCAGGTCAACAGTTTTCCTTCTCTATCTCTAAGGGTCTTCGCAGAGAAGATGCGGTATATCTTACAATCTTTTACCTGATGTACAGGATGTAAGCAATATAAACAGTCCTTATGTGGATCATCCACATGCAGCCTCTTCTTGCCACAGGTTTTACAAGGGCGGAAAAGGCCTTTTCTGGAAGAATCAGACAAGAATCGCTCCTGGACAATTGATCAAAGCCAAGTCTCCAGAGCTTGTGTTGCATCACTTGCCGATGACAACTCAGTTGTTGTTCAGTCTGGGTTTTACGATAAACGTACCCAAGTCTCACCTGGGGCCCTCTCAGCGCCTCCTGTTCATAGGAGCAGTACTGGATACAACATTGAATCGGGCCTACCCCCTCATCGGATTCAGGACATCCAGGCGTTGATTCCAGTGTTTCAAAATAGAGTGGTTGTTCCAGTCCTCAATGTCCTATGCCTGCTCAGTCTGTTCGCTTCTTGCATTCTGTTGGTCACTCATGCACGTTGGCACATGAGGGCTCTCCAATGGTGCCACTGCAAGCAGTGGTTTCAACACAAAGGGGATCTTGAGGAGTCGATAACTATCTCCAGAGACGCTGCAGCGGATCTTCGATGGTGGACTGTGGACAGCAACCTTTCTCAAGGAAGGCCGTTCTCACTGCCGTCTCTGGTGGCCATGGTCATGATGGATGCTTCCACTCTAGCTCATCTGGGGGACCTGGAGATCAAGGGTCGTTGGTCTCCTGTGGAACAGACTTTTCATTTCAATCTGTTGGAATTGTGGACGATAAGTCTGGCTCTCAAGGCCTTCCTCCCGTCACTTTGCGGTTAGTCAGTTCAGGTCCTGACGGACACTACTACCGCAATGTGGTATATAAACAAACAGGGAGGAGTGGGGTCGTACCTACTCTGCAGAGAAGCTCTGAAACTCTGGTCCCAGCTTCGGGACCATCGGATTTGCTTGGTAGCGAATCATCTGGCCAGAGTGCTCAACGTACGTGCGGACACTGTCAGCATTTTTTGGCCGATCACAAGTGGCGTCTCCATCCGGATCTGGACTTGTTCATCTTTCAGATGTGGGGTTTTCCAGGGATAGATCTGTTTGCCACTCCGGAGAACACGCACTGCCCGTCATTCTGCAGCCTCCAGTATCTGATGGAAGGAGCTTTGGGGGGATGCGTTTCAGATCTCTTGGTGCAACCATTTGCTTTACGCATTTCCCCCCCCCCCCCCCCCCAAAACCCTTGATTCCTCCAGTTCTGAGGAAGATTCGCCATGATCGGGCTCAGGTCATTTTAATAGCCCCGGATTGGCCAAGAAGGGTGTGGTACACAGACCTCCTCCAACTATTGCTGTGCTTTCCGCTCCGTCTCCCTCTACGGGCAGACCTCCTCTCGCAGTCGCAGGGGCAGGTTCTACACCCCTACCTCCAGAGCCTGCACCTTCATGCCTGGAGATGGAACGGGGCAACCTGAGTTCTTTCTCTCTCTCCCACCAGAGGTAGTGGATGTTATTCTATCGGCCAGGCGACACTCCACTAAGACCGTTTATGCCGGCAGGTGGGCGAAATTCGTGGTTTGGTGTGGAGAGAAGCAAATTGATGCTTTGAGGGCCCATCTATCCGATGTTCTATTGCTTTAGCTTTAGCACAGAAGGGTTGTGCAGTTCTCTTCCAGGGGATCCTCATCAATAGTCAGAAACATTGAATATTCCCGCCCTTGTGCGGGGACCCCGGAGCATGTATAAAATACACACATATAAAGTATGAAATATGCACGAAACAATATATATATAGCATTTTTAGTAGACATATCTTTCATACTAAATTCATATATACATGTGTAAAACAGCAATGCAGACTATAATCATAAACAAGCTAAAATGCTTTATTTCCATGGAGTTTTTTAAAAAAAAATTTAAACATTATAAAATTACAAAAGAGAATAAATATCTACCCAAGCCCCCAAAACTGGGCTTAGGGAAATAAGCAGCAGCAATATCTAGAGAAAAAAGAGAAAAAACGACATTGAAAAACAATGGAGCATTCTTAGCCAATAGGCTGCATGCAGGTTAACACAGGAGAACCATAAAAACTTTGGCACCGTGCCTTTAAGACCCTGAGCACCTCCAGTATCCCACCATGCCTCAGGGGTGAAGGAAAGGTGACAGTTGGTTCACAGTTAGGTCAGTTCTTTTTTCCGGCTTCTTCTGAGAGGATCCTGGAGCATTGAGCTCTCTGTTTTTCTGAGTTTTTCTCAGAAAAATCCTTTAAAACAGCGTTTTTTCCTGTTTCACTCGACAGATAACATCTTTGTCTGAGTTTGGCAGTTTTTTCCTGACAGAAAAATGCCTTCACTTTTTGTCAAATGCCCTTCTTGTGGGAAGAAGAAAGCCCAGTCAGACCCACACTCTTTGTATTGTGTGCCTGCCTCAGAGTCACTGCCCTGACACTTGCAAGCATTGCAAGAATATGTCAAAGAGGACTCTGAAAGACAGAGAGAAGATCAGGCTACATGGGCTTCATGAGAGGCAAAAGACATCGTCCTCTTCACTTCCCAGGCAACCAGCAGGCCAATCTCAGGAGAGAATGGCCAGGTCGACATCAACAGGTAGGAAAGTACCTGTTTGTTCCCCATCGATGTCGTCGCTGCCACCGTCTCACCGGCATAGATCGCCGTCGACGGCGACCCGCCCGACGTCGAAAGATGCGGCGTTGAGGGAACATGGTCATCGCAGGGGCATATCTCCGTCGACGGCAGCCCGCCGATCGACTTCGAGCCATCACCGGCACGCCAGTTCGGCGCCGAAGACTTCACGCCCCTTGACGTCAAGAGACACAACGTCGAAATCGCCACGACGGCATGAGCGACATCCGCCGTCGGCCACTCACCGCTCCACGTCGAGGCACACGACGGCGAGCAGGTCAAGGTCCAGAGATTGCCGCTCGACGTCGAGGCACTCAACGTTGAGGCATTCAACGTCGAGACCGGACCAACCAGTGTGCCCTTCGACGTCGGCACAGCAGTCGACGTCGACACAGGTTTTACCTGTCTCGCAGGGAGTACAGTATCGTCCTCCAGCAGATAAAGCACCATCTCCAGTGGTCTCCATACGGAGCGAGTCATCTCATTCGAGAGCGGCATCATCGGGGCATGTTTCTCCCATCAACTTATCACCTAGATGGTTAGAGAGCCTGAATAAACCAGCGGCCTCCCCGGATTCACAATACTCTTGAATGTACTCTCCTACTGCCTCTCTCCCGAGAACACCATCGCCGACAGCGCGGGCAGGACGGGCTCGTTCTGCTCCTCGTCAACCAACCGCAAGGCCTGGGCGCTCTGTTACAGCCTCTTGCAGCAGGTCTCGTTCCCAACGGAGATCCAGGTCACGATCACGACACAGAAGATCACCCTCTTGGTCGTCGTCAGGATCATCTGTTGGGCGTTACTCCCCCACCCTAACAGATTCTCCACCTGCTAGGATCTCACCGGTGGATGACATTACCACTTTTAACGAAGTGCTGTTAAGGGGAGCGCAGAAATTGAGTATAGAGGTTCCGGAGCCAACTACCTCCTCGTCAGTCATCTTTGAGACTCTGCAGCACAGATCAGTGTCGAAAAAGCTACTACCACTAGTGCCTGGCTTATTGCAGCCAACCATGGACACTTTTCTGACCCCAGCCACACTCAAGTCTGCCCCGGCTAGGATTTTAAAAAAATACAAGGCTCCGAACAGGATCCTTTATTCCTACGAAAGGATCCGCCACCGGATTCTGTTATATTGGCCGCAGCCCGAAAAACCCACTCGGTGGCATCATCCTCCACGGTCCCCCCGGATAAAAAGAGCAGGCATCTAGACTCTCTGGAGAGAAAGATGTGCGGTACGGCGGCATCTGCAATGAAAGTCTACAGCGCTTCTGCACTCCTGGGCAGGTATGACCGTTCTCTGTGGGACTCCCTCCACAGATTCACAGAAAAATTGCCCAGAGAAGACAGACAGGACTTTCAAGAAATCCTGCAAGAAGGATGCCTGGTATCCAACCAGGTCATCAGCGCGGCGGCGGATGGGGCGGACTTAGCTGCGCATGGAATCTGTGCTAGAAGGTCTTCCTGGCTGAGACTGACTGGTTTAAAGCAGGAAGCACAGCAGCGCATCCTAAACCTCCCATTCAGCGGGAACTCGCTGTTCGGTACCCATGCAGATGAAGAGATGGCCCACATGAAGACAGAGGTGGACACCATGAGGGCAGTAGGCCTGGAGAGAAAGAAAGATTTCAGGCGGAGGTACAGGCCTTATGACAGGCGCCCGTTCCAGCAGAGGGTTCAAACCCCTCACTTGTCCCAAAGGCCACAACGGCAAGGACACCCCCTTTTTCAGGCTCGTAAGCCCACAAGGGAGCGAGGGTCAAGTAGACCTCAACAGTCCACACCGAAAGCGCCGGCCAAACAATGAGATCTCGCTTCCCTCGACACTGTACACCACTCCGGTGGGGGGGGAAGTATCACGGGTTATCTTCACGAGTGGCACTCGATCACAAAAGACAAATGGGTGCTCAACATTGTCGAAAATGGCTACTCTCTTCTTTTCAGACAGCCTCCACCACACTTGCCACCAGCCAGCTGCATTCCATCTCATCTCAGCCTGCTGCGCAAAGAGGCTCTCGCCCTCTTACAAAAGAAAGCAATAGAAAAGGTTCCACCTGCGCACAGAGGAAAGGGGATTTACTCCCGTTATTTTCTGGTGGCGAAAAAGGGCCGAGAGGGTGTTTTCAGACCAATTCTGGACTTACGGCTGCTGAACAAGTACATAAGAAAACAGAAGTTCAGGATGCTAGCCCTTCACCAGATTTTCCCGCAACTACATCAGGGAGACTGGATGTGCTCCATCGACCTGCAGGATGCATATTTTCACATCCCAATAGCTCCCAAGCATCGGAAATTCTTGCGTTTCCAAATAGCTTCACAGCACTATCAGTTCAGAGTCCTACCATTCGGCCTGAAATCTGCCCCCGCGTCTTCTCGAAATGTGTGGCAGTGGTAGCGGCACATCTTCGAAAACAAAAGATCTTCGTCTACCCATACCTAGACGACTGGTTACTGAAGGCTTCCTCTCCGGATCAGGCGAGAAGCCATCGGGACATTGTGCTCAGGGTTTTCGAGTCTCTAGGTCTTCAAATCAACTACCAAAAGTCAACCTTGATTCCAACACAGAACCTTCACTACCTGGGAGCTATACTAAACACAGAGCTCCAAAGAGTGTATCCTTCGGAGGAACGACTTTTATATCGATACACAGGAAGTGTCAGGACCTGTTAAAAGCCGACGCACCTACTGCCCGTCAGGTGACATCGCTACTGGGCTCCATGGCTTCATGCATTTTCATTGTCCCAAATGCCAGGCTGCACATGAGGCCCCTTCAAGAAGCATTGGAGAGCAACTGGAGCCAAAGGACAACTGGGAGGACAGAGTGCGGCTACCGACAGCGGCACTTCAGTCATTGCAATGGTGGATGCACAGACCTCACCTGTCAGTAGGTTCTCCGTTTCACCAGGTAGTTCCATCCGACACTCTGGTAACGGATGCGTCTCTTCAGGGATGGGGGGGCTCATCTGGGTCCCCTCCAAGCTCAGGGCCTGTGGTCCGACAAGGAAAGGAACTACCATATCAATCTGCTGGAACTCAGAGCGGTCCATCTGGCTCTCAAGTCTTTCTCTCCATTGGTTCAGGGGAAATCTCTCCTAATACAAACGGACAATACAACCACAATGTATTATTTGAACAGACAGGGGGGAACGAGATCCCTACCCCTATCTCGAGAGTCCCAAACGATATGGCATTGGCTCCTGGCCAGGGGAATGTCAATTACAGCGGTTCACCTGCCAGGTCAGCAAAACGTGGAAGCAGATTTCCTGAGCAGACACCTAGAGGATGCACACAATTGGGTCCTACACGGCGAAGTCGTCGAGGACATCTTCGCTCAATGGGGTCGACCTCAATTGGATCTCTTCGCAGACGAAGTAAACAAGAAATGCCCAGACTTCGCATCCAGGTTCTACCGTCCGGGATCTCGAGGGAATGCCCTGTTGATCGACTGGTCAGGGATATTTCTCTACGCCTTTCCACCGATTCCCCTCATACCGGCTGTGATCAACAAACTTTACAAATCCAGAACCAGAATGATTCTCATAGCGCCACAATGGCCCTGTCAATTCTGGTACACAGATCTCCTCAACCTTTCGGAAAAACCTCACAGGAGGCTGCCGTGCAGACCGGATCTTCTGAGCAGGATGGAGGGCAGGATTCTACATCCCAACCTACCCTCTCTGAGCTTGACAGCATGGCTCCTGAATTCCTGCAGTATGGACACCTAGGGCTCTCGCAGGAGTGTATGAACATCTTGAAAGAGTCCAAACGGCCTTCCACGCGGCGTTCTTGTGCTTTTAAGTGGAAGAGATTCTACATATGGTGCTGTCAACAAGGGCACAATCCCATACGGGCTCAGGAGGATGTCATACTGTCTTATTTACTTCATCTGGCAAAGTCCAGTCTGCAGGTATCATCTATTAAGGTACATTTGTCTGCCATTACAGCCTATCGTAAGTCACCTTCTCAGGAATCCTTCTTTACGAAACCAGTAGTCAAGGATTTCTTAGAAGGTTTGAAGAAAGTTTTTCCTCCCATTCGGAGACCCTCTCCTCCATGGGAACTGAACATAGTACTGTCAAAACTTATGGGCCCTCCTTTCGAACCTATACACAAGGCCTCTTTACAACACCTTACGTGGAAGACTGCTTTTTTGGTAGCCATTACTTCCGCGAGGAGGGTCAGTGAGATTCAGGCTTTGTCTTCCAAAGAACCGTACACAGTTTTTCACGACAGTAGAGTGGTTCTGCGAACTCACCCATCTTTCCTTCCGAAGGTGGTGTCAGAATTCCATATCAATCAAACTATATCTTTACCGACTTTCTTTCCCAATCCGGAGACTCCGGCGGAGAAAGCATTGCACTCCTTAGACTTGAAAAAAGTGCTAAAATTTTATTTGGATAAGACAAAATCGATTAGACATTCCAACCACTTGTTTGTAAATTATGGTCATTTGAGGACAGGAGAGGCAGCGTCTAAACGAACGATATCAAGATGGATAGTTTCTTGTATTGTTAATACTTACCAGCTGGCTAATAAACAATTACTAGCTAGGCCTAAAGCGCATTCCACAAGGGGAAAAGCGGCTACTGCTGCCCTCCTTAACAATGTCCCAATCTCTGAGATTTGTAAGGCTGCTACATGGAAGTCTTTACATGCTTTTACTAGACATTACTGTTTAGACTCCGATGCAAGAGCAGACGCCCAGGTTGGGCAGGCCTCTTTGAGAAATTTATTTGCATAATACGTATCTATTCCTGCACTTCTATTAGACAGTCCGCAGAGTTTAGGGATGGGCTTGCTAATCTATTCAATGTTTATGACTATTGATGAGGATCCCCTGGAAGAGAAGGATTAGTTACTTACCTGTAAATCCTAGTTCTCTTCCAGGGGTATCCTCATCAAAGTCATAAACAACCCACCCTCCTCCCCGGACGCACGTCTCCTAGAAGTGCAGGACAGACTGTCTTTCGAATCAGTTTCACAGATTGTCACAGTAAAAAAGTACTGACCTAACTGTGAACCAACTGTCACCTTTCCTTCACCCCTGAGGCATGGTGGGATACTGGAGGTGCTCAGGGTCTTAAAGGCACAGTGCCAAAGTTTTTATGGTTCTCCTGTGTTAACCTGCATGCAGCCTATTGGCTAAGAATGCTCCATTGTTTTTCAATGTCGTTTTTTCTCTTTTTTCTCTAGATATTGCTGCTGCTTATGTCCCTAAGCCCAGTTGTGGGGGCTTGGGTAGATATTTATTCTCTTTTGTAATTTTATAATGTTTAAAAAAATAAAAATAAAAACTCCATGGAAATAAAGCATTTTAGCTTGTTTATGATTATAGTCTGCATTGCTGTTTTACACATGTATATATGAATTTAGTATGAAAGATATGTCTACTAAAAATGCTATATATATATTTTTTTTTGTGCATATTTCATACTTTATATGTGTGTATTTTATACATGCTCCGGGGTCCCCGCACAAGGGCGGGAATATTCAATGTTTATGACTTTGATGAGGATACCCCTGGAAGAGAACTAGGATTTACAGGTAAGTAACTAATCCTTCCTACTGTCAAGAGCTATTTGGCGGCACTGTCAGCCTTTCTTTGTCTGCCGCATCATCCCTCCTTGTTTAAATCGCCTATTGTTATTAGGTTTTTAAAAGGTTTAACTAATAGGTTTCCTCCCACTCCTTTTCATATGCCTCAGTGGGATCTGAATCTCGTTCTAACTTTTTTAATAAGGTTTCTAGTTCTTGAGATGTTTTTTCTGATAGCTATTACCTCGGCTAGGCGTGTGGGTGAGCTTCAGGCTCTTTCTGTTAAACCCCTCCTTTACCTTATTCTTTCCTGATAAAGTGGTGCTGAAAACCAGGGAGGCTTTCCTACCAAAAGTTGTCACTCCTTTTTATATGGCGCAGGCCATTACCCTTCCATCTTTCTACTGTCCTCCTCACCCCTCGAAGGAGGAAGAGAGGCGCCACCGTTTGGACCCCAAAAGAGCATTCAGTTTTTATATTGAAAGGACGAAAGACTTTGTCTGAAGGACCAGCCGTTCGTGGGGTATATTGGACAGAGGAAGGGTAGAGCGGTCAATAAAAGAACGATCTCCAGGTGGGTCTTTCTCTGTATCAAGGTTTGCTACTAGTTGGCATAGAAGGTTCCCCCTGATGGTATTAGAGCCCATTCCATCAGGGCTAAGTCTGCCACTTCGGCCCAGGCGAGGGTGGTTCTGGTGGTGGATATTTGCAAGGCAGCAACTTGGGCATCCCTCCACACCTTCGCAAGGCATTACTGCTTGGACTCCGAAGTTAGGAGGGACGGCCATTTTGCACTATCTGTATTGCAGGATTTCTTGGTGTAACCAGTCAGGCACCCACCTCCGAGTGCAGTACTGCTTTGGGACTCTATTCATAAGGTGAGGAATCCACAGGTAGTTGTATCCATCAGAAGAACAAGTTACTTACCTTCGGAAACACTTTTTCTGGTGGATACACTAGCTACCTGTGGATTCCTCACAATCCCTCCCGCCTCTCCGTTGCCTGTCTGGTTACACTAAGATGTTTGTTTTACAGGTGTATATAGGTTTTGGTAATTATGTGTATATACAAATGATGGTTTTGATTCATTGTGGTTTTATGAATTATATGTATTCATTGGAGCTATTGTGAGGTCGGTTTTCACCTGTAAACAAATGGGTGAAACGGACTTCAGCACGCCGGCAAGGACCTCTTATTGGCACGGTGATGTCAGACGGAGTCGCATGGACCTGTGCAATTGTGACGTCCTCGTTGACGTGGAGAGCTGGGAAGAAGATTTTCCGTTGGATGCTGGCCCATGGGAGAATTCATAAGGTGAGGAATCCACAGGTAGCTAATGTATCCACCAGAAAAAGCGTTACCAAAGGTAAGTAACTTGCTCTTCTGGAAGAATCAGACATTTTCTGAAGAAAATCTGGTCTTGAGAGGGAAAAACTGAGCAGAGCTCAGGGAGACTCCCTTCACACGACGTGCGGTAGAAAATCCGAGGGAATGAGCATCTCTGGGGAATATTCTAGAGGGTGCTAGAGCCTGATTGGTCATGAGTCAAGTTTGGTTCTTTTTTACAAAAGGACATAAATAGGCTATATGTGTGATTTTGCTAGCATTATAGCCTATGGAAATTTTTTATTCACTGCTTTTTTCATGTACCACGTCAACGAGGGGGATGATTCAAGCATTTGATTTTATGAAAGATACTAATACTGGATAACTGTAGTTACAGGTAAGTAACTTGTTTTCTTTCTTTTCTCTCCCTCCAGAAGTGATGGATGTTATCTTATCAGCCAGGCGACTGTCTATACTAACAGATGGGCGAACTTTGTTACTTGGTGTGGAGAGAAGCAAATTGATCCCTTAAAGGCCCATTTGTCTGATGTTTTGCTTTTTGCCCTTGCCTTGGCACAGAAGGGATGGGCAGTTGCTACTGTGAAAGAGGTATTTATTGACACTGTCTGCCTTTCTGTGCCTTCCTGATCAGCCTTCCTTATTTAAGTCCCCTATAGTTATTAGGTTCTTGAAAGGCCTGACTAACAAGTTTACTCCCACTCTGTTTCTCATGCTTCAGTGGGATTTGAATTTGGTTCTTACTTTTTTAATGGTTCACTGTTTGAGCCTATGTATTCTTGACCGTTTTTTCCTCACAGCTATCATGTCTGCTGGGTGTGTGTATGAGCTCCAGGCTCTTAGTGTGAAACCTCCTTTTACATATTTTCATGCTGACAAGGTAGTGCTGAAAACCAGGGCGGCTTTCCCTTTCATATGGGGCAATCTATAACCCTCTCGTCCTTTTACCCTCCTCCCCATCCTTCAAAGGAGAAAAGACTTAATCGCCTAGATCCAAGAAGGGCTCTGAGTTTTTACATTGAAAGGACAAGAGACTTTTGTATTGATGATCAACCCTTCGTTGGATATGTGGGCAAGATGAAGGGTAAGGCCGTAAACAAGAGAACCCTTTCCAGGTGGGTCATTCTTTGCATAAAGATTTGTTATTCACTGGTAAAGAAGGTTCCTCCTGAAGGTATTAGGGCCCATTCCACCAGGGCTAAGTCTGCCACTTCGGCCTTGGCTAGAGGTGTCACTGTTGCTGAAATTGTAAGGCTGCAACTTGGGCTTCCGTCCACACTTTTGTGAAGCATTGTTGCTTAGACTCTGAAGTTAGGAGGGACGGCCATTTTGTCCGTTCTGTTTGCAGGATTTCTTGGTATGACCGGTCAGGCACGCACCTCAGAGTGCGGGACTGCTTTGGGATTCTATTCATAAGGTGAGGAATCCACAGGTAGTTGTAACCATCAGAAAAACAAGTTATTTACTTTCGGTAATGCTTTTTCTGGTGGATACAATAGCTACCTGGGGATTCCTCACAGTCCCACCCTCCTCCCCGTTGCCTGTCTGGTCATACAAAGACTTATTTTCCTATAAATGTATATACGTTTTTGGTGTTTTTTTAATATAAACAAATATTGTGATTCATATTTGTATTTGAATTGGTATATATATATATATATATATTGTTCTTGTGAAGTTGGTATTCACCTGTTTGCCTCAAAGGCACATAAAAAATGGTGAAACTGACATCAGCACGCCGGCGAGGGGTTCTTATTGCCACAATGACATCAGACGGAGTCGCGTGCGGAGCTGTGCAATTGTGACGTCCTCGTCGACGTGAAGAGCTAGGAAGAAAATTTTCATTAAAAATGCTGGCGCATTGGGAGAATTCATAAGGTGAGGAATCCACAGGTAGCTACTGCATCCACCAAGAAAAGCGTTACTGAAAGTAAGTAACTTGTTCATCATGCTGAAAGCAGTACAGATCCTGGGCACCCTAAACAAGAAAGCATCATTCCTAAGTCACCTCTGCAGTGAAAACCATGTGTGGGGCTGCACAACAGAGTTATGTAAGACATCTTTGAAGAGTGGGGAACGCCATCTCTATTCATCTTTGCATCATCTTAAAACAAAATATGCAGAGACTTCGCTTCCAATGCTCCGGAGCCAGAGTTAGTGGATAAGTTGGTCAAGGACGTTACCAGATGCTTTTTTTTCCAATCCCACTCATTCCAGTTGTGCTGTTGAAACCATACAGTTCTCAATCATTGATGGATTATAATCAATCACAGTGGTATCCAGCTTTGCTTCAAATGTTCATCAAACTGCTTATAAGTCTGCTATATAGACTGAACCTAATGAGGCTACAAGTGTGAATTCAGCATCTAAAATCATTATCCCTGATTTTGATAGCATGGCTCTTGACGCTTGGCAGGGTGGACATTTGAACTAAGCACCAGCATGTTGGAAATTCTGAAAGAGTATCTACTATGTTACGTTTCCAAAGCAATGCCCATGGCCCAGTTTGCAAAGAGGACGTCATCATCCCATACCTAAAAAGATTCCAAATTAAGTGTCCTGTTTCAGGATTGCTGTATGTTTTTGGGATGGAAGGCCTAAGAACATTGCAAAATCCCACCTCTGGCCAGTGCAGAAGATTCTCTCAGTAGGAACCATCCTGGGCACTGTAGGGTTGAAAGGTTTCAGACCTCTTCAATGAGTCTTGGGATATTCAGGATATGATCCTAATGCTTCGGACTCTGCCTTTTGTACTCATTCCGTCAGTTTTGAAGCTTATTGGTTTCCTGACCTAGTGTATCCTTTTAGCACCCTATTGCTGTTAGCACATGTGGGCTATGCAGTGGAACCTCCTCCTTCAAAGGACTATGCACTAGTGGTGCCACTCGGACTACATCGTCATGTCAGAGGAGGTAGTCCAGGACCTTCAATGATGATTGAAGGATTCTAGTGTGAATTGCAGCAGGCCACTCTTTCGTACCCATCCAGAGTTCAGTGTTTACAGATGCATCAGTCTAGGCTTGGCAGGCCACCTTGATGAAGAGATCAGAGTTTCAGGTCCCTCCTCAAGCAGAAGCGCCACATCTGTATTGAGTTGTGTGCTGTCAACTGGCCCTTTCAGAAAGGGCTATATCAAGCAGGTTAAATGGCAACACAACTGTTGTGTGATATTGTAACAAACAGGATGATGTGTGGTATCATACTGTGCCAGGTGCCCTGAGGTTTTAGTCCTGTCTGTTGTCTTTGGGGAGTTTCCTTGTCTGTCAATCATCAGCAAGGGTACCAAAATGCTGGTGCTAATGAGCTCATCACAAGCATTTGAGCAGACCCAGAGCTGATTCTGCATGCAGAAGTATTTCAAGACTTATTTGCCCACTGCAGTATATCTTGGGGAGATCTTAACACTACAGCCGAAAATGCTATTTGTTTTTTTTAACCTTTTTGCTCTGTAGAGTGTCTGCCTCAAGATTCCCTGGGGGCATGTTCTGCCTTCCAGGATCTCCAGTTTCCCTTATGCATTCCTACCTTTGCTGCTGCTTCCTTGTGTATTCAAGATGGTCAGGAGGGCAGATGCCCAGCTAATCCTGAGATCCTCTGATCAGGCTTAAAGGGTCTGGTGTCCTGACCTTGTGAGTCCCAGTGTTGGCCCCACGCCCAGTCTACCTCTGTGGGAGGACCTATGTTTTTTACAGCAGGGCAGAGGTCTGCCTCCCTACCTCCACAGTCTACATGTCCATGCATGGAGATTAAGTGGATTTGATTTATTTGTAAAGATGGTGAATGTGACCTGGCTGCTTGCCACCAGTCCACTAAATAAATGCTTTCTGGCTGCTGGGCAAAGTTTGTGGCTTGGTTCAAGGACAGTCTAGTCAATCCACTGCAGGCAAACCTATCAGTACTTCTTTTTGTCCTGTATTTGGCTCAGCAAAGCCTTGCCGTTTGCAACATTAATAGTTGTATGTTTTCCTTCTTGGTCTTTCTACATTTGCTTGACTAGCCCTCTATTTAAGTCCCCAGTTTTGATCCATTTTTTTTTTTTTTTTTTTTTAAAGTCTTACATGTTTCCTCCTGTGCTTTGCTAGGGGTGATACTTTGCTGTATATCTGCTAGGTGGGTACATTGGTAGCATTCCACAGTTTGTCCAGGCACTGTTGCCTTAACTTAGGTCCACGGGAAGGGCCCTTTTGATTGAAGAGTCGTACAGGATTTTCTGGTGTGAGGTGCACTTCTCAGACCCTTCTTAGGGTGGTACTGCATGATAAATTAAGGCATCTGTGCATAGAAATTTCCTTCAGAACAACAGTTGCGTACCTCTGGTACCACTCTATCTAGTGGAGAGTACCTAACCTCGGATTCCTCACAACCCACCCTCCACCCTGTTCTGTGAAGTACACTTATAGGTTCGAATAGGGCTCCGTGTTCGGTTCTTTTCACAGTGCTCATTCCACTTCTCATACTCTGCTTTTCTGGGTGTGGAATGCTATGTTGTAAACTGGTGTCAGCGTGCAAGAGTGGCACCTGTATACTGCTTCACAGGGTCACTTTAGGAGGTGGGACGAGGCTGCAGCAAAGTTGATGGTGCCACCTATGGTGCATGAAAGCACTTGGTGGAAAAGGATCAAAAGGTGAGAAATCAGCTGTTTGGGAGAGTATCCAACCGAAAGAGCATTTCCAAAAGCAAGAAACGTGTTCTTTTATTCACTGCTTATGACCTTTAATGAAGATCCTATGATGGAATAGGAAACCTTGCATATCTGTAATACTACACTCCTTCATCAAAGTAAGAAACATCTCTCCCAGCTCTACAATAGAAACAGCAAAAGAGGAAGATGTTAGTCCTTTCTCTGGGAAACCATTTAAACAGACTGGTACTGCTCGGGATTCTGTAATTGTTGAGCAGCCTGCTGTCTTAAATTTGTGTTGTCCAATTTCTTTCTGGTACATTTTCTCCATTTCCTGCAAGTTTAAAAAATGTTAAATTAAAGGGTGGTAGTATCTCTTACTTTAAGCTTCATAGTAAAAAAAAAAAAAAAATGGTGTTGCCTTCTGGTAAGAATATGCTCAAAGGTATTTTTGTTGAAGAGATGGCTTTGATAAACTTTACACTTTAGACAGCAACATTCTGTTTGTGAATTTCATAAACATCCATGACTTAAACTTATGATTACAGGTAAATATTTTTTCTTTAAGAAGCCAAGTTATTCTTGCTCCAACTCCTAATGTGCTGTGACTTAAAGGGGTTGTATTTTTTTCACAGCAACCAAACACAGCTTCAATTTCAAAAAAGTTTAGCTACAAGCTGTTGAAGACCGGGACTTTGACACTTGGTGTGTCTTCTGACCTCAAAGGATATGTTGTGGGTCAGGTTATAAAGCTGCAGACGGATATTGAGAACAAATCTGGGAAGGACACTGGCTCAGTCGTGATCAGCCTGATACAGGTAGGAGTATTAGTTTAAATGGTCTATGATTGCTAGTTGTGGGTGGCAACAGCTGACTTCGTGTGTGGTGACTGCAGTGTATGCCGTGTCATGAACTGGTTTGAAAATGATGACTGACTTTTTTTGGCCATCTGTTACATTCTAAATACCTTTGCAAGACTGACTGTACGCTAACCCCTTCGGATGCCTGCGATATGATGGTGACCATTTTATCAGGAGTTATCCACAGTTTATAAACAGTGTGAAAGGATATTGCTGTCTCGGAATATTGTACTTTAGAACAAGCTGTACAGACATTCTAAAACATACACATGTAACTCTTAAGGAACTTAAATATTAGCAGCAGGTGAGAAATTGAAAGTACATTCTTTTTCACTTTGATTTCTGTTATGCTCCTTCCCTGCTTATTAGGTTCCCAGTATGTGTACTTTGGAATAAGTATTTTCTCGGTTATCTCCTTAGATTAATTTTTTTATTCAGTTAGAGATTTACGTAGCCCTTATCATGTTTATCAAGTATACGTTGTGTGTCCAAGCCCTCCAGTTGCCTGGGATGAGCCCCAAAAAGTGTAGCCCACGAGAAAAAAGTTTGGCAACTCCCATGGAATGCTATCTGTTGCTATTCCTAGTAGTTTGCTTTAGGATCTGGACTACAGGATGGAACTGTTCCATGATCTACCTACGACCAAAAGTGTTTGTTTTACTTAAAAGAACTGCGGCTGTCTGCCATTCCATTTGCTTTCAGCAATGCGTTAATGAACGAAGCCTTTGTCTCGCTATTCTTATTTTTCTTGAACTAAATGGACTTGTTTCCGCCAAATTTTACTTAAATACTTATTTTTTTTATTTATACATTAATTGAACTTTGGCACAGACTTATTGAACGTAGTGTGTTAGAAAATAAAGCATTTTGGGGTTATACTCAATCAGTTAAACACTTTCATTTTTATCACTAGATATTTTATAGATTTGCATTGTTGTTCACCTCTTCACTGAAACCGATGAGCTGGACTCGTTGTCAGCACTGCCCAGATTGTGCTAAACATAATTCATCTTCCCACATACCTCGCCGGTGTCATCAATGTGAAACTGAAAGCAGTTGCAGCTGTTCGCCTAAAGCGGATTTCACTGACGGAAGTGCTTGTGGGAACAGTTCGCCTCTCAAATATTTATCAGATTTAGTGAGGTACTGTTCGCCCGTGGAAACTGAGGAAAATTTAGTTTTCAAGGCCTAGTTTTGATGTGTGCTGGAAACTGTAAGAAAATGTACAGGGATCCTTATAAGCCACAACCCCCTAGACTACTGGATATCTAGTTTCAGAAAGTCTGGGGTTGCCAGGTTTCCCTGGGCACCGGCTGACCACGAAAAACACAATTTAGGGGTTAGCCACCATCCCAAAATTGGACCCTGTAAAATTCTTACCCTTTACATTGCCATGTTTTGGAGCCTTTCCAGCCACAGGCCATCGGCCCACCAACACATCTGGTCTGTTTCTATTAATTGAAGTATGTGAAGGCTGGGTGGTTGGACACTTTTTATTGCGTACTGAATTTCACTATATTTATTAGTTCCTGTTCAGTGGCCACCCAAAATACCTTTTTTTTATTTTTTTTTATTTTTTAACTTCATGTCACCTGGTGGGTAATCTCAAAACCCTGATGGGTACAAATGGCCTGTATCTCTAAATTCAGATTGTTGGGTACTTTTGAAAAACTTCATAGTCTTCTTTCATCCCTGATTTTTATTCATTAGATTGTTTATTATCAAATATTGCATGCTCAGTACACAAAAGTCATTGTAGTCCATGGCTTGTTTGTTCGCTGTTTGTATCTCTGTTTGTTTGGCAAACAACAAACACTTTACGTCTTTGCCGCCAGAAGAGTCTGGCAGACATTATAGTTGACAATAGTGTTTTTCCATAAATGCTCAATATTGTTATAAAAATAGATGACTTCCAAGTCTGCATCACTACTGGACTGCAAAAAAAAGACTATAAATAAATAAAATAAGAAAAAGCAGATCCAAGACACAGACCAAAATATTAAATCTGAAAGGATGATGCTCAGCAGATTAGCTAAACAACTTTTTAATTGAGGAAGATAAATGCATTCTCAGTGCTACCTGGAAATGCCACAATGTCAGCAATTTTCCAAACAGACAGTGGTGATGATACAACATTCATCACATTATTACAGATCGAGGCATAGAACTAATACTTAGGACCTCGAAAACCTTAATCTAAACCTAAAATAAGAACTCTAAGCTCCAGATTTCATTTCTTTGACTTATACTCTTGAAACTTACCATTGCTGATATGTTCTTACTAAAATTTTCCTTTTGTAATTCGATCTTGATATTACCTAAAACGAATACGTCAAACAACAAAAAGCACGTGATAACTTTGTCTGAAAAAAAGAAAGTCGAAATATTCCCTCGCTGCAGAAATTAGGACCAAAGAAGAGTATTGGGACCATTCCCAGTTCAAGTAGTTGATAAATAAGTAAGTAGATACGTAAATCCTTCGTGAATCTCGCTAAAAGTTAGTGGATCAGCCCAAGGTCTATTTCTATTAGCTAAAGAAACAAACAGAAGCAAATTCCTTTGAGGCACTGTTCCATACACGATGGAAAGAAAACTAAGCAGACCTGACAAAGTATAATCAAGCTGGATATGTTCTACAGGAATAGCAAATCGGAACGTGTCCTTTCTAACATCCGCGCAACTAATGTTGCCACATTAAGTCTTCGTCATAGCACTCTATCTAAAGCATACAGGTGAAAGACGTTTACCTATAAACTTGCATCTATTTGTAGAAAAAAATAACCCATACTAAAGTATGTGCTCAAGTATGTGTCTAAAATATATAGTCTTAAATTGCCTTACCTAGGCCTGGTGCTATTTATGTTTACATGCTTGTATGCATGTTTATATGTTAATTTTCTTCTTATTCCAGCTGGGGAGAAATTCACTTAACTCTGGACCTATGGTTAAGACTCAATATGTTGTTGCGCACTCGAATTTCTCCCATCTTGTGTTTTACTGCATTTTTAACACACCTCATGATCCAGCCACTGCCTTTATCTCAACAATGCTGCAGCATAAGGTTGTATATCTAAATGCAGAAAATATGAAAAAAGAATTTTTTCCATAATGCTTTCTTTTTCATGTTAAATCATAATGTAGCAACAAACAGTCGGGGATTGTTGAGTGACACATGATAATTTAGACATGGCCTAACTCTGTTGTTACATTATAACCTTATAGAATCGGTTGCAGCCATGATTACATTATGAAACTCTCCATTTGATTCCACTTAAGACCCCACATCTTTCCACACTTCTGTGGGCATCCTGTAGCTTTGTAGAATCTCTTCAGCAATACCACTGTAGTTCATATCTGTGATACATATTTACACGGATAAGAAAGATCACTTCTTTCCCAAACATTGGATTTCATAAAAAATGCCCAAATGCACTTACCGGTCATGCTGGACTCTTTGTTCTTACGACCAACTAAAAGTAGAATTAAAAACGGTGGCTTCCAAACAGGTATATTAAAATGAAGTTGAAAAAAACCTCATTGAAAGGCCAGAGCAAAGAACTGTGAGGCAAAAAGACGATGAAGTATTCTTCAGTTTTGGAGAACCGTCAAAATAAATCTGAGATTACCCATATCCGAGTGAAGAAAGCAGGATCGATTCCACCAAACTTGGAAACAGGCTTGCTGCACACTAGAGTTTGGTGCAGTTATTCTAGTTATCTAGGATTTGTATCAATAAAGCTTCCAAAAAACCCTTAATAAAAACAGTGCAAGATTCGAAAAAGGGTAGGTAAGCTATAATAAAAAGTGCAAGAGGCAGTGCCGTCTGGTGACTTTGTAAAGCATTGTAGGTCGCACCATAACATAGTGATGCAAATATAGGACTATATTAAACATCTAATCCATTATGTATTTGCATGTTTATTTTGGGGCACCTAGTTTAAAAAAACGTTTTTCCTCAAAATGCCTATAAAATGAGCACTGATTGAAATTTAAAAGGTTTGTTTTGTTTACCTTTAGTGAACAATTTCTAAATAAATAAAACCGTGTTGAGGGTGACCAAACTTATGCTAATTCTGTGGATGCAGCGTTTACTGCAGGATTATGCATTTGTCACAAACCATATGGATGTATAAGGTTCTGAGTCTGCAAGGGTCCGCAGACAGCTCATAAAAGCAGCAGGGGTTGGCTGCTGCCAGCAGATTGGGTGCGCAGCCTGTTCAAAGGCTAGATCCTGGGGCAAACAACTGTTATGTACCGATGTTGACTGCAGGAGCTGCCCCTGTGGCCAGCTGCTTTGGTTGTACATAGTTTCATAGAATTTGTATGTAGTATATGATAAAAAATTTAAAAAAAAACTGAAAATAACCAAGGGTAAAATGAAGTTCTGGTTAGCTTTTTTTTTATCACTCTTCAGTGTATGTTTAAAAAAAAAAAACTGAAATTCCCTCAAAAACTACAGTTGAAGTTAGTTACTGCTATCAATTAAAACAGAAAACCAATGAAATTTGCAAGTTGTGGTTAGCTGAGTAGTCTATACCTTGCACGGTAGCCATGCAAACCATAAAGCCCACACCAAAGGCAAAGATTATAACCTCACCATATTTATACCGATATGGTACCAACTTCTAAAAGCACAACATAATTGACACATTGCTAAACCAATAAACAAAACTACATTCATAGTCCTCTCTTTCAGTGTAATATGTAATCTCACCTGAAAGATTATTTACAATATTTGTAAGTGCATCCGTGTAATTGAGGGTGAAGTCGTGATCATATTTGCTCACTGTGAGAAAACCTGACATTGGTTTAGAGGAAGCAGTGGTGGCCATGTGAATGCTGAATTTTGATTATAGTTATAACGTCTGTATGTGTATTAGTATGGCATTCATGATATTAAGAAATTCTGAAAGCTTACAACACTCACTATCTGTACAAACTTCTTATGTCTGGCCTGAAGTCTGCTCCAAGGGCTTTTTCCAGGCTCATGACGATTGTCCCTGCACATCTCTGAGGAAAAAATCCTTATGTCCTTTGTTGGATAACTGGCTCAGTAAAAGCATTGACATTTCAAGAGACTACACCATTTTATGTAAGTGTCTCCATCTCCATTTCCAATAACTAGATCCCAGTTCTATCCATTGATTTTTGGTTCTATCCGTCCATTATCTAGGAGCAGAACTAGGTACTCAGGTGGAAAGAGTGTATCCTTCAGAATTAATACTGACTTCCATGTACGTCAACAGCTGTAGTCTTCTACAGGTATTGTCAGAAAGCCAGTCAGATTTCACCTCATCTGGAGTCAGCAGCATCCTGCATCTTCCTAATTACTCGTTCCAGGCTGCACTGTTGACACTGCTCGCGAGGAGCACAAAGCACTGTCCCATCCTGCACCGCAGCCCCGGTCCACCGAAGCCAGCACCATCGACTCCAGTGTCATCACCAGGCATCCCTGCCTGCACCATGGCCTGTGGACAGCGGTCTTGGGGGTCACGAAGCACTGTCCTGCCCTGCACCTCTGGCTTGGGCCTACCGACAACAGCGCTTCCGCAATGATGACTCCGCTGCCTGCACCATGACCTGTGGACACCGCACGTTGCACCGCCTCACTTCACACCGCAGCCCTGGTCTCGCTGGATGCCGTCACCGAGCCGCTGCCTGCACTGTGACCTCTGGGCACCCCACGTCTCATCGCCCCGCTTCGCATCGCAGCCCGACGCCGTCCATGCCAGCGCTGCTGACTTCATTAGCCCGTAGTTTGATCTGCAACGCGTGTGACTTCAAGGGCCCGACGACTCCTGAACAGACTCTGGAACCAACACCACGACATCAGTGACGCCGCTCTCCTGAGCTCACCGTGAGGATTACGACACCCGACACATCCAAGGTACTGTTTGCGGGTCTTCCCGACACCGTAGCTGGCCCGCCATGCCGCGGCTGGCCTGAGCTGTTGGTTTTGTTGATCACGATGCCGTGATAGCCCCAGGTGGTGCTATTGACTTCAAGGAACTGTATTTCTGAGTAAATCTTGGTTCAGTCCCCTTTAGTGCAGTTCTTCAGGTGCAGGCCAGGGGTTCAGCAGGGAAGTCCTTCTCCAGTATCTTCTTCCAGCAGGGATCTGAATTGTGGGGCAGCTCTGCCATACTTATCCTTGCTCCTGGGATGGGAAACATGGGGGTTGCTCCTGCCCAATAGGGTGCAGACCGCAATCCTCTGGGGTGACCACTTCCTGTGAAGTGTGGCAAAAATCAATCCCAGAAAGCAACATTCTCTAAAACTCCAAGGTGGAGAAAATTACTCCTTGGAGGTTAGATCTGGCTGAGTCCACCCACTGATGTGGTTAAGTCTCCCTAACACACCTTTTCCAGCCCCTCTCCTAATCAAATCATTGGGGCTCCCATCGGTCTGGGGGGAGCAGGAAATGGAGGAGGTCCAGTTTCTATCCCACATGGCTTTTCCTCCTTTGAAAACCAGTTTGGATACTCTTTCCCCATCCTACTCTGCCATCTGCTGCACCAGATGCTTCATTGGTCTCAGCCCAGGCCACTTCACATCTCATTAAGGTAGCTTGATCAGGCTGCCAGAGGCTGACCGATCAGGAAAGGGCACTACAGGGCTGAATTTGGGAACTTTTAGAAAGAGTTATAAATCTTTCTCTGTGCAAGTTATAATTAATTCAACCTTGGCAATTTGTTGGATGTCTTATAACATTTAATCTGATACCAAATTTGACATATGTAGCTCCTCTCTGTCCAAAATAAGACTTTATTATTTTATTTATTTATTATTTAAGTGTTAACCTATGCAGCCTATTAACTACAGTGGGGAGACATACATTTTGTAGTTTTTCCCTCAACAAGGCTTATAAAACATATTTTTCTAAAGTCCCTGCTTATTTACACTGCAACCAATCCTTGGGGCACCCACGGCAGACCTTAGGGGTGATTTATATGCAAAATAGGATCGTTTGAGACTCTGGAAGTACTCTAAATTCCTAAGTAAAATTTGGGGTTAATTTTAACTTAAAAACCCCAGCAAGGCAGGCCTGCCTTTACAATGAGACTGGACACCACAGCAGTGCACCTTCACTAACTATACTGGGTCCCTAAACCTACATGCCTTACCAAGTGCTAGAGATTTACAGATAGGCTGTCATAGGCCTAATTTGCATGTATCATTTTAAAGAGAGGACTCTTCCCTGGGACTGGCTAGCAGTGCCAAGGGAACAGTCGGAAAACACCATTATCCGCTAAAAATGGGGGCACAAATTGAGAGTGCTTTGCAGTCAGGCCAGTTTTCCCAGAGTGTGCCACACAGCCTGACTTTACTCAGTAAAGACTGACCTCTCTGACAGATAATAAATGAGAGGTCCCAAACATAAGCATGCCTAAAAATATGGATGTCAAATTACAGCATGTTGTGAGAATTACTAATGGACTGGTGCCAAATCTTAGCATTCTCGAGCAGTGGACCTTCTTTAGATTTGCATGCTTAAATTATTCTCTGTCTTTGAGCAGTGTCCTTGTCCGATCTTCAAACAGGCGCAATACTTAAGGCCTAAAAGGACTAACCTAGTGCCATGTTAGTATGTAATTGGCCTCGGAATGAAACACCCGTGTACATTCTCCAACAGAAAACATTACGAGTTTTTATACTGCTAATTACCCCACAAGTTGCAACAGTCATGACATCTTTGATAACGTCATTGATAATGTCACTAACAAATGCAGAAAAATTATTGATCAGTTAACTGTGCACGGCGAGGGCGCGAGTTATAGTTCCTTTTTGTATATAACTTACTATAACAGGTGAATTTCTATGCTTGGTACGTTTAAAATGTAAGCCTAACCATAACGCCCCTGTAACCTTAGTTTTTTTTAAGTGAATATATATATATAACCTATGAACGAGGTAAAAACACAAGGCATTATTACAATAACTTTTCTTTTAAAATCTATTCTATGAATACAATGCATACAAAAGACACCTGCACATAGGAAGCCTTCTCCAAAATCTTTATTTAAAAGTAAAAAGGAAAGATAATATGTGGCATTGTGGACCAGTAGCCTGCATTAAAAGAGTAAACATAGAAAAAATGGCCACTGTGCCATTAACAACCTCACAGCACCCCCTGTCTCACATCATGCCCCACAGGTGACAGGTCCGTTCATTTTCCTGGATCCTTCAGCCTGGATCCTGCACTGAGCTCTTCCTTTTTTACTAAAAAGTCAATAAAAATGAATTACATTTGGTGTAATCCGGTTTCTTTTCACAGTTGCTATTAGTTACTGTACTGGCAAATTATTTTTGGACAGGAACATTTTTTTAAAACCTGTCAAAAATGCTTTCACTGTTCGCAAAGTGCCCAGCCTGTGGCAAGAAAAAGGCTCAGACTGATCCCTATTCAGTCCACATTGTTTGCCTACCAGATTCTTACTGTCCTGATTCTTGTCCCCATTGCCAGATCTTATCTAAGCGCACTCTGAGGGATAGAGAGAAGATCAGGCTTCATGGCCTTATAAAGAGAGTAAAATCTACGAGAGGCCTTGGGGAATGTACCACTTCCTCCAGTAGCTCTCCTCTCATTCAAAGCAGCATCAGAGAGGAAGATCCAGTGAAAAATGCCTTAATTGAAAACTCCGGTCGAGGGGAAGAATGTCAAAGAAAATATTAGTTTGCTTGGTGTCAAAGACATTGTTAAAAGGAGACATGGGCCATCCCTCAACGTCGGCACGTACCCGATGCGCGTCGTCAAAGAATTCATCTCTGGTGACACATCTGTCGACGTCGGTCATTTCATTGACATCAAGACACACCGTACTACTTTACCGTGACACCTGTCGACCTCAAGGCACCAGACTCCATCCAGATGTCATACAGACATGACATTGAAGCAAACATTAGCACATTCAGCTTTCCCATCATTTGTGGTTAGAACTCTGTCAGCCTCAATGTTGAGAGACGTGCAGGGCGTCGAAGAAAAGGTCAACGTCTCTAGAAAAGACTGTACATGTGTCAAAGGTATCTTCTCATTCTCAGACACCTGCAAAGTGACTGTCTCACTCACCAATACATCTGTCACCAGGATATAGAGAATTTGAGGAAAAGGCCAATACCTACATCATCCTAGTCTGAATATTCCCAGGTATATTAGCCTTCTAGACCCCATACACCATCTCTAAAACAAAAACAAAAAAAAACTCCTTCACCTCGTTTCTCTCCTCATCTTGCCTCTGCAACAAAAACAAGACATCTTAAGGGACCAAGATTTCAAAGGTCTGCCAGTCAAACAAGGCATCATCCTAGATCATGAAGTAGTGGTCGCCATCACACCAGGCGGCCATCTAGGACAATTTACAGAAGGCCTCGATCTCGCACCAGGCATGGGTGTACACCATCTTGGTCTACTACATCAAGGTCTTAGATACATAATTATTCTCCGACACTTTCAGATACACCTCATACACGTATGTCACCTGTGGATGATCTCATCACCGTCAATGATGTCCTGATCAGAAGTGCCACAAAACTAATACCTAATTCTAGATATTCAAACGCTCTCTGCCTCCTCCTCTGTAATTTTTTTTTTTTTTTTTTTTTTTTTTTTAGGCCAGTAATGCATTTATTCTTTACTCCAGCAGCCTTAGTATCAGCACCATCTCAGATACTTAAAAAAAATACAAATGCCCCAAACAATATCCCTTATTCCTTGGATCTGACTCTCCTCTGGATTCGGTCATAGTCCCTGCTACAAGGAAGTCACACATACTGCTTCTGCATCTTCTTCCTTAACTCCACCAGGTAATCCAAGTAAACACCTGGATGCAATACAAAAGAAAATGTGTGGTACCTCTGCATCCTTCATGAAGGTTGCAAGTTCATTGGCACTCCTGGGATGCTATGACAGATCTCTTTGGGACTCCCTCTCAGAATTTACAGAAGAGTTGCCAAAGGAAGATCGACCAGATTTTCTGGAGGTATTTAATGAAGGGGGTCTTGTGGTTAAACAAATCTTAAGCGTGGATGCTTCTGACTTGGCTGCACATGAATATGCCCGTGACATATGTGCAAGGAGATCCTCGTGGCCAGGCCTTGCTGGACTGAAACCGGAAACACAACATGGCATTCTTAACCTTCTATTTTCTGGCACTTCTCTGTTTGGTACACACTCAGATGAAGAAATGTCCAAAATGAAAACAGAGGTGGACACTCTCAAAGCGGTGGGCTTTGAGAAAATGAAAGAATACCCAAGATGCTACAGACCCTACGATATGAGGTAGTGCCAGCAGAGGGTTCAAACCCTTCACTTGTAACAGCAGCACCAGTCGCAGTCAAGGTCTCATTACCATCCTTGTAGACCATCAAGAGGTAGAGGGGTACAGCAACAACAACCCGCAGCACCAGAAAAGTCTACCACAAACCAGTGAAGATATTCTTCCCCCTTCGCCGTTCCTCTACTCCGTTGCTGGGTTGGGGGGGTATAAGCAACTACACAGCAGAATGACACAACATCAGAAAAGGCAAGTGGGTTTTGAATATTGTGCAGAATGGCTACTCTATACGCTTCAAGTCCCCTCCTCCAGCTATGCCTCCTGCAAGAACATCTCCGTACCAATTGTCTCTTCTAGAATCGGAATTTATTCCCATTATTCTCTGGTGAAAAAAACTCCTGAAGCAGGAGTTCAGGCCCATCCTAAACCTAAGAGTGCCGAACAAGTACATATGGCAAGAAAAGTTTTAGATGCTGGTTTCACACCAGATATATCCGCAACTGCAGCAAGGGGACTGGATGTGTGCTATCTGTCTGCGGGATGCATAGTTCCATATCCTGATATCCACCAGGAATCGCACATTTTTCTGTTTTACTGTGGGATCTCACCATTACCAATACAAAGTTGTACCATTTGGACTCAAATCTGCAGCAAGAACGTTTTCAGAGGGCATGGCTGTCATTGCAGCCTTTCTAAGGAGACACAAGATATTCATTTATCCATACCTCGATGGTTGATAAAAAAGCTCCTCTGTCCCAAACAAGGAAGCATTTCCAGTTTTGTGTGCAGACCCGCAACTCTTGGTCTTCACATACATTTCCATAAATCAACAGTCAAACCAATCCAGATGTTAAACTATCTATGAGCAACACTAGATACACAGTCTGCAAGAATGTATCCTTCAGAGTAGAGTATCATCAATCACTCTGAAGTGTCACACTCTTCCGAAGTCACCTCGTCGTACTGCAATACAGATAGCATCTCTTCTGTGGTCGATGGCTTCCTGTATATTCATTGTTCCCAATGCGAGGTTGCACATGCAACCTCTACACCAGTGGAACATCAATGGAACCAGTTTTCCAACCGTTGGGAAGACAGACCAATGCTATGACAAGCTGCACGTCAGTCTTGTCCATGGTGGTCTCAAAGGAACAGTCTTATGGTGGGGGTTCCTTTCCATCAGGAGGTTTCCAGTCAAACACTTTTTATAGAAGCATCTCTTCAGGGATGGGCTGCTCATGTGTCTTCTTCAGACACATGGTGTTTGGTCAGTCCGTAAACAAATGTACCACGTCAGTATGTTGGAACTCTGAGCTGTGCACGTGGCTGTAAAGCCCTTCTTTTCAGCACTCACGACCAACAGCATCCCTGTCCAAACAGACAGTACAACGACGATGCATTACATGAATAAGCAAGAGGGGACTCTCTTGCCCTCTCATTTAAGAGGCACAGACCATTTGGAAATGGCTACTGTATCTCACAGTAAGTCATCCATCTCCCAGGAATTCAAAACGACCAAGAAGATGATCTCAGTAAGAATTTCCAATATCAACACAGTTGGGCTCTCAACTACGATATATTGCAGGAAATTTATCAGGAGTGGAGTTATCCTCACAGACTTGTTTACAGTTGCCAACAACAAAAAATGTGCAACTTTGCATCCAGATACTACCAATTAGGGTCACAAGGGAATCCCCTTTTGATAAATTGGTCAGGGAGATTTCTCTACACATTTCCACAGACTCCTCTCATCCCAACGGTGATCCTCAAACTATACTGGCCCCAAGATAATTCTTGTAGCCCCAGAGTGGCCTTGATGGTGGTGGTACACAGACCTTCAGCATCTCTGAGAGGCCTCACAAGAGGCTCCATGTCGACAGGACCTCCTGTCCAAGTTCTCGGGCAGATATTACATCCCAATTTATACTCCTAGAACTTGACAGCATGGCTCCTGAATTCATCCAGACCTTCTACGGAGCGTATTCACATTCTGAGGGAGGCTAGAAGACCTTCTAGAAGACAATCATATGCTTTTAAATGGATTTCGTGTCAGGAGGGAACTGCATTTATCCAAATAGGGGTTACAGTTCTCTTCCATCAGGGTGCACCTTGCTGCCATCTCAGCTTACAGAAGTTCACCCTCACAAGTTTCTTTTTTCAGAAGTACCATATACTGTGTTTTATTCGAACAGGGTGGTTACGAGGACTCAACCTAGTTTTCCCCAAAAAGTAAAATTCAGACCTTCATATTAATCAGACAATATTTCTTCCTACATTCTTTCAGGTGTTGAATTGACAAGGATATATAGACTAGCTCAAGCCAGTTGTATTAGAAGTTTATATTCTGATCATTTAAGGGTTTACAATTTAATCAAAAAATATATTATTAAAATCACATTGCCATGAATCGCTAGCGAATATATATTTTCTCAGTGTATAGTTTGTTTTTATTTTATTTGTTGTATACACAGACTACGTGGTCCAGAATGCCTCATAATGGGCAAAACAGACTTCCACTATTTAAGGAAAATAGTAGAAGGACTCACTAACCGTGAGCAAGACTTGTAATGAGTTGAAACGCGTTGGTGGTTGCTGTAATATTTAATAAAGCAGGATTTTTGCAAACAACCTAGAGTGCGGTGAATATCTTTGGCATTACCATTGTGCTTTTGATGTTGGTATTCACCTGTTCGCTTCAAAGGCACGGTTTAAAAAAAATAAAAAAAATTATCAAAGTGGGTGAAACTAACATCAGCATGCAGGTGAAGGCTTCTTATTGCTCCGAAGATGTCAAATGGAGTCTCGTGCGGAGCTGTGCAATTATGATGTCCTCGTGGATTTGGAGAGCTGGAAAGAATACATTTCAGTTGAGTTCTGGTGCATTGGGGGAATTCATATGGTGAGGAATCCACAAGTAGCTACTGTATACACCAGAAAAAGCATAACCAAAGGTAAGTAACTGGTTCATTTGGGATCAACGTTACAAGCAAAAGTGTTTCCTTTGAAGTACAGAGTATTATCTATCTGGGGAAACATTTAAATTTCTCAGTAACTCGCCATATCCAACTGTCCGCCCGATATAATCCCTCCTGAGTTTATGCATTTCTGCTGTATCAAACACTAGATTTCATATGAGGCCTCGACAGCAATGTCTTGAGTATTGATTGACTCGAACAAACAGCTAGGTTGACAAGTTAATTTTGCCTCAGTCAGCAAACTTCTTTGTAGCTTGATGCTGCAAAGCAAGAAGTCCAATGCAAGACGTTGTTTCAGCAAGATCTATATACTAAAACAATTGTAACTGATACCTTGTTACTGGACTGGAGTGCTAATCAAGGCAAGCTGTTCATTCAAAGCCTGTGGAGCATGAAAGAAACCTCATACTGCATTAAACTCTTGGAGTCGAGAGTAGTCCTCTTAGCTCCCAGGGTGTTCAGTCCATTTCTGATAGCAGATCAGATTTTACTGCAAACCTCCAATGCCACCACAATGCACTACTTAAATAAATAAACAAGGTGGCAACAAGTCAAGACCCCTGTTGCTTGAAGTACAGAAAATCTGGTTGTGGTTGCTAGCCAGGAAACTTTCGATAATGGCAGCTCCTCTTCTGGGGCAGCTAAACCAAACCGCAAGTTTTCACGTATTTTTAAAAGAAAATGAATGCGTTGTAGGTGTTGAGGTTTTGCACAACATCTTCCTGGCCTGGGGGTTTCCGGTAAATGATCCATTTTCCATAGCAAAGTACAAAGGTTTCACAAAAAAGGAATCTAGGTTCTCTGGGCAATGCCAATTTTATGAGATGGTTAGAAGGATTATTATACATGTTCCCTCCCATTCCTCAAATACCAGCAGAGATTAAGATGCTCAAAAGCAACTGTTATTAATGACACCAAGTGGAACAGGCAGTGGTGATACTCCGACCTTCTCCAAACGTCTCTAGACCTACACAAGACGCTGTCATGTAAACTAAACCCACTGAGGAGACAACAGGTCCAAATATGCCATCTGAATCTGACATTTTTATATTTATTAGCATGGCTCCACTGTACAGCATGTGGCAATAGCAGCATACAAGAAAAGTCCAATGCAGGCCTCCTTTTTCAAACTTGATATAGTGAATCAAAAAAGTAACCAGCATTCCCTACCCTCATATAAGAGACCTTCACCTCCATGGGAGTTAGATTTAAAAGTTGCCAAAATGAGCCATCTAGTCAAACCCATTCACAAGGCTTATTTGCAGCATCCATCTGAGAAACATATCACCTTATCACAGTTCTTGTATTCTTTAGCAAGCCAGCTGCGCCAGCTGAGTGTTCCTTACAAAAAGGATGTAAGATGGTTTTTATAGTTTTGTTTAAAGAAGCCTAAACTGATCAAGTCTGTCCAATTATTCCTAAACTATGGTCCAGTGGTGACAGATCTGGCGATATCAAATTTATACTTTTCTTGTGGGATGTATCTTGTATCCCTTTGTTACTATAATTGGTGAATTAACTCTTCCTGAAAAATCTAAACCATGTTCCACCAGATACAAAGCAGTCACTATAGCTTGATTTAATAAATAAATAAAATAACAAAAAAAGTGCTCTGTTGGCTGAGATTTGTAAGGCAGCCTCCTGGGAATATGTATGCATGTTTAATAAACATAGTTGCATTTGCTCTGGCACAAGGGTTGACTCAGTAGTGAAGCGTGCTACCCTAAACACTAATTTGCTTAAGTCCACTAAGAAGTGTCTTTGAATTGGCTGGGCCACCTTCATAGCCATGGACCACAGTTAGAGATCTGCTTTCTGCTCTAATGTAATGTTTGACTAGCAATGAAGATCTATTATGCTGAAGAAATGTTAAATTACTTCCCAGAGTTTTCTCAGCCATGGTTGTTTGGTTCGCGAATGTAGCTATGCATAACTGTCAAAAAGGGCTGGCTGTGAGACAGCTGACAGTAAAGAGCATTCTATGATTGGAATAATCTAGGCTTCTTAAAGGCACAGATGAACTTTGCACTGTGCTAATGTAACACCTATCAGACTTCCTTTTACGCTAATTTAACCCACCTTTTAGCAGCAGTCTAAGATTAGGATTCTTCAATGTAGTTTTGTAATTATTTTTGTTATGTTATTGGTATGGTGTTATTGTTATAGTGTTATTGTTATGGTATTGGTACAGTGGTGTAAATTATGGATTTTTTTTTTTGATAGGCTAGTTAGAGGGTGCCTTGTTACATTCAACACCAATTTCGACATCGTTTGTGAAAAAGTGCACTAGGCCCCCTAAAGGTAGCAGGGAATTTATCTAACCTTGATATCACTGAAGGTCACTATGATGCAGAACCAGGGCTGTGTTTAAGTAACCATTTATTCCCACTAAAAGGCATAATTCTCCTCTGGAAATCAATATGGCCATAATACAGATCCAAACCTGGGCCATTTGTACAGTGCCTAAGCTCAAGACGCTTGCATTATCCTTGTATGTTAGAAGCTAAGTGATAGGATATGTGTTTTCATTCACCTCCTGTGTTAAACCATCTCACAAAAGGGGTCTGTTGACTTGAACAGATTATCCACCCTTCAAAGAAATGGCTTAGTACATGCCTGACCTGCGCTACTTGTGTACCAAGAGAATCAAATTGGTCCAGTGCTCGAGTCTGACCTATTGCACTGTTTAATGCGTATGCTTCAGACCTCTGAACAGAACTCTACATTTAATAGGAAAGCAGTGAAAGGAACACAAGGTTAGCAAAATTAGATTCAGCTAGGCCCATTGCTTTGGTTGCAGGTCTTGCCGCAGAGCTTTGAACCTTCCAATGCCCACCAAGTCTCTAGTATCCCTAGTGAACAGGCTACAGCAATAACACCATAAGCACATGCCCATAGCAGATTGTTATAGTAGCCTTCGCTCTGTAGGAGAGGTAAATGCAATAACCTCATACATTTGTCACATTTTGACTTGTTCCTCCAATGTTTGATTAGAACAAATTACTCTTTCTGGTACAGGCTATGTCTGGCAACAAATTCCTCACCTTTTGAATATCCCCAAGTATCAGACTGGATCCAGACACTTTTCAATAGTACTGCAGCGAACTGTCAGATGGTGCCGTGCGGCTTTGCACTGAGGCTGTTCCACAGATGACGTGTGGGGCCCGTGTAGTTGCCCCCCCGGGTACTGACAGCAGATGCATTTGAGGCTGCCTGTAGTGCCAGACGTAGAACCCCAACGGCGAATTGATGTGGTCAGATTCTTAGATATGGGATTTCATTAATCATAGAATGGGTAGGACAGGAAGAATGGTCAATGAGGAATCTGTGACTAGTCTCTATCAAAAAGAGCATTACTGAAGGTATGTAACTTGTTATACTGATAGACTTTTAGACACAGATTTCTCACCTTTTGGATAGATACGAAAGCACTACCTTTTGGAGGCAGGTCTGTGAATACTTCAAACCAGAAACTTATGTATGTAGGACCGAGTGGGCAAATGCCCCTCCTGCAAACAAGTTGCTTACCTTTGGTGTTCTCTTATCTGTAGAGAGACTATCTTGCTGCAGGATCCTTACCTTAGAATAATCCGCAGGCATCAGACTGGATCCAGAATATTTTCTTAAACAGTACCCCTGCTGCCCTAGTGGTGTTGTCTGGCTTTGCGTGACATAGTCAGCATTGTCTGCGCCAAAAGTGATGTGAGTGTTGCCTATATAGATGCGACCCCCAGCATGCTGATGTCCGTTTCTTTTCACAACAGAAGCACAGAGCTACGGTGAACACTGACCAACCACTGGTGCATTAACTAGGGCCCTTAAAAGGGAAGGTATCCCTTAACTCCGAAATCTGTCTGCAGAGCAGGGAGGATGGGTGAGTTGGTAAGGAATCTGCAGCTAGGTAGTCTCTACCAGATATGTCATTAGCAAAGGTAAGTAACTTGTTCATCTGTTAGACTTCTAGCTTACCTCTAGATTCCTTACCTTTGACTAGATACTAAAGCAATACTTAACCAGAATTGGGACTGTGGTACAGATTACAATAGGAAGTCCTGTAGAACCGAACAGGCAAAATGAGTCGTGCAGGACCTGACTGCCCAGGTAGTAGTGCTTTGTAAAAATGTGCAATAAAGCCCACGTTCATGCCTGACCGATAGCCAGGGCAGGAACTCTGCAAACTAACACTACGGTCATAGCCTTGGCTCTCGTAGAATGAGCTTGCAAATCTTCAAGAGGTTACTGTTTGGCCAATGCGTAGCAAATAGTTGGTAAAGAGCACTATCCATCACTCCCCTCCCTGTCCTGGCTCCAACTTACCCCATGATGAATTGATGTCCACCCAGAACTCTGTGTGGTCAAAGTAGAACAACTTCCTTTTTGGGTCCAGCCAATGGAGTCTCTCCTCTTCTTTAGAGGGGTAAGGTGGAGCATAGAAGGTAGGTAGAGTGATGGACTGGCCTACATTAAAGGGAGTTACCATCTTCGGTAAAAGCGATGCTCTATTTCGAAGGACCTCTTTGTCTGGATAGATGGTAAGGTGCAGAGGATTTGCTGAGAGTTGCTGTAGCTCATTGACCATCCTAGAAGGCTGTTATTGTGAGGAGCTTGAGTGGCATTTATATAGAGGCTCGAAATTAGCTCACATTAGAATTGTGAGGACTAAATAAGGTCCCACTGTGGCATAATGCAGGGTGCAGGTGGAAACATGTGTTGGAGACCTTACAAAAACCTGTGTACAATAGGGGACTTCAACAGGAATGGCTGATCTGGCAACGGCAGAAATGCATAGAAAGCAGAAAAGCCGTTCAAAGCAGTCTCCTATTGGGCCAACATAAGCATGAACAATAGTACCTTGAAAGGGGTGCAGAAAGATGGTGAACGTATATGTTTGCACATAATGCAGTGAACCTGCTTCAGTGGTAAGTGGATACCGTGTTGGCGGAAGGACTTTTGGCTGCCGAGATAACATTGCAGACTTTGGGTAGAAGGTTGAAAACTGTCAACTATCGCCGCTCAGTCACCATGCATGAAGTATTTTCAGGTTTGGGTGCAGAACCCTGCCGTTCAACTGCGACAGATGATCTCCCAAAGAAGCCTGATCAGAGGACTGATGCTCATGCTCAACAGCTTGGAATACCAGACTATGTGCCCAATCCAGAGCCACAAGAGTAACTTGGGGCGGTCGTTCCTTATCTTCTTGACAACTCTGGGTAGGAGTGGTATTGGCAGAAAGGCAACATGAGGCTTGAACTCCACTCAAGACATAAGGCATCTCGGAGCGAGAGCCACTTTGGAAAGTCCAGCGCATAAAACTGCTGATATTGCACATTGTTGACAGAAGCAAACAGAGCTAACCAAGCCTATCTCCTTTCTTGGAAGAAACCTTGCCCCACCTCTGGATGGAGATGTGATTTGTGAGTCCAAAAAGAATTATAAAACTGTAGGTAGCATAGAGATAGCTAGGTAAAAGGAGGCCATTTGGCCCACTGAACCTCAGCAGATGGTGGACTAGCTGAGGTGGATTTGATGCGCAGAAGGATTGGTCGTAACCGCCTCATCTTGAACTCTTCGGAAGACACAAGGAATCCCAGAAAAAAACATGTTGTATATTGGACATTTTAATTGGGTTTATGTATGTTTGTGTTATATATGTTGAGAATACTATATTGTCGTGGTGGTGGTGAAGCAGTGTAAATTTCCCTTGTGATCAATCTATAAAATATATTAATTGAGGTAATAAATATAATCCCAGTGACAGTTAAGGGTGTTGTTGGATATTAAAAAGGAGTTAATTGATTCAGCTGATTCATTTTGCTGTAGTGTAATTGGTTAGTCCAGAATCCAGGGGTTATATGGGCACAACCCTCCATACTGTCTGTTCATTTGTGATCCACTAGGCACAGATGGCCCAGTTTGTCCGCCCTGGCGTTCTGAGAACACGCCAGGTGTCGAACCACCAAAGATATGCCCTGACTTTCTAGCAATGTCCAGAGAAGCAGTGCTTCTTGACTAAAGGTCCATGACCCCTCCCTGATTATTGCAGTACAGCATAACGATGGGGTTGTTCATGAACACTTGATCCAGCCATCCCCTGATTGAAGAAAGTCCTTTAGTGCCAATTGGATCGCTCAGAGCTCTAACAGATTGATGTGAAGTCCAGGCTCCTCTCTCAAATGGCCACCCCAGCCCAGAAGCCACGATTCTGTCACTGCAGTCTGCTCTGTTTGCTGAAGGTAGGGGGCTCTGCTATGGACCCATTTGCAGTTCACTAGCCATCACTGCAGATCTTTTGTAGTTCCCTCTGAGATTTGAGCCATGTTGGAGAGATTCCCCTAATGCTGTGCCGAATGGAACTTCCGGTCCTAATGCAGAGCCCTTATATGCCAAGGTGCATGTGTAAGAAGAATGCATGAGACCCTAAAGCCTCCGTCAGTCTCACCATAATCCAGAATAGAGGCCAAAACATCAGATTCATTGCTTGAATATCCTGGGCTCGCCGCTCAGGAGCATAGGCCCAAAACTGAACTGAACTGTTTCCAGAACCGTTCCAATGAAAGGGAGCATCTGAGAAGGACTCGGGGGTGACTTCTGCACGTTGATAGTAAACCTCAGCGAGTGCAGAGGTTTTGCCATAGTCTGAAGGTGGGAGATAGCTGCCTGGGATGTGCCCACCTTCAACAGCCAATCATCGAGATAGGGAATTCCTGACCTTTGCAGATGAGCAGCAACCAGAGACCTCACTTTTATGAACACCCAAGGGGCACTGGTAAGTCTGAAGGAGATAAGGGCAGACAAAGTGCTCTTGGCTGACCATGAACCGCAGGTAGCGCCTGTGGGCAGGCAGGACGGGGATGTGGAAAAACCTGCCAGGTGGTTCACCACCAGTAAAATTTCCTTGGTGGACCTACCCCTTCCAGAAGTGGAATGCCTCCTGGTACAGGGTCGGTGACCTTAGCTTGCCCTGTTTGTTTTGGTACCACATGGTGGTGGTGTTGTCTGTGAGCACCTGAACCAGCCTCTTCTTGAAGGCTTTCAGCTCCAAGGGGATGGCCTTCCGCTCCAGAAGGTTGTTATGGAGCCAGCACTCTGCTGGAGACCAGAGGCCTCTGATCTGCACCTCTCCAAGGTGACCATCCCATCCCGGAAGAGATACATCAGTCACTACTGTAGGTTCTGCATGGGAAAGGGAGGGAGATTCTGCCACCAACCCAATTGCAGTTCAACAGCCACAACTGCAGATCCTTTGCAGTCTCTTCTGAAATCTGAATGTGGTCGAAGAGGTTCCCTTGATGTGGGGCCAACTGAGACCTCAGAACCAGCTGCAGAGCCTGCGTATGCAACCTGGTGTGTTTGGTCGGTATAATGCAGGAGGCCATCAATCCCAATAGCCTCTGAGATAAACTCACTAAAATTTCACTAAGACGAAGGCTGAAAGGTTGGGATCATAGCCTGAATGTCCTGAACTTTCTCTGAGGAAAGACATGAAACCAAACTCTTCAGAATAGCTCTAATGAAGGGGGCATCTGAGGAGTTAGGCGTAACTTCTGGATAGTGAATCCCAAAGATGACAGGAGGTTTGCCATAGTCTCAAGGTGGTTGACACCTACTTTAGATGAACTCACCTTCAACAGCCAGTTGTGGTAGGGGGAAGACTGGCACCTCTGAAGATATGCTGCTGCCACCTCCATCACTTTCATGAACACCCTAGTGGCGCCTGTGCGATTTAAACAGAGCACAGCAAACATAATATGCTAATGTCCCACCACAAACAGCAGGTAGGGTATTTGGAAATAGGCATCCTGCGGGTCCACCGCTACTAGCCATTCTCCATGGTCGAGGGCAGACAAGACTGCCAAAATAAACATTTTGCGTTTTCCTCTAGGAGAAAGACATTGAAAGGGTGCTGGTCTGAATCTTTCTTAGGAACTAGAAAGTAGCAGGAATAACAACCATGCCCTACATCTGGCACAGGCGCCCCCTCGATTGCTCCTTTGGCCATGAGGGCTTACATTTCCTGTTGTAAAATGGAGAGATTGTGCTCAGTCAGTGTCCAGCAAACGGTGGAAGATGCAGCAGGGAAGAAAGGAAGGATAAGGCATAGCCCCAGTGAACAATCTGTAGAACCTACCTGTCTGATGTTATTGCCTGCCAGTGCAAGCAGAATTGATGGTTTCTGCCTCCCACTGGGTGGCTGTGGTACTTTAAGTACACGCTGAAGAGGTTTGGCAGGTTGGGACAGAGGTAGACTGAGCGACCCGTTGACCTTGGTTACAGGGAGCAGTGGGCACCACGACCTCGGCTGTGAAACTGCTAGATTTCCTGTGGAGGCTAAATTAACTGGCTGGTAGAGGGCACCTTGGCCAAAGCCTCAAATGGAGCAGTGGCAGGGTGGGGAGGAAAGGCCCAAAGAGTGTGCAGTAACCCTGCTCTCTTTAAAATGCTCTGAAGCAGAATCAACCTTGAACAGGCGAGTCTCATCGAAGGGCATGTACATCAGGGAGAACTACACATTGCCGGAGAACCCAGTCATTCGCAGCAACACATAGTGACGAATGGCGGTGGTTGTGCCTATGGCTTCCTCAGTGGAATCTGTGGTGTCCAAGCCATCGTGAACTTGGCCTCATCCCAGCTGTCTTGAATCGCCGGAGCGAGAACAGGCCAAAGGGCTTCAGGTATACCTGAGAAGACTTGTTACCAAATCCCAAAGTTTGTGGTAGTAACCGCCCATAAAGCAGCTACCATTAACAGATCTGAGGGCCAGAAGGAAATATGTTTGCCAAACGTTTCTAACCTTCTTAGATTCCTTGTCGGGGGAGGGGTTATTAAATGTGTTAGTATTTGGTCGACTCGGAAGCTTGCATCCCCAGGCTCTCAGGCAAAGGGTGCTTTGTAAGAAAAGTAGGGTTGCATGGAGCTGGGCAATAGCACCTGGCAATTAGTCAATTAACTGGGGAGACGGAGCAAGGGTTGGCCCACACCCCCGAGTAAGGTGTCAGTCAGTGTCTTGTTAAGTGGAAGAATGGGCTAAGATGTTTCCTCCAGTTGGAGGACTTGTAGTAAGACGATGGTATTAACCTTTATGGTGGAAAGTTGGTGGTCAAGAACTTTGGCTGACCTACGCATCACCATGGTGGTGTAATAAATTCCTCTGAGGCCGGCCCAGAGGGTGAGAGGAGACCTGCTTTAGGAGTCATATCAAGCCCACTAGCATCATGTAGGTCACCATACCAATTATCCTGGTAAGGTTGAACAAACTCTTCGCCCAGGCCATAGTCCTTGTAGAACTCCCCCTCACGGTCCCCGACGGCCTTCGGATTAATAGATGTGCAGTCACTGCAGGCCCGGGAGTCTTTGCCTGAGCCCAGGCATACCTGGAGGGGATTTGTAACTGACATTTGTTTGCAACGTCCCTGTAAGGTTTGAAAACTGTTGTATTTGGGAGTGAACCCCTTTGCAAACGGGAAAATATCTTGAGGAAATGTTTCTGAGAGAGGCAAGGGAATTGCCAGATCTGCATATGGTGGGGCGGAAAAAAAAGAACGTATGTCAGCGTGCATGAGTGGTGTCTATAGGAGCCCAGTATGTCCTTTCCGGAGCAGAACGCATCATTATGGAGCCGCACAGCACCACCTTATGGCTCTCGGTCCTACTATTAAAAAGCTTCCAGATCTAGTCTGATGACTAGGGAATATTCAAAAGATGAGTAATCACTATCTATTTTTTAAAAAATGCACCACCCAGCATCTTGACCTGGATGGCCAGTGTAATTGGCATCCCAGATGTCTGATTGCAGGTAGTTGTAAGACCTGTGGTATACCTTAATCATAATAGCATCAGTTTAGTTTTTGTGGCATTGTAGACTAGGCTACTGTCACTTTTCCCTGGCTGTGACATAATGTGGGCTCCAGCAATGGTCTTTGGTTCAGAACATTTGATCGGACGCAGTTTCCTGGGTCATGGAATTCTCTCTGATATGAATAAACAGTATATCTCTTAAACACGTTTTACAATATATTTATTTTAAAAAACATTAAATAAATTAAAAGCTGCTGGTCAAAGACAATGTATTAAATCTATTCAATCAGCAAAGAATTCATTTGACTGAAACAATAATTTACTGTTTTTGTTACTGAAAACTAAAGAGAAACTGTGCCTTCATAATGGCTGCATGCAAGCACATACAGTGTGAAAATCATGCTGTAAGAATTGCAGAACCTGCGAACGTTCCCATCATGCAGTGCAGCGTTACTCACACACTTTAGATTCTCTGCTGCTGACAGAATGATACTGAAGCATTTCTGCCTTTTCCAAGGCTTATTGTTGACTGAAATTGTCTTATATTGTTTGCACTCTTGATATTTGATGTCTGTTCTTTTATATATGCATTTTGTCATAATGTAAGAGCCTTTTCCCCTTTCTTAAGTCTGGCGTTAGCAAGACCTTTTAATTTTGCTAAGATTTTATATATTATATACTTAATGGGGCTGTTAGCCAAACCTCTTCATCCGTTGGTGTTATTTTCATTCACATTTGTCCACCCACTCCAGTGGGACTGTGCGTCGGCCCACTTCAGCCACTGCCTAACTTCAAGGTAAATGACAGCATTCTGCCCTTTCACAAGAAGCACATCAACACACAAAGTAGTTCTCTTATGTGCCAGGGACTACTGTGGCAATACATGGTACATGTGCTTAGAGACGAAAAATTATTTTGATTGCTTTTTTAGTTTTTTTTAAGTTACGAGATCCCAGTAAAAAGCATTTGCAAAAACCATGACAAGCCAAGCATTACCCAAGCCGAACACTGATTGGCTGTGGAGGTGTTAACTCAGTTCTGCGAGCAATTTGACAAGCACACTTTTTGTTGAAGAAAGAGTACTGTGGACACTCTGCCTTGGAGTAGAGCAAGAGGAAGTATGGTCAGTGTGCTTGTGATTCACAAGCAACATCAATCTAAGGTATCCTTCACACTCACGTATCCTGAGTCCAACCAAATCTGGCCGCATATTCCCCTTGGGATGTTTAGATCTCCCCTCAGATCATTAGTGCTCTTAGAAATAGTCAAGATTTTCAGTGTTGAGACATTCCCCATTATGATATTTTAAGGATATCCAAGACCTTCAGTTAAATATTGCGATGACCTCCATTGCGATGACCATCCTGTACAAAAAGTATCTGCTAAAGCCTTCAACATCTGCATCAGTCCTGGACATCTACTGAGAAGGCCAGGAGATGGAAGAGGGAGCTTTTGTTTGCCATTCCATATAAAGCCAGTAAGAGGAGCATGGAAAGGGAAACTAGACTCTGGGATTTAGTCACTTCTCCCTTATCAAAGCTCCTCCTCATGCAAATTATTCATCTTCTGCTACTTCTGAAAAAGAATGTAGTATATGGTTGACTCCATAGAGAAGGGTCAGGTAAACATCTGCTACTTCTGTGGAGGTTGCTAGCTGTACCACCATCATAGAAATGTACATCCAAATCTTATTGAAAGCTAGCGGCTAGGAGTCCTTCCAGTGGAGGACCAGAAAGACAACACGAATGTTCAGAAGTGAATATGTTTTTCTTGAATGTTGTCTGTATGCACTGATAAGAACTGTACAGGTCTGTCAGCTTGTGATGTATATCATGGCCTTTTATGAAAAGCTCCTTCCTGGCTTTGCCTCGCCTCTTTTTCTCTCTGCTTCTCTCACTTCATCTCTCATTGTCGCTCTTTCCTTCCCACTCACCCATTCTCACTTCTTGCTCCTTCCCTTGCCTCTCCACCTCTGTCTCCATTCTTGAATATACCATTTTCTCTTTGAAACACATGCTACTAAATAAATCCAGTACATGAATTCTGAAGCGGAACCCTTGAAGTTGGTTGGTTTGGAGAGAAGCAGATGGTTTCCCAGTACCTGATATAGAATGGTAATGCTCTAGAGCAGGTTCCAGAACACCTAAAGAAAACACACACACAACCTGTTACAGATTTTTTTTTTTTTAATCGTGAGTAGAGAACATTGATGAGATTTTAGTCCTGAAGTGTGCCAACGAAAGTAGATTAAAAGAGAAAGGTTCACAGTGTTGGTGCTCTACCGGATCATCCCATATTTTCTTCGCAGAGGCGAGATGGTGTTCATAGACCTTCAGAATGCATATTTTCACAGCCTAAATTTTCAAGCATCACATGCGATCTGTTATATTTTGACTTGGGCATTCACAGTGACAATTCAGGGTCATGCTTTCAGTCTGAAATGGGCCCCATGAGTGTTCTCAAAGTGCATTGGAGTGGCAGTGGCCCTAAGGCAAAGGGACATCTAAGTTTAACTTTACCAGGACACCTGACTGGTGAAGGCAAGCTCAGCACTCTTTAGGTCAGCTTGCCAGTGGAATTGGCCATTCCAAAATTGTTATTATTTTCTTTTTTTAGCTATTCATTTGTAGATTAACTAGCGTTTCAATTCATTCTCCTGTTGCATGGCGTGCTTTTAGCTATGCTTTAGCTGTTGAATACAACTCCTTTTTCTCCACAGTGGCCTAGTGCAGGGAGTATTTTATAGTAGCCTATTGGTTGTGGGTTATCCAGGCCCTACAGCTGCATAGCAGGCCCAAATCATCACCACTCTACCTCCATACTAGACTGTTGGTGTAGGGTTTTCGTGGCGACACCCGAGTGTTTAGTTTTTGCAAAACATGTTGTACATTATAGCAGCTCCAGTTTGGTCTCATCTGTCCAGAGGACAAACGCACTTGGATACAATTAGTGGTATTTCAACAGTCTGGAAATTGAGCAGGCTGCATAGGCCTCACATATCTATTTAACATCACTATCTTTAAATCTCATCTCTTTACAGAATTAAAGCAAGATGAACTGAGCAGTTTTTATGATAGCAGAGGCATTGCTAGGTCTGCTGCTAAATATTTCATTATGTTGCTAGCTCGATATATACCATTCTAGCTAATCCATACTGCCTTTTCATTTGATTTCTGTCTTTATTGGCTAATTCTGGTCACTTATTCCATGATGATCTTTTCCACCTGTGCAGAAAGTGACATATAAATCCAAGAGATCAATATATGACCTCCGGACAATTGCGGAAGTTGAGGGATCTGCCGTGAAGGCTTGGAAGCGTGCAGAGTGGAAGGAGCAGATCTTAGTTCCAGCGCTGCCACAGTCTGTCCTTCAGGGTTGCAATCTCATTCACATTGACTACTATATTCAAGTAAGTTACACTTTTGCCTAAAGAAAAATGTTATAGCGAGGTTTGGGGTATGTTTTCTGTTTTAACATCATATTTTATTTGTATAAAACCGAAAAACGCAGGACGTTGGAGAGTTTTAGCTTTGTTTCTGCTTTTATTGATTAGGCTTTCAGTGTGAAATCACTGTAAATACTGCTATAGCCAGTGATGACTAGAAGCAGAAAACTAACTTGTTTGGCAACCTGCCTGTTCTCTCTTCTACGGCTGAAAAAGTGTTACTGGAGTGCCAGTATTGTCTGTCAGGCAGCATAATATAAACCCTCTATCCCCCACCCCCCACACAAGTTTTTGTTATCTGTGATACCAGTTTAAGAGTACTGAACCAGTCAGTGATTGATTAGGTAGTGTCCGTCGTAGGCTATGTTTACAGTTATTGTTCCTGGTCCTTGAGGGAGTTCCAGGAATTGTTCATCGGTGTTCATAAACTTTAAATTTCTGATGGATACGTCTAACCACAGTTTACTCACATATAGAATATCACCGAGTACCAGACTGAATCCCGAAAAAGGTTTAAACAGCATTGCTCTCGTCTGCCGGCAGGTGGCATCAGATGGCTCCACGTTGGCTTT
Organism: Pleurodeles waltl; assembly: GCF_031143425.1. Taxonomy (NCBI): domain Eukaryota; kingdom Metazoa; phylum Chordata; class Amphibia; order Caudata; family Salamandridae; genus Pleurodeles; species Pleurodeles waltl. The sequence goes on from NC_090445.1 coordinate 1,607,644,757, forward strand.
GTTTTCCTGCCGAAGTGATGAATAAGACTTATAAGTGCCACCATCACGTCCTTCCTTTCCATGCCTCGTATGTGGGTCTGGAACGCCTCATCCACTTACTTTCCTCTATTGACAAGTGTTTTTCTACAGACAACTTTTTTAAAAATGAAACTACTAGTGTGCAAGGGATCTTCAGAGACTACAGGGTTTAAGCTTATTGGGAACTGTCGAATGCTAATGTCACTGACAGACCCGCAAGAGGTGTGCCTCTTAGGTGTTGGAGGCACAACTCCAGGTTGTCCAAGGAGTGTGTGTTCATGAACCTAAAGCCGACCCAGGATTGTGAAACGAAGCTGTGCATTGCCGAACATCGGACAAGAAACTAGCTTGAAGCAGAGGGAACAGAGCCGTTGCCCCTCTCAAAACCGTTCCTGCAACCGCTCCTCACCGGAGTCCTCGGGTAGGTTGAAGCGGAAGCTCAAGAATCCCATGGAGGACGCGTCCCTATCCTGCCACTCTCCATCGAAGAAGTGGCGAGTTCATCAAAGTGAACCTCGAGCTAACTCCCGAACTCCTTGCAAGTAGCCAACTGCACATTTATCCTGGTGCACCCTAAGATCCTCATCGGTCATCAGCGGCATCGCAACGATCGAGGCTTTTACGGAGGCAGTGTTGCAAAATCTTTTGCATTCTTCTAACTCCCACTGGGATGCCCGGGGTCCCAGGGAACCGAGGAGCTCTATTGGTAGGTTACCACCGGCAAATCTGTTCTCTGTGCCGTCTGACCCTCCCGAACAAGTCTGGTTCCACACTAGTGTTGGCGACAACGCCCACTCCGCCATAGCCACAGGTTTCGACCCCGCCAGAACCAGAGGAGGACTTGTTACTACTGCCGGAGTCCGGTTCCGAGCCGAAGTTGTCTCGGCTTTGACCACAATCGCATCCCGAATTCACACTAATGAACCCGGTCCCTGTATAATCAGATTGTGCAAGACACTATCTTGACAATGGAGCCGCCCTCTTGATCAAAGTCAGCTAGCTTTCGAAGACGACCAAGAATGTTATGAGGGTTATTTACCCCCACGTTATGACTGACATTGGCTCTACAGGAGGCCAGTGGTTTGGATATGGAGTTGGTTTTCCCCCTAATTCTGTGTTAGTTCCCCAAACTTCCACCATCCTCTCAGGACCATTCACAGAAGGCACTGCTTCTTTTGGTGTGTTAAGATGTGCAGGATAGGTGTTGATGCTCTTATTGAGGTTTGGCCTCCTGGACAGGCTTCTACTGAACATTTGCTACTGTTTAATGAGGCTTGAACCGACACATTAATGTGCATCTCATCGAAGGCCGGTTCTTTCCCACCAGTGAACAAGCAGGTGGTGAGACGCCAAAGGCCGGCACTTGGTGACCCTGATTTTTTGACACTACTTTCCCCACCAGACATTCTGGTGGTACAAGCTTCCCACCTCCAATGTGGACCGCAAATCATTCTCTACAACCACCCTACCCCAACCCCCAAAGGGAGGAGTCGAAGAAAATTGAGACATTTGGGAAACCAATGTTTTCTTCGTCCAGCCTTGCCCTAAGGGGTGTCCGTGTCAGTTTGGGAGACATACTCATGCCTTTTAGGACACGGTCAGCAAGATCGTACCTCCAGTCCCAGAAAATTTGTGGCCTCCCTTGCTCAGATTATCAAACATGGTAAGGAATGCAGCCTGGTATGTAATTTGATCTGGCCTAAATACACTGATTGCTTGTGCTGAGCAATTGGCACAAGTTAGTGCTTTGTCGCCAAACATGGGTGACGTCCACTGGATTTTCAGGGATTGTGCAGACCTCCCTTTTATATTTACATTTGGACAGATCTTGCCTATTGGGCGAAAATGCGGAGCCTCTCCACCCCTGCCAGATGGTGTCCTCCTCAATTCTATCATTTTCTGAGGTACTCAAGAGGTTTGGTGTACAGGCAGCTCCAGGGACCCTACATCCCAGTAGCAGGCATTCCAGTCATTTCAGCATCCGCAACAAGGATCAAGCAGATATTGAATCAGAGCTAGCGACCTTCCAAGTCCCCTAACACTGTGACCTCCGCCTCAAAACCACTTTAGTGTGCCCTAAGCAGCGCTCAGCTGCACTGTGGGAGATAGGATCCAGCATTTCCTCCACCGGTGGCAAACCCACCTCTGTTGCTGAAAGATCACTGCTCTCACTAGATGTCGTATGTTGAAAGCTAAATAAAACCAAATATTTTAACCAGGCCTATTATTCGTGTTTTTGTAAACGAAAAGACCAAACCGTGCTTGAACCATGTTTTTCAATAAATGGCAGCCTCCATTACTCAGTTTCACACAGAAGCAGGCAGAACTTTTGGTCACGAGAGTCAATGCTCACGTTGCCAGGGCATAACAACCTTCAAAATTCTGTTCTCGGGTATACGCTAATGCACATTTGGAAAAACTCTGACCGCACTCACACCTTTACAAAACACTACTGCTAAGGTGTACAAGCAAGATCAGAAAACAGTGATATATGAAACCTTTTCAAGTTAGGTGACTCATTCCCACCTTCCTCTATTTGTATTAATTGTTTTTGTCCCTAACTCGAGCAGGTGAATCTGTGAAAGACCCAATGCTAGAGAGGTAAGTTGCAGACCAGAAACTACATTTCAATGCAGTTAGATACATTATAGGTTCTCTGCGATGTGCACTCCGACCCATTATAAGAGACTTTCATTCACTTAATGAAAACCAAACCTGTGCAATGGAAACCTCTGGAGAGAAGCTAAGAGACGCTACACCTCAATTGCCAGTGTTCATCCTGTATCACACTGATGTGGATGATGCACACAATGTATAATGTTAAATAAATGGTTTTCTCACTTTTGATTATCATGTACTACTACAGACGGTGAACCAGGACCGGAGGAATAGATTTCACTTTACACATCTTTTCCCAACAACTACATTGAGGACATTCACACATCAGAGGATCAGCCATCCTGTCAATGCCTGGCCACCGAAAAATTCAAATGCAGTAATCTTTTAGTGGACATTCCAGGGTGACTTTCATGAGCTTTTTCTAGTAGTTGTTCCCTAAAACTTGAAGATGGAACACACTTTCCATCCTTGAGTAATAACACTCAGTCAACCTCCGTTTCTCTGTAAATATGTAAAAAGGTAGAATCTCTAAAGGAACTTTCTTGTGCTTGGGTCAACCCTTCATCACCCTTAGGTCTACCTAATTAAGTATGACTTGTCTGCTTCCAACCATTCATTTTCAGTGATTACACAAAAATCTCTATGCCCTACACTCACTACAGTAGTGGTGTAATTCTCCTTGTCAGTCTCTCCAGGAGCTTGGTGGCACTCTGGACAGAAAGTCAGGAGTAAGAATCTACTTCCTGGGTACAGATTGTACATCAATAATACTCCTGAGGCGAGATGTCAACCTGGCAGTGTGTGCTGTGATAGTCCATCCTCCACCGGGGCAAAAGGATATTTGAAAGGAACGGGACCAAACTTGTGGTGTGAGAAAAGCTGCAAGATGGCATGAGTCTTGTGTTAACAAGATTTGGTAGTAAGCTGAGCAGAGATCTAACGTAGAGAATACCTTTGCACCTTCAAGATAGTAACAAGTTAATTGATAATTGGTAAAGGATAGCAGTCAAAAACTATTGGCTTTCAATGCACCTACGTGTACACACAACCTCAGCTGGTGATCAGATTTGCAGACAATATCAATAGGAGATACCCAGTCACAGGGCTTGACCTCCTCAATGATGTTAACTTGCCCAGTGTGACCAACCCTTTAAGAACCACAAATCAATGTTTACAGAACCTATAAAATCAATGGCTTTACCACTGAAAGACTCAGTTACAGTATCTGCAGGTTCTTTTCCCCTCCTCTTTTAACAGTCTTTCGGAGTGTTCACAAAATCATTCTCTAGTAACTATGGGCCTAGGGGAAACCACAATTAACCATCAAATTGAATATTTTGCCTAAAATAGTAACCCTGCCTAACAGATGACTTTCTGTGCTTAGTTGCCAACACTACCCCCCAAAACACTCCTTCAGTTTTTCTATCTTTGACCAAGCTTTTGTCTTAGAACATACTTAATCAGCCAATTCAGCCTCCGCTGTTATGCAGTCCCAGGCCAATTCTTATATTCTTCCACTCTTTCCCAATCGCAGGGTACATGTGAGGAACGTCCACATCAATAACAGGCTATTGGCTTCTCATTTTTTATAGGGTGACTTTCTTCTTTGGCTATACAATGGTTTGTACTACAGACATCTCCACACTTCAGCCCTATGCTGCTATGCCTCCCCCCGCCCATACTAGGCCTTATTTTGTTTTGGGGGGGGGGGGCTATTTGGGGTAGTTCGCACTTAGGCCAATGTAACTTTTTGTCCACATAAGCTAGCCAAGCCAAATTTGTGTCCTTTTTTCAGCATCCTGGGAATACCAAAGGTACCTAGGGTTTGTGGGTTTCCCTAGAAGGGACTGAGAAATTAGCCAAAATACAGCTAATTTGGGGGGTTTTGGGGGAAAAATGGGGGAAAAAAGTGCTGCAGAAGAAAATGTCTGTTTTTTTTTCCCCCTTGCAAATGTCATCAACGAGGGGTTTGTGGTGCTAAAATAACCATCTTCCCGGCTTTCAGGAACAGACAGATCTAAGTCCTAAAACCAAATGTTCAATGGCATGTGTGGATGTAAATACACATGCTCTGCATACTCCTGCCAGCTAGTGTTATGTCGAGAGTGTTGCAGGTTGTCCCCTTCTATAGCTTTGATGTAAGTGGAATAACTGCGCCATCCAGCGTCCCCAGTAGTAGATGCAATAGTAACGTTTGTGTGTGTGTATCACAGATCAGTAAAAAGTTTTGTTAAGTGCATGGAATAATATCATAACAAATATGCAATTGTAAAATTTGTATGCATCACGGAACAGTTACGTTTTGTTTTTCTTGCTTATATTATACTTGTATTAATGTCAAAATGTGAGCGTGGCACAGACCAATATAATTAACTCGGTTAGTCACCACTTTGGTATACACTTTGGCTCACTGGAGTAATCCAACCGTACCTCACATTGTATAAATATATATCACTTACTGGCGGTCGGCAGTAGGTAGTTATGATAGGGACCTAGTTTTCATGGAAAAAGTGTCTTTTGTCGTGCCTGTAGCTTTGGCACCACTTGACGAATCTTTACGAAATTTTTCCAAAAAAGTGTTACGTTGAGTCTTGTTGTGCATGGAAAGTTTCAGGATAATCTGTCAATTGGGTGCCAAAAAAAGGGGTGGGGGGAAGGGGGTGGGGGCTGGGGAAGGAGGGGGGTCAACATAAGTTTTTTTTTTTCTATGTTAATTCCCGTAGGGAATTTGAACACTGCTGCTCGAACTTCTGGACGAAATTACACCAAATTTGGCAGAAAGGCAGAACGAAGCCTTTTTGTTATTTGGTGTAAATCTGTAACCAAATTTGTATGTTGAGAGGCGCAAAGTGTTCACAAATCCTCCCGATCTCGTCCGAGATCTAATTGGCTGCCAACACTTCAGCCAGCAATTTTTGGCATCCATTTTGAGACACTGCTTCAGCAGAGTGAAAAAAAAAAAAAAAAAGAAAAAAAAGCAAAAAGGGGTAGGATACCGTTACCCTAACCCCTTAGCCTTGGTCCAGGGGTCTCCCCCAGGACATCACCACCAACCCAAGGCTAAACATTTTTTTGTAAAATTCACAGCAAAAATCATGAATATTTGCAAATTTTGCTGTGGATTCCAACAAAAAGAAAAAAGCAAGTGCTGTCTTGTTTTTTGTGCCCCCATCCTCACTCTCTACCCCCACAAACCCCCCTCCCTTGGTTTTGGGCAATGCCACGGAGACATCCATAAAATATAGGAGGTGGGGCGCAGGGGCCCACTCCCAGGGCTTATCAAATCTCCATGGATCGCCACCTCCCTGGGGCACAGCATATTATGTATGAGAGATTCCTGCATGGAACCCCTGTGCCTCGAGGATCGCCACCTCCCCAGGGCAATCATTTTTTATGTATGCGGGTGGGCCCACTGGCCCTCACTCCCCTCCGCACCCCAGGAAACACCACCTCCCCGGGGAGAATGCTGTTAAAAGTATGCAGAGGCCCGCTCTCTTTCAGAAAGCAGGAGCTGTCAAACAGCTCCTGCTTACTGAAAGTGGAGTTTTCATTTCTTTTCCTGCACTCAAACGTGCATTCAGGAAAAGAGAAGAAAACATTGCTATCACAAGCGTGGGAGCTGCTGTTTAACCCCTTCGCTGCCAGGCCTTTTCCCCCTCAGGTGCCAGGCCTTTATTTGGCTATTTGGGGCAGTTCGCGCTTAGGCCCTTATAACATTTTGTCCACTTAAGCTACCCATACCAAATTGCATCCTTTTTTCCAACATCCTAGGGATTCTAGAGGTACCCAGAGTTTGACGGTTCCCCTGAAGGAGACCAAGAAATTAGCCAAAATACAGCAAATATTTAATTTTTTTGAGAAAAAATGGGGAAAAAGGGCTGCAGAAGAAGGCTTGTGGTTTTTTACCTGAAAATGGCATCAACAAAGGGTTTGTGGTGCTACTATCAGCAGCCTCCCTGCTTTCAGGAACAGGTAAACTTGAATCAGAAAACCACATTTTTCAACTCAATTCTGGCATTTTACCTGGACATACCCCATTTTTACTATTTTTTTGTGCTTTTAGCCTCCTTCCAGTTAGTGACAGAAATGGGTGTGAAACCAAAGCTGGATCCCCGAAAGCTCAACATTTCTGAAAGGTAGACAACATTCTGAGTTCACCAAGGGGTTATTTGTGTAGATCCTACAAGGTTTTCCTACAGAAAATAACAGCTGAAATAAAAAACATTGAGGTTGAAAAAAACAGCCATTTTTCTGTAACTTTTTCTTGCGATGTCAGATTTTTTAAAGCAATATACCGTTTGGTCTCTTGGACTCTTATGGTTGCGGATATATATAGGGCTTGTAGGTTCATCAAGGACCCGAGGTACCCAGAGCCAATAAATGAGCTGCACCCTGCAATGGGTTTTCATTCTATACCGGGTATACAGCAATCCATTTGGTGAAATATAAAGAGTGAAAAATAGGTATCAAGAAATCCTTTGTATTTCTAAAATGGGCACAAGATAAGGTGTTGAGAAGCAGTGGTTATTTGCACGTCTCTGAATTCCTGGGTCCCCATATTAGCATGTGAATTACAGGGCATTTCTCAAATAGACTACATTTTTACACACAGTCTTACATTTGGAAGGAAAAAATGTAGAGAAAGACAAGAGGCAATAACACTTGTTCTGCTATTCTGTGTTCCCCCAAGTCTCCTGATAAAAATGGTACCTCACTTGCGTGGGTTGGCCTAACGCCCCAATAGGAAATGCAACAAAGACACATCACATTTTTACATTGAAAACTGACGTGTTTTTTGGAAAGTGCCTAACTGTGGATTTTGATCTCTAACTCAGCCAGCAGCTAAGGAAACCTACCAAACGTGCATTTTTGAAAACTAGACACCTAGGGGAATGCAAGATCGGGTGACTTGTGGGTCTCTCACCAGGTTCTTTTACCCAGAATCCTTTGCAAGCCTCAACATTTGGCCAAAAAACAGTTTTTCCTCACATTTCGGTGACAGAAAGTTCTGGAATCTGAGAGGAGCCACAAACTTCCTTCCACCCAGTATTCCCCCTAGTCTCCAGATAAAAATGGTATCTCACTTGTATGCGTGCGCCTAGCGCCTGTGACAGGAAATGCCCCAAAACACAACATGGACACATCACAATTTCCCAAAGAAAACAGAGCTGTTTCTTTTTTTTTTTTAACAAGTGCCTAGCTGCGGATTTTGTCCTCTAGTTCAGCCGGCACCTAAGGAAACCTACTAAACCTGTGCATTTTTGAAAACTAGACATCTAGGGGAATCGAAGATGGGGTGACTTGTGGGGCTCTCACCAGGTTCTGTTACCTAGAATCCTTTGCAACCCTCAATTTGGCCCAAAAAACATATTCCTCACATTTCAGGGACAGAAAGTTCTGGAATCTGAGAGAAGCCACAAATTTCCTTCCACCCAGTGTTCCCCCAAGTCTCCTGATAAAAATTGTACCTCACTTGTGTGGGTAGGCCTAGTGCTCACAAAAGGAAATGCCCCGAAACACTATCTGGACACATCAAAATTATCAAATACAAGACTACCTGTTTTTGCAGGGGGAGGGGGCACCAGCGTTTTTGGTCCTGGGCTCAGCAGCCATATAGGGAAACTTACCAAACCCAACCATTTCTGAAAACTAGACACCCGAGGGAGTCCAGGGAGGTGTGACTTGCGTGGATCCCCCACTGTTTTCTTAGCCAGTATCCTGAGCAAACCTCAAATTTAGCTTAAAAAAACATTTTTTCCACATTTCTGTGTGGGATCACCACACTGGGACTAATTTCCTACCACCCACCATTCCCCTCAGTCTCCCGGTAAAAACGATACCAAACTTATGTATGTGGGCCAAGTGCCTGTGACAGGGAAGAGCCAAAAACATGCTGAAATTGAGGGGGAACCAAAGCTGGTCCAAAAGGGCAGTTTGAGGGAGAAAAAAATTATAATTTAGGCTGGCAAGTGGGGCAGAATTTTTATCGGTATTGATGAGGCAGTGCTGGGTGGTAGGAATTTTGTGGATTCCTGCAGATTCCGGAAGGTTCCATCACAAAAATGTGGAAAAATGTTTGATTTCAAGCAAAGTTGGAGGTTTGAAGGGCATTGTGGGTAACAAAATGGTGTGGGGTGAATGTGAAGCGCACCACCCTGGACTCACCTAGATGTTCAGTTTTCAGATGTGTCTAGGTCTTGTGGATTTTTCTACTTGGCAGCGTCCCAAAGTCCAAAAAGTGCAGCCCTCACCATTCCAAGTGGGACGATTTTGTAAATGTAAAACCCCAAATAATCAAATGTCCTCTTGCTTGCCGTGGGATAAGATGTTTTAGTGTGTGGGGGGAAAGCTGAAAGACTGTTACCCCCGTTCATTTGGGGTGGGGGGCATAACCATGCCCATACTGGGCCACCACCCCGCTATTAGTTATTTATTTATTTATTTATTTTTTAATTCCCTGGCATCTAGTAGACTTTCTGACTTCCCCAGGGGCAGATCCACCTAATAAAAATCGCCCCCCAAGGGGGGCAAAAATTGCCTAAAATAAATTTGCCTTCCAGGGGAACATCCCTTGCCTAAAGGGTCGCTCCCCTCATGTGAAATTGACAACAACAACAAAAATCCCTGGTGTCTAGTGGTTTCTGCCATTGGCCTAATAAAAATAGGATTAATTTTGCCCCAGGGGAGCAACCCTTACCTAAGGGGTCGCTCCCCACATATTAAAAAAAATATATATATCCCTGGTGTCTAGGGGTTTCTGCCCCCCCGGGGGCAGAAACAGCCGTAAAATAATTTGCCCCCTTGGGAGCGACCGTTGCCCAAGGGGCCGCTCCCCTTCTGCATAAACAAACAAACAAAAAAACTCCCTTGTGTCTAGTGGGCATTTCTGCTGCCTGATCGTGAAATGCTGAGAAAGACATCAAAGGAAAGGAAAGGCCTTTTCTTTCCTTTGATGCCTCTCGCGGCCCCTCCACGTGATCGGAGGAGAAATGCTGGAGGAGTAGGCCTCTGAGGTCAGCGCGCAATCATGAGATGCCATCAGACGCCATGGGGGGGTGGTCAGGGTGTGGGCGGGGTGGAAGGGGAAGCGATTCCTCTTCCATTCCTGCCCTGTGGAGGGCCAATAGCAGGACGAGCTGGTCTTGTCCTCGGCACCGGGCAACCGTAGCAGAGGGTGTGACCAGCTCGTCCTGGGCACCCAAGTGGTTAAAGCCACTCCCTGCTTGCAGGAGCAATGCCGGATCCCGCAGGATGCGAACAACCGGCTAGGACTGTGAGGGACTTGAGGCCTCAAAGCCTCCGCTGTTCTGTCACTTTCTGTCATTATTGCAGTGGTCTCTCCGTACAGTGACTTTAAAACGTCACACTAGCGAGATGTTTGGATGGAATGTTTGGTTTTGATGCACACCAGAACAGTCTCACGTCTAGCCTGCTGATAAAGCTCTTGGACTGCCAGTCAGTAGGTTGAAGGTTCAAAGACTAGCATTTAATGGCAGTGTGTATTTATTTACTCTCGTTTTGAATGTTAAACATTCCTTGTGATGGAACATTTATGTCTTTTTCTCCATCACCATCTTTAGCTTGAATGTCATTTAGCTGATTGGACACTGCGTAGTAAGGAATCACCTCTGGCCTAGTAGTTAAGGTCTTAGACCCTCACACAGAATGTTGAAAGTTCCAGAACAGGTGTCAGTTGTCATTTCTCAGCTTTAAATTATTTTCAACTTCAAAAATTTAGGGTGTATATAGTAAGGTGATCTCTACTCTTTCAAATAAATATTTTTTCTGTTTGTCAGAACATTTCTTATTGTAAGTGGTGCGTGGTTGGTTGGTTATAGGTAGTTGGTTGCATGGCCTGGCTACAGGCTAGGCCCTGTAGCCAACCCCAGCCGTGCGCAGATTAACATAGTAATTAAAATTACTTTTTGTATTAAAAAAATAAAAATTAAAAAAACATCAAAATTCACTGAAAAAACAAAGGTTATAAGGACGGTACAGTTAGGCTCACATTTTAAATGTACATAACAATAAATAAAAATAAGCTGTTATAGTTAGTTATTTCAAGTAACTATAACTTGGGCCCCTGCTAATTACCCAAGATATTACAGCACTCATGACATCATTTATAACATCATTGATAATATAACTGTAAGATTTGTTGAAAATATATTCATAAAAAACTGCATGACAGGGTCGGAGTTATAGTTATCTTAGTGCAGAAGTTAGTTTCTTGATGTAACTCTTAGATGAATTACTATGGTTTTGTACGTGTAAACTGTGCGCCTACCTATAACGTCCCTTTAACCTTTTCGTTTTTTAAGTGAATTTATATATATATAATCTAAAAATTACCTACTGTGGTCGCCAATAGGCAGCTATAGTGAGGACCTAGTTTTCATAGGAAGTGTTTTTTGTTTTGCCAGTAACTTTTGCTCCGTTTGACAAATCTTCATGAAATTTTAAAACTAGTATGCTGCTGTTTTGAAAGTTTCTGAGTGATTGGTCAAGTAGGGGCCAAGGAAAAGAGGGGCCACAAAACACTTTTTCCCCAAGCAATTTCCCATAGGGATTTTGAGCACAATTACAGCCCAAACCAACAGAATTATACCAAATTTGGCAGAAAGGTAGCACTAGGTCAAGAAAAAGCCGTTTTTGTGATATGGTGTAATTCCATTCAATAGTTTTCGAGATATTAAATGAAAACCAAATTTGTATATCTAGAGGCTCGAACCTGTCGTGACCCCATCTGATCTTGTGCAGAGATCTGATTGGCTGCCAACACTTCCACCAAAAAGTATTGGCAGCCATTTTGGGACTCTGACTCAGCTGAGTCCCAAAAAAAAGAGAGTACATGGTAGGAATATCTTGACCCTCTAAGCCTAGTGCCAAAAGCATTTTATGTATATTTATTTTGTTTCTTAAAAAAAATAAAAGAAATGAAGTCTTCTGCACTTGTTCATAATTTAGCCCCCGGATGGGTCAGGTCCCCGGGGAATGAGGAGTTAATTAAAAATAAAAAATAAAAATGGCTTGCACGGGGCCCCCTTCTTAGGGATCTTTTGAGCCCTGGGGGCTACCACCTCTCCGGGGCCTTTTTACAGATATTGGATGTGGCTGAAGCCTCTCCATTGAGCGCTTAGGAGCCCCAGGGACTACCACGTCCTGGGACTTGATTTTCTTTTTTTGTTTATTGTTTTTTTAATGGAGAGTGATCACGCAGAACCCCCGCATCTGTTGCTGCTGGATGCCACAGGACCACCACCTCCCTGGAGCTAAATGTAAACATTTTGAAAGGGGGGCTGTGCTGACACCCCAAACCCCCCTACTTCCCGGGCTGTATACTGACCTGTGGACCACCACCTCCCAAGGGCATGCACTGTGATATTAGAGGGGGGCTGTATGGACCCCCTCCTGGAGCCATTAATGGCCCTGGGAACCATCCCCCTAGGGCGGGCTCCTGCTATCTCCTGATATCAGGCGATAGCTATTTGCTTTGCCAGGCGAGAGCAAGCACCAGATCTGCTCCCAGCAAGCAGGAGCTGTAATACTACTCCTGCTTGCTGGGAGCATAGTTTTCATCTTTTTCCCCTCTTGCTGTTAAGCGGGCAGGGAAACAGGTGAAAGGATTGTAACTGCTTGCATGGAGCTTCATTTCTTGCAGTTCCTTTCATGCAGGGACAGTGCCGGCTCCCCCAGAAGGCGGGAAGCCGGCTGGGACCATGGGAGAATTCAGGCTCCCCCTGTGGTCCCCATCAGTGTACACTGGGTGCCCTGGATGGGCCCAGGGCACCCACATACTAGTGGCTGGGCTCTAGCAGATGAGGTCCCCAGGGCTGTAATCGGCCTGGGGAATGGGGCCCGAGGGCTATAATCAGCCTGGGGTGGGTGGCCTTCACACCTTAAAATAATGGGGCAGGGTCTTGGGGGGAGTGGGGGGGAGATGGGCCCCCAGGGCCAACATTGGCAAGGGGAGTGGGGGGGCTCGCTGTCCCCTTCACTTTTTAATAGTTGGCTGGGCCTCTGGGACGTGTTTCCCGGGGTCTAAATTGGCAGGGAGTGTAGCCAAATGGGGATTCTGCCAGGTCCTGCAGTCCATCCCCACTGTGGTTGCTGCGGGGTTGAGTGCTCATGGAGGGTTGGCCGCAGGGCCTGGCTGCACCTCCAGCACGTAGGACGTGGGGTTGGGTACTTATAGGGGGTCGGCTGCAGGGTCCGGCCTTTAGTTCTGCACACCAGTAATTGGATAAACGTAAAGTCATTAAATATTACTTCACGTTTAAAAAAAAAAAAAAAAAAAGAAATTCACTGAAAAAAACAAATGTTACAGGGACATTATAGTTAGGAAATAGAATTAAAAAAACACTGAAATGCACCTAAAAAAACACAAAGGTAATGGGGTTGTTAGGTTCAGCTTTTACACACACAAAACCATAGAAATTCAGCTGATTATGCCAGATATTACATCACTCATGACATCTTCTAGAACATCATTGATAATATCAGTGTAACATTTGAAGTAAAATCGTTGAGGCAATAACTGTGCATGGTGGGTAGCGTGAGTTATAGTTACCTTAGGGCTCAATTTAGCCAAAATTGAACAGATTTTATCTATGAAGTTGTGAAAGTACTCCTTAAATTTAGCTGTGGAGGGAGACTATATTGATTTCTCTCTAGGTGTAATGGTGGTGTGCCAAAATGGAGCATGTGATTATTTGACCTCATCTTGTATATAGCTGGACTTGGCTGAAAGTAGAGCTTTTCAACTTTGACTACTATTGGAGATGTAGGTTTACTCCATTTAATTTCTGTCTTTTCTAATTTTCTTTTTTGCATTCCACCATGGAGGCCTTTCTTTGACCAGAAGTTAAGGCAACAAAATGGAAGCAAAAGACATTCCATGCACTAGATTAAAGCCCCTTCTTCGTTGGTGGAACTCTCCTCCAGGCTCAGTGTGTATCATGCATATAATGTACATTCATTTGCCTATGAGCTGGAGACACTTTTACGTCTGATATTAACCAATACCTTTGATTTTTGGTTTTTAGGTTCTGAGAGGCCCCAGCAGTTTCCTCACAACAGTTTTGGAAAAACTATGAAAAAACAAAACCAGCGTTGACAAAGCCAAAAAGCTGATATTCAGACCTATTGACTTTGCCATTGTTAATTCCACTTTCCCCTGCCACAACACACTGACTTGAACTGTGCTCCAGACACTTAAGAATTCAGGGGTGTCCCACTTAGAAGTGGTTTATCTCACACTGGTGGTGTAAGCATGGAATCAAGATGCATGCCATTGTGCCAATTTTAGGAATTTGTGTAGGGTATTTTACCAAACTACTGCTAGTTGCCCATAGGGCCTGGAACAAGGTATATTTTCAGTGGCAAATGCATACCTTTCAACCTCTTGACTTAAAATTGCTAATCATTTGAAGCCTTTTGGAGGGTAATCCTGTTAAGGTAAACAGAGTACAAACTTTTTGGGATGGTGTTTAAGGTTTAAAAAGTAAGAAGTAGCCTCCATCAAAATCTATAAAGATGTTTTGTTTGGTGGGTGAATACCAGTAAAAAGAGGGTAACATCCACCAAATGTAGGTGTTTTGACAGATATATGCCATCTGTCCAGCATGTGATCATAGGTTATGCTCTTTTTTTTGTGTGATTGGAGATACAAAAAAAATTGAGCACAGATGTAGCATGTTGAATTACATCAGGCCCACAAACCCTATAGGGAACGTTCATGATTACTGGATGACTTTATCAGTGATAGTATTTAAAATGTCTTGACTGATGTAATATGTGAGGTCGTAGCAGTGCATGGCGGAGGTGCAAGTTGTAGTCAGCTCAGTAAACTACAACTGGTGAATTATTATATATATTTTTTTTAATTTATTTATTTATTTAAACTGGTTTTTTTTTACCTCATCTCAGCACCCAACTATGACTTTACTTCAACCTTTGTGTTTTTTTCCAGGTAATTTCTGTGTTTTTTTTTCCATATTCACACCTGAACATGCACACAACACCCTCAGCATACTCCCAGCTCTCAGGCAGCCTACCGCCAATGACACTTTGGCAGTGTGTAGGCAGTGGTTGTCCTTGGGGCCTAGCTTCTGGCCAGTTCTTAAACCAATCTGCTACGACTTCTGACAATTCCCGCTGCCCCCATCACCAGCACCACCACCACCCGTTTTGACATAGCGCAACGTGGTCGACCATAGGGTCCCACCTTTGGCCCAGTCCTCTGCACAACTTTGCCATGGATGGCCTACTGCCCGCTGAGTACAGCATTTGGCCGTGCACGGCAAAGGGTTTGCTGCACCCTATACTCCACCTTCCTCTGCTGCATGGGCATCCAACCTCCATTTTTTTTAAAAAAAAATGTAAAACTTTTTTTCTATTACTCCCACCATATCTGACAAGCAAACATCCACTCCGTGCTGCTGTGGTATCATGCGAGCTAACTGTGGGAAACCTGCTTAGTACAGCAGTACCATGTTACAGCAACTCCTGCAGGAGTTACACATTACCTCACAGTAGGACAGTCTGTGCCCCACAGAAGTACTATGATACCTTCAGCCCAGTTTTTCTAAAGTTTAATTTTAACCTGCTAGAAAGGGGTTCCTCTGCCCCCTATGCCTTTAAAAAAAAAAAAAACTTTTTCAAGACATGAGGATTGAGTCCCCAGGTCCTGTAATGGCAACCACAAAATTTCTTTCAAAATTGCACCTAACTCTGGAGGCAAAGCACCCTCTGCCAATCAGCTGGCCTTGTTTTTTTAATTTTGAGTACTGCGTGATTCCCACTGAGTGAACAGTCCAGATATACAATACTTTTTAACCCCTTCATTCCCAACCCAAGCCCCTCTTTAAATTCTGATTCCTCAAACAGCTCAATACATTTGCACTAACATAACAAAAAACATTATTTCTGAGTGAAGGTCTAACTTTCTGCCACATTTGGTGTAATTCCATAGTGCCATTTTTGCTATATCAAAGAGCGAAGTTTCCTATGGGGAATTAACATTGGAAATCTACGTCTTGGCACCCTCCTTTGGTTTCCATGGGTGATAGGCATAAACAATTACATTTTAAGGTTCTTGTACCAAATGTACCACTCACCGGCCAAGTTTCATTGATTCAACTTTTCTTCCAGCCCTGACTATATATATGCAGTGTAAACTGTTTCCATTGAACTACTTAATTTAGCAAAGTGTACTTTTCTGCCTTGGCATGCAAACCTTTTGGGTGTAGCTGATGACTGCTGTCCAAAATTCTGATGTCCCTTTTTCTCCATTGCTGGCATTCCTTTGTTACAGTTAAGAGGCTAGCTGCTGTTGTCCAAATGATAAGTTGCCATGGCCTGAATGAATGGGCAAGCAGCTAGATTTAAGGACAGGTTGAGCAACCTAGCTGTCTGTAACAAGTGTGCAGAGTTGTCTCCCTGCAACCGCCAGTGGCACACCCAGAAAATATTGGGACCTTTACACGCATATTTCTGTAATAACTGAGACAAATCACTATTTTTAAGTTTAAATATGGGTTGGATTTTGTTTAGTCTATCTTTGTTCTGGTTGCTGAATGAAATTTAACTCCATATGGGTTGATGCCTTGAGGTTCTTTCATACCCTTGTATTGGGTTTATTGGAGTTATTCATTCAACCTTATAGGGCCTGAGTCTTTGGTGTTCACAATTCAATATATAATGTGATTGTTTACATCACCATGTATGGGATGCTGTATAGACCTTGCTGCGTCTGGTTGTGATGTATTTCATTTTAAATTTGATAAGGATTTTTTTAAATTGAACTAAAGGAGCTTTATCATGGTTGAGAGTGAGGACCATCAGTTAGCAATCTGTTTTTCTACATTTTTATCTCCAGAAACTGCAGCCGGCCCAGGGTTTCAGACACTGACAAACACTAGCTGCTCTGGGAAATTAACCACCAGCTATCTCCCAGGTACTCCTAACTATGCTTTCACCTCTCAACAACCTGTTGGACAAAAGTATATATTGCCTTATTTGCACCACAAAGCATTCAAATGGATAACAGCTCAGGTGTTAAAGATCTTCACTTCTTGCTAGTGTGTTGAGACCCTCCCTCCTGTTTGTTTAGCAGTTAAAGCAGAGTCAAACCACCCAGTGATCATAAGAAGCAGGCAGTTTACTCCTACTTTTTATTAAAACACAAAAAGTTAATAAATAAATAAATCATCCCATAGGCCTTCATACTGTAACAAATAGGTCCCGAGCAAACTCTCCAGTTCAGCGTTGGCATTCACCCGTACCAAATTAAGCCCCTGCCATTCATTTTCCAATTTGGCACTCCGGACTTCTTGTTAATGGTGGCGACCTTCTCGAGATCACTTGGCTGATCCAGGCCCACTTTCACCAGATGTTATCTGACATTCAGGCAACATTAATGATTGATAATCTGGATATCCAGCAATAGGGGCTGTCCTTGACTCAAAGGTTACTGACATGAGCGCTTTGGGTGACGGACTGTTACACATACCCCTCAAATTTGAACAGCTCCAGATGACTCCTTACCCTATCACTATAGAAGATTGTATGTACAACTAATCATTTAGAATCGGTCTGTCCTCACACAACACCTCACGATCAGTATAGCATTTTAAATATTTGTGCTCCACTTGAGATGGTATCACCTGTAAAGGAGTATACCACTTTGGGAAGAGTATTTGTAGGGATATCTACTTTCTGATGGATACCTCTAACCACATATTCCTCACCTTGGGATTTGCTCCTAAGCTTCAGACTGGATCCAGGAACATTCAAAGCAGTTCTCCTGCATGTTGCTAGGTTGCATCATGCAGCTGCTCTGGTCCTGAAGTGACGAGCAGAGCCACATATAAGCTCAACTCAGAGCTAATATCACTTCCTTTCTTTCCACACCTTCAGATATGGATCTGGAGCTTCTCCCTGTTTTTTGATCAAGCTTTTCATCAAACTGTATCCAATGTGAAAGAGAAATGTCACCTTCTAAAGCCACAGGATTTAAGGCGTGCAAAGACTGTTGCAAACACATTTCTTTGACAGACACAAATTATGTCTCTGGCTCCTGCAGTAATACGACTGTGCCTGTGGTGATTGTGCCCAGATGAAACCGAAAGCTATACATGAACGTGAAGCCACTCTCTACATCACCAAGCCCCAAAAAAGCTCTGTGCCTTGGCCAGTCGAAGTCAAAAGGAAGTTCCTGTTCAAGATGTTGTTCTCGTGGCAGGTTCTCGTCGAAGTCTTCGGGGAAGTCAAAGAAGAAATTTTAAAAATGGGGTTTCTGGTTGGCTAGGGTATGTACCTAAGCCAAGCAGAACCCACCACTCTAGTCAGGGCAAGGGAGTTACACACCCAAGATAACCCTGCTCACCTCCTTGGTAGCTTGGCACGAGCAGTCGGGATTATCCCTGAGGCAATGTGTAAAGTGATTGCACAACCCACACAACACACTTGACGCAATATGTGCACCACAAAGGAAACACAACACCAAGTTATATAAAAATAAACTTTATTTTACAAAACAACATTAGACCAAACACATGTCCGTAACACCCTGCTACACAAGCAGTTGTCAGAACATGACTCAGTCACTAATAGTCAGCAAAAGCCAACAGTAGTCACACAAAAATATGTAGGTTACTGGTTTTCCTGCACCATAAGCAGTAGTCAGGTTATTGTCATTATCCCCAGCAATGCACAGGTAATAGTAAACACGTTACCAAAAATGCTCATGTCCTAGTAAGCACGTTACCCCAAAATGCCAGGATATTGTCATAAATGAACCATCATGACTGCACATATCATAGAAGAACACATTGTCATAAATGCCAGGACGTTATCATAAATACAGAGAAGGTGCAGCTTTCAATAAGCACAGTCTGCCGGCAGTGCATACACTCCTGCACGGCCTTTCCACGAGGGGTGGTATCGCAATACACATGAAGTAGTGCGAGAGCTCCTGCACTCCTCTTAAGGGTAGGGCGATAAATTCCGTAGTGCATAAATACCGCTGCACGCCTGCTTCGTAAAATGTCCTCAGAGGATTCCACTTCCCGTCTTGCCATTTATGTTCAAGATGCCCCCAAAAAGGTATGAGAACATGGGGAAGCCCCCTATTGGGCCTCCCGACACAACAGCACCGAAACAGGGCGAGGGGGCCACTGCCAATAGATATGCAGCCAGACTCTGTATAGGGAGGCCTCGTGCCTCCTCCAAGGACTGCCTCCAGACCAGCAGGGGTCTTCTCCCTCTGCCCGACCGGCAGGCGTCCTCCTGCAGAGTGATTCTTGGTTGCGCGGCAGCAGGGTTCATCACACCTGCCCGGGCCACGGCGAGTTCCTTCCAGGAAGCAGCTCATGCAGGTGCCCGGGGGGGCACTTTCCCAAACGCCTCGGCTTCACAAAAGGTCGAGAAGAGTTTCCAACCAGTTCCAACTGGTTCTAGGAGTGTCCCCTCTCCTCCAGCACAGGCTCCAGACATCAGTTGGGGGTAAACAAGCCCTTTGTGTGAGGGCAGGGCACAGCCTTTACAAATGCAGGTGTCACCCCTCTCTTCTCAGCCCAGGAAGACCATTCAATATGGAGATGCATCTCTGTGACACCTCCACCCTCCCTGTGTACAGGCTGTCTGAAAAGTATACACAAAGCCCAGCTGTTACTCTGCCCCAGATGTGGATTGGAGTCAAGCTGCTAAACACCAAAGTCATAAGCGCAGGCAAATGCTCACTCTTTAGAAGTGGTATTTCTATAATGGTATAACCTACACCAGTAAGCGGCATTTCTCTCTACTATTACAACCATACAAAACATGCCTACGCTACCCCTCACAGATCAGACAGTACCCCCCAGACATAAGGCAGGGCATTTCCAATGCAATCCTATAAGCAAGGCAGCACTCACAGACGTGAGAAACCAAATAGGCTGTTTGTCACTACCAGGACAGGCCATACAACCAGGCACATATCATGCCTTCCACATACATAGCACCCTGCCAATAGGGATAGCTAGAGCCTAACTTAGAGGTGACTCACATGTAGTAAAAGGGGAGTTCCAGGCCTGGCAAGTAAACTTAGATGCTAGGTCCTTGTGGCAGTAAACTGCACATGCAGGCCCTCCGCTAGCAGGCCTGAGACAGGTTTGGAAGGCTGCTTCTGTGGGTGGTGCAAGCAGCACTGCAGGCCCACTAGTAGCATTTAATTTAGAGGCCCTGAGCATAGAGCTACCACCATACAAGGGACTTGCAGGTAAATTAAATGTGCGTTAGGTGTAAGTAAATCATACCAACTTCAGAAGGGAGAGTACCTGCACTTTAGCACTGATCCGCAGTAACAAAGTGCCCCGAGTCCTAGAGCCAACAACAAGAGGTCAGAAAAAATAGGAGGAGGAAGGCAAAAAGTCTGGGGATGACCCTGCAAAAAGGGCCAGGTCCAATAAGAAGCATAAAAAAATTAAAGCGGGAAACAGTCCTTTCCTGCCACTCTCAAATTCCAGAGAGCATGAAGGCATCAATGTGCCCTCTGATCTTGCTCCCGATCTCAAACTGATATGATTACATCTCTGTTCCCAATGTACCCTGACTTTCCAGGTCACCATGTGACGTTGCAGCTTATAAAAACCTTCAGGGAGGCTGTTCTGCACATCTTTGGCACTTTACTGGTTTCCTCTTGTGCACCCATGGGGCCCCAGGACCAGTAGGGGCATCTGGTCAGACTTCCACCAGCAGAGCAGCTCCCTGCACTGTCTGCCTCCCTTTTACCCACATCGGGTCCAGCACTGACTGAATGTCTGCTTTGTTGCCATGCCATGCCCTGCGCTGGTCCAACTACCAATGCCAACACTATATAAGGATATACAGTTTACAGTGCTATCCAACTCTGAATTGAATATGCCATAACCTTGACCAAAGTTGTTCCACATGGCTGCTGGCAGGCAACTTCTTGCCAATCTCTCTGATGGATACCTTGCCCATACCCATGGTAGGGCCCAGACTTTACATAATTTATTTAGCACAGATTCTGAACTACGTGGATGATTTTGTCCACTCTCCACCTGATACTGGGCTTGTGCCTTCCCCTCCACCCCCACCCCCCCAAACCCACATCTCCAGCTCCTGGTACAGAGAAAAGCACCTCTATCAGCTGAAAGGCAGCTGAAGTATTAGACCTAAAATTGACGACCATGGAAGTAAAAACCAATGTTTTGACCAAAGTTTTGCAACCTGACGAGGTTCAACAAGTCACCTACTGACGCCATTTGTGGTACTTGGGACAAGCCCTGTCCAGGACTGCTAATCACCTTCGCCCTGTGATCCTGCCTTCCTCACAAAGCATCCCATTTCAGAGAGTCTAGTGGTTCAAGCTTCCACCAGCAGTGTCAACCTAAGTGCTTTTCCTATCACTTTCCCAAACCGTGAGTCCAAACAAATAGAGACTTTTGGCAAAATAATTTTCTTCTCCATGAACTTCACTCTAAAATAGATCAATAGCAGTGGTCTTCTTGGTAGTTATCCCGGCACTTTAGGATATGATGGCTCAGATTTTGCTGTTTTTTCCAAATGACATACATGTCTGTCAACCAGGCTATACGATGCAGCAAGGTTTGTGATATCCTCAGGATAGGACACGACTGATTGCCAAGGACGTGCCATGAGGGTGGTGTAGTGATTTCTCTTGCAACATCCAGGCATCTTTAACAGTTATATGTTGTCTTTTTGGAAATCAAGCAGACTGTGCCAGGGCACTGGGATACTTACACGGGGCTGAATAGTACCTGGTACCGCCCTAGCCATACTGAGGTTGCCACAAGTGAGTATGAAAGCAAACCACAGCAAGCCGGAGGAGAAGGGGGGCTAGGAAGGGGACTCTGGCAATTTGAACCTGCCCATTGTTGAAGGATGGTTACACCAGGTTCTGATTGGCAAATGCAGTAAACTCTGGTAAATTAAGCAGATCAGTATTTTCTCTGATGTGATCTTCTAACCTTACTGGATGGAAGGAACCTGAGGGCTAATCCCTGGATCAAGCTTAATGGGGATGAGGAAAGGTTGAAATGAGGCCTCTGAACTGCGACCCTCTAAAATGAAGAACCAAATTAGTACACTCGCAGTAAACTGCTTGAGGCCACAGCACCTCCTCATACACACCGGAACATGGGACCCTGGCACACAGGCCTTCATAGTCTGCGCAGCTCCTAGATGAGCGAGGAGCCAGCCTGTTCTTGCACTTTTGTGAAGCGCCCTTACAGCCACAGCGAGATTGTGATAGGGGGTTGCAGGTCTGTCGTTTTCATCTCTGTACAGGCATCGTGAGTTCCTGATAATTTCCGCCTCTTCATAGTTACTGTAGAGGTTTCCTCTTTTTGTTCATGACAGACCCCTCCTTTTGCAAACTAGACTTTACAGCACTTTTGTGACCAAGGACAAAGTTCCCAGAGACCAGGAGGACAACAAGGACAATGTGGATCTTATTCCTCTGCCCTTTGAGTATCTGCATCAGTGAAACCACTTTAGTGTGTCCTTTCCAGTACACAGCCACCCTGTCAGAGGCAGGATTTGATATTTCCGCCAAGGGCAGCAGGCCATCAAGTTGAAGTGGGTCCTACAAATGTCAGCTGGTGCTATGACCTTTTTTTCCTTTCTACTCCAACATACCTTCAGCAGCCATCCAGGTGACTGTCAGTGAACTGCCTGTCATATAACCGGACGTGCTGGCCCTTTTGGCCAAATGGGCACTTGAAAGAGTTCTAGCCTCGTAAGTAAAAAAATGGGAGTTACTGCCACTAGTTCCTTGTGCTGAAGAATGAAGGCTTTCGTCCTATTTTAGATCATTAGCCTCTCAATGCCTTCCTGCAGAAGGACACATTCAAGATGTTCATGCTCTCCCTGGGCCTGCCTGTCCTGCGCTCTGGATGGTGGTGTTGGACCTGCAGGACCCTTTTCACATCCCTGTCCTGGGGGCCTGTAGTTCACGGTGGGCCAAGAGCATTTTCTGTTTACAGTACTCAGTTTGAGCTAGCTAGTGCCTCTCACATGGTCACATCACAGCACATCTACAGAGGTCAGAGTTACCATCTTTCCCATCTCGACTACTGACTGTTTAAGGCAGGCTTATCGCAGGAAGCTGTGAACCACCTCCAGACAAAGGTGAATCTCCTAACATTGTTG
Organism: Pleurodeles waltl; assembly: GCF_031143425.1. NCBI lineage: Eukaryota > Metazoa > Chordata > Amphibia > Caudata > Salamandridae > Pleurodeles > Pleurodeles waltl. The sequence continues at coordinate 1,607,667,572 of NC_090445.1, forward strand.
AAGTTCATTGTCAACGAGTCACACCAGACTCCTTTATAGATGCTCCCTTTCTTCTCAGCCATTCGTGGAAACTGTGGTTTCATACCTTTCATCCAGAATGGAAAGTCCAAGATATTGATACGATCTTGATTTTTTGACCTCCATCCTTGATCTCAGTGCAAATGACTCTAAGGCTGATGGGATTGTTGGCCTCCTGCATCCTGCTGGTATCACATGCCAGAGGGCACATGCAGCCCTTGCAGTGGGACATAAAGCACCAATGAACACAACATCAAGAAAATATGTTGGATTGTATTCAGATGAAACTGCTGAAAATCTAAAGTGGTGGTTGCTGGATCATGATTGGGTAAGTGCCAGGCCCTTTTCTTTACCACACCCACAGCTGATGGTTGGCACCCACAGCTGATGGTTGTCACTGATGCATCACTACTGGGTTGGAAAGGCCAAACCTGGAGTTGCAGAGGTCAGTGGATTCTACTCCACTTCAGCTTGTTGAAGTTGAGGGCAGTTTGCTTGGCGCTGCCCACAATCTAAGGAAAGCTGGTGCTCGTGTGCAACACCATTACCATGTGGTACTGCAACAAGCTAGGCTGTATGAGGTCCTGGACCCTGTGCCAGGAGACCAGATGCCTGTTAGTGAACCACCTGGCCTGATCTTTACACACCTTTAAGCTCTGCTTCAGGTGGCTTGCGGATCACAAATGCCAATTACTCTCTGAAGTAGCATAGGCAGTCTTCCAGCTATCAGGAGAACTGAGGCGATCTTCTTTCTACTACAGATAATGCACAATGTCAGACTTCGGGAGGATGGAGTTTCAAAGCAGCTTTTACTTGGAAATGCTTTCCATCTAGATTGTAGCTCATGAAGGAATAGCCTTGGGTACGGTTAGGCAGGCACTATGAAGTCTACTTATCTCTTTTGACTTTCCTGTGGTTGCTGGATCAGCATATTTTATTTAAATCACCAGTTGCTTACTTGCTGTTCAGAAGGCTGATCTGTCTGTTCCTACACTTGTTGTGTTGGCTTCAGCATCCAAAGATACAAAGCAGGTTTACCCCATTGGAGTTTGTACAGATTCAGAGATTCAAAGGGAAGAAAATGAAAAAAAAAAACTATGGAAGAAGGTAGCTGTTGTATAGGACAAGCTTCATTTGGTCCATTTAATGCACAGTGTGACCTGTAAAGTAAAGGAATTAACAGAGTTCTTGTGCAGCACACTTGCCTGCAAAAACAGTGGATTCTGTTACTCAATCTCAAACAAAGAACGATGCAGACATTTTAGTAGCAATACAATGTTGAACGGGGAATGGCCTGACTGATTTCCTTCTAAATATTTCTATACCTTGTCTAAAGAAAATGTTCCTACAGTTTTTATACCTGGAGTTGGAGATGGACCTATTCCTAATGATCTAATTAAGGCATCTCATGCGGGGATAGCTTCAACTCATGCTGGCATTAGCACTACTGTGTCTGCTACCACAATGATCCTGGTCACCATTTTGTCAAGAGAAATCTCTTGTACAGGATGGTAGGCACAATACTGTACAATAGCCAGCTCTAATAAGGACGAAACAGGTCTTGAGTTGCTTGTGTTGCAGTTTAGGGATCGGCCTGGTCTTCCTGTTGGAGTTGGGTCAAGACTGATTTGCATACAGCTGGGCCCACACTTTGGTAGCATGGTGTGCACGTTAACAGTGGATTGAGATGCACCCCGAATAATTACCAGTGGCTGAGATTAATTCAAGCATTCCATACATCACTTTTTTGTGCATACTTAAGTACACAGCCAGCATCACTGACTTTATAGCCTTGCTCCCAAGTACATGAAACTTGAACATATAATTCTGCACAAGACTACTTATGCTTTCTGAAAGATTCCTCCCAAACAATTGCTTGAAGCTTTCAAGTGGAAAAGATCCCTCTTCCACTCTCTGGATAGAGAGCTTAACTCACAAATTTAGATGCAGTGCTGCTTCCTTACCTTTTACTTCTTTCTAAATCTGGCATCTGTTTCTCTTTTGTCGACGTACATTTGGCTGTTATCATTGCCAATGCAAATGTCCTTCTCAGTCAATTTTGATTGCAACCGTGGGAATAAAAAAAAACAGCCTTATATCGTTTGTGAGGTTTCCCCCAGTTATGAAACTATGACATTCTTGTAAGTTAGACCTGGTGTTGTTCAAATTAATGGGATGGTATCCCCAACCCCCCTCCCATCCCGCTCACCCCCCACTACACTCCCCCCCCACCCCCCAAAAAACAAACATTTGCCTTCACCCCTCCTGTTTTCCTAATTTCGTTTTTGTTGCTATTAGTACTTTGTGCCCTTTACCACAGCTAACTAGTGGTAAAGTGCCAGTGCTCTCTCCCTAAAACATGGTAACACTGACTTACACCTGATTGGCATGTTTAATTTACTTATGAGTCCCAAGTATACAGTGGTACAGGCCCCTAGGGCCTGTATATTAAATGCGACTAGTGGGCCGCAAAACTTTGTGCCACCTACTACCGTGCCATGTCTCAGGCTTGTCCTTGAAACTTGCAGAACATTTTTAATCTGCTAATTCAACCTGACAAAATAAACTTTTGCAGGCCTAAACCTTCTTTTGTAATACATGTCACATCTAGGGTAGGCCTCAGAAACCCATAGGGTAGGGTGCATTGTATTTAGAAAAGTAGGACACATCATTTTAACTTTCTCATGTCCTGGTAGTGAAAAGCTCCTAAATGTGTTTCACTACTATATCTCTCCCATAGGATACCATTGGGTTACCTTAGAGCATTTAATACGTGCTACGGTTTGATTGGGAGTAAGTAGAAATGTCATGTTTGGACTCAAATGAATTGTAATTTAAAATCCTCATTAATGGTAAAGTTGGATTTCAAGTCACTTTTTGTCACAATTCTGGGAATGTCACTTTTAGAAAGTTTACTTTTTCTTGCTCTAACCATTTAGTGCCTGCTGCCAGTGCCCTGAGTCACGTGACTGTGAATAGCTTGGCTGTTGGGCTTTGTGTATTCCTCCCAGACAGTGAGACAGAGGGGGACTAGATTGTTGGCAGGATGGTTGTGGGGTGGGCTGGAGCTGTTCCCTGCCCCACTTAAATTTTAAAGGGCTTGTCTCCAGCACACAGAATGGAATCTCACTAGTCTTCTGTCACCCCTGACTCCTTGGAGCCTCGCAGGGGAAAAGAAGAACTTTCAAGAACCCGATTATGGGGGTATCCAGGATGCCCCACCATGTCGAAGGCTGGCACCAGGTATATATATTGGACCCTCACAACAACTTTTCAGTACACTCCTGGTCGTGTGGAAGACTCCAGAAGGACTCCCTGCTGCTTGAGACCTCCCTTGTTTACCAGAGGACTGCCCTGCTGCTAGATGCCTGCGTAGCTGCGTGAACCCAGGACTGCCAGTGTGATTCCAAGGGCAAGTTGCATGGCCTTCTGTGCGAGCTACAGGGACATACCTTGGCTCCAGAGAACTTGAACCCTGTGCCTGGCCTCTTCTGGAGTAAGTCCTAACCCCCAACTTATGGCTCCACTGTTCCTGGATCCTGGAAAATTGTGTTAGAAGTGCTGCTCCTGCCTAACTCTAAATGTTCGGAATTTTCACCAAAAACTGCCAGATGAACCAACAGAAGACCAGGACCTACCTGCTAGCCTATCCAACCAAGGTGCATCGTCCTTCAGCCTGACTTCGTGACAGCTACTGCTACTTTCTTCACAGCAAAAAATCCTGTTCAGCTGGACCTCTGCACAATGGTATCCAGCCTCATGGAGCCCTTTTTGGCTATGTATTGCAGCTTAGTATCCCTGTAGGATTTCAACTCCCAAACAGTTCTTTAAGTCCAGAGGTAAAAATCTTACCCCGGGCTCAAAGACATAGGCTTAAAGGCATCTGGCTCCTTTCTGGTTGGATATTCACCTTCTCCATGTCTGAGCTTTTTCCTGCTATTGTCAACGGCTTCACATTGGCCTCGTCCAGCACTCCGTGACTACGATGACTCCTTCTCAGACACAACCTGCTGCTTTTCCCCGCTGAACTCTACATTTTTCTGGACTTTTCTTCAAAATTTCTTTTACATCCAAAAGTAAGGTGAGACAGGGCTCAATTAGCCTCATGTATCCGACCAACACTCACTTGCGGTCAACTTTAACTTTTGACTTTGGCCTGATTTCACGTGACCCAATACTCACAGTTGGCACCAACAATTCATAATTCCAGTTTTACTGATTAGACTTTGAATCAAATCCGTATTGTACACAGTTCTTATTAAAATGGCAAAAAGCTATTTTAAAAGTAGACACTGCAATTTTCAACAGTTCCTGGGGGAGGTAAGAACAGTACAGTTTCAGAGGTTAGTACCACACTTACGGGTTCAGCCTCCGGAGCATAGGTAGCCCACCGTTGGGGGTTCAAGTCAACCCCAAACACCCAGCACCAGCAACACAGGGCCGGTCAGGTGCAGAGGTCAAACAAGAGCCAAAATAACATGGGCGCCTATGGAAACAGGGGGAACTCTGGTTCCAGTCTGCCTGCAGGTACGTACCCACGTAGACCGAGGACAGACCAGGGGTGTTTGGAGGAGTATTGGAGGGGCCCCAAGTAGGCACAAAAACCACACCCTCAGTAGCACGGGCGGCCTGATGCAGTGTGCAAACAGGGCGTTGGATTCTCAATAGAACTCTATGGAGGGACCTGGGGGTCACTTAGGCGCTAGTCATTGCTGCACCAGTGTTTGGTTTCTCACAGGCCTGGGGGCTGCAGGTGCAGTGCTTCTCTAGGTGTCCGATATCTTCATCCCAGGGAGTTGCGGCCAGGGGGGTCCTTGGGATTCCTTCTGCAGGCGTCGTACTGGGAGGTGCAGGGCGGTCAGCCCAGGTGGACACGTCGTCTGAGTCATCTGGGGGTCCTCTCTAGATAGTTGGTTCCTCTGGACACGGGCCAGGGGCTTCGGGTGCAGAGTATTGGGGACTCACGCTTCTGAAGTGAGGTGAGAGTCCCTTTAAAGATGGATGTCTTCTTCTGGTTAGGTAGAGCCAATGCCCATGGGAGTTCTTGGTCCTCTGTGTTGCAGGCAGTCCCCTGGAGGCTTTTCAGGGGTCACTGATCCTGTAGAACGCAACGCTTTTTGGTTGCAGGGTCTTTGAAGCAGGAGACAGGCCGGTAGGGGTGGGGCCAAGTCGGTTGTCATCTCCTTCTCTTCTCTGTGGGGTTTTCAGCTCAGTAGTCCTTCTTCTGATGAGGTCATCAGAAATCTAAAGAGCCTGGTTCAGGGTCGCCCCTAAATACTAAATGTAGGGTTGTGTTAGGGTTAGAGGGCAGTAGCCAATGGCTACTGTCCCTGAGGGTGGCTACACTCTCCTTGTGCCCACTCCCTCTGGGAAGGGGAGCACATCCCTATCCCTATTGGTCCTAATCCTCCAAAGCAAGATGGAGAATTTCTCAAGGAGGTGGTCACTTCAGTTCTGGTCACCTTAGGGGTGAACCTAGCTGAGGGGGTGATTCCTCCTTGTTTTTCTCATTATCTCTCTGGACTTGGCACCAAAAGTGGGGGCTCATCTGAGGGGCGGGCATCTCCACTATCTGGAGTGCCCTGGGGCATTGTAACACCAGGCTTGAGCCTTTGCGGCTCACCAACAGGTGTTACAGTTCCTGCATGGGGGAGGTGTGAAGCACCTCCACCCAGGACAGGCTTTGTTTCTGACCACAGAGTGCGCAAAGGCACTCACCCATTGGGGTCAGAAACTTGTCTGGAAGTGGCAGGCTGGCACAGACTGGTCAGCCTTGCACTAACAGTTGGGCTAACATACAGGGGGCATCTCTAAGATGCCCTCTGTGTGCATTTTTCAATAAATCCCACACTGGCATCAGTGTGGGTTTATTGTGCTGAGAAGTTTGATACCAAACTTCCCAGTATTCAGTGTAGCGATTATGGTGCTATGGAGTTCGTGTTTGACAGACTACCAGACCATATACTCAGTCTGGCTACCCTACACTTACAATGTCTAAGAATTGACTTCAACACTGTAGGGGCATAGTGCTCATGCAGCTATGCCCTCACGTGTGGTATTGTGCACCCTGCCTTAGTGCTGTAAGGCGTGCTATAAGGGTGACTTACCTATGCCACAGGGAGTGGTTTGTGTGCATGGCACCCTGATGACTTCTCCCCACCAGCACACACCAGCTGCAAAGCAGTGTCCATACACTGAGTGAGGGGTCTCTGAGGGTGGCATAAAACATGCTGCAGCCCTTAGGGACTTTCCCTGGCCACAGGGCCCTTGATACCAGGGGTACCTTTTACAAGGGACTTAACTGTGTGCCAGGGCTGTGCCAATTGTAGAAACAATGGTACAGTTTTAGGGAAAGAACACTGGTGCTTGAGCCTGGTTAGCAGGGCTCCAGCACACTTCCAATCAAAGCTGGCATCAACATTAGTGGCGGGTGACCATGCCAACAGTCATTTTCCTATGATTGCATTCTAAAAATGCTTCCTAAATCCCTCTGTATTGTGAAAATACTTTGGAAATGTTAAACACAACTTCTACTATGCATACTTGACACTATCCTTTTGTCTTTTCTACCCACCAGGTTTCCATGAAGAGCCCAGAAGTGTCTCTTGTTCTACCAATAGTTATTGGTAATATTGCAGTGAATACTTTGCCTCGGTCTGTGGCGTGCTCTGCCCCATGTCTGCCCTCTGCTGTTATGCCAACTGCACCACCAGAGGATGAGGAAGTCGCTGGAGGTTATCACCCAATGGACAGTGTTTCGATTCCTACTAAGAGCCACTCTCAACAACAGTATTCTCCCTTCAGCTATGCACCTGGATTAATCTTCCCGGAAAGCAGGACTGAGGCTGATCCCAGTGGTTCCCCTAATCACCCCACACTGTGTCTGTCTACGGGAGCAACAGTCCCATACTATGCTGAAGGAGCTGTTGTTCCCATACCCACTGCCAACTCCCTCATCTTGCCCCCGGAGTACAGTACATGGGGATATCCATATGGTAAGTGCAGACACTTTGGAAGGGCACCATGTGTTTAGCTGCTTTCTGTTTCCAGGGATCATGTGTTTTCACCACTGTGAATTTTTGTTTGCCTATTCTGCATTTTTCCCAGAATATCTTATTCTAGGCTACGATGCTGTCGTTGGATCAAATGAAGCACTGATTTGTCAACAGACTTTTGAGGTCATGGAGCCACAGAGGCACAATGTAATGATTGCCATCTCAGGCATTCAGGAACTTAGAACCAGTACACTCTTCATAATCCAACCTTTACCCACTAAACTATATGGTCAGCAGCAAACTCTGCACTTTACAAGATGATGAAATTTGAGATCGTCATATGGTTCCTAAGGATGCTCTTAGTAGATGATCGTAGGTATAAATGGTTTCATCTCCATAACCTTCTAGAAGGATACAGTCAAGACTAGAGGTGGCTTAACTTCGTATGCAAAATTAGATGCTCAGTATAATGAACATTCCTATATTGTGTACCGGGTTGTGACAAAGGCATGCAAGCTGCAGAAAGTTTTTATCTGATTGAGACTTGTAGCTGCAGATTCCTTACCTTTGAATTCCATGTGTCGACTTCAAATCCGGAATCTTTTTGCTGAGCAATACCCTGCATTTTTGGATGGTGTTGTTCAGATCTGCATGCGTTGTCTAGCTCCGTGTGGCTTTGTCCGCGTCGTTGGAGCAGTCTGTGGTGTCACAATCGCCTATAAAGGCACCACCCAGGCGCTCGTACCTCAGTTCTTTTCCTCCCGCACCGATTAAGAGCAGGTCCCGGATGGAGCTACCCTTTGCATTTTTCAGCATGCCTTTTTCAACCGTTTTGTGTGTCTGTGCGCCGAATGTCATCTAGGAACACTGGGTTTAAGCTGTGTGGTGCTTGCTATTGTGCCATGTCGGTGACGGACCCCCACCAGGTATCTCTGGTGCCTCAACAGGGACCATGACTTAGTCGTGCTCCGACTGCCAGGCCATGGCCCCAAAGACTTTGAGAGAGCGGTCTCTAAAGCTTATGGTGACCCAGCCATCGACTTTGGTTGGCGTGACTCCTAGGAGGTCATGGGACTGCTCCGGGAGCCCCAAGTCCCCTCTCTCTCTCTCTCACTCAAGGTCCTTGAGGCACTCGGAGAAGAGGCAAAAGAAGAATTTGCTACGCTTGTTGGCTAACGAGGCATCACAGGAACATTGACGTTCCGAGCACAGTTCCGCGGAGCCAATGCCAGGGCAGATTTCGAATCAACCTTATCCGGGAGCCAGAGCGACACCCGCTCAAATTAAAGACTTCTACGAAGCCATACGCCTCATTTTTTTGCGTGCTGGCCTGGTGGGTGTCTCTTCGGGCCACGCGGGGACAAGCAGGGGCCCAATCGGATTCAACGCTGGCGACTTCCACACAGTCAGCCTCCTCTGGTACCGAAGTGGACATCGACACATCCCCTCCCCACCACCACCCACTGGTGGTGGGAGCCCCATCCTCATTCCATATAATCCGGAGCCTGAAAGACGTCGCACAATGCCGATTCCGACTTCGACAGCCCCGACGCAGCTCAGATCAATGCATGAGGCTTATTTTGATCAGCCAGGCACAGGTTAGGAATGGGAGGGGTTTGAGGATCCTTTAGAATATAGATTAGAGGAGCAGGACTGGTATGGGGAACTAAGGGAAGGCAGTGGTACTTCAGATAATTGGCATGCTCTTGCCTCCTTCAGTGGCTATGGTTGAGGGAGCATCATACGCCATGGTGGTGCGTAGAGTGTCTGAGGTCTTGGACTTGGAGTTGCCTCCGTTGCCGGTCAGGACTAACATCCTGACAGAGGTGCTTCACTCGGGGATTGCTAAATCAGAGCCGATGTTACCCTTCAATGAAGTCCTTACTGATGTCCTGCTGGGGAACATGGTCCAAACCCAGCACAGTGACTCCTGTAATTACGACAATTGGCCACCACCATCGACCAGCTCCTACAGACCCTAGTTTCCTCACCTCACACCCCACTCCGGAGAGCTTGGTGGTCCAAAGCCTTAATTTCCTGTGGTGCCTTCCCTTCTGCTCCCACAGATAGTGAATCGAAGAGGCTGGCCCAACTTGGGAAGATGTTTTCTTCCTCCACCCTGGCATTGAGGTCTGTAAACACCTCATGCCTGTTGGGTTGTTTTTCCCCATACTTTATGGGACACAGTGGCACAGGTGCTGCCCCAGGTCCCGAAGGGCATACAGGATACTCACGCAAGCTGTCAAGGAAGGAAGAGATGCAGCCAAGTTTACAATTCGGTGTGGTTTGGACATGACCAACTCACTGGGCAGGGCGATTTCCTCAACAGTGGCCCTTCGTCACCACGCCTGGCTCCGTACCACTGGCTTTTTGGGGGATGTCCAGGCACATCTGATGGGCATGCACTTCGATGTCTTTTTGGAGAGAAGGCAGACTTGGCGATTGAGCGGTTCAAGGACTCTTGAGCCACGGCCAGATCCTTGGGCCTCTCTGCGCCCGCTCACCAGCAGTCTGCTTATCACCCCTTTCGAGGCTTCGGGAGGGGCGGGGTACCATGCCAACCACAGGTCAGCCACCGTCCTCCAGCTTCACAACATCCAGTGCAAGGACGAGGTCGAGTTACTTTCAGACCTGGAGGGTCTAACCAGAGGTCGGCCACCACCCAGCGCCCCCCTCTTCTACAATGCCCAAGCCCTCCTAGTATGGTTCTGCAAGACCACATGCGCCCAGTTGGAGTAAGGATTCAATTTCATCTCCCTCACTGGTGGTCCATAACATTGGACAAATGGGTCTTGCTGATCATACAGAAGGGCTATGCCCTCCCCTTCCAGTCTTTCCATCCCTCTATCCCTCCATTGAAAGAACGGCTAATGGAGGATCATTTAACCTTGCTCCACGTGAAAGTTACGTCTCTCTTAGCTAAGGGAGCCATAGAAAGGGTCTTGATGTCAGAAGTAGGCAGTGGTTGTTATTCCCACTGCTTTCTGATTCAAAGAAACAAGAAGGGTCTTTGCCCTATCTTGCATTTAAGGGACATTAATCTCTTCCTCAAAAAGGAGAAATTCAAGATGCTCACTCTTGCTCAGGTCTTGTTTGCTCTAGACCAAGGACAGTGGATGGTAGAGTTGGACTTGCAGGATGCGTATTTTCACATCCCCATCCTGCCTGCCCACAGGTTTTACTTGCGGTTCAAGGTTGGTGTAGGAAGTTGGCTCTGTATGTACTATTTCAAAGTAAGAAATAGCATGCACAGAGTCCAAGGGTTCCCCTTAGAGGTAAGATAGTGGCAAAAGAGATAATTCTAATGCTCTATTTTGTGGTAGAGTGGTCGAGCAGTAGGCTTATCAGAGGGTAGTGTTAAGAATTTGTTGTACACACACAGGCAATAAATGAGGAACACACACACTCGGACAATTCCAGGCTGTTGGACCTGGCTTTTTGACAGGGACATCCCCAAACTTTTTGCCTCCTTCCTCCTATTTTTTCTGACCTGTTGTTGTTGGCTTTTGACCTCTGGGCACTTTACCACTGCTAACCAGTGCTAAAGTGCATATGCTCTCTGGGTAAATTGTACTACTGATTGGTTTATCCATGATTGACTATTTAATTTACTTGTAAGTCCCTAGTAGAGTGCACTACATGTGCCTAGGGCAGGTAGATTAAATGCTACTAGTGGGCCTGCAGCACTGGTTGTGCCACCCACCTCAGTAGCCCCTTAACCCGGTCTCAGGCCTGCCATTGCAAGGCCTGTGTGTGCAGTTTCACTGCCACTTCGACTTGGCATTTAAAAGTACTTGCCAAGCCTAGAACTCCCCTTTTACTACATATAAGTCATCCCTAATGTGTGCCCTAGGTAACCCCTAGAGCAGGGTGCTGTGTAGGTAAAATGCAGGACATGTACCTGTGTAGTTATATGTCCTGGTAGTGTGAAACTCCTAAATTCGATTTTACACTACTGTGAGGCCTGCTCCTTTCATAGGCTAACATTGGGGCTGCCCTCATACACTGTTGAAGTGGCAGCTGCTGATCTGAAAGGAGCAGGAAGGTCATATTTAGTATGGCCAGAATGGTAATACAAAATCCTGCTGACTGGTGAAGTCGGATTTAATATTACTATTCTAGAAATGCCACTTTTAGAAAGTGAGCATTTCTTTGCACTAAAATCTTGTTGTGCCCTTCAATCCACGTCTGGCTAGGTTTAGTTGACAGCTCCTTGTGCATTCACTCAGACACACCCCAAACACAGGGTACTCAGCCTCACTTGCATACATCTGCATTTTGAATGGGTCTTCCTGGGCTGGGAGGGTGGAGGGCCTGCCCTCACACAAAGGACTGCCACACCCCCTACTGGGACTCTGGCAGACCGGATTGAGCTGAAAGGGAACTTGGTGCATTTCTTAGAGACTCTTTGAAGTCACCCCCACTTCAAAGGCACAACTTAGTATAAAACAGGGCCTCTGCCCTACCTCATCAGACACTTGCTGGAGAAGAAACTTGAACCAGAAACTACATCCTGCCAAGAAGAACTGCCTGGCTGCTCAAAGGACTCACCTGTCTGCTTTTCTACAAAGGACTGCTGCCTTGCTGTTGGCCTGCTGCCTTGCTGAACTCTTGCCTGGCTGTAAAAGTGCTCTCCAAGGGCTTGGATAGAGCTTGCCTCCTGTTCCCTGAAGTCTCAGGACCAAAAAGACTTCACTCTTCCTCTTGGACGCTCCGTGCGCCGAACTTTTCGACGCACAGGTTGTTCCGCGGCAAGAAAAACGCCGCACACCGACGCTGATCAACGCGACGCCTTCGGGACGACCGAGACTTTGACGCACGGCCTCGCAAGGACAACGCCGCCCGACTTCCCGGGAGAAATCGACGCGACGCCTGCCGTGAGATCAAAACTTTGACGCACGGCCTCGCAAGGACAACGCCGCCCGACTCCGCAGGAGAAATCGACGCCTGCCGTGAGATCAAAACTTTGACGCACGGCCTCGCAAGGGCAACGCCGCCCGACTCCGCAGGAGAAATCGACGCGACGCCTGCCGTGAGATCGAAACTTCGACGCGCAGCCCCGCAGAACGACGCGCAGCCGGAAAACAAGCAGGAAAATCCACGCACAGACCCGGGACATCTGGTAATCCCCGCGACCCACAGAAAGAGACTGTCCGCACGCCGGAAAACGACGCCCGACTTCCCCGCGTGGAAAATAACGACGCAAGTCCGTGTGTGCTGGGGAGAAATCGACGCACACACCCTTTTTCTACGCACCTCTTCCTTTGTGGCCCTCTGAGGAGATTTTCCACCAGAAACCAGGTACTTTGTGTTTGAAAGAGACTCTGTTTACTTTCTAAAGACTTAAGACACTTTATATCACTTTTCAGTGATATATTTACAAATTCATATTGCAACTTTGATCGTTTTGACCTGAAGATACCCAGATAAATATTATATATTTTTCTAAATACTGTGTGGTGTATTTTTGTGGTGTTATGCTATGGTGTTGTATGATTTATTGCACAAATGCTTTACACATTGCCTTCTAAGTTAAGCCTGACTGCTCGTGCCAAGCTACCGGAGGGTGAGCACAGGCGGATTTTGGATTGTATGTGACTTACCCTGACTAGAGTGAGGGTTCTTGCTTGGACAGAGGGCAACCTAACTGCCAACCAAAAACCCCATTTCTAACATTGGTGATCAGCGGTGAGGATAGGACTTGTGTTTGTGCAGTGACATACAGTAGCTAAGTATTTCACTACCTACCCACAGTTGAAGGTCAACTTGATTTTTCATCTTTTTTGGCTCTTGGTTCTCTGATGTCCTCCTGGATATACTATTGATATTTTGGACTTTGGATTTTGGTTTTTGCTGATAAGATCTTATCAAAATGGGATTGTGTACCTACTCATTCTTTGTTCGTACTGACCACCTCACTAAGGCTGACCTAAGGAAGCTTTGCAGACAATGGGGCCTTCCTGTAGCAAGGAGATCTACTAAAGCGGAGATGCTCCATCACTACATAGTCTGGGGGGAGGAAAGATGGGCAGAGAGAGAGGCAGCAAGAAACCAAATGACTAAGTACCCCTCAGATGAGGAGGAGGACTACGCACATGAGGAGGAAGACTACTCAGATGAGGAGGAAGACTACTCAGAGTTGGACAGTGACCCAGAAATAGATGAATGGCTCCGAAGTCAAAGGCGACAGGAGCAACAATTAGAGGAGTATCTTGCAGAGGTTGAGGCAAAAAGACTCTTAGCCCTGGAAGAAGAAAAGATTGCAGCTCAAGAGCTGAGCTGTAAAGAGCTGAAACTGGAGGCCGGAAGGGCTGAGTCCAGTTCAGATGGTGGCAGCAAAAATCTTGCTTCTGATGGATACAACTACCTGTGGATTCCTCACCTCATGAATACTCCCATGGCGCCAGCATTCTACGGAAATCTTCTTACTAGTCTCTGCACGTCGACGAGGACGTCACTGTCTCGCACGCGACGCCGTCTGACGTCATACAGGCAATAAGAGGTCCTCGACGACGTGCGGACGTCAGTTCCCTTTTTTCCGTGCATTCGAAACGGTTATCTTCGAGGGAGCAACTGTTACTCTTGCGGTTACAGTGTATATCTTGCTGCGTACTCTTTCTCTGTGGAAATAATGTCGCAGAGAAAGTCTGGATTTAAGCCTTGTCGTGAGTGTGGAGGCAAGATGTCGGTGACGGATCCTCATTCCGATTGCCTTTGGTGTTTGAGCTCCGACCACGACGTCTCGACTTGTGATTCGTGTCAGCACATGAATCCGAAGGCCATTAAAGAACGCGAGGCGAAGCTGTTTATGGCCAAGTCAAAGGAGAAGCATCACAAGAAAAAGTCTTCTCCAAGACATCGGCGTCATCGAGACTCCCGGCGCCGTAGAGAATCTCGGCGTCATTCAAGGGAGGCTCGTTCCAGGTCTCCGGATCGGCGCCGGAGGACATGGGAGGTCAGCCCCACGGTGACGCCGCATCCTTCGACGCCGTTGCTCTCTCCGACGTCTCCAACTTCGCCTGGACAGGCGTCGGTGATTGAGGTATTGGAGCCTCAGGTGTTTTCTCCGGCGCAGACGCCGAGGCCGGCGTCGGGGTCGCCTCCGAGTCAGGCACCCCAGTATCCGGCTTTTCCCACCCCTGGAGCCGATAGTTCCGCATTCTTGAATGCGATGTATGCCATCTTCCAACAGATGGCTCCAGGGGGTGCTCCGGCTGGGCCTTTGGCCTTTTCTTTGGGTGATCCTGCGCCTCTTCGGCCGGCACCCTTTATGCCCTTTCTCCCGTTTGGGAACGTGGGCTCGGCGCCAGTGTCGGCGCCGGTGGCCGCTCCGATGGCTTCGGAGGGATTGGCCCCAGGGATTTCCATCCCGTCGACGTCGAGATTTCGGCCTGTGACTCCGGTGGGTCCATCCGTTTCATCTGCTCTTCAGTCGGCGCCGAAGTTACCTGTGGCGCCGGATGCGGCGTCGGTGGCTTCGGAAGATCGGCGCCGATCTCCGACTTCGGCGGAGGTGTTGTCGACTCCGCGGATTGAGCAACGACTGCATTCAAGGAGGCGTGCTCTCCGGGTACTAGAGGAGCAGGAGTACCAACGAGCCCTAGAGGAAGGAGAACTAGAGGACTCGGGTGATGGGCTGCGTGGACTGGAGTCGGACAGTGGGCTGGACACTTCCCCTGAGTGGGACCTTTCGTCCCCGGGGGAATATACCGAGGAAGCTGCTTCCTTTCATACAGTGGTACGGAAGGCAGCTAGTTTTTTGGACCTGCCTTTGCCGGTGGTGGAGGCGAAACAAAACCTTTTGACAGAGGTGTTGCATCCGGCCTCAGCCGTGGCGGAGCCTCTATTACCTTTTAATGACGCTCTGCTGGATCCGGTTTTAGAGGTGTGGAAGAAGCCGGCATCTTCCCCAGCAGTTCACAGAGCCGTGGCCAGGAGGTATCGGACGGCTCCAACTGATCCTGGTTTCCTATCTAGGCACCCTACGCCGGAGAGCTTGGTTGTGCAGGCCTCCTGTTCGTCCAAATCAGCGCCTGGTTCTTTCCCGACGGTGCCTGGGGACAGAGACTCAAAAAAGCTAGAGGCGCAGTCGAAGAAGATTTTTTCGTCCTGCAGTCTGGCGTTAAAAGCCACTAATGCGACCTGTATCCTGGGGAGGTATATTCATGCTCTGATGGATGACATCTCCTCTTCGTTTACAGAGCTTCCCCAGGGTCTTTTGGATCTTGTCTCTGATGCCCAGGCTGCTGCGACCCAAATTATCCAGACGGGACTGGATACCACCGACTCGGTAGCCAGAGCAATGGGCACAACTGTGGTGGAAAGGAGACAGGCCTGGCTACGTAACTCGGGCTTTTCGGCAGATGTACAGTCCACATTGTTGGATCTCCCGTTTGATGGGGACAAACTGTTTGGGGCTAAGGCTGATTCGGCCTTGGAACGTTTTAAGGAGAGCAGGGCCACGGCTAAGTCGTTGGGACTCCAAGCTCCTTCTTCCACGGCCTCTTCCAGATTCTTCAGGAGGTTTCGTGGATTTGGGCGTGGCTCTTCCTCCTCTTCCTTTCGGGGAAGATATCAGCAACCTGCCTCTTCCCACCCCTATAGATCTTTTAGGGGGAGGGGTAGGGTCCGCACCAGGGGAGCCTCTCAGCAGCACTCTGCCTCTTCCTCATCCTCTGGCGGGGTGCAGCAGGGGAAGCAGCCTTAGGCTTCCACCATTTCCCACTCACTCCTCTCCTGTAGGGGGAAGATTACAGCATTTTCTCACCAAATGGGAGACTGTTACGTCGGACACTTGGGTTCTCAGTGTTGTGGGAAAAGGCTACACCCTTCCCTTTCGGGAGTTTCCGCCCCTCATCCCGCCCCGCCCTTCGTATTGTTCACAAGAACACCTCCTGTTGCTAGAACAGGAGGTGGAAGTCCTCCTTTTAAAGGGCGCGGTGGAGTTGGTCCCGGAGCAGGAAAGGGGTCAAGGAGTTTACTCAAGGTATTTCCTGATTCCCAAGAAGGATGGTCGTTTGAGACCAATTCTGGACCTGAGGATCTTGAATTGGTTCCTCAAGCAGGAAAAGTTCAAGATGCTGACCCTAGCACAGGTGCTTTTGGCGTTGAACATGGAAGACTGGATGGTGTCTGTCGACTTGCAGGATGCTTACTTTCATATCCCGATACTCAAGTCACACAGGAAGTATCTCCGGTTTGTGGTGGGATCGCAACACTACCAGTTTGCGGTCCTTCCGTTTGGTCTTACTTCAGCACCTCGAGTCTTCACGAAGGTGATGTCGGTGGTTGCGGCAGAGCTCAGAAGGAAGGGGATAGCAGTATTCCCTTACTTGGACGATTGGTTGATCAAAGCCAAGTCCCCGGAGCTTGTGTTGCGTCATCTGCAGTCAACAACCCAGTTGTTGTTCGACCTGGGCTTTTCGGTGAACGAGCCCAAATCTCACCTGGAGCCCTCTCAGCGCCTCCTGTTCATAGGGGCAGTACTGGATACGACATTGGGTCGGGCCTTTCCTCCGCCTCAGCGGATTCAAGATATTCAGGATTTGGTTCCAATGTTTCGAAACGGAGCGGTAGTTCCAGTCCTCAAGGTCCTTCGTCTGCTCAGTCTTTTTGCCTCCTGCATTCTGTTGGTCACGCATGCTCGCTGGCACATGAGGGCTCTTCAGTGGTGCCTCCGAAGGCAGTGGTCTCAACACAGAGGGGATCTAGAGGGTACTGTCAAGATCTCCAGAGATGCTGCTGTGGATTTGAAGTGGTGGATTGCAAGCAACAATCTTTCACAAGGAAAACCGTTCCAGCAGTCGCCACCAGTGGCCACAGTCATAACGGATGCTTCCACTCTAGGGTGGGGAGCTCATCTGGGGGATCTGGAGATCAAAGGTCTTTGGTCTCCAGAGGAACAGATTTTTCACATCAATCTGTTAGAGTTACGGGCTGTACGTCTGGCTCTCAAGGCCTTCCTCCCTTCCCTTCGTGGTCAGTCGGTACAGGTCCTAACGGACAATACTACCACGATGTGGTACATAAACAAGCAGGGAGGAGTGGGGTCGTACCTTCTCTGCAGAGAAGCTCTTCGACTATGGTCCTGGGCAAAGGACCATCGGATTTGCTTGATAGCAAACCATCTGGCCGGAGTCTTGAACGTGCGTGCGGACAGTCTCAGTCGCCACTTCTCGGCAGACCACGAGTGGCGTCTCCATCCAGATCAAGTCCGTTTAATCTTCCAGAAGTGGGGGTTTCCTCGGGTAGATCTGTTCGCCACTCGAGAGAACGCGCATTGTCCGTTGTTCTGCAGCCTTCAGTATCCGATGCAGGAAGCATTGGGGGACGCGTTTCAAATGACCTGGTGCGGCCAGTTGCTTTACGCGTTTCCTCCCATACCCTTGATTCCTCGAGTATTGAGGAAGATTCGCCAAGACCGGGCTCTAGTAATCGTAATAGCTCCGGATTGGCCAAGGAGGGTGTGGTACTCCGACCTTCTCCAACTCTCAACGTGCCCGCCGCTCCGTCTCCCTTTCAGGGCAGACCTCCTCTCGCAGTCGCAGGGGCAGGTTCTACACCCCAACCTCCAGAGTCTGCACCTACATGCCTGGAGATTGAACGGGGAAACCTGAGTTCCTTCTCTCTCCCGCCTGAGGTAGTGGATGTTATATTAGCGGCCAGGCGACACTCCACTAAATCTATCTACGCTAATAGGTGGTCTAAATTTGTTGCGTGGTGTGGAGAGAGGCAGATTGATCCTTTACAAGCTCATCTATCGGACGTTTTGTCTTTTGCTCTATCTCTGGCGCAGAAAGGTTGTGCAGTGGCTACCATTAAAGGTTATTTATCGGCCTTGTCAGCCTTCATATGTCTTCCAGACCAACCATCTTTATTTAAATCCCCTATTGTTATCAGATTCTTGAAAGGTCTTCTAAATCAATATCCTCCAAAGCCATTCGTTATGCCGCAATGGGATTTGTCCTTAGTCCTGACTTTCCTTATGGGGTCCCCTTTTGAACCTATGCATTCTTGCCCCTTAAGGTATTTGTTTTTAAAAACAGTCTTCCTGATAGCTATAACATCAGCAAGGAGAGTGAGTGAGTTGCAGGCCTTATCAGTAAAACCCCCTTATACAACTTTTTATGGGGATAAGGTGGTGTTGAGGACCAAGGCTGCTTTCCTCCCGAAGGTTGTTTCACCCTTCCATTTGGCTCAGGCAATTACTTTGTCCACGTTCTATCCTCCGCCTCATCCTTCCAAAGAGGAAGAAAGACTGCACCGTCTGGATCCAAAGAGAGCGTTGAGCTTCTTTATCAATAGAACAAAGGATTTCAGGCTGGAGGATCAGCTGTTTATTGGATACGTGGGCAAGAGGAGAGGAAAGGCAGTCCACAAGAGAACACTATCCAGGTGGGTTGTTCTTTGCATTAAAATATGTTACTCTTTGGCAAAGAAGGATCCTCCTGAGGGCATTAGAGCTCATTCCACCAGAGCTAAGTCGGCCACTTCGGCCTTAGCCAGAGGTGTTCCTGTGGTCGACATCTGCAAGGCCGCAACTTGGTCGTCCCTTCACACTTTTGCAAAACATTACTGTTTAGATTCTGAGGTTAGAAGGGACGGCCATTTTGCACGGTCAGTGCTGCAGGATTTCTTGGTTTGACCATTTAGGCACCCACCGCCGGGCGTGGTACTGCTTTGGGACTCTATTCATGAGGTGAGGAATCCACAGGTAGTTGTATCCATCAGAAGAACGAGTTACTTACCTTCGGTAACGACTTTTCTGGTGGATACATTAGCTACCTGTGGATTCCTCACGGTCCCACCCGCCTCCCCGTTGCCTTTATGGTCTTGCCAAGTAATCCTTGAGTGCGCTCCTCTTGATCTTTGAGGGTGCAATAGATGTATATATATAATATATTTATATATATATATGGGTATATGTGTATATATTTTTATGTATATACTTGGTGTGTGTATATATTTTTAAAAGAAAGAGTTTTATATATATATATATATATATATGTACATAAAAAAGATTTACAGTTATTCATACAATGTGGTGTATTTTTACAATATAATGGATGTTGCTTTGTTCTTTCATTGCATTGCCTGGTTGTTCTCATGCACGTAAAAAATGATTGGTACTGACGTCCGCACGTCGTCGAGGACCTCTTATTGCCTGTATGACGTCAGACGGCGTCGCGTGCGAGACAGTGACGTCCTCGTCGACGTGCAGAGACTAGTAAGAAGATTTCCGTAGAATGCTGGCGCCATGGGAGTATTCATGAGGTGAGGAATCCACAGGTAGCTAATGTATCCACCAGAAAAGTCGTTACCGAAGGTAAGTAACTCGTTCATCTAGTACTGCTGAAGAAGGGCACAAGCCCAGAGATGTGGTGCCCAACTTGAAGAAGGGAGTTGACACACCCCAGGCAGTTCAAGGGTATGAGGTAGTTCCCGTTATGCACAGGGTCCCTGAGAAGGATTGGGGAACTGGCACAGGGAGTCATATTCCTACTGGGGGGAGGGACACTTTACTGACTCTAGCAGAGAGTGACAGAGAAAAGGGTTCCCCCCTGGTGGACGTCCTGGATATAGAGTGTAGAGACATCCCAGAAGAGTTTGGGTTGAGTGTCAGGGACAGACAGATACTGTCTCACCAGTCTCAGGAGGGTGAAGTAGAGTGCTTTTCCAAGGTTGAGTTACTGGGTGGTTGGGTGAAGGGTACTGTGGTTAATACATGTGAAGGGCAGAGTGATGTAATTGCTGGAGAGCATATGTCTGGTCCTTATTTTCCAGGGCTACGCCAACACCAGGTGGAGTGTGAGTTCTCTGACCCCAGGGAACTTACAATGGAGGC
This sequence comes from Pleurodeles waltl, assembly GCF_031143425.1. Classification (NCBI taxonomy): domain Eukaryota; kingdom Metazoa; phylum Chordata; class Amphibia; order Caudata; family Salamandridae; genus Pleurodeles; species Pleurodeles waltl. The sequence continues at coordinate 1,607,687,429 of NC_090445.1, forward strand.
AGACTTCTGGGTGAGTACCAGAGAGTCTGAAGAGGCATTTGCGGGTGCTCCTGAAGGGAGTGGTCTAGGTGGTTCCCAACCGAGTGTGGTGGGAAAGGATTGTAGTGTCCCAGGTAGGTCCCAGGTCCTAGAGGGTTCCATGAGGGAACACCAGGAGGGAAGCCTAGCCTGTACCGTAGGGCCACATTTTGAGGGAAGCCCCGCAGTGTCAGAAGAACTTGTGGGGGTGACTGTAGCCAGCATCCCAACAGTTCTGGTGTCTGGCAGTACCCCTCCTAGTGAGGGGGTGCAGAAGTCCAGACATAGGGTTGAGAGGGGGTTGCAGACCCCAGTGGAGGACCTTGAGAGTCAGGGGACAGCTCTGAGAGCAGAGCCCCCCAGGAATGACCCAGGTGAAACCGTTTCTGGTTTGGGGGAAACCCAGACTCTGCCGGATGGGCAGAGGTCGGGAGACCTGCGCCAACCAGACTCTTGTGTGGCCCTTGGGGACGGTGTGTCCCTTGTGGGGGGTGAGAGTGCCCCCCAGGAAGTCCTGGCATGCCAGGCAAAGATTCAACCTCAGGGTGGTGTGACTGGGGTGGATACCCAGGTTCAGAGGTTAAACTCTGACCTGGTGGGAGGTAGATGTGCCTCCCAAGAAGTCCTGCTGTGCCAGGCAATTGTCCAACCTCAGGGTGTTGACTCTGGGTTGGATGACCAGGTTCAGAGGTTAAACTCTGACCTGGTGGGGGGTAGGTGTGCCCCCCAGAAAGTCCTGGCGTGCCAGGCAATTGCCCAACCTCAGGGTGGTGACCCTGGGTTGGGGAACCAGGCTCAGAGGTTAAACTCTGACCTGGTGGGAGGTAGGTGTGCCTCCCTGGAAGTCCTGGCCTGCCAGGCAATGGTTCAACCTCAGGGTGGTGACTCTGGGTTGGCTAACCAGGTTCAGGGGATAAGCTCTGACCTGTTGGGGGGTAGGCGTGCCCCCCAGAAAGTCCTGGTGTACCAGGCAGTGGTCCAACCTCAGAGTGCTGTCTCTGGGTTGGATAACCGGGTTCAGAGGTTAAACTCTGACCTGGTGGGGGGTAGGTGTGCCCCCCAGAAAGTCCTGGCGTGCCAGGCAATTGTTCAACCTCAGAGTGCTGACTCTGGGTTGGATAACCGGGTTCAGAGGTTAAACTCTGACCTGGTGGGGGGTAGGTGTGCCCCCCAGAAAGTCCTGGTGTGCCAGGCAATTGTTCAACCTCAGGGTGGTGACTCTGGGTTGGATACCCAGGTTCAGAGGTTAAACTCTGACCTGGTGGGAGGTAGGTGTGCCTCCCAAGAAGCCCTGCTGTGCCAGGCAATTGTCCAACCTCAGGGTGTTGACTCTGGGTTGGATGACCAGGTTCAGAGGTTAAACTCTGACCTGGTGGGGGGTAGGTGTGCCCCCCAGAAAGTCCTGGCGTGCCAGGCAATTGCCCAACCTCAGGGTGGTGACCCTGGGTTGGGGAACCAGGCTCAAAGGTTAAACTCTGACCTGGTGGGAGGTAGGTGTGCCTCCCAGAAAGTCCTGGTGCGCCAGGCAATTGTTCAACTTCAGGGTGGTGACTCTGAGTTGAATGGCCCAGTTCAGAGGTTAAACTCTGACCTGGTGGAGGGTCAGTGTGCCCTCCAGGAAGTCCTGGCGTGCCAGGCAATTGTTCAACTTCAGGGTGGTGACTCTGAGTTGAATGGCCAAGTTCAGAGGTTAAACTCTGACCTGGTGGAGGGTCAGTATGCCCTCCAGGAAGTCCTGGCGTGCCAGGCAATTGTTCAACTTCAGGGTGGTGACTCTGAGTTGAATGGTCAGGTGCAGAGGTTAAACTCTGACCTGGTGGGGGGTAGGTGTGCCTCCCAGGAAGTCCTGGTTTGCCAGGCAGTGATCCAGTCTGAGGGTACAGACCCTGGGCTGGAAGACCAGGTTCAGGGTGTCCCCCCGGACCTGGAGGGAGGGGCTACTGATAACAGTGCCCCTACCATGTTGTCTTCTGAGGAGGCCACTCCTAGTTGGAGGGTGCTGGACCCCAGAAGGGAGGGCAGGGGGAGGGAAGCCTCACCCCGGGCCCTAGTCCAACCTGAAGGTACAGGCCCCAGGTTGGAGGGCCAGTTGCAGGTTAACAGCCCTGCACTGGTGGGGGAATGGTACAGGGTGACTTCTGTAAGCACCCTGACCATGTTGGACTCTGGGGGTACCGCTCCAGGAGGGAGGGTACAAAGCCCCAGAGGGGAGGACCAGGTTCAGGCTGTCATCCCTGACCTGGTGGAAGGGAGAGTGGTTAAAGGGTGCCCAGCACCTGGGGCTACCGCCCCCCCGCTCCACAGCCACAGTGGTTGGAGAGCTTTGAGAGGCCTGGCTCTCATCCCTGGCAGCTGGCAGTAATCACTGTGGCTTGCTGTCCGGGTGGACAGAGTTATCCCTGGGGAGGGGACAAGTGTCACACCCCAGGGGTAGAGTGGGTAACACCACTGTGTTGGTCATGGTGGTACTATCCTGCTCCTGGGATACATCTGTGAGCAAAGTAAGGTTAGGTGCTGCACAGATGGGATCCGCAGGTAAGGAGAAAGGTTCCCCATGGGATGGCTTAGTGGGCCCTGAGAGTATGGACAGAGTGATCCAATTGGAGTCAGGAAGGCGAAGAACTGGAGCATGCCCCTGCTGTTGTGGGCCTGGGTCCTTGTTCTGTCGCCTCAAACAGGGAAGTACATCAGGATAGTGATTGTTCTCCCCTGGCTTTAGGCTGGTAGGGGGTCATGTTGGACCTGGCTTTTTGACAGGGACATCCCCAAACTTTTTGCCTCCTTCCTCCTATTTTTTCTGACCTGTTGTTGTTGGCTTTTGACCTCTGGGCACTTTACCACTGCTAACCAGTGCTAAAGTGCATATGCTCTCTGGGTAAATTGTACTACTGATTGGTTTATCCATGATTGACTATTTAATTTACTTGTAAGTCCCTGGTAGAGTGCACTACATGTGCCTAGGGCAGGTAGATTAAATGCTACTAGTGGGCCTGCAGCACTGGTTGTGCCACCCACCTCAGTAGCCCCTTAACCCGGTCTCAGGCCTGCCATTGCAAGGCCTGTGTGTGCAGTTTCACTGCCACTTCGACTTGGCATTTAAAAGTACTTGCCAAGCCTAGAACTCCCCTTTTACTACATATAAGTCATCCCTAATGTGTGCCCTAGGTAACCCCTAGAGCAGGGTGCTGTGTAGGTAAAAGGCAGGACATGTACCTGTGTAGTTATATGTCCTGGTAGTGTGAAACTCCTAAATTCGCTTTTACACTACTGTGAGGCCTGCTCCTTTCATAGGCTAACATTGGGGCTGCCCTCATACACTGTTGAAGTGGCAGCTGCTGATCTGAAAGGAGCAGGAAGGTCATATTTAGTATGGCCAGAATGGTAATACAAAATCCTGCGGACTGGTGAAGTCGGATTTAATATTACTATTCTAGAAATGCCACTTTTAGAAAGTGAGCATTTCTTTGCACTAAAATCTTGTTGTGCCCTTCAATCCACGTCTGGCTAGGTTTAGTTGACAGCTCCTTGTGCATTCACTCAGACACACCCCAAACACAGGGTACTCAGCCTCACTTGCATACATCTGCATTTTGAATGGGTCTTCCTGGGCTGGGAGGGTGGAGGGCCTGCCCTCACACAAAGGACTGCCACACCCCCTACTGGGACTCTGGCAGACCGGATTGAGCTGAAAGGGAACTTGGTGCATTTCTTAGAGACTCTTTGAAGTCACCCCCACTTCAAAGGCACAACTTAGTATAAAACAGGGCCTCTGCCCTACCTCATCAGACACTTGCTGGAGAAGAAACCTGAACCAGAAACTACATCCTGCCAAGAAGAACTGCCTGGCTGCTCAAAGGACTCACCTGTCTGCTTTTCTACAAAGGACTGCTGCCTTGCTGTTGGCCTGCTGCCTTGCTGAACTCTTGCCTGGCTGTAAAAGTGCTCTCCAAGGGCTTGGATAGAGCTTGCCTCCTGTTCCCTGAAGTCTCAGGACCAAAAAGACTTCACTCTTCCTCTTGGACGCTCCGTGCGCCGAACTTTTCGATGCACAGCTTGTTCCGCGGCAAGAAAAACGCCGCACACCGACGCTGATCAACGCGACGCCTTCGGGACGACCGAGACTTTGACGCACGGCCTCGCAAGGACAACGCCGCCCGACTTCCCGGGAGAAATCGACGTGACGCCTGCCGTGAGATCAAAACTTTGACGCACGGCCTCGCAAGGACAACGCCGCCCGACTCCGCAGGAGAAATCGGCGCGACGCCTGCCGTGAGATCAAAACTTCGACGCGCAGCCCCGCAGAACGACGCGCAGCCGGAAAACAAGCAGGAAAATCCACGCACAGACCCGGGACATCTGGTAATCCCCGTGACCCACAGAAAGAGACTGTCTGCGCGCCGGAAAACGATGCCCGACTTCCCCGCGTGGAAAATAACGACGCAAGTCCGTGTGTGCTGGGGAGAAATCGACGCACACACCCTTTTTCTACGCACCTCTTCCTTTGTGGCCCTCTGAGGAGATTTTCCACCAGAAACCAGGTACTTTGTGTTTGAAAGAGACTCTGTTTACTTTCTAAAGACTTAAGACACTTTATATCACTTTTCAGTGATATATTTACAAATTCATATTGCAACTTTGATCGTTTTGACCTGAAGATACCCAGATAAATATTATATATTTTTCTAAATACTGTGTGGTGTATTTTTGTGGTGTTATGCTATGGTGTTGTATGATTTATTGCACAAATGCTTTACACATTGCCTTCTAAGTTAAGCCTGACTGCTCGTGCCAAGCTACCGGAGGGTGAGCACAGGCGGATTTTGGATTGTGTGTGACTTACCCTGACTAGAGTGAGGGTTCTTGCTTGGACAGAGGGCAACCTAACTGCCAACCAAAAACCCCATTTCTAACACAGGCCAATAGTTTTTTATATAGAAAAATATATTTTCTTAGTTTATTTTAAGAACCACAGGTTCAAGATTTACAGACAATACTTTAAATGAAAGGTATTTCACTCAGGTATCTTAGGAACTTTGAATCATCACAATAGCATGTACAGTTTTGACAAAAATGGCAATAAGCTATTTTAAAATTAGACAGTGCAAAATTCAACAGTTCCTGGGGGAGGTAAGTATTGGTTAGTTTTGCAGGTAAGTAAAGCACTTACAGGGTTCAAAGTTGGGTCCAAAGTAGACCACCGTTGGGGGTTCAGGGCAACCCCAAAGTTACCACACAAGCAGCTCAGGGCCAGTCAGGTGCAGAGGTCAAAGTGGTGCCCAAAACGCATAGGTTCCAATGGAGATAGGGGTGCCCCAGTTCTAGTCTGGCAGCAGGTAGGTACCCGCGACTGGCAGACCAGGGGAGTTTTGTAGGGCACCGGGGGGGGGGGGGCACAAGTCAGCACAGAAAGTACACCCTCAGCGGCACAGGGGCGGCCGGGTGAAGAGTGCAAACAGGCGTCGGGTTTGCAATAGGTTTCAATGGGAGATCCGGGGGTCTCTTCAACGATGCAGGCAAAGGGGGGCTCCTCAGGGTAGCCACCACCTGGGCTAGGAAGAGGGCCACCTGCGGGTCGCTCCTGCACTGGAGGTCGGAACCTGGGGGCTGCGGGTGCAGTGGGTTTACCAGGCGTTGGGTTCTTTGAAGCAGGCAGTTGCGGTCCGGGGGAGCCTCTGGATTCCATATGCAGGCGTCGCTGTGGGGGTTCAGGGGGGTCAACTCTGGCTACTCACAGGCTTGCAGTCGCCAGGGAGTCCTCCTTTTAGTGTTGGTTTTCCGCAGGTCGAGTCGGGACGTCGGGTGCAGAGTGGAAAGTCTCACGCTTCCGGCGGGAAATGTGTGCTCTTTCAAAAGTTGTTTCTTTGTTGCAAGTTTCAGTTTTTGTGGAACAGGGCCGCTATCCTCAGGAGTTCTTGGTCCTTTTAGATGCAGTGTAGTCCTCTGAGGCTTCAGAGGTCGCTGGACCCTGGGGGACGCGTCGCTGTTGCGGTTTTTCTCGAAGTGGGGAGACAGGCCGGTAGGGCTGGGGCCAAAGCAGTTGGTGTCTCCGTCTTCTCTGCAGGGCTTCAGGTCAGCAGTCCTTCTTCGTCTTCAGGAATCTCTCCTCCTTGGTTCTGGGGGCCCCTAAATACTCAATTTAGGGGTGTGTTTAGGTCTGTGAGGTTAGTACCCAATAGCTACTAGCCGTGAGGGTGGCTACACCCTCTTTGTGCCTCCTCCCGGTGGGGAGGGGTTCACATCCCTAATCCTATTGGGGGAATCCTCCATCTGCAGGATGGAGGATTTCTAAAAGTCAGTCACCTCAGCTCAGGACACCTTAGGGGTTGTCCTGACTGGCCAGTGACTCCTCCTTGTTTTTCTCATTATCTCCTCCGGCCTTGCCACCAAAAGTGGGGCTGTGGCCGGAGGGGGCAGGCATCTCCACTAGCTGGGATGCCCTGTGGCACTGTAACAAAAGGGGTGAGCCTTTGAGGCTCACCGCCAGGTGTTACAGTTCCTGCAGGGGAAGGTGAGAAGCACCTCCACCCAGTACAGGCTTTGTTCCTGGCCACAGAGTGACAAAGGCACTCTCCACATGTGGCCAGCAACATGTCTGGTGTGTGGCAGGCTGGTAAAACTAGTCAGCCCACACTGGAAGTCGGATATATTTTCAGGGGGCATCTCTAAGATGCCTTCTGGGTGTATTTCACAATAAAATGTACACTGACATCAGTGTGTATTTATTGTGCTGAGACGTTTGATACCAAACTTCCCAGTTTTCAGTGTAGCCATTATGGTGCTGTGAAGTTCGTGTATGACAGACTCCCAGACCATATACTCTTATGGCTACCCTGCACTTACAATGTCTAAGGTTTTGCTTAGACACTGTAGGGGCATAGTGCTCATGCACCTATGCCCTCACCTGTGGTATAGTGCACCCTGCCTTAGGGCTGTAAGGCCTGCTAGAGCGGTGACTTATCTATGCCATAGGCAGTGTGAGGTTGGCATGGCACCCTGAGGGGAATGCCATGTTGACTTAGTCATTTTCTCCCCACCAGCACACACAAGCTGGCAAGCAGTGTGTCTGTGCTGAGTGAGGGGTCCCCAGGGTGGCATAAGACATGCTGCAGCCCTTAGAGACCTCCCCTGGCATCAGGGCCCTTGGTACCAGGGGTACCAGTTACAAGGGACTTACCTGGATGCCAGGGTGTGCCAATTGTGGAGACAAAGGTACAGGTTAGGGAAAAGACACTAGTGCTGGGGCCTGGTTAGCAGGCCTCACCACACTTTCAAATCATAACTTGGCATCAGCAAAGGCAAAACATCAGGTGGTAACCATGTCAAGGAGGCATTTCCTTACAGTTGGCCTGATGTTCTTTGTTTACCATGCTCCCCTTTGGTCTCACCAGTACCCCTCTGGTGTTCACCAAGGTGATGGCGGTGGCGGCAGCTCATCTGTTGAAGGCTCCTATGCCCCAGGCTCTCGTCACCCACCTTCGGACTACGGCGGACCTCCTCCATTCACTGGAGTTCACCATAAGTGTGCCAAAGTCACACCTGACTCCCTCGCAGAAGCTCCCTTTCATCGGGACTGTTCTGGACACAGTGCAGTTTTGGGTTTATCCTCACGAGCAGCGACTCCAGGATATTCAGGTTATGATAATGATGTTTCGGCCTCTGTTCTGGATTTCGGTGAGACAGAATCTGAGGCTGTTGGGAGTCATGGCTTCCTGCATCTTGGTAGTCAAACATGCCAGATGGAATATGAGAGCTCTGCAATGGAACCTGAAGGTCCCTTGGGCACAGCATCAGGGAAATCTTTCCGACACGGTTCAGATCTTGGAGGGAACTCCAAAATACTTGCAGTGGTGGTTACTGAAATGCACTGGGTCAGAGGCAGACTCCTCTCCTTTCCCCAGCCAGATCACACAGTAGTGACAGATGCTTCACTTCTGGGATGGGGGTGGCCATCTGGAAGAGGTGGAGCTCAGAGGCCTCTGGTCTCTGGCGGAATCCAGACTCCATATCAACTTTCTGGGGCTCCGGGCGATTTAACTGGCATTGAAAGCATTTCTTCCTGTTGTGAAAGGGAAGATAGTGCAGGTGTTCACGGACAACACCACTGCAATGTAGTACTTCAACAAGCAGGGCGGTGTGGGGTCGGGGACCCTTTGTCAAAAGGCTGTGTCTCTGGACATGGCTGGAACAGCAGGGCATAACCCTGGTGGTTCAACACCTGGCAGGTTCTCTGAATGGCAGGCGGATGAACTCAGCCGTCGATACCTATCAGATCACGAATGGTATCTCCATCCGGATGTGGCGCAAGTACTCTTTCAGCAGTGGGAAGAGCCTTGGTTAGATCTGTTTGCCTCCACAGAGATTGCGCAGTGCAGCAGTTGGAGTTTCCAAGGCGGCAATCACTTGGCAACGCTTTTCTTCGCAAGTGGAATTCAGGCCTCCTGTACGCTTTTCTGCCCATTCCACTTTTGCCCCAGAGTTCTCAAGAAGATCAAGAACGACCAGGCCCAAGCCATCTTAGTGGCTCCGGATTGGGCACGAAGAGTCTGGTATTAGGAGCTTCTCAAAATGAGCATCAATCTTCTGATCAGGCTGCCCCTTCGGGAGGATCTTCTGTCACAGGAGCAGGGGAGGGTTCTCCACTTGAACCTGTCAACTCTGCGCCTTCATGCCTGAACATTGAGCGGTGGCAGTTGATGGCTTTTGACCTTCCTCCCGAAGTCTGTAAAGTTATTTTGGCAGCCAGGCATCCTTCCACTGAAACTGTATACGCCTGCGGTTGGAAACGCTTTGTATATTGTGCAGAAAGGTCTATTGATATTCTTTCTGCTTCTCTTTCTGATATTCTTCTCTTCATACTTTCCCTTGCCCAGCAGGGTTCTGTCTTGGGGGACTATCTTTCTGCCGTATCGACTTTTCTTTGGCTGCCTGATCAGCCTTCTCTGTTTAAATCCCCCATTGTACATAGATTCCTCAAAGGGCTTGTACATATGTTTCCACTTATGCCCTTTGTTATGCCCCAATGGGACTTAAATCTGGCCTTCACATTTCTAATGTGCGCTTCCTTCGAGTATTTGCACAACCGTCCCCTCCTGCTGCTCACCATCAAGACAGCCTTCTTAGTGGCGATAACATCTGCCAGGTGGGTGAGTGAGATGCAAGCTCTGTTATCAAAGCCACCATATCTCACTATATCCAGACAAGGTGGTACTCAGAACTCATGTCTCTTTCCTCCCCAAGGTAGTGACCTCATTCAATCTGGGTCAAATCATCACCCTGCCCATCTTCTTTGCTCCACCGCATCCCTCTTAGGAAGAGGAGCGACTCCACCGACTGGACCCAAAAAGAGAGTTGTCGTTCTACCTTGACCACACAAAAGAGTTCCGGGAGGATGACCAGCTGTTTGTGCAGTACTTTGGAGCAAAGAAGGGTCGGGCAGTGCAGAAGCGAACCATTTCACCCTGGGTCGTTCTCTGCATCAAGATCTGCTATGCATTGGCCACGAACCAGCCTTCTGAAGGCTTGAGGGCTCATTCTGCTACCACTGTGTAAGCTCAGGCGTTCTAGTCCTGGAGATTTGGCAGGCGGCAACGTGAGCTTCTTTGCACACGTTTGCAAAGCATTACTGCTTGGACAGTCTGGTACGAAGAGATGGGCACTTTGCCCGGTCACTCCTACAGGACTTTTTAGTGTAAGTAGAAGTATCCGCAGCCCTTCGGTAACTCATTTTCTGATGGATACAACTACCTGTGGATTCCTCACCAAATGAATACTCCCATGGCACCAGTATTCGACGGAAATCTTCTTCCTAGCTTCTGCACGTCGACGAGGATGTCACATTTGCCCACGCGATGCCGTCTGACGTCATACAGGCACTAAGAAGTCCTCGCCGACGTCGGTTCCCTTTTTTCTGTGCCATTCGAAACGGTTATCTTCGAGGGAGCTACTGTTGCTTTTCGAGTTACAGTGTGTTTTTCTGCGCCGTGTTTTTTCTCTGAGGTTACCATGTCTCAGAGGAAGTCTGGTTTCAAGCCCTGTCGAGAGTGTGGGGGCAAAATGTCAGTTACTGACCCACATTCGGACTGCTTGTGGTGCTTGAGTTCCGACCACGACGTGGCCACGTGTGATTCATGTCAGCACATGAATCCGAAAGCCCTGAAGGAGCGAGAAGCCAAACTCTTTATGGCGAAGTCGAAGAGAAAGGGGAAGAGACATCATAGAAAATCCTCCTCGCCGAAGTCTCATCGACGTCATCGAGACTCACGGCGCCATTCGAGCAAGGAGAGGTCTCGATTGAGGTCACCATCATCGGCTCGGCGTCGGAAGACTTGGGAGGTCAGTCCCACAGTCACTCCTCATCCATCGACGCCGTTGCCTTCTCCGGCTTCGCCGACTTCGCCTGGGCAGATGTCTTCAGTGATTGAGGTGCCACAGCCTCAGGTGTTCTCACCGACGTCGAGGCCGGAGTCGGAGTCGCCTTCGATCCAGGCACCCCAGTATCCGGCTTTCCCGGCCCCTGGAGCCGATAATACCGCATTTTTAAATGCGATGTTTACCATCTTCTAGCAGATGGCTCCAGGCAGTGCTCCGACTGGTCCTCGGGCCCGTTGGCTTTCAGCTTGGGTGCTCCGGCGCCGATACGGCCAGCACCCTTCATGCCCTTTCTCCCCTTGGGGAATGTGGGCTCGGCGCCGGTGTCGGCTCCGGTGGCTCCGGAGGTTTCGGCTCCATCGACTTCGGGGTTTCGGCCAGTGACCCCAGCAGAGCCTTCTGAGACTCCGAGACACACTTCTCTTCTTCCGACTCCTGGCTCGGCGTCGAAGCTTCCTGTGGCGCCGTTCCTCAACTTCTGCAGACGCCATGTCGACGCCGCGAATTGAGGAGAGGTTACATTCGTGGAGACGTGCTCTCAGTCTCTTGGAGGAACAGGAATATCAACGGGTCCTGGAGGAAGGAGAAATTGAAGATTCTGGCGAGGGTCTTCATGGACTGGATACAGCTAGTGGCCTTGATACCTCCCCTGAGTGGGACTTGTCATCTCCAGGGGAGTGTACTGAAGAGGCAGCCACTTTTCATGCTGTGATAAAGAAGGCGGCTAACTTCCTCGAACTGCCTTTGCCGGTGGCTGAGGCGAAACAAAATTTACTGACTGAGGTCTTACATCCGGCCTCTACATCGGTAGAGCCTCTTTTGCCATTTAACGAGGCGCTGCTTGAACCGGTATTGGAGGTCTGGAAGAAGCCGGTATCTTCCTCGGCTGTCAATAGGTCTGTGGCCAGGAGGTATCGGGCTGCACCATCTGACCCTGGCTTTCTTTCCAGACACCCTACGCCTGAAAGCTTGGTGGTCCAGGCTTCTTGTTCTGTGAGATCTGCGCCTGGATCTTTTCCAACAGTGCTGGCAGACAGAGACTCCATAAAGTTGGACTCACAGTCAAAGAAAGTATATTCGTCTTGTAGCATGGCGTTAAAGTCCACCAACGCTACGTGTATCTTGGGGAGGTACATCTATGCTCTTATGGACGAGATTACATCATCGCATACAGAGCTTCCTCAAGGACTCTTGAATCTCATGTCGGATGCTCAGGCTGCTGCAACCCAGGTTATCCAATCTGGGTTGGATACAACTGACTCGGTGGCTAGAGCGATGGGCACGGCGGTGGTTGCGAGAAGACAAGCTTGGCTTCGCAACTCGGGGTTCTCTTCGGATGTGCAGATGACCCTGTTGGACCTCCCGTTTGATGGGGACAAACTTTTTGGTGCCAAAGCAGATTCACCCTTGGAGAGGTTTAAGGAGAGCAGGGCCACGGCCAAGTCGTTAGGACTGCAAGCCGCTTCTTCTGCCTCCTCCAGGTTTTTTAGGAGGTTTTGAGGTTTTGGTCGCGGCTCATCCTCCTCTTCCTTTCGGGGGAGATTCCAACAACCTACCTCCTCTCTCACCTTTAGGTCATTTAGATGGAGGGGTAGGTTCCGTACCAGAGGAGCCTCTCAGCAGCACTCTGCCTCTTCCTCATCCTCTGGAGGGGTGCAGCAGGGGAAGCAGCCTTAGGCTTCCACCAATTCCCGCTCACTCCTCTCCTGTAGGGGGAAGGTTTCTGCATTTTCTTCACAAGTGGGAGGTCATCACATCAGACACCTGGGTTACCAGTATTGTGGGAAAAGGCTACACCCTTCCCTTTCGGGAGTTTCCGCCTCCCGCCCCGCCCATCTTATTGTTCAGAAGAACACCTCCTGTTGTTAGAACAGGAGGTTCAAGTCCTCCTTTCAAAGGGCGCGGTTTAGTTGGTTCCAGAGCAGGAAAAGGGTCAAGGTTGTTACTCAAGGTACTTCCTGATTCCCAAGAAGGATGGTCGGTTGAGGACAATCCTGGACCTGAGGATTTTGAATTGGTTCCTCAAACAGGAAAAGTTCAAGATGCTGACCCTAGCTCAGGTGCTTTTGGCGTTGAACAAGGGAGATTGGATGGTGTCTGTCGACTTGCAGGATGCTTACTTTCATATCCCGATACTCAAGTCGCACAGGAAGTATCTCCGTTTTGTGGTGGGGTCGCAGCACTATCAGTTTGCGGTCCTCCCGTTTGGTCTTACTTCAGCACCTCGAGTCTTCACGAAGGTGATGTCGGTGGTTGCGGCAGAGCTCAGAAGGAAGGGGATAGCAGTATTCCCTTACCTGGACGACTGGTTGATCAAAGCCAAGTTCCCGGAGCTTGTGTTGCATCATCTGCAGTCGACAACCCAGTTGTTGTTCGACCTGGGCTTTTCGGTGAACGTGCCCAAATCTCACCTAGAGCCCTCAACGCCTCCTGTTCATAGGGGCAGTACTGGATACAACATTGGATCGAGCCTTTCCTCCGCCTCAGCGGATTCAAGATATTCAGGAGTTGGTTCCACTGTTTCAAAATGGAGCGCTCGTTCCAGTCCTCAAGGTCCTTCGTCTGCTCGGTCTGTTTGCCTCCTGCATACTGTTGGTCACGCATGCTCACTGGCACATGAGGGCTCTTCAGTGGTGCCTCCGAAGGCAGTGGTCTCAGCACAGAGGAGATCTCGAAGGTTCTGTCAGGATCTCCAGAGATGCTGCCACGGATTTGAAGTGGTGGATTGCGGGCGACAATCTTTCCCAAGGAAGGCCGTTCACGCAGCCTCCACCAGTGACCACGGTCATAACGGATGCTTCCACTCTAGGGTGGGGAGCTCATCTGGGGGACCTGGAGATCAAAGGGCTTTGGTCTCCAGAGGAACAGATGTTTCATATCAATCTGTTAGAGTTACGGGCTGTACATCTGGCTCTCAAGGCCTTCCTCCCATCCCTTCACGGTCAGTCGGTTCAGGTCCTGACGGACAATACTACCGCAATGTGGTATATAAACAAACAGGGAGGAGTGGGGTCGTACCTTCTCTGCAGAGAAGCTCTTCGGCTATGTTCCTGGGCAAAGGACCATCCGATTTGATTGGTAGCAAATCATCTGGCCGGAGTCTTGAATGTACGTGCGGACAGTCTCAGTCGCCATTTCTCGGCCGACCATGAGTGGCGTCTCCATCCAGATCAAGTCCGTCTAATCTTCCAGATGTGGGGGTTTCCTCGGATAGATCTGTTTGCCACCCGGGAGAACTCGCACTGCCCGTTCTTCTGCAGCCTCCAGTATCCGGTGCAGGGAGCTTTGGGGGACGCGTTTCAGAGAACCCGGTGCGACCAGTTGCTTTACGCGTTTCCCCCCATACCCTTGATTCCTCGGGTATTGAGGAAAATTCGCCAAGACCGGGCCCAAGTAATCTTAATTGCTCCGGATTGGCCAAGGAGGATGTGGTATTCCGACCTTCTCCAACTCTCACTGTGCCCTCCGCTCCGTCTCCCTCTCAGGGCAGATCTCCTCTCGCAGTCGCAGGGGCAGGTTTTATACCCCAACCTCCAGAGCCTGCACCTACATGCCTGGAGATGGAACGGGGCAACCTGAGTTCCTTCTCTCTCCCGCCTGATGTAGTGGATGTTATCGTAGCGGCCAGGCGACACTCCACTAAATCTATCTATGCTAATAGGTGGTCTAAATTTGTGGTATGGTGTGGAGAGAGACAGATTGATCCCTTACGTGCTCATTTGTCAGATGTTTTATCTTTTGCTTTGTCTTTAGCACAGAGGGGTTGTGCAGTGGCTACTATTAAAGGTTACTTGTCTGCCTTGTCAGCCTTCATTTGTCTTCCAGACCAACCTTCGTTATTCAAATCTCCTATAGTACTTAGATTTTTGAAGGGCCTTATGAATAAATATCCTCCAAATCCTTTTGTTATGCCTCAATGGGATTTATCCTTGGTCCTGACTTTCCTTATGGGGTCCCCTTTTGAGCCTATGCATTCTTGCCCCTTAAGGCTCTTAGTTCTTAAAACAGTTTTCCTAGTGGCTATAACATCTGCAAGGAGAGTGAGTGAGTTGCAGGCTTTATCAGTAAAACCCCCTTATACATCTTTTTATGGGGATAAGGTGGTGTTGAGGACCAAGGCTGCTTTCCTTCTGAAGGTTGTTTCACCCTTCCATTTGGCCCAGACAATTACTCTGTCCACGTTATATCCTCCGCCTCATCCTTTGAAGGAAGAAGAGAGACTACATCGCTTGGATCTAAAGAGGGCGTTAAGCTTTTACATAGACAGAACGAAGGATTTCAGGCTGGAGGATCAGCTTTTCATCGGATACGTGGGCAAGAGGAGAGACAAGGCAGTCCACAGGAGAACACTCTCCAGGTGGGTTGTTCTTTGCATTAAAATATGTTACTCTTTAGCAAAGAAGGATCCTCCTGATGGTATTAGAGCTCATTCCACCAGGGCTAAGTCGGCCACTTCGGCCTTGGCTAGAGGTGTTCTTGTGGTCGACATCTGCAAGGCCGCAACTTGGTCGTCCCTTCACACTTTTGTGAAGCATTACTGCTTGGACTCGGAGGTCAGAAGGGACGGCCATTTTGCACGGTCAGTGCTGCAGGATTTCTTGGTTTGACCATACAGGCACCCACCACCGAGTGCGGTACTGCTTTGGGACTCTATTCATTAGGTGAGGAATCCACAGGTAGTTGTATCCATCAGAAGAACGAGTTACTTACCTTCGGTAACAACTTTTCTGGTGGATACATTAGCTACCTGTGGATTCCTCACGGTCCCACCCGCCTCCCCGTTGCCTGTTTGGTCTCACCAAGTAATTCTTGAGTGTGTTCCTCTTGGTCTTGAGGACTGCAATAGATTATGTGTATATGGACATATGTTTATAGGTGTATATATGTATATATATACATTTGTATATATATATATATATATATTTAGTGTATATATTTATTTCTTTAAAAAAAAAAAAGTGTATATATTAAATCTATAGCCATCTTCTTGCAATGATGTGTGGTTTACAATGTTATGAGATGTTGCTTTTGTCTGTCATCGCATTAGATTATTTTTCTCAGGCACGTAAAAAATGTTGGTATTGACGTTGGCACGTCGGCGAGGACTTCTTATTGCCTGTATGACGTCAGGTGCGTTGCGTGGGCAAATGTGACGTCGTCGTCGACGTGCAGAAGCTAGGAAGAAGATTTCCGTCAAATGCTGGCACCATGGGAGTATTCATTCGGTGAGGAATCCACAGGTAGCTAATGTATCCACCAGAAAAGTCGTTACCGAAGGTAAGTAACTCGTTCATCTGGTAGAGACTCTTATCTATCTGCAGATTCCTTACACCCACCCATGCCTCCCCCTCTGAGGAAAAGTTAAGTAGGATTAGGGTTTACCCCTTTCAGGCCCTAGTTTTGCCCAGACAAAATGTTGGTTCGATCCATAACTGTGCTTTTAGCGTGGAAGTGTTGTGGATGAAAGAACTGACATACGCGCGCTGGGGTGGTGTCTTTATAGGCGACGGTGACATCACAGACGGCTCCAACGATGCTGACGAAGTCATGCAGAGCCGGAGGACGCACTTGGATCCAAATGACTCCACCCGTCTGCGCAGGGTATTGCTCAGCAAAAAGATTTCAGATTCGAAGCAGACACCAGGGAATTCAAAGGTAAGGAATCTGCAGCTAGGTAGTCTCTACCAGATAATGCGTTACCAAAGGTAAGTAACTTTTTTTTTTTTCTTTTTTTTTTTTAGGGCTACCTGCTGTTTGCATCCTATCTAGCTACATCTGTTCATGTTCGTTCCTTGACGTAAGGGTCTAATAGAAGTATACTAAAAATTGCTGCAACAGTCACAGCTGTATGCAAGTAGTCCTTCTAATAAAAGGGGCATTGGGAAGTTTTTAAGCCTTTCCTATCAGATGTCCGCCAGCAGGCCTTTTCACAGAGTGGCCTTATCACAGCCAGAGGTTTGTCTTGGGCTGGATGCTTTCCATCCTGCAATGCCTGGGGTACTTTGCAAGAGGGATAAGCTGTTTCTCTAAATAGTTTGGTAGGCCATATTAAAACCCTTAAGTGCATTTTGCCAGTGAGTGTCCGAGTGAAGCTGAGCCATAGAGTAGGACCACACCCTCCTTAATGTGAATTACCATAGTCTACTTTTTTCAGAGTGGGTCCTCTGATCAGGGTTTCTGACCAAAGTGTTATATGTGATATATATTTTTTTCCAATCGATTCAGGTAAAACCTACAGGTTTTGACCACAACCAAGATTCATTTTGGGAGAAAATAAGTGATGCCTTTGAGGATTGAGGTGGTAGTCCGAAGTTTCAGGGCATTACCTTCTAGAAGTAATGTAATTTTCTGCTGGTGTCCTGTCTGGTGTTTGGTGTTGCCCTCCAAACTGAATAGCCAAGAGGCGCCCTTTGAATCTGGAAACATCAAAACACTCAACACAGATTAATTTACTTAATCTGTCAGTGTCTTGGATCAAGCAGCTGAAGGGTAGATGCTTAGCTTCCACATGAGACTCAGAGTAATTCAAAGCCGCCTTTGAAGTCAGCTTCCACTCTATTGACCATCAAAACAGCTGTAGATGTGCCAGTGTCTTTACTTCCAGGTTCATTGCTTCCTTCCGCCTTCCAGCATCTGTAGCCTGTGATGGCTATTCCTCCATTTCTGGTGACTCCATTGAAATTTGCTCCTCCTATAAGATCTGCCACTCCAAGAAGAAAGTTCTACACACTGGAGAGGCATCATTCCAGGCATTAGTAGTTTAGAACATTCTCATTGTATATATTTCATTCCACATAGTGGTAACATTTGGATAACCACCATGGCATCTAGGTCTACTTCTTCAAGCATTAGGAGATACTTACACTAACTGGTTCCTCATCATCATCAATGGTATGTCTGATTAATAACCGCCCGTCCAGGTGCAGAAACATTTAACACCCATAGACCGTTTCTCCAGCTAAGTTTTTTGAGGCCTCATCATTAAAGCTTTTCACAGGTATGTTGCCAGTTGTGCTGTTTTCTTGAGTCAGTTAGAGAGCCCTTCCTTCAGCTGAATATGCCTCACCATCTCTTCAAATGACATGTAGGGCACCAGACACAACACTCTGAGGGGAGGTCCACCAGCAGGATGCTGTCATTTTATCCTAAGATAGGAAGCGCTGGGTTACAGCTTCTTTGTCAGTAGTTCAATGACATCAGGACCATCTGTGGTGCTACATGGCAGTCTCCAACCTAAGGGAAACAGAGTTCTCTCTTGTTCACATTATCAGTCGTTTGCAAAAATATCAAGAAAGTAAATAATTTGGATAAGGGCTGTATAATTTTTCAAATTAGCTATAGCGTGTGTTCAAGTTTTGTACTCCAGCAGTTCACTCTAAAATGACAGTCCATTATCTTCAGGGCAGTCAACATCCATCTGAAAAAACAATCCAGAGAAGATTCCTGTTTCCTACAAAGGAAATTTCATGTATTCCAGTTATCTTTTAGATGGAAAGAAAGGATCCAGAACTAAGATGCAATCAGAACTTAAAACCCATAGACATATGCATAAAGGAGAAGGTACTTTGGAATAGTCTTAATATATCCAGTTGTTATTGTCTGGCTTATCAAGGCAACCATTCTGCAAAGAGTAAGTCTGAATAAGACTTCTTGTTGCAGATTCCTTACCTTTGAATTTTCCAGGCGTCAGACTGAAAACTTGCTTGAACAGTACCCCTGTGCATGCCGTCGGGTGGCTTCTTTCACTTCCACGTTGCATCATCAGTGCTGGATGTGACGTCTCGGTCACCTATATAGGCACCACCCAGGTGTGTGGATATATTTTCTTTCTGCACCAGTTAGCACTAATCCAGAAAGAGCTATCCAGTTGTCGTTCTTTGACAGGCTTTTTTCTGACTTTTGTTGAATATCTTTTCAAAGTATATCGAGGGATGTCATCCAGAAAGGGTAGGGTTCAAATGGTGTAGCTCCTGTCACAGCAGCATGTCGGTTACAGGCCCTCACCTTGTCTGCTTATGGTGTCTTGAGCGCAACCGCGATTTGAAGTCATGCTCGGACTGCCGGGCCATAGTGCCGAAGGCTTTGAGGGTGCAGTCCCTAAAGCTGCTTGCAACCTGAAAGTCAACACGGGCAAACACGACTCCTCGGAGGTCACAGTCGAGGAGAAGGTCACAAGACCACTCCATGAACCCAAAGTCCTCTTCCTCCCACTTGAGGTCCTAACGACACTCAGGGAAGAGGCACAAAAAGAAGTCACAGTGTAAGCGAACTTCAACTTCACCTCGTCTGTCGGCTGATGTGATGAGTGAGGAACAACGGCGTTCCAGGCATGGTTCTGCTTAGTCTTTACCAGGTCCAACTCCACGGCTTCCTCCATTTCCAGGAGGCCAGGGTGACCGCTGCTCAAGTCCAGGACTTTTATGAGGCCATTTTGCTGTGGATTTGAGAGGGCCGACCCCTCCGGATCATGTTTTGGCCCCATGGGGTCAGAGGCGGCCCCATCAGGTTCTGCACGGATGGCTCCAGCCTCCACTCCAATGGGGTCTCATGGATCCGATCACAGAGCGGTGCCAGTCATACAACACGACCTTCTCAGCCCCATTTTGATCCAGGCGATCCGGACCCAGAATGGCATCGCACAACGCCGATGGCGCTCACGGGTGCCAAATCGTTGTCTGAGCATTATGTTCAGCAGCCTGGCATGGGGGGGAAGAGTGGGATGGGTCACTAGACCACCAGTTAGAGCCTACTACATTTGACTGGTATGAGGAACTAGGAGATGCCAGTGGACTAGACACTTTGCCATATTCTGGCTTGCTCTCTGTCCCTAATGTGGCTACGGAGGAAACCGCTTCTTACGCAGTGGTGGTTCAAAGAGCCACAGAGGTCCTTGGCCTGGAACTGCCCTCAGTGGATGTCAAGACTAACCTCTTGACAAATGATTCAGCTTGGGCTACCTCTTCTGAACCCTTTTGCCCTTCAATGAAGCACTTACTGATGTTCTGGTGGGAACGTGATCTATGCCCAGCACAGTGGCTCCTGTGAACAGGACAGTTGCCCACCACCATCATCCTGAACCAGGTGACTCTAGTTTTCTCAGCCAACACCCAACCCCTTAGAGCTTGGTAGTCCAAGTCTAAACTTCCCCTGGCACCTTCCCTTCTGCTCCCCCATACAGGGAATCTAAGAGGTTGGGCCAACTGGGGAAAAATCTCCTTTCTTACACCAGTCTGGAATTGAGCTCGGGGAGCACCTCATGCTTATTGGGCTGTTTCTCATGCACCTTATGGGATATAGTTGCGCAAGTACTGCCACAGGTCCCAGAGAAGGCCCAGGCCATCCTGTTTCCCCTGAAAGATGGGAGGGATGCAGCAAAGTTAACCATTAGGTGTGGTTTGGACACAACTGACTCGCTGGGCAGAGCAGCTTCACAGATGGTGGCCTTACGGTGCCATGCCTGGCTGAGAACATTTGGCTTCTCAGGGAATATCCAGGCTAACCTTCTGGACATACCCTTTGATGGACCTCATTTGTTTGGCGAGAAGGCAGACTCTGTGCTGGAGTGCTTTAAGAAATCTCAGGCTATGGCCAGGTCGTTGGGCCTCTGGGGTATCCCCCTCATTCCACAGTCTGCCTTTCGCCCCTTTTGTGCCACTGCACCAGCCCTGTGCCAGCCACTGTCCTGCCAAGCTCCTCGAGCTATGCATAGACGTGGGTGTGGTGCCTTTAGACCTAGAGGGTCTGGAAGCCAGAAATCATCCGCCACCCAGCCCTTGGCAGCTGCAGCCTCTAAGCCCTCCTAGTGCGATTTTTCAGGACCATGCTTTCCCAATTGGAGGAAGAATTCAGCATTATCTCCTCCTCTGGCAGTCCATTACATCAGAAGCATGGGTCTTGCAGATTATTCAGACGGGATATGCTCTCCCTTTCCTATCCTTTTTTCCCAGAATACCGAAAACACATGAACAGTTGGTGGCATATCACATGATTTTGCTCCGGGAGGAAGTTACAGCTCTCGTGGCCCAGGGAGCCATAGAAAGGGTTCCGTAATCAGAAGTAGGCAGTGGTTGCTATTTCCGCTACCTAAAAATAAAAAGAGCCTTTGCCCTTTTCTGGACTTGTGACCGTCAATCTCCTCCTCAAGAAGGAGAAATTAAAGACGCTCACTTTGGCTCAGGTCTTGTCTGCGCTAGCCCAAAGAGACTGGTTGGTAGCATTGGACTTGAAGGAAGCGCATTTTCTCATCCCTATCCTGCCTGCCCACAGGCATTACCTGCAGTTCGAGGTAGGCCATGAGCACTTTCAGTTCACTGTGCTCCCCTTTGCTCTTACCAGCAGCCCTCGGGTGTTCACCAAGGTGATGGATATGGTTGCAGCTCATTTGCAAAGGTTAGGGGTTTCAGTCTTCTCCTACCTCGACGACTGGCTGTTGAAGGTGAGCTCGCCCAAGGCTGTTGTCCCACCTCCAGACTAGGCCAATCTCCAGCAATTCCTGGCGTTCACTATAAACGTGCCGAAGTCACACTTGTCTCCCTCTCAGATGCTCCCTTTCATCAGAGCAGTTCTGGATCACAGTGCAGTTTCTGGCTTATCCTCCCAAGCAGCAAATCCAGGATATTCAGGTTATGATACTGATGTTTCGGACTCTATCCTGGGTTTTGCTGAGACTGACTAAGGCACCTATGCTTCATGGCCTTCTGTGTCCTGCTGGTGAATCATGCCAGATGGCATATGCGGGCTCTGCAGTGAGATTTAAAGTTCCAGTGGGCACAGCATCAGGGGGATCTCGTCGACATGGTCCAGATCTCGGAATAAACTGCAAAAGATCTGAAGTGGTGGTTTTCGAACAGTGATTGGGTCAAAGGCAGACTCCTGTCTCTTCCCCAACCAGATTTTACAGTAGTGACTGTTGGGTCACATCTTGGAGAGGTGGAGGTCAGAGTACTCCGGTCTCTGGCGGAATCAGGGTTCCATATCAGCTTGCTGGAACTCTGTTCGATCTGGCTAGCATTGGGAAAGTATTCCTTCCCTCTGTCAAGGGGATGGAAGTGCAGCTGTTCATGGACAGCACTACCACAATGTGGAACTGCACCAAGCAGGTCCATGTGGGGTTGTGGACCCTTTGTCTCTGGACATGGCTGGAACAGAAGGTCATAACCCTGGTGGTTCAACAAATTACAGGTTCTCTGAAAGCCAGGGCAGATTAACTCAGCCGTCGACGTCTGGCGAACCACAAGCAGTGTCTCATTTCAGAGCTGACACACGGCCTCTTTCAGCAGTGGGTCGAGCCTTAGTTAGATCTGTTTGCCTCTGACCAGAATGCACAATGTCATCAGTATTGTTCCAAGTTAGTAATCGCTCATCGACTTTGTGTCGCGACTGGAGTTCAGGCCTCCTGTACGCCTTTCCGCCTATACCACTTCTACCCTAAGTTCTCAAGAAGATCAGGAACAACTGGGCCCAAGTTATCCTTGTGGCTCTGGACTTGGCACAGAGTCTGGTATCTGGAGCTTCTAAAAATGAGCATTGGTCCTCCATTCAGGCTGCCCCTTTTGGGAGAATCTTCTGTTGCAGGGGAGGGTCCTCCACCCGAACCTGTCAACTCTTCACCTTCATGTGTGGATATTGGGCAGCAATAGTTGACAGCCTTCGACCATCCGTCTGAAGTCTGTAATGTAATTCTAGCAGCCAGGTGTTCCTCCACCTAAATGGTATACGCCTGCTGTTGGTAAAAATATGTAAAATAAAGTACAAAGAAGTCTATAGATCTTCCTGCTTCTCTATCTGATGTCCTTCTTTTCATTCTGTATCTTGCCCAACAGGGTTCTGATCTGGGCACTCTTAAGGACTGTCAGCTCTTTTGACATTTCTGCAGCTACCTAACCAACCCTCTTGAAGTCCCGTATTGTAAATAGGTTTGTGAAAGGGCTTCTACAAATATTTCCACCTTTGCCCTTCATCATGCCTCAATGGGACCTGAACCTGTTTCTTTCATTCCTAATGTATGCTCCTTTTGAGCCACTTCATAATTGTGCCCTCAGGCTGCTGATTATCAAAACAGCCTTTCTCGTGGCATAACATCTGCCCAGAGGGTGAGTGAGCTGCAGGCTTTGTCATCCAAACCTCCATATCTCATTGTTTTCTGATAAAGTGGGGCTTTTCACCGTGCCTCTTTCCTCCCAAAAATGGAGACCCCTCTTCATTGTGGGTAGACTGCCACCCTGCCCACCTTCTTTGCTCCCCTGCATCCTTCTGAGGAAGTGGAGTGACTCCACTGACTGCACCCAAAAGGAGTGTTGTTGTACCTTTACTGAACAAAAGAGTCCCAGGTGAACAACAAACTTTTTGTGGGATATGTGGGAGCAAAGAAAGTTGGGCAGTGCAGAAAAAAACATTCCACTCTGGGTTGTTCTCTATATAAAAATCTGCTATGCACTGGCCAAAAAGCAGTCTCCTGAGGGTTTAAGGGCCCATTCCACTAGCAGAAAAGCTGCAACCGCAGCATTAGCGTGCAGTGTTCCAGTCCTGTACATTTATCAGGCATCACCATTGACATCCCTGCACATTTGCAAAACATGAATACCTAGACAGTCAGGTCCAAATAGATTGGCATTTTGCCCGTTCGGTCCTGCAGGACTTCCTAATGTAGGAATGTTTGTCCGCAGCCCACTGCCAGGATGTTATGGCTTTGGTATTCTATTGAAAGGTATGGAATCTGCAGCTAAAAGCCTCTATCAGATTAACCAAATTACTTACCTTCGGTAACACGTTATCTGGTAGACTATAGCTGCAGATTCCTTATACCCACCCATGCCTCCCCACTTTGCAGACTCATTTGCTAGGGTTAGGGTGATCCCTTCAAGGGCCCTAGTTTGGACACACAGTCCTCAGTTTGTTTCATGGCTCTGCACCTTTGGCGTGGAAAGCTGTGATAAAAGTTACTGACGTCCGCACGCCTGGGTGGCACCTATATAGGTGACCACAACATCATACCTGGCACAAACGACACCGACGCCACGTGGAACTGAATGAAATCACCTGACGGCTCACAGAGCAGTACTGCTAAAGCAAAAGTTTCCAGTGTGATGCCTGGAAAATTCAAAGGTAAGGAATCTGCTGCCAGATATAGTCTCTACCAAATATTGCATTACCAAAGATAAGTAACTAGTTCTTCAAAACATTCAGTAGACAGTCTACATTCTCTATCTCCTGGACTTGCATGTAATCCTTACCAAATGAACTGTTGACACTGATTCTGGTCATCTAATGTCTTGGGGCAAGGGTGTATCTATGAGAGGGCAGACTGCTTTCTAACCATCTAAAATGCCACACTATTCAGAGAACAATGCACCTATGGCTCCTCAAATGTAATTTTTTGGACTTGTGGCTTCCTGATTCTCCGGCTTTAGATCTTTCATGAAATCACATGCTTTATTCATTCTCCATTTTCGAGGTGGAACAGTGAACTTATAAAACTAGTATGAGAATATAATGAGCTTCAAAGACCCTTAAAACATCACACAGCCCGATCACATCATTCCAAAAAATACAAAGAGCTGCTAGTGAGGTCAGTACCCTGGCTGTCACCCTTCCCACAGTACACCTCACATTAGATTTTTACTGCACATCTTGTGGAAAGGGAGTTCCAGAGCTTTTATTTCTTAAGGCAGATGGGTCTTTTTCTTTGGTGTGTGAGAAAGGAATATTTTTCACAAATGGAGTAGTCTTCAAACATAAGTTGCTTCAAAGCTGGCAAAATCCAAGGCTGCTGATACTCCCACTTCTGGAGGTGAGTCAGTCCAGGGCATACCCACTGAGTAGAAAGAGCTTAAACACCATCTAGATACTGCCACATTAGCAATAACATCATCCTTTGATCACAAATTGGTCTCCACCTCAAATGAGCCTCAAGAAACCATATTTAAAAGGCTATCATGTAGACTAGCAGACCTGCATCTCATTCTCCTGAGAACAAAACTAAAACAGGAGACCTTCATCTTCCTCCATGCCATGACCCAGACTCACCCCAACCAAAGAAGCCAAATTCATTCTGATACATCCACCATCAAGGGCACTGCTGTTTAAGGCTTCACTGTCATTTAAGCAGAAATCAGTAACAGTTGCCTGCCAGCGTAGATGTTAGTCGGTTAAGAAGAAATCACCAGTGGAGATTATCAAGTCCGCAACCACCCTGCCAATGGCAGTCCCACCAATAGCAGCACCATGTGTTAACCATCCCGTAAGTGGTGTCAGGAAAGTGGTACATCTATCAAAAATGCTGCTGGAGCACATGTCCCCAAGCAAGAATCCACTGCAGCCACATGCCAGCTGCTATAATCCGAATGCAAGGAAAACACTGACCTATTTGGTACAGAAATGGGGGAAAACACTGACACAGACAGCCCATTTCGGACAGCATATAGCCAACTGCAGCTCAAAGTAAAATGCCAGGACACTAGGCCTGTGACCCATCGCTGCAGCAATACATTTCCTGTTTTCCACAATTCAGACAAAAATGAGAAATGGCCAGATGGCAAAGCCCATTTTAATCACCGCTTTGATCCTTGTGATAAGGGATCTGTAGGAACTCCATGAAACACCAACCATGCTAGTGGATCTTCTTAAGAATCTCAAGCATATGACTAAATATTACCCTCACCTCCCAGCAGAATCACCAGCCCACCCAACTCACTTTCCTCCACCACTCTTCAAAAAACATTGCCTTTGCTGTCAGATAATCGAACCACTATAACCAAAGACTCATGCGTGATGCCTGCCTCTCAAGAGCCTCACATTGACTATACCAGGACATATGTCACCAGAGTGGTCACTGTGGATACATCTGATGAGTGATCATTATTCAGATTGTGGAAGGAGAACTTTGGTATTCCACTAGGCCTTGTGGAGTGGAACAAATTATAAAACCGGTAGTGGATCTAACTACACCCCACATATTGGTCGTCTCCAGGTGAAACTGCCGTATTTCCTGTCCTCATTGAAAGAGCATCCCTCAAATTTGAACTACCTATTGCAAGCAAGGAAACTGACTACTTCCTCTAAGATTTTCGGGAACTGACCATAAAATCAGTAAATCCATGCCAATTATAGACTACTTACTCCCATATTGGAACTTTCATAGATTCACATGCTTGAGATGGGAGTCCCCGGTCATTAGAAAAGACAATGTCCTTAAAGACATAACGGCAATAACTTAAAACTCTACATTTTAGTAATCTATCCAAGTCCTTATGTAAAAAAACCACTAAACTTGAGCCTCAGCCAGTCAGATTGCCCCACCCTCTAGAACCCTCCTGAGAGAAGCTCCAGTACCTCGGATTTTCCACTGCACGTTGTACTAGGGAGTCTCCTCTAAGCTCAGCTCATTTTGTTCCTGTTGGAGAAGATTCGGTCACTGCATCTGAATTTCTACTTCATTATTGAGTGTTTCTGATTCACACTCACACTTTTCTGGAGCCTGGCTTTACCAGCACAATGTCTGACAGAGAGAGGAAAAGTCTTTTTAGGGCCTGCAGTACTTGTGGGAAGAAAAGGCTCCATTCTGAGGATCCTCATAGAGATTGCATATATTGCCTCTATCCTGAGCATTCTGCTTCTAATTGTAAGGTATGTCGTACCTTTTCCTCAAAAACTTTAAAGGATAGAGAGGGAAGACTGTTACTATGGCTCCAGAAGCTTACATCAAGGAAAAACTCTGTCTCAGACTCTGACAGTGAGGAGTCTTCATGTTCTACTAAAAGATCCCAAAAGAGGCAAAGATCACCTCAATCTGAAAAGGGGTCAGGACAACCCTCAAAAACTTTTTAAAAGACCCCAGGGGTCTGGTGAAGGCAGACGTCTCATCACCTCATGAGAAAAAAATCTTCCTCAAAGTCTAAGCATCGGTCTTCAACTTCAAAGGAGGTGTCTAAACCTTCTTCAGAGCCTTCTACACCTCCACAAAATGGATCTTACTACGTTCAGAAAACCTTCCTCTGCTCCTGACAGACGGTTGACGACGACTGTCGTCAACAAGAACATATATGGTGGCTGCATCAACGGCGACAATGTTGACGATTACCAGCCTCTCGACTGTGCCTTCCTGTTCCTCGACGACGGCAACAAAATCTAGACCGTCGACGTTGAAGCTAAAAATGTAATTGTCGACGTTAATTCGGGCGGCACCGTCAACAGCACCGTCGAAGATTCCGATGACTATGCCATCGTCGGCGGCACCATTGACTGGGACCGGTGCACCTTGGCAGTTGGAGACGACTTTATGGACGGCACCATCGTCGACACCGTCGATGAGACAAATTCAAGCCTTGACTGGAAGAGGGGATATAACTCCAAGAGCCACATCCCCAAATAATGTCACACCTTTAATTCCAACTCATCTTTTGGAAGAAGATTCTGATAATGATGGGCCGTTTGGGGCAGCCCATGGTCCCTCCCATGTCCATGTTAAATGTCAGGAGGATGAAGAAGATTATTATCAACAGTATTATTCTCCTCGGAGACCAACAAAATATGCTAGAGGATATGATCTGTATTCCAAATTCCCTTATCTCTGATTTACAACTGATGTTATCAGATTACAAGAAGAGGTTTCCGTCTGCACCACAGTCTGAGAACATACAAATGGCGCCTCCTCCATCGGTACCTGCTAGTCCAGTGCCACAGCCTAGGTTGTCTCCTAGATCAGCGAGAAGTACCCCTTTCATGCAGGTTATAGACTCCTCGGATGAGGAGAGGGAAGAAAGAGCTGCAGGATGCGCAGTCAGATTGGGAGAACTATATATTGCCAACCCCTTCATCGCCTACCTCGGTGGATTCTCCCCCAGGAGACGTTGAGGGTTTCCATAATCAGCTTGAAAGAGCAGCGAAGAGATTTGCACTTCCCATGCCATCTAAGCAGATGGATTGTTTTTTTATACAACTTCAAGGAGCCTTTTCAAAAGGGTATCCACTCCATACCCATAATGGGCTACATCTGGGAGGAAGATCTAAAGGTAATGAATCCAGCTACGGTGACAGCAGTCTTACCAAGGTTAGACCAAAAATATAAGGCTCCAGAAGACACCCCAGCTTGTCTCATTGGTCACCCGAAGCCAGACTTGGTCATAACCCAGGCAGTGCAGAGGCGTTCAAAAAATCCATCACCCATTTCAGACAAATAAGGGAGAAGGCTGGACAACATTGGGACGCGTTTCTCCTCTGTCGGGGCTTATAGTAAGAGCAGCGAACTCGTTGGCAATCTTCGGGAGATACGACAGCTATGGGCCGATATTGCTCCATATCTGGACCACCTTTTGGAAGACTCTAAGGTGAAAGTGAAGAAGATCCTCTTGGAGAGGGAGTGCACCTCGGCTGAGGTTCTAGATTGTGCAATGGATATTGCGACCACTGTTTTTTGGCAATTAGCTGGTGGGGCAGTGCTGCGACGTCAGGGCTGGCTTAGAGTGACTTCTTTTCGTCCGGAAGTTCAGAATAAACTATTGGATCGCCCGTTTGATGGGGAGGCTCTTTTTGGCAAGCACGTGGATGAAGCCCTGCAAGCTATCAAAACGGACACAGACACCGCCAGGTCCTTAGGAACCCATCAATTCAAGAAGTTGCTTTTTCGTGCCTCCAGGGGTTGGGGAGTTCCATCATATAGAGGGAGTTACCAAAGCTTTTGTTACCCCTCCTGTACTAGGCAGCAGTTCAGACCGCAATATTCTCAGAGGCAACCACCTCAAGCGTCCTATTCTTGACCTCCACCCAGGGGTAGAACGCGTCAGAGCAAGGAGGTGGTTAGACGCCAATGACCAGATTCAGGCTCTGGCTACACCCCCACCATGAATTCAAAAGATAGGGGGAAGGATATCACACTTTTTTCAGAAGTGGCAATGAATGGCATCGGACCAGTGGGTTTTAAAGATTGTTCAATTTGGCCATACTTTAGAGTTCATTCAGTGCCCATCTTCTTCCCCCTCCTCATACCTTTTTTCAAAAGCATCTAAAACAACTCCGGCTGGAGGTCATGACCATGCTCAAGAAGGGAGCAGTAGAGAGAGTTCCTTCTTTAGAAATAGGCAGAGGTTTCTACTCCCGTTTGTTTCTGGTGCGCAAAAAATGGGATTCATGGCATCCCATCCTGAATCTCAGGGACTTAAACAAATACCTCAAGCGTCAAACCTTTTGCATGGTCAGATTGCAAGACATTCCTCTCCGCATGAATCACTGAGATTTTATGACAACCCTGGATCTACAAGATGCTTACTTTCACCTTCCGATTTCACCTGCCCACAGAAAATATCTGCGTTTCACAGTAGCCGGCAGCCATTTCAATTCAGGGTTCATTAATTTGGCCTGAAATCCACCCCTAGAATCTTTACAAAGTGTCTAGCTGCGGTAGCAGCTTTTCTAAGAGAGAAACAAATTCAAAATTTTCCCTATTTAGACGATTGGCTAATAAAAGTGCGGTCATATCAGGAAGCTCGCAACTCAACAAGGGCTTGCATGGAATTATTTGACTATCTGGGCCTTGCTCTGAATTGGGAGAAATTGAAGATCTTGCCAACATGGGTCTTTTTAGGGACGACAATTAACACCATCAGGGGCAAAGCTTTTCCTTTGCTAGAGAGACAAGCGAGACTCATGTATCTAACAAACAGAGTACAAAGAAGAAAGTCTTTCAGCGCGCAGCTACAAGTCGCTTCTGGAGATGATGTCTTCTTGCATTCAGCTAGTCCCGTTTTGTCGACTGAGAATCCGTCCCCTGCAAGAGGAACTAGACCTTCATAATCACAGTAACTCCTCGAATGATCGAAGCGCTCCATTGGTAGGCAGACCAGCTAACCATCACAGCCGGTCTTCCTTTTCTGCCTCCTCGACCTCCGCTGGTCATTACCACGGACGCCTCTCTGTAAGGATGGGGAGCGTATCTTTAAGACCTTCAGATCAACAAAAGGGGGAGCAACTCTTTCCAGAAATATCATCAATTTTCTGGAGGTTTTCCTGACCGTGCAGGCTTTCCTTCCCAGGATAAGGCACTTGGCGGTTCTCATAAAAACAGACAATACTGCAGCGATGCATTATTTGAACAAGCAAGGGGGAACGAAATTGCTTCTTCTATCTCGAGAATCGCAAACTATTTGGAACTGGGCCATTTGGAATGGCATCAGTTTATGAGCGTAACATCTGCCAGGAAGGCAGAACGCGACAGCGGACACCCTCAGCAGACTGACGTCCTTCTGTCACGAATGGGAGCTGAACCAGGAGGTGCTCAACCAAGTTTTCAGAAGGTTGGGGAAACCCAAACTGTATCTCTTTGCAACTCCGCAGAACACCAAATGTCACTTTTATGCAAGTTGGGTTCATCATCTGGGCTCGTGGGAGAATGCATTTTCAATGGCATGGTGCAGACTATTTGCCTACGCTTTTCCACCCATTCCACTGATCTCAAGAGTACTTACAAAGATCAAAAGAGAACATTGCAGACTGATAGCTCTGTATTGTCCTTGCCAACATTGGTTTTTAGAACTCCTCCTGCTCTGAGACAGACCACATGCCGCAGAAAGTCTCACCACTGCTCTTGACAAGGAACGAGGGTCAGTTTTTGCATCCGGACCCCAAATCACTAAAGTTATCAGCTTGGCTCATGAACACAATGAGTTTGCCCATTTAAACCTTCACCCCGAAAGCCAGAGCAGATAGCACCAACAAATCATACTCTCTAAAATGGAAAAGATTTTGTTTGTGGTGTCAGAAGGAGCAGATTGATCTGCTACTGTCACCACCAGAGTGCATATTGCCCTATCTCCTCCATCTAGCGACAACAGGGTTGGCAAATGCATCCATCAGGGTGCACTTGGCGGCCATATCTCGCTTTAGACATTCGCCGACATCGCCATCTCTCTGGTCTTCTAGATTGGTCAAGCAATTTCTTAAACGGCTCTTTCGAGTTTTTTGGCACTAAGACCTCCTCCACTGTCTTGGCAGCTGAAAAATGTTCTCTCTCAGCTTATGAGACACCCATTTGAACAAATTCAGAGTGGATTTGAAGCACTTATTGTGGAAAACAGCTCTTTTGCTAGCCCTTACTTCTAGACGTGTCAGCGAGATGCAGGCATTGACCATTCAAGAACCTTTCCTTCAATTTAAACATGATAGAGTGATACTTCGTATTAACCCGAAATTTGTTCCAAAGGTGCCATCAGACTTCCATATTAACAAGCCTTTGATATTGAAATCTTTATTTCCAAACTGTCATCTCCGACAGAGGACATCAAATCCTAAATTTTATTTGGAGAGAACCAGACATTTTCCCATGACTACACAAATGTTTGTCGTGTATAGTGCCCCATGGAAGGGGCAGGTCCTTTCCAAGCAGAGTATAGCCAGGTGGATAGTGGCTGCTCTAAACTTTTGTCACCAAGCAGCTGTTAAGCCTTTACATTCTTCAGGAAGGGTGCACTTCATGAGATCTGTCTCAGCATCCATGGCACTGTTTGCAGGTGTACCCCTGCAGGACCTTTGCATAGCAGCCACCAGGAAAAGTACTCACACGTTTACATAACACTGCTGTCTGTATGCCATCCCTAAAGGCGATGTAGTGGTTGGGCAGGCGGCCCTGGAACATTCGTTCCAGTAACTGTGAGCTAATTTTACCTCCCTCCATCCTTTTTTTCTGATACACACATTGCATGGTTTAATGGTTGTGTTTTCCATTTGCATATAATTCTGATCGAACATAACTAGGTATGCTAATAGGTTACAATATCTTTATAGATTATAATGTTATCATGTCTTTGCAGTTAACTCAGCGACCTGTCACTACTTCAAATGATATATTGTCAATGCAGTGTGCTTTAAGTACTGCTTTATAGTTTGATTCAAGCACGTGAATCTATGAAAGTTCCCATAATGGAGTAAGAAAATAAGTTACTTACCTGTAACCATAGTTCTCCAGTATTGGAATCTTTCATAGATTCACATGCTGTACCCCATGTACAGTTAACCTCCCCTATTTGCCCCCTCCACCCCAGCTGATCACCAGATACATCGGCTGTAGGGACCTGCATAGCGCTTTTCCCCCAGACAAAAGTAGGAATCAAAGGTGATCATCCCTCAAGGAAAGAGTTTTGGTGGATACCATAGATGCAGCAATGTAAACCTTGGATTTCAGCAGCCAGCATGAGTGGTATGTTCTTCATGAACTAGGCTGGCTAAGAGTGACATCCTTCAGGCTGATATTCCCTTCGAGTCCCTGTTCGGAAAGCATATTGCCTACGTTCTTCAAAATATAAATATAAAGATTGATACATTTACAGTAAGATTTCTAGCTGTCCAACATGAAAGATGGCAGCCTTTTCTGTGGCACCAGAATAAGCACTCAAACTACTGAGGCTATCAGGGGTACAGGTGCCAACTATACCAGACACAGCATGCCAACTACAGTCAGTACTACTGTGTCAACAGCAGCAGTAAATCGATGGAGCAACACCATCAGCATCTTACAATAGGCTGCTCTCTAAGTGTAGGGGTGGTAACCAGATGAAATCAGAAGAGACCGTGTCGCCACTTATGTCACCTTGAGAAGGATGTACCCTTAGAGGTCTCTGACTGATGTCCCCTACTACTAACTATTCACCAGATACCTTCACCCCAAAGGTGGAGGGATTCCTGGAGGTGCAGCCTTAGGGTCGAAATGGGAGCTCATGGCATCATGCAAATAAGTACTTGCCCCTTGGAAAAACAAAGGAATTGGTCCATAGTCAACCACCACTGTTCAGAATCCAGCCCAAAGGTATGGACTTACTGAAGAATGCCACCCTCCTCATGCTACGGAAGGGAGCAATGGAACCAGTCACAAAACATTAGTGAAACAGACTTTTACTTGAGTTTCTTTCTAATCTAGAATAAAAAGTTAAAGCAAATGAAGACCCAACCAAGACCTATGTTAGCTCAACGCTTTCTTAAGCAAGCAGTCTTTCTGTATAATCATTTTACATGTAGATTTGCTGCTTCTAATGGAGAGAGAATTTCTTGCATCCTTAAACCTGCAAGATGCCTACTATCACAACCCAATTAGTTATCAAATGTTTTTTGGGTAACAGTGGTCTGTTACCTTTACCATTTTAGAGTGCTGCATATTGGCCTCAAGTCTGCTCTGATGATATTCACAACATTTGTGGCACCAGAGGCAGCATATCTCGGACACGTGGGTCAACATTCCTCAACTGATAAATCATATGCATTTATAGCCTAACCACAAACAACCTGTAACAGTCTGCACACAGCTGCTCCACGAATTAGGTCTCTGAGCAATCTTTCCTGCACCATTTCACACAAAATTCATTTCCTAGGGACACTCGACACCAAAGATGAACGCATATGCCGCGCATGACAGACAAGTGAGTCTTGCGCAGGTGTCTCCAACCAGTGGATCGTGAGCTCCCAGTAGCTCCCAGAAACCTGCAGAGTGGCTTGTGGCCCTGTGTTTATTTTTAAATAAGTACACAGTCACACGTTCCTCTTAAAGTTAAGGAATGGGTGTTTTTTTTTTACATTATTATCATCAGTTTGCAGATAGCAGAGCCTGAAAATGAGTTGTCCTGGAGTCACTTATGAGCCAGGATGAGGCACAGAGATTAAGAACTGAAGCATTAAGTTATTTAATTCTTTAAATAAGTCTATATAAACTCAATATTGGAGGGTGAGAACAAAATTATGTTTCTGAATGCTATTAAGTGGGAGAAAATTAAAATGGTTACCTTAATGATTACCTTAATTCTTCATTTTAATTTTCTCCCATTTCAAAGTGTCACATTTACAAGCAGCGGGCCTCTTGCTCCCTGTGGCGAGTAGACATAGTAGCCCTGTCATGTTCCTAGTCAGAGTATTTTGTTCAAACCATATTATCTGGCTCTATGCACATTAGGCTTAAAGTCAATGAAGCTGGGTGTGGGTGTGTCTGGAATAATGTATGAGTTGTTTAGCCTTCATTAGCTCGCTATGATTTTTACTGATCAGAAGTAGCTCTCCATGCAGAAAAGCTTGGCGACCCCTGGGGTAGCAGCCCTGACAAGTCAGATTCTAAAGAGACCAAATGTCAAGGTACAACTACTTAAAAGACTACAAGGCATGACGTCACCTGGGATATGCCTCATACTGCTTTGCTATTAGGAATGCTGCTGATACAGCATGTACTAGACTAGCAATGGAGTCCAGTATCTGTCTGTTTCCTTTACCACATTAAGGTAACCGATTGCAAATGTCATTGAGAAACTGAAAAGGGAACCATGGTGGGTCATCTTAATCGCACCAGCGTGACCCAAGCACCATGATAGTTCATGAAACTCATGCAAATAGCCTAAGTACCACCAATCCGTTGGGGGCACACATGAATCCTGAGCAATTTCCTTCAGCAGATCCATCATCACAATGCAGGATTGTTGTTTGTTGGCTTGGCTTCTTAGTTTTATATGTTCTCATACCTAGACAGTCCTATGGACTTGTAGGACATTTTTCCACAGGCCAAAGGAGTTAGTCAAAAAAAACCTTGCATTCATAATAGAAATGTCCTATTTACAGTGTAAGAACGAAATGGCACTGCTCAAATCAAATCCACGGTTTATTCCGCAGGTTCTGATGGAATTTCATATTTATCTACTGATACCCTCAAATCGTTCTTTCAGATCCTGTGCATGCACCAGGTGGGACCTTGCACACTAAACGTGAGCAGATGTCTAAAGTTATATCTCAACAGGACAAACTATTCTTCACCCTCAATTTTTCATGGAACTCACCACAAAACGTTATTTAACTGTCATTTTATATGTTAGAAAAAGAGCTATTATATGGGATAAAACAAAAGCTATGATGGCCAGAAAAGAATTGCCTTATGTGAGAAAGGAGGGTTCCCTCTTCCAGCCTTTGAAACATGCTATAAAGCGTGACACCTCTGGGTGCTGTTGGACCATCTCGGAGAGGAAATGGAGTTACCTGGGAGTGTTTAAAGTCTACGGCTTGAACTGGGCCCCAGGGAATTGGAATCCAAAACAGACATGAGAACATCCTGCACTAGGGGTTATCAGATCAGTTTAGATAGATCATGTGGTCCTTGCCTCTAAGCTGTGTGTGGGGCTCATCCTTACAACATACAAAGCAGCAGTGTTGATATAACAAGACTGGCTGGAGGGTAATCTGGATATGTTAAGCCAGCTGTTTAAGGAGTGCTATCTTAAAAACATTGACCTGTTTAGATCCAAACTAGGAGTGGACTGTTTGGACATGTTTCTGAGACTGAAGAGAGTGAACTTTCTGATTTGAACCTAAACTGATATCTGACCATCTTTGAAGAAATTGAGGTGGCACCTACCGAATGTAGGGGACAGATATTGCTGATGCATCACTTCAAGGACTCTGGATTGGCCCCTGAAATTTAGGAGCGATTTGGAGACCAAGATGTGAACTTGCCTCTAAGATGGACTGTGGAGTCTTATTTATTAGAGAATGTTTTGTGTGGTTCTCCCCACTGAGCTACTTTGGAGTGTCAGTATGACTCTGACAGCAGTGATGCAAAGAAAGGGGAACACATTAACACCTCTGGGGCTGAGAAGTAGCTCAATATGATTTGAAGGCTGTCCTAATATGAATTAAAGGCTGGCAGACAAGAATCTTCCTATAAGTAGAATTTAAATACTGTTTGGAATTCTGGCAGCCTCAGTTTTGAAAGACGATTCACCTAGCCTTGCTGAATATCTATGCAAAGTTCTATACTTAGATTCTGGCCACCCCAGTGAATGAGGTCCTGCCCTCCCTGGTCTGTGCCGATCAGACTCTTTTTTTTTTTTTTTTTTTCTCCCAGGAACGTCAGGCCCATGACCGCGTTAGATGAACTATCCACCTGGTCAAAAGGTCACACTTAATGTCCCTGCATTAGTCCTCTCATTAGATGCATAGAAGTCCTTCGACAGGGTGGATTGGTCTTTCCTTCGTCTCATCTTCCTGAAGGTGGGACTAGGCCCAGGCTTCCAGGGCATGGTCTTTTCTAACTACGCTCACCTGACTGCTAGAGTGGCTTTAAATAGTTGAACCTCTCAGGCGTTGGATAGAGACACCTGGCAGGGGTGTCCATTATCTCCCTTACTTTTTGCCCTCCTTATGGGGCATCTGGCCTGCTTAGTTAGGCAATCAGAATTGATCAAGAGAATTACATTTGGTGCAAATGAGTGCAAAATCACATTGTATGTAGACAATTTTGTGCTTGTTTTGGGTTCTCTTTGGTCTCCCCTCTCCGGGGTCATAGATATACTTCGATCCTTTTAAACTCTCGGCCTATGAAATTAATTTTGATAAATCAGAGTCCCTAAATCTTGATCCTCGGAGAGGATGAGGTGGCTAAACTCAGCCAAATGCTCTCTTTTCGTAGAGCTAGGAGGTCCATCAAATATCTGGGTGTAAATATCCCCAAGAATCTAGGAGAATTCTTTGATGTTAATTAGCACCCCCAGCAGTGTTGATAAAACAGGACTTAGGAGTGGAATGGCCTTTTTAGCTCACAGATTGGTAGAAGGGTATGATTTACACAGTCAAAATGAATATTCTCCCTTGCCTCCTTTATTTCAGCCCCCTCCGGTTTGGCAGGATGTGCTATTTAAATCCAACAACTGATGTACTTTGTGTGGAGGGGCAAATGAGCCAGCCCCTCTCAAAATTACTAAGAGGCTGATTTATATCTTAGCGGAGGGAATACTCCATCACAAACGTGACAGATTACCCGTCCACCTTATTACACTCTCCATAGGTTATCATGGGATCATATTAAGGCGGACAGGATATCCATCACATTTGTGATGGAGTATTCCCCTCCGCCAAGATCTAAATCAGGCCCTAACTGATCCCAGGGAGGCAGGAGGAATGGCAATGCCAGCAACCCCGCTGGTATTCCGTTGCCCAATGTGAATTGCAGTGAAATAGTCAATGCTGGGATCAGAAAAGAACTGGAGGGAAAATGGAGTGTGCTGAAGTCTGTAGACCACTGATGGGACCCAAGGACTACAATCCCCATATACCATTTCTGCAGGAGCCACTCGTCACACTGCAATTGCGGCAGTTAGTGCATAAATCTGGGACACCTCCCCCACTACTAAGGGTGTCACTGATGGGGCCAAGGACTATGGGCCCCATATACCATTGCAGCTGTAGCTGCTCGTCGCTCTGCAATTGCATCAGCTGGTGCACACCTCCCTCGCAGCCCACGGGACACCACTGACGAGGCCAAGTGCAATGGGCCTCATATACTATTGCGACTGGAGCTGCTTGTCGCTCTGCAATCGTATCAGCCGCTGCATAAATCTGGGACACCTCCCCCACTGTGTGGGACACATGCGGGTGAAGCCTGGGCCGATGGTGTGCCCAGAAGAGTCCGGGCTGGGCATGTCCCTCCTTAATTTTGTCTGGGTAATATCATGGAGTTCTGGTACTGTGTGGTCATGGGTAAGTGCAAGGTTCCAGCTACATTAACGTGAGGGAGCTGGGTGTCAGAGCCAGCACTTGGTGTTTTTTTTGTTTTTTTTTAAACGGGCAGTCGGGCTATTAATGAAGAAATTCAGAGCACTAAGTTGCCAGTAATCTCACCTCTGACATCTCCTACAAGCTCTGCCTCACCTACAAGAGACTGCAAATATACCAAATACAGCATCGAATGTTCATAGGACACTTTCTACAGCAGAGGAAGGCTCGAGTCACACTGGTCTTTTTGACCCAGCTAGTATTATCACCCCACTGACTGTAGATATGGGGGAATTGAGCACGCTCCTCTGAAGCGGTGCCTAAACCAGAGGACAGTCCGGGAAAAGGAAAAAGGCAGACTGGGGGGCAAAGTCCAAGAGCCCATGCACACTCAATCTCTTTACAACCTGTTCTGCAGTCCAGCATGGAATCATTAGCTGGGGGCCCTACCTTTATCCAATGAAAGGCTATTTGTGACAACCTTAAGACTTTCTTGGCGGAAAAGTCTGAATTGTTTTTTTTCTTGTTAAGAAATTATAAAAGCAAAACTTAACTGTTTGGGTCTGATGCGTTCTGCCGACAACTTAACCAGCACTGCTGAGGTTGCTTCTGGACCTGATTTTCTGGTTAAGACAGCTAGGGTCATTTCGGCAACTAGCACCTTGAGTAATGGTTCTGTTAGCACAGGGGAGCATTGCCCCCAAGTATCTGAGCCAGTTGTGTTAAGCAATATTTCCAGGCCAGTTACTGAATCTGTAGAGGGTGCTCAAGACATAAAGGTAGGAGTATCATCAAACGATGCTAGGAGGCCTGCGGCAAATAAAAACCCAATATTTAATAAGGGGGTTAAATAGTCGTTCTTTGTCCAACTTCCACCTGAGTGCACTCCATATGTTTTGATCTTAGAAAATGTGCCAGTACTGGCCACAAATATAGTCTAGGATTTTTATAGTTTAAAAAATAAAACAATGGATTGGCTACCCTCCCAAATGGGGAGATGTATAAATCTCCAGACAGAAATAAAAATGGTTGGGAGAATCTCCTGGATTGGCCTAGGGTCAAAAGTGGTAACTTGTGATTGTAAGCTTTAAGTCACCAGCTTATGTGAAATGCCTCCTTAATGCCCTCAGCTCTTAAGCACATCATCCTGTGAATAGCAGTCAAGTGGTTCCATTGGGATACTTCTATAGCGCAATTGACCGAATTGGTGCATATTTGTTTACACACACATCCCAGTCAAATTGGAGAAAACCATTATTTGCAGCCCCAAAACACAATTCCTTTGAGCCTTTAGCCACCTTGGATGACCTGGACTGACGCCATCATAATAGACCATCTACTATAGGTTCAGAGGGTGAAGGGGCTGCACAAAAGAGGGAACAACATTATGGTAGGTCGATGGAAGGGATTGCGGGCTCCTGGTCCTAATAAGTTGGAGTCCTTGACACTAATTCAAGGGGCGTGGTGGTAGGCAGTCTTTAGGCAGTGAGCTAAGGGGTTACGTAAGGACCTCTACACACCCTCCCTTGCCTATAGCTACTTGGAAGCTAAAACATTGTTCTTGGAATTTGGCTGGCATCAAGTCTAAGCTTAACTATGAGAGTTGGGGGAATTTTATAGATGGCTTTGATGTATGCCTCTTCCATGACACATGGGCTACAGGATTGGCCCATTGGGTGGGGTTGACTAATAGTATTGAAGCAACTCCTTCAACAATGGGACGGCTCACGGGGGAGTTATTATATGGGGCAATGTCAATCTGCAATGTACCATAAATAGAATAGAAGTTAGTTCTAGAGATATACTGGTGCTCAAATTAACAAAAACACAGGGGTCAAAATCAGCACTTGTGGTCAATATATATGAGATTCCCGACGCAGCATCAGGAATCCCCCACAGTATCTGCTGTGGATGATTTTTTTGGAAGGGACTGAAGGATTTGATTTCCTTTTGGTGACAGGAGATCTAAATACAACTTTTGAACCCTCAGAGCTGTTGGCAGATGCTTCTAAGCCAGAACATGAGGAGTTGGGAATCCCCCCGGTTGGGTCAAGCGAGTGCAGCCAGGCATACAAAAGTTGCTTTTCAGATTGCTTCTTTAACACTAAAGCGCATGGCTTGCAAGCTTGTAATGGGCACTCAAATTCAGATAAGCAGCTAAAGCACACATTTAAGAGGGCTAACTGTTGCTCAAGAATGAACTATATTCTATTAGATTTATGATCATGACAACACAAGTGATATAGAGATAATTTATAAGCACAATAGCGATCATAATGCTTTGGCTGAAGATTTAGATAAAGTTTTTCGACTCTACAACTACTCCAGTGAGCGTGATAACATATCCCATAGTTAAAAATACAATAGAAAAAGGATTAAATGGCCCAAGATTGAGGGAAGCAAAGATGATATGGCCAGGATATATAATAAAGTAGTATAGGAACTTATAGACTTAAGCAACCGTGAGAGTGAGATACAGTGGATTGTAAACATCTATTGTAAGCTAATGGAAGATGTTAAATCCTTCTTTTTTAAAGTGAAAAGCACTGTTAAATGTTCCCAAAAAAAAACTAAAAAAAAAAAAAAAAAACACATGGTTCAATAAATCTTGTAAGGTAGCAAGGGGGGAAATGATCAGAGCACTGAAATCTGGGTGCAGAATAGCAGTGGCCTATAAGAGGAATCTTTATATAAAAGCTCAAAAAGAAGCCAAGAGGGACTGGAAGGAAAGCCAGTGGTGAGATCTACTCAACGCGGCTAAAACTAAGGATAGTAAATTGTTTTGGAATTAGTGGCAAAGGGCACCAGGGGCCACACCATAGAAGAAGACTATCATATTTGATCACCGTTGTGGGAAAGCCATTTTAGTACCCTTTATGCTGGTCAGAGTCCCAAGGTTATGGGGACAGTTGGATTACCAGTCTCGGGTGCTCATAGGGTAGTAGGGGAAGTAGAACCTATTGCTTATAGCTCAGAGGAAACTAAGCTAGCCCTCTCCACATTACTGAATGGGAAAGCACCAGATCTAGATAAAATCCCGAAGAACCCTGTACCTCTCTTAAAGAGGAGTATGGAGCGTTATTCTTAATCAATGTGTTAACGCTATTTTAAAAGGAGCGCAGATCCCAGATTCATGGTTAGGGCCAAAGGTAGTCCCAGTATATAAGAAGGGGAACAAAAGTGATCCTACAAACTATAGGCCTATTGGCCTTATAGTCATAACTCAAAAATTGTTCTGCAGGCATCTGTTGGGAAGATTACTGGATTGGACAAGGAGAAAAAGATCTTTTCACCCCTAAAGGCTGGGTTCAGGGAAAAAACAGGCACAGTTGATCAGGTGTTTAGGTTTATGATAATATTATGGAAATACGTGGTGTTTAAAAAATAACATGTATATGTTGTTTTTGTGGATTTACAGGCCACTTTTAATCTTACCCCTAGGTGCAAGTTGTGGGAAGCATTGGAACAGTTAGGCCTTCCGGACTACATTATAAGGCTCCACCAGAGAAAGTAGGCACAGATAAGATTGGGGCAAAATGGGGAGCTTACTGAATGTGTGAAGGTGGGCAGGTGGGTGAGGCAAGGGTTTGTTCTGGCCCCAACTCTGTTCACTTTGTATATTAATGGGTTAATTCAGTCCCTGCCCAACTGTAACAGAGACCCACCTAAGATCGCAGGCTGTTTTGTAGCGTAATTTCTGTCGGCAGATGATAACACTACGTGTATCGAGAACACCAATGGGGCTTCAAAACTTATGGAATAGATTTTCAGAGGCATGTAATAAACTTGGGTTAGAGATCAATATTAGTAAAACAAAGTTTATGGCATTCAGCCCCCACAAATCATAAAGTGGTAAGGTGAAGCCAGGTCAAATGTATTTAGAATAAGTCAAAGAATTTAGGGATAAGGGTTTCTAACACACTAGCTTGGACCCCACATGTTTCCAAAAGCAAGCTTAACATTCAGCCCATTAGCTTTGCTTTACTAAGGGAATTGAAAACATGCATGTTCTGGCCAGCTGCCCCCGTTATTGAAATATACCGAGCAAAAGGGGTTATTGTTGCACATTACGGTGCAGAGTTATTAGGTGCACATAACGTAGGAGGATTGGAAAAAGCTGAGAACGTTTTTATGAGATCGGTCCTGGCCTACCCCAAAATGCATCCTTAACCCAAATGTACCTGGATCTTGGCCTGCAAAACATAGCTCATGTAGCAGCATTCAGACACCTAGCGCACTGGATTATCTCACACAAGACTGTATGGCTTCTGTTGAGGATTCTAAATGCCAATAAAATATTTTTGAACTTAAAGTTAACAACCCAGGTGAATTATCAGAATTTTGTGGAAGATTGAGTGCCTTTGCTAAGTAATTATTCCAGTGGCACAGGGATTGTGCAGAAACCCAAAACCTTGTGTGTATGAAGTCATTATGAATCTCCCTATATACACCAGACTGGATACCACACATTGTTTTGCCTAGGCTATGACCATAAGTGTTTTAATCAGATGCCACAGGTTTGTGTGCCAATGGCTTTTCCAGGGCTGTCCAAGCCTCTCTCGTGGACAGGCTCTTCTTTGGGGCTAGATTGTTTGCCCAGAAGGCAGGTTCTAGTATGCTTTGACAGCACAGCAATGACTCGTTTTTTAGGAATGCATTCCCTGTCTGCCAAATGCATCAGTAATTTTGGAAGATTGGGGGTTCTTTAGAGGTCTTGATGATCGTCAGTGGCAGCTGGTCCAGCAGCCAGTTCAGCTATTTTGTTGCTCCAGGTCTAATAGCAGTGGTAGATGGACAAGCTCGCCGACAGCAGCAGCAGTCCTCCTTTGACAGATGCCACTGCTACCAAGCAGCTTTATTGTTACCGCAGTCAGCAATTAGGGCCAGTTGGGGTGCCAGATCCAGTCCTGTCTACCTTACTGGTGCTCTTATGTCAGACCAATGGGTCCTCAAGATTGCATAAGGGCATAATTTTCAGCAGGGTTATGCCCCTCCCTTCTTGAGCATCCTAACATTACATTCCTTTGGTTTTTGTTATGCCATCAGCAGGTCATACTCCTATTCTTTTCATAGAAGTGATATTACTTGCCATTGGGGTGAGAGGACTCTTACCCAAGGAGGAGGGGGACTGGGTTGTTTTTCCATGTACTTCCTGCTCCTCAGGAAGGGTGGAGGCCTGCCACCAAATTTGGATTGCAGAGTATTGAATTTGTTCCCCAACAGGTAGTTCAGAATGATTACACTTCCGTGGGTTCTGCGGTCCTTGGACCCAAAGGACTAGATGATGTACGTTGACCTGCAGGACTCATGTTTTCATGTGCTGGTCCAGCAGAATTATTGGAAATAACTTTAGGGTCACACCACTTCCAATTTACCATCCAACCCGTCACACAGATAACCGCTCTGCAAATATTTGCAAATGACAAGTCATTGATGATAGCCCATCTTCACAGGTCAAGGCTGCTTGACGACTGGTTCACAGCAGCTAAGCAGACCACCTTCAGGTCTGTATTTCCACCAACAAGCCCAGGTTCCATCTTCCTACATCTCAGAGGCTTTCCTCCATTGGTGCCATTCTGTCCCTGTTTTGGACATCTTCCAGGCAGACACATGTGCATCTATCCGCTCTTTCACCAGGCACTACTATATCGAGACTCTGGTCTGCAAGGGGGATTATTTTGCCCCCTTGATCCTGCAGGACTTACTGATGTAAAGTTCACTCCTCATACCCACTTCCTTAGAGTCGGCATTGTTTGGTGATTAAAAATGTGTGAAATCTTTGCATAAAAGTAGCCAACAGAAGAGTAAGTTACTTACCTTTGGTGATGCTATCTCTGGTGGATATTCTTACTGGACATTCCTCAATGCCCATCCTCTTGCCTGTTATGTAGACTGGAGATTTGATAGTTAGTGAAGGGCCAAGTTAGATTTGCACTCTGAGGTTCTCAAAATCCTGGTCGCGCTCTGTATTCGAGGGCACAGAAAAGAACAATGAAAAAGCAGACGTTCTGGTGGTGCCTGTGTGCAGATCCATGTTATACCTGGTGGTTGGACAAAGTAAAACTAATTCATATTTATACCCTCCCACTGTGCATGAGCTATTGCAAGTGTTTTGGTATTCATTCAGGCACCTTGGGAAATTCACAAGATACAGAATCTGTGGTTAGATTTATTTATCCCAAAGAATGTTACTTGAAGGTAAATAACATATTAAACATACTCAGTTTAGCAGATGTAGCTTGCAAAGAAGCACTTTTGATTGTCTGTATCAAAATTGCTGTTTTTTTGTTCACATGCACACCTTATCCAGCTACCCCTCAAGCTATGTTT
Source organism: Pleurodeles waltl (assembly GCF_031143425.1). Taxonomy (NCBI): domain Eukaryota; kingdom Metazoa; phylum Chordata; class Amphibia; order Caudata; family Salamandridae; genus Pleurodeles; species Pleurodeles waltl. The sequence continues at coordinate 1,607,730,644 of NC_090445.1, forward strand.
CAGGCTTATGTTTCAGGTCTAACTAAACTAGTTAGTGCATCTATCTCTGACACCTCATGCCGGGTATGCACTGGCAGTTTGGTGCATATCTACCAAACTGTCCCTGATTTAGAGTTTGGTAGATATGCATGCTGTCTCAAATGTACTGCGATGTAAATGCTGGTTGTCTGACTGAACCACACATGCCATAACTACTCGTGCAGTTACCCGCAGTTACTGCAACAACCGCAACACTACCACACATTCAATTACAAGGAGAAATGTTACCATGCATGCCTTTTCAATTAAATATTCATTATAGAATCATGTTTGGTAAAGGCATATGCATGGTAAATTTTTAAGTGGTAAGTATGTATGTGTGTGTGTGTGTATATTAACACCCTAAACCCAAAAAACTCTTACCACCCAAAAACCAATACCCCCTTAACTCACCGTACCACTCAAAAACCCATACCCAACCTAAACCCTAAAAACACCACCCAAAAAATGCCCATCCTAAACCCTAAAAACACGTACCCCCAAAACATCCTTACCCACCCAAAACCACCCAAAAAAACATACCCACTGTAAACTCTTTAAAAAAAAAAAAAAAATTACCACCAAAAAAAAACATTTCCACCCTAAACTCTTAAAAACAAATACCACCCAAAAAAACAATACCCACTCTAAACCCAAAATACCATTCCAACCCTAAAAACCTTACCACCCAAAAACCAATACCCACTCTAAACCCTAAAAAACCCATACCACCCAAAAAAACATACCCACCTTAAACTCCCCTTACCAAAAGGGGAGCTAAGAATGATGAGATTAGTCATGGGGAGACAAAGATCAGTGTCTCAGTATTGGACATTGATGAACAGTATGATCCAGCGATATCAAGTGACGTTTGATGTACTTGTACTGGACAGACTATATGTAGTGGACATGGGATCAAACAACCAAGTGGTATTGATGATCAGATAGTTTAGAAGGGCACCACTGTTTTGATGTTAGACTTAGACATGTTGTCAACAAATAGCAATGGTTATCTCAATGATAATGTTTTGATACATGAAAAATTGAAGAATACAGTTATCTCTTTTTCTTTCTTTTTTCTCACTTTTTGCCTTAACTACCTGATATGCATACATGTAATCCTTTTGTAGAAATGTTGAGATACGCATAAGTAGACAATGACATGTTAAATATATTTCTACAATGAAACAAATGTGCAGTTATTGTAACGTATGTCAAAGCAGTTGCCACAGGAAAAAATTATAAAAATATATATTGAATGTATATACATTTATGTATATATATATATATATATATATATATATATATATATATATATATATATATATATATATATATGTATGTGTGTGTATTACCTGGTGGCGGTCACCAGTAGGTAATTATAGTTAGGACCCTGTTTCCATACAATTAGAGTTGTTTTGACATGCCTATATCTTTGGCACTGTTTGCAAATCAAGAAATTTCCCCAAAAAAGAGCCCTGGTGATTCTTGTTGCACACTGAAAGTCTCTGGGTGATCTGTCAAGTGGGGGCCAAGAACAGAAGGAGGGGGGGGGGGGGTCATAAAAGTTGCATTCCCATAGGACCTTTGAACTTTGCTACAGCCCAAACCATCGAACGGAATTACACCAAATTTGTCTGAAGGCTAGCTTTCTGTACGCAGGTTACGTTGTGTAAATCCATCCAGTAGTTTGGGAAATATTTTAAAAAAAATACATTTGTAGATCTTTGGCAGCAGAGAGTTTGAAGATAAAGAGCTCATGCACGGCCAATGCACAGGTCTGATTGGCTGTCAAAACTTCAAACACAGAAGTGTTGGCAGCCATCTTGGGACTTTGTTTCAGCTGAGTCCCAGAAAAAAAAATTACAATTAAAAAAAAGGGGGGTGGGGGGGTTGTGAGGGGCCAGGGTAGAGTCACCCCGACCCTTTTGCTCTGGTGATGAAGTCTTGGATTCGTCAAACCTTAAACTCTATCGCTCTCACTCTTTTTCAATTTCTCTTTTTCAGTCTTTCTCCCACACCCACTCAGACCTTATGCACCCACTCACAGAACATAGTGCACCCACTCAGACCCATGCAAATCCTAGTGCATCCACTCACAGCACCACTCACACTGATGCACCCACTCACAGACCCACTCACTCTCACACACCTACTCAGACTCACGGACCCACGGGTTCACTGGCGCACCTACTAAAACACTGATGTACGCACTTTCGCACCCAGGCACACTCACCCCTGATACACCCTCTCACACCTATTCTCACACCCAGAGAGAAAGGGCCATGCGCAAGGTTGGGGGGGAGGGGGAAGAGTTGGGTGGTTAGGGAGGTTGGACGCAGGGACTGCATGCAGGCCAAGCCTTGCATGCAACCTGTGCAGCGCATGGGCGAAGGCCCAGCACGGCGCAAGGTTGGGTGCTTATAGGGGGTTGGTATCAGGGCCTGGCCGCAGACCAGACCCTGCGGCCAACTGCCGCCGCACACGGCCAACAGCCACCACACACGGCCAAAGGCTGTGTGCAGCAGTGGTTAGATAAATGTATAGTAATGAAAAGTATTATACATAAAAAAACATGGAAATTCACTGAAAAAAACAATGGTTACAAGGAAATAGAATTTAAAAACGACAAAGAAATTCACTTAAAAAAATCAAAGTTTACAGGGATGTTATAGTTAAGCTCACGTTTTAAATGTATAAAACCACAGAAATTCACATTATAGTTAACTCAAGTAACTATAATTCGTGCCCTAAGGTAACTATAACTTTATCCCTCGCCATGCCGTGAGGTATAGTTACCTTAGGGCATGAGTTACAGTTACTTAAGCAAACTAATTTTTAGGGACAGATAGGAAAAAAGTGCTCTGCAAAAGTGTTTGCAGTGGTTGTTCATTGTGTACCAGGTATAGAGCAATTCATATGGTAAACTATAGGGTGAAAAATAGGTATCAAGGAAACCTATGTATTTCTGAAATGGGCACAAGATATAGAGTTTGGAAACAGTGGTTATCTGCACATCTCTGAGTTTGTGGGCACCTAACTATGTGAAATATAGAGCATTTCTCAAAATGTCTTGTTTCTTACACATTAACTTACACCTGGAAGGCACAGACGAGGAGAAATATATTTGGTACTAACACTTATTCTACTATTCTGTGTTCCCCTAAGTCTCCTGATAAAAAACAGTACTACACTTGTGTGGGTAGTCCTAGTATCCGTGATAAGAAAGGGCCCGAACCGCAACATGAATACATTACATTTTTCCACTGAAAACTGGCCCTGTTTTTTTGCAATGTGGCTAGGTGTTGATTTTGGCCCCTAGCTCAACTGGCACCAAGGGGGAATCCTAGCAGACCTGCAATTATTTTTAAACCAGACACTAGAGGGGAAACCAGGGTGGGATGACATGTAGATATCACCAGGTTTACTTACCCAGAAGCTCTTGCAAGCCTCAAACTTTGACTTTAAAAAACACATTTTCCTTGCATTTCTGTGATGGAAAGTTCTGGAACCTGTAGGGAGCAACAAATTTCCTACCACCTACTATTCCCCCAATCCTCGCCATTAAAATAGATGCCTGTGACAGAAACTGATCTAACAAAGGTCAGTGAGACTCTTTGCTAGGACTTCCATTGACCTTAGTTTGTTACGGTCCTGTCACGAGCATCTGGCACAGCCACACAAGTGGGGCAGCATTTTTATGGGACATGTGGGGGAACATGGGGTGGTGGGATTATGTGGAACCTTTCTGATTCTTGAAGAATACATCACATAAATCCACGAGAGGCACATCACACTGTACTCCCCTGGGAGTCTAGTTTTCAGAAATACCTGTATTTGGTAAGCTTCCCTGGATGGCAGCCGAGCCCAGGCCCAAAACCTGCAGCTACCCCTTTTGTTGATTTTGCCACATTGTGTCATGGATCTGTCACGTTTGCGGGCACTAGGCCTACCCACTCAGGTGAAGTGTCATTTTTATCAGGTGACATGTGGGAACTCTTGATGGCAGGACATTTGTGGCTCCCTGCAGATTCCAGTACTTTGAGTCACAGACATTTTAAGGAAATATGTGTTTAGCCTATGTTTGAAGATTGCAAGAGCTTCTGGGTTAGAAAACCTTGTGGGATGCATGCAAGACACCACACTGTCGTCACTAGTTCATGAAAATAGCTAGGGTTGTTAAATGATCCCCTCAAAACAATGTACACCCTGGCAAGAAAGACAAATATCACTGCACCACAATCTACATCTTAGGTTCACCCACATACAGGTTGGATTTGGCACCAGGATGAGTGAAATGTTCAAAATGTAAATTTTATTAACAAAAGACTTCACGAAAATTTGAAAAAAGAAATCACTGTTAATAAGAATTGTACTTTTTTAATACTGAACCAGTGACTTAGCTTGTGAGTTGTATAGCCGCACCAAGGCACTAACTGCTTTACCGGCTATTCACACCCCTTTCATGGATCACATGAACACAACCATTCACACTTCCAGCCCGGGACCAGCACATTACAACAATCACATAAAAACAGAGCTACAAAGCAATCACATGCCATGGCATCTGGCGGAGCGAACCAAACGCCAGTTCAGACATAGCAATCGCAATCCACTTGACAGCTGGCAGAATCTATGGACCAGCAACTCAGTGACGGGTGTGTGTGTAGTGACTTGCTGCTGCTCACTACACACATACTGGCAGCCAAACACTAGTAAACACACCTCCAGCCAGACTCCAGCAAATCGATACTCAGAAATCACCATGGAGCTCCACACCACTTTCAATTCCAAAAAAACACTCCCACAGTGTTCAGATTACAAAGACAGAAAAAAACATAAAACATCCAACTAAAAAGAGCACATTTTTTCAAATAGATAGAACCAACCTATTGGTAGAATAGGAAATACCAACTATGACTGCATACACAACAGGTATAACTAAGCACATCAAATTACTGCCATCCAGGCAGCTAATCAGAAAATATATAGCAATATGGAGCAATGGCAAGTGCCTTTTAAGGTCATGGTTGCTCCCAACAGTTGTTATGTATGGTAAAATTTAAAAGGTGGGCACGCATAGGCCTTGAGTAGAAGGATACACGGGGCAGTACACACAACTCTCCTTTCATAATTCTCTTCGGGCACAGACTCTACCTTTCCTTCAAGGAAAGTATTTTTTGGGTGTTGGGGCAATGTGTTGAGAAAAGTGCTGATCTTTCAATCTGTCCACATCTTCCACCATTCTTACTCTAGGAATGCGTGCCTGCTCTGCAGCAACAAGGCTTCCTATTATACACTGCTGAAACTGTATAAAAGTAATCTTGGGTTCTGGACAAAAACCTTTGAATACAACATAAGCATCGAAGGATGCTAAATGAAATGGATGAACAGCCAACTTCTTGTATCAGATACTGGACTTTCGAGCTGCATTGTTGGGCTCCAACTTTTGATCTGATCTATCTAAACCTCCCATGTTTGTTGTAGTCTAAAATGCACACTGGTTTGCACACTTCTGCAGCCTGACCCCAAACACTCACAGGTGCGGGACTTTTATCCTGAATAGTCGTCGGCATATGGATATCTCTTCTGAAAATTTCACAGGGAGCACATTACTACGCAAAGCACTGCCCTTTTGTCTTTCAAGTTTTTACACACAGGCTTTTTAGTGTGACCTTAACGGTTAGAGTGTATTGTGCCACATGCCACAGTGACCACTCTGAACAATTTAAGTAATTGCATGCCTGCGTAGAAATTGTCCATGTATAAATGATGACCCTTGTGAAAAAGTGATCTGGCAAGTTCCCACACAATTTTTTCACTGACTTCAAAAGTGAAAGGACAACCATGGGGATCAGTTGAACCCCTCCCAGTGTCCACCCTGAAATTATACACATATCCAGTGGCAATTTCACACAACATGTACAGCTTAATACCACAGCATGCTCTCTTGCTGGGAATGCTTTGTCGGAAAAGCAAAAGCCCCTTGAACAAGACTAGAGGCTCATCCACAGATATTGCTTTCCCTGGAACACAGATCTCTTAGAAACAATCTAACAAATGTTCAAGGACAGGCTGAATCTTGACGAGACAGTCACAATCCGGGTACTCTTGTGGCAATTCTGTAGCATTATCCACAAAATGCAGCCTCTGCTGCAGAAGCAAATACCGATCATGACTTATAGTTGATTAATTATATTAATGCAGAAGATGTACCATCTTACAACCATAGCCGTCAGGATCCAGCATACATCATATAACTTAAAGTCCATAGCATTGGAATCAATACTACTTAGTACAAAGGTAGATCATACTGAACAATCGTAAACCCAACACAGGGGAAGTAACATTAGAGCAAGGTATATTTACACTTAACTTGAAGGATTCAAAGTAAATATACGAAGAGGTCAGTCCTTGAACTGGGTGGGGCTGAGATATGACTCAGGGAGGGAAATAATCCTCGCCTGTGTCCTCAATAGAATTGACATTTTACGTTAACTAGGACATTTTTCATTCTGTGGCTGGACTGGAGGCTGCTTTAAAGCTTTTCCAACACCAGTGACGCCATATTTGGGACTGTTTTAAAGTAAATCTCTTTAAAGGTAGTAGAAGATTTGAGTCAGGGCTATAATTGAGAAGTCAGATCTGCACCTAATTATGTGTTTTTGTCTGTAGTGCTTCTTACACCAAGATACCTGCCAGTTGAATGTTGCACTTTATAATTGTGGGGTAATAATAAAAGTAGAATCTGAGGACCAGTCCGCAGCATTGAGGGTTTCCTCTAATCTGGTGCCCAAAGAGAGCGCTTTAAAGGCCATGGCCCCTCTTGTTGAGTGGGCTCCGACCACTGATGTCACTTCCAACCTCCTGCCTGACCCACCTGACCTATTGTGCAATGGTAGGGGAGAAAACTGCCTTAGGAGGTTTAGTGAGGGCAAATACTAACTGACACCCCCCTCCCCCAGAGGGAGGAGGTTCTCTGGGATGGATTCATAGACCTTAAGAGCCCTGACAACATGTAGTTTCGGTACAGAGGGAAACATCTGGTAAGAAACACTCCTTGAATTGCATTTTGTTCTTCTACAGATGTTAAATGTCACCCCATCCAGAACTGTCTGTTATGTCTAATGCTCTGACATCCAAAACGTGACGACAGGACACTAAACACAACAGGGTAGCCAGTTTCGCCGACATCAGTTTCCGTGACAAATACTAGTTAGCAGGCCAAGATTTGAATAGGCGCAGCACTCTATTCCTGTCCCAAAGAGTAGAATATATGGGACCTGGAGGAAGGGACAGTCTGATACCTCTATGGAGTTTACAGACAATAGGGTGTTTTCCAGCAGGATGTCCACCTAACGAAATATGGCCTGCCGAAATGGCAGAGCGAAAGGTGTTAATGGATCTGCATGCCAGACCACCCAAAGTCGAGGATGCTAGAAAAGTTCAGGAAATTGACAATTTCTGTCCCCACGGGATCCAATTGCCATTGACAACACCATCCCAACCATCTAGACCAGGCCGAGAGGTATCGCTTTGTTGTACTGCCTGCCCAGGATTTGGCAAGAAGTGCCACAGCCTCTTGAGAAACAACCAGAACTTTCCAGCTTTCCCTGTAAACCTCCAAGCCATGGGACGGAGAGAGCCCTCTAACACTAGGTAGTAGCGATCCTTGTGGGGATTCCGAAGAGGATACAGAAAGAGGGGAAGACTGATTGGAAAATCGAAAGAAAATTCCATCAGAACTGGAAAGCAGACTTGAGATCTCCATATTGGGGTCACCACCACCAAATCTGCCATCTGTCTCCGAAGTTGGGTAGACTGCCTCATGATCATGGCAAAGGGGGGAAACGCGAACCCCATCAACCAAACTCCAGTCTTGGAGAAATGCATCTGTCACCACTGGTCTGGTCTGCAGCTGCAATATCTGTATAGTATTTTCCAGTACTCTACCTGGTTGGACTTCCCAGGCAGGTGCTCTGTCATTACCGAGATCTGATTGTCCAGGCAGTATGACCAGAAGTCGCGAGCCAGATCCGAGAGGGTGTTCAATTTCGTGCCTCTGACATGGTTGCTGTATCGGACTACCACTTCATTATCCATGTTGTGGAGGGCAAACTCTGCAACAGGCACCCCAGCCTCAGCTGCTGGCATCTGAGTTTATAATCAAGTCTGGCTGAGAGCCAGAAATGGCCCACCTATTCCAGGTGTCCATGTGGGATATCCACCATTACAGTTCCTGCTCGGCCACCTCCTTAAGAGGAACCGACTGAGAATGTGTAAGACCCTTTTAGAGGTAGAAAATCTTGCGCCATTGAAGGACACGGTAGTGAAGTGAACCCGGGAAAAAGGCTTATGCGTGCAATTTGTCTCAACGACGTGGTGGGCTTGGCCAGAGTCCTCTTGAGCTCATGCTTGATCTTGGATAGCTTCCGGGAGGTAAGACTCAGAGTTGCTTGGACAGAGTCCACCAGGAACCCCAAGAACTGCATGGTATGGGAGGGCAGAAGGGAAGATTTTTTTCCCATTGACCACAAATCTGAGAGATTCCAGAAGGTTGATGGTCTGTTGGAGATGCCCAAATAATCTCTTGGGACATTGGTCCAATAACAAGATGTTGTCCAAATAAAAAAGCATCCTGATCACGCAAGCCCGGAGGTGCTCCACCACTGGTCTGAGGATGATGGTGAAACAACACTGAGCAGAGGATAGACCGAAAGGGAGGGAGGTGAACTCGAAAGTTTGAGCCCACCGTTGGAATTGTAGGAAGCGCCTGTGGGAAGGGAAGATGGGAATCGTCCAGTCGTTCACCTGCAGCAGATCTCAGAGATGTATTCCTTCCATTTTGAGATGGTGGAATACCAGCCACTCAAAATGTTTGAGATTTATCACTGGGCATTGGCCTTCATCCCTCTTTTCCACAAGGAAAAGATTGCTGAGAAGACCAGAGGGATGGAGCCGAGCAGGAACGAAATGAAAGGGGAACCGTAAAACTCTGTGAAAGCCCTTACCGTTTGAAGTACACTGGCGTCTGAGGTGAGATCCTGCCAGTTGTGAAAAAGGCCACCAGTCTGCCCCCGAGTTTGTGCCCTGAATAGGGTTGAACACTAACCCTGAAAGGAACTGAGGGTTGCGCTGTTCCCGGAGCCTAGTCTGGGGTCTCTATGGTGTGGGTAACTTCTGGTAGGATAGAAGCTCTCGAAGCTGGACGAGTCCTGACACTGTCTTCGCTGCATCCCAGGTCCACTGGAGGAGATTTGATACATACCACGGCCAGCCGAGAGCCCCCTACCACAACTGCCGTGGGCAAAAACCAGAGGCGTGAAAATCCTTTTAATAGATGTCTGAGCCTTATCCAGGGAATTGAATGCACGGATGAATTTTCCTACCTCCTATATGAAGGGGGGCGCCAAAAAGGCCCCAATGGGCAATGGGCCCTGCTTCAGATGTTGCTAATTCCATAGTTTGTGGTCCATTTTAATTAACAGGGATTAGCGTCTCTCAGTGAAGATAGCACAATTTGTGTTACCCAGAAAGACAATGGCTTGCTGAGCCCAGCTAGACAAGGCCTCAGCCATGTCCAAGATTTTTGTTAAGGGACCTGCTACGTCTAGCAGTTTGTCCTTTCATGAACGCCAGGAGCGGTCTAACCCTTTCTTAGGATCCTTCACAAATTTGGCTAAAAAGGTATCCGTCCTTTCATCAATGTCTGGGGTGAGGGCAACCTTGCTGTCCATCGAAAGGTGCTGGCATTCTGCCTGTAGACGACTGCTGACCTCATTATCTAAGAGTTTCCACAAGTGGCCCTCCACATAGGCCACTACCTTGGGGGCTGGGGACCACTGCATAGAGCGTGGGTTCAGTAAATCAGCTGGGTCAAACATATCAGCATCTGGCCCTGCAGGGCCCCCGATCTGACTTATGTTCCTCAGACAATGATGAAGTATTGGACAGACGCCAAGGCCTAGTGGGTTCCCCATCACCATCCATGTCTGTGGGGGAATCTGCCCCATCCACAGTATCCGACTGGGGGAGCTGGGGGTGCTTTTGAGGTACTAGGAATGGGGAGGAGGATGTGACACCATGAAAGCCGTTTTTAAGCATGAGAAGGCATCCAGGTCGACCCCTGGTTTGTGTGCGCGTTTGCGTATAAGGTCTGATGGTGCCTGAGGCTGGCCTGGAGGTAAGGAGGCTGAAGGCCCAGAGGACTCTTCCTTGAATTGAGAGATTGTAGGCACTACGTTTTGTATTTGGAGTATTTTCTTCAAGGGCGCCACAGTCTGGGAGCCCGCTTTGAATGTGTCATGTCCATTGAATGGCAAAAATCGTTATCAATAAGGAGATAGGTTATTTCTTCCTCCTCCAAATACTCATTGGATTCCTCCCCCATATAATCAGAAGGGTCCTGCATCGTGTACAATCCCCATGTAGGTGTTTGAAATGCAATAGCGGACCGGTGCATTTCACTGCCTGAAAGTGAGTGAAACTGAATGCTTGGTGTGTGGCCCTCTAGCGGTCAGCTAAATGCGTCGCGCCCATGGGCTCAGATTAATCAAGGGGTGGAAAAAGCGACCACAGACGAGCGATCAGTGGCCCACTCTGCTAAAGCAAAGTGAAATCTACAGTTGTGTAGGAGGCAAAGCACGCGCTGACATGTTTAAACACACAGCGGAATAAAACCAGTCAAGAGAAAAGGTATACTTGACTCACGGCTTGCTGGAGTAGAGAAGAAAGAAGACGAAGGAGCGTTCAGAAGGTATTTTGAAGGGCAATTCTGGCCAATCTTAGACGCTCCCCACACCAAAAAGACATCCATGGTGTCTAGTGGGTGAATTACTGATGCATGATTGCAGTCCCACAGCAGGAATGTACTTAAGAGACACTGGAGGGTGTAGCAAAACTCATTAATTTCCCCTGGTGCACCTCTTCAACCCAGATCCCTCCCCCAGAAAGCGGACCTACCTTGAAAAGGTCCTGGACCATGATGTGCTAGATGCAAATGGCTTCCAGTGTGCCATGTGCGTGCTGACGTCTTCATCGCACTGGGGTAGGGGTGGCAGCGGAAGCTATTCTGCTGCCATCGCTGATGGGTGCATGTTGCAAAGGGGCACATGGAGAGAGCGGCAGCGCTTCCCCCATGTGAGTGCTAGGACGTGCTGGACACGTCTTCAGCACCTGAACGAGGGTGCTGAGGACATGGCCAGCACGGTCTTAGCACCCAAGGTGTTAGTTCTTAGAGTGATGCAAACGTTGTTGTTAAAATAAGTTTACCTAGCAAAATAGGAATCTTGGGCAGCAGGAAGAATAAGTTAGCCATAGAACTAGCTTCATTCAACTATGGCTTTCCTCTTTGTGAAACTGATGCTTAAAGGCTGTTGAGGCTATTTTCGCATTTTCGAAGAATGTGTATCCAAATGTCGACGTATACTGTTTTCTGTTAATGTCTTGAATAATGATTAAATATACTAAACTTTCGTCTTAAAATGTATTTCACATCGTTGCTATTACAGTGAATTGGGCTTTTATAGGCCCATGACCTAGCACTATCATATTTTGCGCAAATAATCTGCAAGTGTTCATATTTAATAAAACCTTGTTAAAATAAACAGGATTAAAAATAAGGAAACGTCCTAGGAGCTCCATGATCCTTTTCTTAATATTACCCCCTTCCGAGCTTTTAACTTTCTTCCATTTCTTCTGCAGAGGCTCCTCCATCTTATGAACAGAGCTGCAGCAGCGTGAATTCAAGCATTACCAATGGAGATTAGTCTACTGAATGTGATGGTGCCTGAGAGGCAGCTCTGCAAGGTCAAGACCGAACACGTCTGATGCCAAAGCCACTGGATTTCCCGCTGAATGCTTCTTCTTTAGAGAATGGCTTTGTAGACATTCCGTGCTAAAAAGGAAAAGGGCGTAGCTGAGAGGTTATCGATTCTCTAGCGCCTCATTTCCAACGGCGGCTTCACTCCTGTGGCCGATTTGGATGGTAAAAGTGGGGCTGTCTAAGACTTTCTTGCACAATTTCTCTGTGCTGTGCACTAACATATTTACTGCTGAAGATATTAAGCACACGTAATGCCTTATGAAAGAAAAACAACGTGCTACTGAATCCCTCACTGTGTGCTATCCAGTCGACAGACGGACCAGTTTAAACTTTCATGTTTGGTTACATTTTACGTTTAATTTCATGTCCTTTGTATGTTGTTTTTAAGTATTTAATAACTGAAATAGGATAATCATTTGTATAATTCTTCTCCTGCAAGTAATGGACCTTAGGTGAAGATTCTGCACTCCTGACTGTTTGTTCCAGACTATATTGTGTATAACATGAGCTTTTTATTGGAGACATTTTAGTATCACACGAAACTGTGCTGCTAAAAATGTAGCATGCATCTACTTTCTGCTGTTTCTGACTGACAGTGGAAGATAACGATCCAGGTATTAGAAACATGTGCCACACTGCCTTTGCGTGATACTAACTCTGCTAGAAACCCGGCTCTGAATTGTTCCTGTGAAAGAGGAAAGCTCAGTCCAGTCGACTGCGTGGTGTTTCCCCCTGTCAGTGTCTGAACTCCAGTTTATACTGTTCCAGAGGTTGGTGCTCCTAAACGTTATAATTGCTTACCAGGTTGTAATCAGAAACAAAATGTCATTGTCAGAGGGCCAGGCTGAAATGCCCGAAGTCAACCCCATTACTTGAAGGGTCTGGGTCTGTTGTGTTTTTTTTCTGTCTTGCTTTGTTTTTAACCCACATTCTGCCCCTAAATACATGACTGTTCTTAGACTTCTCAACTCATGACAGATGCCCAAAGACTGCTAGATGAAGATGTCGATCTTCTGCACTTTACAGAAAGCACTGAACCAAAATCAGCAGTTTTTACTAGCTTTCATCTCACTTACATTAGCTGCTACTTGTCCCAGAAACACCTCACTTCTGTCACCTACGTCTATTTTTGTATCTTAATGACTGTACGTCTCACATCCTCGCACCCAATCCCGTTCCTTTAATGCTAGACTATGCTAAATGTGGGACCTTTTTTTCCTAAACAAAATCCCAGGATATCACTAGGGGTGGTAATAAGTATTCCTATGAAATTCGCAAGTGTATCTTTTAACGTTGCTCTTGTAAAGCTCACCCATAACAAAATGCTAGAGCGGATGCCTCAGATGGTTAGATCTTTAGATATGCTTTTCCACTATGATTGTGGTGCATTAATAGTCGTCCTATATGTTTGAGGAGGTGGTCTATATGTGTTGCAAATTTCACCCTTTGCCCTCAACATAATATATCAGATTCTAGTGCTCATTTCACAGTTGCTCTTTGTAGCTGGGAGTTTTAGGAAGCAAATAAAGTAATGGTGAGTGTGCCTTTAACAGATACCTGTATGTTGGACATTAGACTGTCTGAGAAATGCACATGTACTTCTCTGTTCCTTTTGCTGAGAATTGAAGCCAAGTAGGACTTCGATGTCTTCAACCAATGTCGCTGGCCTTAAAACAATTTACCGAATCCTCTCATCTAGTAACAATGGTTTCTTACCTGTTGATAGACAGGATGCACACGATTGCATGGATCGTGGGTCGAGATGGCATGCCTGATGTTGGCACAACGGCTTCCTGGGCTTCGAAATTACTCAGAGGTTGCAGTGGTGGTGACTCTGCAACATAATTTTCAGCTACATTCTCGTTTACCGATTTATAAAATGTAATATTGAAACTTTTTTAGATGTGTATAAAACAATCTGCTGTAATCTTTAAAACTTACATTTTGATGATTTTTATTTAATAAATTATTTACACAATGTATGCCCAAGTGTGTTATGTCAGGCCTATTGTTTATTTGTATGGTTATTTTTTTTCTGGTCTTCCTGGATCAAGTGCGAGATGCATCAGTGTTTTGAACTAATGAAATCAACAGTGGTGGGGGTAATAGCACTTCTGTGACCAGATAGCGCAAGGAAATTGTTAGTGGTTTTGGAGGTGAAAATGCGTTAAAACTAACTTACACAGTAGCTCTAATCCCAGAAGTAATGCTCAATAGTAACGTATGAGGTTATTAGGCCTGGACAGGTGGCATGGCGAGCATGTCAAGATGGTTGTTGCAGGCTGATCTTTCTGCCTGCAATGGATTCTATGCCCGTGGAGTAGGCAGAGGGGTAGCAGCAGCTCTTAATTGGCCTGTTAGGCCCCATCCCTGACGACTGAGATCTTGGGCAGTGAGAGAGGTTCTGTTATGATGAAGGTAGACTAGTGAGTCAACAAGCTTTGGGCTGCTCTTGCTTGTCTGGATGAGTACTCCTACCTGAGTGGTGCGGTGAGTGAGCCAGGGCCAAGTAGCTGTTTGTGGGTAGCCCCATGGAGGAGAAGACGTGTTGGCTTGGTATGTGCTGGCTTTGGGCAGGGCCACAATGAGTCTGCACATTGCTTTGGGGCCTGGAGGGATGTTGCTCTCCTTGTTCACTCTGGTCAGCCCGGCTGCTTTGAGACTATGGACTTTGCCCAAAGAGGCACCCATCTGCGTAGCTTAAATAAGGACCCAGCCCCTGGGATAAAGATTAGGGCACCCATTTGTTAGACAGTGTTCAGGGCGGCCTGGACTGTGAGCCTGGAGCTTCCTTGACTTGACCACTTGTTGCCCACTAGAGGGATGGCCTCACCCTTTTCTCAGGGGTACCCCTGGACAGTGCATTGCTGAGTCCTGGGACAGCCACAATTGCTGGCCTCATTGAAGTCCACTTTAGCTTTCTACTCATTGCACCAGTGTATGATCCTTGAACTACCACCTGGCTTTAACTGTCCCAGGTACCTTCCTTTTGTTCTCCCTCTGTGTTATTGTTAGGTTGGTGGTGTAATTTACTGGGGGACATTGGTGGACACCTGTCACAGTAGTCAAGAATTAGGTGGCCGCTGCCACCATGAAGACAAATATAGATACATTTGTGAAAACACAGAAGCCTCAGACTGTATCGTCTGGAGGGGCAGATCCACGTGTTGCAATAATGGATCTTATCCTGCAAGCCATAGTATTGTACCTTCCTAGAGGGCCGAATTGATGAGTTGCATCAGGATGTCACCCTGATTTGCCAAAAATACCCTTAACGCTACAGAGGTGGACAAACTCATCTCAACCGCAGAAGACTTCCTATAGACTGTGGTGGTTTTCTTAAGTTCTGCCACAGTGTCCTTCAAACACTTAGCAGAGAGGGTGGAAGATGCAGAGGGTGGGGCCCGCAGTAACAGTGTCAGAAACAAACCAGGGCCCTAATCAATCCAGTTCCTCGCAAGCTGTTACAAGTCCTGGATTCCCAAGGGAGACCTCTTAGGATGCTTTGTGATAGAAAAAGCTCTTCAAGCGTTGGCCCCTGGGCTGCCAGCTGGAGTCCCACCATTCCCAATGATAAACTGCCTCTTTTACTACCCAGTACTAAAAGCAGCACAAGAGGTCGGCTAGGTGAAGATTTATTCAAACAGATTAATGGTATTTCCTTTCTATACTATGTATGTGTAGGATCAGAGACAGTCCTTCAGTTCTGTAAAGTAGAAGTTGAAAGCGATGCAAGGCACATTTATTCTAGACTTCAAAGGTGGTATGTGACTAGGTGAATTAGAGTGAACTAGTGGATGGGCCATGTACAGCACTATGACTTTCCTCACCCCCTGAAACAGGAAAGAGGCAATGTGGGAGGAGACTGCAACGCCAGTGGAAACAAACTTCCAGTCCATGTGGCACTGGTGACGAGGCTGAGCTGGCGGGGGGCACCTGAGACAAATGACCATGAATCGCAACTGTAGATCCAGAGTGGGGGAGGAGATAGAGCCCTCCGCGGCATTTAGTACTGTCCAATGGTTTCAGGTCATTGAGGAGGTAAACCTGTTCTACATAAGTGGTTTTGATGTATTTATTTTTATGTACCATTTTCCAATCTTTCTTTGATTCTTTACAGATGCCAGGAATGTGGGAGGGAAAGGGTGTCATGCCATCTGCATGTTTACCCCTCCCTCCTTGGAGGCTTAGTTGCTACAAGACGTTAAGTTCTGGGCAATAGATGCTTCAGTGTCAAAAGTATGGAGAGGTGGGAAGTTGGGAATGTTTGTTTTATATGAGTTAGTTATTGTCAAGAGACACTGTATGCAGTGCTCAAAATATCTGTTATTGATAGTCTTATATTTACAAATGACACATCCAGATGAATATTGCACTCTCACATGGAATGTTAATGGCCTGATCAGCAAAATAAAAATGGGGGTGGTATTTCAATATATTACAAGTTGTTCCTCAGACATTGTACCCCTACAGCAGGCTCCTCTTCTAGGTTCTAAATGTGGCTTCATTGGCAGACAAAGCACGCTCTGTTCTTTCACTCTGGCTGTAGGGGAATAGCCATACTACTGCACAAATCATTTTCGTTTTAAGTCACAAAGGTACATGGACATCAACTAGGATGCTATCTACTACTCGTAGGCTCCGTAGATTGGCAAATATGGACTCTCCTGACTGTACAAGTGACACCTGTCATTCCTTAGCACACTTTACAGTCCCTTAGGGTCTTACTGCTGGCATCACCCAGAGGTAGGGTATTCCTTGGAGATGGACTTCAACATCATGAATACTGGCATAGATGACCAAGAATCAGCGGGCACCGGCCAACGAAAATCCATAACTATCTCTGAATGGACCGTCACACCTGTGGCATCTTATTATATGAGAGTCCTCCAATGGCCTCAGTGATACGGAGGTCCACTTTATTTAAGATTATTTTCCTTCTGTGAAAATTAACTCAATCTGTACTTTGATCATATATTCCTTAGAAGTTCAATTTCAGCTACTGCATGTGTAGTCCTGAATGTATCAACCAATTTATCAAATATGTTGTTTTATATTAGCGTGAACCTTCCTGTGTCTATGAAGATGCTTGTAAACCTTCATGACTCTAGTAGGCCAGAAGCCCTTGGCTCAGTGTTGTACCTTGCACATTTTCCAGCATTGTAACCTGTTTTTCAAACCTCTCAAGGTAAGCAGAATTTTGTGAGAATAATAGGGTCAGTGTTGTGTACATGAGTGTTTTCTTCTCAAGACTGTTTTGATCTTCCTTGAGGGAAAGATCCTGACACCTGCACATTAAGTACGTTTTCACTGATAGTAACAGTTTTCTGTCACTTAATCATGCTTGTATTGACAGAATGTATACATACTAGGTTGATCTTATGACTTTTAGCTCTAAGCACAAACTGATTGTGTTCTAGTAAAAGCCATGGTTACCTGAAATGACTATTTTCTTTGATCTTTTTGATTTGTTGTCTTCGATTTTGCATTAGAATCTACTTAGATTTTAGGCTTCCTAGCGTGTTCTATTTTTAACATTCCATAAAACAATATACGTATTCCAAAACTACTCCTTATGGTTTCTGCTAATTTCTTCCACAATATGAGTGCAAAGATTTAGGCATTCGTATGGTCTGGGCTAGCCCTCAGCGTTTCATTAAACAAATGTGGTTAATTGCCATAAGGATGGGGAGAATCTGACATTCACATGTCCTACTTGGTGTGCCAGACACTATCCAGTCTGTAGGCTCGAACTTGAGCTGTTATGTGTCTCACAGATGATTGGCATGCTTTGTAGCTCGTAGGCCCCCTCTTTAATGTCCTTCACCTCCAGGCCGCTAATATCACTCATCTGTCCAGGTACCAGGCAGGAGAATTGGAGCAGCCCATACGCATTGAGGTGGTCATTGCTGCTATAGCTTGCTTAAAGCCTCTTAAATCGATTGAGCCAGATGGCTTCTCGGCTGGTTTTTACAAGACCTTCTGTCATGCTTTGGCACCCATTTTGGCTAGAGTCTTTAATTCTATAGAAGGCAGGCTTAGGTTACCTTCATTTATGAGGGAGTTGTCCATAGTTGTAATCCCCAAACACGACAAGGATCCACAGGATTGTGCATCCTATAAAACAGATTTCCCTCCTTGATGTGGATGCCAAATTGCTGACGGGTATTTTGGTAGCGCGCTTGAGCCCGTTGATACCTGGAATTATCAGTCCAGACCAGACGAGGTTAATCTCGTCGAGGTAGTGCGCTGAAAACACCAAATGCCCCCTCCCTATCATAGATAAGGCAGGCCAGTCAAACTCCTCCTGGCAGTTGATGCCGAAAAGGCATTCAATTGGGTGCACTGGCCCTATTTGGCTGCAACATTGCTACATTACGGCTTTGGGCCTTGATTCCGCAACTGGGTCTTAGGAAATTATGCACGCCCACAAGCAACGATCAGAGTAAATGGGACTACCTATGCTCCTTTCTTTATTGGTAGAGGAACTAGACAGGGTGCCCAATGTCGCCCCTGCTATTTGTGCTCTACATGGAGCCATTTGTGCAACAAGTTTGGGACAACCCGACCATCAGGGAAGTCCGCTTTGAGGGGGGAGGAACACACCATCTGTCTCTATGCTGACATCATACTGGCACTTGATAACCCATGGGCTTCACTCCCGGCATTCCTGAGGGAGGCAGAACAATTTAGCATTGCAGCAGGGTATAGGATAAACATCCAAAAATCGCAGGCTCTGAACCTGTCAGCCTCCCACAAACATTAGCACAACCATAATCCCTTCAACTAGCTACAACAGTGGCTCTCACTGCTAAATTAAACTTCCGCTCTCTACACACACAAATTACACAGGATCTTGCTAGATGGTGTCTATATCTGCTGTCGTGGCTAGGCCGGATAGCGTTGCTTAAGATGACTGCTCTCCCATGGATCCTTATTGTTATCCATGCACTGCCTTGGATCCCTCGCCGGGAGCTCTTAGAGCTCTCCGACAGGCATTTACTTGCTTTGTCTGGTTAGACAAGTATCCATGCCTACAGCACAACCAGAGCACAAGGCCCGTGGGGGAGGGAGTATTGGGTATTCCAAACTTAAGCTATATTTTCAAGCTATCTAGACCCGTTACCTAGTGGAATGGTCTCGGACAGAGTCTGAAAAGTCGTGGCTTTTTATGGACAGAGCGATAGCGGGCATGCATCTATGGAAAGTGCTCTTTCTGTACAAAACAGAGACCGTGGGCCTATACTCCTTGGTTACCAAACCTTTACTGTTGGCGTGGGGTGCATCAGTGATGGCCTCAGGCATTACTACCTTCCCATCCCCCCATATGCTCATTTTTGATAATTCAGGCTTTACACCCGGGATGGACGGCAGGGCATTTCACAGGTGGCAGGAAACTGGGTGCAAGTCGGTTGGCCATCTCTTCGAGGAAGATGGGGTCCTTTCTTTCAAGCAGTTTAGGGAGGACTTAGGGTTGCTGGAGGATGAACCTGTATACTACGTCCAGATCAGGCACTGGGGCGACACACCCAACAATAAAACTGGGTGCCCAGAGGCCTTTAACTGCATTCGAACAATGGCTCATTAATAAACAAACTGACAATGGGATGATTTCAGATCTCTGTTGTTTCCTACTCCGGGCTCTCCCACAGCCGAAACCCCCTGGGCAAGCGGTATGGGAAAAGGAACTGGGGAGGGATTTGGGCACAAGGGTTGGGCAGACATACACTTTAGAATGAGAATGCGACACAAAGCCTGCAAACTGGCAAGTATGGAAACGGTGGTTAAAGTTACTGCATACTGGTACCACACCCCACAGTGCTTACAAAAATGCTACTCTGCGCAGAGTGCTGGCGACAGCGCGGCCAAGCAGGCACTTGTTTACACATTTTATGGGATTGCCCTAATATTGCCCGTTTTGGGGAGCAAGTGCTACAAGACATCGACACCTATTACCAGACACAGCTGCCCTGGTTCCTGGCATAATTCATTTTGGCCCTCGCCAATCAACTGACATACCGGCTTAAATCCTGCAGGGGCAGATGCATAGGTTTATCAGACAATTCCAGCACACTGGGGCACGTCAGCGCTACCCACACACCTGGCCTGACTCCATAGACTATGGAACATCCTGGAGATGGATAGACTCTTTGGTCCTGACATCACAGAGTGACTCATATGAGGAGATGTGGCAACCATTCATCTCACTTTTATCCCATGAATTCCACAAATTTACATGTGCTAAATATTTACAACTGATGCGTCTTCTCGATCCGAACTGCACGCGGGAGTCACTGCCAGCATAGACTCAATTTCTGTCGCCTACATACCTCCATCTGTCCTAAGCTACGTGTCCCTTTTTTTTGGGGGGGGTGGGGGGGGGAAGAGAAGTATGCATTGTTTACAGTTCTGTTTTGTAGACAGTTTCCATATTTTGATAGTGTTACAGCTTTTACCAAACTCCTCATAAAAGATTTAAACCATAAAAACTAGGAAAAAAGTGTGGGGGGGGGGGTACTGCTACTAGAACCTAGCTCCCTACAGTCAGCAACTCCAAAAAAAAAAAAAAAAGTAAGCCTCTGCAATTAGACCCTGGAGTTACTAAAATAGTCAGTGGCTGATATGCCTTAGACCCAGGGCCACTTACAGAACCGAAAATGGGGAATAAGCATATAGACACAACAGGAAGACAGATGTTCAGGATAGCAGCTATAGCTCTGATGAACGACAGCTATCATGGGCTGGCATGTCAGATCTGGGAGGGGATGAAGTAATTTATGTATGGCTAACTCGACACAGGCAGCTGGACTTTGAAGAGATGGTGAAAGAAGAATCCATGGTAGCTAACCACATCACCAGTAATGCTGTAAACAGAGTGGGACTTGTGGCTACTGGTTACTGCCATGGAGTCTCTGCTTCAGCTGACAACTCTTAAAACTCTTAAACTGGACACTCCGATATTAAAGGACCCTGTCCAGACTACCGCCCCCGCCCCCCTCCCCCCCGGTTCTCAGGATATGCGTTATTTGATACACATACTGAGGAGGAGATGATGAAATAAAAAATCAAAAAATTAGGTGGAGGCCCTAAAAGTTTCTAAGTAGGCCTTAAAGCGCAGTGCTTCCCACTGAGGGATCAGTGCCTTCCCTGGCATCAAAAGCAGTAATATCATCAGCATCAAGGCTAGCGGTACACTTACCAGTGGAAGACTTCAAAGTCCAAATCAAGGTAAAGTCCTTCAAATAGATCAAGAAGGCAATCCTTTGGCAACAGGCAACAATAACTTATACCTGTCCCTCAATTAGTTACTCCATTGTGGGAGCGGTATCTAAACATCTGAAAGAATGGAAATCATTCTTATTGGAAAGCAGAAGCTGAATATTGAGTTGTGCACTCTGTGTTCCAAGGCAGAATCACTACTTGTTCCTCCATGAATATCGAAGTACCAATTTGCTAGTCAATGCTCAGAGATCAGTCAAGAATGAAGCATGATTTCAGCGAAACAATAATACTGCTACATCCGCTAGGCCTTCAACTAAATCAGCAAAAATGAGTGTCAACGCTTATCTTATCTAGGTGTAAATGCAGTAGAAATAAGTGTCACCTTCGGAGGAGAGGATGTTACCTTTTCATTCGCATAAGTGCCATCTTTTATTTAACCAAGGTAAGTGATGGGCTCTTTTGGACTGAGGAAGGTTAGACTCGAATACTCCAGAGATAAGGTAAGAAGTACCTCACTTGTTGATTAATTCGTAATTACCCATCACAACAAAGCATCATTCGTTTGCTGCAATATCCGGTTTTACACGCAATCTTTTTTTTTAAAATCAGCAATGTGTTATTGATTCAGAAACAGAATGATATGCAGTGCATGTGGTGGAAATAGTGTTCTGCGATACCATAAGAGATTCCAAGGCGAAAGACCAGTCCAAAAACAGGCAATGGAATTATGGGAAAATGTATCTAGAAACATTACTTCCCAGTTCCTTAAGAGTGTGATGATGAATGGAACCCATTGATCTATGTGGGGCAGTTACCAGTGTTATTAATTTACATGGCCCTACTGATTGCATCGCAGACGTCCTTTACCCTGGGGAAAAGTGTTTCGGCCCCAATTCTTCGGGTGTCTCCCCTGGACAGGGACAAAGTGAGTGGCATTACTGAAATTGGGGTCTAAATGAGTAAATGCTTTAGAGGATTGAGTGCTGGAGAGAAGTAATAAACTCGGTGAAACCAACCCCTTTGTGGGTCATACCTTCTGGCATGAATGGTACTTTGAATTTTTTTTTTAAAGCGCAAACTGATGGAGAGCGACCCTGGTGGCTGAAAATCGAAAAGCGAAGTGAATAGATGTTTATTTGGAAATAATGTGGATGGGCTCACATAAGTAATCTTGGATTCAGACCTTGTTTTATTTACTCTTGGGGTTGCCCATGTGGCTGCAAGGGGCCAAAGCTTTCAGAAGGAGGGAAAGGCGCTGTTGTGGAGTCTGTTTCGCAGCATGAGTCGAGTATGTGGGACCTTTCCAGTTTGGTGCTGCAGCACCTGCAGTATCATTTCTTTTTAAATCCCAGGACTGATGTGCTTACTGTCTGGCTATTGCTTTGCTTAAGGTGTCATGACGCAATGCAAGAGTGGTTCTGGGAATTGTAGTCCCATTTCTGTGTAGTTTTACAATATTGGAAGTGTGTCCAGCCCCAATGAGGGTATACTGTCCATTGTGCTCCTAAAGTACATATGTCTATCTCTAGAATGCCGGAATTGGTGAACCTTATTTTCGATGCTGAGGCTCACGCATAAGGTGGGATGCGATATGCTGCCCGGATGCTGGAAATTGGAGTCCAATTCCTTAATTATTCAATCTTGGAAGGGCGACACATCCATAAGTCTTAATGGACATGTAGTAGATGTGGCAAAGGCTGTGTAGCTATTGGAACACCCATGTCATATGTGACAAATTAAAGCCGATGTAGTCTTATATGTGAGCATGGGGGATTGTCTACCAGTGGATGGAGATAAAGCATACATTATCATGGTCTAATCAGGTACTTATATTTCAATGTGTCCCCTCCCCATGTTTTTAGCGCTGACAATGTTGGGAGAAATGTATCAAGGGAGGTTGAGAAACCTGATGGTCAAATGTACATGTGGTGAATTACAGAATTACAAAGAAAGGGTTTAGGTTCAAGAAATTATTACATCTGTTGATTCTGCCTAGGAGCTATGCACCACACGCCAGATGGTCCTTGTGCTCAGACAATTGGTCATAGTTCTGTAGTTCTGCTCGCTTGTTGAGCCCAGCAATATTTGTATCCAATTTCAAGAGGAGTAAGATTCCGCTCAACGCTGCCACCTCTGGGATATTCAAATGGGACATCAAAAGCCATCCATTTAACTAGGTTTACATTATGTGCGTTTTCTCTGAAGTGTTTACCAGCGGAGCTGCCATCTTTTGGCAACGTATTCTAGATCTGTTTTGGCAGGTTTGTTTGCGCACTTCATAGTTTATTTCATTGATTTATATTTATTTTTGCAAGGGAAAAGCATGCTATAGACGGCATTCTTCATTCTATAGTTCGATAACTTTTTGTTGACAATTGTGATGTGCTTCTGCAACAATTCTGTGCCCTCAATTGTCTGACAAACGGTACATTCTCCACATCTATGGTGTCCTTGAATCAGCTGTAAATTCCAAATTTGTCAGTTTTTTTTTGGGGTGGAACAGTCTCCTTTGGTGTAAGCCTAACAAGTTGGTTCCAAATATTCCGATCGATTCTTAATTGGTTCGAAAGTGTTTTTCCCAGCTCGAAACTGTGCAAGGAAAAATGTGCCAATCTGGGTATTTTTTTAACTGATTCGTGCATGGGTTGTACGTGGTGATGCATATCACCTGGGATGTTTCTTGTTTTGTTCTTTTTTCAAGAAGTAGTTCACAAACTGTGAACCAAGCACATTTTGATGAATTTTTATTTAGCTTCTTCGGCTACCCCACTGTAAATTCTTCAGTCAGAAGTAGGGCATGCTCAAAATAGTCTCCTTCGGTGGTGCAGGTGGCATGTATTCTAGGAACTGGCCCTGGGGAAGAATCTAATCCTGCCTACGTGGGAGCATTCACATTGTTTTCAAACTCATAATCTTTTAACCCAGCTTTTCGATTTTCCTCAGAGGGTCGCTCTCCATCATAATGTAATCGAACGTTTTTGAAATAATATAAAGCACCTCTTATCTCTGAAATTATGAACCACAATGAGCTTGGTTTTACTGTTTGTCATTACTTTACCGTCCTCTTTTCGCTTTTTTTTCATTTAGACCTTACGTTCGTCTAATTTATTTTTTTAACTGTTGCCCCCCAGGTCCCTTTCATGAGGAGACCCCCAAAGAATTGTGATTGAAACGTATCAACATTGACCCGCGAAATAAGAGCACCCAAGACATGACCAGCTGTGCGCGCTTAATGAAATTGATTACATTGGCAGTTGCCATAACTTAGGTGGTTGGAGAGCCATTCCCACACTTTTTACATATTTATTTGTGGACTGGGGTGAAATCTTTTGTTTGTAAGGACTCTATTACCACCACGTGTAATGTCATTCCACAGGTGACGGTTTCACTTCTCATCAGTTAGTCAAATCCAAGTATTTGTGTGAATTTAGGTGCTGTTATAGAATTTATAGCAATCATTTTTCTAATAACCTGTCGTTGTCATATTTGTATTTCGTTGATTATAAATTAATGAAGCATTTTTTATCTCCTGGAAAGACAATTTAAAATACTTAGGCCCAGATTTAAGAGTCCCTAGCGCCACATTTTTTTTTACGCTAATGTGGCGTTGGATGCCCAAAAATGCCACACCATATTTACAAAGTGGCGCAATGCTTGCATTGCAGCACATTGTGACCCTTTGCACCACATTATGCCTGCGCCAGGCATAATGTATGCAAGGGGGGTGTTCCGGCGCTAGGGGGGGTCCAAAAAAAATGGCACCAAGAAATCAAAGAGATTTCTTTGCAACATTTTTATTAGCATTTTTAACGCCTCCTAAGAGCAGGCGTTAAAGGGAGGCTCCCATTGTTTTCAATGGGCCTCTGGGTGCTTTGCGGGATTAGCGTCAACATTTTTGATGCTAAGCTGCAAAGCGCCAGACTAGCATAAAAAATGATGATGCCAGTATGCCCGACTACCACCATAGTGCGCTGCATTTTAAATATGGCGCACACATGGTGGCGTTAGAGGGGCGCTAGAAAAGTGCCGCTGCACTAGGTGCAGCACCACTTTTCATAAATCTGCCCCTTAATATGGGAACAACTTTATGCTCGATTTTGTTCTGACAAGTAATTATGGCTTTATCAACTGGGAAGATACTTCTGGCTTTAACCTTCTATTGAACAAGCCAAGCCAACATCTTCGAAAATCTCCTCTATTCTTGGTCCTACAGCTTTCTGTATTTCCGCTGTCTTGTATGTGAGACTGTGTATGAAACCCCTGCAGCAGTGCAACCATCATCAATGGTCGTAGAGATGATACATTTGGGTTGGCCAAGTCCAAGTAACACTCCTAGCAAAAGAATCACTCATGGTGGTGCTAAAGATAAAACTCCTGCAAGAGCTCCATTTTAGCAAGAAATAGTGTAAGGACAATTGTCACAAGTGTATCACTAACAGGATAGGAAACTCATCTAGGACAAAAGTCAGTTCAAGGTTCTTGGTCAGAAAATGAACTTAACAACACTGAGACCAGGCATTACCTAAAC
This sequence comes from Pleurodeles waltl, assembly GCF_031143425.1. Classification (NCBI taxonomy): domain Eukaryota; kingdom Metazoa; phylum Chordata; class Amphibia; order Caudata; family Salamandridae; genus Pleurodeles; species Pleurodeles waltl. The sequence goes on from NC_090445.1 coordinate 1,607,756,236, forward strand.
AAGCAGTGAGACTTGAGGTCAAGACCACTTTCTCTGGAAGCAGAGATCCGGCTGTGGCCAGAAGTCACATGTTGAAATCAACAGACTTACTGAGTTGTTTTGATGCAATCTACACGTGGGTTCTGGATGACCTTTGTGTAGAACTCCAAAACTAGAACTCTTCACAATGGCTCAAACTAAGAAATGCTTAGATTTTGTGTAGAGTTCCAGGGCCATTCTGAGCGGGCAGTGACCTTTGGTACTTTGATCAAAGATATTACCATACTCTGCTTCAAATGTCCATTAGACCCAACAAGAGGCGTCTATTTGAAAAGAACGCATTGGCCAAGTCAGAAGGGCAAATTTAGCATCCAAACTTGACACTGCTAAGTTTGGCAGCATGGCATCTGAAATCAGACAGTATGGCCATTGAAATCTGCCACGTGATTGCATGGACATTCTAAAGGAGGCCAAGCATCCTCTCATAAGGACCTGATAAGCTCTCATATCAAAGATTCTGCCTGTGGTGCCAAAAACGGACATAATAAAATTTCATGTCAAGAGGAAATTGTCAGCTGATTCCGCTTGCTCAATTGAAACTTCAGTTTGTTTTAAAAATCATATTTCCCTTCCAGATAGAAACTTTTGGAATTATATATGCTAATATGTAGGAAGTTGGCTCTGTAGATACTATCTCAAAGTGAGAGATAGTGTGCACAGAGTTCAAGGGTTCCCCTTAGAGGTTGATAGTGGCAAAATTAGGTCATACTTATGCTTTATTTTGTGGTAGTGTGGTCGAGCAGTAGGCTTATCAGAGGGTAGTGTTAAGCATTTGTTGTACACACACAGGCAATAAATGAGAACACACACATAAAGACTTAACTCCAGGCCAATAGTTTTTTCTATAGAAAAATATTATTTTCTTAATTTATTTTAGAGCCACAAGATTCAGAATTTAGGTAAGTACATCAATTGTAAGGTACTTCACACAGGTAAGTATGGAACTTTGAATTAAAACAATAGTATACACATTTTTGGCAAAAATGGCAATAAGCTATTTTAAAAGTGGACACTGCAAAAAAATCAACAGTTCATGAGGAAGGTAAGTATTGGTTTGTTTCCCAGGTAAGGAAAGCACTTACAAGTTCAGTCTCCTGCGCATAGGTAGCCCACCATAGGGGTTCAAGGCAACCCCTAAGCCACAGCACCAGCAACACAGGGCTGGTCAGGTGCAGAGGTCAAAGGAGGGCCAAAACAACATAGGCACCTATGGAGAACAGGGGTGCTCCGGTTTCAGTCTGCTAGCCGGTAAGTACCTGCGTCCTCGGGGAGCAGACCAAGGGGGTTTTGTAGAGCACTGTCGGGGACACACACGCACACAAAACACACCCTCAGCGGCACGGGGGGTGGCTGGCTGTAGTGTGCAAAGTGGGTGTCAGGTTTGTCATTTAAAACAATGGAGGGACCTTGGGGTCACTCTGGTGATGCAGGCAGGGCACAGGGGGCTTCTCGGGCCAGCCACCGAATGGGCTAGGATAAGGTCCTCCTGCTGGTCACTCCCTGCACTGGTTGTTGGTTCCTCTCGGTCCTGGGGTCTGCGGGTGCAGTGCTTGGTCCAGGCGTCTGGTTCCTTTGTTACCAGGCAGTCGCGGTCAGAGGGAGCCTCTGGTTCCTCACTGCAGGCATCGCTGTGGGGGTGCAGGGAGGTCGACTTAGGGTGTCCATGTTGTTGGACTCGCCTGGGAGTCCTCTCTGCAGTGTTGGTTGTCCTGAACTCGAGCCGGGGGCGTCAGGTGCAGAGTGGGAAGACTCGTTCTTCTGGCGGGAAGTTAGTCTCTTTAAAGTTGCTTTCTTTGCTGCTGTTTCTGGATAGAGCCGCTGTCCTCGGGAGGTTTTTGGTCCTTTAGGTGCAGGTCAGTCCTCTGAGTCCTCAGGGGTCTCTGGTCCCACTGGATGCATCGCTGTGCAGGTTCTTTGAGTCTGGAGACAGGCCATTAAGGTGGGGCCAAGTCAGTTGTTGTCTCCGTCGTCTCTGCGGGTCTTTCAGGTAAGCAGTCCTTCTTTCTTCAGGTTGCAGGAATCTGATTTCCTGGGTTCAGGGTCGCCCCTAAATACTCAATTTAGGGGGGGGTGTTTAGGTTTGGGGGGCAGTAGCCAATGGCTACTGTCCTTGAGGGTGCTACACCCTCGTTATGCCTCCTCCCTGTGTGGAGTGGGGCACATCCCTAATCCTATTGGGGGGGGAATCCTCCAAAGCAAGATGGAGGATTTCCTAAGAGAGGGGTCACCTCAGCTCAGGACACCTTAGGGGCTGTCCTGACTGGAGGGTGACTCCTCCTTGTTTTTCTCATTATCTCTTCTTGACTTGCTGCCAAAAGTGGGTAGCTGGAGTGCCCTGGGACATTGTAACATGAAGCTTGAGCCTTTGAGGCTCACTGCTAGGTGTTACAGTTCCTGCAGGGGGGGAGATGTGAAGCACCTCCACCCAGTGCAGGCTTTGTTTCTGGCCTCAGAGCACAAAGGCTCTCTCACCCCCTGGGGTCAGAAACTCGCCTCAGTGGTAGGCTGGCGCAGATCAGTCAGTCCTGCACTGAAGGATTGTGTAAAATACAGGTGACATTTCTAAGATGCCCTCTGTGTGCATTTTGTAATAAATCCAGCACTGGCATCAATGTGGGTTTATTATGCTGAGAAGTTTGATACCAAACTTCCCAGTATTCAGTGTATCCATTATGGAACTGTGGAGTTCGTTTTGACAAACTCCTTGACCATATACTTAATATGGCTACCCTGCACTTACAATGACTAAGAATGGACTTAGACACTGTAGGGGCCCTTGGTACCACTGGTACCTTTTACAAGGGACTTATCTGGGCGCCAGAGTTGTGCCAATTGTGGAAACAATGGTCCATTTTTAGTGAAGGAACACTGGTGCTGGGGCCTGGTTGACAGGGTCCCAGCACACTTCTTAGTCAAGTCATCATCAATATCAGGCACAATGTGGGGGTTAACTGCAACAGGGAGCCATTTTCCTACATAATATATTTAGACTTATGTTTCAAATATAAAAGCACATCTATCAATGTCCTTATTCATTGCAATGCAATAATTTAGTCTGCTTGAATATATATTCCTCTTATGGGAAATCCTCATCACGACTACACTCCGCTAACCTGGCAACTTTGAGACACAGATGCTCCTGTTCATTGCTTAGCATTGGTGCTAGTGTTCTGAAAAGATATGTAGGTGTGAATCATCTACAAACCTCAGAATAGGTCTCTTATGGTGCAAAGTTAAGTGTTGTCAGCTGATAGAAAGAGGTTGGAAATATTGCTATAAATAAACGTTGATATCATCATGGTACAGTATTTTACATTATTTACCCCCCTGGAAAATATTGTTGCTGCAATATTGTTTGTTTTCATAATAGGTTCTATTCATATTGTATGCACCAAAATAGGGCTTTGATTTTAAATCTTATAAATATATTCCTACTTTTATAGTGTTCTTGGATGTCCCTTTCCATGACGAAAGAGAAGCTGGGTTCCACAAGTTTGCCCTACAAAATCTCACAGGACTGATTGTTATCTAAAGCGCATCTCACTCAAGCAATGCTCAGTGGTTTGTGAGATGACTGCAGTCCACTGGGATTTTTGATTCATTTTGGTATATTGACTAAAATCCTTAGTACCAAAGGATCTAAAAACCTATTTCCAGGCTGTATGTTCGAAAGAAACATAGAAAACGTATTAATCGTGCCCAATGTGGGACTGGATCTTTGAGTAACTTTAGATGACACACTTAAGATACAAATAATTACGAATAGCAGAAACATCAATTGTAATTTCAATTCAGGTAGGTGCTCCCTCTCTAGGCTGGCCAAGTGGTTGATGTATAAAAGTAATTCCTTGTTCTGATTTGTTTTGAATATCATGTTTTAAATCTCTTTCATAATGGTGCAACAACCTAATATGGTGCTGTTTATTCAAGCAAGGGGAGAGGGGTACATTTTGTTCTAAATGCATAAGCTGCATACCCTTTTGAAATATGTTACTTATGGGTGGAGTTTGATGCTTCAGATCCCAAAAAGGAATGTTTATACATACGTAGCTGCTGCAACACCTGCTAATTATGTACTTCATTGAAACTTGGAAGTCCTATTAGGATATCAAGAATGGTTTGGTGGACATCTAACCCATGTAATAAAGGGGCTCCCTGGCACATATTTGCAGAGTATGCTTGATATCCTGACACAGCAAATTGGACAGTTTCAGAAGTAAGTCGTATATTAAATCATATAGTGGCCATTTACAGGTGACACACAATATACATACAGCTATGTTTTAGAATCCACTGCTACAAGTGAATTTACTCCCATCCCTCCACATTAAGTGCATCCTGCGATGCAGACCATTAGTTAACAGCCTGATAATGCAATTATGGGCAAAGTGCCCACATATTGAGACAAGATTTTTTGAATTGCTCATAAAATTAACCACATAGAGGTCCATCTACACAAAATACCCAGGATAAACAACATTTTTAATTGTGTGCTCCACTTAGTATATTGGTATGGTACCACCTGTGGAAGAGTGTACTACATGGGGATCAATCTTAGCAAGTATTTACACTGCTATGTGTGGCATGCTTGCATTAGCACTGTTACTGGATGTGTTAAAACAGGTACAGAATGAGCACAGAGCTACACCGGCTCTTGAGTTCGGAAGGAAATTAATTGGTAATTTCAAAACTGTTTCCTCTTCAGTTTTGAGTAACATTCGGGGAGAAGCAGCAGGTCTGGCAGTGTGCCGTATTGGCAGCAGTTTCCATTCAAGACCGTCAACGGGAACTTCCTAGAATTATTTCAGAATTTTACACCTCTGTGGGCCATTACAATTCTGATTCTCTGGCTGCAAAGCTGCATCTCAAAGCAAAAAATTAGACTTAGGGCTTTGAGAAAGCTGTACTGGAAGATAAGAAAAATCTGAACTAAAACTAGAACTGGAACCCCAAAAAAAAACCACCAGTGCAGGAGGAAATAATTGGCAGGACGGAGATACATTTATAAAGCAGTATTCTTATAGCTGTTCTTTTCAGGACTCTTGGGAGAATTAAAGGACAGTAGGGAGAAAATGGACTGACTATTGCAGGAAGGACAAATAAGTCAAATTAAAAAGTGAGTTGATAAATCCGGTTGAAAAATTAGTATAAGGGAAAGAGAGGTTCAGACACATTTTATGAAAAAGAAAGTAGCCGGATTAACAAAAAAAAAAAACATGCCTTGCTGGCTATGGAGACTTCTGCAGAGCGGAACTTGGACAGCACAGAAGTGACAACGGTTTACCAGACTCTCGAGGAGCACTTGATGGTGACTCCAGCTATAGTATAAATAGAGGTTGAGACACTGGATGGACATATAAACCATTCAAACAGGGTTTATGATGTATACATACAAACTGAGGGTGATATATTGCAAAAAATCAAAGCTTTATTCTTGTCTTATTTGCCCATTAATTAAAACCTTGTTTTCACAGATGATGATTGGCCTTTGTTTTTAAGGGGGATGCACCTCAAGGTGAGGAAATAATAATGCAAGTATTTTCCTCCTTAGTTAACCTCAGGCAAAAATATGCATGTGAGCAGGCTTTAAAGCGGGATCCTGCATTGTGTAGAAACCAAGCACAGTGGGACAAATCTTTTCCTTGCGTGTTTCCCTGGAGGTGCAAGACCCTCTGCAACCAGAATTTAGGTGTGATATAGCACTAGTTTATATTAATACTGTAGCTTATATCTTAGTTTTTAAAGCATTCCACCACAAGCACTCCTTGTTTTCTGGTGTTAAGGCCTGACAATTAATATAGAATAATTTTAGATTATAGAAATCTAAATGCTCATACATGCACATGTGCTGAACAAAATGCTCATAGCACTGGGCTGATGATGAATTTAGTCAAACAAAATCTAAAACATTAGATATAGCTAATGGGTTCTTTAGTCAAAATACAGTGCCTGGATCTCCGTATCAAACCACTTTTCCATTCAGCGGTTTTCAGTACTGTTAAACAAGATTCTATGGTGATGAAAAACAGCCCGGGGCTCTTTGCAGCCAGGATTATGAAAATCGTACAAAACCATTCACATGCACTATCGTATGTTGACATCATGTTGTGATTGATGACTTGACTGAACATCTGGACAGGGTAGTGACACTCCAAGCCCAGTATAGGTATAAATTAATTTTAAGAAATATAAAATTACATACCTATATATGATTTTTCTAGGGTGTGAGTTATCAATTAAGGATAAAGGATTGGAACCTGGCTTTCTGCAGATCTATGCTACTTTGCAACATCCAAACACCTTAAGGAAGTTACAACTCCTAATGGGGTTTCTTAACTTTGGAATAGCTTACTTGCAACATTATGCTGAGAAGGTTAAGTATTTGTCTGAGTTAATTACACCCACATTTCTGACAAAAATCTAACAAAAACACAGTTGTCTTACATGAGCTGCAAGCCAACATGTTGGGGACTAGGGGCCAAATTTATGGCCAATTCACGCAGTGCAGCACAGGAAGTCACTTTGCTGTTCTGCACTGTGTGACGGGGAAAGGGCAGGAATGCTCCATATTGATCACAATACAGGGTATTCCTGTTCTTTCTCTTGCGCTGGTACCCTTTTGGCAATCTGGCGCAAATGAAGACACCCTTGCACCATGGTTGAAGTGGCCTGTTACATGCAGTATTTTCTGCAGGAAGGGCACCTTCATGCACAAAAGCAATTCTGGGAAGCATATTCCTTTTTCTGCAGCACACATAGAGGAAGAAACAAGGAGAAACAGATTTCTCCTCTTTATGCCTCCCTTTGAAAGGCACAAGATTTTGGTGCATTCCAAGGTCTACATGTTTTTGTAAATCTTGGAATGGGTCACACCCACACAACGCCTTCCCAGGGCAGAGTAGCGCAATGCAGCAATTTGCACTGCATTTTGCTAATCCAGATTTTTGAAACTACTCAGTGCCACACTAAGTGGCTTTGTATGGCTTTAAGAATCTGACTTAGACGTTTGCATCACACACATACCATGTTGTGTGGTGAAAACGTGATGCAACTTTCTCATAAATATGCTCCTAAATATCTACAGACACCGAATAACAAGACATACTTATTAATTAAGGTTGTTCCTAGCACTTTAGGTTACACATATGTATGTTTCAACCTCACACCAGTATTCCTCTGCAGAGGATTTACTGCTACTGAGAAAATTCTCACTGCACTACAGACAGCTGTACTGAAGGAGTGTCTTCTTACTCAGGGAAAACAAATCATTATAGTTTCTCCCATACATACGCTGGAAGCATCAACAAAAGCAAGTATTCCCAATGTGAGAGATCTACACCTTGGTTGGGTACAGTGAGTCACTTCATTAAAAGTTACTGGTGTCAAATTTTAATATGATCCAATACTTTGCACACAGGAAGTTTTGCAATATACACTAAATATTAAATGCCAAATATATCATCCATACATGAGTGTTAGAGTGTGTTCTACAACAATGGCTCTGCACAGCCTGTGGTTGGCACTAAAAAGTACTTCTTTTACCATTTATGGCAGAACTGGTTCACTCTTGCTCTCTGCCATCCCAGTGAGAGATCTCCACATGAAATCACCATCACGAAACAGGATAGTCTCTAACTACAGTTTTTAGGAGTGAGTGAGTGATGTTTATTTCCCTGACAAATTGGGGAAGTCAGAAAGGGTGGGATCTTTACATTGGCAGCACACACATTATATGACAACCTTAGAACACAGCAACAGAACAGCAAGCATAAAATTCACATCTGCATGAGAACACAATGGGATCACTGCTATGAGACAACCCTGTGACCACCAGCTCATTAAGAAAACACTGATAAAACATGCAAACTGTTAAATTAATAATTTGGAACATATGAGAACTGAATAACCTGGTCCAAAGTTCAACGGGTTATAGCATACATGAACAGACACGGTGTGGATATAGGCATGCAGCAGGAAACTCACCTAACAAAACACTGAGAATTGGTTGAAAGCTAAATGGGTTAAATCAAAACATATGGCTTCTTACTCTTCATTACCCTGTGGGGGCAAGCATAGTAGTGAGAAAGGGGGTACCACTATGCCTGCTGAAAGGTACAAAATGCTCAGGAAGAAGGAACATAATTTTATGCACCAAACTCAACAACAAACCCTTAACACTGAGTAACATATATAAGCCTCGAACTGCAACACCCTGACCTTCTAGGAAGAAACATACTCTTACAAATAAGCATGCAAAACATACTAGAACCTGCCCCCAACCAATCAGGATGTTCTTGTAGCCACCACCCATGATCTGCCCAACCGATATCTTAAATGACAGAAAACGTATTGACATGAACCATCATACGTGCAAAGGTTTTCTTAGGTGTTCATAGCGCCTGGTCCCGGATAAAATATTGGCTTGTGACTAGAGACATACACCCATGAGACACACATATCACACTTGCCATGCACACTGTTAGATCATTCCCCAGTCCTTCTGGTACTTCAAATACCAGGCATACACTGTTGAAATTTAAATGAAGGCTGTCACCTGATGCCGTATAAGACTGGGTTTTAGAGAAGGTTTGAAGAGTAATATAATAGACTATTTTTCCCACAATAAGGGTGCGATCCAAAGTGCAAGTATGTTATGGGAGTCCTTCAAGGTTGTCAGAAGGGAAGCCTGCACTGCAAAACAAATGAGCACTTTAAAGGAAATGTGTCGGGCTTAGACAGGCTAGAAAAGGAGATTCTGGCCAGATTTACGAAGATCTATCATAGTCTGTGCATCGTGCAAGTAGACACAAGGACTTAAGTCAGATTTACAAAGCGACGCAGTGTTTTTTTGCATGTTTTGTTTTGGGGCTGCATGGTACGTCACCTTGCATTAAGCAGATTTTAATGTATGCACAGTGAGTGTTCCCACACAAATCCTAACGTAAGGTTAACAGAGTGGTATTTACAAAGAACATGTTGCATGACGCAGTATATCAAAAGGCTTGAAATGCTTCAGAAGGCTACACATGGCCCTAACAGGTACAAAAAGGCACACAATTCGATTCTTATAAAAGGGGATTGTACCTAACAATATTTCCCTAACATGTTCAGCCAGGGAGGATATTTTGTGTCTCAGCTGACCTCTACATCAACAGCTACAGAGTAGGTAGAAGGAGACGGTCTTTTGGTAGATCAGGCAGAAGATCAGCCTCATTCATCTCAGGGAGTAGGTGATGATGCAGATATACATATTAAAGAAGAACATCTTGGATTCACTGCCAAGATTGGTTCATGTCTGAAACCATCAACAGCTTGTTCATTTGCTATTCCATCACGTCAAACTGATGGAAGTATTTCATATGTTGGCATCTTGATCATTTCAGTTCACTTCTGCCAGGTTGGCAGGTATTTCCCAGTGTGCGTTTTCATCATTTTTGCCAACTGTCCAGGATGTGGTCCTTATACTAACTCCTCAATTTGTTCAATTTCCAAATTCAAAGCAAGACCAACATAAATGCAAGAAGTTTTTCTATCAAATTACTTATTTCTCTCACGTCTTGGGAGCAGTTGACTACCTTCAGCAACAGCACACATTTATTATAATCAGACGCACGTCTGTTCCATTAATGTTCATGCTATTGTGGACTCTAAAGTACAGTTTACCAAAGTTGTTTCCAAGTATCATGGATATACACAAGGCCTACAAATTCAGACACTACATTATAAATCAGCATTTCTTGGATGGCCTTCATGGAAATTCATTCCTGTTGGGTGTTTTAAATTTAAAATTTTTATAATTTTATTTTTGTTAAATGATGTTGGAATAATAACATACTTATTCTATTATTTTTAACTTTCTTAAAAATCTATATGCATGTGTTTGAAATATGTACTTGATTAAAATGATTTATTTTTTCATAAAATTAAAATATTCTCTGTAGCAGTCGTATGTGGGTCATATATTTTTAGTATTTGTATTCCCTAAGTTAGTTGTTAATACATTCACTAAAAACCTTACTTTTATGATTTTGTTCATTATAAATGCTCTTTAAAATAAATACATTTGCCACATTTAATAAAGTTTAATGGAAAGCAGCACAAACTATGTTTCGTGTTAAACGTTGTATGAAGGCAATAGTGAAATTTTGCAAAATATTGATAAGAAAATGTTTAATGGATAAACTCTCCTTGCCCTCAAACACTTTTTTGCAGCCAACACAGGCAAATATGTAACATGATATATTTGACTGCCTTGGTGGATAGATATTTTGCATACACAAATAGATACCTTCTTGCACCTAACTTTTCAAACTGTGCTTATCTTTGTATGGTTTCTGCAGAATGCAGCACTTGTTCACATAGGATTGCAACGTTATAATTAAAAATAAATATATAATACATTCTTTTTATTTATGGCTACCTATGGTAGCTCCACTTTTTCACATTACACAATGTGTATTTGTCTCAACAAATATAGTTGTTCTGATTTTATAGTGTGTTGGTGCTTGTGCCCATACAGGTTTCAGTCACTTTACTTTTACCTGTTGCAAGGTCATGCAGGCCATTCCTTTAAGAATTTTTTTAATGTATTTTGGGAACATGTCAAGGTTCAAGACCTTTGTCTTGAATAGTATATCACATTTGTTTATCTGAGTTGGTGCTGAGTCCAACAAATGGTGCTAGCAGAACACACCATAATATTTTTCGGGTGTTAATCAATCCTATTGTATTTCATATTCAGATTTATGTCTTTAACATAAATGCTTTTTTTTTTAAGTTATAGGTCAATAATGATTCAAAGCATTAGTCTAATGTTAAATGTTTTCATATTCTTTAATATATTTTAAAATGTATTATTTCATCATGTACTGTATGTTAACAGCCTATTCACTTTAACAATGTGTGAAGTGTGAAATATAACTTGGCATTCACCCCAGTTAGCATTATCCATATTTTAACTATTTATTCAGTGGCTTTTCTTTTTTTTTAAGAGTTTGTGATGTTTGTTCTTGTTGTTATTGTTAAACACTATATTGGTGTGTTTTTTGTTTAGTTGACCAAGGACATGGCCTGGATAATGATTCAGTTTGCCCAAATCCAAAATGATGCTTAGAAGAGATATAATAATTATCTAAAAACATGTGATAAACATGGAGCTGGGATTTGGTATATTGAAATCAATATTGAGCTATTTAGGCAGTCAGCAGTGAAATGTTTTTACAGTCTATCAGTGGTGTGTATAAAAGACTGGGGCATGTACCGTCCTGCATAACATAGGCTCTAGTCTAATTTAGAATGGGAAAATGAAGATGATGTTGCATCATACAATGGTTTGAATGTTCACGACTTAGTTGATTCTGCAGACGGCTACAAGAGGAGAAATCAATTAGATGCAATTGATTGAAAATGTTTTCTCATGTAGATAATTTGTTTGTGATGTTTCGAATTTGAAATAAAAAAAGGAGGCTGTATATAATCCACATAAAATGACCATCTTTCTGACAAATCAAAATGTTTTCTTTGTTTATACACATAATGTTGTAAAACAATGATAATATATTTATGTTTAATAATGTTTATTTGAACATTTCATAGGCCTGTATGTAGGTATGTAATCTTTAAAAGTATGTTATTGGGACATTTATTCTCTCTTGCTAAGGTACATGGAATGTCTAATCTATCATTCTAAACATGTTCATATTGGCAGATTTGTTTATCATGTTACAGCACATTCTATTGTAATAAGAATAATTGCAGCAACACAACCCCATGGTAAATAATGTATTTCGTTTTTCTAATTCTAAATCTTTCTTTTTCACAGTGTCACAATAAACATTTTTTTTATGTGGCCAAAACTTACTTTAAGTGTACCTTGTATCACTCTCAATAATGTTCTTAATTAGCGTAGTGCAAGGTGGATGCTATGTACAAGCAGAATGTTTACCAATACATTGGTACTTATTCTTAGAGTTAAGATGGTTTTAAATTGTTCATAACAGGTATAAGCCTGACTGCTGGCATAGGTCAGCACAACCTTACCTGTTCAGACATTTAAAAAACTACCTTTGTTATCATATTTAAGGAAAGATCCAATCAACTTTAAAAAGGCTCTAATAGCTTTTTCTGGTTATTACATCCTATTTTATTATTAAAAACTGTCTCCATTTTTTTAATGACTGAACACTCTAAAGTCCTTCATTTAACAATATTGTATGGTTACTTGTCTAATGATCGGTCCCCCTCTGGTAGAGTAGAATGTGTCCCAGGACATGGACAATGTGCCTTGGGTGTTGCATGCGGATTTTATTAACTTGACAGGATACCATGGGTGGTGATAGAGAAAAGAGAAGTGGAGAGTTCTGTCAAGATGGAAATTTCAAATTGGACATATTATCATCTTATATCTGAGAGTCTTTGTGAGATGTAAAAAAAAAGTCAGATTGTATAGATATTTTGAGGTTGCAGTAATATGTGACAGATGTTGTTAGTTAGTACATGCCTGTTCATTTGGCGATGTTTGTTGTTTGGCTGTACAGTGCTGGTGAGGACCAATGCTCATGGAAGATTTACCTTAAGTGAATGTAAAAGGCATAAGATAGTGTTTGTTGCCAACCACTACGTATTATGGTTTTAGTATTATTGAGGGCCTTAACTGTTATATATGGAAATTCAAGCTATATAATGGGAGTACATAACTGTTGTAGGAAGCTGGCCTGGTGTGTGGTGGACACCTACGGTGTTGTCACCCTATACTAGGTATCCCCTATTAGTGAAGTGTAGGCAGTGTCTAGAAAGCCAGGGCTCTCTAGAGGAAGCTGTGGATGAGCAGCCAAGACTTATCTAGGAGACATGCAAAGCTTATGCAATACCACTATAGTCACACAGCACTTAAACACATGAAAGAACCACACAGTGTTACAAAAATAAAGGTACTTTATTGGGTAACACAAATACTAGAATAGTAATAGGTAGTCCCCCAACTGGGGGTAAGTAAACATACTATTACACATACATTAGCTTTCAGTAAAGAGCATAAGAAACAAGAAGCATTTTCAAAAGTAATAGGAAACCGTGTAGGCCCTAAGGGAGAGCAAAACCATACACTAAATAAGTAGAATGCGAAATACAGTCCCGCACCCAAGAATGTGGAATCGGTAGAGGGGAGCTGGAGGAACTAGGAATCACAACATGTGAGTGCCAGTGTGACCCTCCAGTGACCAGAAGAGCAGAGGTAAGTACCTGCTTTTCCTCAAACCCAACAGGAGGACTTTGGAAAAGGATTGTGCCAGATCCAAGCAAGACTGGAAGAATTCAAAGCTGGACCATCGCAGAAGATCTGCAAAGGAAGAGGACCAAGTCCAGTTCGTGATGGATTGTCCGATCGTGGCAGGAGCCACTACCCACCCTTCTGTGGATGCAGGACCAGGTCGACAAGGGATGAAGAAGACCAGCTCTGCAGCGCTGAAGATGAAGAGGGGTTCCTAAAAGCAATGCAGATGGTGTTCCACATCGGCTGTCGGGTTGAAATGGGTCAGTGGTGCTGAAGAACCACCAATAAGCCTTGGCAAATGCAAAAGAAGAAAAGGATGAGTTGCAAGGCTGAAGAGTACCAGCAAGGTCTAACGGACTCGACCCAAGGAGGGGAGTCGGAGTTGAGAGGGCCCACAGAAGTAGTTGCAGCCCCCACAGGCAACCTAATGGCAGCAGGCACAGCATTCGCAGTGAGACCCAGTCAGCACACCTGAAGAGGACTCTCTGGAGCAGGAGATAGGAGACTGTGCTTGGAGGGAAAAACTGCTGAGGGCGAAGGGAAGAACTGCTAGGGGTGGGGCTACACGGAGCCTGAAGATTCCTTGGAGCAAGAGTAAATCAGCCTTGGTAGCTGCAAAAGTCGTGGTGCACAGGGTACTGTCCTGCCAGGAGAGGCAAGGGCAGACCGTCTCCCAAGTTGGACAGCAGACAGAGGACCAGGGGGATCACTCCAGACCACCACCGGGATCCACACAGTTCCAGAGGAGTGCAGATCCATGCAGCCAGTCGTCATTGCAGTTGGTGCCTGCAGAGGCAGGGAAGTGACACCTTCACTCCAAGGGAGATTCCTTCTTGCTTCTTAGTGCAGGCTGAAGTCTCACTAACCTCAGAAGATGTACAGCCAGGTTAATCTTACAGTTGCTGGAAGGAGCCGGGGAAACAATGGTGCACAGCGGAGTCGTTGTTAAAGTTTCAGATTGTAGGTTCCTGAAGAGTCTACTTGCGTTTCCAGTGGCCAGAGATGAAGTAAACGATGCACAGGAGCCCTGCTGGAATCTTGCACATAGAATCTGAGGACCCACCCAAGAGGGATACCCTAAATAGCCCAGGAAGGGGGTTTAGTCACCTATCAGGGTGACCACATATCAGGAGGGTGCTGTGATGTCACCTACTTGACCTGGTCACTCAGATGCTCCCAGAGGCCTCTGCACATCTTGGTTTCAAGATGGCAGAATCCAGTAGCCAAATGGAGGAGCGCTTGGCACCACCCCGGGGTGGTGATGGACAGGAGAATGGTCACTTCCCTTTTCTTTGTAAAGTTTCACTCCAGAGCAAGGACCGGAGGTCCCTGGTTTGGTACAAACCGGTTTATGCAAAGAGGGCACCAAATGTGCCCTTCAAAGGAAACCGGTGGCTTGGAGAGGCTACTCCTCCCAAGCCTTTTAACACCTATTTCCAAGGGAAAGGGTGTTACCTCCCTCTCCCACAGGAAATCCTTTGTTCTGCCTTCATCTGCCTGAGCTGGTCAAGCAGCAGGAGGACAGAAGCCTGGCAACAGTAGTGGGGTATGATTCCAACATGTTTTTATATCAAACATTCCCAGGTTCGGGGTTACCATTACGTAGCTGGACACAGGTAGTGTCCTATGTCCAGTACATGGGTAAAATGGCTTGCCCGCACTTACGTAGTACAGTGAAATGAAGCTGGAGTTTATAGGGGCATCTCTACTCATGAAGGGGTGCCATCGCACACAGGTACCTGCACCCTGCTGTCTGGGCCAGGAGGACCTACCATAGGGGTGACTTAGAGTAACCTTTAGTGAAAGGGTGCATGCACCTTTTCACAAAGGCTGCCATTGCAGGCCTGCAGGGACATTTTGCATGGGCTCTCATGGGTGGCACAATACATGCTGCAGCCCATGGGGATCCCCTGGTGCCCTATTGTCCTGGGTACCTAAGTATATATCCTAGGGGCCAATTGTGGGGTGCGCGAAGTCCTAGGTAACCAAATTTAGAGGGAGAGAACACAATCACTGGGGTCCTGGTTAGCAGGATCCCAGTGAAAACAGTCTAAGCTTACTGACAGCAGACAAAAAGTGGGGGGTAACCATACTAAAAATAGGGGAATTTCCTGCAACTATATAATGCCACGGCAAACCACAGATGTCAGATTCTAGGCACTAACCATAGATGTCAGGTTCTAGGCCCTAACCTTTCAGTGTACTGTCTCGTGGAGGCATGATGATTTCACTGAATCCTTCTCCCAAGTCCTCCTGAGTACTAGCCACTGACAGAACCTTTAAAGTTCTTGACACGCAACCATTCCTTTAAGGGAAAGGGAATGGGAATACAGAGAAAGAAGTCCTTCTCTATCCTTCTCTAGACTGCTTCTGCTTAGGTTGGGCTGCTTATGCATGAGTGTTCTCTTTGTTGCTGTCTGGAGATCTGCCAGTCATGTCACCTGTGGGCAATAACAACACCTTCGATTTATGCTTGTGACCTAAGCCCTCACTGTTCCCTTTCCTCCCAAAAACTAACAAGACAGGATTACCACTCCATCCCCTCTTTTCCGCCGTGAGATGCAGATTAGGGGTGGAACAGAAACAGATTACTGGGGAATAAGGTAAATGGGAATTACCTATTAGCACTAGGGAACCTAACCCTACTACTCTCTTCCCACTCCTAACTTCCCTCTGCAATACTGGAATATGTTTTGGAGTACACTCGTAAGGTTCACCTTCAAGAATGATTTACATCCCTCAGGATTTGATGGGTATTCAAGCTTTAGTAACAACTTCTATTGCATATGCGTACAAATATTCTCTCTGACTTCTTGGCAAACTATCTAAAATTGATTATAGATCCTTCATGGTACGTTTGTAGTACATGTCGACCAGTAAGCTGCATCTAATTTAAATTATTTGATCTCACATTCTTTAGTACACCATAACATGGAACTAAGATTATTATGACCTTAGGTTTCATGAATCGTTTTTAGCTCTGACATAGATCTTTGACCTTCATTACAACATACCTCGAAGGACATATAGTCAATTTTAACCCAGTTTTATTTTTACCAGCTTTTCTCAGGGGAATCAAAAAGATCTCTGGCAAAGATTCCCCTATCCTGGCCTCTTGGGCTTTGCAGCACCAGCCCATCGAGGAGCAGGCGCGATGATGAAGCATGCCACCTTTGGGTGGGTGAGGGCACCTGCGTCTATGAGCAGACACTCCTAGTGAGCCACCATATTATAGGTTCTTAATATAGTACCTGGAATTTTATATTGGAACAGTATACTCCACTGTAATTGTTCTTTGTAGTTTTGTCACCATCATTTCCCTGTTTCAGATCCTTTTTAGTCTTTTCCATGGTTATAGCTGGATACATTCTTGCCCCCCTTGACTACAAACGTCTTCCACCTTTGCTGTCCTTCATCCCATTGAGCTGCTGTGTAATTTTGCACCACTCGCCTTGCTTTATTTTGATACCTTTCTTACTCTTTTGCATGAGCCGCTCTTTCCCAGGTAGGTAACGCTTCATATTGTGTAGGTCAGGGAGGTGGCTCCATTCATACGTTTCTCATACATTCTCAATAATCTTTCAATCAAAATTACCATATTGCACCCTTAGGAAGCTACAAACATGTATGTAGCCCTACATTTGTCACCATATGTGCTGAAGTACCTTCCGTTGGTGCCACCTCACCCTCCCAAACTGGGACTCGTACATCATCCCTCATCAAATCTCTAACAGCCATAAAACATTTCATGATATCAAAGCCTCAATAATAAATGAGCAGAGATCGAATTCAAAATTTCAATGTTTTGGTTAAGTTCTCAATTCCGTATACATCAGTTCTTCCTCCAATCCCATCACAATCATTTCTCTAAAAAACTATTGCAGTTCAAAACTTGTCACCTCGTCAATCAATCTCAGCGTGGCTTTTCATGCCAACCAACCAATCCCAGCAAAGCACACTCTGATGTAACGCTTCAATCCTTGCAGATGTTCAGCCGCCTCTACAATTTTTCTTCTACACAAGATTCTACAAAACTAAGTAAGCACAACAAACAAATAACTTTGGCCTGCTCCTTCAAATAATTCAAGGTAGTTCATTCACACAAGAAACCAAGCTGGAATCAGATTATAACACACTCTCTCTCTCAACACACACACACACTCTCTCTCGAAACACACACACACTCTCTCACACACTCTCTCTCTCTCTCAACACACACACTCACACTCTCTCCTGACCAGTGGGAAATCTCCCTAACTGATATAGCTTCTCCTCTGTGCAATAGGCTCCAATAACACTAAATAGTATTGGTACACTTACAATAAAACGTTATAGACCCTAATACAATTGCGCAGTCACAAAACTGCACCACAAATTTTTAGCAGACAAATAACACCACCGTTTCAACAGTTTATCCCAGGATCATAGACTACTTCCAGACTGACAACAACTTCAACTGCTCAACATTTAAGCAGAAACCACCATTTCACAAAAACATAATCTCAACATATTAGTGTATTCTCAGAATTAAGACAATGGTGATGCATAACCCCATTGATACTCACACCTCCACCATGACAACTGCCTTCAAAACCGCAACTCCTTCGAATTTCAAGTTTCAGGCTTTGGGCTTGAAAGACGTAAAATTCTAAGTTGCACAAGTATTTCAGCTCCCCTCTCTTGTGACACTAACCATCCTTTGCCACCACTTGATGGAGTGGGGTTTCAGTATCTCAATCTTCGGGTGTAATCATTAAACAACCCTCGCCACTGGTAATGTGGAATTTGATGGTCGATGAAGAGAAATGAGAAGCAATCATCTACATAAGCAATACATCGTTAGAAGGCTTTAAATACAGTTAATAAAGAGATTTACTGTGAGTAAAAGGGTTTTATTTTCAAAACTTTTAGTCCATCTATTTACTCAGTAAGCAAATTTCAGAGTAAACGTTATTAAAATCCATCAATCGATATTTGATTATCAAATAGAATAAAATATTGGTTAAAATCACAGTCCGTGTCGCAATAATACAACAAGCGTGTTCCATAAAGGAAAGAAATTAATGAGAGAAAAAGTGTCAGTTCTGCTCTAATGAAAGATCAATGCACAAGCAAAAAGCCTACGCAAATCATACTGGAAATGTATTCACAGACATATAGAATAAAGCTAAATAACCTCATATGTGGATGTCTAAGAGATCAGGGATGAGTCTCAATTCAGAATGTTGAGAAAAATAATTCTTAATGTCTGCCCTGCCTACTCTAGGAACACACTCTAATATAAACACACAAATCTGTGTTCCAGCATTATTTTCTTTCTTCACCACTCCCCATGCAGTCACCAGAGCATAATAGACTTTTAGACTTTACTCCTTGAAAAGGTTACATAGTTGTTTTCTTGTGGTCTGAAACTTCTTGCCATGAATCATCCTTCCAGTCATTTTCATCTGCTCCTGGTAGGACCCTCACTATCAGTTGTCTAATACAAAACAAGTGTCTATTTACTCACTAACAGTAGGCTTCTGAGGTTGCAACATCTGCAGCAAAAGAAGAAAACATCTAGCACAAAAAATTTATTCAGTGTGGAAAACGGGCCTTTCAGTGCATGCATTTTCCAATTGACATGGCATCAACAGTTAGGCTATCTTAGGTAAATTAGATCAATATTTCTATTAATTTTGCAGCCTAGAAGTATGCTTACCAACTACAAACATTTACATTTAGCATATGTTTATTTTAAACGTAAACTTGTGCATATTACTAACATAAGTGTTTTAAATAGCAGATTAAGGGCCAGATGTAGGTAGAAAACATTTTGCGAGGTGCAAATTGCGAGTCCCAGCGACTCGCAATTTGCACCTCGCAAAATGTTATGCAGAAAGGTGTCTCAGACACCTTCTGCGACTCGCTATGGGGTCGCAAAGACCCACCTCATAAATATTTATGAGGTGGGTCGCAGTTTGCGACCCCATAGCGAGTCTAGGCATTCACGGGGATGGTGGCCTGCTGGAGACAGCAGACCACCATGTCCGTGACTGCTTTTCAATAAAGCAGTTTTTTTTTCTCTTTGCAGCCCGTTTTCCTTAAAGGAAAACGAGCTGCAAATAGAAAAATTACCGAAACCTTTTAGTTTCGGTTTTTTTCAGAGTAGTGAAAAAAAAAATTTGTGAGCATTCACAAAGGGGAAAGGGTCCCATGGGGACCCCTTACCGTTTGCGAATGAGTTACCATCCACTTCGAGTGGATGGTAACTGCGAGTTGATTTGAGACCGCTTTCACGGTCACAAATCAACTCTACATCGCGGTGCGACTCGCAAATAGGAAGGGAACACCCCTTCCTATTTGCAAGTCTGAAAGACATTTTGCAAGTCGGTACCGGCTCGCAATATGTGTTTCTGCATCGCATGAGGGCATTAGCGCCTCGCAAACGGCGTTTTTTGCCGTTTGCAAGGCGCTAATGCCTTCCTACATCTGGCCCCAAATTTGCTGCAGCAATAGCCAACCCAATTCCCTATGGATCGAATGTTTCGAGGCACAGGATAAAGCAAATGCCTTCTTACACGTCTTGCCCTTTTATCATTGTAAGCATATACAATATTTTCTGCTAAGCGGTCACCAATAGGAAATTTGATAACCTCCATAATTGAGATAACATTTACCATAAAGCTTTCATTGGTATTAATCTTTTCTGAACAGCTAGAATGAAACCGATTAACACCGCAGTTCCGTGCTGGGAATCGTAATATGTATATTTATAGAAAAACATTTATAATTAACTAGACTTTTATGCTATAGTCAAAATAAAATTCCTTGGACAAGGTTAATGTAAAGGTCATAAACTCTGTGTCTATATTATTAATGGTCAACTAATATTCAAGGCAAGACCTCTGAGTGAGTCGTTCTGGACTGCAGCCCATGAGGTTTTTTTAAATCAGTGGTGCAGCTTCCATGCTGAGTCCTCATTCCATTTTGTAGGGGAATAGTACCAAACCAAAAACCTAGGAAGATCTCCTACAAAATGGGTCACTGACAGAATATCGGGAACAGAACATATTGTGTCAGAAATATCGAGGACCAAAATATCGAGAAGGTAAGTGCAAATACGTAAGTATAAATTTACTATTCTTAACTCTTTATCTACATACCTTAAAGATATATCTCTGGTTAAGGTACATATCTGTGGAGTTATATGTGGTAAAACGGTGCTTACCTTTTTAAACTTACCTTCACAACATTCATATCCTCGCTATTATGGATGTGATATTTTAGTCCACAATATTTCTGTTTCTGATATTCTGTGTAAATTCCTTACAAAATACTACATAACAGGGGGCAGCAAATGCCTATGTTGAAGGCGACTATTGACTGATAGTCTAGGGGATGAAACATATGGATTCAACCTAACCTTCAGCCAAGAGTCATATTAAAGTGTGACTCCCTTTAACAGGCCATCCCACCACAGGGAAGAAGGGAATGGATTTAATATATATGACAAATGGCAAACCTTTTTATAGTTGGATAATATTTATCATGAGAATGGCATGAAATAGGAGTGGATTGACCTAACAGCTGCAGGCCTAGTTTATACCATTTATTTTTAAATTTAAAAACCTTTATTTATGCAAAATTCAACGCAAAGTGCATGGTTACAGGTGCCATTAGTAGATTTTGAGACTTATGGGCTTGACCACCAGTCCACTATATTGAAATAATCCCTTTGGCTGGCAAGACAAGAAGCAGGTTATAAGCACTATGGATTTAAGCCAATCTGACTGGCATTTTCAGCTCTTTCATAGAGTGAGGTTGTGTGTCCCCCCAGTCCATCCATATCATCATATTAATTAAAGGAATCCAACATCAGCCCTCCCGGCCAACAAACCCTCAGTGACCTTGTCATCAGTACGAGACAGCCTCGTATGTTGTTCCTCAGAAACTTCCCTGTCCACATCATTAACCCACAAGACCTCAATTGGGGGCCGTGTTCCCATCCATCCCATTGCTATTCTACGCTGTGCAAGTTGGAGGAGTTTGTATGTAAACTTGCATCTCTTGGGCTGTTGTATCCCTCCCAGCAGGCAAATACTATGTGTCACAGGGATATCCATACCTACTGCTGGGGAGATGCGGGGAACCACTGCCTCACAAAACTCATGGACTTCCACAGAGTACCAGGCAAGATGCAAAAATGTGGCCCCCTTCGCTCCTCAATAGGCACAACTCACTCTCCTATTAAGGTCATTAAAAGTGAGCCTGGTGTAATGTAGGTGCAGTGCAAGTAATTAAAGTGAAGTAGTTTAAACTGATTATTATTAAACTGATTATTATAAGATACTGTTTTTACTAGACTGCATGCACAGCCCCAATCTGGATCCTCAATAGCTCCTCCCACATTGGCCTCCCAATCAGCCCTCAGTTTGTAGTCCCTGTTTGCATGGTTCCCTCTGAGAGCCCTGTAGTATAGCGAGATGAGGTGTCTATGCTTCCCCCACTGAAGCAATCCCCCCAGAGTTTGTGCGGATGACGGGGCTGCCGGGTATGTGTGCCAAAGTTCTTTTACAGTGTTATCCAATTTGCAGGAAATGTCCCTGCCCCACATCAAATGCAGTCTGCACTCCCTGGAATGTAATAAACATTTCCCCTGAATATAGGCCTGAAGATAGCCACTCGCCCTCCATCTTTCCATGAACATATCCCTGTCAATGGAGCGGAAGGGTTCTAAGTCCCATATGGGTAACTCTCTGTCGAAGGGGGCTCTACGCAGCACCTTTTTCACCACCATTTCCATATATGTGCTGTATGTTGTATTAAATATGGTACTGGCTTGTCTGCCCGACCTCCCCTCATTAACAGACATGGCAACATTTCCAGGTGCTGCATCAGCACAGGTATTCCCTCAGCAGAGGATCAGACATATACCAGCTTGTCATCTGTATATAAAGAAATTATATGGGTTGTCTAGCCAATGCATTTGCCCTGTGCTCCCAACTCGCTGTGCAGTAGGAAGGCCATGGGTTCGAGCGCCAAGGTGAATAACAATGGTGAGAGTGAGGTATCCCTGTCAGGTGCCCTGCTTCATGTGCCAGGCTTCGAAGACCTCCCCACCTACCTTGACCCAGGCGATGGGTCATGTGTAGAACAGTCATACCCACTCCCTGAAGACTGGGCCAAAGCTCATCTGCTGATGTACTTTCATGAGGCAGTTCCACTGTATGGTATTGAATGCCTTGTTGATGTCTAATAATACGAGGGCAAGGTCTTAGTCTGACTCCGCGGTCTCATGTAAGACATGGGTCAGACGTCGCAGGTTAAGGGTTGTGCTGCACGTGGGCATAAATCTGCACTGGTCCTCGTGAACCGGAGTACAGATGACTCCCTGCAGACGTTTCATCGGCAGTTTGCAAGGATTTTAACATCAGTGTTAATCATAATGATGTATCTGTATGAAGAAGGGTCTTCAGGGTCTCCACCTACTTTCAGCATAAGACTGATGACACCTTCATGCATAGTATGGGTCAGGGCACTGAGGCCTCATGCCTCCAAAGAAGAAATTTAATAATTTTTCCCAGAGAATATCAGAGTATGCCTGAAAGAACTAGGGTAAGGAGAGCTGTCACCCCAGGGGTCTTAGTTCTATTCAGATCCCAGAGCACAGCTCTCATTTCCTGCAGGGTGATGTCCACATCAAGGTCTCAAGCAACGTCAGGTTCAATGCGGGGTAGTGTCACAACCCCCCCACAAAACTCCTGAAGAAACTCTCCACTCTGTCAGGACAGACCTTCCCCCTCTCACTATACACAGCATGGAAGTGTGATATTAGGGCCGTCAATATCTTACTGCACTCTGTCCACACCTGCACCCTGGGCCTCAAATCGGTAGGATAGGTGGGAGTTCTTGTTCAAACCATCGTATCCAGGCCAATAGTCGACCAGATTTATCTCCCTCCTGATGTAGTCGCTGTCTGTAAGAGGTAAGGATGTTTGTTCAGGGATGCCCAAAGCCCCTGCAGATCCCGTTGGTCCTGTACCACCTCCCCTCTAATGACAGCCAGGGCTCAGTTCACCTCTGTAGCCAATCTCAGTTCTCGACTTTCAATGTCTGCAACAAGTTGTTGTTTGACCCAACAGATCATCCCAATACAGTGGCCCTGCACAACAGTATTAAGAATTTCCCACTCCGTGACCCGGTTGATCCCCAGTTACCGGTGTTCAAAATGGTTATGGCCTTCCCATCCAGTGTAGGGGCACAGTGGTAAAGAACTGAAGCATTGAGGAATGTAACTCTTAAATAAAAGTTCTTGTAAATTCAATATTGGAGAGTGAAAGCAAAATAATGTTTCTCAATGCTTTCAATGGAAATGTTCCCGTTTCAAAGTGCTCCATTTACAAACAGGCCTCTTGATCCCAGTGGCCAGTAGACACTACGACATATTTATAACTGAAAAATAGTATTTTTTTAAATACATTTTTAGAAATTTAATTAGAAGATTTTTTGTTTTTATGAAACATTGTCTTGGGGCCTGATTTAGATATTGAAGGATGGGTTACTTCATCACAACGGCGACGTATATCCTGTCATCGGAAATCTAAATCCCATAGGAAATAATGGGATTTAGATTTTGGCAGGCAGGATACCCGTCACTGCTGCGATCGAGTAAGCCATGCGCCAATATCTAAATCAGGCCCATGATGTTTTTCTCCACTTTCAATTAAGCCAATTACATCCTAATGTTTTATGAAGCATGCTTCTTCACTTAAAGTTCCTTCCATTTAAACAAATGACTGTATTTTTCTGCTGTAAATATGGCACCATGTCTACAGGGCACTGAGAGCAAGATGCCTGCTGTTTGTAAATGGGACAATTGGAAATGGAAGAACATTGAAACAACTTAGATTTATGGAATCCATATAACATATGTTAACTCTTCAGTTTCATTTTCTCTCATTTCAAAGTGTTGTCTTTACACACAGCCATCATCTTGCTCCCAGTGATTGGTGACCTTGTGCCATATTTATAACTTAAAAAATGCAGATATTATTTTAAGTGGGAGAAATTTAAAGTGCAGACTAATGTGACATATTATGATCATTTTTGCAGAGCACTTTTCTCACATTTAAAAATGGTTGCATGTTTGTGTTACACAAGTAACAGTGCCACATATGGGGAAAGGTATGTCCTGTGACACGGGTACATACAACATAGGCTTAGTCACCCATACACAGATGTTCATACATCACGTATACCACGCTCTCCCTGAAACACATGGTGGCACTGTCATAGTGCCCCTAGTCAAATTATTTTGTTCAAACTATAGGATCTGGCTCTATGGACATTAGGCTTTAAGTCAATGAAGCTGGGAATGCACAAGTCCAGTAACAATGTATGTGCTGTTAGCCTTCAGTGGCTCATTATGATTTTCACTGACTTGAAGTAGCTCTCACAACAGAGAAGGTTGGAGGGTCAAAAGCCACACCTTATCTTCTTGGATGGGCAGATCTTTAGGGGACAGACTCATGTCTAACTGGCTGAAGGGAAGGAGTGAAGGGGTTCTATGTGCCCAAACCTTTCTACTCTTGAGAGCGCTTCAAGAATCAAGGTCTGTCCCAAAAGCTCAGTCATCTTGGCATCCCCAGCCTGGATTTCCCAAGTTTTCAGACATCCTTCAAACAAAATGAGGTTGTCTGGTTACCCCTGAGACTGACTGGACGATTTTCTACCCATGAATAAAGAGAGGGTCTTGCACTCATTTCTCAGCTTCAGTGGCTAGTTTTTTGGAAGCCAAACCTTACCCACTTAAGTCTTCTTGAATGCCATAACTCTTTCAAGGTGCATCAGAGCCATGTGTGCTGCCAAAACATTCTGTTTTTCAATGGGACACAGCCATACTAACAAAGTACTTGTCCTTAAACCCCAAGGGATGGTCTGACTTTCCCTTCAGTGAAGACACTTATAAAACAATACCCATCTCCGGGCTTATTCACTTGCTCAGCTGCTAATGCATTCCAAACTATTCAAAGTTGTGGTGCTACTGATGTGACCTTCAGTGTTAGCAAAACATATGTAGTACATCCCAGTGGGTGAGGTACTGGGGCACATACAGTGATCATATCAGCAGGCACGGCCGGTCCTTGAGGGCGGAGGGGCCACGCCCCCCCACCTGTTGCCCCTCATGAAGAGTGTCTGTCAGGCTGAGAAAAGGTCAGCCTGACAGAGACTCTTCATGTTCAGGTCATGCAGCCAGGAGCTGACATGCGTGATTTGCGCAAACTCCTGGCTGCCTGAGCTGAACTTTGCTGGGCTGAGGAGGTGTCAGCTACTATGGGCGTGACCTCCTCGACTCGGCAAAGGCCCATGGAGGCCCTCCCTTGGGTGACGAGGAAAGCGTTACCCATTGACTTTCACCTGGGTGTTTCAGGTTTAAGCCCTGAAGCGCCCAGGACGAGTGTCAATCAGTGACACCTCGTCACAGAGTGAGGTGGGGTCAGCAGTCTCACTGACCCCATCCCACTCTGTGACCCAGTTGGGACTGCTGCCTTCCCTCATTGGCTGACCCAAGGTCAGCCAATGTGGGAAGGCAGCAGTCCCAACCCTCCTGGGATCTCCAAGGCTGAAGGTAAGTGTGTGTGATCTTTTTAAATGAATGTTTGGTGCTTGCATGTATGTTTGAACGTTAATGAGTGTGGATGTGCGTGTGTTTGTGTAAGTGTGAGTGTGCTTCCACCCGCCCCCCTCAATCCTAAAACTGCCGCCCACCACAGCATATCAGATGTCTCCAGTGAAGAATCTCCATGGTAGGCATGGCTTTTATTACTTTTTGTGTTAAATGTTTGTTGATGGCATTTATCTGACACCCAGAAGCTGCAGTGCCGTTAGAGTGCAGTAGCAAAAGGGTGCAGCTTTGCTCGTCGTCAACATTTCTGTACCAGTTAGGCAAAGGAAGCCTGAAGAGATACTGTTGCAAAGGAGAGACAACCATGTTTGTATCTGCTGCCACTGTTAGTGTTTTAGACATTTAGCTAGACAGTTCTAATGTCCGCGCTTCCCAGAAAAGATGACGCGCACTGAGTAAGGGGGGGTTGGGGGCTCGTAGTGGCTTGTTGAGTAGGGGGCAGTGGAATGCTCAATTTGCAACTACAAGAGACACCTGACAGACAACATAATAGAAATTGAAAGGTTGGAGCAATTTTTCTGAACATTGTCTTTACCTGCTTTCACTCTTAGCATTTCAGACATTTTGCAGCACTAGTCGTAAATACTCCCCTCCCATTATTGTCTGCTCTGTGGCTCATGGGACCATGGTGAGTCTCAGTGAAGAAAGGGTGGGTGCTTTAGTGAACAGTTGATATCTCACTGGCAGCGACCACACAAAAGAATGTGAAATGCCGGAGAGGTAAGACACTGACGTGAGTGGTGCAGGTGAAACCCGTCGCTGTTGTACAACTTGGCTCGGGCCAGTGGGCTAGCCACTTCGCTGGTGGCACCTAGAGCTTGCACTGACTAGACCCTAAAACCCTAAGCACGAGCAGAGCAAAAAACAAAATACAAACAGTTTCCAGGATGCCTACCTGCTGTCACTAATAATGCTCTAAGACTGTTAACTTTCTTAGGGTGAACAGATTTTCAGCTTCCAAAGCTGTAATACTGTGCCTAGAGTGATAAAAGTCTTGTCATTTTTCAGCTCGGCGTGGATAGCACTGAGCTAATCTTATGTTAAAAAACACTTCTAGAAGAACAGAGGTTTGAGGTGAGCAGATTCAGCGTGTTGGTGGCGTGTACAGTGCTCCCAGTAAAGGAGCTGTTCTCCAGCTGAACTTGGGAATAGCCAGAGTTCCCTGCTTCCTTTTTTTCATAATTTGTTCATCACTCTAAGCCTGAAAAGGTATTATCTTGATATATATATATATAATTTTTTCACTAAAAACAAAGGTTAACGTGATATTATAGTTAGGTATGATTATTATATTGCACTTTAAATCTAAAAAAACAGGGAAATGTACTCAAGCAAAAAGGCTAAAGTGATTTTATACTTATATGACAATGTTGGTTAAAATGTTCCGCTTTAGACTAAAAAATAAAATAAAAAAAGATTCCCCAGTTATAGTCAACTGAAGTAAATAAAAGCTGCACCCCTACTATTCCTAATGTTGTCATTAATTGTCATTTCAATTGTCACATTGATGTTATCAATGATGTCATTGAACAGGTCATGAATGATGTAATATATGAGGTAATAAAGCAGGGGTGGATCCTTCGCAATGGCGAAGGAGCATAGGCCCCCTGACCCCTCCTCCCGGCTAACCCAGGAGATGAAAGATAAAACCATATTTAATTATTGTTTAATCTTTCATCTGCTGGCTCAGCCAGGAGCGTGTTCAGGGTGAGATAGGGCTGGGCAATGGGAGGTGGGAGAAGTGGAGTGCACTAAGGGGCAGATTTATGAAAAGTGGCGCTGCACCTAGTGCAGCGCCACTTTTCTTGCACCTTTAGCGCGCCCCTGAAGCCACCATGTTTTTTAAATATGGTGCACCATGACTGTAGTCAGGGGGACTAGCGTCATCATTTTTTACGCTAGTCCGGTGCTTTGCAGGATTAGCGTAAAAAATGATGACGCTAATCCTGCAAAGCACTCAGAGGCCCATTGTAACCAATGGGAGCCTCTGTTTAACGCCTGCACTTGGCAGGCATTAAAAAATGCCTATGAAAATGGTACAAAGGAATCTCATGCCATTTTCACAGCCCCCCTAGTGCCGGGAACACCCCCCTGGCATACATTATGCCTGGTGCAGGCATAATGTGGCGCAAGGGGTAACAAAGGGGTGCAATGCAAGCATTGCGCCACTTTGTAAATATGGTACAGCATTTTTGCCCTTCCAACGCCACATTAGCGTAAAACAAATTACACTAATGTGGCATTGGAATGACGCAAGGCCACCATGAATCTGTCTCAGGCTGACTAAACACACATGTGCACCTAGGTTTCTCCAGCCCGGCAGTGTACACAGCCGGGCTGGAGAAACTGCACAGACCCCCAGGGCTGTGTCTCAGTGGCAGTCCAAGCTACTTAGACCAATCCTGGCACTGCTTTTATGCTGAGTTTAGCATGAAAGCTGTGCCAGGATTGCTGGGAAGCCTGTGCTAGTGTGGTGTCTTGGCTGGATCGCAAGATGGCCGCCACTTTATGAGGCTCTGCAGGACAGGAGAATAAATCCTGAATTTCTACTCTTCCCTGAGAACCATCGGCTGCTGTGGACGCGCTGTGGCAGCATGCCTTGAGGCCCAGAGGCAAAGTACACGGAATTGGACATCCTGCAGATCGGAGGCTACGCTGCAGTGGAGGGAGATGGGCTGCGTGGCTGGCCAAGGCCTACAGAGGAGAGATTGCCCTGCTTGTGGGGGCCTCTCGGCTGGTTGTGCTGGCTGGGCTGTGGCAGCCTCACGGCCGGGGTGCCAACAACTGGGAGGCACTGGAGGGACTCCTCACTGCTGACTGAGGCAGAAGAGAGGGCCTGGTGGAGGGGGAGGCCACTATGCTGACTGTGTCATGCAGTGCCGAGCCTTCTTGGCAGGTGAACAGCTTGCACCGCAGCTGTGGAGGGGGGGCGCTGGCTAAAAAAAGCGCCCACCCAGACTGTGGCCCTGAAGGCAGGGAGAGCTCCGGAGGTGTGATATGGAGGTGAGGACTCCCGACGACCACAGGGCTGGACGTTGCGATATCCCCCCGATATCCGGGGCATGTACCTCGCCCCGATATGCGGGGCGAGGTACACGCCGCAGTATAGAACACAGAGCTGTGTATGTCCTTTCCTGCACCCTGGCTGTGATGGCAGCCCGAGTGGAGTGAAGAGAGATTCAGGCCTGACTTGACTGTACCTGCAGGAGGGAGGAACACTGGTGGGGAAGGTCTGGGCGTGCTGCGGCTCAACACTGGCATGGAAGTCATAGTGGTAAGACCCCGAAGGATGTGCGCAGCTCTAGTGCTGGTAAGCCGGAGGAGGGCATGAACTAGTGCTGAGATGGGACACCTAGTCCCGGTTGGTCAAGGTCTGGCTGAACTTTGCTGTGACATAAGGAGGTTGAGCGCACCGGGTGTGTGCGAAGGAGCGCTGCCACATAATTTTTAAGGGGCGGTGAGGTTCCCGGGCCACCAAGCAGGAGGGCAGGGGCATTTATGAGGCCGCCCTCGTCTGCCACTGAAAACGGGCACGCTGCTGGGCACTCTTACGCCAGACACGAACAACTGCAGGGTGATTGTACTCTGGGAGCGTGGGATTGTTGAGATCCCGAATATCGGCCTACCCGAGGTGCGACCAGCCGAGTTGGAAGACTGCCAGTATGGATAAAACCGACTACAAGCAAACAAAACTTACAGTTGAAGGCAGGAAGAAATCTGGGCATGCCAGCAGAGTGTCTTTGGAGGAGGTTGCAACAAGTTCAATTCCAGAGGAGGAGGAGCAATCTTCATCCATTAAAACTATGTTCTTGGACCTTAAGCAAAGCCTTACTGGCATAGACACTAAGTTGGACCATCTCACAGACAGCATGGATAGGTTAAAGGACAGAGTAGATAACCATGATACCCGGCTTGATCAGGAGGAGACCCATACTTCTGATTTAGAGGATGGGTGCCATCCTTCTGACAAGAGACTTCTTCAAATGGAGCGTGTGCTCAAGGTGATCCGTAATAAAAACAAGGATCTTCAGGCGCTTGAGAGGAACAACCTCCGAATCACAGGTATCCCTGAATCCACAGACATGGGCCGTTTGGAGGACTATGTGGAGGACATGTTAAAGTCGCTTTTCACAGGCGCCCGGTGCTTGTGATGGATCGGGGGTACAGATCTCTTGGTCCACAACCTCCACCGGGGTCTCCGGCCCGGCCTATACTAGTGTGCCTGCTATATTATAGAGACCGGGATAGAGTTCTCCGCCCGGGCAGAGAGCACAGCTGAATAGTTTATAACAACACTATTACAATTTTTCCACATTACACCCCTGGAGTTCAGGCGGCACTCAGGGCCTTTCTGCCGGTAAAGTGCTTGCCAAATCAAACTGTCGCTAAATACTCACACATCTACGCAGCACAATTGAGGGTCCAACACAACGAAAGCTGCATTTCTTCACAGATCCTAAGCAGGCTTCGCAATTTGTAAAAACTATCCCCCGGAAACCTGAATTGGCTGTCCCAGAGGGTGACGGAGAGAACGGGGCTGCCTAAGTGACAATGATTGAACATAGACTGTTTTGGTCATACACTATATAGTCAATAGGACCCTGTCCTGAACAGTTATACATTATGACTGGAGGCATGGATGGTTCTGTTTTACACATTTCTCTCCTCTCCTATCCACCTCTCCCTCTAATGCGAAGGAACTTCTGGCCTCTTCAGCACCCCCAAGGATGAGTCCCTGGCTACTGCTGGGCCCCCAGTTATTGGGTCTAGTTGAGAGGATGATTTGAGTGGGTGTAGCCTGTCTAGCCCGATTGGGGGGCAGACGTGGTTGGTGGGAGGTATGCAGGATGTTATACACTGAGTTTAATGTGGTTGAGTTATCCTTATTCCCTGCACTCCTGCAAATTGTGTGTCTCCCTGGTAGGGGCGATGCGATGTAAGGTTTCAGTGAGCTCACATGTTGCCTCAAAACGATAGAACAAAGTTGCGCTGCTTGTCTTGGAACATAAGGGGGCTGACTGATATGCTCCAAATGTGCTTGACGTTTGCATATCTTTGCCGACATGGCATAGATATTTGTATGTTAGGGGAGGTCCACTTGGCTGCGGAGTCTAGGTTGCGTGCAGGTTGGATGGGCGAGTGCCACATGGCTGCATATTCCAGCTATGCTCGTGGTGTTGCGATCATTATCCACAAGGGGTTGTCATGGTGTACTAGGGTGGTGATCTTCGACCAGGAGGGGTGCTATGTTATGATTTGAGGAGTGCTTTTCGATAGGCCATTCCGGCTGGTATCGGTATGCAGACCTTATGTGGACTACCCAGAATTTTTTGCTGGGGTATGGCGCTTGGTGGGCACGCTTGGCACTGGGATGCTGCTATTGGAGGGGGGGTCTTTAATGTGATGCTTAATCCAGCTGTTGACCGTGGTAGTTGCGCGCAACCCCCACATCTGACTGCTGTAAACGTTATGAACCACATTATGAAAGAGCATGCCCTGGTTGATATCTGACATGCTAAGCATGGTATGCTTATGGAAGGCACCTGCGTAAACACTGTGCATAATAGCAGGTCCCGCATTGACTTGTGGTGCGGCACTTTAGACACAGAACTCTGGACGGCGGATGGCAGACAACTGCTGCAAACATTAGCACACCATTCTCCAGTGTTTCTGTAGCTGTGAATTCCCGGAAATGTAAGGAGAACCTTTAGATGGCGTCTCCCCATGAGCGCGTCGCATGATCAGGTATTCAGGAAGGAGGTGCGGGAGGCTATTGTTGACTTTTTCTTTTTTTTTTACCATCAACAAGGGATCAGTGTCCTCTCCAAGTACTCTCATGGGAAGCTTTTAAGGTGGTCATCTGGGAATATGTATCTCCAAGCAGCATGGTGTGCTCCGGGCACTTCGTGAGTTGACAGAGCTGGAGAGTCGGCTTGCATATCTGGAAAGTGGCTTTTACGAGTCACTAGACAGTGCCCTCCTGGTGGAGGCCAGGGACAATATGTCACAGTATGATGAGGCAGCACAACGTGAAGTCTGTTTCTTGGGGAAGGAGGTTACTGCGAGGCGTTTCAGTGAGGGAGAACGTGCTGGTAAGGCACTTGCCTCGCTGCGTAAACCTTGAGGGAATGATTATATAGTAGAGCTCAGAGATGACGGGGGTAACACATGCGAGTCAGAGAAAGTTCAAAGCATTACGAGGGACTTTTACTCCTCTCTGTATTCCGTGACAAATGACCCAGAGCCTGAGTGTTACACTGACTATTCTGATATGATTTTTGGGGGAAGGACACAGGCAGTACCTGGACTCCCCATTCTTAGAGGAAGATGTTTTCGAGTGATACGTGGGCTCCCAAGCGATAAGTCATGGGGTCTTGATGGGCTAACTGCAGCTTTTTATAAGGTATATGAGGAACTGCTGCTTTTGTTAGAAATGTTTGTGTAATCCTCTGAGGGTGGCACTCTTTGCCCCTAGCTTCGAGAGTCACACATTGTTACTATATTAAAGCCGGGGAAAGACCCTATCCTTTGCGTGTCTTACAGGCCGCTGTCCTTAATCAATGTGGGTTATAAGATTCTGGTGAAGCTGATTGCTTCTAGACTACAGCCCCTGCTCCCTACCATTGTGCTGCCAGACCAGTCAGGGTTCGTACCTGGCCACTCAACTGTGTAAAACCTACTCACTTTCTTTGCAGTGACCTAGTTGATAGGTCCAAAAGGGTGGGCAGATGTGATTTTTTTAGATGCCACCAAGGCATTTGACTCCCTTACATGACCCTTTTTGTTCGCGCTGCCTGCCCAGTTGGGACTAAGCCACAGATTCATACAATTGATTTGATTACTTTATTCGAACCCGACTGCGAGATTGAGAATTAATGGGTGTTTCACTGAACCTTTCCAGATCTTCAAGGGCACCCAACAGGGCTGCCCCCTCTCGCTGCTTCTTTTCACTGTGGCGATGGAGCCATTGGCCATAAGATTACAACTGCATCACAATAACAGGAGGTGGTCCTTCTGGCAGCGCCACATATGCTGACGCTGTATGCCGAGGATGTCACCTTGTATGTGCGGGACCAATATAATAATTTGGACCTTATTATATTAGAGTTTATAAGGTTCTGTCACCTTTCGGGCATTAAAACAAATTGGGCAAAGTCTGTTGTATTTCTACTGATGGACGCCACAGTCCCACACACCACGAGGTACCCGCTTCACTGGGCAACAGAGCTGGTGCGCTACCTGGGGAACTGGCTGTGCAGGGACGTGAGTAACCTTTGGACTGAAAACTATGGCAGAGCAATCTCCTGGTTGGAGGATAAGATTGTGGCCTGGTGTTCTCCGCCCCTCTCCCTCACAGGGTGGATCGCAATTGTCACGATGGTGGTCCTGCCTAAATTTCTATGTTTATTCATTAATACCCCCATGCCTCTGACCTCCTGTTTTAAAAAGAGGTTTCGCTTGTTGCTGGGCGGGTAGATAACCCAGAATGTCTTGGAATATGCTGACCCAGCCTTTTGAGCTAGGAGGTCTGGCGGCTCCAGATTTTGCATTATATTACAATTGTGCCCAGGTGCAATTTTCTCACTTCTAGACACATCCTATCCGCTATCTGCCACATACCGCCCCTGAATCTGACTTTATTTGGCATGCGCGCTCTCTAGGGCGGTGGTCTTTCCCCCGCGCTGGATGCAAATGAGCATTGAAATGATGGCGTGTACAGCTTTGGCTTAGTGGGTGCTGTTTTGCCGTACTGGGTCCTCTACTCTGTATGCACCCTCTATGCCACTTCTAGATTAGCCCAAGCTGCTTGTTACGGAGGAGGGTGATGTGCAAAGACGCCTTTGTAATATGCAGCTAATCACTATGGGCTCCCTGTACCCAGAGTCCATTTGTGACCCCTGCAGCAGCGCTTCGTGAACCCCACAACACTGCATAATATTATAATACATATTTACAGATGAGAACAGTGGATGGAACCGGGAATTTCCTTCTTCCCCCGGTGTTTCAGGCGCTGGAGCTGCTTTACTCCATCCAAACGACTAGGTGGCTCGTCACTCAATTATATGCAACTATACAGGCTTCTGCTCCTTCTGCTAAGCTGCGCACTAGGGCGCAATGGGAACATGATATTGATATGCCCGTATCTGATGATGTCTGGAAATATTGCTATGCACATATGCAAGCCCTATCCCCGAATTATCAGTTGCACTTCATACATTTGAAGTTTATAAATCGATTATATTATACTCCGCTGCGGCTTTGTCGCATGGGTCTGCGTTCGGCCTCAGGCTGCCCTAGATGCGCAACGCCTGATGCAGATTTTTTTACACTCTGCTTGGAGTTGCAGAATGATTCAGGTCTTTTGGCAGGAAGGGTTTGATGGGATGGTTGGCCTAGTGCTCCTGCTCACCCCACTGCTTGCACTATTAGGATATGTTAAGGATCTACAGCCTGATTGTAAAAAGTTGGGTGTGAATGCTACTTATTTTGGCGAAGTGCAGAGTTGCCATATGTTGGGGGCGCGAGCGCAGCCCGTGTAAAGCTGGTCAAGGATCACAGTGCCCTGTCTGGTGTACCATGGTTCCTAAAGCACAGTGAGCAAGATGACTACATCTCAGCACACTCGTCACACTAAAGACGTCAACTGCAACAACAAGGTGATGAATGGACTGCTTGAATTAATCTCAGCCTCTGGTAATCCTCAGGCCTGCATCCCAGTCTCCCATTTTTTGCCCACAATGCCACCTTAGTTTTGACTCAGCCATATGCAAGTCATGTCTGGGCATACCTGTAGAATTCTATCCATCACCTGGTTGTTGAAACGGTCATGCACAGCCAGAGTTGGGTGCACTGGAGATTGGACCTGGCCAAAGGCAAGGCCCTGAGGTGAGATCCCACTGCACATGACCAAAGGCTGTGCATAGTGGCCATTCTGTTGAAGACTGACCATTGCCCTTTGGTGGATATTTTGTCAGGTAAGATAGTGAAACATTCGGCAGCTGGAATTGCAAGACTAGCTGCCAAACCTTTAGAATTTACATCTGCAGTAGAGTCAATTCCTGGTGGAAATATTTGTGGAGTAGACTGTTTGTCTAGATTACGCTTTAAGGATGCTGAAGAACAAGGTTGGAAAACAGATTGAGGAGTGTGTTGTGGCTAGTATTAGTGACATAAATGCCTGTAGGACAGAGTGAATGGGTAGATGCAGTAAAAAAAAAGATAACATTTTGAGTTAAGTAATGACATTGGTTAAATTGGTATAGCCTAAGGAGAAAAACGTATCAACTGATTTGCAGATGTTCTGGAAAGTATCTGACGAGCTATCTGTTGAAGGTGATAAACTGGTACGAGATGAGAAAATACTACCACCTGAATGTGTTGGCATAGAATAATATCTACAGCTCATACTGGTCATTTGGAGTCACCTATCTCCAAAATGAAATTAAGAGTAAATTTCTGGTAAGCCAGAATGGATAGGGAAATTAAAGAGTTTGTCAAGATGCGTGTGAGATGCAACAGGAGTGACAGTGTTGGCCACGAAGGGAACTGTAGAATATTTTGTTCCTTCTCTAAACAGAGCATAGCAGAGGTTGAGACTTGATTTTTTGTATGGCCTTTTCATATTTTACAGTCTAGTATGAGGTATTTTATTGCCATAATTGACCACATATCCAGATGGGTTAAAGTTAACCAATCAGTGCCCCAACTACCAAAAGTATAACTGACTGCTTAACAAAAAAAGTTTGTTCAAGATGGTTTTCCAGGGGAGCTCATGATTGATAATTGGGTGCAATTTGTTTCAACAGAAATGCTTTATTTTTTTAAATAGATGTGAAATTAAGTATCAGAACCCCTTTTTACCACCCAAAAAGCACTGGTAGATTACAGCGGTTTAATAAGGTGTTAGTAGAATGTGTCCAAGCTGTATACAGGAACAACATGAATGGGGATCAAGCAAGTGAAGATTTAGTGTGGGCTTACCACATCACATGTAGCCACTGAAAAGCACCAACAGAGTTTTGTCCATTTAGGATCCTAAAACTATTTCATGAAGGTGGTAAACTAAAAAACATGTGGGAAACAGCTGAAACAAACTCTAATGTGTTTGGAATGAGGAAAATCAAGACTGAAGCCAATAATGATGTGTGTAAATTGAGAGTAGATGACTGGGTTCATATAAAAATAATCCCATTTTAATGAAAAAGGGAAGGTCTGAATTCAAAGAACAGAAACCACTATGTCATTTGTTTAGGAATGCTGTAAAAATGGCAGATAGGTGTTGATGGAGTACATCATGAGTGGTATTAGGTCCTAGGGAAAAATCGGAAGGCTCTACCAATATGCAACTTTTTAAGAATTCTGAGAGTGACAAATGTAAACATAAACATAACAACAATATGATATCAGGCAGGAGAAGAACATGTGTTCCATTCAAAGCCGAAACATTTCAAGATTATATTGTTTCATGGAAATAAAAAAAGTGAAGGAGAAAAGGAAAATAGTGGTGGCGATGTATGTAAGAACTGAAATGACGTATGTGAGAATTGTAAATTAAATGTTTTGGTATTATTAGGAATTTAATTGTTAATTTACTTCTTTAGGAATCGAAAGTTTAATAGAAACGTTTAAATGACTTATTCAAGACTTTGGAATTTAACAGTTCAGTAACATTTAAGATGTGAGAATTATTAAAAGTGTAACTTCTTGTTGACGGAAGGGAGAAGTGTGGTGATGTCACGGAAGGAGTATGAAACATGGTGACATCAACAGATTGTCTGATGTAAGTAGATTCTCTGCTCCTCTGTGGCAGTTATTTCTGTGCCCGTTTGTACTGGATGTACTGTTACACTTATCCCAATAAACACAATTTTCATCACTTCATGGCGTGGGATTCATTTTTGCAAGGCCTTACTATTCTGGCCAACCTGCTGGTGTCCTTGGACATTAGGGGCAACAAATATATATCAGTGACAGTTCCATTCCCAGAAATCCAGTCCCTCACTGGCACCAAAGAAATCTTATCACAACTGGCCAGCTTGAAGATATTGAATCTCAACCATTTCCATGTAGCCCCAACCACTACCTAAAAGAATGCTGAAGCGGCAGGTTCTATTGAGACATAGTTCATTTTACTAAAACAATTCCATTACTTGTTTATTATTATTACTTTTCTTGTTGCACAAGGCTGAAGAAAGGAGTTCTCCTGTATTGTAAAAAGAGAGATGGGACAGACAGCTAAAGAGGAAGCAAGCCTTCCCTCTACGGAGCATGCCACCTGAAAGAAATGTTAATACGACCAGTCGGTTAAACAGCAAATCTAAGTGCTCCTTGGGAGAGTCTACAGGCTTTAATTTATAGCAACAGTTTATGTCTCATTGTGGCATAGAATTATTATTTTTGAGAAGTACTGTATGGGTTTTGCCAGTTTTGGAATGCATTCTTTCAACTGAAACTTATAAAAAATTATTGCTCTAGGTATGGTCTTATTGTGTAGTACTAAATATATAACTTTTAAGGCACTGCATGCACTTAAAAATGTTTTTTGCACATTTGAGGCAGCCTTTCTTATACTGTGTGCAATTTATATTTAAATGTCTTTAATGAATTACTTAAACTGAGACAATCTACCTGATGCTGTGTGTGATGCATATTTTAACTAATGTCTTGAGTATTCAAAGTGCTTTATGTCACAGACTAGGACTTCCCAGCACTATAAATACTATCATTATTCACAATTGCACCAACAAAGATTTGAATCAGCGACCCTCCTTTTAAACACAAAGGCATCTAAAGTGATCACATTAGCCAACTGTGCTTCCCTACCAGAACAATGCATTTCCTTGCATTAATCTTTCTTCTAAGATGTGTGTGAAAGGCCACAAAATAGAACATTTTGTTGTTTTTAAACTGTCTTACCCTGCCCCCACACTCACTAATCTGACCCCATTGTTCTCATGATCACAACTATCATAATTGTTTATGTACTTCAGGCTCTCCTGAGAACCAAGAAAGGCTCCAGACTATAGAGGATCTTCTTGCCTAAAGACTTAGGGCCTCATTTACAAGGTGCTTTTTTTTTTACGCAGCGGTAGCACAATCAGTGCTCCACACTGCTCCATATTTATAAATTGACGCATTGGGCCCAATGCGTCAGTTTGTAGAGGCCTATGTCACATTTTACCTGTGCCAGGTATAATATATGCAGCGTAGGCATTTCCACGTTAAAAGTCACGTAGAACTCTACAACTTGACTGCATCAAAATCCCTATGGCTCCTCAAACCAGGTGTAAGGATTGACACAGGGCTTTTAACATGGGACTTGCCTGTGTGGTATGATGCATTGCTGGAGTTGCGTCAGTCTTATGACTAACTCCAGCAATGTGTCACTTTAGCACCAAAATATGCATTGGAATTTCTGACACATACGTGAATCCTTGCGCCATAGAGCCCTGTATTGTAAATACAGCGCATCCATGGCGTTGTAAGAACATTTGAAGCAGGCGCAAGAAAACTGATGCATCAATGCCAATGAGTCTGTTTCTTGCAAATGAGGGCCCCAGTTAAAAAAAGCCACAGCCTCTCAGTATTTGTGATTTAAGTCGCCTGCACCATTACTTTTACTTCAGAATATATCCCTCTTTGCAATCTGAGGAGGCAGCAGCCCAATCATGTACTACCATAGTAGTGCCTGATTGGGCACCAGACCTTTTAGGTACGATGTGTATGGTGCTTGCACAATTCAAATGAACACACTATTGTCTATATTTACTATGAAGGGCTTTGGGTCAGCCTCCTTCACCCACTAGCTCTTTTTTACTGGAACTGTTGGTAGTGGTGTAGCTTGGCCAATAAGATTGGGGGAGGGGTGAGCTTAAAATTTCCCAACAATCACGCAGGCGTATAATGGTAAAATACATTATTTGAGAAGCAGAGCAAGAGAAGCTTAAGGGGCAATGGGAAATGATAGCAGTGTGGATTGTTAGGATTACTTAAAAGACGATGGGTCTTACTCTCAAGCCCTACGGCACACGGCAGCACAGCAAGTAACCTTGCTGGCTGCCATTAGCCCCAGGTAAAGGGCAGAAATGTGCTGTATCTACAAGATACCGCACATTTCTGTCCTTTCCCCCATGCTGGTGCACAATGTGCAGCTATTGCCGACGAAGGCCCCCTTGCACAACAGTGCAAGGATATCTGCATCACAGACAGGATTGTTTCTGTGCAGGCTGGGATACCTTCCTGCACAAAAACAATCCATGGGGGAATTTTCCTTTTCTGTATAAGCTGCAGAATGCAGCACACACAGAAAGAGGAACAAATAAGAAAAATAAAGATATTTCTCCTTGTTACGCCTCCCCCGGGGACGGGTAAGATTTTGACGCATTCACAGGTTTACAGTACCTTGTAAATCGGTGAATGCGCCAAAACCCATGGGTGTTACATGGGAAAACCCATTGCAACGCCCATGGAACGCCTCCCTTGCACTGCGTTGCCTTGAAACATATCTACCAGGCCATGAAAAGCCAAGCAAAGTGGCTTTGCGTGGCCTTGTAGATATGGACATGCAGATTGGACTGCCAGTGCATCACAAAACGTGATGCACAGTCAGCACATGGAGCTTTTGAATAAGCCCTATTATGATATAAAGTAACCATGTTTTTAGAACTTCAAAACAGAGAGGATAGAAAGTGTGTGTGTGTGTTTTTTTACTGTGTGTGCATGTAGAAATCATAGGAGAAATCTGACATCCACCTCACTATACCTGACTGAAAGCACCTGAACTCAACTATTTACTACATAATACATTTATTGGGTGGTGTAACACCCAAAACACCGCCCCCAAACCTGCGTCCCTGACCGTGAGCTTGAGACTTTGACAATCATATCTGGGATCAACCTACAGGAGTACTATTTGTCTCATTCTTTTTCTTTTGGTTATGGTGTGTGTTTCTGCTTCCGCTGGAATGCTTAGGGGACTACTTTGCATCTGAGATCTGTTGGCAAGTGGCCCTAGTAACATTGGGGAGCAAGCACCAACCAAAGTACCTCAAAAATGTATGTACAGAAAAAAGAATTGCTTTATTTTCTCAAGAATATATTTCTCAGTTATTTTTGTTGGTGCTCACTCCCCAGAGCTGCCAGTCACACAACCAATTGGCTTTGCAACTGCTTGTTCCAATTGCACTTTAACCCATGGCATTTAGGACTTTTTAAAAAAACCACAGGAAATAATATTAAATTAAAATATTTTAAATAAAAAAAAAAAAAAATCAATGTAAAGTATTGCAAAAAAGTACAAATATTACCAATCTATTATTTAATTATAAAAGATTGTAATAACCTGTTTTTAATTAAAAATAATGCAAAAATAAATGTTATTAAAAATAGTTTTAATTCACATCACTTTCAATGACTACTACTTCACATATAAAATTATTTTTATTGAACGTGGGAATCCATGCTTTAAATTTAAACTTCAGAAAAATAATTTTAATGTAATTTAATAAATTTCCATTAAGTTTTAATTCATTATTTTAACACTGCTGTAGCATTTTTTATTTGTGTTCTACATTTAAAGAAAATGTAATACAATTAATTTACATCAATAGTTAACAAAAAGTATTTTTAATATTTATTTGTTAGTCAAATAAATATTATTTTATTTTTCTCTATACCTTACCATGTGGAGATCTCCACCCTGACAGTAGAAAAGTGTAGGGAAAGTGGTGACATATTGACAGGGATTCTCTTTCAGAGGATGCGGACACCAATGACGTACTTCCCTCCTGACAAATAGATGATGAACTGGAAGTAACTTCAGGTGGCATTCTTCTGCAAGACACATGAATTGTCCTCCCCATAGCTCTCAAAAACCATTGTTGCACTAGTCAACGAAGTGCAAGCGAGGGATGGTGGTGACCAAAAGAGCCTTATGTGACTGTTTGGCTTTCCTGACTGGAGCAGATGGTTGAAAGACACCATGTGATCATGTCATCAATGTCAGATAGTGAGTGATGTCAACAAGCTACCACCATTTCAAACGTCCCATCTCAGTGGGGGTTCTAGCACAACACTGCAAATGATTACTTTGGAACTTTACAGACAGAAAAGCGTGTGCTCGTAATAAGGGATGAATACTTTCCTATAACAAAAAAAAAAAAAACTTGCCTTGACCAGTGTGAAAATGATAATCTCAGTGCTGGACTGGATATTTGCAGTATGAGGTAGCCTATTAGTTGTGAAGACTGCCATAGCCCCCCTTAAATGGTCATGAACTTGCTGATTTTGTCACGCTTCTAGACTTGAAACACAGGAGAATTTCCCTAATGGCCCCAAGGAAATGGCACAGTTCAAAAAGTCATGCAGATGCTAGCGCACCTGGTCCTTAGTAAACTTACAAGAGGACTTGTATAAGTAAATGAACCTTTTGATTCGCATGGAGTATCCTAGCTACGGTGTAACCCATGTTAATCAATACTCAACCCAATAACCATTAAGCAAAACATTTATCAGTAGCTATTAGTGTCAACATTCATGAATAACCACAACTCAGTATACGTTTTATCAATTTTATTTCCCTATTGGTTACAATACAAAGCCATGAGGTTAATTGAAACTTTATTCAAATCCACTCACCAATAACATAATCTAATCAGAACTTCAGAACACATGCATTCTAATTCCTCAACATAAACCAATAACAACGAACATGTTAACATGAGTAGCAGAGTTCAGAAAATCTGTCCGTCAATCGTCTGTCACCGTTTATGTCAACGTCTCAGAATAGGAACCCTACCTAACCCAGATTAGCTTTAGCATGTGGTACTTCATGCGTAAAACAGTTTAGAACATTAATTTGGAAAAACATCTAAGTTAAGACAAGAAAATAAAAACTATTTAGACAGCGCAGTTGGTACCTAGAAAGAAAAGGCACAAAAGTCAATCAGTCACATTGTCATAGCTACCTATCCACGGTATGGATCAGCAACAAAGTCAGTCTTCAGGCCAACAATCAATCAGAATTGCATCAGGCTCTCAAGAGCTTGACAGTTTGTACACAAAGAAGGTGTATTAAAAAGGGGGAGATGCAGTGCACCAAGGAAAGTTTCAACAATATCTGAACAGTTTTTTTGACTTGACTATCTACAACGGTGCACAACTAAGGGGAATACACCCTAACCCCAGAAGCTGACTGTAAAACAGTCAAACTAACTATGTACATACCGTGGCACTCGTTGACCCAAAGTAAACTTCCTAAGGTACAGACTCTTAAATGCTTTACACTAGTATGCCCCTTCGATTACGCCAGAGCAACCACTTACTTACATCAATACTTATCAGATAAGTTCATCATAAACATGTCGTAAATCTTCTATTACTACAATTATCTCATTTAATATACAGTCTAAATAATTATACAAATCCAATTTCATGAGTCCGTCTGAATCCAAGTAAACTGAATACACCAAAGATATTATGTTGATTTCTAAAGTCCATTTAGTTCAAACACAAATGTTCTTGAAATCCTTATCATCACCTCTCGTTTGGGTGGAACTCCATAGTAAAACAAAATGTCCAAATTTCTTACAACGACATCTCAGCCAACACGTGTTTCGTCGTTTGACTTCCTCGGGGCTGGAATATAGTCATTCCTCTTAAAAGGTTTTTCTGGAACCCAAGAGTCATCAAGAGAATATGACATTAACTAAATTTAGTGACAATGAGTTAAAAACTGATGTGTGAAATGCTAGTACCGACATGAAAACCAGTATCCAAGCAAAGGATTTCGTGAATGAATTAGTATCCCAAAAAGATCTTCAGATGTTAAGTCATACAAACACCCAAAAAGTGGCTTGCCATTATCATGCATCACAGTATCGAAAAGTGGAAAGAAAGGAACCATATGCAGACATTATATAATTGTGTTGAATTGAGAGACCATAAAAGAAAAAGTTAAAGTTATGGTTAATATAAAACCTATTTGTTGTCACCAAAATAATCCAAAATCACCCAAAAGATTGGAAGCAGTCAAAAGTTACCTTACACTAATCCAAAATATATGTAAACTATACAATGTTCCAAACGATTAGCATCTCCGTTGTCAGAGTTAATCTACCAATAATGTTTCCACTCAGTCAATACGTGGCTCCCAAAAGAAAATCCTGCAAGGAAAAGATGTAAATAAATCTACTTTAGCTATTCACCTCGTAATCCGTCATGTAATGATGCATATCCTCAACAAAAACTAATTCTACTATCGCCTGCCCAGTTCAGTGCCTGAAAATATTTCCCAAATCATATACATTAGTAACCTCTTGTTACCATAAATAAATCTGCATGGTTTGAATGTCTATATAATTGCTCGTACCTTCTCGTACTCCTCCAATAAATTAACAGGGGAAGCGTGACCTGCCTGCACACCGCTCCCATATTAAACTCGCCACCTGTCTTTTTTTCTTTCCGAAAACCAACACCAAATAAAAGCGAGTAACAGCTCATAAGCTGTTACCTGATCTGCATGGAAACTCCGTATACGGCGTGGTCTTAGGTCGCTAATAAAAACTCGACCTTTAACAAAATAAAGAAAGGACCACTTACCTAGTGTTCATGTAAACAAGAACATAGGACTAACGCTATGATTCGACTGGAAAAACGGTGGACAATTAATCCATCCGTTATGTGTATAGAGCCGGATTAAACCTTGCGCTTCCATATTACATAAATAATAAAACGATAAACCTCATTAGAATAGATATCCAATATAAATCATTGTATACAATAATGTAACCATTTAACCCAAAATTGTTTATATTGTGACAACAAATAGTGATTTATAGGATTAGACCAAAGAAAATAAATTATTATGTAACCAATCAAAAGACAGTACAATGCACTTAAAGGTGAATATGAGTAGGGTGAAGAGAGAAATGTTATGAGCTTATCCCTAAAATCACCACACATGTAATCCAATATAAAGTATTCAGATTGTACAAACATAAAATTACATAACATACCATCACATTATTTGACCAGATAATAAATAATTAGTGGTTACGGACACTTCACAACATTATATCAC
Source organism: Pleurodeles waltl (assembly GCF_031143425.1). Lineage (NCBI taxonomy): Eukaryota > Metazoa > Chordata > Amphibia > Caudata > Salamandridae > Pleurodeles > Pleurodeles waltl. The sequence continues at coordinate 1,607,800,291 of NC_090445.1, forward strand.
CACCTCACTCACGGTACTTGCCACACATTCTACGCCTGTGCAGGTACATACCGATCACACATGCATACAGGCATCCGCCACCATCACACACATCCATGCACGTCAACCGCCTACTAACTTGCACCTCTGGTCGCCTATATAACTTGGCATACATGGGTAGGACCCCTTCCACCAGCTTCTCCAGCTCCTCCGTGGTGAAGGCCGGGGCCCTTTCCCCTGTGACTCATGCCATTTGAGTAACCAGAGTCAGGACACAGCAGCACACTCAGTGGAGTACTTTCATGCACGGGATCCGGGAGTCAAGTGAACCTGGGGAGACGACATGGCGTACTCTCCACAGCAATGTGCACCGTCACCGCCGGCGGCAATCATGATAGGCCAAGGTTCCCCATTGACAACCATGTTAACCAATGAATGGGTGCACGGCGGTGAACACCGCATTATGCCATAGCATCAACCGCCAGTGGAATGAGGTCACTTCCACTGCTAACTAGCTGGATGGCAGGGGGCTGCCATTTTGCTAGCACAACACAGATATTTCCTGGTCATGGGCCCCCTGCAGGCCCTAGGGGCCCCATTCCTTAGTCGCATGCACAATTGACTCTTTCCTCCCAACAACAGTCCAGATATCACCTCATACATGTCCCTACAGTTGTACATCATTCATCGCTTGTGTGTAACCTTTATATTGTACAGCAGTTATTCATATGTGTATGTGTACCTCACATGTGTTCTCCACTTCCCCTAGGTACAGACCCATGTAGCGAGGGAGGACCCCATCTGTGTACAGACCTCTTGTTGATTTGGAGACCATAGTGGAATGTCAAATCATTACCAACTACAGACTTAATCGTGCTACAATCCATGAGCTATGTGCATTATTGGATCCAGTACTGAGACCGGCTAATCGGAATCAGAATGCCATCCCTACTGAAGTGCAGTTGCTCTCTGTACTCCATTTTCTGGCCACGGGCTCATTTCAGGTGACAGTGGGCAGGGGTGCAGGGTTCTCACAGCCAATGTTTAGCCTCATCCTGTCTAGATTCCTGGATGCTTTTGTACTACACCTGTAGACATATGTGAAGTTTACCCAAAGGGCTGATCTCCCTGCCATCAAGTCTGAATTTTATGCCTTTTGCTAACATTCCCCATGTGATAGGTGCCATTGATGGCACCCACATAGCTTTTATCCCCCCAAGAGTAAGTGAACAGGTGTACAGGAACAGGAAGACCATCCACTCAATGAACATACAATTGGAGTGTACTGCAGACCAGTACATTTCACATGTGAACACCATGTTTCCAGGATCAGTCCATGATTAATTTCTCCTGAGGAACAGCAACTAAAAGGTAATGGCAGTGTGTCACAGTACTGTTTCAAAACACTTTTGCAGGTTATTCTGGCTATCCCAACATGCCTTGGCTCCTGACAGCTGTGAGAAATCCTAGGACAGATGCAGAGAGGAATTACAATGAGGCCCATGGATGTGCTAGGAGAGTGATAGAGCGCACTATAGGTCTCCTGAAGGCTAGATTCCGTTGCCTTCATCTCTCTGGGGGTTTCCTGTGCTATGGCCCTGAGAAGGTGTGTAGAATAGTGGTAGCCCGCTGCATGCTGCACAACGTGGCTGTGAGGGATGCTATCCCCCAAATTGAGGAGGAGGGTGCTGTATATCCAGACCTGCATCATCTGAGAGGGGATGAGAGTGATGGTGAGGATGAAGAGGGGGAAGATGTCAACTCCAGGAACCAGCTGATCGAACTATACTTCCAGTGATCATGAGGTACTGTTCACTGATATTGTCTGCAATGCATAATAACTGTCTGACTTATTCACTATGGGGATGTGGGGTCTGTAGTCATTGACACTGTTACCTGAATATTAAAGTGTACATGGTGTACATTCTGTTTACTCCACACAATGTTGTGTGCGGGGTGCCATTCCTGCAATAAAGGTCTGATTATGGAATTGACTGGCAAATCCATTCACATTTACAATTGATTCATCATTATGACAGGGGACATATTAATTGGTGTACATGTGTTTTATTTGGTGTCCTTAATGCATTGGTGCACTTTACAGAGATAGGGAGTGGGCTAATGTCCATAACAGGTACATGGGCTGAGCGAATGTTGGCAGTGGGTATAGGTCCATCTGTCCCTTGCACGTTGTTATGTTGCTATTGGCGGGTGAGGATGGTGGCACAGTGGCACACTTGGGAGACAGTCCATGTCAGAGTCACTTCTTGGTGGGGGCCTTGGTCTTGGCAGGTGTTCCTGTGCCATATCTGAGTCTGAGGGACCGTTTGAGGGGCTGGTGCTGGGTTGCACAGGTATGGGTGCTGGTCTCCTATGTGTCCTTTGCCAGAGCCACCAGTCCAGTTGATGCTGCTGATGTAGATGGCTGGTCTGTGTTTTGGTCAGTGGTAGGGGCTTCCTTGTTTGTGGGGGTCTCAGGCTGGGTAAGGTGGTGGTGCTGCAGCACCCCTGCTATGGTGGCCATGGTGGCATTCAGTTGTTTGTTTCCACTGCTCCATGGTCTCTTGACATTGAGCTATCTGCAACCTTTGACTCTGTTCCAGGGTGGCCAGGATCTGGCCCATCTTGTCTTGTGTATGTTGGTATGCTCCCAGGACGTCAGAGATCACCTCCTGGGCTGCAGCATCCTTCCATTGGTCTCCCCCCTGGGCCACTGATGTCCTCCCACTGGGCCTAGCCCCCTGTACCTGTGTCCCCTGCACAGGTCTGGCAGTACCACTTGTACTGGGGCCATCGTCATCCTGCCTGTTAGTAGGTGGAGATTTTGGCCTCTGTACTTGTGTTCCACCAGCCTGTGACCTGGATACACTGGTGTGGGGTCGTTTGGCCAGAGCTGATGTTGGTGGCTGGGTGGTAGGGGTGTCAGTGGTATCCTGGGTGGGGCTGCTGGAGGGTGACAGTCCAGGACTGTGTGACAGGCCATGGTATTCCTCACTGTCCACACTTCGCTCTCCAGTCCTGAGTGGGGCCTCTGTTTCCATTTGGGGCGTGGCACTCCTTGGCCTTTCCGTCAGGGTGGCATGGGTGGTGGTGCCTGTGGGGGGAATGGACATGTATGTTACATTTCCTTAATTGGATGAGGATGCACAGCTCTGCCCTATGTTGTGCAGTTTATTACCCTGTTGGGCCATGCAGGGACCTATTGTGGGGTTTCCATTGCATTTTGCATGGGACGTCGAGGTGCATTGTGGGTCGTGTGGTACCATTGTGATTCCTTGCAGGAGTGGGTGGGTATGCACGGGGAGGGATGTGGGCCTGTTAGTGGGTTTGTGGGCATGCAGGATGACTAGATCTAGTGTTTGTGGCCTGGGTGGGGTAGTGGTCCTGGTGGTAGTTGGACGGGTGGGGTGGTGCATGCATTACAGGTGTGGTGGATATGAAGTAATTGTAGATGACTTACCAGAGACCATTACTCCATTGAGTCCAGTGAGGCCCTCGGGGTGCAGGATTGCCAGTTCCTTTTCCTCCCAGTCAGTGTAGTTGGGGGGTGTAGGTGGGGGTCCTCCCCCAGACTTCCGTGCCGCAATCTTGTGCCTGGATGCCATGGACCTCACCTTCCCGCACAGGTCATGCCATATCTTGCGGATGTCATCTCTCGTGCGTGGATGGTTTCCCACTGCGTTGACCTTGTTGACTATAGTCTGCCATAACCCCATTTTCCTGGCGATGGGTGTGTGCTAGACCTGTGCCCTGAAGAATTGTGGCTCGACCTTGAGTATTTCGTCCACCATGGTCTTTAGCTCCCTATCTGTGAAGTGTGGGTGCTTAGAGGGTGCCATGGTGTGTGTTGTGGGTGGAGTGTTGTGTGGATATTGGTGAGGGTGCTGTTGTGTGGTTATGTGTGTGACTTGTGTGATGTTGCGTTCGGTGTATGCGTGTAGCGTTCTCAATATCTGTCATGCACTTGGCATTGCTAAGGATTGTTGGGGTGTGTCTGTGAGTGTTTCATAGTGTTGTGGATGTGTGTGAGGTGTTTGGGTTTCAAACTTGCCAATGTGTGCATTTCTTGCTGTTGTGTCCCATTGCTGGCCATGCCAATGGTCGTTCATCATCCACTATCTGCTGCAGTGATTTGTGCATCATTATTTGGAGGGCGGGGGATTTGTCTGCTTGGTTGTGACGGGGTGGGGTGTGCAGCCTTTCCGCCGACAAGGACCATGGCGGTGGCTGAAGGTAGCAGAATTTTTGGCTGTTTCTGTTTTTGGCATAATTATATGGCGGATTTCTGTTCACCGCCAATAGAGGTCTTCTATTCACCGTCGCTATGGCGGCTGATGGTGTTTACCGACATGTTTATAATGAAAGCCTCAGTGTTCATTTTGGCCTGGACCTGTAGCGCATACTCAGTAGTTTGCATGTGCTGAGGCCAAATTAAATTCAGGATACTAAATTCTCTTGCAGTTGGGTCACTCAAAGTAAGACTACACATCCTTTACCATGCTGGGGGGCATTCCCATCCCAACAGCCAGCAACATGATTAATACAGCTCCTTAGGGTCACCTACTTTTTTTTACCACATCCAGTGAATTGTACCTCAGACCCTGTTGCATTCATTGTTTGGAGGGAGGGTAAGAGAGAGGCATGTGTGAAATAGCTGCTGACTCTCAAGGGTGTGAAGAAAACCTCAGTGTGCTGCTCTCATACTTTGCTGAAGGATTCCCATGACCACAAAGTTAACTGGCCGACCTACTCCTCCCAAAGCCGCTTGGACATCTACTAAGAAATGAAGGGGCAGATTTATGAAAAGGAAAAGTGGCGCTGCACCTAGTGCAGCAACACTTTTCCTGTGCCCCTTAGCACCCCCTAACCATGTGTGCATAGTATTTAATATGTGGTGCACCATGGCGGTAGTTAGGGAACTAGCGTTAGAATTTTTGACACTAGTTTGGTGCTTTGCAGGATTAGCTCAAAAATTCTGATGCTAATCCTGCAAAGCACCCAGAGGCCCATTGAAACCAATGGGAGCTTCCTTTGAGCAGGCATTAAAAATGCTGAAACAAACAATGAAAAGAAATCTCTAGATTTCTGTGTGCCATTTTTTCGGCCCCCACCTTTCAGTGGAATGCCCCTTTTGCATACATTATACCTAGCGCAGGCATAATGTAGCGCAAAGGGTTACAAATTGGCGCAATGTATGCACTGCACCACTTTGAAAATTTGGGGCTGCGATTTTGGCCTCCTTGGGCCACATTAGTGTCAAAAAAATGACGCTAATGTGGCGCAAGGAGGTGCTAGGGCTCTTAAATCTGCCCCAAAGACTATGATGAATTTTGAAAGATGGATAAGCTCCAGGGACTCGAAACTACATTTGTTTTCAGTTATTTTGTGATTTAGTGTACTTTAACCCCAAACCAAAAACACATAAACTATAAGAAGCAGACCTTGTAAGGCTACTAACAGACAAAATATGAAAACTGGTACAGAATAGAGCACACAAAGCAGTGATGAGTGCAACATGTAGGGAAGTCAAGTATATGCTTGTCTAATGCTGGTATTGTACCCAAATAAAGTTACATGAATGGGATAAGTGGTGCTCTGCCCTCTCCTGGAGCAGCTGTGGAGAAGGTGGGGGTGGGTAGACCCTGACACATTTATTCTGGTCTTGCCCAAAACTGAAACAATGCTGAAAGTCAGTCCTTCATGGAATAGATAAGAACTGACACATAGGACCATGGAAGTGTTCTTCCTAGGGATTTGTCTGCAAGGGGTATTTTGAATGCACAGAGGACACTGCCACTGGGATTATGAGATTTTGCAGCTGTGGCAGGTCTCAATAGATTATGGATTTGCCACATAATCCATCATCTGCTGCATAATCTGCAGATTTCAGCAACAACAAAAATTGGAAGTGGAAAGCCCTTTGCAAAGGTTGACCACCACCTTTCTTTTGCTTATTTCTTTGTTTGGGTGTCAAACTGGTACTAATGAGGTGAAAGCTTTTCCCAGAAAAGTGTTGATATACGTAAAAATGCTAAAATAATGAGGTACCACTGCTGGAGCATTTTCATTCTTTGCAGGAATCAATCCCCTCTCAAAGTCGACAGATCTTTGGACACAGAATAGGGTGTGGTAGAACCACTAACACAATTTCAATACTCACCAATTACATTGCACACCATGACCAATGTGGCCATGGAAGGAAAACTCCAGTCAGGAATAAAATAAGGGATTTATAACAAACTCAAGCTCAAAGTCATATAGACAACTCGCAAAACAAAGTTGTAAAGATACAGAATCACCAAGCGTTGCCCAAGGCGATTAAGGCAAACATTAAAAGAACTAGGCAGTCAATAAAGATAACACAGAACATCAGCAAAAGTATCTGATAAACAGAAAACAAGCATTGCTCAGTTTTAACAGGCATCAGTCAATTTCAAATCAAAAAGTAATTATTTTAGCCAATCAGAGAGTAAATCCTACCATTGCCAAATTAAGGATTAACGTACAGGGAGGAACACATGCAGGCAAAAGACAAAAAGGAAAAAAGGATAAAAGGAATTCAGAAATAGGTAATCTCAGCCCACAAAGTAATGAAGTGGGTTAAAGATAGGTAAAAAGGGAAAGCCTCAGCATATCAGAAGCTCTATCAAGAGTCTTCTGAAGGGGGATTGGAAGAAAATCTTCAAGTCTCAATAAAGCTTCTAAAAGGGCAAAATAAAGAGGAAAATACCTCTCCAAGTGGCTCAGCTATTAGGAATCAGGAAAGGGGCTCAGCATCTCTTCTTCAGGTATCTAGATCTGACCAAAGTCCAACTGGTCATCGATATATCAAAGTCCACACAGCATTATGATTTACCAAAGGTGACAGTCCACATTACGTTGAAGGGGCATCATCTAATAAACATCGATCACATGACTCCAAACTACAACATCAATAAATCTTCCCAGGTCTAACATGGAAACATCATCCATCCAGGTACCTCTACACAAGTTTGAAACAATTGTATATAATATAAGTCCATAGATCTGGATGTTCCACATTCAAGAACATTGTTGCACTTCTCTCTATGTCTAAAACAATAGGGGTCTATTACCAAAGCTAGTCTTTTCATGGGAACGAAGTCTGAAAGAGAACTCACATTATGAAAATAAATCAGCATTTCATGCACAGTCATGAAATACAAATCTAATAGGCCTCACGTAGACTAATGCAAGTGAATTATAGCAATACATTTAATTAATACATTCTAATACACATTTCAATGTGCAAACTTATGAAATCAACATCAATAATGCTTCATCAATATTCATGTTACATTCACATAAAATGGAATACTTGGTTAATACATTCAATCAGTATAACGTCGAACTGCATTTCTCTATTTTCGCACAATTATTTAAATCATTAATCATTAAAAATTTAATATTGTTTCAATACATTCTGTTAGTCTAAGTTCTAAATTCTAACATAATATCAATTAAATCTTGCAAATATTTTCTTTATAAGCGATACCACCGGGGTTCCTAACACTAGTTTAGACAAAGCACAGTTTAAATGACTTCTCAGTGCATCTTTCTTTATTCAAACTATTAGTACTTTGATTAGCATAATGCATATATTGTCACACACTGATGACATTTATGCCGTGAGGGACAGCACTAAATTATCAACTACATCACCACTAACACAGAAGGTGTTGCATTACGCTGCATAATTTTCCTTTTCTGGTGCATAATTTAGTTAACTCTGACTCATAATTTGGTAATGCCTTGCCACATAATTCAAGTGCATGAAAAAGGTACAATGGGGATTTGCCCATCTCGCCCCACATAATCAGGGCATTAAAACTAAATATGAGAATGTGGTACACCGCTGGGACAAATTCATGTTCAACACATTTGATCCACAATGAAACAATTAATTTTCACTGGGTTATGAATTTAATCACAGATTACTAATTTTATATTCAATTGCATAAACCTGTCTGTACACCGAACTACACTCTGTGATTGGTTTTAGTCTCCAACACACAAGATGAAGCAACTAAAATAATCACACTTTTACACAATATTATATACAACACATTGTACAACTTGAACATGCCACATGTACCCTGAGTCTTCACACCGCAAGGGAACACATTGGCCATTTCTTCATCTTTACTTTGAGAAAGGTGATTACATGATAAGTCTTGCTTTTAATCCACCAGGAGGTATGCGCCAAGTCAGAGGAGTCCTGGGGTTCCTGCCCCTTTGTTTAGCTGCTTATGGCTATACTAATTATGTAGTACTATATATTGTGGGGCTCCTCCTAATAAAAGGTCAATGTGTTTCAGCCTATATCCATTCAAGGCCTCCTCTGGAATAGGAAGACAAAGGAATCAAAGCCTGTAAATAATCATGTTGAATATTGTGCCAGTATTAATTAAAGAAAAAATCTAAATTGCCCGATTACTGGTGACGAGTGTCCAAATTCGGGCTGTTGGACAATATACTACTCCTTGCTAAATTGCTAACCACATGCCTGATAACCACTCAACTTTGCTTTAGTGCACCAATTAAGGGAGCGAGTCACTGTAGGCACCGCACATCTCCAACGTATCAATAATTCTCTCGCTGTTAAGCTCCAATAATAGTCATAAGCTTTGAATAGTCTGCCCACATGCCCCTGAGAGAGAACTGGGAATACATGTAAGAAACCATTCCTTCCTGTGGCCCTGACTGAGGATGGGGAAGGCAGATGGTGCAGGTTCTCCAGGGGGTCAGGCAATCTATAACCACCTACTGGTGCATGGACCTTGTACATAAGAGTATGGATTGGATTGCCAGCATCTGGAAGCTCATGGTATTGAAAAATAAACCATTTGCCCTAAAGGACAAAGCAGCTGAGTTTGAACTGAGCTTGGACCCTATGTTGTGTTTCTTGACTCAGGCTTTCGGGAACGGTCCTGCTGTTGTTTCTTGAAGATAATTTCTGTCAACTCAAATCAACTGTTTCAATTGCTTGACAGTTTCCCTCATGGTATCTCTGACCTTCCTGATAGAACTAGTATTTAGATTATAACTCAAGAGATTATAACCCTGAGCTGCTATTATACTTTACCTTGTGCATGTTCTGACAGGTAGGACCTGTTGGTGGTAAGCCTGGATGGAACTTACACTAGAACACTCAGGACATAGTCAAGGGAGGAGAGAGGGTGCGTGAGGAGGACTGGGTTGGGAGGAGCAGTGTATATCAGTTAGAGGCTTGGTTTCACTGTGCTTTGTCTAGGGCTTGGTTTCACCGGCCCACTGGGTTGTAAGTGAGACAGTTGTGTAACCTAAAACTGTTAGGAAAAAGAGTTAATCCATAAAATTAAGGTACAATATACATTAAAACAACAGGTACTTCAAAGTCTGTAAATTTCCGGCATTGCCATTTTAAACGAGACTGCTATTTTGTTTACATTTTCTTTTTAAAATGTACAAGTAATTAAAGACTGCAGTGGCCACGTTGTGAATGTATAAATGGCACAGAAAGAAGGAGCGAGGCTGGATTGGCCAAGATCTTCCTTCCAAGAGGTTGTCATACTTCATTGAGAGTTTGTTATTAAAGAGCACAACAAATTATATTGTTCGCCTGCTTGCCACACTGTCCTAGTCCAATTGCCTTTCAATCAGTTTTGAGGATGCCAAAGAGGTAACTCAACAGTGTTCCTTTTTTTTGGATTGCATAACCAATGGAGTGAATAAAAGTTTCCTCTAGCCATACCTGAATTAAGATGGTTGTGAGCTGCTATTAGTACTTTACGTTGTGCGCGTTCTGTAAGATTTCAGTTGTCATAGTAGCGGCTGTGCAATGGTGAATTTCACTGCAAGCGTATGTACAAACATAAGGTGAATTTTATTCTAGGACCCATATTTATACTTTTTTAGCGCCGCATTTGCGTCGTTTTTTTGACGCAAAATCAACGCAAACTTACAAAATACAGTTGTATTTTGTAAGTTTGCGCCGCTTTTGCGTTAAAAAGCGGCGCAAATACGGTGCTACAAAAAGTATAAATCTGGGCCTAAGACTGGAGGTTCATATTATGCAGTCTCTTTCTTACTTTACTTTACACAGCACTTTAACCCACTACAACACCCCTACTCCTTCATGTTCTGAAAGGAAGTAACACAAAACACCAGCCAATGAAATGGAGTATAAATAAGCCTGGTCAAACAACAACATCCCCTTGCTACTGCTGATGTTTTTGGTGTGGTGCTTTGTGCGAGAGGAGAGTTTTGAGGCTATTGAATATTAGTACTGATGAAGGATGTGTCATATAGAGGGCCTGTAATGGCTTCCAGACAGTGACAGAGCAGGGTCTGCGACCTTGTTTATTGAGCCTTGATCAATTACCAGTGAGCCGTGCATTAAAGGAGAAGGCAGTCCCACTGGTGGTGTTACTCTGCTACTTTGTAGCAAGAGGCAAAGACACGCATCTATAAACTTCGCACACGGCCACTCCTATTCTGCGTTGAAACGCTACACTCTGAACATGTTTGGAAGCTTTTGGCCACAGTTTTATTCACACCAATGTTCCACTATAGTCACCCCACCTCAACTTTATTTGGGGTCATACATCATCCTGCACGTCTATTGCTCCTAAAGCGATCATTATCGACTATAATTATCATCATGAATCACAGATTACTCCTTGAGGCTACAACACCATCATAAATCATGCCATAAATCAAAACAGCTCAGTTTGTCACCAGGTCATAATTCAAACCATAACTCAAACAGAGGTCATAAATCAAGTCATAAATCAAACATACTGGAACATTGTTGTCTTGGCAGTCATTTCTCGCCACAAATCACTCCGGTGTTTACTGGAGTCCTTGAGCTGGAGTTTTACCATCTACATGGGGGAGGAGTAGTTCACAATCACTTTTTAGGCCCAAACTCGCTATCTTTGCTTATTCAGTGTGGTCCACCAGCAGGCCTGGGCTGCGAGTGGTGTATTCTGTGTCCCCCCTCCTCTGACTGCATTACCCTGCCATGAGGCATCCCAAGGTAAGTACCAGGTCTGCCACCCCACCGTGGTCAGGTGTGGCTTTTCAATCTCCTTAAGCTCCATTTATTTTACTCCTTTACTGCCACATGGCATGTAGGCTTATGTCCTCGGGCACCTCTCCCTTTCTCCGGGTGTTCGTTTCTACTGCCAGCTTGCCAGCACCATGGCTGCTAATAGACTGGACCAGAATACTTCTGTTCCTGCTTCTGAGAGATGCACCCCGTCCTTAGTGAATATTCCCGGCACCTCAAATTGATTAGACTATGTCGAATAGCGTCCCATCCGTTCACCCTGCAGTATTTGGTCACTGCCACATTGTGCGAGAGGAGAGTTTTGAGGCTATTGAATATTAGTACTGATGAAGGATGTGTCATATAGAGGGCCTGTAATGGCTTCCAGACAGTGACAGAGCAGGGTCTGCGACCTTGTTTATTGAGCCTTGATCAATTACCAGTGAGCCGTGCATTAAAGGAGAAGGCAGTCCCACTGGTGGTGTTACTCTGCTACTTTGTAGCAAGAGGCAAAGACACGCATCTATAAACTTCGCACACGGCCACTCCTATTCTGCGTTGAAACGCTACACTCTGAACATGTTTGGAAGCTTTTGGCCACAGTTTTATTCACACCAATGTTCCACTATAGTCACCCCACCTCAACTTTATTTGGGGTCATACATCATCCTGCACGTCTATTGCTCCTAAAGCGATCATTATCGACTATAATTATCATCATGAATCACAGATTACTCCTTGAGGCTACAACACCATCATAAATCATGCCATAAATCAAAACAGCTCAGTTTGTCACCAGGTCATAATTCAAACCATAACTCAAACAGAGGTCATAAATCAAGTCATAAATCAAACATACTGGAACATTGTTGTCTTGGCAGTCATTTCTCGCCACAAATCACTCCGGTGTTTACTGGAGTCCTTGAGCTGGAGTTTTACCATCTACATGGGGGAGGAGTAGTTCACAATCACTTTTTAGGCCCAAACTCGCTATCTTTGCTTATTCAGTGTGGTCCACCAGCAGGCCTGGGCTGCGAGTGGTGTATTCTGTGTCCCCCTTCCTCTGACTGCATTACCCTGCCATGAGGCATCCCAAGGTAAGTACCAGGTCTGCCACCCCACCGTGGTCAGGTGTGGCTTTTCAATCTCCTTAAGCTCCATTTATTTTACTCCTTTACTGCCACATGGCATGTAGGCTTATGTCCTCGGGCACCTCTCTCTTTCTCCGGGTGTTCGTTTCTACTGCCAGCTTGCCAGCACCATGGCTGCTAATAGACTGGACCAGAATACTTCTGTTCCTGCTTCTGAGAGATGCACCCCGTCCTTAGTGAATATTCCCGGCACATCAAATTGATTAGACTATGTCGAATAGCGTCCCATCCGTTCACCCTGCAGTATTTGGTCACTGCCACATTGAGCTTTTTTTTGTATTTTCTAAAGCGTTGGTGGACTAAACTCCCCTCCATTTTTGCCTGGTCACAATCTCAGACCATAACAAGCCAGGGCTGCCCAGGAGCCTGGAAGCTCTGGTTATATTTTGCCTGATGTGCTCTAACAGCTCCTTTCTTCCCAAATGCACCAGGTCGTTTCCTCCTAGGTGCGCAATAAGCAAGTCCAGTTCGGCCGGGTACTCTTTGTGCAATCTCTCCAATGTAGACCCCAGCTGTTTCCAGCGCATTCCAGGTGCTCCCATCCATCTTATGCTTGTCTTGCTGGGTCTGGGGAGACTGGCTCCCCCACGCCGTGCCCACCATTCCTGGGTTCTCCAAATGAAAGAGCGTCCAACAATCCACACCGTCTTTCGCTCACCCGCCAAGACAAAAAGTGACAGTTTGCTGTATAGTGTAGCTGCGTGAGGGGTGCCGTGGTGAGGGGAGATGTGCTAAGGCCCCTGTTTTTGTGGGATTCTCGTGTAGTGCTTGTGGGCTGCTGAGCACCACCTTCCTATACGTTTGATGCCATCCATTGCTATCGCCATCCTTGCAGCTGTTGTCACTGCCTGATGCAGAAGGAATGAGTGCCAAACTCTGCTGCTGGCAAACCTGCCTTTGTGAGTACCATCTTTAGTACTGTTCGAAACTGAAACTTGCTCAAGCATTCCCCATTCTTGTGTTTGTACAGTGGACCTTCTCTGAGTGGGCGGACTGCCTGGTACTCCTGCACCCAGTGCACCGGACACAGGTTATTGTCCGACAGGCACTGTAGCCTTATAAGTGCTCCTCTTGCATGCTGGTCGGTCTTGGACCGCCTCAGTGTTACCTCTACCTGCCCTGAACCCAGCCACACGTCATGCGTGGATGGTGCCACCAGCTTGCTTACACTCAAAGCCCCAAGGAAAGCTAACGAGAAGGCTGCCTTGAATAATGTGACTTCTTAGGCATCTTTGCATATTTCAGGCAGGGGCCCCTAGCAGGCGTGCCAGGGTATGTAACTCTAGGGAGCCACCAACACTTCAGTGCTGCCTTGAGGTAGTGAGGGGTGGTGAGATCCTCACCGGTGGCCAGTTTGGAAAAATGGGCTATTGCCACCGGGTGTGTTTGAGCCCAGGATCTAGTCTTGTTCTGATCAAATGCCTACCTCACAAATTGCTCTGTAGCTCCAGCTGTGCTCCACGCATCCTTGAAAGATTGCAGCCCATTACTCTCAGCATTGTCTTTTTGTATGTAGCATACATTTGTGCTGTTTTGGGTGCCAAAGCGTGCTCTAGCAGCTGGGACAGGTCACATCATCCAGGGATCAAAGCTCCTCTGGAAAGGGGGTAATAACTCTCTCCGGCCAGCTCCCTCAATTTTTCCTTCTAGAAATGAGAGAGTGCATCCACTTGAGCACTATTGATCCCCGGAACATGTCTTGCCATCACCCCCAGATTGCCTGCCAATTGTAGCTTCACCAATCGCCTCAATAGCCTCAAATCCCATTGACACTTGGCTGTCCCGGTGTTGATGGCGTGCACCATGGCCTGGCTATCTGTCCATAGGGTCAGTTTCATGTTGCATAGCTTTGCCTACCATATTGTCCTGCTACTATTATGGGAAACAGTTCCAGGAACGATACATTCTTAGCTGTCCCTGCTGCTGACCAATCTGCAAGCCACCTCTTTTCGCTCCACCTGTCCCCTAGGATTTTTCAAAAACCCAGGCTGCCCACAGCGACTGTGTGCAGTGCTAGTTCCCTGTCCAAGACCCAGCCCTGGTACTTCTTCCGCAGTCCTCTCGTCAGGTGCCTCAGCCATCTTGTGACCACTGTCCCTGCAGAGATGACCCTTGCAGCAAAGTTCAATTTACCTCTCAGTTCTTGCAGCTCACCCAGTGTGGCTTTCACTTTCCCTGTTAGTGCTCTGATGTTGCCCATGAAATCCTGAACTTTGTCTGCAGGAATGTGTGATGTTCCAGCAAAGGAGTCTAGCTCAATCCCCAGGAATACAATCTTGGTAGCTGGCCCTACTTCCTTGTCTACAGCCAATGGCATACCCAACTCGGCCACTAGCAGCTGAAAGGTGCCAAGCAGGTTCCCACACTCATCTCCCCCTCTGGTTCACCTACAAATAGGAAATTGCCTAGTTATTGGAGCGTGCAAGCCCCCCCAGGAGTATTCATTTTCCATTCCAGGAAGGTGATGAATCACTGAAAATGTGTGCAAGATTTGGAACACCCCATGGGTAGCTAGTTAACAAAGTATATCTCCCTGTCAAATTAAAAACCCAGAGGGTGGTAGCTATCGGGGTGCACTGGCTGGAGCCTAAAGGTGGATTCTATGTCTGCCTTTGCCTCAGTGCCCCCGCCTGGCTGCGTGCACTAATCCAATAGCATAATCTACTGATGTATACCCGACTGTGCAGTTCTTGGGGTTGATCTCATCATTAAGAGACTCCCCTTCGGGGAATGACAAATGGTGTACTAACCTGTATTGGCCATGCTCCTTCTTGGGTACCACCCCTAGTGGAGGAATCAAGTCAGCTGGCCTCTCTACACCTAGAGAACCTTCTATCCTGACCAACTCTTTTTCTTTCAGGATCTTCTTGTGCACTAATTCTGGGTGTTGGAGCACTGAGTGAAGGTTTTTGGCTTCACCTGCCCTGACGCGTCCTGTCACCGGAATATTAAAACCTTTCTCAAAGCATTCACATAGCAAATGTGCATCTGCCTTACTGTCGTATTGATTAGCTAGCAGTCTTAGGCTGTGTTGTTGATGGGAGAGGGTGCTTACTGAAAGCCTCCCCATCCCTTTCTTTTCCTCTCACCCCCCAAGCTACTTTTTCTCACCTTCTCATTCTTTCTCTATCTCTCTGTCACCTCTGCCATTCTTGCAGTCGACTGCTGGGTCCCCTCCTCCACAGGTCGAGCACACATATCTAAACTTGCATGCTGGGCCCCAAGTCATTCATCCCTGTCATATTTGAAACATACTGCTGGGAAGATCTTCTCTGTCGCCCCCACCTTCCAGTTTGAAAAATGTCTGCTTAAAGAAGGACTTTTGTTTCTCTTGATGCCCCTTGAACTGGCCCTTCCGAAAGGGCTGCTCTTGCTTCCCAGACCATGACCTGGCCTCCCTGGTTACCATCATCTTAGGCATAGAGCTTGAGACATCCTCCTCTCCCGATTCCGAGTCTGGGTGGGCCTGCATTTTTATCCTAACCCTCTTATTGTAATCCAAACATGCCTCCCCACAAATTGCTTATATGGTTTGTGAATCTTTGACTCGTACAACCACAACTCTTTCCCGCAATGGGGGAACTTCTCGACTATCATGCAAGCCATTATCCTAACAGCATCTAGCCAGTTAGAAAAGTTCCTTTCTTTCCTAACTCACACCATCTCTTTCCTGTCCTCCTGTTTTTTTGTCACATGTCGCCAGGTCTAGCCCTTCTATTTGAATCTGCAATATTGTGAAAATGTCTATGAATTATTTGCACCAGATGTGCTCTTCTATTGACAAACCAATCAGGCTCGCTAGGCCTGTGGCCCTTCTCACAATGAATGAGTGACCTAGTGTGCCCCTCCTGTAAAACTCTGGTGCTAGTCGGCCCCCATCTTGGCCTTGGACTCTGCCTCCGCCTTACTTCCCCATGCCTCTGTGGAGACTGGGTGTGCGGTGCTTGTTTATGGTGTCTCCTCAATGGTGGTTGTTTTGCTCATGGGCCTATATGGCTGCAAATTTAGTTGCGCCTGTCCCACAATGAACAATGACCGGTATGGGTGCTTGACCCCCCTCTAAACAGGGTTAGGATGCCCTCGGGGTAAATTTTGAATCCAGTCTGGCCTCCCAATTGGGGGGCGAGTTTCACGCCATTTGTGCATGTTTGGTACCCTTTTCACCTTGACCCCCTCTCCCCTGCGCTCAGGGGCAGGGGATGCCACTTCCTCTTCATTGCCCCCTCTTGGGACATGCATTATTTGCCTTGCGGCCGTTTACCATGCGTGCCCCTCTAGCCCCCTCCGGGTGTGGCCCGTGGGAATTCAAGCTGATTACAGACAAATGTTTGGTGGCTTTTGAAAAACTGTTTTTCTGTTTGAAATGTTTGCAATTTGACATCAACAACTAGGCTTTTTTGTTGTATGGAGAAATTTGATTATGTTGAATGTTTCACACATGTGATTTTATATATATATATGTTTTGGTGTGGCTCGATTCCCTGGGGATTGTGACAATTAAGTCATTATGGAGACTAACAGCAGCGAAGACTGGGCAGAAAACTTTGAGGAATCAAAGGAGGAGGTTTTTAAAAGAGTTTTTTGTGAATTTCTAGACAACTCATTTTCAAATTCCCTAACAAAGGTGGTATCCTTCTCTCACAACCATGTTGCTGTGGACATAGGCAATTCAGTTACCTTCACCATAACTAAATCATTAGTTGGGCCAATGTGGGGACATGTAAGTGTCAAAATCTAAGCACCTGGTGGTGCAAAATAATAAAGTTTTTGGGGCCACATGAACGAAGCTTTTTGCACGTCGCAATCAGCGAATTTCGCTGTTTGCGACGTGCAAAAAGCAAATTGCAAAGCACAAACCCTGTTTTGCAATTCGGTAACCTGGTTACCGAATCGCAAAATGGGTGTGTGAGTTGCAATTAGGAAGGGGTGTTCCCTTCCTAATTGCGAGTCGCAGTGCAAAGCAGGATTGCTTTGTGACCGCGAATGCGGTCGAAAACCAATCGCAGTTTGCACCCTTTTCAAATGGGTGGTAACCCAGTCGCAAAAAGGAAGGGGTACCAATGGGACCCCTTCCCCGCTGTGAATGGCACTGTAAGCATTTTTTCAGAGCAGGCAGTGGTCCTACGGACCACTACCTGCTCTGAAAAAATTAAACGAAAATGTTTCAGTTTTCATTTTTGTAATGCATCTCGTTTTCCTTTAAGGAAAACGGGCTGCATTAAAAAAAAAAATAGCTTTATTACAAAGCAGTCACAGAGATGGTGGTATGCTGTCTGCAGCAGGCCACCATCCCTGTGAGGGCCGCCATTCGCAAGGGGGTCGCAAATTTCGACCCACCTCATGATTATTCGTGAGGTGTGCCTTTGCAACCCCCTTGCGAGTCGCAGATGGTGTCAGGGACACCATCCAACATTCAGAATTGCGACTCGCAAATTTGCAATTTGTGGGTCGCAATTCCGAATTTTGCTACATCTGGCCTTTGGTGGCGGTTCAATTGCACAAGGGTTAACAGACTCTGGATTTGGGTAGAAAGACCCTTTCACGAGTTCTGAAGATGGTCAATTTAAGAGACCATATGATGGTGTTGATGAATTATGTTTGGCTGATCCGTATTACAATGACATTGGGTATGATGATAGGGATATTTTTTATGTCACTAAGATAGCAAGAGTGGGTAATCCACAGAAAATCGTTTTAGTTTCTGAAAGGAACCCTACATTCTATTCTATACCACTTTGTTACTGCATCCAAACTCAGCAGAGTAGTTTCCACAATGATTCTTTGACAGTCACATAAAATCCAGAAATAAGAGCTCAATGGATCGGGCTACAAAAGATCAAATAAGGGCTGGCTACCCTAGCCTACAATCACTGATAAAATGGCATTGATTTCAAAAGACGCGAAAATAGTTGTGCTTTGCCTGTAAAATGGTAAAGATCTTAGGATGACTTCATAAAAGATCTTGAGTGTTCTGTTTAGGCTTTTACATCTCTAGAAAAGGTGCACTCTTTGCTAATGAGAGTTTTTGGACGAGCTTTTACCAGGTCATGCGCATTCAGGGGTTGATTCGCTCATCACTTATTCCCCTTCAGTTTAGATACACCAGGCCGTTGCAATTTCCGTAGCAGAGAATAGGTGCTGCTTCAGCCTTGAACGCATTGGAAGTCAAGCATGTAGAGGGTGAGCACAAGGTAAGAGTTTGCTCTCTCTTTTTTGGCAAAAGTTGGGAGAACATTGACTCTGTTTGCACAGGAGTGGGAATAACATTCCAGAGATCCATGGCTCCCACAGACAGTAAGGTATTTTCAGATATACCTTTCTTGCAGTGCCTTTTCAATCCAGGTGCCCAAATCTGAAAGTTTTCTCTCAGGAGGCGGCAGAGTTGATATCAGCAAAGGTAAAAGACCATCTCTTAAAGGGAGTGATAGAGCAGTGTTCCAGGCATCCCAAAGGATTTGTCAGCAATATTTTTCTAGTACAAAAGAAAATGAAGAAATTCAAACTAGCCATAAAGCTGAGGGAGCTAAATCGGTTTGTGCTCTATCATAATTTCACAATGTAAATTTAAGGGATATTTTGGTCAAGGAAGGTTGTTCAGGCTTTGATCCCTTCCCTTTGGTCTGTCTTCAGCACATTGGTGTTTAACTAAACTGCTAAACTGCTGAAACCGGTATTTGCATTTCTCAGATTCCAGGGGATGAATGATAGTGTTTCTAGACAATATGATCTTCCTGGACCCAGAGAAATGTCTATTGCTGGAGGAGGTACAAGAGGCAGTGGACCCCATTCAGAAAATGGGCCTTATTGTAATTATAGAGAAGTCACATAATATTCTGTCAAGGAAGATTTAGAGGCATATTTACAAGACCCTTGCGCCACCTTAGTGCTGACATTGCGTCATTTTTGTTTTGCTAAGGTGGCTTTTCTGCCACACCAGATTTATAAAGAGGTGCACTGCTTGCATTGTGTCACTTTGCAAACCCTTGTGCCACATTATGCCTGCGCCAGGCGTAATGTATGCAAGGGGGCGTTCCGGTGCTAGGAGGCCCGAAAAAATGGTGCAGTGAAATTTACAAGATTTCACTGTGACATTTTTTCCATCATTTTTAACGCCTGCTCAGAGCAGGTGTTAAAATGACACACCCATTGTAGTCAATCGGCCTCCCTGCACTTTGCTGCACAAGCATCAACATTTTTGACGATGTAGTGCTAACGACTGCCATGGTGCACCGTATCGTAAATAGGGCGCAACCATGGTATTGTTAGGTGCTGTTCGGGGGCGCAAGAAAAGTGGTTCATCATATATGATGCACCACTTTTTTGTAAACATGGGCATTACTTTTTTGGTTTTCTAACAGATTCAGAAGAAGGCATGTTGAGGTTGCCAGAGGCAAAATTGAAGGTGGTCAGGAAAGACTTCAGAGGACCAACATTTCTTTGAGATACCTACCAAGAGTGGTACAACTGTTGTATTAGTTCATCCAGGCAACATTCCTGGGCCCACTTTATAACTGGTAATACATCTACAAAGGGGACTGGTGTAACCTCAGATGGTTCCTCTGGACAAAGAAGCAAGAGCTAAAGTGGTTTGTTGGCTGGCGCACACAGACACCTGGAATGGGTGAGCAATTTTTACCTCTTGCTCAGAACATGTACTAGAGCCAGATGCAAGTCTATGTGAATGGGGGCAAGGTGTCGCACCTTCTGGACTGGAGGAAGATGGTGGAGAAAGATGCACATAAATTGTTTAGAACTTCTTGTAGGCTCCTCTCCATTTCAAAGCCTGGCAAAAGGCAGGGCAGGGTGTGCTGCTCCGTACGGACAATCTAACAGCTGTGAGATATGTCAACAAGTAGGAAGCTCGAGGCTTCTGTCAGAGTTAACAAAAGCGCTATGGCAGTAATTAAATTTGATAATGGAAATCTAGATTCATGCACATAAACGTATTGCCTCCTTGTTAGAAATTGCTTTCTGGTTGACAGGGGTATGCATCCTGTCAAAGCAGGAACTACAATCATCCTAGTCAGGGTAAATCACAAACACACCCTAGATTAACCTGTGCTCACCTTGTGGTAGCTTGGCACAGTGCAGTTAGGCCAAACTTAAGGGGCAATGTGTGAAGTATTTGTGTAACACGTCAAACAGTAACACAGTGAAAACACCACAGCTGGTTAGAAGAAATAGAGCTTGAGTTAACAAATAAAACAAGACCTAAACAACAAAGAACTTGAGCTATGAAATTTGAAAGAATAAACTGCAATATGGTGCCTAAAAGCATAAAGCGACAACAGCGGCTATCTGGTCGCCCTGGACTGGGTCAAAGTCAAAAGTTCATGCCGACCACAATGGAGTGCGAGTCACATACAGCCCCAGATTAGTCTCGCTGAAGTTTTACCTTCCTAAGAATTAGGCAAAGAGCCCATTCGCAGAGAAGAAATTCACCAGGAGCAGGGAGAGTATCACAGGCAATGGTCTGCGGGCGCGAAAAGCCGGCCAGGCATCACAGATGGGTGGGCTGGTGCCTTGCAGTCGCAAGCAGCGATACTTACTGTGAGGAGAGATGAACATGGGGCTGCTTGCGCTGGATTTCTGACAGGATTCCGGTGCAAATGTGCCCATTCGCATTCACAAAGAGCACAGTAGCTTGACTTAAAGAACTAGAAAACTTCTTCGAAGGGCCCAGGTCCTCAGAGGTGCTCCTTGGGGCTCACGTGTTCATTGGAGACAGGGCCAAGAGCTGTGGGCAACCTGTTATGTCCCTGAGGCTCAGATCAGGAGGCCAGTAGACTTACTGTTGAGTCACTCTGGGGTCCTGGGAGCAAGATGAAGGTGCAGGGTCAGTTTTTTTTCCCCAGGCAGAAGAACAGCACAGTAAGGCACCAGCTCCTTCAGAGTAGCAGTCCAGCAGATTGACAGTTCTTTCAGCAGAACGGCTGCCCTTCTTCCGGGCAGAGTATCCACAGGTCCAGAAGTGTACTAAAGTTGTGGTTTCTGAGGTATAGTATTTATACTCTGGTGCCCTGGTTCTGGAAGTTGGAAGCTTCTAGACAGTAGATTTGAAGTGCAAGGAATTCCCTTCCTCACTTACCCTGGCTCCAAGCTTACTAGAGTGACAAAACTGGGTGGTTAAGCCCTTTGTGTGTGAACAGGACACAGCCTATTCAAGTGTAAGTGTGATGCTTTGGCCAGCTCTTCCCTCTTAACGTGTCAAGATGGCCCATCGGAGCCCATGAGGACACATCTAAGCTCCCATTGTGTGTGGCTGTCTAGAGGGAATAGGCAAAGCCCAGCTGTCACCCACCTCAAACAAGTGATCAGAGACAGGCTGCAAGCACACAGGGCTAACAGTAGGAAAATGCCAACTTTCTAAAAGTGGCATTTTCAAACTTTTAACAATAAATCTGCCTTTACCATTAAAGAGGCTTTAATATTACAATTCCACAGGGTTCCAACGTGACAGATCTACCTCCTCCTGATCAGGAATTACAGCTTATTAAATGTAATAAGGAATCCCCAGTGTTATCCTATGAGAGGGGTAGGCCTCACAGTACTGAAAAACGAAGCTGGAAGTTTTACACTGCCACGACATGTAAAACTTAATAAAAGCACATGACCTACCTTTTAATCACACTCCACCCAATGGGATACGAAGGGCCTACCTAAGGGGTGACATATGTGACATGTGTAAGAAAAGGGGAGTTTAAGGCTTGGCAAGGGGTTTTAAATGCCAAGTTGTAATGACAGTTTAAACTGAACCTGGCCACAATACACTATTTCACTCAGGGTGCTTATGGCTGGTTCTGATCCATAAAGCTCACTTGGATTTTCATATGTCTTTTCAACCACTTCTGGTACCCTCACTTGATTTGTTACAGACTGAAGATCATTTTCATCTTGATTATACCCATCCCTCACAACAATCCATGATTCACCAGTAACTCAATCTCTGCGGAGAATGTCTCTGGGTTTGTTGCGTGTATGAACAGTAGTCAATAACGTTTGTCACATTATCATGTGACATTATCATTACATGGTTCATCTACAATGAATGAGCTGGACTCAAGAGTACAATATTTGGCCACTAGGTCTGCAAAGCAAATCACAGATTTGACCGTGCCATTACTGCTCTTGTGCATTTCCCAACAGCAACGTCGTTGGATAACTGCAGTGCGTCAAGAAGATTGACAATGTGAATCCCATTTTTACTGGGGATGCAGAGGATGTCATAAACCCCTTTGTGACCACTGCTTTTCCAAATCATGAAACACAACACACACTGGCTGTCCGTGTAAATGGTAACTCTCAGTTTTTTGGCCACAGAAAATGCTCTTGTTAGCACGATTAATTCAGCTACTTTTGCAGATGTTACACTGCTCAAGCAGGATGTTTCCATGACACCAAACGTGGTGCAGACTGCATATGTTGATCTGAAAGTCCCATAAGGGTCTCTCAAACAAGACCCAACCACAAATAAGGCCATTTTGACCAATTGGAGTGGTACATCCAATATGTCAGGTCTTGGCTTGGTACACAATTCTATGACGTCTACACAATCATGATCAAAATCAGAATCCTCATCATCTGAATCTGAAACTAAGACTTTTACAGAGTTCAAAATATTGCACCTGCAAATTCTAATATTTTCAGTCGCTAGGATTAATTGCTCATATCGGTCAATTGACTGTCATGTGCTGAGTTTGAGTAAAAGTCAGCAGAATTTCCATAGAATGAGGGACCATCATAATAAATGTATACACCATGATAATCCCCTCACTATACTGTCTTCCCACACTAACAACAGCAACAGATTTTATACATCCAGGAAGTGGCACAGGCAAAGGATCCAAAGTGCCTGAAAAGTAAGCAACTGGTAGCTTCACTTCTCCGTGGGCCTGTACCAACACATACAAGGTGCACCTGTCACATTTGTTGCAAGAGAGGGAGAAGTCCTTTTTATATTCAGCTATTTCTAGGGCTCAAGCACTCTAGAGATTGTTTCTGACTTGTAGGATGGCATTCATGCATTTATCATTCCAGGGTACTGGATCACTCACATCACTTTAGCCAACCCTTTGTGTAGTGGGTAGGTCCATTCTCAGGACTGCAGAAATGTGTGCTTTGGACACCTTTCCAATCCCTTGTCAATGTGATGTCCCAAGTATAGCACTTCCTTCCAACAGTGCTAGCCTTTGCCTGAAGATACAGTGTGCCTTTTTTCTGTTGGGTGATTTAACAGTGCAAATGTGTGTAGTTTGCAGCCTTATTTTACTTTAGACGACACCAACAGGTCATCTATATATTGCACAGGCACTGAATCACATGACAACTGTAAGGTCTCCAGATTTTTCTTCAAAATTTGATTAAAGATTGAGGGGCTTTCTGTATACTCTTGTGGGCCAAACATCAAACAAGGGTTTTACTCAAAAATCAGATTACAGAGGAATCTGATTGTGCTCATTTAGGGAAATTGAAAACAGTGCTTGGTACAAGTCTTTGACAATAAACCATTCCACATCCATTAGAATCTGGAAAAGGGATTATGGCAGGATTCTACACCACAAGACAACATGGGATTTAATTTTGATTAACTTTCTCAGGCCTTGCACTACTCTCCATTTTGTGTTTGCTTTTTGAAATGCCACCAAAGGGGTTTTGTGGACTGCCCAAATCTGCCTTTAAAATGTCCTGGGTTATCATATGTTCAACTATAAGAGTTACACTTGTAACTACTGCGTGAGTGAGTTGATATTGAGATGTTTGGCGATAGACTGCATCTGACCTTATCTTTATTTTCACGGACTCTGTGCCTTTTATTAATCCAGTGTCCTAGCCTGTAAAATCCTAAACTTCCTCTTTTACTGTGTTTTAAATCAGGAGGTAAGTCTTGCTTTAAAAAAAAAAAAAAAAAAAAAAACAGGGATCAAGCACACTTTTGACTCTTGAAATTAAAATTTTAAGTCAGAGTCTAGATCATGGGTCTGAATTGCCACTCACTCTGGTGGTGGTGCAGTTTATTTTGCACAAAAGATCCCTTACGATGAAATTAATGGGGCTTGTGTCACAAATTATGAACTCATGGGCATCTTTGTTAGAGCCAATTATTACAGGGACATTTGCTGAGACTTGTTTTGTGATGATGGTTGGAAATGCTTACAATTTGTATCTCTTTTCACAACAGGGATAGGTTTGGAACCCCCACTTGATGACCACGTAGCAGGAAGCCCCCGGATTGATCACAAATGATACTGGGTGGCCATTCACCTCATTTTCCACATATGGCCCACTGTGGTCTACCTCTATGTTTGCACCAAGCATACAATCTGTCTTCTCCCTCAGGCACTGTCCTTGTGATTGATTAGGGCCAAATTATAAAGTACTTTCAGAAGCGGCAAAGAACTGGGGAACACTGTCATCAATTATCAAAGTGTTCTGATAAATCTGAGATTTTGTTGAAAATTAAATCCCTTCCTTCACATGTTTTTCTGCATCATTGGGACTTATGGCAATTAAGCATGATTCTTTTTTTTTATCTGCATGCTCTGCACAGGAGTCAATTGCGCTGGGCTACTGAGTGCACCGCCTCACTCTGAGACATCACATTCAATGCCCTGGGAATTACCCTGAACATCATCCTGAACTCTGCTAGGATGCAGTCTACATTCTTACTTATGGAGACCAACTTAATTGCAGATATGGAATGCAGTGCTCTTTTTCCAGGGCACAAATGCTGATATTCGCATTCGAGTTATCAACAAACCCTCTGCCTCCTTCAGGAACAATATTCCCTTTAAACATGTACTGAACACCACTTGAACACCTACTCCTTGCATGTCCATGTGCATATTCGAAACAGAATCCAAACCCACATCTACCATAAAAGAACTCCTCTGACCTTTTTTCTATGTCAACTTTGTCTGTGTCACCATGTACCACTCCTTAACGTTTCTCTGCCTTCTCAATCGTTTTCTGCTTGGTCTCTTCAGTATCACTAAAGTACTTTCCAACCTTCAGGATCTCATCTAAAGACCTTGTCCGCCAGCACATCACGTTCTGCTGTATTATAAAGCTAAGCTCCAGGCACAAACCAAGCATGAATGCAAAAATGAAACCACCAAGGCCTTCGCTGGCTGGGTCTTATATCCCACTCTTCTGTCTCTAAATATGCATTACCCTCACAGAATAAACATGCACTGATTCACATAGCTCTGGGTTGCCTTCATAATTTTGGACCAACTCACCTCTTTCTAGCGAACTTTCAGTTTCAAGTGTTCAATCATCTCCCTACATTGCTTGTAATATCAAGAGAAGGACCAGACCATATTGAGTTGTACTTGCAGACTCTTCTGTGGACCAATTCACTACTTCCTTGCACATCTCTAAGTACAACAATCTCAAACAGCGCATTCAAATCCTCCAAACCACCTTTGACACATCACAGTCCTTTTTACCACTTTGTATCACTTCTCTGGCTTCTCTCTCAGCTTGTGGAAGTTTTTTGTGATTCAAAGAAGATCAGCTCGAAGCGAAGGAACATGCACATACACTCCTCCATGCACTTCTCTCAAGGAGAATTCATCAGTCGTTCAAGCCTTTGACTCACTCAAGCTCACACCTCCTTCAGCTACAGCCACTGTCTTTTTTTCGCTTTGATCCTTTCTGTCTTTGACCTTTTGCACTTAAACTTCTTTAGTTCCCCCTACTTTCCTGTATTTTTATTAGCGTTCTGATGTGCACCTTCAGGCTTGATTTCCTTCATCGCCTCATCGCTCAAGGCAATTCTGAAATGTTTCCACAAATGTTTCTTCCCATTTATA
Source organism: Pleurodeles waltl (assembly GCF_031143425.1). Classification (NCBI taxonomy): domain Eukaryota; kingdom Metazoa; phylum Chordata; class Amphibia; order Caudata; family Salamandridae; genus Pleurodeles; species Pleurodeles waltl. The sequence goes on from NC_090445.1 coordinate 1,607,826,285, forward strand.
ATAATCTGATATGCTGCAGCCAATTCGTTTATTTTTTTATGTGCCTGGTGGGCATGCCTAAACAATACAGTGATGGATGGAATGCTTAAATTATTCTCAGTCTCTGGTAATCGCTTGGGCCACATCCCAACCCGTCATTTTTCGCCAACTATTTGGACCCATTCATTAGCACATCAGTCTTGACCTTGCCCCTCGTGGGAGTAGTCCAGACCGAACCGCCAAGCCAGGTCCTCCCAGAACCAGAACATAGGCAACCTAGGACTGGTTTCACCGTAGTTAGGGCTCTTCAGCCAGGTATAGCTTAGCTCAAGTGGCACAGTGAACCCTGAACCCACGCGTGGGCATACCCGGAGCACTTAGGGTGTCAAATGCGAAACCAACACAGTGCTGGATGGAATGCTTGAATGAAACTCAGCCACTGGTAATCCCTTGGGGCCACATCCCAATCCATCATTTTTCCTCCTCTGCCACCGCAGTTAGGAAACAGCCATATGCAAATCATTCTTGATTCTGCTCCTTGTGGGAACAGTCCAGCCTGAATTGCCAAGCAGCGTTCTCCCTGAAACTGAGCACAAGCTACAAGCAACCTAGCACTGGTTTTGCCCTAGCTAGGGTTCATCGGCTCTAGCTAGGGATATCTTAGTTCTGCTGGCACAGTGAGCCCAGGACCCACATCCTGGCATACATGGCGCACTTTGGGCGGCAAATGCAAAAACAACTTAGTGATGGATGGAATGCTTGAATTAATCTTAGATGCTGGCAATCGCTTGAGGTGGCATCCCAATCAATTTGTTTTCGCCTGCCATGCCACTTCAGTTTTGACCGAGCCATATGCAAATCAGTCTTGTCCATGCTCCTCATGCAGACAGTCCAGCCCAAACTCCCATGCCAGGTCCTCCCTGAACCGGAACACACCAATTTAGGACCTGTTTTGCCATAGTTAGGGCTCTTCAGCCAGGTATTGCTTGAGTCCAATGGCACAGTGTCCCTAGGACCCATCTTTGGGCATATCCGGGTCACGTAGGGGGTCAAGTGCAAAAACAACATGGGCATACCTAGCAGCTTCCTTGCTGAACTGAGCCTCACTGTAAATGTTCAGTCTCTCTGGGTCAATTGTTCCCTTTAAGTTCTTTTTGAATTCTGCTCTGTCCAGGTGTTAAAAATAGCCGCTACAAATGGCACAGTGGAATCTCTTAGATTCCATTGCGCTGTTTTTGTTGTCCCCCTAATGGGAGGAAGCACCCCCTGAATACATTAAGCCTGGCACAGGCATAATGTGGAACAAGTGGTTACAAAGTGGCACAATGCGTGCATTGTGCCACTTAGTAAATATGGTGCGGCAAATTTGTCCTCTTTGGGCCACATTAGCGTCATCAAAAATGGAAGCACTAGGCCCTCTTAAATCTGGGCCTAAATGTCTAAACTGAGTGTTCATTCTGTCACACTCCTTCTCATGAGCAGCATGCTCCCATTCATTTGGTGCTCCAAGGTGCGCAGGTCTGGGTTTGGGCTTCATATCACATATCACAAGTTTCAAATGCTCAATCTTTCTCACTTTAAAGGTACCATTCAGAGGAAATCACATGATGTTGTCATTAGAAGTGATTTTAGTCCATTATTTTATCCACAGGATCTTATGTAACCCTTGCCATATCATAGGGAGGTGCGCTTTTGAGCTGTATTTTTTTATAATGTACAAACAGGACAAGTAATTTTACTGAACAAAGCTCCCACTTGCTCTTATTTTTCAAACTGAATCTGGCCCTGCTACATCACGTAATATAAACAATGCCAAACAACAAATGCAAATCTCAGCGCGTTAGCAATACCAACACCTGATGACATAACCAACCAGTCACAGAGCAAATCACTACATGATGACACAGTTGCGGCGTGTCGAGTTCAAAGGTTAACCAATCACAACGCAGCTTAGAAAGTAACCATCCAGTCTCAGTGTAATACCCAATGACTCAATCACCGACCACAGCATGATACAGAGTACAGCTTACTTTGCGATTTTGCACATGCATAAATAAATAATAACAATAATCTCTGTCTGTTTTACCAAAGTAGGAAACACAATATTCAATCTCTTCTAAGGGAATCACACAACCAGAAAAAGCAGGATCTCGACTAGTGGTAAGAGACCCTTGATCGGCATGTTTACTGGTACATCCCCATGAGCAAAAAGTCACCAATCTGAATTTTATGGCAAGACCGGAGGCTCTTATTATGCTTCTCGATCGTGCTTTATTTTAAATAGCAGCAGTCAAGAAAACTACATTTCCCATGAGGCTAAAGGAACAGGCAGCCAATGGGAAAGGAAAACGTATCGGCATGGCCACCAATAGTAACACCTGAACATAGTATCTAAATGTCCAAATGTTCTAAATGTCTCCACTTTTTATCTATGTGTGCGCGTTTATCTAAATACTCTTTATTTGCATGTATTATTACTTGAGCGCCATTCTGCTGCCGCGCGGCTGTGTTCTTCGTGTATATTTGCCCCGGACACTCCCCTACTGCTTATCTGTCCCCCCCCCCGCGCTGGCCTTACGAGGAACGCGAACGTTCCAACGGCCGTTTTTCTCCTCACCGAGCCTTCGTCTCTCACCAGACGGCCGCGCGTCAACAAACTATCCTCGCTTCTACTGGTCGCTTCACACCAGCTCCTCTGCTTGACTCCAAACCTCCGACCGGCCTCCTCACACCGGTAACACCCCCGTGGGCGTGTTCTCCCAGTTTTTTGCCTCCAATAATTTCTCCTTAACCCTTTTCCTCCCGGTTTTCAACAAATATGACTGACAATTCACATAATGACGATGACTCATTTAATCAAGACCTTGATAATTTTATCAGTGATTCAGTGGCAAAAGCCATTAATAATTCAATGGGCAAAATTACTAAAAACCTTCAGTCCTCTATACAGGATATGGTTTCCAAATCCTTACTGGCCCATTCTGCGGGGGAATGCAGAAAAAGAAAAATTAAGGATTTGTCTGCCCAAAAAAACCCTAACACAGTCACCCCAGATGGCGCTAGCTTGACTGGTGAAACTTCTTCACCCCAGATTGAGGACAAGTCTCCTCCAAGGCCTCCTTCCAAGGAGGGGAAACCCAAACTAAAATGCTCTGAAAAGACTCAACATGTTTCAGCTACGCCACAAAAAATTATTATATCCCATATCTCCGACACAGATGATGACATGGGTGACTTAGACGATCCAGGCGACGACCCAGATATCTGGGGCTCCCAGACTCAATCCTCCCCCCCTCTCAAGAAAACAAAATTTGATTTGACTACAAACCCCTTTACAGCCAAACAAATCCTGGACCCAGATGGTAATCCCATGTTCAATCCCTCTTTCCTTCACCATCCCAACTCTACCGAATGGTTACCCTCCTCTCACGTTGCTGACTATATTTCCTCCAGACTAAGACTTCCCCTAGACAAGCCCACTAGGTCCAAACTAAGATCCGAATGCCCCAGGCCTCCCCTTTCCTCTGATATTACCTCTACCCCGTCTATTGATCAATCCCTCCTTACCTTCTTTTCTAAATTTGGTAAAGACCCCCGTAAAGGCGTCGATAAAGCCTGGTGCAACTGCCAGGACAAACTCTTGGATCTGGTGGGTCCTTTGGCCAGAATCTTCGACATGGCGGAATCAGCCAAATCAGAAAATATAGACATTGATCCTGCGGAACTGTCTTTGTGGATCCAAAGAGCCTTTTGCCTCTTAGGCAACGCCGATTCGGCCATTATTCACGAGAGACTGAAAGGCCTTCTGCTTAAATTAGACCCTAAATTGGCCAATCTAGATTTCATCGACCCCGGAATAAAGGCAGATGGTCTCCTCTTCGGGGATTCATTTATAAAGGACCTAGGAAAGTTTGTTTCCACTTTTGCCTCTATAGACAAGGCACAACAATCAATCAAAAAAGTGTTCCACCAACGGGTTTTTGGCAAGGCCGGTACAGGCAGGAGCTGCTTTACCGGCCGTTCTGCCCGATCACAAGGATCTAGAGGCTCCTTCAATGCCTACAATTCCTACAACTCCAATTATGATTCACAACCCTACAAACCTCAATTCTATCCCCAACGCAGCAGAGGCTACCGTGGTCGTGGACATCGCGGCTCCAGATTCAATTACCAACAAGGTAAGCCCCAATTATGGCCTTCCTCCTGTAGGCGGCCGTCTTCGAAATTTCATAGAAAAATGGAAAAGAATCACTTCGGATCCATGGATACTCAACACAGTTCAAGGTTACACCATAGAACTTTATTCAGTCCCACATCAACGATCCCTTCCTCCCCCCCTCTTCTTCTCCACGGAAATGGCGTCCCTAATCTCATCAGAAATCCAGTCACTTCTTCTCAAACAAGCCATTCAGATTTCCTGTCCGGATCCTTCCGGTTTTCTCAGTACCCTCTTTCTAGTCCAAAAGAAAAACAAAAAACCGAGACCAGTCATCAACTTAAGAAATTTCAATCGATTTGTCATATACAGACATTTCAAAATGGAAACCATTATTCACTTAAGAGATATTCTTCTCCTTCAAGATTACATGGTTCGTCTAGATCTTCAAGACGCATACTTATCCGTACCTATACACATGTCTCACAGAAAATTTCTCCAATTCCAATGGCAAGGACAAACTTACCATTTCTCCTCCCTTCCGTTCGGCCTTTCTTCAGCACCTTGGTGCTTCACAAAAATAATGAAACCGATCACGACCCACATCAGGTCTCTGGGAGTCAGATTACTCATTTACCTAGACGACATCCTGCTAATGCACCAGGACTGTCACTCCCTTCAACGCCACTTACAAATAACCTGTTCCCTCTTATCCCAATTGGGCTTTCTCGTCAACAAAGAAAAATCTGTGTCTATTACTTCAAAAAGGATAGAATTTCTGGGTTTCATAATCGATTCCTCGACAGCTGTCGTGCAACTCCCACAACAAAAGGTAAGATCCACGAAATCAGAGATCCTGAAACTGCTCCGGAGTTCTCAAATCTCTCTCAGATCCTTGGCCAGAGTTGTAGGTCTCCTCAATACAAGCCATTTTTACCGGCCCTCTTCATTATCGGGCTCTCCAAAGATTTAAAATCCGACACCTCAGAAGAGGTCTTTCCTACTCAGAGTCCATCAATCTCGACCAAGAGTCCCATCTAGAGCTTCAATGGTGGATAGACCATTTAGATGCCTGGAACGGCAAGACTATCTTTCCGTCAGCCCCAGATCTTGTGTAAGAATCAGATGCAAGTCTGACGGGCTGGGGCGCCCGATGTGGCACAATCTCGACCGGAGGTTTCTGGTCTTCAGAGGAGTCCAAATTGCATATCAACTATTTAGAGATGCTTGCGGGCTCCTTTGCAATCAAGAGCCTCGCAAAAAACAGAGTCCAGTGTACCATCCTCCTCCGTATTGACAATGTGTCAGCTGTCCGCTACATAAACCACTTAGGGGGCACCAGATCAAAACCCCTAACAGATCTGGCAAAAAGTCTCTGGGAATATTGACTTCACAACGAAATTTCCCTGTTAGCAGAATATCTTCCCGGTTCCCTCAATGATGTCGCGGACTGGCACTCTCGTTACCTCAGAGATTCCAGCGATTGGAAACTTCATCCCCCAGTCTTCCAAACTCTCCTTCACAAATGGGGTCCCTTCAAAATAGACCTCTTTGCGTCCCGCCTAAATACACAACTCCCTCTGTTTTTCAGTTGGCGCCCGGATCCTTCGGCCCTAGCTTCCGACGCGTTCCTTCACGACTGGTCATCCACGCTCAATTACGCCTTTCCCTCATTCCTAATGATTACCAGGGTTCTCGCCCAGGTCAGGCGCCAAAAAGCCTCCTTAATCCTAACAGCTCCATTTTGGCTATCTCAAGTGTGGTTTCCCCCTCTCCTCGAACTAACTATCGATTTTCCAGTTCTCCTTCCAATTTTTCCTTCCCTCCTTCGGAATCCCACCAGCTCTCCTCATCCTCTCATCCTCAACAGTACTCTCTCCCTATCGGCCTGGAAGGTTTCAGGTATCCCAATCTCCCATCCCGATTTCGACAGAAGCTTCAGACTTCATTAACAACGCCTGGGCTCCCGGCACTAGAAAGGCATACAACTCCGCTTGGTCTCTTTGGTCAAGCTGGTGTTTGGGAAGGAATATCGATCCCTTTTCAACCGATCTAAATTATATTATAAATTTCCTTGCTGTGCAAGCCGGTACAGGTAAGTCTTACAGGACAATTAACCTTTATAGGTCAGCTATTTCCCTTCAACACTCTCACATCAACGGAAAACCGATTGGGGAACACCCCTTGATATGCCGTCTTCTTAAGGGAGTAAAGTTTTCTTTTCCTCCGTTACCCAAATACTCCAGACTATGGGATGTCAATGTTGTCTTAAACCTATTTATTTCCTGGCAGGACAATGCACATCTTTCTCTGAAAATGCTTTCAGCCAAACTAACAATGTCACTATGTCTAGTCTCTATTAAACGTCTATCAGATGTCAAAGTATTAGATATTTCATCTCGACAATTCTCCCCTACAGGTGTTTTATTTACTATTAACAAACGTACCAAAACAAATATACGTTCAGGGCCATATTTATACTTTTTGACACAAAACTGCGCTAACGCAGTTTTGCGCCAAAAAAATTAGCGCTGGCTAACGCCATTCTGAAGCGCCATGCGGGCGCCGTATTTATTGAATGGCGTTAGCCGGCGTTAGCCGACCGGCGCTGCCAGGTGTGCATGAAAAAAAACGACGTACACCAGGCAGCGCCGGCGTAGGGAAAAATGGCGTTTGGGCGTCCCAAAATGGGGCAAGTCAGGCTGAGGCAAAAAAATCGTCTTAACCCGATTTGCGCCATTTTTTTTGGGCGCCCAGACGCCATTAACATGACTCCTGTCTTAGCAAAGACAGGAGTCATGCCCCCTTGCCCAATGGCCATGCCCAGGTGACTTATGTCCCCTGGGCATGGTCATTGGGCATAGTGGCATGTAGGGGGGCACAAATCAGGCCCCCCTATGCCACAACATTTTTTTTTTTTAAATACTTACCACAACTTACCTTTTCTTCCCTGGGATGGGTCCCTCCATCCTTGGGTGTCCTCCTGGGGTGGGCAAGGGTGGCAGGGAAGGGCACCTCTGGGCTCATTTTGAGCCCACAGGTCCCTTAACGCCTGCCCTGACCCAGGCGTTAAAAAGAGGCGCAAATGCGGGGTTTTTTGCCCCGCCCACTCCCGGGCGTCATTTTTGCCCGGGAGTATAAATACCACGCACATGCCTGGGAGTCATTTTTTAAGATGGGAACGCCTACCTTGCATCTCATTAACGCAAGGAAGGTGTTCACGCCAAAAAATGACGCTAACTCCATGAACTTTGGCGCTAGACGCGTCTAACGCCAAAGTATAAATATGGAGTTAGTTTTGCGTCGAATTTGCGTCGAAAAAAACGACGCAAATTCGGCGCAAACGGAGTATAAATATGCCACTCAGTGTTTTACCCTTATTTTCCCAATCAACCTAAATTATGCGTAGGACAATGTCTCAAAGTATACGAAGACCGCACAGCCAACCTCAGAACGTCCTCATCCCAACTCCTCATTTCTTTCCGCAAACCCCATAAACCTGTATCATCTGCTACTCTAGCCAGATGGGTACGCTGGGTCATGGCATTAGCAGTCATAGACACATCTGTGTTCGGTTCTCACTCTTCCAGAGGTGCCATGGCTTCCAAGGCATTTTGGGTGGGTTCATTCTGGAGGACATTCTGAGATCGGCTGACTGGTCTAATGATTACGTTTTCAGAACTTTTTATTGTAAACCAATTCATACAGCAACTTCTATAATAATTAACATGCTTTAAAAAAGCATAATAAGAGCCTCCGGTCTTGCCATAAAATGTAGATTTTCCTAGTAATTTATGACGGAAAGTCTTAATTTTATTAAAGACACGGAGGCGAGTATTATCCCACCTCAGATTCTCTAATTTTGTCGATTCTTCTTCCCTCCCACAGCAACAACAAACCAACCTCAGAACCCTTCCTGATCACCGGAACAAGCCTCCAACATCGCCAAGTTGGATCAACCATCTGCCTCAGGGTCATCACAAGCTGCATCCATCTTCCTGGTCTTTTCCGCTCCTCAAGTCATGGATGAACATTTGCCAAGAACTTTGCTCTCTAATTTTGGCGGTTGCCATAGTTGTTTCTATTATTCCGCTATTTTCTCACACAGACTAGCCTCCTCGCATCAAGAAAGAGGGCTGGTCGCAGTCAAGTGTAGTGTTTATACTATGTTCAGGTGTTACTATTGGTGGCCATGCTGATACGTTTTCCTTTCCCATTGGCAGCCTGTTCCTTTAGCCTCATGGGAAATGTAGTTTTCTTGACTGCTGCTATTTAAAATAAAGCAAGATCGAGAAGCATAATACTCGCCTCCGTGTCTTTAATAAAATTAAGACTTTCCATCATAAATTACTAGGAAAATCTACATTAATACACATTCACCGTTAGACCTTTCCCAAATCCCTATAATGGTGTAAATGTGGCGCCTCACAAAGCACACTTCATCTTAGCAGAGAAGTACCAACAATAAATGTATATCTCAAGAGCTTGGATTTTCGATGAAATCTCATAACCAAACCTGAAACCTTGGCAATTAGCATATGAACAGCAATAAATGAAGCCAAAACCCTGAATGAGCAATCAAAAGTTTATAATCTGATGCAAAGCCGTCTTGAACACAGCTTCTATACCGAATAGGAGCAACTCAGGAACAAGGCAAAAAGCATTAACATTGCAATTTTAGGTAACTGACACAAATCCCAATAAGCACATTCAACAAGCACAAAGGCCCAGATTTATACTATGTTTGCGCTGAATTTGCGTCATTTTTTTTTTTACACAAATTTGGTGCAAACCAAACTCCATAGACCCATCTAGCGCCAATGTTTTGGAGTTAAAGTAATTTTTTGCTTGCGGGAAACTACCTTGCATCAATGAGATGCAAGGTAGGCGTTCCAGTGCAAAAAATGACAATATGGCCTTAGCGCCATATTTATCCCCCCATTGCTAAAATCAACCACGGGGAAGAGGGCTTTAAATAATGGCACTAAGCTTGCCATGATTTAACGCCTGGGTCAGGGCAGGCATTAGGGGACCTGTGGGCCTATTTCCATGGTCAGAGACCATGGAATGTGGCCCACAGGTGCCCTTCCCTAGCCTCAGGGACACCTCCACCCACACCAGAGGGACGCCAGAGGATGGGGGGACCCCATCTCAAGTAAGTAAGGTAAGTACAGGTGAGTATTTTATTTTATTTTTAAAGTGCCATGGGGGGGGGCCTAACTAAGGCCCCCCTACATGGCACTGGGCCCAATAGGTGATACCTGGTTCGGTGACCAATCCCCCTCTCAGGGCTGTATAGGGTCTCTCCTCTGGATTTTTCTTCAGATTCGGATTGCAAGACTCCAGCAGGAATCCTCTGCATCCTTTACATCATCTTCTACCGAAGGATCAACCGCTGACAGCTCCAGGAACTCTACAAAACTGCAACAAAGAAGCTAGGACAACTTCTGCAACATTGTATCTCCAGCTCCTGCCACCAACTGCAAAAGTTTCCAGGTCGTGCATCCTCTGAGGACTGCCTGTCTTCAGCCTGCACCAAAAAAAACGAAGGAATCTCCCATGGAGTGAGGGAGTCACTTCCCTGCTTCAGCAGGCACCTCTCTGCAGCGATGAACAGTGGCTTGGGACCCCTCTCCAGATGACAGCTGTGGATCCAGCAAGTGACTCTGACAGTCCCAAAGTCCAGCTGTCCAACTTTGGTGGAGGTTAAGAGTTTGCCTCCACACGCAAGACAGTATCCCCATGCACTGTGTGACTTGCAGTTGCCAAGGTTTGTGTGTGACCTTCCAAGAAGTTTTTTGTGCGCAGCACAGCTTAGGCCCCCAGCACTCCATCCTGTGACGCACAGCTTCCTGAGTGGTCTCTGGCGATGTGGGAATCCTTTGTGTCGTACTGCGTGGGCCCCCATTTGCACCTCCTTTGTCCCCGTGCTGTGGGACTCCTGTGCGAGCTGCCTGGTCTTGTGAGGGCTTTCTGAGTTGCTGTGAGCCCCCTCTGTCTCTTCTTCCTGGTTAGAGGCCACCAGATCCCTCCTGGTCCCAGGCAGCACCATTTTCCACTAACTGCGAGCTTTGCATGTGCCAAGGCTTGTTGGCGGAATCCAGCAACGCAAACCAAACTGCATTCATCCATCCAGCGTGGGACATCTTCTGCACCAACCAAGAACCGCCATCTGTCTTCTTTGGTGCAATACTGACTTTGTCTTCTCGCCGGTGGTTCCTCTTTTGCACCTTCATCCGGGTTAGCAGGGGCTCCTGTTCTCCCTGCACGCTTCAGTGCTTCTTGGACTTTGTTCCCTTCTTCCACAGGTCTTCAGGTCCAGGAGTCTATTGTTGGTGTCTTGCAGTCTTTTCTGGTTCTTGCATTATCTTCTATCACGACTTCTAGTGTGTTTTAAGAAACTTGTTGTGTTTTACTCCTGCTTTCTTGGGCGCTGGAGTTGGGTATTTTACTTACCTTTGGTGTTTTCTTACTCCCAGCGGCCCTCTACACACTACACTTGCCTAGGTGGAAAACCGACTTTCACATTCTAGTATTTTAATATACGGTTTGTGCTCCCGCTAGGCCCATTGCAACCTATTGTGATTTTCACTGTTTGCACTATTTTTATTTTCTGACTTTACTTACCTGTTTTTGGTTACTAGTGTATATATTGTGTAATTTACTTACCTCCTAAGCGAGTATAGTCTCTAAAGTATTTTTGGCCTTGTGTCACTAAAATAAAGTACCTTTATTTTTGTAACACTGAGTATTGTCTTTCATGTGTGTGAGTACTGTGTGACTACAGTGGTATTGCAAGAGCTTTGCATGTCTCCTAGTTCAGCCTTGGCTGCTCTGCCTACAGCTACCTCCAGACAGCCTGGCTTCTAGACACTGACTACATTTCACTAATAAGGGATAACTGGCCCTGGTATAAGGTGTAAGTACCATAGGTACCCACTAGAAACCAGGCCAGCCTCCTACAGGGAGAAAGCACAAAGGTGCAAGAGTGATCTGAAGGGGCAGGGAGTGGCTGTAAATGGATGAAAGAGGCCGGAGATGATGTTAGGATTATGCTGCCTCAGTATTCTGTGCTCGCACATTTAAATGCAAAAGCCGCATGTTTCCGAGGAAAATCTTTTGGCACCGGCACATTATTTACAAATCAACCACTGCTCAATACATTCGGTGTGAACATGCAAAAGTCCACCCAATGAGGTTAAAGATATAACTATACAGTTTCACGACACATTTGTCAGCACTGTCCCACAGAGTTCTACAATAAATTTACCATCCACAGTGCTCCTGTGGCAGCTTATAGTTAGTACAAATTTGGTTACAAGTCAAGGTTAAGTTCTCATGAGAACTAAAGTGCGGTCCCAATGGGTGAGGCGTGAGAATAAATTCAGTTTGCAAACACAGCCCGAGAATGAAGCTTGAGAACGAAGCATCATGCTGTACATGAGAATGACATGGATTTAAAATATTGCATACAAAATATCTCTTTTGGGCTGGGTACACGGTGTGTAAGGACAGAAAGATGACTGAGGGTAGGACTAAAATTGCGCGAAGCAGCTGCAAAGATTTTGAAACCAAGGGTACGTTATTCATGTTAAAATAAGCACGGTTTCTCAGTAAAACATCTTAAAATTGTTAGGTTAATTACATCAATATAAATATGCATTTTCATCAAAATCGCGTCACCGATCACAAACTGAAATTCGATGTCACCTTCCTAATGGTTGCACTGCATTCGCTAGTAATATGGCCTCGCGTGGCCTAATTAATACCCATAGGAGTTATGGGAGTTGTACACAATTGACACCTTAGTCCCCGAGGATATGAAAAGGAGACGCTATTGTGTTTTCATGCTGCTAAACACAACGGCAGAACACCAAATGTCACTTTAAAAAATCTACTAGGCGCATTTTGTTCACACTCGGAAAACTGCACTTTTTTGGTGTAACTAGTACGTTGGATACATTATACCTACAATTCCATTAGTACATACGGCTGTTTCACAAATTCAACTGTAAATTAGGGATATTACTTTTAAAGTGACTGACATGCCAAGGCCGTGAGATTTCTTCCTCTGACGTCATACTATGTGACATCGCAGCGCAGAGTTTACGCTAATTTGAACCCCCAGTGTTTGTTTTATGACTCGTGCCCTGGGGAGCCCCCACACATTACAGTAGCCCGCGTGCGATCAGTATTAGAGACGCCCAGGCCTTTTCTCAATTCACTATTGAAAAACCAACTCATCCTTTGACTGGCGTGACAACAGTAAGCGGACGAGTCCATCTTTTCCTGCAATCATTTTAAAACCCTTTACCAGGGTTGGGGGTGTTTTGCAAGTGCCGCGTGACGTTAGCTGTGGAAAGAATGTGAGTGGACTTATGATCAAAAAATCTGAAATGGTGGACGTGAGGGTTTGCGGGAAGTCTGAACTCAGCAGAGGAGATCCGGTAGACGGTGAGCTGCAGACAGGCGCCAGCCGCGTTGGACCCGCCTGCCTGGGCTTGTGTGGTTTTGCTGCACCCCATTGTGTGTTTCAAGTCGATAATCTGTCAGCGTCAGCCTATCACAATATGGCTACTTTGCATGTGTTGCTGGCCTGCCCCTCCGCCTTCCCCGCTTCTTTACGCATATATTAACAATTCTGAGTATTCCTGGCAAAATATATGCAAAGGGGCGTTCCCCCGTTAGGAGGGCCGAAAAAAATGGCGCAAAGAAATCTAAAAGATTACTTTGTGGCATTTTTTTGCAGCAATTTTTAACACCTGCACAGAGCAGGCGTTAAAAGGAGGCACACCATTTTTTGTAATGGACCTCTATGTGCTTTGCAGGATTAGTCAACATTTTTTACTCTAATCCTGCAAAGTGCCACACTAGCATCAAAAACTTTGACCCTAGTTCCCTTACTCCCACCATGGTGCACAGTATCTTAAATACGGCACACAAATGGTGGCATTAGGGGGGGGCGCTAAGGGGCGCAAGAAAAGTGTCCCTGTATTAGATGCGGCGCCACTTTTCTTAAATCTGCCCCTAAGTAGCAGATTGTCAGACATGTTTACCTCTGTGTTTGAACTCACTGCAAATGCCACAAGGTAAAAACACATTTTAAATGCATCTTTATTGCTCACCCACCTTCTGAACTCCAGCATTATTATTTTGTGGGTGCTGCAGCACCCCCAGTACCTCTACTTCCAGCGCCTGAGACCTCCTTTGGTGTGAGGGATCTGAGCTATATATATTTCAACACTAACAATATGAGAGACATAGTGCACGTGATCTAACAGAAAAGTTGTTTGCTTTGGGAAAAAAACAAGCCAGGTTTAATTTATGTTTTATGCCACTTTGTAAATCTGGTGCTGCAATTTTGGCCTCGTTGAGCCACATTAGAGTAAAAATAATGATGCTAATGTTTCTTAAATATGGGCCTTATGATTTTAAAATGGAGATGGTGTTTGCTGTTATTACTAACTGCACAGTAAGAGGATTTTGTAGAGTGAACTGTGCCACAATCTTGCTGGGGTACGCAGGAGTGATTTGTATTCTAACGCTCAACAAAGTTCAATTTGTATAAATGAACAAATATTTTTTTTTTTTAAACAGCCTTTCATAGAGCACAACTGAAGCACTTTTTGTAATTTTGAAGTGTGATGGAAACATATTTATATGGGATTTAAACAAATCTATGTTCCTTTCTTGGTGATGCACAAATAATAATATTTCCAGAAACCAGATTTCTGCACATTCCAGTTTGTGTGCTGCATAGATTTATCAGCAAAACTGCACATCTGTGCAAATTTAGTGGTCATGGCGCAGTCTGTAAATGACATTGCTCTACCACACTATGCCCCAGTAATATATTTGCAAGTGTGCTCTAACAAGTTTACCTCACTCTTGCTCAAGTTTAACTACTGTACTGAAGGTCAACCCTTTTAATAAGGGGCTCGGAGTGCATCACTGAGACACAAGGTTCCATATCCATGTGACTTGCAAATGATCACATTTGAGTTTGCATTTGTCTCAGTGAAAGAGCTGCATAGCAGTTAAACAAATCGCCAACAGGTGTGCAAATGGTGACGCGGGCATCAGAGTTAGAGTGGTGTTTGTTTTGTCCTCAATACAAGGTGGTGTGGTAAACAGAAATATATGAAGAAGGATGACTTCGTCACACTCAACAAGTGGCTGGTACCTTACTGGCAGCTGCAATATATAAGATGAAGTGTAGAGGTATTATGCAACAATGGGCGCCTGTGCTCTGAATGATGACGACATCACTTTAAATTGAAATTTCCGTATTATTTTGAAGCAAGACTTTTTTCCTCAAAACACTTTTTGAAGCAAGACTTTTTTCATCAAAACACTATTTTGTTGACGTAAAGCCCTAATGGTGGTCGTTAGAAGTATCCTGGAAGCCAGGATTTCTGAGGCTTAATTGAAAAAAAAAAAAAACTTGCTTGATATACAAATCATTAAGAGGGCCAGCCTCTATTCAATCACACTGAACTTAACGAGGCAGTATTTATTTTTCGTAAGTGAGGAGACTTGCCTAGCGTGCATTCAGAAATGCATGACTTCTATGCGCTTCCTAATTTGAAGGGGGTAGCATTGGTACACGTTGTTACCGGAGGCCATGAGGTTTGCTTTAAGAAATGTAACACCCTGCGTGGTCTGTTGTATTGTATTTTTCAAGCACGCATCCCAAGGGGGGCGAGCCATGCGAGCACGAAGAGCAGGGCGCGCCTTCGAGAGTCTCATCCAGACATCAACATTCAGAGCCACCAAAGGAACGTTAGCATCCGAGGTGGATGGAGAGTCTTGCGTTTCTAGACAACACCGAAGCCCCGAGCTTGTACAGAAGGAAAAGAGGGGCACAGAATCCAACTGTTCGTTCAATACACTCAACACAGGTAGCCTCACAAGTGAAAGACAGATGCCTTTTGCTGATACAAGATGGACCCCTGTCCTTGAGGCAGCTCTCCGTCTCGGGAGGACTTTTATTTTGATGCGACCCAGCCGGGTCTGTTCAGAAGTTCCGCCAGTGGGTGGCAGTAAGCCTTCGATGATGGCTGCCGACTCGGCTGGCCTTCCTCCCTGCTTCCAGCCTCCCTCTCTTTGTTGTGTTTGTGTAGCCCTCACTCTGACGCGCCCGCCCTAGGGCGCCGCTAAGGGGCTTCTTGAGTCAGTATTAATCCTCCCGCTTGTCTCCTGGTGGGTTCACTGGCTTCCAGGCAGATCGGGCACCACAGACAGGCAGCCTCAACAAGAACTTTTGAATTCACAAGTTACAGTGAGACAATCTTGTTTCCTCATGTAGAGGTGCCCCTTTTCCTGTCAGTGACACCCATCCCTGGGCTCATGGATTGTTCTCTAATGACACCTCAGGAAGCGACATAATTGTACAATTTAGTGGCGCAGCTGCTTTGCCTTTCTAACTGCAACGGCTTGGCCTCAGAGGAGCCCATCTCACACCCACATAACTATTACTGGCACAACATTTAGGATTTTTTTACTAAATAAAAATGACCTTTCCAGTGACGATAAGCGATCCAGAAATGTCACTAACATTTTATCAAAAGTATTGAACTAGAAAAAAATATATCATGGCTAAAAGCAGTTTTATGGAAAATGATTAAAAACGTCACAACGGGAACTGTACGTGTGGATTGATGTAGAAAATTAAATATATTTCAAAATTTGATAGTTTTCAGGACTTTTTAAATTTTATTAAGGCAGAAACCTGTAGCCCAATAGTTAACACCTCAAAATTCATATCACCCCAGAACTTACCTTAGGAGTTTCTGCTCTGGGTTGATCTTGCTTTAAAAAGCATCCTCCCCAACAACAATTTAACAGAGTAACAACCATAAGCAACTGGAATCACTCTAGAGTGGAGAAAAGTAAAAGGGCTTTATTACACAAATCTCAAATTAAAATTGTACAGAATAATTATCATGAAGGTCCAAATGCAGAGTTATATAGAACAATTAATAATCAGAATTATTTAAGTCTCAAATGAACAGCAACGTCATAATGAAATCAGAAGTTCAGGAAAATCTCTGACAGAATTTCAAAGCAATCAGACATCATCTCTAGTGCAGTGCAAACGCATTGTGGCTCACCCTCAAAACTAGGGGGTTCTTAAACAATTGCATAACAAATCAGAGAAAACACACTATCATTGTGACATGATCACAAGTAACACATTACTGGGCAAATCAGGGTTTTCTAAGTCACTATTAAGTTCATAAGAACTAACCTATTATACGAAAATATACAGCATCTTCTGTGTTATTTCTCTCAGGAAGGTGTCCAAAATAATATGAAACGTTTAACAACGAGTCTTCACACAAGCAAACAAAAATAGGCTCAGCACTGGAACTACTGCAGAAGGACTGTGAGAAACACGAGAAAGTTCATTCACAATACATTCACACTGGAAAAATTCTATGACATCAACTTGTCTTCAATCTGCAGAGTTTGTGCGGAGAGAAGATGTGCACAGGGACAAGGTGGGAGGGGGAAGAGCAGGAGTAAATGTCTAAACAGCATTAGAATAGCATCCATGGTATCCAATATGGCGTTTTATAAAAATGTGGCACTACTAAATCTTATTAATAAGCACACTTCTATTCATCATATTAAACTCTTTTCAATTGTAATTATAAGGATTCAGCATTTGCTTACTTGATCCTGTAGGAAACTGGCCCCTTTTTGCAGTATGCCCCCCACCACACACACACACTTTTTGCCTGATATCTGATGCTAACTTGACTGAGTGTGTGCTGGGATCCTGCTAACCAGGGCCCAGCACCCGTGTTGTTTCCCTAAAACTGGTACCATTGTTTCTAAAATTTGGACACCTCTGGCACAGATAAGGCCCTTGCACAGGGTACCAGTGGCATCAAGGGCCCTGTGGCCAGAGAGGGTCCCTAAGGGTTGTTGCATATACTATGCTACCCTAAGGGACCCCTCACCAAACACATGCACACTGCCATTGCAGATTGTGTGTGTTGGTGGGGAGAAAAGGGTAAAGTTGACATGGCATCCCTCTGTGGGTGCCATGCCCACAACCCACTGCCTGTGGCATAGGTTAATCACCCCACTAGCAGGCCTTACAGCCCTAGGGCAGGGTGCCCTGTACCACAGGTGATGGCATAGCTGCATGAGCAATATGCCCCTACAGTGTCTATGTCCATTGTAGGAAGCTGGCTCAGTATATACTATCTCAAAGTGAGAGATAGTGTGCACAGAGTCCAGGGGTTCCCCAAGAGGTTTGACAGAGGCAATAATAGATAATACTAATGCTCTATTTGAGGTAGTGTGGTTGAGCAGTTAGGCTTATCAGAGGGTAGTGTTAGGCATTTGTTGTACACACACAGGCAATAAATGAGAACACACACACTCAATGACTTAACTGACTTAACTCCAGGCCAATAGTTTGTTATAGAAAATTATTATTTTCTTAATTTATTTTAGAACCACAAGAGTCAAATTGCAGGTAAGTACATTAAATGTAAGGTACTTTGCATATGTATAGATACAACTTTGAACCAAAACAGTAATGTACCAGTTTGGCATAAAATGGCAATAAGCTATTTTAAAAGTGGACACAGTGCAAAATTCAACAGTTCCTGTGGGAGGTAACTACAGGTTAGTTTTTAAGGTAAGTAAAGTGCTTACAAGTTCAGCCTCCAGGGCATAGGCAGCCCACCGCTGGGGGTCAAGTCAACCCCAAACACCCAGCGCCAGCAACACAGGGCTGGTCAGGTGCAGAGGTCAAAGAGGAGCCCAAATAACATAGGTGCCTATGGAGACAGGGGTTGCCCCGGTTCCAGTCTGCTAGCAGGTAAGTACCTACGTCCTCGGGGAGCAGACTAGGGGGTGGGGGGTTGTAGAGCACTGGGGGGGGTCCCAAGTAGGCACACAAAGTACACCCTTAGTGGCACAGGGGCGGCTGGGTGCAGTGGGCAAACAAGGCGTCGGGTTTGTGATAGTAATCAATGGAAGGACCCAGGGGTCACTCAGACATAGCAGGCAGGGCACAGGGGGGCTCTCTGGCCAGCCAATGACTGGGCAAGGGTGAGGGCCGCCTGCTGGTCACTGCTGCACCAATGGTTGGTTCTTCACGGTCCTGGGGGCTGCGGGCGCAGTGCTTCTTCCAGGCGTCTGGTTTCTTTTCACCGGGCAGTCACGGTCAGGGGGGTCCTCGGGATTCCCTCTGCAGACGTCACAGTGGGGGTACAGAGAGGTTGGCCAAGGGTGGACATCAGAGTCACCTAGGGGTCCTCTCTGCGTTGTTGGTTTCTCTGGACACGGGCCAGGGGCATCAGGTGCAGAGTGGTGAGGACTCACGCTTCTGGAGTGAGGTGGGATTCCCTTTAAATATGGTTTCTTCTTGCTTGTTTAGACAGGGCTGCTGTCCACAGTTTATTGGTCCTTTGTAGTTGCAGGGCAGACCTCTGAGTCAGCAGAGGTCGATGGGCCCACAGGATGCTTCGCTGGTGCAGGTTCTTTGAACAGGAGACAGGCCGGAAGGGCTCGGGCCAAAGCAGTTGTCGTCTTTCTTCTTCTCTGCAGGATTTTCAGGTCAGCAGTCCTTCTTCTTTGTAGGTCGTCAAGAATCTGATTTCCTGGGTTCAGGGCCACCTCAAATACAAAATTTAGGGGGGTGTTTAGGGCTGGAGGACAAAGCCTGTCCTGGGTGGAGGTGCTTCACAACTTCCCCTGCAGGAACTGTAACACCTGGCGGTGAACCTCAAAAGCTCAAGCCTGGTGTTACAACCCTCCGGGGCACTCCAGCTAGTAGAGATGCCCGCCACCCCCGGACACAGCCCCCACTTTTGGCGGCAAGTCTGGGGAGGTAATGAGAAAAACAAGGAGGGGTCACCCCCTCAGCCAGGTCCACCCCTAAGGTGACCAGAGCTGATGTGACCCCCTCCTTAGAAAATCCTCCATCTTGCTTTGGAGGATTTAGCCCAATAGGAATAGGGATGTGTCTCCCCTCCCCAAAGGGAGTGGGCACAGGAAGGGTGTAGCCATCCTCAATGACAGTAGCCATTGGCTACTGCCCTCTGACCCTTTTAACAACCCTAAATCTGAACCTTGCTCTTCAGATTCCTGGTGAGCTGAAAGAAGAAGAAGGACTGAAAGCTACTCCAGACGACAACTGACATGGCCCCAGCCCTACCGGTCTGTCTGTAGCTTCAAGGCTCCTGTTACAAAAACGCAACACATCCTGCAGAACCAGCAACCTCTACAAACCCCCAGGGGACTTCCTGCCTAACCAAGGACCAAGATCTTCCGAGGACACCAACCCTGTCCACAAAGAAACTTTTAAGAAGGACTCCAGAACCGCCCGGATCTGCAAGTCCTGCCCATTCTGCACCCAACACCCTTGGACAGTGTCTAGGTGGCCCACCAGTCCAGAGAAGGTTCCCAGACGATTCTGACCTCGAGTCCACCCTGAGTTGACCCCTCCTGACCAACACAACAACGCCTGCAGCCTAAATCCAGAGGACCCCCTGACCGCGACCAGGTCAGGGGAAGATTTTCCGACACCTAAAGGTACCCCTGCACCCGCAGCCCCCTGACCTTGCGGAACACAACCAACGGTCCAGCTACGTCCATTGAGCTATTTACCTGTCGAGCCGTTGGTTTTCTTCAGCAGGCTCCCTGGACCAAGCCCGCAGGATCTTTGTGACCGCCAGGGTAACCTCACTGTAAAGCATTGGGTGTCCAACGCTGTGTTTGCACCCTACACCTGGCCGCCCCCGTGTAGCTGGGCATGTGTGTTTGGTGCTGACCTGTGGCCCACCCCCTGGTGCTGATTCTAAACACCCGAGGTCTGTGCCCTGAAGTTGCAGGTACTTACCTGCAAGCTGTTTCTTTCTGAGTGCCCCAGTCTCCACAGGATTCCATTGGGCACCCAACACCAACTTTGACCTCTGCACACAGCCGGCCCTGTTTTGCTGGTAGTGCACCCTTGGTGTCTTCTTAAACTCTGCCCTGTGGGCACCTTAACCCCAAAGACTGGGATCGTAAGTCAAGTACTCACCTGCAAATTGTGTTGTTACTTTTCCTCCTCTAGGACTGCCTTGCTTTCTAACACAAATTGCACTGTCTACTTTTGAAACTGAAAAGTATTACTTACCTAAAAACTGTTCTTCCTGTGAATTCTAAACAAAGTGCATTTTATACTTAAACATGATACATTCTTGAAACTGTACTTACCTGCAATAAAGATCCTTTTGGTTTTAGAAATAAAGTAACAAAATATATTTTTTGATACATAAAACATTGGCTTGAAGTTAGTCATTGAGCGTGTGCCTCATTTCTTGATGGTGTGTGTACAACAGATGCTTAGCACTACCCTCTCACAAGCCTAACTGCTCGACCACACTACCACAAAAGAGAGCACTAGTATTATCTACTTTAGCCTTTCTAAAGTCTCTGGGGATTCACTGGACTCTGTGCACACTATTCCTTACTTTGGTATAGTATGTACAGAGGCAGCTTTCTTCATTTTTGGGTCAACAGTGGGGTCTACGACTTTGCATTTGCTGGACTACTCAGCCAACATCTGATCATACAACTAAGTTCCAAAATTGCCTTGAGATTCAATTGATTTTTGAACTGACAATTCTATCAAATTTTGAAAAGTCCTGCTATGGCCTTGGTTAGGTCCCCTTTAGCATTTATTTTTAAGTTTAAAAATGTATTATAGTTAGGGGTAAAGTAACTAGAAGTAGTCTTAGTTCCTAAAAGAAATCCCCAACATTAGTAAAATAATGAATGGAAAAGGGCTGTGGGGCTCAACCTGACCCCTTACCTCCATCTCAAGATGAGAGAGCTAAAGAATCTCTGCAATCTCAGAAAAATCAAAACTGGTTTCAAACATACCAAGATCCAGCTACAGGAGCTCTTGGCAGAGTATGTAAAGGAACACCCTGATGAGGGGGAAGACCTCCCTTCAGATGGGGAAGAAGTTAGGGATCAGGAGAATGACCTCCCCCTCCTAACCTAACTAGGGAGGACAGGGTCTCTGTTCCCCTGACTCCAAGGACAGTACTCAAAGGACCTAGGTCTCCTATAGGGGAGTCAGATTCCTCCGGAAACACTGAGGGCAGCCTCAGTGAAGTGGACCTCCTTTTAGCAAGAATGACCTACTGGTGAATGGAATCCCAGCCACTGCCCTGAGTGATACCTGTGCCTGTCACACAATTGTGCATGACAGGCTGGTGCTCTTAAACCAGTATATCCCAAGTGAGATTGCCAGGTTAAGGGTCAGCCCAGGGGAGGTCACTAATAGGCCTGTAGCCATAGTGCCCCTAGGGATAGCTGGGTCTCTTAGCTGGAGAATGGTGGTAGTCAATACAGACTCCCCTTTGATTGGCCCAGTGCCGGTCCTCTTCCAAGGATTCTGGAGGTGCTGCCCCTGCAGTGTCTGCAGGTAGGCCCCAGAAGAGAAAGAGGAAACAAAAGAGTAGGAAAGGAGGGCAACCTTTAACCAAGGTTCCAGAAAGCCAATGAGATTCTGCTCCATCAGGGAGGAACTCCACAGTTGGCACTGATGAAGCCCAACTTGACCCACCAGAAGTCCTGACCAGCCAGGCAATTGTTAAGCCTGAGTTGGCGGCTCCTCAGCTAACAGAAGAGAGAGTGTAAGGAGGGTGTTTACTACAAGTTGTAGCAACCCCCCACTCTAACACAGCTGACAGGCACCCTGAACCCAAAGAAGCCTATAACTTAGTCCCCTTCTCCTATTGGTGAATAGCTAAAGGTGTGGTTCTGGGCACTGACAGCTATCATTGGCCTCTGCTGGGTGTTAGCCTTTATGGGTGCACTGTCCTTGGCATGGTAGTCTGACCCCATACCAAAAAGCAAGATAGGCCCCCTGACCCTGTTGGTCATGGTGGGGTTACTCAAGCTGTGAGTAAGTTCTATGGGTAAGCTGGGGGTGGTCCTGGCTAAGATAGGATTAGCAGAGGTGGATGCCTCTGGCCACAAGATAAAAAGAATGGGGGAAGACATTAAAAACACACACAAGAAGCAATTCAGATTCGGTCCTATTACTGTTGAGGTAGGTCAGTTCTCCAGAGGGAATGACCTGGACAGGAGGATGTAGGGCAGGGAAGGTACTGCAACAAACCAGCCTGTTTCCCTACCCTTCCTTGCCTGACAGACTAGGAAGACTCTCCCAGGTTTGGCGGAGTCTCCTGGCCTGTGGGCTGGTGGGGGGGGGGGTACAGGGGGGACTGTGTAGGAAGTTGGCCCCTTGTTGCAGTACCTCCCACTTTTTGCCTGCTTTCTGATGCTAACTTGACTGAGTGTGTGCTGGGATCCTGCTAACCAGGCCCCAGCACATATGTTCTTTCCCTAAAACTGGTACCATTGTTTCCACAATTGGCACACCTCTGGCACACAGATATGTCCCTTGCAAAAGGTACCTCTGGTACCAAGGGCCCTGTGGCCAGAGAGGGTCCGTAAGGGCTTTAGCATATACTATGCCACCTTAAGGGACCCCTCACCAAACACATGCACACTGCCATTGCAGATTGTGTGTTGGTGGGGAGAAAAAGGTAAAGTCGGCATGGCATCCCCCTGTGTGGTGCCTGTGGCATAGGTACGTCACCCCACTATCAGGCCATACAGCCCTAAGGCAGGGTGCACTATACCACAGGTGATGGCATAGCTGCATGAGTAAATGCCCATACAGTGTCTAAGTCCATTCTTAGACATTCTAAGTGCAGTGTGGCCATATTGAGTACATGGGCTTGGAGTTTGTCATTACAAACTCCGCAGCTCCATGATGGCTTCAGTGAAGGCTGGGAAGTTTGGTCTCAAACGTCTCTGCTGCATAAACCCACACTGATACCAGTGTTGGATTTATAAAAAAATGCCAACAGAGGGTATCTTAGAGATGTCCCCTGTATTTCACTCAGCCCTCTAATGTGAGGCTGACTGGTCAGTGCCAGTCTGCCACTAACAGACAAGATTCTGACCCAATGGGGTGAGAGCCTTTGTGCTCTCTGGGGTCAGGGATAAATCCTGCTCTGGGTGTAGGTGCTTCACACCTCCCTCCTGTAGGAACTGCAACACTTGGCAGTGAGCCTCAAAGGCTCCTGCCTTTTGTTACACTGCTCCATGGCACTTCAGCTAGTGGAGATGCCCGCCCCTGGACCAAGACGCATTTTTGGTGGCAGGTCTGGTAGCAAAATTAGTAAGCACAAGGAGGACTGAAAACCTCAGCTCGGACCACCCTTAGGGTGCCCAGAGCTGAGGTGACCCCCTCTTTGCAGAATCCTCCAACGACAATGGGCACAGGAAGGGTATAGCCACCCTCAGGGGCAGTAGCTTTTGGCTACTACCCTCTGACCCCTGTAACACCCCTAAATCTAGTATTTAGGGGACCCCTGTACCTTGCTCTTCAGATTTCTGGTGACCTGAAAGAAGAAGAAGGACTGAAGAGCCGCTCCAGCAGAGAAGACTCCAGACAACAACTGACTTGGCCAAAGCCCTATCAGCCTGTCTGCAGCTTCAAGACTCTTGCTACAAAAAGGTGACACATCCTGCAGGACCAGCAACCTATTCAAACCCCCAGAGGACTGCCTGCCTACCCACGGACCAAGATCTCCTGAGGACAGCAGCCCTGTCCACAAAGACACCTCCAAGAAGGACTCCAGAACCGCCCTGAATCCGCAAGCCCTGCCCATTCTGCACCCGACGCCCACAGCCCTTGTCCAGGTGGCCCACCAGCCCTGAGAAGGTCCTTAAGCAATTCCGACCTTGAGTCCACCCTGGGTTGACCCCTCCTGACCAACACGACGACGCCTGCAACATAAATCCAGAGAATCCCCTGACCACGGCCGGCACCGGTGAAGATTTCCTGATGCCTAAAGGTACCCCTTCACCCGCAGCGCCCTGGCATTGGGGAACCCAACCAACAGTCCAGCTACGTCCAGTGAGCTCTCTACTTACCTGTCCAGCCATCGATTTTCTTCAGCCGACGTCCTGGACCAAGCCTGCAGCATCTTTGTGACCCCCGGGATTCCCTCACTGAAAAGCATTGGGCGCCTGTCACTATGGCCCATATTTATACTTTTTTAGCGCTGCATTGTGCCACTTTTAACGCAAAAGCGGCGCAAAGTTACAAAATACAATTGTATATTGTAATTTTGCGCCTCTTTTGCGTAAAAAAATGACGCAAATGCAGCTCTAAAAAAGTATAAATATGGGCCTATGTTTACACCCTGCACCCGGCCTCCCCCATGCCGCTGAGGGTGTGTGTTTGGTGCTGACCTGTGGCCCACTCCCTGGTGCTGATTCTAAATCCACCAGGTCTGTGCCCTGAATTTGTGGGTACTTACCTGCAAGCTGTTTCTTTCTGAGTACCCCCAGTCTCAGTAGGATTCCATTGGGCGCCTCACACCAACTTTAACTTCTGCACTCAGCCGGCCCCATGTTGTTGGTGGTGCACACTTGGGCCCATATTTATACTTTTTTAGCACCGCATTTGCACTGCTTTTTGATGCAAAAACGGCACAAACTTACAAAATACAATTGTATTTTGCAAGTTTGCACGCTATTGCGTCAAAAAATGACGCAAATGCGGCGCTAAAAAAGTTTAAATATGGGCCTTGGTGTCTTCCTAAACTCTGCCCTGTAGCACCTTAACCGCCGAGGACTGGGATTGTAAGTCAAGTACTCACCTGGAAATTGTGTTGTTACTTTTCCCCCCTTAGGACCGCATTGCTTTCTATGAGAAATTGCACTGTCTACTATTGAAACTGAAAAGTATTACTTACCTGAAAACTGTCTCTCCTGTGAATTCTAAACAAAGTGAATTTGATACTTGAAAGTGATACATACTTGAAACTGTACTTACCTGCAACAGAGATCCTTCTGTTTTTAGAAATAAAGTAACAACATATATTTTTGGTACATAAAATATTGGCTAAGAGTTAGTCATAGAGTGTGCGCCTCATTTTTGACTGTTTGTGTATAACAAATGCTTAGCACTACCCTCTGATAAGCCTAAGTGCTCGACAACACTACCATAAAAGAGAGCATTAGTATTATCTACTTTAGCCTCTGTAAAACCTCTTGGGATCCACTTGACTCTGTGCACACTATATCTTACTTTGGTATAGTATATAGCCAGCTTCCTACAGATCCATCATAAAAATCATTGTTTATCATTACTTAGTCACGGAAATATAAACCCAGTAAAACACCAGCAGATAGAAAATCCAAGTATATTTCAAAATTTGATAGTTTTCGTGACACTCTTAGATTTAATGAAGGTGATGCAGGAAGCATTACGTTTTATTTCTTTTATGACTCTACTGCTCCTAAAAAGCAGCAGTTCTTTAAAAGGGCTGGTGCTCAGTACTTACACTTCTTTAATTTGGAAGGGAGAGTAATAGCCCTTCTCACTACTGCTGTAATATTTGTAATGGAAGAATACTTGCACTCTTACTAGCAAACAGGTACTCTGGGATAGTCAGGAGCTGCACTTTTATTTTTCCACTGAAAAGAAGATTTAGAGAAATGAGGAAAAGCATCTGAAGAATACATCAAACTACGCAACCCATGAGGCTTTAGGATAAAAAATAAAAGTATGTCTAGGATGTGCAATTCCAAGGTTCATCAGAGTATATCTTATAGACATCACAATCCCATCTTCCTCTTCTTTGCAACAAAGAGCAGACGATGCCCTTCAAAGTGTCTCATGTTAAT
The DNA here is from genome assembly GCF_031143425.1 of Pleurodeles waltl. NCBI lineage: Eukaryota > Metazoa > Chordata > Amphibia > Caudata > Salamandridae > Pleurodeles > Pleurodeles waltl. The sequence goes on from NC_090445.1 coordinate 1,607,852,152, forward strand.
CTTGTTTCATGTCATTGCCTGAATCCCAAAAGAGAGCACTTCGGTTCAATACTTGTTAAACATTAAAATTGTACACAGGATACAAATTCAAATTTAAGGTAGTGGTGGGGGAACACATATTCAAATACAAGAGCAACCTTATCATAATTGTAAACTTACATCATATTACCAATCAGGGTGCTATATTCCTTACATCTGTGTCCTTAACAGAATGAAAAAGTTTCCACCAGGAAAGTTAAGAAATTTTGTATTTTGTGTCAGGACCTGGAGACCTGGATTTTGATAGTTGAAAACTAGTCCACCACAAACATAGCGATTTTGATAGTTGAAAACTAGTCCACCACAAACATAGCAATGTCTATACTGCTGATCAAGACATAGGAATGTCTATGTTGCTAATAAATCTGCTTCCTTAATGATGTGATCCAATTTAGCCCCATCAACCCAGACTTTTTTCTCCATAGTTCCTCTGAGTAAGCCCCAATTTTTCCACATCAATGTGAGCCTTTGCCATTAGCCTCTTTACTCATGAGGCCAAAGTTTAAGCAGTAATTAGGGCCTTACATTTTTACTTATATTTACACGTAACTCAGGGAAACCAGAGCAGGAATGGGTCCTAGACTTTGTTTTCCTGGGTGCAGCAGGAGCACTTCAGGAGTGAAAACATTTAAAAATTAGTTCAAAGAAACCTTTGGTGAATGTCCACTCTATACGTTTTAGTAATAATAATAATAATAGTGGAATAATCTGCAACTGGATAATGAACTCCTGAGAATGATGACCTGTAAGAAGTTATTGTTCTGTATGGTAACCCCTCATCCACTAATTTGGATAAAAAAATATGTTGCCGACATTTGCCCCCAATGGATCAAGATGGCATTCATGACTGCTGAAGGTACTCTGCCACCACCATCATAACGCTTGTGAACACCCTTGGGGCACTGGTGGGACCAAAGTAGAGCACAACAAACCTAAAGTGCTCCTTTCCAACCACAAACCACAGGTAGCGCCAACGGGCTGGCAGGACAGGAATATAGAAATAGGTGTCCTGAAGGTCCAATGCCACCATCCAGTCTCCAAGGTCGAGGGCAGACAAGACCTGCACTAGGGTGAGCATTTTTAATTTCTCCTTCCGGAGTAAGGTGTTGAGAGAGCACAGCTCTAGAATGGGCGAAGACATCTCTCCTTTTGGGGTAATAGAAAGTAGCAGTAATAACAAAACACCCTACTCCTGATGTCAGTGCCCTCTGAACAGCCCTATAGTCCAAAAGGGCTTGCGCTTGCTACTGAAAAATGGAGAAATGGTCTTCTCCCAGTTGCTGAGGGGATGGTGGAAGGTGCAGAGAAGAAGAGAGAAAGGGCAAGGCGTATCCCTTCTGGTCAATCTGTAGTACCCACCTGTCCAACGTGACTGTTTGCCAGTCTGGTAAGATTTGGTGGATTCTGCCTCCCAACGGGTGGCTGTATCCCTGCAAAGGCACACCCAAAAGGCTTGGCAGGTGGGTCCACGGTGGTAGGAGGGGACCGTGAGCTAGGGGATGCACTGACCTTGGCTGCAGGGGCCGTGGGTACCACGGCTGCTACCACCAAAATGTTGAGTTCCCTGTTGGGGCTGAATGGGTTGGCAGTTAGGGGCACCTCTTCCAAAGCTGCAAAAGAAACAGTGGAACTGTTTTAGTTGGCAAGGCTGTGTGGAAAGGCTCAGAGCGAGCAGTAGCCATGCTCTCCTTAAACTGCTCGAGTGCAAATTCAGCCTTTTCCCCAAACAGGCGAGCCCCATCAAAGGGTATGTTCTTCAAGGTGGACTGGACATCGCCTGAGAATCCAATCGATTGCAGCCACGCATGGTAGTGAATAACAACGCTGGTGCCTAAGGCCTGCCCACTGCAGTCTGTGGTGTCCAAGCCACAATGACCTGAGAACTCAGCACCATCACAACCATTTTGGATCACCTGAGAAAGTACTGAGCAAAGGTCTAGGGGCACACCAGGGAGAACTTGTGCCACTGAATTCCAAAGGGTGTGTGTGTATCATCCTAATAAACAGCTGGCATTAACAGATCTGATGGCCCAAGTTGGTAGAAGAAAAGACATGTTTGGTGAACTTTTCCATTCACTTAGAGTCTCTATCGGGGGAGTGTGGGAAATGCGTTGAGATTAGAGCAACTTGTGGAAGCTTGCACCACTTCTCTTTCTGGTGAGGGATGCTCCGATAGAAAAGGTGTGCCACCTGGAGCAGGGACATAACGCCTGGCAATTTGTCTATTGACTGGGGGGGCAGAGCAAACGTTGGCCCATGCCTCCAATTAGGTATTTGTCAGTGCCTCATTACAGGGAAGAAGAGGCTCAGAAGACATTTGCCCCGGTCGGAAGACCTCTGTTAAGAAATTTGTTTCAATCTCCAATGTAAGGAGCTGGAAGTCAAGTACTTCGGCTGCCCTTCACATCACCACTGCATATGAAGGGAACTCTAGGGTGGTATCAAGGCCAATAGCCTCCTGTAAGTCCTTGTACCAATTGTTATCCTGGTAGAGTTCAGCAAGCTCATCACCCAGGTCATAATCCTTATCACATTCTGTCCCAAAAAGGGAATTTTGAGAATACTGTATAGATTGCAGTAAGTCAAATAGGGGAAATGGCACTGGGGGCAGATTTGGGCATTACATTGGCTAAGGTCAGACCGGCATTGAGATGGAAAAGACAACAGGGCTGCCTCTTCAGGTGGCAAAGTTGGCATCACCATCAACTTGCCCAAGGCCGGCGTGGGATTTGGCACCGGTAGCTGAGTTTGAACAAGAGTCTGAGGCAAGGTAAGTGTGAAGCAGAGCTTGGAATGGTGCTGTTGTGGTATCTTGTTATGGTTGGAGGTTGTAGAGTTTTGCCTCCCATTTCCTTACTGCTTTTGGGTTCATTGACATGCAGTCTCCATAGGCTTTGGTGTCGTGGTTAGACCCCAGGCACCACAGACACACCTGATGGAGATCTAGCCACAGACATCTGTTTGCAACATTCCTTAAAGGGCTTGAAATAGGTGTTTTTTTAAAGAGGGTGACATGCCTTTCACACAGTGAATTCAAATGAAAAATCAAGGTATTTATGTCACCTGAGAGATGTGAGGGACACCCAGATCCACAGCTGGAGGCATGTAAAGAAAGAAACCTACATCAACAAGCAGGAGTGGTGCCTATATCGATACCACAAATCATTTCCAGAGCGGAACTACGTCAATGTGGAGCTGCAAGGTGCCACCATCCAATTCAAAGGGGTACTGCTGAAATGATTCCGGATCCATTAGGCATGCAGGCCCAGAAGTCTCTATCAAAATGTGGCTTTATGGAGACATATGGTAACTCATAAATCTTCCACTCAGACCTTACCAGAGGATCCAGGGGACTGGCAAAGTCCTTTCACAGGTCCTTTCTGATCACTATTACCAGGATGAACACAAACCACATGGGGCACTGCATAGTAATGACTAGCTTCCTCTAAGGCAATCCCTCAACAGTCTTCAATATGTCAACCCCAACACCCATGCTATCACAACAATTTTCTTTAAACACACTTTTATTGAGTTTTTGTTAAACTTGTTGTTCACAGCAACAAATATGTAATACATCATAACATCACAAAATAATTAGGCAGACCGTGTTGCAAAAAACAAATTAGTGTAACATGAGGGCAAAGGAATTTGTCCAGTCAATAGTTGCAGTAGATCGGCAATTTACAGTATTAATATGAGGTTTTGGATATATGAAGACATTCTAATTCATGACATAACTGTATCATAAACAAAACAGCCTAATACAGTAGTAAGCCTATTCATACATCATAAACAGTACCGAGGAGGACGAGTCTTGGTCAGGGGCAGAGATGCAATAATCACTGGCCTAACACCACCCATCAGTGGAGCCTACATAGAGGTTAAAGCACAGCGCTGACTCTGTGGCACAATCCTACTTGCAGCAGTGATGTTCCAGGACAGTTGTTTCCGTTTAAGGTAGTCTAGGGTCATCCTTGTGATAGTCTTTGAAGGAGAAAAGCAACTTCTCCTACAGGGTAGCAGTAGGATATTTGCGTGCCCCTGGCCTCCTCTTGCCAACGAGGCTTAGGGCCTGATTACAAGTAAAAGTGCTATTTATCGCACCTGGTAAATAACAATACCCTGGGGTTAGTTATCGGGTGCGATAAATAGCACCTATTACGAGTTACTGGGGAATACGTGGATTTTGGTGTTTACCACACCAAAATCTGCATGGTACGGTAAATACCGTACACATTTTCCCCTGTTATATTTCAGAAACTTTGACCTGCTGAAATTTAACGAAGCTTGCGGCATGTTAACTCGTAATTCCAATTTGTGCGTAAATAGGGGTTTACGCACCGATCGGAATATAGCGAGCAACTCATAATCTGGAACACAGTCTCCGTATCAGCCCCTCTGGCCACCCTAGCATGCAGGTGGGCTGTGCTGCAGAGGACTGAATCCTTTCACCTTATTGTGACAGGCCGCCTGGTTATGAGGAAGACTTAAGTGCAAAAAGTTGCTAATCGCTCTATCAAATTTAGGACAGTTGTACAACCCCAGCATGCAGCTCTCTGATGTGTTTAACTCTCAGCAGTTGCAGACAAGAGGAAGGTGCACAATGCATCCAGGAATGACCAAGCGATATAGCAGTTCCCAAACAAATGTTTCATGCCTGCATTTGGTTTATGACTGCGTGGGCATTAAACAAAGAAAGCTGCATACATTTTCCAAGCCTCGTTGGAGTTACATAAGTAAAGTGGGGTATGTTATGCTGTCTGGATTCAAATCTGGTATTGTGAGCAATTTAATGTGGTTCAACAAGTGATCGGCCCCATTTTTTGTGTAAAGGGGAAGTCGGTTTCTGTCTCCCATTTAATGCAGAGCTCGCCCATTTGTTCCAGTGACCGACCCGGAATAGACCTAACCAACCAGCAAAATAGTCTTCGGCCAGCCCCAATAGCAAATAGCATTTGAAGCAATTTTTCAAGTCTGCAACATGACACCGGTGTGTTGAAACCTGTCCACGTAGGCTCCAGACTGGTCCATCAGTGTGTCAACAGGTCTCAGGCCTCCACCTTACAATAAGTCTTGAATGTAGGCCCCCTCCCGTTGGTCCATCAAAAACCATGAATGTTCACCAGAAAAATTCTGGGAGCATATGGTATGGTATTTGGAAACAACTTCAAGGCCCTGCAGTAACTAGCATAGGCGATACCTACTAGCTTATTTGAGGTTTCAGGCAGGGCAACTTTGGGAATGAATAGTACCCAAACAGCAGTGCAGGCACTTTACACATTGCCACCGTCCAACTTTCTTAAATGCTTGTCAGCCAACCAGGCAGCAGCCCACTGGAGCTGTGCCACGATATAATAATGTTTAGAATCCAGCAACTCTGTGGCTGCCATATTCCAAATAAGGTCTCCCAGTATGACATTCAATGTACCTTCAGGGGAAAGGATGTCCAAAATGTAATTTGCACCTGAATCGAGGACATAACTTTCACTAAGTTCCCATCCAGTAGGTCTTTGCTTGACTGATTTATGTTAGTGCAAGGTATTGAAAGGTGGAGGCCTCACAAGGTATCCGGCGGTCAAACACTGGTATGCTATATGGGGGGCAGTTAGGGTTCATTGGGAATATACATGACTTTGCCAAATTGACCCCTAGGCAAGAGGCCAATTTGAACAAGTTTTAGATGTGTGCCACTGGCTCTATGCCCAGTTGGACATCTTTGACGTCCATAGGCACATTATATGCAAAAAAGGGATACAATGTATGCATCCCTGGCAGCAGGAATACCTCAAGTCTCTTCCAACTGGCGCAAATGATGGGCTAACGGCTCGATCACCAGTGCAAACAGTAGGGGTGAAAGTGGACACCCCTGCTACATACCCCATTGAATGGAGAAGAGGTCAAAGAAAAGTTGATCGATTTTGATCCTAGCTGACGGTTCAGAGTACAGTAATCTAATCAACTGCACCATTCTGCATGGCAAACCCACCTTCTGGAGTACTGCAAGCATGCAGCCCAATCAAGCATATCAAAGGCCTTTTTTAAGTCTAACACTAAGTAAGCGGAATATTGCCACTTTGGTGGTGACTCCTCTAGCAATCTATAAACTGGTGTAGATTGAGGGAGGTAGGCTGCCAGGCATGAAGCCAATCTGGTCAAAGTGAACCAGTGTGGGTATCTCGCCCAATAATTGAGTCACTAAAATCTTACTGAGAATCTTATAGTTGCTGCCAAGCATGGCCAGTGGTCTGTAAGAGGCAATATCGAGAGGATTGCAGCCCAGCTTAGTGCGGGAGCCTACGAGGGCCTCACGCATGGACATGGTTTACAGCCCTTCAGATAGTACTGAGTGTTATAGATCTGCCAGTGTTGGGGCCATAAGTTCATGTAGGTCTTATAGAATTCTATTGGCAGATCATTGAGGCCAGGGGTTTTACATGTTGTAGAATTGTGTATGGCTCTGCTTATTTCTTGCTACTTAATATCACTTTATAAAGTTTCAATGTGCTCAGTGGACACTACCAGCAGAGTCAAGCTGTGCATTAATTCAGTGATATGGGAATGCAGGGGAGGACTCTTGGGACAATACCTTAAGTGATACTGGTATGCTGTGATGCTTGTGTAAAGACAGATAGTGGTTACAGGGGTACTGGCTGTATCCTCCCTTCCTAGCCATGCCAGTAACCTCCCTGGCTTATCTGTTCCATGTGTCATAGCTAACTGTGCTTTGTAATTTAAGCACTGAGAAGATTCGATGTATTGTGCATGATGCTCTCTGGTAACCAAAAAAGCCTCACTGGCACCCCTCGCACTGCCAGCTACCATCACATTCCATTCCTGGTCACCAGATCTTGTTCTGTTTCACAATTCTCAACAACGGAAAGCATACAGAGCCCTCTATTTGTGGTCTTGAACGTGTCCAATAAGTGAACTAAGAGGATGCTGTGCCAGTGTTTTCAGCGAAGTACTGAACTGTAGTTTCATGGATGGTCTATCAGAAGGCCTGATCTTTCAGAGTGGAAGGCTGCAGTATCCAGTTTGGAACCAGTGAGATATATAAACCCCAGAGACTGTGGTCAGAAATGTTCTTTGAAATGTATTCTCCAAACAAAACATGGGTGGCTGACAAAGAAAGTGATCTAAAGCAAACATGGATATAGTGCAGGGGAAAGTAAAAGAAGAGCTTCATTACATCAGGGTTGATGGCTTTCTTAGCGTCAACTAACGACCAGAGAGATAATTACTGAGACAGGCACACAGCATTCCACATGGGGGGTGTAGAGAATTAAATCTGCCAGTATTTTACGCTTTTGGATCACCTAGTTTTGGATGTTTTACTGTGGGTGAGCCTCACAACTGGTGTCTCACCCACGGTAATCACAGAGTAAACAGACTGTGTGTTTATCACCAGTGTCCGCCTTTTAAGATAAGGTTGCTGCGACACAGCGAGGGTAAGGTTCACTTGGCTGATTACTCGTGAACATGTGTGCCCATCTCTTGGGACGTGGCCAGCCACGCAAGATGGTGGCCACAAATTAGCCCTGTTCCACATAAGAGTCTCAACACCTGAGCATGATCGCCACGATCCGTGTCCCTAAAGACTGGATATGCCTCTGAGTAGGGCAACTGAAAACTGAAGCGGCAGAAATAGCCTACAATGACCATCGTTGCCTAGATCCACGAGAGGCAGGGGCTGGCTGGGGCACCTGGGGCTCGGTCCCCCATGGACAACGCCCCCATAGAGCCCAGTGCAGCCCGAGACCTGTCACTGCGCCAGTCGGAAAACCGACTCGCGCCAGCAAAGTGGATTGGCCTGTAATAACTGGGCTCCTGTTGTGGCTGAGTGCTGGAGCATAACCAGAAGACGACGGGGCGCTAGCATGGGAGAGGAACCAAGTAGCATTCTTGTGGCCTCTACGAGGAAGCACTCGACCCTGGGGTATCGCAGATTAGGCCATGATGCATCTGCAGCTGTCCATACCATCACGGAGGACTACGGGCGGGACGTGATTCAAGCGTACCTTCTACCTGAAGTCGCTTTAGGGGGGGGTTGCGATAAGACTCCAGGCCTGTGGAGTGTTAACTACACCTGACCTGGCCCCTCGCATCTGCTGATACAAATTAAAATGCGGCCTTGGGAAATCAGCGTGGGCTGTGGACTGTAGGTGAAGAGATTGTACCTTATCCCTTTCACCACCTAACTGAGCCTCTGCCACTTGAGACAGTGAGGGGGAGGGGAATACCGCTGACTCTGATGACACACAGCACCCTCGGCAGTGCCCAATGAGAGACATAACCTGAAGTGACCAGGGTCACCTAAAATTACGGGCCGCACTGGCCTGCATTCCCAGAAAGAGACTTGCTTCTCGACCCAGCAGGGGTGCATGGTGCTGACCCTTTGCTGCACAATGCTTACAGTACTCAACCATGCACCAGCCTCTGAAATTGTTCTCTGTGACGGAGGTTCCCCTCAGAAGTCCCGTGCTACTGACCTAGAGGGATTTTCTGTGGGCACTGATGACTATTTGACAACACGCTGTGCAACAATCGGGGCTGCACCCCCACCAAATTCCAGTGGTGCTTGGACTGTTCGTGCTCCCTAGGCACCCTATTGAGTCAAGATGCTGAAGGAGAGGTGGGCCTCACCTTGGTAGCCTTCCATCGCACTTCAATAGCGAAACTCGAAAGAGTACTCAGACTTACCTACTCAGTGACGAGGGTCACAACCAATCCCAGAGCATCTGGGGTGCGTGATGTAGGCCCATCACTCGTAGCAGAGCCACCTTCTGGACTGCATGTGCCACCTTATACTCCTAGATGTTCTGTGGGGACCCAGGGTCCTGGCGGGTCCAGCGAGGCTATACTCAACACAGGATCCTCAACCATCCCTTATGAGAGAAATGATTAACCTACGAAGATGCTCAGATGCCAACCTATTGTCCCTCACACAGGTGCTTGCCGACTCAGCAAGGAGCATAAAGGGGGCACTGTCCCGAACCTGACGTAGTGTCAAGCTGAAGAAGCCAAAACCGTCCCTCCGGACTAAGGACTTGAGTCAACAAACTTGTTGGTGACATCTACTGAAGCAAAGCTGGACAAGACACTTGCTGCAATAGCGGACCATAAGCAGGGGCTCTGTGGCAGAGTTGACGCGGTTGCTATAGAGATGAGTCTGCTCAGAAATGACCAAAGAAAAGTTGCTGCCTGAGTCGATATCACCGAGCGTGCCATTACAAACCTCAGACCGGCGCTCTCAGAGCTTGAAGCTACAGTCGAAAAACTCACGGCCAACTTGCAGGAACTTAAAAACTGGGCTGATGACTCCAAAGATAGATTTAAACATAACAATATTTGGATAGTAGGTTTATCTGAAGGAGCAATGAGGAGTGGCTAATCTGGATCGTGGCTCCTGTCAAAGTGTCCCCACAATTCCTGCTTGAATGCACCCACAGAGTCCCAGCCCGGAAACCGCAAGTGGGTGCACCACACCTCAGCCCACAGTGGCAAGAGTGATGAATTACTGGCACAAAGAAGCCATACTCCAAGCAACCTGAGATGCTGGACCCATCCACTTTGAAAACGCGGAGATCTACCTCTTCCAGGATTACAACATGAAAGTCCAGCGTCGGAGGGCCTCGTTCCTAGGTGTGAAATTGAAACTCTGGTAGGCTGGTTTACGCAGTTCACTACTGTTCCCAGCAAAGCTAAAGATGATGGCAAACAACACCAGTTATTTCTGTACTGCACTCAGGTGCCTTGGACTGGGTACCGCAACGTGATTTTGATGGTGGCTTCCCACTCTCACCTCCCACAGCGTCCAGTGATGATAGACTGGGAAGAACGGGCAGGTGTAGGCATCTCCAAAAACAGGGCCTGTCCACCACTACATGCTTATGGACGGGGAGGCTTCTTCCACAATCGAAACCCGCTGACAACACCCTCTCAGAGGCAGAATCTCACACCTCACAAAGTATCACAGCGTCCCTGGTCCTTCCCGGGGCTACTCCTCAAATTGCTGAAAATATGATATGACTGTTCTGAACTACACTAGTCACTGCCATGCCTGCCGTCTGGTAATGCTTTTCCTACATTTGCTATAGCATCCTGTAAGTTTCTCTTTTTTCTAACCTCCCTTAAACAGGCTTTAGCCCAGCCTCAGGTAATGGTTCTCTAGACCGTGTAAGAGGGGGGGTGATGGACCACCTTCTGCACGCCACTCCCCAAGTATTAAGTAAGAGACAACCAGCCCTCATTAAAGTGATGACAAGGGTCTCCCTGGACTCTTCCTCCTCATTCTCCCCTTATTCTAGTGGAGCTCGATAGCTGTGAGTCGGCTTCAGCTGGCCATATGAATCATCACCCCTCTAAGTTCTACACCGAAACCTTGCTGCCATTTGTAAGAGAGCGACAGAGCTTCCCATTCATTGTACTGTTTGTTCACGGTTTGGGTATTTCCCCATTGGGATCCACCCTGGATTGGGAGTTTAAGGGGTTTCTGTTAGTTTCGATACACAGATCACACATTAGAATCAAGTCCAGTAATCTATGATGTTCATTTCCATGGTCTGCTATGCACCAGCAACCCCAATGGTGCTTTTCTCCCGATCACAATTTCTGGTATTAGCCTGTTCCCGCCCATCCCCTACCCATCTCCCCTTTACACCACTTGGTCATGTCCTGAACTGGATTACTAACCTGGAATCTGTGGGGAATGGGTATGACATGCAAGTGTCATGCAGTGCAGCAATACATCAGGAGACAGTGAGTGCAGATAGCACTTCTACAAGAAACCCACATGGCAAAGGGTGAGGAGAATCGCCTACAGGAGCGCTGGCAGGGGTAATGTTACTGCACAACTTGCTCAGGTTTTACTACAGGCATGCTTATTTGGATCTGGCCAGGGGTCCCCTTTCAGCACACAGCAGTGGAGGTCAACCCTAAGGGACAATACTTAATGGTCCAGTGCCCCTTGACTGTAGGACCATGCTCTTAGAGAGTATATATGCAACAAACACAGTGCAGCCAGCATTCCTAACGCATCTCACTGTCACCCTAACCCTATGGGCATATGCGCCTTGGATTACTGGAAGTGATTTCAATACAGTACTTGACCCACAGCTGGATAGAACACATCCCCTAGTACCCTCCTCCCAAATGGTGATGTAATCCTGACTACTGTGTTTCTTTCACAAGCTCTCCATACACATCCCAAGATCCACCTTTCATGCTCTACTTGTGGCTCTAGGAAGTTTCATATTGAACAAACGCAGGGGACAGGTGGTATTACACAAACTACCGGCAGACAAGGGGGGCTTAGGAGTGCCAAATTTTGAACATTATTATTTGGTGGTGCAACTACAATGGCCTGTGAGGTGGCTGGCGGGGTGGAAAACGGAGGAGGTGGAATCCACGATAGTGACTAAGGTGAAGGCAATAATCGGTAAAGCATTGTTTCAACATGTGATACTCCTCAGAGAGACTAACAACCTGGTGTGAATAGTGCAGGATAGCTACAGAAGGAACCTGTGCCTTATGCTAGGCACTACACCATACTCTGATTTGGTGATGGTAGCAGATGAAGGCAGATTTGTAGGCGATCTTGTTGATGATGCCCTGATTTTGTCTCTATCTGCTTTCAAGTTGCTTACAGTGGAGTTTGGTGAGCCCAAGTTCTTCCATTTACTAGCTGGCTTGTTCTTGTGGGTTTGAAAGGAACCAGGGTGTCTGTGCAGGCAGTGATGCAGTTTTTGAATCTGGGGATAGCGCAGGAAAACTTAAATTCAGTGTTGAGCAGTGCTCAGCGGTGGGACTGGGATTCAGGGTGTAGAGGGTGGAGTAGCGATATGGCGGGGTAGGAGGACAAGGGGTCCTGGCACAGGGTGCGGACAGGCTTTCCTTTGGTGTGCCAGTGGCATGCCTACTGCACACGTCCTCTGTGTGTGTTAATGCTGCAACTGCAATTAAGTGAATATAGTTTTGACAGGAAACCAGTGAAGTCACTTCCTGTGCCAATGAACAATGAGAAATCCAGTAATGTCTCTTATGTGCAGATGGATGATGGGAATTCCAGTGATGTCACTTCCTGCGCAGATGGATAACGGAATTCATATACAAAGCCATCAGGTCCTTTCCAAGGACAAATATGGAGTCTGAAAACCTAGAAATTAATCACAAACATATGATTCAGGGGATAGGACAAAAATGCATAGAATACTACTACAAGGGTATGCACTTCTCACAATAGACATACATGTTCCAGAATGCTAAAGATACATCATTCCGGATGACAAAGTAAAGAGGCCTCCCTAAAATAGGATGGGACTGTCCTCCCTCTATACCTCAAAAACTCCCTCCCCAATATCCCCTCAATGCAATAATCCATACATTGGTGAGCATGGGGCTTCTAGCCCACAAAGCACTGAAGACAGATGCGAGGCTCCACAAACATGAATCCATGTTGGCTAATACAGCCATCCGAATAGGGGGAAACAATTCTACAATGTAACACATGGAAAATAGTAGGAATTCCCTACCTATTCAGTAGTGATGAGTGAACTAAAAGCTTTCCTATCGATCCAGGACAACTTCAAGCTCCCAACATCCAAGTACTACCGCAATGTTACTGTCCAGAAACATATAAAGGTGTAAATTCTCTGACAGCAATGCCCCCCGCCTACGGCTTTTGAGAAATGTGTATAGTCCCCATATGATGGAGACATGAGGATGACAGACGTCTGCCTCTGTAATTGGGCAACGCAGATCCTGAAGGTAAATGATTGGTTAGGAGTGGGGTGGGGATAAGGTGGCATGACCCTGACTTCTGTCTGGAGTTAGCCAGGAAGAACCGAGAGGTGATTGTGGGGCTGCTATATGGAAACTCCATTCCATGTGCCGTCCCCAAAATCACAAGGCCCTGCTCAGTTGCAGATCAGCACTGAGGTGGGTAGGGTGGGCTAGGGAACTCATGCGTAAGCCCTTCTGGGGCAGGGCAGCTGGTTGCAACATATGGTGACCCTTGAGGGCTTTAGGAGCTGGTATCTTATTGGTGTATTAAAATATGGTGACCTATGTCACTGAACACAAGTGAAATAACTTACAGCACTACAAGATGACTTTGAACTACGTATGCCACAATTCTTTCAACACCTGCAGGTACGTCATGCACTCCTGTCCCACTGCTCCTCCCTTGAAATGCTACCAGGGTATAGTCCACTGGAGGCTAAGGCCCTATGGAACACACTGGGGTAGGAGTGGTATCACAAATAAATACATCTCTGGTGATAAATTTGCCTGACCTCCTACGGACTCTGAGAACGAGAGGATAATTCTGGGTAGGACCACTGGACGACAGTGACTGGAGGGACGTATGTATGTACCAGAGGATTCCAGTAATTTCCACATGGCATCTCCTTATCCAATTAAACTTCCTACACATATCCTACCTTACTTCTCTACGCTAATGGCACACAAATAAACTCCCAATACCCATCTGTTTGCGTCGTCTAGAGATGCAAAGTGTTTTTTTCTCCAGATTGTCTGGAATTGTCCAGTTACCACTAGCCACTGGTGGAGGATCTTTGACACCATATCAAGAGTTCTCGGAGGGGCCTGGTAACACTTTCCTTGAGTGGCATTGCTCGGTATTCTGGAGGATGTGGGAGGGGGGGGAGTACAGGTGACCTTACTGTGATGGGGATTGATACCTTACTTGCTGACTTAGACATTGCCAAATGTTCGACTACTGGGAATCCGCCAAGGGTGGACACGTGGGGAGTAGCGATGAACTGGTGGGCCAAATTGGAGAAAGCCATACATGCAGCTAGATCCAGCCCACATAAACACAACAAAATCTGGGGCAAGTGGTGGGCTTATTGCGATCTGAACTAATTATATTTGGACTTTTGCTCACATAATGCTCAAAACGGGTAAGGCAGCAGAGTGTCTTTACTTATGTTTGCCTGTTGTTGTGTAAGCATCATAAAATCAATAACATCTTTTTTTTATTAAAAAAGAGGTGTAAAGTCAGGCCTCGCCAAGACATTAGTGAACCGATTTTGCTCGAAACCCTTGCGTGACCAGTTATGGAAGGAACGGCAAACATATCTTGATTATGGTTTTGCATACATAAGTGAAGTCTGTTTGAAATTCAATCAATTTAAGATACTCCATAGCTTGTACTGCACTCCACAGAAGTTGGCAGAGGCAGGACTGACTGGAGATTCATTTGGAGGTGCCAGCAGTCCGGCTGCAACGTGTTGCACATCTGTGGAGTTGTCTAATCCTGCCCGGATACTGGACGTCAATGTGGAGTACCCTGACTGAATCGTTGGATCAACCTTTAGCACCATATAACAGGTTAGCCTTACTGCACGATACCACTGATCTACCAATGGGATTCTCATGTTACAGGTGATAGCTATCGACTGCCCTTGCTGCAGTATGTATGCTAAGACACTGGTGCACACCTAGTCCTCTGATACACGAAGTCTCGCTCATCACGATGCAGAAAACGGCTTCATATGAGCTAATTATACACAGAATACAAGACAGGGTGTCTGCATTCCTTGAAATGTGGTAACGCTTCTTAGAGAATAAAACGGAACATGTCGGACATAAACAACATCACTTATTATAGTTTAACACTTTATGGTTCCATAGAACTCTAATTTACCTCCAAAAAAGGAATCCTAAGCAGATCAAAATAGTGACACTACAACAACCAACAGACCCAATAGAAAAAATTATAAACACGTGGAATAAGGCCACTTTGTTTACAAAACTCAAATCGTAGCTGGAATTAATATGGGCCAGATAATTTAATATATATTTAGTAAAATAATTACAATTTTATGACAAGACTGGAGGCTCCTATTATGCGTTTCTTTTCTCGCTTTAATAAACAGCAGCAGTCAAGAAGAAACTACAAATCCCATAAAGCTAACACAGACAGCCAATGGGATTAAAAACGTAGTACAATACATCTTAACCAATAGAAATACCCCCATGCCATTGTGATGTCATTTGACTGCAAGCAGCCCTCTTTTCTTGCTGCTGCAGTCCAGATAAGTTCACCATTTCTTTCCTCTCATGTCGTTTTTATTTAATTTCAACAGTTGGTTTAAATATTTTATATAATTGTTGGTTTCATATTATGTGGACGGCAAGTTGCCGCATTTGCTTCATTAAGCGCTTTCCTCGCGCTCGCGTTCGTTTTCCTGGCTGCAGGTAGCAACCCCGCTTGCTCTAGAGCCAGAAAAACAAACAGTTCAGTGCGCGCCGCGCGCACAGCGTTTTCACAGCGTTTTCCCTCGCGTTAGGAAATAACCGTTATTCGGTTTTCCTGACGCGAGGAGGTCATTCGTTTTAGACGCGCTTCCTCACCTTCTGGCCACATTTTCTACTCGTCGTCCGGCTCTGATACACAACGCTTGACAGAGGTTTTCTCCTCTGCAGCCGGCAACTCTTTCCTTTACCCCGCCCTGGGGAAGGAGAAGTTTCCTGTTTCTCTTTATTGTTCTCCACAGTTAACCCCCGGTTGCCTGACTGTTTATCCTTCAAGGATAATTATCATTCCTCTGAGTTTTCTTTCTTTGGGAATTTCTTTCTTTTATTTAATTTTACTTAACATGGAACCTAATACCTCTTCTGTGGAACAGGGTGTTCCCAGTGATATAGAGGATATAAGAAATGAACTCCGGAATTTTATTAAGAGTTCTGTTCAACAGGCAATGGCGTCCTCAATGCAAAAATTATCAAAAAATTTGGAATCAAATTTTTCTAATTTTTTATCCAAATCTTCGGCCCAGACTGCGGGGGAATGCAGTCAACGCCTGCCAGCCAACCCCACGAGTTTGGCACAAAAGGAGAGTGAGTCAGAGGACCCGGTTCCTCATAAGGCTCCTGCCAAGGAGTATAACAATATGGCTCCTAGACCCTCTCTGAAACGAAAAGCTAAACAACGGAATGTATAACTTCCCATTCCCACGGCCTCCACTCCAGATGAGGACATTCCAGATGTTGATTCAGACTACTATGTCTCTGACAAAGAAGATAATGATTCCTTTTCTGCTCCTCCACCAAAGAAACCTAAAGTTCCCTCTGTTTCCCCTCCTCTTTTCGATGCAGAAGGCTTTCCCATGTTCGATCCCTCCCACATACTCCATCCTAATTCGACGGAATGGTTCCCTGCTGACCATGTGGGTCGTTATGTGGCTCAGAAATTATTCTCACCCCTAGACAAACAAACCAGAGCCAAGCTCAAGTCGGAATGTCCACGCCCTGTGCTTCCGCATAAGGCTACTACTACTCCATCCATTGACCAGCAGATGTTAACCTTTTTTTACCAAACAGGGCAAGGACCCTCGTAAAGGGGTAGATAAAGCTTGGTCATCCTGCCAGGACAAGTTGTTGGACGTCATTGGTCCACTTACAAGAATCTTTGATATGGTTGAGACGGCCAGGTTGGATGGTACTTTTTTAGATCCAGAGGAACTATCCTTGTGGGTTCAACGTTGTTTTTATCTACTGGGGAATGCTAATTCCTCTCTTATTCATGAGAGACGGAAGGGCCTCCTTATCAAATTAGACCCTAAACTAATTAATGTGGCAACGGTTCAACCTCAAATCCACACGGAGGGACAACTTTTTGGGGAGTCTTTCATAAAGGACCTCAGCAAATATGTAGCCACATTCACCTCTTTGGATAAAGCACAACAGTCCATGAGGAAAATGTTCAACCAACCGGTTTTTGCCAAGGCCTGTAGAGGCAGGGGCCGCTTTACCGGCCGAGGTTCTGCCAACCAAGGCTCCAGAGGTTACTACAGTTCTTATCAGCAAGACCTCAGACCACAATTCTACCCCCAGCGCGGCAGAGGTTACCGTTCCAGGTCCTTCAGACATTCTAAAGCCTCCAACCCAACAGGTAAGCCCTCAAGTTGATTTCTTTCCAACAGGGGGTCGCATTTTCCATTTTCTTTCAAATTGGTTAACAATTACCACGGATGTGTGGGTTCTAAACACTGTACAAGGTTACAAAATAGAGCTTTATTCTACTCCGGTGCAAACATTTTTCACTCCTCCTCCCCAATTTTCCACAGAAATGAACCATCTAATATCTCTCGAGGTAAATTCTCTCTTACAAAAACAAGCGATTTCAATCACTCAAACTCATCCTTTGGGTTTTACCAGCCCAATTTTTCTAGCTCAAAAGAAGAACAAAAAGATGCGTCCGGTCATCAATCTAAAACATTTCAATCGGTTTGTGGTATACCAGCATTTAAAAATGGAGACAATTCTTCACCTCAGAGATATACTTCTTCGAAACGACTGGATGGTCAGACTGGATCTACAGGACGCCTATTTAGTGGTTCCTGTACATCCGGACTTCAGGAAATTCCTTCGGTTCCACTGGCTCGACCAAACTTATCACTTTATCTCTCTGCCCTTCGGTCTATCGTCTGCCCCTTGGTGCTTCACCAAGCTCTTGAAGCCCGTTGTGGCTTTTCTAAGTTCCCAGGGCATAAGGCTCTTAATTTACTTAGACGATATCCTCATTTTAAGTCAGTCTCCTCAAACTCTTCTACTCCACTTACAAACAACCTGCTCTCTTTTAGAAGATTTAGGTTTCATAATAAACAGAGAAAAATCTCTCCTAATACCACCTCAAATCATAGAATTCTTGTGATTTCAGATCAATTCCATTTCAGCTACCCTTCTTCTACCTACGACAAAAAAATAAAATCCATAAAGTCAGAAATTCTACAAATTCTTCGCAGCTCTCTCATCTCTCTCAGGACATTAGCTCGAATAGTAGGCCTGCTGTCCTCTTCTATCCAGGCAATCTTTCCAGGTCCTCTTCATTACGGCTCACTTCAAAGACTGAAGATTCAACACTTGAGGAAGGGACTATCGTATTCCGACCTCGTTCCCTTAGACTCGCACAGAGCTTCAGTGGTGGATAGACCATTTAGACGCTTGGAACGGGAAAAGTATATTTCCATCAGCCCCAGATCTTGTGTTAGAATCCGATGCAAGTCGTCTAGGTTGGGGGGCCCGGTATGGTCCCATCTCGACTGGAGGTACATGGTCAACCGAGGAGTCCAAATTGCACATCAATTGTTTAGAGATGCTTGCCTGCTCCTTTGCAATCAGAAGCCTGGCAAAACACAAAGTGCATTGTGCAATCCTTCTCAGGATGGACAATATCTCTGCAGTCAGATACATAAATCATCTTGGAGGCACAAAATCCAAACCTCTGGCGGATTTAGCCAAGAGTTTTTGGGAGTTTTGCCTTTCAAACCATCTTTCAGTTCATGCAGAGTACCTCCCAGGAGCTCTCAATTCAGTGGCAGATTGGCATTCTCGTCATCTCCGAGACTCCAGCGATTGGAGAATTCACCTTTCAGTTTTCCACAACATACAATCATTATGGGGTCCGTTCTCCATAGACCTTTTCGCATCTCGTCTGAACACACAGCTTCCTCAATTTTACAGCTGGCGTCCAGATCCCTTAGCCTTGGCATCAGATGCTTTCTTACAAGGTTGGTCTCATTCCCTCAATTATGCCTTTCCCCCTTTTATCATGATCAACAGGGTCCTAGCACACGCCAGACGTCAGCATGCCTCTCTCATTCTCATAGTCCAGTTTTGGCAATCCCAAGTATGGTTCCGTATCCTGCTGGAACTCTCCGTGGATTTTCCCTTGCTAATTCCGTCCTTCCAGACTTACTGCTAGACCTTCCTCACCCCCTCATTGTGGACAATATCCTCACTTTATCCACCTGGAAGATCTCAGGAATTCCCAATCTTTCCCTGTAATTTCGTCAGAGGCTTCCCAATACATCTCAAACTCCTGGGCCCTTGGTACCAAGAAAGCCTACAAGGCAGCCTGGTCTTTATGGGACGGCTGGTGTTTGGGAAGGCATGTTGATCCCTTTTCAGCAGATGTAATTTTTGAAGTCAATTTCTTGGCCGCAGAAGTAAAGGTAAAGCTTTCTGCACTATTAACCTTTATAGGTCAGCTATTTCTTCTAATCATATCCATGTCAATGGAAAACCGATAGGTGAACATCCGTTGGTATGCTGATTACAAAAGGGAGTAAAATTTTCCAAACCTCCTCTACCAAAGTATAATCAATTGTGGGACGTTAACGTTGTTCTAAAATATTTGATTTCTTTGCCAGACAATCCTATTTTATCACTAAAAATGTTATCTGCTAAATTAACAATCTTATTATGTTTAGTTTCCATTAAACGTTTATCGGATGTAAAAGCATTGGATGTAAAAGCACTGGACGTCTCCAACCAGCAATTCACCCCTTCGGGGGTGCTGTTCTCGGTTGTACGACGTACCAAGACCAGTTTATTGTCAGTTTTTTATCCTTATTTCCCGCAACATCCGAAATTATGTGTTGGCCAATGTCTCAAAGTTTATGAGCAAAAAACTGCAGATTTGAGAACATCCTCCTCCCAACTTCTTATCTCTTTCAGGAAACCCTATAACCCGGTTTCGTCTGCTACTTTAGCTCGTTGGGTTAGATGGATTATGTCTTTAGCGGGTATTGATATTTCCAGATTTGGAGCTCATTCTGCCAGAGGGGCTATGGCTTCCAAAGCCTTCTGGGCAGGCTCTCGTTTAGAGGATATTCTAAAATCTGCAGACTGGTCTAATGATAATACCTTTAGAGTTTTTTATTGCAAACCTGTTGATGATGTTTCCCTGAATGTAATTAATATGCTTTAAACTCGCATAATAGGAGCCTCCGGTCTTGTCATAAAATGTAGATTTTCCTAGTTTATGACGGAAAGTCTTAATTTTATTAAAGACACGGAGGCGAGTATTATCCCACCTCTGGTATAAACATTGTTTTCTCCCTCCCTTTCTTCCAGCTCCAGTTCCGGCCACTCAACCAGCGTCCTAGTGGGACCTCCTCGCATCATTTGAATTCTCCGCCCATTGCAAGTTCGGGATCGTATTCTCCTGACTTAATGGAACACTCCTTCCTCTGTAGGATTTTGGACTTTTGTTCTGACGTTTTTGCTTTTCTTATGGAATTGTTTATTCTTTGTTCTCTATTCCCGTTATTCTTCAATAATTGACTTTATTCACAAGAAAAGAAGGCTGCTTGCAGTCAAGTGACATCACAATGTCATGGGGGTATTTCTATTGGTTAAGATGTATTGTACTACTTTTTTAATCCCATTGGCTGTCTGTGTTAGCCTTATGGGATTTGTAATTTCTTCTTGACTGCTGCTGTTTATTAAAGCGAGAAAAGAAACGCATAATACTCACCTCCGTGTCTGTAATAAAATTAAGACTTTCCATCATAAACTAGTAAAATCTACATTATCCGTAGGATCATATCTGTTGGCGTGTTTCCCGTGTTACTCATTGGAAACTGGTAGGTTCTAAACAGTTGCGATGGAAAGAAAGATGGGAATGGGAGATGGAAACGTGAAGTATGACCTTTGAACTTTGCAGCTCAAAATCCTGTTCTGATGATCCTACTCTCTCTTGATACTGTGGCGATAATCGACCCCAACTTAATTATTTGTGTTTAATAAATCTATATGAAGTTACGTTATATTACACTAAGCAATAGAAAGCTCAAAACTTTACCCTCGATTGCTGTATTAGGTTTTTTGTACTATCAATATATGTTGATGAGGGACGTATGGACTGTGTTGCAAAATATATAGGCGGTCCTTACAACATTGACGGTAAAAGCCGCTTACCGCCGTGCAGAAGACCTCCAACACACCGCCGCGTAATTCCGCCACAGCTATTATGACCCACATGTCGGAATCTGCCAAAATTCAGAAACCCACAGAAGTCCGCCACACCAAAGGTCAGTGATAAACTGGCGAAAACAAAACCTCCACCGTCACGCCCACAGAAATACGCCCACACTATCACAACACACGAATCCACGCGGCGGTCTTGCAACAGTGGTATTCCATTGGCGGTACACACCACCACGCTCAAATTACACACACATTTACAAAACACTACCAAATTGGACAATTGCAAATACACACACCTGATAAACATACACACACCACTCCCACACACCCACACCACTATAAAACACACACCCACATCACCCACAAACCCCCACGACAAAAAATTCCGAAAGAAGGCCAGCGAGAGAGCACCAGCAAGAACACTAGCAACCAAAGGCACACAACTCCATCACCCACAGAACTTCCATGCACCTCACACAACACACCACTACATATCAGCACACATATCACCACACACTCCACCCCACACATCACCTACACCACCCCATTGCACGGCAAAGACACCCCAGGTTCTCGGAGGAGGAGCTCAGGGTCATGGTGGAGGAAATCGTCCGGGTAGAGCCACAGCTATTCGGATCACAGGTGCAGCACACCTCCATTGCAAGGAAGATGGAGCTATGGCGAAGAATAGTGGACAGGGTCAACGCAGTGGGACAGCACCCAAAAAATTGGGAGGACATCAGGAAGAGGTGGAACGACCTACGGGGGAAGGTGCGTTCCGTGGTCTCAAGACACCACCTGGCGGTTCAGCGGACTGGCGGCGGAGCCCCACCTCCTCCCCCACAACTAACAACATGGGAGGAGCAGGTCTTGGAGATTCTGCATCCTGAGGGCCTAGCAGGAGTAGGTGGAGGAATGGACTCTGGTAAGTCAAATCTTAACTATTACAAACCCCACCCTACCTGCATGCTATCACATACCCCCACCCTCACCCTCACCCCCAGCACCCCAACTCCTCACATATGTCCCAATATCACAAACCACCCATCCCAACACAGATATAATAACCATCCTTTTATACCCCTGCAGTACCCCTACACAACGTCACCGGACAGGAGGGTCCACACATGTCCACACAACCAACAGAAGAGGCCCACAGTGATGACAGCACCTCTGTCCAACTGGATCTAGATGACCAGCCCGGCCCATTGGGGACCTCGGGAAAGTCGGTTCCCATCACCCAGTCACAGGCCACTACAGACCTTCCACCCTCTGGAAACACCAGCACAGTGCCCACCCAGCGGGCCCACACCTCCGTCCCCAGGACCCATAAATCAGCTGTGTGTCCACCACTACAGGGAACCCAGGATAACCCACCACCCCAACAACAACAGGGACCTGGGGGCAGTGGTAGTGGGCACATGGTCCAGGGGACGGAGGCCCAGGAACACAGGGGAACTGGGAGGGCTACGGTGCGACAGGGGGCGGACAGGCCAAGGGAACCCACTCTCCACGAGGCCCTCTCCTTCATCATGGGAGCCTACCACCACTCCCAGGAGACGATGGCAACGGTACTGGCAAAGTTTCAGGAGACCCAGCGCCTGCAGGAGGAATAGTATATGGGCTTCAGGGAGGAACTCAGAACCATCAGCTCCACCCTGGGCACCATTGTAGGGGTGCTGATGGAAATACACAACACCAGGAGGGACACTGTGGCACTACAAGGTGCTCCTGACACTAGCATGGGCGATGAACTGCCCACCACCTCCGCTGGAGCTAGTGGACAGGACACCCCGCCACAGGACCACCACACCAGCACCCCACACCCTGCAGAGGGAGAACCACCCCGCAAACGGTCCCTGAGATCCAGGACAAAGACAGAGCACGATGCCAGACCCCCACCAAGAAATTAGACCACCCTGATTGTCATCCTACTGTCCCACTTTGTCACCCTGTCCATACTGAAACTGCCCCAGCTCCACTTCCTATGCCCATATGGGCAATGCACCTGTGAGACTAATAGACTGGACTCTGCCATGGACATTCCTCCGCCATCACCCCTCACCATTTCACTACCCCCTCCAATATTGAGCACTTAAATAAACACACTTAAAGCACAAAACAATCTGGAGTCTGTCTGTGATTTGGAAATAGTGTATTAGTAATTACAGTGACAAAATGCTCTTTCAAGTTTAATGTCAACATACCTATGTCACACAGCTCTAGTCCACGAGGAATCTAAGCAGATGTCACACAGTGAGACCCACATCTGTGAAATCGTAAGGGAAAGTGACAACTCAGTGACCATACACTGGGTGAAAACGACACACAGTAGAGAGGTAGTAGTGTTAAAGTACATGTAGTAGGCAGGTTTGTATTTTTACCTGTGTCTCACTGGAAATATTGCTGGATCACTGAGTCCCTGTTGTCATTGTCTTCTTCCCCTGCTTCCTCGTCTTCAGTGTCCACAGGCTCCACAGCTGCAACAACACCGCCATCTGGACCATTCTCCTGCAGAAAAGGCACCTCTCGTCGCAAAGCCAAGTTATGAAGCATACAGCAGGCCACGATGATCTGGCACACCTTCTTTGGTGAGTAGAATAGGGATCCACCTGTCATATGGAGGCACCTGAACCTGGCCTTCAGGAGGCCGAAGGTCCGCTCGATCACTCTCCTAGTTCGCCAATGGGCCTCATTGTAGCGGTCCTCTGCCCTTGTCCTGGGATTCCTCACTGGGGTCAGTAGCCAGGACAGGTTGGGGTAACCAGAGTCACCTGCAAATGGTGAGGGACAACTGTTAGACACGCACTAGCCTGGAGGGATATCCCCAGACCCAGACAACCATTCCCACTGACTTGCTTCCAGGTGCTCACCTAATAGCCACACACGGTGCCTCTGGAGTTGACCCATCACATAAGGGATGCTGCTATTCCACAGGATGTAGGCGTCATACACTGAGCCAGGGAACTTGGCATTCACATGGGAGATGTACTGGTCTGCCAAACATGCCATCTGTACATTCATAGAATGATAACTCTTCCGGTTTTTGGACACCTGTTCACTCCTGTGGGGGGGATCAAAGCCACATGTGTCCCATCAATGGCACCTATGATGTTGGGGATGTGTCCCAGGGCATAGAAATCCCCTTTCACTGTAGGCAAATCCTCCACCTGAGGGAAAACAATGTAGCTCCGCATGTGTTTCAGAAGGGCAGACAACACTCTGGACATTACGTTGGAAAACATAGGCTAGGACATCCCTGATGCCATGGCCACTGTTGTCTGAAAGGAACCACTTGCAAGGAAATGGAGCACTGACAGCACCTGCACTTGAGGGGGGATTGCTGTGGGATGGCGGATTGCTGACATCAGGTCTGGCTCCAACTGGGTACACAGGTCCTGGATTGTGGCACGGTCAAGCCTGTATGTGATAATCAAATGTCGCTCCTCCATTGTCAACAGGTCCACCAACGGTCGGTACACCGGAGGATGCCGCCATCTCCTCACATGTCCCAGCGGGCGGTGCCTATGAAAGACAACAGCGAGCACAGAGTCAAACAACTCAGAGGTACGTACCCACAGTTTACACAGAACACCTATCATACAAAAAAGGTGGCCTGTATGTGTGTTGAGTCTAGGCCTAGGTATGAGTGGCGCAGTTGGAAATGAAGCCATGTGGGCCCCTGACATGGCGGCTGCCTGACCTGTAAAGTGGGACAATGGGATGTGAGGTAACTGCGCTGGCGTTGTACACTGTCACGGTAGGCGGTTGAAGACCGCGGTGCACTGCTGCATTGGTTAACATTGGACCCTATGGGTCCCAAGAGCCAATGGCGATGTACGCCGGCGGTGATGGTACGCACCGCCGCGGACGTGACCGCCATTTTCTATCACTTCAATCACTCGATACCTGATCTTCGACAGGAGAGGACCTACACTGCAAGTGCTGCTGTGACCTCGGTCTTGACGAGACAATGGCTCGAGTGTCTTGGGAAAGGGCCCCTGCCTTCACATCGGAGGAGTTGGAGAAACTCGTGGATGGGGGTCCTCCCCCAGTACAAGCTACTCTACGGTCCTCCAGACAAACAGGTAAGTACACTGGGAGCATGCTGTATGGGCTATGCCTGTGTGGAGAGGGCTGGATGTAAGAAGGAAGGGGGGAGAGTGCTGCGTGCATGAAAGACGGTGAATGCATGTTCCACATGGCAAGGGTAGGGATTGGGGCCAATCACTTAGACGGTGCAGTTGGTAATAACTTCTCTTTTTCCCCTGTACATTTCATGTAGGTCAGCGCCAACCAGAAGAAACATATTTGGCGTGCCATCGCCAAGGACGTCCGGACCCTGGGGGTCTACCACAGACAGAGCACCCACTGGCGGAAAAGATGGGAGGACATTCGCCGCTGGAGCAAGAAGATGGCGGAGGCTCAGCTGGGGATGGCCTCCCGACGTGTGAGAGGTGCCCGTCGCACCATGACCCCCCTGATGTTCAGGATCCTGGCGGTGGCCTACCCGGAGTTGGATGTGCTTTGCTGTATTGGCCTGCAGTTGCTGCTTCTGCCTTAAAGAGGGCAAAGACTGGACGTTACTATGTATCCTGCTTGTGAAGTTTCTCCAAGGGCTTGAAGTAGAGCTTGCCTCCTGTTGGAAGTCTCAGTGATATCAAAGACTTGAGCTTCATCTGCCTACAGCACTGGGAACTGTGTTTTGTGCTTGCAACAGAAGAAAAACCACCACAACACCACTGCCTTCACTGTGACCTGACGACGCACGGAGCCGTGCCCAATGTGGCACCGCAAACCTGGTCTCACTGCCGCCGCCATCTGATGCCGTCACCGAACCGCTGCTTGCACTGTGACCTGTGGGCCACGCACACTGCATCCCCTTGCTCACACCGCAGCCTTGGTATCCCCGACGCCGCCATTCTATGCTGATGGCGACGCCTCTGCCTGCACCGTGGCCTGAGGACACCAGTCTTGAGGTACACAAAGCAACGTTTGTCCCGCACCGCAGCCCCGGTCCATGACATCAGCACCATCGACTCCAGCATTGTCATCAGAAGCCCCTTTCTGCACCGCGACCCGTGGGCGCTGCACCGAGCTGGCCCGCATTGTACCGCCGCCATAGGCATAACTATGACAGCCTCTTCAGCAACAACGACGATGCTGCCTACACCATGACCTGGAGACACCACATGTCGCACCACCCCACCCCACTTCACACCACAGCCCTGGTCTCACCGATGCCGCAGGACGCCTTCACCAAGCCGCTGACTGGACCGTAATCTGTGGGCACCGCACATCGCACCGTCCCACTTCCAACGCAGCCTCGACACCATCAACGCCAGCATTCCTGACTTCGTCATCGACCTGGAGTTCAATCTGCAACGCGTGTTACTTCAAGGCCTCCACGACCTCCGCACCCACCTCCGGAACCAACGCCAGCAACACCACACTCCAGATCTCATTCCAAGGATCAAGACTCCTTGCATTTCCAAGGTACTGTTTGTGGGTCTTCCCAGCACCGTAGTTGGTCGGCGATGCTGCAGTCGTCCTGTACTGTTTGATTTGTTGTTCACAATGCCACAATAGCCCCAGATGGAGCAATCAACTTCATGGAATGGTATTTTTAAGTTAATTCTAGCACAATTCATATCTTTATTATTTTATGTTGGATTTTACTCGTTTTGGTCTTGTTTTACACCAATAAATATTGGCTATTTTTCTAAACCTGGTGTGGTGTCCTTTTGTAGAGTTTTCACGGTATTACTGTGTGTTATGTGCAAATGCTTTACACATTGCCTCTGACATAAGCCTGACTGCTCGTGCCAAGCTACCAGGGGGTTGAGCAGGGGTTATCTGAGCTGAGTATCTCCCTTGTCCTCACTAGAGTAAGGGTCCCTATTTGAACAGAGTGCAAATCGACTGCCAATTAGAAACCCCATTTCTAACAATCCCTAGTTCTACCCAAGGAAAAGCACAACACAGGAACCCCTAGTCATATATTATGTGAAAGCCCAAATTAATCAGCTGAGCAGGATCAAGTATTCCCAGCAGACGCTTCCGCAGCCAACGTTGATGCTGAAGCAGTTTCCAATAACTTAGTAATTTCATCACCATTTACACATTTAGAACATAGCAACTAGTGCATCTCACTCACCCTGGTGGAAGCAGATCCTTTCAGTCCAACCTTCACCGATGTTCAAAAGGCAACAGATATCATGGCCTTTGTGTCTCTAACCAAACCAAAAATAGAGGGTGCAGACACACTGAAGATAACGCCAAGCAAGAATTCTGTCAGAGAAAGTACAAAGACCACAAATGGCCCAGGAGTCCATCCTATCAATTTATCAGAAAGATAGGACAGAGTCCAACTCACCTCCTTTAATTCCACATGGCAAACTCTCTTAAGCTCCATTCAAGCAACAGTCAGTGCCCCCAACCACCATTCGTACAAAATGGACATTCAAGTCAATCTACTTAATACGCTTTCGTTTTTTGTAGCAGGCATAGTTAATGAGCTAAAGCAATTTAACATCCTCATCACCAAAGCTCAGTCGAACAAAGGCATCAATCAGGAACACTGTGCATGCTCACCATCTTGGAAAACCTGACCTCTCTCCCATCAATTATAAACGTTCTACTGGTGGAAGTGAAACAGATGTCCTTAAACAAGACCCTGCACCATCGTGCAAAACCAATAGATCCAAGAAGTTAAGCGCAGTGTTCCCACACAATTATGTATAATCAGCGTTTGAACTAAGGAGGCTCAAGTCCTGCTTAATCCAATAATATAATTATCTGTGACCGAAGAAGAACCTCAGGGACATTGGTAAAATCATTATCGCAAACTATTTCATCATACCAATTAACAATGAACGTCTAGGATCACCAGTCAGGAAAGTATCTGTGTTCAATGCCTGCCAAGCAAGAACAGAAGAAAATCAAGCAGGGATGGGGTGCTGCAGGAACACTGATTGGTAATGCAGACTACCAAGTCTGATAAGCTCCCTCCCTTGGGGACCACCAGGCAAATACAGCAGGGATAGTCGAAAAAGGGGCATGCCGCCTAAGTAAACACAAGAGAAGAAACTAGGGAAAGATAGAAATAGAGAATTTATAAGAGCCATCACCCAATAAAATGAGAAATTGTGCTCAGTCTTTAACAAATATAAGGAAACAGTGAACAACACAGAAAGGCCCTCCCCAGCTACAACTCACCTCCAAGTGTCAGATGAGACTGATGAGAAATGTAATGTAATTAGAACATGGGATGAAAACGCTACTCAAAAAAAGAGAGGCAACATAATTGTTGAAAAAGGCCAAAAAAAGTAGCAGACAAACCCTGATATCCCTGAGTAGAATCTCACTTCTCTATCCACCTGTAACGATAAGAGAGAAGAAAACAGCCCAGATAAATTGATCTTGGGCGATAACAGATACACAGGCCACAAGGACCCAGGAGTGTGGAATTTAATAAAATATCCACTTGTCCATGGTACAGGTTGTTTCATAAATGTACTTGTCTTGTAAAAAAAAATTGTACTTGTCCCTTGGGTGCCATGTAGAGCGACGACAGAACATGGCAGCAGTCTAATATATAAGAGCTCTGATAATCACCTCACTGATTATGTTTGGGCTAATACTACAGTAACATGTGAATACTAGCAATTTCCTTATTTTGCCACCTTTCCTCAGGGGCTGGAGGAACCAGTAAGCAAAAGTTCCAGGTTTGGAATGCCCTTCTGAGTCTGTGCATGCCTACTAACTTGCATGTTTTAAGGGTTTTTACCAGCACTTCTCTAATCGTTTCCCATACTCAGAAAGGTTGGAAATTTACTCCTGACAAGGGCAGAAGGAAAACCTCTTCCAGGGTTGGGATAAAGTGGTTGGAGGGAAAGTGAACGTGTAATCCCCCAACAGATTTTCACATGAAAAAATGTACACATGCATATTTACTTGTTCTAAAATACAGTTCACAAATATTTTCGAGAAGTACGATTTCCTGGTCTACTTCTGTAAATTCTCATAAATTCATGAAATACGTAATCTGCACTAATGCAAAGGCATATACCATGGGTGAACTTTTGTGACCTTCTTTAACAATTGGGCCCCTATTTAGGTCTGACGTTAACCAAGACCTTTTGTTTTTATTAAAATTCTCTTGCTCACACAACGTAGTTTTGTTAAGTGCAAGGAACTACTGTGGCAATGTGTGCTTTTTGAGACAAAAAATATTTTTGACAATGATTGTTACAATGGTGAGGGCCTGGCAACTCCCACAACAAAAAGGTTTTACAAAAGCCATGTCAAAACAAGATAAGCATTGACAAAACCAAAAGACTGACCACCAGTGTTGGACCTGTTGGCTTTGCCAGTGCATGTTTATTTTAAATTTTCCCATAATCTTGTTGAAACTACTTTAACTGATTTTCTGTTATGAATATTTTTGGAAATACTAGCATGCGTCAACACATTTCACTAAATGATGTTAAAGTATCCAGCAGAACAAATGTTACCAAATCTGTATTTTGAGCCTTAAATAATATAAAAGGAAACTATGGGTTTAAAAAAGAATTGCACACTGTAGGGAAACTCATATGGGGAAACTGGAAATCATTTATCCCACTGTTATCCCAGGAATTTTGGGAACGCACATGCCCCAAATATCTAAGGCTACTGCGACTCATTGAATGGAGCCCACCATGCTTAGAACCGGATTGCATAGAAACCATGCCCCTCTCTCAATCATATGCTTGAGTATTGAGTGAGGGAGGGAGGGATGTTCAGTTTATTTCATTGATGTAACTGATCTTTTGTTGGAATATCATCCATTGTCTTCTAATAAAAATATTTAAACCATAAAACACATTGAAGTAGTATAATAGTCTCAGGAGAGCCACCATCTAAGATAAAGCCACTGTGCCAATAGATGAAAGATGAAGGTACCCCCAGGTGCCCTAATAACATGCCTTGCTATAATGTCCTCTTTGCTGTAGTACACCTATACTTCCAGGTATTGGAAGTTGCGTGGTTCACATTTATGAGTCAAGGCAGGCAAATTGTGTGCTCCCAAAATGTCCCTTTGATGATTTTTCTATTGTTGACCCTGTGACCCCACATCTTCCCCAACATTTGGAGTGTTTCCATTATTGGCTCTAGCACTGTTCTCACATTATTTATATACAACTGAACGTTGCCTGTATATAAAAAGATTGCATGTAGTATTCCATCAATGCAAAATGTGAGAACATGATTTATTGGTTGGGGTGGACTGGTGTCCACCCGCAAGTAAAACAAATCACTATCTTATTAGGTTCAATAAAACGTTTCAGTAATTTAGACCTAGGCTGAACCACCGGTAGCTAAGGCATCGAGCAGAACATTTCTAAAGCATTTAGAAGCATCATTAACACAACACAGTCAAAATCCTGCTCCAACTGATATAAATAGAGAAAATGTAATAAGTAAAATTGCACCCAAAGTACAAAAATCCAATAAATGGAACCAGAGAAACTAGTTTTTATAGCTATCAAATGGAAAAAGTGGCACGAAGAGGAAAGAGGCATTTAGTTAATGGTCACGGTAGACTGGGACGTAGCTGCGATTTGAGGCCAGCTATGAAGTAGCGCAGGTCAGATGCACCAACTGGTTTGGCCCCTCTAGTGCATGGAAATAAGGATGTTGGTAGTCTCAGCTGCAATCTGAAAAGGGGCTTCGCCGTTTCCACGGGACAAACCTGAAATTCAATCCAATGCCATGGAATTGTTGGCCATTTACCTTTTGAGGTTGGCCCATGTGAAATCTCCCAGCCAAGGTTATGAAAAAGTCCTCAAACTACTTTTGTTGCACAAAACAACCAAAGGAGTATACTTCCATGGCTTTGGGGGAGCACTTAAAGAGACTCCCAGGGTGTCAGGCAGAGTGCAAAAACAAAGTCCGGTCTAAGTTCAGTTACCACGGGTCAGCTGGTGTTCTTCAAAGGAATGTCCTTTTCAGCTGTGTTATGTTCATGGAGCCATAGCACATCAGCCTTATGAGCCTTGGAGATTTTTATGTCCTTGGATTTCAAGTGAAAGGGGGTCTAGTGTCAGGTCATTTTCACAGGTCACACATGCCAAGTGCAGCATCTTCAGTCTGCCTTGTATTCTTTTGCAAATCCATCAGTCTTCTTATAGGCGTGCCTCATTTATGTTTAGCACTAGCTAGTGGGTAGTGATGACTCCTGGCACCCATTTACCCACTTTCAAGATGGTGAAAGTCTTTGGCCACTCTAAACTTGGGCTCTGAGGGTTGGTACATGTGTGGAAGTGTTATAGGAAAACCACCGGTGTCCTCCTACATCAAAAACTAAAATCCAGTTTAAAGCACCCACAAGAAACCCAGGGACCTGAAGTCAGTTAGGGTGCTACACAAGAATTGTCTTGGCATCCTGCTCTCCTTTCAAGCAGAATTTGACAGTGGTGCCAACAGGATGCCCACAGCTGTTACTCTGAATATTTTGTGGAGTTCAGAGAAGTCATCTCTAGCCATTCAGGTTATCCTACTGTTTGCTTTTGGGAGGCATTTTGGTCCTACTCGTGGCTTGAGCACAGGCTGGGAGCTGTCAGAGGCTTATGCTAATTTTCCTTCTGACAGTTCAGACAGGTAAAGGGTAATTTTCTAAAAGTTACTTTTCTTTCACTTTTATTAAACAAACATTGAATTGGATTTGTAGTAAGTTTTAGAAATAGTGGTTTAATTTTTTTTAAATATGTTCCATTCCAGAGACATCAGTATTAGTATTTTAGTCTGTACCCTGGTGTTCTACATAGGCCAGCTAGGCCTGCCACAGTGAAAATAGGGCCTCTCTCTCTAGGGACATGGTAACATTAATGTTCTACATACTTCCACTTTTAAATACAATGCACCCTACCTTGTAGGGTACAAGGCGTTCACAGGGCTGGCTTCCTAATTTATAAGGGAGGTTTTTACCTCTAAAAAAGGGTTACTTTGACAGGTTGCACTGCAATTTTTACACTGCAGCAGTCAGACTGCAATAGAAAGTCTGAAGCCATATTTTCCTTTGTCACACAAGTGGATGGCACAATAAGTGCTGCAGGCCACAGGTGACATTTGTAGGAAGCTGGCTCTGTATATACTATACCAAAATGAGGTCTGTTGTTTACTGAGTCCAGGGCTTCCCCAGAGGCTTAACAGAAGCTAAGGTAGATAATACTAATGCTCTCTTTTGTGGTAGTGTGGTTGAACAGTTACGCTTATCAGAGGGTAGTGCAAAGCATTTGTTGTACACACATAGTCAAGAAATGAGGCACACACTCAATGACTAACCCCATTCCAATAGTAAAAAATATATTTTGTTAATTTATTAATAGAACCAGAAGATCTTTGTTTCAGGTAAGTATACAGTTGTAAGTAGGTATCAAGCATATGTATCAATTGTACTTTGTTTGTTTTTTGCAGATAAAGCAGTTTGCAAGTAAGCAAAACTTCTCTTTCAAAGGTTGATACAATGCAGTTTTTCATAGGATTTTAAAGAGTCTGGGGGGAAAATGTTAGCACATTTAGCAGGTAAGTACACAACTTACGATTCCAGTCTTCGAGAGTTAGGATGTCCACAGGTCAAAGTTTAGGCTGACCCAAAAGTTCACCACCAGCAACACGGGTGGCTGGGTGTACAGGTCAAAGTTGGCATTAGGTTTATAATGGAATCCTATGAGGACTGGGGGTGCTCGGTAGAAAGCAGATTGCAGGTATATATCTGCAGTTCCAGGACACAGGCCTGGGAGTTCTAGGACAGCACTGGGGTGAGGGGGGCACAGGTCTACACCAAACACACACCCTCAGCGGCACAGGGGCAGCCAGGTGCAGGGTACAGACTCAGAGCTGGGCGCCCAATAGGAGGACCCCGGGGGTCAAAAAAGATGCTGCAGCCTGGGTCCAGGAGGTCAGTTCTGGGAAACCAAAGGCTGGACAGGCAGGAGAGGCACCCGCTGGATGTTGCTGGACTGTTGGTTGGATTCCCCAAGGCCAGGAGGCTGTGGATGCAGGGGTCTCCTTGGGCGTCGGAAATCTTCTTCAGATCCGGTCGTGGTCAGGGGGATCCTCCAGATTCAGGCTGCAGGCATTGTTGTGTTGGCCAGGAGGGGGTCAACCCAGGGTGGACTTGAGGTCAGAATCACCTGGGGACCTTCTCTGGACCGGTGGGCCAACTGGCGGTTGTGGAGTCCTTTTGGAGGATTTTTTCTGGACAGGGCCGCTGTCCTCTGGAGTTCTTGGTCCTCTGCTGGCAAGCAGTTTTCTGTGCGTTTGTAAAGGTCACAGGTCCAGCAGGATTTATCGCCTTGTTGGAGAAACAGTCTTGAAGCTGCAGACAGGCCGGTATGGCTGGGGCCAAGTCAGTTGTCGTCTGGAGTCTTCACTGCTGAGGGGTCGGCTTAGCAGTCCTTTCCTTTTTATTCTTTCTTCTTGAGGAGCCAGGAATCTAGTGAGTAAGTTTCAGGGTTGCCCCTAAATACTAGTATAGGGGCTTTACAGGGCTCAGAGGGCAGTAGCCAATGGCTACTGTCCTTGAGGGTGACTACACCCTTCTTGTGCCCACTCCCTTTGGGGAGGGGGGCACATTCCTATCCCCATTGGTCCCTTTCGTCCAAACGAAGTTGGAGGATTCTGCAAGGAGGTAGTCACTTTAGCTCTGAACTCCTTAGGGGGGTCCTACCTGCAGTGGCCACTCCTCCCTGCTTTACCTCATTTTCTCACCAGACCTGCTGCCAAAAGTGGGGCTTGGTCTGGGGTGGGGCATCTCCACTAGCTGGAGTGCCCTGGGGTTCTGTAACAGGAGGACTGAGCCTTTGAGGCTCACCACCAACTGTCCTGCAGGCAGGAGGTGTCAAGCACCTCCACCCATAGCAGACTTTGTTTCTGGCCTTAGAGAGCACTAAGGCTCTCACTCCATGGGGTCAGAAACTGGTTGTTGGTGGCAGGCTGGCACATACTGGTCACCCGTACACTAAAGGGTCAGGTGAAATACAGGGGTCATCTCTAAGATGCCCTTTGTGTGCATTTTACAATAAATCCAACACTGGCAATATGGCCACACTGCACTTACAATCTCAAAGAATGGACTTAGACACTGTAGGGGCATATTGTTCGTGCAGCTATACCCGCACTTGCGGTATAGTGCACCCTGCCTTAGGGCTTCAATGCCTGCCAGAGGGGTGACTTACCTATGCCACAGGCATTGGTTTGTGGGAATGGAACCCTGAAAGGGATGCCATGTCAATTTTACCTTTTTTTTCTCCCCATCAACACACACAATTTGCAATGGTAGTGTGCATGGGTTTGGCGAGGGGTTCCTTAGGGTGGCACAATACATGCTGCAGCTCCCGTCCCCCCGCCACAGAGCCCTTAGTTCTACTGGTACCATTTACAAGGGACTTCGCTGTGTGCCAATTATGGAAACAATGGTACAGTTTAGGGAAAGAACACTGGTGCTGGGTCCTGGTTAGCAGGATCCCCTCACACACTCAGTCAAGTTAACATCAATACCAGGCAAAAAGTGTGGGGGTGGGGGTAACCATGCCAAAAGGGGCACTTTCCTACAACATTTACCTTTTCATGCTATGGGTGTATTCCTGCACCATATGCAATGGCCTTATTGAAAAGTTAAATAAGCCAGTCCGGAACTAGCCAACTTCTATATATTTTAGGTGTCAGAGCATATACACTGAGCACTGGACAGCAGTCCAGCAGAGTCTAAAACACAGCAGTAACATTCCACAAACAAATGAGGAGTGACCAAGCAAAAAGCAACATTTTCTCACACTAGCTCCATAAGTGGTTTCAAATTAGGCTGCCAAGGGATTAATCACCAGGGCAAATAATAGAGGCAATAATACATTTCCTTGGCATGTTCCTTGCAGTACCGTCCAGGATAATGACATGACCTGTCCCATTCTAACTCTTGCTCCAGTGGTTGAATATAGGAGTTGACCTGGAAAATGCTTTCACCAACAGATCCCCCAGCATGTAGAACTTGAAGCCTATAGTCCCAGCTCAAAGTGTTACAAGCCTTTTCAATGTCAATGGAAGCCACTGCCTATTCTGCTGTATCCATGGGGGCATGATTTATAATGTAGAGCCGTCAGTGGTTTAGGAGATGTACTCCTGCTTGGAACAAGTCCACATCGGCTGAGGTAGCCCAGCCAAGACCGTCAGAAGTCTGCTGGCTAAATTATGCCCAAGGATCCTATTGATGCAAGTTTAGCATCAGCATTAGATGTTAGGACAATTTGTAAAATAGGTAGTAGTATGGGGTCTGCAATCTCACTACTATGACTTCATGGCATGGGTGAGGTGAGGCTTCCCTTTCTGTCGCTTTTATGTACATTTCATGCAGGTGCAGTACTATGCAGTACTAACATACCATGTTATAGGGTAAAGCATGACAAGATGCAGCAGGATAATATTGCATGTTATGGAGACAGGCGCAATCTCAGCATGAAGTCAGTCAGGCGATGGTCAGAGAAGGCTACATTAAAGACTTTGGGTCCTCTGTTCTGTTGGATATCGTGCTTCTTCCCTATAGGGTCCTTATTCAGTTCTTAACAGGCAAGTGTACTTAAAGTTGTCTTTAATGACCAATGTGGTTTCATGCCGGCACGCAGCACCACACACAACCTTCGTAGGCTGACACATATGCTCCATGAGACGACAGAGGGGGTGGAGAGTATGCGTTGGTATCTCTGGACCTTGAAAAGGCATTTGATACGGTTGGGTGGGCCTTCCTGGGGGCAGTGCTGCGAGGTATGGGGTGTGGTCTCGTTTTCTGCTCCTGGATAAGCCTCTTATACACAGACCCCTGGGTCTGCATTAAAGTGGGTGGGAGGCATCAGATGCTTGGCGGGTGGAGAGAGGCACCAGGCAGGGGTGCCCCCTGTCGCCCCTGTTGTTTGCCTTGGCGGTAGAGCCACTTGCACTGTTGCTGAGGGAGGAATTGGTGCCATGGGGTATCGAAATAGGAGGGACGACCCATATTATCTCGCTCTATGCCGATGACGCACTGGTCTACATACGGACGCCTGAGGTGTCGATGCCAATCCTGGCACAGTTATTCAATCAATCAATCAATCACAAAATTTGTAAAGCGCACTACGTACCCGTTAGGGTTTCAAGACGCTGGGGGGGGCTGCAACTGGTCGAAGAGCCAGGTCTTAAGAAGTCTCCTGAAGGCAAGTAGGTCCTGGGTCTGTCGTAGGTAGGTCGGGAGGGTGTTCCAGGTCTCGGTGGCGAGGAAGGAGAAGGATCTGGCAAGGAGATTTTGGCAAGGTTTCGGGTCTCCGAATTATCAGACATAAATCACTGTTATTCCCTTTAGGATACCTGGTGGGGAGACCAAGATCGCAACTGCCGAATGTGGGGCTTCGATGGGAACCGGATAGCTTTCGATATTTAGGGATCAGAGTAACAGAGTGTAGAACCGCAAAGGCTACAAAATGTGGACAGGGTATTGCAGGAATTAGAAAACTCTGTTAAATTTCTGGAATGGTCTGCCGCTTTCGGTGATGGGAAGGGTGGCGCTAGCTAAGATGGGCTTCCTCCCCCGGTGCCTATACTTACTCCGGAACTCCCTATTTCCCCTGGAAGACTGGTTCTTTCGCAAATTGGACAGTATATTAATTGCATTTATTCGGGTGGGTAAACTGAGCTGAGTATTGCTGGCAATCATGCAGAGGACCATGGAGGAAGGGGAATTGGCAGTCCAGGATATGCAGTTCTATGACTAATCAGCGCAGCTGCAACATGCTGCTAGATGGCTGGCCTCAACAGATAACTGGGAGAAGCGCTTAATGGGGGATGGGTTGGGTGCTATCACACTACCCCAGCTACTGATGCAGGGAGGCAGGTCGGACACCCCAGTGCCATACCTGGTTATGCACACAGCTAGTATATGGAGGGAAGTGGTGCATAGGGTCATACGTGCAGCTACCTTTAGCAGAAAGCTGAATATATGGGATTTGAAACTTTTTCGAGACATAGACCCTCATTATGAACATGGCAGGAAACACCTACAACAACCGTGCTGACGGTCGACGGAAGACGGCAAGTGGCGGCGGTAGGCACCCCCCCCCCCCTATATAATGATGCAGATTTTAGCTGGGCGGTGTTGGCGTCAGCGAAAACACGTCGGCTGTGTGCGACAGCCCATGCTGTCCATGTGACTCCAGCAGCCGTAAATGCGGACCCGAAGATTGCGGGGCAGGAGAGCTCCATGGATGAGTGTGGGTGTCCCTGTGTGTGCGCTGTGTGTCTGGGGTGTCTGGGAGGTCACATGGGGGAGCTGGGTTGCTATTGGGGCTCACTGCCGCAAAAAATTAAAAAGTGTTATTTTGCTGTGTGAGTGTGTGTTGAAGGTGTGACTGGGAGGTGCCTATGGTGTTGACTCCCTGTCCCCCCTATACTTACAATGGGGACAGCCATGCATTACCTGGCGATGATGACCGCCGCAGTGGACATGGCGGTCCATGCATCATTATACCAGCAGCTGTACATGGTTGGAAATGGCCTACCGCCGGCGGCCCTCTCAAACTGGCGGTGAGTGGCTGCTCTGCTGGCTGTTTTTACTGTTCATCATTATATGGCAGTCCAGACCGCCAACCTGTTGGCGGTAATTACCACCACCGCCAGTGGTGCGGTCTTCCCACCAGGTTCATAATGAGGGCTATAGACTCTATTATGTCCATGGTCCAGTGGTGAGAGGGTGGATGCTTGGAGGCTTGTTCCTCATACCCAGGGAACACATTTATTACCTTTCAGGAGGCTTGGGACACCTTTGGGATAGGTCCACATCATTTTGCTGGGAAGGTTCCCTGAGGAGGACACTACATCAGTGGAGGAGTCTGAAGGGGAAGAATAATGGAGGGGTAAAATGGGCACCAACGCCAGTAGATATGGAATCAACTGGATGGAACCAACAACCTCCGGGAGTGCCTACACGAATGTGCAAGCTGACGAGTTGGGTGGGGGGCTCACGAACGGAAAATGTTTTGAATTCCATGCTCAGAGTTATTAAAGTACAATATGCGGGTAATAGATGCTATCTTTATATGGCTTAACATCAGTACAATCCATGCCAATGTCAAAATAATGTATGTGAAGTTGCAGACATGCATATTATGTACTTATAAGGTTTATATTACAAAATCAATAAAAACAGATTTGAAAAAAGAAAAAAAGTTATCTTTAATAGATCCATCTACAATGTACAATGTAGCTCCTCCACTCACATTTTCTATAAATCAATGTCTGTCACCCCACTGCTCATAATGTGCAGAACTACACAGCACTCCTGTGTTTCTCTTCCACTTCTCAGTTTTCTTTATTGGATGAGGTGGGTGAGTGCTTTAAAATCCTTGGAAGACTCAGGGAAGACCAGAATTCACAGCGGGCCCATGTCGCCATCTGAAATTTGACACTGGGCTGTTAGTAATTTCTCAGGAGAGATAAGGTTGCACAGACAGCGGTAGGAATTGATATGGGGCTCTGAGCATAGGGGCGGATTAGGAAGGAGCAGCATGAGGTAGAGAGCACAGAAAGGCAGAGAACACATGGAATAGAAAATGTCTCCGAAGTGGCCTGCTCTTTCCCTTAGAATTCATTCAGCGTCAGCAGGGAAAGAGCTTCAAGAAATAAAGTGCATCTTTAAGGCAAAAAGATATTTATTTATAAAATACGATTGTATAAAATAATTCTAAAAGTGAAAATAAAATGATTTGAAAATTCAAATCTGTAGTTTCAGCACAGAGAGTAAGATGTAGTTAGTCACATTTTTGCAGATAAAAATAAGTGTTTTGAAAGATGACAACATACAAGATGGATAGTGCAAGTTTGCTGCATGACTAATTTGTTTTCCACTATGGATATTTGTGTTTTTTTTATATAGGGTTTCCAAAGATGATTGTGTAAAAGATGGATGCAGGGTTCTAGAATTCATAACGTCCTTCACATGCTGATTCCTGTCAAGGCCAAGTTTTAATGTCTGTTCTGCCACATGGGTAATACGCCAGATATTACAATAGCACACTTTTGTGGCACCTTGGTGTCCACGGCCAATTAGGTAGACAGAGATTTCCGATCACAATTTGAAAGTGTGTGGAGCCTTGATCACCAGAACATCTATCTAAGAGCAGTATAGAAATATACACTTTTCATTTTTTGTAGACTGGGCTGCACACAGGAGAGCTACTTATGGGTAGCTCGAGAGCAACCAGTAGTTCACGAGCTACTCGTTGGAGACACCTGCACACAGTCTGCAGTGTATTTATGGGCACTCCCGCAGAGTGTGTCTCTCTACAAAGTGTATGTATCTACAGCAGACATGCCCAGTGCAAGCGAAGAAGGCCTGGGTTCATGTCAGATTTTCAGGATATCCAAATGGGATACATTTACCGGCACTGAACTCAAATCACTCTTATTTACATAGTTGGGGTTACTGTGAAAATTAGCATGGATCTGACACTTCTGGACATAAGTTGGACTCCGTCAGGCAACATCGTGTCAGCACAATAGCTGAGTGCGATGAAAAATACAGATAAATACCAGGTCACAAATTTAAATCCGGGAAGGTTGATTCACCGTTCATCCTTCCTAGGTAAGTAAATGGAGTACCATTAGTTCGGGTGCAGTAACACCTGCTATTTATAGTGCTTAAAACTATTGGGTTGGTTTATGGAATGCTTTGCTAAAAATACTCTGTATGCAGGGTGTATGTGTAAGTTTATCTCTGGAGCGTGTTTGTGCAGTGGGGTGGTGTGATGGAGCAGAAAGTGTATATGGCTTCCGATGTTATGTGTGTCTGTGTCCCTCTTCACAGGGTGTGTGGAAGCCCATTGATGAGTCTCTATACCTGTGCAGTGGGATGCAGCATCGTACCAGCACTTTGAGGTCATAGCAGAAACACACCTGCTCCTGCTCCTGCTGCCGCTTCAACTTAACCAGAATTAAAATGTGTTGCATCTGGCACGAGGTCCTGTGCACAGTATTTTGTGTATCATGGTGCTCCTGTGCAAGATAATTTTTATGCCAGGCAATCATTTGGACGGGTGAACCATGTTCCACAGTCTCCACAAGGCAATCAGTATGTCTGTGTACTAAGTAATCCATGTGT
The DNA here is from genome assembly GCF_031143425.1 of Pleurodeles waltl. Lineage (NCBI taxonomy): Eukaryota > Metazoa > Chordata > Amphibia > Caudata > Salamandridae > Pleurodeles > Pleurodeles waltl. The sequence goes on from NC_090445.1 coordinate 1,607,892,092, forward strand.
TATGGTGTCCCTGTGCCACCAAGCCCCTCAATTAAATGCTTTGGGTACCAAAGCTTGAAGTGTGACCTTTCAGTGTATTTTTTTTATCTTAATACAAATCTATTCCTAGAAGTACTAACTAAATCCTTGTAGCACGAGATATGGTTATTGTAAAGAAGAAATTTAGAGCTAATTTTGGTGGTTTAAAGTAGAGTGCACAGGAGAGGAATTTCACTCACCAGTATTTATGAAAATCCCAAATGCTTTACTGAAATTTTTATCTGACTATGCTTCCAGCCCTTTGATTCTGAAATGGCTCCCCTGGACTCGATGGTCTTATATTTTGTTTGCATATTTCTGTAAAACTAATACAATCTAACATGTATTCAGCGTTGGTCCAAATCATTGATTCAGATGGATATTTCTAACATTAGATTCCTCATCTTTAGAATATTCTGAGGTATCACACTGGATCCTGAGATTTTCAATCAGTACTTCTCGTGTGATGCTAGGTGGTGCCGTGTGAGTCAGTGACCTCACACTGCCCCGGAAGTGACGAAGGGGATCCACGTATAGACACCAGCTCTGCACACTGAAGTTAGTTCCTATTTTTCCATGCCTTTCACCTTGGATCTAGAATTCAGCTACAAACATGTTGGTCTTCTAGTGACTTCAAACATTTCTCAGTTATTTAACTAGTGAAGAAATGTCTCCTCATAAAAACACACAGCTTTAATTCATGCCAGAACTGCAGGAAAATGATATCGGTCATGGACTACCATGACTTGTGTCTCTGGTGTATGGGATCCAGTCATGATTCGAAGTTGTTTACAAACTATGAAGGTGATCAGAGGGAGATGTGAAGCTGTATGATGCCAAATATTATAGGTCACACTTGAAGCAACACCCCCTCTACTTATCCAAGTCTCTGGACACATCTTGCTGCCAATCGCATGTTAAATCTCTGCCCTGCTTATTTGTCAGGTAAGTCAAAATCTAAAGTGTACCACAAACACAAAAACAGACCAGCAGGAATCAATCCCCCTAACCATTTGAAGTCAGACGAGAAGCAGCACAATTTACACTCAGAGGGCCAATTGCCTGCAGTGTCTACCAACTCCAAGCTTGTTCAGTTGCGCTCGGCATGTTCTGAATTCCCAGGCTGTCATGAGCCCTGCTGATGAAAGAGGTCTTCAAAGAGGCCACCCAGCTAATTTTTTAGTACTGTCAGTTCTCAGGGAGCTGCACTGGCCCGATTGCCTCCAATTACACTTTAACCTGTGGATTTACCCCTGACATTGACTGTCACCACAGGACCCATTACTGGCCCCAGGCAGTCCAAAGCTCCACTACGGTCCCAGCTTCCATGCCAATTTGTTCTCTGCCGGCGCCACAACCGACCCCACACCAGTCTCGAATCATGAACTGACACCAACTCGCACCAGGCCTATATTGTGCTGTGAAATTACTAAGGCACAGCCAATAATACCCTACCCTGATTCCCAGCCTCTTCCATGTCACCAGTATTATAAGAAACTTGGTCCTGTGTGGATTTGATTCAGGCACAGCCCAAGGCTTGTACTCAGTGTAAGGTGGCCAAAACGGACAACACTTAATCAGGTAAGACTCCAAAAGATTTGGACACAAAACATTAGTCTTTACCTTAAATGATCAGAACTAAAACCAAGGCAGAGGTCACACTAAAAGCAAATTCCAGACTACAACAGACAGTGGACTGAATTTGGGATGTAACAGTACACCAGAGTGGAAAGAAAAACACAGTACAAATAGAAAAAGATCAAGAGCAGGGAACAAGTGAATAAGAAAGAACATGAGACACAAACCGATGACAGATAATACTATAGCACTAGCACAAGAAACATTAGAGATGGGAAGGAGTGGGGGAGAAAAACACAACAAGAAAATGTGTACAGTGCAAAAGAATTCAAGAACAGGAATTCTGAGATGAAGGGTAGTCTGTACCCAATGGGCACTGGAAGATATAGGCCCTCATTACAACCCTGGCGGTCAGTGTTAAAGCGGCGTTATCACCGCCAACAGGCCGGCGGTAAAAAAAATGCAATCATGACCACGGCGGAAACCGCCAATACATACAGCCACTTTAACACTCTGACCGCCACATCGGTAGCAACAAACACCGCAGTGGTAACTGCCGACAGCCAAGCGGAAGACAAGGTTCCGCCCACTGCATTAAAAGAGGCCTATCCGCCACCTTTTCCGAGGCACTACCAACGGCATCAAAAGCACAGCAGAAACAGCGTTCTGAAGGGAAACGACTCACCTCTCAACACTCAAGGAAGAACCAAGATGCCATGGAGCCCGAGCTGCAGGTCTTCCCCATGCTGGTGTATCTGCTCATACACCAGGAGCACTAATGTCGGCAACGACGACCACGGTGAGTACTGCACCTAGCACACATGGGAAGGGGGGAGGGAAAAGAGAGTGACACACACACGCAACACCCCCCCCACCCTCACCCCAAACACCATACACACAAACACATGCAACAACATTACATATACACCCCATAACCCTCAGGAATAACGCAAGGACAAAAGGAATGGAGTCAAATTAGTGAAATATTAGAAATAGTTAGAAAAACGTTCAGAAATCAAAAACAGTATTTACAATATATACAATATATACAAAATGCGGGACAATGCCCACTCAAAGTGTCCGTGGCCCACTGGGCCAAAATACATAGGCCAAGCCCACACTTGACTCCTGCCTCAATACGGAGAGAACACTGCAGGGGAATCAGGTTGAAAACACACAGGCACCTGAGGGGGACAGGGAAGGGGGGGCACCACAGCCGGAAGATGGTACAACGCCACTGCTCCTGGAGGGGACTCCATGCCTACTGCTTGGTCCTGGGGAGTGCAAAGCCACAGTCTCTCAAGTGGGTGGTTTGCCCACTGCTAGGTCCTGGGGAGTGCAAAACTACAGTCTCTCAAGTGGGTGGTTTGCCCACTGCTTGGTCCTGGGAGTGCAAAGCCACAGTCTCTCAAGTCTCTTAGTGGGTGGTTTGCCCACTGCTTGGACCTGAGGAGTGCTAAGCCACAGTCTCTCAAGTATCTCTAGTGGGTGGTTTGCCCACTGCTTGGTCCTGGGGAGTGCAAAGCCTCAGTCTCTCAAGTCTCTCACTTGGGTGGTTTGCCCACTGCTTGGTCCTGGGGAGTGCAAAGCCACAGTCTCTCAAGTGGATTCCTTCTTCCACTGGTTCTGGAGGGGGCTTTGTGCCCAGTGTGCTTCATCCTGCCAAGGATAGGGTGAGTGGATGCCTTCTTCCACTGGTTCTGGAGGGGGCCTTGTGCCCAATGTGCGTCATCCTGCCATGGATAGGGTGAGTGGATGCCTTCTTCCACTGGTTCTGGAGGGGGCTTTGTGCCCAGTGATGCAGCACATGGGGAGTGCAAGGTCACAGTCACTCACCTGGGTGTCAGACCCACACGATATTCTGTGGCCAGGATGCATGACACACCATGGAGGCAGGACTACAGTCCATCTGACGGCGGGGACGGCTGTACAGTGGTTGCAGTGCCGGTGCAGGTGTTGGTGCTGCCAGTGGTGGGGGGAAGCTCCAGCCCTTCCCCTGCAGGCTCGGACGGCTGCCCACTGGGGCTGCTGCTGCTAGCAGTGGTGCTGCTTGCGGCGGTGCAGGTGGCGGTGCTTGCCGCGGTGCTGGCCGCGGTGCAGGTGTCGGTGCTGCCAGTGGTGGGAGGCGGCTCCAGCCCTTCCCCTGTGGCCTCAGACGGCTGCCCACTGGGGCTGCTGCTTCTGGCAGTGGTGCTGCTTGCGGAGGTGCAGGTTGCGGTGCTGGCCGCGGTGCAGGTGTCGGTGCTGCCAGTGGTGGGGGGGCAGCTCCAGCCCTTCCCCTGCAGCCTCAGACGGCTGAAGTGCCCTGGCTGGTGTTCTGTTTCCCTTCCTGCCCTTGGCAGATGGCAGATGGTGGTGCCTCCTTGCTTCTGCCAGCTGTAGTCTTTGCCTTGGCCTTGCTGGCTGGTTGTGCCTCCTTCTCCTTGCTGGATGCTGTCCCCTTTTTGCCCTTGCTGGGTGGCGGAACCTTCTTGGCAATACGGGGGAATACGATGTAGCTGCGCATGTGTTTCATCAGGGCTGCCAACACTCTGGTCAGCACATTGGAGAACATTCCCCTTTGGCCTTGGCAGGTGTTGATTGCACACTGACTGGGCTGACGGGTGCCTCCTTAGATTCTCTCAGAGCTGCAGAAACCACAGTGGACGTAGACTTGGTGGCTGAGGTGCTGGGCTGGGTTCTGGCCACGCTATCCTGAGGAGAAGGACGGGGTAGGGAAGAGGTCAATGTTGGCTAGGAAAAGCTTCTTAGGGACATTGGGGTGGGAAGAGGGTGAAAGTTTGGGAGTGGAGGAAGAGGGAGTGCTTGTAGGAGGGGTCAGTCTGCTGTGTTTGGGTGCAGGTGCATGAGCTGGATGCTGTTGTGAGGTGGATGGCTGTTGGGTTGGTGTGTGCTTGGGGGAGGAGGGGTCAGTGGGAGAGGACACAGGACGTGTGCATGGATGTGGGGGTGGTGACTGCCAGTGAGGGGCGTGTAGTGATAGGCGTGCTGATGATGGAGGTAGTGGATGAGGATGTAGTGCATGCAGGTGTGAGTGGAGACGCTACTGGGAGGGAGGTGGACGAGGAGGAGGAGGGGGACACAGTGGAGGCAGTGGATGTTGGTGTGTCTGCATGGGAATGGTGCTTGTGCGAGTGCCTGTGAGATGAAGTGGGGTGCTTGTGTTTGCCTGAGCCACTTCTGTGTGTTGATTTGGGTGAATGGTCTGAAGGTGTGCTTTGGATAGGTTGGGGTTGAGTGGATTGGGACTGGGTAGAGGAAGTTGGGGGAGGGGGGGCTGGATACAGGGACAATGGCTGCCATCACTGCGCAGGCCAGAGCCTGAAATGCTCTCTGTTGGGCCACCACACCAGAGTGAATGCCCTCCAGGTATGCATTTGTTTGTTGCAAATGCCTTTCGACACCCTGGATGGCATTCAGTATGGTTGACTGCCCAACAGTGAGGGATCTCAGGAGGTCAATAGCCTCCTCACTGAGGGCAGCAGGGCTGACTGGGGCAGGGCCTGAGGTGCCCGGGGCGAAGGAGATGCCCACCCTCCTGGGTGAGCGGGCATGAGAAACACGCTGAGGGGCTGCTGGGAGGGCGGTGCTTGTACAGGGGTGGCAGCTGTACCTGTTGTTGGGGTGGGCACAGAGGTGTCCACCACTGCCAAGGAGCTTCCATCGGAGGAGGAGTCGCTGTCTGTAGTGTCCCCTCCTGTCTCCGTCGTGGTGCTCCCCTCACCCTCCCTCCCACTGGTGCCCTCACCCTCAGTGGTTTTGGCCTCCTGGCCCATGTGGGATGCAGCTCCCTCTGTCGCCGGTGCCTCTGCTCCTCCGCCAGATGATGCTAATGCACACAAGGACAGGGTGACAAAACAAGAAGTGGGGGAGAGACAGAGAATACACTTGGTCAATGCCAGCAACAACACTACCTTTGGCGTACACAACACACAGGGATCAGCCCTATGCACTAGGCCATGCACTACCAGTTACACAGCTAATCACCAGCCCATGGGGTACATTGCCCAACGCCATTGGCTGCACACCTGAAACCAACAGGACCCTGCCCAGTAGTAGATGCCCACTAACACTATTGAGGTTGGAGTGCTTCAGAGCCTGCCCAACAAGGGACCTACCCTGCCAGTTCGCCCTGGCCTACGGGCACCCACAGCCTACATCCCCCACCCAGCTACAACCTTAACGCACGCAAAGTCTTGAGATTCAGAAACTGTACTCACCCCCTTGTGGCTGCTGTGATGCCTTCAAGCGCCCATCCAACTCCAGATAGACCACCGCCAGGATGCGGAACATCAGGGGGGTCAGGGTACGACGGGCACCGCTTCCTCATTGGGAGGCCAGCCCTAGCTGGGCCTCCGGCATCTTCCTTGCCCTGCGGCGCAGGTCCTCCCATCGTTTGCGGCAGTGGGTGCTCCGCCTGTCAAAGACCCCCAGGGTCTGCACCTCCTTGGTGATGGCACGCCAATACCCTTTTTCTGATGGGCGCTGACCTGCAGGAAAATATGCATAGAAAAAGGGGATTAGTCATACCATTCGGACTGTTACACCATCCATCCCCTTACGCACAAGCACTGACCACCAGACATGCAGCACTCTGCCCAGGACCCCTCAGCCCCCCTCCTACACGAGGCTTGCGCACACAGCAATCCATACATTCATGGCCCACATATCATGCTCACAGTGTACTCACCTGTTTGTCTGGAGGATCACAGAGTAAAGTATACTGGGGTAGGACCCCATCCATCAGTCTCTCCAGCTCCTCCGAAGTGAAGGCGGGGGCCCTTTCCCCTGACACTCGATCCATTGTCGCTTCCAGACACAGGTCACAGCAGCACTTGCAGTGTAGGTCCTCTCCTGTTGAAGGTCAGGTAGCAAGTGAGTGAACACATAGAAAATGGCGGTCAAGTCTGCGGTGGTGCATACCGTCACCGCCGGCGTTCATCGCCATTGGCTCCTGGAACCCACAGGGCCCAATGATAACCAGTGCAAAGTTGTGCAGTTGTCATCGACCGCTGACTGCAACGGCGCACAATGCCAGCGGAATTACCTCATTTCCACTTGTCTCTCCTCACAGGTCAGGCAGCCGTCATTTCAGGGGGGCACAGGCCATGGCACCTAACTGCATCACAACAGATATTAGCACATCAACTGACTCTCAAATTCACATACTGTTTCTGTACAGGAAAAAATGCATTCTAAATTTCACATAAGTGTGAATATGATCCTCTGCTCACCATTTTCCACCCTAGAGTTCAACCGCTTAGGATGAATAGGAGATGGAGACATCCCCCCATGTACAGACCCCTGGTGGACCTGGCGACAATGGAGGACAGACACATTATCCTTACCTACAGACTTGATAGGGCCACAATCCAAGAACTGTGTGCCCAATTTGAGCCAGACCTGATTTCAGTTATCCGCCAGCCCACAGGTATCCCCCCGCAAGTGTGGGTCCTGTCAGTGCTCCATTTCCTGGCAAATGGTTCCTTCCAAGTGACAGTGGCCATGGCATCAGGGATGTCTCAGCCAATGTTCTCCAACGTGTTGACCAGAGTGTTGGCAGCCCTGATGAAACACATGCACAGCTACATCGTATTCCCCCAGGTGGAGGATTTGGCCACAGTGAAGGCTGACTTTTATGCCCTGAGACATATCCCCAACATCATTGGTGCCATTGATGGTACCCATGTAGCATTTGTCCCCCCCCCCAGATCCCCACCCCCCGAGAGAAATGAACAAGTGTTCAGGAATAGTAAAAGCTTTCACTCTCTGAGTGTGCAGATGGTGTGTTTGGCGGACCAGTACTGTGAATGCCAAGTATCCTGGCTCTGTGCATGATGTCTTTATCTTGAGGAATAGCAACATTCCATATGTGATGTCTCAACTCCAGAGGCACCGGTTGTGGCTAATAGGTGAGCCCATGGTCCCCACCCAGTGTATGGGTTTGGCCCTAAGGGTTAGTGTCTGACTAACAGGTATCCCTCAGTATTTGCAGGTGACTCTGGTTACCCCAACCTCTCATGGCTACTGACCCCAGTGAGGAATGCCAGGACAAGGGCAGAGGAACGTTACAATGAGGCACATGGGCGAACAAGGAGGATAATTGAAAGAACCTTTGGCCTCCTGAAGACCAGATTCCGGTGCCTCCATCTGACAAGTGGATCCCTGTACTACTCACCCAAGAAGGTGTGCCAGATCATCGTTGCATGTTGCATGTTTCACAACCTGGCCTTGAGACGCCAGGTGCCTTTTCTGCAGGAGGATGAGCCTGGAGATGGTATTGTGGCAGCGGTGGAGCCTGTGGACAGTGAGGAAGAGGAGTCAGAGGAAGAAGATGTGGACAACAGAAGTTCGCCCGTTCAACAGTACTTCCAGTGACACACAGGTAAGACACTGTAACTTCACTTTCCACGACAGTTTTGTGTTAGACATTGGACACAGCAGCCTGATTTCCCTATGTCTATGGCCACTTACTGTACCCTTTGGCATCTCTGTTTTCAGATCTCTTTGCCCCACTCTGGCTCCTGGTGTGTTTACTGCTGCCCACTACAGGTCATACCTATGTATATATAACTGTACATATGAATTGCAATGTTTACAGCTTGTTAAACTATACATATTTCCATCATTTGACAGACTCCATATGTATTTGTTCCAAGGGTGTTTATTTAAGTGCAAATAAGTTGAGGGGGATGTGCAGTGGGCTGGGTTGATGGTGGAGGAATGTCCAGGATAGAGTCCAGTCTATTTGTATCACAGGTGCATTGTCCAAGGGGGGCATAGGAAGGGGAGCAATGGCAGTACATAGTGGACAGGGTGACAGAGTGGGACAGCAGGGTGACATTCAGAAGAGTCTTATTTCCTGGTGGGGTCTTGGCAATGTTCTCTTGCTTCTGCCTGGATCGCAGGGACCGTTTGCGGGGTGGTTCTCCTTCTGCGGGGGGGGGAAGGTGCTGGTGGTCTGTTGGTCCTGTGGCAGGGCCTCCTGTCCACTAGTGCCGGCGAAGGTGGAAGGCTGTTCTTCGATGTGGCTAGTGTCAGGGGCCTGTTGGTGTGCCACTGCCTCCCTCATGGTGTTGGTCATGTCAGCCAGCACCCCTGCAATGGTAACCAGGATGGTGTGGATGTGTTTGAGGTCCTCCCTGATCCCCAGGTACTGTTCCTCCTGCAGCCACTGGGTCTCCTGCAACTTGTACAGTATCTGGCCCAAGGTCTCCTGGGAATGGTGGTATGCTCCCAGGATCTCTGCAAGTGCCTCGTGGAGAGTCGGTTCCCTGGGCCTGTCCTCCCCCTGTCGTACAACAATCCTCCCAGCTTCCCTGTTGTCCTGTGCCTCTGTCCCCTGAACCATGTGCCCACTGCCACTGACCCCAGGTCTCTGTCTTGGGTTTGTGGGGTTGCCTGAGGTCTCTGCAGTGGTGGACACACTGCTGATTGACGTGTCCTGGGGAAGGGATGGGCCCGCTGGGTGGGTGCTGATCTGGTGTTTCCTGAGGAGGGGGCGGGGGGCTCTGTGGTGGTTTGGGACTGTAGCAGGGTAACCTACTGTCCAGAGGTCCCTGATGGGCCAGGTTGGTCATCGTGATCCAGGCGTGCAGAGTTGCTGTCATCACTGTGGGCCTCTTCTGTGGGGGGACTGGATGTTGGTGGCACCTCCTCTCCGGTGCTGTTGAGTGGGGGTCCTGTGGGGATGTAAATGCAGTGTTATTGTATCTGCGTGTGCCATCTTGTGCATGGATGTGTTTCCCTCTATGGTTGTTATTAGCAAGGCACGTTTGGGTTGTGTGAGATGTTATTGATTTGGCTAAGTGATTGTCACTAGTGTGCATGCTGTGGTGGTGGGTGTCCGTGCAGGTCTGTGATGGGTGTCCATGCATTGGTGTTGCATGCAGGGCTTGGTATTGGGATGGGTGGGTTGTGATAGTGGGGTATATGTGAGGTGGTGGAGTGATGGGGGTGAGGGTAGGAGTAGGAGTTTGTGATGGCATGCAGGTAGGGTGGGGGATATAGTAGTAAAGATTTGACTTACCAGAGTCCAGTCCTCCTGCTACTCCTGCGAGGCCCTCAGGATGCATGATCACCAACACTTGCTCCTCCCATGTTGTTAGTTGTGGGGAAAGAGGTGGGGGTCCACCGCCAGTCCTCTGTATGGCTACCTGGTGTCTTGCTACAACAGAACGGACCTTTCCCAGTAGGTCGTTCCACCTCTTCCTGATGTCATCTGGGGTGCTGTCCCACGGCTTAGACCCTGTCCACGACTCTCTGCCATAGCTCCATCTTCTTTGCAATGCACCTGTGATCCGAATAGCTGTGATTCTACCTGGATTATTCCCTCCACCATGACCCTTAGCTCCTCCTCCGAGAACCTGGGGTGTCTTTGTGGTGCCATGGGTGTAGTGTGTGTGGTATGTGTAAGGGTGTGTGGGACGATGTGTTAGGGTTTGTGCTGTGAGGTGTGTGGATGGTGTATGGGTGATGGTGTTCTGTGGCTCTGATTCACTCGGTGTTCCTGGCTTGTCTCTCTCTCAGTTGGCAATATTTGTTTTCGCTGTAACGGGTTGTGGGTAATGTGGGTGTGTGTTTTATATTGGATTGGGTGTGGTGTGTGTATATGTGTCAGGTGTGTGTAGTTTGAATTGTCCAATGTGGTGTAGTTTTGTTAGTGTGTGTGTATTTTGAGCGTGGCGGTGTGTACTGCCAATAGTTTACCACAGTTGAATGTCCGCCGCAGTGATTCGTGGGTCATGATGCTGTGGGCGTATTTCTGTTGGCGTAATGGTGTGGGTTTTGGTACCACCAGTTTATCACTGACCTATGGTCTGCCGGACTTGTGAAGGTGCCTGTAAAGTTGCGGATTTCTCTGTGTGGGTCATAAGACCCGTTAAAGGTATAGCGCCGCGGTCACGGTATGTTGGCGGCCGTCAGCACGGTGGTCGGCAGCATTTACCACCAGGGTTGTAAAGAGGGGCATAATGCCTTGTTGGTACAGGGAACCTGGAACTACGACTGAGAACAAGGAACTCTAGGAATGTACTCAACAGGCATTTGAACAACTGATGCCCTGCTAGTGCATGGAATTAATGAAGGAATTCAGAACATCATCAATCAGGTAACAGACTCAAGGAAGCAAAAAAGGACTGCTGCAAGCTCAGCGAATACAAGGTCAGAAGACGAACAAAAAAACACAGAAATTCAAAGTACAAAGGAAAGGCAGAAACAAGGTGAAACTGTGAAGAAAGGAAGAAACACATAAAACACAATAATGAAAGGGCTATCAACAGGAAAGCAGGACACTACTGAAAGCAATTGCAAAAAACAAGCTTCTTCTCAGTATGCAAAGATTCACCAGCAAAGGCAACTTATGTTGAATGCAGCAACTTTAGTAATGGTACTTGAAACACAAATTCTGAATGTAGAATCCAGCCTTAAATCTCTCCATCCAACTCAGTCCCACACAATGTGATTGGAATACAAATCTTGCAAGAGCTAGCCACAGCACAGTGCAGGTGAACGCAGTTAAAGTCCTTCTTTCAGTTTCTGCCTGATAGAGTGTATGGAGGTTCCTGGAAGCAATGACGGGACAGAATGAAGCAATATGGATTGGATCTTATTTCATATTCATGCAGGGAATCACGGTGGTAGCACAGTGTTCAAAGTAAAAGTAGTTTCACTAAAACACCCCTCTCCAACTCTCAGGCTTGGCTAAGACCTACGGATCCATAATGCATAGTTGAAAAGTAAACCCTGGAATGGAATCTGCACTAAATGTGGTTTCCAAGAGGATTAGGAAAGGTTGTGAATCACCAATGGAGTGTGGCACAGGTTCTGAAGTGGTGTTCATGATAGAGTCAGGATCACAGAATGTCTTTCTGCAAAGCCAAATGATGGTAGGATAGAAGGACCGTGATACCTCCAGGTTTGCGGACTCTGGCTAAGTGACATGGACTGGCCACAGGGTACCCTGCATTCTCACTCAGCACCTGATGCTGGAAAATGTAGTGACACAGGTGTCAATCATAATAGTGAATCTAAATTCCTTTCTATCCAACCCTCTAGACGACATGTCGGCTGCTCCGGATGGCTTCTTGCTTCCTTGCTCCTCAGTTTCTCCATCTTCTTTTCTGATTCTCCTCTTGCTTTCTGTCCTTTCTGTGGTGTCATCCTTTTCTCCTCCTCTTCTTCTGGATTGTCCTGACTTTCAGTAACTCCGCCTTTCCGCCTAAAGGCGTTTGTAGTCCTTTGTTAGTGTCAATTGTTTTTCTTCTGTAGTAATCCTTTTCTATTTCCCCTAGAGGTGTTCCGTGGCTTCTGGAGTCGGCGGTGTGGACTCTGGAACAAGCATAAGTTAAGTAAGGGGGCTCGGGCCTGTTTCCTTACAGATATCCAGGCATGGACATACCCTTTGAAGGCTCAAGACTGTTTGAGGAATTGGCCAGTTTAGCACTGGAATGCTTTAAGTACAACAGCACTATTGCCCACTCAATAAGATTGGTCGTGGCAGGCTGCCGATTTCACCAACAGTACAGGAAATGTAGGGGCTATTCAAAAGACCTGGAATATAGCTTCACCCCACTCATCTGGTGGAGCAACTGGGTCAGACTTTTACCAGCACCAGTAGAGACAGCAGTGGCCTAGGTCATACACATCAGCAGGGAGAACAGTGAACTTCCTCCTCCTTCCCTGCTGCAGTGGTCGCCAATCTCTCTGTGTTTTAAGAGTCACAACAAGCCAGTAGGGGGCATGATCTGATTTTCTTCTCCCCTGCTAGAAATCCATCAAGTTAAATTGATGGGTACTGCAAATCATGCAGAAGGGCTACCCTCTGCAATTTATTTCAACAAGTGCCCCCATATTCTCCCACTATTAGGACAAGTTCCACCAGACCACGTCACAATTTTGATGCAGAAGGTCAGTTTTCTTCCGGCCAGTGGTCCCATCTGCAGGGTACCAAAGTCAGGAATAGGTGAAGTGTGTTACATGTGCTGCTTCTTCATACCCAAGACCCATCATAGACCTCCGATGTCTGAATAATTTCTTGCAAAAGGAGAAATTCAAAATGCTCACTCTGGCTAATGTTCTTTCTACTCTAGACCCAGAAGACTAGATGGTGTCTTTGGACTTGGAGCATGAGTATTTTTATGTATCCATCCTGCAGTTCCACAGATGCTCATTGCAGTTGACAGTGGTGTCAGAACACTTACAATTTGCTGTTCCATTCTATGGCCTGAACTCAGCCTCTAAGGTGTTCAGAAATATGATGGTGATGGTTGCCGCCCCTCTTTAATGGGCAGGTAAACATGTATTCATGCACTTCGATAACAAATTCAATGTGGGCTAACTGCGGTCAGTTGCAGACCATCCACTCATATCCACCAGAAAGAGCGTTTCAGAAAATGGTGAACATGGGCTTCTGATAATGTTTAACCATATATTCCTAACTTTAGAACAGGTACCACAGCAGTACATCCAGAAGGTGTAAGATCTGTGGAGTGTGCTTAGACCAAAAAATCTTGCAGAACCAGGTGGGTGGTGCCTTCCCACCCATCCTGGCAGTAGCGCTTCATGAACTTATGCAAGGTATCCACATCACAGCTTGACAGGTGTCAAGCACAGGCACTGCTTTGCCTACTCAATGGTAGCATTCTTAACCCACGTGGAATGGGCTCTTAGACCATCCAGCGATGGTTCTTGGCTAGTCTGAAGCTGATCTTGATTCAGCGGACTAGTCACCATGACTATGACAAGGACCTATTCTGCAGAGCCTCCCCTTTCTTTGTTCCAGTAAAGTCCACTATCCACACTCTGGTTTTTGGTGCAAACAATGTAAAAATGTAGGGATGATAAATAAAAGTTTTTAGTGCTCACAGCAATGACCTAAAGACAAAGCAAACAGAAGAACATCAACTATGTTGCCTGTATAGGGGTCAGTGTATCGGGCACTGCACTATATTAATAGATTTATCTCAAGGGCCAGAATAAATGGATTTTGTGGAGTGGCATCTGGTGGCGAGGATGTCCACCACCACTTTAGACAGTAAATTGCATGCAGTCTGTCGCAGCTACTCAGTGACCACAAATTGAAGTAGATTTCACAGATTTGTGTGAAGTATCCTCCCTGTTGCTCAGACAAGACGTCCTCGTAGGGTGGCAGCCTTATCAGACTTATCAGAGGACAGATGATTATTCCCAGGAGGACCTGGTGCCACAAGTGTGGCCCAATTTGGGACCACTAGGAGGACTTTGGCATGATCGTCCTTGATCTTCTTCAGAATTCTGGGCAGTAAAATTGGTGATGGGAAGGCTTACAGGAGTCCCTTGATCTATTTCAGCTGGGATGTGTCTCATAAATAAGTGTTCTTGTGGAAACTCCATAGCACAAAATTGTTGACACTGCACAGTCTTGAAGGCTGTGAACAGGTCTAGCCAGGGTTCCGCCCAGTGGTGGAAGACACCTGTGTCATTCCACGATGCAAATGCCACTTGATCTGCCAGACATTGTCTGGTCAGTTTATCCACTCTGGCATTCAGGAACCTTCTCAGGTTTTTAGCACCAGAGAGCCACCTCCAGAGAAGCACAGGACCCACAACCCCAGTCTGACCTACTTGTTTCAGTAATACATGGTACTGCAGATCATGAGCCAACTCCTCCGATACCTAAATGGCATCGGAAAGGCAGACTTCATACTGGCCCAATGGGATTTCAGTTTTCACTGCAGGGCTCACATGTGCCGTCTGATGTAGCTGAGAAAGAAGATACATGAAGTTAAGAGGCCAAGAAGCCCATGGGGCACTCTGACCATGATCTAGGATCAAACGTGAAATATCAGAGCTTAGCCCAGATGCCCTTGAATCAGTCCTGTGGAGGAAAAGCCCTGAACGCCACCATATCCAGGATCACCTCAACAAATGGAAGCATTGACGAAGGAATAAAGTAGGAAATTGGCTTGTCTATGGTGAAACCTAGCGATTTCTAAAGTTCCAGCATTGTCTGTAGGTGGTCAGTAACTGACTGTGGTAAGCTCGCCTTCAGCGGCCAGTCATTAAGGTACAGGAGTACAAGGACTCCCAAACTCTGAAGATGGGAAGCAACCTCTGCCACTTTCATGAACACCAGAGGGGCAGTGGTGTGGCTGAAGGAGAGCACAGAAAAATGAAAATGCTCCTGGCTGACCTTGAACTGCAGGTAGTGCCTGGCAGACTGCAGGACAGGTGTATGAAAAACAAAATAGACCAGGCGGTAACCGGATCCAAAGTAGATAGGATCTGCTTAATGTGAGCATTTTGAATTTGTCTTTCTACAAGCATTCAGGGGTCAGAGGTCCAAAGTATGCCTGAGGTCCTCATCTTTCTTCAGGACAAGGACGCAATGGGGTTAACAACCGCATGTGAGTTGTGAGTGGGAAAATAGTAATAATTGTAACGTCACTGACTTTATAAATAGTTTCAGAGAACGCTAGTTAATAAGTCAAAGGGGCATATTTGTTTGTAAGTCCCTGATACTCTCTTTCAGACTGGTATTAGTTTTCTCCTTTCTCAAGGAATTCAAATGTTTTCATTTCTTTACAAGTCTCCTCTGAGGAGCGGAAAGAAGCCCCTCTCCTATGACTCTCGAGAGAATAAATGATAAGTATCCATATGGTGGGGAAAACTAATTGAAAAAACTGAAGAATACTCCAACTGTCTCTTTTGCTTATGTCTTTTTATATTCCTTCTCAATTTTATATTCTGCCCTTGGTTTCCTAATGTTTTACTTAGGATTTGCTCTCTTTTTACATTTTCTTTCTCTTATACCACCATTTTCTACCCGCAGGAACATTCCTCCTCATTTCTACAATTACCTGGTCACCTGGTTCTTTCACTTCTATTATTTTCCCACTGTCATTTTAATCTCAGCTACAATACATAAATACAACTCTAATGTGCAGCATATTTGGGTTATGAGCACCTGATATGAACTTAAGCTCAGCAATAAAGCACCTTATCAGACCTGGACTTTTGCTGAGCAACACCCCTGTACGCACCGTGGGGTGTCATCGTTCAGATTTGCGTGGGATCATCTGTGTCGTTGGAGCCGTCATAACATCACTATTGCCAATAAAGGCACCACCCAGGCAAGCATACATCAGTTCTTTTCCTTCTGCGCCGGTTAAGTGCAGATCCGGAATAGAGCTACCCCTCTGACTTTTTTGACAGGTCATTTTCAACCTTTTTGTTGCAGTGTTTTTCATCTGTGTCAATGATGTCTTCGAGGAAGATAGGATTTAAGCCATGTGGCGCTTGCCATCGCTCTGTGTCAGTGACGGATCCTCATCAGGTATGTCTCTGGTGTCTTGAGCACGACCACGACTCAAAGTCATGCGTAGACTGCCAGGCCATGGCTACTAAAGCTTTGAGGCAGCGGACCCTAAAGCTAACGGCAGCCCTGCAGTCAACATCGGTGGGCGCAACTCCTCGGTGTCACAGTCGAGGAGAAGGTCGTGGGCCGCTTCAGGAGCCCCAAGACCTCTTCATCCCATTCAAGGTCCTCCAGGCACTCGGAAAGAGGCACAAGAAGAAGAAGTCCAAGCGGACTTCAACTTCGCTGGGTCCGTCGGCCGACGAGGCAACTCAGCAACGTTGCGTTACATGGAATTGTTGCCAGGGACGACTCCGCTGCTTCCTCCCTTTCCGGAAGCCGGAGCAACTCTCGCTCAATGAAAGGATTTTTATGAGGCCATGCATCTTGTATTTTGAGCATTCCAGCCATGCCGGAGTGCCTTCGGGCCTCGCGGAGTCGGCGGAGACTACGTCATGTTCTGCACCAGCTCCTTCGTCCCCCGCTCTGATGGGTCTCATGGATTTGATACCGGATCCTGAACAGCTCCAGCTTCACACAGTCGACCTTCTCGGTGCCGGGCTGACGTCGACCCATCAGTGGCGCGAGCCTCATTCTTATATCTGATGATCCAGAGCTGGAACGCTTTTGCTCAATCAGCCAGGCAATGGTGAGGACTGGGAGGGGTGTTTGGACTATCTAGAAATTCATATGGAACCTTTGGACTGGTATGAGGAACTAGGAGAGGCCAGTGGACTGGACACCTCTCCAGAAACTGGCTTGCTCTCCCCTCCTACTGTAGCTAAGGGGGAAGGTGCATCATATTCAATGGTGGTGCGTAGGGCAGCAGAGGTCCTTGACTTTGAACTGCCCTCGGTGCAGTTCAGGACTAACCTCCTGACAGAGGTGCTTCAGCCAGGGACTTCCTCATCAGAGCTCATGCTGCTCTTCAGAGAGGCCCTCACTGATGTCCTGCTGGAGACGTGGTCTGAACCCAGCACCTGTAAACAGGACAATTGGCTGCCACCACCACTGTGCAACCTTAATTTTCTAACCCAACACCCCACCCCGGAGAGCTTGGTAATCCAAGCATCCACTTCCCAGGGCACCTTCACTTCTGCACCTCTTGGATAGGGAATCCAAGAGGCTGGACCAGCTTGGGAAGAACATGTTTTTTTTCCAACAGCCTGGCATTGAGGTTGGTAAATACTTCATGCACAATTGGGAGTGGTGGAGATCAGAGGTCTCGGATCTCCAGCGGAATATAAACATGTTGGAGCTCAGGGCAATCCAACTAGCGTTGAAATCATTTCTTCCTTCTGTCAAAGGGAGGTTAGTACAGGTGTTCACAGACAACACTACCACCATTTGGTACTGCAACAAGCATGGCAGAGTGGGTTGTGGATCTATCAAGAAGCCCTGCATCTCTGGTCATGGCTGGAACAGCAGAGCATACCCTGGTGGTTCAACACCTGACAAGTTCTCTGAATGCCAGGGTGGACGAACTCAGCCATTGATGCCTAGCGGATCACAAGTGGCATCTCCATTCAGAGGTGGTACAAGGTCTCTTTCAGCAGTGGGGAGTGCCTTGGTTAGATCTGTTTGCCTCCAAAGAGAACTTGCAATGTCAGCAGTATTGCGCATTGGAGTTTCCAAGGTGGCAATTGCTTGGCAATGCTTTTTGTTGCGAGTGGATCTCAGGCCTCCTGTATGCATTTCTGCCCATACTTCTCCAGCCCAGGGTTCTCTAGAAGATCAAGAACGACCAGGCCCAAGTAATCCTTGTGGCTCCGGACTATGCACGGAGAGTCTGGTATCCTGAGCTTCTGAAAATGAGCTTTGATCCTCCGATCAGGTTGCCCCTTTGGGAGAATCTTCTGTCGCAGCAGCAGAGGAGGGTTCTCCTATCGAACCTGCCAGCTCTGCTCCTTCATGCATGGAGATTGAGTGGCGATAGTTGTCAGCTTTCGATCTTCCTCCTGAAATCTGTAATGTTAGCTTGGCAGCCAGGCGTTCCTCCACAAAAACGGTACATGCCTGCCGTTGGCAATAATTTGTAAGATATTTTACAGAGAAGAATATAGATTGCCTCTCTGCGTCTCTATCTGATATTCTTCTTTTCATTTTTTTGCTTGCTCAACCTGGTTCCAGTCCGGGCACTCTGAAGGGCTGTCTCTCTGCTCTGTCCACCTTTCTGTGACTGCCTGATAATCCCTTTCTGTTCACGTTCCCTATTGTAAATAGGTGTCTTAAAAGGCATGTACATATCTTTCCCCCATGGCCTCTATCATGCCTCAGTGAGATGTTAGCCTGTTTCTCACTTACCTTATGTGTGCTCCCTTTGAGCCACTGCACGAATGTCCCCTCTGGCTGCTTACGATCAAGACAGTCTTCTTAGTGGCAATAAAATCTGCCCGAGGGGGAGTGATATACAGGCCTTATCCTCTAAGCCGCCATATCTCACAATATTTCCAGACAAGGTACTGCTACACACCCGTACCTCATTCCTTCTTAAGGTGGTGAGCCCATTCCATCTGGGTCAGACTATCACCCTGTCGCCCTTTTTTGCTCCCCCTCCCATGTAGGAAGCTGACTCTGTATATATTATAACAAAGTAATATATAGTGTGCACAGAGTCCAGTGGATCCCCAGAGGTTTTACAGAGGCTAAAGTAGATAATACTAATGCTCTTTTTTGTGGTAGTGTGGTTGAGCAGTTCGGCTTATCAGAGGGTAGTGCTAAGCGTTTGTTGTATACATACAGTCAGGAAATGAGGTACACACTGAATGACTAACTCCAGGCCAATGTTTTATATATAAAAAATATACTTTGTTACTTTATTTCTAGAACCAAAAGGATCTTTGTTGCAGGTAAGTACAGTTTCAAGAATGTATCACTTTCAAGTATCAAATGCACTTTGTTTAGAATTCACAGGCAAAACAGTTTACAGGTAAGTAATACTTTTCAATTTCAAAAGCAGACAGTGCAATTATTGATAGAAAGCAATGCAGTCCTAGGGGAGGAAAAGTAACAACACAATTTGCTGGTAAATACTCGACTTACCATCTCAGTCTTTGGGGGTTAGAATGTCCACAGGGCAAAGTTTAGGAAAACACCAAGAGTGCACCACCAGGAACACGGGGCCGCCGGATGGAGAGGAAGTGTCTGGCACCCAATGGAATCCTATTTAGACAGGGGGCTTAAAGTACTGTAACTACCTGCAATTTAAGGGCACAGACGTGGGCGGTATAGATCAGCACTTTTAGCACCGGCGGGGCCACAGGCCAGCACCAAACACACACCCTCAGCAAACACAGCATCAGGCGCCCAATGCTTTTCAACGAAGGAACCCGGGGGTCACAAAGATGCTGCAGGCTTGGTCCAGGGAGTCAGCTGAAGAAAACCAATGGCTGGACAGATAAGTAGAGAGCCCATTGGACGTTGCTGGACTGTCGGTTGAGTTCTCCAGGGCCATGGGGCCGCAGGTGCAGGGGTACCTTTAGGTGTCGAGAAATCTTTACCAGATCCGGTCGCGGTCAGGGGGGGTCCTCTGGATTTAGGCTGTAGGCATCATCGTATTGGTCAGTAATGGTCAACCCATGGTGGACTCGAGGTTGGAATTGCTTGGGGACATGCTCTGGACCGGTGAGCCACCTGGACACGGGCCCTGAGTGTCAGGTGGAGGATGGGCAGGACTGGAGAATCCGGGGTGATTCTGGAGTTCTTTTTGGAGGTTTCTTTGTGGACATGGCCGTTGTCCTCTTGAGATCCTGGTCCTTGGGTAGGCAAGCAGTCCTCGGGGGTCCCTGAGTGTCAGGTGGAGGATGGGCAGGACTGGAGAATCCGGGGTGATTCTGGAGTTCTTCTTGGAGGTTTCTTTGTGGACATGGCCGTTGTCCTCTGGAGATCTTGGTCCTTGGGTAGGCAAGCAGTCCTCAGGGGGTTTGTTGAGGTCGCTGGTCCTGCAGGATGAGTTGCTTTTTTTGTAGCAGGAGTCTTGAGGCTGCAGACAGACCAATAGGGCTGGAGCTAAGTCAGTTCTCTTCGGAGGTCTTCTCTGCTGGAGCAGCTCTTCAGTCCTTCTTCTTTCAGGTCGCCAGGAATTTGAATAGCAAGGTTCAGGGGTGCCCCTAAATACTAGATTTAGGTGCATTACTTGGGTCAGAGGGCAGTAGCCAATGGCTACTGTCCCTGAGGGTGGCTACACCCTTCCTGTACCTACTCCCTTTGGGGGAGAGGGGCACATTCCTAACCCTATTGGCTAATATCCTTCAAAGAAAGATGGAAGATTCAGCTAGGATGGGTTTACCTCAGCGCTGGGCACCCTAGGGTTGGTCCCAACTGGAGTGGCCACACCCCCTGGTGTTAACTAATTTTTCCATTGGACCTGTTGCCAAAAGTGGGGCTTGGACTGGGGGTGGGGGTTGGGGAAGGGGCCTTTGAGGCTCACCACCAAGTGTTGCAATTCCTGCAGCGGGAGGTGTGAAGCACCTTCACCGAGAGCAGGCTTTGTCCCTGACCCCAGACAGCACAAAGGGTCTCACCCCACGGGGTCAGAAACTCGTCTGTTAGTGGCAGGCTGGCACAGACCGGTCAGCCTCACACTAGAGGGTTGGATGAAATATAGGGGACATCTCTAAGATACCCTCTGTGTGCATTTTTCAACACATCCAACACTGGCATCAGTGTGGGTTTATTGAGCTGAGAAGTTTAATACCAAACTTCACAGTCTTCAGTGAAGCCATCATGGAGCTGTGGAGTTTGTAATGACAAACTCCCAGCCCATGTACTCAATATGGCCACACTGCACTTGCAGTGCCTAAGAATGGATTTAGGTACTGAGGGGCATATTGCTCATGCAGCCTCGCCTGTGGTATAATTCACCCTGCCTTGTGGCTGTAAGGCCTGCTAGAGAGTTGACTTACCTATGCCACAGGCAATGGTTTGTGGGCATAGCACCCACAGAGGGATGCCATGTGGAATTTTTCTTCCCTCGAGCGCACACACTCTGCAATGGCAGTTTGCATGTGTTTGGCGAGGGGTTCCTTAGGGCGGCACAATAGATGCTCCAGCCCTTAGAGCCCCTCGTTAGTCACAGGTCCCTTACTGCCACTGGTACCCTTTACAAGGGACTTAGCTGTGTGCCAGTGGTATACCAATTGTGAAAGCAATGGTACAGTTTACGGAAAGAACACAGTTGCTAGGGCCTGGTTAGCAGGATCCCAGCACACATTCAGTCAATTTAGCATCAGATATCAGGCAAAAAGTGTATGTGGGTGGGAGGGGTGTAACCATGGCAAAAGGGGCCCTTTCCTACACCCCACACCCCTCTAAGGAAGAGGAGCAGATCCACCGGCTGGACTCAAAACATTTTGGTTGTTCGGTCCTGCTGGACTTTCTAGTCTAAAACATAATCTGCAGCTTACTGTCAGGAGGATATGGCTTGGATATCTTATCAAAGGTAAGGAATCTGCAGCTGGAATGTTCTGTCAGATAAACAAGTTACTTACCTTTGGTAATACATTATCTGATAGAGACTCTATATAGCTCCAGATTCCCTACACCCACCCATGCTTCCCTGATCTGCAAAATCGTTTACTAGGGTTAGAGTGACCCCTTTTTCAGGGCCCTAGTTTGGACATTTACATGGACCAGTTATTCTGATGGCTCTGTGCTTCTGCCGTGGAAAGTTGTGATTAAAGAAACTGACGCCCGCACGCCTGGCTGGCGCCTACATAGGTGACCCCACATAACTTCCGGTGCCAACGACCCCACACACAGCCGAATGGAACCACCCAATGGCACTTGCAATGTTTATTTCTCAGAAAAGGTTTCCGGATCCATCCTGACACCAGGGAAAATAAAAGGTATGGAATAGAGTCTCTACCTGCTAATGCCTCTTTTTCTCTTTCTCATCAACTCATCCCACCAGCCAGCTGTATGAAGTTACATAACTCTCTAACCCCCCACCTCTCCCAAACTAACATTCACTCCTTATTTAAGCAACCACTAAGTAACTAGGGTAAATGCATGGAATGGTCTCCTTCAGAGCACCAGACTAATCCCAGTTACCCGCAACAACCAATAGCCACTGAATTCATCACTAAATTTAGGTTCCAGATCAGCGCCCACCGTAAAACGCTTCAATGACTGGTCGAAGTAAGAGCTATATAAATGCAACTACAATTACAACCAAAAGCCTGAATGTTAGTCATTGAACTTAGGTTTACTGGTCAACGAGCTCAAAGTCCTCTTTCAAAAATAAAGCAGAGCAGTATCCTGTGATCACGCTATCCCATTTGTCAATCATATCTGGTGTTGACTTTTGCTTACAGTGCATTTTTGCTAGACCTTATCCAAAAGCTTTACATGCATTGTCCACAGTTTGACTCTATGCCAGGTTTCCACTCTCTCATTATGGCTTACTGTTTGCACTAGAGAAATAAATGTCTGTAAGAAAGAGTAGTGAGGGTGTTCCAGAGAGCTGGCTGCAAGATAACCTCTACTACACATGGCTCTGCCCGGAGAGAGGAGAATCCATCAGCAGTCCACAGATAGAAGCGGCTGAAGTGGTCTGACATTGAGGGAGGGGCATACCAGTGAAGATGTGTTGCTGTGGAAGCAGTCTGCTGGTGGCTGAAGCCACGGGACAGCACGAGTGGCCATTGTGGCCTATGTCTCATTGGCGAGTTGGGACGTGGCTCGTGGCGTGTGCGTGCTCGATTGCACCACCACTGCCCCTGGCGTAAGCCCAGTGCTGCCAACTGCGCCAAAGGAGATCCGGGTTCCTGGTTGCCAGGTGCCTCTGTGGATTGGGAGAGCCAGAGGGAGCATGTTGAGGCTGGTCCAGGGTGGGCCTTGAGAGTGAGAGCTAGAACTGCTGAAGCCTGGCGGGATAGGATGTGCCTCCCCCACCCGCTCCCTCCTGCTGCAACTAGGATTGGGATTGCAAATACAATCGGAGCCGAGGTCAGCAAGTCATGCCTTAGGGTGGTTGCCTGTATCTGAAAATAATGATTGCCGGCCTACTGGGCTCAATGCACTGTGTTACCCTTCCCCTATGACCCTGCTGAAGGACAGCGTGCTATGCTCCCTGCTGTGCCATCAGAATGTTTCGGTTCTGGCTTGATCGTAACGTTCAAGGCTGCCCACCCCCCCCAGATCTCTGGAGCTGGGTGCTGTGGCAGGGACACACTACTCCCCTCACTATTGCCAGAGTACTGGGCAGGTGTGCATTTGATCCTGGAAGAGTGGTGCCATTGTTGCAGATCTGCTTGTGCCCCCTTACCTGAGCTATCTGGGGTAAAGGGGGACCCACCAACTCTAAAACCCAAGCAGGACTGACTATTTGCCTTTCTGCCCTGAGATCTGATGGCTCTCCTGCTGCTTGGAGTGCTGGTGTTGCAGCTTCCTACCATCAAATCAAAGATGGAATCAAGGGTCTGTCACCAGGGAAAGCTGACCTTCGTGACCAAAAACTGGCTCAGCCCACCTGTGCGTATACTAGCATAAATCACTTACCTAACTGATGTCTCAACGAGACAGCAGACTCTGACACCAGGCATTTACACACTGATATGTGACACAGGCTGTGCACAGTTGACTCCAGGATTGACACATTAATTAATAGATTGGATCTGATGAGTGAAAAAATTGTTAACAGTGATGGCCACCTGGTTCATCTGGAATGTAAGGTATTGGACACGGAAGGTTGTGCAATGGTAAGTAGTGAACAACTTCTACGAATGGAAAGATGCTATAGGTTATTAAGACTAAAAACGAAGCTCTGGAGGCACATTTCTAGAAAGAATAACATCTGACTCTTGGGGGTATCGGAATCCACACCTATGGAATGGATTGAAACAATGTAGAATCCATGATGTAATTGCACTTTGGCAAGCAACTCACCAGCATGTTCTCGTTGAGCATGCTCATCGATCCTTGGGTTTGCGGCCCCTCTGGGGACTCCCACACACCCTGTCTTTGTGTACCTGCTACTTTACAGAGATCGAGACACAATTCTGAAGCTACCAAGGGAGAAAAGAGAGTTGCATTACTCAGGAAATAAGGTGCTGAATACCTGGACTTTACCTTGTCAGTACAAGAAGTTGTAGATAATTCCTTCCTGCTAATTGTTTACTAGTGAAGGCTAGTCTGCTCTATGCCATCATTTACCTGGCTAAATTGCAGATCATGGTAGCCTGAAAACCTCATTTCTTCACTGATCCCAAATTATCAATCATATTCTGTCGCAATCACGTAGCATGTACCACTGGCGGAAACAACACTGCTGGCAGCCTTAGAAGCTGCCTTACCAATAAGGAGTGAGTTCTACACTAGATTGACAATACTGATCCTTGTCATCCATAAATTTACTGATTTGACAGATGTCACAAGGTGAGGAAGACTTAGAATCCTGGAGTATGGTTCTGCCAAGGGGCACTCACCTCTCTTAAATCACATGGGTGCTTTTTTCTGTCAAACTCATCCACCCGCTCTGCTGTTTAGACGGAGTTGCCTCCTGGCAAGGGAGGATTACCATTTGGAGCATGTTGACCCTGCTGCTGCGGGGACTTGGTTTTGTAACAGGGGTTTGTATCTGTGGGATGTGTCTTCAACTGGTTGGGTTGTTGAAGTGGGAGGGAAGCAGGATAATGCTTTTTGTTTTTTTGTAGGCATTTCCCCAACATTAATTACTGTAACTCATTCACTGTTTGTTTACGAGATGCTTTTGAATATACAAATGTGTAGCATATCAAGTTACTGCCTTACCCCCAGGAAATCTGTTTGCACCTTTATATCAACCACTCAGAGGAGATGGGCATCAAATTATTGTAATTGAATTTTTGAGATTTTTAATGATGGGTGTAAATTGCAGCAGGCTTCTGCATATTTTAGATGGCATAGGGTGAACACTAGGATGCTGCAAGAACTGCATCTTGCACAATACACCACATTCTAACTAAGCTGGGATAGACAGAAAAAGTACATATGTTTTTTTATTCTGCCAATACGAGGGGAGTGGAAGTGGTGATAAAGAAGGGGGAGCAATGGCGCACTCTAAATTTTATTGGCAGTAAGGGATGTTGATTCCTTATACTACATGGATCCTGGGGGTTAAAAAGTCACATTAGCATGTGCCTGTGGGCCTAACACTGAATGTCCAGATTTTTTACTCACCGTCTAACATGAAATATTGGGGTTTGTGCATTCAACTTTTACATGGGGTTGTGATTTTAATGTTGCATTATGCCCTGATGTAGATAAATATCACATTGTGCGAATGCCGTATCCATAAGTGGCTTTGCAGTCAAAGACCATTATTGCTGATCACGGCCTGATCGATAGCTGTTGGAACTAGCATCCTGGAGATGTCAAGGGCACATGCGTCACCACATCTTGCAAAGCTTGTTGCGTATTGACTTTTAGCTGACTAGTAAGAGACGTTGCCACATAGACTAAACTCGTGGATCACCTGCTTCTGACACTCTCTGACCATCTGCCAGTGGTATTTACCCTGGCCATGACTGGTGATGAATGTCATGCACTTTTACCTGGAGACTATTGCCCAACATACTTAGAGACCTGATCTCAAATCAGAAATTAAATCTGCTGTCATTGAGTTTTTGGCTTTAATCTAGCAATCAGTCTCTTACCCTAGGATGTTATGGGAGGCCTGTAGGACTTTCTTTCATGGTGCATGCATAGCTAAATAATTTGGCATTGTGTGGGCTCTTCTGGCAAGTCATGTCAACCTAATACAAGATCTTTGAGGTCTTGAGACACAACATATGCGAGTCGATTCCAAGCCCAGATCCAAGTTAAACTCTCTGAATACAGCGAGACTACCACTAGAGAAACCTACTACTTACACAAAGAGGTCTTGGCTAGGAGGTATAGGGAGGTGGATAGGGTGGGGAAAATTGTGTTCTCTATGCTAGATAAAAAAAACGGGATAAGCTCCTATATTCTTGAATTAATGTTCAACAGTGAAGTGCCATTCCGTTCCACCAATGAAATTAAACAGACATTGCTTGACTTTTACTCTGTTTTGTATTAGTCTGCTACTTAAACGGCTCTGGAAGAAGTAGATGTCTACTTTGGTTCCCTACAAGTGTTATGGCTGGGCGATGCCCATAAACAGTATCTAGAAGTACCCTTTGATTATGAGGTTATAGTTTGTGTCATTCATAGTGTGCCTAGTGATAAAACACTGGGCCTGGAGAGGGTCACTGCCTAATTGTATAACGACTTTGCAGAGCTCTGGCCCCGCACATATGAGCAATGTATGAAGAGGCTAGACATACTGGTTGCCTCTCTGCATCTGTTAGGGAAGCCCTCATCGTCACTATATTACAACCGGTCAAGCCTGCTAACCAGCGTAATTCGTATTGTCCACTTTCCATGATCAATGTAGACAATAAAACTTTTCCTAAACTAGTTGCTGAGAGGATACTCCCTTTGCTTCCTCATATTATCTGGCTGGACCTGTCTGGGTTTGAGTCTGGATGCTCTATGGCCCACAACCTG
This sequence comes from Pleurodeles waltl, assembly GCF_031143425.1. Classification (NCBI taxonomy): domain Eukaryota; kingdom Metazoa; phylum Chordata; class Amphibia; order Caudata; family Salamandridae; genus Pleurodeles; species Pleurodeles waltl. The sequence goes on from NC_090445.1 coordinate 1,607,918,532, forward strand.
CTCACTTTTTTCGTGGTACCTCAAATCTGCAACTCCAGTGGGCAGCTGTGTTCTAGAATACCTGAAAGGCCTTTGACTTATTGGAGTGACCATTTTAGTTCTTTCTGCTCCGTAGGCTCAGGTTTAGCCCCCTCCATTATGCAGTGAAACAGACTTCCCTATATAGAGCTCTCCGCAAGATTGATTGGGAATTACATTTTTTGTCCGCTTTCATCAAGTTGCCGACAGCGTACAATTGTATATGTCATTGGTATGGAGCTGCTCGCAACCTGACTCCAACCGCACCATGCACAATGAGGATTAAATTACACAGTTTAGAAGTTGATAGTCTCATTGTATGTGGACTTTGTGACTCTAAATGTTAAGGATCCTTTTCTGAACCTTGAACTAGTGCTTCAGAAGTTCCTCAGATTTGGCATACTCACTGGAATTATCATCAACAGGTCCAGATCAATCCTGTTACTATTGACACTGGCCACATGCCGGATTGCCTTTCAGCTTCCACTGCAATGGGCTTAGTCAGGCATCAAGTATTTAGGTATTTGGTTTAGCAAAGATATTGATTTACTATGGCAGGGGAATCATGGTAGGGCCACTATGTGATTGGAATAGCATGACTTATACCCTGACTGGACCTTTGTTACTGTGGAAGACACCCAGAACAGCATGGAATGCACAACATCAGACATATTGACTTATTTCTGCCTGCGGAGCATGTGCAAAGATGTCTTTAGCGGCTACTTGCAGGTGTCTCCCTGCCTTGCTGTATTAGACTGCATGTTGAACCCTCCCTCGACCCGACGGTAGACCAGGAGGTTGTAGTCTACCATGCAGGATAAGGTGCCTGCCATCATGCCCAGAGCTAAAATGAAATGGCATATTGTTCTTAGCATTGATGTACCAGATGAGCTGTGGTGCTCCCACTATGCATAGGCAATCACACTGTCCCCTAACCACAGATTGTGCTTGATAAATGTTAAAAACTGACATCAAATTTAACACACCACCAACTGTCTATGAAAAATGGGCCTCATGTGGCTCTTCCTGCGCTCGCTGTGGGGAGGAGTGTGAGTTTTGGGGTGATGTCTGTGATTGTATTGGAGAGGCTTATGGTATTGCTGCACCCTGGGAACTGCTGGTGGCCCTCTTGAACTTCGGTAAGGATATTCCCGACTGGCACACCTAAACTAGGAGCAGTGCTGCCGATGTTCACTAAAGATGTGTGGCAATACATTGGGGCAAAGTCGCAAAGTGCAAAGTTGGTTAAAAGAGGTCTTGTATTGGCAGGAAAAATTAGAGAAATACAGGATTATGATGCCTTCAGGTCTCGGCCTAAAGACATTTGGGGACCATTTAGCTTGTATTTGGCTCTAAAAGATGCAGCAGATCTGACTGTTAGGTGAGACCCTGCTTGGTGGGCAAAATCTGGGAGGGCTGTATAAAAATGTTTCACTGATAGATTACCGAACCCCATTTGAACTAATCAAGATCTGATGTTTCTTGCCGGTGCACTCTCTTCTCATTATTATTTTGCCCCCTTGGAACTAGCTCCGACTTTCTACTCTGGCAGCTTACATTAAATGAGATACTCCATGATTTGCCTTCCTGTGGTGGTACTGTCCCACTGCCATATCATAAAGTTTGTAAAATACAAATGTCATGTATGTGATGGGGAAATGCAATGACTTCTAATTGTTTTTGTGTTTCTTTTTCCCTTTTTTAAGTAATAATAAACGGACATTAACAAAAAGTAAGAGCAGTAAAGTTGAGAATGTGTTATGGGGAAAATGGCACAGTGAGCACCTGATCCATGTGGGGGGGGGGGAATTGGGGAGGAATCCTTGTCCAAAAATGAGTGAGCATTCATCCCTTCAACTTTTGCATGTTGAATGTAATGCCCTAAGTTTGCAAGGGTGACCCAGGTGTGGGTCCCGTGCTTACTGTGTGTCGGGAACCACACTGCAGCCAACTAAAAAGATCCTACAAGGCCAGACCCAGTCATAGGTTACTTGTGTTCTGTTTCAGAGATGACCTGGTGTGGCAGTTCGAGCTGGACTTTTCCACATTGAACAGGCCCAAAGGTGCTTTGCATATAGCTGTGTCTAATCTGGGGTGGAATATTTGGCAAAAAAACATGATGGGTTGAAATGCTGCTACCCCAAGCGATAGCCAATTATTCGACTATTTGTATGCGTTTGTCTCATTACATTCTGTGTTTTATTTTATGGCCTTAGTGACAAGGGTATACCCAGATGTGCGCAAATGCAGCGCTAAAAAAGTATAAATATGGGCCTAAGTTCAACAACTTCTATTCTAAACAAATGGCATTGTGGAGTGCCTCACGTTTGCTTTGATTACAGAATGTTAGTACTGTTGTTTATTAGAAATCTGGCAAAACTACAGTCGATCACTGGGAGTCAACTGACAGGCAAGTGCCTGTGTTGGAGGTCCATATTCACTCTGCATCCCAGGCTGTTATATATTGATGAGAACAATATTTGAGAATTAATAGTAATGTTAAATGTTTAGAGCCCAAACCCTAATTTCTATGACAAAAATATAACCTCTTGTGTTGTTAATGTCATATATCCTTCTCCATATGCAATGATTTCAGTTTTAAAGCTCTGATTCTAGCAATGTAGTGTTTCGGTGTGATTCAGATTTATACTGAATATAAAGTGTTAGTGCTATAGTTAGAAACTTTCTTTTGAAACTGCAGTGGCACACACTGGACTGCTGTTGGAAGTACCTTTTACTCAGCCTGTCATAGTTTTTCTCATGTGGCTAAGGAAGATATTTGTGAATTCTAGAAAATGTGTTCTCATTTTCTCTTCTGGAACACCTTTCATAACTTCTATGGAAAATTCATGAGAGAAAACTCTGTGCTCTCAGACGTGGTTCATCAAACCCCAGTACAGGATGAGTATGTTTCAACGGATACAATCACCTTAAAACTCACCAAAATTTCCAAAAATAGTATGATACAACCAAACATTATTTATATTATGATTAACATCTGCTATCACCCATTATGTGTGTTCCATTTTGTGACACTCAAAATCAGGTATTGATGCCAATTTATGTCAGTGGGACAAAAATTCTAGAGGGTTATCACTAAATAAAATCCAGTAGGTATGCTTCTTGTAACATTATCATGGGACTATTTAGGTGACAGGTTACAAAAAGCATACCTACTCCTAACAAACAATTTTATGAATTTCACCCAAAATGTTAAGCGTCTGGTTCACAATATCAGTATTATCCAAGGGTGCGGGCATTCCCGGGTACTTAATGACCGGGGTGCAGTACGACCCTTAAGGGCATCTTGGTGCTCTCAGAGACCAATATTGCTTAACTGGGCTTTTTGTGTGAGATGCATGGCGAAACTTGTTCTGAGCCAGTTTTGGCAGAGGCAGCAGAAAGTACATTTTTATAAAGTTACCTTTTCTCCAAAGGTTATCAAAATCTAGTTTTACCATTAGGTTTGATTTTTAAAACTAAGAGGAAAATAATTTTCAATAATTTTGTTAGCATTTTCCCTAAGTGAAGATATAATTAAATGTTTTAATTATACTTCGGTCTCCTCATGGAGAATCTAGCTAAACCTACTCAGTAAAAACAGCTTTTGGATATGTAGTCACTGTGAGGATACACTAATTCTATTTTATTTTTATTATATTAAGCACCGATGTCTGTGAATGTGAAAGGCATACATTAGGGGTGACTTCTTATTATATAAAAATAGGTTTTCCTACATGGCTAAGGCACTTATTCTTTTAGTGTGTCACTGGCGTAGTGCCTTTAAACTGCACCTGAGCAAGAGCCCAAAGATGCTCATAAATTTTTATCCTGTATGTGGATGGGTCAAGCACACATTTCAATGGAACGAGGGGAATTTTTTTTATAGGGTTGGTGCTAACGGAGAAATCCACCATATATCACTCGCAAAAATACTTTTTTCAAAGCCATGGTGCTCTTGGAATGAGGAGCCTCCCAAACCTCCAAATTTCTCAAGGAGAGAAAGAAACAACAATTACAACATCCAAGGCACATGGGTAAGTAAAGAATTAGTGTCCATGTTTAGTATTGTATCCAATCTTCTTTGTATTTCAGGGTTGTTCCAAACGTCAATAGTCAACAGCCAACACGTGTTTCGTCGTGCGACAATTATTCGCCATGACTTCATCAGGGCTCTGAATATGTCTCTGTATATGTGAAGTTCCAAATTATATCGTAAAGTAATAATCTACCATAGGCACGAGATCCCAATTCGATTGTCGTGCTCTAGAAGTAAAGCAACGTAGAAGGAACAGGGAGTTCGCCTTTTTTACTCCCACCTCAGCGTGTACGCAAGGGCTGAATAGGCCTTGGTGGATTTTTACTATACAATATAATTTGGAGCTTTACATTTACGGAGACATTCAGAGCCCTGATGAAGTCATGGTGAATAATAGTCACACGACGATTGACGTTTGGAACAACCCTGAAATAAAAAGAAGATCGGATACAATACTAAACATGGACACTAATTCTTTACTTACACGTGTGCCTTCGATGTTGTAATTGTAAGTACACATTTAGCCAGGAGTGGGGCCAAGATGGCAGGCACAGTAGGTGTGCTTTTGTGAGGTCCGACCTGGGCCTGTAAAATATCCTTCCTCATTCTGTGGGGTCTGGCCAGGGAGCACCCACCGTCATGCTGGTGCTCCCCTGTGTTAATTTGGAGAGGCGGGGCACTCGATGTTCAGGAGCTGCAGTGAAAGGCAAACAGTCCTGAGAAGCAGCCTGTGGCTGTCATGTGGCCTTCAGCTGTGAGTTTGTGACTACACTGGGCTGCGTTGAGGGAAGCTGCATGGTCAGCAACAGTGGCTACGAGATAGGGCAGTTGACGGAAAGTGTCACAAAACCCGGGGCCCAGCAGTGATGGGACACAAGCAGCACTACGTGCTAAGTGGTGAGAATTCTCAGATCCGTTGCTCGGAGCAGGCCCCATGACACGTGTTAAATGAGGCATCTGTGATGGCGTTGAGGATGCACAGCATTGCGAGGACCCCATGGCTTTGTTGTTTGCAGCGAGCCCCATGACCTGAGTGAGTTCACATATTTCCAGCAGGCGAGGTCTGGCAGTGAGGAGGCCCTGGGAGGGAAGTGCACAGTGCAATGAGAGCCAATGGAACCAGCGATCGGAGCAAGCCTCACAACCTGCGATTGGAGAGACACTGGTGGGCGTCAGGCGATCTGGTCCCTGCTGTCTTGTGGGTATGGTGGACCCGCTGGAGAGGTTCACGGAGGCCATACTGCCAGCGTGTCCCGGGTGGATGAGAGATACCCTTCCTGCAGCGGACTAGTAGCGAGGGTGCCTTGGGCGACTGACAGTTTTGAGTGCCGGGACTGAAGTACCTTACTGAGAGGCAGGCATGGAGGGTGTGGTCGTGGCACCCTGGGGCCTATCTGGGTGCACTCTGACACTTGCTTGACCGCATTGATTGTATGTGGCGGGCTCCTCTTGTTCGTGGGCCTAGCTTGCTGGGCCACCTTGATGCTACTTTTTAAAGCCACTTTGCCCAATTTGAGAAGATATTGTATGCCATCCTGGACACTAAAATTATGCTGAAGTCCCAGATTACCGCCACCTACCTAGAAGTAAACCTCCTTCTAGCGGACCACATGAAACTGGTAGACCACGTGGATGATGCTGAATACTCCTTGACCGCAATGAGGTCCACATTGCAGGAGCCCCAGATCCAACTGAAAGACACTGAGTTAGCCACTCTGCACAGGGGAGCAGAGGACCACTCAAGGTGTTTCATGGGCTTTCCAGATTGCTTGGAGGGCCCGACATGGAACTCTTCCTCGAACAGTGGTTGTTGACTACAATGCTGGTGAACAAGGTACCTAAAGTCTTCACAAAGGAAAGGGTGCATTGCGTGCCTGCTAGGCTGCCTTACCTGGGGGCTCTGCTGAGTCCCGTGATTGTGAAGCTACTTAATTTTAGGGAAAGAGACTTGATTATGCAGCTGTTTGCACAAAAGCCCCTTGGTATTTCGAAGGCAGTGCCTTCACTGCTTACCAAGATTTCACTGTGGAGGTACAACTCCCCCGCAACTCCTATGCAGTGGTTAAGCAATGTCTCTGGGAGTTAGAACTTAAGTATGCCCTTTTCTTTCTCACTAAGCTTAAGGTGATAGATGGAAACTCAACTCACTTCTTCTCGATGGCTGGTGACTTCTAAATGCCTGGCAAGGCCTATGCCTGAGGATCAGGAGGCTGGTGACTGGCTTACTCCTCGACTGAGGTGCTGGTGACTAGCAAGGAACCAAAGCCACCTCTCCACAATGCAAGCAGCCAGGGTGCGGGCACAGACAGTGGAGGTGGTGCTTCTCCATGGCCAGAACTCCTTTGGAGCCCTGAGATCGGATCACACGTCTGACACTGGTTCGGATGCCAATGGCTCCTTGGCCTCTGCCGGGGAGATCTCCTGGGGGCTGAAGCTGACACCACAACTGGCCAACGACTTGATATGAGGGGTTGGCATTGTTCTGCTATATGTACCAGGGATTGCACGTAAGTGTCCCTCTCAAGTATCTTGGGGGTGCACTAGGTGACGGCCAAACACCCCTTGAGAGCCCATATGCCCTGTCCTTTGTCTAAGCAAGCTTCCACTAATCACAGAACAAGACATCTTATTTTCGTGTTCCTTTATGGCTGTTGGTTAATTGTTGATTGGTTTTGGCTGGGCACTCTTTGGAGTGCCATCTTGGAGGTGAGGGCTGGACTGCTGTTGTAGGAGTTGCTGCATTCTTAATCACCGACATACATGATGGGTTCACCTGCTAGTGACACTATCCCGCACTACAATTTGCAGACATGGAGTGTGAAAGGCATGGCCACTCCTGCTAAGAGATATTGGGCATATGCTTATCTCGGGCACTGCCATGCACACGTAGCCTTTTTGCAAAAGATGCATCTCACCCTGGTGGAGTTACAGAGAGTGTATGCAAAATAGAAGGGACAAGTTTATGGCACAACATCCTCGGCCTATGCATGGGGGTCCTGCTCAGAGTTTCTGTGGGGTCCCATTTGTGGGTGATACACACCGAGTCAATACTGAGGGTAGATACTTGGTGGTAAAGGGCTGTCTTGATGGTAACCCCACTGATTGATGTTTACTCCCCTAACACTAACCACTCTGCTTTTCTATGTCTCCTGACTCCAGCCCTCTTACAGGACCCACATGCCCCTTGGATTTGGGCAGTGATTTCAACTGTGTGCCGGATGTTCCCCGGGACCACTCCACCCCTCTGCCTAACAGTACCATTTGTGACAGGGGTCAAAATCCTTTTGGGAGTGGATGGAGAATAGGAGAATGTTTGATATGTGGCAACTGAACCTTCCTGACACTAGTGAGTACTTGGACAAAATGGCCACAGCACACAGAAAGTATAGTCCAATAGTATGGCAGGGATAAGTATCTCTGGTAGTATGTTGCTGAGGTACAGAGTTGAATGGAGTCTCAAGTCCTGTTTAGAGCTGGTGTCTTTTATTTGTAGATACTAGACAACATTATGACATCAACGAGATACAGCCAACACGTGTTTCGTCACACCAGTGACTTTATCAAGGCTGCAAAATAATAATCAAAACAAAAGTTTTGGCATATAGAAGAATAAGGACTCGAGAGTGGGCTCGTAGGAGAGCAAGTGGAAATGACTCCAAAACTGGACATCAGTGACCAGTGAGCCAAATGTGAGCTCACTGAGCTTAAAAGGTGAGTAGGTGAAGTTTGTTTAATTTAAAAAAACATGGCAAACAGAATTTGTGGTAGGGACCCGAAATGCAAGGTATAAGACAGACAGTGAGTCACCGTGACAAAACGCTACGTAATCTAGAACCAATGTTAAATGTGGTATAAGGCCAGAGTTTATGGTGGATATAAACCAGCTATGTTCTGGAATAAGTAAACAAAGACCGTGAAGTGAGGTGAGACAGACTCGAAAAACACATAAATACAAAGGGACTGAGACAGAGAGATCAGACAGGTAGAAGAGTCAGAACACAAAAACGGAATTTAGAAAGGTCAAACAAGGGTGAGTTGGTAAATAAACCCAAAGTAGAGGTAAAACAAGGGGGGAAGGGGGGGGAAACAAAAGGAGGCCAGGTGTGTGGCTCATACCTGGGCCGTCCGGCCAGGATGGTACGTAACGGAGGTAAGTATTAAAGGGAGCCCCGTGATCAGTTGAGTGGGCTATGGAGCGTCAGTAGTAACTGAGAAGAAAGGTAACAATAGTTAAGTAGCCAATAATATAGTGAAGAGGGGGAGTGGTATATAGACAATAGATGTAGAGATTACAGAGAAAATAGGTGACAAATAATAACTAATAATACATACCTTCTAAAAGTAGACCTAACAAAAGTGTGGCTGAGTAAGAAATTATGCAAGTGTGGAAAGGCAGGTTAGCAGACCCTGATAAGCCTGTGGTCGGAACCTAGCAGGTGAAAGATAAAAGTGAAAGGGAAAAGAAAACTGAGCTAATTTCTCATAAATGAGGAAAACATGTAAATCTAGTAATTTACTAAGTACGAGGCAAGCTACATGGAGTTATAAAAGTGGAAATGTTATTGAAGACAATTGAAAAGTTCAGTCCTATAAGGCGGCAAGGTCGCCACGAAGTGTACAATAGAGACCAGTAACTAAGAAGATATGATATCGGTAAGTCAGGTAATACGTGGCTATGTGATTTACTCAGTAACCCACGTTGAGGTGAACTAAACGCAGTCCAGGGAGCTACGGAGACATCATGTCGGTAACAAGTAGAACGCCAAGCAGAAGCGCACTCTGATGTTGGTAGGTGAAAATAGACAGTCAAAAGAGCCCGTGTGTAAGGGGCTGCGTTTTAGCGGCGCGGACATTGAATAAAGTCGAAAAAATGGCATGGCAAGAACTGGGATTAGATAATGCGGCAAGTTGTTAAAACGCAGTGTAAACTTAATTGGACAGCGCTTGGTTGCAAGCAAGCCAATAAGTAAGTATACATGAAGACAGTGGAGATAAAGCCGTGGTTGGTATTAAACGCTCGTCGACTAACACGCATGTGGTAAAAAGTAAAACACTAATAAGAACCAAAAGTCAGAAAACAAGGGTAGAGTGAGGCGAGGGCCTACCTGAGAAGGCGAGGGGATGTGTAGCACCAAGTAGTCACGATGAGTATCAGTCGGTATAGACCTGTGCTCTCAGCTTAAGAAGAGCAACTGGGAGTAGCATAGAAATAAAAGAGGGACTTTAAAAGTGGGATGTGGAACAGTATGGCGGCCATCTTAAGTGTAGAAAAGTGAGGTCCGAGGACCTGAAAGTAGAAAATGACGAGAGAGGTCGATGTAACAGCGAGGCAGCGGTCACAATAAAAGTTTGGAAGACAAGGAGTAAACGCCTAAGCAGCAGTCACACTAAAAAAGTTGGACGACAAGGAGTAAATGTCTAGGCATAAAGTGCTAAGAAGGTAGAGAGAAAAATCGAAGGAAAATACAAAAAGAGGGGGGGGAAAGGACAGGAATGAGAAAATGGAAATACGTGGGAAAAGAAACCCATAGGAAGAAAAGAGATACAGAAATAGAACGCGGTTGGTGTTTAGAACATGGTAATTGAAAGGTGAAAGAGAAAGAACAAACCCTAATTGGGTGCAGGCTGGGAAGCACTCTGAAGAAAAAGGTAGTCAGGTGTGTTGAGTAAATGATAGTTTCGTAGAATGAACCGAGGAGATAGAATGCAAGGGTAGTGGTATGAGTGAGAAGAATGGTAGGTAAAATCGGTGTCATATTGGTGAAAGGTCAATGAGTAGGTTAGGTTAGGGAATGTAATAATACATATACATAATAGGTGACGGTCAGGTACATTTGTACAAAATGTTAATACATAGAGTACTCTGTAGCAGAGCATAAAACGACCAAGGCCACGGGGCATAGTAAACAAATGGAACAAGTGGTTACATATAGGCATGGAGTAGATATTGGAATACATGATCAAAAAACGGCATAATAGATACACGACAATGATACAGAGTATACCGTAAGATTGAGCCAAACAAATGTCCGTTGGTTAAACGGCAGCGGAGCATAAAGAGACAGAGACCACGTCGCATAGTGATCAAATGCAGTAGGAGGTCGCATATAAGCATGGAGTAAGTGGTGAGAAACATGATCAAGAACGAAAATGTTGACACAAGATGTTAATAAAAAGTCATACGTGAGGGTTAAACAGTGTTGACCAGAAGGAGGCCCAATATGTAAAAAGCAGACAACGAGGGAGTAGGAGCTAACACTCATGTGAGAAAGTAATGTAATTCACGGTCTGTGTTTAGGCCTAGCTCAACTGTGCGAAGTTTTAAGATCCACTTGGCCTCGCATCTGCGCAGATCCCTTGTTCTGTCTCCCCATCTTGGTGAGTTGGAGACATGTGAAATGCCGTGGAATCTGATGTTTAAGAGGTCTTTCTCCCCGTGTAGGGTGTTGAAGTGTATAGCAAGGGGATAGTTGGTGTTAACATTTCTGATGGCTCTGACATGCTCCTGTATGCATTCCTTGAGAGGGCGTATGGAGCTTCCAATGTAAATTAAGCCACATACACAAATCAAGCAGTAAACAGTGCACTTGGTGTTGCAATTTATGAAGGTTTTGATGTGGTGCGTGGTCCCGGTATTGTAGGAGAACGATATAGTTTTGTTAAGGGCCAATCGGCAGGATATACAGCAGCCACATTTATAGAAACCGTTGGGTTTCTCCGGAAGCCAGCCCACTGGGCGAGTAGGAGGGGAGGGACAGAGAAAACTGGGGCACAGAATATTCCTGAGCGTGCAACCTCTAGTGTGTACAATAGAGGGTGACATGCCAACTGAGTTCTTGAGACAAGAATCCAGCATTAGTAAGTGCCAATGTTTCTTGAGAATACGCAGTACTGTCTTGCTCGCAGGGCTGTATTGGGTGATAAAAGAGACCGGTCGCCTGTTAAGGGAACCCCTGTTAACAGGTTCTTTGGGGCTTTTGAGTAATAAAGTGTGTTGGTTCTTGTTAGAGATGCGTTTACTGGCAGCCTAGATGAGTTTGTTGGTATAGCCTCTAGCATGGAAACGCTCAGTAAGGTTCTTAAGTTCCTGCTTGAAAACTTCTGTGTCAGTGCAGTTGCGTCTAATCCTGACCATTTCCCCGTACGGAATGGCCCTGATTTGTGTAAGGGGATGGGCGCTTTGTGCATGCAGAATGGAATTGCAGGCCGTGGGTTTCCTGTAGAGTCTAGACATGATCTTATTGTTGGTGATGTACAGCAGCAAGTCCAAGAACTCGATTTGAGTAGTGCCCACTTTGTGAGTGAACACTAGGTTGAACTCATTAGTGTTAAGGTGTTCAATAAGTTGATTGAGGTCAGGAATGTTGCCAGTCCAGATAGCAAGAATATCATCAATGTATCTCCCCCAGTATAAGATATGTTCCGTGATGTGTGTCGGACAGTTGGACCACAGATGGTTTTTCTCAAATTGGCCCATGTACAGATTAGCATATGATGGAGAAAATTTAGCTCCCATGGCTACACCCTGACACTGTCGAAACCATCTACCGTCATGTAGAAAAACATTATTCTCGAGCACTAACCGAGTAAGATCAAGAAGCATCAGTGTGTGTTCGTAAAGTGTGGCGTCACGGGCACTGAGCGTCAGGTGGAGCATCTCTAGACCCTTTTCCAGGGGAATTGAGGTATAGAGAGAGCTAACATCAAGACAGACAAACATACATTCCTCCGTCCATTCAATATCCTCAAGTTGACACAGTAAGTCCCTAGTGTCCTGTATGTACGAGGGTAAGTTGTGTACCAAGGGCTGTAGAAAAGAATCAATGTACTCAGAAATATGTTCCGTAGGGGAACCAATCCCCGAGATGATAGGTCTCCCAGGTGGAAAACCCCCCGTTTTGTGGACTTTGGGTAGAATGTAGATACAAGGAGCCCTAGGTGTCTCGGTGTACATAAACCTAAACTCTAAGAGGGTCATTCTGACCCTGGCGGCCGGTGGCCGCCAGGGCCACCGACCACGGGAGCACCGCCAACAGGCTGGCGGTGCTCCAATGAGCATTCTGACCGCGGCGGTTCAGCCGCGGTCAGAAGCGGAAAGTCAGCGGTCTCCCGCTGACTTTCCGCTGCTCTTTGGAATCCTCCATGGCTGCGGAGCGCGCTCCGCAGCCATGAGAATTCTGACCCCCCCTACCGCCATCCAGTTCATGGCGGGAAAGCCGCCATGAACAGGATGGCGGTAGGGGGGGTCGCGGGGCCCCTGGGGGCCCCTGCCGTGCCCATGCCAATGGCATGGGCACGGCAGGGGCCCCCATAAGAGGGCCCCGAAAAGTATTTCAGTGTCTGCCTTGCAGACACTGAAATACGCGACGGGTGCCACTGCACCCGTCGCACCTTCCCACTCCGCCGGCTCGATTACGAGCCGGCATCCTCGTGGGAAGGTCGTTTTCCCCTGGGCTGGCGGGCGGTTTTACTGGAACCGCCCGCCAGCCCAGGGGAAAACTCGTAATACCCGCCGCGGTCTTTTGACCGCGGCGCGGTAATTTGGAGGGCGGGATCCTGGCGGGCAGCCTCCGCCGCCCGCCAGGGTCATAATGAGGCCCTAAGTCCGTTAGGAGACAACGATTCTTCCAAGACGTTAGTTTCTTTTGGATGTGATTGGTAATGTCAGGAAGAGGGTTAGTCTGCAATGCAGAGTAGGCCAGTGTGTCACTGAGTTGTCTGTTGATTTCTGCAATGTAGTCGGTTCTATTCATAATGACAACGTTACCCCCTTTGTCCGCCTCCCTGATGACTATGTCTGTGCAGGTGGAGAGTTTGTGTAATGCTCGGAGTTCATTGGGGTTGAGATTTTTGTAATGTCTGTGGGTACAAGTGTTAGTCTTGTCCTCTAAGTTGTGTAGTTCTGTACTGACGGCTTTATAAAAGACATCGATGTGGTTGTCTGGTGGTAAGGTGGGTATAAATGTGGAGCCGGGTTTGAGCCCACGGTTAACATCTAGGTTAGGTGTAATGTCAAGTTGAGTTAGTAGTTCGTCAAAGCTAGGTGGTGGTGACAGAGTGTTGTCAAGGGAGAGAATTGTTTGGATGTCCTGTAGGTCTTTGATGGATTGGTTACAGGTAGGTAGTGGAGTGCGGGCAGTCAAGTCAATGTCTGGTTTGTTTTGGAAAAACTTTTTCAATTTGAGATTGCGTACGAACTTGAAAAGATCTATGTGTATGTTAGTGTAGTCAGGTTTAGAAGTAGGACAAAATCCAAGACCTTTTTGCAAGACATTTATTTCGTGTACAGATAGTTCCAAACTGGAAAGATTCATAACCTGTACAGTTTCCTCTGAGATAGTGAGGCTTTGTTCCATGGGGGGACCAGTCAGGTCCTTTGTATTTTTGCGGTCGAGCGAGTGAGTACTTGTTTTATTCCTCAGTCCATGACTTACACACTAAGCTGGACCTTTTCTTCTGCAGTGAGCCATTGGGCGCCCACATCACTAGGACGGTGTACTTGGCGCACACTCTTCTGATCACTTACCATAGTTAATGACCCTCGAATGGCAGAGGGCACATCCTTGTATTCTTACCTGGAGGCTCCAGATCGAGGCCCTTCAGGATCCCCTGTTCATGGAAGACCTGTCCACACATATTGCCCAATATTTTGCCCTTAATTCTAGGGCTATGGAATGGGATGCACATAAGTTGGTGGTGCATAGCCACTACATTGCTGCTACTTGAAGGGAATGTTGGGTCCTGCATGGAGAGCTTCTGACCACAGAATGGGAGTTGCACCTGCTTGTGACCACAGTGGCCCGGTGGGTTGTTGGGTTGGATCGGCTTCAGCTGTTACAGGAATGTTACAGGGAGCTGGAGGTTCACCTAGGAAAGCATGATTATAGACATCACTTCGCCCAGCTTCATGCTGCGGGGGGATCCGTTTTGTAGGCTTTTGGTTTTGTTGGTTCACAAAGACCACACACGGCCACCAATAGGCATGATCAGGCTAGGGGTTGGAATGGTGGTTAACATGCAGACGGCTATTAATGGCGCATTTGCAGAGTATTATTGCTCTTTGTGTGCACCTGCTGATGACCCCCTCCTATAGATCAAATCAGGGGACTTCTCCAGGAACTTTTGCTACCCTGACAGGATACTCTTTGGTGAGTGGAAATGGATGAGCCCCTCAATCTTGAGGAGATACGGGCAGCCATGACTCATATGGGTGGCAATAAGACTTCAGGTATGGACAGCCTCTCCATTGAGTATTATGCTGCTTTCAGCGCGTACCTCTGCCTTGGAGGTTTTCAATTAAGCAAGGGAGAAGGGTCAGCTTTCGGACTCACTGCTTGAGGCACTGATAGTGGTGTTGCCTGAGCCGGGCCAAGATCCCTTTAAAATGCGCTTATATAGGCCGCTCTCCCTCCTAAACCTGGACTGCAAGGTCTTGGGGATGGTCCTGGCTAATGGACTGATTCCCACTGTGGTACACCTTGACAAATTCAGGTTCATTCCTGAGCTCAATACCTTTCTTATATACAGCGGCTGCTCCGCCTGATGGGGGGGTCACATCGGGTGAGACTGGAACCAGGTGGCGGTGTAGCTCAATTTTGAGAAGGAGTTTGATAAGTTGGGGAGGGATTATTTATTAACAACACTGGAGAGGATGAGCGTAGGACCGGGGTACCTTGTCTGGATTTGTGTTCTATATAGTGGCTCTGCAGTGAGAGTCCGAAAGGGACAAATCGCTTCTGACAGCTTCATCATACCTAGAGGCACCTGCCAAGGATGTCTGTTGTCCTTGCTGATCTTTGCCTTGGCCATGGGACCCTTAAATTGTAGCCTTCACTGTGTGCACTGCAGTGGGGGCTTCAGGGGGATAACGATTACCACACTGTTTCTTTATATGAGGATGGTGCCATTATGTACTTATTTAACACAGCTGTCTCTGTTTCAGCCTTGATGGAACTATTATAGGAGTTCGGGAACATCTCGGGCCTCAGAATCAATTGGGCTAAGATCTGCTTGTTTCCCCTGTCCCTGAATGTAATAGGGGAACTCTGCTGAGGTACCAACTTGGCTGGTATCATGACAAGTTCAAATATTATGGGTGCAAATTTTCCACTCAGGTGTGGACTTTGTGGGAGGCAATGTGGGTAGGGTCATGGCTATATTTGTAAATCTCTCCCGTTCTGGTTGTCCCTGCCACTGTCTCCTCTGGGCAGGGTGGTGATCTCCAAGATGCTTATTCTTCCCTGGCTTATATACTTCTTTGCTGCATTGCCAGTCTTGCTTCCTAGGCTCTTTTTTCATGACCTCCATGGTCTTGTGCTGGAATAATTACGGGGCTCGGGCAGGAGATGAGTGGCACTGCCCATCCTCAAGCACCCGCTTCTTGACGGTGGCCTTGGCACTCCCAACTACTAGCTGTACTATGCATCGGTGCAGCTGCAATGGCCTGTGCACTGACTAGGTACGGCCACTTGTTCGGAGTAGGCATTCATTTGCCTGTTCTTAGAACTGGACACATTCCTGATCCTGCACGCAATCATTTCGTATGGGGGCACGAGGAAGCTTATTACAGTACTCTTTGTTGCACTGTGCTCATCCACCTGCCTGTCGGTAGACAGGGGATGGGACCGTTAGATGGTAGACCTCTAGACGCCACTCACGGATGCCCTTTGGACCCGGGCATTAAGGTGGCTTCTCGCAACCCACGTTTTCGCTTTACACAATTTAATTTTTTGCACCAGGCTTACCTCACACAGAAAAGCACTAGCACATGTTCCCTGCTTTACTTATATTGTGACAATTTCAACAGTTATGGCAAGAGTATGTCCTGACTGTTCTTTTCCGGTATTTTCTAAGTTATGGCTTTTAGTTGGTAGCGTGTCCGTTATATTTTGTGTTCTTTAATATACAAACCACAGTTGTTCATTATATATTTCTTTGACATCTGCTTCACCTGCAATACTTTCCAGTGCTATAATATGATTTTTCTGATTTGTGGACTTGATTTAGAGTATCATGACACACATACTGGTCTCCTTCTGTTTTCTTGTTTGTCAAAACCCTGTAGCCCATTCCTTGTGTATATCTCTACTCTTTCTTTAACCAATTCTAATATCTGAGGAAGATACTGTCTTTTTGCACATTTCTTCTAATGTATTGTATGTTTATGGATTTGAAATGACCTGTTTGGTTCTTAATAGTTGTGAATTTGAAAGATAAAAGATGTGTTTTGAAGGAAGTCGATGGAAACTGTTACAATGTGATATAATGTGATAAGGTCTCTCTGTGTGTGTTTGCTGTCAGTGATGATTCTTCTATACCTTGTGTTGACCATATAGTCCAAGAAGCTATCACCACTCTTTGTAGGCCATGCTTGAAGCTGATGATAACATTTGTTCTGTTCATATCTTCAACCATTTGTAGCAATTCCTTTTTGCTGTTTTGCCATATTATGAATACGCAATCTACGAATCTGTAATGTATGATGAGTCTTGCAGGCCAGTTTATTTTAAAATATGTTTTATTCTTCATATTTTGTCATAAAACAGTTTGGCATAGCTTGTGGTTCCACAGCCGCCCACCGTATGTTCTGTTCATTTGGAGGTATAAATCACCATTCTTTTCTAAAATTTCAATATAGCTAAGATGCAGGATAAACTGTAACTACCTGGTCATACAAGCTGCTGTGCAAGTGAATTCAGGGACGATAACACAATGATGTAAAACATCAAGAGATGTGACTCAGTAAAAAACAGAAGGAGTAGGTGATTCGCTGAATAAGGTGCATTTTGGCACCACAAGTATGGAGCTCGCGAAGTCATTGCAGTAGATTGAGACGTCCAGGAAGGTAAAACCCATATCTGGGCAGTTTGGGATTTATAAATTCTTTGGGCCTGAAGAAAGCTTATGACCCTTTTGGGCAAGAGTAGGCTGAAACATGTCAACCTGACCTGATATATGTGAAGGACACGTAATTTGTTCCCATCACATTATGGCGGTCATTTCCGAAGACTGCTGTGGTGATGACTGGCAACAGTCCGCCGCGAAGCAGCAATCCGGCCGCCAGATAAGGACACACAAACACAAAACCGACAGAAAGCAGCCACAACAACAAATCTGCCAGACCCAACAGAGGTGAAGAACTGTCAGACCCACTACCCTCCTGCTACGCCAGCAACACACTGCCCTCCAAATCACCACAACGGACACTCAACGGCGGTCACCCATTGGCAGTGCACACCGCCGCGGCACCCAACACCAACAGAAGCCAACATTGGCCAGATGGAAAAACCCACACCAGTACACAATGTACACACCCACCAACATCACTATAAAACACCCCCTACACACACCCCACAATCCTTTGCAAACATGAAAAACGAACCATACCTTGGCAGCAATAGACAATACAAGAACTGCACACACAAACCACAGCCATCTATTAACTTCTCACGCATCACAGACCACACACCATACCCCAACACCCATCACACTCTGCACAACACAGATACTACACCCACCACACAATAGGCAAGTCCCCACAGAAGAATCCCTGTTTCACAGATGAGTGATGATGTTGCGGGTGATGGTGGAGGAAATCATCAGGGTAGAGCCACAGCTGTTTGGTGCACAGGTCCAGCAGATATCCATTGGCAGGAAGATGGAGCTATGGCAGAGGATCGTGGACAGGGTGAACTCCATGGGAACCTATCCACGCACAATGGACAACATAAGAAAGAGGTGGAACGACCTACGGGGAAGGTGCGTTCCATTGCATCTAGGCACCAAGTCACCATCATGTGAACTGGTGGTGGTCCCCTACCTCCTCCCTCACAGTTGACAGCATTGGAGGAGCAAGTCTTGGCAATCCTACATCCTGAGGGCCTCACTGGAGTCACTGGAGGGCTGGATACTGGTAAGTCACCATTACTACCCTACCTATACTGATGCCTGCATGGCATGTCACCCCTTCATCCTGACTCTATACACCCCACTTCATCCCATACAGTGCACCGCCCCAATAGCCACCCTCAACTCTGTACCCCTGCATGCCTTACCCACTGCAAGCACACCCCTCCCAGGTTTGCATGCACACACAACAGCAATGCATGGGCAGCATGTAGCAGAACCAATCCCACAGTCCATCATCATATAGTAACCAAAGATGGGAGGACAACACCAAACCCATAGGGAAAGTTAGAAAGGTGCAACATGTGACAGACAATCACTGAAACAAATCACTTACATGTCCACAGGTGCCCCAGCCAATTTCAGCGGAAAGCATTTGCCACGGCAACCCAGTCCTCCACCAGACGATGCCCTCAGTGATGACAGCAACTCAGGATGTCCCGATCTGGATGAACTCCCTGGCCCATCTGCGACCTCTGTTCAGTCAGCTTCCACATCCCTCCCTGTACTGCCATTTGTTAAATTTTGTTTTGACCAATGACTTTGTGTTTCACCACTGCGCATATTAGTTGCTCAATGTTCACCAGTAGCACATGGTATGTTTTGTTCAGTTTAGCCGCCTATGGGCTTTGACATTGCATTAGTCATTACATTCTGTATTCTGCCTATTGGCTTTGACATGGCATTAGCCATTACTTTCTGTATTCAGTTGAGCCGCCTATGGGCTTTGACATTGCATTAGCCATTACATTCTGTATTCTGCCTATTGGCTTTGACATGCTGTATCCAGTCTAGCCGCCTATTGGCTTTGACATTGCATTCCTATTGGCTTTGACATGATGTATTCAATTTAGCTGCCTATTGACTTTGACATGCTATTAGATATTCTGCCTATGGGCTTTGACATGATATTATATATTGCATTTTGTATTCAGCTTAACTGCCTATTGGCTTTGACATGATATTATACATTACATTTTGTATTCAGCTCCGCTGCCTATTGGCTTTGACATGATATTATACATTGCATTTTATATTCAGCTCAGCTGCCTATTGGCTTTGACATGATAATATAAGACATTGCATTTTGTATTCAGCTCAGATGCCTGTTGGCTTTGACATGACACTAGACATTGCATTTGATACTTAGGTTAGCTGCCTATTGCCTTTAACGTGGAGTTAGATCTTGCAGTTGAGAATCCAAGCTGTATTTTTCCAAGCTGTGTTTTTGCACCAGAGAACCAAGATGTTTTTCTCACAGTAGACTAGACATGATAAGAGAGAGTACATGGGTGTTGTTTTTCTTCGCTTGAGCTTGGGAACAGGAGTAGTCTTGGAGACCTGGCCAGTCTCCAAAAGGCTTGCTCAGTTTCCCAGGTCTGAGAGGAGGGGGCACACCGTTGTAACAAATGTAACAAGCTGCAGAGAGTCAGATTCGAATCTGCCGGACCTCGTGCTGGAGCTTGGCGCCAGCTGCCAGCAATCCCGTGTGGGTAGATGAATCTCTTTCTCGCGGCTGACAGGGGGTCATCAGCTTGCAGACCTTAGAAAGATGAAGCTGTAAATAGTTTCCCACACGGTGAAGTATTTGTTTTGCTTTGCATTCAATATCTTATAAATATAACCTGCTGTGTATATTGCAAACTGATATATTTTGTTTGATTAACGCGGGCTTGAAAGCTACTAATTCGTCATTCATAAAAAGTGTGGTTGGGGAAGAATTAACAACAATAAAAGTCTTCTTTGAACTCAGAAGTGCATTTCTGGTGTGTTATGTTAGTGCTTAGAAACTAGCTAAGAGGAAAGCACTACAATTGGTACCAGGAGTGGGGTCGGTCATTAAGAGGTGATTAAGAGGGTGTTGACGAGTTGGTAGATTTCTAAGTGCACACTTTAAAAGTGTAATTGTTTTTTTTGTTGTTTGGAGAATTACAGGAATGTTTTTGTTGTTTGGAAAATCACAGTAGCACGGCAGACCATGTTTGAGAATGCATGTCTTGTTAAACTGCCCGATGGTGCTAGTAAAAACTGTGAATTGTTTTCTGTTTGGAGAATTACAGAAGCACGGCAGACCATGTTTGAAAATGCATGTGTAGCTAAACTGCCTGATATTGCTTTGAGAAATAATTTCTGTTGTACATATGTAGAAAGCGTGTCTTTTGGAAGTAATGATGACAGAAAGGTCTGGATACCTTTATCTGCTTATAGAGAAATGCAGGAGAAATGTAGGCAGTTGGAACATGAAAATAGGAATTTACGTGAGCAAATTAGCCAGACTGAAAGTTATAAAAATGCTGTTGTAGAAGAATCTTTCTTGTCCCATTCCAGTAATGAGGGGGTTAAGACAGCTCCGAGCTGCACTGAGTTTCCGTGTGAGCCAGGGTTTTTGGCAGCCAAAATGCATTCCTTAACTGATAACATGGACGAGAGAGACCAGAATGTGATTTAAGAGTTACCGTTGCAAAATGCACAAGTAAAACCAAAGATTTTAGAGCAAGAGCCGACTTTCATTAGCTTGTTTGATTTTTGGAAAAAGAATAGCCCTCATTTGAGAGAAATCCTAACACTTTTGTATATGGTCACTGTGAAAAATTATATGCAGTTGCGCGCTTGTGATTTGGCAAATGAAATAATGCAGACTTTAGGTTTCTGCGCAGTGCAAGAAGGAAATACTTATGTACATGTAATTCAAGAACAAGGGAAGAAAATAGTGCCCCTAGCTAGAATCATACAATGGATCTGGTACTTGCAAGACAGGGCTAGAGTACCACAGGTAAAAGAGTTACCAATGAAGTTGAGTGCACCATTTGAACTCGTGTCCACTGAAGATAAAAAGCATGTTTGTTTTACTAATGATTCATTGACTGAAATGTTGTTTTCTGGCACAGGAGAAGGAATGGAGTTGTATAATGTGTGTCAGATTTTAAAGCAAGAGCTACGTGAGATGTGTCATTTTTACGCAGATTTTTGGTTCATTGCTAATGTTTTAGCACCTAACTGGTTCAATTACCTTGCAGATGTTAATGAGAAAAATTCAGAGAGAGAAGTGTACACCCAGAATTCTGCCTTAGTGGGGATGGCTAAGTGGGTGCCCCAGAAATGTGAACAGCTGAGAGAAAAAGCCACTTACAGGTGGGCAGAGATGAGAGAGATGCACATTCCCCTAGATTTGATAAAAACTGTGCAGCACGCACAAAAGCAATCTGTCATGCAAGCAGTCACAGAGCAGTTGGGGAGAGGAAAGTTACCAGGACAGAAATGGCAAATTGATCAGGTTTTAGGGAGAGTGATTGCTGCAAATTACCAAGGAAAAATCGAAATTATGCTGATACCTAGAAAAGAATCTGATTCATTCATACAAATTGGAGACAGAATGGCCCAACTTGACAAAAATGCAGTGAATGGAGGTTTGGTAAAGAATGAGTCTGCCCCAGCCCTTCTGACAGTGCAAGAAAAGGGAAGCTGTGGTGCAGCAGATAAAAACCTCAGTGCTGGTGTGTGGGCTGAAGCCCCAAGTGACCCTCCAGAACCTGCAGAGAATATAACAAAGGGCCCCAAAAACGTCCTGCTGATTATAAAACAGGGAAAGAAAGAGGAAGGGTGCAGTTTAAATGAAAAATGTTGTTTGCAAGAAAAGTCATACTTGTTTCTTTTGCAGATCCTACCACGTTTCGCCACTGTCCCTGAGTGTGCTGTGTGGTCCCCCTTCCGGTGTGTGCGTGTGGGGTCGGGGAAGGGACCGAACCCCAACCTGAACCTGGCTGAGTAAAGTGCCAGCACCATGGATCCATTTTGCGCAAACTGCGCCTTCAGTTCAAGTTCAACTTGTTTGATTGCATTCTTCCACTGGAACTAAGCTGTGTTTTTTTTTTTCTTCCCCTTCTCGTATGGAACTCTGACTTTTGCTTATCTTCCAGAAAACCTTTCAAGTGGACCGTGCACCTTTACATGAGTAGAACTCATGCCACATCAAATTGCTAACACTGTTGAATTAGAGACTCATTCAGAGTACAAATTATTCAGTCTTTTCTGTGTAGATGTATCTGATGTGAAAGGTTATGAGATCAATGTGTTGATTCACTTCTATTGCTTTACAGGGATTGCTTTGATCATCCAAATCTGACTTGCTGATAATGTTTTTTTTTGTGCTGATGTTTTTTTTGTTTTTTGTTTTTGTTTGAAACAAGAGATATGTGAAACAAAAATTCATTGGTCAAAGGGCGGAATGTACTGCCATTTGTTAAATTTTGTTTTGACCAATGACTTTGTGTTTCACCACTGCGCATATTAGTTGCTCAATGTTCACCAGTAGCACATGGTATGTTTTGTTCAGTTTAGCCGCCTATGGGCTTTGACATTGCATTAGTCATTACATTCTGTATTCTGCCTATTGGCTTTGACATGGCATTAGCCATTACTTTCTGTATTCAGTTGAGCCGCCTATGGGCTTTGACAATGCATTAGCCATTACATTCTGTATTCTGCCTATTGGCTTTGACATGCTGTATCCAGTCTAGCCGCCTATTGGCTTTGACATTGCATTCCTATTGGCTTTGAAATGATGTATTCAATTTAGCTGCCTATTGACTTTGACATGCTATTAGATATTCTGCCTATGGGCTTTGACATGATATTATATATTGCATTTTGTATTCAGCTTAACTGCCTATTGGCTTTGACATGATATTATACATTACATTTTGTATTCAGCTCCGCTGCCTATTGGCTTTGACATGATATTATACATTGCATTTTATATTCAGCTCAGCTGCCTATTGGCTTTGACATGATAATATAAGACATTGCATTTTGTATTCAGCTCAGATGCCTGTTGGCTTTGACATGACACTAGACATTGCATTTGATACTTAGGTTAGCTGCCTATTGCCTTTAACGTGGAGTTAGATCTTGCAGTTGAGAATCCAAGCTGTATTTTTCCAAGCTGTGTTTTTGCACCAGAGAACCAAGATGTTTTTCTCACAGTAGACTAGACATGATAAGAGAGAGTACATGGGTGTTGTTTTTCTTCGCTTGAGCTTGGGAACAGGAGTAGTCTTGGAGACCTGGCCAGTCTCCAAAAGGCTTGCTCAGTTTCCCAGGTCTGAGAGGAGGGGGCACACCGTTGTAACAAATGTAACAGGCTGCAGAGAGTCAGATTCGAATCTGCCGGACCTCGTGCTGGAGCTTGGCGCCAGCTGCCAGCAATCCCGTGTGGGTAGATTAATCTCTTTCTCGCAGCTGACAGGGGGTCATCAGCTTGCAGACCTTAGAAAGATGAAGCTGTAAATAGTTTCCCACACGGTGAAGTATTTGTTTTGCTTTGCATTCAATATCTTATAAATATAACCTGCTGTGTATATTGCAAACTGATATATTTTGTTTGATTAACGCGGGCTTGAAAGCTACTAATTTGTCATTCATAAAAAGTGTGGTTGGGGAAGAATTAACAACAATAAAAGTTTTCTTTGAACTCAGAAGTGCATTTCTGGTGTGTTATGTTAGTGCTTAGAAACTAGCTAAGAGGAAAGCACTACACTCCCCCAGTCCACCACTGGGCCCCCTCCCCTCCGACTCCAACACCACAGCAGCCAGCCAAAGTCCACAAACCTCTGTTCCCCAGGACACGTCGATCAATAGTGTGCCCACCTGTACAGGGACTCAAGTCGGCACCACACAGGCAAGACGATGAAGGTCTTGGTGTAAGTGGGAGTGGGCACACCTTTCAGGGGACACAGGCACAGGGGCCAGGGCCAGTGGGAGGGCAGCTGTGCTCCAGGGGGAGGCCAGACCCTGGTAACCGACTGCCCAGGAGGCACTCACACATTTCCTGGGGGCATACCAACAATCCCAGAACAGGATGGGCCAGGTGATTACCATCTTGCAGGAGAAACAGCAGCTGCAGGGAGCACACCACCAGGAGGTCATGCAGCAGTTGTGGGCCCTAAAAGCCAACATGGCCTCCATTGCAGGGTTGCTGGGTGACATGGCCAACACGATGTGTGAGAACAGAGCACACCAGATGGCCACTTCCACTTGCCAGTCCACTCACCAGCCAACTTCATCTGCTGTAGCTAGTGGACAGGAGGACCTGCCACACCACTCACAGGCCTTCTGCACCCCTCCCCCTGCAGAAGGTGAACCACCCCGCAAATGTTCTCTTTGACCTAGGCAGACATCAGAGACTGTTGCCAAGACCAAAACCACCATCGGGAAATGAGCCTCTCCAGAATTGTCCTCCTTGTGTGCCACTGAGTCACCTTGTTCACTTTGGACTGTCAGAGCTCCTTTTCCTATGGCCCCCTGGATAATGGACCTTCTGCTACAAACCAACTGGGCCACTACACTGAAGCTGTTGTCCCCCATCATCACACTCTATTGCACCATCCCATCCTTTTTGTCACCTAAATAAACACCCATGAACACAACTTGAGTAATTGCGATTTATCATACAACAATTTGCAATGTGTTAAATTGCTTTATCCTGTGCAAATGTCCTGTAATGTGTGAATCCATCCAACAAATATGTTTAAGCAGTCTGTAGTCATCACATCAGTACACAATTGTGACCACACCAACATCTGCAAAAAGGGAGAGCATAAGTGACAGTCAATCGAAAAGTAAATGTAGTGCTTGGCACAACGCAGCAGGCACACAGCACTTAACTGTAATGGAGCTGTGAACAGAATTATACTCTTACCTGAGTGTCATTGAAAGTACTGCTGCATTATATGTGTCCTGTTGTCCAAATCCTCCTCCTCCTCCTTACTGTCTACAGTGTCCTCTGCTGCAACAGGTGCATTGTCTCCCCCCTCCTCCTGCAGGTAGGGCACATGGCGTCTTCCGGCCAAATTGTGCATCATGCAGCAAGACACCATTATCTTGTAGACCTTCTTAGAGGTGTAGTATAGGGATCCACCTGTTAAATGGAGGCACCGGAACCTGGCCTTCAGTAGACCAAATGTGCGTTCAACAAACCTCCTGGTACGGCCATGTGCTTCATTATACTGAGTTTATGCCCCTGTCCTCAGATTCCTCACTGGGGTAAACAGCCAGTACAGGTTTTGGTAGCCGGCATCACCTGGAAGTAGTGAGGGACACACTTTACTCATGTACAATGGCATGGAGTACAACTTTAGTTGGCATACACTGACATACATTGAGTGAAGACTCAAGCACAACCTATGAGCCACACTCTCTGTAGTCGTGCCTGTGGGACGCTGCTATTCCTGAACACATAGGCATCCTGCACAGATCCAGGAAACTTGGCAGTGACGTGGGAGATGTATTGATCAGCAAGGCACACCATCTGGACATTTAGAGAGTGGTAACTCTTCCTATTCCTGTACACCTGCTCATTTGCCCTGGGAGGGACCAAGGCAATATGGGTCAATGGCACCAATCACATGTGGTATGTGTACCATGGTGTAGAAGGCAGCCTTCACAGTGGGCAAATCTTCACTCTGGGGGAATGAGATGTTGCTGCTCATGTGTTTGAGCAAGGCAGCCAAAACCCTTCCAAGCACAAATAAAAACATTGGCTGTGACATTCCTGCAGCCAAGCCCTAAGTCACCTGGAAAGAACCACTTGCCAGGAAGTGAAGCACTGACAGTACCCGTACTGCAGGGGATATTGCTGTAATGCTACGGTTGGCAGGAATCAGATCTGGCTCCAATTGTTGACACAGCTCAGTAACTGTGGCCCTGTCCAGACGATAGGTGGTTATGATGTGGCGCTCCTCCAGTGTAGCCAAGTACACTAGAGGTCTGTACACGGGCGCTTGCCTCCTCCTCCCCAGTGGTAGGTTACTAAGTAAACCAAAAATTAGATGTGTGTGACTACAGGGAATATGGACACACAATATCACTGTACACAGAGCATGTATGTATGTAGCAGACTGGACTTGTCTTGGTGTGTACCATCGATACCTATGACGCACATTAAATTGTCTGCCAGGAGTCCCAGCATTAGGAATTGACAACTGCCTGTCTTGTATGCAGGGACAGGTGGAAGTGACCTCACTCCGCCTGCGTTTGGCCTCATGGCGGTAGGCGGTCTGCACTGCCATGCAACTCCTCATTGGCTAACATGGAGCTCTATGGAGCACAGGGACCAATGATAATCAACAGTGACGGTGTTCACCGCCGTGGACGTGACCGCCATTTTCTTTGAGTCACTTTACTTGATTCCTGACTCTATACTGATCAACACTTCCACTGCTGTGTCCTGTGTCTGGAACCCGCGATGGCCCGTGCAACAGGGGAAAGTGCCTTAGCCTTCACATTGGAGGAGTTGGAGAAGCTTGTGGATGAGGTCCTACTCTGGTATGGGCAGTTGTATGGGCCTCCAGACCAACAGGTGAGTACATCATGGGTACGTTGGATGCGACATGGCTGCATGAAGATGTATGTGTGTGCTAGCAGTGTGTCATTTGTGGGGGGGGGGGGTTTGGCGGCATGTAATGTGTATGCAGAGGTACGGGTCATGTGTGTCCTTAATAATATGGGATCTATGCACTATGTAAGCCATATCTGTAACAGAATGGAGTGTTGAGTTCATGGTGTCCATTTGTCTGTGTTCCTATGCAGATCAGCACCCATCAGAAGAAAGGGTTGTAGCGTGCCATAGCCAGAGACGTGTGAACCCTGGGGGTCCTTAGCCAGCAGAGCACCCACTGCAGGAAACGGTGGGAGGACCTGAGACGCTGGGCCCGGAAGACCACAGAGGCCCAGCTGGGGACAGCCTCCCAACAAGGGAGGGGCACCCGTCGGCCCCTGACCCCCCTAATTGCCCGCGTACTGGCAGTGGCCAATCCTGAGTTGGATTGGCACTTGAGGGCAGCACAGCAGCCATAATGGGGTGAGTACATACTGTGTGGTATTAATATTTTGTTGTCTGCCATGGGGTTTGGGTGCAAGGTTCTAGTCAGTGGATGCCCCAATATGCCGATTCAGCTATCCTTGTGGAGTCCTGCTTAGCAATGTAGGGTGGTATGTATATTCGGTATTGGTAGCTGGCATACTATGGCAAACATGGCTTCGTGAGTCCCTTTAGATATGCAGATGGTAGTGTTTGGGTTATTTTCTGCTGTTGTTCCCAGGTAATGGTTTGTCATTGTGGTTCGTACTGAACTGTGTTAGTCCCAGTGAGTGATTGTGATGTGTATGCCATATGTGCTGTTGTTACTGTGATTGACCCTGTGCTCCCTTCCTTTCTCCCCACCTCTCCTTTTCTCATCCTGTCCTTGCGTGCTTTAGCATCATCTGGCGAAGGAGCAGGGGCACGGTGAGTGGGGGAGCTGCAGCCCGTGGGACCCTGGAGGTAGACCAGTGGGTTGGAGAGCGAGGGGAGCACCGCAGGGGAGACTGGAGCTACGACATCTGACTCGGATACCTCCTCCAGTGGAAGCTCCCTGGTGGTGGCGTAGCCCTCTGGGACCACCCCAGATACAACATCTTCCATCACCCCCTGTACCAGCACTGGCCTCCCAGTTGCCCTCCACCCAGTTGCCCGTGCCCGCTCACCCAAGGGGGTGGACGTCTCCTTCGCCCCAGGCACCTCAGGCCCTACCCCAGTCAGCCCTGTTGCCCTCACTGAGGAGGCTTTGGACCTCCTGAGATCTATCTCTGTAGGGCAGTCGACGACAGTGAATGCCATCCAGGGGCTAGCATTCCAGATGCAGCAATGCAGTACCTACCTGGAGGGCATTCACGGTGGCTTGGCTGCCCTACAGAGATCATTTTAGGCTCTGGTCTCCCCTTTGACGGCAGCCAGGGTCCCTGGTTCTTCCATCCCCCCTCCAACTACCTGTTCCAAGTCCCAAAGCCCTCTCCCCCAACCCATCGCACACACACAATCAGATAAGCATGCACCCAAGACAACAGACAGGACTCGCACAGAGAAGCAAAGCCACCATACTTCACTCCATAAGCACACACACAGCCAACACACAGAAGCACATACAACAACAGCCACTGCCTCCACTATCTCCCCCTCCTCCTCCTCCCTCACAGTCACATTAACACACATACCTGATGCACTGCATCATCGGTCCCAGATCCTGTCACCTGTACAGTCTTGCCCACAGTTACCACAACAGCAGACACTCAGACTAGCATCCCATTCACCACATGCCCAGTCACCACCACCACCATCACAATCTTATGCAGCACACCCACCTAACTTGCAGACACCACAACATAAATACACACGTCCTGTTTGTCCTCGCCCTCCCTGTCTGCGCACCCCCTCCAAAAACACATAAACGCTCACACTCAGACACTCAATAGCCATCCACCTCATACATGCATACTGTCCATGCACCTGCAACCAAGTCAGCACACCTACTCCTCCTACAACCACTCACTCTATTTCCACTCCCAAACCCCCCCCCCCACAGCCTGCCCCTTCGGACCTAAGAAATGTTTCCTTTTCCTCCTTGACCTCTTCCCTCCTCCCCCCGTCCTGCTAGTAAGAGGAAGATCCGTCTCCCCCAGTCTAATACCTCCAGCTCCCAGTCCACTCCTGTTCCTCCCCCTGCAGCTACACATGCCAGTAAGGGGCACAAGAGTGGCACTCCGGCCCCCCTCCCCAAGCAGCCACCTCTGCCCCCTAAGCAACGGAGCAAGGACCCGCCCCCTCCCAAACCCAAGTCTAAGGACCCCACCACCACCCCTGCCCCTTGAGGTGCCTGCCGACCATCACCATGATGCCCCTGCCCAGTGGAGTTTATTGGGCTGTCAGGAGTCAAGTTGGGCCTTGGACGTTGCCCCGTGGCTTTTGCCTGACATTGGACTGGCCAATGGCCATTTGTACATAGTTGCCTCTTCAGTTGTGGGCGCAGGTCCACCGAATTACAGAGGTTGGACAAAAGGTATGTGCCCTGGCTTTCTTTACTCATGGCTTATGTTGGTGTAGGATTTCTCTGCAGCTAGACCTCGGTGTGTGGTATGTGTGTATGGTGTGTGTTGTGTGTGTGTGTCACTCTCACCTCCCTCTCTTGTGTGCTAAGTGGCTGTACTCACCGTCCTCATCACCGGCAGCGTTGCTGCTCCTGGACTGCCATTGCGTGGTACAGTATCGGCAGGACTTCCAGTTCGGGTTCCATGGCGGCTGTGGACTCCTCTGTTTCCCTGGTAGTGTGTGTCTCCTTGTATATGATTCGTTTCCAACATGCTTTTGATGGCGGTGGTCCCGCCCCGGAAATCCTGGCGGTCTGCTATATCATTATATAGTGGGCAGGGTGTTGTCTTCCGCCAGCCTGAAGATGCCAACTGCCGTGGTCAGTGGACGGACCGCACTGGCAGTTCAAGTGGTACATTGGCTCTCTATAGGAGGGATAACCGCCATGGTCATAATTTGGCGGTCTTCACCACCAGCCTGGCGATGGTACTACTGCTATTGCCGGCGTGGCGGTCAGCTGACTGCCAATGTCATAATGAGGGCCTTTGTTTTTAAACATACATACCCTATCCCAGCCATAGTAAAGTTGGATTGTAGCTAAGTGATAGAGGCATTTTTAGATCAATTTTTCACTTTGGCTGCACTTTTTTATTTTTTTGTTCATAGATCCCTAATAGTTTCCTGGACTGGAATGTCATATCAGGTGCTCATAACCCAAATATGCTGCACATTAGAGTTGTATTTATGTATTGTAGCTGAGATTAAAATGACAGTGGGAAAATAATAGAAGTGAAAGAACCAGGTGACCAGGTAATTGTAGAAATGAGGAGGAATGTTCCTGCGGGTAGAAAATGGTGGTATAAGAGAAAGAAAATGTAAAAAGAGAGCAAATCCTAAGTAAAACATTAGGAAACCAAGGGCAGAATATAAAATTGAGAAGGAATATAAAAAGACATAAGCAAAAGAGACAGTTGGAGTATTCTTCAGTTTTTTCAATTAGTTTTCCCCACCATATGGATACTTATCATTTATTCTCTCGAGAGTCATAGGAGAGGGGCTTCTTTCCGCTCCTCAGAGGAGACTTGTAAAGAAATGAAAACATTTGAATTCCTTGAGAAAGGAGAAAACTAATACCAGTCTGAAAGAGAGTATCAGGGACTTACAAACAAATATGCCCCTTTGACTTATTAACTAGCGTTCTCTGAAACTATTTATAAAGTCAGTGACGTTACAATTATTACTATTTTCCCACTCACAACTCACATGCGGTTGTTAACCCCATTGCGTCCTTGTCCTGAAGAAAGATGAGGACCTCAGGCATACTTTGGACCTCTGACCCCTGAATGCTTGTAGAAAGACAAATTCAAAATGCTCACATTAAGCAGATCCTATCTACTTTGGATCCGGTTACCGCCTGGTCTATTTTGTTTTTCATACACCTGTCCTGCAGTCTGCCAGGCACTACCTGCAGTTCAAGGTCAGCCAGGAGCATTTTCATTTTTCTGTGCTCTCCTTCAGCCACACCACTGCCCCTCTGGTGTTCATGAAAGTGGCAGAGGTTGCTTCCCATCTTCAGAGTTTGGGAGTCCTTGTACTCCTGTACCTTAATGACTGGCCGCTGAAGGCGAGCTTACCACAGTCAGTTACTGACCACCTACAGACAATGCTGGAACTTTAGAAATCGCTAGGTTTCACCATAGACAAGCCAATTTCCTACTTTATTCCTTCGTCAATGCTTCCATTTGTTGAGGTGATCCTGGATATGGTGGCGTTCAGGGCTTTTCCTCCACAGGACTGATTCAAGGGCATCTGGGCTAAGCTCTGATATTTCATGTTTGATCCTAGATCATGGTCAGAGTGCCCCATGGGCTTCTTGGCCTCTTAACTTCATGTATCTTCTTTCTCAGCTACATCAGACGGCACATGTGAGCCCTGCAGTGAAACCTGAAATCCCATTGGGCCAGTATGAAGTCTGCCTTTCCGATGCCATTTAGGTATCGGAGGAGTTGGCTCATGATCTGCAGTACCATGTATTACTGAAACAAGTAGGTCAGACTGGGGTTGTGGGTCCTGTGCTTCTCTGGAGGTGGCTCTCTGGTGCTAAAAACCTGAGAAGGTTCCTGAATGCCAGAGTGGATAAACTGACCAGACAATGTCTGGCAGATCTAGTGGCATTTGCATCGTGGAATGACACAGGTGTCTTCCACCACTGGGCGGAACCCTGGCTAGACCTGTTCACAGCCTTCAAGACTGTGCAGTGTCAACAATTTTGTGCTATGGAGTTTCCACAAGAACACTTATTTATGAGACACATCCCAGCTGAAATAGATGATCAAGGGACTCCTGTAAGCCTTCCCATCACCAATTTTACTGCCCAGAATTCTGAAGAAGATCAAGGACGATCATGCCAAAGTCCTCCTAGTGGTCCCAAATTGGGCCACACTTGTGGCACCAGGTCCTCCTGGGAATAATCATCTGTCCTCTGATAAGTCTGATAAGGCTGCCACCCTACGAGGACGTCTTGTCTGAGCAACAGGGAGGATACTCCACACAAATCTGTGAAATCTACTTCAATTTGTGGTCACTGAGTAGCTGCGACAGACTGCATGCAATTTACTGTCTAAAGTGGTGGTGGACATCCTCGCCACCAGATGCCACTCCACAAAATCCATTTATTCTGGCCCTTGAGATAAATCTATTAATATAGTGCAGTGCCCGATACACTGACCCCTATACAGGCAACATAGTTGATGTTCTTCTGTTTGCTTTGTCTTTAGGTCATTGTTGTGAGCACTAAAAACGTTTATTTATCATCCCTACATTTTTACATTGTTTGCACCAAAAACCAGAGTGTGGATAGTGGACTTTACTGGAACAAAGAAAGGGGAGGCTCTGCAGAATAGGTCCTTGTCATAGTCATGGTGACTAGTCCGCTGAATTAAGATCAGCTTCAGACTAGCCAAGAACCATCGCTGGATGGTCTAAGAGCCCATTCCACGTGGGTTAAGAATGCTACCATTGAGTAGGCAAAGCAGTGCCTGTGCTTGACACCTGTCAAGCTGTGATGTGGATACCTTGCATAAGTTCATGAAGCGCTACTGCCAGGATGGGTGGGAAGGCACCACCCACCTTGTTCTGCAAGATTTTTTGGTCTAAGCACACTCCACAGATCTTACACCTTCTGGATGTACTGCTGTGGTACCTGTTCTAAAGTTAGGAATATATGGTTAAACATTATCAGAAGCCCATGTTCACCATTTTCTGAAACGCTCTTTCTGGTGGATATGAGTGGATGGTCTGCAACTGACCGCAGTTAGCCCACATTGAATTTGTTATCGAAGTGCATGAATACATGTTTACCTGCCCATTAAAGAGGGGCGGCAACCATCACCATCATATTTCTGAACACCTTAGAGGCTGAGTTCAGGCCATAGAATGGAACAGCAAATTGTAAGTGTTCTGACACCACTGTCAACTGCAATGAGCATCTGTGGAACTGCAGGATGGATACATAAAAATACACATGCTCCAAGTCCAAAGACACCATCTAGTCTTCTGGGTCTAGAGTAGAAAGAACATTAGCCAGAGTGAGCATTTTGAATTTCTCCTTTTGCAAGAAATTATTCAGACATCGGAGGTCTATGATGGGTCTTGGGTATGAAGAAGCAGCACATGTAACACACTTCACCTATTCCTGACTTTGGTACCCTGCAGATGGGACCACTGGCCGGAAGAAAACTGACCTTCTGCATCAAAATTGTGACGTGGTCTAGTGGAACTTGTCCTAATAGTGGGAGAATATGGGGGCACTTGTTGAAATAAATTGCAGAGGGTAGCCCTTCTGCATGATTTGCAGTACCCATCAATTTAACTTGATGGATTTCTAGCAGGGGAGAAGAAAATCAGATCATGCCCCCTACTGGCTTGTTGTGACTCTTAAAACACAGAGAGATTGGTGACCACTGCAGCAGGGAAGGAGGAGGAAGTTCACTGTTCTCCCTGCTGATGTGTATGACCTAGGCCACTGCTGTCTCTACTGGTGCTGGTAAAAGTCTGACCCAGTTGCTCCACCAGATGAGTGGGGTGAAGCTATATTCCAGGTCTTTTGAATAGCCCCTACATTTCCTGTACTGTTGGTGAAATCGGCAGCCTGCCACGACCAATCTTATTGAGTGGGCAATAGTGCTGTTGTACTTAAAGCATTCCAGTGCTAAACTGGCCAATTCCTCAAACAGTCTTGAGCCTTCAAAGGGTATGTCCAGGCCTGGATATCTGTAAGGAAACAGGCCCGAGCCCCCTTACTTAACTTATGCTTGTTCCAGAGTCCACACCGCCGACTCCAGAAGCCACGGAACACCTCTAGGGGAAATAGAAAAGGATTACTACAGAAGAAAAACAATTGACACTAACAAAGGACTACAAACGCCTTTAGGCAGAAAGGCGGAGTTACTGATAGTCAGGACAATCCAGAAGAAGAGGAGGAGAAAAGGATGACACCACAGAAAGGACAGAAAGCAAGAGGAGAATCAGAAAAGAAGATGGAGAAACTGAGGAGCAAGGAAGCAAGAAGCCATCCGGAGCAGCCGACATGTCGTCTAGAGGGTTGGATAGAAAGGAATTTAGATTCACTATTATGATTGACACCTGTGTCACTACATTTTCCAGCATCAGGTGCTGAGTGAGAATGCAGGGTACCCTGTGGCCAGTCCATGTCACTTAGCCAGAGTCCGCAAACCTGGAGGTATCACGGTCCTTCTATCCTACCATCATTTGGCTTTGCAGAAAGACATTCTGTGATCCTGACTCTATCATGAACACCACTTCAGAACCTGTGCCACACTCCATTGGTGATTCACAACCTTTCCTAATCCTCTTGGAAACCACATTTAGTGCAGATTCCATTCCAGGGTTTACTTTTCAACTATGCATTATGGATCCGTAGGTCTTAGCCAAGCCTGAGAGTTGGAGAGGGGTGTTTTAGTGAAACTACTTTTACTTTGAACACTGTGCTACCACCGTGATTCCCTGCATGAATATGAAATAAGATCCAATCCATATTGCTTCATTCTGTCCCGTCATTGCTTCCAGGAACCTCCATACACTCTATCAGGCAGAAACTGAAAGAAGGACTTTAACTGCGTTCACCTGCACTGTGCTGTGGCTAGCTCTTGCAAGATTTGTATTCCAATCACATTGTGTGGGACTGAGTTGGATGGAGAGATTTAAGGCTGGATTCTACATTCAGAATTTGTGTTTCAAGTACCATTACTAAAGTTGCTGCATTCAACATAAGTTGCCTTTGCTGGTGAATCTGTGCATACTGAGAAGAAGCTTGTTTTTTGCAATTGCTTTCAGTAGTGTCCTGCTTTCCTGTTGATAGCCCTTTCATTATTGTGTTTTATGTGTTTCTTCCTTTCTTCACAGTTTCACCTTGTTTCTGCCTTTCCTTTGTACTTTGAATTTCTGTGTTTTTTTGTTCGTCTTCTGACCTTGTATTCGCTGAGCTTGCAGCAGTCCTTTTTTGCTTCCTTGAGTCTGTTACCTGATTGATGATGTTCTGAATTCCTTCATTAATTCCATGCACTAGCAGGGCATCAGTTGTTCAAATGCCTGTTGGGTACATTCCTAGAGTTCCTTGTTCTCAGTCGTAGTTCCAGGTTCCCTGTACCAACAAGGCATTATGCCCCTCTTTACAACCCTGGTGGTAAATGCTGCCGACCACCATGCTGACGGCCGCCAACATACCGTGACCGCGGCGGTATACCTTTAACGGGTCTTATGACCCACACAGAGAAATCCGCAACTTTACAGGCACCTTCACAAGTCCGGCAGACCATAGGTCAGTGATAAACTGGTGGTACCAAAACCCACACCATTACGCCAACAGAAATACACCCACAGCATCATGACCCACGAATCACTGCGGCGGACATTCAACTGTGGTAAACTATTGGCAGTACACACCGCCACGCTCAAAATACACACACACTAACAAAACTACACCACATTGGACAATTCAAACTACACACACCTGACACATATACACACACCACACCCAATCCAATATAAAACACACACCCACATTACCCACAACCCGTTACAACGAAAACAAATATTGCCAACTGAGAGAGAGACAAGCCAGGAACACCGAGTGAATCAATGCCACAGAACACCATCACCCATACACCATCCACGCACCTCACAGCACAAACCCTAACACATCGTCCCACACACCCTTACACATACCACACACACTACACCCATGGCACCACAAAGACACCCCAGGTTCTCGGAGGAGGAGCTAAGGGTCATGGTGGAGGGAATAATCCAGGTAGAATCACAGCTATTCGGATCACAGGTGCATTGCAAAGAAGATGGAGCTATGGCAGAGAGTCGTGGACAGGGTCTAAGCCGTGGGACAGCACCCCAGATGACATCAGGAAGAGGTGGAACGACCTACTGGGAAAGGTCCGTTCTGTTGTAGCAAGACACCAGGTAGCCATACAGAGGACTGGCGGTGGACCCCCACCTCTTTCCCCACAACTAACAACATGGGAGGAGCAAGTGTTGGTGATCATGCATCCTGAGGGCCTCGCAGGAGTAGCAGGAGGACTGGACTCTGGTAAGTCAAATCTTTACTACTATATCCCCCACCCTACCTGCATGCCATCACAAACTCCTACCCCTACCCTCACCCCCATCACTCCACCACCTCACATATACCCCACTATCACAACCCACCCATCCCAATACCAAGCCCTGCATGCAACACCAATGCATGGACACCCATCATAGACCTGCACGGACACCCACCACCACAGCATGCACACTAGTGACAATCACTTAGCCAAATCAATAACATCTCACACAACCCAAACGTGCCTTGCTAATAACAACCATAGAGGGAAACACATCCATGCACAAGATGGCACACACAGATACAATAACACTGCATTTACATCCCCACAGGACCCCCACTCAACAGCACCGGAGAGGAGGTGCCACCAACATCCAGTCCCCCCACAGAAGAGGCCCACAGTGATGACAGCAACTCTGCACGCCTGGATCACGATGACCAACCTGGCCCATCAGGGAGCTCTGGACAGTCGGTTACCCTGCCACAGTCCCAAACCACCACAGAGCCCCCCCCGCCCCCTCCTCAGGAAACACCAGCTCAGCACCCACCCAGCGGGCCCATCCCTTCCCCAGGACACGTCAATCAGCAGTGTGTCCACCACTGCAGAGACCCCAGGCAACCCCACAAACCCAAGACAGAGACCTGGGGTCAGTGGCAGTGGGCACATGGTTCAGGGGACAGAGGCACAGGACAACAGGGAAGCTGGGAGGATTGTTGTGCGACAGGGGGAGGACAGGCCCAGGGAACCCACTCTCCACGAGGCACTTGCAGAGATCCTGGGAGCATACCACCATTCCCAGGAGACCTTGGGCCAGATACTGTACAAGTTGCAGGAGACCCAGTGGCTGCAGGAGGAACAGTACCTGGGGATCAGGGAGGACCTCAAACACATCCACACCATCCTGGTTACCATTGCAGGGGTGCTGGCTGACATGGCCAACACCATGAGGGAGGCAGTGGCACACCAACAGGCCCCTGACACTAGCCACATCGAAGAACAGCCTTCCACCTTCGCCGGCACTAGTGGACAGGAGGCCCTGCCACAGGACCAACAGGCCACCAGCACCTTCCCCCCTCCCCGCAGAAGGAGAACCACCCCGCAAACGGTCCCTGCGATCCAGGCAGAAGCAAGAGAACATTGCCAAGACCCCACCAGGAAATAAGACTCTCCTGAATGTCACCCTGTCCACTATGTACTGCCATTGCTCCCCTTCCTATGCCCCCTTGGACAATGCACCTGTGATACAAATAGACTGGACTCTATCCTGGACATTCCTCCACCATCAACCCAGCCCACTGCACATCCCCCTCAACTTATTTGCACTTAAATAAACACCCTTGGAACAAATACATATGGAGTCTGTCAAATGATGGAAATATGTATAGTTTAACAAGCTGTAAACATTGCAATTCATATGTACAGTTATATATACATAGGTATGACCTGTAGTGGGTAGCAGTAAACACACCAGGAGCCAGAGTGGGGCAAAGAGATCTGAAAACAGAGATGCCAAAGGGTACAGTAAGTGGCCATAGACATAGGGAAATCAGGCTGCTGTGTCCAATGTCTAACACAAAACTGTAGTGGAAAGTGAAGTTACAGTGTCTTACCTGTGTGTCACTGGAAGTACTGTTGAAAGGGCGAACTTCTGTTGTCCACATCTTCTTCCTCTGACTCCTCTTCCTCACTGTCCACAGGCTCCACCGCTGCCACAATACCATCTCCAGGCTCATCCTCCTGCAGAAAAGGCACCTGGCGTCTCAAGGCCAGGTTGTGAAACATGCAACATGCAACGATGATCTGGCACACCTTCTTGGGTGAGTAGTACAGGGATCCACCTGTCAGATGGAGGCACCGGAATCTGGTCTTCAGGAGGCCAAAGGTTCTTTCAATTATCCTCCTTGTTCGCCCATGTGCCTCATTGTAACGTTCCTCTGCCCTTGTCCTGGCATTCCTCACTGGGGTCAGTAGCCATGAGAGGTTGGGGTAACCAGAGTCACCTGCAAATACTGAGGGATACCTGTTAGCCAGACACTAACCCTTAGGGCCAAACCCATACACTGGGTGGGGACCATGGGCTCACCTATTAGCCACAACCGGTGCCTCTGGAGTTGAGACATCACATATGGAATGTTGCTATTCCTCAAGATAAAGACATCATGCACAGAGCCAGGATACTTGGCATTCACAGTACTGGTCCGCCAAACACACCATCTGCACACTCAGAGAGTGAAAGCTTTTACTATTCCTGAACACTTGTTCATTTCTCTCGGGGTGGGAATCTGGGGGGGGGGACAAATGCTACATGGGTACCATCAATGGCACCAATGATGTTGGGGATATGTCTCAGGGCATAAAAGTCAGCCTTCACTGTGGCCAAATCCTCCACCTGGGGGAATACGATGTAGCTGTGCATGTGTTTCATCAGGGCTGCCAACACTCTGGTCAACACGTTGGAGAACATTGGCTGAGACATCCCTGATGCCATGGCCACTGTCACTTGGAAGGAACCATTTGCCAGGAAATGGAGCACTGACAGGACCCACACTTGCGGGGGGATACCTGTGGGCTGGCGGATAACTGAAATCAGGTCTGGCTCAAATTGGGCACACAGTTCTTGGATTGTGGCCCTATCAAGTCTGTAGGTAAGGATAATGTGTCTGTCCTCCATTGTCGCCAGGTCCACCAGGGGTCTGTACATGGGGGGATGTCTCCATCTCCTATTCATCCTAAGCGGTTGAACTCTAGGGTGGAAAATGGTGAGCAGAGGATCATATTCACACTTATGTGAAATTTAGAATGCATTTTTTCCTGTACAGAAACAGTATGTGAATTTGAGAGTCAGTTGATGTGCTAATATCTGTTGTGATGCAGTTAGGTGCCATGGCCTGTGCCCCCCTGAAATGACGGCTGCCTGACCTGTGAGGAGAGACAAGTGGAAATGAGGTAATTCCGCTGGCATTGTGCGCCGTTGCAGTCAGCGGTCGATGACAACTGCGCAACTTTGCACTGGTTATCATTGGGCCCTGTGGGTTCCAGGAGCCAATGGCGATGAACGCCGGCGGTGACGGTATGCACCACCGCAGACTTGACCGCCATTTTCTATGTGTTCACTCACTTGCTACCTGACCTTCAACAGGAGAGGACCTACACTGCAAGTGCTGCTGTGACCTGTGTCTGGAAGCGACAATGGATCGAGTGTCAGGGGAAAGGGCCCCCGCCTTCACTTCGGAGGAGCTGGAGAGACTGATGGATGGGGTCCTACCCCAGTATACTTTACTCTGTGATCCTCCAGACAAACAGGTGAGTACACTGTGAGCATGATATGTGGGCCATGAATGTATGGATTGCTGTGTGCGCAAGCCTCGTGTAGGAGGGGGGCTGAGGGGTCCTGGGCAGAGTGCTGCATGTCTGGTGGTCAATGCTTGTGCGTAAGGGGATGGATGGTGTAACAGTCCGAATGGTATGACTAATCCCTTTTTTCTATGCATATTTTCCTGCAGGTCAGCACCCATCAGAAAAAGGGTATTGGCGTGCCATCACCAAGGAGGTGCAGACCCTGGGGGTCTTTGACAGGCGGAGCACCCACTGCCGCAAACGATGGGAGGACCTGCGCCGCAGGGCAAGGAAGACGCCGGAGGCCCAGCTAGGGCTGGCCTCCCAATGAGGAAGCGGTGCCCGTCGTACCCTGACCCCCCTGATGTTCCGCATCCTGGCGGTGGTCTATCTGGAGTTGGATGGGCGCTTGAAGGCATCACAGCAGCCACAAGGGGGTGAGTACAGTTTCTGAATCTCAAGACTTAGCGTGCGTTAAGGTTGTAGCTGGGTGGGGGATGTGGGCTGTGGGTGTCCGTAGGCCAGGGCGAACTGGCAGGGTAGGTCCCTTGTTGGGCAGGCTCTGAAGCACTCCAGCCTCAATAGTGTTAGTGGGCATCTACTACTGGGCAGGGTCCTGTTGGTTTCAGGTGTGCAGCCAATGGCGTTGGGCAATGTACCCCATGGGCTGGTGATTAGCTGTGTAACTGGTAGTGCATGGCCTAGTGCATAGGGCTGATCCCTGTGTGTTGTGTACGCCAAAGGTAGTGTTGTTGCTGGCATTGACCAAGTGTATTCTCTGTCTCTCCCCCACTTCTTGTTTTGTCACCCTGTCCTTGTGTGCATTAGCATCATCTGGCGGAGGAGCAGAGGCACCGGCGACAGAGGGAGCTGCATCCCACATGGGCCAGGAGGCCAAAACCACCGAGGGTGAGGGCACCAGTGGGACGGAGGGTGAGGGGAGCACCACGACGGAGACAGGAGGGGACACTACAGACAGCGACTCCTCCTCCGATGGAAGCTCCTTGGCAGTGGTGGACACCTCTGTGCCCACCCCAACAACAGGTACAGCCCCCACCCCTGTACCAGCACCGCCCTCCCAGCAGCCCCTCAGCGTGTTTCTCATGCCCGCTCACCCAGGAGGGTGGGCATCTCCTTCGCCCCGGGCACCTCAGGCCCTGCCCCAGTCAGCCCTGCTGCCCTCAGTGAGGAGGCTATTGACCTCCTGAGATCCCTCACTGTTGGGCAGTCAACCATACTGAATGCCATCCAGGGTGTCGAAAGGCATTTGCAACAAACAAATGCATACCTGGAGGGCATTCACTCTGGCGTGGTGGCCCAACAGAGAGCATTTCAGGCTCTGGCCTGAGCAGTGATGGCAGCCATTGTCCCTGTATCCAGCCCCCCCCCCCCAGCTTCCTCTACCCAGTCCCAATCCCCTCAACCCCAACCTATCCAAAGCACACCTTCAGACCATTCACCCAAATCAACACACAGAAGTGGCTCAGGCAAACACAAGCACCCCACTTCATCTCACAGGCACTCACACAAGCACCATCCCCATGCAGACACACCAACATCCACTGCCTCCACTGTGTCC
The DNA here is from genome assembly GCF_031143425.1 of Pleurodeles waltl. Taxonomy (NCBI): domain Eukaryota; kingdom Metazoa; phylum Chordata; class Amphibia; order Caudata; family Salamandridae; genus Pleurodeles; species Pleurodeles waltl. The sequence continues at coordinate 1,607,958,947 of NC_090445.1, forward strand.
CCCTCCTCCTCCTCGTCCACCTCCCTCCCAGTAGCGTCTCCACTCACACCTGCATGCACTACATCCTCATCCACTACCTCCATCATCAGCACGCCTATCACTACACGCCCCTCACTGGCAGTCACCACCCCCACATCCATGCACATGTCCTGTGTCCTCTCCCACTGACCCCTCCTCCCCCAAGCACACACCAACCCAACAGCCATCCACCTCACAACAGCATCCAGCTCATGCACCTGCACCCAAACACAGCAGACTGACCCCTCCTACAAGCACTCCCTCTTCCTCCACTCCCAAACTTTCACCCTCTTCCCACCCCAATGTCCCTAAGAAGCTTTTCCTAGCCAACATTGACCTCTTCCCTACCCCCCCGTCCTTCTCCTCAGGATAGCGTGGCCAGAACCCAGCCCAGCACCTCAGCCACCAAGTCTACGTCCACTGTGGCTTCTGCAGCTCTGAGAGAATCTAAGGAGGCACCCGTCAGCCCAGTCAGTGTGCAATCAACACCTGCCAAGGCCAAAGGGGAATGTTCTCCAATGTGCTGACCAGAGTGTTGGCAGCCCTGATGAAACACATGCGCAGCTACATCGTATTCCCCCGTATTGCCAAGAAGGTTCCGCCACCCAGCAAGGGCAAAAAGGGGACAGCATCCAGCAAGGAGAAGGAGGCACAACCAGCCAGCAAGGCCAAGGCAAAGACTACAGCTGGCAGAAGCAAGGAGGCACCACCATCTGCCAAGGGCAAGAAGGGAAACAGAACACCAGCCAGGGCACTTCAGCCGTCTGAGGCTGCAGGGGAAGGGCTGGAGCCGCCCCCCCACCACTGGCAGCACCGACACCTGCACCGCGGCCAGCACCGCCACCTGCACCTCCGCAAGCAGCACCACTGCCAGAAGCAGCAGCCCCAGTGGGCAGCCGTCTGAGGCCACAGGGGAAGGGCTGGAGCCGCCCCCCACCACTGGCAGCACCGACACCTGCACCGCGGCCAGCACCGCGGCAAGCACCGCCACCTGCACCGCCGCAAGCAGCACCACTGCTAGCAGCAGCAGCCCCAGTGGGCAGCCGTCCGAGCCTGCAGGGGAAGGGCTGGAGCTTCCCCCCACCACTGGCAGCACCAACACCTGCACCGGCACTGCAACCACTGTACAGCCGTCCCCGCCGTCAGATGGACTGTAGTCCTGCCTCCATGGTGTGTCATGCATCCTGGCCACAGAATATCGTGTGGGTCTGACACCCAGGTGAGTGACTGTGACCTTGCACTCCCCATGTGCTGCATCACTGGGCACAAAGCCCCCTCCAGAACCAGTGGAAGAAGGCATCCACTCACCCTATCCATGGCAGGATGACGCACATTGGGCACAAGGCCCCCTCCAGAACCAGTGGAAGAAGGCATCCACTCACCCTATCCTTGGCAGGATGAAGCACACTGGGCACAAAGCCCCCTCCAGAACCAGTGGAAGAAGGAATCCACTTGAGAGACTGTGGCTTTGCACTCCCCAGGACCAAGCAGTGGGCAAACCACCCACTTGAGCGACTGTAGTTTTGCACTCCCCAGGACCTAGCAGTGGGCAAACCACCCACTTGAGAGACTGTGGCTTTGCACTCCCCAGGACCAAGCAGTAGGCATGGAGTCCCCTCCAGGAGCAGTGGCGTTGTACCATCTTCCGGCTGTGGTGCCCCCCTTCCCTGTCCCCCTCATGTGCCTGTGTGTTTTCAACCTGATTCCCCTGCAGTGTTCTCTCCGTATTGAGGCAGGAGTCAAGTGTGGGCTTGGCCTATGTGTTTTGGCCCAGTGGGCCACGGACACTTTGAGTGGGCATTGTCCCGCATTTTGTATATATTGTATATATTGTAAATACTGTTTTTGATTTCTGAACGTTTTTCTAACTATTTCTAATATTTCACTAATTTGACTCCATTCCTTTTGTTAGGGGGTGTATATGTAATGTTGTTGCATGTGTTTGTGTGTATGGTGTTTGGGGTGAGGGTGGGGGGGGTGTTGCGTGTGTGTGTCACTCTCTTTTCCCTCCCCCCTTCCCATGTGTGCTAGGTGCAGTACTCACCGTGGTCGTCGTTGCCGACATTAGTGCTCCTGGTGTATGAGCAGATACACCAGCATGGGGAAGACCTGCAGCTCGGGCTCCATGGCATCTTGGTTCTTCCTTGAGTGTTGAGAGGTGAGTCGTTTCCCTTCAGAACGCTGTTTCTGCTGTGCTTTTGATGCCGTTGGTAGTGCCTCGGAAAAGGTGGCGGATAGGCCTCTTTTAATGCAGTGGGCGGAACCTTGTCTTCCGCTTGGCTGTCGGCAGTTACCGCTGCGGTGTTTGTTGCTACCGATGTGGCGGTCAGAGTGTTAAAGTGGCTGTATGTATTGGCGGTTTCCGCCGTGGTCATGATTGCATTTTTTTTTACCGCCGGCCTGTTGGCGGTGATAACGCCGCTTTAACACCGACCGCCAGGGTTGTAATGAGGGCCTATATCTTCCAGTGCCCATTGGGTACAGACTACCCTTCATCTCAGAATTCCTGTTCTTGAATTCTATTGCACTGTACACATTTTCTTGTTGTGTTTTTCTCCCCCACTCCTTCCCATCTCTAATGTTTCTTGTGCTAGTGCTATAGTATTATCTGTCATCGGTTTGTGTCTCAAGTTCTTTCTTATTCACTTGTTCCCTGCTCTTGATCTTTTCCTATTTGTACTGTTTTTCTTTCCACTCTGGTGTACTGTTACATCCCAAATTCAGTCCACTGTCTGTTGTAGTCTGGAATTTGCTTTTAGTGTGACCTCTGCCTTGGTTTTAGTTCTGATCATTTAAGGTAAAGACTTATGTTTTGTGTCCAAATCTTTTGGAGTCTTACCTGATTAAGTGTTGTCCGTTTTGGCCACCTTACACTGAGTACAAGCCTTGGGCTGTGCCTGAATCAAATCCACACAGGACCAAGTTTCTTATAATACTGGTGACATGAAAGAGGCTGGGAATCAGGGTAGGGTATTATTGGCTGTGCCTTAGTAATTTCACAGCACAATATAGGCCTGGTGCGAGTTGGTGTCAGTTCATGATTCGAGACTGGTGTGGGGTCGGTGGTGGCGCCGGCAGAGAACAAATTGGCATGGAAGCTGGGACCGTAGTGGAGCTTTGGACTGCCTGGGGCCAGTAATGGGTCCTGTGGTGACAGTCAATGTCAGGGGTAAATCCACAGGTTAAAGTGTAATTGGAGGCAATCGGGGCCAGTGCAGCTCCCTGAGAACTGACAGTACTAAAAAATGAGCTGGGTGGCCTCTTTGAAGACCTCTTTCATCAGCAGGGCTCATGACAGCCTGGGGAATTCAGAACATGCCGAGCGCAACTGAACAAGCTTGGAGTTGGTAGACGCTGCAGGCAATTGGCCCTCTGAGTGTATATTGTGCTGCTTCTCGTCTGACTTCAAATGGTTAGGGGGATTGATTCCTGCTGGTCTGTTTTTGTGTTTGTGGTACACTTTAGATTTTGACTTACCTGACAAATAAGCAGGGCAGAGATTTAACATGCGATCGGCAGCAAGATGTGTCCAGAGACTTGGATAAGTAGAGGGGGTGTTGCATCAAGTGTGACCTATAATATTTGGCATCATACAGCTTCACATCTCCCTCTCTGATCACCTTCATAGTTTGTAAACAACTTCGAATCATGACTGGATCCCATACACCAGAGACACAAGTCATGGTAGTCCAAGACCGATATCAATTTCCTGCAGTTCTGGCATGAATTAAAGCTGTGCGTTTTTATGAGGAGACATTTCTTCACTAGTTAAAAAACTGAGAAATGTTTGAAGTCACTAGAAGACCAACATGTTTGTAGCTGAATTCTAGATCCAAGGTGAAAGGCATGGAAAAATAGGAACTAACTTCAGTGTGCAGAGCTGGTGTCTATACGTGGATCCCCTTCGTCACTTCCGGGGCAGTGTGAGGTCACTGACTCACAAGGCACCACCTAGCATCACACGAGAAGTACTGATTGAAAATCTTAGGATCCAGTGTGATACCTCAGAATATTCTAAAGATGAGGAATCTAATGTTAGAAATATCCATCTGAATCAATGATTTGGACAAACGCTGAATACATGTTAGATTGTATTAGTTTTACAGAAATATGCAAACAAAATATAAGACCATCGAGTCCAGGGGAGCCATTTCAGAATCAAAGGGCTGGAAGCATAGTCAGATAAAAATTTCAGTAAAGCATTTGGGATTTTCATAAATACTGGTGAGTGAAATTCCTCTCCTGTGCACTCTACTTTAAACCACCAAAATTAGCTCTAAATTTCTTCTTTACAATAACCATATCTCGTGCTACAAGGATTTAGTTAGTACTTCTAGGAATAGATTTGTATTAAGATTAAAAAAATACACTGAACGGTCACACTTCAAGCTTTGGTACCCAAAGCATTTAATTGAGGGGCTTGGTGGCACAGGGACACCATAACACATGGATTACTTAGTACACAGACATACTGATTGCCTTGTGGAGACTGTGGAACATGGTTCACCCGTCCAAATGATTGCCTGGCATAAAAATTATCTTGCACAGGAGCACCATGATACACAAAATACTGTGCACAGGACCTCGTGCCAGATGCAACACATTTTAGTTCTGGTTAAGTTGAAGCGGCAGCAGGAGCAGGAGCAGGTGTGTTTCTGCTATGACCTCAAAGTGCTGGTACGGTGCTGCATCCCACTGCACAGGTATAGAGACTCATCAATGGGCTTCCACACACCCTGTGAAGAGGGACACAGACACACATAACATCGGAAGCCATATACACTTTCTGCTCCATCACACCACCCCACTGCACAAACACGCTCCAGAGATAAACTTACACATACACCCTGCATACAGAGTATTTTTAGCAAAGCATTCCATAAACCAACCCAATAGTTTTAAGCACTATAAATAGCAGGTGTTACTGCACCCGAACTAATGGTACTCCATTTACTTACCTAGGAAGGATGAAAGGTGAATCAACCTTCCCAGATTTAAATTTGTGACCTGATATTTATCTGTATTTTTCATCGCACTCAGCTATTGTGCTGACACGATGTTGCCTGACGGAGTCCAACTTATGTCCAGAAGTGTCAGATCCATGCTAATTTTCACGGTAACCCCAACTATGTAAATAAGAGTGATTTGAGTTCAGTGCCGGTAAATGTATCCCATTTGGATATCCTGAAAATCTGACATGAACCCAGGCCTTCTTCGCTTGCACTGGGCATGTCTGCTGTAGATACATACACTTTGTAGAGAGACACACTCTGCGGGAGTGCCCATAAATACACTGCAGACTGTGTGCAGGTGTCTCCAACGAGTAGCTCGTGAACTACTAGTTGCTCTCGAGCTACCCATAAGTAGCTCTCCTGTGTGCAGCCCAGTCTACAAAAAATGAAAAGTGTATATTTCTATACTGCTCTTAGATAGATGTTCTGGTGATCAAGGCTCCACACACTTTCAAATTGTGATCGGAAATCTCTGTCTACCTAATTGGCCGTGGACACCAAGGTGCCACAAAAGTGTGCTATTGTAATATCTGGCGTATTACCCATGTGGCAGAACAGACATTAAAACTTGGCCTTGACAGAAATCAGCATGTGAAGGACGTTATGAATTCTAGAACCCTGCATCCATCTTTTACACAATCATCTTTGGAAACCCTATATAAAAAAAACACAAATATCCATAGTGGAAAACAAATTAGTCATGCAGCAAACTTGCACTATCCATCTTGTATGTTGTCATCTTTCAAAACACTTATTTTTATCTGCAAAAATGTGACTAACTACATCTTACTCTCTGTGCTGAAACTACAGATTTGAATTTTCAAATCATTTTATTTTCACTTTTAGAATTATTTTATACAATCGTATTTTATAAATAAATATCTTTTTGCCTTAAAGATGCACTTTATTTCTTCAAGCTCTTTCCCTGCTGACGCTGAATGAATTCTAAGGGAAAGAGCAGGCCACTTCGGAGACATTTTCTATTCCATGTGTTCTCTGCCTTTCTGTGCTCTCTACCTCATGCTGCTCCTTCCTAATCCGCCCCTATGCTCACAGCCCCATATCAATTCCTACCGCTGTCTGTGCAACCTTATCTCTCCTGAGAAATTACTAACAGCCCAGTGTCAAATTTCAGATGGCGACATGGGCTCGCTGTGAATTCTGGTCTTCCCTGAGTCTTCCAAGGATTTTAAAGCACTCACCCACCTCATCCAAAAAAGAAAAGTGGAAGAGAAACACAGGAGTGCTGTGTAGTTCTGCACATTATGAGCAGTGGGGTGACAGACATTGATTTATAGAAAATGTGAGTGGAGGAGCTACATTGTACATTGTAGATGGATCTATTAAAGATAACTTTTTTTCTTTTTTCAAATCTGTTTTTATTGATTTTGTAATATAAACCTTATAAGTACATAATATGCATGTCTGCAACTTCACATACATTATTTTGACATTGGCATGGATTGTACTGATGTTAAGCCATATAAAGATAGCATCAATTACCCGCATATTGTACTTTAATAACTCTGAGCATGGAATTCAAAACATTTTCCGTTCGTGAGCCCCCCACCCAACTCGTCAGCTTGCACATTCGTGTAGGCACTCCCGGAGGTTGTTGGTTCCATCCAGTTGATTCCATATCTACTGGCGTTGGTGCCCATTTTACCCCTCCATTATTCTTCCCCTTCAGACTCCTCCACTGATGTAGTGTCCTCCTCAGGGAACCTTCCCAGCAAAATGATGTGGACCTATCCCGAAGGTGTCCCAAGCCTCCTGAAAGGTAATAAATGTGTTCCCTGGGTATGAGGAACAAGCCTCCAAGCATCCACCCTCTCACCACTGGACCATGGACATAATAGAGTCTATAGCCCTCATTATGAACCTGGTGGGAAGACCGCACCACTGGCGGTGGTGGTAATTACCGCCAACAGGTTGGCGGTCTGGACTGCCATATAATGATGAACAGTAAAAACAGCCAGCAGGGCAGCCACTCACCGCCAGTTTGAGAGGGCCGCCGGCGGTAGGCCATTTCCAACCATGTACAGCTGCTGATATAATGATGCATGGACCGCCATGTCCACCGCGGCGGTCATCATCGCCAGGTAATGCATGGCTGTCCCCATTGTAAGTATAGGGGGGACAGGGAGTCAACACCATAGGCACCTCCCAGTCACACCTTCAACACACACTCACACAGCGAAATAACACTTTTTAATTTTTTGCGGCAGTGAGCCCCAATAGCAACCCAGCTCCCCCATGTGACCTCCCAGACACCCCAGACACACAGCGCACACACAGGGACACCCACACTCATCCATGGAGCTCTCCTGCCCCGCAATCTTCGGGTCCGCATTTACGGCTGCTGGAGTCACATGGACAGTATGGGCTGTCGCACACAACCGACGTGTTTTCGCTGACGCCAACATCGCCCAGCTAAAATCTGCATCATTATATAGGGGGGGGGGTGCCTACCGCCGCCACTTGTCGTCTTCCGTCGACCGTCAGCACGGTTGTTTTAGGTGTTTCCTGCCATGTTCATAATGAGGGTCTATGTCTCGAAAAAGTTTCAAATCCCATATATTCAGCTTTCTGCTAAAGGTAGCTGCACGTATGACCCTATGCACCACTTCCCTCCATATACTAGCTGTGTGCATAACCAGGTATGGCACTGGGGTGTCCGACCTGCCTCCCTGCATCAGTAGCTGGGGTAGTGTGATAGCACCCAACCCATCCCCCATTAAGCACTTCTCCCAGTTATCTGTTGAGGCCAGCCATCTAGCAGCATGTTGCAGGTGCGCTGATTAGTCATAGAACTGCATATCCTGGACTGCCAATTCCCCTTCCTCCATGGTCCTCTGCATGATTGCCAGCAATACTCAGCTCAGTTTACCCGCCCGAATCAATGCAATTAATATACTGTTCAATTTGCGAAAGAACCAGTCTTCCAGGGGAAATAGGGAGTTCCGGAGTAAGTATAGGCACTGGGGGAGGAAGACCATCTTAGCTAGCGCCACCCTTCCCATCACCGAAAGCGGCAGACCATTCCAGAAATTTAACAGAGTTTTCTAATTCCTGCAATACCCTGTCCACATTTTGTAGCCTTTGCGTTTCTACACTCTGTTACTCTGATCCCTAAATATCGAAAGCTATCCGGTTCCCATCGAAGCCCCACATTCGGCAGTTGCGATCTTGGTCTCCCCACCAGGTATCCTAAAGGGAATAACAGTGATTTATGTCTGATAATTCGGAGACCCGAAACCTTGCCAAAATCTCCTTGCCAGATCCTTCTCCTTCCTCGCCACCGAGACCTGGAACACCCTCCCGACCTACCTACGACAGACCGAGGACGTACTTGCCTTCAGGAGACTTCTTAAGACCTGGCTCTTCGACCAGTTGCAGCCCCCCCCAGCGTCTTGAAACCCTAACGGGTACGTAGTGCGCTTTACAAATTTTGTGATTGATGGATTGATTGATTGAATAACTGTGCCAGGATTGGCATCGACACCTCAGGCGTCCGTATGTAGACCAGTGCGTCATCGGCATAGAGCGAGATAATATGGGACGTCCCTCCGATTTCGATACCCCATGGCACCAATTCCTCCCTCAGCAACAGTGCAAGTGGCTCTACCGCCAAGGCAAACAACAGGGGCGACAGGGGGCACCCCTGCCTGGTGCCTCTCTCCACCCGCCAAGCATCTGATGCCTCCCATCCACTTTAATGCAGACCCAGGGGTCTGTGTATAAGAGGCTTATCCAGGAGCAGAAAACGAGACCACACCCCATACCTCGCAGCACTGCCCCCAGGAAGGCCCACCCAACCGTAACAAATGCCTTTTCAAGGTCCAGAGATACCAACGCATTCTCTCCACCCCCTCTGTCGTCTCATGGAGCATATGTGTCAGCCTACGAAGGTTGTGTGTGGTGCTGCGTGCCGGCATGAAACCACATTGGTCATTAAAGACAACTTTAAGTACACTTGCCTGTTAAGAACTGAATAAGGACCCTATAGGGAAGAAGCACGATATCCAACAGAACAGAGGACCCAAAGTCTTTAATGTAGCCTTCTCTGACCATCGCCTGACTGACTTCATGCTGAGATTGCGCCTGTCTCCATAACATGCAATATTATCCTGCTGCATCTTGTCATGCTTTACCCTATAACAGGGTATGTTAGTACTGCATAGTACTGCACCTGCATGAAATGTACATAAAAGCGACAGAAAGGGAAGCCTCACCTCACCCATGCCATGAAGTCATAGTAGTGAGATTGCAGACCCCATACTACTACCTATTTTACAAATTGTCCTAACATCTAATGCTGATGCTAAACTTGTATCAATAGGATCCTTGGGCATAATTTAGCCAGCAGACTTCTGACGGTCTTGGCTGGGCTACCACAGCCGATGTGGACTTGTTCCAAGCAGGAGTACATCTCCTAAACCACTGACGGCTCTACATTATAAATCATGCCCCCATGGATACAGCAGAATAGGCAGTGGCTTCCATTGACATTGAAAAGGCTTGTAACACTTTGAGCTGGGACTATAGGCTTCAAGTTCTACATGCTGGGGGATCTGTTGGTGAAAGCATTTTCCAGGTCAACTCCTATATTCAACCACTGGAGCAAGAGTTAGAATGGGACAGGTCATGTCATTATCCTGGACGGTACTGCAAGGAACATGCCAAGGAAATGTATTATTGCCTCTATTATTTGCCCTGGTGATTAATCCCTTGGCAGCCTAATTTGAAACCACTTATGGAGCTAGTGTGAGAAAATGTTGCTTTTTGCTTGGTCACTCCTCATTTGTTTGTGGAATGTTACTGCTGTGTTTTAGAGTCTGCTGGACTGCTGTCCAGTGCTTAGTGTATATGCTCTGACACCTAAAATATATAGAAGTTGGCTAGTTCCGGACTGGCTTATTTAACTTTTCAATAAGGCCATTGCATATGGTGCAGGAATACACCCATAGCATGAAAAGGTAAATGTTGTAGGAAAGTGCCCCTTTTGGCATGGTTACCCCCACACTTTTTGCCTGGTATTGATGTTAACTTGACTGAGTGTGTGAGGGGATCCTGCTAACCAGGACCCAGCACCAGTGTTCTTTCCCTAAACTGTACCATTGTTTCCATAATTGGCACACAGCGAAGTCCCTTGTAAATGGTACCAGTAGAACTAAGGGCTCTGTGACGGGGGACGGGAGCTGCAGCATGTATTGTGCCACCCTAAGGAACCCCTCGCCAAACCCATGCACACTACCATTGCAAATTGTGTGTGTTGATGGGGAGAAAAAAAAGGTAAAATTGACATGGCATCCCTTTCAGGGTTCCATGCCCACAAACCACTGCCTGTGGCATAGGTAAGTCACCCCTCTGGCAGGCATTGAAGCCCTAAGGCAGGGTGCACTATACCGCAAGTGCGGGTATAGCTGCACGAACAATATGCCCCTACAGTGTCTAAGTCCATTCTTTGAGATTGTAAGTGCAGTGTGGCCATATTGCCAGTGTTGGATTTATTGTAAAATGCACACAAAGGGCATCTTAGAGATGACCCCTGTATTTCACCTGACCCTTTAGTGTACGGGTGACCAGTATGTGCCAGCCTGCCACCAACAACCAGTTTCTGACCCCATGGAGTGAGAGCCTTAGTGCTCTCTAAGGCCAGAAACAAAGTCTGCTATGGGTGGAGGTGCTTGACACCTCCTGCCTGCAGGACAGTTGGTGGTGAGCCTCAAAGGCTCAGTCCTCCTGTTACAGAACCCCAGGGCACTCCAGCTAGTGGAGATGCCCCACCCCAGACCAAGCCCCACTTTTGGCAGCAGGTCTGGTGAGAAAATGAGGTAAAGCAGGGAGGAGTGGCCACTGCAGGTAGGACCCCCCTAAGGAATTCAGAGCTAAAGTGACTACCTCCTTGCAGAATCCTCCATCTTCGTTTGGACGAAAGGGACCAATGGGGATAGGAATGTGCCTCCCTCCCCAAAGGGAGTGGGCACAAGAAGGGTGTAGTCACCCTCAAGGACAGTAGCCATTGGCTACTGCCCTCTGAGCCCTGTAAAGCCCCTATACTAGTATTTAGGGGCAACCCTGAAACTTACTCACTAGATTCCTGGCTCCTCAAGAAGAAAGAATAAAAAGGAAAGGACTGCTAAGCCGACCCCTCAGCAGTGAAGACTCCAGACGACAACTGACTTGGCCCCAGCCATACCGGCCTGTCTGCAGCTTCAAGACTGTTTCTCCAACAAGGCGACAAATCCTGCTGGACCTGTGACCTTTACAAACGCCCAGAAAACTGCTTGCCAGCAGAGGACCAAGAACTCCAGAGGACAGCGGCCCTGTCCAGAAAAAATCCTCCAAAAGGACTCCACAACCGCCAGTTGGCCCACCGGTCCAGAGAAGGTCCCCAGGTGATTCTGACCTCAAGTCCACCCTGGGTTGACCCCCTCCCGGCCAACACAACAATGCCTGCAGCCTGAATCTGGAGGATCCCCCTGACCACGACCGGATCTGAAGAAGATTTCCGACGCCCAAGGAGACCCCTGCATCCACAGCCTCCTGGCCTTGGGGAATCCAACCAACAGTCCAGCAACATCCAGCGGGTGCCTCTCCTGCCTGTCCAGCCTTTGGTTTCCCAGAACTGACCTCCTGGACCCAGGCTGCAGCATCTTTTTTGACCCCCGGGGTCCTCCTATTGGGCGCCCAGCTCTGAGTCTGTACCCTGCACCTGGCTGCCCCTGTGCCGCTGAGGGTGTGTGTTTGGTGTAGACCTGTGCCCCCCTCACCCCAGTGCTGGCCTAGAACTCCCAGGCCTGTGTCCTGGAACTGCAGATATATACCTGCAATCTGCTTTCTACCGAGCACCCCCAGTCCTCATAGGATTCCATTATAAACCCAATGCCAACTTTGACCTGTACACCCAGCCACCCGTGTTGCTGGTGGTGAACTTTTGGGTTAGCCTAAACTTTGACCTGTGGACATCCTAACTCTCGAAGACTGGAATCGTAAGTCGTGTACTTACCTGCTAAATGTGCTAACATTTTCCCCCCAGACTCTTTAAAATCCTATGAAAAACTGCATTGTATCAACCTTTGAAAGAGAAGTTTTGCTTACTTGCAAACTGCTTTATCTGCAAAAAGCAAACAAAGTACAATTGATACATATGCTTGATACCTACTTACAACTGTATACTTACCTGAAACAAAGATCTTCTGGTTCTATTAATAAATTAACAAAATATATTTTTTACTATTGGAATGGGGTTAGTCATTGAGTGTGTGCCTCATTTCTTGACTATGTGTGTACAACAAATGCTTTGCACTACCCTCTGATAAGCGTAACTGTTCAACCACACTACCACAAAAGAGAGCATTAGTATTATCTACCTTAGCTTCTGTTAAGCCTCTGGGGAAGCCCTGGACTCAGTAAACAACAGACCTAATTTTGGTATAGTATATACAGAGCCAGCTTCCTACAAATGTCACCTGTGGCCTGCAGCACTTATTGTGCCATCCACTTGCGTGACAAAGGAAAATATGGCTTCAGACTTTCTATTGCAGCCTGACTGCTGCAGTGTAAAAATTGCAGTGCAACCTGTCAAAGTAACCCTTTTTGAGAGGTAAAAACTCCCTTATAAATTAGGAAGCCAGCCCTGTGAACGCCTTGTACCCTACAAGGTAGGGTGCATTGTATTTAAAAGTGGAAGTATGTAGAACATTAATGTTACCATGTCCCTAGAGAGAGAGGCCCTATTTTCACTGTGGCAGGCCTAGCTGGCCTATGTAGAACACCAGGGTACAGACTAAAATACTAATACTGATGTCTCTGGAATGGAACATATTTAAAAAAAATTAAACCACTATTTCTAAAACTTACTACAAATCCAATTCAATGTTTGTTTAATAAAAGTGAAAGAAAAGTAACTTTTAGAAAATTACCCTTTACCTGTCTGAACTGTCAGAAGGAAAATTAGCATAAGCCTCTGACAGCTCCCAGCCTGTGCTCAAGCCACGAGTAGGACCAAAATGCCTCCCAAAAGCAAACAGTAGGATAACCTGAATGGCTAGAGATGACTTCTCTGAACTCCAGAAAATATTCAGAGTAACAGCTGTGAGCATCCTGTTGGCACCACTGTCAAATTCTGCTTGAAAGGAGAGCAGGATGCCAAGACAATTCTTGTGTAGCACCCTAACTGACTTCAGGTCCCTGGGTTTCTTGTGGGTGCTTTAAACTGGATTTTAGTTTTTGATGTAGGAGGACACCGGTGGTTTTCCTATAACACTTCCACACATGCACCAACCCTCAGAGCCCAAGTTTAGAGTGGCCAAAGACTTTCACCATCTTGAAAGTGGGTAAGTGGGTGCCAGGAGTCATCACTACCCACTAGCTAGTGCTAAACATAAATGAGGCACGCCTATAAGAAGACTGATGGATTTGCAAAAGAATACAAGGCAGACTGAAGATGCTGCACTTGGCATGTGTGCCCTGTGAAAATCACCTGACACTAGACCCCCTTTCACTTGAAATCCAAGGACATAAAAATCTCCAAGGCTCATAAGGCTGATGTGCTATGGCTCCATGAACATAACACAGCTGAAAAGGACATTCCTTTGAAGAACACCAGCTGACCAGTGGTAACTGAACTTAGACCGGACTTTGTTTTTGCCCTCTGCCTGACACCCTGGGAGTCTCTTTAAGTGCTCCCCCAAAGCCATGGAAGTATACTCCTTTGGTTGTTTTGTGCAACAAAAGTAGTTTGAGGACTTTTTCATAACCTTGGCTGGGAGATTTCACATGGGCCAACCTCAAAAGGTAAATGGCCAACAATTCCATGGCATTGGATTGAATTTCAGGTTTGTCCCGTGGAAACGGCGAAGCCCCTTTTCAGATTGCGGCTGAGACTACCAACATCCTTATTTCCATGCACTAGAGGGGCCAATCCAGTTGGTGCATCTGACCTGCGCTACTTCATAGCTGGCCTCAAATCGCAGCTACGTCCCAGTCTACCGTGACCATTAACTAAATGCCTCTTTCCTCTTCGTGCCACTTTTTCCATTTGATAGCTATAAAAACTAGTTTCTCTGGTTCCATTTATTGGATTTTTGTACTTTGGGTGCAATTTTACTTATTACATTTTCTCTATTTATATCAGTTGGAGCAGGATTTTGACTGTGTTGTGTTAATGATGCTTCTAAATGCTTTAGAAATGTTCTGCTCGATGCCTTAGCTACCGGTGGTTCAGCCTAGGTCTAAATTACTGAAACGTTTTATTGAACCTAATAAGATAGTGATTTGTTTTACTTGCGGGTGGACACCAGTCCACCCCAACCAATAAATCATGTTCTCACATTTTGCATTGATGGAATACTACATGCAATCTTCTTATATACAGGCAACGTTCAGTTGTATATAAATAATGTGAGAACAGTGCTAGAGCCAATAATGGAAACACTCCAAATGTTGGGGAAGATGTGGGGTCACAGGGTCAACAATAGAAAAATCATCAAAGGGACATTTTGGGAGCACACAATTTGCCTGCCTTGACTCATAAATGTGAACCACGCAACTTCCAATACCTGGAAGTATAGGTGTACTACAGCAAAGAGGACATTATAGCAAGGCATGTTATTAGGGCACCTGGGGGTACCTTCATCTGTCATCTATTGGCACAGTGGCTTTATCTTAGATGGTGGCTCTCCTGAGACTATTATACTACTTCAATGTGTTTTATGGTTTAAATATTTTTATTAGAAGACAATGGATGATATTCCAACAAAAGATCAGTTACATCAATGAAATAAACTGAACATCCCTCCCTCCCTCACTCAATACTCAAGCATATGATTGAGAGAGGGGCATGGTTTCTATGCAATCCGGTTCTAAGCATGGTGGGCTCCATTCAATGAGTCGCAGTAGCCTTAGATATTTGGGGCATGTGCGTTCCCAAAATTCCTGGGATAACAGTGGGATAAATGATTTCCAGTTTCCCCATATGAGTTTCCCTACAGTGTGCAATTCTTTTTTAAACCCATAGTTTCCTTTTATATTATTTAAGGCTCAAAATACAGATTTGGTAACATTTGTTCTGCTGGATACTTTAACATCATTTAGTGAAATGTGTTGACGCATGCTAGTATTTCCAAAAATATTCATAACAGAAAATCAGTTAAAGTAGTTTCAACAAGATTATGGGAAAATTGAAAATAAACATGCACTGGCAAAGCCAACAGGTCCAACACTGGTGGTCAGTCTTTTGGTTTTGTCATTGCTTATCTTGTTTTGACATGGCTTTTGTAAAACCTTTTTGTTGTGGGAGTTGCCAGGCCCTCACCATTGTAACAATCATTGTCAAAAATATTTTTTGTCTCAAAAAGCACACATTGCCATAGTAGTTCCTTGCACTTAACAAAACTACGTTGTGTGAGCAAGAGAATTTTAATAAAAACAAAAGGTCTTGGTTGACGTCAGACCTAAATAGGGGCCCAATTGTTAAAGAAGGTAACAAAAGTTCACCCATGGTATATGCCTTTGCATTAGTGCAGATTACGTATTTCATGAATTTATGAGAATTTACAGAAGTAGACCAGGAAATCGTACTCCTAGAAAATATTTGTGAACTGTATTTTAGAACAAGTAAATATGCATGTGTACATTTTTTCATGTGAAAATCTGTTGGGGGATTACACGTTCACTTTCCCTCCAACCACTTTATCCCAACCCTGGAAGAGGTTTTCCTTCTGCCCTTGTCAGGAGTAAATTTCCAACCTTTCTGAGTATGGGAAACGATTAGAGAAGTGCTGGTAAAAACCCTTAAAACATGCAAGTTAGTAGGCATGCACAGACTCAGAAGGGCATTCCAAACCTGGAACTTTTGCTTACTGGTTCCTCCAGCCCCTGAGGAAAGGTGGCAAAATAAGGAAATTGCTAGTATTCACATGTTACTGTAGTATTAGCCCAAACATAATCAGTGAGGTGATTATCAGAGCTCTTATATATTAGACTGCTGCCATGTTCTGTCGTCGCTCTACATGGCACCCAAGGGACAAGTACAATTTTTTTTACAAGACAAGTACATTTATGAAACAACCTGTACCATGGACAAGTGGATATTTTATTAAATTCCACACTCCTGGGTCCTTGTGGCCTGTGTATCTGTTATCGCCCAAGATCAATTTATCTGGGCTGTTTTCTTCTCTCTTATCGTTACAGGTGGATAGAGAAGTGAGATTCTACTCAGGGATATCAGGGTTTGTCTGCTACTTTTTTTGGCCTTTTTCAACAATTATGTTGCCTCTCTTTTTTTGAGTAGCGTTTTCATCCCATGTTCTAATTACATTACATTTCTCATCAGTCTCATCTGACACTTGGAGGTGAGTTGTAGCTGGGGAGGGCCTTTCTGTGTTGTTCACTGTTTCCTTATATTTGTTAAAGACTGAGCACAATTTCTCATTTTATTGGGTGATGGCTCTTATAAATTCTCTATTTCTATCTTTCCCTAGTTTCTTCTCTTGTGTTTACTTAGGCGGCATGCCCCTTTTTCGACTATCCCTGCTGTATTTGCCTGGTGGTCCCCAAGGGAGGGAGCTTATCAGACTTGGTAGTCTGCATTACCAATCAGTGTTCCTGCAGCACCCCATCCCTGCTTGATTTTCTTCTGTTCTTGCTTGGCAGGCATTGAACACAGATACTTTCCTGACTGGTGATCCTAGACGTTCATTGTTAATTGGTATGATGAAATAGTTTGCGATAATGATTTTACCAATGTCCCTGAGGTTCTTCTTCGGTCACAGATAATTATATTATTGGATTTAGCAGGACTTGAGCCTCCTTAGTTCAAACGCTGATTATACATAATTGTGTGGGAACACTGCGCTTAACTTCTTGGATCTATTGGTTTTGCACAATGGTGCAGGGTCTTGTTTAAGGACATCTGTTTCACTTCCACCAGTAGAACGTTTATAATTGATGGGAGAGAGGTCAGGTTTTCCAAGATGGTGAGCATGCACAGTGTTCCTGATTGATGCCTTTGTTCGACTGAGCTTTGGTGATGAGGATGTTAAATTGCTTTAGCTCATTAACTATGCCTGCTACAAAAAACGAAAGCGTATTAAGTAGATTGACTTGAATGTCCATTTTGTACGAATGGTGGTTGGGGGCACTGACTGTTGCTTGAATGGAGCTTAAGAGAGTTTGCCATGTGGAATTAAAGGAGGTGAGTTGGACTCTGTCCTATCTTTCTGATAAATTGATAGGATGGACTCCTGGGCCATTTGTGGTCTTTGTACTTTCTCTGACAGAATTCTTGCTTGGCGTTATCTTCAGTGTGTCTGCACCCTCTATTTTTGGTTTGGTTAGAGACACAAAGGCCATGATATCTGTTGCCTTTTGAACATCGGTGAAGGTTGGACTGAAAGGATCTGCTTCCACCAGGGTGAGTGAGATGCACTAGTTGCTATGTTCTAAATGTGTAAATGGTGATGAAATTACTAAGTTATTGGAAACTGCTTCAGCATCAACGTTGGCTGCGGAAGCGTCTGCTGGGAATACTTGATCCTGCTCAGCTGATTAATTTGGGCTTTCACATAATATATGACTAGGGGTTCCTGTGTTGTGCTTTTCCTTGGGTAGAACTAGGGATTGTTAGAAATGGGGTTTCTAATTGGCAGTCGATTTGCACTCTGTTCAAATAGGGACCCTTACTCTAGTGAGGATAAGGGAGATATTCAGCTCAGATAACCCCTGCTCAACCCCCTGGTAGCTTGGCACGAGCAGTCAGGCTTATGTCAGAGGCAATGTGTAAAGCATTTGCACATAACACACAGTAATACCGTGAAAACTCTACAAAAGGACACCACACCAGGTTTAGAAAAATAGCCAATATTTATTGGTGTAAAACAAGACCAAAACGAGTAAAATCCAACATAAAATAATAAAGATATGAATTGTGCTAGAATTAACTTAAAAATACCATTCCATGAAGTTGATTGCTCCATCTGGGGCTATTGTGGCATTGTGAACAACAAATCAAACAGTACAGGACGACTGCAGCATCGCCGACCAGCTACGGTGCTGGGAAGACCCACAAACAGTACCTTGGAAATGCAAGGAGTCTTGATCCTTGGAATGAGATCTGGAGTGTGGTGTTGCTGGCGTTGGTTCCGGAGGTGGGTGCGGAGGTCGTGGAGGCCTTGAAGTAACACGCGTTGCAGATTGAACTCCAGGTCGATGACGAAGTCAGGAATGCTGGCGTTGATGGTGTCGAGGCTGCGTTGGAAGTGGGACGGTGCGATGTGCGGTGCCCACAGATTACGGTCCAGTCAGCGGCTTGGTGAAGGCGTACTGCGGCATCGGTGAGACCAGGGCTGTGGTGTGAAGTGGGGTGGGGTGGTGCGACATGTGGTGTCTCCAGGTCATGGTGTAGGCAGCATCGTCGTTGTTGCTGAAGAGGCTGTCATAGTTATGCCTATGGCGGCGGTACAACGCGGGCCAGCTCGGTGCAGCCCCTACGGGTCGCGGTGCAGAAAGGGGCTTCTGATGACAATGCTGGAGTCGATGGTGCTGATGTCATGGACCGGGGCTGCGGTGCGGGACAAACGTTGCTTTGTGTACTTCAAGACTGGTGTCTTCAGGCCACGATGCAGGCAGAGGCGTCGCCATCAGCATAGAATGGCGGCGTCGGGGATACCAAGGCTGCGGTGTGAGCAAGGGGATGCAGTGTGCGTGGCCCACAGGTCACGGTGCAAGCAGCGGCTCGGTGACGGCATCAGATCGCGGCGGCAGTGAGACCAGGTTTGCGGTGCCACATTGGGCACGGCTCCGTGTGTCGTCAGGTCACAGTGAAGGCAGTGGCGTTTTTTCTTCTGTTGCAAGCACAAAACACAGTTCCCAGTGCTGTAGGCAGATGAAGCTGAAGTCTTTGATATCACTGAGACTTCCAACAGGAGGCAAGCTCTACTTCAAGCCCTTGGAGAAACTTCACAAGCAGGATACATAGTAACGTCCAGTCTTTGCCCTCTTTAAGGCAGAAGCAGCAACTGCAGGCCAATCCAGCAAAGCACACACAGCAAAGGGGCAGTACTCCACCTCCAGCTCTTCTCCTTGGCAGAGGTTCAGCTTGATCCAGAAGAGTTCTAAAAGTCTGGGGTTTTGGGGTCCTCTACTTATACCCCTGTTGTGCCTTTAAGGTAAGCAAACTTCAAAGGAAAGTCTCTGTTGTTGACATTATGCTGCCTTGCCCAGGCCTGGCCCCAGACATACACCAGGGGGTGGAGACTGCATTGTGTGAGGACAGTCACAGTCCTTTCAGGTGTAAGTGTCAGTTTCTCCCTCCTCACTCTAACCCAGGAGACTCATCAGGATATGCAGGCTACACCTCAGCTCCCTTTGTGTCACTGTTTAGAGGGAATTCACAACAGCCCAACTGTCAGTCTGACCCAGACGTGGAATACACAAGCAGGCAGAGGCACAGAATGGTTATACAAGAAAATGCCCACTTTCTAAAAGTGACATTTTCAAACTGACAATCTAAAAACCAACTTTACCAAAAGATATTTTTTTAATTTGTGAGTTCAGAGATCCCAAAGTTCACATCCATCTCTATATGCTCACAATGGGGAACTGCACTTAAAAGATATTTAAAGACAGTGCCCATGTTAACCTATGGGAGAGATAGGTCGTGCGATAGTGAAAAACTAATTTTGCAGCATTTCACTATCAGGACATATAAAACACACCAGTACCTGTCCTACCTTTTAAATAAACTGCACCTTGCCCATGTGGCTACCTAGGGCCTTCCTGAGGGGTGCCTTACATGTAGTAAAAGGGAAGGTGTGGGCCTGGCAAGTGGGTACACTACCAAGGTCGAATTGGCGGTGCAAGAATACACCCACAGACACTGTAGTGGCAGGTCTGAGATATGTTTACAGGGCTACTCATGTGGGTGGCACAATCAGTGCTGCAGGCTCACTGTAGCATTTGATTTACAGGCCCTGGGCACCTCTGGTGCACTTTACTAGGGACTAACTAGCAAATCAAATATGCCAATTTAGATAAACCAATCACCAATATAATTTACATTGGGAGCACTTGCACTTTAGCACTGATCAGCAGTGGTAAAGTGCGCAGAGACAATAAACCAGTAAAAACAAAGTCCAGCATACCATAAAAACAGAAGGTCAGAAGGCAAAAAGACAGGGGAAATATGTCAGAAGATGCCAGCTCTAACCGGGACTGTTTCACTGGGGTTGAGGTTTGTGATGGACTGCTGCTCCTTAGGTTATCTGTTGCCATAGGTTTATGGATGGGTTGAAGGGTTGGGGGAGACAAAGCCTTAAAAAGGGTTCAAATATTAGGCAAACAAGGGGGTAATTTCTATGGCTTTCCCTCTCATTTAGCTTTTCCCGGTGGACACCCTAAGTAAACTGCTCCCTTCATGTTTGTCACAGGGCCATGAAGCTTCCTACACTTGGCTTCTAACGAGGTGTTAGCTCTGGTTCTTCTAGATCTTATAATGCTAAGACTGAAGCGGAATCCGCTGCTTGCGGTTAATTCAAATGGCTTCTTTTCATAGGCCTTGTATGCTGGGGGGC
Source organism: Pleurodeles waltl (assembly GCF_031143425.1). Classification (NCBI taxonomy): domain Eukaryota; kingdom Metazoa; phylum Chordata; class Amphibia; order Caudata; family Salamandridae; genus Pleurodeles; species Pleurodeles waltl. Next base: position 1,607,979,555 of record NC_090445.1, read on the forward strand.
TCATAAGTCTTGCCTTAGCCTTGGGGATCGTAGCACCATCCCTCCTCATTCAGCCTTTTGATATGAATGCTCTACTTACCGTGCTCTGCACAGGCAAGGGGACCCAACTGGTGATTATGCGAGGATGCTAAGCAGGCTTTGGGTGAGTGCGCTTATTCTGGCTTTAGCTTTCTCTCCTCCTCTCTTGCTTCGGTCTGGCTACGTGACTTCCAAGGACACCTGCCAGACCTCGCCTTTTGACCCCCTATCGTGGAGCTCTGCTGGAGTTTGTAACACCGACTGGGTGCTGGTAAGCTCCACTATGAGGGTCTACACAGGTCTATTGGGCACTCAGCCCTCCCCCATTCTCCACTGACCTGCAGGAGGAGCTAACCCGTGAGCCACAGGGATTCTTCCATCATTTTTTATCCCCTGGTCCAGTCCTTTGGGCAGCCCTGTTTGTACCTCCACACTTCTACAGCGTTAGATTACCCTAAGTCCCTGAGATTCACCCTCCAATGGCAATGCAGGACATGGGGTTTGTAAGAAGTAAATGGGCTGTGGGTCAGGAGGCTCGGGAGGGAATGCAAGTGAGGCTGCACTGCGCCCTAAGCTGACCACCTCTGCACCACTACAGTTACTCCCTGGTGATGCTCTCTATACCTAAGTACCGGGTGCACTTGCCAGAGGCCGGTCATAAGTGAGGCTAATGGTGAATCATACAGCAGTATAGATGACCGCAGGTAGGTGCGGGCTTTACAATTCGCGGACCCGCTTATTCCCACAAGACATCTGCCTCCTGTGCTCCTCCCTGCAGTTGCGCTCTCTCCACTCCATCTCGCAACGCCTATCTCCTCTGCGCCAGTCCAGAAAGCAGAAACCCAAAGCTGAGACCATATGCCCCTGGTAGGAATGATACAGATAAGAAAATGTTTCAAAGGGAGATCCACTTGGAAATATGTATGTGGGACGGAAGGAATCTAATTTGTTGGGGTGAGGACATCAAAAAGAACTTGAAAATAATTTAGATCCCACTGAACCTGATCCACTTCTTTTGGTATACATCTCTTTGTAATGCAGATGTATGCAGTGAATTCTCTGATGCATGTTACAGTTAGACAGTCCTGCTAGCGGTTTGCTGACGGAGGGAGGACATCGCTGGACCCAATGGATATTGGACAATGCCAGTGCCCGCGGAATGCAGGTACGTCTCACACACAAACCACTCTACCCTTTCATATGCGTTCCGCTGCATCACACACAACACAACCAACACAACTACACATTCATCCACACAAACACAGGCACACACACAGATGCACGACTACACACATCATGACAATAACCGCCGCACAAAAAATACAGACCTAAAATGTGCATGCAGCAACACAACATCCAAGCCGTATGCAAGTGGCACACATACTAACACAACCACATGACCCACTACCCCTCGCACCACCTCACCAAGCCAATTGCATCGCACACACACATAGACGTACTGACTCACACACACAACTCAAGGCACAACATGACAGGTATAGGTCCCCTTGCAATGTGCACACATTGGCACATTTGACAAGTGTGAATGTATCGTGGGTTGTTAACCAATCAACAGCACCACATTAAGTTAAAATCAAAGTTCGAAACGATAGTGCACAAGGTTTACCCCATTCCGTACCTCGTGCATACACTCCTCAAAACAGAATTAGACAAGTTATTATGCCAGGGTATTACTGAACCCATAGAGTACTCAGACTGGCTAGCACTGATCGTCAAAGTCACCAAACTTAACAGCAAGGACATCAGAATATGTGTTAATTTGCAAGACCTGAAGAGCAAATATGGGTGGGTAGGCATCTGGTACCCAGGATACATGACATGCACAGTCTAGCCAAAGCTGCTTGCTTCAGTGTTATTCACTTGTCCTCAAGTAGAACTACATCCTGACTCTCACCCAGTCATGTTGTTTATAACACCAATTGGAGCTTACTAGTATGTTCTGATGCCTTTTGGGCTTGCATCCTCTGCTGTTTCTCAGCATATCATGCAGCATGTGTCTTGGACGGAATACGCAATGACCTTTACTTCTAGGATGCCCCTTGAAATAGCCCTGTGATCAAAGCCTCAGGATGGCCTTGCAAAGCTTAAAAGAAGGCCTCACCACAAAGAGGGACAAATGCTGCATTGGAGTAGAATCAGTTAATTACTTGGAACATACAATAGTGCAAGATGTTGTTAACCCAAGTTAGATCTTATAGAGGTTGTTTTGAAGGCTCCACACCCTGCCAACAAGGATGAAGGTACGTCCTGACCAGGTAGAAGCCAGAGAACACATTTAAGAAAAAGTGATTGTTTCAACTGGTCAAGAGATTGTGAATTTGCTTTTGATGGAATCAAAATGGCCATATCCATGGCCCCAGCACTAGGTAACTTTGAAATGTTTAAAACACCATATTAATTATCCATGCAATGATCACTGTTTGCTTATAGTTTAATTATTTTTCCCTATATTTATTGTCTTTGTTACCCTTGGTATTTCTCCATTTCCCCGCTTCTTTCCTTGGATCGCCACGCTGAAGGCTGGTTCACGTTCCAGCTGTGTGACATGAAGCTGTGATAGAAAGAAGGAGGTTGGTAAATAAACTGAATACATTTATTTTCTTTTTGTGCAGGGTGAAATTTTCTTTAGTACTCTCATAGTAAACAAACTGTTATCTGTATACAGATCATTACAAGACATTTCCCTGCTAAGGGAAATAATTTGATTCCAACCTGAACATGTACCCAGGACAAAAGGTCCTCAAAATATGGGCAACGGAAGAGAACACAACTATTCAGGAATTAGAGAAGTTGAATCAGTTGAGTCCTCAGACTGGTTCTCTCCTGTTGTGGTGGTGTGCAAATTTAATGGAAAAATCTGAATGTTTATTGACTTGCATGACCTGAACAGGAATATATTGGTGGACAAGTTTCCTTTGCTAAAAATAAATGAACTGCTATCTAAAGGTAAGGGTAGCAATTGCTTTATAACTATGGACCTTTGATCAGCCTTACATCAGGTGCCACTCCATCAGAAAGTAAGAGACTCACTGCTTTCATCACAGCGGTGGGGCGTTTCCAATTTGTAAGGATGCCACTTGGTCTGGCAAGAGTGGCAGCAATAAAAGGAGTGTTGTTTTTCCAAGATGACATTCTGATTACAAGCAAAGGTGAAGTTGAACTTAATGAATGACTAAGGAAGGTGTTGTGTCTTCTAGAAAAAGAAAGGTCTTACTTTGGAACTCGTAAATGCAAATCTGCTATGCATACAGTCAATTATGTGGGTCATGAGATACGCAACCAATGAATTAATCCCAAGTTTAAACTGATTGAAGCTGTGAAAAATGCTATTTGCTCTGTGAATGAGGAAAATCGTGCTCCTTCTTTAGGACTTGCTGAGTACTATTTGAAGACTATATGGGATTTTACAGTGAAGATGCATGTTCTCAGACAACTGTTAAAGGTTAAATCACAATTTTTTGGTCTATGGAGTGTGTGAATGCCTTTGGAAGCATCAAAAACAACACAAGTAGTGCACTATCTTTAAAAGGGTTGGACCTGAATTTACTGAGTGTGATTACAACTGATGCTAGTGGTAAGGAGCTAGGGATTGTTCTCATATAGATAGAAGCAAATGGTAAAGAAAAAGTGAAAGCTTTTGCTTCACTGAGTTTGGCACCCATTAAAGAAATATACCCAGTGGTTCCACAGGGAACTTTGGCTTGTGTGTGGGACATGGATTATTTTAGGCTGACTCTGTGGGGGAAGGAATTTGCTATAAGAATGGCTAACAAGCCACTTATGAAAATACTTACTATAAGAGGGACACAAAAAGTGTCTGCACATATTGCAAAAATGTCCATAGGATTACAAGATTATGTTTACAGATTATTGTATGTGCCAGAGGTAAGGAATCAGGTTGCGGACTGTCTGTGCAGATTACCTTTAACATAAAAGGAGGTTTCAATGGATAATTGTGAGGATTTCATAGTACCCTACCCAAAGTAGAAGATGTATGGCATTAATAAGAGTGAGTGGACTGCTGCATATGAAAAGGATGGTGAACTTGTGGAAGTCAAATGTTATCTGAAAGGTATTTGGCCACACAACAGAACTCTGAGTGTCAATATCATAAAATACTGGGAGGCATGAAATCAATTGAGAGTGGAAATTACATATGGAGAGGGGAGAAATGATACCTCCTGTTAATGTGAGAGAAAGGATTTTACAGTTGTGTCACATTGGTCATCTTGGAACAGTTAAAACTAAGAGAAGAGTTAAGGGATTGTATTGGTACCTGGAGCAGGAAGGACATGGAAAGACAAGGGATGATGTGTGCAGTATTTTGCAATACGGATAGGCCCAAGAACACCGCCAAGACCGCAATGTTCTGCCCATATTTATATGTATGGTGGCTGAGGCAAAGAGCGCCATGACGAAGCGCCCTTCCTAGCCGTCAGGCAGGCGGGTTCCTACTGGCTGTATTTAGATGTTACAGATAGACAGGGGGTGTCCTGCTAGCGGTTTGCTGACGGAGAGAGGACATCGCTGGACCCAATGGACATCGGACAATGCCAGTGCCCGCGGAATACAGGTAAGTCACACACACACCACTCTACCCTTTACATATGCATTCCCCTGCATCACACACGACACAACCAACACAATTACACACTCATTCACACAAACACAGGCACACACACATGCACGACTACACACATCATGACAATGACCGCCGCACAAAAATACTCACCTGAAATCTGCACGCAGCAACCCACATCCAAGCCATATGCAAGTGGCAAACATACTGACACAACCACATCACCCACTACACCTCGCACCACCTCACCAAGCCAATTGCATCGCACACACACACACACACACACACATAGACGTACTGACTCACACACACAACTCAAGGCACAACATGAAAGGTACAGGTCCCATTGCGATGTGCACACATTGGCACTGTTGACAAGTGTGAATGTACAGTCACTGTGGTGCAGCATTCATTTGGCAATGATTACTGGCTCCTGGTTGTGTATGTGTTTGGTATGTGTTGTGTACCTGTCCATGTCTGACCCCCTGGTGTCCCTGATACATGCATGTTACAGTAATTTTAAAATTTTGTGGGACATGTATATGTCTGCAGTGGCTGCGAACCCATGTGCAGTGACCCCCTCAATATATACAGCAAATGCAGGTGGCCTACCTTCCTGTCCAGCGATGGGGAGGTCGTGTTTTCTCCGTGGTCCTGTGGCAGCAGTGACAGAGGGTCCTGTCCAACCGGAAACTGAAGTGGAATCAGGATAAAAAGTGACTTTTCACCCCCTTGATCCCCAATCCACCAAGTCAAGCTGTAAGGCACATCCAAATCTGCTTGACAGTAAATGTGGCTGGAGTCCCACCGTCAGCCGCTCCTTCCTATGGTGCCATCACAGCAGATGGGAATCCTCTGCAGAGTTCTGGACTCTGGCAGGTTATCGTCTGTGGGACCACCAACATCTAAATCCGGCAGGTAGAACGTCATGGCGGTGGATGGGTTTTCAGTCGGAAAATGAACAGGCGGGACCACTACCACCAACATCTAAATCAGGCCTTAAGTATCTTCCATCCCACTTTAAGACCAATAGAGTGTCCTCAGATGGTGTGTGAAACTCCTGGAGTGGATCTCTTGAGACGAGTTCTGTATGATCAAGGTAAGTATAAGTATATAATTGTTCTAGTGGATCATTTTTGTAAGTGGGTGGAGATGGAGATTATGGAAAGTGCTAATGTGAAAGCAGTGATTACATTTTTGGGTGGGTTTTTTGTGTGTGAATCGTTAACCAAAACTTTGATTAGTGACAATGGTGCTCAGTTCAAGTCCTACATGGTTGAGGAGTACGTAAAAAAGGAATGGAATAACATATTGGTTTACATGAGTGTAACCTCCAGCAGGTAATGGTGCTGTACAGAGTTGTCTAAGCAACGATTTAATTAGTTGAAATGGGTGGTAAGGACTAGATAACTGAAGTAACGAAAATGCTTTGAGCTTATAAATCCACCTCTTCTGTCACTGTATATAGTCCTTTTCAGTTACTGAGAAGTAGGAAACCTTATAATAGGGAGAACACGGGTCGGGTGAGTGAGTCTAGAAAGGTGGAATAGTCTGCAGAGGTGAGGAATAGCATAATGGAGCAACAAGTTTATAAGGAGTTTTACAAGTTTATAAAGAGTATTATAAAGACAAGTACGCTTGTACTGATGGTGTTTTGTCTGAAGGTGAATGGGTTCAATTTAAGAAGGAAAGCAGAGGTTCAAAGTTCCTTCTCAGAACCACTATAGGTGGTAAAGTGTCTGAGGAATTCAGCACGCTTGAGTTACTGTAGGGTGTGGCATTTGAGTCGCATTGTAAGGTATAAGGGAAAAGAAGGATTTACTTTTCCTGTGTTTACTGGGGTGCTCAGTGACTGGTTGCTGTGTAAAACAGAAGGATGAGTTGTCTGGAATGTCAGCGGAAGAAGGGCTGGAGCAAACTGTGCAAGCAGAGATGAGCCTGGGTCTAGTTATGAGGTACAGACGGGAGAAGCTAGTATGGTGGGAAGCCAATTGAGTTGTGCGGGTAGGCCTATTAGTTTACCCATTACGTTCCAGGATTATGTTATGTACTTTTAGTTATTATGTGTTCAGGAAAGGTTGTGGATTACTGTAGTATAAAAAACGTTATATTTTCTTGTTTTTGTATAGGAACAGTTGTAGATTATCTTAATATAAACCACAAGCTATATTATGTATTTTTAATAGGTTCTGTTGCAAGTCCACATATATTGTCTGTTCATATTTTATTGCTACTTTGTATGTTTTTTTCAATGACTTATACACACACACACACACACATATAAATATATATGTACTTTACTCTTTTAAGGGGGGATCTGAGTAGAGTTGATTATAGGTACTATTTCGTGTCATAGCGTTATTTGATGCAATCGAACTTGGAATGAAGGTCCTGAGAGGGAGGAAGGGAGACGATTGCAGGATATAGACGGTTAGATTGGTTGTAAGCAGGGGTAAATAAATAAGAGCCTTCAACCTACTCCCGTCTGCGACTCTTTGGCTGCACACTGGGCTCAAGTGACTAGCACTACACACTATCAGCCACTCGTACGTTATTAGTAATTAATTGACCAATTAGTCAGCTGACAGGCCAAATAGGCCTACGATGCCACCCTCCCCCCCAATATCCGGTTCGACCGTTTCTCACCCACACTATCGTATCAACTTCACTGATCAAAAAGCAACGCTGCTGCCCCTATTATCGCCCAGCACCTCCGACTCCCTATCCCATCCACAACCGTGGACGCCAGCAGTCACTGTTCAAATTTTGCTGCAGAGTTCTTGAGTGACACAGTTTGTGCGATTCCCCGCCCCACTCTAGCCTGCTCTTAACTCCGCAGCGACCAGCAGCTGGTATAACGCGTGGACACTGGCACTGACAATGTTTACAAATACTACAAAAGCACGTGCGGCGCTCCGCACCGAATGATCACTTTGAACTCTGTGCAACGATTGAGGATTGGCTGAAAGGCCCACAGTTGCCCAATCTGAGATCACAGACTAATCGCTCCTGGAGCCTCAATCTACTGAGCCAACGGATTGGCTGTCACGCGACCCGGAAGTAGTACTTTTACAAACTACTGTCGACCGTAAAAGATCAATGACGGACAACGGAAGTTGGGTTGGTTTTATTGATGGTCTGCGCAAGTAGCGGAAGGTGGACACCTTATGTATTAAGTGAGTGCTTTTGTTTTGCGGCAACTTCCCGTTGTTCCTAGTGCGCACCTACTTTATTCGAAACGTTATGCGTGCTTAACTTTGTTGTAGAATGATAAATTGGAATTCTGGAAAAAAAGCTAACGAATATAGAAGGATATGAGGCAGGTCTTTGTTTTAGTCTGATAAGTATATTGTAGGTGTATAAACCAGTTGCACTTGAGAGGTTGGATTGTACTACATTGTATTCATTTTTCAGTATTTTAGGTAGTGCAGCGTGCCCCCAAATTTGAGCTATTGGCGCGTCAAGAAAGTAACTGCATTTTTATTGCTAATTTTCACTACGAAGTTCACCGTGCTCCTGTTTTTGTTAAGTAAACGTGAACGACTTCGCATGGTATATATTTTTTTTTTTAGTAAGGCGTCTGGTCGTCCATAATAGGTGCATAGTATCTATTATAGTGCGCTTACTGCTAAATCGCTGGATTACTGGTTCACGCACAGCATTTAGCAGGAGCCAGATTTAATTGCTGGAATAAAGAAAATGATGCAAAGTGAGAAACCGTGAGGTCCTTTCCTTTTCTCTAAGTATAAGATTTGACCATTGCGAAGCAAGGTGCAAAAATATTTTTTCTCGTATATATGTACTAAGCCTTCTAATTTCTTGTAATCGGCCCTTTGGTAAAAAGGTATTTGAAAACGTTGACTTTCTTGTACTTGTGTAAGTTCTTGAAAGAATCCAATAGTATTTTAGTGCTCATAGACATTATTCTCCCTAAGGTGAATCCTTTTCCACTTGTATACTTGTCACGAGTACTAGCAATCATAATACTAAATTAAAGATGTACACATTTTTTTTTTTTTTTTTTAAATTTAACTAAAAAAAAAAACTTCAACGAAGATGCACCAAAATAGAGCAATTCGTATTTGGACTTTGTGTAATGATATCCTGATCTCCTGATCACCAACACGAGTGTGTTTGTGAAATTATGAACCTGACTGTTTTAATTTAGCATAGGAAGATATGAACAGACTGGGCTGCGTGTACTCTAAGCTATACCGCCATAGTCTGAAATCTGCACACAACTATGCTATTTGCATATTTATGATAATGGTGTTATGTCACTATATAGTCTATTCAGATTTGTAAGGATGGAAAGCAACAACTAATTTTGTTAACTAACAGTAATCTCTTTCACTGTAGATACATGTAAATATTGACACCGTCAGTTAAAAGGCTTTAAGACCTGTAAATGAAATGCCCAGTCCTAAACCAATGACTTAGTGCCCAATCCAGGACAGGAAACCAAACGCTCCCTACCAACCCTCCAGCTAAGGCATTTAAACACATACCTTACCTCAGCACTTCTGGACATACCAAGCCCCACATAGGCCTTATACCGGGAGGGTGGGTGGGAAGTAGGACTGAGTCGAGGACGAGTAGGACTAGGGGAATGAGGATTAACGGTAAGTAATCAGGGCATTACCTGTATGTCCCTTGTCCTCGATCTAGTCCTAAACCAGTGAGGCATACCAAAGCACAACTTCAAGGAAAGGCCTTTGTGGGTGTGAAATCCAAGACCGAAAGACCACACTACATAGACAGGTGTAAGATGTAGTAATTTGTTGACACAAATACAACAAGCAGGTCAAACAGTGGCAAACCCATCCACCGCCTGCAAGACTCCTCTACCAAAATTCAAGTGGGAAGGTTGTGTTAGGTGATGAATGTGGATTCAGAATCCCAGGTACCAGCCTGGCAAATTTCTTCCAAGCGAACACTCTTAAAGGCAGCCCAAGAGGCAGAGGTACCACTGGCTGAACGAGCCTGGATAACCACAGAGCAAGGTAATACTCAAAAGAAAGGGGTCCCCGACAAGGTAAGGAGAGACACCCAGGGAATAGTACTAAAGGTAAAGCACACGTCTCTCTCCTACGAAGTTCAGAACATATCAAATTTTATAACTATGCCGAATTGATGAAAACATCCATATTTTATTCAACAAAATATAAACTTAATCACACAAAATTATTAAAAACATTAATACACAACAATTTCCTCTGTAGTCGAATACCATACACCTACGAATAACACTTTATATAAGACAATAAATAACAACCACCAAGAAACAAGACCATACTACCACAAAGACTCCAATATGGACAGATTGTCACATAACCATAATCCAACACATAATTCATTACACATGATATACATCATATAATGACAAATACACACTTCTTACACAAAAGCAATCAGAAAACAGTCCTTAGTTCACACTGCTGATCTATCAACCTATATTCTATACTAAGTAAAATAATATGTGTTAATTTAATAATGGGATAACCCTAATTCTCTCTCTCTCAAAAGTTCTCCAAATTCATATCCTGATAATCATCCATATCGTTTTTCAAAAGAAATAGTCCATAATGAACATCCTCATCATTGTATAGAATATTTTGAAGATCAAAATAAAGTTAATGCTGAGCAGTTTTGGCCTCTTCTTGGCATTTAAATCAAACCCTCACCATTGTTTTGGTTGTAACTGTCACCGTATTGTCAGAGCGCACCAAAACATTGCATCCCAACAGACTCTGCTGGAAATGATGCAGGGCTCTCTCCACAGCTGACAGTTCTCTCCAGTTGGAGGAGTGTCTTGCCTCCAATGGAAGTTGACAACCCTGGACCGACCTGTGATTTAAAGTAGCACCCCATACCAGGGCACTCACATCTGTTTTCAGTACAACCAGAGAAGAGTGATGCATCAACATACCCCTGTTGAGATTGGATGAGTCCATCCACTATAGCAGACTGGAGATCACATCCGTTGACACTGGAATCTTCAGAGACCTGTCCCAAATGGGAAACTGCACAAATTTGTGGCGATGACACAGCAGTGGCCTTGTATGTAGGCTGGCCCATTGGACCGTGAATGCAGTTGTTGTCATATGACCCTGGACTTCTAGCCAATGAAAAAGTGTTGCAGACTTCTGGGCCAACAATAAACACAACATATTGCAGTTCCAAGATCCCAGACTGAGTAAGGAACACCTTGTCCCCAACTGTGTTCAACTCTGCTCTGATAAACAGTTTCCAAGTTTCTAGCTGTAAGTTGCATTTTGGGAAATTCAGGAGAAAGCCATGATCTTCTAGCGTATGAATGGTCAGTGCTAGATACAGCTGCAGTACTGAAACAGGAGTCTGAAAGAGCAAGTCAACCAGGTAGGGGAAGATGGAAATTCCCTGGAGGTGTAGATGAGCCATCCCCTTCGTAAACACTCTTGGTGAGGATCGAAGGAAGGGGAGGACACAGTACTGCCAATGGTGACGCATTACCGCAAACTGCAGAGACTTCTGAAACTCCAGAGCTACATGGATGTTAAGGTATGCATATTGAAGATACAATGTGGACATGAAATAACCCTTTTGAATCAACGGAATGATGTGCTGCAGGCTTTTCAGGGATTTGAGCTTGATCAATATTTGGACACCCCTCCCTTCACCTTCAATACCAGAAATATGATGGAATATATCCCTGACCCCCCCTTTGGGCAGGCGGAACTGGAACAATGGCCTTTTTCTCAGGAAGGACTGAATCCTGACAGCAAAGCTTGGTGTTTCACCAGGTCCTGTGCAGCAGGAGTCACAACAGTTCCTGAAGAAGGTGGAGAGGACAGATATTCTATCCAGTAACGCCCATACAGAATGTTCAGTACCCATTGGTCAGATGTCATGAGACCCCAACTTTCCTGAAACAGACGAAGTCTCCCACCAGCCACAAGTGGACCTCCGGGGTGGGCAGTGTGGGCAACATAGTCTGGACCGCTGCATGCCCTGGCCAGGCTCAGTGCATGGTTTCTTCTGAAACTGCCCCTGAAAGCCCTTTCCTGGAAACTTTTGGCTCTCCAAAGAGGGCTGTTGCCTGTGAGAAGGCTGATTAAATGACCTGGAGGAGGACACAATAAAGGAAGGCTTAGCAGGTTTGTGATTTTTGAAAGTTGAAAGAATGCTTCAGTTCCTTAAACACTTTATGCAACTTTTCCTCCAGTTCACAACCAAAGAGGTGAGACACTGTAAAGGACGTACACAGGGCCATAGATTGCATTGCAGCATCAGTATTCCAACCCTTCAAAAATGAATTCTGCCTGGCAGCAGTGGAGGCTCCACAGGACAGAGTGGACGTCCTTCACTGAATTGAAGGCAATGTCCGACAGCTGCTCTGACTACCTCTCCATAGACTTCAAGACGGCAGGACAATGGTCACCTTCTTGCATAGTTTGGAAGCGGGTCTTAAAATCAGACAACAAAAACTGTGCCACATAGGCCCCATTCATACCAGGACGCAAAGCCAGATGCGCCCCAACATAATCCTTCTTTATAGAGGAATCCATTTTATTATCCACCACATCCTTCAGAATATTTCCCTCAGCTATTGATGGCCTGTCCACCAGCCTAGCGACAATGGCATCTATATGGGCATTTTTTCAACAGCACATCCATTACAAACTGATGGATGGGTAAAGCCTCACTAGGCGGTTTCTTGAATTGTGCAACTGTCTCCCTGAAAGTGCTGGGCACAGCCTCTTCAGGAAATCCTATATTGTCCCTCACCATTTCATACTGCTTTTCTGCCAGACCAGCTGCTTGCATTGACCAGCCAAGGATATAGTGTAAATCGATTGTTTTTTTAATTTTAGTGGACATTATTTATTAACCTTTTTGTGGTCTTATATAGCATAGAAGAACTGTGATGGGTAGTGGAGTGCTAATCCAAGATGAATAGTGGCATCATGTTCAGGAAGCACTGACAAAGTCAGTAGGCATGTAACCACAGACATTCACAGATGCTGCCTGCATGTGTTTCATGTGTCTAATGCACAAATGCTGTGCTGTTGATCATACTAAGGCCTACTTTTTCGGGTTTCCCAAGACTTAGGAGGGAAAAGTAAAAAAAAAAAAAAAAAGAAAAAAAAAAGATTGCTTTCTGTGTTTAATGTCTGTAGGAGACGAATAATTGAATGTGGCAGAGTGACAACTGCACTTTTCAGACGTAAAATAGTCCCTCGTATAGTCCAATGAAAGCTCTTCCTGGAATGCGATGTGATTTACATAGCCAATAACACGAGGAGAAAAGGTAAAACTCCTCTAGGTGGAGCCAAAGGCACTCTTTGTATATTTTTAAAGAATTGCCAGCAACACACATTGTAAACAAATAGCAAGGCAACCGTAAAAATATACATTCAACTAGTGCATAGCAATAATAAGGTGAAAACATCAATTTTAAATCCGGAGGCACACTACTGAAAGTAATGTAAGACTAATATGTAGACATGACAAAACATTGTTCAGAAATATTCTTTATTGGATTCCCTGTGAGAAACTACAGTCACAGCCTTTAATTCGAATAATCCACTTCAGGACTCTAAGTAATATAACACACATGAATGCATACATATATAAATGTACAATTACAGACAGCCACATCACCATTATTTTTACCACAAATCTCAACAGTCCACTCTCAAGACAAGCATCAAAACGTTAAAATGTGACTTGTCTGAGAAAATAACTAAAAACACTAACGCAATATGTACTTATGAAATTTAAGGCTATGTTTTTCACCAGGGAATCGTTCACTGAGTCTCCGAAACAAAGAGCAGCATTACTTGTAGGAAGTAATAATTAAATGTTAAGCATCCAATACTATAGTGATATTTGAGAACATATTCTGATCAAAGAATCGATGTTTTAACCACAAAGATGTAACAGGAAAAACTAGAACGTTTATATATAATTTTCGAAAAAGAAAAGCTTGAAGTGTTAAGTAGCAGATACCATACACTACACATTTGTGTGTGTGTGTGTGTGTGTGTGTGTATATGTGTGTGTGTGTATATATATATATATATATATATATATATATATATATATATGATTTTCATCCATTTTTTTTAAAAATAAAATGTACAGTGCAAGTTAATACATCCTGGGTACGAAATTCATCACGATATTAAGTAAATGTTACATAGGTATCCTGCCGAAATGAGTTAAAAGCAACACTGAAATAAAAAGGTGGCCACCATATTAGTGCAATCACAGCAATATCTCTTTTGAGATGTCAAATATATGTTCAAGTGCCCAGGCAAAAGCCTCAGGCACACATAGTGATATAATGTAAGTGTCAACCCAACTGTGGCTACTCTTTCAGACGGATTAAACTCTCAAAGGTCCTTCCTGCAAAGCTAAGTGGGCAGATTGTCATACGAGAAAGTCTTAGTATAAACAGATCCAGCCACCCTATTGATCCAATAAGTTTAATCTATTAACGTAATAGTGATCTTGGCAACGTGGTTCCACACGCATCTGATCATCATTGTATAAAATACCCCAAATCAGTCCAACCATTTTTAAAAAGAAAAGTACCAATGGAGTACCCTAACACATGTACACACATCCGTGTGAAAATGGCACAGTGGAAACTGCTATATTGGTCTGGTCAAGTCTAATTTAATATATTATATGAGACTGTCACACCAACAAGGAGTCAAAAGGCGTTACCCTCCTGATCAGTTAAATACACAACCTATTCCTTTCGCAAACTATACAAGCCAAAAACGTGCACTTACCCGAATCCGCGGTCAACACTGTACATCAAGAATGACATTTGAAGAAAACTTGCCATCTTGTAGTGACCTAATCTATAGATTGGTCCAATTTAGAATTTCATGATTAGAGTGTCAAACACATAAAGCCATATAACATACGCTTAAACCCGAATATGGCTGTTAGCTTAGACTTATCAAAATCTCAAGGGGTTTCACTTCAAAGTAAAGTGGGCACATTGTCATACAAATAGAATTTCTTATAAACGCATAGCTGCCATCTTGGACTGGTTAGGTTCTCAAAAGATTTCCCTATAGTGTAATTAGCTAGTCAAACCACTCTCTAGGTCTAACCAAACCTCAGCACATATCATACCCTAGTGTGGACACAAATCAAGCTACCGTATCCATCTTATCAGAGTAACTACATTTAGCATAAATAAACTTGATATTGTGCATTCATGCGTGTATAGTCAACATCATATAAAATACCTGAAATCGGTCCAACTAAATTAAAAAAAAAAAAAAAACAGAATACCCCACTACGTACACACACATCGGTTTAAGAATGGTGCAATAGAGGTTGCCATATTAGTCTGGTCGGGGGAACAGCCATTATAACATGGCTGTTACCCCAAAAAGCCTTTATCACATATGCAGTACAACGCATGTGTCATTACCACAAATAGCCTTTACCACGCATACCATTACAACAGATTATCATGTAAAGGTATGCATGGTAAGGGCTGTGTGTGGTAATTGAGGCAAAGGCCATTGGTGTCGTTGGAGGAAACTGAGCGATCCTTCCATTTCCCTTGAACGACTTGCACCACGCCTCAGAGGAGCTGGCTCTTTGTTTTGGAGAGGTAGGATTGGGCTGGGGGGGGTACTGTTTTAGGACTTGGGTGGTGGGGAGGGTACAGTTTTAGGGAGGGGGCAGGGATGGTTTTAAGGAAGGGGGTAGGACGGTTTTAGGGCTTGGATCGGGGGGATGATTTTTGGGCTTGGGGTGGGGGATGGTTTTAGGGCTCGCGGGCAGGGTAAATTTTATGGCAGGGGGTGGTTTTCAGGCTTCTGGTGGTTTTAGGGTGGGGTCGGGGCGGTTTTGGAGTTCAGGGTGGGGGTAGAGGGGGGTACTATTTTAGGGTTCAGGGCAGGGGACGGTATTTCTTCGAAGGGCAGGGAGGTGGTCCTGCTGGGATCCGATTTTAGGGCTTAGGGTAGGAGCCGGGTAGTTTTTAGACGGGCTGGGATCGGGGGGAGGTATCATGCTGGGGTCTGGGTTTAGGGCTCATGGCAGGGATCGGGTAATTTTTAGAAGGGGTGGGTGGGGGGTTGCACCCAGGACCGCATTTATGACTCAAAGCTGGGGTCAGGGAAAGCCTTTTCCTTGCATATGACTTTAACAGGCCCTGGTGCTATCCCAGCTACATTATGGGAATGCCTTGTTCCTTGGCTCTCCCTCCTATGTCCCAAAAATATTTCAGACCTTACAAAATTCAGCATCTCGTCTGTTGGTGAATATTCCCAGACATCTGCCTATACCCAAGGCCTTATGTGATCTACACTGGCTCCCAGTGACACGTCCAGTTCAGTTCAAAACATTCTGCCTGCTTCACAGGGCTGTCAATAATAAGAGCCCTGCCCTGCTTCGTTCCATTCCCTATCTTCCGGAGAGACTGCTTCCCTTATCCTCTGCTCATCTTTTGAAGGTGCCCAGGATCCAGAGGGCCCGTTGGAGGGGGCTGGTCTATAGCCTACCTGGTCCCCGACTTTGGAATCTATTGCCTTTTGAATTGCGCCTACAGCGTAAACTTCCTTTTTGGAAAGCCTTGAAGACCTGGCTTTTTCATAACTAATTCTCTTCCTGCTTATCCTGCTTTGGTAGCGCTGGAAGGCCTCGAAGTAGCGATGCGCACTATAAGAACTCTTGAATAGAACATACATGCTTTTACAATGTATTTCATTGTAAAGGCGTGCATGGTAAAGGTTAGCCATGGTAATGGCATTCTCGTTGTAACGCACATTTGTGGTAACAGCAAATTAACACCATGTTTTAAGGCACTTGGTAGTTGTGAAAGCCCATTTGTAGGGTTGAGAGTGCAAGCTCTCTGGCCCTTGTTGTAATCACTCAGTGGGCTTTTACCACGCCCATGTCGCACCAGCAAAGCTCGTGTTGTTAGACCTATCCGCTGCCTTTGACACGGTGTCTCACATGAAGTTGTTACAGAGACTGCAGGGTTGGGAGACTCTTTTGTATTTAGAAAAGGGCTCCAAGCCTTGTCAACTTCACGTCAGCGCTTTTTATTGGTTCGTGGGCTTCCCTAATAAAATCTTCTTGCTTTCATTAGTCGAAGGCACCCATAGGTCATGCCTTTTCCGGTGGCAAGCCCTCCTCGAGCGCAGCGACCAAGTACAGAAAACATGCGAGGCTCGCTGTTTTCCATCGGGCTTGTGGACTTTTTTTTCCTCTAATTTAGAGCGCGATCTCGCTTGGCAGAAGTCGAGCGCTTTACATACTTGAATTCACTTTTTCGGGTTGTGTACATAAATACACTTTTGCCCGATAGGTGAAAAGTCGGGTTAAAAGTTTACAACGCGATCAGCTCTAACATGAGCAAACGCGAGACCCGTCGCATTGTAAATGCTTGTTTTATTTTTATCTTTTTTGAGAGCTGGAAGCAAAGCCTTTTTGTACTTGGCCCCTCATTACTGGAACAAATTGCCATATGAGATCTGAATGTATATGGATCAATATCCATTTCAGGAAAAGGCTTACGACAATACTGTTTTCCACTCTTGCTGCCACTTAGGGCGTGCAGAGATACCTCTCTCGGGGTGATCTGCCTGCAGTATCAAATGAATTTAACATAACATCTCTGGGAGGAAATTAAGGTGGTAATGGGGGACCACACATTCTCAATGACTGCTGGAAGGAAGGAGGCCCAACGGCCCAGCTTAGATGCCCTTGAGCCAGACCGATATGAACTAGTATGCAGTTTAGATGCCCTTCAGCCAGACCGCTATGAACTAGTATTCAGTTTACTTGTGCAAGAAGGTGGGGGCATTGGACACCTGCTTCGCCTCAAGCAGAGTGAGTTTCGGAAGGTGGCGGTGAATGCTGCCCAGACACAGCCCGGGCTAACCCAGTGTTGGTTGCATGATGTGGGAAATAAGGCAAGTAAATTGCTGGCATGGCCTGAGGAGAGGGACTGAGGTAGGAACTGGGTGCTGGAAATACATAATAGTGCAGGTGAGATAAGGAAGACTGGTGCAGACATTGCTGACGCATTTGTGCCCTACTATGAAAAGGTCTACATCTCCACACCCTTTGTAACGGCCGAGGATTGTGCTGAGTTCCTCAAAGAGATACAGATCCAACCTTTGGTGGATGAGGACAGAGCAGCCCTTAATGGCGATCTCACTGCAGGCAAAATTTTAACTGCACAGAGAGACCTGCAGTCTGGGAAGGCCATGGGCCCGGATGGGCTCCCTGTTGAACTATATAAAGGAATGGGCCAGTAAGTTGTCTGAACATACGCTGGCAATGTTTCAAATGGTGTTGAAGAAGGGGGAATTACTGCTAGCGTATTGTGACAATTGTTGTGGTTCCCAAAAAGCATAAACCGCCGACCGAGTGCACATCGTATCGGCTAGTGTCACTGTTAATGTTGAGGTCAAAGTGCTAGCCAAAGTGTTTGCAGCTCTGCAGGGTGATAAATACAGTGGCCCACTCTGATCAGTCGGGCTTTATGCCACATAGAGGGACATGGGTCAATCTTGAGATGTCTGTATGGTGTGCTTCACATGACGTGGAAGGCCCTGGCTTCCCCAGCTGGGGTGCTCTCCCTTGATGTCAATATGGTGTTCGATAGCATAGAATGGGACTAACTCTTTGTGGTCCTGGAGTGCCTGCGATTTGGCCCTAATGTCTGTACTTTGGTTCGGCTCCTGTATGTGGGGCTAGTGGTGAGGGCGAGGTTCAACAACATGCTGTCATAAACCTTCAACTTGAGTAAAGGTATGATGCAGGGTTGCCCACTGTCACCAATGACTTTTGCATTTGCATTGAGCTATTGGCCTCCTGGATTCGTGGAGACCCTCTCATACAGGGAGTGAACAGCGGCGATTGGGAGGAGCCTATCTCATTATATGCAGATGATGTGCTGCTGTACCTCTTCCAACCCATGATGTCGGTGGACAGGGTGCAGCGGGTTTTCCACATTTTCGGAGATCACTCAGGCTGCTGTATTTACTGGGATAAGTCTGGCATTTACCTGCTTGTGGGCAGGGTGCCTGTCCTGCTGCAGGGGAGTAACGTGCCCGTGACGCTCAAGGACTTCACGTATCTGAACCTACTTATATGGAAAGGAACCTAAATGAGCCTTTTGACAGGTTTCGCCAGTCGTTGTAGAACTCAGTTGTTGTCCTTAACAGGCATGGCTGCCCTGTAACAGTTGATGGCATTACCCCGGTTTTTATATGTGTTCCAAAATACCCCATTCCTGATACCTCTGGCCTTTTTTGCAAGCTAGATCACAAAGTCGTCGTCTTGATCGTGTGCAGTGGAAAGTACTATTTGCTATCTCACTTTGTTTGGGGTTTCCCTCAAAATTAGTACTTCTGTTGAAAAATTAATAGGTCAAGGCAGAGGCAAAACTCATGATCAGTGACCAAACAGTATGTCATATTTGTATAAGGAGAGGCACAAGGCAAGCTGTCCGATGCCAGTGCTCTTTACTTTCTTTTTAGAACCCTTGGCTGTGGCGCTAACACAGGATCCCCAGGTGAGGCCCCGGTTCCAGGTGCTCCGAAAATAAAATTCTTCGCTGATGACCTCATCGCTACCTAGCCAGCGGCAATGCAGAAAACATTCATAACACCTTTGACAAAATACGAACCTTTACTGATATTGGCGGGTTACACGATAAACAAAACAAAATTGGAGGACCTCCTCTATAAATGCACATCTTCAATTTTATCCATAGATATGCAACAGTACTTCTTGGCCACCCACCCAATAAGGTATGTGGGCATATTGGTTGCATGAAATTTCAGACTTGTTCAAACTTAACTATATTACCACTGTTATTAAAGCCTAAATGTTATTAGCTAACCGGCACACTCTACCTTTAACCATTTTAGGTAGTGTGGTGCTTATTAAAATGTTGATTTTTCCACTGTTCACTTTCTTTTTCAAATGTTCTGAACATAGTCCAGTAGTCTTTCTTTGCGGAGATCGTGCAAGTAATGCGCAAGGAAGGAACACTCTCATCAAACTGACTTCAAAGCAGTTAAATAGGGAAGCCTGAGGTCTGGCAGTTCTGCATATGAAGTAGTAGTATCAAACAACTTTTCTCGATAGGCTGAATCGTGCTGCGACAAAATAGTCCGTCAAATTGCTTTTACCTTCAGTGCATATTGTATGAGGCAGGTGACCATCTTCCTGCCTTTTGGGAAATCCTGAATTTACCCAAACGCTCCAGATCCAAGTTTCTGTACATATTGACAAGCAGATTTACGCAACTTGAAGAGGAGTATCGGTTTCCCCTGTTTCCTCCTTTGATGCAATTAAGAGTGTTTGCTCCTAGGTATACCTGTAGAATGGAGTACTTTTAGGGAGTGGGAGCTGTTTATTATAGATTTAGCACTTTTTTTTGTTTGTTAGCAGGACATGTACAATCCTGGACACAAGTGGCCGTGGACAACACCAACATATCCTCCACTCTAACACTCTCCTATCTACAAATCAGTAATTATATACGTTGCAATTCAAGGGCAACCAGCGTAGCTAAGGAGCATTTAAGCAAAGCCCATTTCACAAGTAACCTCACAGGAATGGGAAAGTGCTACCGCACACTATGGGGGTCATTACAAGCTTGGCGGGCGGCTACCGATGCCCGGCAAGCGGTAACT
Organism: Pleurodeles waltl; assembly: GCF_031143425.1. Lineage (NCBI taxonomy): Eukaryota > Metazoa > Chordata > Amphibia > Caudata > Salamandridae > Pleurodeles > Pleurodeles waltl. The sequence goes on from NC_090445.1 coordinate 1,607,999,847, forward strand.
GCCGTGCGGCCGCCAATGCGGCCGCACTCCCGCGGACCCCATTACGACATCACCACTGGGCCGGCGGACACAAACCATGTTTACACCCGCCGGCCCAGCGGGGATGAGGCTGCAACATAGGAGCCGGCTCCTAATGGAGCCGGCGGTGTTGCGGCCGTACGACGGGTGCAGTAGCACCTGTCGCGCTTTTCACTGTCTGCTATGCAGACAGTGAAAAGCTGTCCGGGGCCCTGTTAGGGGGCCCCAGGACACCCCTTACCGCCAGCCTCTTCCTGGCGGTGCAAACCACCAGAAAGAGGCTGGCGGTAGGGGGGGATCATAATCCCCAGGGCAAGCAGCGCTGCCCTGGCGGATTATCACCGGCGGGGCTAAAACGGCGGGAAACCGCCGGCCCCGGCAGTGCGACCGCGGCGCTACCGCCGCAGTCGTAATACGGGTCTCACGGATGCCACATTACCCCTGGCGGTCTCTGACCGCCAGGGTCGTAATGACCCCCTATATCTTCATTTACAGGCAGTGGTAGCTCCGGCAGCATTACCCATCGTTTGAAACATCACTGGGGGTAAAATAGATCATATTGCATGGAATTGTTATAACCTTAAGGCACATAAGGTCACTCGAGAAGCAGATTGTAAAAGAAATGCCCTCTATTTTAAATGGGCATTTTATTACACCTGCATCGCCTGCAGAAAATATTCTCCTCTACCCCTGCGGTATGCTTTCGACGTGGGCATTCAAGAGGTGATTGGCTCCATGTTGGGTTCTCATGTCCCACACTAGCTAGCAGGTCAAGATTTCTGCATCAATCAGTGTAAAGCTCTGCAAGTCCAAATAAAGCCAGATTTTCAGGGGGCATAATTAGGTATTTCAACTACTAGCAGACATCTAACATTAAGACAATAACAGTACCTTTTTTGTTGGTTCCCTGGTAGTTAATTAAATCAGTGGTCCCCAACTATTTGACTTCTGTGGACCCCCACTTTAACATTACTGGAACCTAGGGACCCCAACTAAATCATTATTGGAATCCTGGCGCCCCCACAGAATCATTATTGGAATCCACGGACTACCTACGGAGTTGTTCCTGAAAGCCGGGGACCCAAGTCTAAACATCTTCGATGATGTGAACTGCAAAACAATACCCCAAAAATATAGAATCAAGCATTCATCAAATATATACACAGATAATAACACATTTTATTTAATTTGCGAATAAATATAAATATATTTTTTTTAATACTCATAGGAAGGTTGGGGCTTTTGTAAATTTAATTGAAGCAACATATCGCCCATACTATATTCTATTTGATGCACCTGCTCTGATGAATTAATCTGAGGATACTAATTTAATTTTTAGCCTCCAATTTTGAATTCCTTGAAGTATACAGTATATTTTAAAATTTTCAATTGTACATTTAGCCACTTATTTATATACGCTTTATCATTCTGTTAATATTATTTAATTTTCTAAGCAGTCGCGGACCCCCTCATGAGGCTTCGCTGAACCGCAGGGGTTCCCGGACCACAGGTTGGGAACCACTGAGTTCAATCATTCTTGCAAAGAAGAAAATCTCATGCTGCTTCCACTTTTGAATCATTGGTTATAAAAAAAACACACAAGTAAAAGGGAGGTGACCGCTTTAAATGTATCCCATACTATATGGGAAGGGGCAGAACCCCGATTTTATCTCGAAAAACTCGACCGCCGGCTGTTAGAGGAGAAATGTTGAGGTATGCAGTGAGAAAAGAGAGATTGCGTACTGAACAATTAGTCAATACAGATAAAGTTGACTGCTGCTGTGCAACGATTAGGGGAGGTGTTGCAGAGTAAGGGAGAGATTTCAGACATTTTACATGAATTAACCACTACAAAAGCAGAGGCCGTAAAGATCTATAATAAGGCAGAAGCAGACTCATGGTAGCATCAGTACACTTGAGAATGAAGGGCAGTTAGTTAGTAGTGGCCCTGAAATTCTAGAATTATTTAGACGGTTTCATCAAAAACTATACTCACAAGAAGGGCAACCCCAGGAGGAGGAGAGGCTTTTAAATATGGGGAATTCCACATTGGGACAGCTGAAGGACGGAGATAAGAGTGAGCTGGAAGCCCCTCTGACCACCAAGGAAATTGTTATAGCAATTTGCGCTCTGGCAAGTGGCAAAGCAACCGGGGTAGATCAGATTCCACTTAAGTTCTGCAAGATCATTTTCTTAGAATTACGAAAGGAACTATTTAGCTTATTTGTTGAAATACAGTCAGGGTCCACTCAACCGACTTCATGGGAAGAGGCCAAGATAATAGTTTTTTGAAGAAAGACAAGGAGCCGCATTTACCTGGCTCAAATCGCCCGATTTCTTTAATTAACAGTGATGCCAAAATCTATACCAAGATACTGGCTAGTCGATTAAGTTCAGTGATTTCTAATCTTGTTTCTCTGTGGCAGCCCGGGTTTATCCCAGAAAAAGGTACAGCTGATCATGTTAGATGTTTTATCGCACTGTTGGACACCAGGGCAGTGGCTAAGCTTCCAATGGCAGTTATACTGCTCGACGCGGAAAAAGCATTTGATCCGGTCCACTGGCCCTTCCTATTGATAACTCTGCGTAAAAATAATATTGTCCCCGGGTTTATCAAGGTGATTGACCAGCTTTATCATAACCCTACTGCCACTATGCAAATAGCAGGGCTAAAATCAGCTCCCATTATTATTCAGAGAGACACACAGCAGGGCTGTCCGTGTTCACCTTGGTTGTTTGCCCTATATATCAATCCTTTGATAAGGAAACTGCTTAATAATAATCAGATTAGCCTAGTGGAATCGATGGGGGGGCAGCACAAAAATACTTGCCTATGCAGATGATATTGCGGTCGTTACAACCGACCCCACGACCGCTCTACAGGAAATAGATTGAGGCTGCACGGTTTGTAATGGTGTCCGGTTACTTATTGAATAAAACTAAATGTCAAATATTAGTTAATGACTGGGCAGCCTTTGAGGATGAGCGCAAAAAGACCCAGGTGCAGTATTTAGGAGTCAAACTGACGACTAATTTTGATGAGATAGTAAAAATATACCTGGCTCCGGTTTTTACAAAGGCCAAGAAGGATCTGTACCGTAGCAATAATTTGCATCTTTCACTGATGGGACGCTGCAATGTGATTAAAATGACCTTTCTACCTAAAGTGCTTTATTTTTTTTAGAACTATACCATTAGTAATTGGATAGGAATGGTTTCAGCTAATGGAAGGGCTGACTAGTAATTTTATATGGTCTTATACTAAAGCACGTCAGGCTTTCCACTTTTTAATGCTTCGAAGAGAGAAAGGGGGATGGGCACTCCCTAACTTCAAACTATACTATCTGGCGGCTGTATTACAATATGCACCGACATTATACGTTATGGATAGAACCATGCAAGATACTCTTCCCTCAATCTATACACTAATCTTGGGCAAGGAGGCAGATGCAGTCTTTCTACAGATTTTAGAACCTAGTTATTACAAGAAGGTAAAATTCAAGACAATTAGATCTGCTTTTAAGGTATGGGCGCAGGTTAAGTGCAAGAAAGGGATGGGGCGGGTCTGCTATTACACACCGCTTTGGAGCACACCTATGTTTCCAGAGATCTTTAAAGATAGCTAGTGTATAAGATGGGCTAGTTGTGGGATTCAGAAAGTGGGGGACTTTTTTTTTTTTTTTTGAGGGAGATCATATAAAGACATTTGAGGATTTAAATGCAGAGTTTGCCTTAGATAGTACAGACTTTTTCAAATTTTTACAGATTATGAAATTTGTATTAACTACCTTTAAACACAACCCATGCAGGGGTAAGATCAAGCTGATGGAGCCTGTGGGTAAACCCATAGGCTGTAGTATTAGGAACTTGTACCCGCTCCTTCTAGATTTAGCACAGGACGATGTGGCACTGCTTGTCAAGAAGTGGGAATGGCGGGTAGGCGCTAATGAGTGCAGTGTTTGATTCTGTAGATATGACTCAGAATGTTTTATTATCAGCCGGCCCGCAAGCTCAGCATTATATGGTCTTGTATAATTTATATTATACACCGGCCAAGATTGCCAGATGGGGAAAAAGAGTGGGTAATACCTGTCCGCGATGTGGAAGCTTGGAGGCAGCTCTTTGCCACATGTTTTTTAATTGTGGGAAATTGTCAAGGCTTATTTATGAAATATCTGAATTTTTGAAGAAAGCTCTGAAACGGAACAGAATTTAACACCTCAACTGGTGTTGCTGGGGGTTGATGATTCTGTCTGCAAGAACCAATCAAGATCTTTTTTGTTCTTGGCAATGTCTGTATTACGTGGATGTATTGCATCTGATTGGCGGGAATCTGACCCTCCGTCTTGGAATCAATGGATTATGCGGCTCTCATCTGCATTTCATCTAGAATACAGTTTATATAGTATAAAGGGTGCCGCAGCTAGGAAAAAAGGTTCCAAAATCTGGGCACCATTGTGCTCATGGCTTCAGGGCCCTGATAGTGGACTGATTTAAAAAAAAAAAAAAAAAAAAAAAAAAAAAAAGATTACTAATGAATTTTTCAGCTCTCCTAGCATGAATATTTTTTCTATTCTATTTAGAAAAACAATGTTAATAACTGATATTTTAGATTAATGTATGGATTATGATGTATTTTTTTTATGATGAAATTTTATACTGATGTGTGTCCAATAATGATATTTAAAAAAAAAAGGAAAAGGGAGGTGAAGAGCTTTAATGTGCAAAGGGTCGGTGTGTTAAAGAGGGCATCTGGGATAGTAAAATAGAATCATAAAATAATGGATATTGTTTAAGCTTTCTCTTGCTTTTTTCCCTTTCCCTTTTTTTTTTCTTTCTATACCAGTTAAGTCTTAAATACTGACTAAGATTTCTGATCGATATTTACTTGTATCTGTGTATTCTGATCGATGAGAATCAATGTGTTAAGTGTAATGAATTGCTCGATACCTGATGATCAACAATAAAAAAAATAAAAAGATCCCAAAAGTCAGTTTTCTGTGGGACAGTGGGGGTGCTAGGATAGCTCTTCACAACCTACAGAGGGGAGTTTCTGATAGTGGCCTTGCTGTTCCCGACATTCACAAATACTAATGGGCCTTGCAGATCATAGTAATAAATGATTGGCTTTAGGCAGATAATCAGGAGCCAGCGATATGGGTTGACAAGGAAGTGATGGGCACCAGATACTATCTTGCACTGCTGTATAGCCTAGGATGCAGAGCGACACTACCAGTTCAGACTTGAATGATTGTGGAGGTGTGGTTGGAGGCACGAAATTCCTTGGATGTGCTGGGAAATTGGCAGAACCGACCCACTGTGGGACAGTGACATACTCTCTTAGGTGGGGGCCCTGACGGGTTTCTCCAGGTAGGGGCTTCTGGTCATTGACCGCCTTGATGACTTGTGGAAAGGGTCTGATCCCCATGCATTTGAGACACCCCAAGATGAATATAACCTGTTTGGAAGCAGAGCGGTATGGCTACCTACAGGTGATACATGCCCTGAGGGTGTATATAACTGTCGATGAACAGGTGGCCGAGTTCTTCCCTTTTGAAGAAAAGGCTCTTGCTTGATCCATTGCTGGATAATACCATATCATTAACATATAGGAAAATAATGAACAGCACCCCAGGCATACTGGGCACCCGGCGAGACTAGTTGGCGGCTGACTTGGGGCGATGGAGATGAACGATGAGGCATAGGGGGAGGTGCTGCAGGGCCCCAGAGTTATTGCGGGTTCAGATTGGCACTATGTTGCACCGGTCCTAAGATTTTGGACAAGAGGGTACCTTTATACATATTCTGTGGATATGCCTGGGTATTCAGACCTGGGAGGGAGTGCAGGGAGTTATGTCCATGGTTGTGGCATTAGAAGTCCCGATGAATGCAAGTGGCTTCTGAATGTACATGGGGAGAGTGGCTGGCCTAAATACTCAAATTTGTGGCTAGAGGAAGGGGCCGGGGTGACCAAAAGGAATGTAGCAAGGACTGTGAACATGGGGGCCCATAGGGATAGGAGCGACGAGAGTGATATGAAGAAGCTGTATGGTGGAACAGGGCTGGACGGCTAGGTTGTGCACTTGTCTATGAAACCTCGGTTACCTATGTGTCAACAAGCTGTACTGATGTATGCTATTTCAGTATGACTAACTCTGAAGGGTGTCAACTGCACTATGTTTTGCTGCAGTGTTAAAAAACGAATAAAAATGTTTTTTTTTTAAAAAGGTACTTTTCCTTTTTATTTTATTTTTGCCCTTGTTTTGTTTTGCCCTGAATTACCATTCCCCACTAAAAGTGAAAATGTCTGGGTGCAAATATGAGGGCAAGAGAGGGTTCCACCACGTATAGGCATGACACAGGATGTATCTGTAGAATCTAAAATAAAGTTTTAAATTTGTATGTGGAGAAGAGTACAATAGGATGATATGACATAGCTTGATACTCTTCTTGTTTAACATATGTGGCCTGCAACCCAGTTTCCTTCAACAGGCACATAGATGGTACTAGTCTGGCTGTTGTTTCCTTGTTTAATGTGTCAACCCACTTTACCTACTGGTTGCCTTCACTTTGAGTAACTGCACAAAGTCTCTCCATATTGTTTACATTATCTACAAGTAGTTCCGTTCTCTTTTAATTGAAAGCAGGTTCAAAGTGTACTTTTTTGTATTAACCTTAAATGACGACTACTTATTTTGCTTGCATTTTGCAGCTTATGTTATAAAATGTTACGTGAAATTGTAACATTGTAGCTGCTTGCAATTAGAGTACTTTGTTAGGTGGTGATTTGTAAAAATATTATTGTAAGCATCAGGCGGCCACGTTTAGGTCACTGCATATTTTTTTCCCTTTTATGTTTTTGTGGTATATTCCTGCAACAAAAGTAAAATAAAATTAACCATCACACCAGCTTGCCAAGGCCAGACACATTAGTTTTGCCAATGGTGGTTGTTAATGAATATGAAGTTCTGATTTCATAGTACCACTGTGCAAATAGAAAGAAAAAGTTACATGGACACAAAGAGAATCGTGCTACTTTGCCATGAGTATAATCACTTTCGTAGAAGATCCACCAACATTGCGGTAAATACACCATCTCCAGAGGTGTGTGTTTTTTTTATTTATTTTTATTAATTAATCTTTCAGAACATCTTTAAACCAAACTGCTGAATGATGTGTTTTTGGGGAAGGAGGAGACTGAAAGCTGTGCTAGAGGAGAGAGAAATAGGTTTGGGGGGGAGGGATACGTTTGGGGGGAGTGGGCACGTTGGAGAGGCCTCTCGGATTGAAGAGCTCCAAGGGTATTGAGTGAGCTACTGAATCGAGAGGTGAAATGAAATATATCACTGGCTACTTGTTCGCATACCCAGACCTTGAAAAATCTTGAAAATGTTACTAGACCTGCAGGTCAAGTAGCTTGAATAATCTACTTGACCTAACTGTAATGTACTTGACCCGGAAACGAGTCTCAAATTGTGTGATCCTAGGCAAATATTGTACTTTACAGTTGCCTTTTTCTTCATTCTCACCAGTGTACCATCAAATATGTGAGTACAGCATTTCTGCTGTAAAAAATCCTCTTTTGTTTGATTAAATACACTAAATGTGTGCTTCAGGTATAATAAATCTAGCACACATATATGGTACACATGATCCATGCATGACTTGCCTCTTAGTTTACTAATAGCTTTGCTATCAGGGCAGGAGTGTTTCTCTGTTTATGTTTAAACTCTCACTTGTAATAAATATATTATTAAAGCATCATGTGGCAGCGCACTGTCATTTACAGACAGTAAATTTCCAAGAAATGTCCAAAAACCTTCCCACTAACTTGCATCTTTACTGATAAAACTATAAAATGTATTAACAATAATCTGTGAAAATTAGGTTTCAGAAAACATTTTTCATTTGCACATCACCAAGTAAAGTGTTCTGACTTTTTTTTATCCTATTAAAATATTTTTTTCATCACACAGAAGTACAAGAAATGGTCTTTCAAAGCTACTGAAATATATTTAGAAATGTTTATATAGTTGACTTAGTTATATAAATGTTTTGTGTTAGGAAAAAGCTCATACCAAAAGCCTTTCACTTCATATAGGTCTGAGTCAGACAGTTCACCTTACAAAATCCTGTTACTCTGCAGTCACAAGGAAAAGTATTTCTCTTGCAAGAAGACAAACTATCATTTGATTGCTGTCTCTGAACACAGAGCAAATGTGAAAAGAATAAGATATGAAGGCATCTTGATTGCTAATTCAGTTTCTGACTGAACAGAACACCAGTTCTTTGTCCACTGTCAGAAGGGTTGAGCGGAATCTAAAAATAGCTCGACATCATAAAATAAAACTCGCCAATGCGAGTGGTCGAGTAGATGTTTTGAGCCCTGATACCTAAATGATAGGCGATCAAAAGTCCACGTCAATGTAAACTATGTCAGACTGTAGAAATCGAGCTGCGCTAACTGCATAAACGTCACTCGCTGTTACTGTCAACAGTAAGTACCGGTTTGACTCGATAACCTCTGGTGGAGTCAAAATGTTTGTGCCACCTCTTGGTGTGAAAAGAAATGGGACCTACTAATAATGGTCATTTTTAATGTTGCTATGTTACACAACGAAGTGTGGCTCCCACTTCAGTAAAGTGCTTGTGCGGTACCTGCATCCGTTTCCTTTTATATTGTGTGTTGACCCTAAAGTCTGTAAAAATCTTGAAGTGCTTGATAATCTGTAGGGATTTTTTAAGTGCCATTGTTTATTTCAAAATGGGGTGCCTAAAGACTATCATTTAATACTACAATCAAATACTTGCTGCCTGCCAATTTCAAGGAGCCCAAGGCCCTAGAGAGTAGCCTCTATGCATTCTTTTTCACACTGGGTGTCTCAGAGCCTGAAGGGGTACGACCTTAATTATAAAAGATTTCTTCACTTCTGTGACCTACTGCCATAGGTACAGTGGCGGAGGAATGCTCGCCTTGCATTAATCAAGGTTTGTTCTTAACCTAAAAAGTGCTAGTAACGCACAATGTATTGTTCTGTCTTTCACTCTTTGAATCCTGAGCTCCTCATCTACTTAAAAAAAGCTTTATCCCCTCCTCCCCACCCCTTTAATTAATTTTCTTATGTCTACAAAGCTGACATCTACTAAACCATTAATTTACTGTTTAAGTGGGTTTCCATAGTGAGACCGCCCAGCTGGTCCCATTGGTACCAATCCCTAAAATCTAGGTAATGGCCCGAATCTTCGTGCAGCATGCAGTAGGTATGAGTTGTTCTGAATTTATCTACCTAAATTTGTTATTTTTTGCTGCATCCAATGGTCTCTTGAACTCAAAGTTGAAAGCAAATTTGAGATTTCTGGAGGCATCAATCTTGTAATTTTAAAATTGAATTGTAGCAATTTCCCTAAATAATTACTTTTTCCCCACAGGCCTCCTTCTTACTTGTGTTTACGCTGAGACCGTCAAGGACTTCATATCTGTCTGCTGGCAGCCAAGGGATCTAAAGCAGATAAGTCTAATGCTCCTCCAGTCATTATGCGAGGTAGGTGCACAGTTTTCACTATCCGTAGATGGCGTTCTATCCTTATGGCTATATTAAACAGTTAAAGTATGATTTGGTCTTTACCTTGCAGTATGCTAAGGGCAGAGCTGTAGCAGTAGTCACTAGTGTGATGGGATGGCCTACAGTTAAAGTTAGGGGCTGAATTACAGTCCTTGATAAAGTGTGGGCCTTTTTGGAATACTGTCCCCCATTGATAGCACGCTCCTCTGTATCAGAAAGTGTGTGTGTTTGTTGGATATTGGTTCTTCCATGAGCAGGTTCTGGAATAGTTGTAGCCACTAAATTGTTGGCAATTATGATTAAGATGGGTGACCACGTGTTCTAATTTAATTCTACTTGCCTGTGGTAGGCAAAGATTTTTGCTGAAGGTCGTTTCAAATGCGAGGAACATTAATTTTGGTTTCTTGCACCAGTAGCACCTGTCCTTGAGCTAAGAGCTGCCAGTGAATGTGAATTCTTGTTGGGATAGTCAGAGAAAACCAGAATATTTCTCTAATAATATTTTAAAGTGATCATTGAAGTTCAGCAGTTGATTGTGCGATCTGTTCATGCATGTCTGAAAATATCAGAGGTGCTAAATAATGGTCATCTTTTGTGGTTGGTATGCACTATGAACTGGCTGCTGGGTGAGAAGTACAGCCAAAGTAATGACGCATGTTCTGCTGTAAAATTCGGGGAAATATTTAACAGTTTCATGTGTCTCCATTGCATGCCTTTTATGAACCGCCCAAAGGTTTGTACTGTGTAAGTTCGCACTGTGCTTACCGATAAAGTAAGTATAAGGTGCAGGAGAGGGTTCCATCAAATGTAGACCTGCTTTTCTAAGACACTTTTTTGTTTTCCTACTTGTGTTACATGTTGTTTTGTATAGTGCCTAACATACCTAACATCCACTTCAAAATGCTGATAGAATTTACTTGAACAGAGTGCTTGCAGGAAGTGTATGGGAGGAGTTTATTCCATGCACTTGGTCCTTGCACTCAGTGGTTACTTCCCTTTTGCTGAATTAGCCATTTTGTAATATTTTTCTGGCAGACCTCCGTCATTTTAAGGAAAATCTTTAGACAATTTTTATGTGTTATGTGCATAAAATATCGTAGCGCACTTCGTAATTTTGACCTACTTTACACATTCCATTTACATTCCAAGCAGCATATATGTTATAGCATTTGTAAAGTGCATAGCTGCCTTAGGGCTTCCCAGCACTAGGTAAGTAAAGCTGACCGTAGGATATACAACAAAGTGGTGAAGATGCTATTGAGGAAAAGGCCGGGCTTTAAGCCTTTTCCTAAAACTGGATTCGTCTTCCAGATGCCTTGGCTGATGAGGCATGAAATTCAAAAGTTTGGGAACCAGACATGTGAATGATCTACCTCCCCATCTTGCCCTCCTGATTCTCGGAGTTCTCAGTAAACGTTTGTGGGCTGGTCTTGGGATTTGGTCAGGCGATAGGGTGGAGAGGAGGCATTTGATCTTAGCTGGGCCCTTGTTATTGACATAGAGCTTTAAACTTAATAAACTTAATCCTTGCATCAATAAGCAGCAAGTGGAGATTCTTTAGTTCCTTCTTCACAGGTTCACAGCTAGATATTTTGAGGCGTAATCTAGCTGCTGCATTCTGAACTATCTGCAGTTTTTAATGACAAATTTTGGTGATCCTAAAAAAAAGTGTAATAAAGTCGCGAGACCACCAAAGATTGTATCAGTGTTCTTAATGAATTTTCCAGGAAGAGTTGCAGTATCTTCCGGATCATTCTAAGTAGTCTGAAACAAATGGCAGCAAGTTTTTTGTTGCTAGGGCATACATCACTAGGGTTTGATCCAGCCACATTCCAAAGTTCTTCATATGGGAGCTGGGGGTTGGGGGGAGACCTGTGCAGCTTGGCCAGTTGATGATGGGCCGGGAAAGAGGATTGTTCCCAAAGATCATTAGCTACTTCTTGCCACAGTTTAATTTTAGACACCAACTTGCCATCCATTTAGCCACTTTATCAATAAGGGCGCTAAAAGATGGTTTCACGAATTAGAGCCATTTGCAAAGGAAACAAATAGCTGAGTGTTGTCCGCATAGGAAATTAGGGATAACCCATATTCTTGTACAATGTTTGCTAATGGACGGGTTTAGATGTTAAACATCGTAGGGCACAGTGTTGAGCCAGTGGAACCCTGCACTTAAATGGCAAGATATCTGAGAAGCATGTGTTTTCCATGATTAAGAAGGTTCTGCCTTTCACAAAGGATTGTCAACCACTCCAGTGCTTTACCTTGAAGCCCCATTTATTTGAACCTTTCAACTAGGATTGTGTGATGGCCAGAGTCAAACGCTGCAGTAGTCCAAAAAAGCAGTGTCTAACTGCCAGTTGGCATCTTGTTAACTATCGTCAGCTCCTCGGTTTTTCACTTTTTGCATTGTGAATGCACTTGGAATCGGTTCGTGTCTTTTGGAAGACACTGATGGAACTGAATGTGTGGAATGGAAATGGAAGAAGGTGCACTGGGAGGAGTTGACGTTTGACAAGAAGCACTGTTGTCTAAAGATATTTTTTTTAGAATAACATATTTGCATTGCACTGCTCTTCGTTATTGCATAATCGTAAATTGTGGTACAAGTTACTTAAATCAGATTCCCCATCACCCTTTTCTTTTAGCAACTGCTACCAGGATAACAAAATTAGCAAATGGTTCTCAGGAAATTGTCAGTTGTGTATCCTGTCCATGTACAAGCATAGAATAAACTTTCCCCCTGTGCACGTATATTTATATATTATGAAAAATAAGACTACTCATTAGAGTGTCTGTTTCCACATTGCACAAGTGCTTTTAGTTCTCTTTGTGCTCCGTTGTCTGTGGTTACATTGCTATGGTTTGTGTTAGCAGACAGGCTGCTGGTATGTCTGATTTTGAATATGTGACTTCTTAGGACTGGCAGTTGCTGTTAACCTTAGCAGTGATGAACAGGTGCTCGAGAGTACCGCTTACACCTCACATTACTGAAGGCCCTATGTTTTTTTTATTTTTTATTTTTCTTATGTAATTATGCACGCTACTTAAAATATAAACCAAAGCATTCAACCAAACAGATTTAAAGAATAACAAGGCAGAAATTTTACACCGCCATATAAATGGGGTAAGAATCAGAGGCAGCTACATGTTTGCAACGATATGAGATGTGGCGCCATTGAGAGATGATTTCATGGGATCCTTCAATTGATTTTGTAGTTCAGCGAGGGCACTAAAGCTCTTGAATGTCAAGAACAAGTTCTGTTGGGAAGCAATAAGATGATTGCAGGTATAAATCTTTCCTGTTCTCTCAGAATTCACTACGACTTTTGATATCATCAGTTAACTTTATCCCAACTAGCAATAATGAGCACATATTGGTCATCCAAGAGAAAAGAACATAACCCAGGATCCCCAACACAAACTACTGGTCAGTAACCAGCGACCCCAACACTGAGCATATTGGTATAGCCACAGTAACGCTCATCTAGTCTATCTTTAAAAGTGCCTATGGAAGGACATGAGACCAAAGCCGGCTGATTTAAAACACCAGCAACCCCATTTCATTTCTTTTACTTTATTCAGACTATCCATCAGCACACGGACAGTGTCCACACCAATGATTGGAAATAGTCATATACATTTAGGAATATGGAATGCCAATTGCAGTACAACTCAATATCTGTCTCTCCTATAGTTCTTATAGTGGAGGAAAAAACGTTTGCAGATTAATATAATTTGAGACTGTCCAACATTTGTAGTTTATCTGGTGATGCACTGTGAAGTCACAATTAATTGGCACCACCTTTCTATCATTCTTCAATATTGTTTAGGATTTATGAGGATACAACTTGGAGGAAGAGGGGGACCGCGGTTTGTGAAACTTTCCTGCACATCCTGGGTTCGAGAGCAAGGAGTGAGCCCGGTTTCAGGAGGTTGCCATAAATAGAGTTCTATTGTTTATTCTAGAATGATGTAGATTTTATACTGAGACTTTGCTCTGGGTGTCTGTGGAATCCTGGGAGAGAGAACAGGGATTACAGCAGTCTTGTGTGACTGCAGGTGGGGCTGTCAAGCAATCTGAGTGCCCACTGATAAGAGGACCACAGCAGCGTGTAGTACTAGACCTAGGATGTAAGCATCGGTAGCGGGTGTATGTGGTGTCATTTCTTTTGTTATTGGGGTGCAGTGGACCGTGATTCATCCTTCTACTTGTTAGTTTTGTGTTTCTCTTATCTGTGCCTCTCCAGAAGTGCTCTAGCTTGCATATGGTGGCTTCTTATCTTCGAGAAATAAGCGAGTTCAAAGTTATGGTGTGGAAATCTTTCGGGCAGTCAAGGCCCTTAGGGGCGTTTAAAGTGCTTCGCTGACAGACAAGGTGAAAAGATAAGGTCTTCAGATATTATGAGTACCAATGGGAGAGGCTCAGTATGATAAATGTTCGGAGGAATGGACCCTTGATCTTGTGGTAGTTGCAGTTGCATGCACTTTTTCACCCTTGGCAAGTATTGTCTCTTTCGTGACTGCTCAGTGCCTACTCATTGGAGCTCACCTCATGTGTGCCTCACCTATACACTGCCTACACTTACATACACTGTAAGGGTAACTGTGAGAGGGGAGTGCAGTCCTAGGCCTACGAATGACACATGAAAGCTTGGAAATATTTTGCATCCAACGTTTACAAGACCACAAGTCACCTGGCACATTCAGTCTCTGCCCTTTCACTTAGGTGCACCTATCAGAAGTGAAGACATCTAGGAGCACTAGGAAACAGCAGGAAAAGCAAAGGTGACCCATGAAAAAGCAGTTATGTCTGAAGCATAAAGTCGGCCAAAAAATTGTTAGAAATCAAATAACTAAAACGTGTCCTGGATAAACTGACTTTAACCAATGTTGTATGAACCCTGTCTCACATTTACTCTTTTTGTTGATCTCTTGCCAATTCTGAGCCTTAACCTATAAGCCCAGTCATCGGCCAATGGGCGACGGCCTATGTCTCTCCCCAGTGCATATGTAGGCTATTGGCTGACACTGGGGACAGTTAGGAAGGTCCCTCTAGTGCTTTGTACTAGAGGGTTTCTTATTTTTTTTTGTCTCCCGAGGCTTGGGCTGCTTGGGAAGAGCCTGCTAATTTTTTTGTTTTGTCATTGACGATCAGTACGCAGGCACTCTGACATCATTCCATTACAAAAGTGAAAGGAAAACGAGTTGAAAGGCTCTTTTCACTATCACTTAATCATAGCTCAGGGCATATCTCAGCCCCTGAGCATGGAATCTTATTAGAGAGGTATCACTGGAAAGGGTAGAACCCCCCCCCCCCCCCCCCCCCCCTTTTGAATGGTACTTCTGCCCAGTGGATCCCTGCTTAGGGAATGACCACCGGAGAGCGATACTCAAGCAAAGATCACCCAGCTAGACACCAGAGATGGAGCGAACCACCCTTTAGACAAGGGCTTGTGGTTCCCCTCTGCACATTTGATTATAACTGCCCCCCCCCTCCCCTGGGGGAAGGAGGGGACAATTACCCATAGAGGTTGGGTGGGGTAGAAAGCCCACTAAACATCAGTTTTTTTTTTTTTTTTTTTTAAACATATAAAAATATATGGGTGGGGGCTGCTCACCAGGACATGGTCATGCTCCCCCACCCCAATATACATGCAACAGTCGTTTTGCCCCTCCCCCAAGGGGGAGTTGGGGGGGAGATTGACCCCAATCTGACCCCCTTGGGGGCAGTAAAGCCCACTAGACACCAAGGATTTTTTTTCTTTTCATGTATATGAAAATATAGGGGGGGGGCTGCCGCCAAGGGCCAGGATGGGCTAGGCCCCCATCCCAATATACACGCAACAATCTTTTTGTATCTTCTAGGGAATGCTGATGAGGTGGTTACCCTGATCTGCGGAAGGAGGGGGCAGAAGCGAACTAGACACCAGAGTTTATTTTATATGTATAAAAAATATAGAGGTAGAGGCTGCCCACGAGGACAAGGCCATGCCCTCACCCCAGAATACATGCAACAGTCTTTCTGCTGCCCCTCTCATTTATCTACCTATGTATACTCATTTCAGCTATCACCTATTACATTCCAGGATGGAGCCCTCTTTTCCCTTTCCCTTTTTTCTACTGTCTTTTCTCACTGGGAAGTCTGTTTTCCATTTTCATTAGCACGCTTCTCCTCATATAACACACCCGTTTGTTTTTAGCCGGTTTTATGCTCTAACAATGAGGTTATTGCCACATTCGGCGTGGACTTGACAGGTTAGTCTGTTTCATTGTATTTGTTTTCAACAGTTTAATTTTTAACATATGGTCAACCCCATTTCGTGTTTTAATGTACGTTCTCTTTTTGAGCGGGTTTTTGACAGCAGTATGTCTTATACTTAGAGTTAACGGTTACTGTATGTGCTGGGCAGTTCTCGATAACGACTCATGATGCGAATAATTGTCCCAATAGAGATAACAATGACTGTATTGCTTTTACAGAGTTACTACTGTCTATATACTCCTTTTAACTTATTTTTATGATTTTTTTAAATCTTTTATTCTAACCGGAAGACACGTATTCCTAACCTTGTTTTCTGGTAACTCACTACTAGAGGCTTCTCATGGCCCATTTCCTTTACCAATTGTAATGAACTTGTCAATACATTCACAAATGCTGGGAGGTAAGACACTGGGTTTCTTCGATCGCTGTTAGTTTATGGCATTGTTTTTTCCTCAATACCAAGTTCGAACATGGTTCACCAACATAGTGTGCATTTTTCACCTCTGTATCTATATTTTGGCTTTTATGTTTGGCATGGCTTTGCGGTCAGATAACGCCATTTGGGTAGACACCAAGGGTTTACTGGCATATTTTCTTACCCCTTTCTCCTAAAGAACAAATCAAGTACCAAAAAAATAATTATTTAATTGGAGTTTTACATTATCCTCCATTTTGTATGGTGTTTGTTTCACTTATATTAATACCCTAACTATATTTTCAGTTGTTCAGCGTTCCTTATCCACAACACACCTTTTCGTTTTTTGTGGTTCATCTCTTTTCAGACGGTTATGGGACTTCTCCTCTTGCATTCTTGGTCACTCACATATCTTTGTTTCTTTCATTAGTACAAATTCAACACATGTAGTTCCTCTTATTTATAGCACTATGAACTACTACATAAGGCTTTAGATCTCTATTATTTCTTACCTTTTGTCTACATATGTATATTGATCTTTCCTTTTGTGTTGCTCATATTGATCTTTGCAGCCTTGAGAAAGTGTGGATGATGAAACACGTGTTGGCTGCTTTCTTCGACATCTCATGCTTTGGAAGTAATACATTTCAAGTATTTACAGCGGCGTGTCTTAGACTCCAATTACTTGATATTATAGATGGACTTCTACGTATACTCTTTTGTGTGCCCTGGTAATCCTGTGAGGTAACTTCTGTTGGCTGGCTCTCCAATCAACACAATGCACACCCTGGGTGGTTGGATGTGCATGCCAGTGTGGTACCTAATTGAAGATTCATTATGACAATCCAAGCATTATTTTTCCATCTACTATATGGACTTTTGGAATGTGTTAGTATAATCACCTCTCTTTATTTAGATACCTGGGTATATTTTAAAAAAAATAGACTAGGGGTGGAGGCTGTCCATCGTTGGCATGACCATACCCCACCCCAGACAGGGCATGGGCTGTCTTTCTGCCCCCCACCCTTCTCCCGGTGGTGGATGGGGGTGAGTACCTCAAATCTAGGGTGTAGAAAGTCCACTAGACACCAGGGGGAAAAAAGGGGGTTGGGACTGCTCACCATAGGCATGGCAATGCCCTACACCCCAAAGACGGTATTTCTGTCCTCCTCCAGGAGGAGGATGGGGCAGTTACCACAAATTTGCTTCCTGGGGTTGGGAGGTGGCTGAAAACCCACTAGATGCAAGGGACTGCATTTATGCAGTATTGTTTGTGGGTCTCAACAATCTTTCTACTCTCCTGGCGACTGTTGGGCTAAAACCCAATATCTTCCTACTTTGCAAGGTGAATGGCTGAACGTTTTGGGCTTGGGTAGGCCACCACCTAGAGAAAACTACTGGACTCAGACATTTTAGAAAAGTAGATGTTATGGGGAGATTAGGGTGGTATACCTTGCGTGGATCCCATGACACTTTCTTACCCACAATGCCTTACATACCTCAACTCTGCCTAAAATCACTCATTTTCCTTGCGGTTTTGTGATGTAGACTTCCAGAACACACAGGGATCAACAAAATTCCTACTGCCTAGCACTCCCCCCGTACTTGTGCCAATATAAAAAATAAAAAAAACAATGTCCACAACATGTTTCCCATTGTGCTGGCTGAGCTAGGGCCCAAAAGCTACCCACTTTGGAAAAAGAAAAGGGTCAGTTTTCAGTAGAACAAATGTGATGTATCCATGTTGCATTTTGGGGTGTCTCCTGTCACGGGCACTATGCCTACCAACACAAGAGTGCCATTTTTATGGGGCGACTTTGGAGCATAGAATAGTAGAATGTTTATTACCAGTTGGATTCCACTGCATTTGTGCCTTCCAAATGTAAGCCAGTGTGTAAGAAAGAAGACATTTTGAAAAATACAATATAAATCATATGCTAGTAGGTGTACCCACAGATTCTGAGATGTACAAATAACAAATTTTCCTAAACTCCATATCTTATGCCAGTTTCAGAAATATACAGGTTTCCATGATACCCATTTTTCACTCCACATATTTTGCCATATGAATGGGTTTTACTCTGTACACAAATAACATTGTACAGTGCAGCTCATTTGTTGCTTCTGTGTACCTAGGGTTGTTGGAGAACCTACAAACCCTATATATCCCCACAACCAGAAGGGTCTTGGAGATGTAATGGTATATTGTTTTCGTACTTCAGACATCCTGACAAAACATTGGTCCAAATGGCGTTTTTTTTCTACTCATTTTTAATATTTCTTTATATTCAAGAAAACTTTGAAGGATCTACACATGTGACCCTTTGCTAAATTCCAAATTCATATAGCCGCCTTAGATCACCCATGGGTTTTGCACTGGTTTCCACCACAAACTAGAAGTAGGTTGAGAGCACAAAGAAAAATAGGCTACCTCCTCAAACAATGACGAAACTGTGTTTTAAGGTTATTTTTTATTCAGCACTGTATGTTCCTGAAAGCTGGGAAGATGGTGACTTTAGCACAGCAAACAGTTTTTTAATGTCATTTTTAGGGGGAAAAATACAGTTTTATCCAGAGCACCTTTTTTCCTATTTTCCCCCCATTAATCAACATTTAGCAATATTTTGCCTATTTTCTCAGTGCCCTCTAGGGGGAATCCACAAACCAGGGTAGCTTTGGAATCAATAGGATGTTGGGGAAACACGGGTGCAAATTTGGCATGAATTCCTTATGTGCAAAACAAGTTATGCAGCTCTAAGCGTGAACTACCCCGAATGGTGAAAAAAGAGCTTGGCACTTGGGGTGGGCAGCAGTTAAGGGGTTAAACATGGCTCATGTCCCATCCTATATTTAATTCCTGGTCTTCTTATCCCCTTCCTACTTTAATTTCTTCACTATCTGCTATTATGCAAGATCAAAATCACAATCACCACAATTTTGGACTGGGATGTATTTGCAGATATTGGTAGGGATTCCCTTTCTGAGCTTACGGAGTTTACTTAACACTGGGCTTCTGACCACAGTTCTCCACATTTTCAAATGTGGTATCACAGTCTGATAAATGTATGCAACATATCTCAAAATAATACTGACTTACAGCCATGTCAATAAGAGAAATGATGAAAGACCACAAAAGAACCCTCTGGAAGAATGTTCCAGCTCCTGGCACAAATAAACTGACTCTAGCTTGTTGTTCTCCTCATACCCATAAGAGCCTTTGCATGTGTTTTTTTTTTTTTTCTTCTTTTATATTTCCTTTTCATTTTTATACATTTCCTACCTCCTCTGCCCTGTGAAAAGCCCGCTACTAGGTCCTTCATAAATGTTAATTTAACACTCCCCAGTGTACTTGTGTTTTTTTATTTTTTTTTATCAAATAATTCTAATTGTGAATGTAAATAATAAGAAAATTGGAGCCCATTGCAGAAAAAGATGAAACAACAGTTTGTAAAACTTATTGTAAATGGGGCAGTGACAGTGCCTTATCCATCACCAGAGTGCCCCAACAAGCTCCAAGATAGCCTGCCTTAGATAACCACAACACACAGTGATATCTGATTTCCATAAATGAGTCCGTTGACACCCCCCCCCCCCCCCCCCCAATCAGGCCACGAACACCAAAAAGCTGAAAAGATGTAGTAACAAACACCATTTCATCCCTTCCCAATAAACAGCAGAAATTATTTTCCGTTGGAGACCCCTAATATAGTCCAACCCTGTTCAAAGCAATTAATTTATCTTTGTTGTTATTGACTGCACATGAAAGCAACAGTGATTTGGAGATTGAAACATCTTTTTCCTGAACAATGATAGCCTGTTCCAAACCCCTCCATATCAGTCATACTATCAACTTCTGCTCGTGAGACCACCATTGAGAGAGAGTCATAGCTAACTCTCTGAGGATACGTGATCTCATTTGGTAGCTCTTACACATGAAAGACCACTTACTTATATCAAAATAGGAAGCTTTTCATACTGTATAGGCCCTAACTATTCCTACAAGCAATGGCAAAGCGAACAGGTCTTGCCTTTTAGGACCATTTGCTTTGCCATTGTGTTTTTTGCCATGCTGTACAGCATTGAGAAGATGCTGTGCAGCAAGACGGAAAGCTGGGGGGAAAAAAATGAATTGACGCAGCTGCGTCATTTTGTAGACTAATGCACACTCTTTTTCATGCATAGCTGCAAGGTGACGAGTGCCTTTTAAAAAAAATATAGATAGATCTGTAAATAAATAAAAAGGTAGAAGTACTGCGAAAGCACTTTTAATGCGGATGAGCTAGCAGAAATTTGCTGGTTAGTCTTGTGCGCACAAAAGATTTGAAGACTGCAGGTTGGGTGAGGGGATCAGCAACAACTAGTGGAAAGGTGCGAGTGATCAGCAATTGGGGAGCAGGTGGGTGAGAGGCAGCAGAAACTGAGTGATGGGGTGAGAGGAGAAAGAATCAGCACAGTATGGAAAAGCACTCTAGCTAGAACACAGTTCAACGGGTGGGTGCATGGAGAAGCACATGAGTGGGTGAGTGCAATGCAGATGGGGTGAGGAGAAAGACGGGTGAGAGACAGCAACAAAGTTGAAAGATAAATACACAAGGGAGACCTATTAAAAAGATGTGCTCATGTGGAGTACTTGAACAAAATAAAGGCAGTCCCAGAAAATGATGTAGTGGAAGGACAGTAGTAATAAAGCTTAAGTCCTGGCTGAGTGACATCCGCAAGAAGAGGAAGGTAAGCGCACACAAAAGCTACTAAATAAAAATCAAGCAAATAAGTGACAATAAAGCCGAGCACTGGTAAGCAACGGACAGGCTCCAAGCCCACTGTAAGTTGAAAACAGGCCTTTCCACAACCAGACAGTGTGCACTGTCTGGCAGATGAGACCTAAAAAAGAGTTTATCTCTGCACCATATGGCATAATAGTTGACGTGAACTGGTACATGATGAAATACGCTGTACTCACACAAAAGGCGAATACATAGTGACTGAGTCACCTTACTCCACTTCTACCGATTGCCAGGTGTCATTCTAGAGCCCTCCTGAAAATGCAAATCAGAATCTCAGAAATGTGGGTATCAACTCAGTTCAATTCAACCTTATTCACCTTACAAAATAAATAAGCATGAAAGAACTGCAGTAAAACCAACAGTTAAAATCAATTCTCACCAAAATGCATGATACCAATTTAAAACATCAGAAGAATTAAAATTCATGACCCACCAATGAGGCAGACAAATTTACCAGTTAATATTAAAGATCAAATGATTCAAAATTCATGTTCTCCAAATAAGTTAAACATTTTCTGGTTTGAATTGAACGCAATATCATCATTTAATTACATTACATACCAATAATTCATCCAGTTTACTAAGATATAAAAATGCTGACTTATAGTTTATAAAGTTCGTAAATATAAAAAGTGATTTTAAAATATGCTTTCTCGCATTCAGATAAAATTGGCAACATTGATTAAGTGCAACATAGTTTGTAACATTCTTCCATCACAGGGACTTCAGCTTTTTCCTTGTTCCTATGACTCATTTTAGGAAAGGCCACCATATGATGTACAAGGCCTAGCTGAAAGTAAGTTAAGATAGTTCTGTGATGCAAATTTGAGGCTATAAGCAAATGCTGTTCAATGCCGTCCAAATATTCACTGAGAGCTTTGTAGTTAAATAATGGTACATTCTGCTCTAAGCCTACTCTCCTGTGATCTCTGCCTAATCTAGAAAGTGAGGTTTAAAAAAAAAAAAAATTGGGGCAGTGTAGTTTCTCCGTTGACTTATATTGAAGCAGAATCATTTTTAAGTGTGAGACAGAATAAACAAAGGCATTTTTGGCTTAAAAATATGTGAATCTCCCTCCTAGATCTGACTTGTTGGCATGTATGTACATGCTTAAGCCTATTCTGAGCATCTTGTGTTTCGTAGGTAAAGCAGAGATCAGTGCTGTTTTACAAAATATTTAATGACTCATTGGAATATGAAATGTCCCCAGCGCATCATCTGCGATTTTTCACACCTTTTTTGTTTGTAATTCTGTAGATAGGCCTTATTATAATAAATGATTTACATTGAGGAGGGCCCTGTTTTTGACTTTGTGGGAAATTAGTTGGCTTGAAATGTCCAGAAAAAAAGGCTTCTGTGGATTATTAAGTTAAGTTTCTTTGTTTTGCAACTCTGATATGCTCAAAGCAAACATCTCAAATCACTTTCGAAAAAAGCAATTTGGAACTTATTAATAATGGTTAGAAATTCAGACTAAAATTCTTTGTGAGAACATGATTTTTTAATAATCACCCTTTGAACTATTGACGAGATCATTCAGTGGTGATGGTGCTTTTTTAAAATTATTATTTTCATTTATTAATTCATTTTTTTAAAGCCGTAGTGGAAGTGTGCCCCTGCTTAGGCAATGCTACCATCACCTAAAAGCTTAAATATTACATTTATAATTTCAGTGCTATTTCTGTTTGGTTTATTTATTCTTTTTGTATTCAATTAATTAGTCCAGAGATTCTCAATTCTGCCTGGGTGAGACAGTTTAAGTTCTATATGAAGAAGCTATTTACGATCAGTTTTCCTTAAATGTTCAGCAGAGCGCTTCTGAAAGGTTGGCCATAAGATCTTGTGTATTATATGCTGGCCATTACTTTTAAAGATTATTTATGCATCATCAAACGTACATTAGTTGAGGTCAAGGTTCAACTGCTTTTTAAAAAACACAGCTTTGTGGCCTTATTTTCAATTCAACTTTCAAACAGAACATCAAGACTTTCTTCATTTTGGTGTGGCAGAAACTTAGTGATCCCATGATAAAGGGCAATACTTGTTGACTCAGTTAGGAAAATCTATTATGTTAGTATGTTATGCCGACCTTTCTATGTTTGGAAAATGTTTTTCGGTATAAACAAAGTATGTCAACTGCTCCAGTCTGTCTCTATGGGAGGACAGTCCTGATCAGCAGGTTTAGTTAAACAAAAAAAAATACTTTTTTGTGTATTAAGTCGTTCTCCAAACACGTTTCCAAGATGGTTGTAGAGCAGATGGTATACTTATTATGGCGGCACACTGCTGAAGTTTTTGGCTGTTCAGTGCTTCCACTTAATGCAGTGTCGCTTCCTGGAACTGCTTATTTGACCGGGACATTTCTTAACTATTTAGCAAGAATAAGCTGTCTACCTTTCAGTGAAGATTTACCGTAAAATAAGAAAAACTAAAATCCTGTTTTGTGCCGATGAGGACACTGCCTTGAAAAATGCACAGAGATTTAAGGACAAGGCGCCCAAAATGATAATCGTTTGCTAGGTTTCACACAAGTTACATTATCACGTTGGCTATATTCTCAGTGTGCCTAACGGCTAGCCCTGAGAGTTGGAACTTTCCTTGTTAGTACAGAAAAATAAGTTAGTTCGTCCTTCTCCCACTGTTTTAAAACTTGTGAATAAAGTGCTTTTATCACTTGAGTTTGCCTACTCTTCATGACATTGATTCCACACTTGCTGCTTTTTAATAGAGGGAAGGAAGCTTCACTTTGTTTCAGTCTCAAGAATATTCAGTTGTTTTTGTCAGTAATCCTTGTTTCAGGAGCTGAACGCCATTTTCTCAACCTGAAGAGTAACTATGCCCATGTGATTGCAAAGGGGAGTGTGGTCAAGAGAAAGAGATATAGGCAAGTGAGTACTCATCAGCATGAACAGACCCTCAATATATTACATCCGGCAGTGGATAGCACTGGTGGCCCCTTCCTTTGCTGTCCTAATTTAGATGTGGCAATTGACATATTCAGGCCACAACTTTCATGGTCTGGCTGTTTCCTTTTTCTACAAACCCTGCTGCTGGTTTTTCTCTTTTTTTTTTTTTTTTCCTTTTCATAGGCGAACACGGGTCATGCATTTGCTCCATGACATAGGCCGGTACCTCATAGTGGTGGAAGTGTAAGCCTTCACCAGGAGCTAAGCAGCACAAGTGTGGTGGCAGCATACCTTGTAGTGATCAGTGGTAGTGAACATGATCTTTTTACCCTGTGTCACTGGAGTGAGGTCTAGAGGCTCACTCACCTTTTTAAAAGTTCCACTCCTGTGTGCTTAACTTGCCTTTGGCCTACATCGGGTAAATGTGGAGTGTTGGGCAGCGCAGTATTAGTGATCCTGCATTGGTTGTATGTGTTCCTGGGAATGGTACAATGCAAGGATGGAGAAGTGTTGTGCAGTACATGTGTGGTTAGTCATGGCTGTATGTATGGCTGAGAGGAATACATTACGTGAGAGAGATATTGCTGTGTAGTGTGTGTGTGTGTGTGTGTGTGTGTGTGTGTGTGTATAGGGACTGCATGTGCTGGGCATGTGTGTGATTGCATGAAGTTTAATATATGAAGGGTGTAGTGTTGTGCAGTGCACACAAAGCAAGTGTGTTTGCTGGCAGTATGTGTGTGGTTTAAAATAAGCACACCCTGGTTAAATATAGGAAAGCTTCAGTACTGAAGAGTGCACACACACTGAGTGCCCGATTTTGAGTTTGGCAGCTCTTAAACTCTGTCAAACTCCTGACAGGGTGGCTTCTGCCTGTGCGGCGACCTTCCCGCCGGAGTTAAGAGTTTCCCGCTAAGTTAGTGGGCGGAAACCTGAGTTTCCGCCCGCTGGCCTGGCGGGAAACAGGCTACAGCATTGTCTCTGGTTCGTAATCGAGCTGGCGGCAAATGCTGTAGCCTGCAGGATACCTCAGCACCCTCACAATGTTCACTGTCTGCAAAGGGCTTGGGGCCACCTGCACCCATTCCCTGCCAGACTTTTCATGGCGGTTCTACCCCCTTGAAAAGGCTAGTGGAGAATGAGGTCATAATCCCCTGGGCTGTGCTGCTTGTGGCGCTGCCCTGGTGGATTAGGACCGCCACCTACCTTCAGACCGCCGGGATCTCTGATCCTGGCAGAGCTGGCGGTTCTCTGGCAGCCCAACCAAGTACAGAGCACTGTGCAGGGGTGCCGAGGCCACACTGCCTTGTTACAGTAACCCATTATACCAATAAGCTTGAAGAAGCTGTGTGATCAGCGGGCCAGGACTCGTGAACGCTTGGTTGACAATCCGCCTTCTAATAGGGGCTACCGTGGTGTGGGCCAGTGCACTTGAGGAGACTGTTATGTCTGGAATGTACTGCGGAAACCCTGTATATCAAGGAGGGCTGCCAGAATCAAATCATCAAAAGTCTTCTTGCCATCCACCGGGACTGAAGTGAGGCTCTGAACAGCAGTCCTAGCCATACCAAAGATTCTGCTTGACTGATCCCCATGAACCATGAGGACCCCAAGGAAAATGTGCTCTTGTGGGGCTCCAGCCGGGAGCTGCAGGGCTAACATTTTCTACCCCCACAAAAGAACCTACAGCATTGCTGGGACCTGCAAGGTTCTCTGATCTCTGGGGCAAGCTGCTGCACAACTCCAGAGAGTGAGCCTGCACCCCATCGATGCTGCAGCATGTATCGCAAGCAGTCTTATTTTTCAAAGCAGGGTCTGATCTAGCGAATGCCCGTACTGGGGGCACTCACTGTAACACTTCTGCGCTGCAGGACCTGGTAAAACTCGAACAAGGGCCTTTGGGGCCCTGGTGGGGTTCACCGCTGAATGTGTTGTGGCACTGTAGCCACACTTGACTGAAATCCTGAAGAGTCAAAAGGGAACTCTTGAGTACGGCCTAACAGTTTACATTTCTTGGATTTGGTCACCAGTGAATGGGGAATAACCTCAAACACTTTAGACGAAGGTAGGTGGGACAGAGGGTTGCCTGAAAACTACTGGGGCCCCGACCTCAGGTGGGATTGTGCTTCTTATTGTTGTATTCCTTTGCATGTGTGGAGTTGGAAATAAAATACTACTTTTCTTTTAAAAGCAAGTATTAGGCTGGCCATTGATTTATTGTTTATACTGTCTGCACTTTGAGTTATGAGTCATGTTCACTGATCTGTATCTTCATCTAACCTCCCCTGAGGGAGCCTTGACTTCTCGACTGCAGTTACCACTACAAGTCAAGTGCAGAAGGGGTACTTGGCCCAGTTGAGCTGGACTACTAGACAAAAGAGAAGGGCTCCACAGACCAAGAGGACAGAGCACCCTGTCAACAGTAAAAATAACTCTCCCCTTGGAAAAAAAACAATTAAACATATATAGATCTTTAGATCAATAGACAACGCTTTTGTCTTGTGCCCCAAATATTTGCAATCATGAATCAGTACCACATAAAGTTTGCACAGAGCTTTAATCATATAACGGATTGTAGTATGCTACTTTCTATAACAAGATGCTCTTATCCATTGTTGTACAGTGATATTCCCACATTAAAATTATATAATGTTATAAAGGAGACTTCACAATCCAGAATATCAATTATTCATGAGACTACACCCTCCTAGCAATGCAACGCAACAGTTACTCAAAAAATAAAAATCTTGTTCAAAAACACAAATACATTTAGAAAAGGAGAAAACACGAGACGTTTCACATAAATCTATTCCAGGGCTGCTGGCCTGCTATAATCCTAAAGAGTAATATGTTGTGTTTCTGTGAAATAATCATCTACCATATTGCAATATTTAGCGGATCCTGCATGAACAAGATAGGTCAAAGAGCTTCTATGGGTCTTGGGAAATGTTACCACTTTAAGGACAAAAAATGAAAAATGCACAATCTGCCACAGAAATTCACAGCAAGAAAAATTAAAAACCTGCATTAAAAGAGTAATAATTACTCCACTGTACATTTCCAATAATATAAAAGTCTGAGTACAAACAATATCTCAGTGGTACATAAATCACACTCCCAGATCGCCCTTCATTTGTTGCAAATTGCTTGGGAATTACCACCCTCCAATCATATCACATAATTACGATTTTTTTAGGGGCAGCATTTTACACCGTTCCATCACAACCATACTGCTGTACCTATGTGTACATAATAAAGTCAACCTCAAGTTGCCCGCAAGAGTGCGAAATTCCGTACTGCAAGTAATCAGACACCTGATCACAGGGGCACCACTCAGTTCTCAGCAGAGTTATGCTGCTCCCATTGCTAAGCTTGCCTTTTATTCTCGCAGAAGACCCTTTCACACTATGCAGGGTGAGATAGAGAACTGCAATATCCGGCTTTTTATTTTTAACCAAAGTGCCATGAGTAGCTCTTCTCTATTTATTATTCACAAACTTAAACACTGTGTAGTTACTCTGGAGGGAGAAGGGAAACAATGTTTATTTAAATAAAGAATTTTCATTTATTGGGATAATCCCACAACTTTTACTTCCACCAGTAAGTATCCATATTTTACCATGGTTTACCTTTCTGATTGGAAAGTAACAGACATGAATCTTCCCATGCCGACCAAAGGGCTTTTTTTCCTTTTCTTATTTCAATATATACCCCAATTCATATAACAAGGAGGCTTTATCCTCCTTAATCAGTTTGTTTTGTTGACCACAAATTTCCCTCTGCCAGGATCTAGTAATTAAAAGAATAGAATTTGTGGAGATCACTTCAAATCTAATTGTAATCATAATTAAACACTCTATAATTTAGTGCCTATAAATTCAATGCCTTACCATCAAAATAAAACATGCATATTTAATTTCCAGGGGTCACTTAGTTGATTTCTGAAGTTGGCTTGAGCTCCTAATTTGTGTACCGAAAAACCACTGGAAAACGAGTTGATCTAACTGCCACTCCTTTTGCACCTATTCATGACTGTTTCTTGAAAATAAACCTCATCTTTCCATTGTTATTAAGTTTATAGTCACTGTAATTCCCTTATACAAGCATATTATTAATACCATTCCTTTATTCTACTGGTGATATCGAATCAGTGTGGCTTTTGTGGCACAAATATGCTCCCTGAAGTTGCATCGGTATGAACATTCATATGCCTTTGTTTTCAATAAAATACAAGCCCATTGCTCGAGCTCTCACCAAAATGATGCAACTAGGCAGCATCTTAATGCGGCCACTGTTACGGGCTGGACAGGGGTTATTTTGAAATAATGGAATTGGCGTCACTTTGCTCATGGGTCACACTAAATAAGCATTGCTCTGATAGCAGCATGTGCTACAAAAACATCGCCTCCCACCAATTTTAGAGTCAATCTCGTGGGTGCCTATTGCAGACAGCAAAGTCCTGATGAATACATATCATGGTGAAAACTGTTTGATAAATATGAAATCCAGACCCCGCCCGCACAGTGTGGTAGGTTAAAGGCAGAAAGGCTGTTAACAGAAGCAGACATCTATTTTTGTATCTAAGGCCTCCTCCCATGCTACTTATGGTTTAATTATTATTGCACGAGTTTGATGCAGTCTTGCCACTTATTGCTCAAAGTGGCTCCAGGCTGGGATTCAAACATGTATATCGTGCGCCCACGCCTCAGTTTCTTATAACCCAACTAATTGGGTGACCAACCTCGCATGTCACCTCTCCCTATTCGGTGCTCTAGAACGCTACCCCTATTGAACTGGGCAACATCTTGGAGTTGTGTATGTAAACCTCTCATCACAATTATTCATAGCGCCAAACTCTGAGCCACTTGTGCGATTTTATTTCTATAAGACTGAGCATCTCAAATTTTATATATGAAAACCAACATATTGTTTTACGACTTTATCCTAAAATAGATAACCTTATTTATACTACCAAGCAGAAGGCAGTACCATTATCATTACAATTTGCTGTTACAACAATAGGAGACCTATCTTGTTGTATGCAGGGTACTACTTGCAAACACCTTGTATGCACTAGTTGTGCCATTGAGCTATGAAACACTTAAAGGGCATTTTCACTAAGTCTGGGCGCCATTATGTAGGGGCCCATACAAATTATTTCAAGAACACATCAAACAATACCCCTATTTGTTTTTTAATATATATTTTTAACCAAGTGGAA
Source organism: Pleurodeles waltl (assembly GCF_031143425.1). NCBI lineage: Eukaryota > Metazoa > Chordata > Amphibia > Caudata > Salamandridae > Pleurodeles > Pleurodeles waltl. The sequence goes on from NC_090445.1 coordinate 1,608,029,016, forward strand.
ATGGCTGTATCATTTCAACGATTCCCTATTTCAGCAACAAACAAAATATCAAGTTGAATATGCAAATGACCTCAACGAAACTCTTTAACATGGATATCAATAGCTAGGCCAAGGTGGGTGACATTTTAGGATTATTGATTTTTTTTTTTTATTTAAAAAAAAAATAAAAAAATCTGTATGTGAGATACCTATTTGTGTTCCTTCTATGTGAGGGATACTCCTCCTACTTTTATTATTATTATAAAGCCCAATAAAAAGATGTTGCTGGTCTGCTTTAATGATTTTGTACGTCATGCCCAAGGTCCTTTCTTATCCATGGTCCCCACAAAGAGTACTTAACTTATGCGTTGACCTGTGTTCTTTTAGCTCTCTGCTAAAGCCTTCAATTACTGGGTGACTAGAAGTCTTCCTAGCTGTTTAGGCCGTGTTTTGAAGTGTAAAATTTTGATATAAATCATTGCTCCCTTACGTTCATTCTATGATGTCCATTCTTTCCAGTTGAGCAGGATCCACAGTAAGTCTGCCCCTCCCCCCCCGCCCACCCGAAACCAATTGTAAAAGGCCAGTAACCCCGCATGCCCTGTGGACCTCTGAGAGGAGTTCCCTCATTCTGTCACATTGAATAGCTGATTATTGCATGTCTCACATTAAAGATAGTAAAGTAAATTAATATAGTCACTGAATGCACCAACTACACAGATAGCTGTGCATATCAATAAGTCACAATTTTGACCCTGATGGGGACACTCAGCTTTTTTTCCAAACACCTTATTTTTTCCTCTGTTCCTCCAGGGTCATTAAAATAGTACCTTTGTTTTGGGTAGTGAGGTATTTTTAGGTCCCAGAAAAAAAGCTGTTTGTGGAATGTTCTAAATACGCACTTGTATCTTTTTCTGTTTCCTGTGTTTCTCCAGAGGTTTAGAAGCATCCGTGTGTTTTTTGTCATTATCTTATCCTCAACATGGCGTCTCACTTGGATTTTTGTCCCCAATGTCTGAGCCAAATCGTGTGCCTCAATAAGTAGTAGGGATTTTCATGTCTCCTACCCATTTCTGAAATTGAGGACCCTATGTTTGTTGGCCTGTCTGAAGGAGTCGGCAAGCCTGCTGACATTTAAAGCAATATGCTACATTCTGTGAATGACCTCTCATTAACTTGTATTCAGTTACTGATGCAGTGTCATTTATTAGACACTTGGCTTACTTCCGTGCATTCGCATACATACAGAACTTGTCGGACAACCAGTGCTTACTGGAATGGGCCAAGCAGGTTAATGGCTCTTGTTGCCTTACCCAGCATTCTTGGAAAACTTCAATTATGTTACCCACTACATAAGCAACATAGTCAGATAGCTTATATCCTCATAACCCTGGACATTGTTTTTCAGTGAGAAACAATAGTGCTCAGTCTTCATATTAATGGGGATATTTGCAGTACAGTATTTTTCTCTCCTACTTTTTCTTAGTTGATAGACATTCATATTTTTGTTCTGTGTCATTTTAAGAACTTTGGCAGGTGAGACTAGTTAGACTTCCCAGCAGCTTCCTGCAGCCATAATTAGATACATGTTCTTATTGTGATGCTTATAATGATGGATACTTGTAACTGCAGATTCCGCATCTTGCGTTCCTGCAATATCTCCTACACACTGGCAGGTGGTGTCTTTGGCCTCTGTTGTGACTTCATCTTGTCTCTGGACATAATTATATTTAGCCTGCACAGTGATGCTGACTTCCTGTGTTCTGCACCCATGAATTTAGATCTGGAGGTGCGCACCTACCTTAACGAAGCCATGAATGACTCCTTCATGACAGCTGGGTCTAAGCCTTGCATGACCTTGCCAGTGAATTGCTGTACTGCGAGATAGTGCAAACCTGAAGGCGACATTCCTATATCGGCCTCTTACTTCTGAGAGTTCAGGCTTCTGAAAGCAAAGTCAATCAAACTCTTTCCCTACTGCCTTCCCAAATAGAGCATTGGAAAGAATAGATTCTGTGGGGCAGACAGTCTTACCTGCTAGCTTAGCACTTTTACCTTGAATGCTGCCGGTCTCCTGGGTTGCTACACTCTTGCCCTCCTTTGCCTGAAGACTTGCAAACCTTCTTCATTTAGACAATGAAAAACAGAAAAGATGCAGCAACATATATTTTTTGGTCTTGCCTAAATAGCAGATTTTGTTGTCTGTGCAACAGGCACAAGTGTTTTCACCAGATGATATGATGGATACAAGCCACTGGGTTTTCAAGGGATACCTAAGCTTCGTTCAAGGGTTTGCCCTGTGATCGAGCTAGGTTGTTTGGCAAAAACAAAGATTCTTGCTAGAATGTGTTAAGGGCAGCAGAGTTATGTCTCTGTCTTTGGGATTACTTTTTTCCACTCTTAAAATTCTATTGGCAGTATAGGTAGTTGCAGGGATCCTCGTGGAGGTTTTGAAATTGTTTCAAGAGCAAGAACCTAATGTGGATATGTAGCTCCCGTTTGAGAGAATTTTACTCTGAGTAACAAAATTATTACACTGCAGTTTTTCAGGGAAAACAATGTCACTGCTTTAAAGGCCCATTTACAAAATCATGACACTTGCACAGATTCTCCTGGCCTCGGGCTCTGAGAACAGAATGGTGCTCCAGGACAATGAGGACATGTCATTTTATGTGCAAGTCCTACAGGTCTACAGAAAGTATCTCCACTTTGTTGTGGGGGTTGGACCACTTTCAGTTCACTGTGCTGCACTTCAGCCTGACATCGGCCACTGACTGCTTTATGAAGACCTTATTGCCGGTTGCATCCCTTTTGTTGTAGATCTGGGATCCACGTATTCTTGTACCATTATTACTGGCTTTTGAAGGCCGGCTCACTTCTGCTAGTTTTTGGACCAACAACAGTGTCAATGTCTACTCTGGGATTTTCCGTCAATTAGCTCAAGTTCTATCTTCTACTATTTCAGAGGCTTCCTTTTAGTGGGGCCGTTATGGATAAGTTCTCCATTTAAGGATTTTCCATTGCTCCAATTAAAATTTATTTTAGGGAAGCAATTTTCTGGATCTTCAGGGGAATTGTTGGGTCATGTAGGAGGCCTTACTCTCTCAGATTAAGGTGGGATGCCAAAGATTGGTATTCTGGATGCTCACACTGTATTTTTTTTTTTTGAAGACTCAAGCTCACTTTCTAGACCTATTATAACCCTCATCAGATGCCCTCAAAATTCTTGCAGTTATGTAACTTGTCACTGCTGGTCTGGGCAGTAGCTCACCTTGCCCATGCTTCTCAACACCCAGTCTTCGCAGATTTAATGGCTGGGTTTTAAAAGTGGTTCTCATCGTGGATTGACTGCTATCTGTGCCACATGTTGTTTCCAGTTGTTTCAGCACATACATAAAAATGGCTGCCCTTAGATCAATAGTGCCACTCTGGGTCCTTTATTTTCAAGAAAGCTAGATCTCTGAACATTATTGTATTGTCTTTGACAGAAAGTTGCTGTTTGTTCATGGGTGATTTTGGTTTTGTGTTATTTTTGTTGATGTATGATGTAGAGTCCCACACATCTGTATTTGGTCCTCATTATGAGTTAAATTCACCTTCCACCCACCCTTCACCTGAACATTTTCTGTCAACCAGCACTCGCCTTTCCAATTGCAGTGATAAAACAAGAGTGCTAAAAAGTCCCATCCGGCTAAGGTACATCACTGTGGTCTTAGATGTAGCATCTCAGTACTTCTCATCGGCACACTAATGGACTCAAATGTATCGAACCGGACTTCGTGTCTCCCACTCATGTTTCTTTGTTGATGCCTGAGGCATCTTCTCTGTCTGTAGCTTTACCACTCATGCACAACTACAAACCATAACGACTAAGCCCTGAGGCGCCAGGTAGGAGGAATACCAGGCAGTCTAGGCAATCAATCACATTTTTGGGTGCTATCCGCTGACAGCCAGCTCAGCTTATTCCTCTTTAATTTTATGTCCGACCAGAAACTACTTTTTTGCGTGACTTTTATTGCCACATCTTTGAAAGTGCTTTAAAGAATGCAGAACATGTAATTTAGATTTTAGCATAATGTAGCTCCCTTCTTAATCCCCAGTTCACTCCATAAGTCCTGTGTAAAAGCTTCTCCTTTAGCAGATAATCACTGGTATGTTAAATGTCATTTAATTTTTTATTTGAGGATAAGCAGTTTTGTACTGAAGTAGTATGCTGTTCATTGTGTCTTTTGATGGGGAAATGGGTGCAGTATGTGTGTTCAGATCATTTGCATGCAGAACCTCCTAGTTTCTGATGTTTGAGACTGGTTCTTTTAGCGTTAAAGATTAAAGAGTTTTAAGTGGGATGAGTTTTTGGGGTTTCATGATTTGATGGGTTTCCATTACTTGGGAACAGAAAGCAACATATTTGTCTAACCGCAGAGTTTCTACCTCTAATTGTGGAGCATATCAGCACATTTTTTACTTGGACATTACTTAGTCGACTTGCTCTTTCGACTTGTGCTTGTGAAGATGTTGATTGGCATGCATGAAGGACTATTGAGAGGTCCTGAGCAAAAAGATGTTTCACTTAACCATGCTAAGGCAATTAGAGTGTACCTGCGATCTAGAACGTTTCAATTGGCAGCCTGGGAGCACATGACTTGGCAAATATTCTGATTTGGGCCTCTAACCAACAGAACTTGAAGCAAGAAAACATCAGTGCTTGCGGTAACTTCTATGACAAACTATGCACATGTCTTCTTGTGTATCAATTGATGCATATAAAATCCAGTCCCAATACAGTTCTCAAGAATCTTCTTCTTTATTCCTTCACGTGTACATCGCTTCAACCAAAGCCAACACGTGTTTCATCTGGGGTGTGTCACCCCACAACTTCCTCAGGGCTTATATAAGGTGTAAACAATATATGACATATGTTCTTTGAGTATAATGTGCAAAAAATGATCAAAAGATTAAAATTTAAAACGTCTCACTAAACATGTTCTACAGCCTAGTACACTAAGTGAGTATGGTGTTGTAATTTGGTTTTTCCCATGAAAGGGGGTGCTGTGGGCATCAGGGCAGTCTGACACACATGCTTTGGGGAGGGTGCCCACACTTGCGCCCTTTCTCAGAGTGGGGTACAAAGTAGACTGTTGGGGAGGCTCTGTTGCTCACTTTCTGGTTGGTCTAACTGGGCATTTGGGTGAGGTGACTCTGGATCGGTACACACTCTTACTGTGCAATGTGGCATTGGCCAGAAGGGATGTGGTGCAGTTTTGAGGTTGTGCAGTGCTTCCATCACTAAAGGACTAGGAGTTCAATATGGAATGGTGCACGCAGATAGAAGAGCTGATATACTGGGCGTGGGGCTGTCCCTGGAAGTTTGCAAAAATATGGGATAAGTGGTCTGATGACAAAGGGGTGTGAAGCGGGAGGCGTTTGGGTGGTCCCAGGCTCGCCAGGTAGCAGGGTGGGTCTGACAGTGGCCTCTTGGACTTTACGAACTGAGTGTCTTTAGCCTTCAGCCTGCCATTGAGTTTTGAGGAGTCTGTGTGTGCGCCTCAGATACCTGGGGGATTTGATTATGTGACGTACCATCTGTACATGGTGTTGTGCATGAAAACTAAATAAAAATATTAAAAAAGGGAAAGGCATATAATTAAGTACTTTTACTGGAATTGTAATTCATGGGTTTTGGAGATTGCTAGGTTTCAAATGGAGTTTGTGGAATAACCAGTTAAAGAAAGAACAGGCAGAGTTGTATTTTGAGGCAGAATAAAGAGTTCTGGTAGAAAGGATGAGAAGAACATGCTAGAGAAGGAAGCAACTGTAAAGGTAGCTGATAAAGGCAGAGGCTTTGATATTACAGTTGCCTTGGTGCAAACGAAGAATGGATGGAGACTAAGACATTTGAGGGAATTTAGCATATTTCTTGTGTCCATGTGTTTCAAGATGGAAGAAAATCATCTGATAAGAGATACTTTGTAGCAAAGGAACTAACAAAACTCCAAAAGATGCACATTTCATTATCCTAATGGCGAAGGAAAGTCACTACTTTTTGCAGCTCATGTAGACCAGTTTAGCAGCTGATGAGCCTACTGTTCAACCTGTCATCAGCACTATGGCATTTCACCAAACCTGTACGGCTGGTGGTAGATTATTTCAGAGAGAGATTTCCGAGGTTGAAAATCTGTTTAGACAGCTTTCCCACTATTACTCAGATTGCGGAGGATTTAAAGAAAAATTAGGGAGGGTCAAGAGTATGTGTGAGAATTTTAGATTGCCCATAAGTGTAGAAGATGTGGCTATGGAACCAGGAAAGTTCTTGGGTTTTGAGACCTGTCAGGTTGGTGAGTAGTGTGTGGTACTGTGGGGGAGCAGATTAATACAGAATAATGCACCCAAGAAATGTAAGAACCTGGAGATAGTGGGGAGGTGTGTATCAGAATAATTGAAGAGGAGGCGATCAGATGCCTAGTACATAGTGTAATTAGAGTGTAAAGGAAGCAATCCACACAGTACTGAATAAAAGAGAAAAGTAGTTACTTTAGATTAAACATTCTGGTCATTTATCTGAGGAGGAATAACGAGAAATAGGTAAGACTAAATAAGGCAAGTGCCTTAAGAAGATAAATATGTACTTGATGGAGAAGAAGAATTCTAGAAGTGGTAAGAGGGTGGACCAAGTACCACTCCAAGGAGAGGTGCCTGAAGTGGCAAGCAGAAAGGAGATTTTCTTTTTGGCACAGGGAAAAATATGCTGGATGTACAAACGAGGAGGTGTTAGATATATATGAAGGAGAGAAAGATCGTAAGTATGTTCGGGATCCAGATGAGGATGTGGTGGAGCAGAAATGTTTTAAATGCAGGGAGGAAGGAGGCAGCACGAAGGGTCATAAGACAGAACCTCAAGGCAATTAGGTGATTTTGCCCTAGTTCAACAAAGCATCCTCATAATCCTGACTGTATACCAAAGAAGCATGCAACTTGTTTCATAAAATAATGGATTAGATAGCCTCTTGTTTAGAAAGCAACAGGACTTATATGATGAGAATGTCTGAGTCCTTACATTGAGGACCAGGTGTGTCGTACACTAAATATGATTCCAGAATTACCAAGTTTACTTTTTCGGCTGGTAATGGACAGCAGAAAGCAATTAGAGAGATTTATAATGCTGCGTCAAGATAAGCTGCTGAATATTCTAGGTCCTCTGGAACGTATTTGGAAGACTAGGAAGCTGGCTCTTTGCAGGATATCTCTCATTTTGATATATCATACAAAGAGTCAAGGGGGTTCCCTTACTAGTGGACAGGGGCTTGCTCTAGCAATCCCAAGGTGCTCTTTTAGGGGGTATTGTGGTCAAGCAGCCTTAGGCTTATTAGAGAGGCGTGTGAGACCTCTTCAAATACGCACAGTCAATAAATGAGACACACGAATTAAGAAGGAGATTAACACCAATTTAAAAAAATAACAATTATCTTTATATATGTTCAGGCTCCAGGATCAATATGATCAGGTAAGTACGTTTTGCAAGAAAAATACTTTCAGGTTTCAAAAATCGATACTTAGTGCATTTTTTTTAGAAATGGCAATGTTATCCTATGGAGAGAAAAACAAGTACTGCATTCAGGTATAGTACAGTGACATATGAGACCAACTTCTTGAACTTAAGGTGAGTGTTGGCCAAGGGTCAAGTCCACACAAACAGGTTACATCGGGTGGCACTAGGGCTGCCGGGTGCAGTAGTGTAGTACGTCACCGGGTGGCAATGTTAGTCAATGGGGATCGGTCCGGTTGAGAAGAGGCTGCAGGTTTGGATTGGGAGTCTAGTCGAGGTAAACCAACAAGGGGGTTCCAATCTTGAGATGCTCGGATGTGGGATGCTTTCGTCCTCTTCTCCAGGGGCGACGAGTGCAGTTTTCTCCACAGGAGCATTGCAGTTGAGGGGGCCTCCAGGCAGAAGCTGCAGGCGGCGGTGGTGAGTCTATAGTAGGCAAGTCCAAGGTGGGCTTTGTCTCTGAAAGGCTGGGGAACCACAGTGGTACTATTGTTCCACTTCACCTTAGGCTGGGTGACATGGGTGCAGTGGGGCTTTCCGGTGTCAGGTTTTCAGCGGTCCGGAGTCCTTGCAGTTCTCTTGGGGTGCCTGCAAGATGCAGCGAAGCAACTCCATTGCTCCACAGGAGTTCTTGGGTCTTTATTCAAGTCAGGCAGTCCTCCCAGGGTTCTTGGAAGCACAGCACCTTGCAGGACGAGTCGATTAGGGCATAAATTGGCAGGAACAGCAGACAGGCCAGCAGGGCTGGGGCCACGTCGGGAGCTTCTTAGTGTCTTTGCTTTTGCAGCTCTTGTGCATCCTCCTTCATAGGTCAGCAGGAATCTTCTGTGTTAGTGCCAGGAGCTCCCTTAAATAGTGAATTTAGGGGCGTTAGAGGAGCATAGGGTAGTAGCCAATGGACTACTTCCCCCTGGGCTCACTACATCCCCCTATTTACCACTTCCTGTAGGAAGTGGGTATAATCCTGTCCCAGAGGTCCTAATTTTGCCAACACAACGATGGCAGATTTCCAAATGTGATGTCCACATTAGGCAGCTCACCTTGGGGATAGGACTGACCTGAGGGGTGGACCCACCTCTCTGAATACCAAATTTCTCGCCTGTCCAGGTGCCAAATGAGCCCTGGGGAAAGAGGCCAGCATCTCTCCTTTCATTGAAGCAATATCTGCATACCGAGTGGTGGGCCTTTTTGAAGACCCCCTGCCTTGGAATTCAGATTCGCAGGCAATCCTGTTCGGTGGGGTGTGTGAAAACCTCTCCCAAAGTAGGCTTTGTTTCTGACTGCCGAAAGAAATGGTTCTCACCCTTGGGGGGTCAGAAACATGTCTGATGGTGGCAGGCTGGCTAAAAATAGTCAGTCTGCACACAGGTAGATGGCAGTTTTTCAGAGGGCCCCTTGGATGCATGTAGTAATAAATCCACCAGTGAGGATGTATTAATATCAGATGTTTGATTCCAAACATCCCTATTTTCAGTGACGCCATCATGTTGCTCAGGAGAGGTATTGACCATTGTCCAGCACATGTACTTAAAATGGCTTCCCAGTTCACTCACTGTGTCTAAGAATCGACATAGCAGGAGCATATCTGCTCTTGCTGATAGGCTCTCGCATGTAATACAATGCACCCTGCCTTAGGGCTGTAAGGCCTGCTGTAGGGGGTGACTTATATATACTGCATGCAGTGTTAGGGACAGGGCACACAGGCTGCGTCCCATGTTAAGTTTTCCCTTTTAGCTGCATGCAGCCTGCGATGGCATTATGCATTTGCTAGGTGAGGGGGGTCCCCGAGGATTGCACAATACATGCTACAGCCCTTGGGGACCCTCTTTGGTACCCATAGCCTAAGTACCAGGGGTACCATTTACTAGGGACTTTCACGGGGTACCAAAGGTATTGCCAGTTGGGGAACAAGTGTGCAGTTTTAGAGAAAGACATCTGTCAGTGGAGACCTGAATAGCAGGAACCCAGTTCACTTTCAGTCAAAATTGCATCATGTACCAGGAAAAAAGTGAGGGTGACAATGTCAAAAAGGTACACCTTCCTACAAAGACGATCAAGCCAATTGGGTGCCAGTTAATATATCCTTGCATGGCGCGAAAGAGCTTTTTAGTGAGGGCTGTAAGGTGTCCTTAATGAACATTTAACAATAATTGAGCCATTTAGAAGACCAGGTTGGATTGAATACAAAAGGTCTTTTATTTGGTGAATATTTGGTTAAGAGTGTAGGTAGATATGTTTGTACCTTATGTGTGGCTCAAAACTCAATAAGGGGGAAGATTGGCAGCATTTTTGTTTTCCTGAAGGGCTGAGGAAGTGATGAAAAATTTAAAAAAACGTAGCACTATTGAAAGTAGCAGAGAAAGGTATAGGTTTGGGCTGTATATTTTCTTAGTGCAAAAGAAGAAAATAAAGAGTGCAAAATTTGAGGGAATAGAACAGATTTTCATTGTAAAGGCATTTCAAGATTAATGGAATTAATCTGGTCAGAGATTTTTGGGAAGGGAATTAGTAAATATAGATGTAAAAGATGCATATCGTATGATCCTGGTGGCAAAGGAAATTCGGTTCTTTTTGCATTTCAGTAGGAAGGATTATTTATTAGCTTATAAATCCACCTCTTGGACTGTCATCAGTGTTTTATAGTGTTTCACTAAAAGTTATGTGGACACTGGTAGTTTATTTCAGAGAGGGAGGTGTGAGGTTGATTTATCTAGTAAGAAAACATTCTTCTATTATCTCAAGGTGGATAAATGTAATATAAAAATGGTCAGGAGTATGTTGGAGAATTTGGGGTTCCTTATAAACGCAGAAAAGTGGGTTATGGAACCAAAGAGGGTATTTATTGATTTTTAGCTTTTGATTTGGTGAGTGTAACATCGCAGTTCTCCACTATTATATTGATTTTTGTCAAGACTGATCCAGATCCCTAAATATTCTATGGGGATCTTTCACATACTAGAAAGAAATCCTTCATGAAGCTTTTTGTGTTTGTGGTGACTGGCAGCCAAACTGAGCTACTCCAATTAACTGTAATGCCTGACTGCCCACCGAATGTTATAAATTCACTGTGGGCCCAGTGCTAGCATGAATATTATTTGGGAATAACAGGCACCATGTTTGGTTCCTCTTGAAATGCTTACTGGCGGTGACAAAAGACCATTGATTCTATGTCTATTTTACTGACCTTGTACATAACAACCTAACCTTGTTGATAAAGGAAGCGAGCATTCCCAATAAGCTTATGTGAGATCTAGGAATAATGATGCCACCTCCAGGTCAGGATTGATTTGGTGGATCATAGCTAATAGTGTATTATGTGACTCAGGCTTGGTCTGGCAGAAAAACAAAATAGTCCGGGAAGAGTGGCAGTGTCCTTTTTGCAATCCGTGTTGCATACTATTTTGTGTCTGTTTAAAGAGAAGGGCCTATCTGAGATGCATTTATTGAGTAGCTTTCCTGGCTTAAATAGAGTAGTTTACAGGGCCTCTTTCATTGACTGGGGTAGAAAGCGCAAAGAGGCTGATTCTTCAAATAGGGCAAGCAAAGAGGAACTGTTTGAAAAATTTGGCTGAGAACCCATCTGGGCCTGGGGCCTTGCCAGCACGTTGCTCCATTATTTCCTCCGTTATCTCTTCTAGAGAGAATGGTTGGCTTGAAGGTTCACTGTGTGCTAAGCTTAACCAAGCTATTTAAGGTAATCAGTTGTTTGGAGTGGGTCACGATGAACCTTTGGGGAGCAGAGGTCAGAATAGAAGGGCATACAATCTTTAGAATGTTTTATACATTTTATAGGCTGTGACCTTCACCCAGTGCTTAATTTTTAAATAAAAACATGCCAGTGCTCAAAGTCCTCCTCTGAAACATGTGGCTGCCGCAATTAAATGTGCAAACACGGAATACTGAGGCAGCATAATCCTGAAGCCATCTCGGGTCTCTTTAATCCATTTACAGCCACTCCCTGCCCCTTCAGCTCACTCTTGCAGCCTTCTGCTTTCCCCCATTGTGATGCTTTTTCGTTTTTCTCTCTTCCTCTGTCTTTCCCATATGTGTCTTTTGCTCGCAGTAAATGCTTGAGGCAGAAAAATAAGTGCAGGCCCTCAAAAAAAATAAGGTGCCGGTTCTCTGCACCGGAAACTACAAGCACAAATTAAGCACTACCCTCACCATATGTTATGCTGATTACGTCATTGATCGCCCAGGGTTGTTTACGCTAGTGAGTGATTTGCTGGGGAGGTTTCCTTCCCCAGACCTATGGGCTGTGGCATGTTTAAAGAGGAAGTTAATATCACTATCTGAGACCTTGTTGTCTCAGTTTTGGCCCCGATCTCAGACAGCAGCATCCCATCATCAGATTGTATCGGTTCGATCTCCAGGTGTCTGAATCTATTAAGTTTACTCATGTTCTTTATGAGATTTCAGTACTTGCATAAGCTGTGTACCACCACTTTGAAAGTCTCCCTGCCAGTGCTCATCTCTGCAGCTAAACCTAAATTCTTTTAAATGAACCTGTGTAGAAGAGCCTGGATTGGAGTACTACAATGAGCTTTTCATGTAAAGGATCCTTCTTTCCGCAGCGGATTTCATACATGCCACGGTTCTGTTAGTAGATGATTGGCTTTGTTGTTGTTGTTAATACACACCGATGATAATAGCCCAAACCTGGTGGGGCCTGCGATTTGTATAGCTTTACATCTAGAGTTGTTGTTGAAGTCCTCTACCCGGATAATCACTTAGGATGACATAGTGAGTATGTTGTTCTAAAGCTTGCTAAATCAAGGGTGTGGAATTTAATAAAATATCTACTTGTCCATGGGACAAGTTGCTTCTTAAATCTACTTGTCCTGTAAAAACAATATACTTGTCCCTTTGCTGCCATGTAGTGCAGTGACAAACTATTGCAGCAATCTCATAATGTAAGAGCTCTGCTAATAGCCTCTCTGATTAGGTCAGGGGCACTACCATAGTAGGTCTTGAACACTTGCAATTTAAATCCCTACTATAGCAATTTCCTTATTTTGCCACCTTTCCGCAGATCTATAGAACGAGGCTGGAGGAAGGAGTAAGCAATAGTTCCAGGGCTGGAATGCCTTTGATTCTGCAAGTCTACTAACTTGCATGTTTTAAGGATTTTCACCAGCTCTTCTCTGATCTTTTCCCATAATGAGAAACAATAGAAATGTACTCCTGATAATGGCGGAAGTTGAAGTTCTTCCAGGGCTGGGGAAAAAAGTGGTTGGTTTTAAGTCTTTTAGAATACCCAATGCACGGGGAGTGGCGATATAACCAGTAGACTTAAAAGCTCTTTCTACCACTGTGGCACTTTCTTTTATATGGTTCCTGGTGTCTAGTATGTTTTTAGCTCCCCTCGGGGGGGGGGGCAGATTGCAGGTAAATCCCCCAAGCTGTCCTCCCTGATGGTGAGGGGGTGGCAGAAAGACAGCTTGCTTTGGTGGAGGCGAGTTGGGCCTGATGCCTTGTGATGCTGAGCAACTAAATTGTTGTTTAGAAAAAAAATCTATCCTTGGAATCTAGTCACTCAACTCTTAAGACAAATTTATAGATGGATTTCAGATTAAGGGGGCTTGGATATCCTCCATTATACTAAACTGTTCTTTCCTCCTTGTTGAGGGTTTGAGAGGTGTGCTGCATGTAGTAATTTTGTTTTTCCATTCACTTCTGATGATTGTAGTTGGAGAGAGTGTTCAACTGAATCCTTTTTAGGTCAAAGCCTAATAGACAGCACAGCTGTCTGGTTTGCTGAAGACATCTTGGGGCCATTCTGAAAGCTTCCCTGGGAATACATTCCTCTTGTTGCTTACCACTGGCTTTGTGGTTTGTAACTCACTTATTCTGGTTTTCTGTTTGCTGGGTTTATTTATTTTAGGCTGTCCAGGGTGAGTTTGTCTCCCAGGTAGCAAAGCCTTTTCACAATTCCCCTTGATTCTTCCCCGAGTGCTCTTTTCTGTACACAGCCCTGTAAATATTATTTTTATTTTGTCGCATTTGCTGTGAATTCAAAGACAGAGAGTCAAATGGCAAGCTCTGTCTTCCTAGTGAGCTTGGTGTTTACTATTCTTTCTCAGACTTCAAAGTTAAAGTAGGAGGCTGGCCTGATTTGTAGTGGGTACCAAGGATACTTACACCTTATACCAGGTCCAGTCATCCCCTATTAGTGAAATGTAGTCTATGTCTATAGGTAGATGTAGGCAGAGCAGCCAAGGCTGAACTAGGAGACATGCAAAGCTCTTGCAGTACCAGTGTAGTCACACAGTACTCACACAATATATACACTAGTAACTAAAAACAGGTAAGTAAATAGAAAATAGTGCAAACAGTGAAAATCACAATAGGTTGCAGTAGGCATAGGGGGGGAACACAAACCATATACTAAAATAGTGGAATGCGAAAGTCTGTTTCCCACCTAGGCAAGTATAGTGTGTGGAGGGGCGCTGGGAGTGTAAGAAAACATCAAAGGTAAGTAATAGACCCCACCCCAGAGCCCAGGAAAACAGGAGTAAATCACAGTAAGTTTCCTGAAACACACAAGAAGTTGTGATAAAAGATTATGCTTGAACCAGGAGAGACTGCAAGACACAAACAATGGAGTCCTGGACCTCCAGGCCTGTTGAAGAAGGGGACCAAGTCCAAGAAGCACTGAAGAGTCCAGGGAGAACAGGAGCCCCTGCTAACCTGGATGAAGGTTCAAAAGAACCACCACCGGTGAGAAGACAGTCCGTATTGCACCAAAGAAGACATATGTGGGTTCCTGGTTGGTTCATATGATGTCCCACGCCAGATGGATGAATGCAGGCTGTTTTGCGTCGCTGGATTCCGCCAACAAGCCTTGGCACACGCAAAGCTTGCGATTAGCACACAATGGCACTGTCTGGGACCAGGAGGGACCTGGTGGCCTCTACCCAGGAGGGGGAGACAGAGGGGGCTCTCAGCAACTCCGAGAGCCCTCAGAAGACCAGGCAGCGCTCACAGAAGTCCCACAGGACGGGGACAAAAAAGGTGCAAATGGAGACCCACGCAGCACGATGCAGGATGAAGTGCTGTGCACGAAGAACTTCTTGAAATGTTGCACACAAGCCTTGGCATCTGGAAGTCATGCAGTGCATGGGGGGTACTGTCTTGCGTGGGAAGGCAAGCTCTTACCTCCACCAAAGTTGGGCAGCTGGATGTTGGGACTGTTGGAGTCACTTTAGTTCACTACCCGTGTTGATGGATCCACACCTTTCGTCTGGAGAGGGGCCCAAGCCACCGGTCGTCGCTGCAGAGAGGTGCCTGCTGAAGCAGGGAAATGATTCTGTCTCGCCACAGGAGATTCCTTTGGTTCTTCAGGTGCAGACTGAAGACAGGCAGTCCCCAAAAGATGCACGACCTGGAAACTGTTGCAGTTGCTGAAGTTGAAATGTTGCAGAAGTTGTCTTTGCTTCTTTGTTGCAGTTTTGTAGAGTTCCTGGAGCAATCAGCAGCTGTTCTGTCCATAGAAGAGGAAGTAAAGGATGTAGAGGATTCCTGCTGGAGTCTTGCAATCAGAATCTGAAGAAACACCCAAAGGAGAGACATTATATAGCCCTGAGTGGGTGATTGGTCATCTAACCAGGTAAGCCCCTATCAGGAGGGGTTTCTGACGCCACCTGCTGGCACTGGCCACTCAGATGCTCCCAGAGTGCCCCACCACCTTGGAATCCAACAGTGAAGCATACTGACAAGTACGCCACAAACCATAAGCACTGGAGTACAGGCTAGCAGGATCCCAGTGACACAGTCAAAACGCACTGACAAACAGGCCAAAAATAGGGGTAACCATGCTAGAAAGAGGCTACTTGCTCACATTTTTTAAAAAATTTTCTAGCACACAGCATTTAAATGAACTGTGGAAGTATTTCTGAGAAATCCAAATCATGAACGAACAAATGAAGCACATTTTTGATAATTCTGAAGAGTTGGAAACATTTGAATACGATCAAAACAAATCAATACACTTGGTGATGCCATTTCCACACATTGTTTATGTGCTGTATAGTGGGCTTTTTTTTTGGGGGGGGGGGGGGTAAATCTGTATGTCTGTGTAAATGTAATGGTCATTTCAGTTAAAAATGTGTTGTCTGTAAAGACAGTGTGCTACCACACCATGCATACTCCACTTTACGCCCCTGCATTCTCCTCTGCGCCACTCCACTGTGCACCACTCCACTCCACTTCAGTCTATGCCTCTATATTCTATGCCAGTGCACTGTACGCCATTCTACTCTATACCACTGAACTCCAAACCGCTCCAGTCTAGGCACCTCCAATCTACTGTGCACACCTCCATGTACGCCATTTTGAAGCATTGCACTTTACACCAATCCACTGTACACCACTCTAATTTACTCTGCACCACTGCAGTTTATACACTTTACTCTGCCATTGTACTCTACCCCACTGCTACACCACTCCACTCTGAACCACTCCTCTCTGTGCCACTGTACTCTAAACAACTGTACTGTCACCTCACTCTGCCACTGCACTCTACTGTGCACCGCTGTACTCTGCGCCATTCTGTTCCAATGCATTTTACACCGCTGCACTCTACAACTTTCTATTCTGCAACACTGCACTCTCCGCCACTGAACTCTATGCCAGTCTGCTGTGCACTACTGCACTCTATGCCAATGCACTCTGCTCCACTCTACACCACTGCACAACGCCATTGCACTCTGCAACATTGCACTGTACGCCACTGCACTCTATGCTACTCTACTCTATACCACTTCACTCTAATCTACACCACTGCATTCTACACTACTGAATTCTATCCCACTGCACTCTGCGTCACTGCGCTCTGTCACTATACTCTGCAACACTCTACACCAGTCCACTCTACAACATTGCACTCTCTGCACAGAGCTCTCCGCAACTGTACTACATTATGTGCCAATGCACTTTATGCTACTGCACTCAACTCTGCAGCACCCCACTCTATGCCAGTGCGCTCTGCAGTACTCCATTCTTTGCCACTGAGCTCTGCACCACTCCATTCTATACCACTGCACTCTGCAGCACTCCACTATATGCTGCTGCACTCTGGCACTATATTCAACTCTGCATCACTCTACGACACTCTATCTTGCACCACACTTTGCTACTCTACTCTGCACCACTGCATTCTATGCTACTGCACTCTACTATGCAACACAGTAATCTAAGACCCTGCATTGTACACAGCTGAAATCCCTGCACTCTGCCACTATACTGTGCAACACACTACACCAGTGCACTCTATACCACTGTACGCCACACCTATTCAAGTCCACTCTCGTCACTCAGATACACAACACACTGTGCCACTCTCCTCTTCACCATTCCAATCTATGACACACCACTCTTCTTTACGCCACTAACTTTTGGCCATGCTGAACAGCAGCCAGCCTTGGTCTACAACATGGCTAAACACATTAGCAAAAAAAATATCTCTTGCATAGGCAAGACCGTTTCTCTTGGCCAATGCTTGTCTTCTCGGGGTAGTATTTCAGCCTCCATTGCCTTTCAGCTCTATGAGGATGGCTAGTTCCGGTGTGAACCAGGCGTTGTTCTTTGGCTAGTTTTGTGTGTCTTGACTGGAAGACTAGTATCCCGTAGACTGGTCATATTCTGGTTGAAGCCTGCTAGTGCACTGATGATTTCTACCACCATTTCATGGATGGAGAAAAAAGGATGAAGCTAATTGAGTAAAGCCAGCGAGGTTGAGCATTTTCTATTTTCTTGTTGTACTAAATGTGTTCATTGATTTTCATCTCTGACGATTAGGTATCTTTAGGCTAAAAAGAATGTCTAGCTGGTCAGGTTTGTTCATGGTGTGGTTTATGGATGGTGAGGCAAAGACAGTTGAAACTTATTTGCAAGAATAAGGTCAACGATTTTAGGGTATTTGCAGGAACTGGATGAAAACCTTCGATTAGTGGTTTGAAACGAAGTGAAGTCATGAAAAATGATAGTGTGCTGATTTTCTAGGGTGAAGTTGCTGATCATTTTGATTAATCTAACATTCTTAAGGACATCATATTTTGGAACCTGTAAATAAAATGTGTTTAATACATAGCCTATTTTGGATCTGCATCCTATTAACTCACCTAAATATGAACTCTCAAGTGGCGTTGTCTTTATTTCCAAATTATTATTGTAAAGGTTGGTTACTTGTAAGGAAATGGCTCCCTGTTGCAGTTACCCCCCCCCCCCCCCCCCCCCCCCCCACACTTTTTGCCTGATACTGATGCTGACTTGACTGAGAAGTGTGCTGGGACCCTGCTAACCAGGCCCCAGCACCAGTGTTCTTTCACCTAAAATTTACCATTTTTTCCACAATTGGCATACCCCTAGCACACAGATAGGTCCCTTGTAAAATGTACGGGTGGTACCAAGGCCCCTGTGACCAGGGAAGGTCCCTAAGGGCTGCAGCATATGTTGTGCCACCCTAAGGGACCCCTCACCTAACACACGCACACTGCCATTGCAGATTGTGTGTGTTGGTGGGGAGAAAAAAGGCAAAGTCGACATGGCATCCCTCTCAGGATGCCATGCACACAAAATGCTGCCTGTGGCATAGGTATAAGTCACCCCTCTAGTAGGCCGTACAGCCCTAAGGCAGGGTGCACTATACCACAGGTGAGGGCATAGCTGCATTAGCAATATGCCCCTACAGTGTCTTAGTCTATTCTTAGACATTGTAAGTACAGGGTGGCCATATTAAGTATATGGTGTGGGAGTTTGTCAAAAACGAACTCCACAGCTCCATAATGGCTACACTGAATACTGGGAAGTTTGGTATCAAACTTCTCAGAATAATAAACCCACACTGATGCCAGTGTTGGATTTATTAAAAAATGCACACAGAGGGCATCTTTAGAGATGCCCCCTGTATTTTACCCAATTGTTCAGTGCATGACTGACTGGTCTGTGCCAGCCTGCTGCTGAGAGACGAGTTTCTGACACCATGTGGTGAGGGCCTTTGTGCTCTCTGAGGACAGAAACAAAAGCCTGCTCTGGATGGAGGTGCTTCACACCTCCCCCTGCAGGAACTGTAACACCTAGCAGTGAGCCTCAAAGGCTCAGGCTTCGTGTTACAATGCCCCAGGGCACTCCAGCTAGTGGAGATGCCCGCCCCCTGGACACAGACCCCACTTTCGGCGGCAAGTCCAGGGGAGATAATGAGAAAAACAAGGAGGAGTCACCCACCAGTCAGGACAGCCCCTAAGGTGTCCTGAGCTGAGGTGACCCCTGCCTTTAGAAATCCTCCATCTTGATTTTGGAGGATTCCCCCAATAGAAATAGGGATGTGCCCCCCTCCCCTCAGGGAGGAGGAACAAAGAGGGTGTAGCCACCCTCAAGGACAGTAGCCATTGGCTGATGCCCTCCCAGACCTAAACACATCCCTAAATTCAGGATTTAGGGGCTCCCCAGAACCTAGGAAACTAGATTCCTGCAACCTGAAGATGAAGGACTGTTGACATGAAGCCCTGCAGAGAAGACGGAGACAACAAATGCTTTGGCCCCAGCCCTACCGGCCTGTCTCCCCACTTCGAGGAAAACTGCAACAGCGACGCATCCCACAGGGTCCAGCAAGCTCTGAAGCCTCAGAGGACTACCCTGCATCTAAAAGGACCAAGAAACTCCCTAGGACAGTGGCCCTGTTCAACCAACTGGCAACTTTGCAACAAAGAAGCAACTTTTAAAGACCACACGTTTCCCACCGGAAGTGTGAGACTTTCCACTCTGCACCCGACGCCCCCGGCTCGACCTACGGAAAACTAACTCTACAGGGAGGACTCCCTGGCGACTGCGAGCCCGTGAGTAGCCAGAGATGACCCGCCTGAGCCCACACAGCGACGCCTGCAGAGGGAATCCAGAGGCTCCCTCTGACCGCGACTGCCTGCTTCAAGGAATCCGATGCCTGGAAACCACACTGCACCCGCAGCCCCCAGGACCTGAAGGAACCGAACTCCAGTGCAGGAGCGACCCCCAGGCGGCCCTCTTCCTATCCCAGGTGGTGGCTACCCCGAGGAGCCCCCCCTTGCCTACCTGCATCGCTGAAGAGACCTCCGGGTCTCCCCATTGAATCCTATTGCGAACCCGACGCCTGTTTGCACTCTGCACCCGGCCGCCCCTGAGGGTGTACCTTCTGTGGCTGCTTGTGTCCCCCACGGTGCCCTACAAAACCCCCCCTGGTCTGCCCTCCAAAGTCGTAGGTACTTACCTGCTGGCAGACTGGAACCGGGGCACCCCTATTTCCATTGAAGCCTATGTGTTTTGGGCACCACTTTGACCTCTGCACCTGACCGGCCCTGAGCTGCTGGTGTGGTAACTTTGGGGTTGCCTTGAACCCCCAACGGTGGGCTACCTTGGACCCAACTTTGAACCCTGTAAGTGCTTTACTTACCTGTGAACTTAACAAATACTTACCTCCCCCAGGAACTGTTGATTTTTGCAGTGTCCACTTTTAAAATAGCTTATTGCCATTTTTGCCAAAACTGTACATGCTATTGTGATTATTCAAAGTTCCTAAGATACCTGAGTGAAATACCTTTCATTTAAAGTATTGTTTGTAAATCTTGAACCTGTGGTTCTTAAAATAAACTAAGAAAATATATTTATTTATATAAAAACCTATTGGCCTGGAATTGTCTTTGAGTGTGTGTTCCTCATTTATCGCCTGTGTGTGTACAACAAATGCTTAACACTAACCTCTGATAAACCTACTGCTCGAACACACTACCACAAAATAGAGCATTGGAATTATCTCTTTTTGACACTATCTTACCTCTAAGGGGAACCCTTGGACTCTGTGCATGCTATTTCTTACTTTGAAATAGTACATACAGAGCCAACTTCCTACATTACTCAATTGCACATTTCATCATTGCAGTTCAATTCTTATCATGGGGAAATCAAAAGGTCGCCGTTCATCTACTAGGTAGTTGATATGTTCTTGTAACCAAGCTTCCGGAATGGAATGAAGTCAGTCATTGAAGATATCATGTCAAAGTGGAATAGCTCTATTTAAAGTTAAGTATACAGTGGTGATGCGGTAAAGTCATCCTTCGGAAGACCCAAATCAGTGTTCCAACCTGATGGTTATTTTGTAAAGTCCAGAACAATCATTCTAATTTCAGAAGGAGAAATTAAGTTTAACAGAAAAGTAAAAGAGTGGGTATTGAATACACTAAAATATTTGCTCAGATGCCAGATTAGAATGTCTCTTTCCAAGTAGTGCTGTGTATAGGTAGCATCTTTGTCGAGGCTGAACATCACAGTCTCCATGACGAAGATCCATTAAGTCTTTCTTTTCTGTAAGCATGGCTGTCCTGCTTGTAACAGCTCCAGGCACTGACCACATTTGTCAGCAGTAGTGTGTTGACATAGAAAAGTGAAACGTGTTCAGTTATAGTGAAATGGCTAGAGAAAGTCTTGTCTGCTACTGACAAGCTGTATCCTATTCATCATCTTTATAGATAGTTCATTATATAGGACAAATATGTTTGACAAATATACAGATCGTTTCTATATTTGTTTAATATTGAGATTGTGAATTTCTAGTTTTTGTAGATTGTTCTTCTGGCTTTCGTACGTTGACTGATGCATTAAAAAAGAGGTTTAGCATTGTTATTCTGTTATAAACTATTAAAGATGGTTAAAATAAAAATGTGGGAATATAGCGAGAAATGTAATAATTATGAAAAAAGGCTTGTTGCCAGCAAGTGACAGTGCAACAACCCCTAACATTTCCTATACATTGTTAGCCTGGTATACATTTTGAAGCACTTGCAGTGCTCTAACTGCTACCTAATGTCACTTAAATGATTTTATATGGGAGAAAAGAGGTCCAGAAACTGTTGGTGAACCAATGAGTTATACCAGCAGAATTACAATGAAATTTGTAAAAATGTTAAATTAATCCAGTGGCTGACTGGAAGTGCTTATTATTTCGTTGCTTTGTAGTTTATTCCTGAAATTAAAAACTGCATTTGAAGAATGCTGCAAAAAAAATGGTAAACCTGATCACCAGAAGCATTCTCTCAGATTTGGTGCTGAATATTAAAGAACCGTGCCTTTTGCTTTCTGTCCCCTTCAAAGTAATGTTATGTACACAGTCTGTGCCTTTTTGTTAGTGGATGAATCTGGGTTAAGGTTGTGCATTGGTAGGCCACTTGGACATGAAGATGATGGAGTGGGGGTGTCATGTCTGGTGTCATTGAGGGGAAGGAAATGGTTTATGATGCTCTAAACATGTGGTCAGTACACTGTATCCTGAGGATAATAGGCAATTGTATTGTATTGAACTGTAATAGTATTTATATAGCGCTTACTACTTGGAGGCTGTGGCCAGCCTCTGTAAGACAAAACTGTCAAAATAAGTCAGTCGCTGAAGAGTAGTGCCCTGAGAAACAGTTTTCCCTAGCAGTAGTTGATTTAGGGGGAGGGCACACCCTTTGGAGACCTCCATCTTTGAATCATTAAACCTATGTCGCTTAGTATTATTAATTTTTTTTTTTAGCAGTTTGCCGGCGTGCGTTCAGTATTCTGTTGTACTTGGTGTCATATCGCAGACATGACATGCTCGGTTAGGTGCTTAAGTGCGAAAAATTTTTATTTCTTGGTGTGTCCCCCCCCCCCCCTCCCCCCGGCTTCATATAAAAGCAAGATCCCTTCTGTCGCGGATCTCGGAAGGCATTGGCTCGAAGTCTAAGTGAGCGTTTTGCCCCGTAGTTTACTTAGTTTTATGTGATGTGAATTCGGTTAAATGCGATTGTACGATTTCTCCATGGATAGACTTGGATCACCACAAGGCCTCCATGTTATTTGCACGCATCTTTAATGTGTCTGAAGTGTTGACTAGCGGGCCCTTCTGCTTCCACGAGATATGCCTTACCAGTAGTTTGCCTTCCTCTCACTTCCTTCTCGGATTACCGAGGAGAGCAGTGATGGCCGCGAGCTGCTTCGTGCTAGTGGAGGGAGCCCGGGAGGACGCTTTCCGAGCATGCGCCGCAGCACTCGCTGCTGGTTGAGGCTCGCACACTTTGACGGTGTAGGCCTCAGAACCCGTGGTTAAAAATCTCTAAGGCTGCCGGACTGAACTGACCCCTGAATGAGGTTCGATCCTTTTAGAGTTTGGGAAGGTTTGTCGGCATGAAACGGGAGCCCTAATTGAGCTGGCTCAACAGACGGCCCGCCAGCTTCCGGTGGCCACGCTTTGGTGGTTTGACTGGGCGGAGCCTTCTTGGTTTTTGTCTGAGCTGGTAGATGTCTTTTTGTTGCTGGTGGGTAGACAACGTGTGCGATTAAATGGTCGCTGCAATTATTATTACGAATTGCATTCTTATGCATAAATCCGTTTTGAATGGTCTGCTTGTGGTGAAGTATCTTCCTTGTAGTGCCGTTTTTTTACTCTAAAATGCATCACATTTAGGTAAATGTGTCAAACAATGTAGTGCTAACTACAGGCAGATACATTTGTGTTTTTTTTTTTTTTTTTGTAGGAATTTAAAGCCTGTAGAAATACATGATTTGCACATTCGAAGAATTACTGAGGGTCCGTTGTCGCACAGTATGGCTTACACACTTTGGAAAAAAATTGGCAGTTTTCGTAGTCTTGGAGTGCCACGCATTGCCTTCATGTGTGTGGAGCAGACGTGTGACGCTTGGTACTCTGATGACAATTTAGCGTGATGCTTCGCCTACCTTTCAGTACGACCACCCTATTCTATGTTCAATAATTATTTATATTTATTATAAGACCAGCAACAGTTTCGTCCATGGAACACTCTAGGGATAACATTCTCAACAGCAGGCCATGATACCTGTGTGCTGAATAACAAAACCCCACTTTCAATTAATCCTGATGCATAGGACTTTTACATCTATGTATACTTTTTTTTCTTGGGCCCCTTATTTCTACATGCCACACCTCCATGTAATTTTGCCTACCTTTTTAGTTTAATGCACAGAACCTTCAACATCTGTCACTTGAGTAAAACTAGATGATGTTTCAACATCACTTAGTCTTTTTTGATGGCATTTATTGAGCCTAGCATTTGTTGAAAACTTGCTTCAAGCCAGAAACATATGAGTGATGGTGGAACGTTGGTTGAAGGTGAATGTTTTCTGACTGCCTACATAATGGTATAATATAGGCCACCACATAGGAAATATTTCGCACAAACATGGGTGAATGGACCAATCGAGTGATTGGTGGTGGATTAGGCCTTTGATTAGATCTGTCCTGACCTCAGTATATTTTCTCATATGTCTTAATACATGCCTACTCGGATGAACACACAATTGAAGTTAGGTCAGCTCAGGGGAATGAATTTCTCTTGGACACCAGGCTCTGCGTTTGCTATAGCCTGCAGGTTAATCATAACAGGGAAGTTGAGCATGACCCATTTGCTCCCCTTGAGACGATCCTTCTGCCACTCCCATTTTGGATGTCATTTTGTTTTCCAGAATACAGAAGAAAAGGAGAGGTAGATGACCACAGGTTTCATATTGCACGTTTTATTTGTATCTCTTTTCGCAATATGTACCAGCCCTGCTAAGGTTACCTTTTTCTTGGTGATGCCAAAAGGGGGAGGAGGAGTAGGGCCTGCAGGGGCTGAGGAGAGAATGTCGTGTTCCAGAAACAAGAGGTAAGACCTTCCATCCACTCACCTCCACCCGTCTGATGCTTCCCCACTAACCCAATTCATTTTTAATTTTTTGTATTATTTTTTAAGAGTGTGTCCTGTGGGCCGAGCAGTTGGACGTTGCTTCCTCTCTCACCCACATGCTTGTTGGATTTTCCAAAGCTTTCTCTGTTTATCTCCAAAATATGAAAATAGTTTAAGGAACTGAAAATCATTTTCTCTACCTTGCCCTTTAGAATGCTACTGGAATCCTCCTCCAGGTCAAAAATGTGCCTTTGATGCAGTGCAGAGGATCACTCTTCAGGTCCACCACTCTTATAGGGTCAGCAGTCCTGGCCCAGAATCTGCTGGTAGGGGGAGAGAGGGGGGAGAGAGAGAGAGAGATATTGCAACTTAAGTCCTCTGATCATGATTGTGTTTGTTAAGGAACTCCTTGCTCAAATGCACCCTGTCTGAAAGTGCACTGATTGCTGCACTTGTTGCATACTCTTCTCACCTTTCAGTGGTATCTGTGCTGAGGTCTCCCTTGCTTCCTAAGGCAGTGAACAAAAGTTCTTTCCACCTTTTACACGTTTTGAGATGCAGTCAGACACTGACAGGAAGTCTAATTTAATTGTTTTTTAATCTTAGTCTAGTAGTAAGCAGTTCATGGCTTCCTAAATCACGCTAGCAACACACCTCATATGTAATAGATGGCAAAAAAGATTAATAAGCTCCAAGCTGATGCGAACAGGAATGGGTGTCCTATTGCATTTACATAATATGCTTGTTTTGATTGTTTGCAGCCATTGGAAAGAAAAAATACCATTCCGTATTTGCATGTCCTCAATGAAACCCAGAGTGCATTTGTAATTTTTAATTCAGAAGTTATTTTATCAAAATGCTTCCTTCCAGTAGCATCCGTTTTAATGCTGATAAATTTGTTGGTTGATTGAATCCTTTAGATGTTGAAGAAATCAAATACATTCTGCAGTGATCTTTTGCCTTACATTTAGAGTGCATTTTTAAAGAGTTTCCTGAACCGAGGTATCTATTCATGTTCTCCTAACTCACTTGTAAGGTCCAAGAAAAATTTCAAGCTTGTTTTATAATCTGAAAGATCTTTTCCTTCCTGAACATACCCCTTACAAAGCATGAGGCAGAATAGCTAACCGGTTATATAAAATGGGCCAAACTTCCCCAATGCTTTTCTGGGGGTGGGGAGAGGGCGTTATGTAACACTGTATCTTGCAAAAGGGGAGTTAAAGTATGATACATTACTTTCTCATGCACTGGCTGTATATGGCCTGAATCAGCTCCTTCACTCTCCAGTTTAAATATTTCCACAGTGCTAGCGACCACCCAGACTAATGACTTTGGTCTCCATTGCCCCATGCAGAGGGTTCCGGTTTATTTTGCCCAGAAAATGGCACATTAGATCTACCTTGGAGAAATGGGTATACTTTATAATAAGGTGGTAGGTGCAGACAATCCCGCTGCAGACCATTGCATGTTTGAAACATATTGCAGAAGTTTTAATGCCACAAACTGCCCATAATAGTTGATCGCAGTAGCAGTATAGGCATATTGGTATACATGAATTTCCTCTCGTACTATATAGTTATTAATTCATTTTAAAAGCTAGGGTTTAATCACAAGATAGCCGCCACACGTTATGATGCTAGCAGCGACTTAATATCAGACTTAGTCACGTATGGAGATACGCTGACTGTAAAAGACAGACTAAGAGTGCTCATCCACTTTTGATATAGATATCCACTGGTGTCAATTGAAATAGAAGGGGAACGAATTGATGCATAATCCCCACTTCTCTCACTTTTGTTCAGAGCATTGGCCATATATTTGTATATAATTTTTGTATTGTGAGTAGTCCACGTCTCCTTATTATCATTCTCCTTATATTGTTTTCTGCACTGCAGAGTTACGACCTCCTGAGTTTGTAATTGTGAGGCATAATTATTTTGCATTCCTAGGTATTAATTCTACAAAGGGTGTGAGTTTTGGTGTACTGGACACAAATAGATCACTATTTATCCCACACAAGACAGTACGATGTAGTTGGTTAGCCTTCAATGATAGGGCAATAATTTCTGTAGGACACTGCAACAATTTCTGAACCAGAGATTTTACGTCCTGACAAAGGCTGCTGACCCTTTGGGCACGTGTAAGACTACCAAAACATGTTGACAACAGAATAAGATGATAGGGTAATTAATGTCCATGGTATACCATTTGTTTGTTTTTAATCCTACCAGAACACCAAACAATAAATTAGTATTTAAGCTAGTTCTAGGCAGTTTTAACTAACTGTTTCATTCAACTCTGGTAGATTGTGTGAAGTGCATATTCCACAATTTTTTTAAAGAAAAATCCTTGCTCCCACTCATAGCGGTAGAGCTCACCTTGGACTCTATTGACTCCAGGGTGTAGGAAGCCCGATGATGAAGCATGCCATATTTTTATGTGAATTAGGGCCTTGCAATTCCCAGAGAACTCGATTTGAGTAGGAAGGAGACCATATTGCACCAAATAGTTTCTTGTGCTTGTAGTTGTTTGCTAAGGAGCTACACTTTCATGTTTCAGTCAGGCAGGCCCACAGATGGTTCCACATGTATGTCATGGAAAGCCGGTACTATGAGTACTTGTAGGATGGTACTTGATCCAAATCAGTTCTTTGACAATTTATTTTCAACTACAAGATAGCAGTTTGGTCGGACCCCCAGAGAAGCTAGTCACTTGCCTATCCTGTCATGGGTCGGATGGGACCTCTCTGGTCTTTGACCTCAAGCATCTACTTCAGAACAGCACTGTGCTGCCGTGTTAGACTTCACACTGGATACAAAGCTGGCTCCTCTCAGTTGGACCTTATGGGATGCATGGCTTTTGCCTGTATGGCTGGTAGCGTGGATGAAGACAGGATTTCCTCTTCATGGTCCCCATCCAACTGGGAAGACCGGCAGCAAGCCACCCAGTCCTTAGCTCCACTTAGCAACATCATGACTAAGACTACGTGAAGACTGCAGTCGAACTTATGATGGTGCAAATGAAGACCGAGAAGGCGGTTAGTACCAGATGTCATGCATGGAAAAGACAGTCTTATGGAAGTGACACCCGAACAACTTTACTTACCTTCCTCCAAAATAATAATGTCCCTGTGCTGAAACAGAAGGAAAGTCATAAATAACTCAAGTTTTCTCATGGCATCAGCATGTTGTTCCATGGTGGTGGCCGTTTTATCACTGAAAAACTAGACTGCAAACATACATCTTTATGCTTCTAATCACTGCATTCCCACACAAAACTGAAAGATCTTTGGGGGGTACCTTTTATTTAACATATGCCTTCACCTTCCAAAAAAGAACTGTTCTACTTTATCTTTTGAACTTTTTATGTTGTAGGAATCAATCTCCTACAAAAGCAGTCATGCAAAACGAACCTATTCATTTGTAACGTTTCCTGAACTGTTGCTGTGTAAGATGTTTATTTCTATTAGACAACAGTTCTTTTGGAAAGATCATGTAAAGTTCTCTTCTGTTGGATACTTCTTCCTGCAGATTCCTCACCTGTAGAACAATCTCCAGGTGCCAGAATGGATCTGGAAAACGGAAAAGTCTTGATGCCACCAGTAGAGGGCACTTGACTCCATTGGTGCCGAAAGTCACGTCGGGTAACGTCCCCAAGTCCATAAAGCGCCCGCTCCACTGCAATTGACGTCAGTTCCCTTTTTTCAGTACCTTCGTTGCAGATTAGAACTTCGAATATTGAGTTTTTTTTCCCTCACACAAAAAATGTTTATCATCGATGCTGTGCAGGGACTTCTGGTTCTCGATGACTGACTCCAGCAAGGCTTCCACTGTTCATGCCATTTCAGCTGATGTCGTTTTGCGCCACACCTTTGGATCTGGCACCTCTGCCCTGCTTTGATCCAGCACTCCGATACTCTGAGCCGCACTATCCTCATGATCAGCACCTCTGCCACCACAACTGCCTCCTTTAGTGCCAGATGTGGAGTCACTGGCGTTGCAGACCAACTTCGAACCGCACCTTCATCCCTGTAGGGAGGGAACAATGCTACTTGAAGGGGAGGCTTGCAGAGCACGCTTGAATGAAAATTTTGGTGAAGACTCAAACCCTGTGCAGGGTCTCCTCTATGAACGCAAAGGGCAGGATCCCTTCAGGTATTTTTAGGGCTTATCGACTAGTGACCTGATTACTTCAACGGTATTGGCACTTGATCCACCGTCACCTAAGGTAATGTCTCTGCATAAAATTATGTTGAAGGCTGAAGAGGTCTTGGATCAACAGCTCCCATCGACTGAAATGAAAGCTAATGCCCTTGCAGAGGTTTTTTTGCCATCCTCGACCACATCGGAAACCCTTTTTGCATTTTTATGAGGCGTTACTGTCTCCTGTCCTGGTGCTTGGGAGAAGCCATCTTTTACACTATCAGCCGACAGGCTTTGATGGTCGACGCTACTGCTTAGCACAGGCCGACCTGCTCCTGTACGCTGTTGGGCAGAGCTTTTCCCTCAGTGCCATTTTACAAGGAATCCAAAAAACTATGGGCATGGGGTAAGAAACTCTTTTCAGCCGGAAGTATGGCCATTGAAATCGTTAAATGCAAATTATCTTCGGGTTAGACCTAACCCTGCGTTATGGGACATGGCTCAGATGATGCTGCCACATATCCCACCAGACATGAAAGACCATTTTCAATAGGTCACTGCCAATGGTCAAAACGCTTCCTATCACATTATTAAATTGGGTCTTGACACTGCTGATTCTGTTGCCTGAGCCATGGCTTCCTCGGTCTCCATCCATTGCCATGCTTTGCTCCGGACTTCTAATTTTTCTCCTGACATTCAGCTCAGGCTAATGCATCTTTCTTTCGATGGAGTGCACCTATTCATTGACCAGGTGGATTCAGCTTTGGAATGGTTTAAAGCGTCAAGGACCACAGCACAGTCACTGGAGCTTTAACTGCCACCACCAACCAAGAATTCTTGGTCCTTTCACTGCTTTTTGTGGAATTGGGAGAAGATCTTTCAGTTCCAGGCATTTTAGCTCCAACAGGAACAACCTAACCCCCTTGTTTTGGCAATACAATGGTCGTGCCAGAGGACTAGGCCATGGATCCAACTTACTCCCTTCCTTCCTCCTCTACTTCCTCCCATACGTCTTGAGGAAAGCAAGCCTAGTTTGTCTCTCCAGCCTGACACAGAGCCTGTTAGAGAGCGAGTGTCCCATTTTCTTGCGGCCTGCAAGGTCATTACTTCGGACCATTGTAGCTCGCAGATTATAGAAAAGGATTACACCCTTCCCTGCCTTCAAGTTCCACCTTCCATCTCACATCCTCCCTCTTCCCCACCTCCCGATCATTTTGCCATTCTGCAACAGGAAGTAGTGACTCTCCTTCTGAAAGGATAGTTAAAGTTAGTACCAGACAAGTAAATAGGCCAAGGCTGCTGTGCACGTTACTTCCTTGAGGAAGTAACATGTGCAGCAACCTTGGATGGATCAATAAGGACTGACGACCTGTGTCCCATTCTAGATCTCATGAGTTGAATTTCTTCCTCAAAAAGAAGAAATTCAAGATGCTGACCTTAGCTCAAGTTCTACTGGTGTTGGAGCTTGGAGACTACATGCTTTCTCTTGATCTGCAGGATGCGTACTTCCTCATCCCTATCCTGTGGTCCCATTGGAAGTAGTCACACTTTGTGGTGGGTTCTACGCACTACCAGTTTGCGTTACTTCCCTTTGGATTGACATCAGGACCTCGAGTCTTCAACAAGGTGATTGCAGTGATTGTGGCCTATCTAAGACCGATCTTCCCGTACCTGGACGACTGGCTCCTCAGAGCCAACTCGCTAGAGATGGTAGTCTGCCATCTGCAGTCAACGACATCTCTGTTCGACCTGGGCTTCTTGATCAGAGAGTTCAAATGTCCACTTAGCCCCTCCCAGTGACTCCTGTTCCTAAGGTTGGTACTGGACACCACAGGCATCCAGGAGATAATTCCACTTTTTCAGTTTTGCTTGAGTGTTCCAGTCCTCAGCATCTTGAAATTCCTCGGTGTGCTGGCTTTCTGTATACTCCTATTCATGCACACACGTTGGCACATGGAGGCCCTGCAGTGGTGTCTCAGCAGGTGGTGGCTATTGTGCAGGGGTGAAGGGGTGGGTGGGAGAACCTTTTGAATTCCATCCTAATCTTCCCCCAGCACTCTGGCGGACGTGGCTTGGTTGGGTGAACAAGGTGAACCTCCCATATGGGATGCGCTTTACTCCTCTGGTCGTGACTGCGGTAGTGATGGATGCTAGGGTGGCAAGCTCATCCGATGGTCTTGTGAAGAATCTGCTCCTTCAGAGCCCCCTAATCTCATCAACCTGCTAGAATTGCGGGCAGAAAGGCTGGTGCTCAAGGGCTTCCTCCCGCGATTCGTAGGTCGCTCCGACCAGATCTTTATGAACAACATGAGTGCGATGTGGTATGTGAACAAGCAAGGGGGAGGATAGTCTCACTTCCTTCGTCTGGAGGCTTTTAAACCGTGGTCTTGGGCACACCGCCAAAGGATCTGGCCCACACCAATCACCTAGCTGGGTCTGTGACTGTCGGAGCTGACAGTCTGAGCCAGCGTTATCGCGCTGTTCACGAGTGCCATTTTTTGCCAGAGGTAGTCCAGGACATGTCGCCTAATGGGGCACTGCTCAGGTGGACTTACTCACCTTTTCAGAAAATTCTCAGTGTCAGCAAATCTGCGCCCTCCAGTATCTGTCAGGGGGGGGCCTTGGGGAGCTTGTTTTGGTTGAGGTGGAACCTTCAGGTGCATTATGACCCCCTTTTCCCCCCCATACACACCCACCCTTGATTCCTCAGGTTCTGAGGAAGGATTGGCAAGACCAGGCCCAGGTCATATTTATAACTCTGAATTAGCAGAGACCGGTGTGGTATGTAGACCTCATGGCTTCTCCACATGTCTTCTGCTCCGCATGCTATTCAGACCGGACCTTCTCTCCCAGTTGGAGGGACTCATCCTGCAATCTAATCTCCTAGGTCTCCACCTTTATGCCTGGAGATTGAGCGGGGACAATTGAATGCCTTTCAATTGGTACTAGAAGGGTTTGTTAGTCGCCATGTCTGCTCTCCTCTGTCTGCCGGATCAGCCATCCCTATTTAAGTCTCCTGTTGTCATACGTTTTCTGAAAGGGTTGACTATTATTGATCCTTCCACTCCATTTGTAGTTCCCCAGTGGGATTTGAATTTGGTTCTTACTTTTTTGATGGGTACTCTGTTGGAAGCTCTCCACAGTGGTACACTCCACATTTTGACCCTCAAGACTGTATTGCCATCATGTCTGCTGGATGGGTCAGTGAGTTACAGGCCTTGAGCTGTCAACTCCCCCTTCACTGCTTTCTTCCCAGACAAGTTGGTGTTGCAAACTAGGCTGCTTTCTGTCCCTAGGTGATCACTCACTTTCACCGAGCCCAATCCATTACCCTCCCCGTCTTCTACCCACTACCTCATTCTTTAAAAGAGGTTGCATTAGTGGGATCCAAGTCAGGAGGTTAATTACTATCTGGGCCACACCAGAGATTATTATACCAATGACCAGCTCTTCATGTTCTATTGTTGAGCCAAGAAGGGGAAGGCAGTTCAGAAGAGGTCTCTATTCTGATGGCTCATCCTCTGCATTAAAATCTGCTGCACCCTCGCCCTGAAAGAGCTGTTTGAAGGAATTTAGCCTATTTCACCAGAGCTAAATCCACCACTTCGGCACTGGCTTGGGGTATCCAGATCTCAGAAATATGTAATGCTGCGACGTGGACTTCCTTGCACACTTCTGTGACACATTACTGTCTTTGCAGAGGTATGCATGGTCAGCACATCACTAGATCCGTCTTGCAGGACTTCCTGATCTGAATCGTCAATCTGTCTGCCGGCAGGGCTGGGTATTGCTGTGAAATCTGTTCTACAGGTGAGGAATCTGCGGTAAGGAGTATCCATCAGAAGGAAAAGTTACTTTTGGTAGCGATGTTTCTGGTGGATGCTCTACTTGCAGATACCTCTCCAATCCGCTCACCTCCCTGTTTTGATGGATGACTCACAAGAACAGTTAATAAGGTTCCATTGTAATTAAAAATAATGATACTGCAAAATGTCGCAATTTTTCACTCCCTCTTGCCCCGAAGGCTCTGGAATAAATGGAAGAGAAACTGATGTTGATGTGCTGGAGCGGGTGCTTTATGGAAATTTTTTGTGCTGACTAATGTCACTTCCAGCTCCGACAGAATCAAGCATCCTATACTGACAGCTTCATGGCTCTAAAGTTTTCCCGATTAAGTCTGACTTCTGGAGGTTGCTCTCTGGGTGAGGAATCTGCAGGTAGACAAACTATTCACTAGAAATATTGTTACTGCATTTAAGTAACATTTCCTTATGTACATAGCTTCACTTAATATATGTAACTATTCTCTTGCCCCCCCCCCCCCCCCCCACATAACATTCTGTTTATGGCAACACAGTGGGTTTGGTGAGATGTGGGTCATCTGCTCACTTTGCCACCGGAAGCAATTTGCACCTAACTGAAGAGCTCCAACTGGGGTGAAACTGGTATTGGGTTGCTTATGTTCTCATTCAGTGACCTGTTTTGGCAGTTCCGACTGGACTGTTCCAGTTGGAGCAGGATTAAGTCTGATTTGCATATGTTGGGTCTAATCTGAGGTGAAACTGTGTGCAAAAAAAAAATGGACTCGGATACAGTCCAGGTAATTGCCAATGGCGAAGATAAATTGAAATGTCAGGTCCATCACTTTTATGTTTAATTCAGCAGAGCAAAGACAGAATCAGTAAAGAGTGATGAAGGGCAGCTACATGGTCCACAGCACAACCTTTTTGCAAGCACCGAGCTGTTGATTCTTCCAGCTGCAATGAATAAATTTACTAGCCTCCCAATGCTGCTGTTACCCCTTCTCATAATTTTTCTTTGTGTTGTCTACTTACTAGTTGGGAATAGGTGAGACGCAGGAGTTTGAGCTAGGGTAAACTTACATTTATGGTGTACTTTACTACTACTTGGAGAGTAGCTCCTATTGCAAAAGTCAACCTAAATATCCATATTCCAAACCTCCACACTTGTACAGTTTGGAAGTGAGGAATGTTGCGGATGGGCTGCTGTGTAGGTGGGAGTGTATCAAAAGGTAATGGGAGGAATGTTTGCAATATGTCCAACCACTGGGAATTGCTTGGGGTAGCATTCCACCCCCAACCCATTATCTCTTGCTTCCATGCCACCCATTTACACCCAGCCATTTGTAAATCAATAAGTGAAAAAATCCTACCATATTAGCAAAGTTGGGTTAAAAAAGGAGTAGTGGGTTTAAGTTGAGCTAGTTATCGGAGTCATTAATGAGAGCGTTTGTTTCTGCATTTATTGCAGATGAAATTACTGTAGGCTTGTTTTTCAACATGACATTACAAATGTGATTGGAAAACCTATAATGCATGGGAAAGGAATATGACTGACCGCAAACTGTAAATATCGTCATCAGAAAAATCAAGAGCTACCCAAAACATTTAGTTTCAGAAAATTGTTAAAACTAATGTTGCAGATTGCTGAAGAGCAGCAGTAGATCTTCAGGATCTCCAACAGGCGTTGTTCTTCTTAGAAGTTGGCTGTATCCTCTCCTGTCATGCAAGAGACCATGCAGATTTTGGTGCCATCAAAATTTGTTAAATACATAAAGGGCTGTGCTTTTTTGACATTTTAGTGGTTCATCTCATTTCTGTTCCCATGTAATTATTTGATGACTTTCACTATCAGTTTCATAGTTAGGACATGTCTTTAGTTGGTGACGATAATATTTCATCTAATGAGAGCTAGTATAGAGCAAGCAGGTTCTAAATGAGAAGACCTTCAACAGCAGTAGGTATAGAAGCCTCCAGTCTCCAGTCTCGAATGCCCTCAGATTTGTTTTGAGAGGCAGAAAGGGTTAGATGGTCAATTGCCCACTAATCATGAACATTCGGGTTTCCATTCAAAGTTTACAGATGAGCGGATTCTTTTGAAGATTCATGCTTTCTGACATTGTGGTGTTTGTAGGTTGGGAGAGGCGAGGCATACGTATGTTTTTAGGCTTGTGTTATAAACGGTATTTAGAATAGATGAAAAATAAAGCATTGGGAGTGTGTTGCTGATGAAAAATAAAGCATTGGGAGTGTGTTGCCTTGTGCGGGGGTCACAATTGTTACCGATCTTGCTTTCTAACTATGTAAGCAGAGTGTTGTTATATGGAAAGAATTTAAAGTGGATCAATTTAGAATAAGAAACTTCATGCAAGTAAAACCATGCAAGAAAACAAAGGTGATTAAGGTTTAGCTGTGCGGCAGTGCTCCTGGTTTGGAAATGCAGCCATATATATGTATTTTTAATGACAAGTTGAAATTAAAATGGCCTGTTTCTTTGGTTGCCCAATGATTTATTTAAGTGGTGCTAAATCTTAGTTCAAAATATTAACTTGAGTAGTCAGTGGAAGCGACTAATTATTGTTCTTTAAATGATCAAAATACTTAAACTGTATACTTAATATTTTCAGATGCAAACATTGCTCAGAAATGCTTTATAGGTGACAAACGTTTTGAAAAAACACCTCTTGTCGACTCCTCTGCCATTGGCAGAGTTGCTCTTCAGCAGCCTGTCTTCAACTTATTTCCTCCTCTGATCACCAGAGAGGGCAGTACAGCCCTTGAAGCTTCGTGCTGGAAGAGGGAGAGAGACTGTTCTACTGAGCATGCTCCTCAGTTGCCACTGTGGGCTGGAACTCATAAACACACCAGTGCAGTAGGCCTCAGAAACCCGTGTTGAGAATCTCAAAGGCTGCACGACTGAACAGGTCTTTGAATGAGGTAGGGCCCTGGATGCACGTCGATGAAGGACTAGTGCTGCGGATTCTTCACTGCTGATAGGGTTTGGAAAGGTTAGTTGGGTTGAAATGTGAGCCTGAATTGAAGAGGCCCGGTACACACACATACTACACCAGCTTCCAGTGGCTTCACTTTCTCTCTTTTCCTGTTGCAGACTTGGCTGGTGTACCTGGAGCCTTTGTACTTTTGTCTGAGCTGCAACACGATTTTTCTGATGTCATCTCTTTTCTGTTTCCTGCTAGAGTATGTGTGTTCTATGATTCTGTAGTGTTAGCGCAGGTTATTCATATGAATTGCATAGGCTTCTTTTCCATTAAATGCTTGTGGTGTACTTTGCTACTGGTATGAATTTTCACTTTTAAATTGTATCATCTATAAAAAAAAAATCTTGTTATGTCTAAATAGGTCCGAGTCTTCCTTTGTTAATTGGTGGTCTTGAAGTACATGCATATCCGTAAATACCAGGGATGTTTTATTGTAATGCATTTTGTGTGGCTAATCCTGAAACGATATGAATCGGCTTAAACTCAGGTGTGTTTTCATCACAAGACTTCAGTTGTTTAATGCCTTTTGAAGTTATCGTTTCGATCCATCTGACTTATATAGTAGTGGTCATTATTTTCTGCACCTGACAGACAGCCTATGGAATCACTTTTAAGATTATTAGACTACTTTGGTTAATTTTGGTCTTCAAGCGATAGCCGTATTTTGAGTTTTGTACCTAAGCATTATAAAAAGTGGTAAGAGGACTTGGGCTGACCAGACCTACGACACTATTCTCTCCAGTGGCAGTCCTGGTCCGATTTGGGCAGCATTTGGACTTTGCTTAGCATTTCTCTGATCCTCGCTAGTTTCTCTTTCTGTATGAAATAATAAACTGACCTTTGTTCTTCCCATGTTTAACTGTTTGCATCTGTGCCCTTCTTTTTTCATGAGGAACGTCTCCTTTTGTACTTTTGTATTTATTTGGATGGTATTTCATAAGCTCTTTTGGGCATTGAAGGTGGTCCAAGGCTGACCTCATGACAGCCGACTGCAGTCTCCCTTCAGTAGGTTTGCTTTTTGGAAAATAAAACTTCAAAGCTTAGATTTCATATTTTGATGAGCAGGCAACCTGCTCCTCCTCGACCTTGATGTGACAAAAAATTGAAGATCTGTGAGATGGATGGAAACAACCGCTTTTGGCTTGGTAAGTCGATCATTTGTTTTATCCTCTCAGAAGACATGAGTTTTGTTTTGAAAATGGTGTTCTGTTTAAAATGTCTGTCTGCTGCTGTACTAAAGAGAAAATGTGCAGTTTTTCAAAGGTTTGAGCTTTACATGAGTACCCAGAGGATTGGCCTGTTTTGTTGATTGGCAGATGTATTCTGCTAAAATTAGAATGAAAGTGTCTGTCTCCGCGTTTTAATGGTTTGTAAAAATAGTAATTTTTGTTTGATGTCAAAAGCAGTTTAAAACTCATGCCAGAGTTGGCCATGAGCTCTGCCCTTTGCTATGAGTCATGTCTGCAGCAGCAGTGGATCTAATTCTAGTACACATCTTGAAATGTCTTGACCATACTGTTGCATTTAACTCATGATGTTGCTTGTGAATAGCTTCTAGGTACTTGACTATAGAAAGCAGAAAATATCCGAGACAAGGCTACTTTTAAAAATTAGTTAGAAATACAGCTTGCCAGTTTGGGAAGAAAAGTGGAAAACAGTTTTTGCCTTTTGTCGAAGGGAAGAAAGTAAAGCGAAGTCTGTCATTGGTGAATATATCACAATTTGTAACTGTATAGGTGCTGTGTTTTAGAACCATGATCACTGTTCTGAATCTGAAAGGACTGCGATCCTAGAATAGACAAAGACCCAAAAATGTGGTGATAGCTGTTAGTGTTAAGTAATGTATTACTTGGTTTCAGTGTATTTCCTAAGCATTTTGATATGTAGTTTAAGGCCACGCTATGATGCACAGGAGAACAAAGTTATCATGGATTTTGTATCCTAGATTAGCATGTTATTTATATTTTCATTTATTTAAATCGGGTAAGCAAACTGTTCCGTTCTTTTAGAGTTTACTTCATTGTTTCTGACTTTTTAGGATGAAACTATGCCATTTTCAGAACCTTTTCTTTATTGCTTTTTAAAAATACTGAAATGAGCCCTAAAATTTGTCTTGTGTGGTAGTTGGGTTTTAATCACCACAACTAGTTGATTCGTCACATCTATGTGCTAATTTCATTAAAATAGTTTTGTACGGGTGAAAATTGGCTGGTTATGTTTTTGCATTTGCTGGTAGGCATTCATGTACATTTACCATCATTACTTGAAATGTTTTGGTGATATGTCATTCATGGCCAAGGCGCATTTAGTTCAGCAGAAACTTTCAGAAATGACCCTCTTGAATGAAAGTGCAAATGGTAATATTAGCCATCTGTAGTGTAATATATGGAGTTTTTCCAACGTTTAAAGTCATCTTGTTCCAAGTTCTTCATGTTGACTCTAGGAAGCTGGCTCTGTATATACCGTATCAAAATAAGCTATAGTGTGCACAGAGTCCAGGGGTTCCCTAGAGGCTTAACAGAGGCTAAAGTAAATAATACTAATGCTCTCTTTTGTGGTAGTGTGGTCGAGCAGTTAGGCTTATCAGAGGGTAGTGCAAAGCATTGGTTGTACACACACAGGCAATAAAGGAGGCGCACACACTCAACGACTGACTCCAGACCCACATTTTTTATATAGCAAAAATATTTATTTTGTTAATTTCTAGAACCACAAAATTCAGTTTGCAGGTAAGTACATTTGTATGTAAGTATCAAACATATGTATCAACACCACTGTTTCAATTTGGCAAGTTAAGCGGTTTTTAAGAAAATAGCAAAAATCTGTTTTAAAGCGGACAGTACAATTTTGCAGAGAGTTCTAGGGAGAAGAAAGTTTGAACAGTTTTGAGGTAAGTACAAGACTTAAAGTTCCAGTCTTATGGGGTTAGGATGTCCACAGGTTGGAGTTCAAGTTAACCCCAAACACCCACAACCTGTAACACAGGGCCGGCCGGGTGCAGTCAAGGATGATGCAAGATTTAAAATGGAGACCGGGGGGCCCTCGGAATCAGGCCTGCTTGCGGGTAAGTAAGTACCCATGTCTTGGTTTAGGTGAGCACTGGGGGTGGGATAGGTCAGCACCAAACACACACTCAGCGGCACATGGGCAGCAGGGTGCAAACACAGCTGTGGGTTCCTGGTTATTCTAAGTTGGGGGACCCCGGGGGGTCACAAAGATACTGCAGGCTGGGTCAAGGAGGTCTGTTTAGGAAAACCACAGGCTGGATGTTTTAGGAGGGCTGCCTCTTTGAAAGTTGCTGCACCGGAGGTCGGATTTCCCAAGGCCAGGGGGCTGCGGGTACAGATGTACCTTTTGGTATTGGTAATCTCCGTCCGATTTAGGCTGCAGGCGTCATCGTGTTGGACAAGAGGTTTCAGCACAGGTTGGACAATAGGTCAGAATCGCCTGGGGCCCAGCTCTTGTCTGTTGGGCCACCTGGACACAGGCTGTGGGTGTCCGGTGCAGAGTGGGCAGGACTTGCGGGGTAGTTCTGGAGTCCTGTGTCGGAGTTTCTTTCTAGACAGGGCTGCTGTCCATGGGAGATCTTGGTCCTCCGGGGTGCCGGCAGCCCTCTTGAGGTTTTTAGGAGGTCGCTGGTCCTGCAGGATGTGTTGCCCTTTTGTAGCAGGGCTTCAAAAGCTGGAAACAGGCCTGTGGGGTTGGGGGCAATTTAGTTAGTGTCTTCAGTCTTCTCTGCTGGGGTTCAGCTTAGCAGTCCTCATTCTTTCTTCTTGAGGTCGCTAGGAATCTGATGAGCTAGGTTCAGGGGAAGCCCTTAAATCCTAGATTTAAGGGTGTTACAGGGGTCAGAGGGCAGTAGCCAAATGGCTACTGCCCTGAGGGTAGCTACACTTTTCCTGTGCCTACTCCCTTTGGGGGAGGGGGTCACATTCCTAACCCTATTGGTCCCTGTCTTCTAAACCAAGATAGAAGATTCTGCAGGGAGGGGTTCACTTCAGCTGGGAACACCCCTAAGGTGTCAAGAGCTAAAGTGGTCACTCCTCCCTGTCTTTCCTAATTTTCTCGCAGGACTTGCTGCCAGAAGTGGGGCTTTGTTCCGGGGACAGCTGTCTCCACTAGTTGGAGTGCCCCGGATCAATGGAACAAGAGGCTTGAGCCTGAGTAACTTTTCCATGTTACTGTATACTGATTCCATGGTGAGGGTATGATTTGAAAGTGAGCCATGTAGCATTACAGCTATGCCGAATCTCCGATTCATATTGTTAAAGTACATGGTTAGAGTGTATGTCCGCACCTTCTTGCGCATATGTTTGAAATTTCTCTAGATACGTATCCCACTCCATGGATATGTGGGTTTTGCATAGTCCTGTATATTCTCTACACAGTGCTTTGCTTTCGGCTTGATCCCAGTCTAATACTTCCATTTGCCACTGCGCTACTGGGTCCGGTTGGGGGTGGGGGGCGATTTCCATTGGCACGTCTTGCCGGTATTAATGCCAAGTTGGGAAAGTGTGGGGTCACCCAGTCTTCCGTGATCAAGAGTAGAGACTTAGGATACAGGCATCTGGGGTCATCCAGTAATCATAACCTGTTACATATTTGAGTATTTGCGCTATTTCCCACCAATAATTTTTCAAGAGGCCTGAGCCTTTGAGGCTCAGAGCCGGGTGTTGCAGTTCCTGCAGTGGGGGGTGTGAAGCACCTCCACCCAGTGCAGGCTTTGTTTCAGTCCACAGAGAGCACAACGGCTCTCACCCCATGTGGTTAGAAACTTGACTGAAAGTGGCAGGCTGGCACAGACTGGTCAGTCCTGCACTAAAAGGTTGGCTAAAATACAGGGGGGCATCCCTCTGGGTGCATTTTTCAATAAATCCAACACTGGCATCAGTGTGGGTTTATTGTGCTGAGAAATTTGATACCAAACTTCCCAGACTTCAGTGGAGCCATCGTGGAGCTGTGGAATTCGTAATGACAAATTCCCAGCCAAGGGACTTTAAAAGGCCACACTGCACTTATAATGTCTAAGAATGGACTTAGACACTGTAGGGGCATATTGCTCGTGCAGCTATGCCCTCACCTGTGGGATAGTGCCCCCTGCCTTCGGGCTCTAAGGCCTGCTACAGGGGTGACTTACCTGTACCACAGGCAGTGGTTTGTGGGCATAGGACCCTGGGAGGGGTGCCATGTCCACTTTGCCTTTTTCTCCCCACCAACACACACACACACACTGCAATGGCAGTGTGCATGTGCTCGATGAGGGATCACCTACCGTGGCATTATACATGCTGCAGCCCCTGGGGACCTTCCCTGGCCACAGGGCCCTTGGTACCATGGGTACCTTTTGCAAGGGACGTAACTGTGGATCAGGAGTGTGCCAGTTGTGGCCAGGGAAGGTCTCTAGGGGCTGCAGCATGTCTTATGCCACCCTGGAGACCCCTCACTCAGCACATGCACACTGCCTCACAGCTTGTGGGTGCTGGTGGGGAGAAAATGACTAAGTCGACATTGCACTCCCCTCAGAGTGACATGCTAACCTCACACTACCTGTGGCATAGGTAAGTCACCCCTCTTGCAGGCATTACAGCCCTAAGGCAGGGTGCACTATACCACAGGTGAGGGCATAGGTGCATGAGCACTATGCCCCTACAATGTCTAAGCAAAACTTTGGACATTGTAAGTGCAGGGTAGCCATAAGAGTATATGGTCTGGGAGTTTGTCAAACACGAACTCCACAGTTCCATAATGGCTACACTGAAAATTGGGAAGTTTGGTATCAAACGTCTCAGCACAATTAATGCACACTGATGCCAGTGTGCAATTTATTGTAAAATACACCCAGAGGGCATCTTAGAGATGCCCCCTGAAAACATACCCTACTTACAGTGTAGGCTGACCAGT
The DNA here is from genome assembly GCF_031143425.1 of Pleurodeles waltl. NCBI lineage: Eukaryota > Metazoa > Chordata > Amphibia > Caudata > Salamandridae > Pleurodeles > Pleurodeles waltl. Next base: position 1,608,070,071 of record NC_090445.1, read on the forward strand.
TCCTGCCAGCCTGCCACACACCAGAGGAGTTGCTGGCCACATGGGGAGAGTGCCTTTGTCACTCTGTGGCCAGGAACAAAGCCTGTACTGGGTGGAGGTGCTTCTCACCTCCCCCTGCAGGAGCTGTAACACCTGGTGGTGAGCCTCAAAGGCTCACCCCTTTTGTTACAGCGTCCCAGGGCATCCCAACTAGTGGAGATGCCCGCCCCTCCGGCCGCTGCCCCCATTTTGGCGGCAAGGCTGGAGGAGATATTGAGAAAAACAAGGAGTCACCCACCAGCCAGGACAGCCCCTAAGGTGTCCTGAGCTGAGGTGACCCCTGCCTTGAGAAATCCTCTATCTTGAGTTTGTAGGATTCCCCCAATAGGATAAGGGATGTGCCCCCCTCCCCGCAGGGAGGAGGCACAAAGAGGGTGTAGCCACCCTCAAGGACAGTAGCCATTAGCTACTGCCCTCCCAGACCTAAACACACCCCTAAATTCAGTATTTAGGGGCTCCCCAGATTCCAGGAAATCAGATTCCTGTAACCTGAATAAAGGACTGCTGACCTACAAGCCTGCAGAGAAGGAGGAAGACGACCATGGATTTGGCCCCAGCCCTACCGCCCTGTCTCCAACTTCGAACACCTGCTCCAGCGACGCATCCGACAGGGACCAGCCACCTCTGAAGCCTCAAAGAACTGTCCTGACCCCCAGGACCAAGAAACTCCCATGAGCAGCAGCCCTGCTCAACAATCTGCAACAAACTTTTCAACGACTTTAAAGACTTCACGTTTCCTGCCAGAAGCGTGAGACTTCCCACTCTGCACCCGACGCCCCTGGCTCGATCTGCAGAAAACAAACACCTCAGGGAGGACTCCCCGGCGACTGCGAGCCTGTGAGTAACCAGAGACGACCCCCCTGAGCCCCCACAGCGACGCCTGCAGAGAGAATCCGGAGGCTCCCTCTGACCGCAACTGCCTGTAACAAGGGACCAGACACCTGGAACCAACACTGCACCTGCAGCCCCCAGAACCTGAAGGAACTTAACTCCAGTGCAGGAGCGACCCCCAGGCGACCCTCTGCCTAGCCCAGGTGGTGGCTACCCCGAGGAGCCCCCCCCCCCCCCCCCCCCCCCCCCCCTCTGTGTCTGCCTGCATCGTTGAAGTGACCCCCAGGTCCCTCCATTGTTTTCAACCTAAAACCCGACGCCTATTTGCACACTGCACCCGGCCGCCCCTGTGCTGCTGAGGGTGTACTCTATCCTTTGCATCTATATCTCCTTTAAGTAAATTCTGTAGCTTTTCAAAGAAAGTTCACACCATGTCCATGTCTGCACACCAGTATTTCGGGGCTTTAAAATCCGATTTGTAAAAAAAAAAACTGAGTCCGCATTGTAACATTTACCTAAATGACACATCCAGTACCCTCAGTCTGGTTATCAAAGCAAATTATAACCAAGCAACCATACTGCATTGTGATTTAGATGATGGTTGTGATGGTGAGTTTTGTGACTATCTTGAAAGCTGGAATAGTGAAGGTTGAATACTACATATTTTCACTTTTGTTTTTATTTTATTTTCTTTTTTTGCGGTTAGAAAATGCTGTGCCTTTTCTCTTATGTTTCTCTTCTCTTCCCTTTGTTGATTCTATTTGCATCTCCCAAAGCCAGAGCTGCTGTTTTCCTGGCTCTTTTTTTTTTTTTTTACCATATCTCTTCCAAGTGTCCTTTGATGATAGCATTCCTTTCAAAAGATCTTGTTGTTTTTTCTGGTTGAAAGGCTTGGTATCGGCCTAGAAGCATATATATTCTCTGCTTAACCATTTGCCAGTTCTGGAGAATGTTCTGCAGTTTAAATGCTGGAGGATGCACTATTTATACCCTTTGCTTCCTTGAAAACGAGTGTCCTCACCTTGGTCATGGAAGATTGGAGGCATTTTTTGTCTACCTCTACTTCTAGATAGAACACTGATTGACTGCTTCTTCCATACAAAGTACTATTGCCTTGTCATGGGGTGATCCATGTTTATTTTGTACGAAAAAGTAATCTGTGGGCCCAGCTCAAAGTCTCAACTTGCTTTTTTTCCGTACAAAACATGCAGTGTGGTTGGATCTGAGTTCCCTAAAAGGATTATTACCTCATGTGAGACATTGTTTCACCATTACTTCCCTTTACTACAGTTTGCAAGGTTGAGAGGAACTTGGATCTGATTGCCTTCACAGGTAGGTGGTTCTAATGATCTACCTTGAATACAGGACATCAAGTTGCTGTTTTTTCCAACTGCCACCAGAAGGCGATCTCTGCTGTTTCTGGTTTCAGAATAAAAAAAAATAAAAAAAACTAGACTGAAATCTGTGCTTTCAAATTCCATTTGGATCATAATGCGTACCACTCATGCAGCAGCTCATAGTACTCATGCATCCACTCACTTGTTATGCAGCCTTATTTTACAGATAAAAAAGTTAATGTGGCTCATGTAGTTGTTTACCCTTCCAAGCTCGATCAAGGTACAGAAGAAAGTGATGTCTGAATATACCCAATATTTAAGACAATTTATTTTTTGTTATATAGTTTGTAAGATATTAATAGGCAGGCACTGATGATTGCTTCTGAAAGCTTTTGAACGTGGATCTTTGTGGTTTGTACAGCTCTTGGTCTATATAGTCCTATGTTCTCCAACCCCCATTCCCTGCACTGGTGTATACTTCCTCACCGGTTCCCTTTTTTCATTTAATTGTGTGGACTGGTTTCAAGCTTCTCCTGCTCTGAACAGTTATTTACCATGAGGGATCTGACTTCACTACCTTCAGTGAAAATTAGATTTTCTAAGCTGTTTACCTTTTTTTTTTTGGCCCTTCACTTGGCAAGCTTATGCAGCAACACACTTTCAAGCAGTTGGTGATGTGTAAAAAGTGTTTTGTGGCAGCTGACCTGTATCCCTTCTACTTGACCAATCGGTCAAGCAAGCATCCAATTCATGCTTGTGTTCTGATGCGACTTTTGAGATGAAACATCTCAAAATTCGAAAGCTTATACTTCGTGCCAAAGCAATTTAATTTCATATTAGACTTTAAAAACTAAAAGGTATGTTTTCTGAAAACTGCTAGAGATTGTGTAGCATCTCTGTCTTCCGGGTGTGGACACCTGATCCTCTTGTGGCCCATCACCTTTACTTCAGAAAACCAGGACTGACTTCCAGTGGGCTTGCATACTTGTGTAACCTTCTCCCTTGCCTTCTCGTACCTATGCTTCAGCATTCCTGTGTTAATAACGTCTACCTCTCCTGGTTGTCCTACCTCAGTCCCCTGAAGTAGGACACTGCCCAAGGTGATCTTCCGTTCCTCAGATAGTCTTCTCTGATATTCAGCTTCAGCCCACATGCTTTTCACGACTTACCAGTCACTGTGAGAAGGAACGGTCTACTGCTGTTTGTGCTCCCTTGGCAGCGAAGGCACCACAACTGTTGCTGCATTTCCTTGATCCAGAGATGAAGGCAACTCTTAGTAGGCCTTGCAGCTTGCTCCTACATCATCCATGTGGGTGTGTTGTCTATGAGCTTTTACTGCAGCATGCTTGGAGACTTAACATCATGCATCCACTACCATCTTGCACCTGGTTACGCTTCTCCCATGCCCCCCAAACTAGATGTGTTTTTGATAGAGGATTGAATAGTTCGGGTGGTGGTAACGGGTGAAATGGCTTGGAACCTATTTGCGATAGAAGATGAAAAGCACCTAAGAGCAGAGATGCCTTATGTCTGTAGTCTTGATCAGGACTTCGTCAGAGTTAGCTGCCCTGAAGATGGTTGTATTGAAGGAGAGGATGGAGTTTTCTTCCCAGGAGGCTTGTAGCTGGCTGGCTGCAGTGCCTTCCATAACTTTTGCCAGGAACATGAGTTTTGGAATTGATTGATAATATACCAGATCCGCAGCCTCAAATCCTTATTTTTTTTTTTTTATTTAAGTCAGGGGGTCTTCAAAGCGATTGTCTTCAATCTGTGGGCTACTTGTCGGACGTAACTGAAGTAAACAGTTCTTCAACTGGTGAAGAACTTTATGGGGCTAGGGTTTGAAAGACTCTGAGCGCGCAGGATTCAAGAGATCAGTGGGTGGTTAGGGAAAAGTGAGGGGGGGATGATGAGAGCTGTTCAATGTATTTTTCAGCTGGCCGTGGTTACAATTTTGAAAAGTTGGAATATGTCATAATATGTGGTTTTAAATTGGAACAGTGTGCTACAGGATCAGAGTCCCTGTCATCCTCCGGTTCTGTTATATTTTGACTTTTTTTTTTTTCCATAAAAAAATAAAACCATTTGTCACATAGTCCTTGAAAAAGTGGTGGGTCTTTTTCTAAAAAGATGTATCAGTTTATAATGGCTTCATTCATGTGCTGCTTTTAATATTGTTTGTTGCAGCTTAGATTTGGTCCTTGTATGAGAGCAAACATTTTTGGTCTAGTATGCCATCTGTGTAGTTTTGCATACCAAGTGTGTTCTACCCGGGGGACCATAAGACCTTAAACTAAAAAACTCACAGGAGAACTATTTATTTAGTTTTTTTGATTCGGAGTCCTTCAAAAATGTTGTTTCCACAGGAGCTTGGGCTTCAATAATTTGATAAATAAACGAAAATTAGGTTGTTTACGCTTTCACTTATTTTTTGAAGAGGGATTTTTGAAGTTTGCTCGCCTTTGTGGTTTTTATGCGCTTCAGAGAGTACAACAGTTGAGGCACATTTTCATTCCCGAAATTCTATCTTAACTGGAGGAGATATTACTTGAAAAGGCTATATGAGATCATTGAATATAAAAGGAAATTGCTAAGAGATCTGACCAAGGAACTTGAATTGGGTGTGTGGTGGAGGCAATGCCTGTCAGAGACTCAGGTGAGATCAAAGTAGGATTCAGCAAGTGGCCTTCTGGATGGGGATGAGCATGGTTTGTAACATGCAGATTGAGAAAGGCTAGGCCGTCCATCAGACATATGATCAGAGGTGGATCTGGAAAATAGAATCATATAGTTAGGTCTCCTGAGAAATGAAAGGGGTGTGACAGAGAGACACAGCAGTGCTGTATGGTTGGTGGGGGTGGCAGGCGTCAATGTAAATTAAGGTGGATAGTTTTATGGAATGCTAAACCCAGCGATGTTGTAGTCTGCAGCTGTAGGCCATCAGCTTTCGTGTTTCTATGATAGGTATATTTTATGTTCAGAATGGAGAAAGAAAAAGAGGGGAAGTGCTGCTTTCCAGGAGGTTCATTGACACTGATGCCAAGCCTGTGAGTGCCTGCCTGTGCAGGTGTCTGAAAGCAGGGTGAAGCCTTTGGAATTAAAAACAAGAGATCCAGGATAGTAGCTTTGAGTTGGTCCTTATAAAGAAGAACGTTATTAATCTATAGGTGAAGTGCTGTTGCAGATCAAGACTGATACTGATGTGGACACATTTCTGTGTTCTATGCCGTTGTTTCCAGCCTTGCCCCAGACCTCTTGACAAATAGCAATTGGCTTTCTAGTCTTTCAAAGACTTTGCCTCCCTTTGCCCGGGTTTCCAGCAGTGTCTCTTCTTCTTTTCTTCCAGTCTTGCTGTCTAAGAAGATACACAAGTAAAAAACAAGTTACTTGTCGCCCTTGGGTGGGAAACATCTTAGTGATTTCCCTGAGCCAATACATTTCCAACCATATCACTTGTGCCAAATCACTTCTTGCCATTGGGTTTACAACTTATTTGCCCTCACTTGATTTCAGAACAACTCATCAAAGAAATTGTGAGGCTTCCACTTTTACAAAGTCATAGAGCCCATATAATCATTCATAAGTGGGAGGACACATTTAATGATTCTGTGCACTTCTAGCTTATATGGCCTGAACAAGGTTTCACCTTCAGAAGTTTTGTATGCTAAATTTGGCCCCAGTGTCAGCACCATCCAAACCAATTACTAGTTGCCCTGTTGACCTGCAAGAATCATGGTTGCATTCTCCTTTCTGGTAGGCATGCAAACTGGTCTCCATGTACAGCATGGTAAAACAGCATGGTGAACGTATACAGAAGACTACTTTTGCCTAAATGCAACCCTATGTCATTTTACCAAACTTCTGACTCTGGCACTGGGCTTTGTGTCTACAGATGGTCCACTGCCACCTGTATGTGGTCAGCTGACTGGTATGAGTGTTCTCTAAAGTACACACTGCAGGTAACTTGACCAGTCTATTCAGAAAGCGTTGCAATCAGGGGGTATCTACTGAATAGTCCAAAAACTTCTCACTTCATCCAATAGCATCATATTAGTTGGGTTTTTCTGATAAATGTAGGGCTAAGATTAAGTTACTTTTATGGTGACTGTTACTCCTAGAATATAGGTAGGGTCGCTACTGTTCTGAACACTCTTAGTGTACACGGTCATTGGCCAAAACTTCTACTCCTACAAGCTGCATTTTAGAAATGGTATGCATTGTCATCTGCATGGGGGAAGTGAGTGTCACTGTGTCAACCTCATGACGCATGCATGATACGGACAAAGGAGTGGTCTGAATGGAACAACTCTTTGATTGGACTTCTGATGCAGTCAAGAAGCCCTACGTACTAGGAGTTACTGAGTCACCATTAAAGATTGCAGAGACCATTCACTTTTCAAAATCCTAGCTTCTTTCCAAAGCTGGGTTAAAAAGTTGATAGAGCACATAGGTTCAGCTATGCCTCAAGAGGAACAAATCGAGAAGAGAATATGCTAGTGCCTTTAAACAGTAGAAAAAACGTAAGTTACCACAATGTCTCTCTGAGCTGCCTAGGTGTGTTGAAGCTGGAAATAATGTTGGAAGGCTATTTTACCAGGGATGTTGATTATTTACCTGGAATAAACTTTTCTACTTAAGAAAGGAAAGTTCGTACAACAAATGGTGACTAACTTATTGTAAAGATCAGAGACCCCCCCCCCCCACCCCCCCTTCACAATAGTTAATTTCCAAAAATGGTTACAATTGTTGCTACAGAATGCTAAAGAAAAGATAAGGTAGCTCCAGGTCCTCAAACAGTCACCATGATTTGGAGTGAAGGTCACTTATTTCTCCAACCTTCTTGATACAGAGCGCATATGTTGATTCTATGGATATTTAGTTTTTTTAAAGTGAAGAACTGTCAATTTCTGGCATTTTTTAATAGCTTCTGCCCTGCAATAACATACATTCTTCAGTATTTCCGTCCGCCTGTAATTACTTTTATCACTATCTGTATCGTAGATGAAATCTATATTAGGACAGTAACACTTGGGTTTCAAATGAAAGCTCAGAGATGAGGAGCATTATTGTAAATTAATAATCTCAATATTTGGTGGTATTTAGAATGTAAGTGGCGGCTGGTGGTGGTGGAAAGGAACCCTCGTGTTTTAGTTATGTCTTGCTGTCATAGAAATCTGTAATACAAGTAAGTATTATCAGCAAGTCTCCACAGTAGTGTTTCCTAGTTATGTAACTCCCCTCACATAAATGACATCTTTTGCTGTTAGCACCGATTTATGATTGCTAAAGTATCTTGAAAGCGTTGCAATTTGATAAGCTGAGAAGAAGTAACAATGCTAAATCCTGATTTGAAATCAGATGTTCTTGCCCAGTTGTTAAACTGAGTTATTTTTTTCCCATGGAAGCGAACCTAGTAAATGGTCAGAATTCGTAAAAACCTCCTTATTTCATCGTGCCAAGTGTAGAATCTTGTTCATAAATATTTCAGAGCTGACATACTTTAAGAAAATAATCTCTATTCAGCCCTTCTGCCATTCCAAGGGTTGCCTCTTCAGTGGTTTGCCTTCCTGTCACCTCCTTCTCGGATTACCAGAGAGGGCAGTGCAGCTCATGAGCTGCTTCGTGCTGGAGGAGGGAGAGAAGCTGTTCCACTGAGCATGCTCCTCAGCTGCCACTGTGGGCTGGGACTCATAAACACACCAGTGCTGTAGGCCTTAGAAACCCGTGGTGAAAATCTCAAGGGCTGCACGGCTGAACAGGCCTCTGAATGAGGTAGGAACCTGGATGCATGTTGCTGAAGGACTTCTGCTGCGGATTCTTCACTGCTTCTAGGGCCTGGGAGGGTTTGTTGGGTTGAAATGTGAGCCTGAATTGAAGAGGCCCAGCGCACACACACCGCACCAGCTTCCAGTGGCTTCACTCTCTCTTCCTGTAGCTGGCTTGGCTGGTGTACATTGAGCCTTTGTACTTTTGTCTCAGCTGCAGCATGATTTTTTATGAGGTCATCTCTTTGCTGATTCCTTTTTAAGTACGTGTGCGCTTTGAGTCTTTAATGTTAGCACAGATTATTCAATTGAATTGTGTTTTTCGTGTATAACCTTTTTTCTGCTTGTGTAGTTTCCTAGTGTTATGCATTAACTGCTTTGAATTGCATCAGATGTGATCAAATCTGCTTCTTCTGATCTCAACAAGGGCAAAACGTGAGGTTTACATTGTTAGGTATTCATGGGTTTTGAAGTACATTATCCATAAATATCAGGGACCAGTTGTTGCAACGTATTTTGTCTATTAAGCCGAGTTGGCCGATCCTAAAAGGATATAATTGCCTTTTAGTGAGCTGTTTTTTGGTCTCCATTTTGAAGGCATTTGGGAGTGATAACGTCTGTTTATCCGAACACATGGTACTAAGCATCATTTTTAGCATTTGGTACACTAATTTACGTTAATCCGGGCTCTCATTGCAGCTGCCCATGCTTTGTGTTTTGTGCATAAACATAAAATGTAGCAAAAGTTCCTGATATGTTTGGACATCAGGTGCTATTCCTTTCACTCCCATTCGTAGGACAACAGTATTTTGGTAGACTTGTGGAACCCTATACCTTCTCCCCCTGACTTCCAGTGTAAAATAAAATTGACTAGCTGCCTAAGTATTTTCATCTTTGTCCTTTTGAACTTTTTTGTTTCGTTTATATTTGCCTATTTGGACAGAATGCCATCAGCTCTTTACTAGCTTCATGCTGAGTTCCGAGGTTTAATATCTGTTTTTTTAGGGGGACTGTCTTTCTTTTGAATTTACCTGAATGAGATTTCATTAGCTCTTTTGTGTCTCGTATTGCGGATGCGCCACTGCTCGCCTCCTGACAGCCAAATGCAGTCTCATAAGTGGGTTTGCCTACTGGAAGAATAACACTTCATAACTCAGATTTCCTAGTTCGATGAGCAGATGACCTCCTCCTCCTCCTCCACGGCCTTGAGGTGACAAAAGGTTCAAAGATCCTTTGTGATTTGGATGGGAAAAATGCTTTCGACTTGGTAAGTTAGTCATTTTAATTTATTCTTTCAGAAGTCTTGAATTCTCTTTTTATACCAGAGTTTAATGTAAACAGTCTGCTGCCGTCCTATATTTTGAGAAGAATGCAGTGTTTAAAAGGTTTCCTCTTCACTAGTATCCACAGGAATAACACATTTTGTTGGATAACTATATATTCCTCAAACATTTGATGGTAAGAGCGTATTTGATGTCATATCTTATGTAAAACTTATTTTTTGTATGGTGTCAACTACAGTTTAAAAAGTATACCAGAGCTAGTCAGCAGATTAATTCCTATTGCAGTCGTCCAGTGTGGAGCAGTTTTAGATCTTGCTCTACTACATCACCTTAAGTGTTTTGACCTTACCATTGCATTTAATGTATCATGTTGCTTGTGAATAGCTTCTAGGTGCTTGAATTATGACTGCAAACCAGAACATTTCAGACTAGGGTACTTTATCAGTAGTTAAATGATAGTTATTTTAAGTTCCATGAAACAAAGAATCACACTCTTAAACTGCCTTGCATGTTCCCTCTACATCTTTGACCAGTTAATGGTGCACTAGCAGTGTAATTTTCAGTTTTTTCTGTGATAAGATTGCTCTGCATTTCTTAAACCCATTTAATCCGGACTGAAGTAATACGCTTTTCTCAATAGTGAAATTATTTTTATCATGCACCAGAAATATTGTAAAGCAACTATAAATGAAAAGTAGCTGTCTTAGCATTAGTTCTTGAAAGCCTATAGATTGATTCCAGAAGAGCTGTTACCATATAATGAATGGCTGCTCACTCCATTCTATAAGAGGGGGATTTTATGCCCTGGAAAGGGGAAAGTTCTGTCATATAACCTTATTTTCCATAGGTAAACTAACAGTCCCGGCTGCATCCAGCCGACATGGCACAAAGGAGGCTGCAGCAAAACCATAGGGATATGGAGTTCCAACCCCAAACACATGAAGAAACTGTCTTAAAGAATGGCTAAGCCTTGCTTCCTCAGCCTATCAGTTCTTTTTGACTTGCCCCTTTTCCCCTTACAGTATACTGCAAATTATCAGTCAGTCTTGATGGCTTCTAACAGTTTTACCGCAGAGTTGAAACTAGCTGTTATTGGTGGCTTACCCAATATCCTCAGCTAGACCATTTTGATGATTATCATATTTGTCGCTTCTTTGTGCCTCATTCGGCTAATGTTGAGTTTCCAGCCAATCCTGCGCAACCGAGTTGAAAAAGACAAGCAATGTCAGATGGCTCAACCTGTACACCTAAGCTGTAAATTCACAAGTACAAGCAGCTCCAGTCACCCATTTCTGTGATTGTTTTCCTAAAGCCAAAATAAGTATATCCATGCAATCATTCATTCAAGTAGTAGTGCCTGGTTAGTCTGACATTCCAGAGTTATTATCCTTACTAGGACACTAGGAGCTATGCTCCTCTTCTTTATTAGTAGTTGGCAGTGACGAGAATGTCCCTGATCGGTGTTCACCTGCGTTTTGCTGGTTCTACTGACAGGGCATTATCATACTGTTTGTGGCGGCCTAGATTAACCATACATTTCCTCTTTCTAGTCTGTCAGTACTGTGCAGGCGTCTCACTATAAATGTTTGACTTGAAGTCTTAGTGTGAAATTTTAGTTTCAAATGGATGTTTCCTGTGAGAGCTTGTATCTGTTGGTAATATTATGGGAGAAGAGTGTTGGTTTGCTAGTGTGGTATGTCATGCATGTCCTGTTATCGCCACATAAAAGGCCAACTTAGATAATTTGTCACATTTTCTCAGAGGGCTCAGAGAGCTTCAAATGAATTGGGGATTTCTGTAAACTGCATCTTCCAGGGGATTTCGCCTATGCTGTTTTTTGGTTGCCCCCTATAGCCAAGTCAAGTTTATTAGCAGAGTTAATTAAAACCAATGGCAACTTTAAGATCAAATCACATAATCCTGGCAATTTTAAAAAGACAAAACATTCTTCATAATTTCAGCATAAAAATACACAAAATGGAAAAAACTATCCCATCCTGATAATATTTAAGACAAAAGCGTTTGCATAAAATATGAACGATAAAAGCTAAGTCTTGAAACCATGCAATCACAAATAACCTAATAAAAGAAACAGTGCAACAATATACAATCAATCAATCAATCATTACATTTATAAAGCGCACTACGTACCCGTCAGGGTTTCGAGGCGCTGGGGGTGGGGGGGTGGGTGAGCTGTTAGCAGTCGAAAAGCCAGGTCTTGAGGAGTCTCCTGAAGGTGAGGAGGTCCTGGGTCTGGCGTAGTGAGGTGGGGAGAGAGTTCCAGGTCTTGGCGGCGAGGAAGGAGAAGGATCTGCCGGAGGTCTTGCGCTGGATCCTGGGGACGATGGCGAGATTGGCAGAGCGGAGTTGACGAGTGGGGGCGTAAAAGTTGAGTCTGGAGTTGAGGTAGGTAGGTCCGGTGTTGTGTAGAGCCTTGTGAGCGTGGGTGAGGAGTTTAAAGGTGATCCTCTTGTCCACGGGGAGCCAGTGGAGGTCCTTCAGGTGAGGGGAGATGTGACATCGGCGGGGTATGTCGAGGATCAGGCGGGCGGATGCATTTTGGATACGCTGGAGTCGTTGATGTCTTTTGTTGGGATGCCTGTGTAGAGTGCGTTGCCGTAGTCAAGTCTGCTACTGACGAGGGCTTGGGTCACCGTCTTTCTGGTTCCTGTTGGGATCCACTTGAAAATTCTGCGGAGCATTCGAAGGGTGTTGAAGCAGGAAGAGGAGACGGCGCTGACCTGTTTGGACATGGTGAGGGCGGAGTCCAGGATGAAGCCGAGGTTTCTTGCATGGCTGGCTGGGGTGGGTGGGGGGCCGAAGTCGGTGGGCCACCAGGAGTCGTTCCAGGCCGAAGGGGTGCGCCCGAGGATGAGGACTTCCGTCTTGTCGGAGTTGAGCTTCAGGCGGCTGTCGTTCATCCACTCGGCGATGGCTTTTAGTCCCTCGTGGAGGTTGGTTTTGGCGGTGAGTGGGTCTTTGGTCAGGGAGAGGACGAGCTGGGTGTCGTCGGCGTAGGAGATGATGCTGAGGTGATGTTGGCGGGCCAGTTTAGCGAGGGGGGCCATGTAGACGTTGAACAACGTAGGGCTGAGGGAGGAGCCTTGGGGGATGCCGCAGATGAGGTTGGTGGCTTTGGAGCGGAAAGGGGAGAGTCGTACTCTCTGGGTTCTGTCGGAGAGGAAGGATGAGATCCAGTTGAGGGCTTTATCTTGGATGCCGGCTTCATGGAGGCGGGTCAGTAGGGTGCGGTGGCAGACTGTGTCAAAAGCGGCAGATAGGTCGAGGAGGATGAGGGCCGAGGTTTCGCCGTTGTCCATTTGAGTTCTGATGTCATCTGTGGCGGCAAGGAGTGCAGTCTCGGTGCTGTGGTTTCGTCTGAAACCGGATTGAGAGGGGTCTAGGATGGAGTTGTTTTCGAGGAAGAGGGCGAGCTGTGTGTTGACGATCTTCTTGATGACTTTTGCTGGAAAAGGGAGGAGAGAGATCGGTCGGAAGTTTTTGAGGTCGTTGGGGTCAGCCTTGGGTTTCTTGAGAAGGGGTTGGATTTCTGCGTGTTTCCAGCTGTCTGGGAAGGTGGCGGAGTCGAAGGAGAGGTTGATGATCTTGCGGAGTTTGGGGGCGATGATGGCGTTGGCTTTGTTGAACACGTGATGTGGGCATGGGTCCGTGGGGGAGCCTGAGTGGATGGTGTTCATGGTTGTCATTGTTTCGGTGTCGTCCACGTGGGTCCAGGCGGTGAGGCGGCAGGCGTCTGTGGAGATGTCAGGGGTGGGGTCTGGCGGCGGAGTGGTGTTGAAGCTGTTGTGGATGGTTGTGATTTTCTGGTGGAAGAAGGTGGAGAGGTCGTCGCAGAGTTTCTGGGAGGGCGGGATGTCGTTGGAGTTGGCGTTGGGGTTTGAGAGTTCCTTTACGATGTCGAAGAGTTCTTTGCAGTCGTGGGCGTTGTTGTTGATGCGTTCAGTGAAGTGGGTGCGCTTGGCGACTCAGATCCGTTGGTGGTGTTCACGGTTGGCGTCTTTGAGGGAGGCGAGGTTGTCAATAAGCATCATCAAAGCAATCCATACAGAGACAACGGAGTGTTTCAACTGCAAACATTTTAAACCCAAGATGTCTTACAAGGTTCACTACAAAGAACAGTAGACCCATTGAGCTCAGAATGAGTTTGAACTTGCCTCCGCCCACATTTTTTTAAATTTTTTTTTTATATCTGTTAAAAATTCCTATTAACATAAACATGCAGAACAATTCTTGACTTTGACCTGACCTACTCTATTATTTTAGACTTTTCCTTAAAAATCGGCAGTATAAACTTAGTTACCCTACAGGCCAGAGGAATTGAAGTGCCAGTTAGGCAACTAATGACTGCTTGCCCACACGAGTGAATATTCAAAATCCTAAAAATGTTTCAAGTAAATTTTCCTTTGTACTTCCGGCACAGCACACACACAGAAAACATATAGAAATCACTCTTATTTATACCCACAAAGACTGCGAAATTGAGACTGCTGCTGATATTTCCAAGAAGGGGCAATTTCTTTAGTCTCCATCATACCAAAACAAAATAGCATGAATTGATGTTTCAGAACTTGAGAAAAGGACATTCATAGATATTCCTGGGCCCATAGAGTTTTATATGATGATAATACAGACCAGGCATGCCGTCTTGTAGCAAACATGTTTTTGTCTGTTAAAAAGGACAAAGACTGAGTAGCAACGTTTGCTGTGCGATTAAACTCCACTTTCCCCAAGTTCATGGTTCATGCTTTTTGCATACCTAATTCCTTGATTGCATCATTTAAGTAATTAACCCATGAGCCGTTCACATTGCTATACTGTTCTTAGATTTCCAACCAACAAAGGTTGCTGAGAGAGCAGACCTCTGTGGCTCGAAGTGTCCAGCAAAGTTTAATGCAGGCACACTTTCTCTGGAATGCATGGTTTTTCAACCCAAATTCTAAACGTACCTGTGCTGGTGAAACTGGGTTTAGAATCTGAAACACTATTTTATAAGCCTTCGTTTGAATTTGGTTGAAGGAGACTTTGCTTGCCCCTCATAATTTCAGCCCGTGACTGTTGGCATTAGACCACGCCGACATTACAGAAAGCAAGTAGTTAAGTGAAGGACAACTCTGTTTTTGTTTTAGTAACTTGAACCCATAAGAAAGAGAATAGGCTTTTGCTTGAACTGTAGCAAGCTGTGGTTTAAAAGTCCAATGATGATCCACTATGAATCCCAAATATTTGTATGAAGGGACAACCTCCACCCAATTTTCTTTAATAAACCATTATTGCCCCCTATATCTTAACTCTCCTGATTGTTTTTTTTATGGCAGCAACAGTGTCTTAGTTTTTGAAAATTGAATTTCCAAATGGTTACATTTGTTACTGCAGTTGTACTCTATAGACTCTTATACTTGCTGCTTTTCCTTTTTTAATAAAAAAAACATATAATTGCACCTACCCCAATCCTGGGTCAACCCTCTTGACTGATTTCAAATTCAGGACTAAATTCTGCTCCCTGTGATACCAGTAACTTTCACATGGATCAAAATTAATGTGTTGTGTAATAATTCTCACATCCTCACAGATTTCCCCTTATAGAGTCTATCGTGTCAGACCTTAATGAAATTTATCATGGATAAGGTCCAGAAAAAAGAAAAAACCTGCTTAATTTGCAGTGTTAACTATTGATTCTCCGAATTATACTAGATTTCCAAGTTGAAACCTCTGAACAGGAGGTATTTACTGGGCCTGGTTGATGCATCGTGCAGGTTAGTGGTATATACTTGGTGTGGTAAGTACCCCACCTTATTTCACACAACTTATCAGTGCCATAGACTCTTAATTGCCTCATGACCCTTACAGCTACATTCCTTGTGGTTTGTGGAATTTGAGTCTTCCCTTTGGATTTACCTGTATTTCTGCTACATGAAGCCTGTACACTCCTGTTGGAAATGGTTTTTTTTGCAGGGTTATCCCCAAACTTTTTGCCTTCTTCTTCCTATTTTTTCAGGTCTGTTTTTGCTGGTTTATTGTCTCTGCGCACTTTACCACTGCTAATTAGTTCCAAAGTGCAACTACTCCCTATAGAAATTGTACTGTTGATTGAGATATCCACGATTGGCATATATGATTTATTGGTAAGTCCCTAGTAAAGTGCACTAGAGGTGCCCAGGGCCTGTAAATCAAATGCTACTAGGTGGCCTGCAGCACTGGTTGTGCCACCCACATAAGTAGCTCTGTAATCATGTCTCAGACCTGCCACTGCAGTGTCTGTGTGTGCAGTTTTGACTGTAACTTCGACTTGGCAAGTGTACCCACTTGCCAGGCCTAAACCTCCCCTTTTCTTACATGTAAGGCACCCCTAAGGTAGGCCCTAGGTAGCCCCAAGGGCAGGGTGCAGTGTATGGTTAAGGTAGGAAATATAGTAATGTGTTTTATATGTCCTGACAGTGAAATATTGCTAAATTCGTTTTTCACTGTTGCAAGGCCTGTCCCTCTCATAGGTTAACATGGGGGCTACCTTTAAATCTGATTAAAGTGTAGATTCCCTTTGGGAGCGGGTGGACATGTGGAGTTTGGGGGTCTCTGAGCTCACAATTTAAAAATACATCTTTTAGCGAAGTTGGTTTTTAGATTGTTAGTTTGAAAATGCCCCTTTTAGAAAGTAGGCATTTTCTTGCTTAATCCATTCTGTGACTCTGCTGGTTCGTGGATTCCCTGTCTTGGTCAGTTTGGCAGTTGGGCTGTTCACACCTCTCCTCTAGACAGTGACACAAAGGGGGCTGGGGTGTAGCCTGCATATCTTGATTAGCCATCTGTGCTGGAGGCGAGGAGTGGTCACTCACACCTGAAAGGACTGTGCCTGCCCTCACACAATGTCGTCTCTGACCCCCTGGTCAGTGTCTGGGGTCTTGCCTGGACAAGGAAGGATCTTGCAAACACTTGACACTTTGCTTTGAAGTTTGCACACTTCAAAGGCAGAACTGGGTATAAGAAGCAGACCCAAAACCCCAGACTTTTAGAATCTTTCTGGAACCAAGAGGAACCTCTGCCCAGGAGAAGAGCTGAAAGAGGAGTATAGTCCCTTTGCTATGTTGCTTTGCTGGACTGGCCTGCAGTTGCTGCTTCTGCCTGAAAAGAGTGCAGAGGGTGAACTTTGCTGTGTGTCCTGCTTGAGAAAATTCTCCAAGGGCTGGGAGTAGACCTTGCCTCCTGTTAGAAGTCTCAGGGGCACCAAAGACTTCAGTTTCCCTGACCTGCAGCACTGGGAACTGTGTGTTTTGTGCTGTTCAATAGGAGAAATCACGTCGACGCCGCTGGCCTGCACTGTGACCTGCCGATGCCACACGGAGTGGCATTGCCCCTCTTCGCACCGTGACCCTGGTCTCCCCGATGCCGTCATCGGACGACTTCACTGAGCCGCTGCTCGCACCGCGACCTGTGGGCCCTGGACTCTGGCATCGCCTGCTCACACCCCAGCCTGGGCATCCCCAACGCCGCCGCTCCTGCTGACACCGGCGCCGCTGCCTGCACCGTGGCCTGTGGACACCGCTGATGAGGTACACAAAGCACCATCCCGTTCCCGTGCCGCAGCCCCGGTCCACTGACACCAGCACCATCGACTCCGGTGTCGTCACCAGGCAATCCTGCCTTTAACGTGGCCTGTGGACACCGCTCGTGAGGGTCACGAAGCACCGTCCCGCACCGCTGGCTTGGGCCTACCGACGACAGCGCTTCAGCAACGACAACGCTGCTGCCTGCAACGTGACCCGTGGACACTGCACGTCGCACCGCACCGCCCGCTTCACACTGCAGCCCTGGTCTTACCGACAACGCTGGAAGCAGTCACCGAGCCGCTGCCTGCAAGTGACCTGTGGGCACTGCACGTCGCATCTTCCCAACGCGCACTGCAGCCCCGACGCCATCCACGCCGGTGCACCTGACTTCAGCCTGGAGTTCGATCTGCAACACGTGTGACCTCAAGGACCCGACGACTCCTGCACCGACTCCGGTCCCGACACCGACGTCAGTGACGCCACCCTCCGTAGCTCACCGCGAGGATCACAACGCCCTACAAATCCAAGGTACTGTTTGCGGGTCTTCCCGACACCGTAGCTGGCCCACAACACCGCGGGCGGCCTTACTGTTGGTTTTGTTGATCACAACGCCGTGATAGCCCCAGGTGGAGCTATCGACTTCAAGGAACTGTAGTTTTGAGTAAATCTTGCATAATTCATATTTTTCTTACTGTATGTTGGATTCTTATCGTGTTTGGTCTTGTTTTATATGGATACATATTGGCTATTTTTCTAAAACTGGTGTGGTGTCCTTTTGTAGTGTTTTCACTTATTACTGTGTGTTATGTGCAAATGCTTTACACATTGCTTCTGAGATAAGCCTGACTGCTCGTGCCAAGCTACCAAGGGGGTGAGCAGGGATTATCTGAGCGGGTATCTCCCTTATCCTGACTAGAGTGAGGGTCCCTACTTGGACAGGGTGCAAACCAACTGCCATCTAGAGACCCCATTTCTAACAACTCTTAAATTTCCCTTTTGTTTTTTATAGCTTTGCACCTGCATCACTACTAGGGAGACACTGTGGACTGCTAATTATAATGTGACTCATGGCACTAAGTAGTTGATTGTTTTTGGAAGCTGCTTTTTCCCAGGGATTAAATCTGTGCCGTTCCAGGTGTGCCCCAAAGACTCCTGAGTAGATAGTTACACAAGCAAGCACCCAGTCGCTTCGAGCCTGCATCTTTCTTTAGGTTTTCACTTGGATCTCTTCTAAGTAGATGTACAGAATCCTAAGTACTCTGTGAAACAGTGGTCTGGAAACTAAGTCCCTCATTGGCTGTGATGCGCACTCAGAACATGCACTAACAGAACAAGGTACCTTCAACATCTAGTAACTTGAAGAAGTGGCATGCCAGTGAAAGGCTCTGGACAGTTTCATCATGCATGCATGAAGCCTTTCCTCACCAAGCTAGCTGCTGTGTCCACAACCTATCCTATTTATTTGTCCCTGATATGAGGCCGCCCACCACCCTTGCATACTATTAGCATGCCTTGCTCCTTGCCCCATCCTTTCGAGTAATTTCCATTTTCAACTACCGATAGCATTCTGTCACATTATATCCATGGCATCTGTAATCCCTAAAATTTATCTTCCTCCCCTGACCTTCCTTCATCTCTACCACCTTCCTTAACCCCTATCCTTCTATCCTTTTGTTCTTCCTCTCACTTCTGCACCCCTATTACCACCTTCTCATCTCACTCCGCCTGTTCCGTTTTTCATTCTTATGACCTCTCAATTCCAAAACCCTCTATCTCCCTTTCATCCTACCTCCTCCCTTACCAACAAATCTGTCCCTTACTACTACCGCGGCCTTACCTAACCCATCTTCACCTGATCTTCTCCCACGTTCTATCATATTGTCACCCCCCCCGTTATACTCCTGTCTAGCACTTATGAGTTTTTATTAACTTGACTTTTTATTAACTTGTCCTTGTTCCAGTGTCCTTCTGTAGTCTCCTCTAGTCCCAAAGCCCTTCTGCTGTGTCTCCTCCTTCATACTCCTCATGCATCACAGTTGTCACCTCCTGCTGAGGACTTCAGCCAGCATTAGGCCTTTATTTCACTCCACCTTTATCCACTCCACAGCTTTGCCATTCCTTTCCATATTCTCTGTTTCTCCACCCTCCACTCCACACTGTGACTAACTCTTGTTTTGACCTCTGCTCACCTGTCCTTTTTACTACCCTAACCCCCGACAGACCCTTTTCCACTTTCTGGACACTGGCAACACACTTTGCACATCAACCTCGACATCTATCTCGCCACTACTCCTGCTCCTCATTCCCATTATTATTAATCCACCAGGCCCCCTTCCAACTACCACTCCCTGTTGAACTCTCTCCTTATCACTGCCTGCTCATAAACAAGACGTGCTTTAATGATCTGCTTATCAAATAACTGTTGATCTGCTGTGAGGTCATTCCCCCTGAACAAAATACATCCTCTCCTGAAACCGTCTCATAAAGACTGGATGAGACCAAGCACTTGTCCTCAAACGTATCTTACAGAGTACAAGCACTCAAGATTTTGATCCAGCAAATACATCTCCCTTTTGGTGCACAGCTCCCCCTTCTTTGTTTTTCTACTATGTACAGCTCTCCACCAAATAGACCAGTCACAGCTGCCTTGCCGGATGCCAGTTTGAAAATCTCAGTAAATTATAACAATCTGTATACTGTGAGCCATGAACATTTAGTTTGATTGCCCTGACCTTGTTCAAACAAAATCCTCTTTGGTGAACGTAACCATCCTCAACTTACTCCCAGCTTGTTTCTGGTAAGATGCATTTCGCTAATTACATCTTCGGTGAAATATTTGTTTCGAACAATAACTCGAAACCTTCCCCTTGATCCGAAGCCACCAACACCTAATCCCTGTCTTAGTGAACCTTTCCACCAGAACAATTACTAAAGAAGCAGTGGGGCATAAAACTACTTACAGGCAGTAAAATAGCTTCTTTGTACTGTAACACCACCTCACCACATTTCCTGTCAAACAAATAGAAGAGTGATAGAAAGACCTGTCAACACCAACCCCCCCCCCCCCACCCCCCACATGTTTTCCGACTTCATGGAAAGGAATAAACTATACTCTGACCAGAAAACAGGCTTTCACCCAGGTGGGGTGCTGAATCTGCTCTGCCTCACTTTGACCAGCAAACAGGATTCACCCAGGCAGAGGCACTGAATGTGCTCAGATAGCCACCTGGGGTGACCTGAAAATGACAGTGGACAGTAATTGGCTGATTATCATCAGACTACACTATTGAGGCTGGAGGAACTTTGCTTCTGGGGAAGCACCTTAGAGTGGATCTCCAATTTTAATGAATGGTCAAGCATAGATTCCCTGCATCTGTTACATCATCCTCTTTTACCACCGAATCTAGTGTGTCTCAAAAGTTTGATCTGACTCATCTCCCCTGTGCAAGTGCTAACGCACACCCCTACAGGGCCTCTTCAAGTCTCTAGCTTATCTTTCTACAGCCACCCTTCATTTTGCACCAGGAATAATCACAACATGAGAAGTGCATTTCACTACTCCTCATACACAACACCAAAATACTTACCAGGTAGACCAATCATCAACTCTGCATTCTTCCGACCACCCACTCCCTAGAATGCAGCAGGCTACTTATTTGCTAAAGTGCTTCAGTACGTTGGGTGGAGTGTGTAGCGCTGAACACACGCAGTTACATAACTGTACAGTTACATGTTTAATGATGAAAATGATGCGATTGATGTTGAGCATTAGGAATCTGTAGCCCCCAGCAGATTTGTATTTCTCCAAGTGCTTTAGGCCCTATCTCTACAAATTATTCTTTTTTGTACCCGCTTCGTTGTTGCCATTCATGTGTAAAAAAAAAAACTAAAAAAAAACTCCTTGCGGACTTTCAAATGATTGGCTGTGGAATTGAAGGCACAATCTGAATTATATTTTCTCTTAGGGTGGTAAGGTGACAAATACAGGACTTCTTGAAATCAATGTCATGGGCAACTCTACTCATTCAGTTCTAGTAATGCCAGCCAAGAAAAAGTTAAATCTTCCTACGGCTTTATGGACCCTTCAGGTAGTGCACATGTTCGAATTACCATGATAGAGAAACGTGAAATGCTTTACACTACAACGGTTTCTCCATACAGCACAGGAATACTTTTATGACTTGCTGTCTCCTCAACCCCTATGAGTTTTTATTGTTATTTTTTTACTACAATTAATACATTAGAGTTGCAGATGTTTATGCTTAGCAAAGGCAAGGAAATGGCCCATCGTATAGTCTTGAAGTTGAAGAATATCGCCCATTCTAATGGCATCTTCTATGCAGTACTCTTCAGTTCTCATAGGCATTTCATAAAACCATAGCTTGATCATTGTATCTCATGGCTTGTAATGTTCGCTAATTGGGGCAAGAAACGGTTTTAGTGTTGTACTGTGGTGCAGTTTTTTTAATTTATTTTTAAATAAGCATCCTACCTGTTGTACTACAGTTTCCATTGTAAACTTAACAGGATTGTGTAATAATGTGTTTTATACAGCACTAAACATCACACTTCTGCCGTTTCTAAGCGTTGTAAATAATAGATCATACTATTGCCCAACTTGAACTCAATGTATCTCTGGAGTATGGGAGCTTGGGTCTGCCTCGTCAGGATTCAAACTTATGCGTGCAATGTGTCGAAAGTGAATTATGATTTATGTAATGTACTGTACTAAATTGTCCAGTTTAGGTATTTTTGTAAATATTAGTGTAGTTGTGTGATTGTACAATCCCTTTTTTAAATAAATATTTTTTGCTGTTTTGTTAGTAGCAGTAACACAACAAATGACAGCCAATGCAATCAAGTAGGTAATCATAAAGCAGACCATTATAATGCGAATCGAAACCAGTGAGCCCACTCACAAGTGGATTCCTCAGCGGTATCGGAGTGAAGAGATCACCCATTTCCTTCTTCTCCTCAAGCCACCCCCTGGCGAGTGACCATACTAACTGTGCCAGGGACCTCTGAATATATTTCTTGGTGCCAGCCTAAGCTCAGTAAACAGTCTCTTGTGCTTCAGACAGTTGATCCATGCCCCTGAGCCATTTTGCTTTCGTCTGGGCCACCCTTTCCACCTCTTGGCGGTGTCATGCTTGGCTACTAGAAGGTGTGTATGTACGTACACACACACACCTACACATACACACACCTACCCACACACCTACCCACACACACCTACACACACCTACACCTACACACACCTACACCTACACACACCTACACACACACCTACACACACACCTACACACACACCTACACACACCTACACACACACCTACACACACACACCTACACACACACACCTACACACACACACCTACACACACACACCTACACACACACACCTACACACACACACCACACACACTACACACACACACCTACACACACACACACACACACACCTACACACACACACACACCTACACACACACACACCTACACACACACACACCTACACACACACACCTACACACACACACACCTACACACACACACACCTACACGCACCTACCCACACACACCTACCCACACACCTACCCACACACACGCACCTACACACCTACCTACACACACACACCTACCTACACACACACACACCTACCTACACACACACCTACCTACACACACACCTACCTACACACACACACACCTACCTACACACACACACCTACCTACACACACACCTACCTACACACACACACACCTACCTACCTACACACACACACACCTACCTACACACACACCTACCTACACACACACCTACCTACACACACACCTACCTACACACACACCTACCTACACACACACCTACCCACACACACACCTACCTACACACACACACACACACCTACCTACACCTACCTACACCTACCTACACCTACCTACACCTACCTACACCTACCTACACCTACCTACACCTACCTACACCTACCTACACCTACCTACACCTACACACACACACCTACACACACACACCTACACACACACACACCTACACACACACACACCTACACACACACACACCTACACACACACACACCTACACACACACACACCTACACACACACACACCTACACACACACACACCTACACACACACACACCTACACACACACCTACACACACACCTACACACACACCTACACACCTACACACCTACACACACACCTACCTACACACACACACCTACCTACACACACACACCTACACACACACACACACACCTACCTACACACACACACCTACCTACACACACACACCTACCTACCCACACACACCTACCTACCTACCCACACACACACCTACCTACACACACACACCTACACACACACCTACACACACACACCTACACACACACACCTACACACACACACACACCTACACACACACACACCTACACACACACACCTACACACACACACCTACACACACACCTACACACACACCTACACACACACCTACACACACTCACACCTACACACACTCACACCTACACACACACACACACCTACACACACACACACCTACACACACACACCTACACACACACACACACACACACCTACACACCTACACACCTACACACCTACACACACACCTACCTACACACACACACACACCTACCTACACACACACACACACCTACCTACACACACACACCTACCTACACACACACACCTACCTACACACACACACCTACCTACACACACACACCTACCTACACACACACACCTACCTACACACACACCTACCTACACACCTACCTACACCTACCTACACCTACCTACACCTACCTACACCTACCTACACCTACCTACACCTACCTACACCTACACACACACCTACACACACACCTACACACACACCTACACACACACCTACACACACACCTACACACACACCTACACACACACCTACACACACACCTACACACACCTACACACACCTACACACACACACCTACACACACACCTACACACACACCTACACACACCTACACACACCTACACACACACACCTACACACACACACACCTACACACACACCTACACACCTACACACCTACACACCTACACACCTACACACCTACACACACACCTACCTACACACACACACCTACCTACCTACCCACACACACACACACACACACACACACACCTACCCACACACACACCTACCTACACACCTACCTACACACACACACCTACCCACACACCTACCTACACACACACACCTACCCACACACCTACCTACACACACACACCTACCCACACACCTACCTACACACACACACCTACCCACACACCTACCTACACACCTACCTACACACACACACACACACACACACACACACACACACACACACCTACCTACACCTCTTAAAGAGCCAACCTGTGGCCCAATAAGATGTGTTGACCAAGGACCTCCCTGAGACAGTATTGTCTACCAGTGCTGTGATTGTCTGGTATTTCCAGGTAACATGTAAGAGCTACATGTGGGAGAGTTCCATGGGGCACCTGAGGAATGCAGAATTGGGGGCCATCCCCCATCTTCCACAGCCTGACAGGGTGCTAATATGTTCTGTGAAGGAGTTTCAACTGAATAATCCAGAGTCTGGCCACAATTGTCAAGGTTCGAGGGGCCATTCGGCCATCGTCCATTTGTCATCTTCCAGTCTCCCACGTCATCCCCCCCATCTTATTCGTAGTCTATCAAATACCCCAGGTATGTTTAAGATTAACTGTGTACATTCTCGAAAAGCCTCTTCTACCCAAGGATTCATGTCAGTTTAGCCTCTAGAGGATTGACTTAGGGCACCTGTGTTAGCTTTTTATTTTATTTACCCCAAGGGTTATGACAAGTCTGCTAGTTCTGGTAGAACTGGGACTGGAAGAGCTCAAATTTGTTTGAAAGGTGTTCAAAAGAATGAATGTGGGTCGAAGCCCATATGTCCTCCAAATATGACATTCTTATAAGATCCCAGGTCAAGAATCGCCACAGATGTGCCACTTGTGGGCAACCAAGCTTTGAATAAATGAGGAGTGTCATTTTTGTGTTCCTCATTAAAACTGCAGAGTAACCTTAAGTATAGTGGCGCTAATGCATAGACATAACCTGTATAAATAAAAAAATCTGTTATGTTTTTCAAACCATTTCATTGAGCTTTGGTCCCTATAGTTTTGAAGAACTGAGTGCAGCCAATTTACGAAATCTGTACAGAGCTGTATCGTGCCGAGAATGAGCGAGTTGTACAAAGTATGCTGAAGTAATTTAGAATGACTTTGATAACTTATTGCATTAATGAGCTCAAAGGTGTTATTCTGTTTTGAAAATTGGTGTATGACTTGTCTGATATTGTAGAATAACTTAATTATAAAAAGTTGAACATAATAATTACAAATATTTTAATGCTTCTCTCTTCGAAAGGTATTGTAGTTTACTGTTTATTATTATTTGAGCTACACACGATCAGCTGTTAGTATGGCATTGCGCTGGTATTCCGGTCCTGTGGTGACTTTTCCAAAATGGACTAGGGCAAAGGGCAATACCTAAATTGGGTACGAATGTTCTTGTTTGGTATTCATTCAGTTGCATGGCAGATGTAAATGTGTAGCATTTATGCAGTCCCGAGTATAATTTTTTTTTTTTCATTTCATACACAAAAGGAAAGGGGAGAATGCCATCTCGTGTGTGCTGGTGGAACATTTCGGTTAATATCCTACTCTTGTCGCATTTGGTTGCGGACTACAGTTAGAGCAGGTGCTGGAAAAAGCAAAATGAAAAAAGTGTTTTAACGCTTCAATGTGCATGTGTAATAATTGAAGCGTATGCAAAAATGGTGCAACTAATTTGCTTCCAACAAAGCCACGCTTAATGGAGAGAATAGGTACATTTGCTTAACACAGTTGGACACGTTTTCCTTTGCGTAATTCCTTTATACGAGGAAACCCTCTCCAAAGGGCCACGGATCCGGAGGGCCCTTGGTCAAGCCTCATCTCTAGCCTGTGGGTGAAGGAGAACGGCTGCTTTCACTGGTTCTCCATGGTACAGATCGCATTTCATAACTGCCTCAAGGTGCCTTTGTGCCTTCATTCTGGATCTCATTAGTTTGCTTGTGCATGTGATCAGGGTAACCTATGAGCTGGCAGCTGAACAAGTCTCCCTCCCCCACCCACCTCTTGCCTTCTGCTCGGGTGTCTTGAAAGAACATGGCTGAATGATGTGATGGAATCTTCTATCTCGTTCCTTTACGTTGACTGGATGACTCACACAATTGACAAAACACATATGCAGTCATTCATCGGCTTCAAGTCTGCGGCATTCAAGAGTCTTCCAGGTATGGGGAAAAGATTATTCTAGCACTGGGAGGAAAAAGCTTACAAATTGGTTTTTGTTGCCTCGGAAACAAACTGACGTGCCTGAGCTGTATTCATTCTGTAAATTTGCATTTGCTAGACAGGCCTGAAGATTATGCCTACCACACTCAACACTGAAAGCTAGAACGTGCGAGGTTGAGTATTATGGACAAACAGTATTGGGCCCTGGGTTGCAGGCCTGGGTAAAGGTAATTCATTTTTATGTTGTTTTTACTAAACTAGCCAGTTTCGTAAAACTGAAGAAATAGCCTGATCATCTAGGCACTGTTGAACGTGATTGGTAAGCAGAGCTGCAAGTTTCCTTCATTATATGGCACGCATGTTGAAGGCGGCTTTGCGGTCCTTTTCCAGGCAGAGGAAAGAAATAGCAGAACATGTTCTTCTGAACACCAGTTAGAAAAGACTAGGTTACCCATGTCACTTTGTGAATCGATGTTTGTATAAAGTTGGACTGAAACAGTAGTGGTGCGTCTATGACATATATTTACATTTTTTAAGATAAGCACGCTAGATTCTCATTGCCTATAGGCTGATTATGCTTTATTTGAAAAATACAAATTTTCTTTATATTCATGTATTTGAGGAAGTGTCTTATTGCTTCCTTCTTGAAACTTCAAAGTATTAGTCTGCTGCACGAAAAGTTATCAGGCAGGATACTAGTTAAACAATGGAGTGTTCTTCAGTTGATAGTCAAACCCTTTGGAGAGTTAGGATTGACCATGCCAAAGGCTGCGTTAGCTATCTCCTGGATCCCCTACATGTAAATAAGCTCACAGTGCTTAGGAGTCATCTTAATTGTTGTTGTGAAACGCTATAGAAAAGCTGGGACTTTGCATTCTTTCAAGGGTAAAGCCAAGACCTGGCATCCTCTTTCTCCTTTACAAATTTCCTAGTGAATTCTGGATTTGGCAGCAATAATGTGAACCCCCATGACTACCAGTACGCTTGATGGCCAACCCTTTCCAGTTTCTGCCTTCGTCGTCTTAAGAAGTACTGTAGGTGGAGCTCAATTTTCTAAAGGTTAATCACCAGTTTACAGAGTCCTGTTCTTTATATTGGCTTGAGTACATTCACGCAAGATGTTTTCTTTCTGGAAGAATTCAAAGCAAGTGAATTACTAGAAGCTATGTCCAAGGCCCTTTGAATGAAAAGCCCCCTTCTTCCTGCTATTTTCACAATTTCTCCTGTAGCAAGAGTCCCATTGTATAATGCTGCATATTAGTCAATTGTATGCAGTAGCATGGAGAACCAAGACTCCTTTCATGTCTCTAGAACTACTTCGTAATATCAACTTGTTTCGGTATATTGTTTGCTGTTGGAAATGATGCAGTTTTAATGCTATAAATAACAGGTGTTACACCTACCTAACGCAGATACTCAATTTATCCACCTTTTTATGAATAAAGATTGCTTCTGTCCCACTAAGATTACATGCAGGTTACACCCAGATGCCTGCAACCAACACTTTACCTATTGATCTGTATTCTGCGCATTGTTTTTGCCCTGCTGTTAGTATGGATTATAGATGTGTGGCACATAACATAACTGTTGTATTTCTTTGAGCCTTGAAGTTGAGAGAAATAGTATGCCACTCTTGTGACCAAGGTGTGAAGAATTAAAATGTGCATATTTGCTTTCAAAAGAAAAGTTTGTGGGGAAAGAAATACTGCTTTGAAAACCAATCATAATGTCCACTGCATGCTTGCTTGTGGGTTCTTCTCACAACAGACACCCACTGATGTATTTATTTTTCTTGGTAGGTTCGGAGGTTTGCTATTGCATGTCCTGGTATTCCCATTAAATCTCATAGCCGGCTATCTCTAACTACAAGAACATGCAGTTTAGAAAGAGCAGTCATTGTGTATTGTGCTGAACTCCTCCAGGTCTTCTGGCACTACCACTTCTGTTATATCCAGCTCGTCTTGTATCCATAGAATGCAGGTGTTATGTACAGGCACACCCTTCTTCTATTCTACGGTTTGACCTAGAAACAGTCTCCTTGCTTGACAAAGGATGAAATACACAAACGATAGTTGATCTAAGGAGGGACGTTTTCTATGACGGGTTATCTGTTTGGTAACACGTTTTCAGTTTAATTTAGTTCCATTACAGCTGCATTTTCAGGTCCATGGTTCCTTCTCAGTCTCAGCACATCAGTCTAATAGAGTTGGATTGTAGGATAACACTACCCCTCGAGAGTGGTTTATGTCCTCTCTCTTCATTGTTGTTGAACTGTGGTTTGCCTGTAATGTTCCCTACAGTGGTGGGATTAAATATTGTGAAGGGGTTGGATAAGCTGTACCCCATTCGACTATTTTGCCATTAGCCCAATGGTGAACGTATGTCTTGTAAAGGTCATACAAACAACTTTGTTTTACTGTTTTTGTAAAACAGTTCGAGCTGCATTTATTCTAGTGCTTCACAGGAGAAAACCTCCGAGTTCAGTTTGTGTGAGCTACTTAGGTGGCTAATAGTGTTTTCTGATTCCATGGTTTATGGAGTTAATGGGGTTTAATTAAACCAGTAGTTTGTTTCCGAAGAATGGGCAGGATTCCTCTTGCAAAGTTTTGACAAAGTTTATTTCCAAATTGAAACTCCAGTATCTCATTATGTGATTTTCTTGGGCAGCTTTTGCTAACAATCCTCTTACTGTTTATGCTTTGCTTCAGTGGATGACCTGTGTGCTCTTTTTAGCAGAAGTTAAGGCATATGTGAAGATTGTATTTTGTTACAAAGTGACAAGTCCTATTCTGAACAGCAGGTTCGTGCTCTGCAAAGGAAACTGTAGTGATGATTCTGGCTTTGGTGGTCCCTTTGTTAGTTGAAACAATCCAAGATTGAAAGATGTTGACCGTTTGTGGTTTTGTAATAAAAAGGGGGTACTGTTTTCACTCTGAAGCGAAAGCTAGGGATTTTAGTAGGCATTGCAGATGAATAGTGGAATGATTTAAAGCAGCTGGCACCGTACAGTGAAATCAGCCTGTCCTCACTTTTACCTATTTAAAAAAAAAAAAAAGTTAGCAAAACACATTAGTGTCCTAAGTCGAATTTTGAGTGGATGAAGATGGTGGTTCTATTTTCTATGATGCGTCTTTTCCTAGATCTTCACATCACAACCCTCTGGATTTTTATTTATTTATATTCGCTAATGTATTGGTGACTTCTTGAACGCATCCTGCCTGTAAGTTCATTGGATACCTAATCTCTTTTTTAGGTTTAGCGTTCAAAGACTAAAATTTGTCTATTCCATCCTTGGTTGTAGTCTTTAAAACTCCAAGCAGCTTTTCTGTGTCCCTCTTCTCTTTGTAACTTGTCAAGGAACTGAACAAAGTAGCTCGGTGAGTCTTCCTTATTCTTCCCACGTCTTTGTGAATTGTGTATTTGGTGATGTCCCTCTTGGTATTGTTACTTTGAATTATTGCAGGTGCTGCTGGGATTACTAAACTAATTTTCAGTATGGCATTTTTAAAAGCTTGAGCTGCTCGCCATGCTTATTATTTAATCTTGGTTAAGTGTTCGAGCTGGGTATCCTTTTTTCGGTTCAGTACTTTCTATACCCTCTGGCTACTTTTTGTTTCAGACTTTTCAAATGGCCCCAGAGCTATTAAGGTATGGAGTAGCAGGCAAAAGAGCAGTCGAGACACTTCTCAAGAGGGCCCTGCCCTTGATCACTCCCCGCCAGGTCTCCACGTTTTCTGCTTACTTCTCTTTTTTGGCCTTGCTTAAAGACAGCCTCTTATTGTCATTTGTCAAAGACTTAACATTTGTTGGCTTCCTCATCTGTCTCATTTGCTTAGATCTTAGACAGTGGTTTTTATTTCCACATTCTG
Source organism: Pleurodeles waltl (assembly GCF_031143425.1). NCBI lineage: Eukaryota > Metazoa > Chordata > Amphibia > Caudata > Salamandridae > Pleurodeles > Pleurodeles waltl. The sequence continues at coordinate 1,608,100,155 of NC_090445.1, forward strand.
AGTTCGTCCCTCCCCTGCAGAATAGCATTTTTATGTTGCTTTCTGCTTGTTCACTTTTATTCTTTCACTGCTCCACACCATGAAGCTACTTTTTTTCCCCTTTTGTTTTCAGCATTCCTTGAAGTGCACTTGTTTTCTGGCTTCCTCGTGTACAGCTTTCACTTCACATCCCCCCCCATAAGCACACTGTTTTAACTCGTCCTTTACTTCCCATGCTTCTCCCCATCTATTTGGCTTTTGTTTATTCTTTTCAATTTTAATTAATTTCTCCATTGTATTGTCCTCCTTTCACCTGCTGCTCAATTGTATTTACTTCTCTACCACACTCTGCCTCTGCTCCACCACCACCACCCAAACACCCTCCACTGTTTTATTTTCCCATTATATTATTTTACTTGTTTGTTTAATTTTTTGGTAGATCACAGTAACTGCAGTTAGATCGTGGACAACTCTTGTCTTTGAAAAAATGCACTTTGGGGTGCTTTTAGGTCGAGCGGACAAACGCTTTGACCAGTTGTAAGTATTGTAGGCTTTTAACCACGCCCATCTCCCCCCCATCACTTTCACTTGTTCATGGGCTTGCCTTTCAAAAATCCTTTATCATTGGTAAATGCTTTATGTTTGGCCCTCCTTGGGGGCGGGGATGGGGTTTGTTACCGCCTTGCAGACTGACCCTGTTACATGGATAGTTGCACAATTGCTGATACGGTTGACTGTGAGTGAACTTCTTTTTCCACTTGTCTCTCCTTCGCGCATATGCACTTGGAGGCCATGGCGCTTTGAATTGGCTCACTTTTGTCAACTAATGTTTTACTTTTACTTTTCAATTTATGTGGCAAGAAAAGTCCAATTAGGAATTTACAATGCCAATAGCTCTAACTGGAGAAAATGCGAGACCAATTGCATTGCAAATGCTTGTTTATATTGTATTTAATTTAATGGTCAATGGTAAGTGTCTGCATTCTTGAAGCAGTAAATAAAGAAAAATAAAAAAGCAAAATGGCTGGTTCATTACAACACACATGGGCACACGTTCGTCATCACATTGGTGGCACTGTGGCTTCAACATTCGTGTGCATGCATTGACGCGTGTATGCATCCTTGCTTTATGTCCCTGATGTTCAGCATCAACACTGATGATTATTTTATTTTTAAACTTTTTCGGCAATGTTTTACAGCTTTGGCAAAAGCATTGACAATGCCATAAGGTTTCTTTGACTGCCAAAGGGAAAGACCCCATCTACTTCATCTTCCTCATGTTCTTAGATATGATGGTCGTCGCCTTAGACTTGGGTGACTCCATTCTGTATCCTGATCGCTTTTTGGGTCACAGTTCTGACTTCTTTGTTTCCCTGCGTTTTTTTCAAGACTTTCTGAACTGCAGTACTGGAACCAAACTTCAAGCTGAACTCCAGCATTCTCTGTTGGATGGCTTGTCATCTGTAATGCTTGACAAAGATGATCCATTCCTCCGTACCTTTATTCCACAATATGTAGCTGAAGATGCTCAGACTCAAAGGCCTTTTATGCAGCACAATCCAGGGCCTACTGAGTTTTGTCTGAGTGAGGCAATCCAGTTGACTTGTGAATTGTGTTGCATCCGTAGAGCAGACCTAACTTGGAGCTGCTTCAACTTATTATTTTCTGTTCTCACTGAGACTGTGTGTGTAAAGTAGGGAGGTTTCTGGTTAAGATGATGTCGGTGTGGGTGTTGGAGCAGCATCCTTCCCATGTTACCCGTTAACTATACCGAGGTGCAGTCTTGAGGGAACAGGATCCAGGTTGCTTGTGTTAGTATTTAGTGTTTCAGCCCTTCGTGGGATTGGCTTGAGTCGATGTCTTGGTTAGGAAGACACAAGCCTCCTTCACTTTCACTGTTAGCAGCCTTTAAGTGCACATTTCTGGGCCTCTCACAATGATTGTTGCTTGTAGGAGGCTGGCCTGGCTTGTAGTTGGTACCAGGGGGTACTTACACTCTGTAACAGGTCCAGTTATCCCTTATTAGTGTAGAAGAGGTGTTTCTAGCAGCTTAGGCTGATAGAAGGTAGCTATAGCAGAGCAGCTTAGGCTGAACTAGGAGACCTGCAAAGCTCCTACTATACCACTCGTGTCATATGCACAATATCATAAGAAAACACAATACACAGATATACTAAAAATAAAGGTACTTTATTTTTATGTCAATATGCCAAAGTATCTCAGTGAGTACCCTCAGTATGAGGATGCCAAATATACACAAGATATATGTACACCATACCAAAAATATGCAGTAATAGCAAAAGGAAGTAATGCAAGCAGTGTAAAGCAGAGCCTCAGTGAGACAGTTAGTCATCACACAGGGAACACATACAGGGCACACTAATGAGCACTGGGGCCCTGGCTGGCAGGGTCCCAGTGACACATACACTAAAACAACATATATACGGTCAAATATGGGGGTAACATGCCAGGCAAGATGGTACTTTCCTACATTGCTTTGAAAGGCTGCATGCACATTTTTTTTCTGGGAGACTGATTGGAATCTATCGTTCTGTAAAGCGCGAATATGCGGGATTCTTTTTCTTTAGATGAAACCATAATGTGTTTTAAGTAAAATAGACTACACTACTAACCGGTTTTCCAGTGGTGCTAGTTCTCCTTCAGTGAAAATTCCCATGCTTTGTTTTCTAGTTGTCTCTCCCAGGTCTTACTGCCTGTAGGTTCTCATCTGTTTTGTGTGAATTATGAATGCACAAGACCAGGACCGATACCTGCTTGCCTTGCTGACAGTGTAGGTTCCATTAATGAAATATGCATATCTTCTTTGCTGTCTTCAGTAACTTGCAGGTTCTATTGCCTTCAATCCAGTAGTTTACTTTCTTCTATCACTATGTTTTTTAGTCCTGCCACATGAGATGCCATTAAAGAAAAGTTGGTCAGAAATTGAAATGTCCTTAAAGTTACACCTATTTTGGTTAATTTTTAATGTTTTTTTTATTATTTTTTTTATTTTTAAGTACATGAATAATTACAATGAAGCAACGGACATCCCACCCTCACAAGATCTCTGCTACAAACTCAACACATACTTCCACCACAAAATCAAGACCATCTACTACAACTTCAGCGAGGACAAACTACGTGCAGAACTCCTTCCACCAGAACCAGACACCAAAAAAACAACAATCACCAACTGGACCCCACTCACCACCGAAGATACACTGCAGACAATGAGGACCATATAGTCCTAGGCCCCCACGGACCCCTGCCCCCTCCACACTTTCAACAGAGCTGCTGAAACCATCGCCCCCAAGCTCTGCCTCACCATCAACCGCTCCCTAGAAGACACCTCCTGACCCCAATGACTGGAAACACGCTGAGATCAACCCTCTCCTTAAGAAACCCTTGGTGGACCCCGCCGACCTCAAGAACTACAGGCCCATCTCCCGGCTCCCTTTTCCAGCGAAAGTCATCCAGAAAGCCATCAACGCCAACTCGCCACTTTCATCAAAGTCCACAACATCCTCAATGCCTCCCAATCTGGCTTCAGAAAAAAACACAGCACCAAAACAGCTCTCCTAGACGCAACGGACAACATCTGCTCTCTGCTGGACAAGGGAGAGACTGTGGCCCTCATACTGCTTGACCTCTCGGTGGCCTTCAACAGTTTCCCACCACACCCAGATACTCAGACTTCACGAGGCTGGGATTAGAGTCCAGGCCCTCGACTGGATCCGATGTTTCCACTCCGGCAGAACTCAACGAGTAAGACCTCCCCTCCCCCCTTCCTCTTGGACCCCACACCTACCACCTGCGGAGTTTCTTAAGGATCCTCCCTCAGCCCCAAGCTGTTTAAAATCTACATGGCCACAGTAGCCGCTAACGTCAAACTACGGACTCAACGTTGTCTCCTATGCTGGCGACTCCCAGCTCATCCTCTCCCTAACCAGCGAACCCAATACAGCCAGACACAACTTTTGCGAAGGCATGAGAGCAGTCGCCAACTGCATGAAAAGCAGCTGCCTACAACTCAACACAAACAAAACTGAAGTACTCATCATGGGCCCTCAACCCGGCGCGTAGAATGACTCCTGGTGGCCTCCCACCCTTGGAAACCCACTGACTTACCCCGCGAACTAAGCCTGCAACCTCTGAATCATCCTGGACTCCAAACTCAACATGGACCGCCAAATCAACTCCGTTACGTCCACCTGCTTCCGCACCCTCTGCCTCCTACGCAAGATATTGAAATAGATCCCCCTCGAACACCGAAAGACCGTCACACATGCCCTCGTTACCAGCAGTGTGGACTACAGCAACGTGCTCTGTGCTGGAATCAGCAAACTCACCCGCAAACTACAGAACATCCAGAACGCCACCGTCGGATTTGTCCTTAACCTACCTCAACACTGTCACATCTCTCAGCACCTGCACACACTACACTGGCTCCCCATAGAGAAAAGGTTCACCTTCAAGATCATCACCCACGCACACAAAGCCATTCACAACACCGGACCAGCCTACCTAAACAGGCAACTCAATTTCCACATACCCCACAGGACCCTACGCTCAGCCCAGCTCTCTCTCGCCGAAGTACCCCGCATCAGAAAAACAAGAACAGTGGGACGCTCATTCTCCTAACTCACCGCCACATCCTGGAACACCCTACCGCTCCACCTCAGATAGACTACACCCCTCCTCAACTTCACAAAAGAGCTGGAATCATGGATATTACATGAACCACTGCACTGATCGACGCTCCACGCCCCCTTCCCTCCTCCCCCTACCCCCTCAGCGCCTTGAGACCCTCACGGATGAGTAGTACGCTTAACAAACACTGATTGTAAAGAAACAGAAAAAAATATGGATTTGTAACTCAGGCTTGCAAAAAGCCTAATGTTAACTCTTTTCTGCCCGTTTTGTCATTTCTTCAACGTTGAAATAATGAGTTACTTGATCTTAACATTGCCATTTAGTTCATGGTATGAAGACAGGAGAAATGTGTGGTCTTCAGCTTGGTGGCGATTTAGATTTAACTGAATACTAAGTTGTTTAAGGAGGTCTTTCAGTCTGTCTGCCCCACCATGTGCTCAGTATAATTAAGGTTTGCTGTTCTCTTTAATATAATTGTTTCTTTGTTGTTTGTTTAGGTTTGTACATATATAAATAACACTTAAAGTAATCTAGACATAACCTGCAATGCAGCTAAGTCTATGGAAATCTCAATGCTGAGCTAGTTGTTACCAGCTTGCAGTCCTTTTTGCTAACATGGCGGTTGTAATGGGGCATAGTTAGGCTGTGATGTAAAAGAGGTATTATATGTAAGTGGGCGTACATTGGTTAATGTGACTTATTAAACTTTTCACTGTGGCAAAATACTGCCTTTAACAATAATACATTGGTAAGAAATGTCTTACCTCTTTTTGCAAGTGTGTACTTAAGTGCCTACACATATCTCCCCCTCTCCCCCAAATGTTTGTGAGACTGATGTGGTGAAAATTGGTTGGTGTGATTGAGTCAGTGTGACTGAATTCATTGTGTTCGGTAGGAAGCCATGCATTGCTGCGTATGTTATTACTTAAAGGTGGATAAACAGTATTTTCTGTGGATTATTTTGATGCAAATGTAAAAGATAACTGGGCATCCAAAGAGTCAGTTTGCATTTTGTATTCTCTGACATGTACACTTAATCTGATTTTCCTTATTTATGAAAAAATATTCTGTAATGAAATGTTCAAAACTAATAGCTTCTCTTTTTACTTGGCTAGATTTGGCAAAATGTTCCTGTGAAAGTGAAACCTGTTTAGTGCCAAATTTGAAATTTCATTTGGAGGAATGTACACACAGATGTGTCTTTCCAACCACATTGTGATTTCCTGCAGTTTTGGTGGGTCAACAGAATTGTTTAAGGACCAGACAGTAACACTAGAGTCACGCATTTTGAATTAAGGAGTACTTGAAATATAAACTATGTATATATCTTGCTGCAAAGAGAAAGAGAAGACAAAAATAATGCAGGAATACTTTAGGGGGATATGCCCTGTCGTAAGGGTTAGGCACAGCTCTAGTCTTTGTTTAAAAACATTAAATAAATAAGACACAACAAATAATATCCCTTTGAAAATGCAGTCACTATTATTTTGGAAATATTCGAATGTGCTGCATGACCATGTTAATTGTTAGAGTATCTGGTTGGTAAGAGCACTCAAATCCTGATATTTTTTTAATTTTTTATAGTTAGGTGCCTGCTCATAGAGAAACCAGGTACGCAATCTATTAACAACATTGTGCAGTGTGTATGCTTTGTAGTCTATTGATTGCTTTTTTCCATGGCACTGCAGAGAAATTCTTCCCCCTACGCCTCTGAAATGTTGAGTGTTTGTCTTTGGTCAGCATGACTTTGATCTATAGAATTCCTCCTTGTAGGTTCTTGCAGTGAACTTGTGGAGCAGTGTCAGCTGAAATGGCTGCTGTTCACAGTTGACTGAAATGGTGGCTTTCTTCTCGCAAAGCTTAAAACCAGTAGAGGGAGCTAGATCATGTGACCTTTTCAATAGCTCATTTTGATTGAGCCTTTGCATTGAATTTATTTTCACTGTAAACAAACCCTGCTCAGCTCGATTCTGGACAAGAAAGCAGCACAGTAGCTGCAGAATCGTAGGTGTCTCTTGGTTTGTTGGCGTTGGATCCGACTGTCTTTCTTAGAACAGTAGCAGTCCATTTACAGTGTAAGCTCCACGAACAGGCAAATGCTGCCGATCATCCTTGTTATGTTTAATTTGAGTGAGGGTATACCAGGCAGGTAATGGGCTCAATTTTCCAGAAAATTCCTAAGGCATACTTGAGGTATCTGTTCTGAATTTGAGCCAGTTCTTTCTGCAGATTGAAAACGAGTTATCTTCCCTATCTGTTGCTTGTGGTCTGTATTAGGACGTTTATGGATTTTTTCCACAGATACCAACGTGAATTCTTTACAGTGGAGGTATCGTGGGGTTTGCAGGCCGCCTTTGAAGAGTCCCAACAAAATGTATTAATGTTAATTGTGTGCCTGAGTTGTAATGAGCAGTACTGTAATTCATTGCCACCCATCTGGAAGTAGCTGCAGTTTGGAATGCTTTTCACCGTTGGGTGGTTGAGCTCGCAGTGAATTCTAGCTCAGATAATTGCTTCCGTTGATGGTGCAGTTGATTGGTTGTATTTTATTTTCTTTGCTACTCTGCAAATGCAGCATGGGCGAAATTGTGGACTAAAACTAGGATTAGTAGGATCAGACAACGGGGATTCTCAGCAGATGTGTGCCAATGGGTAAGGATTAATTCCATCGGGTGTCTTCCAGGGTGATTTCCGTTCTCTTGGCTCTGTGCATGTTTAATTGTGCTTTTCCTTCAATGTTTCTGAAAGATCGATTCTTCCTTCCTTACAGGTACTGATATTTCTTGTGAGTTACCTATTCTCCTGCACAGCACTCTTGACTAAGAAACCAACCTTTTTGCTTGAAGTGATGTGAGGGAGCGGCAATCCCAGGTATTGGTACACAAAACTGGAAGCGATTTAGAAGGCATGTGATGTTTATTTGGTATCCTCTGTGAAACAACATGTACTGTGCTACAGATTCTTTAAGTATTTTCTGAATGAAAACCTAGACTGAATTGCTACAGCTCGTGGATTTCAAAGTAAACAGCAAAATGTTCTTGTGACTGATCGGGGCTGACTGTGAAATGTAGCTTTGCTTGCGGTACTGCTCACTGACCCTTTTGTTCCATAGTTGTTGTTGGTATTTTGTGGGTGTTGTTGACCCATTCAGGTGTATTCAATTGAACTGAGTTTCCCTTAAGCAAGGCGTTATAGTTTGCCAGTGTCTAGCCTTTTCAAGGCTGCCGTACAGCTTTAACCACCAAGTTATCATTTTGAACTCAATAGCGCCAAAATAATGACCATCAACATATTGGTATGATGTGGAAATTTCTCCTCCTCTCGCTTGTACCATATTAAATCGACTCCAGCTGCCCACGAATTTCCTTCGAAGCACACTTCGTGTTTTAGAATGAAGTCAATGCTACTATTGTGACGTTGTTGAGAAACGTTTGAAGGATAGGGGAATCTAGGCGTTTTAATTAAGTAGTTGCTTGCCCTTTCTGATTTTGAATGCATCCCAGCTGGTTTCTTGTTACAGATGTTCCTACAAGAAGAGGCGCTTTCTCTCGAACTCTTAAATGTTCCTCCTAGTCGCAGTGAGTGAGTGTCTGGTGTTTAGTGAAATATAAATATGTCTTTGAATGTGTTTTTTTTTACCTCTTACAGATGTGCTTGATGGCTCAAGCAGCCACCAGACCTCGCAGGATAGGATTGCTTAAATATGTTTCTGCAAAAGACGTGGTTGATTTTGTGTGATGGCCAGGGTTTGGAAACCTTGGAAAAAAATATATAATTTCCTTCAAGGGAAAAAGCGGCAACTATCCCTCACATATCTGAACTTATTTTTTCTGGTTGGCTTTGCATCGTCATTAACATTAACCTGTGTTCAGATGTTAGGTGTTCATAAAAAATGTAACCTATAATTAAATCTCAAGCATGATCGGTGCAGTAGATCTTTTTGTGGGCGAGTGCTCTCCTCGATTCCAGTAGACGTGCCACCTGGTTTAACAGCTACCTTTCTTCAGGCATGGGATCTGTGGTCCCGGTGCTTTGGTGCATTGTTTGTCGGTAGCTCCTGTTTGGAGTCTGCATTGAGAGCCCAGCTGCCTCTCTAGAGCTCCTCCAATCGGAGCTCTCGGAGCCGGCTTGTTGTTGTGTGAAATGGCTGCAGCTTGGTGAGAGCAGTGAACGGTCTCCAGTGAGCATGCTCACTCAGTAGAGGGAGCTTTTGTCACATGAGCAGAGCTACTGAATCTCTATTGACGGGCTCTGGAATATTCAACTCTAGGAAGCTTCCTCAAGAGGAAACGACAGCTGCATGTCAGGCAGGTACAGTGGCTCCTTGTGTCCACAGCCCACATTCCATCTGTCATTAACGGGATTTTATTAAGGTTCAGATAATATGCATTATAATGCCAGATGAGAGAAAAGGGAAGAAGCAGTAGGAAACAAACTATTAATCAGACACTGCGACTACAGTGCAAGAAAGTTGTATTCTCTTCTTGCGTTTTAGAACAGTTTAGAGTAGCTGCAAACCTCCTACGAGTAAGATTGAGCTGGGCCGAGACTGTGATGTTTCAGCCTCTGTTTTGGTAGCTCTCTTTGGTATGTGTGTACTGCATCTAAGGTTTAGTAAAGTCACTTTTTCCAGAAGATAATGTAACAAATACTGCAACCTCTGTCCAGACGCCCCCATTATAGCACATATTTCACACTGGTTTAAAGGTCTTCCTTTTAGACTTGCAGCTGACACTTTTTTTAGTGTGGCAGTTTTAGTGAGGATGAAGCCTCCTTGTAAATGCCCTTCAAGTGGATGATCTAAAGATTAATATAAAAAAAGCTTTCCTGTTCTTTACTGTCCTTCCAGTGTGGCGCTCTTTGCCTGTCACTGAAGGAAAGGTGTAGTATTGGATTGTGCTTTGTTTCTTTGGGATTGTAGTCGCTTATTTTACAATTATTTTTGTTAACGTTTTCTCAGGCTATATATATATATAGCAAGCAGTCTTTTATGATCGATAAAAGATGGCCAATGAGGTTTCTGGTTGTTTCTTTTTAGCTAGGCCTGTGGTTATGGGTACAGGGTTGTGTGTTCATCCTCGGGCCTATTCATTACTTATCCAGCAGAGATTATGTATTACAAGAATTCAGTAGCATGTCAGTGCTTTTTTCCATTTGAAGTCTCAATGATTTGCATTCTGTTGACGTTTAAGGTTATTGCATTATGTGAAAGTTGACAGAAGAAGTAATCTACCAGAAAATATACTAATATCATGGTTGTAACTTTAAATATTTAGTTTGTGTGGTAGGAAAATTACTTCTACGTGTTTGGTGGCATGAATGATAACTTGGTTGGATTGACAAATACGATGTTCAGATCGTGCATATGCTTCCCTTCCTAACTGTTGATGGTACCTTCTTATGGTCGTTCGAATATTTAAATTTGCCCCTTTGCCTCATTTCTCTTTCTATAATTCGTTGCTAGAAAATGTGTAATGGGAAACATTGTTTTAATCTTTAGTGTACTTAAAATATTTCTAAGTTTGTATTTGACGTGTAGCCTAAAAGTGTTAATTTGGGCAAACTTAAAATGTAAGAGTTAATTCGAAAGAATCATGTGAAGTCAAGGGGGTTTGCCCACTGATACTAAACCTTCAGTTAAAAACCCGCAACCGTTTCTGTGAATAAATGTCTTATATTTGCAGTAATCCTATTTTATCCATGCTCGAGTGTTACTGGCCATACATAGCTGTATAATTCAAAAAGATTATTGTTGAAAACATTTGTTTATGGAGCTTCTCGTTGTTCTGACATGATCCCCAAAAATACAAAGCCGCTGTATTCTCTCCCCCACTCCCAAACCCAGTAATATTTCTTGAAGGCTTTTCTAGGGGTGAAGGGGGTGAAACTTAAGGACTATTGGTCGGACAATTAGACTGAACGTGTGATTGTGTAAAATTGCAAATAATTTTCAAGCTGGGCCGCCTGGCTCTTGATTTTAAAGCTTAGGTGTCGGCTTTGTCTTCTGCGTGAGAGCAAGAAGTGAAGCCCTGCCTTTGACAGTTGGTTGTGCGTGGGAGATGCAAGCTCCTGGTTGCACAGTCGCTCTGCCTCTGTTGGTTGTTCTTCTTGAGTTATTAGCAGTGGGGGAGGGGAATTGAGCCTCAGCAATGCAGGCACACATGCTAGGACAGTCTAGCTGGATGAGGCAGCTTGCAGACAGCCACTCAGTACAAATGAAGAACATTTATCAACAAGCAGAAAACAAAGAAACCATCTCTGTGTTTAAAATCCATTGGATCGTTCCTGCAGTTTTAACCAGTTTTCTTGTAGCTTATTTTACTTGTTGGAGTGGAGCTGGAACGACAAAGGACAGTCGCGGGTTATGCAATAGTGCCTGACGATATCATGCTTGTTCGGGCTAGAGATTAGTAGAGAGGCCATCGCCAGATTCTGTCGTGTAAACTCCGCCTCTAAAAGCTGTAGAGCTTTCTACTGCAGCACATGGCAGAAGTGGTCAGAAATGTTCTCAGGAAACAGAGGTGGTGGATAAGCATTTTCAAAAGTGAATTTGTCTTTCCACATATATCCGAGGCACAGTTAAAATTTCTGTTCTCTGCATTGCCATGCTCTTTTGTGTGGTTCTAAAAATGAGCCACGAGAAGCATGTGTCTTTTGTGTTCAGGTCACTCGCTGGCCAACAGTTCGAGTACTTAGGGAAGAACATGATTGTTTGCATTCACATGGAGCGCCTTTTAAGAACTGTTTGAATTTGTATATCCACGAAATTGAATTTGCTGCTGTTCTGTTTTGGATCTGGCTGTGTTTGTCTAATGCTTCCAGTAAGTCATGAAATCTGGTGGATTGGTGCACTCCTGTAAGAAGCACACGGTTTGAAATAGCACTTCCTCTTTTGCTATCGGGGAGATGTCAGGTCGGCGTTTGCCTATGAACAATGCAGTTATGAAATGGCGTGACTGATGAAGCTGAGCATGCTCGGGAGCAGCCTGTAGTGGGAGGTGATCAGAGAAAGATGATCTAATTCAGCAGGTTTGTTGGGAGAGTCGGAAAGGGAGGCCACGCAGACAACACGCCGCAGAGGCCTAGAAGAACCAGTGGATCTGGAACCAGGGCACTTGCACTGTAGACGGGTTGAAGAAGGCTTTTGGCAGATTTCCTTTTGGAAATAATTTATAATCATATCCTATTTTCCAATCGCATTTTTTCGACAGCAGACCTGACCGAGATATGTTTTTTTTTCTCCATTGTCTTTCGATTTCACAACGGTATAGGGCTTGTAGGTGATGGGACAAGAATACTTCACACCCTTTAAAAAATAAAACAAAAGGAGCATGATTTTTTTATTACTTTATTTCGTCCTAGCACTTGACATTCAAATACTTACACATGTAATGCCATTTGCTTTGGATTATTAATGAGTCCTCAACATCCGTGGTCACAGCTGCCTGCTTCACCAACGTATTTTTATCTGGGTGCCTGCGCCATTTTATTGAAAGCCTAATGTCTTTTTATCAACTTGCAAAGAATATTCACACCATCTGTGCTTTTGATTTACTGTTCTAGCCTTAGCTGGAAGTTCGTAAGTGCTAAAACCTGACTTTGCATAATGTATGCATGCTATTTTAAGGTTTATTTTCTGGATCTGTGTGTCATTACTGGAGACTTTTCAGCTCTTAGATTTCTGTTATGTTTGTGATGGTGATTAGATAACCATTAAATCAACTTTTTGTTAAGTTTATATGATGCTCAAAGCTTCTATTTGGTTGTTTTCTGGTTCGTTGCTCCAAACAGTAAACAGACAACGTGCTATCTTATTTTCGCATTTTCCCTTGATTTGTGATAGTCTTCTGGATTATAGGCATGATATACCTACTAGCTTGATTAACTATGAGTAAAGTAGACAAGTAACTTTCTAATGCATTCATGTTTTGCGTGTTCATTCTACTGAGGCCCTTTTGAGGACTTCATCCTACTAGAGTTGCAGCAGGACAGTGCGCTTGGCCTTTGGGTACCTCATGCAGAAAAAACAACGCTCTATCAATACAACTTCTTCGGCCTCAACTTGTTGGCTCCCAGACGTTTTGAAAAGTAGAGTCTCTGTAGAGATATCGTATTTTTGCTTGACAGGGTTTTTACCTTTTACCCTTTTTATTTCCACAATAATGTATCTGGCCAGCAAAAGATGCATACAGTCAGCATTGCGCCTTTTATATTGAAACAAACAAACAACATCCCAATGAGGTTACTCCATTCGTCCCCCACCCCCCCCCCAGCCAGTCATCATCATAGATAATCCAATTGCACCGTCAATGCTTATCAGAAAACCAACATATTTTTATGAAGCACTGAATTTAAACAAGGAGTATAGCCCTGAATCGATTGACTATCTCCAGAGCCCATAGTCAACTGTGAAAGCTTCAAACATACATACAATATTAGGATTAGAATAACACATCAAGAATAGCCATGGGGAAATCTAAAGTGGTTTGTCGTCCTTAGTCTGGGATTTATATTTCTCTACAAGGACATCCAGTGTTTGGCCTCGTGTAGATGTCGACTCTCCTAAGCAAGCCAGGAAAGCATACCTCTGTTCCATGTTACAAGAAAGGGGCTGGATTGAGTCTTCCAATTACTCATAACAGTCCGTCTGGCCAAAGGCAATGCCACATCTAACAATTTTACTAGATGATCTCTCAAGTCCTGGGGCGTAGAAAGAGACCCAAAATAACAGTCTGTAATGAGTTACTTATTTTTCAATTCGTTACATGAGAGTCTCTACCACTGGAGTAGAGTATGTGACAATAACTATAGGACCATAACATATGTGCTAGATCAGTCTTCAGAACTTGGCAGAGAGGATCCTTAGGGCCAGTTCCAGCTAGATTCTACTAATCCGATTAGGCGTTAGGTATGCGCCATTTAGCATATTAAACAAGTTGGTGATAGTATGCACTGATATATCATTATCCGCTGCCATTCACAATCCTGTAGAGGGCATGTAAGATCAATGTACCACAATGTACGCTATAAGGTTTCGGATAAATACCAGTGTTAAGCATAGGCTTCACAGAACAAGCAAATCAATTTACTGCCTATCTCCATAGTATCTAACAGTTGCATTACCTCACACGTGGGAGGCTCTGATATGAAATGTCATTGTGTGTGCCCCTGATGCGGCTACATGTAAGAAATTGTCCTCGTATAATGGTATATTCTGCAATTAATATTGAGAAACAGTAAGCTCGGAATCACTAAACACTTTCTAACTGTGTTAAGATCCAGAAGGGACAAAGAACGAAGTTGGTGAGCACATAGCTCATCTCTCTTTATTTGGAAAACCTAGAAATGGCATTGCTGGGGCTTACGGAGTAAGAGACTTAGTAATTCTGCAAGTACGATGTAGGCAGGACAGAGCTGTATTAAGCAAAGTCGGATTGGGAATCCGGGGGTGCCAGCCAGGGAATGATAAATGGTGTAGTCGAGTTATGACCGAACAGCCAACAGGCTACCAATTGTAACTGCGCTGCAAAATAGTTACCTTCAGAATCCGAGGCCAAGCTCTCCAGCTTCCATGGGTAGTTTTAATGTGGAAAGGACGAGCCTACGACAGCCCTCAGCCCAGATCATACCACCAAGAATCTGGTCAGTGTCCTGGAAGGATGATGGGGAGGGTTGTAAAATTCTAAAGTAGACCTGGAAGAATTTTCACCTTCATAAACTCGACTCTGCTAACTATAGAGAGCGGCAGCAAATGCCAAAGTGCAGCTTGTGTGCAAAGTGATCAGGCTGCTCTTCCCAGGTTTCCACCTTGTAGGTCATTGAGTCTGGTGGAGAACATTTATACTCCGATAACGAACCAGTCATGTTTACATATAGTAGTGTGCCTTTGTACTTGGAGGCTGACCCCTGTGAGGACGCTTTTCTCAAGTCCTTTGGAACTCCAATACTGGAATGATATGACAAGCTGAACTCCAGCAGTATCTGTAGGATCTATTTTTGTATTCTGTAATGTTTGACGAAGATGATGCATCCCTCCACACCTTTATTTCACAATATGTAGCTGAAGATGCTCGGACTCAGTAGGCTCTCGATTGTGCTGCAGGAAAAGGCCTTTGAGTTTGGCATGAGTAGGTGAATCCAGGTGTCTTGTGGATTGTTTCTTTCGTAGAGCAAAGCGCTGCTAATAGCACTTCCTTCCTAGTAAACGATTCATAAAAATGATTTCACTTGGTTGCTGCCTCTACTGGGCATGCACCAGAACTGAAGCTGCACCCACAGTGAAACTGTAAACGTGTTGCTGAGAATCGCGTTGTAGGCCTGAAGTGAGGATCTGCAAGGAAATGCAGCCCAGTTCAGACCAATCCGGAGGCGGTGTGCTCTGGAATTTCCATACACCTGGTATGTAGCCCCAGCCATTCTGTCTGTCGAGCTTGAGCCTGTGTGGAAGGTGGTTTTGGAGGGAATGTCCTGAGAGCAGCCAGCCTGCGTCATCCCTTACGTTTAGCTGCTTCCTCCTTTCTGCTCTCACCGATGCTATGTGTGTAAAGAAGCGGTGTTTGATGTTGAGAGGCTGTCGATGTGGCTGTTTGGGCAGCCTAGGTACCTATTTTAGTGTCTTTGTCTTTAGTGTTGAAGGGCCTTGTGGGGGCTTTTGAGTTATGGCTTGGTTAGTTAAATATAAGACTCCTTTGTCACTGCCTTCATTAATTTTTCCGCCTCTCATAATGGATTATTGCATTGAAAGGCTACATGCATGTTTTTCCTGGACACAGATATGAGTGTCTCGCTGTCTTTTAAAACACGAACGCACAGAATGCTTTTTCAAATGAAATGATCCCTTATATTTTTATGTAAAATAGGAGGCACTTATAACCACTTTTCTAATATAGGTTACCTTCCAGCTCGTTCTCTTCCAGTGAGCACTCTGATGCCTTGCTTTCCATCTGTAAGTGCCACGTCCCACAGATCGTGCTGTGCTCCACTGGTGAAACCATATACGTTTCTCCTTTGTTTTGTGTGAACGGTATATACAAAAGATCTGGATAGATATCCACTGGCCGTGCTGAGAATTTAGGTTCCATAAATGCCATATCCATATCTTCTCTTATGTCGTATGTAAGTTAACTGTGGTCATCTTATTACCTTTGATCCAGTAGTTCTTTAATAGTTTCTCTTACCATGACGTTTTAGCCCATGCCATGTGGAACACCATTAACAAAGGAAAGCTGTTGTGAAATTGGAATGTTCTAAAACAAAGTTGCTTCTATTTTTGGTTCATTTGAGTTTTTTTTTAAAAAAGTAATTGGATAGTTGGAAAAAAGTACGTTTGTGAATTGGGCTTATGAAAAGATTGTTAACTCTTTCTTGCGTTGTTTTCTTTAATTCTTTAGTACTGAGATAATACTGGGTTGAGACCCAAACTTGGCATTTGAATTAATGGTGTGGAAACTGTATAAATGGGTGCTTGTCCGCTAACTGGCGAACTATATTTTGTAAGTACTAAAAACTAAATTGTTTGAGGAGGCCTTTCAGTCTCGGCCCCATCATGAATTCAGTGAATTTAAGGTTTTTTGCTGTCTTTTTGATATTTTAATTGGTTTGTAAAAAAATACAAACCTAAAACAATATAGAACTTTTCTAAAATGCAGCTAAGTTTCTGGGAAAGTGTACTCTGAGCCTTTTGCTTTCTATTCTGCAATCCTTTTTGCTACCAGATCAGTTGTAATGGGCCTGAATACGCTGTGGTTTAGGAGAGGTATATGTAAGCACAGTACATTGATGAATGGAATACAAATATTTATATAGTGCACCTTTTTAACCTGCTTGTAGCATATTCACAATATTCAAAAAGATGTACACCTTTTTCAACTCCATTTGCACATGAGCATTCACAGACCTTTCTGTTTTGTGTTTCTACACCCTAGTGATTGCAAGACTGACGTGGTCTAAAGGGGTTGGTGTAGATGAGTCAGTGTAACTGAACTAATTTCGTTCAATGTGAAGCCATGCATTGTTGTGTGTATCTATGTTAGTACATAAAGGTACATAAGCAATATTATCTATTGGTGGTTTTGATATCATTAAGCAGAGTACCTGGGCACCCAAAAAGTCAGGCTTCGTTGTGCGTTCTGAAGGGAACGCTTCAAATCCTCTTTCCCTTTGCTTTTAAGGAAGCATGCATAAGACACCCTTTTATATATAATCAATACTGTATCGTGGTGGACTACGTTTTAAATGCAATTACAATTATGTGCTCACCATACTTCCATTAAATGAAAACTTTAGCTTCTCTCTGTCTGTGGCCAGATTTAAGCAAATGTTACTATGAAAGTTAAAAAGGTCGAGTGCCAAGTTTCCTTTTAATTTTGGACTCTTTTTTGCAATATTTCTTAACCCCGTTGTTGGTCTTCTTGCTGTTTTGATTAATCAACAGATATACTTTGTAGTAGGAAACCGAACAAAAACCTAGAATACTCTGACGGGAAATGCCCATTATGAAAAACCTTGGAGTAGCAAGCAGGCACTCGTCCGATCTCTATTCCTTCATTAATAACTCGCTGTTTGTATGGAAATATACAGAAGAACTTAAAAAAATAACTTCTGGCTTCTTTAAGAATTGTTATCCATTATCTACAGAGTTTGCTGGAGTCGATGATTAGTAATGGTTCACCAACCAAATCATTTTGAAAAAAGTAGACCTCTTTGTTGCTCGCTGGTGATATTGAATTTTAAATATGCATAATTTAATGTACACAGGTTTTTATTGTAAGGGGTTCAGTAATAAAGAACCAACGTAAGAAAACTACTGTCGGGAATCAGTCTGTTGTGTTCATGCCTTGCATTCTAGTCGCTGCTTTTTCAAGGCACTGCAGAGAAGTCCATCAGCTCCTTGTCTGAAATGTTGTATACTTGTCTTTGGCCAGAGTCTTCATGATGTAAGGTACTATTCAATGTTAAGGTCTTGCAATGAACTTGTGGAGCATTGCCAGTCTGCCCTTTTCCTCTTCATCATAAAATGGCTGCTTCTCACAGCAGACTGAAATGGTGGCTTTCTCTATTCCATGCAGGTCTTGTCTGGTATAGTTAAGACCAGCAGGGGGAGCTAGATTATTTCCACTTTTTAGTAGCTCATTTTATTTGAGTCTCTAGTAGGATTGCGTTGAATATATCTTGCAATGTAAACAACACCGGTACAGCTTCATTATGGACAAGAGAGCAGTCTCTTTCGTGCTAGTACTACTTCAGTTGCTGCAGATTCCTAGATGTTTTCTTGAGTTGTTAGTATTGTATATCAGGCAAATGCTGCCGACAATTAAACGGGGATGCAGGTCATCTCTGACGACCTTTTAGTAAGGATGTTCATTTTCTATGTAGATGATTGTTATTTATGTAAGATAAATATATGCAACACTGCCCTTCCAGTGGCAGAGCAAGGAAAGACGAGTGAGATCTGTGCTAATACCACACCCCCATCATATTTGGGAAAGGTTTCACTCGTACGGTTTTTTTGTGGGTCTCCAAAACTAAAATGGACAGAATTCCCCTTGTCAGTCACTGGATTCGCAGGAACTGAAAGTCTGTCGCAAGAGCCACGTCTGGTCTCTTAATTGCTTGTTATATGTAACCTGAGATAGAGCATACCTGTCGGCAACAGGCTACTTTATTTGGAGGGAATTCATACGACATACGTGTTTTTATTTGTCGCAAATTTTGAACAATTCCTCCTGTAGATTCAGGGCATAGTATGTGCTCCTGTGTAGGTTGTGGTCATAATGTGGACATATTGTGTGTTTTTTTTTTTTTAGGATAGATTTGAAAGAATCCCAATAAAATTTATTCATTAATATTGTTTCTGAATTGTAATGAACAGATGCCACTGTAATTCATTGTTACCCATCTCGAATTGGCTGCGATTTCTGGTGCAGAGAATTGCTTCTGTTGATGCAGCTGTGTGTTGGATTGACTGCATTTTATTATCTCTGCCACCGCGAGATACCGCATGGGTGATATTGCGGACTATAAAGCTTTGATTCACAGGAACAGACAAACAGATGTTTGTACTCAGTTACCAGGGTAAATGGCTTGATTCTATGGTGTCTTTGAGGGTGATGTTCTGTTCATCCTCCTGCATGCGTGTTCAGCTTTGATTTTCCTTGGCTGTTTCTTAAAGGCTGAGCCTTCCTCCCCTACCAATATGAGTAATTCTTGTGAATTAGTCTGCACTGCACTCTTCGCAAGAAAACCACATTTTAGGAGTTGCAATAATGTTGTGTGAGCAAATGTGTTGACATGTAAGGCATAAAGTGTAAGAACCTAGACTTTTAGCTAAAGTAAGGACAACTTGGACCTTGTGGTCCATGTTACTCTGGCGCACGTAAACCTAGCTGCTGTTTGTTGGGTCATCATAAAGACTCGTAGATTTTACAAACTGAGAAATTATTTCCCGTGACTGCCTTAGCAGAGTGTACCTTCTCAAGGACAGAGCAACAGCCCCAGCCTGAATAAATGTAACATTTCATGTACCGAGGGCAGATGCTGTGAATACGAGAACTCCCTGAATTAGAATAGTGAGAAAATCCTCGAATGTATTTCATTACCAATTGTTGCTCTTAGCTTTATTTCTATTTGGTATGAGCTTTTGAACTGTGTACTAATGTAGTAACTGTGTGAAGCTTTTGTCTATAGCCCTATAAAGGGGGTGATTTGTCTGTGGGGAGACCCTTCCCCACTCTGAAGGCTAAACATTGACCAGAGCTCTGCTGACTTTGCTGTACTTATTATTGAATGTAATGCCTATGATGGCCCTGCCTATGCATTTCTGTATTTTGATTATTTAAGTGAATCTCAAAAACAAGATTGTCTGTTCTTTACCAGAAATGATTTGACCTTCAGTACTCTTGCCACCTTACTTTCCAAAAGGAATGGGCCCGCAGGGAGCACTAACTTCCAGCAGGGATTGCAATGCTGCTGGTCCGGTGTAGGTGCAAAAGAAGGACATTTATGTACGAGTTTGCATCCGAGCAATGTGATGGAGCATAAACCCAGTTGTTGGCATACACGAAGTGGAGATGATTTATCAGGCATCTTTGCTCTGTGCATTTTGAAATTCAAAACAACCTTGCGTCCAGCTGCAGTTTTATTATCTAGTATTTTATGAATTAAAATATTGAGTGTATTGGGACAAGTACCTGAATTTCACTGTTATAAGTAAACGGTCTCGTGACCAGTTAAGGTTGACCTCGAATTGTGGTGACGATTTGTGCTGCTGCAGTATTTTGTTTTATGGTATCGCAGGCTGTTTCTGGATATTGATCCAGTGAGGTGTACAAAATGGAATTATTGCTGCCTCAAGGATGCCTTTTAGTTTGCCGATGTCGGACTTACTCGCGGCCTTCCTCACCAACTGACTATTTCGAACTCGATAGTAGTAATACGATCACTCAACGTATTGTCATGATGAGGAAATTCCGTCATCCTCCCTTTTCTGTTCTACTAAATAAAGCACAGCTATTTGCGTTTCTGAGCAGTAATAGGAAGCTAGATATTTGAGAACAAAGTTCACGCTGCGGCTGTGAAAATGTTGAGACATTGGAAGGATAGTGGAATCTAGGCGTTTTCATGCACTAGTTAGTTGTTTGCCATTCCATCTGGTTTCTAGCTACAAATGTTCATACAAGAAGAGGCATGTTCTCTGGAACTCTTAAATACCTTTCCCTAGTCCTAGCGAGAGCCTGCTGTATGGTGAAATGTAAATATGCCTTTAAATACTGTTCTGTGCCTCTTCTAGTTGTGCCTGATGGCTGAAGCACCAAAAGTCTTTTCCAGATAGTACTGATAAGTCTGTTTCTGCAAGAGATGTGATTGCATTTGTATGAGAGAGTTGGGAAATCTTATTAAAAAAAAATCTCTTCCTTCAGGGTTAAAAGCTGCAACTACTTCTCAAAGATGTAATCCTATTTTTTCTGGCTGACCACATCATCATTAATCTGTGTGCTGGTGTCGCGTTTTTATGAAAAAGAACGTGTAATTAACATTCAGAAACCTTCCTTGTCAAGAGTGTTCTCCACGATTCCAATGTAACATGCAACTTGTTTTAACAGGTACCCCTTCATCAGACAAAGGATTGGTTGAGCTCTTGGCGTTATGGTGCATTGTGCGTCAGTAGCTCAAGTTTGAAATCTGCATTGAAAGCCCAGCTGCCTCTGTACAGCTCCTCCAATCGGAGCTGTGTTAGCCAGCTGTCACCAGTTGTGGGTGTCCTGGCGCAAAGATAATTACAAATACTGGTGTTCCGTGTACCGTGTCCATGGGTCCTGTACAATACCTCTTTCTCTCTAGACTGCAAAAGGGTCTCCTTTTAGGTTTACGGTCAGGGCCACTGGAATGATGCGGCAAGGGAGCACCAAATTATGCAGCAGTAAAAGTCAAATTATGCGACATATTGTGGCATAAGTTTTTGATAGTACTACTTCATTATTTTGTAATTTCCACACATGTTAATACTTTCTATGCAAATTTTTCTCCTCATTAGCTGCAGTTTAACATCCAGATGCAGAGATATGCAAATGAAAGACGGCCAGTTAACCTTTTCAAAGGGCCTTCCACTGCGCATGAGCATATTGCCAAGTTTTTATTAACTTTTGCTCCGTTTGCACTAGAAACAATTTTTTGTTGTTGAAAATCTGCAGATTATCCAGCAGATAATGGATTATGTGACGAATACGGCAAATCTCTTATAATGCCAAAAAGGCTTTGGCTTAAGAATCGCATAATTCCAGTAGCCTGGTTTATGGTGAAATTACTTAATGTGGAAGTGACTTAGTCACTAGGAATCTTCCTTGTTAATGTCCTTCAAGCGGGTGATTTAAGATCTATATGTTCTGTTATCTGCCAGACTAAATACTAACCGTTCCAATGCGACTTTGTCCTAACTTCTACCTTAAAGAGAAGTTAGATTGTGCTTAGTTTGTAGGAGAAGGGGTCGCAGTTGCTTATTTCACTATGATTTTTAAAGAGTGTTCTGGCTACAGGGCACCTAGTTACCCACCTTCAGACCATGTCAGAGGACGGTAAATATAGTGGGCCGGCGTTTCTTGGTCGTTTAAAGGGTGCTAATGAAGCTTGATTGACTGTTTTCTGGTGGGGTGTGTGATGATACTCAGAATTTCTCCCTTGTCATCCAGCTGAGTCATTGGTTTAAGACTTGAACAGTGTTTTGAAGCCTTAAAACTTTTTGAGATCTCAACAAATTATGTATTGTTCTTGCAATTTACGAGTAGCAGATAGACGAAATCATATAGTACAACACTGTAGTGTACACAAAACAGACTAACCCAGTGCTTGAAATGGAAAAAATAAAGTGCAGGTACTCTGTGCTAGAGTACCTGTTTGTTTCTGAGAAGTGCCGGTACTCCCCAATTAAAAGTATTACGTTTTTCTTGAGATGTGCCGGTACTCTCCCGCTCAAAATAGAAAAGTGCCGGTACTCAGTACCGGACAGTACCGGCCCATTTAAAGCACTGGACTAACCCCTAAAACAATCTGATTGGTGTAACTCTTAGCATTCAGTCTGTGTGTTAGGTAAATTACTTACACGTTTCAGGAGGTTTGAAGATTCGTTCGGTTGGATTGCAGAATCTGGTATTTAGTTGGTGGAAGTACCTCCTTTTCATAAACAGGTGATACTACTTTTTATAGCCTTCCCAATATCTGTTTTGCCTATCTGTATTTACTTCTCTTCTCAGAATTAGGTAATGGATAATATGTGATCAAAATGTTTTTTTCAATTTCTTTAACGCACTGAAAAGATATCTGAGTTTTTGTATATTGTTTTGCTAACTGGTTGTTTTAGCAAAGGGACATAAAAAAGCTTTTTTTTATTTAATTTTTTTTATATATATATATATATATATATATATATATATATATATATATATATATAAAAAAAAAACACTAAAGATGTGAAGCCAAGGATTTGCTTCTGTATTACAGATTCTGAGCGTAAGCAGTAATAGGTAAAGCTAACATGCAAACCCGTAACTTCTCATGTAAGTTAACTGTTTGGGTTGGGTTCATGGTACATAACATTTCCATTACTTCATCTAATTTTCATGACACCCAAAATGCAAGGCTGAAGTCTTCTCGGACTGTGTTAGTGTATTGCCTTTATCAATAGAAAGGGAATGTAACATTCTATTTATTTTGTTGTTTCTTTCACTATAGCAGTGCATTATCCTTTGTTGTGTGATTTTTCTTTTTTGTTTTGTTTAACAACAAATAACTGGTATAGTTGTTTGAGTTGGTGAGGATGAAAAGCTAGGAGTCTTTCATTTGGACCAATCAATTTGCAGGATAAATCGCTGTGAAAGATGTGATGACTGCATGTTAATTTCAAAATTGAATCGTCAGATCTGCCTTAAAACTGCTGTCAAGAGAGTGAGCAAAGAAGTCCTGCTTTTGCTAGCCTCTGTGGGTGCCCGTACCCCAATAATTCACTGAACCCCAATATTTCAGTCACCCCAAAATGTACCTTTGTCTGCTTGGCTTCATTACCTTTGATCTAGTGATAAGATACACCTCCCTTCAGGAGATCAGGCCCAACAAAACTAGCATAGTAAATCAAGTAGTGACTGGGACCACTTAATAACAAATCTAGATTGATTAAACGTTTTATTACAATAATATTAAAAAACAACACACAATAATGAAGTAAAGTCATAAAGGTTCGCTACAGAACATAAAATCAGAAACCATTCAAAAGGTCTTGAGTCCTTACTGGCAAGTTCACAAAACACCAACAGCATCTCTAGTTGTGAAAATAAACTTCAAATAATCAGAATAAAAAGGCTAATTTCCAAAACCAAGTATTTTTATGCATATTGTATGTATAAGCAATGAGCAAAACTGCAGATTCAACATAGTGTGAGTTATAGCACATACTGGTAAATCAGAAGTGCGTTTGACATTTAAAAGACTATAAAACTAACCTATTACTAAGATAGTGGAAATCTACCACTAGCTACCACAGTAACAGCAGTCCGGAAATGTAAAATACAGTATGAAGTATTTTCAAACAAAAAATAATGACCCAGTGTGCTAGCAAGCCTGCACAGCACATTCACCAGGCGTGTCCTTCAGAATGCTACATCAGGAACATGATGGAAAGTTTCGTTCACAATACCTGTCTTCTAAGGAAAAATAATCAATTATGTCACATTGTGCAATGCTCTTCGAAAACTATCGGGATAGAAGACTTACAAGGGGGCATTGATTGGGAGGGGGAATGAGCAGGATGAAGAAAACACTAGAAACTGCACTATTTTGATAATAATGGTGGCTTCACAAAAATGTGGCATAACTAAACTACATTAATTATCACACTTCCCATCATTACTATATTATACTTTTTAGGTGCAACCTCATTAATTTATCAGTGAAGACGAGATTCACCATGGAAATCATTAGTATGCACAAATTATTTATTACCCAAAATTTCAGTTTTGAAAAAACTTTAAAACTGGTTCTTCATGTAAGATGCAGAGGCTTTTGGGGGCTTTTGGTTGCAGCCTTGCTCTGCCTCTATAGGGTGTTCATGTTATTTACAGTGGGGAATGGAATTAAGTCTCAGTAATACAGTCACACATGTTCGGACAGATTTACTGAATGAAGCAGGTTGAAGACAAACACCACTGTTCCTCAAGCTGAAACTTGAGGGGTTTCTAAGCAGCTGAATCAAAGAAATCAATGATGTGTTTGAAATCCTTTGGCTCACTTCTGTAGTTTTCAAGCAGTGTTTTCCTCTAGTTCTTATTAGTTTGTTTTTTGTTTGGTAGAGCTGGAAAATCAGAATAATGTATTTTTTTTTGCCATGCTGGGCTGACTGTCTTTAAGCAGGTGGCCCAGGAGATATTTTGTCGTTCAGAATCTATAAGACCTATCGGATGTCTAGGATGGTTGCCAAGCACACTAAAGTGAGCATGTTTTTAGAGTCTACTTTTGTCTATGTATATACATTTGAAGAGTTGTTAACCATCCTGTTGTCTAAATTCCTGTTTTCTGCATCTTTGTCTGCTGTTTACAAATGATCTTCTGAAAAATGAAGAGCAAATGCTTTTTGAAAGGTCACATTCTGGCTGACCGATGCGAAATTTAAGTGTTTAAGGAGACCATGAAGATTTTCATTCTCACTGTTCATTCTGTTCTGTTTGATTAACATGACACCCAATATAGGACTTGTTGTGGGTCTGGCCATGTTTACTTAATGCTTCCAACATGTTATGAAACATGGTACATTAATGCACACTTACAAGTACATGGTTTGAAATAGCACATTCTTTCTTGTTGTTGGGGAAAGATGTCAGGTCGGTGTTGGCCTTTAAAAAATGTAGTTATGAAATGACGTGACTGAAAAAACTGAACATGCTCAGGAGCAGCCTTTAGGGAAAGGCGATGAGAGAAACATGATCCAAGTCAGCAGATTTGGTGTGAGAACCAGGAAAGCAAGGGAAGGGCTGGATGCCTGGTAAAGCCAGAGCAGACATAGACGCAGAGATCTGCTAAAACCAGTGAATGTAAAACCAACGCACTTACACTAAAACATTTTGAAGGAACCTTTTGGCCAGTTTCTTTAGGGAACAGAATCTAGCATCGCATTCGGTTGTCTAAGCTAACGTCTTGTGCAGCAGGAATAAATGTGATATATCTTTTCTGTTTGTCTTTCATTTTCGAAACAGTTTAAGATTTTGAGGTGGTGGTGGTAAGAAGAAAACATTTAAAATATTTTAGCTAGTAAAAGCAACAGGATTGTTTTCATTATTCGCCTCCTCTTGCCAGCTAAAATATTGGAAAGGGCTATGAGTGAGGAAATCCTATCTTTCTTGTATTCAGACCATCTTCTTCAATCTTCGCAGTATGGATTCAGAGCACATTACTGTACGGAGTCGCCTTTAGTGGCAGCCGCTGAGGAAATAAGAATGGTGATTGACAAGGGTGAGAATGCAAGGTTGATTTTATTAGATCTATCCGTCGTGTTCGACGCGGTCAACCACTCACTTATTAACTGTGTAGAGACAATCGGCTTTACGAACTCCGCATTGGCCTTGTCTTAACTTATTTTTGTGTGAGAGCGAGCTTGTGGTGGTGCTTTGAGACTTTCTCTTGGATCCTTTCTCCCTTCCATGTGGGGTGCCTCAGGAGCCCTCCCTTAATCTCACACCTTTTTAACATCACCCCCTGGATAATCTTGTCCTCTGTTAAGGTTTTGCAGTATTTGCCTACACTGACGAGACACAAATTGTGGGGTCAACATCATCGGAGGCTGAAGAGGTGGCTAATTATTTTTGTAATTGCATGGCTCACATTGTGAGCTAGATGCAAAGCAACTGTCTGCAACTAAACTTTGATAAAACTGAGGTATTACTCTTTCGGAACAACTCCATCTTGTGGAATGCTTCGTGGTGACTGTCCAATCTTGTTTTGCTTCTGTCCTCAATTCAGAAGGCAAAAAATCTGGGAGTCGTATTTGACACTAAATTATGTTTTTCATACCAGAGATAACTCAAACCACCTCTTCTTGTTTCTTCCGGCTTAGGACTCTTAAGGAAGATCTTTCCCTTAATTTCTTTAGTATTACAAAAAATGGTAATTGTGGCACTTCTTTCAAGGATCGATTAATGTAATGCTTTGTATGTGAGAATCCAAAGCATTTGGTTAAAAAAAAAAAAATATGAAAAAGTAATGCTCTTAAAAAAGCAGCCAGGCTGTTGCATTTTGAAGATCCTAAATTTGTTCCTATTCCTCAATCCTTGCCGAGCCATCACTGGTTACCAGTCAGGGAAAGGATGAATTTCAAAGCACCATGTCTGGTGCACAAAGCTCTTCACCGGACAGGACCAGAATTCTTTCAAAAAAATCTTTCTTTGATACTTAGCAGGCCATTTGCTTGGATCAAGCTCTGCTAGACTAGTGGCTGTTCCCATAATAAATAAAGCAAGCTGGGGCGGCAGGTGCTTTTCCTTGGGTGCCAGCAAACTTTGGAATATTCTGCCGTTGAACTTAAGATCTCAATCAAATTTGCTGCTGTTCAGGGAAATGATAAAAAAAAAATCTGGCTTTTCTCAGACATATAAATAATATTATCCAGCTCTGATTTAGGCTCCGGTGGTTTTAATTTAAAGTGCTAGCGCCAAGACACCCTTGGGTAATTGCGCTATATACATTTATTTACATTTACAAAAACACTAACAAAATAAGCTGTGATATAGAAAGTAAGCACTGCTCAGGCTAGGCAAACATGAATCAATTTCAAAAGGCATTAACATACCCTACTTCTGCCGAATTTGGGACAAATGTGTGGGACTGGAACACATGCTGGCAAAAGACAAAAAGAACAAAAAGGATAAAAAGAATTTGGAAAAATGAAAACTCTGGCAACCAGGAACTAACTAAAGAGGGCAAAAAGGGAAAGTGTCAGCATGTCAGAAGCTCAAATAATAGTCCTTTGAAGAGGGCTAAGGATCTAATCTAAGACTCGTCAAGGCATCGCAGATGTACAGTGCAGAGAGGAATAATATACCTCTCCAAGGAGCTCAGCATACAGGGTTTCTTCATCAGCAAAGGGTTCAGGTTGAAAGGCATCTGGACATCTGACCAAAGTCGAACTGGTCATTGACATATTAAAGTTCATAAATCAGTTTGCTTCATCAGGGGGATCAGTCCACGTTGATGGGACACCATCCCATAATAATCAATTACACAACTCCAAACTGCAACATAAGCATCCTTTCTCAAGACTGTCATGAGAAAATCTTCCATCTGTGTGACTCCATGCAGGTTTGAAACAATTCTATAAAACGGTAGCCCATGTTCCTCGATGCACTATTTCCAAAGTCTGTAAGAAGCTCGCGTTATTTAAAAAAAAAATCAAAAAAAAAAATCTGCATTTCCTGCACAGTCACGAAATACAACTTAACGGGCCTCACTTAGGTTAACGCAAAATAATTTCAATAATACATTTAACTAATACATTTGAATAAAACACATTTAATATGCAAACGTATGAATTCACTATTAATGCTTCAGTAATATGCATGTTACACTTATTTAAATGAGCAAGGATTCTGTTAATAGAATTCAATAAATGACAGTTTTAGTTTTCTTCTATATTTTCACACATTTAATGAATAATCATTAGAAATTCAGTATTGTGTGTGTGTGTGTGTGTGTATGTATGTGTGTGTGTGTGTGTGTGTATATATATATATATATGTATATATATATATATGTGTGTGATGGCATGTGTAGCTGCAGATACACATGCACTGCATATCCCGCCATCTAGTGTTGGGCTCGGAGTGTTACAAGTTGTTTTTCTTCGAAGAAGTCTTTTCGAGTCACGAGATCGAGGGACTCCTCCCCTTTCGGCTCCATTGCGCATGGGCGTCGACTCCATCTTAGATTGTTTTCTTTCTGCCATCGGGTTCGGGCGTGTTCCTCTTCGCTCCGTGTTTTGGTTCGGAAAGGTAGTTAAATCTCGGAAAATTCGACCGCATTGTTTGCGTTCGGTATCAGGTTAGTTATAGCAGATCGACACCGAATAAAAGAAGAGCTCCGGTAGCCCTTCGGGGCTTCTATCCCCCGGCGGGGCCTGATCGGCCCGACCGCGTATGTCTTCAAGGCTCATGGAACGGACCCCATTCCGCTTCTGCCCCAAATGCCACAATAAGTATCCTTACACAGATCAGCATTTGGTCTGTAATTTGTGTTTGTCCCCCGAACACAAAGAGGATACTTGTGAGGCCTGTCGGGCATTTTGTTTGAAGAAGATGCTACGGGACCGGAGAGCTTGAAGGCTTCAAATTGCATCGACGCCGTCAGGACACCGCGACGTCGAAGAAGAGGAGACTTTCTCCATTGCCGATTCGGACTCGGACAAGGCCGAAAGTGAGCAGCCGGCGAAAACCGTGAGTAAACCTGCCCCAGCCAAAACTCCCATCAAAACCATGAAGGCCCAGGGGACGCCACCGCCGGCAGGCCATGGCTTAACCTGTTAACTCTGTGACCAACCATCGGCACCGAAAAAGGGCACACACGTGTCGAAGACATCCGACACCGGCAAGATACCGGCACAGAGTATACTCGGCACCGAGACACTGGCTCCGACCAAACCCGACACCGAGATACCGGCTCCGAGCAAAGTCGGCACCGAGAGATCGGCACCCCGAAACCGAAAAAGGTGGCTTCGGAGCCGAAAAAGATTGTGGAAAAAGTTTCAGTGCCGAAACAACCAGCATCGGAGCCGAAACAAAGTTCGTATTCCGAAGAACAAGGCCTTTCAGCACAACTACAAGGCCATAAATTTGGACAAGAATTAGAGATGGGGGAGCCCGACTATACACAAAGAAGGCTCCATATTCAAAAAGAAACAGGGAAAATAAGAACTCTTCCCCCTATTAAAATGAAAAGGAAACTTGCTTTCCAAGACACAGAGAAACAGCCGAAAGCAAAGGTGGTGAAAGAAAAAACTCCACCACGTTTTTCGCCACAACCATCGCCACAGCACTCACCGCAACTATCACCAATTACAACACCCCCTATGATGCAATTTCCAACGCACACAGGGATGACCCAGGATGACCCAGATGCATGGGATCTATATGATGCACCAGTATCTGACAATAGCCCAGACTGCTACCCAGCAAGACCGTCACCACCTGAAGACAGTACTGCTTACATGCAGGTGGTGTCCAGAGCAGCTACTTTTCACAATGTAGCACTGCATGCTGAACCCATTGAAGATGACTTTTTATTTAATACTTTGTCGTCAACACGCAGCCAGTACCAGAGTCTGCTGATGTTAAAACACGCAAAACAAGTGTTTAAAGACCCCGTCAAATGCAGAGCCATTGCACCTAGGTTGGAAAAAAAGTACCAGCCTCCCCCTAGGGACCCTGTGTACATCACGCAACAACTAACACCTGACTCAGTGGTAGTAGGCGCAGCACGCAAAAGGGCAAACTCACAGACTTCTGGGGATGCACCACCACCCGACAAAGAAAGTTGAAAGTTTGATGAACCGGGGAAAAGAGTTGCAGCACAAGCAGCCAATCAAGGGCGCATTGCCAATTCACAGGCTTTATTGGCAAGATATGACAGGGCTCATTGGGATGAAATGCAGCATTTTATTGAACATCTTCCCAAGGAGTTTCAAAAGCGTGCACAGAAAGTGGTGGAGGAGGGCCAAAGTATCTCCAACAACCAGATACGATCAGCAGTGGACGCAGCGAGCACAGCCGCCAGGACTGTGAATACATCATTGGTCACTATTCGGAGACACGCATGGCTCTGCACCTCCGGATTTAAGCCAGAGATCCAACAGGCTGTGCTTAATATGCCTTTTAATGGACAACAGTTGTTTGGGCCGGAGGTGGATACAGCCATAGAGAAGCTAAAGAAGGACACTGACACGGCCAAAGCCATGGGTGCCTCTACTCCCCACAAAGCAGAGGCACCCTTAGAAAGCCACACTTTAGAGTGCACAGAACCCTCAACCTCACAAGCCAGACCCACATACCAGGGCCAGTATCAAAGAGGAGGCTTTCTGGGACAATATAGAGGTGGACAGTTCCCTAAAACCAGAGGGAAATTTCAAAGCCCAAAGGCCCCACAAACTAAACAGTGACTTCAATGTCACAAATCCCCAACACATAACGCCAGTGGGGGGGGAGACTCACAGATTATTACAAAAATTGGGAAGAAATAACTACAGACTTGTGGGTCCTAGCCATTGTCCAACATGGTTATTGCATAGAATTCCTACAATTACCACCAAATGTGCCTCCAAGAACACACAACATGTCCAAACAGCACTTAGATCTATTACAACTAGAAGTCCAAGCGTTGTTACAAAAAGAGGCAATAGAACTGGTACCCAACCATCAGAAAGGAACAGGTGTTTATTCCCTGTATTTTCTATACCCAAAAAGGACAAAAGTCTGAGACCCATCTTAGATCTCAGAACACTAAATTTTTACATCAAATCAGATCACTTTCACATGGTAACACTTCAAGACGTGATCCCCTTGCTCAAACAACAAAACTACATGTCAACATTAGATCTAAAGGATGCGTACTTCCATATACCCATACATCCTTCACACAGGAAATACTTGAGGTTTGTAATCCAAGGAGTACATTACCAATTCAAAGTGTTACCATTCGGGATAACAACAGCACCAAGGGTATTTACAAAATGCCTTGCAATAGTAGCGGCACATATCAGAAGACAGCACATACATGTATTCCTGTATCTAGACGATTGGTTAATAAAAACCAACACTCAGAAACAGTGTCTACAACACACAAAATATGTCATAGAAACCCTTCACAAATTAGGGTTCTCAATAAACTACCTAAAATCACACTTACAACCGTGTCAAATACAACAATACTTAGGAGCAACAATCAACACAAAAAAAGGGATTGCCACTCCAAGTCCACAAAGGGTACAAGCATTCCAAAATGTAATACAAAGCATGCACCCAAACCAACAATATCAAGTAAAATTAGTGATGAAACTTCTAGGCATGATGTCTTCATGCATAGCCATTGTCCCAAACGCAAGATTACACATGCGGCCCTTACAACAGTTCCTAGCGACACAATGGACACAAGCACAGGGTTAACTTCAGGATCTAGTGTTGATAGAGCGCCAAACACACACACCTCGCTTCAGTGGTGGAATCCTATAAATTTAAACCAAGGGCGGCCCTTCCAAGACTCAGTGCCTCAATACGTGATCACAACAGATGCTTCCATGGTAGGGTGGGGAGCACACCTCAACCAACACAGCATCCAAGGACAATGGGACACTCAGCAAAAACAACTTCATATAAATCAACTAGAACTACTAGCAGTGTTTCTAGCATTAAAAGCATTTCAACCACTAATAGCCCACAAACACATTGTTGTCAAAACAGACAACATGACAACAATGTATTACCTAAACAAACAGGGAGGCACACACTCAACACAGTTGTGTCTCTTAGCACAGAAGATTTGGCATTGGGCGATTCACAATCACATTCGCCTAATAGCGCAATACATACCAGGAATTCAAAACTAGTTAGCCGACTATCTCAGTCGAGATCACCAACAGATCCACGAATGGGAAATTCATCCCCAGATACTACAAACCTACTTCCAAAACTGGGGAACACCGCAAATAGACCTATTCGCAACAAAAGAAAACGCAAAATGCCAAAACTTCGCATCCAGGTACCCACAGCCTCACTCCAAGGGCAATGCGTTCTGGATGAGTTGGTCAGGGATATTTGCTTACGCTTTTCCCCCTCTCCCACTCCTTCCGTATCTAGTAAACAATTGAGTCAAAACAAACTCAAACTAATACTAATAGCACCAACTTGGGCACGACAACCTTGGTACACAACACTACTAGACCTGTCAGTAGTGCCTCATATCAAACTACCAAACAGACCAGATCTGTTAACTCAACACAAACAACAGATCAGACATACGAATCCAGCATCGCTCAATCTAGCAATCTGGCTCCTGAAGTCTTAAAATTCGGACATCTAGACCTTACACAATAATGTATGGAGGTCATCAAACAGGCTAGAAAACCTACTACAAGACATTGCTACGCAAATAAATGGAAACAATTAGTTTATTACTGTCATAATAATCAAATTCAACCATTACACACGTCCGCGAAAAACATTGTAAGCTACTTACTACACTTACAGAAGTCTAAGTTAGCTTTTTCATCCATTAAAATACATCTCACAGCAATTTCTGCCTATCTGCAAATTACACATTCAACTTCAGTATTTAAAATCCCAGTCATAAAAGCAATTATGGAGGGTCTAAAAAGGATCATTCCACCAAGAACACCACCAGTTCCTTCGTGGAACCTCAATATTATTAACACGACTCATGGGTCCACCATTTGAACCCATGCACTCTTGAGATTCAATACTTAACCGGGAAAGTAGCCTTCCTAATAGCTATCACATCTCTCAGAAGAGTAAGTGAAATACAAGCCTTTACCATACAGGAACCCTTTACACAAATACACAAACATAAAGTGGTTCTACGCACACATCCCAAATTTTTGCCAAAAGTTATATCACCGTTCCAATTAAATCAAACGGTGAAACTCCCAGTGTTCTTTCCAGAACCAGACTCTGTAGCTGAAAGAGCATTACATACATTAGACATAAAAAGAGCACTAATGTATTACATTGATAGAACCAAACAAATTCGCAAAACAAAACAATTGTTTGTAGCTTTCCAAAAACCTTGTGCAGGGAATCCAATATCCAAACAAGGCATTGCCAGATGGATAGTTAAATGTATTCAAACCTGTTCTGTTAAAGCAAAGAGACAATTGCCTATTACACCAAAGGCACACTCCACTAGGACTAAAGGTGCCACCAATGACAGAAATCTGTAAGGCAGCCACATGGTGTACGCCTCATACATTCACTGAGCATTACTGTGTGGATGTGTTAACAACACAACAAGCCACAGTAGGACAGGCAGTATTACGAACATTATTTCAAACAACTTCAACTCCTACAGGCTAAACCACCGCTTTTGGGGAGATAACTGCTTACTAGTCTATGCACAGCATGTGTATCTGCAGCTACACATGCCATTCAACGGAAAATTGTCACTTACCCAGTGTACATCTGTTCGAGGCATGAGACGCTGCAGATTCACATGCGCCCTCCCACCTCCCCGGGAGCCTGTAGCCGTTATAAGTTGATAAAAATAAACTTGTACATTTGTAAACTTGTAAATATAACACTTTTAATCACATTATGTACATACATACTTACTCCATTGCATGGGCACTATTACTATATACACAACTCCTACCTCACCCTCTGCGGGGAAAACAATCTAAGATGGAGTCGACACCCATGCTCAATGGAGCCGAAAGGGGAGGAGTCCCTCGATCTCGCGACTTGAAAAGACTTCTTCGAAGAAAAACAACTTGTAACACTCCGAGCTCAACACTAGATGGCGGGATATGCACAGCATGTGAATCTGCAGCGTCTCATGCCACGAACAGATGTACACTGGGTAAGTGACATTTTCCATATCTATATCTATATCTATATATATATATACTAGCCTAGAATCTAAATTACATTTTAATGCCACTTTAATCCTGTTAACGTTTAATTAAATTCACATTCCACCTGAGTTGAACTCAACATTATAAATGAAGGCACAATCATAAAATGTGTCAGTGCATTTTCTACGTTTAAACCATTAGTACTTTGATTAACATAAGGCCTAAACTGTCACATTATGATGACTTTTGTGACATGAGGGACACCACTGTATTGCAGGCTCTGTCCGAGCGCTCTGCACTTTGGAGCTGTCAAATCAGATTCCAAACCATTTGAGGAGTAGGAAGAGCCAGGGTAGCAAACTAGTAAATAGTACCTTTATGGTGATTCCGGTACTCTTAGTTTTGTCTCTCTCCTCCTTCAGAACACCCTCGCCACCAGTCCCCCATTAAGCATGTCATGCTGAAAACTTACCCGGTAGAGAAACGTGTGGAAGCTGGGCTTGGATGATTGTTGACGTATGATTGATCGTGTGTAAGGTAGTGGACAGTCTGTTGCCACTCTGACGTATTTAAAGTGACATCTATATTAAGGGAACTTTTCGCAGTCCTACCTTTTTAATGCAGACATTTCCAACAGGCTGTGAAGGAGGAAAACCAGAACTAAGACTCAGACAACCAGAATCATCTCTAAGGGTGCTTATTTTTCTTATTCACAATGTGCTGATTACTTACCATGATTTTAGTTATTTTTCAGATGTTGCTTTAGTAAGAATCCGCATATTAACTTTTTTTTTTTTATAATCAATTGAAGTTATCTTTCTTTTAACATCTTGAATCATTAATAAGATTACTTGTGTTAATGTTCATACTTTAATGCAACACCTGTTTACATTTAATTACAATCGACCAATCAGAAAAAAATTACTGAAATAAACCCGATCCTGTAAGATTATAAGTAGTCAAAAAAAACTGCCTTTGTCTCAAAGTAAGAAATATTTTACGTTTTGGTAGATACAGGTAAAAGGCAGAATTGTGAAAATGTGACTTCACTACACAGTTTTATCTGAAGTTAAATGAAGACTGTCTCCACCTTTGCTCAAACTATCTAGGTAGGCATTGTAGAAGATGTTACATTGGCTCCTCAGAATGTCCAAAAATTCTGGACAGTAAGTGCTTCACTTACATCTTCATATATTCTAAAGCCAGACTAAATTCTAAATACTGATCAAACGCCTGATTTGGGATTCCCTAAACCGTTTTATATGTGGTGCACCATAGTTTTCGAGCTTTCACATTCTGCAATGTTGTGGTGAAAGAGAATGGTCTTGCTTTTCTGCATAAGGACAGGGTTTTTGTTCATGACGTTCAGGAAAGTAATGTTTTTGTTTACAAAATAACACAGGTGGTTTCACTTGTTTTATACACAACAACAACGAACATTTGGAACAGGAAGTATGAGCCTTGTCATGTTGCTATATATTAGTTTTGTTGATATTCCTGATGCTACACTGGCGTCCTCGTTCTGTTTGAGATAGTTGAATTGGTGGAATGTTGGTGGTGATCTTCATGTGGAATCAGTAGCGGAAAATAGGCTGTATCAGGGATGGGGGTAGTGTAACCTCCTTGTCAGTTGCAGAAGGAGACTGGGAATTATAGGATCATCACTGACCCATGATTGAGATGCTGAAACATTTCGTTTTGAGTGGCCAGATGCCTGTTTGCTTCTGAAATCTTCACTCAACCATAGACTTGATTTGATTAAATTCATATGGTCATGCATAAAATGGATATCAAATAGCCTAACGTACCTTTGGTCCGGAGCCTTTAGAGACTCGAGTGCATTTGAACTTACATAGAGAAGTACAGGAATTGCTAGTCAAAAGTTGGCAATTTTTAGCCCCTATATTTACTTTTACAGGGTATCACTAACAAGAAAGAGGAGTGATGTATCGGGTCAATTATTTGTTTCTGCTGACCAGTCGGAAGATGGCAGTGACTTGGTTGTGTTGTCTTATTTTAGTGTCTGCAGAATGGTTGTAAATGGTCGTAAGATGGGTGTCATTATTTCATCCCATCCTCATTATTCACCACTGGAGGCATACTTGATATATAATCTGTGAGGTATCACTAACACCGAAGAGAGCTAAAGCAATTGGTTGAATTCTTTTGCCATTATTGTTTCTGTAAAGGAAACATGGTGGCTTAAATAAGTTGTATTATTTGAATATCTGCAAAATGGTTGGATATAGTTGCCGGATGGGTGTTTATGGAAACCGTGGTGAGAAATGGATGGGAGTGAGATTTTAAAGCTTCCTCATTTGATCTGGTCTACTTTAATATGCCTTGAACTTTGTCAATGGTGAAATGTAATTCTACTGTAAGTATAGGTGTGACAGATTTGGTCACTCAGTTACAGATCCTGCTGTCAATCTATTTGTAATGTGGAAGTCGAATAACTGCAGGTCTGACTTATAATTTCAGTGAGTTAAACATTTGAGTAACATTGATTGGAGTAATTCAAGCACCTTTTATTAATAGCATATCAGAAGAGTAAAAATGCAGTAGCAAGCTCTTTATACAAGGCTGTGCTACTATGAAAGTCTCTATTGTAAACCATTAGCGAGGGTTCTTGAAACTATTTATTAAGAGGCATAGTAGAGCTTTAGGTGTTTGAATAAATGTTTTGATTATGAAGGAAGAAGTCCTTCTCTCTCTGACACTTTAGATAGTGCAATCCTGCTGAAGTGGATTAACTAGACCCATGCTGCAATGTGATCATGCATTTTTCTCTGGTCTTAGACAAAAACTCTGGATTGGATCATTTGAATTGTCCACATGGCCATTGTCTTGCAGCATTCCTCGGTGATCATCGCTCTTGTACATTATTTTGAGCATTCACACCCTCCCCATGCTTAAAACTCCACCTAACTCTGCTGGAGGAGCCAAGTGCCTGCTTATGACACACAAATGCATTTCTGCATGGACGTCAGACATGAGAACCCAGCCAGCACCACCTTATGTCTAGATCACACATTCCACATGAATCAAGGAGAGAAACCTGTGCATTATGGCTCCAAGGCTGAGATTGGTGGCGAGATAAAGGAGGCAGCAACTGTGGCGGTGGCCTACCCTAGACAAATTTGTGACTACAGGGTGCAACCAAAATATTGCTTATAGCCCACTTGAGCCCATGTGAGTTCAAGTGTAGTAACACCTGAAGATGAAGCATGCCATGATTGAATAGGTGAGGGCCTTGCAATTCTCAGTGGTATATTTGTCCCAAATTGGTATTGACAGATATATGAAGCCCTATTCTTCTTTGCTGTGTGTTTAATGATTGATAGGTATGACAGAAGAGTGTCTTAAGGACCTCTGCTTCCTCTTGTGTTTGTACCAAGACTGAAATTCCTGCATGTGGTGATGTTGACACCGCTTCAGTACCATTTATTTGGCCCAGATGCCTTGGAACCCTGCCCTCATTTCTGCCCAAAGTAAGGAACTTGGCCCGATCCAACAATAATAAAATGTCTGGCAAAGAATTTTAAACATGCAGTTCACTCACTCTGACCTCTGAGAATTAGTTGAATTGACACGCCCATGTGGGGCTTAGCTATTGCAATATTAACTTATCTGGCTTTCCCAGTAAAACAAAACTGTCAGGCTCCAAAGACTTCGAAATCAGACATCTTGGCTCGGCCTTGCCCATGGCAAGTGCAACTACATCAAATAAATCCTTGAAGCATTTCCTTCCTTGGCTCCCTGTCAACCCCAGGATCAAATGTAAGGTGTTGCACTATCCCTAAACCATACTGGGAGAAAGGCCTTGTGCACCTACAGAAGCTGATACTTTGATATGGCCCACTGGGTGTGCACTCATTGGCTACACCAGTTATCATTGCATTGGCAAACAAGAATGTAAACCCTGGAGTGTCCTCAGCCTGATCTTGAGATCCAAACCCAACCCCATATAAAATTATTTTTCTTTTACTTATCTTCCATCAAACAACTCCAGACTGAGTAGTGATGGTGGTCTAATTGCCCACCCACCTTTCTGGCCTCTTAACCTTTTACTTAATCATGGTCTTATTTTTCCACCCTTCTGTCATGCGCTCTGAAGTAACTGAAAGAAGGCACAATATTTGATTTCATTTGGCGGGGGGATAGGGAATGAGTGAGGTCTGCCAACAAAAATGGGCAGTTTATCACAGTAATGTGAGTGTGATGCTGAGTGACTGATATTTACATATTTTTGCCGATGGCTAAAAACAGTACAGTTTTTTCCAAAAAAAGAACAAGGTGATATACTGCCCATGCTCTTGTATCCAACCACTAGGCTTGATTAGATTTCTTTCTTGCATACTAGAGGTTCACTTATTTTCCTTGCCTTTCTCCTGGCAGGCAGGCCCCTGTGGGCTGTATATGCTCCCCACGAGCTGACGGGGAATGTATGCAGCTTACCATAGCCAAAGCCTGATGTTGACGGGGAAAGGATAATAAGCCTTTCACTAGACCATCTCCACGCTTGGTCTCCATTTACCATTTTTACTAAGCCATCAAGACTCTGCATACATTGGGAAACTTACGACAGTTTGAAAATATAAAATTGAATGATGGGGAAATTGTTTATTGAATTGGGCTTGTGGGGAGAAGGGGCAGAGAAAGGAACTTCAGAATCAGATGACCTGCTCTTATCGTAGTTCGGCCTTATCGCATAAGCCAACCAGCTCCAAATCTTGGGTCAGCAACAGATGCCCACCCATATAGCGGCATTAAAATGAAATGGAATCCAAGGGCAAAGGCGTCTGTCATAGCCCTTTGATAACTATGTGAAAATAATGTCTCCAGTGATTCTGGTGGATATTTCTATCCCCATGTTGCTTACATTTTTAATAATATCCCCAGGTCCCAGAATGGATCTGACAAATTCGAAGCAGTACTCCTGCGTGCTGTCAGGTGGCGCCATGTGACTCTATGCTGCTCCAGAAATAAGGAATGGACTGCATATAAACGCCACTTATGCACGCTGCCATCTGTTTCTTTCGTTAATCCTGCCGTGCCCTCAGACCCGGAGCCTGTTGTTTAACTGCTGTGTGCAGATTCCTAATTTAGGATCTTTTTAGATTGAATAGACATACCACAGAATGAGATGGTGAAAGGGTACTGAGGGGGGTCTGCGATTAGAAAGAATATCCCCCAGAAAGATAGTTTCAGACGGTAAGAAACTTGTTCCACTGATGGATACTTCTAAATGCAAATTCCTCACGTTGAGTAGATACTTAAGCAGTGCCCATCAAGGTGGAGGGTATAATAACTATTGTGCGAGTGATAGCATAACAAGTTATTTATTATAGCAATTACCATAGTACAATGTTAGACAAAACAGCGCATACTTAGCATTCCTTTATTAAGCAATGTCCTCCATAGAATCCCTACCCGCGAGATTCCAGATTACATCACAGGGGAAATTTATGGTGCCCACAAAAGTACAAACATGAACTAATTATGAAGTACCATCACAACAGTGTGTCTGTTGAATGGCTCAAACTTAAAAATCATATGCAGTACTGAGTGGTCAGAGTGCCACCCTCGAAGTATCTGACTCTCGAGGCAGTAGTGCTGTGTGAACGTGTGCACTGATGCCCACGTAGCTGATAAAACTTTGTGAAGCTGATGCAGATTCTGTTGGAAATGCTGATGCTAACAAACTCCTCTCTTAGAAGCAGCACATCTTTAGAGCCAAGCTGCGTTCATCCACTATCTCTGCCTTCTGACGACCTTAAAGAACGATTGATGACCTGGTAACGGAGTGCCAAGTGGCAGGGAGACAGAGTATCCGTGGGGGAGGCAGACCATTGGGAACAAACGCAATATTTAATTTCATGTTATACCTGTCGGTGATCATGCAAAAAAAAAAAAAAAAAAAAAATTACACTGAAACAAAATATTAAATACAGGATAAAACAGACAAAAGCAGACGTCAAATGCAATTACAACTTATTCATACTGTGTAGCCACAATTTTTTTTTTACGTACTTCTAGATTTGTGGTTTGTCTTTTGGATTAAGAGCTACTGGAAGCAGGTTCTATCTGCAGCATTTCTAGCCACCTGCACTTTCACCTATAGCTCTTGCCTTGATGTGCATATGCCTAACGTCATTCCACCTTTGGAAGCTTGCTTCACACAATGCATGTTTAATAATATCCCATACTGTACAGTAGATAGTTTGTTTTGTATGTGTAAATAACTTGCTAGGTACAGGTTAAGAAAAAAACTTTTTTTTAATGACTGCTATGACATACCTATAGTACTCTAGTTTAATTGAAAAAGATGGTGATAAATAGTTTAAGCATACACTTCAACTACCGTAAGTCTTTAGATGTGATGTTCATCTCCTTGGTCTCATGTGCGTGAGTGTGGTATACTGATCCCTTTTTGGGTCATAGTTGGGACTTATGT
Source organism: Pleurodeles waltl (assembly GCF_031143425.1). Taxonomy (NCBI): domain Eukaryota; kingdom Metazoa; phylum Chordata; class Amphibia; order Caudata; family Salamandridae; genus Pleurodeles; species Pleurodeles waltl. The sequence continues at coordinate 1,608,140,345 of NC_090445.1, forward strand.
TTCACATGGAGTTAGCTTGAGTATATGTAGGTACCGGGTTCATGATTGGAATTATTCATCTAATTTTTCTTGGATAGTGGATGTGTCCTAAATCTCTACCTCTTTGGAGGCTGTAGAGCTTCATGCTTGCGTTTAGAAGAGCGTTTGTACTTTGGCAGCCGAACCTGTGATAATGCTTTTCTCAAGTCTTTTTGAACGCCATTACTGGGATGAAACTGCAAGCTGAACTCCAGCATTCTCTGTTGGATGCCTTGTCATAATCTGTAATGTTTGACAAAGATGATCTATTCCTCCGCACCTTTATTTCACATATTTTGGCTGAAGATTCTCTGACTCAGTAGGTTGTGGTTTGTGCTACATAAAAGCTCTATAAATTGGATCTGAGTGGATGAATCCAGTTGACTTGTGAATTGTGTTGCATCCGTAGAGCAGACCGCTGCTAATAGCACTTCCTTGCTAGTATACGATTCATGAAACTGTCAGTTGGCTTCGGGAGTTACCCGTACTGGGCATGATCCAGAGCTGGCGCTGCACCCACAGTGAAACCGTCAACGTGTGACTGAGGATCGAGTTGTAGGCCTGAAGTGAAGATCTGCAAGGAAATGCAGCCCAGCTCAGAAGTACCTGGAGGCGGTGTGCTCTGGAAATTCCATGCACATGGTATGTAGCCCCAGCCATTCTGTCTGTCGAGCTTGAGCTTTTGTGGAAGGAGGTGTTGGAATGAATGTGCTGAGAGCACCAATCCTGGGTCATCCCTAACGTGAAGCCTCTTCAGCTTGCTTCTTTCTGTTCTCACTAAGGCTTTGTGTGTTGAGGAGACTGATCCTGTTGCCTGTGTTGGTGTTTAATGTTCAAGCGCCTCGTGGGGGTGCCTTAAGTTGATGCCTTGCTTATGAAGACACAAGCCTCCTTCATTTTCACTGTTGCCATTCTTAAGTGTTATGTAGGAAGTTGGCTCTGTATGTGCTATTTCAAAGTAAGGAACAGCATGCACAGAGTCCAAGGGTTCCCCTTAGAGGTAAAATAGTGGTAAAAATAGATAATACTAATGCTCTATTTTGTGGTAGTGTGGTCGAGCAGTAGGCTTATCCAAGGAGTAGTGTTAAGCATTTGTTGTACATACACATAGACAATAAATGAGGTACACACACTCAGAGACAAATCCAGCCAATAGGTTTTGTATAGAAAAATATCTTTTCTTAGTTTATTTTAAGAACCACAGGTTCAAATTTAACATGTAATATCTTGTTTGAAAGGTATTGCAGGTAAGTACATTAGGAACTTTGAATCATTTCAATTGCATGTATACTTTTCAAGTTATTCACAAATAGCTATTTTAAAAGTGGACACTTAGTGCAATTTTCACAGTTCCTGTGGGAGGTAAGTTTTTGTTAGTTTTACCAGGTAAGTAAGACACTTACAGGGTTCAGTTCTTGGTCCAAGGTAGCCCACCGTTGGGGGTTCAGAGCAACCCCAAAGTCACCACACCAGCAGCTCAGGGCCGGTCAGGTGCAGAGTTCAAAGTGGTGCCCAAAACGCATAGGCTAGAATGGAGAGAAGGGGGTGCCCCGGTTCCGGTCTGCTTGCAGGTAAGTACCCGCGTCTTCGGAGGGCAGACCAGGGGGGTTTTGTAGGGCACCGGGGGGGACACAAGCCCACACAGAAATGTCACCCTCAGCAGCGCGGGGGCGGCCGGGTGCAGTGTAGAAACAAGCGTCGGGTTCGCAATGTTAGTCTATGAGAGATCAACGGATCTCTTCAGCGCTGCAGGCAGGCAAGGGGGGGCTTCCTCGGGGAAACCTCCACTTGGGCAAGGGAGAGGGACTCCTGGGGGTCACTTCTCCAGTGAAAGTCCGGTCCTTCAGGTCCTGGGGGCTGCGTGTGCAGGGTCCTTTCCAGGCGTCGGGACTTAGGTTTCAGAGAGTCGCGGTCAGGGGAAGCCTCGGGATTCCCTCTGCAGGCGGCGCTGTGGGGGCTCAGGGGGGACAGGTTTTGGTACTCACAGTCGGAGAGTAGTCCGGGGGTCCTCCCTGAGGTGTTGGTTCTCCACCAGCCGAGTCGGGGTCGCCGGGTGCAGTGTTGCAAGTCTCACGCTTCTTGCGGGGAGATTGCAGGGTCTTTAAAGCTGCTCCTCGAAACAAAGTTGCAGTCTTTTTGGAGCAGGTCCGCTGTCCTCGGGAGTTTCTTGTCTTTTTCGAAGCAGGGCAGTCCTCAGAGGATTCAGAGGTCGCTGGTCCCTTGGAAGGCGTCGCTGGAGCAGAGTTCTTTGGAAGGCAGGAGACAGGCCGGTGAGTTTCTGGAGCCAAGGCAGTTGTCGTCTTCTGGTCTTCCTCTGCAGGGGTTTTCAGCTAGGCAGTCCTTCTTCTTGTAGTTTGCAGGAATCTAATTTTCTAGGGTTCAGGGTAGCCCTTAAATACTAAATTTAAGGGGCGTGTTTAGGTCTGGGGGGTTAGTAGCCAATGGCTACTAGCCCTGAGGGTGGGTACACCCTCTTTGTGTCTCCTCCCAAGGGGAGGGGGTCACAATCCTAACCCTATTGGGGGAATCCTCCATCTGCAAGATGGAGGATTTCTAAAAGTTAGAGTCACCTCAGCTCAGGACACCTTAGGGGCTGTCCTGACTGGCCAGTGACTCCTCCTTGTTATTCTCATTATTTTCTCCGGCCTTGCCGCCAAAAGTGGGGGCCGGGCCGGAGGGGGCGGGCAACTCCACTAGCTGGAGTGTCCTGCGGTGCTGTGACAAAGGGGTGAGCCTTTGAGGCTCACCGCCAGGTGTTACAGCTCCTGCCTGGGGGAGGTGTTAGCATCTCCACCCAGTGCAGGCTTTGTTACTGGCCTCAGAGAGACAAAGGCACTCTCCCCATGGGGCCAGCAACATGTCTCTAGTGTGGGAGGCTGCTGGAACTAGTCAGCCTACACAGATAGTCGGTTAAGTTTCAGGGGGCACCTCTAAGGTGCCCTCTGTGGTGTATTTTACAATAAAATGTACACTGGCATCAGTGTGCATTTATTGTGCTGAGAAGTTTGATACCAAACTTCCCAGTTTTCAGTGTAGCCATTATGGTGCTGTGGAGTTCGTGTTTGACAGACTCCCAGACCATATACTCTTATGGCTACCCTGCACTTACAATGTCTAAGGTTTTGTTTAGACACTGTAGGGGTACCATGCTCATGCACTGGTACCCTCACCTATGGTATAGTGCACCCTGCCTTAGGGCTGTAAGGCCTGCTAGAGGGGTGTCTTACCTATACTGCATAGGCAGTGAGAGGCTGGCATGGCACCCTGAGGGGAGTGCCATGTCGACTTACTCGTTTTGTCCTCACTAGCACACACAAGCTGGCAAGCAGTGTGTCTGTGCTGAGTGAGAGGTCTCCAGGGTGGCATAAGACATGCTGCAGCCCTTAGAGACCTTCCTTGGCATCAGGGCCCTTGGTACTAGAAGTACCAGTTACAAGGGACTTATCTGGATGCCAGGGTCTGCCAATTGTGGATACAAAAGTACAGGTTAGGGAAAGAACACTGGTGCTGGGGCCTGGTTAGCAGGCCTCAGCACACTTTCAATTGTAAACATAGCATCAGCAAAGGCAAAAAGTCAGGGGGCAACCATGCCAAGGAGGCATTTCCTTACATGTTATTTTCTCCTTCTTTCACAATGGATTGTTGCATTGAACGACTGCATGAATGTTTTTCCTGAAGGCTGATTAATTAGGATCTGTCATTGTTCTGCAAAACAAGAACATGTAGAATGCCTTTCCCTATGAGATAATGCCATAGGTTTATATCTTAGTAAATTAGACAGCAGTTATAACAGGTTTTCAAGTGTATCGCCAGAGAAACCTCTTATGCGTTGTCTTTTTCCAGCTTTCAGGGGCTATACCTTTGCAAAACGTGCTGTGCTTCTCTGGTTAATCCAAACGAGGACCACGTTTCTTTTGAGGGTATCATGTATCTAGACAGATAACTTCAGGCCGTGCTGGAGCTGTGTGTTGCATGAATTGCACTTGCATATTTGCTCCGGTGTCTTGATTACCCTTTTTTCTTATGGACGTCTTATACGTGCTGTTTTATTTTCTGAACATTTTTGCCTTACTAATCACCACCTATGGCACATCAGTTGGAACAGTTAATGTCCAAAAATAACACCAGCTCATTTTTTTTACAATTCTTTTGAAGGGACAATGGCTGAAACTGTTCAGTTTATGACTTGCACTTATAAAAAGTTTTATTTCACAATGGTTGGTCCAATTTATTTCGTTCTTCTGGACTAAAATAGTTATTGTTCAGATCCAGGTCCTAAAATTGTCCTTGATAGAAATGCTGCAAGGACAGCGTGCAGAGGTGGTCAGCATATGGCAAAAGACCTACCTATATTTTCAAAGCATTGAAAACCACATGGTTGAACAATGAGGCATTTCATTCTCAATCTGTCCCCCGTGTGATCTGTATATCTCAGGTTTGTTGCTGTACAAGGTGTAATCGTTTCTACTTGGAGCTTAATTTTTTTTTTTTTTTTTAGAAACTAATTTAACAGTGCTAATAAATACAAAGATTTGGCATTTGCTCTAATCCACGTCTCTTGATAACTCCACTCAGAGCCTGTTGTATTCTAATTTGTAGTTTTCTATCCATCCGTGATAAAGGGGTAGTTATAGACTATAGTCCAGGAGAGAAATCTAGATATGGTGCATTAGTTAACAAGAGTTCATAATCTGTTTTTTGTGGCGTTTGTTTGTTTGTTTATTTTTTTTTTTTTTTAAAGAAAAGAACCCAAACCCATTTTATTTTTTAATTCGCGCTGGCAACGTAAGCACATCTTTCAGACGTTTTTCATATCATTTGCAAAGGTGCATCCACCCAAACCCAACCCTCTTTTGTGCAACCTATCTTTCTCCAGGCCCCACCCTCCTCAATGCCCCAATATTTGACAATCTCTGAAGGGGTTAATGGGAATGAGTTGGCTGGCCTGAACTTATTTTGTTAACTAAGAAGATGTGGATTTTTATGTTTGTTAAAGTATATCAGTCCAGATAGATGTTGACATGTTGGTTTGCGTGAAATTTGAAACTTGGCAACTCATCCAAAATGTCAGGTTGCAGCGTGTGTGTTTTCTCTGAAAGCTATGGTCAAAATTTGCTTTCCATCAGCTTCGAAAGGATAATGCGAACTAGAGACTTCTTCATTACGAACAAATAAGTACCATAACATTGTTGAATTGAGTTTTTATCTCTTCCAGTTGTGTGATGATCTATCCCAGTCAAGCTCACCTTAGTTGTTGGCTACTTAGGAGAAGATTGTGGGGTAAAAGGTTGACGTCCAATATTGGATTTTTATTTTAGAGCAAAACTGACATTAGTACGAGGTGTTATACTTGCTCTTTGGCGTTCTAGAAAAGCAATTTGTTGACCAGAAGGAGACAGATAACATTTAGAACCACCGTTGTAATTCCATGTAAGCAGTGCTAATCTTATGAAGTGTACTGGGATTTATTTTGTGGTAAGAAACATTAACGCAGAAACAGCCTGAAATATTTTGAAAGTAAACGCATGCTGTCGATAAAATGCAGTCATTACAGGAAGGCATAATGATGATTTGTATGGAGTTATACCAAAGAAATGTAAAGCAAAATTAGAGAGTAGTGCAGTTGAGTTCAGAAACCATCTGAAAATGTTGTTGGAAATGACAAACCAGGGAGAATCTAACACTGTAGTCTTCAAACTTTTTAATGCCTCGCCCCCAAATGCTGAAATCAAAATTCAGCCTCCATGACCCCCAGCCCCCTCTCAAATTTTTTCACAATTATTCTATTAAAAGGCAATGTTTAAATATGTCTCAACTTTTTTTAAACATTGCAGTCAGGTTATGTTACTGGTTTGAAATTCAGTCAAATACATGATGCCAAACTATTTTGGACAGGCAGGCCTTACTAACGTGCAAAGGCATCCACAGTGTGATTATTAGAAGTGAAGGGGGGTGTTAAAGAGTATTTGGAGTCCCTTCCCTTTTGACACATACTCCCCGCTTGTATATAAATAACATAACACGTTAGTGATGGCCTATTACAGATCAGTTTACTACTGCGCATTTTTTCAGCTTAAAACAAAGCCCTGTTCTCAGCATATTACTACTTTTGCGCCCCCCTCTCCCCCCCACACCTCTGGGATCACTTGAGAACATGGTGATCGTGTTCCTCAAAAAATGTAGTCCTTTTTTTGTTGACCATAGTGTGATATTTGAGAGTGAATATTGAATATGCTTGATTTGATGTGGGCGGTGGTTTATCGGTGTCAGGTGCCCAATAGAACAGAAAGCCCTCTAAATCTGTTTACAAAAGTATTCGATGTGTTTGTTCTTTGTAGTCAAGACTGTACTGTTGCTTTTGTCCCATTCCACTGCAGTGAAGTAATTCCTTTCTTTTCTGAAGGTTTTTATCTTTTTTTGTCAGTGTCTCTGAGATGTACAGGGCTCTTGTAAGTTACAGTGTGCGCGTGGAGCAGTGTCAGTCTATGCTTTGGCCCCAGGTGTCCATGAAATGGCTGCTGCTCACACTTTTCTGAATTCTGTAGATCTCAGCACAGTTCAGGCCTATAGAAAGAACGAAAATGTGATATTTTCCATAGCTCACTATGCACGAGCTCTTCAGAGGGGGAAAACTGGACTTGCACTCAATATATTTTGCATCTTCAACAAAACAGCATGAGCCTGAGTTTAGGCAACAGCATTGTTGGTGTTGGCACTGCGGCACAGTAGCTGCAGTGTGTGTGTGTGTATTTTGATGTGTTGTGGCTATTGTATGCAACTGCCATACCGTGACCTCCAGCAGTTCTTATTAACTCCACTCACCTCGAGCAGTTGTGTGAACTTGAGCAGTCAGGTGCTTCCAGCCATTGCTTGAGAATGCGTGTCAACTTTGATGGCCTTCTAGTATGCACATTCAGTTTTCTTGCAGGCGTTTTCGATACTTGTCTGATAACTATGAGCAATACTGTCCTACTAATGGCGTGCAAAGGAAAGACTGGTGTGCTTCGTCTTTTGTTATGTGACCCCATGTTGGGGGAAAAATTACTAGTCTGTGCCTTGTGTTTCTCCACAAGTGAAATGTCATCAAATCTCCATGTCAGTCCCTTGGTTCACCATGGATTGAGATGCGATTTCAAGAGCCACCTTAGGGCTTTTTATTGCTTGTTAACCAGAGGAGGATTATACCTGTCAGATAATAAACTTTTTTCTTCTAGGGAATTTATAAGGCATGCTTGTGTTATATGTTCCAAATTTTGATACACTTCTCTTAGCAAATTGAAAACAAATTGTGTGCCCCCTTTGTTGATTGGGTTGTAGCACATTTTTCTTTCTCCACAGATACCAATTCTTTGCACAAGGCTACTATAAAATGTAGTTTGGTTAATATTCTTTCTGAAGAGTAAGCAGCTGTATTTCAGTGCTGCATGTCTGGACGTAGCTGAGAGTTTGTAAGATTTGCACTGTTGGCTTGTGAAGCAGTGCTTAATTTGTAAATAAAAATGTGCCATTGCCCAAATCCCTTCTCTGAAACTCGCGACTGTTGCAGTTAAATGTGCGAACATGGAATACTGAGGCAACGTAATCCTGAAGTCATCTCTGGCCACTTTGATGCATTTACAGCCACTCCCTGCCCCTTCAGCTCACTCTTGCAGCTTTATGCTTTCTCCCATTGGGACGCTTTTTTGTTTTTCTCTTTCTCCATCTTTACCATATGTGTCTTTTGCTAGCAGTAAATGCTTAAGGCAGAAAAATAAGCGCTGGCCCTCAAAAACAAAGCACAAATTAAGGATTGCTTTGAAGTGTAGAAAGCTGGCTCTTTATATGATATATCAAAATTATATATGTCGTGCAAAGAGCCCAGGGAGTTCCCTTACTAGTGGACAGGGGCTTGCTTTAGCAAACCCAATGTGCTCTTTTAGGGGATATTGTGGTCAAGCAGCCTTAGGCTTATCAGAGAGGAGTGTGTGGCATTTGCAAATACACACACAGTCCATAAATGAGACACACAACTTGAGAAGGCAATCCACACAATGTACAAAAATAGCAAGTATATATGTTCAGGCAACAGAATCAATAAGATCAGGTAAGTCCGTTTTGGAAGAAGAATCTTTACAGTTTTGAAAAGTTGACAGTGCAGTTTTGGAAGCTGCAATGTTATCCTATTGAGGTAAAAAAAAACAGCAAACCGGTACAGTACAGCGACTTGCGAGCCCAATCTCCCGGACTTAAGGTAAGTATTGAGCAAGGGTCAGGACTACACCAACAGGTTACACCCCGTGGCACTGGGGCTTGGGATACCTTAGGTCCTCTTTTCACAGGCCTGGGGCAACGGGTGCAGAGGTATCCTGAAGCGTTGGGATTTTCTCCATCGGGAACATATGCAGTTGAAAGTAGTCCAAGATGGACTGTGTCTCTGGAGGACCACGTTTGCACTGTTGGCCCACTTCAGCTCGGGCTAAGCTGCACGGGTGCGGTGGAGGTTTCCGGTGTCTGGTTTCTGCAGTCCGGAGTCCTCTCTGTTCTCTTTGGGTGCCTGCAAGATGCAGGGAAGCAGCTCTGCTGCTCCACAGGAGTTCTTGGGTCTTTATTGAAGGCAGGCAGTCCTCAGAGACTTTTGGAGGCATAGCACCTTGCAAGACGAGTCGACTGTGATGCAAATCGGCAGGAACAGCAGACAGGCCAGAAGGGCCAGGGCCAAGTCAGGTGCTTCTTCCTCAGTCTTTGATTTCATGGCTCTAGAGAGTCCCTCTTCAATGGGCTGCAGGAATCTGCTGTTCTGGTGACAGGGCCTCCTCTAAATACTAACTTTTAGGGTTGTTAGGGGAGTATAGGTTAGTAGCCAATGGACTACATATCCCTGGGGTCACTACACCCCCTGTATGACCACTTCCTGTAGGAGGTGAGTGTAACCCTGTCCTAGAGTTCCTAAATATGCCAGCACAAAGATGGCAATTTTTTTAATGTGGTTTCCACATTAAGCATCTCACCTTACGGGGGCTGACCTGAGGGATGAACTCACCTCTCTAAAAATTTCCCGCTTGTCCTGAATGGGCCCTTAGGTCCTTTTTTCCACAGGGTCAAGGGGTTTGGCATCTCTGAGTGAAGCCAGATCTGCATACCAAGGGCGGTAGGCTTCTTTGAAGCCCCCTTCCTTGGAATGCATATTGGCAGGACATCCTGTTAGGTGGGGCTGTGTAAACACCTCCCCCAGAGAAGACTTTATTGCTGACTGCCCAAGAGCAAAGGCTCTCACCCTTGGGGATAGAAGCATGTCTTGGTGGTAGGAGGCTGGCTAAAACTGGTCAGTCCACACACCAGTAGTTGATAGGTTTTCAGGGGGCACCTCAGAGGTGCCCTCTGGGTGGATCTATCTATAAATCCATCACTGGCATCAGTGAGGGTTTATTAATACGAGATTTTTGATAACAAACAACCCTATTTTCAGTGAAGCCATCATGTAGCTGTGGAACTCGTAGTGACCAGTGTCCATCACATGTACTTGAAATGTCTTTCCTGTTCACTCACTATGTCTAAGAATTGACAGACCTAGCAGGGGCAGATCTGCTCGTGCAGGTATGTCTTCACATGTAATATAACGCACCCTGCCTTAGGGCTGTAACGCCTGCTGTAGGGGTCACATACATATATTGCACACAGTTAGGGGACATTGCACACAGGCTGTGTGCCATGTTGTGTTTTCACTTTTAACTCCACCAATACACGCAGCCTGCAATGGCAGTCTACATGTGCTAAGTGAGGGGTCCCTAAGGGTGGCATAATACATACTGCAGCCCTTGGGGGCCGTCTTTGGTCCCCTGTAAGTCCCATGAAAATGCAACCCGGGTACCTAGGGGATGGGCTCCAAAGGTATCGCTAATTGGGGAACAATTTACACTTTAGAGAAGGAGATCTGGCACTTCGGGACCTAGTTAGCAGGAACCCAGTGCACTGTCAAAATTGCATCAATTAAGTCAAGGTGAAGTGTAAAAAATGGCCACTTTGCTACATGAAGCTCACCTTAATTGCTCGAGCACTAAACTACTTATGTAGGTGCCACAGGATTGGCTGCATTTTAATGTCTTTTGATCCTCTGCAGCATGAGTATAACTGTAGAATATATTGTAGTACTGTCAGCAGACATTTGAATCTAGTAGTCTGAGTTTCCACAGCTTTATTGCTAGTTCCGTTCTTCTTGCGGCTTATACGTTCACGTTTGCTTTTCATTAACTGTATCTAAAATAGACTTTACCTACCTTCCGAAACTGGACACCTCAGCTGGACTACCCATTCTCATGCACTGCACTCTGGGTAAAGAAACAAAAACCAAAGTGAAGTGTGGTGTGTGGGAGTCCTGAACTGTTGAGCACTCAAGAACTGCTTGGCGATTCTGCTTGCCGCAAATAGGCCTTCAGTGCTTTTTATTACTGTATCAAACACGGCAGGTTTGAAAATGGAATGTTTTCACTACTGCTACAAGGATTGGAATTTGAAATGTGGCGCAAGCTTAGCTGGACGGTGAGGGTTTTGTTCCATGGCCTTCCTCTTTGGAGCTTGCTGGTGTTGTATGGTAAACAGGAGGGGTCTACCAGACTAATTATTCTGCTTTTAACAAGAGATTGGTGTTTACATATTTCTGTTCAGTTGAAGGCTGTCCTACAGCGTCGGCCTGCAAGCTACCGTTTTGAACATAAAACCTTCAAATAGTATCTTCTCAGGGCATTGTTATAATATGAAAAAGTTGTCCCCACGCCTCACACCCCGCCTCATGCCCTAAATCCACTGTAGCTGTTTGCATTTATGGTACGAAGCACTCCAGAAAGATCGGTGTTTTATAATTGTCTGTACTGCTATTGTGACTGTCGATAAAAGTTCGAAGGAGAGCCGAATCTTGGCGTTTTATTAACTAGCTACATATTCTCCCCTTCTGCGTTTGAATCAGTTCCAGCTGTTTCTAGTTACAGATGTTCAAAAAAGTCCTACTTCAAGGGGGGGGGGAAGCTGCAGCTACCCCTCAAACATCTGATCTCATTTTTTTTTTCCTGACTACTTCATTAACCTATGTGAAGATGTCGTTTTTTTTTTTAAATAAAAATGAACGTGTAATTAACTCTTACAGACATTCATTGTGGGCGAGTGCCCCCCACGATTCCAGTAGACGTGCCGCCTGGTTTAACAGCTACCTTTCTTCAGGCATGGGATCTGTGGTCTCGGTGCTTTGGTGCATTGTTTGTCGGTAGCTCCTGTTTGGAGTCTGCATTGAGAGCCCAGCTGCCTCTCTAGAGCTCCTCCAATCGGAGCTCTCGGAGCCGGCTTGTTGTTGTGTGAAATGGCTGCAGCTTGGTGAGAGCAGTGAACGGTCTCCAGTGAGCATGCTCACTCAGTAGAGGGAGCTTTTGTCACATGAGCAGAGCTACTGAATCTCTATTGACGGGCTCTGGAATATTCAACTCTAGGAAGCTTCCTCAACAGGAAACGACAGCTGCATGTCAGGCAGGTACAGTGGCTCCTTGTGTCCACAGCCCACATTCCATCTGTCATTAACAGGTATTTTTCAGCTTCACACAAAAGGCTGTTGCCAGGTAAGGGCATGGAAGGGAAAGGAAAAAAGGCAAAATATGAATCCAGCCCTACAACTAAAGCAGTAGAACGCTGTAATTTGTGCCACCGTTTCTGCTTGGCTGGAGATCAGCTCTAGTAGGATGCTTTAGGACTTGAATTCAATTGACTCCGTCTGTAAACTCTTGGAATACTATTAAGAATTTTGTATTTTCGTAGCTTTTGATTTTGGATTTTTTTTTACTGTCGGATTTAGCCATGTTACTTTCTAAAAATGCTATTGCTCACAACACTGGCTCTGTCCAAGTGTTCTTTTAACTGCCTCTTTCAAACTGGATTGGAAAAGGCCTCTTTTTAGTCTAAAAGTTACCAAATAAAGTAATGTGTCCGTAGATTCGACGGTATTCATTATCCTTGTGAATGTCTTCCCAGCGGATGACCTTAGCATTAAAAAAAAAAACAATGCTGTTTTGGTATTTGGCCACCTAAATAATAACCATTCAAAAGCACCTGTCATGAAGTCTTTAAATAGGGAGAAAACCAACTTTTACAATGCACTTTTTGGGTGGAGGAAGTAGTTTATAGACCACGTAATTTATTTCTGACCGTCATGAGGTCCTTTCTCTAGTGTTTGTTGGTATGAATAGCCCCTATTTTATAACCTGTCACCCATTTCAAAGATGAAGAATAATAGTCAGTTTTTGTGCTAATATTTTTGTTTATCTAATGACAGCCAATACATTTCTGGTTGACTTTTTCCAGCTATTTTTTGAGTACATCTCTGTTTATGATTGCCTCAGTTGGTAGTAAATCCTTGGTGTACCTTACCCATCAGACCTGCTGTAGTGCAAGACTTTCAGTGTGTCTTAAAGGGAGTTAAAGTAGACACCTGACTGCACGGTAAAACTACATTCAAAACTTAGAAAAGTAAGGTAGTCTGAAAAATGAGATACTGTGAAATCATTTGAAAACCCATCCTTTTGTGTGCTTGGCAAGTTACTTGCCCACTTGCAGCAAATGTCTTCCTTTATATTTTTGGGTTGAAGAGGTCCAAGTTCTTTATTATCACTTTTCAAAAATTGCCACTAAATCACACTGTCATTGTACCATAATTAATAAGGGGGAGGGGGAGCACTCCCAGCAATGTGTCTGTGACAAAGTTGACTTGAGCCCTGGTTGGCCTGTGGTATGTAACAAATATATTAAGAGACCTCTCGAACAAGTAAACTGTTACCACCCCCAAAATACAGAACAAATGGAGCCTCTGCGCCGTCCATAGTGTATTGTATTAACATCTCAAAATAGAGAGGCTGTGTACTTGCTGTCGTTAGTATTTCTGTATGATGACACATTGTCATTATTTGTACTGTGACCTATGAATTATAACTCATGAACAGTTGCTTATAAATTTCAAGATTGAATTGTCAGTTTGATTTGAAAGTGCGAGCCAGTAGATAAGTTCTGCGTTTGCCAGTTGGTTCTGCGTGGAAGATGCAAGCTCCTGTTTGCACAGTCGCCTCTGTTGTTTGTTCATGTTGAGTTATTAGTAGTGAGGGAGGGGAATTGAGCCTCAGCAATGCAGTCATACATCCTAGGATGGACTTACTGAGTGAGGCAGCTTGCGGGCACTCCTTACAAATGAAGGACACTTCTCAACAGGTGTAAACAAAAGGGGCTTCTCAGTGGCAGAATCAAACAATCACCCCTCTTCATCGCTGCAGTTTTAAGGTATTTTCTCCCAATGTATCTATTTATTTATTTGTTGGTATGGTGGAGACTGAAAGAGGCAAACCAGTCATGTGTATTGAAGTTTTTCTTGACCTACTGGGGTATTTGTGTTGGGGCAGAAAGAGCAGTGAAGAGACTGTCCTGAGATTTTGTCAAGCTCTAGCTATAAAAGCTCTGGAGACCACAGAACAAAGAGTAAGATTCTAGTGAACCACGTGGCAACAGCTCTCCCAAGTGTCCCCTTCCTGTGTAAGGCAGTGGGTGGGCTTGAAGATTCGGATGTACAAGTGTTTCCCCCCTTCCTTTTGTCCTTGTATGTATATGTCCGAGGCGTTAATTGTTCTGTTGCTTAAATTGTCTTTCATCCATGTTCCTCTAGTTTTGAAAATCATCTTATATCGCAAGGTATTCTCTTTTCCTTTCTCTAGGTGTTCGCTGGCTGACTGCAAGCAAACTTTGTTTCATAGTCCTTATAGGTTTGCATTCACACAGAGCGTTCTTGAGATGTTTGATTTTCACATCTGCATTTGGGAGGCTTGTTCTTTGTTCTGTTTTGGATCTGGCTGCGTTTGTCTAATGCTTCCAGTAAGTCATGAAATCTGGTGGATTGGTGCACTCCTGTAAGAAGCACACGGTTTGAAATAGCACTTCCTCTTTTGCTATCGGGGAGATGTCAGGTCGGCGTTTGCCTATGAACAATGCAGTTATGAAATGGCGTGACTGATGAAGCTGAGCATGCTCGGGAGCAGCCTGTAGGGGGAGGTGATCAGAGAAAGATGATCTAATTCAGCAGGTTTGTTGGGAGAGCCGGAAAGGGAGGCCACGCAGACAACACGCCGCAGAGGCCTAGAAGAACTAGTGGATCTGGAACCAGGGCACTTACACTGTAGACGGGTTGAAGAAGGCTTTTGGCAGATTTCCGTTGGAGTAATAAACCATAATCATATCCCATTTCCAGGCTCGGTGGTGCTTCTGCAGCAGAGCTAACCATGACGTGTATTTTCTCTTGTGTCCTTAGATTTCCAAACGGTCTAGAAATTTGAGATGATGGTAAGAGGCAAATGCTTGCAACCCTGTTGACAATTAAGGACCACAGAATATTTGTGCATTAATTATTTTTTTTGCAATAAAAAAAACAAGTGAACCTGTTTTGTCATTTCTCGTTGAATCAATAACGAATGGCCAGCACACATGTGGTAGCTGCTAGTCCACGCTTGTGGTATTCGATATAAGCTGCTTTGTTGAAAGATTAATGTTCTTGCATCAGCCTGCCCACGTGTCCACAGCTTAGACATTTCCAGTGACCTCACTGTAGGGTTTCCTATAGCAATAAGTCATCTAGTAGAGCCATGATAATTGGCATAGACCTGAGCATACTCGGTTTCTTTCCTGTAAATGTGTGTAGCTATTGATGACGACCAACCTCAGTTTTCTGTGACTGATTGTTACATAGAGAGCCTCCACCCTGAATATAAGCTGTGTGTTGGTAATTTAGATGTGCATGTGAGTTGCTTACTGGTTGGTTTCCTTTTTTAGTTGGAGAATGAATGTACAGTTACAGTAAACATTCTTTTTGAGGTTCTGCTGTATATTTTATTGTGATTTACAATGCAGTTACGAGTAAAGTATGATGAGGCGAATGGCTTGAGTGTGAAAGATATTAAAACATTTCAATTATTCTGCACTATTAAAGCATGCAAGTTTCATCAGGCATCTGCGCTCAAAGGTTTGTATCAAGGTCATTTTAAGGAATTTTAACCGTTTATTCTCAAGTTTGGCAAAGATGGCTGTCCTGCGGACTTTGTGCAGTCAGACACTTGTAAATAGCAGGTAAATAAAGTTGTGTGATGAGCATTAATAGGATAACGTAGAAGTGTGATTTCCCCCTCTGAATTCCAGTAATCATTTTCTTATGGTGCATTCCCTTACTACTATGTCTTGGCTACTGCAGGGCTTAGCTGTTTTGGGATATTCGCCCCATCTGTGTTCGGTAGTTCCTGGACCTATTGTTTTAGGGGCGATTTGATTGAGCATTGAGTTGTATGATCAATGCCTTGTGCAGCCACGTATTGATGAATGTGTATTTACTTTTTTGGGGGGGTTTGTTGTGCTGATGGCGCTGCTGCAGCTTTATTCTTACTTAAGTCAGATGAATTTGGAATATTGTAAGCTGACCAAAAGCAACAACTGGCACTTAAGAAATACATAATACTTTTGGTGAAGGCTGTTTCCTATTTACAACAGCATTCCAACTTTTGTTTGTGTGCAATACCTTTTTGATTTCTTTTACCTTTGTTATGATTCATTATCTGTAGTAAACCGATTTCTTTTTCTCTTCTCTGGTCATAGAAGGTAAGCACTTGCAATGTATTGCATTGTTTCATTGTGCTAAGCTTCCTGATGTGGAGTTTATTTTTTGTGCTTCTGAGGGGCTCCCCAAATCATTGTTTTGTGCTCCACACCACATATTGCAGTTGTCTTTTTGTTGTCCATCTAATAACTTGGGACTCTGAGACCTCTTATGTTAGTTTATTTCTCCGAGTTCTCCTTTATTCCCCACCTCTTATTAATGTAAGCGTATAAAAGTTTCATTAGAGCTTTGCTACACTCCTGTAATGATTCGGAGTATTTGTTACCAAAGCTGCCTCCACTCCCGTCCTTTGATTTCGATTTGGTTTAAATCATGTGCCATTGGTTAACGTTTGAGATCTGCTCTGTTCGCCTTCTGGGCCACTATTTCCTAGTAGTGGATGACGTGAACATAGTGCAATGACAAATTGTAGCTAGAAATAGAGAACTTCAGTGATTAGTATAGCATGAAGAAAAAGGAGGGGTGTTATTTTCCCATTCCAGAAGTTTTTTAATCTCTCTCCAGAAAGGGCCTTCCTTTTAAAGTACATTATGGTGGTGCTTTTAAGTGCCAGCTTTATTAAAAACACAATCAAAACTTTAGTTTTGTATCATAATCATGACGTAGATAATTTGTTGCAATGTGTGGTATCTGATTCCTGTATGGCCATGTTTGGCATGCGGACTTCCCAGATTTTAGGTAATATAAAATGTTAGGAAATATCTCCGGCCATGGTTTTGCTGTCTCTGTAGTGTTGTCTGCTGCCTATTGAAGTCTGTTGTGGGCTGTGCTAGACAGTTGCTGTCCCGCCCTAGTTGTTCAGCAGACTTTAAGTAATATTGCTCGTCGATGACGTGCTAAATGTCTTCACTTCTGACAGCCTAAAGTCCAAACTGTTCGGGTTGGGAAACGAGGCTCTGATCTTGTTAATGAAAACTGATGTTTACATGCTTTGCACCTGGCTGGGTTTTTGATTCAACTGGAAAAACTTGCAATGGAATGTATTTCATTGATGACTTGAACTGTTTGCAAGAGGAAGGATTTCAAGAATCCAAACTCAGTGAAAAAAACAAAACGATATTTAAATATCAGCACAGTGCATGTCACCCTATAATCTAAAGAACGGTTCATTAGCTGTAGACGGCATAGCAGCAGTCTTGGGTGAAGTGTGTGGATTATGTCTTGTACTAAAGAATGCTTTGCAGTCCCTTAAAGCACGGACCTGTTTATAGCTTTAAATGCCCCATCCTGTTCTTCCTGAAATGGTGTCTAGGAGTAGAGAAGGGTAGCCTTCCTGGCCGCGTTGAGCCCTGGTGGGGACTCTTGCCAAGTGGAGGACGCCTTGTCCTTCGAGTGCTCGTTGGATGTGGGCATGCGAGCCGCTGGGGAAGCCGAGAAGCGAGAGGGACTCTTATTGTGAAGCAGCGTGTGCCTGGCTCTTGCCTTTGTTGGGGCTTCTGTTGCCGCAGACATTTTCCAACTGGGAGGGTAAAGGACTCCTCTGCCAATCATGGGACGACTCTTACGGGCCTGAGCGAGAAGGGAGGTTTGCTTGGACAATTTAGGGGGACAAAATGGAGGTACAGATAAGTGCATAAGGTTGCATCATGCTGCCAGCTGTGGCGCGACTGTGCTGGCTTTCCTTGCTGGGAGAGGTTAGCAGATGACTGGGCTCAGAGCCTTGAGTGTTTGTCTGCATGTGCTTCTCCGTCTACACTCTTGAGTGACCTTTTTTCTTGGCAGATTCTAAAGACCGCGCATAGGAGTTTTCCCGTTTCGATTTACCAACCGACCTAAAATGACTGTTGTAAATGTATCACTATAACAGTTTTTGGTCATTTTTCCACCTTTGGTGCATTTTCATTTTCATCAAGCCCCTAGACAGGATGGTGCATATTTTTGTGGCCAGCGCTTTGATCTTTTAAAAGCAGGTTTAGAGGAAGGCCGCGCTGGAAGATTGTCAAAGCTAAACGACCCTTAGGTTCCACTAGGGCACTATATTGAGCATGTTATACGTACCTGTTCAGTTTATTGCCCGTCTCATGATCCCAGATTGTTATATTCACAGTTATTGTTCCAGTAAATTTGTGAGGTTGCTAGATGTTGAACAAATGATGGTTTTATTGGTGCAGAATTGGATAACCTTGTTATCCTTGACTTTTTAGAAGTAAATTATCATGCTGTATTTGTGACCATAGCTTTTGGAGAGTCCTTTTTTTCCCCACCTAAATAAAGTCTTAGTACTGGTGGTAATAAACGTTTTTCCTAAATCCCATTAAATGATTAGAAAGGTGCAGCATTCTCAATGTTTTCTGCTTTCCAGTAGACACAGGAGTCACGTGTTTTATATTTTAGCAGATCACAAAACTGTTTTATGGGGTGAGTAGATGTGTTGAAATTGTGACGAAATTGAACCGCGATTGTTGGTGCGGACATTTTCGTCAAGCTTTTGGAAAACCATGATCTGCCTCTGATTTTGGAGCTCTGCGTTTGGCATAGAATCTGGATGTAATTGATGCTAAACTGGTTGCAGATTGAGTTTATAACATGCCGCCAGCTTCCAGTTTACTTTCTGTTGCACAGTTGTTACTTGTAGATTGTAGACCACAGTGGCAATGAGTTGGATCTAGAATGTAAAAAGGTTATTGTCTTGGCAAATTTATGTATGTTTTTAAGGCCTGCAAGGCTGCAATTACATATCTGATATTCTGAGATCCAGCATGGCTGTCTTCTGACAGGTTAGGTAATATATCTTGCTGCATAGAGATTTGTCTTTGAAATTAGATATGTTTGTTTTCTCTGAAATTGTAGTACGTGACCTTTTTCTCGCATTGTCCAACATGTGTATCATATGATATAAAAAATTAAGTAGGAAGCCAAATCTGCAAAAAAAAGGTAAAATGTAAAACATGCTTGTAGTGGTTAAAGCTCTGGCCCATTTAATTAAAGTTTCAAGTGAAGATTAATATAGGGAAGAGGTGTAATGGATTGCAAAATATTACTTTGTTATTACCACCATGTGGTTATTGTTTTCTTCTTTTAAGAGCTCAAGCTCAAGAGCACTTCACTTATTGCACCTAAAGAGCTTGATTGTGATTGCCCTCATACACAGCTGAATAGAACATTTTGGTGCAAGTACCCTGAGATTCACAGAAAGCTAGCACTTACTCTTGTAGTAGTTTTGCATTTATTTACAACTATTGTGACAAAGTGTTTTCTTAGTCGAGAGCTGTAGTCAAAGCTGAAAATAGGAGAATGGAGAGCACCTTAAAGAGTTCCACCATTCTTTTAACCTAATTTGTGAGTTAGTGTGTGGGTAGGTACTTCCATAGCAGGGACGTTTTATACGCTTTACAGAATTCCAACAAATCTGAGAATTGTTCTGAGAGTGTGGTGATATTGATATTTCAAAATGCTGCTTGATTGAGTCCCCATATGCTGCTTTGTGGACTGGAGCACCCTATGAATCAGGGCTGCATAATTGCAGAACCCAAAGGTATTATTTTTCGGGAGATTTATATTTTTGTTCATGTAACATTTGTCGCAATAGAACGTCTTGTATTGTGAGGTTTTATCTCATTGTGTAGACTTGATAGATCTGGAATATTGTGCTGTCTTTTTATTATGTAAAAAATGACGTGGATTACTGGAAGTTTTGAGTATGCTCAAAAAAGTACTACTCATGCTTTCAAAATGGCCTATTAAATTAAAAATAGAGATATGGTGATGGCCTCAAACCTTGGGTTTCTTAAGGATACTTTTAAGTGTAGATTTCTTACCTTTTCAAACTTCCTGTGGTACCGAATTGGATCCGGAAAGTTAAAATAGCTCTCCTGCCTCAATCAGTGGCTCCTTGGCTGTCTTGCAGCCCAGTAGGCCTGTGTAAGGCATGATCCCCTGCACAGACTTCATTGACTTTTTTTCATGCCTTTCAACTTGGAGTTTTAGGCAAGTTAATCCTACCCCTGGCAAATGTTCTTCTTGGGCCCTTACTACGACTTTCTGTGGTGCCTGGGGCACAAACATGACTCGAGGTCTTGCAAGAAGTGTGGCTTCATGCGTGCTAAGACCTTGAAGCTTGAGGCGAAACTCCTGATAGTGTGGGACTATGTCTGGGTGAAATCCATTTCAGGTCTCACTCCAGTTAGTCTTTGTACAGCAAATTCTCAAAGTAAGCTGCTTTTAAGGACAAAGAAAAGTCCTCCAGGAAGAACACGAGACATCACAAGAGGGTCTCTTTGACTTTGCAGTGTCCCTCCCAAGTTGGTATCTGTTCCCCTACACCAATCTTGAAGTCCTCATAAAAGTCAGTTTTTGGTGAGATGTAGCCAGTGCTGGAGCCTGTGCTCTGAAACCTCCAGCTCTACTTCTGGAGTTTTCAGCTCTTTGCCCTAACCTTTACCAAATTGCGACTTTCACCAGGGTATGCTGGCCCTCTTCCGCTCCATCCAATCTCCGTCTGCTTTGCCTCAAGGTCCCAAGAAACCACCCTGACCGAGCATCTTCATTTCCCCGCACGTGTCAACCCCTGTTCAGCCTCTTCCTGGTGTCGTTCCAGCACAATCTCAGAATTTGTCAGCAGTGATAGAAAGTGACCAATGTTATAAAGAGAAGCCAGATTCCGGTTTAGATCAGCGTAGGTGTTGCAATAGGAGTTCATTCGCAGGCCCCTGCCTTGTGTTGGTTATTATGGCAGGCTTGGGAGGCTTTTTTGCTCTGATCGAAACCCCATTCAGATGTCCAGCCTTATTTGTCATTACGATGTTGACAGTACCAAGGCAAGCATTCTTCTCCTGATGGGCATATAGTGCAATATTTTAGCCCTTCAGAATTCCAATGTCATGGATATCTGTCCTGCAGTGGATCTGGTCTGTTTTTGGAACCCTCCATCGAAGAGGTTGCTCAAATATCAACTAGCCTATATTAGGCAACAGAGGTTTTTCCATTGCTTTCACTGGTAGAGGTGGCATCCTCCTGCATGGAGCCATTGCCCCCCCCTTCAGTGAAGCTTTGATGGATCTGATATTGGTCATGTGGAACAAACCAGCCTTTTTTCCGTCAGTGACTCCAGGTTACCCACATCCTGGGGACCCAAAGTTTATGATGGTTTACTGTTCTCCAGCGTCATATTGTTTAGACTTCCTCTTCACGTAACCCTCGCTCCTTTCTCTCTACTCCTACAGATTGGGAGTTGAAAAGGACTGAGACATTGGGGACGAGGGCCTTCTTTTTGGGGAATCTTTTATTCTTTTGTTTGCAAGAAGCATTGCGGCCTTTATCCCCTTCTAGAGCTCCATAATCTAAAAGTCTTCCTCTGCAATGAAAAGTTCAATATGCTCTCTATTGCTCAGATCCTTTTAGGTCCTGAGCTGGATGGTATCCCTCGACTTGCATGACCCATATGTTCTTATACAGCTCCTGTAGTCCTACAGAAGACACCTGTGTTTGTGGCAGACCCCACCCACTGTCACTTTGCAGTCTTTCCTTTTGGGCTACTATCATCCCATTAAGTCTTCTAGAATGATGTTGATGGTTGCAGTGCACCTTTGTAGGTCGAAGACCTCTATTCTTGTACCTTCATTACTGACTGACCATAAATTACCTGCTTTGTGACCTGGGTTTTTTAATTAACCTCCCTAAGTCTCACAACAGCATTCTAATGGTCCATTTCATTAGGACAGAGGTGGGCTCTTTCAGTCAACACTTTCCAGCCTCTCCAGAGTTCAGGATATTCAGGCTATAATTGCAAAATTTCTGGAGGAATCTCCTCTTCTGGCCCAAAAGTCGTCCTCCGTTTGGGCCTATTTTCCTCTTTTATCTTCCTGGTCCCCATGCTCTGAGGCAAAAGATATGTGTACTCCAGTGATATCTGTCTCCACTGTGCCCAACATTGGTGTGTTCTGACAGGGTACATTTGCATTTCCCCAGAAGCACTTCAGAACTGTAGTTTTGGGAGACTGCATTATGTGCAAAAAAAAGCCCCTCTGCCCATTACCAAGTGTGGTCTCAGTATTTACAGATGCCTTAGCCTTCATTTGGAAGTGAGTGAAAAAATCCCCCCCAACAGAATTCTTATCAAAAATGCGATCTTTATGCAAAGCAAATATCTTGGTTATTTGTATTGATTACCATCATCAAGGCTGCGTTTTGGGGGTATCTTAACCAGGGGTGTGGAATATATTAAAAATGGGACAGGTTGCTTCATAAATCTACTTGTCCTGTAAAGAAATCTAGTTGTCCCTTTGGTGCTATGTAGTGCATCGACAAAGTATGGGAAAAATGTCATTATATAAGAGCTCTGATAATAGCCTTTCTAATTCTGCCGGGGCAAACACAGGCCTGAATATCCGCTTTTTTTTTAAATTTTGTCATCTTTCTACAGATCTACATATTGGGGCTGGATGCACAGGTAAACAGTAGTTCCAGGAATGGAATGCCCTTTTGAGTCTGTGCCAACCTACTAACTTGCATATTTTGAGAGTTTTCCCCAGCTCTTTTCTAATCTTTTCCCATGCCAAGAAAGTTTGGAAATGTACTCTTCACAAGGACAGAAGTAAACCTTTTCCCAGGGTTAGGAAGAAAGTGGTTTGAGGGAAAGTGAACTAGTAAATGCTGAACAGATTTCGCATGACCTACACATGCATATTTGCTTGTGCTAAAAAAAAGTTAAGTATTTCTAACAGTACAATGTTCTGGTCTACTTGTGTAAACCCCTGTGAATGTATGAAATACATAAATGCACTACTGCAAAGACATCTACGCTGGGTGCACTTTAGTGACTTTCTTTAAGAATTAGGCCGCTAATTAGGTCTGGCGTTAATCAAGACCTATTGTTCTTATTAAAAATTCTATCTCTCTCTATCCTTGTGTCGACTGGCTTCACTATGAATTATATCGGGACACAAAGTAGTTATGATCAATGATAGGAACTACTGCGGGCAATGTGTACTTTCTGAGACCAAAAAATATTTTTGCTTTTATGCTAATGTTTGTTGCAGTGGTCCAGCAACTCCCACGACAAAGTTTTACAAAAGCCATGTCAAAACAATACACACATTGACAAAACCAAAAGGTTGACCACCAATGGTAGACCTCTTGGCTTTGCCAATGCTTGTTTATCTTGAGATTTCCCATAATCTTGTTGAAAATTGTTACACTGATTTTTCATTAAAACTATTTTTTTGGAAATACAGCGTGCATTAACCCATTTTACTCAATGATGCTTAAAAGAAATGATCTCTAAAATTTCAAAGTAATTTAGCAAAACCTTTCTTTCCCTGTTGCATTTTTTTCAAGAACATTTTATTTTTAAAGCAAATGATCATTAATCTTACTTGCAAGCTTCTGGAAATATTTGCATCTGATCAGAGCGCATTCTGGGACCATTGTACACACCCTCATATTGTTGGACTTTGCAAACTTGTGTACTCATTTGTTACTGGAACCAGTGTCAGTAGTGCAGCCCGAGCTTACGTTTATTTAGAGTGCTCACCCTATTAATAAAGGTTTGCATGAATGAACAATAAATACAAGTTCAAACACCATTAACATAAGGACACAAGTATTACCTCAACTGCAGATAATTCCCTTTACTGCTCCATAATGTGGTACTGTAAACATACAGCCAAAGGGTTTGTGTTGCTGGGGGTTGTCCCAAGGACAAAATAAACATGGAGACTTGTAATTTTTGACCCCAAACAATATGTCCAGGGCGTTGGGCTATAGGAATTCCACACCCCTGATCTTACAATATAATTTGCCTTTGCGCACTTCAGGGGTGCTGTCCATTGGACAAAGGAAAGCTCAAGTTGGAAATCAAATTCGCTTATAGACTGAACGCTTAAAAATAATAAAGAAAAATTGCAATAGCAGTGACTGCTACCAAATTGTAAGGAGTTAAATTTGTGGGTAAATGTGACAAGATACAAAGTAATTTAAAATAGATTTGAATCTGAAACACCAGTTCATTACTTGTATATAGAAAAAAAAAGACTAAGCAGTCTCTGGGTAGATCAAGTTTAATATCAATTAGAAGGCCCAATTCTTTTGTGGTGTAGGTTATAAATCCCCTGAAAATTATCTCCCGGCTATCCTTTGGTTTTTAATTTTGTCAGTTCCTTTTACTGTTTTTTGTTGACTCGTTTCAACCTCTTTAAGACTTTAAGTTGTCCTTGAGATTGGGACAGAGTAGTATCTTCTACTTTGTTTCACTACTGTGCAGTTGGGCCTGTTCTGATGGTCTTAATATTTAGATGAGGAGGACTGTTCTGCACCGGATAAGTTATCTTATGAAGCATCTTGTTGACTATATTTAGTTGCTTACCAAAAATGCTAATTTGCTCAAGTGATTTTGAGGCAGCATGTACAGTGCTCATGTTCATGCTCTGTGAGGTCTCCTAGCCAAGTTCAACACGTTTGCACCTTGTTGAATAAATTGCTGCCAGTTGCTAATGTCTGATGCCTAATTCTTTTGGTGGTCATTTCCATGCATTAGAGATCAGATACATGTGGGTCCCTCATGGAGCAGAATCACACACAAACCAGCAAGAGCTTCAGATGACTCATCTGGCCCTCAAGACATTCCTTGTTTCCATATATTTCCTTCTTTTCATATGGAGTCTATCGGTTTGTGTCCTGGCAAAGTATATGATCGCAATATAGTACACTTTTAAGCAGGGAGGTATGAGCTCACAGTCTGTTATTGTCAAAATGTCAGGTTGTTTGTGAACCACCTCGGTGCTCCCTGAACGAGGGTGCTAAAAACTTTGTTGACATGATCTTACCAACTTTGTGTGAGTTATGTCTTCATGCATTGGTTGTTTCCCGTCTGGGCCAACTTTACCACTTTAGAAAACACAATTTATCTGCATTTCTGCTCCCTACAGTTCACGCTGCAGGGAGGCATGGTGGCGTGTTCCATCTGAGGTAGGACTTTCATCTCCACTAAGTGTTTCCTACTGTCCTTTTTATTCCTCGAGCTGTGAGTAAGCTGGGTCAGGACCAATGTTCGATCAGCTTCATGGCACTGTACGGGCCACATTTGGAGTGGTACTCTGTTCTGCTTTGCTTTGTCCCTTTGCCCTTGTCTGCTGCTGCTAAGGGTGGCACTTCTCTTGCAATGGAGATGGCTGGCTTTGGGTCTGAACCGCCAGAGCCTTCACTTTCTTGCTTGGAGATTAAACAAGGTAATGTCAGTTTCTTAGACCAGCCTTTAGAGGGTGTGTCAGGTCAGGTCATCGCCTCTATACCAAAATTGTTCATTGTGGGTATTGGGCCTTTTTTAGTTCTTGACGCGCTCAGTAAGTTGATCATCTTATTTATTGTGCTGTTCTTTGTGCTTTCCTGTGATCTTGTATGGCTTTGCTTTAGGCACTGGCAAGGCTCACCTGCTTCCATTTCAGCTCTTCTTAGATTGCGGGAATAGCCATTGCTGTTGAAGTCGCCTATCCTGTTATTTTTGAAGAGGTTGTCCAAGTTGTTCTCCTTTAGGCATGCTTTAGTGGGACTTTATTGTGGTGCTCATGTTCTTAATGTGTTCGTCCTTTGAGCCCATCCACATTTTCTGTTTTTAGCTGCGTATTGTGAAGATTTGTATTCTTGCTTGTCATTACCTCAGGTTAGGGCGTTGGCCATCTGAAGGCTTTGTGTGTTCCCTCTTTTTCTTTCTTTTTTTTTTTTCTTTTTTTTTTTTAAAACCTCCTTTTACTCCAGGCAAATTGTTCCTTACGAATATAGTTTCAATTGTGCCGAAGGTTTTTTTTCACATGGGTTACTAAATCACTCTACCAACATTCTACTCTGCTTCTCATCCCACCGAAATGGAGGGCTAGATTGATGGGACCCAGATTGATTTTTTTTTTTTATTGATTTTTATCAAGACCCAACAAAATAGCAAAAAGCATTAAAGTTCCATACTTGATCATAAAATAAACATCCTTCCCAATAATTTCTAATAGGATAATTCCAGATAAATACAATCAGGCTAGGTGAAAAAAAGGGAGAAGTAAAAAAAAAAAAAAAAAATGTAATCCTCTTTTCCTCCCCCCCCTCCGCTCCTCCTTATATTACGCATAGTTGTCTAGAAAGAATTCGCCTCAAATCCGTGAAAACTTTTACCCCTGCCCACTCTCCCGGCATATCTCATTTCCTGCTTTCTGTCCTGTACCATTTTACTCAGCCATTCTTGAGGGGAGGGAGTTACATCGGAGCGCCAATTTCTTAACAGAAGAGATCTGGCAATCACAGTGGCCATAAAAACTAGCTTTTCCCACCTGGGTGGAAGCTTTGCCCCAGGATCGTAGCCCAAAGCCACCATCCAAATACTGGCAATTATAGTGATCTGAGCAATAGTTGTTAATATCTTAAATACTCCATCCCAGTATTCCTGAATAAGTCGACATGAGCCAATCACGTGTATCCAGCCAGCCAACCCGGTTGCCTTACAATGAAAACAAAGATCAGGACAACTGGGCACCAGCCGGGACAAGGCTGGCGGGGTGCAATATAATAACCATTTACTAAAAAAATATCATGCAATGCCAATTCACACCTCCTGAGTACTGTAAAATTTCGATGATCGATCTTTTCCCAGCACTCCCTTGACAGGTCGAGGCCCTCTTGGCGGACCCATTTTCTCACCACCTTTTCCCCCAAGATCAGTCTTATCCCGCTCAAGAAGTAACCTTATCCATGCACCAGCTCGCCTTATCCCGGGAGGGTCCACCAGTTCGGTAACTACTGCCTGTGTATTAATGATTGAATCGATATCCAAGTCCCTCAAACTGTGGAGCATAATAATATAAGATCCCCCAAAGAGAAAATAATTTTGAACGACCATCTGAATATTTGAAAGGGTTTCCTAATTATCATTGATACAAAAATCCCCAGTTTTACTAAATCCTGCATTATCCCATCTCCTTACTATCTCTAAATCGAGCTGAGAGCCAGAGCGCAACACAAACTGTGTGAGAGGAGTAAGAATGTGCAAGTATGGGATTGAATTTCTTCTTAAAAATAAAAAATAAAAATAAAAATTCCTTTTAAAGAGCCATTTAAGAATCTTGTATCAAACTTTTTTGGGGAGATTTCTCCAACAGTGCAGAATTCGGAATATAGTGCTCCCTGCAGAATAATTCACGAAAATCTTTGGAAAATAGGCCGCCCAAAGATTGGTTAACTTTGAAATTAGTCAAATACTGCGCGGAAAAAGGTGAAATAATAGCCTTTACAATTAAATTTGGTAGTGCTAAGCCCCCCTTTTCTCTATCAGCATATAATGCACTTAATGCAGACCGCGCCTTCTAATTTTGCCAAATGAATGAGCCAAAAAGACTCTAATTTCTTTAAAAAATAAAGGCGTCAATACGCATGGAATGGCCGAGAACAAAAAGTTAAATAATGGAGGTATGGACATTTTAATCTGTGCAATACGACCAAGCATAGAGAGGGGGGAGACACCCCCAGTGTGCAAGCAGGATTTGAGTTTTCAGGAACAGAGAGACGTAATTGAGATCATACAGATCTCCTATTTCAGATGAAAAATGAATCTTCAGATATCTCTTTGGCTAGTATTTACACAGTGCATTAATTCAGGGTGCAATCTACTAGAAGAAGTGCCAGAAAGAATAATATCGGTTTTACTCATGTTAATCTTGTAGCCCTCAATTTCCTCAAATTTGGCGAATACCTTAAGAGCCTCCGCCTGGGAGGGTCGCTCTTCATCTAAAAACATGATAATATCAGCATAGTTTGATCTTCCCCATTGACTTCAGCGGGGAATGAATCCGATTTATTATGCCTGATTTTAATTGCCAAAGGTTCAATGAAGAGAGCGAAGAGAATAGGAGATATAGGGGGCATCCCTGCCGGGTGCCGCGTCGAACTTGAAGTTGACCAATACAGGTAGAGTTAATTATGATATTGGCTTCAGAGTTTTGATACAGCCTTTGAATTAGTGGAGAAATCTGTGAAGGCACCTTGTATCCCAAAAATATTTCAAACAATGTGTCCCATACAACCAGATCAAAGGCTTTTTCTGCGTCTAATAAAAGAATAATGGCAGAAATTTTATTAGAATGAAATAATCGAGAGCCTCCGCTAAATAATGCATGTTAGTAGCAAGTTGTGGACCAGCAATAAACCGGTTCTGATCGGGATGCACCAGTTTAGCGACAACCCTGTTGAGCTTGTTGGCCAATAGTTACGTGGCAATTTCATAGTCTGTATTTAACAAAGAGATGGGACGATATGCATTAGGGTGTTCCCTGTCCTTATTCTTTTTGGGAAAGCTTACCACGTTCCCTGAATACCAAGAATTGGGGATACACTTTCCCTTCAGTAAGCCATTTATTAAAGACAAAGTTTCTTTAAAAATATCAATGAAACTTTTATAAAATTCAGCCGGGAAGCCATCAGGTTCACAAGCCTTCCCCCTGGGGAGGTTCTCGACAACCTCAAGGAGTTCTGACTTCGTGAATGGCTGCCTTAGAGCATCACTGTCTTCTTCCGTAAGAGTAGGAATGTCCAAATTCCCCAAGAAATCCCTAAGGGTCCTAATATCAATATCCTGTGTTTCGCTATAAATTTGCCTATAATGTCCTAGCATGATTTTATCCACATCTCTGGGGTCAGTATGCCTTACTCCGGATATGGGGCACCTCAAGGCATGTATCATATTACTAACAATTTGGTCTTGAGCTTGCCAGGCCACAAATGTGCCTGTAAAATGACTCTCTTCATATGCCTTCTGTCTGAAAGTCTGATATCCTATGTCAACCTTCTTAAGAAAACTGTTGGACAGTGCCCGTTTAGCTAATTCGAAAGATTTTCTATTTTCCGTAGGGACATGCAGGTAGATGGCTAAACTCCTCTGCACTGCTTCTTCCAGAACCCAAGCCTGTTGTCTCAGATAAGATATATCTGCCGCCCCCTTAGCGATTACCAAGCCCCTGAAAAAGGCCTTAAACGCATCCCAAACCCTAGCTTGAGATGAAGATCCCTGATTACATTTGAAAAATGCACTTATTTCGACTTGAGGCCTGTACCGATCCCTCCTCTTGGAGGAGTTGCTGGTTGAACACCCACCTTCTAGGTTGAGGCGTAGAGTATTCTGGGAAAGGGAGTTCTTCCAACACTAGGGTGGCGTGGTCGGATAGACCAGAATGCCTCACCGATTGGTTCTTAAAGCGTAGTATTTTGGATATCAGAAAAAAATCGATGCAGGAGGCGCTTTTAAACCGGCTTGAAATGCCACATATACTCTCTCTCATTTGGGGCACTTATTCTCCAAGGATCACAGAGCATCAACACTTTAATGTAGTCTTTAAAGATCTTAGCAGCTTTAGGTTTGTGTTGTTTTTTACCCTTAATAGTGGTATCCAAGAATGGATCCTGGAGAAAGTTAAAATCCCCACCAATAATGATTTTGCCTGGAAGTTGCAAAAGGAATTGAAAAAGTTCCACATAAGGGGCCGGATCATCTGTCAGAGGAGCATAAAAACGGACAAAAATAAATCTTTCTTTGGCGATTAGGCAGTGTACCCAGCACCATCGCCATTCGGGGTCGCTAAGAAAATCAAGTGCCCGAGCACCAAGCTTCTTAGCTAGAAAGATCGCTACATCTCTGTGAGCTACTGGAGCTGCGGCAACAACCTTAAAATCAACAGAGTTTTTAAACTTATTGAAGCCCGATACTTTTTTAGCAGGGATATGGGTTTCGTTTTAATAAGATGATAGAAGGATTTAGAGCATTTACCCTCTCCCCGATTGCAGTCCTTTCCCTCCGATTATTTAACCCGTTGACATTCCAGGAAACTATTTTTAGTGAGGAGTTTAACCTTGCCATTGAATTCCTATAAAAAAAAAATTGCCTAAATATTAAGTAATCAGAAACCATCAGAGAGCGTAGACCTTGGCCTGGATTGAATGGTGTCATCCTCAGTGTAAACGCAATCAATTCCGCCTTGCGCATAGCTATACTTTAGTATGGTAAAGAAGGATCTTGTACCCCTTGCCCCCTTCCCCCACCCAATCCCCTACACCCCTATCCCACCCCTTGGGTGGCCAGCAACAGGGCCCTCCCATCTGGGCACTCTGGAGCCACCCCCACACCCCCTGACCCCCTTCATTCCTAATCGGGTGCCTTGGCATGGCGCCCTGAATGCCATAAACTGCATAGGGACTGGAATGTAAGTGTCCTAATAATGCGCTATGCTCTACAACATCAACCCTTCCCAAATAATCTCAACTTTCCATTCTCATTTTAAGCCCCCCCCCCTTCCGACCTCCTCCTCCCCTTTGCCCTGATCTGTCAGAGTTCTGAATCAAGTGCAAAAGAGTCTTAGCGGCATCCACTGTATGGACCAAGTTAGAGTGTTTCTGAAAAAAACCTTTTAATTTAGATTGTTGCACTAGTCCTGCCGGGGGCCCCTGCTTTTTTAAATGAGGGGATCATCCTCTTTAATATTCATCTCCGATGCATGTTGAAAGCGTAATCGCCGGGGATCTGGTGTATTTTATTCTTGATTGCTTGCTGTAAGATTACGTTCCTTGATGGGAAAGTCGCTAAAGTTGACGAGCACAGTTCGAGAGTATTTTGCGTTGGGTGGCTGTACTGCCGGGACCTAATGGGCCTGCATAATAGTGAGATCTACAGGTTTATCCATTGGTTCTGAGAGAACATGAAGTAAAACAAGATCAGTAATTAAATCTGTAACAATCCGTCCATTTTCGTGTCCTTCAGGGATCCCCGTGAATCTCAGATTAGACCTGCGTGAGCAGTTCTCAGCGTCATCTAGCTGAATCAGCAGATCTGCAAGATCTGCTTGACTTTTTGCCACTGTCGGATCCAAAGAAGAGCGTGAATCTTCCAGATCGGACACTCGCTGCTCTACCTCTTTAGTACGTGAGCTAAGTTGCTGTATATTGCCAGAGATTAGATTTAATTGAGATTCCATTTTCTGATTTGCTGCTTCTTGCGAAATTTTTAAAGTTCTTAGTTCAGATTAAATTTGAAGTAGCAAGTTTTGTGAGGGAGTGCCAGCTGCTGCCCTGTCTCCATATTCCTGAGATGGATGCTGAGCTTGTAAGTTCTGCTGATCTTGAGCCAGCTGGAGAGGCCCATTTACAATGGCGTTCACGGTGGGCCCTGTTACATTATTAATCCCAAAGATATGGACTGGATCATGAAGTGCATTAGAAGAGGGTCTGTCCACCTGAGGTGCGGAGATAGTTATTCGTTAGCAAGGGAATAACCTCTTATGCCCCCCTCCTCCAGTAAACAGGGGATACTAGAGCCTGTGTCCTGAATCTTACTGCAATTAGACTCAGAATTCAAGCTAACCGATCCTGGAGTGAGCACAGTTTATTGGCTGATTCTGGATTTGAGTCTGGGTCTGTGACTGGGTCCGGTTCTCTGGCCACCTCAGATAAATAAAAATCTGAGCCAAGGCGCAGATCTGCTGTGTTAATGATTGAAGGTGGGGAGTTGTGAGGCTGGGTAATGCTGAGAGATGAATCAGTGATTAGTGGGAAGGCAGCGCTTGGAGGTGAGTCTAAATTTATATGGTTATCGGAGGGAGTAGGGTGCTTTGCTTTTGCACTTCATGCCACCTTAGCGGTCTTTGAGGCAGGACGCCCTATACCCTGAAACTGATGGAGGGATTGACGTATTGTTTTGTACACCCCCCCCCCCCAGCCCTCCTGCACAAATAGCTCTGGCTGTGCCTGAAAAGTACTTGTCGCGTACCAGATCCCTCCAGAGGCAATGTATACTGCGTGACGAGGCTTAGTATCCTTTAGCAAATGACTTATAAGTACGGTAGTATACTGAACACACTGAGCAGATAAAGCACTGAAAGCACTGTGAATAGCTGAAATTCTTTGAACTGCACGCGATAATTAAGGAAGCAATGTCCCTTCAAGCGGTATTATATCCACCTTGTTTATACAATTCTGGATCAGTGCCTCTGGGTTTATTTTTCCAATCCTTCAAGACTGTTTCAGCGCACTGGCGTAACTTTTCAATAGGGGGAGAGTGGCCATATACTTCAAAACTATAGTACATCATTTAAAAGTCCCCAGAATCATTTTTTTTTTTTTTAGACAGGCACAGTCTTGGTCTGTCCAAAGGAAAAAAAACAAGCGAGCCTGCCATCTCTGTTTAAGTCCCAACAACCCCTGCCTCACCTCCCATCTCTTCTATGCAGGTTTGGCCCCCCGTGGAGGTGGGGCAGGATCGGGCACCTGAAGCCTTTTCTGGCGGTAACGCCTAATTCAGAGCATTTCCGAGGTCCGACGCGTCTTACGGCAGGCTGAACGGTCTAATATCAGTGATATTTTCCGTGGTCAGGAAAAAACGCCTCAGCGTGATCATAGCGCGTCCGTGCTCCAGTGTGCGCCCACCCCTCTGCGTCGATGGCTAGCCGCAGAGCATGACGGGAGCTCCTAAGCGGCCATGGGGACCCAGATTGATGATCGTTTTATTGGCTATGCTGAATCTAAGAAAGTCAATGCGATTCAGAAGCAATTTCCCAATCTGTGCATGAAAATCTGTTATGCTCTTGCCAAGGAAAAATGCCTTGATGGTATTGAGGCCCATTCCACCAGAACAAAGGACACTCTTTTGATACTGCCAGCTGAGAGACTGGAAACCCGGGACAATGCCAAAGTGCCTAGTCAGTAAATATCAGACTCCCAAAGAGAGCATTTATTATCTTTGGGAATCCTTCAGCTCAGTCTATGGTGTTGATCGCTATCTCCCTGCTTGGTAAAGTGTTTCCCTCCCACATGGAGAAGTCCAAATGCCTCAAGATATGGTGGGAATATGTGCGCAGTCAAAGGAAAACCTTTCAGGGTAAAGAAGGAACCCACTTTCCAAGCCTCTGGAGTGTCCATGAGTGCTCGTTTTTCCTTTAGTTGCATAGACTCATGCTGTTGTGCTTTTTGATATTTATTTATATATATTTTAGCTCATTGAAAGTTAACCGCCATTTTGACACCACTTCCTTCTTCAGACAGCTGCATCCAGGTTTTTCGTAACCCTTTCCCATAGCATTGATGTAATTATTTTGGTGGCTGTGTAGTTAACTGTGCAACCAGTCTCAGTAAGGAATATTGGTATTTGGCTTGCCTGTCCTCACTTGACTATTTCTAGCATATTAACAATTGTATTGTTGGTTTTTAAAAGGCACAGGAAGGTTTGAGGGACAGGGCAATGAAGCCCTCTTCTCACCCAGAGGAAAATGTCATACTTTATTTTTTGTGGACAGAATCCCCTTCCGGTACATTTTTCTTTTTGGATGAATCAAGGGGAGGTTTGAACCTTTTTTAAACGTTGATGGCTCTCCTAATCCTTTCCAGAGAACGAAAGTATCTTTAATTGGGTACCCTGTTGTTCCACTAGAATCTGCTACACCTCAGACAGAGTACTTTCCAGGTCCTCGTCAAAGTATTGCCTCACTTTAGCTCTGTCTCAGGTGTTCATGGATGGTAATTAATTTTTTTCGCATTTAATGATTTCCCCAACATAGGTCTGGTTATAAATTAACACCACTCTTTATATTAAAGGCATGCTTTTCATTTCGTTTTGATGTAGGAGGTGAATGTTGAGTCTGACATTGAAGTAGATCACTCCAACATCGCTTTCAAGTGCTGCAAAAATTAAAAGGACCCAAACAACACTTAGACATTAAGCTCCACCCGTTAGTCGTATGTTAGTCAATGCAGAGCCAAACGAGGGCCTAAGGATCATGCAAATGAAATGCCTTGGAACAAGGAGGTAGATTTTAACCCAGCTTTTCCCTTTGATAGGTCTAAGGTGGGCGATTACATCCTGATGTCTTGATTGCCCTTTCATATTTTCTACTTGTGGAATTGTGTAGTGTGCCACAAAACAGCCCTCTTCTTGAAGTCTCTGTAATTTTTTACATGGGCACCGCAAACTCGGTCACCTTCCCCAAATTGTGTTCCTTATGTGTGAGGACAGTAGGAACCGCCTTAATCCTTTGAGTTTATTCTATGGCAATACCTATTTCCCAGGGTAGAAATAAAGGCTCTTGTTTGGAAATCTAACTTTGGGTTCCGACTAAAATAAAATGAACCAAACATTCCAGTAATATTTGGTGGACATGTGTGCTCTGGTGCTCAGTAGGGTTCACAGGAGGCATGATATTTTATTTACTGCATCATTATACCAGGTTTTAGTCAAACTGATGTCTGTCTGTTTACTTCATAATGACCGTATGCCAGAGCTTCACACCAAGAAAGTGGTTTGTGCTTTTGTTTTTTAAATTAAAAAACAGAAAAGAAAAATGCATTGTCTTGGCTCATTTTGTAAGGTTTGACACCAGATATCCATCAAGCATTGCAAGATTTTCCATTTTACAGGGATCACTCTCTTTGACTATGCTGATGACAAAAAAATAAAAACCTAATTCTTTAAGTGGAATTTGCTTGCTTTAGTCTCCAGGCTGTGTCAGGGGCTTTTTTGGACAAATCCTGTATTTTTCAGCGAGCGCAGACCTACAACTTACCGAATATCCAGTAAGTGATGAAAGAGCAGCAGGTTCCTGGGTCATGGAAAGAGAATTTCCCCCAAAGGAACAGGAGACTGCTTAGAATAAACCACTTATTCATAATCTGGTATCCACGACTGTTCAGAAAATGAAATAATTTTTTAAAAACAATACGTAATAAGTATGTATTCATAAAAAGCATAATGTAATAATGGATTTTTAGAATAACCTGTAAATATGGAGGAATTTGAAATCTGAGGCTAAAAGTTGGTGCCCTTGTCTTGTTTCATGCGAGGTGCACAAGTACATCAAAGCGATTCTCATATTACTGATTGGTAACTTCAAATGAAGCCCTAGTGCGTACTGACAAAAAGGGCAAAGAAGCCAAAGCGATTTGCCATTGTTTTACATCATGTTGTCATTTAGAAATGAAATCATGTGTTTAAAAGCTCCAATCTTCTCATTAAATTTAAACTTCCGATTTTTGTATTTTGTGCATTTGTGATTTAAATGAGATATTTTGTATTTGTTATGGTTTGATATGTGTCTCTTTCAGAGGTGTGGAACGTTGTAAAATATCTACTTTTCCATAGGACAGGTTGCTTCATTAATCTACTTGTCTAAAAAAAAAAAAACAAAAAAAAAAAAAGAAAATTGTCCCTTTGGTGCCATGTAGCGTGACGACAAATTATGGCAGCAATCTCATTATATAAGAGCTCTGATAATAGCCTTTCCGATTGTGCCAGTGCTGATACTACTGTAGGGGTTGAACACTAGCAATTCCCTTATTATGGCACCTTTCAGCAGATTTACATCCTGACACTGGAGATAGGGGTAGGCAATAGTTCTGGGGTTGGAATGCCCTTTTGAGTCTGTGCAAACCTACTAACTTGCATGTTTTAGGGGTTTTCACCAGCTCTTCTGTTATCTTTTCCCATACAGAGAAATGTTTAAAATTTACTCCTCACAACCGCAGAAGTAAAACTTCTTCCAGGGTTGGGGAAAAAGTGGTTGAAGGGAAAGAACTTGTAAACGCTCAACAGATTTTCACATGAGCAAATCTACACATGCATATTTGCATGTGCTAAAATGCAGTTCACAAATATTTTGTAGGAGTACGATTTCCTGGCCTACTTCTGTAAATCCTTCTGAATTAATTAAATCTGGAAACCAGCATTAATGCACATATACTATGTGCGTGTTTTTAGGGTCGAGTCTGCGTCGCATGCGCTTGGGCATACGTTTCTCTAAGCGAGACGCTTTAGGAATTAAAATGGGCTCGGAGCCCTGTCCACGTCACGTCAGTGTCTTTCATTGGCTTGTGGGCTTGCCTGTTAGAATCTGCTTGATTTCATTAGTGGAAGGCATGCATACGTCATGCCTTTTCCGGTGGATAGCCCTCCTCAAGCGCATCGACCAAGTACAGAAAACATGCGAGGCTCGCTGTTTTCTGTCTGGCTTGTGGACTACTTTTTCTCTATTTTCTCCACGCGATCTCGCTTGGCAGAAGTCGAGCGCTTTACATAATATCGACCCTTAAAGTTAATTGCACTTATTCCGGTTACGTACATATTTGTACTTTTGCCGATCGGTTTCGTTACGAGTGAAAAGTCCAGTTAGGAGTTTACAGTGCTATCAGGTCTAACACGAGTAAACGTGACACCGTTGCATTGCAAATGCTTGTTTTTATTTTCTTTAAGAATTGGGCCCCTAATTGGTTATCCAGAAATTTTGTTTTTAATAAAATACTATCTCTCCATTTGTTGGCTGTCTTCCCTGTGAGTGACCTCATTCTACGCTTCCACAACAAGCATATAAAGTAGTTTTTTTCACTGCCCTGAACTACTGTGGTAAGGTGTGCTTTTTGCCACCAAAAATATTTTTGCTTTTTGCCAATGTTTATGATGGTGAAGGCCTGGCAGCTCCCCAACAATAAAGTTTTACAAAAACCTTGTTAAAACAAGACGTACATTGAGAAAACCAAAAGGCTGACCACCAATGTCAGACTTAATGGATTTGCCAAAGCTTGTCTATTTTCATGTTTTCCATAATCTTGTTGGAACTGGTTACACTGACATTACCATTATGAAGCTCTTTGGAAATATTAGCATGCATCAATACATTTTACTGAAAGATGCTCCAAAGAAATGGTATCTAAATTTCACAATAATTTAGCAAAAGGTTTTTTCCAGTTGCATTTTTTGCGTGGACAATTTATTTTGAAACTACCAATCTTGCTTTCAAGCTTCTGCAAATATTTGCATCAAACCAGAGAACATGCTCGGACCATGTTACATAGCCTCATATTGTTAAACTTTGTAAATGTGTGTGCCCATTTTTACACAGGAACCACTGTCAGTAATGCCGTTTGAGCTTACAATATTTTCTCAAAGTGCTGGCCCTAAAAATAAAGACTTTGCATTAATGAACAATAAATAAAAGTTCGAACAGCATTAGCATAAGGACACAAATATTACCTTAATTGCAAACAGTGCCCTTTCGTGATCCATAATGTGCTACTGTAAACTGGCAGCCAAAGAGGGCTTTGTCTACTTGTCCCAAAGACATAATAAACATGAAAACTTGTTGTCCTTGACCCCAAACAATATGTCCTGGGCCCAGGGCTGTAGGAATTCCACACCCATGGAATTTCTATTTTTTTTTTGGAATTGCTTTCAGGTTCAAATCGTAGAGGTTTTGTAGTCAAGGGCTTCTGAATTTAAGTAGCGATTCAATGGGGATCAGCCAAGGTAAATAGGTTAAGAAGGGCTGGACGGAAAACTCTATTTGTGTACCCTGCTCTCCAGGATGGAGTGTTTTTGAAACTTAAGTAACTTTCATAATCTATAAAGACAAACAATCCAAGATACCTTTCAGAATCGTATACAACTTAAAATTTAACTTAAATAAGGGAGAAAAAAAGTATTCTTTAGGGTTACAGAAAACAGCCCAATCAATATTGTATTAAGCTGCATGTCTGCATACAGCCTTCCTACAGAAATAGTTTGTTAGATAAGTCTCTCTTTCCCAAAAGAGGTAAGAAGTTGACTCTCAGTTGATAGGACTCCCATACAGGATAGATGAGGCAATGTCTATACAAGTTTAAAGTGACTGGGGAGACCCGGTAATCTCCCAGTCTGTGCTGATCATGGCAGTAGTAAACCACAGTGGGCAAGGTCTGTTTTGGCCACTGTTGCCAAGCCAGGTAGCCCATAGAATATTGTGATCATAGTTACATTCTTGGGTATGGAATTTTATAAAATATCTACTAACCCAAAGGACTGGATTTGTCAAATCTTTTTGGCCAATAAAAACACATTTCTTGTCTCTTTTGATGCAATGCAGTAACATAAAAATATTAGTGCTGGGCATAATCCAAGAGCTTATTAGCCGAAGTTCACATTATATCATCAGTGTTTGGATACTAGAAAGGGTCTGATTTTGCCCTCTTTACAAATCTAGACTCAGGGTGCTGGAAGTGGTCAGACATCAAGAACCATCATCAGTGAGACCTAACTCTACTTGTAATTTAGGCAACAAGAGTATACATGATCAGATAGATAAGTCAGAAGACCTTTTGTGACATAGAAAGTACTGATATTCTTTTCCTATTCTGCCACGGAGTGACACCAATGTTTTGGTTACAAGCATTGAATTTACAAGGTGGTGACTCCCCTAATGTACTAGAGCTGTAGAAATCAATGCCTGGCCATTAACCAGGCTCTGTTAATATCAACAGCAATTGTATTTCAAAATTTGGCTGTGGGTACTTCAAATGGTCCCTCTTTCAACAGAGCTGATCTATCAGTCTCACGTTTGTACCTCTGACTATTTTAAAACAATTCAAGTCTGGGACAAACTTTCCCACCAGTCACTTTGAGAAACACAAATGTGCATGATTGATCACCCCCCAATGGTTTTAGATAAGATATTGAAATCTTTTGGATCTGAGTCTAAATAATGTGTTTACTATTGCAGTAGTAGTCTTTTTTTCACATGTCTTCACAAGTATGTCTACAAAAGACACATCACATTGGAAAAGAGGTTTTTTGCTCACATTTGCAGCGTAACACCTGAGTGGCCCACAAATGGTGAAGTTTCTGTTTTCTATAGGCTTTGTGTTTTCTGATGGATACAACTACCTGTGGATTCCTCACCTTATGAATTTTCCCATGCGCCAGCATCTGCCGGAAAATCTTATTCCCAGCTCTCTACGTCGACGAGGACGTCACAATTGCATGGCTCCACGCGACTCCGTCTGACGTCACTATGCCAATAAGGGGTCCTCACTAGCGTGAACACGTCAGTTCCCTTTTTCCGTGCCTTCGACTCTGTTTTCTCCTAGCTCTCGCTACTGTTGAAGGTGTTCCATCTTGTTACTAGTTATAATCCTGTTTCTGGTTACAATGTCTCCTCCTAGAAAGTCGGGATTTAAGCCATTTCGAGTGTGCGCGGGATCGCATGTCGGTTACTGACGATTTCCTTTGGTGTTTGAGCTCCGAGCATGATGTCGAGGAGTGTGTATCCTGCCAGAGCATGAATCCTAAGGCTCTGAAGCAGGGGGAGAGGGAGGCCAAACTCTTTTTGGCCAAGCAAAGAAGGGACATAAATCTTCACAGGTCCTCTTCTCACACTTCGTTGAAGAAACACAAGCTGCGATGTCGTCGAGACTCTCGACGTTGCTAGGCTCCGATCCGTTCAAGATCAAGGTCTCCATCTCGGTGGCACCGTACAACGTGGGAGGTTAGTCCAACTGTGGCTCCACAACCTCAGAGCCCTCTGGCTTCTCCGGTGCCGTCGGTCTTCGAGGTAGTTGCACCTCCGGAGACTCCTCGATTTTCACCTGCTGCTCAGGATTCTGATGTCCAGCAAGCGCAGGTGCAACATGAAGACCAGCTGTATACTGCCTTCCCGGCTCCGGGAGCGGATCTGGCGGCATTTTTAAATGCCATGTTTCCTATGTTTAGTGCTATGGCCCCTGCTGGTGCACCGGCTGGCCCCACGGGTCCATTAGCATTTTCGTTGTGCTCCCCGGCACCTTACAAGGCGGCGCTGTTTATGCCCTTCAATCCAGCTGAGGGTGCCGGTTCGGCGCTGATGACGTCGCCTCGAGGTCCTGCGGTTCTGATGACGTCGCCTTCAAGACCTATGTCGCAGATCTCATCGCCCCGTCAGTCGACGCCGATGATGAAGCCTCAGGTGTCCAGGGCGCCGTTGGGATCCGCATGCCGGATCCGGATGCTGGATTAGACCGAAGTCAGCCTTCTTCTCCTGTTCCGCGTCTTACAGTTTTGAAGACGGTGTCATTGACGTCTGCTAATTCTATGTCGACGCCGAGTTTAGAGGCCTGGCTGAGGTCGCGTAGAAAGGCTTTGAGACTTGAGGAAGAGTACCAGCGGCAGTTGTTGGAAGAAGGGGAAATTGTGGAGCCCTTAGGAGAATATCAAGGGCTGGATTCAGCCAGTGGGCTTGACACTTCCCCGGAATGGGACCTTTCTTCACCAGGGGAGTTTACGGAGGAGGCGGCCTTTTTCCATACTGTGATTAGGAAGACAGCCAATTTTTTGGATCTTCCGTTGCCTGCTGCAGAGATCAAAACAAATATTCTGACTGAGGCCCTGCACCCTTCTTCTACTTCGGCGGATCCATTGCTTCTGTTTAATGATGCTTAGAGCTATGGAGGAAGACTGTGTCGTCACCTGCTGTCAATAGGTCTGTAACAGGGAGGTACAGAGTTGGCGGCCGGAGAGTCTGGTTGTTTCATATGCCTCAGTGGGATCTGAATCTCGTAACTTATTTTAAATCGGGTCACCGTTCGAACCCATGCATTCTTGCTCGCTAAGGTTTCTAGTTCTTACAATGTTTTTTCTGATAGCTATAACCTAGGCTAGGCGGGTTGGTGAGCTTCAGGCTCTTTCTGTTAAACCCCCTTTATCTTATTCTTTCCGGATAAAGTGGTACTGAAAACCAGGGCGACTTTCCTACCAAAAGTTGTCAATCCTTTTCATATGGGCCAAACCATTACCTTCCATCTTTCTACCCTCTTCCTCACCCCTCGAGGGAGGAAGAGAGGCTTCACCGTATGGACCCCAAAAGGGCTCTCAGTTTTTATATTGAGAGGACGAAAGAGTTTCGCCTGGAAGACCAGCTGTTCGTGGGGTATATTGGACAGAGGAAGGGGCAGAGCAGTCCATAAAAGAACGTTCTCCAGTTGGGTCATTTTCTGTATCAAGGTTTGCTATTCGTTGGCAAAGAAGGTTCCCCCTGAGGGTATTGGAGCCCATTCCACCAGGGCTAAGTCCGCAACTTCGGCCCTGGCAAGGGGGGTTCCGGTGGTGGATATTTCAGGGCAGCAACTTGGGCGTCCCGCCTCGCCTTCGCAAAGCATTACTACTTGGACTCTGAAGTTAGGAGGGACGGCCATTTTGCACGATTTGTATTGCAGGATTTCTTGGTGTAACCAGTCAGGCACTCACCTCCAAGTGCATTACTGCTTTGAGACTCTATTCATAAGGTGAGGAATCCACAGGCAGTTGTATCCATCAGAAGAACAAGTTACTTACCTTTGTTAATGCTTTTTTCTGGTGGATACAGTAGCTACCTGTGGATTCCTTACAGTCCCACCTGCCTCCCCGTTGCCTGTCTGGCTACACTAAGATGGTTGTTTTTTACAAGTGTATATAAATGTTGGTATTTATGTGTGCATATATAAATGGTGGTTTTGATTCTATTGCACCATTGTGGTTTTATGTATATATGTATTCATTGGAGCTATTGTGAGGTCGTTTTTTACCTGTTCGCCTTAAAGGCACGTAAAAAATGGGTGAAACGGCAGCGAGAGCCTCTTATTGGCACCGTGACATCAGACGGAGTTGCGTGGAGCCGTGCAGTTGTGACATCCTCGTCGATGTGGAGAGCTGGGAAGAAGATTTTCCGTCGGATGCATAATGTGAGGAATCCACAGTTAGCTATAGTAGCCACCAGAAAAAGCGTTACCAAAGGTAAGTAACTTTTTTTCTTTTTGCACATTGTACATTCCAACCTTGAAAAAGCCCCAGGCCTGTGTAGTAAGAAGGCGCACAACACGTATTAGCATTCTTGCTACTTACTTCACAAAGAAAGAAGCATGAAAGATAAAAGGAACAGAAACAACCGTTTGAATGGAGACATTTTTCACTTTATTTTTCACTTTATTTTTCACGAGCTGTAAGTGT
Organism: Pleurodeles waltl; assembly: GCF_031143425.1. Taxonomy (NCBI): domain Eukaryota; kingdom Metazoa; phylum Chordata; class Amphibia; order Caudata; family Salamandridae; genus Pleurodeles; species Pleurodeles waltl. The sequence continues at coordinate 1,608,181,723 of NC_090445.1, forward strand.
GTGTACCAATGAGATCTTTAGAAATTTTTATTAATAAATAAAAATACCCGGCACAACAAATCTAGGAGTAAGCCAGTCTTGGGGCACATACAAAGTGATCACCGTTCTGTACCCTTTCTCTCCAGATTTCACAGAGGGTCTTCTTTGAAACATTTTCACATACTGGTACTGTTTTATTTGTCTAAATTAAAATGTGAACTCATGGACGATCCGGTGCTAGAAAATAAAAAGTTTTATATGCATTTACAGTTCTAGAACATTGGTGTGTTTCTTATATTCACCAGTGTCTTGCCCTCTTCTCCTTTCCTGAGGCTCTGATGTTAATTTCTAACTAAATTACTTTTAAACTCTTACCAGTTGGGCCTCTGAACTGAGAGTAGTTGATGTTTGTGAACCTCCTCCTCATTGGCTCATTAGAGTCACCTAGTGAGGTGAACGGACTGAAAGCAATGTCTAGTATTCCAGTGTTAATTGAGAGTATATATACACACTGCTCTGTGAACAGTGACTGCCAAGAATGCCTACCCTAACAATAATTCAAGCATGTGAATCTACGAAAGATAAAATTGTTGGAGAGCTGTTGTTATGGATACCTAACATTTCATTTCTGCTTGCTAAAAATTAAGTCAGGTTGGTCTTACAGCAATGTTCTTGTATTTCACCTTTTATTAATTGATGATTGTTGGATAGGCAAACCTAAACTATTCAGATGATTAAATTGTTACTGAAGGGTGTTGGCGGAGTGCACGGGAACACTCCATTTCGAGCTGAGGGCCAAAGAAAGGCATGTTCTACCCCAGATTTTTAAAACTAGTTTTAAAATTATACGTTTTCTATAAACCTCAGGCCTCAGAGAAAAAAATTGCCTATTTGCATTTAAGACCGGTTTACGCAGAACACAAAGGCAAGAAGATTGGATGTTTTCTGGATGGAAAATATGAATTAGTGTAGATACCTGTTCTTTAGCAAGTATAGTTAAGTGGGTATCAAAGCTGGTGACTTCATTGTCAATATATACTAGTAGGCATTACTGTATTGTGTGATTGATAACAACTTAAATCTTTTTCTTCAGTGAGTGATGCAATGGCTGCAGACGAGAGTTCAAAAGAGAAGCACCAAGGGGACCCAGCAATGGCTGCAGATGGAGGAACAAATGGCTTGTGCAAAAGAACTGATTCCAGCAGCCATCCCATCCCTGCAAAAAACGCTCAGGACAGTACAACAGCTATCCCGCTGGAGCACAGTAACAATGTCAGCTGGATCGCGGAGAACGGAATCTCTGAGACAGCTGGCGACACTGGGAACGAGATCTACTTGAAAGTGAACGATCCCACACAGACTTCTCTCATAGGGAGCAATGGGTATTTTTTTAATAAAAAGACTGCCCCAGATCAACCTCCCAGGACTACATGCTCCACAACCCCGTCCGTCTCTGGACACGCCGCAAAATCTCTCCCTGGTGGACCTAGCAAAGCAAAAATTCCAGTAACATTAAACATCCCAACGCCAAATTTGTTGTCTCCCACATTGAGGGAAGAGAACAGCGAAGTAGAAGACAAAATGCCAAGTGCTGCTGCTCCTGCTCCTGCCTCTGAACTGAAGGTCCACAGAGCAAGGAAGACCATGCCCCGCTCAAGCCCTAACCTGGTAATGTACCTTAAGATTCCTAAAGAATTGCAGTAAGTTTGTACACACCAGTCATTCATAATCAGAGCCGCTGAAACTAGGTTATAATGGTATTCCATTTTTATGTGACTGATTCACTAAATATGAAACAAGATTTGCCAGATTATGCTACATAATGCAGTGCCATCTCACTGTTTAGTCATTTTAGCAGGCATTGCTATAAAAGGAGTCTTAGCGCTATGCAAAATACAAAAGCTTCCCAGCATTATATACATTAACCAAATCCTATTGAAATGGTGTTCACCAGCAATGGTTTTGTCCTGCAAGACAGCACTGGGGCCACATTTTACTAGCATAGTTCTTTCTAAATTTTAGTGTAAAACGGCTACATGCATTGTTGCACTCAGCAGAAAACAAAACCACATTTGGAAAGTTTATATAAAAAGTATGCTCCAATAATGTTTTAGAACTGTTCTTCATTTTTTGGTTTCCTTTGTTCATAATATGGGCCAGTGGAAGCCCCTTTTTCTGAAATATTGTGCCAAGCCATAGTTTACGTTTCATTTGTATAATCTAAGCTTCTTGCCAGAAGAATCTTCATTAGATTCAGTATACTAGACTTTACCAAGAGATCTAAAGTGATGTATTTGGTACTTGGAGGGAGTGCCGCTTGAAATATATATTTTTTTTTTTTCCCATTAGTGTCATTGTCAAAACCTGGATTTGCAGAAAAAACGAAGCAGAATTCTGACAGAGAATCATGAATTCCACAGTTTTAGAATTACATTTAGATGTTCCCTTGTTTCCTGCCGCAGCCAAATGTCCATTCAGAGTTATTAAAATGCAACGTTAATGCTGTCTGGAAAAATGTTTCACTTCATTTGTGCCTTTCTAATACTTGGGACCAGCAGTCAACAATTCGAGGTGCTGAAATAATCTTTTCAAAGTGTCCTTTAAAGCACTGACAACAAGTTGTATTTTGTAATTAGCTTTTAATCCATTTGAACTATAAATATTGTTTGCTAATGTGCCATCCGCAGTGCAACGATCATTAAGGGAAAAATATCACAGATGTGCATGTAGGATTTTCCAGTGGCCCAGTTTATAATATATGTTCACTTAGCCGGGAACATGCCCTTTACCCACCTACGTATGAAAACACTAAACCCTTTCTTAAAATTAAGGACGTTTAGATGTCACCCTTCATCATCATGGAAACCTTAATGTCTTCATCCCGTTTTAAAACTGCACAAAGCCTCTGAATGTCATTTGTGAGGTGTTGGAGAAGAGGCCAGGAGTTCATAGGCACTTTGCATGTCCCCAGGTGTCTCCAAAAGCCATAGTGAATAGCTGTATTGCCTAGCACTGTTAATTAGGTTTCTCCCTATTCGTTCTTATACCCCCTATCTTATAGAGTCTGTCAGTCGCATATTCCTTTCCTTAGAATATTCCCCAGCCATTAGATTGGTCCGGACATTTTTGAGCAGTACCTCTGTGCACTGGTAGGTGGTGGTGTTAGGCTCCATGCCGGCGTCTTCTGCCCCGGAACTGACGTGTGGTGCCTATAAAGGCGCCACCCTAGTTTGCTGACATTTCTTTCTTTCCGCTCCATCAGTGCAGATCCCAAGAGATCGCTTTCTCGGGATCTGCAGAGAACATGCAGTGTCATAACTTCTGCACCCTGAAGTTTCCAAGGCGACTCACTATGAGATGCTTTTTGTCTCAATAGGAGCTTAGGACTCCCATATAGGCCTTTTCGCCAGTAGCACACCTGTCCAAAGTTCTCATGAAGATCAGGACTGCCCAGGTCCAAGTCATTCTTGTGTTTCCGGATTGGGCTTGGAGAGCATGGTATGCTGAACTCTTGAGTCTGAGCGTTGGTTCTCCGATCAGGCCGCCCCTTGGGGTCGGTCTACTGTCACAGCAACAAGGCAGGGTTCTGCACCCAAACTTGCACATCCTCCACCTTATTGTATAGAGGTTATGCGGCGGCAGCAGTTGACAGTTTTCAACCTCCCAACAGAAGTCTGATGTCATTCTGGCAGCCAGGCATCCATCCTCCAAGACTTTATATGTTTGCCGTTGTGGCTTGGTGTTTTTTAAAAACATTGATCCCATTTCTACTCCTTTGTCTGAGGCTTTGTAATTTGTTTACTTGTTCTTGTTAGCTTGGCAAGGCTTTGCTTTGGGCACAGTTAAAGGATATTTTTTGGCCACATTGGCATTCTTGAAATTGCCAGGTCTACCTTCACTGTTTAAATCACCTGTTGTGACTTGTTTTCTAAAAGGAGTACAACATATCTCCTTCCCCCCCTAAAATCCTCATCTCCCAATGGGACTTGAACCATGTCTCGATCTTCCTGATGTGCTTACCCTTTGAGCCCTTGCCCTATTACCTTCTGCGTCTTAAGACTATTGAACAGGCTTTTCTAGCGACCAGTATAACAGCCAGGACGGTAAGTGAACTGCAGGCAGTCTCTGTACATCCCGTTTACAGAGCTTTTCTCCCAGACAAGCCAGTTTTGAGAACTCATGCCTCCTTCTTGATAAAAGTAGTGACACCTTTTCACATAGGTCACATCTTCCCGCTGGCTTCTTTATTTGCTCTGTCTCACCCTTTCAAAGAGGAGGAGGGACATCACCTTCTGGACCGAAAAAAGAGTGCTATTGTTGTACATTGATCCTACCAAAGAGTTCCTTATGGACGATGAAATCTTCATTGGGTTTGTCTGGGTGATGAAAGGAAAGGCTGTGCAGAAACAGATCATGTTAATTTGAATTGTCTGCATTAAAATCTGCTATGCAGTGGCCAATCAGCAGTCCCCTCAGGGCTTGTGTTCTTATTCCACAAGAGCCAAGGCTGCAACCACTGTATTAGCTCGCGGAGTCACTGTCCTGAAAATCTGTGAGACTGCAGTGTTGGCTTCTCTGCGCACATTTACCGAGCGCTACTACCTGGATACACAGCACCATCGTGACTGGCTCTTTGCCCGTTAGGTCTTCCAGGACTTTTAGGTCTAAATCTGTTTACAGACCCACCTCTGGGGAGGTATTGCTTGGGTATCTAGTCTAAAGTCAGGCGGCTAGAAGTCTGTCAGATGAAGACATTATTTACCTTCTGTAATCCATTATCTTGTAGAGACTATCTAGGCGCAGATTCGTAAGCGATACTCCTGTCCTTACCGCTCTGCAAACTGATTTCTCTGTGTAGAGTAACCCTTGTAGGCCTTGGCGTCTGCACACAGGTCCATCGGCATTCTGTGCTTCTACCTCAGAAATAAATCAAGAAGAAGTTTGTCAGAATGCTGGAATGGCACTTTTATGGGCACCATGCATGTCACATCCGGCACGAACACCGCCACCATGTAAACAAGCAACGCCACTTCCTGTCACGTAGTGGTACTGCTGGAAAATTTCCATATCCAGTCGGATACCCAGCTATATTCTAAGGTAGGAAGTCTGCGGATAGTTAGTCTCTATCAGATACGGTGTTACCGAAGGGGCAAGTAATGTATTCCTTAATAGAGGAATAAAGCCAATTCTTACTAAAATAGTGGGATAATACACTTGAAATTCTTATCATCATCCCGGTTAGTCTGTCTTCAAAGACCCCCATTACCTGACCCCAGACACTGAAGGAAAATGTTATATGCTGAAATTGTTGAGGTCCATAGGCATCCTTTAAGAAAAAACTTAGTTCTTCTACCAATGAATTAAAAAAAAAAAAAAAAAGAGTTGGACCCCTACTGAAAAAGATTTAGGTGGATTCTGGTGATTAGAATTCTTTCAGACCGGTTTTTCTCCTTCCATAGTTTTCTAAAGCCTTGAACAGAATGGCCTTTCTGCAGATTTAATGACTTACGGAAAAGCACAACTTAGTTGATCCACTCCAACTGTCCTTCAGGATCTGTAAATAAGCAGATCCTGGTCAGATTCTATTAAGGATACTGGAAGCTGCAATCCACTTACATAGTGGTTATGCAAGAGACCCTCAATAACTATAGATTAGGTTGTACACTTTATGTACTCAACATACATAAGTTATTCATCATGGTGATTTATTTGTTTTGCTCTTTAAGCTGAAAGGTTTAAGATATACAGCTACCAGCACTAAAGTAGACATTTTTATGTCAAGTTGCATGTAATATTAATGCATGAAACAAAAGAAAAAAGTATAAGTTCGATGGCATCTGTCGCTGTAGATACGCATGTTTTGCATAGCTCGCCATCTGGTGTTGGGCCGGAGTGTTACAAGTTGTTTTTCTTCGAAGAAGTCTTTCGAGTCACGGGACCGAGTGTCTCCTCCTTTTGTCTCCATTGCGCATGGGCGTCGACTCCATCTTCGATTGTTTTTTTTCCGCCATCGGGTTCGGACGTGTTCCTGTCGCTCCGAGTTTCGGAACGGAAAGATAGCTAATTTCGGAAGATTTTCGTCGGTATTGTTGCGTTCGGGATCGGCGTAGTTAGATTCAACACCGCGTCTAAGATCGAAGAGCTCCGGTGCACTTCGGGGTAATTTTTTCGATCCCCCGTCGGGGCCTGGTCGGCCCGACCGCGTGCAGAAGAACGCCGATGGAATGGACCCCGTTCCGTTTCTGTCCCAAATGCCACAATAAATACCCCTATACAGACCAACACTTGGTCTGCAACCTGTGCCTGTCACCTGAGCACAGTGAAGACACCTGCGAGGCCTGTCGTGCGTTCCGGTCCCGAAAAACACTCCGAGACCGTCGAGCCAGAAGACTTCAGATGGCGTCCGCGCCGACAGCCCACCGGGAGTTCGAGGAACAAGAAGAGGAGGGAACCTTTTCGATCCAAGAATCGGACTCCGAAGGATTCGACGATACACAAACCGTGAGTAAGACGTCGAAAACCACTCAGAAGAAGATTTACAAGGCCCAGGGGACGCCACTGCCACCAGGCCATGGCTCGACCCATAAATTCGGTGACCGACCGTCGGCACCGAAAAAGGCCCAAACAGTGCCGAGATCGTCCGACTCCGGTCGAGACACCGGCACGCAGCCTTCTCGGGACCGAGAAAGTGCTGGAGACAAGCATCGACAGCGAGATACCGGTGTAGACACGGCTCGACGCCGAGACAGCGGCACCGAAGAAGATCGACGCCGAGAGGTTTCGGCCCCGAAAAAGAAAAGTCACCTCGGAGCCAAAAAAAGATGCAGACAGGGTTTCGGTGCCAAAACAAACTGCAACCGACCCAGTTTCAGGCTCTTATACAGAAGAGCACTCACTAACCTCCCAAATGCAAAAGCATAGGTTTGAGGAAGAGCTACACTCAACTGATGTAGACCATACGCAAAAGCGTATTTTCATACAGCAGGGGACAGGAAAAATAAGCACCCTTCCCCCTATTAGAAGAAAGAGAAGATTGGAGTTCCAAACTGAACAAACACCACAAACAAAAGTGGTGAAAAAAGTTACCCCACCACCCTCTCCTCCACCTGTGATTAACGTCTCACCAGCACAAACTCCATCACATTCCCCAGCTCACACCACCATGAGCCAGGGTGACCAAGATCAAGACGCATGGGACTTATACGACGCCCCAGTGTCAGATAACAGTCCGGAGGCATACCCTACGAAGCCATCTCCACCAGAGGACAGCACTGCGTATTCTCAAGTGGTGGCTAGAGCAGCACAATTTCACAATGTAAGCCTCCACTCAGAACAGGTCGAGGATGACTTTTTATTCAACACACTCTCCTCCACCCACAGCCCCTACCAAAGCCTGCCTATGCTCCCTGGTATGCTCCGGCACGCAAAAGAAATCTTTAAGGAGCCGGTCAAAAGCAGGGCAATCACACCAAGAGTGGAAAAAAAGTATAAGGCGCCTCCTACAGACCCGGCTTTCATCACTAAACAGCTGCCACCAGACTCTGTCGTTGTAGGAGCAGCTAGGAAAAGGGCCAACTCCCACACATCTGGAGATGCACCACCCCCAGATAAAGAAAGCCGCAAGTTCGATGCAGCTGGTAAGAGAGTCGCAGCACAAGCTGCAAACCAGTGGCGCATCGCTAACTCCCAGGCACTACTTGCGCGCTATGACAGAGCCCATTGGGATGAGATGCAACATCTCATTGACCATCTGCCCAAGGACCTACAAAATAGGGCAAAACAAGTGGTTGAGGAGGGACAGACCATTTCCAACAACCAAATCCGCTCCTCCATGGACGCTGCAGATACAGCTGCACAGACAATTAATACATCTGTAACTATCAGAAGGCATGCATGGCTCCGAACGTCTGGATTTAAACCAGAGATTCAGCAAGCAGTTCTCAATATGCCTTTTAACGAAAAAGAACTGTTCGGTCCAGAAGTGGACACAGCGATTGAGAAGCTCAAAAAAGACACGGACACTGCTAAAGCCATGGGCGCACTCTACTCCCCGCAGAGCAGAGGGAATTACAGCACATTCCGTAAAACACCCTTTAGAGGGGGGTTTCGGGGTCAGAGCACACAAGCCAGCACCTCACAGGCAACACCGTCCAGTTACCAGGGACAGTACAGAGGAGGTTTTCGGGGACAATATAGAGGAGGGCAATTCCCTAGGAATAGAGGAAAATTTCAAAGCCCCAAAACCCCTACTACTAAGCAGTGACTCACATGTCACTCATCCCCTCCACACAACACCAGTGGGGGGAAGAATAAGTCATTATTACAAAGCATGGGAGGAAATCACTACAGACACTTGGGTTCTAGCAATTATCCAACATGGTTATTGCATAGAATTTCTACAATTCCCTCCAAACATACCACCAAAAGCACAAAATTTGACAAAACATCATTCCAATCTCCTGGAGATAGAAGTGCAGGCACTATTGCAAAAGAATGCAATCGAATTAGTGCCAAACACAGGAGTTTACTCACTGTACTTTCCGATACCAAAGAAGGACAAAACGCTGAGACCAATCCTAGACCTCAGAATAGTGAACACATTCATCAAATCAGACCATTTTCACATGGTCACACTACAAGAAGTATTACCATTGCTAAAACTACACGACTACATGTCAACTTTAGACCTCAAGGACGCGTATTTCCATATACCAATACACCCATCGCACAGGAAATACCTAAGGTTTGTATTCAAAGGAATACATTACCAATTCAAAGTACTGCCTTTCGGATTAACAACCGCACCAAGAGTCTTTACCAAATGTCTAGCGGTAGTCGCTGCACACATCAGAAGGCAGCAAATACATGTGTTCCCATATCTAGACGACTGGCTAATCAAGGCCCATTTGTTAATAGAGTGCTCAAATCACACAAATCAGATCATACAAACCCTCTTCAAACTAGGGTTCACCGTCAACTTCACAAAATCCAACATTCTGCTGTGCAAGGTACAACAATACCTAGGAGCCATAATAGACTCAACAAAAGGAGTAGCCACTCCAAGTCCCCAAAGAATTCAAAATTTCAACACCATCCTACAACGCATGTATCCAACACAAAAGATACAAGCAAAGATGGTATTATAACTCCTAGGCATGATGTCTTCATGCATAGCCATTGTCCCAAACGCAAGACTGCACATGAGGCCCTTACAACAGTGCCTAGCATCACAGTGGTCTCAAGCACAGGGTCATCTTCTAGATCTGGTGTTAATAGACCGCCAAACTTACCTCTCGCTTCTGTGGTGGAACAACATAAATTTAAACAAAGGGCGGCCTTTCCAAGACCCAGTGCCACAATACGTAATAACAACAGATGCTTCCATGACAGGGTGGGGAGCACACCTCGATCAACACAGCATACAAGGACAATGGAACGTACATCAAACAAAACTGCATATAAATCACCTAGAACTTCTAGCAGTTTTTCAAGCACTAAAAGCTTTCCAACCAATAATAGTTCACAAATACATTCTCGTCAAGACAGACAACATGACAACAATGTATTATCTAAACAAGCAAGGGGGGACGCACTCCACGCAGTTAAGCCTGCTAGCACAAAAAATTTGGCGTTGGGCAATTCACAACCAAATTCGCCTAATAGCACAATTTATACCAGGGATCCAAAATCAACTCGCAGACAATCTCTCTCGAGATCACCAACAGGTCCACGAATGTGAAATTCACCCCCAAATTCTGGACACCTATTTCAAACTCTGGGGAACACCTCAGATAGACTTGTTTGCGACGAAGGAGAACGCAAAATGCCAAAACTTCGCATCCAGATACCCACACAAACAGTCCCAAGGCAATGCCCTATGGATGAACTGGTCAGGGATATTTGCTTACGCTTTTCCTCCTCTCCCTCTCCTTCCTTACCTGGTAAACAAACTCAGTCAAAACAAACTCAAACTCATATTAATAGCACCAACTTGGGCAAGGCAACCCTGGTACACAACGCTGCTAGACCTATCAGTAGTACCCTGCATCAAATTGCCCAACAGGCCAGATCTGTTGACACAACACAACCAAAAGATCAGACACCCAGATCCAGCATCGCTGAATCTAGCAATCTGGCTCCTGAAATCCTAGAATTCGGGCACTTACAACTTACCCAAGAATGTATGGAAGTCATAAAGCAAGCCAGAAGGCCATCCACCAGGCACTGCTATGCAAGTAAATGGAGGAGGTTTGTTTGCTACTGCCATATTAATCAAATACAACCATTACACACAACTCCAGAACATGTAGTGGGTTACTTGCTTCACTTACAAAAATCTAACCTAGCTTTCTCTTCCATTAAAATGCACCTTGCAGCAATATCTGCATACCTGCAGACTACCTATTCAACTTCCCTATATAAGATACCAGTCATTAAAGCATTCATGGAGGGCCTTAGGAGAATTATACCACCAAGAACACCACCTGTTCCTTCATGGAACCTAAATGTTGTCCTAACTAGACTTATGGGTCCACCTTTTGAACCCATGCACTCCTGCGAAATACAGTTCCTAACCTGGAAGGTTGCATTTCTCATCGCCATTACTTCCCTAAGAAGAGTAAGCGAGATTCAGGCGTTTACAATACAAGAACCTTTTATACAACTACACAAGAATAAGGTCGTCCTAAGGACTAATCCTAAATTTTTGCCAAAGGTTATTTCACCGTTCCATCTAAATCAAACAGTGGAACTTCCAGTGTTCTTTCCACAGCCAGATACCGTAGCTGAAAGGGCACTACATACATTAGATGTCAAAAGAGCATTAATGTATTACATTGACAGAACAAAGAACATCAGAAAGACTAAACAACTATTTATTGCATTTCAAAAACCTCATGCAGGAAACCCAATATCAAAACAAGGTATAGCCAGATGGATAGTTAAATGCATCCAAATCTGCTACCTTAAAGCTAAACGACAGCTGCCCATTACACCAAGGGCACACTCAACCAGAAAGAAGGGTGCTACCATGGCCTTTCTAGGAAACATCCCAATGCAAGAAATATGTAAGGCAGCCACATGGTCTACGCCTCACACATTCACCAAGCACTACTGTGTAGACGTGTTATCCGCACAACAAGCCACAGTAGGTCAAGCCGTATTAAGAACATTATTTCAAACTACTTCCACTCCTACAGGCTGAGCCACCGCTTTTGGGGAGATAACTGCTTACTAGTCTATGCAAAACATGCGTATCTACAGCGACAGATGCCATCGAACTGAAAATGTCACTTACCCAGTGTCCATCTGTTCGTGGCATCAGTCGCTGTAGATTCGCATGTGCCCACCCGCCTCCCCGGGAGCCTGTAGCAGTTCGGAAGTTACCTTCAACTATTTGTATATATATCATCTCAACCTTAAATAGGTACATACTTAGTCACTCCATTGCATGGGCACTATTACTACAATTCAACTCCTACCTCACCCCCTGCGGGGAAAAACAATCGAAGATGGAGTCGACGCCCATGCGCAATGGAGACAAAAGGAGGAGTCACTCGGTCCCGTGACTCGAAAGACTTCTTCGAAGAAAAACAACTTGTAACACTCCGGCCCAACACCAGATGGCGAGCTATGCAAAACATGCGAATCTACAGCGACTGATGCCACGAACAGATGTACACTGGGTAAGTGACATTTTCATTACATTACATGTTTTAAAAAGAAAAAAAGTCACATGAACGCTTTGTGAAAACCAAACAGATCCATATATATATATATATATATATATATGTGTGTGTGTATGTTCGATGGCATGTGTAGCTGCAGATACACATGCTGTGCACTATTCCTGCCATTTAGTGTTGGGCTCAGAGTGTTACAAGTTGTTTTTCTTCGAAGAAGTCTTTTCGAGTCACAGGACCGAGTGACTCCTCCCTTTCGGCTCCATTGCGCATGGGCATCGACTCCATCTTAGATTGTTTTCTTTCCGCCATCGGGTTCGGACGTGTATCCCTACTCAGACCAACATCGGGTCTGTAATCTGTGTTTGTCACCAGAGCACAGAGAAGATACTTGCGAGGCCTGCAAGTCCTTTTGATCGAAGAAGACCTTGAGGGACCGGAGGGCGAGATGGATGCAAATGGCATCAAAGTTCTGAGCACCTCGACGTCGAAGAACAGGAGATGGCCATCTCCATCCAAGGTTCGGACTCCGATGACTCCAATGCAGACCGACCACCTACAGCAGGCCAACATGTGAGTACGCCTGCCCCGACCCAAGCCCACAGTCAGTCGAAGAAACATAAGGCTTCGGGGACGCCACTGCCGGAAGGCCATGGCTCCACCCATAAAAAAATCAGCGGTGACCAAGCAACACCTTCGGCACCGAAAAAGGCCAAAATCGTGCCGAAGTCTTCGGACTCGAGCCGAGAATCTGTCACTGAGAAAACTCGACATCGACTCGTCGAGTCGGCGAAGCCTTGAAAGTCTTTCGGAGCTGAGCCATCCGTCAGCATGGGCATTTAGGTGCCGAAAAAACCCGGCTTCGGAGCCAAAAAAAGGCTCGTACACCGAGGAACATGGACTCTCAAAGCAACTAAATGAGAGACACAGATTTGAGGAGGAACTTCAAATGGAGGAGTTTGATGAAACACAGACAAGGATACAGATCCATAAGGATACTGGGAAGATCCAAACTGCACCTTCTCTGAAATTCAAAAGGAAACTAGCTTTCCAAGGGCGGACAGACACTGAACAGCCAAAGGCTAAAGTACCCAGAGAAAGATCTCCGTCACGCCATTTTTCACCAGAACATTCTCCTCCACATTCTCCACAAAGAACAGTGTCACCTATTGCAACGCCCACTGCAGTCACCCACACACACTGTGCAGTCACAAGAGTATACAGACCCCTGGGACCTCTACGATCCCCCTTTGTCGGACAATAGCCCAGAGTGCTATCCTTCGAAACCCTCTCCACCCAAGGATAGCACCTCATATACTCAAGTCTTGGCTAGGGCTGCCGCATTCCTCAATGTGAGTATGCATACAGAGCCATTGGAGGACAATTTTTTTCTTTAATACTTTGTCCACAACGCATGCTTCCTATCAAAGTCTTCCAATGCTCCCAGGCATGCTTAAACATGCCCAACAGGTTTCTCTGGAGCCCGTGAAAGAGAGAGCCATTACACTGCGGATGGAAAAGAAATACAAGCCACCACTATCGGACCCAGTGTTCATCACACAACTGTTGCCCTCGGACTCTGTAGTGGTTGGAGCTGCGAGAAAGAGAGCCAACTCGCAGTCATCTGGAGATGCACCACCTCCAGATAAGGAGAGTAGGAAGTTCGACGCAGCAGGAAAAAGAGTAGCGTCACAAGCTGCCAATCAGTGTCACATTGCAAACTCTCAGGCCCTTCTTGCACGTTATGACAGAGCTTATTGGGACAAGATGAGCGATATCATCCAACATCTCCCCAAGGAATATCAGAAAAGAGCTCAGCAAGTGGTAGAGGAGGGACGAGAAATATCTAATAATCAGATACGATCAGCATTAGATTCTGCCGACACTGCCGCAAGAACAGTAACAATTAGACGCCATGCTTGGTTGAGATCCTCAGGCTTCAAACCAGAGATTCAACAGGCGGTCCTAAACATCCCGTTTAATCAGCAACAACTGTTTGGACCACAAGTGGACACAACCATCGAAAAAATGAAGGACACTGATACGGCCAAAGCCATGGGAGCGCTCTACTCGTCCCAATAGAGAGGGACATTCAGAAAACCGCAATATAGGGGAGGTTTCAGACAGCAGCCTTCAGAAACATCCACCTCTCAAACAAAACCCACCTACCAGTCACAATATCAGAGAGGGGGGTTTCGCGGGTCCTTCAGGGGACATTTCCCAAGGTCAAGAGGGAAATTTCAGCCCACTAAGCAGGCTACTAATAACAAGCAGTGACTTGCCCGTCAGCCTCCCCCAACACAGATCACCTGTGGGAGGAAGACTGAGATTTTACCACAAACATTGGTCAGACATAACCACAGACACATGGGTCCTATCAATTATCCAACATGGTTACTGTATAGAATTCACACATTTTCCTCCAAATAGTGCCCCAAGAGCACACAAACTGTTGTCGCAACATCTAGCAATGTTACAAACAGAGATGCAGGCACTATTAACAAAACAAGCCATAGAAATAGTACTTCACCAACAAAAAGGAACAGGGGTTTATTCCCTAAATTTTCTTATTCCCAAAAAGGACAAAACACTAAGGCCAATCTTAGATCTCAGGACACTCAACCTATTCATCAAATCAGAACACTTTCACATGGTGACACTACAAGATGTAGTCCCATTACTAAAACAGGGAGAATACATGTCAACGCTGTATTTAAGATGCGTATTTTCATATACCCATCCATCCATCTCACAGAAAATACCTCAGGTTTGTCATACAAGGAAAACATTACCAATTCAAAGTATTACCCTTCGGGATAACAACAGCCCCCAGAGTATTTACAAAATGCCTCGCAGTAGTAGCGGCCCATATAAGGAGACAACACATGCACGTATTCCCATATATTGACGATTGGCTAATAAAAGCCAACAGTCAACAGCAGTGTCAAAATCACACACGTTGCGTAATAGATACCCTACACACACACTAGGGTTTTCTATAAATTACCAAAAATCACACTTGCAACCATCCCAACTTCAGCAATACTTGGGAGCAGCACTCAAAAAGCGATTGCCAGTCCAAGCCCACAAAGGGTACTATCATTCCACACCATGGTACCAAAGATGCAACCAAATCAGCACCACACAGTCAGATTTGTCATGAAACTCCTAGGCACGATGGCATCATGCATCGCAATTGTCCCAAACGCGCAGCTGCACTCGCGGCCCTTACAGCAGTGCCTTGCAAAACAATGGATGCAGACACAGGGTCAACTCCAAGATCTAATGTTGATAGACCACCAAACACACTATTCGCTTCAATGGTGGAACCCTGTAAATTTAAACAAAGGGTGGCCTTTTCAAGACCCTGTGCCTCAAGCCATTTTCACAACAGATGCAGCAGTGATTAGGTGGGGAGCCTCAACAATCACAACATACAAGGACAATGGGACAGTCAACAGAAACAACTACACATAAATCACTTAGAGCTGCTAGCAGTCTTCCTAGCACTAAAAGCATTTCAACCTCTTGTATTGTCAAAACAGACAATATGACAACAATGTACTACCTAAACAAACAAGGGGGAACACACTCATCACAACTATGCCTCCTATCACAAAAAATTTGGCATTGTGCAATTCACAACAACATTCGCCTAATAGCGCAATATATTCCAGGCATTCACACTCAATTAGCGGACAAGATCACCGGCAAACTCACGAGTGGGAAATACATCCCCAGATACTACAAAAATACTTCCGCCAGCGGGGGACACCAGACCTAGATCTGTTGGCCACAAAACAATACGCAAAATGCCAAAACTTTGCGTCCAGGTATCCACACCCCCAGTCCAAGGGCAATGGTGTATGGGTCAATTGGTCAGGGATATTTGCTTACGCTTTTCCCCCTCTCCCACTCATTCCCTTTCTAGTCAAAACAAACTCAAACTAATACTCATAGCACCAACGTGGGCACGCCAACCGTTGTACACCACACTGTTGGACCTCTCTGTAGTAACTCGCATCAATCTTCCAAACAGACCAAATCTGTTAACACAACACAAACAGAAGATCAGGCACCCCAATCCAGCGACGCTCAACCTAGCAATATGGCTCCTGAAATCTTAGTTTGGCTATCTAAATCTTCTACTGCCAAGGAAAACACATCACACCGTTAGATCCTCCATACAAGACATTGTAGGTTATTTACTACACCTACAAAAAGCAAATCTTGCTTTTTCTTCCATCAAAATACATCTCACTGCAATCTCTGCTTACTTGCAGATTAAACACACAAAATCACTATTTAGAATACCAGTCATTAAAGCCTTTATGGAAGGACTAAAAAGGATCATACCTCCAAGAACCCCACCAGTACCCTCGTGGAACCTTAATATTGTACTTACACGACTCATGGGTCCACCTTTTGAACCCATGCATTCTTGCCAAATCCAATTCTTAACTTGGAAGGTGGCATTTCTAGTAGCTATCACTTAACTATGAAGAGTTAGTGAAATACAAGCGTTCACTATTGAAGAACCCTTTATACAAGTACACAAACATAAAATAGTTCTCCGCACAAATCCACAATTTCTGCCAAAAGTCATCTCACCGTTTCATTTAAACCAAACTGTGGAGCTCACAGTCTTCTTCCCACAGCCAGACTCAGTAGCAGAAAGAGCACTGCATACATTAGACATAAAAAGAGCACTAATGTACTATATAGACAGAACAAAACCATTTTGTAAAACTAAACAATTGTTCGTCGCTTTCCAAAAACCCCATGCTGGTAACCCTATATCCAAACAGGGCATAGCCAAGATGGATAGTCAAATGCATACAAACTTGTTAGCTAAGAGAGAGCTACTCATTACACCAAAGGCACACTCCACTAGAAAGAAAGGAGCAACAATGGTCTTTCTAGGTAACATACCAATGACAGAGATTTGTAAGGCAGCCACTTGGTCCACACCTCATACGTTTACCAAACGCTACTCTGTAGATGTATAAGCAACACAACAAGCCACAGGAGGACAGACTGTACTAAGAACATTATTTCAAATAACTTCAACTCCTACAGGCTGACCACAGCTTTTGGGAAGATTACTGTAGCTACACATGCCATCGAACGGAAAATGTCACTTACCCAGTGTATACCTGTTCGTGGCATGTTTGGCTGCAGATTCACATGCGCCCTCCCACCTCCCCGGGAGCCTGTAGCCGTTAAAGTTGCAATTTGAAATTGTACATATGTAAATAAATATTCCTTTAGCACAAACTATGTACATACATATCTATTCAATTGCATGGACATATTTACTATTCTCATTCTACCACTCCTTCCTCACCCTATGCGGGAAAACAATCAAAGATTGAGTCGATGCCCATGTGCAGTGGAGTCGAAAGGGAGGAGTCACTCAGTCCCGTGGCTCGAAAAGACTTCTTTGAAGAAAAACAACTTGTAACACTCCGAGCCCAACACCAGATGGCAGGAACAGTGCACAGCATGTGAATCTGCAGTGGAACATGTCACGAACAGATGTACACTGGGTAAGTGACATTTTCAATATATATATATATATATATATATATATATATATGTATACACACACACACACATACACCTTATTTAAATCAGTTGATTGTTTCATGTATTTGACACCAGCAGTTGTAAATACTTCATTAATGAGGTCCCATGTGTGATATTTTTTTGATTTAATATGGGTGTCTATAACCATCATTTAGTATTAGCAGCCCATAGAGTCCTTAAGTCACCCAGTTGCTCCTCATATGCCTGCTCATTTCTATCTCCTTACTGTGGGACAATAGTTCAGTGAGATCTTTCTCGGGGTCAAAAAGTTGTTCTTTAAAGCAAGTCAGGAAAGTATGGGGAATAGGGTAATTTAGGGGAGTATACCTTGTCAATGACCTTTTGAGACAATATCATTATTTGTGAATTATTAAAGAGACCTACCCAGTGGTTTAGTAGTTCTTGAAAGGCTGTTAGACAAAAAGAGGAAATAACTGATTGGTTGAGGGATTTATATTACTCCTTACTGCTGACGCCTAGTGCAGATCACCCTGGTAATATCACTTAAATCTTTAGGTGAAAGTTTTTGTACTGTATGCATCATGGCATTTACTAGCTCACAAGAATTTACTTTGGAATACACTTGGTTTTGCAGAGCGTGATTGGCATCTGTCCATGTCACAATTTCTCAAGAAGGTCATCTTCACATTTTCGCTATTGGACTTTTCATTGACACTTCACGGAGTTGGCAAAGACGAACCCTTGGTCCTTGTTTGTGTCAGGAGATATAGCGTCTTTGACTTATCACTGTACTGCAGCCGTGTGTGGTCGTTTTTTACAGCCATGGTTGAGGAGGAACTGCAAGAGTTGCCCGATAAGGTTATCAAGTTGCCTATGTTTATTTGCCTAACTAAGGGAGATGAAGCTTACTCATGCCGTGTGTTCCCTAGCTTTCTGTAAAATATTGTTCTGTCATTGACATTACTGCGATTCTGTGTTCATGCAATTCATGCCAGTGACTCTGGGTGTGGTTTAAGAGTTAATATGGGTTAGGTAAAAGAATGAAAATGGTGGGCCTTTCTGTAATAGATTCTTAAACACAAGGTGGAAGGAGGTGATGTAGGGCTACGGTCCTTTGGATCTTGTTGACACGCTTACACACCATCAACCATTAAACCTTAATTGTCCCTCTACTGGTGACTTATTCTGAGGGAGAATCTCCCCCCTGAGGCTGCAGTCTTCCATAAGGCTTAAAGAACTAAAGTGCTCCAAAAACCAAAGCCACCCAAGTGCCCAGGACACTTCCTCACCTGACTGCACCTGGCCACCACCTTATCAGGACCTCCTATCATGTCTGTCTGGGTCACCCAGCTAGCTCCTCAATAGAGATTTGTGAGATCCGTCTCCAAAATACTTTTTAAAGCATATCCAAAATGTACTGAATTCTTAATCTCAATGCCGCAAACTTCAATCCCCCCCACCCCCTGTGCACTAAAAGAACTGCCAGATCACACCAACTGACAGTTTCTTTAATGACATTTAAGTGTAACAAGCATAACTTACAGTTTGGCAAATTGAAATTGTTTTCTAGTCTGGTATAGAATCTTTAATTACAAATACAAGAATTACATTTTTACAAAAGGTTAGAGCACTGCCTGGATATTATATGTCTTGTCTTCCTTTTAAGTAGATACTATATCTGAATATTATCCGCACTACCCTTTTAATGTAAACCATGATAGTTTGCTTTTGCTACCCCCTGCATGTAAGATGTAAGTATGATTTTGTTGACATTTACGGAGTCTGCAGTTGTATGGAAATTCTGTAGTTCCTGGAACATGTGCTAAGATATTTCAGGATTTCCGAACTCAGTTACTCCACTTTTGAGAATTAGCCAGACAGTTGGCCACTCCAAACTAATGTAAGGCTCCTTCATATCTCTTCCCTCAATATTGCATATTTTAGGTATTTGGCACCCTTTTTCCTGCTGAAATATTTAGTTTAACTTCTCTAATACAGGTCTTTTTTCTGGAATTGCCTGCTTCCTGCTTTCTTCCTTGCAACAGCCCTTTCAAGTTTCTTCTTGGAGGTAGCTGACCTTACTGCCAGTAATTCTCCAGTTGTATTTTCTCCTGGTAAAGTTGCATAGAGAAATACTAAGCAATAAACTGCTTGTACATGTTGTGAGGCATACTTATTTTCATACCCTTAATGTTGTATACTGGCTTGTGACCACAAACCTGAATCATTGCTTTCACCAATGTTGCATTGTATTGCAATAGGACATGTGATGCCAATTTAGTTTGCATATGGGTATTAGGTAATAGAGTTGGGTTCCCTGATATGGTCCTTTATGCCTTTTTGAATAGGAACATTTCTTCATTTATAATTTGTTCACTATGTTCTGTTTTTAGTCTTGCATAGTGTCCCACCTCCTACATTGATTGATTTTTTTTTTACCTACATCAAAGCTTACATGAAGAAGGATTGCCTTCTTTCAAACAAAACAAAAAAAACAGTTCTGACTTGTCTTTTTAAAAGGCTTCATTAGACCCTGATTCCTTGTAAAACTGCGGCATTTGTAGCTGTAGATACATATTCTGTGAATATGCCTGCCATGTAGTGTTGGGTTTGTACGTGTGCTACTTGCTTTTCTTTGAAAAGGACTGAGTGACAAGTTATAGTGACGCCACCTATTACTAGTATTGGCACATGCATCGCCTCCATTGTTTAATGGAGCCCTTTCCAGTACTACCCACAGTAAAGAGCAAAGTGCCCCATGACAGACCTCTATCAGGTTTTTAACCTTTTTGTCCCTGGAGCATGATAAGGCCGGTCTCACATTTTGATCCAAAAAGACCCTTTGGTACAGCCATGAACAGTGTTTCGCTCTACACACCTTGGTGTTGCCCCCTTATTGTAATACCCCTGTCCTCTTCGAAGACTTGGACATCATCGAGGCAGGACAGATAGAGCCCTTAGCTGAGCAGGCTAACCACCTTATCCGAGCAGGCAACCGATTTCAGTCTGGGGGAAGCTTTCCTTCCTAGTTGGAGAAGGGAAATCTCCTGTTGTCAAAGTTCATCTAAGGAAGGTGTTGACTGTGAGTACCACCACCACTCCTCTGCCTCTATCCCAACACTGTCTGGCTGAGCAGCGACATCGAGGAGATTGGGCGTCAGAGCTAAAAGCCAACCTTTCGGTCTGCCACTGTCTGAGAACCATGGTTGACACTGACACAAAGCTTTGGATCTGACACTGATCCTGCCTTTGGTGCCAAAACAGCTGCTATAGTCCCAGGAACCGGCCCCTACACCCTCTGAGCAGAGTGCCCTCTTGGCACAGACACCAAAACCAGCCTCAAAGCCGACTTCTGCTCCAAAAGCACCCCCAACGTGGAGGACTCTCTTAGTTTTGGCACACCAGAACCCTTCCTCATCACCAAAGAGGCCAATGCCTAAGGCTCCGTACCCTGTAGTTTCCAGTGACCAGCACCACCTCATTCTGCAGCACTTGCAGCGGGAACTCTACGTCAGGCAAAAGCGGGCCACAAAAGGAAGTTGGCTTTTGTGAAGGCTCTGCTTGGGAGCCCAAGCCACCAGCCAAGGCCAGGAATCAACAGGATCAGGACACTAGCCCTCTTCTGACTAGATCCTCTCCTCCACTTCCTCCTCCACCTGATTACAATGTTGATCTTCCTGGGGACACTGACCCAGACCACCTCCTTTCTCCATGACAACACTACCTTGTACCACATGATCCTTCATCTGGCCGCCTTCCTCAAGGTAGACTTACATAAAGTCCAAGAGGACAAGGACCTCTTACTGAAGACACTAACCTTCACACAGCTCTCTCTCCAATTCTAATCTATGCTCAGTGGCATGCAGGGTATCGTTCCTGACACATTCAATGAGCCGGTCAAAGCCAGGTTGATTACTCCTGTGGCAGACAAGTAGTATAAAGCTTCCCCTACACATCCTTCTTATATAACAGATCAGCTCCCCCCAGCCTCCCTGGTAGTCCAGATAGATTGCAAGCGTGCCAACAGTCCGGGTACTGGTGATACTCCACCCCCTCACCAAAAAAAACAATAGCAGTAAAATTGATGTGTCTGGCAAACTTGTAGTGGCCCAATCGGCCACCCACTGGTGTATCGCGACTTTAATCAGCCTAATCACCAGAAACAGCTGAGGCCACTGGGATGACATGGAGGAGCTTCCTCAACATCTGCCATAGCAGTATCAGAAAAGAGGTTGTGACCTCACACCACTATTAGGTGTGCCCTAGATGTCTCGGACATGGCATCTGAGACATCAGCGCATGGTATCAAGTGGAGCATATTCGTCTGATGCCATGGCTAGTTATGTATCTTTGATTTCAAACCAGAAGTGCAGCAGCATCTGATCAACCTGCCCTTCAATGGGCAGCACCTCTTTAGACCACAGGTTGACCTCAACATTGGACTAGCTCAGCTCATCACAGAATCAGCACACATCGCAGGACACATACTGGACCCTGTCTTCATCACTGACAGCATCAAGTACAACTCCATGTCATGGCTCACATGTACTGACCACTCATCATCACCTTCCAAATTGACACGCCCAACAGCTGTAGCGGAGGCAAAATTCTAGAAGCATACAGGCTCAACATCCTCAATATCTACCAACCAAACCCAGTCAAGCTAAACAAAGACAATACCAACTTCAACAATTGGATCAAAAGCTGTGCAAGATTCCCTTGCACTCATCAAATTCAACAAGCAAAGAAGAACCAACAAGCAAACCAGCTGGTACAAAGAGGAACTTTGAGACTCAAATGGCACTGCAAACAGCTAGAACGAAAATTGAGAGCCAGATGAACTTTGGTACCACTATCAGCAGGTAGGAGACACCAAGAAAGGAGCACTAGCTGAAGACATCAAAGGCAGCGCCAACAGCTGCAAGGAGAATGTCTCGTTCCATACCCCTTCACCATACCCGGCCTCTTTCAACAGCGTCATCCCCTACAAAGAACTCTGGAAGGACCTATCAAACTTCTTCCACAACAAATATGCAAGCATCTACAGAAACATCACACACCAACTAAATCCTAGCGATCTCATTTCCAGCCTGCCCATCACCACGCAAAACGACTGAATAGCTGAATGGGAAACTTACCAGCGAAGACACAGGGATCATGAGGTCCATCTACTCAGGCCCCTCCAGATCCCTGTTCCACCATGTCTGTAACCTGGGAGCAGTACCAATCTGCACGACCCTTGTCCACATCATCAACACCTTAATCACATCCGCCACATCATCAGCACCTTAATCACATCCGCCACATCATCAGCACCTTAATCACATCCACCACATTACCAAAAGACTGCAAGTACAGTGCCGTCAATGCTCTCCTCAAGAAGCAATTGCCTGACCAGAACTAACTTTCATCCAATCTCCCTGCTCCCATACTCAGCCAAAGTGACAGAGAAGGCCATTGATAAGCAACTCACAACCCACCTCGAGATACACCAGCTGCTAGACAACACTTAATCAGGGTTCAGAAAAAGTACACCACTGAAACCGCCTTCATCACATCCACTGATGACTTCCGGACCATCCTAGCCCTCATCCTGCTTGATCTCTCTGCAGCATTCGAGACAGTCTTGTACTCTTCAGAAGGCTTGGACCAAGTTCCTAGCAGGAGGTCTGTAAGTGCCTTGTTAAAGGCAAGAAGAGGTTCGGATGTAGAAGCCTCAAGTTCAGCCTCAGCACTTCCATCAAGATGTTCGTGTTGACAGAAACTGAGGGCAGTTTGAGGACCTCTGCTGCCCTACGCACTACCATTGCATAGGAAGCCCTCCTCTGTATTCCCATTGGGGAGAGAGAGCAGGCCAGTATCTGGAGAATCCAGACCACTGTCCTTTCCTTGCTCCTCATAATAGGCCAAAGATCTCTCCAACTGGTGTCCTAAAGGGTCCAATGACCCCCCCCCCTCCCAATTTTCTCCCATGCCTGGCTGTTTGGAATATGGCTTAGGTAACAATCTGGCTCCTGTGGACGCCGTGTGTGCCAGAATTGACTACGCCATTTCGGCTCCTGATCGTCTGTAATCATAATGGGACCAGCGCCTGAGAAGGTCACCTGGGTACGACTGGCGCCAGTCCGGATCCAGAATCCGATCCATGAGACCCCATCGGACTCAAAGCTAAAGCTGCCATCGTGGAACAGGATGGGGCCTCCTCCGACACAGTGAGGCCCGAAAGTGCGCCAGAGGGGTCAGGCGACTTGAATATGTGGTGAATGGCCTCGCAAAATTCCTTAATCTGAGCGGGTGTCAGTCTGGCTCCCGGAAATTGGGGGAGGCGCAGAATCGAACTGGGCAACGACTCCACAGAACAATGCCAGTAACGCTGATATTCCCCGCTCGTCTTGTCGGCCGATGAGTGAGGTAAAGTTGAAGTCCTCTTGGACTTCTTCTTTTTGAGCTTCTTCTCTGAGTGTCCTGAGGACCTCGAGTGGGATGAAGAGGACTTTGGGCTCTTGGAGTGGTCCCGCAACCTATTTATGGACCTGTACTGAGACATCCGAGGAGTTGCAAATGCCTGTGTCATTTACTGTTGGGCCGCAAGCAGCTTTAGGAACTGCTCCCTCAAAACCTTTGATGCCATTGCCCTGCAGTCCGAGCACGACTTGGAGTCATGGTAGTGCTCTAGGCACCAGAGGCAAATGAGATAGGAGTCCGTAACCAATATGATGCAGTGATCAGTGCCACACGATTTGAACTCTGCCTTTTTCAATCACATCCTCAACACACTTCATGAAAAAATCTTGACCAAATGTAAAAAAAAAAAAAAAAAAAAGCCTGTCAAAAAGCATCTGAGGGGAAGCTCGCTCTAGATCTGCACTAACTGGAGCAGAAACAAATAAACTGACGCATGCGTGGCTGGGTGGCGCCTATATAGGTGACCATGACATCACTTCTCGTGCCAAAGGTGCCACGCGGAGCTGAATGGAGACACCCTATGGCATGTGGGGGTATTGCTCGAGCAGCAGTTTCAGTGTCTAGTCTGGTGCATGGGGAAAATCTAAGGTAAACAAATCTGCAGCTAAAAGTCTCTATCAGATGCAAATGTTGGCCTAACTAGCTGCACATTTACCTCTCACTCACTCTCAAGGTGCCTACCTTCACAGTATTAGGATTACCGTCACCAAGATAAAGCACACTTTTAAGGTGAAAAGGAGTCTAAAAATGACACTGTAGGCAATCATCTTTCCAGTATCAGACATATACTAAATAAATGACAGCCTCAAAAAGAGGCCAAAACATAAGCCTTTCAAGGCTACTTTTAAAGGTATCACCTACCAAGGAAAAACACAGCCTGAACAAGGTCAAAACAACTTGCTAATTGTGTTGGTGTCTGTTGAGGGTACTTAGCTGTGTCTGGTTGAGCACATCTGACTTTTTGGGGGATGTCCAGGCAAACCTTATGGATATGCTCTTCGATGGCACTCACTTGTTTGGTGCGAAGGCATACTCGGCGATGGAATGCTTTAAGGACTCCCAAGCTAGTGCCAAGTCCTTGGGCCTCTCGGTGATCCATCGTCTGCCTTTGGCTCCTTTCGTGGCTGCAGAAGGAGCATGACACTGTGCCAGCCACTGTCCTAGGCAACCATCCTAGGCTTTGCGAGGACATGGTCGTGGTGCCTTCAGACCTAGAGGGTCTGCAGGCCAGAAGTCTTCTGCCACCCAGCCCCTGGCAGCTGCAAAGCCCTCCTTGTTTGGTTCTGCAGAACCATGCTTGCCCAGTTAGAGGGAGAATACATCATCTCCTCCACTGGCAGTCCATAGCACTGGACATATGGGTACTGCAGATCTTCAGGAAGGACTATGCCCTGCCTTTCCAATCCTTGCCTTCCCCAAAACTGCCAATATTTGAACTGCTTGCAGAAGATTTGTCTCTACTTTGAGAGGAAGTTACAGCTCTCTTGGATAAGGGAGCCATAGAAAAAGTCCTGATATCAGAAGTAGACAGTGGTTGTTATTCCTGCTACTTTCTGATGCCTTAAAAGAGCAAGAATTGTCACCTATTCTAGACGTACGGGCTGTAAATCTCTTTCTCAAGAAGAAGTTCAAGATGCTTAGATCTTGTCTGCTTGTGGTCTTTGTGGCCAGTGGTCTTAAGGCGTCACACCTGGATGAGAACATCTGTTTTTTCGGGGGATGTCAAGGCAAACATGATGGACATGCCCTTCGGTGGCCCTCTCTTGTTTGGCGAGAAGGCAAACTCTGTGCTGGAACGCTTTAAGGACTTGCAAGCTATGGTCAAGTCCTTGGGCCTCTTGGTGACCCCTCATCCACCATCTACCTCTGGCCCCTTTCGTGGCTATAGAAGGGGTGTGGCACTGTACCAGCCCTGTGCCTGCCACCGTCCTATGTAACTATCCCAGGCTGTGAGACGACGTGGGTGCGGTGCCTTCAGACCTAGAGCGTGTACAGCCTCAAAACCTTCTTATTTCTGGTTTTGAAGGAATATGCTTGTCCAGTTGGCGGGAGAATGCACCATCACCTCCTTCACTGGCAGTTGATTACATTGGACACATGGTTACTGCAGATCATCTAGAAGGGCAGTGGCCTTCCTTTCCAATCCTTTCCTCCCACAGTACCGCCAACATTTGAACTGCTGGCGGAAGATAATTTGTCTTTACTTCTAGAGGAAGTTACAGCTCTCTTGGCTAAGGTAGCCATAGAAAAGGCCCTGATGTCAGAAGTAGGCAGTGATTGTTATTCCCACTACTTTCTGATACCCACAAAGAACAAGGATCTTCACCGTGTTCTAGACCTACGGGCCGTAAATCTCTTCCTCAAAAAGAAGTTCAAGATGCTTGTAAGGAAATGACTCCTTGGCATGGTTACCCCCTGACGTTTTGCCTTTGCTGATGCTATGTTTTGAATTGAAAGTGTGCTGAGGCCTGCTAACCAGGCCCCAGCACCAGTGTTCTTTCCCTAACCTGTACTTTTGCCTCCACAATTGGCACACCCTATCATCCAGGCAAGTCCCTTGTAACTGGTACCCCTGGTACCAAGGGCTCTGATGCCAGGGAAGGTCTCTAAGGGCTGCAGCATATCTTATGCCACCCTGGGGACCCCTCACTCAGCACAGACACACTGCTTGCCAGCTTGTGTGTGCTAGTGAGGACAAAACAAGTAAGTCGACATGGCACTCCCCTCAGGGTGCCATGCCAACCTAACACTGCCTATGCCGTATAGATAAGTCACCCCTCTAGCAGGCCTTACAGCCCTAAGGCTGGGTGCACTATACCATAGGTGAGGTCATCAGTGCATGAGCACTGTGCCCCTACAGTGTCTAAGCAAAACCTTAGACATTGTAAGTGCAGGGTAGCCATAAGAGTATATGGTCTGGGAGTCTGTCAAACACGGACTCCACAGCACCATAATGGCTACACTGAACACTGGGAAGTTTGGTATCAAACTTCTCAGCACAATAAAGGCACACTGATGCCAGTGTACATTTTATTGTAAAATACACCCCAGAGGGCACCTTAGAGGTGCCCCCTGAAACCTTATCCGACTACCTGTGTAGGCTGACTGGTTCCAGCAGCCTGCCACCCCCGAGACATGTTGCTGGCCACATGGGGAGAGTGCCTTTGTCACTCTGTGGCCAGTAACAAAGCCTGCACTGGGTGGAGATGCTATCACCTCCCCCAGGCAGGAGCTGTAACACCTGGCAGTGAGCCTCAAAGGCTCACCCCCTTTGTTCTAGCACCACAGGACACTCCAGCTAGTGGAGTTGCCCGCCCCCTCCGGCCACGGCCCCACTTTTGGCAGCAAGGCCGGAGGAAATAATGAGAATAACAAGGAGTCGTCACTGGCCTGTTAGGACAGCCCCTAAGGTGTCCTGAGCTGAAGTGACTCTAACTTTTAGAAATCCTCCATCTTGCAGATGGAGGATTCCCCCAATAGGGATAGGAATGTGACCCCCTCCCCTGGGAGGAGGCACAAAGAGGGTGTAACCACCCTCAGGGCTAGTAGCCATTGGCTACTAACCCCCCAGACCTAAACACGCCCTTAAATTTAGTATTTAAGGGCTCCCCTGAACCTAAGAATTGAGATTCCTGCAACTTAACGAAGAAGAGGACTGCTGAGCTGAAAAACCCTGCAGAGAAGAAGAAGACACCAACTGCTTTGGCCCCAGCCCTACCGGCCTGTCTCCCTCCTTCAGAAGAAACCTGCTCCAGCGACGCTTTCCCCAGGACCAGCGACCTCTGAATCCTCAGAGGACTGCCCTGCTTCCAAAAGACCAAGAAACTCCTGAGAACAGCGGCCCTGTTCAACAAATACTGCAACTATGTTTCCAGAGGAGCAGATTTAAAGACCCCCGCAAGAAGCGTGAGACTTGCAACACTGCACCCGGTGACCCCGACTCGACTGGTGAAGAAACAACGCTACAGGGAGGACCCCCAGGCGACTCCAAGACTGTGAGTAACCAAAGTTGTCCCCCCTGAGACTCCACAGCGACGCCTGCAGAGGGAATCCCGAGGCTCCCCCTGACCGCGACTGCCTGACTCTGAAATCCCGGCGCCTGGAAAAGACCCTGCACCCGCAGCCCCCAGGACCTGAAGGATCGGAACTCCAGTGCAGGAGTGACCCCCAGGAGGCCCTCTCCCTTGCCCAGGTGGTGGCTACCCCGAGGAGCCCCCCCCTTGCCTGCCTGCAACGCTTAAGAGACCCCTTGGTCTCCCATTGAAACCTATTACAAGCCCGACGCTTGTTTACACACTGCACCCGGCCGCCCCCGCGCTGCTGAGGGTGTACTTTTTGTGTGGACTTGTGTCCCCCCCAGTGCCCTACAAAACCCCCCTGGTCTGCCCTCCTAAGACGCGGGTACTTACCTGCTGGCAGACTGGAACCGGGGCACCCTCTTCTCCATTGAAGCCTATGTGTTTTGGGCACCTCTTTGATCTCTGCACCTGACCGGCCCTGAGCTGCTGGTGTGGTGACTTTGGGGTTGCTCTGAACCCCCAACGGTGGGCTACCTTGGACCCCAATTTGAACCCCGTAGGTGGTTTACTTACCTGCAAGAACTAACATTAACTTACCTCCCTCAGGAACTGTGAAAATTGCACTGTGTCCACTTTTAAAATAGCTATATGTGTTTTATGTAAAAAGTATGTATGCTATTGTGATTATTCAAAGTTCCTAAAGTACTTACCTGCAATACCTTTCGAATGAGATATTACATGTAGAATTTGAACCTGTGGTTCTTAAAATATACTAAGAAAATATATTTTTCTATACAAAAACCTATTGGCCTGGAATTGTCTCCGAGTGTGTGTTCCTCATTTATTGCCTGTGTGTGTACAACAAATGCTTAACACTACCCCTTTGATAAGCCTACTGCTCGACCACACTACCACAAAATAGAGCATTAGTATTATCTCTTTTTGCCACTATCTTACCTCTAAAGGGAACCCTTGGACCCTGTGCATGTTATTTCTTACTTTGAAATAACACATACAGAACCAACTTCCTACAATGCTCACCTTGGCACAAGTCTTGTCTGCCCTAGACATAGAAGTCTGGGTGGTAGCGCTGGACTTACATGATACATATTTTCATATTCCCATCCTTCCAGCCCACCGTGCTCCCGTTTGGCCTTACCAGTGCCCCTCGGGTGTTCGCCAAGATGATTTCGGCAGTCGCAGCTCATCTGCCCAGGGCAGGGGTTTCAGTCTTCACCTACCTTGATGATTGGCTGTTGAAAGCGATCTCTCTTCAGGCAATCTTCTCCTACCTCAAGACTACGGCGAACCTTCAACTTTGGCTGGGGTTCGCTATAAATGTGCTGAAGTCGCACCTGTCTCCCTCTCAGACGCTCTCTTTTATAGGAGCTGTTGTGGATACCGTTCAGTTTTGGGCTTATCCTCCTGAGCAGTGAGTCCACGGTAGTCAGGTCCTCTATTCTGGGTTTTGGTAGGACTGACTCTGAGACTGTTGGGCCTCATGGCCTCTTTCATCCTGCTGGTGAAGTGTGCCAGATGGCATACGTGGGCCCTCGAGTGGGACCTAAATTTCCAGTGGGTGCAGCATCAAGGAAATCTCTCTGACACCGTCCAGATCTCTGGGAGAACTGCAAAACACCTGCAGTGGTGGCTTTTGAACCACAATTGGGTCACATGCAGACTCCTCTCCGTTCCCCAACCAGGCCTTACAGTTGTGTCAGATTTGTCACTTCTAGGATCGTGCAGCCATCTGGGAGAGGTGGAGATCACAGGACTCTGGTCTCAAGTGGAATCCAGAGTCCACATCAACATGTTGGAGCTCCGGGTGATCTGGCCAGCATTGAAGGCATTTCTCCCTTCTGTCAAGGGAAAGATGGTGCAGGCTTTAACGGGCAACACCACTGCCATGTGGTACTACAACAAGCAGGGCAGGGTGGGGTTGTGGACCCATTGTCAAGAGGCCGTGCTTCTCTGGACATGGCGGGAACAGCAGGGCATTACCCTGGTGGTTCAACACCTGGTATTTTCTCTGAATGCCAGGGCGGACTAACTGAGCCATCGATGCCTAGCGGATCACAACTGCCGTCTCCATTCGGAAAAGGTGCAAGGTCTCTTTCAGCAGTAGGGAGAACCTTGGTTAGAACTATTCGCCTCCAAAGAGAACGTGCTATGTCAGCAATATTGCGTTTGAGTTTCCAAAACAGTAATTTCTCAGCAACGCTTTGCGTCACGAGTGGAGTTCAGGCCTCCTGTACTCCTTTGTGCCCATACCACTCCTGCCCGAAGTTCTCTAGAAGATCAAGAACTATTGGGCCCAAGTCATCCTTATGGCTCTGGACTGGGCACAGAGAGTCTGGTTTCCTGAGCTTCTGAAAATGAGCATCAATCAGGCTGCCCTCTCGAGAGGATCTTCCGTAGCAGCAGCAGCAGCAGGGGACGGTTCTCCACCCGAACCTGTCAACTCTGCGCCTTCATGCGTGGAGATTGAGTGGTGACAATTGACAGCTTTCGACCTTCCTCTCTAAGTCTGTAACTTTATCTTTTCAGCCGGGTGTTCTTCCACAAAAACTATATACGCCTTCTGTTGGCAACAGTTTGTAAAATAATGTACAAAGAAGACGTTAAATCCTCTTTCTGCTTCTCTCTCTGATATGCTTTTCATTTTTTCTCTTGCCCAGCAGGGCTCTGCTCTGGGCACTCTTAAGGGTTATCTGTCTACTCTATCCGCTTTTCTGCGATTGCCTGAACAACCCTCTTTGTTTATGTCCCCTGTTGTAAATAGGTTGCCAAAAGGGCTTGTGCATATGTTTCCCCCTCTTTATCATGCCTCAGTGGGATCTTAATCTAGTTTTCACTTATCTCATGTGGGCTCCTTTCGAGCCACTGCACAATTGGCCCCTCAGGCTGCTCACCATCAAAACAGCCTTTCTCGTGGCTATAACCTCTGCCTGGAAGGTGAATGGGATAAGGCTTTGTCATCCAAGCCTCCATCTCTCGATATTTCCAGACAAGGTAGTGCTTGGCACCCATGGCACTTTCCTTCAGAAGATGGTGACCCCATTCCTTTTAGGACAAACTGTCACTGTGCCCATCTTCTTCACTCCCCTGTATCCCTCTAAGGAAGCGGAGCGACTCCACCAGCTGGGCCTAGAAAGAGTGTTGTCGTACTACTTTGAACGCACAAAAGATTTACGGGTGGACAACCAACTCCAAAGGGTCGGGCAGTACAGAAATGGACCATTTCGCAATGAGTCATTCTCCGTATTAAGATCTGCTACACCCTAGCTAAGAAGCAACCTCTTGAGGGCTTACGAGCCCATTCCACCAGGGGTAAAGCTGCAACCACGGCGTTGGCTTCTGGAGTCTCAGTCCTGGACATCTGTTAGATAGCAATGTGGGCGTGACTGCGAATGCTTGCCAAACACTACTGCATTTCGCCTGTTTGACCCTGCAGGGCTTTGTAGGCTGAAAGCATTTGTCCACAGCCCACCGCCAGGAGGATATGGCTTTGGCATCTAATCAAAGGTAAGGAATCTGCAGCTAGAAGTCTCTATCAGATGAACAAGTTACTTACCTTTGGTATTGCATTATCTGGTAGAGACACTATCTAGCTGCAGATTCCTTACATCCACCTATGCCTCCCCACTCTGCTGACTTTTTTTTTTGCTAGTGTTCGGGTGATCCCTTTTTAGGGCTCTAGTTTGGACACATGCAGCTCTGTGCTTCTAGTGTGATTAAATTAACTGGTGCCCGCTCGCCTAGGTGATGCCTATATAGGTGACTGGGATGTCACTTCCTGCGCAAACGTTGCCACTCTGAACTGAATGGAGCCAATCGATGGTACTTGCAGGGGTAGTGCTGCTAGAGCAAATCCATTCTAACACCTGGGGAAAATCAAAGGTAGCGAACCTACACCTAGATAGTGTCTACCAGATAATGCATTAAGTAACTTGTTCAACAAGTATTATCAGTATTACAATGATCACGTCAGAAAAGGTTACAGTAGTGGGTACCCCAAAGTCATGCTAAAAAAAGCTTTTCCGAAGCCTGAAATTCCTCTGCAGTAGTAATGACAAACATAGCAGCAAATTCCCTGTCTGTGAGATAACAGCAATAAGTGTCTACTAAACTGCCCAAGTTACTTTTCGGCTTTTAAATATATTCTTTATTCAAACTTTTGGTCTTCAAACATCAGACTATCCATTTTTGAAAACACTCCCCTTTTATTAACAATATATGCTTTTCACTTTTTTTTATGCACACTGTTTATAATTTCACCAATTAAAAGCATGTAATTTTCTAGTTAAAAAAAACAAAACAAATTTAGCCTAAAAATGCTGGTTTTCATTTTTTTAGTGAACACGCTTCAACCCAAAAAGTAGCATTAGTATAGGATTGGCTCTTACAGAGTGCAACCTGAACCTTAGGGGGGTATCATTGCGCTAAGACATAACCAAGGAGGGGGAAAGTGCCACGGCGAACCCAAATTAGATGTAAAGGAATCCAAGTTGAGGAAGCAAGCGGGTCTCAAATGTACATAAATCCACTTGCTGCCAAAAAGTGGGAAGCTAATGAGAGAGAATGTTGCATTGTGCACCATACACATAGACTTTAACATTAAGTGATCCTTCACCAGAAACCAGTGCTGCGTAGTAAGAGTTTGGGTGATACGGTCTCTTCACTTCAGACCAAAAGCAAGCCTTGCAGCGTAGTTCTGAAATAAATTCCAGCCTGCAGATGAGTTAGTCATTCTGTTCATGGAAGATTAAGTAACAGTAATTTAATTGAGCTGAAAAAAGCACATTCAAAATAAGTATCGAATGAGATTATGCCTTTCAACATATTGTTTTTACAGTAAAATGTGTTTGAACTTCCAGCGTTAAAGCAGAATGAAAAATTTCCTAGCTATTGTAACGGAAAGTTTCTGTTCTATTAAGGACATGGAGGTCAGGGTTATGCATTTCTTTCTTTCCTTTACTCAAACAGCAGACGTTGGAAGCAAAACAACATCCCAGAAACCTCTGGGAGAGAACTACAAATTTGGACAGCCAATCCACGACGATCCAGGGCATATCCCAGCTGAACCTCCTCAGGCATGTACTATTTCTTGACGTGAGAAAAAGATAACGGAATAAACATTTCCCTTTGCTTGTCTCACCACCTACAAAGAAAAGAAAACATTCTATCTGAGTAGAAACCTAGACTCCAATCGTGAAAAATCAGCTGTAAGAAAAAACAAGTTTACTGACATTAGAACAGTATCCCAGCATAGCAATAAACTTTATGCCGTAGTACAAGGATTCTAAAACCTTACTCATAAAGAGACTCCGTACAGGAAAACATCATCTCTGGGTAGGGCAAAATGAACGGTATCCAGGTGGGAATAATCCTCACTTACATGTCCTTAATAGAATTGAAAATTTCCGTTACGATAGCTAGGACATTTTTCATTCTATGGCAGGAACGGAGGCAAGGATTATGTATGTTCATAGCTTATCGACCACCAATGATGCCATGTCCAGGTCTGGCTTGAAATAAAACCTTTTGATCATGGAATCAGAAGACCAGTCAGCTACATTGAAAAGGTCTTCTAGTCGGGCACCGAGCGAGAAAGCCTTAGATGCCATCGCACCAAAATGCGCCATGTTAATGCCTGCCTCCTGCATAATCCACCTTATCCACATGGTTATGGTCGGAGAGGAGACCGTTTTAAAGGTCAATTGAGTTTCCTTCCGGTGGTCTAACGTCTTCAGTCGCAAACTCATAGGCCTTGAGGCATCTCACCACACACAGTTT
Source organism: Pleurodeles waltl (assembly GCF_031143425.1). Classification (NCBI taxonomy): domain Eukaryota; kingdom Metazoa; phylum Chordata; class Amphibia; order Caudata; family Salamandridae; genus Pleurodeles; species Pleurodeles waltl. Next base: position 1,608,215,213 of record NC_090445.1, read on the forward strand.
AGGAGACTCATCAAAGGCAGGATAAATAAAAAATCAGTCTAGTATCCGTCTTAGTTCTCCTAGACACATGAAAAGTAACCCCTTGAGGTGTAAAGACCCTACCGGAGACCTCCAGGGCCCTGCCATCAGAAACCCTTCTGCAAGAAACCAGACACAAGAGCATGGCGAGCTTGTCTGAGACTTCTTTCCTGGAAAGGTACTCATTCGCTTGCCATGACTGAAAAAGATTAAGAACCAAATTGACATCCCACAGATTTGAGTGCCTGGGTTAAGGAGGGAGGGAGGGTGAGGCGAATGCCACGTAACATTTTGCACACCAACGGATGATCCCCTATAGGTGTACCTTGCAATGGGAGATGGCCAGCGGAGATCGCCGAGCGATGCGCATTAACCGTACGATAGGCCGTACCCCTAGAAGCCAAAGTGGCCAGAAAGTTCAGTACTAGGACAATATCGCACCCCATGGTATCCTCTTCGCGTTGAAGACACCAACATACCCACTTTGTCCATGCAGATTTATATCTCTTAGAAGTGCTGTCTGCCCAGGTTGCAGCCAACAGTCATTCGGTCTCCGATGAAAGGTCTGGGACTCTCCATCTTTCCCTGGAATTCTCCAAGCCATGAGCGTAAGGCGGCCTTGGAGAACCAATGGATGACTCCGACCCATGCGATCCTTTAGAATATTTAGATTGTGGGGGAGAAGGATTGGAAAATCCCAAAGTTCCAGAAGAACCGGAAACCACACTTGAGACCTCCAGACTGGATTGATCACCACTACCTGCATCTGCTGACGGTGTACCAGCGCAGCTAGACATGTGATAATGGCAAAGGGAGGAAAGGCGTAACCTTTCTCCTTCGACCCATCCTGAAGAAACACATCCGTTGCTACTGCCAACTGGTCCAGTTTCCAGCTGACAAAGCGAGGACTTTGATGATCGAGCCTAGACGCAAAGAGGTCTATGGAGAAATGACCCATCCTTGCATTGAGGCTCGCTAAGACCCCAGGATCTAACTGCCACAAAACCGTGTCTGGCCACTCCTGTGAACACCAGTCTGCTATCTGATTCGAGGATCCTGGAAGATATTCCACTGTTACCGAGATATTGAACGTGAGACAGTACGCCCAAAGATCTTTGGCGAGGTCGGCCAGAGCCTTGGATCTGGGGCTCCTCAGGTTGCTGATGTAGCGGGCTGCTGACCGAATGTCCATTTTTTGAGGAGGACTACACAATTCGCTTTGTCCTTGGTACAACATTGAACGGCAAAAGAACCCACAAGGAGTTCCAGGCAATTGATGTGAGGGGCTCGCTCGTCGACAGACCATCTTCTGCAAGTGACGGAGTCCCCACAGCGAGCTCCCCAACCTGAGCCACTGGCGTTGAGTTCTATTATTAAGACTGGGTCGGAGCCAAAGATCGCACGGCTGTTCCAGGCCTCCATGTGGGAAAGCCACCATCCCATCTCGGTTCTGGCCTCCTCTGTAAGAATCACTTGATCGGAATAAGAGAGGCCCTCTCACAAGTGAGAGGCTTTCAATCGCTGGAGTGCCCTGTAATGAAGGGGACCCGGAAATATCGCCTGTATGGAATACAACAGAAGGCCCACTATCCGAGCCACCTGACACAGGGAGATCGAGGAGCGGGTGAGGGTTTTCCTTAGCTCTCGATGGATCTTCGTGATCTTGCGAGAGGGAAGACTGAGGGTCCTGTTCAGAGTCAGACAAAACCCATAAAGGTGGTCTGCCTGGAGGGAACCAGCTCCAACTTCTTGGAATTTATCAAGAAACCCAAACCCTCCAAAAGAGAGATTTGCGTATTGCAGTTGTTCTTTCAATTTGAGGGGACACTGATTCATCAGCAAAAGATTGTCCAAATAAATGATCGGACACATTCCACTCGCTCGGAGGTGTTCCTCTACTGGCCTCAACACCTTGTAAAGCACCAGGGGGCTAAAGAAAGGCTGAACAACAGAGTTGTAAATTCGTAAACCTGGCCTCACCACTGAAACTAAAGGAAACAACGGTGCGGGGGAAAAATAGGTACTGCCAGATAGAAGTCCTGGATGTACAGGCGCACCATCCAATCACCAGGACGCAAAAGGTCACGCAAGAGATGGATGCCCTCCGTCTTGAAGTGACATTACAGTAGCCACCCATTGAACTCCCTGCGATTAAGTAACGGGTCTCTGGCCCCCGTCCCGCATGTACACCAAAAAGTTGTTGCTGTGGAAACACCGCGGGTGCAGGGAATTTGGAATTATATCCGCCTTCCGGCACATCTCTCCCACCTCTCGATCCACCAAACGCAGCTGAGAACAAGTGAATACTAAGGGCTGCGGGCAGGCGAGCTGGGCTGTAGAAACAAAAAATTCCAGGTGAAACCCTTTGATTGTCTGAAGAACCCACGGGTCCCAAGTAAGGGCTTCCCATTCATGAGCGAAAAGAGCCAACCGCCCCCCACTTGGAACAAATACTCCTGACAAGACACCTACCGGATTGAGCTCCTTGAAGCTGGCCTCGCAGTGATCCTTTGGCTCCTCTGCCTCGCTGACCCCTCCGAGCGGGGAAGAATTCAATTTAGCGCAGCTGCTTGTTCGCTCTGCGGGGGCCCTGATTTCCAGCGGGGCATTGGATTTAGAAGCGTCCGGCAGAGCGCCCTCTCCTGCAACCAGCCGATATAAAAAGGCGCAGCTGAAAAATCTTCTTAATGGATGTTTGCGACTTATCCAGCGACGTGAAGGTGGCCACGAATTTTGACAACTCTTTATTAAAAGTATCTCTGAAGAGATTCCCCTGAGCCACAGGCCCCGTGTCCACCGAAGCCAGGCCTCCCCAGCCTCAAGTCCGCTTTGTTAAGGAGTGAAACAGGCCACAATTGGCATTCCCAAGGAAAAATATAGCCCTTTGGGCCCAACCAGAGATCATGTTCGGAAATAACGGAGTATCGGACACCATGGCCTGCTCAGCCAACTCCAGTATTTTAGAAAGAGGGCCAGAAATATCAAGAAGCTTATCTTGACAGCCCGGCCAGAACCTGTCAATCCCTGTCTTGGGATCTTTCATAAATTCCTGCAGGAAAGTGGCCATCCTAGGTTCTTTGTCCGGGGTATAAGAAACCTTGCCCGGAAGGGAATGGCAAGGGCATTCCGCCCGCATGTGCGCCCAAGCCTCCTTTGTCCAGAGGCTTGCACATCTGGGCAGCGACATAAGACCTGACTTTATCTGAGGGAACCCACTCAGAGGAGCGGGGATGGGACAAATCATCGGTATCCAACATGTCTGAACCCATAGGCAACTGAAGCTCTGAGGAAGCTTGCGTGGGCGGACAAGGCCTGGAAGTGCCTGCCTCATCCGTAGAATCTTTCGAATCATCCTCTTCCGGATCCGCCGAGGGCAAGAGAAATAGTGAATCACCATCTGGAACTGATGGCTTCGCCAAGGCCTGCTTCACCTTCTCAAAGGGCCCCATATCCAGGGCACCCTCCAGTTTGCGCTTAGAGGGGCGTTGGGCCGACCGACCCCACTCTGGCAGACATGTTAAGGGGGGCTGGGAAGGACTGTGCCAGTTGAAACAGCCCCTTCTCCAAGGGTTTAATGGCAGCCGCCACCGCCTGCTGAATGGAAGCGTCCACCTCCTCACAAAACTCATGGTCAATGGGGAGGACCGACAAGATCTCTTCCTCCACATAACCCTCTCCCTGCATGCTGACCAATGCCACGTACTACAGGGTCTAGAAAAAACATAAGGCTGGGGCAAGCCCAACAATGATAGGCACGATGAGCACAGAATATGCAGGACGAAGTCCAGATGAAGCCTGCACAGCATGCAATTCACAGAAAAAAGCCAGCAGACTGACCGGTCTTAAGGTGGAAAGGGAAAAGAACCCTAGGATATCACGGACAGGCCAAATTTTAATTGGGGTCATCCCCTGGGGCCAACCTCCCTTGGATCTCTGGGAGCCTAATTAGGAGAAAAAGACACCCGGGCCCGGCCCCACGGCAGTCAAGATGTAACATACGTGCTCAAAAGCGTAAGAGTCGGTACAGACCCGGAGCTTTGGGCGTCAGGCCACCGATCAGCAAACACAGCGCCTCGCGCTGTCAGTACAGACCCGAAGAAATGGGAGTCAGGGCTTCCAGAGTGTGTAGTGCCTAGAGATGAATCCGCGGGCTCTCGCTGTCAATACAAACTAAAAGCTCCTGCCCACGAGAACCACTGAGATGCGCGATTTGAAAAGACACTGCTCCACCCCGTCAGGTGCTTCGGAAGAACCGCAGCCCCTGGTGGGCTAAGGAGCTGCGAGTAGGGAGAAAAACCGCACCCCGCGGGTCCTGTGATGAAGCACAAAAACAAAGCACACGGAAAATGCGCCGCTACCGGTATGCCCAAAACCGTAGCGGGCGTGACCGTTCACTCACAACAAAACACAGAGAAATGAAGAAGGGGACTTATCTGTTTCGCAGCAGGAAAGAAATAGGACGTGCCTGAGGAGGGGCAGCTGGCATATGCCCTGAATCATCGTGGATTGGCTGTCCCAATTTGTAGTTCTATCCCAGAGGGTTCTGGGAAGCGTTGTTTTGCTTCCAACGTCTGCTGATTGAATAAAGGAAAGAAAGAAACGCATAATCCTCGCCTCCGGTCCTGCCATAGAATCAAATTTGATGTCCAGATTTTTCACACAGGTTTCCAAGGTGGGCTTAGGGCTCAGTCTGATAGTGCCAAAAAGAAAGGTTTTTGAAGAGAGATTGTCTAACAGAGCAGAGAATCTCGGTCTTGTCTCCATTGAGTTTTTTAAATGCGTAAAACTTATCCAACTCTACACAGCTGCGAGACAGTTAAAACAGTTGGTATGCAGAATCATTTGCATCACCTGAGATTTTTACGATTGTCTGGAGACTAAAATCGAAGCCAGCAAATTGAATCAGGTGTGCCAGGGGATATGTGTTTTTAACAGAAGAGGAACAATATGGGTCCTGAGAAACACCATACTCCAGTATTCTAACTGAAGAGGTGAAAGGAGTTCGTATTGCAGAATTGTGTCCTCTAGACATCCCAATCTTTAAGCATATTCAAAAGAATTTGATGGTTTACCATGCCAAAGGCTGCAGAAAGATCCAACAGGATCTAAGGTTCCTGATGTTACTGTCTGGGATGTTGCAGCGACATCCAGGTCACATACAGCTACCAGTTCTGTGATGTAGCCAGGGCAAACAAGCAATTTTGTAGAGTTTGAGGTGATTTATTATCACAAACTCTTACTGCTGGAAAAAAAAAAGTGCGGTTCAAAAACTTGAACAATTAGGGCAACTGAGGAATTGGGAAATAGTTTACCTAATTGTCTGGACTCAAGGTTTAAAAAAAAAATCTATTTTAATAGTAAGTGAATAACACTAGTGAGTTTCAGGTTATTTGCTTGTCGTAATAAAAATCTACTCACACGCCTATTTGCCTGACATCGACAGATTCCATATAACATGCAGTGGATGCCAACCATAATGTCAGAGATGTTTACAATATGGAAAATACAGGCATCATATCTGTGGATGAAAGCATAATGCGAAGGCTGTCCACACTATGCCAACAATGGTTAACATATTGTGAGGACATAACTTTATTCTGGCTGGACACCATAATATCAAACATGCCCATATGATGTCAGCAGTAACCATGATACCATACGTGGGGTGAGAACTATGTGCCTGTGATGAATTCTTAGAACAAGGGTGTACACAGTTTGTGAAGGGTGCCCATGGTTATGCGAGGGGTCGGAATTACACTATAGGCATCATAAGGTCAAGTATTCCCATAAATATATTCAAGTTGGACATCATTAAGCCAAGGCAGGATCCCATTTAAAAAGGTGTGGTCACGGTTAGGCCCAGGATCTGCAAAAACATTTTGTTAGCCTTCCTAATGTTGTGGGGCATATTAATATAGCCCTAGTTCAGTCTTCTTTGCTATTGATGCAATTTACTATAGATGTGGCACGTTGCACAAAATGTCTTGTGTACGTCTAATATTGTTTGACATTTTATGTTTTGGGGTTTTGTGTGAAGAAATGAACACATTTATTTCTGGATCACAGTTATGTGGGGGGATATCATAGTGCCCAGATGACTCCCTAATGGAAAGGGGAACTATAATATTCGAGTAGGAATACTCTTCCAGGGAAATCAGACACTTGCCATACCTTCCTGCTCTGCATTTGGTAATCTCAGCATGTTTTTCATTCCAAGGGTCTGAGTCTCTTCTTTGACGAATTGTATAGCACTTATATTGTTGTGCAGGCATTTTTTTCTTGTGTAATTGTTCTGGTTCTCTCTTGGTGTTGTCTGTGCATCTTCATCTCTTGGTTTTGCTCTTATTTCTTTTGTCATTTATTCTTATCTCAATCTTAATAATAGAAATGTGCCCTTCATGGACATGTTTTATCCTTGCTCCTGCCCCCTGTATGTGTGGATCATACCTGTAATAATTTCATTTTTTCTTAAGTCAGTTTATGCATTTGTTGACAGCTTAGTACAGCCTATAGTCATATGTGTTAGATCTTCTTAGACTGTTTTAATGTATTTGCCTCCCTTATCTTTGGCCCAATTTGTTTTAGATTCCCATATCTGTAAATCTTAAAGCTTCATCTTTTGTTGGTGGCATTTCAAAGTAAAAAATAGGAGTGATCAAAAATAACCCGTACTGGCTTTTAACCTTGATTTAAAATGGAGTTTTGTTAATTAATTCAAAAGCTATTTAGTTGAACATTGTGCTTAATGTATTTTGTTTGCGTTTTTATGAAGCATGTTAGCAATGAACCCAAAGAAGCAGCTAATCAAAGTGAGCCTCATGACGAAAGCAATGGCAAACAAGTTTTGGAATCAGTCAAACCTCAGCCTCTGCCCTATCTGCAACCTTTCCAGCAATCGCTACCTCAGAACCAGACCAGCCCAGCTGCAGCCACAAAACCACATTCAGGTATTGTTTCCAACTTTGTTTCAAACTACTTTAGTTTTCCACCTTTGTTTTCATTCTTCTTAGAAAGTATTATCCATGCATTCAAATTTTGTGATCCGTGAATCCCACTCCTTAGCTGAGTTTTTCCACTCCAATGAGATATTTTCTGTTTGATGTTTTAGAGCATTGGATAGCAACTGTAAAACCAGGACTCAAATTTTCAAATTAAACAATCCAGCAGAAGAAGTTTTAATGTTTCTATTTTAGTGCCATAATCTAGAATTTCTTTTCTTCACTGGTTTACCCTTTTCTGTGTACTTTAGAAAAAACTGTAGCCATAACCACGCTTCCTCCCTGATGTGAAATCCTCTTAGCAAATAAGTCATTTTATGTTATACCATTCGTTAGAAGAGATGATATCAGATGACCGCTTTAGGCGAGTTTCTTTATAGAAAATACCCCGTATGGTATCCATCAATTCTGTATGAATTGTCAGAATAGGTATAGTTGAGACCTCTTGTTCCCCAAAAACCGAAAAGAGATTTAGAAATTATAAATAAATATCCCTAATCCGAAATGGATTTGCGCTCTACCAAGATCTAATTTAAAAGAAGCATTAAAAAACCTCATTCAAGAAGATATTGTGGATGCTAGGTCTAAATATGCCAAGGCCCTGAAGCAAGCAAAAAAAAAGCTGGGAAGAGTGAATCTGGCAGAGGTTATTGGTTGCAGTTAAAAATAAGGAGGATGCTTCTTTTTGGAGACTGCTGGCTTGCAGATCCAGAGGGGGAAATGACTCCATCAGCTCATATATTCAACCTGATAGATGGGTGACCCATTTCTCTGAAATGTATGCCTATCCTGTATTGCATGACCCTAAGGTTATCAGATATGATGATGATGTAGCTTCGACAAATAGCTCCTCTGAGAGCATTGCCTTTTCTATAGCTGAAACAACTGATGCTATTAATTCTCTGAGGCCAGCTAAAGCCCCTGGTCCTGATAAGATACCTGGGGACCTGTTTAAATTTGAGCCCACTATATGGGCATGGTATATCAATTTTTTGTCCAATGCCATAGCAGCAGGTGGTCCCATTCCTGATTCATGGCGTGGTGCAGAAATAATCCCTGTTTACAAGAAAGGTGATGTAGGTTTGCCAGCGAACTATTGACTGATTAGCCTTATTGATATTCTCCAAAAGATCTTTGCGAAACAAATTTTGGCCAGACTTACGGAATGGGTTGTGAAGAACCAGATTTTATCCCCTCTACAGGCTGGATTTCGTTCAAAAACTAACACTATGGACCAAGTCTTTAGGTTGTCACTATTATTCTGGAAGTATGTCACCTTAGCCAGACAGAAATTATATGTGGCCTTTGTAGACCTGAGATCTGCTTTTGATCTTGTGCCAAGAGAGAAACTGTGGGGAGTTCTGAAACAAAATTGGTACCCCAGTGAATTTAGTACATTTAATCTAAAGATTGCACGAGAATACTTATGCACAAGTAAGATGGGGTAACCAGGGAGAACTCAATGACAGAATAGATATCAGGAGAGGGGTACGACAGGGTTGTGTCCTTGCTCTGACTCTTTTCATCTTGTTCATCAATGAGGTAGTGCAAGTTATTACTAATTGCCAAAATGATGCGCCCTCTTTGAATAACACACAAATCCCGATTCTGCTATTCGCTGATGATTCTCTCTTGATCTCCCGAACACCGATGGGCCTACATGTATTAATGGATAGGTTTAGCTTGTTTTGTGATGACTTTGGGTTGGAGCTTAATCACACCAAAACTAAAGTTATGACCATGGGACGTGGTCCCACCAAAGGATATACCATCCTTCACAAAGGGACTCCATTGAGTAAGGTTTGTTCCATTGATTATCTGGGGGTCAGAATTAGTAAGGATATGCAGTAGGAGGCCCAGATTAATAAAAGCTCAGCCCTTCTGGCACATAGATCTGGGGCAATTCTGCGCTTCCACAAGTCGACTATCGAGAGAGTAGTCACTCCAGCCGTAAACATTTATCGGGCAAAGGCTCAGAGTGCTGTGGCTTACGTGGCAGAAGTCTGGGCGTACTCAAATGCTGGTAAACTTTCAATAGGAGAAAATAATTTTGTAAGATCACTCTTGGCTTGTCCATGTAATACTCCTTTGTTACCAATGTTTTGGGACCTCGGACTTGCACGTATCTCAGACATTATAGCTTTAAGACCGCTGCTTTTCTGGGTACGTGTTTGGACTACTCCTGAGCTACTCGCATATAAGGAATCCATCCAAGATATTTTAGACAGACCTAACGTGCTTACTATTCCTTGGTTTAAACACATATCAAAATGGTTTTTCCATTCTGGGTCTTAGTAACTACTGGAGCCATCCTTACAACTTAAGGAAAGAGCAGAAGAAGCATCTAAAAACAGCTTATTGGGCGTATGTCAGGGGAAACCACTTGCTTCATTTGTCTCATGGCAGATTGACTTCTAAATTTCTTGACACCAAGTGGCATCCGTGTTTTGAACTGTTTATGGATCTTATTACTGATCCATTAAGCAAGAGTTTGTATATTCAGTTCAGATATGGATGCCTACCTCTTAAATCTTTTGGCAATAGGCGGGATTCTGCTCTGAGAACTGATTTATGCCCGAGTTGTAGCACTTCTCCGGAAACCATTGTGCATTTTATGTTCATATGCCCAGCATATAGGATTGCTCGTCGGAGGTGGCTACGTCCATTTTGCAAGAACATGGGGATCAGATGTTGTATAGATGCTTTAAGGATTATTGTGAGGGACACATCCTGTCCCCTATTCTGTGCAGTTAGCAAGTTCCTTACGGCTGCATGGCATATACGAATTTGCCAGTTCAAAAAGATTTTTTTATTATTATGAGGCCCTATGATCAGGGTGTTAGTTTGCTGGATGATATTTTGGCTATCTTGAGGAACAAGGTTTAGGTAGTTATGCACTGTGTGAAGAGAAATACCTCCTTGATTTTAGTATTTGTTTTTATGCCTTTCATGTATTTTTGAATGTAAGATATTTATGATTTTAACTTTTATTCTTGTATTGTGTGATTTTATGCTTTGATCGTTTAAATTAACCGAATAAAGCGATGTATTGATGATGATGATGAAGTCATTTTATAGTATAAGGAGTTCTAAATCCTGGATGGTTACTTTATCAATTTGGTGTGTGCAGTAATTTTTTTCAGTTTTGTTGCGCTCTAATATGTTGCGTCCTTTGTACAGTGGAAAGTCTTAGTAAACTTACATGAATTTTCATTCTTGGACTATGAAGTGTCCAGTGTTGTAGGGGAGTTCAGAGCAGATTTAGCAAAACTGGTTCTAAGTGAGTGAGCCTGGTTCCTTTAATTGGGAGTCTGTTATGATCACCACTTGTACAGCATTGGTAATCTGAGTTCTTGCTAAAGGGTTAACCATATGAGATGGAAAGGTCATGGATACCCAGATTCCTCAGGTGCTTCCAGAAGGAGAACTCCGCTAATTGTGTGATTGAAACCCAAACTATCTTGCAAAATTCTACAAAGGTCATGCCTGCAACTGGAGTTTGATTTTGGAACCTCAGACTTTTTATTTGATCAGGTTTGAAAAATGTAGATCTGTTTGCAAGAGCAGAAAACAGAAAATGCCAACTCTTCACCTCGAGGTTTCAAGACCATCAGAAAGGAAGAAATGCTCTGTCAATAAACTGGTCAGGGAGATTTGCTTTTGTCTTTCTGCAGAGTCCCCTAATTTCGAGAGTACTGGAAAAAGCGATACAATCTGGGATAGACTTCATCTTAATAGCCTCACAATGGGCCAGGCAGACATGGTACTTGCTGCCAGTGGGGGACTCCCAGTCCCAGGAACACCTCGTCGACAGGAGGAGGGGCAGAGCCAGGAACGGAAGCTCTTTCAGCGTGTCGCGCTGCCCCACATCGCGTCTTGCTGCCAGTGGGGGACTCCCAGTCCCAGGAACACCTCGTCGACAGGAGGAGGGGCAGAGCCAGGAACGCGAGCTCTTTCAGCGTGTCGCGCTGCCCCACATCGCGTCTTGCTGCCAGTGGGGGACTTCCAGTCCCAGGAATGCCTCGTCGACAGGAGGAGGGGCGGAACCAGGAACGCAAGCGCTTTTAGCGCGTTGCGCTGGCCAGCATTGTGGGACGTGCCTGGGCGAAGCCCAGCCCAAGGGCAGGCCTGTCCATGCCAGTCTGAGACCGCCTGAGGCTGGGCCACCCCTCTTGGATTCAAGGTAGGAACAGTCGAAGGAATACTTGTTGCTGTTTGCCATTTTAAGTTTGTGTCATAGTTTTCTTTGTATATGTAATGGGGAAGCGCAAGGAAAAAGGAAGCCTTGTATTGGGCTCAGCACAAACCAAAATCCCGAAGCTTCTTTAAACACCACATACCCTCTCTAACTGTGTATCTAATGAAATAGACACTTGGTTTGAAGAGGTTGAATCTATGCTGAATAAAAAAGAGAAGAACCCACGAAAAGGGAGGAAAAGTGGCACCCTTGTTCCCTTTTTGACGGTTAGACTTTCTAGTAAAGGAAACACTCCCATAAATAAAGATCCCTCATTAGCACTGGTATCCCAGGCCTATGGCACACATGTAAAGCCTTTGGGATCTAGTTTAGTACAATCAAGCACAGAAGATACTATGCCAGGCAAAGTGATTGTCCACGATATTCCTTGTACAAATCACTTTTTGCCTTTGGATCTACAGGACCAAATCTGGGACCAGGAAAACTCCCCCACAAGTTCATGATCCCTTAATCAACATCTTCATACAGCATCTACTCAGGAGGAAGTGGTTTCTCTTATTACTGGCTTAAAAGAAGAAGCGAGGGAGCTGAAGTCATTATTGGTAGTAGTACAAAATACTCTCTGCTCCAACAGTCTGACGAAGGATATTGTTGTTACTCAAAAAGAAGAGCCTGTTAGTATTAACATCCGCACTTCCGTGCATCAAGGAAGTGCAACGAACAGAAGTTGTTCCAGCTCTTCCGCTAGACCAGCATATGATGCAAGAGAACCCCTGGTTAAGTCCTCTGGTCCACCGTGCCCCAGGGGTCACTCTGGTGTTCCATGTGGGCTTCGACCGTGTCCAAAATTGGTGTGGGATTCGTTTATTGTGCTTAACTCTTGCAATTGTTCTTGTAATAGATATCCAATTTATATGTGCAAGGTCCCTCCTTTACCTTCTAATACACGAGAAGATAAATCATCATTACTAAACAAGGCCATTTATTGGATACAATATACCAGAACATGTGATTCTATTATCCACTCAGATATAATATCGGCTGAGCGTTTTTCTGAGAAAGGAGGCCACTGGGACCTTATAAAACTAATGTTATCTAATCCACGTTTGGTAAAGGGTCTGTTAACCATGGAAGCCCGAAATCCCATGAGAAATGGTTCAAATATGTATTTAAAAAATAGTTGGTCAGTGAATAGCTCCATATTGAAGAAACCCCCATCCATCGTGAATATGAGGACCCTTAATGAGGGGTCAGTCTCTTCTGATGAGACGCATGTTATGGCCCACAAGAAGGAACATGCCTGTCTGATGGAGAAGCCAAATTTATGTGAAATAGAACAAATAAACGTTACTTCGGACATCGATTGACTGGTTCCCTCTTTAGCCCCTTGGGTTAATAGTGTTTCCCCCGCTAAGATTAATTCGAAGCCAGTTGGTGACTTAGGCTTGGAACCCCTTCGTTTAAAGAGTCTGGCCCCAGGGTTCAACATTAACTTGGTCAAATCAAAATCTATGGAGAGTCACGTAAGAATGTGTACCCTTGAGCTCCCCCGGAAGGGCCTTCGGGAACACAAGACCTTAACATCGGAGTTTATAACATGGAATGTGGCTGGAATCCATAACAAACTAGATGATGTTGATTGGGGGAGCTACATAGACCAATATAATGTTTGATTGTTTCAGGAAACGTGGGCCACTGCAAAAGTTTACAGACTGGGATATAGTTAGTTTTGCAAGGAAGGGAGGCTGTCACCTGCCGGTAGACCAGACCATTGTAATCAAATGTCTAAATCTATTCAGTTGTTAAATACCCTTGTGCTGGATTGTCTCTCGTCACATTTTATTTAATGTGTCTTTGGAGACTTATTGTGTAATATTCCTCCTTATTCATCCCAAGAAAAACAGCCTAAACCTACTCCCAGGGCTCTCCAGGTCATAGATCTCATGATAACCCATGGTCTTCGCCCACGAAATGGGCGTTTCCTTCAGACAACCCTGCGAAACCCACGTTTTTTAGAGGGTCCTATAGTAGCATTCTTGACCTTGTACTTATTGATGTGAGAATATGGTATATTGTTAAAGATATTAAGGTGGGCAACCAATATAATAGTGACCATGCTCATTTCTCAGTAACATATGATAGGCAGTTTATAAAAATAGGTGTATTACACAAACATGAAGTCTCCCCTCCCTTTGAGGTGTCTTCTAATAAGCGTTCCCTGAAATGGGATTACTTCAGAATTTCCCATAAATTATGGGGAAAAAATGTGTGTTTTAGTATCAACCCATAAATTATCTGATGGTTCCGGCCCATATACCCCAAATGAGGTTATGGCCCTACATGCAGGCCTTTTCTCTGTCCTGAAAGTTATTTTTTAGAACTAGCAGGGAGAACAAACACCCGGGTTCAGATAGCCACTCTACAAACCTTACCAAACCACCTACAAGCAGTCTTATACGAGCAATAAAATCCTAAGATAGAGCTAAGATAACGTTTGCAGGGCGTGAGTATGCAACTGCACTTAAAATTAGCAACAAACTGTGGGAGGAGATATCATGGCAAAATCTACTGGCTGCAAAGGACAGAAACTCTAAGTGTTTTTGGTCCTTGGTGGCCAGAAATGGACGAAATGAGAATTTTAGACCTGACTGCCATATCCCACCTGAAAATTGGAAAACCCACTTTACTGAGTTGTATAGCCATGAGCCTCTTTTTCCTATTGTCAATGACAATGAACCAGTAAATGTATCGCCCCCTGCAGTCAATCTCATCCCTTTACTTTAAAGGAAACTGAAATTGCCATCAGGGCCCAAAAATCAGACAAGGTGCCGGGGTTGGATGGTATACCCTCAGATATGTTTAAATCTGATCTCGATTATTGGGGCCCCTATGTCAACAGTGTGTCAAATGCCACTTTGGTATGTGGCATTTACCCTCGGACCTGGAAGAGAGCAATTATTGTACCCATTTATAAAATAGGGGAGAGTGGTATCCCGGATAACTATAGACCAATTAGTCTTTTGGATAATCTACTAAAACAAATTCTGCTACCAGGTACTGAGCAGGCTTAAGGAATGGATTGAAGAAAAGCAGTCAGCCATTTACAGGCGGGCTTTAGTCAGATAATAAGTACAGTTGACCAGGTCTTTCGATTTTCTTACAATCAAATGGAAGACGGTGGACTTGGATGCAGGGAAACTCTGTGTCGCTTTTGTAGATCTTAAGTCCGCTTTTGATTTGGTCCCACGTTTCAAACTGTGGGAGGTTATGAGTAAAGTTGGAGTGCCGGATCCCCTATGATCAAAGACTTGTATTCCGAGAGCTATGCCAGAATTCTTTGGGGGGGACAAAAAGGGGAACTAACGAATGAGATCCCAATATGCAGGTGGGTGAGACAGGGATGTGTGCTGGCCCCTACACTCTTCCTATTGTTCAATAATGCATGCATTCCTTACTTATTGGACTGTGTTAGTGATGCACATAAAATAGGTGGGGCAAGGACCCACGGTCTGTTGTTTGTGGACGGTACTTTGCTGTTATCCAAAACTGCCTTTGGTCTTGCTAACCTGCTTGAGACGTTCACAGGTTTTTGTAAAGATCATGGATTGGAAATTAATACTTCCAAAACCAGGTTCTTGTTTTTGGTGACACAAAACATAAAGTGAGAAGCAGATATTTTTGGATGGGGAAGCTCTAGGAAGGGTGACTGACTTTGATTATTTAGGAATGAGATTGGAGGACTCACACAATTGGCAGGCTCATTTATCGAAGTCCTTGATGAGCCTAAAACAAAAGTCTGGGGGCATTTTGAGATATGCTGCCAGATCCCCCAAGTTTGCCATCACTCCTGTGATGGAAATATATAAAGCCCAAATAAGAGGTGGGGTTTTATGTGGTGGGGACATTACAATTTGAAGGAACTAGAAAGAGCTGAAAATTATTTTTATAAAAGCTTTATTAAAAGTACCTGCAAGTTCTCCCACATTGCCCATCAGGATGGACTTAAATCTCCATTCTGTCTCACATATAGCTGTCTTAGTACAATTAATGTACTGGATTAGGATCTGGTCTTTGGATATTTTCAGCCCATATGGAGTTTGGTTGAATGCTTTGATGAGTAAGCAAGCTATTAAAAAAGTTAGGCGGCGTAGTTATGTTGAAGAAACTTTTATTAAACTTGGGCTGGGACCCTATTGGACAGATCCTTCTCGCCTCCCACAAAATGTAATGCAGGTTGTAAAGGACACGTACTGGTTAACTCTACAAGTAGGAAAGTTAGCAGAGGTTCCTTCGTTTAGTATGACAAATAGTTTTTAATCATTTAAATGCCACTATGAATTTGAGCATTATATGAACTTGATTGTAACTCCTCTAGCACGTGCACTTTACATTAAATTTAGATTAGGATCGTTACCACTACCCACTTTCACTAGTAAATGGTCCAATTCTGATAGTCATTCTGACTTATGCCCAATGGGATGTGGAGTTGCCAAATGCATTGCCCATGTTTGATTTCAATGCCCCGCCTATTCCAAGCAGAGGGCACATTGGATTATACCACTTTGCAGATCCATGGGTTTTAGAATCGCCTATTAGCCCTTAGGATTTGCAAAACAAACTCTTATGGGAATGTGGCATGCATATTGGTAACATTTGTGGAGGCATTTTGGTATATCAGATGCAAAGCCTTGGAGTGTAATTTATAATGTATTGTCTTGAAGTCGTTATGAGTGTAGTACTGTAGTTTGGAAGTTAATCCATGAATTGTAGTAACAACAAGTGAAGGAGTTGTGTTGTCCTCCTGAAGCTATTTCTTTACACTGTGTCACAATTTTATATTTATTTAAATTATATTGTATCACTTCTTTTATTGTTCTCTAAATTCTAGATTTTTATGTGCCATACTTGACTCATGGGCGTATGCCATTAGTAACTAGAGGATATTATAATACTATTTTTATTGTATTAATGTGTCTTGTAATTGTGCTTTTATGGTGTCTTTTTTTTTTAACTTGAACTTCAACTTTACATGGTACTCCGATCTATTAGAACTGTCCAAGGGACAAATGATCAGGGAGGAACGGGACCTCCTTACAATGCAGAAAGGACAGGTGTTCCATCAACACTCAAGCTAGCAGCCTGGCGCCTGAATACATAGAATTTGGACACCTACATTTACCACCTAGAAGTAGGGAAATATTAAAGGAGGCAAAAATCATACTACTAGACAATGGTGTGCTTCAAAATAAAGGAGGTATCTGCACTGGTGCACAAACTATAATACAGCGAGACAATGGAAACAGTAACAAAATGTACTGGACAATGGGATAAACTATTAATCACTCAGGTTGCATTTAACAGCTATTGTAGCATATACCAGGGAAACTTCATGTAAAAGCTTCTTCACTGCGTCAGCGGTAAAAGAATCCCAGAGGGTTCAAAGAGAATCACACCTCCAAGGAAAACACCATCACCCATGTGGAGCCTAAACACAGGACTAGCACAGCTGATGGCCAAACATTTGAACCCATACATAGGGTGGACCTCCAAAATGTGTCACTAAAAGCAGCATTTTTAGTTGCAGTCATATCACTGCGGGGGTGAGAGAACTCCAAGGAGTAACAATCAGGAATCATAACAATGGATACATAAAGACAAGGTGGTTCTCTTAACAAACCCTCAGTCCCTACCCAAGGTAGTGAGCAAATTTCACATCAATCAAAGCGTTCAGTTGCCAGTGTCCTTCAGAAACCCTCACAAACAAATGGAGAAAGCTCTGCATACCCAGGATATGAGGAGAACTTTATTATACAACTTACAAGAACACAAACCGTTTCACAGAGGAGACCAGTTGTTCTTCTCATATGGAAGATCAACCAAGGGATCTCCAGTCTTTAAAGGAACAATTGCAAGATGGGTTGTTGAAGCAATACAGATATTCTACTCAACAGCGGAGAAGACACTCCCCTCTCGTCCAAAAGCTCATTCAACAAGAACGGTGCAGCTCTAGCATGCTTACCGAACGTACCCATAGAAACAATCTGTGCATCAGAAACATGGGCCTCCCCACGCACTTTTGCAAAACACTACTGTGTGGACATCCAGTTGAACAAAGAAGCACATGTAGGTCAAAACAGCACAGGTTTGCTAGTTCTTCCTCATTTTGTCCCAAACAACCCAAAGAAACCGATACCGCTATATAATCTTATGCACAGCATGTGTATCCAGAAAAGTATTCATACTGCAAAACAAAATGGTTGCTTGCCAGTAGAGTTAGTTTTGCAGCTTGAAGAGTTTTCTGGAATCACATGTGACCCACCCTGCTCCCCAGAAATGGGACACAGTGCAAACAGGTGGTGAAGGGAAGAACATATAAAGGACGTACTGCCAAGTAACAAGGAAACAAAAGAAAGAAAGAAAAAGGAGAAAGAAAAAAGAATCTGAAGTTGGCTACCATGCACATGAACATCTCTGATGTCATACAGGGAACGGACCTAACACCAAAAGGTGGTCGCCGGTACCCACAAAAAAACTAAATGAGAAAAGGAGACCGACCATTCCGGACGCAACCACTATATGATGGAATAATGCACAGTATGTAAATCCTGAAAACTCTTCAAGCCGCAAAACTCCTCCTCTGGTAAGTAATCATTTTGTTTCAGAAGGCAACACAAACAGTGAATAATGGATTGTGTTACTGAGCTTGTAATAAGTGTGACTGGGTTGGTAAAAATAACTATACTGTTTATGTATTTTTTTACATAGTAACTAAAGGTTTTTGCCCAATTGGCTCCCCTTTTACCATCAATTTACAGTGCATTACTGAGACTGAAGTACCTTCTTGCATCCAGGAATATGCCTGCAGTACAGTGACAGATGGTCAGAGTAAGCTTGTGCTAAAGTAGTGACTTCCAGTTCATAGTGCTTACTGTCAGATACACTGCATAGGCTGTAGATCTGTACATACATTTCTTTGCATTTTACAAAGGAGACAGTACATACAAATGAGTAAAGTAAAACCATCAGATCAAAGTACAATCAAATAGGTGTGCAGCACATTAGTAGTATCTTGTCCCTCAAGCCGGTTAGGGGGCGGTGGTCATCCAGTATAGGTACTCCACTTTCACCGAAGTTGAGGTGGGGAGAGGTAGTTTGGGGAAGTCGGGGAAGCGTGAAAGCACACATATATAACCACTGACACACCCTTGTCAGACCATCCTTTGGAGGAGAGGGTGCCGAGGAGGATGAGGAGGGGGCTTAGGGCACTCAGCAGCACTGTGTCCTCGGACCATCCAACCATTACACAACATAATCACATCTCTTACCCATCAAGCCACTAAAGTCACCCGGCCTTCACTAATGAGTGTGAGGGTGCAGTACGTCTGCCAGGATTCAGCTTAGTCCTCAACCACATTGTGGGTGCCCGCAGCCCCCGTGAGCTCAGGGCAGAGCCACCAACTACTGCCTCACTCTTTTTCCAAAAGGTCTACCATTGCGCTCCAGATGATCTCGAGGTGCCTTTCCATGTTATCATCTGAACGGACCCCCCAGAAATGACACTCCTCAGCCACTGCCCACTAGAGTAAATCATCCCTCCCTTTGGTTCCCCGCTTCCTCGACTTCCCCAAACTACCCTGTCTGTGACACTGGGCTTGCCCACTGAATTGCGATGCGTCGTCTGGCAAGTATCTGTCCTAGCTGGGCAAATCTGTACCTCATCTTGCTACCTTTTTTAGGTAGTGGTAACAGTTGCAGTAGACATTGTCTTGTTGTTCAGGTTTTGCACCCTTCACTCTCTGCACCTCTTGAGTAACTCCTCCTAAAAGGGTCTCCCCACATAGCATGTTAAAAGTCAGCCAGGTACACCTTGCACCTTCCTGCAGAACGTGTTGGATAAACCCTATCCAGACCCTGTAGTGTCAGGTATGCTCTATGTAAGTAGTAAAATTGTGTTAACTTAAATCTTGCATTGCTGGCCACTTCCTGCGCCTGGGCACTTCTCCACTCTGTTCCAGTTATACTGTGCGGATGTTACATGAGTCTGCCTATCGCTCTTTAGGGCAGTATATAACCAGGAGATACCACCCGTGGTGGGCCAGGGTCTGCCATCATTCTCAGAACGCTTGATTCACTAGGTTTGCCTGGGAAGGTTGCCCCCAGCTCCTGGACCATGCGGGATACACTTGTGTACTGCAGAAATTACCCAGGACCGATGCCAAAGTGTACCCCTACCTCCTCCATCATCAGGAGAGTGTCGTTCAGACACAGATATCCCGCTCACACCTCCCTACTGCCAAATGTGAAACATCCATGGAGTTCTGTATTCATGTGAAATGTACAAAACCACTAAATGATGAGAAGCCTAGCTTAGGGCGCCCACCTCAGAACTTGGGTGACTGCCTTCTCCCACGCTTGTGCAACCTGCAGAACTATAACAGGGGTATCTGCTGGTAATCGGCGGCCTTGCATGATTAACTTGGGGAGGTCGTCCACAGCAGCTTGTCCCTCCAGTAACATCTTCTCTCATTTGGGACCATTTTTGTACCACAAAGCTGCATATTGGAACAAACTGGCCAGGTCTAGCTTTAGGACCGACAGCTGGAACCTGCTTTGTTTCCCAGCCCACACCAGGGACAATAACAATCCATCAAGCCTCCAAAATAAGGAGTTTGACAGGACACAGAACAAGTTCTGCATAGTGTAGAGGCACAGGGGTAGTAGGAACAGTTTGCTTAGCGCCACCCTGCTCATAACTGACAGTGACAGCACATCTGACACTACCTGTTCAGTGCTCGCCTTTGCCTTAGGTTTTTATTCAAAAGGTGAACCTGTGGTAAAAAACCTGGACCCAATCCCATCTGCTGCAGTACTTTCAGTAAATATTGGCAGGGCAAGGTATCAAATGTCTTCTCAATATCCAAGGCAACCACTGTTGCCTCCACCGCCGTGTCCCGGGTTCGTGCAGGCGATGAGAAAGCCTCCACAAGTTCATGTGGGTGCCTCTCCCCGGCATGAAGCCACATTGATCCCTTACCACTTATCCTAATCGCAACACCTGCACTTTTGCTAGTATCTTGATTTCCAAGTTGAACATGGACAGCATCAGTAGGAACTAAGACCTTACCAGGTTTTAAGAGCATTCATTATTATGGCCTCTCGGATATGGGTTGGTAAGGCACTGTTGGTTTGTGCCTCATGAAGAGTCTCCAACAGAGCAGGGAGGCGGAGTATGCCTGAAAAAAATACAACGGGAGACCATTGGGTCCTGGACACTTACAACGGGCCATGTCATGAAGGGATTCTTGTAACTCCTCCAAGTATGTCTTTGTTTAGCCCCTCTGTCTATGCTTGCTTTGTCGGTGGATCTCGACTCGGTTTAGAAAATCTGCCACTCCATGTGCTTTATTGCCTACCGATGTGGCATACACCCCTGCTAGGTGATCTTGCAACAATACGTTAATTGGTGCCTGTTCCACTGCTATTCCGCCGTCTGGTGGATTAAGGGAGAGAATCAACGGTTGGGGTCTTTTGTGTTTGAGCAACCAAGCTTGCATTTGTCCCGACTGGTCTCCTTCCCTGTGCAGCTGTTGTCTTTAATCTCTCCGCACATGGCAATCTAATCTGTCCCAGGTGGTTGTGACCTGCCTGTGTTCCTCGGTCCGTTGTTGTCGACTAATAAGGAGTTCCTCCCCTTCCTCCAGTTCCTGCTCTAGTCTCTTTCTAGTGCAATAGGTTTTACTGAGACTCTCGTCTCTAACAACCACCCTCAAAGCTTCCCTTTCTATTCTTTACGACACAGCAGAGTTCCAGTTGGTGTTAAAGCAGCCTGTCAGCGCCAGCTGGTTGTCTACTTTATATTCTGGGTCCCCCAGCGATTCTGGCCACAGCCTACACAGTGGGATGTCTGGTCAGCATCCCCTCACCTTACACTCCAGTAAAAAGGGGGCATGGTCGATAAACACACTTAATACCTTGTTTCCTGGATGTTTAATGCTCTGTTTGTTAGTAAGAAAAGGTCTAGCTGGCTATGAGCCCTGTGTGTGGGCGTATAGCAAGAAAAGTCCCTGACTGTATGGTGCAGGTCCCTCCAGATGCTGACAAACTGCAATCTGGCGACTGTTGGGGTTTCAGCTCTAAGTCCAGGGTGCTGTCCTGATTCCCCACCACGTTTGCTACAGAGACAGATCCTCACCTTTGTCTGCTTCTCCTCATTGATGCAAGTACTTTCCTTTTGCCCCTTCGGGCCTCTTCGGAGATGCCACCCAGTGTTGGTGCCAGGATTTTGGTATCTTGCTTGAACTTCTAACCATTGGCAGGCATCTTCTGGTGCTGTGAAAAAGTGCAAATAACTTTCATGCAGCACTTTCAATTTAGCCAGATAAAGCAACATGTGAGTCCCATTGCTTTCAGTTTTTTCTTGACACCACTAAATGGGGCTGTCTTTGTAGTTGAACAGCTCTTGTGAAGTCTGGTACAATACGTATAGTATTGTTCCCAAAGGATGGATGTCCCTTCTAACGCACTTACTGTAGAATGGTATCCTGGTTAAGGATACTTGCCATGATGGTTCTTGGGGGTCCTCCCGGCAGCAGGTTGGGGCTAATGACCTGTGTGCCCTCTTCAGAAAAAGCTGCGATAGTCTTGCGTTGAGGAGTGCCACTCTGATCCAGGAATCTCTTCGGAACACCCTCTTTGGCCCCTTCAGGAAACCCAAAAGCCTCAGAATGCATCTGCGAGACTGTCCCCTCCGCATCTTCTGCTCAGGTCTCCAATTCTTGTGATCCTGACTAGAGTCTTGTCAACGTGGCTTTCAGCAGTGCCATTTCCTCCTGCATTTCAGACACCTGTTTTGACTGAACTCTCTGCCACCTTACGTAGATTTGTTCCCAGGTTAACGTCCAATGCAATAGCTCTGACTTTTGCCTGCACCACCCAGCTTGATGCCTTGATAGCCTGTTGGTTTCTGTGGGTCCCGCAGTCTCATTGCTATCTGCTGGTGGGTCTCCGTCTGTTCCTGTGAATTGAATACATTTTTGTTTGTTGCACACTTCAAGATGCTCTGTCCTTCCCCTATAACGCGTAATGGGTCAGAGCAAAGTAAGCATCCACAGCGTCTGGTCTTGCTGGGTGGAGTTTTCAGAGTCCTTTCCTTGGCAAGGCTACCGGACCCTCTCTGTCCCTGCCTTCTACTGAGCCACACACCCGGGTCCCCCTCTTTGTGCTGGTGGGATTATCTTCCGCACAGTGCTCCAGCAGTCAGCACTCCTCACACTTCCAATTCACCATACTCACAGCAGGCCTGCAGGGGTCATAGTGTGGGTCTCCCATCACTGTGCCAAAGAAGGAGAACACACGCATATAGGCATATGCAAGTCATTGAACGCTAAGTCCTTTTGTCTCCAGAGCACTGCCAGTGGTTACTGGGCAGGGCCCTGGATCACCCAGTCATTCATGGGGAACCAACTTGCGGGTTGTGACCCACTAGCAAATGGGGCCAAGTGGGCATTCACACGTCCAGCAGCTGAGAATCAAGGGGAGCAGGCGGGGTCCTCTGGCTATGCCTCTCCCCAGGCAGGGCACCTGCATTGTCAAGCTCGAGGATCACATGTCCATATAGGGTCCGCATACGTCTACGGCGTGGCTCATTACCCAGCTGATGCTTTTTATTGCGTCAGCAGAGTGGGGGGCATCACCAGTCTCCTCTCAGCATTTCTTTTCTGCGTGTGGCCTCCAATAGGCCTTTTCTGCTGGCATCCCTAGACTCGCCAACGCCCTTGAGACTCTGTGCAAGACACCTCCTCACAGGCACTTCTGCTGGTCAGATCATGGCTGGCCTCCTGTAGGCCCTTTGTCCTCTCGCAGCTGGGATCCAAACTGGGCTGTGTTGTCGCCCAGCCGCGAGGGTCACCAGATGGCTCGTTCCTGCAGCAGATGCACCTCAACATGCTGTGGCGCCCGCTCGTCAGCCAGTAGGGGGATGAAGGGGCAGAGCAGAATGGCTCCCATTTGCTGCACTTCAGCGGTCCCAGGTGCATAGGGACTCCCTTCTTCGAGCTGTGCCAGGTGGGCTCTCACACTCAGGTTCACTACCTTCCAGTGCCCCAAGGTCTTTATGTGGATCTGGTCTGTACAGTGCTGACAGCAAGGGGGCCCAGGCACCCAAGAGGAGCCCCCTTTGCCACACACACCTGAATCTTTGTTCTCCCCTCCCAGGGGAGGGCCACCGGTACCCCGCTGCTGGTTGACAGCCCGCTACAGCGCAGCCGTATAGTGAATGTCACCTGCGGTCCGAGAGGGAGCAAGTTCTCTCTTCAGTGGCACGTCTCACAGATTGGCTGCCATGCCAAGGTAGAGGCTGCTGTTCTCCACCTGAGCTCGGCCAGAGGGCGTGAACCCTGCCCAGCCCTTCATCACTGTGGCAGTAGTATGTTGTGTTACAGTGAGAGATTGAAAGCTCATTTTAAGAAGATGTCATTATCTTGAGGCCTACACATACCTTTCAAACCCTTCGAAAGGCTGCAGACAATTTGTTGGGTGAGCCTCATTGTATTTCTCACTACAGATGATGAGGAACACTTCAAATGGGAGGGTAGAGGTAGCTAAGTAGTAGGCCACTATCTTGAAACATAGTTGGCTAGCGTATCCAAAGTTTGCTGAGTTTCGTGCATAATGTCATCTTCCAGTATTCTTACACTCAACACCAAACATTGGCAATTAAGCCAGGTTGTTCTGAGAGAGTGGTAGAAATGCAGTGTTCTTCAGGTGCTCATAGTAAGAGACAGATCTAGAGAAGCCATACTCTGCAGACAGTGTAACAGGTTTGAGGGAGTCCCAGGAAGGCCTAATATCTTCAGTCAGTTTAATAGAACGTGGTCCTGTAGAGAGTGAATCTTGAGATTGGAGTGAAGGAGAAAGGGGTCTTTCAGTGGTTCTGGTAACTTTCAAAACCACCTCCCTCCTCTTTGCAGTAATGAGCAAATAACTTCCCTCCTGTGCCCTGATGGTCCCAAAGTGTGTGATTATGTAGCAGAAAGATCCTTTGTGTCTGGTTATGTCACCCTGTCGCTATGAAAGAGTTAAATCAATTCTCTTTGTAGAATAATATAGCTTAATTCATTGCAGGGCATTTTGACAAATGTATGGGGTTTGTTACACAGTTTTATAAGCTACTCTCTGGAAGACCTGTGTCATTATGTACTGTACAATGAATTTCACCAGTATAATTATTTCCGGGATTCTCTAACACTAAATCGTTTGAAGAGTTTTACCTGATTAGATGAATCATTGTTCAACTTTCAGCTGCGTTTCTAGAAACACAGTTGCGCAGCAGCAAGTGTTGAAAGCCTTTAGGTCTTGTCTGAACCTCTCTTGGTTTCATTTTGCTATCTTTAAGATTCATCTTTAGTAACATGGATAGCAAAGTGTTGAAATACGGAAAAGGATGAGAAAAGCGGTTCACAAGAAATTGACAAGAAATTAAACCAAATGACTTGCACTATAACGTTTGTGTTCCTCGACAACATAAAACCGGATACCAGGAGAAGGCATCAGAAGCTCCTTCTGTAAGCTGTTAATCAAGTCACTGTGTGGCTTGCAGAGCAGATATAGAAATACATTCATAGTGCCATGTTACTGGATCCATGAAGGTGCATTCCCAGGCCAGATGTATTTTACCACTTAGTGTAGAGCAGCACTTACTTCTGTAGGACTTGGTAACATTGTGCTCCAGTCTGCAGGCCTGCCTTTAGGTTGGGATTGTTTGCTACTTTCTCAAGCCTCGTTTGCTCAGGCTCTCGGTGCTGCAACAAATAGGAATCTAGCCGCGTGCGTGATGTTACAGTTTTCATCAGTGGACCTGCTTTCCTTTTCTTTCTTGCTTCGGAAACAACCACATGGTGCATTTCTCTGATATTTGTGCATCCGTTAGAACATTTGGTTTGCATTGAGAGAAATTAAAACTCATACTGCAGGGAAATTAGATTTCAGTTTTTTTAAAAAGCTAACTATAAAAATAGGGTCTCTTTCTGAAGTGGAACACTGTTCAAAATAAACTGACACATTTCTTTCCGTTCCTGTGCCATTGTTTTATTTTACAGTCTATGTATTTTGCTCCACAGCTGTAGGTTCTCGGAAAAAGAAGAGGAGAATGGGAACCTACAGCCTGGTTCCAAAAAAGAAGACCAAAGTACTAAAGCAGAGGACTGTGTTAGAAATGTTTAAGACCATTAACCATTCCTCCACGAGTGCCAAGATAAGTGTCGAACCAACTCATGAAAGTGCACAAGTAAGAACTTGTATTTATATTAAGTGTAAGATTAACAAAGAAAATGACATAATTTGCTATGATTGCACAAAATCCCAGTACAACACATAAAGTAAATGAAAAAGGGACAGTGATACATGCATTGCCTGTTATGTTTAAAAAAAAAAAAAAAAAAAAAAAAATGTATTGGTTTTACATAGCAGAAACACAATACAAGCGTTGGTCAGAGATACAACAGGATCACATTTATCTGGTTAATAATTCGTTTAAACAACCAAACCCCCCCATTTACACACTTAACTAGCCATTTATCACTTACAATATTTTTCTGCTGCGTTGCTCATAATGTTGGGCTTGTGCTGGTTATCAGAGAGGCTCCCCATGTGATTGCTATGGGACATCTACTGTTTATGATCGCACCCCAGTGGGGACTTAAGGTGTACATTCTTGCGCTCGTTAACAGTAGGCAGTGGGAGTACCTGGTGTGCCCAGTGTTTTTACTAATGCTCCTATGTCGGTGTACTCACAAGGGTTGACCCCTTTTTAGGGGTGTGGGGTACGCACTTCATCGCGGTGTTCTTGTCTTAGTCATAACCTTTGCTGTTGCGACTGGTTAGGCTCCTGGTAAGTGCGGTTTAAGTGGTATAAGGACCCCTTCATGGAGGTTTGTCGTTTTTTGCTTCGAGTTTGGATACCAGTGTTTCCCAGGTGTCGCACCCCGTGTGTGTCTGGCCTTCTCGTGTCAGTTTTATGAGCACCTGGTGTTCTGTGCGGGCCCACCTCAATGTGAGGGTGTGCCAGGATTTCTGGTCCGGGGCGTTGGGTGCTTTCCAGTGCATTGCTATCAGCCTTTTATACATCACGTAGGCTAGGTCTACATATTTGTGTAGATGTCTATGTTTTTTTGCCCTTGTCCTCACTCCCAATAAACAAGATCTGGGGTCCGCTTCCAGCTCTAGTCCCGTCCAGTCTGATAGCACCTTCACCACCCTGTTCCATTCTATTTGCACCCGGGGGCATTTCCAAACCATGTGATAAAAGTGGGCAGCTGATTCCGTGCATCTAGGGCATGTAGGTGCTGTCGGGGAACATGCGGTTCAGTCTGGCCGGTGACAGATACGTTTGGTGTATAAAGTTGAACTTGGGTATAGCGGAATCTGGGGTTCCTTGATATTCCCCGGGCGTGAGTCAGTACTTTCGGCCAGTCTTCTTGGGGTATCGGGACGGGGAGAACAGTGTTCCACCTCTCCCTGGCTCTTTCTAAGTAGGGTTTTGGAGATTTGCTAAGTATTTTGTATAGCCTAGAGATTGCTTTTGTTTGGGCGTCGTCCTGTAGTATGTGGTGTACTGTGGGGGACGTCTCTGGTTCTAGGGCTCCTGTTCCCCAAGTTTTTTTAATTACGTGGCATATAGTGTGATACGATAAAAATTGACCAGGGCTCACATCCGCAAGGGCTTGGTTGGCCTCAAATGGCATTAGTTTGCCATCTTCAAAACAATGCCCACCAGCCGTATTCCCGCCTCTGACCACACTCGAGACGAGTGCAACGTTAGTATCTGCTGGTCAAGGAGATACTCCAGTGGGACATACAGGGTGTATGGGACTACCCCGTGCCCCTTCTGGACATACCTCACCCAGCATGCATGTGCCACAGCCAGTAATGGTTTGGTGGCTTCACTTTTGGGGTATTTATTTGCCAGACATGTTAACAGATGAGCTCCTTTTATCTGATTCTGCATCCATACAGACTCGGCAGCCGTTGGTCTGTGGAACCACAGCTGCAGCCACTGTACTTGCGCCGCTGCATAGTAGAGCTCGAAGTTGGGGGCCCCCAGTCCGCCCAAGTCCACCGGTAGCTGCAGTGTGGATAGTGCCACCCGTGCTCTGCTACCCCCCATATGAGCTGCAGCAGCGTTGTGTTTAGATTACTAAAAAAGCTGCGTGGAAGGATGATTGGCAATGCCGCAAAGTAATATAGTAACCTAGGCAAAATCAGCATGTTTGCGATCGCTACCCTGACCGGTGGGGAAAGCGGTAGTTTGTTCCAGAAGCGTAAAGATCACTTTATGGAGGCTAGTGCTCTCCCCAGGTTATGTGAACCCCCAAATACTTAAATGTTTCAAAACACCATTTCAGGCGCCCGTGTGGTGCCACCTTCTGCCTTACTAGTGGCCATCTAGACAGTGGGAACACACACGATTTGTCCCAGTTTACTGCTAGGCCAGATATCCTACCGAACTCCACTAGGAGTGTCATTATAGAGGGTAACAACTCCATGCTCTTCCGAGTATATATAAGAGCATCATCTGCATATAGCGAGATTGCGTGGTATGTTCCGTTCTTGATTATTCCCAATTTATCTGCCATGGAGCGCACTTTGGCTGCTAGTGGCTACATTGCGATCGCAAACAATAGTGGGGCGAGAGGGCAGCCCTGTCTCGTGCCTCTTGATACGGGAAAACTGTCAGAGATCACTACACCTGTTTTCACTCTGGCTTGCAGATTGGAGTATAGGGTACGGACCCAGCGCACATAGTTAGGACCTATTCCCATCTGTCTTATTGTAGTCAAGAGGAAATCCCACTCCAGCATATCGAACGCCTTTTCGATATCTAATGACATCACCATTTCATCACATGCTTCAGGGGGGGTATCCCCTATTACACTCAAGAGTCTTCGGATATTTAAAAAAGTGTTTCTCTTCGGGATGAAGCCGTTCTGGTCTTCATGGATTAGGGTATGAATGATGGGAGCGAGTCTATTGGCCAGTATTTTACCCAATATCTTACAGTCTAAATTCAGAAGTGAGAGTGGTCTATAGGATTTGACATCCGTGGGGTTGCGGCCCGGTTTGGGGAGTACCACTATCATGGCCTCCGTCTGGGAAGGGGGCAGCAATTCAGTGGTCCAGGCTTCCTCGAACACCTTCAGTAGTTGGGGTTTCAGCCGGGCGAGAATGTGGAGTAATACTCTATTTGGAGGCCATCTATTCCAGGCGATTTATTCCTGGGCATCTGTGATAGAGCTAGGTCTATTTCCCCCGCTGTGAGGGGGGCTTCTAGTGTGTCCCTGTCTACTTGAGATAATTGTGGTAAGGGGAAGCCCCCTAGGAAAGACTCAAATTGTGTAGCCGTGCACGAAATGCACTTGGTGTATAAATTCTTGTAGTAGTCTCTGAATTTTTCATTTATCTCTACCTGTGTGGTGGCCGTGGTGTGAGCATCAACCCGGATGGCGCCGATGGGAGAATGCTGTCTGTCCTCTCGCAGTAACCAAGCCAGCATTTTACCCGACCTGTCGCCCTCCGTTTGCAAGCGCATTAAAGTGATAGTTGTAGTCGTGACACCGAAGTCTAATGTCTGTTTTGTTATATTTTATGCGGGTTGCTTTTAATGTTGTGTAGGGGGTTTCCCCCTGTGCGGTTGAAATTTCCGCTGATCTTGGATCCTTTTCAGTTTTATTAATTTCAGTGTGAAGTGTGCACCTTACTCCCCAGCTTGTATTGATGCACTGCCCTCTGATCACTGCTTTATGTGCGTCCTATTCCACGGCGCGTGAGTTTGCAGTTAGATCATTTGTTTTCCAATACTGTCGTAATGTGGTGTTTAATGTGTCCACAAATGCCGGGTCCTGAAGCCCATCTACTTGTAAACGCTAGGTTGGGATCTCCCGTTGGCTCCTGCCCCAGCCTAGTGATATTCTCAGCGGTGAGTGGTCTGAAAGTGTCTTCGCTAGGTATTCCGTTCCAGTTACCAAGGCGGCTATGTCCTGGGTGCCCCACACCATATCTATTCTAGTATGTGTTCTATGGGGGGCTGAGTAGAATGAGTATTCCCTTTGGAGGGGGTGTCTTGTGCGCCATATGCCGTAAAGCCTCAGGTCGCACGCCCAATTTTGCAGTGGGGTTATGATGTTTCTCCTTGCTACTGCGCTCGCTTGAGCGCTGATCTGTCCAAAGTGGTGTCTGGAATACTGTTGAAATCCCCGCCCCAAACTGCCGTAGCTGATGGGTTTGTTAGTAATGCCGGTGTGAGGGTACCCAAGAATCCCGCTGTGCCACCATTTGGGGTGTATATACCTACTATTGAAAGTTGTCTACCATCTAGCTGGCCCTCCATCACCACAAATCTACCTCCTGAGTCTACTCTATATGCTGTTTGGTGAAATGGGACTCTACCTGCAATCCATATCAATACTCCCCGTGCGAACGCGGAGTATGTTGTGCCTACCAGTTGTCCGCCCCACTTCGCGCGAAGCTCCTGCAAGTCTGGTTCCAGTAAGTGTGTCTCTTGGAGGATAGCAATGTGTGTTCCCAGTCGCTTCAGGTGTGCGTGAATGCAAGCTCTTTTATTTCTTGTGCCCATACCCCTCACATTCCATGTCATTATGTTGTATTGATTACTGTTGTGGTTAGTTTGTGGTGTCATGAGAAAGCGTGGGGTGGGTCTGTTTGTATGCCTCAATCTTGCTCGTTGGTCTTCCGATGAGTTGCCCCTCTGATAGTGCCATTGGGTATATTTGCCTATCCCAGCAGTGCTTGCATATTTGTGATAGATCTATAGTGTGTGTTTCTATTAATTTACTACTATCCTCCCCCCTCCCCCCCCAACTAATCCCCTCACACTCTTATCTACTAATGTAAAACTACTTAACTCGTGTATATATATATATATAGAAAAACCTGTATCCTGCTGGATAACCATGGTGGTGTTATCATGACTGTCTAATTTGGCTCATTTGTGGAGCTCACATCAGACCGTAGACTGTGTCTGCTAATACTGGTGGCCGCCTCCGGAGTGTGTGTCACCCCCTGGTCCCCCCACGCCCCACCACCACCCAGCCCCGCCAGGCAAGGATGAATTTATGCAAAAGATACACATTTTTAAAAAGGATGTTGCTTCTCCTGGGATCCACATCGCTCCTGGGACCTCCGGAACGTCCGGCCACATCTCCCCAGAGTAACAGAACAAAAATGGTGTTATTGGGTGTGGTCAGAGATCATCCGCCGCTCTGGGGGTGACCCTCGGCCCTTTTGAGTCATCTATTATAGTAGAAACAGCTGGTCGTGTCCGAGTTGATCTCAGGTAGTTCCCTGATTACTTCAAAGTTGTTTCGTGTCAGCAGGGGGGTTTCTTTCAGGACTTTTGCTCTTTCTTCCACTACCTGTTGGGCAGACGGCTGGACCCTAGTGCGCCTTTTGGATCGTTTCCTTGATGCCGAGATCAACCAGTCTTCTCCCCCCGCTTCGTCGGTCATGCGCGCAAGGCCTTTGGCGTGTAACCATGTCCAGGCGTCCTCCGGGGAGTTAAATATGTGGGTGCGATCAACTGCTATCACTCTCAGCTTGGCAGGAAAGAGTAATGCGTATTTAATGTTGATGTCACGCAGGGGTTGTTTGACCTTGATATGAGTTGTGTTTTCTTTGCACCTCTTGGGTGAAATCTGGATTATGAGTTGCGTTTTCTTTGCACCTCTTGGTGAAATCTGGATATGCATTGATGATTGCTTCCTGTAATTGAATGGGCCTTTGTTGCGGAACTGTTGTAGAATTGCATCTCGGTCCTGGAAGTTTAAGAATCTGGCGATCAATGGTCTGGGTGGTTGACCAGGGAGCGGGGGCCTGTCCGGGATTCTGTGCACCCTTTCCACAGTGAATAACTTGGATGGGGCCCCACCTAGCACCTCTTTGATTAACCATTGTTCTAGGGATATTTCCATGCTTTGTTGTTGCATATTTTCGGGAAACCCCAGGAAGCCAATATTATTCCAGCGCGATCTACTCTCAGCTTCTTCCGCTCGTTTCCATAGCGCCTTCAATTCCGCATCCATGCGTTGGATCTGTTTTTGGTTGTCGTGGGAGATCACTCGGTCAGCCCCTCCTCCACTGTTTTGACTCTTTCCGATAGCTTGCGGTGATCCACGCGAAGTAGGTTCAGGTCTTGCGATTCCGCGTCTATTCTACTTTCCAAGGAGGTTTTAGTGTCCATTATCACTTGTAGTACCCTCTCCAATTGCGCGGATTGTGACGCAAGTGTGCTCTCCAGCGTTTGTAGAGTCTGATTTGGCTGTTGGTCGGTGGCCGCTGGGCCTTGCGTGGTTCTGTCTTGATTCTTGGCTGATTCTTTCAGCCTGCCCACCATTGTGTTCGTTCGGTGGGGGGTGTTGCGGGTCACAATAAGGCACTCCTCGGTGTTGAATTGTGGCAGGCTCCCCCCCCCCCCTTTTGTCCCTCTTCGCTGGCTCAGTTTATGGTCCCTTGTCGCCAGGTCTCATGCCAGGGGGCAGGCTTTAGTTGGACCTAGTTTGCGAGCATGATAATTATAGCCTTTCCCCTGCTAGCTTTCGAGGCGCTGGGGGGGCCGCCTGGTCTCAGTTGCCCCCGATGCAGGGGGGAAGAGTCTGGTCCATACTGGCTGGAAGCTAGTTGTGCCAGCCTTTGTTCCTTCAGTGTCTTGGTCTGTTCCCACTGGTCCCCCCCACACTAGCGCACGTCCAGGGCGGGTCCGGCGCCAGGTGGGGCACCACACCGGTGGGGTGCGGGGGGAGGGGAGAGGGGAGACGCGGGCCCGGCCTCTCTGTCTCACCTGTGGTTGGTAGGCCACCACAAATTTTCCAAGCCCCCTCTTGTCGTCGCACCCCGCTATGTAGGGCAGTCCGTCAGCCCGGAGGGGAGCGGGTCTTTAGGCGTCTGCGCCCGCCTCAGACAGGCGATTCTGCCTATTCAGAAATAGCACCTCCCGGGTGCCGTGGGGGTCGACAGGGGGCCCGTCCCCACCCGCTCCAACCGAGGCACCCCGGCACCCGCAGCGGCCGCGTCCTCCCTGGCTCCAGGCGGGGAGGAAATCACCCCCTGAGTCCAGGGCGACACTTACTTTTGTTTTTTTGTATTTTTTTTTAATTTGTTTTCCGGGCTTTAAACAGATGTGGGGATCCCCGCGGCGTCCCCTCGGGCGCTGTCTGTAGTCTTATCGGCCCCAAGATGGTGCTCCCATCCCCGATGCAGAGGGAGGGGGCGGGTCGCAACTCTCTCACCAGCGGCAGCTCCAGGCGGGAGGCACTCCCCGGCTCCGGAGCGCCGCGTTCTCCTGTGTTGCACGGGCACAGGAGGTCCTGCGGCAGCTCTCCGGGCCGCGTGCCGAACACTCGCGTCGCGTAGCCCTGGGCAGCGCTTTCCGCCTACACAGTCCCAAAATGGCGGGCGCTCCGGCTCCCAGTCCGGAAGGAGAGCTCGGGCTGGAAGCTCCACCACCACACCCCCCCCCCCCCGCGCCCCCGTCACCCCTGGGGCGTCCTGCAGGATGTTTGTAGCGGATCCGGGATGGAGCGCACGCACTAGCCGTCCATCCCGGTCGCCATCTTGGCTCCTCACCCCGCATTGCCTGTTATGTTATTTCATTTTTCTCCTGAATCCATTTGCTTTACATGTTTCTTCACTACAAAGTTACTTGTAGCACACATCAAAAAAGATCAGAATTTCACAAATATTCAGAACCATAGGGTGAATTTTAATCAGGTGTTTAAAAAAACAGATAGGCTAAAGCTGTTGTTTTGGTTGGTGGAAAAGTGTTCAGTAGTGCAGAGGTCAGTACTGAAGAAATATTGCAGCCACCCCCTTGCCACAATTGACTTCTTTCTGGAAGCGAGCAGAAGACTTCATAATTGAAGCGGACAATCTTAATAGGCAAGAGGATGATGGTATTTAAGGTGTATGGAAATAAAACAAGTCCTGAAATCTATGTTTGATGTATCTGTGATGCAAAAATAAAATACAGTCTAGACTAGAGAGCCATTGACGAAATGGAACATAGGTCTAAAAACGAGCCGATGATAACTTAGCCCACAGCTTTTAGCATTACCTGAAATTTCTGTAGAATTTTTTAAACAGAAAATCGCTTACCAAATTCAACAGAGGTTGCTACCACCTTGAAATGATTGCAAATAGCATCTCAAGGTTACTGTACTAACAGTGTTTAGACACCACAACCCTATTTGTGAGGGCCATCTGTGATAATATGGATTCTTAGCATTCAGTTTGAACCAATGGCCATTCAACTACTACTGTGACTTATACATGGTTGAAACTGAGTATGGCCGAATCTGAGTCATCACGGTGGCTGGCCAACTGTGTCATGGAAATGAATACAGGAACAGAATCCAAAAGAGTGAAAGATATTGGCCACAGGCCCAGGAGCAAATCTCTTCAGAACAGACAGTGACTTCACAAGAAAGAGGATAGAATAGTGTGTTGGGATCAGTTTTGTAGAAAAGACTGAGACCGTTTTAGTTCAGTACCTGTTACAATTATAGCAGCTGGAAAGTCCAGGAGGAAACGTTGTTTGTCCGTGTCGAATAGCATTGACAGAACCACAGCATTAAAACTATCATTCTCCACCACTGCCCAGAAATCATCTAAAATGATCAAGAGGATAGTCACAATTCTGTGATTTAGAAAGAACCCAGCTTGATGAGAATCAAGCACCCCTATTTTGCAGCAGAAAGACATAGTCTGACTTAGAATGAAGTTTGGAACAAGAATAGAGCAGCAAAATGGATCAGTAAAAAGCTTTGTCAAATTAACATCAAGTTTCTTTCTTCAAAATAAGCGACTATGCCCTATACTAATGAATAATTAAGAAGTAGCTGTCCCCCAACCAGTTGCCCTAATTCTTTAGGGTTGTTCTTACGGAATGCATCCAGTGGAGCACCAGGTCTTAAACTAGCTAGAGCAAGTTCCAATGAGCAATTAGAGAAAAGATCAAAAGAAGGTAGCAAAGTATTGGCCAGTGGGAAGAGGTATAAAGAGTAATCTTATTGCGTATGAAAGACCCATGATAAAATGCTTAGGATTTTATAATCAAAATATTTGCAAATGTTACCACATAAAATCTAGGGGGGAATAAAAGACTGATAAAAGAGTTAGAAGATCAACAATT
Source organism: Pleurodeles waltl (assembly GCF_031143425.1). Taxonomy (NCBI): domain Eukaryota; kingdom Metazoa; phylum Chordata; class Amphibia; order Caudata; family Salamandridae; genus Pleurodeles; species Pleurodeles waltl. The sequence goes on from NC_090445.1 coordinate 1,608,249,624, forward strand.
TCCTAGATGGTTTGTAAAAAGTGAATTCGAAGCAGTGGATTTTTTTTCAGTAGAAAAATTCCATGTTGCGTGGCAGCCACAACAAAGACTTCTATAATCGAGAAGAACCATTTAGTCAATTAATCAAGATTAGGTAACTACTGATGGTGCCATACTCACTGAACCTGATTAACTTTGGTATTTTCCCCATGCCACAGTAAAGTTGTACTGTAGTGCAGGTATACTGCATGTGGGATTATGGCTGAGGGAGAGCAAGAATGAAGGGTGCACCTTTAGAAAGCCACTATTTAAAAAAACACCCTGTAGCTCTGGGGAAAAAGATTAAAGAGTGTCACTAAACTAAAACTAAATACATTTTTCGAGAAAACAATTCCTTGTTCTTATTAGGGACGTCAACCCTACTAATGTTGACTTTTAATAAAGTGAACTACAAGAAGTACAATTAATTCATATAATGTGCAGAACAGTTGAATAATGTACAAAAAATTGGTGGCTCAAATAGCTCATAAGGTATGTCTCTGAAAGTGAAATCTGTAGAAAAGTGCACCCTTTTTCTCTCTCTCTCTCTCTTTTTTTTTCTTTTTTTTTTTTTTCTTTCCCTGAACTATACCATTGCTTCCACAATTGGGACACAGATATGCCCCTTGTAAAGGTTCCAATGGTACCACGGACTCTGTGGACAGGAAAGGTCCCTAAGGGCTGCAGCATGAATTATGCCACCCTAAGGGGCCCCTCGCCAACCACATGCACACTGCCACTGCAGCTTGTGTGTGCTGGTGGGGAGAAAAATGTAAAATCGACATGGCATCCCTCTGTGGGTGGCATGCCCACAAACCACTGCCTCTGGTATAGGTAAGTCACCCCTCTAGCTGGCCTTACAACCCTAAGGTACGGGGCACTGCACCACAGGTGAGGGCATAGCTGCATGAGCAATATGCCCCTACAGTGTCTAAGTCAATTCTTGGACATTGTAAGTACAGTCTGGTCATATTAAGTACATGGGCTGGTAGTTTGTCATTATGAACTCCACAGCTCCATGATGGCTTCACTGAAGACTGGGAAGTTTAGTATCAAACTTCTCAGCTCAATAAAACCACACTGTGCCAGTGTTGGATTTATTGAAAAATGCACACAGAGGACATCTTAGAGATGCACCCTGTATTTTACCCAACCCTTCTGTATAAGGCTGACCGGTCTGCCAACCTGCCACTAACAGACAAGTCCCACTTTTGGCGGCAGCTCTGGCGGGAAAATTAGGAAAAACAAGGAGAGTGACCACTGCAGCTTTGACCACTCCTAGGGTGTTCAGAGCTGAAGTGACCCCCTCTTGACAGAATCCTCCGTCTTGCTTTGGAGGAGAGTAGCCAATAGGGATAGGTATATGCCCCTCATCCCCAAAGGGAGTGGGCAGAGAAATTGTGTAGCCACCCTCAGGGCCAGTAGCCATTGACTACATCCCTCTGACCCTTATAATGGCCATAAATCTAGTATTTAGGTGCACCCCTGAAACGTGCTCATCAGGTTCCTGGCGACCTGAAGAAGAAGGACTGAAGAGCCGTCACCAGGAGTGGACACTCCAGACGATAACTCACTTGGCCCCAGCCCTACCGGACTGTCAGCATCTTCAAGAGTGCTGCTACAGGCAGCGCATCCTGCAGGACCAGCGACCTCTACAACCCCCAGAGGACTGCCTGCCCACCAGATGACCACCAGCTCGAGGACAGCAGCCCTGTCCACAAGAAACATCCAAGAACTACTCCAAGCCCTGCCCCTCTCTGTGCCTGACGCCCATGGCCCGAATCCAGGTGGCCCACTGTCCCAGAGAGTGTCCCCAGGTGATTACGATCTTGAGTCCACCCTGTGTTGACCCCGCCTTGCCAACACGACGATGCCTGCAGCCTAAATCCAGAGGACCCCCTGACCGCGACTGGATTCGACAGATTCTCGATGCCTAAATATACTCCTGCATCCGCAGCCCCCTGACCTTGGGGAATCCGACTGATGGTACAGCAGCGTCCAGTGGGCACCTCTCCTATTTGTCTAGCCTTTTGGTTTTCCGCAGCCAGATCCCTGGCCCCAGCCTGCAGCATCTTTAGGACCCCGGGGTTCTCCCTTTGAAAAGCATTGGGTGCCTGACTCTGTGTTTGCACCCTGCACCTGGTTGCCCCTGTGCCGCTGAGGGTGTGTGTTTGGTGATGACCTGTGGACCCTGTAACCCCTAGTGCTCATCTCAGCCCCCCAGGGCTGTGCCCTAAAGTCGCAGATACTTGCTTGCAACCTGTTTCTTTCAGAGTGCCCCCAGTCTCCATAGGATTCCATTAAAATCCCAATACCAGTTTTGACCTCTGCACCAGGCCTGCCCTGTGTTGCTGTTGGTGTGCTTTTTGGGTCAACTTGAACCTTTACTTGTGAACATCCTAACCCCCGAAGACTGGGATTGTAAGTAGAGTACTTACCTGTAAGCTGTGCTAACACTTTTCCTCCCCTAGGACTGCATTGCTTTCTATGAGAAATTGAACTGTCTACTTTTGAAATTGATAAGTAATATTTACTTGTGAACTGCTTTATCTGAAAAACCTAAAAAAAAAACGTGCATTTGATATATAAGCTTGATACAAACTCAAAACTGTACTTACCTGCAACATAAATCCTTTTGGTTCTAGCAAGAAAGTAACAAAGTATATTTGTGCTATATAAAAAGAAAGTTGGCCTGGAGTTAGTGATTGTGTGTATCTCATTTCTTTACTGTGTGTGCACATTAAATGATTTGAACTACTCTCCGATAAGCCTAATTGCGCAACTACACTTCCACAAAAGAGAGCATTAGGATTATCTTGCTTTATCCTTTGTTAAGCCTCTGGGGATCCACTGGATTCTGTGCACACTATACCTCATTTCAGTATAATATATACAGAGCCAGTTTCCTACAAAAGGACCATCAATCCTTACCTCATGCATGTTTAAGAAATCTACAAATGATTTATGGGGCAGGTGTCATCAAGGACCTCTAGCAAATATGTGAAATTGCCTATGATCAATAATTAGCTTTTGGGAGCAAAGATGGCACCATCAGCTCCATGAAACTGCCCCATGGTAGGGTAGAGAGACGCTAAACAGCAGTATAAAAGACAAACGTGGAGAAGGGCTAAACAGAGTTGGTATTGGTAAAAGCGTGTCATGTGGACACACCTGAGCAGGAAGTACAATGGCCTTTCACAATGAGCAGATTGCGCCTACTTAAGTGCATCTCTATCAATGTGCTTTAGATAATAAAAACCTGCAGCAAGAATGTTAAAGCCAAAGATAGAAAATAGACAGAAAGTCAAATGATGTCTAAGTCTTCACTCTACGATTGTGAAATCCAGTAGTGTGTTAAAATATAGCACACGCATTGGGAAAACCTACTTTGATCTGTGACATTAGGTGAGCAAAAGGATCACAACAGCCCTTGAGGTGTGTGGATGAAGACCATACTTTATTCAAGGTAAATAGTACATTACAGAACAACCATTTAAAAAAGATTTTGCAATGCTGAAATTATCAACTTGTGGTGAACACATGAACTTTTTGGAGTGAAGATCATTTCACTTGTTGCATATGAAATTCCATTACTGCATCATACCCTACCTGTAGAAATTGTTTGTCCTTTGGTCTTGTGTCCAAAGTGCGTTCAAATTTATGTAAACAATGCTAAGTATGTATTTTTAGGCAGCCAATTTAGTCCAAGCTATCAATGATGCAAGTTGTGATACCTTTAGAATCCCCTCAAATGGGGAAAGAAATTGGTGTTTAAGTTTCATATTGCCAAAGTGTCCTTTCAACAGACTTTTTTCCTACTTAATCCCGTCCCTCTGATATACCTCTGTAAAATAATTGTTGTCCAGAGATTTTCGTTTCTCGTTTGTGTTCTTGGATAGACATTGCTGATCCGGGCCTAATTTTTCTGGACAACATTTTTAAAAGTGGCAGATTTGTTGCAGTGATGTAATATTTCAGGAACGATGAGACATATATACTTCATTTTGGTGTCAAAACATTTTTTGGGATCAAGTAGTAAATAAATCTTCAGAGTAACCCTTCAGCCATTTTCCTAAATGGTAGCTATAAGAGAGAAAGAAGAGATAAACAGAAATAAAACAAATCATTTTTAATCCTTTTATGATTACACCAAACAATGTTAATGATCTGAATATGACAAAAAATGTTTAGCACTACTGTTTTAGACACATTTTCATAGTTCACTTTATTTGTTTCGGCATTCACTCATGGTACATTTGCAGAATGTTGAACATTTGAGAAGAGCATATTGACAGGGACATCTTTTTGTAGCACAGGTTTTGCAAGTACATGTAAGTTCTGTGGGTAAAGGCTTTAGAATTTGTGTAGGTTTTAGCACCCCATCAATATCTTCCCAACCAAATTCACAAAGATTTTTCTCGTGATCCAAAACATTTACATATTTTCTGATCAAGTAGGACACTCTTTAAATATGTCCACGCACAGAATGTGACATCGGTGGAAGTTCACTTAGCAGGACTGATCTCTTGAACTCGCTGTACCGAATATGATCAAATGTGTGACAGTAAGAACTCGTTTTCCACACATGCACAAGGTATTTTTCTACGTCTTTACAGTCACATTCTTCTTCTGTCTCAGAAAATACTTTTAGAAACTTCACAGGTTCAGCAGTTAAAGCTCCAAGCTTTGTTCCAGTTTTGCTCATAGTGTCATCACCTGTAAGAATATGTGACTTGATAGGAACCCTGGACATCCCTGGGTCAAGTTTCTTATGAAGCATGATTAAGTGTCTTTCCTTGCCTGTTCCATAACGTAATCATAACTCTGACAACCCTTGACTTATGACCATCGCAGTAAATCTAAGTAGCACAATAATAATATCTGTGTCATTTGCAATACAGTGACTCGATTGGAACCCTTTCAAACAGCCCACTCAGCATGTGGCACAATTCGAAGGTTAGCTTACTCCAATTTGCTGTTAAGTTCTTGAACAATGTGTCCCACACTTTTTGAATATATCTCTGCAGGCACCAACTCCTCATTGACAATCACTCCAATTTCAGTAATTGAAAATTAAGTGTTCACTGAAGAGTCAGCAATGTTTTGGCGAGTTAACATCTCCAAGATCATCTTGTTCGATGTTGATGACCATAATTTATAAAGTTGCACAGGTATAGTTATTGAATTTTTGATGCAGGCAAGGTCAATTGTTCCACTTGTAGGCATTCGTCTGACTCTCTCACATTCTTTGACAGATAGTTTAGGATAACTGTCATAGACAATGAGCAGTTCTTGCAAGATGCACTCTGACTTTGATATCTTTAGAACAGCCTAAACGACCTCTCTAAAAGATTTACATGGATGAAATCTTTACCATTCGCAATTGTGACATACAGTCCACAACAATAGCAGTTTTTATTGAGGAAACCTTTTTGAATTGAAATTCTTTAGTTCTTTTCGAGCTCTTGTACTAATTTGTGCTTCACTGGTTTGATTGCAGCATCTTACTCAAATGCATTTGAAAGAAGCTCATGCGACAGGATGTCCTTGATAAATTCACCTCTTTCTTTTGTTCCAGTTTTATATCTGGAGCCATAGCATTGAACCGTCACTCTGTCTTTCACCCCAAAATGTATTTGGATTAACTTTCTATAGAGATATGTTTGTTCCATCTCTAGCTTCTTCACTCTTTCCAGACACCGGGACCCATATCTCAAGAATTTTATGCAATCAAATTTGTAAAACAGTAATCAGTGATTCCACAGTCTTTGCCTGGAGCTCCCATTCACCTTCCCGATCAGCACGTACCAAGTTTTTCACTTGGGTGATCATGCGTAAAACATCCCCCCCCCCCCCCCCCCCTCAAAAAAAAAACCCCACTGATTTTTCTTCATGTTCTTCGACAAACTCTACGAAGTTGGTTTTCTGATTTTGAACTGAGTGTATTGAACATTTCCTGACTTTACATTGTGTTTTGAATGAAGTGCAGCCTGTGTCTTATTCACTTCTGAGATAAGATGTGGTAAGATTTGCCATTTTTGTTCCAGAATGCATTCCAATGCAATGTTTCTATAGCCTCAGATATGATGATCATACCTTGTAACAATCGAACATAATGAGTTCCGCATGGTTTGCGGAGCTGGAGGGCATCACAAACCTTGTCAATAAGTCCAGAATCTAAATCTTGCAGGATGTTTCTGAAAATGGTTTCTGTTGATTTTACTGCATCCTGTGATCTTATATTGGCAGCAGGAACTTCAGGAAACAAATAAGCTGGGAACATCATAAGTGGTTCATTCTTTTTGTTAGACTGACTACAGTGATTTCTGTCATTGTGCATTCTCTCCAGAACAATCTTAATTTTATTATTATGGATCAATACAGTTTAATCAATGTTGACCATTGTTTCTCTGAGTGAACCGTAGCCAGCACTCGAGTGGCTTTACACTTTAATTTGCTTCTTCAAAGAGGGCAAACTTAACTGAAGGCTGATTGACAATTAATGTTGCTGCTGGGAGCTCATTGTACATTCATATTTTCGAACTTATTCATGCATGCAGTTTCGGTGACCATACAAATCTGCTGCAAATACATTCACCTCACTGTTTAGATCAGACCTCGGCTGAAAACTTCATCTTGGAAGAAACTGGCTGCAGATAAAACGTGTTTGCCCTTTGAGACTGACATACTCTGTATTTTGTTCTTTTGCCAATCCCTTTTGACCCTTGTTCTGGCTAAACCACAGAAAACACACTGAAGATCCTCTGCTTTCTGATCAGTTGTTGGAGGTGAAAAAGGGGTCGTCGATCATCTAAGTGGATGGGCATTTGGTTTGGTGGTCTTCGTTTTCTCAGAGGACTCTGATTCTTGTTGTGATTCACTGGTTACTGCTATTTTTTCACTCATTTTTTCAGTGCTTTTTTTCCTTTGTATATGCCGTGTAGCACTTGTTACAATGATAAAATATTTGGTCCTCTTCACCCATCAGTTTCCATCTTTTGTGAACTTTGTCTTGCTGTATTTTTGTAGCATCTTGAACTCTCTTCTGTCCAGCTGCAGTTGATGTTAGGTTTTCTTTTGGGTTAGTATGGCATATGACATATTTTTCGTTATTGAAGTGTCCTCAGATTTTGTAGTTAGCAACACTTTGTCTGGATGTAAAGATCTTCTGCCACCACCTGCTTTGCTCAGGTTTACAAATTTGAATCAACCGAAAACCTGAAACAAAAACAGTAGTAAAATAAATTACCCATATGACGGCTAAAATACATCACTTACAGAGCCACCATTTTGGAAGGGTTTCTCTCAGGAGTTATTTTCTGTCTCTGCAGGACTGCTTGACCCCCGTAACCAATGTTTAGACAGCAAAATGAAGTATACAGGTATCATTGTTCTTGAAATGCTACATCACATCTGATATTTTTAAAAATGTCGTTAAAAGCTAAATTGCTTCTCTAATGATATAAAAACGCATATCAAAAATGAAAATCTCTGGACAACAATTTTTTTTATGGAGGTATGTCAAGGGGCCAGGACTAACTCTGCGATTCATTTAGTCACTGTGGAAAATATTGCAGGTGTGATAAGAGATAGCAGTTTTAAAACCGGACATACCTAATCCACCCTTCTCATAGTATTCGGTGGACTTTATTGAACTCCAAGGAGATTAATCCCCACACACTCCTGTCCCCCGTTTAAGCACAATTGAGTAGTCTGCTCCAAAAATAACAGTTTGAGGCATGAGTGTCTGTAGGTGCATAGGCTGTCCATACACATACCATCTAGTGTTGGGTCCAGATGTGTGCAAGTTGTTTTCCTTCAAAGAAGTTCTTCGAGCCACAAAGCAGCGTGACTCCTTCTCTGGGTGGTAATGCACATGGTCATTGGCTCCATTGTTAGACTGATATATATTCTTTTGTTTTCCACCTCTGGATTCGGACATTTACTTCTATGCTCTGGGACACTGCCATCACGTTTCTGTTTTTGTTCACATCGATTCCTCCCCCCTTCGTCTGTATAGCTCTTGGATCACGTTCTCCTTACTCTTCATCTTGGGTGTAAGCTATCATAGGGTGTTCATTGTCTTTTTCTCTGTTAATGTGGTCCAAACAACAAGCGGTCAAGGTTCTTTGGATCCTGAAGCCGGTCAAAGACTGACGATGCTAAAGATACTGAAGACACAGAAAAGATGTGGTGAGTGTTCCTAGAGCCACCCGGGGGTTAACGAACTCCAAGGGTTGTCTCTGGCTGCAGGGTTCAATCTCTCATTGTGCAACTGGTCTACCAGTTACAGCAAGTTCAGACTGTGCTTACAGGTAAGTAATTCTTCTCTTTCTGGGGACTAGGGCCATATTTGATGTTGGTTATCGGTCTCACAGGCTTGGTGACACTTCGAGAAGCTTAGGACTTGGTCATCCAGCAGACACTTTGGCACTCAGTGGCAGGCAGGTGTTCCTCAGCAGCTGGTCTCGGAAGAACTGTGTAGGGTTCCTTATCTTTTGGTGGTCTTGGAGCTTAACAGAAGTCTAGCCAACTAGTCCTTAGAGTCACTTCTTCCGTCCTGGCATAAGAGAAGCTCTTTTCCATGTATGACCATAGCAAGCACAGTCGTCTTTGCGGGTCCCTTGTGTGCAGCAGGTGCAGTCCAGTCTTTAACCCCTTAGCTGCCAGGCCTCTTCCCCTCAGGTGCCAAGCCTCTTTTTGGCTGTTTGGGGCAGTTCGTGCTTATGCCCTCATAACATTTTGTCCACATAAACTACCCACACCCTAGGGATTTTAGAGGTACCCAGACTGTGTGGGTTCCCCTGAAGGAGACCAAGAAATTTGCCAAAATACAGCGAAAATGTTGTTTAAAAAAAAAAAAGGGAAAAAAAGGGCTGCAGAAGAAGGCTTTGTTTTTTTCCCCTGAAAATGGCATCAACAAAAAGGGTTTGTGGTGCTCCAATCACCATCTTCCCAGCTTTCAGGAGCAGGCAGACTTGAATCCGAAAACCCAATTTTTCTACACAATTTTGGCATTTTACTGGGACATACCCCATTTTTCCTATTTTTTGTGCTTTCAGCCTCCTTCCAGTTAGTGCCAGAAATGGGTGTGAAACCAATGCTGGATCCCAGAAAGCTAAACATTTCTGAAAAGTAGACAAACTTCTGAATTCAGCAAGAGGTAATTTGTGTAGATCCTACAAGGGTTTCCTACAGAAAATAACAACTGAAATAAAAAAATATTGCAATTGAGGTGAAAAAACAGCCATTATTCTCCACGTTTTACTGTAACTTTTTCCTACGATGTCAGATTTTTGAAAGCAATATACCGTTACGTCTGCTGGACTCTTATGGTTGTGGGGATATTTAGGGCTTGTAGGTTCATCAAGAACCCTAGGTACCCAGCGCCAATAAATGAGCTGCACCTTTCCATAGGTTTTCATTCTATACTGGGCATACAGCAATTAATTTGCTGAAATATAAAGACTGAAAAATAGGTATCAAGAAAACCTTTGTATTTCCAAAACGGTCACAAGATAAGGTGTTGAGAAGGAGTGGTTATTTGCACATCTCTGAATTCCGGGGTGCCCACACTAGCATGTGAATTACAGGCCATTTCTCAAATAGACGTCTTTTTTACACACTGTCTTACATTTGGAAAGAAAAAATGTAGAGAAAGACAAGGGGCAAAAACACTTGTTCTACTATTCTGTGTTCCCCCAAGTCTTCCGATAAAAATGATACCTCACTTGCGTGGATAGGCCTAATACTCGTGACAGGAAACGCAACATGGACACATAACATTTTTACATTGAAATCTGATGTCTTTTTTGCAAATTGCCTAGCTGTAGATTTTGGCCTCTAGCTCAGCCGGCACCTAGGGAAACCTACCAAACCTGCACATTTTTGAAAACTAGACACCTAGGAGAATCTGAGATGGGGTGACTTGTGCGGCTCTCACCAGGTTCTGTTACCCAGAATCCTTTGCAAACCTCAAAATTTGGCCAACAAAAACACTTTTTCCTCACATTTTGGTGAAAGAAAGTTCTGGAATCTGAGAGGAGCCACAAATTTCCTTCCACCGAGTGTTCCCCCAAGTCTCCAGAATAAAAAATGGTACCTCACTTTTGTGGGTAGGCCTAGCGCCCATTACAGGAAGTGCTCCAAAACACAACCTGGACCCATCACATTTTCCCAAAGAAAACAGGGCTGTTTTTTGCAAAGTATCTAGCTGTGGATTTTGGCCTCTAGCTCAGCTGGCACCTAGGGAAACCTACCAAACCTGCGCCTTTTTGAAAACTAGACACCTAGGGGAATCCAAGATGGGATGACATGTGGGGCTCTCACCAGGTTCCGTTACCCAGAAACCTTTGCAAACCTCTAAATGTGCCCAAAAAAACACTTTTTTCTGAGTTCTGAGAGGAGCCACAAATTTACTTCCATCCAGCGTTCCCCCACGTCTCCCTATAAAAATGATACCTCACTGGTGTGGGTGGCCCAGATGCCTGTAACATAAAAATGCCAATAACCTGTAGAGATTGACGGGTTAGCACAGTGAGTTGATAAGCACATATTTTTCTTTTATACATCTTTTAGGCTGACTCTGCTTTGGAGACCCACATAAGTGTGGTATCATTTACTTGGAAGGCTGAGGGGAACGCTGGGTGGTAGGAAATTTGTGATGGAGCGGTGATACTACAAAGCAAAGTGAAGAAAATATGCTTTTTTTTAAGCAACTGTTGAAGTTTGCAGAGGAGTCTGAGTAAGATAATGTTGGGAGATCTAGGCAAGTCACACCTCCCTGGACTCCCTTGGGTGTCTGTTTTTAAAACAAGTCCGGGTTTGGTAGGTTTCCCTGGATGAAGGCCGCATCTGGGACCAAAAACATAGGTGTACCCCCACCCCCAATCACAGGTAGTTTTGCAATAGATCATTTTGATGTGTCCACGTACCTATGTGATGTTCCAAACACTAAAATTGTGAGAAGAAACACACTTATGTTATGTTAAAAAAGACCCCTCTCCCACCAACTAAGTTGGTGGCATGCCTCATCATCTGGGTCCCACCCAAGACTCCCAGCTTGTCACGGGTGTACTGCGACGCCTGATTACAGCAGAGCAGGTTTTGTTATTTTTACCACACATACTGGTTGGATTTGGCACGAGGGTGAGTAATGGTTCAGTAGATCAAATTTTATTAACAAGAGATTTCAAAAAATGAAATGCACTGTTAATAACTGAAAGGCCAAAAACCGGAACCAATGACTCACAGCTCGTGAGCTGTAAAGCCACGACAAGTCACTAACCACTTTATAGTCCATTCACGCACCTTTCATACATGACATGCACAAGACCATTCACACTGCCAGCCCGGGGCCCACCACATTACAACACTCGCATCGACAGACAGCGCCACTCAAGGGCCCATCACTAACACACGTCCTCATGCCTGATACAGCAATCACACCAGCTGATGGGATTGTTTGGCTGGCAGTGTGTTGCAGTAGTCAACAGCAAGTCAATATTTACACCCCGCCAGCCAAGCACCACCCTATACAAACCGCCAGCCAAGCGCCACCCCTCGCACACGTAAGCCAAGCACCACCCCACACACCTCCAGATAAGCACCCCCCTCACACACACCGCCAGCCGAGTGCCAGTCATTGCACACCGCCATCACTTTTTTTGTTTTTGATTTTAAACAACAAAGAAACCACTATTTATAAATAAGTACAAAACTACAAACACAAAAGCTGTAACTAAATACATGACAGGAATGTCAATTGTGAAACTGAACTTACGCTCACAGTATTTCCCAATAATTCTTCTGTGTGTGTGGTAGCTCCTGAAACAGCCACCCATACACAACCAAGGCTTTGAAGGGCAATCAGGGCAATACATCCTATTCTCCTTCCTGATACCTTTTTGAGCACAGACTCTACATGTCTTAGCAGGAAAGTTTTTTTTTTGTGGCCGTGGGAGGAATGTACTTGGCAAAGTCTTTCAATCTAGCTACATCCTCCACCACTGCTTCTCTAGGACCTCTTGCCTGTTCCAGCACAACAAGGCTAGCCATGGTAGACTCCTGAAATTTCAAAAATGTCATACTTGACCCTGGAGAACTACCCTTGAACACAAAAAAAGCATTCAAAGTTGCCAAGTGGAACTTCTTCGTGTTGCTTCCATTCTTTGGATGACGTGAGGGAACAATGCCACAGATCCAGGCCTCCTCTTGGGTTGTTCCTGTGGAGGTGGCGTCTGTCACTGGAACCGCTTAACGCTTTCCTGTGTTTTTGGGAACCAGAGCGACCCACAATCGCAAGAATTTTGAGGCCATGAGCCTCTTTTTGGGTGGTCGAACCCCTCTAGAGCCCCTTCGGTCCCTATGGGTTCAGAAGGGTCTTCAACTGGAGTTCTGCTGACAGATCAGCCCTCGGCACCATTCAGGCCCTTGGACCGTTGGTGTATCTGGTTCAACCCCAGCTGCAACTTCACTACCTCCTCCAGAGACTATTCCAGTGGACTGTAGCTGGATCTGCCAATGCTGATCATACTGTGATTCTCAACTCCAATTCGGGGCGAGACCTACATCGCTCAGTACTGACCAGGCCCACATGGCCTGAACTGGAGATGAAGCACTATTTTTCAGATGGGACCTCTGAGGAACACAAATGGAGGTGTTCTGATGATCCCTATGGCTACTGCAACCCCGGAGTCCATGGCCAATTACACCAACCATGAGGACTTGGCTGACGCCAGAGGCCACGATGCCTCACTAGACACTGGTCTCTTTCCTCTTCATGCAGTGCCTACGGGGCAGTGGTCTTCTTCGACAATGGTGGTAACGGGGGCAGCTGAGGTACTGGACCTTCAGTTGCCTGTGGTCGAGGTCAAGACCAATGTCATGATAGTGGTGCCTCAGCCCAGTATATCCTCATAAGAACCCTTAGTCCACTTTAATAAAGCCCTCACAGATGTCCTTCTCCACTGACACTCCTGTACACAGGACGATCTCCCGCCACCATGCCCTGCTCCTGGGAATCCAGTCCTTCTCCCAGCACTCACCCTGGAGAACCTGGTGGTACAGGCCCCCACTTCCATGATAAATCCTGCTGTGTCCCCCACCACACCACCAGATAGGGAATTCAAGAGGCTGGATACCTTTGGCAACAACATTTTTTCTTCCACCAGCCCCGGCACTCCGTTTTGTGAGCACCTTGGCTTATTAGGCCATTATTACCACACTGTGTGGGATATGGTTCCCCAAGTGCTGCCCGTGGTTTGGAGGAAGGCCCAGGCCATACTCTTCCAAGCTGTTGCCGACGGACGAGATGTGGCAAAGATCACCATCAGATGCAGATTTGATACATCTGACTCAACGGCCAGAGCCATTGCTTCCACAGTGTCTCTTCGGCTTCACACCAGGCTGAGGCCAACTGGCTTTTCAGGGCATCTCCAGGAATTCTTGATGGACATGTTCTTCGATGGAACTCACCTTTTTAGCGATAAGGTGGATTTGGCTTTGAAAGTATTGAAGGACAGTAGGGCCACCACTAGGTTGTTGGGGCTCACAATGGCCCCTCAGCAGCCGGAATCCTTTTTCCCCTTCTGTGTCTATGGTGGAGGCTATCAGCAGTTTCACTTCCCCCATGCCAGCAGGAACCACAGTCCATTTGTGGCTGCGGGCACTTATCCCACAAGCCTTCTGGGAACCAATCAAATGCCACTGGTACCTCCTACCCCAGTGGTGGGAAATTACCACAGACAAGTGGGTGCTCCAGATTGTCCAACCGGGCTATGCCCTCCCATTACACTAGGCCCCATAACTCATGCTACCATCCACTGATCGGTTGATGGAGGACCATTTCTCTGTGTTTTCACAAGAAGTACTTGGTCTTCTGGCCAACGGAGCCTGCAAGAGGGTGCTGGCATAGGAGTAGGTTGTGGTTGCTACTCCTTCTACCTTCTGTTGCTGAAAACTGAGGGAGATCCTAGACCTACGCCCTCTCAATTGCTTGCTGAAAAAAGGAAAGTTCAAGCTTCTCACTTAGACTCAAGTACACTCTGTCCTCGAGGCTGCAGACTTGATGGTAGCATTGCACATTGAGGATGCCTACTTCTATATTCCCTTCTTGCCTGCCCACAGATGTTACCTGCGGGTCATGGTAGACCACGAGCTTTATTCGTTTGTGGTGCTCACATTTGGTCTTAATAGTGCCCCTCAGATGTTTACCAAGGTGATTGCAGCACATATGCAGAGGTCAAGGGTACCTGTTTTTCCTGTCCTGGACCACTGATTGTTGAAAGCGGGATTGCCACAGGCAGGTGTCTCCCACTTCCAGACTACAGCGAACCTCCTGAATTAGCTAGGGTTCACTATGAAAGTGCCGAAGTCACACCTGACCCCCTCTCAGACAGTCCCTTTCATCAGAGCTATTCGGGATTCAAGGCAGTTTCAGGCTTATCCCCTGGAACAGCAAGTTCAGTATATTCCGTCTGTGATTTTTGTTTTTTATTTATATTTCTTTATTGGCATTTCTAATTACATAGCTCAGCAACGGTATCAGATTGACAACAGCAAATGTATCAGCATATGTGTTAGTACACATGGAGAGATGCAAAAATTCCTCTTGAGGAGCATTAACTTGTAGCATGTAATTGTAAAATAATATACCTTGTAGAAAGTGAATGCACCAAAATAACTCATTACCGTAGTGTAAAGAACAATCTCTATGTGAGGGAGGCGAGTCAAACTAACACTTTCTCTAGTTGGCCCTCTGTGGTACATGCCGATCTGACAGTAATTGACGCAATAGCCAATGTTATCTGTGTGTGAAATCAACTGCAAAACTAGTGCAGGGGATTTGGGGTGGTTGAGCGGTGAGTCGAAGTGTGGCTAAAAAGAGAAACTATGTAAGTGGGAGCCATGAGTGTGCAGCCGAGAGGAATGCAAGCCTCCCCTACACCAATAAACACTGTAGTGCCTTGGTGTGAGGTCTATCCAACACATTTGCGTTGTAGTGTATTCTCAACATGCCAGACTGCCGGGCGACCATTGTCCGTGATACATGTTCCCTGGGCCCTGGGGAGCTAGGTATGTGGTGTCGAGAGGGCACCTACTGCGTCCTGCAGTTTGAGCTCATGTGTATCCCATAGTGCAGCCCCCACCTCCTTCCCTTGTGTGTAGGTCTTGTCCTGTGGCATACGCTTCAACCGTCTCCCACTTCAATGTGACCCACAGCCAGTTATCTATTGTCAACTGTGCTGATTTCCATGCCCTGGCTATTAGATGCTTGAAGAGGACTGCAGTCAGACCAGCTAGTTTTAAATAGTGCTTAGTGTGTTTCATATGCCTAGTAACTCCAAGGAGACATAGCAGTAGTTGTACATCAACCACCACCAGTATGTTCCATGACTTGCTCACTTATTTGCGCCAGGGAGAGGGGTAGTCCCATACCATATGAAGAAAGGTAGCATCATTATGGCCACACCAAGGGCACAGTGGTGCCACCCCGATAAACATCTTATGAATTTGGTGTGGTGTAAGGTATGTGTGATGCAAGTAATTGAATTGGGTAAACTTCAGGCGAGCGTTCCAAGACACCCATTTCATTTGCTCGAATGCCATCCCCCGTTGCTTGGTCATCAAAACTGTCACTAGACACGTGTCCCAGTGGGGCTTGCCAAGCAAAGCAAGGGTCGAATACGCAGCCTTCAAACTCTGCATAGAGCACCCCAACAGCCCTTCTCCTCAGTCCATGCGTTAACATACGCTGCAGCCTGTGGTGCAGGGCCAGAGCCTTTTGACCCACTCACCAGATATTCTTAAACTTTAGTGTAAGGGCATTGTAGTTTGGAAATTGGCCGGCTCCCCTATTGTGTGCCTTTTGCAGATCCCGGAAAGTGCACAGTTCTCTCTGTGTATAAGTCCCCTATACGCAACACCCCTGCCTGCTGTCAAAGTATGGGATCGTGGGCCGCTAACGGAGCCCTCATCCCCGGCGTGCTCCAAAATAGTAACTGGGAAGCATAAGGCGGTACCCCGCATCGCAGTTGGATATACCTGTTCCACAAGTGATTGGCCGTGAATGCCAGTCTACCCATCCCTCAGGGAGGTCTCCCAGGTGACAGTAGCCATTTCAGCAGTCCCAGGCTGCCTAGGACCTCCCTGTTCTCACTACTCTTGTCGCCGGCCAGCAAACGCATGGGCCAATGCAGTTGCGCTGCTGCAAAGTAAAGCTCTAAATCGGGCACACCAGGGTTCTCCTCCGTCAGTGGTCATTGGAACATCTGGATCACCACTTGCTTATGTGCTCCACCCCAGATTAAGTCAGAAAGTAGCCCCCATAGTTCACCAAAGAATGACCTGATAGGAATCACTGCACTGCTGCAGAGAAATATGCTGTGGCAGTATTAGCATCTTCACTATAAAAGCACGGCTCGACTCTTTCTGGGTGGTAGATGTAAGGAAATGCCTCCTTGGCATGGTTACCCCCTGACTGTTTGCCTTTTGCTGATGCCAAGTTATGATTGAAAGTGTGCTGGGACCCTGCTAACCAGGCCCCAGCACCAGTGTTCTTTCCCTAAACTGTACCTTTGCTTCCACAATTGGCACAGCCCTGGCACTCAGATCAGTGTCTTGTAAATGGTATCCCTGGTACTAAGGGCCCTGATGCCAGGGAAGGTCTCGAAGGGCTGCAGCATGTCTTATGCCACCCTGGGGACCCCTCACTCAGCACATTCACACTGCCTCACAGCTTGTGTGTGCAGGTGGGGAGAAAATGACTAAGTTGACATGGCACTCCCCTCAGAGTGCCATGCCAACCTCACACTGCCTGTGGCATAGGTAAGTCACCCCTCTAGCAGGCCTTACAGCCGTAAGGCAGGGTGCACTATACCACAGGTGAGGGCCTATGTGCATGAGCACTATACCCCTACAATGTATAAGCAAAACCTTAGACATTGTAAGTGCAGGGTAGCCATAAGAGAATATGGTCTGGGAGTTTGTCAAACACGAACTCCACAGTTCCATTATGGCTACACTGAAATCTGGGAAGTTTGTTATCAAACTTCTCAGCACATTAAATGCACACTGATGCCAGTGTGTAATTTATTGTAAAATGCACCCATAGGGCACCTATACCAATCAGACTTCTAGTGTTAGTCTGACCAGTTTCTGCCAGCCTGCCACAACCAGACGAGTTGCTGACCACATGGGGAGAGTGCCTTTGTCACTCTGTGGCTAAAACAAATCCTGTACTGGATGGAGGTGCTTCTCACCTCCCCCTGCAGGAACTAGAACACCTGGTGGTGAGCCTCAAAGGCTCACCCCTTTTGTTACAGCGCCACAGGGCATCCCAGCAAGGATAAACGAGGAGTCACACACCAGTCAGGACAGCCCCTAAGGTGCCCTGAGCCGAGGTGACCCCTGCCTTTAGAAATCCTCCATCTTAAGTTTGGAGGATTCCCCCAATAGGATTAGGGATGTGCCCCCCTCCCCTGATGGAGGAGGCACAAAGAGGGTGTAGCCACCCTCCAGGACAGTAGCCATTGGCTACTGCCCTTCCAGACCTAAACACACCCCTAAGTTTAGTATTTAGGGGCACCCAAGAACCCAGGAAATAAGATTCCTGTAACCTGAACTAAGAAGGACTGCTGACCTGCAAGCCCTGCAGACACGACGGAAGACAACAACTACTTTGGCCCCAGCCCTACCGGCCTAACTCGAAAAACTGCAACAGCGGCACATCCAACAGGGACCAGCCACCTCTGAAGCCTCAGAGGACTGCCCTGAACCTAAGGACCAAGAAACTATTGTGAGCAGCGGCTCTGCTCAAGAAACAGCAACAATATTGCAACTTTTCTGCAACTTCCAAAGACCTCACTCTTCCCGCCGGAAGCGTGAGCCTTCACCTTCTGCACCCGACGCCCCGGGCTCGGAATACAGAGAACCAACACCACAGGGAGTACTCCCAGGCGACTGTGACCACGTGAGTAGCCTGAGACAACCCCCCCCCCCCCTGGACCCCCACAGCGACGCATGCAGAGAGAATCCAGGGGCTCCCCCTGGCTGCGACTGCCTGTAACAAGGGACCCAACGCCTGGACCAAGCACTGCACCCGCAGCCCCCAGGACCACCCCGCCCGATCCCTCCATTGAATCCAATACGAAACCAGGCACCTACTTTGCACGCTGCACCGGGTCGCCCCTGTGCCACTGAGTGTGTGTTTTGTGTGCCTCTTGTGGCCCCCCCAGCTCTACAAAACCCCCCTGGTCTGCCCCCCCCCCACCCGAGGATGCGGGTACTTATCTGCTGGCAGACTGGAACCGGAGCACCCCTGTTCTCCATAGGCACCTGTGTGTTTTGGACACCTGTTTGACCTCTGCACCTGACCGGTCCTGAGTTGCTGGTGTGGTAAGTTTGGGGTTGCCTTAAACCCCCAATGTTGGGCTGCCTATGCCCAGGAACTGAAACTTGTAAGTGCCTTACTTACCTCACAATCTAACCAATACTTACCTCCCCCATCAACTGTTGATTTTTTGCACTGTCTACTTTTAAAATAGCTTATTGCCATTTTAACAAAAACTGTATATGTTATTGCTCTAATTCAAAGTTCCTAACTTACCTGTGTGGAGTACCTTGCATTTTATGTATTTACTTCAAATCTTGAACATTTGGTTCTTAAAATAAATTAGGAAAATATATTTTTCTATATAAAAACTATTGGCCTGAAGTTAAGTCTTTGAGTGTGTGCTCCTCATTGATTGCCTGTGTGTGTACAACAAATGCTTAACACTACCCTCTGATAACCCTACTCCTTGACCACACTACCACAAAACAGAGCATTAGAATTATCTAATTTTGCCACTATCTTACCTCTAAGGGGAACCCTTGGACTCTGTGCACACTATCTCTCACTTTGAGATAGTATATACAGAGCCAACTTCCTACAGTAGACGTTCACTTCAAGGTAGAGACATGTCTCATATTGCCAAGGTAGATGATAAGTCTCTGAGTGTGCAGCAATTAAACACTCTACTCCTTGTAGGGGAAAAAGACAGGACTGGCACTAGTTCACTCGGAGACCAGTCATGGTCCCAAAGAGAACCACGAGGGTAAACGGATTTGGAAGTCTCCATCTGTGGTCTCTCAAATACACTAGGACATTGTCTGCATAGAGTCAGACTGTGTGCGAGTCGGAGCCCATGGCTATACCCCATGCAGGGCCCCTCGCCCGTAGTAAGGCGGCAAATAGGACCAGGGAGAGGGAGCAACCTTCTCAGAGGCACCTGAAAGTTTTCAAATTGGCACAAGATCTTATGCCTTGTTCGCACCATCGCTCGCAGGGCCGTGTATAGTAATCAGACCCATTTCATAAATTCGGGACCCATCCCCAGTGCCTCCAGGAACAAATAGGATCACCCAAGGGTTTCAAAACCTTTCTTGAAGTCCAGAGAGATCGCTACTGGGAGCTCCTCAGAACTCACCACTGCATCCATAACGTGGCACAGCCGGAGTGTATTGGAAGAGGTGTCCCTGTGAGGGATGAACCCACTTTGGTTGGGATGTGCCAATTTCTAAGGGATTGGGAGGTGCCCTCTGAAAACCTACCAACTCCTAGCGTGGGCACTGACTAATCAAAACCAGTGCACCAACCGTAGAGTTCTGGCCCCTTGAGGTGAGAGCCTGTACTCAACAAGGTGTGACCTCCTCTCACAGGCAGGATGGGCATTCCAGGGTGGGGAGCCTCAAAGGCCTTGCTGCCTTTATAATGAGACACAGGTCTCTCCATATGGTGGACATGACCAGCCCTCTTGTCCTTACCCCACTTCTGGCACCATCGGAAGCTGGAAAATTAGTTAAATTATGAGGGTCCACCTCATGCCAGTCCCACCCCTAAGGTGGACGAGCTGAAGTGAACACAACTTTTTAAGTTTCTCCACCTTGTTTGGAAGGAATTAGGCCACTAGGGTTAGGGTTATGCCAACGGAAGTTGTCATGAATCGGGTGTAGTCATTGTAGGAAAGTATCCTATTTTTGGCATGGTTACCCCCCCACTTTTTGCCAGCTGTCAGCATGCTTTGACTGTTTTCACTGGGATCCTGCTAACCAGGACCCCAGAGATTGTGCTCTCTCCCTCTAAATGTGGTTGCCTGGGACTTTGTAAACCCCACAATTGGCATACTGGTGCCCCTATATAAGTCTCTGGTATGTGGTACTTAAGTACCTAGGGCATTGGGGCACCAGGGGTTCACCATGGGCTGCAGCATGTATTGTGCCACCCAAGGGAGCCCACAAAAAATGTCTCTACAGGCCTGCCATTGCAGCCTACATGAAAAGGTGCATGCAGCCTTTCACCATAGGTCACTGCAACAGGTCACTGTAAGTCATCCCTATGGTAGGCCCTCCTAACCCAGAGGGCAGTTTGCGGGTACCAGTGTGTGTGGGCACCCCTGCATGAGGAGTGGTGCACCCACGAACTCCAGATCCATTGCACTGGACTTCGTAAGTGCTGGGAAGCTACTTTATCCATGTACTGGACACAGTGGTAACTCCAAACCTGGGCATGTTTGGTATCCATGCACTATGGGAGCTCCTTAGAGGACCCCCCCAGTATTGCCCCTACAAATCTTAACATGGTTTTTCAAGCAGGACATCCTGCTGGCACCCTCCAGACAGGATTCTGCCTTCCTGATACTTGACCAGTTTAAGCAGGGGAAGGCAGGACAAAGGATTTCCTGTGAGAGAGGGAGGCAACACCCTCTCCCTTTGGAAATAGGTGTTACATGGCTTGGAAGGGGGTAGCCTCCCGATGCCACCGGTATGCTGTGAAGAGCACATTTGTTGCCCTTCGTGCATAATTCAGTTTGCACCACTCCAGAGACCCCCGGTCCCTGCTCTGGTGCGAATCTGGACAAGGGAAAGGACAGCGACCACTACTCCCCTGTCTCTCTCCACCCTAGGAGTGGTGCCCAGAGCTCCTCCAGGTGACCAGGTGATTCTGCCATCCTGAATCCAAGATGTGCAGAGGCCCCTGGGAGCATCTGAGTGGCCCGGTCAGGCAGGTGACGTCAAAGCCCCCTCCTGATAGGTGGTCACCTTGCAGGTGACAAAACCCCCTTTTAGGGCTATTTAGGGTCTCCTTCTTGGGTTGGTTCTCAGATTCGACATGCAAGGTTCCAGCAGGACTTTTCTGCATCCTTCGCTTCATCTTCTGGCCACTGGGACTACAACTGGACCCTCCGGGAACCGACAGTCTGCAACTTCAGCGACTATTCTGCTGTGCAAAATTGTTTCTCCCGCTCCTTCCAGCAACTCCAACATTTCCCTGGCTGTGCATCCTCTGAGGGCGGTGAGTCTTGAGCCTGCACAAGAAGTAAGAAGGAATCTCCCTTGGAGTGCAGGAGTCACTCCCCTGCATCTGCAGGCACAAACTGCTGCAGCAACTGGGAGCGTGGATCTGTTCTTCTCCGGAACTGCCTGGTTCCTGCATCACAGGTGGTGGTCTGAAGTGGTACCTTTGGCTCTCCCTACCAGCTGTCCAACTTAGGACATGGTAAGCCCTTGCCTTTCCTTGCAGGACAGTACCCCTGTGCACTACGACTCTTGCAGCTGCCAATGCTAGTTTTCTCCTACTCCAAGGGATCTTCAGGTTCTGTGTAGCCCTGACCCCCAGCACTTATTTCTGCAAAGCACAGTCTCCTTCCTGCTGCTCTAGCGACTTGGGACTCTTTTACAGGTGTGCTGAGTGGATCTCACTGCTACAGCTGGCCAGTAGGTTGCCTGTGGGGGCTGCCTCCTCTTCTTGTGACTCTCCCGACTGCTGAGGGTCATCCTGAACTCCCCTCCTTGGGTCGAGTCCCCTGGTCGTGGCTGGTTCTCTTCAGCCGTGCAATTCGTCGTCTTTCTATTTTGCATTTGCCAAGGCTTTTTGGTGGTTCTCTAGCACCACGGACCAACTGCAACCCGACAGACGATGTGGAACACCATCCTCCTCGCTTCAGGAACTCCTCTTCATCTTTTGTGCTGCACAGCTGGTCTTCTTCATCCCATGTCGACCTGATCCTGCAACCACAGAAGGGTGGGTATTGACTTCTGCAACATATGGACACTCCATCACAAACTGGATTTTGGTCCCCTTCCTTTGCAGGTCCTCTTCTGCCAAAATCCACCTTTGGGCTCTACCAGTCTTGTTTGGGTCTTGCAGAATCTTTTTCCAAAATCCTCCTGTTTGGTTTTGGGAAAACCAGGTTCTTACCTCTGCTCTCCTGGTCGCTGGGGTCACTCTGGTACTCGCCTCTTGGGGTTCCTAGTTCCTCCAGCTCACCTCTAATGATTCCACATCCTTGAGTGGGGGACTGTGTCTCGCATTCCACTTTCTTTAGTATATGGTTTGGCCCTCCCCTAGGCTCTACACTATTTTCTATTGCTTTTTCCAGTGCCTGTTACTTTCTGTGCTTTTTTACCGATTTGGTAATGTGTATATAATAGTGTGTTTACTTACCTCTAGTTGGGGGGGTGCCTACTCAGTATTATAGTTGTTATTTTGAGCTCTGCTGTTAGGTTCCCATTTAGCAGTATTCTGGCCGTGGGTGTCTTATAAATCGCCTTAAGAAGCCTGCAAAAGTTGTCACCTAAATTATAGTGCTCTAATAGGGTATTCATATACACCAGTTCACCCTGCCAAAGGCCTTGGTAGCATCCAATGAAATTATCGCAAGAGGGACCTTATGTGCTACTGCTAAATCTATAGAGCCAATTAGTTAATGAGCTAAATCGTACATATATCTCTCCTTTAAAAAAACCCTTCTGATCTTCAGCTGTCAACTTCCCAGCAATATTAGTTAGCCTACTTCCCAAAATATTTGAAAAAAGGCTTATAATCATTACTTAGCAGTAAGATTGGCCTATATGAGTCACACAACAGGAGTTCTTTCCCGGTTTTAAAATCAATTTAATCACCACCTCTTCCCAGGATTTCTAAAGAAGGGTACCTTCTCTAAGAATTCCATCAAAAAGTAGGGTCAAAACTGGATTTGTTGTTTCGTTCAGGCACATTTACCCTTACTAATTACCTGCCGCACCTCCTCCGATGTTGTTATTTCATCTAACTCTCTCTTTTCCTCCTCCTGTGAGTTTAGATATCTGCAACACATCTAGCCACTCAGACCCTTGGGCCTTTGTTGTGAGATCCTCTGAACATAGTGTCCCAAAAAAATCTACAAAGGCTTGTTGTACCTCCATTATCTCCTTCAATATTCTAACATTAATATTACATTTTATCTCTCTCCCATCTCTCACCTCATTTCTTGTTATATCTGCCTTAAACCTCCAGGCCAAGAGCTTTCCTGCATTTTCACTATATTCAAAATGCTCTATTTTACGTGCCTCCCATCTGCCCTTAAACCTTGCTTCAATGAGGGCAGCTAGAGCAGCCTTTGGTTCCCAAATCTCCTTCAACAGATCCTGTTTACCTCCTTCATGTTCCTGCTGTTCCTAAAGCCTTTTTTCCAGTAAAGCGATCGCCTGCCCCAACTCATGAACTGCCCCTTACGAAGACCTTAAGTGTCCCAAACAATGTGTAGTGCCCTAGAGTTATTAGTCTCAAAGAACTTGATGGACCTTGCTCTAAGAATTTCTATCACTTCCTGGTCTTTCAGAAGTGAACGATCTAAAGTCCATCTCCTTGCCCTGTTGCCTGAATTACTTTTCATTTTCAAAATCACTGCGACGTGATCAGACAGATGGGCCACTAAATGTCAAATGTTTTATATGTTTGCCTAAAGAGACTTCTCTATCAAAAACGAATCTATTCTTGATTGATGTTTATATTTTTGGTTGTGAAATGTGCATCCCACTCCAGTCCATTCTTCTCCTGCCAGACATCTGACAACGCTAACTGTTTCATTAGGGATCTAATATAAGCCTGCGATTTAGGGCAACCTTGTGATCTGTTCTTACTTGATTTATCCAATAAATTATCCAATACCACATTAAAGTTACCTGACATTATTATTGGATATGGAGTGTCAAACAATTCATAACAGAAATTTTGTAGGGGCTCTATGTCTTCTATATTTGGACCGTAATATCCCACCATCATATATATCCTATCAAAAAACGTAACGTTTGCTATGACCCACCTTCCCTTTCTATCAGCCTTATGATGCAATATAGAGGCATCTGACTGATTCTTATTGAGGATAAGCACTCCTTTCGCATGACCAGTATGATCTGTGCATACCATCTGCTTCACTCATTTCTGAGATTTAAAAATCTCTACACATTCCTTTCTTGTGAGATGTGATTCTTTGAAGACTATCTGGCAAGACTACTGTCTGGGCAGGGACATCCCTTAAATATTGAAAGATGTTTTCTCTCATGGACCTTACTCGAAGTCCATTCACGTTCCAAGTAAAATTTTGACTTCTTTCCTATTGTCCATCAGACCCTTTTTAAGCGCCAAATCTAAGTTTGGCCATTACATCTTCCTGGAAATCCCAATATATTGTAAGACACACATTTTTTTTCTCCATTTTGCACTATTGCTCCCTACCCTATGCTCCCCTCCCTGTACCTGTGCCTCCCCTCCCACCCGGAAAACCCTTCCCAGTTCCTGTTTGGCTGTAAGAGCCACTGAGGCGCTACCCTGAATGACTAGATGTATAAATAGGGGGCTGAGACGAAGATACCAAAACAAAAGTGACATTTATTATTGACAAGTCAAGAGATAGAGGGATGAAGCACCCACACTTGATATCACATATGGCTTGTACTAAACATCTTAAGGAACTTATCTGCCTCTTCCCAGTCCTTCAAATTATACATTTTGTTGTTTGTCATAACTTTTAAGGTTGCTGGGAACTTCAGCTGAGCCGAGCCCCCCAACTTGCTAAATTCATCAAGCCTCTTTCCTAATTCCCTCTGCTTGTTTGAGGTGGTATGTGTGATGCGTGACCTAATTTCAAAGGATCACTCCTTCCCACTCATCGATCCCAATTTTAGAGCTATATTCAGCATCTTCTTTTAATAGAGTATGTAAGAAAATTCACTAAGATCCGTCTGGGCTTACTCTTATTAGCCACCCTCCGAAACGGGTGCAGATGTACTCTTTGAATATCTTTAACCAGTGTCTCCTCTGAACCTTCCCAGGCACCACTGTGTATAAGCACCTCCACTACTAGCGCCTTTATATCCTCCCCCTCCTTTCCTTCCTGGACATTCATCAGCCTGATGTCATTCCTCCTTGTATTATTTTCCCAAGATTTGAGCTTGTCCAGGCTCTCCTTATATTTTGCCTTTAGTCTATCTACCTCTAATCTGTCCCTGGATGTAGCTTCCTTTAATTCTACTGAAACCTCCAAGGCTTGCGTTCTTTGTGACAGCACATTCAACTCTTCGGCTAGCCCTTCGCACACTCCCTGAATCTCATTCTGATTTGCCTGAGACTCAACAAAGCCATTTGTAACTTCCTTTGCTAGAGACTTCAGTAGTTGCTCCAACGAGCTAGCCTGCTGATCCTTCAGACCAACTCCTTCCACAAAAATATATTTTGGGGGTTCCTGGTCTCCTTTTCTGTTTTCCCTCTTTGCCTAGAGTCTCCTGGGTGATACCTGCCTCGCAGACTGGCTGTGCCTGGGCCTCCCCCCTGCCTATTATTATCACATTTTTTGCCAGTTTCCAGCCCTGTTGCCTCTGGAAGACACTGATATCGATTTGGGCCCAGCTGTGTTTGAGCCTTCTCCATTCCGCGTTTATTACCTTAGTCTCCTTTGTTTCCATTCGTATTTCGGGCTGGTCCCTTCTCAGCATAAGATAAACATTGGGATATTATAATGCCACTGCTGCTCCCATTTGTTCCTCTCGTGAATCTGGAAGTGAGTCTACACACCTTCCTCCCTTCCTGGGATGTCCTACTCCAGAGTTCTCCGCCTTCGAGCTCTCCCACTCTCCCCGCCGCAAGCATAGTCTGGGAGACACCCACTACACAGCCAGCTCGGCTCCTGCTGCTGCTCATTGAAAAAGAAAAATCTACGGTAAATCAAGCTTTCTCCCTCTGCATCTCGCGCCATTACGCTGTTTGTTTCTGATGCATTCGCACGCCTGGTCTGCCCCCTTAACCACAGAAAATCACAAGCTGCCACCATCAGCCCGAAGCACGCCACAATCAGATGCTAGCTGACCGTCAACACCACTAGAGGGACCAGACAGGGTTGTCCACTCTCCCCTTTATTGCTTAATCTAGCATTGAGCCTCTGGCAGAAAAAATTGGAAAGGTCTAACGATCAAACCCTTTGTTATGATTGGGAAAAGAAAATATCATTGTATGCGGATAACATCATGGTTTATACAAGCGACTTACCCTCTGCTCTGGAAAACTTAGTTCCCATGATAACGGCATTAGGGCAGGTGTTGGGGTATGAGGTAAATATGTCCAAAACGGAAATCATGGTGTGGAATATAGAGGAAGGACATAGATTGATTAAAAAAAAAAGAAAAGTATTTAGGCGTTAAGATTTGTAGCACTTTGGAAGAAACTCATTTTAGCAGTGTCATGCAAGAGATAAATAGATTGCTTTTAAGCTGGGTCCATCTTCCTCTATCACTGTATGGAATAGACAATTTGATAAAAATGTTTATTTTGCTGAAATTTACTTCTTTATTTAATATTTTGCCTTTGCATTTTAAGAAGTCCTGGCTACAAAACTTACAAGGGAAAATAGGCTAATTTATTTGGGTATCTAAAGAAGCTAGAATTGCAAGAAGGAAGATGAGCAGGAAATATGATAAAGGGGAATAGCACTTCAGGATTTCCAACTATATGCTTTGGGCCTGTCAATGAAAAAAAATATGAGAACTTTGTTGCCTGATAGATGATTTTTCCCCGGGCCAATTCCTAAGGCAAACTATGCTGAAGGAGGCGGAAGGGGGAGAATCGAAATTTATGTATAAATTTGGTCAGCCAAAGTTTTTCAAAAGGGTGAGACAAAGTCCTACAGGCAGCCCCTCAGCTGTGGGTCCAGATAAGGAGAGAAACAAATTTGGCATATTATAGCAACTATGCCCCTGTGAAGGCTTCTCGTGGCACACTGGAGTACCCCAGAGATAGTTTAGCTGTACCCTTGTGAGAAGCAGGTATTATAGAATGGTGCCAGATGTTTTAGAATGGGAAACCATATTCATGGGTAGAATTCTTGGTAAAGACACTTTATCTGAATTTAAATACTATTAGTTGCAAAGCTGGGGTCTGGTCCTGGGGAGCGCAAGATATGGACACAAACAGGCGGTAGGAGATGTTGGTTAAAGGGCCATATCAACAGAAGGAAGTGGTGGTCTGTTATCATCTACTTTTGGATATTTTGTAGCAATACATTGACCTCCCTATCACCCTGTGGGGGGGGTATTATCCCAAATGCAGGTACCATCTGTTTATGGCAAGTATCCTGGCGGCTTTTGTATCAAGTGATAAAGCCTGCACACTTAGGAAGAAACCACCTCTTTTCCCTTCACAGGGTTTATTGGTCCCCAAAGAAATTGGCAAAACCAAGCAAAGTACACATGTTGCAGAAAGTGCAGTTTAGTGAAGGCGGACAACCAATATGTTTTTGATTTGTCCCTATATCCAGGAATTTTGGGAAGAGGTTGTAAGGTGATAAAAGTGTTCTTTCATTCGCAGATCGATGTAAGCCCGGAATTGATCTTTTTTGGGTGGTCATCTAATGCAGGTATTCCTTATGGCTATAGTAGAAACGTGTTGTTCTACCTAGAGTTACTGGGTAGAAGGGAAATATGCAAAGAATGGATATCTTCGAAGGTCCCCTCAAAGGCTGAGTGGTTGAATGCAGTAACTTAAGTTTGCAGGACGGAGTTAAATCAAACCCATAGAAGGCTGAGAAACTGTGGGTCCCCTGGATAAGGTGGTTTGCAAGGGAAATTATGCCATGAAAAACTTGATTACAAGGTGAAAGTCCAATGATTACAGCACACAGGATTAAGACATGATGACGGGTGGGAGACACCCGTAAGTCAGTATCCCTAGCTGAGAGTCCTTGATCTCCCTGGGGCCATACTATACTAGTAGAGAAAGATCTTTGGGATCAGTATGGATGCGTATAAGGCAAATGAGAACACACATAAAAAAGAATCTTATACCAGGTCCAGGTATCCCCTATTAGTGAGGTGTAGTCCGTGTCTAGGAAGCAAGGGCTCTTTAGAGGTACCTGTGGATGAGCAGCCAAGACTTATCTAGGAGACATGCAAAGCTTATGCAATAACACTATAGTCGCACAGTACTTGCACACATGAAAGAACCACACAGTGTTACAAAAATAGAGGTTCTTCACTATGGTAACCCCTATTAGTGAGGTGTAGTCAGTGTCTAGGAAGCAAGGGCTCTTTAGAGGTAGCTGTGGATGAGCAGCCAAGACTTATCTAAGAGACATGCAAAGCTTATGCAATAACACTATAGTCACACAGTACTTGCACACATGAAAGAACCACACAGTGTTACAAAAATAGAGGTTCTTTACTATGGTAACACAAATACGAAAATACTGTATAGGCAATACTCTACTAGCAGGTGAGTAAACACAGTATTATGCACCCATTAGTAATCAGGAATGGGCTTAGAAAGCAATAGAGAATAGTGAAATGATAAAAAATATTGGAGACCCTGGGGAGACCAAACCATATACTAAGTAAGTGGAATCCGAAACTCCGTCGCCCACCCAAGGAAATGAAATCTGTAGAGGGTATCTAGAGGAACTTGGAACCCCAAAAGGTAAGTACCAGGGTGTCCCCCAGTGACCAGGAGAGAAGAGGTAAGTACCTGGTTTTCCCCCCAAGCCTACAGGTAAACTTTGTAAAAGTACTGTGCAAGACCCAAGCAAGACTGGGAGAAATAGGAGATGGATACTGACAGAAGAAGGACCTGCAAATGAAGGGGACCAAGTCTAGCTCCAGTTGGAATGTCCGGTTGGGGCAGGAGTCACTACCCACCCTTCTGGAGATGCAGGACTAGGTTGAGGGTGAATGACGAAAGTCAGCAGTGCAGCACAGGAGCAGAAGAGGCGTTCCAGGAGTGATGCAAGTGATGTCCCACGTCGGCAGTCGTGATGCAGTCAGTCAGTGGTGCTGGAAAACCACCAACAAACCTTGGCAAATGCAAGAGTCGGTTAAGAAGGTTTTGCAAGGCTGAGGGGACTCAAGCCAAAGAGGGGAGTCAGAGGTGACCCTCAGCAGCTGCGAGAGTCACAAGAAGAGGAGGCAGCACCCACAGGTGACCCGCAGGCACAGGAGTCGCAGTGAGGCCCACTCTGCACACCTGAAGAATAGTCCAACGTTGCTGGGGCAGCAGGCAGGAGACTGTGCTTTGTAGGCCGGCGCTACACAGAGCCTGACGATCCGTTGGAGGAGGAGCAAACAAGCCTTGGTAGCTGCAAAAGTTGCGATGCACAGGGGTAATGTCCCGTGAGGAGAGGCAAGAGCTTACAGTCTCCCAAGTTGAACAGCTGGTAGAGAGGACCAAAGGGACCACTCCAGACCACCACCTGTCATGCAGGATCTACATAGTTCCAAATGAGAGAGGATCCACGCTGCCAGTCGTCATTGCAGCTGGTGCCTGCGGATGCAGGCGAGTGACTCCTGCACTTCAAAAGAGATTCCTTCTTGTGCAGGCTGAAGGCTCGTCACCCTCAGAAGATGCACAGCCAGGGAAATGTCGCAGTTGCTGGAAGGAGCCAGAGAAAGTGTTGCAGAGCGGAGTCGTCGCTGGAGTTGCAGATTGTCGGTTCCTGGAGGGTCCAGTTGCAGTCCCGGTGACCAGAAGGCAAAGTAAACGATGCAGAGAAGTCCTGCTGGAATCTTTCACATTGAATCTGGAGACCCACCCAGGAGGGAGACCCTGAATAGCCCAGGCAGAGGTATTTGTCACCTACCAGGTTGACCACCTATCAGGAGGGGGCTGTGACATCACCTGCCTGACCTGGCCCCTCAGATGCTCCCAGGGGCCTCTGCCCACCTTGGATTCAAAATGGCAGAATCAAGTGGCCACCTGGGGGGAGCTCTGGGCACCACCCCTGGCGTGATGATTGACATTGGAGTGGTCACTCCCCTTTATTCAGTTTCACGCCTGAACAGGGACATGAGGGTCCCTGAACTGGTGTAAACTGGTTTATGCAAGTAGGGCACCAAATGTGCCCTTCAAAGCATACCAGTGGCTTGGGGAGGCTACCCTTCCCAAACCATGTAACACCTGTTTCCAAAGGGAGAGAGTGTTGCCTCCCGCTCCCAAAGGAAATCCTTTGTTCTGCCTTCCTCTGTTTGAGCTGGACAAGCAGCAGGGCAGCAGAAACCTGCCTGTGCGGTAGCAGCAGTGCGGGCTGCCCGGAAAACCCCAGAAGACTGGTTGGAGCAACGCTGGGGTCCTCTAAGGAGCCCCAAGAGTGCATGGAATCATACAACCAATACTGGCAACGGTATTGTGGTATGATTCTGACATGTTTGATACCAAACATGCCCAGGTTCAGAGTTACCATTAGGTAGCTGGTCAAACGAAATGGCTTCCCTGCACTTAAGAAGTCATGGAAAATGGAGCTGGAATTTATAGGGGCATCTCTGCTCATGCAGTGGTGCCATTACGCACAGGTACCTGCACCCTGGCCTCTGGGCTAGGAGGGCCTGCCGTAGGGGTGACTTACAGAGACCTGGTGCAATGACCTTTAGTAAAAGGATGCATGCACCTTGTCAGGCAGGCTGCAATGCAGGCCTGCAGATACATTTGGCATGGGCTCCCATGGGTGGCACAATACATGCTGCAGCCCATGGGGAACCCTTGGTGCCGGAATGCCATATGTTGGGGACTTATATGGGGGCACAGTATGCTAGTTTTGGGTGTGCAAAGTCCTAAGCAACCACATTTAGAGGTTAAGAGCATAGTCCCTGGGGTCCTGGTTATCAAGATCCCAGTGAACGCAGTCAAAACACACTGACAGCAGGCAAAAAGTGGGGGTAGCCATGCGAAAAAGAGGGTATTTTCCTACAGTTTGTTAGAAAGTTGACCTTAATTTATTGAAAGACGAGAGAACTTCAGTTTTTCGATTGTTGAAAGAGCAACATTGAAACTAATTGCTTGCTATGAAGTTGGGGTTTCTTCTGTGTAGTATTTTGGTATTGAAGAACTTAAGTCATTGCTTGCATTCTTGGCAGGTTTCGTTAGGACAGAGTTTGGAGTTTGGACACTTTTCACCTTTTTGTATAGTTAGTTGTGGTGATTTAGTGCATTGTTGATCCTTGATTAATTGTAGTGTGCCTTAGCAGAAACTACCAAAGATTTGTTTTTCCTTCTAAATGTTTTTTAGAGTGGATAGTGATTTAGCGTTACACAGCGTCCATAGCCTTTCTAGTTTCCTGATAGTCTCACATCAGGACACAGTTGTCTGAGAAGAATGGGTTGTGTTTATATGGGGCTTTGATTTCTGAACTAGGGTGATTGAATCAATCACATTATGAACCACACAATTATTCCTCAGAAACAATTGATTTACTTCCTGTGTCATTGGCCTCTTCAGTTGTATTGTGTCATGCTTGAACCTAGGCTCATTTTGTGGCTTCTCTAAAAGATGTAATAGATGGTCGGACCAATCCATTTGAATGAAACTAGAATTTTCAAACATGGTTGTATCGTGGAGGACTAGATCTAAAATCCTGTCTTTGATTTGTAGGGGCGTAAGACACTTGTCATAGTTTGTCTGTTTAGACAGTTTCAGCAATGTAGCATATATGGGTTTCCTGAATTAACATTTAAAGCTCCATTTCGG
Source organism: Pleurodeles waltl (assembly GCF_031143425.1). NCBI lineage: Eukaryota > Metazoa > Chordata > Amphibia > Caudata > Salamandridae > Pleurodeles > Pleurodeles waltl. The sequence continues at coordinate 1,608,281,441 of NC_090445.1, forward strand.
CTCTTATGGTACTTCAATAAGAGTCAGCGACTTAGTGAATCTCCTTGAGGTGTGTTTATTTTAGAGAGAAAGGCATGAACACAGAGTTGTAGATGAAGCCTCCCCTCTGACGTTCTTTCTCATACATTGTTTTCTCTAAGAAATTCTGTCATACTTAGGATTGACTGTGGGTAACAGCCATAAAGTGGGTATTTTCCCCACATATAAAGATTGGAAGTTTTCCTAGTGGTTTAGGGTATATATACTCTTTTTCTATTAAAAACAGGACCATTAATAATGGTATTGGTTTCCTTCCCATAGCACTGGGAATTAGGAGTGCTGATTGTATTTGAGTCTTGAAGAAAAGAAAAAGTCTTCATCTCCTGCGTCTACCCTAGGGCTCTAGTAAACCCATAAGTCACTTGCTTGTGGCAGATAAAGGACCCCATCCAGAAACACTCCTGTGACCAACAAGCATCTCCTTGATTGTTGTATTCTAATGATTTATCCACTCCTCCTAAAAGGTTTCCCCACCCTCCTTAACCAAAACAAATCACTATGTCAGAACATGAGGATGTTGTGTTAGTGTACTGCACTCATCACTGTCCCACTAATCTGTTGTCCCCTTGATTTGAATGGCGCCGACTATCAGCTAGACTTGTAGATAGGCTCCCTGCCTTCCATCGCCAAACCGTAAAGCCTTGCTTATATTGGGTGTTGACCCTGAAGCAACCTTCTGACACTGCTCAATGTGGTAGATACAGACTAGAGCGACTGTGGATTGCTGACTGTGTTCAGACTGTGTGGGTAAGTGCACCGCCCCCCAGTCACCTGCTATTCATGCCACATCCCCTATGTGGATTTGTTGAACTGACACATTATTAGCGCTCTGGTTTATGAAAATTATGTGAGAGCTGGTGGATGATAGTTTATGTGATGAAAATGGAACACAACTTTCCAGGTGACCTTTAAAGAGTCGTAGGATGCGTACTTGTGGGTTCGTATTTTCTTTGACATTTCAAGCCCAGTGACAAACCTGATTAACATCCGCTGGTTTTGAGTGCTGTGACAAAGTCCTGACACAAAGCTGAGATGAGCATTGAGAGAAAAGATCATACTGATGAGGGCAGTAACTACTGATGGTGATGATGGTCAGAGGGAGAAATAAATTACATTGAGAGGTCAAGTCGACTGATAGAAGTGTGAGTGTTGAGAGGACATATGAGATGTGAATTGGAAATGTGTTCCCTAATGTAACAACTTGTTGTGTTTGGAGAGGGAACATTGGCCAGACAGCTAGTGAGCGTGAAATATGAAATACATAGCGAGCATAAGAACGAGAAATGAGGCATGACCTAGTGCACACTGTCTAGTACTACAGTACTATCCCCATTGTGCCTACTCACCTTAACCTTAAAATGGCCCTTCATACATTCTATATTGTCGCTTTAGCCAAGGACAAATCAGTTTTTATAAATGGCAAGAATTATGTGATTCCTTGGAGTAGATCTTTTCTTTTTCATCTCTGCATAGACCACTGGAAAAGATGACCTATCCTACAGCCACGGACCGTCCCTTTTGGTGAAGCATCCTGAGTTGACACAGTACAGTACCTATGTTGGGCTAGTGTCCTCCTCTCTCCACCAGTTGAAACTTTGAGTTTTTTTTACTGCAGGCACTACTACTGCCAGTTAAGAAGAAGCCCTTTTCAATCTAAGGCAGGGTAGAGTTCTCCAGATGTGGCTAAGCTAAATAAGCTTGGTGACAGACACCTTTCTGAATGGGGATGGACTGTGAGTACACAAGAAAATATTCAGCACATCAGCCTTCTGTATTTCTTCGCAGCATCTCATACTGGAGTTATTTCTGAAACGAATGAGGAAAAATAATAAAAATTCCTAAACATTGAATTACCCTCGTTCCAGGTCCTGGGAGCTTTCGCTGACATCTGCATGGCAGTTAGGGCACATTTAACTCTATCTACCCAATCTCCCAAAATCAAACTTGTAAAATGGTTTGATAAATCAACCACTCACGCCCATTCAAATGTCATGCAGGCATTAAAATCCACCCTGAGAAACAAATCAGAGGTCACGAAATGCAGGGCTCAGTACAAGAAGGCAGTTGCAGCTTGTAAGAAAGTGATAAGAGAAGCATGGGTGAAATTGACCGTTGCCTCAGCTATTAATGACTGGGCAGAATTCTGGAAAGTTGTCAATACCACTTTTTTCAGCTCTGATAACAACAAAGGTGTTGAGGTATATATCCCAGAGCAGAGATAGGTCAGTCATTTTACAAAGCTCTATGAAGGTCCATTGGATGACTGTCGTAAATGCCCCTGCCATGCTTGGCATTGTTGAACTGGATATTCACCTGAACAATGTGATACTAGCTATTACGGGCTCATTGCCAGATAAGGCTCCAGGGCCAGATGGGGTCCCAGCTGATCTCTTTAATTATATTATTGATCTTTGGGCTCCAAATTTGGTCAACGTTTTCAGAGCTACGTCAACCTCTGTCCCTCCTCCTTCATGGTCTAGTGCATTATTGTCCTGACTTTTTAAGAAGGGAGACCGGAGTGATCCTGCTTGTTATCGTCCAATTTCTCTGATTGACACCACCACAAAGATTTTTGGGAGAATCCTCCTGGACCATTTGGAAGCCTGGGCTCTTGACAATAACATCCTCTCCAAGTCTCAGTTTGGTTTCAGGAAGGCAGTGGGGACCGTCAACCGATGTTTGAACCTTCACCTGATCAGAGAAAAGTATGTGGGGGCGAAGCAAGGGTGTCTTTATTTTGCATTTATGTATCGAACGGCAGCTTTTGATAACGTGGACAGAAGCAAATTATGGGCGATGGTAACTTATAAAGGTGCTGATCCAAAGATAGTGTCCCTGTTGGCCCAACTTCACAATGATGTGGAAGCTAAGGTCAGATTTGGGCAAGATGGGCAATGCACCAGCCCCTTTAAGGTTAGGAAAGGGGTAAGACTAGGTTGTGTTTTTGCAACCTAAATGGTCTAGAGAAAGCTCTGATTGACGAAAAGCCAGGTCCCTCTAATATTGCCGACAGACCACAACTGGTATTAATGTATGCTGATGATTGTGTCCTGATGGCACGAACTGGAAGGGGCCTCCAAAAAATTTTAAACAGATTTGTGGATTTCATGATGGCCTTGGGATTGTCCACAAACAAAAATAAATCATATACTATGATCTGTGGCAGGCCAAGAACTAGAGGCCCTCAGTTTTTGTAGGAAGTTGGCTCTGTATATACAATCTCAAAGTAAGAGATAGTGTGCACAGAGTCCAAGGGTTCCCCTTAGAGGTAAGATAGTGGCAAAATTAGATAATTCTAATGCTCTAATTTGTGGTAGTGTGTTCGAACAGTAGGCTTATCAGAGGGTAGTGTTAAGCATTTGTTGTACACACACTGGCAATAAATGAGGAACACACACTCAAAGACTTACCCAGGCCAATAGGTTTTTATATAGAAAAATATATTTTCTTAGTTTATTTTAAGAACCACAGGTTTAAGATTTGAAGGAAACACACAAAATGCAAGGTACTTCACACAGGTAAGTCAGGAACTTTGAATAAAAGCAATATCATATACAGTCTTTGTTAAAATGGCAATAAGCTATTTTAAAAGTGGACACTGCAAAAATCAACAGTTCCTGGGGGAGGTAAGTAAAGATTAGTTTGTGAGGTAAGAAAGACACTTGCAAGTCTCAGTTCCTGGGCATAGGCAGCCCACCGTTGGGGGTTCAAGGCAAACCCAAAGTAACCACACCAGCAGCTCAGGGACGGTCAGGTGCAGAGGTCAAAGAGGTGCCCAAAACACAAAGGTGCCTATGGAGAACAGGGGTGCTCCGGTTCCAGTCTGCCAGCAGATAAGTACCCGCGTCTTCGGGCGGCAGACCAGGGGGGTTTTGTAGAGCACTGGGGGGGGGGGGAACACAAGTAGGCACACAAAACACACCCTCAGCGGCACAGGGGCAGCCGGGTGCAGTGTGCAAAGCAGGCGTCGGGTTTCAGATTGGAAACAATGGAGGGACCCAGGAGTCACTCTAGCGGTGCAGGCAGGCACAGGGGGGCTTCTTGGGACAGCCACCACCTGGGCTAAGCAGAGGGTCGCCTGGGGGTCACTCCTGCACTGAGGTTCGGTTCCTTCGGGTCCCTTGTTGCAGGCAGTCGCGGTCAGGGTGAACCTCTGGATTCTCTCTGCAGGCGTCGCTGTGGGGGCTCAGGATGGTCGTCTCAGGCTACTCACGGGCTCGCAGTCGCCGGGGAGTCCTCCCTGTGGTGTTGGTTCTCTGGATCTCGAGCCGGGGGCGACAGGTGCAGAGTGTGAAGTCTCATGCTTCCGTGAAGTCTTTAAAAGTTGCTTCTTTGTTGCAAAGAAGTTGAGGTTGTTGAGCAGAGCCGCTGCTCACAGGAGAGTCTTGGTCCTTTAGTCCAGGGCAGTCCTCTGAGGCTTCAGAGGTCGCTGGACCCTGTCGGATGCGTTGCTGGTTGCAGATTTTCGAGTCAGGAGGCAGGCCGGTAGGGCTGGGGACAAAGCAGTTGTCATCTTCCATCTTCTCTTCAGGCTTGTAGGTCAGCAGTCCTTCTTGTTTCTTCAGGTTGCAGGAATGTGATTTCCTGGGTTCTGGGGTGCCCCTAAATCCTAGATTTTAGGGGTGTGTTTAGGTCTGGGAGGGCAGTAGCCAATGGCTACTGTCCTTGAGGGTGGCTACACCCTCTTTGTGCTTCCTCCCTGTGGGGGGGGGGCACATCCCTAATCCTATTGGGGGGAATGCTCCAAAACTAAGATGGAGGATTTCTAAAGGCACGGGTCAGCTCAGGACACCTTAGGGGCTGTCCTGACTGGTGGGTGACTCCTCTTTGTTTTTCTCATGATCTCCTCCCAGCCTTGCCGCCAAAAGTGGGGGCAGTGGCCGGAGGGACGGGCATCTCCACTAGCTGGGATACCTTGTGGTGCTGTAACAAAAGGGGTGAGCCTTTGAGGCTCACCGCCAGGTGTTACAGTTCCTGCAGGGGGAGGTGAGAAGCACCTCCACCCAGTACAGGCTTTATTCCTTGCCACAGAGGGACAAAGGCACTCTCCCCATGTGGCCAGCAACATGTCTGGTGTGTGGCAGGCTGGCAGAGACTGGTCAGCCTACACTAGAAGTCGGGTTGGTATTCAGGTGGCATCTCTAAGATGCCCTCTGGGTGTATGTTACAATAAATTGCACACTGGCATCAGTGTGCATTTATTGTGCTGAGATGTTTGATACCAAGCTTCACAGTTTTCAGTGTAGCCATTATGGAACTGTGGAGTTTGTGTTTTGACAAACTCCCAGACCATATACTCTTATGGCTACCCTGCACTTACAATGTCTAATGTCTTGCTTAGCCACTCTCTGGGCATAGTGCTCATGCACAAATGCCCTCACCTGTGGTATAGTGCACCCTGCCTTAGGGCTGTAAGGCCTGCTAGAGGGGTGACTTACCTATGCCACAGGCAGTGTGAGGTTGGCATGGCACTCTGAGGGGAGTGCCATGTCGACTTAGTCTTTTTCTCCCCACCAGCACGCACAAGCTGTGAAGCAGTGTGCATGTGCTGAGTGAGGGGTCCCCAGGGTGGCATAAGACATGCTGCAGCCCTTAGAGACCTTCCCTGGCATTATGGCCCCTGGTACTAGGGGTACCATTTACAAGGGACTTATCTGAGTGCCAGGGCTGTGCCAATTGTGGAAGCAAAGGTACAGTTTAGGGAAAGAACACTGGTGCTGGGGCCTGGTTAGCAGTGTCCCAGCACACTTTCAATCAAAACTTAGCATCAGCAAAGGCAAAAAGTTAAGGGGTAACCATGCCAAGGAGGCATTTCGTTACAGTTTTATATTGAAGGCATCCAAATGAGCAGTGTGAATACCTTAATGTATTTGGGAATTCCCTTTGATTATGGATCTACTGGAAGCACCTTAGAGAAATTAGGGTCACACAGTACAACCAAGCAGTGGCAGCTTTACGCAAATTCCTTATCAAACTAGGCTGAGCACCACTAAAGCCCATTACCACCATCTATAAGGCAAGGCCTACTTCGATTGTCTGATATGAATCTGGGTTATGGGGCTATACGGGTGCATCATCTCTGCAAATAAGAGAAAACACATTTCTGAGTAGTCTGGTCTCACTCTCACTGATCATTCCTGCTATAATTCCACATGCAGTATTAGGTCTCCCTTTTCTGGAGGACTTGATTAAGTCAGCCCCTTTAGCCCTCTGGATGTCTGTTTAGACTAGGCCGGAAGCAGCTCTCACTCAAACACTGCTTATGGACTGCATGAGGCTGGATGGAGTACAGAGATGTCCCTGGGTTATGTACGTTAGAGTCCCTCCCTGAGCAGCCTTAACAGATCAAACTTATTCTGTAACCCTGGGGCCATAGTCAAGCAGGACTTCCCAGTAGTAAAAAATGAATTTCAAGATAAATTGGCTACTGATAGAGAAACGATTTGGGGACAAACATGGTGATAGCTTATCTCCCCTTGTGTAACCATATTTAAAATTGAACCCTATCTTTTAACTGTCCTGCTGCACTATAGATTTTTCCTGACAAGGTTTCGCTTTGGCCTGGCCCATCTTTTAGTGGCTTATCCCCCTAAGGTGTACCGCAATAGGGATGTAATACCCTGTCCATGTTATATGCGTTCAGAACAATCACAAATGCATAGGTTTTTATTCTGTAAGCTGTACAAAGAGCAGAGGAAGTTTTTTTTAATGCCTCTTCTTAAATCACTTAATATCGTGAGGTGTAAGGAAGCTATTTTTCATCTGCAGTTTGATTTGATATGTATGGTTATTTATCGCTTTATTGCTGCAGCGATAAAAGAAAGGAAATATCTTGATTCTAACTGTTAAGCACTTTGCTATAAATTTGCACTGCTCAGCAAATAATATTTTAGATAACCAAATGACTATCTGACTAGGTATGCACATTTTAAGAGGTTCTAATTATTGTACTAATCATCTTATGTACGTATATCCTATTGCTATTTTATTGAGGTTTCTTTTTATCTTTTTAACTTATTAATTATCTTTGTACATTTGCTCTTTTACGGATATCTACAAAAGATATGAATAAAGATTTTTGACTGACTATAAAAATGCCAAAATTCTGACCACTTTTTATCATCAAATGTGTGGCAGAACAAAATGAATTTGCTATTGTCCAATGCTCAGAAAGTTTAAACTTTTGGCATTACATTGTGTTTTTTTTTATAGTTTTTATTTTTTAAAATTTTTTTTTTTTTTTTTTTAAATGTTTTTTTTTTTTTTTTTTTGAGTGGAGCACAAGGAATTGGGAGTTTCCTGATCTGAAGAAAGCCAAGGTGCCTGATCTTAATAGAAATATAAAATATTGCCTAATGTGGGATCTAACCTATTGTGTCCTAGATGGAGATCTTCTTAGTTTGATCATTGTTCCATCAGACACTTCAGCATGCTTGTACTCTGCATCCTGACGTCGCCAGCCAGGTTTACCATAGGAAGTGATTTCCATTAGTTGATGCAATATGTTTCTATATACTGCTCTCTGCTCTCATCCGCATCACAATTAAGCTGAAGCTGAAGTTGTTGACAACACACAATATAGGAATGATGTTATTGCATTGGTTAACAGACATATTTAGCTTTTGGGACAGCCATTTTTGTTGTTGTCCTTGTTTAACTCTTCTGTCCAGTGTAAACTAGCAGCAGCTTAATGATATCTCGTAATTGAGCCTAGGTTCATAGCTACAGAAATATTAGAAATAGACCACTGAACTGTAAATTATGATGGATTGCAGGGTATCAGGGAAGGTAGATCATTGATCACCCGAGATGACATATAAAATCAGCATCAATTTGTGTTTGTGATTGTAGAAAAATGTCATCTCGTCATGTCATTCTAAGGGTGTTTTTCTTACCTCTTGGAGAAGGAGATTTTCCACTCAAAACCTTCTTCTGTCAAAGCCTACTTGATCACTGTATATATGGATACATTGCACCCTTACCTGCTTCTCAAAATTTTCCTCCTACCTGTTTCACCTTCCCTAGATTTGTAGCTCTCATCAGTGCAGCATCGCCACAGGGTCTAAAGGGTTTGAATGGCCCAGTGCACTTCCAGTTAGGACTGTTTTTATTACCTTTCTGAGGAAGGAAGGTCGTCCGTTTTCTAGGCTTACATGAAATTCCTCTGCACCATCCTAGAACCCATAAAAAGCAAAAGTAACATTTTTTGCACTGTATAGCCATATGTATGTAACAATGTGGGACCATTTTCATGTTTTTCAAATTTGAACATCTCTCAATTATCAGTTTACTGCTGTTGAGATTTTTTTATTTTATTCAAAATTGAATCAGTGACATGTACCAATGTTGGAGAACTAAATGTGCAAGTCAGCAACTAGTTTATCTTCTGCCTTGCTTCTTGCAGTTCCTCTGCATTCCTAATACAAGGCTAAAATACTGGTCACTTGAGGTAATATTTCAGAATAAGTGAAGATTGTACTATCTTATCCATGGGTGTCTTACTGACAGATAAATCGCAGGTAAAGTTGCATACATTATTATGTTGCATCTTGTGTTTTAGGTTGAAAAGGACCCTATCAGTTCAAGTCCACAAGTAAATGGAGAAAATGTAGAGATGGATTCAGAAGATGACGACTCGGAAGAGCTAGAAGAAGATGAAGACCGTGGACCAGAGCAACCAGCTCAGTTGCCTACAGAACCGAACAAATCCTGTACAGAAGATGCACTGTGTGTGGACAATAGTAAAAAGGTATGTTATTAGGGCTGTTGAAAAGGACGCTTACTAGATAAAAAGGTGCTTGTTTTATGCATGCTCTGCTCCTCCTAGATTCTAAATGGTACCTAGTAAATATGGTTGCTGGGCGACAGGGAGATTGACTTTTAGTGAATGCTTACCGTCTGTTGAGTTAAACAAGTTACATTTTTTTATGAGAAGGAATCTGTTAGATGGCATCTGCAGGCTGGGTTTTAATCGATAGTGTATGCTTGTGTTTTAAATTATTTTATGTGTGTAGAACTGCCTCTCAAATGACACGCGTTGGATTGTTGTGGTGCTGTTTGATAACTGCCTGTTGGCAAGATGCTAATTTGCAGTTTGATGGGTAGGTTCCACATGATAGATGTCACCCATGTTTCCACCTGTTGTTGCCTGGTAAATGTATTAACTTGCTAATGGGTCCTCCACACATTTCTTTGCCTCGGGCAACTACAGATTGGAGACGTGGATTCTGAAGAAGATTCCGGAGAGTCTGGTGAGGAAGAAGATGAAGGGGATGAATCTGACTTGGTACGTTAGGATGGGAAATACATCCCAGGTTTCTCTGAAGTAATAGATGGAAAAACTGATCTGAAAAGAGAAATTTCTAACGTGCTAAATTTCTAACATACCAAAATGACTTGGGTTTTGGAGTACCTGAAAAGGTGTCCTGATACGTTACACAACTATTAGGGATGAGTTGCTAAATTATTAAATATTCTTATTCTGTTGATGACCAAATAAATATGAAGTGTTTCATGATCTTCAGTTGATAGAGACGGCTTTGAATATTTATATTACTGATCCTGGTTGTGGATAGGGTCTGAAGAAGTACAACATTCTGCACCACAGTAAAGCTTCTCCAAGTGATGCAGCATGTGATTTGTAAAATTAGACACGTCCTAGTTCTGCAATATCTCTTCTAATGGTAAATGGTGCTGATGCTTTTAAGTGGTGATACAACACAATGATGTGTAGAATATAACTATTGCTTTCAGAGAACTTTGAAGAAATCGCTGTCCTGTCATGCATTAGTCATGTCGGTTAACAGATGATCACTTTGTTTTTCAGTCTCACTGGCATTCAGTACCTCAATCTAATCTTGTGATTCTCCAGAGCTCTGAATCCAGTATGCGGAAAAAGCTGCAGAAGAAGAAAGCAAAGGTAGACAGCCCGTGGTTAAAACCCACCAGGAAGCGTAGGAGGCGGAATAAAAGGAAGCCTGGCACTCTGCTAGGTAAGTGGATTTTTTTGTCTGTTTCTTTAAAACTAGGTTGTTCACACAGTTATTGAACACGTGCAGTTTTTTTGCACAGAGGATGTTGTAGTTAGTCTTAGTATGGGAGTTTGTGTTTTCGAACAACATACGTTGGCTCTATTACCTTGTCTATTGGTGTTCTGCATTGCAATCAAACAGCTAGTGTGCAGGCCTTTTTTTTTTAAGTAGCTATGATTACTCCTGAATACCACAAATTATTCACATCTACTCGTGGAAAAAAGGTTTATAAATAGGACTGTTGGAACCCCTCACATAGAAAATGGTGATTTAGAAAATTAACAAGTGTTGAACTTCGTGTTTTAATCCGTTTTATGTTCTTTTTAAGTTTCCAGTCTAAGTTTTAACGATTGTATCCATTGGCTACATCTACATCATGGGTCCGTTCTAGTTCTACCTTTGGGTATCCCGTCACAAGGTGTTTGTTTATCAGTGCTGTGTGAAGCCAGTACCCAGTATATCCACACGTGCAGACCATTCATACTCTCTTCAGGCTCTTTGGTTTTGGTTCTTTTCTCACTATATACTTCCCAAACCTTTAATTTTGTTGCAGCAAAATATACTGAATTCGGTAAACATGTCAGATTGAAAACATGTTGAAGTTGAAACAAAGTTAGCCCTAAATGTTTTCCTAATGTAGATCAAGCCCAGGGTGGTCATTATCAAGGCTTCTGGTTTTCAATTTATAGGGATACATACACATAAATACAGTTGTTTTTCTGATCTGTGTTTATGATTGAATACAGGTATATACAAAAGAGCATGGAGCTGACCATTCACAGCCACCTCTGCTGCCAATCTTCTAACTACCTTCCTGATACCTGGGCTGCATGCAAAATGTTAAATGAGCAAAGATGGAGGACGATTGTAAAATGTACACATTAGTATGTACCGTTGAATGCAAATAGGTCTTTGCAGCACTGAGGTAGCACCCACCTCTGTTCTAAATCACTTGATTTTTAGAGTAGACAAGTCCAAGACTCAATATGTTTTTGTTTTGCAGGAATGGAGGTAAATGTGTAACACTGTGCTTTTATGCTTATTTGAGTATCCGTGTTAAATAGCTTTGCTACAGGTATGGATATCTCAGAACAATAGTCCTGTAAGTTTAACTGATGTTCTCTTTAGACACACTGATAAATTACAAGTGGGTACATTTTAATCACAAGACACAGCGAAGCACAACAGAAAGCATGTTACCATTTGTTAATTATGCTCTTTATGCCCTCTTATGAAACTATATCTCAGCAGACTTTCCTTTACTTCTGTTGCTTACAGTTATCAAGTTAATCCGGTTTCTAAATTTAATGGAGGTGTAGGGAAGACTTAGAGATGCAAATATTTTTTATCATAGACGTATGTAATGTTATGTTATTACTATTTTCATTTCGTCCTAACCCCACCTCTCCTTACCTGCTTTTACACATATTTGACCTTTAGTGTCTTTTTCCCCCTACTTCATTATTATAAGCTAAGATACCTGCCTGCATGTCGTGACAATTTGATATTTTCACCTTGTCTATGTGAACGTCCCTTAGTAGCGGTGATAGTTAATGTGCTCACTTTGCCATCAAATACCACAGAATATTTTGTGCAGTTGAAAAACTAGGTTCTTCACTGGTTGCATCCTTATGCAAATTTCCTCTGCCGTTTTGCTTCTATCGTATTAATGGTGCAGTGGGTGGCATTTGGTAGGCATGATGCCCAAGCAGTGAGTGAGAGACAGTATAACTGTTAATTTTAGCTCAGCCAAAGTTTTGAGCAACTTTTTTGTAATTATCAACATTTTGACAACAGGTCTAGGGTTTGTTTCTGCAACCGCTTGAGGCATTTTAGTCCCTGGCAGGTCTTGTTCTCTTATTAGATGGCAAGGAGCATGACGACCTACTGTATGAAGACACTGGAGTCCCTCTAGTTAGCTATTTAAATCACCAAAAAAAGGGCCTCTGCTCCATGTCCAAGATTGATATTTGGGAGGGGGGTGCTGAATCTTTGTTACACTACACAGGGACAACAGGGGCCTTGGTCGTCATACCCCTTATCCTCTAGCGATAAGTATTTGCCCCAGGAGCCAATGCAAAAAGAACATTTCCCCCCTTCTAATGACCCACAAGTTACCTTTCAGGTGCCTCCAGCACAACCCCTGCCAGTGGGAACACCATGTATAAATACACTGACAACTCTTTCAGAGTTACAGTAAGACAATCAAGAACATTTGTCTAGAATCCTGAGTTGGAATGTAGCGGGAATTGGGACAATGCTTATTAACCTGTCTTGGGGGAATTTTATAGACAAATAAATATGTATCTTCTAGCAAACCTGGGCTTCATATAGGAGTTTAGGAGCGGCTTCAAAAGTTTTTGGGTCGCCTCTTGTGAGTCAGCAGTAGGGGAGGGCCTCTGGATGTTTATCAATATGGTTAAGCGGGTCACTTAAATGCACTGTGGATGTATTAGACCTGGGGTCAAATGATATGAAGGGCCTTGTTCTCTCGACAAATAAAGAGAACTCTGTACTGTTGATCAACCTGCATAATAGATGTGTGGGGGAAAGCAGCAATTCAGTGATACTGCATAAACTGAATAGTCTTCTTTCAAGTTTTAAGGGAGTCTACTACTTGATAGTATTGGGGTATTTTAATGTTTCTTTTGAGCCTTATTTAGTGGCCCAGGATTTAGCCCACGAAGAAGCAAAAATATGGGGTATACCCAAATTCATTGCTCCCTTTAATTGTAAGTTAACTAGAGCAGCTTTGCAGGCAGTGGACATTACGGTGGCACATGGGTTCCAAGCATGTAATGCTCGCATGTCTAACTGCCCCCAGCATTTAGACAAGGGAAGTATTAGAGCCATTTAGATTACATACTCGTAGTTATTTGGCTGTGGGAATATATGGCTGACATGGAGATGTACTAGAGCATGAACATAGTGACCATGATCCCGGCGGTTGAACTTATCACAGCGGTTGAAGGTGGCATGGATGTTAATGATGCTCTACAGCAGATAACGATTGCCAAAACATTAATTGATGATAGGTTGTGGAAAGTGTGGCAGAAAATATTTGGCAAGACGGAAGGAGTGCTATGAGAAAGTGGGTTGTTTATTGGCGGGACGTGCGCCCAGAAGGCTGCCTCTAGTTTAATATCAGAGATTAAAGACTGGCAGGGGAAGCTAGCTACAGACCCTGACCAAATTTGGGAAGCCTTTCGGGAGTATTATGCGGAACTATATAAAGCCGCCCCTGCAGGTGAGAAACAGGCTGGATGCAGTTTGTTAAACAAGGTAGAGTGTGGCAGGATCACCCCTAAAGAACAGAAGGAATTAGGAAAGGAGGTTACAATGGAGGAATTAGAAAAGGCGGTGTGAGGGCTACCTAGTGGGAAAGCTGTAGCGACGGATGGAATTCCCCTGGAATTGTATAAGCATCTTAAGGCACTGCTGATGCCGATTATGTTAGAACTGTTCATTCAAGTGCAGCTAGGGGGCAATGCTCCTCCTTCCTGGGCTACCACCAATATAACAGTGTTCTTGAAGAAGGGCAAAGGTCTGCTTAGTTTGAGTGCGTATAGACCTGTTACACTTATTAATAGTGATGTGAAGATCTACTCCAAAATGTTTGCAACACGTTTGTCTGCTTGTATCCGTAAATTAGTTACGCAGAACCAACATGGGTTTGTTCCAGGGAGGGATACCACTGACCATATCCGAAGAGTCATCACTTTATTAGAGTGGTTCTGTTGGATGCCGAAAAAGCATTCGATAGGGTCTATTGGAAATATGTGTGGTAAATACTAGGGGCTTATGGATTGGGAAGCAGCTTTATTACTGCAATGAAATCTCTATACAAGCACCCAAACGCTAAAATTCAAATGCTGGGCGGCCAGTCAAAGGATATACAAATTGAACGTGGTACAAGACAAGGATGCCCTTGTTCACCTTTATTTGCACTTTATATTGATCCATTCTTACAACAATTAGAAAAGAATACAACTACTCTGCCAGTTACCCGCAATGGCTTGGATACCAAAATGTTAGCTTATGCTGATGATGTTGCTGATATTACAGCTAATCCAGATTTGGAATAAGCTGTAATATCGAAACTTAACGAAATTTAAAAAGCTGCATATAGCTTTCGGAAGGTATCTGGTTACTTACTAAACAAAGATAAAACTCAGCTAGTGGGGAATGAGCATGATAAGACAACCGATATCTGAAGGGTAGACCACGCAGTCTATTTAGAGATTGATATTAGATCTAATGTGGCGCACATTGTACAGATCAATTTAATGCAGAAATAAAAGGGGAAAAAAACGAAATATAACTTTAGCAGAATTAATAATCTACACATGTCAATTATGGGCCAATGTAATATGGTTAAAATGATGATTCTCCCCAAGGTGCTTTATTTTTGCCGGTCAATCCCGTTGGAGTTTGGGAAATCCTGGTTTAATATGATGGATCCACTTGTGATGAGATTTATTTGGTCCTATGGCAAGATTAGAAGAGCTAGTAGATATATGACTTTACCAAGGGAGAAGGGGGGATGGTCTTTGACAAATTTTAAATTATATCAACTGACAGCAGCACTGCAATTTATGCGCCCTCTGTTTATTAACAGAGGAACCATGAGAGGGGAAGGGTATGTCCTGGATATCTATGAACTGTTAATCGGTCACTTGGCTAGTGGCGGGCTGCAGACACTAACAGAACCCAGCTATTATAAGAAAGTGCGATTCAAGGTGTTAAATGCTGCCTTTAAATGCTGGGATCCTTGGTGGAAGTAAATGGTATTAGGTAGATGTAATCGCTACAACTTGATTGCAAATAACCCTTCCCTCCCCTATATATTCAGGGATAGCTAAATGGCAAAATTGAATCAGCAGGGTGTTCAAAAGTTAGGAGATTTATTTGTAGGATCCACGATGGGCACATTTGAGAACTTGAGGGAGAAATTTGGCCTGGAACAAAGGGATTTTCTTTAAATATCTACAAGTGAGAGATTTTATGCATAGGAAAACCGGGGGGGACAGCAGGGTTTACAAAATGTCCTCTGATGGAGATGATGGCAACTGGCACAAGGATAGCTATAAGTTTAGCATATGCTAGATTGAATGAAGAACAGCAAGAGGATTTGGAGAAGCATTGCAAGAAGTGGGAAGCTTGATTAAATATGAAAGATGCAGAATTCTACAAATCTATCAAATTGGGGTGCAGCACTTTGATCTCTGTAGCACTCTAGGCACAACGTTATTATTAAAAAAATTACTTATATTTTACCCCAGAGAAAACAGCTAAGTGGCATAGGACAGAGGGGATACATTGTCCAAGATGTCAGTTACTTCGTGCAGATCTAGCTCATATGTTTGCTACATGTATAAAATTAGAAACTTTGAAAAGGGATATCAGGCAATTTTTTAAAGAAGTAGTTAAAGAAGATGTGGAATTAACTCCTGAGATTGTAATTTTAGATGCATCTGATGCAGTTGGGCCTCAGATCTCTGTTTGTTTTTGTTTCAATGGCTATATCGGGTTTGTATTGCCTCTGCGTGGCTGGATCAGCAACCTCCAGTATTCCAGTACTGGCTAGAACAGCTCCTCACTGTATCAACGGAAGGGGATGGAAGCGAGACAGAAGTGGCAAATTATCTGGGGAGTACTGGGTGAATGGATTATATCTAAACAGTTGGCAGCATGGAATAAAACGGCGACAGGGACCATAAGCGTATGATTTTAGAGGAATATGTATATTGGATTTCATATATTTATTTTCTTTGGCCCCAATTTGGTGAGCGCCGTTGTATATCCTTCACTTATGGTGTATTGTTACACCATTGTAAGAAAGGTTTTCTTTTCTTTAGGGATGTAATTATTGTAATGAATTTGTTTCTCAGGTATCCAGTTAAAAAAAAAAAATAAATAAAAAAAAAAAAAAATTACAGAAACACAAATGACACCCCAAGTACGGTTGTGTGGGAAAGCATTTAGGCATCACACACACACACACACACACACACACACACACAAGCAGGTAGGTACTTTTCAAATTATGTACGTTTACAGTTCTTAAAAGTTGACAGTGCTGTTCTTGGAGCGGTAATGTTATCTTATGTGGGGGAAAAAACGGGTGCTTACCAGCGACATACAGAATCATACGAGTATTTAGCAAGAATGTTACAGGACTGTTCTTCTGGATTTGAGGTCAGTATGGGGCAAGGTCCTAAGCCACACCAACAAGTTCACCCGCAGGGGGTGTACTGACCCTTGAGATCACTTCTCAGTCTGTGGGACTTGGATGCAATGGTGTCTTTTGGCATTGGATTCTGGTGCAGGGGATACATTCGGTTGGAGGGGGCCTGCAGGAGGCTGCAGGTGTAGTCGGGGAAGTCCACTGTTGCCAAACCCAAGATGGGATTTGGCTCTGGAGGCACTGTCGGACAATTCAATTTAGGCTAGGCCCACTGTTGGCCCACTTCAATTCAGGCTAGGGTGCAGTGGTGTTGATAGGTTTTGGTGGTCCGGAGTCCTCATGAGTCTTCTTTGGTGCCTGCAGGGAAGCTGCTCTGCTACTCCAAAGGAGATCCTGGTTACTTCCCGAAGTGCTGGCAGTCCTTCCAGGCTTTTGGAGACAGAACAGCTCCAGGGCGAGTCATCTTTGGCACAATTGTCGGGGACAGCTGGTAGGGTTGGGGGCCAAGTCAGTTGCTGCTCCTCAGTTCTTGCTTTTCACAGCTCTTTAGGTCATCCTTTTTCTGTAGTCCAACGAATCTGAGGTCCTGGTATAAGGGGATCCCGTAATACTCAATTTAGGGGTGTTAAGGGGAGTGAGGTGTAGTAGCCAATTGGCTACTTGTCCTTGGGGTCACTACGCACCCTAGATAACTACTTCCTTTGGGGAGGGGCGTCAATCTGTCCCAGAATTCCTAATTCTACCATACACAAGGTGACAGAATTTCTGAGGCGGAGTTAACTTCAGGCTGGTCACCCTAGAGGTGGGACCAGCCTACAAGTGCAACACGCCTCCTGCGTAGTATATTTTCCTGCCTGTCCTGGTGCCAAATGGGCACTGGGGCGGGGAGATTGGCATCTCCTTTGTAGTTGAAGCCATATCTGCATGCCAAGAGCAGTGGGCTTCTTTGAAGCTCCCCTTCCTTGGAATGCAGATTTGCAAGTCACCCTGTTAAGATGGGTATGTTAACACCCCTGCAAAGAGCAAGCTTTGCTCCTGACTGCTTAAGAGCAAAAGCTCTCACCTTTGGGGTCAGAAATTTGTATTTTGGTGGCAGACTGGTGGAAACCAGTAAGTTAGCACAATAGCTGTTTATAGGTTTTTAGGGGGTATCTTTAATTTTCCCATTGGGTACATATATTAATAAATCCATCACTGGAATCGGTGACGGTCTATTAATACGAGATGTTTGATACCAAACATCCCTAGGTTCAGTAAAGCCATCATGTAGCTGGGAAACTCATATTGACCAGTGTCCAACACATGTATTAAAACTGGCTACCCTGTCCACTTGCTATGTCTAAGACTCATGCTCATGCATATATCCTCACCTGTAATATAATGCACCCTGCCTTAGGGCTGTATGGCCTGCTTTAGTGGTGACTTAAAAATATTGCATGCAGTGTTAGGGGACATGGCAAACAAGTGGGTGCCATGTTGTGTGTTCTCACTTTTTGTAGCACCTTGTTATGCGGCCCGCAGTGACAATCTGTATGAGTTTGGCACTGGGTCCCTTAGAGTGGCACAGGTTATGCTGCAACTCTTAGGGACCCTCTTTTAGTAACTAAGCCCAGAGGTACCATTTACTAGGGACTTACAAAAGGTGCTAAAGTCCTGGTCACTTGGGGACCAAGTGACCACTGCTCTTGTTTTGGGGAAGGAACACTGGCACTGTGGGGACCTGGTCATTAGGAGCCCAGTGCACTTCAGTTAAAGTTGCATCAAAATCTGGCAAAACAAGGGGGGCTTCTGCGACCAGAACCCAGTTGCCTACATCCATGAAGCATGATGAAATGCACTCTCAACTTTGCCCAGAAAATTTAAAAGATATTAATAAATTACTCTCCCTTCTCTCTCTCTTAGTTTTAATATATGGATATTTGCCCTACTTACCTAATGTCATGAATGTCCTCTGCACAAAGTGAAGGTTGAGGTCTTTCTCATAATCTGGGAACCCTGGATTAAAAATGGCAGACGTGTTGAGGACCTATGTGATAGTAAGGAAACCCTTTCTTTTGCCCAGCTCCAAACAAAGCACAAACCAGTGAGTATCAAATGCTAATGCATTTTTTTTTTTAACAGAAACACAGTTACCACATTGCGTCCTTTTACTATGTCCATCTGCTTAAAAATTCTAACCCAGCCCATGACAGAATATACATTGTATCAGCAGTATACAAAAGCAATGATAAGCCTTAACTGGCCGTAACAAATATGCTAAGAATTTAGTAGATAAAGGAAATGTTGAATCAGACACCAAGGACCCTACATGGTACAACATATTCAATCACATTTCCTGACAAAATGTAGACCATAATATTACTGTCAAGATTTCTACTAATCCACAGGTAAAAACCTGTGATGATGTTAAAAGGTAAATAAAGAGGATAGTTGCTCCTAATATCACTCCACCAGCTTGGGCTTATTTGTGTTTTCTCTGACCCTCCAGGAGCTTATTGACCTGAGTTGCTCTTACCCGAAAATGGGTGTTAGGTGACAGTAAAAGTGTTGAAGGATCATTTCATCACTTTTGATTGGTATGTTGCACACAAAGATGTTAGTTAAGTCTGTCACACTCGCGTCACTTATGTGAAGATTTTGGACATATAGGATCTCTGTCTACAGACGGCAATGTCTCCTTGAGTAAATATCAGACTGTATTCCTAATGTTACTTTACACAAATAGAGACGACACCTAAGCTACTACGTTCATGACTTAAAATTGACAACTCATTAAGTATTTACAGTATTTAGTTCTAATGTTGACAATGACTAGGCACACTTTTGCTTCCCTTTACTATGCCTATTTTTCCTCTTCTACCTCCTTTCTTTATCTTGCTGCTTTTTCTCTTATCTTCGGTTTCTTTGTTCTGTTCTCCTTGGGCATTCAGTGGGAAATTAGCCTTTGGCGACTAAATGGAAAATAGCTCTATCAAACAATCTCACTGTTGCATACTAATTTCTGCTTTTGGCTGTTCTTGTAACACTATAATTTTACTTATAAGAACCGTAGGCATTCAGGTAATGTCTGGTTAATGGCTTGCTCTTTCTTTCTGTTTATGCTTATACACCCGTATAAATAAATGCAAAAAAAACGCAGTCTGTTTTCTTCTGTCTGTTTAATGTGGTAAGTACAAAATAATGTGGAGGGGTCAATTAACAGTCTTCCCTCTGCACCCACTCCTCTGACATACTTCTTGATTCCTGGGCTGCATTTGGCTTGTTAAGGGAAGCAGAGATTGAGTGCAGGTGTAAAACTGACAAATGTGCATTCATTGTTAAATAAAATGGAGATGAGTGCAACCTCACAACTTCTCAGCTGTGAAGCTGCCGTCATCTACGTTTACTTACTTGTGTAAATGATGCACACAAGCGTTTCCCAGGCTGTGACCTTTGAAGTGGAACTCCACTTTTTTACTTGCCATTTGATAGCCAAGTCTACAATCTGGAGTAACCTAGAATTAAGTTATCAGTGACCCATTGTTTATTCAGCATCGAAAATGATTTTTTGTGTCTCAGACATAGCTTCACAATAAGGTAGTTGCCGTAATACATTTTTTTATTAGGAATGATTATTATATGGAATATAATAAGATGTACTTCTTAAAGAAAAGTGTACATTATCTGTAAGTTGGCCGATTTAGCAAATATACCTGGTATAATAAATACCATTGGTATCCATCTCTGAGTGTGGCCAGACGTTGAGTAGATATCTCCACATGCCCCATAATTCAGAACTGAGCAAGAAAACATTATACTCCATCTTTGAAGCTTGGGGTTATACAGAAACAGTATGCTTAGATACTAAATGCAACATCTTTTCTTATGATCAACTGATCATGCAAGTTCTCCTGTGCCTTTTCTCTTATGCTGCCTTTGGGCTCTCCATATTTAAAGTGTGTTCTAAAAAAAATAAAAAAGAACTGCCTGAAGAGCACACTAATCCGGGGCCTCACCAGTGAAGGTTCTTGTAGTTCTTGAACCTTCAGCCCGGGAATAAATCTCATTCCTTTCGGAAAGACCTTTCGACTTGAAAAAAGCTTCTATACCTCCTAACTGTTGCTTAGCATGATATCTGAGGAATCAGCCCTTCCACACTTGGCCTTGCCTCTACTAACATGAGTGCACTGGAGGCTACTAGAAAATCCACAGAATAGTTTCATTATAGAGTAAGTGGCTGAAATCTGTCTCCAGGTCATTGTATAAGAGGTTAAAGTACTCTTGGGACACTCGATTGATCCAGTTGACTCACTTAGCTGTAGTAGGAGCTTGCAGGTATATACTGTATTTGGAATTTTTTTTCTGAGCTGTGAACACTTGCTAGAGTGCATCTTTCTCATTCCTTCCTAATCCGAAGTACTAAAATATTGTACTTTAATAATGTGATTTGATTTTTTGTAGGAACTGAGGTTGACTGCCAAGACAGTAACAAAGAGTACACAGAAGTACCACTTGATTCTCTAGGTCTCCGAGTACCAGAGATTTCAACTTCGCCAATAAAAGGTGAGTGTTACCCTATCAGCCATAAGTGAAAGTAGCTGTTTGTTTTCCAGGCTGTGTTCTTGCAGTGATTATCATATTTTAGATTCTTTTTGGCTACGAAGAGGAAGATATATGGCTGTTGACTGTTTTTTGGTCTTTTAGTACTATTAGGAGGCACAATTTTGTAGAAACCATATGGGCATTACATGGTCTCTTAAAAACACCCTGTTAGTAATTAAATCAGTTTATTTTTCCTGTTTCAGTCCATTCCAACTTATTCAACTTGTCTCTGGCTCCATGAAGTAGTTGTGTTAACTCCTATACATTGCAGCCATTCCTGCTTGGAAGGTGTCCATCCATATTGTGGCCAGTCTTTTCAAATCCAATCCGTTCTACAGAAGGCATGGATGTGTTCTGTTCGTTCCTATAGTTTCCTTTGACATTTATTAAAGGTACAATATCCCAGGGCCTGTTCATGATCCTGCAGCACCTCTGTGCTTGTGCGTGATTCTGAAGCATGTGCACAGTTTTGCAAGATCGAGGAATACACATTTTAGGAAATGCTCATGTTCCAAATCCAGTCAAATAAAAGGAAACCTGCTTAAAATTACAACATTTAGTTATTGTGTTTTCCAATCAGCCAGAATGTTTATACAGTGGTACATTCAGCTGAGAAACACCACTTAAAATAACATGAACTACATAAAATTAAAAAGGAAAATAGTGCCCAATAAAATATACATATTAAAAGTTCACCCGTGCCGTTTTACCATCCTAGAAGGCTGGCCTACCAGTCAAGCCAATTATGGTGTTATTTTTTTGTTTTTTTTAGTTCTTTGAGTAGGAGCCTTAAAACAAAACTGCTAATTCAAGTCTATTTTTGTCTACCAATACTTCTATATATTTTTTTTTGTTTGTTTGTTGGCCAACTAATGACGTGACCAACAGATAAATACTTTTTGTCTGGGGAGAAGGTTTTTGCAGCATTGGATTTTTTAAATATTCAAATGCTTGCATCATGCTGTGATATGGAAGTCCTTAAGTAACTTTGACATAGCAGTAGAGGGCACTGACAGCTTAATAAGGCCATATGCAGTGCTCACTTTGTTAGCACATCAACCTCATTCTAAAGTAACCAGTTAGTGAGGTGAAAGTGCTTTCTGCATCACCCTTCCCCACAGGTCTTCATACCTTACGTTTTTACTCTGTGTCCTCAGGGAGGCCCAGCCCTTTGCTCTTGCTTCAAGTCAGGTGTGAGAGAACTTTGAAAATGTTCTTGCTCTTTAGGTGTACATTTGAATTGTACTGTGTCTGAACAATGGAAAAATCCAAGAGAAGCTTTTTTTAAAGCTACTTTGAGATTAATTTGAGGTCAGCTGTTATAAATCTGCTGAAGAAAAGGGAGAACAAAGAAAGCATGATACAGCTGAGTCTTGAAAAGGAAAAACTAGGAATTATCCTCAGGTGAACCCAAGAGAAAGATGCGTGAAAAGACTTTAAAGAAGTGAGCAGGCACACAGTCTCCAGAAAAGGAACGTAAAAGAGGCATTCTATGATATCTGTGCTTCCACCGTGATCTCTGCTGACTAGAAAATGAAAGATTACCCTACTGCTGACAGCAAGCCCGCCACTGACGTCTGTCACGATGACCATTGACGAGCCTTGTTTGACGCCTATAAAAGTGAGAAAAGACTTAGCGAGCTGAAATAGACACCCCTTCTACTAGGAAAATATTGACTCTGGTTGAAGAAAGCATCCTCGACTGACAGTCAATCAGATTATCATTGATGGACCCATTGACAATCCCTCCTTCAACACCACCATTGACAATTCTGCTGCTCACTGCTTCATTCACTATGTCTCGTCTAAGACTGGAGTATTCTTCTCCTAGTAAAATTCGGTCTTCGCCCCAACCTAAGCTGCTGGAGTCAAAACCTAAGACGATTGATCCAGAAAACTGTTTTGGTGCAGCCTATAAGACTGGTGCAGGTGAACTTTCAGGGCAAGGAAGAAGATTAGGCATATTTGCCTGAAGTCTTCCACCCAAACTTCCCTCTACAACACTAGGAGGAAAGAGTACTATGATGGGCACTATGACCTTTGAGCCAGTGTAAGTAAACTATGACCAGAGTCCTATGATGTACCTGTATCAGGGAATCGGCACAAGAAGATGATCAACATCCACCTTTAACTCCACAACAGCTGGTACAACACTTCACAGATGTGCCTCAAGGGACCTATCCAAGACGACGCATCTAAGTATGAATATGCCAATGTGGAAGGGAAAGAAATACCGGCATCCAATAGACCAAGGAGTGGTGAATGGATTACATCCTCCCTGTCGAAAACCCGCCAACACCTTCACCTGTAGTTTTTGTGAGATAGTCTCAGCAATTTTCATACTCTAGTGAATAAAACAACAAATTTGGCTTGCCCATTGCTTCCAAAAAGGCAACACAAGAGGGAAATGGTATTCTCCATTAGGGAGAGAAAGAATTGGCCTCACTCATAGATAGGGCAATGAATGTCCGATATTGATTTCGACAACTTGCAGGAGCCTCTGTCTTAAGCAGACATGATTGGTTAAGAGCTACTTCATTCAGAATAAAATCATGGACATGCCATTGGTTGGAGAATGGCTATTTGGGAAAAATCAGGATGTTCTGCAAAGTATTAAGTCAGACAAGGACACAGCCAGACCCTTGGGTGCTCTGCAACAAAGAAATCTTCAGTCCTTTTGAGGAAGATGACGAATGCAGCTGTATAGAGGTCTGTACCAAACATTTGATATTCCAAGTATCAACCAGTCTCTATTCCAGTCCTATCATCAAGACAGACACAGTCACAGTCCTGGACAAGGCATGCAGGCAACCACAAAAGCGCAAGGACCAGGAAAAAGTGCCGCAATTTCAAACATCACTGACAATGTCCAGGCGACGGATAACAGCATACAGACCCCCAAGATATCGGGCCTTGTCGCAGGCAGAATCTCTACTTTCTACCTTCTACAACAGTTGAAAAACAATCGCTACAGACAGATGTGTGTTAGACGTTATTTTGTATTGACATAATATGCAGTTTATACAACATCTGTCAACTTTGCCGTACAGAATAAAGGGAAAACACCTACACTTGTAGGCAGCAGTTTCCCACATGCAAAAGGAGCCATAGAAATGGATCCAAAACATAGTGTCAATTTGATTCTTGGTACCCCCCTCATAAAGGAGAAAACCTTGAAAGAGTAGAGTCCCGTTCTAGGTTTGCACCAATGTAATCAAAAGAACAAAAACAAAAAAATATATACAGTATATATATATATATATATATATATATATATGTATTAGATGGCATGTGTAGCTGCAGATACACATGCTGTGCATATCCCGCCATCTAGTGTTGGGCTTGGAGTGTTACAAGTTGTTTTTCTTTGAAGAAGTCTTTTCGAGTCACGAGATCGAGGGACTCCTCCCATTTCGGCTCCATTGCGCATGGGTGTCGACTCCATCTTAGATTGTTTTCTTCCTGCCATCGGGTTCGGACGTGTTCCTCTTCACTCCGTGTTTCGGTTCGTAAAGTTACTTAGATATTGGAAAATTCGACGGTATTGTTTGCGTTCGGTATCGGGTTAGTTAACGCAGATCAACACCGAATTTTGAAGAGCTCCGGTGGCCTTTCGGGGTTTCGATTCCCCGGCGGGGCCTGGTCGGCCCGACCACGTGCGTCTACAAGACTAATGGAACGGACCCCATTCCGCTTCTGCCCCGAATGCCACAATAAGTATCCTTACACAGATCAACATTTGGTCTGTAATTTGTGTTTGTCTCCTGAACACAAGGAGGATACCTGTGAGGCCTGTCGAGCGTTTCGGTTGAGGAAAACGCTGCGGGACCGAAGAACAAGAAGGCTTCAAATGGCGTTGGCGCCGTCAGGACACCACGACTTGGAGGAAGAAGAAACCTTCTCCATTGCTGACTCGGACTTGGCCGAAACAGAACAGACGCCGAAAACCGTGAGTAAAACAGCCCCGGCCAAAACTCACGTAAAAATCATCAAAGCCCAGGCAGGCCATGGCTTAACCCCAAAAATCGGTGACCGTCCATCGGCACCGAAAAAGGGCACACGTGTCGAAGTCATCCGACTCCGGTCGAGATACCGGCACAGAACAGACTCGGCCCGAGACACTGGTTCAGAACAATCTAGACATCGAGATACCGGCACCGAGATGAGTCGGCACCGAGAGAAACTCAAAAAAGTGGCTTCCGAGCCGAACAAGACTGTTGAAAAGATTTCGATACCGAAACATCCGGCTTCGGAGCCGAAGACAAGTTCCTACACCGAGGAACAAGGGCTTTCCACACAAATGCAAAGCCATAAATTCGGACAAGAGCTACAAGCAGGGGAGCCAGATTATATACAGAGAATGCTCCGTATCCAAAAGGAGACGGGGAAGATAAGAACTCTCCCTCCTATAAGGATGAAAAGGAAACTTGCTTTCCAAGATAAAGATAAACAACCACAGGCAAAGGTGGCAAAACAAGTAACTTCGCCACCATCCCCACAACGCTCACCGCAACCATCACCAATTGCTAGCCTACCTATGATGCAGTCTCCACCGCACACAGGCATGAGCCAAGATGACCCAGATGCATGGGATCTTTATGATGCGCCTGTGTCAGATAATAGTCCCAACTGTTAACCAGCAAGACCATCACCACCTGAAGACAGTACTGCTTACACACAGGTGGTGTCCAGAGCAGCTGCTTTTCACAACGTGACACTGCACACTGAACCGATTGAAGATTACTTTTTATTTAATACTCTGTTGTCCACACATAGTCAGTACCAGAGTCTTCTGATGTTACCGGGAATGTTGAAACATGCAAAGCAAGTATTTCAAGAACCCGTAAAAGGCAGGGTGGAGAAAAAGTACAAGCCTCCCCCAACAGACACTGTGTACATCACACAGCAACTGACACCTGACTCAGTAGTAGTAGGCGCAGCACGTAAAAGGGCGAATTCACACACCTCCGGAGATGCATCACCACCCGACAAAGAAAGTCGCAAGTTCGACGCAGCGGGGAAAAGAGTGGCAGCACAAGCAGCCAATCAATGGCGCATTGCCAATTCACAGGCTTTGCTGTCAAGATATGACAGAGCCCACTGGGATGAAATGCAGCACTTTAATGAACATCTGCCCAAAGAATTCCAAAAGCGTGCACAACAAGTGGTGGAAGAGGGCCAAAGTATCTTGAATAACCAGATACGATCGGCAATGGACGCAGCAGACACAGCTGCAAGAACTGTAAATACAGTGGCCACAATTCGGAGACACGCATGGCTACGCACCTCAGGATTCAAGCCCGAAATCCAACAGGCTGTGCTTAATATGCCTTTTAATGGACAGCAGTTGTTTGGGCCGGAAGTGGACACAGCTATCGAGAAGCTGAAAAAGGATACAGATACGGCCAAGGCCATGGGCGCGCTCTACTCCCCACAGAGCAGAGGCACTTTTAGGAAGACACAATTTAGAGGGGGGTTTTGGGGCCAAACCACAGAACCCTCAACCTCACAAACCAGGCCCACATACCAGAGCCAGTATCAGAGAGGGAGCTTTCGGGGACATTACAGAGATGGACAGTTCCCTAAAACTAGAGGGAAGTTCCAAAGTCCAAAGACCCCTCAAAACAAACAGTGACTTCAGTGTCACAAATCCCCAACACATAACACCAGTGGGGGGGAGACTAACAGATTTTTACCAAAATTGGGAGGAAATAACAACAGACTCGTGGGTCCTAGCCATTATCCAACATGGTTATTGCATAGAATTCCTACAATTGCCACCAAATGTGCCCCCAAAAACACACGTCCAAACAACACATGGATCTATTACAGCTAGAGGTCCAAGCGTTGTTATAAAAAGATGCAATAGAACTAGTACACAATCATCAGAAAGGAACAGGGGTTTACTCCCTGTACTTTCTCATACCCAAAAAGGACAAAACTCTAAGACCCATATTAGATCTCAGAACACTAAATCTTTACATCAAATCAGATCCCTTTCACATGGTGACACTTCAAGACGTAATCCCCTTGCTCAAACAACAAGACTACATGACAACATTAGATCTCAAAGATGCGTACTTCCATATACCCATACATCCTTCACACAGGAAATACTTAAGGTTTGCAATCCAAGGAGTACATTACCAGTTCAAAGTGTTACCATTCGGGATAACAACAGCACCAAGGGTATTTACAAAATGCCTTGCGGTAGTAGCGGCACATATCAGAAGACAGCACATACACGTATTCCTGTATCTAGACGATTGGTTAATCAAAACCAACACACAAGACCAGTGTTTTCAACACACAAAATACGTCATAGAAACCCTTCACAAACTAGGTTTCTCGCTAAACTACCAAAAAATAAATCTACAGCTGTGTCAAATACAACAGTACTTAGCAGCAATAATCAACACAAAAAAAGGGATTGCCACTCCAAGTCCACAAAGGGTACAAGCATTCCAAAACATAATACAAAGCATGCACCCAAACCAGAAGTATCAGGTAAAATTAGTGATGAAACTACTAGCCATGATGTCCTCATGCATAGCCATTGTCCCAAATGCAAGATTACACATGCGGCCCTTGCAACAGTGTCTAGCAACAAAATGGACACAAGCACAGGGTCAACTACAAGATCTAGTGTTGATAGACCTCCAAACACACACCTTGCTACAATTTTGGAATCCTATAAATTTAAATCAAGGGCGGCCTTTCCAGGACCCAGTGCCTCAATACGTGATCACAACAGATGCTTCCACGGTAGGGTGGGGAGCACACCTCAACCAACACAGCATCCAGGGACAATGGGACACTCAGCAGAAACAACTTCACATAAATCAGCTAGAACTACTAGCAGTGTTTCTAGCGTTGAAAGCATTTTAACCGCTAATAGCCCACAAACACATTCTTGTCAAAACAGACAACATGACAACAATGTATTACTTAAACAAACAGGGAGGCCCACACTCATCACAACTGTGTCTCTTAGCACAGAAAATTTGGCATTGGGCGAATCACAATCCCATTCACCTAATAGGGCAATACATCCCAGGAATTCAAAACCAGTTGGCAGACAGTCTCAGTCGAGATCAACAACAGATCCACGAATGGGAGATTCATCCCCAGATACTACAAACCTACTTCAAAAACTGGGGAACACCGCAAATAGACCTACTCGCAACAAAAGAAAACGCAAAATGGCAAAACTTTGCATCCAGGTACCACAGCCTCACTCAAAGGGCAATGCGTTATGGATGAGTTGGTCACGGATATTTGCTTACGCTTTTCCCCCTCTCCCACTCATTCCGTATCTAGTAAACAAACTGAGTCAAAACAAACTCAATTTAATACTAATAGCACCAACTTGGGCACGACAACCTTGGTACACAACACTACTAGACCTGTCAGTAGTGCCTCATGTCAAACTACCAAACAGACCAGATCTGTTAACTCAACACAAACAGCAGATCAGACACCCGGATCCAGCATCGCTCAATCTAGCAATCTGGCTCCTGAAGTCTTAGAATTCGGACATCTAAACCTCACACAGGAATGTATGGAGGTCATCAAACAGGCTAGAAACCCTACTACAAGACATTGCTACGCAAATAAATGGAAACGATTTGTTTATTACTGTCATAATAATCAAATTCAACCATTACACGCATCCGCTGCACACATTGTAAGCTACTTACTACACTTACAAAAATCTAAGTTAGCTTTTTCATCCATTAAAATACATCTCACAGCAATTTCAGCTTATCTGCGAATTACACATTCAACCTCACTATTTAGGATCCCAGCCATAAAAGCTTTTATGAAGGGTCTAAAAAGGATCATTCCACTGAGAACGCCACCAGTTCCTTCGTGGAACCTCAATATTGTATTAACAAGACTCATGGGTCCACCATTTGAACCCATGCACTCTTGTGAAATGCAATACTTAACTTGGAAAGTAGCCTTCCTAATAGCTATAACATCTCTCAGAAGAGTAAGTGAAATACAATCCTTTACCATACAGGAACCCTTTATACAAATACACAAACCTAAAGTGGTTCTACGTACAAATCCCACATTTTTGCCAAAAGTTATATCACCGTTCCACTTTAACCAAACTGTGGAACTCCCAGTGTTTTTTCCACAACCAGACTCTGTAGCTGAAAGAGCATTACATACATTAGACATAAAAAGAGCTCTAATTTACTACATTGATAGAACCAAACAGTTTCGCAAAACAAAACAATTGTTTGTAGCTTACCAAAAACCTCATACAGGAAATCCAATATCCAAACAAGGCATTGCCAGATGTATAGTGAAATGTATTCAAACCTGTTATCTCAAAGCAAAAAGAGAACTGCCTATAACACCAAAGGCACACTCAACTAGAAAGAAAGGTGCTACCATGGCCTTTCTAGGAAACATTCCAATGACTGAAATATGTAAGGCAGCCACATGGTCTACGCCTCATACGTTTACCAAACACTACTGTGTGGATGTGTTAACAGCACAAGCCACAGTAGGACAAGCAGTACTACGAACTTTGTTCCAAACAACTTCAACTCCTACAGACTGAACCACCGCTTTTGGGGAGATAACTGCTTACTAGTCTATGCAAAGCATGTGTATCTGCACCTACACATGCCATCGAACGGAAAATGTCACTTACCCAGTGTACATCTGTTCGTGGCATGAGACGCTGCAGATTCACATGCGCCCGTCCACCTCCCCGGGAGCCTGTAGCCGTTTGAAGTTGATCTTGAACATTTGTAAATTTGTAAATATATCACCTTAAACCATATTATGTACATACATACTTACTCCATTGCATGGGCACTATTACTATAATACACAACTCCTACCTCACCCTCTGCGGGGAAAATAATCTAAGATGGAGTCGACGCCCATGCCCAATGGAGCCGAAAGGGGAGGAGTCCCTCGATCTTGTGACTCGAAAAAGACATCTTCGAAGAAAAACAACTTGTAACACTCCGAGCCCAACACTAGATGGCGGGATGTGCAAAGCATGTGAATCTGCAGCGTCTCATGCCACAAACAGATGTACACTGGGTAAGTGACATTTTCCATATATATATATATATATATATTTCCTCAATAGTGAACTGTTCATAATGAGGAACATATACATAGCATCATTGGTTCTCAACAATGCCTATTACCAACTCATGGAAAATACCACAAGTGTCTGAGATTCAGCGTATGTGGTTTTTACTACTAATTTCAAGTTCTTTCCTTTGACCAGCGGTCCACATCCAGGATCTTCACCAAATGGCTCCAGTTGCTGTTCATCTTCAATGTCTAGGACGTAAGGTTTACCCCTACCTAGAGGACTGGATGCTCAAAGGTTCATCCATAAGCTCTACAAACATCTTAAGAGCAGCATGTATGAGACTGTTGAGGTCCCTAGATCCCAGCTCAACAAAAGCATTGCTCCATTAGTCTTAGATCTCTTGGAACCATGTAAGATAACAACGCAAATCCTTTTTCTGTTCAAGTAGTTTAGAGATGTCTGCAAAATACGTTTTGCACCCCTGATGCTGATCCTAGATTTTGTGATGGACTTGGTACCAACTGTAAGAATCTGGCCCTTTATATGGTATGTCAATACTGTGCAAAGGGTCCTCAATGACTGGGCAGGGCTTCCCATGCAATCCCAAAGTGCTCTGTTTGAAGTTAGTGTGGTCGAGCAATCTTAACCTTAACACAAAGGAGTGCATGACATCCACAAATACACACAAAAGTCAATAAGTGAGACACACAACTCAAAAGGAAGATCCACACCAATTTATAAAAATAGCCAGTATCTTTATAAATGTTTAAGCGTTAAAGAAAAATCGTTCAGTACATTTTTAATAGGAATTCTTTCACTTTAAAAAGTGGACACAGTGCAATATCTGAGTTCTGCAATGTTATCCTGTGTGAGGGGGTGTTACACCCTCTTTCCGGACAGGCTTTTGTTCTGGGCCTCCAGATCACCCTAGGGGGCCAAAACAGTGTCTCAGGTGTCAGGCTGCCAGAAACCAATCAGCAAGCACACCAGAGGCTGGTAGTTTTCAGGGGGCACCTCTAAGGTGCACTCTGGGTGCATGTATTGGTAAATACAACACTGGCATCAGTGTGGGTTGACCAATATGAGATTTTTGATACCAAACATACCTATTTTCAGTGAAGCCATTATGTTGCTGGGGAACTCGTGTTGACCAGTGTCCATCACATGCATTTATAATGGCTTCCCTGGCCACTTACTATGTCTGAGAATTGACAAAGACATCGCAGGGGCATATCTGGTCCTGCAGATATGCCCTCACATGTAATATAATTCACCCTGCCTTAGGGCTGTCAGGCCTGCTGTGGGGGTGAGTTACATATATTGCATTCAGTGTTAGGGGACATGGCACAAAGGTATGTTTTTTATTGTGGTGTGCGCCAAGACACGCAGCCTCCAATGGCAATCTGTCCTATACTTGGTGAGAGGTCCCTTTGGGTGGCACAATTCATGCTGTAGACCTTAAGGGACCCTCTTTAGCACCTCAGGCCCTAGGTACCAGATGTATCATTTACAAGGGACTTACAGAGGGTGCTGAAGGATTTGTCAGTTGGGGAAATAATTGTACAGTTTAGGGAAAGAGATCTGGCACTGGTACCTGGTTAGCAGGAACCCAGTACACTTTCAGTCAAAATCACATCATTTGCCAGGCTAAAAGTGGGTGGTATTTATGTGAAAAAGAGGCACTTTCCCACACAATTGATTCTTTAGTGGTAGCTGCAGCTAAAAAGAAATACAATGCCTCTAGTTCGACTTTCCTGGATCTGCCTGAAAAGGAAAACAGAAAACAAGATGCTTTCGGGAGGAAGATTTGCCAAAGCATCTAGAATCTTTGTTAAAGCAGTCAGGTGTTTAGCTTTAAGCCTCTACGATCTTTCTCTTTGGGATTCAATGAACGAGTTCATGGAATATCTCCCAAGAGTAAAAGGGGAAAATTTCATCTAAGCAGTCAAAGAAGGGATTTTAACTTATTCCAGTTTTGGAACTTTCGTAGATTCACATGCTTGAATCATTCCCTGTCGTTGAGATGGGAGTCCCCGGTGTATTATAATAGCAATGTAATGATAACTAAAGGGTATAAAGGCCTAAGGCCTGCCACCTTAGTTGCCTATCCTTGTCAATTTGAGAAAAAATACCCAAACCAGGTTTTAGCCAATCAGGCTGCCCTTCCCTCTAGAACACTCCTGTGAGAAGCTCCAATCCCTCAGATTTTCTACTGCACGTTGTGTTAGGGAGTCTCCACTGAGCTCCGCTCAGTCACACCTTTAAAAAATCAATTCTGGTAATGTTTCCTCCTCAAAATATTGCTGTTACCAGTCGAAGGCTTCTAAACCTTTTTTCTGGTCTGCGGTAGACCTAATTTCTGTATCAAGCGTCATGTCTGACAGAGAGGAACGGTCTCTTCAAGAGCCTGCAAGGCATGTGGAAGTAAAGGTTTCGAGGAACCCCACAATGACTGCATATATTGCCTTTATCCAGACCATTCTGCTAAGGATTTTAAGGTATGCAGTACATTTTCTAACAAGAATCTTAAGGACGGGGAGGGCAGGCTGCTCATTTGGCTCCAGAAATTAAAAACTGTGAAAGCTCCTGTTTCTGGTTCTGACAGTAAGGATTTGTCTACATCTTCCAGGAAAATTAAAAAAAGGGGCAGATCACCTCAGTTTTGTCATATGGAGGACCAGCCTAAAAAAGCTTTAAAAAAGACTAAACGTGCCTCTTACAAAGCTCACAGCCCTTCAAGTTCCCCTCACAGGAGGTCTGCATCCTCCCATAGAGATAGAAGAGAACGTTCTGCCTCGTCAGAATGTCGTTAAAAAGATCCTTCTGAACCTTCTGCACCACCTCCAACAACCAAACTTTCTCTGAAGAAGCCATCTGTTAAACTGACGACAACATCGTCACCGAAATCGCCGATGACTACAGCATCGAAGAAGGTGTGTATGGCATCGTCGACGACCTCTACGATAACGACAGTGTATACAGCATGTAGTACTCCAATGTGCACACAACGACGACACCGTCTTCGACGTCCCCATCTGACAGGTCTTCAATGCTAAAAAAAAATAAAATAACCTTCTCCTCACTTCTGTGAACTAATCCGATGCCGAAACCATTGTCGATAATAACTCCCTTTCCGCCGATGACTGCTCCGTTGACGAGAGTCAGTCATTACTGCCAGGACTGTCGACAACACCAGTATCGACGACACCATCGCAGGCGAAGATTGTAGAGAAACCTGGAAAATTGAAACCCCTGATGCCGTTGCACACTTCCCCTAGTAAAGTGTCACCTTTAATTCCTACGTATCTTTTGGAAGAGGATGACTGTGGGGGAAGGGCCATTTGGTATTACCCCCAGTCCTTCTGAACAACACATAAAATGTCAGGAATTAGCCAACGACAACCAATATGATCCTCAATCCTTTTATTCTCCAGAGGACAAGTATTCCTACCAGGAACAAATGTTCCCTATGCCAGGTCTCCTTATTTCAGATTTGCAATTAATGCTGGCGGATTATAGAAAGAGATTTCCAACAGCCGACTCTGAAGACCAGCAGGCATCTATATCTTCATCAGTGCCACCTCCTTCTACACGTGTTAGATCGCGGGTATTGCCATTGGATGTACCCCCACATGCGTCTCTCTCTCTCTGTTCACCACAAGACCCATTAACATCTGATGATAGAGAAGAGGGGGAGTTGCCAGATGGGATGACTATCAATTACCTTCTCCATTTTCGCCTTCCCTAGTCACAGTAGGCTCTCCACCAGGTGACATTGGGGGATTACACAGTTTATTGGAGTGGGCAGCAGAGAGATTTGCACTACCTATGCCTTCAAAGCAGATGGACTGCTTTCTTTATGACTTTAAGGAACCCTTTCAAAAAAGTGTGAGATCGATGCCCATAGTTGACTACAAATGGCATGAGGGTCTGAAGGTAATGAAAAATTCTGCTTCTGTTACTGTGGTCTTGATCCGCTTGAATAAAAAATATAAAGCTGCTAGATGACGCCCCCTAACTGGACATCCAGAGGATTCAAAAGCAGAAACAATCAGGATACTACAGGAAGGGGAAAGGACTTCAGCTGTAGTCATGGACTGTGCAATGGATATTGCTATCACAGCCTTTCGTCAGCTGGCTGGGGGGGGGCAGCTGTTTTAAGAAGGCAGGGCTGGCTTTGTGCTACTTCTTTTATGCCTGAGGTGCAGTACAAAATTCCTGATTGACCTTTCGATGAAGAAGCCCTATTTGGGAAACATATTGATGATGCCTTGCAGGGTATAAAAACTGATATGAACACAGCCAAGACCCTTGGAACCCTGCAGTAAAAAAAAAAAAAGGCATTTCGGGGTGCTAGAGGAAGGGGATATCTGTCCTACATAGGGGCATTTCAACAATCTAAATATCCCTCTTCCTTCTCCACTTACCAATCCTTTCGTCCTCAATATAAACGGAGGCAGCCTCCACAGGCCACATATGTTAGAACCACACAAAGAACAAGAGCAGAACAACAAACAAGAGAAGCAGGACACATGCATTGACTTCTCTCTTACTCCGGCTACTTATACTTCTTCAGATTCAATAGGAGGAGGGAAGAGCTCCTTATATTTTCACAATTAGCAAAAAATCACCTCAGACCAATGAGTATTAAACCTTATTCAATTTGGCCATTCACTGGAGTTCATGCAAATTCTGCCAGCAAGACCACCTCCTCCACGCACTTTAAAACACCTAAATCTTCTCAGAAAGGAAGTCCAGACAATGCTCAAGAAAGAGTTCCTGTTCCGGACAGATACAAGGGGTTTTGGTTGTTTCTTCCTCATCCCGAAGAAATGGAAAGATTGACGTCCAAACTTGGACCTCAGGGACCTGAACACTTACCTCAAAAAGCAGTCATTCTGTATGATTACTTTATATGTCCACCCTTGATCTTCAGTATGCATATTTCCATATTCCTATACATCAATCACACAGAAGATTCCTCGATTTGTAGTAGCCGGAAAGCATTTCCAGTTCAAAGTTCCTCCTTTCGGCTTGAAATCAGCCTCCAGAATTTTCACCAAATTCCTCAGAAGAACAAACATCAAGTCTTTCCGTATCTAGAAGACTGGCTCATCAAGGCCAAATCCAGGTCGCAGGCTCAGAGAGCGACAGAGACGTGTGCAGAGCTGTTTGGAAAACTAGGCCTAACTATCAATCACAGCAAATCAGCTTTCCAGCCCCTGTAAAGAAGGACCTTTCTGGGTGTAGTTCTAGACACATCCAACAGCAAAGCAGTTCCTACAAAAGGGAGACAGAGAAAAATAATGTCCTTAGCCTGACTGGTTCAAAGAAGAAAGTCTGTTTTAGTTTGCCTCTTCAAGTTACTACTAGGAATGATGTCTTCCTGTATCTCACTTGTGCCTTTGGGTCGTCCCGTTCAAGAGCAACTAGACAACCAGTGGACGCAATCCAGGGGGTCTTTCAATGATGTAATCAAAATTTAAAAATCCATGAGAACGCACCTATCTCGGTGGACCCAGGAATACAGGTGGACCTCTCTTGCCTTCCTCAGCCAACCCTATGGGTGATCACAACAGATGCATCCCTAGAAGGTTGTGGGAGCCATCCTTCAGGATTTACGAGTCCGAGGTAGGTGGGAATCGCATCAAAAAGCTTTCTATATCAATCACCTCGAACTGAAAGCAGTTCGACTAGCGCTTCAAGCTTTTCTACCAAAGATGAGAAATTCGTTGGTACTCATAAATACGGACAACTCCACAACAGTGCATTATATCAACAAACAGCGGGGAACCAGATCTCTGCTCTCATCTCAAGAATATCAACGTATCTGGAACTGTTCCACCCTTCAGGGAGTGCATCTTCGGGCAGAGCATGTACCGGGAACTCTGAATTTCATTGCACACTCTCTCAGCAGGCTGACAACATCCAACCACAAATGGGAATTAAAGTAAAGAGTGCTAGATCACATTTTCAATCAATGGGGCAAGCCAAACCTTGATCTTTTTGCCACTCTCCGGAATGCAAAATGTCAATTTTATACAAGTCAGGATCACCATCCGGCCTCTTGGGGGGAATGAGTTTTCAATGGCATGTTCAGCTATTTTTGCTTACGCTTTTCTTCCCATTCCCATCATTCTGAGAGTCCTAGCCAAGATCAAGAACGAACACTGTAAAATTCTTCTAATTGCCCCAGCATGACCTCAACAGTATTGTTATACTGACGTACTTCTCCTTTCAGCGAACGGCGGCATCCCTCTGCCAGTAATACCGCGCCTACTAACAATGAGCAACGGTTAAGTTCTCCACCCGGACCCAGCATCCCTTCATTTCACTGCCTGGCCTCTGATCACCATGAATTCGAACTTTCCTTCCAACTGATGAGTCATTGTTTCCAGAGCTGCAGTTGATAGTACCAATAGATCTTACCGCCTAAAATGGAAATAAGCTTGTTTGCATCATTTGCAAAATCGAGTGCACACGTTCTTATGATTGCCAGAGCAGGTGCTACCTTATCTCCTCCATTTAGCCAGAGAAGGTTTGGTGAATGCTTCAATTAGAGTCCACTTAGCTGCAATTTCCAGTTATAGGCGATCTGAGAACTCGCCGTCTTTGTGGTCGACAAGAATTATCAAGCCGTTTCCTAAAGGACTTTTTTGTTCTTACCCACCAGTCAGACCACCACTGCCGACCTGGTAGCTTAACTAAATTGTTTCCCAATTAATGAAACATCCATTTGAGCCTCTTCACAGGGCGGACTTAAAATTCTTGTCACGGAGGGACACACTTCTTCTTGCCCTGTCCTCAGCTAGAAGGGTTAGTGAAATACAAGCCTTCACTATTTAAGATCCTTTCTTGCAGTTTAAAGATAATGTAGTAGTCCTTTGAACTAATCCAAAATTCATACCAAAAGTTCCTTTCGACTTCCACGTTAATCAGCCAGTTGTGTTAAAGTCGTATTTTACAAATCCTTCAACGCCAGCGGAAAAGGCTCTTCATTCCTTGAACGTCAAAAGATTACTCAAATTTTATGTGGAAAAGACGAGAAGTTTTAGAAAAACAAATCAATTATTTGTGGCATTCAGTGCCCCTAGGTAAGGGCAACCGATTTCTAAACAAGTAATTGCTAGATGGATATCTAATGCAATTGATTATTGTCATAAAGCTGCAGGGAAGCCCTTGCACAGACAAAACATGCACATTCCACAAGGGCTGTTGCAGCATCCACAGCGCTCTTCGCTGGTGTGCCCATACATGACATTTGGAGAGCGGCCACATGGAAGTGGACGCACACTTTGGCGAAGCACTATTGCTTGGAGGAATTGTCACAATGCGATTTAGCAGTGGGGCGAGCGGTGCTGTGTCATTTGTTTCAGTAACGGTGAGCTGTGCTATTCTTTTTTTTCCACACCTCCTATCCAGTATAAAGTTCATCACATTGTATGATAATGTTTCTTTCCTTCAAAATACACTGGTTGTTGTTTAGCACTGTGTAATAATACTTTTTTTTATAGCAATTCATCATTTAAAGCTTTCTTTTCTATTCATGTGTAAGGAAATGCCTCCTTGGCATGGTTACCCCTGACTTTTTGCCTTTGCTGATGCTAAGTTTTGATTTGAAAGTGTGCTGAAGCCTGCTAACCAGGCCCCAGCACCAGTGTTCTTTCCCTAACCTGTACTTTTGTTTTCACAATTGGCACACCCTGGCATCCAGGTAAGTCCCTTGTAACTGGTATCCCTGGTACCAAGGTCCCTGATGCCAGGGAAGGTCTCTAAGGGCTGCAGCATGTCTTATGCCACCATGGGGACCCCTCACTCAGCACAGACACTGCTTGCCAGCTTGTGTGTGCTGGTGAGGACAAAACGAGTAAGTCAACATGGCACTCCCCTCCGGGTACCATGCCAACCTCACACTGCCTATGCAGTATAGGTAAGTCACCCCTCTAGCAGGCCTTACAGCCCTAAGTCAGGGTGCACTATACCATAGGTGAGGGCACCAGTGCATGAACACTGTGCCCCTACAGTGTCTAAGCAAAACCTTAGACATTGTAAGTGCAGGGTAGCCATAAAAGTATATGGTCTGGGAGTCTGTCAAACACGAACTCCACAGCACCATAATGGCTACACTGAAAGCTGGGAAGTTTGGTATCAAACTTCTCAGCACAATAAATGCACACTGATCCCAGTGTACATTTTATTGTAACATACACCCCAGAGGGCAACTTAGAGGTGCCCCCTGAAACCTTAACCAACTACCCGTGTAGGCTGACTGGTTTTAGCAGCCTGCCACACTCGAGACATGTTGCTGGCCACATGGGGAGAGTGCCTTTGTCACTCTGTGGCTAGTAACAAAGCCTGTACTGGGTGAAGGTGCTTCACACCTCCCCCTGCAGGAACTGTAACACCTGGCGGTGAGCCTCAAAGGCTCACACCCTTTGTTACAGCACCACAGGGCACTCCAGCTAGTGGAGTTGCCCGCCCCCTTCGGCCATGGCCCCACTTTTGGCGGCAAGGCTGGAGGAGATAATGAGAATAACAAGGAGGAGTCACTGGCCAGTCAGGACAGCCCCTAAGGTGTCCTGAGCTGAGGTGACTCTGACTTTTAGAAATCCTCCATCTTGCAGATGGAGGATTCCCCCAATAGGGATAGGAATGTGACCCCCTCCCCTTGGGAGGAGGCACAAAGAGGGTGTACCCACCCTCAGGGCTAGTAGCCATTGGCTACTAACCCCCCAACCCTAAACACGCCCTTAAATTTAGTATTTAAGGGCTCCCCTGAACCTAGGAACTCAGATTCCTGCAACCTAAGAAGAAGAGGACTGCTAAGCTGAAAAACCCTGTAGAGAAGACAGAGACACCAACTGCTTTGGCCCCTGCTCTACCGGCCTGTCTCCCCCCTTCTAAAGACACTGCTCCAGCGACCTCTGAATCCTCAGAGGACTGCCCAGCTCTAGAAGGACCAAGAACTCCCGAGGAGAGCGGCCCTGTTCACCAAAGACTGCAACTTTGAAACAACTTGCGTTTCCCGCCGGAAACGTGAGACTTGACACTCTGCACCCGACGCCCCCGGCTCGACTTGTGGAGAAAAATCACTTCAGGGAGGACTCCCCGGCCAGAGTTGCCCCCCCCCGAACTCCCACAGCGACGCCTGCAGAGGGAATCCCGAGGCTCCCCCTGACCGCGACTGCCTGCTCTCAGATCCCGACGCCTGGTAAAGACTCTGCACCTGAACCCCCCCGGACCTGAAGGATCCGAACTCCAGTGCAGGAGTGACCCCCAGGAGGCCCTCTCCCTTGCCCAGGTGGGGGCTACCCCGAGGAGCCCCCCCCCCCTTGCCTGCCTGCATCACTGAAGAGACCCCTTGGTCTCCCATTGATTTCCATTAGAAACCCGACGTGTGTTTGCACACTGCACCCGGCCGCCCCCGTGCTGCTGAGGGTGTACTTTCTGTGCTAACTTGTGTGTCCCCCGGTGCCCTACAAAACCCCCCTGGTCTGCCCTCCGAAGACGCGGGTACTTACCTGCTGGCAGACTGGAACCGGGGCACCCCCTTCTCCATTGAAGCCTATGCGTTTTGGGCCCCACTTTGAACTCTGCACCTGACCGGCCCTGAGCTGCTGGTGTGGTAACTTTGGGGTTGCTCGGAACCCCCAACGGTGGGCTACCTTGGACCCAAACATGAACCCCGTAGGTGGTTTAGTTACCTGCAAAAACTAACTTACTCCCCCTAGGAACTGTTGAAAATTGCACTGTCTAGTTTTAAAATAGTTATATGTGATTTATTTGAAAACTGTGTATGCTATTTTGATTATTCAAAGTTCCTAAAGTACCTACCTGCAATACCTTTCATTTAAAGTATTACATGTAAAATTTGAACCTGTGGTTCTTAAAATAAACTAAGAAAATATATTTTTCTGTACAAAAACCTATTGGCCTGGAATTGTCTCCGAGTGTGTGTTCCTCATTTATTGCCTTTGTGTGTACAACAAATGCTTAACACTACTCCTTTGATAAGCCTGCTGCTCGACCACACTACCACAAAATAGAGCATTAGTATTATCTCTTTTTGCCACTATCTTACCTCTAAGGGGAACCCTTGGACTCTGTGCATACTATTCCTTACTTTGAAATAGTGCATAGAGAGCCAACTTCCTACATCATGGTATTGCATATCAATTGATATAAAAGTGTTCATCATGCAATGTTCCTTCACTACTACTTGCTATTCTGATTCAAGCATGTGAATTTATGAAAGTTCCAATACTGGAGTAAGAACGTTAGTTATTTACATGTAACTGTAGTTCTCCAGTATTGGAATCTTTCATAGATTCACGTGACCCTCCCTCCTCCTCTGAGAAGCTCACCATTTAAAGGTTATATACCTCTGGTACTTCAGCACTCATGCTGTGGGAAAATCTAAGGGACTGGAGCTTCTCACAGGAGTATTCTAGAGGAAAGGGCAGCCTGATTGGCTGAAACCTGTTTTTTTTTTTTTTATTTTTTTTTTATTATAAAATTGACCAGGATAGACTACTAAGGTGGCAGGTCTTAGGCCTTTATACTCTCTAGTTATCATTACATTGCTATTATAATACACCGGGGAATCTCATCTCGACAATGGGGAATGCTTCAAGCATGTGAATCTATGAAAGATCCTAAGACTGGGGAACTACAGTTACAGGTAAGTAACTAATTTTCATATAACAGCTGATTAGGTGTAGCATGGAATGCTGTAGATGTAGCTGTTGTGAATGTTTGTCATGGAGACTACGTGAAATGTTCTTCGCTCAGATAGACATCTTTGTGTTTACAAGCTCACCAAAAAAATGCTGCAGTTACTGTAGGAAGTTGGCTCTGTATGTGCTATTTCAAAGTAAGGAATAGCATGCACAGAGTCCAAGGGTTCCCCTTAGAGGTAAAATAGTGGTAAAAATAGATAATACTAATGCTCTATTTTGTGGTAGTGTGGTCGAGCAGTAGGCTTATCCAAGGAGTAGTGTTAAGCATTTGTTGTACATACCCATAGGCAATAAATGAGGTACACACACTCAGAGACAAATCCAGCCAATAGGTTTTTGTATAGAAAAATATCTTTTCTTAGTTTATTTTAAGAACCACAGGTTCAAATTCTACATGTAATATCTCATTCGAAAGGTATTGCAGGTAAGTACTTTAGGAACTTTAAATCATAAAAATTGCATGTATACTTTTCAAGTTATTGACAAATAGCTGTTTTAAAAGTGGACACTTAGTGCAATTTTCACAGTTCCTAGGGGAGGTAAGTTTTTGTTAGTTTTACCAGGTAAGTAAGACACTTACAAGGTTCAGTTCTTGGTCCAAGGTAGCCCACCGTTGGGGGTTCAGAGCAACCCCAAAGTCACCACACCAGCAGCTCAGGGCCGGTCAGGTGCAGAGTTCAAAGTGGTGCCCAAAACACATAGGCTAGAATGGAGAGAAGGGGGTGCCCCGGTTCCGGTCTGCTTGCAGGTAAGTACCCGCGTCTTCGGAGGGCAGACCAGGGGGGTTTTGTAGGGCACCGGGGGGGACACAAGCCTACACAGAAATTTCACCCTCAGCAGCACGGGGGCGGCCGGGTGCAGTGTAGAAACAAGCGTCGGGTTCGCAATGTTAGTCTATGAGAGATCTCGGGATCTCTTCAGCGCTGCAGGCAGGCAAGGGGGGGGTTCCTCGGGGAAACCTCCACTTGGGCAAGGGAGAGGGACTCCTGGGGGTCACTTCTCCAGTGAAAGTCCGGTCCTTCAGGTCCTGGGGGCTGCGGGTGCAGGGTCTCTCCCAGGCGTCGGGACTTAGGATTCAAAGAGTCGCGGTCAGGGGAAGCCTCGGGATTCCCTCTGCAGGCGGCGCTGTGGGGGCTCAGGGGGGACAGGTTTTGGTACTCACAGTATCAGAGTAGTCCTGGGGTCCCTCCTGAGGTGTTGGATCGCCACCAGCCGAGTCGGGGTCGCCGGGTGCAGTGTTGCAAGTCTCACGCTTCTTGCGGGGAGCTTGCAGGGTTCTTTCAAGGCTGCTGGAAACAAAGTTGCAGCTTTTCTTGGAGCAGGTCCGCTGTCCTCGGGAGTTTCTTGTCTTTTCGAAGCAGGGGCAGTCCTCAGAGGATGTCGAGGTCGCTGGTCCCTTTGGAAGGCGTCGCTGGAGCAGGATCTTTGGAAGGCAGGAGACAGGCCGGTGAGTTTCTGGAGCCAAGGCAGTTGTCGTCTTCTGGTCTTCCTCTGCAGGGGTTTTCAGCTAGGCAGTCCTTCTTCTTGTAGTTTGCAGGAATCTAATTTTCTAGGGTTCAGGGTAGCCCTTAAATACTAAATTTAAGGGCGTGTTTAGGTCTGGGGGGTTAGTAGCCAATGGCTACTAGCCCTGAGGGTGGGTACACCCTCTTTGTGCCTCCTCCCAAGGGGAGGGGGTCACAATCCTAACCCTATTGGGGGAATCCTCCATCTGCAAGATGGAGGATTTCTAAAAGTTAGAGTCACTTCAGCTCAGGACACCTTAGGGGCTGTCCTGACTGGCCAGTGACTCCTCCTTGTTGCTTTCTTTGTTCCCTCCAGCCTTGCCGCCAAAAGTGGGGGCTGTGGCCGGAGGGGGCGGGCAACTCCACTAAGCTGGAGTGCCCTGCTGGGCTGTGACAAAGGGGTGAGCCTTTTGAGGCTCACCGCCAGGTGTCACAGCTCCTGCCTGGGGGAGGTGTTAGCATCTCCACCCAGTGCAGGCTTTGTTACTGGCCTCAGAGTGACAAAGGCACTCTCCCCATGGGGCCAGCAACATGTCTCTGGTGTGGCAGGCTGCTGGAACTAGTCAGCCTACACAGACAGTCGGTTAAGTTTCAGGGGGCACCTCTAAGGTGCCCTCTGTGGTGTATTTTACAATAAAATGTACACTGGCATCAGTGTGCATTTATTGTGTTGAGAAGTTTGATACCAAACTTCCCAGTTTTCAGTGTAGCCATTATGGTGCTGTGGAGTTCGTGTTTGACAGACTCCCAGACCATATACTCTTATGGCTACCCTGCACTTACAATGTCTAAGGTTTTGTTTAGACACTGTAGGGGTACCATGCTCATGCACTGGTACCCTCACCTATGGTATAGTGCACCCTGCCTTAGGGCTGTAAGGCCTGCTAGAGGGGTGTCTTACCTATACTGCATAGGCAGTGAGAGGCTGGCATGGCACCCTGAGGGGAGTGCCATGTCGACTTACTCGTTTTGTCCTCACTAGCACACACAAGCTGGCAAGCAGTGTGTCTGTGCTGAGTGAGAGGTCTCCATGGTGGCATAAGACATGCTGCAGCCCTTAGAGACCTTCCTTGGCATCAGGGCCCTTGGTACCAGAAGTACCAGTTACAAGGGACTTATCTGGATGCCAGGGTCTGCCAATTGTGGATACAAAAGTACAGGTTAGGGAAAGAACACTGGTGCTGGGGCCTGGTTAGCAGGCCTCAGCACACTTTCAATTGTAAACATAGCATCAGCAAAGGCAAAAAGTCAGGGGGCAACCATGCCAAGGAGGCATTTCCTTACAGTTACTATTTTAGGTGATCTTTTTTTTTTTGTTTGGAGGGCTTTGCATACTCTTGATGTTAAAAAGGCATCATAATATTATCTGGGAAAAAAAACTATAGAGTTATGAGGGGTCAAGTAACCATCAGTTATGATGCTCTTTGGATTGGTTTAGCATTTTCTAAACAGCCCACAGACCATAGTCAGGTGAATAGGTTCTTGCCTTGTCACTTATTTGAAAGCTATAGGTTCTTATCTGGTGAGCCTAGGGCTCACTCTGCTAGGGAAAAGGACCGTATTACAGCTCTAATAAGGAATATACACATTCCTGACCTTTGTAAGGCTGCCACTTGGAGATCGTTCTATATTGTTGCTAAGCATTATTATATGACCTCTGACTCCAGGATAGATAGTTTGGTGGGTCAGGCTTCTTATTATAGCCTATTTACCTAAAGGTTCGGTTCAGTGGTCTGATCACACTTTAAAGGTTGGATCAACTTGCTACTCTGTTCTGCCTTTTGTTGCTATTGGAGGGATTATCATGGTGAAGAAGGAAAACGTACCTACTTGTAAATTGTAATCCTAGGTTCGATGGCATATGTTGCTGCAGATACACATGTTTGGCACAGTCCGCTGCCTGGTGTTGGGCTCGGAGTATTACAAGTTGTTTTTCTTCGAAGAAGTCTTTTTGGTCACGGGACCGAAGGACTCCTCCCTCTTTGGCTCCATTGCGCATGGGCGTCGACTCCATCTTAGATTGTTTTTTTCCGCTGTCGGGTTCGGACGTATTCCTTTTCGCTCCGTGTTTCGGTTCGGAAAGTTAGTCAGAATCTCGGAAGAAAGCGTCGGTATTGTTCCGTTCGGTATCGGGATAGTTAGGTACATCGACACCGATCATCGGAAGACTTTGGGGCAGTTTCGATCCCCCATCGGGGCCTGGTCGGCCCGACCGCGTGCGACATCGAAGCCGATGGAACGGACCCCGTTTCGTTTCTGCCCAAAATGTCACAGTAAGTATCCTTATACAGATCAGCACCTGGTCTGTAACTTGTGCTTGTCCCCCGAGCACAAGGAGGATACCTGTGAAGCCTGTCGAGCCTTCCGGTCCAGAAAAACACTCCGGGACCGAAGAGCCAGGCGTCACCAAATGGCGTCCACGTCGACAAAACAACGTTTCGACGACGAAGAGGAAACATTCTCGGTTCCGGAATCAGAATCCGGAGACTCCGACGTCGAACAACAGCAACAAACTGTGAGTAAGACGTCGAAAAGTAAATCCATCGACAAACCGAAAGCCCAGGGGACGCCACTGCCAACAGGCCATGGCTCGACCCATAAATCAGGCGACCCGTCGAAGGGGCCGAAAAAGGGCACGCCCATAGCGAAGACACCCGACTCCGGTCGAGGGACCGCCATGGAGCAACCTCGGAGCCGAGAAAGCGGCTCCGAGAGACAAAAACAAGATACCGGCACCGAAAAACATCGGCACC
Organism: Pleurodeles waltl; assembly: GCF_031143425.1. Lineage (NCBI taxonomy): Eukaryota > Metazoa > Chordata > Amphibia > Caudata > Salamandridae > Pleurodeles > Pleurodeles waltl. Next base: position 1,608,326,349 of record NC_090445.1, read on the forward strand.
GAGAATCCATGCCGAAAGGAACAAAAATTCTGTCGGTGCCGAAACCGAAAAAAGATTCTCTCTCGGCGCCGAAAAATACCACACCTTCATCCTACTCAGAGGAACAAGGACTAAGTGGCCAAATGCACAAATTTGGACAAGAGCTCCAAAGTGTAGAATCGGACTACACACAAAAGAGACTGTGCATCCAGCAAGATACAGGGAAGATATCAACCCTTCCCCCAATCATGAGGAAAAGAAGGATCGGACTTCCAAAGGATGACACACAACCACAAGCCAAAGTGGTTAAAAAAGTCACGCCTCCGCCCTCTCCTCCACAGGCATCGCCGGCACAAACACCGCCACAAATGCACTCACCAGCGCAAACTACCATAAGTCATGACGATCAGGATCAAGACGCTTGGGACCTGTATGACACCCCAGTGCCGGACAATGATCCCGAGTCATACCCCACAAAGCCGTCACCGCCAGAGGACAGTACCTCATACTCGCAACTGGTGGCTAGGGCTGCAGACTTCCACAATGTCCAACTGCATTCCGATCCTATAGAGGATGACTTCTTGTTTAACACCCTCTCGGCTACACATAGCCAATATCAATGTCTCCCAATGCTACCAGGGATGTTACGGCACGCAAAACAAATTTTTGAGGAGCCCGTAAAATCAAGAGCCATCACCCCAAGGGTGGATAAGAAATACAAACCACCACCCACAGACCCAGTGTTTATTACTTCGCAGTTACCACCCGACTCTGTGGTAGTAGGGGCAGCTCGCAAAAGAGCAAATTCACATACATCTGGCGACGCCCCACCTCCGGACAAAGAAAGCCGAAAATTTGACGCGGCAGGGAAAAGAGTGGCGTCACAGGCAGCCAACCAGTGGCGCATCGCAAATTCACAAGCGCTGCTGGCCAGATATGACCGCGCACACTGGGACGAGATGCAACTTCTCGTAGACCATCTTCCCCAGGAATACCAAAAAAGGGCGCAGCAAATAGTGGAAGAGGGACAAACGATCTCAAACAATCAAATCCGCTCTTCACTAGACGCAGCCGATACTGCAGCAAGAACAGTCAACACTGCTGTCACCATAAGGAGACACGCTTGGCTACGCACTTCAGGCTTCAAACCTGAAATCCAGCAGGCTGTCCTTAATATGCCCTTCAACGAGAAACAACTTTTTGGCTCGGAAGTGGATACAGCCATTGAAAAACTTAAAAAGGACACAGACACGGCCAAAGCCATGGGCGCACTCTACTCCCCGCAGAGCAGAGGCTCTTTCAGAAAAACTCCATTTAGAGGGGGGTTTCGTGGCCAACCCACAGACACCACCAGCCAACAATCAAGAACCACACCATATCAGGGTTCCTTCCAAAGGGGAGGTTTCAGGGGATATCGGGGGGGTCAATTCCCAAGGAGTAGGGGAAGATTCCAGACTCCAAAAACACCTCCACCTAAACAGTGACTTTCAAGTCACGCAACCCCTTCACTCAACACCAGTGGGGGGAAGACTAAGCCAATTCTACCAATCTTGGCAACAGATTACAACAGACAATTGGGTATTAGCAATAATCCAACATGGCTATTGCATAGAATTCCACAACTTCCCACCGAACATCCCCCCAAAACACGCAAAATGTCACAACATCATTTAGAACTTTTAGGACTAGAAGTTCAAGCACTACTGCAAAAGGATGCAATAGAATTAGTACCAGTACAACAAAAAAACACAGGAGTTTACTCCCTGTACTTTCTAATTCCAAAAAGAGACGAAACATTGAGACCAATATTAGATCTCAGGACACTAAATACCTACATCATATCGGACCATTTTCACATGGTCACACTACAAGACATCATTCCACTGCTCAAACAGCAAGATTACATGACCACATTAGACCTAAAGGATGCGTACTTTCATATACCAATACACCCTTCTCACAGAAAGTACCTACGGTTTGTATTCAAAGGAATACATTACCAATTCAAGGTGTTGCCATTCGGAATAACAACTGCACCAAGAGTGTTCACAAAATGTCTAGCAGTAGTAGCAGCACACATCAGGAGACAACAGATACATGTGTTCCCTTACCTAGACGACTGGCTAATCAAAACCAACACAATAAAAAAATGCGCAAACGACACCACCTTTGTCATACAAACCCTTCACAAACTGGGGTTTTCCATCAACTACACAAAATCACACCTAGAACCGTGTCAAACACAACAATATCTAGGAGCAACCATCAACACATCAAAAGGAATTGCCACTCCAAGTCCACAAAGAGTGCAGGCATTCCACAAGCTAATAAGTACTATGTTTCCAAACCAAAAGATACAAGCAAAATTTGCGCTAAAACTTCTAGGCATGATGTCATCATGCATAGCCATTGTCCCAAACGCAAGACTACACATGCGACCCTTACAACAGTGTCTAGCATCACAATGGTCACAGGCACAGGGTCAACTTCAAAATCTGGTGTTGGTAGACCGCCAAACATACCTCTCGCTTCTATGGTGGAACAGCAAAAATTTAAACAAAGGGCGGACATTTCAGGACCCAGTGCCTCAATACGTTATAACAACAGATGCTTCCATGACAGGGTGGGGAGCACACCTCAATCACCACAGCATTCAAGGCCAATGGGATATACACGAAACAAAATTTCATATCAATTACCTAGAACTGTTGGCAGTATTTCTAGCGTTAAAAGCCTTCCAACCCATAATAACACACAAATACATTCTTGTCAAAACAGACAACATGACAACAATGTATTATCTAAACAAACAAGGAGGAACACACTCAACACAATTGTGCCTCCTAACACAAAAAATTTGGCAGTGGGCGATTCACAACAACATTCGCCTAATAGCACAATTTATTCCAGGAATACAAAACCAACTAGCAGACAACCTTTCGCGAGACCACCAACAAGTCCACGAATGGGAAATTCACCCCCAAGTTCTGAACAAGTACTTTCAAATTTGGGGAACACCCCAGATAGATTTGTTCGCAACAAGAGAAAACTCAAAATGCCAAAACTTCGCATCCAGGTACCCACACCGCGAATCACAAGGCAATGCTCTATGGATGAATTGGTCAGGGATATTTGCGTACGCTTTTCCCCCTCTCCCTCTCCTTCCATATCTAGTAAACAAGTTAAGTCAAAACCAACTCAAACTCATACTGATAGCACCCACATGGGCAAGACAACCTTGGTATACAACTCTACTAGACCTTTCACTAGTACCGCATGTCAAACTACCCAACAGGCCAGATCTGTTAACACAACACAAACAACAGATCAGACATCCAAACCCAGCATCATTGAATCTGGCAATTTGGCTCCTGAGATCCTAGAATTCGGACACTTGGACCTCACACAAGAATGCATGGAGGTCATAAAACAAGCTAGAAAACCTTCCACTAGACACTGCTATGCATCTAAGTGGAAAAGATTTGTTTACTACTGCCATGCCAATCAAATACAACCAGTACATGCCTCTACTAAAGACATAGTAGGATACTTACTACATTTGCAAAAAGCAAATCTCGCTTTTTCATCTATAAAAATACACCTCGCAGCTATATCTGCTTACCTACAAACTACTCATTCATCCTCTCTATTTAGAATACCAGTTATTAAAGCATTCATGGAAGGGCTAAAAAGAATTATACCACCAAGAACACCACCAGTTCCTTCATGGAATCTTAACATCGTCTTAACAAGACTCATGGGTCCCCCTTTCGAACCCATGCATTCCTGTGAAATGCAATATCTAACCTGGAAGGTCGCATTTCTCATTGCAATCACATCCCTCAGAAGAGTAAGTGAAATACAGGCATTTACCATACAAGAACCATTTATTCAAATACACAACAATAAAATAGTTCTAAGAACAAATCCAAAATTTCTGCCAAAAGTAATCTCACCATTCCATTTAAATCAAACAGTAGAATTGCCAGTGTTCTTCCCACAACCAAATTCTGTGGCTGAAAGGGCACTACATACATTAGACATCAAAAGAGCACTAATGTATTACATTGACAGAACAAAGCTAATCAGGAAAACAAAACAACTGTTCATAGCTTTTCAAAAACCACACATAGGAAATCCAATCTCTAAACAAGGCATTGCTAGATGGATAGTCAGATGCATTCAAACATGCTATCTTAAAGCCAAAAGAGAATTGCCTATTACACCAAAGGCACACTCAACCAGAAAGAAAGGTGCTACAATGGCCTTTCTAGGAAACATTCCTATGAGCGAAATATGTAAGGCTGCAACCTGGTCTACGCCTCATACGTTTACTAAACACTACTGTGTAGACGTACTAAATGCACAACAAGCTACAGTGGGCCAAGCTGTACTAAGAACATTATTCCAAACTACTTCAACTCCTACAGGCTAAACCACCGCTTTTAGGGGAGGTAACTGCTTTCTCCAGTATTGGATCTTTCATAGATTCACATGCTTGAATCATCCCCGTCGTCGAGGTGGGAGCCTCACGGTAAATTTAAATATATAAAAAGCAGTAAGTCAGTAAAAATAAAACCAGTAGGCCCAAGTAGGCCTCATAAGGTATTTTACAGTCTATCCACTTTGTTTTGTGAAAAGACCCAAACTTGAGTATCAACCAATCAGGATTCAGCCCCTCCCAAACACTCCCAACAGAGGCTGAATTCCCTCAGATTTTCTACCGCACGTCGTGTGAAGGGAGTCTCCCTGAGCTCTGCTCAGTTTTTTTCCTATTTTCTGACTGAAGATTGTTTTTTCTCTCAGGAAACTAGTTACAACTTTACTATGTCTGAAAAGGCAAAGAAGGGTCTGTTCAGAGACTGTGACAACTGTGGGAAGAAGAGACTACATATTGATGACCCCCACAAGAAGTGTATTTACTGCCTTCATCCAGACCATAAGGTGAGAGACTGCAAAATCTGTCGCACCTTTAGTCAAAAAACCCTCAAAGACCGAGAGGGTAGACTTCTCTTATGGCTGCAAAAACAAAAAGCCTTAGAGCATCCTTCATCAGACAGCGAAGAGTCACCACAAACTTCTCGCCCTCAGAAGAGAACAGGTGAGAGAGAGAGAGGTGCGGATGAACCACCAAGAAAAATACACAAAAAGACTAAACAAGTCTTAACTGAAGAGGCAGTTAAACATGGACCAAAAAAGGTTCATTCAGAACCTACTACGCCGTTACACCGAAAAAGCACCTCAAAGAAACCATCCCTGTCTCTGTCACCACAAAAAGAGTCAGAAAAACTCTTTTTGGTGAAAAAACAACCGTCGACGACCGCCCCGTCGACGACAGTGTCGACGGTAACAGCGACCACGGTATCGTCGACGTTCACAACACCAACCTCACCAATGATTATGACGTCGTCACCTTTGTCATCGACGACGATTATTACTGCAAAAATCTTCAAAAGAGCTTCGTCGGCAAACACATCGTCGACAGCGGAGGCTTCCTGGGTTCACAAATCATCCAGGGCACTCCCATCTACGCAAACTACGTCGGCAAAGCGACCGTCGTCGCTAAAATACCCGTCGACGAAGGGACCGTCGACTAAGGAAAAGACGCAGTCATGGACGGAAGCGTCGACGAGAGACCCGTCGACGAGAGACCCGTCGACGACAGTACAGTTGACGACAGTACCGTCGACGAGGGAGCCGTCGACGAGGGAGCCGTCGACGAGGGAGCCGTCGACGAGGGAACCGTCGACGATGGATCCGACGATTACCACAGCATTAACAGTTTACAAACCTTTGGACATTTCACCAGCTCATTCCTCATACCATCATGAGGACTCCACCAGATTCTTACCCCTTTCCCTTATTAATATAGGAGACAAGCCATCTGACATTTTGCCGATGCATACATCACCAAGTAAGGTGCTGCCATACCCACCGCAACATCTTTTAGACGATGAGGATGATGACGTTCAAGGCATGTTTGGGGCAGCTAGTAGCCCGTCCCAACTAAATGTCAAATGTCAAGAGTTTGATGAAGAAGAGGATCAACATTACCAGCATAGTTATGCTTCAACATCTTATCCACAGACAAACCAACCATCGCCTCTAGCTATGCCTAGCACATTAGTGACAGATTTACAACATATGTTGAAGGACTACTATAAAAGGTTCCCACCGTCAACTCAGTCCACGCCACCTAGACCTCAGAGTTACCAGCAAGCTCAAACTACTAATGTTTCCGAAACGCCTCAGGCTAGTAGACCTGTAACTAGCCAAGCTCCGGAAGCTTACCTCTCGTCGGACGACGAAAGGGAAGAGGGCGAGTTAGCAGATTCAGCTGCTAGTGAATGGGACGACTATCTCGTTCCCACACCATCTCCACCTCCAGCAGCTCCAGTGGATTCTCCTCCAGAAGACATAGGAGGTTTCCATAATATCATAGAGAGAGCGGCGAAACGTTTTGGCCTGGAAATTGTTTCCCATGAAACTGAGTGTTTTTTGTATGACTTTAAAGAGCCATCAAAGAGATCTGTAAGAGCCATACCTATTGTGGATTTTTTGTGGCAGGAGGGTTTGAAGGCAATGAAAAACCCGGCAACAGTGCCTTCACAAATGCCAAGGCTAGAGAAAAAATACAAGGCCCCAGATGATTCTCCGGCCTGTTTAGTCTCACAACCGAAACCTGACTCGGTTATATCACAGGCGGCTCAACGACGATCCAAAAACCCCTCTACACCTATTGCGTCTCCCCCAGACAAAGAGGGAAGGAGACTAGACAATATTGGTAAGAAATTCTCCTCGGTTGCTGCAGTAACGGTCAAAGCGGCAAATTCCCTCGCCATCCTGGGAAGATACGATCGGCAGATGTGGGCAGACATGTCCGTTTTTGTAGATTCACTGCCAGAAGATCTCAAGGTGGAGGCTAAAAAGGTCTTGCAGGAGGGAGAAAGGGTTTCCGCAGAGATAATAGACAGTGCAATAGATATTTCCCTCACTGGCTTTCGACAATTAGCTGGAGCAGCAGTCCTGCGCAGACAAGGGTGGCTTAAAGCTACTTCATTCAGACCAGAAGTCCAGACTCGTGTTCTCGACATGCCCTTCGATGGAGAGAGTTTGTTTGGCAAACATGTCGATGATATGCTGCAGGCTATCAAGACGGATACCGATACGGCAAAATCCCTAGGTACCCTGCAATATAAAAAACTACCTTTTCGTGGAGCAAGGGGTAGAGGTAATTACTCCTTTCGAGGTGGATACCAACAATACAGGTCACAATATACATCTTCCTCCACAGGACCAGGACATCAGCACCATCAACAACAGCAGCATTATCGATTACCACCAGCCGCAGCTTACAAACATCCGGCTAGAGGAAGAGGAGCTGCCCGAGCAAGAGATACAGGCAGAAAGCAATGACCAGCGGATAATCTCAACACCTCCCCAATCAATATTGAAGGTCGGAGGTCGCATCAATTCTTATTTCCCCAAGTGGAAGGCTATAACATCGGACAGATGGGTACTAGATGTGGTGACCAGAGGTCATACTCTGGAATTCATCCAAACACCACCGAGTGTCCCACCATCGGGTACACTGCCTCTGAGGTTGAGCCAACTTCTCAGGGAAGTAAGGATAATGCTAACAAAAGGAGCAATAGAACCAGTCCCTTTATCTCAAAGGAACAAGGGATTCTATTCCCGGTTTTTCCTTCTCAAGAAACCCTCAGGAGACTGGCGCCCCATCCTGGACTTGAGAGCACTAAACAAGTTTCTAAAGAAACAATCGTTCAGGATGGTAACGTTGCAGGATGTCCTGCGTCTCTTAAACACGGGCGATTGGATGGCATCCCTAGACCTCCAGGATGCTTATTTTCATATCCCCATATATCGCAACCATCGCAAATTTTTAAGGTTCAGGGTAGGAAGTATGCACCTCCAATTCCGGGTTCTACCATTCGGTCTCAAATCAGCCCCCAGAATCTTCACAAAAATGCTAGCTCCAGTAGCAGCACATCTTCGCCAGGCAGGTATCCAGGTCTTCCCTTACCTGGACGACTGGCTTATAAAGGCACCCTCAAAATTCCAAGTAACAAATCATATTTCCTATTGCCTTCATTTGTTACACAGCCTGGGGTTTGTAGTCAACTACCAGAAATCTCAGATATACCCCAAACAAGAATTGAGTTTCTTGGGAGCAATTTTGGACACAGTACGCAGCAAAGCGTACCCATCACACGAGAGGAAACAAAAGTTAACCTCGTTGGCAAACAACCTATCCAGAAAAAAGTTCGTTTCAGTCCGCATCTACAAATCATTGCTCGGAATGATATCATCGTGCATTCCGCTAGTCCCAGATTGCAGACTCCATATGCGACCCCTGCAAGAGCAATTGGACATACAATGGACACAGGTCCTCGGCTCCTTCGAAGACAAGATTCGCATAACGCCTCTAATGAAGAACACTATGAGGTGGTGGGCGACTCCAACCAATTTCTCAAAAGGGCTGTCTTTTCTTCTTCAAACACCAAGTTACATAGTAACAACGGATGCCTCTCTCGAAGGATGGGGTGCACATTGCCAGGACCTGCAAATCAGCGGAATCTGGAATCAGCAAGAGAGCCAGCTCCACATCAATTATCTAGAACTCAAAGCAATACACTTAGCTCTAAAAGCTTTCTTGCCAAAGATACAATGTTCAAGCGTCTTAATCCGGACGGACAACATGACCAGCATGTTTTATCTAAACAAGCAAGGAGGCACAAGGTCCCTACAACTCTCGCAGCTAGCCCAACAAATTTGGACATGGGCCATCAAACACAATATTTCACTAAAAGCGGAGCATGTGCCAGGACAGATCAATGTTCTAGCGGACACCTTGAGCAGGACAGTAATTCCTTATCACGAGTGGGAGCTAGACCAGAAAACTCTCAATGGCCTGTTTCTATTATGGGGCAAACCGAACTTAGACCTATTTGCCACTCTCGAGAACAAGAAATGCCAGTTCTACGCAAGTTGGCTTCCCCAAAAAGATTCGTGGGGGAATGCGTTTTCGATGAGATGGTCAGGAGTTTATGCCTACGCTTTTCCTCCGATTCCGCTCATTCCGAGAGTCATCAGAAAAATGAAGACGGAGGGGTGTCGACTTCTACTCATAGCTCCCAGATGGCCCAGACAAATATGGTATACGGAGCTCCTCATGCTCTCCGAACGACCACATCTACCACTCAGACAGAGTCCGACTCTTTTAACGATGCACCAGGGACAAGTCACACACCCACATCCGTCGTCTCTTCATTTGTTGGCTTGGCTCCTGAACACAATGAATACTTAAATCTCAAAATCTCCCCAGAGTGTAGAGACATCTTAGCAAAAGCTAGAGCTGACACTACCAACAAAACCTATAGACTTAAATGGAAACGGTTTTGTGTTTGGTGTGCAGCGGAAAATATACATCCTTTATCTTCTACTCCGGAACAGATACTTCCATATCTCCTGCTCCTGGCAAAATCAGGACTTGCATATTCTTCCATACGGGTACATCTGGCGGCAATCTCCAGATACCGCAGATCACCAGATAAACTCTCTTTGTGTTCCACAAGAATTGTCAAACAATTTATGAAAGGCCTTTTTCGGGTCTTCCCGCCAATTAGGAAACCCCCGCCTCTATGGTCATTGAATGTTGTGTTGATGCAACTCATGAAAGCTCCTTTTGAGCCGATCCACAAAGCTGACCTAAAATTCCTCGCATGGAAAACAGCGTTACTGTTAGCTCTTACTTCGGCAAAAAGAGTCAGTGACATTCAGGCGTTCACCATCAAACAGCCGTTCCTCCAGTTTACAAACTCAGGTGTCATCCTGCGGACAAATCCTAAATTCATTCCGAAAGTTCCCTCAACATTTCATTTAAATGAACCAGTCATCTTAAAAACCTTTTTTCCAAATCCGCAAACAGTGGCGGAAAAAACATTACATTCTCTCGATATTAAAAGATGTTTAAAGTTTTATCTACAGAAAACTCAGGCCATCCGCCAGTCGGATCAATTATTTGTAGCGTTCGGCGGAACAAAGAAGGGACACGCGGTGTCCAAACAGACTTTAGCAAGATGGATTGGCCTGGCGATTCAATTCTGCCATTCAAAAGCAGGAAAGCCGCTCCACACCAAGGTGAGAGCCCACTCTACAAGATCGGTAGCCACTTCAGCGGCACTCTTTGCAGGTGTACCACTACATAGCATCTGTAGAGCAGCAACATGGTCCAGCCAACACACATTTACAAGACATTACTGTCTAGAGGAGACAAACCAGGTCGATACAGCAGTGGGACAAGCAGTGCTGAGGCATCTATTTCGTTAAGGTGAGCCTCTTACACATCCCACCACCACACTCGAGGTATGGTCATTAATGGTTCATTTTCTTCTACTGTTTAACGTGTCGTATTCTCCATAATAATAGCATAAACTGTGTCAGGATTTCTGGCCACACACATTTTATTGCTTTTATATTCGTATGTTTGTGAATATAAATATAATTATATGTAAGTGCATATTTAAAACTGAACTAATGTGAATCACATCACGTATAGAATTACGATGGAATTACAGTCAATGTAATTCAGTAAGTAAGAAAACATTACTGCTCGTTACTCGGATTCAAGCATGTGAATCTATGAAAGATCCAATACTGGAGAAGAAAATTAGTTACTTACCTGTAACTGCAGTTCTCCAGTATTGGTATCTTTCATAGATTCACATGCGACCCACCCTCCTCCCCTCAGAGGCTCCCCTATTATACAGATATTAAACTTCACACTCCTAATAGAAAATCTGAGGGAATTCAGCCTCTGTTGGGAGTGTTTGGGAGGGGCTGAATCCTGATTGGTTGATACTCAAGTTTGGGTCTTTTCACAAAACAAAGTGGATAGACTGTAAAATACCTTATGAGGCCTACTTGGGCCTACTGGTTTTATTTTTACTGACTTACTGCTTTTTATATATTTAAATTTACCGTGAGGCTCCCACCTCGACGACGGGGATGATTCAAGCATGTGAATCTATGAAAGATACCAATACTGGAGAACTGCAGTTACAGGTAAGTAACTAATTTTCTTATAGTCTATGCCAAACATGTGTATCTGCAGCAACATATGCCATCGAACTGAAAATGTCACTTACCCAGTGTACATCTGTTCGTGGCATTAGTCGCTGCAGATTCACATGTACCCTCCCACCTCCCCGGGAAGCCTGTAGCCGTTTAGAAGTAGATCATAAACCTTAAACATTTGAACATTTGTAAAAAATTATTAGAAACTCTTATCATACATACATATTCACTCCATTGCATGGGCACTATTTATACCAAACAACTCCATCCTCACCCTCTGCGGGGAAAACAATCTAAGATGGAGTCGACGCCCATGCGCAATGGAGCCAAAGAGGGAGGAGTCCTTCGGTCCCGTGACCAAAAAGACTTCTTCGAAGAAAAACAACTTGTAATACTCCGAGCCCAACACCAGGCAGCGGACTGTGCCAAACATGTGAATCTGCAGCGACTAATGCCACGAACAGATGTACACTGGGTAAGTGACATTTTCATTCTTCATCATCTGTATTCCCTCTGAATTCACAAAAGCCTGCTCAGCTCCCTACTTGTGTTGCCACTGGTTGAACAAGTTATGCTTTATATCTGGTATCCAAGTGTTCCAAAGCTGAACTTACTAAAGACCGCCCTTCTGGGCATGATGGGACAGTGCAGTCTTCCATTGCTCTTAAAGAGGGGGTGTGTTGAAGTTTTACCATGTGTAGTATCTTCTATCGGGATACCATTTCTTATATTAATTTCGTGTAGTGTGTGCCCTTTTAATTTGTTTCCTCAGATAATGTACTGATGATCTAAGTTTTTGGCTGATTAGAGTGGAAAAAACAAAGTTTTTTTCGCTGACTGGGGAAAAATCTGTATTTTTTTTTTTAGCATGTTTTCTTTTATTTGATTGCTATTTGTTTTTCCAGGATTTGCACATGCACAGATATCTAGGGATTCCACACATGCAGGAATGTATTGTGCCTTTTGTGAATTCAGAGGGGCGAGGATTTGGCGTTGGGGCCAGAGCTGCTGAGTTTAGACCCGGGGAACAAGGTTTAAGTCCCGACATTGGCTTCTAGCCAAATCACGTAATCTCCCTGTGCCTACAGTTTGAATCTGACCTAGTGTAATGTAACTGGTGCTCATGTAAAAGCTTTCTGATGCCTTTGGGTCAAGTCTGTGCTATATATACAGCTGCAGTAAATAAATAAATAAATAAATAAACATATGCTGAAGAACTAAGATTACAAGCAAGTAATTTGCCTTCTACTGGACTCTTCCATTCTATAACTAAATTTAATGTTATAGCCTTCTTAATGCTAACATCAATGGGGTCCAGCATCTAAACGATGGATTTGTACTTACTGCTATTTTCAGGTTTGAAAAGTATTGGTCCTTTCAGACATAAGGTATTGTCAGGATTTAGCTGACTTTTAAAAGAGGATTGCATTTGTGCAGCAAGGTATTGAGACAAGAGAACTAGAAAGCTAATGGTGTTTGCACACTCTCAAGCTTTTGTTACAAAGTGACCCGAGTCAAAAGCTGTTCTCTCTTTCAGTTGCAGTTCAGTTCCAAATCTTAGCAACCTTCAGCTTGAGACAGGAATACATTCTCACCTGGCTTCTCTGTCGTTATATTTGTTGTCGATTAGTGGTGCCCGACAGCCAAGCTTTCGTTTCAGAGTTTGCCACCTTATTTCGGTGATGGGTTTCCAGATTTGCCTGCATATTCCCATAAAGATTATTTTTTCTCCTTCCTGTAAAATAGAATCCGTCTGACTTTTTTTTATGTGAAAACACAGAAAAGGCAAACACAACTTACTCGAAAGCTCACTTGCCGGGAAATATCCATTGCATAGGAGCTGTATGTCGTGTCGCAAAATACGTGAGGGACACTGGATTCACCAAAAATTCCTAGGCATATCCACACATAACCCCAGTTGTCATGTTTCATCATTGGCCTTGCCATATTTTTTATCAGAGAAAATTCTAGTGGTGTATGTGCTTCCCGTAGTTGCATGGAGTACTTTGTGTGGGGGGTGATTAGATGAACCAGGACTAATTGGATTATATAAATTTAAATACCTACAGTGCAGGTAGTAACATAGTGTTAGCTTTTCGATTTCAATATTTTTTGGGATTTGCCTGCAACAGCACATTGCCTTTCACTTGTCAGAGATATTGTATATAACAAGGGGCCTTAAGCCTGTCCTTTGCTTAATATTTATTTGCTTAATTGTCCCTCTTATTTGCTGACTTCTAATTGGCCAGCGCATGCAGGCTTTACTTCCTCTTCTTTTGGTTGGAGCGTAAACCAAGTACTGATTGCTTTAGCCTGATTACCACCCTTCCGCTAATCGCGCCATGATTTAGGTGCCACTTTTACTTTCCCTGCTTCCCTATTGCCCTAGTTAAACCTCTTGCTGTTTGTTGCTATCTTTAATGATGGTCCACGCACTTCAAAGAAACCATTCTCTGCTTTGAAATGGACATTTATTGGGTCTACATATGTCATCTACTAACACATGGACTAGGACCAGTTGCTTTTTCTGTGTCTGAATGTTCTGCCTAATGACATTTTTTTTGTTTCATGGCTAAGATGATTAACTGAATTGCTCAGAATCCCAGGGGTGTTGTGCTGAGACCTAACACGCATTGACAAAGCCAGTAGGTCTCACATTTGAGACTGTTAACTCTGCTACTACATTTGTTCCTGCTGTACAGCATGGGCATTGTCGACTCTGGCAATGATTGTAGCCTTACTGTATAACATTGTCGCCGCTGTGCAACATGGATAAAAATAATCAAAGAATATGATGCATCCAGTGCTAATGCACTTTAAAAACAAAGTACATTAGCCCTGGCTGTGTCATAGCCCTTTTTTAAATTCATTTTAGCCACACTGCAAAGCATCCGCACTACTGTACAGCATGGCTACAAAACATTGCCAAAGGCAGTAGCTCTCACTGGGGAGAGGGCATATTTTTCTGAAATGTTCTGCGTACTTCACAGAGATAAGCGCTTGCTTAAAAAAAAAAAATATATATATATATATATATATATATATATATATGTTCGATGGCATGTGTAGCTGCAGATACACATGCTTTGCACATCCCGCCATCTAGTGTTGGGCTCGGAGTGTTACAAGTTGTTTTTCTTTGAAGAAGTCTTTCGAGTCACGAGATCGAGGGACTCCTCCCATTTCGGCTCCATTGCGCATGGGCGTTGACTCCATCTTAGATTGTTTTTTTTCCGCCACCGGGTTCGGACATGTTCCTTTTCGCTCCGTGTTTCGGTTTGGAAAGTTAGTTAGAATCTCGGAAAAATCGACGGTATTGTTTGCGTTCGATATCTGGTTAGTTACTACAGATCGACACCGATTTTTGAAGAGCTCCGGTGGCCCTTCGGGGTTTTTTCGATCCCCCCGTCGGGGCCTGGTCGGCCCAGCCACGTGTCTCTTCAAGGCTGATGGAACGGACCACATTCCGATTCTGCCCAAAATGTCACAACAAGTATCCGTATACAGATCAGCACCTGGTCTGTAACTTGTGTTTGTCTCCAGAACACAAAGAAGATACGTGTGAAGCCTGTCAAGCGTTTCGGTTGAGGAAGACATTAAGGGACCGAAGAACGAGAAGACTGCAAATGGCGTCGGCGCCGACAGGACAAAGGCATTTGGAGGAGGAAGAAGAAAGCTTCTCCATCCAGGAGTCGGACTCGGACGAGCTCGATCCCGAAGAAACGCCTAAAACCGTGAGTAAGACGTCGAAACATAAAACTCACGAGAAAACCACAAAAGCCCAGGGGATGCCACCGCCAACAGGCCATGGCTTAACCCGTAAAATAGGTGACCGACCATCGGCACCGAAAAAGGGCACGCTTGTGTCGAAGTCATCCGACTCCGGTCGAGATACCGGCACACAGCAATCTCGAGCCCGAGACAGCGGCTCCGAGCAAGTTCGGCACAGAGACAGCGGCACCGAAATGGGTCGGCACCAAGAGATCACGACGCCGAAAATAAAGAAAGTGTTGTTGGAGCCGAAAAAGGCTACCGAAAAGGTTTCCATTCCGAAACATCCAGCATCGGAACCAAAATCAGGTTCCTACACAGAGGAACAGGGATTGTCCTCCCAAATGCAAGGACATAAGTTCGGTCAAGAACTAGAATCAGTGGAGCCAGACTACACTCAAAGGAGGCTCCACATTCAAAAGGACACAGGAAAGATAAGCACTCTTCCCCCAATTAAGATGAAAAGATGACTTGCCCTTCAAGAAAAGGACAAGCAGCCACAGGCAAAGGTGGCAAGACACACAACTCCGCCACCATCTCCACCACCATCAATGCACACATCACCAGTAGACACTCCACCACTGCATACTGCAATGAGTCAAGACGATCCCGACGCATGGGACCTTGATGATGCGCCAGTATCGGATAACAGCCCAGACTGTTACGCAGCGAGAACGTCCCCACCTGAGGACAGTACATCCTACACGCAGGTGGTCTCAAGGGCAGCGGCTTTTCATAATGTCACCTTGCATGCAGAACCGATTGAGGATGACTTTTTGTTTAATACACTATCCTCCACTCATAGCCAATACCAGAGCTTACCTATGCTACCGGGAATGCTAAAACACTCCAAACAGGTGTTTCAGGACCCTGTGAAGGGCAGGGCCATAACTCCAATGGTGGAGAAAAGTACAAGCCACTGCCTACAGATCCTGTGTATATCACGCAGCAATTAACACCAGACTCTGTGGTAGTAGGGGCAGCTTGCAAGAGAGCAAACTCTCACACCTCGGGAGACGCACCACCTCCAGACAAGGAGAGTCACAAATTTGACGCTGCAGGAAAAAGGGTTGCAGCACAAGCAGCAAACCAATGGCGCATTGCCAACTCACAAGCACTTCTGGCAAGATATGATAGGGCTCATTGGGACGAAATGCAGCATTTCATAGAACACTTACCCAAAGAGTTCCAGAAAAGGGCACAACAAGTGGTGGAGGAAGGACAAAGTATCACAAATAATCAGATACGGTCAGCAATGGATGCAGCAGATTCAGCTGCAAGGACAGTAAATACTGCAGTAACAATAAGGAGACACGCATGGTTGCGTACATCAGGATTCAAGCCGGAAATACAACAAGCCGGCCTGAATATGCCATTTAATGGACAGCAGTTGTTTGGGCCGGAGGTGGACACTGCTATAGAAAAACTTCAAAAAGACACTGATACGGCAAAAGCCATGGGTGCAGTCTACTCCCCACAGAGCAGAGGCACATTTCGCAAAACACAGTTTAGATGGGGGTTTCGAGGACAAGCTACAGAACCCACAACCTCACAAACAAGGCCCACCTTATCAAAGTCAATATCAGCGGGGAAGTTTTCGGGGACAATTTAGAGGAGGACAATTCCAAAAAAATAGAGGGAAGTTCCAAAGCTCCTCAAAACAAACAGTGACTTCCAAGTCACAAATCCCCAACACATAACACCTGTGGGGGGGAGACTAAGCAATTTTTACAAACATTGGGAGGAGATAACAACAGACTCTTGGGTACTGGCAATTATCGAGCATGGTTATTGCATAGAATTTCTCAGATTCCCTCCAAACATGCCACCGAAAACACACAATATGTCAAAACAACACATGGATCTTCTAGGACTAGAGGTCCAGGCATTGCTACAAAAAGGAGCAATAGAATTAGTACCAATTCAACAAAAAGGAACAGGCATTTACTCTCTGTACTTTCTCATACCCAAAAAGGACAAAACACTGAGACCTATATTAGATCTCAGAACATTAAATACCTACGTCAAATCAGACCACTTTCACATGGTGACATTACAAGACGTAATCCCACTGCTCAAACAACAAGACTACATGACAACACTAGACCTAAAGGATGCATATTTCCATATACCGATACATCCTTCACACAGAAAGTACCTAAGATTTGTATTTCAAGGGGTACATTACCAATTCAAGGTGTTGCCATTCGGAATAACAACTGCGCCAAGAGTTTACAAAATGCCTGGCAGTAGTAGCTCGCATATCAGAAGGCAGCAAATACATGTGTCCCCGTACCTAGACGATTGGTTAAATAAAACCAACACACTAGAACGGTGTTTACAACACACAAAGTACGTCATAAAAACCCTACACAAACTAGGTTTCTCAATCAACTACACAGTCGCACCTTCAGCAGTGTCAGACACAGCAATACTTGGGGGCAACAATCGACACAGCAAAAGCGATTGCCACTCCAAGTCCACAAAGAGTACAAGCATTTCACAACGTAATACAGGTCATGTATCCAAACCAAAGAATACAAGTCAAAATAGTAATGAAACTACTAGGCATGATGTCCTCATGCATAGCCATTGTCCCAAACGCCAGATTGCACATGCAGCCCTTACAGCAGTGCCTAGCATCACAATGGTCACAGACACAGGGTCAACTTCTAGATCTAGTGGTGATAGACCGCCAAACATACACCTCGCTTCAATGGTGGAACAATACAAATTTAAACCAACGGTGGCCTTTTCAGGACCCAGTGCCTCAATACGTAATAACTACAGATGCCTCCATGATAGGGTGGGGAGCACACCTCAATCAACACAGCATTCAGGGACAATGGGACTCTCGGCAAAAACAGTTTCACATAAATCACTTAGAACTATTGGCAGTATTTCTTGCGTTAAAAGCATTTCAACCAATAATAAGCCACAAACACATTCTTGTCAAAACAGACAACATGACAACAATGTATTACCTAAACAAACAGGGAGGAACACACTCAACACAGTTGTGTCTCCTGACACAGAAAATACGGCATTGGGCGATACACAACCACATTCGCCTAATAGCACAGTTCATTCCAGGGATACAGAATCAATTAGCAGACAGTCTCTCTCGGGATCACCAACAGATCCACGAATGGGAGATTCACCCCCAAGTACTACACGCTTACTTCCAAAATTGGGGAACACCACAAATAAACCTGTTTGCAACAAAAGAAAACGCAAAATGACGAAACTTTGCATCCAGGTACCCACAAGATCAGTCTCTGGGCAATGCATTATGGATGAGTTGGTCAGGGATATTTGCATACGCTTTTCCCCCTCTCCCACTCCTTCCATATCTAGTAAACAAGTTGAGTCAAAACAAACTCAAACTCATACTCCTAGCACCAACTTGGGCACGATAACCTTGGTACACAACACTACTAGACCTCTCAGTAGTGCCTCATATCAAACTACCAAACAGACCAGATCTCTTAACTCAACACAATCAACAGATCAGACACCCCAATCCAGCATCGCTGAATCTAGCAATTTGGCTCCTGAAGTCTTAGAGTTCGGACACTTAAACCTTACACAGGAATGTATGGAAGTCATAAAACAAGCTAGAAAACCAACCACTAGACATTGCTATGCAAATAAGTGGAAAAGGTTTGTTTATTATTGCCATAATAATCAAATTCAACCCTTACACGCATCTGCTAAAGACATCGTAAGCTATTTGCTACATTTGCAAAAGTCAAAACTAGCTTTTTCATCCATTAAGATACATCTTACCGCAATTTCAACTTACCTGCAAATTACCCACTCAACTTCACTGTTTAGGATACCAGTCATAAAAGCCTTTATGGAAGGCCTAAAAAGTATTATACCACCAAGAACACCACCAGTTCCTTCGTGGAACCTCAACATTGACTCATGGGGCCACCATTTGAACCCAGGCACTCATGTGAAATGCAATATTTAACATGGAAAGTTGCATTTCTAATTGCCATCACATCTCTTCGAGTCAGTGAAATCCAAGCATTTACTATACAAGAACCATTTATTCAAATACACAAGCATAAATTAGTTCTACGGACAAATCCAAAATATTTACCAAAAGTCATATCACCGTTCCACTCGAATCAAACAGTAGAACTACCAGTGTTCTTCCCACAGCCAGATTCTGTAGCTGAGGGAGCACTACATACATTAGACATCAAAAGAGCGTTAATGTACTACATTGACAGAACAAAACAAATTCGGAAAACAAAACAATTATTTATTGCTTTCCAAAAACCTCATACAGGTAATCCAATTTCAAAACAAGGCATTGCTAGATGGATAGTTAGATGCATTCAAACCGGTTATCTCAAAGCAAAAAGAGAACTGCCTATTACACCTAGGGCACACTCAACTAGAAAGAAAGGTGCTACCATGGCCTTTCTAGGAAACATTCCAATGACTGAAATATGTAAGGCAGCCACATGGTCTACGCCTCATACGTTTACCAAGCACTACTGTGTGGATGTGTTAACAGCACAACAAGCCACAGTAGGACAAGCAGTACTACGAACTTTGTTTCAAACAACTTCAACTCCTACAGGCTAAACCACCGCTTTTGGGGAGATAACTGCTTACTAGTCTATGCAGAGCATGTGTCTCTGCAGCTACACATGCCATCGAACGGAAAATGTCACTTACCCAGTGTATATCTGTTCGTGGCATGAGACGCTGCAGATTCACATGCGCCCACCCGCCTCCCTGGGAGCCTGTAGCCGTTTCAAAGTTGATCTTGAACATTTGTAAATTTGTAAATATATCACTTTAAACTACATTATGTACATACATGTTTACTCCATTGCATGGGCACTATTACTATAAATCACAACTCCTACCTCACCCTCTGCGGGGAAAACAATCTAAGATGGAGTCGACGCCCATGCGCAATGGAGCCGAAAGGGGAGGAGTCCCTCGATCTCATGACTCGAAAGACTTCTTCGAAGAAAAACAACTTGTAACACTCCGAGCCCAACACTAGATGACGGGATGTGCAAAGCATGTGATTCTGCAGCGTCTCATGCCACGAACAGATGTACACTGGGTAAGTGACATTTTCCATATATATCTTAAAGACTTTGATATGATAGAAGATGTGACATTAGGAATTGAAAATATTTTATAGTGGAAGTTGAGGAAGTGTCATAATACCCTCAACTAGTTCTTGCAGTGTTGGTGCTCAAACATTCTTGAGCCTCAGTGATCACCGACTCTCCCTAAAGGGATTATTGGTGTTGTGCACCATATCAATCAGCAAAAGTTTTTCTTTGCGTCGAGTACAGTGTTTTCCTAGAGGTAAAAGTTTTCCTAGGGCACCTCTGCACCCTGAGAGCAAGAAACTACAGTTTTGTAATCTTTCAAACGTAGGTTTCCACGTATTACCAGTGACACTTACTGTTCTCTTTTTAATGTCAACAGCTCGAACCATGCTCACGTTTGTATGCTTATTTTTATAGTGGGGGAAAGTGATGCTGGAGATCCCAGCATGCTTAGTGCTGTTGGCACAGGCTCATTAAGTAGCCCTCACTAAGTGGGGCTATTGGACATCTATATTGAAAATCTACAGAATAGCTGTGCGATTTTCTCATGGAAGGATGGATGTGCCCTTTTTTGTGTCTGCCTATGACATAGAGATGAATTGTTGTCAATTTTTTTTAACTTATAAAGATTAAAGCTTTGGAAGGGCAGAAATCATCTCAGAAGGACAGGGCCCACATTTCTGATTAGGATTGCTGAGGTAGTCCTTGATATGAGTAGGTTAGCAAATGTTCAGTTGTTGGCAACATGTAGTAGTAGTACATGGGAGTTCTTGGCTGCAAAGAGACCATTAAGTGACCGTCCGTTTTCTAACAACTCCCCAGGTCCTTTCGAGTTGCTCGTTTATGGGCCTGATTGAGGAATTAGTGTGTCCTTGTAAGGACAGAAGCCACTCATGTACGTTCTCCACCTTTAACAGAGAAAACCAAGGTCTCATCACTGGACAGCCATTCCTGTACTAGCTGAAATTCATTTTTTCGAAGAAAGCAAGAATTGGTATATCTAATAAGGCTCTGTTTTGCCTGTGCTCTCTGTACTGCTTTCGGACCTGTCCCTTTGTTTTTCTTTGTCCTCGTTGTTATGCTCTTGAAACCCCTGAGGGAACACTTGTGTGGCACCATCTTGGCCGGTTCTTTGCTTCTATACACGTCACTGTCTGCATGATGCCCTCTGGTGGATAATCACAACATATGTGAGCGAGTTGTCCAGCTTTAAATAAAATGTGTATGGCACAAGTGGAAAGATATTTGAAAAAAATCACATTTGTTCTGCTGGCTAAAAAAAAAATGCCACATTTGTTCTGCTGGTAGTCTCGCGGGGCTTGAAAAGCCCTGGTTTGTCCTGGTTCTGGCCTCGTTTTAGCACATACATTTTCATGGTTAGCATATTTGTTACCCTGCTGAGCTTTTAGGAGAGGCCTTTAGGAAGCTGACCTGGCATGTGGTGTACAGCTATTGTTATCACCCTATACCAGGTCCAGGTATCCCCTATGAGTGAGGTGTAGTCAGTGTCTAGGAAGCCAGGCTCTCTAGAGGTAGCTGTGGTTGAGCAGCCAAGACTTATCTAGGAGGCATGCAAAGCTTATGCAATAACACTTACGGTCACACAGCACTTACACACACAAAAGAACCACACATTGTTAAAGGTACTTTATTTTAGTGACACAAATACTGTATAGGCAATAACTCTATTATATACACCTTAGTAATCAGGAATTTGCATAGAAAGCAATAGAAAACATTGAAGTAACAGTGAACAATAGAGACCCTAGGGGGAGACATAACATATACTAAAAAAATGGAATGCCAAAGTGAGACCCCTACCCAGGTAAGTAGAATCTGGAGAAGGGAGCTGGTGGAAACAGGGACCCCAAAAGAAAACTAACAGAGTGCCCCCAGCGACCAGGAGAGTACCTGTTTTTTCCCAAACCCTCAGAGAAACTTTGCGTTGTAAAAGGACTGTGCGAGACTGGAAGAACAAAAGATGGTTCCAGACAGAAGAGGACCTGCAAATGAAGGGAACGAGGTCCAGGTCCAGTTTGGAGTGTCCGATTTGGGCAGGAGCCTCTACCTTCCCTTCTGGAGATTCAGGACCGGGTCGACGGTGAAGACCAGGAGTCGGCTATGTAACACAGGAGCAGAAGAAGAGTTCCAGAAGTGATTTAGTCGATGCCCAACGTCGGAAGAAGAGTTGCAGGCCGTCAGTGGTATGGGAAAACCACCAACACGCCTTGGCAAAGGCAAGAGTCGCAGAAGAGAAGTTACAGCGCTGCTAGGGACCAGGAAGGTCTGAGGGGACTCAACTCAAGGACGGGGAGTCCCAGGAGACCCTCAGCAGTGAGAAGAGCCAGAAGTTGAGTATGCAGCCCTCACAGGCAGCAGGCATAGGAGTCGCAGTGAGGCCCACCCAGCTCACCTGGAAAGGAGTCCCACATCGCTGGAGCAGCAGGCAGGAGACTGCGTGTTGCAGAGAAGAGTGCTGGAGGCCTGGGCTACTCTGAGCCTGAAGATCCCTTGGAAGAAGGGCCAACAAGCCTTGGTAGCTGCAAGAGTCGCAGTGCACAGAGGTACTGTCCTGCAAGGGGAGGCAAAGACTCACCAGCTCCAAAGTCGGTCAGCTGGTAGAGGGAAACAAGGGGACCACTGAACACCACCTGTGTTGCAGGATGCAGGCACAGGGCTCCCAAATCTACTCGACCACTCACTATGGCGAGTTTTATTTTATGAGGTTGAGTTACTTTTAGATTCCACTCGACCCTGACCCTTCTGGCAAGTGGACAAAGAACAGATGTTCTGTTCAGTCAGAAACTGAATTAGCAATTAAGATGCCTTTATTCGTATTCTTGTCATATTTGCTCTGTGTTCAGAGGCAGAGGTCAAAAGTCAGTTTGTCTTCTTGCAATGCTAATACTTGTCCTTGTGACTGCAGTGTTCCAGGATTTTGTAAGGTGAACTGTCTGACCTATATGAAATGAAGGGCTTTTGGTGTCAGGTTTTTCCTAACACATAATATTTATATAACTAAGTCAACACTGCAAACATTTCAAAATATATTTCAGTCGCTGTGAAAGACCATTTATTCTACTTATTTGTGATGAAAAAAATATTTTAACAGGATGTAAAAAAAAAAGTCTGAACACTTTACTTGGTGATGTCCAAATGATGTTTTAAAAAAAACAGTTTTCACAGACTATTGTTAATATAGTTTTATCAGTAAAGCTGCAAGTTAGTGGGAAGGTTTTTGGAAATGTACTGTCTGTAAATGACAAAGCGCTACCACATCATGCTTTAGTAACATATTTATTAAAAGTGAGTGTTTAAACATAAACTGAGAAACACTCCAGTCCTGATGGAAAAGCTATTATTAAACTAAGAGGAAGTCATGCATGGATCATGTGTACCCCATACGTGGGTTAGATTTATTAAACATGAAGCAAACATTTAGTGTATTTAATAAAACAAGCAGAAGTGCTCAACTCACATATTTGAAGGAAGAAAAAGGCGACTTTAAAATAGAATATTTGTCTAGGGTCACACAATTTGAGACCCATTTCCAGGTCAAGTACATTACAGTTAAGTCGAGTAGATAATTTAAGCCACTCGACCTGCAGGTCCAGTAACATTTTTATGATTCTTCGAGGCCTGACGCAGAGTTGCTGGAGAGAGGACCCACATAGCCGGTCATCATTGCAATTGGTGCTTACGGATGCAGGAGAGTGACTTCTTCACTCCAAGGGAGATTCCTTCTTGCTTGTTGGTGCAGACTGAAGACTTGAAACCCTCAAAGGATGCACAGCCAGGGAAATGTTGCAGTTCCTGGAAGGAGTCAGAGAAACAATGTTGCAGAGCGAAGTCGTCGGTGAAACTACAGATTGTAGGTTCCTGTGAAGACAAGTTGCGGTTCCAGTGGCCAGAAGATGAAGTAAACATTGCAGAGGAGTCCTGCTGGAATCTTGCATATCAAATCTAAGGACCCACCCAAGAAGGAGACCCTATATCGCCCTTAAAAGGGGATTGGTCATCTAGCAGGATCCTATCAGGAGGGGGCTGTGACATCCCCAGCCTGACCTGGCTACTCAGATGCTCCCAGAGGCCTCTGCCCATCTTGGATTCAAGATGGCAGAATCAAGTGGCCACCTGGAGGAGCTCTGGGCACCGCCCGTGGGGTGGTGATGGACAGGAAAGTGGTAACTCCCCTTTCCATTGTCCAGTTTCACGCCAGAGCAATGACCGGGGGTCTCTGGACTGGTGCAAACTGGTTTATGAAAGGAGGGCACCAAATGTGCCCTTCAAATCTTACCAGTGGCTTGGGAAGGCTATGTATTTCCAAAGGGAGAGGGTGTTGCCTTCCTCTCCCAAAGTAAATCTTTAGTTCTGTCTTCATGAGCTTGAGCTGCTCAAGCAGCAGAAGGGCAGATACCTGTCTGTAGGGTGGCAGCAGCGCGGGCTGCCCAGGAAAACCCTGCAAACTGGTAGGAGCAAAGCTGAGGGTCCTCTAAGAATCCCCCAGAGTGCATGGAATTATACAACCAATATTGGCAACTGTATTGGGGTATGATTACGACATGTTTGATACCATACATGCCTAGGTTCGGAGTTACCTTTATGTAGCTGGACATAGGTAGTGATTTATGTCCAGTACATGGGTAAAATGGCTCCCCACACTCACGAAGTCCAGGACGATGGAGCTGGAGTTCATAGGGGAACCTCTGCTCATGTGGTGGTGCCCTCATACACATGTACTTGCACCTTTCTCTTTGGACAAGGAGGGCCGGTCATAGGGATGACTTACAGTGACCTGGTGCAGTGACCTGTAATAAAAGGGTGCATGCTCTTTTTCAGACAAACGGCAATACCAGGCCTGCAGAAACATTTTGCATGGGCTCAGAGGGGTGGCATAATACATGCTCCAGCCCATGGGGACCACCTGTTTGCCCCTATGTCCTGGGTACTTAGGTACCATTTACTAGGGACTTAAAGGAGGGAACCAGTATGCCAGTTGTGGGGTGTACAAAGTCAGGGACAACCACATTTAGAGGGAGAGAGCACAGTCACTGGGGTCCTGATTAGCAGGATTCCAGTGAACACAGTTGAAACACACTGACAACAGGTAAAAAGTGGGGGGTAACCATGCCAAAAAGAGGATACTTTCCTTAAAGGCCCAGACTCAAAAGTCTTCAGAATTAACACTTTTTGAATTGGGTGTACTGAGTTAGGATGCCTTGAATTGCCTCCTGATTCAGCAGTCGCTGCCTGGGATTTTATGGAGTCCATTGTTCTAATTTTGGTAAAATACATAATAGTAGTAGGGGGAAGAGAAATCGTCTTAAGTCTTCACACTATACATAAACCTTGGGTAGGTTGCAAATACACCAAGCCAGTAGTTTTTCGGGCAGGTTAAGTTTTTGTATTTAGTATTTATAAAGCGCATTCCAGCTGTAGCATCGAAGCACTAAGTATTAGATGAGCAAGTGTTGGCAAAAGAAAAAGCAGCTACTGGGAAAAGAGCCAAGTTTTTAATTGTTTCCTGAAGGCCATCAAATTTTGTTCCTTCCTAATAATCAAGGGAAGTCCATTCCAGTGTTTAGAAGCCGCACAATAAGTGCTTTGTTCCCTCATCTAACTTTACAAGTTCGAGGGACCTGTAACAGGTGGGCTCCGGTTAGAGGTATACCAACGTAATCTAGAAGAGAGGTATTCCGATCTGCGCAAATGCAACGACTTAAAAGTTAGGCATAACGTTTTTAAAATAATACACTTTCTAACGGGTAGCCAGTGCAGGTTATCTCACTCATTCTCTTGTTCTTTTGTTATATGTTCCTACCATCTCTGTGGGTGGGGACTTTTGAAGTATTTAGACATTAGACCATAATTACATTTTTACCTTTCTGGCTTTTTCCTGTTACGATATGGTTTACACCATCTCTGCATACTGCCCCCTCCGCTAACCTTATCCTCTACCCATCTAAATAGGTCCGAACCTGTTTCTGTAGTACTCAGTAAATTCCTCATAGGGCCTAATGCCTGCATTTTAGACACTTTTTGTTCTACTTCTTTTTTCCTATTACCCCACCTCCTTTCATCATAATTGGGTAACAAGTGTAAGCACTCCAGCTTTAAGACCTTTGTGTGGGGGAGAAGCTGACCCACATAACCACCTCCTCTTGCTTGGAGGATAGCAGTTGTTTTGAGGTCTCTATTTATCTGCCTGGATAGCATGCAGAATGATGGTTCATCTGACATGAAAAATGTTGTATTTCGTCACCATCAAGAAGAATTGGGAGATACATATAGAGTCTTGCCTTGGCAATGGGAAGTGTTTTTGTCAGTAAACTAGCAATTTTTTTTCCTAGGGACCTTTCCTTGCAGAGGTCACCGCCTTCGCTGGCCCTCTGCACACGCTGTGAGTAAACCCTGGGGATAGCTGAAAGAAATCTGCCCGAAAGACTGTGCACACTTGTATCAGGTGAATCTTGCTAGCAAGACCCCTTCGTTGCTGTCCAGGAGAATGTCATGAAGCACACAGGCGCAGAGCATGTTTTGAGATCAAAACCCCTGCTCCAGAGAAGCAGTTCAACCATATATTGGACCCCAAGCTATAGCAGACTAAATGATAGAGCCATTCTTTCTGGACTAAGTGATGTATTCCTACTGAACCAATCCTAATCTCCTGCCCTATGTATGTCACGGAAGTCAAAGCCTCCATCTTTTCTGGTGACTCCAGAGGCTTGAATCAGGACATTGAGCCCAACTCTTTGTCAAAGTTTCAGTGTGACAGCTTAGGTCCTTCCCCTTACTCTTCCCCCCTTACTCTTCCTTACCCCCCACACAAACCTTTTCTCGTGCAGGTGGCTCTTTAGAAAGGAAGTGCCAGCCAGCATTTGTGAACTTTGGGTTAAGTATAGCAGTAGACAGGCTTTCTGCTAGCATTTTGACATAGTTAGCTTCTCCTCCAAATTGCAAGAGGCAGGAACATTTCAGAGGCAATAGTAAGGCCAGCCAAGTTAGCTCTCCTGGATGCCCAAATGCCCAATTGTCCTGCCATTTGATTAATTTTGTTTGACCAATGACTTTGTGTTTCACCACTGCGCATATTAGTTGCTCAATGTTCACCAGTAGCACATTGTATGTTTTGTTCAGTTGAGCCGCCTATTGGCTTTGACATGGCATTAGCCATTACTTTCTGTATCCAGTTTCGCCACCTATTGGCTTTGACATTGCATTAGCCATTACATTTTGTATTCTGCCTATTGGCTTTGACATGCTGTATTCAGTTTAGCCGCCTATTGGCTTTGACATTGCATTAGCCATTACATTCTGTATTCTGCCTATTGGCTTTGACATGTTGTATCCAGCTTAGCTGCCTATTGGTTTTGACATGATATTATACATTGCATTTTGTATTCAGCTTAGCTGCCTATTGGCTTTGACATGATATTATACATTGCATTTTATATTCAGCTCAGCTGCCTATTGGCTTTGACATGATATTATACATTGCATTTTGTATTCAGCTCAGCTCCCTATTGGCTTTGATATGACATTAGACATTGCATTTGATATTTAGGTTAGCTGCCTATTGCCTTTAACGTGGAGTTAGACATTGCAGTTGAGAATCCAAGCAGTATTTTTCCAAGCTGTGTTTTTGCACAAGATGAACCAAGATGTTTTTCTCACAGTAGACTAGACCTGATAAGAGCGGGTACATTGGTTGTTTTTCTCTGCTCGAGCTTGGGAAGAGGAGCAGTCTCGGAGATCTGGCTAGTCTCCAAAGGCTTGCGTAGTTTTCCCGAGTCTGAGAGGAGGGGGCACACCTTTGTAACGAATGTCACAGGCTTCAGAGAATTAGATTCGGATCTGCCTGACTTCGTGCTGGAACTAGGCGCCAGTTGCCAGCATCCCGTGTGGGTAGATAAATCTCTTTCTCGCAGCTGACAGGGAGTCATCAGCTTGCAGACCCTAGAAAGATGAAGCTGTAAATAGTTTCTCACACGGTGAAGTATTTGTTTTGCTTTGCATTCAATATCTTATAAATATAACCTGCTGTGTATATTGCAAACTGATATATTTTGTTTTCATTGACGTGTGCTTGAAATCTACTAATCCGTCATTCACGAAATCTCGGTTGGGGAAGAATTAACAACAATAAAAGTCTTCTTTGAACTCAGAAGTGCATTCCTGGTATGTTATGTAAGTGCTAAAAACTAGATAAGAGCAGAAGCACTACACCAATCCTGTTGGGAGATCACCCGACGCATAATACCAAAAAGTACATTTGCCTCTGTCATGGTAGAAGACTAGTACTACTATTAAAGAACATTGCTAATTAGACTCGGTCCTTCTCTCTAATCTTTACAACGATCTGACCCTGGTAATGTTCTGCCTGCATCACCACCAATATTTTGACAACTGTCTCATTCAACTTACGCCATGGCAGGGTGCTAGAACCACGGTAACTCTAAAACAGTACTCTCCAAACACGAGTTCTGTGCATCTGCCCAAAAGTGTCTGTGATTTTCTTCAGATGGATTCAGTTTATATAGGTACTCCGTGTCAAGGCCTAAAAATAATAATTTATTTGAGTTCTATGTTCATTTAGACTGACAACAAGATATATCAAAGCATTTGAATATAGAGAACGTGTCCATGACTGAAACATAATTTTGCAGCTTAGTGCTTTATCCTTGTGGTTAGTTATCATTTTATTACTCTTCCTTTAACTCTTTACCTGGGCTTGGTCGGGGTTTTGGTTACTTATAGGGTGTTTCTATTGCATGAATCACAACTGCCTGCATGGTTCCATAGTATCTCTGGCATCTCTATGTAAGACGTGTTTATTTGTGGTTGTGTGTCTGATTTGTGTTATCAGTGTGAGAAAAGAGAGGTGGCTGTCTGCTCTTCACAACACTATTGGGTACGGTTACCACTTTACTTGATTCTTCATTAAAAGAGAGTGTAGGACTTCACAGTAGTTGATTATGAAGCAAAGGTTACAGCAGTTTATGTGGTAATTGTACTGTGGATGTGTTTTCATCCTTTATTAAAATGCAAAGAAATCTTGTGTGTGAATCTGGCAGTTGCTGAAATAAACTGTTCTTTGGTTAAATAATCAATAAAGTTAGTATATATGAGTAACTAGACTTCACATAATATTGCAGATCTCGCAAATGGTGATGAATCTATGGAGACAGATGGGCTTCAGGAAGTCCCGCTCTGCAGCTGCAGGATGGAAACACCAAAGAAAGATGAGATTACCTTGCTGGCTAATGAGCAGTGCATGGCAACTGAGAGCACAGATGGAGAGGTATGTTCTGTTCAGCCAACAGTGGAGTGGTTGTTCATGGTTTTTGTAAAGTGCAACAGCCTACCAGTTTAGTGTCAAAAGGATATTGCTGGTACATTGGTTTGGCAAGCAATAAACATACATATAAAATACAAAAATAATGTACATCCTTGTAAGATTTTATGGTTTTACATATTAAGACATCTCTGACCTTCACTTAGTCCTCAGTAAATCATGATAGTAAATACATGTAACATGTGCTCACTTTATTTGTTACAAAAACTCAGAATTATGTGGGGAAAAACATTAAGTACACCCCATGATGAAGTAACATGTGGGAACCCCAGTTAGCAACAGTAAATGTTTCTTGTAATAGGTTCATTGTTTCACATTGTGTGAGTGGACTTCTGCACCAGTCCTCTAACTCCTCCTTATAAACCCCCTTAAGCTTTGTGATGTTTGCGGGCATTTGTTTATGCTCATATTGCTTTAGGTGTCACTAAATCATCTCCAAGGGGTTGAAGTCTAATTGTTCATGAGCCGTTGCAACCCTGAATTCTTTTTTTTTTTTTTCTTTCAGCCGTTCATTCCCAGATTTACTGATATGTTTTAGATCATTGTCCTATGTATGAGACTTTATGGGCCACGTTTTATGTGTTGAACTGTTAGTCTCAAATTTTCATTCGGGGTGCATTGGTAAAGAGGAATTTTGTGTGGACTTTGTGATCATGAAGCTTCAGCTACAAAGCAGGCCTATAGCAACTCTCCACAACCATTCTTGGTGGGTGGAATGGTGTTTGTGGTGATATCCATGGTTTTGGTTTATCCAAATATGTCATAGTGCATTCCAGCCTGACAGCTCCACTTTTATCTCATCTGTCCAGAGGACATTGTGTTTTGTGCTTCATTCAGGCACTGTTAAGCAAACCTGAGCCATGGAGCAGAGTTATTTTCTGGAGAGAATGGAGGTTCTCCTGGTTGTCCTGCTAAGAAACCCATACTAGCTTGATAGTTTCCTAACCGATTTATGAACTCTACTGTTTATGGGATGTCCAGAGGTCTGCGGATCACTTACAGCAGCTTTTGGGCCTCTTTGAATCAGATAGTGTCAATGTGGGATGAACTGGTAAGTAAGCCCATTCTTGGGTGGATTGGTAACGGTTTTGAACGTTCTTTATTTCTTCTTACTTACTGTAGGATGAATAATTTAATGTTTTTATAAGAGAATTTCTAATCCTCTCCTGAAATGGAACAGCAGGATTGCTTTCCTTGAGATACAGCCGTTTTCAAGTGCATGGCAGTGGTAGCAACAGCTCTTTGAAGGGAAGACATCATCCCCTTTAGCTGGATAACTGGTAAGTCTAAGCCAACTCACCTCAAACTTCAATGGCCCTGCATTCAAAGGTGTCTCTTCTGCAGAGCTTAGAGTTACAGAACAACCCCTCCAAATCAGTTTTTTTTAAGCGCAGAAAATTCCATCTGTAGGGGTGATTTCGGATGCAAATATGGCAAAAAGTTCTTCTTTAGAGGAAAGACTATCATCTGTTACCCATTCTTCTGCTCAAGAAAGGTTTTAGCCTTGGTCAGTTAAGTTTTGTTTCGACAAGGCGGTAAGGCTTCCTTCATCTTCATCTGATGTCCAAAGCCAGGTTGTATTTGCAAATTCCTCAGGAGTATAAGCAGGCTCAGAGGTCTTAGAAAATAGGGGACTGGGAAGAAAAGTTTCAGATGACTCGGAGAGAGACACAGATCCTTTTGTGGTGGCACAGACAATCAAACATGCATCAAGAAACCTTGTTCCAGAACTCCTTTCCATGTCAGACAATTGTACGGAGACCCTGACACACGAGGAGATAATTGAAAGTGGAAAAAGTAAACTACGTCCTCGTAGTGGAACTGAAGCATATTTTTTAGAAAACATTTTGAATAGTGTTAATTGTACCCCGGATCCTTAAAACACCCGCTAGCTTCAAAGGGGCAGAAAAAACACTCCTGGATTGACAGCCAGTGATATTAGGTGCTATACAGCATGAGAAAAACAATTACAGACCCAGCAGAAGCATTCAGACTCCGGCGGCTCCAGGCTTTGGCAATAATTGCCAGTGAACAGAGAGCAGCTGCCCGGAGAATAATGGCTGACCGCAGTTCTCGCTGAAATGACAGTGGAACGCACCAGTCACAGTGGTAGACAATAACCCCCACATTTGGCCCACTCCAATTAATGTAATTCCCCATAAACATTTTAAAAATTCACAACAGCCGTGTGTGTTTGCCTTTTGCTGTGGGAATACTTGGCCACAATTTTTTTACATGATAGACTCTTGCGACACAGCCTTTGACCTCATAACTCAGTGTTCAGTCATAAATCAAAATGACAGGACCATAAAACTTAATACAGTGTTATAAATCATTCTGAGTGCAACACATTGCTTTTGCCATGAGCTTAAATCATAATTCAGAGACAGGTCATAAATCAAAGTTGATAGGTCATACATAAATCTTTTTTCCCCGTATCATAACTTTGCTGCATGACATCATCTCTGCTATAAATCAATCAAGTCCTTGTCATTTGCTTGTCACAATTCTTGACACCTATTGTTGTTGAGGCCATCCTCCATGCCGCTTTTGGGGTCATCCAGTTTTGTTGGTTCTTTCTTTCTCTGATCGTGAGGGGGTAGCCTCTTAGTGCTGTTAGGCTCAACTCGCTACCTTGTCTGTCCGTTTTGAGCCCTGCCAACAGGCCGGTCTGGGCCGCGAGTGCTGTGCTCCGCTTACTCCCCTTGCTCCCCTGCTCCGCTTACTCCCCTATCGTCCTAACTTACCCTGCCGTAAGGCATCCCAAGGTAATTAGCCTTTCTCCGGCACACCTCCCACCGGTGTGCCTTCTTTACCAACCAAACGTGCCCCTTTTACCACCGTCGATTGCCCCCTCGGCCCTGCGACAATGCTGCTGTTCTGGTGTGGGTGAGTGGGTCTCAAAATCCTGTGCGCTTCCCTCCTGCCCCACACTGATTTCTGCATGGGCACCAGAATCCTTTTAATCCGCCTTCCAAACTGAGGTCGCAGCGGTGACACAGAATCCAAGATTTTTATATAAGATCATATTTGTAATGGATATTTCTGCCTGCAGATTTCTCGCGTTTGAGCTCTCCAATGCACTGGGCTGGATCTGGAAAAGCTTCCATAGCTCATAGTTGTCATTAAGTAGTGACATTGGCATCCGTCATTGGTCCTAGTCTTCATGTCACAGGGCCAAATATAGGCAATCACCACTGTGTGCTGGTATTGGTTCCTGTTTTTGTGCTCCCTGTGACATGGATCAGAAGCTCTGATCCTCTATATGAAGTTTGTTCAAATTTAAAGTTTTATTCTTGATAAGTGACTTGATTTTTTGGGTTTAGCATGGATTTCGCTATTGAATACTACAGGTATTAAACCACAGTATGCATTATGCGTGCAAGAAGCAACCCCATTTTTGCAGTGTAGAATTAATTTTGACTCTGAATACTATAGGCCAGTGGTTCTCAACCTGTGCTCTGGGGACCTCTGGGGGTCCACAAAGCCTCCTCAGAAAATTAGAAAATTAAAGAATATTAACAGATTAGGTCCTCAGCTTTCAGTAATGACATAGTAGGGGGACCTCGGACTCCAATAATGATTCAGTGGGGGTCCCCGAGTTCCAGTATTCATGACCTGGGGGTCCACAGAAGTCAAAAGGTTGGGAACCACTGC
This sequence comes from Pleurodeles waltl, assembly GCF_031143425.1. Classification (NCBI taxonomy): domain Eukaryota; kingdom Metazoa; phylum Chordata; class Amphibia; order Caudata; family Salamandridae; genus Pleurodeles; species Pleurodeles waltl. Next base: position 1,608,359,301 of record NC_090445.1, read on the forward strand.
GGTAGGCTTTAAACCACAGTGTGCATTTTGCTTGCAGACATTTGTCACCGACTCACACATCTGTGATGTCTTTGGCCTAGACTTGCCTTAACTAGTCTTGTAGCTAGTGACAAGCAGGTCACTCACTACAAGGGAGAGAAAGAGAGTAACCAAATAGGGTACATCCTCCCATGTACACAACAGTGAGTATCCTACACAGTAACAAAAACAAGCTTTAACAGATAGGCGGCTTGACTCCATAGGATTGACACAATTGCTTTGTTGTTTGTTAGACCCTCGCACACTCTATTAATGGCATGCTTCATTATCTGATCTACAAACCAGGATGTGCTTGACCATATTCCAGGGAGCACTTTTGATAGTTTCCTACCGGGGTCTAAAAAAAAAAAAAAAAAACACCTTGAAACATATAGATATGCCTTTAATAGTGGGATTCACTGTATGGTTAAAAGAGGTATACCTCTAGGGGTGTGTTGGAGACTTACGCACTACGTGGGGTTGACATGTTTCATCCCTATGCAAAATGGCACATTGGGTCATGGACTTTCATTAGGGTTCTATGATATAATGCCCTGGGATAAATGTTTCTTGCAAGTCAATCTGTTCAACCTAACTAGAGTCATTGAGGACATACTCTACACATGCAAACATTAACAAGCATTTGCAATGCAATGGGTCTTGCATTTGCTCCAGTTAAATGTATTGGTGTTGTAAATTCTTAACTGGACTTTTCTCGCCACATACATTGAAAATGAAAATGAAAACATTAGTTGACATAAGTCAACCGATTCAAAGTGCCATGGCTGCCATGAGCATGAGTGCGAAGGAGCGACACAAAAAGAAAAAGAAGTTTGCTCACAGTCAAACTTATCAGCAATCTTGCAGTTATCCATGTAACAGGATCAGTTTGCCAGGGGGTAACAAAACCTCCCCAAGAAAGGACAAACAATGGATTTTTGAAAGGCAAGCCCATGAACAAGTGAAAGTGATGGATGAGTTAAAAGCCAACAATACAAAAACCAGTCAAAGAGCTTGCACGCTCGACCTAAAAAGCGGCGTATAAAAGGCACAATCACCCTTCTTCAGTGACTTTGTTGTCTAGGATCCTGCAAAGAGAAAATAATGCATTAGTTTGATATTGCAAGCAATCCTTGCAGGTCAGTAGTACTCAGTCGCTTCTCACCCTATTCAGTGATGATGCAACATCCTAAAACAAATGTGCCTGCTATTATTGTGTAAGTCTGTAAACACAAAAACCACAAGACAAACTATGGTTAATCTGTGTTGAGCAAATATCCGTAATTGTTTAACATGTAACATTTCATGCTGTGAAGCAGCAGATCATGCATTAAAATGTGCAGCAATAACATGGTCAGCTAACTTACCCTAAAGTGTAGGGGCAAGTATGTCACATTAGAGGAGTGGTCACACGCTGTAGTGTTGAATAGAAACATATGGTCATATCCAGGAAGGACCGCAGAGAAACCAGCAGTGTGCATAAATGTAAAAGATAAAGAGAGCAGTTAGTAAGCCAAATGTATTCTCACAGAACCCAATTCATAATTTTAATGGATGTCAAATTACTCACTTCGTCAAGGGTGCCATGTCACCAGCCATACTAATCGTATCCCTTCTTCTCCCAAAAAGTAAGTGGGTGAGAAACTGATATTAATTTATGCATAATCACAACAAACTCAGGAGCCTTCGTGGCCTGACTTGATATCAAAAGCTTTGACAAGACTCCAAGCCCTGTGATATATGTTCCTTTATTATGCATCCAAAGGCCATGTAGTAATCATGGAGTAGGAAAACATGCTGTAAAAAGCGGAACACAAGAAGCGAGGCCTGTCCAGCTTGAGGTCACCCTCCTCGAGTAAATTGAATCTGCAGGGCAAGGTTTTGAAAAAGAAGAATTAAAAACGCCATAAACAGGACTCCTCGACTTACAGATGTTCCTGTTCTCTGGCAAGTCTGAGTAATCTGTTCACACGAGTCAGCTATGGCGTCACCTGACTCCCCTCAGCCCTTCTAGCTCTGTAGAAGATATAACTCAAGTTCCCCAGACTGTCTTCAGTCCCTCATCAAGCCTTCAGCCAGGTCATGTCACATATTTTAAACCATTTTGGCGTACCTTCTGGCTCCACAGAGCTATTGACGACCTTAGCTGCACTACAGCTGGTGGTTGCATGGTTGCATCCTCCCCACCAGCTGACAGTTCTGGAGCCTGCCAGGTCTGCCTTAGGCAGCAAGCCTGCCTTTTCCTATTTTGCTGAAAACCTCGCTGGCTAACCTTATAGCGGCGAACCACCAACTCTGATGTTATTGGTTCTAAATCCACTGATGCCAGCCACAAAGTCTGATCCTTCTATTGCCTGTATCTTTCCAAAGTCATTTTACAGGAACAAAAATGCATCCTCATTTTGAGTATGAACACCTTTAATCCCTGCTTTCATGAAGCCAAAGGTTTGCATGATTCAGGCCATTTCTAGTTCTGATATTATCCAAATACCTTGGATCATTCCACATGATGATAAAGATGATGATTGGGAGGGAGTGGAGGGTATCGACAACCTGCTTTCTAACAAAACATTAGTGGACCCTACTGTGGAAGCTGTGTAAGCCCTTTTTTGCCCTACTTGCCTGTTAGCTGGCCCACTGCCATTGCATCATAGACTAATTTCTAAAGCAGCCTTCATCAGTACACAGGTAAATGCTACAGGCTTCTTCTTGTCAGCACAGTCTTCCATGCTCGTTGCTCCCTGTTCCGCCTTCTCCGGGATGCTCACCAGTCGTAGATTGCTTCTGCAGCACAGTCTTAACTCCTTCCTTCTTTCTCGGATAGGGATAAGCAGATTGATGTCCTGGACAAAAAAAGGATTTTCCTTCTGGTTAGTTCAGTTTTGCACTCTATGAATGCTTCTTGTCTTCTGTTTTGCTACTGGTATCCTTATGATATGGTCCTACTCGCTCCAGAGGAGCTAGGATTTTCCTTTCCACAGACTGTTCAAGATGGTAATGATGGAGCAAAGCAAGTCTTGCATTCAGATGTCTGGCTCCGCAGATTTGCTAGCCCCAGCTAGGGCATTATCAGTCCTGTTTTTCGTAAACACACCAAGACCCACGCAATTTTATGGTTATGTTCTGGTTTCCGAGCTGGATATGCACATTCATGGGGCCAGCCTCTTTGGTTGAAAAATCTGATTATGCTCTAGAAAAGTTAAAGCTAATTTGTGCTTGCTCTTACCTTGGGTCCTTTGCTGACCTTTCATTTGCATCAGCCATCTGAAAGGCCTTTGGTCAGTTTGAACAAGGAAGCGAGAACCAACCAGGTATGGTCTCAACTTCTTCTTGGACCAAATCACAGCAAAGGCTTTACTTTCAATGGCACTCCAATGCTGCTCTCTGGGATGTACCCTCCTGCTAATACAAGCAACAGGTTGGTCATGGCCATCATTGATTTGGGATAGAATCGCTCCTTTCCCATGTTCAGAGGATTTAGTTTGCACTAATAAACTGGAGCTGTAAGAATGGGTGCAAAGAACATTGCTCCTTTCAAAGTGATAAAAGCCTTTTGGCAGCTCCCTCTCCTGTTTACTTTCTTTGGTACCTTCTTGGAGGTCAAATCTTTGAGGGGTGCCACAGTGGTATCATACCCCTTCACAACCTTCTGTAGTGCCCAGTCAAGCCAGGGAAAGCTCATGGGCCTGATGGTTGGAGCTTTCCAGTCCAGAATTGTCTAGCTCTTGGGTTGTAGTGGTTAAACCTGTCCTCCACCTACCAGGTGGCCCTAGTATACAACCTTTCCCTGCCCTATTTGGCAGTTGCTTGCCTTAATAGGGAGGCCTGCACTTTGTAGAGCTTCAAGGACCTTACCAAGGTGGATCAGGTGATCCTGCCAAGTGGAGCTAAATACAGCAACATCAAGATTTGCTGCACTAAATGGTTCCAATCAAGCAAGGACTTTATTCACCAACCTTTGGAAGGTGGCAGGGGCATTCTTTATACCAAATTGCATAATGGTGAACTGGTAATGTTGGTCTGGGTTTTGAGAATGCTGATCTTTCTTTTGCTCCAGTGGGTCCGAGCAATCTGCCAGTACCCTATTGCCAAATCAAAAGTATTGAGAAATTTGGCTGCCACTAACCTGTCAATCAGTTCATCTGCTCTTGGGAAAGGGTGTGCATCTGTCTTGGTGACTGCAGTCAGACCTCTGTCGTCCACGCGACACCTCAGCTCTGGTTTACCTCCCTTGGAATGAGGTTTCAGGACGGCCGGCCCAGGGATCGTCATAGGGCTTGATTACCCCTATCTCCAGCATATTACTTACATCGGCTTTAATGCTATCCTTGTCTGTATATTTTGCTTCTGAAAGGCATGTGGTCCCCAGTGTCCACATCATGAACGCACCAGTTAGTCTGACCAGAGGTGAGGGAAACAAGCGCAGCATACTTCTGAAGGACTTGCCTCCAGTCATCCTGCTGTTGAGAAGTGAGGGTGTGTGAAAAGACCACTCCATCAACTGACCCATCTTTGGGGCTGTGGAAGAGGTAGTCAGGGAGAGAGCCACGCTCTTCTTCCTGATACTCATCAGTGACCATCAGCATGGCCACATCAGCCCTGTCATGAGAGTTTTAGGCTGTTCACATGGATAACCCTGTGAGGGTTCCTGGGAGTGCCTAGATCAACCAAGTAGGTGACCTCACTCTTCTTTTCAAGGAGAGGGTAAGGACCACTCCATTTGTCCTGGAGTGCCCTGGGAGCCACAGACTCACCTACCCTCACCTTCTGTCCCGGTTGGAAGTGCACCATGGCAGCTTTCTGGTCTTACCATAGCCTTCTGGAACTCTTTGCAGACCAAGGTTTTTAGAGGCTTTTTCCATGTGCTCAGCCATCCTTCAACGTAGACCAAGCCCATAGTCCACAATGTCTTGGTTGTGCTCTTTGAGAGGCCTCTCTCAGCCTTCCCTCGCTAGACACAGCGATCCCCTTACAAGATGACCAAAAAGAAGTTCAAAGGGGGAAAAATCTACCACCTTCTATGACACTTATCTGTAGCGAAACACAAGGATGGTGACAGGATATCCTATCTCCTCTTGAATTTCTCAGGAAGACCTGCAGGCATGCCTTTCATGGTTTTGCTGAATCACTCAGCTAGACCACTTCCTTGTGGGTGATATGGGGTAATGAACTCCACATTCATTCCATATTGCCTTGAGGTATGTAGACATGAAGTTACTACCTCTGTCATATCCAACCTCCTTAGGGAAGCCTGCTCTAGTAAAAGTACTGGGTAGGGCCCTAGCGACTGCAGGAACGGTGGTATTAAGGGGGATAGCTTCTGGGTATCTGGTGGCATGATCCACTACCCACCAGTATAAATTTGTCCTCTGGTGCTGTGGGAGGGTCTAGGAGGCCAACACTGTCAATCCGTACCCTTTACAAGGGAACCCAACCACTGGGAGTGGAATTAAAGGGGCATTTGGATGACCACCTGTCTTGCTGCTGGTTTGACAGGTGACACAGGAGTTACAAAACGCTTTCACTTTCTGGAACATATCTGGACAGTAGAAACTAGGTACCAACCTACTCCAAGTTCTGGTCTGGCCAAGATTCCCAGCTAGGGGGATGTGACGAGCCAAAGTGAGCAGTAACTTTCTATACATCATAGGCACTACCACTCTCCTAGTGGCACCAGGTTTGGGGTCTCTGACCTCATTATAGAGTAGACCCTCCTCCCAGTAGTCTCTGTGGGAGCCACTGACCTCTCCCTTTTCCTGGTCAGCAGCTTGATGTCTCAGGCCCTCAAGCGTGGGACAGGTCCTCTGTCCCTGGCACAGCTCTTCCCTAGAGACCTCTGCCGTGTACGGCCCATGTTCCTGAGGCTCAGTTCCCTGAAGGGCTGACAGGTCTTCTCCTTTACCAGTCTTCCTGCCTTTTGTCCTGGAGGGCTGGGCCATTATTACAGGCCCCAGCACATCTTTTTCACCCTGGGCTTTGCATTGTGTCCTGGTTTTCACATACACCCATTCAGGTATACCAAGCATAGCTGCATGGGCCTTCCTTTCGACCTCAGCCCATGCAGAGGACTCAAGATAATTTCCTAGCAGACGAGCTACAGGAATTGCAAAGGATACCACCACCTTCTTCCGGCTGGTAACCCGAAGGACACCATTGCCATTGGATGGTCCTTGGGTTTTTTGTCAGCATTGAGGACTTAATGATTCACCAGTCAGATACTGTTTTGGGGGTGACAGTTTTTTGGTCACCATGGTGACACGTGCACCTGTATCCCTCAGTGCTGCAACTCCAATCTCATTAATATGAGGCTGTTATCTGTACTTCTCCAGATTACGTGGCCAGACTGCCAGGGCAGCTACAACCAACCAATCCTCGGAGACTAAATTTGTTTCTGTGAGCTCTCCAACATGGTCCGGGCCCACGTAAAACTGTAAAAAAAACTTCGCACTTGTATAGCGCACTACTTACCTGTTAGGGTCTCAAGGCGCTGTACGCATACCGCTGTGGAACCCCTCCTGGCTTTTCCCTGTGAGGCGCCCACTCCTGGACAGCCCCAGGGTGAAGCCAGGCATCCAAGCGCTGTGAGGGCCGTTGTGGAGATTAAGCAAGCTATTGTCCAGAGTTACAGAGTGGGACCCTTTAATTAGATTAGGCACCGAGGCGAGAATTATCTGGTCCAAGGGAATTGAGCCCAAGACTCCTCTGAGGTGGGAATTGAATCCTGGTCCCAGGCCAGATCTCTGCATCAGGGTCTGCCGCTCTAACCATTGTGCCACACTTCACGTAGGCTCCCATCTAGAGACTTACCACTGCAGCAGGAGCCGCAGGTGCACTAGGGAGATTCTTTTTTAGAAAGGCAGGGTCTTTAGTTAAGTGCCCATTGGCTTTTCAATGAAAACACCAAACCGTCTTAGGGTCCTGGTTCTTACCCTTGTACCCACTTCTTGTCTGTCTCTTGTCTCTGGGCCCACCCTCCTGATCAGATTTTTAGGAGCCTTTAGAAGACTTTGTTTTTATCTCTTTTTTAAAATCCTTAGACTGGTCACCATCTTTCCTGCAGGGTGGGGGGCTTGGGATTCCCTTTTTTTTGGTCACCCCCACCATGAGCTGCCTTCCTTCCTGATTCTTAGGGAGAAATTGGACCTAAGTCTACCAGGTACTGATGTAATTTTTCAGCAACACAGTTACTTAACAGACTTTTTTAATAAGATTATACAGCACATCGTAGTCTTGCACCTGTTTCCCTTTTCAACCAGCCACCAAGTGTTTATCTGAGAAGTCAACAAAATCTACCTAGGATTAACTAGAGGTTTTTCTAGTCTCCTTGATCCTGATCCTGTACTTCTCAGTGGTGAGTCCAGAGCCCTCAACCAGGGTATCCGTCATGAAATCATAGGACTCATTGTCTGCTTCAGTCAGTGTCAGGAGTCTATCCCGCCACTTTCCTGAGAACAGCTCCTAGAGTAGAGAGCCCCAGAACTTCTGGCTGAATATCCACATCGTACAAGTCCTCTGAAAAGCTGAGAACCCTTGGTGATATCCTCACCCTCTGAATATTTGGGGACAATCCCTTTGGGGATCTTAGGGTCAAAGGCTGCCACCAGAGATTAGTCCTGTGCCCATCTCAGCTCTTTCTTTTTCTATAGCTAAGAGTCTAGACTCTAATTCTATCCTCCTAGCTAGCTTTTGGAGTTCAGCATCTTCACTGTCTCTATCTCTTGGGGTACTCTCTGAAGTGCTCCCAGTAGTGTTACTGACTGTGGATATTTGGAGGGGTTCATCATCCTCTTCCACCTCACCCTCTTGAGGGGCTCCTTTACTTGCCATGACTCTTTCATTTTCTGCAAGCAGCTGCTGCTGTAGCTGGGTTTTTGTGGGTCTAAACCCCTTGGCAAGCTTCCATGCTTGGCAGAGGGCCTTAAAGTGGGCCAGCTTACGGTTTAAGTAGGCACCCAGGCCTATCAACCATTTCGGTCAAAGAAAACGCTGAGGGATCGTCTTGCGCATTAGAAAGAAATGCAGCAAAAAGAACTCAAGGAGACACCGGACATCTACAGACTCCAGTACATTGAGCCGCAGGAGGAATTCCATGAGGCTTCTGCGGCGGAAGAGGAGGCCTTATCCATTTTTGACTCTGGATCCGAGTCAGAGACTGAGGTGGGTATGCAGACACAGCAGATCCCATTGGCACAGCACGCAGTTAGTACAATGGCCCATATAACAAAGAAGCATTCGGTTTCAACAGGGACTAAGACTACCGGGCCACCACTGCCATCAGGCCATGGTCAGCACCGAATAATTGTCAAGAATGGACCACGTTCCGGCTAGGCGCCGAAGGCCAAGCCTAAAGACTCCACCCACAAACTGGCCTTGAAGATTTCAGCATCGACCTAACCTAGGCTGTTTTCGGTTCCGACAACATCGGCATCAAGCATTTTGGATCAGAAACTAAAACCTTTGTCGTCAAAAGTTTCACCATTGGGATTGAATCAATCTTTTGTTTCGGCACTGGAGCCTGTTTTACAGACTATGGCAGAGACTTGACGTGAAACAAAAGACTATACAAATTCAACCAAATGCTGGCCGGATCGTGGCAAAATCTTTTGATTTTAAGCCCCAAGCTTCATTTGAGAAGGATATTGATATCCAGCCACCTCCATAGAAGAAAAAGAAAAAGGACATCGCCACAAGTCAAATACCTCCGCCTTTAGCTCGCATTCTTCCACCTCCATCACCACACCACTCACACTCTGAGAGAAGATTTACTAGAGGAAACTCTATTAGGTGTGCCACACTCCTATGTAGAAGATCGGGGAGGGATGATTACATGCAGCAGCTGCCATTAGACCGTGGGGACACACATGAGATTGACCTACCAGCGGACTCGCATCCAGATTTATATCCAGCAAAACCATCTCCACCAGATGACACCACATCATTCAGTGAGTTGGTTAATAGGGCTGCTGCATACCACTAGTTCCCATTACATAAGGACCCTATAGAAGACGACTTATTATTTGAAACCCTTTCTTCCACCTCTAGGGCATCTCAATATCTGCCCATGTTAAAGGGGATGTCGCAACATGCGTGTGAAATTTATAAAAGACCCTTATCGCGCTCAAAGTTCACCTAGGGTTGATAAAAATATAAACCTGCCCCATCAGATCCTGCTTATATTAAGGGGCAAATTTCCCCAGATTCCTTAGTAGTTTCCAATACTTGTAAATTAGCTAATTCTCAAACTTCTGGAGATGCACCTCCTCCAGACAAAGAGTCCAAACTTACTTACGCATCAAGCAAAGGGTGGGGGTTCAAGCAGCCAACCACTGGGGAATTGCCAGTACGCTAGCACTATGCGCAAGATATGAAAGAGCACAATGGGATGAGGTGGAAGACCTTATTCAACATCTCCCAGAAGAATTTAAAAATAAGAGACAACAGATGGTACAGGAGGGAGAGTTAAACAATTCTGTTGAATGTGCTCTTGATGCAGCAGATACAGCTACCAGGGGAATAAACAGTATGTTACTATGCTGTCATGAATGGTTGCATATATCAGGTTTTAAATATGAAGTTTAACAAACTCATCTAAATTCCCCTTTTGATCAGGAACACCTTTTTGGTCCCCAAGTGGACCAAACTCTAGAAAAAAATTAAAAAAGATGCTGATGTTGCAAAGTGTATGGGGGCACACTCAAACTTCTGGTAACTCAGGCTCCTTTCGTAAACCAACCTTCAAACAAAGCAATAGGCAAGTAACATCAGAATCCTCTACTTCTTTTAGGCAACAACATTCACCATCCCCTTCAAGAGGTTTTTATAGAGGGTCATATAGGGGAAACAATTCCAAAGGTCACGGAAGAGGTGCCCCTACTCGTACCTTCTCCTACACCTCAAAACAATAACTCTCTTCTCATTGCCTTCGATCACACAACAGCTGTTGGGGGACGTCTACACAATTTTTCCCCAACTGGCAAAATGTAACAGACCAGTGGGTATTGGATATTATCCAATGTGGTTATTTCCTGGAGCTCATAACCACACCCCCAAACATACCACTGAGAAAGCACAAACTCTCTCTTGAACATCTGCAATTTTTAAATCAAGAAGTACAGGCTCTCCTTCATCAGGGAGCAATAGAGTTAGTTCCCCGATCATCAAAAAGAAACAGGAGTTTATTCTCCTTTTCATTCTCATTCCTAAAAAAGATGAGTCCTTTCGTCTCGTTCTATATCTCACACCACGAAATCAATATATCCTATCAGAACATTTTCATATGGTCTGTCTACCAGATATAATATCAGTTTTACAACAAGGGAACTTCATGCCTGAGCTACATCTAAAGGATGCTTATTTCCATATCCCAATACATCCAGCACACAGAAAATATCTCACATTTGTCATACAAGGCACATTACCAGTTAAAAGTACTTCCATTCAGAGTAACAACTGCACCTGGTGTATTCACAAAATGCCTCGCAGTAGTCGCAGAGCATCGACACAAAGCATTCTTGTCTTCCCATGCCTGGACGATTGGCTTATCAAATCCAGTTCGCTTCAGCAATGTCTTCAGCACACACAGACAACCATTCATCTCTTACACCAGTTAGGGTTTACCATCACCATACAAAAATCACACCATAATCATCTCAAATACAGCTCTATGTAGGAGCTGTCTCACTTAGGATTAGCATACCCCAATACAATCAGGATGCAGAATATAACAACTCTGTTGAGCCAAGTACTCCCCAATCAACGTATTCCAGTTCAAATTTTAGAGATCATGGCACCTTGTATTCCAAAAGTGCCATAAGCACTATTACACATGCGTCTGCTGCAGGAGTGTCTGACGAATCAATGGTCTCAAGCACAGGGTCAGCTATACGATCTAGTGTTGGTAGACAGACGCACACACTCTTCTCTGCATTGGTGGAACACACAACATCTAACAAAAAGGCGGCCATTTCTAGACCCTTTTCCCCAGATCAATCTTGCAGCTGACTCTTCCCTTGCAGGTATGGGTGCTCATCTCCACAATCTCTCAATGAAAGTATTGTGGGACACCAATCATCAAGCTCTACACATACATTTCTTGGAGCTTCAAGTCATTCACCTAGCATACACTGTTTGGGATTCATCTCCAAGGCAAGACTGATCTAGTCTGGATGGACAATACATCAGCCATGTTTTATTTACAGAAATAGGAGGGACACTCTCTACATTTGTCTCGACTATCTCAGACAATCTGGCATTGGGCACTTCACCATCGCATTCACTTGTTAACAGAACATCTCTCAGGGACGGACAATGATCTTGCGGACCTACTCAGCAGGATGTGGCAACAAGTCCACAACTGGGAACTTGCAGGAATCCGGCTCTATATATATATACTATATCAAAATGAGATATAGTGAGCACGGAGACCAGGTGTTCCCCAGAGGCTTAACAGAGGCTAAAGTAGATAATGCTAATGCTCTCTTTTGTGGTAGTGTGGTCGATCACTTGGGCTTATCAGAGGGTAGTGCAAAGCATTTGTTGTACATACACAGACAATAGAAGATGCAGACACTCAATGACTTAACTCCAGACCAATGGTTTTTATATAGCAAAACTATCTTTTCTTGATTTATTTTTAGACCCACAAGATTCAAGTTACTGGTATGTACTTCAATAGATTTGTGTCCACACATGTATCAACAGTACTTTGTTTGAAATCAATGTTATACAGTTTGTGAATTTTTAGCAGTAATCTGTTTTAAAAATGGACACAGTGCAATTTTCAGAAACAGTTCCTGGGGGGAAGAAATGTTTGTTCAATTTGCAGGTAAGTACAACACTTACAGTTTCAGTCTCCGGGTTTTAAGAAGTCCACTGGTTGGGGTTCAAGTTAACCCCAAACACCCACCACCAGCAAAACGGGGCCAGCAAAATGCAGAGGTCAAAGATGAACAATTTTAACATGGGCTTCTATTAAGACAGGGGGTACTCAGAATCAGGTCTGTACCCGCGACTCAGAGGGCAGACCAGGGTGGATTCTAGGAGCACAGAAGGGGTCACAAGTAGGCACCAAACCCACGCCCTCAGTGGCACCTGGGCGGGCCGGGTGCATGGTGCAAACAGGACATTGGGTTTCCATGCTGGTCTATGTGGGGGACCCCGGGGGTAACTCAGAGGCTGCAGGGGAGGTCTAGGGGGGTGTCTCGGGCACACCACCGATTGGACAGGGAGGAGGGCTGCCTGCTGAATGTAGCTGCACCGGGTGTAGTTTTCTCCAAGGCCTGGGGGCTGCTGGTGCAATCGGGCCTTTGGCGTCGGATATCTTTGTCCGGAGCGGTCAGGGGGTCCTCAGGATTCCCTCTGCAGGTGTCGTCATAGAAGGGTGGAGAGGTCAACCCAGGGTGGGCACTTGCTGGGAATCGCCTGGGGAACCTCTAAATCTTGTTGGACCACCTGGACGCTGGCCATTTGCGTTGGGTGCAGAGTGGTTAGGACTCAGGCATTCGGAGTGAGGTGAAAATCCTTGGTTGTTGGTTTCTTCTTGGACAGGGCCGCTGTCCTCTGGAGTACTTGGTCCTTTGGGGTGCAGGGCAGTCCTTTGGAGCTTGTTGGAGGTCGATGGTCCCGCCGGATGCTTCGCTGTTCTTTTGCAGGTTGTTTGAAGCAGAAGACAGGCTGGTAGAGCTGGGGCTGAAGCATTTGTTGTCTTCCTTCTCTGCTGGGGTTTAAGCTAAGCAGTCCTTGTTAGGTCACCAGGAATCTGGTGAATTAGGTCCAGGGAAGCCCTTAAATTCAAGATTTAGACGTTACAGGGGTCAGAGGACAGGAGCCAATAGCTACTGTCCCTGAGATTGCCAGAAGCTGTGAGAAGTCTGGATGAAGCAGTAGAGGCTTGCAAATGGGTGACACAATTAGTAATAAGCAGACTCTCTAGCACAGCATCACAGTGCATGCTGACAGGCTCCGCTGGAGGGATCACTTGGGTATTGCACGAAACCTATGGATTAACAGTAGTATCCCGCAAGGAAGATGGGTGAGCATGTGTGGAACCGTGAGCTTAAGCTCCAGAAGGTAATTTGTTTAGCAAATTGGGAACCTCTAGCGTGACCCCTGTGTTGCCAAGACATTTCGCCATTCTGTGCCAAGCCTTTTTTTTGTTTATCTATTTAAGGTAGTTAGCGTTTAGGCTGCCATGTGTTGTTGTCCACTTAAGCTATCCACGCCAAATTTGTGTCCTTTTTTTTCCCCCCAACATCCTGGAGATTCTAAATGTACCCCTGTAAAGGTTTGTGGGTTCCCCTGGAGGGGACTGATAAATTAGCCAAAATACAGCTAAAATGTGTGTCTATTAGGAGTAACTGAGAAAAAAGTGTTGCAGAGGAAAGCATCAGTTTTTTTTCTTCCCTGCAAATGGCATCAGCGAAGGGTTCACAGTGCTAAATCCACCATCTTTTCAGCTTTCAGGAACAGGCAGACTTGAATCAGAAAACCAACATTTCAACACAGTTTTGGCATTTTACTGGGGCACAGCCCATTTTTCCTATTTTTGTTCCTTCAACCTCATTCCAGTTAGTATTAGAAATGAAGATGAAACCAATGGTGTATCCCGGAAAGCTATACATTTCTGAAAAGTAGACAACATTCTGAGTTCATCAATGGGCCATTTGTGTAGATCTTCAAAGTTTTTCTATGTAAAGTAACAGTTGAAATAAAAAAAATACTGAAATTGAGTTGAAAATGACAGCTGCGCGTGTCTGTTTTCAGCTGTAACTTCTTGTGTCTATGGCAGATTTTCAAAAGCAATATACGGTTGCGTCCGTTGGACCATTCTGGTTGCGGGGGTATGTAGGGCTTGTAGGTTCACCAAGAACCCTATGTTCCCAGAACCAATAAATTAGCTGCCCTGTGCAGTGGAATCTCATTATGTACTGGGTATGCAGCAATTCATTTGGTAAAACATGAAGAGTGAAAAAAAGTTATCAAGGGAAACATATGTATTTCCTACATGGGCACAGGATGTGGAGTTTGGAAGCAGTGGTTATTTGCACATCTCTGAATTTGGGGGGGGGGTTCCTATGCTAGCATGTGAGGTACATGGCATTTCTCAAAATGACTTTCTTAAACACTGTCTTACATTTGGAAGGCGCAAATGTGGAAAAAGACAATTGTTAATTACACTTGTTCTGCTATTCTGTGTTCCCCTAAGTCTCCAGATAAAAATGGTACCTCACCTGTGTGGGTAGGCCTAGTACCCGCAACATGAAACGCCCAAAAACGCAAAGTGGACACATCAGATTTTTCCACTGAAAACGAACTTGTTTTTTGCAAAGTGCCTAGCTGTGAATTTTAAGCTCTAGCTCAGCTGGTACCTAGGGACACCTAGTAAACATGTATATTTTTGAAAGCTAGACACCTAGGGTAATCCAGGATGGGGTGACTTGTGGGGCTGTCACCAAGTTCTGTCACCCAGAATCCTTTGGATACCTCAAAATTTGTCTAAAAAACAAATTTTCTTTGTTTCTGTGATGGAAAGTTCTGGAAACTGTGGGGCACCACAAAATTCCTTCCACCCAGCATTCCCCAATGTTAAAAATGGTACCTCACTTGTGTGGGTAGACCAAGTGCGGGCGACAGGAAATGTCCCTAAACACAACATGTATGCAGTGCATTTTTCCACTGAAAACTGACCCTCTTTTTCCAGTGTGGGTAGCCCTGCATTTTGGACCCTACCTCAGCTGACACCTAGGGAAACCTAGCCAACCTGTTCATTTTTTTAAACTAGACACCTAGGGTAATCAAAGGTGGCGTGACTTGTGTGGCTCCCATTAGGTTTTCTTACCCACAATGCCCTGCAAACCTCACATTTTTCCTGAAATCACCCCTTATCCTTATATTTCTGTGATGGAGACATCCTGTATCTGCAGAAATCCACAAAATTCCTACCACCCAGCACTGTCCCACCTGTGCCGATTAAAAAAAACCCTGCTTCACCTTTGTGGCTGGGCCTAGTGCCACAACAGGAAAGGATCAAACCATGGGGAATAGGAGCGCTTGCATGGAGACGCCTAATGACCTCGGTTGAATCTGTTCCTGACGCTGGCACTGGGCCCAGCCACACAATTGGGGTAGTTTTTTTTTTATTGGCATAGGTGGGGCAGGGCTGGGTGATAGGAATTTTGCGGATTCCTGACGATTCCAAAAGTTACCATCACAGAAATATAGGGAAAATGCATGACTTCAGGCAAAGCTGGAGATTTGCAGGGCATTGTTGGTAAGAAAATGGTGTGGGGTGAATTTGAAGCACACAACCCTGGACTTCTACCAGATGTCTACTTCTCAGAAGTGTCTGGGTCTGATAGGTTTTCCAGGTAGCAGCCTACACACCTGTCAGGTAAACAAATAAGCCAAGGGAAGATCTATGTGATGGGAGTGGGACCAATATTTGTAAAACAACCCACGCACACTAGATCTTATCAGCATGAGAACTTGGCTTCTCATGTTGACCACAGTAGCACAGTCAAAGAAGATTTGACTCAAACTAGGAATATAAGGGGTGGCATATCCATGGGTCAAGTCAGTTCATGTAGGGAATTGACAAAAAGCAACCCACAGCATGACCAGAGGAAAACTTACTCTGGAAATAGCCACATGGCCAACAGTGGACTTGGGAAGAATAACACTTAAAGATCAATATGATATTCATCTGATTAAAGTTCCCAAATTGCCACCGGAAGGGAGGGAATCACAAGAATTGCTTACCAATAAAGTGATCCTCTGGATAAGACATTCTGGAGGCTGCAGTCTGTTATCAGAGAAGACATCCTGTATGCAAGGCGCCTTAACAATGCAAATAGTTTCCATGATTCAATAGGGATAAAATTAAAGTCCCATGTTTTTGGTGGAGTGATTGAAAGTGCTTGAACTGAGATTTTGACCACCAAAAACATCACAAATAAAAATTTAACTTACTGACTCAAATTAAATTAGGCCCCTAGATGCCTCAAAATCTTGTACAAGGCTGAATGATGGACAACAGGAAGTTGACTGACAAGAGGTAATTACAAGTAATGTAGGGCCTGCCCACAGCGAGATCTTGGGAAGAGAGCAGGGAAGTATGGTAAGCTTGAAGACCATAAGCCAGGGTGAAATTCCCCCAGAGGTTATTCCAAATCTCCAAGCAGATCGGCCTAGTAAATTGTACTTGGACAACTAGATCAAAGGTAAAGCTGCTGATGAAAAGGGAATGCCCATGGTAGAAGCCGATTGCATAAGACTACTGTACTGCATTGTTGCTGGGATGAAGTCTAAGCTCGCAGATCTGAATGGGGATCCTTTATAGAATACTCCTACAGGAAACATCGGCTACCAATCAAGTCCACAGGCCTGGCTTTGTGACCTTTACCAAAAATGCCATCCCCTCACCCGCAGGAAGGGCCTTAGGGGGCCCCTTGTTCTGGTTGCGGCTGGACATTTTCCTCTCAGTAAAGGTTGTTCGCTCGGATAGTAGTGATCTCTTAGGCATACAAATATGTATATCCACCAAGCAAGGCTTTAAGTATGTGGGCATAATGAACATATATGTAAGATCTGTTCCATCAACCTGCTTCTCTACCACGGTTGACCAACTTTCTGACATGCTTGGCAAACTACACAAGGGTGCGATTAAAAATTATAGCAGGGGATTGTAATACACAAATAACCCTGAAGATGGGCAAGACTGATTTTGAGTCATTTTCTAGACTGGGGCTCCTAGGTGTTACTAAGAAAAAGTAATCCAGTGTTGCTATACAATTACTGGACCTAGGTATGGCACATGCTATGAAAATAGTAAATGAAAATAGATCTGACTGCCCCTGCGCCCTACCTTCAAAAGGGGAGCAAAAACAACTTGTATAGATTATATCTTCTTGGATAATAACTTGTGGTAATTTTTATTGGATATGGAGATTATTGCTAGAGTAGATAGTGACCATCACACATAAACCATTATGTTAGATTTTTGTGCTTTCAAATGCGTAAATTTGAAACCAACTAGCAATGTTGATATACTCCAGGTTACCACGAATAGGAGAAATTTAAAATGGCCAGCTGTTATGAATAATAGTATGATCCTGACCCTAATTTGTAGCCCCTTTCATGTAAAGTTTTCTCCACTAGTGTATGTAAACAAAGACAGCATAAATCTTCCGGACCTGCATACTCAACTGATGGGAGATATAAGCAAACTATTTATAAAGACAGTGAAAAGAGGTATTTGTCCCCAATTGCCCGTTTGTGTGGTACCAGAAAGTGTCGGATTGCCAAGAATAGTCTTTTGGAAGCTGTTAAGTCAGACTGCCAGGCTCAGATTGTAATAGTCAGGAAGGTTTACAGAGCTACCCTGACTGAGGCAAAGAAACAATAGGAAATTACTCAGTGGGAAGATCTAGCAGAAGGCCTTACACAAGGTGATGCAAAAACCTTCTGGAAAGGTATCTCAGAAAGAACGCATACGGCAGATAGACATTTAGAGCTAGTAATTCCTCCTGAGAATTGGATGACACACTTTGAGGGCCTTTATGCAGAGTGGTGCAGTATAAAGAATAGGCCACAGAAACATGACTGGGGCTTAGCAAGCAAGCGTATTGTTCCTACATGTAAAGCTTACCTACTGGATGGCAGAGAGAGGAAGGCAATGGCATTTACCCTAAAGGAAACAGCTATCGCCCTAAAGCAAATGAAAAGGGAAAAAGCCCCTGGTCTTTATTGTATCCTGTGTGATATGTATCTTTCCCAACCTGATGTATGGATTCCTTATCTCAACTCCCTCAGTAATTCTATTATGAGGGGATTCCTTCCACGTGGCAAGAGGCGGTCATAATCCAATTGTATAAAAAGGGAAATAGAGACGAACCGGCCAATTATAGGCCTATAAGCCTAATTAACACAAGCCAGAAGATCTTCTGTAGGCAGGTCCTGGCTAGACTCCAATCTTGGCTTGATAACAGCTCAATCCTTGTACCCTTGACCAGGTTTTTCATTTCATGGCTAAATGCTGGAAATATGTATCTTTGAGGCAGGACCACCTGTATGTCGCGTTTATAGACTTGCAAGCAGCATTTAATCTGGTACCGAGAGAGACCTTAAGGAAGGTTTTGGAACCTATGGAATTCCTGGTGATCCCTTGTGGATCCTGACAGTATTGCACCAAGATACATACGCAAAAGTCAGATGGAGCAGAGGAGGGGACCTTACCTCTAAAATTCCCATTAGGCGAGGCGTTAGGCAACGGTGCGTGCTTGTGCAAACATTGTTTAGCCTGTTCATAAATGGCGCAGTGAAAAGGCTGTTACAATGTAGGCACGATGCGCCTAAAAGTGCTGGGATATCTGTTCCACTCCCTATGTTTGCGGATGATGTGCTTTTAATATCAAGACCCCCATGGGACTACAGTATGAGCTGGATACCTTTGCTGCTTTCTGCCATGAAAGAGGTTTAGAATTCATTCTGTCAAAATCCAAGTTTATGACGATCAATCCACATCAATCCTCTAGAAAGAAGCCAATAATTTGTGGAGCCCCACTTGAACAAGTAAAAAATGTCGGCTACTTGGGGATAAGGCTGGCAGATAACATGCACTGGGGACCTCAACTAGACAAAAGTAAGACTATCCTATTTCAGAGGGCAATGGCCATACAGAGAAGATATAAAGCTTCTGTGGGGGCTGGGGGGAGGGTGGTTACTCAGTCTCACCGGTTGTAAAAGTTTATGGGGGTCGCTGCTGTGCCAGCAGCCACATATGGGGCTGAGATTTGGGGCTATGCGTAACACCATTGTCACAGACAGAACATATGTTTGTCAGGGCTTTGTTTGATCTCCCAACGAGTTTACACCTTCTACCACTAATTTATGACTGCCCCTAAATAGGATTCACCATTTGACTGCCTTGAGACCCCTTGTGTATTGGGTAAAATTGTGGTCATCTGCTGAATCCTCCCATTATAGGAAATTGCTGGTTGAATTGGTATCCTTAGACTCGCAAGTACGCATACCCTGGCTGAACATGTAAAACAATTAACGGATATGTTCAAAATAAAATTGTGGATCATGCCTTGGTCAATGGGGAAAGACACTGTGCAGAAATTGAAAAAAGAACATTGGGATCACATAGGGTTACGAGCCTGGGTTGATCAGAAAAATGGGAGTATAATTGCACAATTTTTGCAACATAAGTGTATTCACAATTTTAAACAATATGTAAACAGAATCACTCCCCTCCAAGCAAAACAAATATATATTTTGTTCATGTGGGGTTCTTCCCCTAAAGTACTTAACTGCAAGTTGGGGAAAAAAAATTCAGTGTCCAATAATAATCCTGCCCACACTTCTAAGTGCTCAGCGATTCCAAGGTTCTTTTTTTTTTTTTTTGTCGACATTATGCCCAGGCGTGGAAAAAATAGATAACTCTACTATGTAAATTAATGGGTGTGAGTCAATACAAGATAATGTTACGAATCCTAAAAAGTGAAACACAAGAAACAATTGTGTTTGCAGTTTCTCGCTATTTGCACTGGGCTTGCAGACTGAGACAGGAAATGAGTACTTAAAAGACCCAGTAACCATGTGGACCAAACCAGATACAATCTATTTATGACTCTGGTATAGCATTTTATGTGATTGTTGAATTTATTGTGAGTTGCCTGATGTAAATATTTGACATGGTAAATTGTATGAATTTTAAATTATTTTTAGTATGTACATGATTTGCAGTTTCCCGGTATTTGGACTGGTATTGGAAATTGAGACTGTGAACTAGTACTCAAAAGACCCAGTAATTATGCAGGCCCAAATAGACACAATCTGTGTACAACTTTTGTATAGTACCCCAAGTGATTGTTGAATTTATTGTGGGTTGACTGTTCCAAATATTCTACATGGCAAATTGTACAAATTCTAATTGATCTTAGTATGAATTAGATTTTAGGCATGTTTGGTATCAGACATGTTGGGATCATGCAACTACACTGATTCCTTTGTTAGTTGCATCATACCCTGTGCTCTGGGGGTTCCTTACAGTTCTGCCTGTGCAGCCTCATTGGGTCTAGCTGCCTGCCCATGCTGCTGCTGACCCCAAACAATGTTCTGCTCGCCTGCTGGTGAGTTAGGCTCAGGCTGGAGTGGCAGAACAAAGGATTTCTTGCAAGGGAAAAGTGTGATCACCTCCCCCTGTGAATTAGGTGTCTAAGGGCTGGGGTGGCTTCAGAGCGCCACCAGACTGCTTTGAAGGGTACACTTAGTGCCCTCCTTACATAATCCGATTTGCAACAATACAGGAACCGCCGGTTCCCGCTCTGGCGAGGAACTGCACAAAGGACAGGGGAGTGACCACCCCTCTGTCCAGCTCCTCCCCTAGGGAGGTGCACGGAGCTCTGCCAGATGGCCACTTGATTCTGCCATCTTGGATACAAGATGGGCAGAGGCCCCTTGGAGCATCTGACTGGTTGGGCCATGTAGATGACATCCCTGACCCCCTCTGATAAGAGGGTCACTTCAGAGAGTGACCAAGCCCCTTTAGGGTTACTTAAGGGCTCCATGTGGGTGGGTCCTCAGATTTGTCGAGCAAGTTTCTCCCAAGGGTTTCTCTGCAATACATCTTCTTTCTGCTCCTGGCCTCTGGAACTGCTGCTGGTCTGCTTTGGAACCAAAACACGTCCTCTTTCGGTGGGAAGGCTCCCATTGCAACATTGTTTTTCTGGATCCTGCAACATCCAAGGCTGTACATCCTCTAGGGTCACAGAAACTCTGTTTTCACCTGGAAGCACGAAGGAATCTCCCTTGTAGTGAAGGAGTCACTCCCTTGCAACCACAGACACCTCAAGACAACGATGACCTGCTGGTAGGGCCTGCTGTTCCACTAATATGGAAAGGCTGTGCTTCACAGGTGGTGAGTCTGTGACTTCCTTTGGGTCCTACTGGTCTTCTGGTCAACTTGGGAGACTGTGGCCCCCTGCTCCTACCACTGGAATGGAACCCCTGTGCACTGATACTGTTGCACTTGCCAAGGCTTGTTGACTCTTCCTCCCTGAGATCATCAGGCACCAAGAAGCCCAGGCCTCCAGCACTGTGCAAACGAAGACCAGCCCCTGTCCTGCAACTCCTGGGATGTGGAACTTCTGTTTTTGTTGTGCTGCTGAGGCCTTCTTGTGATTCCCTGTGTTGATCGCCTGTTGGTCACTCATGGGGGCTCCAATGACTTCTGCTAGCCTTCTTGCTTTCTGAGGGCCAGCACTGACTCCCCCCTCAAGGGTGGATTCTCCTGGACCTTGCTGGTCCCCGAAACTTCACAAATACTTCTTCAGCTCCTGTTTGCTTTTGCCAGTGCTTGTTGGTGACCTGACTGGTGACTGACCCTCCTGCAATCCTGCGACTGGCCAGGGATAGCTTGTATGTGACTCCTGGAATCTTCTGCAGCTCCTGGACCCCGCAGTTGGACGACGACTTCTTCCACCAACTTGCAGGAACTTCACCTCAAGGAGGGTGGGCATTGCCACCTGCACCACCTGGGCGCACCTCTAAGGGTGCTTGTAGGAAGTTGGCTCTGTATGTGCTATTTCAAAGTAAGGAATAGCATGCACAGAGTCCAAGGGTTCCCCTTAGAGGTAAAATAGTGGTAAAAAGAGATAATACTAATGCTCTATTTTGTGGTAGTGTGGTCGAGCAGTAGGCTTATCCAAGGAGTAGTGTTAAGCATTTGTTGTACATACACATAGACAATAAATGAGGTACACACACTCAGAGACAAATCCAGCCAATAGGTTTTTGTATAGAAAAATATCTTTTCTTAGTTTATTTTAAGAACCACAGGTTCAAATTCTACATGTAATATCTCATTTGAAAGGTATTGCAGGTAAGTACTTTAGGAACTTTAAATCATAAAAATTGCATGTATACTTTTCAAGTTATTGACAAATAGCTGTTTTAAAAGTGGACACTTAGTGCAATTTTCACAGTTCCTAGGGGAGGTAAGTTTTTGTTAGTTTTACCAGGTAAGTAAGACACTTACAGGGTTCAGTTCTTGGTCCAAGGTAGCCCACCGTTGGGGGTTCAGAGCAACCCCAAAGTCACCACACCAGCAGCTCAGGGCCGGTCAGGTGCAGAGTTCAAAGTGGTGCCCAAAACACATAGGCTAGAATGGAGAGAAGGGGGTGCCCCGGTTCCGGTCTGCTTGCAGGTAAGTACCCGCGTCTTCGGGGGGCAGACCAGGGGGGTTTTGTAGGGCACCGGGGGGGACACAAGTCCACACAGAAATTTCACCCTCAGCAGCGCGGGGGCGGCCGGGTGCAGTGTAGAAACAGGCGTCGGGTTCGCAATGTTAGTCTATGAGAGATCTCGGGATCTCTTCAGCGCTGCAGGCAGGCAAGGGGGGGGTTCCTCGGGGAAACCTCCACTTGGGCAAGGGAGAGGGACTCCTGGGGGTCACTTCTCCAGTGAAAGTCCGGTCCTTCAGGTCCTGGGGGCTGCGGGTGCAGGGTCTCTCCCAGGCGTCGGGACTTTAGGTTCAAAGAGTCGCGGTCAGGGGAAGCCTCGGGATTCCCTCTGCAGGCGGCGCTGTGGGGGCTCAGGGGGGACAGGTTTTGGTACTCACAGTATCAGAGTAGTCCTGGGGTCCCTCCTGAGGTGTTGGATCGCCACCAGCCGAGTCGGGGTCGCCGGGTGCAGTGTTGCAAGTCTCACGCTTCTTGCGGGGAGCTTGCAGGGTTCTTTAAAGCTGCTGGAAACAAAGTTGCAGCTTTTCTTGGAGCAGGTCCGCTGTCCTCGGGAGTTTCTTGTCTTTTCGAAGCAGGGGCAGTCCTCAGAGGATGTCGAGGTCGCTGGTCCCTTTGGAAGGCGTCGCTGGAGCAGGATCTTTGGAAGGCAGGAGACAGGCCGGTGAGTTTCTGGAGCCAAGGCAGTTGTCGTCTTCTGGTCTTCCGCTGCAGGGGTTTTCAGCTGGGCAGTCCTTCTTCTTGTAGTTGCAGGAATCTAATTTTCTAGGGTTCAGGGTAGCCCTTAAATACTAAATTTAAGGGCGTGTTTTAGGTCTGGGGGGTTAGTAGCCAATGGCTACTAGCCCTGAGGGTGGGTACACCCTCTTTGTGCCTCCCCCCAAGGGGAGGGGGTCACAATCCTAACCCTATTGGGGGAATCCTCCATCTGCAAGATGGAGGATTTCTAAAAGTTAGAGTCACCTCAGCTCGGGACACCTTAGGGGCTGTCCTGACTGGCCAGTGACTCCTCCTTGTTTTTCTCATTATCTTCTCCGGCCTTGCCGCCAAAAGTGGGGCCTGGCCGGAGGGGGCGGGCAACTCCACTAGCTGGAGTGTCCTGCTGGGTTGGCACAAAGGAGGTGAGCCTTTGAGGCTCACCGCCAGGTGTGACAATTCCTGCCTGGGAGAGGTGTTAGCATCTCCACCCAGTGCAGGCTTTGTTACTGGCCTCAGAGTGACAAAGGCACCCTCCCCATGGGGCCAGCAACATGTCTCGGTTTGTGGCAGGCTGCTAAAACTAGTCAGCCTACACAGATAGTCGGTTAAGTTTCAGGGGGCACCTCTAAGGTGCCCTCTGTGGTGTATTTTACAATAAAATGTACACTGGCATCAGTGTGCATTTATTGTGCTGAGAAGTTTGATACCAAACTCCCCAGTTTTCAGTGTAGCCATTATGGTGCTGTGGAGTTCGTGTTTGACAAACTCCCAGACCATATACTCTTATGGCTACCCTGCACTTACAATGTCTAAGGTTTTGTTTAGACACTGTAGGGGTACCATGCTCATGCACTGGTACCCTCACCTATGGTATAGTGCACCCTGCCTTAGGGCTGTAAGGCCTGCTAGAGGGGTGTCTTACCTATACTGCATAGGCAGTGAGAGGCTGGCATGGCACCCTGAGGGGAGTGCCATGTCGACTTACTCGTTTTGTCCTCACTAGCACACACAAGCTGGCAAGCAGTGTGTCTGTGCTGAGTGAGAGGTCTCCAGGGTGGCATAAGACATGCTGCAGCCCTTAGAGACCTTCCTTGGCATCAGGGCCCTTGGTACTAGAAGTACCAGTTACAAGGGACTTATCTGGATGCCAGGGTCTGCCAATTGTGGATACAAAAGTACAGGTTAGGGAAAGAACACTGGTGCTGGGGCCTGGTTAGCAGGCCTCAGCACACTTTCAATTGTAAACATAGCATCAGCAAAGGCAAAAAGTCAGGGGGCAACCATGCCAAGGAGGCATTTCCTTACACAACCCCCCCCCAAACGAAAGAGGATGAGACTAACCTTTCCCAAGAGAGTCTTCATTTTCTAAGTGGAAGAACCTGGAAAGGCCATCTGCATTGGCATGGGCAGTCCCAGGTCTGTGTTCCACTATAAAGTCCATTCCCTGTAGGGAGATGGACCACCTCAACAGTTTAGGATTTTCACCTTTCATTTGCATCAGCCATTTGAGAGGTCTGTGGTCAGTTTGAACTAGGAAGTGAGTCCCAAAGAGGTATGGTCTCAGCTTCTTCAGGGACCAAACCACAGCAAAGGCCTCCCTCTCAATGGCACTCCAACGCTGCTCCCTGGGGAGTAACCTCCTGCTAATGAAAGCAACAGGCTGGTCAAGGCCATCATCATTTGTTTGGGACAAAACTGCCCCTATCCCATGTTCAGAGGCATCAGTCTGCACAATGAACTGCTTAGAATAATCTGGAGCTTTGAGAACTGGTGCTGAGCACATAGCCTGTTTCAGGGTGTCAAAGGCCTGTTGGCATTCCACAGTCCAGTTTACTTTCTTGGGCATTTTCTTGGAGGTGAGTTCAGTGAGGGCTGTCACAATGGATCCATATCCCTTCACAAACCTCCTGTAGTACCCAGTCAAGCCAAGGAATGCCCTGACTTGAGTCTGGGTTTTTGGAGCTACCCAGTCCAGAATAGTCTGGATCTTGGGTTGGAGTGGCTGAACTTGGCCTCCACCTACAAGGTGTCCCAAGTAAACCACAGTTCCCTGCCCTATCTGGCATTTGGATGCCTTGATAGAGAGGCCTGCAGATTGCAGAGCCTTCAAAACCTTCCTCAGGTGGACCAGGTGATCCTGCCAGGTGGAGCTAAAGACAGCAATATCATCAAGATAAGCTGTGCTAAAGGACTCCAAGCCAGCAAGGACTTGATTCACCAACCTTTGGAAGGTGGCAGGGGCATTCTTTAAACCAAAGGGCATAACAGTAAACTGATAATGCCCATCAGGTGTGGAGAATGCTGTCTTTTCTTTTGCTCCAGGTGCCATTTTTATTTGCCAGTACCCTGCTGTCAAGTCAAAGGTACTTAGAAATTTGGCAGCACCTAATTTATCAATGAGCTCATCAGCTCTTGGAATTGGATGGGCATCTGTCTTGGTGACAGAATTGAGCCCTCTGTAGTCCACACAAAACCTCATCTCTTTCTTTCCATCTTTGGTGTGAGGTTTGGGGACTAAGACCACTGGGCTAGCCCAGGGGCTGTCAGAGCGCTCAATTACTCCCAATTCCAGCATCTTGTGGACTTCCACCTTGATGCTTTCTTTGACATGGTCAGATTGTCTAAAGATTTTGTTCTTGACAGGCATGCTGTCTCCTGTGTCCACATCATGGGTACACAGGTGTGTCTGACCAGGGGTCAAGGAGAAGGGTTCAGGAAACTGTTGTAGGACTCTCCTACAATCAGCTTGCTGTTGGCCAGAGAGGGTGTCTGAGTAGATCACTCCATCTACTGTGCCATCTTTTGGGTCTGATGACAGAAGATCAGGGAGAGGTTCACTCTCTGCCTCCTGATCCTCATCTGTTACCATCAACAGATTCACATCAGCCCTGTCATGGAAGAGCTTAAGGCGGTTCACATGGATCACCCTCTTGGGGCTCCTGCTTGTGCCCAGGTCCACCAGGTAGGTGACCTGACTCTTCCTTTCTAGTACTGGGTAAGGGCCACTCCATTTGTCCTGGAGTGCCCTGGGAGCCACAGGCTCCAGAACCCAGACTTTCTGCCCTGGTTGGAACTCCACCAGTGCAGCCTTTTGGTCATACCAAAACTTCTGGAGCTGTTGGCTGGCCTCAAGGTTTTTGGTTGCCTTTTCCATGTACTCTGCCATTCTAGAGCGAAGGCCAAGTACATAGTCCACTATGTCCTGTTTAGGCTCATGGAGAGGTCTCTCCCAGCCTTCTTTAACAAGGGCAAGTGGTCCCCTTACAGGATGACCAAACAGAAGTTCAAAGGGTGAGAATCCTACTCCCTTCTGTGGCACCTCTCTGTAAGCGAAAAGCAGACATGGCAAGAGGACATCCCATCTCCTTTTGAGTTTTTCTGGGAGCCCCATGATCATGCCTTTTAATGTCTTGTTGAATCTCTCAACTAAGCCATTAGTTTGTGGATGGTATGGTGTAGTGAATTTATAAGTCACCCCACACTCATTCCACATGTGCTTTAGGTATGCTGACATGAAGTTGGTACCTCTGTCAGACACCACCTCCTTAGGAAAACCCACTCTGGTAAAGATACCAATGAGGGCCTTGGCTACTGCAGGGGCAGTAGTCGACCTAAGGGGAATAGCTTCAGGATACCTGGTAGCATGATCCACTACTACCAGGATATACATATTTCCTGAGGCTGTGGGAGGTTCTAGTGGACCAACTATGTCCACACCCACTCTTTCAAAGGGCACCCCCACCACTGGAAGTGGAATGAGGGGGGCCTTTGGATGCCCACCTGTCTTACCACTGGCTTGACAGGTGGGGCAGGAGAGGCAAAACTCCTTAACCATGTTGGACATATTGGGCCAGTAGAAGTGGTTGACTAACCTCTCCCACGTCTTGGTTTGTCCCAAATGTCCAGCAAGGGGAATGTCATGGGCCAATGTTAGGATGAACTTCCTGAACAGCTGAGGCACTACCACTCTCCTAGTGGCACCAGGTTTGGGGTCTCTGGCCTCAGTGTACAGGAGTCCATCTTCCCAATAGACCCTATGCGTTCCATTTTTCTTGCCTTTGGACTCTTCAGCAGCTTGCTGCCTAAGGCCTTCAAGAGAGGGACAGGTTTCTTGTCCCTTACACAGCTCCTCCCTTGAGGGTCCCCCTGGGCCTAAGAGCTCAACCTGATAAGGTTCAAGCTCCAAAGGCTCAGTTCCCTCAGAGGGCAGAACTTCTTCCTGAGAAGAGAGGTTCCCTTTCTTTTGCTGTGTTGCAGTTGGTTTCCCAGCTGACTTTCCTGTTCTCTTGGTAGGCTGGGCCATTCTTCCAGACTCCAGCTCTACTTGTTCACCCTGTGCCTTGCACTGTGCTCTTGTTTTCACACACACACCAGTTCAGGGATACCCAGCATTGCTGCATGGGTTTTTAGTTCTACCTCAGCCCATGCTGAGGACTCCAGGTCATTTCCAAGCAGACAGTCCACTGGGATATTTGAGGAGACCACCACCTGTTTCAGGCCATTGACCCCTCCCCATTCTAAAGTAACCATTGCCATGGGATGTACTTTTCTCTGATTGTCAGCGTTGGTGACTGTGTAAGTTTTTCCAGTCAGGTATTGGCCAGGGGAAACCAGTTTCTCTGTCACCATGGTGACACTGGCACCTGTATCCCTCAGGCCCTCTATTCTAGTCCCATTAATTAAGAGTTGCTGTCTGTATTTTTGCATGTTAGGCGGCCAGACAGCTAGTGTGGCTAAATCCACCCCACCCTCAGAAACTAGAATAGCTTCAGTGTGGACCCTGATTTGCTCTGGGCACACTGTTGATCCCACTTGGAGACTAGCCATACCAGTGTTACCTGGATGGGAGTTTGGAGTGGAACCTTTCTTGGGACAGGCCTTGTCTCCAGTTTGGTGTCCATGCTGTTTACAGCTATGACACCAGGCCTTTTTGGGATCAAAGTTTTTACCCTTGTACCCATTGTTTTGTGAAGAGGCTCTGGGCCCACCCTCCTGTGCAGGTTTTTGGGGGCCTGTAGAAGACTCTTTACTATTTTTAGTTTTGGTTGTCTCATCACCCTTCCCCTGGGGAGTCTTTGTGACCCCTTTCTTTTGGTCACCCCCTGTTGAAGTCTTGGACACCCTTGTCTTGACCCAATGGTCCGCCTTCTTTCCCAATTCTTGGGGAGAAATTGGTCCTAGGTCTACCAGATGCTGATGCAGTTTATCATTGAAACAATTACTTAACAGGTGTTCTTTCACAAATAAATTGTACAGCCCATCATAATTACTTACACCACTGCCTTGAATCCAACCATCTAGTGTTTTCACTGAGTAGTCAACAAAGTCAACCCAGGTCTGGCTCGAGGATTTTTGAGCCCCCCTGAATCTAATCCTATACTCCTCAGTGGAGAATCCAAAGCCCTCAATCAGGGTACCCTTCATGAGGTCATAAGATTCTGCATCTTGTCCAGAGAGTGTGAGGAGTCTATCCCTACACTTTCCTGTGAACATTTCCCAAAGGAGAGCACCCCAGTGAGATCTGTTCACTTTTCTGGTTACACAAGCCCTCTCAAAAGCTGTGAACCATTTGGTGATGTCATCACCATCTTCATATTTAGTTACAATCCCTTTAGGGATTTTCAACATGTCAGGAGAATCTCTGACCCTATTTATGTTGCTGCCACCATTGATGGGTCCTAGGCCCATCTCTTGTCTTTCCCTCTCTATGGCTAGGATCTGTCTTTCCAAAGCCAATCTTTTGGCCATCCTGGCTAACTGGATGTCCTCTTCACTGGGGCTATCCTCAGTGATTTCAGAGGTGTTGGTCTCTCCTGTGAGGGAACCAGCATCTCTGACTATTATTTTTGGAGTCAG
The DNA here is from genome assembly GCF_031143425.1 of Pleurodeles waltl. NCBI lineage: Eukaryota > Metazoa > Chordata > Amphibia > Caudata > Salamandridae > Pleurodeles > Pleurodeles waltl. The sequence continues at coordinate 1,608,388,115 of NC_090445.1, forward strand.
GGTTTGAGGGACCCTGTTCTCCCTAGATAGGATTGGTAGGGGGGAATTTTCCTCCAAGTCACTATCCTCTTCCTCTGAGTTGCCACCCTCAGAGGGGTTGGCCTTTTCAAACTCTGCCAAAAGCTCCTGGAGCTGTATTTTGGTAGGTTTGGGGCCCATTGTTATTTTCTTTAGTTTACAGAGTGACCTTAGCTCCCTCATCTTAAGATGGAGGTAAGGTGTGGTGTCGAGTTCCACCACAGTCACATCTGTGCTAGACATTTTGCTTCTAAAAGTTGGAATACTTTTTAAGAATCTACAACTGGTTCTAGAATCTAATTCAAACTTTTACAAACTTTTAAACTCTAAAAGAAATGCTAAACAGGATCTAACACAAGGCCCTAGCAGGTCTTTTAAGAATTTAGAAAACTTTTCAAATTGCAAAAATCAATTTCTAATGACAATTTTGGAATTTGTTGTGTGATCAGGTATTGGCTGAGTAGTCCAGCAAATGCAAAGTCTTGTACCCCACCGCTGATCCACCAATGTAGGAAGTTGGCTCTGTATGTGCTATTTCAAAGTATGGAATAGCATGCACAGAGTCCAAGGGTTCCCCTTAGAGGTAAAATAGTGGTAAAAAGAGATAATACTAATGCTCTATTTTGTGGTAGTGTGGTCGAGCAGTAGGCTTATCCAAGGAGTAGTGTTAAGCATTTGTTGTACATACAGGGAGTGCAGAATTATTAGGCAAGTTGTATTTTTGAGGATTAATTTTGTTATTGAACAACAACCATGTTCTCAATGAACCCAAAAAACTCATTAATATCAAAGCTGAATATTTTTGGAAGTAGTTTTTAGTTTGTTTTTAGTTTTAGCTATGTTAGGGGGATATCTGTGTGTGCAGGTGACTATTACTGTGCATAATTATTAGGCAACTTAACAAAAAAAATATATATACCCATTTCAATTATTTATTATTACCAGTGAAACCAATATAACATCTCAACATTCACAAATATACATTTCTGACATTCAAAAACAAAACAAAAACAAATCAGTGACCAATATAGCCAACTTTCTTTGCAAGGACACTCAAAAGCCTGCCATCCATGGATTCTGTCAGTGTTTTGATCTGTTCACCATCAACATTGCATGCAGCAGCAACCACAGCCTCCCAGACACTGTTCAGAGAGGTGTACTGTTTTCCCTCCTTGTAAATCTCACATTTGATGATGGACCACAGGTTCTCAATGGGGTTCAGATCAGGTGAACAAGGAGGCCATGTCATTAGATTTCCTTCTTTTATACCCTTTCTTGCCAGCCACGCTGTGGAGTACTTGGACGCGTGTGATGGAGCATTGTCCTGCATGAAAATCATGTTTTTCTTGAAGGATGCAGACTTCTTCCTGTACCACTGCTTGAAGAAGGTGTCTTCCAGGAACTGGCAGTAGGACTGGGAGTTGAGCTTGACTCCATCCTCAACCCGAAAAGGCCCCACAAGCTCATCTTTGATGATACCAGCCCAAACCAGTACTCCACCTCCACCTTGCTGGCGTCTGAGTCGGACTGGAGCTCTCTGCCCTTTACCAATCCAGCCACGGGCCCATCCATCTGGCCCATCAAGACTCACTCTCATTTCATCAGTCCATAAAACCTTAGAAAAATCAGTCTTGAGATATTTATTGGCCCAGTCTTGACGTTTCAGCTTGTGTGTCTTGTTCAGTGGTGGTCGTCTTTCAGCCTTTCTTACCTTGGCCATGTCTCTGAGTATTGCACACCTTGTGCTTTTGGGCACTCCAGTGATGTTGCAGCTCTGAAATATGGCCAAACTGGTGGCAAGTGGCATCGTGGCAGCTGCACGCTTGACTTTTCTCAGTTCATGGGCAGTTATTTTGCGCCTTGGTTTTTCCACACGCTTCTTGCGACCCTGTTGACTATTTTGAATGAAACGCTTGATTGTTCGATGATCACGCTTCAGAAGCTTTGCAATTTTAAGAGTGCTGCATCCCTCTGCAAGATATCTCACTATTTTTGACTTTTCTGAGCCTGACCAGTCCTTCTTTTGACCCATTTTGCCAAAGGAAAGGAAGTTGCCTAATAATTATGCACACCTGATATAGGGTGTTGATGTCATTAGACCACACCCCTTCTCATTACAGAGATGCACATCACCTAATATGCTTAATTGGTAGTAGGCTTTCAAGCCTATACAGCTTGGAGTAAGACAACATGCATAAAGAGGATGATGTGGTCAAAATACTCATTTGCCTAATAATTCTGCACTCCCTGTACACATAGACAATAAATGAGGTACACACACTCAGAGACAAATCCAGCCAATAGGTTTTTGTATAGAAAAATATCTTTTCTTAGTTTATTTTAAGAACCACAGGTTCAAATTCTACATGTAATATCTCATTTGAAAGGTATTGCAGGTAAGTACTTTAGGAACTTTAAATCATAAAAATTGCATGTATACTTTTCAAGTTATTGACAAATAGCTGTTTTAAAAGTGGACACTTAGTGCAATTTTCACAGTTCCTAGGGGAGGTAAGTTTTTGTTAGTTTTACCAGGTAAGTAAGACACTTACAGGGTTCAGTTCTTGGTCCAAGGTAGCCCACCGTTGGGGGTTCAGAGCAACCCCAAAGTCACCACACCAGCAGCTCAGGGCCGGTCAGGTGCAGAGTTCAAAGTGGTGCCCAAAACACATAGGCTAGAATGGAGAGAAGGGGGTGCCCCGGTTCCGGTCTGCTTGCAGGTAAGTACCCGCGTCTTCGGGGGGCAGACCAGGGGGGTTTTGTAGGGCACCGGGGGGGACACAAGTCCACACAGAAATTTCACCCTCAGCAGCGCGGGGGCGGCCGGGTGCAGTGTAGAAACAGGCGTCTGGTTCGCAATGTTGGTCTATGAGAGATCTCGGGATCTCTTCAGCGCTGCAGGCAGGCAAGGGGGGGGTTCCTCGGGGAAACCTCCACTTGGGCAAGGGAGAGGGACTCCTGGGGGTCACTTCTCCAGTGAAAGTCCGGTCCTTCAGGTCCTGGGGGCTGCGGGTGCAGGGTCTCTCCCAGGCGTCGGGACTTTAGGTTCAAAGAGTCGCGGTCAGGGGAAGCCTCGGGATTCCCTCTGCAGGCGGCGCTGTGGGGGCTCAGGGGGGACAGGTTTTGGTACTCACAGTATCAGAGTAGTCCTGGGGTCCCTCCTGAGGTGTTGGATCGCCACCAGCCGAGTCGGGGTCGCCGGGTGCAGTGTTGCAAGTCTCACGCTTCTTGCGGGGAGCTTGCAGGGTTCTTTAAAGCTGCTGGAAACAAAGTTGCAGCTTTTCTTGGAGCAGGTCCGCTGTCCTCGGGAGTTTCTTGTCTTTTCGAAGCAGGGGCAGTCCTCAGAGGATGTCGAGGTCGCTGGTCCCTTTGGAAGGCGTCACTGGAGCAGGATCTTTGGAAGGCAGGAGACAGGCCGGTGAGTTTCTGGAGCCAAGGCAGTTGTCGTCTTCTGGTCTTCCGCTGCAGGGGTTTTCAGCTGGGCAGTCCTTCTTCTTGTAGTTGCAGGAATCTAATTTTCTAGGGTTCAGGGTAGCCCTTAAATACTAAATTTAAGGGCGTGTTTTAGGTCTGGGGGGTTAGTAGCCAATGGCTACTAGCCCTGAGGGTGGGTACACCCTCTTTGTGCCTCCCCCCAAGGGGAGGGGGTCACAATCCTAACCCTATTGGGGGAATCCTCCATCTGCAAGATGGAGGATTTCTAAAAGTTAGAGTCACCTCAGCTCGGGACACCTTAGGGGCTGTCCTGACTGGCCAGTGACTCCTCCTTGTTTTTCTCATTATCTTCTCCGGCCTTGCCGCCAAAAGTGGGGCCTGGCCGGAGGGGGCGGGCAACTCCACTAGCTGGAGTGTCCTGCTGGGTTGGCACAAAGGAGGTGAGCCTTTGAGGCTCACCGCCAGGTGTGACAATTCCTGCCTGGGAGAGGTGTTAGCATCTCCACCCAGTGCAGGCTTTGTTACTGGCCTCAGAGTGACAAAGGCACCCTCCCCATGGGGCCAGCAACATGTCTCGGTTTGTGGCAGGCTGCTAAAACTAGTCAGCCTACACAGATAGTCGGTTAAGTTTCAGGGGGCACCTCTAAGGTGCCCTCTGTGGTGTATTTTACAATAAAATGTACACTGGCATCAGTGTGCATTTATTGTGCTGAGAAGTTTGATACCAAACTCCCCAGTTTTCAGTGTAGCCATTATGGTGCTGTGGAGTTCGTGTTTGACAAACTCCCAGACCATATACTCTTATGGCTACCCTGCACTTACAATGTCTAAGGTTTTGTTTAGACACTGTAGGGGTACCATGCTCATGCACTGGTACCCTCACCTATGGTATAGTGCACCCTGCCTTAGGGCTGTAAGGCCTGCTAGAGGGGTGTCTTACCTATACTGCATAGGCAGTGAGAGGCTGGCATGGCACCCTGAGGGGAGTGCCATGTCGACTTACTCGTTTTGTCCTCACTAGCACACACAAGCTGGCAAGCAGTGTGTCTGTGCTGAGTGAGAGGTCTCCAGGGTGGCATAAGACATGCTGCAGCCCTTAGAGACCTTCCTTGGCATCAGGGCCCTTGGTACTAGAAGTACCAGTTACAAGGGACTTATCTGGATGCCAGGGTCTGCCAATTGTGGATACAAAAGTACAGGTTAGGGAAAGAACACTGGTGCTGGGGCCTGGTTAGCAGGCCTCAGCACACTTTCAATTGTAAACATAGCATCAGCAAAGGCAAAAAGTCAGGGGGCAACCATGCCAAGGAGGCATTTCCTTACAGTGCTGGACTCTCCTTCCTTTTCAGGTCCTCCACGTCTGAAATCCGTCTTTGGGTTCCACAGCCAGGTTCACGGGTTGGGACAGCATATGGACAATCCGAAACTTCCCATTATTTCAGAGGGAGTCCCTTCTCCCCCCTGCATCTGGGACCCTGATTTCAGAGAGAGTCCTCTCTCCCCCCTGCATCTGGGACCCTGGTGTAGGTATTCCCATCTTCTGGGTATCCTGGATAAGGGCACTCTCCAACCTTCCTCTTGTCTGCTGGTTTCTTCTGGATTCACTGGGAAGGGTCCTGAATCACAAATCTCCAACCACAACACCCTGTGTTAGTTTATGGGACGACTGCGTGGGTGACTATCTTGCACTTGGTTGCTGGTATTCTTACTGTACTTAACTTTGGTGTTTTCATCCAGCCCCTAGCTAACTACCACAGTTACGTTGGTTGGGTTCAATATTTCACATTCCACTTTCTTGGTCTATGTTGTGACCCTCTCGTAGGGTGCAGTATATTTTAAGCTATTTCTGTTGGTTATTTTGTGTATATATCTATAGGAAATGTTTAGGTATCTATAGGAAAGTCTTTTTGGCCTGGTTACCCCCACTTTTTGCCTGTTGTCGATGTGTTTAGACTGTTTTCACTGGGATCCTGCTAACCAGGTACCCCAGTGATTGTGCTGTCTCCTCTAATTTTGGTTGCCTTGGTACCCTTTAAAACCCAGAATTAGCATACTTATGTACTGCTGAAAGTCCCTAGTATATCGTACTTAGGTTCCAATGTAATTGGTACGCCAGGGTCCCTCATGGGCTGCAGCATGTATTATGCCACCCATGAAAGCCCATGCAAACTGTCTGCATACCTGCCATTTACAGCCTGCATGAAAAGGTGTATGCACACTTTCACTGCTGGTCACTACACCAGGTCACTGTAAGTCACCCCTATGGTAGGCCCTTCCAGCCATAAGGGCAGGGTGCAGGTCACTGTGTGAGTAGGCACCCCAGTAAGAGCAGAGGTGCCCCTACGAACTCCAGTTCCAAGTACTTGGACTTCATAAGTACGAGGAAACCGTTTTAGCTATGTACTGGCCATAGATCACTACTTATGGTCCAGCTACATAATGGCAACTAACATGTCAGAACCATACCCCAATACTAATGTCATTGGTGTATTGATTTCATGCACTCTAGGGGCTCCTTAGAGGACACACCCTCACCCCCACCCCGACTATTGCGCCTTCCAATATTCTGGGGTCTGCGATCAGCCCACACTGCTGCAGCCTCCTTGACTGGGTTCTGCCCTCCTGCTGCTTGACCATCTCAAGCAAGGGAAGGCAGAACAAAAGATTTCCTTTGGGAGAGGGTGGCAACACCCTCTTCCTTTGGAAATAGGTGTTACATGGCTTGGGAGGGGTAGCCTCCCCAAGCCACTGGTATGCTTTTATGCTTTGAAGGGTACATTTGTTGCCCTCCTTGCATAAACCGGTATGCACCAACTGGAAATCCCCCCCCCCCCCCCACTCCCCTCCCATTGGTGGCCACCCTGCTAAGTGACCTATCCCCATTTTAGGGCTATATAGGGTTTCCCTCCTGGGTGGGTCCTTAGATTCGACATACAAGATTACAGCAGGACTCCTCTGGAACATTTACTTCGTCTTTTGGCCACTCAAACCGCTACACTGAACTGGACTTCACAGGAACCTACAATCAGCAGCTCCAGGGACGACTTCACTCTGCAACATTGTTTCTCCGGATCCTTCCAGCAACTGCAACATTTACCTGGCTGTGCATCCTCTGAGGCAGCAAGTCTTCAGTCTGCACCAAGAAGCAAGAAGGAATCTCCTTTGGAGTGAAGGAGTCTCTCCCCTGCATCCGTAGGCACCAGCTGCAACAATGACCAGCTGCATGGATCCCCTCTCCTGCAACACATTGTGGATCCTGCAACACAGGTGATGGTCTTGAGTGGCCCCCTTGGTCCCCTCTACCAGCTGTCCAACTTCAGAGGTGATGAGTCTTTGCCACTCCTTGCAGGACAGTACCCCTGTGCACCGTGACGCTTGCAGCTACCAAGACTTCTTGACTGTTATTCCAAGGGATCTTCAGGCTCAGGGTAGCCCTAGCGTCCAGCACTCTTCTCTGGAACATGTAGTCTTCTCCCTGCTGCTCCAGCGACATGGGAGACTCCTTTCCAGGTGTGCTGAGTGTGCCTCACTGCAACTCATGTGCCTGATGCCTGTGAGTTGCCTGTGGGGGCTGCATCCTCACTGCTTTAGTATTTGTGTCACTGTGTGGTTCTTTCACGTTTGAAAGTGCTGTGTGACTATAAATGGTATTGGATAAGCTTTGAATTTCTCCTAGATAAGCCTTGGCTACTCTTTCACAGTTACCTCTAGAGAGCCTGGCCTCTTAGACACTGACTACACCTCACTAATAGGGGACACCTGGACCTTATATAGGGTGATTTCACCATAGATGCTCACCACACACCAGGCCAGCTTCCTTACAGGGTCCATACTCTCCCAGCCCTTGGCTAACTACTCCATATCCTCTGTTGGGCGACCCATTCTCACATTCCACTATTTTATTGTATGGTTTGGCCCCCCCTATAGGGCCCTTGCTATTTCTTGCTATCTTCTAGTGTTTTATGCTAATTCCTAGTACTTACCTGTGAATATTTTGTATGTATATACCTCCAGACAGGGGAATTGCCTATAGTATTCTGATTCCCTGTTACTATAATAAAGTACCTTTATTTTTGCAACATTGTGTGGCTCCTTTCAGGTGTCATAAGTTACTGTATGACTATTGTGGTATTGCAAGTGCTTTACACTCCTCCTATTTAAGTCTTGGCTGCTTACCCCAGCTACCACTCGAGCGCCCTGGCTTCCTAGACACTATAACACTTGCTAATAAGGGTTGCCTGGACCTGGTGTAAGGTGCCAACACCATAGGTGACTACCAAGCCAGCCCCCTAATATGTCTCCATATGGAAATATACCAGTGCTAACCTAGTAGTAGGGCTGTAATAAAGTATCTTTTATTTTTGCAACACTTGGTTATTTCTTCTGAGTATGTTATTTTCTGACTACTGTGGTATTGTGCTTTACATTCCTCCTGGATAAGCTTCAGCTGCTCGCCTCAACCACTCCTAGAGAGCTCTGGCTATCTGGACAGCTATTTACTATGATCAAGGGTTGCCTGGAGTCCATGTAGGGTGCCACACCATAGGTGTACACCATAGAGTGAGCCAACCTCCTACAGTATGTGAATAACTTTTAAAGGGTCCAGGGGTACCCCATTGAGTGGGCAGAGCATGTTGTGCAGTGCCAAAGTGGTCTATTTAGGGGTAGTGTGGTCGAGCAGCCTTAAGCTTTAACACAGAGGAGGGCAAGACATCCACAAATACACACAATAGTCAATAAATGACTCATGACTCGGAGGGGATCCACACCAATTTATAAAAATAGCCGGTATCTTTATATATGTTTAGGCGTTAGAGAAAAATCGTTCAGGTAAGCACATTTTTAAATAGGAGTTCTTTTCGCTTTAAAAATTGTACACAGTGGGAGGAAAAACAAGTTCTGCAAGCAGATGAAGTACAGCGAATTACAAGACCATTCTCCTGGGGTTAAGGTGAGTAGTGGGCAAGATCCAAGGCAGCTTCCACAGTTACACCATCAGCGGCACGGGGGTGGCTAGGTGCAGAGTGCAAAACAATGCCAGTTGCCCAAAGCTTACTTGTGGAGATCGATCACTGTGTAAATGGTATGCCAGCTCTGGCCAGCAGGCTAGTCAGGCTGAAGCAACAGCAGGGCTCAGGCCTCGCAATGCTTGGGCACAGGTAGGCACCTTGGTCCTCGTCTCCAGGGCTCAGGGTGACTTGTGCAGAGGTGTTCTTAAGTGTCTGGTTTTCTTGACCGGAGCAGTCGCAGTAGATGATGGCTCCATGCAGTGGCCTCAGGCATCAGGGAATGCAGGAGGAGTGAAATCATGTTGTACTCAGACACTGGAGGGCTGGGGAAACCTGTTGGCGCCGATGGTCCACTTCAAGTCATGTCAGAGATGGCGGATGCAGTGGTGACTTCAGGTGTCTTGTTTCCAGAGGTGTTAGAGTCCATTCTTTGGAGTTTGTTGGAGAACAGGTTCACTGTTCACGGGAGGTCTTGAGTCTCTCGAATGCATGCAGTCCTCCTGGGGTTCTAGAGTCACAGCTGCAGGACGAGTTGACTTTGGTGCAGATTTCGTTCAGGGATGCAGGCAGGCCGGCGGGGTTGGTACCATGTAAGCTGCTTCTTTTCTCCTCTCCTGCTTTCGCAACTCATTTTTGTCCTTGGTCTTCCTAGATAGGCTGTATTTAGGGGCATTAGGAGTGTGTTGGGGTAGTAGCCAATGAGCTACTGACCCTTGGGGTCACTATGCCCCCTATATGACAACTTCCTGTGGGATGTGAGCATAACCCTGCCCCAGAATTCCTAGGTATGCCATGTCAAAGATGGCTACCTCTGAAAAAGCGTGTTCACCTCGCAGTAGCCCACCTTCGGGTTGGTAATAGCCTGAAGGTGGCACGCCTACCTGACTAGCTAATTTTATCGCCTATCTAGGTGCCAAATGGGCTCTGGACAGGGGGAGTGGCTCCCTCTTCTGTGAGGGGAGCCAGATTTGCATTTCAAAGGAGGCCGCCCTTTGAGGCTTGCCGTCTTAGGAAGGCTAATCAGCAGGTCACCCTGTTGGAGGGGGTGTAACACCCTCTTCCTGGACAGGCTTTTGTTCTGGGCCTCCTGAGAGCAGAAGGTTCTCACCCTAGAGGCCCAGAATGGTGTCTCGGGTGTCAAGCTGGCAGAAACTGGTCAGCGAGCACACCAGAGACTGGTAGGTTTTCCGGGGGCACCTCTAAGGTGCCCACTGGGTGCCTGTACTGCTACATCCAACACTGGCATCCATTTGAGTTCACCAATACGAATTGTTTGATACCAAACATCCCTATCTTCAGTGAAGCCATCATGTAGCTAGGGAACTCATATTGACCAGTGTCCGGCACATGCATTTAGTATGGCTTTCCTGGCACTTACTATGTCTGAGAATTGACAAAGATATAGCAGGAGCATATCTGCTTTTGCAGATATGCCCTCACGTAATATAATGCACCCTGCCTTGGGTCTATCAGGCTTGCTGTCGGAGTGACTTACATATATTGCATGCAGAATTAGGGGACATGGCACACAGGGTTGTGTGGCATGTTGTGTTTTCATTGTGGTCTGCACCAAGACACGCATCCTGCAATGGCAAACTGTCATGTGCTTGGTGAGGGGCCCCTTTGGGGGGCACAGTTCGTGCTGTATCCATTAGAGACCCTGTAGGAGGCTGGACTGGCTTGTAGTGAGTACCAAGGGGTACTTGCACCTTGCACCAGGCCCAGTTATCCCTTATTAGTGTATAGGGTGTCTAGCAGCTTAGGCTGATAGATAATGGTAGCTTAGCAGAGCAGCTTAGGCTGAACTAGGAGACGTGTGAAGCTACTACAGTACCACTTAGTGTCATATGCACAATATCACAAGAAAACACAATACACAGTTATACTAAAAATAAAGGTACTTTATTTTTATGACAATATGCCAAAGTATCTTAGAGTGTACCCTCAGTGAGAGGATAGGAAATATACACAAGATATATATACACAATAGCAAAAATATGCAGTATAGTCTTAGAAAACAGTGCAAACAATGTATAGTTACAATAGGATGCAATGGGGAAACATAGGGATAGGGGCAACACAAACCATATACTCCAAAAGTGGAATGTGAACCACGAATGGACCCCAAACCTATGTGACCTTGTAGAGGGTCGCTGGGACTATTAGAAAATAGTGAGAGTTAGAAAAATAACCCTCCCCAAGACCCTGAAAAGTGAGTGCAAAGTGCACTGAAGTTCCCCTAAGGACAAAGAAGTCGTGTTAGAGGAATAATGCAGGAAAGACACAAACCGACAATGCAACAACTGTGGATTTCCAATCTAGGGTACCTGTGGAACAAGGGGACCAAGTCCAAAAGTCACAAGCAAGTCGGAGATGGGCAGATGCCCAGGAAATGCCAGCTGCGGGTGCAAAGAAGCTTCTACTGGACAGAAGAAGCTGAGGTTTCTGCAGGAACGAAAAGGGCTAGAGACTTCCCCTTTGGTGGACGGATCCCTCTCGCCGTGGAGAGTCGTGCAGAAGTGTTTTCCTGCCGAAAGAACGCCAACAAGCCTTGCTAGCTGCAAATCGTGCGGTTAGCGTTTTTGGACGCTGCTGTGGCCCTGGAGGGACCAGGAGGTCGCAAATTGGACCAGGAGAGAGAGGGGACGTCGAGCAAGACAAGGAGCCCTCTCAGCAGCAGGTAGCACCCGGAGAAGTGCCAGAAACAGGCACTACGAGGATGCGTGAAACGGTGCTCACCCGAAGTCGCACAAAGGAGTCCCACGTCGCCGGAGACCAACTTAGAACGTCGTGCACTGCAGGTTAAAGTGCCGTGGACCCAGGCTTGGCTGTGCACAAAGGATTTCCGCCGGAAGTGCACAGGGGCCGGAGTAGCTGCAAAAGTCGCGGTTCCCAGCAATGCAGCCCAGCGAGGTGAGGCAAGGACTTACCTCCACCAAACTTGGACTGAAGAGTCACTGGACTGTGGGTGTCACTTGGACAGAGTCGCTGGATTCGAGGGACCTCGCTCATCGTGCTGAGAGGAGACCCAAGGGACCGGTAATGCAGCTTTTTGGTGCCTGCGGTTGCAGGGGGAAGATTCCGTCGACCCACGGGAGATTTCTTCGGAGCTTCTGGTGCAGAGAGGAGGCAGACTACCCCCACAGCATGCACAAGCAGGAAAACAGTCGAGAAGGCGGCAGGATCTGCGTTACAGAGTTGCAGTAGTCGTCTTTGCTACTATGTTGCAGGTTTGCAGGCTTCCAGCGCGGTCAGCAGTCGATTCCTTGGCAGAAGGTGAAGAGAGAGATGCAGAGGAACTCGGATGAGCTCTTGCATTCGTTATCTAAAGTTTCCCCAGAGACAGAGACCCTAAATAGCCAGAAAAGAGGGTTTGGCTACCTAGGCGAGAGGATAGGCTACTAACACCTGAAGGAGCCTATCAGAAGGAGTCTCTGACGTCACCTGGTGGCACTGGCCACTCAGAGCAGTCCAGTGTGCCAGCAGCACCTCTGTTTCCAAGATGGCAGAGGTCTGGAACACACTGGAGGAGCTCTGGACACCTCCCAGGGGAGGTGCAGGTCAGGGGAGTGGTCACTCCTCTTTCCTTTGTCCAGTTTCGCGCCAGAGCAGGGCTAAGGGGTCCCCTGAACCGGTGTAGACTGGCTTATGCATAATTGGGCACATCTGTGCCCAACAAAGCATTTCCAGAGGCTGGGGGAGGCTACTCCTCCCCTGCCTTCACACCATTTTCCAAAGGGAGAGGGTGTCACACCCTCTCTCAGAGGAAGTTCTTTGTTCTGCCATCCTGGGCCAGGCCTGGCTGGACCCCAGGAGGGCAGATGCCTGTCTGAGGGGTTGGCAGCAACAGCAGCTGCAGTGAAACCCCAGGAAGGGCAGTTTGGCAGTACCAGGGTCTGTGCTACAGACCACTGGGATCATGGGATTGTGCCAACTATGCCAGGATAGCATAGAGGGGGCAATTCCATGATCATAGACATGTTACATGGCCATATTCGGAGTTACCATTGTGAAGCTACATATAGGTAGTGACCTATATGTAGTGCACGCGTGTAATGGTGTCCCCGCACTCACAAAGTTCAGGGAATTGGCTCTGAACAATGTGGGGGCACCTTGGCTTGTGCCAGGGTGCCCTCACACTAAGTAACTTTGCACCTAACCTTTACCAGGTAAAGGTTAGACATATAGGTGACTTATAAGTTACTTAAGTGCAGTGTAAAATGGCTGTGAAATAACGTGGACGTTATTTCACTCAGGCTGCAGTGGCAGGCCTGTGTAAGAATTGTCAGAGCTCCCTATGGGTGGCAAAAGAAATGCTGCAGCCCATAGGGATCTCCTGGAACCCCAATACCCTGGGTACCTCAGTACCATATACTAGGGAATTATAAGGGTGTTCCAGTAAGCCAATGTAAATTGGTAAAAATGGTCACTAGCCTGTTAGTGACAATTTGGAAAGAAATGAGAGAGCATAACCACTGAGGTTCTGGTTAGCAGAGCCTCAGTGAGACAGTTAGGCACTACACAGGGAACACACACATATAGGCCACAAACTTATGAGCACTGGGGTCCTGACTAGCAGGATCCCAGTGACACATAACAAACATACTGAAAACATAGGGTTTTCACTATGAGCACTGAGCCCTGGCAAGCAGGATACCAGTGAGACAGTGAAAACACCCTGACATACACTCACAAACAGGCCAAAAGTGGGGGTAACAAGGCTAGAAAGAGGCTACTTTCTCACACAACCCCCCCCCCCCCCCCCCCCCAAACGAAGGACAATAAGGCTAACCTTGGCCAGTTGAGACTTTATTGTCTAAGTGGTGATAAGTAGAGAGTAGCTCTGCAATAGACTGGTTACTCCCTTTATCATCCACTATATGGTTACTTCCCTGTGGGGATGTAAACCACCCTGTTTGAAGTTTGTTAGCTAAGCAACAATGTGAAGATGTATTTTCAGAGTTTCTATTAGTAAGTTTTAGTTTAGAGCAGTGGGAATTGTCCACTGAACCTATTTGTAGTGATGGAAATGCCAGACAGGGATGCTGTCTCAGAAAAGCCATAGCTGGGCAAAAACTTTGTCCATATGGCTGGAAGAGAGAACAGGGATGCTGTTTCTCTTGGGTTGGAGCAGGGCAGGGATGCTGTCCTATCAGCTCCACACTAGGGCAGGGATGCTGTCCTAAGTGTTGTGAGGCAGTGCAGAGTTTCTGCACTAAAGTTTCTCTGGGAGGGTTGGAGGGATGCTCCATGTTAACTAAAATGGTGCTCTTTTTCTCACCAATGTTAGTTATCCCACAGAGAGGTACTTCTACCTCAGGGAGTCCAGCTTTGCCAGCTGATGATTCCCTTGGAACAGGTGCCACCCCAGGAGAGGTTTCTCCCACCACAGGAATGGTATCCTGAATGGTAGGGTGGTTAGGGGATACTGTGATACCCTTTTTACCTGTTGATGGAGAGGGATCCTGAGTTTTCAGGCCTTCACTCCTTTGCTTTTTCATTTCAGTAGAAATGAGAAGGAACAATTCCTCAGGGATGCCCAGCATGGCTGCATGGGCATAAAACTCTACATCAGCCCAACCTGAGGCCTCTAGGTCATTACCTAAGAGACAGTCTACAGGTAAGCTAGGTGATACCACCACCTGCTTAGGGCCAGTAACTCCACCCCAACTAAACTGAATTATAGCTAAGGGAAGAAACTTAGTGGAGTTATGGACATCAATAATCTTATACTGTTGTCCAATGATGTGTTGATCAGGGTGCACTAGGTTTTCAGTCACCAAAGTGATACTGGCACCTGTGTCCCTGTAGGCCAAGGCCTCAACACCATTTATTGAAACTGTCTGCCTGTACTTATCCATTGTAAGGGGACAAGCAGCCAGTGTGGCAAGGCCAATGCCACTAGGTGTGACAGAAACTGTCTTGGGACGGACTACCCCAGTTTCTATGATGGACCCATAAGTGAACCCAACTACACCCTTTGCTTGACTGTTGCCAGCAGTCCCACCACTAGTACCACTACTGCTAGGGGCACTAGAGCTTGATGTATTAGTGGTGGTAGGCTCAGGGGGTTTACCTGGACAGGACTTATCCCCTGGCCTATGGCCTCTGTTTTTACACACAAAGCACCAAGGCTTTTTAATGTGTGTGGGTCGAGAAGAAGAGGAAGAATTTGTTTTATCCCCACCCTCTGAAGAGTGTTTAAGATTTGAAGTGGGATCTTTGGTTTTACCCTTATCCCCATGCTTATCTTGAGATTTTTCACCATCTTTCTTCTTATTGCCATCTTTGTCACCCCCTGTATGAACTTTTCTGTTCACCCTTGTTCTGACCCATTTGTCTGCCTTCTTTCCCAATTCTTGGGGAGAGGTCAAATCAGAGTCTACCAGGTACTGGTGCAACAAATCAGACACACAATTATTAAGAATATGCTCTCTCAGGATCAAGTTATACAGGCTGTCATAATCAGTAACTTTACTGCCATGTAACCACCCCTCCAAGGCCTTCACTGAATGGTCAATGAAATCAACCCAGTCTTGTGAAGACTCCTTTTTGGTCTCTGAACTTTATCCTGTATTGTTCAGTGGTTAAGCCATAACCATCCAGGAGTGCATTCTTAAGAACTTGGAAATTATTAGCATAATTTTCTTTCACAGTAAGGAGCCTATCCCTACCTTTTCCACTAAATGATAGCCATAGGATAGCAGCCCACTGCCTTTGAGGGACATCCTGTACAACACAGGCCCTCTCAAGTGCAGCAAACCACTTGTTAATGTCATCCCCCTCCTTATAAGGGGGAACTATCTTGTGCAGATTCCTGGAATCATGCTCTTTTGCAGGATGACTATGGGGAATACTGCTGCTGCCACCATGGGTTTTTAAACCCAACTTCTGTCTTTCCTTCTCTAATTCTAAAGACTGACTATCCAAATCCAGCTGTTGCTTTTTAAGCTTCAGTCTGGTTTGTTCCACCCTCAACTTATTGAGTTCCCTTTCTAACAGTCTGTCATCAGGGTTGGTGGGAGGGACATTTCTAGATACAGAGGTATGATGGGAATGAACAGAAGGAGACCTGTCCCTTACAGAGGGCACCCTAACAGCTTGGCTGACAGTGTAATGTGAGAGCACATCATCTGGATGATGTGACTCCACCTCAGTACCAACTATGCTAGACTGTCTTGTAATGGGAAGGCTAAGAAGTTTATTTCCTGAACCTTTACCTGGGGGAGTCCCTGGATCAGATTGAGAACCATTAGCTACTTTTTCAACAGATGGGGCACTTTTAGCCTTATCCTGTTCTCTAAGCATATTAAGTAACAATTCCAAGGAAGGATTCTTCCCTACACTCAAACCTCTCTCTATACAGAGACTCCTTGCTCCTTTCCAGCTAAGGTGGTCATATGCAATCTTAGACAGGTCAACATTTTGGCCTGTGCCAGACATTTTTAGAGAGAGTTAAAGTGATAGAAAAAGTGAAAAAAGTTTGTCAGAGCTTTTAGAAAGACAGAGAAAAAAACTTTTAAAACTTTTTAGAACTTTTTAGAAAGTTAGAAGTACTTTTCAGCACTTAGAAAAGAGTGAAAAGAGGAAATGCAAAACTTTTTGGCTATGTGTATATACACTGACCTTGTTTTGT
Source organism: Pleurodeles waltl (assembly GCF_031143425.1). Taxonomy (NCBI): domain Eukaryota; kingdom Metazoa; phylum Chordata; class Amphibia; order Caudata; family Salamandridae; genus Pleurodeles; species Pleurodeles waltl. Next base: position 1,608,404,213 of record NC_090445.1, read on the forward strand.
ATATTTTTCTCTTATGAAAAGTACAATGACAAGAGTGGTAAGTAGTCTCAAAGCACTTATCCCACCGCTGCACAACCAATGTAGGAGGCTGGACTGGCTTGTAGTGAGTACCAAGGGGTACTTGCACCTTGCACCAGGCCCAGTTATCCCTTATTAGTGTATAGGGTGTCTAGCAGCTTAGGCTGATAGATAATGGTAGCTTAGCAGAGCAGCTTAGGCTGAACTAGGAGACGTGTGAAGCTACTACAGTACCACTTAGTGTCATATGCACAATATCATAAGAAAACACAATACACAGTTATACTAAAAATAAAGGTACTTTATTTTTATGACAATATGCCAAAGTATCTTAGAGTGTACCCTCAGTGAGAGGATAGGAAATATACACAAGATATATATACACAATAGCAAAAATATACAGTATAGTCTTAGAAAACAGTGCAAACAATGTATAGTTACAATAGGATGCAATGGGGAAACATAGGGATAGGGGCAACACAAACCATATACTCCAAAAGTGGAATGCGAACCACGAATGGACCCCAAACCTATGTGACCTTGTAGAGGGTCGCTGGGACTATTAGAAAATAGTGAGAGTTAGAAAAATAACCCTCCCCAAGACCCTGAAAAGTGAGTGCAAAGTGCACTGAAGTTCCCCTAAGGACAAAGAAGTCGTGTTAGAGGAATAATGCAGGAAAGACACAAACCAACAATGCAACAACTGTGGATTTCCAATCTAGGGTACCTGTGGAACAAGGGGACCAAGTCCAAAAGTCACAAGCAAGTCGGAGATGGGCAGATGCCCAGGAAATGCCAGCTGCGGGTGCAAAGAAGCTTCTACTGGACAGAAGAAGCTGAGGTTTCTGCAGGAACGAAAAGGGCTAGAGACTTCCCCTTTGGTGGACGGATCCCTCTCGCCGTGGAGAGTCGTGCAGAAGTGTTTTCCCGCCGAAAGAACGCCAACAAGCCTTGCTAGCTGCATATCGTGCGGTTAGCGTTTTTGGACGCTGCTGTGGCCCTGGAGGGACCAGGAGGTCGCAAATTGGACCAGGAGAGAGAGGGGACGTCGAGCAAGACAAGGAGCCCTCTCAGCAGCAGGTAGCACCCGGAGAAGTGCCAGAAACAGGCACTACAAGGATGCGTGAAACGGTGCTCACCCGAAGTCGCACAGAGGAGTCCCACGTCGCCGGAGACCAACTTAGAACGTCGTGCAATGCAGGTTAGAGTGCCGTGGACCCAGGCTTGGCTGTGCACAAAGGATTTCCGCCGGAAGTGCACAGGGGCCGGAGTACCTGCAAAAGTCGCGGTTCCCAGCAATGCAGCCCTGCGAGGTGAGGCAAGGACTTACCTCCACCAAACTTGGACTGAAGAGTCACTGGACTGTGGGGGTCACTTGGACAGAGTTGCTGGATTCGAGGGACCTCGCTCGTCGTGCTGAGAGGAGACCCAAGGGACCGGTAATGCAGCTTTTTGGTGCCTGCGGTTGCAGGGGGAAGATTCCGTCGACCCACAGGAGATTTCTTCGGAGCTTCTGGTGCAGAGAGGAGGCAGACTACCCCCACAGCATGCACAAGCAGGAAAACAGTCGAGAAGGCGGCAGGATCAGCGTTACAGAGTTGCAGTAGTCGTCTTTGCTACTATGTTGCAGGTTTGCAGGCTTCCAGCGCGGTCAGCAGTCGATTCCTTGGCAGAAGGTGAAGAGAGAGATGCAGAGGAACTCGGATGAGCTCTTGCATTCGTTATCTAAAGTTTCCCCAGAGACAGAGACCCTAAATAGCCAGAAAAGAGGGTTTGGCTACCTAGGAGAGAGGATAGGCTACTAACACCTGAAGGAGCCTATCAGAAGGAGTCTCTGACGTCACCTGGTGGCACTGGCCACTCAGAGCAGTCCAGTGTGCCAGCAGCACCTCTGTTTCCAAGATGGCAGAGGTCTGGAGCACACTGGAGGAGCTCTGGACACCTCCCAGGGGAGGTGCAGGTCAGGGGAGTGGTCACTCCCCTTTCCTTTGTCCAGTTTCGCCCCAGAGCAGGGCTAAGGGGTCCCCTGAACCGGTGTAGACTGGCTTATGCATAATTGGGCACATCTGTGCCCAACAAAGCATTTCCAGAGGCTGGGGGAGGCTACTCCTCCCCTGCCTTCACACCATTTTCCAAAGGGAGAGGGTGTCACACCCTCTCTCAGAGGAAGTTCTTTGTTCTGCCATCCTGGGCCAGGCCTGGCTGGACCCCAGGAGGGCAGATGCCTGTCTGAGGGGTTGGCAGCAACAGCAGCTGCAGTGAAACCCCAGGAAGGGCAGTTTGGCAGTACCAGGGTCTGTGCTACAGACCACTGGGATCATGGGATTGTGCCAACTATGCCAGGATAGCATAGAGGGGGCAATTCCATGATCATAGACATGTTACATGGCCATATTCGGAGTTACCATTGTGAAGCTACATATAGGTAGTGACCTATATGTAGTGCACGCGTGTAATGGTGTCCCCGCACTCACAAAGTTCAGGGAATTGGCTCTGAACAATGTTGGGGCACCTTGGCTAGTGCCAGGGTGCCCTCACACTAAGTAACTTTGCACCTAACCGTTACCAGGTAAAGGTTAGACATATAGGTGACTTATAAGTTACTTAAGTGCAGTGTAAAATGGCTGTGAAATAACGTGGACGTTATTTCACTCAGGCTGCAGTGGCAGGCCTGTGTAAGAATTGTCAGAGCTCCCTATGGGTGGCAAAAGAAATGCTGCAGCCCATAGGGATCTCCTGGAACCCCAATACCCTGGGTACCTCAGTACCATATACTAGGGAATTATAAGGGTGTTCCAGTAAGCCAATGTAAATTGGTAAAAATGGTCACTAGCCTGTTAGTGACAATTTGGAAAGAAATGAGAGAGCATAACCACTGAGGTTCTGGTTAGCAGAGCCTCAGTGAGACAGTTAGGCACTACACATGGAACACACACATATAGGCCACAAACTTATGAGCACTGGGGTCCTGACTAGCAGGATCCCAGTGACACATAACAAACATACTGAAAACATAGGGTTTTCACTATGAGCACTGGGCCCTGGCAAGCAGGATACCAGTGAGACAGTGAAAACACCCTGACATACACTCACAAACAGGCCAAAAGTGGGGGTAACAAGGCTAGAAAGAGGCTACTTTCTCACAGACCCTCTTTAGTATGCCAGAACCTAGGTACCAGGTGTACCATTTACTAGGGACTTACAAAGGGTGTTGAAGGTTTTGCCAATTAGGGAAACAACTGTGCTGTTTTGGGAAACAGATCTGGTACTGTGAGAACCTGATTAACAGGAACCCAGCGCACTTTCATTCAAAATCGCATCAGATACCAGGCAAAAAGTGGGGGGTAACCATGTCCAAAACAGCCAATTCTACACAGCACAACGCTACCAATTCAAAGATTCATGTATACTCACATATAGAAGGCTGGCTCATCAAAGCCAGCACACTCAAACAATGTTTGCACCATACTCAAACCACAATAGACTTGCTTCACCAAATAAGCTTTACGGTCAATTTCCAAAAGTCACACTTAAATTCACTTCAGATAAAACCCTATTTAGGGGCTATTCTCAACACTCAGTTGTGATAGCTTACCCAAATGCAGCAAGGATATAGAATATTCATGCACCGCTCCCTCACTTCAACTCCAATCACACAGTCTCAGTAAAATCAATTGTGAAACTTCTGGGAATGTTGGATTCCTCCATTGTAAGCGTGCCACATTCACATCTTCAAATGTGTCCATTACAGGAATGTCTGTTACGCCATTGGTCTTAGGCACAGGGTCGCTTAGAAGATTTGGGGCCAGATGTAGCAAAGGGTTTTTCCCATTCTGTGTCAATGGGAAAATCTGTTCTTACATATGGCCCCTAGTGTTGGTAGACAGCCACACCCCTCACTTTCTGCAGTGGGGGAACAAAACCAGCCCTTGAAAGGGGTGGTCATTCCTTGACCCTGTTCCACAGATTATTCTAATGACGGCTGCCTCTCAGACAGGGTGGGATGCTTATTTCCAGGCCCTCACAGTCCAGGGTCCGTGGGATTACACACACTGAATTCTACACATAAATTATCTAGATCTGCTAGCTGTTGACGTAGAACTGAAAGTGTTTGTAATTCATCTCATCAACAAGGCATATGCAAAGACAACATGACAACCATGTATTGTGTGCAAAAACGCAGTGGGGTCCCATTCACTGCAGTTGTCTCATCTCTGTTTCTTGGTGTGTGAGTGGTTTTGTGGGTCTGAGTAGGTGTGTGCGTGGCTGTGTGAGTGGTTGCATGTGTGTAAGTGAATCTGTGAGTGGGTTTTGTGGTGGTTTTGTGGCTCCTTCAGTGGGTGTGGTAGTGGTTTTGTTGGGCTGTATGTGTTTAATAGTCATACGGGGCAATGCGAAGTGTCTCAGTGGGTCTGCGGATCCCCAAGTGCCCCAAGAGAAAATATTTTTGGGCAATTTCTTGCCCATGAGGGGTCCCTATCAGACCCCTCCATCAGCCCATGGGGTCAGTTTATAAGGGGTCAGCATAGATATATCCTATATAATCTTTAAACCCCTCCCCCTCAACTTGTCCTGATTCACAAAGTGTTGGATGCAGCTTTTTTCTCAGGTTGCGGCCAGCCAATTACGGCATTGCTGTTCTAGCAAGGATCTTCCTCTCTAGGTATGTATACATTTTTTTCTTTAATAACACCAAAACTACTTAACAAATTCATACCATATTACACAAAGCAGTCTTTCTGGACCAAGATATAACTTTATGCCAAATTTGGAGTAATTCCGTTCAGTGATGTCTAAAATCCCTCTGGTAAATTGCTTGGGGAAAACATGTTTTGGGAGCCCACCTTTTCTCCACCCTGCCCGACGAATCACCCTGAAACCTCACATACAACAGCTGGAATGGCAAACTAGTTTTGAAAGTTTCTTGAAGATTCGTTAAACAGCGCCAAAGTTTATAGCAAAACAACAAACGCTTTTCCTATGGAAACTAGTTCCTAACTATAACTACCTACTGGTGACCCCCAGTAAGTTTATAAAGATTACAGGGACGTCATAGTTAGGTTCTGAATTTACTCGTACAAAACCATAGAAAGTCATCAGTTAGAGTTCTTTTAAGTAATTATAACTTGTGCCTTGTCATGCTCAGTGTTCTTATCAGTAATTTTATTGCAACTGTTGCAGCGATATCAAAGATGCCATACCAGATCTCATCAATGATATAATATGTGGAGTAATAGCTGTGGATGGCAAAGGCTCGAGTTATAGTTCCCTGAGGTTATAGTTACTTAAAAGAACTCTAACTATAACTGATTAATTTCTGTGGTTTTGTTGAGTAAATTCAGAACCTAACTTTTGTCCCTGCAAACTTTTGTTGTTGTTGTTAACTTCAATTGCTTTTTTAACCTAAAGCTATTTTAATTACTGTACATTATTCCAACCCCTGTCGTGCACGGCCTTCTGCTGTGTGCGCGAGGGTTGGTTGCAAGGCCTGACCTGCAGCCAGGCCTTGGAGTCAAGTCCTTATAACCACCCAACCCCCGGGCCACGCATGTACTTTGGCTTTGGGTAGCACTGGTAGCCCACAGGGCAGTGGTCCTCTAAGTGGGCTTATGAGTGTTTGAGTGGGTCTGAAAGTTGGTGTGCGAGTCTGAGTGGGTACATGAGTGTCTGAGTGGGCTTATGAGTCTCAGTGCATGTATGAGTGAATGAGTTAGGGTATGAATAAGTCTGTGGTTTTGCTTTCAAAGTTTCCCATATATTGCAAATAATTTGTGAATATCGCACATGGTGACGCAAAATTATTTTAACCCCTAATTTGCCTCTAAAACACACCTGTATCACACACTTGGGATCAGGGTACCTTCATTCTGGCCTCTTATGCCACTTTCAATTTGGCTATTCACTCACAGGGAATGTGTCCCGTGGAATAAAATGGCAGCTGCAACTTTCTATTCAGGTCGCGGTCAGTTGCAGTGCTTCTTTTCGCATGTGTATTTATGAAAATATATAAATGTTCTTGAATTATTCGTGAAATATTTGCCAAGTCATCGCAGCCAGAGATATACAAATTTATTTTCCCTTTAATAGCTCGAAAACCAGTGGACGGATTTACACCAATAAGGGAAAGTATGATCTGCTTACTGAAAGCTAGTTTCTGCCAAATTTGGTGTAAACCTGTCCAGCGAATCGGCTGCAGATGTGTCTAAATGGAATTACCGTGGGAAACACACATTATTTCACCCCACATCCCCTTTTTCTCTTCCCCCACTTAACGGATCACCCCAAAACTCTGTGCAACAAGCATCAGTGCAACACTTTTTTTTGTGTAAAATTTTGTGAAGATTCGTCGAACGGTGCAAAAGATATAGGGAAGACAAAAAACTCTTTTTCAATGGAAACATGGTCCTAACTAACTACCTAGTGGCATGTTCATTGTGCGACTATGAAGATACTGTCTCCCTTTAGGCAACAGTATCCCATTTCAGTTTTTGAAGGCAAGTACCTATCTGGCTCTGCTTGCCTTTCTCTTTCTTTTTCAAATTGTTTTAGAAATGGTTGGTTAAGCCTTTCCTTGTCTTATATAGTCACTTTCTAACTTGTCTTCTTTTAAAGAGAAAAAAAGACTAATTCAGTTCACATTGGGTTTTAAGTGGGCATCACATTTTTTGGCAGAACTTAATTTCACTTTGTAAGATTGTAGAGAGGTAGTCAATGTTATGAATACAGTTTGGATCCTGATGTAGAAGTATTAGAATTTCATGCCAATTACTTTTAATTTGGGGATACACATGTGACTCGTGACTCCCTGACATGGTGAATTTTGCCAGGTAGCTGCTGAAAACAATACCTGTTTTAGTTGACTCTGTTTTTTTTGTCTCCATCTTTTAGCTGAGTAAGTGCACAAACAAAGTGCTAAAGTATGAGCTAATGCGCCCATCCAACAAGGTACATCAGTTAGTATTGTGCGAAACGCATCGAGGGCGAATGGTGAAACACCAGTGCTGCCCTGGCTGTGGCTACTTCTGTATGGCGGTGAGTAGCTTTTTGTTGTTTAACTATGCTGCAGATCTCTTCAATTATTTTATCAGGGTTTATAAAGTGTACTAGGCTGCTCATGTATGTTTACTGCTCACTTCAACTCAGTTCATTTCAACACTGTACAGTTTATCTAATTTAGAGTCCCTTTAACACATAACATTTGCTAGCATTGTCCTTTACTTCAGTCATCTTGCATCCTCACAGGCCCAAAACAAGTGATAAATTATAATTGCTGTAAGACAAGAGTAATTGCAACCTTGTATCATTATGCTGTATTGTGTTAAACAAATTTAATATATTCTGCTTCCCATGCAGTTGTTATTGTGTGGCCATTTCTTTGATGTAAGTATTTTTAAAACCACCTCTACTTGTGATCATCTCTGCCTTCTGCAAGTCCAGTCCTTTGACATTACTAGTCCTACTGACCTTAGGAGAATTGTGAAAATACTATATTATACATGCAGTTACTTGTGCCTGTCCAGTCTGCTTTAACACACATTATCCATTTGCTTTCGATTGAGAACTACTAAACCACCTACTTCATTCCTACTTCATTACCAAGGTCAAGGGGGAGCCACTGATTCTTGCCGCTATTAATGCTCCACCATCAGTTGCGTCAATGAAAAATAGTTTCATTAGTGAAGACAGTAGTATAGGAATATCTGTGCCCTTGTATGTGCAAATTATTAGCATTTGATCTCCATGTCTTTAAATGCAGGAGGATGTTTATGCTCCATATGAAAAATATATTTGACAGTTTGTCCTACCCATAGAGGAGAAGAGAGTAATTCATTAATTCATTAATTTATTTCCTTGATTGGTGTGAATTTGTTTGGTGTTAAAATGAACTTTAGTTATTCTTCATTGTAAATAATGATGGCTTTATTATTGCTATTAACTGATTTTTAGACACATTTTCCTAATTGCCTTATATCAGTAGCACCCTTTTTTTAGGGAATGTTCTCCATGTCATTTTAATCTGCTATAACTGCATTCTCACCTTTGTAGGCCAGCTTGCACGCTATGGTCCTAATTTTTTTTTAATGATTCTAGGCAATTTCATTTCTTTTAACCATCTGAGACGTGCTTCCTAAGTGGGAAAGGAGGCTGATGCCTTTATGTTTGGTTTCTTACTTAGGACTAGATAGGCACTTTTTGATAGAGGTTTTAATTCAGGCCTGATCCTATCTTCATATCGCAGGTGACGTGCAAAATCCTTACACCATTTCAGATATTAATCTTGAGAGTAATTTATTTTGTTATTTTTGTGCTTTGGATGCATATTAAATTAACAATTTTGCTAAATTAAAAAAAAAATAGTAATACAGGCCATACACAAGTAAAACAGTAAGTATCAATTTGTAGCATGTTTTACTCATATATATATATATATATATATATATATATATATATATATATATATATATATATATATCTATGCTTAGCATACTCCTGCCTGCCATCTAGTATTGGGCTTGGACGTTGCAAGTTGGCTTTGTTCGAAAAGTCTATAGAGTCATGAGGTATAGTGACTCCTCCTAAAGTCTGAATTGGGCATAGTCATCAATTCCTTTGTTAGATTGTTATTCCATTGGGTTCAGACATATATTTCGGAGCTCTTCGACCGATAATTTGACACAGTTTCACCGACTCTTTTGTGACTGCTATACATCACCTATTGACGGAAACACATAGGGGGACCAGCCAATGGCTGAATTCAGAATTCTTAACCCAAACAACCTTGGGCCCTACCCCGGCTTCAACAATTCTCCATCAACTTCCCTTACTCAACCCATACAGAATGATGGGAAAAAAATGCCTTTCAGCCTCTGCTCCAAATGCCACGAGAAGTACTCCAGGCAAGATCATCATCCATTCTGCAACCTTTGCCTGACTCCGGACTGCAGGGAAACATTGTGTGAGGCCTGCCCCGCCTTTCGGTTGAAAAAGACAACAACGATGAGAGGTGGTGGGCCCACACCGTGATGCAGGCACAGCATACAGAGGATTCAGTCAATATATTCGGGGACCAACAATAGCAACCCCAAGAAGAAATAAGCCTTGAGGCAGGCACTCAACAGAATGGTGACGAAGTTGCAGACGCCAGGTGCCCCAGTGGACGTCCCTATCCTTGCTAGACTCTGATCAAGAAACGGAAAAAGTCCAAGATATCACTTCAGTAGGGCAGGCGAGTGCAGTGGTGAAAGTACCAACCACACGTACTCAATTGAACGCTGAAGACCGAACACAAGCTCATGAAACCTCACTGCCATTGGGCCTTGGAGGACTGCAGTATAACACCTGTCAAAACACTGGTCTTAAACCGAAAAATTTATTTATTTAAAAATAAAAAAAGCAACCCTGAACGAACATATGTTAAAGAACTGATTGAAAGGATGCATACCTTCACATTCCCATACACCCGGCACATCACAAATATCTCAGATTTGTGATAGTATAATATTGCCAAATCAAAGTGTTCCACTTCGGGGTCAGAAGAGCTCTAAGGGTGTGTACAAAATGGCTCGCATTCGTAGCAGCTCACTTGCGCAGGCAGATAATTCCTCCGTTCCCATACCTAGACAAGTGGCTCATCAAAGCCAACAATTTCAAAAAAGGGTTGCACTGTACTCAAACCACACTAAGCTTACTTCATCAGTTAGGCTTCGCCATCAATTTTCAAAAGTCACATCTAAATCCACTTCAGGTATAGCCCTATCTAGGGGCCAATTCTCAACCCACAGTTGGGTATATCCCACCTAAATGCAGCAAGGGTACAAAACATTTAAACTTAAATTTATCTTTCATCCCAGTCATAGTAAAATCAGTCATGAAACTCCTAAGAATGATGACCCCTTCCAGATTGCCACTCGCCAGGGATGCCCCCTCTCTCCGCTGCTTTTTGCCGTCGAGATGGAGCAGCATGTGGCTCGCCTGCGACAGCATCACCGTCATAGAGGCTTGGCATTTCAACAGCATCCTATATTAATATCCATGCATGCGGATGATGTTGCCTTATATGTTCACGATCCGCAGCTGCGTCTTGGCTTTCTGTTGGATGAGATAGTTTGCTTTGAGCAGATTTCTGGGATCACCATCAACTGGTCCAAGTCAGTGGTGTTGCCTCTATCCGAGGCTATGGTGCAGTTTTCCTCCATATACCCCCTCTGCTGGGCTGATGGACCGGTGTGGTATTTGGGTATCTGGCTGAGTAGGGACGTCAACATGCTTTGGTCAGCTAATTATGGCAAAGCTATTATGTGGTTGGAAGATAAGGTGGAGGTGTGGCGTTCATTGCCGCTCTCGCTGACGGGTCGCATAGCGATAGCGAAGATGGTTATTCTGCCCGAATTTCTGTACCCATTTATCAATCTACCTCTTACACTTACAGAAAGTTTTCTGAAGCGGGTCAGGTCCGCACTTGTAACTCTGTAAAATTGACCCTTCGGTTCAAACTGGGAGGTCTGGCGTCCCCGGATGTATCACTCCATTATCACTAGGCACATTTTGCACATTTTTGGCTACACCTAATCCGATACTTGCCACATTTGGCACCTGAAAGAGATACTGTGTGGCCTGATAGACTACCGCGGGTGCTGGTTGGCCCAATCAAACCCAGACCGCAAGGGGTCATCATGGGCCTGTACGGCGAGAGCCTGGACTGCGCTGATGCGGAGCGCTGATGTGCTAGAGACTTTTGCGCCTTCGATACTGGTGCTGGATGTTGCGGACATGCAGTTGTCGGAGGATGCCTGGATCTGTGAGTTTCTTCGTGAATCCAACTTAACTACCTTGGGGTGCTGGTTCTCTGAGAGGTTCATCTCCTCGGAGGCCGCACTTGGTGATGTGCACGACACTGCACTGCATCGACTATTCTTGCTCAGTATTCGTGCCATGCTCCGTGCACGTTACCTGTGCTTTCCTGCAATACCCACAATGTGTTGAGTGCTGGAGCTTTTGTATCAAACGCAATCCCTGCGCAGGCTTATTACGAGGTTATATGTTTGTAATCAGAACGCTGTGGCTGAGACTGAGGTTAAAGCTAAAGCCCACTGGGAGGTGGATATGGGTGAAACCATTCCTGAGGACGAGTGGCAAAGATGCTCCGCGCATATGAGAGAGCTGTCCCCCAACTACAGACTGCGCCTTAGTCACTTCAATTTTCTACATTGTATTACACGCCCGTGGGTTGAAGGGTATGGTTCTCCGGGCTGATGCGTGTTGTTAGAGATGTCTGACCCCTGATGAAGACTTTTTGCATCTAGCGTGGAGCTGCTCGGCGCAGCACGAATATTGGATGGAGGTGCTGCGAGCGATTGAGGAGGCAACTGAGCTCCAACTGCTGCATACCCCTAAACTTGCCCATTTGGGATATGCTGAGGGGATACCCGCCATGCAAGGGAGATTGGTGGGACTGCTGCTGGCTAAGCTTAGGGCCGCGATGTGCTGGGGAAGACATCAAACCCCCGTTGCTCTGAATCGTTGCAAGATGCTTCGTATTGTCAGCAACAACTAATGATATACTGGGAACTTATGCCTGAGGGCTCCCTACCAAGAGACTTATGGGCCCCCTGCAGTCTTTTTTGGAGACCCGGGCACCGAACAACATACTGTCACCCACCGTTCCCCATTGACTGTGCAATAGTTATACTCTCCTACAATGCTATCCAATCACTGCTTGCATCTATATTGGTGATCTGATAGATGCATTGTCCTTGTCTCCCCCCCCCCCTCCCCCCCACCTCTTTCCAGCTACATATTCTTGCTTTCCCCTTTCTTCTTTTTTATTCTTCTTCGTTCTGCTGTTTGCTCTCCCTCCATTTATGTCTCTTCCATTCCCTTCGTTATATACATCAGGAGGTCTCACTGATGCGGTTTTGTTCATACTGCGATTATTGGCTGTATGAGACTGCCTTCTTGATTTATACGTATGATGGATGTACGACTCTGTTGCTCCTTACTTTCTGCTGTGACTATGTGTACTTAATGACCTCACTGATGTGTATGTTTGGTGTTATCAATAAATGCAAAAATTAAATAAAAATAAAAAACTCCTAAGAATGATGGCTTCTTGCAAAGTAATCGCACCGCATTCCCGCCTTCACATGCGCCCGTTGCAAGAATGTCTATCATGCCAATGGTCTCAGGCACAGGGTCGCTTAGAAAGGTGGGCCTGTCTACCAACACTAGATACTCTCGCTCTGCAGTGGTGGTTTAAAGGGACGGCCATTCCTGGACCTTCTTCCCCAGGTGATTCTGACAACAGATGCTTCTCAGACACGGTGTGGTGCTTATCTCTAGGATCTCACAGTTCAGGGTCTTTGGGATCACACACACTGAACTCTACACATCACCTAGCGCTCAAAGCCTTTGTAATTCATCTCACGACCAAGGTAGTTTTTATACACAAAGACAATATGACAGCCATGTATTATGTGCAAAAACAAGTGGGGGGCATTCTCTACAACTGTCTCGCCTTGAACAAGCAATTTGTTATTGAGCCATCCATCACAATATATACCTGTTAGCTGAACACCTACCAGGAACACGCATCAATTTTGCAGACCTCCTCAGCAGGATGCAGCAACAAGTACACAAGTAGGAACTCCACCCCTCAAGTCCTTCTACCCTACTTTTAAAAGTGGGGATTTCCAGACATAGACCTTTTTGAAAGAATAGAAAACCCAAAATGCCCAAATTTCACCTCCTGGTTCCCACAACCTCAGTCCAAGGGCAATGCTCTATGAATGAACTAGTCAGGGATATTTGCTTATGCTTTTCCACCTCTCCTCCACTTCTGGTTTGGAAACCCAGGCAAACGTCCCTCAAACTCAGTCTATTGCCGCCCACATGGGCCAAGCAACCATGGTTCACCACTCAAGTAGACCTATCAGTAGTGCCACACGAGAAACTTCCCCTCAGCCCAGACCTTCTCATTCAGAACTTTAGTCAAATCAGGCACTCAAACATCCCAAGGAGTTAAATCTTGCAATTTAGCTCCTGTGGTCATATAATTGGTTATCTAAATCTACCTCAAGAATGTATGGATATTCTTAAGGAAGCTCGTAGACCAACTACTAGAGCATGCTATGCAACCACATGAAAACGTTTTGTGCGCTATTGCATTGCTCAAGGTTGGGACCCCTTCCAAGTATCAGAGCAAAATATAATTATCTGCCTTCTTTATTTAAAGAAGGCAAACTTAGTATACACTCGTATTATGTTACAGTTAGCAGCTATAGCTGTTTATCTTCAGAACAGACCACGTTCTACTCTTTTGAAAATTTCTGTTATTAAAGCTTTTCTGGAGGGGCTTAAAAGAGTAATACCCCGAAGACTACACCCTGTGTCTTCTTGGAACCTGATCTGGTCCTCATTAGACTTAATGGGCCCACCATTTGAGCCACTACATTATTCTCCTTTACAGTTTGTCGTGGAAGTTGGCATTCTTAGTTTCATTAACCTCCCTCACACGTGCCAGTGAGCGCCAGGCATTACCCTTAAAATGGACCCTTCTTCAAAAAGCATAGGGATAAAGTGGTTCCTCGTACCAATTTAAATTTTTTACCAACAAAGGTATCTTAGTTTCTTAATCAAGCGATTGAATTGCCAATCTTTTTCCCCCAACCTGTTTGTTACTGAAAGAGTCTTTACACATATTAGATATTAAAAGAGCCCTTATGTTCTATATTGAGAGGTCTAAAACCTTTAGGGAGTCAAACAACTTTTCATTGCCTTTTCTCCACCACATAAAGGCAACCCTGTTGCTAAATCACTATAGCAAGATGGATTGTCAAATGTATCCAAACTTGCTATGCAGAAGCCAAAAGGCCATACCTATCCTCCTTAGAGCGCACTCAATTGGTAAAAATAAAAAAGGTGCATCCATGACCTTTTTTGGTAAAATTCCAATTGCTGACATGTAAAGGAGCTACATCGGCAATACCACACGCTTTCCCTAAACATTAATAAGTGGATGTTTCAGCACTCCAACAAGCTAATGTAGGCCAGGCAGTCTTACATACTCTATTCCAAAATATTACAACACCCACAGGTTAGCCACCGCTTTTGGCAGGCATTGCTTTACAGTCTATGCAGCGCATGTGTGTCAACAGCCACATATGCCATGAAACTGAAAGTGTTACTTACCCAGTAAACATAATTTTGTGGCACGCATTGCTGGAGATTCCAATGCACCCACCCACCTCCCCGGACACATGTCTGTAATACTCGCTTATACACACTTATAAGCATTGACTTTTCATTTACATTGTCTTACACTACACTCCATTCATAAATTGCATGCAGGAAAACAATCAGATGATGGAGTCGATGGCCATGCGCATTACCAGCAAGAGGAGGAGACATTTTGAAGAAAAACAACTTGCAACCTTCCGGACCCAGCACTAGATGGCGGAAGTATGCAGAACATGTGCATCTGAACACTACCTGCCACAAAGAGATGCTTACTGGGTAACATTTTCCTTACATTTGCACTCACATAATTGTACTAATAAAACTATACAGTGCACAGATCAAAACATGGGGCGATTGCATCACCTAGTTTACTGCTTCTTTTTGATAATAAAGTATTTGTTTGCAACACACTTCAGCAGTGGCAAAAATGAGCTTCATTTGTGTGTTCATAATTCTGATATATTCTGAAGTACTTACACAGTTCATTTAAATGTTGTTCTGTGGTAGGAAAAAACTTTGAAGTTGAAGAAATGTAAACAAGCACCCTTGGAAGTCAGCATTTGAATTTGAATGCACAGCAAATGTGACAAGATAATAGCAAGATTTAAAGGCCTGTTAACATAAAGAGAGTTTATGGAAGAATAAAGAAAACATGTTTTAGGCAACAGGAGGGCCGAATTGAACCTGAAGAGCATAAAGCAAATAGAGCCTGGAAATGGAAGGCTGGGAAGTGAGTTACAAACCACAAAGCCAGTGGTAATCAATGAGAGGAATGCATACCTAGGTCAACTTTCAGAATGTCCCCAAGATGTCTTCAGCAAACCAGACAGCTGGTCTATCTAGTAGGCAGCGACCTAAAAAGGACCCTGACACGGTCAAAGCCATGTGTGCCTTACAGACAAACCAAAATGGAGGGTCATTTTGTAATGGTCAGTACAAAGGCAAATCCAAAGAAACTACTTCTACAGAGTCAGGTACCTTTCAGAAGCAGCAAAGCAGCTATCGACTCCAAATTACCAGAGGGTCCTATAACCTAGCACACTACAGAGACCGTAACAGTCGAGGTTGTGGAACCACTACTAAGGGAACCACTTTAAAAAAGCAGTGGCTCTGTCCGTCTCCCCTCTCAGCACTTAACATCAGTAAGGGGGAAGTCTACAGGACTTAACATCGAATGGAAAATCACCTCAGATCGGTGTGTCCTTTTAATAGTAAAAGCCTGATATTGCCTATTACTGACATCTTCACCTAATATCCCACCTCATGGACAAATAATGTCAAGAGAACTCTTACTACTTCTACAAGGGAAAGTTCTAGCTTTGCTTCAAAAGGGTAGCATAGAACTGGTCCCAAAGCAGTACTAGGGACACAGGTATGCGCACTGTATTTCCTCATTCCAACGAAAGATGGCACCGTAAGGCCTGTACTAGACCTCAGGCCTCAAAAAGTACGTCCTGTCAGAGCACTTCCACATGGTAACATTGCAGGAAGTAATACTGCTACTTAGGTAGGGGACTTCATGAGATCTATTGATGTCGGAGGCTCCTATTTACACATACCAATACACCCAGCCCACTGGCACGACCTCCGATTTCGAGGAACATTATCAGTTCAAGGTGTTGCAATTTGGAGTAACTACCACACCAGTATTTAAAAAATTTCTTGCAGTAGGAGCTGCTCATCTCAGAAGGGGTTGCGAAATGTGTTCCCCTGTCTAAATGATTGGCTGATCAAGAGTGCAAGGAAGCAATTTTTGCAGGGAACTGAGAAGGTAATCACTCTTCTGCATAATCTTGGTTTACTGCTGATTGTTAGCAAATTTCGTCTCCAACCCTTGCAGATTCAGCAGTCCCTGGGTGCTATCCTAAATTCAATCATGGTAAAGGCTTATCCAGTCCTGCAAGAGTACAAAATATCTAACTTGGAGTTGCCTCTTTTTTAGCCACATAGTCACATCACGGTCAAAACAGTGCTTAGCCTTTTAGGGATGATGGTATCATGCATTCCCATAGTGCCACATGCATGACTGCACATGCGATCCCATCAACAGTGTCTACAATAACAATGGCTACAGACGGAGCAGCACCTACAGGATTTTCTGTTGATAGTGCTGGCAATTCATCGCTCTCTGCAGTGGTGGAACAGCAACAGTTAGTTGCAGGGTCGGCCCTCCAAAGCCCCAGTTCCCCAAGTAACCATTACAATTGATGCATCCTTATACGGTTGGGGAGTGCACATACAAAATCTTGCAGTACGTGGTCTGCAATACAAATGTCTCTAAACATCAGTCATTTAGAGCATCTTGCAATCAAGTTAGCTTTCAAAGCTTTTCAGCAACATCTTCAGCACAAGGTGATCTAGTCAAAACGGACAACATGACTGCCATGTATTAAATACAGAAACAGGGAGGAACACTCAATACACCTGTTATGCCCACCACAGCGAAATGACATTTGGGGCATTTATCACAGCATCCACCTATTAGCAGAATACCTACAGGGTGGATAAAGACTTTGCAGATATGCTCAGCAGAATGCAGCAACTGGTATACAAGTGGGAAATCAAGAGAACATTATGCCACTCATACTTCCAACTATGGGGAACCCAAGAGGTTGCTATATTTGCCACACAGTAGAACGCAAAATGCCAAAGCTTCGCCTCCAGGTTTCCTCACCCTTGTCCAAGGGCAATGCTCTGTGCATCAATTAGTCAGGGATATTTGCCCATGCTTTTTCTCCTCTTCCACTCATTCCTTACGTGTTTCAGAAACTCAGGCACACATCCCTCTCAATAATTATAAGAGCCCCACCGAGGGCACAACAAGCATGGTTTACAACTCTGCTACAACTATCAGTTGTGCCACATGAGAAGTTGCAAATCTGGTCACACTTTCTAACTCTGGAGCATGGCAGGGTCAGACACCCCAACCAACTCAATCTAGCAGTTTGGCTCCTGAAATCCTAGAGTTTGAATTCCTAAATCTTCCAGGAATGTATGGTCATATTAAACAAGACACAGGCAAGCTACCCAGCTAAATGGAAAAGATGGAAACGATTTTACACTATTACGTGACAAAACAGATCCGACCGCATGATCATCTTTACTGTTTCAAATACTGCTCCTATCCTAAGCTCACCCGATGAGTGCAAAACAGTCTAACAAAGATGCTGATGACCCAGCGCAACACAGACTATAGGAGGAATCACTATACCTTGTGACTCGAAAGACTTTTCGAACATAAGCAACTTTCAACGTTCAAGACCAACGCTAGATAGAAGTATGATCTAAGGTACTACATGCTACAAATAGATGCTTGCAGGGTATCATATTTTTCCATTTGTGAAAAATTATCCTCACGGTGTGTGTGTTTGTATGTTGTGTATATAAGAACCTTTGTAATATGCAACACTTTCTCTCAACCCATACATAGGGTTCTAGCACTCTTCGATGAGCTGTTTGTATGGCTTAGAATTTAAAGTAAATAACATGTAGTTGTCTTGTTAAATGACATTGAATGGTGATTACCTTTTCTTTTACCCCATTTGGATGATGTAGGGCACCTTTATGGAGTGTCTTCCTGAAGGTGGTATCTCTCATCGTTTCCACAAGACATGTGAGTCCATTGTTAATAACACAAGTTACTGTCCACACTGTGGGGAAGAAGTTCAAAAGGCAAAGGAGGTTACAATAGCAAGAGCAGATACCACTTCATCTGTCTCGGTCCCCTGTGAGCAGGAACAATCAGTTGCCTCTGAGGGAAGGGCCGACACTACCACAGAAGGGTAAGTAGTCTGTAACTTTATCTCCATGATTTGAAGCAGAGCTCTTGCATTTTGTCACTCCATCTTGTGTTGTAGGGTTTCCACAGAAACCCCCTCAGACACTGTTGGGCATTGGCCGGGGAATTATGGCAGGAAAATCTTGCAGGAACAGTATATGACTGCATTACCCAGGTTATCTAGCTTCAAGAAATGTCCTGTGTTGGAATGTTGTCCTGGGAGTGGACCCCACTCATATATGAATGTTAGTGCATGCCCCATATTGACTTTAGTGCGGGGGGGATTAGTCCGAAGCTGTAGGAAGCTGGCTCTGTATACTATTTCAAAGTAAGAAATAGTGTGCACAGAGTCCAAGGGTTCCCCTTAGAGGTAAGATAGTGGCAAAAGTAGATAATTCTAATGCTCTATTTTGTGGTAGTGTGGTCGAGCAGTAGGCTTATAAGAGGGTAGTATTAAGCATTTGTTGTACACACACAGGCAATAAATGAGGAACACACACTCAGACTTACTCCAGGCCAATTGGTTTTTATATTGAAAAATATATTTTCTTAGTTTATTTTAAGAACCACAGGTTCAACATTTACATCAAACACTTTAAATGTAAGGTACTTCACTTAGATACTTTAGGAACTTTGAATGAAAACAATATCATGTACAGTCTCTGTAAAAATGGCAATAAGCTATTTTCAAAGTGGACACAGTGCAAAAATCAACAGTTCCTGGGGGAGGTAAGTGAAGGTTAGATTAGGAGGTAAGTAAAACACTTACGAGTCTCAGTTCTGGGGCATAGGCAGCCCACCTTTGGGGGTTCAAGGCAACCCCAAAGTTACCACACCAGCAGCTCAGGGCCGGTCAGGTGCAGTGGTCAAAGAGGTGCCCAAAACAAATAGGCGCCTATGGAGAACAGGGGTGCTCTGGTTCCAGTCTGCCAGCAGGTAAGTACCTGCGTTCTCGGGGGGCAGACCAGAGGGGTTTTGTAGAGCATTGGGGGGGGACACAAGTAGGCACACAAAACAAACCCTCAGCAGCACAGGGGCGGCCGGGTGCAGTGTGCAAAGCAGGAGTCGGGTTTTGTATAGGTTTCAATGGAGGGACCTGGGGGTCACTCTAGCAGTGCAGGCAGGCACGGGGGCTTCTCGGGACAGCCACCACCTGGGCAAGGCAGAGGGCCGCCTGGGGTTCACTCCTGCATCGAAGTTCGGTTCCTTCAGGTCCTGGGGGCTGCGGGTGCAGTGTTGGTTCCAGGCGTCGGGTCCCTTATTACAGGCAGTCGCGGTCAGGGGGAGCCTCTGGATTCTCTCTGCAGGCGTTGCTGTGGGGGCTTACGGGGGTCGTCTCTGGTTACTCACGGGTTCGCAGTCGCCGGGGAGTCCTCCCTGAGGTGTTGGTTTTCTGCAGGTCAAGCCGGGGGCGTCGGGTGCAGAGTGTAGAGTCTCACGCTTCCGGCGGGAAAACGTGAAGTCCTTGGAAGTTGCTTTTTTGTTGCAAAGAAGTAGCTGGTTTCGAACAGGGACGCTGTTCACCAGAGTTTCTTGGTCCTGTAGTCCAGGGCAGTCCTCTGAGGCTTCAGAGGTCACTAGTCCCTGTTGGATGCGTCGCTGGAGCAGGTTTTGGAAGTGAGACAGGCTGGTAGGGCTGGGGCCAAATCAGTTGTCGTCTTCCTCCTTCTCTGCAGGCTTGTAGGTCAGCAGTACTCCTCCTTTTTTCTTCAGGCTGCAGGAATCTGCTTTCCTGGGATCTGGGGAGCCCCTAAATACTGAATTTAGGGGTGTGTTTAGGTCTGGGAGGGCAGTAGCCAATGGCTACTGTCCTTGAGGGTGGCTACACCCTCCTTGTGCCTCCTCCCTGAGGGGAGGGGGGCACATCCCTATTCCTATTGGGGGAATCCTCAAAACTCAAGATGGAGGATTTCTCAAGATAGGTGTCACCTCAGCTCAGGACACCTTAGGGGCTGTCGTGACTGGTGGGTGACTCCTCCTTGTTTTTCTCGTTATCTCCTCCAGCCTTGCGGTCAAAGTGGTGGCAGTGGCCGGAGGGGTGGGCATCTCCATTAGCTGGGATGCCCTGGGGCGCTGTAACAAAAGCGGGGAGCCTTTGAGGCTCACCGCCAGGTGTTACAGCTCCTGCAGGGGGAGGTGAGAAGCACCTCCACCCAGTACAGGCTTTGTTCCTGGCCACAGAGTGACAAAGGCACTCTCCCCATGTGGCCAGCAACATGTCTGGTGTGTGGCAGGAACTGATCAGCCTACACTAGAAGTCGGGTAGGTATTCAGGGGGCATCTCTAAGATGCCCTCTGGGTGTATTTTACAATAAATTGTACACTGGCACAGTGTGCATTTATTGTGCTGAGAAGTTTGATACCAAACTTCCCAGTTTTCAGTGTAGCCATTATGGAACTGTGGAGTTCGTGTTTGACAAACTCCCAGACCCCATACTCTTATGGCTACCCTGCACTTACAATGTCTAAGGTTTTGCTTAGACACTGTAGGGGCATAGTGCTCATGCACATATGCCCTCACCTGTGGTATAGTGCACCCTGCCTTAGGGCTGTAAGGCCTGCTAGAGGGGTGACTTACCTATGCCACAGGCAGTGTGGGGTTGGCATGGCACCCTGAGGGGAGTGCTGTGTCGACTTAGTCATTTTCTCCTCACCAGCACACACAAGCTGTGAAGCAGTGTGCATATGCTGAGTGAGGGGTCCCCAGGGTGGCTTAAGACATGCTGCAACCCTTAGGGACCTTCCCTGGCATCAGGGCCCTTGGTACCAGGGGTACCAGTTACAAGGGACTTACCTGAGTGCCAGGGTTGTGCCAATTGTAGAGTCAAAGATACAGTTTAGGGAAAGAACACTCTGTGCTGGGGCCTGGTTAGCAGGGTCCCAGCACACTTTCAATCATAACTGGCATCAACAAGAGGCAAAAAGTTAGGGGGTAACCATGCCAAGGAAGGGATTTCCTTACATGGGTCCTCCAAATTGTCCGAAGGGGCTACTTCCTCCCCTTCAAGACATCTCCTCCAGCCATGCCACCTTCATACAATGGAATATCAGAGGATCATCTAGCGCTTCTCAGCGAGAAAGTCCAAGCCCTTTTGGCCAAAGGAGCTATAGAGAGGGTTCCGTTGCCAGAAGTAGGTCGTGGTTGCTATTCCCACTAATTTCTATTTCCGAAACAGGACAAAGGTGTTCGACCTATATTAGATCTTCGGTCCCTCAATCGCTTCCGAAAAAAAGAAAAGTTCATAATGTTGACATTGGCTCAGGTCCTATCTGTCCTGTATCCCGGAGACTGGATGGTAGCGTTAGACTTGCAAGGTGCATACTTCCACATTTCCATTTTGCTGGCCCACAGACGTTACCTACGATTTGTGGTAGGGCATGAGCACTTTGAGTTTACTGTGCTCCCCTTTGGCCTTACCAGTGCTCCTCGAGTGTTCACAAAAGTGATGATAGTAGTGGCAGCTCATCTGCGCAGGTTATGGGTCCCAGTCTTCCCCCACCTCGATGATTGGCTGTTGAAGGCAAACTCGCCTAGACAGTCGTCTCCCACCTCCAAACTATGGCGAACCTTTTGCATTCACTGGGGTTTACTATCAACGTGCCAAGGTCACACGTGACTCTTTTAGACTTTCCCTTTCATCGGAGCTGTTCTGGATACAGTGCAGTTTCGGGCATATCCTCCCAAAAAGCAAGTCAAGGATATTTGAGCTTTGATACCGATGTTTCAGCCTCTGTCCTGGATTGCGGTGAGAATGACTCTGAGGCTGCTGGGTCTCATGGCCTCGTGCATCCTGTTAGTTCAAAATGCCAGATGGCATATGTGGGCTCTGCAGTGGGACCTGAAGTTCCAGTGGGCGCAGCATCAGGGGAAACTCTCTAACAAGGTCCAGATCTCGGAAGGGACTGCGAAAGACCTGCAGTGGTGGTTAACAAATCAGGATTGGGTCAAGGGCAGATCCCTCTCCTTCCCCCAACCAGATCTTACGTTGTGACAGATGCGTCACTCCTAGGATGGGGTGGCCACATGGGAGAGGCAGAGGTCAGAGGCATCTGGTCTCCGGCGGAAACCAGGCTCCATATCAATCATCTGGAGCTCCGAGCAATTCGACTAGCATTGAAAGCATTTCTTCCCTCCCTCAAAGGGAAAGCAGTGCAGGTGTTCACAGACAACACCACCTCCATGTGGTATTACAACTAACAGGGCGGAGTGGGGTCGTGGACCCTTTGTCAAGAGGCCCTTCGCCTCTGGACTTCGCTGGAACATCAAGGCATTTCCCTGGTGGTTCAACATCTGGCAGGCTCCTTGAATGCAGAGCAGACAAACTCAGCAGACAATGCATGGTCGACCACGAATGGCGTCTCCATCCGGAGATGGCACAAGGTCTCTTCCTGTAGTGGGGAGAACCTTGGTTAGACTTGTTCGCCTTCGTAGAGAACACTCAATGTCAGCTGTTTTGCGCGTTGGAGTTTCCAAGGCAGCAGTCACTCGGCGACGCTTTTCGTTGCGAGTGGAATTCAGGCCTCCTGTATGCCTTTCCACCTATACCAGTTCTGAAGATCTGGCAAGACCGGGCCCGAGAATACTGGTGGCTCCGGACTGGGCACGAAGAGTCTGGTATCCCGAGCTTTTGAACATGGCCATAGCTCCTCCGATCAGAGTGCCCCTTTGGGAGGATCTTCTGTCGCAGCAGCAGAAGAAGGTCCTCCACCCGAACCCGTCAACTCTGCGGCTTCATACGTGGAGATTAAGTGGCGACAGTTGACATCTTTTGACTTGCCACCCGAAGTCTGTGACGTTATCTTGGCAGGCGTCCCTCAACCAAAACTGTATGTGCCTGTCGTTTGAAGAAGTTTGTGGCATGGTGCATCAACAATTCTATTGATCCTCTTATCTGCTCCTCTTTCTCATGTACTTCTCTTTATTCTTTCACTTGCCCGACAGAGTTCCGCCCTGGGCACTCTTAAGGGATATCTTTCTGCTATCTCTGCTTTCTTGAGGTTACTAGATCAGCGTTCCTTATTTAAATCTCCTATAGTTGGGAGGTTTCTTAAAGGCCTTACACATCTTTCGTCCTATCCCATTCATCATGCCCCAATGGGATCTCAACCTGGTCTTAACGTACCTTATGTGTACCCCATTTGAACTGCTTCTCGCTGTCCTCGAAGGCTCTTGAATATAAAGACTGTCTTTGGTTGCCATTACTTCTGCCCGCAGATTTAGTGAACTCCAGGCTCTGTCATCTAAGCCACTGGTTCTTGCCATACATCCTGACAGTGTTGCTTTGCACGAGGGCTTCTTTTCTACCTAAGGTAGTGAAACCCTTCCATGTCTGACAGTCCATCACCATGCCTACCTTTTACGCACCCCCACATTCCTCTCACGAAGAGGAGAGACAACAGCGCCTGGACCCAAAAAGAGCATTGGTGTTCTATCTTGATCGTACCAAAGACTTCCGGGTGGACGATCAACTCTTTGTGGGATATGTGGGTGCAAAGAAGAGGAAGGCGGTGCAGAAGAGGACATTTCAAGATGGATACTCTTATGCATCAAAATGATGTGCTACGCTCTGGCTAAAAAGCAACCTCCTGAAGGTTTGCGAGCTCACTCCACCAGAGCTACTGCTGCTACCACAGCGCTAGTACGGGGTGTTCCAGTCCTGGATATTTGTCAGGCAGCAATGTGGGCATCTCTGCACCCTTTTACCAAGCACTACTGCCTAGACAGTTGGGTCTGAAGGGAAGGCTACTTTGGCCTTTTGGTCCTGCAGTACTTTTTGGTGTGATCTTGATTCGCAGGCCCACCACCGGGGATTGTATTGCTCAGGTATCTATTCAAAGGTAAGGAATCTGCAACTAGAAGTCTCTATCAGATGTACAAGTTACTTACCTTTGGTAACAAAATTTCTGGTAGAGAAACATTCTAGTTGCAGATTCCTTACCGACCTGCTCATCCTCCCCGCACTGCGAACTGATTTCTAGGGACAATAACTTTCCCTTAAGGGCCCTAGTTTTGGCACACCACTCTGTGTTCTTCATGGCTCTGCGCTACTGGTGTGGGAAGTTGTGACAAGAAACTGACGTCAATACTCCGGGGTGGTGCCTATTTACGTCTGCGACGTCATCACGGCGCCCGCGAAGTCGACCAATGCCATCTGACGGCACGCAGAGGTACTGCTCGGAGAAAAATCTCCAGATCCAGTCTGACGCCTGGGGAAATTCAAAGGTGGGGAATCTGCAACTAGAATATGTCTCTACCAGTTATTTTGTTACCAAAGGTTAGTAGCTTGTACACCAGTGATATTCTCTTTTCAACTCCATGGCTGTGAAATCTGAAAGAACAGTTGGACCAGGTATGCATTGCTGTTGATGTGCAGTTGTGATTCTGTGCGGTCTTCCTACCAATTTCTTTTTGATCTTGGGTTCGGCTTTGATACGAAATTTGTGAATGTTGCACAAGATCAGTGCACTTCAGAAAAGAAAAGGGAGACAAACAGGCGAATGATCACCATTGCTTTTTAGGGAGCCATTCCCTCAGCTGATACCTAAAGCGGTTATATGGAGAAGACCACACACATTTGGGAAGCATTACTGTGTGGAAATACTAGCTCATCCACATTCTTTGGTTGGCTAGACTGTCTTAAGGACCTTATTTCAAGCATTTGCATCATCTGCCTGCTAACCCCTGCTGGGAGAAGACACACATCCTATGAACAGAATAAGTTGATTGCTTTGTAACATTTGTATGTAATGTGTAGTGCTGGAGATTTAGAAGTGCCTTCCTGGTAGCCCTCAGCGATAGCAAATGTTTTTCTCAATTTCACCTTATTTATCAATTTACAGAGCACATTATATTACTCTTACTCTGCCCTTCATGTTCACCCCCTTAGCGAAAAACAGTCTAGGGTGGAGTCAGTGCCCATCTGCATTGTGGACTAAGTGAGTAGTCGCCCCACACACCATGGCTAGAAGCTGTGTCAAAGAAAAACAAGATTAATATCAGAGCCCAACACTAGGTGGGAGGAATATACAAAGCATATGAATCCTACAGCACTGCATGCTATGAACAGGGAAATTAACATTTTCCTGCATAATCCTGATACTTCTAAAACATTGCAGATTAGTAAGGGTGGCAAGCATTATCAATTCAAGTTTCTTCCGATTGGGATCAAGTAACCACAGAGTACAAGGGAATGGTCTTTGGGGATGAGGGTGTGTTGAAACAGCTCACATTTTCTCTTAAAATAGTAAAGGTAAGTGCTCCACTTGTCACAGAAAGTGACCCACACAACCAACAGATTGTGATTAGCACACCTGTAAGAAGCTGGCTGTGTATATACAATACCAAAGTAAGTATAGTGTACACAGAGTTCATTGGATCCCCAGAGACTTTACAGAGGCTGAAGTAGATATACTAATGTTCTCTTTTTTTGGTAGTGTGGTTGAGGAGTTAGGCTTATCAGAGGGTAGTGCAAAGCATTTGTTGTACACACACAGACAATAGAAGAAGCACACACTCAATGACTTAACTCCAGACCAATGGTTTTCATATAGAAAAACTATCTTTTCTTAATTTTATTATTAGAACTACAAGATTCAAGTTGTAGGTAAGTACTTCAATTGATTCTTATTTCGCACATATATATTAACAGTACTTTGTTTGAAATCGATAAGTTATACAGTTTTTGAAATATTGGCAATTATCTGTTTTAAAAGTTTCCAGTGCAATTTTCGGTAAGAGTTCCTGGAGTAAGAAAAGTTAGTACGATTTACAGGTAAGTACTTGACTTACAGTTCCAGTCTCCCGGGGTTAGGAAGTCCACAGGTGGGGGGTTCAAGTTGACCTCAAACACCCACCACCAACAGGGGGCCGGCCGGGTGCAGAGGTCAGTGTAGGCAAAATTAACATGGACTCCTATGGAGACTGCGGGTACTCAGTTTCAGATCTGCAGGCCCGTAAATACCTGTGTCTTCGGAGGGCAGACCTGTGGGGTTTAGAGGTGCACAGGGTGGGCACAAATAGGCACCAAACGTACAACCTCAGCGGCGCTGGTGCGGCCGGGTGCAGGTTGCAAACAAGATGTCTGATCTCCAATTATTCTCAATGAGGGGACCCCGGGGGCACTCAGAGACTGCAGGTGAGGTTGTCTCAGGAAAACCTCAGTCTGGATGGGGAGGAGGGCCCACTGCAGAATGTTACTGTACCGGAGGTCAGGTTTTACAAGGCCTGAGGGCTGCAAGTGCAGTGTGTCTTTAGGCATCCAATATCTTTGTCCGCGTTTTCATGGTCAGGGGGGTCTTCTGGATTCCCTCTGCAGGTGTCGTTGGGGAGGGGTGGAGAGGTCAGCCCAGGGTGGGAACTTGCTCAGAATCACCTGGGGATCCTCTCTAGCTGGTTGGGCCACCTAGACACGGGCTGTGGGCATCTGGTGCGGAGTGGTCAGGACTCACACTTTCGGAGTGAGCCTGGAGTCCTTAGTTGTTGTTTCTTCTTTGTACAAGTACGCTGTCTACTGGAGTTCTTGGTCCTTTAGGTGCAGGGCAGTCTTCTGGAGCTTGGCAGAGGTCGCTGGTCCCCCTGGATGCATTGCTGTTCTTGTGAAAGCTCTGAAGCAGGAGACAGGCCAGTAGGGCTGTGGCCAAATCAGTTGTTGTCTTCCTTTGTCTCTGCTGGGGGTTTCAGCTATGCAGTCCTTGTCAGGTCACCAGGAATCTGGTGAGTTGGGTTCATGGACACCCTTAAATCCTGGTTTTAGTGGCGTTTCAGGGGTCAGGGCAGTTGCCAATGGCTACTGTCCCTGAGGGTGGCTACACCCTTCTTATGTCCACTCCCTGCTACCTGGGCAGAAAAATAGAAGAGTGCAGCCAATCAATGGCTTATAATGAACATCCTCCTGAACAAGTTTGCATACCAGCATTGGTAGAAGATGGCAGAGCTCCTGAAACACCTACCTGAGCAATACAGAATGAGAGCGGCTAGCCTAGTGGAGGAATGGAAGAATATTGCACATACATGCCTAAAGTTAGCATAAAACGTAGCTTGACACTGCAAGTTGCCAAATGATGTGAGATCAACATTACATGGGTACAAATCTTGGGATTATATATACACCCTTTAATGGGGAACAGCTGTTTGGGGCCACTGTTGATGAGACACTTCGACAACCTGAAAAGGATAACAAGACCACAAGGTCTATGGGAGTGTTGAAATGTAGGGGAACCATGAGAAGAGGGGCAGTGTCAACACATAGGCCTATAGGAAGAGGCAATTTCCAAGCTAGTTCATCACATCAGGGCGTCCAAAGTAGCAGCCAATCATCTGTACCCCTGCAGCAATAGCAGTACCAGCAGCAAGAGTGCCGATCTACTCGGGGAAGAGCACGTGTGACAGTCTTACAGGGGAGGCACATCCCCAGCAAACAAATGACTTGCCCTCGCATTCAGCACCAGTGAGAGGCAGAGTAAAGAATGAGTATTAAAAGTCATAAAGTTTGGGTATTGTATGGAATGGACGTCTCTTTATGGCGGTATAGGAATTGCTGGGAAAAGAGCGAGAGAAAAGTTACCCATACAACAGATCAACAAGAATTACTCAACATATTTCCTAATCACAAAGGTTGACAGGTCTCCACAACCAATTTTAGACCTCAGATTAATAATCAAGTGTTCGATGGCATATGTTGCTGCAGATACACATGTTTGGCACAGTCCGCTGCCTGGTGTTGGGCTCGGAGTATTACAAGTTGTTTTTCTTCGAAGAAGTCTTTTTGGTCACGGGACCGAAGGACTCCTCCCTCTTTGGCTCCATTGCGCATGGGCGTCGACTCCATCTTAGATTGTTTTTTTTCCGCTGTCGGGTTCGGACGTATTCCTTTTCGCTCCGTGTTTCGGTTCGGAAAGTTAGTCAGAATCTCGGAAGAAAGCGTCGGTATTGTTCCGTTCGGTATCGGGATAGTTAGGTACATCGACACCGATCATCGGAAGACTTTGGGGCAGTTTCGATCCCCCATCGGGGCCTGGTCGGCCCGACCGCGTGCGACATCGAAGCCGATGGAACGGACCCCGTTTCGTTTCTGCCCAAAATGTCACAGTAAGTATCCTTATACAGATCAGCACTTGGTCTGTAACTTGTGCTTGTCCCCCGAGCACAAGGAGGATACCTGTGAAGCCTGTCGAGCCTTCCGGTCCAGAAAAACACTCCGGGACCGAAGAGCCAGGCGTCACCAAATGGCGTCCACGTCGACAAAACAACGTTTCGACGACGAAGAGGAAACATTCTCGGTTCCGGAATCAGAATCCGGAGACTCCGACGTCGAACAACAGCAACAAACTGTGAGTAAGACGTCGAAAAGTAAATCCATCGACAAACCAAAAGCCCAGGGGACGCCACTGCCAACAGGCCATGGCTCGACCCATAAATCAGGCGACCCGTCGAAGGGGCCGAAAAAGGGCACGCCCATAGCGAAGACACCCGACTCCGGTCGAGGGACCGCCATGGAGCAACCTCGGAGCCGAGAAAGCGGCTCCGAGAGACAAAAACAAGATACCGGCACCGAAAGACATCGGCACTGAGAATCCAAGCCGAAAGGAACAAAAATTCTGTCGGTGCCGAAACCGAAAAAAGATTCTCTCTCGGCGCCGAAAAATACCACACCTTCATCCTACTCAGAGGAACAAGGACTAAGTGGCCAAATGCACAAATTTGGACAAGAGCTCCAAAGTGTAGAATCGGACTACACACAAAAGCGACTGTGCATCCAGCAAGATACAGGGAAGATATCAACCCTTCCCCCAATCATGAGGAAAAGAAAGATCGGACTTCCAAAGGATGACACACAACCACAAGCCAAAGTGGTTAAAAAAGTCACGCCTCCGCCCTCTCCTCCACAGGCATCGCCGGCACAAACACCGCCACAAATGCACTCACCAGCGCAAACTACCATAAGTCATGACGATCAGGATCAAGACGCTTGGGACCTGTATGACACCCCAGTGCCGGACAATGATCCCGAGTCATACCCCACAAAGCCGTCACCGCCAGAGGACAGTACCTCATACTCGCAACTGGTGGCTAGGGCTGCAGACTTCCACAATGTCCAACTGCATTCCGATCCTATAGAGGATGATTTCTTATTTAACACCCTCTCGGCTACACATAGCCAATATCAATGTCTCCCAATGCTACCAGGGATGTTACGGCACGCAAAACAAATTTTTGAGGAGCCCGTAAAATCAAGAGCCATCACCCCAAGGGTGGATAAGAAATACAAACCACCACCCACAGACCCAGTGTTTATTACTTCGCAGTTACCACCCGACTCTGTGGTAGTAGGGGCAGCTCGCAAAAGAGCAAATTCACATACATCTGGCGACGCCCCACCTCCGGACAAAGAAAGCCGAAAATTTGACGCGGCAGGGAAAAGAGTGGCGTCACAGGCAGCCAACCAGTGGCGCATCGCAAATTCAC
Organism: Pleurodeles waltl; assembly: GCF_031143425.1. Classification (NCBI taxonomy): domain Eukaryota; kingdom Metazoa; phylum Chordata; class Amphibia; order Caudata; family Salamandridae; genus Pleurodeles; species Pleurodeles waltl. Next base: position 1,608,433,708 of record NC_090445.1, read on the forward strand.
AAGCGCTGCTGGCCAGATATGACCGCGCACACTGGGACGAGATGCAACTTCTCGTAGACCATCTTCCCCAGGAATACCAAAAAAGGGCGCAGCAAATAGTGGAAGAGGGACAAACGATCTCAAACAATCAAATCCGCTCTTCACTAGACGCAGCCGATACTGCAGCAAGAACAGTCAACACTGCTGTCACCATAAGGAGACACGCTTGGCTACGCACTTCAGGCTTCAAACCTGAAATCCAGCAGGCTGTCCTTAATATGCCCTTCAACGAGAAACAACTGTTTGGCTCGGAAGTGGATACAGCCATTGAAAAACTTAAAAAGGACACAGACACGGCCAAAGCCATGGGCGCACTCTACTCCCCGCAGAGCAGAGGCTCTTTCAGAAAAACTCCATTTAGAGGGGGGTTTCGTGGCCAACCCACAGACACCACCAGCCAACAATCAAGAACCACACCATATCAGGGTTCCTTCCAAAGGGGTGGTTTCAGGGGATATCGGGGGGGTCAATTCCCAAGGAGTAGGGGAAGATTCCAGACTCCAAAAACACCTCCACCTAAACAGTGACTTTCAAGTCACGCAACCCCTTCACTCAACACCAGTGGGGGGAAGACTAAGCCAATTCTACCAATCTTGGCAACAGATTACAACAGACAATTGGGTATTAGCAATAATCCAACATGGCTATTGCATAGAATTCCACAACTTCCCACCAAACATCCCCCCCAAAACACGCAAAATGTCACAACATCATTTAGAACTTTTAGGACTAGAAGTTCAAGCACTACTGCAAAAGGATGCAATAGAATTAGTACCAGTACAACAAAAAAACACAGGAGTTTACTCCCTGTACTTTCTAATTCCAAAAAGAGACGAAACATTGAGACCAATATTAGATCTCAGGACACTAAATACCTACATCATATCGGACCATTTTCACATGGTCACACTACAAGACATCATTCCACTGCTCAAACAGCAAGATTACATGACCACATTAGACCTAAAGGATGCGTACTTTCATATACCAATACACCCTTCTCACAGAAAGTACCTACGGTTCGTATTCAAAGGAATACATTACCAATTCAAGGTGTTGCCATTCGGAATAACAACTGCACCAAGAGTGTTCACAAAATGTCTAGCAGTAGTAGCAGCACACATCAGGAGACAACAGATACATGTGTTCCCTTACCTAGACGACTGGCTAATCAAAACCAACACAGTAAAAAAATGCGCAAACGACACCACCTTTGTCATACAAACCCTTCACAAACTGGGGTTTTCCATCAACTACACAAAATCACACCTAGAACCGTGTCAAACACAACAATATCTAGGAGCAACCATCAACACATCAAAAGGAATTGCCACTCCAAGTCCACAAAGAGTGCAAGCATTCCACAAGCTAATAAGTGCTATGTTTCCAAACCAAAAGATACAAGCAAAATTTGTGCTAAAACTTCTAGGCATGATGTCATCATGCATAGCCATTGTCCCAAACGCAAGACTACACATGCGACCCTTACAACAGTGTCTAGCATCACAATGGTCACAGGCACAGGGTCAACTTCAAAATCTGGTGTTGGTAGACCGCCAAACATACCTCTCGCTTCTATGGTGGAACAGCAAAAATTTAAACAAAGGGCGGACATTTCAGGACCCAGTGCCTCAATACGTTATAACAACAGATGCTTCCATGACAGGGTGGGGAGCACACCTCAATCACCACAGCATTCAAGGACAATGGGATATACACGAAACAAAACTTCATATCAATTACCTAGAACTGTTGGCAGTATTTCTAGCGTTAAAAGCCTTCCAACCCATAATAACACACAAATACATTCTTGTCAAAACAGACAACATGACAACAATGTATTATCTAAACAAACAAGGAGGAACACACTCAACACAATTGTGCCTCCTAACACAAAAAATTTGGCAGTGGGCGATTCACAACAACATTCGCCTAATAGCACAATTTATTCCAGGAATACAAAACCAACTAGCAGACAACCTTTCGCGAGACCACCAACAAGTCCACGAATGGGAAATTCACCCCCAAGTTCTGAACAAGTACTTTCAAATTTGGGGAACACCCCAGATAGATTTGTTCGCAACAAGAGAAAACTCAAAATGCCAAAACTTCGCATCCAGGTACCCACACCGCGAATCACAAGGCAATGCTCTATGGATGAATTGGTCAGGGATATTTGCGTACGCTTTTCCCCCTCTCCCTCTCCTTCCATATCTAGTAAACAAGTTGAGTCAAAACCAACTCAAACCCATACTGATAGCACCCACATGGGCAAGACAACCTTGGTATACAACTCTACTAGACCTTTCACTAGTACCGCATGTCAAACTACCCAACAGGCCAGATCTGTTAACACAACACAAACAACAGATCAGACATCCAAACCCAGCATCATTGAATCTGGCAATTTGGCTCCTGAAATCCTAGAATTTGGACACTTGGACCTCACACAAGAATGCATGGAGGTCATAAAACAAGCTAGAAAACCTTCCACTAGACACTGCTATGCATCTAAGTGGAAAAGATTTGTTTACTACTGCCATGCCAATCAAATACAACCAGTACATGCCTCTACTAAAGACATAGTAGGATACTTACTACATTTGCAAAAAGCGAATCTCGCTTTTTCATCTATAAAAATACACCTCGCAGCTATATCTGCTTACCTACAAACTACTCATTCATCGTCTCTATTTAGAATACCAGTTATTAAAGCATTCATGGAAGGGCTAAAAAGAATTATACCACCAAGAACACCACCAGTTCCTTCATGGAACCTTAACATCGTCTTAACAAGACTCATGGGTCCCCCTTTCGAACCCATGCATTCCTGTGAAATGCAATATCTAACCTGGAAGGTCGCATTTCTCATTGCAATCACATCCCTCAGAAGAGTAAGTGAAATACAGGCATTTACCATACAAGAACCATTTATTCAAATACACAACAATAAAATAGTTCTAAGAACAAATCCAAAATTTCTGCCAAAAGTAATCTCACCATTCCATTTAAATCAAACAGTAGAATTGCCAGTGTTCTTCCCACAACCAAATTCTGTGGCTGAAAGGGCACTACATACATTAGACATCAAAAGAGCACTAATGTATTACATTGACAGAACAAAGCTAATCAGGAAAACAAAACAACTGTTCATAGCTTTTCAAAAACCACACATAGGAAATCCAATCTCTAAACAAGGCATTGCTAGATGGATAGTCAGATGCATTCAAACATGCTATCTTAAAGCCAAAAGAGAATTGCCTATTACACCAAAGGCACACTCAACCAGAAAGAAAGGTGCTACAATGGCCTTTCTAGGAAACATTCCTATGAGCGAAATATGTAAGGCTGCAACCTGGTCTACGCCTCATACGTTTACTAAACACTACTGTGTAGACGTACTAAATGCACAACAAGCTACAGTGGGCCAAGCTGTACTAAGAACATTATTCCAAACTACTTCAACTCCTACAGGCTAAACCACCGCTTTTAGGGGAGGTAACTGCTTTATAGTCTATGCCAAACATGTGTATCTGCAGCAACATATGCCATCGAACTGAAAATGTCACTTACCCAGTGTACATCTGTTCGTGGCATTAGTCGCTGCAGATTCACATGTACCCTCCCACCTCCCCGGGAAGCCTGTAGCCGTTTAGAAGTAGATCATAAACCTTAAACATCTGAACATTTGTAAATAATTTTTAGAAACTCTTATCATACATACATATTCACTCCATTGCATGGGCACTATTTATAACAAACAACTCCATCCTCACCCTCTGCGGGGAAAACAATCTAAGATGGAGTCGACGCCCATGCGCAATGGAGCCAAAGAGGGAGGAGTCCTTCGGTCCCGTGACCAAAAAGACTTCTTCGAAGAAAAACAACTTGTAATACTCCGAGCCCAACACCAGGCAGCGGACTGTGCCAAACATGTGAATCTGCAGCGACTAATGCCACGAACAGATGTACACTGGGTAAGTGACATTTTCATTATAAAGATAGAAAAAATACAGGATGACAGTCTTGCAGGAAGTAATTCCACATTTGCACAAAGGGGATTACATGCCAACTATAGATCCGTAAGACACTTACTTGCAGATCCCAGTGAATCCGAAACACAAGAAATAATTGTGATTTTGTGGTGAACAAAACTCACTACCAGTTCAGCGTACTAGCTTTAGGAATAAAATCTATTCTGAGAGTATTTACACGGTGTCTAGCAGCTGTAGCAGCGCACTTAAGAAGACTGGGGATACATGTTTATCCCTATCTAGATGACTAGTTAGTAAAGGTAGACTTCCAGAACAAATACAAATAGCATATATATACAACAGGTGATGAAGACACTCTTCATACTGTATTTCTCTGTAAATATAGAAGAGTTATCCACAGATCCAGAGCAAGAAAGAAAATTGATTTTAAGAGCAAGGATCAATTCAGTACTAGAGAATGCATATCCCAGCGAGAAGAGAATAGTGTCCCTACTGCAGGAAACTCCTCTTCACCAGAAGGGGGCAAGCTCTGACAATGAGGATCTTGGGGAAGATTGCTTCATGCATCCCTTTGATTCCATATGTGAGGTTATATATATATATATATATATATATATATATATATATATACGACCAATACAGGAATAGCTACACAATTAATGGTCACAAGTCACAGGGAGTTGGAAAGATCCTAGTGGTTGTTATGCAGAAGCTACAGGAGGAAATGTCATGGTGACCAGATCACATATAACACAAGGAAGGAAATTTGCCCAACCAACTGTAACCATTACAAAAGGTGCCTCTCATATGGGCTAAGGAGCATGGGTTCGCTAAGGTCAGATGGATCTGGAAACAGCAAGAGGCCGTACAGCATATTAAAAGCTTTTCAGAAAGAACTATTAGGAAGGGCAAAATTGATCCAAACAGACAATACCACTACAATGTTCTACATCAGCAATCAATGGTGGGCCTAATCCTTTACCCTGTCAAAGCCAGTCTAAGAAATCTGGAAGTGGGCAGGCCAGAGACAGATGCATATAACAGTTCATTTGTATGGAAGGACAGTTTGGAAGCGAGCAGATTGAGCAGACCAGCATCGTGCTCTCATGAATGAGAACTCAGTCAAGCAGTACTCAAACAGATTTTCTGAAATTGGCAGACCTATTTGCAACACCAAAGAAAGTAAAATGCTGAAACTGCATTCAAGCAGCCACACTCCCAATCCCTAGGGAATTCTCTGTCAATAGAATGGTCAGGGATATTTGCATACAAGACACAAGACTTGTTGTCAATGGTAAAGTAGGGTACTACACCCAGAACCAGAGCCTTTGAGCATGGCACCTTGGCTCCTGAAGACCTAAAATTTGCTCATTTAAAGCTATCAGAATACATAATGTTTGTACTTAAAGAAGCAAGAATGCCACAACAAGGAAGTTCTACATAGCCAAATGGAAGAGATACCTATTATGGTGTCATAAAGTAGGCTTATTGGGGAAAAAACACTAAAGACGCAATTGTACTAAAATATCTGACATACCTCCTAGTCTGCAGTTTAGCGTATACATCATTAAAGATACATTTAGCTGCAATTGTGGCCTATATAAGAGGTCACATGGTAAGAAGCTTCTTTACAACACAGTAATAGTTTTTTTTTTTTTTTTAGTGGGAGCAAAAGGATTGCACCACCAAGGAAAGTACCAGCACCTACATGGAATCTAAATATTGTGCTAACACAACTAATGAAGACACCATTTGAGTTTTAATGCAAGGCCTCTTAAAGATGCTTACGATGAAGACTGTTTTCCTAGTGGCTTTAACATCACTTCGTAGGGTGAGTGAAATACAAGCACTTGCAATCTAAGAACCATAGTTGTACGTCTACAAGGGAACAATAGGCAAGAGTACAGATCCTTAGTTCTTACCGAAAGTAGTTTCAGACTTCTACTTAAATCAAACAATAACAATGCCATACTTTTTCCAAAAGCCAAAGAATCAGGATGAAAGGGTGTTGCATACGCTGGACGCAAGATGTGCAACAATGTATTATAATGAGAAGACAAAGACAAGCAGGGAAACAAAGCGACTATTTGTTTCCAATGCAGACACTTTGGGGAAACTAGTGACTAAGGGCACAATTGCCAGATGCATCATGCAAACTACTCAACTGTTCCGCACAGGGTTACAACTAAACCCACCCCCTAAAAGCGCACTCAACAAAGAAGAAAGGAGCAACCATTGCTTTTCTGGCAAATATACCCTTACAGGACATCTGTATGGCAGCCACGTGGTCATCTATACACAAGTTCATAAAACACTACTGCATAGACATTCAAATGAAAAAGGATTCTCAAGTGGGGCAAAAAATGTTAAGCATCTGTTTACAAATAAAAGTTCATCTTCAACCCAACCACCAGAAAACTGATATGAAATCTATGCACAGCATGTAAATCCAGAAAAGATTCAAGCTGCAAAACAAAATAGAATAGCTTCTTACCTGTAGGTGTAGTTTTGCTGCTTGAAGAATTTTCTGGATTTACAAGTGACCCACCCACCGCTACCTAACAGATGGAGAAAAGAATTATCTGAGCTTTGGGGCCAAGAGTGGGAGATTCCATGGGAGGGTGTACAGAGGCACAGAAAGCACCATATGGCAGATCTGTTGATGCCAGCAACAAGAAAAAAAATCGAAACATAAAAAAAGGGCAGGAAAAGAAGTGTAGCATTCTAGACCCAGCCAGTTGACGGTGGGATAATGCACAGCTTATGATTCAACCGTGCCGGAGCATAAGTAGCAAGTCGTTAAGCTAGTTTTTATTTTTCTTAAAGCTAGATTTCTGTGTCTGTTTACAGAAGTTGAATTCAGTGTTAACCCAGCAAAATAACTTTCCTGTAGCAGAGATATGACTTGGCATTTTCACGGACCATTTTGGTATTTCAGGACAACATTCACCAGAGCACCAGAGGTCTCTTTCCCTTTTACCTAAAACTGAATGTCATTATTAGTCATTATGCCATTTTGCAGTCATCTCATACCTCATGCTCACCTCCAAATGAGATCAATTAAGGAGGGGCACTTAGATGTTTAGGCATAGTCATTTAGGGCTTGGAGTTGCTAGTGGTTGTGACCTAAAAGGTAATAACATCTTTACTATGATGAACTACAAATGTGCATTTATTGTGCAAACCTTTACAGAATCCGCTCCCACCGTGGCTATAAGGTCTGATGCCTCTCACAGGAGTTGGTACTACACATAGACAACCTTAATGTATTTGGTTGGACTCCTAAGGGCACTGGACAAATATCAGTGTATTATGTGTATCAGTGTAAATATTAGTCCACAAGATGGTTTTCCTGGCTCTGAAGGTATTTCTCACTCAGGTGAAATGAACAGTGCTACAGCTCTCTCTCAGGGAATAGCACAGCAATGTTTTACTATAACAAAAGGCAGGCACATAATCTGTATCCTCTCAGTTACAACACAGCCCTGGAACACAGATAAGTACCTTGTATATGGTACCAAGGACCCTAATGCCAGGGAAGGTCTTTAAGGGCTGCAGCATGTCTTATGCCACCCTGGGGAACCCTCACTCAGCACATGCTCACAGCTTGTGTGTGTTGATGTGGAGAAAATGACTAAGTCGACATGGCACTCCCCTCAGAGTGCCATGCCCACCTCTCACTACCTGTGGCATAGGAAAGTCACCCCTCTGGCCATACAACCCTAAGGCAGGGTGCATTATACCACAGGTGAGGGCATATGTGCATGAGAACTATGCCTCTTCAGTGTCTAAGCAAAACCTTAGACATTGTAAATGGGTTGAATGCCTTTGTCACTCTGTGACTAGGAACCAAGCCTGTACTGGGTGGAGGTGCTTCTCACCTCCCCCTTGCAGGAACTATAACATCTGGCGGTGAGCCTCAAAGGCTCATGCCTTTTGTTACAGCGCCCCAGGGCATCTCAGCTAGTGGAGATGCCCGCCCCTTTGGCCACTGCCCCCACTTTTGGCGGCAAGGCAGGAGAGGATAATGAGAAAAACAAGGAGGAGTCACCCACCAGTTAGGACAGCCCCTAAGGTGTCCTGAGCTAAGGTAAATCCTGCCTTTAAAAAACCTCCATCTTGAGATTGGAAGATTTCCCCAATAGGATTAGGGATGTGCCCCCCTCCCCTCAGGGGGAGGCGCAAAGAGGGTGTAGCCACCCTCCAGGACAGTAGCCATTGGCTGCTGCTCCCCAGACCTAAACACACCCCTAAATTTAGTATTTAGGGGTGCCCCAGAACCCAGGAAATCTGATTCCTGCAACCTACTCAAAGGACTGCTGACCTGCAAGCCCTGCAGAGACAATGGAGATGACAGCTGACTTGGCCCAGCCCTACCGGCCTGTCTCCAGACTCAAACAACCTGCACAGAGAAGCATCCGACAGGGACCAGCGACCCGTGAAGACTCAGAGGACTACCCTGAAACTGAAGGACAAAGAAACTCCCGAGAACAGCAGCACTGTTCGAAAACTGCAACAACTTTGCAACTTTTTTGCAACTTCCAAAGAACTCACTCTTCCCGCCGGAAGCGTGAGACTTCAAACTCTGCACCCGACACCCCCGGCTCGAGCTCCAGAGAACTAACACCGCAGAGAGGACTCCCAGGCGACTGCGTGAATAACCTGAGATGATACCCCCCCCCCCCCCTCACCCAACAGCGATGCCTACAGAGAGGAACCAGAGTCTCCCCCTGACCGCGACTGCCTGGTAACAAAGAACCCAACGCCTGGACCAAGCACTGCACCCGCAACCCCCAGGACCGAAAGGAACCAACCTCCAGTGCAGGAGAACCAGCAGGCGGCCCTCTTCCTAGCCCAGTTGGTGGCTGGCCCGAGAAGTCCCCCTGTGCCCTGCCTGCATCACCTAAGTGACTCCCTGGTCCCTCCATAGCTTTCAATAGCAAACCAGATGCCAACTTTGCACACTGCACCTGGCCGCCCCTGTGCCGCTGAGGGAGTGTTTTGTGTACCTGTTTGTGTCGTGGTCCCCCCCCCCCCCCCCCTTACCCCCCCCCCCCCCCCCCCCCCCCCCCAATGCTCTACAAAACCCTCTGGTCAGCTCCCCGAGGACCCAGGTACTTACCTGCCGGGAACTGGAGCGCCCCTGTTCTCCATAGGTGCCTATGTGTTTTGGGCCCTCCTTTGACCTCTGCACCTGACCGGCCCTGTGTTGCTGGTGCGGTGACTTTGGGGTTGCCTTGAACCCCCAACGGTGGGCTGCCTATGCCCAGGGGACTGACTGTGTAAGTGCTTTACTTACCTGTAAAAAGTAACCAAACTTACCTCCTCTAGGAACTGTTGATTTTTGCACTGTGTCCACTTTTAAAATAGCTTATTGCCATTTTAACATATACTATGTGTACTACTGCTTTAATTCAAAGTTCCGTACTTACCTGTGTGGAGTACCTTGCATTTTATGTATTTACTTCAAATCTTGTGGTTCTAAAAATAAATTAAGAAAATATATTTTTCTATATAAAACCTATTGGCCTGGAGTTAAGTCTTTGAGTGTGTGTTCCTCATGTATTGCCTGTGTGTGTACAACAAATGCTTAACACTACCCTCTGATAAGCCTACTTCTCGACCACACTACCACAAAATAGAGCATTAGTATTGTCTAATTTTGCCACTTTCAACCTCTAAGGGGAACCCTTGGACTGTGCACACTACCACCCACTTTGAGATAGTATATACAGAGCCAACTTCCTACAGTCTCTCTCTTCTGTCAAATGGAAGTGCACTCACTGAATTGGTCGAGGGGGGAGTAAGAGGAGGGCTTGGCATATTGAGTTCCCCACATTCCACCAGTGTACGAGTTATGAGGAAATGGAGGAAACCTACCAGCCAAGTTACATGTACTTGATTAATGCGTTCATAGTGCAACATCACACCTGCCAACTTATTTACAACCTTGCAGAATGGCATAATCACTCACTTTGAAATTGAATCATTGGACTTAGCAGCATTTCTCTTGAAGGTGTACAATTAGGACGTTTAGAGATATCGGCCACTGTACTAATGTTATTTGCCCAATGAGTGTTTTGTATATTAGTGCTATATTGACAACAATTAGAGATATTGCACCTACAGTTAAGGTTATGCTTTAGTAAGTATTTCATGTACTTGATACTAACATATTTTATGCCTCCATCAGAGTTTCTTTAGAGGCTTTCTGAACATACATGATGCTTGTCCAAAATAAATCACTGTTTCCAGTCCCAGTCATTTGTGCTTTTCTGGAAAGGGCAAAACAAGTCTATCCTCCACATAATACACAACTTGTTACCTGGAATTAAACTACAGTTTTGAGTAGGTTAATTTTATCTCAACTTCAACCACTGTGTAAAGCTTCTTTAGAACGGCTGACTCTTCAAAAAATAAAATGTTTAAAAAAGTGTTTTCTGGTATTCATTACTACTTAATGCAGGGTCAATGAAATGAAGGCACTCCTGGTTAAACAACCTTTCATGATCTGCTGAATAAGGATTTGAGAAGGGATCTAAAATCAGTACCTGCAGTGATTATACCTTTGCATATTTTTTTTAATGATGCAATTGCCCACTTTATTCCGGAATCCAGCTTCTGCTTTAGAAAACAATGCCATATTATGTACTGCAGAAAACATGTATTATGTAGTTAAAAGCCGATCTGTCAAAGTGAGCATGTTCTATATCAGTTAAGAAACCATCACCAAGGGAACAGTTTCCAGGTACATTGTACAAACAATTCAAATGGGTTACTTTTTACAGGGAAGATGCTACACATGGAGTCACTTTACCAGGAAGCAAGGGTAATCTCTGACTTCTGTTGGAAATGTTTATTTAGGTGCCATTTTTATGGTGGGTACATTGCGGTTAATGGGTACTTTTTTCAAGCATTGCTCCTCAGATACTTTGGTAGGAAGAAGCAGCAGGATGGATAAATCTGAATATTCTTTATTAACATGTCAACTCCCTAGAGGGGATACTGCTATGTGATTGATGTTTGTCATGTGAATCCAGAACAGGATCATTCAGCAAAATAAGCAAGTTTGTTTACCTACTATCATAGCTATGCAGCTTGAGAATAGTCTGGATTGTCCTGATGCTCTCCTTCCGTCCTGGATAGAAGAAATAGTAAATAAAAAAAACAGTTGTTGGTAATACATTTTTGAAATAAATATTTTCATACCAAGAAAATTGATAGTATTTCCTCAGCCATCATCAAGGTGATAGAATCTTGAGATGGTGGTCACTCTGGCATTGAGAACTTACAGTGGGCGTCATGATAAGCCATTAAATCTATTTATGGAGCTTTCCCAAAATAATAGGTTAGTGGGTTTTTTCCTGCTTGTTTCCAAACCAACCACTAGATTGTAAAATAATGCACACATTGTAAATCTAGATTGTCAAATTGCAGACCTATGTTGCAGACAAGTAATATGTTTATTTACAAGCATTGGTTTTGTTTGTGTGAAGTGGATTCTAAGCCTCCAGCATCATCAATTTGATGTCGTTTCTGGAGCCTTAGGGATAGGAAATGGGTACTTATAGGTGATCCTCATTGAGATTTGCAAGAATCCGTTATTTTGTGAAATTGTAAGTGTTGACAGGTTGCTCTTGGCATAGTCGTGAGCCTGACTTTAGGAATCTGGATAAGTGTTTTCAATGGACCAATTTATGTAGTTTACTATAAATTCACACATTTAAGATTGTCTAAAGTCGGCTTATCCCATTTTGGCAAAGGGTTTATGTGAGTCTACTCTTTTAAATTTTTTATATGCGAATGAAATAATAATCATATTGCACTATTAACAGCAAAAATTTGAACTTTCCATTTCATTGCATAATCAGTGAGTTCCTAGCTTAACAATACTTTCTAATTTATAAGAATAGATAAACCTGTCATCGTTTATTCTGAAAACCAAAGTTATTGGTCCTTCAGTATTCTAAGACAGCCAGCCAGTTGAATGGAGCTATCCAAATCTTTGCCTCCCAACCCTTGCTATTTTACCTTTACATTTATAGAGACTTTCCTCAAGAGATATATTGAAAGATAACTAGATAACCATAGACTCTAGGATGGTGGCTCATGTTTTAACCAGTTCACCACAATGCATGTTCTAGCACAAACAGTTGATAACATTTCACTTTCACTGAAATGGTATAGCCGTTTATACCTAGTTAAATTAATTGTGGGATTACTTCAGTCTGCATATACATAATAATGCCAAGAAAATTTGCAGTCTTGCCCTTCTTAATTCAGTGCATGGAGTAAGCAAATTAAACAGATTCTGCTGCAATGGGCATGCAACTAGGCCAATTAGAATTTGGCCTTCGGCTTTCTCTTATAAAATTTGGTTATAGTGAAGATTATATATAGTTTTAGAGTTCTGAGTCCATAATCTGGCCGCGAATAGAACTTGACAGCTATCTAGAATCGTTTAGCCTAACTTGCAATCTGAAGATCTGTATCATCATTTTAAAGGTCAGATAATGAAATGTAAATTATATTGATTTTAGCTTTGTTTGAGCCTGTATTAAATGTATCATTGGAAGTGGTAGTTTACTCTTCTCCAGTTTCTTTAAAAAGTTCCTCATCTGAACAAATTTAAAATGACTTTGTTTTGCAAGACTACATTTATCCTTAATCTGTTAAAAGAAGTAGATGTTTAGTCTATAAAGATACCACCATTTTTTGTTGTTGTTGCTTCTTTTGCAATTCCAGCTTGTTCCACGTTTGACAATACTTAGCTCTAGAAATAGCAGAAAATAATAGTGAGGGCAACAGAAGTGTATAATAACTATATCTCGCAAAATTAAGCTTAGAAGTTATCCTAGCCCAAATTTTATACTAGGTGAGCGTTAACTCATTGTCTTAAATCTGACCTGCTCAAGAAATCTGAAAAACACACCCCTGCAACCTTTCTGAGACTTAATTCATATCTAGTTCGAGACACTTTGGCTTAGGTGTAGAATCCCAATACCCTGTAAGTTTGACATTCAGCTGTAACATTGCAGCATAGTAATATTGTTTAAAGTTTGGGTAAGCCCATCTTCCTCTTTCTAGTGGTGAGCACAAACATGTTAGGGCTTTCCTCGTCCTATATTCTCTTGGGAAATTATTACAAATTGAATCTGTTTTCAAGAGATACTGCTTCAAACAGATATAAAACTCTTGGTGAAATGACCATTTTTATTATAGTACAGTATGTTATTTAGGGCGTACTGTGCTCAGTGTACAGGTCTAACTTGGGCGATACTGTGATTTTTGAGTTTATAGTCGTAGCACTGGTGCAGTGGTTAATGCATCAGATAACTAATGCAACCTGAACGGCCATTTTGACATTGCTCAAAGTCTCATTGTTATGTGGGATGGAAACAAACAAGTTAGTTACCTTTGGTAAAGCCCTTTCTGGCAGAGACTCTATCTAGCAAGCAGATTCATCACCTTCTGAGTATTCCAAGTGTCAGACTGGATCTGGAAACTTTTCAGTAGTACCTCTGTGTGCTGTCAGGTGGCGCCGCGCAGCACCACAATAACCCCATTCTGCGCTATAAATGACATATATGGTGCACCTCTGCTCACAGACATCTGTTGCTTTGAAGGCAAACCAAAGCAATACCTCTCTGGAGGTGGGCCTGTGAATGAACTCAAACCAGAAAGTCTTACAGGACCCAGCGGGCAAAATGCCCCTCTCAGGGAAACCTGACTTTCCAGATTTGAATAAATTAAGGGATGCCCACATAGCTACTTGGCTTATTTCTAGGACAGGGACTCTGTATGCACACCCAGTGGTAGCAGCTGTGGCCTTGGTGAAATGAGCACTCGGTCCTTCCGTGAGCTGCTTTTTGGCCATTGTGTAGCAGATCTTCATGCAGAGCACAGTCCAGTGGGAGATGGTTCTCTTCTGCACTGCCTTGCCTTTTTTGGCTCCGGAGAACCCCACAAAGAGCTGTTTGTCCACATTGTGTTCTTTGATTTGATTGATGTAAAAGCTAAATGCTTTTTTGGGATCCAAGAGATGAAGCCTGTCTTCCTCCTTAGAGAACTGAGGTAAGGTGTAAAATGCTGACAGGGTGATAGTTTGACCGAAGCGGAAAGGTTTAAACATTTGTTAAACATGTTGCTTGTAACCGTAGAGCCAGTTTGTTCACAAAGAAGATGATTTATGGAGGATTTTCACAAAGAGCCTGAAGGTGAACTCCCACCACCATGCCAAAGTAATTGCAACAAGGAACACTGTGTTAATAGTAAGGCTGTGAGTAAATGGGGTGTGTTATATGGTGTGGTTGTGCGACCTCACCATGTAATAGACTTATCAACCCCTTTGGAACTCCTAGATTTAGTTTGTCAAACCTTCAGCTCCACCTTGGGTACCTATGGTTCTGAGCAGAAAGGCTTACACAAAGGAACTATTGTAAAGCATTTAAACAGCACGAAAACAATCTATTCAGAAATCGAGAAGACACCAAAAAAAAATCAGACACCGGTTTATAAAGAGAGTGTATATTTAGATACCACAACAAAATATTTCACCAAAGGGTTCTGGAGATACAGATTTAACAAGGTATAGTAAACCAAAGCATTTCACTCAACAGTAAACAACCATTAGCAAATTCAACAAGTTTGACACTTAAAATATTTGTTACGGATTAGGTTGGGTTAGCTGTAGTGCTGTTACTTGGGAGTCAACTTAGGTGACCAACTCCATTAGAGAGCCATCAGGGAGACAAGCAAGGACCTCAAACAGTTAGTTCAGCAAGTAGAGCAGTCTTCAGTCAGTTCCATGCAACTTTTTTTGTTGCAGTGCATTCCTGTGGAAGTGATCCTGATGCAAGAGAAGGATGCTGAAGATGCTCAAAATATGCTGTGAACGCAGTGTGGTCGAATGGGGGGATAGAGGGGGGGTGATTCAGGCCACTGGTCGACAAACCTCTAAGTCCTCTCAGTGCTGGCAGAATTCTAGTTGGTACTGGACTAGCTGTCACCCAGTGTTGCGGTAAAAAGCTATTCCTTCATGGGTTGATAACTCATCCTCTGGAGGTTCCAGATGCACTACAGTGGCACTTCAACGAACTTGGGTGCAACTTTGTGCATCAGGGGTTGGTCCCTGGTGTTGCACTGCAGTGGTTGTCAGCGGATTGAAGACTTTAGGCTTCCAACTTGAGTAGTCTACTTCAGCTGTTGTTGTCCCTGTGCTGTGAACAGGAGCCCAGTCAGCTGGCCCTTCAAGTATCTTGACTTTGGCTGGGCTCTGGAGACAACTTCTGCTTGAGCAGGGCACAGCAGGCACAGTCCCTCTCCTTTGCTATCCAGCAGGTGCAGTCCACAGTGATGCAGCCTCTTTTTGCTGGTTCCACGGACAGTCCTTCCAGTCAGGATCTGAGTTCTGGGTGCCAAGGGTGCCTTATTTATGCTCAGAAAATGCCCTCAGGG
Source organism: Pleurodeles waltl (assembly GCF_031143425.1). Taxonomy (NCBI): domain Eukaryota; kingdom Metazoa; phylum Chordata; class Amphibia; order Caudata; family Salamandridae; genus Pleurodeles; species Pleurodeles waltl. The sequence continues at coordinate 1,608,449,199 of NC_090445.1, forward strand.
TATGATGCGATTGGTAGCCAATGGGCTACCAGCTTCCTTATCTCCTGATGACCACTTCCTGGGAGTGTGGCATCTGGCTACCATAAAATGTGCCATTCCACACCCATTCTCAGAATGACAGAACCTCTCTCTGTGTCCAGGGCTCCCTAGCCCAACCCACATGTTTGGCTACTAAGAGGGCTGCACGCACCTGCATAACTGGTTTGAGAGCAGGCTTTTGCGTGCCTGTGTGTATTGCCAGCCTGTCTACCTGAGCAGTAGAGCAGCTCCTGTCCCAGGTGTTCCCCATTTCCCCTTCAAATGCAGCTTCTCCCCTGAAGCTTGTCTTTTTGGTTAACACTTCTGTGGATTCCTGGCTGGGATAGGTAACTCCTCCTCCAGTGGAAGACCCCTATTTTTTCTCTTTCTTTGGAGTCATTAACACCTATCCCTACCTAACGTCTGAGTATGCTGTGCCTTATGATAGTTTAATTATGGAATGTTTATTGGAACTGCCCAGTTATTAAAATGCCAAGCCATGTAAGTATCCCTCGATAGAATGTAAAGCCAATTAACTGTACTTCAGAATGTCCCCTTAAAAATTGATCCTTGTGTCTGCCCCTTCCAAATCATCACACAGCTTTATACTTTTACCTCCAATTATTCTCCATGGAAAGGGGAGGAGGACACACTTGCCCAGTTTCTCATATTGCTTCAGAAAGGCTATGTTGTGCGTTGTTGTTAAGGCTTCATTTTGGGTGTTCACACACTTACTTTTGTGTTGGTTAAAGCACACTTCCTGTGAAAGCAGAGCAGAGAATGCAGGTAGAATAAGAAAGAAAGGGGGCATTCAGAAGGTTTAACCGATTCCTCGCCCATGGCCTGCATGTGTTTTTTTTTGTTTCATTAACTATTCCCACCTCGTTCCACATAAAGAAGTGAACACTATCTGAGACAGATGGCTATTTCTGTGTAGAGAGAAGACCTTTCCAGTGCCTTTTTAATTCATACAATGCCTGCTTCACTCCTATCATAATCGTTGAGCAACCTGGCCACTAGGCCCTTTGGAGCTGCGCACCCTCCTGACCATCCTCAGAGCATGAGAACGTGCATAAGGTAATAAAATGGATGCCCTTCAGAAGATGCTGGCAGCATCATTCCAAATACCCTTGGACGCACCTCTGCGCTGTTTGCAACTTTTGCCGGCGCATTGGTGAGACTTGCTGTGGTATGTCCTTGGAGTTAAGAAGCAAGAAAACTCTACATCCGCGACAATGCAAGCAATGGGTATCTTCCAAGATGCCAGACATTTTTTGAGAGACAGACTGGCTCGGATCTGAAGAAGAATCATGTTAGTCTCCTGACCTGTCGACCCGCAAGCCCAGGATCCAACGTGACTGATCCAGAGTAGGAAAATCTTCTGAAGGAGGAAAATGGCACCCAAGGAAGTTCCATCTACCTCTGCCAACCATGAACCTTGCATATAAACCATGCCAAAACACACGAATACAGTGAACCACCAAAGTTCTTCTAAAATTGAGAAACTGCTGAATCTCCGAGCCGAGAACTGTTACTCCGGAGGACTGGTGTTCAGCCCTGTGCTTAGCTGCTACCACTTTCCGGTGCATCACCATCCTTGGGCCCAGGTCCAGTGGCATAACGGAACTGGAGTGGGGGGGGGCACTGCAGAGAACACACAGGGCCCCCCTCCGGCCTCACTCATGCCAGGTGCTGTACTGTTTGGAATCCCCTAAAGCTTGGGTGTCCTCACTGCACGGGCCTTTGTTATGCCACTGCCCTGGCCAACACTTAAGCACAGACTCGCAGCCGAGTGGAGAGCCAACTAGTGGCTTCACCCCTTAGCGGCCCTCAAGTCCGATATCACGTGTTGGGGGCAGAACATTCGAACTATACTTACTCTACAGTGTAGGCCCAACCTGCAGTTGACCCTGAAAGCACCATTGCCTTTGTGGCCGTCGACAACCGACTCCAAGTAAAGGCATATTGTAATTGTATTCATATAGCGCTTATTACCCTTGAAAGGGTGTCAAAGGGCTTTTCGTCAAGTAGCACGCTACTCTGGAAGCCTAAAGGATTATTGGTGGATAAGTATAGGGCAGGTGTCTTCAAACTTGGGGGCAGACCACCCTTGTGGGGTCTCAAATGATCGCAGGGGGCGTCAGGCTCTGGCCAAGAAAAATATAATGCTGATAACAGGGCTTTAGTTTAAGCTGAAAAAAATGATCAGCACAAAATCACTGTGTAATGGGCCATCACTAGCATGTTCTGTCATTTAAATCAATACTGGAAGTATGTGTCAAAAGGGAAGGGACTGTAAGTAATCTACAAACCCCACACACCCCAAATTTAATAATCACACTGTTCATAATTGTACACATTAATAAAGCCTGCCTGACCAGAATAGTATTTTTGGCTTGATGTAATTGATTGCAGTTTTAAAACAGTAACGGAAGTTAACTGCAGTGTATAAATATGTCCAGACATTTAAGCACTGCCAATTTAATAGAATAATTGTCACAAATTCAGAGGGGGTTCCTGGTGATTTTGTTTTTTTTTCTACTGGAGGGCGCAGCATTAAAATAATTTGAAGGCCACGGTTATAGAGAAATGGGAGTACAGTATTACAATAGGGAGGTATGAATTAATTTGAGCACAGAACATGTGAGTCTGTTAGTTGATTTGGATAAAATAATGGAGGGATAGAGGAGGGATGAATGCAGAAGTGTTAATTGGGAGATCATGGTAGTAAGATGAGATTTGGGATGTGTAAAGGAGAGTCTGTAGAAGGGTATTCGGGAGATCATAGTAGTTAAATGGGGTTTGGGATGAGTCAAAGGAGAGAAAAATTAATTTAGAAGGGTTGTTTGGGAGACCATAGATGTAAACTGAGGTTTGGGGTGAGCCAGGAGGGGTAGAGAAGGGAAGAGGCTGGGAAGGGTTATTTTGGAGATCATAGTAGTAGAATGGGTTTGAGTTGAGTTAGAGAGTGGAGGTAAAGGATAGTGTGCTAGAGGTACAGGGTAATGGTCAGACACAGTAAAGCTTTTGAGAGAGTATTTTTTTCCTCTTGTACAGTAGAATTAGAGTAGTAAATATGTAGATACATGAATACATGATCAAGGGAACAAATGTGTAAGGAATATAATATATTGAGATTTAAAGTTGTATCATTAACAACGGGTATCAAGAGTTGCAGTATTTGAAGTTAATTTATGTGTGTACTTTTATAACATTATTTTCTTTCCTCAATATTTCAATAGTGAAATGCATGTAAATAGGATAATATTTACCTATTGGTTACCTATTGTGATAGATAAAATGAAACCAGGGACTCGTAAGCTTCTAATCAAGCAACTTAAACAGAAACAATGCAATGAACTATTAACATGTCAAATGTAGAATAATATACACACTTACACATACATAACAACATACACATCTCCATAATATGTCTACAAATAAATACACATACAAAAAAAATATATATATGTTTTCGGTGGCATGTGTAGCTGCAGATACACATGCTGTGCATTGTCCTGCCATCTAGTGTTGGGCTCGGAGTGTTACAAGTTGTTTTTCTTCGAAGAAGTCTTTTCGAGTCACTAGACCTTTCGGCTCCATTGCGCATGGGCGTCGACTCCATTTTAGATTGTTTTCTTTCCGCCATCGGGTTCAGACGTGTTCCTCTTCGCTACGTATTTTGAATCAGGAAAGTTAGCTAAATTATCGAAAATTCGACGGTATTGTTATCGTTCCATACCGGGTTAGTGTTAGTGTATCGTGACTGACATCAAGAGTGCTCCGGCGGCCCTTCGGGGCTTCCGTTCTTCACCGAGGCCTGGTCTGCCAGACCACACCTGTCGTCCCAGACTAATGGACCGGACCCCCTTCCGCTTCTGTCCTAAGTGTCATTCGAAGTATCCTTATACAGGCCAGCACCGGGTCTGTAATCTGTGTTTATCACCTGAACACAGGGAGGATACTTGCGAGGCTTGTCGAGCGTTTCGATCGAAAAAGACCTTAAGAGATGGACGAGCAAGAAGACTGCAAATGGCATTGACACCGAAAGAGCAACTTGACGTCGGAGAGGAGTAAAGCATTTCCATCCAGGAAACGGACTCAGACGAATCCGAAAGTGACCGAACCTTGACGGTGCAGCGAACAGTGAGTAAACCTGCCCCGTCCAAAACTCATACAAAGACATTTAAGGCCATGGGGACGCCACTGCCAGCAGGCCATGGCTTAACCCACCGCAAAGAAGGTGACCAAACCCGCACCGAAAAGAAAATTGCCGAAGTCTTCCATCTCCGGTCGAGATTCCGGCACCGAGCGATCTCGACACCGAGAGTTCGATTTACCCAAAGTGAAGAAAATATCTTCGGAACCGAATAAGACTATACCTGAAACCTCGGTACCGAATAAAGCGGCTTCGGAGTCGAAAAGAAGCTCTTATACAGAAGAGCAAGGACTTTCCAGCCAAATGAAGGAAATACATAGATTTGAGCAGGAATTAAGTATGGAAGAACCTGACCATACACAAAGGAGGTTACATATCCAGAAAGAGACTTTACCTCCACTCAAATCTAAAAGGAAACTTGCATTTCAGGAGACATAAATGCTACCTAAGGCAAAGGTGGTTCGAAACAAATCCCCACCACCAAGGGTATCACCACAACCGTCCCCACCGCACTCACAACTGTCACCAGTGGGAACACCTATAATGCAATCACCCACACATACTGGGATGACAGATGATGCAGATGCATGGGACTTATATGATGCACCAGTATCGGATAACAGTCCGGATTGTTATCCAACAAAGCCATCACCTCCAGAAGACAGTACTGCATATACGCAGGTACTATCCAGAGCAGCTACGTTCCACAACATAGCAATGCACACAGAGCCAGTGGAGGATAATTTCCTGTTTAACACCTTGGCATCCACCCACGCTTCCTATCAAAACTGGACATATATTACCACAGATGCATGGGTCCTATCAATTATCCAACATGGTTATTGCATAGAATTCACAAAATTCCCGCCAGATGTACCACTGTGAACGCACAATCTGTCCCAACAACACTTAGACCTATTATAAATAGAGGTCCAAGCACTACTACAAAAACAAGCAATAGAGCTCATACCCAATCATCAGAAATGAACATGCGTCTACTCACTATATTTCCTAATTCCAAAAAAACACAAAACTTTAAGACCTATTTTAGATCTCAGAACACTGAATCTCTTCATCAAATCAGACCACTTCCACATGGTAACACTTCAAGACGTGGTTCCCTTGTTGAAAAAGGAGGAATACATGACAACATTGGATCTCAAGGATGCGTATTTCCACATACCCATCCATCCTTCTCACAGAAAATACTTAAGATTTGTAATGCATGGCGTACACTATCAATTCAAAGTACTTCCGTTCGGAATAACAGCCCCAAGGGTATTCACAGAATGTCTAGCAGTAGTAGCCGCTCACATAAGGAGACAGCACATGCACGTATTCCCATATTTAGACGACTGGCTAATAAAAATCAACACTCAACAACAGTGTCTTCTCCACACGCAGTACGTTATAGAAACTCTACACAAACTGGGGTTCTCTATAAATTACCAGAAATCACATCTGCAACCATCCCAAATACAATATTTGGGAGCAACACTCAACACACAAAGGGCAATTGCCACTCCAAGTCCACAAAGGGGCCAAGCGTTCCAAAATGTAAGAGTAAGCATACAGTCAAACCAACACTACCCAGTAAGGTTTGTAATGAAACTTCTAGGCATGATGTCTTCATGCATAGCCATTGTCCCAAATGCAAGATTACACATGTGGCCCTTACAACAGTGCCTAGTAAAACAATGGACACAAGAACAGGGTCAACTTCAAGATCTAGTGTTGATAGACTGCCAAACACACTCCTCGCTTCAATGGTGGAACCCTACAAATTTAAACAAAGGGCAGCCATTCCAAGACCCAGTGCCTCAAGCCGTTATCACAACTGATGCTTCCATGATGGGGTGGAGAGCACACCTCAACAAGCACAGCATACAGGGTCAATGGGACAATCAACAAAAACAACTTCACATAAATCATTTGGAACTGCTAGCGGTGTTTCTAGCATTAAAATTATTTCAACCACTAGTAGCCCACAAACACATCAATGTCAAAACCGACAACATGACAACAATGTATTATCTCAACAAACAAGGGGGGACACACTCGTGACAACTGTGTCTCTTAGCACAAAAGATTTGGCATTGGGCAAATCACATTCGCCTAATAGCACAGTACATACCATGCATTCAGAATCAGTTAGCTGACAGTCTCAGTCGAGATCACCAGCAAACTCACGAATGGGAAATTCATCCCCAGATCCTACAGGATCACTTCCTCCGCTGGGGAACACCAAACATAGACCTATTCGCAACAAAAGAAAACACAAAATACCAAAACTTCACGTCCAGGTACCCACACCCTCAATCCAAGGGCAATGCACTGTGGATCAGTTGGTCAGGGATATTTGCTTATGCTTTTCCCCCTCTCCCACTCATTCCTTATCTGATCAACAAACTAAGTCAAAACAAACTCAAACTAATACTCATAGCACCAACCTGGGCTCGCCAACCATGGTACACAACACTGTTGGACTTACCAGTAGTACCCCACATCAAATTACCAAACATACCAGATCTGTTAACACAACACAAACAACAGATCAAGCACCCGAATCCAGCATCGCTCAATCTAGCAATCTGGCTCCTGAAGTCTTAGAATTCGGACATTTAAAGCTTACACAAGAGTGTATGGAGGTCATTAAACAAGCGAGAAAACCTACAACTAGACATTGTTACGCAAACAAATGGAAAAGATTTGTTTGCTACTGCCACACTAATCAGATTCAACCACTACATGCCTCCACAAAAGACATTGTAAGCTACTTATTACACTTACAAAAGTCTAATCTAGCATTCTCTTCCATTAAAATCCATCTCACTGCAATATCTGCAGATTACACATACCACATCACTTTTTAGAATCCCAGTCATTAAAGCATTTATGGAGGGACTAAAAAGAATCATACCCCCAAGGACACCACCAGTACCTTCGTGGAACCTTAATATTGTATTAACACGACTCATGGGCCTTCCATTCGAACCCATGCATTCTTGTGAAATGCAGTATCTGACTTTGAAAGTAGCCTTTCTAATATCTATCACATCACTTAGAAGAGTAAGTGAGATACAAGCATTTACTATTCAAGAACCCTTCACACAAATACATAAACATAAAGTGGTCCTACGTACAAATCCAAAACTTTTACCAAAGGTCATATCACCATTCCATTTAAACCAAACTGTGGAACTCCCAGTTTTTTTTCCACAACCAGACTCAGTAGCCGAAAGAGCCTTGCATACATTAGACGTAAAAAGAGCACTAATGTATTACATTGACAGAACGAAACAATTTCGTAAAACAAAACAATTGTTTGTAGCCTTCCAAAAACCTCATGCAGTTAATCCTGTATCCAAACAAGGCATCGCCAAATGGATAGTTAAATGTATTCAAACTTGCTATATTATATCAAAAAAGAGAATTATCTATTACACCAAGGGCACATTCCACTAGGAAAAAAGGCGTCACAATGGCTTTTCTTGGGAATATACCTATGACAGAAATTTGTAAGGCAGCCATCTGGTCTACGCCTCATACATTTACTAAGCATTACTGTGTAGTGTGTACTGTGTACTGTCTTAGCAACGCAACAAGCCACAGTAGGACAGGCTGTATTAAGAACATTATTTCAGACAACTTCAACTCCTACAGGCTAAACCACCGCTTTTTGGGGAGATTACTACTTTGTAGTCTATGCACAGCATGTGTATCTGCAGCTACACATGCCACTGAATGGAAAATGTCACTTACCCAGTGTAGATCTGTTCATGGCATGAGACGCTGCAGATTCACATGCGCCCTCCCACCTTCCCAATAGCCTGTAGCCGTTTTTAGTTGAATAAAAATTGTAAATATGTAAATTATAACCTTTTAATACACATTAAGTACATACGTAACTACTCCATTGCCTGGGCACCTCTAGTATACTCACAACTCCTACCTCACCCTCTGCGGGGAAAACAATCTAAGATGGAGTCGACGCCCATGCGCAATGGAGCCAAAAGGGAGGAGTCACACGGTCTTGTGACTCGAAAAGACTTCTTCGAAGAAAAACAACTTGTAACACTCAGAGCCCAACACTAGATGGCAGGATAATGCACAGCATGTGAATCTGCAGCGTCTCATGCCACGAACAGATGTACACTGGGTAAGTGACATTTTCCACATATATATATATATATATATATATATATATATATATGTTCGATGGCATGTGTAGCTGCAGATACACATGCTGTGCACAGTCCGCCATCTGGTGTTGGGCTCGGAGTGTTATAAGTTGTTTTTCTTCGAAGAAGTCTTTTCGAGTCACGAGACCGAGGGACTCCTCCCATTTCGACTCCATTGCGCATGGGCGTCGACTCCATCTTAGATTGTTTTTTTTCCACCATCGGGTTCGGACGTGTTCCTTTTCGCTCCGTGTTTCAGGTCGGAAAGTTAGTTAGAATCTCAGAAAAAACGTCGGTATTGTTTGTGTTCGGTATCGGGTTAGTTAGAACAAATTGACACCGAATTCTGAAGAGCTCCGGTGGCCCTTCGGGGTTTTTTTGATCCCCCGTCGGGGCCTGGTCGGCCCAGCCACACGTGACTTCAAGGCTGATGGAACGGACCCCATTCCGCTTCTGCCCAAAATGCCATAACAAGTATCCGTATACGGATCAGCATCTGGTCTGTAACTTGTGCTTGTCCCCCGAGCACAAGGAAGATACTTGAGAAGCCTGTCGAGCGTTTCGGTCGAGAAAAACATTAAGAGACCGAAGAGCCAGAAGACTGCAAATGGCGTCGACGCCGACAGGACAAGAGCGTTTCGAGGAGGAAGAAGAAGCTTTCTCCATCCACGAGTCGGACTCGGAAGAGCTCGAGGCCAAAGAAACGCCAAAAAACGTGAGTAAGACGTCGAAACATAAGACTCACGAGAAGTCAACAAAAGCCCAGGGGACGCCACCGCCAACAGGCCATAGCTTAACCCGAAAAATAGGTGACCGAACATCGGCACCGAAAAAGGGCACGCTTGTGGCGAAGTCATCCGACTCAGGTCGAGATACCGCCACACAGCAACCTCGGACCCGAGACAGCGGCTCTGAAAAAATTCGGCACCGAGACAGCGGCACCGAAGAAGTTCGGCACCGAGACACCACGCCGAAAATAAAAAAGGTTTCTTCAGAGCCTAAAAAGACGTCCGAAAAAGTTTCGGTTCCGAAACATCCAGCCTCGGAGCCGAAAACAGGTTCCTACACAGAGGAACAAGGATTAACCTCCCAAATGCAAAAGCATAAATTCGGAGAGGAACTTGAAGCTGTAGAGCCAGACTATACACAAAGAAGGCTCCACATTCATGAGGACACAGGGAAGATAACCACTCTTCCCCCAATTAAAATAAAAATAAAACTTGCCTTTCAACAAAAGGACAAGCAGCCACAGGCAAAAGTGGCAAGGAAAACAACTCCACCACCGTCTCCACCACCATCAATACACGCATCACCAGTAACAACTCCACCACTGATGCACTCCCCAGCTCATACTACAATGAGTCAGGATGATCCCGATGCATGGGACCTTTACGACGCGCCAGTATCAGACAACAGCCCAGACTCGTACCCTGCAAGGCCGTCGCTACCTGAGGACAGTACATCTTACACACAGGTGGTCGCAAGGGCAGCTGCTTTTCACAACGTCCCCTTGCATTCCGAACCAATTGAGGATGACTTTTTGTTTAACACCCTATCCTCCACCCATAGCCAGTACCAAAGCCTACCTATGCTCCCAGGAATGCTAAAACATTCAAAACAAATCTTTCAAGATCCTGTTAAAGGCAGAGCCATAACTCCAAGGGTGGAGAAAAAATACAAGCCACCGCCAACAGAACCAGTTTATATTACAATGCAATTAACACCGGACTCAGTAGTTGTCGGGGCAGCTCGTAAGAGAGCGAACTCTCATACCTCAGGGGACGCACCACCTCCAGACAAGGAGAGTCGCAAATTTGATGCTGCGGGCAAAAGGGTGGCAGCACAAGCAGCAAACCAATGGCGCATTGCCAATTCACAAGCACTTTTGGCAAGATATGATAGAGCTCATTGGGATGAGATGCAGCATTTCATAGAACATTTACCCAAAGAGTTCCAGAAAAAGGCGCAACAGGTGGTGGAAGAAGGACAAAGTATCTAAAATAATCAGATACGGTCTTCAATGGATGCAGCAGATACGGCTGCAAGGACAGTAAACACTGCAATAACAATAAGAAGGCGCGCATGGCTGCGTACTTCGGGCTTCAAGCCGGAAATTCAACAAGCCGTGCTAAATATGCCCTTTAATGAACAGCAGTTGTTTGGGCCGGAAGTCGACACTGCTATTGAGAAACTCAAGAAAGACACTGATACAGCCAAAGCCATGGGCGCACTCTACTCCCCGCAGAGCAGAGGCACTTTTCGAAAAACACCTTTTAGGGGAGGGTTTCGAGGTCAACCAACAGAAACCACAACATCACAAGCAAGGCCCACTTACCAGAGCCAATATCAACGGGGAGGTTTTCGGGGGCAATATAGAGGGGGCCAATTCCAGAAGAATAGGGGAAAGTTCCAAAGCCCCAAAACTCCTCAAAATAAACAGTGACTTACAAGTCACACAACCCCATCACATAACACCTGTGGGGGGGGAGACTAAGCCAATTTTACAAACATTGGGAGGAAATAACAACAGACACTTGGGTCTTAGCAATTATCCAGCATGGTTATTGCATAGAATTTCTCAAATTCCCTCCAAACGTCCCACCGAAAACACACAGTATGTCAAAACAACATATAGACCTTCTAGGACTAGAAGTTCAAGCATTGCTACAAAAAGAAGCAATAGAATTAGTACCAAAACTACAGATAAACACAGGAGTTTACTCACTGTACTTTCTAATACCCAAAAAGGACGACAGTCTGAGACCAATACTAGATCTCAGAACACTAAATACCTACATCAAATCAGACCACTTTCACATGGTTACATTACAAGACGTAATCCCATTGCTCAAACAACAAGACTACATGACAACACTAGACCTAAAGGATGCGTATTTCCATATACCAATACATCCTTCACACAGAAAATACCTAAGGTTTGTGTTCCAAGGAATACATTACCAATTCAAAGTGTTGCCATTCGGAATAACAACAGCGCCAAGAGTTTTTACAAAATGCCTGGCAGTAGTAGCTGCACATATCAGAAGGCAGCAAATACATGTGTTCCGTACTTAGACGAATGGTTAATCAAAACCAACACGCTAAGACAGTGTTCACAGCGCACAAAATATGTCATACAAATCCTCCACAAACTAGGTTTCTCGATCAACTACGCAAAGTCACACCTTATGCCGTGTCAAACACAGCAATACTTAGGAGCGACAATCAACACCGCAAAAGGGATTGCCACTCCAAGTCCTCAAAGGGTTCAAACATTTCACAATGTAATACAGGCCATGTATCCAAAACAAAGGATACAAGTCAAAACGGTAATGAAACTGCTAGGCATGATGTCTTCATGCATAGCCATTGTCCCAAACGCAAGGTTGCACATGCGGCTAAACAGTGCCTAGCATCACAATGGTCACAAGCACAGGGTCAGCTTCTAGATCTGGTGTTGATAGACCGCCAAACATACATCTCGCTTCTATGGTGGAACAGTATAAATTTAAACCAAGGGCGCCCTTTTCAAGACCCTGTGCCACAATACATCATAACGACAGATGCTTCTATGACAGGGTGGGGAGCACACCTCAATCAACACAGCATCCAAGGACAATGGGACATACATCAAAGACAGTTTCACATAAATCACTTAGAACTGTTAGCTGTATTTCTAGCGCTGAAAGCATTTCAGCCCATAATAACCCACAAATACATTCTGGTCAAAACAGACAACATGACAACAATGTATTACTTAAACAAACAGGGAGGGACGCGCTCGACACAGTTGTCTCCTTACACAAAAAATATGGCATTGGGCGATTCACAACCACATTCGCCTAATAGCACAATTTATTCCAGGGATTCAAAACCAGTTAGCAGACAATCTCTCTCGGGATCACCAACAAATCCATGAATGGGCGATTCACCCCCAAATACTAAACACTTACTTTCAAATTTGGGGAACACCTCAAATAGATCTATTTGCAACAAAGAAACTCAAAATGCCCAAACTTCGCATCCAGGTACCCACAGGATCAATCCCAAGGCAATGCTCTATGGATGAACTGGTCAGGGATATTTGCGTACGCTTTTCCCCCTCTCCTGCTCCTTCCATATCTAGTAAACAGGTTGAGTCAAAACAAACTCAAACTCATACTAATAGCACCAACATGGGTGAGGCAACCTTGGTACACAACACTACTAGACCTTTCAGTAGTACCTCATGTCAAACTACCCAACAGACCAGATCTGTTAACACAACACAAACAACAGATCAGACATCCAAATCCAGCATCTCTGAATCTAGCAATTTGGCTCCTGAAATCCTAGAATTCGGACACTTAGACCTCACACAAGAATGTATGGAGGTCATAAGACAAGCTAGGAAACCTACCACTAGACACTGCTATGCAAATAAGTGGAAATGATTTGTTTATTACTGCCATAATAATCAAATTCAGCCATTACACGCATCTCCAAAAGATATAGTAGGATATTTACTACATTTACAAAAGACAAATCTAGCTTTCTCTTCCATAAAGATACATCTTACCGCAATATCAGCTTACCTGCAAATTACTCATTCAACTTCATTATTTAGAATACCAGTCATAAAAGCGTTTATGGAAGGCCTAAAGAGAATTTATACCACCAAGAACACCACCTGTTCCTTCATGGAACCTCAACATTGTCTTAACACGACTCATGGGTCCACCGTTTGAACCCATGCATTCTTGTGAAATGCAATATGTAAAGAAATGGCTCCCTGTTGCAGTTACCCCCCACTTTTTGCCTGATACTGATGCTGACTTGACTGAGAAGTGTGCTGGGACCCTGCTAACCAGGCCCCAGCACCAGTGTTCCTTCCCCTAAAATGTACCATTGTATCCACAATTGGCACACCCTGGCATTCAGATAAGTCCCTTGTAACTGGTACTTCTAGTACCAAGGGCCCTGATGCCAAGGAAGGTCTCTAAGGGCTGCAGCATGTCTTATGCCACCCTAGAGACCCCTCACTCAGCACAGACACACTGCTTACAAGCCTGTGTGTGCTAGTGAGAACAAAATGAGTAAGTCGACATGGCACTCCCCTCAGGGTGCCATGCCAGCCTCTCACTGCCTATGCAGTATAGGTAAGACACCCCTCTAGCAGGCCTTACAGCCCTAAGGCAGGGTGCACTATACCATAGGTGAGGGTACCAGTGCATGAGCACTGTGCCCCTACAGTGTCTAAACAAAACCTTAGACATTGTAAGTGCAGGGTAGCCATAAGAGTATATGGTCTGGGAGTTTGTCAAACACGAACTCCACAGCACCATAATGGCTACACTGAAAACTGGGAAGTTTGGTATCAAACTTCTCAGCACAATAAATGCACACTGATGCCAGTGTACATTTTATTGTAAAATACACCCAGAGGGCATCTTAGAGGTGCCCCCTGAAACTTAACCAACTAGCTGTGTAGGCTGACTGGTTCCAGCAGCCTGCCACACTAGAGACATGTTGCTGGCCCCATGGGGAGAGTGCCTTTGTCACTCTGAGGCCAGTAACAAAGCCTGCACTGGGTGGAGATGCTAACACCTCCCCCAGGCAGGAATTGTCACACCTGGCGGTGAGCCTCAAAGGCTCACCTCCTTTGTGCCAACCCAGCAGGACACTCCAGCTAGTGGAGTTGCCCGCCCCCTCCGGCCAGGCCCCACTTTTGGCGGCAAGGCCGGAGAAAATAATGAGAAAAACAAGGAGGAGTCACTGGCCAGTCAGGACAGCCCCTAAGGTGTCCTGAGCTGAGGTGACTCTAACTTTTAGAAATCCTCCATCTTGCAGATGGAGGATTCCCCCAATAGGGTTAGGATTGTGTCCCCCTCCCCTTGGGAGGAGGCACAAAGAGGGTGTACCCACCCTCAGGGCTAGTAGCCATTGGCTACTAACCCCCCAGACCTAAACACGCCCTTAAATTTAGTATTTAAGGGCTACCCTGAACCCTAGAAAATTAGATTCCTGCAACTACAAGAAGAAGGACTGCCTAGCTGAAAACCCCTGCAGCGGAAGACCAGAAGACGACAACTGCCTTGGCTCCAGAAACTCACCGGCCTGTCTCCTGCCTTCCAAAGATCCTGCTCCAGCGACGCCTTCCAAAGGGACCAGCGACCTCGACATCCTCTGAGGACTGCCCCTGCTTCGAAAAGACAAGAAACTCCCGAGGACAGCGGACCTGCTCCAAGAAAAGCTGCAACTTTGTTTCCAGCAGCTTTAAAGAACCCTGCAAGCTCCCCGCAAGAAGCGTGAGACTTGCAACACTGCACCCGGCGACCCCGACTCGGCTGGTGGCGATCCAACACCTCAGGAGGGACCCCAGGACTACTCTGATATTGTGAGTACCAAAACCTGTCCCCCCTGAGCCCCCACAGCGCCGCCTGCAGAGGGAATCCCGAGGTTTCCCCTGACCGCGACTCTTTGAACCTAAAGTCCCGACGCCTGGGAGAGACCCTGCACCCGCAGCCCCCAGGACCTGAAGGACCGGACTTTCACTGGAGGAGTGACCCCCAGGAGTCCCTCTCCCTCGCCCAAGTGGAGGTTTCCCCGAGGAAACCCCCCCTTGCCTGCCTGCAGCGCTGAAGAGATCCCGAGATCTCTCATAGACTAACATTGCGAACCCGACGCTTGTCTCTACACTGCACCCGGCCGCCCCCGCGCCGCTGAGGGTGAAATTTCTGTGTGGGCTAGTGTCCCCCCCGGTGCCCTACAAAATCCCCCTGGACTGCCCTCCGAAGACGCGGGTACTTACCTGCAAGCAGACCGGAACCGGGGCACCCCCTTCTCTCCATTCTAGCCTATGCGTTTTGGGCACCACTTTGAACTCTGCACCTGACCGGCCCTGAGCTGCTGGTGTGGTGACTTTGGGGTTGCTCTGAACCCCCAACGGTGGGCTACCTTGGACCAAGAACTGAACCCTGTAAGTGTCCTACTTACCTGGTAAAACTAACCAAAACTTACCTCCCCCAGGAACTGTGAAAATTGCACTAAGTGTCCACTTTTAAAACAGCTATTTGTGAATAACTTGAAAAGTATACATGCAATTTTTATGATTTGAAGTTCCTAAAGTACTTACCTGCAATACCTTTCGAATGAGATATTACATGTAGAATTTGAACCTGTGGTTCTTAAAATAAACTAAGAAAATATATTTTTCTATATAAAAACCTATTGGCTGGATTTGTCTCTGAGTGTGTGTACCTCATTTATTGTCTATGTGTATGTACAACAAATGCTTAACACTACTCCTTGGATAAGCCTACTGCTCGACCACACTACCACAAAATAGAGCATTAGTATTATCTATTTTTACCACTATTTTACCTCTAAGGGGAACCCTTGGACTCTGTGCATGCTATTCCTTACTTTGAAATAGCACATACAGAGCCAACTTCCTACACAATACTTAACGTGGAAAGTTGCGTTTTTAATTGCCATCACATCTCTAAGAAGAGTGAGTGAAATTCAAGCTTTTACCATACAAGAACCATTTATTCAAATACACAAAAATGAAATAGTCCTACCAGCAAATCCAAAATTTTTACCAGAGGTAATCTCACCGTTCCACTTGAATCAAACGGTAGAATTACCAGTGTTCTTCCCACAGCCAGATTCTATAGCTGAAAGAGCACTACATACATTAGACATCAAAAGAGCGCTAATGTACTACATTGACAGAACAAAACTAATTCGAAAAACAAAACAACTATTTATTGCTTTTCAACAACCTCATACAGGAAATCCAATTTCTAAACAAGGCATTGCTAGATGGATAGTTAAGTGTATTCAAACCTGCTATATTAAAGCAAAGAGAGAGCTGCCTATTACACCAAAGGCACACTCAACCAGAAAGAAAGGTGCTACCATGGCCTTTCTAGGAAATATTCCAATGAACGAAATATGTAAGGCAGCAACATGGTCTACGCCTCATACATTTACCAAGCACTACTGTGTGGATGTGTTAACTGCACAACAGGCCACAGTAGGTCAAGCTGTACTAAGAACATTATTTCAAACAACATCAACTCCTACAGGCTGAACCACCGCTTTTGGGGAGATAACTGCTTACTAGTCTATGCACAGCATGTGTATCTGCAGCTACACATGCCATCGAACGGAAAATGACACCTACCCAGTGTACATCTGTTCGTGGCATTAGTCGCTGCAGATTCACATGCGCACACCCGCCTCCCCGGCAGCCTGTAGCCGTTTAGAAGTAGATCTTGAACATTTGTAAATATATTACTTTAAGCTTCATTATGTACATACGTATTCACTCCATTGCATGGGCACTATTACTAGCATACACAACTCCTACCTCACCCTGTGCGGGGAAAACAATCTAAGATGGAGTCGAAGCCCATGCGCAATGGAGTCGAAATGGGAGGAGTCCCTCGGTCTTGTGACTCGAAAAGACTTCTTCGAAGAAAAACAACTTGTAACACTCCGAGCCCAACACCAGATGGCGGACTGTGCACAACATGTGAATCTGCAGCGACTAATGCCACGAACAGATGTACACTGGGTAAGTGGCATTTTCCATATATATATATATATATATATATATATATATATATATATATATACATATACATATATATACACACACACACACATTTAATTCAAATAAAATATACAGACCTAAAGAGCATGTTTTATATTTATATATATTTTCAGTTAAAATAGTTACACATATCTGTACAAAGAAATAAATATATTTGGATATATACACAATATCAATTTATAACATGTTTACTTACACAGGGCTATGCAGTCCATTGCTGTTTGAGTATGGTGGTTGTGTAGAAAAGAGCAAACTCTTGAGTGCTCTTCTGAAAAGAAGATAGTTATCTGGGGATCCTACATTTAGGGGTAATGAATTCCATAGTTTGGCGGCTTGAACAGAGTAAGAAGTACTACCTATTTTGTTTTTCTTGTATGGTGATGTTTTGAGGCGGGTGCCAGTCTTGAGCTGAGGTTTCATTGTTGAATGCATTTGGTGATTTTATTCCTGATGAAAAGTGGTCCTGTTCCATGTATTGCTTTGTGGGTGATACAGAGCATCTTGAAGATGGATCTTTTGCCAACCGGTTACCAGACTAGTTCCCTCAAGACAGGGGAGATGTGGGGTAGTGGCTTTAAATGTAGTAGTAGGAGTGCGGCAGCCGAGTTCTGATAGCGTTGTAATTTTTTCATAGTAGATAGAGATGATCCATGGTACTGGCCATTGAAATAATCCAGTCTAGATAGTATAAGAGAGATAGTAACCTGCACCTTGTGTAGAAATCCGAGGTTAGGGAAGATTAGTCAGAGTTTTAATGGTGATGAAGCTTGATCTTGCTAATTTGTCCCTTGAGCATTCATTGTTAACTTGGAGTCTATGGTAATTTCAAGGTTTCTTACTTCCTTACTTCCTTACATAGGTTACGAGGTAGGCCCAGTTTGCCAGGCCAAGAGCAGAGTGGGTCATAATTTTTCCAGTTGCCACATGTGAATATTTCGGTTTTGGGGGCATTCAGTTAGAGATTGTTCCAAGTCATCCAACTGAATATTTGTGAATTTGCAACCTTTTTGGGGCATTCCAGTTTAACCCCTTCGCTGCCAGGCCTTTTCCCCCTCCTGTGCCAGGCATTTTTTGCCTATTTGGGGCAGTTCGCGCTTAGGCCCTCATAACTTTTTGTCCACATAAGCTAACCAAGCCAAATTTGCGTCCTTTTTTTCCAACATCCTAGGGATTCTAAAGGTACCCAGACTTTGTGGGTTCCCCTGAAGGAGGCCAAGAAATTGGCCAAAATACAGTGAAAATTTCGTTGTTTTCAAAAAAATTGGAAAAAGGGGCTGCAGAAGAAGGCTTGTGGTTTTTCCCCTGAAAATGGCATCAACAAAGGGTTTGCGGTGCTAAACTCACCAGCTTCTAAGCTTTCAGGAACAGGCAGACTTGAATCAGAAAACCCAATTTTTCAACACAATTTTGGCATTTTACTGGGGCATACCCCATTTGTGCAATTTTTTGTGCTTTCAGCCTCCTTCCAGTCAGTGACAGGAATGGTCATGAAACCAATGCTGGATCCCAGAAACCTAAACATTTCTGAAAAGTAGACAAAATTCTGAATTCAGCAAGGGGTCATTTGTGTAGATCCTACAAGGGTTTCCTACAGAAAATAACAGCTGAAAAAGAAAAATATTGAAATTGAGGTGAAAAAAACATCAATTTTTCTCTACTTTTTACTCTGTAACTTTTCCCTGCAATGTCAGATTATCGAAAGCAATATACTGTTACGTCTGCTGGACTCCTCTGGTTGCGGGGATATATAGGGTTTGTAGGTTCATCAAGAACCCGAGGAACCCAGAGCCAATAAATGAGCTGCACCCTGCAGTGCGTTTTCATTCTATACCGGGTATACAGTAATTCATTTGCTGAAATATAAGGAGTAAAAAATAGCTATCAAGAAAACCTTTGCATTTCCAAAAAGGGCACAAGATAAGGTGTTGAGGAGCAGTGGTTATTTGCACATCTCTGAATTCCGGGGTGACCATAGTAGCACGTGAATTACATGGAATTTCTCAAATAGATGTCTTTTTTACACACACCCCTATATTTGGAAGTAATAAATGTAGAGAAAGACAAGGGGCAATAACACTTGTTTTGCTATTCTATGTTCCCCCAAGTCTCCCGATAAAAATGATACCTCACTTGTGTGGGTAGGCCTAGCGCCCGCGACAGGATATGCCCCAAAACACAACGTGGACACATCACAGAAAACAGAGCTGTTTTTAGCAAAGTGACTACCTGTAGATTTTGGCCTCTAGCTCAGCCGCCACCTAGGGAAACCTACCAAACCTGTGCATTTCTGAAAACTAGAGACCTAGGGGAATCCAAGGAGGGGTGACTTGTGTGGCTCGGACCAGGTTCTGTTACCCAGAATCCTTTGCAAACCTCAAAATTTGGCTAAAAAAACACATGTTCCTCACATTTCTGTGGCAGAAAGTTCTGGAATCTGAGAGGAGCCACAAATTTCCTTCCACCCAGCATTCCCCCACGTCTCCCGATAAAAATGATACCTCACTTGTGTGGGTAGGCCTAGCGCCCGCGACAGGATATGCCCCAAAACACAACGTGGACACATCACAGAAAACAGAGCTGTTTTTAGCAAAGTGACTACCTGTTGATTTTGGCCTCTAGCTCAGCCGCCACCTAGGGAAACCTACCAAACCTGTGCATTTCTGAAAACTACAGACCTAGGGGAATCCAAGGAGGGGTGACTTGTGTGGCTCGGACCAGGTTCGGTTACCCAGAATCCTTTGCAAACCTCAAAATTTGGCTAAAAAAACACATGTTCCTCACATTTCTGTGGCAGAAAGTTCTGGAATCTGAGAGGAGCCACAAATTTTCTTCCACCCAGCGTTCCCCCACGTCTCCCGATAAAAATGATACCTCACTTGTGTGGGTAGGCCTAGCGCCCGCGACAGGATATGCCCCAAAACACAACGTGGACATATCACAGAAAACAGAGCTGTTTTTAGCAAAGTGACTACCTGTAGATTTTGGCCTCTAGCTCAGCCGCCACCTAGGGAAACCTACCAAACCTATGCATTTCTGAAACCTAGAGACCTAGGGGAATCCAAGGAGGGGTGACTTGTGTGGCTCGGACCAGGTTCTGTTACCCAGAATCCTTTGCAAACCTCAAAATTTGGCTAAAAAAACACGTTCCTCACATTTCTGTGGCAGAAAGTTCTGGAATCTGAGAGGAGCCACAAATTTCCTTCCACCCAGCGTTCCCCCACGTCTCCCGATAAAAATGATACCTCACTTATGTGGGTAGGCCTAGCGCCCGCGACAGGATATGCCCTACAACACAACGTGGACATATCACAGAAAACAGAGCTGTTTTTAGCAAAGTGACTACCTGTAGATTTTGGCCTCTAGCTCAGCCGCCACCTAGGGAAACCTACCAAACCTATGCATTTCTGAAAACTAG
Organism: Pleurodeles waltl; assembly: GCF_031143425.1. Lineage (NCBI taxonomy): Eukaryota > Metazoa > Chordata > Amphibia > Caudata > Salamandridae > Pleurodeles > Pleurodeles waltl. The sequence continues at coordinate 1,608,469,574 of NC_090445.1, forward strand.
AGACCTAGGGGAATCCAAGGAGGGGTGACTTGTGTGGCTCGGACCAGGTTCTGTTACCCAGAATCCTTTGCAAACCTCAAAATTTGGCTAAAAAACACATGTTCCTCACATTTCTGTGGCAGAAAGTTCTGGAATCTGAGAGGAGACACAAATTTCCTTCCACCCAGCGTTCCCCCACGTCTCCCAATAAAAATGATACCTCACTTGTGTGGGTAGGCCTAGCGCCCGCGACAGGATATGCCCCAAAACACAACGTGGACATATCACAGAAAACAGAGCTGTTTTTAGCAAAGTGACTACCTGTAGATTTTGGCCTCTAGCTCAGCCGCCACCTAGGGAAACCTACCAAACCTGTGCATTTCTGAAAACTAGAGACCTAGGGGAATCCAAGGAGGGGTGACTTGTGTGGCTCGGACCAGGTTCTGTTACCCAGAATCCTTTGCAAACCTCAAAATTTGGCTAAAAAAACACATGTTCCTCACATTTCTGTGGCAGAAAGTTCTGGAATCTGAGAGGAGCCACAAATTTCCTTCCACCCAGCGTTCCCCCACGTCTCCCGATAAAAATGATACCTCACTTGTGTGGGTAGGCCTAGCGCCCGCAACAGGATATGCCCCAAAACACAACGTGGACACATCACAGAAAACAGAGCTGTTTTTAGCAAAGTGACTACCTGTAGATTTTGGCCTCTAGCTCAGCCGCCACCTAGGGAAACCTACCAAACCTGTGCATTTCTGAAAACTAGAGACCTAGGGGAATCCAAGGAGGGGTGACTTGTGTGGCTCGGACCAGGTTCTGTTACCCAGAATCCTTTGCAAACCTCAAAATTTGGCTAAAAAAACACATGTTCCTCACATTTCTGTGGCAGAAAGTTCTGGAATCTGAGAGGAGCCACAAATTTCCTTCCACCCAGCGTTCCCCCACGTCTCCCGATAAAAATGATACCTCACTTGTGTGGGTAGGCCTAGCGCCCGCGACAGGATATGCCCCAAAACACAACGTGGACACATCACAGAAAACAGAGCTGTTTTTAGCAAAGTGACTACCTGTAGATTTTGGCCTCTAGCTCAGCCGCCACCTAGGGAAACCTACCAAACCTGTGCATTTCTGAAAACTAGAGACCTAGGGGAATCCAAGGAGGGGTGACTTGCGGGGCTCGGACCAGGTTCTGTTACCCAGAATCCTTTGCAAACCTCAACATTTGGCTAAAAAAACACATGTCCCTCACATTTCTGTGGCAGAAAGTTCTGGAATCTGAGAGGAGCTACAAATTTCCTTCCACCCAGCGTTCCCCCAAGTCTCCCGATAAAAATGATACCTCACTTGCGTGGGTAGGACTAGCGCCGGCGACAGGAAACACCCCAAAGCGCAACGTGGACACATCCTAAATTTTGAAAAAAAACAGAGGTGTTTTTTGCGAAGTGCCTACCTGTAGATTTTGGCCTCTAGCTCAGCCGGCACCTAGGGAAACCTACCAAACCTGTGCATTTCTGAAAACTAGAGACCTAGGGGAATCCAGGGAGGGGTGACTTGCGGGGCTCGGACCAGGTTCTGTTACCCAGAATCCTTTGCAAACCTCAAAATTTGGCTAAAAATACACATGTTACTCACATTTCTGTGGCAGAAAGTTCTGGAATCTGAGAGGAGCCACAAATTTCCTTCTACCCAGCGTTCCCCCAAGTCTCCCGATAAAAATGATACCTCACTTGTGTGGGTAGGACTAGCGCCCACGAAAGGAAAGGGCCCAAAACACAACGTGGACACATCACATTTTTTTATAAAAAGCAGTGCCTACCTGTGGATTTTGGCCTGTAGCTCAGCCGACACCTGAGGAAACCTAGCAAACCAGTGCATTTTTGAAAACTAGAAACCCAGGGGAATCCAAGATGGGGTGACTTGCGGGGCTCTGACCAGGTTATGTTACCCAGAATCCTTTGCAAACATCAAAATTTGGCCCAAAAAACACTTTTTCCTCTCATTTCGGTGACAGAAAGTTCTGGAATCTGAGAGGAGCCACAAATTTCCTTCCACCCAGCGTTCCCCTAAGTCTCTCGATAAAAATGGTACATCACTTCTGTGGGTAGGCCTAGTGCCCACAAAAGGAAATGGCCCAAAACACAACGTGGACACAACATATTTTTTCACAGAAAACAGAGGTGTTTTTTGCAAGGTGCCTACCTGTGGTGTTTGGCCTGTAGCTCAGCCGGCCCCAGGGGGGGGGGGGCAGAAATGCCCTAAAATAAATTTGCCCCCCAACCCCCACCCTCCCCCGCCGGGAGCGACCCTTGCCTACGGGGTCGCTCCCCCTGCGTGACATTGGCACCAAAAAACAAATCCCCGGTGCCTAGTGGTTTCTGCCCCCTTGGGGGCAGGTTGACCTAAACTCAGCCAATCTGCCCCCAAGGGGGGCAGAAATGGCCTAAATACAATTTGTCCCCCAGGGGAGCGACTTTTGCCTGATGGGTCGCTCCCCATCTCTAAAAAAAAAAAACAAAGAAAAAAAAGAAAAATTCCCCTGGCGCCTAGAGGTTTCTGCCCCCTTGGGGGCAGATTGACCTAAAATTGGCCAATCTGCCCCCAGGGGGGCAGAAATGGTCTAAATACAATTTGCCCCCCCAGGGGAGCGACCCTTGCCTGATGGGTCGCTCCCCATCTCTAAAAAAAGAGAAAAGGGGGGGCAGAAAAGGCCTTCCCGAAAATATGCCCCCCTGGGAGCGACCCTTGCCCAAGGGGTCGCTCCCTTTTGTCAATAACAATAAAAAAAAAAAAAATCCCTGGTGTCTAGTGGTTTCTACCCCCCTTGGGGGCAGATTGGCCTCATCAAAATAGGCCAATCTGCCCCCAAGGGGGGCAGAAATGGCCAAAATATAGATTTTGAAAAGCATGGGTGAGATGATTGAGCCTTGAGGGACCCCTACTTTTGTGAAGTAGGGTTTATATGAGAAAGGGGGTGTATGGATGGCGTTGGTTCTCTTTTGAAGGTAGCGTGTGATCCATTTGATAGCAGTCCCGTATATGCTGGCTTGGCAGAGTCTTGTGTATTAGTGTCATGGTCAACTATGTCAAAGGCTCTGAGAGGTCTAGGAGAAGTAGTACAGCAACTCCATTGTGGTCTTTTGACTTTTTAAGATTATCCCAGTGTTCTGCTTTACTTCAGACAGAAAGGGAACAAAGTGAAAGGAATGCAAAGAATACAGCACGCTTAGTCTGAGTAATGAATTTATTAAGGCACTTCCCAAGTTACACGAACATAATAACATGAGCAACACACGTACAGCTCTTAAAATAATCACAGCAGTAGAATAAAAATCTAAGAAAATGCAATACATCAACAATGAATATGATATATTTATATGTTCGATGGCATGTGTAGCTGCAGATACACATGCTGTGCATATCCCGCCATCTAGTGTTGTATGTATATAGTGACTATGTATTCATGCGTACACACCGCAAAGCTAGAAATAAGAATAAAAAATGCATCACCATGGGACTTGACTCCAACATCATCCCTTGTCTGCCAACTTCAGGTTGTGGAACCCCGGACAACTGAGACAAGAGAGAACCACCCTGATGGGATTACGCTCTGGGCAATGCGTCCATTCCCAAAGATGAGTTCCTTCTTCTCCCAGTTGTCAAGCTTCCCCACCTTATACACTTTAAACATACTTAAGAGGAAGATTCTAGAAACACCCCTCCCTTTGAGTAGGTTGTGAAAATGAAGCGCTGGCCATACCAAGCCAGTGTTAAAAAAAAAAACGGAATCAAGACTGGCCAGATCTCACGGTGTATTTCCAAGACCGAGCTGTACCCTGCTCATCCATAAACATTGTCAGCCTGGTACATCCTTATCTATATTCCTCCCCATGTTATGTTCCCTTCCCTGGTGAGAAAAAGCGAAAACATGTTAACCAGCTGTGCGAGGAACAATACCTGCGCCACCAATGTGACGGCGTTTGGAGCTGAACTAAGCACAAAATGGAGTCAGTGGTCAAGATGGACCCGTTGGTTAAATACAGATAGTATTACACTCGGATGGCAATGAGAGCAGATTCAGTGCATCTTCCTAGTTGGAATCCAGTCTGGTTGTCTGAAAGTATGGAGTTATCTTCAATGAATTGTGACATTGGGTGAAAGCTGCTCTTTCCATCAGTTTGCCCAGGAAAAGACTATTTGTAATCGGTCTGAAGTTGTTGCCGTCCTGTTGGTCAGGTTTGTTTTCTTTAATAATGGGTGTTTATATATGTCTTTTTAATATCTTCAGGAAAGATTCCTGTAGTTAAAGAAGTATTGATGATTCTTCTTGCTGATGGGGCAGGAGAGGTAGATAAAAAACAGATCCTGAAGATGTGTGATGGACAAGGGTTGGAAGGGCAGCCGGAAGGCCAGCTTGCTTTGACCAGATCCATAAATTAATTTTGTAATATTTGTTTAAAGGAGTACAAAGACTGGTTTATCTTTATCTTGGAGGGATTTTTTGAAAATGGTTTGGTGGGTGTGGTTTACCTTTGTTTTGTCCAGGATGTCTGCCTTGGTTGTATAATTATTTGCCATTTTGTCTGCGAAGTCTTGAGTAACGGGATGAGTTCCTTTGATGCGTTTAGTTTTTCTAAATATGTTGAGAATGTTATAAAACTCTTTATTTGCAGATATAACATTTTGAATTGTCTGAAAAGTACCTTTTCTTAGCTTTTTTGATTGTTGACTTGTATAGTATGTTAAGTTTGCGTAGCTAACGTTTGTCTTGAATGTTTGATTTGAGCCAGGGTCTTTGCAATCTTCTGATTTGTTGTATCTTTTTTGAGTTCTGTATTTCTCTAAGGTGCTTGTTTTCTTTTGGCCTGTTTAGTTTTTCTTAGTGGTTTTAGGATATTGAACGCTTCCAGTAGCCACTTGTAAAGTTTTTTTAATATAATTTATTGTTTCTAGATTGGTGTTGGCAGTTAAGTGTGTTTCGAAGTGTTCAAAATTGAGTTTGTTCCATGGTCGAAAGGTGGATGTACGTTAGATGGTTGTGGGAGTGTTGATGTGTGGTGTTTTATGTTGGAAAGCAACCAAATGGTGGTCTGACCTTGTGACTGGTATGATGCTTTGAATGGTAACTAGTTCTGCAAAATCAACATCTTGGATGTGTCTGGCGAAGTGTGTGGGATTGTGTACAATCTGATGCAGATTCTGTGTGACAAGGCATGTGATGATAGCTTTTGGATAGGGCATATTGGGTTTGTCAAACCAAATGTTTAAGTCCCCAAGAATGCATAGATTGGAGTATAGTGTTAGGAGGTTTGAAACTGTGTCTAGAAATGTGCCTGGGAATGTAGTTTTGCTAGGTGGTGGTCTCTAAAGGAGGAGGCTGTTACAGGAGGAAGTTGGTGTAGGGTTGCATCTTGTGTGGAGGGCCTGACAACCTTGTATGGAGATGCCTGTTTTGCTGAGGTTTTTTGCTTGTTTGAATATAACAGCTACTCCACCTCCTTTTTGGCCTATATGGTTTTGTTTGATGGTTTGATAGCCTGCAGGAAGGTTGTGTGTCAGTGAGTAGGTCTTACATGTGTTACTTGTTTTTAGAGAGTGATCGAGCAGTTATGAGTAGGCAGTATAGAGATTGTGTATTTGTGGCGGAGTGATGTTGTTTTGTAGAGGAGTTATCAGTATATTTTGAACTTGTAGCAGGTGTCATTGGTGTTGATATTTACTGTATGAGGGTCACAGTAGTGTTGTTTTTCCATATTGTGTTCCTTGTCTAGCAGGCTTAGAAGACATTTTGTTGGGTCCACATTTGTTGGGGGTGGAAATGCTGGTTGTGAGCGAGATGGTGAGGTGTGGTGTAGAATAGCCTTGTGTAATAGACATGGAGATGCAAAATTGTGAAGACTGGCATGTTTTACATTTTGTTTGTGTCTGTTTAGGGTGGAAGGCGTATGAGTTAGGGATGGTGGAGCATGTGGGTCATATTGCAAGGCTTTAAATTGTGCAGTGGATGGAAGGCGGCGAATGAATGTTGCTGTATTGTGGCGTTTATGGTTAAGGTTGGTGAAGAATGTGAATGTTGGAGTAAAGTTGGTTTTGAATTTGCATTATTTGTGTAGTCAGGATGGTGGTAGTGGGAGTGATGGAAAGTATTTTGAAAGTGTTTGTGATTTTGATGTGCTTGTTAATGTTTTGTTTTTGTGGAGTAGAATTGTTAGATGTGGATGTAGTGGGTTTTTTTGGAAGGATTTGTTTGAGAGTTCCTGCTTGTGAGTGGGGTTTTAAAGGTGTAGGGTGTGATGATGTGTTTTGGGGAGAATGTATGTTGTGAGTAAGGGGATGGAGAAGTTATGATTGTGTTGGATTTGATCACTGTAAGAGGTAATGTGTGTGATGGATTAGAGTATAAGGAATCTATAGTTGTGTACAATTGGTAGAAAGAGGTGGGTGTTTGTGGATGGTACGATGGAAGGCCTAGTATAGATGTTATCTTTATAAAAAGGGGTCTGTTATGAGTATGTAGAGGGAACAGCTGGTGTTTAGTATAAACATGGTGTGTGTGTGTGTGTGTCTGAATGCATTATAGTTCTGTATAATGTGGCTTTGTGTTGTGTTTGTAATGTGTGGATGTGTTAGTGGAATAGGACAGAGTTGTATTTTGTGTGAAAATGAAGTTGCCATAGTGTTTTAGTTGGGGTGAGGTTGGGAGTATAGGTGTGGTTTTGTAGAGGCTTTTGAGACATTAAGATGTGTATGAGGTTTGTTTGTGGTGTATGTGTAGAATGTATTTGCTGATATTGTGTTTGGATGTGGAGGAATTAAGGCCCTTTTTGAAAAATGGAAAATTGAGCAGCATCTCTGGCCCTAGTCCTGACCAGGACCATACAGGCAGTTGCCCTTGTCCTCTCCACCCTTAGCCTCGACGTTCGGGCTGAGACTTCCTGAGACCTAGGCTTAAATAGCCCTATTGCCCAATGGAACATAGTCCTCACCCTACCCAATCCTAACCCTAAACCCAAGAGCGAATGGGAGGCCTAGCCCTATTAACCAATCAGAACCCTAGCCCAAACAGCCAATAAGAACTGTAACCCTAAATCCTTTGTACAATAGGAGCTCTAGTACCAATCAGAACACTATCCATGACAGCCAATCAGAACAGTAACCCTAAACCCTTCATCCAGTAGGAAAACCTAGCCCTAGCACCAATCAGAACACAAACCCATATGTCTTAAGCCAATAGAAATACTGACCCCCAACAACCAATCATAACAACAAATAAAACAACCAATAGATACTTATGTAAGGGCCAAGTTACCTTAAATCCAGGGCCCTGTGGAAAGGAGGAGGAAGGTGCTCCGCTATTAAGAATCTCCTTGGATAGAGAAAGGCACAATCCACACTTCCAAGCTTGCAGATTCTATTTTTCAGGTACGGGGCAAACATGAAAACACTGAAATACTACTTGTCGTGCTCTCAAATGACTTTTTAAAGGCAAAATCAAGTGGTGCATACAATTTCTAAACACAGGTTAAACCACAGAGCAGATTAAGCAGTCTCCTAGACACGCTGTGGTTAGCCACTGAGGTGTATGCAGCCTTTAAATTCTTTTTTTTTTTAAAGTTTTTTTAGTTTTTGTGAAAAACTAGTAGGGAAAATTCAGACAGTCAAAGGGGAAAAAAAAGCAGTTTTAAGGCACCAGGTTTGTAGAAAAACAGGGAGCCAAATGTGAACAGGCACCGGTAGGGAAATAACACTTTCTTACAAATATCAAGAATACACAAAGTCTGTGGTCTTACCATCCTTCTAGGACTCTTGCTCACTGGGCTGTATTACGGCATAGAGATATGCCTTTACTCTGAGTCAGTTGTCGACTGAGTCTTCTGAGGAGAAGACTGCATCATGAGCTGAATGAGAGGTAGCAGCTTATTAGGATCTATCAACACACAGGCCAGATCTCAGCTTCGGAAATGGCTCTGCCTAACCGAACACAAGCTTGCCTTATAAGATGTTCTACCTTTGGACATGTCAGCACCTCCACTGCCCTCCAAAAATCCTAGGGTCAAGATGTTGCCCCTCTTCCATCTCCACTCCTTCACCCATATTCCGTCCACCCCCCATCCCCTCCACCGCCACCTCCTCCCTCCTCAACTCCTGTGACTTTCACTCAGGGGGGTCACCGGAGTCGTACTCAAACACAGGCAGACCTAGCCCCTTCTCTCCAGTGGAGTACTTTGCCCCAGTTTACCAGCATTCCACGAATTTTACATGGCAAAATTATGATGAAGATCTCAATGGGACCCTGATCTCACCCATGTCCCTGTCTGGAATTCCCCATCGGATGATTCCATGGCATACTACAAAGTTATTCACCAGGCATCCGCATATCATAAGGTGGAAATGTACGCCATCCTCGAGGGTGACGATTTCTTGGTGGAGGTGTTCTCTTAAACAGTGTTCTATCTAATACCTCCATTAAAGGGATGGTAAAATCTGCACCTGAGAGCTTAAAGACCCGGTCAAATTCAGTTTAGTTACACCCAGTATTGAAAAAAATACAAACTGGCGCCCTTCGATCCACTTTACATCAGGGGAGTCACGTTCCACCAGACTCCCTGGTTGTGACCACCAACTGAAAAGGAGCAGGAGCCCAGTCCAAGAGCGGCGCCCTGCCTCCTGACATGAGCAAACATGATATCACAGATACGAGAGTAGCTGTGGGTGCAGCCACACTTGGTACATCACCACTTCAGTGGAATGCCTGTCCTGATCTGATGGTGCTCATGAGGAAGACATGAAGGGCCTCCTCCAACATAACCCTGACTAATAACGCAAGAGAGTTGAGAAAATAGTAGAGGAGGTGAAAGCCACGAATTGTGCTACCCTAAGGAACCCCTCACCAAGCACATGACCAGCTACCATTGCAGTGCAGGCTGCATGCCTTGGTGCAGACAAATTTGAAAGCACGATCTGGCACACAGCCTGTGAGGTACGTCCCCTAATCACTGCATGCAGTATATGCAAGACACACCCCTAGCAGGCCTTGAAGGGTGCATTATATTACGTGCAAGGACATATCTGCATGCCACTGCTGTGTCTTTGTCGATTGTCAAACATAGTAAGTGACCAGGGAAGCCATTTTAAATGCACGTGCTGGACACTGGTCACTACAAGTTCCCCAGCTGCATAATGGCTTCTCTGAATATAGGGATGTTTAGTATCAAACATCTCAGATTAATTAACCCGCACTGATGCCAGAGAGGGATTTTTTAATAACTGTACCCAGAGGACACCTTAAAGGTGCCCCCTGAAAACCCACCAGCTACTAGTGGATTGACTGACTGGTCCTGACCAGTTCAGCCACCATAGACACATTTCAGCCTCCCCAAGGTGAGAACCAGCTCTTTCGAGGGCCAGAGACTAAAGCCTGCACTGGGTAGGGGTGTTATCACCTCACCCAGGCAGGATGGACATTCCAGGGCACCTTTGTAATACGTCCCAGGTCTCCAGATGGTGGAGATGACTGACCCCACTGTCCTGACTCTAATTTTGGCAGCAGCCCACCTCTAAGGTGGATGAGCTGAAGTGGAGACCACGTTTTGAATTCCCCCATCTTGTTTGGAAGGAATTAGACCACTATGGATAGGGTTATGCCCACCTGCCAGCAGAAGTGATCATAGAAAGGGTGTAGTCACCCTAAAGGTGCGCAGCCCATTGGCTACTGTGTGGCACTCCCTATAACACCCCTAAAATGAGTATTTAGGTTTACCTGTGAACCCTAGAACTCAGATCCTGATGACCTTAGAAGCAGAGGACAAAGAAGAGTTGCACCTGCAGAATAAGAAAAGAAGCCATAGCTGTCTTTGAACCAGCCCTCAGGCTGACTTCGGACTGTGCCCAAAAGACGATTTGTTCGGCAGGTGAGCCTCAAAGAAACCCAGGAAGACTGCCCGCCTTTCTTAAAGACTTAAGACTCCAGTGAGTAGCGGCTCTGCTTGGCAACCATGTCTTGAGAATGGACTCCATATCCTCTGGAACAGCAAAGACCTGACACCTGAAGTGACCTCTGCACCCGACATCAACGACCTGAGGTGAAGCCAACCAACAGTGCCAACAAGGTTCCCCAGCTGTCCTGAGTCCGACTCCAGTGTTGTCTCGCACATCTGAACTCCCCCTGGTTGCATGCAGCCCCTGCACGCAAGCTTCCTCTTCTGCAGCCTTGTGGTGAGATAAAATCTGACACCTACAGCAACCACTGCACCTGTCGCCCCTGACCCCATCTGAGGTGAGTCAATGGTGCCAATGATGTCCCCTGGTTCCCCTGAGCTAGAGTCCTCCCTGGGTCCCTGATGGACTCCCTGATGATGCCTGCAGCCTCAACCTGCAGGACACCCTGACTGCGAGGGCTCCGGGACAAAGAAATCGGATGCCGAAGGACACCCCTGCATCCGTCGACCCTGGATAAAAGGACCAAAGGTCACCTACGTCCCCAAACACCCCAATTCTACAACCTACCCGTTTTCTCTCTACGACTGTGTAGGAAGTTGGCTCTGTATGTGCTATTTCAAAGTAAGGAATAGCATGCACAGAGTCCAAGAGTTCCCCTTAGAGGTAAGATAGTGGCAAAAAGAGATAATACTAATGCTCTATTTTGTGGTAGTGTGGTCGAGCAGTAGGCTTATCAAAGGAGTAGTGTTAAGCATTTGTTGTACATACACACAGGCAATAAATGAGGAACACACACTCAGAGACAATTCCAGGCCAATAGGTTTTTGTATAGAAAAATATCTTTTCTTAGTTTATTTTAAGAACCACAGGTTCAAATTCTACATGTAATATCTCATTTGAAAGGTATTGCAGGTAAGTACTTTAGGAACTTTGAATAATCACAATAGCGCATATACTTTTGGAATAAAACACATATAGCTATTTTAAAACTAGACAGTGCAATTTTCACAGTTCCTGGGGGAGGTAAGTTAATGTTAGTTCTTGCAGGTAAGTAAACCACCTACGGGGTTCAAATTGGGGTCCAAGGTAGCCCACCGTTGGGGGTTCAGGGCAACCCCAAAGTTACCACACCAGCAGCTCAGGGCCGGTCAGGTGCAGAGTTCAAAGTGGTGCCCAAAACACATAGGCTTCAATGGAGAAGGGGGTGCCCCGGTTCCAGTCTGCCAGCAGGTAAGTACCTGCGTCTTCGGAGGGCAGACCAGGGGGGTTTTGTAGGGCACCGGGGGGGACACAAGCCAGCACAGAAGGTACACCCCCAGCAGCGCGGGGGCGGCCGGGTGCAGTGTGCAAACAAGCGTCGGGTTTGTAATAGGAATCAATGGGAGACCAAGGGGTCTCTTCAGCGATGCAGGCAAAGGGGGGGGGGGGGGGGGGCTCCTCAGGGTAGCCACCACCTGGGCAAGGGAGAGGGCCTCCTGGGGGTCACTCCTGCACTGGAGTTCCAATCCTTCAGGTCCTGGGGGCTGCGGGTGCAGGGTCTTTTCCAGGCATCGGGATTTTAGAGTCAGGCAGTCGCGGTCAGGGGGAGCCTCGGGATTCCCTCTGCAGGCGCCGCTGTTGGGGCTCAGGGGGGACAACTTGGTTACTCACAGTCCCTGAGGTGTTGGTTCTTCACCAGTCGAGTCGGGGTCGCCGGGTGCAGTGTTGCAAGTCTCACGCTTCTGGCGGGGATTGCAGGGGTCTTTAAAGTTGCTCCTCTGGAAACAAAGTTGCAGTCTTTGTTGAACAGGTTCGCTGTTCTCGGGAGTTTCTTGGTCCTTTTAGAGCAGGGCAGTCCTCTGAGGATTCAGAGGTCGCTGGTCCTGGGGAATGCGTCGGTGGAGCAGTTTTCTTCCGAAGGGGGGAGACAGGCCGGTAGGGCTGGGGCCAAAGCAGTTGGTGTCTCCGTCTTCTCTGCAGGTTTTTTTTTTAGCTCAGCAGTCCTCTTCTTCTTAGGTTGCAGGAATCTGATTTCCTAGGTTCAGGGGAGCCCCTAAATACAAGATTTAGGGGTGTGTTTAGGTCAGGGAGGGCAGTAGCCAATGGCTACTAGCCCTGAGGGTGGCTACACCCTCTTTGTGCCTCCTCCCAAGGGGAGGGGGGTCACATTCCTATCCCTATTGGGGGGATCCTCCATCTGCAAGATGGAGGATTCCTAAAAGTCAGAGTCACTTCAGCTCAGGTTGCCTTAGGGGCTGTCCTGACTGGTCCTGGGGAAAGCGTCGCTGGAGCAGTTTTCTTCCAAAGGGGGGAGACAGGCCGGTAGGGCTGGGGCCAAAGCAGTTGGTGTCTCCGTCTTCTCTGCAGGGTTTTTTTAGCTCAGCAGTCCTCTTCTTCTTAGGTTGCAGGAATCTGATTTCCTAGGTTCAGGGGAGCCCCTAAATACAAGATTTAGGGGTGTGTTTAGGTCAGGGAGGGCAGTAGCCAATGGCTACTAGCCCCGAGGGTGGCTACACCCTCTTTGTGCCTCCTCCCAAGGGGAGGGGGTCACATTCCTATCCCTATTGGGGGGGATCCTCCATCTGCAAGATGGAGGATTCCTAAAAGTCAGAGTCACTTCAGCTCAGGTTGCCTTAGGGGCTGTCCTGACTGGTCAGTGACTCCTCCTTGTTTTTCTCATTATCTCATCCGGCCTTGCCGCCAAAAGTGGGGCTGTGGCCGGAGGGCGCGGGCAACTCCACTAGCTGGAATGCCCTGTGGTGCTGGAACAAAGGGGGTGAGCCTTCGAGGCTCACCGCCAGGTGTTACAGCTCCTGCCTGGGGGAGGTGATAGCATCTCCACCCAGTGCAGGCTTTGTTACTAGCCACAGAGTGACAAAGGCACTCTCCCCATGTGGCCAGCAACATGTCTCGAGTGTGGCAGGCTGCTAAAACCAGTCAGCCTACACAGGTAGTTGGTTAAGGTTTCAGGGGGCACCTCTAAGGTGCCCTCTGGGGTGTATTTTACAATAAAATGTACACTGGCATCAGTGTGCATTTATTGTGCTGAGAAGTTTGATACCAAACTTCCCAGTTTTCAGTGTAGCCATTATGGTGCTGTGGAGTTCGTGCATGACAGACTCCCAGACCATATACTCTTATGGCTACCCTGCACTTACAATGTCTAAGGTTTGGCTTAGACACTGTAGGGGCACAGTGCTCATGCACTGGTGCCCTCACCTATGGTATAGTGCACCCTGCCTTAGGGCTGTAAGGCCTGCTAGAGGGGTGACTTATCTATACTGCATAGGCAGTGTGAGGTTGGCATGGCACCCTGAGGGGAGTGCCATGTCGACTTACTAGTTTTGTCCTCACCAGCACACACAAGCTGGCAAGCAGTGTGTCTGTGCTGAGTGAGGGGTCCCCAGGGTGGCATAAGATATGCTGCAGCCCTTAGAGACCTTCCCTGGCATCAGGGCCCTTGGTACCAGGGGTACCAGTTACAAGGGACTTACCTGGATGCCAGGGTGTGCCAATTGTGAAAACAAAAGTACAGGTTAGGGAAAGAACACTGGTGCTGGGGCCTGGTTAGCAGGCCTCAGCACACTTTCAATTCAAAACATAGCATCAGCAAAGGCAAAAAGTCAGGGGGTAACCATGCCAAGGAGGCATTTCCTTACAGACTGGCTTTCTAGCCAGAGCCAGTAGCCTGTCTTCATGAGGACCAAACTCCCATAGGAAACTGTTGGGCACTCAACGCCTTACTGCACCCGGCTGCCCCTGTGCTGCCCGCAGTGACTTGATGATGTGGTTCTGATCACTGCCCGGTACTTAACTTAACTCCCTGAGATCGGCTTCGTCAGTCATTGTTAACCCTGTGTTTGCTGAACATTGGTTTTCTTCCATAGGTTAAAATTGAAGAACTCTGAGAATTATACTAAGTGTTGATTTTTGAATCTGAAAAGTATTTATGCTTGAAAAAGTGCTTACCTGATAGGAAGTTCTTCGGTTTGAAATATATATAAAAAGAAGTGTTATTTTTCTAATTTGGTCTCAGATTTATTCTTTGAGTGTGTGTGTCTCATTTATTGCCTCTCTGAGTACAACAAATGCTTAGCATGACCCTCTGACATGCCATGAATGTCACCAAGTCACACTTGAAGCCACTCCAAGTCCAACCTTTCCTAGAATCAGTCCTAAACACAGTTGTGGGCAAAGATGGCTGAGGCATTCCGACATATTCTGTCTCTTTTTCAGCTACTTTGTGCACTCGCAGCTTGTACTGTAATATGTTGCCTCGGAATGATGGCCTTGTGCATTACCATAATTTTCACACAGCTTCATATGCACCCAGGAGTGTTTGTCAGGCCAGAGGTCACAAGCGGAGGGTCCATTAGTAGGTCTAGCGTTGATAAGGGCCTGCACCCATCACTCTCTCCTGTCAGTTGTGGAACAGCAACGATGATTTGTTGTGAGGCAGACCCTTAGAATACGCCTTTCCACAGATGACCATCACCACAGACGCATCAGTAGTTGGCTGGGGAGCTCTACTTAACAATGATAGTCCAGAGACTATAAGCCACCTCATCAGCGGGTTTTCCATATCAACCACTTGTAACTGTTAGCCAACCATCTAGGCCTCAAAGCATTTTTCAACAGATTTGAAGCATAGTGGTTCTTGTGCACAGTAAACATACAACATGACTGCCATAGTCTATAAAGAGAAGGAAGGAACCACACAATCCTCTCAGCTGTCGGCCATAGCGAAGCGAATCTGGCACTGAGCGATCCTTCACTAAGTATATCCCCTAGATGAGTATTTTCCGGGAGTCCATGAATGAGCCCCAAGTCCCTTCACTTTCAGATATGGGGCACTCCAAACATAGACCTTTTCACCACATACAGAAATGTAAAATGCCCAAAATTCGCTGCCAGGCTCCCACACCTGCCGGTCCATGGGCAATGCTCTGTGGATGAACTGTTCAGGAATCTTTGCATATGCTCTTCCTCCTCTCTCACTTCTGTTGTATGTGGTCAGGAAGCTGAGGCAATGCAATCTCACTCTCATCTTGGTGGCTCAAACATGGGCCAAAGACCCATGGTTCTTAACCCTTCTGTTGATGTCCATTGCCCCTCAAGAGAAGTTTCCCAACAGACCTGACCCCCCCCCCCCCCTTACACAAACCCTCAGCAAAGATTAGACAGGCAGCTCAACCTGGCAATTTGGCTCCTGAGAGCTTAGAGTTTAATTATCTGCGCCTATCATCAGAGAGTTTGGACATACTCTTGAAGCCTGTAGGCCCACTACACACACCTGCTGTACTGCTAAGTGGAAGCAATTTGACCACTATTGTACTGTAAACCACATAAACCTTCTTATGCCTACCTTACAAGACATTATCTGCTACCTCGTACTTCTACAAAAATTGGATTTAGCCTACACATTTATTCGGCAGGCACCTATCTGCTATCACTGCACACATGCAGAACAGGGAGCACTACCACTCTTCAAAATCCCAGTTATTAATCCTTTTATGGAAGACCTTAAACATGCCATTCCACACAGTGTGTCTATTTCCCGAGTCTAGAATCTCAATATTGGCCTCACCAAACTCATGCGCCCTCTTTCGAGCCACTGCATTCTTGCCGTCTGCAATTCCTCGTGTATCAGTGAACTACATGCCCTCACAGTGCAGGAACCTTTTTTTCAGGCCACAATGACAGAGTATCTCTTACAACTAGTCCTAAATTCATACCTAATGTGATATCCTCATTCCAGCTTAACCAAACAGTTGTGCTAGTTTTTTTTCCTGCAACCAAGCTTGGTAGTTGAGAGAGCTCTTCACACACTTGACTTCGTGTGTGCTCTTATGTATTATGTGGATAGGACTAAGGGGGTTATTCCAACTTTGGAGGAGGTGTTAATCCATCCCAAAAGTGACGGTAAAGTGACGGATATACCACCAGCCGTATTACGAGTTCCATAGGACATAATGAACTCATAATACGGCTGGTGGTAAATCCGTCACTTTTCCGTCACTTTTGGGACGGATTATCACCTCCTCCAAAGTTGGAATAACCCCCTAAGTCATTTCGCAAAACGTAGCTTTTCGTTGCCTTTTCAGAGCCTCATAAAGGTCATCTCAGTTCTAATGAAGGTATCCACTGGTGGATTGTTAAATGCATCCAAACCTGTTGAGTTAAAGCTAAAAGAACACTTCCTTTCTACCCCAAGCCACACTGCACCCGTTTTGGATAACATAACTTAGCAGCATCTACAACATTGCCACATGGTCCTCTTGCAAGGCATCATGCTAGAGTTGATCAAACTGTTCTCGGGACTCAGTTTTAGCCTCTGCACCATCCATTGGCTAGCTACCGCTTATGGGAGTACTGCTTTTCACTCTATACAGAGTATGTGTATCTAGAGCCACACATGCTATGGACAGGTTGTGCTAGTTACTCTGTACGCATCTGTCCGTTGCATGTAGTACTATAGAATAACATGCTGCCACCCCCCTTCCCAGAAGCCAGTGTTTGATAAATACATCGTCTGTCTACATATTTCTTTCTTGAGGCGTGAATGCCCACTGTCTTATCCTACTTAGTACTCCATAACTACTCTCACCTGCTGTGCGAAAAGCAATCTAACAGTACACTCTGTGCCCTTGCAAAGTCAGGAGTAGAGGAGGTGTTACAAAGTCCGTGTGACTCAAAAAACGTACTTGAAGAAAAACAAGTTGCAAATGTCTAAGGCCAGTGGCAGGGTATGCAGCACTACATGCAATGAACAGATGCTCACAGGGCAAGTTACACAATTTGTGTGTGTATACATATATGTCTATAGAGATGTGTGTGTGTGTGTATGTATATGTTTGATGGCATGTGTAGCTGCAGATTCACATGCTATGCATTATTCCGCCATCTGATGTTGGTCTCGGAGTGTTACAATTTGTTTTTCTTCAAAGAAGTATTTTCGGAGTCACGGGATCGGATGACTCCTCCTCTCGGTCATACTGCGCATGGGCATCGACTCCATTGTTAGATTGTCTTCTTTCTGCTGTCTGGTTTGGACGTGTTTCCTCTTGCTCTGACATTTCGAATCGTAAACTTTAGAAAACTCCTTTAATCGTCGGTATTGTTTCGATCGCGTTTCCACCTAGCTTCGAACCGATAGTACAGTCAAACTAGATTTCACCCTTCTTGGCGCGTGCGCAAATTGACTGTTAGAGGTGGGAGTAGTTAAGGTAATATATTTGATTGGCCGCATTCTTTTAAAAAGCTGTAGGAGAATTGTTCTTGCTGTTCAAAATCACCTGAACCTTTTCCTGCCACTCGTGCCCTTTTTTATTGCATGTACCTCTGATGCTTCCAGTGTTCCACTGTTTGGCTGGCAAAACAAATATGTTATCACTGATATTTTATTTACCTCAGATGCATTTCTTTAACTTTCCTCTATCATTGCCTTTCTCTCAAGTGCAACACACTTTGAATAGACGCTAAGGAAATTGTAGTTGGATTCTAATTGTACGATCTGACTAGACGTATGGTAACATTTGATTATTGAACCTTCACCTCTGTGTTTTAGAGAGCTCAGCATAACAAAAGTCAGGTTGTGATTTATAGTTCAGGATAGGGTCTCATACATACACTTTCAGGTAAAAAAGTGTGTTCTGCTAGCTTAGGGATACTCGATGTACAGCCTTAGAAACAGTTCCCTCCACCCCCTCCACCCCCCCCCCCCCCCCCCCACCCCCAGTAGAATCGTAGCACTTGTTGGTGTTTACCAGTGGGATGCTAACAATGAGAAAGATGTGTGAGGCTTGCCTGTAAGGCCATGAGTTGCCCTACCACAATGCACCTTGAATAACAGCTGCATAGAGGTACGTGCAAGGAGCTAGCCTTTTTTTTTTAAGGGGTAACGTGATTAAAACTTTCTTTAGGTGGTCGACTAGCTCCTCTTTAGGAACATGTTCTTGCAGGGTTTTTTTTTTTTTCTCTCTGGATTCACATGCTATGCATTACTCCGCCATCTAGTGGTTCGGTCCACAATTCTCTCCAAAACATTTTGTCCTTTCTTTGTGTTTTGTTGTTGTTGAGCGTTGACGTACCTCCATTTGGAGTCCCCTATGACGTTGTTGCACTGCCTCCAAAAGTCCCCAGTTTCAGAATCTTTTTTTCCGCTGTTGGGTCTGCATGTTTACCGAAGGAACTCCTATACTTGGAAGAAAATATCCCAAAAGTCGCAGAGAACATCGTCGAAAGTTAAACCAAAATAAAATGTTCTTCAAGTTTTAGAGAATCTCCATGCAGGGGGCTCCCTGGACGGATTATTGGAGAACACACCATTCCAATTCGGTAAGAATTGCCACCACAAGTATTCTCAAAAGGACAATCAACGTCTGTATTTTGTGCTTGCCATTGGGCCGTTGAAGTGAAGGCCAGCGCAGCACTCACACAGAACATTCTAAGAGTAAGAGAGAGGCAGAGATGGGCACATCACACCATGCAAGGTCAGGAAACACCCTTTTTTCTTCGAGATTTGGGTCTGGACAGAGATGGGGAGAAAAACGTTGCTGAAGGAGCAGAGGGAGAGACAGTTGATGGTTGACTTGGAAATTGGTGTTGTAGAAGCCTATGGTGCAGACTTGTGTAGTCACAAGGTAAGAGAAACATCCACCGCAGAAAACAGACCAGATTCTCCTAAAACCAACTCTAATGTTTAAAGGGAGCCTCGGCGTCAAAGAAAACAATGACCACAGGCTGAAATAAAAACTCTCTTCGACGTCAAAGAGGATGTTGGCTGACAGTCTCGACACCTGAGCAACGGATGGCTGAGTTCGAGAAAAAGAAGAGAAGACTCAAGGGTGGTTCTTTGACCGAAACCCAAAAAATTTGATGACAGTCTGAAGGAATTTCTAACTCCAAAGGTCCAATTTGACAACTAAGGAGCAGACTGAGATAGGCGTTGAAAACACCAAGACACCTTTAATTCCAGAACTGCAGCCACAGGAAGAAGACATTTTTTATGAAGAGCAAGAGGAGCAACTTTCTGGACTTTATCTAGGTTCTGAATACTTAGAGGCTCACTGGCAGGATTTGGAACTAGAATCACCTGATAGAGTGCAGTGTTACCCTCAAAAAAACATTACCACCAGATGGCATGGGCATGTACAACCAGGTGATAAAGATAGCAGCGGATAGATATGGGGTCCAATTGCAGGAGGAGAAACCACAGGCATGTTTCTTATTAGAGACTCTTTTGCCCGTTCCATGCTTCCAAGTGTGTTAGACCAGTGTTCCCCAACCCCCGGGCCGCGGACCGGTGCCGGTCCGTGGATCAATCGGCACTGGGCCGCCCCACTGTGGCGGGCGTTAAACGTTTGATAATTTTTCCGTGGCCCGCTTGTCACACAATGGGACAAGCGGGCCACGGAAAAATTATCAAACATTTACCGGTCCGCGGCGATAAAAAGGTTGGACAACACTGTGTTAGACCATAGAAAGGAAGAGTTCAAAGAACCAGCCCCATGCAGAGCTATCACCTTAAGGGCTGAAAAGAAAAATAAGTCTTCATCCAAAGATCCAGCGTATATAAAGGGTACCAGCTGATTCTGTCATTACAGCTAGGAAAAGGGCAAGCATCCCATCAAGTACAGGCCCTCCTCTGGACAAGGAAAACAAGCGGATGGATCCCATTGGGTGGAATTTTTAAAGAAGTGCGGCTGATCAATGGTGCATCACAAATTCAAATGCTCTGCCAAACAGCTATGCATACCAAAACTGGGATGAAATGGCAGAGTTAAAATGAACATCTGCTGGAACAATACTGGAAGAGGGCAGCACACTTGGCGGAAGAGAGTAAGCACATTGCCAACCCCTTCCTAAAGTCTGCAGTAGATACAGTAGACAAATCTCGCAGACAGATGATGCTGGCTACAACACTTCAGCATTACTCCTGGCTTAGAATATCAGGGTGCAAACCAGAGGTACAGGTGAACATTCTGAATGCACAATTCAATGGCGAGCAGATATTTGGAAATGAAGTTGATGTGGCTCTAAACCAGCTGAAAAAAAATGAGACCACCAGGTCCATGAGTGCGCTCCCGTTCAGAGGGGGCATGCGAAGAGGTACAATCACCTTCAGGAAGACCAACAGGTAGTGGTAACTTCCTGTCAGGCATTTTGCATCAATCATTCTAAGGAAGCAGTCCTGAGGTGCAGCCGCAACAAGGTTGGCAGTATAAGCAGGACAGTCAGCCTTTTCAAGGCAGGCCACATGGAAGAGATCTTCCACAAAGAGGAGGGACATCACCCTCAAATAAATGACTTACCGGAACTTCAGACACCTCCTCAAACAACATCACTGAGGCAGGAAAGCAAAGGACATCCTCTCCTACGCAACACCGGTAGGAGAAAGAAAAAAAAAACTTTCTTAAGGAGTGGAGAAAGATCACATCAGACAAGTGGATTCTAAACCTAATCCAATACTGATATTGCAAATAAACGTTAAGAGCACCACCACCAAAATGACCAAAGACAAGAGCTCTTTCAAAAGAAGAAATAGGCTAATCGAGGAGGTTGAGGAGTTGCTCTAGAAAGATGCTATAGAGCAAGTCCCAAGATTAGCAGTCAACAAAGGAAACAATTCAACTTCTTTTTAATCCGAAAAGTAGATGGGTCTCTACAACCTATTCTAGACCTGAGATTTATAAAGAGACTCATAAAAGACAAACATTCAAAATGACAATATTTAGAAGTTCTACCACAACTACAAATCAGAGCTTTTATGGTGACAGGAAACTTAAAGGATGTCTATTTGCACATCTCAGTGAATGCAAAGCACAAGAAATATTTCCGATTTGGGGTAGACAAAAATCATTACCAGTTCAAAGTTCTGGCTTTTGGAATAAAATCAGCCCCCAGGGTTTGGACTTCCTAAAAATCAGAGACTGAAACTGTAAGTGTTGTACTTACCTGTAAAACTAGCTAACGTCAGACCCCCCCCCCCTCTCGAACTGTTTCTGAAAATTATACTGTGTCCATTTTTAAAACAGATTATTGCCAGTAATTCAAAAACTATATTACTTACCTATTTCAAAGTACTGTTGATACCTATGTGAAATAAGAAACTTTTAAGATACTTACCTGCAACTTGAATCTTGTGGTTCTAAAAATAAATGAAGCAAATATAGTTTTGCTTTATAAAAACCATTGGTCTGGAGCTAAGTCATTCAGTGTGTGCTTCTTCTATTGTCTGTGTGTACAACAAATGCTTTGCACTACCCTCTGCTAAGCCTAACTGCTCGACCACACTACCACAAAAGAAAGCATTAGTATGATCTCCTTTAGCCTCTGTTAAGCCTCTGGGGAACCCCTGGACCTTGTGCACACTATATCTCACTTTGATATACAGAGCCAGCTTCCTACAAGACCATTGCAGGAATGGCTGCAAAATCAGTGGTGAAAAGGCAATAGAGATTTGGGAGGATCTGGTGGATGTCACACAGATGGTAGAGGAAGAGATAGCATGGTGAAGCAGAGCACATTTAACTTTAGGGACGTTAATTTTACAAACCACTCCTACAATGACCATCACAACAGACGTTAGGCATGTGGGATGGGATGCACACATATGTAGTCTCAGATTACAAGGAATGTGGAAGGTTCAGGAGGAGTTTCAACAGAACTAAAAATGGTTTTCCAAGTCTTAAAAGCGTTTCAGAAAGTGCTTTACGAAGGTCAATATTGGTCCAAACAGACAGTACAACAACCATGTTCTATATCAACAAATGGGGGGGGGGGCAGAATCCCTAGCTCTATCTAAATTAGCACAAGAAACTCTGGGGTGGGCAGTCCAAAGAAAGATGGACCTATTAGTAGTACATCTACCAGGGAAGGACAATCTCAAGGTGAACAGATTGAGAAGACAAGCTTCATGTTTCCCACGAATGGGAACTCAGTCAGTTCTTGAGAGGCCCTTTAAAAAAATGCTAAAATGGGAAACTGCAGAAATAGATCTAATGACAACACCTGTGAATGCAGAATGTTAAAGCTTCCCCTCCAAACAGCCATTCCACCAATCCCCTGGGAACTTGGTCGATAAACTGGTTAGGGAGATTTGCGTATGCCCCCAACCACTGACACACAGGATGATCAGAAAATGCAGAATCAATAAAATATTAATTTTAATTGCACAGCAGTTGGCAAGACAAACATGGTTATGAGAACTGAACGAATTGGCACAAGGGAAAATAATAACACTATAGAGAAAACAAGAACTATTGTCAGTGGAAAAAGGAAGGGTTCTACGCCCAGAGCCAGAATCTTTGAACCTGGCAGCGTGGTTCCTGAGGACTTAGAATTCAGACATCTAAAGCTGCCGGAAAAAACAATAGTTATCCTTAGTAAAGCAAGAAAACTTACAACTAGAAGATGCTATACCGCTAAATGGAAGTGATACACACAATGGTGTTATAAACGCGGACTTCTAAAAAAGAATACAAAAGAAAGAACGGTGTTAAAATATTTAACTCATATTCTGGATTGCACTTTTAACTGTCTCCTGTTGGTTTTGAGAAAACCCTCGGAACACTCTGTACTCACTTCTTGGGGTTCCTAGTGTCTCCAGCTCCCTTCTACTGATCCCACTTCCGTGGTGGGGGACTGCCTTTCACATTCCACATTTCTAGTATATGGTTTGGCCCTCTCTAGGGCCCTCACTGTTTTCCTATACTTTTGCCAGTGGTTATTGCTTTCTATGCTTTTTACGGATTCCTAATGTGTATATAATAGTGTATTTACTTAGCTCCAGTTGGGGGATTGCCTACTTAGTATTCTAGAATTTGTGTTACGATAATAAAGTTCCTTTATGTTTGTAACACTGTGTGGTTTTTTTCATGTGTGATAATGCTGTGCGACTATAGTGGTATTGCATAAGCTTTGCTTATCTCCTGGATAAGTCTTAGCTGCTCATGCACAGTTACCTCTAGAGAGCCCTGGCTTCCTAGACACTGCCTTCGCTTCACTTATAGGGGATTCCTGGAACTGGTGTAAAATGATAACACCATTGGTAGTCACCACACACCAAGCCAGCTTCCTACACACAGTACATAATTTATCTGAATCAAAGGGCTTCTTTTTAATCCATTTCTGCTTTCATTTAGAAAAGCTGGACAAGGGGTAGAAAGTGGGCTAGATCATCAGGTGGTCTGTAGCTGCAGTCACCCTTTAATATCGGCACTAAAAAGGGATTGATGATATTGGCTTGCCCTCCGTCGGGAGCACTAGATGTCCTGTATAACTCAGCATTATAGTTCTCCCTAGCATAAGAAGAAAGTTGAACACTATGTACTTTAAAGGTTTCAACCTACTTTCCAAGATTTGTTAAGATGTGCACATTTTACCATCTGGAAACATCAGAGTTAAAATGTATTTTAAAGTTCTCTTCCTAAATACAGCTCATGAAGTGTACCTTCCTTAATTTCATATACTATATCAAATTAAACATGTTACTTAGATGCACTTTCTTTCTCACATACCTTGGTTTCTCAGACTCAACTAAGTCCCTAATCTTGTAAAAAACTGTTGTGGGAATTTCAGCTTTTAATATCCCCATAATAAAGTTGATACCTAAGATTTCAACAATACATTTACATAAACAAAGCTCCAGTTCTAAAAGTAGCACTTCAGCAGAACCTGACATAGGCATTTGAGAGTAACTTCTTAATCAAACCCTACTTTTTTATTTTCCAAAAATTGTTTATTGGGACATATAGTTACTCATTCAACCCTTGAAAGCAATACCAGTGGCACAATAAACAACAATTCAAATGTAATCCATGTGTTGGTAGTCAGTGGAACATACCTCACCGTCTCAAGACACAATCTACAAATCATATTCTTTACTTTTATTTGGTTTAGACATAGGTAGGAAAGTGCCCCTTTTTGACATATCAACAGACCAGGAGGAGGCATCGCTAGCGTCCACAAAAATATCCTCCACCTCACGACCTGCTCTGTCAAACACTCTCCTGGAATGAAACTCCTCCACTTCCAGATTCAGACCAACCTGAACACCACCCTCCCTGGCACCCTCATCTACAGACACAACACCACCACTACTACTGGACCTTGCCTTCCTTTTGTCAATTCCATAGCCGACTTCACCCCATGCCCTCACTTCAGTGGATTACGTCCTCCTCAGTGACCTCAGTATCCACCTGGACAACCTCAGCGACCAGAACACCTCATCCCTACTAGAGTACCTCACCACCCTCGGACTCAAACAACTGGTCAACTCCCCAACTCACTCAGCAGGACACATCCTTGGCCCCATCTTCTATTCCGGCAACATCTCCATCTCACACACCTCTGAACTACACTGGATCGACTGCCACTGCATCTGCTTTTCCTTCTTTTAAGAACACTGAACACCACCACACTCCCTGCCAACCCAGCAGAAACTAGAGCAAGATCTCCAAAGCCCAGCTCACCGAAGTCCTCTGCCACGCCCCACCACTGGACACCCTGGACGCCAACGCCCCAGCCCGTAACCTCCACAAATAGAACTCTGACTGTGCCGGCACTCTGGCCCCCCTCGGGAAAACCTCCACAAATCAACACCACAAGAAACCCAACTGGTTCTTCCCAGACCTCCAAGAATCCAAGCACACCTGCAGACTACTTGAGATAAAGTGGAGAAGCAGCAAGAACACAGCAGACCACGAAGTCTTCAAAACTGATGTCACTGCACACCACCTCCTTATCAGAACAACAGAAATAATTGGCCATTCAGGAACGCATAAACGCCAACAACAGCAAGGAATTCTTCACCGCGGTCAAATAATTCACCAAACCCAGCATGGACATCAGACATCCCTCCCTTTCAAGAGCTCTGCGACAACCTCACCACTTTCATCCACTGCAAGAACCCAGACATATATGATGGATTCACCACCCAAGACCCTCCCACGTCGTCTACTGCCACCGCACCCCAAAGACTCCACCCCCCTGCCAGCCCTACAACACTGAACCCCATCAGCTCGGAAGACACCCTGAAGATCATGAAATCATTCCACTTCGGGGCACCTTCTGACCCCTGCCCCCACCACATCTTCAACCAAGCCCGTGCCATTATCACCCTCGAACTGTGCTGCACAGTCAACTGCTCCAACAAGGCCGCCATCTTCCCAGAAGACTGAAAACACGCGGAGATCAAACCTATATTGAAGAAACCCTTTGCTGACCCAACAGACCTGAAAAACTACAGACCCATCTCTCTGCTTCCCTTCCCTGTCAAAGTAATTGAGAATGCCATCAACTTTCAGCTCACCCGATTCATCAAGACCAACAACATCATGGACCCCTCCCTATGGGCATTCAGGAGCAACCACAGTACCAAGGCCGCACTCCTCGCAGCCACAGATGACAACCGCATCCTCCTTGACCTTTGCAAAACATCAAACCTCATCCTCCTGGACCTCTTCACCGTCTTCAACACCATCTCCCTCAGCACTCTGCATCAGACTACATGATACCGGCATCTGTGGAAAGGCCCTTGAGTGGATAAGCTCCTTCATCACTGGCTGAACCCAGAGAGTGCGGCTTCCACCATTCACCTTGAAACCGACAGAGATTAACTGTGGTGTGCCCCAGGGCTCCTGCATGAACCCCACACTTTTCAATATCTACATGACTCTGCTCACTAACATCATCAGAGCTCATGTTCTCAATATCGTCTGCTACACCGACGACACCCAGCTGATTCTCTCCCTCACCGACGATCCAACAATGGCCAAGAACAACTGCCACAACAGAATGAAGGCAGTTGCTGCCTGGATGAAAGACAACTAGCTCAAGCTCAACTCCGACAAGACTGAGGTCCTCATCCTGGCCTCCAAACTCTGCCTGGGACAACTATGGATCCCCATAGAGGCAAGAACAGTCAACCAGGCACTTGTCAGCAGCAAAGTCGACTATGCCACACACTCTATGCCGGCATCCCCAAGAAACTCAAAACAACGCTCCAGAGAATCCACAGTGCAGCAGCCAGACTCATCCTGTACAATTCCCCGCCACAACCACATCACCCCACACCTGAGAGACCTCCACTGGCTACCAGTCAACAAAAGAATCACCTTCAAGCTCCTCACACACGCATCCATGCTCTACACATCGGACCCGCCTACCTCAACCACTGCCTCTCCTACAGTCCCACCAGACAGCTCCACTACGCCCAGCTGGCCCTCGCCTCCACCTCTATGATCTGCAAGAACTCTGCTGGAGGAAGATCCTTCTCCTACCTCATGGCGCAGACCTGGACCACGTTGCCTTTCCAGATAAGGTAACACCCCCCCCCATGCAGACTGCCATTGCAGGCTACGTGTCTTGGTGCAGCTAAAAGTGAAAACACACCATGGCACATAGCCTGTGTGCCATGCCCACTAACATTATGTGCAATATATGTAAGCCACCCCTACAGCAGGCCTTCTAGCTCTAAGGCAGGATGCATTATATTACATGTGTGGACTCATCTGCAAGAGCAGATATTCCCCTGCCAGGTCTTTGTTGATTCTTAAAGTGATCAGGGTAGCCCTTTTTAAGCACATGTGCTGGACACTTGTCAGAACGTGTTCTCCAGCTACGTGATGGCTTATCTGAAAATAGGGATGTTTGGTATCAAACATCTTGTATAAATGAACCCTCACTGATTCCAGTGATGGAATTATTAATACATGCACCGAGAAGGCACCTTTAATGGTGCCCCCTGAAAAACCTACAAGCTGCTGTTGTACTGGCTTACTATGCTTAGCCAGTCTGCAATCAACAGACATATTTCTGACCCCCAAAGATGAGAGCCTCTGCCCTTGGGTTGTCAGGAACAAATCCTCCGTTGGCAGGGGTATTAACACACCCCTACCAACTGGATGACCAGCAAATTTGCATTCCACGTCAGGGGGCTTCTAAGAGGTCACCGCCCTTAGTATGGAGATCTGGCTTCCCTCGGAGGAGAAGATGCCAACCTCTCTGCTTCATGGCCCATTTGGCACCTGGACAGACAGGAAAATTAGTAGTCAAAAAGGCGTGTCCACCCCTCGGGTCAGTTCCACTCCCTAATGTGAGCTGTCTGATGATGCTACACAATTTGAAAGTCTGGCATCTTGGTGATGGCAGAACTAGGAACTCTAGGACAGTTATGCCCACTACCCACAGAATGTGGTCACATAGTGGGCATAGAGACCCCAGTGGTAAGTAGCCTATTGGCTACTATCCTATACTTCCCTAACGCCCTCAAATTCCATTTTGGGGGAGAGGTGGGGGGAAGAAGCCCCTGGCACCAGGCACCAGAAAATCAGATCCTGCGGACCCAAAGAGAGACAAAATTGAGAACTGAAGACCAGTGACTAACTCAGTGCCAGCCCTGCTAGCATGCCTGCTGTCTTTGGCAAGTGTGCCGAAGGTGCCTTGTCCTGCAGCTGCTTGTGCCTCCAAAAGCATGAGAGGACTGCAAAGCCTTCACCCAAGAACCAGGAACTCCTGTGGAGCAGCGGAGCTGCTTCCCTGCATCTTGCAAGCACCCGAGGAGACACTCAGAACTCTGGACCACCAAAACCCGACATCACACCGCACCAATGCACCCATGCATCCTAACCAGAGCTGAAGTGGGCCAGCTGTGCCAGTGTGGATACCAGTCCCTCCAGAGATTTAAATCCATTCCGAGCTTCCCCACTGCGACCTTCAAGCCGACGCCTGCAACCTCTTTGCGATGGCCCCCTGAACCGCCTCTGGTGACAGGAACAAGATGGTCCACTGCACCTCTGCACCCGGCCACCCCGGACCAAGGAGAAGAGGACCGCTGGTGACCCTCTGTCCCCGAGCATCGCATGAACTAAGCCCACTTAGTGGTTCACCCGGACTGGTCTCTCAAACCCTTTCCGCTGCATCTTTCTAACCAAACCGATCCCCATTGACTTTAGTGCGGCACCCAACACTGAACTGCACTACTGCACACGCCACCCCAGTGCCGCCTGAGGTGACCTATTGGTGTAGCCTAGGACCCTGCCCCATACTTACTAAGTCTGGAAGATTGGTTTTGTACGTTTTTGTGGAGTACCTGTTTGCTGCATATATTTTCTCTCCCATAGAGGATCATTGCAGCTTCAGAAAATTCCACTAAGTGTCGACTTTTTCAACCTGTAATAATTTGTTTTGTAAAACGTACTTACCCAATAGTATTGATTCTGGGGGGGGGGGGGGGGGGGGGGGGGGGGTGTATATATATATGTTCGATATGCTGTGCATATATTGCCATCTAGTGTTGGGCTTGGAGTGTTACAAGTTGTTTTTCTTAGAAGAAGCTTTTTCGATTCACGAGATAGTGACTCCTCATCTTGGTGATAGTGCTCATGGGCATTGAGTCCTTTATTAGATTGTTTTCCTTCCGTCATCTGGTTCGGAGGTGCCCCCTCTGGCTCCGGTAGATTTCGCTTTGGTACTATCTGAACTTTTTCTACAACGTCAGTATCGTTTTCAAACACGTTTCTGACTACACTCGATCCAATTGTAGCGTCAGGATTGCTTAAACGCGCTTTCGGGCACCCACTCCCTTCTTGGGCCTACTGCGTCACAGGCTAATGGATCGGACTCCATTTTGATTCTGTCCTCGGTGCCACACCAAGTTCCCCTATACCGACCAGCATTCGGTGTGTAATTTCTGCCTCTCCCCGGACCACAAAAAAGAGACCTGCAAGGCATGTAAATCCTGCAGATCCAAGAAAACATTAAGGGATCTAAGAGCAAGATGGTTAGAGATATCATCGAAATCCACAGAACAAACGCCTGACATCTTAGGTGAGGAACAGACACAGACTGCAGTCTCCGTCCAAGACTCCGATTCAGACCGTGATTCAGATGAGGACAGCCAGATATTTCCTGCGGCACAGTACGTGAGTACACTGCCCCTTCCCATCAGAAACAAATTTTAAAAATCAAAGAAGGCCTTGGGTCAACCACCGCTTGCTGGCCATGGTTCGACCCAAAAACATGTCGTCGACCATCGAAAAAGGCCAAGACTCACTCCAATGAACAGACTGCCACACCTGTTTTTGCTTTGAGTTGAAAAATGGAGGCTTCCACTTTGGAACTGAGATGGCTATGCACCACATCGGAGCTAAAACATCCCCGCTCCTCTTTGGAGCTGAAAAATCAAAGCTCCTCCTCGGAGACGAAAAAACATTCACCTACTGAACAGACACTTTTTCAGCCCGTATAAAGCATGCTGCTACAAAGCTTTCGGAGCGTTCATTGGTGGGAAGCAAACCGGTTTCATCTTCAGAACAGGAAACAGATGAAACATACATTAGACCAATTCTTGAGGTCATGAATCAAAAGCAAAGGAGAATTCAAATCCAGAAAGATACAGGGAAGATTATTGCCTATCCTCTTCCTATAACAAAGTGGAAATTAGCATTTCAACAAGACTTGGAAACTGGCCCTTCACCAGTGAAGATTTGTAAACACAAGGAGAAGCCAAAGACTGTACAACAGCCTTCACCACCACAGCACTGCATGCCACGAACAGATGTACACTGGGGAAGTGACATTTTCCATATATATATATATATATATATATATATACACACACACACACACATACACCGCTTGTTATATTTTGTAAATTGGTGTGGAGCTCGTTATTGAGTCATGTCTCATTTATTGACTGTGTGTCTATGGGAAATGTCTAACACCCTGTTCTGATAATCCTAAGGATGTTCGACCATTAAGAGAGCACCTTGGGATTGTTAGAGCAAGCCTTTGCCCACTAGTAAGGGAACCCCTGGATTCTTTGCACCGTATACCTCATTTTGGTTCACTATATAAAGAGTCGGCTTCCTGCAACATATTAAGGCATTATGGGGGTCATTCCGACCCTGGCGGTAAAACCGTCCAGGGCCGTGAATGACGGAAAGCACCGCCAACAGGCTGGCGGTGCTTTCCTGCCCATTCTGATCGCGGCGGTAAAGCCGCGGTCAGAAAAGGGGATCCGGCGGTTTCCCGCCGGATTTCCCCTGGCTGGGCAAATCCTCCATGGCGGCGCGGGATTCCGACCCCCTTCCCGCCAGCCTGTTTCTGGCGGTTTTTACCGCCAGGAACAGGATGGCGGGAACGGGTGTCGTGGGGCCCCTGGGGGCCCCTGCACTGCCCATGCCACTGGCATGGGCTGTGCAGGGGGCCCCTAACAGGGCCCCAGCATGATTTTCACTGTCTGCACCCGTCGCACCCCTGCACCCCACCAACCATTCGGAGCCGGCTTCTGTGTTGCAGGGCCTTTCCCGCTGGGCCGGCGGGCGCTCCCTTGGCGGGCGCCCACCGGCCAGCGGGAAAGTCAGAATGGCCTCCGCGGTCTTCTGACCACGGAGCGGCCAAGTGGCGGTTTAAGTTTGGCGGGCGGCAACCGCCGCCCGCCAAACTTGGAATGACCCCCTATATGTATCCTGGAGTGGTATATACTCAAAGTGAGAACTTATGTAATTTCACCCATGGATTTTGTATCTGCAACATGGGTACTGTACAAGGCAGAATTAATATAATGGATGTAAATTTGGTTGTTTTCTAATGTGTGCAGCATCTTCCGATTTCTGCAAGACAGAAAAATAATCGCGAATAAGAGATTCCTTGGTTGGCCAAACGTTTTCCTTGTCCCTTCTTTCCCTCTAATTACTTCTGTTTTCTCTCTGAAATAAACCACAAGTTCAGAAAGATAATGTACTTTCTGCCTCATATATGTTCCAACACAGGATCCTTTTCTTACATGCAAAGTGTCATTCAAGAAATGTTGTTGGGAGAATTGCAATTACATTCTTTTACTTTAAAGAAAGAACCAAGAGGATTGTTTGAAGTGTGTCAGTTGCAATTTCTTCAGAGATGGCACTCTGATCTTGATAGTCTTTTTTTCTTTTTTGTATTAAGTGGACTTGATGTGTCTTCATCGCCGGAAAATGACAAACCAGTTAGTTCTTCTGCATCAGTAACCACAGAAGGAGGTGAATCGCTTGAATGTCCTGCTGTGACAAAACCAGACAGCACCCTGTCACCACCTGCACCAGCAGCTGGGCCTATGAAGGAAACACTGCAGAGTGCCTTGATAGCCCTGGACCAAGAAAAGTAAGGCATACATCAGTTATCGTACTCCATAGTCTGTATTCAGTCCGTAAACCAGTAACTAAGATAATTGCAAATTGCTGATTTTATTAGCAGAAATATAATTTTATCAAAGATTTAAAAAAAAAAAAAAACTTAACCTTACCTTAGGCCTTTTTTACATTATATTTGTAACACTTTATTTTTACCACCTGCTGCTAGGGTTTGGTGCTGTCCATGCTCACTGCCTTAGCCTGTGTCTTTTCCCACTGGGTTTTGGTTGTTTTTATGCTTGGAAGGAAAATAATTCTCACTGTTTCTAGAAGTTGCCCATCAGACTTTCCCTCAGATGTTCCTGCCACCCTTCAAAACCTTGCTGTCTGAACACTAAACATCTTACAGGCCTATGTCCATAGGTCCTGAGTTCCTCCGCTCTAATCACTCTACTCAAACTTTGACTTTTCTCCAGCCATTGAAATCCCATAGAGTGGCTGGCTTATTACTACATTGTTGACAAGATGGTTGTACCTCAGTATAGAATGGCAGCATCCCTGGTATATGACGGTGCCGCTCATGAAAGTGATTGTTCCAGTGCCTGGGATTCCCACTCTTAACAATTGATGGTAGTCCACAAACATCTTAAGAATTTCTCTGCCCTCTTAAAACAGTACACTGCCACATAAATGTCTCCTGGCCTGTTTGAAAACTATAAAGCCCTTCTTCACAGTGAAAATGTATATAATAGGTTATGTGCTTCTCCCTTGGCCCCTACCTTTGAACCTTGGCATGTGTTGTCCAGTTTGCCTTCCCTTTTGTTATTTTACATAGGTGTAAGAACTAAGAGGCATAATGAATAATTCATTTTCACAAATTTGGACATCTGTTGCGCTGGCTCACTATTCAGAAGTTTGCTGTAGCTCTCTTCCTTACTATTATCTTCATCTTTTTAACTATGGGCGAACTTCACCACAAACTGATGCTTACTATGATTATGCAACTCATAACAATGAGTGCCGAGTCAGAACCTCTGTTCAAGTACACTGCCTTCCCTGGCTTGTCGTGATTCACCAAAGTTTGTATAATTCTAGTTCAACTCCGTCATGGACAGTCACACTCGACAAGTCTGACTAGACCTTACTTACCTTATCACTGCAACTACATGGTTCTTGAGTGCCTCAATCTGAGAAGTCTCCGTTGGCCACAA
The DNA here is from genome assembly GCF_031143425.1 of Pleurodeles waltl. Lineage (NCBI taxonomy): Eukaryota > Metazoa > Chordata > Amphibia > Caudata > Salamandridae > Pleurodeles > Pleurodeles waltl. The sequence continues at coordinate 1,608,501,792 of NC_090445.1, forward strand.
TTTATACACAGATGGGTCTAGGGTCCCTAATCAATTAGTATGGTAAATTGCTTTAGGAATTTGTGCAACCTCAACTGACAATGCTTCAAATGTCAGAAGGTGCTCACGCTGCAAGGTCTAACGGATCTTTCATGCCAGACCTTTCCAAAGGCTCCACCCCACACAACTGTCTGTTCATATAGACTCCACCAATGGTTGACTCAAAAAATATTTAAAGTAATTTTTCTAAGGCCAGACACTTATCTGCTAACAATGGACAGCAGGGTTCTCTGAAATATCAGGTGAATAGATTAAAATAAATGATGCCATTAATCCTTGTTATGTGATTGCAATAGCCTTGATGTGATATCACTTGTAATGCCCCTATGATTGTGGTGAAATAAAGCCTGAAATGTGTGAGAGGAGGCACCTCCATTGCTCCTTTCCTGCAAATTACATTTTGGAAAGCACATCTGTTACCTAACCTGCTTTCAAGCTGATGTGGCTAGAGTACAAGGAGTACAAGGAATGAGCGTGAAATGTCTTATAAAGTGTGAAGAAGAGGTAGCCTGAAGCCAAAAGTAGTAGGCTGTTAAAGGCAACGGTTTAATTGAAAAGCCAGTTTTAAGGGCTGTGTGAAACGCAAGGTGGCTGCATGAGACTCTGAACAATGGTAGTCTGTTGAGTGTGCTTAGTATGTTCAGTTTACCCTTACTACTCAGTGATCATATCAACCTTAAAGACCTGTATAAGAGTTTGTCTGCTTTGCTTAGTAGGTCAAAAATCAGGTGAGGACAATTTAAAAAAAGAAAAGAAAAAAGAAAAAAAAGCTTTCTTGGTGCCTGTATCGTCAACAGTCGAGTTTATTTGCATTCTCTGAGTGTTATTGCTAGAACTGAGGTTTATTGACCATGGATCATAAGGTCAGAGTTTTGCTTCTTATTTGTCGACAGGCCCAAGAAGTTACGGTTCCACCCCAAGCAACTTTTCTTCTCTGCTAGGCTCGGGGAGTTGCAGAAGGTCTTAATTATGCTGGGTAAGTGAAAACGTTCAGTAAAGAAACCATAGTTTAGATGATTATGCGATTTGTGTCACTATGACAAATACCAGAACATGTGCTCTCCTTTCTGCACCATTTGGACCCGTGTTACTATTATAACTATTAATTAAAAGACTAGTAATGGTACTCAAGATGAATTACTATGTTTAATTTGCTTAAACATCTCTGCAGCATGTGCATCAAGTCTTGATAATCGACAATCTTGAAGCTGAATCTTCACTGCCAACTTTTTTTGCTGTTTCAAAATAACATCATACAGTAAATGCGAAAAAATAAACCTAAGTAAAAACACAAATATTTTTTTGTTTGAAAATAGTTTATGAAACTTAATTCATATAGCAGATTTAGGCAATATCCAGTTTGTTGAATACATATTATATGTTCATAGATTTATCATTGCCTTGTTTTTCTTACTGTGGTAGTGCGTTCAAATATTTGTCTCTTTTTGATTTAGACATTGTGTAGTTTACAGGAGGGAATACTTTTGTTCTTCTCTCACAGATTTTAGATTGTAAAAATGTTCAGAGTGTCTTTATTTTCACAAGGTTTTCCCATGGATGTGTTGCGTCGCAGTTTATGTTAAGTTTCTGGCTCAGGCTGTGGTATTAAAGTGAAATGCTGTGTTGGAGAACTGAACGCTGGCCTGTTGTATGGTTGCTCCTCAGTGCAGATGTAACTGCTATCAATACCACTTTCCATGCACTTACTGAATCGGATCCATCCATAATAAATAATTCAGCAGCATTCATAAACATATATTGTTGTTTCTGAAACGCTCTTCTACTTTGTCCTAATTGAAATTAGAATTAAACAAAATAGTCTAAACATGGACTTTAAACCTTTTTTAACCCCTTCGTTGCCAGGCCTTTTCCCCTCCTGTGCCAAGCCTTTTTTTGGCTATTTGGGGCAGTTCACGCTTAGGTCCCCATAACTTTCTGTTCACATAAGCTACCCACGGCAAATTTGCCTCCTTTTAAAAACAATGGGGAAAAAGGGCTCCAGAAGAAGGATTGTGTTTTTTCCCTGAAAATGGCACCAACAAAGAGTTTGGGTGGTAAAATCACCATCTTCCCAGCTTTCAGGAACAGGCATAGATGAATTAGAAAACCCCATACCGATGACGACTCATGGTTGCAGGAAATATAGCTGTTGCCATCAGGAGACTAGTAGACCAATAAGAAGCGAGTGACAGCTTCCTTATCAACCCCATCAAGCGAGTCAAAACCAAAAACCTTTTCATCTCCTCCTGCCTTGGGGAGGGGGGGGGGGGGGAAGCCCACAGAGGGTGCTCTAGCGCTCCCTCTAAGCTCAGTGCTGAGGACGTAATGGTTACGTCCTCGGCACATGAGCACTGTGCCGTTGGACGTAACCATTACGTCCACAGCACAGAAGGGGTTAACTCTTCTCTGTCATAGGCATCCTAGTTTTCTATTGTTAGTAATTTTAAGAGGATACAAAACACGAAAATATTTCTGTCTGTGTTTAGGATCCTGTAATGCAAGCAAGGTCATTTTATAGAATGGAAATGCCTTTCCAGTTTTTGTTTTGTCTAAACCAGTTGGAATCGCATTGTGAACATAACCTTTTTAATTCCCCTCAAAAAAGGAAAATTAATCAGAACATGGTACATACAGGAAAGGCAATCATAAGTGATATATTTGAGAAGTGTTACACTGTAACTGTAAGGCTGTAAGTATGCTTCTATTGTTCCACAGTGCAGAGCAGTTTATCACAACTGTTTGTTGTGAGTGCAATGCAGGAATAAGGATCTTAGTCATTCATTTACAGTTATGCTAATGATTAAATGGGGAAGCTGAAGGGTTGTTCATGAATTCAGATAAGTTACCAATGAGGAGAAATAGAAAGTATGAAACATTTCCTCATGACGTGGAATTATCTTTATATTAATAAATATTTCCTTATAATAGCACACTCTCCCACACCGAGATCAGTGTTAACCAGTAGACTAGAGAAAAGATGAGCAGCGTGAAGCCAGCTAATTGAATAAGTGGGACAGTTTTGGAGTTGGAATTAAACTTATAATGCTTACTGTGACAAATTGGGTTGCTGGTTTAATGGTGGTGTGAGCCCTAGTCAAGCAACAGCGAAAATCCCTTGCAGGAGGGTGAACTACAAAAAGTCACTGTGTTTAACTGTTAGACCTGTCAGCGCTTGGTGTGGTTTCCTCTGTATGTTCTGCTTCTGTCCCCTGTTTTTGATCCAATGCTAAATTTGGTTTTTGCTGGCTTTAGGACTCTGGACACCTTACCATTCCTGGTCAGTGCTGAGGTGCACGTGTTATCTGTCTACATTGGATTGATGACTGGTTTCCCCATGATTGGCATATTTAATTTACTAGTAAGTCCCTAGTTAGCTGCACTATGTGTGCCCAGGGCCTGTAAAACAAATGTTATCAGTGTGCTTGCTGCACTGATTGTGCCACCCACCTGCGTAGCTCTTTAAACATGCCTCAGAACTGCCACTGCAGTGTCTGTGTGTGCAGTTTTAAACTGCCAGTTCGACCTGGCAAGTGTACCCACTTGCCAGGCCCACACCTTCCCTTTTACTACATGTCTAAGGTAAGACCAAGGCAGCCCAATGGGCAAGGTGCTGTGACCTTAAAAAGTAGGCCATGTGTGTATTGGTGTGTTTTACATGTCCTGATAGTGAAATATTGCTACATTTGTTTTTCACTATTGCAAGGACTTTCCCATTGGGTAACATAGGGATTCCCTTGGAGTATCTTTTAAGTGTATCTTCCCATTGGAAGCAGATAGAGATCCGGTGTTTGGGGGTCTCCGAACTCACAATTTAAAAATACATCTTTTGGTGAAGTTGTTTTTTAAATTGTAGATTTGAAAATGCCACATGTGGAAAGTGGGCATTTTTTTTTTGCTTGACCATTCTATGTCTCTGCCTGACTGTGGAATACATGTCTGGGTCAGACTGACAGTTGGGCTGTTTGTGAATTCATTCTAGATAGTCACACAAAGGGAGCTGAGGTGTGTCCTGCATATCCTGATAAGTCTTCCTGGCCTAGAGTGGAGGGACTTGCACTTGAATAGGGCTGTGCCTTTCCTTACAGAATGCAGTCTCCAACCCCATAGAGTGTGTATGGCACCGGAACAGGGAGAGGGCAGGGTCTTCTGCTCTACAAAGACTTTCCTTTGAAGTTTGCCTACTTCAAAGGCAGAAATGAGTGTAAGTATTGAACTGCTGACCCCACAACTTTAAAAAAAACTCCTGGATTGAGGACATTCTGCCAGGGAGAAGAACTGGATGCTTGAGGACGGCTGGCCACTCTGCTTTGATATGCTGGCCTGCTGCTGCTCCTTCTGCCCTGGGAGTAAAAGGACTGGATGTTGCTTTTTACATCCTGCTTTCCAAGGTTCTCCAAGGCCTTGAGCTGTGCTTGCCTCTTGTTGAGAAGTCTCAGGGACTTTAAATACTTCATGTGCCAGTGCCTGGGCTCTTATGCTGAGAGTCCTGACTTGCTAAGTGGTGCCAATCCAGTCCCAGGGCCCTTAGAAGTGGAAGAAGGTAACCTGAATGAAAATCCATGCACCAGTGCCATCGTTAAAGTGGATCTGGATTTTCCACACATCATTCCTGGGTGTCAAATCTTCAACATAACCGCACGGACCAGAGGCTGCTTGTCCTGAAATCGGACTGAATCGTCTGCCTGCTGGGGGAAAGAATCGCGTATGGCCTCACTTACGAGTAAGGAATTGACGCATCGCTTGTCTTTTTGACACATCACCTCCCTTGCAGCTTTATTTTTGATGCTTACCAGATACTTTGTGCTAAATCAATGCAACCATTGACCTTTATGGATTAAAACTCTTAATTTTAAACAGTGATATCTTTACTTGTGTGTATTGGACTTTTGTCGTGTTGGTCTTGTCTGTTTTAGATAAATACTGTTTTTTTTCTAAATTGGCATGAAGTACTTTTGTGGTGTTTTCACTGTTACTGTGTGTGCATGTGCAAATAATTTACACATTACACATTGCCTATGGGATAAGCCTGACTGCTTGTGCAAGCTTCTAAGGGGTTCAGCAGCGGTTATCATAGGGGTGTGACTCCTTTACGCTGACTACAGTGAGGTTCCCTACTTGGATAGGGTACAAACGACTACCAACTAGAGACCCCATTTCTAACAACCTTAGGTAGCTTAGCACAAAAAGCAGTCAGGCTAAATTTAGAGGCAATGTGTTAAATATGTATGCAGTACACAAACAGCAACACAGTGAAAACACAACAGAATAAAAATCCCAGGCCCAGGAGTGGATGGAGACCTTTTGGGGGCTTGAGACTCACTCCGGCTTGGTCCAGGTGTGGGGTTCAAGATGGTGGGAGCCTGTTTTGTCCCTGTGGCTCTGAACAGAAGGCCAGCAAAACTAGCCCTTGTAGTCAGTCACTTCTGGAAGTCCTTGGTGCAGTTGAAGTTGCAGGGCTCCAAAGCGAGGGCTGGCCTCTGAAGGTTCAAGGCAGGCTCCAGACAGTAAAGCAGTCCTCCCAGGTACCGCAGCAGTGTGGCAGAGTGCACAGCAGGTCATGGCAGCAGGCTGTCCTCTCAGAGTCCTATGGCAGGTTCATTAGTGAACTGAAGAACAGGTCTGAGAGCCCTATTTTTATAACCTGGTGCCCTGCTCCTAGAAGTTAGGAGATGTTTCCAGAAGGGTGCTCTGAAGATGCAGTAATCCCTCTGGCTACACTGACAATATGCATATTGTGTGGCAGCAGAGCTCAGCCTATTCAGGTGTAAGTGAGGCTGTGCTTAGCTCCACCTCCATCAAGTCAGTTAATGGCCCATTCAGGCTCTGCTAATCCCACTATTGCGTGAATGTCTGGGGGTTAATTCACAAAGTCTCAACTGTCAGTTACACCCAGTCATATGACCTAAGACAGGCTACAGATACAGAGGGCTAAGGGAAGGAAAATACCAATTTTCTAAAAGTGGCATTTTCAAACTTGTAATGATAAACCCTCTTTAATGGTAAAGTCAGGTTTGTCATTACAGGTTCATAAACACCGAAAAGGACATATCTACCTCTGGTTTAGGAATTACAACTTTAATAAGCAATCCCCGTTTTTATCATACAGGAGGGGTAGGCCTTACAGTAGTGAAAAAACGAATGTGGGACTTATTATTATTATTTTTTTTTCTAGTAGGACATATGAAACTAAACATGGCTTGCCTTTTTAAATATACAGCATCCTGCCCTGTGGGATACCCAGGGTCTACCTTAGGGGTGAGTTATGTAATAAGAGTGGAGTTTAAGGTTTAGCAGGTGGTTTTACATGCCTTGTCAACATGGCAGTGGAACACTGCCTTCAGACTGCAGTGGCAGGCCTGGGGCCTGTTTTAAAGTGCTACGTAAGTGGGTGGCACAATACATACTGCAGGCCTACTGGTAGCATTTAATTTACAGGCCCTAGGTATATGGTATACCACTCTACATGGGACACTTTAGCACTGTTCAGCAGTGGTAAAGTGCACAGAGTCTTAAGGACAACACGCATAAATCCAGCAAAAAAGTAGGAGGAAGGCAAAACCTTTCGGGGTGACCCTGTACAGTGGGCCATTTCCAACACTTAACAAAACATTGAACTTTCTGCCATTTGGTTGCTTCGCAAATCTTACTGATGGGGACGTTCCTGCTTTACAACGAGTTCTATGTTTACCAGAAAGGGCTGATCTGTGTTTTTGATAACTAGCAGTGACCCAGTATACTATAAATCCAGTGAAGGATATACTTTTTGTTTAGAAAGCCTCATCTGCAAGGGGTTTATTATACCCTTACAATTACCATTTCGGTATTGATGTATTTGGTCTTTTCAGTGTACCAATTCAAGGCTCAAAGAGAAAAGTAGCCTAAGGAATATGTAAATCTGAAATGACCTTTGGAAGGTCAGACGGGTGAGTTCTCTATTAGCTATGATGCTCGATGAATGTGTTCTATCAGATAAGGCTTTATACAGTGGCTACTGAGGCAATCGCCTTTCTAAAAGGGACGCTGATGGTCGGACAAATGTGCAGGTCCATTAGGAGAACTCTTTAACTTATAAGGGTGGGGAAGGTCTTCTAGTTATTATAGTAATTTGTAAAGCGCAGCCCAGTCACTCCTAGGGGTACCTGGGCACTAAGGGTGCTGTGTCTACGTCAAAAATCCAGGAATTGAAATTCTTTCAGAAGTCCACCAGGGAGGGTGCAGGTCGGAGGTGGATGGGCAGGTTGTTCCAGGCTTTAGTGGCAGTGTAGGAGAAGGCATGGCTGTGCTGCGTCTGCGATGGATGAGGGAGGTGTGGGCTAGAGAGGAGTGCAGGTTTTTTGTGGTAGATGGAAGTTCAGTCACTTGTTAATGTAGGACAGTCCTTGATCATGTAGAGCTTTGTAGGCATGCATGAAGATCTTGAACTGGCATCTCTTCTGGATGGAGTGCCAGTGGAGGTTTGAATTGATGTGTGTCCACTTGAGGAGATCCAGAATGAGTCTGGCTGCATCGTTCTGTATGGCGCTGGGTGGAGATGCTAGGTTAAAGAGCGTTGCCGTATTTGAGGCGATTGGTGACGAAGACCTGGGTGACGATCTTTCTGGTGTTAATTGGGAGCCATCTGAAGATTCTGCAGAGCATGCGAAAAATGTGAAGGCAGGAGGAGTTGGCTGCATTGATTTGTTTCATGATCAGTTATTTGTCGAGGACGATAACTAGGATTCATGCATGGTCTGTTGGTGTCATTGTGGGTCCGAGTTCTGCAGTCCACCAGCTGTGGTTCCACACAGAGGTGGTTTTCCCTAAGATCTTTACTTCTGTCTCGTCGGAGTTGAGTTTGAAGCAGTTGCCTCTCATCCAATTGGCTACGTTGTTCAAGGCGTCGCGAAAGCTGGTTTTGGCATTGGAGGGGTCCTTGGTGAGCGAGAGGATTAGTTGAGTCTCTGCCTAGGAGATTATGTTGAGTCCGTGGGATCTGATGACGTCTGTGATATCATGTAGACATTGAACAGGGTGGGTGTAGGGAAATGCCTCCCTTGCCATGGTTACCCCCTAACTTATTTCCTTTTGTTGATGCAGTTATGATTGAAAGTGTGCTGGGACCCTGCTAACCAGACCCCAGCACCAGTGTTCTTTCCCTAAACTGTACCTTCGCTCCCACTATTGGCACAGCCCTGGCACACAGATAAGTCCCTTTTAACTGGTACCCCTGGTACCAAGGGCCCAGTGGCCAGGGATGGTCTCTAAGGGCTGCAGCATGTATTATGCCTGGAGACACCTCTCAGCACATGCACACTGCCTCACAGCTTGTGTGTGCTGGTGGGGAGAAAATGACATGGCGCTCCCCTCAGAGTGCCATGCCCTTAACCCACTGCCTGTGGTATAGGTAAGTCACCCCTCTAGCAGGCCTTACAGCCCTAAGGAAGGGTGCACTATACCACAGGTGAGGGAATAGTTGCATGAGCACTATGCCCCTACAGTGTCTAAGCAAAACCTTAGACATTGTAAGTGCAGGGTAGACATAAAGAGTATATGGTCTGGGAGTCTGTCAGATACGAACTCCACAGTTCCATAATGGCTACATTGAAATCTGGGAAGTTTGGTATCAAACCTCTCAGCACAATAGATGCACACTGATGCCAGTGTGGAATGTATTGAAAAATGCACAGAGAGGGCATCTTGGAGATGCCCTCTGTATGCCAGTCCATTTCCTAGTGTTAGGCTGACCAGTTCCTGCCAGCCTGCCACAACCAGACGGGTTTCTGGCCACATGGGGTGAGTGCCTTTGTCACTCTGTGGCCAGGAACAAAGCCTGCTTTGGGTGGAAGAACTGTAACACCTGGCGGTGAGCCTCAAAGGATCATGTCTGTTGTTGCAGCGCCCCAGGGCATCCCAGCTAGTGGAGATGCCCGGCCTGCTCCTCCTGACACAGCCCCCACTTTTGCAGCAAGTCCGGAGGAGATAATGAGGAAAACAAGGAGGAGTCACCTACCAGTCAGGACAGCCCGAAAGGTGCCCTGGGCTGAGGTGACCCCTGTCTTTAGAAATCCTCCATCTTAATTTTGTAAGATTCCCCCAATAGGACTAGGGATGTGCCTCCTCCCATCAGGGAGGAGGCACAAAGAGGGTGTAGCCACCCTCCAGGGCAGTAGCCATTGGCTACTGCCACCCCAGACCTAAACATACCCCTAAATGTAGTATTTAGGGGCGACTCTGAACCCAGGAAACCAGATTCCTCAACCTGAAACAAGGACTGCTGACCTGAAAGCCCAGCAGAGACGACAGAGACAACAACTGTCTTGGCCTCAGCCCTACCGGCCCGTCTCCAGACTCAAAGAACTTGCACAGCGACACACCCAGTGGGACCAGCAACCTGTGAGGACTCAGAGGACTGCCCTACACCTAAAGGACCAAGAACCTCCCGAGAACAGCGGCACTGTTCAGAAACAGCAACAAACTTGCAACAAAGAAGTAACTTTAAAGAGATTCTGTCTTTTGGCCAGAAGCGTGAGTCTTCACACTCTGCACCCAACGCCCCAGGCTTGAGTTCAGGACAACCAACACCGCAGAGAGGACTCCAACGACGTGGGTGGAAACCCTGAGTCGACCCCCTGCACCTCCACAGCGATGCCTGCAAAGAGGATCCAGAGGCTCCCCCTGACCGCGACTGCCTGGTAACAAAGGAACCCGACGCCTGGACCAAGCACTGCACCTGCAGCCCCCATGACTGAGAGGAACCACCTACCAGTGCAGGAGTGACCAGCAGGCAGCCCTCATCCTAGCCCATTCGGTGGCTGGCCCGAGAAGTCCCCCGTGCCCTGCTGGCATTGCCAGAGTGAACCCCAGGGTCCCTACATTGCTTTCTATAGCAAACCAGATGCCTACTTTGCACACTGCACCCTGCTGCCCCTGTGCCGCTGAGGGTGTGTTTTATGTGCTTGTGTGCGTCTCTGCCCTCCTCCCCTCCCCCCAAGTGCTGGTCTGCTCCCCGAGGACACAGGTGCTAACCTGCTAGCAGACTGGAACTGGAGCATCCCTGTTCTCCTTAGGCGCCTATGTGTTTTGGGCCCTCCTTTGACCTCTGCACCTGACCGGCCCTGTGTTGCTGGTGCTGTGGCTTTGGGGTTGCCTTGAAACCCCAACGGTGGGTGGCCTATGCCCAAGAGACTGACTGTGTAAGTGCTTTACTTACCTCCCCCAGGAACAGTTGATTTTTGCACTGTGTCCACTTTTAAAATAGCTATTTGTCATTTTAACCAAAACTGTGTGTACTACTGTTTCAAATCAAAGTTCTATACTTACCTGTGTGAAGTACCTTGCATTTTATGTACTTACCTCAAATTTGAATCTTGTGGTTCTAATAATAAATTCATTTTTCTGTATAGAAACCTTTTGGCCTGGAATAAGTCTTTGAGTGTGTGTTCCTCATTTATTGCCTGTGTGTATACAACAAATGCTTAACACTACCCTCTGATAAGCCTACTGCTCGACCACACTACTACAAAATAGAGCCGTTAGTATTATCTAATTTTGCCACTATCAACCTTCAAGGGGAACCCTTGTTCTCTGTGCACACTATCTTTCACTTTGGGATAGTATATACAGAGCCAACTTCCTACAATGGGGCATGAGGATTAATACTTTGTGTATTTCACTTATGATGTTCTTTGGTTCGGAGGTGAAGGAAGGTGTGCATCCTGTGAGGAAGGAGATGATCCACTTGACGGCATTTTGCTGTTTGCCAATGTTGTCGAGTTTGTTGATGAAGGTGTTGTGGGAGACTGTGTTGAATGCAGCAGATAGGCCAAGGGGGATCAGGGCCATGGTTTCTCTGCGGTTGAGTCTGTGGATATGATCAGCGTGGCCTAAGCGCTGTGGTTCGCATAGAATCCAGAGACAGACATCTCCACTAGCTGCAGTGCCCTGAGGCAGCAGAACAAAAGGCAAGAGCCTTTGAAGCCCACCGCCAACTGTTGCTGTTCCTGTAGGGGGTAGGTTGTCCCAAACCCCTGAGAGCACCAAGGTCAGAAACATGTCTGGTGGTGGCAGGTTGGTAAAGACCGGTCAGCCACACACTGAGATGGGTGAATTTCAGGGGGCATCTCTAAGATGCCCTTAGTGTGCATTTTTCAATAAATAAACTGGCATCATTGTGAGTTTATTGAGGTGAGAAGTTTGATACCAAGCCATCATGGAGCTGTGGAGTTTGTAATGACAAACCCCTAGTCCGTGTTCTCAATATGGCTACCCTGCACTTATAAGGTCTAAGAATGGACCTAGACACTGTAAAAGCACTGGAGGGGGGTGTCTACTTTACCTTTTTCTCTCCACCAACACACACAATCTGCAATAATAGTGTGCATGTTTCTGGTGAGGGGTCCATTAGGGTGGCACAATACATGCTACAGCCCGTAGGAACCCTCCCTAGACACAGGGCCCTTGGTACATTTTACAAGGGTCTTAAGTGTGTGACAGGCTTGTGCCAATTGTGGAGCAGTGGTACATTTTAGGGAAAGAGGACTGTGCTGGAATCCAGCTAACAAGGCCCCAGAACCTCTTAATCCAGGTAGCTTCAGGTATCAGGCAAAAAAGTGAGGGGTGGGGAATGAAGGTGAGGGCATAGGGGAGGAGGACACTTTCCTACAGTGGCAATCTTGTTGTGGATGTAATCTGAGAGGGACTTGCAGAGCTCTTGAGAGGGGTGGATGTTTGTGTGATTGGCCGCTCTTTCGATACAGGCTCTGATGGCTGCTTTCTTGGCTTCCTTGATGTGTAGGTGGTAGTTGCCGAGGGCTGCTTTGGGAGGGGTTCTCTTGGAGGGGTTCCTTGTGGTGCACCATCATTTCTCAAGTCTGTATCAGTTGCGCTTGGTGGTTCTGAGCTCTGGGGTTTAGCAGTTGGCTTCTTAAGTTTTGTAGGTTTTGGCTGGTTTCACCAGGGTGCCTCTGTCGGCTCATTGGGTGATCCATGTTGTAGGAAGTTGGCTCTGTATGTGCTATTTCAAAGTAAGGAATAGCATGCACAGAGTCCAAGGGTTCCCCTTAGAGGTAAGATAGTGGCAAAAAGAGATAATACTAATGCTCTATTTTGTGGTAGTGTGGTCGAGCAGTAGGCTTATCCAAGGAGTAGTGTTAAGCATTTGTTGTACATACACATAGACAATAAATGAGGTACACACACTCAGAGACAAATCCAGCCAATAGGTTTTTATATAGAAAAATATCTTTTCTTAGTTTATTTTAAGAACCACAGGTTCAAATTCTACATGTAATATCTCATTCGAAAGGTATTGCAGGTAAGTACTTTAGGAACTTCAAATCATCAAAATTGCATGTATACTTTTCAAGTTATTCACAAATAGCTGTTTTAAAAGTGGACACTTAGTGCAATTTTCACAGTTCCTAGGGGAGGTAAGTATTTGTTAGGTTAACCAGGTAAGTAAGACACTTACAGGGCTCAGTTCTTGGTCCAAGGTAGCCCACCGTTGGGGGTTCAGAGCAACCCCAAAGTCACCACACCAGCAGCTCAGGGCCGGTCAGGTGCAGAGTTCAAAGTGGTGCCCAAAACACATAGGCTAGAATGGAGAGAAGGGGGTGCCCCGGTTCCGGTCTGCTTGCAGGTAAGTACCCGCGTCTTCGGAGGGCAGACCAGGGGGGTTTTGTAGGGCACCGGGGGGGGACACAAGCCCACACAGAAATTTCACCCTCAGCGGCGCGGGGGCGGCCGGGTGCAGTGTAGAAACAAGCGTCGGGTTCGCAATGTTAGTCTATGAGAGATCTCGGGATCTCTTCAGCGCTGCAGGCAGGCAAGGGGGGGATTCCTCGGGGAAACCTCCACTTGGGCAAGGGAGAGGGACTCCTGGGGGTCACTTCTCCAGTGAAAGTCCGGTCCTTCAGGTCCTGGGGGCTGCGGGTGCAGGGTCTCTCCCAGGCGTCGGGACTTTAGGTTCAAAGAGTCGCGGTCAGGGGAAACCTCGGGATTCCCTCTGCAGGCGGCGCTGTGGGGGCTCAGGGGGGACAGGTTTTGGTACTCACAGTATCAGAGTAGTCCTGGGGTCCCTCCTGAGGTGTTGGATCGCCACCAGCCGAGTCGGGGTCGCCGGGTGCAGTGTTGCAAGTCTCACGCTTCTTGCGGGGAGCTTGCAGGGTTCTTTAAAGTTGCTGGAAACAAAGTTGCAGCTTTTCTTGGAGCAGGTCCGCTGTCCTCGGGAGTTTCTTGTCTTTTCGAAGCAGGGGCAGTCCTCAGAGGATGTCGAGGTCGCTGGTCCCTTTGGAAGGCGTCGCTGGAGCAGGATCTTTGGAAGGCAGGAGACAGGCCGGTGAGTTTCTGGAGCCAAGGCAGTTGTCGTCTTCTGGTCTTCCGCTGCAGGGGTTTTCAGCTGGGCAGTCCTTCTTCTTGTAGTTGCAGGAATCTAATTTTCTATGGTTCAGGGTAGCCCTTAAATACTAAATTTAAGGGCGTGTTAAGGTCTGGGGGGTGAGTAGCCAATGGCTACTAGCCCTGAGGGTGGGTACACCCTCTTTGTGCCTCCTCCCAAGGGGAGGGGGTCACAATCCTAACCCTATTGGGGGAATCCTCCATCTGCAAGATGGAGGATTTCTAAAAGTTAGTCACTTCAGCTCAGGACACCTTAGGGGCTGTCCTGACTGGCCAGTGACTCCTCCTTGTTTTTCTCATTATTTTCTCCGGCCTTGCCGCCAAAAGTGGGGCCTGGCCGGAGGGGGCGGGCAACTCCACTAGCTGGAGTGTCCTGCTGGGTTGGCACAAAGGAGGTGAGCCTTTGAGGCTCACCGCCAGGTGTGACAATTCCTGCCTGGGGGAGGTGTTAGCATCTCCACCCAGTGCAGGCTTTGTTACTGGCCTCAGAGTGACAAAGGCACTCTCCCCATGGGGCCAGCAACATGTCTCGGTTTGTGGCAGGCTGCTAAAACTAGTCAGCCTACACAGATAGTCGGTTAAGTTTCAGGGGGCACCTCTAAGGTGCCCTCTGGGGTGTATTTTACAATAAAATGTACACTGGCATCAGTGTGCATTTATTGTGCTGAGAAGTTTGATACCAAACTTCCCAGTTTTCAGTGTAGCCATTATGGTGCTGTGGAGTTCGTGTTTGACAGACTCCCAGACCATATACTCTTATGGCTACCCTGCACTTACAATGTCTAAGGTTTTGTTTAGACACTGTAGGGGTACCATGCTCATGCACTGGTACCCTCACCTATGGTATAGTGCACCCTGCCTTAGGGCTGTAAGGCCTGCTAGAGGGGTGTCTTACCTATACTGCATAGGCAGTGAGAGGCTGGCATGGCACCCTGAGGGGAGTGCCATGTCGACTTACTCGTTTTGTCCTCACTAGCACACACAAGCTGGCAAGCAGAGTGTCTGTGCTGAGTGAGAGGTCTCCAGGGTGGCATAAGACATGCTGCAGCCCTTAGAGACCTTCCTTGGCATCAGGGCCCTTGGTACTAGAAGTACCAGTTACAAGGGACTTATCTGGATGCCAGGGTCTGTCAATTGTGGATACAAAAGTACAGGTTAGGGAAAGAACACTGGTGCTGGGGCCTGGTTAGCAGGCCTCAGCACACTTTCAATTGTAAACATAGCATCAGCAAAGGCAAAAAGTCAGGGGGCAACTATGCCAAGGAGGCATTTCCTTACACAACCCCCCCCCAAACGAAAGAGGATGAGACTAACCTTTCCCAAGAGAGTCTTCATTTTCTAAGTGGAAGAACCTGGAAAGGCCATCTGCATTGGCATGGGCAGTCCCAGGTCTGTGTTCCACTATAAAGTCCATTCCCTGTAGGGAGATGGACCACCTCAACAGTTTAGGATTTTCACCTTTCATTTGCATCAGCCATTTGAGAGGTCTGTGGTCAGTTTGAACTAGGAAGTGAGTCCCAAAGAGGTATGGTCTCAGCTTCTTCAGGGACCAAACCACAGCAAAGGCCTCCCTCTCAATGGCACTCCAACGCTGCTCCCTGGGGAGTAACCTCCTGCTAATGAAAGCAACAGGCTGGTCAAGGCCATCATCATTTGTTTGGGACAAAACTGCCCCTATCCCATGTTCAGAGGCATCAGTCTGCACAATGAACTGCTTAGAATAATCTGGAGCTTTGAGAACTGGTGCTGAGCACATTGCTTGTTTCAGGGTGTCAAAAGCCTGTTGGCATTCCACAGTCCAGTTCACTTTCTTGGGCATTTTCTTGGAGGTGAGTTCAGTGAGGGCTGTCACAATGGATCCATATCCCTTCACAAACCTCCTGTAATACCCAGTCAAGCCAAGGAATGCCCTGACTTGAGTCTGGGTTTTTGGAGCTACCCAGTCCAGAATAGTCTGGATCTTGGGTTGGAGTGGCTGAACTTGGCCTCCACCTACAAGGTGGCCCAAGTAAACCACAGTTCCCTGCCCTATCTGGCATTTGGATGCCTTGATAGAGAGGCCTGCAGATTGCAGAGCCTTCAAAACCTTCTTCAGGTGGACCAGGTGATCCTGCCAGGTGGAGCTAAAGACAGCAATATCATCAAGATAAGCTGTGCTAAAGGACTCCAAGCCAGCAAGGACTTGATTCACCAACCTTTGGAAGGTGGCAGGGGCATTCTTTAAACCAAAGGGCATAACAGTAAACTGATAATGCCCATCAGGTGTGGAGAATGCTGTCTTTTCTTTTGCTCCAGGTGCCATTTTTATTTGCCAGTACCCTGCTGTCAAGTCAAAGGTACTTAGAAATTTGGCAGCACCTAATTTATCAATGAGCTCATCAGCTCTTGGAATTGGATGGGCATCTGTTTTGGTGACAGAATTGAGCCCTCTGTAGTCCACACAAAACCTCATCTCTTTCTTTCCATCTTTGGTGTGAGGTTTGGGGTCTAAGACCACTGGGCTAGCCCAGGGGCTGTCAGAGCGCTCAATTACTCCCAATTCCTGCATCTTGTGGACTTCCACCTTGATGCTTTCTTTAACATGGTCAGATTGTCTAAAGATTTTGTTCTTGACAGGCATGCTGTCTCCTGTGTCCACATCATGGGTACACAGGTGTGTCTGACCAGGGGTTAAGGAGAAGAGTTCAGGAAACTGTTGTAGGACTCTCCTACAATCAGCTTGCTGTTGGCCAGAGAGGGTGTCTGAGTAGATCACTCCATCTACTGTACCATCTTTTGGGTCTGATGACAGAAGATCAGGGAGAGGCTCACTCTCTGCCTCCTGATCCTCATCTGTTACCATCAACAGATTGACATCAGCCCTGTCGTGGAAGAGCTTAAGGCGGTTTACATGGATCACCCTCTTGGGGCTCCTGCTTGTGCCCAGGTCCACCAAGTAGGTGACCTGACTCTTCCTCTCTAGTACTGGGTAAGGGCCACTCCATTTGTCCTGGAGTGCCCTGGGAGCCACAGGCTCCAGAACCCAGACTTTCTGCCCTGGTTGGAACTCAACCAGTGCAGCCTTTTGGTCATACCAAAACTTCTGGAGCTGTTGGCTGGCCTCAAGGTTTTTGGTTGCCTTTTCCATGTACTCTGCCATTCTAGAGCGAAGGCCAAGTACATAGTCCACTATGTCCTGTTTAGGCTCATGGAGAGGTCTCTCCCAGCCTTCTTTGACAAGGGCAAGTGGTCCCCTTACAGGATGACCAAACAGAAGTTCAAAGGGTGAGAATCCTACTCCCTTCTGGGGCACCTCTCTGTAAGCGAAAAGCAGACATGGCAAGAGGACATCCCATCTCCTTTTGAGCTTTTCTGGGAGCCCCATGATCATGCCTTTTAATGTCTTGTTGAATCTCTCAACCAAGCCATTAGTTTGTGGATGGTATGGTGTAGTGAATTTATAAGTCACTCCACACTCATTCCACATGTGCTTTAGGTATGCTGACATGAAGTTGGTACCTCTGTCAGACACCACCTCCTTAGGGAAACCCACTCTGGTAAAGATACCAATGAGGGCCTTGGCTACTGCAGGGGCAGTAGTCGACCTAAGGGGAATAGCTTCAGGATACCTGGTAGCATGATCCACTACTACCAGGATATACATATTTCCTGAGGCTGTGGGAGGTTCTAGTGGACCAACTATGTCCACTCCCACTCTTTCAAAGGGAACCCCCACCACTGGAAGTGGAATGAGGGGGGCCTTTGGATGCCCACCTGTCTTACCACTGGCTTGACAGGTGGGGCAGGAGAGGCAAAACTCCTTAACCATGTTGGACATATTGGGCCAGTAGAAGTGGTTGACTAACCTCTCCCACGTCTTGGTTTGTCCCAAATGTCCAGCAAGGGGAATGTCATGGGCCAATGTTAGGATGAACTTCCTGAACAGCTGAGGCACTACCACTCTCCTAGTGGCACCAGGTTTGGGGTCTCTGGCCTCAGTGTACAGGAGTCCATCTTCCCAATAGACCCTATGCGTTCCATTTTTCTTGCCTTTGGACTCTTCAGCAGCTTGCTGCCTAAGGCCTTCAAGAGAGGGACAGGTTTCTTGTCCCTTACACAGCTCCTCCCTTGAGGGTCCCCCTGGGCCTAAGAGCTCAACCTGATAAGGTTCAAGCTCCAAAGGCTCAGTTCCCTCAGAGGGCAGAACTTCTTCCTGAGAAGAGAGGTTCCCTTTCTTTGGCTGTGTTGTAGTTGGTTTCCCAACTGACTTTCCTGTTCTCTTGGTAGGCTGGGCCATTCTTCCAGACTCCAGCTCTACTTGTTCACCCTGTGCCTTGCATTGTGCTCTTGTTTTCACACACACCAGTTCAGGGATACCCAGCATTGCTGCATGGGTTTTTAGTTCTACCTCAGCCCATGCTGAGGACTCCAGGTCATTTCCAAGCAGACAGTCCACTGGGATATTTGAGGAGACCACCACCTGTTTCAGGCCCTTGACCCCTCCCCATTCTAAAGTAACCATTGCCATGGGATGTACTTTTCTCTGATTGTCTGCGTTGGTGACTGTGTAAGTTTTTCCAGTCAGGTATTGGCCAGGGGAAACCAGTTTCTCTGTCACCATGGTGACACTGGCACCTGTATCCCTCAGGCCCTCTATTCTAGTCCCATTAATTAAGAGTTGCTGTCTGTATTTTTGCATGTTAGGTGGCCAGACAGCTAGTGTGGCTAAATCCACCCCACCCTCAGAAACTAGAGTAGCTTCAGTGTGGACCCTGATTTGCTCTGGGCACACTGTTGATCCCACTTGGAGACTAGCCATACCAGTGTTACCTGGATGGGAGTTTGGAGTGGAACCTTTCTTGGGACAGGCCTTGTCTCCAGTTTGGTGTCCATGCTGTTTACAGCTATGACACCAGGCCTTTTTGGGATCAAAGTTTTTACCCTTGTACCCATTGTTTTGTGAAGAGGCTCTGGGCCCACCCTCCTGTGCAGGTTTTTGGGGGCCTGTAGCAGACTCTTTACTATTTTTAGTTTTGGTTGTCTCATCACCCTTCCCCTGGGGAGTCTTTGTGACCCCTTTCTTTTGGTCACCCCCTGTTGAAGTCTTGGACACCCTTGTCTTGACCCAATGGTCCGCCTTCTTTCCCAATTCTTGGGGAGAAATTGGTCCTAGGTCTACCAGATGCTGATGCAGTTTATCATTGAAACAATTACTTAACAGGTGTTCTTTCACAAATAAATTGTACAGCCCATCATAATTACTTACACCACTGCCTTGAATCCAACCATCTAGTGTTTTCACTGAGTAGTCAACAAAGTCAACCCAGGTCTGGCTCGAGGATTTTTGAGCCCCCCTGAACCTAATCCTGTACTCCTCAGTGGAGAATCCAAAGCCCTCAATCAGGGTACCCTTCATGAGGTCATAAGATTCTGCATCTTTTCCAGAGAGTGTGAGGAGTCTATCCCTACACTTTCCAGTGAACATTTCCCAAAGGAGAGCACCCCAGTGAGATCTGTTCACTTTTCTGGTTACACAAGCCCTCTCAAAAGCTGTGAACCACTTGGTGATGTCATCACCATCTTCAAATTTTGTCACAATCCCTTTGGGGATTTTTAACATGTCAGGAGAATCTCTGACCCTATTTATATTGCTGCCACCATTGATGGGTCCTAGGCCCATCTCTTGTCTTTCCCTTTCTATGGCTAGGAGCTGTCTCTCTAAAGCCAATCTTTTGGCCATCCTGGCTAACAGGAGGTCATCTTCACTGAGAGCATCCTCAGTGATTTCAGAAATGTGGGACCCTCCTGTGAGGGACTCACTATTTCTGACTAACACAGTTGGAGACAGGACTTGAGGGGTCCTGTTCTCCCTATTTAGGACTGGAGGAGGGACATTGGCCTCCAAGTCACTAATTTCTTCCTCTGTGATGTCATCATCAGAGGGGTTGGCTTTTTCAAACTCTGCCAACAGCTCCTGGAGCTGAATTTTGGTAGGTCTGGAGCCAATGGTTATTTTTTTGATATTACAGAGAGACCTTAGCTCCCTCATCTTAAGATGGAGGTAAGGTGTGGTGTCGAGTTCCACCACCTGCATCTCTGTATCAGACATTATTCTGCTAAGAGTTGGAATACTTTTTAAAAAATCTAAAACTGTTTCTAGAATCTAATTTCAAACTTTTAACAAACTTTTAAACTCTAAAAGACAATGCTAAACAGGGACTTAACACACAAGGCCCTAGCAGGACTTTTAAGAATTTAGAAAAATTTCAAATTGCAAAAATGAATTTCTAATGACAATTTTGGAATTTGTCGTGTGATCAGGTATTGGCTGAGTAGTCCAGCAAATGCAAAGTCTTGTATCCCACCGCTGCCACCAATGTAGGAAGTTGGCTCTGTATGTGCTATTTCAAAGTAAGGAATAGCATGCACAGAGTCCAAGGGTTCCCCTTAGAGGTAAGATAGTGGCAAAAAGAGATAATACTAATGCTCTATTTTGTGGTAGTGTGGTCGAGCAGTAGGCTTATCCAAGGAGTAGTGTTAAGCATTTGTTGTACATACACATAGACAATAAATGAGGTACACACACTCAGAGACAAATCCAGCCAATAGGTTTTGTTATAGAAAAATATCTTTTCTTAGTTTATTTTAAGAACCACAGGTTCAAATTCTACATGTAATATCTCATTCGAAAGGTATTGCAGGTAAGTACTTTAGGAACTTCAAATCATCAAAATTGCATGTATACTTTTCAAGTTATTCACAAATAGCTGTTTTAAAAGTGGACACTTAGTGCAATTTTCACAGTTCCTAGGGGAGGTAAGTATTTGTTAGGTTAACCAGGTAAGTAAGACACTTACAGGGCTCAGTTCTTGGTCCAAGGTAGCCCACCGTTGGGGGTTCAGAGCAACCCCAAAGTCACCACACCAGCAGCTCAGGGCCGGTCAGGTGCAGAGTTCAAAGTGGTGCCCAAAACACACAGGCTAGAATGGAGAGAAGGGGGTGCCCCGGTTCCGGTCTGCTTGCAGGTAAGTACCCGCGTCTTCGGAGGGCAGACCAGGGGGGTTTTGTAGGGCACCGGGGGGGGACACAAGCCCACACAGAAATTTCACCCTCAGCGGCGCGGGGGCGGCCGGGTGCAGTGTAGAAACAAGCGTCGGGTTCGCAATGTTAGTCTATGAGAGATCTCGGGATCTCTTCAGCGCTGCAGGCAGGCAAGGGGGGGATTCCTCGGGGAAACCTCCACTTGGGCAAGGGAGAGGGACTCCTGGGGGTCACTTCTCCAGTGAAAGTCCGGTCCTTCAGGTCCTGGGGGCTGCGGGTGCAGGGTCTCTCCCAGGCGTCGGGACTTTAGGTTCAAAGAGTCGCGGTCAGGGGAAACCTCGGGATTCCCTCTGCAGGCGGCGCTGTGGGGGCTCAGGGGGGACAGGTTTTGGTACTCACAGTATCAGAGTAGTCCTGGGGTCCCTCCTGAGGTGTTGGATCGCCACCAGCCGAGTCGGGGTCGCCGGGTGCAGTGTTGCAAGTCTCACGCTTCTTGCGGGGAGCTTGCAGGGTTCTTTAAAGTTGCTGGAAACAAAGTTGCAGCTTTTCTTGGAGCAGGTCCGCTGTCCTCGGGAGTTTCTTGTCTTTTCGAAGCAGGGGCAGTCCTCAGAGGATGTCGAGGTCGCTGGTCCCTTTGGAAGGCGTCGCTGGAGCAGGATCTTTGGAAGGCAGGAGACAGGCCGGTGAGTTTCTGGAGCCAAGGCAGTTGTCGTCTTCTGGTCTTCCGCTGCAGGGGTTTTCAGCTGGGCAGTCCTTCTTCTTGTAGTTGCAGGAATCTAATTTTCTATGGTTCAGGGTAGCCCTTAAATACTAAATTTAAGGGCGTGTTTAGGTCTGGGGGGTGAGTAGCCAATGGCTACTAGCCCTGAGGGTGGGTACACCCTCTTTGTGCCTCCTCCCAAGGGGAGGGGGTCACAATCCTAACCCTATTGGGGGAATCCTCCATCTGCAAGATGGAGGATTTCTAAAAGTTAGAGTCACCTCAGCTCGGGACACCTTAGGGGCTGTCCTGACTGGCCAGTGACTCCTCCTTGTTTTTCTCATTATTTTCTCCGGCCTTGCCGCCAAAAGTGGGGCCTGGCCGGAGGGGGCGGGCAACTCCACTAGCTGGAGTGTCCTGCTGGGTTGGCACAAAGGAGGTGAGCCTTTGAGGCTCACCGCCAGGTGTGACAATTCCTGCCTGGGGGAGGTGTTAGCATCTCCACCCAGTGCAGGCTTTGTTACTGGCCTCAGAGTGACAAAGGCACTCTCCCCATGGGGCCAGCAACATGTCTCGGTTTGTGGCAGGCTGCTAAAACTAGTCAGCCTACACAGATAGTCGGTTAAGTTTCAGGGGGCACCTCTAAGGTGCCCTCTGGGGTGTATTTTACAATAAAATGTACACTGGCATCAGTGTGCATTTATTGTGCTGAGAAGTTTGATACCAAACTTCCCAGTTTTCAGTGTAGCCATTATGGTGCTGTGGAGTTCGTGTTTGACAGACTCCCAGACCATATACTCTTATGGCTACCCTGCACTTACAATGTCTAAGGTTTTGTTTAGACACTGTAGGGGTACCATGCTCATGCACTGGTACCCTCACCTATGGTATAGTGCACCCTGCCTTAGGGCTGTAAGGCCTGCTAGAGGGGTGTCTTACCTATACTGCATAGGCAGTGAGAGGCTGGCATGGCACCCTGAGGGGAGTGCCATGTCGACTTACTCGTTTTGTCCTCACTAGCACACACAAGCTGGCAAGCAGAGTGTCTGTGCTGAGTGAGAGGTCTCCAGGGTGGCATAAGACATGCTGCAGCCCTTAGAGACCTTCCTTGGCATCAGGGCCCTTGGTACTAGAAGTACCAGTTACAAGGGACTTATCTGGATGCCAGGGTCTGTCAATTGTGGATACAAAAGTACAGGTTAGGGAAAGAACACTGGTGCTGGGGCCTGGTTAGCAGGCCTCAGCACACTTTCAATTGTAAACATAGCATCAGCAAAGGCAAAAAGTCAGGGGGCAACCATGCCAAGGAGGCATTTCCTTACACATGTGGCGAAGTTCTGAACTGACCTGGTCAAGGTCTAATAAAGCTTCGGATTGGGTGGTGCCAAGGGGCTTGAGACCACTGTGTCTCAGTTGTCTTTACCCAGCTGCGGTGGGAGAAGCTATGGTGCTTGATGATGGTGTGTTGAGCATCTGAGATGTTGAAGTGCATGATGGTGTGGTCGGTCCAGGTGAGTTCTGTGATTTAGCTGAATTTGATTCTGTCACTGTAGTTGAAGAGGGGGTTGCGTGTGTTCGATGAGGAGTTGGGTGAGACCAATATTGTTCAAGTTCTCCAGGAGAGTGATTGAGTTGGTGTTGTTGGAGTAGTCAGTGTGGAAATTTAGGTCACAGAGTAGGATGTAGTGGTGGGATTCAATGTTTAGGGCGGGCAATGAGGTTGGACATAGTAACGCAAAAAGCTGTTGAGGGTTCCAGGGGGATGTATTTGAGGGTGCCTCTTAACATGGCTTTGGCCTCTGTGTGTAGTTGGAAGTTGAGGTGTCCCATGAGAGGTGTGGGGTCATCGTTGGGGGCGGTGCAACAAATGGCTTGCTTGAAGATGATGATGCCCCCGTTTGTTGTCTCGGTGGATCATCTTGTAGCTGTGGGGCATTGCGGTGCCAATGTTGAGGTTCGAGGAGGGGCTGAGCCATGTTTCGCGATGAAGGCAATGTCTGGATAGGGAGGTGATGGTGTCCAAGATTTCTGTGGCGTGTTTCGGATGGAACAGGCGTTAAGGAGGATGTATTGGATCAGTTTAGGGCGGTTTGAGGCCTTCTGAGCTGAAGCTGTGCGTGATCTGTGAGGATCAGTGGTCCTGTTTTGCAGGAGAAGGCGCAGTGGAGGCAGGCAAAGGGCTGATTGCAGGGATGGCGTGCAGCAGCTGTTGTTACGGGGCCCAGGGCCTGGAGCTCTTTGGCGGTGTAGCGGCGGATACTGGGAGAGCCAGGGGTCCTGGCTCTCGGCACGGTCCAGCTGTGGGTGAGCACAGATAAGCTTGTCTTTGATACACCATCAGCATGCCCACTGCACGCTCCCACTGTTGGGCCGTGCAGTGCCCTTCATACATAGTCCTAGGAGGTGGGAGGGACCAGCATAGAGGTGGGAGATGGAAGCAGCAGAAATTTCAGGAGAATCTGCGTAGGCAGGTGAGGTCCTCACAGCGGGAATCGAACCGGAGGCTCAGGGAGATGCAGCCTCAGTCACTAACTCATTAAGCCAGGGCTGATGAAGGCAACAGCTGGGGAGCAGCGATCAAGACCATGGAGGTCAAGGGCCCAAGCAGCAGCCTCTCTAAATAGTCCTGGGAGGTGCAGGCAGGGAGACAGGATTGCGGGAGTAGAAAGCAGCAGAAATGGCAGGAGAATCTGCATCTGATACCACCATAACAACAAAGGCAGTCAATAAAAACAAATAGAAAATGAATTAAGGCAAAAGTGAGGCAAAAGCATACCACAAGTAACACAGAAGGACAAGGCAAAGCAAACCAGTACACATAGCTAATATTATGGGCAGGCAAGATCACTACAGCGGGGATCGAACCAGGGGCACAGGTAACGGCGAAGCAGTCACAATCTCAGGGAGCCAGTGGTCATGTAGTTAGCTGCGGGGAAGCAGCTATCAAGACCACTGTGGCCTTCTAAAAAGTACGTAATAGCCATGGTATTAAAAAAAGTATGCTTGAGAAGGGCACTTCCTATATGTTAGCACTGATAATTGTGCCATCACAGAAGCATATTGTTGGGTAAAGTTTTTCAGATTAGCATTGTAATGCATATCTTTCCGGCACATCCGCTTCTCTTGGCTTCTGATACAGACTCTCTTCCACCTGAAGCTATACAAGACTATAGTAGCCGGATGTTTAGCCTTTCTTAAGGTCTCTAAACATTTTAAGAAGCTGAAGATGTCAGGTATGAAATTAATATCGCTGGTGGCGCATGCTTGGTGACAAAAGCGTCTGAAATGTGAAATCGACATGCACTTTGTGTAGCCAGTCTATCAAAATTGAATTCCCTGTGAACCTAGAGTAAAGGTATTGACATTCTGTGTTGCTTTAAGTAGTCACGAGATCTAACTGTGGTATTTTAGCTTGTTGAGGTTTTCAGAACTGAGAGGTTTGGAGCCAGTGACCAGTCAGCTGAATATTATGCAAAATAATCTTGGATGTGTGTTTGTTAACATAATGCTAGTTTGCAGTGGGTTTTGTTTGTATTTATGTGGAAGATAGTGGCTAGTTTGCAGTGGGTTTTGTTTGTATTAATGTGGAAGATAGTGATATATTCATTTATTTTCACCCCTTCAACATGGTTTTCTGATGATTGAAACAGTAGCCTTGAATCTAAAGAAGATAAACTTGAATGTGATTCTCTAACAATTGTACCTGGCAATACCACCTTTCCTATTATCAGAACATGTTAAGAAACAGTTCTAGACCTTCTCAAGTAGGATTAGTCTAACCTCTTCCAAGTGATCAATTGTCTTGTGTATTTCCATCCATATTAAATCATGTTAGTTTCAAGTTATATAACTTCTCCTCTTTCCTGAACAGAGCATGAGGTTTTGCCCATCATGTAGGTGGTTAAATTATCTGCTCCTAAGAAGTATATCTGATGGAGACTTCTAGCTTCAGATTCCTTACATTTGAATTCCCTAGCGTCTGCTTCGAATCCGGGATCTTTTTGCTGAGCAATACCCTGTGCGGACTATTGGGTGGCGTCATTTGAATGCACATGTGTCGTCCGGCTCCACGTGGCTTTGTCAGCGTCGTTGGAGCGGTCTGTGACATCACGGTCACCTATAAAGGCACCACCCCGGCTTGCGTACATCCGTTCTTTTCCATCTGCACCTGTTAATCGTAGGTCCTGGATCAGATACCCTTTGCCTTTTTTTGGCAAGCCTTTTTTGACCGTTTTGTTGGAGATTTTGTGTGTCTGTGCGAGGAATCTCTTCTGGAAAGACTGGTTTAAGCCGCGTGGTGCTTGCCATCGCGCTATGTCTGTGACGGACCCCCACCAGGTATGTCTCTGGTGCCTTCGACAGGGACCATGGCTCGAAGTCATGCTCCGACTGCTGGGCAATGGTCTCAAAGGCTTTGAGAGAGCAGTCTCTAAAGCTCATGGCGGCCTGGCAGTCGACTTTGGTCGACGCAACTCTTTGGAGGTCACGGTCCCGCTCAAAGAGGAGGTAACGGGACCGCTCCAGGAGCCCAAGTCCTCTTCGTCCCACTAGAGGTCCTTGGTGCACTCGAAGTCTTGGCTTCACAATGGCCGTCGAGACATCATGGGAACATTCTGAGCACAGCTCTTTGGAGCCGATGCCAGGGCCGACTTTGCGTCTCCCCCCTTATCCGGGAGCCAGAGCGACCCCTACTCTAAAGAGTTTTACAAAGCCATGTGCCTTGTTTTTGAGAGGGCTGCCCCCGCGTGTGTCCTTGGACCTCACGGGGACAGCAGATTCCCCATCGGGTTCGCTGGCGGCTTCAGCACCCCTGGGCACCCCAGAATCCGATATCTGATCTGGACCACACAGTCGGCCTCCTCTGGCACCGGAACGACATTGCACGACACCGATTCAGACTTCGACAATGCCGACTCGGTGCAGATCAGTGCCCGAGGCTTATTTTGATCTACCAGGCACAGATGAGGAATGTGAGGGGTCTGAGAACCCTTTAGAATATGGATTAGAGGAGCAGGACTGGTATGAGAATTGAGGTGAAGCCAGCGTACTGGATACTTCTCCAGATACTAGTTTGCTCTCACCCCCTTCTGTGGCTATGGAGGAGGGAGCATCATACACCATGGTGGTGCATAGAGCGGCTGAGGTCTTGGACCTAGGGTTGCCTACGGTGCCGGTCAGGACCAACATCCTGACATGGGTGCTACATCGGAGGTGCTGTTACCCTTTAATGAAGCCCTTACTGATGTCCTGCTGGGGACATGGTCCTAACCCAGCATAGGGGCTCCTGTAAATAGGACAATTGGCAGCTGCCATCAACCAGCTCCTACCAACCCTAGTTTCCTCACCCAACACTCCACCCTAGAGAGCTTGGTGGTCCAAACCTCCGCTTCCTGGGTTGCCTTCCCTTCCGCTCCCCCGGATAGGGAATCCAAGAGGCTGAACCAACTTGGGAAGAAGATGTTTTCTTCCCCCAGCCTGGCGTTAAGGTCTGTAAACACCTCATGCCTATTGGCCTGTTTTTCCCACACTTGATATGAGAGATACAGCCAAGTTTACCATTCTGTGTGGTTTGGACATAACCTACTTACTGGGCAGGGTGATTTCCTCGATGTGGCCCTTCATCACCACGCCTGGCTACGTACCACTGGCTTTTCGGGGGATGCCCAGACAAATCTGATGGACATGCCCTTCGATGGCTCACGCCTTTTTGGAGAGAAGGCAGACTCAGCAGTTGACTGGTTCAAGGACTCTCGAGCCACAGCCAGATTCTTCGACCTCAGCACCCGCTCGCCAGCAGTCTGCCTATCGCCCCTTTTGGTGGCTCAGGAGGGGCGGGGTACTACACCAGCTACAGGGTCA
Organism: Pleurodeles waltl; assembly: GCF_031143425.1. Classification (NCBI taxonomy): domain Eukaryota; kingdom Metazoa; phylum Chordata; class Amphibia; order Caudata; family Salamandridae; genus Pleurodeles; species Pleurodeles waltl. The sequence continues at coordinate 1,608,528,784 of NC_090445.1, forward strand.
TCCACCGTCCTCCAGCTTCACCGCATCCAGTGTGAGTACAAGGTAGTGGTACCTTCAAACCCAGAGGGTCTAGCCAGAGGTCGGCCACTACCCAGCCCCCCTCTTCCACAACACCCAAGCCCTCGTAGTATGGTTTTGCAAGACCATGCTCATCCAGTCGGAGGGAGGATTTTATTTGATCTCCCTCACAGGCAGTCCATAACATCAGACAAATGGGTTTTCCAGATAATACAGAAGGGCTATTCCCTCCCTTTCCATTCTTTCCCTCCCTCTATCCCTCCATTGAAAGAACAGCTGATGGAGGATCATTTGATCTTGCTCCATAGGGAAGGTACAGCTGTCTTGGCCAAGGGAGCCAAAGAAAGGGGCCTGATGTCAGAAGTAGGCAGTGGTTGTTATTCCAGCTACTTTCTGATTCCAAAGAAGAACAAGGGTCTTCACCCTATCTTGCATTTAAGGGACATCACTCTTTTACTCAAAAAGGAGAAATTCAAGATGTTCACTCTTGCTCAAGTCTTGTCCGCCCTAGACCATGGATACTGGATGATAGTGTTGGATTTGCAGGATGCACATTCACCCCCCCCCAACCTGCCCTCCCAAAGGCGTTACTGTCGGTTCAAGGTGGCCCACGAGCACTTTCAGTTTACAGTGCTACCCTTCGGTCTCCTCAGTAGCACTTGGCTGTTCATCAAGGTGATGGCGGTGGTAGCAGCTCATTTGTGCAGGTTAGGGATTTCAGTCTTCCCCTACCTCGACAACTGACTGTTGAAGGCTCCTACGCCCCAGGCTCTCGTCACCCACCTTGGACCTCCTGCATTCGTGGGGGCTCACTATAAACGTGCCCAAGTCACACCTGACTCCCTCTCAGAAGCTCCCTTTCGGAGCTGTTCTGGACATAGTGGGGTTTTGGGGTCTCCCGAGCAGCGAGTCCAGGATATTCAGGTTATGATAGCGATGTTTCGGGCTCTATCCTGGACTTCGGTGAAACAGACTCTTAGGCTTTTGGGACTCGTGGCTTCCTGCATCTTGTTAGTCAAAAATGCCAGATGGCATATGAGGGCTTTGCAGTGGGACCCGCAGTTCCAGTGGGTGCAGCATCAGAGAAATCTTACTGACGTGGTTCAGATCTCGGAGGGAACTGCAAAGGACCTGCAGACTGGGTCAGAGCCAGACTCCTCTCCCTTCCCCGCCAGATCTCACAGTATTGACAGATGTGTCACATCTGGGATGGGGCGGCCATCTGGGAGAGGCGGAGATCAGAGGCGGAATCTGGACTCCATATCAATTTGCTGGAGCTGTGGGAAATCTGACTGGTATTGAAAGCATTTCGTCCTATGGTGAAAGGGAAGATTATGCAGGTGTTCCTGGACAACACCACCGCCATGTGGTACTGCAACAAGTAGGACGGTGTGGGGTCGTGGACCCTTTGTCAAGAGGCGCTGTATCTCTGGACATGGCTGGAACAGCTGGGCATAACCCTGGTGATTCAGCACCTAGCAGGTTCTCTGAATGTCAGGGTGGACGAACTCGGCCTTCAATGGCTACCAGATCATGAATGGTACCTCCTTCTGAAGGTGGCGCAAAGACTCTTTCAGCAGTGGGGAGAGTATTGGTTAGATCTGTTCGCCTCCGCAGAGAACGCGCAATGTCAGCAGTATTGCGTGTTGGCGTTTCCAAGGCGGCAATCACTCGGGGATACTTTTTGTCACAAGTGGGGTTCAGGCCGCCTGTGTGCTTTTCCACCCATACCACTCCTGCCCAGCGTTCTCAAAAAGATCAAGAACAACCGGTCCCAAGTCGTCCTAGGCACTGAGTACTGATTGGGCACTGAGAGTTTGGTATCCCGAGCTTCTCAAAATGAGCATCCCCTTCGGCAATTAGGCTGCCCCTTCGGGAGGATCTTCTGTTGCAGCAGCAGGGGAGGGTTCTCCACCCGAACCTGTCAACTGCGCCTTCATGCGTGGAGATTGAGCAGCGGCAGTTGATGGCTTTTGACCTTCTTCCCGAAGTTTGTAAAGTTATTTTGGCAGCCAGGCTAAAACTATTAAAACGTTATACGCCTGCCTTTGGAAATGCTTTGTATATTATTGTACAGAAAGGTCTGTTGATCCTTTTTCTGCTTCTCTTTGTGATATTCTTCTCTTCATTCTTTCCCTTTCCCAGCAGGGTTCTGCCTCTCTCAAGGGCTAGCTTTCTGCCTTATCGGCATTTCTTTGGCTGGCTGATCAGCCTTCTCTGTTTAAATCCCCCATTGTACATAGATTCCTCAAAGGGCTTGTACATATGTTTCGCCATATGCCCTTTGTTATGCCCCACTGGGACGTAAGTCTGGTTCTCACATTTCTGATGTGCGCTCCCTTCGAGCCTTTGCACAACTGTCCCCTCCGGCTGCTCACCATCAAGACAGCCTTCTTAGTGGCAATTACATCTGCCAGGAGGGTGAGTGACATGCAAGCTGTCATCAAACCCACTGTATCTCACTATCTATACAGACAAGGTGGTTCTCAGAACTCGTGTCTCTTTCCTTGCCAAGATGGTGACCTGGTCAGAACATCACCCTGCCCACCTTTTTTTCTCCACCGCATCCCTCTAAGGAAGAGGAGCGACTCTTCCAACTGGACCCAAAAAGACCTTTGTCGTTCTAACATGACCGCACAAAAGAGTTCCAGGTGGATGACCAACTCTTTGTAGGGTACGTTGGAGTAAAGAAGGGTCGGGTAGTGCAGAAGCGAACCATTTCGCGCTGGGTCGCTCTCTGCATCAAGATCTGCTACACATCGGCCAAGAAGCAGCCTCCTGAGGGCTCATTCTTTCAGGAGCAGAGCTGCTACCACTGCGTTTCCTCGAGGCGTTCCAGTCCTGGAGATTTGTCAGGCAGAAATGTGGGCATCTTTGCTCACATTTTCAAAGCATTACTGCCTGGACAGTCAGGTACGAAGAGATGGATTCATTCCTACAGGACTTCTTAGTGTATGTTGAAATATCCACAGCCCACCACCAGGAGGTTATGGTTTGGGTATGTATTCAAAGGTAAGGAATCCACAGCTAGAAGTCTCTATCAGCTGAACAAGTTACTTACCATCAATAACGCGTTATCTGGTATAGACTCTATCTAGCTGCAGAATCCTTACACCCACCCTTTCCTCCCCACTCTGCGAATATGTCTAGTAGTCTTATGGTTTATCCCTTTCACAGCCCTAGTTTTGCACAGACAAAATGTTAGTTCTATCCGTGACTGCGCTTCTGGCGTGGAAGTGTTGTGGATAAAAGAACAGATGTACGCGCGCCGGGATGGTGCCTTTATAGGTGACCGTGACATCGCAGACTGCTCTAACGATGCTGATGAAGCCACACGGAGCCAGACGAGACACGCGGAACTGAACGACGCCACCTTATGGCGCGCGCATGGTATTGCTCAGCAAAATGATTCCGGATTCGAAGCCTACGTCAGGTTTTTCAAAGGTAACAAATCTGCAGCTAGATAGTCTCTCTACCAGATAATGCGTTACATTAACAAGAGGTATTGTGCTTCTTTCTTGGTTGTAGTAGCAAACATTTGCATTTCACAAAAATTTAAAGTGAGAATTAGTAAAAGTCCTTCTAGACAAGACATTGGGGAGCAGTGGCAGCTTGACAGACTGCAGATCATAAGGTGGCATATGATGTTTTGGGCTACCCTAAAAGAATCAATATACTTTAACTTAAAACAAGATGGAATGGAGAGCTGAGTTGGGTTTGGACACTTTTCTTTGTATTTGTGCACAATTACAACTCTGGCCAAAAGTGCTTTAGCACTCTGAATACCTTGGATATTTCTGGAGAGATGGATTCCTTCTTTTTTTCCACTCTGCTACCCTCCGAGTACACATAGGAGGGACATTAACATACTGTTTAGTTTTTAGGAGAATAGAGAAGACGGAGGTAGCCGCTTGTAACATCGAGTTCGATGGCATCTGTCGCTGTAGATACGCATGTTCTGCAATAGCTCGCCATCTGGTGTTGGGCCGGAGTGTTACAAGTTGTTTTTCTTCGAAGAAGTCTTTCGAGTCACGGGACCGAGTGACTCCTCCTTTTGTCTCCATTGCGCATGGGCGTCGACTCCATCTTCGATTGTTTTTTTTCCGCCATCGGGTTCGGACGTGTTCCTGTCGCTCCGAGTTTCGGAACGGAAAGATAGCTAATTTCGGAAGATTTTCGTCGGTATTGTTGCGTTCGGGTTCGGCGTACTTAGGTTCCACACCGCATCGAAGATCGAAGAGCTCCGGTGCCCTTCGGGGTAGTTTTTCGATCCCCCGTCGGGGCCTGGTCGGCCCGACCGCGTGCTGAAGAACGCCGATGGAACGGACCCCGTTCCGTTTCTGCCCCAAATGCCACAATAAATACCCCTACACAGACCAACACTTGGTCTGCAACCTGTGCCTGTCACCTGAGCACAGCGAAAACACCTGCGAGGCCTGTCGTGCGTTCCGGTCCCGAAAAACACTCCGAGACCGTCGAGCCAGAAGACTTCAGATGGCGTCCGCACCGACAGCCCAACGGGAGTTCGAGGAACAGGAAGAGGAAGGTACCTTTTCGATCCAAGACTCAGACTCCGAAGGATTCGACGATACACAAACCGTGAGTAAGACGTCGAAAATCACACAGAGAAACATTTACAAGGCCCAGGGGACGCCACTGCCATCCGGCCATGGCTCCACCCATAAATTCGGTGACCGACCGTCGGCACCGAAAAAGGCCCAAGCAGTGCCGAGATCGTCCGACTCCGGTCGAGACACCGGCACGCAGCCTTCTCGGGACCGAGAAAGTGCTGGAGACAAGCCTCGACACCGAGATGCCGGTGTCGACACGGCTCGACGCCGAGACAGCGGCACCGAAACAGATCGACGCCGAGAAGTTTCGGCCCCGAAAAAGAAAAAAGTCACCTCGGAGCCGAAAAAACACGCAGACAGGGTTTCGATGCCGAAACAAACTGCAAGCGACCCAGCTTCAGGCTCATATACAGAAGAGCACTCGCAAATGCAGAAGCATAGGTTTGAGGAAGAGCTACAAACAACTGATGTGGACCATACGCAAAAGCGTATCTTCATACAGCAGGGGACAGGAAAAATAAGCACCCTTCCCCCCATTAGGAGAAAGAGAAGGTTGGAGTTCCAGACTGAACAGACACCACAACCAAAAGTGGTGAAAAGAGTTACCCCACCACCCTCTCCTCCGCCCGTGATTAACGTCTCACCAGCACAAACTCCATCACACTCCCCAGCTCACACCACCATGAGCCAGGGTGACCAAGATCAGGACGCATGGGACCTATACGACGCCCCAGTGTCAGATAACAGTCCGAGGCATACCCTACGAAGCCATCTCCACCAGAGGACAGCACCGCGTATTCTCAGGTGGTGGCTAGAGCAGCACAATTTCACAACGTGAGCCTCCACTCAGAACAAGTCGAGGATGATTTTTTATTCAACACACTCTCCACCACCCACAGCTCATACCAAAGCCTGCCTATGCTCCCTGGTATGCTCCGGCACGCAAAAGACATCTTTAAGGAGCCGGTCAAAAGTAGGGCCATCACACCAAGGGTGGAAAAAAAGTATAAGGCGCCTCCTACAGACCCGGTTTTCATCACTACACAGCTGCCACCAGACTCTGTCGTTGTAGGAGCAGCTAGGAAAAGGGCCAACTCTCACACATCTGGAGATGCACCACCCCCAGATAAAGAAAGCCGCAAGTTCGATGCAGCTGGTAAAAGAGTCGCAGCACAAGCTGCAAACCAGTGGCGCATCGCGAACTCCCAGGCACTACTTGCGCGCTATGACAGAGCCCACTGGGACGAGATGCAACATCTCATTGACCATCTGCCCAAGGACTTACAAAATAGGGCAAAACAAGTGGTTGAGGAGGGACAGGCCATTTCCAACAACCAGATCCGCTCCTCCATGGACGCTGCAGATACAGCTGCACGGACAATTAATACATCTGTAACTATCAGAAGGCATGCATGGCTCCGAACGTCTGGATTTAAACCAGAGATTCAACAAGCAGTTCTCAATATGCCCTTTAATGAAAAAGAACTGTTCGGTCCAGAAGTGGACACAGCGATTGAGAAACTCAAAAAAGATACGGACACTGCCAAAGCCATGGGCGCACTCTATTCCCCGCAGAGCAGAGGGAATTACAGCACATTCCGTAAAACGCCCTTTCGAGGGGGGTTTCGGGGTCAAAGCACGCAAGCCAGCACCTCACAAGCCACACCGTCCAGTTACCAGGGACAGTATAGAGGAGGTTTTCGGGGACAATATAGAGGAGGGCAATTCCCTAGAAATAGAGGAAGATTTCAAAGCCCCAAAACCCCTGCTACTAAACAGTGACTCACATGTCACTCACCCCCTCCACACAACACCAGTGGGGGGAAGAATAGGTCATTATTACAAAGCATGGGAGGAAATCACTACAGACACTTGGGTTCTAGCAATTATCCAACATGGTTATTGCATAGAATTTCTACAATTCCCTCCGAACATACCACCAAAAGCACAAAATTTAACAACACACCATTCCAATCTCCTGGAGATAGAAGTGCAGGCACTATTGCAAAAGAATGCAATCGAATTAGTGCCAAACACACAAATAAACACAGGAGTTTACTCACTGTACTTTCTGATACCAAAGAAGGACAAAACGCTGAGACCAATCCTAGACCTCAGAGTAGTGAACACTTTCATCAAATCAGACCACTTCCACATGGTCACACTACAAGAAGTATTGCCATTGCTAAAACTACACGACTACATGGCAACTTTAGACCTCAAGGATGCTTATTTCCATATACCAATACACCCATCGCACAGGAAATACCTAAGGTTTGTATTCAAAGGAATACATTACCAATTCAAGGTACTGCCTTTCGGATTAACAACCGCACCAAGAGTCTTTACCAAATGTCTAGCGGTAGTCGCTGCACACATAAGAAGGCAGCAAATACATGTGTTCCCATATTTGGACGACTGGCTAATCAAGGCCCATTCGTTCATACAGTGCTCAAATCACACAAATCAGATCATACAAACCCTCTTCAAACTCGGGTTCACCGTCAACTTTACAAAATCCAACATTCTGCCGCGCAAGGTACAACAATACCTAGGAGCCATAATAGACACATCAAAGGGAGTAGCCACTCCAAGTCCACAAAGAATTCTAAATTTCAACACCATCATACAACGCATGTATCCAACACAAAAGATACAGGCAAAGATGGTATTACAACTCCTAGGCATGATGTCTTCATGCATAGCCATTGTCCCAAACGCAAGACTGCACATGAGGCCCTTACAACAATGCCTAGCATCGCAGTGGTCTCAAGCACAGGGTCACCTTCTAGATCTGGTGTTAATAGACCGCCAAACTTACCTCTCGCTCCTGTGGTGGAACAACATAAATTTAAACAAGGGGCGGCCTTTCCAAGACCCAGTGCCACAATACGTAATAACAACAGATGCTTCCATGACAGGGTGGGGAGCACACCTCGATCAACACAGCATACAAGGACAATGGAACGTACATCAAACAAAACTGCATATCAATCACCTAGAACTTCTAGCAGTTTTTCAAGCACTAAAAGCTTTCCAACCAATAATAGTTCACAAATACATTCTCGTCAAAACAGACAACATGACAACAATGTATTATCTAAACAAGCAGGGGGGGGACGCACTCCACGCAGTTAAGCCTGCTAGCACAAAAGATTTGGCATTGGGCAATTCACAACCAAATTCGCCTAATAGCACAGTTTATACCAGGGATCCAAAATCAACTCGCAGACAATCTCTCTCGAGATCACCAACAGGTCCACGAATGGGAAATTCACCCCCAAATTCTGAACACTTATTTCAAACTCTGGGGAACACCTCAGATAGACTTGTTTGCGACAAGGGAGAACGCAAAATGCCAAAACTTCGCATCCAGATACCCACACGAACAATCCCAAGGCAATGCCCTATGGATGAACTGGTCAGGGATATTTGCTTACGCTTTTCCTCCTCTCCCTCTCCTTCCTTACCTGGTAAACAAACTCAGTCAAAGCAAACTCAAACTCATATTGATAGCACCAACTTGGGCAAGGCAACCCTGGTACACAACGCTGCTAGACCTATCAGTGGTACCCTGCATCAAATTGCCCAACAGGCCAGATCTGTTGACACAGCACAACCAAAAGATCAGACACCCAGATCCAGCATCGCTGAATCTAGCAATCTGGCTCCTGAAATCCTAGAATTCGGGCACTTACAACTTACCCAAGAATGTATGGAAGTCATAAAACAAGCCAGAAGGCCATCCACCAGGCACTGCTATGCAAGTAAATGGAAGAGGTTTGTTTGCTACTGCCATATTAATCAAATACAACCATTACACACAACTCCAGAACATGTAGTGGGTTACTTGCTTCACTTACAAAAATCTAACCTAGCTTTCTCTTCCATTAAAATACACCTTGCAGCAATATCTGCATACCTGCAGACTACCTATTCAACTTCCCTATATAAGATACCAGTCATTAAAGCGTTCATGGAGGGCCTTAGGAGAATTATACCACCAAGAACACCACCTGTTCCTTCATGGAACCTAAATGTTGTCCTAACTAGACTTATGGGTCCACCTTTTGAACCCATGCACTCCTGCGACATACAGTTCCTAACCTGGAAGGTGGCATTTCTCATCGCCATTACTTCCCTAAGAAGAGTAAGCGAGATTCAGGCGTTTACAATACAGGAACCTTTTATACAACTACACAAAAATAAAGTCGTCCTAAGGACCAATCCTAAATTTTTGCCAAAGGTTATTTCACCGTTCCATCTAAATCAAACAGTGGAACTTCCAGTGTTCTTTCCACAGCCAGATACCGTAGCTGAAAGGGCACTACATACATTAGATGTCAAAAGAGCATTGATGTATTACATTGACAGAACAAAAAACATCAGAAAGACTAAACAACTCTTTATTGCATTTCAAAAACCTCATGCAGGAAACCCAATTTCAAAACAAGGTATAGCCAGATGGATAGTTAAATGCATCCAAATCTGCTACCTTAAAGCTAAACGACAGCTGCCCATTACACCAAGGGCACATTCAACCAGAAAGAAAGGTGCTACCATGGCCTTTCTAGGAAACATCCCAATGCAAGAAATATGTAAGGCAGCCACATGGTCTACGCCTCACACATTCACCAAGCACTACTGTGTAGACGTGTTATCCGCACAACAAGCCACAGTAGGTCAAGCCGTATTAAGAACATTATTTCACACTACTTCCACTCCTACAGGCTGATCCACCGCTTTTTGGGGAAATAACTGCTTACTAGTCTATGCAGAACATGCGTATCTACAGCGACAGATGCCATCGAACTGAAAATGTCACTTACCCAGTGTACATCTGTTCGTGGCATCAGTCGCAGTAGATTCGCATGTGCCCACCCGCCTCCCCGGGAGCCTGTAGCAGTTTGGAAGTTACCTTCAATTATTTATATATGTATCATCTCAACCTTAAATAGGTGCATACTTAGTCACTCCATTGCATGGGCACTATTACTACAATTCAACTCCTACCTCACCCTCTGCGGGGAAAAACAATCGAAGATGGAGTCGACGCCCATGCGCAATGGAGACAAAAGGAGGAGTCACTCGGTCCCGTGACTCGAAAGACTTCTTCGAAGAAAAACAACTTGTAACACTCCGGCCCAACACCAGATGGCGAGCTATTGCAGAACATGCGAATCTACTGCGACTGATGCCACGAACAGATGTACACTGGGTAAGTGACATTTTCATTCTCTGGCAGGTAGAAGTAAGTTTGTTAATAGTGTGATATTTATCTGTCAATATGTGGGCATATCTTTCATTTTATGAAAAAATTAATACATAAAGTATTTTATTTTTCTTCTTTTCAGTGGATGGCATTGACCCCAACTTCAAGATGGATCAGCATAGTAAGCGAACTCCACTGCATGCAGCAGCAGAGACTGGCCATGTTGACATCTGCCACATGCTTGTTCAGGTCAGTGTTGCTTATTCGGATTGCAGTTATGTACATGTATTTACATTTAGGAATGAGAGTGGCATTCTTCAGTGATGATTCATAGTTGTTGCAAACCATACCTCATTCTTTTACTGTGTAGAGCTTCGTCTTTGTTTTACTAGTAGGTTAGGAATCCTTTCGGACTCAAACAATGTTTGGTGTTGTCATGGTGGCTCAACTGAACGTTTGAGAGCTTAGAGATTTTGGGAAGAAAAGATTGGAATGAAGACTGTGTATTGGCGCTTAAAATGTAGGTATGACAGATGCTGAGCTCTAGTTAAGATGGTCTGTGCTAGCCTATGCTTTCATCTAGGAGCTGCTATTTCATTGAGAATAGATTGAAACAAGTGAAGAATGCACTAAGGAAATTCAAAATATGTGGTATGATTTCATCTCAAATGTGCAATTTCACTTGGTTTCTCAAAATAAATTAGATTCCACTACTCAGATACTTGAAAATCTAATTTTTGTGTTTTATTTAAGCATGTTGGAATTAGACATTGTATTTTTCTTTTCTTTAGCCTTTATAAAGTATTCTAGTTGTATGAATATAAGTCGAGGAGGAACATGAACAGTTCGCTAATCAACATCATTAAACTCAGACTTCAGTTAAGATCTATGAATCTTCCCACTTCCGAATCTCTGATGAAGATGAGTGTTAGATGAATACATGCCCTTCAATATGGCACCATTCACTACATGAGTACAGGGAGATACACAAGAGCATAGGCTTCCTTAGATCTTAACCCTCCCACCCCCAGTACTCTTATTTGGAGATGTTCAAGGTCACTGTTTTGGCCACCAACAGTCATCAGCCGTAGTCCTCAGACCTCCTCCCAGCATCGTAGACAAAGCACAACACATGTGCTAGACTCAGAGAAGCAATAGTCTGGTTAAAATGAACATTAACACAGTGTTTCACAAACCTTTTAGAACCACAACCCAATGCTTAGAATGACAAACTTTCACGACCCACCCAGTTTTAATGAACATGACGGGTGTTTTTTTATTTTTTTTATGTAACTAAAGCATCTTGTGGTAGCGCGCTGTAATTTACAGACAGCACCTGTTCCAGTGGAAGGCCATAACTTTGTATAGACATGTATCTTTACTGATATAACTATATATTGTGTAGAAATCGGGTTTCAGTGAATGTTTACCATTTGTGCAACACCAAGTAAAGTGGCTTGCTTTGTTTTGATCGTGTAAAAATAAAAAATAAAACATTTCCATCCTACTTCAGAATTACAAAAAAATTCCTTTGTTTTTGCCTTCCTAACTGTTGAATGTGTAAAGATAATTTGCATTGGCATGTTGATTTGTTCCAAAAAGTGATATCCACTTCCTTTTCTTTCACACCAGCAGGATTGTCACATGATTCACTTTTTTTCTTTCTTTGTCTGCAAAGTGAAAGCACTTTGTAAACACCAATCCCCATGTTAAAAAACATAAGCAGCAGTTTGTCAGAAGACATAGCCTGAGATTTGACCTCTACTTTGAAGTGCAGCAAGTGTGAGAAGATATAAAGGCATCTTTTTTTATTGCTTCAACTTTTGCGACCCACCAAATATTGGCTTGCAACCCACAGTGGGAAATCTGCATTAGAGCACAGTGTGGAAAGTCTATTTATTTGAAGTTAAACTAAACCTTTTAAATATTGTGTTGCTGCTTCTGCAGCTCTTACATCACACAATGTCAGTAGCAACTAGTTCACCCTGTCATGATTTTATTTGCTTTTTGATATTTGTAGTATTGAGTTTATAACTGGAAAACACAAAAGCCACCAAACTGCAAAGATAAATCTAAGACTGGGCATTCTTCTGATATCTGACATGGGCCAGTTTGAAAGTACTGCTTCTTGCTGGTCATTCTTAAAATCCATCTGGCACATGTGATCCTGTGTAGAAGTATAATTTACTTGAGTCTCTCAGATAAAATTTTCAAGTCTTACTTGTTGAAAGACATAATAAACAGTCATGTTTACAAACTGACCTCTGGAGGCTATATACTTCGAACATAGGGTAACGGATGAAGGTCGCTGATGCTTCGGGATTGCTGACACAGGAATGGGGCAGTGTTTGAGCTGTAGCTAAGAAATGGATTGGTTAAAATATTGCATGGATGCTAATATCTGCCCTGAAGAAGAGGGTTATCCCTCAGAACATATGTTTAGCTGGTGGTACAATTATTTTGAATAAAGATTGAATTTGCAAAAATAGCTCAATAATGACCAGTGTTTCGAATTTCATGAGATACTCAGTGAAATGATAGCGTTGAATTGAGATCATCCTGTTCCTCCACAAGACAGAACTTTAACTTTGATAAAGACCATTGAGGTTGGTGTGGTCCCTGGGCCTGTTATCCTTGAACCCCAAATTGTTGGCATCCAGTTTTAGAACTACAGTTTTATGATGCACACAAAACGAGGCACACATTTTGCTACAAGCTGTGTGTGTGTGGTGTGTGTGCGCGTGCGTGCAGGTGGGCACTGGGTAAGCCTCTTGGCGCTCACAATTCACTTCTGTTGATCTGCACCACTAAGCCATTGCTGAGACATCAATTGTACTTTGAAAATGCATCTCTATCCTGAAGCGTATCATGCAGAATTACCAAAGCTCTGAGGCATCTCCATAAGTCTTGCAAAGCATCTTTAGCCTGACCTACTCTGTATACTTCTGAGCTGGAAGCTCCGTGGTGAAATAAAACTCGAACGGGACCCCTGCACAGAACATGGAGTGGGGCCCCCTCCGAACTCACACAGAGTACTGTGCTGAGGTGGGGGGGGGAGGGGCCTGGAGCTCACTGCTCTCCTCCCCCACACTGCGGGGGCTTTTGTTTCACCCCTGAGGAAGCTGTCTCTCTATGTAGTGCACTAAAATGAAGTACATTGTGCAGAGAGTCCAGTGGATCCCCAGTTGCTTTGCAGAGGGAAAAGTAGGTACGATTAATGCTCTATTTTGTGGTAGTATGGGAGAGCAGTTAGGTTTATCAGAGGAAAAACAATGTTCGGTGGCATGTGTAGCTGCAGATACACATGCTGTGCATAGTCCGCCGTCTGGTGTTGGGTCGGAGTGTTACAAGTTGTTTTTCTTCGAAGAAGTCTTTTCGAGTCACGAGACCGAGGGACTCCTCCCACTTCGGTTCCATTGCGCATGGGCGTCGACTCCATCTTAGATTGTTTTTTTTCCACCATCGGGTTCGGACGTGTTCCTTTTCGCTCCGTGTTTCAGGTCGGAAAGTTAGTCAGAATCAACGGAAAATTCGTCGGTATTGTTTCGTTCGGTATCGGGATAGTTAGGGCAAATCGACACCGAGCCTTAAAGAGCTCCGGTAACCCTTCGGGGTATTTTCGATTCCCCCGTCGGGGCCTGGTCGGCCCCACCGCGTGCAACATAGAGACTGATGGAACGGACCCCGTTCCGATTCTGTCCTAAATGCCACAGTAAATATCCTTATACAGACCAACATTTGGTCTGTAACTTGTGCCTGTCCCCCGAGCACAAGGAAGAGTCGTGTGAGGCCTGTCGCGCGTTTCGGTCGAGAAAAACGCTCAGGGACCGAAGAGCCAGGAGGTTGCAGATGGCTTCCACGCCGACAGGACAACAAGGGTTCGAGGAGGAGGAAGAAGAAGAAACTTTCTCCATCCGCGAATCGGATTCCGAAGAATTCGACGTCGACGAGCAACCAACCGTGAGTAAGACGTCGAAAGACAGATCACACGAAAAAACAGACAAAGCCCAGGGGACGCCACTGCCAACAGGCCATGGCATAACCCATAAAGTAGGTGACCGTCCATCGGCACCGAAAAAGGGCGAGCTGGTGCCGAAGTCGTCCGACTCAGGTCGAGACACAGGCACGCAACACTCTCGGGACCGAGAGAGTGGTGCAGAAAAGGCTCGACACCGAGATAGCGGCACCAAAGCTACTCGACACAGAGACAGCGGCACCGAAGCAGCTCGGCACAGAGATAGCGGCACCGAAGATGGCTGGCACCGAGAGGTCAGGACACTGAAAAAGAGAAAGATCTCGTCGGAGCCGAAAACAACTAAAGACACGGTTTCGGTGCCAAAACACCCGGCAACCGAACCAAAAACCAGTTCCTACTCAGAGGAACAATCACTGTCCTCCCAACTAAAAAGACACAGATTTGAGGAGGAATTACAAACTACAGAGGTAGATCACACGCAAAAGCGGATCTTTATCCAAAGGGGTACAGGGAAAATCAGCACTCTTCCCCCCAATCAGAAGGAAAAGGAAACTTGACTTCCAGCAACAAGACAAGCCACCACAAGCAAAGGTGGTAAAAAGGGTAACTCCACCACCCTCTCCACCACAGTCAACTCATGTATCACCGGCACAGACTCCACCACAATCACCTGCTCATACCACCATGAGCCAGGATGATCAGGCAGCATGGGACCTCTATGATGCTCCAGTATCGGACAATAGTCCAGAGTCGTACCCAACTAAACCCTCACCACCTGAGGACAGTACAGCATATGCACAGGTGGTAACTAGGGCAGCCGAATTTCATAATGTATCTCTACATTCGGAGCCTATTGAGGATGACTTCCTCTTTAACACCCTGTCCTCCACCCACAGCCATTATCAAAGCTTTCCCATGCTCCCGGGAATGCTAAGGCACGCTAAACAGATTTTCAAGGAGCCTGTTAAAAGCAGAGCAATAACTCCAAGGGTGGAGAAAAAATACAAGGCACCGCCCAGAGACCCTGCTTTTATTACATCACAACTGACACCAGATTCAGTAGTCGTAGGAGCAGCTCGTAAAAGAGCCAACTCGCAGACATCAGGAGACGCACCACCTCCGGACAAGGAGAGCCGCAAGTTTGATGCAGCTGGGAAAAGGGTTGCAGCACAAGCTGCAAATCAGTGGCGCATCGCCAACTCGCAAGCACTCCTAGCGCGATACGACAGAGCCCATTGGGACGAGATGCAGCATCTCATCGAGCACCTCCCCAAAGAATTCCAGAAACGAGCGAAACAAGTGGTTGAAGAGGGGCAAAATATCTCCAACAACCAAATATGTTCTTCTATGGATGCAGCAGATACAGCTGCAAGAACAATAAATACTGCTGTGACAATAAGGAGGCACGCATGGCTGCGCACATCTGGCTTCAAACCTGAGATACAACAGGCAGTGCTCAATATGCCGTTCAATGAACAGCAATTGTTTGGCCCAGAAGTGGACACTGCAATTGAAAAATTAAAGAAGGACACTGACACAGCCAAAGCCATGGGCGCACTCTATTCCCCGCAGGGCAGAGGCACATTTGGCACATTTCGCAAAACAACTTTCAGAGGAGGGTTTCGAGGTCAAGCCAGAGAAGCCAGCACCTCACAAACAAGACCACCTACCTACCAGGGACAATATCAAAGGGGTGGCTTTCGAGGCCAATACAGAGGGGGCCAATTCCCAAGAAACCGGGGAAAGTTTCAAGGTCCCAAAACCCCTCAAAATAAACAGTGACTCACAGGTCACACAACCCCTTCACACAACACCAGTGGGGGGAAGACTAAGCCAGTTCCACAAATCATGGGAGGAAATAACAACAGACACTTGGGTCTTAGCAATTATCCAACATGGTTATTGCATAGAATTTCTCCAACTCCCTCCAAACGTCCCACCGAAAACACACAATATGTCAAAACAGCATATAGACCTTCTAGGACTAGAAGTTCAAGCATTACTGCAAAAAGACGCAATAGAATTAGTACCAAAAACACAAAAGAACACAGGAGTTTACTCACTGTACTTTCTAATACCGAAAAAGGACAAAAGTCTGAGACCAATATTAGATCTCAGAACACTAAACACCTACATCAAATCAGACCACTTTCACATGGTCACGTTACAAGACGTAATACCACTACTGAAACAGCAAGACTACATGACAACGTTAGATCTAAAAGACGCGTATTTCCATATACCGATACATCCCTCGCACAGGAAATACCTAAGGTTCGTATTCAAAGGAATACATTACCAATTCAAAGTGTTGCCATTCGGAATAACAACAGCACCAAGAGTCTTTACAAAATGTCTAGCAGTAGTAGCTGCACATATCAGGAGGCAGCAAATACACGTGTTCCCGTACCTAGACGATTGGTTAATCAAAACCAACTCGCTAACAAAGTGTTCACACCACACAGATTATGTTATACAAACCCTTTACAAACCGGGTTTCTCCATCAACTATGCAAAGTCACACCTTTTGCCGTGTCAAACACAGCAATACTTAGGAGCGACAATCAACACATCAAAAGGGATAGCCACTCCAAGTCCACAAAGGGTTCAAAATTTTCACAAGGTGATACAAGCTATGTATCCAACACAAAAGATACATGCAAAGATGGTATTAAAACTCCTAGGCATGATGTCCTCATGCATAGCCATTGTCCCAAACGCAAGATTGCACATGCGGCCCTTACAACAGTGCCTAGCATCACAATGGTCACATGCACTGGGTCAACTTCTAGATCTGGTGTTGATAGACCGCCAAACATACATCTCGCTTCTATGGTGGAACAGTACAAATTTAAACAAAGGGCGGCCTTTCCAAGACCCAGTGCCACAATACGTGATAACAACAGATGCTTCCATGACAGGGTGGGGAGCACACCTCAATCAACACAGCATCCAAGGACAATGGGACGTACATCAAAGAAAGTTTCATATAAATCACCTAGAATTGTTAGCAGTATTTCTAGCGTTGAAAGCATTCCAACCAATGATAACCCACAAATACATTCTTGTCAAAACAGACAACATGACGACAATGTATTATTTAAACAAACAGGGGGGAACACACTCGACACAGTTGTGTCTCCTAACACAAAAAATATGGCATTGGGCAATTCACAACCACATTCGCCTAATAGCACAGTTTATTCCAGGGATCCAGAACCAGCTAGCAGACAATCTCTCTCGGGATCACCAACAGGTCCACGAATGGGAAATTCACCCCCAAATCCTGAACACTTACTTCCAAATTTGGGGAACACCTCAAATAGATCTATTTGCAACAAAAGAAAACGCAAAATGCCAAAACTTCGCATCCAGGTACCCACACCGGCAATCTCAAGGCAATGCTCTATGGATGAATTGGTCAGGGATATTTGCGTACGCTTTTCCCCCTCTCCCTCTCCTTCCATATCTAGTAAACAGATTGAGTCAAAACAAACTCAAACTCATATTAATAGCACCAACATGGGCAAGACAACCTTGGTATACCACACTACTAGACCTGTCAGTAGTACCTCATGTCAAACTACCCAACAGGCCAGATCTGTTAACACAACACAAACAACAGATCAGGCATCCAAACCCAGCATCGCTGAATCTAGCAATTTGGCTCCTGAAATCCTAGAATTTGGACACTTAAACCTCACACAAGAGTGTATGGAGGTCATAAAACAAGCTAGAAGACCATCAAATAGACACTGCTATGCAAGTAAATGGAAAAGATTTGTTTGTTACTGCCATAATAATCAAGTCCAACCATTGCATGCATCTCCAAAAGATGTAGTAGGATATTTACTACATTTACAAAAATCAAATCTAGCTTTCTCTTCCATAAAAATACATCTCGCAGCAATATCTGCTTACCTGCAGATTACTCATTCAACTTCCCTATTTAGAATACCTGTCATTAAAGCGTTTATGGAGGGCCTAAAGAGAATTATACCACCAAGGACACCACCTGTTCCTTCATGGAACCTCAACATTGTCTTAACAAGGCTCATGGGTCCACCTTTCGAACCCATGCATTCTTGTGAAATGCAATACTTAACGTGGAAAGTTGCATTTCTCATTGCCATCACATCTCTAAGAAGAGTAAGTGAAATACAGGCGTTTACCATACAAGAACCATTTATTCAAATACACAAAAATAAGGTCGTTCTAAGAACAAATCCAAAATTCTTACCAAAGGTTATCTCACCGTTCCACTTAAACCAAACAGTGAAATTACCAGTGTTCTTCCCACAGCCAGATTCAATAGCTGAAAGAGCACTACATACATTAGACATCAAGAGAGCGCTAATGTACTACATTGACAGGACAAAACAAATTAGGAAGACAAAACAACTATTTATTGCCTTCCAAAAACCTCATACAGGAAATCCAATTTCAAAACAAGGTATTGCCAGATGGATAGTAAAGTGCATCCAAACCTGCTATCTTAAAGCAAAGAGAGAACTGCCTATTACACCAAAGGCACACTCAACCAGAAAGAAAGGTGCTACTATGGCCTTTCTAGGAAATATTCCAATGACCGAAATATGTAAGGCAGCAACATGGTCTACGCCTCATACATTTACTAAACACTACTGTGTAGATGTGTTATCTGCACAACAGGCCACAGTAGGTCAAGCCGTACTAAGAACTTTATTTCAAACTACTTCCACTCCTACAGGCTGAACCACCGCTTTTGGGGAGATAACTGCTTACTAGTCTATGCACAGCATGTGTATCTGCAGCTACACATGCCACCGAACGGAAAATGTCACTTACCCAGTGTACATCTGTTCGTGGCATTAGTCGCTGCAGATTCACATGCGCCCACCCTCCTCCCCGGGAGCCTGTAGCCGTTTAGAAGTAGATCTTGAACATTTGTACATTTGTAAATATATTACATTAAACCTTCATTTTGTACATTCGTATTTATTCCATTGCATGGGCACTATTATTAGCATACACAACTCCTACCTCACCCTCTGCGGGGAAAACAATCTAAGATGGAGTCGACGCCCATGCGCAATGGAACCGAAGTGGGAGGAGTCCCTCGGTCTCGTGACTCGAAAAGACTTCTTCGAAGAAAAACAACTTGTAACACTCCGACCCAACACCAGACGGCAGACTATGCACAGCATGTGAATCTGCAGCGACTAATGCCACAAACAGATGTACACTGGGTAAGTGACATTTTCCATTCAGCACACACAGGATTAACAACGACTTACAAAGCTAGTCTCAGGGAGTTAAGTTAAGTACTGGGAACTGATCAGAATCACACCCACAGGTCACACTGGCCGGCTGGGTGCAGAGAAGCAGTAAGGCGTCGGGTGCCCAATGGTTTCATTTGTGAGATTGACCCTGTGACAAATGGGCTGCAGGTTCTAGCTGGAAAGCCAGTCGGGGACAACAAACAGGTAGGAAGTACACTTGGGGTGCTTGGGTCGTAGGTACACCTTTGGTCTTCTTCTCCTGTGCCCAGGGGCGACGGATGCAGGGATGTCTTTAGGCGTTGGGTTTTCACTTCTTGGAGCATTAGCGATCAGGAGGTCCTGTGAGTTGAGGCCACATTCATTGTGGGGAAGTCCGTCAGGGGTGGACTGGGGCTCTCAGGAGCCGGGGTACGTCGTTTTCACAGATGACCCACCTCACCTGGGGTCACGGGTGCAGTGGTTGCTCTAGGTGTTGGGTTGTCCTCTCAACATCAGTCTGGAGGAAAAAAAGGGCCTGCATGCAGGTGCTGCAGGCGACTTGGTTGAGTAAATGAAGGTTGGCTCTTGGTTAGACACGGGCTGAGGACTGCTGGGGAGCCCTGCTAGCACAGTTGGTGTGCTTCTCATCGTGTCGAGGTAGTCTGGGGCAGAGGTCACTTCAGGTGTTGGGTTTCCAGGCTTCAGAGTCCTTGTTAGATTCTTTGTCGCTGAACAGATCTGCTGCTCATTGGAGACTGAGGCCCTCATTACAACCCTGGCGGTTCATCCCGCTTACCACCGTGCTGACGGCCGCCAACATACCGTGGTGAAAATCCGCTACAGGTATTACGACCCACATCTCATAATCCGCCACAATACAGACACCCACACAAGTCCGCCACACCAAAGGTCAGTGATAAACTGGTGATAGCAAAACCTACACCGTTACGCCAACAGGAATACGCCCACACTATCACGACCCACGAATCAACGTGGCGGTCATTCAACCGCGGTAATCCATTGGCTGTACACACCGGTGCGCTCAAAATACACACACATTTACAAAACACAACCATATTGGACAATTGAAAATACACACACCTGATACACATACACACACCACACACTCAAGCCACTATAAGACACACACCCACATTACCCACAGCCCCTTACAATGACTTTTCTGTAAGAAGCAGAGAGAGAGAGAGAATAGCAAACACAACCCCAGCATCCACAGGCACCCAACACCATCACTCATACAACATCCACGCACCTCAAAGAACACACCACAACACATCACACAGCACAACAAACATCACCTCACACATCACCTCACACATCACCCACACCACATTATGGCACCTCAAAGACACCCCAGGTTTTCTGAGGAGGAGCTCGGGGTCATGGTGGAGGAAATCATCCGGGTAGAGCCACAGCTATTCGGATCACAGGTGCAGCAGACCTCCATTGCAAGGA
Organism: Pleurodeles waltl; assembly: GCF_031143425.1. Lineage (NCBI taxonomy): Eukaryota > Metazoa > Chordata > Amphibia > Caudata > Salamandridae > Pleurodeles > Pleurodeles waltl. Next base: position 1,608,549,277 of record NC_090445.1, read on the forward strand.
AGATGGAGCTATGGCGGAGAATTGTCGACAGGGTCAACGCAGTGGGCCAGCACTCCAGAACACGGGATGATATCAGGAAGAGATGGAACGACCTACGGGGGAAGGTGTATTCCGTAGTATCCAGACACCAGGTAGCTGTACAGAGGAGTGGCGGTGGACCCCACGTCCTACCCCACAACTAACAACATGGGAGGAGCAAGTCTTGGCGATCATGCATCCTGAGGGCCTCGCAGGAGTAGCAGGAGGACTGGACTCTGGTAAGTCAAATCTTTACTACTTTATCCCCAACCCTACCTACATGCCATCACAAACTCCTACCCCCTACCCTCACACCCATCACCCCAGCACCTCACAGATACCCCACTATTACAACCCACACATCCCAATACCAAGCTCTGCATGTACCACCAATGCCTGGACACCCATCACAGACCTGCGTGGACACCCATCACCCCAAAGCATGTCTAGTAGAGAGACTCACCCAGGCCACAAAATCACCACTCACACAAGGGCCCAGGCAATAATGCTAGCACCGGAGTAGAGGAAAACTCACCCATTGCACAAGATGGCACGCACAGATACAAAAACTATGCATTTACTGGAGCAAGAAGACGGCGGAGGCCCAGCTGGGGATGGCCTCCCAACGTGGAAGGGGTGCCCTTCGCACCATGAACTCCCTGATGTACTGGATGCTGGCGGTGGCATATCCGGAGTTGGATGGGCGCTTGAGGGCATCACAACAGCCACAAGGGGGTGAGTACAGTCTCATTCAGCTGACTCTGTGTGTTTACGAGGTGTTTCGGTGGGGGAAGTGGGCTCTGGGTTCCCCTAGGCCAGGGTGAACTTCGTAGGGTAGGTCCCTTGTTAGGCAGGCTCTGTGGCACTCAAACCCCAATAGTGGTAGTGGCCATCTACAACTAGTCAGTCTCATGTGGGTTCCAGGTGTGCAGCAAATGGGCTTAAGCATAGTCCCCCATGGGCAGTTGATTTTCCTAAGAACTGTTAGTGCATGGCCTAGTGCATAGGGCTGCTCCCTGTGTGTTGTGTCTGCCAACGGTGGTGGTGTTGCTGGCATTGACCATGTCTCCTCTGCCTGTCACCCCCTTTTTGTTTTGTCAGCCTGTCCTTGTGTGCATTTGCATCATCTGGCGGAGGAGCAGTGGCACCAGAGCAGGAGGGAGCTGCAACCCACATGCCCCAGGAGGGTGAATGTAGGTAGTCTGAAGGCACCAGTGGGACGGACGGAGGGCGAGGGGAGCTCCACGACGGGGACAGGTGGGGACAGGGACTTCTCTGATGGGAGCTCCCTTGCGGTGGCGGGTACCTCTGTGCCCACTGCAACAACAGGTACAGCTGCTATCCCCCCACCATCACCCCCTCCCAGCAGCCCCTCAGCGTGTTTCCTGTGCCCGCTCACCCAGGAGGATGGGCATCTCCTTCGCCTCACACCCTGCCCCAGTCAGCTCTGCTGCCCTCAGTGAGGAGGCTATTGACCTCCTGAGATCCCTCACTGTTGGGCAGTCAACCATTCTGAATGCCATCCAGGGTGTCAAGAGGCATTTGCAAAAAACAAATGCATACCTGGAGGGCATTCACTCTGGTGTGGCGGCCCAACAGAGAGCATTTCAGGCTCTAGCCTCAGCACTGACGGTAGCCATTGTCCCTGTGACCAGCCTCTCCCCTCCAACCTCCACTACCCCAACCCAATCACCTCTACCTCTGCCTATCCCAAGCACACCATCAGACCAGCATGCACACACATCAGCACACAAAAGTGGCTCAGGCAAACATAAGCACCACACAATCCACAGGCACTCACAGAAGCCCCCTGCCCATGCAGACACACCAGCATCCACTGCCTCCACTGTGTCCCCCCTCCACGTCCTCCTCCTCCCTCCCAGTCTCGTCTCCACTCACACCTGCATGTACTACACCCTCAGCCACTACCTCCATTACCAGCACGCCCATCACCACACACCACTCACGTGCAATCACCACCCCCACTACCATGCACACGTCCCCTCTGGCCTCTCCCAGTGTGTCTGTGAGCCCTCCTCCAAAAGTACACTATCTCAGGCACACACCCACTCAACAGCCATCCACCTCACAACAGCCTCCAGCCCATGCACCTTCACCCAAACTCAGCAGAACTACACCTCCTACAACCACTACCTCTTCCTCCACTCCCATCCCCCTCCATCTTCCCATCCCAGTGTGTCTAAAAACCTTTTCCTAGCTTCCATTGACCTCTTCCCTACACTTCTCCCCACCCCCGTCCTTCCCCTAGGACCAGGATGTCAGTGTGGTCCCTGCAAGTCCGGGAACATCGAAGGCGGCACCCATCAGGGCTGCCAGTATGCCATCTAGTGAGGCCAAGGACCACCCTATTCCGCCACCTGCCAAGGTAAAGAAGGGGCCCGCATGCCGAAGAGAGAAGCCACACCAACCACCCAGCAAGGCCTCTTCCAGGACCAAAGAGGACAGTGGCAAGGTCCCAGCAGCGACTTCCAAGGTGGGGAAGGGACAGCAGTCACACACCAACTTATCTCACATGAAAAGAACCACACAGTGTTTAAAAAATAATGGTACTTTATTTCAGTAACACTGAACTAGATCACTTATAGGCAGTCCCCCAATTGGAGGTAAGTAGACACTATATATACACTATAAGTATTAGGAATTAGCATTGGAAAATAACCAGCATTGGCAAGAAATAGCAGAAAATACCTAGGGCACTATCGGGAGGCCAAACCATATACTAAAATAGTGGTATGTGAAGTTAGGTCCCACACCCAAGGATGTGGAATAGTTAGAAGGGAGCTGGGAGAACTCTGAACCCCAAGAGGTGAGTACCTAGATGACTTCCAGCGACCAGGAGAGCAAAGGTAAATTACCTCGTCTTCCCAGAGACTAACAAGAGGACTTGGACAAGGAGGATTGCAAGATCAGGACCAGTCCAGTGGAACCCATCGGAGCATTTTGCATGAAGAGGACCTGCAAAGTAAGGGAACAGAGTCCAGTTGAGTGACCAGGTGGGGTAGGAGCCACTACCCACCCTTTTGTGGATGAAGATTCAGGTCGATTAGGTATGAAGATCAGCTGTGGAACCTAGGAGCTGCAGAGAGGTCCTTGGAGTTGTGCAGAAAATGCCCCACACTGGTCGTGGAGTCACAGATGGTCAGTAGTCAGGAGGACCACTAACAAGCCTTGGCAAATGCAAATATGGGCCGAAGAGAATTTGCAGAGAAGAGGAGGACCTGCAAGGTCCAGGGGAATCGACCCTTTGAGCGTGGAGTCCAGGCTGACCCTTAGCAGTCAGGAGAGTTGGCAGAAGCAGTTGCAGCCCCCACAGGCAACCTACCGGTAGCAGGCACAATAAGTTGCAGTGAGGCCCAATCAGCACACCTGGAAAAGAGTCCCAGTCGCTGGAGCAGCAGAGGAGAGACAGTCCTTGCAAGGATGAAGTGCTCGAGGCTGGGGATGTTTGGAGCCTGAAGATCCTTTGGAGCAAGAGTCAACAAGCCTTTGCTGAAAGAGTTGCGGTGCACTGTGGCACTGTCCTGTAGGAAGAGGCAAGGGCTCACCATCTCCCAAGTTGGACAGTAGGTAGACACCACCTAGACAGTGTGACAATTGTGGGGCGTGAGGGGTACCAAAGCAACCAAATTTAGAGGAGGACACAATCTTGGGGATCCTGGTTAGCAGGATCCCAGTGAAAACAGTCTAAATACACTGATAAACAGTGGAGGTAACTATGCCAGAAAGAGTGACTTTACTACAGGCTTCTTCCTCTCCTTGAAGGCTACCCCTCCATCCACGCAACACACCTATGATTGCATGACAGAGCATCATTTGACACTTCACCGAGAGGAGGTTATGGCTCTCGTGGCCAAGAGAGCCATAAAGAGGGTACCTGTGCCAGAATTAGGTTGTGGTTGTTATTCCCGCTTCATTCTGGTACCGGAAAGGGACAAGGGCCTCCGCCCTATCGTAGACCTTCGGTCCTTTAATCTCTTCCTCAAAAAGAAGTTCTAAATGCTCACTCTGGCTCACAGTTTTGTCTGCCCTGGACCCAGGAGACTGGATGGTAGCGCTGGACTTGCAGGAGATACCTATTTCCACATTCCCATCCTGCCAGCCCACAGATGTTACTTGCTGTTCACAGTAGGCCATTAGCACCTTCAGTTCATTGTGCTCTTGTTCTAGAGGTCTAGTTGTTAGAGTAGTCAGGTGCACCTGCACCACTCTACCACAATGTCTTCAGTGGAACACACAACTCAGGCCCAAGACTCCCAGTATGAGAGCTGCACTTTCCAAGGGTTAAGGGTAATGTGTGCTTCCAGAAAGCTGAAGACAGGGAGAAATCCCAACAAAAGTCTACTTCTGGGGTTACTACTCCAGGCTGGCCAGGAAAACACAGTGAGCCAGAAGGAGGAGGAAGAAGAAGCTGACCCTACAGTATTATGGAAGATATTGGCTACCCTGAGGACGGTTAGGAAGAACCTGGGTAACACTACAGCCCTATTAGGAGCACTATAGGTAGTTAAAAGGGGGCTCACTCCAACATGCCCACTTTTACTCCTAGATGGTTTTTTCAAAGGGTCCCCAGGAGGACCCCAACACCCATGTCTACTCAGTATCTGAGGGGACCCAGTGCTCCAACTCGGGGGAAGGTTCCCTAGATGGATAACTTAAAAAACTTAGATTGGAGGGGACCAGGTTGAGGCTGCAGCAGCTAGCCCTAGATAGGGAGGCCTTAGCAGGGGAGAGGGAGAGAGAAACAAGATATGGGGCCAGAGATACCAAGGTCTATTACTCTAGGAACCTGAATATGATAGTCTCACCTTACAAGGTTGAAGAGTATGTTCACAAATGGTTCACTGCCTTAGAGGGGGCTTGTAAAGTACAAAGGGTCCCTCAATGACAGTGGGCAGCAGTCTTGTGGCTCTCCTTCTCTAAGAAAGGCAGACAAACTCCTCACTGTCATAGAAGAAGATGCAGATGATTGTAAAGCACTCAAAAATGCACTCTTGGATTTGGGCTAACCACTGAACAATATAGGATTAAGTTCAGGGAGACCAAAAAACGAGTCCTCCCACGATTGGATAGATTTTGTGGACTGCTCAGTTAAAGCTCTGGAAGGCTGGTTGCATGGGAGCAAAGTAATGGTCTACCAGGGCTTTGTATAATCTTATTTCGCGAGAGCACATTCTGAATAACTGTATTTCTGATCAGCTGCATCAACACCAGGTGTACTCTGATCTGACCTCTCCTCAAGAATTGGGAAAAAAGGCACAAACATGGGTCCGCAGCAGGGTGAGTAGGAAAACTCACACAGGTGTTGACCACAAAAGGCAGGCAGGTAAGCATCAGGACAAAGTTGGGGATAAACCAAAAGAAAAAGTCTTCATCAGGCCCACAAAATGTATCTGGGGGTGGGTTTCAGTCCGCCTCCTCTTCCTTTAAGAAACCTTGGTGCTATATCTATAGAAAACAAGGGCAGATGACAGCACCTGTCCTGAAAAGAGCACCAAGCCCCCTACCACTACTATTACTCCTAGCGACCAGCGACCTCTGCCAAGCTCTAGAGGACTGCCCTGCATCCTAGAGGACTAAGAACTCCCAAGGACCCTGTCCAAAAACAAACTACACCAAAGGTCTCCAGAACCTCCCAGATTTCCTGACCATTCTGTACCCGATGCCCATGGCCTGTGTCCAGGTGGGCCAACCTGCTAGAGATGATGCTTGCAGTGTGAATCCAGAGGACTCGTCTGAATTTGTGAGCTCCGGGTGAATATATCTGCCTAAAGGTACACTGCAGCCATAGCCCCCAGGCCTTGGAGAACCTGACCACTTGTCCAGCCTGTGGTTTTCCCAAGCCGACCCCCTGGACCCAGCCTGCAGTATCTAAGTGACCCAGGGGGCCCCCTCATAAAAAAGCATTAGGGGCCATCGCTGTTTGCACAAGGCTTGCCCTGTGCCTCTGAGGGTGTGTGTGTTTGGTGCCTACTTGTGCCCCCGCCCAATGCACCTCTATACCCCCAGGTCTGCTTTCCAAAGACGTGGGTACTTACCTGCCAGCAGATCTGAAATCATGTGACCCCAGACTCCATAGGAGCACATGTTAATTTTGCCTTAACTTTGACCTCTGTGCACGGCCGGCCCTGTGTTGCTGGTGGTGGGTGTTTGGGGTTAACTTGCACCCCAACCTGTGGACTTCGTAACCGCCGGAGACTGGAACTGTATGTCAAGTACTTACCTGTAAAGCGTACTAACCTTTCTTCCCCCAGGAACTGTTTCTGAAAATCGCACTGTCAAGTTTTAAACCAGATAATTGCAAATATTTCAAAAACTGTATAACTTATTGATTTGAAACAAAATATTATTGATATATGCGTGAAATGTGAATCTAGTGAAGTACTTACCTGCAACTTGAACCTTGTGGTTCTTGAAATAAAAAAAGGAAAGATATTTTTGCTATATAAAAACCATTGGTCTTGAGTTGAGTCATTGAGTGTGTGCGCTTCTTCTGTTGTCTGTGTGTACAACAAATGCTTTGCTCTACCCTGTGATAAGCCCAAGTGCTCAACCACACTACCACAAAAGAGAGCATTAGTATTATTTACTTTAGCCTCTGTTAAGCCTCTGGGGAACCCCTGTAATCTGTGCATACTAAATTGCATTTTGATATAGTATATAGAGAGCCAGCTTCCTACATTGGTGGCAGTGGTGGGATCTACGACTTTGCATTTGCTGGACTAGTCAGGCAATACCTGATCACACAACTAAATTGCAAAATTGTCTTTAGAAACGGATTTTTTAATTTGGACGATTTTTCAAAAAATTGAAAATGTCCTGCTAGGGCCTTGCTTAAGTCCTTTTAGTATTTCTTTTTGGATGTAAAAGTAATTTTAAGTTAGCGGTTAGTTACTAAAAGTAGTTTAGTTTCTAAGAGTAAGCCCCAACTTTAGTAACATGGGGCCAGATGTAGGAAACAAACAATTTGCGACTCGCAATTTGCGAGTTGGTGCGACTCGCAAAATGCGAGTCGCAAATCGAAATGCAGGTAAAATAACAGTGCTGAAATAGCGACTCGCACCCGGAGTCGCAACGCAGTGAGCGAGTCCGCCGATTGCGAGGTCGCTTTTTGCGACCGTGCAAAAAACGAACTCGCAATTTGCGAGTGGGTGTCGCAAATGGCGAGTTGCATGTAAATTGCTTACAGGTGCTGCAGAACACTCCATAAACCACTCCAGAACACTCTGGGAACACTTCCTGGCACATGATGATATCACAGCCAGGAAGTTTACAAATACACCTGGGAGGAGGGAGGACCACACCCTTTTTTAACTGCTGAACTGCACACAGGAGAAACAGCAGCTGCAATGGAAGGAACTCCAAGGAAGAGAAAACTGAAGTTCTCAGAAAAGGAGCTGGAGGTGCTGACAGATGAATGCTGTCAGCACTATGACAAATTATTTGGGAAGGCAGCCCTCATTGTGCCAGAAGCCACCAAAAGACAGCTGTGGCAGGACATCCAGGAAAAAATCAATTCCCTGGGGGTGAGCCACAGGAGTGTTGATGAAATAAAAAAAAAGGTGGTATGACCTCTGCTCCCGGACCAAGGAGAGGGTGGCTGAAAGGCTCCGGGAGAGGAGAGGCACAGTAGGGGGACCATCGTCAGTACCACCACCCACACCCCTGGAAGAAAGGGTGGAGGAAACCCTGGAGCAGGAGGCAGTATCAGGATTTGGGGACCTGGACACCTCAGAGCCCAGCACATCAACCGGTGAGTACCATGTGACATGCCTGTACCCCTATCAATGCCATACCCCCACCCACCATGTAGACAGGGGCATGCTCAACCAAGATAGCTCCATTTCAGGGTAGCAAACACCAGAATGATGCATTATGGGAAATGTAGTCAAGTAGGCAGTACCTAGGCAAATGTTTATTAGGAAGTGTGCAACAGATAGTAGACACTGACAGTCTGTTCCCCATGTCCCACAGGTCTCCCACAAGACACCACGACAACTCACAGCAGCCAGCCCCATGAGGACAGCTCAGGACTTGCCAGTACTCCCACCTGCATGGCCAACATCATCCCTGCAATATCCACACCTGCTGCAACAGTGTCCCAAGAGGCTGCGCCAGCAACAGGCAGGAGTGAGACAGTGGAACACACAGGGCAGCCACCGCTGCGCAGGCGACTCAGGTCCAGGAGAGCAGGGCTGCATTCTGCGTCCGGCCATCAACCTCCCAGCAACAGTGAGGCACAGCTGCTGCGTGGTCAGCGCCTACAAAATAACATATTAGGGAGGATTAGTGGTGTGCTGCACCGCATTGTCCGCAATAACGAGGCCAGCATGCAGCAACTTAACTCCAGAATCGACATGATAGCCACAAACACTGGGGACCTTGCCCTGGCCATGAGGGATCTGGCGGCAGGACTACTGGCCCAGGCCGAGGGTGGGCGGCGCAGGGACCGTCAGCTCCTGCAAAGACCAGATAGGATGGCCACATCCATCGGCAGGCTGGCTGGCTAGGAGCACCACAGGCCTGTCGAGGTGAACAGTTGGCCTCCAGGTCGAAATGGGCCATTTTGCTGGAGATGTGGCTTGGGGCCTGGGACGTCTGACACACGTCATAGACTTAATGGAGGCACGGCATCTGTCCAGGGGCACAGGGGAAACACCCCAGGACAGCGAGGAGGGCTCTACAGTGAGCAGTGTCTCTGCCACTGACACTAGGGTGCTCCGGAGTACCAGGCAGAGCACAGCAGAAGCACCAGGGACCAGCCAGGCTGGCAGGAGCCGCAGAAGGACATAGACATTACCCTGGCCCTGTTGATGTGGCACATGACATCAATGTGCCCCATGCATGGTTTGCATTTACATGCCCATGAACAGTCATTACTTGTATATAGTTCTATTTCTGCACTAATTAAATAGTTTTTTTGTTCCACTTAACAAATGGTGTTTTTGGTCAATAGGTGAGTATGGTTGGAGTTGACATGTACCTTCCAAAGTATTGTGTTGCGATGTGTTCCCGTCTCAGTCTGCCTTGATTAGCTATACTCCGATCCCCATGATGGCGATGTAGTTGCTCTTGCTCTTCATCATCAGGATCTGGGTCTGCAGGGGTGAGAGGTAGCCCACGTCGGGTGGCTATGTTGTGGAGGATGGCGCATGCGACCACAATTTTGAATGCTGTAATGGGGGTATACTGGAGGGCACCTCCACTGCGGTGGAGGCATCTGAATCTTGCTTTCAGGAGTCCAAAGGTGCGCTCTATCAGATTCCTGGTCCTCTTATGTGTATTGTTGTATCGCCTCTCACATTCATTGCTGGGTGTTAAAAATGGAGTCATAATCCATGGCCTTAGAGCATATGCACTGTCACCTGTTGGGCACAAAAGGTACACTGTTAGAAAGTCCTGGTTGGTGTGCACAGTGACCTGTGTGTATGTCTGCAAGGTGTATGTAGCTCTACCTAGGAGGTATCCGTCTCCAAACTCCCCACGTTCCAGGCGTTGATGTATCCCACTATGCCTAAAAATGTAGGAGTCATGGGTACTGCCTGGAAACTTAGCTACAATGTCAGTGATGACATAATGGGCGTCACAAACAACCTGAATATTGAGTGAGTGGGCACACTTTCTGTTGCGGAAAAGGTGTTCCAGGTTTGCAGGGGGGCATATTTGAATGTGTGTCCCATCTACACATCCAATGACATGGGGAAAGTTGGCAATGCGGTAAAAGTCCAGCTTGGTGCTGTTTATTTCTGCCTCATTCCTTGGTAGGTATATGAAGTGAGACGTGTGTGTGAGTAAGGCATCTAGGAAGGCCCTGAGGAACCTTGACACTGCACTTTGAGATACCCCATCTGCCACAGCAATGACCCCCTGATAGCTTCCCTGAGGCCAAGAGGTGAAGTGAGCATAGCACTTGCACATGCGTAGGGATGGCGCAGCCACGCAGAGTCTGGTGTTCTAGCTGTGGTTTAAGTAAATCAATTAATTCTAGTATGGCAGCGCTGCTAAGGCGATATTTGTCATAGATCTCATCCTCAGTTTGCTGAAAAAGAGTCTGCCTTGTTCTATAAATCTTCTCCTGTCTGTGGCCCCTCCTCCTCCTCCTCCTCTGCTGCGCGGCGTGGACTCTCCTCCTCACTGCTATCAGGTATATCTCCGCCATCTTGAGTAACCCAGATGGCTTCTGGGTCTCCTTTTATGCTTTGGTACTGGTTACCATCTGCTCTGAGTTAGTGGTAAATTGCAAGTGCAAACTGGGCTTTTTGCGACTAGTCGCAATTTGCGAGTTGCAATTGCATATGGTTTGCGACTCGCAAATTGCGACTTGCTATTTGCGGGTCGCAAAATGGGGTCACAAATTTTGCAAGTCGCAAACAGCTCACATCGCTTTTTGCAAGTCGGAAATTGGGTTTTTGCATCCCATTTCCGATTTTGCACAGTCGCAAATAGCGATTCGGGCCATTTGCGACTCGCAAAACTTTGCTACATCTGGCCCATAATGAGCAGCTCAAAGGAAATGGTTTTGGAACTCAACCTCACCCCTTACCTCCATCTAGGGATGGGAGAGTTAAGGTCCCTCTTCAATCTGAAAAAGATTAGAACATGTTCCAACCATACCAAGGTCAAGCTCCAGGAGCTCTTGGAAGAGTACACAAGGACCACTCTGCTGAGGAGGAAGACCAATCTCAGATAGGGAAGATGTTAGAGATGAGGAGGATGAATTCCCCCCTTCCTCACCTAACTAGTGAAAGCAGGGTCCCGGGGTCCCTATTTCCAAAGATAGTACTCACAGGATCTGGATCTTCCGCAATCTAGTCCAGCTCCTCTGGAAAGATTGAAGGCAGCCTCAATGAAGAAGACCTCCTTTTAGCAAGGATGGTCAAAAGATTAGCTTTGGAGTAACAACTCCTAGCCTTAGAAAGGGAGAGAGTAGAAATGGGTTTAGCACCCATTACTGGTGGCAGAAACATAAATAGGGTCAGAGAGAATTCGGATATTGTAATAATACCCAAAGGGATGGTCTCCAAATATGAATAAGGTGATGAAATCACCAAATGGTTCACAGCTTTTGAGAGAGCTTGTGCAATCAGAAAGCTAAATAGATCCCACTGTGGAGCTTTCCGTTGGGAACTGTTTACTGGTAAGTGTAGGGATATACTCCTCACACTCACTGGTGGAGAGTCTGAATCCTATGACCACATGAAGGCTTCCCTGATTGAGGGCTTTGGATTCACTGCTGAGGAGTAGAGAATTAGGTTCAGGGGACTCACAAAACCTCAAGCCAGTCCTGGGTTGATTTTGTAGACTACTCAGTGAAAACACCAGATGGTTGGATAACTGGCAGTGGAATGCGTCACTATGATGGGCTTTGTAATCTGTTTATGGAAGTACATTATTTAAGCAACTGCTTCATTAAGTGGCATCAATTCTGGTAGACCTAGTGTAGGACGTTGGCTCTGTATGTACTATTTCAAAGTAAGAAATAGTGTGCACAGAGTCCAAGGGTTCCCCTTAGAGGTAAGATCGTGGCAAAATTAGATAATTCTAATGCTCTATTTTGTGGTAGTGTGGTCGAGCAGTAGGCTTATCAGAGGGTAGTGTTAAGCATTTGATGTGTACACACAGGCAATAAATGAGGAACACACACTCAGACTTACTCCAGGCCAATAGGTTTTTATATAGAAAAATATATTTTCTTAGTTCATTTTAAGAACCACAAGTTCAAGATTTGAAGTAAATACGTAAAATGCAAGGTATTCCACACAGGTAAGTTAGGAACTGTGAATTAAAGCAATATCATATACAGTTTTTGTTAAAATGGCAATAAGTTATTTTAAAAGTGGACACAGTGCAAAAATTAACAGTTCCTGGGGAGGTAAGTAATGGTTAGATCGTGAGGTAAGTAACACACTTACAAGTCTCAGTTCCTGGGCATAGGCAGCCCACCGTTGGGGGGGTTCAGGGCAACCCCAAAGTTACCACAACAGCAGCTCAGGGCCGTTCAGATGCAGAGGTCAAAGAGGTGCCCAAAACACATAGGCGCCTATGGAGAACAGGGGTGCTTCATTTCCAGTCTGCCAGCAGGTAAGTACCTGCGCCTCGGGGGGCAGACCAGGGGGGTTTTGTAGAGCACTGGGGGGGGGGGACACACAAGTAGGCACACAAAACACCCTCAGCAGCACTGGGGCGGCCGGGTGCAGTGTGCAAAGCAGACGTCGGGTTTTAGGTAGGAAACAATGGAGGGACCCGGGGGGGGGGGGGGGGAGGGGGATTCACTCTAGCAGTGCAGGTATAGGGGGGGCTTCTCTGGACAGCCACCACCACCTGGGCTAGGCAGAGGGTCGCCTGGGGGTCACTCCTGCACTGAGGTTTGGTTCCTTCAGGTCCTGGGGGCTGCGGGTGCAGTGCTTGGTCCAGGCGTCGGGTCCCTTGTTACAGGCAGTCGCGGTCAGGGGGAGCCTCTGGATTCTCTCTGCAGACATCGCTGTGGGGGTCCAGGGGTGTCGTCTCGGGCTACTCACTTGGTCGCAGTCACGGGGGGGTCCTCCTTGTGGTGTTGGTTCTCTGGATCTCGAGCCGGGGGCGTTGGGTGCAGAGTGTGAAGTCTCACACTTCCGGCGGGAAGAGTGAGTTCTTTGGAAGTTGCTTCTTTGTTGCAAAGATGTAGCTGTTGTTGAGCAGAGCCGCTGCTCACAGGAGTTTCTTGGTCCTGGGGGTAAGGGCAGTCCTCTGAGGCTTCAGAGGTCGCTGGTCCCTGTTGGATGCGTTGTTGGTTGCAGGTTTTTGACTCTGGGGACAGGCCGGTAGGGCTGGAGCCAAAGCAGTTGTCGTCCTTCGTCTCTGCAGGCTTGTAGGTCAGCATTCCTTCTTTGTAGTTCAGGTTGCAGCAATCTGATTTTCTGGGTTCTGGGGTGCCCCTAAATACAAAATTTAGGGGGGTGTTTAGGTCTGGGAGGGCAGTAGCCAATGGCTACTATCCTTGAGGGTGGTTGCACCCTCTTTGTACCTCCTCCTGGGGGCACATCCCTAATCCTATTGGGGGAATACTCCAAAACTAAGATGGAGGATTTCTAAAGGCAGGGGTCACCTCAGCTCAGGGCACCTTAGGGGCTGTCCTGACTGGTGGGTGACTCCTCCTTGTTTTCCCTATTATCTCCTCCAGCCTTGCACCCAAAAGTGGGGGCAGTGGCCGGAGGGGCGGTAATCTCCACTAGCTGGGATGCCCTGGGGTGCTGTAACAAAAGGGGTGGGCCTTTGAGGCTCACCTCCATGTGTTACAATTCCTGCAGGGGGAGGTGTGAAGCACCTCCACCTAGTGCAGGCTTTGTTCCTGGCCACACAGTGACAAAGGCACTCAGCCCATGTGGCCAGCAACACGTCTGGTTGTGGCTGGTTGGCAGAAACTGGTCAGTCCCACACTAGAAGTCGGATTGGTATTCAGGGGGCATCTCTAAGATGCCCTCTGGGTGCATGTTACAATAAATTGCACAGTGGCATCAGTGTGCATTTATTGTGCTGAGAAGTTTGATATCAAGCTTCCCAGATTTTAGTGTAGCCATTATGGAACTGTGGAGTTTGTTTGACCAACTCCCAGACCATATACTCTTATGGCTACCCTGCACTTACAATGTCTAAGGTTTTCTTAGACACTGTAGGGACATAGTGCTCATGCACATATGCCCTCACCTGTGGTATAGAGCACCCTGCATTAGGGCTGTAAGGCCTGCTAGAGGGTGACTTACCTATGCCACAGGCAGTGTGAGGTTGGCATGGCACTCTGAGGAGAGTGCCATGTCGACTTTGTCTTTTTCTCCCCACCAGCACACACAAGCTGTGAGACAGTGTGCATTTGCTAAGTGAAAGGGTCCCCAGGGTGGCTTAAGACATGCTGCAGCCCTTTTAGACCTTCCCTGGCATCAGGGGTACCAGTTACAAGGGTGTCAGGGCTGTGCCAATGGTGGACGCAAAGGTACAGTTTAGGGAAAGAACACTGGTGCTGGGGCCTTGTTAGCAGGGTCCCAGCACACTTTCAATCAAAACTTAGCATCAGCAAAGGCAAAAAGTTAGGGGGTAACCATGCCAAGGAGGCATTTCCTTACAACTATGTCCAATTTCTCCCCCAAAATTGGGAAAGATGGCAGACCACTGGGTCAAGGGTGCCCAAGACTTCCACAGGGGGTGACTAAAAGAAGGGGATCCCAAAGCCTCCCCAGGGAAGGGTGGTGAGACACCCAAGGACAAAAACAAAGAGTCTGCACAAGGGCCCCAAAAGCCTGCACAGGAGGGAGGGCCCAGAGCCTCTTCACAGCCACGAGTGAGTACAAGGGTAAAATCTTTGATCCCAAGAAGGCCTGGTGTCACACCTGTAAACGGAATGGACATCAAACTGGAGACATGGCTTGTCCCAAACATAATCCCTCTACCACTGCTCTGGTTGGTACTGGTACAGCCAGTCTCCAGGTGGGATCAACAGTGTGCCCAGAGCAAATCAGGGTCCACACTGAAGCTACTCTAATCTCAGAGGGTAGGGTGGATATAAGCCACACTTGCTGCCTGGCCGCCTAATATGCAAAAATACAGTCAGCAGCTCTTAATTAATGGGACATAAGTAGAAGTCCTGAGTGCTACAGGTGCCAGTATCACCACGGTGACAGAGAAACTGGTTTCCCCAGGACAGTATTTACCTGGACAAACCTATCCAGGTACCAGTGCTGACAATGTAACTAAGATAAAAAAATTATATTTTATTCAGCTATGTTTATTATTTTAACAATAGCAACATTTGCGGTCTTGTTTTATTTCTCTCTATTTAGCTGTTCTTTGCCTAGGCCAGCACTGCGTTCTTAAACAAGACATTTCTTTCACCCTATGCTTCTCTCAAGGCTGCAGTAAGATAGGTTGCCGGTAAACGTGGTAATGTTTTGTCTCTGGTATTCATAGAAACATACTCATCCTTAAGTAGGGACACCTTCTCAGAACATTAGCTGTTTTATTATAAGATCACTTCCCTGTCCCATACACGTTAGAGGGAGATTCCAGCCAATGACTATGCCGATTGCCGAGAAGCTTCGCTACATCTGCTTATGCAGACTTCAGGCCTCTTGCTTAGGTATGGGGGATGATGTATTCCCAGGGGAACCTGAAGGGCAGAACTAGAGCTCAACATGCTGTGCTCTAATATAGCCAAGGTAGGAATTGGTCTATTGACTCTAGTGACAGTATGATAGAAATAATGCTATGCTTTACTCTCCTTGTCACAATGTTAATCAAGCTTTATCGTCCCGGTTATTGCAGTACATGCATTATTGTCTAAGATGCAGTTGCTTCATTTAAACCTTATTGAAACATACACTGCCTCTGCTTGTCCTTGTATATGTGAGACTAATTTAACTGAGAGAAACGGATGAGATCTGAGTGACCGCGATTTCCCTGAGGAATCAAATGTCATGCTCTCGGCTGCCCAAACATCCCTGCTCTTGGGTAGAGATGAGGCACTGCTAGTTAGCTGGAGCAAAAAAACAGGATTAGGCCGACCGGTGTCACCTGAAGTGGGTCAGACTCAGTCCCCCACACCGCAGGCGATTCTACTGCTCAAACCCAGTAGTCTCATTAGAATAATGAGAGCCTACGCGACAATCTTACATTGCAGAGCCACCTCCAGGGATGGTATTGCTTGGGTATCTATTCTAAGGTAAGGGATCTGCAACTAGATGTCTCCATCAGATGAACAAGTTACTTACCTTTGGTAACGCCTTACTGCTAGAGACAATATCTAGTTGCAGATCCTTACCAACTCACCCATCCTTCCCTCTCTGCGAACTGATTTCTAAGGACAGGGACTTCCTTTTTCAGGGCCCTAGTTTTGACACACCAGGTGTTTGTTTTCTTCATGGCTTTGCGCTTATGGCGTGGAATGTCGTGAAAAGAAACTGACAACAGCGCCCCAGGGTGATGAGACTATAGTACCTGCGACATCATGCAACAAACACGGAGCCAATAGATCCCACCTAATGGCGCACAAGGGTACTGTTCGAGAAGAGTCTTTGGATCCAGACTGATGCCTGGGGTAAATTCTAAGGTGAGGAATCTCCAACTTGATATTGTCTCTACCAGATAAGGTGTTACTGAAGGTAAGTAACTTGTCTTTCAGGGAGGCTGTGTAGGATTCCGGGAGTGGGAAATGGCAAATGAGCTGCTTGAAAGATGTTTGCGTTGGTTGAACTTTGAGGGTGCAGGGCCAAGAGGCCTTGTAGGTAATAGATAGTTGATGTGATTCCTTTGTCTGTACTTTGCTGAGGAGTTCTGAATCACATGATGCACATGGAATTAGTCATAAATAGAGCTACTATTTGGCAGGGGTTGGATACTCTGCAGATACAAGGCTTCTGCGGTGCTGTGTGGGTTGATACTCCATTGTTGCAGTGGCCGGCGAGCAATAATTGGCCAATATTTGGAGGGGCAGGGAGAGGCAAACCTTGAAGCTGGCTGTATGACTGGGGAAATCTTCTGGTGATGCTGTGACATGGCACTGATTTCATCATAACTTGATGAATTCAGCAGCTGTAATATCTACTACATTTGTAACGGATTAACTTATCTGCCAAACCAGGCCCAATTACTTAATCCGGTTAGTGGTTGTTAAAGGAAAGGGTGAGCAAATGACAGACGCTCCCCCAGCTCTACCCCCCTTGCCTAATGTGGGGTCAGCTTTTGTCATGCCGCTGGTTTGCTTAAACTAAACCCTATATCTTTAAGGTTGCTGTTTCCATCATCCCTTGCAGCAATGCTTTTAATACTCAGAAGGTTCAATATTCATCCTTTATTTTCTTTTCAGGCTGGTGCTAACCTCGATAACTGCTCTGAGGAACAAAAAACCCCACTAATGGAGGCTGCGGAGAACAACCATTTAAACACTGTGAAGTACTTAGTCAAGGCTGGTGCTCTTCTGGACCCCAAGGTACTGTGTAACTGTGACTTACAAACGTAGTCAGATAAGTGTCTCTATAGTGAATAATGTTTAGAAATTGAAGGTAGTACTTTCCATTGTATACTTCTCTTCTGTGGAGAAGTGAGGCACAATGGTTAGAGTGGCAGACCCTGATGCAGAGATATGGCCCGGGACCAGGGTTCAAGTCCTGCCTCGGCAGGTCTTGGGCTCAATTTCCTTGAACCAGATAATTCTCGCCTCAGGTGCCTAATCTAATTAATGGGTCCCACTCTGTAACCCTGGGCAATAGCTTTCTTAATCTCCACAACGGCCACACAGCGCTTGGATGCCTGGCTTCACCCTGGGGGTGCCCAGGAGTGGGCACCTCACTGGGAAAAGCCAGGAGGGGGTTCCATAGCGGTATGCGTACAGCGCCTTGAGACCCTAATGGGTGAGTAGTGCGCTATACAAGTGCAAAGTTTATACAAAGTAAATGTGACATCCTTGGAAACAAGTTTATAGCTGAAAACGACAAATAAAAATGTGTGCATGTTTGTAAGTAAGTGATTGTTGAGAATTCCTGCATGGTTGATTAACTGACATCAGGAAGCGGCAACAGGACTGACATTTTATACCATTTGTTTGGACTTTTATTCTATTCCTTTAAACAATATGGAAACACACAAAGCAACCATTGCACCTAAGCTCCTCATATGTCTTCATTCAAATCAAAACACATCCCTATTACTTTTGCATGGCATAGAGAACCACACTTCCCCTCTAGAGAGCTAAATGCTGCTTTAAATCAATTGCTTATTTTCACTTTACAGCCATTGAAACAGCAACCCAACAAATGACATCAGATGCTTATTTCATAATTGCTGAACTATTAACAGTTGTGTATTCATAGCTGACTTCACAGATTTTCATGTGCCCGGTAGCTTACCCCATCATGAGCAAGAACAGAATAATAGTCACCAGTCTGGCTTTTGTTTTGAAATACTGTCACCATGCCTCAAAATACACTGAGCTTCCTCCTCTTTCAGTGTCCTAAAAGTAGCATTCAGTCAATCCCCCAAAGAAACTGCGTTCATCCAGGTCCCATCTGAACCACCCAAACAAAATAAAAATATTGTCGAAGAATACACAGAATACATCATATCTGAGTAAATACGTTCAGTCTTTTCAACTCTCAAAAGGAAAAATACTTGACTTCATCTTCATGCAACCCAAAATTGGTTGTCGAAAATCATAAGTAGACTTCCTTATCTCTTTTGATATTTAGTCATACCAAACAATTCTGAAAACAAAATCGCATTAAACGAACTAATATAAAGTAAGCGTTCAAAATCTACCTTAGCGAATCCACACTTCATAGTGCATTGACTGCTGATGTAAATTCAGCGGTAGAACATAACAATTCCATCTTGGATATTGCTGACAAGCGGCCTGTTCTGGAACTGAACGTTTGCCATGGTTTTAAATCAGTGGTCCGCTCATGTGAAGTAAGCCACAAAAGGAAAGATTTCAGAAAGCAAGATTGACAGTGTAGAACCCATAAGGCACCCAAATCACTACTGGAATTGAAGAATGCCAAGCAAGGAGCACAGATATGGGATGATTGAAACCTTCATAAACAAAAAGAACCCTTTAGAATTTTAAAGATATTTTCCAATCATTCATTTAAACAAACCTCATCCTAATATACAAGTAGAAATAAATGGAATGAATGTATTTCTTCTGATAACACTTAATTGATATGTAAACAAGTGACCACCTCACCCCATTAGGAAAAAAAACAAACAGAACAACTAATCAAACTATTCATTTTTATAAAAACCAATTCATAATTTATAACAGCTAATTTTATCCAAATCGATGTCTGATCTTTTTCAAAAACTTGGTGCCACATAAACTTCTTCTTATTTTCCTTGACTCTTTAAAGACTGCACAGGGCAGTCAATATTTTAAATTAAAAAAGGCCAGATGACTTGAACAGATAGGAAAACTTCAGACCAGTAACAAATCTTCACTGCATTTGGGAAAGTTACAGAAATGTAAATCTTTTGGCCATCTAGCAATCCTGTTTTCGCAACATTCACCCATCTATAGCTGCAACAATAAACATATGGTGAGCATGGGAAATATCTGCTCTGTTCTTGTAACATAAGAGATCCCACATAGATCTATCCAAGCTCTTACGTAGCTCATTGTTAGTCAAGCCTCATAGTTATGATGGAGAAGGCTGGGATGTCCATCCATTAATATGCAGGTGAGACTCTATGTGAAAATTGTCTGTTTCACTGACCTTAGCACGGTCAAACACTAAAACATTCAAAATGGAAAACCTTCCTCAAACACAGAATAGCCTCAGTTTATTCTCATTACCATAGATCACTTATTAAAACATATTGTGAATTGGTCTATGGAACTAAAAATAAACAACTTTTCTTTAAATGTTTCAAACGTGAAATGTCTTAAACAATGAGCTGCCTCTGGATACTAAAAGGATAACAACATAACCTTGGTATTAACAGTGCTTCAGTGGGTGTCTCTGGAGGCAAAATTAATGTTAAACTCATTTGATTCCCATTCAAAGCCCTCAGCCGTCAGTGCATTCCATAGGTCCATGATATACTTATCCTAAGGTGTCAAAAACCTGTGAAGCAAACAAATTCATTTGGAATAAAAAAATAATTTCAGTTGTCTTTGATTTAAAAAAAAAAAAAAAAAAAAAAAAAAAAACACAAATGCTATGGATACTACGTCATTGTAAAACTCTCATGTCTGAGGCGATGAGATGCCATGAAAACATTTTCTCTTTCTGAAAACAAAACCCTGCAAACCCTTACTAGTCAGCTCATGCCTCAACGGTTACCTCCTTCTCTCCCCCTACTAACATAAAGATGGAGGATAAATCTACTTTCTTACCTCATTTAATTCTGCTTCAAATTTCTTTTTGCTCCCTATTTGTAGCCTTTTACTCCACTTTTCATTTATAGTATATTTATAGTTTTGAATCTCTTGTTTGTTCTGTTTAAATGCACTTTGGCAACTCGGCCTCGTATTCTTGGTTAATTGTAAAGGCACTGATGCAATCTAATATAAGTGTATGTGAAAATAGCGTAAATGAACTATATGTGCTTCCCTTTGTCGTTCTAAACTTTAAATCTGTGGGACTGCTGAATATGTTTGGTATTTGGTTCAGGGCACTTTAGTTGAAATTGAAGGTGCACCATAACATGCTCTCAATTTTATTCCATTGTTCTAATCTAACTGTAAGCTGAAAGTGCTTAGAAGCTTTAGAAGAATGACACCACTTGGCGTTCACATCTGCTGTGCCACTCTTCATTGCTACTTCTTTTTATAAACAAAATATGCAATGCTAAGTCACCCATCAAACATTACCTTTGTAATACTTCAGATGTTTGAAAACTAAGATGACTATTAAAACTAAGATGACAATTTTTTCTAGGATGCAGAAGGATCAACATGTCTGCACCTGGCTGCCAAGAAGGGCCACTACGACATTGTGAAATATCTCCTCTCCAACTCACAAGTGGATGTCAACTGCCAGGTAAAGCATGCTACCAGACTTTTATATCTGTAGCCGATTTCTCCCTGATCCACTTTTTGCTGAGACAAGTTGGCAAAAAATTGGCATTAGCATGAAAACACTTTTCAAACAGATCCCAGTGCTTCTGATCAATACATTTCCTGCACATTCCCATCTTAAGAATAGTCAGTGACAGTCAGACTAGACGGGAAAGCTTTTACCCAGCAGTAGCTCTCCAGATCTGCCCTTTCGGATTCCGTGACTGTTTGCTCCAACCCCAACTGTTCCCAACTCTGTGCCTCCACCGAATCTGGCCTCAGGTGTGGGTAGCTGGCCTGGTTTGTGGTGAGCATCTGGGGTGTTATCACCTTATACCAGGTCCAGTTTAGTCTATTAGTGAAGTGTAGGCAGTGTCTAGGAAGCCAGGGCTCTCTAAAGGTAACTGTGGATGAGCAGCCAAGACCTATCTAGGAGACATGCAGCTCCCACATGTGACCCACTGGCAGCAGGCACAGGAATTGCAGTGAGGCCCACTCATCACACCTGAAGAAGTGTTCCATGTCGCTGGAGCAGCAGGCAGGAGACTGCGCTGTGCAGGGAGGAGCGATGCAGTCCTGGGCTACATGGAGTCTGAAGATCCCTTGGAGGAGGAACAGGCAAGCCTTGGTAGCTGCAGGTCGTTGTGCACGGGGGTACTGTCCTGCAAGGAGAAGCAAGGGCTTTCAGTCTCCCAAGTTGGACAGCTGGTGGAGAGAACCCAGGAGAACTACTCAAGACCACCAACTGTGATGTAGGATCCATGCAGTTCCGGATGAGAGAGGATCCATGCAGCCAGTCGTTGTTGCAGTTGGTGCCTGTGGTTGCAGGGCAGTGACTCCTTCATTCCAAGGGAGACTTCTTCTTATTTTTGTGCAGGCTTGAAGACCCGTCGCCCTCAGAGGATGCACAGCCAGGGAAATGTTGCAGTTACTAGAAGGAGCCAGAGAAACAATGTTGCAAGGGGGAATTGTCACTGAAGTTGCAGATTGTCGGTTACTGGAGGGTTCAGTTGAAGTGGCGGTTCCCAGAAGATGAAGTAAACAATGCAGAGGAGTCCTGCTGGAATCTTGCACGTCGAATCTGATGACCCACCTGAAAGGGAGACCCTAAATAGCCCAGGAAGGGGCATTGGTCACCTAGCAGGAGGGGGGGCTGTGTTGTTATCTGCCTGACATGGCCACCCAGATGCTTCCAGGGACCGCTTCCCCAAATACCCCCCTCACCCCTCCTTCGTTTGTCCAGTTTCACCAGTGCATGGGCCAGGGGTCCCTCTACTAGTGCAATCCAGTTTATGCAAGGAAGGCACCAAAACGCATAGGCTTCAATGGAGAAGGGGGTGCCCCGGTTCCAGTCTGCCAGCAGGTAAGTACCTGCATCTTCGGAGGGCAGACCAGGGGGGTTTTGTAGGGCACCGGGGGGGACACAAGTCAGCACGGAAAGTACACCCTCAGCGGCACGGGGGCGGCCGGGTGCAGTGTGCAAACAAGCGTCTGGTTTTCAATGGAAATCAATGGGGGACTAAGGGGTCTCTTCAGCAATGCAGGCAGGCAAGGGGGGGGCTCCTCGGGGTAGCCACCACCTGGGCAAGGGAGAGGGCCACCAGGGGGTCGCTCCTGCACTGGAGGTCGGATCCTTCAGGTCCTGGGGGCTGCGGATGCAGTGCCTTTACCAGGTGTCGGGTCTTTGAAGCAGGCAGTCGCGGTCAGGGGGAGCCTCGGGATTCCCTTTGCAGGCGTCGCTGTGGGGGCTCAGGGGGGTCAACTCTGGCTACTCACGGTCTTGTAGTCGCCGGGGAGTCCTCCCTGTGGTGTTTGTTCTCCACAAGTCGAGCCGGGGGCGTCGGGTGCAGAGTGGCAAGTTTCACGCTTCCAGAGGGAAACGCAAGTTGTTTTAAAGTTGCTCCTTTGTTACAAAGTTGCAGTCTTGGGTGAACAGAGCCCCTGTCCTCGGGAGTTCTTGGTCCTTCTAGAGCAGGGTAGTCCTCTGAGGATTCAGAGGTCGCTGGTCCCTGGGGAAAGCGTCGCTGGAGCAGTGTCTTTAGAAGGGGGGAGACAGGCCGGTAGAGCTGGGGCCAAAGCAGTTGGTGTCTGTCTTCTCTGCAGGGTTTTTCAGCTTAGCAGTCCTCTTCTTCTTAGGTTGCAGGAATCTGAGTTCCTAGGTTCTGGGGAGCCCTTAAATACTAAATTTAAGGGCGTGTTTAGGTCTGGGGGGTTAGTAGCCAATGGCTACTAGCCCTGAGGGTGGGTACACCATCTTTGTGCCTCCTCCCAAGGGGAGGGGGTCACATTCCTATCCCTATTGGGGGAATCCTCCATCTGCAAGATGGAGGATTTCTAAAAGTCAGTCACCTCAGCTCAGGACACCTTAGGGGCTGTCCTGACTGGCCAGTGACTCCTTGTTTTTCTCATTATCTCCTCCGGCCTTGCCGCCAAAAGTGGGGCCGTGGCCGAAGGGGGCGGGCAACTCCACTAGCTGGAGTGCCCTGGGGTGCTGTAACAAAGGGGGTGAGCCTTTGAGGCTCGCCGCCAGGTGTTAGTTCCTGCAGGGGGAGGTGATAAGCATCTCCACCCAGTACAGGCTTTGTTACTAGCCACAGAGTGACAAAGGCACTCTCCCCATGTGGCCAGCAACATGTCTGGAGTGTGGCAGGCTGCTAAAACCAGTCAGCCTACACGGGTAGTCGGTTAAGGTTTCAGTGGGCACCTCTAAGGTGCCCTCTGTGGTGTATGTTACAATAAAATGTACACTGGCATCAGTGTGCATTTATTGTGCTGAGAAGTTTGATACCAAACTTCCCAGTTTTCAGTGTAGCCATTATGGTGCTGTGGAGTTCGTGCATGACAGACTCCCAGACCATATACTCTTATGGCTACCCTGCACTTACAATGTCTAAGGTTTTGCTTAGACACTGTAGGGGCACAGTGCTCATGCACTGGTGCCCTCACCTATGGTATAGTGCACCCTGCCTTAGGGCTGTAAGGCCTGCTAGAGGGGTGACTTATCTATACTGCATAGGCAGTGTGAGGTTGGCATGGCACCCTGAGGGGAGTGCCATGTCGACTTACTCGTTTTGTCCTCACTAGCACACACAAGCTGGCAAGCAGTGTGTCTGTGCTGAGTGAGGGGTCCCCAGGGTGGCATAAGATATGCTGCAGCTCTTAGAGGCCTTCCCTGGTACCAGGGGTACCAGTTACCAGGGGTACCAGTTACAAGGGACTTACCTGGATGCCAGGGTGTGCCAATTGTGGAAACAAAAGTACAGGTTAGGGAAAGAACACTGGTGATGGGGCCTGGTTAGCAGGCCTCAGCACACTTTCAAATTAAATACTTAGCATCAGCAAAGGCAAAAAGTCAGGGGGTAACCATGCCAAGGAGGCATTTCCTTACAATACCTAAGTACCATATACTAGGGACTTATATGGGGGCACCAGCATGCCAATTGTGGGGTATGCAAAGTCCTAAGCAACCACTTTTAGAGGGAGAGAGCACAGTCACTGGGGTCCTGCCTAGCAGGATCACAGTTAACAGATACCGACAGCAGGCAAAAAGTGGGTGTAACCATGCCAAGTAGAAGGGTACTTTTCTTCGTTGGCCACTACAAAAAAAATCATGGACCATGCACTTCTCTGTCCCTTAGGTACCATCCACGTTCTCACCCATTAGCTAGTCTCAGCGCTGCGCATTGAGTCATTACCAGCAGAGTCCCCAAAGTCTGCTAAATTATCGGGATCGCACAAGAGAAGGATAGAACTTGCCCTGGAAACCGTCTTTTCCTAGGGCCCAGAAATTCAGCCATTTGGAGGAGATTTTGAGCTCATTCTTGTGAAAGGTTATGGTTGCATGCAGTATGAAGATTCTTAGGCTAACGATCTGCTTTCTCCTCTCAACCTTTCTCCTTACTATGGCATAAGAGCTGATCTTTCATGCAAAGGCCAGGTGGACTATTCACTGCCTTTTTTGCTCCCAAAGCTAGAATACTTGACAAAAAGATTGTTTATAGCTTGTTATACACTTGCACTGCATACACCTATCATCTAGTGCTAGGCGCAGATGCTTGCAAGTTTTGTAACTTCAAAGAAGTTTTGAGTCACAAGATACCTTGCAACGCCTCCTTTAGCTCACTGTGCACTAGGACAAAGGCCTCATCTCAATTTTTTTTTTTCCTGCGACTGCGTTCAAATGTTCCACTTCTGGGACCAACAACATCTTCTCTGTGACCTTCAGCGGTTGTTAGTCATTGAGATTCAGGCTCCAGCAATAGAAGAGCTTAACACTAGATCAAGGGCTAGGTAGGTTTTGACTTCAAGGGGTGTTGAGCCAGCTTTCTCGAGGAAACCCCAGTCATCTTGAGAATGATTGATATGGGGTGGCGTTTTGTAGAAAATGCCCTTCCAGTTTTATTCTAAGTGTAACTTGAAATGTTCTTGTCTCCACCAGATTAGTCCCTAATTTCTGCCTATCTCTGGAGCACAAGGAGTCGACCTGCTTGATGAGAAGAGAGTCAGGTTTAAGAAGACCGTCCATTATACCATTGGGCAGAACACAAGATGTAGCATCAAGCAAGACTCACCCAAGACACAGGACTTGATTCGACATGAAGAACCAATTTTGTTACAACCATAAAAGCCTGGGCCTTCAGGTATGCAGCCAGTCAGACAGAGCAAAGCCTGGAGCGATTTAATAAAAAACAAAGGAGGCGTGCAAAATCATGTGCGGTTACTGTTGCAGCTTTTGATGCCTTTTCTGTTCTGCCGGGGTACAGCAAAAGTTTAATTACTGACCTACAAGTGCAGACCGCTGCCTATTATATGCTACTGACATCATGTCTGGTGGGCAGAGTCGCAGCTGGATCCATGCTGCGCCGTCTGGTGATGCAGAAAAGCAACTTCTAGGAAACAACTCTGTGGCTCTCAAGCTTTGGTCAACATCAAGGAAAGATTTCGGAGCTGAGTAGGCTCCTGACAGTTAACATTGATGCATTGAGTGATGACAACCCTCATCATGGTCTAGCCTAAAGGACACTAAGCCTCCACCTTATCTGACAAAATTGACATCAAGAGCACTTCCCAAACTGTGCAGCAAGTCTACACTAAGGGCCCCTTTCCTGAGGCCAGAAGAGCCCGTGGTACCTGTCCTCAAGAGACGCGCAGAGGATCTTGACTCAAGGCAAAAGTGACTGTTCATATACCAAGAGACTAGAAAGTCCATTAGTAAGCCACTGTCTGAACAGAAGTTGGCCTACCAATTTCTAAGCAGTGGAAAATAACTTTATAAATGGAACTCATGTGTAATGTTCCTCAGTTCCTTGTGCATAAAAAGCATGAATACAAGGCTACCAGCCCTCCTACACAGCTTTTTCCTCACAGGCAGTCACTACCACCACCTCTTTCACCATAGCCATATTTACACCCCCCCTTCAACTCCCATCAGAATCTCTTGATCTGTCCATTCCTTGTCTGACCAAGCTAGGCTTTGGGGCGGATGGAAACCCATATGACCAGTCTGCTGGGGCAGGGGATGGGACTGACCGTTGGGTCAACTACAGTGTTGACCCAGCCGATGGTTCAGGCCATGAGCGTTACTCAGCCAAACCATCTGCACCAGATGAGAGTACTGCAAACCATGCATCGTGAGGGGGACTCTCCACCATAAACCCTACATGCATGTCGTACAGGATGAGGGCAACTTTTTGGTGGAGACTCTCTTTTAAGAACATTTTTCCCAGTTCTTTCCAGTGCTTAAGGGCATACATTAGTCAGCCCCTTACAAATTTAAGGACCTAATAAGAGCCACTGTGTTCCCGCCACAGGTAGAGGAAGAGTTTAAGCCTCTCTTAGTGAGCCTATTTACATCACAGGACAAGTCCCACCTGACTAACTCATGCATACTGCAAGAAAGCACACATCTGACCTCCTGTTCCCTCCAGATAAGGAAAGTAAGCATCTTAGTGCTGGCAAGCATGTAGAGGTTTGGACAACCAGTGTGTGGTGAATTGACAAGTCTATACGTTTTCTGTGACAAGTTGGATAGGTATCACTAGGAGGCGATGGATAGCTGAATAACGGCATCTCACCGAAGACATGTTGAAAGAGGGTCAAGCAGCTAGTTGCCGAAGGAAAGATAATGTTCGATGGCATCTGTCGCTGTAGATACGCATGTTCTGCAATAGCTCGCCATCTGGTGTTGGGCCGGAGTGTTACAAGTTGTTTTTCTTCGAAGAAGTCTTTCAAGTCACGGGACCGAGTGACTCCTCCTTTTGTCTCCATTGCGCATGGGCGTCGACTCTATCCTCGATTGTTTTTTTTCCGCCATCGGGTTCGGACGTGTTCCTGTCGCTCCGAGTTTCGGAACGGAAAATTAGCTAATTTCGGAAGATTTTCGTCGGTATTGTTGCGTTCGGGATCGGCGTACTTACATTCAACACCGCATCGAAGATCGAAGAGCTCCGGTGCCCTTCGGGGTAGTTTTTTCGATCCTCCGTGGGGGCCTGGTCGGCCCGACCGCGTGCTGAAGAACGCCGATGGAACGGACCCCGTTTCGTTTCTGCCCCAAATGCCACAATAAATACCCCTACACAGACCAACACTTGGTCTGCAACCTGTGCCTGTCACCTGAGCACAGCGAAGACACCTGCGAGGCCTGTCGTGCGTTCCGGTCCCGAAAAACACTCCGAGACCGTAGAGCCAGAAGACTTCAAATGGCGTCCGCACCGACAGCCCAACGGGAGTTCGAGGAACAGGAAGAAGAAGGTACCTTCTCGATCCAAGACTCAGACTCCGAAGGATTCGACGACACACAAACCGTGAGTAAGACGTCGAAAACCACACAAAGAAACATTTACAAGGCCCAGGGGACGCCACTGCCACCAGGCCATGGCTCCACCCATAAATTCGGTGACCGACCGTCGGCACCGAAAAAGGCCAAAACAGTGCCGAGATCGTCCGACTCCGGTCGAGACACCGGCACGCAGCCTTCTCGGGACCGAGAAAGTGCTGGAGACAAGCCTCGACACCGAGATGCCGGTGTGGACACGGCTCGACGCCGAGACAGCGGCACCGAAACAGTTCGACGCCGAGAGGTTTCGGCCCCGAAAAGGAAAAAAGTCACCTCGGAGCCGAAAAAACACGCAGACAAAGTTTCGACGCCGAAACAAACTGCAAGCGACCCAGCTTCAGGCTCTTATACAGAAGAGCACTCGCTAACCTCTCAAATGCAAAAGCATAGGTTTGAGGAAGAGCTACAAGCAACTGATGTAGACCATACGCAAAAGCGTATCTTCATTCAGCAGGGGACAGGAAAAATAAGCACCCTTCCCCCCATTAGGAGAAAGAGAAGGTTGGAGTTCCAGACGGAACAAGCACCACAACCAAAAGTGGTTAAAAGAATTACACCACCACCCTCTCCTCCGCCCGTGATTAACGTTTCACCAGCACAAACTCCATCTCACTCCCCAGCTCACACCACCATGAGCCAGGGTGACCAAGATCAGGACGCATGGGACCTATACGACGCCCCAGTGTCAGATAACAGCCCGGAGGCCTACCCTACAAAGCCATCTCCACCAGAAGACAGCACCGCGTACTCTCAGGTGGTGGCTAGAGCAGCACAATTTCATAACGTAAGCCTCCACTCAGAACAGGTCGAGGATGATTTCTTGTTCAACACACTCTCCTCCACCCACAGCTCCTACCAAAGCCTGCCTATGCTCCCTGGTATGCTCCGGCACGCAAAAGACATATTCAAGGAGCCGGTCAAAAGTAGGGCAATCACACCAAGGGTGGAAAAGAAGTATAAGCCGCCTCCTACGGACCCGGTTTTCATCACTACACAGCTGCCACCAGACTCTGTTGTTGTAGGAGCAGCTAGGAAAAGGGCCAACTCTCACACATCTGGAGATGCACCACCCCCAGATAAAGAAAGCCGCAAGTTTGATGCAGCTGGTAAAAGAGTCGCAGCACAAGCTGCAAACCAGTGGCGCATCGCGAACTCCCAGGCACTACTTGCGCGCTATGACAGAGCCCACTGGGACGAGATGCAACATCTCATTCAACATCTGCCCAAGGACTTCCAAAATAGGGCGAAACAAGTGGTTGAGGAGGGACAGACCATCTCCAACAACCAGATACGTTCCTCCATGGACGCTGCAGATACAGCTGCACGGACAATTAATACATCTGTAACCATCAGACGGCATGCATGGCTCCGAACGTCTGGATTTAAACCAGAGATTCAACAAGCAGTTCTCAATATGCCTTTTAATGAAAAAGAACTGTTCGGTCCAGAAGTGGACACAGCGATTGAGAAACTCAAAAAAGATACGGACACTGCCAAAGCCATGGGCGCACTCTACTCCCCGCAGAGCAGAGGGAATTACAGCACATTCCGTAAAACGCCCTTTCGAGGGGGGTTTCGGGGTCAAAGCACACAAGCCAGCACCTCACAAGCAACACCGTCCACTTACCAGGGACAGTATAGAGGAGGTTTTCGGGGCCAATATAGAGGAGGGCAATTCCCTAGAAATAGAGGAAGATTTCAAAGCCCCAAAACCCCTACTACTAAACAATGACTCACATGTCACTCACCCCCTCCACACAACACCAGTGGGGGGAAGAATATGTCATTATTACAAAGCATGGGAGGAAATCACTACAGACACTTGGGTTCTAGCAATTATCCAACATGGTTATTGCATAGAATTTCTACAATTCCCTCCAAACATACCACCAAAAGCACAAAATTTAACAACACACCATTCCAATCTCCTGGAGATAGAAGTGCAGGCACTATTGCAAAAGAATGCAATCGAATTAGTGCCAAACACACAAATAAACACAGGAGTTTACTCACTGTACTTTCTGATACCAAAGAAGGACGAAACGCTCAGACCAATCCTAGACCTCAGAGTAGTGAACACTTTCATCAAATCAGACCACTTCCACATGGTCACACTACAAGAAGTATTGCCATTGCTAAAACTACACGACTACATGGCAACTTTAGACCTCAAGGATGCTTATTTCCATATACCAATACACCCATCGCACAGGAAATACCTAAGGTTTGTATTCAAAGGAATACATTACCAATTCAAGGTACTGCCTTTCGGATTAACAACCGCACCAAGAGTCTTTACCAAATGTCTAGCGGTAGTCGCTGCACACATAAGAAGGCAGCAAATACATGTGTTCCCATATTTGGACGACTGGCTAATCAAGGCCCATTCGTTCATACAGTGCTCAAATCACACAAATCAGATCATACAAACCCTCTTCAAACTCGGGTTCACCGTCAATTTCACAAAATCCAAAATTCTGCCACGCAAGGTACAACAATACCTGGGAGCCATAATAGACACATCAAAGGGAGTAGCCACTCCAAGTCCACAAAGAACTCAAAATTTCAACACCATCATACAACGCATGTATCCAACACAAAAGATACAGGCAAAGATGGTATTACAACTCCTAGGCATGATGTCATCATGCATAGCCATTGTCCCAAACGCAAGACTGCACATGAGGCCCTTACAACAATGCCTAGCATCACAGTGGTCTCAAGCACAGGGTCACCTTCTAGATCTGGTGTTAATAGACCGCCAAACTTACCTCTCGCTTCTGTGGTGGAACAACATAAATTTAAACAAAGGGCGGCCTTTCCAAGACCCAGTGCCACAATACGTAATAACAACAGATGCTTCCATGACAGGGTGGGGAGCACACCTCGGTCAACACAGCATACAAGGACAATGGAACGTACATCAAACAAAATTGCATATCAATCACCTAGAACTTCTAGCAGTTTTTCAAGCACTAAAAGCTTTCCAACCAATAATAGTTCACAAATACATTCTCGTCAAAACAGACAACATGACAACAATGTATTATCTAAACAAGCAGGGAGGGACGCACTCCACGCAGTTAAGCCTGCTAGCACAAAAAATTTGCCATTGGGCAATTCACAACCAAATTCGCCTGATTGCACAGTTTATACCAGGGATACAAAATCAACTCGCAGACAATCTCTCTCGAGATCACCAACAGGTCCACGAATGGGAAATTCACCCCCAAATTCTGAACACTTATTTCAACCTCTGGGGAACACCTCAGATAGACTTGTTTGCAACAAGGGAGAACGCAAAATGCCAAAACTTCGCATCCAGGTACCCACACAAACAATCCCAAGGCAATGCCCTATGGATGAACTGGTCAGGGATATTTGCTTACGCTTTTCCTCCTCTCCCTCTCCTTCCTTACCTGGTAAACAAACTCAGTCAAAGCAAACTCACACTCATATTGATAGCACCAACTTGGGCAAGGCAACCCTGGTACACAACGCTGCTAGACCTATCAGTGGTACCCTGCATCAAATTGCCCAACAGGCCAGATCTGTTGACACAGCACAACCAAAAGATCAGACACCCAGATCCAGCATCGCTCAATCTAGCAATCTGGCTCCTGAAATCCTAGAATTCGGGCACTTACAACTTACCCAAGAATGTATGGAAGTCATAAAACAAGCAAGAAGGCCATCCACCAGGCACTGCTATGCAAGTAAATGGAAGAGGTTTGTTTGCTACTGCCATATTAATCAAATACAACCATTACACACAACTCCAGAACATGTAGTGGGTTACTTGCTTCACTTACAAAAATCTAACCTAGCTTTCTCTTCCATTAAGATTCACCTTGCAGCAATATCTGCATACCTGCAGACTACCTATTCAACTTCCCTATATAAAATACCAGTCATTAAAGCATTCATGGAGGGCCTTAGGAGAATTATACCACCAAGAACACCACCTGTTCCTTCATGGAACCTAAATGTTGTCCTAACTAGACTTATGGGTCCACCTTTTGAACCCATGCACTCCTGCGACATACAGTTCCTAACCTGGAAGGTGGCATTTCTCATCGCCATTACTTCCCTGAGAAGAGTAAGCGAGATTCAGGCGTTTACTATACAGGAACCTTTTATACAACTACACAAAAATAAAGTCGTCCTAAGGACCAATCCTAAATTTTTGCCAAAGGTTATTTCACCGTTCCATCTAAATCAAACAGTGGAACTTCCAGTGTTCTTTCCACAGCCAGATACCGTAGCTGAAAGGGCACTACATACATTAGATGTCAAAAGAGCATTGATGTATTACATTGACAGAACAAAAAACATCAGAAAGACTAAACAACTCTTTATTGCATTTCAAAAACCTCACGCAGGAAACCCAATTTCAAAACAAGGTATAGCCAGATGGATAGTTAAATGCATCCAAATCTGCTACCTTAAAGCTAAACGACAGCTGCCCATTACACCAAGGGCACACTCAACCAGAAAGAAAGGTGCTACCATGGCCTTTCTAGGAAACATCCCAATGCAAGAAATATGTAAGGCAGCCACATGGTCTACGCCTCACACATTCACCAAGCACTACTGTGTAGACGTGTTATCCGCACAACAAGCCACAGTAGGTCAAGCCGTATTAAGGACATTATTTCAAACTACTTCCACTCCTACAGGCTGATCCACCGCTTTTGGGGAAATAACTGCTTACTAGTCTATGCAGAACATGCGTATCTACAGCGACAGATGCCATCGAACTGAAAATGTCACTTACCCAGTGTACATCTGTTCGTGGCATCAGTCGCAGTAGATTCGCATGTGCCCACCCGCCTCCCCGGGAGCCTGTAGCAGTTTGGAAGTTACCTTCAATTATTTATATATGTATCATCTCAACCTTAAATAGGTGCATACTTAGTCACTCCATTGCATGGGCACTATTACTACAATTCAACTCCTACCTCACCCTCTGCGGGGAAAAACAATCGAGGATAGAGTCGACGCCCATGCGCAATGGAGACAAAAGGAGGAGTCACTCGGTCCCGTGACTCGAAAGACTTCTTCGAAGAAAAACAACTTGTAACACTCCGGCCCAACACCAGATGGCGAGCTATTGCAGAACATGCGAATCTACTGCGACTGATGCCACGAACAGATGTACACTGGGTAAGTGACATTTTCATTCCAATACAAATATTCGTTGTGCATTGGGACTGCGATTACAGCTTCTTGCAGTGTTAAGACCAGCATCCTGCTTCTCTGTCACGCATGGGTGCGATCAAACACCTTTTTTAACATCCCATTCTTTAGGGCACATCACTTTGATCTCCAAGTGGATGAGGTGAATATCAACAAAAAAGGTAGAGGTATAGATGGCTCTGGCAAAGGAGCCTATGCTCCCAAGCATTGGCTCAACTATGCTCCCCACCCTCGCGCTCACAACAACCTTTGCGGGAAGCTTAAAGTACTTCCTTGCTTGTTGAGAGAAGATCACCTCTGTTGGCCAGACTGTGTTAAGGAACTTTGTGAATGTGTGGTTTTGACCATGTAGATGTTTTGCAGCTACTTCCTATGTGGACATACTAACTTGTAAACAGGCTGTGTTTGGCCAGACTATGTCAAAGAGCTTAATTCAACCATCTGCCTCATCAGCAGGCGGCTAGCCCAGTGTGTGGTGGATCCCTATGGTGTTATACCTTATACTGGGTCCAGGTAACCCTTAATAGATAGTGGTGCAGTGTAGGTAGCCAGGGATCTCTAGTGGTAGCTGTGAGCAACCAAGACTTATCTAGGAGGAGTGTAGAACACTTGCAATACCACAGTAGTCACACAGTAACTTATCAGACATGAAAGGAACCACACAGTGTTGCAAAAATAAAGGTACTTTATTACAAGAGCACCAAACTAGATTACTATAGGCAAACCCCCTTCTGGAGGCAAGTGCACATAAAATATACACAGATAAGCATTAGGAATAGCGCAGAATAGCAAGGGCCCTTAAGGGGGCCAAACCATTTACTGAAAAAGGTGGAATGCAAGAATGGCTCCCCCACAAAATGGAGTAGTGAGCCAAGGGATGGGAGAGAGTGCAACTCCAAGAGGTAAGTATCTAGAAGACCCCCAGCGACCAGGAGAGCAGAGGTAAGTTACCTGTGTTGTAAGATGGCTCTGTATATACAATATCAAAATAAGGTATAGTGTGCAGAGTCCAGAGGTTCTCCAAAGGCTCAACAGAGGCTAAAGTAGATAATACTAATGCTCTCTTTTGTGGTAGCTTGGTTGAGCAGTTAGGTGTATCAGAGGGTAGTGCAAAACATTTGTTGTTTGTGTATACAATCAGGTCGTAGCAAGGGCTGCAGCTTACCATGGGGTAACAATGCACACAGAACCGTTAGAAGAAGATTTTTTATTTAACAAGTTATCCTCAACACATTCTAGGTACCAATGCCTCCCAATGTTACCAGGCATGGTAAAACACGCAGATCACGTTGTTAATGAGCCTGTGAAATCAAGAATAATCACACCTAGAATAGAAAAAAAATATAAGCCTGCACCATCTGACCCTGATTACATTACCTATCCAGTGCCTCCGGATTCAGTGGTGGTTAGTGCGGCACGAAAGAGGGCAAATAGTCAGTCTTCACGCGATGCACCCCCTCCTGATAAAGAGAGCAGTAAATTTGACGCTGCAGGGAAGAGAGTTGCGTCCCAAGCAGGAAATCAGTGGAGGATTGCTGATTCCCAGGCACTACTAGCCCGTTATGATAGAGATCACTGGGATGAGATACAGGATATCATACAGCATCTCCCAAAAGAACACCAAAAGAGGGCACAACAGGTAGTAGAGGAAGGGCAAGCTATCAGTAACAACCAAATAACGTTTGCCCTTGATGCGGCTGATACAGCTGCCAAGAGCTTGAACACCGCAATTACCATTAGAAAACATACATGGCTGGGCTCCTCTGGTTTTAAACCAGAGATTCAACAGGCTGTGTGTAGGAAGTTGGCTGTGTATATACTATTTCAAAGTAAGAAATACTGTGCACAGAGTCCAAGGGTTTCCCTTAGAGGTAAGATAGTGGCAAAATTAGATAATTCTAATGCTCTATTTTGTGGTAGTGTGGTCGAGCAGTAGGCTTATCAGAGGATAGTGGTAAGCATTTGTTGTACACACACAGGTAATAAATGAGGAACACACACTCAAAGACTTACTCCAGGCCAATAGGTTTTTATATAGAAAAATATATTTTCTTTATTTATTTATTTATACATAAAATGCAAGGTACTCCACACAGGTAAGTTAGGAACTTTGAATTAGAGCAATAACATCTACAGTTTTTGTTAAAATAGCAATAAGCTATTTTAAAAGTGGACACAGTGCACAAATCAACAGTCCCTGGTGTAGGTAAGTAAAGGTTAAATTGTGAGGTGAGTAAGACACTTACAAGTCTCAGTTCCTGGGCATAGGCAGTCCACCGTTGGGGGTTCAGGGCAACCCCAAAGTTACCACACCAGCAGCTCAGGGCTAGTCCGGTGCAAAGGTCAAATTGGTGCCCAAAACACATAGTCGCCTATGGAGAACAGTGGTGCTTCGGTTCCAGTCTGCCAGCAGGTAAAGTACCTGCATCCTCAGGGGGCAGACCAGGGGGTTTTTGTAGAGCACTGGGGCGGTCACAAGTAGGCACACAGAACACACCCTCAGCGGCACAGGGGTGGCCGAGAGCAGTGTGCAAAGCAGGTGTTCGGTTTTAGATAGGAAACAATGGAGGGACCCGGGGGTCACTAGCGGTGCAGGGAGGGCTTCTCGGGACTGCCACCACCTGGGAAAGGCAGAGGGTCGCCTGGGGGTCACTCTTGGACTGAGGTCCGGTTCCTTCAGGTCCTGGGGGCTGCGGGTGCAGTGCTTGGTCCAGGTGTCGGGTCCCTTGTTACAGGCAGTCCCGGTCAGGGGGAGCCTCTGGATTCTCTCTGCAAGCGTCGCATTTGGGGTCCAGCGGGGTTGTCTCAGGCTACTCACGTGGTCGCAGTCGCTGGGGAGACCTCCCTGTTGTGTCTGTTTTCTGGATCTCGAGCCGGGGGCATCGTGTGCGGAGTGTGAAGTCTCATGCTTCCGGCGGGAAGGGTGAGTTCTTTAAAAGTTGCTTCTTTGTTGAAAAGATGTAGCTGTTGTTGAGCAGTGCCACTGCTCACGGGAGTGTCTTGGTCCTGGGGGTCAGGGCAGTCGTCTGAGGCTTCAGAGGTTGCTGGTTGCATGTTTTCGACTCTGGAGACAGGCCGGTAGGGCTGGGGCCAAAGCAGTTGTCGTCCTTGGTCTCTGCAGGCCTGTAGGTCAGCAGTCCTTCTTTGTAGTTCAGGTTTTCAGGAATCTGATTTCCTGGGTTCTGGGGTGCCCCTAAATACTAGGTTTAGGGGTGTGTTTAGGTCTGGGAGGGCAGTTGCCAATGGCCACTGTCCTGGAGGGTGGCTACACCCTCTTTGTGCCTCCTCCCTGTGGGGAGGGGGCACATCTCTAATCCTATCGGGGGAATCCTCCAAAACTAAGATGGAGGATTTCTAAAGGCAGGGGTCACCTCAGCTCAGGGCACCTTAGGGGCTGTCCTGACTGGTGGGTTTCCTAATTATCTCCTCCAGCCTTGCCTCCAAAAGTGGGGGCAGTGGCCGGAGGGGTGGGCATCTCCACTAGCTGGGATGCCCTGGGGTGCTGTAGCAAAGGGGGGTGAGTCTTTGAGGCTCGCCGCCAGGTGTTAGTTCCTGCAGGGGAAGGTGTGAAGCACCTCCACCCAGTGCAGGCTTTGTTCCTGGCCACAGAGTGACAAAGGCACTCTCCCCTTGTGGCCAGCAACTCGTCTGGTTGGGGCAGGCTGGCAGAAACTGGTCAGTCCCACACTAGAAGTCGATTGGTATTCAGGGGGCATCTCTAAGATGCCCTCTGGGTGCATGTTACAGTAAATTGCACACTGACATCAGTGTGCATTTATTGTGCTGAGAAGTTTGATACCAAACTTCCCAGATTTCAGTGTAGCCATTATGGAACACTTATACCCTGCACTTACAATGTCTAAGGTTTTGCTTATACACTGTAGGGGCATAGTGCTCATGCACATATGCCCTCACCTGTGGTATAGTGCACCTTGCCTTAGGGCTTTAAGGCCTCCTAGAGGGGTGACTTACCTATGCCACAGGCAGTGTGAGGTTGGCATGGCACTCTGAGAGGAATGCCATGTCGACTTTACCTTTTTCTTCCCATCAGCACACACAGTCTGCAGTAGCATTGTGAATGTGCTTGGTGAGTGGTCCATTAATGTGGCACAATACATGCTGCAGCCCTTAGGGACCCCCTCTGGTCACAGAGCTCTCTGTACCACTGGTACCTTTTACAAGGGACTTAGCTGTGTTCCAGGGGTGTGCCAATTATAGGAAAAATGGTACAGTTTAGGGAAAGAGCACTAGTGCTGGGGCCTGCTTAGCAGGATGCCAGCACACTGTCAGTCAAGTCAGTATCGGGCACAATGGGTGCAGGGGTTGTGGGAGTGGTGGGTAACCATGCAAAGGGGGGCACTTTCCTACAACAGTCAATTTCATTTTTGTTGTAATTGTGTTTGACTCTATAGGCAGAAAAAGTATACTTTCATCTATAGGCATTAGAGTGATTTCAGAAGAAAATGATGCTCATTTAGATGAAAAAGTCCCTCTAACCTGACAGCTTACCTTTATAGGAGAAACTAGGCTATGTTTATTGCCTCTGAGCAAGCCTTCCCTGTTTTAACATCAATGCATTGTATTCTAAACATTCTTTCTTTGGCTCTGATCTTTTATTCATCTTCTTTCTTCTGCATTTCTTATAATTAGGATGATGGTGGCTGGACCCCAATGATTTGGGCCACAGAATATAAGCGTGTTGAACTTGTGAAGCTTCTGCTTGACAGAGGGGCAGATATTAACATCCGGGACAATGTAAGTATCACCACTTTGTCATAAGTTATGTGAAGTGTCCCTGTTAATATTTCTTGTAGGATGACCAGCAGTATGAGTAATTTCCATATGAAATTGGCCTTATCAAACAGAACATGATTGTGCATAGAGGATTTTCTTGCGCCTGTCTTTACAGTGTGACTCCAGTTGATGCTCTTCTTGCCTAGGGGTTGTTTTTAAATCACCAGTTTAATGGCTTCTTGGTCAGATCTGTAGTTCGATCATTGCTTTGCAAACTCACTATATAATAAAGTAAATCTTGGATCACTTCTCAGTACTACTGCAAAATGTAGTTCTTGTTGCTGGTCTTGACACTGCAAGAAGCTGTCTTGTTGCAGTTCTTAGACACTGTAATTAAGTGTCATGACCTGCTGTGCATGGAAGTGTCCTCATTTTACAAAGCCAAATGCAGTTGCAATTTCTTGTGTCCTCTGCTATACAATTAAAACGTCACAACTGATATGGTCTATGCTTTCCGAAGTGAATGTGTTGAATTCAGACATTGATACTGATTTCAAGTAAGTTTCAGGCAAGGCAAACATTGAAAAAAAGCAGCCTGAGCACCCTCATGCCTATGCTGGCTCTGATTCTCTCTGGCCAAAATCTGCTCCCCCCAAACTTTTTCATGGTCCCAAAATGTCTGTTCTCCTATAGTGGTTGTAAAAAATAACTAGTTTATAACTCTCGAAATGTTGGTATGCTCCAAATTCACTGAATTAAAGGCACCTCAGGTTGTCCATGTATGCCCAGAGTCTGCCTTGTAAAACATTGAAACACTTCTGCACCCTTCGTAGTCATAATGAAATAATGATTAGTTAAGATTTCTGTGTATGTTTGAATTTCACAGTAGTAAGAAAACATTGAAAAATGCCTTTGAATTAAATTAGCATGCTGCTTGTTTGAAGTCACGTTAACCTATATATAGTAACACTTATCTATACATGTAAATATTTGGAAAATGATATTAGGTGTGAGCCCCTTTTAAGTCTGTGTAATAATCAAACAGTTAATACTTTAAGGTAAACAGCTTAGCCTTTCTGAAGACTTAGAATGTCAGCATTTAATACAGTTGTTACCCTGCATTTATAATTTCAGTGGAAGTATGGATCAGTGACTTAAACTGTTTGGGCAGAAGGTCTACGTGTCAGGTTAGGGTTTGAAATTAGGTGGATAGTTTAGAATAGCCCGACATTAATGGCTTTGAATGCTTAGCAGTTGCTAACAAGTGCAGTAAATCTTGATTCATTCGACTTAATGTCTTCAAAATGGTCAGTCTATATTATATATTGCATACCTCATGGGTGCAATGCTCTCGAATTTGTATAGCAAGATGACGTCAGTGTCACATCCTTTAAGAAGTCTTTGAGAAATTGAATTGTATGTATTTAAGAGTCATTCCCTGCAATATGTCATATGACTAACATGTTCTGTGAACAATTTCAAATCTAGTGCTCTGTGTAAAAACATTTTTGACTGATTGCAGATATTTTTGAACTTCTTGCTCATGTCCTCTTAAGTGTCATGCTAGTCTATTCTAAGGCTTCCTCCATCTCCCAGTGGGCTCAAAGGATGAGAAAATAAACATGGGATCTGTTATAGTATGGTATCTGTTGCTGTGAAATTTGAGACCAGGAAAGTAACTTCCACTCATGCGTATTCTGTTTTTTCCCTGTAGGAGGAGAATATTTGCTTACATTGGGCAGCCTTTTCTGGTTCTGTTGAGATTGCTGAGATACTGCTTGCAGCCAAGTGTGATTTGCGTGCTGTCAATATTCATGGGGATTCACCACTTCATATTGCAGCTAGAGAGAATCGTTTTGAATGTGTACAGTAAGCATAGCCCATTTTTTATTATGTTTTTTTCTTCCAAATTGTGTATATATTTCTAAAAGTCTGAAAGATGAAATGTAATCTCTAAATCCTGGTCCCATGCCTTATCTCTTCCAGTGCATTTTCATTACAGAGATAATAATTTTGTTTGGGAGCAGAACCAACTTTCTTGTGACTAGGCAGGGCAAGCTTTCCTGACCCTTTTACTTTGTCTTTTTCTCTTGGCTGTAATGTAATGCACTCTACTTGATACCCCCTTTTCTTTGCCTTCTTTTAGCGTTTAATTAGCCACCATTTGAAATACAGTAATCACTACTGGTTATTGTATATGCATATTCTTAAGAAGGCCCTAAACACCTTATTTGGTATGCCAATTCTTCCTCAGCAAGTGGATGGTTTTAACCTCGCCATTGAGAAACTGGACAGATTCTATTAACTTATTCTGAATGAAGAAGTCTTAAAAGATCATGTCTTCTTCATAAGACATAATACAACTGTTTATTTTTAAGCTCTGCTAGATTCAGAGATCTCTCCACAAGAAGGGTAGTGATGACTTTGGCATGAAATTTGCAGTGTGTTGATGTGAAAAATAGCTTACAGTTTCCAGAAATTAAACTAGGTGGACACTGTTAGCGTAGTGATGCAAGTTGACAGGCAGCCCTAAGAAATTTGTATAGTTGAAGACAATCCCTCACTTTTCCATGTGAGTTTATGAAAATTCCGATGCAGGAGCTGAGGAAGTTCTTTAACTGTAGCTAAAAGTCACCAACGTTGTTAGATCTCTTAGAAACAAATTATGCATCTGCTTTCCGTGGTAGGTTGTTGTAGGTACTTCTGAGATCCCATAGTGGGTGCTGACCCACTATTACATCTTCCCATTGAAATAAATTACAGCCGAGCCCGTAAATGTTTACAGAACTGCACTGACTTTGGTATGTGCTCCAACTAGACAATATGGCCCACCTCAAAGTGAATGAAAACCAGTTAACTGGGCCTTTTGTGGGAAAAAAAAGAAGAATAAAAAAACAGTTGACTTAACTGTGGCAGGTCTTTTAATTTAAGTAGAGTGACTTGGAAATTAGCAACTTTATATACAATGACGTACAATTTTTTTTGGTCCTGGAAACCATCTGTATCTTAATTCCACTGTCCATTGTGTTGACCAGTCTTAAACCACTGCAAAATTTGGATGCAGGCCCCAGCAGTTTATTCATTAATCTCTTAAGTTAACTTTTTCCCTTTTTGAGGATAGTGTAATAAACTAGAATCTTTCTGACATGGTTGTCCCCACTTTTTGCCGGGTGTCAGTGTGGTTTGACTGTAGTAAACTGGGATCCTGGTAACCAGGACCCCTAGTGTATATAGTACTTGGGTACCCAGGGCATTAGTAGACCAGGGGTCCCCCATGAGCTGCAGCATTTATTGTGGCACCCATGAGAGCCCGTGCAAACTGTGTCTACAGGCTGCCATCGCAGCTTGTGTGAAATGGTGCATGCACCTTTCACCCCAGATATATGGTTTACCTTATGTCAAGGTCATTGCACTCTCACCCTTTAAGTCACTCCTAAGGTAGGCTCTCCTTCCCAAGGTCAGGGTGCATGGTTCTAAGTGTGAGCGTAGCCCTACTTGAGCAGAGGTACCCCTACAAACTGCAGACTCCATTTACTGGCCGTTGTAAGTGCAGGGAAGCCATTTTAAGGTATGTTGTGAACACTGGTCGTCACAAGTTGTCCAACTAAATAATGGCATCACTGAACCTAGTCATGTTTAGTATTAAACATGCTGAAATCATGCAACTACACAAATTCTAGTGTTATTTGCATGATACATGTACTGTGGGGGTTCTTTAGATGATCCCCCCCATGTCTGCCTGTACAGACGTGCAGGGTCTCCCTTATAGCCAGTGCTGCCGTTGACCCAAGACACTGTTCTGCCCTCCTGCTGCTGAGCCTAACTCAGGCAGGGGGAAGACAGAACAAAGGATTTCCTGTATAGGAGAGGTTCTTCCTTCGAAATAAGGAAGTCAGGGCTATGGTAGGGGTGCTCCTGAATGCCACCAGACTACATTGCAGGGCACATTTAGTGACCTCTTTGCATAAACCAGTTTTCTTCAGTGCAGGAGCCTCTGGCTCCTTCTGTGGTGCGATATTGCACAAAGGAAAAGGGAGTGACCACCCCACTGTCCAGCTCCTCCCCTAGGGAGGTGCCCAGAGCTCTGTCAAGTGGCCACATGATTCTGCCATCTTGGCCCCTGGGAGCATCTGAATGGTGGTATCACTGACACCACCTGCCTCCCTCCAATAGGTGGGTCACTGTATAAGCTGTCCAACCGCCCTTCCTGGTTATTTAAGGCCCCCCTGAGGGCGGGACCATAGATGCTGCAACCCTTAGGGACCCTCCCGATCCACAGTGCCCTTCGTGCCACTGGTACCTCTTTACAAGGGACTTGGCTGTATGCCAGGGGTGTGCCAATTGTGGAAACAATTGTACACTTTTGGGAAAGAACGCTGGTGCTGGGGCCTAGTTAGCAGGATACCAGCACACTCTGCCAAGTCAGCATCAATAACAGGCACAAGTGGGGGAGTAACCATGACAAAAGGGTCACTTTGCTACACAACCCCCTCCCAAACAAAAGAGGATGAGACTAACCTTTCCCATGAGACTCTTCATTGTCTAAGTGGAAAAACATGGAATGGCCATCTGCATTGGCACTGAAATAGACCATTCCATTTAGGGAGATGGACCACCTCAAAAGTTCACCTTTCATTTGCATTAGCTATTTGTGAGGTCTGTGGTCAGTTTGTACATTGAAGTGAGTAGCACACAAGTATGGTTTCAATGTTTTAAGGGAGCAAACCACAGCAAAGGCCTCTGTCTCAATGGCACTCCAACGCAGTTCCCTGGGGCGTAACCCCCTGCTAATGAAAACAACAGGCTGGTCATGGCCATCGTTGTTGGTTTGGGACAGGACTGCTCCTATCCCCAGTTCAGATGCATCTGCCTGCACAATGAACTGCTTAGAGTAGTCTGAAGCTTTAAGAACTGGTGCTGAGCACAATGCCTCCTTCAGTGTGTCAGAGGCCTTTTGACTACTAACAGTCCACTTTACATTCTTGGGCATCTTCTTAGAAGTTGGTTCTTTGAGGGGGTCTCAATGGATCCATACCCCTTCATAAACCTCCTGTTATAACTAGTCAACCCAAGGAATGCCTTGACTTCAGTCTGGGTTTTAGGAGCTTCCCAGACCAGAATAGTCTGGATCTTGGGTTGTAAGGGTTGAGCTTGGCCTCCACCTACAAGGTGGCCCAAGTATACAAGAGTGCCCTGCCCTATCTGACATTTGGATGCCCTAATTGTGAGGCCTGCAGGGCGCAGAGCCTGCAAAACCTTCCCCGGGTGGACCAGGTGATCCTGCCAGAAGGAGCTAAAGACAGCAAAATCATCTAGCAGTTAGGCTTAGCAGAGGGTAGGGCAAAGCCTTTGTTGTACACACATAGTCAAGAAATGAGGCACACACTCCATGACTAACTCCAGGCTGATTGTGGTTATACAGCAAAAAATATTTTTGTTACTTTATTACTAGAGCCAGAAGAACTTTGTTGCAGGTAAGTACAGTTGTCAGTAGGTATCATATGTGTATCAAATGTACTTTGTTTGGGTTTTGTAGAGTGAGGTGGATGTGCTAGCACAGAAAACAGGTAAGTACATGCCTTACGATTCCAGTCTTCGGGAATTAGGATGTCCACACTTCAAAGTTTAGGCCCAAAAGTGCACCCCCAGCAACACGCCGCTGGCTGGGTGCAGAGGTCAAAGTTGGTGTGTTTCCAGTGGAATCTTATGAGAACTAGGAGGAGCTTGGTAGAAAACAGATTGCAGGTAAGTACCCGTGGTTCCAGGGCACAGGCCTGGGGAGTTTAGGTCAGCACTAAAAGGGCCACAAGATCACACAAAACACACACCCTTAGCAGCACTGGGACGGCCTGGTGCAGAGTGCAAACACAGAGCTGGGCGCCCAGTGCTTTTCAACAGGGGGACCCCATGGGTCACAAAAGTTGCTGCAGGCTGGGTCCTGGGGGGGCAGTTCTGAGAAACCAAAGGCTGGGCATACAGTTGAGCGCCTTTGGGTTTAGGCTGCAGGCGTCATTGTGTTGGCCAGGCGATGCCAACACAGGATAGACCAGAGATCGGAATCTCCTAGGGACCTTCTCTGGACCTGTGGGCCAGCTGGACTCAGGCCATGGGCATCTGGTGAAAAGTGGACAGGGCTTGCGAATCCAGGACGGTTCTGGAGTCCTTTTGGAGATTTCTTCTGGACAGGGCAACTGTCCTTGAAGTTCTTAGTCATCTGCTGGGCAGGCAGTTCTCGGAGGTCTCTGCAGGAGCAGAGGTGGCCCTACGAACTCCAGCCAACTGCACTGGTCTTAAGTGCGGGGAAGCCATTTTACCCGTGTACTGGACACAGGTGTGTCAAGCTACATAATAGTAACTCCGAAACTGGGCATGTTTGGTATCAAACATGTCAGAATCATACCCCAATACTGTTGCCAGTATTGGTTGTATGATTTCATGCACTGTGGGGCTTCATAGAGGACCACCAGCATTGCTCCTACCAGTCTTCTGGGGTTTTCTGGGCAGCCTGTGCTGCTACCACCCCTCAAACAGGTTTCTGTCCTCCTGCTGATTGTTCTGCCTGAGCTGGACAAAGGATTTCCTGTGGGTGCAGGAGGTAACACCCTTTCCCTTGCACATAGGTGTTAAATCGCTTGGTGCCCTCCTTGCATAAACTGGATTGCACAAGTGGACCCCCGATCCCTGCTCTGGTGCAAAACTGAACAAAGGAAAGGGGAGTGACTACTCCCCTGTCCATCACCACCCTGGGGTGGGGGTGGTGCCCAGAGCGCCTCCAGGTGACCACTTGATTCTGCAATCTTGAATCCATGGTGGGCAGGGGCTCCGGGGAGCATCTGAGTGGCCAGGTCAGGTAGGTGACGCCACACTTACCTCCTGATAGGTGGTCACCAATCCCCCTACCTGGGCTATTTAGGTGTTCCCTCTTGGGTGTGTCCTCAGATTTGTCATGAAAGATTCCAGCAGGACTCCTCTGCATCATTTACTTCATCTTCTGGCCACTGGGACTGCAACTGGACCCTCCAGGCACCGATAGTCTGAAACTTTAGCAACAACTCCCCTCTGCAACATTGTTTCTCTGGCTCCTTCCAGAAACTGCAACATTTCCCCGGCTGTGCATCCCCTGAGGGTGGCAAGTCTTCAGCCTGCACAAGAAGCAAGAAGGAATCTTCCTTGGAGTGAAGAAGTCACTCCCCTGCATCAATGACCGGCTGCGTGGATCTGCTCTCCTCCGGAAGTGTGTGGATCCTGTCTCACAGGTGGTGGTCTGAAGTGGTCCCCTTGGTCCTCTGTACCAGCTGTCCAACTTAGGAGATGGTAAGTCCTTACCTCTCCTTGCAGGACAGTACCCCTGTGCACCTAGACTCTTGTAGCCATCAATGCTTGTTTGCGCCTCCTCCAAGGGATCTTCAGGCTCCAAGTAGCCCTGGC
Organism: Pleurodeles waltl; assembly: GCF_031143425.1. NCBI lineage: Eukaryota > Metazoa > Chordata > Amphibia > Caudata > Salamandridae > Pleurodeles > Pleurodeles waltl. The sequence goes on from NC_090445.1 coordinate 1,608,594,027, forward strand.
CTCCAGCACTCTTCCCTTCAAAGCACAGTCTCCTGCCTGCTGCTCCAGCGATGTGGGACTTCTCTCCAGGTGTGCTGAGTGGGCTTCACTGTGACTCATGTGCCTGCTGCCTGTGAGTTGCCTGTGGGGGCTGCATCCTCGACTTCCGGTTCTCCTCACTGCTGAGAGTCGCCAGGGACTCCCCTTCTTGGGTTGTCTTCCCGGTACACAGCAGCTCTTTAACTCTTCTTCTGCAACTCTTGCCTTTGCCAAGGCTTGGTGGTGTTTTTTCCACACCACTGACTGACTGAAACTCTTCTTCCGATGTGGGACATTGACTGCATCACTTGGAACTCTTCTCCTCCTCCTGTGCTGCATAGCCGACTCCTGGTTATCACCATCGACCTGGTCCTGCATTGTCAGAATAGTGCGTAGTGGCTCCTGCCCCAACCAGACACTACAACTGGAACTGGACTTTGTCCACTTCATTTGCAGGTCCTCTGCTGTCAGGATCCATCTTCTGTTTTTTCCAGTCTTACTTGGGTCTTGCATAGTCCTTTTACAAAGTTTACCTGTGGGTTTGGGGAAAAACAGGTACTTACTTCCTCTACTGGTTGCTTAGGGGCACTCTGGTACTTACCGTTTGGGGTTCCTAGTTCCTCCAGTTCTTCTCTACAGATTCCATTTACTTAGTATATGGGTTGGTCTCCCCCTAGGGTCTCCATTATTTTCTGGTATTTCACTACTTCCTATGCCCGTTCCTGATTTCTAATGTGTATATAAGTGTTTACTCACCTGCTAGTAGAGTATTACCTACACAGTATTGTGTTACTATAATAAAGTGCCTTTATTTTTGTAATACTGTGTGTAAGTGGTGTGTGACTATAGTGGTATTGCATAAGCTTTGCATGTCTCTAGAAAAGTCTTGGCTGCTCATCCACAGCTACATCTAAAGAGCCCTGGCTTCCTTAACACTGTCTACTCCTCACTAATAGGGGATACCGGGACCTGTTATAAGATGATAACCCCATATGTGCTCACCCCACACCAGGCTAGCTTCCTACAAGTACAACAACCAAGGGTGTAGCTGGGTTCACCTTGTGTACTGCAGTGGACTCTGGCCTAGACAGAGAAACCATTGAGGCGGTATTAATATCTGGGGGTGGCATTGACCTTGTCACTCTGACTGCCTGCTCTCCTAATATGAGGCCCACCGTATCAATTATATTGAGCCAGAGGGGGTTTCAGGGACACAGGTGCCAGTGTCACCATGGTGACTGAAACACTGGTGTCTCCCGAGCAACTCCTACTTTGTCAAAATGACCAAGTAACCAATTCTGACAACATCACTAAGTGCTACCCCTTGGCAGTTGTCATCTTTAGCTGGTGGAGACGGGTTGGGTGTTTACTGATCCTAAAAAAAGTTGTAATTTCTTCTTCATTACCTGTAGAATGTGGGAAATGATTTGGAGACCTCAGACTGGGCTGAAGTGATGTTACAGGCCAATGCAGCAATACTGGGCATCTCTGAAAGTGTTTTTGTAGATATACAGGCAAGGCCAAGAAACAGGGAGAGCAAGGAGCACTGGAGCCTGGAATAATGGCACCGGGAGCTCCCTAAAAGAGAGACAAGAAGGGTAAGAAATTATCCTCATCCCAGTCCTCATGTGAGGGTCAGCTTCAGGGAGATGATCTTGCCCCCCCTGTGAGGAACCTATTTCAGAGGAGCTTGGGCCTGACACCGCAGAGCTCTTGGGTGCAGGAGGACCCTCCAGGGAGTAATTGAATCTGGAGTTGAAATCCTGCCCCTCTCTTGAAGGCCTCAGACAGCACGCTGTGACACAAGAGGGAGGGGATGTCGGTGGGTCCCACAGGACCTACTGGGAAAATGGTCTTCGTTACTGTGAGGCTAGGGACCCTAGTCCTGGTGCCTCCTGGCGGTTGGTCATACCTCAGCAGTTTTTAATGACATTCCCCTTGCTGGACATCTGGGACAAAACAAGACTTAGGCAGACTTTTCCCACACTTTCCCTGGCCCCACATGTTTGAAGACAGCAAGGAATTTTGTCCCTCCTGTGTCACCTGCCAAGCCAGTGGCAAGTCAGGTGGCACTACAATGCCCCCCTTAATTCCACTATCAGTGCTTGGGGTACATTGTTAGAGGGTCGGGATTGATATTGTTGGTCCCCTTGCCCCTTCTAAAGCACTTGGAAACAGGTTTATAGTGGTGGTGGTCGGCATGCCACCAGATAGCCAGAGGCCATTCCCCTTAAGAGCACCTGTGTGGTTTCCTTTTACTCCCACTACTCAATTTACTCCCCTAGGTGGGGGCCCTGTGTTCACATTTCACTTTCTTAGTATATGGTTTGGGCAATCCCTAGGGCTACTATTGCTTATTGCTATTTTACACTGTTTTCCAACCTTTTTATGCCTGTTACTGTTTCATTTTTTAGTGTGTGTGTGACATTTAGTGTTGGGCTCGGAGTGTTACAAGTTGTTTTTCTTCGAAAAAAGTGTTTTTTAGTCACAGGATCGAGTGACTCCTCTTCTGTTCCATTGTGCATGGGCATCGACTCCATGTTAGATTGTTTTCTTTCCGCGTCGGGTTTGGACGTGTTTCCTTTCGCTCCGATAGTTCGATTCGGAAAACTTTGAAAACGCTTGATTTTCGTCGGTATCTTATCGATCGGGTTTACATCTTCTATCGACACATCAGTACCGTCGGAAAAGACATCTCTACTCGCCCTTCGGGGCGCGTGCGCCCAACTCTGGCCTGGTCGTGCTGACCGCGTGGAAGCCTCATGGATCGGACTCCGTTCTGATTCTGTCCTCGGTGCCACGCGAAATTCCCTTATACAGACCAACACCTTGTCTGTAATCTTTGCTTTTCCCCAGAACATCAGGAAGAAAATTGCGAGGCCTGCCGATCCTTCCGATCTAAAAAGACACTTCAAGACAGAAGAGCACAAAGGCTCGAGATTGCGTCCAAAAGCTCCAACATCTCAACGTTGAAGAGGAAGAAATCATGCAGACAGCAGGCTCCGTTCGAGTTTCCGACTCTGACCAGGAATCTGAGGAAGACAGACCGGTCACGGCAGGACAACACGTGAGTACCCCTGCCCTTTGTACCATCACTAAGACCGAAATATAAGGACTCGGGTACGCCACTGCCAGAAGACCATGGCTCGACCCGAAAGAAGACATCCGGAGACCAAACTGCCAGTTTGTCACCGAAAAAGTCCACTCCTCCGAAACCATCGAAGTCGACGAAAGACTCTGTATCCAACGGTACCGAAAAAGCCGGCTTCGGGCCAAAAAGAGCAGGTTACTCCGAGGAGCATGGACTTTCTAAGACACTCAAAGAAAGCCACAAAAACTGTGAAGAGGACTCGAGTACAGCCAATACCTGAAGTAATGGACGAAAGGCAAGCCAGGATTCATATTCACAAAGAAACCGGCAGAATCCTACCAGCACCTCCTCTAAAACCTAAGAGGAACTTAGCCTTTCAGGAGGAATTGGACACTACTCAGCCTCCAGCTAAAGTGCCAAGGCCAAAGGAGAGACCACCACCTCCTCAATTTTTTTTTTCCTCCTCACTCTCCACACCTGCATATCTCTCCTCCTACCAGTCCTACACTAATGCAGCCACCATCACATTCGTTTGACTCGCAACAAGACAATGTAGACCCATGGGATCTTTATGATCCAGATCCCATTCCCGACAATGACCCAGAATGCTATCCCTCTAAGCCTTCACCATCTGAGGATAGTAGAGGGTACAATCAGGTTTTAGCTAAGGCAGCAGGATACCATAGTGTCACCATGCACACTGAACCGTTGGAGGACGATTTTTTGTTTAATACACTCTCCTCCGCACATTCATCATACCAGTCGCTCCCTATGCTCCCCGGCATGCTAAAACACGATGATCAAATATTTAGCGAGCCAGTTAAAGCAAGAATAATTACTCCCAGGATAGAGAAGAAATACAAGCCACCTCCCTCTGATCCTGTCTACATAACTCTACACCTCCCTCCAGACTCAGTATTAGTAAGCAGTGTCAGAAAGAGGGCAAACACAGTCATCTGGTGATGCACCCCCACCAGACAAAGAGAGTAGGATATTTGATGCTGCAGGGAAGAGAGTTGCATCCCAGGCAGCCAATCAGTGTAGAATAGCCAACTCACAGGCGTTGTTGGCTAGATATGACAGGGCCCATTGGGGTGAGATGCAAGACATAATTCAGCATCTCCCCAAGGAACATCAAAAAAGGGGCTAGCAAATAGTAGAGAAAGGGCAAGCCATCACCAATAACCAGATTAGGTCTGCCCTAGACGCAGCAGACACAGCGGCCAGGAGTGTCATTACTGCTGTAACAATAAGGAGGCATGCATGGCTCAGGTCCTCTGGTTTCAAACCCGAAATCCAACAAGCGGTATTGAACATGCCGTTCAATGAAAAAACAACTTTTCGGCCCAGAAGTGGACACTGCAATTGAGAAATTGCGTGAGGATTCAGACACCGCAAAAGCTATGGTTGCACTATACACCACACCATACAGGGGATTCTTTCGGAAACCTCAGTTTAGAGGGGGATTTAGAGCTCAAACAGCAGAGGCATCCACACATCGCAGGCAAAACCAGCCTACCAACCTCAATACCAACGAGGTGGTTTTAAGGGCACATATGGAGGGCAGTATCCCAAAAGTAGAGGGAAAATCAAACCTCTAAACAAACCTCACAGCACACTAAACAGTGACTTGTTTCATCCCCTTCCACTCCACATCTCCCCTGTGGGAGGAAGACCACAAAAGTTCACACCAATTGGCAAAACATTACCACAGACAATTGGGTACTATCAATTATCCGCATTGGTTATTGCCTAGAATTGATACAAACTCCCCCAATCATTCCACCAAAACCACACAAATTATCCACAGAACACATCAGTGTGTTACAGGAAGAAGTCAAATCTCTATTACTCAAACAAGCAATAGAACCCGTGCCACAATATCAAAAAGGGTCAGGAGTTTACTCACTATACTTCCTCATTCCCAAAAAGGATGGCACCCTAAGACCAATATTAGGTCTCAGAAATATATCCATATATCCAAAATATAATCGCACAGATACAGACAGGTCAACAGTACACTGTCAGATTTGTCATGAAAATGTTAGGGATGATGGCATCATGTATTGCAATTGTTCCACATGCAAGACTAAACATGCAGCCCTTACAACAGTGCCTTGCACAACAATGGTCACAGGCACACGGTCAACTTCAAGATCTAGTGTTGATAGACCGCCAAACATACATGTCCCTTTAGGGGTGAAATTCCACAAATCTAAACAAAGGGCGGCCATTTCAAGACCCTGTTCCTCAGACCATAATTACAACAGATGCATCAATGATTGGTTCGTGAGCTCACCTAAAAAATCACAACATCCAAGGACAATGGGATGCCCAACACAAACAGCTACACATAAATCACTTAAAGTTGTTAGCTGTCTTCCTAGCACTCAAAGCTTTTCAGCCTCTTCTCACTCAGAAGAATGTCCTGATCAAAACAGACAACATGGCCACCATGTATTACCTAAACAAGTAAGGAGGAACACATTTGTCCCAACTCTCCCTCCTAGCTCAAACAATTTGGAAATGGGCAATACACAACCAGATTCAACTCGTAGCACAACACATTCTAGGGATACACAACCAACTCGCAGATGTTCTCAGCAGAAATCATCAACAAACACACAAGTGGGAGATTCACCCTCAAGTACTTCAAAAATACTTTCAACAGTGGGGAACATCAAAAATAGATCTGTTCGCCACTAGTGAAAATGCCAAAGCTCTGCATCCAGACACCCACATCCCGTATCCAAGGGCAATGCTCTATGGATCAATTGGTCAGGGATATTTGCTTACGCTTTTGCCCCTCTCCCACTCATTCCATTTGTAGTCAACAAATTGCAACAAAACACACTCAATGTGATACTCATAGCACCAATATGGGCCCGTCAACTGTGGTACTCAACATTATTAGACCTATCAGTAGTACCACACTCCAAACTCCCAAACAGACCAGACCTGTTGACACAAAACAAAGGGCAGATCAGACACCTAAATCCCAACACACTCAATCTGGCGATTTGGCTCCTGAGGTCATAGAGTTTGGGTATTTACAACTACCATCAGAATGTTTAGACATGAATAAGCAAGCAAGAAAACCCACTACTAGACGGTGCTATGCTAACAAATGAAAAAGATTTGTATATTACTGTCAATCTAAACAGATTGCCCCTCTTACAGCATCAATACAAGATATTGTGTGCTATTTACTTCATTTACAAAAATCTAATTTAGCATTCTCTTCCATAAAAATACATCTTACTGCAATTTCAGCATATTTACAAAATATACAGCACAACTCTTTATTTAGGGTTCCTGTAGTTAAAGCCTTCATGGAAGGCTTAACCACATCATTCCACCCAGGACACCTCCAGTTCCTTCTTGGAATTTAAACATAGCGCATACGCGACTTATGGGCCCACCACTTGAACCTATGCACTCATGTCAAATGCAATTCTTAACATGGAAGGCTGCTTTCCTAGTCGCAATTACATCGTTGCGAAGAGTGAGTGAGATTGAAGCTTTCACTATTGAAGAACCGTTCATACAAGTACACAAATATAAAGTTGTACTACGAACGAACCCCAAATTTCTTCCAAAAGTAGTATCACATTTTCATATCAATCAAACAATGGAACTACCAGTCTTCTTCCCACAGCCAGATTCTGTGTCAGAAAGAGCTCTACATACATTATACATTAAAAGAGCACTAATGCACTATATAGATAAAACAAAACCATTCAGAAAAACTAAACAGCTGTTTGTAGCCTTTCAAAAACCTCATACAGGTAACCCCATTTCAAAACAAGGATTAGCAAGATGGATAGTAAGATGCATCCAAACATGCTATGTTAAATCCAAAATGCAACTCTTAGTTTCTCCAAAAGCACATTCCACGAGGAAGAAAGGTGCTACAATGGCTTTTTTTAGGAAATATACCAATGGCTAAAATATGTAAAGCAGCTAATTGGTCAACACCACGTACATTCACTAAACACTATTGTGTAGATGTTTTAGCAACACAGTAGGTCAAGCTGTACTCAGAAAATTATTTCAAACAACTTCAGCTCCTTCATGCTAACCACAGCATAGACTACAACTGCTTTGTAGTCTATGTACAGCATGTGTATCTGCAGCTACACATGCCATTCAACGGAAAAGTCACTTACCCAGTGAACATCTGTTCGTGGCATGTTCCGCTGCACCTCCCCGGCTGCCTGTAGTTGTTTAAGTTAACATATGTACATATGTAGATATATATATGTTCAATGGCATGTGTAGCTGCAGATACACATGCTTTGCACATCCCGCCATCTAGTGTTGGGCTCGGAGTGTTACAAGTTGTTTTTCTTCGAAGAAGTCTTTTCGAGTCACGAGATCGAGGGACTCCTCCCATTTCGGCTCCATTGCGCATGGGCGTCGACTTCATCTTAGATTGTTTTTTTTCCGCCATCGGGTTCGGACGTGTTCCTTTTCGCTCCGGGTTTCGGTTCGGAAAGTTAGTTAGAATCTCGGAAAAATCGTCGGTATTGTTTGCGTTCGGTATCGGGTTAGTTATAACAGATCGACACCGACTTTTGAAGAGCTCCGGTGGCCCTTCAGGGTTTTTTTGATCCCCGTCGGGGCCTGGTCGGCCCGCCCACGTGTCTCTTCAAGGCTGATGGAACAGACCCCATTCCGCTTCTGCCCAAAATGCCATAACAAGTATCCATATACAGATCAGCATCTGGTCTGTAACTTGTGTTTGTCGCCAGAACACAAGGAAGATACTTGTGAAGCCTGTCGAGGGTTTCGGTCCAGGAAGACATTAAGAGACCGAAGAGCAAGAAGACTGCAAATGGCGTCGGCGCCGACAGGACAAAGGCATTTGGAGGAGGAAGAAGAAACCTTCTCTATCCAGGAGTCGGACTCGGACGAGGTCGATCCCGAAGAAACGCCTAAAACCGTGAGTAAGACTTCGAAACATAAAACTCACGAGAAGACCACAAAAGCCCAGGGGACGCCACCGCCAACAGGCCATGGCTTAACCCGAAAAATAGGTGACCGATCATCGGCACCGAAAAAGGGCACGCTGGTGTCGAAGTCATCCAACTCCGGTCGAGATACCGGCACACAGCAATCTCGGGCCCGAGACAGCGGCTCCGAGCAAGTTCGGCACCGAGACAGTGGCACCGAAATGGGTCAGCACCGAGAGACCACGACGCCGAAAACGAAGAAAGTTTCGTCGGAGCCCAAAAAGGCGACCGAAAAGGTTTTGATTCCGAAACATCCAGCCTCGGAACCGAAATCAGGTTCCTACACAGAGGAACAGGGATTGTCCTCCCAAATGCAAGGACATAAGTTCGGACAAGAACTAGAATCAATGGAGCCAGACTACACTCAAAGGAAGCTCCACATTCAAAAGGACACAGGGAAGATAAGCACTCTTCCACCAATTAGAATGAAAAGAAGACTTGCCTTTCAAGAAAAGGACAAGCAGCCACAGGCAAAGGTGGCAAGACAAACAACTCCGTCACCATCTCCACCAACATAAATGCACACATCACCGGTAGCCACTCCACCACTGATGCAATCCCCGACTCATACTGCAATGAGTCAAGATGATCTGATGCATGGGACCTTTATGATGCTCTGGTATCAGATAACAGCCCAGACTGTTATCCAGCGAGACCGTCGCCACCTGAGGACAGTACATCCTACACGCAGGTGGTCTCAAGGGCAGCTGCTTTTCATAACGTCACCTTGCATGCAAAACCAATTGAGGATGACTTTTTGTTTAATACACTATCCTCCACTCATAGCCAATACCAGAGCTTACCTATGCTACCTGGAATGCTAAAACACTCCAAACAAGTATTTCAGGAGCCTGTGAAAGGCAGGGCCATAACTCCAAGGGTGGAGAAAAAGTACAAGCCACCGCCAACAGACCCTGTGTATATTACACAGTAATTAACACCAGACTCTGTGTTTGTAGGGGCAGCTCGCAAGAGAGCAAACTCTCACACCTCGGGAGACGCTCCACCTCCAGACAAGGAGAGTCGCAAATTTGATGCTGCAGGGAAAAAAGTTGCAGCACAAGCAGCAAACCAATGGCGCATTGCCAACTCACAAGCTCTTCTGGCAAGATATGATAGGGCTCATTGGGACGAAATGCAGCATTTCATAGAACACTTACCCAAAGAATTCCAGAAAAGGGCACAACAAGTGGTGGAGGAAGGACACAGTATCTCAAATAATCAGATACGGTCAGCAATGGATGCAGAAGATAGAGCTGCAAGGACAGTAAATACTGCAGTAACAATAAGGAGACACGCATGGTTGTCTACGTCAGGATTCAAGCCGGAAATACAACAAGCCGTGCTGAATATGCCTTTTAATGGACAGCAGTTGTTTGGGCCGGAGTTGGACACTGCTATCGAGAAACTTAAAAAAGACACTGATACGGCAAAAGCCATGGGCGCACTCTACTCCCCACAGAGCAGAGGCACATTTTGCAAAACACAATTTAGAGGGGGTTTCGAGGTCAACCTACAGAACCCACAACCTCACAAGCAAGGCCCACTTATCAAAGCCAATATCGGCAGGGAAGTTTTCTGGGGCAATATAGAGGGGGACAATTCCAAAAGAAAAGAGGGAAGTTCCAAAGCTCCTCAAAACAAACAGTGACTTCCAAGTCACAAATCCCCAGCACATAACACCTGTGGGGGGGAGACTAAGCAATTTTTACAAACATTGGGAGGTGATAACAACAGACACTTAGGTACTGGCAATTATCCAGCATAGTTATTGCATAGAATTTCTCAAATTCCCTCCAAATGTTCCACCGAAAACACACTATGTCAAAACAACACATGGATCTTATAGGACTAGAGGTCCAGGCATTGCTCCAAAAAGGACCATAGAATTAGTACCAATTCAACAGAAAGGAACAGGAGTTTACTCTCTGTACTTTCTCATACCCAAAAAGGAAAAAACACTGAGACCTATATTAGATCTCAGAACATTAAATACCTACATCAAATCAGAGCACTTTCACATGGTGACATTACAAGACGTAATCCCAGTGCTCAAACAACAAGACTACATGACCACACTAGACCTAAAGGATGCATTTTTCCATATACCAATACATCCTTCACACAGAAAGTACCTAAGATTTGTATACAAAGGTGTACATTACCAATTCAAGGTGTTGCCATTCGGAATAACAACTGCGCCAAGAGTTTTTACAAAATGCCTGGCAGTAGTAGCTGCGCATATCAGAAGGCAGCAAATACATGTGTTCCTGTACCTAGATGATTGGTTAATCAAAACCAACACGCTAGAATGGTGTTTACAACACACAAAGTACGTCATAGAAACCCTACACAAACTAGGTTTCTCAATCAACTATACAAAGTCACACCTTCAGCCGTGTCAAACACAGCAATACTTAGGGGCAACAATCGACACAGCAAAAGCGATTGCCACTCCAAGTCCACAAAGAGTACAAGCATTTCACAATGTAATACAGGTCATGTATCCAAACCAAAGAATACAAGTCAAAATAGTAATGAAACTCCTAGGCATGATGTCCTCATGCATAGCCATTGTCCCAAACGCAAGAGTGCACATGCGGCCCTTACAACAGTGCCTAGCATCACAATGGTCACAAGCACAGGGTCAACTTCTAGATCTAGTGTTGATAGACCGCCAAACATACACCTCGCTTCAATGGTGGAACAATATAAATTTAAACCAAGGGCGGCCTTTTCAAGACCCAGTGCCTCAATACGTAATAACTACAGATGCCTCCATGATAGGGTGGGGAGCACACCTCAATCAACACAGCATTCAGGGACAATGGGACTCCTGGCAAAAACAGTTTCACATAAATCACTTAGAACTATTGGCAGTATTTCTAGCGTTAAAAGCATTTCAACCAATAATAAGCCACAAACACATTATTGTCAAAACAGACAACATGACAACAATGTATTACCTAAACAAACAGGGAGGAACACACTCAACACAGTTGTGTCTCCTGACACAGAAAATATGGCATTGGGCGATGCACAACCACATTCGCCTAATAGCACAGTTCATTCCAGGGATACAGAATCAATTAGCAGACAGTCTCTCTCGGGATCACCAACAGATCCACGAATGGGGGATTCATCCCCAAGTACTACACACTTACTTCCAAAATTGGGGAACACCACAAATAGACCTGTTTGCAACAAAAGAAAACGCAAAATGCCAAAACTTCGCACCCAGGTACCCACAAGATCAGTCTCTGGGCAATGCGTTATGGATGAGTTGGTCAGGGATATTTGCATACGCTTTCCCCCCCTCTCCCACTCCTTCCATATCTAGTAAACAATTGAGTCAAAACAAACTCAAACTCATAGCACCAACTTGGGCAAGACAACCGTGGTATACAACACTACTAGGTCTCTCAATAGTGCCTCATATCAAACTACCAAACAGACCAGATCTGTTAACTCAACACAATCAACAGATCAGACACCCCAATCCAGCATCGCTGAATCTAGCAATTTGGCTCCTGAAGTCTTAGAGTTCGGACACTTAAACCTTACACAGGAATGTATGGAAGTCATAAAACAAGCTAGAAAACCAACCACTAGACATTGCTATGCAAATAAGTGGAAAAGGTTTGTTTATTATTGCCATAATAATCAAATTCAACCCTTACACGCATCTGCTAAAGACATCGTAAGCTACTTGCTACATTTGCAAAAGTCAAAACTAGCTTTTTCATCCGTTAAAGATACATCTTACCGCAATCTCCGCTTACCTGCAAATTACTCACTCATCTTCACTGTTTAGGATACCAGTCATAAAAGCCTTTATGGAGGGCCTAAAAAGAATTACACCACCAAGAACACCACCAGTTCCTTCATGGAACCTCAACATTGTCTTAACACGACTCATGGGGCCACCGTTTGAGCCCATGCACTCATGTGAAATGCAATATTTAACATGGAAAGTTGCATTTCTAATTGCCATCACATCGCTAAGAAGAGTCCGTGAAATCCAAGCATTTACCATACAAGAACCATTTATTCAAATAAACAAGCATAAAGTAGTTCTACGGACAAATCCTAAATTTTTACCAAAAGTCATATCACTGTTCCACCTGAATCAAACAGTAGAACTACCAGTGTTCTTCCCACAGCCAGACTCTGTAGCTGAGAGAGCACTACATACATTAGACATCAAAAGAGCGTTAATGTACTACATTGACAGAACAAAACAAATTAGGAAAACAAATCAATTATTTGTTGCTTTCCAAAAACCTCATACAGGAAATCCAATTTCCAAACAAGGCATTGCTAGATGGATAGTTAAATGTATTCAAACCTGTTATCTCAAAGCAAAAAGAGAACTGCCTATTACACCGAGGGCACACTCAATTAGAAAGAAAGGTGCTACCATGGCCTTTTTAGGAAACATTCCAATGACTGAGATATGTAAGGCAGCCACATGGTCTACGCCTCATACGTTTACCAAGCACTACTGCGTGGATGTGTTAACAGCACAAGCCATAGTAGGACAAGCAGTACTACGAACTTTGTTTCAAACAACTTCAACTCCTACAGGCTGAACCACCGCTTTTGGGGAGATAACTGCTTACTAGTCTATGCAAAGCATGTGTATCTACAGCTACACATGCCATCGAACGGAAAATGTCACTTACCCAGTGTACATCTGTTCGTGGCATGGGACGCTGCAGATTCACATGCGCCCACCCGCCTCCCCGGGAGCCTGTAGCCGTTGCGAAGTTGATCTTGAACATTTGTAAATTTGTAAATATAGCATTTTAAACTACATTATGTACATACATGTTTACTCCATTGCATGGGCACTATTACTATAATACACAACTCCTACCTCACCCTCTGCGGGGAAAACAATCTAAGATGGAGTCGACGCCCATGTTGCAATGGAGCCGAAAGGGGAGGAGTCCCTCGTTCTCGTGACTCGAAAGACTTCTTCGAAGAAAAACAACTTGTAACACTCCGAGCCCAACACTAGATGGCAGGATGTGCAAAGCATGTGAATCTGCAGCGTCCCATGCCACAAACAGATGGGTGACATTTTCCATATTAGTGTATTTACTTACCTCCTATTGGAGGGTTGCCTTTCTAGTATTTATCTGATGCTGTGTTCCAAAAACAAAGTACCTTTATTTTTGTACAACCCAAGTGATTTCTTTCCTGTGTGTATGTACTGTGTGACTGTAGTGGTAGTGGTATTGCATGAGCTTTGCATGTCTCCTAGATAAGCCTTGGCTGCTCATCCAAGCTACCTCTAGAGAGCCTGGCTTCTAGACACTGCCTACACTTCACTGAGAGGGGATACCTGGACCTGGTAAAAGGTGTAAGTACCATAGGTTCCCACCACACACCAGTCCAGCTTCCTACAGTGACCACCCCCTGTCCAGTTCTTCTCCTAGGGAGGTGCCCATAGCTCTGCCAGGTGGCCGCTTGAATCTGCCATCTTGAAAATAAGATGTACCAGCGGCCCTTGAAAGCATCTGTTTAGGCCAGGTAGATGATGTCCCTGATCCCCTCTGATAGGTAGGTTACCTCAGAGAGTGACCAACCCCCTCTTAGGGTTAATGGCTCCCCCAGGGGTGGATCCTCAGATTTGTCTGCAAGTCTCTTCAAAGAATTCTCTGCAAGACATCTTCTGCTCCTGGCCTCTGGAACCGATGCTGGTTTGCTTTGGGACCAAAATAAGTCTGCTTCTTGTGGGAAGGCTACCATTGCAACATTGGTTCTCCAGATCCTGTAAGAATTCTGCAACATCCAAGGTTGTGAATCCTTCAGGGTCACAAGAACTCTGTTTGCACCTAGAAGCACGAAGGAATCTCCCTTACATTGGACGGCTGGTGGGTTCTGCTGTCCCACTGACATCAAACGCTCTGCATCACAGGTGGTGGGTCTGTGGCCTGCTCTGGTTTCTGCAGGTCTTCTGACCAACTTAGGATACTGGGGGCCACTGCTCCTGCCAGTGGACTGGAACACCACTGCACGGTAACGGTTGCTCTTGCCAAGCCTTGTTGACTCTTCCTCCAGGAGATCTTCAGACACCAACAAGCCCGGCCTCCAACACTCTGCAACTCAAAGGTCAACCCCTGTTCTGCAACTCCTGTGGCGTGGGACTTCTGTTTGGTTGTGCTGCTGAGGCCTCCTTGTGACTCTGTGTCGATCGCCTTTGGGTCACTCATGGGGGCTCTAATGCCTTCTGCAGCCCTTCCTGCATGCCGAGGGCCAGCCCTGACTCCTCCTCAAGGGTAGAGTCTCCTGGGCCTTGCTGGTCCCCAAAACTCTGCAAAAACATCTGTAACTCCTGCTTGCATTTGCAGTGCTTGTTGGTGATGGGGCTGGTCACTAATCCTCCTGCAATCCGGTGACGGTCGAGGGACAGCTCGTTGGCAACTCCTGGGATCTTCTGCAGCTCCTGGACCCCTCAACTGGAATTCTTCTTCCACCGACTTGCAGGAACTTCACCTTCAGTAGGGTGGGCATTGCCACCTGCATAACTTGGGCTCCTCAGAGGGTGCTGGACTCTGTTCCCTTCCTTTTCAGCTCCTCCACATCCAAAATCCGTCCCTGGGTTCCACCAGCCTGGTCCACGGGTCTCAACTGCAGCTGGACAATCCGAGGCTTCCATTGACTTCAGTGAGAGTCCTTTCTCCCCTCTGCATCCTGGTCCTTGGTGTAGGTACTCCTGTTGTGTGGGTATCCTTGAGTGCGGGCACTCTCCAACCTTCCACTTGCCTGCTGGTTTCTTGGGGTCCGCTGGGAAGCACACAAACCCCAACCACTAATTCCCTTTGTTAGCCTATGGGATGACTGATTAGGTAACCCTTTTGCACCTGGTCGTTGGGATCACTTGCTGTACTTACCTCTAGTGTTTTCATCTTTCCCATCTCCTAGCTAACTACCGTACTCACCTTGGCTGGGTTCACTATTATGGATTCCACCTACTTAGTATAAGGTCCCCAAAACGCCCTCCTCCACCCCTCATAGGGTCCTGCACATAGTATGCTATTCCTGCTGGTTACTTTGTGTACATATTTTGTATAGATATTCCAGTGTTAGTGCTGTAATGAAGAATCCTTTATTTTTGCAACACTTGTGTCAATCTTTCTTGTGAGTGAGTTACTGTCTGACTACTGTGGTATTGCAAATGCTTTACATTCCTCCTGGATAAGCTTCAGCTGCTCGCCTCAGTTACCCCTAGAGAGCTTCTGCTATCTGGGTACCTATTCACTATCACTAAGGGTTACCTAGACTTGGTATAGAGTGTCACACCATAGGTGTACCCCATAAACTGAGCCAGCCTCCTACAGATAATAAGTGAAAAACAGGCTTTGTTAGCTGATGAGGCATTGTTATTTCTTCACAGAGCCCATGCTTTGTTTCTACAAAATTTGGTTGTAGGTTTTTCATCAGAACCAGTCCATGTGTCTTGTAGCATTCTGTCAAACTTTGTGAGCAGCAGAGCAGGCTGTGCATGTGATGCTTTAAAATGACTTTAAACTAGAGAGTGCTGGTAACATATGCACATAATTAGGGAAACCCATTAAAAAATGCAAACCCAATCGGCAAGGCTCCTGCTGTGGCACTTTAAAAAAAAAAAGATGTTCTTCTAGCAGATATTTACTGAGCAGTAACCGGACAGTTGATTGATTACCCTGTTTTAGGTTTTGACATGCAGATGGGCTCTCAATTAGATTAGACATCCCTTCAAAGTTTTTTTTAGCAGGCATTTGACAGCTCCATTCTTTCCCAGAAGTTGAGGCATTGCTTTGGAGTTCGTTGTAAAGTTTATGTATCACAGTAGTATTCATTGGAAAGGGAAAAGTTACGTAGCGGCTTGTGCTTGATTTACAGCCAGCCCTCATTCTCTCTTGGCTAGATGTTGATTGCATACCTGGAGAAGAAGGAGTGGAGGTAAAGTGGCTCCTAGTGCTGACCTCTGAGCAAACATAGGAACCACACTTTTCATTGATTTCTCATGCGGGGGAAAAAAAGTTTCCTAGATACGTCTATCACAGATATGCTGCATGTAAGGAAATGCCTCCTTGGCATGGTTACCCCCTAACATTTTGCCTTTGCTGGTGCTAAGTTATGATTTGAAAGTGTACTGGGGCCCTGCTAACCAGGCCCCAGCACCAGTGTTCTTTCCCTAAACTGTACCTTTGTCTCCACAATTGGCACAACCCTGGCACTCAGGTAAGTCCCTTGTAGCTGGTACCCCTGGTACCAAGGGCCATGATGCCAGGGAAGATCTCTAAGGGCTGCAGCATGTCTTAACCCGCCCTGGGGGATCCCTCACTCAGCACATGCACACTGCCTCAGAGCTTGTGTGCGCTGGTGGGAAGAAAATTACTTAGTCGACATGGCACTCCCCTCAGAGTGCCATGTCAACCTCACACTGCCTGTGGCATAGGTGAGTCACCCCTCTAGCAGGCCTTACAGCCCTAAGGCAGGGTGCACTATACCACAGGTGAGGGCATATGTGCATGAGCACTATGCCCCTACAGTTTCTAAGCAAAACCTTAGACATTGTATGTGCAGGGTAGCCATAATAGTATATGGTCTGGGAGTTTGTCAAACACGAACTCCACAGTTCCATAATGGCTACACTGAAAACTGGGAAAATTGGTATCAAACTTCTCAGCACAATAAATGCAAACTGATGCCAGTGTGCAATTTATTGTAACATACACCCTTAGAGATGCCCCCTGAATACCTATCTGCCTTCTAGTGTAGGCTGACCAGTTTCTGCCAGCCTGCCACACACCAGACATGCTGCTGGCCACATGGGGAGAGTGCCTTTGTCACTCTGTGGCCAGGAACAAAGCCTGTACTGGGTGGAGGTTCTTCTCACCTCCCCCTGCAGGAACTGTAACACCTGGCGGTGATCCTCAAAGGCTCACCCCTTTTGTTACAGCGCCCCAGGGCATCCCAGCTACTGTAGATGCCCGCCCCTCCGTCCACTGCCCCCACTTTTAGCAGCAAGGCTGGAGGAGATAATGAGAAAAACAAGGAGTCACCCACCAGTCAGGACAGCCCCTAATGTGTCCTGAGCTGAGGTGACCCCTGCCTTGAGAAATCCTCCATCTTGAGTTTGGAGGATTCCCCCAATAGGATTAGGGATGTGCCCCCCCTCCCCACTGGGAGGAGGCACAAAGATGGTGTAGCCACCCTCACGGACAGTAGCCATTGGCTACTGACCTCCCAGACCTAAACACACCCCTAAATTCAGTATTTAGGGGCTCCGCAGATCCCAGGAAAGCAGATTCCTGCAACCTGAAGAAAGAAGAACTGCTGACCTACAAGCCTGCAGAGAAGGAGGAAGACGACAACTGATGGGGCCCCAGCCCTACCGGCTTGTCTCCAACTTCGAAAACCTGCTCCAGCGACGCATCCGACAGGGACCAGCGACCTCTGAAGCCTCAGAAGACTGCACTGGACTACAGGACCAAGAAACTCCTGTGAACAGCGGCCCTGTTCAAAATCAGCTACTTCCTTGCAAGAAAGAAACAACTTCCAAGGACCTCACCTTCCCTGCCGGAAGTGTGAGAGACTTCACTCTGCACCCAACACCCCCGGCTCGACCTGCAGAAAACCAACACCTCAGGGAGGACTCCCCGGCGACTGCGAGCCAGTGAGTAACCAGAGATGACCCCCCTGAGCCCCCACAGCGACGCTTGCAGAGAGAATCCAGAGGCTCCCCTGACCGTGACTGCCTGTAACAAGGGACCCGACGCCTGGAACCAACACTGCACCCGCACCCCCAGGACCTGAAGGAACCAAACTTTGACGCAGGAGTGACCCCCAGGCGACCCTGTGCCTTGCCCAGGCAGTGGCTGTCCTGAGAAGCCAACCCCCCACACCCCTGCGCCTGCCTGCACCGCTAGAGTGACTCCCGGGTCGCTCTGTTGAAACCTATACAAAACCCGATGCCTACTTTGCACACTGCACCCGGCCCATGTGTCGCTGAGGGTGTGTTCTGTGTGCCTACTTGTGTCCCCCCCAGTGCTCTACAAAATACCCCTGGTCTGCCCCCCGAGGCGCAGGTACTTACCTGCTGGCAGACTGGAACCGGAGCACCCCTATTCTCCATAGGCGCCGATGTGTTTTGGGCACCTCTTTGACCTCTGCACCTGACCGGCCCTGAGCTGCTGGTGTGGTAACTTTGGGGTTGCCTTGAACCCCCAACGGTGGGCCGCCCATGCCCCAGGACTGAGACTTGTAAGAGTTTTACTTACCCCCTAATCTAACCTTTACTTACCCTGCCCCCAGGAACTGCTGATTTTTGCAGTGTCCACTTTGAAAATTGCTTATTTCCATTTTTACAAAGACTGTACATGATATTGTTTCCATTCAAAGTTCCTAAAGTATCTAAGTGAATTACCTTACATTTAAAGTATTACCTGGAAATCTTGAACCTGTGGTTCTTAAAAATAAACTAAGAAAATGTATTTTTCAATATAAAATCCTATTGGCCTGGAGTAAGTTTGAGTGTGTGTTCCTCATTTATTGCCTGTGTGTGTACAACAAATGCTTAACACTACCCTCTGATAAGCCTACTGCTCGACCACACTACCACAAAATAGAGCATTAGAATTATCTAACCCTTGGACTCTGTGCACGCTATTTCTTACTTTGAAATAGTATATACAGAGCCAACTTCCTACACTGCACTTTTTGAAACCTTTATTTTTCATACTCTGCAACTGCTTCATACTGCCCCCGGAATGAGCTGTGTGCAGCCTGTCATGAAGTCCTGTAACAAATGATCCCTAATACACCAGGAGGCAGAATGCTTATGCTCGAAACAGTAATCAGTCCTTCTTCAGATCACAGGGCCTCTCCTGTTCCAGGTTGTGAGGTCGCTCGTACGGAGAGTCCTGCTCTCCGTCCTTGTCTGTTAAATATATCAAAATGTAAGGCATACTATAAGCACAAAAAGCCCAAGTAGGTTTTGTCTCCCGTCCTCCACTCATCCGACTCCGAGCTCTTTCCAAGGCTCGTCCTAGTTTCACGAGCCATTATCCACCATGCGGCAGATAGAGACTTTTAGAGAATCCATGCAGCAGATTTTCAAGGCAATGCCGGCTCCCTCTGGTGCACTTTCAAGTCCTGTGGAGACTCAATGGCACAAGTTGCACTTTGCTGGCCAGCCCTTCTCCAGTGACATCTGACTTATTGGGCCCTCTCTTAAGGGGAGGCAATTCTGGTCCCGATTAAACCCAGAAAGGTCGAGACTCCACCAGAGCCCGTCCTGGGTCTGGTCAGGGCACCTATTACTGACCAGGGCCAATGTCACCCACCCTTGACCATTCTTGCCCCATATATGAAATAAACAGAGAGTTGTCGTTAACCTTAGATGATTCCCAGTGTCTTACTCGACTACTGTACTACAGAAGGTTAGCAGCTATGTTCAGCTCTGATCCAGGGTCTTCAAATGTGCCACATGATGATGAAGATAGTGACACCAGCTTATTCCCCCCTCACTGTTCTGATGCTAGATTGTGCCTGGACTTTTAAAATGTTATTGATAGTCAGAATCTTCAGAGACTGAATTAGAATCTTCCACCAGGACCACCCACAAGGGGAGGTGCCTCATTTGTAACTGCTGTCTGTAAGAGCATCAGAAGTACTATATAGTACAACTCCCTACTATTGAGACTAAATCCAACTTGCTGATGCAAATCTTTGCAGCCAGGGCCTGCCACGCCTTAGCCCTTGCAGCCATTTAATGAGACCCTACCAAACGCCTTGATGACTGTGGGCAAAGCAGTGCTTGGCTCCCCCATTTAGTCACCTGTAGCTAGGCAGCATGAGCCAGCCCTGGGAGACCTGGCCTTTCTTACTCTGCATCCCTCAGAGAGTCTTGCATTCCAAGCGTCCATAAGCATGGTTACCCCAAATGCATTCCTTTCTGCACCTGCATGACGGAGGCACAAAGCACATCAACACATTCAGTAAGAGTATGTTTGATGGCATGTGTGGCTGTGTAGACCTATTCCCTGCATATTTCTAGTTCCAGAAGGTTGCAAGTCGTTTTTCTTCGAAAAGCCTTAAGAGTCACTTTGTATAGTAACTCCTCTTTTTGGTAATGCACATGGGCATCGACTCCATAGTTAGTTTCCTTCCACCATCAGGTCTGGTTGTTTTTTCACCGAGCCCTGGATTGAGACAGTCTTTTAGGACTCTTCCATTCGGGATACCTTCCATACTGTTGGTATTGTCTTTCAAACATGTATTTACTATCTTCTGCTGTCTGGGACCGAAGAAACTATCCGTCAGATCAACATGCTGACCGAGTCCTTTTGGGCCGCACCCTTTTGGCTGTCATTTGCTCGATTACAACTCGGCGAGAATGAAATTCTGATGGAACGGACTCCTTTCTGCTTCTGTCCTAAGTGCCATGCAAAGTTTCCGTGGACTGACCAGCACCAGGTCTGCAACCTCTGTCACCGAAACCTAGAGAGGAGGACTGGTAGTCTTTTCCATCTAAGAACACTTGGCGAAATCGGAGAGTCTGTTGTTGCGAAATGCAGCAACAGGAGATTGAAAACATGCTAGATATTTTCAGACTCCAAGGCACCATGTCCGAACATGGAGCAAGAGCTTCAATAGGCCTCAGCTGCCTGAGGGAGAGGCTTTCTCCTTTGAGTGTTCAGGCTGTGAGGTGGACACAATCCTCGAGATACAACATCTTCTTACAGCTCAACCAACAGTGAGTAAAAGACCGCCTGCTCAAATCTAAAGGTCCTTTACTACAAAAGCAAAGGCTACCTGGCCACCACTGCCTTCAGGCCACGGCAGGCACAGAAAACCTCATTTGGATGCCTGCCACCGATTTTTGCTCTGAAAAGCAAGCCTAGGCCTTCCACTTCGAAACAGAGTCAAACACCACCAGCCTTGGCACCGAAAGCTTCTGCTTCCCACTTGGTACTGGCTGCTTCGGCACTGAATGAATCACTTCCCACCTCAGCACCAACAGTTTTGGGATCGAAATTCAAGAGCGCATTGGTGCAGAAAAGACTAAAAGTCACCACAGCCGCAGAGCCGATTGCTTCCATAAAGCCTGTCCTACACAGAATGAAGAAACAACTCCATACCAAGCAATCCCATCTTCATATTCAACCCTGAACGCGACGTGTCTTGGTTAAGGCTGTCATTGCCTGCCTTTCTAAACAGAAACTTACTTTTGAGGAGGCTATTGACACTCCAGTGCCTCATACCAAACAAAACAGAGTGGATAGATACTCTGCTAACATACACTCACCTCTGCCTACACCACCAATCTTACCACCACCATGACCTGCCCCTTCACCTCCTCCCTCTCAGGGTGACCCTCTTGACATCACACCACAGGGCTTCCTGACTTTTTTCATGACACCCATGATACAGGGGATGATAACCTTCCTTTTCCTGCAGACACAGACCCACGGTCTCAGTATGATGTTGACCCATACATGGAACCCGACTCTGTCTATCCAGCTAGATCATCCCTACCAGATGATACTACTTCATTTCAGAAACTTATTGGGAGGGCAGCCACTTACCATCAGGTGCCCCTAGAGAAAGAACCAATTGAGGATGATTTTCTACTCAAACCCCTCACTACATCTCATAGAGCCACACAATATCTACCCATGCTTAAGGGCATGATGAGTCATGCAGGGGATATTTTTAAGGATCCTGCTAGGACATGCATAATCACTCCATGTGTAGGGAAAAAGTATAAAGCTTCCCCTTCAGAGCCAGTTTTTATTAAAGGTCAGATACCTGCAGATGCTTTGGTGATCTCTAATGCCTCTGGCAAGCACTTTGCTGCTCAAGCTGTCAACCATAGGCATGTCGCAGATACGGAAGCGCTGATTGCTAGATGCGATCGTGCCCTCTGGAACAAAATGGAGGAGCTTCTCCAACACCTCTAAGAGGAGCACTGGAAAAGGGGACAGCAGATTGTTAGAGAGGACTGCTTCTATCTAACAACCCCATTTTCTGTGCCTTGGACTCTGCGGACACAGCCGCAAGAGGCAAAAACACTATTGTCCTCCTACGCCTCCAGGCGTGGCTCCGCATTTCCAGATTTAAACAGGAGGTACAGCAAACAATCCTAAATGCACCTTTTGATAAATAGCACCTTTTCGGCCCGCAGGTCGATCAGGCACTTGAAAAGATAAAAAAAAGTCAATGAAGTGGCCAAGATGACGGGAGCTCTCCAAACCCCACTTCACTTGAGGCTTTTTGTTGGCCTCAATATAAACAGCCTCCAAAAAAATCTGCCCCAGAAACGTCCTTATCTTACCCCAAAGTCTAACCTCATTCATCCTCTCATAGAGGTGACTCTCTCTCAGCACTAGATTTAAAGGACGTCTACTTTCACATTTCTGTACACCCAGCATATCACAAATAACTCAGATTTGTGATAGCAGGACAACATTACCAATACAAAATACAAAAAGAGTTCACAAAATGCCTAGCAGTTGCTGCAGCTCACTTGAGCAGACAAAAAAAAAAGTCATGTTTTTCCCATACCTGGATGACGGGCTCAACAAAGCCAGTACCCTTACACAATGTTTGCGTTATACTCCAGTTACCATAGATTTGCTTCATCAGCTAGGTTTCACTATAAATTTCCAAAAGTCACACCTGAATCTGCTTAAGGTCCAGCCCTATCTAGGGGCCATTCTCAACACACAATTGGGACTAGCCTACCCAATGTAACAAGGATTCAGAACTTTCAGACACAGCTCTCATTTTTCCCCAGACTCCAGGTCATAGTAAAATGTGTCATCAGGCTTCTAGGCATGATGGCCTCTTGCTTTACCGTCATTCCACATTCCCGTCTTCGTATGCACCTTTGCAGGAAAGTCTCCCATGACCATGGTCTCAGACACAGGGTCGTTTATAGGATCTAGCATTGGCCGCACCCATTGCTATCTGCAGTGGTGGAACAAAACAAATCTCTTGAAGGGGTGGCCTGTCCTAGACCCTGTTCCCCAGATCATTCTGACATCAGACGCCTCTCAGACAGGATGGGCGCACTCCTCCAGGATCTCACAGTCCAGGGACTCTGGAAATCACACATAAGGGTCTTTGCACATCAGTTATCTATAGATTCTAGCTGTTCACCTAGTGCTCAAGCATTCATAGTTCACCTCATCAACAAGTAGTCCTCATATGCACAGACAACATAACAACCATGTACCATGTCTAAAACGGGGGAAGGCGCACTCTCTGCAGCTGTGGCCTTTCACACACAGTGTGACTCTGGACCATTCATCACAACATTTACATGTTAGCGAAACACATCCCAGGAACACACATCAATTTTGCCCACCTCCTCAACAGAATGTGGGAACATGTCCAGGAGTGGGAACTCCACCCTAGGGTCCTGCTTCCCTATTTCCAAAAGTGGGGGTTTCCAAACATAGACCTATTTGCAACAAAATAAAATGTGACATGCCCAAACTTTGCCACCAGGCTCTTACACCCTCAGTCCAGGGGCAATGCGCGAAGGATGAACTGGTTAAGAATATTTGCCTACGCTTTTTCACCTTTCCCTCTCTTTCCGTATCTGGTTCAGAAACTCAGGACAATGTCTCTCACGTTGTTACTAGTGGCTTCCACATGGTCTAGACAGGCATAGTTCACCACTCTGCTAGAACTATCAGTGTTCCCCTCAACCCGGACCTTCTCACTCTGAACCATGTTCAGATCAGGCACCCAAATCACAAGGAACTGAATCTTGCAATTTGGCTCCTGAAGTCATAGAGTTTGGATACTTAAACCTACCTCAAGAATGTATGGATATTTTTAAGGATGCATTTAAACCTACTGCTAGAGAACGCTATGCAGCTAAGTGGAAACATTTTGTCTGCTACTGCTTATCCAAGCAATAGGACCCCCTTCAGAGTGTCAGTGAAAAACTATTCTTATATATCTTCTTCATTTGCAGAAAGCAAATTTAGCATACACTTCCAAAAGGTTACATTTGGCAGCCATGGCTGCTTACCTTAAAAACAAACAACATTCTTCTCTTTTTAAAGCCCCAGCCATTAAAGCTTTAATGGAAGGACTTAAGCGTGATTCCACCAAGGCTGCCTCTGGTACCTTCTTGGAACCTTAATGTTGTCCTCACTAAATTCATGGGCCACGATTTGTACCTCTACACAAGTTTTTTCTGTGTACTATTTATATCTTGGAAAGTGGCATTTTAAGTTGCAATTACTTGCTTTAGACCTGTAAGTGAGCTTCAGACCTTAACCTTGCAAGAAAGTTTTTTCCATATACACACAGATAAAGTAGTTCTTCGCACCAATCCAAAATTTTCACGGAAGGTGGCATCTCAATTTCATCTGAATCAAACTCTTGAATTGCCAGTCTTTTTTCACCCTGATTCTGTTGCTGAAAGAGCACTCCATACACTAGATGTGAAAAGAGCGCTTAGGTTCTATATTGATACAACTAAAACATTTAGAAAAACAAAACAACTTTTTGTTGCCTTCTCTCACTCACATAAAGGCAGCCCTATTACTAAATCCAGTGTAGCGAGGTTGATTGTAAAATGTATCCAAACTTGCTAGGTCAAAGCCAAAAGGTCACTAACTATTCCTGCTATAGCGCACTCCACTCGTAACAAAAAAGGAGCATCTGTGGCCTTTTTAGGTATCATTCCCATAGCTGACATATGTAAGGCAGCTACATTATGGTCTACACCACATACTTTCAGTAAACATTATTGTTTGTATGTTTTAGCACTCCAACAAGCTATTGTAGGTTCTATGTGCACTTTTCCAGACCACTGTAACACCCACAGGTTAACCACCTCTTTGGAGAGGCACTGCTTTACGCTCTATGCAGAGCATGTGTATCTACAGCCACACATGCCATCAAACAGAAAATGTCACTTACCAAGTAAGCATCTGTTTGTGGTATGTAGTGCTGTAGATTAACATGAGCCCACCTGCCTCCCTGGACACCTGTGGCTGTTGCAAGCCTTTCCAGATGCTTACAGACATTGTCATTTCATTCTTATTACCTTTATACTACACTCCATTCTCACCCGACTGTGGGAAAACAATCTAACAATGGAGTCCATGCCCATACACATTACCAGCAAGAGGAGGATTACCTATAAATCGTGACTTGAAAGTCTTTTAGAAGAAAAACAATTTGCAACCTTCTGGACCTAGCTTTAGATGACAGAAGTATGCAGAGCATGTTAATTTACAGCACTACTTGCCACAAATAAATGCTTGCTGGGTAAGTAAAATTTTCCTTTCTTCTGACAGTTTGGCCCTTCAGTCCGTAAATGCTGTCTGTCTCCTGCGCTGATATGCACATGCCTTTGGGATATAACAAGCGAGACAGTTCCGGCCAGCCCAGTCAGATTCAGAAATGCTCTTGCCCAAACAACTCAGGACAAACTACACAATGCAAAATATCTTCTGAGGGTCCTGCCTTGACATGACAAACTGTGTGGCTCATGGAAAGGGTCCCGTATTATCAAGCAGAATGCCTGGATATGTGCCACAGGCTTCTATGGTGATGTGCAGGCATTTCTATTGGATGTGCCCTTTGATGGTTCCAGACTCTTCTGTGAAAAAGCTGAATTGTCTCTCCAAAGTGCTTTAAAGCCAACCACATCAAACCCCTCTCTTTGGCCTTACCTTGATTTCCATCTACAGAACATTTAGAGGGTACGTCAGTTGACTAGACTTTGTTCAATGGCAAAACTCACAGCCCTTGCAGCAGCCAAACTAGGGTTTTTAGGGCAACAATCTTCAACCTCCTCCTCACCTGACAGAAAGGACTTCAAGCCGGTTTGATTTACCCTTTGAAGGGGTGTGCACAGCCAGTAGAAGGCAAGGTTGGATTTGAAGATTTTTGCAGCATGAAATGTCTTATGGATTCTGTTGGTTTGCATAATTCTGCCTTCTAGTGGTGGGCTCTGAAGTGTTTTTGTTTTACTAAACTTTTAGTTTGTGTCTCAACATGGATGTAGCCCTTGTATATCATCCTGTGGAATCCTGCAGTGCCCATGTGTGCCCATCTGGGTTCCTTTTTTCTGCAGTTGGGTATGGAGGTGCATTATGAGAGCTGCTGATTGCATCGAAGAACGTTTAAATGTCCTTGAACACAGGCGGTGCTGTAAATGGACAGCTACTGTCAGGTACTCAGTAGCTGTGCTTCTTTAAATATGAAGGGAAAGTACTGGAACCTCTCAGTACTACTCTCATGATTTTAATTGGAGAGTACCAACACTTCCCAGCAGCAAACAGGTACTGTGAGACAAAAAGAACACCCACTTCCATATTCCCATTTTAAACCGTGAGCACAGGAAAGTGGTCAAGAAGTCACTAGACTCCAGTGCTTGACGCTGTAGGGAGGTTTATCAGGATGTATCAGGGGATCTGCTGAACATAGCAATGGGTGGCATTTCTCTGAATCATTTTAGATAGAATCTGACTGCCCAATTTTCCTTCAGAGTCTCTGTGCTTTTCTGTAGCATCATAGATGCCCTTTTTAAAAAAAACATATTTCTTTCAATTATATGAAAACAAATGTCCATCTGAGGTAAAACTAATATATATATATATATATTTTATATAATTCAACAAAAACATATATAAAGAAATATGAAGTCCCTCTATAAAATTGACAGTAAGGTTTACAAATAAATGGGTTAGCATTGCTAACTGAACTTTGTTTTGTTTTCCTTTTGTGAAAGAGAAACAATTAAAGGCAGATGTTTCCGCAGGCATGCAGCCACAAATAGAGAAAAGTCTTCACTGTTGCTTTATGACATTAAGTTTTTTGTGGGTGAAGGGAGTGTTACTCCCAGGTGAACAGCTTATAGGGAACTCAAACATAAAGTTAGTCATGCTTTGACTATGAAGATACAGTTTTACAGGTACGTAACCTTTCTTTTTGTCTGCCGATAACACCGTACATTTACCAACCTTGATGTGAATCTATGACGCATCACATGCTTATATCTCGACTTAGGCAAGAATTCCTGGAGCGAGGTCCAGTTCAGGGTACTGACATTCTTCTTTCATTATGATGTGCAAGGCAATGGATCTGGTGCCCTTTGTTTTGAAAAACTGCCTCGCAATTCCTTGAATGAAGATGTAAAACAGAGGGCTAATTTTCATATGGTGTGTCCCAGGCACATTCCCCTTTCCTTTAACACTGGCAAAGGCCTTAAGCCTTCGGCCTCTTCTTTTGGTACATATGTGGATGATGATTACTGTTCACCTATTATAGAAAAATCTAAATTATTTCCCCCAAGAATGTAACTTCCATAATATATTTTTAAATGTGTACACTAATGCAGATGGTGTATTTATTTAAATACATGAGGAGGAGTTTGACAACAAATGTCTTAATTCTGTCTGACCATGGCTCTTTCCAACTGGTAAATAATTTGTAGGAATGCTGAATTGGACTTTGCCGAAATTTTATATGGCAGCATTTTTGGCTGAGGTGATATTCCCTATACTCCACCACCACAGTCACCTACATCCTTTATTCACTAACAGATTTCTGCAAAAGAATCATCACCACCACATAAGAGATGACTTGTGTGATGTTCCACAAGATGTGGATGCATGGGATCTATACAATCCAGATACTGTTCTCCCTAATGACCCAGACCTTTATCCAGAAAGACCTTCTCCCCCGAGGATAAAACTGCAGATAATCAAGTAATGGCAAAGGCAGCAGCATATAATGTGCAGGTGCATACGGACACAGTCGAAGAGGATTTCCTCTTTGACACTCTTACTAACACACATAAAGAGCATCAGTTTCTACCCATGCTACCTGGCATGCACAGACTTACCACTGATCTATTCAAAGAACCAGTTAGGGCAAGAATCATCACACCAAGGGTAGACAAGAAATATAAAGCTGCACTCTCAAATCCAACTTTTATAAAGAGACAACTACCACCCGACTATTGTGGTAAG
Source organism: Pleurodeles waltl (assembly GCF_031143425.1). Lineage (NCBI taxonomy): Eukaryota > Metazoa > Chordata > Amphibia > Caudata > Salamandridae > Pleurodeles > Pleurodeles waltl. The sequence goes on from NC_090445.1 coordinate 1,608,622,157, forward strand.
TGCAGCACGAAAGCGTGCTAACCATCAGTCCACAGGGGATGCCCTTCCTCAAGAAAAGGAGAGCAAAAAACTAGAGACAGTGGGCAAAAAAGTGGCTGCGCAAGCTGCTAACCTTTTGTAGAATTGCAAATTCTCAGTGTAGGAAGCTGGCTCTGTATTTACTATATCAAAGTAAGATATAGTGTGCAGAGGCTTAACAGGCGCTAAAGTAGATCATACTAAGGCTCTCTTTGTGGTAGTGTAGTCAAGCAGTTAGGCCTATCAGAGGGTAGTGCAAAGCATTTGTTGTACACACACAGAAAATAGAAGAAGCACATACTCGGTGACTTAACTCCAGACCAATGTTTCTTTTTTATTGCAAAAATATATTTTCTTAGTTTATTTTTAGAACCACAAGATTCAAGTTACAGGTAAGTACCTTAAACGTTTCTGTATTCCACACAGGTATCAACAGTACTTTGTTTGAATAAGTAATACAGTTTTTGAATTATTGGCAAATAGCTATTTTAAAAATGGAAACCGTGCAATTCTTAAACAGTTCCTGGGGGAAAGAAAAGTTAGATCGATTTGCAGGTAAGTACAACACTTAGTCGCAGTCTCCGGGTTTTAGGAAGTCCACCGATTGGGGTTCAAGTTAACCCCAAACACCCACCACCAGCCACACATGGCTGGTCGGGTGCAGAGCTCAAAGTTGAGCAAAATTAACGTGGGCTCCTAAGGAGACAAGGGGTACTCTGAATCCAGTCAGCTAGCAGGTAAGTACCCGCGACTTGGAGGGCAGACCGAGGGAGGTTAGAGGAGCACTGGAGGGGCCACAAGTAGGCACCAAACGCACAACCTCATCGGCACAAGGGCGGCCGGGTGCAGGGTGCAAACAGGATGTCGGATTTCCAATGCTGGTCTGTGAGGAGACCCCGGGGCTCACTCAGAGGCTGCAGGTGAGGTCTGGGTGGGTGTCTCGGGCACAGCACTGGTTGGACAGAGAAGAGGGCCGCCTGCTGAACGATGAGGCACCGGGGGTCGGTTTCTCCAAGGCCTGGGGGTGCAGTGTGTTCTTTAGGCGTCGGATATCTTCGTCTGGAGCTCGCGGCCAGGAGGGTCCTCGGGATTACACCTGCAGGTGTCATTGTGGGGAGGTCAACCCAGGGTGGGCACTTGCTCGCAATCGCCTGGGGACCCTCTCTGTCTGGGTGGACCACATGGTCACGGGCCCATGGGCGTTGGATGCACAGAGGTCGGGACTCCCCGGAGTGAGGTGGGAGTCTTTAGTTGTAAGTTTCTTCAGACGCTCTGTCCTCGGGAGCTCTTGGTTCTTTTGGGTGCAGGACAGTCCTCTGTCGTTTGCAGAGGTCGCTGGGCCTGCTGGACGCGTCGCTGGTCTTTTTGCAGATTCTTTGAAGCAGAAGACAGACCTGTAGGGCTGGGGGCAAGGCAGGTATCGTCTTCCTTCTTTTCTTTAGCTTAGCAGTCCTTCTTGTAGATCGCCGGGAATCTGGTGAGCTGGGTTCAGGGAGGCCAATAAATCCTAGATTTAGAGGCATGTTAGGGGTCAAAGGGCAGTAGCATATGTCTACTGTCCCTCAGGGTGGTACACCCTCTTTGTGCCCACTCCCTTTGGGAAGGGGGCACATTCCTATCCCTATTGGTCCCTGTCCTCCAAACCAAGTTGGAGGATTCTGCAGGGAGGGGTAAACCTCAGCTCTGGACACCTTAGGGGTGGTCCTGGCTGGGGTGGCCACTCCTCCCTGTTTTTTCTAATTTTCCCACTGGACTTTCCACCGAAAGTGGGGCTTTGTCCTAGGGTGGGGGGGTGGGCATCTCCAATAGCTTGAGTGCCCTGGGGTACTGTTACCCGAGGCTTGGGCCTTTGAGGCTTACCGTCAGGTGTTACAGTTCCTGCAGGGGGAGGTGAGAAGCACCTCCACCCAGGACAGGCTTTGTTTCGGACCACTGAGTGCACAAGGGCACTCACTCCATGTGGTCTGAAAATGACAAGCTGGCACAGACCAGTCAGTCCTACACCAGCAGTTGGGCTAACATACAGGGGGCATCTCTAAGATGCCTCCTAATCAAAATCAAATCAAATCATTAACATTTATAAAGCGCGCTACTTACCCGTGCGGGTCTCAAGGCGCTAGGGGAAAGAGGGGGTTACTGCTGCTCGAAAAGCCAGGTTTTTAAGGAGTCTCCGGAAAGCGGAGTGGTCCTGGGTGGTCCTGAGGCTGGTGGGGAGGGAGTTCCAGGTCTTGGCCGCCAGGAAGGAGAAAGATCTCCCACCCGCTGTGGAGCGGCGGATGCGAGGGACGGAAGCGAGTGCGAGGCCAGAGGAACGGAGGAGGTGGGTGGGGACGTAGAAGCTGAGGCGTCGGTTGAGGTATTCCAGTCCCTTGTTGTGGAGGGCTTTGTGTGCGTGGGTGAGAAGTCGAAAGGTGATCCTTTTGCTGACTGGGAGCCAATGCAGGTGTCTCAGGTGTGCGGAGATGTGGCTGTTGTGGGGTACGTCGAGGTTCATTTTTCCCCTTCTGGGTGCATTTTTCAATAAAACCCACACTGGCATCAGTGTGGGTTTATTGTGCAAAGACGTTTGATACCAAAGTTCCCAGTATTCAGTGAAGCCATTATGGAGCTGTGGAGTTCGTAATGACAAACTCCCAGACCATATACTCAATATGGCTACACTGTACTTACAATGTCTACGAATGGACTTAATCACTGTAGGGGCACGTTGCTCATGCAGCTATGCCCTCACCTGTAGTATAGTACACCCTGCCTTAGGGCTGGAAGGCCTTCTAGAGGGGTGACTAACCTATGACAAAGGCAATGGTTTGTGCACAGGGCACCCCGGTGGGGGGGGGCGGTGGCATGTCAACTCTGTCTTTTTCTCCCCATCAGCAAACACAAGCTGCAAGGCAGTGTGCATGTGCTGGGTGAGAGGTCCCCTAGGGTGGGATAATACATGCTGCAGCCCTTATGGAGCTCCCCTGGCACACAGGGTCCCTTGGTACCATAGGTACCTTTTACAAGGGACTTAACTGTATGCCAGGGCTGTGTCAATTGTGGAAACAAAGGTACAGTTTTAGGGAAAGAACAGTTGTGCTGAAGCCTGGTTAGCAGGGCCCAGCACACTTTCAAAGTTGGCATCAACACTAGGCAAAAAGTGTGTGGGGGTAACCATGCCAACAGTGGCACTTTCCTACACTCAGGCACTCTTGGTGAGGTATGACAGGGCCCACTGATGCAGCTGACACAGCAGCATGTGGGCAGTCTTGAACATACCTTTTGACAAGGAACATTTATGTGGCCAAGAGGTGGACACCACTATTGAAAAATTAAAGACTGACTCTGAAACAGCTAAAGCCATGGGGGCCTTATTATCTACACCCTTCAGGTTTAATTTTCGTAGGCCACAATTTAGGGGTGGTTTCAAACCATCAGACACTGAACCTTTCACTGCACAAAGTAAGCAAGGAACTCATTTTTACACTAGGGGTTCCTTTCGAGGATCCTTTAGAGGCACAGACAATATAGGTAAAGGTAAAGCATCCACCTCTAGTGTACCTCCCTCTAATACAAAACAGTGACTGTTCACAAATTCCCACAGTTTATACATCTCCTGTGTTAGGAAGATTGGCAGATTTTTATCCCCAATGGTCAAAAATCACCACAGACCAATGAGACCAACAGGGTCATTGTCTAGAACTCATTTCCACTCTACCAAATATGCCTCCTTCTCACAAGACCATCTCATTCTCTTGAAAGAGGGAGGTACAGTCCCTTCTTCTCAAAGGGGTTATAGTATTTGTTCCCCTATCCCAACAGGGCTTAGGAGTATATTCTTTATACTTCCTCACACCAAAGAAAGACGGTTCATTAAGACCAATTCTTGATCTCCGGCCTCTCAACCTATACATACTTTCAGGGGGGGTTACATGACAGCATTAGGTCTCAAAGATACTTATTTCCACATTCCCATACATCCAGCGCACCGCAAATATCTACGGTTTGTCATTGCAGGGAAAACATCAATTCAAAGTACTACGATTCGGGGTAACAATTGCCCCAAGGGAATTCACAAATTGCTTAGCTGTAATAGCTGCATTTCTCAGGAGGCAACACGTCCACATTTTCCCATACTTAGACGATTAACTCATGGAAGCCAATACAATCCAAAAATGTCATTGGCATACTCAGTACACTATAAATCTTCTACACACTTTGGGATTTACAATAAACTATCTCAAATGTCATTTTCAACCTTCACAGATCAAGCCTTATCTGGGAGCAATTCTGAATAATCATTCAGCATTGGCATATCTACACCCAGTAAGGATTTGGGCTTTTCGAAACCTCATCGCTTAATTACAACAGAATCATACTTAAACAGTAAAACTCTAGTGATGTATCTATTGGGGATGATAGCCTCATGCATTGTGCAGGAAGCTGGTTCTGTAAATACTATATCAAAATGAGTCCAGAGGTTCCCCTGAGGCTTAACAGAGGCTAAAGTAAATAATGCTAATGCTCTCTTGTGGAAGTGTGGTCGAGCAGTTAGCTAATTCGAAGCATTTGTTGTACACACACAGGCAAAATATATACTTTGTTACTTTATTTCTAGAACCACAAGATTCAGTTTGCAGGTGAGTACATTTGTAAGTATCCAACATATGTATCAACACCACTTTGTTTCAGTTTGGCATGTTAAATGGTTTTCAAGAAAATAGCAAATATCCGTTTTAAAAGTTGACACTGCAATTTTCAGAAACAGTTCTGGGGGTGGAGAAATGTTAGTACAGTTTTGAGGTAAGTACACGACTTACAGTTCCAGTCTCCGGGGGTTAGGATGTCCACATGTTGAGGTTCAAGTTAACCCCAAACACCCACTACCAGCAACAGGGGGCCGACCGGGTGCAGAGGTCAAACGTGATGCAGGATTTAAAATGGAGTCCTATTGAGACTCGGAGCACTGGGAATCAGGCTTGCTTGCAGGTAAGTACCTGTGTCTTCAGAGGGCAGACCTGGGGGTTTTAGGTGAGCACTGGGAGGGCCCCAGTTCAGTACCCAAACATACATCCTCAGCGGTACAAGGGTGGCCGGGTGCAAACACAGCATTGGGCTCCCAATGCTTTTCAATAGGGGGACCCCTGGGGTCACAAAGATGCTGCAGGCTAGGTCCAGGGAGTTGGTCCGGAAAACCACAGGCTGGACAAGGAGGTGGGCCGTTTGCTGGATGTCGCTGGACCGGTAGTCATATACCTTTGGAAAGTGGCAGTGATATTCTTTAAGCCAGAGGGCATAACAGTAAACTGATAATGCCCATCAGGTGTAGAGAATGCTCACTTTTATTTTGCTCCAGGTGCCATTCTGATTGCCAGTACCCCGCAGTTAACTGAAAGGTACTGAGGAGTTTAGCTGCACCCAATTAGTCTATAAGTTCATCTGCTCTTGGTATAAGGCGAGCATCTGTCTTTGTGGTACCGTTGAGACCTCTGTTGTCCACACAAAACCTCATCTCTCTCTTCCCAACCTTGGAATGAGGTTTGGGAACCAAAACCACTGGGCAAGCCCAGGGGGCTGTCAGAGGGTTCAGTATCTCCTAAATCCAGCATCTTGTGGACTTCCACTTTAATGCTCTGTTTGACTTGGTCAGACTGTCTATAGATTTTTGTTTTGACAGGTAAACTGCGTCCTGTGTCCACATCATAGGTACACAGATGGGTATGTCCAGGGGCCAAAGAGAAGAGCCCAGCAAACTGTTGTAGGACTTGTCTGCAGTAAGCTTGCTGTTGGGCAGTGAGGGTGTCTGAATAGACCACTCCATCAACTGACCCATCTTTAGGGTCATTTGAGAGGAGGTCAGGGAGAGGTTCACTCTCTGCGTCCTTCTCCTCCTCAGCAACCTTCAGCATCGTCACATCAACCCTGTCACAATAGGGTTTTAGGCTGTTTACATTGATCATCCTCTTGGGTGTCCTGCTGGTGCCCAGGTCCACCAAGTGGGTGACCTCACTCTTTTTTTTCTCTAGGTAGGGTAAGGGCCACTCCATCTGTCCTGAAGTTCCCTGGGAGCCACAGGCTCCCGAACCCATAACTTCTGCGCTGTTCTGAATTCTATCAGTGCAGCCTTTTGCTCATAGCACTTCTTCTGGAGCTGCTGGCTGCCTCAAGGTTTTTGGCTGCCCTTTCCATGTACTCAGCCAGCCTTGAGCGGAGGCCAACCACATAGTCTACTGCCTCTTGTTTAGGCTCATGGAGAGGTCTCTGCCAGCTGTCTTTTACAAGTGCAAGTGGTCCCTTTACAGGGTGGCCAAACAGACGTTCAAAGGGGGAAAATCCTAATCCCTTCTAAGGCATTACTGTAGGCGAAAAGCAAGCATGGCAAGAGTACATCCCATCTCCTTATGAGTTTTTCAGGAAGCCCCATGATCGGTTATATGTCGGAACCACGGGTGCCTAAACCACCCGTGGCTCAACAACGACCTCGTTCGAAGCACCAAGGCCTTTACCACAAATGTGTTTACAACGATTTTGTTGTTGTAAACGTATTCCTGGTAAAGGCATTACCAATCAGCATGCACGACCCGGCATGCTCCCACCCCAGCCCCCCACCCCGTGAAACCTAAAACCATGTCCTTATGAAACCCTACGCTGGTAAAAAAAAAAAATACCTATCAGGGCCTTGGCTACCTCGGGAACTGTGGTAGATCTAGGGGAAATTGCTTCACGATATCTGGTGGAATGATCCACTAATACAAGTATGTACTGCTGTCCTGAGGCTGTGGATGGCTTAAGTGGACCCATAATGTCCACACCAACCCTTTCTAAGGAAACCCCCACCACAGGAAGTGGAATGAAGGGGGGCTTTGGGTGATCACTTGCCTTATCTCTGGCTTGGTAGGTGACACAGGAGTTACAAAACTCCTTCAGCTTCTGTGACATATTGGGCCAGTAGAAATTGCTGACAAGCCTATTCCAAGTTTTTGTCTGTCTTAGATGCCCAGCTAGGGGGATGTCATGGGGCCAAAGTGAGAATAAACTGACTAAATTGCTAAGGCACTACCACCCTCCTGGTTGCACTCGGTTTGGGGTCTCTGGCCTTAGTGCAAAGGAGCCCATCTTCCCAGTAGACCCTTTGGGAGCAGCTGACACTTCCTTTTTCCTTCGCAGCTGCTTGCTGTCTCAGGCCTTCAAGCGCGGGACAAGTTGTTTGTCCCTGACACAGATGTTCCCTTGAGGGCCCCCCGATAAGGACCCAGCTCATGGACTCTCAGAGAATAAGGCTCCTTCATGAAAATAGAGGTCTTGTTTTTTTCGCTACTCAGAAGCTGGTCCCCCAGTCTTCTTGCCCTTTCTTGTGGAAGAATAGGGCCGTTATTCCAGGCTCCAACACTTCTTGTTTACCCTGTGTTCGGCTTTGTGCTCTTGTTCTTACACATATCATCTCAGGGATTCCCAGCATAGCTGCATGGGTTTTGATTTTTAACTCAGCTCGAGCTGAGGACTCCTGTTGGTTCCTTAGCAAGCATTCCACTGGGATCGCAGAAGAGACCACTACCTGTTCCAGGACAGTAACCCCTCTCCATTCTAAGGTCACCATTTCCGTGGGATGGACCTTACTTAAATGTCCAGCCTTGGTAACTGCAAAAGTTTGTCCAGCCAAATACTGTCCTGTGGAAACAAGTTTTTTCTGTCACCATGTTGACACTGGCACCTGTATCCCTTACTCTACCTTTGTCCTATTAATCAAGAGGCGCTGTCTGTATTTTCGCATGTTAAGGTGACAAGACAGCAAGTGTGGCAACATCACCTCACCCTCAGAGACTAAAGTAGCTTCAATGTGAACCCTGATTTGCTTTGGGCACACTGTTGATCCCACCTGGAGACGGCTACAACAGTACTAACTGGAGCAGTGCTAGGGGGATTCTTTTTTAGAGAGGCCAGGTCTCCAGTTTGATGTCCATTCTGTTTACAGTTGTGACATCATGCCTTTTTTGGGATAAAAGTTTTTACCCTTGTACCCATGTGAGCATTGTCAAGAGGCTCCAGGCCCACCCTCCTGTGCAGGTTTTTGAGGCCTTTGAGAAAACGTTTTACTTTTGTCCTTAGGTGTCTCACCACCCTTCCCCTGGGGAGGCTTTGTAACCCTTTTCTTTTGGTCACCCCCAGTGGAAGGTTGTCACCCTTGTCTTGACCCAGTGATCTGCCATCTTTCCCAATTTTGGGGGAGAAATTGGACCTAGGTGTACCAGAATTTATGCCACTTGTTAATGAAGCAGTTGCTTAAAAGATGTCCTTCCATAAATAAATTATAAATCCCATAATAGTCATGCATTCCACTGCCAGTTATCCAACCATCTAGTGTTTTCACTGAGTAGCCTACAAATCAACCCAGGACTGGCTCGAGGTTTTGTGAGTCCCCTGAACCTAATTCTATATTCCTCAGTGGTGAATCCAAAGCCCTCAATCAGGGTAGCCTTCACGTGGTCATAGGATTCAGCATTTGCACCAGTGAGTGTGAGGAGCCCAAAGGAGATCTCCCCCATGAGATTTGTTTAGCTTTCAGGTTGCACAAGCTTTCTCAAAAGCTGTGACCCATTTGGTGATGTCATCACCTTCATATTTAGAGACAATCCTTTGGGGGATTTTTAGGACATCGGAATGGTCTTGGACTCTATTTAGATTGTTACCACAATCAATGGGTGCTGAACCAATTTCTTCTCTTTCCCTCTGTAGAGCTAGGAGCTGTTGCTGCAAAGCTCATCTTTTGGCCATCCTTGTTAAAAGGAGGCCGCTTCATTGAGGCTGCACTCCATGTTCTCAGAGAAACTGGACCCCCCTGTGGAAGATCCAGGTCCTGTGAGCACTGTCCTTGGAGATAGGGGCCTTGGTGTCCTGTTCTCCCTAACTAGGTGAGGAGGGAGGGCTCATGCTCCTCAACTCTAAAAATGTTCCCTATATGAGGGGAAGTCTTCCTCCTCAGCAGGGTGGTCCCTTACATCCTCTGCCAGGAGCTCTCCGGCAGCTTGACCTTGTTAGGGTTGGGCCCCGTTTTAATCTTTTTCAGTCTGCAGAGGGAACCTAATTCTTCCATTCCTAAATGGAGGTAAGGGGTGACATTGAGCTTCACAACCATGTCTTCTGAGCTGCTCATTAGGTTACTGAAGTTGGGGATTTCTTTTAGGAACTAAAACATACTTCTGTTACTTACCCCTAACTCGAATAACGTTTAAATCTAGAAAATAAATGCTAAAGAAGACTAAACCAAGGCCCTAGCAGGACTTTAAAGTTTTTGAGAAATTTGCCAAATGTAAAAAAAATTTGGCCAAAAAGGCAATTTTGGGATTTAGTTGTGTGATCAGGTACTTTCTGAGTCGTCCAGCAAATGCAAAGTCGTAGACCCCTACCGCTGATCCACCAGTGTAGGAAGCTGGATCTGTATGTACTATATCAAAATGAGATATAGGCCCTCTTTATGACCATGGCGGTCACAAGACCGCCAGGGCCGTGGTGTAGGTCTGACTGCTGACAGGCCGGCAATGAAGACTGCCACATCCCCACTTGTACCGCCAGGGCGGTGGGACAGCCGGTCCGGAGATCAGCATCTCCAACCCAGCGGTCCATTAAAGACCTCCGGCAGTATCATGAGGGGGCTTTCTGCCAGTGTTTCTGTCGTGGTAGCTCCGCCACGAAAACCCTGGCGGAAGGACTACATGTGACAGGAAATTTCTTTCCTGCCACCGGCAGATGACTAGCCCTCGTGATTTCAGTACCCCTCCCACCCCCCTTTCCATACCAACTCCCCCACCCCTTTTATAACACCCCTGTCTGCCCACCCCCCTCCATACCAGCACCCACACACACATCCATAGACCCTGCATACACGAATTCACTAACACTTACATACACGCATATACTCGCACGCATACATACACGCATTCACACACACGCATACATACATGCATTCACACAAACATTCCAACACGCGCTCACTTCAACAATCATACATGAATTCACACACGCATACACATACACACTTTCATTCCCACACACAGAAAACACCCACTCACACATGCACACACAACACCCCCCACCTTCCTATCCCCCTCCCCTGTTGGTGATCAACTTACCTTGTCCAGCGAGGAGGTCGTCCAGCAGGGAACGAAAACAGACGCTTCCAACCGCCAGCAGACCACGCCATCAGGACACCACCAGGCCGTATTACAGGTTGTAATACGGCTGGCATAGTCCTTTTGGTGGGCCGGTGGTGGAACTGCTCCTGCGTCTCCTACCTCTAGCACGACTACTGGAGGATTGCTGCCCAAATTGTGGCGGATATCCTTCAGTACTCATAATATGTTGGTCTTCTGGCGCCCGTGACTTCGGCGGTCTTGAGAAAATAATGACGGCCATACTGTGCACAGAGGCCAGGGGATCCCCAGAGGCTAAAGTAGATAATATTAATGCTCTTTGTGTTAGTGCGATCGAACAGTTAGGCTTATCAGGGTTTAGTGCAAACTATTTGCTGTACGCACCCAGGCAATAAAGGAAGCACACACTCAGTGGCTTATTCCAGGCCAGTGGTTTTTATATAGCAAAAATATACTTTGTTATTTTATTTCTAGAACCAGAAGATTCAGTTTGCAGGTAAGTACATTTGTAAGTATGCAACATATGTGTTAACACCACTTTGTTTAAATTTGGCAAGTTAAAAGTTTTTCAAGAAAATAGCAAATATCTGTTTTAAAAGTTGACACTGCAATTTTCAGAAACAGTTCTGGGGGTGGAGAAATGTTAGTACAGTTTTGAGGTAAGTACACGACTTACAGTTCCAGTCTCCGGGGGTTAGGATGCCCACAGGTTGGGGTTCAAGTTAACCCCAATCACCCACCACCAGCAACACAGTACCGGCTGGGTGTAGAGGTCAAAGATGATGCAGGATTTAAAATGGAGTCCTATGGAGGCTGGGGGCACTTGGATTCAGGCCTGTTTGAAGGTAAGTACCCCCACCTTCGGAGGGCAGACCTGGGTGGTTTAGGTGAGCACTGGAGGTGGTGTAGGGGAGGTGGACAGGTCAGCACCAAACACACACCCTCAGTGGCAGGGGCAGGGGCGGCCAGGTGCAGAGTCCAGACACAGTCTGGTTCCCAATGCTTTTCAATAGTGGGACCCCGGGTCACAAAGATGTTGCAGGCTAGGTACAGGGAGTCGTTCTGGAAAACCACAGGCTGGGCAAGGAGGAGGGCTGCCTGCTGGGCGTCGCTGGACCAGTGGTCAGATTCCCCAAGGAAATGGGGCTGCGGGTGCAGGAGTACCTTTTGGTGTCAGTAATCTTTGTCCGGTTCTCTTGCGGTCAGGGGTGTCCTCCAGATTTAGGCTGCAGACGTCGTCATGTTGGGTTCACCTGGACACGGGCTGTGGGCATCGGGTGCAGAGTAGGCAGGACTTACTGATCCGGGGTGGTTCTGGCGGCGTTGGCTGGAGTTTTTCTGGACAGGGCTGCCGTCCACAGGAGATCTTGGTCCTCTGGGGTACAGGCAATCCTCTTCAGGATTTTAAGAGGTTGCTGGTCCTGAGGGATGTGTCGCCTTTTTGTATGGGGTCTTCAGAAGCTGTAGACAGTCCTTTAGGACTGGGGCCAAGTCACTTAGTGTCTTCAGACTTCTCTTCTGGGGGAGTCAGCTTAGCAGTCCTTCTTTCTTCATGTCGTCTTCTTGAGGTCACCATGAATCTGATGAGCTAGGTTCAGGGAAGCCCTTAAATCCTGGGTTTAGGATGGTTACAGGGGTCAGAGGGCAGTAGCTAGTGGCTACTGTCCCTGGGGTTGACTACATTCTTTTTGGTGTCCACTCCTTTTGGGGAAGGGGACACAGACCTACTTTACTGGTCCCTGTCCTCCAAACCAAGATGGAGGATTTTGCAAGGATGGTGGGGGCACATCAGCCATGAACACCTTAGAAGTGGTCTTAGCTGAAGTAGTCACTCCTCCTTGTTTTTCCTAACTTTCCCGCTGGACTTATGGCGAAAGTTGGGGCTTTGTCCAGGGGGGAGGCATCTCTAATAGGTGGGGTTGCTCTGCGGCACTATAACAAGAGGCCTGAGCCTTTGAGGCTCACCGCCAGGTGTTACAGTGCCTTCTGGGGGTGGAGGTGTGATTTACCTCCACCCAGTGCAGGCTTTGTTTCTGGCTACAGAGAGCACCAAGGCTCTCACCCATGTGGTCAGAAACTTGTCTCGAAGTGGCAGGTTGGCACATACTGGTTAGTCCTGCAAAATAAACTATCCTGAAATACAGGGAGCATCTCTAAGATGCTGTCTGGGTGCATTTCTCAATAAATCCAACACTGGCATCACTGTTGGTGTATTGTGCTGAGAAGTCTGATACCAAGCTTCCCAGACTTCAGTGAAGCCATTATGGAGCTGTGGAGTTTGTAATGACAAACTCCTATCCCATATATTCAGTATGGCCACACTGCGCTTACAATTTCACATGAGATTCAAAGCATTCATGATATTCAAAGATTACAAATTGCATTTGTAAACACAAATATTATATAAGTCAGCTGACCTCTATCATTGTTTAAAATCTAGAGAGTTTACTGTTTTGCTGTATTTAAGGTTGGGTTTATTTCGTTGCCTTATTTCTTTTGACCAGCTTCTTTAGGTCGCTGGTGTTAAAGTGCTTGTGTTAACCTCTCCAGGCTCTTCCTTTCCCGTGGATCTGATGTTACTGTAAAGAATAAGGAAGGAGAGACCCCGTTGGAGTGCTGCACTCTGAACTCTGAAGTGTGGGAGACCCTACAAGTTAGCAAAACTCTGAAAGAAGCCTCCTCCATTCAGCCTGCCCAGGTGGAAAAAGTTGTGAACAGGTATATTTGTGGTATTGAGAAAGCATACTTTAAAGCTGACATGATTTAAGTACGTTTTCTGCAGCTGGTTGTCAAGAGCCCATTTGAAATGGTAATCAAAGGTGACACAGAACCTTCCTCACTCAATGGAACTGCAGTCTCATCGCGCACTCCTACAAGCAACCAGATGGCAGTGCTTAAGAAGACTAATTAGTAACCTCATGGATTTTCTAAAATGGCCCTGTCTCAGTACTCTTAACATCAGTGCCTCGATCGCATCCCTTCCATTCAAGGAATGCAGGCAATACATTTCTACTGTAGCGCTGCCAGGCAGGGGCATTCAAAATTCATCCCTCTAGTCTCCGTACTCAGGCACACTCACACCTCATGCTACTACTGGACACATTTTATACACTCTGCATATGCTTAGGATGCCAGTGCAATTGTTTGATATACACAGAAACGTTACTTTTTTGGCGCCAGTAGGCCTTGCTCGTTTTGACACAGATCTAAAGACGTGGTTGCACTGGGTATGCTTCCACCACCACTTTGTACATTATGGCCAAGCCAGGAACATTAGTTCTATGTGCACAATGATGGCTGCTTGGTTAACCCTTCCACCTCACATGGTCAGAAGCAGACCCTGGCCTCTGCACACACAATTACATTAGTCTAATTTCAGGGTAAAAAGAAAAAGTCAGATTATCAGCTATATGCAGTTGGGTGCTCAGGACAGGGGCAGGGGAACATGTCATGCAAGGGACATTCCCATTGCCCCTCGCAGATCAGACTACTCAGCTCCTTAATCCACCATTGAAGAAGTCCGGTCATCAGAACACTGATCCTTTTCTCCCTCTGGAGCAGGGTGGATGGATGCCAAGGCCTGTGTCTTCTCAGAGTCTGACCAGATCTGCTCAGTGCCTTGCAGTGGTCTTGGCAAGTCTGGTATGACCCCAGACTGTTCCTCATCCTAATATGCAGCTTGTTTTTTTATCAAAATGGTGCAAGCCATGTAGACTGCGAGTCTGGTACAGTCGAGTCATTGGCTAAGATATCTAGAACCTTGCTTCTCCCTCACCCCTACATTGACCATGGGTGACATGCAGTTGATTTCTACCTAAACGTGGGAGAGTTACTTCTCCTTGTAATCCCCTCTAGCTATTAAGCGTGTAATTGGCATAAGGGTGAATATCCTTGGGTTTGAAGTACTACTTTTCAATCATTGTCCTCTGTTACTGTAGTCCTCAGTGCAGGATCCTTCCTCCAATTCACAATAGTTTCTCAGATTCATTCACCCACAGTAAACACCCTTGCTGAAATAAATTCAGCCTATCCATGTTCTTTCAATTGATAGTCCCTTTTGTGATGTCCTTTCTTGTGATATGACACTTATAACAAGAAATCCCCTTGGACTAGGATGAACCTTCCTCTCCTTTCTTTCCTTGTTTGCTGTACTCCCTTGTCCTTGTGTTACTGACCTGGACCCAAGATCCCTTTCTGCTTGTTTTCTCTCTTGGACTCTTAGGGATCACCCTGGCTCTTACCATCTTGTTTAGAACCCGTCTGTTGAGAATTCTACTCTCTCTTTAGCTTGGAGCCATGCTGGTCCAGCATTTGTTAACCTTTTAGCCAACACTTCAGGTTTCTCTGGATCTTTCTATGCCAAGTCAGAGAGGTATTGCCTATGCGGGGTAGAAATGTTTTTCTCCAGTGACACCGTCACCATGAACTGACTAAGGGCTTTAAAAATCCTTTTCCACAATCCTTTCACCCCCTCATTCCAGTCATGCAATAAACCATGAATACACATCTCAAACATAACACCATCTGCTCTCTTCCGGTATTTGATTGTCTGAAGGTACTTAGCTGGCTTCATCCTAAACTGTCTGATCACAGCTACCTTCCTTCATTAAAAGATCATTTGATCACCTAAAGACATTCTCCCAAAGACTGCTTTGTATTCTGTGGACAAGTGACTCATTGAACTGACAGTCTTAGGTACATCAGCTAAAGCCTACGATCTATAGGTGATATCAAAACTCAAGAACCATTTGAAAATATTACTAGTTCCACGTATATGTTGTAGGCTCTTTTGCAATCTTGGCAGGTACTCCTGTAGAGTGGAAGTTGAATTACTTCTCCCAGCTGCGTCTGCTGCATTCATGAGCTTTTTTTCCTCGAAAGATGTCTTCTCTTTCTCCACTTCTCTTTTAGGGGCAAAGATATCCTCTCCTTGTGCTCTTCTCTGTTGGTGGCACCGGGCCTCAACTCGGGAGGCACAAGGTGGTATTGGGCCTAAACTGTAGTTGTTCAGGTCCTGTGCCACTGGTGTCCTTGGGCCTGACCTATTTTGGCTTTGCAAACTGAGCCAAGTACAACCTTTTCAGCAAGAAAGAAATAATGAATGAACATTTTAACATACTTGTCTGTGGTACCTTGACCAAATAATTGGAACTCCTCCTCTAAAGCTCTGAACATAAAATCTTTGGATGATACAAGATTTTTCAATATATTATACTTTAGACACCAATTTGATTCATTTAATCTTTTGGATTTTTGATAATCAAATACAAAAAATTATTATTATTTTTAAATGTAGATATGTTATAAATGGTTCTCAGATACATTTATGACAATATAAATATTTATATTCTAGACTGCTATTTATAGAGTGCTTCTCTCTTAGGTTAGAGTAGCGCACCTGTTTCATTGGAACAGCAGTGTTCAGTGAATTATACTACAAACATTCTATAGGTGGTATGGGGTGACCAGGCTCAGCACTCAACAATTAACTAACCAACATTTTTTAAGGTGATCTGTCTTTTTTGGGGGATTACCTGGGTAGGATTTACTTAGTTATACGTACATTCTGTGCTAGGTCCTGTGAAGTCCATGCTATGCCAGTTGTTTTTACTGCTTTTCTCTCACAGAACACAAAAATCAAACACTAGTCCAAAAAGAGTGGCACGATTCCATCTCTTCCCCATCCATGACCAGCCTTTGACAATTTGTTTGAAAGTCAGGGCTTCCTTATTCATTAGATAAACCCCCTCTAGTTTCGGAAAGTAAAACCATTACCTTCAGTGTATAATATGTTTCATACAAAGTAATAAATTGATGTTATTGAACAGCGCTTCTGGACCTTGCAGGTGCTTCGGTATTACCCAAGGAAACAGAATGGCACAAAAAATTAAAGTCCAGTGTGATATCACCATAAACATAAGAATGCTAAATGTCCCTCTTCTCAGGTACTTTCACCTCTGTATGTATGGGCAATATAATATAGTAACTGTACCTTTCATTTTAGAATAATGCCACTGGTAGTTCTTTATATCGCCCACTGATTTGCTAGATGAGCTGCAGAGAATTAAATTCAGTCTGCTGCTTATGTTAAATCCTTTTGCATGAGCAAGGAAAGTGTGTGATGTGCTAGTTAAAAGCTCAGACGATGCATCTTCCATTTGGGTCAGCCCAACCGTTTCTAAACGCTATCACATTTCTGGAAACATGAAGTGGTCAGTTCATGAATTGGTAAGTAATTCCTCTGAGAGTCAATTGAAATATAATGCAAATTTGAAGATTGAGTCAAAAGCATGTTGTCACTTTATTTGAAAGGTGGATATTAATGACATGAGCTAGAGGAAGGTTGCTTGCTTTCTAGATCTAGGATCATTGACTGTTGATTGTGCATGTATATTTGAGTGAGGCTTGTCATAGCCACATTTATAATCGGATGATGTGACTATATCTAGATATGTCTATTTCTTTAAGAAATATGTATAATTACTATTCCATAATAATAAAATATATACATACTCTTTAAGCCTGTTTTACAAATGCATATTTACTCATGGTTAAATGTATATATACCTCTGTGTGTGTGTATATATGTACATACATGTATGTATACAATGTATGTGTTTGTCTATGTATACAAATATATGTATATATTCTGTGTTTAACATGTCCATAGGTCATTGCATAGTTCCTGTATAAGTTGTTAGAATTAGATACTTATGAGTCCCTGCCGTTATTTTAGGTATCACAATGAGCAATGTTATCCTAACTATTTTATCAACAAGCATTTTGCTCGAGGAAAGATAAAATAATGCTAGAAAAGTACACAAATAAATTAACCTCATATTACTAATCCTGAAACTCTGTGCCTATACATTACAACTTTAAATCTCAAAATATTATATCCATTATTATATTCCTTACACAAATATTCTCTTACTATGTATTTACATATCAATTTCTTTATTACTTTAGTCCTACTGTACAAGAGGAGAAAATATATTTTATATTAAAAAAAGATTTAAAAACTCTCTCTTGCATGCTTTACTCTGTTTCTTCATCACCCCTTTACCTCTATCAATCTATCCTCCATCCCCACTCTGACTCATTCCAAACCCATTCTACTACTATGATCTCCATAATAACCCTGCCTAAGCTCTTCCCTCCTGGCTTACCCTGAACTTGAGTTTACTACTGTTATCTCCCAAACAACCCTACTATAGTCTCCCTCACTTATCTCACCTTTGACTCATCCAAAACCCTTTCTACTACTGTGATATCCCTAACCCCTTTCTACAGACACTTCCCTCCTCCATCTCTCCTTTACTCATCCCAAGCTCATTCTATTACTAGAAACTCTCAATTAACACTTCTGGTTTCTTCCCTCCTCTATTCCTCCATTATTCTATTCAAACCTACTAACAAACTCACATATCCTTCTGCTCAAATCAACTCATACTCATACTAATACTGTACTCCTATTTCCCTATACTAATCACCACTAATCCTTTTGAGTGCTGGAGTAGCGTGCCACTCGCTGAAAACTTATTTGACACCTAGTCAGGGGCAGTAAGCACTATATAAATACCATTGCAATAGTGTCTAATTTTAGCACTGTATATTTAGATACTTCTTTTTTGGGGGAAAAACAGCCTGTGGATTGTGTTCAAAATAGCTTTGATGTAATGTTTGACTAATGCAGCTTATTTTTCTAGGCACACCTTATGTAGTAAGATAGATTGGTACTGTGATGGAGGTGCCTGCTTAAGTTGCAGTACCTTACTTTTCTATATTTTCTGTAGCTTTGGGTGTCAGTTATACTTGAGAAAGATTTGAATGTTGATTAAATGAGGTCTGGCATAACAAGCACTTAAAATGCACTTGGAACGTGAGCATCAGTGTGGTCTGATATAAATACAAAGGCTGAAGCAGCCATTCTCTTTTTACGTGTTGCAGAGACATTGGTCGTGGTTATGAAAGAATACCAATTCCGTGCATCAATGGTGTGGATGAGGAGCCAAATCCTACGGACTATAAATATGTGTCGCAGAACTGTGTAACATCTCCAATGCATGTGGATCGAAATATTACACACTTGCAGGTAAGGAGGCCTCCTCATTCTGCACTTGGTGGTGAACCCTTGTCCTGCACGAGAATGACCCACATCCTTTAATTATTTACTGTAAGTGATGGAAGTTTTCCAACTGTTTCCTTTCATCCCCATGTACACAACACGTCTCATAAGAGGATGGAGACGCATCAAGGGCTTTTAATTAAGGTTACTTACACTGTAACATGAGGTGTGACTTTTGAAGTGGATTGAGCATCTTTAGTTGATGTTAGAATTATTTGCATCTGATGTCTTATTTTCATCATAGTGGCAGAGCTGCCCCAAACATTATAAGTGCAATGCTTATTATTAGTATAGTGTTTGGCTTTGTTTATAGTCTAGTAGGAGGAGGAACCGGGAGCAGCATCAGTATTGAGACCGTAATGCCATAGATGTTTCATGAGGGGACACAGAAATCAAGGATGGCTTACAAATTAATCAAAACTAAATATTAGTAGCTGTTTTTGGATTGCTCAGCACAGTTTGGCACATAAATATTTGATTATTTCTAAATGCGTTACTCACTAATTCAAGTGCCCGCTTGAAATGTCTTTTGAAACCCCGGTCTTCCTTTGCCTTTATCCTTCCACTTAATTTCCTCCTATTGCTGATAAGACCTGATGTAATTGATATGCAGTGAGTTTAGCCTTTCATGAATGAAGGTTATCAAGTGATGAACCACCTCCCCCAGAAGAGTAGATAGACCACTCTGGCTGTGAAAATCATGCAAAGAGATCCAAATCAGATTCTCTAGACAGCAACATATGATATTGAATGTATTGGTCTTCCAGCAACCTACTAAATGTCTCTGTCAAAACGGCTTTATGTTCCATTAAATGGCAAGCTTTGGAAGTGCCAAAATATATGGCTCTGATAAGCTGCACTCCTACAGCTGAACTGTTAACTCTTCATTCACTCTTACACTGTACCTTAACCAAGCACTTGTCTCACCCCACATACTCATATGGTGCAGCCTGTCACCATGCAGTTACACGCCCATAATCTCACCATGCAGGTACACACATGTGCATCCTCTTACCCGCACATCAACTATCACCCTGCCTTTACACACTGGCGAAACTCTTATCCTGTATTCATAAAAGCACACTATATCACATTCTTTGCACTCGGAAACACAAGCCACTCTTCTTGGCCTCAAACGGGCACATCTCACACACTAGCACCTCCATTTTGCACTGGCCTGGCAGAGCACTCACAGACTTGAAAAAGGAACCCTCAACCAGATCAGTCCTTAGTTTGTTCACAGTAGAGCTTGAAACAACATGGCAACTTTTGAGTACTCCATATTTTAGTCTTTCGTTTGGGGTATGGGAAGAGAAATTAACTTTATCAGAATCACACCATATTGTTGTTACGGAAGGTATTGTCTTTAGCTTCAAAACCCTTGCTTCCCTACACTCTTTTCTAGCTACAGCTTTAATTCGCCAGACAATAAATGATAAGATTGGAGTTCCAAGTGTTGTTTCTTGTCTTCAGTTGTGGTTAGCTATAAGGATGCATCTATCCGATTGGTGGTAAAATAGTAAAAAATCTGAAACATGCACATTTAGTTTTTTTTTTTTTTTTGGGTGGTCTGAAATAAATGTTTGATGGCATGTGCAGCTGTAGACACACATGCTCTGCATACTTCCTCCATCTAGTGTTGGATCCGGAAGGCTATAAATTGTTTTTGTTCGAAAAAGACTTTCAAGTCACGAGGTATAGTGACTCATCCTCTTGCTGGTAATGTGCAATGTCATGGACTCCATCTTCAGATTCTTTTCTTCCTCTCTTTGGATCCACTCATGTTTCTTCAAACCTCTGGTACGAGACCGCATAAGTCTCTACCGTTTGGGAAATCCTTTCCAAACCTGTTGGTATTGTTTCCAATCTTGTTTTCCTTTATCTATATCAGAGAATAAAGAAATCTCAGTGAGATTCAAATTTTTGACTCTGGCCCTTCGAGTGGCCATTTTCTCCCCTCTACAATTTGGAGAATGAACAGCTGATGGAACAGATGCCCTTCCGCTTCTGTCTGAAGTGCCATTCCAAATTTCCTCAGACCAATCAACATCAGGTCTGTAACCTCTGTTTGTCGCCAGAGCACTGGGAGGAGGATTGTGAGGCCTGCCATTACTTTAGATCAAAAAAAGACTCTGTGACAGAATAGCTTGTTGAAGAGAAATGCAGAGGCAGGAGATAGAACAGATGCCTGACATTTTTAGTATCCAGGACATCATCACAGACATGGAGGAGGGGATCCAGGAGGCCTCCGCTACAGAGGAGGAGGCATTTGCCATACACGATTCGGACTCCGAAACAGAAGTTACACTGGAGATGCAGGAAGTTCCGCGGGGTCAACAAACTGTGATTAAATTACCCCCTTCTCCGACCAAAAAACATACCACCTTGGAAACTAAAACTCTTGAGTTGCCACTCCATCCCAGCCTTGGCAGGCATCAGAAAACTTTTCCGGACGGCCTACCCTCAGGCTTGTCACTGAAACCGAAAACGGTTGCTTTCACTCAGAGCCCAATGCCATCTCTCTCGGCACAGAAACCTTCCACCTCCCATTCGGCTCAGTCTCTCTCTGAACTGAAAAGACTGCTTGCCTCAGCTCCAACGACATTTGGAACCAAAACTCTCTGCTTCAGAACCAAACGAACTCTAATCTAAAAAGAGCTTGGTATAAAAAATCTCCATAAAATGAAGCAGCAGCTCCAAGGAAAGCAATCTCAGCTTTATATTCAGCCTAAAACAGGAAGGGTTTTTGGTAGAGGCTGCTATCTCCACTCCTTTTAAAAGGCAACCTTAATTTGAGGAGTTTTTGGACAATTGTACACTTCCAGTTAAGCAAAGGAGAACAGATGAGGACCTAAAAGAGGCTCAGCCGCCCCCTTCGTCTCCTCCATCAAACATCACGCCTCCACCACGTTCTCCATCTCTATAACAATTGCACGGTGATCCCTTGGAATTTTCAAAACATGGGTCACCACATTCACCACAGTTTATACAGGATACAGAAGATGTCTTGGAACACTCGCACACAGACACAAATCACTGGTGTAGGAAAGTCACACATTTCTGTCACAGTTACCCCACTTTTTGCCTGATGTCACTATATTTAGTCTGTAGTGCACTGGGATCCTGCTTACCAGGACCCCAGTGCGGTTCTCTTCCCTCCTAAATTGAGTTGGTAAGTAACTTTCACACCCCACAATTGGCAAACTGATGCACCCATGTAAGTCTATAGTATATTGTGTAGGAATCTAGCTCTGTATATACTATATCAAAGAAAGGTATAGTGTTCAGAGTCCAGTGTATCCTCAGAGGCGGCTTTAATCAGGCTAAAGTAGATAATACTAATGCTCTCTTGTGTGGTAGTGTGGTCAAGTAGTTAGGCTTATCAGAGGGGAGTGCTAAGTATTTGTTGTACACACAGAAATGAGGCACACACTCAGGAACTAACTCCAGGCCAATGTTTTATGTATCAAAAATATACTTTGTTATTTCTAGAACCAAAGGGATCTTTTCTGCAGGTAAGTACAGTTTCAAGAATGTATCACATTCAAGTATCAAATGCACTTTCTTGAGAATTTACAGATAAAACAGTTTTCACGTAAGTAATACTTTTCAGTTTCAAAAGTAGACAGTGCAATTTCTCATAGAAAGTAATGCAGTCCTAGAGGAGGAAAAGTAACAACACAAGTTGCAGGTAAGTACATGACCTATAATCCCAGTCTTTGGGGGTTAAGGTGTCCACAGGGAAAAGTTTTGGAAGAAACCAAGAGTGTACCACCAGAAACACAGGCGGACGGGTGCAGGGGGTCCCAGTTGGTGTTGGGTGCCCAATAGAATCCTATGGAGACTTGGGGCACTTACAAAGAAACATCTTGCAGGTAAGTACCTGTGACTTAAGGGCACAGACCTGGGAGGGTTAAAGCAGCACTGGGGAGACCACAGGTCGGTACCAAACACAGATCCTCAGCAGCACAGGGGAGGTAGGGTGCAAACACAGCATCAGGCGCCCAATCTTCTTTGGAGGGACCCCGGGGGAGTCTTGGTCCAGAGAGTCCGCTGAAGAAAACCAATGGCTGGACAAGTAAGTAGAGAGCTCACTGGATGTTGCTGAACCGTCAATTGGGTTTCCCAAGAGAAGGGGGCTGTAGGTCAAGGGGTATCATCAGGAAATCTTCACTGGAGCTGGTCGTAGTTGGTAAGGTTCTCTGGATTTAGGTTGCAGGCATTGTCATGCTGGTCAGGAGGAGTCAACTCCGGGTGGACTCAAGTTCGGAATCTCCTCGGGACCTTCTCTGCGCCAGCTGGACACTGGCTGTGGGCGTAGGGTGCAGAGTGGGCAGGACATGCTGGTCTGGGGCATTTCTGGAGTCCTTTTTGGAGGTTTTTTTTGGACAAAGTCGCTGTCCTCTGGAGATCATGGTCCTGCTGTAGGCAGGCAGTCCTCTGGGAGTTTGTAGAGGTCCCTGGTCCTGCAGGACGATTTGTCTTCTTGTAGTAGGGGTCTTGAAACTGCTGACAGGCCGGTAGGGCTGGGGAGAAGTCATTTGTCCTCTGTAGTCTTCTCTGCGATGGTGGCTCTTCAGTCCTTATTCTTTTCGGGTTGCTATGTATCTGGAGAGCAAGGTTCAGAGGTGCCCCTAAATACTAGATTTAGGGGCGTTAAAGAGGTCAGAACATGGTAGCCAATGGCTACTGTCCCTGAGGGTGGCTATACCCTTCCTGTGCCCATTCCCTATGGGAGGAGGGCAAATCCCTAACCCTATTGGCTAACGTCCTTGTAAGGAAATGCCTCCTTGGCATGGTTGCCCCCTGACTTTTTGCCTTTGCTGATGCTATGTTTACAATTGAAAGTGTGCTGAGGCCTGCTAACCAGGCCCCAGCACCAGTGTTCTTTCCCTAACCTGTACTTTTGTATCCACAATTGGCAGACCCTGGCATCCAGATAAGTCCCTTGTAACTGGTACTTCTAGTACCAAGGGCCCTGATGCCAAGGAAGGTCTCTAAGGGCTGCAGCATGTCTTATGCCACCCTGGAGACCTCTCACTCAGCACAGACACACTGCTTGCCAGCTTGTGTGTGCTAGTGAGGACAAAACGAGTAAGTCGACATGGCACTCCCCTCAGGGTGCCATGCCAGCCTCTCACTGCCTATGCAGTATAGGTAAGACACCCCTCTAGCAGGCCTTACAGCCCTAAGGCAGGGTGCACTATACCATAGGTGAGGGTACCAGTGCATGAGCATGGTACCCCTACAGTGTCTAAATAAAACCTTAGACATTGTAAGTGCAGGGTAGCCATAAGAGTATATGGTCTGGGAGTCTGTCAAACACGAACTCCACAGCACCATAATGGCTACACTGAAAACTGGGAAGTTTGGTATCAAACTTCTCAGCACAATAAATGCACACTGATGCCAGTGTACATTTTATTGTAAAATACACCACAGAGGGCACCTTAGAGGTGCCCCCTGAAACTTAACCGACTATCTGTGTAGGCTGACTAGTTTTAGCAGCCTGCCACAAACCGAGACATGTTGCTGGCCCCATGGGGAGAGTGCCTTTGTCACTCTGAGGCCAGTAACAAAGCCTGCACTGGGTGGAGATGCTAACACCTCTCCCAGGCAGGAATTGTCACACCTGGCGGTGAGCCTCAAAGGCTCACCTCCTTTGTGCCAACCCAGCAGGACACTCCAGCTAGTGGAGTTGCCCGCCCCCTCCGGCCAGGCCCCACTTTTGGCGGCAAGGCCGGAGAAAATAATGAGAATAACAAGGAGTCGTCACTGGCCAGTCAGGACAGCCCCTAAGGTGTCCTGAGCTGAGGTGACTCTAACTTTTAGAAATCCTCCATCTTGCAGATGGAGGATTCCCCCAATAGGGTTAGGATTGTGACCCCCTCCCCTTGGGAGGAGGCACAAAGAGGGTGTACCCACCCTCAGGGCTAGTAGCCATTGGCTACTAACCCCCCAGACCTAAACACGCCCTTAAATTTAGTATTTAAGGGCTACCCTGAACCCTAGAAAATTAGATTCCTGCAACTACAAGAAGAAGGACTGCCCAGCTGAAAACCCCTGCAGCGGAAGACCAGAAGACGACAACTGCCTTGGCTCCAGAAACTCACCGGCCTGTCTCCTGCCTTCCAAAGATCCTGCTCCAGCGACGCCTTCCAAAGGGACCAGCGACCTCGACATCCTCTGAGGACTGCCCCTGCTTCGAAAAGACAAGAAACTCCCGAGGACAGCGGACCTGCTCCAAGAAAAGCTGCAACTTTGTTTCCAGCAGCTTTAAAGAACCCTGCAAGCTCCCCGCAAGAAGCGTGAGACTTGCCACACTGCACCCGGCGACCCCGACTCGGCTGGTGGCGATCCAACACCTCAGGAGGGACCCCAGGACTACTCTGATACTGTGAGTACCAAAACCTGTCCCCCCTGAGCCCCCACAGCGCCGCCTGCAGAGGGAATCCCGAGGCTTCCCCTGACCGCGACTCTTTGAACCTAAAGTCCCGACGCCTGGGAGAGACCCTGCACCCGCAGCCCCCAGGACCTGAAGGACCGGACTTTCACTGGAGGAGTGACCCCCAGGAGTCCCTCTCCCTCGCCCAAGTGGAGGTTTCCCCGAGGAATCCCCCCCTTGCCTGCCTGCAGCGCTGAAGAGATCCCGAGATCTCTCATAGACTAACATTGAAAACCCGACGCTTGTTTCTACACTGCACCCGGCCGCCCCCGCGCTGCTGAGGGTGAAATCTCGGTGCGGACTTGTGTCCCCCCCGGTGCCCTACAAAACCCCCCTGGTCTGCCCTCCGAAGACGCGGGTACTTACCTGCAAGCAGACCGGAACCGGGGCACCCCCTTCTCTCCATTCTAGCCTATGTGTTTTGGGCACCACTTTGAACTCTGCACCTGACCGGCCCTGAGCTGCTGGTGTGGTGACTTTGGGGTTGCTCTGAACCCCCAACGGTGGGCTACCTTGGACCAAGAACTAAGCCCTGTAAGTGTCTTACTTACCTGGTTAACCTAACAAATACTTACCTCCCCTAGGAACTGTGAAAAATTGCACTAAGTGTCCACTTTTAAAACAGCTATTTGTCAATAACTTGTAAAGTATACATGCAATTTTTATGCTTTAAAGTTCCTAAAGTACTTACCTGCAATACCTTTCGAATGAGATATTACATGTAGAATTTGAACCTGTGGTTCTTAAAATAAACTAAGAAAAGATATTTTTTTCTATATAAAAACCTATTGGCTGGATTTGTCTCTGAGTGTGTGTACCTCATTTATTGTCTATGTGTATGTACAACAAATGCTTAACACTACTCCTTGGATAAGCCTACTGCTCGACCACACTACCACAAAATAGAGCATTAGTATTATCTCTTTTTACCACTATTTTACCTCTAAGGGGAACCCTTGGACTCTGTGCATGCTATTCCTTACTTTGAAATAGCACATACAGAGCCAACTTCCTACATTGGTGGATCAGCGGTGGGGTACAAGACTTTGCATTTGCTGGACTACTCAGCCAATACCTGATCACACGACAAATTCCAAAATTGTCATTAGAAATTGATTTTTGCAATTTGAAAAGTTTTCTAAATTCTTAAAAGACCTGCTAGGGCCTTGTGTTAGATCCTGTTTAGCATTTCTTTTAGAGTTTAAAAGTTTGTAAAAGTTTGAATTAGATTCTAGAACCAGTTGTAGATTCTTAAAAAGTATTCCAACTTTTAGAAGCAAAATGTCTAGCACAGATGTGACTGTGGTGGAACTCGACACCACACCTTACCTCCATCTTAAGATGAGGGAGCTAAGGTCACTCTGTAAAATAAAGAAAATAACAATGGGCCCCAAACCTACCAAAATACAGCTCCAGGAGCTTTTGGCAGAGTTTGAAAAGGCCAACCCCTCTGAGGGTGGCAACTCAGAGGAAGAGGATAGTGACTTGGAGGACAATTCCCCCCTACCAGTCCTATCTAGGGAGAACAGGGTCCCTCAAACCCTGACTCCAAAAATAATAGTCAGAGATGCTGGTTCCCTCACAGGAGAGACCAACACCTCTGAAATCACTGAGGATAACCCCAGTGAAGAGGACATCCAGTTAGCCAGGATGGCCAAAAGATTGGCTTTGGAAAGACAGATCCTAGCCATAGAGAGGGAAAGACAAGAGATGGGCCTAGGACCCATCAATGGTGGCAGCAACATAATTAGGGTCAGAGATTCTCCTGACATGTTGAAAATCCCTAAAGGGATTGTAACTAAATATGAAGATGGTGATGACATCACCAAATGGTTCACAGCTTTTGAGAGGGCTTGTGTAACCAGAAAAGTGAACAGATCTCACTGGGGTGCTCTCCTTTGGGAAATGTTCACAGGAAAGTGTAGGGATAGACTCCTCACACTCTGGACAAGATGCAGAATCTTATGACCTCATGAAGGGTACCCTGATTGAGGGCTTTGGATTCTCCACTGAGGAGTACAGGATTAGGTTCAGGGGGGCTCAAAAATCCTCGAGCCAGACCTGGGTTGACTTTGTTGACTACTCAGTGAAAACACTAGATGGTTGGATTCAAGGCAGTGGTGTAAGTAATTATGATGGGCTGTACAATTTATTTGTGAAAGAACACCTGTTAAGTAATTGTTTCAATGATAAACTGCATCAGCATCTGGTAGACCTAGGACCAATTTCTCCCCAAGAATTGGGAAAGAAGGCGGACCATTGGGTCAAGACAAGGGTGTCCAAGACTTCAACAGGGGGTGACCAAAAGAAAGGGGTCACAAAGACTCCCCAGGGGAAGGGTGATGAGACAACCAAAACTAAAAATAGTAAAGAGTCTTCTACAGGCCCCCAAAAACCTGCACAGGAGGGTGGGCCCAGAGCCTCTTCACAAAACAATGGGTACAAGGGTAAAAACTTTGATCCCAAAAAGGCCTGGTGTCATAGCTGTAAACAGCATGGACACCAAACTGGAGACAAGGCCTGTCCCAAGAAAGGTTCCACTCCAAACTCCCATCCAGGTAACACTGGTATGGCTAGTCTCCAAGTGGGATCAACAGTGTGCCCAGAGCAAATCAGGGTCCACACTGAAGCTACTCTAGTTTCTGAGGGTGGGGTGGATTTAGCCACACTAGCTGTCTGGCCGCCTAACATGCAAAAATACAGACAGCAACTCTTAATTAATGGGACTAGAATAGAGGGCCTGAGGGATACAGGTGCCAGTGTCACCATGGTGACAGAGAAACTGGTTTCCCCTGGCCAATACCTGACTGGAAAAACTTACACAGTCACCAACGCTGACAATCAGAGAAAAGTACATCCCATGGCAATGGTTACTTTAGAATGGGGAGGGGTCAATGGCCTGAAACAGGTGGTGGTCTCCTCAAATATCCCAGTGGACTGTCTGCTTGGAAATGACCTGGAGTCCTCAGCATGGGCTGAGGTAGAACTAAAAACCCATGCAGCAATGCTGGGTATCCCTGAACTGGTGTGTGTGAAAACAAGAGCACAATGCAAGGCACAGGGTGAAAAAGTAGAGCTGGAGTCTGGAAAAATGTCCCAGCCTACCAAGAGAACAGGAAAGTCAGTTGGGAAACCAACTGCAACACAGCAAAAGAAAGGGAACCTCTCTTCTCAGGAAGAAGTTCTGCCCTCTGAGGGAACTGAGCCTTTGGAGCTTGAACCTTACCAGGTTGAGCTCTTAGGCCCAGGGGGACCCTCCAGGGAGGAGCTGTGTAAGGGACAAGAAACCTGTCCCTCTCTTGAAGGCCTTAGGCAGCAAGCTGCTGAAGAGTCCAAAGGCAAGAAAAATGGAACGCATAGGGTCTATTGGGAAGATGGACTCCTGTACACTGAGGCCAGAGACCCCAAACCTGGTGCCACTAGGAGAGTGGTAGTGCCTCAGCTGTTCAGAGAGTTCATCCTAACATTGGCCCATGACATTCCCCTTGCTGGACATTTGGGACAAACCAAGACGTGGGAGAGGTTAGTCAACCACTTCTACTGGCCCAATATGTCCAACATGGTTAAGGAGTTTTGCCTCTCCTGCCCCACCTGTCAAGCCAGTGGTAAGACAGGTGGGCATCCAAAGGCCCCCCCTCATTCCACTTCCAGTGGTGGGGGTTCCCTTTGAAAGAGTGGGTGTGGACATAGTTGGTCCACTGGAACCTCCCACAGCCTCAGGAAATATGTATATCCTGGTAGTAGTGGATCATGCTACCAGGTATCCTGAAGCTATTCCCCTTAGGTCGACTACTGCCCCTGCAGTAGCCAAGGCCCTCATTGGTATCTTTACCAGAGTGGGTTTCCCTAAGGAGGTGGTGTCTGACAGAGGTACCAACTTCATGTCAGCATACCTAAAGCACATGTGGAATGAGTGTGGAGTGACTTATAAATTCACTACACCATACCATCCACAAACTAATGGCTTGGTTGAGAGATTCAACAAGACATTAAAAGGCATGATCATGGGGCTCCCAGAAAAGCTCAAAAGGAGATGGGATGTCCTCTTGCCATGTCTGCTTTTCGCTTACAGAGAGGTGCCACAGAAGGGAGTAGGATTCTCACCCTTTGAACTTCTGTTTGGTCATCCTGTAAGGGGACCACTTGCCCTTGTTAAAGAAGGCTGGGAGAGACCTCTCCATGAGCCTAAACAGGACATAGTGGACTATGTACTTGGCCTTCGCTCTAGAATGGCAGAGTACATGGAAAAGGCAACCAAAAACCTTGAGGCCAGCCAACAGCTCCAGAAGTTTTGGTATGACCAAAAGGCTGCACTGGTTGAGTTCCAACCAGGGCAGAAAGTCTGGGTTCTGGAGCCTGTGGCTCCCAGGGCACTCCAGGACAAATGGAGTGGCCCTTACCCAGTACTAGAGAGGAAGAGTCAGGTCACCTACTTGGTGGACCTGGGCACAAGCAGGAGCCCCAAGAGGGTGATCCATGTAAACCGCCTTGAGCTCTTCCACGACAGGGCTGATGTCAATCTGTTGATGGTAACAGATGAGGATCAGGAGGCAGAGAGTGAACCTCTCCCTGATCTTCTGTCATCAGACCCAAAAGATGGTACAGTAGATGGAGTGATCTACTCAGACACCCTCTCTGGCCAACAGCAAGCTGATTGTAGGAGAGTCCTACAACAGTTTCCTGAACTCTTCTCCTTAACCCCTGGTCAGACACACCTGTGTACCCATGATGTGGACACAGGAGACAGCATGCCTGTCAAGAACAAAATCTTTAGACAGTCTGACCATGTTAAGGAAAGCATCAAGGTGGAAGTCCACAAGATGCTGGAATTGGGAGTAATTGAGCGCTCTGACAGCCCCTGGGCTAGCCCAGTGGTCTTAGTCCCCAAACCTCACACCAAAGATGGAAAGAAAGAGATGAGGTTTTGTGTGGACTACAGAGGGCTCAATTCTGTCACCAAGACAGATGCCCATCCAATTCCAAGAGCTGATGAGCTCATTGATAAATTAGGTGCTGCCAAATTTCTAAGTACCTTTGACTTGACAGCAGGGTACTGGCAAATAAAAATGGCACCTGGAGCAAAAGAAAAGACAGCATTCTCCACACCTGATGGGCATTATCAGTTTACTGTTATGCCCTTTGGTTTAAAGAATGCCCCTGCCACCTTCCAAAGGTTGGTGAATCAAGTCCTTGCTGGCTTGGAGTCCTTTAGCACAGCTTATCTTGATGATATTGCTGTCTTTAGCTCCACCTGGCAGGATCACCTGGTCCACCTGAGGAAGGTTTTGAAGGCTCTGCAATCTGCAGGCCTCTCTATCAAGGCATCCAAATGCCAGATAGGGCAGGGAACTGTGGTTTACTTGGGACACCTTGTAGGTGGAGGCCAAGTTCAGCCACTCCAACCCAAGATCCAGACTATTCTGGACTGGGTAGCTCCAAAAACCCAGACTCAAGTCAGGGCATTCCTTGGCTTGACTGGGTATTACAGGAGGTTTGTGAAGGGATATGGATCCATTGTGACAGCCCTCACTGAACTCGCCTCCAAGAAAATGCCCAAGAAAGTAAACTGGACTGTGGAATGCCAACAGGCCTTTGACACCCTGAAACAGGCAATGTGCTCAGCACCAGTTCTAAAAGCTCCAGATTATTCTAAGCAGTTCATTGTGCAGACTGATGCCTCTGAACATGGGATAGGGGCAGTTTTGTCCCAAACAAATGATGATGGCCTTGACCAGCCTGTTGCTTTCATTAGCAGGAGGTTACTCCCCAGGGAGCAGCGTTGGAGTGCCATTGAGAGGGAGGCCTTTGCTGTGGTTTGGTCCCTGAAGAAGCTGAGACCATACCTCTTTGGGACTCACTTCCTAGTTCAAACTGACCACAGACCTCTCAAATGGCTGATGCAAATGAAAGGTGAAAATCCTAAACTGTTGAGGTGGTCCATCTCCCTACAGGGAATGGACTTTATAGTGGAACACAGACCTGGGACTGCCCATGCCAATGCAGATGGCCTTTCCAGGTTCTTCCACTTAGAAAATGAAGACTCTCTTGGGAAAGGTTAGTCTCATCCTCTTTCGTTTGGGGGGGGGTTGTGTAAGGAAATGCCTCCTTGGCATGGTTGCCCCCTGACTTTTTGCCTTTGCTGATGCTATGTTTACAATTGAAAGTGTGCTGAGGCCTGCTAACCAGGCCCCAGCACCAGTGTTCTTTCCCTAACCTGTACTTTTGTATCCACAATTGGCAGACCCTGGCATCCAGATAAGTCCCTTGTAACTGGTACTTCTAGTACCAAGGGCCCTGATGCCAAGGAAGGTCTCTAAGGGCTGCAGCATGTCTTATGCCACCCTGGAGACCTCTCACTCAGCACAGACACACTGCTTGCCAGCTTGTGTGTGCTAGTGAGGACAAAACGAGTAAGTCGACATGGCACTCCCCTCAGGGTGCCATGCCAGCCTCTCACTGCCTATGCAGTATAGGTAAGACACCCCTCTAGCAGGCCTTACAGCCCTAAGGCAGGGTGCACTATACCATAGGTGAGGGTACCAGTGCATGAGCATGGTACCCCTACAGTGTCTAAATAAAACCTTAGACATTGTAAGTGCAGGGTAGCCATAAGAGTATATGGTCTGGGAGTCTGTCAAACACGAACTCCACAGCACCATAATGGCTACACTGAAAACTGGGAAGTTTGGTATCAAACTTCTCAGCACAATAAAATGCACACTGATGCCAGTGTACATTTTATTGTAAAATACACCACAGAGGGCACCTTAGAGGTGCCCCCTGAAACTTAACCGACTATCTGTGTAGGCTGACTAGTTTTAGCAGCCTGCCACAAACCGAGACATGTTGCTGGCCCCATGGGGAGAGTGCCTTTGTCACTCTGAGGCCAGTAACAAAGCCTGCACTGGGTGGAGATGCTAACACCTCTCCCAGGCAGGAATTGTCACACCTGGCGGTGAGCCTCAAAGGCTCACCTCCTTTGTGCCAACCCAGCAGGACACTCCAGCTAGTGGAGTTGCCCGCCCCCTCCGGCCAGGCCCCACTTTTGGCGGCAAGGCCGGAGAAAATAATGAGAATAACAAGGAGGAGTCACTGGCCAGTCAGGACAGCCCCTAAGGTGTCCTGAGCTGAGGTGACTCTAACTTTTAGAAATCCTCCATCTTGCAGATGGAGGATTCCCCCAATAGGGTTAGGATTGTGACCCCCTCCCCTTGGGAGGAGGCACAAAGAGGGTGTACCCACCCTCAGGGCTAGTAGCCATTGGCTACTAACCCCCCAGACCTAAACACGCCCTTAAATTTAGTATTTAAGGGCTACCCTGAACCCTAGAAAATTAGATTCCTGCAACTACAAGAAGAAGGACTGCCCAGCTGAAAACCCCTGCAGCGGAAGACCAGAAGACGACAACTGCCTTGGCTCCAGAAACTCACCGGCCTGTCTCCTGCCTTCCAAAGATCCTGCTCCAGCGACGCCTTCCAAAGGGACCAGCGACCTCGACATCCTCTGAGGACTGCCCCTGCTTCGAAAAGACAAGAAACTCCCGAGGACAGCGGACCTGCTCCAAGAAAAGCTGCAACTTTGTTTCCAGCAGCTTTAAAGAACCCTGCAAGCTCCCCGCAAGAAGCGTGAGACTTGCCACACTGCACCCGGCGACCCCGACTCGGCTGGTGGCGATCCAACACCTCAGGAGGGACCCCAGGACTACTCTGATACTGTGAGTACCAAAACCTGTCCCCCCTGAGCCCCCACAGCGCCGCCTGCAGAGGGAATCCCGAGGCTTCCCCTGACCGCGACTCTTTGAACCTAAAGTCCCGACGCCTGGGAGAGACCCTGCACCCGCAGCCCCCAGGACCTGAAGGACCGGACTTTCACTGGAGGAGTGACCCCCAGGAGTCCCTCTCCCTCGCCCAAGTGGAGGTTTCCCCGAGGAATCCCCCCCTTGCCTGCCTGCAGCGCTGAAGAGATCCCGAGATCTCTCATAGACTAACATTGAAAACCCGACGCTTGTTTCTACACTGCACCCGGCCGCCCCCGCGCTGCTGAGGGTGAAATCTCGGTGCGGACTTGTGTCCCCCCCGGTGCCCTACAAAACCCCCCTGGTCTGCCCTCCGAAGACGCGGGTACTTACCTGCAAGCAGACCGGAACCGGGGCACCCCCTTCTCTCCATTCTAGCCTATGTGTTTTGGGCACCACTTTGAACTCTGCACCTGACCGGCCCTGAGCTGCTGGTGTGGTGACTTTGGGGTTGCTCTGAACCCCCAACGGTGGGCTACCTTGGACCAAGAACTAAGCCCTGTAAGTGTCTTACTTACCTGGTTAACCTAACAAATACTTACCTCCCCTAGGAACTGTGAAAAATTGCACTAAGTGTCCACTTTTAAAACAGCTATTTGTCAATAACTTGTAAAGTATACATGCAATTTTTATGCTTTAAAGTTCCTAAAGTACTTACCTGCAATACCTTTCGAATGAGATATTACATGTAGAATTTGAACCTGTGGTTCTTAAAATAAACTAAGGAAAGATATTTTTTTCTATATAAAAACCTATTGGCTGGATTTGTCTCTGAGTGTGTGTACCTCATTTATTGTCTATGTGTATGTACAACAAATGCTTAACACTACTCCTTGGATAAGCCTACTGCTCGACCACACTACCACAAAATAGAGCATTAGTATTATCTCTTTTTACCACTATTTTACCTCTAAGGGGAACCCTTGGACTCTGTGCATGCTATTCCTTACTTTGAAATAGCACATACAGAGCCAACTTCCTACAGTCCTCCAAAACAAGATGGCAGGTGGGGTTCACCTCAGCTCTGGGCACACTTCCCGTTTAGTGTTGCAGTTCCTGCAGGGGGAGATGTGAAGCACTTCCACCCAGAGCAGTCTTTGTCTCTGACCCCAGAGAGCACAAAGGCTTTAACCCCATGGGGTCTGAAAGTTGTCTGTTAGTGGCAGGCTGGCACAGACCGGTCAGCCTCACACTAGTAGGTTGGGTGAAATACAGTTGGCATCTCAATACAATACAATACCTAAGATGCCCTCTGTGTACATTTTCCATTAAATCCAACACTGGCATCCGTGTGGGTTTATTGAGCTGAGAAGTTTGATACCAAACTTCCCAGTCTTCAGTGAAGCAATCATGGAGCTGTGGATGTGGCCACACTGCACTTAAAATGTCTTAAAATGGACTTAGACACTGTAGGGGCATATTGCTCATGCAGCAATGCCCTCACCTGTGGTATAGTGCTGTAAGGCTTGCTATAATGGTAACTTACCTATGCCACAGGCAGTGGTTTGTGGGCATGGCACCCACAGAGGGATGCCATATCGTCTTTACCTTATTCTCCCCACCAGCACACAATCTGCAGTGGCAGTGTACATGTGTTTGGTGAGGGGTCCTGTAGGGTGACACAATACATGCTGCAGCCCTTAAGGACCCTCCCTGGCCATAGGGCCCTTGGTACCACTGGTACTTTATATAGGGGACCTAGCTTTGTGCCAGGGGTGTGCCAGTTGTGGAAACAATGGTACAGTTTATGGAAAGAGCACAGGTGCTGGGCCCTGGTTAGCAGGATCCCAGCACAGACTCAGTCAGATTCACATCCGATATCAGGCAAAAAGTGTGTGTGGGGGGGTAACCATTCCAAAAGGGCTGTTTTCTACACAACACCCTCCCAAACAAAACGGGATGAGACAAACCTTTCCCAAGAGACTCATTGTCCAAGTGGAAGAACCTGCAAAGTCCATCTGAATTGACAAGGGCAGTCCCAGGTCTTTGTTCCACTGTAAAGTACATTACCTGTAGGGAGATGGACCACCTCAAAAGTTTAGGGTTCTCGCCTTTCATCCGCATAAGCCATCTGAGAGGTCAGTTTGAACAGTGAAGTGAGCCCCCAAACAAGTATGGGCTCAACTTCTTCAGAGACCAAACAACATCAAAGGCCTCCCTCTCAATGGCACTCTAATGCTTTTTTGGGGAGTAACCTCCTGCTAATGAAAGCAACAGGCTGATCATGGCCATCATCATTGGTTTGGGACAGG
Source organism: Pleurodeles waltl (assembly GCF_031143425.1). Taxonomy (NCBI): domain Eukaryota; kingdom Metazoa; phylum Chordata; class Amphibia; order Caudata; family Salamandridae; genus Pleurodeles; species Pleurodeles waltl. The sequence goes on from NC_090445.1 coordinate 1,608,656,922, forward strand.
ACTGCTCTTATCCCATGTTCAGAGGCATCTGTCTGCACATTAAACTGCTCAGAGTAGTCTTGAGCTTTGTGAACTGGTGCTGAGCAGGTTGCCTCTTTCAGGGTGTCAAAGTCCTTTTGACAACTAACTGTCCATTTTACTTTTTTGGGCATTTTTTTAGAGGTAGGTTCTGTGAGGAGGGGTCACAATGGATCCATACCCCTTCACAAACCTGTAATAACCATTCAAGCCAAGGAATACCCTGACATGAGTCTGTGTGGTAGCAGCTGCCTGTAGATGAATGTCATCTTTGTGGCATGGTTTCCCCCAATTTTAGCCTGATATCAGTGTGTTTGGACTGTAGTTTTGGATCCTGCTAATCAGGACCCCGTGACAGTGCTTCTCCCCTAAATTTAATTCCTGATAGCCTTTTACACTCACCATTGGCATACTGTTGCACCTATGTAGGTCGTCACTAGTATATGGTACTTGGGTATCCAGGACATTGGTACACCAGGGGTCCCCCATGGGCTGCAGCATGTATTATGTGCCCCATGGGTGCCCATGCAAACTGTGACTGCAGGCCTGCCATTGCCAGTACCCTTTCACCACCAAACCTGACCACTGCACGTAGCCATTGTAAGTCAACCCTCTGGTAGGCCCTTCAGCCCAAGGGGAGGGTAAATGTCTCTAAGTGTGAGGGTACCCCTGCATGAGCAAGGTGTCCCGACAGACCCCAGGCCAATTCCTGGACTCTAAGTGCGGGGAATCCATCTTAAGGCGTGTAGTGGACACTGGTCAGTATGAGTGGTCCAACTACATAATGGCTTCTTCGAACCTAGGAATGTTGGCTATCAGATATGTTGGAACCATGCAACTACACCAAATCCAGTGTTAGTTGCATGATACCCTGTACTCTAGGGGTTCCTTAAAGGATCCCCAAGTCTTGCCTGTGCAGCCTTATGGGGTCTAGCTGCCAAACCACACTGCTGCTGACCCCAGACACTTTTCTGCCCTCCTGCTGGTGAGCCATGCCCAGGCCAGAGAAGCAGAGCAAAGGATTTACTGCAAGGGAGAGGTGTGACCATCTCTCCTTGTGTATTAGGGATGGGATGGGGTGGGGTGGTCTGGCCTCTGAGTACCACCAGCCTGCTTTGAAGGGCACATTTGGTGCCCTCCTTGCATAATCCGGTTAGCACCAGTTCAGGAACCCCTGGTTACTGCCCTGGCGCGAAACTACACAAAGAACAGGGGAGTAACCACCCCACTGCCCTGCTTCTCCTCTAGGGAGGTGCACAGAGCTCTTCCAGGTGGCCGTTGATTCTGCCATCTTGGAAATAAGATATGCAGATGCACCTGGGAGCATCTGACTGGTTAGGCCAGGTAGATGATGTCCCTGACCCCCTCTGATAGGTGGGTCACTAAAGAGAGTGACCAACCCCCTTTAGGGTTACTTAATGGCACCCCCGATGGTGGGTCCTCAGATTTGTCGAGCAGGAATCTCCAAGGAACTCTCTGCAAGACATCTTCTATTCCTGGCCTTCGGAACCACTTCTGTTCAGCTTTTAGAACTGAAGCAAGACTGTATACAGTTATGATGGCTCCCACTGCTACAGTGTTTCTCCATCTCCTGCAAGATTACACCAATATCCTTGGCTGTGCATCCTCCATGGTCACAAGGACTCTGTTGGCATCCAAGAAGAAAGAAGAAATCTCCCTTGAAGTGAAGGAGTCACTTCCCTGCATCTGCAGTCATCTCAAGTTGACAACAACTGGCTGGTTTTCTTGCTGTCCCACGAACAATGAAAAGGCACTGCTCACAGGTGGTGGTTCTTTGGTCCCCTCGGGGTCCAACTTGTATTCTGACCAACTTGGGAAGCGGTGGATCCTTGCTGCAGCTCATGGAACTGAACCTCTGTTGCTCTTGCCAAGGCTTGTTAGCTCTTCTTCAAAGAGATCCTTGAGCTCCAAGAAGCCCCAGCTTCCAGCACTCTGCAATTCCAAGATCAGCTTCCAATTTGCAGCTTCTGCGACATCGGACTCCTGTTTTGTTGTGTTGCTGAGGCCTCCCGGCGACTCCCTGTGTCTGCTGCCAGTGAGTTTCACATGTGGGCTCCTCCAGCTAGCTTTCCTTCCTGCTGAAGACGTGCCCTGACTCCCCTCCAAGGGTCGAGTCACGAGGACCTTACTGGTCCCCAAAAACCTGCAATTTTAAATCCAGCGACTATTTGCATTTGCCAAGGCTTGTTGGTGGTCCTGCTGGCAATCCAGCAACCGACATGGGACAGCTCGTTTGCGACTCCAAGCATATCCTGCATCCCCTTAGACTCCTCCGGTCTTCAGGTATCCACGGGTGGGGGCACTCTCCAACTTTCTTTGTGCCAGCTGGTTTCCTCATGGTCCACTGGGAAGAGTCCTGAATCCATAAAAATCCAACTGCGATGATCCTGTGTGAGCCTACGGGGGGGACCCAGTTCGATAACAACTCTACTCCTCCAGCCCCTGGGATTCTAACTCACTTACCTTGATTGGGCACCATTTTCTTAGTATATGGTTTGGTCCCCCGATATGGCTCCATGTATTTCTACGCTTTTCCTGTGTGTTACTAAATGTATATTTTATGTGTAGATATCTCCAAGTGGAGCTATACCAATGTTAGTATTGTCTTAGTGTTGTAATAAAGAATATTTTATTTTCGGAACACCTGGGGTGGTTCTTTCTTGTGAACATTTACTGAGTGACTGTTGTGGTATTGCAAGTGTTTTACATTCCTCCTGGATAAGCTTTAGCTCACCACAGCTACCCCTAGAGAGCTTTTGCTATCTGGACACCTAAACAATATCACTAAAGGTTGCCTGGACTCAGTATAGGGTGCCACACCATAAACTGGGCCGGCTTTCTACATTGGTGGCAGCAGTGGGATAAAACACTTGCATTGCTTTAACTCTTGGCCGTCAGTAACTTTCCATAAGAAAGATCACTTCAGACTGTTTGGTACATACTGTACTTGTGACTTCATGGACTGCTAAACGTTTTGCTTGGGTAGCCAGGAGTCTAGCATAGCACTTTCCAAAACTTTCAAAACGTTTAGAACTTTAGAGTAGGTAGGTACAATAGAAACACTACTCTAACACCACGTCTTTAGTTGAGGTAGCTGGACAGACTCTGGAGTCCAGGTATGGGGCTCTTAAGTTCCAGGAGCTTATGACCCTATTTACAGTCCAGAAACCTACGACTGTTCATAAACCTACCAAATCTACACTCTTAGAGATGCTAACTGGACACCTAAACACTATCACTATGGATTACCTGCACTCAGTATAGTGTGCCACACCATAGGTGTATACCATAAAATGAGCCAGCCTCCTACACATGAGGCTTAACTCCTCCGGGATCCCCTTTATATACTGGGAAGATTTTGGTTAGACACAGCATGACCCGGATCCATGGGACGCATATTACCCTGTCCCCATATTGAGCAATGACCCAGATTTGTACCCCGCATGCCCCTCACCACCAGAGAATAGTACATCCTACCAGCATGTAGTGGCAAGGGCAGCCACTTTCCACAATGTAGAGCTGCACAGGAACCCCATTGACAGGACTTCCTTTTAGATACCCTTGCATCTACCCATAGGGATATCCAGTTTCTCCCTATGTTCCCTGTCCTTCGTCACACTGACCCCTGGAGTAGATAAAAAGAAATATATAAGCTTGCTACCGCAGATCCGGTATACATAAGGTCACAGGTACCTCCAGACTCTACGGTAGCCACCACTGCATGGAAACATGCCTATAGCCAGGGCACAAAGGACTCCCCTCCTCTTGACAAGTAAAGTAAGAAGTTAGATGCTTCCGGCAAAAGGGTTACTGCACAGGCAGCTGACCATTGGTGTATCGCCAATTCACAGGCCTTACTAGCCAGGTATGTCCAGGCTCACGGGGATGAAGTGGAGGAACTCATCCAGTTTCTCCTAGAAGAACACCACAAAAGAGGATAGCATATTGTTGCTAAGGGGCAAACCATGACTAATATTGCCACATGCTGTGACCTAGATGCAACAGATACAACTGCATGCAGCATTAATACCAGGGTCTTGATAAGGAGGCACGCATGGCTTTGATGTTTTGGTTTCAAACCAGAGTTCCAGCAAGCGGTGCTTAACATGCCTTTTGATAAGGAGCATCTTTTTGTCTCATGTCGATTCTACCCTTGGGAAGCTGAAAAATGACGCAGAGAGTGAAAGCCATGGGTGCTGTACAGTCCCCCACACAAAGGAGCACTTCTCATCACCCCACCTTCAGAGATGGTTACAGATCCACATCCTCAGAGGAGTCTGCCTCCCAACCCGTCATCCTCCTATTCTAGGGGTTTCTTTAAAGGGTCCTACAGAAGCAATAACAACAAGGGCAGAGGTAAGAGCACCACCTCCCGAGGCTCTATCTCCACTACAAAGCAGATACTACCTCCATCTCCACCCCTCCCACCAATCCCTACATATCAGTCACCTCAAGCTTCAGGCAGTATTTCTGGCCCTGAAAGCATTTCTTCTTCATCACCTCTCTCACAAGGATGTCTTAGTCCGCACGGACAACATGACTGCATGTATTATGCAAAAACAAGGAGGGACAAGGTCGTCCCAATTGTCACAGTATCTCCCAGGAACGGACAACTACTTTGCAAATCTGCTCAGCAGGCTGCAGCAACAAGTCGACAAATAGGAACTCCACCTGCAAGTCCTTCAAAAATACTCCAGAAAGTGAGGAACTCCTCAGATAGACTTTTTTGCCAAAGCAGAAAACCCAAAATGTCCAAGCTTCGCCTCCAGGTTCTCACATCTGTCTGTGGATGAAGTGGTCAAGGATATTTACTTATGTTTTTCCACCTCTTCCTCTCATTCCATTTCTGGTTTGGATGATCAGACAGACATCTCTCATCATGATCCTTGTAGTGGGTGTGTCAGTCATGGTTCACCATAGTTCTGGACCTCTCAGTAGCTCCCCAACAGACCAGACTTTCTCTCTGAAAATCAAGGACAGATCAGACATCCAGACCCCAAGTCACTCAACCTAGTGATATGGCTCCTGAAGTCAGAGTTTGGTTACTTAGGACTGCCTGCAAAATGTATGGACATTCTCAGGCAAGCTCGTACAATCATAACCAGAGCATGCTATGCTGCAACATGGAAACGTTTTGTATACTACTGCCAATCCAGACATATTAATTCCATTAAAGGTACTCTACTATCCAACACATGGTTTATTTGCTCCATTTACAGAAAGCAAATCCAGCATACACTTCCATTTGCTTCCATCTTGCAGCTTTGGCTGCATACCTACAGAACAAACAACACATTTCCTTCTTCAGAATTCCAGTCATCAAAGCTTTCATGGAAGGCTTTTAAAGGGTTATTCCACCCAGAGTGTCTCCTGCACCATCCTGGACCCTCAATATTGTGCTCACCAGGCTCATGGGCCCTCCTTTTGAGACACTTTTTTCTTGTCTTCTCCAGTACCTTTCTTAGAAAGTGGCTTTCTTGGTTGCTATCACATGTTAGTGAGCTCCAAGCCCTAACCTTGGAAGAACCTTTCTTCCAAATTCATAGTGAGAATGTGATCCTTCACACAAACTGGAAGTTCCTTCCTAATGTGGTTTCTCAATTCCATATCAACCAATCCTTTGAGCTACCGGTCTTCTTTCCTCAGCCTGACTCAGTTGCAGGAAGAGCTCTCCACACTCTAGATGTTAAACAAGCACTTATGTTTTGCATTGACAGAACCAAAGACTTTAGGAAACCTAAACAGCTGTTTGTAGCTTTTTTACTGCCTCACAAAGGCAGTCCAGTATCCAAACACTGCATAGCTAGATTGCTAGTGAAGTGTATACAAACTTGCTATGCTAACGCAAAGACAGTTAGCTGTTACTCCTAGACCGCATTCTACTAGGAAAAAAGAAGCCACTATGGCTTTTCTTGGGAACATACCTACAGCTGACATTTGTAAGGCAAGGCAGCTACATGCGCTACACCACAGACATTTACAAAGCATTTCTGTGCGGATGTACTAGCACGTCAGCAAGCCAATGTAAGTCAGGCTGTGCTTCAAACTCCTTTCAAGTCAACTGCTACTCCCACGGGCTAGCCACCACTTTTATAGGGGGAACGCTTTACAGTCTTTGCAGAGCTTGTGTATCTACAGCCACACATGCTATTGAATGGAAAATGTCACTTACCCAGTAAGCATCTGTTTGTGGCGTTTAGTGCTTCAGATTCACATGCTCCCTTCCCCCTTCCTGGACACATTTGGCCGTTCTTGTTACTTTATATTTGGATATACTTGCACTTATGTAATTGCATTTGCATCAACATCACTTTAGCTATACTTCCTCTAAACTCCTTTTCTCACCTGCCTGTGGGAAAACAATCTTTACAAAAGAGCTGATGCCGATGTGCAGTATCACCAAGAAGGAGCCCCTCAATCCTGTGACTTGAAAATGCTTCTTTGAAGAAAAACTTTTAGTGCTCTGGACCCAACACTAGATGGCAGGAATATGCAGAGCATGAGAATCTACAGCACTGCATGCCACAAAAAGATGCTTACCTGGTAACTGAGTAACATTTTTTTCTGGTGGATACAATATTTAACCTCTGATTCCACACTGCCCTCCCACCTCCCTGTTCAATGGTGTGACTTTTAGCAACATCTCAAGTTAAGAATCTGTACACTGGTACCAATGATTGTGTCATGCTGTGCGTCTGGGAGCGTGAAAAGAGTCAAGCTAGAAATAGACAGTCAGAATGAAAGTGTGGTGCTTATATGCTGCTCTCCTCCTTCATTTAGAGTAGTCTCACTGCCCCAACTAGCTGTGTTAGGAGCGTTACTGAAATTTAGTGATCCAGTCTGACGCATGGGGAATATTCTTAAGGTGAGGAATATACTGTTAGAGTACCCACCAGAAAGATCATTACCAAAGATGAGTAGATAAGTAACTTCTTCATCTGTGATACTGGGACCAAGAAGACTGGAAATGTGAAATTTTAATACCCGAGGGCTCTAAGTACCACCCTCTACCCCACGATTACGCTGTGTCCAATCACCCACACCGACACCGGGGCAAGGCACCTCTCCCACAGGAGTCCAGGTAATGAGTCCACAACCAGCCAAGAAAAAGGCATAAGTTGATGGTCTGCCACCACCCTCTGGCTTCTGTCAGCAAGGAGACTCCAAGCCCAGTTCACCTCACCTGATGTTGTGTCTTGATTTCACCCCAAAACACATAGTCCCCATATTGTCACATACATACAGAACTCTGCAGCGAAGCTGCCATCAGGTGCTCCGCCAGCTTTTTGCCTCAGACTTTCATCAAGCCCAACCCCTATTTGGAGAGGACAGTAGTAGTGAGGGTGATTAATTCCTCCCACTGGCCCTGATCAGAAGTGCGTTCATTGCGTTGGTGATAAGCTGTGCAGCTGAGGTTTTGAATACAACTTGCCTCTATTTAAGTTAAAACAAATGTACATACAAAAGATTGGCAACCTGGGCAGGCCACATCTGAGTCATTACTTCTATTTGATGAAGCCCAAACAGAAACATGAAGAGACACCTGGTCCAAAGCCTGATCTTACCGACTGGTGAGCAGGGAGGTTGCCAGGCACCACAGACCGGTGCCAGGCGTCCATCATTTTTTGAGTCTACATTCAGATGCAGAGAATCTGGTGGTATAGGCTTACACAAGAAATGTTAAAGCCAGTTCTTCTTCCTGCTGCCTGTCACCCACCCCCTTGGACAGAGAATAAAGGAGAGACAAGGCATTCAAAAAAACGAATGTTCCCATTGGCCAGCCTTGCCTTAAGGTCAGTCAGTGCCAACTGCCTACTTGGCCTTACACATGCCCTCAGGGACATTGTTGGCGGGGTCCTGCCAGCGATCCCTGAGGACTTTCAGACCTCCTTGGCTCAAAGTATTGAGGAAGTGGCGATATATGTCATTTGTTCTAGTCTAGACACCATTGATTGATTGATTAAGAACAGTTAATCCCTAGTGTTATACTCCATTGCCATGAATGGATAAGGCCTAGAGGCTTTTCTGGATATGTCCAGGCAGCCATTGTGGATATGCCTTTCAAAGGATCACACTAATTTGATGAGAAAGCTAACTCTGCCCTGGAACACATCAAGGAGAGCTGGGCCATGGTGCTTTATTTGTTTTTTGGCCCCTGCCAGACAGTTGTCTCAACAGATTTTGCCCTTTTGGGACTATAAGAAAGGTCTGGCATACAGACAACACCAGGGCCCGCCTACCCAGCAACAGTCAACCCAGACCCTTTGGGATAGGGGATGAAGCACCCAATGTGCAGGCCCCAAAGCCACATATCTTCACTGTCCCTCTCCATCAGCATCCATACCACTTTAGTTTGCACTTAGTGGCACACAGCCACCCAGTGGAAGGCAGGGTCAGGCATTTCTGACGACGTAACTCTGTTATACCCGATAGATTGGTTCTCAGATCGTTCAGCGGGACTATGCCCTTCAATTTCTTCCTGACTCACAACATCTTCAGGCCACATCAGAGTGCTTTCACAAGCACACCAGTCCATCTGTTGTAATAGGTGCAAGCTCTACTGGCCAGACAGGCAATTTAGGGGGTACCAGATGCAGAAATCTGGACTGGTTGTTACTCCCACTATTTCCTCATACTGATAAGGTACGTGGGCCTACATCCTATTTTTGATCTTCACCCTCTGATTGCCTCCTTACGAAAGGACAAATTTAAAATGCTCCCTCTTGTTTAGGTTCTATCTATCCTGGATCCTGGCGACTGGATGTTAGCCCTGAACTTGCAGGACTTATGCTTTCATGTACCCATCCTGCTGTCTCGCAGACATTACCTGCGATTTAAGGTGGACTAAGAGCATTTTCAGTTTGCTCTGTTCCTTGTGGTTTACAAAAGTGAGGACGGTGGTCTCTGCAAATCTTCAAAACTTGGGGGATTCCACTTTTCCTTTATACCTACAACTGACTGTTGAAGGTGCACTCATCACAGTCATTGATAGACCAGCACCAGATGATGGTGAACCTCCCGCCATTGTTGAAGTTCTCAAACAACCAGCCAAAGTCAAAACTGACTTCTTGGAAATATTGGATGTGATGAAGCAAAAGGCCTTCCCTCCATCACAGTGAGACCTGATCTTTCATGCTGTGATCCAGATATTTCACCCTCTGTCCTAGGTCTCCGTGAGAGTGGTTCCGAGGCTTTGCACCTTTTGGCCTCCTGTATCTTGCTCTTAGACTATGGGGGGTCATTATGACCCCGGCGGTCGGTGGTTACATGGCGGTAAGTACCGCCAATAGGCTGGCGGTACCTACCACCATATTATGACATTGGCGGGTGTCACTGTTCGGCCCCTGGGATTATGACCCCCACCTACCACCATGGTTTTTGTGGCTTCCTTACCGCCACGAAAACCATGGCGGTAGGCACTATCAGTGACAGGGAATTCCCGGTCACTGAGAGGGGTCTCTAAACCCCTTCCCCCCACCTCCAGTTAACCCCCCCCCCCCCACCGCTCTACATTCACGCCTCCCTTAACACACACACACACACATGCATACATGCATACATCCACCCACACACACATTCAAACACATAGAGACACAAAACAACACACACGCACTCACACCTTCATACATGCACACTTGCATTCCATCAGGCAACACACACCCGCAACCACGAACACACAAACATACACACACCTGGGCCCAACACCAAGGAAACTTGTCTGAGGAGACTGCAACAGATCTGCAGTGGTGGCTGCTCAGTCGCAGTTGGGCCAGAGGCTGACTTCTATTCCTACTCCAACTAGAGCTGCCATTGGAAGCCTTCGTACAAGCAATCCATGTGGGGCGGGTGCAGGTTCTCTCAGACAACACCAACATGTTGTACTGCAACAAAGCAGAGTGAGATTGTGGTGAGCCGAGTCCTTTACCAGAAGGCTTTGTGCATCTGGAGCAGACTGAATTTTCAGGGAATTTCACTGATGGTTCGCGGCCTTGGGGGAATCTATAAAAGCCAGGGAGAACAGGCTCAGTCTGTGATGTCTAGCAGATAAGGAATGACAATTACATCTGGAAGTGGCACAGGGCTTCTTCCGACAGTGTAGAGTGCGCTTGCTCGATCTGTTTGAAACCTCTATTACTAAATTTGCATACTGGAGTTCCCAAGAAATCTTTCTCTTGGAGAGGCAGTTCATTCACAGGGAAGCACAGAACTGCTGTATACCTTCCCGCCCCTACCTCTGCTGCCCCGAGTTCTGAAGAAGATCAGGCGCAAACGGGCCAGGAGAGTGTTGGATTGGGGCAGGAGAGTGTGTACCCAGAGCGTCTGAACATAAGTATCTGCCCTCCAAGCAGGCTTCAACTGTGGGAGGAGATGCTGTTTGCACCTGAGCCTGTGAAACCTGTACCTCCATGTGTGAAGATTAAGAGGCCACAATTGGGTTGTTTTGATCTCCCTACTGATTGTGTTGATGTCTTAGCGACCAGGTGCCCTTCCACTAAAACTGTATACGTAATACACTGGGACACGTTTGTGGCATGGTATAGTATTGACAGTGAGACCCAGTGTAGGCAGAACTGTGTTGATGTTCGCTTTGTTTTTGATCCAGCAAGTCCTTGCTCTGAGCACAGTTAAAGGTAGCCTGTTGACTACTTAGGCTTTATATGTTTTCCAGTCGTCCTTGTTCAAATCACAAGTTATAATTGTTTTTTTTCCCGAAAGGTTTAGACCATGCGTTTCCACCAACACCATTTGCAATGCCATTGGGAGTTGGATATAGTCTCCACCTTTCTGATATGTACCCCTTTGAACCAATGCACAGGTGTTTGTTGGTCCAATACCCATAAACCTTGCCATTGACGATTAAATTAGTGTGCTGGATGAGTCAAATTGAGGCCCCCTCGGTTTAGCCTCTTTATAGAACATTTTACAGACAAGCTCAGGCTCAGGGCATTGTGCTGATGGTGGGGACATATTTTTGCTTAGAGCAAGCCATTCAACCTTCTTTGATGCAGTTTTGTCCTTAAAAGTGAGCCCCAAGAGAGCACGAATGGACGATTAGCTCTTTGTGAGGTTCTCTGGGGAAAAAGAAGAACAAGGTGGTGAAGACACAGACCATCCATTGGTGGATAGTCCTCTGTGCATTAACATCTGCTACACATTGGCAAAGAAGCAGCCTCCAGAAAGCCTACAATCTCCCTCTGCCAAAGCTGTGACCATTCCTTTAGTACGCAGAGTACTTGTTCTTTGCATCTGTTAACGTGGGCGTTAGTGCACATGTTCATAAAGCACTACTGCCTTGACAGCGCAGGTATTTTGTCCAGTCAGTCCTGGAGGACATTTTGGTCTAAACAGACTCTTCGCCTTGGAAGGTACTTCTTGGGTATTTATTCTAAAGGTAAGGAATCTGGGTTTAAAAGTATCCATCAGTTACTTACCGTCAGTAACTCTCTTTCTTAAGAATACTCTTTCGAACCACAGATTCCCTACATCACTCCCACGTCAGTCCCGTTCTGTGGAATGGTCTCTTTTTTTTATTTTTTTTATTTTTTACATCTAAAAATTTTACGAGACTAAAGAACTGCACATGAGTACCTCTGATAATTGTTGAGCTCCGAGGGCACTGACAGTGTCAGTGTCTAGCAGCTCACAGGGAGATTGCTGTGAAAGCTTTCATATTCCAGTATGGTGCCTAGGGGATAGTCTAACGGTGAGTAATCTGTGGATAGATTGAGTATCCATCAAAAAGAGTGTTACCGAAGGTAAGTAATTTGATCATTTTGTAGAAAGTGCTTTGGGTTACCGTGCATCAACACTTCTGTTTTTCAAATCCATAGTCTACAATATGCAGATAGACCCAGACATCTTTTGTTTATTAACAGGCACCACTTTGTTTTTATGAATGAGGAAGTCAGAATCAGACAGAGGAGGCAGTGAGTGTCTCAGTTCTAATGCTAGATTAAATCTACTTGCATGTAATTGGCAGGTCAGTCTGATTACCATCAGTAACAGAGAAAGAGAAATGTCTTGCCAAACACACATCCTTTCTAGCACAGGCACATAGTTCTGTAAACAATTGTTTGTTCAACTTGTAACAGTGAAGATCCAAGAAAAAGGACTGACAAGACCATCCAGGACAAAGGAATATGTGGCATGTATTCCAGCAGTTGGGAACCGTTGCTTTTCTGGTACATCAGGAGTTACATTTGTTGTTTTTTCTGCAAATCCTCTTGACTCATTCTGAAGTTGATTTGCCTTTTGTGCAGTCATACCTCCAATATGGCATAAAGGCCTGCATAGTTTTAAATGTGTGAATGTTTCCATGTGCAGCGTTGCACATTTTTGGACTTATTTCATTTGTTTGAGGGTTTTTCTAGGACTTTCTTCTACTGTTTTAGATATAGTGCCTTTTCTTTCCCTCATATAGGAGCTCAATATTTCTTTCTTGTCTTTCAGTATTGTGTATGTATCGATGACTGCTCCTCCACTAACTGCATGTGTGGCCAGCTTAGTATGCGCTGCTGGTATGACAAGGTGAGGATTTTATTGCTTTGTAATGTGAGTGGCACTGCAAATGTGCCCAACCCCTGTTTGATTTATGCACACCTTTGAATTGCTGTTTATATTGCTATTCATTAATGTAAAAAGGATGCGTTTTTATTTTACAGTTGCAACTTCTCAATTACTTCTTTCCTTTCATATACAGGCAGCTCTTATGCGTATGTGTGTTCCTATTGATTCAAAGACTGTTGCACTATCAGACTCATTCCACCTTACTAGAGCAGTATCTCAATTTTCCATTGACTTTCATTTATGTTGTAGCCTCTCAGAAATGTACTGTTCAAGAATGCACACTTCTACAGCCCGGTGCTCTTTCCCATATACATATTATATTGTCAATGATAAACATGTTTTTATTCATGTAATCTACAATTAAGAAAGCAGCCCCTCTTCCCAGGTTCTGTTCTTTTGATTTTGCCGATTGCTTGCTAGTGGTTTAATCTACTGATTTGCAGAATACACCGCCACATGTTGATATTTTTGTGAAGTACATGCATTCTCTTCACTCATGTCCCCTCTCAATTTATTATTGCTCCTGTAGTCTTGTGATCTTTAACCTCTAGTTCCCCCATTCACTATCTTCTTGTCCTTAACTATGACATTTCATTTTTCCATGAAGATCGTTGGACTGAAGTTCAGTACACTGAATATTCCTCCTTCAGATGCACTGAGCAGATATCACATATGTAAAAGGAAAGATTTGCTGCTGACAAGTAGAAGTGTGTGGGATGGGTAGCTGGATGAATAATTGTGGAGATGCCTTTGGTCCGTATAACAATAAAACCTCCTCTACTATGTTCGTAAAAATCATCTTGTTATAATTGCAGTTCAGAAAAAATCATCTTGTTCTAATTACAGTTCAAAAAAAATATTTACAGAATGACCACATTTACTATGCTTTTATCTTTATTATAGGATCTTTCTGAAGAGCTTTCCCTCTGCAGGTTTTCGAAATATCTATTAACAAGAGAAAACTATTTAAAAGAAAGAACCCTTTACACGAATATCTAATGTAACTATGATTTGTCTAACTACGAGACAGTAATTGTTTTTTTAACCACAACAGAATAGTGTGTTAGAAAGGAAAATCGTAGATCAAACATTGAAAGTCTACAAACTTTACAATTGTTTAAACAAATATAACCTGTACACAGCCCAAGAAGCTAGAGCTTAGTTAATCGTCCTACACTCTTCTGTGAGAATCCGGGCACTGGGCTTTGCTGTTGTCATCTGGATTAAATTTCCAGTTAGATGGTTTATTTCTAATGAAGAATATTACATTTGCATGGAATCTCATTCCATCTGTTTTATAAGCATCCTAAGTAGTTTTTCCCACAGGCAGCATGCCGTACTTGTTTGTCAAGTGTCTGCAATGTTTAATGATATAGTCTAAAAAGGAACCTCATACCCTCTGCATTTATGTATGCCTGACTGGCCAAATATCAGAGGATCCTTTTTGTTCAAAATGAGAAGAACTGTTGTGGTATCCATGAGGAAAAAATTGAATCTTCTGCTCGGCCTATCCAATACGGTGGGAAGCCTACAGGGAGCATCTCCTTCCACCTTATCACACTCATTTAGTCACAATCACCACTCCTGTAGGCATCAAGGCTTTTAATGTCAAAAGCATCCTCTTCACGGTCTTTGTTGACATTGTGGCATTTAGCCACCAGAGCTTCAGAGGCGAGAGGTTTGCTGTCAAAATTAATGTTGAATTCACCACGGCTGTCTCACCTTTCGACATATGATGCATAGGACCTCACTATCAGCAATAACTATCAATTTGCAACATTCAGACACTGTATATTGAGAGTTAAGGACAACTGCACATTTGTGGTCACCATTAGCTAGTTCATTTTAGAATTGGGTATTTTATGCCTATTCCTAAGAGGCACTTGGTGCCTTCAGAAATTATACTGATCATGGAAGAGTCTGGTGCCCAGATCGCTCTTTTGTTTACTCCAGGAAAGTTAACAGTTTATAGCTCTATTCAACAAAATGTTTAATACCCTCCCTTGACCCTCCTGCTAAATGGAGTAGTAGATTATATGCTGTAGACAAGAACCTTGCTGTATATCTGCGGCTTTATCAAAGGAAATGTATTCCACTACTTTATTAGAAAGATACTTCTATTCCAGTGGATCTTCATCAGTAGTCATAAGCACTAGATACTTTTGCCAGCCTGCGTGTACCCAGCACCACATATTAAATATGACATACAAGCTTTTTATATATGTACATGCTGTGCACATCCTGCCATCTAGTGTTGGGCTCGGAGTGTTACATGTTGTTTTTCTTCGAAGAAGTCTTTTCGAGTCACGAGATCGAGGGACTCCTACCATTTCGGCTCCATTGTGCATGGGCGTCGACTCCATCTTAGATTGTTTTTTTTCTGCCATCGGGTTCGGACGTGTTCCTTTTCGCTCCGTGTTTCAGGTCGGAAAGTTAGTTAGAATCTCGGAAAAATCGCTGGTATTGTTTGCGTTCGGTATCGGGTTAGTTACAACAGATCGACACCGACTTTTGAAGAGCTCCGGTGGCCCTTCGGGGTTTTTTCAATCCCCCGTCGGGGCCTGGTCGGCACGGCCACGTGTCTCTTTAAGGCTGATGGAACGGACCCCATTCCGCTTCTGCCCAAAATGCCATAACAAGTATCCGTATACAGATCAGCATCTGGTCTGTAACTTGTCTTTGTCTCCAGAGCACAAGGAAGATGCTTGTGAAGCCTGTCGATCGTTTCGGTCGAGGAAGACACTAAGAGACCGAAGAGCGAGAAGACTGCAGATGGCATCAGCGCCGACAGGACAAGGGCGTTTCGAGGAGGAAGAAGAAACCTTCTCCATCCAGGAGTCGGACTCGGACGAGCTCGATCCCGAAGAAACGCCGAAAACCGTGAATAAGACGTCGAAACATCAAACTCACGAGAAGACCACAAAAGCCCAGGGGACGCCACCGCTAACAGGCCATGGCTTAACCCGAAAAATAGGTGACCGATCATCGGCACCGAAAAAGGGCACGCTGGTGTCGAAGTCATCCGACTCTGGTCGAGATACCACCACACAGCAATCTTTGGCCCGAGACAGCGGCTCCGAGCAAGTTCGGCACCGAGACAGCGGCACCGAAATGAGTCAGCACCGAGAGACCACAACGTCGAAAATAAAAAAGGTTTCGTCGGAATTGAAATAAGCAGCCGAAAAGGTTTCGTTACCGAAACATCCGGCCTCAAAACCGAAATCAAGTTCCTACACAGAGGAACAGGGACTGTCCTCACAAATGAAGATACATAGATTTGGACAGGAACTGGAGACAATGGAGCCAGACTACACAAAAAGAAGGCTCCACATCCAAAAAGAAACAGGGAAGATCAGCACTCTCCCTCCTATTAGAATGAAACGCAAACTTGCCTTCCAGGAGAAAGACAAGCAGCCACAGGCAAAGGTGGCTAAACAAGTAAGCCCGCCACCGTCTCCACAACGCTCTCCGCAACCATCACCAGTAGCCACTCCACCAATGATGCAATCCCCGACTCCTACAGGGATGAGTCAGGACGATCCAGACGCGTGGGATCTTTATGATGTGCCAGTGTCGGATAATAGTCCTGACTGTTATCCAGCTAGACCGTCACCGCCAGAAGATAGTACAGCCTATGCACAGGTGGTGTCGAGGGCAGCGGCGTTTCATAATGTCAGCCTGCATGCAGAGCCCATTGAAGACGACTTTCTATTTAATACACTGTCGTCCACACACAGCCAGTACCAGAGTCTCCCCATGCTACCTGGAATGCTAAAACACTCCAAACAAGTGTTTGAGGAGCCTGTAAAAGGAAGGGCCATTACTCCAAGAGTGGAGAAAAAATATAAAGCGCCACCAACAGACCCCGTGTACATCACAAAACAGCTAACCCCGGACTCAGTGGTAGTAGGGGCAGCTCGCAAGAGAGCAAACTCACACACTTCAGGAGATGCACCACCTCCAGATAAAGAAAGTCGTAAATTCAACGCAGCAGGGAAAAGGGTGGCGGCACAGGCAGCAAAACAGTGGCGTATTGCAAACTCACAGGCTTTGTTGGCCAGATACGATAGGGCTCATTGGGACGAAATGTAACACTTTATAGAACATTTGCCCAAGGAGTTCCAGAAGAGAGCACAGCAAGTAGTAGAAGGAGGACAGAGTATCTCAAACAATCAGATACGGTCAGCAATGGATGCAGCAGACACAGCTGCTAGAACTGTAAACACAGCAGTGACAATAAGGAGACATGCATGGCTGCGTACATCAGGATTCAAGCCAGAAATACAGCAAGCTGTGCTGAATATGCCATTTAACGGACAGCAGTTGTTTGGGCCAGAGGTGGACACTGCTATTGAAAAACTTAAAAAAGACACTGATACGGCCAAAGCCATGGGCGCACTCTACTCCCCACAGAGCAGAGGCACATTTCGTAAAACACAGTTTCGAGGGGGGTTTCGAGGGCAAAGCACAGAACCCACAACCTCACAAACAAGGCCCACTTATCAGAGCCAATATCAGCGGGGAAGTTTTCGGGGACAATATAGAGGGGGACAGTTCCAAAAAAGTAGAGGGAAGTTCCAAAGTCCCAAAACTCCACAAAACAAACAGTGACTTACATGTCACAAATCCCCAACACATAACACCTGTGGGGGGGGAGGCTAACCAAGTTCTACAAACAATGGGAGGAAATAACAACAGATACTTGGGTCTTAGCAATTATCCAGCATGGTTATTGCGTAGAATTTCTCAATTTCCCTCCAAATGTCCCACCGAAAACACACAATATGTCAAAACAACACATATATCTTCTACAGCTAGAAGTACTAGCGTTGTTACAAAAAAGAGCAATAGAATTAGTACCAGTTCATCAGAAAGGAACAGGAGTTTACTCTCTGTACTTTCTCATACCCAAAAAGGACAAAACTCTAAGACCTATATTGGATCTCAGTACGTTAAATACCTACATCAAATCAGATCACTTTCACATGGTGACATTACAGGACGTAATCCCATTGCTCAAACAGCAAGACTACATGACAACACTAGACCTAAAGGATGCATACTTCCATATACCGATACATCCTTCACACAGAAAGTACCTAAGGTTTGTATTCCAAGGGGTACATTACCAATTCAAAGTGTTGCCATTTGGGATAACAACTGCGCCAAGAGTTTTTACAAAATGCCTGGCAGTGGTAGCTGCGCATATCAGAAGACAGCAAATACACGTGTTCCCGTACCTAGACGATTGGTTAATCAAAACCAACACGCAAAAACGGTGTTCACAACACACAGAGTATGTTATCGAGACCCTCCACAAACTAGGTTTCTCACTCAACTACACAAAGTCGCACATTCAGCCGTGTCAAACATAGCAATACTTAGGGGCGACAATCGACACAACAAAAGGGGTTGCCACTCCAAGTCCACAAAGGGTACAAGCATTTCACAAGGTAATACAAGTCATGTATCCAAAACAAAGAATACAGGTCAAGATGGTAATGAAACTACTAGGCATGATGTCCTCATGCATAGCCATTGTCCCAAACGCCAGATTGCACATGCGGCCCTTACAACAGTGCCTAGCATCACAATGGTCACAGGCACAGGGTCAACTTCTAGATCTAGTGTTGATAGACCGCCAAACATACACCTCGCTTCTATGGTGGAACAATATCAATTTAAACCAAGGGCGGCCTTTCCAAGACCCAGTGCCTCAATACGTTATAACTACAGACGCCTCCATGATAGGGTGGGGAGCTCATCTCAATCAACACATCATCCAGGGACAATGGGACTCTCAGCAAAGAAAGTTTCACATAAATCACTTAGAACTACTGGCAGTATTTCTAGCATTAAAAGCATTTTAACCCATAATAAGCCACAAACACATCCTTGTCAAAACAGACAACATGACAACGATGTATTATCTAAACAAACAGGGAGGAACACACTCAACTCAGTTGTGTCTCCTAGCACAAAGAATATGGCATTGGGCAATTCACAACCACATTCGCCTAATAGCACAGTTTATTCCAGGTATTCAGAAACAGTTAGCAGACAATCTTTCCTGGGATCACCAACAGATCCACGAATGGGAAATTCACCCCCAAATACTAAACACTTACTTCCAAAGATGGGGAACACCACAAATAGACCTATTTGCAACCAAAGAAAATGCAAAATGCCACAACTTCGCATCCAGATACCCACAGGATCAGTCTCAGGGCAATGCGTTATGGATGAGTTGGTCAGGGATATTTGCATACGCTTTTCCCCCTCTCCCACTCCTTCCATATCTGGTAAACAAATTGAGTCAAAACAAACTCAAACTCATACTGATAGCACCAACTTGGGCAAGGCAACCTTGGTACACAACACTACTAGACCTCTCAGTAGTGCCTCATGTCAAACTACCAAACAAACCAGATCTGTTAACTCAACACAAACAGATCAGACACCCAAATCCAGCATCGCTGAATCTAGTGATTTGGCTCCTGAAATCTTAGAATTCGGACACTTAGACCTTCCACAGGAATGCATGGAGGTCATAAAACAAGCTAGGAAACCAACCACTAGACATTGCTATGCAAATAAATGGAAAAGATTTGTTTATTATTGTCATAATAATCAAATCCAGCCATTACACGCATCTGCTAAAGACATTGTAAGCTACTTACTACATTTGCAAAAGTCAAAGCTAGCTTTTTCATCCATTAAAATACATTTTACCGCAATTTCAGCTTATCTGCAAATTACGCACTCAGGTTCATTATTTAGAATACCAGTCATTAAAGCGTTTATGGAAGGCCTGAAGAGAATTATACCACCAAGAACACCATCAGTTCCTTCATGGAACCTCAACATTGTCTTAACTCGCCTCATGGGTCCACCTTTCGAACCTATGCACTCATGTGAAATGCAACACTTAACATGGAAAGTTGCATTTCTAATTGCTATCACATCTCTAAGAAGAGTAAGTGAGATACAAGCATTTACCATACAAGAACCATTTATTCAGATACACAAGCATAAAGTAGTCTTACGAACAAATCCTAAATTCTTACCAAAAGTCATATCACCATTCCACTTGAATCAAACAGTAGAACTACCAGTATTCTTTCCACAGCCAGATTCCGTAGCAGAAAGAGCACTACATACATTAGACATCAAAAGAGAGTTAATGTACTACATTGACAGAACAAAACTAATTAGAAAACAAAACAATTATTTATTGCTTTCCAAAACCTCATACAGTAAATCCAAGTTCGATGGCATATGTTGCTGCAGATACACATGTTTGGCACAGTCCGCTGCCTGGTGTTGGGCTCGGAGTATTACAAGTTGTTTTTCTTCGAAGAAGTCTTTTTGGTCACGGGACCGAAGGACTCCTCCCTCCTCGGCTCCATTGCGCATGGGCGTCGACTCCATCTTAGATTGTTTTTTTCCGCTGTCGGGTTCAGACGTATTCCTTTTCGCTCCGTGTTTCGGTTCGGAAAGTTAGTCAGAATTTCGGAAGAAAGCGTCGGTATTGTTCCGTTCGGTATTGGGATAGTTAGGTACATCGACACCGATCATCGGAAGACTTTGGGGTAGTTTCGATCCCCATCGGGGCCTGGTCGGCCCGACCGCGTGCGACATTGAAGCCGATGGAACGGACCCCGTTTTGTTTCTGCCCAAAATGTCACAGTAAGTATCCTTATACAGATCAGCACTTGGTCTGTAACTTGTGCTTGTCCCCCGAGCACAAGGAGGATACCTGTGAAGCCTGTCGAGCCTTCCGGTCCAGAAAAACACTCCGGGACCGAAGAGCCAGGCGTCAACAAATGGCGTCCACGTCGACAAAACAACGTTTCGACGAGGAAGAGGAAACATTCTCGGTTCCGGAATCAGAATCCGGAGACTCCGACGTCGAACAACAGCAACAAACTGTGAGTAAGACGTCGAAAAGTAAATCCATCGACAAACCGAAAGCCCAGGGGACGCCACTGCCAACAGGCCATGGCTCGACCCATAAAACAGGCGACCCGTCGAAGGCGCCGAAAAAGGGCACGCCCATAGCGAAGACACCCGACTCCGGTCGAGGGACCGCCATGGAGCAACCTCGGAGCCGAGAAAGCGGCTCCGAGAGACAAAAACAAGATACCGGCACCGAAAAACATCGGCACCGAGAATCCATGCCGAAAGGAACAAAAATTCTGTCGGTGCCGAAACCGAAAAAAGATTCTCTCTCGGCGCCGAAAAATACCACACCTTCATCCTACTCAGAGGAACAAGGAATAAGTGGCCAAATGCACAGATTTGGACAAGAGCTCCAAAGTGTAGAATCGGACTACACACAAAAGAGACTGTACATCCAGCACGACACAGGGAAGATATCAACCCTTCCCCCAATCATGAGGAAAAGAAGGATCGGACTTCCAAAGGATGACGCACAACCACAAGCCAAAGTGGTTAAAACAGTCACGCCTCCGCCCTCTCCACCACAGGCATCGCCGGCACAAACACCGCCACAAATGCACTCACCAGCGCAAACTAACATAAGTCATGACGATCAGGATCAAGACGCTTGGGACCTGTATGACACCCCAGTGCCGGACAATGATCCCGAATCATACCCCACAAAGCCGTCACCGCCAGAGGACAGTACCTCATACTCGCAACTGGTGGCTAGGGCAGCAGAATTCCACAATGTCCAACTGCATTCCGATCCTATAGAGGATGATTTTTTATTTAACACCCTCTCGGCTACACACAGCCAATATCAATGTCTCCCAATGCTACCAGGGATGTTACGGCACGCAAAACAAATTTTTGAAGAGCCCGTAAAATCAAGAGCCATCACCCCAAGGGTGGATAAGAAATACAAACCACCACCCACAGACCCAGTGTTTATTACTTCGCAGTTACCACCTGACTCCGTGGTAGTAGGGGCAGCTCGCAAGAGAGCAAATTCACATACATCTGGCGACGCCCCACCTCCGGACAAAGAAAGCCGAAAATTTGATGCGGCAGGGAAAAGAGTAGCATCACAGGCAGCCAACCAGTGGCGCATCGCAAATTCACAAGCGCTGCTGGCCAGATATGACCGCGCACACTGGGACGAGATGCAACTTCTCGTAGACCA
Organism: Pleurodeles waltl; assembly: GCF_031143425.1. Taxonomy (NCBI): domain Eukaryota; kingdom Metazoa; phylum Chordata; class Amphibia; order Caudata; family Salamandridae; genus Pleurodeles; species Pleurodeles waltl. The sequence goes on from NC_090445.1 coordinate 1,608,678,655, forward strand.
TCTTCCCCAGGAATACCAAAAAAGGGCGCAGCAAATAGTGGAAGAGGGACAAACGATCTCAAACAATCAAATCCGCTCTTCACTAGACGCAGCCGATACTGCAGCAAGAACAGTCAACACTGCTGTCACCATAAGGAGACACGCTTGGCTACGCACTTCAGGCTTCAAACCTGAAATCCAGCAGGCTGTCCTTAATATGCCCTTCAACGAGAAACAACTTTTTGGCTCTGAAGTGGATACAGCCATTGAAAAACTTAAAAAGGACACAGACACGGCCAAGGCCATGGGCGCACTCTACTCCCCGCAGAGCAGAGGCTCTTTCAGAAAAACTCCATTTAGAGGGGGGTTTCGTGGCCAACCCACAGACACCACCAGCCAACAAACAAGAACCACACCATATCATGTTTCCTTCCAAAGGGGAGGTTTCAGGGGATATCGGGGGGGTCAATTCCCAAGGAGTAGGGGAAGATTCCAGACTCCAAAAACACCTCCACCTAAACAGTGACTTTCAAGTCACGCAACCCCTTCACTCAACACCAGTGGGGGGAAGACTAAGCCAATTCTACCAAACTTGGCAACAGATTACAACAGACAATTGGGTATTAGCAATAATCCAACATGGCTATTGCATAGAATTCCACAACTTCCCACCAAACATCCCCCCCAAAACACGCAAAATGTCACCACAACATTTAGAACTTTTAGGACTAGAAGTTCAAGCACTACTGCAAAAGGATGCAATAGAGTTAGTACCAGTACAACAAAAAAACACAGGAGTTTACTCCCTGTACTTTCTAATTCCAAAAAAAGACAAAACATTAAGACCAATATTAGATCTCAGGACACTAAATACCTACATCATATCGGACCATTTTCACATGGTCACACTACAAGACATCATTCCACTGCTCAAACAGCAAGATTACATGACCACATTAGACCTAAAGGATGCGTACTTTCATATACCAATACACCCTTCTCACAGAAAGTACCTACGGTTCGTATTCAAAGGAATACATTACCAATTCAAGGTGTTGCCATTCGGAATAACAACTGCACCAAGAGTGTTCACAAAATGTCTAGCAGTAGTAGCAGCACACATCAGGAGACAACAGATACATGTGTTCCCTTACCTAGACGATTGGCTAATCAAGACCAACACAGTAAAAAAATGCGCAAACGACACCACATTTGTCATACAAACCCTTCACAAACTGGGGTTTTCCATCAACTATACAAAATCACACCTAGAACCGTGTCAAACACAACAATATCTAGGAGCAACCATCAACACATCAAAAGGAATTGCTACTCCAAGTCCACAAAGAGTGCAGGCATTCCACAAGGCAATAAGTGCTATGTTTCCAAACCAAAAGATACAAGCAAAACATGTGCTAAAACTTCTAGGCATGATGTCATCATGCATAGCCATTGTCCCAAACGCAAGACTACACATGCAACCCTTACAACAGTGTCTAGCATCACAATGGTCACAGGCACAGGGTCAACTTCAAAATCTGGTGTTGGTAGACCGCCAAACATACCTCTCGCTTCTATGGTGGAACAGCAAAAATTTAAACAAAGGGCGGACATTTCAGGACCCAGTGCCTCAATACGTTATAACAACAGATGCTTCCATGACAGGGTGGGGAGCACACCTCAATCACCACAGCATTCAAGGACAATGGGATATACACGAAACAAAATTTCATATCAATTACCTAGAACTGTTAGCAGTATTTCTAGCGTTAAAATCCTTCCAACCCATAATAACACACAAATACATTCTTGTCAAAACAGACAACATGACAACAATGTATTATTTAAACAAACAAGGAGGAACACACTCAACACAATTGTGCCTCCTAACACAAAAAATTTGGCAGTGGGCGATTCACAACAACATTCGCCTAATAGCACAATTTATTCCAGGAATACAAAACCAACTAGCAGACAACCTTTCGCGAGACCACCAACAAGTCCACGAATGGGAAATTCACACCCAAGTTCTGAACAAGTACTTTCAAATTTGGGGAACACCCCAGATAGATTTGTTCGCAACAAAAGAAAACTCAAAATGCCAAAACTTCGCATCCAGGTACCCACACCGCGAATCACAAGGCAATGCTCTATGGATGAGTTGGTCAGGGATATTTGCGTACGCTTTTCCCCCTCTCCCTCTCCTTCCATATCTAGTAAACAAGTTGAGTCAAAACCAACTCAAACTCATACTGATAGCACCCACATGGGCAAGACAACCTTGGTATACAACTCTACTAGACCTTTCACTAGTACCGCATGTCAAACTACCCAACAGGCCAGATCTGTTAACACAACACAAACAACAGATCAGGCATCCAAACCCAGCATCATTGAATCTGGCAATTTGGCTCCTGAAATCCTAGAATTCGGACACTTAGACCTCACACAAGAATGCATGGAGGTCATAAAACAAGCTAGAAAACCTTCCACTAGACACTGCTATGCATCTAAGTGGAAAAGATTTGTTTACTACTGCCATGCCAATCAAATACAACCATTACATGCCTCTACTAAAGACATAGTAGGATACTTACTACATTTGCAAAAAGCAAAGCTCGCTTTTTCATCTATAAAAATACACCTCGCAGCAATATCTGCTTACCTACAAACTACTCATTCATCGTCTCTATTTAGAATACCAGTTATTAAAGCATTCATGGAAGGGCTAAAAAGAATTATACCACCAAGAACACCACCAGTTCCTTCATGGAATCTTAACATCGTCTTAACAAGACTCATGGGTCCACCTTTCGAACCCATGCATTCCTGTGAAATGCAATATCTAACCTGGAAGGTCGCATTTCTCATTGCAATCACATCCCTCAGAAGAGTAAGTGAAATACAGGCATTTACCATACAAGAACCATTTATTCAAATACACAACAATAAAATAGTTCTAAGAACAAATCCAAAATTTCTGCCAAAAGTCATCTCACCATTCCATTTAAATCAAACAGTAGAATTGCCAGTGTTCTTCCCACAACCAAATTCTGTGGCTGAAAGGGCACTACATACATTAGACATCAAAAGAGCACTAATGTATTACATTGACAGAACAAAGCTAATCAGGAAAACAAAACAACTGTTCATAGCTTTTCAAAAACCACACATAGGAAATCCAATCGCTAAACAAGGCATTGCTAGATGGATAGTCACATGCATTCAAACATGCTATCTTAAAGCCAAAAGAGAATTGCCTATTACACCAAAGGCACACTCAACCAGAAAGAAAGGTGCTACAATGGCCTTTCTAGGAAACATTCCTATGAGCGAAATATGTAAGGCTGCAACCTGGTCTACGCCTCATACGTTTACTAAACACTACTGTGTAGACGTACTAAATGCACAACAAGCTACAGTGGGCCAAGCTGTACTAAGAACATTATTCCAAACTACTTCAACTCCTACAGGCTAAACCACCGCTTTTAGGGGAGGTAACTGCTTTATAGTCTATGCCAAACATGTGTATCTGCAGCAACATATGCCATCGAACTGAAAATGTCACTTACCCAGTGTACATCTGTTCGTGGCATTAGTCGCTGCAGATTCACATGTACCCTCCCACCTCCCCGGGAAGCCTGTAGCCGTTTAGAAGTAGATCATAAATCTTAAACATCTGAACATTTGTAAATAATTATTAGAAACTCTTAACGTACATACATATTCACTCCATTGCATGGGCACTATTTATACCAAACAACTCCATCCTCACCCTCTGCGGGGAAAACAATCTAAGATGGAGTCGACGCCCATGCGCAATGGAGCCGAGGAGGGAGGAGTCCTTTGGTCCCGTGACCAAAAAGACTTCTTCGAAGAAAAACAACTTGTAATACTCCGAGCCCAACACCAGGCAGCGGACTGTGCCAAACATGTGAATCTGCAGCGACTAATGCCACGAACAGATGTACACTGGGTAAGTGACATTTTCATTTCTAAACAAGCCATTGCTAGAGGGATAGTTAAGTGCATTCAAACTTGTTACCTCAAAGCAAAAAGAGAACTGCCTATTACACCAAGCGCACACTCGACTAGAAAGAAAGGTGCTACCATGGCCTTTCTAGGAAATATTCCAATGACCGAAATATGTAAGGCAACCACATGGTCTACGCCTCATACATTTACCAAACACTACTGTGTGGATGTGTTAACAGCACAACAAGCCACAGTAGGCCAAGCAGCACTACGAACATTGTTTCAAACAACTTCAACTCCTACAGGCTGAACCACCGCTTTTGGGGAGATAACTGCTTACTAGTCTATGCACAGCATGTGTATCTGCAGCTACACATGCCATCGAACGAAAAATGTCACTTACCCAGTGTACATCTGTTCGTGGCATTAGTCGCTGCAGATTCACATGCGCCCACACGCCTCCCCGGGAGCATGTAGCTGTTTAGTAGTTGAGCTTGAACATTTGTAAATTTGTAAATATACCACTTTAAACTAGATTATGTACATACATATTCACTCCATTGCATGGGCACTATTACAATGATACACAACTCCTGCCTCACCCTCTGCGGGGAAAACAATCTCAGATGGAGTCGACGCCCATGCGCAATGGAGCCGAAATGGGAGGAGTCCCTCGATCTTGTGACTCGAAAAGACTTCTTCGAAGAAAAACAACTTGTAACACTCCGAGCCCAACACTAGATCTGCAGCGACTAATGCCACGAACAGATGTACACTGGGTAAGTGAAATTTTCCATATATAAAAATATATATATATATATATATATATATATATATATATTCGATGGCATGTGTAGCTGCAGATACACATGCTGTGCACTGTTCTTGCCGTTTAGTGTTGGGCTCGGAGTGTTACAAGTTGTTTTTCTTCGAAGAAGTCTTTTTGGGTCACGGGACCGAGTGACTCCTCCCTTTCGGCTCCATCGCGCATGGGTGTCCACTCCATCTTAGATTGTTTTCTTTCTTTTTGGGTTCGGACGTGTTCCTCTTTGCTCCGTAATTCGAATCGGGAAAACTTAGAAAAACATCAAAATCAATCTGTATTGTTTGCGTTCGGGACCAGTTTAGTATAAATATATCGGCACCGACAACACAACCGCTTCGGTGGTCCTTCGGGGCTTCTGCACCTAACCGAGGCCTGGTCGGCCCGACCACACCCTTCGTCGAAGACTCATGGACCGGACCCTCTTCCGGTTCTGTCCGACGTGTCACGCCAAGTATCCTTATACAGACCAGCATCAGGTCTGTAATTTGTGTTTGTCGCCAGAACACAGAGAGGATACTTGTGAAGCTTGCAAAGCTTTTCGATCCAAGAAGACCTTAAGAGATCAAAGCGCAAGACGTTTGCAGATGGCATCGAAGTCGACACAACACCTCGACGTCGAGGAGGAAGAAATGAGAATTTCGATACAAGGTTCGGAATCTTATGACTCAGATGGGGATCGTCCACGGACGGCAGCACAAAAGTGAGTACACCTGTCCAGTCCCAGCCCCAAAGTCAAATGAAGAAACAAAATGCCTCGGGGACGCCACTGCCGGAAGGCCATGGCTCTACCCACAAGAAAGGCGGTGACCAAATACCATCATCGGCACCGAAAAAGGCCAAGATAGTGCCGAAGTCTTCCGACTCGGGTCCAGAAACCGGCACCAAAAAGAGTCGACATCGATTGGTCGAATCGGGCAAACCTCGAAAGAGCCTCTCGAAGCCGAGACCGACAGTATCCATGGGGGTTTCGGTACCGAAAAAAACTTCCTATACGGAAGAGCAACTCAAGAAGAAGCACAGGTTCGAGCAGGATCTGGATTTGGAAGAGCTTGACCAGACTCAACCAAGGCTACAAATCCAAAAAGAGACAGGGAAAATACAAACCATTCCTCCGCTCAAATTTATAAGAAAACTGGCATTTCTTGAGACTGAAACTGAGCAACCAAAAGCCAAAGTGGTTAGAGAAAGGTCACCACTCCCACATTTCTCACCACAAACGTCTCCTTCACTCGCCACAACGGTCACCAGTTGGCACACCAATGGCACAGTCACCCACACATACTGGGATGACGCAGGACGATGCAGACCCCTGGGACCTATACGACCCACCAGTTTCGGACAACAGTCCTGAGTGTTATCCTTCAAAGCCTTCACCTCCAGAGGATAGCACATCTTATACACAAGTACTGACCAGAGCAGCAACATTTCATAATGTTACTATGCATTCAGAACCAGTGGAGGATGACTTTCTGTTTAACAGTCTGGCATCCACGCATGCTTCGTATCAAAGCCTGCCAATGTCACCGGGCATGCTTAAGCATGCACAACAGGTTTTTCAGGATCCGGTGAAAGGAAGGGCCATTTCACCAAGGGTCGAGGAAAAAAATATAAACCTCCCCCATCAGACCCTGTGTTTATTACACAACAGCTCCCTCCGGACTCAGTTGTAGTGGGGGCCGCAAGAAAGCAAGCAAATTCTCAATCGTCAGGGGATGCGCCACCCCCTGATAATGAAAGCCGTAAGTTCGACGTGGCTGCGGAAAAGAGTGGCATCGCAATCGGCCAACCAGTGGCGTATCGCCAATTCACAAGCCCTTCTCGCCTGTTACGACAGAGCACATTGGAACCCTGTAAATTTAAACAAAGGGCGGCCATTTCAAGACCCAGTGCCTCAAGCCATTATCACAACAGGCGCTTCCATGATTGGGTGGGGAGCACACCTCAACAATCACAGTATACAAGGTCAATGGGACAGTCAACAAAAACAACTTCACATAAATCTCTTAGAACCACTAGCAGTCTTTCTAGCACTAAAAGCCTTTCAACCCCTTCTAGTCCACAAACACATTCTTGTCAAAACAGACAATATGACAACAATGTACTACTTAAACAAACAGGGGGCGGGGACACACTCGTCACAACTGTGTCTCCTAACACAAAACATTTGGCATTGGGCAATTCACAACAACATTCGCCTAATAGCACAATATATACCAGGCATTCACAATCAGTTAGCAGACAATCTCAGTCGAGATCACCAGCAAACTCACAAGTAGGAAATACATCCCCAGATTCTACAAGATTACTTCTACCGCTGGGGGACACCAGACATAGATCTGTTTGCAACAAAACGCAAAATGCCAAAACTTCGCATCCAGGTACCCACACCCTCAGTCCAAGGGCAATGCTCTATGGATCAGTTGGTCAGGGATATTTGCTTACGCTTTTCCCCCGCCCCATCTCCCCCTCATTCCTTTCCTAGTCAACAAACTGAGTCAAAACAAACTCAGACTAATACTCATAGCACCAACGTGGGCTTGCCAACTGTGGTACACCACACTGTTGGATTTCTCAGTAGTACCGCACATCAATCTCCCAAACAGACCAGATCTGTTAACACAACACAAACAACAGATCAGACACCCCAATCCAGCATCGCTCAATTTAGCAATCTGGCTCCTGAAGTCTTAGAATTTGGCTATCTAAACCTTTCAAATGAGTGTATGGAAGTCATTAAACAGGCAAGGAACCGACAACAAGGCATAGTTATGCTAATAAATGGAAAAGGTTTGTTTTCTACTGCCAAGCAAATCAAATCACACCATTAGAGGCCTCCATACAAAACATTGTGAGTTACTTACTACACTTACAAAAAGCAAATCTAGCTTTTTCTTCCATCAAAATTCATCTCACTGCAATATCTGCTTAACTGAAGATTAAAAATACAAAGTCGCTTTTTAGAATCCCAGTTATTAAAGCCTTTATGGAAGGACTAAAAAGGATCATACCTCCATGAACCCCACCAGTACCCTTGTGGGATCTTAATATTGTACTTACACGACTCATGGGTCCACCATTTGAACCCATGCATTCTTGTCAAATCCAATTCTTGACTTGGAAAGTAGCTTTTCTAATAGCCATCACTTCACTACGAAGATTCAGCGAAATACAGGCGTTTACTATCCAAGAACCCTTTATACAAATACACAAACATAAAGTGGTTCTCCGTACAAACCCAATTTTTTTTTACCAAAAGTCATATCAACGTTTCATCTAAACCAAACAGTTGAACTCCGTCTTCTTCCCACAACCAGACTCGGTAGCAGAAAGAGCACTGCATACATTAGAAATAAAAAGAGCGCTAATGTATTACATAGACAGAACAAAAGCATTTCGTAAAACTAAACAATTGTTCGATGCTTTCCAAAAACCCCATGCCGGTAACCCTATATCCAAACAGGGCATAGCCAGTTGGATAGTCAAATGTATTCAGACCTGTTGCCTCAAAGCTAAAAGAGAATTACCCATTATACCAAGGGCACACTCCACTAGAAAGAAAGGAGCCACAATGGCCTTTCTAAGTAATATACCAATGACAGAGATTTGTAAAGCAGCCACTTGGTCTACACCCCATACCTTTACTAAACATTACTGTGTAGATGTGTTAGCAACACAAGCAGCCACAATAGGACAGGCTGTATTAAGAACATTATTTCAAACAACTTCAACTCCTGCAGGCTGACCACCGCTTTCGGGAGGATTACTGCTTTGTAGTCTATGCACAGCATGTTTATCTGCAGCTGCACATGCCATTGAATGGAAAATGTCACTTACCCAGTGTACATCTGTTCGTGGCATGTTGCGCTGCAGATTCACAAGTGCCCTCCCACCTCCCCGGGAGCCCGTAGCCATTTTAGTTGCATTTAAATTGTATATATGTAAATAAATATTCCTTTACCACAAACTATGTACATACATATCTACTCCATTGCATGGGCATCCTTAGTATCCTCATTCTACCAACTCCTGTCTCACCCTATGCGGGGAAAACAATCTAAGATGGAGTCGACGCCCATGCGCAATGGAGCCGAAAGGGAGGAGTCACCTGGTCCCGTGGCTCGAAAAGACTTCTTCGAAGAAAAACACCTTTTAACACTCCAAGCCCAACACTAGATGGCAGGAACAGTGCACAGCATGTGAATCTGCAGCGCACCATGCCACGAACAGATGTACACTGTGTAAATGGCATTTTCCATATATATATATATATATATATATATATATATATATATATATATATATATATATATATATTCGATGGCATGTGTAGCTGCAGATACACATGCTGTGCACATCCCGCCATCTGGTGTTGGGCTCGGAGTGTTACAACTTGTTTTTCTTCGAAGAAGTCTTTTCGAGTCACGAGATCGAGGGACTCCTCCTATTTCGGCTCCATTGCGCATGGGCGTCGACTCCTTCTTAGATTGTTTTTTTTCCGCCATCAGGTTCGGAGGTGTTCCTTTTCGCTCCGTGTTTCGGGTCGGAAAGTTAGTTAGAATCTCGGAAAAATCGTCGGTATTGTTTGCGTTCGGTATCGGGTTAGTTACAACAGATAAACACCGACTTTTGAAGAGCTCCGGTGGCCCTTCGGGGTTTTTTCGATCCCCCGCAGGGGCCTGGTCGGCCCGGCCACGTGTCTCTTCAAGGCTTATGGAACGGACCCCATTCCGCTTCTGCCCCAAATGTCACAACAAGAATCCCTATACAGATCAGCATCTGCTCTGTAACTTGTGTTTGTCTCCAGAACACAAAGAAGATACTTGTGAAGTCTGTCGAGCGTTTCGGTCGAGGAAGACATTAAGAGACCGCAGAGCGAGAAGATTACAGATGGCGTCGGCACCGACAAGACAAAGACACTTGGAGGAGGAAGAAGAAACCTTCTCCATCGAGGAATCGGACGAGGTCGATCCCGAACAGACGCCTAAAACCGTGAGTAAGACGTCGACACACAAAACTCACGGAAAGACCACAAAAGCCCAGGGGACGCCACCGCCAGCAGGCCATGGCTTAACCCGAAAAGTAGGTGACCGATCATCGGCACCGAAAAAGGGCACGCATGTGTCGAAGACATCTGACTCCGGTCGAGATACCGGCACAGAGCAGACTCGACCCCGAGACAGCGGGTCCGAGCAAGTTCGGCACCGAGAAGGCGGCACCGAAACGAGTCGGCACCGAGAGTCCGGAACGCCGAAAAAAAGTGTTGTCGGAGCCGAAAAAGACTGCCGAAAAAGTTTCCACTCCGAAACATCCGGCCTCGGAACCGAAATCAGGTCCACACAGAGGAACAGGGACTGTCCTCCCAAATGCAAGGACATAAGTTCGGACAAGAACTAGAGTCAATGGAGACAGACTACACTCAGAGAAGGCTCCGCATCCAAAAGGACACAGGGAAGATAAGTACTCTTCCCCCAATTAGGATGAAAAGAAGACTTGCCTTTCAAGAAAAAGACAAGCAGCCAGAGGCAAAGGTGGCAAGACAAATAACACCGCCACCATCTCCACCACGCTCAACGCACACATCACCGGTATCCACTCCACCACTGATGCAGTCCCCAACTCATACTGGAATGAGTCAGGATGATCCCGACGCATGGGATCTTTATGATGCGCCAGTGTCAGATAACAGCCCAGACTGTTACCCAGCGAGACCGTCGCCACCTGAGGACAGTACAGCCTACACACTGGTGGTGTCAAGAGCAGCGGCATTTCATAATGTCACCTTGCATGCAGAGCCTATTGAGGATGACTTTTTGTTTAACACACTATCCTCCACTCATAGCCAATACCAAAGCCTCCCTATGCTACCAGGAATGCTAAAACACTCCAAACAGGTGTTTCAAGAGCCTGTGAAGGGCAGGGCCATAACTCCAAGGGTGGAGAAAAAATACAAGCCACCGCCAACAGACCCGGTATATATCACGCAGCAATTAACACCAGACTCTGTGGTAGTAGGGGCAGCTCGCAAGAGAGCAAACTCTCACACCTCGGGAAACGCACCACCTCCAGACAAGGAGAGTCGCAAGTTCGACGCTGCAGGGAAAAAGGTTGCAGCACAAGCGGCCAACCAATGGCGCATTGCCAACTCACAGGCACTGCTGGCAAGATACGATAGGGCTCATTGGGACGAAATGCAACATTTCATTGTACACTTATCCAAAGAGTTTCAGAAAAGGGCACAACAGGTGGTGGAGTAGGGACAGAGTATCTCAAATAATCAGATACGGTCAGCAATGGATGCAGCATATACAGCTGCTAGGACAGTAAATACAGCAGTAACCATAAGGAGACACGCATGGTTTCGTACGTCAGGATTCAAGCCAGAAATACAACAAGCCGTGCTAAATATGCCTTTTAACGGACAGCAGTTGTTTGGGCCGGAGGTGGACACTGCTATCGAAAAACTTAAAAAGGACACTGATACGGCCAAAGCCATGGGCGCACTCTACTCCCCACAGAGCAGAGGCACATTTTGCAAAACGCAGTTTAGAGGGGGGTTTCGGGGACAAACTACAGAACCCACAACCTCACAAACAAGGCCCACTTATCAGAGCCAATAATAGCGGGGAATTTTTCGGGGACAATATAGAGGGGGACAATTCCAAAAGAGTAGAGGGAAGTTCCAAATTCCCAAAACTCCTCAAAACAAGCAGTGACTTCCACGTCACAAACCCCCAACACATAACACCTGTGGGGGGGAGACTAACCAAGTTTTACAAACATTGGGAGGAAATAACAACAGACACTTGGGTCCTAGCAATTATCCAGCTTGGTTATTGCATAGAATTTCTCAAATTCCCTCCAAACGTCCCACCGAAAACACACAATATGTCAAAACAACACATGGATCTTCTAGGACTAAAGGTCCAAGCGTTGCTACAAAAAGGAGCAATAGAATTAATACCAATTCAACAGAAAGGAACAGGAGTTTACTCTCTGTACTTTCTCATACCCAAAAAGGACAAGACTCTAAGACCTATATTAGATCTCAGAACGTTAAATACCCACATCAAATCAGATCACTTTCACCTGGTGACATTACAGGACGTAATCCCACTGCTCAAACAACAAGACTACATGACAACACTAGACCTAAAGGATGCATATTTCCATATACCGATACATCCTTCACACAGAAAGTACTTAAGGTTCGTATTCCAAGGGGTACATTACCAATTCAAAGTGTTGCAATTCGGAATAACAACTGCGCCAAGAGTTTTTACAAAATGCCTGGCAGTAGTAGCCGCACATATCAGAAGGCAGCAAATACATGTGTTCCCGTACCTAGACAATTGGTTAATCAAAACCAACACGCTAGAACGGTGTTCACAACACACAAAGTACGTCATAGAAACCCTCCACAAACTCGGTTTCTCAATCAACTACACAAAGTCACACCTTCAGCCGTGTCAAACACAGCAATACTTAGGGGCAGAAATCAACACAGGAAAAGGGATTGCCACTCCAAGTCCACAAAGGGTACAGGCATTTCACAATGTAATACAGGCCATGCATCCAAGACAAAAAATACAAGTCAAAATGGTGATGAAACTCCTAGGCATGATGTCCTCATGCATAGCAATTGTCCCAAACGCAAGGTTTCACATGCAGCCCTTACACCAGTGCCTAGCATCACAATGGTCACAGGCACAGGGTCAACGTCTAGATCTAGTGTTGATAGACCGCCAAACATACACCTCGCTTCAATGGTGGAACAATATAAATTTAAACCAAGGGCGGTCTTTCCAAGACCCAGTGCCTCAATATGTAATAACGACAGATGCCTCCATGATAGGGTGGGGAGCACACCTCAATCAACACAACATCCAGGGACAATGGGACACTCAGCAAAGACAGTTTCACATAAATCACTTAGAACTACTGGCAGTATTTCTAGCGTTAAAGGCATTTCAACCCATAATAAGCCACAAACCCATTCTTGTCAAAACAGACAACATAACAACAATGTATTACCTAAACAAACAGGGAGGAACACACTCAACACAGTTGTGTCTCCTGGCACAGAGAATATGGCATTGGGCGATTCACAACCACATTCGCCTAATAGCACAATTTATTCCAGGGATTCAGAATCAGTTAGCAGACAATCTCTCTCGGTCACCCCCAAATACTAAACACTTACTTCCAAAGTTGGGGAACATCACAAATAGACCTATTTGCAACCAAAGAAAATGCAAAATGCCGAAACTTCGCATCCAGGTACCCACAAGATCATTCTCAGGGCAATGCGTTATGGATGAGTTGGTCAGGGATATTTGCATACGCTTTTCCCCCTCTTCCACACCTTCCATATCTGGTAAACAAATTGAGTCAAAACAAACTCAAACTCATACTAATAGCACCAACTTGGGCAAGACAACCTTGGTACACAACACTACTAGACCTCTCAGTAGTGCCTCATGTCAAACTACCAAACAGGCCAGATCTGTTAACTCAACACAAACAACAGATCAAACACCCAAATCCTGCATCTCTGAATCTAGCAATTTGGCTCCTGAAGTCTTAGAGTTCGGACACTTACACCTTACACAGGAATGTATGGAAGTCATAAAACAAGCTAGGAAACCAACCACTAGACATTGCTATGCAAATAAGTGGAAAATATTTGTTTATTATTGCCATAATAATCAAATTCAACCCTTACATGCATCTGCCAAAGACATCGTAAGCTACTTACTACATTTGCAAAAGTCAAAGCTAGCTTTTTCATCCATTAAGATACATCTTACCGCAATTTCAGCTTATCTGCAAATTACGCACTCAACTTCACTATTTAGGATACCAGGCATAAAAGCGTTTATGGAAGGCCTAAAGAGAATTATACCACCAAGAACACCACCAGTTCCTTCATGGAACCTCAACATTGTCTTAACACGACTCATGGGTCCACCTTTTGAACCCATGTACTCATGTGAAATGCAATACTTACCATGGAAAGTTGCATTTCTAATTGCCATCACATCTCTAAGAAGAGTAAGTAAGATACAAGCATTTACCATACAAGAACCATTTATTCAGATACACAAGCATAAAGTAGTTTTACGGACAAATCCTAAATTCTTACCAAAACTCATATCACCGTTCCACTTGAATCAAACAGTAGAACTACCAGTGTTCTTCCCAGGGCCAGATTCTGTAGCTGAAAGGGCAGTACATACATTAGACATCAAAAGAGCGTTAATGTACTACATTGACAGAACAAGACAAATTCGGAAAACAAAACAATTATTTGTTGCTTTCCAAAAACCTCATGCAGGAAATCCAGTTTCCAAACAAGGCATTGCTAGATGGATAGTTAAATGCATTCAAACATGTTATCTCAAAGCAAAAAGACAACTGCCTATTACACCAAAGGCACACTCAACTAGAAAGAAAGGTGCTACTATGGCCTTTCTAGGAAACATTCCAATGACTGAAATATGTAAAGCAGCGACATGGTCTACGCCTCATACGTTTACCAAACACTACTGCGTGGATGTGTTAACAGCACAACAAGCCACAGTAGGCCAAGCAGAACTACGAACTTTGTTTCAAACAACTTCAACTCCTACAGGCTAAACCACCCCTTTTGGGGAGATAACTGCTTACTAGTCTATGCAAAGCATGTGTATCTGCAGCTACACATGCCATCGAACGGAAAATTTCACTTACCCAGTGTACATCTGTTTGTGGCATGATACGCTGCAGATTCATATGCGCCCACCCGCCTCCCCGGGAGCCTGTAGCCGTTTCCAAGTTGATCTTGAACATTTGTAAATTTGTAAATATATCATTTTAAACTACATTATGTACATACATATTTACTCCATTGCATGGGCACTACTACTATAATACACAACTCCTACCTCACCCTCTGCGGGGAAAACAATCTAAGATGGAGTTGACGCCCATGCGCAATGGAGCCGAAAGGGGAGGAGTCCCTCGATCTCGTGACTTGAAAAGACTTCTTCGAAGAAAAACAACTTGTAACACACCGAGCCCAACACTAAATGGCGGGATGTGCAAAGCATGTGAATCTGCAGCGAACAGATGTACACTGGGTAAGTGACATTTTCCATATCTATATCTATATATATATAGGATGCCATGTTGTGAATCTTTGAAATTGTTCCAGGTCCCTTTGGCATGGCTGCAAAGGACTCCACTTGGCTCTCTGCCAGTGGGCCTGTCATCTGTGCCTCCTGAACCCATCTTGGGTTACGCACCGACTTCCAGCGAGCCCTTTTGACAGTGACACCAGAAGAAGGACTTGTCCTAATCGTTCTATCTGACTTCAAGCCAAGTCCGTCTTGATCTGACTGAAGTTATGTGCCAAAGCCACAGTGATGCACCCAGTTCAGTGCCGCTCAGACAGAACCATGCCTTTACCTCAGAGACCCACCCCAGGGCTTCAACAACGTTTCAGTTCTGACTATGATCAATCAACTAGCTTTCAGAGATGACAATAGAAATGATGGGAATTATTTCCTCGACCACTATAATGATGATGATCTATACATTGAATTCGAGGAGCCAAGAGGGTTGGACACTTGACCGACACCACGCTGTGGTGTCCCCCTGGACCATCAAATGAAGAGAGGGCATTCTTTTCTGTAGTGATAACAAGCGCAGAGGAGGAATTAAACTTACAGCTGCCATCTGTGGAAGTTAAGACCAACAGGTTTACAGACGTTTTGCAACCTGGGCAGGCTTTATCTGAGCCTTTAATGCCATGCACTGAAGCCCTGACTAGCACCTTAATGCTCACCTGGGCAAAGCCTTGTCCTGTCACTAGTCAACAGGCTGGTAGCCAGGTGCCAAAAATGGTCAGTAAGTGGCCCTTCGTGATGCAGCATGTTACGTCAGAATGTTTGTTTGTTAAGGCTTCCACCAGAAGGGTGAACCATAGCTCTCTCCCTATGACCCCACCCAAGCAGTAATTCAAAGAGAATTGATGCATTCAAGGGAGCAGATGTTTTCACTAACCAGACTAGCCCTCCGGTCAGTCTTGTTCGATGTTTGCTGGTGATATATTGCCACGCTCTATGGGGCATGGTTGGGGAAATCTTGCTGACTGTCATGGTAGAATTTTGGGCTAACCTACCTCAAACCATCCACTAAGGTCAAGATGTAGCCGGGTACATTATCCATTCTGAGCTGGACAGTGCAGAATGCTTGAACAGAGCAGTTGACACTAGTGTGGTGCTTCGTTGTCATGCTTGGATGAGATTCATGGACTTCTGTGGTGACACAAAGTCCTCACTGATGGATAATTATAGTAAAGCACCCCTTTTTTACATGGTTAGCCCCCACATTTTGTCTGGTTTCTCATGTGGCTTTGACTGTTGTACACGGGGTCCCTGCTAACCAGGTCCCCTGTGCCAGATCTGTTACCACAAAACTGCATAGTTGTTTTGCACAATTGACCAACTCTTTAGCTACCACTGTAACTCCCTACTAAATGGTACCCCTGGGGTACTAATGAAGGTCTCTGAGAGCTGCAGCACCAATTGTGCCACCCCTAAAGACCCCTCACCAAACCCACACAGTGCTGCCATTGCAGAATGCGTGTGTTGGTACAGGCTACATTGAAAACATGACCTGTCACACACCCCTGTATGCCAGGTACCCTATCGCTGCATGTGCCAGGTCTAAGACGCCCCTAAGGCAGGGTGCATCAAGGCACATGAGAGGGCATATATGCAAGAGCAGATATGCCTCTGCTATGTTTGTTGATTCTGAGGCATAGTAAGTGAACAGGGAACCCATTTTAAATACATGTGCTGGACACTGGTCATTACAAGTTCCCCCCCTACATGGTGGCTTCTCTGAATCCTGGGATGTTTGGTGTCAAACATCTCAGAATAATAAACCCTCACTGATCCAAGTGATGGATTTAATAATAAATGCACACAGAGGGCACCTTAGAGGTGCCTCTTGAAAACCTACTAGCAGCTACTGTGCTGACTAACTCGTCCTGACCAATTTCATTCACCACAGACTTGTTTCTGGCGTCCCAAGATGAGAGCCAGCACACTTGAGGGCCTGAGACAAAAGGCTACTCTGGTCGGAGATGTTATCACCTCACCCAGGCAGGATGGGCATTCCGGAGTGGGAAGCTTCAAAGGCCTAGCTGCCTTTGTAATGTGTCCCAGGTCTGTCTGGATCGTGGAGATGACTGACCCCCTCCCCAGACCCAACTTTTGGCAGCAGCACAGGCAGGAAAATTCGGCAGATTAGGAGGCGTGCCTACTTAATGCCAGTTCCACCCCTAAGGTGGATAAGCTGAAGTGGACACTACTTTTTAAATTCCTCCTTGTTTCGAAGGAATTAAGCCACTAGTGTTAAGGTTATGTCCACTTCCCTGCAGACGTGGCCATAGAAAGGGTGTATGCACCCTAAAGGTGGGAAGCCTATTGGCTGCCACCTGGCACTCCCTGTAACACCCCTAAATAGAGTATTTTGTTGACATCCCAACCCCTAGAACCGAGATCCTGACTATCTACAAAGCAAAGAACAAAGAAGAGTCGCCATTGCAGAAGAGGAAAAGAGGATGATGATGACTTGGGACGAGCCTGCCTGTTGACCTCGATGGACTCTGCTCAGAAGCTTAGCCTCCAATAAACCCAGGAGGACTGCCTGCTTTCTACAAAGACTCAGACTCTTGTGATCAGTGGAACTGCTCTCCAAGAAAGTTTGAGGAACGGAATCTGCAGCCCCTGGAACAGCAAGGACCCGACACCCAAAGTGACCTCTGCACCTGATGACTACGACCCGAGGTGAAGCTAACCAACGATGCCAACCCCAATTCCCCAGCAGTCTAGAGTCTGAGTCCACTCAGGTTTCACCTCTCTTGAACTCCCACTAGTTGCCTGTGCATGCAGGCCCCCCTCTCCTGCAGCCTTATTGTGAGAAGAAACCAGACACCTCCAGCAACCATTGCACCCGTCACCCCTGACCTCAGCTGAGGTGGATCACTGGTGCCCATGACGTCACCCAGCTCACCTGGGCTTGAGCCCGCCCTGGGTCCAACCCCTGTCATACTCCCCAACGACGTCTGCAGCCACTGTACACAAGACCCCCCTGACAGATGAGAAAACCCAATGCTGAAAGACACCCCTGCATTCATCGCAACTAGACACAGGAGAATAAGACCAAAGGTGCACCCATGTCACCAAGCACCCCAAACCTGCTACCTACTTGCTTGTTGTCCCTAGCTGGCTTCCCAGCCAGAGCCTGCAGCCTGTTTGTCACGAGGTCCAACTCCCATAGAGAACCATTGGACACCCAGCGTCTTACTGTAGCCCTGCACCCGGCTGCCCCAGTGCTGGCCAGTGTGACCTGTTGATGTGGTTCTTACCATTGCCCAGTATTTACCTTTGCCATCTGAGCTCGACCTCGTAAGTTGTTGTTAACCCTGTGTTTGCTGAACATTGTTTTCTTCCATGGGATAACATTGACAGGACTTGCACCAAGTGTTGACTTCTAAAACTGTAAACTATTTATGCTTTAAAGTCTACTTACCGGATTACAAGTTTCTTACGTTTGAAACATATATAGAAAGAAATGTTTTTAGTAAATTGGTCTCAGATGTATTCTTTGAGTGTGTGTCTCATTTATTGCCCCTGTGAGTACAATAAATGATTAACACTACATTCTGGTAAGCCTAACTACTCACCCACGCTACCCCAAAATAGAGCATAAGTCCTATCTACTTTTTCCTCTGCAAAACCAATTGGGAATTCACTGGACTATCTGCACTTCATTTTAGTGCACTAAATAGAGAGCCAGCTTACTACAATATGTCATTGGATGGATCTCACCTTTTTTGACGAGAAGGCTGATTCTGTGTTGTAAAGCTTCAAAAAGACCGTGACAGTGGTGGTTTCTTTAGGCCTTTCTACCCTGGTTAGACAGTCTAGAAAGCTAGCCTGGTGTGTGGTGGACACCTATGAATTTGACACGTTTTATCAGGTTCAGGCAACCCCTATTAGTAAAGGAAGACAGTGTATAGGAAGTCAGGGCTCTGTAGTGGTAGCTGTGGTTGAACACCTAAGACTTATCTAGGAGGAGTGTAAAGCACTTGCAGTACCACAGCAGTCACTCAGCAGCCTATCACACCTGACAGAGCCACACAGTGTTGCAAAAATAAAGTTAATTTATTATGGTAACACTGAACTCGATTACTTATAGGCTATCCCCCAACTGGAGGTAAGTACACACTATATATACACAATAATAATTAGGAATTAGCATAAGAAACAACATGCATTGGTAAGAATTAATGAAAAATAGTGAGGGCCCTAGAGGAGAGCCAAACTATATACTAAAATAGTGGAATACGAAGTGGAGCTCCCTCCCAAGGGTATGAAGTAGTTAGAGGGAAGCTGGAAGAACTCTGGACCCCATGCAGTGAGTACTTAAGTGACCCCAGCGACCAGGAGAGCAGAGGTAAGTACCTGGTTTTCACAAGGACTAACAGGAGGACTTAGAAAATGGATTGTGCAAAAACAAAACCAGACCATGGGAACCCTAAGGTGGATTCTGGGGACAGAGTCCAGTCCACGATGGAGTGCCCAGACAGGACAGGAGCCTCTACCCACCTTCTGTGGATGAAGATCTGGGTCTATGGGGGGGGGAGGAGAATATCAGCTGTGGAGCCCAGGAGCTGAAGAGGAGTGCTTGGAGGGGTGCACATGATGTCCCATGTCGGTCACCGGGTTGCAGATGGTCAGTGGTTAGGAGAACCACCAAACAAGCCTTGACAAATGCAAGAGGAGGCAAAGAAAGAGTTGCACGGCTGAAGAGGACCATCAGTGTCCAGTGAACTCTACCCTTGGATGGGAGTCGGGGCTGACCGTCAGCAGTCAGGAGAGCCAGCAGAAGCAGTCGCAGGTGGCACAATATGTTGCAGTGAGGCCCAATCATCAAACCTGGAGAGGAGTCTCATGTCGCTGGAGCAACAGAGAGAAGACCGTCCTTGGAAGAATGATGTGCTGGAGGCCGGGGCTACTTAGAGCCGGAAGATCCCTTGGAGCAGGAGACAACAAGCCTTGGTTGCTGCAAGACTCGTGGTGCACACGGATACTGTCCTGCAAGGAGAGACAAGGGCTCACCATCTCCCAAAGTGGACAGAGGGCGGAGAGGACACAGAGGACCACTGCAGACCCCCACCTGTGTTGCAGGATCCACGCAGTTCCAGAGGAGAGCCGATCCACGCAACAGATCGTCATTGCCGTAGGTGCCTGTAGATGCCAGGGAATGACTTCTTCACTCAAAGGGAGATTCCTTCTTGCTTCCTAGTGCAGCTGAAGTATTTCCGTCCTCGGAGGATGCACAGCACAACCGTGGAAATGTTGAAGTTGCTGGAAGCAGCCAGGAAAACAAAATTGCAAGGCGAGGTTGTCTCTGGAGTTCAAGTCTTGTCGGTTCCTGAAGTGTCCAGTTGCAGTTACAGTGGCCAGGAGCAGAGTAGATGATGCAGAGGAGTCCTGGTGGAAGCTTGCATGCAGAGTCTGGCAACCTACCCGCAAGGGAGCCCCTAATTAGCCCTAAAAGAGTGTTTGGTCACTCTGCACGGTGACGACCTATCATAAGGGGTCATTGATGCTGCCAGAGGCCTCTGCACATCTTATTTTCAAGATGACAGAATAGAGTGGCCACCTGGAGGAGCTCTGAGCACCACCCCTGGGGTGGTGATTGACAGGGGAGTGGTCAATCCCATTTCCTTTGTCCAGTTTTGCGCCAGAGCAGGCACCGGAGATCCTTGGAGTGGTACAAACCGATTTATGCAAGCTACCCCTCCCAAGCCTTTGAAAACATATTTCCAAGGGAGAGGGTGTGGCCAAACAGCAAATCCTTTGTTCTGCCTTCCCCTGCCTGAGCTGGTTAAGCAGCAGGAGGACAGAAGCCTGTCTGAAGGGTGACAGCAGTGCGGGCTGCCCAGAAATCCCCAGAACACCGGTAGGCGCAATACTGGAGGTCCTCTAAGGAGCCCCCAGAGTGCACTCAATCATACAATCAATACTGGCAACAGCATTGGGGTATGTTTCCGACATGTTTGATACCAAACGTACTCAGGTTTGGAGTTACCATTATGTAGCTGGACACAGGTGACCTGTGCCCTTTGTCCAGTACATAGGTAAAATGGCTTCCTCGTACACAAGGCACCTGCACCCCGCCCTCTGGACTAGGAGGGACCATCATCTAGGTGACTTACAGTGACCTTGTTCAGTGAGCTGTGGTGAAAAGGTGCATGCACCTTTTCTTGTGGGCTGCAATGGCAGGCCTGTAGACCTATTTTCCATTGGCTCCCATGGGTGGCACAATAAATGCTGCAGCCCATGTGGAACCCCTGGTGTCCCAGTGCCCTGGGTACCCAAGTACCATGTACTTATAGGGGGGCACCAGTAAGCCAATTGTGGGGTGTACAAAGTCCTAGGCAACCAAATTTAGAGGGAGAGCACAATCACTGGGGTCCTGGTTAGCAGGATCCCAGTGAAAACAGCCTGAGTATACTGATAGGCAAAACGTGGGTACTTTCCTACACCCGGTGCCACCAATCAACGAAAAAGAGCAATGTTGTTTGAATCTTTCAGATCCAGTCTGGATTCTGGGTATTCCAGTGGTCCTCAAACTTTTTAGACATACAACTCCCTTGACCTATTGGCTGTGACTCCTCATTGTTACTTTTTTATGGTTTTGGGGGGAGGAGGGGGGAGGATGTAAACCCAGCTTCAGGAGTACTTCGATTTTTCTCTCTTAATATAATTGGGATTAAGTCAAAGAAGATATTATAATCAAAAAAGGCATGAAGACCTAAAAACGCGCCCATTACGCCCTGGATCTTTAGTTGCGTTCAGTGGCAGTCAGGACTAACCTCCTGATAGAGGTATTTCAACCTATAGCTTCATTCTCCGAACTCCTGCCCCCATTCAGTGAAGCCCTTACAGATGTCTGTAGAAAAGTGCCTCTTTTGACATGGCCCCTGCTCCCTTTTGTTTTGCACAGGTTTCTGGTGCATTTTCGACTGAAAGTGCATTGCGTCCCTGCCAAACAGTTCCACACTGCAGATCTCAGTCTCCAAAACTGCACTGTCATACCTTTAGCTACCACTGTAAGCCCCTAGTAAATGGTACCCAGGGCATGGGGTACTAAAGGAAGGCCCCAGAGGGTTGCAGCACAAATTGTGCCAACCTCGGGGACCATCTCACTAAGTGCACCCAGTGCTGTTTTCGCAAGGCTACGTATCTTGATGCAGAACTAAAGTAAAAACACAACATGGCGTACAGCCTGTGTGCCTTGCACCCTTGCATGCTAAACATGTAACTCACCCTCTAGCAGGTCTTACAGCCCTAAAGGCAGAGTGCACTATATTACATGCAAGGGCGTAACTGCAGAAGCAGATATGCCCCTTCTACGTCTTTGTCGATTCTCATACATAGTAAGTGAACAGGGAATCCATTTCAAGTGCATCTGCTGGACACTGGTCATTAAGAGTGCCCCAGCTACATGATGGCTTCACTAAAAATAGGGATGTTTGGTATCAAACATTTTATGTTAATAAACGCTAACTAAATCCAGTGATGGTTTTATTACTACATGCACTCAGAGGGCATCTTATAGGTGCCCCCCTGAAACCCTACTGTAGGAAGCTGGCCTGGTGTGTGGTGGGGATCTAAGGTACTAACACCTTACTCCAGGTATTCCCTCTTAGTAAAGTGTAGGCAGTGTCTAGAACCCAGGCTCTCTAGAGGTAGCTGTGGATGAGTAGCCAAGGCTTATCTAGGAGACATACAAATCTTATACAATACCACTGTAGTCACACAGCACTTCCACACATGAAAGAAAACACTCAGGAGTACAAATATAAAGGTACTTTATTTTTGGAACACAATACCACAAATTACTAGAAGGGCAACCCTCCAATAGGATGTAAGTAATACACTAAATATATGCACTAGTAGTCAGCATAGAAAAGGTTAGAAAACAGTGCATATAGCAATAACCAATAGTGACCCTAGGGGCAGCACAAACCATATACTAAAAGAAAATGAAATGCGAACACAGGACCCCGACCTAGGTAAGTGGAATGTGTAGAAGGGAGCTGAGAGTATTAGAAAACCTCAGTGGTAAGTAGCACAGTACCCCTCAGCGACCAGGAAAGCAGGAGTAAATCACTGGAGTTTCCCCAAACCACCCAAAAAAAAGAAAGACACCCAGACAAGACTGCAAGAAAACCAACAGTGGATCCCTGAAGAAAGAAGACCTGTGGAGAGAGGGAACCAAATCCAAGAGTCAGTGGAGTCCAGGAGGAGGAGGATTTACTACCCACCCATCTGTACTTGCAGGAGTTGGTCGACGGTGATGAAGTATAGGTCAGCACTGCAGCCCTGGAGCTGGAGAAGAGTTTCTGATGGATGCAGATGATGTTCCACCCTCGAGTGAAGATTACAGACAGTTGTTGGTGCAGGTATTCCACCAGCAAGTCTTGGCAAAGGCAAACTTTCGGTTAGTGCAAGAGGGGTGCTGCCAGGCACCAGCAAGGCCCAGGAGGATTCAACCCAGGAGGAGGAGTCACAGGGGACCCTCAGCGTCACAAAGAGCCCACAGGAGCAGAGGGAGCACCCGCAGGAGTCCCACAGGAGTAGCTGAAGAGACCCACACAGCACTACAAAAGAGGATCCCATGCTGCCGGAGAACCACGCAGTAGGCTATGCTTTGCAGGAAGGAGTGTTGGGGGCTGGAGCTACACATTGCCTGAAGATCCCTTATAGGAGATCCAAACAATACTTGGCAGCTGGAAGAGATGGTGTGCACGGGGTACTGTCCTGTGTGGGAAGGCAAATGCTTACCTTGGCCAAAGTTGGACAGCTGGCAGAGAGGGCCAAGAGGACTACTCCAGACTGCCACCCGTGATACAGGATCCACACAGCTCAAGAAGAGGGGAGATCCACGCAGCCGGTCGTCGCTTGCTGTAGGTGCGTGCGGTTGCAGGGGAGTGACTCCTTCACTCCAAGGGAGATTTCTTCTTCTTGTGCAGGCTGAAGAGTTGCTGTCTTCTGAGGATGCACGGCCGGGGGAAGTTTGCAAAGCTGGCACGAGACGTGAAAACAAAGTTGTAGAAGAGTCTTCTCCGTTGCTGCAGCATTGTCTGTTCCTAGAGGGTCTAGTCGCAGTTCCAGTGTCTAGAAGTCGAAGTGGAGGTTGCAGAGGAATCCTGCTGGAATCTTACAAGCCGAATCCGAGGACCCACCCAAGAGAAAGACCCTATATAGCCCTGAAAGGGGGATTGGTCACATAACCAGGTAACCACCTATCAGGAGGGGGCTCTGACGTCACCTGCCTGGCCACTCAGATGCCCACAGAGTTCCCTGCCAACCTTGGACCCTCTGGAGGAGCTCTGAGCACCACCCCTGGGATGGTGATGGACAGGAGTGTGGTCACTCCCCTTTCCATTTTCCAGTTTTGTACCAGAGCACGGACTGGGGCAGTCCCTGAACCAGTGTTGACTGGTTTATGTACGGAGGGCACCAAATGTGCCCTTCAAAGCAAATCTATGGCTTGGGGAGGCTACCCCTCCCAAGCCAGTCACACGTATTTCCAAAGGGAGAGGGTGTTACCTCCCTCTCCCAAAGGAAATCCCTTGTTCTGGCTTCCTGGGCTTGATCAGATCAAGCTCCAGGAGGGCAGAAACCTGTGTGAGAGGTGGCAGCAGCTGGGCTGCCTGGAAAACCCTGTAAGACTGATGGTAGCAAGGCTTGAGATCCTCTAAGGAGCCCCCAGGGTGCATGTATTCATACTTCAAATACTTGCGACAGTATTGGGGTCTGATTCCAACATGTTTGATACCAAACATGCCCAGGTTTGGAATTACCATCTTGTAGCTGGACATAGGTAGTGACCTATGTCCTGTACACTTGTAAAATGTCATCCCCCCCACTCAAAAAGGCCAGTAAAATGGATCTGGAGTTTGTGGGGGCACCTCTGTTAGTGCAGGGGTGCCCTCACACACAGACACCCTGCCCTCTGGGCTGAGAGGGCCTACCATAGGGGTGATTTATAGTGACCTGGTTTAGTGACCTGTAGTGAAAACGGGTGCATGCACCCGTTACACGCAGGTTGCAATGGCAGGCCTGCAGAACCCTTTGCGTGGGCTCCCTATGGGTGGCAGAATAACTGCTGCAGCCCATAGGGATCCCCTAGAACCCTAGTGCCCTGGGTGAATAAGGTACCATATACTAGAGACTTACGTGGGGGGGCAGTATGCCAATTGTGTGAAGAAAAAGGTACAATTTATAGGAGAGAGCAAAACTACTTGTGTCCTGGTTAGCAGGATCCCAGTAGAGACAGTGAAACACACTGACAACAGGCAGAGAATGGGGGTAACTATGCCAAGAAAGAGGGTACTTTCCTACACCTACCAACTCCTGGCAAGGGAACGGGCTGATCCAAACCAGTGTAGCCACCTTAGACAGAATTCTGGACCCCTGAGGTTAGAGCCAGTGCTCTTGATGACTCAGAATAAAGGCCTGTTCTGGTCAGAGGTGTAACCTCCACTCCCAGGCAGGATGGACATTCCAGGGTCGGGAGCTTTGAAGGCCTTGCTGCCTTGGTAATACGACCTAGGTCTCTCCAGATGGTAGAGATGACTAACCCTCCCGTCCCCCCCTTTGGGCAGCAGAACAGGCAGAAAAATTAGTTCAATTAGGAGGAGTGCCCACTTTATGCCAATCCTACCCTTAAGGTGAGCGAGCTGAAGTGGACACTACTTTTTAAATTCCTTCATCTTGATTGGAAGGAATTAGGCCAATCAAGTTAGGGCTATGCCGGTCCTAAAAAGGGTGTAGTCACCCTAAAGGTGACTAGCCCTTTGTCTACCACCTGGCACTCCCTGTAGTGTCCTGAAATTCAGTATTTGTGTGATACCCCTGAGCATTAGAATTCAGATTCCTGTTGACCTAAGAAGAGCTGGTGTAGGAAGATGGCTCTGTATATAGTATATCAAAATGAGAAATAGTGTGCACAGGGAACGGGGGTTCCCCCGAGGCTTAACAGAGGCTAAAGTAGATAATACTAATGCTATGTTTTGTGGTAGTGTGGTCGAGCAGTTAGGCTTATCAGAAAGTGTAGTGCAAAGCATTTGTTGTACACACACGGGCAATAAATGACACACACACACTCAATGACTAACTCCAGGCCAATTGTTTTCATATAGCAAAAATATATTTTGTTACTTTATTTCTAGAACCACAAGATTTAAGTTGCAGGTAAGTACATTTGCAAGTAAGTATCCAACATATGTATCAGTACCACTTTGTTTCAATTTGGCCAGTTAAACGGTTTTCAGGAAAGTTGCAAATATCTGTTTTAGAAGTTGACACTGCAATTTCCAGAAACAGTTCTGCAGGGAAGAAAAGTTAGCATACTTTCAAGGTAAGTACAAGACTTACAGTTCCAGACTCTGAGGGTTAGGATGCCCATAGGTGGGGGTTCAAATTAACCCCAAACACTCACCACCAGCAACATGGGGACGGCCGGGTGCATAGGTCAAAGATGAGGTTGATTTAACATGAGCTCCTATGGAGACTGGGGGCACTCAGAATCAAGCCTGCTTGCAGGTAAGTACCTGCGACTTCAGAGGGCAGACCTGGGGGGGGTTTAGAGGAGCAACGGGGTGGGGCCACAGGTCAGCACCAAACACACACCCTCAGCGGCGCAGGGGTGGCTGGGTGCAAGCACAGTGTCGGGCTCCAAGTGCTTTCCTATAGGGGGTCCCCGTGGGTCACTAAGATGCTGCAGGTGAAATCCAGGGGCTCGGTTCCTGGAAAACAATGGCTGGTCAAGGAGGAGGGCCACCTGCTGGATGTTTCTGCACCAAAGGTTGGATTCTCCAAGGCCGGGGGGCTGCAGGTGCAGGGGTACTTTTTGGCATTGGGAATCTTCGTCCGGTTGTGTCGTGGTCAGGGGGGGGTCCTCCGGATTCAGGCTGCAGGTGTCATTATGTTGGACAGGAGGGGTCAACTCAGGGTGGAAACTTGATCAGAATCGCATGAGGACCAGCTCTAGTCGGTTGGGTCACCTGGAGATGGGCTGTGGGTGTCAGGTGCAGAGTAAGCAGGACTCTGATCTGGGGGAGTTCTGGAGTCCTTTGCTGGTGTTTTCTTCTGGACAGGGCTGCTGTCCACAGTAGAGCTTGGTCCTCTGGGGTGTAGGTTTTTAAGAGGTTGCTGGTCCCGCAGGATGCGTCGCCTTTTTGTAGCTTGGCCTCAGAAGCTGGAGACAGGCCTGTAGGGGTTTGGCCAGATCAGTTGGTGTCTTCAGGTTTCTCTTTTGATGGTCAGCTTAGCAGTCCTATTTCTTTCCTTGTTTCTTCTTCTAGAGGTCGCCAGGAATCTGACGACGTAGGTCAAGGGGAGCCCTTACATCCTGGATTTATGGGCGTTACAGGGGTCAGAGGGCAGTATCCAATGGCTACTGTCCCTGAGAGCGACTACACCCTTCCGGTGTCCACTTCTTTTGGGGAGGGGGACACAGACCTAACCCTATTGGTCCCTGTCTTCTAAACCAAGATGAAGGATTTTGCAAAGAGGAGGGGGTCACTTCAGCTCTGGACACCTTAGTGGTGGTCCTAGCTGAAGTGGTCACTCCTCCTTGTTTTCCCTAATTTTCTCGCCAGACATGCCTCCAGAAGTGGGGCTTTGTCCCCGAGGACAGGGGAGGAGGAGTGGGGGTTGCCATCTCCACTAGCTGGAGTGTCCTGGGGAACTGTAAGAAGCGGCCTGAGCCTTTGAGGCTCACCGCCCGGTGTCACGTTTCCTGCAGGGGGGAGGTGGGATGCACCTCCACTCAGTGAAGGCTTTGTTTCTGGCCACAGAGAGCTCAAAGGCTGTCACCCCATGTGGTCAGAAACGTGTCTGGTAGTGACAGACCGGTCAGTCCTGCACTAGAAGTTTGGGTAAAATACAGGGGGCATCTCTAAGATGCCCTCTGGGTGCCTTTTTCAATACATCCAACACTGGCATCAGTGTGGGTTTATTGTGCTGAGACGTTTGATACCAAACTTCCCAGACTTCAGTGAAGCCATTATGGAACTGTGGAGTTTGTCATGACAAACTCCCTCCCCCCCCCCCAATAAACTCAGTATGGCCAGTGTCTAATGTAAACCATGCCAAAAGGGGCACTTTCTTAGAGCCGGGCACCACAGGGTCATACCAGCAGAGAACACTGAAGACACCAATTGACTTGGCCCCAGCCCTACCGGCCTGTCTGCAGCCCTTGAAGAACCTGTGCTATAAGATGACTTCTGCAGCCCAGCGAACGCCAAAGCCTTGGAAGGACTACCTGCCTTCGATAAAGATCTCCTGTGGACAGCTGACTTGTCCAAAAAGAAACCGAAGTCTGCTTGAGAAACCTTGAAGGCGCCTCTGGATCCACCTCTGCACCCGACGCCCATGGCCCGAGTCTAGGTGGCTCACAGGTCCTGTGAAGGTTCCCCAGCAATTCTCAGTCCACCTTGGGCTGACTCATGCAGGACTCTGCCTCAAAGCTTGCAGCCTCAGTCCGAAGACTTCTGCTAACCATGACCTGCCTGGTAAGCTGTTTCCCAAAATACTCCCCTGCACCCGGAGCCCTTGGGCCTTGTGGAACTGGACTGTCTGTGACCCTATGTTCCCTGGCATCAGAACTTACCGGACAGCTGTGAGTTTTCTTCTTTCAGCCTCCTGACCCAAGCCTGTAGCCTTTTTGCCAAGACTGATCTCCCCCATTGACTTAAATAGAGCGTCCAACGCTGTGTTGGCACTCTGCACCCGGGTACCCCTGTGCCGCTAAGGGTGTAAGTTTGGTGCTACCTTGTGGCCCCCTTGTACTTACCTCAACTCCAGGAGATCGACCCCCTGATCCTGCTTTACTCACCTGTGAACAGACTTTCTTTGGTTACCCCCCTGTCTCTATTTGGTTAACATTGGGTGCCCGACTCCGAATATGACCTCTTCACCCGATCGCCACTGTGGGTGCACTTTTTGTACTGATTTGAACCTTGCCTGGTGTTGACTTAAAACCCCAAAGACTGTATTGGTAAATTGTGTACTTACCTGCAAAACTGCATTCTTATTTTCCTTCCTTAGGGTAACTGAAAATTACACTGTCGATTTTTTTTTTTTAAACTGAAAAGTATTTTTAATTTAATAAATGCTACCTTTATAATGAAGTTCATTTGTTCAAACATACATAAAAGTAAATGTTATTTTTGATCTTTGATTTAATCTTAGTGTCTCTTATTTATTGCCTGTGGGAGTACAACAAATGAATAACGCGACTCCTTGATAAGCCTAACTGATCACCCATCCTACCACAAATACACCATTAGACATATCTATTTCAGCCTCTGCAAGCCTTTGGGGTTCCGCTAGACTCTCTGCTCAGTGTACTTCATTTTAGTGCACTAGATAGCCAGCTTCCTACAAAGTCCTACTGTGTACCTTGGTCCAAACCCAGCACAGGGATACCTGTGAACAGGACTATTGCCAACTGCCATCACCCTGTTCCTGGTGACCCAAGTTATCTAACCCTCCCCGAACGATGGTGTACCCTTTCGCACTCCTGGATAAGATATCCAAGAGGTTAGATACACCTGGGAAGAAGATGTTTTGCAGCATGAATCCTTTTCTGGAATCCTGTGCTGTGCATTATTCTGTCATCTAGTGCTTGGGTCTGCAATTGTCTGTAATTATCCCCTCCATCCCCTTAGCCATCGTCGATCAACATTTGGTGCTTGGTCCGTCCCCTGTGTAATGTCAGACACACCCTGGAAGATCCTGTGCCTGTTAGCCATCTTCAGATTCATCTGGCCGTTCGGTCTGAGAGCATGAGGAGGAGCGCAAAAGTTTTTCGGACAACATCGAAGAATCCTCCAAAAATCAACGGTTTTGGAAAAAACTCAACAAATGAGAGAACGAAAGAGCAATAGAGAGAAGGGAACCGCCGGTCAGATTTCAAAGTGGGGGACGCTGATGGAATTCACATGTAGCAGGAGAATGACGCAAGGTAGGTAGGGGTCATGGAAAATACCCCCTTTAAATTCTGCCCGAACTGCCTCCATAAATTTGCCCAGTGCGACCCGAAAGAAGTCTGCAACCTCTGACTGCCAAAAAACCATGGGGACCTGGACTGCGGGCCTGTGCTGCATTCGTACTCAGAACACTCCAGGTATGCCGAAAGCAGAGAGAGGAACACCACGCAGCAATGCACAGCCAGAAACCTCAGGCGTCACTAAAGGACCTAGGCCTATCTAGCAACAATGAAGATCAGGTCTGGGGCACAGAATCGACCAACAGGGGGTCGAACATAGAAATTCTCAAGGGGGTTCCCGAGGAGGGAAGAAAAAATAAACCTCCACAGGGAAAGAATCCCGAAAACAGTTGTGACTACACAGGACGTCAAAAAGGCCTCAGAGGTGGAGAAGACTAGACGAAGCCTAGAGGCAGATATGGCAGCACTCCTTCAATGCCAGGAGTTTGACGCACTGAAACAATTCAGGATGCCAAGTAAGCCTTTGACGAGCACGGACGTTGAAGAGGCTCCGGCAATTCCTGAGCCCCACGAAGAGGAGGATTTCTATGACCCTGAAGGGGGAAAAGGCAACAGGGAGCTTCAAGCACAAATGAAATGACCTTGCCACTGAGAGCCCAGCGGAGGAGGTAGACGGCTATCCCTCAAGACCTTTTCCCCCTCCTCAACATCACACACTGCAACAGCCTGATAAAGAGGCTAGCTGCAACATATGGTGTGCCTTTAGAGGCAGAGGTCTTCAATCTGTGGTGCGCAACCCCCCAGGTGGGTCATGGAGCCCTGGACAGGGGGTCGCGCATTCCCCCAGTCTCACTTCGTCCATCCCATCATGAAAATGCCTCAGCTGAACTTTGATTTATTGAGTCTCCTGTGCTGTGAAACAAAGCCACACAGACAGCTAAAGACGCCTTCTTGACAGGGAGCCTGCTTTCTGAATGAAATGCAAATGTGCGCTACGAGCAGATCTGCAAATGTAAAGGGTAATCTGCAGCAATAAAAGATGCTGGTTCTGGCTTTAAATGATCAAGTCACTCAAAGCTTTGTGATGACAACCATTTATTCTTTTTGAGTGGTCGCGCAAAGAGTTAACAACTGGCTATGAAGTGAGTGCTTTTAATTGTAATTGTATTTATATAATGCTTACTTCACCTGAAGGTGTTGAAGGGACAGCTATTAAAATGGTATTGCAGTGTCTTATATTACTTAAATATACTTTTTGGAAGCACCCTTTTATCTTAAACCTTTTTGTAGTGGCTTTTCGTATGCTGTGTGTAATGCAAGTATTAAATAATGCCTTACATATTCACAGTGCTTTCCGTTACAGGCTGTGACGTCGTGGCACTAAAAATACACAAGTCAGTATTCTCCACTGCACAAACTAAGATTTAATTCTGTTGCTTTGGGTTACATACAGACCCCTGCAGTTTATTAACTAATAGAGGTTTCATAATGCACTACAGTGCGATTTCCCAATGAGTAACAACTTTATTTTATTTATTTTTCATTTAAGCTTGCTGTTATTTTATGTGTAGCTACCTGATGGTGAAAAACCTTTTTTTTAAAAAATTAAAAAAAAAAAAAAAAACTTACATAATATTTTGGGGCTTATTTATTAGAGGCTTGTAACCCCCGGAGCATCACTCTTTTTGACGCTCCAGTGGCACAATCCTCTCAATCATATCTATGAGGCGAGGCAAAGCCACCCTGCATGGCTTTGCATGGCCTCATAGATATGGAGTCAGGCAAAGCAGCGCAAGCTGCTGTGTTGCCTTACTTTGCGTCAAGGAGGCACTCCATGGGCATTGTGGTGGATGTTCCCACACAACATCCATGGGTTTTGACGCTGTCCCAGATTGACAAAATCACGTAAACTGGAGCAGTGCCAAACGATACACCTTCCCAGAGCAGGCATAATTAGGAAAAATGTTTTCATTTCTCCTAGTGTTTTTTTCTCTTTCCATGTGTGTTGCATTCTGCTGCACATATAGAAAGAGAAAAATGCCTCTTTGGATTGTTTTTGTGCAGGAAGGTACTCCTACCTGCACAAAAACAATCCCGCCTTTGTTGGTGCTAGATATCAATTTGTGCACCAGCACAGGGGAAAGGACAGAATGCACTGTATTTCGTAAATACAGTCCATTCTTGCCCTTTTATTTTGGCGTAGGGCAGTGCAGCAAGAAGACTTGCGGCACTCCCCTATGCCAAATCCTTATGAATTAGGACTTTTGCTTTTAGCCACACCTTTGACATCCCCCCCCCCCCCCCCCCCACCCTCCTCCAAACAAACTCACTGACCTTTTGCTTGCTAAACACTGTTTAATATTATTTCCTCACCATAAAAACGATTTGCTGTGGGAATTGGGGACGTTTGATTGTCGGTGATGATGAGTACCAGGCTTTAGAAATGTTTGTCGGGGGGGGTCCTGGCATCCAAAAGTTTGAAGGCCTCTGCTTTATAGGAAGAGAAGTAAGACTTGTGCTTCCTCCTAGAAACCTTCATGCCACAAAGCAGGGAGAATCTGTCTTCCATAGCTACCCAGCATTTTGGACTAGAACAAGGAACTTGCTGCAGTAAAAGGGATGACACCTTCTTCAAAGGACCCCAAATTAATCCAGGGTCAAACTCGTTCATTATCACTACTGCAAGCAGGAGGAGCAATGCACACATCCTCCACAGGCCCTCCTGAAAGGAAAAGCGAGAGACTGGACATTATAGGGACGAAGATGGAGAGAGAGAGGCGGCTACACAATGGTGTATAGCAAACTCCAACGCCCTCCTCAATTGATATAACCACCAACAGTGGGACAAGATTGAGGAGCTAATGAAAAGGTTCCTGGAGGAGGATAAGAAAAGGGCAAAAGCAATCATCCATGAGGGGAAAAACATCACCAACACCTGCCTAAAATCAGCACTGAATGCTTCAGTCACAGCGAGCAGACAAATGTGTACGGAAATAACCCTGAGGAGGCATGCCTGGCTCAGAATCTCAGACTTCAAGCCAGAAGTCCAGGTCTCCATCATAAACAAGCGGTTCACTGGTGATGCCTTGTTTGGTCAGAAGGTAGATAAGTCCTTACAACAATTTAAGAAGTACACAGAGACAGTAAAGGCATTGGGTGCTCTCCGAACAGAGGCACCTTCAGGAGGGGGAGGAAATACCCCCAGAACACCCACAGGAATGGGACCTGTGCGATAGGGAAACAGCACAAGCAGCCCAGGGCAGTACACAACAGACTGGCCAGAAAAACGCAGAACAAATGGGAACTTTTGCGACAGTGGCAAAATCTGGCAGGCAGCCTTTTTGTTTTAGAGGGTGAGCTAGGGGCCAAGCCTCCAGAGGAGGAGGAATCTTCAAGTGAATCGGAAATAGCCCCAAGACCACACACAACACCGGTGGGAGAAAGAATAGCACAATACC
This sequence comes from Pleurodeles waltl, assembly GCF_031143425.1. Classification (NCBI taxonomy): domain Eukaryota; kingdom Metazoa; phylum Chordata; class Amphibia; order Caudata; family Salamandridae; genus Pleurodeles; species Pleurodeles waltl. The sequence goes on from NC_090445.1 coordinate 1,608,711,982, forward strand.
CACAGGAATAGGCAATGATTACCACAGACAATTGGGTTTTAATTGTGGTACGCCATGGCTATTGTATAGAACTCACTCGCCCTTCAACATCAGTCCAAGGAAGAAAAGGTATCAAAACAGAACTGGTACAGCTATGAAGGAAGTAAAAGAACTCCTGCAGAAACATACAAGTGAAAGAGAACCAACAAAGGAGTTGACCAAGGGAAACTATTCACCCTACTTCTTGGTACCAAAGCAAGATATTACACTAAAGCTAATCCTGGATTTCAGATTTATAATAAATTCATTTCAACATGACAACTCTACAAGAAGTAATTCCACCGCTACAGAAGGGGGACTACATGGCAGCCATAGATCTAAAGGATGCCTATTTCCACATACCCATGAATGAAGTGCACAAAAAGTATCTCAGCTTTGTGCTTGAAGGTTCATTATCGACTCAAGGGCTTACCCTTTGAAATTAAGTCAACACCAAGGTTTTTTTTTAAAATGCCTGGCAACAGTCGCAGCACGCCTAGGAAGGAAGGGGATTCATGTATACCCCTACGTGGATGATTACCTGGATGACTGGCTGTTAAAAGCAAATACAAAGGATAAATGTCAAAGGGACACTCAAGTGATCACAACCTTACAAAAACTGGGGTTCAGCATAAACCACAAGAAATCATCCAAAGAGCCACAACTGGAGAAGATATTCCTAGGAGCAAGACTGGATGAGTGAAAAGCACACGCATGCCCTACTCAGAAGAGTACAGGCACAAGGAGTTGGAAGGATGTAGTGGTTGTAACAGAATACAGAGGTAGATAATATGGTGGGCATCCAAAGACACAACCGAAGGGACACCTTTCAAGACAACAACTCTATCAGAGATGCGTCTCACAAGGGAAGGGGAGCACACAAAGGCAACTTGAGAATTCGAGACCAGTGGAACAATGCAGATGCAATTAAACACAACTTCCCAGAGATGAAGACAGTGCTACTAACCCTGAAAGCCTTTCAAACACAAGTAACGTGGAAAACTCTGCTAATCCAAACAGACAATGTTCTACCTGAACAAACAAGGGGTACGAGGTCGTTCACCCTAAGCAACTAGCCCAAGAGATAAGGAAGTAGGAAATACCACAAGGGATCAGCTTATAAACAGTCCTCCTACCAGAGAAAGGCAACATAGAGGCAGACAGGAAAGCAGCTCACACGAATGGGAGATAAAACAAGAAAGCCTAGAAAGAATCTTCAGAATTTAGGACACCAACAATCGACCTGAGCCCATCAGCAGAAAACACCACCAGTCAGAAGGGAATGCACTGTCACTAAACTTGTCAGTGTGATTTGCCTATGTCTTTCCACCGATTTCCCCTTATACCAAAAGTACTAGAGAGGGCCAGGCAACCAGGGACAAATCACAACCTTATAGCCTGACAGTGGGCCAGATAAACCTGGTATTCAAATCTACTTGAGCTTTCCAGAAGACAAATGATCAAGATCAAGGTGGAGCGAGACCTGCTCACAATGCAAAAGGGGCGAGTGTTTTACCCGGAACCAGCAACACTCAATCTAACAGCATGGTGACTGGATACATAGAATTCGGACGCCTAAACCTACGACCATGGAAATACTGAAGGAGGCTAGATAGCCAACAACAAGACAGTACTAAGCAACAAAATGGACAAGGTACCTTCTATGGTGCACAAAGAACTATACCTTGGAGACAATATCTGGACAGGAAACAGTAACAACCTATCTCACACTCTTGCCAGACTGCTAGATCAGCTACTCATCTCTCAAACTACACTTGGGAGCAGTTGTGGTCTACACCAGGGAAGCTTTGTTTAAAAGTTTTTTCACTGCACCTGCAATTAAAAGGTCCCTGGGGGGACCTGAAAGAATTGCCCCCGTAAGGAAAGTACAAGACCCAATGTGGAGCTTGAATACAGTATTATCACAGTTGATGGCAAAACCATTTGAGCCTATGTGGAGTACTCAAAAATAAGGAGTCTACACTAGAATATGTCTCTGCCAGATAAGGTGTTACTGAAGATGAGTAACTGGTTCTTTAACACAATGCTTTGTTAAAGTTATCTCGTCAACTGGAACAAATGACTTTCACTAAAAGGGCTTTTTTTGTCCAAATATTCTGATGTTCCCTGGCGTTCAGAATCACTTTTTTTGGGCAACAGTAAATGTTACACAAAAGAAGCAGCTGGAGGTCAAAATACTGTCCAGGCGACGGATTATTTCACATGCAGGGATGGGGGAATCCACAGGCATTATGCGAACATAGAGTATCTCCGAGACAGAGATTGGGGACAGTGGGGACAATCCCACTCAGAAGAAGGTGGAGCCCCATGGTGGGGATCCCCCCATTCAAATTGCAGTCAGGCGAGATCCCTGATATAAAGCGCCATCGGGAAGTGTTGGTGATCCAAGGAGCAATTTGGGCAGGCAATTTAAATTGGAGACGCACACAGTGTTCAGAGAATCTGGAGACACAAAACACCCAGGTACGGCAGAAAATATTACTGGGGGCTGGGTAGCTTTCTTTAGGGCTGAAGAAACAGGAAGCACTGTTCCTGAAGTGGTATGCATGGGAAGCTGCCCAGGAGAATCACAGTGACAATTCTACATGGTGGGTCCATATACAGGAGGCCTGCACAGTTTGAGTATAAGTGACATCTAAGGTTCCAAGCACGGAGCATTAGGAATTTAGCTGTGTAGCTAACACATCTCCCCCCGGGACCTCCATCCACAAAGCCTAAGCACAGAAAGGGAAGGGTCGCTGGCAGTAAGTGTCCAAGTCTCTTTCCTTTAGCGCTCTCCCCTAGTGCCCTTCTCCCAGTGGCGGCCGGTAAATTTAGGACGGAGGGGGCGGGACACACATGCACTCTCACTCATTCATTAATATTCTCTCTCTCGCTCTCTCACAGAGACACACACACACACACACACCTCTGCACACCTCATTGTCAAATATTGCAAACATACACACATGCACCAAACATTCATTTTAAAAAACACACACACTTACCTTCACTCTGTGACAAGGTGTCACTGATTAAGACCCACCCTGGGCGCTTCAGGGTTTAAACCTGAAACGCCCATGTCGGAGTCTATGTGTGATGCTTCCCCTTGTCAGCTCCACCTTACAGTCTACACCCCTCCACAACTTCACGAAGGAGCTGAAGACATGGCTATTGAAGAACCCATCCACCCTCCCCAGCCCCTTGAGACCCTTGCGGGTGAGTAGCTGCACTTAACAAATAATGATTGATTGAACAGTGTCTGTCAGGCTGACCTTTGCTTAGCCTGACAGACACTCTTCTTGAGGGGCAAAAGATTGGTGGGGGTGGGGCCTGAGCCCCAATGGACGGGCCACGGCTGCCTTCACCCTTTGCTAGCAAGGCACTGAAAGGTGTTTGTATAGATCATGCTGGCCCGCACCGGATGTTCTCCTCTAAGCTGCCTATTGCCTTTATTCCGAGTTCCTTCCGCTCCACTAGCTACGGTCGCTCCCTTTGGTTGATACACGTTAATCTCCTGTCCAACCAACTACAGTCTTCTCAGTATTGTGTGTAAAAAAAAAATTACAAAAAAAAACGTCTAGAGCAAGAATCCTTTGAAATCATCCGTAGACAGCTCAGCACGCCTGCCAACAGAAGCCCAAACTGGAGAGGTCCATTTGCTTGTTAAATGTGTCACCATATTAATATGGCATAGCTGCGTCATTGTTATATATTGTTAACATACAAATGCTTCAAGGCATGTTGAAGGCTGTGGTTCCTAAACTGCATGCTTGGTGTGCGGCGCCCCTAGCTAGTTTTGACGGTGCACTGAGGTGCCACTGCGCATAGATTGGGAACCCCTGGGGTATTCTAAAGGGGAGGAATCTGCAGTACCAGAAAGAGTCTTACTAAAGGAAAGTTACTCAGGATACCCTGACTTATTTTGCTGATACCCTACCCAGTTAAGGCATTCTTGACATGGGGGTAATGAAAGAAGGCAAGTTAGTATTGAACCAAGTTATTAGTGCTGCCTGTTTGACTGACCTCTCCATATGTCTGCTGCCTCTGGCTGTTTATGAGGAGGTACCTTTGCCGTGGTCTAACGGTCTTAGATCCAGAAGCCCGGCAAAGCAATCCTTCTATTTACTGGCATACCTCTGCTGGCATCTCATGCTTTTGTGCGCAAAATGAAAATGGAAGCTGGTACTATAAATCCTGTAGGGTTTGAAAAATCAATGGCGTGTTCAGCATCATTTTATCAGCATTCAGGTACAGAAATCACAAGCTTGTTTAAAAGCCATTATTTCTGCTTTCTTAGCAGCAACAGAAAAGCTCACAAATCATAATTTTGTCAAAGATGACTATTGAGAGGATGAGGGTAGCAGTTGCGCTCCTGGGGGGAGCAATCAGTCCAGCAGACCATTGCATTTTCCTGCTCCCTTTCAGTTATCCACTAAGGTTTGAGGGGATTTGTTAACATAAACTCACAATGCCTGTATATTGGGGACTGGGGGAAGGAGAGAAAACCTTTAGCTAAACGTTTGCGCTCTCCCTTATTAACTCACTAAACACACAAAGGGCAGTCCTGACCCTACTATGGGTACTCAAGTGTGAAAATCACTCAACCTACTGTATGGTAAGTTGACTCAGTGGAGGGTGTACCTGTAGTTCAAGTCTCAATTTACAGGACCTGGAGGGTATATTATAAAAATTTACAGGCTGGAACCAGGAGTTGTGCTTCATCATTGGCCATACCGCACTTGCCACAGAATCCTCTATTGGCGGGCGGACCCTCTCAGGGTGTGATGAGGGAAATGTAAAGGCGTGGGGGAAAGGATCCACAAGTAGTATACAAATCCTGATCAAACATACAAAACCATTTCCTACATCCTGGTATTTAACAGAAGAACAATTATCCGGTATGGTCCTGAAAAAGTATGAAAACACAACATAAAAATGAATGACTCAAATTGTAATGATACAAACAATAACATAAACATATAGAGAGGAAAAAATGAGACATGTGGGCAAATATTGGCCAGAAGACGTTTCCGTATCTCGTTTTCATGCTGTGCCACTTGTGTGGTCTGCACGTGTGTGAAAACCACTGAAATCATCTAAGCCTGTGAAAATCTCAAACACAACATGCATCGACCCTTACTGTGATGAGCGTAATTGAGCTAGCACACACACTCAACTACCTTTGCTACATCTTAACCTGACTTTTGGGAAAACCACACCCCTGGAGTCAACGAGGGTGGCCTCAGTCACACACTATATATAAAGGTAAATGTACCTTTTAGTCAATATCAGCTTCCAGTGCCCACGACAGGACAATATAAAAAACACACACATGAAAGGAGAGAGACAACTTATTTTGTCAAAGGTTTCACCCCTTTGCACTACCTATATCCGCATTGTAATCATCTCCTGATTAAAACAGCATCAGTGGGGAGTTTGGCTTTTATTTGTGAGAATTGCAAGCTTAAAACACTGGCGCCTGTCATGACTTACACACACAGCACCGGCAGCCGAAAAAAATGATGGGGATGGACAGCCTGTCAGACAAAAATTGTATGGCATGCTTCGACACCCCCGACGATTGCTCACTGTTTTCGTACAGATATTGCGTTGTTTTCCAGTTGGAGTGACGGTACGCTTCAGCAACCCTGACTATCGCTCACTGTTTTCAATACAGTCATAGCATTGTTTTCAGTTTGGAACGACGCCAGTCAAGTAAATTGTATGTGGGTGACATAATTCCGTATGGACATGTGGCCAGCTACTCACTGTGTATAAACATCCTAAAGTGTGTGCTCAGTATCACACTATTAGTATCAATGCGGCGCAGAGGGGAAAAAAAGTGTCACAGAAGTAAAGTTTTCAGGAGAATCATTTGTTGAAGAAAGGGGTTATGGGAGATGGGAGTCTCCATTAGCAGCTATTGGAACCTATTGTTAATGTCTTACAGAAAAACCTGCCTCCCACGAAAGAAGGGGATTAACCTGGGGGCACATGGAATTGTAATACATGAAAAGAGGATAACAATAAGTAAAATATCGCAATAAATAAAACAAAGGTGAAGGGGATCCATGGCCATAAATGACAAGGCCAAAGTCTCTGAATAATTGAGTCTGTCATACATATGCACAGTTGCTGAATAATTATGTCTGTCATACTATGTTATTCTACAAAGTGAACAGCCTGGCAGGTCCAAGCAAGACAACAACCCAGTGGTTAACCTTAGTTCAGTTACTTTCACAGATGTAGAGCTTGAGGTCCTGAGCAAGGGGTTTGATTTTGTCTCTACCTCTAAAATTGACAAATTCAACCTGCAGTGTGAATTGGCTGGTATCTTTGGCAAGATTAGATTAAAAGCTCATTTTGGTTACTCCTTGGATACAGATACCTCTTTCAGGAACACAGGTTTCCACAACAAATCCTCTTTACAACCACCAACTCATACTATGCCAGCAGCAATTCAAACCATTGAAATAGCGGTTACGCGAGAAATTAAAGCCATTAACATCAAGAATTAAAACTGGTACAACAATTTGCCAGTCCCAGAGAGAACAGCTCTCAGCAATCTTGAAAGTAACAGCCAGATAGTGATAAAACCGGCTGTCAAAGGGGGTGTCACTGTCATCCTACCTTTGACATGTACAATAGAAATTCAAATGGATTCTTTTAGATGAGAGTAGCTAAAAGGTGATGAGGAAGGACCCTAGACCACGCCTCACTAGCACAGTCTGATGCATGGTAGAAGAGGATCCCAGCATGAAATGGTTAACCCAACAGGAATACAATTTCTTTGTAGCAAAGTGTGATGGGCTGGAACCTGTTCGCCCGCACTCGGCTCCCACTTGTGTTGACGCTGCCCCTGTTGCTCTGTGGCTCCCTGCCCTTGATTGGTGGAAGGACCGGCAGTGGCGGGCGCTGGGTGTTCAAAAGTGCCACGGCATACTCCTACAGTGTTTAGAACTTTGGAGGAGCAACCAGGAGGCAAGGGAATAGCTGTGAACCATTTCGTGGAGGAGGAGAAGCCCAGCAAAAGAGATGTGAACGCGGAAGCCCAGGAGCGGAACCCGCCAGAGAGTCGGAGACAACGGTCCCATCCGAGCCCCGGAGCTGAGGGCGGAAGACGAGCGTCGGGAGACCCTGTTCCAGGCAACCGAGAGGATGAGTTGCAGCATCCCGCCACGCTTCTGGAGAAGCGTGGCCATTCAGGTGCGTGGGACTACGTCCCTGACCAAGAGTGAGAGGAAGAGAGCGGAGTGAAAGAGGGGGAGGGTGGGGGTCGAATATCACAGAAAGACGGGAGGGGGGAGGACAAAACAGGGAAACATAACGAGCACTTGGGAGGGGAGTGGGTTGGAAAAGAGAAACGGACAAGTACAAGAGGAAAACCGGAAAGGAGGGGGTGATAAAATACGTACCACCAGTCACCGTAGAGCACCGTCACCAATAGTAGACCAGCTAAGCCACGCACAGGTCCGGTTGAGCACTGAAGGAATTTAAAAGACAGAAAGGACAGAAGTTGAAGCACTAAGAGACAGCAGGAAGAAAGCACATACTAATCTGAATCGATCTGAATACAATAACCTTAAGAAGAACAGTGAGACAGGGAAAATAAAGAAAGAATACGGAGACAAAATAGATATAAGTATCAAGTACACTTACCGCTATATTCTCTTCTCTCCACATGCACTTCCTGGGGGACGACCTGTGAACCAGGGAGACAGAAAAGAAGAGTGAAGACCAAACCTCAAGATCATCCCACCACCCTAAATTCCCGTAACCAAAGACTGAAAGATACTCACCTGTTTCCTACTACATCATCTATCATCAATAAAATACATTTTCCCAGACTACCGCGGTCTAGAGTGATTTATCCACACCCTCACGCTTACACAAAGGAACCTAGAATTGCTCAATTCTATATTCTACCGAAGATCTACTAGAATAAATTTCCCCCACCTGGGAGACCAATTGTCTCTGGCATTAATTCCATACTACAGCCAGTCCCACAATTTTGCAACTGGTTTTTGTGACCATTCGTTAAGACTATGCCCTCATATTTAAAAGAAACAAAAGATGTGTTGTGTCTCTTGAAAGATTTAAGCTTCAACTCCAAAACAGACCTCCTCATCACAATGGACATAGAGGACCTTTATACTTTAAGAACAAACCCTGCAGGTCATTGAGAGTGTCCTTAAAGATGCGGAGATTGAAACCATCACTCTCATTCAGTTTGTCCTAGATTGCACACAGCTGGGCTAGGAAACTGGGTTCTAGTTGCAGTAAATGAACACCACCCACCCAACACACACTTTTTTCCTGGTTTTTGATGCATCTTTGACTGAAGTGTACTGGGTTCCTGCGAACAAGGTCTCCGGGGCCAGTGTTCCTTCCCCAATACAAGAGACCTGGTCACTTCATCCTCAAGTGGCCAGGCCACATTAGCACCTCTGAGCATCTCTAGTCAGTGGTACCCCTGGTACCTATGGCATGGACAATGCAGAGGAGCCCTAAGAGCAGCAGCACAACTTGTGCCACTCTAAAGGACCCAGCACCAACCTCATGTGGACTACCATTGCAGACTGCATGACAAGGCGCTTCCTAAAAGTGAAAACATGACATTTTTTCCACTAAACACTGCATGTAATATTTGTAAGTTACCCCTACACCAGGCCTTACAGCCCTAAGGCAGGGTGCATTGTATTACATGTGGGACATATCTGCAAGAGGAGATATGCCCTTGCTATGTCTTTGTCGATTCTTAGACACAGTAAACGAACAGTGAAGCCATTTTAAATACATGTGCTGGACACTGATCAATATGAGTTCCTGGTCCCCAGCTAGACCATGGATTCTCTGAAAATAGGGATGTTTGGTATCAAATTAATAAACCCTCACTGATCCCGGTAACGGATTCTATAATGCATGCAACCGTAGGGAAGATTAGAGGTGCCCCCTGAAAACCTACGGATTGCTGGTGAGCTCACTGAGCAATTATTACCAGTCTGCCACCATTAGACAAGATTCCGAAAACCCAACCCCCAGCCCCGGGAGAGAGCCTTTACTCTCTTGAGGTCAGAAACAAAGCCTGCTTGGGAGTACGTGTTGCATACCCATCCCCCACAGGATGACCTGCATTCCAAGGCAGGAGCCCACCGCTTTTGGTGTGCAGAACAGGCCTTCCTCAGAGGGAAATGCAACCTCCCTGCACCATGGCCCATGCAGCACCTGGACAGGCAGGAAAATTAGCTATGCAGGAGATGTGTTACATTTCCAGACTGGTCACTCCCCCGGAGGGACCAGCCTGAAGTGTACACATCCTAGGAAATTCCACCATCTTGCATGTGGTGGAACTTAGGACCTCTGAACAGGGTTATGCCCATTCCCCACAGGAAGTGGTCATCTAGGGGATGTAGTGATCCCAGGGATAAGTAGTCCATTGGCTACTACCCTTAACTCCCCTGAACACTCCCTAAATTGTGTATTTAGGGGACACCCAATACCAGGACTTCAGATTTTCACTGGACACAGGAGTGGACAAGAAGCATGCTGAACCCAAGAAGTGAAGAGCACGACTGACTTGGCGCCATCCATGCGAGCCTGCCTGCATCACCTGACACTCAAGGAGCAACTGACCTGTCCTGCCGCTGCAGCCTCCTAGAAACAGGAATAGCTGCTAGTGATGGGCAAATCACCAAGAAGAACTCCCTTGAAATAGAGGAGCTGCTTCCCTGCATTTGCAGGCACCCAAAGAAAGAAATGTGAAGACCAGGACCGCCAAAAACCCACTGCCGGACAGCACCACTGCACCGAGCCACCTACCTAGCCAGAGCTGAAGTGAGCCGACTGTGTCAGCGTGGTCTCCAGGCCCACCAGAGACGAAGCCTACCTAGAGTTCACCAACTGTGAACTTCATGATGCCCCCCTCCCGCAGCCGCGAGTGACCTGAAGCCAAAGACCTGCCGCCTCAGGACACTTCTGTACCCGTCTGTCCCAGACTGAGGAAAAGAGGACCAAGGATGTCCCCACGTCTCCCCGCCATTAAAGACCTGAGCCCACTTGGTCAGACGGGACCCCCGGGCCACGCCTGTAGACTGTTTCTGTGGGCACCCCTGCTACTGCGAAAAATTCCACCAGACCCGGCGCCAGAAGATACCACTGCAACCGCGCTCCTCAGCCCGAGGAGAAGTAGACCAATGGTGTCCTCACATGCCTGAGGACCTCAAGGGAAGAGCCCCCCGTGGGTTCCCTGGACTGATATTCCAATCCAACCCTTGCGCATCTTTGTATCCAGACCGATCCCCATAGACTCAAATGGGGCCCCGGACACAAAACTCCACCCCTGCCACTGGCCGCCCGAGGTGACGTGCTGGTGTTGCCTAGGACATTGCCCCATACTTATACCCGAATCCAGGAGATTGGTTCCAAAAGTTGCTGTACTATACCTGTATGCAGTTCTTGTTCTTTCTTTGTAGGATAACAGTAACACATGTCATTAGTGGCTCTTTGATACCTCTGGGGATTGCTTGGACTCTTTGCACAGTGCACCTCATTTTGGTCCTCTACATAAAGAGCCAGCTTCCTATATCTGGCCCTTACTGAGAATTCTTTTAATATAACACACTATATCATTGAATCTAAAGCCCTTTGATAGGCAGCACCTTAGCTCCGAGTGTGACATGCCTCTATTCCACATTGAGAGTAATAACACCTGTAATGAGGATAACCCATTTAAATCCAATATTGTTGTGTGGTGCTGCTATGTTAATTATATTTTTATCATATGGCAAGGTGACATGCAATCAGCCAGGGATTTCTCAATATGGTATATTACCCAGAGACGCTTCACACACACACACACACCACACACACCACACACACACCACACACACACCACACACACACACCACACACACACCACACACACACAATTCTACCACATTTCTTTACCTTAACGTCCGGATCATTGATAATAAGTTTGTCATGAAGGTCCATGACAAACCCAGGGTCAAAAACAGCCTTCTCTGCTTTAACAGTCACCACATGAGATTGCTGAGATAAAATTTGTTTGATAAGTTTTTGCGCATCAGGTGCAATTGCTCTAATACCAGCACATTTAAAAAACAGTCCAGCAGACTCGAAGACACTCATTGCACAAAGATACCCAATCGGGATTGTCAAACGTGCAAGTAAACGTGCATTGAATAACAATAGAGATGCTCTTAGAGAATAACCAGAGAGAACACAGTGAAAGGCTCAACTGTGAGTGACTATATTCACTCCCATAACTAATGTAGTTAAGATAATTATTACCAAACAGTGGAAAACTCTAAAGAAAAATGGAGATGATTGCCTCCCACCCCTTCTTTTCTTTAAAGAAATCCTTAAGGGTAAACTTGTGTGCTCTCTCAGACAAAACAATGAGACTTTTTAAAAATTCACAGGACTCTGCAGGATCTGCCTGCTGTGATTGGCCATTTTCCCAGTGGTACGTGTGCGGGTTGTCCCTTTACGAAACAGTACAAGTAAATTGATATAGGCACTGACTGCCCATGGATAATTAAACAGCATACTAACTGGAACTCTGACAATGACATATATATGCCCATGTCCATTATGTTACATAAATATAGCTACTCTGACGATCTGCCTCCTGGTAGGCGAGCACTGGAGTACTATTCATGGTAAAAATACAAAAATTGCTACATGGATGACCAACCATTTACTAGACAAAAAACATACTGATAAGGGCATTTGTTATGTTGTCTTAGAGAAAGTTACTTATCTGCCCCTTCTAAATATGTCTAGATTATTGCTGGAAAGAGAACAATGATGCGTCTATTTCCTAAAAACATGGTCTCTGTGATGATATTCCATGGCTCCAATTAAAACATTAATTCCCCAGAGGTTCAGAGCATTCATTTGGGTGCATTACTTTATAGAGTAACATAGTATGACGGATATAATTATTCAGCAACGGGTTCAGAGCATACTTTGTAGACTAACCTAGTATGCCAGACTTAATTATTAAGCAACTGTGCATTCCTTTATAGAGTAATGTAGTATGACAAACTTCACTATTCAGCGACTTTGGACCTGTTAATCATGGCCGCAAATCCCCCTTTGCATGTGTTTTATTTATTGGGATATCTTACTTCCTGTTATCCTGTTTCATTAATTACAGTTCTATGTGCCCCAAGGTTAACCCTTCTTTTGTGGGCGGGAGGTTAAGACATTAACAATAATTTTCCTCTAGCTGCCAGTAGATACTCCATCTCCCTTTTCTTCAACAAATGTTCTCCCAAACATTTTTTTTACCTCGATGTCTAATTGTTTTTCCTCTGCGCCCCATTGATACCAACAGTGTGATTGTGAGAACACACCCGCTGCATTTATACAAAGCGAGTAGCTGACCGTATTTGTGTATAGAATTATGACACTTGCATACATATTGCTTGACCGAAGTCGCTCCAAACAGAACACAATGTAATGTCTGTATTGTAAATAGTGAGGAGTCATCGAGGGTGCCAAAGCATGCTATCTCTTTAAATGGAAAACAATGTAATGTCTACTGTAAAAGGTGAACGGTCATCAGGGGTGCAGAAGCCTGTTAATCGCATGCATAACAATTCTTACCAGATGCCAGCGCTGTGCGCACATCATGACAGGCGCTCTGAGCTTGCAATCCTCACAATTAGAAGCTGAACTCTCCACCAGTGCTGTTATCATCAGGAGGAGATTACAACGCGGGTATAGGTAGTGCAGGTTTAGTTTAGTTTAATGGATTTGTAGAGCTCATGGTTACCCGGATGCCTCCCAGCGCTAGGGAGGAAAAATTATACTCCAGCAAGATCTATGCTGAGAACAAGAATGTCTTCAGCTTCTTCTGAAATGGAAATTCCAATTTTTCCTGCCGGAGATCCACAGGGAGCGAATTCCAGAGATACACAGCTTTAACTAAAAAAGAACTGCCTTCCCAAGTTACTTTCTTATAACACGGTATGGTCACCAAAGAGGCAGATGAAGAGCTAAGTGACCTCTGAGGGACGTAGGGCATGATACTCTTCCTAAAGAACATGGGACCTTTGTTATGAAGAGCTTTGTGTGCCATGCAGATAGCCTTGAAGTTAATCCGTTGCTTAATTGGAAGCCAGTGAAGAGAAGCCAATGCTGGTTTAGCCGACAGCTGTCTAGGTGTGTTCATAAGGAGGCGCTCAGCGGCATTCTGCACAACCTGCAGTCTCTTTATTACATAGTTAGGGGGAGCTGAGACAAAGAGATAGCCATAGTCTAGGTGAGACAAGATCAAAGCTTGAATGATAAGTCTTCTGGCAATGAAAGGAAGAATATCAAGAACTTTCCTCAGGGATCTCAATATGCCAAAACAAGATGCAGCAAGTTTTTTATATTGACAGTCTATCCTAAGGCGCGAATCTAGCCAGAAACCCAAACTTTTTAGATTTTCCTTAGGTGAAGGAAAAATTTTAAGATCTTCAAGAGCCAAAGAAGGAGACTTAAGAAGGGCTAGGTTTCCAACTATCATTATTTCTGATTTCTCATCATTCAGTTTAAGCTTAGAAATAGCCATCCATCTAGCAATGTTCGCAAGGCATAAAGATAAATTGGATTGAGAAGTGTTGCTGGTATTAGAGAGAGATACTCCCAGCTGGGTGCCGTCTGCATAGGACACCAAGGAAAGACCAAGGGGTTCACCAATTTTAGCTAGAGGAAGCATGTAGACAATATAAAGAGTGGGACTCAACGAAGAGCCCTGAGGGACCCCGCAAGAGAGGAGAAGCGTATTGGAGAGGTACGTCTGATCCAAAACTTGGAAGGTTCTACCTTTCAAGAAGGAGGAGCACCATCTTAACGTTGTATCCTCCATTCCTACAGCCGAAAGTCTTTGAAGTAATATATCATGATCCACCGTGTCAAAAGCAGCACTGAGATCAAGTAAATGATGGCTGCAAGTCCGCCAGAGGGGTGAGACTTTTGACGAAGTAAGTTAGTGCTCTCCTTTCATGTGTTTTTTTTATTTTTTTATAAATCACCACTTGGGTTTAGAACCTGATATTGATCAAAAGGTACTTTTTCCCCTTGTATATATTGTGTGACTACAAGGCCACCCCTGTTGACACCTCCATGGGGTGTGGCTTTCCCAAAGTTGAGGGTAAAATGTAGCAAAGGTAGTTGAGTGTGTGTGCTAGCTGAGTTACGCTTATCACACTGAGGTTTGATTAATCTTGTGTGTTATTTAAGGTTTTTTCAGATACAGATGATTGCAGTGGTTTTCACACGTGTGTAGTGCACACGAATGGCACAGCATGAAAACGTGGTTTGGAAACATCTTCTGGCAATAATTTACATGTCTCATTTATTTCCTCTCTGTGTGTATGCGATTGTTCATGTCATTGTATTGTGATTCATTCATTTTTCTGTTGAGTTTTCATACTTTTTCAGGACCATACCAGAAAAGTGCTCCTCTATTAACTACCAGGATGTAAGAACTGGTATTGCATGTCACTATGTGCACTGAATGAATTACGCCATATGGAAGTAAATAGTTGAGGGAAAAGAATAGGGTTCCGGTCCTGAAGAAATGAAAAATGTTGACCACTAATAGGTCAAAAGCGTCTTAATTAGGCCTCATTTGTCCTAACTTTAATGTCAATTATCCCTTCACCTCTCCACCCATAAAATAGCATACTGGATTGGTGGTCGGGATTTTTATACTACTTCTGGATCCCTTGCCCATTTCTTTACATTTCCCCTGCTTGGGTCCGCCTGCCACGAGAGGATTCTCTGGTGAATGCGGCATGGCCAATGGTGAAGCATGACACCTGGGGTGGGGGTGTGGCCATCCTGTACATTTTTATAATTTACTCTCCAGGTCCTTTAAATTGAGACTGGGACTATAGGTATGTCGTCTACTGGGTCATACAGTAGGATGTGTGGTTCTCACACTTAAGAACCCATAATAGGGTCACAATTGCCCTTTGTGTGTTTAGAATTGTTAACATAACCATACTTCTGGAAGAGCTGTAATAAGCAACAGTTGGCTGCTTTCTTTTGTGAAAGATACTTGTACTTTGAGGCTCAAATCTTCTCCAATTCAGTTCTGCCATACTTATCTGGATCGCCTTACAACCTAAGACTACATCCAATTCCAAGTAATACCCTTCAGCCTGAAAATGGTTCCTGGAATGTTTTCAGATTGCATGATGTAATAGGTGCACATAATGGGGAAAACGTCGGCCATCCTAACAACAGAGTGCTATAAGATTTCTATATGTTAGTGATTTTAATTGAATGTAGGGGCATTTACAAAATTTTTAATTAGACCGATTACACACAAGCTCGAAAGGTACAGTACCTAGGAGCGATTTTAAATTCAAAGCAAGTAAGTTTATTCTTTGGAGGTCAGATTATCAGTCCAATAGAAGTGAGCCAATCTGAAACTTTTAATCATCCTACAGTGAGACAAATATCTTCCTAAGTCTCTATGGTTTCTTGTATTATGGTAATAGCATCTAAAATGTTTAATATGACATTTCTACACAGATATTAGGAGGGTCTATGGAGTCAGCCCTTCAGGAGTTGGTACAATAAGTGTACAATGAAAACAGACAACATGAAAATTATGTATTCCCACAACTAATAACAAGGGACTGGATTAATGACTCATAGAGGCAAGGCTGAATAGATTTGACCCTGGGTGGTACAAGATAATAATACCACTTCTATTTTTCCTCTGTTTTTTGAGTACCATGTCTTGAGTCGGCAAGGAGTGGTCTCAGCATCCCTGACTGTCCTGTGATGTATGTTTTTCTTCTACCATTCTGAAGATTTCAATGTTACCCCTTAAGGCAGATTTCCCCAGTCTTTTTAGTGCTCTTTTTATCATTTTTTGACAATGCTAGCAGTCATTTATAGCTTGTAAAGTTGATCAACAAGTGTAGGAAGCGGGCTCTGTATATACTATATCAAAACAAAACATTGTGTGCACAGAGTCCAGGGGTTCCCCGGAGGCTTAACAGAGGCTAAAGTAGATAATACCAGTGCTCTCCTCTGGTAGTGTGGTCGATTAGTTATGCTTATCAGAGGGTAGTGCAAAGCATTTGTTGTACACACACAGGCAATAAATGACGCACACACTCCATGAATAACTCCAGGCCAGTTGTTTTTATATAGGAAAAATATATTTTCTTAATTTATTTCTAGAACCACAAGATTTAAGTTGCAGGTAAGTGCTTCAATAGCTTTATATTTCACACACATATCAATAGTACTTTGTTTGAAATTGATAAGTTATACAGTTTTTGAAATATTGGCAATAATCTGTTTTGAAAGTTGACACTGCAATTTCCAGAAACAGTTCCGGGGGGGGGGGGGGGAAGACTTCAAAGGGCAGACGTGGGGCGGGAGGGAGGATACGTAGGCACCAAATCATACACTCTCAGCGGGACTGGGGCAGCCAGGTGCAGGGTGCTAACAAGGCGTCAGGTTTCCAATTATTCTCTGTGAGGGGATCTCAGGGGTCACTCAAATGCTGCAGACGAGGTCCAGGGGGGTTGACTCGGGTAAACCACAGGCTGGACAGGGGGGAGGGCCGCCTGCTGAACGTGGCTGCACCGGAGGGTGGATTCCCCAAGGCCTTGGGGGCTGCAGGTGCAGTGGCCTTTTAGGTGTCGGATATCTTCGTCCGGAGCTTTCATGGTCAAGGGGGTCCTCAGGAGTCCCTCTGCAGGCATCTCGTGGAGGGGTGGATAGGTCATCCCAGGGTGGGCACTTGCTCACAATTGCCTGGGGATCCTGCCTAGTTGGTTGGGCCACCTGGACACAGGCCGTGGGCACCTGGTGCAGAGTGGTCAGGACTCAAGCATCCAGAGTGGTGCTGGTGTCCTTAGGTGGTGTTTCTGCTTGGACAGGGCCACTGTCAATGGAAGTTCTTGGTCCTTTTGGGTGCAGGGCAGTCCTCTGGAACTTGGCAGAGGTCGCTGTTCACGCTGGATGCGTCCCTGTTCTTGTGCAGGTTGTTTGAAGCAGGAGACAGGCCGATAGGGCAGGGGCCAAGCCAGTTGTCGTCTTCCTTTTTCTCTCCTTGGGGCTCAGCTAAGCAGTCCTCTTTTCTTTCTTGTCAGATCACCAGGAAACTGGTGAGCTGGGTTCAGGGAGGCCTTTGAGGCTCACTGCCAGGTGTTACAGTTCCTGCAAGGGGGAGGTGTGAAGCACCTCCAACCATGACAGGCTTTGTTTCTTACCACAGATAGCACAAAGGCTCTCCCCCTATGTGGTCAGAAACTTGTTAGAAAGGACAGGCTGACACAAACCGGTCAGTCCTGCACTAGTAGACAACTCCTAAAATGGGAATATATGTGTAAATTAAGAGGACTCCTAAGATTATCAATGAAAAAAAAATAAAGAGTTCAGAGTTGAAAACCTCAAAATAGCAGGGTGAGAAAACAGCCAAAGGGTTCAGAGATCCAATCATCTTGTGCCACAAAACAGGAACAAAGACTGAGAAGCAACTACCTGTACAGAGCATGCTCTGAGATGGAAGCTGCTGGATTCTTAAAAAAACATAGTGCATGCTTTTCTAGTAATCCAGGCTATGAAGCTATTTTTTTTTTTCTTTTTTTATATTCTGTTTTGTACTCGTTAGTCTAGTCAGAATAGTTGGTTTCATTGTTTAGTGATGCCTAATGTTTTAGATATTTGAAATTAAAGAATTCTGAAAACATTTTGCATGTTAAGGCTAGGGAGGTTAGGCTTGCGTATGAGAAATTACAGCTTGCAGCCTCCTAGATAAACATATGTTGAGTTTTGCTTATCAAGTTTTCCAGTATCCCTGCATGCAAGTGGGAATATTCCAGTTATGACTTAATTGAAAATTCCTATGATGCAGAAGTAGGAGTACAAGTAGGTAACAATCCTTGGTCTGCGTCCTAGGAATCTTTTTTTGAATTTATGGTGTTCTCATATCATTTCACATTTATGCACTTTATTTATGCATTTATTGCACTTACCTTTACATTAGCTTCCCATTACTCAAGGAATTTCTTTTAAACCTCTGTTGGTCTTCAAAGCTTATCATCTACAAGGGCCAGTGTATCTTCAACATTCTCCTGCTATTATACCATTCACATATCCCCACCCACCAATATATATGATCCACTTCTGTCCACCTTTTGTAGTTTGAAGACACTATCTAGTGCGATTTAGTGTGTGGTTGGGTTTTTTCAGTCCTTGTAGCCGAGCTGTGCCTTTTTGATCATCTTTGTATCCACCAATAACTCTTCCTGTTTTGTAAGCCCTTAAAACCCTAGATGTTCCCATGCATATAATTAATTGTTAGTTGCAGGTCTGTCCTGATCAGTGTTTACACCAACATTCCACACTCTCCCAGTCCAAGTACATAATTATATTGATTGCTTTCTAGAAGTTGTTCTGAACAGTGCCGTTCAAGGGGCTTGACACATTCTAGGGAAAGATTCCGATCTCCTTCCTCTACATTCTTTTTTTAGGATGCCTACTTCTTTTTCATCCATCCAAGATTACTCTCCATCACTCTCAGATTTGCCTTCTACTGGCATCGCTCTGGTTGACAGCATCTCAACATTCAGTGAAGTTTGTGTGGGAAAAGTAGCTAAATTAAATATCACAGTTCGAGTCCCACCGGAAACCATATTGATCAAGACCCTTCATCACAGGTTAGCCTCCAGACCACTTCTACCTCTCCCATATTTCCCAACTCCTTTATCTGCCAACTCTGCCCCAGCTAGATGTTTGGAAAAAGTACAAGCCAGCTGATCATGACTAGTTGTTCCTTCTAGCCGATCCACAACAGAATTTGGTTATTTTCTCAGTCAATAGGAAGTTGCATGCTATAGACTCCATTGTTCCTTTGGTTAGAGAGAGTAGATGAATGTATTCAGTGGGGAAAAGGATGTACAGAGCATAGGCTTCAGCCATGAGGACAGCTAGAAGTAACACCTTATTAGGGTGCTGTGATAGATCTTTATAGGATTCCCTTCAACTCTTCATGGAAAAACTTCCATTTGGACAGGAAAGACTTCAAAGAGGTACTCCCTGAAAGCAAGCTTGTTTCTACTCAGTGCTAGTGTGACACTGGATTCCTCAAACCTCACAGCATACAGATATTGCCTCTCTAGGCTCAAACCTTAAGCGCAACAAAGTATTCTTTGGACTGAAATAGAGAAACGTACTAGCTCTGGGGTTGGAGCGGAAAAGAATACAGAAGCGTTTTGATCTTCTGACCGATGCTACGTCTCACAGAGGGTTCACATCCCTCAGTGTTCTCAACAGTGTCTGCAGAGGCCATCTTAACCCCCAAAGTCAAGAGAAAGAGGGGGCCAGCACCTTTCTAAAGCCACAGGGAAGCTACCTCAAAGTCAGTGATTCCCTTCTTCCCTCTGTTAGTCACTATGGTGTGAGGAAGTATCATGAACCACATGGAATAGTGGCAGAGACTAACAGGTGACAAGTTGGTCTTTAGTATGATTCAAAAGGAATAGTCACTGGGATTCAAATCTCCTCCATGTATTCCACCAAGAAAATTGGCCCATAACTGTAGAGTGCAACACTGAAAAGTCAACATGTTACTGGAGAAATATGCAGTTGAGGTTTCCTCATCACTAAAAAAAGAATGGGTGTTGGTTCATGTTACTTTTCAGTTTGAAACAAAATCAGCACAAAGAATAATTATGATAGACTTGTAGCACAGATTCCTCACGTTTTGAATTTTCTCTAAGCATCAGACTGGATCCAGAAATTATTGTGCTAGTAGGTGGTGTGCGGCTACCCAGGGAGACCAGTCCATTGTGGAAATGAACATAGGCTTCAGAGATGAGGACAGCTAGCAGTATCACTTAATTGGGGTTCTACGATAGATCTTTAAGGGATTCCCTTCAGCATCATTGTATCCACCAATAACTCTTCATGTTTTGCAAACCCTTAACTCCATTGGCAATCTAAAGACAAGGTACCCATTGTCCATTTTGAGTCAGCGGTGGTTCGATCTAGGCCACGCTTGACAGCTGTATAAGCCCCACTACCTCCACTCATCCTGCTACCTCCACAAGGGAGAACACGCTCCATTTCAGCACGGATTTGTGCAATTACTTTGATGCGGATGATGAGATTGGACAGCCATACCACGATTTGGTATGATAACCTGCAGACAGCTAGTGGCCTTGATATCGCCCCTGAGTTATGGCTCCACTTAGCCCCTGCTACTGTAGGAGAGCACTTCTTACATCAGGGTGATGCATAGGTCCACTGAAATCCTTGACCTGTAGCTCAACAGCTTGGAGGTCAAGGCCAGTGTCCTGACAGAAGTTCTCCAGCTGAGGCAAACATCCACTGAGCCCCTCTTGCTTTTCAGTGAGGTACTCCTGGATACCTTATTTGGGTTTGGACCAGATCTTTCTCTGGGCCACCATTCAACCACCACATACTACGATGCCACCACTGTTCCCCGGGAGACCCTGACTCTATCTCCACACCCCTCCCATGAAAGTTTGGTTGTGCCCGCATCTACAGGCAGGTCATACTCAAACACATGTCCAACTACTCCCCCTGATAGGGCAGCTGTATAAGCTCCACTACCCCACCTGTCAAAACAGGTGAAGACGTTTAAAAAGAGTCTTCTCACCCACCAGCTTGGCTGTTTCATTAGTGAATGCTGGCTACCACATGGTATTCACGCCTTTCCTACGACCTTTGGGATTCGGTGACTCAAGTCTTAACCGATGTTCCTGAAGATGATCTTTCCTTGCCCAGTCTGTACAGGACAGTTGTGAAGTAGCCAAGTTCACAATTCATTGTCACTTGGACACAACCATTTCCATCAGGTGGGTGATTTGCCCCCATGCATGACTGTGGTCTACCAGTTTTTCTGTCACGGTCCAGTCCTCCCTCATGGACAGACCCTTTGACTGGACTTGCCTGTTTGGAACAAGGTAGATTCTGTTCCAGAGTGATGTGAGGAAAGTAAGGCCATGGCACACTAACTGGGCTTATACGGGCAGCCATCTGCAAAAGCTGTAGAGCAGAGGCCTCCGATCTCCAGCAAAGGTCTGGCTTCATATCAGCCTTCTGAGGCTGAGTGCTTGGCATTTTGCAGTGAACAGTGCAGATGGGGGTCACAGACCCAGTGCTAATTGATCTTGTGCATCTGGAAATAAATGGACCACCAGGGAATTTTCCTAGCTGATCACGAGTGGTAGTTACACTCAGAGGTGGCAAAGAGTCTTTTCTGTGAATTAAGAGAGCCTTAGCTTAATCTGTTAGCCACTGCCAAGAATGTGAGTCAGTCATCAATACTTATGCACTTTGGAGTTTCTGAGGTTGGTCTCGCTCTGAGGTGCGTTCCTCCTTGAGTGAAACTCAGACTCATGTATAACTTTCAGTCGATAGCACTGCTACCCCGGGTTCTCAAGAAGATCAGGATCATCTGAGCCTGATTCACTCTAGTGGCTCCGGATTGGGACAGAGGCTACCGTAGCCAGAACACCTGGGTATGAGCATCTTCCCTCCGTTCAAGCTGCTCTTGTTCGATGATCTGGCCATCATATCAGTAGAGCAGAGTTTGTCCCTTTGCAAAGCCAGGTTAACGCTCCAGAGTGACCTTCACTCCTGCAAAAAGAGCATAAGAATTTGCCACAAGACTGTATGAACAGTCTGAAAGAGTTAAGGGGTTCTTCAACCAGAAAATCATATGCTTTCAAATAGAAGAGGTTCTGCATCCAAAACAACTACTATCTCTCCAGTTGTCAAGAATATGTTGGAATCCTCATTATTCTTAAACACAATCTCAATAGAATGTTTCATCAGTTAAGGTACACCTTGCAGCAATTACTGCCCATAGGAAATCTCCTTCTCAGATCTTTTCTAAAATGAGAATAACTGTAGTAAACAATTTCTTGGAGGGATTAGAAAGCTAATCCCACTCCAACTCCCCCCTGCTCGCCCCTTTCTCCTTCTCTTGGTCTCCACGCCACCTTGCGAGTTTACTATTTTACTTTGAGTCCACCATTTGAGCCTATTCAGAAGTTATCTTTACAACCCTTGACTTGGAAAGCTATGTTTCTTGTAGCCTTTGACTCGGCTGACTGAGGGCGCGGATGAGTGCAAAACAAAACTGATGTCAGCACACAGGGCTGGTGCCTGTATGCAGCTCTGTGCCATCACTCTAAGGTGGTGCATCATAGTCTGACTGCGACACCTCCCACTGAGCAGAAGCAATTGCTGTTAAAAAATCTTGATCCAGTTGGGCACCTGAGAATATTCTAAAGGTGAGAAATATGTGGTTAGAAAGTGTAGGAAGCTGACTTTCTATACTGTGCACTAAAATGAAGTACACTGTGCAGAGTCCAGTGGATCCCCAATTGGTATTGCGGAGGCAAAAGTAGATAGGCCTAATGCTCTATTTATGGTTGGGTGGGTGAGCAGTCAGACTTATCAACGGGAAGTGGTAAGAATTTGTTGTACTCCCACAGGCAATAAATTACACACACAGAAGAATAACAATTATTTTTATGCATGTTACAAACTCAAGAACACCGTAATCAGGTAAGTAGACTTTTAAGCTTAAATACTCTGCAGTTTCAGAAATCAACACTTAGTGCAATTTTCAGAGGAGTTTTTAATGTTATCCTATGGTGGAAAACAATGTTCAGCAAACACAGGGTTAACAACGACTTACAACGACAATCTCTGGAAGTTGAGATAAGTACTAGGCAGTGATCAGAACCACACCACGCAGCACTGGGGCGACCAGGTGCAGAGGTGCAGTAAGGCGTCAGGTGCCCAATGGTCTCCTACGGGAGTTTGGTCCTCGTGAAGGCAGGCTGCAGTCTCTGGCAGTCAGGGACAACAAGTAGGTAGGTAGTGGATTTGGGGTGCTCGGGAACATAGGCACACCTTTTCCTGTGCCCAGAGGTGATAGATGCAGGGGTGTCTTTAGGCAGTGGGTTTTCACATCCGGGAGCACTTGCGGTCGTGGGGTCCTGTGTGTTGAGACTGCAGGTGACATCGGGGTGTCCGGCAGGGGTGGAGCCATGGTGGACTCGAGCTCCTAGGAGCCAGGGGACGTTGTTGCCATCAGTGACCCACCTCAGCTGGGGTCAGTGGGGGTCACAGGTGCAGTGGTTGATGGAGATGTTGGATTTTATCTCACCACAATCCTATGGGAGAGAGAGCCTGCCTGCAGAGGTGGCAGGCATCTCAGGAGAGTCCAAGATGGGTGAGACCACACTGGACTCTGTCTCTGGGCAGCTGGGGACTTTCTTTCGCCACACCTTGTGTCATGGACGTCAGGTGCGGAGGTCACTTCTGGTGTCGGGTTTCTGGAGTTCCAGCAGCTGCAGAGTCTTTTCTTTGGAAGTTCTTGTTGCAGGGCCGGTCCGCTGCCCACTGGAGTCTTTATTGAAGACGAGTTGGCTTCTAGTGCAGGATCCTTCGAGGTCAGCAGGCAGGCCGGAGGGGCTGGTTCCAGGTCAGCTGCTTCTTTACGTCTTTTGCAAGTGCAACTCTTCTTTGTTCAGGCCTTCTTAGGTTGTCGAAATCTGAGTTCTAAGGTTTAAGGGTGCCACCTAAATACTCAATTTAGCTGTGATACAGAGAGTGCCAGGCGGTAGCCATTGGGCTGACCACTTTGAGGGTGCTGACGACACCATTCTTATAACCACTTCTGTGGGAAGGGGATTTAACCCTAATCTTAGTGGCCCAATTCCTTCCACTCAAGATTGAGAAATTTGAAATGTAGTGTCCACTTCAGCTCGTTCAGCCTAGGGGTGGGACTAGCATGAAGTGGTGGGCACTCTTCCTAATTTAACTAATTTTCTCGCCTCTGCTGCTGCCTAAAGTGAAGTCAGGATACGAGGGTTGGTCATCTCTGTCCTCTGCAGAGACCTGGGTTGAATTACAAAGGCGACAAGTTCTTGAAGCTCCCGCTCTAGAATGTCTATCCTGCCTGGGAAAGGAGGTCACACGATCAGGCATTTGTCCCAGGCCCTTGAGAGAACTGGCTCTCACCTTTGGGGGCCAGAAATAAATCTGTGGTGGCTGAACCGGTCAGGACCAGTTAGCCAGCACACTAAATCCATCACTGGGGTAACTGAGGGTTTATTATTCTAAAATGTTTGATACCAAACATCCCAGGATTCAGAGAAGCAGTCATGTATCTGGGGAACTTGTGGTGACAAGTGTCCAGCACATGCATGTAAAATGGCTTTCCTGTACACTTACTATGTCCAGGAATCGACAAAGACATAGTAGGGGCATTTCTGCTCATTCACATATGCCTTCACATGTAATATAATGCACTCTGCCTTAGGGTTGTAAGAGGGGTGACTGACTTGCATATATTGCATGCCGTGTTTAGGGGACATAGAACACAGCTGTGTTCCATGTCTTCATTCCAATTTTGGAAGCACCTTGTCACTCAGCCTGCAGTGGCAGTCTGCATAAGGTTGGTGCTGGGTCCCTCTGAGTGATACAAGTTGGGGTGCAGCTCTGAGGAGCTCTCTTCAGTTCTTACGTCCTAGGTACCAGAGCTACCACCTACTAGGCACTTATAGAGAGCTGAAGGGCCTGGTCACTTAGGGGAAGGTACACTGGCACTGGGGACCTGGCTAGCAGGAACCCAGTGCACTTTTTTTGAAGTTGCATCTAAAAACCAGGCAAAAAGTTGAAGGGTACTGCAACCAGAACTCTGCCCCCTACACATAGCATATCAACCACAAAGAGCAATACAAAAAGTAAATAACTTGCCTTTTTTTTTTTTAGTAGAACAGAGATTTCTCTTTATAAATGTGCTGCATGATCATGAACGTGGCCAGAGAAATTGAATAAAAAAAAAAAAAAGTATGACTCTGAACTACAAAGGAGTAATGTTTCCTTCCTTCCTTCCTACATGATTTGCTACAGAGTGGACGACTCCTTCCCGAGTTCAATATGATGGAGCCACCTTTGATCTTTGAGTGTAACCATGCCTGCTCTTGTTGGAGGACATGCCGCAATCGTGTGGTGCAGAATGGTCTCAGGTGAAAAAGCTGACTGTTTTATTTTGTTTGGTATTCCTGGGGGTTTAATAGGCTTCAGCTTAGAATTTGCCTAGCATTAAAACTCCATATTCCAACTCACTGTGGTCCACGTTTGCAAGGTTTTAGGTATAAGGTAGATTTTTATTTGATGCATTTGGATTTACAGTACTCAATCTCGGAAGCCATGAAAAATACATTTTGTTTGTTATGTTCTGGTTTAAAAAAAAAAAAAAAACAGAGCAACCTATATCCTGTTATATCAATCCTGCCCACTAGAACAAACGATTACGCATGAGACCTAGAAAGCAAGAAGCCAACCTTCATGAAGCCAGAACATGTTCTAAAGTCGCTGAGCAAATTTGACACTTGAATTTTTTTGTATGTGCTATAGTAGCAATTGACCTTAACAAGCCTCATGGGGGATACATACCTCCTTTAAGGAGAGGGGAATACTGTTGATACAAAACTTTAGAGGGGGACAGCACTTGGCAGCTTTCTGCAGGTTGCTGACCTCTCACAGCTACTACTCTAAACTGTCAAAGCTGTTGCCTTTTGCTGCTGGTGCAGCTAGCGTCCGACAGAGCCCTCTGTGGTTTCATTCCCTGAGTGTTGTCATCTGTGTCATCTGACTGCTGCTACAGCTGCTTCCAGTCAGAATTGCAGCAGTAATGTTACTTAAGCTTCTGTGGCACACCACAATCACAGGTTATTTGGGAGCACTACTACCACAGCTTCCTGAGAACATTGCCACAGCATGACCCACAGTTATCGTTTAGTAACATTCTATAGTGTGCTCCAGATATAGCATCTCCCAGTTTTTTTCAGTGAAAAGGCTTATTTGTGGCTAAGTGCAGCGCCAGTAGCGGTGCTGGGCTCTCTGTAAAGTATCTTATCCTTTGTTATATCCCACATCAGGTTCTTTTTCCATGAATATAAAAGTAAGTTGACCACTCTACAGTGCAGTGCTTTTGAATTCCTCTTCCTCTATAAGTATTTCTAATATGTGTTTTTATTGTTGCAGGGTTCGATTGCAGCTTTACCGTACCAAAAATATGGGTTGGGGTGTCCAGACACAGCAAGATATTCCACTTGGGACCTTTGTATGCGAGTAAGTCCTGCCCTTATTCAAATATCATTCACTAAGGTTGACAACTGTGCATATTTATCCAGTAATATTTATTTTCTAACAGATACTCGTTCCTTAAGGGAACCGTTGCCCAGATGGCAGAAATGATTCCAAAACTTTCCAGCCATAATAAGTTACTGGCATTAGGCGTCTGCCTTTAAAACCAGAGCGGCATCCTGCAACATTGTCGCATGTAATCTGCAGACAGTTAAAAAGTGCACAAACACCAGTGACATAATTTCCTGTTTTTGTATGGCTTCACAAACCTTGAGGTCTGCAGTCAGTATGTTTTTTCTTTCTTCCTTTTGAGATGGCGGCAGATCCAGTCCGGTGTTGGCCTGCCTACATCCTAGGGTGAGCATCAATGCTCACTAAGAGTGACAGATGCCTAGGTACATTGTATGACCTGTCGTGTGACATCTGTGGCCAGGTGAAGCTAAATTCATTCAGGAAAGAGAGACCAAGCTTATAAAAGCAACCATGAAGGAGAGCTCCATGACCCTTTTTAGAGGGTCTTATTCCTGTGCCCTCTCAATTACCTGCTCCTGGAGTTGTTCAACTTGATGTAATAAGAAGCACAAAATAGAACACAAGCGGTTGCCTTTGCGTCATGAGAAGAGAAAGTGAGCCAAGGATGTCAGCAGCTCCAACCAAACCTCCTCTGGGTGGGCCACCTTACTGCTTCTGAAGACAATACCACATTCAGTTGCACAGTCACTGACCTACTTATGTTGCTTGCTGTCTAATTCCACTGCCAGTTCTGCAAATTCTGTGTTTACGGCCATTAATTTGGACACCAGCATATACAGGTAAGTGTGCAACAGCAGCAGTGGTTCTCTTGCTGTACCTACATGGGCAGAGACTGACCGATTGCAACCTGACAAATACAGTTGAAAGCCTCTTTGACTCATCTTTTCTGCTCCATGATATGCTGGTAGGGGGCAGGGTATCCATCTTAAAGAATGTTGCTGAAAGTAACATGTTCTTTCAGTAGTCACATCAAACACTAGGTTGTGGTAGTTAACCCTGAATTAGCCAGCTAATATCTGACAAGAAACATGCCTGAGGCATTGATTCCATGTCAAAAGGTAACATAACATTTCACAGCGGACCTAACTGTCCTGCACATTATCTGGCATTAATTGATGCTTTTACAATATACTTATTATAATACTTTCAATCAGGCTGCAAATTCTCGCAGTTTTTTTCTAGTGTTTGTTTTTATCTACACTTAAAAAGCCAAAAGCCTTTTTCCCAGTTTCAGCCTGTAACTTGATTAGAGCCAATGCCTCAACCCCACGAACCATCTCAGAATTTCAACATTTGGAATAGTCTATGCTCGTAATTATGTTTTTTTGGTGCTATAAATCAAGACTTATTTAAGTGTAGCAAAGAAAGACCCAAGGGTATTGCGTTCAAACTGCAGCTGGAAAACTTTCAGAGTTAATTACTGAAGGCTGTGTAGAGTACTTCCTTGTTTCTGCATGGGTTAAGTTCAATCATTATAAAGCTGAAAAATTAACAAATTAAATTTTGTTGATGGAAAGTTATGTTTTTTCTTAGAAGAGCAATTGTTAAGAGTACGTTGAAATTATTCTAAATAACTTTAATCTGATAGAGACATCTAGTTGCAGATTCCTTACATTAGAATTTCCCCAAGGCGTCAGTCTGGATCTGGAGATGTTTCTCAAGCAGTATCCCTGTGCGCCATTGGGTGGTGCAGATCGACTCCATGTCTGTTGTCCACACTGGATATGACATTGCAGGTCCTATATATACACTACCCCGCACACTGACGTCAGTTCTGTGTCAGCCTACCCCTGATCCAAAGAAGAGCTACCCCTCTGTTGTTTTTCACTGATCTTTTTCAACTTTTTGTCAAAGATTTTTCAGTGTCGACAC
Organism: Pleurodeles waltl; assembly: GCF_031143425.1. NCBI lineage: Eukaryota > Metazoa > Chordata > Amphibia > Caudata > Salamandridae > Pleurodeles > Pleurodeles waltl. The sequence goes on from NC_090445.1 coordinate 1,608,740,095, forward strand.
TCCTGGTGCATCAAGGATGTCTTTGCGTAAGACCCGGTTCAGTCCCTGTGGATTCTGCCATCGTCCGAGGTCTATAACGAATCTGTACCTTGTGTGCGGTGTTGTCTGGAGCATGACCATGACCTGAAGTCATGCTTCGAGTGCTAGGCCATGAATCCGAAAACTTTGAGGGAGCGTAACCCACTTAGCACTTGGCTCTGCATCGGTCACAATCTCGGTCGAGAGGAAGGTCCTGAGAACGGTCACAGAGCCCTTCACCATTGTCCCACTCCAAGTCCTCAGGACGATCGGGTAAGTCGAGGCACAAGAAGTCAAAGATGAACAAGCATTCTTTGATTTCACCCATCCATCGGCTGACGAGACAAGGGAAAAGGAGTGTTGTCGTTCTAGGCCTCTGTCGGAGCCTGTGTCTGCCCCAGCCCAACTCAGAGTTGTCAGGCCCTGTGCCTCGTCTTTGGGCAGTCTGACTCTGCTGGAGTGCCTTCAGGCTCCGTGGGACAAAAGGGGCCCACTTGGGATCCAAGCAGCGAATTTGGCCTTGCCTCCAGGGGGTATCCATGGATCTGGTCCTGCATCCGAACCGGCGTCGGTTGTACAATCTCAACTTTTTTCCAACGTTGGTTCCGATGTTGACACTCCTGATGCTGCCCATGCCCCCAGGTAGCGTCAACACCATCCTCATTGCCAACTCAGACACTGAGCGTTGTGACTGTAGGAAGCTGGTTTTGTGTATACTAAATCAAAATGAGATATAGGGTGCACAGAGTCCAGGGGTTCCCCAGAGGCTCAGCAGAGGCTAAAGTAGATGCTATTAATGCTCTCTTTTGTGGTAGTGTGGTCGAGCTATTAGGCTTATCAGAGGGTAGTCCAAAGCATTTGTTGTACATGTCCGGGTACAGAGCTCAAAGATGATGCAGGGATTAAAATTGAGTTTTATGGAGTTTGGGGACTCTGAATAAGGCATGCTTGCAGGTCAATACCTGTGACTTGGAAGGGGGGGGGGGCTTAACAGAGGCTAAAGTAGATAATATTAATGCTCTCTTTTGTGGTAGTGTGTCGAGCAGTTAGGCTTATCATTTGCTGTGTACACACACAGGCAATAAAGGAAGCACACACTCAATGACTAAATTCAGGCCAATGATTTTGATATAGCAAAAATATACTTTGTTACTTTATTTTTAGAACCAGAAGATTCAGTTTGCAGGTAAGTACATTTGTAATTGTGTGCCAGGGGTGTGCTAATTGTGGAAGCAATGGTACATTTTTAGGGAAAGAACACTGGTGCTGGGGCCTGGTTAGCTGGATCCCAGCACACTTTCAGTCAAGTCAGCATGACTATAAGGCAAAAACTGGGTGCACAGCAATGCCAAAAAGGGCACTTTCCTACAGTGACTCAGACTTCAGCAGGGGGGCCTTGGCCCCTATGTTGGATCCTGAACCTTATTCTTATGTGTTGGGGTATGGTCAGGATTGGGAGGGGTTGCTGGATCTTTTTGAATATCAGCTTTAACCTTTGGACTGGCGTGCGAGTGGTCTGGATACTTCCCAGACACTGGCTTACTTTCTCCCCCTACCATTGTTACGGAGGAGGGAGCGTCCTATTCCATGGTGGTGCAAAAAGTGGGCGAGGTCCTGGACCTTGAGCTGCCTTTGGTGGCAGTCAGGACTAACCTCCTGACAGAAGTCCTTCAGCCCTATTGATCTTCAATGAAACTCTTATCGATGTCCTGGTAGATTCCTGGCCAAACCCAGCACAGGCGCTCCTGTGAACAGGAATATTGCCCATCACCATCGACCTGCTACAACTGACCCAGTGTTCCTGATGCAACATCTCTCCCCTGAGTGCTTGGTTATCCAAGCCTCTGCAACCCAGGGCGTATTCCCTTCTGCACCCCTGGACATGGAATCCAAGAAGCTGGACCAAATTGGGAAGATGTTTTCTTCCTCCAGCTTGTCATTGCGGTCCATGAACAACGCATGCCTTGTGGGCCGTTGTAGGAAGCTGGCGTGGTGTGTGGTTAGTACCTATGGTACTTGCACCTTATACCAGATATCCCCTCTCAGTGAAGTGTAGGCAGTGTCTCAAACTCTCTAGAGGTAGCTGTGGATGAGCAGCCAAGGCTTATCTAGCAGACATGCAAAGCTCATGCAATACCTTTACAGTCACACAGTACTTACACACAAGAAAGAAAACACTTGGTTGTACAAAAATAAAGGTACTTTATTTTTGGAACACAATATCAGAAAATACTAGAGAGGCAGCCTTTCAATATGAGGTAAGTAAACACACGAGATATATACACACTAATTAACAGTAAGAGGCATAAAAAATGGTCAGAAAACAGTGTAAAATAGCAATAAGAGATAGTAGCCCTAGGGGGACCCCAAACCATATTCTAAGAAAGTGGAATGCGAACACAGGCCACCCACCTAGGCAAGTAAATCATGTAGAGGGGATCTGGGAGTATTAGAAAACCACGCACGTAAGTAATGCAGTACCCCCAAGCGACCATGAATGAAGGAGTAAAACACTGAATTTCCCAAAAACCACTCCGAAGGATGAAAAGAAGAAAAAGAAGACATCCAGAAGAGCCTGCAAGATATCAGCAATAGATTACTGAAAATGGAGACCTGTGGAGAGAGGAGACCAAGTCCAGAAGTGTCTGTGGAGTCCAGCTGGAGTAAGAGATACTACCCACCCAGAGGTACCTTTTGGAGTTGGTCGACAAAGAAGGAAGACTAGTCAGCACTGCAGCACAGAAGCTGGAGAAGAGTTCCTGATGCATGCAAAAGGTGTCCCACGCTGGAAGCTGGATTGCAGATGGGTGTCGGTGAAGGATTTCCACCAACAAGCCTTGGCAAAGGCAAATTTGCGGTTGGAAGAAAAGAGGTGCTGCCGGGGACCAGCAAGGTCCAGGAGGACTCTACCCAGGAGGGGGGCAGAGGAGGGGGGGAATCACTGGGCACCCTCTGCATCGCAGAAGGCCCACAGGAGCAGAGGCAGCACCCACAGGACAGGGACACAGAAGTCGCTGAAGCAGCCCGTGCAACATCACAGAAGTTGCTCCCACGTCACCAGAGGACCACGCAGAGGGCCAGGAGTTGCAGGAGGGAGTGCTGGGGGCTGGAGCTACACGTTGCCTGAAGTTCCCCTCAGAGGTGAAGCAAACAGGCCTCGTCAACTGCAAAGGACTTGGTGCATGAGGGTGCTGTCTTGCGTGGAGAGGAAAGGACTTACCACCAAAGTGCGACAGCTGGTAGAGAGGACCAAGGGAACCCCTTTGGACCACCACCCATGATGCAGGACTCATGCCACTCAGGATGAGGGGAGATCCACATAGCTGATCGTCGTTGCAGCCAGGTACCTGCTGATGCAGTGGAGTGATGCCTTCACCCTAAGGGAGATTCCTTCTTCTTGTACAGGCTGAAGAGTCACAGTTTTCTGAGGATGCACGTCCGGGGAAATCTTGCAAAGCTGACAGGAATTCTAGATACAGTGTTGCAGAAGAGTCTTCCTAGTGGATCTGTAGCTTGTAGGTTCCTGGAGGGTCCAGACGCGGTTCCGAAGGCCAGAAGTCGAAGCAAAGGTTGCTGCGGAGTCCTGCTGGAATCTTCCAAGCCGAATCTGAGGACCCACCCCAGAGGAAGATATAGCCCAAAGAGGGGACTTGGTCACCTATCCAGGTAACTACCTATCAGAGGGTGCCTCGGACGTCACCTGCCTGGCTTTGCCACTCATATGCTCCCAGAGTTCCCTGACAACCTTGGAATCAAGATGGAAGGACCCAGGGACCCTCTGGAGCAGCCCTGGGTACCACCCCTGCGGTGGTGATGGACAGGGGAGTGGTTTCCATTGTCCAGTTTCGCGCCAGAGCAGGGACTGGGGGGGGGTCCCTGAACCGGTGTGGACTGGTTATGCACAGAGCCTCTAAGGTGTCCTGAGCTGAGGTGACCCCTGCCTTTAGAAATCCATCATCTTGAGATTGGAGGATTCCTCCAATAGGATTAGGGATGTGCCCCTCTCCCCTTAGGGAGGAGGCACAAAGAGGGTGTAGCCACCCTCCAGGACAGTAGCCATTGGCTACTGCCCTCCAGACCTAAACCCACCCCTAAATTTAGTATTTAGGGGCGAGCCTGAACCCAGGAAATGAGATTCCTGCAACCTACAACAAGGACTGCTGACCTGAAAGCCCCGCAGAGACAATGGAGACTACAACTGACTTGGCCCCAGCCCTACCGACCTGTCTCCAGACTCAAAGAACCTGCACAGAGATGCATCTGACAGGGACCAGCGACCTTGGAGGACTGCCCTGAACCCGAAGGACCAAGAAACTCATGAGAACAGCGGCACTGTTGAAAAACTGCAACAACTTTGCAACTTTTAAAGAACTCTCTCTTCCCGCCGGAAGTGTGAGACTTCTCACTCTGCACCGACGCTCCCGGCTCGAGTTCAGGAGAACCAACACAGCAGAGAGGACTCCCAGGCGACTACGATGACCTAAGTACCCTGAGTCGACCCCCCCTGTAGCCCCACAGCGACGCCTGCATGCCTTCGAGAAAGATCAACATTTCCTGAGAACAGGGGACCTGTTCAAGTAGAAACTAAATTTAAAAGAAAAGGACTCTGCCCTGAGGAACCGCAAACTCGCCTACGGACCCATCTCTGCATCTGAGGCCCACAGCCCGAGTCATCGTGGCTCACTGGTCCTGTGAAGATTCCCAGCGATTCAGAGTTCACCGTGGGCTGACCCGTGCTGGACTCTCCCTCAAAGCCTACAGCCTCAAGCCAAAGACTCCCCCTAACAGCAACCAGCCTGGTAAGCTGTTCCCGATGCCAAAGGACATCCCTGAACCCGAAGCCCCTGGGCCTTTGGGTGCTAGACCCTTAGTGTCCCTACATCTCCTAACATCCTAACTTACCTGAGCAGCTGTGGGTTTTAATCATTCAGCCTCCTGGCCAGAGCCTGCAGCCTTTTTCCAAAACTGATCTCTCCCATTGACTTTCATTGGGCGCCCGTTGCTGTGTTGGTACTCTGCACCCGGCTGCCCCTGTGTCGCTGAGGGTGCATGTTTGGTGCCCTACCCCTCCCCCCATGGTGCTTGGCTCAACCCCAGGAGATCAACACCTGACATTGCTTTACTCACCTGTGAGCAGCGCATCTTCGGTTACCCCTCCCAAATTTCTCCATTAGTTGACGTTGGACACCCGACTCCGAATTCGACCTCTGCACCCGACTGCCCATGTGCTGCTGTGGGTACACTCTTGGTACTGATTTAAACCTTGCCTGGTGTTGACCTAAAACCCCGAAGACTGGATTTGTAAGTCGTGCACTTAACTGCAAAATTGCAGTCTTGTTTTTCTCCCGTAGGTTAACATTGCTGAACTGGAAAATTGCACTAATTTTTGATTTTTGAAAACTGCAAAGTATTTATGCTTGAAAATCTACTTAACTGATTACGAGGTTCTTGGGATTAAAACATGTAAAAATAAATAGTATTTTTCTAAGTTGGTCTCTGATTTATTCTTTGAGTGTGTCTCATTTAGTGCCTCTGTGAATACAAATGCTTAGCACTACCCTCTGATAAGCCTAACTGCTCACCCACACGGCCGCAATTAGAGCATTAGTCCTATCTGCTTTTGCCTCTGCAATACCAATTGGGGGAAGACTGGACTGTCTGCACAGTGTACTTGATTTTAATACACTATTTAGAGAGCCAGCTCCCTACAGGTAGGGAGTGCAGGTGTTCATGGATAACACCACCGCCATGTGGTACTGCAGCAAGCAGGGTGGAGTGGGATCCTGGACCCTTTGTCAGTAGGCTCCGGACGTGGCTGGAACAGCAGGCAATATCCCTGGTGGTTCAATATCTGGTGGGCTCGTTGAACATCAGAGCAGACAAACTCAGCCGCAAGCCCTTAGTCAATCATGAATGGTATCCCCATCCGGAGGTAGCACAAGGTTTCTTTCAGCAGTGGGGATAGCCTTGGTTAGATCTCTTTGCCTCTGCAGTGAACACGCAATGTCAGCCGTTTTGCTTGTTGGAGTTTCCAAGGCAGCAGTCGCTCAACTTTCCAAGGCAGCACTTGCTCGCTTTTTGTCTTGAGTGGAACGGAGGCCTCCTGTACGCCTTTCTGCCCATACCACTTCTACCCAAAGTTCTCAAGAAGATCAAGAATGACCGGGTTCAAGTAATCCTTGTGGCTTCGGACAGGGCACGAAGATTCTGGTATCCCGAACTTTTGAGCATGGCCATAGATACTCCAATCAGACTGCCCCTTTGGGAGGATCTTCTGTCACAGCAGCAGGGGAGGGTTCTCCACCCAAACCTTTCCAGTCTCCACCTTCTTGCATTGAGATTGAGCAGCGGCAGTTGACAGTTTTTGACCTTCTGCCCGAAGTTTGTTACATTATCGTGACAGCCAGGCTTCCTCCACCACAGCGGTATATGCCTGTCGTTGGAAGGAATTTCTGGCATGGTGCACAGACGAGTCTATTGAGCCCCTCTTTGCCCCTTTAGCTGAGCGTCTGTTGTTTACACTGTTGTTGGCCTAGCAGGGTTCTGTTTTGGCCACTATCAAAAGGTTATGTTCGATGGCATCTGTCGCTGTAGATACGCATGTTCTGCAATAGCTCGCCATCTGGTGTTGGGCCGGAGTGTTACAAGTTGTTTTTCTTCGAAGAAGTCTTTCGAGTCACGGGACCGAGTGACTCCTCCTTTTGTCTCCATTGCGCATGGGCGTCGACTCCATCCTCGATTGTTTTTTTTCCGCCATCGGGTTCGGACGTGTTCCTGTCGCTCCGAGTTTCGGAACAGAAAAAATAGTTAATTTCGGAAGATTTTCGTCGGTATTGTTGCGTTCGGGATCGGCATACTTACATTCAACACCGCATCGAAGATCGAAGAGCTCCGGTGCCCTTCGGGGTAATTTTTCGATCCTCCGTCGGGGCCTGGTCGGCCCGACCGCGTGCTGAAGAACGCCGATGGAACGGACCCCGTTCCGTTTCTGCCCCAAATGCCACAATAAATACCCCTACACAGACCAACACTTGGTCTGCAACCTGTGCCTGTCACCTGAGCACAGCGAAGACACCTGCGAGGCCTGTCGTGCGTTCCGGTCCCGAAAAACACTCCGAGACCGTCGAGCCAGAAGACTTCAAATGGCGTCCGCACCGACAGCCCGACGGGAGTTCGAGGAACAGGAAGAGGAAGGTACCTTCTCGATCCAAGACTCAGACTCCGAAGGATTCGACGATACACAAACCGTGAGTAAGACGTCGAAATCCACACAAAGAAACATTTACAAGGCCCAGGGGACGCCACTGCCACCAGGCCATGGCTCAACCCATAAAATCGGTGACCGACCGTCGGCACCGAAAAAGGCCCAAACAGTGCCGAGATCGTCCGACTCCGGTCGAGACACCGGCACGCAGCCTTCTCGGGACCGAGAAAGTGCTGGAGACAAGCCTCGACACCGAGATGCCGGTGTGGACACGGCTCGACGCCGAGACAGCGGCACCGAAACAGATCGACGCCGAGAGGTTTCGGCCCCGAAAAGGAAAAAAGTCACCTCGGAGCCGAAAAAACACGCAGACAAAGTTTCGACGCCGAAACAAACTGCAAGCGACCCAGCTTCAGGCTCTTATACAGAAGAGCACTCGCTAACCTCCCAAATGCAGAAGCATAGGTTTGAGGAAGAGCTACAAGCAACTGATGCGGACCATACGCAAAAGCGTATCTTCATTCAGCAGGGGACAGGAAAAATAAGCACCCTTCCCCCCATTAGGAGAAAGAGAAGGTTGGAGTTCCAGACGGAACAAGCACCACAACCAAAAGTGGTGAAAAGAGTTACACCACCACCCTCTCCTCCGCCCGTGATTAACGTTTCACCAGCACAAACGCCATCACACTCCCCAGCTCACACCACCATGAGCCAGGGTGACCAAGACCAGGACGCATGGGACCTATACGACGCCCCAGTGTCAGATAACAGCCCAGAGGCATACCCTACAAAACCATCTCCACCAGAAGACAGCACCGCGTACTCTCAGGTGGTGGCTAGAGCAGCACAATTTCACAACGTAAGCCTCCACTCAGAACAGGTCGAGGATGATTTCTTGTTCAACACACTCTCCTCCACCCACAGCTCCTACCAAAGCCTGCCTATGCTCCCTGGTATGCTCCGGCACGCAAAAGACATATTTAAGGACCCGGTCAAAAGTAGGGCAATCACACCAAGGGTGGAAAAAAAGTATAAGCCGCCTCCTACAGACCCGGCTTTCATCACAACACAGCTGCCACCAGACTCTGTTGTTGTAGGAGCAGCTAGGAAAAGGGCCAACTCTCACACATCTGGAGATGCACCACCCCCAGATAAAGAAAGCCGCAAGTTTGATGCAGCTGGTAAAAGAGTCGCAGCACAAGCTGCAAACCAGTGGCGCATCGCGAACTCCCAGGCACTACTTGCGCGCTATGACAGAGCCCACTGGGACGAGATGCAACATCTCATTGAACATCTGCCCAAAGACTTCCAAAATAGGGCAAAACAAGTGGTTGAGGAGGGACAGGCCATCTCCAACAACCAGATCCGCTCCTCCATGGACGCTGCAGATACAGCTGCACGGACAATTAATACATCTGTAACTATCAGAAGGCATGCATGGCTCCGAACGTCTGGATTTAAACCAGAGATTCAACAAGCAGTTCTCAATATGCCTTTTAATGAAACAGAACTGTTCGGTCCAGAAGTGGACACAGCGATTGAGAAACTCAAAAAAGATACGGACACTGCCAAAGCCATGGGCGCACTCTACTCCCCGCAGAGCAGAGGGAATTACAGCTCATTCCGTAAAACGCCCTTTCGAGGGGGGTTTCGGGGTCAAAGCACACAAGCCAGCACCTCACAAGCAACACCGTCCACTTACCAGGGACAGTATAGAGGAGGTTTTCGGGGACAATATAGAGGAGGGCAATTCCCTAGAAATAGAGGAAGATTCCAAAGCCCCAAAACCCCTACTACTAAACAGTGACTCACATGTCACTCACCCCCTCCACATAACACCAGTGGGGGGACGAATAGGTCATTATTACAGAGCGTGGGAGAAAATCACTACAGACACTTGGGTTCTAGCAATTATCCAACATGGTTACTGCATAGAATTTCTACAGTTCCCTCCAAACATACCACCAAAAGCACAAAATTTAACAACACACCATTCCAATCTCCTAGAGATAGAAGTGCAGGCACTATTGCAAAAGAATGCAATCGAATTAGTGCCAAACACACAAATAAACACAGGAGTTTACTCACTGTACTTTCTGATACCAAAGAAGGACAAAACACTGAGACCAATCCTAGACCTCAGAGTAGTGAACACTTTCATCAAATCAGACCACTTCCACATGGTCACACTACAAGAAGTATTGCCATTGCTAAAGCTGCACGACTACATGGCAACTTTAGACCTCAAGGATGCTTATTTCCATATACCAATTCACCCATCGCACAGGAAATACCTAAGGTTTGTATTCAAAGGAATACATTACCAATTCAAGGTACTGCCTTTCGGATTAACAACCGCACCAAGAGTCTTTACCAAATGTCTAGCGGTAGTCGCTGCACACATCAGAAGGCAGCAAATACATGTGTTCCCATATCTAGACGACTGGCTAATCAAGGCCCATTCGTTAATAGAGTGCTCAAATCACACAAATCATATCATACAAACCCTCTTCAAACTAGGGTTCACCGTCAATTTCACAAAATCCAAAATTCGGCCACGCAAGGTACAACAATACCTGGGAGCCATAATAGACACATCAAAAGGAGTAGCCACTCCAAGTCCACAAAGAATTCAAAATTTCAACACCATCATACAACGCATGTATCCAACACAAAAGATACAAGCAAAGATGGTATTACAACTCCTAGGCATGATGTCATCATGCATAGCCATTGTCCCAAACGCAAGACTGCACATGAGGCCCTTACAACAATGCCTAGCATCACAGTGGTCTCAAGCACAGGGTCACCTTCTAGATCTGGTGTTAATAGACCGCCAAACTTACCTCTCGCTTCTGTGGTGGAACAACATAAATTTAAACAAGGGGCGGCCTTTCCAAGACCCAGTGCCACAATACGTAATAACAACAGATGCTTCCATGACAGGGTGGGGAGCACACCTCGATCAACACAGCATACAAGGACAATGGAACGTACATCAAACAAAACTGCATATCAATCACCTAGAACTTCTTGCAGTTTTTCAAGCACTAAAAGCTTTCCAACCAATAATAGTTCACAAATACATTCTCGTCAAAACAGACAACATGACAACAATGTATTATCTAAACAAGCAGGGAGGGACGCACTCCACGCAGTTAAGCCTGTTAGCACAAAAAATTTGGCATTGGGCAATTCACAACCAAATTCGCCTAATTGCACAGTTTATACCAGGGATACAAAATCAACTCGCAGACAATCTCTCTCGAGATCACCAACAGGTCCACGAATGGGAAATTCACCCCCAAATACTGAACACTTATTTCAAACTCTGGGGAACACCTCAGATAGACTTGTTTGCGACAAGGGAGAACGCAAAATGCCAAAACTTCGCATCCAGATACCCACACAAACAATCCCAAGGCAATGCCCTATGGATGAACTGGTCAGGGATATTTGCTTACGCTTTTCCTCCTCTCCCTCTCCTTCCTTACCTGGTAAACAAACTCAGTCAAAGCAAACTCAAACTCATATTGATAGCACCAACTTGGGCAAGGCAACCCTGGTACACAACGCTGCTAGACCTATCAGTGGTACCCTGCATCAAATTGCCCAACAGGCCAGATCTGTTGACACAGCACAACCAAAAGATCAGACACCCAGATCCAGCATCGCTGAATCTAGCAATCTGGCTCCTGAAATCCTAGAATTCGGGCACTTACAACTTACCCAAGAATGTATGGAAGTCATAAAACAAGCAAGAAGGCCATCCACCAGGCACTGCTATGCAAGTAAATGGAAGAGGTTTGTTTGCTACTGCCATATTAGTCAAATACAACCATTACACACAACTCCAGAACATGTAGTGGGTTACTTGCTTCACTTACAAAAATCTAACCTAGCTTTCTCTTCCATTAAGATTCACCTTGCAGCAATATCTGCATACCTGCAGACTACCTATTCAACTTCCCTATATAAAATACCAGTCATTAAAGCATTCATGGAGGGCCTTAGGAGAATTATACCACCAAGAACACTACCTGTTCCTTCATGGAACCTAAATGTTGTCCTAACTAGACTTATGGGTCCACCTTTTGAACCCATGCACTCCTGCGACATACAGTTCCTAACCTGGAAGGTGGCATTTCTCATCGCCATTACTTCCCTGAGAAGAGTAAGCGAAATTCAGGCGTTTACTATACAGGAACCTTTTATACAACTACACAAAAATAAAGTCGTCCTAAGGACCAATCCTAAATTTTTGCCAAAGGTTATTTCACCGTTCCATCTAAATCAAACAGTGGAACTTCCGGTGTTCTTTCCACAGCCAGATACCGTAGCTGAAAGGGCACTACATACATTAGATGTCAAAAGAGCATTAATGTATTACATTGACAGAACAAAGAACATCACAAAGACTAAACAACTCTTTATTGCATTTCAAAAACCTCATGCAGGAAACCCAATTTCAAAACAAGGTATAGCCAGATGGATAGTTAAATGCATCCAAATCTGCTACCTTAAAGCTAAACGACAGCTGCCCATTACACCAAGGGCACACTCAACCAGAAAGAAAGGTGCTACCATGGCCTTTCTAGGAAACATCCCAATGCAAGAAATATGTAAGGCAGCCACATGGTCTACGCCTCACACATTCACCAAGCACTACTGTGTAGACGTGTTATCCGCACAACAAGCCACAGTAGGTCAAGCTGTATTAAGGACATTATTTCAGACTACTTCCACTCCTACAGGCTGATCCACCGCTTTTGGGGAAATAACTGCTTACTAGTCTATTGCAGAACATGCGTATCTACAGCGACAGATGCCATCGAACTGAAAATGTCACTTACCCAGTGTACATCTGTTCGTGGCATCAGTCGCAGTAGATTCGCATGTGCCCACCCGCCTCCCCGGGAGCCTGTAGCAGTTTGGAAGTTACCTTCAATTATTTATATATGTATCATCTCAACCTTAAATAAGTGCATACTTAGTCACTCCATTGCATGGGCACTATTACTACAATTCAACTCCTACCTCACCCTCTGCGGGGAAAAACAATCGAGGATGGAGTCGACGCCCATGCGCAATGGAGACAAAAGGAGGAGTCACTCGGTCCCGTGACTCGAAAGACTTCTTCGAAGAAAAACAACTTGTAACACTCCGGCCCAACACCAGATGGCGAGCTATTGCAGAACATGCGAATCTACTGCGACTGATGCCACGAACAGATGTACACTGGGTAAGTGACATTTTCATTGTCTGCAGTCTTCATTTTTTTAAGGCTGCCTGATCAGCCATCTTTGTTTAAATCTTCTATTTTAAATATGTTCCTTAAAGGCCTTAATCATATGTTTTCTCCTTCCCATTCATTATGCCCAAATGGGACTTGAATTTTTTATATTCCTGATGTTTGCTTTTCGAGCCTCTCTACGATTGTCCTCTAAGGCTTCTCACTTTGAAAAGCCTTCCTTTTGTCCATTACATCTGCCCAAAGGGTGAAGAAGCTGCAGTCATTGTCATCTAAGCCTCCCGACTTTTCCATCTATCTTGACAAAGTGGTGCTTTGCACACTGGCCTCATTTTTCCCAAAAGTGGTTACGTCTCTCCATGTAGGGCAATCCATTATCTTGCCTACTTTTTACGCACCCCCACATCCTTCTAAGGAAGAGCCACCACCTGAACCCAAAAAGAGCGTTGGTGTTCTATCTTGATTTTACCAAAGAGTTTCAGGTGGACGATCAACTCTTTATCGGTTATGTGGGTGTTAAGAAAGGTATGTCAGTACAAAAGAGAACCATCTCCAGAAGGGTCATACTCTGCGTTAAAATGTGCTGCTCATTGGCTAAGAAGCAACCCCCAAAGGACTTGCTTGCATATTATACTAGAGCTAAAGCTGAAACCACTGCATTAACATGTGGAGTTCGGGTCCTGAATATCTGTCAAGTGGCAACGTGGGCCCCTCTGCACATGTTTACCAAACGCTACTGCCTGGAAAGTCAGGTCCGTAGGGACGGGCTCTTTGCCTGTTGGGTCCTGCAGAGTTTTCTGGTGTGATCTTGGTTAGCAGCCTCACCTCTGAGAATGGTATTTCTAGGGCATCTATTCTACGGTAAGGAATCTGAAACTAGATGTCTCTATCAGATGGACAAGTTACTTACCTTTGGTAACTACTTACCTGGTAGGGACAATATCTAGTTGCAGGTTCTTCACCGACTCACCCATCCTTCCTACTGTGTGAACTGATTACTAGGCTGGGGATTTCCCTTTCAGGGCCCTAGTTTTGACGCATCAGTAGTCAGTGTTCTTTGTGGCTCTGCACTTCTGTCATGGAAAGTCAAGAAAAAAAAATGTCAGCGCACTGGGGTGGCCCCTTTATACGACTTGCGACATCATATATGGCATGTCCGATTGACACCTCCCAACAAAAATCTCCGTATCCAGACTGAGGTCTGGGAGAAAAGGTAATGAAATATTGTCTGTACCAGATAGTGTGTTACCGAAGGTAAGTAACTTGTCTATTAAAAGGTTATTATGGTTGGTGTTCATATAATAAGTGATTGAAAGGTTTCAGTTGTTGAGAGCTGAACAGCCATGCACGACATTGCATATAACCATAACCTTCACCTTTACATTCTGACGGTTGGCGACTGTCCTTTTTCACTGTCCACCTAAGTGTAAGGAAACCACCTTTGCAGGGTCAGCTCCACTGTTTGCTCCCATTTCAACCACTAGATACTGGTTTAATGACTGTGAAATGCACTGAGACCTGCTAAACAGGACTCAGCGCATGTGCTCTGAACCTTAAAATGGTTTATTTTTTATTGGCGTGGCAACAGTTGGCATAGACTAACTTACTTGTAAATCCCAAAATGTACGGTAGCAGTAGAACTAGGGGCTTGTAAGTTAGAATGTCCCCCCGGGGACTGCAGCACTTGTGCCACCCACCGTGGGACACAGTAAAACATGGCTCCCCGTCTGCCACTGCAGACGTGACGGGCAGTTTTAAACTGCTGACTCGAATTTGCCATCAAAGGTAATGGCAATGTCCAGGCCTCCCTTTTTAATATATGTAAGTCACTCCTACCAAGCTCTAAGGCAGAGTGCTGTATGTTAAAAAGTGGAACATGTACGTTTAGATGTTCCAGCACTAAAAGCCCTAAATTGTCTCTTTCTGTAGAATGACCATTAGCTCTGTTAGCAAGTACAGAGGTACAGGCTGACATCTTAGCCATGCTATCTTCTGGATGGGACTTCTAAAATTGGTACTGGAAGGTTGCGAAAGAACCAGTACATTAAATTTGATTTAACCATTATTTTGTATTTTAATGTCACTGGTAGGCAAAGTGCAGCTTCAAAAGCTGCCATTTTAGTTGCCCAGAGTTTCCATTGCCTGCCTACTGTTGTACTCCAGGTCTGTCCTCCAGACTGATTTCTGCCCTCTTGGGGAGATGTGCTAATGACTCCTAGGACAGGCGATAGTAGAGTTCTGCACAGTAGAGTCGTTACTTCCCTCCTGCAGGAAGTCACACGGATGGCAGCCAAAAAGGTGAGCTTCAGAGGAGAAGCTGCCTCCGAAGGGCAAATGGCCAACACTTGGGAGAGGGCCTGCTCTGTTGTTTAGGTAGGAAGGCTGGCACTAGGGACAGGGAAGAGGAAGCCAAATATTAAACTGGTTTCCAAGGGTCTTGTAGCCCTCTTGGGAACCATGCCTCTGGATTGGGCTAGGGAGCTCTGCACGGGAGACAGGGGTTCTGCCATGTTGGGAGTGGGCAGAATGGTACATCTTAGTATATCCAGATGTCACATTTCCCAGGAAGGGGACATCATAGCTATTTGCCACTGACCTTGTCTACCTTGACGGCACTTTCTGAGCATAAATATGGCACCCCTGGTGCCCAGAACTCCGATCACGACTGATCTGGAAGAAGGACTCCCTGCTACACCAAGTTCCTAGAGAAGAGAGGCTGTACCGACATTGACTGCACTTGCTGCTGTGGTGGATAGCAGAGAAGAGGGACTTGTCTGTGTGTCCTGCCCAAGGTGTTGTCTCCAGAGCCCAGACAAAGAAAAAGACTTCAAGGGTCAGCTGACTGGCCCTCCTGTTCACAACTCAGAGACACAACAGCTGGAAAAAGTCTCCTACAGGAGAGTGGTAACCCAGATCTTTCGGTTGCTGCTCCCTGCCATCGTACAGCATCAAGGACTATGACCCAATGCTCAGAAGTTACACCGGATTCTGCTGGACCCGGTAGAGAAATCAAAGTGCAGCCTGGTCACCCTGAAGCCAAACTACATCCTGTAGAAGGATTTAGCCATGACTCCGACTCCGGACGACTAGTAGTTCAGTGGTGATTGGACTTTGACCAGTACAGAGAAGACCTTGTGGGACACTAAACATGTGCCCATGACCCCCTCATCACCTTTGTGGACAAAGTAGTACCTCCAGGAAAATCCCCTTTATAGCCAAAGCATCCTTCAGCATCCTGTATCCTCAGAACCAGGCCCACTCCATAGCAATCCATTAGTCTGAGGAGAAAGTGCCTGGAACTGCTTCTTCTGTGGAGGTAATGGGCTACTGGTTTCTGAGGGCCTTGCTGTTCCCACTGCCCGTCTCCCTACGAGGATTGGTCACATAAACTGCCTCTAAGCAACCGCATTACAACTATCGCAACTTTTTGCTGAAAGTTTCTAGGCGTCAAATTAGTTGAATTTGCCAATGTATATTTGCGGTTGAGTGAAATGCTTTGATTTACCATACCTTGTCAAATATATTTCTCTGTAATCCTCCAGTGAATCTTTTTTCGTTGTGATGTCTAAAAATATATAAAAAATCAGTTTTGATAAACTGGTGTCAGATTTCTTTGATGTTGTGTTGATTTCTTCTTGAATTGGTGTAGTGCTGTTTAAAAGTTTTACACTTGTTATTTTGCGTAAGCTTTGTTACACAGAGCCACAGCTACCCAGGTTTGACAAATTAATCATACTGGTCCTAAAGGAGTTGAGAAGTGTATTACATGGTGAGGTCAAACAACCATACCATATAAAACGCTCCATTTCTTCATGCAGTGTATGACCTGTGCTGAATAATTTGGATCCAAGAAAGTGAGAGCTGCCTAAGCATGTAGTTTTTTTTGGTCTAATCTCCCAGGTATGTTGGAGAGATGATTTCTGATGCAGAAGCAGATGTGCGTGAGGAGGATTCTTACCTCTTCGACCTTGACAACAAGGTAGGATTCCTTCAAATAAGGACAGTTGATCCCTAACTAGATAATATCTTAAGTCATATTTAATTCCCTGTTAGTTTGTGGATCCTGTGAGTGAGACAGTCTTTCAAACAGAGATGTAAGCACAGTTTTTTGGGAAAGATTTTTTTCCAGAGATCAGCAGAATAACACAATTGACGCCGATTGAATTTAATTTTCTGAAGGTTTTTCTTGAATACGGCTACCAAATCTCCTCTATCTATGCTGGCTTGTTGTATTCTATTAATTAATACAGTGCCAATTTATATTAATATTAATATTGCTTCCTTCTTTCTTATGGAATATGCTCTTTGTTTAATTTCTGAGTCTTTCTTATAATGGAATGCTGAAGTTGAGTAGCCTGTGCAGTTCGTAGAGCTGTATTATCTTTAGTAACCGACAACCATTTCAACTTTTCTTCCTTTGGCCTTTTACCTTTTATAAACATTGGTGCTTAATGTTTAGTGTTCTCCATAGGAAAGCTAGTGCTGCGATGCTCATTGATTCCCTGCGCTTGTAATTGCTTCAGTGTCTTCCATCATGTTGCTGTTCTTGCAGTTTCTCTGCTCAGAAGAGATGAGAACATCAACCATCGTGTTTCTGTGCTCACATTTTCCATAGATAACTGTGAAACACCTAGTCAGCACTGTTTCATTGAATGTTAAAATTGAGCTCTCTAAAACTTTTGTATTTCTTCCTCTGGTAACTGTGAGTATCCCAGAATATTTCAGAACTTTACTCTTCCTAGTTGTAACTTCTGAAAGAATGTGTAATAAAGAGAGGGAGTCTCTGTTCCTTTACCTATTTTGGCCTGAGAGTTGGAGATTAGATTATAAACCAATGAAAGTAACTGGAGGAGTGGGAAGACAGCCTGGTAGACTGGCGAAGGTACCATGATGGGAACCCAGGGAGGGAGCGCTGAAGGCTTCTTAGCCCCATAGCAGATATACCCTGTGTGCATGCTTTCCACCACAAGACAGCCACCACCACAGATCTCTGAGATGCCATTGTTGCAACTCCATGAGTGTTTCCCTTGGAAGGTTTAAGTCTAGCTGAGATCCTGAACTTGTGTTGGACTCTCCAGAATGTGAATGCTGAGATAGAGGAGACCCCTAGGAGGTTTGAGAGGAAGAAGTTAATACTACCTCTCCAGGAACAAGAGGAAAGTATGATGAGTAGTGGAGTGTACACATGAAGAGTGAAAATGGGAGCATGGGGTGCTGGAAAAGGAGGAGATCTTGAATCACTTCAGAGAAAGGAAAGATCAGATAAAGAGGAAGGTGGCAGCTGGAACAACTACATCTGAGAATAGTCATTTGATTCCAGGCTGTATAGAATTTCCTGCCAAGGTTCCAAAAGAACTTAGGTATTTGGTGGGACAATACATTTTGGAGTGGATTTTCAAGTTTTGAGATTGTGCAGTCTAGGGCTTTGAATGATGGGTCTAAGACAGCTGCCCTTGCGAGTTGCTTACCCATGGGAAGCACTCTAGTCATTAGACGAATGCCTGTCTCTCATCAAAACGATTTATATGCTAAGAAAGTGGCTCTACTCAGAATATTTGGGCTGAAGCTAGCTCAGTACTGACAAAGGTTTAAGGATGATAAGAGAGCAGATGGTGGACAATTTGAGACTTCAATTCATGAGTGTTACAAGATTAGAGCGACTGGCTAAGAGGTATAGAGGGCAAGGCTTTTATCCCCTTAACCATTTTACAATGAGAGAGAGACTCCTGGAGGAGTGCTCTCCCCACTTAGGCAAAACCGGACTGGTCTTTCGAAAAAGGATCCAGAGAAACCTAATGTTGACTAATAAGTGGTTAGCCAACAGGGATAATAAAGGCTGGATCAGCATAGCTCGAAGCCAAAGGGGGAGAGGAACTCTTCGCAGATTGGTCCCAAGCTGTAGGGGCAGTTCCCAAGGTTTCAAAGGGAGAGAAAAGCAGGAGGGACAGGAAAGTTCTTTCAAGCCCAAGGTGGTTACTTGTCTTAAGTGTCACAAATAGGGGAATTGCAAGTGAGGCTGTCAAATGAAAGACACTTTAGCAGCTTTACCTATCATAGTGTGTGGACTCTAGGGGAAGGGACCTGTGAGGACCCTGTTGAACTCTACCTAGTTTCTGTCTCCATTTGGAAAACGAACCAAATGCCTTAAAACATGTACACCCAAACAGATTTAGTCAGCGGATTAGAGCAGGCGGAGAAGGTACTGTGCATGACATCCACTGCTTCTCCTCCAGACGAAGAGGAGAGTGACATATCTGAAGCAGACAGATGTTAGAGACTGAGTCACTGTCAGTGCTGCAACAGTTGCTACTGGAAGACCTACCTGAGAGGAATTCCACAAGTTGTAAGTTTGACTGCGTTTGTGGGATTTAAAAAAGTTGCCCAAGTACTTGTCAGCAAAGGAGAGGTAGGAAGACATTTTGTTGGTTGTGAGGATGTCCTACGGTATCATTTGCAAGAAGATATTGAGTCCCCTATTGTATAGGAATAGCTCCTTGTCACCACCCCTAAAGCCAGGGTTTTTTTGTGTGCTGACTGATTCTGGTGGAGTGAATATACCACTACAACCGGAGATTAAAAAAGAAAAGTTTAAAATGACCTAGAGTTGTCCACGCTTGTTGATTTATTTAATGATACCCTGATAGGATTAAAAGAAAAAGCTGGAGGATGAATATTTGGGAAATAGTGACCCTATCATCCTAAATTGGTCGACATGTTTCGGCTGTCTCAAATGCCCGTAGGTTTAGCAGCCTTCTTCAGGACCCATGATCTCTGGACTGACAAACTAACTCTATAGAGGTGGTGTTCCTATTCTACTGTGGTCCACTATCAACTATATTGTTACTGTCTTAGTACTCAAAAATAAAAATTGTCCGAAGGGTGCTCCTGCATATAATATTTCAGAGATCAATGTTCGGACATATCCAAAGAACATAAAGGGTAAAAATGAAACAGACATTGTAATGAAATTGGGTACCTTCAATAGAACATCGACATACAGACCAAGGGCACACTACATTTAAATACATTACATTACCAGTTGACAGTAGTGTGGTGCTCCCTTGCCATGTGCGAATGAGATCCACAGGCTTTTCCTGAGATGAGGCACCCCTCATGAATTGACCTTTTGATGGATTTTGAATTTTTGGCAGAAAAGCTGATTCAGCAACCGGAGCTGTTCAGGGAAAGCTTGGCCACAGTGCACACTTTGGACCTTTCAACGCTTTCCGGACAGTTTCCTCATCAGTTTCAGCCATTCCAGAGGTTTAGGTATAGGCAAGGCCAGGATCTCCTGCCGCTGCTTCAGTCACCTTAGTCCTTTTGTGGTCTAGGATTATGACTGGCAATGTGCATGTCACCAAGACACCGACCATCCCAGTCCCCCTCCCATGCAGCATCAGCCTCCAAGCCATTTTGTTTTTACCTTAGCTGTGCACGACCCCCCTGTGGAAGGCAGGATCCGACATTCCCTTTCAAGGTGGCAAGCCATCATTTCCGACAGATAGGTCACCAGTGTCATCCAGTGGGGCTATGCCCTTCATTTCTTTTCATGGCACTAAAGCTTCCACTCACGTCAGTGAAGCATTCTAAGGAGCACCTATCCATCTTGTTGGAAGAGGTGCAAGTACCACTAGCCAGAGGTGCCAGTGAGGTGTTTTTGGCCTCGGAAATAGGGACAGGTTATTACTCCTGCTATTTCCTCATGCGGAGAGGTGGAGGTCAGAGGACTCCAGTCTCATACTGAAACCAGGCTCTGCATCAGTCTGTTGGAGTTAAAGGCCGCTTTCTTCTGTTTAAGGTTTTCCTGCCATCCATCAAGGGGAGGCTGGTACAGGTTGTCACTGACAACTCTCCACCCATGTGGTATTGCAACAAGCAGGTCAGAGTGGGGTCCTGTGCCAAGAAACTCCTGTACCTTAGGAGTTGGCTGAGGTATCGGTACATCTCCCTGATTGTGAGCCTCCTGATGGGATCTTTATATGCCAGGGTAGACAAGGTCAGCCTGTGGCACCTGAGAGAACACATCACAAATGGAGAGCACATCCCGAGGTTGGCCAGGGCATCTTCCAATAGTAGAGAGTACCGTGGATGGATGTTTTTTCCAGCGTGTAGAATGCGTATTGTAAAAACCTTTACTTTGGAGTTCCCACAAAAGCTGACTCTGGGAGATATGGTCTGGCTAGAGTGTAGCTCAGAACTGTAAGATTTTCTGCTGCTGCTTCCCCCAAATTCAGAAGAAAATCAGAATGACCAGTCCAAAGTCATTCTAGTGGCTCTGGATAGGGCCAGGAGAATGTGGTCACCTGGATCTTCTGGACATGGCCATCTGTCCGCCGATCAGGTTACCGTTTAAGGAGGATGTTCTATTGCAGCAGTAGAGTGCTGCGCTTGAACCTCACATTTGGAGATTGTGTGGTGATAATTGGCTGTGATCAATCTTCCACATGATGCTGTGGAGTTATCCTTGTTGTCAGATGTTCCTTTACTATGTTGATGTTCATCGGGTGCTAAATTTGTGCCCGCCTATGAAGTCAGCATCAAAGACTGCTTACAAGCCAAACTGTTGAAGGCCTTCTTTCTTGTTTTGTCTTTGGCCCAGTAAGGTCTTGCAGTGGGCAGTATTAAAGGTTATTTTTGTCCCTTTTCGTCCTTTTTCAGTTGCAGGTTGCAATTTGCAGTTGTGGCTCTGTGTTTTGTAAAGATGATGTTCCTCAAGGAGGGCACAAGTCAGTCCTCTTTATCTTCAAAAGTGTATATATTACTTCAGGTGGACTCTCACATAGGCTAATCTGCAAATCGGTCTAGCACATGAGCAGTACAGTCTCCCATTAACCTTCCTGTGTTATGCTATGATCGGTGATGTTATTCCTATGCATTCAGGTTAGGGGTAAGGGACTGTGTAAAGCTCTTAAATAGTAGTTTGCGCTTGGTTTTCCTCAGTAATTGTCTGCTGACTATTTTAGCTGTGAATATAATTGACAGACGTGCTGAGCTTCAGTATTCTGCATATGAGAATATTTGGTTTGGTGCAATAGAATGGTCGTTCTGAATGATACATTGACGGCCTTGAAAAATGTATTATTTTGCTTTTCTCTACGAATATAGTAAAGATAGTTCATCAGTTTTATTTACTCTCATGTTTAGCATTGCCAATGTTTTGCTTTGATTGATGTATAACTGAGAATTATATGTGTTAGAAAAATCTAGTTGCAGATTCCTTACCTTAGAATTTCCCCAGGCGTATGTCGAGGCCTAAGTAGTCGTCTCCAACCTATGATGGACCTCCTGCATTCACTGGGGTTCACTATAAACGTGCCAGTCGCACCTGACTCCCTTTGAGATGTTTCCTTTCATCAGAGCTGTTCTGGACACACTGCAGTTTCAGGCTTATCCTCCCGAACGGCGATTCAGCTCTAATACCGATGTTTCAGCCTCTATCTTGGATTTTGGTGAGAATGACTCCGAGGCTGCCGGGCCTCATGGCCTCCTGCATCCTGCTGGTGACACATGCCAGGTGGCACATGTGGGTTCTGCAGTGGTACCTGAAGTTCCAGTGGGCGCTGCATCAGGAAAATCTCCCTGACATGGTCTAGATCTCAGAGGGAACCGCCCGAGATGTGCAGTGATGGCTAACGAACTGTGATTCAGTCAGAGGCAGATCCCCTCTCCCAACCAGATTTGAAAGTAGTGACAAATGCGTCACTCCTGGGATGGTGCGGCCGCCTGGGAGAGGTTTAGATCGGCGTCTGGTCCCCGGTGGATTCCGGACTCCACATCAACCTGTTGGCGTTCCGGGCGATCAGTCTAGCATTGAAAGCATTCCTTCCCTCTCTCAAAGGGAAGGTAGTGCAGGTGTTCACGGACAACACCATCAGCAAGTGTTTCCGCAATAAGCAAGGCGAGGTGAGTTTGTTTGTGGACCTTTGTCCAGAGGCTCTAAGCCTCGGACATGGCTGGAACAACAGGTCATTCCCTGCTGGTTCAACATCTGGGAGGGCTCTGTGAATGTCAGAGCGGGCAAACTCAGCTGACAATTCTTAGTGGACCACAAATGGCATCTCCATCCGGAGGTGGCGTAATGTCTCTTTCGGCAGTGGGGAGAGCCTTGGTTAGATCTGTTTGTCTCTGCAGAAACTCTCAATGTCAGCAGTATTTCATGTTGGAGTTTCCAAGGTGGCAGTCGCTGGGCGATGCTTTTCGGCTCGAGTGGAACTCAGGACTACTGTACGCCTTTCTGCCCACAGTTCTTAAGATCAAGAACAACCAGGCCCAGGTAATCCTTGTGGCTGCGGACTGGGCAAGAAGAGTCTGGTAGCCCAAGCTACTAAACATGGCCATCAATCTTCTGATCATCCTGCCCCTTTGGGAGGATCATCTATCGCACCAGCAGGGGCCGGGTTCTCCACCGGAACCTGTCAAGTCTCCGTCTTGTTGCGTGGAGATTGAGTGGCTGCAGTTCACAGCTTTTAACCTTCTGCCCAAAGATTATAATGTAATCTTGGCAGCCAGGCATCCCTCCACCAAAATGGTATACGGCTGTCATTGGAAAAATTTGTGGCATGGTGCACACGTCTGTTGATCCCATTTGTGCCCCTCTTTCTGAGTTATCCTTTTTCTGGCCCAGCACAACTCTGCTATGGACACTCTCAAAGGTTATCTGTCTGTCACTTCTGCTTTTTTGTAGTTGTCTGGTCAACCTTCCTTGTTCAAGTCTGCAATTGTAAATTGGTTTGTTAAAGGCCTTACTCATATGTTTCCTCCATATCCATTCATTATGCCCAAATGAGATTTGAATTTAGTTTTGACATTTTTAATGTGCGTTCTTTTTCGGGCATCTCCACACTTGTCCCCTCAGGCTTCTCACTTTGAA
Organism: Pleurodeles waltl; assembly: GCF_031143425.1. Taxonomy (NCBI): domain Eukaryota; kingdom Metazoa; phylum Chordata; class Amphibia; order Caudata; family Salamandridae; genus Pleurodeles; species Pleurodeles waltl. The sequence goes on from NC_090445.1 coordinate 1,608,763,438, forward strand.
AACAGCCTTCCTTATGGCCATTACATCTGCCCCCCAGGGTGAGTGAACTGCAGGCATTGTCTTCTAAGCCACCCTACCTTACAATCTAACCTGACAAAGTGGTGCTTTGCACTAGGGCTTCCTTTCTGCCAAAAGTGGTTACTCCCTTCCATGTAGGCCAATCCATCACCTTGCCTACTTTTTCCACACACCCTCATCCTTCTAAGGAAAAGGAGAGAATTGACTGCCTGAACCCAGAAAGAGCACTGGCGTTCTCCCTTGATCGTACCCAAAAGTTCCAGGTGGGTGATCAACTTTTTGTTAGTTATGTTGGTGTGAAGAAAGGTTGTGCAGTGCAGAAGAAAACCATCTCCCGATGGGTTGTACTCTGCATTAAAATAAACTACGCACTGGCTAAGAAGTAAACCCCTGATGACTTGCATGCTTATTCTACCAGAGTTAAAGCTGCGACCACTGCGTTAGCAAACAGAGTTCTAGTCCTTGACACCTGTCAGGCCGCAATGTGGGCATCTCTGCACACATTTATCAAATACTGCTGCCTGGACAGTCAGGCCCATAGGGATGGGCAGTGCAGAAGAAAACCATCTCAGATGGGTTGTGCTCTTCATTAAGATGTGCTAAGCACTGGCTAAGAAGCAACCCTCTGAGAGCTTGCTTGCTCATTCTACCAGAGCTACAGCTGCGTCCACTACATTAGCACGCAGTGTTTCAGTCCTTTACATCTGTAAAGTGGCGACATGGGCTTTTCTGCACACGTTTACCATATACTGCTGCTTGGACAGTCTGGTCCATAAGGACGGGCACTTTGCCCATTTGGTCCTGTAGGACTTTCTAGAATGAAATTAGTTCGCAGATCCACCTCCGGGGATGGTATTGCTGGGGTACCTATTCTAAAGTAAGGAATCTGCAGCTAGATGTCTCTATCAGATGGACCAGTTACTTACCTTCAGTAATGCCTTATCTGGTAGAGGCAGTATCTGTTTTCAGGTTCTTTACCGACCCACACATCCCCCCTGCTCTTGATGCACCAGTGGTCAGTGTTCTTCATGGCTCTGCACTTCTGGCGTGAAAAGAAACTGACATCAGTGCACTGGGGTGGCGCCTATATAGGACCCGCAAAGTAATATCCGGCGTGCACAACACTGACGACGGACGCAGAGCTGATCAACACCACCTAACAGCATGCTGGGTACTGCTCAGGTAAAATCTCCAGATCCACACTGATGCCTAGGGAAATTCTAAGGTAAGGAATCTGCAACTAGATATTGCCTCTACCAGATAAGGCATTACCAAAGGTAAGTAACTTGTCCTATATTGTGTCTTTGAAGAGCGATTTGTGTACTAAAACAAATATTGTTTCTGGATACTGCTTATCTGTAGGATGGAGAAGTGTACTGCATTGATGCTCGTTTCTACGGAAATGTGAGCCGTTTTATTAACCACCTCTGCGAGCCAAACCTTATCCCTGTGCGAGTCTATGTTTCTCATCAGGACCTGCGTTTCCCACGAATCGCATTCTTCAGCACAAGGCATATTGCAGCTGGAGAGCAGATTGGGTAAGAAACAATTCTTCTGAGTTTTGCATGAATTCTTGAGCCATGGAATCGTGGGTTTTTGTTTGACGTCAGCTTGAATCTTGTAAATTAATCCGATCTATGGTTGTTGGCAGTGTAGTCTGGCATGGTATTAGTGTTTCTTGTTGCATTTCAGATTATTCCTAGCCTTTGACAGAGCTGGTATTGTGACTCCTAGGCATCTCATTAATAGTCAGTGCTTCTTTGTTCTGAATATTAAGGGTTTTTCCCCATTAAAGACACTCTAGGCACAGTGGCAAAGGCAATTTTGCTGTTGGTACTTTATGGATCATAGCCAGCACCCACACTCCATATCACTAGGTATATCCTCTTCATTTTAGTTTGTGGTCATCTAAACTTTCAGATCCCAGAACACCTTAGACTTCTATGTATTGCGTTTAACCCTGAAACTTATTTTTCCTGAAAGGGTTTCAGTATAGTCTTTTTAAAGCTTAGCATCACAGCATTTTAAGACCCTCACAGTAACATTTTCAAATGCTTTTGCTTGTGAGGCTTAGTATGAGTCATTTATTTCTCAGGATTTCCTGTGTTGCTAAATTGGGCATGTTAATGCTTTTGAAAATAGAATGCTCCACGTCGACCATACCCCGGTGTACTTGTGCTTATTATATGAGCTATTTTAATGGTCATACCTCAGTTACTAGCCACTGAAAGCCAGCTCAAAAATCAAAGTATGCTAAAGGTTTCCCACAAGAAGCAGTCATGCTTCCACATAATCTACATAAAATAAAAGGAGTTGGAACCTTACATAGAAGCGAGGTTTGGCCACAATTGAAGAACATTAAGACAAGCAAAAACACAGCATCTATAGATACAGCCAACCGACATACTGGTTTGTGCTGTCCCAACACCATATATTAGTAGATGTTAAGATTAAATTAAACAAAACACAACGGTGTAATGAACTGAACTGGACTGGACTCAGTACATTTTATAAGATCATTTAATCGTATTATCTACTTCTATATTGGTGCTGGGATAGCACAAACTGGTATGTTGGTTGGCTATATCTATTGATGCTATGTTCGTCATGATTTGTTATTAATTATTAAAGTGGTGTATTATTAACCATTGACTTTGATTTAAGTGTTTTGGAATGAGATAGGAATAATTACTGTGATCATGAAACTAAATGTCTTGATATAACTACCTAAAGTGTTTTGTGTAAGGGGTCCAGGCGAGTGTTTTCCTTCTGTTGATGTTCAGCATAATCTACAGCATGCCAACAACCACTCTGGTTCAAAAGGCCCATAACTTTAGGAGATTTGCAGGATACAAAACAGAAAAGAGTCTGTCCTTTAGATAGATAACTAGATACCCATCCAATAGATTTGCCAGTCAAGAAACACCACCAGCCTAGCAAGCTGCATCTCCTCAGGTCGATTGCTTAATGCATATTTCTAGAGCCCAATGCAAGACAGTGTTAAGTGCAACTATTCATTGTGCCCTAGATGTAGTGGTTACTGCAGCCCACAAGTTTAAGATCTTTTGGTTTTTGGTTTTTGGTGGGGCTCAGGGTGGGGGTTCTCCAGGATTTCCTAAACCTGCTGGTAGGAAATTACCTTGGACAAATGGGTTTTAGACCGTGGTGCAGCACCCTTACTGCCTAGAACTTCTCACATGCCATCACAACATATCCCCATAGGCTCCTTTCATGAGGCAATGGTATTATTGCGCCTCCAGTGTTACCTTCCCATATTCAGGCTCCTAGCAGTGACCAGAAGAAGCAGCATACCACCCTCCTGGATACGCTAGGGGTGCTTATAGAGGAAATAGCAACAGAGAGGTTCCAGCAGCAAGGAGGCCACCACCACCAAGCATTGACTCTACGCACCACCCCTTTTCCTCACTTGCACTTACACCCAATTGGTAGGAAACTACCCTGGACAAATGGGTTTTAACCATGGTGCAACACTGTTACTGCCTAAAGCTTCTCACATACTATCCTAACATAACACCCAGTGTCTCCCACCTGAGCAAAGAACATCTACTCCTTTTAGAGAAGGAGGGGCAAGCCCTTCTACAAAAAGAGGCCATCAAACCTGTCCCTTTGCAACACCAAGAATAAAGGGGTCAACGTTCTCCACTTCATTTGTTTTTAACCTTCTTCATCTACAACATTCTGGGTTAACATACCTCTCCATTTGAATTATTTTAGCCGCCATAGCTCGTTATATGCACAATAGAGAACCCTCTTCCCTTTTCTGTATAAGCCATTAAAGCTTGGAAGACCTTAAGTCATCCCCCCAGGGTTGCCTCCCTGAGTGGGATCTCAGTGTAGTCCTTACTAGACTCATACTACCACCTGTTGAGTCCTCTCCAGTATCTCTCTCAGAAAGAAGCATTTATAGTCTCAATAACTTCACTGAGGCGCATTAGTGAATTGCAAGCATTCACACTAAAGGAACCTTACTTTCAAGTTCACAGTGAAAGGGCAATTCTAAGGACTAACCCTAAATTCTTGTCTAAGGTGATTTTCCTGTTACAACTTAACTGACCCATAGCACTCCCAGTTATTCTCAAACATCAAGAAACCGTGGCAGACAGGGCCACCCACACTTTAGATATCAAACAAGCTCTTATTAACTACATTGACAGAACAAAACCCTTTCTCAATGCGGGCCAGCTGTTTTGTATTTTTTAACAACCCCCCGAAAGGTCAGCCCACCCCAAAAGCTGGAATTGCTAGATGAGTAGTCAAGGGCATTCAAACTTGCTTCCAGAAAGCCAGATCCATTCTCCTTGTACCCGCATTACACATGTGCTTGGTCCATTTGCAGATGCTGATTGTGATTAATATCAACTTTACATACGACCTAAAAGCAATAAAGCATGTGTAAATGAGTCTGCGGGACCAGATTGTGTTCCAGAAGGCCTAAACAAGCACAGTTTGTGACACAGAAATCCTACAGCTCACTGGTTGATAGTCTATTATCAACATTTTTAAGGGCATAGAGCGGACCCTCTTAGTAAGATCAGTTGGCCTAATAGCCACATCTAGTTTTTTTGTTGTTGTTGAGGGTATTTAGTCGGGCTACACAATTGGGCACCAAGTAAAAGTTTATGTGATATATAACTGAGTTTTCACCAAGGTGGGAAAATTTGCAATAGCAAAAAGGAGTCTGGTCTTTATGGACCTGTTGACTGATTTTTAATCTTATCAACTTGTCCAGCCCTTACCAATTCTTAAGATTTAAGGGAGTTGACAGTAGGCTGGTCATCATTCTTCCAAGGATGATTACATGCCTCATGTTCATGATTGACCAGTAGCCATAGTGGAGATGTATTTGAACCCGTAGGTCTGAAAAAGGTTGCCAAGTGTGTGTCCATTCGGGTTGCTCTTCATATGGACTAGGGTGGTACTTGAAGTTAGTTTAGTCTAATGCACAAAGGATTTTTGAAAAATGTTGTCCACTGTTACTTTATGAAGATTATGCAGTGCTTATATCCGAGAGCCCTTGGCCTGGAGTGATTTGTACTGAAGTATGTTTCTGTTATAGGTACTCTTGGCTTTTAGCTCCAATTTTTTAATGGGCACAATGTTATGACTATTGTTTAAATAACCCCATAGTCTAAGGCAATCAGAGTTTAAGGGAGCTTGCTGGGAAGGGTGAACAGCTTTACACACATAGGTTTGACCTTCGATGAAAAGCTAGCATGGGTATCACTCACTTAATCTAGAGGATCTAAGCAGTCTTAAGAGACCCGTGGGAACAAAAACCCAGACCTTCCAATTCTACTTAAGTATTGATTAATATCCATAAAGACAAATCCTTGTTCTTATTTCAACATAGATGGGAAACAGAGCTCCTGAAGAAGTCTGATTTAACACATGATAACAGATTAATGTATTAACTTGTTCCACCATTGTGCCAAAACAGATATTTTTTTCCTTCCATCATGGCTATTTGACCCCATCAAGATCACTAAACTGGGTCTTATTGATCCAAAACTCTTCCGGAAATGCAAGGAGGAACTAAGGGACAGATAATCAAAGCTATTTAGAAGTTGCAAACGGTCCGATGTGCAGAATCAGGCCGTTTGCGACTACTAAAAAAAACTGCCTGGCATGTTTCAAATGCCAAATTGTGATTCGGTATTAGGAAGAGACGTGTTTAGGGCATCCCTTCCTAAAACCGAATTGCAGTGGTGTGATTGAATGTTTTGCGACTGAAATGCTGTCACTAAACATTTGCAGGTTACACCAACTTCAAGTTGGTGGTGACCCATTCGCAAATGGGAAGGGGTCCCCTTTGAGAATGTCTGTAAAAGCACAGACCACTTCCTACTCTTAAATAATGGGAGGAAAACATTTCATTTTCATTTTTTGAACCGCATCCTGTTTTTCCTTTACGGAAAATAGATTGCATAAATAAATTAAAAAAATGGCCTTCTTTGAAAGCAAATGCAGACATGGTGGTCACCAGCAGGCCACCATCCCTGTGATGTTCTGCCATTCCTAGTGGGTCGCAAAGCGAGACCTACTTAATGAATGTTAATAAGTAGGTCTGTTTGCGACCCACTGGTAATCACAAATGTAATTCAGTGGAGTTTTGAACATTTGGAATTGTGATATCCTAATTACAATTTGCATTGAATCGCAATTAGGAAATTGCAGTTGCAAACGTACGATCATTTGGACCAAAGTGACTTAACGCATATTTGCATTAGCTGTAAACTTATTCTGGTGTTTTGGAACAAACGTTTCTCTACCTTAAATAAGTCTATATTAAACCTAGACTTTGTGATTGTCATATTGGGGTCAATAGCATCTCTCAGTTTCCTCCAGCTACTGATGTAATATAGGAGACTCCAGGATCAACTGCTACCATTCGCAGCAAAGCTCTTCTTGATAGAGTGGGGAACCTCTAGCCAAATATCTATATGCACCTGATGGACTTGGTTTACCTACTTTCGGGGTGAACACAACTCATAATTTGACTTGCATTTCTACAAAATATGGAATCCCTCACCAGATGTTTACAGAAACTAAGCCCTCTCCCCCCAAATCTGCGCTGCACTCACTCAACAGTACAACACATGTAACCTTCTAGTTCTTACCTCTGATCCTCTGTCTTTCACTCTATCTCTTGTCTCCTATCTCGTGTCCTCAACTGTATCAGTGCAGTGACTTACCTTGTGTAGGAAAGTATCCTCTTTCTTGGCATGGTTACCCCTATTTTCTGCCTGTTATCTGTGTGTTTGAGTGTTTCCTGGTTAGCAGGACCCCAGTGATTATGCTCTTTCCCATCTAACTTGGTAACTTAGTTACTTACACCCCACATTTGGCATACTGGTTCCCCCATGTAAGTCCCTAGTATATATGGTACCATTGGGGTCCCAGGGGATCCCCAGGGGCTGCAGCATGTATTATGCCACCCATGAGGAGCCCTTGTAAAGTGTATCTGCAGGCCTGCCATTGCAGCCTGCGTGAAAGGGTGCATGCACCCTTTTAACTGCAGCTCACTGCACCAGGTCACCGTAACTCACCCCTATGGCAGGTCCTTCTAGCCCAGAGGGCAGGGTGCAAGTACCTGTGTGTGAGGGCACCCCTTCACTAGAAGAGGTGCACCCACAAACTCCAGTTCCATTTTCCTGGTCTTCGTGAGTGCGGGTACACCATTTTCTGCGTGTACTGGACATAGGTCACTACCTATGTCCAGCTACATAATGGTAACTCCGAACCTAGGCATGTTTGGTCTCAAACATGTCAGAATTGTACTCCAATACTGTTTCCAGTGTTGGAAGTATGATTCCATGCACTCTGGGGGCTCCTTAGAGGTCCCCCAGCATTGCTCCAACCAGCTTTCTAGGGTTTTCCGGGCAGCCCAAGCTGCTGCCACTCTTCAGACAGGTTTCTGCCCTCCTGCTGCTTGAACAGCTCAAGCCCAGGAAGGCAGAACAAAGGATTTCCTTTGGGAGAGTGGGGTAACGCCCTCTCCCTTTGGAAATAGGTGTTACGGGGATTGCGAGGGGTAGCCTCCCCAAGCCACTGGTATGCTTTGAAGGGCACATTTGGTGCCTTCTGTGTATAAACCAGTCTACACTGGTTCAGGGACTGGCTGTCCCTGCTCTGGCACTAAACTGGACAGTGGGAAGGGGGTGGCCCCTCCCCTGTCCATCACCACCACAGGGATGGTGGTCAGAGCTTCTCCAGAGGGTCCCTGGGTTCTGCCATCTTGAATCCAATGTTGACAGGGACCTCTGGGGAGCATCTGTGTGGCCAGGTCAGGCAGGTGACGTCAGAGCCCCCTCCTGATAGGTGGCCACCTGGCTAGGTAACCAGTCTCCCTTTCCCAGCTATTTAGGGTCTCTCTCTCTTGAGTGGGTCCTCAGATTCAGCTTTCAAGATTCCAGCAGGACTCCTCTGCAATCTCTACTTCGACTTCTAGTCACTGGAACTGCTACTGGACCCTCCAGGAACCGACAATCTGCATTCACGATGAAGACTGCTTGCAGCAGTGTTTCCACGGTTCCTTCCAGCTTCTGCAACATTTTCTCGGCTGTGCATCCTCTGAGGGCGGCAAGTCTTCAGTCTGCATGAAAAGAAAGAAGCAATCTCCCTTGGAGTGAAGGAGTCACTCCCCCGCATCCGCAGGCACCAACTGCAACGACAACCGGTTGCGTGGATCTCCTCTCATCCTGAGCTGCATGGATCCTACATCACAGGTGATGGTCCAGAGTAGTCCTCTTGGTCCGCTCTGCCAACTTTGTTGGAGGTAAGCCCTTGCCTTCCCATGCTGGACAGTACCCATGTGCATCGCATCTCTTGCAACTGCCAAGGCTTGTTTGCATCTCCTCCAAGGGATCTTCAGGCTCTGTGTAGCCCCAGCACTCCTTCCTGCAACACACAGCCCTCTGCATGCATCTCCTGCGGCATGGGACCCTTCTCCAGTAGTGCTGCGTGAGCTCCTGGTTCCTCATCCAGTGGGTCTCCTGTGGGGGGCTGCCTCTTCTTCTTTGGACTCTGGCTTGCTGAGGTTCCCCCTTGGACTCTCCACTTTTGCTTCACTGTGACTTCTGCCTTCGCCAATGCTTTTTGGTTGCATTTCCACGCCACTGACTGACTGCAGTCATCCCTCCAGCATGGGATGTCTACTGCATCCTTCAGGAACTCTTCACCTGCTCCAGGGCTGCATTCCTGATCATCTTCGTCCTACAGTCGACCAGCTCCTGCATCCACAGCTGGGTGAGTAGTAGCTCCTTCTCATCATGGAGTCTTCTGTGACTTCTGGACTTGGTCCCCTTCTTCCACAGGTCTTAGTCTTTAAGAATCCACTGCTGGTTTCTTGCAGTCTTGTCTGGGTGTTGCATTTTCTCCAATTTCTTCCTTTTGGGTGTTTTGGGGAAAATGAACGAGTTACTTACCTTCGGTAACGACTTTTCTGGTGGATACATTAGCTACCTGTGGATTCCTCACCTCATGAATACTCCCATGGCGCCAGCATTCGACGGAAATCTTCTTACTAGTCTCTGCACGTCGACGAGGACGTCACTCTAGCCCACGCGACGCCGTCTGACGTCATACAGGCAATAAGAGGTCCTCGACGACGTGCGGACGTCAGTACCAATCATTTTTTACGTGCATGAGAACAACCAGGCAATGCAATGAAAGAGCAAGGCAACATCCCATTATATTGCAAAAACACACAACATTGTATGAATAACTGTAAATCTTTTTATATAAATATATATATAAAACTTTCTCTTTTAAAATATATACACACACCAAGTATATATACAAAGATATATACATATATATAAATATATATTATATACACATCTATTGCACCCTCAAAGACCAAGAGGAGCGCACTCAAGGATTACTTGGCAAGACCAGAAAGGCAACGGGGAGGCGGGTGGGACCGTGAGGAATCCACAGGTAGCTAATGTATCCACCAGAAAAGTCGTTACCGAAGGTAAGTAACTCGTTCTTCTGATGGATACAACTACCTGTGGATTCCTCACCTCATGAATAGAGTCCCAAAGCAGTACCACGCCCGGCGGTGGGTGCCTAAATGGTCAAACCAAGAAATCCTGCAGCACTGACCGTGCAAAATGGCCGTCCCTTCTAACCTCAGAATCCAAACAGTAATGTTTTGCAAAAGTGTGAAGGGACGACCAAGTTGCGGCCTTGCAGATGTCGACCACAGGAACACCCCTGGCCAAGGCCGAAGTGGCCGACTTAGCTCTGGTGGAATGAGCTCTAATGCCCTCAGGAGGATCCTTCTTTGCCAAAGAGTAACATATTTTAATGCAAAGAACAACCCACCTGGATAGTGTTCTCTTGTGGACTGCCTTTCCTCTCCTCTTGCCCACGTATCCAATAAACAGCTGATCCTCCAGCCTGAAATCCTTTGTTCTATCAATAAAGAAGCTCAACGCTCTCTTTGGATCCAGACGGTGCAGTCTTTCTTCCTCTTTGGAAGGATGAGGCGGAGGATAGAACGTGGACAAAGTAATTGCCTGAGCCAAATGGAAGGGTGAAACAACCTTCGGGAGGAAAGCAGCCTTGGTCCTCAACACCACCTTATCCCCATAAAAAGTTGTATAAGGGGGCTTTACTGATAAGGCCTGCAACTCACTCACTCTCCTTGCTGATGTTATAGCTATCAGGAAGACTGTTTTTAAAACCAAATACCTCAAGGGGCAAGAATGCATAGGTTCAAAAGGGGACCCCATAAGGAAAGTCAGGACCAAGGACAAATCCCATTGCGGCATAACGAATGGCTTTGGAGGATATTGATTTAGAAGACCTTTCAAGAATCTGATAACAATAGGGGATTTAAATAAAGATGGTTGGTCTGGAAGACATATGAAGGCTGACAATGCCGATAAATAACCCTTAATGGTAGCCACTGCACAACCTTTCTGCGCCAGAGATAGAGCAAAAGACAAAACATCCGATAGATGAGCATGCAAAGGATCAATCTGCCTCTCTCCACACCACGCAACAAATTTAGACCACCTATTAGCGTAGATAGATTTAGTGGAGTGTCGCCTGGCCGCTAATATAACATCCACTACCTCAGGCGGGAGAGAGAAGGAACTCAGGTTGCCCCGTTCAATCTCCAGGCATGTAGGTGCAGACTCTGGAGGTTGGGGTGTAGAACCTGCCCCTGCGACTGCGAGAGGAGGTCTGCCCTGAAAGGGAGACGGAGCGGCGGGCACATTGAGAGTTGGAGAAGGTCGGAGTACCACACCCTCCTTGGCCAATCCAGAGCTATTAAGATTACTAGAGCCCGGTCTTGGCGAATCTTCCTCAATACTCGAGGAATCAAGGGTATGGGAGGAAACGCGTAAAGCAACTGGCCGCACCAGGTTATTTGAAACGCGTCCCCCAACGCTCCCTGCATCGGATACTGAAGGCTGCAGAACAACGGACAATGCGCGTTCTCTCGAGTGGCGAACAGATCTACCCGAGGAAACCCCCACCTCTGGAAGATTAAACGGACTTGATCTGGATGGAGACGCCACTCGTGGTCTGCCGAGAAGTGGCGACTGAGACTGTCCGCACGCACGTTCAAAACTCCGGCCAGATGGTTTGCTATCAAGCAAATCCGATGGTCCTTTGCCCAGGACCATAGTCGAAGAGCTTCTCTGCAGAGAAGGTACGACCCCACTCCTCCCTGCTTGTTTATGTACCACATCGTGGTAGTATTGTCCGTTAGGACCTGTACCGACTGACCACGAAGGGAAGGGAGGAAGGCCTTGAGAGCCAGACGTACAGCCCGTAACTCTAACAGACTGATGTGAAACATCTGTTCCTCTGGAGACCAAAGGCCTTTGATCTCCAGATCCCCCAGATGAGCTCCCCACCCTAGAGTGGAAGCATCCGTTATGACTGTGGTCACTGGTGGCGACTGCTGGAACGGCTTTCCTTGTGAAAGATTGTTGCTTGCAATCCACCACTTCAAATCCACAGCAGCATCTCTGGAGATCTTGACTGTACCCTCTAGATCCCCTCTGTGTTGAGACCACTGCCTTCGGAGGCACCACTGAAAAGCCCTCATGTGCCAGCGAGCATGCGTGACCAACAGAATGCAGGAGGCAAAAAGACCGAGCAGACGAAGGACCTTGAGGACTGGAACTACCGCTCCATTTCGAAACATTGGAACCAAATCCTGAATATCTTGAATCCGCTGAGGCGGAGGAAAGGCCCGACCCAATGTTGTATCCAGTACTGCCCCTATGAACAGGAGGCGCTGAGAGGGCTCTAGGTGAGATTTGGGCTCGTTCACCGAAAAACCCAGGTCGAACAACAACTGGGTTGTTGACTGCAGATGATGCGACACAAGCTCCGGGGACTTGGCTTTGATCAACCAGTCGTCCAAGTAAGGGAATACTGCTATCCCCTTCCTTCTGAGTTCTGCCGCAACCACCGACATCACCTTCGTGAAGACTCGAGGTGCTGAAGTAAGACCAAACGGAAGGACCGCAAACTGATAGTGTTGCGATCCCACCACAAACCGGAGATACTTCCTGTGTGACTTGAGTATCAGGATATGAAAGTAAGCATCCTGCAAGTCGACAGACACCATCCAGTCTTCCATGTTCAACGCCAAAAGCACCTGTACTAGGGTCAGCATCTTGAACTTTTCCTGCTTGAGGAACCAATTCAAGATCCTCAGGTCCAGAATTGGTCTCAAACGACCATCCTTCTTGGGAATCAGGAAATACCTTGAGTAAACTCCTCGACCCCTTTCCTGCTCCGGGACCAACTCCACCGCGCCCTTTGAAAGGAGGACTTGCACCTCCTGTTCTAGCAACAGGAGGTGTTCTTCTGAACAATACGAAGGGCGGGGCGGGATGAGGGGCGGGAACTCCCGAAAGGGAAGGGTGTAGCCTTTTCCCACAACACTGAGAACCCAAGTGTCCGATGTAACAGTCTTCCATTTGGTGAGAAAATGCTGTAATCTTCCCCCTACAGGAGAGGAGTGAGTGGGAAATGGTGGAAGCCTAAGGCTGCTTCCCCTGCTGCACCCCGCCAGAGGATGAGGAAGAGGCAGAGTGCTGCTGAGAGGCTCCTCTGGTGCGGACCCTACCTCTCCCCCTGAAAGATCTATAGGGATGGGAAGAAGCAGGTTGCTGATATCTCCCCCGAAAGGAAGAGGAGGAAGAGCCACGCCCAAATCCACGAAACCTCCTGAAGAATCTGGAAGAGGCCGTGGAAGAAGGAGCTTGGAGCCCTAACGACTTAGCCGTGGCCCTGCTTTCTTTAAAACGTTCCAAGGCCGAATCAGCCTTAGCCCCAAACAGTTTGTCCCCATCAAACGGGAGATCCAACAATGTGGACTGTACATCTGCCGAAAAGCCCGAGTTACGGAGCCAGGCCTGTCTCCTTGCCACCACAGTTGTGCCCATTGCCCTGGCTACCGAGTCGGTGGTATCCAGTCCCGTCTGGATAATTTGGGTCGCAGCAGCCTGGGCATTTGAGACAAGATCCAAAAGACCCTGGGGAAGCTCTGTAAACGAAGAGGAAATGTCATCCATCAGAGCATGAATATACCTCCCCAGGATACAGGTTGCATTGGTGGCTTTTAACGCCAGACTGCAGGATGAAAAAATCTTCTTCGACTGCGCCTCTAGCTTCTTTGAATCTCTGTCCCCAGGCACCGTCGGAAAAGAACCAGGCGCTGACTTGGACGAACAGGAGGCCTGCACCACCAAGCTCTCCGGCGTAGGGTGCCTAGATAGGAAACCAGGGTCAGTTGGAGCCGTCCGATACCTCCTGGCCACGGCTCTGAGAACTGCTGGGGAAGATGCCGGCCTCTTCCACACCTCTAACACCGGATCCAGCAGAGCGTCATTAAATGGTAACAGAGGCTCCACCGCGGCTGAGGCCGGATGTAACACCTCTGTCAAGAGGTTTTGTTTTGCCTCCACCACCGGCAAAGGCAGGTCCAAAAAACTAGCTGCCTTCCGTACCACTGCATGAAAGGAAGCAGCCTCCTCAGTATATTCCCCCGGGGACGAAAGGTCCCACTCAGGGGAAGTGTCCAGCCCACTGGCCGACTCCAGTCCACGCAGCCCATCACCCGAGTCCTCTAGCTCTCCTTCCTCTAGGGCTCGTTGGTACTCCTGCTCTTCCAATACACGGAGAGCACGTCTCCTTGAATGAAGTCGTTGCTCAATACGTGGAGTCGACAATGCCTCCGCCGAAGTCGAAGATCGGCGCCGATCTTCAGAAGCCACCGACGCCACATCCGGCGCCACAGGTAACTTCGGCGCCGACGGAAGAGCAACTGCCGCAGATGGGCCCACCGGAGTCACAGGCCGAAATCCCGACGTCGACGGGATGGAAATCCCCGGGGACAATTCTTCTGAAGCCACCGGAGCGGCCACCGGCGCCGACAGTGGCGCCGAGCCCACGTTCCCAAACGGGAGAAAGGGCATAAAGGGTGCCGGCCGAAGAGGCGCAGGATCACCCAAAGAAAAGGACAAAGGCCCAGCCGGAGCACCTCCTGGAGCCATCTGTTGGAAGATGGCATACATCGCATTCAAGAATGCGGAACTATCTGCTCCAGGGGTGGGAAAAGCCGGATACTGGGGTGCCTGTCTCGGAGGCGACCCCGACGCCGGCCTCGGCGTCTGCGCCGGAGAAAACACTTGAGGCTCCAATACCTCAATCACCGACGCCTGTCCAGGTGAAGCTGGAGACGCCGGAGAGGGCAACGGCGTCGAAGGATGCGGCGTAACCGTGGGACTGACCTCCCATGTCCTTCGGCGCCGATCCGGAGACCTGGAACGAGTCTCCTTTGAATGACGCCGAGATTCTCTACGGCGCCGGGAGTCTCGATGACGCCGATGTCTTGGGGAAGAAGACTTCTTGTGATGTTTCCCCTTTGACTTGGCCATAAACAGCTTCGCCTCACGTTCCTTGAGGGCCTTCGGATTCATGTGCTGACATGAATCACAAGTTGAGACGTCGTGGTCGGAGCTCAAACACCAAAGGCAATCGGAATGAGGATCCGTCACCGACATCTTGCCTCCACACTCACGACAAGGCTTAAATCCAGACTTCCTCTGCGACATTATTTCCACAGCGAAAGACTACGCAGAAAGATATACACTGTAACCGCAAGAGTAACAGTTGCTCCCTCGAAGATAACCGTTTCGAATGCACGGAAAAAAGGGAACTGACGTCCGCACGTCGTCGAGGACCTCTTATTGCCTGTATGACGTCAGACGGCGTCACGTGGGCTAGAGTGACGTCCTCGTCGACGTGCAGAGACTAGTAAGAAGATTTCCGTCGAATGCTGGCGCCATGGGAGTATTCATGAGGTGAGGAATCCACAGGTAGTTGTATCCATCAGAACTAGTAATTTAATCCTTTCCTCCTGGTCCCTAGGGGGCACTGTGGTACTTACCGTTGGGGTTTCCTAGTGCCCCCAGCTCTCCTCTACACATTCCACTTGCCTAGGTGGGGGTCCGTGTTCGCATTCCATTTTTTTAGCATATGGTTTGGGCTCCCCTTAGGGTGACTATTGTCTATCACCATTTGCACTGTTTTCTAATACTTTTTATGCTTATTGCTGATTACTAGTGTAATCTAGGTTTCTTCTCTAGTACTTTTTGGTATTTGTCGCTAAAATAGAGTACCTTTATTTTTGTAACACTGAGTGTTTTCTTTCATGTGTATAAGTGCTGTGTTACTACAGTGGTATTTTGTGAGCTTTGCATATCTCCTAGATAAGTCTTGGCTGCTCATCCACAGCTACCTATCGAGAGCCTCGCTTCTAGACACTGCCTACACTTCACTAATAGGGTATACCTGGACCTAGTATAAGGTGTAAGTACCCGGGGTACCCCCCACACAGCAGGCCAGCTTCCTACACCATGTTTATAGGGTGGAGGGGCTATTATAGCTGTATGGTGTCAAGGTTCTAGTTTTCATGCAAATTCATTACTTCATGCTTTTTGAATACTGTATGCAGTCTTTGTGTCTCTTGTGCATGTTGTCTTCCTCTCACAAATGAGGACCTATTGTACTGCATTATACCAATTTCTGACTTTTTCACAACCTGATAGAAGTGCTAGAATGTTTCACTAAAAATATTAGACAGGAAAAGCAGGTTCTTTTGCTTTACCAACAATCTGGAAGAATAATTTACTTTTTTTCAGATGTATAGAGTTGCTACACACGTGCAGCGCTATGATACTATTAAATAGTAATCTGTTGCAAGTTAACGAAAATATATTCTGCCATGAACTTCCATTTTTGAAATTCAGTAAGAAGTCATAATGGCGTATTTCGAGAACAAGTTAAAGCATTTTCTTGTTATTCTTTGGATTTCAGTAATGTTCAGTCCACACACTAACTTTACCAGTCAGATCCTCAAGGATATAGGGCACTTTCTTTCATCTACCTGTCCTACAATCCCACTCACATTTCCTGTGCTTTGCTGTATGCAAGGACTATTTTCAGTTTACGATCCTGCCCTTTGGCCTCACCTCAGCCCGCTGTGTATTTACAAAGATGATGGTGGTTACGGCTGATTTTCGCAGGTCAGGAGTGCATATATTCCCTTACCTGAACAACTGGCTGTTAAAGGAGGTCTTGACAAAAGCAAGAAGGAGAACCCAAGTGTAGGATTAACATTTTATGGACTTCCCTAGTGTTTAGAAAGAAAAAGCTAATCAGAACTGGACCTTGTCTAGATGAAACAATCTTTCCATAGAAATGTGCAAAGCCTTGGCCAGAAATGAGGCTTTTGAGGACCTATGGCTCCTTCTAACAAAGCTAAAACCACTACGGGCAGATCTCTCATGTGGCTACATGGCTACCTTCACCAGGTATTACTGCCTTGAGCCTCATGTCACTTGGTGGTGTTGCTGGGGGCAGTTGAGGGGAGAAGGGAGGGGTGAGATGGGGTGTAGGCCAGGGGCAACTTTTTGCCTCATGAGTCCTGCAGGTTTTCTTGGTTCGAAGCCCACTTTTCAGACCCCTCCACCTTTTGGATAATTAATTTGAAGGAACAAGTTGCTTACCACTGGTAATGCTTTTTTTGGGGACGCTTAATTTAAGCATGATTCCTCACTACTAAAGTTCAATTTTTGATTCTGCACAACCTCAAGTTTCTCAATTTTTTTTCTGATGGTCCGCCTGTGAGGGTATAGAATTCTTAGTTAACTGATGTCAACGTGCAGGGGTGGCTCTCCTATTTACGGCTCAGCTCTTGCACGTCTGAAAGTGGGACAAGGCTGCTGGGATTCAGATGATGCCCTTCATCAGTACCCATGTGTAGTTGTTGGATACGTTTTCTGAATCAGTCTAGCTTATACTGGAATTCTAAAGATAACAAATCTGTGGGTAGCTAGATAATCCAACAGCAGGACCTAGCTTTAGCTAATGTAAATGAACTTATCCTCGAGACCAGATCCTTTTTCGTCCTTATCTTCGTTCATCAGAGAGGAAGTGTTTTTCTTAAGTCTGTCTTGTCTAGCTGAATTGAAAATCCTGTACATTTCCTCTTTTCCCTCTTGAAGGCAAACATCTGGTAGAGACTTCTAGCTACAGATTGCTTACCTTAGAATAATTTCCAAGTGTCAAACTGGATCCTGAAGATTTTTTAGCATTAGCTTGCGCCATGGTAGGTAGTGTTGTTCGTCTTCGCTTCAAAAGTGACATGCACAGTACATGTATAGGCACCAGCACTGATGTCACTTCTTTCCTTTCCACCCCAGATAGCGCTGTTCCTGTCTGAGCTACCCTCAGCCATTTTTGATTGACTTTTTTGTTATCGTTGTTGAGTTATTTTGAGAGATTTCTCTCCTGGTGTGAGAATAACATTCAAGAAACCGGTAGGTTTCAAGTCATGTGGTGCCAGTCGCAGATGTCTGTGACAGAACCCTTTTTAGTGTGTGTGTGGTGCTTGGAGCGTGACCATAGCTCCAAGAGCTGCAAGAACTGCTGCGTCAGGCATCGGGAAGCGCTGAAGGAGTGATCCCGACATTGGACAACCCCTTGACGCTCAAAATCGCAGTTGCGCCAAAGGTCCCTGGTTGGATCATGGAGCCACACCTGGTGATTGTCATCTCACTCCAAGTCATCAGGTAAGTCCTATAAACGTTAACAAATCCAGGAAGTCGAAGAGGTCTTTGACATCACTGCGCCCGTCGAAGTTGTCTGGAAAATCGCGGAAGCTTCAGCACTCCAGGCCTAGCGCTTAGGCAGAGCCTGAGTCGGGGTCTGACACTCTGGGAACTGGAGCAACCTCTGCTCTGCTCTGCTCAAAGAATTTTATGAAGCCATGCACCACATGTTTCGGTGGACCAGCCGCTCTAGAGTGCTTCGAGCCCATGGGCTCTGGAGGGGCCCCCACTGAATCCCCATTGGTGGTTCATCCTATGCGCCAGTTGGCCCCATGGATCTCTTGCTGGATTCAGAGCCATGGGCGAGATGGCTGCTCTTGTACCGGTGCCACCGGAGCCCCACATCGGTGCTATTCCCAATCTTATGCGCTACTCTGTCACAGAGCTGTAGGGAGCCACCTGACACTGGTCCCAGCACCGAGACAATAGTCTCCAAATCAGAGCCAGTGCCTTTTTCTCTTGATAGGCCTGGAGACGGAGTGGAATTGGAGGGGTCTGAGGACTCTTATGATTACCATCAGAGGTGCTTCAGCCAGTATTCGCCCTCCGAACCTTTCTGCCATTTAGTTAAGCCCTTATCGACATCCTGCTCGGGGTCTGGTCTACACCCTGCACAGGAACTCCTGTGCATTGAGCAATTGTTCGCCACCATCACCCCACTTCTGGAGACCCCAGTTTCCTTACCCGGCACCACGCTCCAGAGAGCTTGGTGGTCTACGCCTCCTCTTCTAGGGTCAACCCGGCACATTCCGTACCACTCCACCGAATAGGGAATCCAAAAGGCAGGATACCTTTGGAAAGAGAATCTTCTCTTCTGCCAGCCTTTCACTGTGGTCTGTGAACACCACATGCCTTTTGGGCCGATATTCCCCTGTGATCTGGGATTCAATTGCACAAGTGATGCCCATTGTCCCAGAGGAGTCCTGAACCAAACTCTCAAGTTATTGCTGATGGGAGAGAGACAGCGCATTTCACCTATGATATGTACTTGGCATAACTGACTCACTGGTACAGTGATTTTATCATTATGGCGCTGCAGTGCCACATCTGTCTAAGAATGACTGTGTTTTTTTAGGGGACGTCCAAGCCTCACTTAAGGACATGCCCTTTGATGGCTCTTGTCTTTTTGGAGAAAGGGCGGATTCAGCGCTGGAGTACTTTAAAAACAACAGAGCTACAGCCAGGCTCTTGAGCTTGTCTATGGCCCCTCTCACCCCCAGTCTGCCTTTGCCCCTCTTGTAGCAACAGGAGGGGTCTCCAACCGTGCCCATACCCGCCCTGCATTACAGCCAACAGGCTTCCCAGCCTTTTCGCGTCTGAGGATGTGAGTCCTGTAAATCATGTGGGACAGAATGCGTCAATCCTTCACCTTCATGCGTGGAGATGGAGCGGTTCCTCTCGAAATCTGTTATTCTGGCAGTCAGCCGTCCTTCCTCCAAGTCAGTATACACATACTGTTGGGGTAAGTTTGTGACATGATGTGATTTACACAACATCGATGCACTTTTTGCACCTCTACCCAAGGATCTTCTGTTTGCTGTCTCATTGGTCCGGCAGGGCTCTTGCTCTGGGCACAGCTTAAGATTACCTTTCAGCTATTTCAGCTTTTTGGCGGTTGCCAAATCATCCTGCTTTATTTAAGTCTCCTGTTGTGGCTAGGTTTCTTAAAGACATGCAGCACGTTTTCCCCCAAAGCCATTCATCATACCTGAATCTTGTTCTCACCTTCTTGATGTGTACCCTTTGAGTCTCTGCATAATTGCTATTTTAGGCTCTTGACCCAACAATACTGTCTTTTTAGTGCCCATAACATCCGGCAGGAGGGTCAGTAAATTGCAGGCGCTCTTGCTGACCCTCCCTACACCACCTTCTATCCACCCTGGACAAACTGGTCTTCTGGACAAGTGCCTCCTACTTTACAAAGTTATGACTCCCTTCCACGTAGGCCATGCCTCATCCCTACAAAGAAGAGGAGAGACTCCAGCGTCTGGATCCAAAAAGAATATTGTTATTCTACCTGGACCACTCAAAGGCGTTCCGGGTGGACAATCAACTCTTTGTTGGGTACTTAGGAACCAAGAAAGATAAACGTGCCATCCTAAGATGGATAGTGGTCTGTGTCAAGATCTGCTACGCACTGGCCAAGAAGCAACCCATTGAAGGATTGCACGCTCATTTCACCAGATTTAAGGCTGCGGCCACTGTATTAGCCCACAGTCTCTGTCCTGGATATCTGTCAGGCAGCAACATGGTCCTCCTTGCACACATTTATCAAACACTACCGTACGGACAGTCTGGTCTGTTGCATCAGGCACTTTGCCTTTTCAGTCCTACAGGACTTTTTTTTTTTATTTAAAATTGGTTTTGTAGACCCACCTCCGGGGAGGCATTACTTGGTATCTATTCTAAGATAAGCAATCTGTGGCTAGAAGTACCTTTCAGATGAACAAGTTATCTTCAGAAACCCCTTCCCCCTCAGGACTATCAGTGTATGTCCCATAAATATCTAACAGGATCGTCAGAGGGTCAACATGATACAAGATGCCTAAGTAACATACTGGATCTGTCCGCCACTGTAATGGAAGTGATGAGGGCTGATTGGTAGCATTCATAAGCGGATCTAGGATGAACTTTGAACAGTTAATTTGGAAGCCTGCCCAGCGGCTGCATTTGGTTAGCTCATCTATAATGGGGCAGAGATTATCTTTTGGATCCCACACCACCAGGAGAGCATCATCTGGCTACATAGAGTGTAAGGTGTAGCAATACGCCAAAGTAATCACACGCCAGGAATGCAATTCTCAAAGTATACAGTCAAGGGGCTCCTCAGTAAGTGCGAAAAGCAAGAGGGAGAGGGGACAGCCTTGTCTTGTGCCTTTACTGATCGAAAAATCTGCAGAAATCCCTCCATTGACCCGAACACGAGCCAGGGGGTCTGTATAGAGTAGTCTAATCCATCTAGTCACAACACCTCCCAGCCCCATTCTGGTCAGCACTGCCATTAAAAGACAATTCAAGAGTGTTGAATACCTTAGATGCCGCCATTTTCAGCCTAGGGTCTAGTTGATGTGTAATATTAAATGAAGAACGGAGGTTGTCAGTGGTGGAACACCTTGGAATAAAGCCAGATTGATCTTGTCATTCTAGGAGGTGCATGAGGTGTAATAATCTATTCACCAGCAGGTTAGCTAAGATTGTACTGTCCACATTTACACCAGATCCAGTCTGACACTTAAAGTAAGAACTCTGCGGCTAGATAAAGGGCCTGATGGCCGAGGGGCTTACTCCGTCCCAAACATGACTGATTTCCCATCCGCCGTATTACAATTCTTTATATTGCATGGAACTTGCGATACGCCGGACAGGATATCTATCACCTTGTGATGGAGTAACCTCTCCGCCAAACTCTAAATCAGGACCAGAGTCAATAACTGGTAAGCCGTTACCAGAGGTAAGTAACGTGTTCATCTGTGACCCATGCCACATGCCGTCTGATATAACATAACACCTTTCTAGAATGCCACAAATTACAAGTCAAACTTCTGCTATACTCACGTGTTCCAGGTCTGATATCTTAAGCTCAAAATGGATACTTGTTTATATTGAACATTTGCTGCATGGATTTTCTAGTTCATGTTCTCCGGTAACCACAAGATGTCTCAAAGAGGCCACTTGTATTTGCAGTCTCACGTGCTGTTAGTGTTGATTAATAACAAGCTTCTGTTTTTTGCTTTTGCAGGTTCGACTATGGTGAAAGATTTTGGGACATAAAAGGCAAACTTTTCTGCTGCCAGTGTGGCTCTTCGAAGTGCCGATATTCTAGTACAGCCCTGGAGAAACAACAAGCCATCACACCTCCCCCTGAGCCACAGGAGAATGGACTACCAGACACCAGCAGCACCGTGACTGTCAGTCCTTCTTGAGAGAGTTCACGCCCTCTTAGGAGCGGCTCTAACCCGTTAGTTCTCTGTACTGTGCGTTCCGTAAGGAAAGACCCTAGAAATCATGCTGTTGACAGGGGGATGTGTCGTCGACTCCGTTATTGGACAATTATGAAATGAAAAACTTTTTTCGTATGAAGAACTACCCTTATCGGTCGTCGCAACGGCTTCCCTAGCTCTTTGCAAATTTTTTATCCTGATTCCTCCCTCTTGACTGACAAAACGCTGTGCGGGGGAAAGGGAATGAAAAGGACTTCTGTCTTGGAAATGCACTGTCTCCAGCAGGTTGTCTGTTTGAGACCACCACGCTACCCTAGTGGCGCTATACTTGTCTTTTCTGGCATAATGGATCAATTGGTAAAAAAAAAAAAATGGATGTGTTAGATTAATTGCCTCTAACCTAGTGTGAAGCCTGCCAGAATTGTTTCAAGTTTCTTATATTTTATTAGGCCTTCCCCACCTACTGTCCAATTACATCTCGTTTGTGTTTCGCCAATGACGTTGGTACCCACTCACACTTGCTGTTTTACTCTAGTTTTTAAATAAGGCTTATCAGCGTTCCAATTTACCATTCTCTTGTCATGTTCAGCACCCGCCTACGGTTACACATTTGTTGGCTGCTTGTCTGCTGCACTCTTCAGTGAAATGTCAATTGAATTCTCCACTACTAATGTTACTTCCTCCTTTCCTCATCCCATGGTCACTGTAATTGATCTTTAATAGTACAGTGTATTTCTGATCAAAACGTCATAGGAGTAACACACAACATTTCTGTTTACCCTGCTTAAGTCCAAGACTCCCACTAGAATGCGATAGTTCAGTATATAAACAAATGCACAATAAATGGAACAGTCTGCATTACTAGCTGCTGAGTGAATGGTTGCCTCTCACAAAGGTATGCTTTCAGGTTTCATGTCTCCCAGCACATTGAGCAGTAGTGCAGACAGTATGCAGAGCCAGTTTCTCACTTTTTGTTGCATGTTCCACATTCCCAAGATTTTATACAATAGGATGTCTTGATCTTGTCCACTGCTGGCCTTCCACTATGGTGCAACAACTATTTCTTGGACTGACTAGGTAAAGCATTAGATAATTCTTTGGAGATTTGGTGTATGCTCGATTCTCCACAAACCCTCACCCGCCATAGGTGGCAGTTTAAACTCTGCCCCTTCCCCCACCCCCAGGTTCCAGGACATTTAAAATACCAACTTTCTTAAATGTTTGAGGCATCATGAAACTGGTTGTCTTTGCCCAAACTTAGAGAGAATTCTGTTATCTATCACAGGCAATAATCCAGTCTGCTCTGTCTGCTGCTCAAGTTCAGGGCATCCAGCATTGCTCCCTTAGGACCACATGGATGCCACTGTCCCACAATATCCTCTTAAAACAAGTGTACATGCATTTAATCTAAATGGTAATTATTTGCGTAGTTAGTGGTCATCCTGAAAATGTAGTATGGATGTGAGCATTGTACGCTACATATGGATTCCCCTGCAAGTCTTGTCTGAAGAGCATCAGAGGACTGCTGCAGGACACATCATATTTACTCTTTGTTTACCCTGCTGGACGTGAAAGTCGTTTAACAACTCAGGGCATGATTTTATCTATGCTTTCTCCTTCTCCCTTATCATTCCTCTAATATTATCAAGAAACTTGAGATGGAAAATACACCATCTGAGCCAGCATATGATTCAGGAAGACTGACTGCATCTGTGCACAATATAATCCTTTCCATCATGGCAGCTTCCAAGTCACCAAATTGTTTTCAAGTTTAGGCCAACTGCTCCTTGAAGTGGTGCTAATTATGGCTTACGGAGTCCCCTTAGTTTTTAACTTCTCTGCAATTCTCCTGCACTTGTAGTCTAATTTACCATGCTAAGGCCGTGTCAGTTCATGATTTCCAATAAATTGTTTGAGCCCCATATTTCATTGTGTTTGGCCCCTTCCCCTATTTTTATTCCACGATTTTGAAGACTGGGATAAAACATGAAAGAATTATTGAAACACATGGTGCTGAATCTGTTAACGTTTTTAACTCACCAAGTGAACATACAAATATCCATTTTACAAAGAGAACAAAATGATTTTATTATAAGCTGCAGTAAGGAAAAACACTTTTTTAACTTGTTAGTATTACCCCAGTGTGAATACATTTGCCATCAACTTTTGTGTGATGGCCTGGCGGGTCACATTATTATAAATATATATATTTTTTGTCTTTCTTTTTCAATACTGTAATTAGTGCAGTAACTGTTATATATATTTCCCTCCTTGTACAAGTCTTCTAAACCATCATAATGCAGTCATTTTTATTTTATTTTCATTTGTTCAGAGATGTTTTTGGCAGTTGAAGGGGCAACCTTTTGTTTTGCTCCCACCATTATGTGATGTTTTCAATGAAATCAATAAAAAAACACCTTGCTTTCAGTGGCAGCTTGGTGTTTTTGTATTTACTGTCTGTTTTAAATGACGTACTAACCCCCTGCAAATTCCTC
Source organism: Pleurodeles waltl (assembly GCF_031143425.1). Taxonomy (NCBI): domain Eukaryota; kingdom Metazoa; phylum Chordata; class Amphibia; order Caudata; family Salamandridae; genus Pleurodeles; species Pleurodeles waltl. The sequence goes on from NC_090445.1 coordinate 1,608,787,564, forward strand.
ATGCTGAAAGATATTTGATGTCCAACCCTGGATTGCGAAAAGGTTTGCCTGGGTCATCAGAAATCGCTCCCAGTTTGTTGCCACCAGTTACATTCGTCTGTTAAAGTATCCAGGTCCTTCCCTAATGGCTTTTAGCAAATTGTCTGTTTTTTCAACGATTTCATCTTTTTACAGAAAACAGCCTTCTTGGGTATCTTAATTAAATTCATAAATAATGGATATTCATCAGGCCCCTGGGAGTCCTTCAAAAGAAAGCAATAAATATTTAGAACTATAAACACGCCTTTGAAGAAGGAGCATTTTACATTTTGTAGTAAAAATGAGCACAGTATGTTAAACTAATAGAAAATCAAAAGGAGGTTGATAAACGGGTAGTAGCAGTGTTGCTAAAACGTCTTTTCTCCCTTTAAAAGAGAAAAAACGTAGATAGAAATACCACCCTCTCTGCTTCTATTCTGTTGGCTATATCAGGTGCATGAGAGTGGGTTGTTCATGACTTTATTGAAGATACCCGTGCCACAGGTAATTGCCTACTACTTGGTATCTCATATATTTATTTATTTGTACAGTGTTTTGTATCACTTTGTGGTCATTTAAAAAATGAATAAGCATTAGAACAAAATGGCAAGCTAAAGCCTTTCCAAGCAGGTAAGACAGCTGTGAAAAATGGAAAATGGGAACATTTCATTGGATTCGCTTGAAACACTCCGAGAAGATCGTTTCTACTAAGGTTGACAAGTAAGAGCTGTGCTATCTTTTGGACAAATGCTCACTCTGCCCTTCTGCTGTGTGCTCTCTTATGAATATTCTTGAAAACAAATCATGGGAGTCTTGCATTTCAAACTTTGAAAAAATGTTTGCTCATTTTAACTACCAATTGACCCTTTTTTAACTAATGGAAACAACCAGCGGCAGTTATATGCACCAGTATGTTTTTTGGAAGCCAACCAGTGAGTCATGGCAGCATTGCAGATAATGTTCTTTTGTGATTGTCAGTTTAAATGACATTCTTTGAATGGTCCTTTAAGTACCCCCTCAAAGAGCAGTCACTTTTATATGCCGTGAAAGATTGTGAACCACATACCAAAATACTTAAAATAATTATACTCTAACAACTGGTACATTAGATGGGTGTTTAAGTTTAGACTTTTGTACTGGGCCAACAAATTAGTATTTTTTAAACGTGGGTTCAAAAGCAAGACAATGCTGCTAGTCCTTGGCTAGGATCAAATAACTGAAAGATATTGAATATTGACACACTACAGATTTTTGATATCAGTTGGAACCAAAAAAAACTTGTTTTTATGCCTCTTAGGCAATAGGAGGTCCAGGTCAGAGAATTAAGCCTTCTGGTTTCTCTGAGTCACTTAACACTATTTTGGACTTCTAAATTAAGGAGAATATTCTTAGCATTCACCTTTATTAAGAAGCCTAAAAAATCATTAAAGCAGTCAATTTGTTTGGCTCACTAAGCGCAATCGCTGAACACTGCCACTTTTATAAGGCTAATTGCGGCCTAAAAAACATTTTTGAGGCTTTTATTGGCATCACACTCTTTCCACATTATCTTTCTATATTTTGTGCATTTCATTCTCCTGCTCTCCGCTGCTTCTCAGGCTATTATGCCGCCACACTTCAATAGAAAGATGTACTAGAATTCTGTTTCACCTGTATTCCAGAAGTTTTATTTCTTAGTTGTGTAGAGTTGTTTTAGGGGCATGTCAGAGACAGAAAGATGGTGTTGCAGGGTGAAGCAAGACAAGTAGGATAAGCTTTCTTATGGTCCACCAGTGGGACCTCCACCTTATTCGTCTGACGTGGGTGTGACTACATCTGAACCCTTTAGTATTCTAAAGCCATACCTCGAGTCGCAAGTGTTACCCCTCAATATTAAGAGGTACATATTCAAGAGGTTCCACCTTTAGGTCCACATAGAAACATTCAACTTCAGGGACTGCAGGAGCTTCTTCCTCAGAGTTGTGGTACTCTAAGCCATCAAGTTCTCTGTCAGCATCATGGAGGGAGCCTTTTGTTGTCCGGGGCTCATCAAAAAGGTGAAGCCATGTATGTGCATCATACATGTTCTGTTTTTTTTCACCAGAGCCTAAATCCTCTAAGGGAGTTTTGCCCATCCCTGCCATGAAGGATGACTCCACAGTTGTCTTGTCAGAAGATTCTGCTGCCACTTATGTCTAGCCTTCTGGTGCCAGGGAAGGAGCCATCACCCATTATTTATGATAGTTTCTCCACTGCCTGTTCAACCTCTAGTGTATCATAAACCTAAACACAATTTTAGCAGAGACAGAAGCCCTTCAGATGAGGAAGATGACTGAAAGTCTGTAAGGAAAAAGGACTGATATCCCTTACTTTTGAGGGAATACAGATTGGAAAAGAGGCAAATATCAAGGGCACCCACCCACACTACCCTCCCCAAAGGATTTGCCACAGAGCAGGGAATGATCTTGTTGCAACTCATCTTATGGAAATGAGTGCACGTTCAGTGAGGCCTCAAGAGTCACTTCCTCAGTATCAACTGTGGATGACATGGTATCATTTCACAAGATGAGAAGCACTGCAGCCTTAATATAGCGTCTGTGGCTCTATTCTTCGAAACTTCACAAATATTTGAGACTTTGCTACTGAAGCCACAGGTTAGGTTAGTGGACTCCTTGGTTCTGGGATTTCTTGATGCTACCAGGCATACTCTATTTTCCTTCCTTTTAAAAGACCTACAATTCAGATAGTTATACCACCTCACATAAATGAAAAATGTCAGTGTAAGGCACCAAAGACCATCACATACTTTTTTTTATCCTATCCCCATTACATTAGTAGGAGAAAGATGAAAAAAATAGCCCCATAATTCCGATCCCATTTGCTGAAGGAAACCAGTCCCTGTGCCCTGTGACTCTCCTGTGGTCTCAGCAGCCAGGAAACATTATAATGGACTTGGTTGTACTTTGTCTGCTCCTCCCAAAAAAGTGTACGAGGGAGCTCTCTACAAAGAATGTTTGCAATACTTAGGGCATAACAAACAGAGCAACTAGTTACACAGTTCGTATAGAACGCTACTGTACCAACATGTTGGGAGTTCTTGGACAGGATCATTGAGCGTGCCCTCAAAGAGAACAAGGTTGTAGTTGGAAGGAAAAATGGTTGACTTCTGACGAGACCTTCGGTGGCTCAGGAGACAAAGTTACTGTGGATATCTGCCATGGTCTTTCCATGAGTTCTTCCTCTTGGGTTCACCACACAACACCTTCCCTAAAAGCTCCCCAGAAAACCTTTGGAGTGCTTGCTGTTCTCAGGGACCTGCTGCAGCCCACAAATCTGTAGGTCGGCAGAAGCAAAAAGAACATCCCTGTGTCTCTCTTTAAGGGGCGGACATAGGTGAGGACAGCAGAGCTCCCATATTCTCTTTTTGAAAAATAGCAAATGCCTCAGAGATGGCTGCTGGTACGGTACCTCTATTCAAACAATGACTACCTCACACCGGCACGTCCAATCGGCAGCCTTGTCAGAGGGGAGTATTTCCAACTATGTTTCCTTGTGACACTTGGGTGCACAATGTAAAGAATGGATCAGAATATGGTTCCTTTCTTCTTTTCCTTCTGTTCCACCAAAGCTGTCAAAATCTATAGCTACTGACTGATAAATGAGATTATGTTAAAATCTTTTTGTATTGTGCATCTGACAACTGCAGCTTTACTGGCACTGAAGTACATAATCACGAATTTGGGCAGAGTTGTAGATATATGAGGAGACTGTTCTAGAGTTTAAGAGAGCATACTGGGAATCTTTGCCCAACAAAACGAGCTTTATGAAATTTGCCATTTTGAAGAGGAAAGGAAGAGGGTGAGCCAAGTGTTCTGGGCAGGTAACGGAGGGTGTGCAATAGAGTAGTAGGCCTTCAAATGAATTAGAAGTCAGTGAAGATCTTTCAGAATGACAGAGGAGCGCTTGGGCACTCACTTTTAATTTGGCTGCACTCACTGTTAATTTGGCTGCTTGATTTTAAATTAACAGTTTCGGATGGATATTCCAACCACAGACTCCTCACAAATATTACCCAGACGTCATACTGGATCCGGAAATATTTTGAGCAGTACTCCTGTGCATTGGTAGGCTGGTTGTACGGCTCTGTACTGACAGTTTCCGCTACGGAAGGGATGAACGGAGCAACATACAAACGCCACCCATGCACATGGACATCAATCCCTTTCTGTACCTTCAGATGTGGATCTGGAGCTCCTTCTTTGTCTGACCTCCAATTTTATTAAGACTTACCAGAGTACAAGGGAAAATGTCACCTTAAGATGTCTGTGACCAGCCCTCACAAAAGTATGCTTATGATTTCTGGGGTTGGAGCCCGACTTCATGGCCTGCAACAACTGTGCCCAGATGAACCTTAGTCTATATGGGACATTGAGGCCAGACTTTCTCACCAAACACTAGAAGACTCCACAACACGACTGGTCAAATTTGAATGCAAGAACCTGTTCCCACGACAGATCATTGTTGTGCGACATTTTCGGGTATGTCCAAGAAAAAGCATAAGTCGTCAAAGCCCCTTCTTGCCACACCCGGACTCCAGAGGGGGTGAGGTGTCAACATGCCTTCCTGTCCTGCTCCCGATCTCATTTGGAGGCAACTCTGAGTCTGGTCCCTGTGTGTTCCTGAATTCCTGGGTCTGTCAGCGTCGTCATAGCAAGTAGAGGCCTTCAGAGAGGCCACACTGCACGTTTTTTCGACACCTTACTGGCTGCCTGTGGCCCACCTTTGAGCCACAAGGATCCGCTTACATCAGGTTTGATGCCAATGCCATCCCACGTGCCTGTTCCTTTTGCATCAACTCTGATATAGACATTGGAGGAGGATGTGCTGCCTATCGTGCTATCGTGCTATCTGACTCCATGCAGAATCCACCTTGACCGAGATCGCACTTGGTACTGACCTGCATGTAGCCAAAAGACAATCCTTCCGATTCCAGTACTCTGCCCCTGTTACCCCAAACTTCGCATAATCTTTTTGACACTGACTCAGACCATGACAGGATGAAGGGGAAGACTGTGTTCTCCAGTATGATAAGGAATAATTGTATGAAGAGCTTCAGGATGCCTGTGGTCAGAATACATTTTTCAGTCGCTGGCCTTGTGTCTCCCAATGGTCCCGTTGACAGAGGAAAGCACCTCCTTCACAGTTATGTTGCAGGCAGCAGAATTACTAAATTTATAGCTTCCCATTATAAAGGTGAAGACTGATGTGTTAACTTAGGTACTTCAACCAGGTCTGGCCCCGATTACCATTTAATAAGGCCCTCCTGTATCTTCAAGGCAGCCTTGCCTTAATAGGCTGGTTGTTTGTCACATTCATTCTGCACCATGCAACCTAGCCTTTTTTTCACAACATCCAACACCAGAAAGCTTGGTGGACCAGGCATCCACAAGAAAAGTAAATTCCAACACTTTTTCTTCCACTTTGCCTGATCGGAATCTAAAAAAATAGATTCATTTGGAAAAAGTATGTTCGATGGCATGTGTAGCTGTAGATACACATGCTCAACATGCTACTACCAACTAGTGTTGGGTCTGGAGTTGTTCAAGTTGTTTTTCTTTGAGGAATTTTTTCCAGCAACAAGGTCAAGTGACTCATCCTCCCAGAGATAATGAGCAGGTGCATCAACTACATTGTTAGATTGTTTTCGCTTCTTTGTCAGGTTCCGATGTGTGTTCCGCCGCTCCATGATTCGCCTCTGTTTCGGTTTGATTTTCGGATCGAGTCTTTCCTGTTTGACTGTATTGTTAGCGTTTGTGCCTTTTCCATCTGCGCCTCTTCGAAAAAACCTGCCAGCTCGACTCCTTTCACGCCAAAGCACTTAGGGCCTACCTTTGTTGCTACCAGTCTTCCCATAAAAATTCATTGGTAATGGAATGCGCACCCTTTCGGTTCTGTCCGCATTGTCTTGCAAAGTACCTGCACACAGACAAACATTTGGTGTGCAACTTGTGTCTGGACCTGGAACGCAAGGAATGTGACTGTGACACATGAAGATCCTTCAGGTCGAAGAAAACACTCCTGGACCACAGCACTCGCCGCCTCGAGATCTCACAGAGCCACAAACCACACAACATTTTCCGTGAGGAGCACGGCCAGGAGCAACCAACCGCCAAAGAAAAGCAAGCCTTTTCTCTTGACGAGCGCGTCGACCTCAAGGTAGATTTGAAGATGGAGGAACTTCCATCTGCTCAAACAGTGAGTACTGCAGCCCCTGCCCTCAAACCAAACCGACCAAAAGACCTTTGGCTTCAACAGTCACACAGTCTGAGGTCACTGGTGCGCCACTGCTTTCTGGCCATGGTCTGATCTGGAAAACTGTTTTGTACGCCCCACCCACATTGCACCGAAACTACATGCCAAGTCAAAACCTTCTGCACCGTCCTTTTCGGCTAAGACTGGCCTGGCAGTCGACGTCCTCCACCCCAATGATGACAGTGTCTCCTCCTCGAAGCCGAAAGCTTTGGGCCCAAAACCCTCGGAGCCGAAACCTGCAAAGACTTCCCCTGCCCCTACTTCACCTGTCGAACCCATTTGTGGAAAACTGGACATTTTTTTGGAAACCAACTGGATTTTCTAATCCACATACAAGCCAGGATTGGCTCCACAATTGGGAAGGTTTCCTCTCTACCACCACAAAAGAGAAAGCTGACTTTTGAGGAAGCACTGGGACTGCCCTTTCCTCCTAGGAAGAAAACTATGGACAAGTCCAGCAGCCCATCTGTTCTTCCACACGCCTAAATACCAACACCACCTCTACCACTAGCTTCTTTGCCTCCACCATTATCTCCACCTCAAAACCCCTTGGGCATATCACCACAGGGGTCACTACATTAGGACACTAGTGGATACGGGGGGCTACAAGGGGATGATCCATGGGACATGTATGATACAGATCACAATCTAGATAGTGATCCTAATCTTTACTGGGCTTGCCCTCCCCCTCACCCCTTTTGAGGACACAACCTCTTATCAAGAGATCATAGCTAGAACAGCAGCCTTCCACAATGTGGAGTTACACAGGGAGCCACTGGAAGATTACTTCTTTTTTGACACTCTGTCCACCACACACAAGGCCACACAGTATTTGCCCATGCTAAAGAGTGTGATGCAACACACTCAGGACATTTTAAGGACCCTATCAGAGCTAGGGTTGCAACACCTAGAGTGTACAAGAAATACGAGCCTGCAGCATTTGACCTATCATCATCATCATCATCTCAGGTCATCTGCCACCAGCCCATCTAGTTGACACCACAGCACACAAAAGGGCTGTATGAAGCTGGCTCTCTATATAGTGCACTAAAATGAAGTACACTGTGCAGAGGCTCCAGTGGATCCCAAATTGGTTTGCAGAGTTAAAAGTAGATAGGACTAATGTTCTTTTTTTCGTAGTGTGGATGAGCAGTTAGGCTTATCAGAGGGTAGAGCTAGGCATTTGTTTTACTCACAGAGGCAATAAATGAGACGCACACTCAGAGAATAAATCTGAGACTAGATTAGAAAAATAAAAATTCTTTGTATATGTGTTTGAAACCCAAGAACTTCATATTCAGGTAAGTAGACTTTTTAGCATAAATACTTAGCAATTACATAAATCAACAGTGCAATTTTCAGAGTTCTTTTCAATGTTATCCTATGGAGGTGTAAACAATGTTCAGCAAACACAGGGTTAACGACTTATGGGGTCGAGCTCCAGGGGCAAAGATAAGTACTTGGCACTAATCAGAACCACACCAACAGGTCACACTGGGCGGCCCTGGGGCAGCCGGGTGCAGGGGTGCAGTAAGGCGTCCGGGTGCCCAGTGGTTTCTTATGGGAGTTTGACCTCTTGACAAACAGGCTGCAGGCTCTGGCAGGCCAAATGAGGATAAGAAACAGGTAGGTAGTAGACCTGGGGTGCTCGGGCATAGGTGTGCCTTTGGTCCTCTTCTCCTGTGCCCAGGGATGACGGATGCAGGGGTATCTTATGCGCCTGGTTTTCTTGTCCAGAAGCACTCACGGTCAGTGTTGAAGCTGCAGGCATCGTCAGGAGTCTGGCAGGAGTGGACCCAGAGTGGACTTGGCCTCAGGGGAGCTGGGCGACGTAGTTGGCACCAGTGATCCACATCAGATGGAGTCCGGGGCGACGGGTGCAGTGGTTGGTGGAGGTTTTGGGTTTTCTCTCACCACAAGGCTGCAGGAGAGGGGGCCTGGGTGCAGAGGAAGCAGACAACTTGGTGGAGTTCAAGAGGGGTGAAACCTGAATGGACTCTGACTCTAGACAGCTGGGGAACTGGGCAGGTATCGTTGGCTGGCTTCACCTTGGGCCAAGTGCAGAGGACACTTCGGGGGCGAATCCTTGCTGTTTCAGAGGGTGCAGATTCCTTTCTTGCAAATTTGTTGCAGAGCAGTTCCGCTGCTCACAGGAGTGTGAGTCTTTGTGGAAGGCTGAAAGTCCTCCTGGGTTTCTTGGAGGCTCTGTTGCAGGACGAGTCATCTTTTGTGCAGATTCTGTTGAGGTCAGCAGGCAGGCCAGAGGGGCTTGTTCCAAGTCAGCTGCTGCTTCTTTTCCTCTTCTGCAGGTGTGACTCTTCTTTGTCCTTTGCTTCATAAGTGGTCAGAATCTGAGTTCTAGTGTTCAAGGGTGCCACCTAAATACTCAACTTTGGAGCATTACAGGGAGTGCCAGGTGGTAGTCAGTTGGCTGGCCACCTCTAGGGTGACTACACCCCTTCTATGACCGCTTCCCTTGGGATTTGAGCATAACCCTTACCCTAGTGACCTAATTCCTCCTAAACAAGATGGAGGAATTTGAAAAGTAGTGTCCACTTCAGCCCATCCACCTTAGGGGTGGGACTTGCATGAAGTGGACACACCTCCTAATCTGCCTAATTTTCCCACTGAGCTGCCGCCAAAAGTGGAGTCAGGACAGGGTGGTTGGTGATCTCTGCTATTTGGAGAGACCTGGGTTTCATTACAAAGGCGGTAAGGCCTTTGAAGTTTACCTTCCTGGAATGTCCATCCTGCCTGGGCGAGGTGTTAACACCTCTGCCCAGTGCAGGCTTTTTTCTCAGGCCCTCAAGAGCGCTGGCTCTCGTCTTTGGGGGCCAGAAACCAGTCTGGAGGGTGAACTGGTCAGGACCAGTCAGTCAACCCACTGGTAGGTTTTCAGGGGGCACCTCTAAGGTGCACTCTGAGTGCAGTTAATAATAAATCATTCACTGGCATCGTGAGGGTTTATTAATTTGAGATGTTGATACCAAACATCCCTATATTCATAGAAGCCATCATGTAGCTGCGAAACTCGTAGTGACCAGTGTGCAGCACATGCATTTAAAATGGCTTCCCTGGTCACTTATTATTTCTGAGAATCAACAAAGACATAGCAAGGTTATATCTGCTCAGGCAGATATGCCCTCACATGTAATATCATGCACTCTGCCTTAGACGGCTGGAAGGCCTGCTAGAGGGGTGACTTGCATATCTTACATTCAGTGTTATGTACCATGGCACGCAGGCTGTGTGCCATATTGAGTTTTCAGTTTTGTAACACATTGTCATGCAGTCTGCATAAGGTTGATGCTTGGTCCCTCAGAGTGGCGCGAGTTGTGCTGCAGCTCTGAGGGGCCTTTTTCAGTACCCATGCCCTAGGCACCAGGGGTAGCATTTACAAGGGGCTGAAGGTTCTGATCACTTTGGGATAAAGTGACCTGGTGTCTTGTTTTAGGGAAGAAACACTGGCACTAGGGAACTGTTAGCAGGAATCCTATGCATTTCAGTAGAAGTTGCATCTGAAAACCAGGAAAAAATGGTTGCAGCTTACTACGCAGACCAAATGTCCACATATTTCCTTATCTGGATGACGGGCTCTTATCAGTGCCACACACTCAGATGACAGTAGATTTTCTCCACAGGTTAGAGTTCACTATCAATATCCCCAAGTCTCACCTGCAACTACTACTGGTTCAACCATATTTAGGAGCAATAGCAATTAGACTCCCACAATTCAAAACTTTTAGACAACATCGCCCCAGTTTCAGCCAGGCCTTCTCACTCGGAATCGAGGACAAATCACGCACCCAGATCCCAAAACCTCTCATACTGCCAGTTTGACTACTGAAATCATAGAGTTTGGTTACCTTAACTTACCGCCAAATGTATGGACATTCTTAAAGAAGCACATAAACCCACCACTGTAGCCTGTTATGCAGCAAAATGGAAATGTTTTGTTTGCTACTGTCACTCAAAACAGATTGACCCTTTCAAAGCCATGCTGCAAGGCATTGTCTGCTGCCTACTTCACTTACAAAAGGTAAACTTAGCATACACTTCCATAAAGTTACATCTCACTGCAATGGCTGCCTACCTCCAAAATAGACAGCACCTTTCACTGTTCAGAATTCCAGTCATAAAAGCCTTCATGGCAGAACTCAAACGAGTTATTCCTCCAAGTGTTCTCCCAGCACCTTCCTGGAACCCTAGTATCGTTTTTACCAGACTCATGGATCACCCATTGCAACCTCTACACGCCTGCCCTCTTGAATGTCTTTCTTGGAAGGTGGCATTCCTAGTCGCTTTAACTTTACTTGGGCATGTTAGTGAGCTCCAGGCTTTACCTGTAGAAGAACCCTTCTTCAAAGTACACAGAGACAAAGTGGTTCTCCAGACCAACCCTAAATTCCTAATGTATTGAGGTGTCTCAATTTCACCTCAACCAATCCATTGAGTTGCTAGTTTCTTTTCCTCAACCAGATTCTGTTGAGGGAAGAGGTCTTCAGACATTAGATGTAATAAGATCACTTACGTTCTGTATTGTTCTATATTGATAGAACTAAAACTTTCAGAAAGTCTAAACAACTTTTGTTGCCTTTTCACCACCACACAAAAGGCAACCCTATATCCATATCCTGCATAGCCAGATGGATAGTAAAATGCATTCAGACTTGCTATGCTAAGGCTAAAAGACATTTAACTGTTCCTCCCCGAGTGCACTCTACTCGCAAAATGGGAGCAACCATGTTTTTTTTAGGATATATTCCCATAGCTGACTATTGTAAGGCATATTCATTGTCCACACCACTCACGTTCACCAAACATTACTGTGTGGATAGTTTAGCATGCCAGCAAGCCATTGTAGGTCAGGCAGTGCTACGTACCCTTTTTCAGACCACTGCAACAGCCAAAAGTTAACCACCACTCCTGAGGAGGACTGCTTTACTTTCTATGCATTGCAAGTGTATCTACAGCCACATATGCCATTGAACGGAATAGGCTACTTACCCAGTAAGCATCTGTTTATGGCATGTAGAGCTGTAGATTCACAGGTGCCCACCCTCCTGACCAGATACCTGTGACTTGCAGTTCCTTATATTTGTTACACTTTATATACATTTAGTTTGATTCCATTACTTGCACATGCTTTGCACTCTTTTCTCACCTGCATGTGGGAAAACAGTCCAACAGTAGAGTTGATGCCCTTACACATTATCACCAAGAGGAGTCACTTGGCCTCGTGACTCAAAAGACTTCTTCAAAGAAAAACAACTTGCACAATTTCGGACCCAACACTAGATGGCAGGAGTATGCAGAGCATGTGAATCTACAGCATTACATGCCAATAACGTGCTTACAGAGAAACATATTCCTTTCTCCTCTACAACCCTTAAACTGAATTGAGTGAATGCCAGCTTCCTTCTAGGCGACTACTGCATTGCTGTTTGGGATACGGTGACAAAGATTATACCCGTTATTCTGGATGACCTTTAGGATTTGTTCTGGTCGACCTTTAGGATTCCTTTACACAGGTTGTTGAAATAGTTTGTGGTGCTGCAAATTTGTTCCTATGCTTAGACACGACAGACTGTTTGTCGAGCGATGGGCACCAATATGATTCTTTAGTGCCACATCTGGAAGAGGTCTACATGCTTCTCATGGGATGTCCTTAATGGAGATGCTGTTTGACAGCTCTCGACTTTTTGGGTGAAAAAGACTCCGCCTTGAAACTCTTTAAGGAGAGCAGAACCATATTCCTGGATCTTTCCACTCCCCCAAGACAAATCCACCAGCAACATCAGCCCCTTAGTAGCTGCCGTCTGGGTTTTATGTTGCGCTATCACCAGATCCTTCCTGCAGGCTTTTCGGCCCTATTGGGATTGACGTCACATTTCTCTTTAACGTGTTCTTGCCAGCACAGAGTGACCCGGTAGGAGGCAAGATTCAATATTTCTTCCAGTGGTGGCAGGCCATCAGTTCAGACAAGTGGGTCCTCCAAATTGTCCACTGGGCTATGCCCTCCCATTTATTCCTCAACCATCAGGACTGCTGACTGAGGATCACCTGCCTGCTCTGCCGCAGGAAGTACAAGCTCTTTTGGCCAAAGGGGACATACAGAGAGTTCTATCCTCGGAATTAGGAACTGGATGTTATTCCTGCTGCGTCCTTGTGTCGAAGGACGATGGAGGCTATTGTCCCCTTTTAGGTCTGCGACCTCTTAATGCCTTTCTGCTAAAGGACAAATCCAAGATGCTCAAGCTAGCTCAGGTCCTGTGTTCCCTGGACACTGAATGGTGACATTGGACCTGCAGTCCATATTACCGTCCTGCTGGCCCACAGGTGCTACATGTGTTCAATGGTGGGTCAGGAGTGTTTTTTGTGCTTCCTTTTGGCCTCTTCAGTGCCCCTCAAATGTCCACGATGTGATAGGTGTAATAGTGGTTTCAACACACCTTTGGAGGTTGGGTGAATCAGTCTTTCCCTACCTCAATGACTGGCTGATGAAGGTGGGCTCGTCCCCGCCAGTTAGCACCTCCGCACAACAGTCAGTCTCCCAACATAATTGAGATTCACTATCAATGTGCTAAAGTCATGCTTGTTCATTCAAGCTGTTCTGGATATGGTATGGTTTAGTGCCTTTCCCCCATAGCAGAGTCTAGTATATTCAGGCTATATACTCCTAGTGTTACAGCCTCGGTTCTGGATCTCCGTTCTGATGGCTCTGTAGCTACTATGGTTGTTGGCCTCCTGCATCCTGCTGTCCAAAAATATCAGGTGGCACATGTGACTCTACAGTGGAACTTCATACCATCAGGGAAATTTTTCCGATTGTATCCAGATTTCTTCGCAGACTGCAAAAGATCAAGAGTGGTAGCTACTGAACCGCGATTGGGCCAGTGGCAGACATCGCTCCTTACCCCACTATAGTTGGTCAGGGTTACATCACTGCTGGGTTTGAGAGGTGTAAGAAAATGGCTCTGTATATACTGTATCAAAATGAAATATAGTGTGTGCAGAGTCCAGGGGTTCCCCAGAGGCTTAACAGAGGCTAAAGTAGATTTTACTAATGCTCTCTTTTGTGGTAGTGCAAAGCATTTGTTGTACACACAGACAATAGAAGAAGCACACACTCTTACTTAACTCCAGACCAGTGTTTTTTTATATAGCAAAAATATCTTTTGTTAATTTATTTCACATACGTATCAATACCACTTTGATTGGAATTGGTAAGTTGTACAGTTTTTTAATAAATGGCAATAATCTGTTTTAAAAGTTGACAGTGCAATTTTCAGAACAGTTCCTGGGAGGAAGAAAAGTTAGTTCGTTTTGCAGATAAGTACAACACTTACAGTTCCAGTCTCTGGGAGTTAGGAAGTCCACTGGTTGGGTTGCAGTTAACCCCAAACACCCACCACCAGGAACACAGGGCCAGCGGGGTGCAGAGGTCAAAGATGAGGCAAGTTTAACATGGGCTCCTATGGTGACTGAGGCACTCTGTTTCAGATCTGCTGGCATCTTCGGAAGGCACACCTGGGGGGTTTAGGGGAGCACCAGGTGGGGGGGTCGCAAGTAGACCCCAACCAAACTCACACCCTCAGGGGCAGCCGGGTGCAAACAGAGCATCAGGCTCCCAATGCTTTCCTATGAGGGGATCCAGGGGTCACTTAGATGCTGCAGGCTGGGTCCAGGGTGTCAGTTCCGGAAAACCACAGGCAGGACAAGTGGAAGGGCCGCCTGATGAACGTTGTTGCACCCCGGAGGTCGGGCTCTCCAAGGCCTGGGGGTTACAGTGGCACTGTACCTTTTGGCGTTGGATATCTTCGTCCAGAGCTTTTGCTCTGGGTTCAGACTGCAGGCATTGTCGTGAGGGACAGGAGAAGAGAACCCAGGGTGGGCACTTGTTTGGAAATGCCTGGGAATCCTCTCTAGTGAGTTGGGCCACCTGGACACGTGCCGTGGGCATTGGGGTCAGAGTGGACAGGACTTGCGGATCTGGGGCGGCTCTGGAATCCTTAGATGTAGTTTCTTCTTGAACAGGGCTGCTGTGCATGGGGGTTCTTGGTCCTCGGTGGTGCAGGAAGTCCTCTGGAGCCTGAGTAAAGGTCACTGGACCCGCAGGATGCGTAACTTTTCTTTTGCAGGTCCTCCGAAGCAGGAGACAGGCCAGTCACACTGGGGCCAAGTCAGTTTTTGTTTTCCTTCTTCTCTGCTGGTGTTTCAGCTTTGAAGTCCTCCTTCTTTCTTCATTCTTCTTTAGAGGTTGCCAGGAATCTAACGAACTACGTCCAGGGGAGCCCTTAAATCCTGGATTTAGGGGTGTTACAGGGGCCAGAGGGCAGTAGCCAATGGCTACCGTCCATGAGGGTGGAGGGGGACACAAACCTAACCCTATATCCTTCAAACTAAGATGGAGGATTCTGCCGGGGGGGTCACTACAGCTCTGGTCACCTTAGGGGTGGTCCTAACTGGGTGATCACTCCTTCCTGCTTTCCCTAATTTTTCCTCCGGACTTGCCAAAAGTGGGGCTTTGTCCGGGGGCGGGCAACTCCACTAGCTGGAAGGCCCTGGGGCACTGTAGCAAGAGGCCTGAGCCTTTGAGGCTCACCGCCAGGTGTTACAGTTCCTGCAGGGGAGAGGTGTGAAGCACTTCCATCCAGTGCAGTCTTTATTGCTGGCCACCGAGTGCATAAAGGCTCTCACCCCATGTGGCCAGAAACTAGTATTTTAGTGGCAGGCTGGCACGGACCACTCAGTCCTGCACGAAAGGGTTGGGTAAACCTGAGTGCATTGTTCAGTAAATGCAACACTGGCATCAGTGTGGGTTTATTTTACTGTGCTGAGAAGTTTGATACCAAACTTCCCAGTATTCAGTGAAGCCATTATGGAGCTGTAGAGTTTGTAATGACAAACTCCCAGACCATATACTCAATATGATTACACTGCACTTACAGTATCTAAGAATGGACTTAGACACTGTAGGGGCATATTGCTCATTCAGCTATGCCCTTACCTGTGGTATAGTGCACCCTGCCTTAGGCTGTGAGGCCTGCTAGAGGGGTGACTTACCTATGCCACAGGCAGTGGTTTGTGGGTATGACCCCTAGAGGGGTGCCATGTCTTCTTTGCCTTTTTCTCCCCCAGTACAAAGAAGCTGCAAAGGCAGTGTGCTTGGTGAGGGGTCCCCCAGGGTGGCATAATGCATGCTGCAGCCCTTGGGGACCTTCCCTGGCCACATGACCCTTGGTAACATGGGTACATTTTTCAAGGGACGTGCTGGGTGCCAGGTGGGTAAACAAAGCTACAGAATTTGGGAAAGAACATTGGTGCGGGCATGGTTAGCAGGAACCCAGCACACACTACATCAAAGATGGCACCAATGTCGGCCAAAAGTGTGGGGGGGTGTTTAAACCATGGCAACAAGGGTACTTTCCTACAAGAGGTCATTTAGAAGTGGTGGAGTTCAAAGGCTTCTGGATTCCAACAGAGAATCAACTTCAAATTAATATGTTGGGAGATGAGGACGATTCACTTGGCATTGAACGCCTTCCACCTGCCATCAGAGGATGACTGGTGCAGGTATTCATGGACAAACCACTACCATGTAGTACTGCAGCAAGCAAGGCAATGTTTGGGTCTGTGGCCCTGTCTAGGGGCTCAGGAATGTCAAGAAAGTTCTCAGGTGGTAACCCAACTGCTTGAGCGGAGGAACTCTGCTGCAGTCGCTTAGTGGATCACGAATAGCAGTTACCACCAGAAGTGGTACATGGCATCTCCCAGCAGTGGCAAAATCCTCTGCTCCATATCTTTGCCATCTGCCAAGAACTTGCAATATCAGCACTATTCCATATTTAAGTTTCTAAAGCAGCTCTCTTGCAAGGAATCCTTCCATCTAGAATGGAGTTTGGGACTCCCGTCGTTATCTTGCTTGCCTACGCGTTTTGAAGGAGATTAAGAATGATTTGGCTTGCCATCTTAGTGGCACTAGATTCGGCCAGGAGAGTGTGGTACCTGGACGTTCAGGGCATAAGCATCTTTTATCGTATCGATCTGCCGCTCTGGGAGGATCTTCTGTGTTAGGCAGTGTACTGCACCTGGAACTGCACAGTTTGCATCTCCATGAATGGAATTGAGAAGCAGCAGTTGACTACCTTCGATCTCCTACCTTGACAACACCCATAAAGGGGCCATTGATGTCCTCTTGACAGCGAGGCACCCTTCCATAAAATCAGTGTTTTTTGTCATTAAGACAAATTAGAGGATTGGGGAAGCACTCAACAAAGCCTGATGTTTTGTTGTTTGTTCTGTCCACAGCCTAACAGGGAGTTGCTTTGGCACTGTTGAGGGTTACTTATCAATTCTTTCAGCCTTTTTGCAGTTGCCAGATCAGTCCGCTTTATTTAAATCACTTGTTGTGATGCAAATTTTTGAAAGATTTGCAACATTTACCCTTTCCTATGCTTCAGTGGGATTTGAAACTTGGAGCCGCACCGCCAAGCCACGTCTGCTGCAGACCACAGAAAACCGTCAAGTTGACGGTCTTCCGCCTGCCGTATTTAGATGTTATAGCTCTGCAAGCATATTGACTGGTGATGGATTGCTGATGGAGGGAGACAGCAGCGGAACCCAGTGGGCTTTTTTACAATGGCAGGGGCTATGAAAGAGAGGTAAGTTTTATATATACACTCGCACTGTCTCTTAACCATAGATGTACCCCTGCAGTACACAACACACCACATTCACACAACAACCCATTGACATTCCGACTCCACAACCCATACATGTCAAACACACCTTGAAATACAGCCGTACCTCAACATACACAATTGACACTGCCCCCACACATGACACAACCACAACACCCAACACAACTACACACTCAGGTACACATTCACACACGCACAACTACATACATCACAACGTCTGCCACACAATGATCACACTCACCTGAATGTGTCACACAGAAACACAACATACTCCGCAAAATCAGTCTCACATGCAGATGACACATACAGACACAACCACATCACCCACTTCAGCTCCCTAGCCCTCACTGAGTCAGTCACAACACATGCACATACACATACTGACTCACACACACAACTTGCGGCACAACATGACAGGTGAAGGTACCCTGGCAATGTGCATACCATTGACAGCTGTGAATGTGCCGTCATTGTGGTGCCAGCATTCATTTTCCAATGAATGCTGGCACCACAATGACAGTTGTGTATGTGTGCCATGTGTTGTGTACCAGTGTGTCCACATCCGTGCCCAACCCATTTGTGTTCCCAATATATGCATGTCAGTTATTTTAAAAAAATACTGTAATATATGTATATGCGTGTGGTGGTGTGGACCTCTTGCAGTGCCCACCTAACATACCCTGGCAATGCGGCGACAAGGGAGGGGTTGTGTTTTCTCTGTGGATTGAATGGCAGCAGTGACAGCAGGTGTGTCCAGTTGGAGACGGGGTTGAAATGGGAAAAAAGGTGAGTTCAAATACTGACCAACTCCCAATGGATTGTTCTCTGCAGCAAGATCTGTTTTGTACTGGCTAAAAAGCAGACCCCAGAAGGCTTACAGGCTCATTTCTCAAGGGCTGAAGCTGCTACCGCTGTGTTGACATGTAAAGTGTCTGTCCTGGACATTTGACAGGTTGCTACATGGGTGTCTGTACACATGTTCACGAAGCACATTTGCCTCAATCATCTGGTCTGGCAACAGGGGCATTCAGCCCTCTCAGTTCTTTAGGACTTTTTGATCTGAGCCAGTTCACAGGCCCACTATCTTGGTAGGGACTGCTATGGTATCTATTGACGAGGTGAGTAATCTGCAGCTATACATGTCCATCAGAACAAGTTACTTACTTTTGGTAGAAATCTTTCTGGTGGATACTCTGTAGAAATGCAGATTCCTCACTAACTGTAGGAAACTTCCTCGTTTTATCATGGTTACCCCCTCTTTATGCCTGTTGTCAGTGTGCTTAGGCTGTTTTCACTCAGATCCTGCTAACCAGGTCCCCAGTGATTGTGCTCTCTCCTCTAAATTTTGTTGTCTTGGTACTCTTTACACCCCACATTTGGCATACTGGTGTACCCCTGTAAGTCCCTGGTATATGGTACTAAGATAACCCAGGGCATTGGTACACCAGGGGTCCCCCATGAGCTGCAGCATGTTTTGTGCCACCCATGGGAACCCATGCAAACTGTGCCTTGAGGCCTTTCACTGCTGTTCACTACACCAGGTCACTGTAAGTCACCCTTGTGGTAGGCCCTTCCAGCCCTAAGTGCAGGGGCAGTTCCCATTGTGTGTGGGCACCCCTGCAGGAGCAGAGGTGCCCCTGCGAACACCAGTTCCAATTCCCTGGACTTCATAAGTGCGGGTAGCCATTTTAGCTGTGTAGTGGCAGTAGGACCTATGGTCCAGCTACATAACGATAAGTCCGAACCTAGCCATGTTTGGTATCAAACACATTGAAATCCTACCCCAGTACTCATGCCAGTATTGGTGGCATGAATCCATGCACTCTGGGGGCTCCTTAGAAAAACCCCAGTATTACTCCTACCAGTCTTCCAGGGTCTGCGAACAGCGCACGCTGCTGCAGCTCCTCAGACAGGATTCTGTCCAGCTGAAGCAGGGAAAGGCAGAACAAAGGATTACCTGTGGAAGAGTGGTGCAGCTTCCTCTCCCTTGGAAATATGTGTTACGAGGCTGGGGAGGGGTAGCCTCCCCATGCCACTGGTTTGCTTTGAAGGGCACAATTGGTGCCCCCCTTGTATAATCCGGTTTGCAAAAGTCCCTGGACCCCGGTCCCTGTTCTGGCACAAAGCTGCACAAAGGAAAGGGGAGTGACCACTCCCTTATCCATCACCACCCCATGGGTGGTGCCCAGAGCTCCTCCAGATGACCACTTCATTCTGCCATCTTGAAAAAAAGATGAGCAGATCCCCCTGGGAGCATCTGACTGGTCAGGGTAGGCAGATGAAGTCAGTGACCCCCTCTGATACGTAGTCACCTTGCAAAGTGACCAAGGCCCTTTTTGGACTATTTAGGGACTCCCTTGCGGCGGGTCCCCAGATCCAACGTGCAAGACTCCACCAGGACTCCTCTGCAACGATCTCTTCTGCTCCTGGGCTCGGGAACCACTGCTGGACTTCACAGAAACTGAACAAGACTGCAACACAAGACAACTTCTCTTTGCAACATAGTTTCTGCAGCTCCTGTCAACAACTTGCAATATTTCCACAGCTGTGCATCGTCTGGGGTCTGCAAGACTTCATCTCACCAAAGAAGTAAGAAGAAATCTCCCTTGGAGTGAAGTAGTAACTCCCCTGCATCTGCAGGCACCTAAGGCAATGATGTCTGGCTGCTGAGATCTGCTGTCCTCTGGTCCTGCAAACATTCTCCAACACAGGTGGTGGTTGTGAGGGGTCTTCTGGGTCCTTTCTGCCTTCTGTCAAACTTGGCAGACGGTGAGCTCTTCCCTTTTCCTCCAACACAGAACACCTGTGCACCATGACTATTGCAGAAACCAAGGCTTGTTGACTCCTGCTGCAGGGGATCTTCAGGCTCCAAGTAACTCCAGCTCCCAACACTCTGCCTCTGCAAGGACAGTCTCCTCTCTACTGCTGCAGTGACTTGGGACTCCTCTTCAGGTGTGCTGCCTGGGCCTCAGTGTGAGTTACTGTGCCTGCTGCTAGTGGGTTGCTCGTGGGGGATCCGACTGCTTCTTCTGGCTCTCCTGTCTTCTTAGGGTCAGCCCGGACTCCTCTCCAAGGGTCAAGTCCCCAGGCCCTTGCCGGTTCTCTTCAGCTCTGCAAATCTCCAACAGCTACAGTTGCATTTGTTTGTGCTTGTTGGTGGTCCTCCTGACCACTGACCCAGCTGCAATCTGGCTATTGTCGAGGGACAGCTCCTAGGTGACTTCAGGGACTCCTCTGCAGGTCCTGGACTCCACAGCTGGACTTCATCCACCACAGTCAGACAAGACCTTCACCCACAGATGGGTGGGCATTGCCTCCTACCCCACCAGGATACGCCTGCATGGACTGGACTCTGTCCCCTTCTTTTGATGGTCCTCTTCTTCCAGAATCCACTGTTGGGTTCCACCGGCCTGGTCCTGTTCTTTCAATATTTCATTGAGTCCTCATGTAATGGGATGACCAGGTAACTTACCTCTGCTCTCCTGGTCGCTGGGGTCTTCTAGATACCTACCTCTTTGAGGGTTCCACTCTCTCTCAGCCCTTGGCAACTACTCCATATCCTCTGGTGGGAGGATTCCACTTTTTTTGTATATTGTTTGGCCCCCCCTGTAGGGCCCTTGCTATTTTTTGCTATTTCCTAATACTTACCTGTGTATATTTTGTGTTTACTCACCTCCAATAGGGGGTTTGCCTATAGTAATCTAGTTTGGTGTTCCTGTAATAATGTACCTTTATTTTTGCAATACTGTGTGCTTCCTCTCATGTGTGATAAGTTGCTGTGTGACTACTGTGGTATTACAAGTGCTTCACACTCCTAGATAAGTCTTGGCTGCTCACCACAGCTGCCACTTGAGAGCCCTGGCTACCTAGACACTGTAACACTATCTAATAAGGGTTGCCTGGGCCCATTATAAGGTGTAACACCATAGGTGTCCACCACACTCTGGGCCAGCCTAGTACACCAATCCTCTCACCTCCACATTTTGTGAACTGGCCTCTTATTCCATCTAAGTCTCAGTTTAGAGATCTGCACACTAGTAATACCAACCTATCGGGGGCTCTGCATCTCAGGGCGTGGACAGCCTGGAAAGTAACTGACATCATCGTGCATGGGCTGTGCTCCTATGTGGCACTGCTTCTCAATTCCAGAGCAAAACGACATCCGCACAGAGCTGCATTAAACCACATGCCGGCATGCAGGAGTATGGCTTTAAAGATTCCGAATCCAGTCTGTCACCTGGGGAATATTCACTAAGTGAGGAATCTGCGGCTAGATAGTATATCCACCAGAAAAATTGTTAGGGAAAATAAGTGACTTGTTCAACCGGTGGATCAATGATGATTCGATATTGGGAGGGGAACTGTTACAGTAGTCTAATCTGTAACCTATAAGCCTCTAAATAACAAAATTTACCCTCTGGTGTAAGGTATGGCAGAATGTGGCAAAGCTATCTGAGATAAAAGGAACAACACAAAATTACTGAGTCAACTTGCACATCCATTTGAAGATCTGTTAGTCTTGTCCCTGAAGTTCTTAACTAAGTTGGAAAGAGGACATACTACAGACCAATGGCCTATGAGAGCAGAGATGTATTGGGGAGCCTGAACATAACATCAAAATCTCTTTGTTTTGTCCACATGAAGTTTTACCAATGTTACCTCATACAGTTGTATACTGAGGACAGTCAATTTTTCATGCATGAAAAATTCGGAGATGTAGCGCCTAACAATAAGGTGGGTGTCATCCACACGTGTAGAGGAGTCCAAAACAGCGTTCCAAGACAGCAAAGGGCGTCATTAAGTGAGATGGGAAGACCCTGAGGGAACTCCATTTTTATTTGTTTTGTGCTGATATTTAAACAGAATTTGTTGCAGTCTATCTTCAAAGAAGGAGGAGAATCATTTTAGTACAATGTAGCCAATACTAAGATGTTGTAGTAAGATGTATATTTAGTAGTAGCAAGTGCAGAGCAAAGGTCCAAAAGTGTCAGAAGTGTAAAGAGTTCTGATTTGCAGTCAAGACATATATAGTTAATTAAGGCCAAATTTGTACGTCTTTTGGGGCGGAATCCACCTTGAGACATCTAGGATGGAATTAGATTCTATTAGGTCACTTGTTTATCAATCTGTTTACCTCAGGAATGCAAATTCAAAACTACAGAAGAACAAATGAATTTACTCTTGCCCCTTTCATGTGAAGAAAATCCACTTTGTCTAACACCTGAGTCAAGGTTTGTCAGCAAACGGGTGACAAGTTTAAGATCAGGATGCTGTGTCATCCATTAGATTTTTCAGTATCTCTGTTCATTCTCTGTTTTCCGGGTGCCCAGTGCCAGGTTGCACATGCATCCTCTTCACGATTGGCTAGAGGACAAATCGTCTAAGAAAATGGGACACCCAACTCTTGTTCCAAGTCGTACTGCACCTCACCCTCAGTTAATGTCTTTGATGTGGACACCTTTCAAGGACAAAGAAGGTCCTCTTAAAAGATGCCTAAGAAGCATCAGAAGAAGGTTATTAGACTTAATGTTGTTACGGCACGAGGGGTATATTATCCAGTGAGGGGCGGTGATAGACTTTCAGATTTCAACCCAGAACTAGCATCTCCAGCTCCCCTCCTGGAGTTCCCAGGTCCCAGGCGCTGAAGTTGTGTCTTTCTCACAGACAGTTCTAGGTTCTCTTTCACTCCACCCTGTCTTTCTGTGGCGTGCCTGTGAGCCCCCAAGAAGCCATCTGACCCCTGATTCAACTTTCGCTGGTGGTTCACTCTGGCCTGGGCACAGTGGGTTTGGTGGCATCCAGTGGGCTCTTCTAGCGCCTGGATGCTTTCCACAGATATGTTTTTAGGAGAAGTCTAGGCACACCTCAGGGACATTCTGTTCCTTTGATGGACTGCACCTCTTTATTAGAAGGGCGGCCGCACACTGAAGTGCTTTACATAGTCGGGCTATGGCCCGGTCTTTGGGGCTGGCCTCCATACCATCCTGGACATTTGCATTGTGAACACCTGTCTCCAGAAGAAACATTCAAAATACTCCCTGTCGCACAAGTTCTTTTGGCTCTGGAGCTAGAAGACTGGATGGTGTTCCTTGACTTGGAAGACACACACTTTCATGTTCCGATCCTGCAGTCGCACAAGAGATACTTGATGTGTGGACTTCACCAACCTTCAGTTCGTGGGGCTCCTGTTTGGATTAACATCAGTTCTGGAGTCTTCACAAAGGTGATGATGGTGGTTGCCACACATCTTTGCTGATTTGGAATCTTTTTAATTACAATCCCTAGACAACTTGCGGGATGGCCACAACTAGTTTCAAACAACCTTCAGGCCACAATCTCTATGCTATTTGATTTGGGGCTCTCGAACCCCCTCCCCAAGTTTTCACCTCCAACCCTCCCAGTTTCTCCTCTTCATTGGTTGGATCTGAACACTGTCCCTGAAAGCCTTTCCAGCACCCCAGCGAGTTTGGGACATTAGGCCTATGATCCTGATGTTTCTGGAGGAAGCTCTGCTTCTAGTCCGACACTCCTCTGTCTCTTTGGCCTGCTTGCATCCTGCTGGTGCCTCAGTATGCCCAGCACTGAAAAAATCTGATGCACAGCATACAGACTTTCCCTAGAGGTAACTGGAACTTCCGTGGTGGTGTGTGTCGAACTACCACACATGCCAAAAGCCATTTTGGTACCTGCCAGCAGTGGCCACAGTGATTACTGATGCCTTTATGCTTGGCTGGGGTGGTCATCTTGATGCACAGCATTTCTGAAAGAGACTTCTATCTGCAGATCCCTCACCTTTTGAATATTTCCCTGGTGTCACTCAATATGGAAATTTGTCAGTAGTACTTTTATGCACCAGTAGGTGGTGCCATGCAGTTCTACATTGATGTCCTGTAGCTCTCGAAAGGGTATGCGGGCCACTTCTGCACACTAATATCAGTTCCTTTCATTCCATGCCAATAGTAATGAATCTGGAGCTCCCTTTCGTCTTTTTGAGACCTTTACCTCGGTCAAAAAAATATTTTACAGTGTGCAAGCGAAATGTCACCTCCCTAAACAACACTCTTTAACACCTGGAAGGGCTGTCACAAACAAATGTCTATGACAGATCTTCACTACATTTGCATGTGGTGCCTGGGGTCGAGCTACGACTCTTAAGGCCTCCAGTGACTGCATCGATAATCCTAAAGACCATATGAGACTGTAAGGCAAATTTCTGCATCGCCAAGCACTAGAATACCCTGTGACAAGGTCAGTCCACAGTTCAGTCCTGATCCTCTTTGAGATGCAGAGTTGTTCCAGAGTACAGTCTTCATTTCTGATTGTAAATCTTCGGGTAGGTCAATACAAATTAAATAATAATCTTATGTTGGATTCAGCTCCTTCCTACAACTTACACTATCCCGAGAAGGTGAGGGCAGCCCTGAAATCTCAATTTCACACTTGAGGCCTTACTACGACCTCGTCGGACGTGTTTCCTCCATCACAAACGTGACGGATATCCCGACCATCGTATTCCGATCTCCATTGAATATAATGGGATTATAATACGGCGGACGAGATATCAGCCACATTTGTGATGGAGAAAACTCCTCTGTCAAGGTCGTAATAAGGACCTTAGTCATTCGATATAGGAGCTGACCCCACAAATGGTTGTGGCACAACAAAAGTTTCCAGGGCCGTCCTCCATGCCTAAGCCAATCGAATAGTTCAGCGCACCCATTCTCACACTCTTTGGGTGACTGGGCCGCCTTCAGCTCCACTCTTGACTACACTTCTAATTTCACTGTCCTCACTGGTTCCCAGCACATCAACACCAATGCCGGCTCAGGGACACGAGGCTCCAACTGTTCTCTCTGATGGCAAGCCCACATCCATTCGACCTCCACTGAAGTTGTGCCCACCAACCACAGAGGCTCAACTTCCTCCACTTGATCTACCTCCACAATGACAGCAGCACAACCTTCATTGCCCGTTCGGCATGGATTCAGATAATGATTACAATGCAGGATATGAAATTGGCCACCCGAACCATGAGGAGTATTAGTGTGACAACCTACAGGAGGCTAATGGCCTTGATACCCCTGCTGCATTCTGACTCCTCTCACCCCCCTGGCCCTGCCACCGAAGAAATTGCCTCCTACGCAAAGGTCATGTGTAGGATGGCAGAGTCCTTGACCTTTAGCTCCCCTCTTTAGAGGTCAAGACCAATGTCCTTACAGAGGTTCTTCAGCCAGAGCAGACCTGTACTGAGCCCCTCTTACCATTTAATGAGGCTCTTACAAACACCTTGTTGGGGCAATGGGCCAAACCTAGCTCTGGCCTCTTGGTCAACCAATAGATTGCACAATGCCATCATCCTGTCACGGCACCCCTCACCTTAAAGTTTGGTGGTGCAGGCGTCTCCACGCGAAACGAATCCCAACACCTTTCCAACCACTCCCCCTTCAGTAGGGAGTCGTAACAGGTAGAGGCGTTTAAGAAGAGTCTTTTTATCCACTAGCCTGGTGCTCAGGTATAGTGCCAGTTGCATGCTTGGGCGCTATTCTCATGCCCTTTGGGACTCAGTGGCTCATGTCTACTTAGGTGGCCTTGATGGTCTCTGACCCCATCCTTGCCTAGGCCATTCAGGACATTCATGGCACGGCCAAGTTCACAATTAGTTATGGCTTGTACACCACAGATTCCATTGGGTGGGCTATTTGCACCAGTGTTGCCATTCACCACCATTATTGGCTACAGTCCACTGATTTTTCAGGCGAAGTCCAGTCGGCCCTCACGGATATACCGTTCAGTGGGTCTCACCTATTCGTGGACAAGGCAAACTCCACTCGAGCAGTCAAGGAGGTATGCTCCTTAGGATTATGTGACTCACCTTACCAGCTGCATTTACCCTACTGTTCCTTTTGTGCATTTGGGAGAGCTACTTCATATTGTCAGCCAATCCAACCCCAGCATGGTGCCCAGCAGTTTCACGGTCTTGGTGCCCACCGTCCTGTGGTGAAGGTCAGCGGGCTGCCTAGTCCACACACCCCTGTCAAACCTGTGCCTTCCACCACCCCCACAATGTCTGAGCCTTCGTTTCTGTAGGAGGCTGTGCAAGCCCTTTTGGCTGAAGGGATTATCGAGTGTGAGGGCCACTGTATTGGGAATTGGTTGTTATTCCCTATACTTTCTGGTGCTCAAGAAGTATGGCCCACTTACACCCTATTCTAGACCTGCACCCTCTTAACGCCTTCCTCTGGATATACAAATTCAAAATGCTCACACTTGCCCAGGTCTGGTTTTCCCTTGACTCTGGAGACTGGATGGTCTTTTTTTTATTCCTGTTCTGGAGGCCCTTCAGGGCTACCTGGGGTTCGTAGTGTTACAGGAGTATTTTCAGTTTGCTGTGCTCCCCTTCAATCTCACTGTGCCTCTCGGGTGCTCTCAAAAGTGATGGTGGTGACAGTACATCTTTGTAGATCAAGGGTGCAAGTATTTTCCCACCTCAATAGCTGACGGTTGAAGGAGAGCTGCCACAGGCAGCCGTCAACCAACTCCACACCATAGTGAATTTCATGTCATCCTTTGGCTTCATTAACAATGTGCTGAAGTTAGACTTGTGTCCTCCCTCCCCTATGACACAGTAGGACCATAACTTGGACCCACATTTCTAATGTGCACCCCCATTTGAGCCGCTTCAGTTGTTCCTCAAGACGGTGTTCTTTGTCGCCATAATATTGTCGTGGCATGTTTATGAAGTTTGAAGCTTTTTCTGTCAACTTGCCATATTCCACCACCCTCTTAGACAAACTGGTTTTCAGGACCTAGCCAACCTTCCTGCTTATAGTTGTGATGCCATTCCAAGTGAGTCAAAGCATTACCTTGCTAGTGTAATATGGGTACGCCTTACCCCACTAAGGAGGAGGAGAGACTCCATTGCCTAGACCACAAGAGTTCTGAGCTTCTACGTAGATCATACCAAAAAACACTGAATGGATGATCAGCTCTTTTATGGATTTTCTGGAGCAAAAAAGGCAAAGCAATGCAGAAGAGAACCCTTTCCCACTGGATCATGCTCTTCATTAAGAACTACTATGCCTTGGCTAAGAACCAACCTCCAGAAGGGTTGCATGATCATTCTGCAAGGGCCAAAGCTGCTACCACTGTTAGCATGCAGAATCCCTGTCTTGGACTTTTCTCATGCAGCTGCGTGTGCATCCCACCGTACATTTACGAAGCACTATTATTGGGATGTTTCGCTCCGTGTAGAGAGAAATTTTGCCGACTCAGCCTGCAGGACATTCTGGTTTGAGTCCGTTCACCGACCCAGCGCCCTACAGGTGCTGCTTTGGTATCTATTCAGAAGGTGAGAATTCTATGGATAGAGGTCTCTATCAGAAGAACAATTAACTCTATTGTAATGCTCTTTCTGGTAGGAACTGGCAGCAGTTTACTCACCCGCCTTCCTTTGCTCCCCGTTCTGTGGTTGTTAACCATCCATTAATACAATCCCACATCTAAAAGTCTTCACAGTGGTCACACAAATTTGCTTTTATGGCTCTGTCTGGATAGTAACTGACGTCATCGCACAGGAGTGGCATTTACATAATCAATATATGTTTATTTCACGGTGAGCTCCATTAATTACACACAAAAAAACAAAATACATAATTCCTCTCTAAAAGTAAACTTCTACATTTAAAGTAAAAAAGGAGCATTAAATACTAATGTTAAAATAGACGAAATACATAGCAGACTTAAAATTCCATCCCCAGACTTTCTCTTTATCCATACACAGTACATGAGTTTGCTCAAACAGAACACAATAAATGATGACGTATCTGATTGCAGAACTCTTAACATTAGTAAATATGTGCTGAAACCTAAATTAAGGCATAAAGGCATCCCGCAAGGATATGTGGTTAAAAAAAATAATACATGTACCGTATTCTAATGGTATTTTCATTACACAATGCACACTTTGTTCAAAACTATACAATTACTCCAATTGTGTGTAAAAGTCTTAACTCTCAAAATAAATTTATAAAGAGGATTTTTTAGCATAATTTGGCAAAACCTCAGTTATGGTTTAAAGATAGGCAGAGGTTTAATTTCCCAATAGTTTTCTGTTATGCTACACATTTGGCATTCATGTGCCGATGTCCTGCAGTATCATTCCATTATAACTCATTTAGTTTACCCCTGCAGGTTAGGGATCTGGAGGATGGATCTGACCACATGATGTCAAGACTTAATACCTCTGGCCGATCCTTACATGGCGAAGTCAGCAGGGCAGAGTATCTATTGGATCTAAACTTAAGATCTCCTTCAGGCCATCCCTACAAAGGGCAGGCACACTTGTTGTCCACAGTCCTGCCCAAAATAAGGGTCTAAGTGCTGCTATATGGCCAACTTTCTTTAGACCTAATTATAAAATAATAGTAGCAGGGGTGTACTCTGGGAAAGATTAAGTATAGACCTTACAAAGTTGTCCTCTCTTATGAAGAGTAAATTAACATTATTTGTTAGAGACTTCTAGCCTCCGATTCCTTACCATAGAATACACCCAGACTTTGGACTGGATCCAGACATTTTTAAGCAATCCCTCTTGCCTCACAGTAGGTGGTCATTCGGCTACACGTTTCGTCAACCACACCAAGAAATGACATGCCATGAGCTGGGATTTAGATCCAGCTCCCCCTCAGTAATTTTTTGACTGACTTCTTTCAAGCTTTTGTCGAAGTCTACTGTACCTTTTTTTTTTTTTTTCCCTTTTTTTTTTTCGAAGTTGTCCTTGAAGAATCCCACCGGGTTCAAAACTTGTGATGCCACTCATCAGCAGATGTCAGTGATGTACCCCCACTTGGTATGTCTGTGGTGCCTGGAGAGGTACCACAACTACCCGTCAATTGTGAAACTCAAGACCGTGAATCCCAAGGTCGTCCATGCGCAGCCCATAAAGCTCTTGGCCACTCGTCATGCGACTCCATGCCTCTCCAGATCCCGTTTGCGTAGGAGGTCTTGGGACTGCACCCGGAGTCACTTGGATCAGTCCTCATCCCACTCAAGGACTTCTGGAAAATCCCACCAGAAGAAGTCCAATAAGTTGAAGTCTTCTTCAACTTCTCTGGGTCTCTCCCATTCTTCAAATAACACAAGGGAACAACGCCACAAGTCTCTAACCTAATCGCAGGTGGCCTCTACCGAGCCAGTGTCAGAAACTGAGTCTGCTCTGCACTTCCTTGAATTCCCTGGAGCCAGAGTGACCCCCTACCCAACTCTAAGTTTTTTGAGGTGATGAGCCTCATTTTTAGGCAATCAAACCCCTCTGGAGCATCTTCAGATCCCATGGGTTCAGGAGAGTTTTCAACTGGGGTCCCTCCGACAGGTCCACTCTCTGTGTCATTTCATACTGTAGGATCCTCCTATGGGGGACCATTCTAGTGACACTGTTCCCATTGTGATTCCCAACTCAGATACAGAGTTTGACCAGCGTTGTGCAAAGTCTGTTCTGCCGCTGACCACGTCCACAGGGTCTGAATTGGAGCTGAGCCCTATGTCACTGAAGGGCTTACTGAGGAACACAAATTGAGGGGAACAGAGGATCCCTATTCCTACACTAACCTCCTAGCTGAGTCCATCGCCGTTGACAACTGACATGACGACCTGGCTGATGCCAGTGGTCTGGACACCTCACAAGACAATACTGGCCTCCTCACTCCTCCCACAGTCGGTATGGAGGAAGGGGTTTCCTTTGCAATGGTGGTCCGTAGGGCAGCTGAGGTCCTAGACCTACAGCTGCACATGGTTCAAGAGGTGCTTCAGTCGGGGTATAGCTGTCAGACACTTATACCCTTCAACAAGGCCCTCACTGATGGCTGGATACCTCCGCAAAGAGGATTTTCTTCTTCCTCTACGCTGCCACTATGTCCCGTTAACACAGCTTGCATATTAACTGATATTCCCATATTGTGTGAGATATGGTAGCAGAAGCGCATTCTATAGTCCCAGGTGAGGCCCCGGCCATACTTCCTCAAGCTATTGCTGGTCGGAGAGATGCAGCAAAGTTCACAATCAGATGTGGGTTGGATACGACTTACTCACTGGGCAGAGCCATTGTTTCTTTGGTGGATCTTCATTGTGATGCCTGGTTGAGGAATACTAGCTTTTCAAGAGATTTCCAAGACGTACTGTATGACATGCCCTTTATTGGAATTCGTCTCTGTGGAGACATGGCAGATTTGGCCTTGAAGAGATTCAAGGGCAGTAGGGCCACTGCTAAGTCACTGTGGCTTTCTGTGGCCCCTCGGCAGCTCATTCTGCCTTATGCCCTTTCTTGTAGCACTGGTAGGGGCTATCAGCTGCCGCCTTTTCCCCTAGCCACTGCGGCCAGCAGGCTCAGTCCTTTTGTGGCCACGGACTACTTCTTGAAAAAGGAAAAATTCAAGAGGCTCACCCTGACTCAAGTCTTACCTGCCATCGACCCTGGAGACTGGATGGTAGCTTTGGACTTGCGGGATGCCTATTTCCACATTGACCTGACTTGACTGCCACCAGACGCTACCTGCGATTAACTGTGAGCTGGGAGCACTGTCTGTTTGCTGTGCTACCATTTGGCTTTACCACTGCCCCTCGGGTGTTCACCTAGGTGATGGTGGTGGTTGTAGCTAATCTGCTGAGGTCAGGGGTTTCATTCTTCACCTACCTTGCCAATTGACTGTAAAGGCAGGCTCGCCACAGGCAGTTTCCCACTTCGAGACTACAGCAGATGTCCTGCACTGGCTAGGGTTCATTATCAGCATGCCAAAGTCACACCTGACTTCCTCTCAGACACTTCCATTCATCGGAGCTGTTCCGGATACAGAGCACTTTTGAGTTTATCCTCCAGAAAAGCAAGTACATGATATTTGGCCTATTTTTCCAATGCTTCAGCCTCTATCCTAGATTTCACAGAGGCTCACTGAGATTACTGGGCCTCATAACCTCTTGTATCTTTACAAGATTATTCCAGAGTACTGATATGAGGAAATCATTGTCTTGCTAGGGTCTGATTGATTAATACAAGAAAAATATCTGAAAAGTACCATGGTTTGTGGCTCGCATAATTAACCCAGTTCAGACAATAAGACTTGCTGAAGAGTAGTGGTATGTTTGAGGGGATGGATGATTCATTATGTTCACCTTTGTAGCAGCAGATGCAGTACTCATGTGATAACAATGGATCTGTTTTGTAACCGGGTTAACAAGATTCCTAGTTTTAAAAGAACAAGCAACTTGCCTTCAGTAACGCTCTTTCTGATGGATACTGTATCTGACTGCAGATTCCTCTCATTTACAATATCACACAGGAGCAAGACTGGATCTGGAATGTTTCACAGCAGTGCTCCTATGTGCTGTGTTGACTTTGGTCCAATATGGAAGTGCTGAGTGCTG
Organism: Pleurodeles waltl; assembly: GCF_031143425.1. Taxonomy (NCBI): domain Eukaryota; kingdom Metazoa; phylum Chordata; class Amphibia; order Caudata; family Salamandridae; genus Pleurodeles; species Pleurodeles waltl. The sequence continues at coordinate 1,608,818,991 of NC_090445.1, forward strand.
GAAGGGAACCACATATATGCACCACCCCGTATGCTGACATCAGTTTCTTGCTTGAATTTTTCTGCGCCCTTGGAGGCAGTGCACCAACGATTGGCAGTACCAGAGTGCCGGAAGGAATCTATGGTTAGATAGAGTATCCACCCAAAGAGTGTTACTGAAGGTAAGTAGCTCTTTCTTGTCAAATTCCTTACCTTTAGAAAAGATACCAAAGCAGTACTTCCCAAGATGAAGTGTCTGTAAAGTGAGCTCAGACCAAAAAGTCCTGCAAGATCAAATGGGTTAAATGTCCCTCCTGTAGGACCTGACGGTCAAGGCAGTAGTGCTTTGTGAACATGTGCGCTGAATCCCATGTTATGTCCTGGCAGATGTCGAGAACAGGCACTCTGCATGCCAGTGCAGTGGTAGCAGACTTGGTCATGGTGGAATGAGCCTTCAGTCCTTCAAAAGGCCAGTGCATAACAGTTCTGATGGACACTTCTAACCATAGATTAATCACTTTATAAATATCCCCAGTTGCCAGACGAACTGAAAAATTCAAAGCAGTGCTTTGCATGCCAGGATATAGCGATGTGTGACTCTGCATTGATGCCATTCTCCTCTGGAAGTAACAAACAGAGCTACATGTCAGTGCCACCCATGTGCGGTGAGGTCAATTCCTTTCTTTATGCACCTTCAGATACTGATCTTCATTTTCTACGCTTGTGAAGAGAATAATTTCCTTCAAATTTTTTCCAGTGTGCAAGACATGTCACTTCTCAAGACTTTAGTTTTTAAGTCTTGTAGGAACTGTTGCAAACAAAGATCTGTGATGGATTTCCACTGTGTACCTTTGGTGCTTAAGTTTGTCACACGACTTCACCTATGGTGCTGCCATCCCTCACATGACTCCAGGGCTTGCAACTACGTCCTTATGAACCCAAAGTCTATCTGAGATCATGAGGTGAAGCTCTATGTGACAAAGTAATGGAAGAGTCTGCACAAGTCCCACTCAAGGTCAAAATTGAGAGCACATTCCCAAAGTCGTTCCTGAGTTCCTAGCAATTAAATCCTTCAGGTAAATTAAAGGAACACAAGAAGTGCAAGTGGTGACTCTTCTGCGAAGGAGCGAGGGCATCACTGTACTTCGTTTGGCTCCGGTTTCACTGAGAAGCCGATTTATTTTCTGGCTCTGATGCACACCTAGTTCCTGAGCACATCTGCAACTTTGCAAGTCGAAGCCTTTTGTGACGTATTTGTACGTTTGCATTTCTCTCTGGAATGTGGAAAGTCTCCAAGGATTTGCAGAGCCCTCTAGTCAGAATACTGCCAGTGGGATCGCCTTAGCTCTTGTCTGAACCCCTCAAGCCCACCTCAGGTTCGGTACTGGTATCAGGCATGGCACCAAAACCCATGCCATCTTCTCATTAATCGGCAGTGGCACTGTGGAAGGACCCCAAACATATTGTTCTGTCTCTGATTTGGTTTCACCTCGACCAATGCCATGTTCATATCTTGATTTGAATACAGCCTATACTTGAGCCATTGGAGTGAGATACAATCCCTCTGCTGCACAGCCATGTACATACATTCCACAAGCTTTTTGGATCAGACTGTGATCATAGCTGGCCATATGGAGATGGCAATGGAAGGGAACCTGCCACTTATGATGCAGACATCTGGTACATGGAATTACAGGAATTACAGAAAGCCAGTGGACTGGATACCCTACCCAACTCTGGGTTGGTTTTCTCTTCTGGGCCAGAGGCAGAGAGTACTTCCTACACCAAAGTAATTGGAAGGGCTACAGAGGTCTGTGACCTTGAACTGCGGACTATGCAAGTTAAAACAAACGTTCTCACAGATGTCCGACAGCCTGGGTAGTCACAGAGCAAACCTCATTTGTTTTTTAATGACATCCTTACTGGCTCACTGTTGGGAACTTGGGTTAATCCATCCGCTGGCCTCTGTCAACTGATAAGTTACCTGTCGCCGTAGACCACTCCAGTCAACCCAGGTATTTTGACCCAGCATCTAACACAGAAGAGCTTGGTCGTACTAATGTAAACACTAATGCCTTCCAACCCTGCCCAAGACAGGGAGTTGAAATGAGCGACACTTTTGGCAAGCATGTTCCCCTAGGCCAATCATGCCCTGTGGCCAGTTAATGTAAGTTGCCCATTAGGACATTATACCCATGTACTTTGGAACATGTTGGGTGAGATTTTACTTGTGTCAATGGAGACCTACGACCTTCACTAGCCCAAACCATTCAAAATGAATGAAATGTAAATTTGCATTCACTTGGCCCTAGACACCACAGGGCTATGGGACATAGGGTGGTACTTAGGTGCCACAGATGAATGAGGTCCATGGGCTCTTTTTGGTACATCCATGTGTCCTTAATGGGTAACAACAATCATTACTGCGTTTGTGAACACCTGAGGGGCACTGGTGAGGCTGAAAGGGAGCATGTTGAATATTTTTTTCCAGGTGGTCCTCTGACAGGTGTTTCACTGTAGGTGACCGGTATGGTGGATTGAAAAGGAATGACAGGGCCTTACTCAGTTGGTCAATCTGAAAGACGTGACCCTATTGGCAGAAGACCGTTGTCACCTGGAGGGTGGCCACCATCCCCTTCCTACATGTATAGGTAGAGAGGCGGAGGTTCAACAGGGCTTACCTCTGCTAGGAATCACGTCTTACTCTTGCGCTGCGGTGGAGATCTGCTGCTCCGTTCTTGGGGGGGCCTTGGCGATGTGGCCCACAATGCACCTCCACAGATCTGAAGGTTCGGTGACAGGCTGGGCCTCTTGTACCAACCCCTGCATTAAATGCAGGCTATGCAGTGATGGATAGTGGGGGTTGACTGGCCATTCTGAACACTGAGTTGGCCGTGCTGCGAGGCCCCTTAGTGATGACACATTGACTTGCTTGTTTGCCCGAAGACCTGACAGCAGTGTATTGATGCCTTTTCAGCTATTGATTGAGTGGCCTGTGGGGGTTCTGGGGGCAGCTGTCGCCTGGTTTGTTGTTTTTACATGCCCCCACCTACTGAATAAGAGCTGCATAATGAGCAGGACTGCAGGAGTAGTGGTCCCTTGCTGCAACAAGAGGAAATTATGGCTCTGGAGGGCTCCATGTGGGACTCTTCCACATCGTTCCAGCCTGTGGGACTTACCGACACACCAGACAAACCTTACCTGATCCTTGCAGAAATAAGTGATTTTCAAGCTGCCCTTGAAATGAAAAGAGATACCACGGCTCTTTCCCTAGGAGAACGGAAGGATGGGCAGTGTAAGTTGCGAGAGAATGCACAGCGCACTGAATCAGCATTAAAAGGCCTCACCTCAAACTATGCATTATCGGCCTCCTGGAAGGGATGGAGGGTGAAGACCCAAAATCTTTTGTTGAATTCTGGTTGCCGAGGAAAGTTTGTGTTTGAGCGCACCTACCATTTATCGGGTAAGCGTTTGCCTCTAGGGAACACTCCCATGCCCGATAGCTGCCAGCCTCATGAACTTTCAGGCCAGGATCACATCCTACAAAAGATAAGAGCGAATCGCTTGATCATAACTCACTCCTGTCGAGTGATGAGAGAGAAGCCTAGTCACAACGACATCTAGGTACAACACTTTATAACAAGAGAGTTAGTAGCACGCAACCATCATAGTGCCATCTTCAACCCAAATCGTGAAACAGTAACTCCACCAAACTTGGTGTTTAAGTATATTAGAATCTTCACATCTGAAGAAATCTTAATACAATCTTTCCCGCAAGAAGTCGGTGAGTGTGTCAACTCGAGATGCCCCGGTGTGAGGCTCAGGGTGCGCTCTAGTTTAAGTTAGAGGATACAAGATCCGTATAACATGCCATTAAAGTACCTCACCTCAAACTGATCATAGCGGACTCCCTTTGAGTGATGGTAGTTCCTGATTTTAAACAAAAGGAGGACCAGGGGAGATTTAGAGACCAGCAGGCATTAACTCCTAAATCATTAATTATTCACTCCACAAAATACCCGGGTCTAGTGCTAGAATCAGATTGGGTACCTAGCATATCGAAGGAGTGTTTCTTTACTTTATTATGTCAAAATCCCTCACCCACCAAAGCTTCATCATAGGGATTCTCCTCCACCTTTCTAATAGGGAGAAGCTCTTTGAATGTTTTCAGGATTTGATAATGATCCCTTTGGAGTAAATAGGGAGGTCAGCAGAGTGTGTGGTGTTTAAAAAGAATAGTGTGTGAAGTGTAATTGAAGCTAACTTCAAAAGCAGATGTGCAACTTTTATTCTTGTCTGCCTGGGTCAGGATTATAAAGTGAAAAGACAGCAGAAGTCAAATATCCTTGCCTTGTTGTGTCATGGCCAACAGGTTTCTGCCAGCAAAACCCTCAACTGAGGTGTATGGGCATTTGTCAGGACCTTGAAAAAATACACTTCTGCTAAAAACGTGCAGTGAAAATTAGAAAGGAAGGTAAAGCCCTACTGGTTGTCACCGATAATTTATCATGAGACCCACTTAGTATGTGGCCTGAAAAGAGAGAGAAGCCTAGTCACAACGACATCTAGGTACAAGACTGTATAACAAGTGTTAGTAGCACACAACCATTGTAGTGCCACCATCACCCTAAAACGTGAAACAGTAACTTCACCAACTTCGTGTCTAAGTATATTTGAATCATGACATCTGAAGAAATCATAATTCAGTCCTAACCAGAAGTAGTCGGGTGAGGTGTGTCAACTCGAAATGCCCTGGTGTGAGGCTCAGGCTGCGCTCTATCCTGAGTTGGAGGATATTAGATGCGTATAACAGTATGGAGTAGGAGAGACTCTTGCCTGGTTATCTGAGGGCCAGGCAAAAAAGACTGCAGAAAGTTAAAACTCAAAATTTGAACAAATGAGGACCCAGCACTAGCTGTGCCTACGATTGTCAAAGAGTAGCCCAAGACACGAAAGTAGACCGCAAAACGGAGAAATCTATCACCCGTTATCATAGGCCAAAGAACTATCAGTGATTAAATCGTTGCTAACAGTGTTATGAGTCAGTGTTATGAGGCAAACTGCACTATGAACAGGAAAACCTTATTGGCCATTCATACGTCCCATAACCAGCGCATACAGTGAGGAACAGCACAATCTCACTGAAGGTCAAAACGTATAACCCAAACTAGGTGAGCTGCTTTCGTGTGGGGTTTATTACAGTGGGGGCTCCTCCGCTAGGGCGGAAGAGCGTCGCCACGTCCTTTGTAAAGAATTCAACATCAGATTCGGATACAGCAAATCCCACTCTGTTAACAAGATACCACAGAAAAGGGCGTACTACGCCCACAGGGTCCATATGTAGTTACTTAACTGCAGATGGCTGTCTCAACATAGCTCAGAGTCTCAGGCCTCCTCATTTGGGGTCCTCTGGGATCTGCCACACAATGTGTTCAAGCAGTACCAGAAATAGTTGCTGAATGCAGTCAGCAGAAAGCCCTCTGCTAGGAGATCTTAGCCTTTACTTTGAATTTAGCGGTGATGCCACATTGCTAGCACAAGGTCTTGCAGCATTTCAGTTAAAGCAAATCATTAAGGCACCCACACACTGCCATGATCTCTTCCTTAACCCCGTTTCTACTAACCTCACAAATATAGCCACATAAGATGCAGTCCCACCCCTGCGGTTGGACCACTACATGGTCCCTTTCTGGTCAGACATCCCTAGCATTGTGCAAAAACAGTCCCTTCCTCCCCCCCCCCCCCCCCCCCCCCCCCGGCCCAAAAAAAACCGAGGTTGTCATGACCCAAACTAGATGTGGATAAATAGACAAGCAGTATTTTTGGCAAATTTGTCCCGGTAATGAAGGGAGATACAACAGAAATGTACAGAAACTTTGGGAGCTGGTTAAACGATTCTTTGAATCCCCTAATTCCATATAAAACTCTGATGTCCAAGCGGACAAAGGCTGTCCCCAGTGGTATACATCTTAGCTGGTGGAACTAAAAAAAAAAAAAAGAGGTTAAAAAAAATGGAACGAAACTGGAGGAAATGTTATGATGATTTTAATAAACAAAACTATTGAAAAGCTATGAAAAGTACAAACGTCATAAGACATGCTAGAATTTCCTTTTTAACTTCAAAAATTTTAAATCCCAGCAACTCTTCTAAGGTAATGCTTAAGATAATAGCGTAATGAAGATACCTACCTGTAAGGCAGGCCCGCCACCTTCTGAGGGCTGTTATGGCATATTTGCAAATGCTTTTATCAATAAGGTAAAAAACATCCTATATTCCCTGCCAACACGGACACCAAGCCCCACTTCTCATGAAACTCAGGGACAGCAGCCAAATTAAACTCCTTTCCTGCCCTAAACAAGGAAGAGAGAGACGAGATTCTAGCCACTATTAAGTCAGGCTCACCATTAGATCCAGCAACCCCAGATATTTTGATAAAAGGCAAGAGCATCTTCCTGCTGGTCAGTGGTAATGTCCCTTCCACATGCAAACACACTATTGTGAAATCCCTGCTGAAGAAGCCCTTAGCCAATCCACTTCTGGCAGAAAATTATAGACCGAGCTCACTGCTCCCCATAGCACGTAAAGTGCTGGAGAAACACGTCAATAAGCACCTTTCCAGCTTTTTAGAAAAGCCCTCAGTCTTCCATCCCACACAAACACGTTTTAGACTAGGCAGGAGCAGTGAGAATGCTCTGCTGGTTGCCATGGAGTAACTTCGGTCCATTCTAGTCCAAAGCGTCTCAGCAGCCATGATAATATTAGATCGCAGTACAGCCTTTGACACGGTTTCTCACCCTGTCCTTATCCAAAGGATGGAGGAAGCTGGACCTCTAGGTGGTGCACTCAAATGTCTTGCAACATTCCTGGAAAACAGGAACTGCCAGCTCTGCGAAGAAACATTATTTTCAGCTATCTACCCGATCAACTGTGGCATTCCACAGGGTTCTTCCCTAAGCCCCACACTTCTTAATTTATACAATCTCCACCTGGCAGATATAGCCCTGCCACACAACCTCGCACTTGTATCATATGCTGACGATACGGAGCTGACCATACCAGTCTCTCCAGAAACAGGTCAGGCATCTTCACATCTGAATTTGTGCCTTAAACAGTTTACAGAGTGGATGTCAGACATCAGCCTTAAGTTTAATGGTGAAAAAACGGAGGTGTTGGTTGTTCGTAATATCCTCTCAAGGTGGAACAAACCTGTTTGGCCAGAATACTTTGGAGAGTGTCCACGGCCCTCCCATGCAGTAAAAAAAGTCTGTTTTTGGTAGACAATAGCCTGTCAATGGAACACAAGCCAAGAAACTGTTAGGAACATGTGTCTGGTTGCTGGGAAACTTAAGGAAAGTCATTTAATAGCTCCCACCAACATCGAGAAGAGTGGTCATACAGGGTCTGATCAACTCTCATCTGGAAACTCTCTCTACCTGAGTAGTCCCAAGTATGTTATAAGGAGCCTGCAGGTCGTCCAAAATACAACTGCACAAATTCTACATAGAGTTCCAAAATACCATTCAACTGCTCCTGCCGCCCTGCATTGGCTTCTGGTGCAGCATATCAAGGCTTTGTGTACTGCCCATAGGGCAATGCACTGAAAAGGTTCTCTCATTCGGCAACTTCTTATCCCCTACCTTTATGTTCTAGAAATCTAAAGTTTCTGACAGTACCTAATGTCAACAGGGCACGATGTGGTGTACGTTCCTTCACATATCTTGCCCCCAAGCTATGTAATGACCTCCCCACCAACCTTAGACTATTCTACCTGAATCAACCTTCAGAAAACTCCTGAAGATGCATCTGTTTTAACCATAGACCACTCCACAACCTAAAAGTACATCCCACAAATCGGTAGGTGTGTCTGTCGTAGTGCTATTAGGCCCGAATGGGTAGCTATGCGCTATACCAGGGTTCTGCAAAGTCGGTCCTGGAGAGCCGGGTCCATACCAGATTTTTAGCATATCCACATTTAGAAACACAATGTTTCAGAATTCTACATTTTTCTAAATGTGGATATGCTAAAAATCTGGCATGGACCCGGCTCTGCAGGACCGACTTTGCAGAACCCTGCGCTATACAAAAGCACCACAGCTAGAATAACAAAACATTGTATGATATTGATTATGGATCGCTGCAAACCACAGTTAGATGGCCATGAGTGGTGTTTAATAAGCCCCAGCTGATTCATGCCCCTGATTGTGTCATGTTCGACAAAAAAATGTGGTTAACATAAAATCGTATGACATTAGTTCTGAACGGCAGCAACCTGCAAATAAATGGGCATGAGTGGTGTATTCTAAATGACAGTTTATTCTTGACTTGAAATTGTGTGATCTTTAATGTATGGCCTGGTGCAAAGCCACTTAAAAAGATGGTATGATTTGTTTTGAGTGGCAGCAAGCTCCTGTGAGGTGGCCATGAGTGAGTCCCACCTTGTTCTTGCCTATGAATTGTGTGATGTCTAATATAAGGCCAAGTGCTCGGGCACAAAGGGGGATGCATGACATGAGTTGTAGTAATTTAAAGCTAACTGACCATGAATGTTACATATTGTGCAGGAAGGTATGGTTCAAGAACAAGACTCACAGATGTCAACCTTTGTACAGTTTTGTATATTGGGGAGAAATAGTCATGTAGAAAGCCCAGGAACAAAAGGAGCTAGGACATACAGGTTCACGGTATTTCATAATTCAGACCAGTCTCATGGTTATGCAGCCTAAACACCCAATGCTGTTCTTTTGCAAAAATGAACCTGGACATATCTTGGACAGTCACGGGCAGTAGGTTTATCTAGTTCCATCCAGCGTAAATCATCAGCGGTGTGACCCTGTTCAGTAAAGAGATTAATCAGTTTGGTTGAGAGTTTCTTACTCCTGTGATGTGTGTTCTGATTTTATGAGTTGGCATGCTGACATCTCTCAGGACATAGGGGCAAATGTTGAGATAAATAAGTGTTCGATGGCATGTGTGGCTGTAGATGCACATGATCTGCATAGTCCTGCCATCTAGTGCTGGGCCCGGAATGTTGAAAGTTGTTTTTCTTTTAAGAAGCATTTTTGAGTCACAGGATCAAGTGACTCCTTCTCAGTCATACTGCCCATGGGCATAGAGTACTTTTCATATTGTTTTCTCTCTGCCGTCGGATTCGGACATGTGTATCTTTGCCATGTCTTCGACTCATTCTGGCTCAGAATTTTCCTTCCTCTGTCCTCCTTCAGGACCAAAGAGGTCATAGATTGGAGATGGTGCACAAGTACCCAGAAGACACCCTGAACATCTTTAGGGAGGAGCATGCACTGGAGTAGCCTGAACAAGAAGAGGAGTTCTCCATTCAAGACTCTGATGTTCAGTTGGATATTGAGAGTGATGAGGTGACGTCGGTGCACCCTGTGAGTACTGTGACCCCTCCTGCCCGCCCAAAGACTGTTAAAAAGCCTCTTACATATATCACAGGGCCGCCACCAGGCCATGGCTGGTTTTGAAAAACTACTTTTGCTGCACTGCTCTATGACTCTTCTCCGAAACCAGCTAAGACCACAATATAATCTTCGGCATCAACCTCCAGCTCTGTGATCCAAGCTATTTACAGCAAACCTTTGGCACTGAGCTCCTTAGCCGACCAGCCTTAACAGCTGCTTCGGTACTGACAAAGGGTCACCGACTGAAACCATCAGTGCTGAAAACAAAGGAGCTGACTCCTTCGGAGCACATGGACTCAAGTCAATCCTCCATTATGCCATCTCCAATTGAGCCTATATTTGAGACTATGGACACTAAACATCGCCACCTCCATATCCAGGAAGGTACAGGGTGTATTATTGCTTCCTTCCCTGTCAAGTTCAAGAGGAAAGTATCCTTCCAGGAGGCTTTGGACACTGCTGCCTCCAAAAAAGGTCTCTAAGGACAAGGCTACCGCTACTTTGCCTAATCCTTTTCCTCCTCCTCCTGAACCACCTTCCTCACCACCTCCACTCCCTTTTTCTCCTCCACTGCTGTCCCTACTCATTCTCCTGCCTCTCCTACTGCAGAGGACCTCACATCTCAGGGCTCTCCTTTATTTATAGGGGAAGATTTGGATGGAACACATCATGATCCAGACTCATGGGGTTCATATGACATCAATCCCATCATAAATACGGACCCAGATTTCTACCTTGTGGGACCCTCCCCACCAGAAGACTTAGTTATCAGCAGGTTACAGCAAGGGCAACTGCCTTTCATAATGTTCAGCTCCATAGGGATTAAATCGAGCAGGATTACCTTTTTGACAACTTAACAGCCACCCAAGGGAATATTCAGTTCCTTCCTATGCTTGCTGGTATGATTCTTTATGGGCTGTCGATTCATCACCCCTAGTAAAAGTATAAACCTGCTCCTTCTGATCCACTATATATCAGGTCTCAGGTCCCACAAGATTCAATAGTGGATTACTGCAAATAAGCGAGCCAATAGGCTGGTCACAGGGGACTCTCCTCCACCAGACAAGGAGAGCAAAAGGCTGGATGCAGCAGGCAAAAGAGTTGCTGCACAAGCAGCAAATCATTGGTGCATTGCCAATCTACAGGCCTTGTTATTAACCGGTTATGTGCCCAGGACGAGGTGATCTCGTCCAAGGCGCTGGTTCCTTGGTGCCTTGGACGAGATCACCTCGTCCTGCAATGGGCCCCCGGGGGGAGCGCTAGCGCTCCCCCCGATGGCCAGGCACAGCCCTCCCCTAGGCAGGGATGGAAGGGGAATCGCTTCCCCTTCCATCCCCGCCCCCGTGGCATCTGATGACATCCGTGCGCGAAATGACCTCATCAGAGGCCTTCCCTCCGGCGCTGGAAGCTCTGCTTCCAGCGCCCGATCGGAGGAGAAATGCGAAGCATTTATCCTCCGATCACGTGGAGGGGGCAGAGAAGCCTGAGAGGAGAGGAAAGGCCTTTCCTCTCCTTTCAGGCTTCAATTAGCATTTCTGCTGAAATGGCACTAGACACCAGGGTTTTTTTGTTTTTTGTTTTATTTACTTGATAATTTGTTTTAGGCCATTTCTGCCCCCCCTTGGGGCTTATTAGATCGGCCTATTGTAATTAGGCAGAAACCTCTAGGCACCAGGGATTTTTTTGTTTTGTTTCATTTTTTTATATGTGGGGAGCGACACCTTAAGCAAGGGTCGCTCCCCTGGGGGCAAAATTATCTTTGGGCCATTTCTGCCACCCTTTGGGGCAGATCGACCTATTTTTATTAGGCCAATCTGCCCGCAGGGGGGGCATAAACCACTAGACACCAGGGATTTTTCTTTTTTTTGCTAAACTTTCACGCAAGGGGAGCAACTTCTTAGGCAAGGGTCGTTCCCCTGGGAGGCAAATTTATTTTAGGCCATTTGTGCCTCCCTTGGGGGCAGAGCTGCATATTTTTATTAGGCCAATCTGCCTCCAAGGGGGGCAGAATCCACTAGGCACCAGGGATTTTTTTTTTGCGCCAATTTCACGTAAGGGAAGTGACCCTTGGGCAAGGGTCGCTCCTCATGGGGGCACATTACTGTTGGCCATATCTTCCCCCCTTGGGGGCAGATCGGCTTATTTTTGGAAGGCCGATCTGCCCCCAAAGGGAGCAGAAAGCCCACCAGAGACCAGGGAAGATTTTTTTTCAAAATAAGAGGGTGGGGTATGGCCATACCCCCACCGCAAATAAATGGGGCCCAATTGTTCTGCCCACCAGTGGGCAGATGGGGCAATTACCCCCGATCCACCCCCCGGGGGGCAGGAAGTCCTAAATGACAGGGAATAAAAAAATAAAAAAAAATAGTGGGGTGGTGGCTACCAACCCGTATGGGCATGGTTATGCCCCTACCCCAAGGAAGGGGGTAACAGTCTTTCAGCTCTCCCCCGCACACTAAAACATCTTATCCCACGGCAAGCAAGTGGACATTTGATTATTTGGGGTTTTGGTTTTACATTTGGGCCATGAGAGCTTGGCTAACTCTCAAAATTGTCCCACTTGGAATGGTGAGGGCTGCACTTTTTGGCCTTTGGGACGCTGCCATGTAGAAAAATCCACAAGACCTAGACACATCTGAAAACTAAACATCTGGGTGAGTCCAGGGTGGTGTGCTTAAAATGCACCCGCACCATTTTCTTACCCACAATGCCCTGAAAGCCTCCAACTTTGCTGGAAATCACACATTTTTTCCCACACTTTTGTGATGGAACCTACCGGAATCTGCAGGAATCCACAAAATTCCTACCACCCAGTATTGTCTCATCTCTACCAATAGAAATTCTGCCCCACTTGTCAGCCTAAATTTTTTTTTTTCCAAACTGCCCTTTTGGACCCGCTTTGGTCCCCCCTCAATTTTGACATGTTTTTGGCTCTTCCCTGTCACAGGCACTTGGCCCACCTACACAAGTGAGGTATCATTTTTACCGGGAGACTGAGGGGAACGTTGGGTGGTAGGAAATTTGTCCCGCTGCGGTGATCCCACACAGAAATGTGGGAACAATTTGATTTGTTTTAGCTAAATTTGAGGTTTGCTGAGGATTCTGGGTAAGAAAACACTGGGGTATCCACGCAAGTCACACCTCCCTGGACTCCCTCGGGTGTCTAGTTTTCAGAAATGTCTGGGTTTGGTAGGTTTCCCTGTATGGCTGCTGAGCCCAGGACCAAAAACGCAGGTGCCCCCGCAAATACAGGTAGTTTTGTATTTGATAATTTTGATGTGTCCAGATAGTGTTTTGGGGCATTTCCTTTTGCGTGCATTGGGCCTACCCACACAATTGAGGTACCATTCTTATCGGAAGACTTGGGGGAACACTGGGTGGAAGAACATTTGTGGATCCTCTCAGATTCCAGAACTTTCTGTCACCGAAATGTGAGGAAAAAGTGTTTTTTTGGCCAAATTTTGATGTTTGCAAAGGTTTCTGGGTAACAGAACCTGGTGAGTGCCCCACAAGTCACCCCATCCTGAATTCCCCAAGGTGTCTAGTTTTCAAAAATGTGCAGGTTTGGTAGGTTTCATCAAGAACCCTAGGTACCCAGAGCCAATAAATGAACTGCACCCTGCAGTGGGTTTTCCTTCTGTACTGGGTATGCAGCAATTCATTTGCTGAAATATAAAGAGTAAAAAAGAGCTATCAAGAAAACCTTTGTATTTCCAAAATGGGCACAAGATAAGGGGTTGAGAAGCAGTGGTTATTTGCACATCTCTGAATTCTGGGGTGCCCATACTAGCATGTGAATTACAGGGCATTTCTCAAATAGATGTCTTTTTTACACACTCTCTTATATTTGGAAGGAAAAAATTTAGAGAAAGACAAGGGGCAATAACACTTGTTTTGCTATTCTATGTTCCCCCAAGTCTCCCGATAAAAATGATACCTCACTTGTGTGGGTAGGCATAGCGTCCGCGACAGGAAATGCCCCAAAACACAACGTGGACACATCAAAAATTTTGACAGAAAACAGAGGTGTTTTTTGCAAAGTGCCTACCTGTAGATTTTGGCCTCTAGCTCAGCCGGCACCTAGGGAAACCTACCACACCTGTGAATTTTTGAAAACTAGAGACCTAGGGGAATCCAGGATGGTGTGACTTGTGGGGCTCTGACCAGGTTCTGTTACCCCAAAAAAAAAAAAGGCCTTCCAAAAAAATGCCCCCCCTGGGAGCGACCCTTGCCCAAGGGGTCACTCCTTTAAGCCAATTTCTAATAAAATAAAAAAAATCCCTGGTGTCTAGTGGACGTTTCAAAAGCCGGATTGCTTGCAATCCGGCTTTTGAAACGCTCAGAGAGACTTCAAAGGGAAGGAAATTCCTTTCCTTCCCTTTGAAGTCTCTCTGGCCTCCTCCACGTGATCGAAAGAGAAATGCTTTACATTTCTCTTTCGATCGCGCTGGAAGCTGAGCTTCCAGCGCGATGGAGGAGACCCTCTGTGATTGTCAGCGCGCGCTGACGTCACAGGGGGGTCGGGGTTGGAAGGGGAAGGGCTTCCCCTTCCATCCACCACCTGGGTGCAGGATGAGGTGATCTCGTCCAAGGCACCCGGGAACCGGTGCCTTGGACGAGATCACCTCGTCCAAGGCGCACCGTAGGGGTTAAATGAAAAAGACAAATATCTATACTAGTGTTGGTTCCCATTCTTCGGTGTTTCCATGACCACAACACCACAGTTTTACCCCTACTTAAAGGCAGGGGCATAGCTTGGTCAGTAAGATCAGGAGAGTGTGAGCTTCAGATTTCCCAACAATCACGCCAGTTAAAATACATTAAACAGAATCCGGGCAGGAGCGGAGACTTAAGGAGCAGTAGGAAGGTAGAGTAGTGCGCATTGTGAGGGGTACTTATAAATTTAATATTTGATCAAATAACTTTTTAAAAGATTTAAAACAGAAAAGAGTGTGTGTTTCTGTCTGCATGTGCATGTAAAAACCCCAAGGGAAATCCGACAAACACCTCAGCATACCTGACTTAAAGCACCTGTACCCAACTATTTACTGCAGAACACATTTACAAGGGGGATGTAACACTCCAAACACCCACTGAAGCTACGCCTCTGATTGAAAGACAATTAATTTATTTATTTATTTATTTTATGTTTTGGAACTCTAAACAGGATCTACATAATAAGAAAATAAAACATACATACATATACAAAACATAAAATATCAAAATACGAATATCAATGAAGAACTGGCCGAAGTATACAAATATAATAATAATATAATACAATTACTAATCATAATAAAACAGTTTGTTCAATTCATCTCACACAATTGACTACCTTGGACCATTCATCCCACCACCTTGCTCCCATTGATTTCTTTGACCACCCGAAAAGAACCATTGTGCATCTTAAAACATATGTAAAAAACATTTTAAAAAGTTAAAATCTCAATGATAGAACAATTCATTTGGAGGGATGTACAAGGCTTGGAGAAACTCCGGTGCCGACAGCAGAGAGAGCTGAAGACAGATGGGTCTTAGCCATTGACGCCTTTGGGGCGGTGAGGGAAGGACAAATAAACAGGACATGATTTAAGTTTTGAGTTTCGGTGGAACAGAAGTTGCACCCTTTAGTTGAACCATACCATTTTGCCAAAAATACATTTAAAGGTAACAGCTCCATACGTCTCAGTAACCAAAAACGCCTCACCCCATGCGGTAAGTTCCAGATTACATAAGGTTGTGCTTTTTTTTGCTACTAATGATTTGATAAAACCGGGAACGTTCTTCTTTTTGCACAGCTCTCTAAGTCCAATCGGTAACTTAAACACCATGTTGCCTGTTTAAAACCACTTTTTAATTGTGGGGAAGGGATAGCCAAGACCTGATTGAAGTGTACCTCAAGCATTTCTAGGGCTTATGTAAGGTTCTTAGAGAAGGTATGCCTGAAGGCATTATTTTCCCAAAAGATTTCTTTTTGCGGTAAAGCCCTTAGAGTATTATCCGCAGCCTTCATAAGGGAAACAGCCCAACGGACGACCCCGGCTAGTCCCTGGGCAAATACACTTCTTAAGCCCAATTCCAGCCTTAGGGCAGCCACCAACACAGGTGTATTTACAGATAAAAGCTTTCTGAGGATCTTACCCTCCTGAAGATTCAGGAACCTCCATTTGGATGAATCTATGATTTCCAAACCATACAGAAGGAAAGCGGGGATCTTAACTCGGTAAACCTCTTAGAGATGGGCAAAATGCCTTCTTCCCGTAGCCAAATATAACACCCCCAAACCTCTTGCTTGAGCATCAGCTTTAGATTTGTTAGAGGTAATGTGGGCTACATCACTAAGATTCACGCATACGATCTTCCCTAAAAAGGTATAAGAATTCACGATTTCCAGTTTTTGGTTACCTAATGGAAATTAGAAAATGTCACTTTTTTGTTACCATGGAGGCGCAAAATCTTGCTCTTCGAAACTTTAATCTTTAAAAAGTGGGACTCAGAAAACTGTGACAAAGATTGAAGACAGTTCTGTAGGCCTTTACGGGTTAGATCAAAAATAATATCATCCGCATATAGTAAACAACAAACTGGGCATCCGCCTATTTGGTGGGGAAAACCCTGGCTTTTAGATAAAAAGGAGGGCAAGTCCGGGATGTATAAGGAAAAGAGTAAGGGGGGCCAGGAGGCATCCCTGCTTTAATCCATTCAGAGTAGGCATCTTGGGTGATAAACCTCTACCTCCCCCCCCCCCCCCCCCCCAAAGAGGATTCTGCACCATGTGGAAGAGTGAAGAGCAATCAGTAACTCAATGAGGGTGGGAGAAATACCCAGAGTGGCCAGTTTTCCCTATAAGAGTGCTCTATCTACTTTATTGAACACTGTTGAGAAATCGATAAAAGCGGTGTAAACCGCTCCGCCTCTTAATTTCACATACTTTCTGAAATGACTTGTAACATTGCAATATTATCTTTTGTAGCATGGTTGCGCCTGAACCCCACTTGCTCCAAGGGGATAACATTATTCTTCTCTGCCCAATCAGTGAGTCTCGAGAGCACACATTTTGCAAGGGTTTTTCCTACTGCGTCTAGGAGGGTGATCTGCTGATAGTTAGCAGGGCAATTACGGTCGCCCTTCTTAAATAAAGGTATAATAATGCTGCCGGTCCATGGGGGGGGGGGGGGATACGTTCAAAGATAAAACACCTTTGAAAGACCGCAAATAAGATCTTGCTCCAGGGACAGATATCCTGTTTTACTACTAAAATGGGCACACTGTTGGGGCCCATTGCAGCAGAAAGACGCATGGAGTGAATAGCTTGTTCGATCTCTTTCACTGATGGGTAGGGGGTGGAGTACTGCTCCTTACTTTCAAGGGGCCGAGAAAATACCACCCCATTTGAGGCATACAAGAAGGCGATGAATTCAGACCACCGGGCAGTCGATATGGCAACTGGAGAGGATCGAATTCTAGTTCCACACCCCTCCAGGGTCCAAAAACATCTAGCTTGGCCCTTTACTGCTGCTTTCCTGAGAAGAATCCAGAGCTTGTTACAAGCATTTCTTGTGACGCGTAGCTTTATACGCTTCCTTCTCCTTTTTTAGTGGAGTCACCTTGGCATTTGTTATGGATGAATAGTCTAGATACTGTACCCGAACCAAGCTGTTTATTTCCCTGCTTAAGACCAGAAGAGGACGCAAGATAATAATCTGGCTATTTTTGGGAATGCTCGGGGAGAGTTATTTAGCAACTGAGACATAAAGTTTGTAAAATTAATCAGTTCATTCCCCCCCCAGGTATTGAGGACTATAACCACAGAATCCAACGATTCCCTGATGCCCAACAACCTTCTGGGATACCACTGGGTCCTTCCTGTCTTTTTTGTCAAAAACTAGGCTTGCCCCATTCAACTCCTGAGCCCAGGTCATTAACAGATTCAAATCTAGTGAAAATAAGATAGGGTTATGATCACTAAGCAGAGTGTTCATGACTTTTAAATCAACTAACAAGCAGAAAGTGACATACCCCAATATCACATAGTCTAAGATTGCCTTTCCCCCCTGAAGCAAGGTCGTTAAAGGAGGCAGGGGGGTCCGATGGAGATCTGCTATTTGTGATAATGCAGTCGCTTTCCATGAGGAGATTAAGCAAGAGTTTCCCTTTTTTATTTGTTCTAATTGAGGAAGGGAAGAGGCAGGCTGGAATATGCAGGGCTGTCTCGCTCTCAATCTCACGGACTTGCGATATGGCATGGTTAGATATCTTACAGTTTAGGTCACCCACCAAGACTATAAACAGAGGGAACTCACTAGCCATAGCATTTGTTATGTAAGCAAAAACCTTTTGTATCAAAACATCGTAGTCCGAATCAGAGGGAATGTAGGCATTTATCAATAATAGAGAGGTAGAACCTGTGTTATTTTGCAACTGGAGAGATAAGGCCAAAAAAGGTTACTGGGGTCTTTAAAACACTCAAAATTCCACATAAGTCTAGTTGACAGCAGACAGGCCACACCTTCCTTAGAATGCCCATCTTAGACGGTGCTGCCTTGCAGTCGATAACATAATCATCCCACAGTAGATCTCCATCGGCCCATGTCTCTTGAAGACAAATCAAATCAGGCTTTAGGGAACTAAGGGACAATAACTTTTCCTTTGCATATTTTATCCCTGCTGTATCCAGGAGATCATATTTAGGCCTGCGCTAGTTAAAGTGGCTGGATAGCGGTCTGGACCCCGCGCCTGGGTCAAGACCCCCAGGAGCCAACTCCTCCCATCCAAATCAGAGACACTTTGGTCAGGTATAGCCCGTATCTCCCGCACAAATACCTGTCTATCGTTTCCAACTAAAGAGACTTTAAGTGCCTGCAAGTCCATCCTAGGCCTGAACTCATGGTGGCCAGGATGATTGTAGGACTCAGATACTGGATAGCAATCTGTAGGCTTATCTAAGTGTTTTTCTCCAGCCCTCTTATCGCTCCCAGGAAGGCTAGAGCTTAGAAAAGGAACTACATCAATACCCCGGCATTGCAGAAAGTCAGCATTTTGGAGGACCAAGTTCATCACACGCTTACAATGAAATGTAATGCTTGGTTTACAGCCTTCATCAGTGACCAATAGCAAAACCAGGGCAATGTCATCACTTTGAATTGACTTCAGTGAGTTAGAGTCTGAAAAGCAGTTTAACATAGTAGATCTTTCAAAATTAGGTCAACATCGAAGAGAGGGGAAAAATCTAAAGTGAGGGGAGCCCCATAGTGACCCCCTGCAGTGGAAACCTCTGTACATGGGGCATCCTTGAGCTCTCTTGAAGGCAAGAATACTGGAGCTGTTGGGTTCAAGGCAGGAGACCACCTAAGAGAAAGGGGGGCACCCTCTTGGGGTCCCATCCATGCCCTTTTGAGGGTGGGAAGGTTGGTAAAGTTAGCCCTGGAGAGGGGCAGGGCTCTAAAGAGGCTTGAGCAATTGAATTTAAAGACTCCAGAAGGACTTGTGGGGAATCACTTAACTCAGGAAAATTTACTTTTTTTCTGCCTCTTTATATTAATGCTTTTTTGCGGTTATCACATTTTTAAGGTTCTTCCTCTTACATTTCTTGTTTTTCTTATAGTTTCCTTCCACTCTTTTTGAAGGAGACTACGTGTCCTTGGAACCCTTCTTACGATTAGATGGAATTTTAAAGGTTGGAAATACCTCCTGCACCGCAAGGTTAAGATTTTCCTCTTGCTTAGTGATAGCTTGGGGTGAATCAAAAATACATCTAATAAAGTCCACTGGGCTATCCTGCAATGAACTTTTGTAACATGATCTATTTCTATGAGGTGTAGAGGTTTGTGTACTTGCCTCCGCTCTGGAGCCCCTTCTGGGGGGTGGTGGGGGGGGTCTGTTCCTTTATGGGCCATGAAGTTAATGAAGCCACAAACTGTACCTCACAAGGGTCTGTGGGCAGATGCCAGTTTTTGTTATCTTTAGTAAGTTCTTTCATGATAGCTGTCACTGATTTGAGGACACAGTCTGATCCACCTGTAAATTTCTCCAACAATCTCAGGATAGAAGAGAGCAGATTTTCCAAGCTAGTCAAGGAGGTAGAGAGCCTCACTCCCGATCTGGAGGTTGACCTTGTATTATACTACTTGGATCATCGACTAAGCTTGTTGATAGATGAGAATAGACAGAGTCTTGTAAAGAGGCTGGGCTATTAAACAGCTGTGGTCCTGTGGAAAGGGGCGCTGTCAGAGGTCCCCTAGAAGGCGAAGAGTGGTCCTTTACCTTATGCCTGTATCTACTGCCAAACTTTAAGTCCAAATCAGGCAGGGTAAAGTCGTGTAGGTCAGTAGCCAATGAATCTGTGGTCTTTAACTAAGCACCAGGTTCCTGAGGTGCAAACATTAGCTGCTCCAGAGGGGAAGAATTAGCAAATGATAGGCGGAGGGAGATGGAGAGGTTGGGGAGGAGGCTGTGTTCCAAACAGGGTTAGGGCCTTCTGAGAGCCCTATGTATGCTCCGTAGTTACTGAAGGATAGGATCGGGGAGCTAGCTCCTTCAAGATCTCCAAGACCCCCTTTTAGCTATTCTCCGCTTAGCAAACATCTTTTAAGGCCTTTTTTTATGAGAATTCATTTAGCTCCATACCCTCAAATGGGACCACAGAGATATCGCACTTCAACTCGTCCTGGGAAGATTTACCTTTCTCCCAGAAGGAAAATAGTTGACTCTGACTTTTTAGCTGAATAGCCGAAATGCCTTTGTTTAGAAGAGGGTTAGATCTGGTTTTTACACAGGACCTTCCAGGCAACATAGGTCCTGAGCAGAGTTTCTTTAAGGTCATGGTTTCCTCCTTCGGGAGATCCTCTAAGGTCAGAAGAGTAGTGAAACAGGAAAGTCAGGCGGGTAAATCGGCTCAGGCTTTGAGATAGGAAGGCCTGTAAAGAGTACAACTGACAGGCAGGGACCACTGCCTCAGCACAGTATTGAGTGCCGCCTCTCCACTGCTGTATTCTAAATTTTTGACACCATAGGCTGGGGGGGGGGGAGCATGAGCATGCTCAGAAGTACGCTACTGTAGAACTAAGCAGTATTGTACTGTTGCCGTTGAATATTATTATAATTCTGTGAGGCTGTGAAACTTGTGAGGCGATGAGGCAATGAGTGGTGATTTTTTTGGGGGGTGGGTGGGATGAAGAGAGGAGTGTGGCAGGAGGGATCAACGCCCAAAGTTCAACAGTACAAGGCTCCAAAGGACAAGCTGCGCCGGCAGTGCTTGAACCTGTACCAGAACCAGCGCCAGCCACAGTATCCACTCAATCCCCCCTCCCCTTGACGCCAGGATCCCGATACACCAAGAGTCACCAGCTCACTGGAGGTATCAACGCGGCCACTCCAGCCCTCAACTCAGGTGCTGGTCAACCTCGCAACCACCACCAAGATGCCTAGCTCCTGGCTCCTTGCTTCCAAATCTGGCGGAAGGCAACTGGAAGGCAATCGGAGGCAGCAGAAGCAGCAAGAGGTGAGGAACGCTGGACGAGCGAAGTGAAGGGGAGATAAGTGCGCCGCACCTCTGTCTACCCGTCCGTCTGGTGAAAGATGACCGGTGAGGCAGCAGCGGGGTCGGGGAAGCAGAGAAACAAGAAGAGAAGAGAAGGCTCACGTGCCCCCTCAAGCCCGCTCCGCTCTCTGTGTCCGTATCTCTCGGCGCATGCCGTGCTGCTGACACGCCCACCTGCGATCCTTAAACACACGCCTCTCTTCTGCAACGCCCTCCCTCCTTCGCGATTCTTGGAGATGTGTCAGGCAGATGCTAGGGGATCAAACCTAAACTCCCATCTGGCTCTCGGCGAGGCCACCTACCAGGCGAGTGGAAGACATGTGATTGTGAGCCTTAGCGTCCAACGCTGTCCTCGCTTTTACCGGTAAGGAGCAGAGGTACACAACCCTTCTCTGCTCTGCCTCAACCACTGGTACTGGATCCAGCTGCTGCTACAGTCAGATTGGCGACGTCAGATGGGAAAACAGAAGACAAATCTCTTAGATGAGAAGGTTCAGCAGCGTCAGAAGAAATTTATTTTTCCTTACAACTGAAGCTCCTCCGCACTGTGGGCTGCCCTCAGGCTCAGGTAGGCTTTGGTTCCTACGGCTTGGAAGACAAAATGGGGGCAGTCATTCACAAACTTCACCCATCACCTGATTCAGAAGGTCATGATAAAACAGTGGGCTACCTTTGCAGGGAAGTGAATTTCAGCAATTGCAAGAGACTCAACCATCACAAAAGCATGCTCTGCTGGCCACAATCAATGAGAGAAGTTAGAAAATTTGGGTAAACACTCAACAAGATGGTTCAAATAATTATGGCGCTAAGGAAGAGCCAGGAACCAGGTTTCTATCGGTTCCCCCTGTAGTACTAGTCCACCCCTCACTTCACAGTAGGATTTGTGCCCACCCACTTGCTGTTTCGGGGACCGGTTGTTGGGATTATGTCCGGCCAGATCATGTGGTCCTCTGTCGTTCCGGACCCAGCATAGGTGGAGGGGCAACATAACAATGACCAGGCTAGCCAGTGACAAAGGGTTCAACACACAGCAGGTGACCAAGTATCTGCAGAGGACTGACCGCCTAGAAGCAAGTTCCACTTATCATGTACTCTCATCCTAACATGGTGATAGAAAGAGAGGGCCCAATGATTAATAACACTCGATGGGATGACAGAGTCACGTCATTGACGCCATTGTCTTGCCGTTCCAAAAACTTAGAGGGGAGGTGCCTTCTGCCCCAAAGAGCACAGACATATGGTTGATACTTTGGAGAGTAATAGGAGAACTTCCCATGAAAGTTGTCCTAATCTCCATCCAGGAACTCCCTGTTGGGAGCTAGTGCTGTCCCTGAATTCTAGCTGCTGTCGACTGATCTGATGGACAAGCTTAGGACAGTGCTTAATTTGTAAATAAAGAGGTGCCAGTGCTCAAAGCCCTTCTCTTAAACACCGGACTGCTGTAATTAAATCTGCCAGCACTGAATACTGAGGCAGCGTAATCCTGAAGCCATCTCGGGCCTCTTCAATCCATTTACGGCCACCCCTACCCCTTCAGCTCATCCTACAACTTTCTTCTTTCTCCCTTTATGACGCTTTTTAGTTTTTTCTTCTTCCGTATTTCCCATATATATCTTTTGCTCGCAGCAAATGCTTGAGGCATAAGAATAAGCCCCGGCCCTCACAAATAAGTGCCGGTGCTCAGCACCGGAAACAACAAGCACAAATTAAGCACTGATTTAGGGACAGTGCCAGGGGCATTTGACTCTCAAAAGAGCACTGCAGTCCAAATATCACTTACTGAAGGACCAGCACTCCTGAGCAGTTAGGATACTGTTCCCTCCAACAGACTCTGTCATTGGTTTTTGGATGTAATGTTGCTCCCCACTCCTCTAACCCCGCCCCGCCTCCCCCCCCACACACACATACTGAAAATAGTTTGGGCTTCTTTAAGTTGGGCCGAAACAGGTCTGCGTTAATGAGCGTTACTATGATGTGCTCAGCGGGCGGAGCCCCTAATGTTACCAAAATAAAAACGAAATCTGCCATCAGGATGTCTGGTTTACTGTGTCGTGTAATGTTCGGTGTAAACAGCCTAATCCCTTTCAACACAAGTAATTACCAAGGAAGTGCCGGATTCAATGCGTCGTTCTCTGAGTTGGAGTCTGTGGCTGAACGTCACACCCAGCTCAAGGAAGGGCTGGGAAAGCGCAGCTCAGGAGGAGGCCTGTGGCCAAGGCACCCCCAGATGACACGCTTGGGGGTGAGGGCAAGCCCGAGCTGGACATTTCAGTCTGGTTTTCTTCATTTTCCATGACATCCACTCTCCCCAATGCTTTCTAATAAGAGGTACTCCATATTTCGATTTGTTTTTACTTAGTAGATATATACAATTAACATTCCCCAAGCATGCACAAAGAGGCTAGCGACCATTCAAGGTGTGACCGTGATCTCGATCAATGACAAACAGCACATCCATCGCCCAGAACATCGGATGCCCATTGCGGTGCCCTCAATTTAAAGTTAAATACGTTTCCCTTTCTTTCAACATTTCTTTAAGCCTATCGTGCAAGGCCTTTTCGTGTTTGCGTCATTTGGTGTTTACGCAAACCACGCATAGGTCACACTCACGAGTCGCTGTAGTTACAAAGCCCAGTGCTTCATCTATCCTTTTACTCTTCACTTTCAGCCAAAAAGCTTGTGGGTTCCTATTCGACGATGTTCCTCAGTCAGGCCTGCACCTGTGGTCCTTGAGGCCGTTACCATTGAGGGGGTACTATGCGCCTCCCAGGGAGCCACCCACCCAACACCTCGTATTGTATGTCCCACTCCTCCTCTTTTTTTCGTCGTGGCGTAATTCCAAGTACCGTATCCCTTATTTTCCATTCAGAACTTTCTGTTACCCAATAGGTCCACATAATGTAGAGAACATCCATGTTGGCAGCTTTATATCTCGGCATGCTACTGAGCACTCTGCGTAAATGTCCCTAACTTTGACCAGGTCAAATAAATCCTGTGAGGAAAACTAAACTGTACTAATGTGAATCTTACTCAACAGGCGCGGCCGGTCCTTTAGGGCGGAGGGGCCACACACCCCCACCTTTGGCACCTCATGAAGAGAACAAAGGTCAGCCTAACAGACACCCTTCATGTTCAGGTCAGGCAGCCAGGAGCAGACATGCACGAATTGCGCAGACTCCTGGCTGCCTGAGCGGAACTTTGCTGGGCTGAAGAGGTCACAGCTCCTGTGGGCGTGACCACCTCGGCTCAGCAAAGGTGCCTCGAGGCCCTCCCCCGGGTGATGAGGGAAGCGTCACACATTGACTCTGACCTGGGCGCTTCAGGTTTAAGCCCTGAAGCGCCCAGGGCGAGTGTCAATCAGTGACACCTTGTCACAGAGTGGGGTGGGGTCAGTAGTCTCACTGACCCCATCCCACTCTGTGACAAAGTTGGGACTGCTACCTTCCCTCACTGGCTGACCTAGGGTCAGCCAGTGAGGGAAGGTAGCAGTCCCAACCCTCCTGGGACCTCTGAGGCTGAAGGTAAGTGTTTGTGTGTGTGAGATCTTTTTAAATGATTGTTTGGTGCATGCGTGTATGTTTGAATGTTGATGAGTGTTGTTAATGGATGTGCGTGAGTGTGTGTGCTTCCCGCCCGCACCCCTTCCCCCTCCCCCCTAAAACTGCCGGGCGCCACTGCTGCTCAATGTTTTCTTGATCAGCCCCCAGGCCTTTTCCCGTTCCCATTCCCGTTCCTTGTTATGCCCATTGACCCTGTGCAAACCTCCCATTGTGTTTTTGCAGCCAAGGTCCTCCCTCCTTTCGCAGTCTTCATTGGCTGGTAGAAGTTGGTCTCATAGCTACCTCACTGTACCAATGTGCCGAGCTTTACCATTGCGTCTGAGGAACATCAGGAAACTCTTTCCAGATATCCCTTGCCCTCTGCCCCGTCCATGGCATGTTGCATGAACTGCTCTGGTTCCACCCCATAACTTTCCTGGACCTCTGCGGGGGTGAAGAACCTACCATTAGGATTTAAATCGCTTATCGTTTTACCCCTCAGCATTGAACTATTGTTGTGTATATTTTGGATTTTTTTTTTTTTAATGTTTGCGCATACTCTGCAGTGCTTAATTTGTAAAATAATAGGTACTAGTGCCAAAAACCTTTTCTAAGAAGCCCCTTGCTGGCACTGCCCACATAGTGGTTGCCAAATCCCAAGCTTAATCTTGATTCCACCTTATGCCTTTTTCATCCACCACTATACACTCTCTTTTCCTTTATCTCACGTTCGCATGTTCTTTTTAATCCCTGCTTTCTCCCAGTTTTCCGTCATTCTCTTCCTCCTTCTTTCCCCCTTTTCTTCTTGGTCAAAGTCTGATGACGAACAATAAGCCCTGGCCCACAGAAATGCATGTCAGTGGACCCCTGCTGCTACCACCAGTTTCAACCAAGCACTGCACCAAAGATTCAGATTTGTTAGGAATGACGAGCAATGAGTGATTTTCAAACCACTTTTGGCGAGAATGCCCCTCATCTGATTAGTTAACGGTATGTGTTTGGTATGTCATTCAGTGGTTAATTTGTAAATAAAAACGTGTTGGTGCCCAAAGCAACTAAATGTGCGAGCACTGAATATTGAGGCAGCGTAATCCTGAAGCCATCTCGGGCCACTTTAATTCATTTACATCCACTCCCTGCCCCTTCAGCTCACTCTTGCAGCTTTCTGCTTTCTCCATTTGTAACGATTTTTTATTTTTCTATTCCTCCGTCTTTTCCATGTGTGTTTTTTTTGCTCACAGTAAATGCATGAGGCAGAAAAATAAGTGCCAGCCCTCAAAAACAAGTGCAGTGTTGCGCTTCGGAAACCACTGGCTCAAATTAAGCACTGGTCATTCCCCATCACGAGCCGCTCAGAGGAGGACCTGCCCACAAATTCTATTCAATAGCTTGGTCTTCTAGTTCTTCTTGGTGTCTATCATCTGGCTAGAAACATCATCTTGGCTAGGGACACTCATCCCTAACAGAGTGGTAAAGTGTCCCAGAACTGTTCCAAGCCACACAATACTGACAGCACCCAGAACATGTTTGATTCGTATTGTCTCTCCCCTGTGTGTGATATTTTTATGCCCAAGTGCCAGAGTCAATTCCCTTTCCACTTAAGCCCTGAACGAAGTACGTGGGTCTTATTCGCGAGCCCCCTTGAAGGGAGGAACTTGGATTTTTCCCAGCCTATGTAACCCTGAGACTGCCCAAAAGCATTCCTGGTCTTAAAGCAACACTGACATTGATTCTGATTTGTGCAAATGTAGAAGCTTATTACCAGGGTACATAGGCCCTACGTGTATGGCTCATCCTACTACTAGTCCCCACGCCATGTCCCTCTCTTAACCTCCTCCCCAGGTAGGGCCATCACCATGGTCAATAGAATTGGTCAGAGCGGGTAGCCTTGCCTTGTACCCCTCGCGATCTCCCAGCTGTCAGATATGGCCTAGCCCATCTTTATGCCAGCTGTTGGTTTCACATACAGTAGTTGTATTCAACTGAACCAGCCAGGTCTGAATCTCATTTTATTTTGGGACCTGCAGTATGTAATCCCATTCAGTAGTACTGAATCCTTTTTGGGTGTCCAGAACTGCTAAAGCATAGTGCTCTTCCAGTGTTGTTAATCTGTGTATGATATGTGATGCCTCAGTGCTGTATGAAACCACACTGGTCAGACTGCACACTCACCCTCATCAGCCTACCCACCAAAGCCCTGATCAGTATTCCAGCATCTGAGTTAATCATAGTTGGAGGACGGTACCATGTGCAATCTGATAACACCCTGCCTGGTGATTATAGCTTCCTTGTTGATGATCAGTAATGATTAAGCTCTATGTTCTTCCAGGAACACCTCCAAATGTTTTGCCACCAAGTCACATGGACATTTCAGATACAGATCTGTTGGGGCGCCTTCGCTTCCTGGCATTTCCCCTTTTGGATTTGATTGGTCAGCACAGACTGAGCCGGATGTATACACTGCAGAGGAGGCCTGCTCAAGTTAAGGGATGACGTTTATTTATTTATGGAGTTTTATGAAGTGCTAGTGGGTCCTTAACTGGACACTTCTGAGCACCAATTAAAAAGGACCTTTAACTACAAATCGGTCAATTGGTGTTTACATTGTACTGTGAGGGTTACGCGAGAACCACTTTCTAGTCTTAACCAGTTCTCTTTATTCTTCCACTTCATTTGAAGTTGTGCCTCGTTACAGCCTGGTAAACATTTGGGGCCAGATTTAAATAAAAGTGGTGCAGTGTGGTGCTGCGCCAAAATTGGGAGCCTCGCGCTGCGTCACTTTAGAAACACAGGGATGCGCCGTATTTAAAGAAATACAGTGCACCCCTGCGTTTCCACCTATGCTGGCGCTAAATTTAGCCTCCAACGCAGGCATCCTTGCACCATCGTGCAAGGATGTCTGTGTTGAGGGGTGTGATTGTTTATGTGCGGGAAGGTGTCCCTTTGTGCACATAAACAATCACTAATGGCGCTTTGGCACTTCTGTGTGTGCTGCATAATGGGACACCTTGCCGCACATAAACAATAATTTCTGGTATTTTGCTTTCTCTATGCATGTGGCAGAATGCAGCACGCATAGAAAAAGCAAAAAACGAGTCCGAATAAAAGTATTCCTCCCTGTTGCGCCCTGCTAATGCCCCCCCTGGGGGTGGCGTTAGATTTTGGCGCTGCCTCAGGTACGAAATTTCATAAATCTGAGGCAGCATCAAAATGCAAAGGGTGTTGCTGTGGCACACCCACAGCAACACCCATTGCACGCCCCCTCCATGCACAGTGCTGCGTGGGAAGGGGCCGTATTTACAAGATGACGTTAAGCCACAAAAAGTGACTTAATGCCACCTTGTAAATACAGCGCTGTGCTTAGAGCTACAGCAGGGTCACAAAAAGTGCCGCTAGGAGCCTATAAATACGGCCCTTAGATTTCCAGATAACTACATGCAGCAGTTAGTCCTACCAGAGTTTCAGCTTCGTCATAAAGTCATACTAAAAACTAGTCTAACCGATTGAAATGACCTGCAATTGATGACATCACTGACAGCATTTCAAACAACATTAATAATGACATCATAAAATCAGTGTGACACTGTTCTGTAGGGTTTGGGACTTGGAAGTTATTCAACGTGCTGCAAGTGTGGAGAACTTTATAGTCAGTTTAAAAGGATTACCCTCTTAAAGACATCATATGACCCTCAATTTTAAGTCAAGCAGTTGACAGGCATACATTTGCCACTAAAAGACACCTTCTGTCAAGCTTTATGGATAATCTAACGTAGTTTAGTAAAATGTACTACACACATTCCTGAGATGGGAACAATAGCATAAAACCTGACTGCCATGCTTACAATGCCACTGTGAGATGAACCACCTCTGCGGCATGCCCCTAAATTCTGCATTCTGCATTCTTGAGCAGTGTGCAGTGCCTTAAAATCTTTGTCGAACTTCTGGAAATAAACATCCACCACTTATAAACATTGTCGCTCTACAGAACTATTTAATAAGGGCACATGCCCAGATATCCACAGGTGAATAATCAATTGTCAACAGAAGCTTTAGCCTTTCTTACAAATTGTTTGAGCTAGTCTTTGACTTTAAGCCTCAATCCCCTTTCAAACATACATTATGTGCACTCAGCTTATATCTTGTATGACGGAGTAGTATGTGCACCCCAGACTTTAATGATTTGTAAACAATGCAGCTCACAGCTTTCAACTTTCAAGCCCCGCCAAGGCTTGTGCTAATTTAATGTCTTGTACGGTTTCCATGCTATGGACCCACACATGTACAGTCAGTAATACTATGCCGCATGTGGCTACGGTGTCATTAGTGACGCATTCAATTTGTCATTTGAAATCATGAGTGATGTAATATGTGAGGTCAGAAGCAGTGCATAGCAGGTGTGTAGGTTATAGTTAGCTCACTAAACTATAACTGTTGAATGTCAATTTGTTTTGCTTTTAAAAATAGATTCTTCGTATTCCAACACCAAACTATAATGTCACCTTTATACCTTTGTTATTTTGTAGTAAAAAAAAACAATATATAAATTCAGTCGAAGGCTCAGGCCGAAACGCGTTGCCATTTTTGTTTGGATTAGCACTTTCTGCACTGTGTACTTTACATTTTGAAATAAAGAAGATACCTTTCGAATTGGTTGACAGTGCCGGTGTCATTCCTGCGGCGAGAAGCTGGCAATCTTGGTTCCCGCGATAGATAGATCACAATCTAAGGCTGGGTAATGGAGGGTACAGCCAGGTAAATCTTGCAGGGCAGGAGAAAAAAAAGAAGTAAAGTGGCATGTAGGCTTGGCACAGAAAGAGGGTGCTAAACCTTTCCCTAACAAGATGGGGGCATTGGGGCTAAAGGGGGGTGAGGGAGTAGGAGATTAGGGTTTATTAGTGTCTATGGTAAAAGGTGAAGGATGTATAAAGTTTTGTCAACTAAAGTAGCCTTTTATCAACTTACCGATGTGTCACAGGTACCCCCTCTTATTTCCCAGTGAGAGTTGAGGGCCTTAATATGGACAAATTTGCTGTGTTTTTTTTGTAAGTTTCACTGCTCGTTATAAAAGGCACGCAAAAGGGAATTGCATATCAAAATCCACTCTGCCCACCCAACCTTTAAAACTCACTAAGTGCCCCATTTCTCTGGCCCACCACAACGTTTCCACCAATCACTCCATTGGAGTACCAGAGGGGATAGCCATAGCTCCATTGTGCCATTTGTGGGTTGCTCCACGAGTGGAGCGATTTTTTTCGGTGCTCTCCTTGAGGTCAGGCAAGGAACATGGGTTCGCCCACACACTGTGAACCTCATCCCAACTGCACTGAGCAAGACCAAGAAACTACTCCCCTTCCACCACTGACATCTCGAAACAGCTCACAGAGCTGATGTAGGACGGGCATAGATCTATTTTTGATAGTGTGCGTCCCCATGCAAGCAAGCACTGTGCATCTCTGCAGAGCCTCAGAGGGCTATAAAAGTTGGTGGGTGATGGGTGCTGTTTGATCCTGCAATGTAATAATATAGGTCCAGATCTTCTTTGGGTACATAAGTCTTCTTTTGAGTTCTATTGATAGAGCCACTGTGAGTAAAGTTGTGCTTTAGGGCTTGAATGTGGCACAAACCTCAGAAAGCTGACAAGACCAGCTGAAAAGAGCAGTTCTAAACTTGAATTAATATGCATTGAGCAAGAAATCCAAATGACCAGTGCTAGCTCTGAATAATAATTATCTATCCAAGGAGAGAGCCAGGTTGATTGATATTGATTGGTGATGAGTACTTGGTTAATGCCAGTTTTTCTGGGATTCAATCAATCAATCATAGCATTTGTAAAGTGCACTACTCACCTGTGAGTGTCTCAAGGCGCTGGGGGGTGGGAAGGGGGGGGAGGGGTGCTGCTAGTGCTCGAACAGCCAGGTTTTGAGGTGTCTCCTGAAGGTTAGCAGGTCCTGTGTCTGTCGCAGGTGGAGAGGAAGAGTGTTCCATGTCTTGGTGGCGAGGTGGGAGAACAATCTGCCACTGGCGGTCGTTCTTTGGATGCGTGGAACAGTGGTGAGGGCAAGGTTAGTGGAGCGAAGCTGGCAGGTCGGGGTGTAGAAGATGAGACGTCTGTTGAGGTATTCTGATCCGGAGTTGTGCAGTGCTTTGTGAGCGTGGGTGAGGAGCTTGAACATGATTCTCTTGTTTACGGGGAGCCAGTGCAGGTCTCTCAGGTGGGCTGTGATGTGGCTGTGGCTGGGGATGTCCAGGATGAGGCGTGCGGTGGCATTCTGTATGCGTTGCAGTCTTTTCTGGAGCTTGGCCATGGTTCCTACGTAGAGGGCATTGCTGTAGTCCAGTCAGCTGCTTATGAGGGCTTAGGTGACCATCCTTCTGGTTCCATCTGTAGATCTTCTGAAGCATGCAGAGGGTGTTGAAGCAGGAGGAAGAAACGGCGTTGACTTGCTGGGTCATTGATAGCGACGAGTCCAGGGTGAACCCCAGGTTGCATGCGTGGTCGGTGGATGTTGGTGCAGTTCCTAGTGTATCAGGCCACCATCCCAGGCGGAGGGGGTGGAGCCGAGGATGAGGACCTCAGTCTTGTCAGAGTTCAGTTTCAGGCAGCTCTTCTTCATCCATTCAGCGATGGCCTTCATTCCTTTGTGGAGGTTGGTTTTGGCGGTGGCGGGGTCCTTTGTGAGGGAGAGGATCAGCTGAGTGTCATCGGTGTATGAGACGATGTTGAGGTCATATGATCGGGCGATGTTTGCAAGCGGTGTCATGTAAATGTTAAAGATGGTCGAGCTGAGGGATGACCCATGGGGTACGCCGCAGATGATCTTGGTGGCTTCAGAGTGGAATGGAGGGAGGCGGACTTTCTGGGTTCTGCCGGTGAGGAAAGAGGTGATCCAGACCAGGGCTCTGTCACAGATCCCTGCGTCATTGAGGCGTGTGCGTAAGGTGTGGTGGCAGATGGTGTTGAAGGCGGCCGAGAGGTCCAGGAGGATAAGGGTTGCGGTTTCACCGTTGTCAAGTAGGGTCCTGATGACAGTGGCAGCGATGAGGTCAGTTTTGGTGATGTGGTTGCTGCGGAATCCAGAATGAAACGAGTCCAGAGTGTTGTTCTCCTCGAGGAAGCGGGTCAGTTGTTTGTTGGCAATCTTGTTGAAGACTTTTGCCGGGAAGGGGAGCAGGGAGATGGGCTGGAAGTTCTTGAGGTCCTTTAGGTCCGCCTTGGGTTTCTTGAGGAGATTGGGGTGCTTCAGCTACAAAAAAGTAGCATCTAGTGAAGAGAGAAGCAAGCATTGGCCATGGCAATTGGTTGGGGTTTAATATTCCAGCACATGCAGCGTTAGCAGTTTAAAGTGACACACCAAAGAGGGGGTCTCACTCTAGAGAGGACTATAGTTGTTAAGTCCCTCATGTAGTTCAATGTAAGTAATTGACAAAGTATGAAACTAATGGCTAGAGAGGTTGGTTATGGAAAGCCAATGGCTGAAAAAGGAGGTGAACAAAGCCCCCCTCTAAATATACAGTGAGAACTAAGTCTGATTGACTGCTATACTATGCTGCCAAAACTCTGCTTACAATTGCCAGCAATAGCAATTCCAGAATGTTCTCAGTGCTTGGGGTTGGAGACTTACAATGACATAATTTACCTGATGGCCTATTTAAGGGTTTTTTTGGAACTGGTGTGTTGCAGAAGGCAGAGATAAGTTATTTGTATGTCTTGCCTGCCAGACACCGCATGCACTGTCTGTTGCAAGACATATTGTGGGCTTACCCATATACATGTGCTTGGAGCCTGCCTATTGCTTATCACTAATTGGTTTCCCTGTCACTCTCATGTGCCTGCTTCTTATTCGTGTTTCAGTTTGTTAACCTTATGAGCATAGCCTCTTTACCATTTCTTCAGATTGGCTGGCTTCTATGCTTCAACTTCTTGCCTTTATAGGCCTACTTGTTTCTTTCCATCTAAGCACTCATTGTGAGTACATGTGTTTTCCAGCTTTCTCCCTCATGTACTTCTTTTCCCCTTCACTCCGTTTTGCTCTCTGTCGCTCGTCTGTTTCTCCCCACACCACCATTTTGCACCCGGACTTGTGTACTTCTACCGCTGTTTGTTTCTTGTCCTTGTGCTTAAGTTCTCCCCCGCCCACTCCACATCGCTGACGCCTATTGCTTCGCCTTCCCACTCACATCATTTTGTAGGCTTGGTATGCATGCCTACAAATTAATAAAATTGGCACGTCATAGGGCTTTTTTCTTGTGGCCAAGCTACAGAGCATTGAGGATGCTGTACAGCATGGCTAAAAAACATTGGAAAAGCCAGTAGGTCACTAAGGTTATTGCTTTAGGTAAACCATAAGTTTGTCCAGGGAGAAAGTTGTGGCAGAAATGCTCTTTTTCCGTTCGCTTCCGCACCCTGCCATCGACACTGCATGTATCATACAAAACCGGGATCGGGGTGAGCGTCCCTCTGCGCTCCGAACTCAATTGAAAACATGGAAAGGTTTTAATCAGCCACACTTAGTGCACGCCGTCGCTGCGCCCCACCAGGGAAATGTAATCAGGGTTTGATTAAAGTCCCTTGGTTCACTTGCTAACGACGGTATACGTGAACTGTGGCTGATTAAAACCTTAGTTTACTCATTTTAATTTGGCGCGTGCCTTGAAAATAACATTTCTATAATGAAGCCCCTTGCAGCTCTGTGTGAAACCCGTGACTACGAACCCGACAGCGTAGGGATTATTATATCTTCGTAAATTCATGGGCAAGGGTGAAGTCATCCAGCACCCAGGGCAAGTTTAAGTTAATTAGGGCTCATTCAGAGAATTGAAAGATTGTCCATTTAGAGCTACGTCGTAGCGCCTAGAAGCACCACATATTATCCTTGCCAAGGGAGGTAACAGTAGAATGACCGTTTGCCTAGCGAACCAAAATGTTTTGCTAGGCCCAGTGAGCATCAGTCACTGAATTATTTGAAGTGTTTCCCAGTAAAGCCACTTTCAAGGTCCTTGAGCGTTCCGCGCAACATTACATGCTTTTGTGCAGCGACGTTTACTGCGTCATGGATGAAGCATGCTCTTGAACCGAACTTACTAGCCACCACCATAACCCCTCCACATCATTAACATTAGAAACATTCTCAGCAAATGCACACTGCTCATTCACAACAAACACACCCAATCCACTATTCAGTCTTTCAACAAACACTACACGACACCACAGGAAACATCTATATACGTTTCTACACCTACTGCCAAACAATGGTACATTTACTCTCACACAAACCACTACTCTGCCCTATACCACTATCAAACATACCTTTCACCACATTACCCACAACTTTAATCCCCTCAAACACACCCTCCCTTTTCATACCAAAAAAGCTCTACCGTCTACTTACTCCTAACAGACCCCATTCTAGCATCAGAAACCCTTTACTCAAATCCTCTCTCATCTCAATCTCCTACAACTCCCCCTTCTCTTTTTTAACAAAAAATACACAAATACTCCTTTCAGCCACTCCACCCCAAATACTACCTCCACACTACCAAATCAACTACAAACACTTATAACCCCTGTTCATCTCCTGTCTTACACACACATACACTCTCCTCTAACACTCACCACCACCCCTTCAACATACAGTCCCCACCAGTACTTTAGAACCAAATCGTACACACAAACTCACTACACCAATATCACGACCACTCCACAAACACTAGATATCACACAATCTCTTACTACCTTCCATTACAAAATACAAATACCCATTCCCTTCCTCATGCCCACACAATAATAAATATATACATCAAACACAAACTCCTCACATACACAACACTACTCATCCACCAACCTTTTATACATTGCACAATTTAGAGCCTTAAAACATGAACCACATGTACCACCACCCTCACACACAGATACCTTCCACCCCAACACATGCAAACAAAATAACCAACACACTCCTGTTCACAATTGTGAATCTCCTTGCCTATTAAACAACAAGAGTACACCACAAAACAACTGCACAGCCCACCACCTCACTCTCAACCACTGTCCCCACCACCTGCACAAAGACTCAATAAAATGCCATCCAAGCCTGCGGGAAAAGGATAACGATATACACAAACTCTATTCTTATTCCAATACAGTTGACAATATCACCAATAGTTCACCTGCTATAAGCCCAAATGATACTACTCTCTCTACCAGAAAACAAGCTCAAACAACCACCAAACACAGGGCCTCATTATGTGTTTGGCGGGCACATTGGGCCGGAAAACCGCCACTCCGTTTTTCCGCCTGCCGGCCCCATTGTCTCCTGGTGGGTGGAAACAGCATTTCTGTCTACCGGCCGAGCAGGACACACACCACAACATTGACCCCTGCTCGTAATTGAGCCGCCGGCAATTTTGAGATGCGTCAGGTGCAACAGCACCTGTTGCGCTTTTCACTGCCCGTAATTTGGGCAGTAAAAATCGCGATGGGGCTGTCCAAGGGGGCCCCTGGCACCCCCTTTCTGCCAGCCTTTGCATGGTGTTGGGACAGCCATGCAAAGGCTGGTGGAAGTCAGACTCATAATCCCCAGGGAAGCGCTGCAAGCAGTGCTGCCCTGGCGGATTGAGACCACTGTTACTGCCAGGCTGTCAGTGTTAGAACAACAACCTGGTCTATCAATGTCATCAGATTGCTGCTGAGGTTCCCACTCAGACTCCTCTCACTTCTCATCTAAAGTTAAATATTGCATATCCACAAAAACTAAACATAAAACCCCATTGTCTCCGATTCACTGAATTCTCATACCATGCTAATCTAATTCAGAGGCTGTCACTCCTTGCCTATTGGAAAAACTCACTGCCATCTTTAGACCTTCTTGTCTCATGTCAGGACAAACATCATTCACAATTGGAGAATTGTGCCTACTACAGCCCACACAATTACAAGAATGTATAGAGCTCCTCCCCCATGTTGAGACCCCTCGGTGACTTACTGTCTAGAATCACAATATATCTACCAATTCCTATTTCTTACTGCCCTTAAGTGTTCCAATATTCTTTTGTGCACCTGTAACTTAGTGGTTCACACGTAACACAACACTCACATTGAGGCACTAATATTGCAAATTCTGCAATGATAGGGTCCAATGATGGTAAGTGGCTCCCTGGAAAATGGTGATCTAACCTCCTCTGTGTCTAGCCCAAAATTAGAGGCTTTGCGTCTGTATTCAGATATGTGCATCTCTTTGTACAAATGCATATATTATCTATGAATTAAAATGTATATACATTCTTATATTTATGCCTAACAAATGTACAAAAGTATATATTAATTATGGTTAAAATATATACACTCATATTTGTGCTGAAAATGTATATAGGTCATTACATAATTAACATAAGTATTTGACTACGTGCTTACGGATCTCTATTAAGGTCACTCATATCACAAGATGTAAATATGATTATAAGAAAGCAATCATTCATTTTCAAATCAAAATAATTAAAATAATTAAATAATAAAAGAAAAAAATACAAATTAACAACTGAAAAAACCCAAACAAAAATATGAGTATATATATATATGTGTATCTTTCTATTTATCTATCTATCTATAGTTACTAGACAAATGAAAATAGATATACTAAAAAAAGAACATAGATAACTAAAACATATTGTATACTTACATATATGTATATCTTTATCATTATACCCATATATAAGTAGATCAATAAATCAATGACATATAAGATGATGAGTGTATACTTATGAGTTATTTTTCTTATAATAACACATCTGTCACAATGTGGAAATGTGATTATAGCAATGCATCTGTAAGTGCTTCACTATTGACATATTGGGGAACAAATATAAATTAAAAAAGAAACAAATTAAAAACAAACATAATAAATAAAATACAAAACCACTTAATTTACAGCAAAAATAGAAAGCAGAGTTTGTAAAAGTTTTCTATACATACACATATGGGACTTTACCTAGTACAGTTTTATATATTCTGATTGTTTTCCATATGTGTATCACGGTAAAATCGCTATGTATGCATGCCTTTTATGTGTGGATATGTATCTACATATTTACATACTTTCCTCATACTGCAGACAAAAAAGTATCTAATCTCCCAAACCTCACCAAATCACCATTGTATGATTCATCCTATTCCTCTTTAAAAATATCCCCTAACTCCATTCTCTGACCCGTCCCAAACTTCTTTTACTACTATTGTCGTGAGGTTATTTGAGCATTTACACAGGCACATTATTTAACCCTTGGCCTGAGGCCTGTGCACTCTCACCTAGGTACATTTCTCTTTTATTCCTTTTATTATTTTGACAAAGCTTCATTTTAGTGAATATGTTTTTCATTCTTCTATCAGTTCCCTTCCACAGAGAATGTGTTAATCATTTCTTTGCTTTACACTTTATCCTGTGCTCAAATGAGGCTGTACACACTATTTACCGGGTATTGCCGGTCCAAATGGTACATTGTCTACCCTACACAGAAAAATATGTGTTGTCAAATCAGGGCAGTTCTTAAAATAACAGCTATGCTATTATAAAACATCACACTGCCCACACCAGGGTAGAGGGTACATTCCAGCCAGCTTCCCATCTCATGCTGCTTGTCGTTGCATTTTCTGCAGATACTTTTGGTTCCCCTTCATTTATGTGGGAGGACTTCCAGAAGACTAACAGACCTCTTCTTCACATCTGAATGCAGGTATGGGGTTTGGGCTTCCTTCCCAGGACAAGAAGGGCAGATTAGGGCTACCTCTGCTATTTGCTCTCATGTAGAAACTTGGTAGTGTCGGTAGGGATATTAGGGACACTATTGTGAGAATATGGTGATAATCTTCTTGTGTTTCGTTTCCTTAGTCACTGCTGTGAATACACTGTGTTTCATTATCCTCACAATTGAAAGACAATTAATGCCCTTCTACATAGAACGCAGTTGCTTCAATAAAAATATATATTGAACCAAGATCCTGCTTCTGTTTGTCTATGCATGTATGAGACTTGTATAACTGAGAGAAAGGGGTAAGATCTGTTCCACAACAACTTCCCCAAGGAGTCTGAGTGCCATGCAATAGGCTACCACAAATCACTCTTACCTATGGTATTGGTGAGGTGCTGGTAGCTAGCCAGAAGGGATAGGCTGACAGCTGTCATATCGTATGGGATCAAACTCAGTCTCCATTACTCGGTGTGCTGCCGCCCAAAATCCAGGAGTCTCATTACTGTAACAGAAGTCTATGACACTATGAACTCCCAGGCAACTCTTCCATCCTCTATCCATCCTTTATCCTATTCATCCAACTAACAGCCTATCTGACTTATCCTAAACCTCTTTTACTATCAGTACTATAAACTCTCAAATAATCCTTTCTAAACTCTTCCCTTCTCTGTCTACCCTTTATTTTATTCATTAAACTAACAGACACACATGTCTACTGCTCCCCCCACTCTCAAACATAATGTTAATTTCCCTCTACTAATCCACCACTAATCCACCTCTGGGTCCTTGAGTAGCGTGCTGCTTGACGAAAAACACTTCAACGCCTCGTCAGGGGTAGTAAACACTATATAAATACAATTACAATCACAATGCCTCACTCACTACCTCATTCGTAGGCCAAATTACATCCAGCACCCTCTTAGCCACTCACTCCGAAAAACAACCAGGAACCCAATGCAGATCAGTGCACTTTTTGGCCACATTAGAAGTATGAAATTGTCTACTACAATACAATATAATGTACTGACTACCTAGTGGTAATCTTACTTACACTGATTTACCTCTCTCGTCTCAGTACTGAGGGACAACATGACCGTTGCAATAAGGAATAGCATGTCCTTACCTCCTACCTTCATCAGGTCCTAGCCTACTAGCACAAAGCACTGAAGGGATAGATAGACGATGCGTAAAGTAAGGAGTGAGGAATGTAAGTAATCTAAAGGGAAATTTGAGTAATTAAGGGTACAACTAGGAAATCAGTGCATTATCCAAACCCTTTTTCATTCCAGCACTTACATTGAGGGAACATACCCTAGGATTTACCTTTGCCTTTATTGTCCAAAAACACATGCTCCAGAAGCAAGGCAATACACGCATTCATTAAAGAAAAAAGTGCAGGGGAATGCAAATGAATGTTCCACGGCCAATGAGAATGGGCCTATCCTACAAATGTGCATAATAGAAGCACCTCCTGTGTAAACTCAGGAGGCCTCACCATGCCTACTGTTGATCTGCCAAGATCTGACTCTGGTAGAGTGGAGTTTACAGAATCATGAGCTAGCTTGATTGTGAACTTGAGCAAGTGCTTTAAGGTTGAAATAGTAGACCATTTCCGCAATGCAAAATGAAACAATGGATAAACAAATTGTCACAAAGTTGGTAATCTGAGGACCTGGAAAAGCAGATGTTTCTCACAGGGGCAGTTCTTGATGAAAGGGAGAAATTATCTTAACTTGAAAAAGACTCAGGTCTGAAAGCATTCTGTTTGGAAATAATACAGTTAAGGGTGTTTGGTAGACAAAGTACCCAAATTCCCCAATTACAAAAAATTAAGTACATTTTTTGTAACTCTGAAATGTGATCAAAACAAAGAATTTATTAGGATCAATCAAGACATATTAGTTAGTGATGGGCAAATGATCAATATTCACTGAAACCTGATTTCCACACATGCTCTGTAGCACAGCTTTAACAGAAAACTGAGTGTCTATGCAAATATAATGCCTATTTCGATAGAAAATGTGTTGTACGTAAATGACAGTGCACTGCTGTACAATGCTTTAGTTATATATTTGACAGTGTGCTCCAAAATGCATCACCAGCTACTTGCTACACCTTTGCCACTTGCCTGCTGAATACATTTGCTACACTTTGTGTGCAGCTAGAATTGTTCACAATCCCTATGATTTCATTGATATAACATTGATGTCAGCTCCCTCACTCTGAAAATTGTTCAAGCACCACTGGTGCAAAGGTGATGAACTATGTTCCTAAGTCTAGGTTTAAAACAACTTTCACATATAAAATGAGAAATATGGATCTGGTCTAACATCCAGTGCTGCCGACTTTAGATCTGGGGAACCAGGTTTGTGCTTCAGCGTTTGGTCTTGGCAAATCACTTAGGGCCCAATGTCTATGTTCATAGAAAGGGTATTCTGTTGCAATGGTGATGGAGTACCCTTTCTGACAACATAATGGCCTGCCTACCAGATTTAAAAGCAGGTAGACCTTTGGTGTAATGATGGCAGAGACTACGCCGTCTCTACCAAGGTTAGACAGCCCAACAGATTAAGGGCCATTTAAATGTTGACCTGTATGTCTTCCCATCTAATTCAGATGGGAGGAATAGGGTCAGTTTTCACTGCCCAACACTGCTAGAATAACCATGGTGGTGAAGGGCATTAAAAACTCTAAAATGCTCCCCCTCACCATGGGTGATAACCATCATTGATAGGGAGGCATTGTTTTTTTTAAAGTTTGTAAAACAAAATCCTGCTTTGGGGTTTTGTTGTTGAAAAGAAAAAAGATGGCAATGTTACAATGCATTGATAGAACCACTTTGACTGCAGTTCCTGTCAATGCATTAAAAATCCACTGGCCCAAGGGACATTTATAAATTTGCCAGTCGAGGCCTCCGTCAGGAGGATAATGTCAAATTCTCTGTTGCCGTGGTGGAGGAAGGCACAACTGTCAAAGTATAAATCCGGCCCCTAATTTCATTTTGTTAAAATAAAATGAATCTGACCTTCTGTAATGTAATGTGGTGCACATCCAAAGCACTCCCTTGTGCAGTGTTTGCAGTATATAAAATTGCAATATATATATATATATATATATATATATATATATATATATATATATATATATATATATATAATTTAGTGGCAGTCACCACTAGGTGTAATAGTTAGGACCATGTTTCCACAGAAAAAGCATTTTTTGACTTGCCTATATCTTTGGCACCGTTTGACGAATCGTCACAAAATGTTCAAAAAAAAAGTGGCCCAGTGCTTCTTGTTGTGCACGGAAAGTTTCAGGTGATCTGTCAAGCAGAGGCCGAGAAAAAGAGAGGGTGTCAAAAAAGTTGTGTTTCCCATGTTAATTCCCATAGGACCTTTAGACACGATTATAGCCTGAACCACTGGACAAAATTACACCAAATGTGGCAGAAAGCTAGCTTTTAGTACGCAGATTATGCTTTCGCTTATTTGGTGTAAATTCGTTCAGTAGTTTTGGAGATATTAAAGTGAAAATACATTTGTATATCTAGAGCCGCAGATCCTCCCCGAAGACTTTTCAAATAATGACAAGCTTGTGCAGGGAAAAGCACAGCTCTGATTGGCTGCCAACACGTCAACCAGGAAGTGTTGGTAGTCATCTTGGGACTCGGTTTCGGCCAAGTCCCCCCAAAGAAATGTACAAAAAAATTAAAGGGGGCTAGGGTACAGACACCCTGACCCATTAGCTCTGGTGTTGTGGCCCCATAGCATTTTTTTTTTTAATTGCCACGAATTCCCAAAATTCATAAATTCTTGGCAAAATAAAAAAAAAAAAAAAAAAAAGACAAGGCTCCCGCACTTGTTTTTTTTAAAGGCCCACAGATAAATAACAAGGCAGCCGCACGTGGCCCCCCTCCTGGGCTTTGTACTGCCTCAGTGACTTCCACCTCCCTGGGGCATTTCTGTAATTGTATGCGGGGGGCATGTGCCCGTAACCCCCCACCCCACCGCCCCGGGGATCACCACCTCCCTGGTGCAAACATTAAAAAAGGAAAGAGGGTCCATTTCGGACCCTGGCAACCCCTGGGACCACCACTTCCCCGGGGCTATTTAGGGCGGAGGGGCCACGCCCCTCCCACCTTTTGCCCCTCATGAAGAGTGTCTGTCAGCCTGACAGACACTCTCCATGTTCAGCTCAGGCAGCCAGGAGCAGACATGCGCGATTTGAGCACACTCCTGGCTGCCTGAGCTGAAGTTTGCTGGGCTGAGTAGGTCACAGCTCCTATGGGCGTGACCTCCTCGGCTCAGCAAAGGTGCCTCGAGGCCCTCCCCTGGGTGACGAGGAAAGCGTCACCAATTGACACTCTCCCTGGGCGCTTCAGTTTAAGCCCTGAAGTACCCAGTGCGAGTGTCAATCAGTGACACCTAGTCACAGAGTGGGGTGGGGTCAGCAGTCTCACTGACCCCATCCCACTCTGTGACAAGGTTGGGACTGCTGCCTTCCCTCATTTGCCGACCTAAGGTCAGCCAATGGGGAAAGGCAGCAGTCCCAACCCTCCTAGGACCTGGAAGCTGAAGGTAAGTGTGTGTGTACGTGTGAGATGTTTTAAAATGAATGTTTGGTGCGTGCGTGCATGTTTGAGTGTTATGAATGTTGTTAATGGATGTGCGTGTGTGTGTGAAAGAATGTGTGTGCGATCTTTTAAAATGAATGTTTGGTGCGTGCGTGCATGTTTGAGTGTTATGAGTGTTGTTAATGGATGTGCGTGCGTGCGTTTCTGTGTGTGAAAGAATGTGTGTGTCCCTCCTGCCCGCCCACCCCCCTCCCTCCTAAACCTGCCACCGGCCACTGCCCAGGACATAGCTATTTGCTGTGGCTTGGCGGCAGCTTTGACAGCTGCTCCTAAGTCACAGCAAACACTCTGCTCACAGCAAGGGAGAGCTGTCAAACAGCTCTCCCTCACTGCCAGCAAAGGTTTCCTCAGTTTCCCTGCCTCTGGAAATGCAGGCAGGAAGACTGTGGAAACAACTGCTTTCACAATGAACGAGCTGCTTTAGCAGCTCCCTCACTGTGACAGCAATGCTGGGTTCCACAGGAGGCAGGGAGCCAGCTGGGACTGTGGGGACCTCTATGCTCCCCCCACGGTTCCCACCATTGTGACTAGAGGATGGGATCCCAGTGCCAAGGTTGGCCTGGGTGGGGCTGCCTCTCTCCCTCCCCCACTTTGTAAACACTTGCGCCACATTATGACTGCACCAGGCATATTGTAAGCAAGGAGGGTGTTCCGACACAGGGAGGCCCGAAAAAAATGGCGCAGTGAAATTTACAACATTTCATTGCGCCATTTTGTCCGTCATTTTTAATGCCTGCTCAGAGCAGGTGTTAAAATGACGCATTCATTTGAATCAGTAGGCCTCCCTGTGGTTTGCTGCACTAGCATCAAAATTTTTGGTGCTAGTGCAGCAAAGCGCCACAATAGCATCAAAAATGTTGACACTGATGTCCTAATGACCGCCATGGTGCGTCGTATTGTAAATGCAGTGCAGCCATGGTGTCGTTAGGTGGGGTGACACATGAAAAGTGATGCATCTGGACCAATGTGCCACTTTCTTGTAAGTATGGGAATGGGTGACAGTGTTTCACGTAGGGCAGCCTAGACCGGTATTAAAATATTTTGTAGGCCAGACTTCAGACACATTTGGATTTAGAGGGAAAGAAAAACTGTCAGCATGTTAACACTGCACTGTCTCTAGTATAGGAGGTGGCTTTAGCAAGGGTGGTTCAACTGGAGGTCTCAAAGTTAGGCCTGGTTAGCAGATCTAGCAACACAATAACTGGCCACAATACCAAAGTACATTTGAGTGGGATGGGACATACCCGAAGGATAAGTACTACAGGGATACATCAGGCACACAACTGCTTTAGCTCAGAGAAATGGGACGCTGCCTTCTTTCCCTTGTGGTAGTGGAGTCTTTAAGCCAGTGCTTAATTTGTAAATAAAAGGTGCCCAAAGCCCTCCTCTTAAACATGCGTCTGCTGCAATTAAATGTGTGAACACGGAATACTGAGGCACCCTAATCCTGAAGCTATATCGGGCCTCTTCAATCCCTATAAAGCCACTCCCTACCCCTTCATCTCACTCTTGCAGATTTCTACTTTCTTCCTTTGTGACGCTTTTTCGTTTTTCCCTTCCTCCGTCTTCACCAAATGTGTCTTTTGCTCGCAGCAAATGCTCCAGGTAGAAGAGTAAGCCCCGGCCCTCCAAAATAAGTGCCGGTGCTCAGCACCGGAAACAACAAGCACAAATGAAGCACTGTTTTAAGCTGAAGGAAACCCACTGTGCTCTGTTGTGGATTTTAGTCCTGCTGTTGCCTTTACAATAGGCAACAGGATTTGAATGTCAATAACTATAGTTCGCCATCTGATACTTTCAAGACAACCTGCCGGACATGGATGTCAGCAAGCTCTGGCATGCCATTTGTTGTCCCAGCCCTGTCCCCGCACGTAATAGAAAGTATCAGGAGCCTTGTTTTCATTTTGTGTTCTTCACTCTTGCCCATCTACTGACCTTCTGGCACAAACAGGGCGCTGTTGGGTGAGCTATGTGTGGGACAAGGGGTCAACCATAAAACATGATTGGGGTTCAGTGACTGTGTGGTGTCATTTCCACTTCAGCAAAGAGCTGAGCCCTTCCGCGCAGGGACACTGCAGAGGATAGCAGCAGTGCTTAATTTGTAAATAAAAATGTACTGGTGCCCAAAGCTCTCCTCTGAAACGCAGGGCTCCTGCAATGAAATGCGTGAGATAGAATACTGAGGCGGCGTAAAATTAAGCACTGGACAGCGGTGAGAA
The DNA here is from genome assembly GCF_031143425.1 of Pleurodeles waltl. Taxonomy (NCBI): domain Eukaryota; kingdom Metazoa; phylum Chordata; class Amphibia; order Caudata; family Salamandridae; genus Pleurodeles; species Pleurodeles waltl. Next base: position 1,608,863,060 of record NC_090445.1, read on the forward strand.
CAGCTAGTAGCAGGGAGTCCACTCGGAACCCATGAGTACACAGAAACGATAACTAACTGCTATGGTTGAGAAAGCATGTTTGCTCATTTGTATTATGTCACCACGAAAGGGCAAGTAAACAATCACAGAGCACAGTGTTTGCTCTGCTGTGCTTTTTTGTGCTCCATTGTATGCTAGCATGGAGAGACAGGCTCAGTGTGTATCGTGTAAGGGGTGTGAAACTTCCATATCACTTTCATTAGTAGGCAGCCCTCCATCTTCCCTGCGCCATTTTATATCCAAAGCTGAACAATCTCACCTTCTCTTATTTCTAGGCATCCAATGAGAATTGAGATAGACAATGAGTGTCTGGTCAGCTCCGATCCGGGGTTTTGAGCACAGCTGAAACAAAGAGAGACATTAGTACCCATGGCGGGTACGTCTGCAGCAACACCACCACCGGACCACCACCGGGCCACCACCAGGCCACCATCTCCTTCCTAAGGGTTCCCTCCTTCAGCTGAGCCCCATCAGATCTCCTTTGATATCCGTAGAGCTGGAGGACCCTTTGGTCTGGGTTTCTTGGACTAAACGAGACTCATACTATGGTCCGCAGGGAGAAGAAGGGGGCTGTGGGGTGAGGAAAATTATTGATGGCACCACAGTATGGCCGTATAGCATTCTATTTAATAAAATAACCTTTGTACAAATAACTAAGGTTAGCATGTATTAAAGACTGTAGTGAGTAACAACATGGCAAAAAACCTCCATGGCTGTGGATTCTATAAACTCCGTTATTTATTATGAAGGCTGACACCTTTTGTCAGTATGCATAAGGACCAATGAGAGACCTTCTTTATAAAACTGGTCATCTTATTGCAGCATGGTACCCAACCATAGTGCGACATAGCCTTATAGCTGTTGAGGGCTGTATCATTTGTTAAAGGCCCTGAACCCGCTTTATAGAACCCAGTCACAGGCGAGGGCCTACAGCGGGGGAGGGGTCCTTAACCAATCAGCGTAGCCCGAGGCAAAAGGGCTGAGAAAGAAAGGATCAACAGGGTAGAAGTGCTGTTCAGGCCCAAGCTTTCAGTTTCCTGCCGCAGAACCTGAGACGCTAGGCGGTTGTGTAGCTGCCCTGAGGGTCTGTCCAGGGCTGGCAGCTGATGCGAACCAGGGCAGGCACGTGAACATAATTAAAAAGACTCTGAAATATTGTGTGTATTTACGGCCCGTGGGTGCAGGCAACTGTGGCTAAATGAATGGTCGCCATGAACTACTAGAGGTTGGTAAGGCAATTATTTGCATGATTGGGCGACCACAGCGTGTTTGCACCCATGAGAAAATGCTGGCATGGACAAATGAGATATTTTTTGACAAGACGTGCACTCACATTTCGAAAAAAGCGGCGAAATCCTGGGCCTACCATCATCAGAGACCATACACATACTCAGAGTGAAGGAAGCCGTGCTCCAATTCCAGGAGTTCTGGCGTAATACTTTTATCTAGCCAATGCTGTGCCCGCAACGTGGATAGCATTACATTTAAAAAGGTGACTCTTTACATTGCTTAGTCTGTTAAAGACAATGTATCATTATTTTTACTATAGAACTAGACCTCATACAAAATTACTCAGGTACAAACCTACACCAGACAATGTTTACAATAGGCACACTCTTATAATGATATTGTGGTCCTGTGACTAATGTTATAAAACAGCTTCCTTAAAATGTTTAACTAAAAATAATTTATTTTGGGATAATATTTTGTAGCGAACAGCTGGGCCAAGACTGAAAAGAATGAGCCGCCCACTATGTCTGTGGAATGCTGGTGTCCTAGCCAAAAGAGTCGAAGGGATGTAAGCCTCTTCAAACCATATCTGCCAGTCTGTAGTCTGAAGGGGTTATTCATATGACAGGTCACCCACTACCAATAATAAAGATGAGAGTGATTGGAAGGATATTGTAGGAGGACAGGAATTGCTAGCACAAGTAAACAAGTAAACAAGGAAACAGCAGGGTTTGTGGGATTTAAATGAATGTACTGGTTTGGCATGGAACCATGAAGACAGGAGGGTTTAAAAGGATGCCTCGGATCAGTATCGTTTGGCAAGACCAGTGTAAGGTGGTGATCTCAAGGTGTGTTGTGTTGGGGGTGAGGGGTGTATCATAATAATTACCCTCAATTCCAATGAGCGAGTCTGAATTTTAGAGGATTACAGGTGGTTCCCACTGCAACAATTATGAAAATCATAGAGGCAAATAGTGAAATTTAAAATATAAAGATTACACAAATATACTCAAAAACCATAGGCTTTGAAAGGGCACACATGAAATAATCAAGTACTTTCGTGATGTGCCAAACCAATTAAAGATGGCAAGCAGGCTCTACTAGTATCGGGCATTTACTTGGTAGGCTGGTACGGTGGGGCCATTTTGTTGCTGGGTACCAGGCCGGCTGCGCTTTCTGCCTGCAGCGCTCAGGCGCTCTACAAACAATGCTAAACAAATGGTTTTAAATCATGCTGGGCAGACCACAATTGGGTCAAAACCATTTGTTTTTACATTTGTTTGGTTTCTATCTCCTGCAGGGTCGCCACATGCAGCTCTGATATTCAGGAGTTCAGGTGGGAAGGTGGTGAGAGGGCTGCCGCTGCTTGCTTCAGAAAATAGTGTCTGTGAGTGAGAGAGTGTGCGTGTACTCACAGAAAAAAACAAGGATTGAAGGGATGTTATAGTTAAGTGAAAATGTGAATTAAAACATATTAGTTTAAACTTAAAAAGCACCGGAATTCCCCTGTAATCGTTATCTCAAGTAATTATAACTAGTGCCCTAAAGTAATTTTAACTAAGGCCCTCATTACGACTTCAGCGGTCTTTTTAAAAGGCTGCCGAAGTTGCTGCAGCCAGCATACCGCCAGTGCTGGCGGTATGCTGCCTGCCCTATTGGGAGTTTTCTGCTGGGCCAGCGGGCTAAAACAATGTTTTTGCCTGGTGGCCCAGCGTAAAACTCACAACATTAACGCCGGCTCGTAATCGAGCCGGCAGAAATCTTGTGGTGCATCGGGTGTGACCGCACCGTTCGCGCATTTCACTGCCTGTAATTTGGGCAGTGAGATGTGCGACTGGGCTGTCCATGGAGGCCGCTGCACTGCCCATGCCAAGAGCATGGGCAGAGCAGGGGCTCCGACACCTGCTTTCCGACAGCCTTTGCATGGCGTGAGACTACCTGTGAAGGCTGGCCGAAAGAGGACTTGTAATCCCCTGGGCAGCGCTGATTACGACCGATGAAACCGCCAGGCTGTCGACAGGCGGCAATCTGGCGGTGCCGACGGTCGGACCGTGGCCCATCTGCCAGAGTAATAATAGGGCGGTCGGACCGTCTTGTCTGCAGTGGTCCGACCGCCATCCCAAGTGTGTCGGTCTTGAGGCTGCCACACTTGTAATCAGGGCCTAAGTCTCCATGTTTTCTGTTTCTACTGATTTTTACTGATAAATATAGGCAGAAAACCATTTATTTTCCTTATTCTCCTGTCTGTATTTATTTTTAAATGTGAATACAAATGGAAATCATGATCTTTTCTGAGTAATTATAAAAACTGCCAGTCATGACTGTGAGGCCAATAGCTGTGGTGATTGACAGGTAAGTAGGTTACAAAAGAAATTCATTTTATAATGATGCTTAAAGAGCAGTATATATGCATAAACTTGATTTTAAACATTCTATATTTTCTTAAACACGTATTGATTTATCATCTACAGGTCATATGCAATTGAAAACTGGCAGGCATTCAAATAGGACTGTACATTTTTCGGTTAAATAAATATGGAATTATAGTAGTTTCAGGTTAATTTTTTCACAGAGCCTGAAATGAATATGGATAAATACAGATAAAATGAGCAAAAAATTAATATGGATAAATACAGATGGAAATGTCAAAACATTAAGGGCCATATTTATACTTTTTGGCGCACAACTGCGGCAACGCAGTTGTGCGTCAAAAAATTTAACGCCCGCTAACGCCATTCCAAAGCACCATGCGGGCGCCTTATTTATTGAATGACGTTAGCCGGCGCTGCAGACTGGTGTGCGTCAAAAAAAATGACCCACACCAGGCAGCGCCGGCGTAGGGGAAAATGGAGCTTGGGCGTCAAAAAATGGGGCAAGTCAGGCTGAGGCAAAATATTGGCCTCAACCCGATTTGCGCCATTTTTTTTGACTCCCAACCCCCATTGAAATGACTCCTGTCTTAGCAAAGACAGGAGTCATGCCCCCTTGCCCATGCCCAGGGGACTTATGTCCCCTGGGCATAGTCATTGGGCATAGTGGCATGTAGGGGGGCACAAATCCGGCCCCCCATGCCACAAAAAAAAAAAAAAAATACTTACCTGAACTTACCTTAAGTTCCCTGGGATGGGTCCCTCCATCCTTGGGCGTCCTCCTGGGGTCGGCAAGGGTGGCAGGGGGTGTCCCTGGGGGCATGGGAGGGCACCTCTGGGCTCCTTCCGAGCCCACAGGTCCCTTAACGCCTGCCCTGACCAGGCGTTAAAAAATGACACAAAAGCGGCTGGATGTCATTTTTTAAGGCCCGCCCACTCCTGTGCGTCGTTTTTGCACGGGAGTTTAAATAAGGCGCACATGCCTTGGAGTCATTTTTTAGAAGTGAACGCCTACCTTGCATATCATTAACGCAAGGTAGGTGTCCACGCTAAAAAATGACGCAAACTCCAAGATCTTTGGCGCTAGACGGGTCTAACGCCAAAGTATAAATATGGAGTTCGTTTTGCGTCGGATTTGCGTAAAAAAAAAAACGACGCAAATCCGGCGCAAACAGAGTATAAATATGCCCCTAAGGGCCACATGTAAAACATTTTGTGATTGCTATTTCCTAATTGCAATTACATGCGAATTGCAATTAGGGAATCGCAGTTCCAAATGTAAGAAACTCCATTGAGTTTCTTTTGCAATTCCCGGTGGGTCGCAAATAGACCTGCCTCATTAATATTAATAAGGTAGGTCACAATTTGCGACCCACTGGGAATCGCAAAAATCACAGGGATGGTGGCCTGCTGGTGTCAGCAGACCACCATGTCTGTGATTGCTTTTAAATAAAGGAATCTTTTATTTTAAACACAGCCCGTTGTTTTAAAGGAAAACCGGCTGCGTTTGAAAAGACAAAAATGAAATGTTTTAGTTTCAGTTTTGTAAGAATAGGCAGTGGTCTGTGGGACCACTGCCTGCTCTTATTTTTTTTTTCCGCATGCATTCACAAAGGGGAAGGGGGCCCTTAGGGACTCATTCCCCTTTGTGCATGGGTTAGCACCAATTTGAAATTGGTGCTAACTGCGATTGTTTTGCGACTGCATTCACAGTCACAAAATAATCATATATACCATTTAGATTCATTATTAGGAAGGGACTCCCTGGACACGCCTCTTCCTAATACCGAATTGCAAAACCCAAATTGCGATTCGGTAACAAGTTACTGAAGTGCAGTTTGGGATTTGTACATCCCAAAAAGTATTTTTCTAGTCGGAAATGGGCCGATTCTGTGAATTGGCCCGTTTGTGACTAGAAAAATGCTTTGTACATGTGACCCCTATACCATAAAACCGGGAGCCCTAATTAAAACTTTTGCCCTGGCCATGTACAGTGTTATAATCAATGATGTCATTTCAGATCCTAAAGTGATATTATCAACTGTCATAGAACATGCCATGAGTGATGTAATATATGAGGTAGTTAGTAGTGCATGGCCAGGGCACCAGTTATATATATTCATACTCAGAAAAGTTTCAAAACTAGTTTGCCACTCACTTCAGCTGCTGTTTTGAAAGTTTTGGGGTGATTTGTCAAGCGCGGGCTGAGAAAAAGGGGGTCTTTCCAAAATGTGTTTTAACCATCCATCTTCCCATAGGGATCTTGAACACGACTACAGCCTGAACCACTGGATGGAATTACACCAAATTTGGCTGAATGCTAGATTTTGGTCCAGAAAGCGTGCTTTTTGTAATTTGTTGTAAATCTGTTCAGTAATTTAGGAGATATTAAAGGAGATAAATAATTGTATATTGTTAGAAATGGGATCTCTAGTTGGCAGACGGTTTGCACCCTGTCCAAGTAGGGACCCTCACTCTAGTCAGGAAAAGGGAGATACCCACTCAGATATCCCTGACTCACCCACCTGGTAGCTTGGCACAAGCAGTCTGGCTTATCTCAGAAGCAATGTGTAAAGCATTTGCACATAACACACAGTAATAAGTGAAAACACTACAAGAGTACCTTGGACTTGCAGGGCGTCGTGATCCTCGCTGTGAGCTCCGGAGAGCGGCGTCGCAGTGTCAGTTGCGGAGTCGGTGCAGGAGTCGTTAGCCCATGAGTTGTCAGGCCCTTGGGGTCACATGCAGATCGAACTCCAGGCTGATGAAGTCAGGTGCGCCGGCGTGGATGGCGTCGGGGCTGCGGTGCGAAGCAGAACGATGTGACGTGCGGTGCCCACAGGTCACGGTGCAGGGAGCCACTTGGTGACGGTGTCCAGCGACGTGCGGTGTCCACAGGTCACGGTGCAGGCAGCGGCATCGTTGTTGCTGAAGCGCTGTCATCAGTAGGCCCAAGCCAGCGGTGCGGGATGGGACGGTGCTTCATGACCCTCACGAGCGGTGTCCACAGTCCACGGTGAAGGCAGGATGCCTGGTGGTGACACAGGAGTCGATTGTACTGGTGTCGGTGGACTGGGGCAGCAGTGCAGGACGGGACGGTGCTTCCTGTACCTCACGAGCGGTGTCCACAGGCCACGGTGCAGGCAGCGGTGCCGGTGTCAGCAGGAGCGGCGTCGTCAGGGATGGCCAGGCTGCGGTGTGAGCAGGTGATGCCGGAGTGTGGGGCCCACAGGTCGCGGTACGAGCAGCAGCTCGATGAAGTCGTTCGATGACTGCATCGGGGAGACCAGGGTCACGGTGCGAAGTGGGGCAATGCGACTCCGTGTGCCGTCGGCAGGTCACGGTGCAGGCCAGCGGTGTCGCTGGTGGCGTCGCAGTGGTTTCTCCTCTTGAACAGCACAAAACACAGCTCCCAGTGCTGCAGGTTGAGGAAACTCAAGTCTTTGGTGTCCCTGAGACTTCCAACAGGAGGCAAGCTCTACTCCAACCCCCTTGGAGAATTTTCTCAAGCAGGACACACAGCAAAATTCACCCTTTGCACTCATTTCAGGCAGAAGCAGCAACTGCAGACCAGTGCAGCAAAGCAACACAGCAAAGGGACAGTACTCCTCCTTCAGTTCTTCAGCTCTTCTCCTGGGCAGAGGTTCATCTTGGTTCCAGAAAGATTCTAAAAGTCTGGGGTTTTGGGTCTTCTTCTTATACCCAGTTCTGCCTTTGAAGTTGGCAAACTTCAAAGCAAAGTCTCAAGTGTTTGCAAGATCCTTCCTTGTCCAGACCAGGCCCCAGACACTCACCAGGGGGTCGGAGACGGCATTGTGTGAGGGCAGGCACAGTCCTTTCAGGTGTGAGTGACCACTCCTCTCCTCCAGCACAGATCGCTAATCAAGATATGCAGGCTACACCCCAGCCCCCTTTGTGTCACTGTCTAGAGGAGAGGTGTGAACAGCCCAACTGTCAAACTGACCCAGACAGGGAATCCACAAACAGGCAGAGTCACAGAATGGATTAAGCAAGAAAATGCCTACCTTCTGAAAGTGGCATTTTTAAACTAACAATCTAAAAACCAACTTCACTAAAAGATGTATTTTTAAATTGTGAGCTCAGAGACCCTAAACTCCACATTTTTATCTGCTCTCAAAGAGAATCTGCGCTTTAAGGATATTTAAAGGAAGCCCCCATGTTAACCTATGAGAGAGATAGCCCTTGCACAGTGAAAACCGAATTTGGCAGTATTTCACTGTTAGGACATACAAAACACACTACTATATATGTCCTACCTTAAACATACAGTGCACCCTGCCCCTGGGGCTACCTAGGGCCTACCTTAGGGGTGCCTGGCATGTAGTAGAAGGGAAGGTTTAGGCCTGGCAAGTGGGTACACTTGCCAAGTCGAATTGGCAGTTTAAAACTGCACACACAGACACTGCAGTGGCAGGTCTGAGTCATGTTTACAGGGCTACTAATGTGGGTGGCACAACCAGTACTGCAGGCCCACTAGTAGCATTTGATTTACAGGCCCCGGGCACCTCTAGTGCACTTTACTAGGGACCTACCAGTAAATCAAATATGCCAATCATGGATAAACCAATCAACAGTACACTTTACACAGAGTGAATATGCACTTTAGCACTGGTTAGCAGTGGTAAAGTGCCCAGAGTCCTAAAGCCAACAAAAACAGGTCAGAAAAAATAGAAGGAAGGAGGCAAAAAGACTGGGGATGATCCTGCAAAAAGGGCCATTTCCAACATATATCTAGGGATGTGGATCCTCTGTGGATTTGCGGATCCAGGCACCAAGAGCAATGCTGCATTGGCTGGCTACAATCTGAGAAGAAAGTTGCGGTTGCCATTTTGTTCATTGGGACTCGGTTTCCAGCGGGGGAAAAAAAATTAAAAAGTGATAAAAGGGGTCAGGGTTGAGGTACTCCTAGACCCAGGGGACTAATGAAGGTGTCTGTGAGGGAACCCTCAGGGGCAAGAAATTTTCCCAAAAACATTTTTTTAAGCATACGAGGCTCTGCGGATCTACCTGGATCCTCCCAGATTTATGTGGATTCGGATGGATTCGCGGATCCAGACTCATTAAAAAAAATATATACACTCACTCACAGACCCGCACACCTACTCACACACTCACTCATATACCCATTTACACACCCACACAACCAATCACACACACCCATACAGAGCCACTCCCATACCCACTCACAGACTATAAAAACCACTCACACACACTGACTCACAGATCCACACAGCTTTCAAACACCCACTTACACACTCACATAACCACTAACACAGCCACTCACACACGCATACAGCCACTAACACACCCACTCAGGGACCCACCAAACTACTCACACACCCACATAGCCACCTTACACATCCACCCAACCTCTCACACACACCCTCAAACACCCAGGTTACAGGCATATTAAAGTTATGAAAAAGCATTAAAAACCTTAGAAATTCACAAAAACAATGGTTAGATGAACGTTATAGTTAGGTTTAGATTTTACACACTCAAGACCATAATAATGCAACAGATAACTATAATAACTAAGGTAACTATAACTCGCGCCCCGGCCATGCACAATTTTCTCATCAATAATTTCACTTCAAATGTTGCAGTGATATTATCAATGATGTCATAGAAGATGTCATAAGTGATGTATTATGTGGGGTAAGTAGCAGTGTATAGCGAGGGTGTGAGTTATAGTTACCTTAGGGCATGAGTTATAGCTACTTGAGATAACTATCACTATCACTGGTGAATTTCAGTGGTTTTTAGAATTTATAATGTTATGTTGTTTCTGAACATTTCATCTAAAGTTAACGTTACTGTAACCTTTGTTTTTTTCAGTGAATTTCTAGTTTTTGTTTTGTTTTTGTAAAGTAATATTTAATTACCATAAGTAAATCCAACCCCACCCCTGCCAGGCCCTGTGGCCCACCACTGTAAAGGCAGCAAACCCCACACTGTGCAGAATGTTTGGTTATGCAAGGTGGGGTTGGCCACCGGGCCTGGCCTTTGGCCAAGCCCTGGGCCCAACCCTCCATGCTGCCAACCCCACGGTGTGCACGACCTTTGGCCGTGAGCAGTTGGGGGTTGGCCAAAAGGCCTGGCCTCCAGCCTGGCCATGTGGCCAACACCCACAAACATAGCCAACCCCACACTGCACATGGCCTTCGGCCATATGCAGCAGGGGTTGGTCAAAGAGCCTGGCTCTGGGGATCCCATCCCCGGAGATTTTTTCTTTTATAGAGGAGGGGGCTGTGTCCACCCTCCCTTCCAAAATCTATTATGGCTCTGGGGGCCCCATTCTCCTTCACCTTATTTATTTTAAAGGGGAGGGGCCACATGACCCCCCCTCCCTGATTCTTACTAGGCCCTGGACACCTCCTCCCCTGAGCCTTTTATTTGTAAAGGGGGAAGGTAGCACTTGACCCCTCCCCAAGCCTTGTAAAGCCTTGGGGACCCCAGTCCCAGGTCTCTTTTTTTAAATAAACAATAACTGCATAAACTAGTGAAAAAGTAGCACTTTTTGCATAGTCTTGTGACGATTTGTCAATCGGCGTGAAAATTATTAGTATCACAAATAACGCATTCCCTATGGAAACACATTCTTAACTATAACTACCCAGTGGCGACCATCGTATATTACACTCTTCCCATCGCACAATCTGGATAGTACTCACATTGGCACTCCAGGGTAAAAACTATATATATATATATATTTATATATAATGAATACACTGCAAAGTCCAAGACAGTGTGTTTCTTTAGAATGTCGCTATCGCAACGCATTTCAGTTTCAGTCATTGCTTTGAGGGAAAATTGTTAGAACTGATTCTAATCATGAGGTTTCAAACACTGAGCATTTTGTTTTTGTGCAGTGCACATCCTGATGCCATTCAGGATGATGAAGGAAAAGGAGGCACCGTGAAAAAGCAAATGCCTAAGCTTATACAATGTAGAAGTCAGGATTGATGCAAAGTTTCCTTTTTTCATGTTGTGAGCACAGGCAGTAAATGAGATATATCTAAGCAGTGTTCAGGGAAGTGTAATTCTGTGATATTAGGGTGCTGGGTTTGGAAATGGTTCCTAGTTGGGTCATACTGCCACTCGCTTCACTTGGGTAGGTGCTAGGATCACTGCAATAACATGGATTAAGAGATCACTCGGTGCCACAGTATTCCTCTCCCTGGTGTAAACTCCAGAATTATTGGGCCCTGGCGAAAGGGAGATTTTTGTTGCAGTTTAATGTCATGTGAGCTTGACCCAAAGGCATCAGAACGCTGTGCATGAGTACCAGATTACATTAATCAAGGCCAGATTTATTTTTGATACAGAGGAAGAATAAATGATTTGCACGAAATCACAGGATGTTGAGTTGAGTCCGGGCCTTGAACCGATTTCCCCAGTTCTAATGTCAGAGGCTCCAGCCGCTAGTCGCATCTCCTCCTCCCCTTTGCATATTCACCTCATCTGCATCTGTGGGATAGGAAGGATGCCTCTCTGGCTGATTGATTTGTAGGCATTGTGTTATATTGGATATCTCTGTTCAGATTTATGGCAGTGATCTTCCCCTTCCTCAGCGTTCTTCACTTCTTCTCCACTATGGCGCTAACATTGATGAATGCATGCATTAATGCATTACAAAATGGTAATTTCACTAAAAGGCAAGTCAATCACATTCCAGGGACACCTTATATTGTAATTTTATTAATATAGCGCTTACTACCCCTGATGTGGCATTGAAGTGCTTTAGGGTGAGTAGCATGCTACTCTGGTATACAAGGTTAGTGTTTAATTTTGATTATTGTGAACAGTCATGTACTCTCAAGAAAACTTTGCATGCATTTACTCCATTTTCTTTGTGATATATTGATACCAGGTAGGCCTGATCAGTAGTGGGGGCTACATGGTTTCAGATGAATAGTTGCTGAGATATATAGGCTGACAGAGATTACATAATGTTAGATTACAGGGCTAGGGTTTTAAAGATGAGAGGTTATGATCTATTAAATGAGAGATCAGCTAATTGCAGAATTACAATAAGGGTTGAGGCAGACAGGCACAAGACTGAGACAAACTATACTCAGAAGGTGTGCAGAGGGTGGTAGGTAAGAAGAGGGTCACTCTGAGGAAAGAAAGTATGTCAAGGTCTATTTATTATGCAGGGTCTTGGGAGTATAGTAAGAGAAGTCTTCCTGAGGAAGCTATCAGAGAACGTAAGCTGTACAAACAACATTATACAAAGTTCTCAGTATCCGAGACAGACAATTTAAACATATGGCTCCGAGTGCACACATCATTTAAACATTAGGAGCCCTAACCTGCTGTGTGCCAAGCCTAGGACAACTCTTTTAAATGTAGTCAAGAGAATGTCAACTTTGGTACAGGGTCTGTATGTTGCACAAGGGGAGTTAGCACAGAAAAAGAAAGGTCTCATTTAAAGATCAACAAACAAATGAGGGACAGGGAGGTTACATGTCCAGTGTATATTCTCCCAAACTTACTAGCAAAAAAAACCTCATTTTAAGATCTTCCCTCACTATTTGTAAATTAAACGTTTTTTACTCTCGCACTAAAAATACGTTATTTAGCAGTGGCCGAGAGTGTCTCGCCAATACCCAGTTGGATTTATACCCTGTCATGTCACCTAATCCCATCCAGGTCTATGTTGTGTGTCTTTTTCAATGTGACTATTGTAGAAGATGCATTGTATGTATAAGCAAAGCAGAGTGATGAAGGCCTGTGGGTTCCATTCTGGAAGTCCTAAGTATGTTCTTATGCACAAGATGGCAATGATGTTGTTTTCCTAAACAGTGGAAGTGTCCCACAAGAGGTGCGGCAGGGAGGAGACCTAGACAGTGAAGTGAGGACAAAGGAGACTAGGTTCCTATAGAAATTTGATTAGGTTCTTCCTGTGACGCTGCCACTTGGTAGCTGGTGGGAGCAAAAGGGGCTGCAGTCTGTTTCTCAGCGTGAGAAGGGTATTTTAGCTCAAACCACCCTTTTGCCTCTTTCCTGATCATTGTCTTTGTGGTTGTTCATAGCTAGTTGCAGATAGTTCATATCTCACTGTGCCTCTGTTGTGGGTGCTCCAGTCTGAAGACTACCCTGCTGTGGGGGGCATCCCACCCCACACACAAAGGCTGTGTCTACAGAACTGCATAACAAGGCATTTGAAAAGAAAGCCACCCCAAACCAGTTCTCCTGCCTGCAGATTTCTACGTGCATATGTCATGTCACACATCCATCCTGGAGCCTTGCTATGTAAAGCATAGAAGAAAGGCCCACTTGTAATCCTTGACCACCTGTTTTTCCACAAGCATTATTAAGTCACATGCAAATTGTGAGCCTACCTTATACCTGAAGAACTGTTGCTTCATTAGGCAGAATAATGTATTAAGCAGATTAACAGAAACCAATACATATTCTGAACATACATATCAGACTGCTGTATCAATCAATCAATCAATCCAGATTTATGGAGCATGGATAATCGGATAGGGTATCTGTAGAAGGCTGGCTCAGTATATGGTGTACTAAAACCCCAATGGTAAGTAGGTAGGTAGGATTCCCCAATGGAGTACCTACACCAGGGGAGCCCAGGTGTATATGGGGTGAAGATGTGGGATCTTGGTTGTCCAGTTGCTGTCGCGACCCTTCGACCAGTTCGGTGGAACCCAGGCATGGATTCCAGAAGAAAATGACCTAAGGAGAGAGTGGACAGAGTCTAGACCACCTGGAGGTGCCCAGATGGTGCAGGAGGGCAATGCCCAACCTTCTCTGTGATGCTTCCTGTAGGACGGTGGACGAAGAAGTGCAGCTGTGGAGTCTAGGCGATGTAGGGGGATCCCAGGAGTCATCCACAGGCTGTCCCATGCCGGTCGTCGAATTGCAGAGGAGTCAGTAGTCAGTGGGACCACCAACAAGCCTTGGCAAATGCAGAGAAGTGTTTCACGGATTTTGCAGGATTTGTGGGGACCAGCAAGGTCCAGGTGACTACACCTTGGCAGGTAGATCAGGGCCAACCCTCAGCACACAGGACAGCCAGAAGGAATCAATTGAGCCCCCAACAGGACCCTCTGGTTGGCACAGGGAGTCACAGGGTGGCCTCAGCAGTACAGCAAAGACAGATGCCCACATCACAGGAGTTGCAGAGAGGACGTCGTTCTTGGAGCTGTGTAGTGCTGGAGGCTGGGGCTTCTTGGAGCTAGTAGGTCTTCAGGCTGAAGAACCAACAAGCCTTGGCAACGACAAGCAGATGTGGTGCACACAGGGGTTCCAGCCAAGCAGCTCCAGCGAGGGACCACTAACTTTCCGGTTGCAAGGAAGATAGGTCATCCCTCTGGGGAGCCACAGAACCACCACCTATGTTGCAGAGCCCTGGAGAGTCCATGGGACAGCAGGGTCCACAAGCCAGTCATCATCAGTGAGGTGTCTGCAGATGCAGGGGAGTGACTCCTTCTCACCAAGGGAGATTCCTTCTTGCTTTCCTAAGTGCAGGCAGAGTCCCAGTGTCTCTGGAGGATGCACAGCCACAGGATTACAGAAGTCTTTGCAGAACTTAGAAACAAAGTTGCAGTAGGAGCCCTCCTACTGGTTACAGTTTTGCTTCTGGTTCCAGTGAAGACCAGCGGCAATTTCGGTGCCAGGTTCCAGGAGTGTCTTGCACAGAATACTTGCAGACGGTTCCTGAAGTCTTGTAGACAAATCTTGGTTCCCACCCTTAGGGGAGCCCTTAAGGATCCCAGGAAGGAGGTTGGACACTAACTGCAATGACCCAACTATCAGAGAGGGTCAGGAACATCACCAAGCTGTACTAGCTATCAGATGCTCCCAGGGACCTCTGCTAATCCTATTTCCAAGATCAAGTGGCCACCAGGCAGAGTTCTCTGCAACTCCCTAGGGGAGGAGCTGGACGGGGGGGTCACTCCCCTGTCCTTTGGTGGATTTTGCACCAGAGCAGGAACCAGGGGTTACTGCACTGGTGCAAACTGGTTTATGCAAAGAGGACACCAATTGCGCCCTTCAAAGCAGTCTGGTGGTGCTCAAGGGCACTCCCACCCCAGCCCAGAGACACCTATTTCTAAAGAAGAGGTGGTCACATCTCTCTCCTACAGGAAATCCTTTGTTCTGCCCTCCCCTGCCCGAGTTAGGCTCATCAGCAGGAGGGCAGAGCAGTTTTTGGGGTCGGCAGCAGCGTGGCTAGCTTGCAGACCCTGCAAGGCTGTACAGGTAGACATGGGCGATCCCCTAGGGAACCCCAATAGTACATGGTATCATGCAACTAACTCTGGAATCAGTGTAGTTGCATGATTCCAAAATGTTTGATACAAACATGCCTATGTTCGGTGAAGCTATTAGGTAGTTCGACCACTCGTGTTGACCCGTGTCCACTACAAACCTTAAGATGGCTTCCCCGCACTCACAAAGCCCAGAAAATTGAGTCTGGGGTCTATAGAGGCACCTCTGCTCATACAAGGGTTCCCTCACACTTAGAACCATGCCACCTGACCCTGGGCTAAAGGGCCTACCATAGGGGTCAGAGTTCAGTGACCATGATATAAGGCAAATCTTATATCGGGAGTGAAAAGTGCATGCTCCATTTCACGCAGGCTGCAATGGCAGGCTTGTAGTCACAGTTTGCATGGGCCCCCAGTGGTGGCACAGTACATGCTGCAACCCATGGGGGACCCCTGGTGTATCAATGCCCTGGGTACCTAAGTAGCATATACTAGGGACTTACATGGGTGCACCAGTATGCCAATTGTAGGTTGTAAAAGTTACCTTGCATCTAAATTTAGGTAAGAGAGCAGTGAACCTGGGGTCCCGGTTAGCAGAATCCCAGTCTACTACAGTCTAAAGACACTGACACCAGACAAAAAGGGGGGGGTAAATATGCCAGAAAGGTGTTACTTTCCTACAGTATCCAGGTGCTTGCAGGTCCCTGAGTCTTATTTTATCATCCAGGTTTCGAGGGCCCTTTGGAATTCTGGCAGTGAGGTGATGGTCCGGAGTTGCGCGGGGAGGCTGTTTCTGCTCTTTGCTGCGATGTGTGAGAAGGAATGTCCTCCACTTCTGCTTCAGTAGATGTGGGTACTATAGGCAAGAGATAGGGACGTGGAGTGCAGTGTTCTCGGCGTTTGGTGGTTAATGTAGGTGGGTCCTTGGTTGTGCAGAAACTTGTGTGCGTGGAGCCAATAGAGTTGCTTGATGTGGGGTGTGATGTGGGTTCATCGGAAAGGCTGAGGACGAGTCTGGGTGAGGCATTCTGTATGGCCTGAAGTCTCCGTAGGAGGAATGCAGCGATACCTACATAGAGACAATTCCATAGTCCACTTGGCTGGTAAGGAGGGCCTGTGTCAGGATGTTTCTTGTGGACATGGGAAGCCACTTGCAGATCTTATGTAGCATGCGCAGGGTGCAGAAAGAGGCGGAGAAGATGATGTTGATCTGTGATTTCATGGTGAGCTTGTTGTCCATGATTATTCTGAGATTTCTGGCATGGTTGGAGGGAGTGGGTGCGAGTCCTAGGTCAGATGACCGCCAGAAGTCGTTCCAGGTTGCTGTTGTTGCCAAATATTAGGACTTCTTGTTTGTGTTTAGCAGCAGGCAGTTGTTTTTCATCCAGTCAGCAATGCTTGTCATGTATGCATCTCAAAAGTTTGAAAACCATAGGGTTAGCGGGGCGTGGCATATACAGTACAAAGAAATGCATAGTGTACAAATAAGCTGAAACTTTAGAGCTTGTACACAAGATATTCAAGGTTTAACTCGGGGTAAACATTTCACCATCTCTGTTGTCACTCCATTAGGAGCTCGAAAACTCGCTGATTGGATTACCGTGGCCAATTCGGCAATTGCCAGTCCACATTTCAGTGGGCAGTCGCCAGCTTTGCTTCAAGCTAAAATGTCACTGCATCGCCTGTGCGACCTCACTGCAGCAGGTCCGACCGAGTTCGGATTTGTTTTAAAAATGGGAACATTGTCTGAATTACCTGTGCACGGTTAAAGAGAATGAATACTTTCTGTCAGGGGACAGTCAGTGTGCGCGCTTCTGAAAAAGCAGAGTCACACAGTGGTTAGAAATAGTGGTGCACCTTGGACACAACAGGCCACAATCCAAACAAGGGAAATATGCCTTCAACCCCTCCCATACGGTAATAAAAGACAAAAATAACTAGAATGCAACTGCCCCTTTACACTCCTGGGCTCCGGCGCCAGTGCACCTGCTGCACTATCGATAACTACGACCATGGTTACCAATGTTTAAAAGAACCACAAAATATCACCACAAGTACCACGTGTAATATCTGTTCTCCCCGGTCATCACGCTTGCCGCATGGAGCTCGGTCCCGCCAGGCCAATATTTTTATTTTTCGTGCAATGGATAAATGCCTCCAATGAAAATAAGATGCTGAGGCACAACGCAATGCATGCTCGTCACGCGGTGGGCTGCTGCTTCGGTCAGTTCAGACACAGCTGCAACACTCTCGAATGGAGCTTCTCCAAGGACGTCAATTCACCAAAATGTCAGGTGTAGTGAAAGTGACATCACACGCCACTTCACCTTTACTTTCACCACGCATACACACATTCACTCCTTCACACACACTCTCTTACATAAGCAGTCTCACTGGCAAGCACGCATACAACATACTTTTTAAAACACTTTTTACTTACCTCATCGCCAGATAGGTTCATATTCCAGCTAACTGTAATACATTTTATATTACACTCATAGTGAATAATATCATATTATTCACTGTCACTGTAATAAAGAACTGACTGAAAACAAGGAAAGCAGAACCCAACCGACGTCCTTAAAGATGAGCTGCCCCTGTGTTTCTGGCACTGATTTTGCCACCTCTGGGGCCAGGGGTCCCAAAGCCAGTGCCAGGGGTTGCAACAGGCAGGCTAGGGGTTGCAGCTGAGACCCCTGGCAACCCCTAAATGAAGTCCATGATCTTCTCCCTGTCTACTGTGAGCTCCCTGCCTTCCCTTGCCTTTTTCCTTCCTCCACCCGAAGGTTACTAACCTGGTAAACGAGAGTGCTAACTCAGCAACCAAGTGCATTTAAAATTCCTTAGCCATGCACGTGTTTATACAGTGCAAACATCACTACTGTTGAATTTAAATAAAAGGGTAAGTAGTCTGTATGTAGCGCATTGGAAGCTTAGGGGCATATTTAAGAGGCCTTAACGCCGCCATAGGGTCATTTGTTTTACATTAAGGTGGCGCTAATGTGACTTTTTCCATGCGCCATATTTACAAAGTGGTGCAATGCATGCATTGTGCCACTTTGTAACCCCTTGCGCCACATTATGCCTGCACCGGGCATAATCTATGCAAGGGGGCATTCCGGCGTTAGGAGGCCTGCAAAAATGGCACAGTGAAATGTAACATATTTCACTGTGTCATTTTTGGCATCATTTTTAATGCCTGTTCAGAGCAAGTGTTAAAATGACGCTCCCATAGAAGCCTAAGGGCCTCACTGCACTTTGCTACCTTACCGTCAAAATTGTTGACGTTAGTGTAGCAAAGCGCCACAATAGCATAAAAAATGTTGACGCTATTGTACTAACGACCGCCATGGTGCACCATATTGTAAATACAGCTCAACCATGGTGTCATTAGGTGCCTGTAAGGCGGGTGCAATAAAAGTGGCACATCATCTCTGCTGCGCTACTTTTTCTCACATATGGGCCTCCATGCTTAGAAGCCAGAGTGGTGCCTTATGGCAGCGAGACAAAAACATCCTGTAAGTACCAGTCTGCGGTCTGTGTCTTGGTGTTAGATTTGTGGACTGCCTTCTCCCCAAACCACGGGCCTGTTACCACCAAGCAATGTTTTCAGGTGAAGGGCAAAATCCTCCCTCCTGTTTTCCAAGCAGCCGGTGCCAGGGTGTTCAGTGGCCTAACAAAACTTGAGATGGCCCCACTGCGAAGTCCCTGGAGGGGGCCCCCTAACCCCAGGCCCAGGGTTCTGCCAACCATGCACAGTGGACTTTGCTAAGGGGGCCCCCTAGAACTACACCGTGGCTGTTAGTATAAATGCCTCACCGCTGCAGCCCTGTACTCTCTTACTTGCATCATTGTCTCTCTGCTCTGGGTCCGTCCGTGCCAGGAGAGATTGTGGGCTATAGTAAAGGCAGTAGAACTCTCCAGTATTGAAAAAGTGATAACAAGCACAAAGCATGGCTACGTTTCCAAACATAGAAAAAGAAAAGACAAGAACTATGGATGTGTAATAACAATACAGACAGTCCAACAAATTGCTGGTAAGGTACTTTGATGGTGCAGAACGCAGGAAAGGCAGGGGCTTCTACAGAAGTGGCTTAATGGTCTCATATGAACAGACTATCTGTGTGTTTTATTTTAGAGCCATGTGACTGATTTGATTTAAGCCCTTCTGGACTTTAAAATAAAATGGCCTGTGAGTAACTCATCAATCCTCCCTGTAAACTAGCCAGCTTCTATTGTTTTGAGCTGCCCCCAGAAAACAAAAGAGCCCCCACTTTCTGAAAGGAGCAGAACTCAAAATGGCTGCTCTTCTGTGGCAGGGGTCCTTGCCGTTCTCACCATCTGCGGTATAACCACAAGAATAGCAGCACTGTCATCCCTGGCCGCCCCACCGGCAGGTGTGGGGCTTTGCTGTGCTATGGGGGACCACATCAGTTCCCAGAGTTTATGGCTCTTGTTGTTTAAAGGGGCCGTAGACTAGTGGTGGGTCAAAAAGTCTGCTCCGCCGGGGGAGTTCACTGTGTTTTGTCCACTCGGCCTTCCACTTGAAGCACTGAGTTCCAGAGTGGTGAAGTTTTTTCTCATGTACAGCTTGCCAATGTTAAATTTGAGAGCTTAAGCAAGAATATGCATCTCCTAGCTCGATTTTCTGCCGCTAGAATGCCCCTCGGCAAGATTTCTCAATGTGGGCGGTCACAGCACATTGTGACTGTTCGCATTGAGAAAGCTGCCGCTTGAGTAGAAAATCTAATCAAGTGGCAGAAAAAAACAGCACCTTCTGGCATGCCGAGTGGTACTCTTCTCACAGATTTTACAGTACGGAACAAGCTCCCGGCACTAAAAATCAGCCCGAGCAGTGCAACATGCCCAAAGTTAGGAGCGTAAATTTTAGTAATACTTTTAGTGCACCAGAAGTCAGCAACAGGTAATATTTATATTCCTGTTAAAAAGCCTAACCTAGATAGAGAGCTGCAACTGACACATATTTTAAAAGTGTTCACATTTATATCTTTTGACAGACGTGCCTACCATGGCAGACGTTGTGCCTATCAGAACTGACAAAGTGCTGACATAATTTAACAATTTTGAAATATATCTAAATTATTACAATGAATTATTGTTAGTAGAGATGAATATAATTTATAATTTATTAGTTTGAAGTTACAAGTTTGCAGAAAAATAAATGTACATCTCTGTCATACTTAAGGTGAAACTATTGCATATATTGATGAAATATTATTAATGCTGAATTCATAAGTTTGCATATTATGTGTGTTTTAATAATGACAATAATAATGCATTAATTTTTTATATCATTATACCTAGGCCTAAAATTTGTATATTTGCAGCAGCAGTGAAACATTGAATCATTCTTTCTTTCTAACATGATTTTTTCCACTGGATTGTTTCGCACGATTAGTAAAGAGTCCAATTGTATTACATGCAAGGTTTACATTGCAGTGTCCTTGAGAGTTTCAACATTGGAACATGATGACTGAAGGGAGAGTAATTCCATTGTTTAAAGGAACTGTTCCCATAAGAAAGGAGAAAATTGTCTTGTGCAATGGGAAGGAACACGGATTGCAACAAATGATGCACAAATTGTTAAATTTACTGGAGTCACACGGAAACAGGAGATACACCAGACTAAACGTGTGAAACTCTTGTGATGTTGCAAACTAGATTTTTGCCCAGGGACTGATTGGATAGTACCTCTTTTGTGTGATATGGACTCATTGAATGGACCAATCAAACTAACTTGAGAGTTTTTAATCAGGAAAGGACTTCTACGTTGAGACAGTCCCCTCCTGACTTTTATTCTGTTAACTTGTCTCCCTGGATGTTCCAGATTTCCATGTACAGCCAGTGTTCTGCACTTTTCCCCTGATGGTGCTTCTAATGGACTTTGCGTTGATCTACATGCTTTGCTAATGGAACTTAATTGAATGCTGATCCTAGGAAAGGTATATTTAGTGCAAATTATATTTTTCCCCTGACATACTTTTTTTTCTAAATAAAATTTGCATGCTGACACCTGTTTTTTATGTTTTTTTAGTTAGGTTAACTTAGCCCAAGATAGATTTTTTTCAAATTATTTTGTCTTTTCTTTTTGCCCGCACTTATAGCTTGCTCCCACACATGCTTGTCTAGTTAGTAATAGAGAGAACATATGTCCCAGCCCAGAGTTTTGAATCTTTGCAAATTATCTTGACTAATGAATTCACTGTATGAATTTAAATTTGTCTCTGTCTCACAAGTGATTGCTTCAATAATATACATTGTTCTTCTAGAATGTCTAATGGTGTTGATGCGGAGTAGATTAAACTGGTTTCGAAGATCTGGTCAGTCTATGGTGTTCATTTACCTTTTCAATTTGATTTTTCCCACAATTTATGTGACTTTGTGGTTAGAAAAGAAAGCTTTAAAACTTTCATTGATTGGAGTGTTCTTCAGGCCACATGGGTCATGGTGTTTAAGTAGCTGTTTGGGTTGAATTGATTGTAAATGATTACCACAGTCTTCACTGAGCGAAAAGATCCATCGACCAGACCCGAGGGAAAGGAAGCGTTTTTCAAACCCTGTGAAGGGTGAGGGCAAACGCACTTGCGGATCTCGGCAAAATCTTGCAGAGCTTTTACGTAACTGCTGAATTCTACAGAGTAAAACTGTGAGTTCTGCCTACTCTTACCTTGGACTTGATTGGGACCTTGACAGCCCCTGCTACGCTCTCTCCCCCAGGCACCCAGCTATCAATAATGCAGTAGGTGCGGTGGTACCGGGCCCAGAGTTTTGAGGGCCCACTGCACCTACAATTATAGCTGTTTTTTTAACAACTAAACCAGCCGAGGATGGCATATTTCGCCTTGGTTACATTAGGGCCTATGGCCCCCCTGCTATGTCACTGCTCCCTGGAGCCCTGTTCTGCCCTCACAGAGGACTGGTGCCTGACCTGTGTGAACTGGAGGCGGTGGGATCATGCTTGGGACCCGCCTGGCTTAGGAAGTCTCGTTTTACTGCTTTCCTCACATGGCAGACGGGACATCCTGTCAAGGAAGAAATCTGTCGCGGCCTGGATATGCGTCTCTTCCGTGGGCCCCTGATTTATCCAGTGCACGGACAACGTACTGGACATTTTTTTAACACTCAAGAGGCAGTTCGGCCGTTTTTTTGTTTTTTTTAGACGTTACGTTTTTTGGTTGAATTCAGCGTCGAGCGGAGACACGCGTCGTCCTGGCCGCCGCTAAGATGCTGAGGAGAACTCTGAGGGGGCGCGCGGAGTGGAAGGAGACGAAGAGCTCCCTGGAATATGGTGAGTCTGTCGGTTGCTGAGGGTCACACGGGGTGGTGGGGCATGCCGGGCTTGAAAGGTACAGCAACAGGCGTGAAAGGGGCAGAGGCTTGGGATGGGCAGAAGAAGATTCGGGGACAGAGGAAGTGAAGGTCATAGACTGAGTGACACCGCAGCTGGTGGACACAGAGGGAGTGAGGGCATAAAGCGGGTGAAAGGTCTAAAATGGGGTGACGGGTACAAAACGGGTGGGATGCGCACGGGGGCGAGGGGGCACAGCTGTAGATGGGCACGGGTGCCACGAGTGTAGGAGGGCGGAGAGTGACTCTTGACACAGTGAGTGAAAGTGGGAAAGGTCGCACAGTGGGCAGGGGGGCTCAGACAGTGGGTGAGAGGGCACTGAGTATACCTAGACCAGGGACCAAAGACAGAGGCGGAGCTTAAAGATACCGTTTGTGAGGGTGGGGGTCGGAGACCCCAGGCGGCAGTAACACCACGAACAATGAATAGGCAGAATATTACAAACTGGACTTTCGCGCCAATCCAGAGCATCTTCCAATTTCCATCTTTTTACGTATTTGGTATGTGGCTGTTAAGGATAGCAAACCCATAAAAGTGCAGTTAAATAGTGCTAGTTGTAGGAAGTGACAGGGGATTGAAGTTGCAAGAGATGAAAATACTGTCAGTTCTTACAAAATGCACTTGTACTTTAACCGAGTACACACTGTACTTCCATCATCCCATGAAGCGAAAGGAGAGAATTATGTGCGTGTGTGCAATGCACGGGGCCACTGAGCGCCCTACACATGCATCTTGTGTCACTAGGGATGCAGCGCTTGGGAAGCTTCCCCGAGCACCCAGGCCACCCACTTCTGCTTTGGACCACTTGCTCGAGTGTCTATTTCTTCGATTTCCTTTAAGTAACCCTAAACATCAGCTTGTCCCTGTTGGCTGCCCCCTGGCAGGCTTGGGCTGCGGCTGCTGCGGGGGCGAACCCATCTTTTATTGCACAGCTGGCCTGTTGGCATCCCAGAGCAGAGGCGTAGCTTTCATTGGTGCAGCCGGTGCAGTGGCACCGGGGTCCAGAGGCCTGAAAGGCTCCACTGATCCCTGATTATTGGTGTATTTCACAGTTCAAACAGCGCCGGGCGGGGGTCGCATTTCTTCTCTTGCACAGTGTCCCATGAAATACTGGCTACGCCACTGTGGACCCAGAGCCTGCTTTCTTACCGAATACCCTCGTTAGGTCTGATATGTGTCCGAGGAATCTTCATTTTGAAGCGTCTGTCACTCTTTACCAATGCCCTCCTGCAACTTGTCACCCTGCTGTCCCTCCTGTTCAAGCCTTCGCACCCATTATTTGCTGTGATTGGGTGGGAAGTTCAGTTGTTAGTAAACACAGGATTCTTTCCCACCCACTGGAGTGGGGCCCCCTTTATTTGTGCTTATTCTTTGCTGTGGGGTCGTGGACTACGGTGAATCAAGCTGATCTGCCGGCCAATCTCTGAGGCCACTCTCTGAGGCCACTCTCTGAGGCCACTCTCTGAGGCCACTCTCTGAGGCCCATCTCTGAAGCCACTCTCTGAGGCCACTCTCTGAGGCCACTCTCTGAAGCCACTCTCTGAGGCCACTCTCTGAGGCCACTCTCTGAGGCCCATCTCTGAGGCCCATCTCTGAGGCCACTCTCTGAGGCCACTCTCTGAGGCCAATCTCTGAGGCCACTCTCTGAGGCCAATCTCTGAGGCCACTCTCTGAGGCCAATCTCTGAGGCCAAGCCGCATGTTTGCATCCTTCCACCGAGCTCTCCCACTGGCTCCCTCTCTCTGTTTTGCTGTCGCTCCCAATAACTCTTCGTTCTGGAATCACTCATCACACACTCGTTCTCATTATTCATCTTACGGTCTCACTCACTCTTCCTTGCTCACTCTTACAGTCTTGCATATTCTTCCTGTTACTCCTCCGCTCTTCGCCTCTTCTTCACTAATTCTTCCCATCTCACTCTTTTCCCCTCTCACACTCACTCAGTTTCACTCTCCTCTCTCGCCCTCATCCTTCCTCATGTATTCGTAGCCTTCTATTTACTCACGTCTCCCTCGCTCGTTCTCTCTCTCACACTCCGACTCACTCCTCATCTTTTTCACTCGTCTTCACAATTACCTCATTGTCTATCTTTTTCTCTTGTCCACTCCTCCAGCCGAGCTTCTTCTAATGCTCTCAACTCCCTCATGCGTTTATTCCTCCACTCTTTCACTCTCCCTGTCTCACTCTGCACCCTTTCTCTCACCCATGTCCACTCTACCTCACGCTTTCTCTCACTGTCATCTTCTTTTATGCATTTTTTCTTTCACACTCCGTCACTATTTTACTTCACTGCCCTCAGTCCTCTCACCTCACCCATCTATCCTCTGGCGGACACTCTTATTCATTACAAGTAGCTTTTTCCCTCGCTCATTCAAGTGTTCACTCGTCCTTTCACATTGCTCTCTTCCTCTTCCACTCACAATCTCTGTACCTCATTTACTTTCCTCTAATGCTCATTCTCCCATCTTTCTTCAACTTTTTCTATGTCATTCATTGATATTCAGTAGCTCAGTGTCTGCTGTTGAGTTTTCTCCTTTCTCCACTGCCCACTATTACATTTCTGCTCATTCTCCCTTTTCTTTACACACTCACACACACAACCCTTTTCCCTGGTCCCTTTTTTCTCTCTCACCTTCACTTAATGTCACTTGCTCATTCATGCTGTCACTTACTAAATCTCTCACAAACTCTTTCTCTCTTGTGGTTGCACATCTAAGACATACACTCCTCCCCTCACCGAGTCTTCCTCATCTCGGCACCTCTTGTTCACTCTTTCCCTCTCCTTTTCATATTTACTCTTCACTCACTCTCTCACTCAGTCTCTCTGTCACATGTATTTCCCTGCTTGCAGTCATTCGCCCTCCTGCGTACCTTCTTCCTCTCATGTTTTCTCTCTCACTGCAGACATCTAGATCATGAGACAGACCCACAGAGAGCTCCGTCTGGAGTGAGGGATGTAGAGCAGTCGAGCAGAAGACAGGGCTGTAGAGATCTAGAGCAGAAAATACAACAATAGAGACCCTGTTCAGTGGGCAGCGCTTCAGAGATATAGAGCAGAAAACACAGCAAACAGAGCTGCAGAAAACACAGCAATGGAGACCCTGATCAGAGGATAGAGCTCCAGAGATCTAGAGCAGAAAACACAGCAATAGAGATTCAGATCAGAAGACAGAGCTGCAGAGACCTAGAGCAGAAAATACAACAATAGAGACCCAGATCAGAAGACAGAGCTGCAGAGACCTAGAGCAGAAAATACAACAGTAGAGACCCAGATCAGAAGACAGAGCTGCAGAGACCTAGAGCAGAAAATACAACAATAGAGACCCTGATCAGAAGACAGAGCTGCAGATATCTAGAGCAGAAAATACAGCAATAGAGATTCAGATCTGAAGAAAGCTATAGAGATCTAGAGCAGAAAAAACAGCAATAGAGACCCAGATCAGTGGACAGCGCTTCAGAGATCTAGAGCAGAAAACACAGCAATAGATATTCAGATCAGAAGACAGAGCTGCAGAGATCTAGAGCAGAAAATACAACCATAGAGTCCCAGATCAGAAGGCAGATCTGCAGAGCTCCAGAGCAGAAACCACAAAGTAGAGACATAGATCTAAAGGCACACCTGCAGAGCTCCAGAGCAAAAACAACACAACAGTAGAGACAGAGATCAGAAGCCACACCTGCAGAGATTTAGAGCAGAAAACACAATAGACACCTAGATCAGAAGCCACAGATACAGAGATCTAGAGCAGACAATACAGCAACAGAGGCTTAGAGCAGAAGACACTGCTGCAGAGACCTAGGGCAGAAGACAAGTTTGCAGAGGTCGAGGTCATGAGCAGTGCTAAGCTGGAAACTATAATCAATCCCAGAACAAATGTTCAAACCAGCCCGCACTGCAGAAGACACTGGCTAGAATCGGTCTTAGGGAGATCGTTGTGTCCTGGTACCCCTTCCAGCCTCTAAGGCAGCATCCCCAGAGGCTACAGACCACTGAACAATCCCTAGATGGCAGAAAAGCCAATATGGCCCTGATCAGGAGAAAGCTGCAGAAAGCTGGATCAGGAAACAAAGCTGCAGAGAGCAGGAGACAACAGTCTCACAACTCTAGGTTAATGTGCAGCACATACGTTAGGTTAGTGCTAAGCAAGTGGAGCTAAGGGCACCATTCTGATCCATCACAAATGACATGAACACTTTCCACACAGGCTGTCTGCACTACATCAGGGCTATGGAGTGCGATACATGCAATTACAATACGTCTTCTCTCCTATCGCCTACTGCTCATTGTTCCTATAAAGTTACTCACACATCCTCTTCGATTCTCATTGACTCAGATTCTCTCACTGCTCCTTTCTCACTTATTCCCACCCTCACTCCCTTTTCCTGTCTCACTTACTCACTCATATCATTCATTCTCCTTGCATTCTCCTGCTCACTCTCACACATAAACCTCAGGCACGGGCAGGCCCTCCAAGACAGCAGCTGGCACCAATGAGATGGGAACTGCGGTTAGTGCTTGAATGAAAATATGGAAGTGCAGGTATTTAATATCTGAGAAGTGTTGGTACTCGCTCTTTGAAATTAAGGAGCTGCGGGTACTCAGTATCTGACAGCTTCTGCCCAATTAAGCACTGACTTCAGTACAGATCTACCCACACTTTTTACTGACGAGGAGATGTACTTTCATCTTCGAATGCAGATGAAGGCAGATTGCGGGTCACATCTTTGCAATAGGAGGGGTCAGTAGGATGGAACCAAGTGCCTAAGAATGGTCAAGACTAGTCTGAGACAATGTGATCAGCCTTAAAGTAGTATGGTGTGGTTACTTTTCCCCTAAAATGTACCTAGAGGGCATAAGGTTGTAATTCTTGGATGAGCAATGCAAGTAAAGGCTTTGCTCTCCCAAGACAGACTTGAGCTGCAGTGTCCAGCCAGATCAATCAGTGCACTTTGCTAGCAGGAGCCAGCATTCAGGGAAGTTGTATAAGGAGTTACCTGGAACAGGAAATTACACCTATTGGCAGACATTGCTTCAGATCAAAGGGCTTTTGCTAGAGGTGAGAGCAGAGCTAATGGGAGGACGAGGAGAGATGGAAGGGACCAGACAGAGATGACCTGGAGGAAAGTTAACTTCTGGAGACATATATAAAAGGTGTTTTTTCACAAGGCTTACCAGTCCGAGAAGATATGGGCTAAAATTTAATAAAGTGAGAACAGTTCCATGCTGCCGTCATAGCCAAAATAAAGGAAGCAGGGTAAGTCTTCTCTTACCACATTGTCTCTTGTTTACCCTGAAATGTCATTCACTACTAATAATAAAAGTCTTTGTTATCTGGAAGGAAATTCTAGGTCAGGAGGATGCCTCCTCATGTAAACCAGAAAAAGCAGGGGTTGCTGGGATGTAAGAAAAGAAAAGTATTGGGATCGAAGGATAGAAAGAAGGATACCATGAAGTGGGCCAATTGGCACTTGCACTGTTAGGGCAGCAACAAACTAAGCTTATATTTATAGTTTATTTGCACTGCATTTGCATAATTTTTTGACGCAAAAGTACAAAACACAATTATATTTTGTAAGTTTCTGCCGATTTTGCGTCAAAAATGACAAATGAGAGACAAAGCGTTTGGGCCCATATTTATACATTTTTTGTGGCGCATTTGCATCGTTTTTTTACACAAGAGCGGTGCAAACATACAAAACACAACTATATTTTGTACGTTTGCGCCACTTTTGCATAAAAAAAATGATGCAAATACAGCGCAAAAAAGTATAAATATGGGCCCAAGTGCTTTGTCTCTCATCTTCAGTTGCATAAGGAGCTTGAGAGGGCTTGGGTCATGAATGAACCCTTGTACACAATTTTGGTGGCTTTGACCTACAGGAGTAGGTGGAATCTAGGCTTTTTTTAAAGAATGTGTAGTTTCTGCACAGATTTCCAGTCTGGATCGATCTTCCTCTTCTTTCCAACTTCATGGGGTGTATTTTTTCAGTAGTAGTGTTTCACTTACCTTTAAAAAAATAAAATAAAAATGTACACGGCTACTGATCCTGTCACCATTTCTTTTGCTTGGCCTTTCGCAGTCCTTTCATTCATTCAACATAATCTCTGCCTGACACATTTGCCAAACGAATTGCTGAGTTTTCTCTCATTGCCTTCTTCTCTTTTTTTGGGTGTACACACACTGAGCATCTCAGTGCCTTTACAACTAGGCTGGTACTGTGTGGCCGCCTGTATGTTTTAATCCTTCTTACATTTGTACATTACACATCTATCTCAAACATACCTTCACCTCAGTGGATATCGCGCAAAACATAAAACCACTTCCCACATAGGCTGGAAAATAAAACAACACCCTTTCAACCATGCACCCTACACGGTATATTTTGCTCTCCATGTGGATAAGCGCTTCAGCCTCCACATAAGGGTATTAAGAGCTATACAAATACAGTACCATACAATACAGCAAGAGACCTCACGAGCTCCAAAATGGCGTCTGCCAGCTTAATGCATCTTCACAGTGTGTAGATCTTACTCTGTGTGTGTCATGATTATATCTGAGCCTCGCGGGGCTTGGTATCACACCGGGAGGCACGAGGGGTGCTGCCTGGAGCTTTGTGTGACTGGGGGATTTGCACGTGAAAGGGACCCGTTCCCAAAGTCCGGGGTCCCAGCAGCTCCCCCCCCGCTGTGTCGCCGGCTGTAGATGAAATATTGCTTGATCACAGCGATTGTGAGTCACATTTCATCTTTCTCTCGCCCTCACCTCTCCCCCGGCTATCGTTCCTTTTTTAATTTCCTTTTCCTATTGATGTGTGGCTGGCCGGGCTGTGGTCGGGAGGATGAGGCGCTCTGGATGTTATCTTCTGCAGCGAGAAGAAGTTTTCAGCCGGGAAGGTTCAGCCTCAGTAATAGAACGTGATTTTCTTTGACACAGGAGAGAGTTTTGCACATTATTGACACCCCAAGTGTTTTCCTCCCCAAGCCGAGCTTTATTTTTATGGGGCCGGCGATGATGGGGCCCATTGAGAATGGAGTAACTAATCAAGGGACCCCACCACCAGGCCGCTCTAGATGACACCCCCTAGTCTAAACCGACACTGGCTTGTGGTAAGTGGTCTATGACAGTGGGTCTGACCTGTGGTTCGAGGGCCCTGGGGTCCGCGAGGCCTACTCAGGGGGTCTGCGACTGTGTAACAAAATTAATGAATATTAACATTAATACTTATAAATAAAGTGTATACAAATAAAGAAGCAAATTTGAAAATGTGAAAACGTTTTCTATACTTGATTGCGAATTAAACAAAATATTTCTACACTTGAGCATTTGTTTGGTGTATACTTGTTTGTGTACTATTTTAAGGTTCAAATCATAGAAACCGCTTAGGTCTGGGGATCCCAGCTTCCAATAATGACTCAATGGGGGTATCCGGAATCCAGTAATGATTAAGTGGGGGTCCACAGAAGTTATAAGGTTAAGAACCGCTGGTCTATGCTATTCAAATACTCAAGCCACAGCGCACAGCTCTGCCAATGCTCCTCAGACTGGGGCACCTATGGCACAGGCTCAAGCGGAGAAAACTGACAGGGAGTAGGCCTGGCAATAGAAGGCAATATCACCTTTCTCCCTTGGGAGATGTGGAGATAACCTTCGCTGCCTGTTGGTTCAGTCTGGTGCACGTCTGATGGTGGTGTACTAAGTAGCCATGTTGTGTCCTAAGACCAGCCCCGCAGTTGCTAGGTTAAGCATGCAAGAGCCCACGCAGGATCTGCGCCAGGGATAGTGGTACCATGGCTGAGGTGGAAGATGGCATGTAGAAAGAATAGAGCCGGGCAGAGAAACAAAAGCAGCCCGGAAAAGTGTTCAAACTAACCCCACCCTCATTTGTCCCCTGTCTTTCTTTTATTCCATCCATTCTCTGTCTCTTTGCTTTTCTACTTAGACTTTCTTCTTCCGTTCGTTGATCTCCCGCCATTCTCTCCCTTTCTCTCACCTCTGTCCCTCTTTCCTTCCTATCATGTGCCCTGCTGTGCCTGTTGCATCAAAGCTTTGGGCAGATGGGACAGTGTCGGACCATTAGTCTTTAAAATCAGGCTCAGTGGCTCCAGCTTGTTTGGGCTCCCAATAAAAGTGCCACATTAGTGATTCACAACCTTTTGCCGGAGTTCTGTCCGTCTCCTCCCCTCCACTCTTTATACCACCTTTAAACTTCTCTCTTCTCCCTATTTTCTCACCTTCCCTTTTCTCCTTCCCTTTCCTCTCACCTCGCCTGTTCTTTTCTTTTACTGTCCTCTGACCATTTCCTACCAGTAGCCAACTTTCTTTTTTTTTCCCTACTTTCCTCTTTTTCTCCCTCCAGTTTCCCCAGCCCTTCTGTTTTCTTCCTCTCAACCCCCTTATCTTGTTTCTTCCTGTGCATGCCTTCATCAATTATTAAATCCTTTTACCATTCTCACTTTTACCACTCACCCCTTTCCACTCTATTTTATCATTATAAATTTTATAATTATATTATTTTTGGCAAAAAGACTCATCATTCAGGCCCTCATTATTTCTCAATTGGACTATGGCAATGGACTATTTCTTGGTTCTCCTAAATATGTTAAAATGAAATTACAAGTGGTTCAAAATGCAGCAGCCTGGCTTCTCTTGGAAATACTGAGGCATGCCTCGGTTAAAACCGCCCTTTCCTCACTTCATTGGCTCCCAGTGGAACAGCGCATAGTGTTTAAAACCCTGGGCTGTATCAATAGGTCACTATACAATAGGGGCCCCCTCCATCTAAAAATCCTTGCATCTTTTTATACTCAGGTCTGCATCAGCAGCACTTGCTACCATTCCTAGAGTTAAAAAATTGAGATGGGGAGGTACCACAATGGCCTACCTTTGAGCTAAACTGTGGAACTCGCTCCTCTGTAGCCTTCGGTTAACCAGTCATGAACTTAATTTTTGGAAAGCATTAATAACCTGTCTGTTCCAAAATATTTTGTTTTGTAATCATAATTATGGAGATTTGTCCTTTAGCACTGGGGGGCCTTTGGGTAGCCATGCACTATATAAGCAACTTAATATAACATAACACATGCAGGCAGCATTCCTTTTTTTTTTTTTTTTTACACCTCTCTGTTCCCCTTTGTAGTTTCCTCTCTCTGACATTGTTCTCATCCTTTTCTGCAACTTTGCTCTTCTCTCTTCACGTGTCCTCTTTTTCATTTTCCATTCTGCCTTCTCTCTTTATTCTCCTTCTGCTCCCGTATCCCCATCTTCCTCTCAGATCTTAATTATTCACTTCCTTCTATTATTACTTATTTCTCTGTTTTCCCCCTTCAGCTTTTTTCCCCTCCTTCTCAGACCTCTAGGATGCCCTACTTTGCATTATCACTTCACAGGACACTGTGTGTGCATGGACCCATCGGAAGACGCTTACCTGGAGGCACTATGAGACACAATGCACATTTTGTGGGTTTTACACAAAATCTCCCATGTCTGTTTGAAATATAAAGCTCTGACTGGGCATTAAGTTTATCAAGTGTGCTTACTTATGTCCTAATGTATCCAAGTCCCAATCCCTCTACCACCTCCTGGAGTAAGCCATGACTGCTTTCTGTCACTACCATTGGAGAGGCATGTGGATAAAAAAGGGGCTTGGTTATCCAGTTGGAATGAAATAGTGTCTTGGGCCTTGGCACAGCACTGGTAAACTACAGTATCCCCTAAGGATACTGCACAGTAACAATTGATTACAATTGATTACTTTGGTGCCAGAGGAAAGGTTTCACAACCTTACTTGATTACTTTGGTGCCCGTATCCGCAAACATTTGAAGCGGTTAGAAGCTGCCAACTCAATTCTAGTAGCACGTATTAATTAAAAAAAGAAAGCACCTCAACAGGACTCCAAACAGTCTGGCAATTCACTGGGAGTATAGTGTAGGGGGGCAGAGACCACAAGATGTAGTTAGACACCATCAGCACTCCTACCAATAGGAATGTAAAAGTGTGAACGTTTTGGCGTGGAACTAAGGTTTTATGTATAGTTCTGGCTTCAAAGCATTAACAAAATATGTTGATGATAAACTCTGCATAAAATTTCTGGGTAAGCGTCATATCCAGTATATGTTCAATCCTGTTCTCGTTGTGGAAGCATCCCTGTGCTAAGTGGTCTTGTGCAGGATTCTAATTAGAATGTAGAATCCATCAGTTTCTGTGGAATGTAGGGGCTGAGGGCGGTTGGTGACAGTTGAGACTGGTGCTCGACTGGAGCAGTTTGAGGTGATTTTGACACCATCTTAGGTGTTTCAATAAATTAATTTGTCTACCTGCAACAAGTGTTGCTGTTTATTATACGTGGCAACAAGCCGGCAGCAGTTACCCCAGATGGACAGAACCCACTTAAGTGGGTATTTCACCATTGATTACTGAAGGAAATTTATCTCACTTTCATGTATCAGAACGGAATCTTCAACAAGCAGTTGCCGCATTCTAAATGCTGGTGGGTGGTAAACATGCTATGTGCGAGGGCATTCATTCTTTGATGGTTCCGGAGAAAAATAACAGCAACGCTGCACAGTGGTGTGACCAAGCCATACTGTCATGCACAAAGCATAAAGCCCTATTTCCTAAAAAAACAAGAAGAAAAGCAGTCACCCATCTTTGAAAGTTGGGAAAGGTTTTAAATATAGGCTACATGTCTACCGCCCTCAGAAACAAAAACTTGAACAATGCGGCTATTTTAGCTCTTTGAAAAAAGCCTTCAAAACCTTCATAAGTGTCCAGTGCACCTCAGGTTACAGACCAAAGTATTTAGGTGTGAACAAGTTTTAACGCTAAACATTGTTCACCCAAATAAAACTATCAAACAGAGGAAAAAACATTGTGTAGTGTAAAATTTGAATTTTATCAACTTTGGGATGTTATTAACATTTCTGCATAGCAGGAAGCTTATTTACTCATCTTTGCACAGTGGCAGGCATAAAACGCCTGGCCTGTTATCGCCACAGAGGAAGTTTATGGTTGGGTACATTTTTACTTTTTCAAATAGCCAAGTGTATAGGAGCATTATCTTGTGTTTCCATCTTGTGACTACAAGGTGACAGGCACACTCTTTCATTGGTAAAAGTTCCTGTGACATCATTTATCTCTAGTTTTCCAGCAGTGTTTTTTGTGTTTGCGCCTGTGCTTCAGTCTACGTTCATTGAAGTTGGTTTACGTCATGTTACCACCAATGTACTTATCTCAGTGATTGACACACTTGTATATTCATCCATAAAGATTTATTAGAGTTTCATTAGTGCAAAGTTATCCTGATTTTCATCTGTTATTGCACCTAACGTGTGTTATAGTCATTATGCAGTCAGTGAATCCTCCACTGCCTTTCTTAGAAACCCAGGAGATCCACTGATACCTTGGAAACAGTGGTACAATGCCATTGAGATATATTTAGCATCAATTGGGGCATCTAGATTTAGCCAGGAGAGGAGAAAAGTTGTGTTACTGCACTTCTAAGGATTCAAATGGAGATACACATTTAAGCATCTGCCTGATGTTCAAGTTGTGGCTAAATAACAGCTCAATGTTTACCAGTGGGCCATAAAAAATTGGTCAGAAGATTTGATGTTTAGCCTAGCCTGGTGGTCTCGAGACACACGTTTTTCAAAAGGGAGCAGAAGACAGATGAGGATGTTGATGCATACATTTTGGCTCTGCAAAAGTTAGCTGCAGAATGTAAATGTAAAAATTTTGAAGAACAACTTATTAGGGACCAGTTTATTTGTCACTGTGTGGACAAAGCCAGCAAACAAAAATTACTATTGTTGGCTAATCATTCTTTGAGAGATACTATCAGAATAGCAAAAAGTATTAAAACTTCTATTAAACCTGCAAGAGAACTTTAAGACAAAACAGCAGACCAAAAAAATGTGATATGTCCAAACGACGAGAAGGGTAAAATTAACAAGCCAATTAACAGAGCCACTAAATGGGATCAACTAAACCTAAGATTAGGAAAAAGGAGAATGACTTGCCTGTTAAACAGAGGTTGAGGGGCATTCATGTCAGTGTTTGTGAGGAGCTGGAGAAAGAATTGGAAACTTTACACAGGAAAGGTATCATGGAACCTGTAGAATCCTCATTGTGGCTTTCACCGTTAGTTGCAACCAAGAAGAAGAATGGAGATTTGAGATTATGCATCGATTTTAGGGCTCTCAATAAAGAAATTTGGGTGGACTCACACCCACTCCAAAAAATTAGTGAAAAGTTATTTACCATATCCGGAGTGACATTTTTCATGAAACTTGACTTAGCTGCAGTTTATCACCAGGTAGAATTGGTGCCCGAGTTACACCATTTGACAGTATTTGTATCCCCATGGGGAATGTATCAGTATTGTTGTTCGCCGTTTGAACTTGCATACAGAAAAGGTTTTGATCTTTCAAGATGATGTATTAATTCATGCAAGTGAACGTAATGAACATGACAATATTTTGAGATAAGTTCTCACTGCCTTTGATAAAGTGGGAGTTGTCTTAAAAAGAGAGAAATCTCAGTTTTGAAAACCTTCAGTGGAATAACTGGGACATATAATTTCAGAGGAGGGTGTGCATGCAAACCAGGCTTGAAAGAGGCAATTGTAGAAGCACCCCCTCCAGGAGATAAAGTAGGTATCAAATCTTTCCTTGGTGTCTGCAAATTGTATTTGCAGTTTATACCAGATTTTGTTTCTAGCATCAGAACAATTTCTGACTTTTTAAAAGTCAAAATTGTATTCAAATGGGATTTAGAGTGTTCAACTGTGTTCACAGCTATCAAACAGCAGTTGGTAAATGCAAGGGCTCTGAAGCCATATGATCATAATTTGAAGTGTTGTTTGACAGTTGATGCAAGCATATTTGGTGTTGGGGCTTTTTTGATACAGAAATGTGGTGAACGAGAGTACACAATTGGTTTAGCATCTACAGTTTTCAGGGAGACAGAAATTCATTATTCTGTAACACAAAAAGAACTTCTAGCCTGCTGGTGGGTCATTGAAAAGTTTAAATGTTACCTGTGGGGCAGACGCTTTCAGTTACAAATTGATCACAAACCACTAATTGCTATCTTAAATTGTAGTAATGTCTAATGCATCATTCCAAGAATTGCAAGGTTTGCAGCTAGATTGCTCCAATTGACTTTGAAGTTATACACATTTCCAGGAGAGAGAACACAAGAGTTTATTATCTGTCAAGAAACCCAATCTTAGGAAATGATGATGAGTGTGATAATCATGAAGTTGAATGTTGTTTGATTGCAACAATTGAAGTTAAAAATGCAAGTCCACTCTCTGAACTACAGTGTAGAAATTCTACAGCTAATGACATAGAATTGTGTACAGTCATGAAGTTTGTCAGGGATATTTGGCCTTGAGAGAAATTGTTGGGTCTTAATACTCAGCCTTCAACAAAATTTCAGATTTTGAGCGCTACACCCTTTCTACTGATGTTTGAGAATAGGGTTGAGTGTCAAAAAGCAAGAGTGGTAGCAATACTATGCCCATGTACCACCCATGTAATGCGTTTTGCACTGCTTTGCGTTACTTTGCCATACAAACCAACGCAAATACCACTTTGTGTTTTTTTGTGAATCCCAAGCTTTAGCTTTGGTTTAGTGTTACAAAAGTAATGCTAACCCGATGATAAATCCTTGAAAATCTGGAACTCAATTTCATATCAAGTTGAGGTTCAATCCTGTTCTCATTGTGCAAGCATCCCCGTGCTAACAGTTCTTGTTCAGGATTCTAATTAAAATGTAGAAGCCATCAGGTCTGTGGAATGCGGGTGCAGAGGGTGGTTGGTGGTAGTTGAAATGGGTGCTTGACTGGAGACGTTTGGGGTGATTTCAACATGTTTCAATAAATCATTTTGTCTGCCTACAAGTGTTGCTGCTCATTATAGTAAGGCTCTCAAAACAGCAGTATTTCCCTGGTTAGGGTAGTCTAGTAGCATTGCTATCAGAACCAAGCTACTACTGTTTTAGTCTAGTGAGCAAGTTGAAAACTGGCACGATAGATCATGATTTTCAAACCCGGCTTTGGCAAGTGCCCAAACTGTGTGGTCTTGGGCAATCCTTTATGAACCTATTCCTATACCTCAATTTTTAACCAACAATGAGTATACTTAGAATCACGCCAAACACTGGTAGTTAATGTGTAGTTAGAAAACAGAACTGGAACTTAACACACAACTGACATTACGCTAAGAGAGACAGATTCCAGTGTTTTGTTATGGCAAACATTATGAGCCTTGGAATGAGCAATCTCAGTTCTACTTGACCAAATTGACTGATCTTCTGCAATCCGTGCACTCCCTCTGCCTTCTTCTCTCCCATTATGTGAGAACTTCCTAACACTCTCACTACAGATGTTTTAAAAGTAAAAAAAGTGTTTAACTCAAACGAAAGCACGTACACGCTGAACGTTTTAGATACAACTTAAGTGAGTGCTACACAGAAAGGCTTAGGCAAGGACATTCTGAAATTTAGGCCCTCATTTCAACCTTGGCGGGCGGCAACCGCCGCCCGCCAAGTTGAAACCGCCGGGCGGCCGCCAATGCAGCCACACTCCTGTGAGGTCTATTTGGAGATCCCCGCTGGGCCGGCGAGCAGAAACCTGATTTCTGCCCGCCGGCCCAGCGGGGATCTCGGCCGCAACACGGGAGCCAGCTCCAAACGGAGCCGGCAGTGTTGCGGCTATGCAGACAGGGAAAAGCTGCATGGGGCCGTGGCAGGGGGCCATGCAACTCCCCTTTCCGCCAGCCTTTTCATGGCGGTTCAAACCGCCATGAAAAGGCTGGTGGGAGGGGGACTCGTTATCCCCTGGGCAGCGCTGCAAGCAGCGCTGCCCTGGGGGATTTAAACTGCCGGGACAAAAGTGGCAGGAAACCGCCGGTCCCGGCGGTGCGACTGCGGCGCTTCCGCCGCGGTCGTAATTCCCAGGGAAGCACCGCCAGCCTGTTGGCGGTCCTTCCGACACAACAGCCCAGGCAGTCAAAGACTGCCAGGTTTGTAGTGAGGGCCTTAGTCTTTTGTATTTCCTATCAACTTGATTTAATATGTACAGTTAATTTTTTAAACTAAAAAAATGCTCTTAAAGAACAACCCCATTTCCTGCTGGAAGTACTTTATTGTTCAAGCACACTCCTTCATTATGTGATGGCCTTCTCTTGGCTGGGCTGTGCAGTCTTACACAGGAGCACATCCTAATGTCCCTACCCTCCTGTCTCATAATCTTCCTTTGCGCTCCTCCTGTCCTTGTGCACTTTAAAGAAGCCATCTGGTGAATGTTACAATATGTCTCAACACCCAAGCAGATATCATCAAACAAAGGAGTGTCCTGGAAGACCTATGTTTCTGATTGTTCTAGATATGGGCCTGGATAAAGAGAACAGTTTTTTTTTCTCTACACTAAATGCTTCGAGGCAGTCTCAGGGCCGCGTAAAGAAAGTTATTCACAATTTAACATAGCAACAAAAAATACTAGTAGCTGAAGTCCTACAAAGCTCTGCCAATGCACCTCATTTTTTTACCCAGAAGCATCCAGTGCTGTCATCACGTTAGAATTAATTCAAGGATATGCTAGCTTATC
Organism: Pleurodeles waltl; assembly: GCF_031143425.1. Classification (NCBI taxonomy): domain Eukaryota; kingdom Metazoa; phylum Chordata; class Amphibia; order Caudata; family Salamandridae; genus Pleurodeles; species Pleurodeles waltl. Next base: position 1,608,900,935 of record NC_090445.1, read on the forward strand.
TGGAATTGTGCCCAGGACACTCATTTGGATTTCAGTACCGCACTTCGAGGCTCAAATTGTGCTTCAATTTTCTTTTAATTCAGATTTACAGTACAGTCTGACATTCCCATTAATGGACCTTGAATGTCATATTCATATCAAACAGCCCAGCCTTCTGCAGTCCAGTACTGCAAATGTCACAGCTCTTATGCAACACAGTAACACAGCTATAGCAGCTCTGATTAATCTACAATTCTCCTTCACGTCAGTGTATGTCACATAATGTTTAGGTTTTGCCTACCAGACAGCGCAAACTGTCTGGTTGCAAAAGACCTATTGTTGGCATATCAAGAACTTAGTTGACTTAAAGCCTGCTCATTGCTTACCGTTGGTTTCTTTTATTGTCACTCTCATTTCTTTGATTCTTATTCATTGGTTTGCCTTCCTCTTCTTGTGTTTGTTCTTCCTTTGGGGCATAGCCTATTTACCAAACGTATGACTGGCTGAGTTGTCTTCTTTCACAGCTCACATGCCAGAAACTTTGTTTTTCTTTTTCATTCAGCACTCAATGAAAGTGCATGCATTTTCTAGCTCTCTCCCTTTTGTGTTGCTCCCCACACCTCCCAGCTTGTCTATATAAGCAGAGCACCAGGTTTATTTGTGCTGGGGGCTGGCAGAAAAGCAAATATTAATGGTTGTTTTTGCCTATCTCCAGCATTCCACATATTGGGCCTGATTACAATCTTGGCAGATGGGATAATCCGCCACAAATGTGACGGATATCCCGTCCGCCGTATACAAGTTCCATAGGATATAATGGAACTTGTATTATGGTGACTGGGTATCCGTCACGTTTGTGATGGAGTATCCCATCCGCTAAGATTATAATCAGGCCCATTGTGTGAAACTACAAAGTCTGGCACATGAAGGCTTTTATTGCACTGGGAGAAGGCTCATCTCCTGCACTCACACTGAGGGAGAAGGTGTACTTAGCATGATACTTCTCCTGGAGGCCCAAAGATCTGCCTCCTGGACATCTGTGGAAGACCAAATGGCAGAATTCTGTTGGAAGCAAATTAAGCCTTGTCTGGTGTTTGCATTTCTATTCTGACATTGCCTTATTCTTTTTTAATTCTGTTCAAAGTTTTCTCAGAGAAACATATTGGAAAAATAAACAATGCCATTTAAAATAATGAATTAATTAAAATTCACAGTATGGTTTTGAGATACCATAAGTTATGTGCTTGCTTTTCCCACAGTAATTGTTTGTATCTTTTGTGAAATAATAACTTACAAATATATTGGCAAAGTTGAAAGCTTGTTGCTTGCATTAGATAGGTGAGAAATATTAGATTTACCAATGTTATTTATGTATGTATTTTGTAGTGGGCAAGACGGCGACTTGCTGGTAGCCCCTTCTCATTAAAAAAACATTTTTGTGCTGCACTATTTTTTAATTTTTTATTTACTGATCCAACTCGGATTGGTAAATAAAATAATATGGCATCTGAGTTATTTTGTAGACGCACATGCATGATGATGCATGTGTGTGCATACTTCATCACAATTGTATGCATCTTCAAGCATTGCTAGGATGAAAATCAAGCCTCCCATGTTTGTCGAATCAGACGATCACACTCCCAATTGTTGTGGCTTTCAGTAAGTTGACTTTCATTTCCCCTCATTGGTAAGATAGTGCCTTCTTGTTTATTTTACTAGCTCTTCGCTCCGTTGGATACAACAGTTGGAATTTGCTTGCTTTGGGTATTGAATATGGTGGATCCTGGTCTCGCTCACGAAACCCAGTGGAAGATGCTCCAAAGAACAGAACACCTCAATGGCCAGATCCTGTGGAAAGTGAAAGCTCCCTTGCTCAAGAACCAAGCACGCCAAAGATGTTCTATGATTCCATCCATCACCTCTGGGGAGAGCTGGACTCAAACCAAAGTGACCTTGGGATCTGGCCAGAAATGAGAGACAGGCTAGATGGAACTGTGCAGAATAAGAAGACCCTGCAGGAGGAGGAAGAAGATGAAGGCATCACCATGGAAAGGTTGGGGATGGTGCACATGCACGAGAGGCACAAAGTTCATATCTCTGAACAGAGCACACACAGGTAAGATGATCCTATGATCTGATACAGCTTTAAACCCTCCTCCCCTCTATCCCTCCCTCCCTTCATAGCTGGGGCCCACTGTAAAGGCCTTCCACCATTTATGTGAGGACAATTTTCAGGGTTTGTTTAAAGATCTCTCAAGTGCAAATCAACAACCAGAGAGAATGCAAGAAAATCCCCTATTCAGGATCACACACACTGCACTCGTGAACCAGCCAATTGTTCTCCAGCTGGTTGATGAGTGCTGAGAGTGTCATACTGATTAGACAGAAACCACCTGTATGTGCTTTTAAAACTGGGTTAACAGAGGGTTGGGCTGTGTGAAGCTTTGGCGCCACCAATAAGGTTGTTTTTGGTTTGTAATATCATTGACTTTACCCTACTTCGCAGGCAGCGTTACGTTTTTGCAAAAATAAATGATTTTACTGGAATTGCTTGAGTTTTTGGTTGAAGAAACCTTCAGCACAAAGAAGGGTTTGTGGGTTCTACTTTTACAAGGATATTTTTATCACTTTTTAGTTCTTCTCTAGAGATCAATTTAGCTGTCTCACCAGACTCTTGTTTTACAAAACCATAATATATATATAAATACACACATAGTTACTTAGGGCGTGAGTTATATTTACTTGAAATAACTCTAACTGCTGAGTTTCTGTAGTTTTGTGCAGGTAAATTCAGAACCTAAATATAAGGTCCCTGTATCTTTTGGATTTTTAAGTGAGTTTCTAAGTTTTTTTTAATTTACTTCCTACATATAACATCCCTGTAACCTTTGTTTTTTTCAGTGAATTTCTATTTTTTTTAATGAAAAGCAATTTTTATTACTATACGTTAAACCAACCACTGCTGCGCACGGCCTTTGGCCGTACATGGCTGGGGTTGGCCGCAGGGCCTGGCATGAGGACATGCCCTGCAACCAAGCCCCTATAACCACCAAGCCATGCATAGCCTTCTGCCATACTTGGTGAGGATTGGCGGCAGGGCCTGACCCTGTGGCCAACCTCCTATAAACACCCAATCCCATGCCACACATTGCCTTTGGCCATGCACGGTGGGTGTTGGCCTCAGTGTCATTTCCCAACCTCGTGCCATGAATGTCTTTGCCTGTGCATGGTAGGGTTTGGCAGCAGGACCTGGCCTGTGGCCAGACCCTGCAGCCACACCCCTATACCCACCCAGCCATGCGCCACGCACAGCCCTCTTCTATGCATAGTGGGGGTTGGCTGCAGGGCTTGGCCCTGCAGCCAACCCCATCTAACCACCTAATGACGAGTCGACAAAATTGTGACCGCAACTTATCCCATCAGGTTGCGGCCAGCCAAGACTGTGTGAGTGTCTGTGAGGGTGTGTGTTTGTGTGTTGGAGTGGGGGTGTTAGAGTGTGTATAAGAGGGTCGATCTTGGTGTGAGTGTGTGTCTCTGTGTGTGAGAGTGTTTCTCTGGGTGTGAGAGTGGGTGTTAGAGTGTGTGTCTCGGTCTTCGAGTGGGCATATCTATATATTTGTATATATTTTTTTTTTATGTTTTGCAAAATCTCCAGATCTACCTGTTGATTTACACCAGGGGCCACGTTGAGCCCCATGGTTGGATCCACAAATCTAAAGAATCATGAAAAAAAATAATTTCATGCATATTAACAACATAATTTATGGTTTTACTCCTCCTATATTTCTTTAATGGGGGTCAGGGAGTCTCTACCCCGACCCCTTCATCCACATTGCAGCCAACATTTTAGCCCCAGAGACCGTTTCCCGGATCAAACAAAATGGCACCTGTAGCTTCCCTGTCAGGTTGCGGCCAGCCAAACAGATTCTTTCTGTGGTGCTTCACAGGTGGTGGATCTGTGGGGGATCTACATCCCTAGCTATCTATTTATTTAACCTTAAATAACTCCAAAACTACTGAACGGATTTACACCAAATCACCAAAAGCGTAATCTGCGCACTAAGATCTAGTTTACTGCCAAATTTGGTGTAATTCCATTCAGCAGTTTGGGCTGTAGGCGTGTCTAATGTCCATATGGAAAAATTAATGGGGAAAATGTGTTTTGAGACCCCCCCCTTTTTCCCGTCCCTGCTTGATGGATCAACCCTGAAGCGTAAAAACTGACTGTTGTATTAGCTTTGAAAACTTTGCGAAGATTCGTCAAACAGCACCAAAGTTATTGGCAAATAAAAAACACTTTTCCTATGGAAACTAGGTCCTATCTATAATCACCTACTGGTGATTGCCAGTAGACAATACGTACATGATATGTTTGGGTGGATTTATTGCACAAAATTCAGTGGTATAAACCCTGTATTTCTGATGGATACAACTACCTGTGGATTCCTCACCTCATGAATACTCCCATGGCGCCAGCATTCTACGGAAATCTTCTTACTAGTCTCTGCACGTCGACGAGGACGTCACTGTCTCGCACGCGACGCCGTCTGACGTCATACAGGCAATAAGAGGTCCTCGACGACGTGCGGACGTCAGTTCCCTTTTTTCCGTGCATTCGAAACGGTTATCTTCGAGGGAGCAACTGTTACTCTTGCGGTTACAGTGTATATCTTGCTGCGTACTCTTTCTCTGTGGAAATAATGTCGCAGAGAAAGTCTGGATTTAAGCCTTGTCGTGAGTGTGGAGGCAAGATGTCGGTGACGGATCCTCATTCCGATTGCCTTTGGTGTTTGAGCTCCGACCACGACGTCTCGACTTGTGATTCGTGTCAGCACATGAATCCGAAGGCCATTAAAGAACGCGAGGCGAAGCTGTTTATGGCCAAGTCAAAGGAGAAGCATCACAAGAAAAAGTCTTCTCCAAGACATCGGCGTCATCGAGACTCCCGGCGCCGTAGAGAATCTCGGCGTCATTCAAGGGAGGCTCGTTCCAGGTCTCCGGATCGGCGCCGGAGGACATGGGAGGTCAGCCCCACGGTGACGCCGCATCCTTCGACGCCGTTGCTCTCTCCGACGTCTCCAACTTCGCCTGGACAGGCGTCGGTGATTGAGGTATTGGAGCCTCAGGTGTTTTCTCCGGCGCAGACGCCGAGGCCGGCGTCGGGGTCGCCTCCGAGTCAGGCACCCCAGTATCCGGCTTTTCCCACCCCTGGAGCCGATAGTTCCGCATTCTTGAATGCGATGTATGCCATCTTCCAACAGATGGCTCCAGGGGGTGCTCCGGCTGGGCCTTTGGCCTTTTCTTTGGGTGATCCTGCGCCTCTTCGGCCGGCACCCTTTATGCCCTTTCTCCCGTTTGGGAACGTGGGCTCGGCGCCAGTGTCGGCGCCGGTGGCCGCTCCGATGGCTTCGGAGGGATTGGCCCCAGGGATTTCCATCCCGTCGACGTCGAGATTTCGGCCTGTGACTCCGGTGGGTCCATCCGTTTCATCTGCTCTTCAGTCGGCGCCGAAGTTACCTGTGGCGCCGGATGCGGCGTCGGTGGCTTCGGAAGATCGGCGCCGATCTCCGACTTCAGCGGAGGTGTTGTCGACTCCGCGGATTGAGCAACGACTGCATTCAAGGAGGCGTGCTCTCCGGGTACTAGAGGAGCAGGAGTACCAACGAGCCCTAGAGGAAGGAGAGCTAGAGGACTCGGGTGATGGGCTGCGTGGACTGGAGTCGGCCAGTGGGCTGGACACTTCCCCTGAGTGGGACCTTTCGTCCCCGGGGGAATATACCGAGGAAGCTGCTTCCTTTCATACAGTGGTACGGAAGGCAGCTAGTTTTTTGGACCTGCCTTTGCCGGTGGTGGAGGCGAAACAAAACCTTTTGACAGAGGTGTTGCATCCGGCCTCAGCCGCGGCGGAGCCTCTATTACCTTTTAATGACGCTCTGCTGGATCCGGTTTTAGAGGTGTGGAAGAAGCCGGCATCTTCCCCAGCAGTTCACAGAGCCGTGGCCAGGAGGTATCGGACGGCTCCAACTGATCCTGGTTTCCTATCTAGGCACCCTACGCCGGAGAGCTTGGTTGTGCAGGCCTCCTGTTCGTCCAAATCAGCGCCTGGTTCTTTCCCGACGGTGCCTGGGGACAGAGACTCAAAAAAGCTAGAGGCGCAGTCGATGAAGATTTTTTCGTCCTGCAGTCTGGCGTTAAAAGCCACTAATGCGACCTGTATCCTGGGGAGGTATATTCATGCTCTGATGGATGACATCTCCTCTTCGTTTACAGAGCTTCCCCAGGGTCTTTTGGATCTTGTCTCTGATGCCCAGGCGGCTGCGACCCAAATTATCCAGACGGGACTGGATACCACCGACTCGGTAGCCAGAGCAATGGGCACAACTGTGGTGGAAAGGAGACAGGCCTGGCTACGTAACTCGGGCTTTTCGGCAGATGTACAGTCCACATTGTTGGATCTCCCGTTTGATGGGGACAAACTGTTTGGGGCTAAGGCTGATTCGGCCTTGGAACGTTTTAAGGAGAGCAGGGCCACGGCTAAGTCGTTGGGACTCCAAGCTCCTTCTTCCACGGCCTCTTCCAGATTCTTCAGGAGGTTTCGTGGATTTGGGCGTGGCTCTTCCTCCTCTTCCTTTCGGGGAAGATATCAGCAACCTGCCTCTTCCCACCCCTATAGATCTTTTAGGGGGAGGGGTAGGGTCCGCACCAGGGGAGCCTCTCAGCAGCACTCTGCCTCTTCCTCATCCTCGGGCGGGGTGCAGCAGGGGAAGCAGCCTTAGGCTTCCACCATTTCCCACTCACTCCTCTCCTGTAGGGGGAAGATTACAGCATTTTCTCACCAAATGGGAGACTGTTACGTCGGACACTTGGGTTCTCAGTGTTGTGGGAAAAGGCTACACCCTTCCCTTTTGGGAGTTTCCGCCCCTCATCCCGCCCCGCCCTTCGTATTGTTCACAAGAACACCTCCTGTTGCTAGAACAGGAGGTGGAAGTCCTCCTTTTAAAGGGCGCGGTGGAGTTGGTCCCGGAGCAGGAAAGGGGTCAAGGAGTTTACTCAAGGTATTTCCTGATTCCCAAGAAGGATGGTCGTTTGAGACCAATTCTGGACCTGAGGATCTTGAATTGGTTCCTCAAGCAGGAAAAGTTCAAGATGCTGACCCTAGCACAGGTGCTTTTGGCGTTGAACATGGAAGACTGGATGGTGTCTGTCGACTTGCAGGATGCTTACTTTCATATCCCGATACTCAAGTCACACAGGAAGTATCTCCGGTTTGTGGTGGGATCGCAACACTACCAGTTTGCGGTCCTTCCGTTTGGTCTTACTTCAGCACCTCGAGTCTTCACGAAGGTGATGTCGGTGGTTGCGGCAGAGCTCAGAAGGAAGGGGATAGCAGTATTCCCTTACTTGGACGATTGGTTGATCAAAGCCAAGTCCCCGGAGCTTGTGTTGCGTCATCTGCAGTCAACAACCCAGTTGTTGTTCGACCTGGGCTTTTCGGTGAACGAGCCCAAATCTCACCTGGAGCCCTCTCAGCGCCTCCTGTTCATAGGGGCAGTACTGGATACGACATTGGGTCGGGCCTTTCCTCCGCCTCAGCGGATTCAAGATATTCAGGATTTGGTTCCAATGTTTCGAAACGGAGCGGTAGTTCCAGTCCTCAAGGTCCTTCGTCTGCTCGGTCTTTTTGCCTCCTGCATTCTGTTGGTCACGCATGCTCGCTGGCACATGAGGGCTCTTCAGTGGTGCCTCCGAAGGCAGTGGTCTCAACACAGAGGGGATCTAGAGGGTACTGTCAAGATCTCCAGAGATGCTGCTGTGGATTTGAAGTGGTGGATTGCAAGCAACAATCTTTCACAAGGAAAACCGTTCCAGCAGTCGCCACCAGTGGCCACAGTCATAACGGATGCTTCCACTCTAGGGTGGGGAGCTCATCTGGGGGATCTGGAGATCAAAGGTCTTTGGTCTCCAGAGGAACAGATTTTTCACATCAATCTGTTAGAGTTACGGGCTGTACGTCTGGCTCTCAAGGCCTTCCTCCCTTCCCTTCGTGGTCAGTCGGTACAGGTGCTAACGGACAATACTACCACGATGTGGTAAATAAACAAGCACGGAGGAGTGGGGTCGTACCTTCTCTGCAGAGAAGCTCTTCGACTATGGTCCTGGGCAAAGGACCATCGGATTTGCTTGATAGCAAACCATCTGGCCGGAGTCTTGAACGTGCGTGCGGACAGTCTCAGTCGCCACTTCTCGGCAGACCACGAGTGGCTTCTCCATCCAGATCAAGTCCGTTTAATCTTCCAGAAGTGGGGGTTTCCTCGGGTAGATCTGTTCGCCACTCGAGAGAACGCGCATTGTCCGTTGTTCTGCAGCCTTCAGTATCCGATGCAGGAAGCATTGGGGGACGCGTTTCAAATGACCTGGTGCGGCCAGTTGCTTTACGCGTTTCCTCCCATACCCTTGATTCCTCGAGTATTGAGGAAGATTCGCCAAGACCGGGCTCTAGTAATCGTAATAGCTCCGGATTGGCCAAGGAGGGTGTGGTACTCCGACCTTCTCCAACTCTCAACGTGCCCGCCGCTCCGTCTCCCTTTCAGGGCAGACCTCCTCTCGCAGTCGCAGGGGCAGGTTCTACACCCCAACCTCCAGAGTCTGCACCTACATGCCTGGAGATTGAACGGGGCAACCTGAGTTCCTTCTCTCTCCCGCCTGAGGTAGTGGATGTTATATTAGCGGCCAGGCGACACTCCACTAAATCTATCTACGCTAATAGGTGGTCTAAATTTGTTGCGTGGTGTGGAGAGAGGCAGATTGATCCTTTACAAGCTCATCTATCGGACGTTTTGTCTTTTGCTCTATCTCTGGCGCAGAAAGGTTGTGCAGTGGCTACCATTAAAGGTTATTTATCGGCCTTGTCAGCCTTCATATGTCTTCCAGACCAACCATCTTTATTTAAATCCCCTATTGTTATCAGATTCTTGAAAGGTCTTCTAAATCAATATCCTCCAAAGCCATTCGTTATGCCGCAATGGGATTTGTCCTTAGTCCTGACTTTCCTTATGGGGTCCCCTTTTGAACCTATGCATTCTTGCCCCTTAAGGTATTTGTTTTTAAAAACAGTCTTCCTGATAGCTATAACATCAGCAAGGAGAGTGAGTGAGTTGCAGGCCTTATCAGTAAAACCCCCTTATACAACTTTTTATGGGGATAAGGTGGTGTTGAGGACCAAGGCTGCTTTCCTCCCGAAGGTTGTTTCACCCTTCCATTTGGCTCAGGCAATTACTTTGTCCACGTTCTATCCTCCGCCTCATCCTTCCAAAGAGGAAGAAAGACTGCACCGTCTGGATCCAAAGAGAGCGTTGAGCTTCTTTATCAATAGAACAAAGGATTTCAGGCTGGAGGATCAGCTGTTTATTGGATACGTGGGCAAGAGGAGAGGAAAGGCAGTCCACAAGAGAACACTATCCAGGTGGGTTGTTCTTTGCATTAAAATATGTTACTCTTTGGCAAAGAAGGATCCTCCTGAGGGCATTAGAGCTCATTCCACCAGAGCTAAGTCGGCCACTTCGGCCTTAGCCAGAGGTGTTCCTGTGGTCGACATCTGCAAGGCCGCAACTTGGTCGTCCCTTCACACTTTTGCAAAACATTACTGTTTAGATTCTGAGGTTAGAAGGGACGGCCATTTTGCACGGTCAGTGCTGCAGGATTTCTTGGTTTGACCATTTAGGCACCCACCGCCGGGCGTGGTACTGCTTTGGGACTCTATTCATGAGGTGAGGAATCCACAGGTAGTTGTATCCATCAGAAGAACGAGTTACTTACCTTCGGTAGCGACTTTTCTGGTGGATACATTAGCTACCTGTGGATTCCTCACGGTCCCACCCGCCTCCCCGTTGCCTTTATGGTCTTGCCAAGTAATCCTTGAGTGCGCTCCTCTTGATCTTTGAGGGTGCAATAGATGTATATATATAATATATTTATATATATATATGGGTATATGTGTATATATCTTTATGTATATACTTGGTGTGTGTATATATTTTTAAAAGAAAGAGTTTTATATATATATATATATGTACATAAAAAAGATTTACAGTTATTCATACAATGTGGTGTATTTTTACAATATAATGGATGTTGCTTTGTTCTTTCATTGCATTGCCTGGTTGTTCTCATGCACGTAAAAAATGATTGGTACTGACGTCCGCACGTCGTCGAGGACCTCTTATTGCCTGTATGACGTCAGACGGCGTCGCGTGCGAGACAGTGACGTCCTCGTCGACGTGCAGAGACTAGTAAGAAGATTTCCGTAGAATGCTGGCGCCATGGGAGTATTCATGAGGTGAGGAATCCACAGGTAGCTAATGTATCCACCAGAAAAGTCGCTACCGAAGGTAAGTAACTCGTTCTTCTCAGAGAAACCTGAACTATGGGAAATATTTCACAGTTCCCTGTGAAAAATGTTTTTTTGGCCATCCAAGTGATAGCCCCCAAAACCACTCTGTAGAGCTTATTATTGTCAGGGCTATAAGGATTATGTGTCATTGAAAACCAAATTATGTGGCAAGGTTATCTAAATTATGGCAAAAATACAATTATGCAGCACATTTCCTAACAGTATTATTTCCATCTATTTGAGCTAGAAACAACATTTTTTTCTGAAATATGCAAATTATGTTGCAAATGCCATAAATTTATATTTATGAGGGGAAACATTGCAGCTGAAAAAATCCACAATTCCACTGTCGCTCTCCTTTGTTTTATCAAAGGTGTATTCATGATAGGCAATCAAAATCTAAACATCTTAATTCCAGTCAGTGCCCACCGTTAGCCACTTTCTAATGAAAGCAGGCTTTTTCCAAGGCAACTAATCTAAAATAAGCATTTAATATAAAATCACATAATGGGTAAGACCAGTAATATTGTCCTATTTTGCCATATGGGATTCTTGTGAAATGTACAAACTGGTCTGGCTCCATAATGTCACCAGAACCCTTTACATGCAATATTGGACAATATAACTCAGTTACCTGTTATGCATCTTACACATCATATTTTCAGTTTTTCAATCAGCATTCATCTATTGAACTTTTCAAGTGAGATTTACATTTTGCTTCCACTCTCTACAGCATTGTGGAAGGACCAGCCCTCTTTAGCCATTGGTTCTCTCCACTGTGAGTAACGTTTTGCTTGTGTACATCCACCTAAAACGTAGTGCACTATAGTTCCAGGGCTGGTGGGGCAACCTTTGCTTTCATTTCATGTTTTTTAAATGTATTTTTACAAATGGTCATTTTTTACATATTATTTCACAAACATATGCGCAAGAACTTCCATGACTTTTAAACTATTACCACCCGTTTTACATGATTGCAAAAAAAGCTAACTTCGTAGACTTGCCAATGCTTGTTTTTATAGCACTATCAACTTTTTTTTAACTTCGAAATGATTAAAAAAAAACTTTATGAATTTGTTGGTAGTGAAGATGCTCATCTTAGCCCAAGCCTGAACCTCAGTCCTTCCAGTTCTGAAAATAGTCATTAGAGAGCTAAATACAGTTTTATTATGGGGGCAAACATGTAGAGAACTACTATTCCTGGATATTGAGACAGAACATCAAGAGTAACAACAATATTTCACAAGTTCATCTTCACACTTGTCTGTAATACTTTTGACTAGTTGTCAATGTATTGTGCTATAAAATTCATTACTTTGTCCCATTTAAGAAATTGTTTTGGACAGAAGAATACCCACAGACTATATTGTTATTTTCTTGCTTTATACGGATTTAGGCTATTTTACTTTGTAATTGTGTTGTTTTATTCTTAAGCTACGGGACCCACTCCATTATGAGGTGTGTTAGCACTTCCTAACATTTACACATAATAAAACAATGTTAATAAGAAGGACAGGTACATGTTTGTGGTATTTATCTATATTATTTTTCGATATTTTGTTGGTATTTAGCCATATTTACATCTGGTTGGTGAAACTGACAAAAATAGACACAAACTTCAATGTCTGTACGAGTTTAGTTGTTAAGTAGCCATAATCAGTAAGGTAATACGCTCACCTGAAAACATCAGCAGTGTAGTGTTAGCAAATGTAAGCACCACATTTACCTAGGCTTCATTAAAAAAAACACATTCGTTTTCTTTTTAACTTCCGGTTCTATCAATATGCAAAGCTATATTCCTGCCATAACTGGCAGCATTGAAGGTCACTCAAAAGAAGACCGAATTTCCGTTTTTATCCTATTTTAAAAATAAATCTAAACAGAGAAGTACATTGTTTTCTACCTGCATGTATATGTACAAATCAGTAAAAATGGCAAACTGGGAACTGTAACAACAATAACCAACCATTTTGGAGATGGTTCATTTGTTCAGTGAATTAGCTCACTAGTGCTGCTCTAAACTTACTGAGTGAGTTAAATACCACGTTGTGGTAATCAAAATGATTATTTTTCATAAATCTGGCATTGTGTTTAAAAGCACAGAGCCAGTTGTGAACCCCACTGTGAGGCCTGCTATAAAAGTGTCCTTGCATGTGGCCACCTAAATCCCCCGTCAACTCTACACCTTCTTTACTGTGTTACAGATATAGGAGGTACCAGTAAATGCAGGGTAAAGATGTATCTCCAGTTACCTGCCCCACCGGAATGAAAAGATCACTCGTAGTGGGGACATAAATGTTTAAATAAATTGAGAACTTTTGTGTGATATCACGTCCATCCTCCTTTTCCATGTAAATGAATAGCTCCTAATTATATTTACATTTAAATGTTAATATTTGATGCTTCTACACGTGATGTTTTGGATAGTCTATGTACCTCATTCCTTTACACCTTATATTCTGGACACTCTTGCACTGTGGCATCCCTTTAACTTAGTGTACAGTCTAGGGCCTAACAACTAGCACAAGGTACACCGCTTTAGCGCTTGACTCTCAAGAGAACGGGAGTGTTCTTATTCTTACTCAGGGAGGTGGTGTTGACTAGCGACTCAGAAGGCACCAAAGCACACGACAACAAATAATAAACTAATTTCTACCCAGCGCTTTTTACTTTAAAGATCATTCTTCATGGACAAAAACAGCTGAATACTGTGAAAAACATGTAGCTGTCCATCAAGAAACAGCAGGCAATATTTAGCAGGGTTCTCAGAATCAATCTACTATGTTTGGTACAGGATATTCATGGTCAAACCTCCAAATATTTGCTTTAACAGTGGAAAGAGTTCACCTTATTCCAGCCCCTCCTTTTTGCCTCTGCCAACCACTGATTATGGGATTTGACACAATGTTGTAATGGGCAGGGAAGGGTTCATTTGAGCATCACTAGATCTTCAGTGGTCTTTGTGGCCCAGTCCCTGCCAGGTCTGGTGCACAGACATGCACCGGAAGAAGTGGTAGCGGTGGAGCAGGCAGTCAGGAATGAGGAGGATCCCGAAGGGTACCAAGCTGAAATCAGAGGAGGACACATCACACCAAAGCATCCCTTCCCTCCATCACTCTACACCTCATTGGGAAAATGTAGTTACTTTATCTAGCCCCAGTGCAAGACCCATACCCAAACCAGTAAAGAAGTCCAGCCTAGCAAACAAAGGAACATCGTTTGAAAGTCCTTCTGCAGGGGGCACACTTCCAGGGCTCCCCTCCACACTAAGTTGTCCTCTTCCTTCGAGGCAAAATGAGACAGTACCTCAAGTAATTTGAGGACCCAGATCCCTTTCGCAGCTCTTCACAGTCTCCGTTTGGGCTGCTGAACTCCACAAGGCAGGCTCTCCTCTGGGGGATACAGTCCAGCAACCTCCTTTCCTCAGCAGGCAGCACTACTCCAAGCAACCACCTGGTCTCTGTGAAATTGTGTTATTCCTAGCACTTCTAGATAACTGTTCATGGAATTCTTGGTACACTGAGCAGAGTATCTTCCCAGCATTTATTTCAAAATAATCAATCAGAATATGCAGTAGTCAGAATTTGCAAGACCGATCGAGCCAGATGCTGCGTGCCCCTGCATGATCAGTGCAAGATCAGAGCTTGCCAGGGATGTCTTTCATGGAGGCTTTCCTCAAGATGGTCCCAAGCAGTTTTGCTTTTTTGTGTATTCCACACAGTCGGTTCCAACCAGTCTTTGCTAAGTTGATGCTGCAGGAAGAGGGGATGAAGCTGTGACTGCCCTGATAGGGAACAGAAGGCTAAGGTACAAAAGAAAGAACGTGCATCTGTGCCAACCAGCTACTGAAGCCTATCTAGGTAACAGTCATGGGACAAAAATGGGGCAATTTCATTGATTATTTTCAATGAAACAGAGGAAACAGTATGTCACCCCCAGCCACCAGCCACCACATCCCAGCTATGCACCTTTGTGGAGGATTCGGAAAAGGTTCTGAAATCTTCCAGGGTCTGGTGCACAGGTCAAGCAAAGGGCCTAGGTTATCCCAACCCAGTCCACAAATGAAGTAGCCATCTACTCAGAGGAATCCCAAGAGGAGTGAGTCCCTGTTTCAGATCAGCAAAGCGCACATACATTCTCCACACTATCCGTAACTGATCCATGCACACTGTACACGCGATCTCCAACCACGTCCCACACAGAGGGAGTAAAGGACCCTGAGTGAGATTAGCTGATGTTTTAACAGGAGAGATCACAAGGCCTCTCTTCCTTGAAGGCAACAGGTTAAAAGGCCAGACCCTTCCACAGCAAATCATTGCTGCCGCCACTGCCAGTCTATCTCAGAGGACAGCAGGCACTCTCCAAAGTGAGGGTGTCATTTGGATGTCCTCACTGACCCATGGTCTGGAGTCTCAATGCATTTAAACGGGAGCCCCTCGGTTCGCAATTGAATGTCGTATTGTATTCATGAAGTAATGATCAAAAACTCTAACATAGGACAGGGGACCACTCTCTCCAGACCCGTATAGGCAGCATTACTGCTCCAACAAAACCGCTCTGTCTGAATTTTGGTATCTGAAAGCAAATGCTTGAAAAATAACGGTCCTCTACATTAATTAATCTTTAGATTAGTAAGGTATTAGAAACGTTTCCTGTTTAAAAAAACGACAGAAAGAAATCCGCTTTTAAAGGAGCATTTCTCCCTAAGATCCCAAGTAGTGCTCTTTGTTATTCTTTACTATGCTGAATTGCAGGAAGGTGGGCACATTCATCCAGGTTTTACATTCCGTTTCCCTCTTTAACTTTTCATTTGCTCTGTACATTGCTTACAAGTGGATGGCCACATCATCACTTTAATTCTCATTTGTTGGCTTGTGGGGGGGGTTCCTACCTCTATTTGTGTTTGTTCTTCCCCTGCAAAATGAATGCATTACCCGGGTCCTTCCAATGGCGCAACGAAACTTGAGAGGCCACCCTGCAGAGTACATGGAGCCCCCCCCCCCACCCGACTCGCTCAGGAGCTGTGAGGCCACAGTACTGTGCCGAGGAGGCTCTCTGGAGTTCAGGGCCCCCCGAGCCACAGGGGCTGCGGGGGCCTTGTGTTAGATTCCTGGGTCCTCCCACAGCTCATTTTTTAGGCGCTACTTTTGTTTTGTTTAGGCACTCCACCTGAGTTCATGTGTTTCCTGGCTGTCTCTCTTCTATGTTTCTCTTGCTCCTTTCATGCTCAGTGTTGCACTCTTTCTCTTTCTCTTGTGCTTCTCCCCTGCCCGCTATATTTGGTCTCTTGCTCGCTTTTTTTCATCCCCATGAGCTCACCGTTGCACTCTCTCCCCGTTAGTTTGCTCCCCTCCCTGTGTCCTCTGTGTTGCTTCCCCTGTCCTCCTGTTGCTTCTTTAACTCCTCTCTTTTGTGAATCCACCCCGCCCCTGATAGAGCGTTCCGCACCAATAATTTACCTGTATTTGGACGCTCTTTAGGCCGATGAATCTTTTGGCTAAGTGGGACCCTCTCCACCCTTAATCAATCAATTTAATCAAATCAATAATCAATAACGAACATAAGCAATGCCCTGATCAACATAACACTTAACAATTAATCCAGAATACATTTCGGCGAACCCTGACCTTTCAGTCAGGAATAATCACACCAGTTTATTCAAAGTTAGTGAATTTATTTCCCTATATTAACAAAGCTAGCACAATATAGATGTGTCTCAACACCAAATGATAAACGTAAATGAACATTAATAGCTGTCCATAACGGCGAAACAGATGCAATCTATGCAGCATTTGAATAACAAGGCATTCGATAATAGCAATGCAAATCACTAAAACTATAATCTGTAATGGGCTAATTGCATACATTTAGTCAGCATAACAAGGTCTCAAATTGCATCGTGCAACAAAAGGAATCCTCATCTAACCCCAAATTAGCATCGGCATGTGGGACTTCATGCAAAAACAATTTAGCAACATTAATTTAGAAAAACTCCTAACTAGGGCTCTTATAAAAAATCAGCAGTTGGTTACCTAAAAGAAACACAATGCAATTGTACAATTTCCTTTCATATTTACCAATTACAATCAGCATTCAAGGAAGTCTTCGTCTCACAGGTACCGTTTCTCGATCAGCATGGGACGGGGCAAAGGGGCAGGGTGAACGGGGCAATTTGCCTCACGGCGGCAAGATAAACTACTACTTCATGCAAAGGGACAAATCAAAGTTAAAGTCTCTAGGGTAAGAATCATTAAAAGTCTCTTTCTCTCGATTAGAGAAAGCATCAAAGTCTCTTTCAAAATGGCGTCGCAGCAAGGTGGGCCATAATAGCTGCAATGTCCTGCAAAATGGCGGGTATCGGGCGATGTCCAATAATGGCTGCAAAAGGCTGCAAAAGGCTACCTTCTTCTCGTGCACCTGGTTTAAATAGACAACAGTTCAAATCCAGTAGGGTCTTCCATTGGAGGGTTCATAGGTTAGCTTCAAATTGTCCAATCAAAAACAACAGTTCTCAAGCTTTTACTTAAGCATACATTATCCTTGGAGACGGGTACGCAAGTTGCAACATTTTATACCAATTAACTCACTTTCAGAGCTTCCATTGTCCGCACCTGCGGATTGACCTTGGAGCAAAGAGAAAAATGCCGGGCTGGCACGAAACTTTAAGATAAGCATGTGAACGATCTCAGTGGAAAAGTACAGCTTCAAGCAGAAATACACGTTTAATAGCACATTGGAAAAATACGAGCATCTAAACCGTGAGACCAGGCAACTAGGCCGAAGCCTGCACTAAAGTAATGCAAAGCTAAAACATTTCAAACAAGCAAATCGTAGCACACGTTTATGATTATGTCAGATTAGTGCAATTCTAATACACCACGTTATATAAAGCACGCTTATAAATGTTGGCAAACTACTCTGAGGGCACATTTTGTCCCCGTACAATCTTTATTAGTTCGGTTAAAGTCACACATGATTATTGCAGCACTACGTTTGAGCGTCAAATAAATGTAAAACCTTCATTTCAGCTTCATCAATCCCTCCTCTGATGACTACTTGTCATCACACAAACTATTCCCACAAATTTTATTCCATTAAAATTCTGTCAGTTCTCTTTTCCTTTTAATTCCCCTAGTTTTCGCTTTGTATTCTTCTGCCATTCTTTTCATCATTTTCTCTTCCTTCCTTCTTTTAATTCTTTCCATAATCATTATTATTCCCTTTTTCATTCCCCAAATTCCAAATATACAAATCAGTACTATTAAAATTCCCTGTATTATTTTTAGTAATATTCCATTCCAAATTCCCCCAATCCAATTTCCCACTGAAACAAGTCCTTTCCCAACCTTCTCCCACACTCCTGGTTCTTTCAATTCCTTCAAGTCCGCACTCTCTTTTGTTAGGTTAGCAAGCATTGTTTTAATCTTTACACTATTATCTGGAATATACGTGCAACAGTGGCGCGCACCAAGCATTTTGCAAACGCCGCCATCCTTTGCTAAAAGAATGTCTAAGGCAAGCCTATTTTGAAGGGTCATAGCTCTTTCCGCTGCAAGTTCAGCATCTATCAGGATTATAGCACCTGAAAACTTTGTCAACATGTTATCCACTATAGTAGACAACTTTCGTATTTTGATGGAATTCAACACAACTCCCAATGAAGGAATCATGGCTCCAAATATATCTCCTACCACAGCAGCTGCGGTCTCTCTTTTCTGGATACGATGGGATCCAGATGTCTTTGGAATCATCGATAGGTCATCCAGTTGATAAACCTTTGGGAACACTATACCCAAATAACATCTTCCCCACCATCCCTTTGGAAGACGATAATAGGCATTATACCCACAAATGTAATATACACCTGGAATGACAGGGTCAAGTCCGTTCATCATGAATGTCCATTTGGCCTTAAAGATAAACGTATGTTTACACTCACTCGCTCCTACAAAAATGTTATCATACTAAGATTCACCTCGATATATACAAAATTTCCCTACATGCCAAGCATCTAAAGCTATTCTCCCTTGTGTCTTTATTGCAGCAAAATCATAATTATCTACTGAAGTCCTCTTATGTAGCTCTTTTTCTAATTTCGCATTCATTTGTGCCCTTCTATCATCTGTGCGATCTAAAAAGCTTATTTCTACTGCAGAGAGCGAGCAGGTAAGGTTTTCCCTATGAGCGTGAGCCGTTTCAAAAGGTTGCATTGGCTCGAAAAATTCCCTCATTATTTTAGCATCCCAATCTTTAGCAATCTGGCTTAGCTGCGCTATTATAGGAACATATGCAAAGGTAACATCATAATTTGAGTAAAAATACTGTATGTTAGTTTGACCATAAAATCTAGACATTACTATACTACATGTAATCCCGTATGTAAGAGGCATGTGGTGATAAGTCACCCCTTCCTTTACTGATGTCGGTATCTGTGTACACACATAGCAATCTTTCGCATCCATAGTCTCAACATATTCTGTTAGCAAGCGATAGAAAACATTATACGAAAGTTCTTTCTTATCATGCAAGTGTCTCTCATCTAATTCTAGTCTTTTCAATGCGGTTAGTTCAGTGACAGTAACAGGAGCAAAAGTAGAAGCATCAATTTTCTCATTCTCACCCTTACCATGCATTCCAAGCACTATTGCCATTATTATTAGTACACATGCAATTACCAAGCCTACACACACATATTTACAATATTTCTTTCTACCATTTTGCGTCATGATCTGTATAGAATCAGAGAGCTAGAAGCACCTATAAAGAAACTATTTAGCAATTCAGTTACAAAGCTGAACGAGCGCAATGTTCACACAGTTTTCTTCAAGAGGCCAGTCACTTATCGGTTAGCAGCTTGTCTCAATTCGGCAATAACTCAGTCTTTTATCAGTTCAGCAAGTGTCTCATCCGGTTTAGCAATGTCTCAGCTGGTTGTATCACGTTAGATTGTAGCAAGCAATGTCATTTATCAACCTTTCAATCAACAGAGTCCATAAAACTTTTCTTTTCTATTGGTATCTCTTCTTCTTCGTTCTCGAGGCTTAGAGATACAAATTCGTCTGTCCAATCGTCATTGACTACATATGCCCATTCTGGACCGGAATATCTCCTGTTTGGTATCCTTTTCCTTTTCAATTTTGCTTCTCTTTTCGATTCTGCCTCACTGGTACTTTCCTCTTTTGCCAAGTCTTTTCCTTCACTTGAGGATGGTACCACGACAGACACTTCCTTTCTTTTCTCCTTCACTTTTGGCCTTTCTCCGTCGTTCAAACTTTCTCTAGTCCTTTGTTTTATTGGTGATATACTTAGTCTCCTCTTTGCACCGTGTCCATTTGATGGACCTGCGATCTTTTCTGTGGAAGCTTGAGCTGTTTCGTTCCGTTCTACCTTGTCCCCTCCTTCTGGGGAATCAATCACGTTCTCCTTTTCTTTTTCTGTATCGTCTGCTTCTGGGAAAGCCCTCCTCTGATCAGGCTCTCCTGCTTTTTCACCTCTTTCAAGCCCTTCGTCACCGTTACTTTCTTCAGACTCTTTATCACTTTCAGCTGCTTCAGGCTCTTTGCTACCCTCAGCTGCTTCAGGTTCTTTGTCACCTTCAGCTGCTTCGTCGCTGTCTGAGGTTTCTCCTTGGCCTTCCCCAAGTGAGTCTGTTGCTTCGTCCTCAGAGAATATTTCTCTCTCTCCTGTTTCTGCCTGTTCGCTTTCAGTTCGGTTTTGCTCTGTCTCAGCACTCAGCACTGTTTTATCAGGCACTAGCAGTTTCAGCGCTTCAACTTCCTCATCTGTGGGACACAACACTTTCTTTGTGTGACTGGCGTGAATCCAGTTGGGAACCCCCGCACACTTCACAGCGGTAGTTGTCGTCAGGATCACTTGGAAAGGGCCTTTCCAACGGGGTTCCAGACACGACTTTCTCACGTGCTTCTTTACCACGACCCAGTCACCTGCTTTCAGTGTGTGTCCTGGACCTTGTATCGGTGGCAAGGTGGTTGCTTCCACCTGGTGAGAGAAAGAGCGAACCACGTCAGCCAGACCTTTGCAGTAGTCTAACACCATATCATCTGTAATTTTCAAAAGCGCGTTTGCGGGAACTGCAGGAAGTCTCATGGCCCTCCCCATGAGAATTTCGTGCGGAGACAATCCAGTCTTTCTATCAGGGGTGTTTCTCATTGACATTAGCACCAAGGGCAATGCGTCAGGCCATTTC
Source organism: Pleurodeles waltl (assembly GCF_031143425.1). Lineage (NCBI taxonomy): Eukaryota > Metazoa > Chordata > Amphibia > Caudata > Salamandridae > Pleurodeles > Pleurodeles waltl. Next base: position 1,608,921,511 of record NC_090445.1, read on the forward strand.
AAATTTGTCGATGCACATATTTTCGCCATTCTTGATTTCAGTGTACCATTCATTTGCTCCACCAGTCCTGAGGCTTCAGGGCGATAGCTACAATGCAGTTTTTGCTCAATGTTCAGCGCTGCGCAAAGTAACTTTATCACCTCGTTATTGAAGTGACTTCCCCTATCTGATTCTAAAGAGATCGGGAATCCGAAACGTGGTATTAACTCCCTCAACAATAGTTTTGCAACTGTAAGGCTGTCATTTCTACATGTGGGGTATGCTTCAATCCAGTGACTAAAAATGCACACAATCACCAACACATACTTCAGACCTCCATGCACAGGCATCTCAATGAAGTCCATCTGCATTCTACTAAATGGGCCACTGGCCCTGCCAATGTGGCTCGCGTTCACTACTGTTCCCTTCCCTGGGTTCATCTGCTGGCAAATGACACATCGATGGCAAACTGCTTCTGCAGCTTGACGAAATCTGGGGTTAAACCAATCAGTTTTGAACAATCTTATCATGGCATCTCTCCCTAGGTGAGCTTGCCCATGATAGAACCGCGCTAGCTGCGATAAGAGACTATTTGGCAAAACAAATTTTCCCTCATTTGAAACCCATAACTCATCTGGTCTCTTTATACATTGTGATTTAATCCAGGAATCTCTTTCATCCTCCCTGACGTTATTCTGTAATGCTTTTAGTTCATCTATTGTATCTACGACCTTCAAGGCAAATGCTTCAGCTGGTTCGAGTTCTGGTTCACTTATTGAATTCCATTCATCCCTGAGTAATATACAGTTCAAGGCACAAAATCTTGCGACTTGATCTGCATATGCATTTCCCAGAGAAACATAGTCCTGTCCTTTTGTATGAGCACTACACTTTACCACTGCAACTTCGGCTGGCATTTGAATGGCGTGTAACAATTCCCTTATTCTCTCCCCGTTTTTCACTGGGGATCCTGAAGAAGTCAGGAAACCTCTCTGTGACCATAGTTGTCCAAAGTCGTGCACAATTCCAAACCCGTACTGACTATCAGTGTAAAGGGTGACTTTCATCAATGCAGACAGTTGACATGCTCTTGTAAGGGCTACAAGTTCTGCTACTTGTGCAGAATAGACTCCTTGGAGCCAGGATGCTTCCAAGACACCTGTTACAGTACATACAGCATATCCTGCTTTCAAAATTCCCATCCCATCTCTTAGACATGAACCATCAACGAAAACAATTTGGTCATTTTCATCAAGCTTAGTATCCTTAATGTCAGGTCGAGGTTTTGTGCAAAATTCAGTCACCTGAAGGCAGTCATGCTCGACGTCTTCAGCGTCCTCAATTTCAGCATTTTCACCGGGAAGCAAGGTTGCTGGATTCAGCGTAGTGCACCTTTTCAGCTGCACGTTCGGTGAGCCCAGAATTATCGTTTCATACCTTGTGAGTCTTGCTCCAGTCATGTGTTGCGTTCGGGAGCGGGTCAAAAGTATCTCAACTGAGTGAGGGACCATGACTATTACCGGGTGTCCCATCACTATTCCTTCACTCTGAGTGAGGCTGATACCAACTGCTGCTACGGCGCGCAAACACCCTGGAAGTGCTGCTGCGACCGGATCCAAAGTAGCTGAAAAATACGCTACTGGTCTGTTTATGCCACCATGGGCTTGAGTCAAGACAGACAAAGAACATGCATCACGTTCATGACAAAACAATGTGAAAGGCTTTGTGTAATCAGGCATACCTAAAGCTGGAGCCCTGCACATGCATTCTTTCAATTCAATAAAAGCATCCATCTCATCTCCTTTCAGCTCAATTTGATCCAAGGCATCCTTCTGGGTCAGCTTCAGTAAAGGCTTTGCTAGAGTTGAGAAGTTGGGAATCCACTGACGACAGTAGCTTACCATTCCCAAAAACTTCCTCACCTCCCTCCTTGTCTTTGGTGGACTCATTTGAAGTACACTTGTTATTCTTTCCTTCATTATTCTCCGTGACCCTTTCTCTATCTGGTGACCCAAGTATTTCACTTTCTTCTGACAGAACTGCAATTTGGAAGGAGACACCTTGTGTCCATTCCTTCCCAAATGGTTCAACAGAGCAATGGTATCGGCTGTGCAGCCACTTTCTGTCTTTGATGCAATCAGTAAGTCATCGATATACTGTACTAGGGTTGACTCGAATGGCAATTCTAGTGCTTCCAAGTCTTTCTTTAGAATCTGATTGAATATTGACGGTGACTCAGAAAACCCTTGAGGAATTCGACACCAACTGTACACTCTGTCTAAGAATTTGAAACAAAAAAGAAATTGGCTGTCCTCATGAAGAGGCACAGAAAAGAATGCTTGTGACAAGTCGATGACTGAGAACCATTCAGCATCGCAAGGGACTTGAAACATTATCACAGCTGGATTTGGTACGACAGGGCAACATTTGACTATGATGTCATTTATTTTCCTCAAGTCCTGCACTAGTCGGACCTTTCCACTCGGCTTTATTAGTCCCATGATTGGTGAATTACATGGACTGCTTAACACTTCTTTCAGTACTCCCTGTTTTACAAATTCGTCTATGAGTTGGGCAACTTTCATAAGGGTGTCTTGTGCCATGTGGTATTGTGGGGTCTGGGGAAAGGTTGCATTGAGCTTTACAGTCACTTTCACTGGTTCCACTCCTTTCATCAATCCCACCTCTTTCCCTGTCATATCCCACACTTCCTTTCCAACTGTTTCCCGTAATTCAGTTGGAATATCTTCTTCAGTTATCATCGGGAAAAGACAAATCAGAGGATACTCTTCATCGACAGTTTCCATGTCATCCCCCTCTACACTGTCCTCTTCTTCCCCATCACTGCTCGTCTGAATTTTAATTCCCTCGTTTGAACACATAATCGAACAACCCAATTTGCACAATAGGTCTCTCCCTAACAGTGCTATCGGGCTTGAGTCACATACCACAAATTTGTGTAACCCTTGATAGTTACCAATGCTGACTGGTACCGGATCTGTAATTGGGTTTGTCAGGTGCCTGTTTGCTACTCCCACCACTTGAACTGTTCTCCCTGAGAGTGGCAAATTTGGTACTTCAATGCTCTTAACAGTTGAACGTGTGGCTCCTGTGTCAACCAAGAATGAGACACGATGACCCATTACTCTTCCCTCCACGTACGGACCCTTTTGATCAACTTCCAAGGATGCTGCAAGCACACAATCTCCTTCCTCTCCTGAACTTTCACTCTCCCATACATTGTTTATTCCACTCTCACTGTGTAATGGGAACTGTTGTACGGTGCCATTTGTATTCATTACCTGACCCGAGACCTGCGGAGGAACCATCACTTGCTGCTGACTCATTGGTGCCAAAGGTATTTGCATTTGCTGATTAGGTACCATGGGTAACTGCTGTTGCATTGGCTGCATTTGCGTCATCTGCATACGGGGCATCTGCATCTGCTGCGGCTGCATAGGCTGTAATCCCTGTAGCTGATTTATGGTCTGAAAATTTGGGTTTGGACCTCTCATTTTCGGTCCCCTCATTGTCTGAAATGCATTGACATCATTGTTTTGCTGACCAACACCTGCACCTTCCTGCACCACCATCGGGCACTCGCGTTTCCAATGACCGACAATTCCGCACACGTGACACGGCATCACCTTTTTCAATGCCTGCACACCATTCGGAGTCACAACAGTGTTCAAATCCGGACCATTATTCACAAAACCTCCTCTGCCTCTGCCTCTGGCCTGTGGCTAAAACATCATATTTCCCTGCAACTGCGGCTGCGGTTGCGGTACCTGCTGTTGGAACCCTTGCAACCCTTGTAAACCTTGCAGACCTGTCTGAGCTGCTTTAAGCTGCATCATCATCACTTTCTCTTTCAACTTTTTCTGTTTCACTTCAATTTCTTCGCTACAGTATTTCGCATAATTCAACACCTCATCAATAGGTTTCGACTGCCAACAAATCAAATGCGACTTTATCATCTGACTTATCTCTGGTCTCAGCCCTTCCACAAATCTAAACACAAAATGAAGCATGTCCTTCGCCTCTATTGTTTCCGTGCCACTGTAGTTCTTGAACGCTTTCAACAACCTCTCATAGTAACTATGAATCGACTCTTTAGCCTCTTGGGCAGTTCGATCGATCTTCTGCCAATCCACATTTTTCGCGGCAACCTTCGTCTTCAAATGCTCAATCACCTTATAGTACAAGCTCATCACCATAGGTGATGGTGCACCCGTATCCCTGTCTCTCTCCGGTTCACTTGTCGGCCAACCTACAGCTCTTTTGCAATCCTCCCACAAATCTGCCGGAACCACAATCTCAAAGAGAGTGTTCAGGTCTTCCCAGAGACATTTTGCAAGCTTCACAAACCTATCAGTCTGTTGATACCATTCAATCGGTTTCTCTCTCAGTTTGGGAAAATCATCCGTAAAAGACTGAATGTCGCTTCTGTGCCATGGTACATGTATTAATTTTCCCCCTGCTGTCTCCCTCATTGGTAACATGGTTACTGCATCGCTACTCTGTGGTCTTTTCTCGTTTAGCTCTGGGACACTGTCTTTCCTCTTTTCCTTTCTCCTTACCCATCTGCTTTCCCATTTGTCTAAGCACCTCCATACTTGTGCACTCTGCAACAATTCTCTAAGGTGCGCCTTCATGCCTGCTGACCTCATGTGTTCAAAATCTGTGGTCCCGAAATCCAACCTGTAGCTCCTGCTCAAATGTTTTGTCTTGTCTATGTCAACCCCGTTTTTGTCAGCTATTTCTTGCAAGCTTCTATGTACCTTGTTCACTTCCCTCGTAATCCTGGGACATAGATACCTCAGCTCTTCTTCCGAGTAGGACTCTAACCTATTCACACCCATAGTCCCTTCCACCAATTCTTGCGCTTCCATGTTCAACCTGACCCTATTCAGATAATCTTCTCCCTTCCCACTGGCTGAGCTTTGTGTGGAATTCAGACTGTTGAACCACTGTGTCAGCTGTTGCGCATTCGACCCCATCAGTGTAGCGTTCACATCGACTGCCATTGATGGTTGCGGCAACTTTTCAGTGTTCGATGACAGAGGTATTATCAGTGGGGGGCTCGACCTCACCACTGTCGACTGAGCACATATGGGACTAAACTCCATCAAGGACCCAGATCCAGTTGGCTGAGCCGCTATCGGAGTTATCCCTGGAGTGTTTTCTATGCACCTCCTTTCTGTCCCACTCTGCAGCATTGATCCCTGACCGCTCATACCCAAGTTAGGCTGACTGTACAAAGGTACCGGTGGACCTACAGTAATGGGTAGTGATATCGCGTCTGGGTTCTGTCCATTTCCCATGTTCTGAGACATGTTCATTCCCACACTATGGGTCATCATTGCCGGCATGCCCATCTGACTCCCCGTCATCTGAGCATGTGCGTTTCCCCCCTGCATCTGCTTTTGAGGCATCAAAAACTGGGTTGATTCAGCTTGTGCCAGTGTTGGGTTGTGACCATTCTGTCCTCCCATTGCGGCTGGATCTAGAATCATTCCCGTACTGTTGTCACTGCTGTAGTACCTTGGGATCTGCGGCTGATAATTTTCTGCTGGTTTCAACATGGGCACATCTGGATATATTCTCCTAACCTGCGGTATCTGCGGGGTGAACAGTAAACTCGGGTCCTTAGATCCCGATGATGCTCCTGAACTCTGAGTTTCACTATTCTGTACCGATGCCGGAGGGGCAGAACTGGTACTTGGTCCTTGTCCACTCTCTGCATAAGGTGGTGGACGGTCGTTCAGCAATTGCATGATTAACTCCTCATCCTCTAACTCCTCTTCTCTACTCAACTTTTCCTCTTCCTCTCTATCCTTGGAACACCTCCTGTTTGTCTTACAGGTAACTTTCTTACCTGTCTCCTCTTCTTCCTTAGTAATTGCGGGAAACAATTTTATCCCCTGCAATACATCTGACCTCCACACCTTCTGTGCATTATCCCACCTAGCGTCCGCTAGTGTCTTTTCTACCTTCCTTATCCTAGTCTCGAACTTATTTTGCTGCTGCTGTCTAGCCATTAGTTCCCAAATCGCTAGAGCCTCAAACTGTGCTGGCCTTGGAGGTACCTTCATGTCGTACATCGCGAATCTCAAATTCTCTAGGATCCTTATATTGAATGTCCCATGGATCGGGAACGCTACGCTCCCATGTTTCTCTGTCAGCTTGTGCCATTGCTTTAGCCAAAGGCACGGAGCTACCCCCTTTTCCTCCATTACAATGTAAGCTGGTGTGCCTTCGGGCGGCGTTTCCTCTCCTACGCTCGCTTTAATGTAAGACTCCCCCTTCATCGCACTCCTTAATGCTTTAAAAAATTTATTTTTCTCGTCTTTTATTTCACAAAAATTATGTAATCAATAGGTGACTTTAATTCCCGGAATACTCTTCGCTTGCCTTTCCCCTTCCAAACGAGCCCCACGGACTGCGTCCAATCCGTGCGCGACCCTTCTCTACAACCAACCTATCCCAGCGCGGCTCCTAGTGACGTCACACTCACACACACTGCGGCTGACAAAGCCTCGCGGCTAGTCCTCCTTCACTCAGCTCCTCTCGTAACAACTTCTAGCATGTATCGCGAGCTACCAAAAAAAATTTATAAAACAGATCTGTCGGTTTACTACAGGAAGGGTAACACAATCGCTTCAGGACCTTAGGGATTTTTCACTAGCCTCGGCAGTTATTCCATCTTTCTCGGTCCCCACTTTCACAAGCAAATCTGACCCGCAGACTCTGCTCTCAACTTGTCAGTGATCTATTCTAGTGCACTTAGAATTTTGTCAAAGCCCGAAGTCGAAGTTTTCTTTCACTCCCTTAACACACGTACCGACTCGTTGACCACGCCCGATCAACCTACTAAACCGACCAGACCACAACATAAACAAGTGTCTCATACACTTTTCAACATACTCCGGAGTCTCTTGACCTCGCAGGGCCCGTCTCAACAACAACAACCACGTGGACCTTTTTATGCACGAAGCGCCACATGCACATGAAGTTCGACGACTTCCCTACTCTCACACTCGGAGTCGCACCTCCGCTATTTCTATGAAGTTCGACGACTTCCCTACTTCTACACTCGGAGTCGCACCTCCGCTATTCCCCCCAAAAAAAATCCTCGCAAACTTTTCACACAATCTGCGGCAATAAGCTGTGCAAGCGCAAAATCCTAACTTCACTCATACCATCACTAGTACCGCCAACGCTGATCTCACACCTCCATTCTCTTCATTCGCAAGCTCCGAGATCCCGGGAAAGTCGCGGTGGACCTAGCCCATCATCATTCTGTCAATCTTTTTTACCCAAGAAAAATCTATTTCAACTTCTCGAGTGGGGTCTCAAAGGGCGTAACCTTTAATTTAACACCATGTACTTTAAGAGTACGGAGTCCCAAAAGGCGAAACCGTCCTCTGCTACCATCTACTGATAGAGCGTTCCGCACCAATAATTTACCTGTATTTGGACGCTCTTTAGGCCGATGAATCTTTTGGCTAAGTGGGACCCTCTCCACCCTTAATCAATCAATTTAATCAAATCAATAATCAATAACGAACATAAGCAATGCCCTGATCAACATAACACTTAACAATTAATCCAGAATACATTTCGGCGAACCCTGACCTTTCAGTCAGGAATAATCACACCAGTTTATTCAAAGTTAGTGAATTTATTTCCCTATATTAACAAAGCTAGCACAATATAGATGTGTCTCAACACCAAATGATAAACGTAAATGAACATTAATAGCTGTCCATAACGGCGAAACAGATGCAATCTATGCAGCATTTGAATAACAAGGCATTCGATAATAGCAATGCAAATCACTAAAACTATAATCTGTAATGGGCTAATTGCATACATTTAGTCAGCATAACAAGGTCTCAAATTGCATCGTGCAACAAAAGGAATCCTCATCTAACCCCAAATTAGCATCGGCATGTGGGACTTCATGCAAAAACAATTTAGCAACATTAATTTAGAAAAACTCCTAACTAGGGCTCTTATAAAAAATCAGCAGTTGGTTACCTAAAAGAAACACAATGCAATTGTACAATTTCCTTTCATATTTACCAATTACAATCAGCATTCAAGGAAGTCTTCGTCTCACAGGTACCGTTTCTCGATCAGCATGGGACGGGGCAAAGGGGCAGGGTGAACGGGGCAATTTGCCTCACGGCGGCAAGATAAACTACTACTTCATGCAAAGGGACAAATCAAAGTTAAAGTCTCTAGGGTAAGAATCATTTAAAGTCTCTTTCTCTCGATTAGAGAAAGCATCAAAGTCTCTTTCAAAATGGCGTCGCAGCAAGGTGGGCCATAATAGCTGCAATGTCCTGCAAAATGGCGGGTATCGGGCGATGTCCAATAATGGCTGCAAAAGGCTGCAAAAGGCTACCTTCTTCTCGTGCACCTGGTTTAAATAGACAACAGTTCAAATCCAGTAGGGTCTTCCATTGGAGGGTTCATAGGTTAGCTTCAAATTGTCCAATCAAAAACAACAGTTCTCAAGCTTTTACTTAAGCATACATTATCCTTGGAGACGGGTACGCAAGTTGCAACATTTTATACCAATTAACTCACTTTCAGAGCTTCCATTGTCCGCACCTGCGGATTGACCTTGGAGCAAAGAGAAAAATGCCGGGCTGGCACGAAACTTTAAGATAAGCATGTGAACGATCTCAGTGGAAAAGTACAGCTTCAAGCAGAAATACACGTTTAATAGCACATTGGAAAAATACGAGCATCTAAACCGTGAGACCAGGCAACTAGGCCGAAGCCTGCACTAAAGTAATGCTAAGCTAAAACATTTCAAACAAGCAAATCGTAGCACACGTTTATGATTATGTCAGATTAGTGCAATTCTAGTACACCACGTTATATAAAGCACGCTTATAAATGTTGGCAAACTACTCTGAGGGCACATTTTGTCCCCGTACAATCTTTATTAGTTCGGTTAAAGTCACACATGATTATTGCAGCACTACGTTTGAGCGTCAAATAAATGTAAAACCTTCATTTCAGCTTCATCACCCCCTCCGCCCTCTGTATTGCTTCATGTGAACTACAATGATGTGTTTTACACAGCATGCTTCGTGACCATCATTTAGGACCTCTTTGTGAGTTGTTTTTATTGTATCCAGATATATCACACAGCAACAAAGATGTGCCTAAAAAAGACAGACCTATTGGCTTTGTGAGTGGTCGTTTGCAGTTTGATATAAGTGAGTAACACCAATGATTTTCTTATAAGTTATAAGAATTGGTAATTATGAATGGTACATGTGTGACCACTGCTATGTGCACATTGGAGAGAGGCCAAGGATTGCATTAGCATGTAATCTGGATTTACACTGCCTTCAAGGTCAGCTACAGAGCTCTCAGCCATGGCTCATTATGAATACCCTCCTACAACCACAACTGACCAGGGCACATAAATGTGACTCAGCTCACACGTATCATGCAAGCAGTGAGGAACTTGTAGCTTAACCTTTTTGCGCAAATTCCAGTTACAATACAAAATTGCACTACAGCAAATAGAGTTTACAAATGTTAACAAATTCAAAGCCTTTACTTATGTAAACGATGTCATCGATACGCAGTAACATATTGCAAAGCCAATAGGTCTCAAAGGTGCAACTGATTGGCTTTGCCAGTGCTTGTTTGTTTGGTAGTCATAGACCACAGGTGTCGGATTGCATACAGATGCCGTGGGATCACGCATCCATGAAAGTGGCAGGGCTGCGACCAGGGTGAATCTACAGCCCATGAATGTAAAGGTCTGCAGCGATGATAATCCCCGCCGGCAGAGGTTGCTGTTGTCCGTCATCACAGTTTACCACACAACTGAACGGGGCCAAATTTGATTGTGTTTGTCCCCTTGCAATATTGCTGAGCACTGAAACGGGGTGTACAGAGAGATGTACACAGGAGGCACGGGTTGGTCTCCAGATCTGTCATTGTAGCTTATGCAGTTTGGGGGCTAGGGACTATAATGACGTCATTCACTCCTAGGCCAGTGGGAGGACTAAAGAAGTCCCCTCGCCCTTTCCAGTAAAGAAACAATGATTTTCCCTGCACTAAGAGAAACAGACTTTTGCCTGCTGGAGCACTCAATATCCAGTGAAAAGAGCCACTGTTGGACCTTTTGAAGTGATTTGGTGTCATCATTGGGTGGCATCCTAAGGTTGGTGCCCTACTTATGGACGGACAGGCCATGCCCTTATCCCCCCGAGTGCGGTGCACAAATAGCCAGGCAAATAGCAGATGGTTCACCCCTGCCTGCCCATTCGATTTCTATACGAGACCCCCTCTCCGTGGGGGCAATACTGCCCGCCAAGTAATTTGGGCGCTTGTCACTTCTGCCCTCATCCCTTGCTCCCATCTAAAATGGTCTCCTCTCATGCCTGATCTTCCAGAACGATGCTCAAAGTCTGTACACTTCTTCAGGATCCATACGTTGCTTTTAGGGTACAGAAATGTATTTACAAACGTGTAGGTATTTAGGCATTTTTATATCAGAGCTATCAAGCGGGACCTACTTTTTGAACTCTTAGGCCCGTATTTATACTCCGTTTGCGCCGAATTAGCGTCGTTTTTTTCGACGCAAATTCGGCGCAAAACTAACGCCATATTTATACTTTGGCGTTAGACGCGTCTAGCGCCAAAGTATGGGCAAATAGCGTCATTTTTTTGCGTGAACGCCTTCCTTGCGTTAATGAGATGCAAGGAAGGCGTTCCCGTCTAAAAAAATGACGGCGACGCAAATGCGTCGTATTTATACTCCCGGGCAAAAATCACGCCCGGGAGTGGTCGGGTCAAAAAACCCCGCATTTGCGCCACTTTTTAACGCCTGGGTCAGGGTAGGCGTTAAGGGGCCTGTGGGCTCAAAATGAGCCCACAGGTGCCCTCCCATGCCCCCAGGGACCCCCCCTGCCACCCTTGCCCACCCCAGGAGGACACCCAATGATGGAGGGACCCATCCCAGGGACATTCAGGTAAGTTCAGGTAAGTATAATTTTTTATTTTTTGTTAATTTTTTTTGGTGGCATAGGGGGGCCTTATTTGTGCCCCCCTACATGCCACTATGCCCAATGACCATGCCCAGGGGACATAAGTCCCCTGGGCATGGCCATTGGGCAAGGGGGCATGACTCCTGTCTTTACTAAGACAGGAGTCATTTAAATGGCGTCTGGGCGTCTAAAAAAATGGCGCAAATCGGGTTGAGGCGATTTTTTTGCCTCAACCTGACTTGCCCCATTTTAAGACGCCCTAACGCCATTTTCCCCCTACGCCGGCGCTGCCTGGTCTACGTGGTTTTTTTCCACGCACACCAGGCAGCGCCGGTCTGCTAGCGCCGGCTAACGCCATTCCATAAATACGGCGCCCGCATGGCGCTTCAGAATGGCGTTAGACGGCGCTAAATTTTTTGACGCTAAACTGCCTTAGCGCAGTTTAGCGTCAAAAAGTATAAATATGGGCCTTAGGCTCTTTTCTGACTAATCACATCAAAGGGTTTCTCTGAAAGATATCAGTGGCACAGTCCTTGCTGCAAGAACCTCCAAGTTATTTTGGATTAACGGTTTATAAAAGTCTTGGTACAGAACGAACATTGTTGAATCTCCTTCACTTGTGAGATATAGAAAATGTGAGATCAGAAACATAAAGGCACCCAGAAGACTCCGCTTCTGAACAAAAACTCCTAACGGGGAGACTCTAGGATCGGGGCACTTGCGGCCTGAAAGAAGGTAGCGTATGGCAGTAACATTCACAGGATCCAGACCCGTGGAGCTGGAAGAAGATAGCATATTACACCAATAGTCACAGGATCCAGACCTATGGAGCCTGGAAGAAGAGGAGATATTACCGTACCATGCACAGGATCTAGACGTGTGCAGACTGCCAGAAAAAGGGTATATGACAGTTACCGGACCTAGACAAGTGCAGCATGAAAGACGAGGGCGTACGACAGTAATATTCACAGGATCTAGACCTGTGCAGCCTGGAAAAAGAGGACATATGACAGTAATATTCACAGGATCTGGACCTGTGCAGCCTGAAAAGAAGAGGGCATGTCATATGACAGCAATATTCACAGGATGTGGTCCTGTGCAGCCTTGAAAGACAGTGCATATGACAGTACCGTTCACTGGATTTGAACCTCGGCAGCATGAAAGAAGAGTGCGCAGGAGGACAAAATCCAGGGAATACGGACCTGGGCAGCCGGGCAAAAGAGTGCATATGCCAGTAGCATTCAATGGATACTGACCTGTGCATCCCAGAGGAGTATGCATGGCAATAACATTCGCAGGATATGGATTTATGCATAGGGTGACCAGATTTTGAGGAGCAAAAACCGGGACAGGTCAGACATAAAAGAAGGACTAAAGACTTTACTCTCACTTTTATATCTGGCCTGTCCCGTCAAGACACTCTGACACACCACTCTACGACATGCCACCCTGACATGCCACTTCACTGCATGCTACACTGCTACATTCCACTCTACAACACTCTAATCTATGCCACTCCACTTTACTCCACTCTACACCACACCACTCTATGCCACTCCACGACACTCTATGACACACCACTCTATGACATGCCACACTGACATGCCACTTCACTGCATGCTACACTGCTCCATTGCGCTCTACAACACTCACTCTATGCCACTCCACCATCCTCCACTTTACCCCACTCTACTCTAAGACACTCTATGCCACTCCACTCTAAAACACTCTATTCGACTCCACACTATAACACTTTTCTTCACTCTACAAAACTGTTTCTACTTCACTCCACTCTACTGTATGACACACTACTTCACTCTTCTCCATTCTACTAGACTGCTCTACTCTGAGCCACTCCACTCTGGCACTCTATACCACTCTTCTCCATGACTCACCCCCGCAGTCTATGACATGCCACTCACTTCTACAACATGCCATTCCAACATAAGACGCCACCCTTTGCCCCTCCACTCTAAAATACTCCACGACATGCCACTCTGTGATACGACATGCCACTCTGACATGGCACACCACGCCACTCCACCACATGCCACTCCACTCCACCACATGCCACTCCACTCTACAACATGCCTCTCCACTCTACTACATGCCACTCCACTCTATGACATGCCACTCTACTCCAAAGCATGCGACTCCATGCCACAACACTCTACTCTATCACACTTTACTCCACTCTGTGTTGTGCCACTCTACTCTGTCCCTTCAATCTACAACTCTCTCCTTCACTCTACGCAACTTCCTCCATGCTACCTTTCTCCACTCTATGTCCCTCCAATTTACAACTCTCTCCTTCACTCTACGCAACTCCCTCCATGCTACTTTACTCCACTCTACTCCACGCCACTCCATGCTACCTCTCCTCCCTACAACACTACTCCACTCTATGCCACTCCACGACACTCTATTCTGATACTCTATGCCACTCCACTCTACAACACTGTACTCCACTCTACGCATCTCCCTCTACATCACTCTATGCCACTTTACTATATTCTACTTTTTGACACACTACTCCACTACCCCACTCTCTGCCACTGTCTGACACTCCACTCTGCAACACTCTACTCCACAACAGTCTACACCATTATATGGCCACTCCACTCTACAGTACAACATTCTAGTCTACTACATGACACTCTATAACACTCTACTGCACTCTGACACTCTACTTGATAACACTCCTCTCTACAGCACTCCACTCTTTGCCATTCCACACCGCAATAGTCTACTCTACTCTTCTATGCCACTCCACTCTGACAATCTACTCCACTTTACTCAACAAAACTACTCCTCTCTATGCAACTCGCTCTATGACACTCTATTTCACTCCAGTCTACTCGACCCTACAGCCCACTACTCTACGGTCCTCAAATCTACTCCATTCTATGACACTCTACTCCCTCCATGATACTCTAAGCCACTCCACTCTGGAACAATATACTCCACTCTACACTACACCACACCACAACACTCCACTGTACTCAACTCCCTCTTTACCACTCCACATCACTTTTGCCCACTATACACCACTCCCCTCTATGCCACTTTACTCTCTGTCACTCTATGTCACTCCATGGCACTCTACTCCACTCTATGCCAGTGGTTCCCAACCTGTGGTCTGGGGACCCCTGGGGGGCGGCAAAGCCTCCTCATGGGGTCTGCGACTGCTTAGAAAATTAAATAATAATAACAGATTAGGTCCCCAGCTTTCGGTAATGACTCACTGGGAGGTCCCCGGGGTCCAATAATGATTCAGTGGGGGTCCGGTGTTCCAGTAATAATACATTGGGGTTCCACAGAAGTTAAAAGGTTGGGAACCACTGCTCTATGCCACTCCACTCTGCAACACTCTACAACACTCAATGACATTGTACTCCACTCTACGACACTCTATGCCACTCCACAACACTGTATTCGACTCTACACCCTTCCACTCTAAGGCCCTCCACCCTACTTCACTCTGACACTATTCCTTCCACAACCTTCTATGCCACTCCATTCTATAGCACTCTACTCCACTCTATGCCAATCCACTCTATAACACTCTGCAACAATATACTCCACTGTATGCCACTCTACTTGACAACACTCTATGCACGCTATGCCATCCACTCTATCCCCTCCACAACACTCTATGCCACTCTATGCCACTCCACTCTACACCACTCCATTCCACAACACTTTATGCCATTTCAAGACACTCCACTCTACACTACTCCATGACACACTACTCTACTGCATGACACTTCACTCTGACACTCTGTGCTCCTCTACATCACTAACTTTTAGCCATGCTGAACAGCTGCCACACTGGTGTAAAACATGTCTATAAAACATTGGCAAAGCCTACAACTCTTACATAAGTAAGACCTATTGGCTTTGCCAGTGCATGTTAACCATAATGTTTATTAGAGTGTGGGCTGTACTTGCGGCAATTGTGATGCACTTATACGATGCTTTATTAATAGCTGCGTATCATGTTTTCTGAGCACTGAGCACGATTGCGCTCACTGGCATGATTCAATTTTTAGAAAAATGCTTTGTTTTTAACTATATATTATTTTATTCATTATGTTTTGTTATTAAACTTTTTAATACTAACGTTTTATTTCATTTCCTAATTAGAGACCATTGTTCTTTGATTATTATGACATACCCAGGTCCCTAGTAATTTCAGGATCACCCTTATTCTTTTGAATACAGGGTCTGAAGATGTACAACATACAACGGTGGATATAATGGTACTGGTCACAGGGTGTGGAATTGTGCACAAGAGTGGATATGATTGTAACATTGACAGGGTCTTGAAATGTTCAGCCCACAGCAGTGGACATCACAGCATGGTTCACACGGCATGGACCTATGTATAAGAGTGGATATGACAGTAACATTCCCAGGATCTAGATACGTCTCCTACAGCAGTGAATATGATAGTAGCGTTCACGTAGCATGTCCCTGTGTGTAGGAGCTGATGTCACAGTAAGATTGACAGTTTGAACATATGCAGCCGACAGCTGTGGATATGATAGTATTGTTTAACTGTGTGAATGGGCGGATATGAAAGTTACATTGTCAGGATCTGGCCATATGCAGCCTTCAGTAGTGAATAAGATAGCAATGTTCACAGGGCGTGGACCTGTGCTTTGGAGCAGATATAGAGTAACATTAACAGGATCTGGACATGCGTAGCCTACAGTGATGGCTATCATTGTGCTGTGCACAGGGTATGAACCTTTGGGAAGGAGTAGATATGACAGTGACCTTGACAGGATCTGGATCTGTGCAGCATAGAGTGGTGGATAGAATAGTGCTATTCACAGGGCATGGACCTGCTGTAGGGGTAAAACTGACAATAACTTTGACAGGAGTGGGAAGCTGAGAATGCAGCAGTAGATATGCTAGTGCTTTTCACAGAACATGGACCTGTTTATTGGAGCCTATATAACAGTAACAATGACAGAATGTCCAAAAAATGTCACCCAAGTCTTGCCTTTCTGGAAAGTATTAGGACGATCGTGAAGTGGGGGTCGAGAAAAAGGGGAGTCCTAAAACACTTTTACCCCATGCATTTTCCAAAGGAAAAAAATAGACGAGGATACAGAGTAAACAGCTGAAGAGAATTACACCAGATGGGGCACAAAGCTAGATCTTTATCCAGAAAACGTTGTGATTTTGGTGTAAATCTTTTCAGTAGTTTTTGAGAACTTCAGGTTCAAACTTTGTGGATATATTGACAGTTGTTCATGTGTGAATTCCACAGGACCTTGATTAAAAAAATTGGAGCGATCTGACCTGTCATAAGAGCTTTTTCCCCATCAGTCAGCTCCCTCTCGCACGACTCACGGTCCTCAGGGAGCAAGCGATCTAATTGGCTGGCAGCAACATGAAATACAATGTTGTGCTAGCTGTTACAGAACACAGGGACTTGGTCCATTTGTCCTGGAAATGTAAAAAAAAAAAATTAAAAAGAAGGTACTATGGGGCAGGTTAGGAGGACCCAAGCCCCCTGGCCTTAAGCCTTAATTGAGGGGCTTTTCACGACCACATGGGACTCCCACAATCAATTTTGGGGGTATCCTCCCTAAACCCACTTTTTTTTAAAAACTCCCTTACCTCCCTTTTCCACTACCCACCTTCTATCCCTAAAACAACATCACCTCCCTTTATCTCCATCCACCCTTTAACCCTAAAATCACCCTTGCCTTCCTTTATATGTACTCACGTGCTTGCTATAGAATGCGGGGTAAAGAGCCCTGAATAAAGGATACATCCCCCTCCAACACATTGAAATATGAGTTCTAGGGATGGACTGTAAATATATGGATCCTGATGGATTGGCGCACAAATCAGAGCAGATCTCGGAATGCCCTGGTCCATACACAGGGGGCAAATGGAAAGCCACGATCAAGCACGAGATAAAGATGGGTCTGGGCTGTCGCGTGAGATAAACATGGGCCTGGGGTGTTGAGATTAGAAAAGAACCAAGGCGCGCGCATGGAAGGTCTTATCTGCCGCCAGAGGGTCCGTGTCTTTCGGCTTAGCTCTTAAAGTGTTTCCTGACTGATGATGGTGCGCCGGCTTATCACATGTACACCACCCCCTCCTGAGAGAAAGCCCCCCGTGTCCCCCGCTCTGACCTGCATTCAGGTCTGCTGTCTAAATCTCGCGCTTATCCAAGCCCCCCAAACACCCCCGGCCGCCTCCTTTGCCTTGTTTCTTGTAATGTCCCAAGCCGCGTTGTTTCACTCCCTTACCTGCGAGCTCTTTTTAACCCCGTCCTAGTCTTGCAATTTCTAGCACAGCCTCTGTTGATATATTCCACCCCCTTTCTCCTTTGCTTTTTTAATGTAGTTATTTATGTTCAATCCTCCTCTCTTTCCCTGCCGTCCCCATCACGGCTGGTCTGCTGGGACAAGGGGGCCTCCCTTCGCTATTTGTAGAAAGAGGACCGTTCCCTTTAATCTGGGGCCGAGGAAGGCGAGCAACAGGAGCCCTTCAGTGTACCGCCGCTAAGGTTCTTGGCCTTTAATAATTTACATTTAATTTTAAATGTTAATGCTGATCATTCCACGCTATTTACTCTTTGCCAGGTTGACTACAGAACTGCCTTACTCTCAGGCATTCCAAAATCAAGCCCGACTCAAACAATAAAAGAAGCATTGGCAAATCCAATAGGTCTCACCTTGGAGGCCCACAGACTCTACCAATGTTTTTCTCGAGCTGTTTAGCAACAAAGCAGGTGCTGTACAGCTTGAAGGAAAGATTACTTTAAAAGAGAAATAAAACAAAAATCATGATGATGTAGCCACTGTTTAAGCATACATCTGCGCCTACCAAATGATTCAGTCCAGCACCTGCTTCATTGCAATTTTTTGTTTTATATGGTAATGAGCAGGGGCGCCTCCCTCGTAATGATGAAAGAGCATCACCCCCTTGGCTAACCCAGAAGCTGAAAGATAAAATGATATTTCATTATTGTTTTATCTTTCAGGTGCTGGCTCAACCAGCAGCATGTAAAGGAAGGGGTGGGGCTGGGCCATGAGACGGGGTAGAATGGTGGCAGAGAAGAAGAGAGTGCACCTAAGTGCGCATGTGTGTTTGGCCAGCTTTCTTAGGCCAGCCAAACACACATGCACACTTAGATTACTCCACCCCTTCTGTGCTACACAGCCGGGCTGGAGAAACTGCACAGACTCCCATGCAGTGTGTGAGCGTCAGTCAAAGCCACTCAGACCAACCCCGACACTGCTTTAATGCTAGGTTTAGCACCAGGATTGCTTGGGAACCTGTGCCTTTGTCCCTGAGAATGCTTGGACACCAGAAGAAGAGCAGAGGAGCAATGCGCAGGTGACGGGTAAAGGAACGTTTTTTAAACTATTTTTTTTATTCTCCCTCCCGCCCACCTCTCCCTTTGAGATTTGGTAATGAGGTCCAGAATAGGGTTGGGGAGGACAGCACTGGCGAAAGGGCATCATTGAGGATAGCCAGGGGGCAAGTTTAAGTAGGCCCTGCCTGCCTTGCTTTGCCAGGTCTTCCAGCTATGCTATGTCTGGCACTTGGGGACCCATCCTCCAACACTGTCCTGAGTCCCAGACTTCCTTCTCTCTTTCACCTGGTACTTCTCTCTCAGCTCCTTTGCCTTTAGCACTTTGCTCGCTTTTACCTTGTTCCCCATTTTCTATCTCACTGTTACTCTTGTTCAGCTTCTTTTGCCTCTTCCTGTTTTTGCTTTCACCACTTGCATTCTTACTCAGGTTTTTGCCTCTTGCCCTTAGCATGTTTTTCCTACTTTCCTACTTTAACTCTCACTCTTGCAGTCTCGCTGTTGTTCATCTTTTTTGCCCTTTTACCTGTTACTCCTCTTACTCCTACACTTTCACTCTTGCTCGCTTTCTTAAATGTTTTGCCTATTGTGTCTTCACTGTTTGCCTCTATTTTCTCTGTTTTGTATCTTCTTTTTCTGCCCCGTTCTCAACTTGTTTTCATACCTGCTGGTTGCTGTATCCCCGCCCATTGCCCTTGGAACTCCTCCCTCCTCCCGCTCCTACTTAATGGCAGCCGCAGTGGGGACCAGCAAATAGGTAGGCACTGCCCATGTTTGCTGCACCCTTTGCACCCGTGCTCTTGCTCGGCTTTCCTCTCCTTGCTCCTAGCTTGTTTTCTCCCCTCAGCCTGTTTTTCCTCTCACTCTTGCACTCTCGCTTCTGTTCATCTTTAGCTTTTTTGCCTTTTGGCAGTTTCTCCTCTCACGTCTGCGCTTGCTCGCTTTCTCAGATGTTCCATCTCTTTTGTCTCCACTATTTGCCTTTTTCTTATCTGCTTTTTGCCTTTTTGTGCCTTTTCTGTTTTATCCACTTTTGTGCATTTTACCCACTCTGCGGCCTTCCCGCCAGTAGTTGATTTGTAAAAAGAAAAAAAAAAAAGTGCCCTCATCAGGGGCCACTGCAGCTTGCACCACCCATTGCCACTGCCAGCGCTGCCAATTACAGTGCAACATAACTACTACCCACTCCACTACACACCACTATACTCTATGCCACTTCACTCCACTTGACTCTACCACACTCCAGGCACTCTACTCCACTCTACTTTGTGCCTCTCCACACCCACTCTTCGCCATGCCACTCTACTCTACTCCACTCTGCTGTACAACATGGCTAAAAGACATTAACTAAGCCAAAAGCTATTGTGTAGGTGAAACCTATTGGCTTTGCCAAAGCTTGTTTTTATTGCTTGTGGGAGAGCAGGGAGGGAGGCAGCTACACCATCTGTGTTGCATGCTCTCCCTAGCTCCAAAATGCCTCCCGCCCCTAACTACCATGCACATATAAAAAAAAAATCACCATGACGCAGGCAGTGCTGTCCACGTCATAGCCCTTTATTATTTTATTATCAGCCATACTGCACAGCAGTCATGCTGGTGTGAAACATGGCTAAAAACATTGACAGTGCCAATATCTTGCAAAGGCGAGATCTATTGGCTTGACCAATGGCTGTGTTAAAAGTCTCTTTTCTGGCCCCATGGTGGGAAACCTTTTGATGAAAGGGCCTTTTGGTAAAAGGCTAATTGATGACAAACTATTTGGGGACCCTTAGGCGAGAGGCATTTATTTGGCCTTTTGGTTGAGAGCCCTTTGTGGGAGGCCTGGTAACCACACCTTCTTCCCTCCGTTGACAGCTGAATTTTAAAGCACGTTTATTGCAGCTTCCCAGCAGCTAATGTCTGTTAATGGGCCAGCATGCTGCAGCCAGACACCTAATAGGTAGAAAATTGCTCTGACTAATGAGAGCAGAACATCAGTGTCTAATTGTTTAACCCTTTCATGATGGTAAGGAATGTGGGAAGATGGATTAGTGGACCTTGAGGCCATTAGACAGAAACTCTTCCGAAATGGGAGGCAGCTGTATCTGATGTGACAGCCAGAGGCAGCGTAGCCAGTCCATCTTTCATTGCAAAGCTTCAGACTGTCTGCAGGAATTACGTCACCGCCCTCAGCCCCTTCCCTTTGGACCCACAGTAGACACGGGTTATCTGTTCAGCCTGAGCCTGACATGACTAGATTCTAGGGTGATCGTCTGACTCCAGGTCATCACGGACACAGTTTCAGGGTCTGGGATTTTAACTTACAAATCAATGCTTTCAATTGTGTTAGTCTTCATGGAAGGAAACCAAGACTACAACGCCCAGAATGCAGCAGGTTGAAGGATGCCACTCGAGGTCTGGCAACAGCGTTTGTGATGAAAAACATAAGGGGGGCACACTACTAAATTCACACACCGTGTCAGCGAAGAGGGCAAACTGGGCATCTAGAACTCCTGATTTCCTGACACCACAACCCTTCTCCTAGATAAAAATGGGCCACCAACCTGATCTCCCCGAAATCTGGAACACCCCAGAAGTGCTTTTGCTGCGTTCATCTGAAGTGAGCATCCATACAGTGAAATCAAAGTGTATAAAGACTTAACCGATCTAAAATAATGCTGAACCCGAAAACAACTCTATTAGAAATGCCTGGCTGTTCAACTTTAAATAGACCAGGCACCCTTTGGTGGCCTTGCACTAAATTCTCAGTTTTCCACAGGCAAGGCGGTGGGCGCCAAGGTCGTTTCTTTTAAATGTTTTAAATCAGTGGTTCCCAACCTGTGGTCCGGGGACCCCTGGAGTTCCGTGAAGCCTCCTCAGGAGGTCTGTGACTGCTGAGAAAATTAAATAATATTAACAGATTAAATCCCCAACTTTCATTATTGACTCAGTGGGGGGGTCCCCGGATTCCAGTAATGATTCGGGGAGGGCCTGGGTTCCACTATTGATAAAATGGGTGTCCACAGAAATCAAAAGGTTGGGAACCACTGTTTTAAATCATTCCATGACCGGGACTTGAAAGAAAGCAATAAGAATAACACAACATATGTCATTCACTAGGGTTCTCAATGGAAAGCTGACACGGTCTAGTGGGAGCAGGTCCCTACACAGCTCAGAAACACTGCTTTCAGAACCTTCAACTTTTACAGTGGGACATCCCATGGGGCAAACCCTTACTGGCAGGGCGACGAGGAATGGGAACTTTCGACCTATAGTCTATGAATCACTGTCTCTCTGGCCACATACAAGAACTTGCAGCTATTTCTCCTCTTTCGGGGGTACTTCCGGAGAGCTCCTACATGCATTCAGCTCTCTAATACCTCCCTGCCTCTTTGCATCCATCCTACACTTCTTTCCTTCTACTCACTATATTTTTACCTCCGTTTTTCCTCCCCTATTTTTTTTTACTTATCTGTTTCTCTCGTCTGTTTTTCCTACCCTATCTATACCTTATGGTCATGCCCTCCTTAGGTTTGAAGGACACATCCCTGCTCCACAGATCTACAGTTACATGCATATCCTGAGGGTCGTGCATCTCAAGATGATGCTCTGCAACTGGCCGCTGGCCCTTCCCGTACCCATTGGCATGTTTATTTGTTTGCAGGCACACTGTGTCACTGTGTTGTATAGAAGCTGACGCCTTTTCTAATGCGTCGTTCTCTTCTGCTAAAGTGCTCTGTGCATATATAAATAAAATGGTGCACAGCGGCGGCCATCTTTGAGTTCTGTGGCCTGCACGTATTGGTTGCACTGTATGTCCCCCGTAGTTTGAATTTGACCCTGAAACCTGTTTATATCGATGTGTTTGAACTAAATGTGGCCAGTGCCCCCCGCTGGCCAGAGCTAAACGTGCAGCTTTTTGTGCTTGTCGCTTTCTCTGTGTGTTCTCTGCAGTAAGAGGTGCGTTCTTTTATTATTGTTGATTTGCACAGTTTTCCATGGAAATGTATCTTTTGAAGGAAAGGCTGCATCGGGAAATAATTCAGTGAAAGTTGATTTAGTGTAAAAGGTCATTTATTAGGACAGGATTGCATAAGTAACATAACCATTAACTTTTAGACGTAACCGTATCTTTAATAAAGCCCTCCCATTAACATCTCCTCGCTCATCCTTACCCTTCAAACCCTTATCTCGTTTCCATTCCCCTACGCACTCCCCTTTTCCTTTCATGCCCCATTTGGTTCGCGCATACCCCCCTCAGAGCCTTCACCTGCTTGTTTATTCCCTGGAAGGGTGGCCAAGCCCGCATCTGACTCACCACCCTCCCCCATCTACTGCCAACCAGCAGAAACCCATTTTGGCGTTTTGCTGCCCCCCCCCTAAGGCCACGCTACTGCGACCAGTACTTCTCATTTCTTGTTTGTAATCCACAAGTTCTCTCCCCACAACTCTTCAACCAGCAGTCTCAGATCTGTCAGATAGTATGCATTACCTCCCGTCCCTCCCTCGCCTTCCTTTTAACCAATGAGGCCTCCTGCCTCCCCCCTAGACCCTCCCTTCCCCTTTCAAAAACCCCCCCCACCCTTATCCCCTCCTGTTCTTTTGTCTAGCCCACGCTAGACGGTTTTCTTTCCCTTTCTTACCTGCACGGCGGGGCCTGGAGGTCGTCGATGGAGGCACTCCTCGGGACGCGGTGCTCCGCGAGGAGTGCTACGGCTGGGTCACGTCTTGAGCGAACGGCATGGCTGCTCGAGAGGCGTGTACTGGGGGCCGGCTGACGGGGTCAGCCGGCCCTCTGTGGCTGGGGCGTTAGTTTCCGGGTTTCCGCGCCGCGGAGCCGCGAGGACCGAGGAACTTCTATTTTTGGATGCTGGTCAGGTAGGACGGGCGTTCTGCCCGTGGTTTTTTGGATTTTTACAAGGATTGTGACCTTTTTAGGGTTTGGTGGAGCCCTGTTAGGGAGGACCAGGGTCCTATATGTAGGGTAGTGTTTTGGAATGAAAGGCAGTGTTATTTTGGTTACCATGCCTAAAGCTCCAGCAAAGTGACGTGGTTGTCTCTTCTTCCTCCTCGGAGGTGGGAGGGGAGGGTAGCATTGCTCTTCCTGAGAACCCACAGGTACCTGGCAGGGGTACTCCCCTCATGTCTAGTGAGGAAGTGCAGGTTATGGGTGAAATGGCTGTCACCAGGGCACTGCAAGCTGGCGTGGCCAGGACTGATCAGTCTAAGCGTGCGCACTCATCGGTAGCGGCAAGGAAATCCTCATCGGAGAGTGAGGATGAGGCCCCATCAACGTCATCTGGGGGGAAATAGGTTTCCAGAAGAGGTAATGTGGGAAGTGATGACACATGTTCGGGACAGTTTAGGTTTCCCTGTGTTTCAACCTACAAACTCAGAGTCTCATTTATTTCCTCAAATATCAGACGCCTTTTATGTTTGCCATGCCTTTCCAGGGACCTGTGAAGGATATGGTGTTTCGTGAGTGGAAGGATGTGGAGAAGGCTCAGGTTCCACGATTCCTTCAGAAACTTTACTTACTTGAGGGTGAGGGGGTTTTTCCTCCTTCAATACGCCTGGACTCTATTCTGGCTAGTCTAATTGGCAAAACGGCAGTCAATCCGGAGGATTGTGTGCCTACGTATGCCACAGACCGTAAAGTGGATTCAGGTCTTAAGAGGGCTTTTGCGGCGGAGAATCTGGCGCTGAAGGCAGGGATTTATTCTGCTTATGCGTCACAATCATTGGTTCAAGGCGTTGATAAACTGGCGGTGGCTGTACAGGAAGGGGCGGAGTGTTCGGAGCTCCTGGCTGGTATGGAACAGCTGGCCAGATTATTGGCGGATGTGTCTTCAGATATAGTCCGTACTTCGGCTCTGGCATCTGGGTCTTTGATTGGGGCTCGTAGGTCCCTCTTGTTGCGTTCATGGAAGGCTGATCCAGGGGAAACGGCGGCCTTGTTGAGACTGCCGTTTGAGGGTTGTAACTTGTTTGGAGAACTATTACCATCCATACTTTCCAAGGCGTTTAAGGAGCGGAAGCATGCCTTACCTTTTAAAGGGGTTTCTTCTTCGGGTAAAGGGTGGAAGAAGCATTCCAGATCTTCTCCTACTAGGGTTGCTAAATCCTTTTCGTTTAGGAGATGGCGTTTTCATCCGCGTTTTTCACCTAAGAAGTCTACTCCTGAGACCCGGGGTGGTTTCAAGAAGGGGTCCTGGCATTCGCTGTGGGCCTGGCAGAGGGCCGGTTGGGGGATGACTGTGTCACTTTCTTTCAGCTTGGGAGGACAGTGTAACCGATCATTGGGTACTAGACATGGTGACCAATGGTTATGTCATAGATTTTGTGGCGGTTCCTCCAGATTCCGGGGTGCATCCCACACCTCTGCCTTCAGAGGGGTCTTGGAGTGGAGCATTATTGGACGGAGTGCGGGACTTACAGGTCATGGGGGCCATTTCCCATGTTCCGCTAGACGACCGAGGTCAGGGCACTTATGCGGTCTTGTTTCTTGTGCGGAAAGTTTCAGGGGGATTTTCAACCGGTGCTCAATCTGAAGGAGGTGAATACCTGGATCAGGACAGTGCATTTCCGCATGCTGTCCATTCGGACTATTTTTACATTGGTCAGGCAAGGGGATTTTCTGGTGTCACTGGATCTGCCGGATGCTTACCAACACGTACCGGGGGCATGGTCCTCTCAAAAGTTCCTGAGGTTTGCTGTGGGGCAGGATCATTTCCAGTTTTGCGTTCTGCCTTTCGGTCTGAAATCTTCTCCCCGAATTTTCACGAATATGCTGGCTCCTCTAGTGGCTTTGCTTCATTCAGAAGGGGTGTTTCTGCACCCTTATCTAGTCGACATTTTGATTCATGCCCATTCACGAGACCTTTTGCAGAGGCAGGTGGCCCAAGTTCTGGGGGTCCTGCAATAACACGGGTTTTTGATCAATTGGGTGTAATCAGACTTTGTGCCGTCCCAGGATCTGGTTTTTCTAGGGGCTCGGTTTCAGCCTATTCTAGGGTTGGTGACTGTGTCCGAAAAAAGGTTGGATGCTCTCCAGGCTTTGGTAAAGAAGGTATGGTTACTGTCTGCTCCCCGAGCTCTTCTATGGTTGCGACTGCACATTTGGCGTCAGTGATATTTTGGGTTCTTGGGCACGTTTCCATCCCCTGTGCTTGATGACGTGGTTCTTGAGTAGGTGGGATCCAGGGTCCGGTTCTCTGAAGGACGGGGTTCCAGGGTCCGGATTGATTCACAGAGAGTTGCAATGGTGGTTGGATGCAGACCACCTGAGGGTAGGGGTGTCTTTGTCACCTCTGAGACCCGTGGTGGTGACGACGGATGACAGCCTCTCCGGTTGGGGGGCATGGATGGGGTCAGCTCAGCTTCGGGGGTTTTGGTCCCCTCGGGAGGCGAGTCGGTCATCTAATTGGCGAGAATTGCGGGCTATATTCCTGGCTCTGGTCCATTTCCAGGATTCCCTGAAGGGGTTGGCGGTTCTGGTTCACACAGACGACTTAGTGGCCGAGGCTTATGTCATTCGGCGAGAGTGGTAAATGTTCGGGCG
This sequence comes from Pleurodeles waltl, assembly GCF_031143425.1. NCBI lineage: Eukaryota > Metazoa > Chordata > Amphibia > Caudata > Salamandridae > Pleurodeles > Pleurodeles waltl. Next base: position 1,608,947,402 of record NC_090445.1, read on the forward strand.
GATCTACTGAGCAGAGTGATGCCTTCCTCTCAACTTTTCTCTCTCCGGAGGTCTCTGTTTCGGCATCTGGTTCGGCTTTGGGGTCTTCCAGTGCTGGATGTGTTTGCGTCAGTAGAGAATGCGATAGTGGAGTGCTTCTGCTCCCGGTTTCGGTGTCCCCAAGCATGGGAGGTGGACGGAATGTCATGTCCTTGGCCGCAGGGCCTTTTATATGCGTTCCCTCCGTTTCAACTATTCAGGGCGTTTCTGTTAGGTGCCAGTGGCTTTGAGTTCTACCTTGCTGGCTTCATGGAGACGTTCAACTTTGCTTTCTTATGGTAGACAGTGGAAGGTGTTTTCGTCTTGGTGCTTAAGTCGTGAGTTGGATCCTTCCTGCGCTTCTCTCTTTGAGGTGATGCAGTTCCTGCAGGACGGTGCTCGTTTAGGGTTGTCAGTGGCTTCTCTTCGGGTACAGTGGGCGGCTATTCAGGCATTTAGGGACCATGGCGTAATCTTCAAGTTGAAGGGCGATTGATGCCTGGATTTTTTCAGGGGCTTATTAATTTATTTCCTCGCCCGGTACGTTCTTTTCCCTCATGGGATCTGTCCTTGGTTTTGGATGTGTTGACGGGGGCCCCTTTTGACCCATTGGGGGACTGTGATTTGCGACGTCTATCTTTGAAGACGTTCTTTTTGGTCGCCATTACTTCGGCTCGTCGGTTGGGGGAATTGGGGGCATTGGCATGTTCCTTTCCTTTTTTGTAAGATTTTTCCCGATAGGGTGGTTCTGGTTCCGGTGCCTTCCTTTATTCCAAAAGTCAATTCTTCGTTCCATTCCAGGCAGGCGGTCATCCTTCCTTCATTTTGTCCGGATCCCTCATCAGGGGAGGAGGTCCGTTTGCATTCGTTGGATGTACGTAGGGTTTTGTTGGAGTATCTGCGGGTAGTGGCTCCTTTTCGTACAGGGGATTTTGTTACTTTTGGTTCGGCGCGCTAAGGTGAGAAACCTTCCACGGCTTCCTTGAGTCGGTGGGTTCGATCTTTGATTCTGTTGGCCTATTCCTTGAAAGAGGTGGTTCCTCCTCTAGGGATTCAGGGGAGGTCTTCCAGAGGCATGGCGGCGACGGTGGCAGAGCTTCAGGGGACTTCAGTGGTGGAGATTTGCAGGGCCGCCACTTGGGCTTCTCCTTCGGCGTTTGTGCGTCATTGTAGTCTGTCGGACTTGGGTGGTTTGGAGTCGGTGTTTGGTCACCGGGTCTTATCCTCTATGAGATAATGTTTGGGATGTTCTTGGTGCAGGATATTAACTAAGGGTCTTGCAACTCGATGTCCGTCTCCTGTGTGTTTTTCTTGCTATGTCTCATTGGTTAAAAGGAAGGCGAGGGAGGGACGGGAGGTAATGCTTCCATTTTCTTACGATAATGGCATTACTCCTAGTCCTACTCCCTCGCCTTCCTTTTCCGTTCCCTCCCACCCTCCCGGTACGGACTGTCCGAGTTGCGGCTTGGGCTTGGTTTTTGTACAGGAGGGGATAAGGGTGGGGGGGGTTTTTGAAAGGGGAAGGGAGGGTCTAGGGGGGAGGCAGGAGGCCTCATTGGTTAAAAGGAAGGCGAGGGAGTAGGACTAGGAGTAATGCCATTATCGTAAGAAAATGGAAGCATTTCCCAGTGTGGACAGGTGAACACCATTGTCTCTGAACAGTGCAACCTCCTGCTCAGTAATGTTCTCATGTTTCAGTATTTTGCTCCCTTGCGCCCAGCAAAAACCCTCATTGCTCTGTTAAGTTTCCTTCGAGCCCGCTCCATGGCTCCATACTTTACTGCCCCTCTCCACACTCTACGTGGAACAAATTCTGTCCATACCAAGCATGTAGCATGCAGTTTTTCTTGAGAATCTCCAAATCCCTCTGCATGTGTTGCAGTAGCGTGAGACCTGACAATTATACGAGATCATTCTCTCCCAAATGTATGATTAACAAATCTGGACATCACCAGTTCAATAAGTTAGCAGTGATGAAAAGAAACAGGTTACCCCACCGCATTCCGCTCTTTCCCCACCATAGCACCTCGTGCCGCCTGCTGGACAGTCCCAGGGCCCGACCATATATCCGTTCCTCCGCGAACTTCGCTGCCCAGGGGACAAATGAATGGCCGACCAGCCATGTAACCGTCATGCCCTGCGATGGACCAACGCATCTCCTGCAATGGAAAACAACTGTAACGTGTTTTTTAACATAACAAAACCCCTACCCTTTCTCCAAAACCCCCTACGGCTGTCTCTCCCCACCTTTCAGGGTCTAACGTAACGTTCACAAAACCTTGATCGCTAGCGGCTTATCGCCCTGATCTTTTCCCAGTCCCAACCCAAATGCGCCGCGGCCGTAGCTGCCCCAAACCTAACTGAATGCTTGCCAAAAAACCATGGCCCGGCAGCCCACCCGTCCCAACGCCATCCTTAACACTCATAAAAGCTGAAAGCTAGTGAGCTTGGACCCTGATCTGCACACAAAACCACGGCTTCCTTGTTTGACATCCGTGAGGATTGAAACTTGCTCCATTCCGTGACTGGGAAGGCCAATACATTGCTCCCTTTCTCTAACCATACCCACTTTCCTTTACCTAGCTAATCAGTTTTCGATCGTCTAAGCCATGATCCCCAATCGATCGGCGTGCACACCCTCCCTGTATCGTATCCCAACTGCTGCCCCCACACCCAACAATTCTGACACTCTAAAAGCTCCAAACTTCCATACCATGCATAAGCGGAAAAGTGCTAGTTCGTATTAGTCTGCGCAACTTACCGGCAGTACGTGTAACAACTTCAGTAACAAATCAAAATCAATGGGTTCCCTGGCCGTTCTACCCTCTACCGCTCTGATTCTGCCCCAACCTTTTAACATTCTTCCCAACAGATCATTTCTTGCTGGGTCGTGATCAAAACAATTTCCCATAAAAGATACATCCGCCAGTTTACCCCCGATAGTGGCCGCTGATAAACCTCTCCGAATCATGCCCAGCACAAAACGCAACGCCCGATGCTCTAGCTGTTTGTCACTCTGTCCCCCAAAATTTCCTGTAAACCGCACAAAAGACTGAAAAAACCCAGCCAGGCCAACCGGTAACATCGCCGAGTGGATTCCGCTAAAGACATCTCCACCAGTCCCGTGATCATCATGCCCCCCCATTCCCAAATGGCTGCAGGGACCGCTGTCTCGAGCCACGCCTCTGCACACCATCTGCCATCCCAGAAAATCCCAAAACCATGCGCTCCTGCTGCATCTGAAAATATCTGTACCTGCCATACTGTCTCCTTCGCAGAACCACATGGATACACCGTTGAATTGTTTCAGAAATGTTTCCCGCACCCTAACATCTTCTCTGAGTCCTATTGACACTCTTATTCTGTGGTGTGGCAAAAATGCGCCTGACACGGACAAACCTAGTCGCCTTCAAAAACGTCCTCTCCCCCCAACTGCCCTACAAGCAAAGTTAAAGTACCCGACAGCTTCTGGGCTGTTCTCAAATCGATTTTTCGTGCCTCCTTCACCGTGACCAAGAAAACCAGCATCTCCGTTACTTTCTGTGCCGATAATCTGGCCGTCATTGTACTGGAGTCTAACTTAATACCCAGAAGGTGAGAACTGATGAGGGACCTTCGGACTTTTCGGGTGCCAACGGCACTCCCATCTGCTGTGCCATGTCCTGAAAATTTTCCAGAGCCGTCCGGCATTACCCTGCATCCTTTCTTCCTACAAAAAGGAAGTCATCCAAGTAATGGGTCACCGCATAATGCCCACTGCTCTTGACAAAAACCCACTGCATGAAGGTGCTAAACGCTTCGAACAAGGCGCATGAAATCACGCAACCCATGGGCAGGACCCTGTCCACATAGATTGCTCCTTCAAACTGCATCCCCAGCAAATAAAAAAAATCCCTTGGATGTATCGGCAATAACCTGAAAGCTGATTGTATATCGCATTTTGCCAGTTCTGCCCCATGGCCACATGCCCTGACCAATTTTTATAGCATCATCCACAGATGCATACACCACTCTGGTGTCTTCCGCTGCAATGAAATCATTAACAGATGTGCCCTCTGGCCATGAGAGGTGATGTTTCAACCTGAATTCACCCGGGGCGTTCTTCGGCACGACTCCCAATGGGGATATCCTCAAATTCTGACCTGGCCACTCATAAAATGGGCCCGCAATTCTGCCCAATGACAGTTCCTTGTCCAACTTTTTCTTTTACCACCTGTGGTATTTCCTTTGCAGACCGCAAGTTGTCTGCCCAGCGTCATCCCCCTGTGGGCCTTGGTAACTGACCCTGAAACCTTCTTGAAAAACTTTCTGCTAACTTAAAAGCCACTGCCCTATCCGTGTATATCCGCAGCCGTGGTAAGATAAAGTCCAACCTAACTGACGTAGGCCCCCTTTTGGAGCAGTAGCGCCCTGTGTCCCTCTGCCTTTAGCCGCCCTCCATTGTTCGGAGGGACTGGAGAGTGAAAAGCATTGTGTGACCGGATGACGGCTCCCGCACTTGGAGCAGTCATGTTTAAATTTGCAAGGGTGTTGGAGCAGAAACCCTTGTTGAAATTCCAGCACGCTCCTGCCGTGTTAGGTGTTGTTCTTTGTCCCACACCCGCCCCCCCCACCGAGGCGGGACGTTCCTGAAACAGCTTATGTGCCACTGGTAACCCCCTGGCCGTATGTGTCAATGCTGCGGATTGTGATGATGCCATCCACTGCATCCATAATTCTGGGTCTATGTCCCCCCATAGCTTACCTGGGTTAATGCTCATTCAAGCTCTGAACCCCCAAAATGCATCTGCGCTTTCCTAATGATGTCCATGTATTTAAATAGTGCTATAGCCCTGTCAGGGTATTTCTTGCAATAAATGCTTGCAAAGATTAAACGCTGATGTCCAATTGTCCATATTAATTGGCACCCTCGGCCTACGGGCCAACTCCCATTCCTCTTCCTTAGACCCTTCTGTGTCTTGTATGTCCCTATGTAACAGTTTAAAAAACGTCTACGTACTCGTGTCTCCATATTCTGGTCTTGTTTTCTCCACTATGTGTGGGCCCAATGGCATAGCCAGACCCATATAGGGTAGCCTCCTCTTGTGTTCTCCCCCTTCCTTCTCTTCTGTGCCTGACTTCTCTCCGCTGCCTTGTCCCCGCCCTCAGTTGTACTTCTGGCTTGCAGCTCTGTGCCTTTTTCCCCGCCTTTCTTATCTTTACCTGTTAGCGTGTCAAATATCAAACCTTCTCCTACCCCAACGGACTTGTAAATTGGAGTGTCCTCCCCTTTTGCACCATCCCCCAAACCGACCACCATTGCCCTTTACCTCTGCAATGTGCCGCCACCGGCCGCGAAACCTTCCGGCCCCTCGGCCCCGTGCTTGTTCTTGCCTTCTTTCCTGTGGACCACTGCTGTTGTCCAGCTCCTGAAAAATAGAAGCGGAGAGAAGGGTTGCGCCGCTCCTGCGTCCTCTTCCCCTCCCCCTTGTGCTGTGTACCTCTGTTTCCTTGATCTCCCCCTCTTCCCATTCTTCCAGATCCTCTTCATAGTCAAGTCCCAGCCCATCCTCTTCACACACATCCATCCGTTTTTCAACACTCCCACTCCTCATCATGTAGTTATTAGACATGTCATTGTGACCCACATGGCGTCCGCCATCTCTGTGTTGTCCCCGATCCTGCGGAGTAGAGAAGGCCGCCGGAGACCCCTCTAGCACTTCTGACCAACCGTATTGCGCCCCGTTGGAATCGCCTTCTTTCTGCCAACCTCTTGCGTTGGCATTGACCTTCCGCGCGCCGCGTGGCCGTATGCGCCACTGGCTCCCATCGCGCTGCCTAAACCACCATCCTCCCTGACTTCTTGTCCCCCTCGGCTCCGGACCCATACCCAGCTGCCGCTCCGCCCTTAGGTAAAGACAAGTCCAAGGGCGTAATTTCTATGATGGGGCGGGGAGTTCCTGCACTAACGTTTCTTGCTCGGGGCCCCCGTCCGCCACGCTCTGGTTCTGTGATAGCCCAACCTCCCCTGCCTGCTGAAATGGCGCTGTGCCCTCTTCTGAGGGGCCTGGCTCAGCTTCGGGGCCCTCCCCTTCTCCCAATTGGCTGGTGGGGGAGGTTGCGCCAAGCGCCCGTCCCACCGCTGCTTTTTTGGGCTTTTTGGCCCTCTCTGTGGATGTGCATGCGGCGACTGCCGCTGTTACTCGCCTGGACGCGGCGCGCACCGGCCGTACCATCCCCACCCAGGCCTGTTCCAGGACCCCAGACCTGAGGAGGTCAGCCCGCCCGCCTCTCCAAGAATGCGAAGCACAGCTTGTACCGCCTCTGCGTCGTGGCTGGTTGCCACGGCGCTGGGGCGGAGGTCCTCCCCAACCTTACCTGCCTGTAACCCCCTGCTGCGGGCCACAAAGGGCGTGTTGAGAAAGGATACGTGGGTCCTACGTAACCTGGATCCTCCCGTGGGGTCCTGCGGGGGGCCTGGTAAGAGGGGGTCCCTATAGTGCGTTGGTTTTGCCTTGTGTAATAACCTCCTTGTACAAAATTTTAATTATTGTTTTTTGTTTTTTTTTGGGGGGGGGGCCTGTATTGTCCCTAAATCACTTAAATTGTGCCTTAAAGGCCGGTGGCGAGGGCCCCACACTGTAATGATGTGGGCTCCCCACCTAGATAATAGTAGTAGCCCAGCCTGAGTCTATCGCGAGTATTATATATATATATATATATATATATATATATATATATATATTTATTTCTATTTATTTCTTCTTAATTTTTTATTTTTATTTTTTAAATATATTAGGCCCCCACGCGGTCGGGGCCAGTACAATCTGGACAGCCGCTACTGTAAGGAGATGTTGGGCCTATAAACCAAAACGGCCTGCTGGTGGGGCCCCCAGGGGCCGCCGTGGCTTAAAACCAGCCACCTGTTACCGCGGCTGCGGAGCTACAAGTGCCGGCCGGCCGGCCGTTAAGCAAACACGTGCCTTGATTCCTGGAAAGGGGGGAGCGGCCGCTCGAAAAGGAGCGTGTGGCCGCCCCCAGTAGATGTGAAGGAGGGGGGTGGGAGGGGGGGCGCGCGGGCTGAAAGCGCGCCCGACCTACTGTTATAACTAACAAGTGGAGATACCCGTATACCCCTTCCCCGCCCTGAGCCCCACCCTACCTGAACCTAAAAAAATCCCGCAGTGAAGATCCCCAGGGACCGGCCACTCCCAACTAAACCGCGCGATGGGAGCGCGGAAAGAGGCCGGTCCCTCCACCCCCAACCCCTTTTATTCCCTCCCCTTAAACCCACCCCCACTTACCTTTTCCTCAATCCCTGTCCTCTTCGCCGTCACTTCCTTCCTGAACTGTCCCGCGGGATGACTAGAGCGTTGCTCTTGCTTCCCGCGGGCCCCTCCATTGACCAGGCCAAGATTTGAATCTGTGTGGTGTAGTTCACCCACCCACCACACGTCAGCAGTGAGTGTTTAAACGCACTGTGCTCTTTTGAAACAGCAATGCAGGGTTTCTATACTCATAACGAAAAAACTAAAATAACCAGTATTCACATTTTTAAACATGTACAAATGTATGGATCAGGTCGGATTGGGACAAAATATAAACCAGAGCACCAAAATATAGGTGGCCCACATTAGTCAATTAGATGGCAAAAAAGTGCCCCACGTTTGCAAACTGGGACAGTAAGACATGCTATGTATCTGTTTTGAAAGGTATGTATTATTTATTTTAACATCAAAAAACTTAACAGTAAAACCTGGCCCAGCAGACCACAAAACAGGCCCATGAACAACTCAAAAGACTGATCCACACACTGACCTTTTAGACCACAATCGGGCACTGCCTGATAGCATTATAGGCCAGTCCAGCCCAGGCATGGATGTACAGCTAGCTGTCTTGGTGAACACACAAAATAAAGCAATGACTCAGGCGTTCCTCCTTTAAAATTGTATTTTTCCAGATATGGTGAATTTTTCTAGTGTTCACATGGTTCAAGCAAAGCAGCGGTTGTATAATATCACAAACAGGAGTTCAGAAACTCGAAAATGTTTAGATCTAGTTTGATACTAAGTCCCACCTGGCAAAGTAATTTTCTCTGTTCCTGGTGCGATGAGTGTGTGACCCGCAGATCTCAGGTTCTAATCCGCCATTTCTATTCCATCTTCCAGGCAGATCATAGCAATAGCAAAACATAATATTCAAAGCACTACAATATTGCAAATCTATTACTAAGTGATATTAAAATTATTGTTCCTGGAATTAGGGCTGAACTCAAGCTTGATTGCTGCATTGGTTGCTGCCCTTCATTGTTTCTTCAGATTAGGTCTTGCTCTGTCCGGTTCCCTGTTGTCGAGGATTTGGACTTGGCTTGGCTCGGCCTACCGTGGGTGATATAGTGGTCACACAGTGTCCTGTTTAGGATGTCTCTACCCGTTGGGCCTAAAATCTCAATACTGTTTCCATGGGACACCATGAGCATCGTTTACAACATGCTTAGTGAATATGGCACATGAGCTATCTAGTGAGACAGATTTCACACATTTGGAAAAGCCAAGCCCTACAACTCTTACCTTGTGTATTATAGAGGAGGGTGAGTTTAGCCAAACACTATACCCTAGATCTGCATGGCTGAGCAGGAGTTCCCCAGGAGTAACACTGGCAACAATACTTGTGTTTATAATAACTGGAGAATGGTCAGGAATAGCCCAGACTGATGGACTGAACAGAGTATGCAGTAACGACTAATTGTCTCGTGACCATACTTTATTCGAATTCTTCTATTTTTAACATGATATTAATAAATATATCAACCCCCACATCCTTGTAATGCTGATGGTCTGGATCAGGGTTCTTTGCCTTTTACAGTTGTGAGTTGGGGGAGGCCACATAGACAAAGTGATTGAATTGTTTGAAGAATTTCTGTTGGCTGTTTCTGAATTGTATTTGCAGTATAGCTCCTGAATGATCATTTTTATCTTGTGTAGTACGTAGGCAATGTTTATATTTTATTTATTATTTTATTTCCGATTTTCTATAGCACGACTGCCCCTAAGACGTGTAATGATAAAAGAAGGCAAGAGTGAGGGCAGTGGGGTTTATGGAATGGAAAGGGCTTCCATAGCAGACCCAACTGAGGAAAAGAACCAAAAACAGGGGTAAGGAGTAAATGCAAGATCAGTTGCAATGAAGTCGGGAGATGGTCTCCTTTTTAGCCTTGAATAAACATATGGAATAATAAAATAATGAGTGGATGGGCTGTTTCTGATGAGAAAATGACCCTTTATGACAAAAACTCCGGGCAGTGACCTCCACGAGATAGGCAGCTGGTAAGCCAGAATAAAAGAGGTACACTGTGTTTTTTTGCTAGATGTGTATACAAATACTTTGTGTGCTGCTAAGTGCATCATTGCATAGGTTGTGTGTACAAAGGGGAAGAGCTACAAGCTTGTGCCCCTCCCTCGCACCTCAGCCTACACCTCCTGCCTCGAAAAGATCTCACCTTGCAAAGATCCCTAATTTGCCGACCACTAGAGTGGCAAAGACAGAGGTGATGTCTAACAGGATTGCTTAGACTCATCCTATAAATACGGAAATACAACCTGGTGCAAACACCATGCAGATAAAACAAGTCCAAGTATTACAGGCAACGTGAATACATGGCTTTAGGTCAACAAGAAGGGGCGTGAGTGGATTTGAAAGCTCTTCCAGTAGAAGCAACGAGCATGTGGTTCTGACCCATAGACAGAGAAGAAGGACTAGCAACTGTCAATCCAGAAGGGACTCAGAGCATGAAGATGGAGCCATTGAACATGTTCGGAGCTGCAGGTCACAAGTTGGAGCTGCAGTAGGAAGTAATAGATCACGGCTTTCAGAATTAGGACAAATTATTTCTTTTTGTGACTCAGGTCAATAACAACTACATCAAATATTGTTCCTTAAAGTTCCCAGTGAGACGTTCTGTTCTTTGGACATATACCTGCATCAGCTCCCTTCGCCCCCTACACACTAGTGGCATTAATTCAGAAACACCTGGTCAGGCTAAGAAGACACAAGTTATTTTTATCGTCCTAGACTGGGCCCAGCATCTTTGATACAGAGATCTAGAACAGCTCCGCTGTCTGTTACTGTGCCCCAGTTCAGTAGAAAGCCTTCTCGCACAACACAGGGGACTAATTTACTCCCCAGTCTGCACGCAGGCAGGCAGTCTACATGCTCGGATTGTTATGGGCTTGCCCTACACTTTTGCATGTATCTCTGAGGTCACGGACGTTCTTCTTGGGGGCTATAAGATCTTCTCCAGTGGTAGTGTATTTGAGTATGAGGTCAATCTTTGTGTTCTGATGTTGCATCAAATTGCTTGATCTGTGCCACATTGTTGTAAGCTGCAGTTAAACACCCTTCAAAGAACGTTCGCGTTCCTAGAACCCAAGTGGGTGGGAGGAAGCCCCTACTTTCGTTCACCTTCAAAACATTTGCTTTTAAGAATTTGTCAAGCAGCCTCTGGGTTTGACTGAACTCCTTTTCAGAATACTATTGTTTGAATAATGAATGCTGATTCGAGAGCAGGTTCACAGTTTGGCAAAGGAAGTTATGTTTTAAAGTTTCCTGTGATAAAACTCCTCAGAGATTAGTCCTTGGTCAGATTCCTTTCTGAAACTGCTCCTGAAAAGGGACAGACATGGAACCTGAGGGAATGAGTATCCGTTCCAAGAACAAGATCCTTAGCTTCAGAAACCTTCTTTTCTCTCAGAAGCTCCGCATCACCTTCTGACCTCCTCGCTGATGGTCTGGTTAATAATCAAGTTATTATTTTTCATGTTTGGCTCTTCCATCTGTGCCCCTAGCTTCTGTGGAGACGCAGATTCAATTGTTGGAGCTGACATCACTATTTCCTTTGGCGCCTTAATGGAAGCTCAACGTCACTTCTGGTGGAAGCTTGCTGAACTGTGACTTGCGTCGCCCAGCGCCATCTGGCGTTGATGAAGGGACGCAGCAGGGAAAGATGTACAGCTCAGGTATGGCAGGTGGAGGAGCTCACATAGGGTATCTGCTGGAGAGGCGAGTCATTTGGAAGGTACAGTATCAAGCGGGGCAGGAGCCCCGGGAACCACTCTTACATAAAGTTCTTCTTTACAGGCCTCATGTAATTCTCCATGGGCTGGTATCTCTGTTACTAGCACCATCAGGATTTATGAGGTCCCTTGACATACCCCACTATATTTAGACTTCCTAAAGCACCAGAAATCTCCAAGAGAAATACCGGGAGAGAATAAAGAATAACCCATGGTAAAAGAACCATGGGCCAGATGTACAACTTTTTGTTTTGTGACTCTCATTTTGCAATCCGTTTGGGGATCACAAATTGTGTGACACAAAACAAAATGTACAACAGTGTTAAGTACACTGTTTGCGATCCCCAATGGGGTTGCAAATGACCTACCTCATCAATATTTATGAGGTAGGTCGCAATGTGCGACACCATTGGCGAATGGCCGCACTCACAGGGATGGTGACCTGCTGGGGACAGCAGACCACCATGCCTGTGACTGCTTTTAAATAGGTTTTTAAAAAAAATGCAGCCTATTTTCCTTAAAGGAAAACGGGATGAATTTTAAACAAAAAAAAGAAAAGTTTTCTTTTCATTTTTTCAGGGTAGGCAGTGGTCTGTGGGACGAGTACCTGCTCTGAAAAAATATTTACACTTCCATTCACAAAGGGGAAAGGATCCCTGGGGACCCCTTCCTCTTTGCGGATGGGCTACCACCAACTTGTACCGCATTGACGGTCGCAAAACATTCCTACATGCCAGTATCCAGCAGTAATTCCTCACACCTAAGTAGATTTTGTTAATTTTGCTGCTCCGGAGTTAACGGGATCCCTCAGTATCGTTAATTCCATGGGCATGAAATTAACTGCAACTGCAGGGGGTACTTGTAATGGGGCCTAAAGAGATATGCATACATAGACAGTCGTGAAGAATATACCAATCCAATACAGGCTTCTTTTGGGATTGTCACAATTACATGCATACCAGCACTCAGTCCCAGACACAATCGCACACATTGATAGGCCTATCGAGGAACAGACAAACTATACACTAAAACGGTATGCAGAATCAAGGACGAATAGAAAAAGAAACAAGTACCTACAGAGAAAGGTATATGCCGCAACAGACACAGCTAGGAATAGACAACCTCACACAGTAGTAGGTACAAAAACAAGAGACACAACAGAATACAGGAACAGTCACAGGTACAAATAAACGATCACATACAGAGACAGGTACAAGGTTGAATAGACCCTCACAGAGACTGGTACAAGCAGGAGGAGGGATATGCAGAAGCAGGTAAGTACCAACCAACAAACACTAGCAAACAGAGACAGATAAAGGCAATACAGATAGACAGCAAGTACATGCACCAATAACACACATATGAAAAGGAACAATAGCATACATGGACAGGGACCCTAGAACAAGTAAGCCTTGAAATAATCATGTATATAAAGTGATAGGCAGCAGAAAGCACACACAGGGATAGCAACAATTCCTAACAGAAACGAGAACATGCAGGCGCAGCCACATGTATGAATGGAAGCAGAAAGACACACACATGCAGGAAGAGGCCCATGCAGATGAGTGCATTGTACTGAAATCTTCAGATTTCTTCTACACACAAACATTCCAGGAATATGCAAAGATAGCAGTGCCAGGTGCAGACATTCAGGAGAACTTCTGGAGATGTCATATAACTCTTTCTTAAGGCTCCTATTGAACACTCTGCACCTCCTGCCTGGCTGGACATGATCAATTTTACTTTACATACTGAAAAGGGAGTCACTCAACCCTTGGCTGGAATAAATCTCTGACCATGTCCACAGTGGGAAGTGGATGAAGAGGAGTTTGGGAACGCGCACAAACTTATGAGTTTGAGAGTGTTCATAAATTCTAAGGCAAACCAGACCTACTACCGTGGATTTCTCTGAACTTGTGGCAGAAAAATCTGAACTAGTAAAATTATTTTACACCCACCAGTAAACTCTTTGTGGATTTCTGGCCGGCGTAAAAAGTATTATAGTAGCGCTCAGTGTGGGATCGGGGACAGTGTTGTCCTTATAAATAGACGAGGCAATGTGTCTCCATCAGCATTTCAAAATACAGACAATAAATAAGAAAGAAAACACTGATCTAAAAAGAGAGTTTGGGATCAGTAAAGTAGGAAAAACCATGAAGGCTTAGTAAAATATCAAAGTGCAATTCCAAAAACGAAATTGAGGCTTAGTTAGTTGAATAAATCAGACATAAGCATAGCACTCATCTTGCTACGTAGGCATTTAGCAATTTAAAAAATGCAGCAATGGGAGAATCTAGAGATATACCAAGTCCAGAGTGTGCAACAAACCGATAATCAGACAGCCCCCCTATTAGAGACCCAAAAGATCAAGAAAGCTCTGGATTACCCCTACATTTCAGCACCATACATAACTATTTCTTCATAAAAAGCATTAAAGAATTGCACAGTCCTCATTGGATGAGAAAATGTAGCTTTTTGGCAATGGATCACAATTCAGCATCTTAAAGCCTCATGTAATCCGACCATGCTAGCACTATCCCATAATATGAATATGAAACTATTTCTCACCTAATGTCATCAGAGGTGTCAGAACAAATGTGTTACAGTAAAAAAATGGAATTATTTGTAGTTGAATTGTCTTCAGCAAGCAGGCCTCAGAGCCTTGAAAGTAACAAAAGGCTTTCTCCGGAGTTCTTCTATAACGGCAATAATTATAAAACAAACATTACACATTTTGCACATGTCTAATGAGACATATAAGCACATGATGCATATTATGAAGTCAGTAGCCATGTTCTATAAAAATGGAGTCCAGGCCTAATTGAAACCTAGTTAAAGAAAGGCCAGAAAACTCATAAACATCCCAGCATTTTAATTTCAATTGCAGTATATTTGTGTTAACACGTGATTCAAAACAGAAATTAACTTCACAGCTCAACTGCAGAGCATGGGAGTAGAAGGAAGAATTATCTGGTAAAGTTCAAGTGCTGCTGTAAACACAATTGTTATCTCCTAGTGTTCTTCTATGACCATGCCACAAATGCCTCGACTTGCTCAAAAATACAATCTCCCGACTTCAGAAACACACCAAATGGCGCAGGCATACAATAGATATCATCCTCTAAAATCTCCAATGATAGTCAATGCGCATGAAACTACTCTGACCAGACCTCAAGTCAGACAAAGAGTTTAAAACTGTAACATTGTTATCATTCCTGTCAATACTACTGTGGAAACCAAACTCATGCGTCTGTGCCTCGCATTACATCCCTGGCCTGCTGGTATGCGTGAATCAGGCAGAACCATCCCTTTAAAAAGAAGCAAGTTTTGCAGACAGTGAGCCCTTTGGATCACTGCAGGCGCGGCTCCTCCGCTAAGGCAGAGGAGTGTCACAACCCCTCCAGCAGCAGCAGCTGCCAAACATTTACAATAAAACGCTAATAAACTGCATTTATAATTGTTTTATTGTAAATGCGGCGGGCCATGGGCTGTGATGAGCATGGAGAGAGAGCGCACACTCCCCCTCAGTGCGCATGTATGTTTGGCTGGCCATCTCGGGCCGGCCAAACACGCATGCGCAGTAGGCTCTCTCCAACCCGGCAGCTGCAGTGAAGGCAAGAAGAGCAGCGTGGTGGTGGTGGCCACGTTTCAGGTAAGTGTTTTTTTTGTTTTTTTTTAAATAAATTCCCCCCAGTCGCCACGCACCGCCACTCCCCCTAAACGCACCGCTTGCTGCTCCTAGATCACTGACACTTATAATGTCCTGGAATATAAGACCCACAGGCCCATCCAGTTCAGCACCCTCTTCCCTTCTTTGGATAAAGGCGCTACAATAAATGCAATGAACATACTACTTCTGCCACACAAGCTTTATCTAGCATCAGCATTCACTCCCCTAAATTAATATATTTTTTAATACTGTTTAAAAAAACGTCTACATGTTTCTCATCAATCATTTCTCAGCATATGCTAATTTACCTTTTGATGACCACATTTTGCTGAGATTGTCCTCCATGCATTCACTGTTTTTTACAAACAATATATATTTTTGAGACCATTCCTAGGCCTGCTCCATTATACATATGAGTATGTAGTTATGTTTACAGAGCATAAATCTATCCACAAAGCAGCAGAGAGCAGCACACTGGACTTTACAGAGGAGGGGTCTCTTCGATAGCCATCCAAAGATTGGGGAGGTTACCTATCTCAAGTCACATTTTCTAGCTCTAGCAGTACAGTTCTGATGAACACAATTATAACTTAATGATATTCATTCTCTGCCATCTCGCCATCCCTCCTTTCCTCCACAGTTTATTTGCAGTGATGTCCAAGGCATTTCCATGGTGCCTGGATCCCTAAAAGATGTTATTTATCACCACTAATTAAAGGTTTTCCTTTTGGATTCATTGAATGTAAATTTATTTCACTGGTAATTAGTACAAACCCGACACGGACCCGCCCTCCCTGATTAAGGCTGGACCCCCGGGGGTGATTGCCATGTTCTAGAACACTGGATAGAGGACCAGTTGTTTAAACTGCTCTATAACTCATTCTCCGGAATAGCTTGAATCTGTTAGTTAGCCTAGAGATTTGGGGACAGATGTATGTAGTTTTGGCTTTTCAGTTTCCTTAATAGTGAATCTTAATAATTTGCTATTAGGAAACCACAAACTGGGACGCATAACAGTGTGTTTAACAATGTTTGCAATTCCCAATGGGGTCGCAAATGACCTATCTCATGAATATTCATGAGGTGAGAGGTAGGTTGTAATTTGCAACCCCATTGGGAATGGCAGCAGTCACAGGGATGGCGGGTGCTGGGGACAGCAGACCACCATGTCTGTTAGTGCTTCTTAATTAAAGCAGTTTTTTAAAAAAAATCCACCCTGTTTTAAGTTTTCTTTTCATTTTTTCAGAGCAGGCAATGGTCCGTGGGACCGCTACCTGCTCTAAAAAAATATTTTTGCTTCCATTCACAAAGGGGAAGGAGTCCCATGGGACCCCTTTCGTTTGCGAATGGGTCACCACCAACTTGAAGTTGGTGGTAACTGCGATTGTTTTGTGACCACATTCACGGTTGCAAAACAATCCTACATCCCCCTGCGACTTGCTATGAGGAAGGGATGCCCTTGGCACACCACTTCCTAATAGTGACTCGCAAACCTATTCACCGGTAAAACACTTTCATTCATCTCTCCCATAGTCATCAGACCTAAATGGAGCTGTCCGGATGAGACAACAGAATTGATTGAGGCAGCAACACCAAGGCTGGCACAGGCGGTTTCTATTAATGTTCTTCAGACTCTCTCGAGGCAGAGGCTATTAGGGGCCTCGACCGCTAGAGGACGCCAAAGCACAGCAGCTGGCTAAAGGCGACCGCATTCCAAGGGAAGCAGGCACTGACGGCTCTCTCCCTGCTGCATAAAATATCTGCCGTCTCGGGGGTTCAATCTTTCGTTCCATGACGCCGGGAGCAGGCGCACGACCTTCCAACATAGTACGGGATATTTCGAGGTGTATAATGTCGAATTTTTATGGTAACGTTTTGAATTCGTCCTATAACGGCGAGATTAATGTAATTTAAATTGAAAGCAGTGTGGTTTCACTGAATGGTATGTGGGGACTGGAATGGATGATGAAGGGGTGCTCAGCTTCGAAAAAAACAGGTTTTCATACAGTCGCTTATCTAGGACACCATGGGTATGTTGGCAAGAGAATTGCCCCTTTCACACCGTCTGGTTTTGTAGTAAAAACAGCCACTGATTGGCTAATGTGGGCCCCTCAGACACCTGCTTTGACAGTGGAATAAGACACTTGACGGAAATGGGCGTGGGCTCAGGTAACAGCGACGTGCAGGATTGGATGAGCAGTCTCTCTGTGTACTAAATCGTAGGAGAAGGCCTGACCCAGATGTGGATAGAGTCAATGCACACTAGCAAACCTGCTCTTCTTCTGTGACATGTTGTCTGGTAATTAAGGAGGCATTTTTATGCTTAGCCCGGTGAAATATGACAGAATATAACATCCCACTTTAGAGGCAGACTGGGACACACTGCTTCCTGGTAAAAATTATTTTTTATAGACAACGCCGTCTAATCGTGTTTTGTCAGGGTCGTTCCTACAAATTTCAGATCCCCAACAGCTATATTTCAACCTATATTTCATTCTGAATAGTGCTTCAAATGGGCAAGTATTGTCAGATACTGAGTACCTGCGCCTCTTTCCTTTCAAAGTTAGGGTACCCGCATTTCTCAGCAGAGGGACAATAGTTTTAACAGAAGGGGACTAGCACTGCTCAGCAGAAAACAGGTACTCTAGGACAGTGAGTACCTACACTTCTATATTTCTATTTCAGGCACTGCTTCTCGTATAATTCCTAGGCTTCTAATGATGTCCAAGTGGCCGCTTGTGGATTTTGACTTCCTGCTTGACCAGCTGCCCTTTTTTTCACCATGGAGATGGCATGGATGGTATATGTCGCTAGTTTGTGAGTGGGTAAGAAAAATGTGCTCGCCCTCTGTAATGGCAATCATGATGTCAGTAATGGCCATGGTCGAAATAAGGTCAGTTGCAGTAATGGTGGTAACTTGATGACATATCCACCCCGACAAGACCACAAGGGGGTAATTTGCATATCACAGGAGCCCACTATGGTTGGCACTATCCACTGTGCCAGCCAACTATTGACCATAACAGAATACAAGTATAACATTTTGGACTATTCCAGGTCACCTCAAGCCAGTGGTCTCCAAACTTTTTAATGCTGCGCCCCCCCAGTTGAAAAATAAGTAATTGGGCCCCACCTCAGAATTTTTCTTTTTTTTAAATAAAGATGGCAATGTTTAAATATGTCTAGACGTATTTAAACATTGCAGTTAAGTACTGTTACCTTTTTGAAAATGCAATAACATGTTTCTGCTTAAAAAAACACTGTTAGCTGTGTAATGCTTCTTCTGGCCAGAGCCTGGTGCCCCTCCTCCCCCGGGACCACTTGAGGCTCCCCTAGGGGGACCTGCCCCCCAGTTTGAAGACCCCTGCCTCAAGCTGTAAGGATGGCTTAGACCCACGAGTTTTATTATTTTTAAAGCACATTGAGCACTTTGTTGACATGCTCTGCTCCATACTAGAGAGAGCCACCATTTGGTAGACTGTCATAAATAAGTGCTGGGCTGGCAAACACTGGGACAATTTAAGCCCTGTACATGTCAGGTTCACTTCTAGTTTCAGAGCCCGCACATCATCAGAGTGCACTAAAACAGGGGCCCCACAGGCAAGATAATAAAACTCTTGTAAGTCGTGTCCGGTGAGAAACAGCAAGAAACACTGGGCCTATCTTAGGAGCAGCACTGCACCCCCCCCCCCACACACACACACACACTTCTTCTTCTATCTAGTCATCTCTGGATGCTGATTCACAGGTCCCCAAAAACTCTGGAACAATCCCTGGATCCCATATATTGAGCCTGGTTCTTCAACCAGAGGACTTCAACCTCCCCTTCAACAAGAATAAGTAATCCACTTTATGTTGGCCTGATTTTGCGTGCAAATGCAGGGCTTTAAGTGGGTGGGGTCCTGACAGCTTTCTGTTGGGCCCTGTATTCCAGTGCTAACTATTTAGGTAAAAACAATTTTCCCAACTCTCCCTGTAAAAACCTGCGAGGTAATCCACTACAGCTATGCAGTGTTTCCATTTCGTTTTATTCTTCATCTTGTATTCTCTAGAATATTTGCTTACTCTATATGTGATGTTTCAGACACTTTCTATGTGACATTGGACTCTTTTAAAGTGCATACTGTGAACAGAGTCTCCGCTCGGTGTTTGGGTGAATTCATGCTGTGGATCTGGTCATGACTGGGCAAGACAGAGAGCTCTAGAGCTCTAAATCTGAAGGAAGCAAGGTCTTCTCACAGTGCCGCCTGTTAGTGAGTCATACAGGTGTTCAGAATACATGCTCATCCAATCATTGGCCACTCTGCAGACTGGACAGAATGATGTTCACAAATGCCTCAGT
The DNA here is from genome assembly GCF_031143425.1 of Pleurodeles waltl. Taxonomy (NCBI): domain Eukaryota; kingdom Metazoa; phylum Chordata; class Amphibia; order Caudata; family Salamandridae; genus Pleurodeles; species Pleurodeles waltl. Next base: position 1,608,966,483 of record NC_090445.1, read on the forward strand.
TGTAACTACCATCTTATGTGAAAGTGTGCAAAAGACTTGTACATACGTGTAGAAATACTGGGAGCACTGAATGAAAAGAAAATGATGTGATTACAGGTCAGGAATGTGTGTGTGCATAAGTGAGTGATAGAGAGGGTGTTGTGAAAGGGACATGATGAAAGGAAGTATATACAGAAGGACCAAGTGAAAAGACAGTGACGAAGAGGAAAATGATAACATGAGATATCTATATAAAGGATTTCATAAAGAGGTCAGAAGAAAAAGGGCGTAAGTGTCTAGCAGTGTGAGAAATCGCAGAGTTCGTGATGTCAAGGGGACAATACAAGTTATTGAGACACTTAGAAGATGACTCCCCATTCCACAGACTTTGGTAATGTTTAGCTCAAGATCTTATTACTCAGAATTGAAACATTTTCTGTTCTAATTATTCACAATAAAGTCACTATTGTTACTCATTTATATGATGCAGCTAACAAGCAATGGCAAAGCAAATGGGTCGGACTTGTTTTGGGTGTGGGTGTTGTAATGTGCAGCGAACATTGATATCTGCTGGATGGCTCCTGTCATGGAATTCTGGTGTGGGGAAACCAAAGGAGAGTGAGCCGGGAGAGGAAGAGACCTGGAGACCTGTCAGGGGTTTTGTATGCTTGGACAACATCCACAAAAAATGAGACAGCTCATCTTCACTAGGGGTGGGCGGAACTTGTGGAATTTCACTCTGCGGTATTCCGCGTCGTTGCGTAAAAGCTCCATGAGATTCTGCTGAGTTCAGCCTATGGGCAGAAATATGCATGTTGCTGCTAGCGCTGTGGTTTAGGAACAGTAGCATGTTCTGTGCTGAAAAATCAGTGCGAACTGCACCACATGGTGCGCAAGAGTGCACGGCCATTCAAGTTGATTTTGCTGCTATTTGAGTAGAATAGCTACTCCAGAAGCAGCCTGCATACCGTAACCACCTGTGTTAGAAAATCTCACCAGAAGTACTCCTAGTGACTGGAAATCACGCTAAGGGATGCCAAATCTTGTCTGTTAGCTCCCATTTCTGGAGCCTCATGGGACAAAAAATTCTGCCATGTGGCAATTGGCAGAATTTGGCCAAAACTCCAAATTACAAGAGTAATGTGGAGTCGCCAAATTCAGCTAATTCCGCCAGTGAAATGAAATTTTCTGTCCAGGCCTAATCTTCACTAGTACATGGGGATTACTATAGTGTGTCCATTGTTGCATAATATGTCTGGTTGTTATAGCAGAAAACTCACAGTTAGGCATGGTGTATGAAGCTCAGGATTTTAGTTCACACATTTTAAGCCACACCTTTAATTACAGAGGCCATTCCTCTTTAAAATGATTCATAGTTTATTTTTATTTTCGATGCCTGTTCCAGAGACGCTGTACCTTTTTTGTCCAATGTATTACACCGTGTAGATGTGTGGGATCTTCGTGTGATGCTTTTGTGATGAAGGCGTAGCTTCTCCGTTGAGGGTTACCCTTCTCTCCTCCTCCCTTTGAAACATAAACCTTCCTGTGTACAGTATTCCTCGGGCCCTAAAGTCCTTTGAAAGTGCCAGAGAGGCTGCTGGGATTTCTGGTTCCATGTTACATAAGTACATAAGGACTGCTGCCTCATCGAAGAGAGCGTGCGCCGTGGACCAGTGAATACCATTAAAACACTACATTTGTCTTGGGATGAGGCCTGGGGCTATAACCTCATCTCTTTTTCTCTTCTTGAATGCATTCAAGGAGCCTCTTTCTTCTCAGTCATGAAAAATACTTAAAAAAGAAGTATTAATGTGTAATCATAATAATCATTTCTGTTGTAGTGCTAATTGTGTCTGGCATTAATGTGGATTTGGACAAGTGAACAGAGCTTAATTTGTAAAACATTTAAGTGCTAGGGTCCAAGTTTTTTTTTTTAGAATGCCACAGATTACTGCCCTTGCTAACTCCGCCCATTTCCCCCACTGGTGTCCGACCGATGACTGCGGGGGGTACTGGCCACTGCCTTCCGTGCTATATTTATTTGGCAGAAGTGTGGGGGGAGTTCGCAGTGCCTCCAGCACCCAGTGGCAGGTGGTGAGCTTTTATAGTGGTGAAGCATGATACCTTTCACACTCGTTAATTTTTTTAAGCACATTTTCACATATATTAGCTAAAAAACTTTAGGCTCTAGATTATTAAGAACTTTGGGCACTGAGAGAAAAATAATTAACTGATGTGAATGTGATACATCTGTATGCCCCTCTCAACATTTTTTTATTAAGGGTTAATAGTGTCTGACTGCAATAGGTACATTTTTATTTTTTTCTGAATAGCAGGAGCTTCTTAGAGGATCTAAGAGCTTCAGTTAGGGAGTTCTAGTCAGTGCTGGTGACTGAGGTAAGGGATTGTCCTCCTGCTTTTTTCGTACAATCTTTGAGGGGACAAGTATTATTTGCTGATTGAAGGGCTGGGATGATGTACAGGAATAAAATGTTACATATACCTAGGTGCATCATCAAGTAACGCTCTTTGAGTGAAGATCATAGGATCAGACTGGAAGTCAGTGTAGTTCCCTTACCGACAGGAACATTGGCATATTAAAGACCACTTGAGGCACAAATATTTGTAATGCCTGCAATGTACTTATGTTTGTTTACAGGTGCCCGCTGACAGTTTCAGTAGTATAATTTAGCCCCTAAAATATCCCTGGCAATAGTGGCATGGTGGTGTTGTTTTAGAAAGTGGTATGTTTTCTGCAACAGCATCAGATAATAATCAAAGGACTGTACCACAAAATTCTCCTGTCAATCCATTGACATGGTTTTATCAGACCACAGTCTTGACCTAGTCCTTCACTTCAATTATGATATTTTCTACAGTATAAGATTGATAGTCTCTTGTGCTAGTAATTGGTAATGACAGCATGGAATTCCATTTTGGAAGCATTTAAGCTTGAGTGGTTGGCAGGCATCCACTCATGGATTACGAAAAAATTCCCTAAAAATAACTTCCGATCAACTCCTCATTTGCCTGAAAATGTAAGGCCTAACTGTGTGCCATGGGCATAATTATGATAGCTGAGGCATATATCCAGTGCCAGTTAATGTAAAGGTAATGCATAACTATTGAAGAGCAGTGAGGATAAGCATAACATTTATGGACCATGGAGGTCCAGCATCATGGTTTCATCTTGATCCAGACCAACAGCTATAGGGTAGGACCTCCTGACTCCTGAATCTATGTTTTTCAAAATGGTGGAGTGTACATCAATTAGAGTTGTCTCTGTTGGGCCTAACCCTAATTGAAATTCACCAAGAAGAGTATTTGCCTCCATATGATTTTGAAATTGTAAAGTGGTAGCTTTTTCCACTAGCTTAACAATTTAAGAGACGGTGAACATCTAGCGATAGTATTTAGGATCATTGTCATTCAGGTTGGGTTTCTTAAGGATTCAAAAAACAAAGTGATGGATGGAATGCTTGAATTAATCTCAACCAGGGGTGATTACTCGGGCCGCATTTCAAGCCATCATTTTTGTCCCATCAGGCCACCTTAGTTTGGACCCAGCCATATGCAAATCAGTCTTGACCATTCCCATTGGAGCAGGGCCAAGCCTGATTTGAATATGGCTGGGTCTAATTTAAGGTGCCATGGTGAGCAAAAGAATGATGAGTTGGAATGCTACCCGAGTGACTGCAAGTGGTTAGACTTATTGAAAGCTTCCTCCCATCACTTTTTGTGTATTTGATGTACTGCCATATGTGGCCAAGGATATGCCCAGAAGTAGATCCCTTTCTCACTGTGCCACTGAAACCAAGCTACACCTGACTGAAAAGCCCTAATGAGGGCAAAACCGATCTTGGGTTGCTTATGTTCCGGTTCAAAGAGGACCAAGCTTAGCCTTCAGCTGGACTGTTCCCACTGGAGCAAGACCAAGAGTGATTTGCATATAGCTGGGTCCTATCTGAGGGTTCATGGTGGGAAAAGAACAATGGGTTGGAATGCTACCCTGAGCAATTTCCAGGATTAGATTTATTGACCTAACCCATCACCTTTTGTGTGTTTTTTCTTAACGAGTGGCATAACCCAAGTTTGCTTTAGTGTGTGGAATTTGCTCCTATTATTAGAGACATGTAATAATTAATCTAACATACGGAGCCAACGCTTGATATGCCTGAATAATTTTGGCCAGAAATTGGTCTCCGCAACAAAAAGAAGGCTTAATTGCTTTGATAAGGGATATTGTCTTCTTAACGGCGATCTCCCTGAAGACAAAGGGCCTGATTACGACTGTGGTGGAGGGGATTACTCCATCCCAAACGCGACGGATATCCTGTCCACCATTTTGCAGGTTCAATCGGATATAATGGAACGTGTAATATGTGACGGGATATCTGTCACGTTTGAGACAGAGTAATCCCCCCCGCCAAACTCGTAATGAGGCCCCAAGTCGGGATTGACACAGTTCAACTTCACACCACTGGATATCAACAGCCTTTTGTCATCCCAAAATGGAAAATGATTCAGAAGGAAGTCAGTTTCGTCTTTAAAGAGAATCTGTGCATGAGTACACCAGTTTTCAGGTAGGTGGTGGTGAGCGAAATAACAAATATCTTTAGAGTTTTACATAATGCTCACACAGTGCGCTAAACGTATTATATCTTTTTAAGATACTGATTGATATGTTCTTCGGCAAAAGGATGATAGGGATGTGCTCCCTCTTTGTATTTCTTAAAGCCTCTGTCAACAGATAAACTCAACAACCATATGTCCTCAGTAACCTAGTGAACCTGAAACTTGTCAACGTGATACCCATATTGCATCCATTGGTAAAATGGGCCAATGTGACAAATTGATGCAAACTATGTGCCAGGTAGTTGCACCATTGGCATACCTGTGTTGAACCACATAATGATATACATTTTATGGTGTAATACTACTTAATTTACTGTTAGAAGTCTTTTGTCATCAACAAGTATGAAAATGATTGACGTATAAAACATGAAGCTTAGGCAGTATTATTAAACGACGACTCAAATTATTATGGAGCCCAGAGGAAGATTAACCCAATCAAAAATATGAAAACAATACTGATACGTTTTTCAAACTCATTTATCAGTACTGGTGCAGGTAGAAAACTTTGGGGAGCTGATCTCGTACTGCGGTGGCCTAGTCATCTGGCATTTTAGTTTATCTAAATTCTTTTGGAGACGTACAGGACAAGTAATGATCACGTGTCCAGAATTTCCACTGTATTCCCAAAGTCCTGCTTTTCACCGTTCTTCTTTTTCAATATCTTTCAAATGGACCCTGGCTAGATCTATTTGTATAGGTTGCTCTTGAGGGGAAAAAAAATCACTGTTATTTTCTGAGTTTCAAAGGAGGTAGGTCCCAGATGAGCCTGAAAACTCAACTTGAGTCCAACTCAACAGAATGTCTAGAAACATAAGTATTGCTATGACATGCACTTGCAGTAACTTTAAGCATCTATACTCACACTTGGCATTGGAAAAGACACAGATGATAAGATTGGTGACATTGCCTGTCATTTCACCATTGACGTCATCGATGGCAACACTGATGCTCACTGCTGTATTAAGCATTTCTTTGGTGACAGTGACAATATAGGCTAGCTCCCATGCCTTATTTCGATAATTTGCTGCAGGCAAACAGTAGACTGCGTAGGGCAGGGGGAGGGGCGCAGGGTATAACCCAAGAACATCCCATGTGCCCGAAGACAGCAGGGTATTCATGAAGGCCGGTCCTCAGTGCAAGGGGCTGGGACCATGGCTGGGTTGGTGGCTGTGTCCTGTTCCCTCAACTCTCTGGCCTTAGATCAAACATACCTTGCACCCAGAACCCACATAACAGAGCTGGAGACTATGGCCAGCCAACGTAGATATGTTCAGCTCGCATGGAGCATGTACTTTGAGTCCAGAGATCATTGAGCTAGACTGAAATTCATGCCCAGTTGTCTCTGGGGCAGAGGGACTGAGCCAAGAATCAAAGACATGTTTTTCAAATTGTGTGTTGTAGGCACAACTGCAAGCCAATCCCAGCTTGTACTTTGCTTAGAGGCCAATGTATGCAAAAGCCAAAGCAAAGAAATTCTTTGAAAAAACATTGTTAGAGAAAACCTAAGTTTGTTTTACTCGTAACACAAAATAATGTGAAATAAAAGAACCTTAAAAAATCTTCTAATAAACTCCATTAGACAAAAAGCTTTGTTATTATGAGCCAGAACCTAAGAACCACTGTAACTTACATTTTATTGTGCAGCACATAACCAGAACTTCCCAGATACACTGCACGTGACCCCACCTATAATTTCACAGAAGACCCTACACAAGCAGCACCCGTGATGGTGTAATTGGTGTAACTGAAGACATCACATCAGCCCTTATCATTGAGCATGTCCAGTGAGGTAGCGTAAAATGACAGCGCATCCTGCAGAGTGTGTAGGGGGGCTCCTGAGTCTCCCATATCTCACAGGTATTTGTTGACCTTGTGTGGAATGGGGCCCCTGTGAAGTGTTTTAAGCCTCGAAGGGTTAGTGCCCTCCCCCGCCCCCCAGTGCGCCGCAGGGCCTGCAGGAGCCTGTGTTAAGCCCCTGACCATGTCACTTGAAATAGAAGACACTGCTTCTTTTCAAAGCTCTTTGCTGACAGTGGCAGTACAGTCCTCTTTTCATGCCTACTGGCCGGAGCCTGCTGGCTCTGGGTGCAGACTCTAGGAGCTTGGAATAATGTAGACCTTGGCTTTTCTTGTCTGTATATATGTGTTTTAAGGACATATATAACTAGCATTCTTACAACTTGACTTTAGACAGGGATGTCAATGAGCATTTAAATCGTGACTTCATATCACAAGTGATGTCATCAATGATGTAATTTGTTATGTCCCCTTTAACATCATAAGTGAGGTCATAAGCCTCGAGGAGTTATGTAAATGTGGTTCACCATAAATGCTGATTTTCACATTCAACTTGAGTTTTTAGGGTATAAAGATATATATATATATACATATATATATATATATATATATATATATATATATATATATGTGTATATATATATATATATATATATATATACCAACCAATGTGACAGCTTTTCATGGTGCATAAAAGCACAAAAGCACAATGCGTTCGCATGTTTGAATGCATAGCTATAAAGCATGTATCATTCCTTAAACAACCCCCAGTTGGTGATACATTACAGAGAAACAAGATGAAACTGAGACACATCAAAAATAATTCACTGTAGACTGAAAAAAAATTAAGGTGTGGGAAACTGTAGTTATTTTTATGATTTATTGCGTTGTCTGTAATTTGTATGTGTGAATTGTAGCACTCTTGAGAGGTGCCAGCAGACAATCCTGGAATATGAGATTCTTCTTTCTTTCTCCTCTATCGTATGCAAATCATCTGTCTGTGTACAGGCCTCTGTAGATCCACAGGCGGGGGTGCTGTGCACCCCGGGGGCTTGAGACTTCCTGAATGGGGATGTGGAGGGGGCTTGAAAGACAGAAAATTCATATCTCATGTTCATGAGTTGTTGGCCTCTTGGGTGAAGCTGCCAGTGCCAAACAAATTGTAATTGTAATTATATAGCGCTTACTACCCCTCACAAGGAGTTGGAGCACTTTTCGGCGGGTAGTGCGCTACTCCAGAACCCAAGCAGAATTAGTGATGGGTTAGTGTAGGGAAATATGAGTACAGTATTAGTATTGTTCTGAGTTAATTTGAGCAGAGGGATATGTGAGTTTGTTAGTTGGGTCGATTAGAGTTATGTAGGGATAGAGGTGGGAAGAATCCAGACATGTTAATTGGGAGTTTATAGTAATAGGGTGAGGTTTGGGATGAGTAAAGGAGAGATGGAGGAGGGAATAGACTGTGGAAAGAGGTGATGGAGATCAGAGTAGCAGAAGGGGTTTGGATGAGTCAAAGGTGAGATAAATGAGCGAGAATTCAGTAGGGTTGTTTGGGAGATCATGGTAGTAAACTGAGGTTTGGGGTGAGCTAGATGTGGAAGAGGAGGGAAGAGCTTAGGCAGGGTTATTTTGGAGATGAACGTAGTAGAATGGGTTTGGGATGAGTCAGAGTGGGGATGGAGGATAGATTGATAGAGACATAGGGTGACGGGGAGACAGAGTAATGCTTAAAATTGTGTCCAGAGTTACCTAATCACGATGGTCCCCTCTTTTTCAGGGGTTCACCATACCCAACACAGCTCACTAAAGAGCAGTTCGAAGCCAAAGACCAATCAATTCTATATCAGTTGAGTGTACTAGTAACCAATGTACTCTTTAACTCTCGTATATGGTAATAACCAATGTATGACCTAACTGATATTATTTAATTTCCATGTTTGTCTTTCTGTTGTTCCATTTTACCCAGTGCAGCTTTTTAATTGCACAAAAGACAGAGCCTGTCTTTTGTTTGTAGTGTGTCGTTGAAGGTCCTCACTGCTGTTCGTACAGAACCCATGGCTGTTGCAAACCTTGCCACTTTGCATAAGCTACTATCATCAGTTGCACTGTCTCATTAAGGATGAGACATCTCGTGCATGCCTTCATCTCTTCATCAGTCTGTTGTACATTGCTTCATGCTTCAGCTCCCCTTAAGATTGGAGCATCCCTCAGAACTTCATGCAGGGCATACAAACTCTTCTTACATAAATCACTCTAAGAACTCACGCTCCACCAACCATGCACCACAGGGTATTCTCTTACTTCACCGCTGGTAATGCCTAATGGGCTTTTTGGGGGTATAAGGCACCATAGATATGCTGCGATACAATGTATACATATATATAGTCCCTCAGAAATTCACCTGCAGAAGACCCTTGACCACAGGCAGAAATTATAGGATGTGATAGCACCTGAGGAAAAGCAGAAAGCCAGACTAGATACAAAAAGGTGAGCAAAGTTGTCTCTGGACATTGCATGAGTTGGGGCTGTGCTGCCAAAAGGGGGGGCGTGGTTAAGATGGAGGAGAGAGTGCTTGGTCAGCTTCCACAGATGGAGAATAACTAGGCAGCATCACAAATAGTGCTATAGAGAAGCTCCAATTCATATATTACCCATCTAATACAAAATGTGCTGTTTGTGTCCAGAGGTAACTTAAGGCAACATTATGTCTCACAATGATATATTGATACAGGGGTCGCTTAAGGATGATGTGCTAGCATTATGTAGCTCACAGAGTAAGATGATTGTTCAAAGCACTTTAAACTTGAATGAGTTTTACATCTGTCTTTACTGCTGTTTTGGGTAAACAGGACCAGAGCCAACCCAGATAGACTTGAAATGGGGACTGTGTAAATGAAGCTCTTTTTCTAGACCCATGTTTACATTTACATTGAATTGGGATTCTAGGCACTGTAGTATATCATGTTGAAGGTCTTGCACAAAGGGTCGCCCAATGCCATGCATTAGCAATGTTATATACGAAAGGATGATGCTATTTTTAGTGTAATATTTTCTATAATTCATGGGTATTACATTTTGTGGACTTCGAATTTGAACTAATATAAAACTTTTTTTTTAAATGTTCACTTGTAATATATACAAAAATGATACTTAGGACACCATGTCTCAACCCGGGGCATTCATTTAACAAACCAGTGTATTATGGGAGTTGAAGTCTTAATTTGAATGATCTTGCCTCTAGAACTCCTAAATGGCATGATACAATTATGGCGAGGTCAAGGAGCCATGTGCATGTTCAGGCGACTTCCTGTTAAAAAGAACACTATATTTATATCTGCCCCATGTACACGAAATGCTAACATACCTGTGGCGCATTTTATGCAGTTTTATATATCAGAAATGAGGCCACAGGGCATAAGAGCCTTTTATATGAACACCTGATTACATTATACAGCATCAGATTTATATGCATGTTGTGTGACAGGAAGCACATATAGCCAGTATATGACTCCAAATATGTCAACTGAACATCTACACTGAGGCCTCTGAGGTTTGATGAGTTGCTTATCAAACAGATGTATGGCATTGGTGTGCGCATGAGGGCACCTGAACCTGGTGCCATGTGTGCATACCAAAGTCCTTAGGACTTATTGGCATCAAATGATTACAGTGTCAGAGCTCTAAAGTTTATCAGAGCCTTGATTGACCAGCTCCTCAAACTATTTTTTCTAGGGCTTGTAGTCCTGGTTATATAATTGGATTAGAAACGCTACTTAACCCAGAATGTAAAATGTAAAAATCCTGGATTGGATTAAATGCTCATGATCTGGAATGTGTAGTGTGGAAGTCCACACTCAGCGTTGTCCATGGCTCATGGCTTTCCTCTTCAGTGGCCAAGGATGCTGTTGGTTTAGTGTTGCATGAGGTTTGGCAACGTTGACATTGCTTAACTCTTCAAATCAGTGTTGAGGCAGCATTACTAAACCATTTCTCCTAGGCAAGCCTTTGTCTTGACTATATCTTGGTGGCCATGATGCAACATTTGGAAAGTTATTTCCACGGGCCAAGAGGAAATCACAATGTGGCCCCTCTTTAAGACTACATTAACACTGTTAAACAGTGTTTATTCCTTACTCTACCAAGGGTTCGCATTGTGATTTGTGTCTTGCTATCTTGCTATCCTGGGGTCGATGTCCTGCCAAGGAATTCTTCCACTTTTTGAGTTGCATGGCCTGAATTGTATTTGAGAGTTCGGGTGTTCAGGTGTTCATTATTAGCTGTGGCTTCTCAGGTGTCTTCTGTGGCACTGGAAATCAACAGGCTGTGGACAGGGGTGTTGAGGTAGGTAGTCAGTCTCTTCTGTAGGTTTCAGTCATTCAATTGAAACTGCAGAGCCCATTTTTGCAGAGTTGGGGTGAGATGCGGACTCCAGAAAAACGAGTAAGAGCGACTTGTTGGTCAGTTATCGCTCTGAACTTGCTCTTATAGATAAAGGTAGAAAAGTTGGCAATTACTTAGGAAAATTATGATTTAGTGTCCTTCAGGGCTGGATTGGAGAATGCTATTGTGGTCATTCATCGGTCTTCTAAACTTATAGCAACACTCCATCAGCCATCATGGACTGGGGCACCACCAGTTCAGGTACTTTTTCGGGTGAAATCATTCAACTTGTTTTGCAACAGAGCATTCTTTGTGGGTTGTTAGGCTTTTTTTTGACATTCTGACTATTACCATTTACTTTTGGTTTGGATTAATTCTCTCAGAGGCTCCATTAGTGTGGTCAGGTTCAAAACTAGCATCTTACAGTAAGTGGCTGCGCCAAGGAAACTGCACGGCAATCACATTCTCAGGTGGGCATGATGTATTTCTGTCCTGCACCTTTTGCGTTTCAGCACTCACACCCTTGCTTGAGATTAGGTAGTCAAAACGTTCTAGTCTGTCCTTCAGGAATTTTCACTTGTTTTTGTAGCCTATCAGCCCATATCTCAGAGGATCTTTGTAGATGTGCTGTGTGTCTATTATGTTGTTCAGTTAAAGAGGTAGCATATATCAGAATGTTTTCAATAGTCCACGTTTCCTCATATGGCAATCTGGACCAGAACTGCCACCGAAGAGATTCAGAAATGGAGTTTTGGAATGTCTCTGTGGCGCGTGTGGAGAAAAAGGTGATGTATGGACTCTCTTCGGTGAGTAGCTGTTGGTGGTATTCTGCATTGATGTGCAGTTCAGGGAACTAACTTGTACCATTGAGGTCAGCTAGTAGTTGTTGATAGGGAGTTGCGTGTCACTGCAAATCCTTCCTCTGCCTGGCTGCTTGGGCTTGGTGGTGAGGAACATCAGAACATCCATGGGGTGGGTTTCTCCACACCGTCTATCACATCGTCGTCTTTTACCTTTTTTTAGTTTGGTTTGTACTTGAATGCAAATGTGGACTGGAATGTACAACTGTCTATGTCCACTCGATGCACCATTGTGTTGGTGTGTAAATGAAATGGATAGGTCTTGAAGGATCCTGTCATTAAAAGAATCAAGGGCTCATGAAGTATGTCATGTATGGCCCACACGGATGCTTAAGGCAGCTAATGGGGAGTAAAGCCTTCACTGTGCTGCAGCTTATGAGTGCCAGTGTTAGTGTCTGTCACAACGAAATTTGCCTTAGCTTCCTTGTTCTGTTTTACACTGGCTTCAAATACCCTGAAAGAGTCTGGAGTTTGAGGCCAACATTTGCAAGTATGAGACATTTGGTCTTCATAAGTTTGGAGCTTATCGTTTTCTAAGGGAAATGTTATCACATCATGACGTTAACTGTTGGCCTGTGTCTGTCTGGCAACATAATTAAACATAGATTGTGAACTTCAGCTGAGACCTTTTTGAACTGGTGGCTCAATTAACAAATGAGATCCGAAATATTTCATCATCTAACTCCTCCTCTTCTTATGAGGACTTGGACCATGGTGTATGGACCCATTCTTCACCTTCAGATGCCAAGACTGGTACTTGCCAACCTGTGGGAAAACACCTTGAACCACACTATCTTAGAGAGTGCTTCAAAATGCCCCAGTGAAGCAGTTTTCTCTTCCACAAGCACAATATGTTTTCGTTTCTGTAGAGCATGTCTCAGGATAGTTACAGTTGTTTCCACATTGGCCACTCTAGCTACAAAGTATTGGCATCTGGTGACTTCTTCTGGACTCATAATGAGATGGGTCGTGTCTCCTATTTTAGTCAATGCCGTCTACATAGATAGTTAGGACTGCATAATTTGTACCGGTACCATTTCTCACTTGGGGGCGTGTCCACGCGATAGTTAATGTGAGTGGCCTATGATGATGATGGCTCGCTCATGGTTCACATAGAATAAGTTTGCATAGGTAGGGAGACTAGCTGCCCTGGAGGATCTGAGCACTCTTCTCTTTAACTGGTCATCATCAGTGCACATCCGACCCAGTTTGTTGTGCGTACCCCAATCTGAACATTCAGTCTAGTAATCCATGTTTTCTATCATGCGTTTTGATACTGGAGCTGCCAGCTCGCTGAATGGTAGGGGGTGGGCTGGCGGTGTACAACGATAGCCCACTTCTGGAGTGGCCTCCCGAGCTGGTGCCTTTTCCACCTTTGGACTTCAGAAATGCCACTCTGTTTTATCAATGACGTGACCTCCTTGTCACCAATGTTCTGTATGCAGCACTATTAACGCGTCGACGCAGCTCAGCTCGCCGCAGTAAATACAACTCATTCACTCCGGTGTTGAGAACAGAATGCTTACTGTGGATGTCTAGTTGCGAGTGAGTGGCTACAGAGTTGGCACGTAGTGTCTTACATTAGAACTGAGCGCCAGAGAGGCAAAGCCAGCCTAACAAGCTTCCTTTTCAAGGTTTTAAAGGCTGAGACTACTGGACAGAACATTTGCTGTCTGTTGTGAGACATATTGTGGGCTTACCAAGAACATAGAGGGGCATGGAGCCCACCCACTGCTTACCATTTGTTGGATTCCCTGTCACTTGTAGTTCTTTGCTTCTTGTTCAATAGCTTGTTTTGTATATCTGTGTCTATCACCCCCCCCCCCTTCCCCCCCCCCCCGAGCAATGACACTTTAGCTGTGTCCTTCCACTGCTCACTTTTAGGAACCTACATTTTTCTTTTGTCTTAAGCACTCCAAAAGATTGCATGTGTTTTCCAAGTGTCAGTCTAGCGTGCTTCTCTTCCTCCCTCTGTGCTCTGTGTTGTACTTTCTTGCCCGTGTGCTTCTCCCCCATCTGCTTCACGTTGCTTTGTTGGATGTATCTCCTCCTTCCCTACCCCCTCAATGTTGCTTCACACCACCCGCACTTTCCTACTCTCTTGCACATTGTTTCTCCTCTTCGTCCTCGCTCTCTGTCTTGCTTCCTCTCCCCTCACTGCTTTGTTGCTTTACCCCAACTCCGGCTCTCCATGTTACTCTCCCCCCCTCAGTTATGCTTGCCCTGACCCCCCACCAGCACTTCAAATAATACTGCACATGCATGGTGTGTGTGCTTACAAAATGACACAAATGCTGCGTTCTAGCCTTTTTGTTTTGGCTTATTTTCTTAAGCTATGCTGCACAGCATTGTGGGTAGTATACAGCATGACTAAAAACCATTGACAAATGCAGTAGGTTCTGTCAAGTGAGACCTCTTGACTCTGCAAATAGTTGTTAACCCCGTTTTCAGCCCAGATTTATGGGCTTCTAATCGCCATCATGTTTACATCCGAAAACTCCTGCCGACATCATTGAGCAAAGAAACAATCTAGAATGCCTAATGTTGGTGATTGTTAGAGAATCACACAGCCGCCATGTTTCCGCGGTCCATGGGTGATGTGCTCTTCCAGTCCTGGTTTTATTCTTTGAATTTTTTGACTTGTAGTCCTGCTAGTAATGGAATAAACAAGACTATTAGTAGCAGAATTCCAAGAAAAAAACCTGAACTGGAGCAGCACATCATGCATAGAACTTGGAAACTTGGCAGGACTGGAATCAGTGCTGGGCCAAAGGAACTGTTTTATTTTCTCGACACTGTATGGCCCCTTTAAAATCTAATGATATATTTCCTGTCCTTTCCCTTTACTTCAGTACAGGCCACCTTAAGACAGTGTGGGCGTCATAAACCATAAATAAAATAAACCAGTAATAAAGAAATATGTGACTAGCAAGAGAACCTGACAGGAAAGTGAGCTACCGGCTGTTGAAAGTGCGAAGATTTGATTGAGTGAGCCTGACAGCAGGTGAAGATGGGGGCGAGCAAGACAAAATAATAAAAAGCAAATGACAAAACAGAGCCATGCTGCAGTAATGCAAAACTGTGGTGAGAATGATCAACATCCCTCAAGAACTGATTAGCAACAACAAGGCAGATGATGGAAAAACGAAATAAAATACTATTGGAAGTTTAGCATTGACTAAATTATTTACACCAATATGGAATAAGCGTATTATTAAAATAATTTATACTTGGAGAGAAGTTAACACATGGAACACGTTTTACCCAATGAGAAAAGCATTATTTTGAAGATGAGCGGCCTTTCAGTGCAGGAAAGGTGCTTTAGGCTAACACAAGGAACGTGGGTCCCTGTGACCCCTGCTGGGTAGCAAAAGAAAGTCATCATTGGGGTGCAGTGAGCCCCTCGTACCACTGGGCCAGGTGCCCTGCTGCACCAGAGATGCTATACGCCATATGTGTGGTGAGGGACGGATGCAAGGACTGGCTCAATGGCTTCCATTTTGAAACCAGCCACGTTCTTCTTCTCTCGTGGAGTGGATGCGACCGCAATGGCGAAGAAAAGCGCAAACCTGCAAAAAGCTTATTTAAAACCCTGTCGTGCTGTTCAGCACCGGTGCTAATTGTGTGCTAACGGGGCAACTTGCTGCTGCCGCCGCGAGCACGTGCTGACGGGGAGCGAGAGGCTGCGGGCGCGCGCTGCGGTGGGGCCCCGGAGGATTACCCACAGTAAGATCCTCTGCAATCCTCGGGAGGTAGCGCTCTGACAATAACAAAGACGCTTCCTCCTGACCATATCAACACAGCGCCTGTCACGGGATCTAACTGAATTTAAAGCCATCATTGGATAAATGCTTCATCGAAAAGCCATTAGGCCTGCCGAATGCGGGCGCCTGGAAAAAACAGGAAGATGCTTGCCACATACTTTCAGCTGAGGTTCACAAAACAACAGCCCCTTCTCCCTCCTTGCTTCCACATTTCTGAAGCTTTCAATTTCATCTTCAAAAGTCTGCGCTCTTTTTTTGATGCCATTTAAAATGTTTCTCAGACTGAGAGCAGCCAAACTTCCGAGCCATAGTAAAATATCTTTATGCTGGAATGGCGTGGACATATCCAAGGCGAATGTGGAAGGGTCACAACATCAGGGCCAGGGTATCGAGGGAGAAATTATGGAAGGAAAACTTAGTATACATTTTCTATACCTAATTGCACATATATGCACCTTGGTGATATATATATCTTCATGGTATGTACATGTGGAATTTCAACTAGTAAATCCGTACATTGCTCTGTACACTTAACCTGTTCACTGTTTTGCCTGTCAATATTCTGGTCACGGTATTGTGACCCTTCAATAATCTGTTTTAGAGATTCCCAACCACAATCATTTATGCAGGACTCACATTGTTGTTCTGGTGCAAAGCAAGAGATGGAGAGTATTTTTTTGGGATACTTAGTAGTGAATACTGTATTTTAAATGTGCCAGAAGTATTGTTCTGAGCCTAAAACTACTTAATATAATTTATAGGCAGGGCCACTGGAATTATGCAGCGTAGTGCAGCACACTTTGTGATAGCATTATTTCATTATGAATGAAAAAAGGTGAATTTATGGAATTGGTCAAAGCAAGCAGACCTTCCGGTTGCCCTTCTGACCCTTGCCCACCACACATCTTCAAGAACATTCTTTTATCTACCTTTGCTGCCACACCTGTAAGAAGAATCATCAACAACTCTTTAACTACAGGAACTTTTACTGTAGACCTGAAAAAAGCATACATACGACCAATATTCAAGAAAACAACCCTAGACCCGCAAGACCCCAACAACCACAGACCAATCACAAATGGACCTTTCCTGGGCAAACTGATAGAAAGAGCAGCATTCACCCAGATGTCCCAATTCATTGAGGACAATTCTATACTTTCAGACTACCAAAGTGTATTCTGCCCAGGAAGAGGCACTGAATCGGCACTCATAGCAATCTGGGATGATCTTAAAAACACAGTCGACCGCAATGGAGTTGCTGCACTACATCTCTTGGACTTCTTGGCTGCCTTTGATACGGTTGACCATGACACCCTAATTCAAAGACTCCACGAAGCCGGCATAGAAGGGACTGCTCTCGAATGGATTACATCCTACCTTCAAAAAATAACTAATATCATCTATTCTCCCCCCCCTTCTCGTCTAAACGCTACCTCACAAAAGCAGGGGTCCCCCAAGGATCAATCATCTCACCTTTGCTTTTTAACATCTACATGATATCATTACCAGAAATGATCAATGATTTTCATCTCACATGCTACAACTATGCAGATGACACACAAATACTACTTAAATTAGCCCCAAAAACATAGAAAACTAAATAATCTTCAGTTGCCTCAGAGCCGTTGATCAGCAGATGACTTGGAGCCATCTCAAACTAAATGCCTCCAAAACAGAAATACTCATATGTGGTGACTGGAATAATTATGACCCACTGTGCGCCTGGCCTGATGATCTCGGACCACCTCCTCAATTATCCAAGGAAGTTAAATACCTCGGAATCACCATGGACTCCAAGTTAACAATGAATACCCAAGTGGACAAATTAGCATGAACAAGCTTCATCACCTTGCAGACTCTGCGATGCATCTTCCCCCACCTCGGATTTCCACACAAGGTGCAAGCTACTATCTTGCTTGTAGTATCCAAACTGGATTATGCCAATGGCCTCTACCATGGATCATCTCCATCTATTATGAAAAAACTACAACGTATTCAGAACTCTGCTGCCAGGCTACTATTACATGTAAAGCCACAAGCCCACTTCTCCCCTGCCTTGAGAGCACTACACTGGTTACCCGTTGCCAGAAGATGCACCTTCAAGCTGCTTTGTATCACCCACAAAGCTATACATGGAACAGGATCGCTTTTTATCAGAAACAAAATAACCAAATACATTCAACAAAGAAACCTCCATTCAAGATTGGCACCCCGCCTTAGAACACCACCATACAAGAAAAAGACTATAGGTGGTACATCCTTCTCCGTCCAAGCAGCCAAACTATGGAATTCATTACCCCCAACTATAAGATCTACAGATAACTATCTTGTCTTCAGAAGACTACTCAAGACTTGGCTCTTTCCTTCATAACCACCCTATTCAAACAGCTATGGACTCCATATGCCTGTGTTGATAAATATTTTTTATCTGATTATGTGTATATTCCAGATATGTATAGTTCTTTAGAAAATATGTATCGCTACTATGTCATAACAATAAACTACACACATACTCTTTAAAACTGTTTAACTAATGTATATTTACTCACGGTTTAAATATTTATATGTATGTACATATATGTGTGTATATGTGTGTGTGTATTCATGTGTGTGTGGGTGTATATATATATGTATATGTTACTCTATGCTTAACATGTTCATAGGTCATTGCATAGCTCCTAGATAAGTTGTTAAATTAGATACGTATTAATCCCTGCTCTCATTTTATATCACACTGATCAAATGTTTTATTATCATAGGTATTTGGCTATTCAAAAATTTAGTAAAGGTAAATAAATGTTAGAAAAGTACACTTATTAATTAACTTCAAATATTGCAAATCTTGAAAGTCTGTGTTTATACAATGTTATTTTTCTTCTCATATCATACCCATTATTATATTCCTTGGACATATATTCCTTTACTATGTACTTACATATCTATTTATTTATTACTCTAGTCCTACTGTACTAGAGAAAAAATTAACTAAAAATAAAATCTATAAATAAACTTCAAATTATAAATCAATCAAAAAATATTAATAATAATAATAAAGAATAAATAAATTCAATAAAATAAAGATCATACATGTGTGTATATATATATCTATACATCTATATATATGTATAAAAAAATGATAAATAAAATATATTATATTTTTACTCTCTTGTAAGCTTTACTTTGTCTACACATCACAATATGTCATGTATCTATCAATCCATCCCCCATTCCCACTATGACTAATCCCAAATCCATTCTACTACTTTCTTCTCCTAAATAACCCTGCCTAAGCTCTTCCCTCCTCTTCCACATCTAGCTCACCCAAACCTTAGTTTACTACCATGATCTCCAAAACAACCCACTAAATTCTCCCCCAATTATCTCACCTTTAATTCATCCAAAACCCCTCCTGCTACTATTATCTCCCTAACCCTTTCCACAGACTCTTCCCTCCTCCGTCCCCCTTTACTCACTCCAAGCCTAAATCCTATTACCATAAACTCCCAATTAACACTTCTGGATACTTCCCTGCTCCACCCCTCCATAACTCCAGTCAATCCAACTAACAAACTCACATACCTGCTGCTCAAATTAACTCATAATAATACTAAGACTGTACTCATATTTCCCTATACTAACCCACCACTAATTCCTTTTTGAGTTCTGGAATAGCGTGCTACTTGTCGAAAAGCGCTTCCAGGCCTCATCAGGGGTAGTAAGCGCTATGTAGATACTATTACAATTACAATCATTTTGTAATTTTTACATTTGTTCACACTGTCTGGGCGTTGGTTGCACCTCATTAATACCAGTTAAACACCCAGATGTAGCAATAAGCAATAGAAAAATGAACAGTTAACCTTTGCAGAGGGCCTTCCACTGCGCCACAATATGGGCAAGTGTTTTTGGTAACTTTTTAACCGTTTGAGCAAGAAACAATTTTTTGGGGTAAAATCTGAAGATTATGCAGCAGATTGTGGATTATGTGGCAAATGATGCAGATCTATAATTATGTGGAAAACCCGCTGCAGCAACTGTTCCATTTTAATAAGCATAGGAACAGTAGTTCTAGTAAAATGCGGAATTTCATGTTACAGTTTATGGGCCAATTGTTGTCAAATGCATATTCTAAACACATTGAGCCCAAAGGCCTAGTGCAATGTGGAATGTCATATGTGTTATAGTTTACTGTGACAACCTTTGCAAGTAGCATATTCAAAACACATTGGGTCAGTTGCATCAACATAATAATACTTAAACACATATTTTACAATACTCTTAAGCATCATCCACCTCAAAAGGAAACTTTGGAAGATTGGTAGGAAACCATGCAGTTTAAACATGCTTCTTCAGTGACTGCTCTTTTCATGCAGCATGTTAATCATCCTTTTAAAGTGTTTTCAGTTAGGCTCTTAGTCCAGGAGACTCTTTCTTGCTATAAGGTGGATGCCACATGTCCAAGTTCTGCAACACACACGATTTTAAATCAGTATACTGTGGTACTTTTTGTTCCAAATCCCATTAAATATTCTTTATTTTGAAATGCTTGGGTAGTAATCAAGCCTGAAATGCAACCCCTGTTTTGAAAGGTTTTCTGTAAAACATGCTCGAAAGATAAAAACTGGGTCTACAAGAGTGATTATCCAGAGTAGTATTGCAGATGGATGCCACTCAGAGGTTGCCAAAGGGAGCATCTGCATCTCTGGCTTGCCATTTGGTACCCCTGTCACTGCTCTTGTTACTCTTCATCTCGGGGATCATCGAGGCAGTGGCAGGATCAGAGAGTAAACACAGCCCTAAAGGTGCTATTTATTTTGCTTGGTTTATAATCCTTTATCACCACATCGCCATTGAAGGGAAAATAAGTGGCTACTGAAGAGCTATGTAGGGGACAATAGGTAAACCTCATCAAAGGCAAGTTGTGTCACTTTGAGTACTACTGGCATGTTAGTGAATGAATGCCCATGTATGCACAGACGCAACACCCAACATGACAAAATACACATTAACCTTATTTGGAGCAAAATATTAAATAATAATGACCTTTGTGAAAATATTTGACAAGAAATCATTAGGGTTAACTGTGTTACAACTTAAGCCTCTGGAATACTCATGGAGAGTATACATCAGACAATTCTGCATGTGAGACAAAGGAAGTATGAAATAAGACCTGTAGTGGAATGTTCAGGCGTAGTGTCACTTCCAGAGATAGTAAGAATGATTAGAACAGTGGAATGTTGAGAGCCCCATTGCAAAGAATGGCGGTAGAAGCCCGGAGTGCCATCATTCCAATGTTTTTGTTCACACCTGTTGATGTGAACAAAAGCCTGATGGAGCCTGAGAGGATTTTAACCCCCCCCCCCCCCACCCCCAGGCTCTGTGAGGCCTTTGTTTTATTCATTAGAACATTCTGCCCTCTGGTGGGGAATGTCTAATCGCCTTGTAGCCCTCCACAGCTAGGCTATACCGGCATTAAAGTCCTGTTCCCTTGTTAAAGGCCATTGCCTTCAGCCCAGGCCTTTAATGCTGGAGCGGGCCTTTAACACTCCTGAATCCATTATGGCACTAAAGATTCAGCATCTCCACCTGAAGACCACATTTGGCAGGATTTCCACATACTGCTTCTGGACATTTCCTTTAATACAGTCGATCACTCCGCCTTACTACGAAGACTAAAAAATCTGGACATACAAGAAGTAATCCTAAACTGGATCTTCTCTGACTTTTCCAGTGTGCCAAAATATTCCATCATCTTTCAAGGGCTCTTCAGCCCTCAACTCAGCCCATTGCCAGGTCTCAGGTTCTTCAGCCTAACTGTGGCACCCATATAATCCTCAAGCTGGAAAAATAGATGTACCTAGACTCCTCTGACTTAGACTATTACTTTTAATATATATTTATATATATATATATGTTTTATTTTATTTTATTTTAAAGGAATGCATCCTAAACTATCATCTTAGTGCTTATTGGTTAAATCAAACATTCCTAAGGTGACATTGCAAATTCCATCTCAGATAAGAAACAGTATAAAAGGACTGTCACTTGACCATCTGTCAGAAGAGGTCCTTTGCCCCAGATTATTGTGAGCCAGATACATCCACACTAATAGATGATCCTACCTGCCAGAAATCCTGATGCCGGATCAGACTTTGTACTGAAAGCTGATACCGAGTCTGGGAGTTGATGCCCATGCTTGAACACCTGTTTGCCTTTCAGTAGGAACACAGCCTCTCTGACTTCTGATAATTATAGCATTTTGCTATAAGCAAGGTTTCAGTGCACCCATTATTCCTAAGAAAATCTAGCTGCAAATTATTCTACTTTCTATGCTCTCCTAACGTAGCGCTTAGAAGTAGGTTCTAGGGTGTTGGGTTTATTGATGATATTTTAACCATGTTAGAAATTTTTATTTTATTTTTGTTGTTTGCAATGTGCATTTGTGTTGTCTTAATCATATACTGTATTGTTATTTTAGATGTTTTGAGCAATAGGGCTCACCTTTTGAAATAAACATGCTACTTAGTTAAAGTGTCTTTTTCTTAGAGCATCTTGGGCCAGATTTAAGAAAAGTGGCGCTACATTACATGTATCGCCACTTTTCTTGTGGCCCCTTCCGCCCCCTGGCGCCACCATGTGTGCCCAAAATTTAATATACGGCACACCATGGCTCTGGGTAGGGGCAATAGCACAAAATTTGTGACTCTAATTATGTAGCCTGCAGAGTACATAGGGGCCCTCATAAATAATGATATGCCCCCTTTAAACACCTGCTCTGTTCGGGCATTCAACATGACACAGAAAATGGCACAAAGAAATCTTACAGATTTCTTTGTAGCAATTTTTCGGACCCCCTAACGGGGGAATGCCCCCTTGCATACACTATGCCTGGTGCAGGCATAATGTGGTGCAAGTAGTTACAAAGTGGCGCAATGCGTGCATTGTGCCACTTTGTAAATCTGGTGCAGCGATTTTGGCCTCATTGGTCCACATTAGCGTAAAACAAAATGATGCTAATGTGGCACAAAGAGGCGCTAGGGGCTCTTAAATCTGGGCCCTTGTTTGTTTGTTATTGGAGCAAATAAAAGAGGTTTGTTTCTGATCAGCACGTCTGTTCAGGAAGTAAAATTCTAGAAGTCACTTCCAGCACCTACAAAAACATCTTACACCACCTGGAATTCAGGAAAGTTGAGTCATCCACACATGCCGGATTTATTTCTTCTCTTGGCTCCACTCCATGCTAAAGTGCATCAGCATTACTGCTCCAATACTGGCACAGCTCTGGCCACCACTCCCACCATTGTTTCACGACAGAGTTCTACGTTATTGAGAAGGTGCTGAGATAGGTATAAAGGTAAAGGGCCTGAAGTGCTATTCCTGGTCACAAACCAGGGTTTTGCATTTTGTGATGTGACCTATGTTCTGATAGGTCACATCAGAAATTGCACATTTGCTGCTGCCAGGGGATTAGGAACATGAGATGAATGAAGTTCTGATTAAGGCAGCAGAGGACGATCAGTACAAATAATGCGCTCGAAATCTGAAATTTTGTTGAAGGCTGAGTATTAAGACCCAACGATTTCTCTCGAGGCCAAACCTCCCTGACAAACTTCATGACTGTACACTATTACATGTGATCCATCACAAGAAAAAAATATGGCCCTGCCAGCAGCTGTGTAATGTGACTCACTGCTAAACAACATGAACCACAACCAAAGGCAGTTTAACCAGACCATGCTGACCCCAGTGAATGAGAATCAATAAACCCTAAAGGGTGGCACGTTTCTATACAGGTTGCCGTATGCACGCCTTACTGGCCAGAATGCTGAAGGATGTGCGTTGTGCCACCTCAGACCTGCTCTACCTAAGCTAACTCCAAGGCAGCAAAGACTGGTGGTGGTCATTAAATGAATGTCCGAGCTATCTGGAAAAAAAGATTTGCATTTGTGGAGAGTGCACTATGTAACTGTGCTTGACAAAGGAACTACATCTCCCAGAAATCTTTGAACTCCACATTGCTTACAGGTGCACATGTTGTCTAACTTTCCTCTTGTTTCATGGTGGGCAGTTGTCCTACAATGTTGCAGTTGCTGCTGGAACCTTGAGCTTGGATCTGTGTTTTTGTTTGAGACACTCAGCATTCATGATTAGCTACTGGAGAGCAGTGTGGAATGCACAGAAGTATTTCTGAAATCAAGTCATGCTGGAAGAGAATGAACCTCTAACGAGTTGTGAACACTTGACTTAAGTTTAGGCTTACCGAGTCTGTGTTGCAAGATCTCTGAGTTGTTTCTTGTGAAGTAACAGGAAGTATAATTACTCTGGATATGTTTGATATGTGAGTATGTGTATATGGCGATGTGCAACACAAAAGTAGTGCAGGACAAATTATATACTGCTACAGAACGTAATCACAGAATACTGTTGAATGTTTATCGCTTTCCAGCTGTACTGTCGTGTCACTTAGAAACTGACATACCAGTTCGAGAGAGAGTAGACATTTATGAGGTAACGGTAGCTACCTTATCATTAGAAGTGGAAGGTTTTATGACTTTACCCAAGGTATAAATCTTATTACGCTTCAGTTTTAGAAATAGCTTCTTGTCAGGGTCACAGAGTTGATTGTATACATGTACAGTTAAGATAGCCACTGTTAGGGCCAGATGCTCCGCGTCAATGATAGACTATTGAGGCTTGCTCATTTGCCTTTAGCTATCCATCTTAACCTGCAGACATCAGTGACCGGCAGAGTGATGAATGAGATTGGTGATAGCCAGGCCCAGATTTACGAAGCGCTTGTGTTGCCACTGTGTCGCGCAAGTCGGTGAAAGGCAACATAAGGGCTTCAGTGAGATTTACTAACCCAATCAAAGCCGCCTAGTGTGGCACGGCCTGGCCTAGTAAGTCTGGAGTAACACCAGGCAGCGCGTGTTGCTGCCTTGCGTTACTCCTCATGGGGAAGGCGTTCTATGGGTGGAGCATATGAGTTCCCAGGCACCCACCCCTGGATTTTAGCACATTCCCAGATTTACTAACATTAGTAAACCTGGGGATGCATCAAAATACTACGTCTTTCCAGGTGAGAAGAAAGGAGGGGAAATACGTTTATTTCTCATATTTCCTTTTTCTACGTGTGCTGCATTCTGCAGCATACATAGAAAGAGGAAATTGCCTCAGTGGATTATTTTTGTGCAGGAAGGTGCTTCTTCCTGCACAGAAACAATCCTACGTGTAATACAGGCACCTTTGCACCATGGCGCAACAATGTCTGTGTTGGCGCTTGGCAGCCACAAATGCAGCAGCACAGATAGACTGCAGGAAGGCATTGTATGTAAGTAAATATGGCGCATTCCTGCCCTCTCCATTTGACTCAGCGCGGCAAGTTGTCTAGATGCGTTGCGCCAGATATTAGTAAATCTGGCTGCTAGTGCCTCTGTTTTCTCCCTTAACCCGGTCCCCCTTTCTCTGTTTTCAGTATCAGCCATCATAGTCTTACTGTGTGCAGTTGATGGTGGACGCGGTGAGAGGTGGAAGAGTGCATCACTCCTGTTGGATTCAGAGTACATGATTAGTGTTTTCTGGCAAAGGGAAGCAGAACCTTTCGTATGTCAGTGACATGCTTTATACATACAGGAAACACAATATTATGTATCATGGCTTTGGGCGCCACATCGTTCACCACTTCATTGGCATCGTGGTACTATAGGTTTTTGGGCAGCCTGCTGTCTGCCATTCTTGGGTTCTCCCGAGGAAGGATCTCAATTGAAAGAATTGGAAAAGGCATCAAATGGGCGGATGAAATGGTTTGTAGATTGAGGGCATTCTTTGCTGTGGGGTTCATTGATTCAGCAGATTGTTTTCCAGGAGGTTGCTCTGAAGGGGGTGTCCTCACCTTTTCAGGAGATATCCCTGTGAAAGTGAAAAATGCTATAGTAAAACACCCAATGTGATTGCATAATGAAGAATTCACAGTGACAACATTTCCTTTAACTTGAGGTTGACAGTAATGGCAAGCCCCTAATAAAGAATCCCTTAATCGTGAAAACATGACATCAACCCAAAACCCATATCCTACTGTTAATGTTCCCTTCTTACCTTCCCCATAAGCCTTGCCTCACCTCTACCTCACCCTGCCCTTATCCTATTCGTAACCCTGACTTAAAGTTTAAGATTCTCTAAACCAAACTAAATCACCCTAATTTCAACATTTATCGCCTTTTAAAATTAATATCACTTTGCTTTTCTGAAAATGGATAGAATATCATCGTTTCAATATGTGATAATTTTTCCTCATTATTACCCCAAAATACTTCATGTTCACATTTTACATTTTGGATTCATTATTATGGTATTTCTTTATTATAGTTTCTTATTTTCAGATAACAGATGGGTTCACACTCATCCCATAGGAACTGCCCATAGAGCAGCTACAAATGCCAACTTTGCCAGAAGCTCTACCTTGCTGCCACCTACGACCTACCTGAAAGTCCACAAAGGGAGAATTTGCAGGTTTCGCTGCACTCCACTGAGAAATGTGCCTTTGTGACATCAGCACTGAGTACTCTTACCTTCAGCAAGCACACTGTAGTGCGCCCACTCGCTGATATCTTTTACCACCGCTTGGATGATGGGTTCCAGGGCTCTTGATATGTGATGTTGGCTTATTCCTGTTGTGCTGGTTTCTAGTCTCCGGTGTGTGTCACACACTGGTACGGTTTCCCGATTGGCTGGCTTTCATCCCTGTTGCACTGGGAAACCTGGAGTGCTCCCTTCATGGCAGCACTGGTCAGTCTCCTACAACCTAATTTCATCAACTGTAACAGCTCTTACTCAGAAAAGCACAGAAGTCCAAGAAAATTACAGCCTGAAAAGTCTCTGCCCTCACAAACCCACAGGCACTTAAAATTTCCTGACCCCCGCTCCCCTTTATAGGAACATTTGTGGGTGGCTCTTCAATGCCCCAGACATAGCTATTCATGCTCTTGAACTGATGTGGCCTGACATTATTGCATTGACTAACATTGAGAGCACAGGATAACATTGACTCCAATGTGTCCAGTGGTTGCAGTAGCTTTGGCTGTTAATATACACCTCTCTAGATTGCCATTTATGGCAGTATTAGGGCCAGTGGCATCTGTTGTTTTTCTCCCTCCCGCATGTACAGCCTTCCTTTTTCTGGACTTGGTAGTCCAGAAGGAGGCTGGGTAAGAATGCATTATGTTCTCCCGGTGGTAGGGGGTGGGGTAAGAAGGTCAACATTCATTGTGTTATTTTTTCTGTCATAGAGAAAGGTTAATCCCCACAAGTAATGAATGGGAGGAAGAGTACAGAACCAAGAGTAATGAAGGTCACGAGTATGTAATAGGACACTTTAAGTCCCACGTTACAATTAAGTCGCTAACCCCATTCGGTCAATTGCTCTCAGAAACAGAATTACAAGTCAGGCACAAATGGCATTTGATGTGTGCACTATCTCTCCCAATTCGCTAGGTAAAACCTGTTGGAAACTGGTAAGGGCAGATGGTGCAAACTGCAATTTTGTCACACCTCAGAACATGGGAAATTTGTGATTTATTCCCCATTCTAAAAGCTGGGATTTCCATTCGGTGGAAATTGTGCACCTGCTAATTCCTGTAATCAGTAATTAGTAACACAAAAGGATGATGGTCGGAGTGCTGAAACTTTTCAAACATTCACCCCCAGTCACAGATCTGAGTTAAAACCATTGTTTTATTGCCCTCCATGCCACCGCAGATTGGACCCAGCCATATACAAATCAGCAGTGACCCTGCTCCCCATGGGAACAGCCCAGCCTGAACGGCCAGGCCCTCTGGACCAGAAACAAGCATTCTGGGACCGGTTTCGGGGTATCACCCTCATCTAATCCCACATTTAAGTCAAATGGTATGTGAGGAGTGGCCTATATGTTCTCCACATTGTGCTACAAGTAGACTAATGGCTTGCTGCAGTGTTTCAACAGAATAGTTAAAAAGCATAATGGGTATCTTAAAGCATCCCCATAGAAGGAAGGGGGCTGTCACCCTACCACAATTCCTATTTTTCTCAAGAGAAGCTACTAAGAAAGCTGTTTCACTGGGCCTTGTTAACTATGGCGCTTTCCCAGGGCATCAGTGGCAGTTGGTAATTTTAGCAGGGAGGGGGCTCGCACATGCACAAATACACACTCACTGACTCACACTCATTCATTCCCACACATACACAAACATTCACCCAGTCACAACACTCACTTACATATACTGTACACATATATACATGCATTTGTACATTCATGCAGGTACGCACACAACAAACATTAAAAACCGTAAAACATACATTCACTGCATCTCTATGGGAGAGAAGACTCATAGGTCCCAGGAGGGTTGGAACTACTGTCTTCCCTCATTGGCTGACATTGGGTCAACCAATGAGGGAAGGCAGCAGTCCCACACTCGTCACAGAGTGGGTGAGGTTAGTGAGACTCCTGACCTCCACCCCACCCAGTGACGAGGTGTCATTGATTGACACTCGACCTTGGGCACTTCAGGGCTAAAACTGAAGATTCCAGGTCCAAGATAATCAGTGATGCTCCCTCTTGTCATGATGGGAGGTGCTATAAGGCACTTTTGCCAGGCTAAGGAGGTCACGAACAAGGCTATTAAATCCTCAGGCTGGCAGAGCTCTGCTCAGGCAGCCAGAAGCCTGCTCATTTAGCATATGCCTAGCTCCTGCCTGCCCGATATGAGCAAGAAGAGTGTCTGTCAGGCTGAATCTTAGTTCAGCCTTGAGAGACACTTTTCTTGTCAGGGGAAAAACATATGGGTGGCGTGGCCCCTTCACCCATACTTTCAGGCCGCAGCTGCATGGCATAGACATGACCACAGACCGAAATGAGAGGTAATATGACCAGTAAATAGAAATGCCGGTGCATCATTCACAAAGTCATCATGACCAGCACTCCAACTTATCTTGCCAACTAGCTCACAAACTTTGGTGGTTCGGGCACAACCCTAGCCAGGACGCTATCTGACTGTAGACTAAGAAACGGAAATAAGAAAAAAACAAGTCAGCAGACCTTTTCCCTCTATGCTCCCAGGATCTGGAAGAGCATCTCCATATCTATCAGGACCACTCCAGTGCTGCTCCAATTGAGGAAAGAGTGCATCAGAATGCAGTAACTGTTCACTTCTGCTCCCAAAATCCAACTATGCCTTCTATCACTCGTTGGCTGTATACATGCCTTTGACCTTCTTGAGAGCTCTGCTTCCTTTTTGACTTGGTTTGCTCTATACAAATACCATATACATACATCCAAACAATTGACCTATGGATCATGTTGCAATTTTCATAGAACCAACATCGATGGGATATTTAGGGGACCTCTCAGGCCTTCCTGATTCTCTTTTGTTAGATTCTAATAATCAACACAATACCTCCCCAGTCCTCTTCAGACATAATTGTACTGAATTAGGTAATATTTATTTTTATTATGATGATAACCTGTCCAATATTGTTAATCAAATGCAAATTATTTCATGGAATGTGGCTGGACTCCAGAGCAAGTTATCATCTTCAGATTGGCATTCTCTAGTAACATCTGCTCGGATAATTTGTATGCACAATCCTGGTCTCTGGATGATGTTCACATCGAGGGATTTTCCTTAGCGTTTACTACAGCAACTCCTTCCAGTTCTAGTAGGGCTAGAGGGGGGTCTAACCATTTTAATTTCTACATTGCTTTTAGCAGACATTATTAAGACATTTACGGGTTCCCCGCATTAGCAATTTTATTTTTATCTCTTAGGAAAGCTCATGATTTGTTCATCATAAATTTTTATAATAACATCTT
Organism: Pleurodeles waltl; assembly: GCF_031143425.1. Classification (NCBI taxonomy): domain Eukaryota; kingdom Metazoa; phylum Chordata; class Amphibia; order Caudata; family Salamandridae; genus Pleurodeles; species Pleurodeles waltl. Next base: position 1,608,995,744 of record NC_090445.1, read on the forward strand.
TGAGTCTATGCGTAGTGGGGTAATTACTAAACTGGAAGAAGATCTGATTTTATGTATCCCCACCACGGTGAACCAATACATACTCATTTGGGTTGGAGATTTTAATGTTTCCAAATGTTCTTTGCCGCCCAAGGAAGTATGCAGTGTCACATATGCACTTGGGGTTGGCCAGCTACATTTTACACCTACTACATATGGGAATGCCTTGAATAGCTTACTATTCAAATACAACGTAACCCTTTTGGAAGATAATGCAAAATCTGGACAAAATCATACGTTTATTTGCAGGGGAGAATTTTTTTTATCACCAAATGGCATTTCTAAACTGGTCAATCTCATAATCAAACCTAACTCTCTAAGTGATCATAACCCGCTGGTTCTCACCATGTGTTTTCAAACTAGCGAGCACATTGATCATATCATTAGTGACACTTGAGTATCAAGATCATATGGGGCTATGCCTCAAATGGACTGACAAAGAATATATTCAGTTCATCAAAAGAATAATGGATACTAATAAGCAGGACCTCGAGTCCTATTTATCCGAGGTAGCTAAGTATAGGGATATTATAGTAGCTTTTGGAAGATTACAAACTCCATTAATGACCATCTTTCACAGATGGTTAGGCACAGTAGGACAGGCCTGCTAGGCTGGTTTGATCATTCTTGAGATTTAGCATAAAACAGCTTCAACTTGCCCTAAATACATTTCCATGGTCACAATTCTTAGGGAGTGGTACAAGGAGGTGCTGTCTGCCAGGAAAAACATGCTACAAGAGGAGGCTTGGTCCAAGCTAGAAGAAGCTTCTGCCAGGAATAATTGTGTATTCCTGCTTTAGTTTCACATATACCAATGCAAGTATGGTTTGACCACTTTTCCAGTATTTTTAGCTCACCACAAAACTCAGTGAACTTAGGCGAGGACCCTTTAGAAACATGGCCAACTCTTAATGGAAGACAGTCACTAATGATCACTCTAGATGAAGTTGTAAGGGCTAGTGAGAAACATGTCAGTGGGAAAGCAGCAATCCAGATGGAGTTCCAGATGATATGTACAAATACCTGCCAGTTTTATGGGCTCCTCTTCTGCCTAAATGTTACCACCTCATCTCCCCCCCCCCCCCAGACTCCTCCACTAAGATCTTGGGTAGAGTGATTCTCAAAAGATTAGAACAATGGGCTCAGGATAATAGAGTCCTCACTGAGTCACAACATGGGTTCACAAGTGGCCTGTGAATGGTAGAACAGTGTATTAATTTAGCTCTCCTCACAGGGAAATATACAAGGGTTAAGACTTGCCAGATACACTCATAGTTTGTTGAACAGTCCAGTGCTTTTGATTTGGTGAACCATTTTATTGTGTGGCAAACTTTCTCGTCGGTGGGAACCCCACTATAGTGTCACTATTCTCTTAGTTATATAGGAACTTATCAGTCAGGGTGCACTGTGTGTAGGAAACTGGTTCCTTGTTTGCAGTACCCTCCACATTTTGCCTGATAATTGATGCTAACTTGACTGAGTGTGTGCTCAGATCCTGCTAACCAGGCCCCAGCACCTGTGTTCTTTCCATACAACTTTACCATTGTTCCACAATTGGCACACAGCTAAGTCCTTTGTAAAAGGTACCAGTGGTACCAAGGTCCCTTTGACCAGAAAAGGTCCCTAAGGGCTTCAGCTTGTACTGTGTCACCCTAAGGGACCCCTCACCTCACACATGCACACTGCCAATGCAGCTTGTGTGTGTTGTTGGGGACAAAGATATAAAGTCGACATGGCATCCCCCTTAGGGTGCCATACATACCAACCACTGCCTGTGGCATAGGTAAGCCATCCCTCTAGAAGGCCTTTCAGCCCTAAGGCAGGGTGCACTATACCACAGGTGAGGGCATAACTGCATGGGCAATATGCCCCTATAGAGTCTAAGTCCATTCTTAGACATTGTAAGTGCAGTGTAGCCATATTAATTTCATGGGCTGGGATTTGTCATCATGAACACCACAGCTCCATGATGGCTACACTGAAATCTGGGAAGTTTGGTATCAAACTTCTCAGCACAATAAACCCACACTGATGCCAGTGTTGAATTTATTGTAAAATGCACACAGAGGGCATCTTAGAGATGCCCCTTGTATTTTACCCAATCCTTTAGTGCAGGACTGACTAGTTTGTGCCAGACTGCCACTAAGAGACACATCGCTGGTACCATGGGATGAGAGCCAGAGGACAGAAACAAAGCCTGCACTGGGTTGAGGTGCTTCACACCTCCTCCCTGTAGGAACTGTAACACTTGGCGGTGAGCCTCAAAGGCTCAGGACTCCTGTTACAGTACCTCAGGGCACTCCAGCTAGTGGAGATGCCTTTCCCCGGACAAAGCCCCACTTTTGGCGTTAAATTCAGCGGGAAACGTAGGAAAAACAAGGAGGAGCGACCACTTCAGCTGGGACCACCCCTAAGGTGTCCAGAGCTGAAGTGACCCTGCAGAATCCTCCATCTTGGTTTGGAGGACAGGGACCAATAGGGCTAGGACTGTGTCCCCCTCCCCAAAGGAAGTGGACAGCAGAAGGGTAGTCACCCTCAGGGACAGTAACCTTTGTCTAATGGCATTTGAGCCCTGTAACATCTCTAAATCTAAGATTTAAGGGCCTCCCTGAACCCATCTCATCAGATTCCAGGCGACCTCACAAGAAGAAAGAAGAAAGAAGAAGGTCTGCTAAGCTGACCCAAAGCAGAGAAGACTGAAGACGCAAACTGACTTGGTCTCAGAAATACTGGCCTGTCTCCAGCTTATAAAGCCCTGCTAAAAGAAGGCGACACATCCTGCAGGACAGGTGACGTCTTAAACCCTCATCAGTACTGCCTGCACCCCAGAGGACCAAGAACTCCAGAGGACAGCTGCCCTGTCCGGAAGAAAACACCAACAAAGAACTCCAGAACCTCCCTGGATCTGCGAGTCCTGCCCGCTCTGCACCTGACACCCACGGCCTGTGTCCAGGTGGTCAAACTGACTAGAACTGGTCCCCAGGCGATTCTGAGCAAGTGTCCACCCCCGGTTGACCCTTCCTGTCCAACACAATGACAACTGCAGCCTAAATCCGGAGGACCCCCCTGACCGCGACAGAACCGGACAAAGATTCCTGATGCCAAAAGGTACCTCTGCACCCGCAGCCCCCTGGCCCTGGGGAATGCGACCTTCAATGCAGCAACATCCAGCAGGCGGCCCTCTTCCTTGCCCAGCCTTTGGTTTCTCTGAACCAACCTGCTGGACTACACCTGCAGCATCTTTGTGACCCCGGGGACTCCCTATAGAAAAGCATTGGGAGCTCAATGCTGTGTTTGCACCCTGTAACTGGCCCCCGACACCCCTGAGGGTGTGGGTTTGGTGCTGACCTGTGCCCCCTTCCAGTGCTCCTATAGACCCCCCAGGTCTGCCCTCTAAAAACGCGGTTACTTAGCTGCAAGCAGGCCTGATTCTGAGTGCCCCCATTCTCCATAGGGGTCCATGTTAAATCAACCTCAACTTTGACCTCTGCACCTGGCCGGTCCTGTGTTGCTAGTGGTGGGTGTTTGGGGTTAACTTGAACCCCAACCTGTGGTCATCTTAACACCCAGAGACTAGAACTGTAAGCCGTGTGCTTACATTGAAACTATGCTAAGGTTTCTTCCCCCAGGGCTGTTTCTGAAAATTGCACTGTCAACTTTTAAAACAGATTAATGATATTTATTCAAAAACCGTATAACATTCCAATTTGAAACAAAGTGGTTTTGATACATATGTTGGGTACTTACTTGCAAATGTACTTACCTGCAACTTGAATATTGTGGTTCTAGAAATAAAGTAACAAAATATATTTTTTCTATATGAAGCTATAGAGTCCATGTAGTATGTCAACTGCATTAGTTGATCTTAAATATTATTTAGACCCATTCAAATGCATACATTTTCACTGGCACTTAGTGAATCTATGGCACTGATTTTAACTTATAAATCGCAGTTGCAGTTTATAACGCGTTGGCTGGTCTTATATCCTGCCACTGTAGGTTCATGCCACTACTTTATGCTCCCCACTGATGATGAGCTGTGAAATGTTTTTGAATTGTGCAAAATTCTGCTCTTATTGCTTGTAATCTTGTCATTTTATTATTATATTTTGCTATTTCTGTACACGTTATGTAGAATTATCTTTGGAATATTTTAATGCATTTTGATATATTTTGCACTTTGTGTGAATACGTTAGATGTAATGTCGATATGATGATGTATTCCCTCTACATTATGGAATTGTTATGGGTATCTTTATGGTTTTATTTGAAACCCGAATAAAGATTTTAAATTGAAATTGACCCGCTGACACATCTATTTAGAGCATTTGAACGCCTTGAGAAATCTCCATTGCTAACAAAGCCAAGGAAAACTTAAGCTAGCTGAATATTCCTGTACTTGTGTCTTTAGAATCAGCATACTGATTATTTGGCTCTCAGGAAAAAATATGAATAAATAATTGCCTTGATCGTGCAAACACATAGCAGTAATAAAAATAAATATAATTCAATTGAGTGTGCTCCAAGCATTTTCTTCTCAAAAGGCTGTCTGCCGGGTCAAGGAGTTGCAACTATCGTGTACTGTACAGTGTAATAGCTATTTAGATGGAGCTTGGGGGTGGGTAATCATTGACAGTTAGTTGTGGTGGGTAAGTACTGAAGTATCTGATCCCTTCACCACAGTATGGGTTAACAATACCACTTGCAAAGGTGCACATGACATTGCAAGTGTTGGGAAAATAACTGCTGGTTGTTAAAACAGAAGAGGGCAAACAGGGAGGTACCTTTGTGAAACTTTGTCAACAGTTTGATGATATGTGTGTGTTATCTCACTGTATGTTATTTATCCAATGCCTAACTCAACTTGTGGCTTAGATTTTCGGCCAGTCAGGGGTAGCATATGGTTGGAATATAATCTGGAGTAAGTCTAAAATGTTACCACCTAGGACACATGTCCTAGAAGTGATCACGTGCGTTTGGCCTTTTCCCAGGTTCTAAAGCAGGAAATGACTGAACGATATTTGTGTTTACCACTGCTTCTCCTCGCCGTTCCAAGGCTCTGCGTGCATTGGTTTATTACAAATTCCTATAGTACTGTGACCATTCAATGGTAGCAGTGGTTGAACAGCCAAGGCTGATTGTAGTAGCATACAATACAACTCAACAGCTATTACTACACGAGTGCCCAGCCAAAGCTAAAACTATGAGGAACGTCAACTTCACAATGGGACAATAAAACAGTTAATAGAGATCGGAAAGGTGAAAACCTGAAATGTTGCAGAGTGAGGAGTTATGACTCAAGGCATGTGTAATGCTTCTCCATGGGAGCAAAATGCTACTCAGTGTCCAGCTATGGGGCTGGCTTTTTATTCCCTGTCAAGGGCCTCAGTATGTGGCAGAAGAAACGTTGAGCAGATCCACAAGACTAGCGAAGGTAAGCAGATCCACGAAGCTAGCACCTGGGCATGCATAGGTGAGAGCACCTGGGACGCTAGCTGCGAGTGCGCAACTGAAAGACACTTGTATCTGGAGCTACCTGCCGACAAAAGGGCGTTTTTGTACACGGATTTACTAATATTTATCTTTTACCACTAAAGGCAGCCAGGAGGATTCATACTAGAGCAAAAATACAACAGGAATCTAATCTAGACCTGGAAATGATGGGTAAACAGTGGCTAAGTGCCAGGTTGGACAGCAAACATGTTCCACCGAAATATAAATACAACATAGATATCTAGAAATAAATTACAGAATGAGTTACACTGAAAATAAGTGTGGCTCTGCATTTGTCCTAAGTGTTCTTGTGGGGACGCTGATTATATATGTCTAGACTTGAGGTGTCACTGGACACTGCAAGACAACCGTGACACAAGAAACCTATTTTGGGATAATATCTAGAACCATTTCCAATTCTTACCTTAATCATCCAAAATATAGTGGATGTTTGATTCTGTTTATCTCATTTCAAATGCAACTTTTTATGTCCTAGAATGTAAATTCAAATCAATGTTGAATACTGAGGTATGTTGATGCTGCTGAGTTAAAATGCCTCCCAGTTAAGAAAGCAGTTGGATTCAGAGGTCAGGCCTCACAAATTCAAATATATTGACACTACTACAGTATTTATGAGGAAAGAGCGCGAGGTATTTTGTTGTACTACTCATCGTTAAAACTGGCACTTTTTAACTTTTTAAAACATTTGCTGAATGAAGCTTTTCGATTGTGTCTGTCCCCAGCAAACATTCAAGTGAGTACGAAGCTAGCCATACTTTTTAAAATTGTATGAAAAATAAATGTATTATTTCCATCCTATATTATCTATGGTGGTATTTTTAAAATTATGGGCCTCATTCTGAGGCTGGCGGGCGGCTGTAGCCGCCCGCCTGGCTGGAACCGCCAAATGGCCGCTCGAGGCCATTCTGGTTTTCCCGCTGGGCTGGCGGGCGACCGCCAGGAGGCCGCCCGCCAGCCCAGCGGGAAACCCCTTCCCACGAGGAAGCCGGCTCCGAATGGAGCCGGCGGAGTGGGAAGGTGCGACGGGTGCAGTTGCACCCGTCGCGTATTTCAGTGTCTGCAAAGCAGACACTGAAATACTTTGTGGGGCCCTCTTATGGGGGCCCCTGCAGTGCCCATGCCATTGGCATGGGCACTGCAGGGGCCCCCAGGGGCCCCACAACACCCCTCACCGCCATCCTGTTCCTGGCGATCGGAGCCGCCAGGAACAGGATGGCGGTGAGGGGGTCGGAATCCCCCATGGCAGCGCAGCAAGCTGCGCCACCATGGGGGATTCCCAGGGCAGCGGAAAACCGGCGGGAGACCGCCGGTTTTCCTCTTCTGACCGCGGCCAAACCGCCGCGGTCAGAATGCCCTGCGGGGCACCGCCAGCCTGTTGGCGGTGCTCCCGCATCCCCGGCCCCGGCGGTCCTTGACCGCCGGGGTCGGAATGACCCCCTATATGTATACTTTATGTTGTATTTGATGTTTTTTATGAGACACTGTTAACTAATTGTGCAATTCAGTTATATTTGAGCAGAGTTTGAAGTGCCCCGCCATAGTGAAAGCATATTAAACCACTGGGCGCTGAACACAAATCCAGCTTCTACATTTAAGTGTATGATGCACAGAATTTCCTGAAAATGGAAGAAGTAAGTGGGGTTTCAACATTAAGTTGCACACTGCTTAAAGAAAGTCTAAATTACATGCATGACAGTGAACTTTAGCTGAACAGTCAGAAGTCGGGTTTGTTGGCCCAGATGACCCTTCACCTTTCCCTTGGCCAGACTCAGATGGCTGGGAATGTGGTCTCTTCCAACAGCAGTAATCTCGTCTAGTCCTCCTGTGAACTCATTTGCAAAGAAGCATTTTAACATTTACCCCTGTTCTATGGTACCATATATTTCTACAACTACTCCCAAAATTGTGCTAGCCCTTCTTGTGGTGCTGTCTCACGTGGACTACTGCAAACCAAGTGTGCTCCCTAAATGTTCACTGGATAAACTGGAAAGAGTTCAAAAACAAGCCGTGAGTATAATTTTTGGGCTTAGGTGTAAAGACTACACCACCGCACCCCTATTTCACCACACAGGCTAACGATTAAAGTGAGTTTTTAAAATGTTAATGTACTGTGCTTTGTACACAAGCCTGTTCATGGTGTTGTAAGAGGTTTTGTGACCTGACTCATTTAGCCCTACCAGGGTTGGACTGGGGCGGATAACAGCACCAAAATAAAACTGTCCCCCATCAGCGAATCACCTGCCAAGTTGAAACCACTGCGCGGCCGCCAATGTGGCCGCACTCCCGCGGTGGTTATTTGGAGATCCCCGCTGGGCCGGCGGGTGGAAACCTAGTTTCCGCCGCCGACCCAGCGGGGATCTCGGCCGCAACACGGGAGCCGGCTCCAAATGGAGCCGGCGGTGTTGCGGCTGTGCGACGGGTGCAGTTGCACCCGTCGCGCTTTTCACTGTCTGCTATGCAGACAGTGAAAAGCTCCCTGGGGCCCCCAGGGGCCCGCGACTCCCCTTTCCGCCAGCCTTTTCATGGCGGTTCATACCACCATAAAAAGGCTGGCAGGAGGGGGACTCGTAATCCCCTGGGCAGCGCTGCAAGCAGCACTGCCCTGGGGGATTACAACCGCCAGGACAAAAGTGGCAGGAAACCGCTGGTCCCGGCGGTGCGACCGCGGCGCTTCCGCCGTGGTCGTAATGCCTGAGTTTGTACCGCCAGCCCGTTGGTGGTACAAACTCCAAAACAGCCCTGGCGGTCTTTGACCGCCAGGGTTGTAATGAGGGCCTATATGTTTTGCGAGGTAAGGGATTCTGCATGCATTTGTGCTCACTGCAGGCAACATCTGTGGTAATATCAGGGAAATCAACAGTAAACGCCGGCCCTCAAGATCATAACACAGGCCCACAAACAGCTAAAGTAACAGGCCAGCTCTTAGAGCACTGCAAGATTGCCCTATACTCCAGGCAAACCCGGAACCCTCCTACCCACCCAGCTATTTCAGACCATCTTCTGCATTCTCCTGGAAGCTCAAGCACGCATGTATTAAAGTTTTGGTGGTACATCACCCCATGCATAGGGAAACTCCCTCTTGAAATCCTTTCTCAAACAATGAGAACAAAAAGACTTCCTGAAGTCAAGGCAAGGCCTGTACCTACTCATATGTCCTAGAATCTGCACATTTCTCCTGGTTTTCTATTTAATCTCTCTCTGGATCAGCTTGCATTCTCTTACCAGTTGGACCGCTACAGCTAGCTTTCTATTTAATAATCTTTCTCTCAGGACAATTCAACCTTTTTGGAGACAGCTATAGTGTTTGCTTGTTCGATTTCTATCCCTGTTTGTTATTAGTTTTGCGCCCACCTCTCTGGCATAACATTTGCATTTAAAGATCTGATTTATTTCTTCTCTCAAAGCTGCTCCCCGAACTCCTCAGGGATGACAAATTGTGGCTTCAGCGGGGTACAAAACTTATATTACTTAAAAATAAATAAATGTTGGCTACTGTAGACTTGGGATGCCTCTCAGCCTCTCTAGTTTGGTCCAGGAAGACCCTTTGCAGTTAGACCTTGGTACAACACATACCGCAGATGATTGTGGTGCGGGTGCTTGAAAAATATGATGCGCTGAGCCGGTTATAAAAACACGTGTTTCTTGTCCTATAGTTACCGTGGTCAGGCTCCCCTTTCAGTGTCTTTCCTCCCTTGGCAAGAGTGCTGCTTGTCTGTCAGCAGTTTAGTTGAGAACATTTACACAGGACCTGTGTCACTTTATACTGGGGCACTCATAACGTAATGCACATGATCTTATGTGCATTGAAATTGTAAAATATATGTAGGGATTGGATGTGTTCGCTTGATCGATCTCCCATCTCCGTAAATACTGTACCTCGGAGTGATCTGCTGAGATCCTTGAAGATGGATGCTGTGAACTTCAGGAGACATTCAAGAGGGGGATCAAGCTGTGGTGCCCTCTTCCTCAACCAGCTGGCACCACCCATGTTTACTAAATACCAAAGCCAACGCCTCCCTGTTTGCAAGATTGATTACCAGATCATCCCAGCACCAGGGAATCCTTCTGCTAAAGTTTAGAAGAAGTTGCTTGTTTCCCTAGTTACCGAAGCCTGGTAAACCCAGACTCTGAAGGGAGAGAGCCCAGCCAGATCCACCTGGGGTACCACTGCACAAGGAAACAACATCACCTACATAATACACACGGGCGGGGAGGGGGAATACTCTGCATGGCAGATTCACACATTTCAACTTTAAAGCAAACAGGGGTGGTGACCTCCTGGCCCGAGCACTCAGCAGTGATCCCTATCACATGCTAGAGAGGCCCAGAGGACTTGTGTGTCAGTTGTGCCTTCTTCCTCAGAACCTAGGACGTGTGTGCCAGTCGTGCCATCTTCCTGCGAGCATAGGAGGACGTGTGTGCCAGCTGTGTCACCTTCCTCAAAGCACAGGTGGACTTGTGTCACAGTTGTATCATCTTCCAGCGACCATAGTAAGACCTGCGTGCAAGCTGTGTCATCTTCCTTCAAGCATAGGACTTGTATGCAAGTTGTGTCATCTTCCTCTGAATATCGGAGGACTTGTGTGCCAGTTTTGTCATCTTCCTCCGAGCATAGGAGGACCTGTCTGCCAGTTGTGTCATCTTCCTCTGAGCATAGGAAGACTTGTGTGCCAGCTGTGTCATCTTTCTCTGAGCATAGGAGGACTTGTGTGCCAGCTATGCCATTGTCCTCCGAGCATAGGAGGACTTGTCTGCCTGTTGTGTCATCTTCCTCCGAGCATGGGAGGACTTGTGTGCCAGCTGTGCCATCTTCCTCCGAGCATAGGACTTGTATGAATCAGAGCATAGGAGGACTTGTGTGCCAGTTGTGTCATCCTCCTCCGAGCATAGGAGCACTTGTATGCAAGTTGTGTCATCTTCCTCTGAGCATAGGAGGACGTGTGTGCCAGTTGTGTTATCTTCCTCCGAACATAGGAGGACCTGTGTGCAAGCTGTGTCATCTTCCTTCAAGCATAGGACTTGTATGCAAGTTGTGTCATCTTCCTTCAAGCATAGGAGGACTTGTGTGCCAGTTGTGTCATCTTCTTCCGTGCTTAGGCGGACTTGTGTGCCAGTTAGCGAAAACAACACATCACTGCATGATGTGAGCATCACTGTGTTATTATCCCAACTGTGGCCATGCACCGCTGTGAGCCCTTTGACCAACACCCTTTACCTCCATTTAATTACAGAGCTCCAGGGCCATTGTCTCGCAGTTCAAGAATGGCAACAAGGTCCCAGTATCATACACCGATAGAGACCCCAATTTCATTTGCTTGGGAGAACAAAATGTCTGCCCTCCTTAGTTTTATTTCACTAACCAAGAGACCTTTTCATTCACAAAAGCAGAGGGTGTTAACTAGCACTGAGCACATTGTATAAGATTAGCTACACAGTTTTCTATGATCGCTGTAGGCTTTTCATTTGCAGCGCCACAATCAGGTGAGAAGTATTCTGAAGGGGGATGCCGCACAGTGATTATCACTGCTGGTGGGGTTCGTAATCCCCATCCTAGCCTAGTAACTCAGAATAGGTGGTAACAGGAATAGAAACTAGGTGCCGGATTTAGAGTTTGATGGACAGGGTACTCCATCACAAATGTGACTGATGCCTGGAAGCAGTATTCCCACTTCCACTCCAATGCCAGGATGACCTCCTCTCCCTCCCTCTAACCCCTCCCCCAATTCCCAACCAATCCCTGTGCTTCACCCTGTCCCCTTGTGCTCCCTACTCGTTCAACCACAGAGGGAGTCCGTACACCGGATAGCAGAAACGTCAGCAGCAGCATTCAAGTTATCATACTCCTGTTTAATACTCCCCCAGACACTTGCTCTACCCTCCCCCGCGTCACCCTTCTCCCTGCCCCCCTCTATAGCAGGCCAAACGATCTGGAGAAGTCCACCTGAGGCCTCTGCCCCGTCTACTTGCCTCTCTCCCTCCATCCCAGAGGAATGGACGGCAGGCTGATGGATGGATGAATTAACACATGAAGTGTTCATTTGCAAAGCACAACTGATTTGGAGTTAATCATCTCTAGGTGCTGCGAGTCTGTACATTTGAAAAGGCTAAAATAAGATATGTAAAAGTTCTTCCTTGACTCCTGCACCCTGTACATGCCACTCAAGCTCTATTCAAGATGAATTAATAAATGAATACATATTAAGTGCAGTCATAATGGGAAGAACCATTTGTCGGAGCCGAGGAGGTCTAAAAAGACCTGCAGCAATCCCTCATGACCTCTAGGCCTCAGTGTAGCCTTCCCATCGCAGATGAATGAATTAATGCATTTTAAGGTACGAGTAACACAGAACTAACTCGCTGGTTGCTGATACTGAGTGTTTGTTGTTAGATAGGCTAGTACGATCTGCAGCAGTCCCTCATAACCTCTAGGCCCCATTCTTGCTCCCGCACCCATCACAGATGAATAAATGGCTTAATGATTTAAAATGCAAGTAATACAGAACTAACTCTCTGGTTGCTGATGCTGAGTGTCAGTCGGGCCAATACGATGGGCAGCATCCCCTTGCTGATGCCTGCTGTGTTCATCCACTCATGCACAGCCCCCATCCTAGAGGAGATGCCAGGCTCGAGAGGCTAACACGATCCGTGGAAGAGAGATCCCCGTCTGATCAGTTTACCTGGGGTGACCAGTTGGCTCCATGTCATTGTGACGCCACGTTTCCACTCCTGGTCTTTACTTTTACTTATCAGTGCATTCTGCTGGTATCCGTTCATTTTAATGCATCCAGCTGGACCAACACACCAGATAACAGTGCAAAGTCCAAGAGTGGACAAGTGGCGTCCTGGTGACATGGAGCCAACTGGCCGCACTAAGGCCCATATTTATACTTTTTGACGCAAAACTGCGCTAACGCAGTTTTGCGCCAAAAAAATTAGCGCCGGCTAACGCCATTCTGAAGCGCCATGCGGGCGCCGTATTTATTGAATGGCGTTAGCCGGCGTTAGCCGACCTGCGCTGCCTGGTGTGCGTGAAAAAAAACCACGTACACCAGGCAGCGCCGGCGTAGGGAAAAATGGCGTTTGGGCGTCTAAAAATGGGGCAAGTCAGGCTGAGGCAAAAAAATCGTCTTAACCCGATTTGCGCCATTTTTTTACGACGCCCATCCCCCATTGAAAGGACTCCTGTCTTAGCAAAGACAGGAGTCATGCCCCCTTGCCCAATGGCCATGCCCAGGGGACTTCTGTCCCCTGGGCATGGTCATTGGGCATAGTGGCATGTAGGGGGGCACAAATCAGGCCCCCCTATGCCACAAAAAAAAAAAAAATAATACTTACCTGGACTTACCTTAATGTCCCTGGGGTGGGTCCCTCCATCCTTGGGTGTCCTCCTGGGGTGGGCAAGGGTGGCAGGGGGTGTCCCTGGGGACAGGGGAGGGCACCTCTGGGCTCATTCTGAGCCCACAGGTCCCTTAACGCCTGCCCTGACCCAGGCGCTAAAATCCGGCGCAAATGCGGGTTTTTTAGACCCGCCCACTCCCGGGCGTCATATTTGCCCGGGAGTATAAATCCGACGCAATAGCATCGGAGTCATTTTTTAAGACGGGAACGCCTACCTTGCATATCATTAACGCAAGGAAGGTGTTCACGCTAAAAAATGACGCTAATTCCAGGAACTTTGGCGCTAGACGCGTCTAACGCCAAAGTATAAATATGGAGTTAGTTTTGCGTCGAAAAAAAAGGACGCAAATTCGGCGCAAACGGAGTATAAATATGCCCCTAAGTGCGCCCACTCTGGCACTTACAGTGGGCTGCAGGCTGGGGAGGGGTGTGTGTGCTTCCAGAGCAGGAAGGGATGTCATGAAACAACCATAACCCATGAGCATCGGCATAGTCAGTGTCATCGGCCGTAGTACAAGGAAGGAAAATAACCACCCCCTGCAACTTTTTGAACTGTGAAATACAACAATAATCCGGGTTCTGAAGGCCTTTCCGGTGCCGCTGCACCTGCTCCCCTAACTGCCCACTCCAGCCATCGTCTCCTGCAGCATGGGGCTGGTTTGGATATTTTAGCTAGGTCTGATTTCGGCGTCCCGTCTGGTCCTATCCTCCGTGACCCTGCTCGCCTCACCTCATCTCCCCCATCCCAGAGGGAGGCTGTAAAGTTGAGAGGCCCAGAAGGGCCTGTGATGACGCGGAAGTCCGGGCAGGGGCGTGGCCAGACCAGCTGGGTCTGAAGCCCTGGGCCCCTCCCTTTCACACCATATACGTGTCTGTGCACGGCGCGATCCTTTGTGGGGATCATTAATCACACACAGAGCACCCCATCCTTACACCGAAGCACCTGCACCGAGTCACGTGACACTGACTCCTGTCAGAATGACAAACGGGAGTTTGGTAACCCACTTTCACAACTGCGCGCGCCATCGCTGCCCAAAGCAAACAGCAAGATTTAATGCGGCTAGCTGAGAGGGCTGGTATCTAGACCCCAAAAGCATGCATTATACACTTCCACCGTTCTCGCGCCATCCTCCAGGTCTAAATGCCGTTATGACAGGCTATTTTGTCAGTCTTCCTTTTATCTGGGCTGCAACGAAATGAGAGTGCATTAGCCGTCTTGGTTCCTTGAAAGTGCTGGTGCTCGTTTCTTGAAATCCCTGCTATTGATTTTTTTTAAGCGGCTCAAAGCTGTTTTTGTGTGTGCGGTGACACTGATTGACGGCTTAAGGTTTACACTGTGTTATTCGCTCACCTATTTTCTGTGTTGTCATAATAAATACTTTAGATACACTTTAACTGTGTTGACGATTCTGCACAATCATGAAGTTTGCGGACGTGTTCATGAGTTAGGGACGGTAGCGTTCCAGATGGAATCCAGCTTCCGTTAGCGATCGCTATCGTGTGTATCACGAGTTTTGTTTTTGTGCACCAAATTGTGCGTCTTTCCCGCTTATTTAGATTGACTTCTTTACATGACCGGGGACCTGAACGAGCCCCACAGATACCGCTGCCTTTGACTGCTACCCTGTTCCACAACAGTGCAGTGAGGGGATGTGTCTTCTGTCCCGCCCACTTCCGGTCCCGCCCCTTTCGTAAGCCCAGGTAAGGCCGCAGCCTTAGCTCCCTGCTGATTTATGCAAAATACCAGAAAAATTGTTATTTTAAATGTGGTCGAGCACCCCAGGAGTCAATATTCTGTTAACCGTCTCTATCCACTTCCCCTATTTGCAAGAACCAGGAGCTCATGGAAATGTCTTAACCGGTATAATTAAGCATTAGATTGAAAACGAACATTTACACAGACTCCATGGCAGAAAGAACCAGTGTTCCTATGGTCATAGGTGTCCAGCATAGGTCAAAGGTCAGATGCATGTAAGAGTTTCAGAATTTCCTCGTAGAAAATATTTACATACTTTCAATATAAATGGAACCTATTTAGAAAGTCAATGTTATGTTGAAAAGGTAGGCATGATGTTGGCCGTCTCAAACCTACATTGGACCCCTGCGCTGTAATTATTCCTATCTGTAGTCTCCATTTAGTGATCAGACAGCTGTTGGTACAAATATAATCTCATTTCGGAGTCATAAGGTTCTGAAGAAAACAGTAACTTTCCATTAAAGGTAGATCCTAACATCACAGACTTGAGGACCTCACAAAAAAAACGTATGTTTAGTACTATGGACAGGCAGACAGACAGGTCTGTTTGTCTGCCTGGCAGGCAGACCTGGCTGTCTTCCATTTACAAATGTGTACATACTCAGTTAAATGATTATATTTGACTAGCATAACTCAAGTCAATGATTTGTAAGTGAAAAGTTCAAGTCTGGAGACAGTGTCCTTAGTGACCTTGAATGAAGTGGTCATATGGCTTGCAGGTCCAGCAGGGCTCGTTAGACAAGCCTTTTCACACTCATGTGCACCACAGAGATCCAAAGCCATAAAATTAGCAAAGTTTTGCGCCCCAAATTGCTTCCTTCTCCTTCAGTGTAGCAATGCCTAATACAACAGTACTTGTTACAGTCATTTCCACATAGACAAGACATACAACACAGGATTAGAGCCACGTAACAGGTAAAGTAATGCTTTCCTACAACAAAACTCACTCTAAGCTCATGCCAACATTGGGAGCTGTTAAAGAAAATACAAACCCTTTAGATGGCCTATAAAGTCTAACATGCATTTAAAGCACATTAGCCAGCAAGCAGTCAAAAAGAATGCAAGGCAATCTCCGTTTCAGCGGCTCAGAGCTTTGTCTTTGATCAGTTGGGGCATGGAATGCTGAAATCCATATGATTTTTACACATATTGATGCATGCTCTCTCAATTAAAGTGAATAGATGCGGAGCCACGTGATGGAGTAGAAACTCGAAAATAACGACTGAGCAAGTGCCAGGATATTCTTGTGGGAAGACCTAGACAACCTGATACAAGTAGCACTAATAGGAGGTGACTTCACTACTTTCTAAAATCCTCGCTTCATTATACCATCCTCAGAACAAGGCTATGCTTTAACAAACAATAATCAACATTCTGGTCTAAGAGAATTACTCTATTTCGAGAAACCAGATACCCAAAGCTAGGAGAGGTATTGCCATGATCTCTAAGGAACTTCTAAAATTTAAAATAATTACATTGGCATCTTTCACTACCTTCAAATGCCCAAATGTCTAAATTTCTTTAGCCCACTCCAACACAGCTTACTAGCATGTCAGCTAATACTCACACAAACTTAAGACTAAGGGGCACATAGACAGAGGAACACTGCAAAGCAGCAGTCTTCCTGCACTGCCAAATCTTTGATTTGTGCGCCCCATTTAGAGGTGGGAAAACCACTGGGTTGCTTTTGGAGGTGCCTCATCTGGTTCCATCAACAGTAATCCCTGATCTGGTGGTCCATGCCTCTCTGGACCGCTGGGTCATAGTGGCTGTCGCCCCACCTAATTGAGGACCAATCGATCTTCGCTGATTTTCCCTACACTTGCCCACCACATGAATGGGGAAAATGTAGAATGGCCCTGATGTGCAGAGACAAACCCCTTTGCCCTTTGGGGCTTTATTTTGCTTATAAAAAACAAACTCCTGCCTGAGTGTTTGTTTTCTGTTACATTTTTTTCAGAGTGTGTGTTTTAAATATGAGGCCATCCTCCCAATTCTTGATTGCTGTGAGGGAAGCTGCTGCAATGGCAGCTTTCTTCTCAGCACAGCGATCCCTGCTAGGTGGGCGGGATTTCTAAATTTGGTGAAACGTCCACAGTTGGGGTGCCACCAAGTGAACAGGTGGACAATCCTCAGGATCAAACTGATGCCCGAAGTTTATTGATCAGATTGCCAAATACATCACAGATAACATGATAGTCTCTTCTAAAACATTTTTCAAAGTGATTTCAATATGTTAGTAATATTTCATTAACATGATCTTCATCAATATTCCTCAAATACTCTCAGCAAAGACTGAATTCTTGACATCACCAGTGCTACAGATGCATAAACATTTGTCACAATTCAATCTTCCCTTCCTTGTTCCCCAGAGTCGAACCTTTAAGAAAGGACTGCATAAGCGTTTACTAACAGCAACAAATAAAGACACTCAGGGGCAAATCCCCATATCCCCCAATCCAGCAAGAGGTCTTTTCAAAGACTTCCACAAAACCGATCACCCGACAAATTCCTGCCACCTCCACCTGTAAACAAATGAATTGAATTATTCAGATTCTTCAATGAGAACATACAAATCATTAGAGGTAAACTTGGACTCATTCTTTCACAAATATCTAATAAAAACACAGACCTCATGGGATGCCTCGGCTGGCGTCTGGCTAACCCAAAAGCAACCAAAAATACAAAAAAGCATCTTAAAACTACAAACTATTTTCAAGATAACATTACAACATATATCATTCACAGAAAACTTTCACCTCTTTCAAAATCTTGGCATGTTATGATCAGTGCATCTCTATTGTAAGGTATTGTCCTCAACTCTCTAAAAATGGACCATATCATTCCCATTTTGAAAAGTAAACATTGATGCATATATCCAAGCAACCTTCAGACCTATGACTGCTTATCTTGGTAATGTAATGCCATTGTGTGACAAAATACTATGAAAAGCATCTTTGCTCTCTATGGAGCCAGAAATTCCAAGGGAACACTTTGGCCCATATTTATACTTTTTTAGCACTGCATTTGCGCCGCTTTTTGACGCAAAAGTGTCACAAACTTACAAAATACAATTGTATTTTGTACGTTTGCACCACTTTTGCATAAAAAAATGACGCAAATGCAGACCAAAAAAAGTTTAAATATGGGCCTTTGTTTCTAGTGCTAAGCAGTGAGGCCCAATTGGGAAGCGACATCCTGGATGCTAGCCAATGAGATACCCACCCAGGAGTATCACCCCTCTCCAGCAGCATCACACCAGCACAGAACCTCACATGCAACCTTGTGCGCAAGGCTTGGGTAGAATTCCAAGGAATAAGCCTTTGGCATGTCACATTTCAAAGGTCCTTATTTTTCAAGCACAGGCTTGAAGAGTAAGCTATTTCATCGAACTTTTTCATCAATATTCGAGGTTTGATTATAGGTGGCAAGATTCTAATTATTAGGTATTGCAGAATCTTCACTCGGCTCCTTGTTGAAACATGCAAGCATTGAACAGAGGACGTCGAGACAATTTCCCTACGTGAGCTAACATTTGAGAACAATAGACTCTTTCCAGTCTTGCCTTAAATTGTAGGTTATATTGCAGATCCGGTATTATCACTCCTTTCACCATGTACTTGCTTTATAATAATGAGCTCATTTGAAATTGATTTATTGTTTTGTGCTTTCCAGGGTCCATTTTCTCAGATATATTAAATAATACCTTTACCTACTGATTCTCAGTGATCCCCGATCAACTGATAGTGGGTTGAAATATCCAACAAACCATCAGTAACTAAAAACTTAAAGTTAATACGTTAATCAGTGTCCTCGGAGAACGAAAGTGCCTGAATCTCTTTGGCTTATTATATGGAGCGGTAATGCTATGCCTGGATAAATGTATAGCTCAGATGTTGTATTTACCTAGTGTGTTATTACCTCACAAGTTATTCACCTGGGATGTGGAGATAACACAAAACTGAGGCATCTTTCCCCCTCTTCACAGCTGTGGTATTTCCTTGCAAAGTTCCACTAACTATTTCCTGACGACTTTTTGTGAGCAAAAGGAGTGGCAATTGCACACTACTTGCATCAAGTTAGAAGAGTCAGACCAAGTTCTTAAAGCTAAGGCAGCACCTTATACATAATCCACAAACAATCAAATAATCATTGGTTTACTCTTGCCCCCCCGTGCCAGACTTAATGCCGGATTTTGTGTGGGCAGAGACATGGTTACCCACAGGTCAAAAAACAACTTGGATACAAATTAAAACCCTGGCTGCCAAGCTGTCCTAGCTAAGAACAGAGTCTTGACTACATGATAAATTTAATTTGTGAACTTTCCTATCAATACATACCCCTAGCTTTAAGCTAAAAAGTGGCAAGAAACAGCCACATATTTAACTATATGGAATGTTTCAGGGTCAAATGAGTCTCTTAAGTTATTAACAGGTTCTGCGGAGACTCTGGATAAATCCAAAAAATAGTACTGGTCACATTGTCATTCACATAAGGTAGAATATAAATGAGATCACACACATGTCTCAAGAAAGTAATGTGATTGGTTCACTTTGGACTAAACCCCAAAATGTGTCTGTTGTGTGGTTGCT
Organism: Pleurodeles waltl; assembly: GCF_031143425.1. Lineage (NCBI taxonomy): Eukaryota > Metazoa > Chordata > Amphibia > Caudata > Salamandridae > Pleurodeles > Pleurodeles waltl. Next base: position 1,609,015,043 of record NC_090445.1, read on the forward strand.
GTATAGTGCCATAAGGCGCACGGGTCAACTGAAAGCATCAGGAGAACCAAGGGAGAGCTACGTTCAACAAGCATTGCCAAAGCCTATGTGAAATATGTTGGCTTTGTCAATGGTTTTACAGGTTGCACAGCAGTTGAACTGCTGTGCAACCTGGCTTAAAGTAAAAAAAAAAGTTCTGTGACACGGCCAGCATTGACCTCATAGGCGAACTCGTATTGGCATTGCCAATGCTTGTCTATTGAAACTGATTTGTGACAGTGGGATACTGTATTGGGCGATTAACATGGTGAATCGTGTTTGTGCATGAGATGGTTTTGATGGTCAATTAAAGGTGATACAGGATCATCAAAGCTTTGTAGCACTTTATTTCAGTAACCTTCATTAAACGAGTAGATCTTCAGCAAAGTGTAGCTCGTTTTCACTGGCGATGGTGCGAAGAGAGAAAAAAGAGTACCTGCAGGAGCCTGCAGTAGAAGGACACTGGCCGCCAGAATCAGTACTTGGTCCAGCACAACAAAGACTCAAAGCCCAGGAAGAAGATGGAGGTGAGGAGGAGTCACTGACCAACAGGAAGCAAGGAAACAAGAGTGTCATGGAGCCACTTTGGTCCAGCCAACGGTAAGGAGAGTGACTTGAGAGCCATTCAGTGGTACTGCGTGCAGGGCATGTTCTGACTTAAAGCAACAGGAAAGAAAGTACAGGGAATTTTGATTATGGTTGCGGGTGGTGGGAGTGCTGAATGGAAACCAATTTAGCTGAAAGTGACTCCCATTGATCACACCAGGGGTGAGGGTAGCAGGAGTCAAAACTAGTTCTCTCAGAGGTGGTCAAATTAAGATACAAGTTGAATTGAAGTGCAGGTAGCATGATGCACTAAAGAGGTGCCCTAGGCCACTGTAAGATATAGTGGTGAGAAATGAGGCAGAAGAGTGCATGTAGGAAGAATTAGGCAGCATGCTTGTGGGACGTTGCAGGAAAGTGATATTATGGCTTGTACAAAGTGATTTTGTATTTAGTGAGGATATCTGCTACTAGATCAGAACCACAAGAGTAACAGAACCAGGCTTCCATGGTAAAAAAAAAAGTGCTACCTAAAGTCAAAAATTACAATTTGTACATATCACAATTATGACTTGTATGGTTTTTATTGACCCCGTTACATACTGGATGTTAAAGAAATTGGATGCCCAGTTACATTTTGGGGACAAAAAGGTCCAAAAATTGCTGGCCATGGAGATTTTTGTGTTGCAGGTACCAACATTCACATGTATGCCATTTAAGGGGAAAAACTTGTCCGAGGGACGTTTTATTGCACATCACGGTATTGTTATTTATCAATTGTGATAAACATTGCACCTAACACTGGGCCACTCGTAATGAGGGACTAAGAAGGGCACTTTGGCACAATCTATGGCTTAAGCAGGCACTTAGAAGATTCAGGAGAACAGGGCTGCACGACAGGTTTGGTTGGATAAAGAAGCTGGGCTGGCCTTAGTACTGGGTAAAGAACGCTGACTCAGAGAGGATGGACTTTAAAAATTCATGCCACCTATAAAGGTTCCCCAATCCTTTTTTTTTTAACAATTATGTTTATTGGCATTTCAAATAGTACAATTTGTTCATTCATTGTACCAGAACTGAACGCTCAAGTCACTACATCACATTGATATACAGCTTGTGGGTAATCATTACCTGTTTCATGGATCCTTAGTTACAAAGGATCTAGAACCTTATTTGACCCATGGCATACCGAATCATAGTGACAAAATCTCAATCTCCCTCAAGGTCTCAATTACGTGTTCACGAGACAGGGAGCTGGTAATTGCTCCCATCATCATCTCAGAGATGCATTCCTGTCCTCTCAGTGTACATAAGCCAAAGATAAAGTGGGAAGGAACAAAACATCTCATTTAAGTAACCCATTAACTAGCCCAGAAGTTCAAAAGTCATGTGAGCAGTGCGTGGTTGTCCAGACCACCCCAGATCCCAGGAGGCGTGGGGGTGGTAAGGGCCATATGGCAGGAGGGGGACACGTCGGGGGAGTTCAAAGGGGGAATCCCTCCCAGAGCGCAGACCCGCAGCGGTCCGGTTCATATTAGAGCTCAGCCATCCCTGTGCCGCTCGAAGTCAGGGTCCCACCCATATTATCATCATCATCCACCCGACGTCCAGTGCCTCCCATGTGTCCGTTACTTCCACCCACAAAGGGGCAATCGGTCTACGCCTCAGTCCACTCATCACTTCTCTTTGCAGTATTTTCTCCTCTGCCTTTGCCCAATGAGTGACGTCCGCCACCCACGTGGTGAGCCGGGCCCATTCTTGCTTTTCCAGGCCATTGCCTCTCTCCTGCGTGCAAGTACTAATGCCATATCTGCAAACCTATTTCCCACTTTTTTTAGCTAAAGGCCTGTCAAAGAGGCCCAACAGGCACACCGCTGGCCCATCATCTAGTTGTCGCTGTAAAACTGTGTTAAGACGTTCAGTTAACTTGTCCCAGTAGAATCTTAGCGTTGGGCAGCCCCAAGTCATGTGACAAAGGTCAGCACCAACCAGCCGACAACGGGGGCACGCTCCTGTCATCTCCCCGTAGATCTGGTTGATTCTGTGCGGGGTGAGATAGGTCCTGTGAAAATAGTTATATTGTATAAACTTCAGACGTGTATTGCGCGAAATCTTACATGTTGAGGCTAGGGTCTTATGCCACTCGGAATCTGTCATGGTTCTACCTATGTCGGCGTCCCACTTGAGTCGAAGTCCATCTAGTGGCCTCTCAATCATCCCATTTAAGGCCCTATATATCCAGGTAACCAAGTGCGATCCTCCACCCACAACCAGTACCATCTAGAGGGCTGCCGCCGTGGGTGGCTCTCGAATCCTTTAGGTGAAAAATATAATTTTTACACTGACAAAGTCAAAGCAGACAATGTAGTGTCAGTTAAAGAAACTAGAAGACAGATCCTGGTACCTCAGCAGCAAGAGGGTGCTAGAGAGGAAGCGATGTACAGCTTAACAGAAAAAAGAGAAAAGTGAATGAGAGAACTAGATACTAAATAAAATAATAAAGCAACTTCGGGCTTAAGGGGGCAAATATACAAGAGAAAAGGGTCAAGCCTTGGGGAACTTCACCATGCATTCTAGACCCCCCACCTTGGTCCTGGTTAAACTGGATAATAATTGCCCTGATGAAACTGGCATCCTCGCGTGCCGCTTTGGCTCAGATGGAGAATATTGATTCAATCAATCAGGTTCTTGTAGTGCGCGGCTAGACACCAGTGAGGGTCTCAAGGCGCTGATTCCCCGAGGCATTAAGATGCATGGTTAACAATATCAAAAGCTTCCAGCAGAGCCAAGAGGGAGAATCCAGCATGGTGCCACTCCCCTGCTGCATTCACCCATAATCCAAATCATGGTCAAAATTACTGCAGGGTTTCTATCCCAAATCTTAGCCAAAAAGCTCATTGGTCCCTCCTCGTAGATAGCTTTTTAGACTGGTAAAAACTTGAAATGGGGAAATAATAAGTCTTTCACTGGTGTGACTGCGGAATGAATCCCCTCATAGCAAATTCTATTAGAATTCCATTTATCCCTGGTCGTATTTCTTTATTGCAATGCTTTTCTGAGTAGGGTTGTTGATGGTACGTCTCATGCATGCATCTCTCGGCATCCTCGCATCCAGCTTGTTTTATAGTGTCCGAGCAGGATCATCACAGCAGAGCTGGCATCATTAAAACTGATTGTGTGTAAATGATAAATGTTCGCCTTGGCACCCTCCTTTTGATAACTGAAGGAAACTGACCTTTAAAACCATATTAAGGTGCACACTTAGAGCTTAGTGTTAATCAGAAGGTAGACCCAAGTAGTGTGATTACTACTGGCTCCAAGCTTTATCTCCTATTTTAAGATCTGTGGGGAAAAATAAAATATCACATGCGGAACAATGCTACTGCATGGCATATTGTCTACCTGCACTGTTTCCTCCAACCTTTTTAATAGTGGTAATGAGACATGGAATTTTATTGATGTGGTTTAGATTATAGTGTTGAGCACACAAACGCTCTGTCCCTGTTGTAATCTCTCTTTGGGCTTTTAACCACACCCATGTCACGCCTGTCACTTTCATTGGTTTGCGGGATTGCCTTTTAAAATCTGCTTGATTTCATTAGCAAAAGGCATGCATAAGTCATGCCTTTTCCGGTGTTTAGCCCTCCTCGAGCGCACTGGCCAACTACTGAAAGCATATGAGACTCCATGTTTTCAGCCTGGTTGCTGCACTAGTTTATCTTTTTATTTTCCAAGCAGCGCGATCTTGCTGCGTTTTACATAGCGCGATCGTACTTGTTTGTTTTCTTTTAATTTGTGTGGCAGGAAAAGTCCAGTTAGAGGTTTACAGCGCTAAGAGCTCTAACTCGAGCAAATGCGAGACCCGTTTGTGAGAAGGTAGCCTCTTTCTAACCTTGTTACCCCCACTTTTGGCCTGTTTGTGAGTGTATATTAGGGTGTTTGTCACTGTTTTCACTGTCTCACTGGGATCCTGATAGCCAGGCCTCAGTGCTCATAGTGAAAACACTATGTTTTCAGTATGTTTGTTATGTGTCACTGGGATCCTGCTGGTCAGGACCCCAGTGCTCATAGGTTTGTGGCCTATATGTATGTGTCACTGGGACCCTGTCACACAGGGCCCCAGTGCTCATAGGTGTGCACGTATATGTTCCCTGTGTGGTGCCTAACTGTCTCACTGAGGCTCTGCTAACCAGAACCTCAGTGGTTATGCTCTCTCATTACTTTCAAATTGTCACTAACAGGCTAGTGACCAATTTTACCAATTTACATTGGCTTACTGGAACACCCTTATAATTCCCTAGTATATGGTACTGAGGTACCCAGGGTATTGGGGTTCCAGGAGATCCCTATGGGCTGCAGCATTTCTTTTTCCACCCATAGGGAGCTCTGACAATTCTTACACAGGCCTGCCACAGCAGCCTGAGTGAAATAACGTCCACGTTATTTCACAGCCATTTTACACTGCACTTAAGTAACTTATAAGTCACCTATATGTCTAACCTTTACCTGGTAAAGGTTGGGTGCAAAGTTACTTAGTGTGAGGGCACCCTGGCACTAGCCAAGGTGCCCCCACATTGTTCAGAGCCAATTCCCTGAACTTTGTGAGTGCGGGGACACCATTACACGCGTGCACTACATATAGGTCACTACCTATATGTAGCTTCACCATGGTAACTCCGAATATGGCCATGTAACATGTCTATGATCATGGAATTGCCCCCTCTATACCATCCTGGCATAGTTGGCACAATCCCATGATCCCAGTGGTCTGTAGCACAGACCCTGGTACTGCCAAACTGCCCTTCCTGGGGTTTCACTGCAGCTGCTGCTGCTGCCAACCCCTCAGACAGGCAGCTGCCCTCCTGGGGTCCAGCCAGGCCTGGCCCAGGATGGCAGAACAAAGAACTTCCTCTGAGAGAGGGTGTGACACCCTCTCCCTTTGGAAAATGGGGTGAAGGCAGGGGAGGAGTAGCCTCCCCCAGCCTCTGGAAATGCTTTGTTGGGCACAGATGTGCCCAATTCTGCATAAGCCAGTCTACACCGGTTCAGGGACCCCTTAGCCCCTGCTCTGGCGCGAAACTGGACAAAGGAAAGGGGAGTGACCACTCCCCTGACCTGCACCTCCCCTGGGAGGTGTCCAGAGCTCCTCCAGTGTGCTCCAGACCTCTGCCATCTTGGAAACAGAGGTGCTGCTGGCACACTGGACTGCTCTGAGTGGCCAGTGCCACCAGGTGACGTCAGAGACTCCTTGTGATAGGCTCCTTCAGGTGTTAGTAGCCTTTCCTCTCTCCTAGGTAGCCAAACCCTCTTTTCTGGCTATTTAGGGTCTCTGTCTCTGGGGAAACTTTAGATAACGAATGCATGAGCTCAGCCGAGTTCCTCTGCATCTCCCTCTTCACCTTCTGATAAGGAATCGACCGCTGACCGCGCTGGAAGCCTGCAAACCTGCAACATAGTAGCAAAGACGACTACTGCAACTCTGTAACGCTGATCCTGCCGCCTTCTCGACTGTTTTCTTGCTTGTGCATGCTGTGGGGGTAGTCTGCCTCCTCTCTGCACCAGAAGCTCCGAAGAAATCTCCCGTGGGTCGACGGAATCTTCCCCCTGCAACCGCAGGTACCAAAAAGCTGCATTACCGGTCCCTTGGGTCTCCTCTCAGCACGACGAGCGAGGTCCCTCGAATCCAGCGACACCGTCCAAGTGACCCCCACAGTCCAGTGACTCTTCAGCCCAAGTTTGGTGGAGGTAAGTCCTTGCCTCACCTCGCTGGGCTGCATTGCTGGGAACCGCGACTTTGCAAGCTACTCCGGCCCCTGTGCACTTCCGGCGGAAATCCTTCGTGCACAGCCAAGCCTGGGTCCACGGCACTCTAACCTGCATTGCACGACTTTCTAAGTTGGTCTCCGGCGACGTGAGACTCCTTTGTGCAACTTCGGCGAGCACCGTTTCACGCATCCTCGTAGTGCCTGTTTCTGGCACTTCTCCGGGTGCTACCTGCTTCAGTGAGGGCTCTTTGTCTTGCTCGACGTCCCCTCTCTCTGCAGGTCCAATTTGCGACCTCCTGGTCCCTCCTGGGCCCCAGCAGCGTCCAAAAACGCCAAACGCACGATTTGCGTGTAGCAAGGCTTGTTGGCGTCCATCCGGCGGAAAAACACTTCTGCACGACTCTCCAAGGCGTGGGGGATCCATCCTCCAAAGGGGAAGTCTCTAGCCCTTGTCGTTCCTGCAGTATTCACAGTTCTTCAGCCTAGTAAGAGCTTCTTTGCACCAACCGCTGGCATTTCTTGGGCATCTGCCCATCTCCGAGCTGCTCGTGACTTTTGGACTTGGTCCCCTTGTTCCACAGGTACCCTCAGTCAGGAATCCATCGTTGTTGCATTGCTGATTTGTGTTTTCCTTGCATTTTCCCTCTAACACGACTATTTTGTCCTTAGGGGAACTTTAGTGCACTTTGCACTCACTTTTCAGGGTCTTGGGGAGGGTTATTTTTCTAACTCTCACTATTTTCTAATAGTCCCAGCGACCCTCTACAAGGTCACATAGGTTTGGGGTCCATTCGTGGTTCGCATTCCACTTCTGGAGTATATGGTTTGTGTTGCCCCTATCCCTATGTTTCCCCATTGCATCCTATTGTAACTATACATTGTTTGCACTGTTTTCTAAGACTATACTGCATATTTTTGCTATTGTGTATATATATCTTGTGTATATTTCCTATCCTCTCACTGAGGGTACACTCTAAGATACTTTGGCATATTGTCATAAAAATAAAGTACCTTTATTTTTAGTATAACTGTGTATTGTGTTTTCTTATGATATTGTGCATATGACACTAGGTGGTACTGTAGTAGCTTCACACGTCTCCTAGTTCAGCCTAAGCTGCTCTGCTAAGCTACCATTATCTATCAGCCTAAGCTGCTAGACACCCTATACACTAATAAGGGATAACTGGGCCTGGTGCAAGGTGCAAGTACCCCTTGGTACTCACTACAAGCCAGTCCAGCCTCCTACACCGTTGCACTACAAATGCTTGCTATTTCTGATGTGGTGTAGTTATGTTAGGCGTGGCAATTCTGCTTTCATACTCACAATGTGTGAAATCAGTATATTGTGTGGTAATCGGGTGACCACAGGTTCATTGTTTGTGTTGTGCTCCACATGAGCTCATAAGTACAATGCAAATATCCCACCCCTTATTTAGAATGTTGTGGTAAATCCATGGGGAAAATCTTTATGTGGCACCAACATTGCCGCAGTCGAGTGGGAGTAACATTTTTACCATTTGATTTAGGGCTTCTGGGATATAAATAGTAAATCAAGCTTTCTACACATTTATTTGCAGTTGCCTAAAGCTTTTCGCTGTTGGTAACATGTAACAGTTTTTTCCACAGTCATGTGGTATTTACTACATTTCTATGGTAGTATTACGTCCTCACTCCAAATCCTCCTCAGCAGTAGAAATTGAGAAAACACAGATAGCACACATCTGCAGAGCTCTAAATGAGCCCCGTGTGTATTTTCGTGTACAGGCCTGACTTCCGGACGCCTGTGCGTTGGAATGCCACGTTCTGTTTTGCATATGGCGCATATCGGACATCAGCCGTCTCAGTAATAAAGCACTTTGACTCTGCAGCATGCGGAATAGCCTGTTAATATTCAGAATTCACAAGATATCCAGCATCCTGCTGTACCCCGAGGCTCATGCAGGAAGGAGCCGGGTATCTGCTGACACAGTTAGTTAAGGTCACAGCCTGTCCCCAGGCTGGCATACTCTTTCTGGCGCGAGAATCTACACAGCATTTTCTGCCTCACCGAGGGTCTTTTTCATGGAGAGAAAAGCTGTCTTAATGTATGTCTTGGAAGCCTGTACATCTATGCATGTTGCACGTATTCCCTCCCCCAAGTTAGTTACCTGCACCTGTTTCGGTAACCCCTTGGGCCCTACTTAGGATGTCGCAGTTAAATCCATTTCCGGTGCAAACTCCCAAGTCGCATGTCATTGCTCACATGCTAATTGCACAAGTGCCATTTACCGATATGCACATGCCTTTGGCAGATAAACCGTGGTAAGAATTTTGTTGGCCAATAGAGAGAGATTACAATTTGCGGTCTCTGGATCACACACAGGTGTTGCTATTTGTGCACCCTCGAACGTGTGTGTGTGTGTGCGTGCAAACTGGGATTTCATGCTTTCTGTCAACAAGTTTTACTAGTTTACAGAAATAAGTTTTGCGCTGGTAAGTAATAATAAAAAAAAATATATATATTTTGAGTAAGTTTGTGTCATTTTTGTGATGCAAACCCAGGGCAAAATGTTTGCACATCTAGGCCTACATTTCAAAACCAAAACCGACGTCATCAAACGGAGTACACTTCTAAAATGCCTATTTTTGACTCCTAGAGGTGCACAAATTGATATGTTTTTTCTACGCTGGATGACCCCAGTTTTCAGTGGGCCTAGGTGGATTTTGTGTATTCCAGCCAGAACAGAATCGCTGTAATCCAGTTTTGAAATAGGGATGACAGTTTTAAATCATGGTAGAAGGCTCCTTTACCTAAGGCAATAATGTGTGCTTGTAGATGGAGACTCGTATCAGACAGTAATGATGGCCAGTAATTTCACATTATCACTGACGGAAAGCTTGCGTCTCACTACTTTAGAAGCATGTACTCGGGAAGGTAGTTGAGGGCTGGTGTGAGGGAGGTGGGAGATCAACAAGGACAGCCTTATGGAGGCACAATTTGAGATGATGTCCATCACCCATGCTTAAAGACCTTCTAGGATATTAACGAAATATAATAAATATGTTGGTAATTAAATGTTCATATATAGTGAAGTGAAAATATTTAAATCTCTGAGGAGGGAACAAAAGTTTCCATGTAAAAATTGAAGAGTGCAGGTGATGGGGTGGAGCCTTGTTTAACTCCTTGTAAGAGTTGTGAAATATTGGAGACAGATTCCAACTATTCCAAAACAGTGTTGCTGAATCCCATCTATTCTTCCAGAGTCTTTAGGAGGGAGGAATGATTGCGCATGCTGAATGCTCTGTACACAGAAGACACAGGAGGCACAGGGAATTGTGATATATGTTCAGCTTCACTTTCTTTGTGCAGTAGTCTGATCTAAGACCGATTTGAGTTCCTCGAGAAGATTTCTATCTTCAATTAACTTTTTTAGTTATTTTCCCGCAAATCCTCTACCTAGTATTTTTGCAGGGGGGGGGGGGTTAAAATAGCACAGAAGTTAATGTCACACCTGGCTTTTAAAGAACAGGACTTATCTGGTACATCTTGAGGCACGTTGACAACTTAGAGAGAGAGGCATTTCTTCTATCTTAGTTATATGTCATTAGAATGACTTTAAGTATCTTAGTTATATATCATTAGAATTACTTTAAGTATTTAATATATTTTAGTTATATGTTATGAAAAGTTCATGATTAGCGTGTTACATCATTGTATTGCAGGACAAGGTTTGGTCCTGGAGGGGAACGGTCCGGGAGGAGGAAAGGAGCAGAGCTGGTCCATATCTAGGATCTTTCTTTAGACAAATAAATTCAAGTATTATTTACTTCACAGCTGGTTTACTTCAAGAAGCGATTGTGACATTATTAAGTGACAGATATCATGTGTGCCATAGTTTATTCACTGCCTCGGTCTGAGGTGCTATTTAAGTTGGATTTTGGCCCATTTGGCAATATTGCGCCTAGCAACACAAATATCTGATATTAAGCCTGGCCAGCATGAGTAATTCGGTCAACATCTGAGCCTTTATGGATTTCATTGTTACCTGAAAAAGCGTGTGTGAGACTCATCTGTAGGCTTATCACAACTGCCTCCCTAAAAGCTGAATGGATTGAAAAGGTTATTTTAAGACCCATGTTACAATTAGGCCGCTAACCCCATTCGGTCAGTTACTCCCACCTGCGCCAGTAACAGGATTACAAGTCAGGCACAAATGGCATTTGAGGTGTGCCCTCTCCCTCCTAATTTGTCATGTGAAACAAGTTGAAAACCGTAAGGGCAGATGGTGCAAAATGAATTTGTTCACACCTCAGAACAGGGGAGCATGTGCAGTTTGTGATTTATCCCTCGTTCTAAGTTCTGCGACTTGCATTTCGGCTGAAATTGCACTCCTGCGTTTAGTAATGAGTAGCCACGCACTTAGCATCCGCAGTGATATCCTACTTGTAATAGAACCCTTGGTAGGTTTAAGGTGGATGCTTGTGTTTTGCGTAAGGGGTATTTGCTGGTGCAACCGGCCTTGGTGCCATGAGTCAAGACACAAAAAGTGGGTGCATGCACAGAAAATCTTGATACATATTGTGGTTCTTGAATAATAAATTGTACACTACAAATACTGGTTATGCAAGTACTGGTTACACCATGACCAATAAGAAGCTAAACAATTCAAACTGAAGGCTTGGGTCCCATAATACATGCCACAGCACGAGGGCAAATCATCCAACAAGCAAAACCTTGGATATATTCATACCCCATTCTAAATAAAGACATTTCTCCCAAAAGTAGTGGGTGGGACTCACAACCGTGGCAGTAGGGGAAGTGGAAAGAGAGAGCCCTTGGGCAATGAGGGTTTAAGTAGCCGTAGTGGTCCTCAAACCGCCTGAAATTGACAGCAATACCAAGGTCATCTGCACCCCTTCAGTATCAACAAAGAGCACTGATCCTTCATAACTGCAGGGAATGGTAACTCTCATCAGGGGCAAACGCCCCTCTCCCACCTAAAAACCGTTGCCACCTTAATTATATTGGTGCGGGTGGAATTAAGGTGCAAGTAACAAACCAAATCAGGTGGCAGCATGAAGTATCTGGAAGAGTTATTGTTCTTAAACTCTTTCCACGATCCACATCTATATTTTTCTACTCCTGGGGATACTTGGATTAACCCTACAACTTCTTGAGCTCTCCCTCAGTCCTGTGCGCATCTGGGAAAGAGCTGAACATGATTCGTCCTTTCCTCAAAGCGTTTTGTCAATAGGGATCTGTTGCCAATGGGTTCTTTGCCAAGTCCACTTTGTTCTGTACATCAACCCTCTATTGGAAGTTGAAGGAATTCCGGCAGGTTGCCATGTGTGTTTCCCAGGTTACGTTGACTGTTTTTATTACATCCAGGAAGCCCACCATCTGTGCGGCTGAGGGTAGCTTCTGCTTCAGAACACTGACAGTGAACAGGAGTCTGCAATCTAGGCATGCCTCTGCACTAGGCGCCGAGAAGCCTCCCCTCCAAAGTGCTACATTACACTCAGAGTCTACTCAACCAGCTGATGGACTCATGCTGAAACCATTTGGAGGGGGATGGAGATGGTTTACTATTGGGCAGGCTGAAGTCGGATCTGCGCCATATGCAAAGCAGGATGCGATATTTCATTCAACAGAACTACAATAGACACACATTAATACTGAACTGAATAACACAGAGGAAAGGTGCTGAGCGGGTAGGCAGGGTTAGGAGAGAGTCTAGATGATGTCATGCAGTATGGAAGAAGGTGAGCTCAATCTGTGCCGACGAATAAACTGCTGCTGACCACTTGTTACCTGTGAACCTTATAGGTTTTCCTCAAATACTGATTCCGCCTGTGAAGAAGTATGTCTTTACTATTAAAATGTTCCCTTTTCTTATTCTGCCGGGTTTATTTCCTAGATGTCCTGTCACCTTGTTTTGAGGTCGAGCCTAGGCAGCGTGCATGCGCTGCCTCTCGACATGTTGTAATCTACTTTTGTGGGCTTTCACCACACCTATCTCATGCCCATCACTTTCATCCGTTCTTTGGCTTGCCTTTCAAAATTTCCTTGATTTCATAGGTAAATGATTTAAGTTTGTCCCGCCTTGAGGCTGCTTTGTTACGGCCTTGGAGACTGATTCTGTTACATGTATTATTGCACAATCGGCCATATACCTTAGTGTGGCACACTACTTTTTTCTTTTGCCTCTCCACTTCACACTCCATGCCCGTATGTTGTTTCTTCCTCTTCCTTGTTTTTGGGCATGCCGCTGTTTTTTTGTCGTGTCTGCGCCCAAAGGCTGCAAGCTCGAGGGGGTATCAATTTTATATATTTATTTTTGGAAGTTTCATATAGCGCAAACTTGATCGGAGAAGCGCTTTTCATGAGTACCACTTACGTATGTGAAGTTTCATCTACACGAACTCGATCAGAAGATGAGTACCACTTTGGTACGAGTTATGTACGCACAAGTTCAGCAGTTGAAAAATATACAAACTGGCACATTTTAAACAGAAAAAAAACTGAAATCCTCAACGCAGCTCTCCCGGACTGCACTCAGAAAACTCACCCCTTATTGCGTTGTGGGGCATTTCTTTTACAAAACATTTTGGCCTATAACCCAGCCTGTGGTGGTCCTACGACAATAGGACCACCACCAAATCGTTCAGCATGATATGGTCTTTCTGTCTAGGTCATCTCTGGGCCCCCACTCTAGGTTTGAAGGACCCCAAAATAGTAACCTCTCCCACCATTCAGTGTCTATTTAAACTCTCATGGTTGGAACATTTGTTTTACGTCTGCAAGTAGTTCATGTTTTAAGGGCCTTATTTGTAATATTATTCTAATAGGCCTGACGGTGTGTAGTGCACTACACCCTCTAGAGGCTAACTATATGGTTCTACTGCATTGCGTTTTGTCATTCTGTTTTCATGTGGTTATGCTTTCTAGGGGCTGACTATAGGTTACATGACCACGTTTTTTACAAATGCTATTTTTATTGTGGTGTTCTCTAGGGGCTTTTCTGAGCATTACAGTCAAGATACTACATTATTCACTGCACTCTGAAACTCACTCCATAATGCTTTGTGGGGAATTCCTTTTACAAAACAATTTTGCCCATAACTCACCTTGTGGTGGTCCTAGGACAATGGGACCACCATTAAAACGGTCAGCACGGCATGCTCTTTCTATCTATGTCATTTTGGGGCCCCACACTAGGTTGGGGGGACCCCAAAGTAATAATATAAATAAATATAATAAATAATGGCAATATTTTCATTTTTGGCTGCATATAGAGAAAGAAGGTAAATGGAAGTGCTTTAGTTCTATGCAGGGCTGCTGGAACTATGTGTCAGGGAGGACCAAACTATGCGGCAGGGTTGACAAATTTATGTGGCAAGAAAAGTCCTGTTATGCATTTACAACACCAATAGCTCTAACTCAAGCAAATGCAAGACCTATTGGATTGCAAATGCTTGTTTTAAGCTTTATGAGTCTGTTGGCCAAGTGAGTGCTCAGTGCATAAGTGTGCATGCGGAACCTCTATTGGGCTATTTTTATATATCCTGTATTTTGTAGGGAGTACGGGCAGTAAGTAGTGTATGTGAAACTGCTTGTTCTCGCTGATGTCCCAGGATTGTTTTTTTATTGGAGTGGGGCATATTAAGGTGGGGTAGAATGTTTTGGATAAGGAGTGGGGCAGATTGTTTTGGATTGGAGTGGGGTGGGTTGGGAGGATTTGGTGTGTGGTGGATTGGAGTGGATTAGACTGGAATGAGTGGTTTGGATTGGAGTGGTGTGAATTGGATTGGTCTGGTGTGGACTGGATTGGGTGGGGTGAATTACAATGAGTGGGGTTAATTGGTGTGGGGTGAGGTGAATCTGGTTTAGGTGGGATGGATTGGAGTGGACTGGATTGGGCATACTGGATTAGAGTGGGACAGATTGTTTTGGATTGTAGTGGGGTAGATTGCTTTCGGTTGGGAAGGGGCAGATTATAGTAGGGCAGAATGGAGCTGGTCAAATTGTTTTGGGTTGGAGTTGGGCAGATTGCTTTGAATTGGGGCTGCTTTGGGTGGGGCAGATTGGAGTGGGGTTGATTCTTTTTGGATTGGAGTGGAGCATATTGTTTTGGATTGGAGTGGGACAGATTGGAGCAGGCAGATTATTTTTTATTGAAGTAAGGCAGATTGGAGTGGAGCAGATTAATGTGGGGCAGATTGTTTTGGATTCGAGTGGAACGGGGGTACTGCGCCAGATTGTTTTGGATTGGAGTGGGGCAGATTGTTTTTGATAGGAATGGGGCAAATTGTTTTGGATTGGAATGAGGTAGATTGTTTTGGTTTGGAGTGAGACAGATTGTTTTGGATTGGGGTGGGGAAAATTGGAGTGGGGCAGATTAACGGGGGCCAAATGTATTGGATGTAAGTGTGGCAGGTTGCTTTGGATTAGAGTGGGGTGGATTGGAATGGACTGAATTAGGGTGAGTGGTTTGGATTGGAGTGGTGTGAATTGGATTGAGTGGGGTGATTTGCAGTAAGTGGGATTGATTGGTGTGAAGTGAGATGAGGCGGGGTGGATTGGGCTGTACTGCACGATTGTGAGAAAGTAGCCTCTTTCTAGCCTTGTTACCCCCACTTTTGGCCTGTTTGTGAGTATATGTCAGGGTGTTTTCACTGTCTCACTGGGATCCTGCTAGCCAGGGCCCAGTGCTCATAGTGAAGACCCTATGTTTCAGTATGTTTGTTATGTGTCACTGGGACCCTGCTAGCCAGGACCCCAGTGCTCATAAGTTTGTGACCTATATGTATGTGTTCCCTGTGTGATGCCTAACTGTCTCACTGAGGCTCTGCTAACCAGAACCTCAGTGGTTATGCTCTCTCTTTACAAATTGTCACTAACAGGCTAGTGACCAATTTCACCAATTCACATTGGCATACTGGAACACCCTTATAATTCCCTAGTATATGGTACTGAGGTACCCAGGGTATTGGGGTTCCAGGAGATCCCTATGGGCTGCAGCATTTCTTTTGCCACCCATAGGGAGCTCTGACAATTCTTACACAGGCCTGCCACTGCAGCCTGAGTGAAATAACGTCCACTTTATTTCACAGCCATTTACCACTGCACTTAAGTAACTTATAAGTCACCTATATGTCTAACCTTTACCTGGTAAAGGTTGGGTGCGAAGTTACTTAGGGGGTCATTCTAAGTCTGGCGGGCGGCGGAGGCCGCCCACCAGACTTCCCCCTCCGAAATACCGCTCCGCGGTCGAAAGACTGCGGAGGGTATTCTAGGTTTTTCCCTGGGCTGGCGGGCGGTCGCCAAAAGACCGCCCGCCAGCCCAGGGAAAAACTCCCTTCCCACGAGGATGCCGGCTCGTAATCGAGCCGGCGGAGTGGGAAGGTGCGACGGGTGCTGTTGCACCCGTCGCGTATTTCACTGTCTGCTATGCAGACAGTGAAATACTAGCGGGGCCCTCTTACGGGGGCCCCTGCAGTGCCCATGCCATTGGCATAGGCACTGCAGGGGCCCCCAGGGGCCCCGCGACACCCCCTACCGCCATCCTGTTCCTGGCGGGCGAACCGCCAGGAACAGGATGGCGGTAGGGGGTGTCAGAATCCCCCATGGCGGCGCAGCGAGCTGCGCCGCCATGGGGGATTCAAATGGGCAACGGAAAACCGGCGGGAGACCGCCGGTTTTCCATTTCTGACCGCGCCCAAAGCGCCGCGGTCAGAATGCCCAAGGGAGCACCGCCGGCCTGTCGGCGGTGCTCCCGCCCCCGTTGGCCCTGGCGGTGCAACACCGCCAGGGTCATAATGAGGGCCTTAGTGTGTGGGCACCCTGGCACTAGCCAAGGTACCCCCACATTGTTCAGGGCAAATTCCCCGGACTTTGTGAGTGCGGGGACACCATTACACGCGTGCACTATACATAGGTCATTACCTATGTATAGCGTCACAATGGTAACTCTGAACATGGCCATGTAACATGTCTAAGATCATGGAATTGTCACCCCAATGCCATTCTGGCATTGGGGAGACAATTCCATGATCCCCCGAGTCTCTAGCACAGACCCGGGTACTGCCAAACTACCTTTCCCGGGGTTTCACTGCAGCTGCTGCTGCTGCCAACCCCTCAGACAGGTTTGTGCCCTCCTGGGGTCCAGCCAGGCTTGGCCCAGTAAGGCAGAACAAAGGATTTCCTCAGAGAGAGGGTGTTACACCCTCTCCCTTTGGAAAAAGGTGTCAGGGCTGGGGAGGAGTATCCTCCCCCAGCCTCTGGAAATGCTTTGATGGGCTGCATAAGCCAGTCTACACCGGTTCAGGGATCCCCCAGCCCTGCTCTGGCACGAAACTGGACAAAGGAAAGGGGAGTGACCACTCCCCTGACCTACACCTCCCCTGGGAGGTGCCCAGAGCTCCTCCAGTGTGCTCCAGACCTCTGCCATCTTGGAAACAGAGGTGCTGCTGGCACACTGGACTGCTCTGAGTGGCCAGGGCCAGCAGGTAACGTCAGAGACTCCTTCTGATAGGCTCTTACCTGTGTTGCTAGCCTATCCTCCTTCCTAGATAGCCAAACCTCCTTTTCTGGCTATTTAGGGTCTCTGCTTTGGGGAATTCCTTAGATAACGAATGCAAGAGCTCATCAGAGTTCCTCTGCATCTCTCTCTTCACCTTCTGCCAAGGAATCGACCGCTGACTGCTCTGGACGCCTGCAAAACCGCAACAAAGTAGCAAAGACGACTACTGCAATCTTGTATCGCTGATCCTGCAGCCTTCTCGACTGTTTTCCTGGTGGTGCATGCTGTGGGGGTAGTCTGCCTCCTCTCTGCACTAGAAGCTCCGAAGAAATCTCCAGTGGGTCGACGGAATCGTCCCCCTGCAACCGCAGGCACCAAAAGACTGCATCACTGGTCCTCTGGGTCCCCTCTAAGTATGACGAGCGTGGTCCCTGGAACTCAGCAACTCTGTCCAAGTGACTCCCCCAGTCCAGTGACTCTTCAGTCAAGTTTGGGGGAGGTAAGTCCTTGCCTCCCCACGCTAGACTGCTTTGCTGGGTACCACGTGATTTGCAGCTGCTCCGGCTCATGTGCACTCTTCCAGGATTTCCTTTGTGCACAGCCAAGCCTGGGTCCCCGACACTGTAACCTGCAGTGCACGACCTCCTGAGTTGTCCTCCGGCGTCGTGGGACCTTCTTTTGTGACTTTGGGTGAGCTCCGGTTCACTCTTCTTTGTAGTGCCCGTTCCAGCACTTCTGCTGGTGCTGCTTGCTTCTGAGTGGGCTCCTTGTCTTGCTGGGCGCCCCCTCTGTCTCCTCACGCAATTGGCGACATCCTGGTCCCTCCTGGGCCACAGCAGCATCCAAAAACCCTAACCGCGACCCTTGCAGCTAGCAAGGTTTGTTTGTGGTCTTTCTGCGTGGGAACACCTCTGCAAGCTTCTTCACGACGTGGGACATCCATCCTCCAAAGGGGAAGTTCCTAGTCCTCTTCGTTCTTGCAGAATCCACAGCTTCTACCATCTGGTGGCAGCTTCTTTGCACCCACAGCTGGCATTTCCTGGGCATCTGCCCACTCCCGACTTGTGTGTGACTCTTGGACTTGGTCCCCTTGTTCCACAGGTACTCTCGTCTGGAAATCCATCGTTGTTGCATTGATGGTGTTGGTCTTCCTTGCAGAATTCCCCTATCACGACTTCTGTGCTCTCTGGGGAACTTAGGTGCACTTTACACCTACTTTTCAGGGTCTGGGGGTGGGCTATTTTTCTAACCCTCACTGTTTTCTTACAGTCCCAGCGACCCTCTACAAGCTCACATAGGTTTGGGGTCCATTCGTGGTTCGCATTCCACTTCTAGAGTATATGGTTTGTGTTGCCCCTATACCTATGTGCTCTCATTGCAATCTATTGTGACTGTACATTGCTTGCATTGCTTTCTATTGCTATTACTGCATATTTTTGGTATTGTGTACATATATCTTGTGTATATTTGCTATCCTCATACTGAGGGTACTCACTGAGATACTTTTGGCATATTGTCATAAAAATAAAGTAGCTTTATTTTTAGTATATCTGTGTATTGTGTTTTCTTATGATATTGTGCATATGACACCAGTGGTATAGTAGGAGCTTTACACGTCTCCTAGTTCAGCCTAAGCTGCTCTGCTAAGCTACCTTTTCTATCAGCCTAAGCTGCCAGACACCTCTTCTACACTAATAAGGGATAACTGGACCTGGTGCAGAATGTAAGTACCCCTTGGTACCACTACAAACCAGGCCAGCCTCCTACATTGGTTGTGCAGCGGTGGGATAAGTACTTGCAACTACTTACCACTTTGTCATTTTGTACTTTTCATAAGAGACAAATATACAAAACAAGTTCAGTGTATGTACACCTAACCAAAAAGTTTTGCTTTTCTTCTCTTACTCTATTGCTAAGTGCTGAAAAGTACCTCTAAACTTTCAAAAAGTTTCTTAAAAGTTGAAAAAGTTTTTTTTTCTGTTCCTTAAAAAGTTCTAAAACTTTTTCTTTCTTTTTCTGTCCCTTAAACCTTTTCCTATCATGTCTGGCGCAGGTCAAACTCTGGATCTGGCCAGCACAGCTTATGACCACCTTAACTGGAAAGGTGTAAGGAGTCTCTGCATTGATAGAGGTTTAGGGGTAGGGAAGAATCCCTCTAGAGAATTGTTGGTTAATATGCTCATTGAGAATGATACGGCCATAGCTGGCACATCAGGTGACAGATTAGCTGATGGATCACACTCTGATTCTGGGGTAGCCCCAGCAAAAGTGTTAGATGGGAACCTTCCCAACCTGCCCCTTAGCAGGCCACCTAGCCTGGCTGGTACTAATGTGAGCTCTCATCACAGTAGGGATGTCACTCCTTTAGGACAGGTTGTTAGGGTGCCATCTGTTAGGGACAGGTCTCCCTCTGTTCTTTCACACCATTCTTCTGTGTCTAAGCATGCCCAACCCACCCACCCTGAGGACAGAGTGTTAGAAAGGGAGCTCAATAGATTGAGAGTGGAAGAGTCCAGGCTGAAGCTTAAAAAACAACAGCTGGATCTAGACAGGGAAGCATTAGACTTAGAAAAAGAAAGACAGAGGTTGGGGTTTGGACCCCATGGTGGCAGCAGTATTACAGATAGTAATCCTGTAAATGAGCATGGTTCTAGGAATCTGCACAAGATAGTTCCCCCTTACAAGGAGGGGGATGGCATTAACAAGTGGTTTGCTGCACTTGAGAGGGCCTGTGTTGTACAGGGGGTCCCTCAAAGGCAGTGGGCTGCTATCCTATGGCTATCTTTCAGTGGAAAGGGTAGGGATAGGCTCCTTACTGTGAAGGAAAGTGATGCCAATAATTTTACAGTTTTAAAGAATGCTCTCCTAGATGGTTATGGCTTAACCACTGAACAGTACAGGATCAAGTTCAGAGAAACCAAAAAGGAGTCTTCACAAGACTTTGTTGACCATTCAGTGAAGGCCTTGGAGGGGTGGTTACATGGCAGTAAAGTTTCTGACTATGAAAGCCTGTATAACTTAATCCTGAGAGAGCATATTCTTAATAACTGTGTGTCTGATTTGTTGCACCAATATCTAGTGGACTCAGATCTGACCTCTCCCCAAGAATTGGGAAAGAAGGCAGACAAATGGGTCAGAACAAGAGTGAACAGAAAAGTTCATACAGGTGGTGACAAGGATGGCAAGAAGAAAGATGGTGAGAAATCTCAGGATAAGCATGGGGATAAGGGTAAAACCAAAGATCCTTTTTCAAATCCTAAACACTCTTCAGAGGGTGGGGATAAAACAAATTCTTCATCTTCTTCTTCACAACCCACACACATTAAAACGCCTTGGTGCTTTGTGTGTAAAAATAGAGGCCATAGGCCAGGGGATAAGTCCTGTCCAGGTAAACCCCCTGAGCCTACCACCACTAATACATCAAGCTCTAGTGCCCCTAGCAGTAGTGGTACTAGTGGTGGGACTGCTGGCCACAGTCAAGCTAAGAGTGTAGTTGGGTTCACTTATGGGTCCATCATAGAAACTGGGGTAGTCAGTCCCAAGACAGTTTCTGTCACACCTAGTGGCATTGGCCTTGCCACACTGGCTGCTTGTCCCCTTACAATGGATAAGTACAGGCAGACAGTTTCAATAAATGATGTTGAGGCCCAGGCCTACAGGGACACAGGTGCCAGTATCACTTTGGTGACTGAAAACCTAGTGGCTCCTGAACAACACATCATTGGACAACAGTATAAGATTATTTCATGTCCATAACTCCACTACGTTTCTTCCCTTAGCTATAGTTCAGCTTAGTTGGGGTGGAGTCACTGGCCCTAAGCAGGTGGTAGTGTCACCTAGCTTACCTGTAGACTGTCTCTTAGGTAATGGCCTAGAGGCCTCGGGTTGGGCTGATGTAGAGTTTTATACCCATGCAGCCATGCTGGGTATCCCTGAGGAATTGTTCCCTCTCATTTCTACTGAAATGAAAAAGCAAAGGAGAGAAGGCCTGAAAACTCAGGACCCCTCTCCAACAACAGGTAAAAAGGGTATCACAGTATCCCCTAACCACCCTGCCATTCAGGATACCATTCATGTGGTGGGAGAAACCTCTCCTGGGGTGGCACCTGCTCCAAGGGAATCATCAACTGGCATAGCTGTACTCCCTGAGGTGGAAGTACCTCTCTGTGGGATAACTAATATTGGTGAGAAAAAGAGCACCATTTTAGTTAACATGGAGCATCCCTCCAACCCTCCCAGAGAAACTTTAGTGCAGAAACCCTGCCCTACCTCACAACACGTAGGACAGCAGCCCTGCCCTAGTGTGGAGCTCATAGGACAGCAACCCTGCCCTGCTCCAAATCAAGAGAAACAGCATCCCTATTCTCTCTTCCAGCCATATGGACAAAGTTTTTGCCCAGCTATGGCTTTACTGAGACAGCATCCCTGTCTGGCATTCTCATTACTAGAAATAGGTCCAGTGGACAATTCCCACTGTTCTAAACTAAAACTTACTGATAGAAACTCTGAAAATATATCTTCACATTGTTGCTTAGCTAAAAAACTTCAAACAGGGTGGTTTACATCCCCACAGGGAAGTAACCATATAGTGGATGATAAAGGGAGTAACCAGTCTATTGCAGAGCTACTCTCTACTTATCACCACTTAGACAATAAAGTCTCAACTGGCAAAGGTTAGCCTTATTGTCCTTCGTTTGGGGGGGGGGGGTTGTGTGAGAAAGTAGCCTCTTTCTAGCCTTGTTACCCCCACTTTTGGCCTGTTTGTGAGTATATGTCAGGGTGTTTTCACTGTCTCACTGGGATCCTGCTAGCCAGGGCCCAGTGCTCATAGTGAAGACCCTATGTTTCAGTATGTTTGTTATGTGTCACTGGGACCCTGCTAGCCAGGACCCCAGTGCTCATAAGTTTGTGACCTATATGTATGTGTTCCCTGTGTGATGCCTAACTGTCTCACTGAGGCTCTGCTAACCAGAACCTCAGTGGTTATGCTCTCTCTTTACAAATTGTCACTAACAGGCTAGTGACCAATTTCACCAATTCACATTGGCATACTGGAAAACCCTTATAATTCCCTAGTATATGGTACTGAGGTACCCTGGGTGTTGGGGTTCTAGGAGATCCCTATGGGCTGCAGCATTTCTTTTGCCACCCATAGGGAGCTCTGACAATTCTTACACAGGCCTGCCACTGCAGCCTGAGTGAAATAACGTCCACTTTATTTCACAGCCATTTACCACTGCACTTAAGTAACTTATAAGTCACCTATATGTCTAACCTTTACCTGGTAACGGTTGGGTGCTAAGTTACTTAGTGTGTGGGCTCCCTGAGACTAGCCAAGGTACCCCCACATTGTTCAGGGCAAATTCCCCGGACTTTGTGAGTGCGGGGACACCATTACACGCGTGCACTATACATAGGTCATTACCTATGTATAGCGTCACAATGGTAACTCCGAACATGGCCATGTAACATGTCTAAGATCATGGAATTGTCACCCCAATGCCATTCTGGCATTGGGGAGACAATTCCATGATCCCCCGAGTCTCTAGCACAGCCCCGGGTACTGCCAAACTACCTTTCCCGGGGTTTCACTGCAGCTGCTGCTGCTGCCAACCCCTCAGACAGGTTTGTGCCCTCCTGGGGTCCAGCCAGGCTTGGCCCAGGAAGGCAGAACAAAGGATTTCCTCAGAGAGAGGGTGTTACACCCTCTCCCTTTGGAAAAAGGTGTCAGGGCTGGGGAGGAGTAGCCTCCCCCAGCCTCTGGAAATGCTTTGATGGGCACAGATGGTGCCCATCTCTGCATAAGCCAGTCTACACCAGTTCAGGGATCCCCCAGCCCTGCTCTGGCATGAAACTGGACAAAGGAAAAGGGAGTGACCACTCCCCTGACCTACACCTCCCCTGGGAGGTGCCCAGAGCTCCTCCAGTGTGCTCCAGACCTCTGCCATCTTGGAAACAGAGGTGCTGCTGGCACACTGGACTGCTCTGAGTGGCCAGGGCCAGCAGGTGATGTCAGAGACTCCTTCTGATAGGCTCTTACTAGCCTATCCTCCTTCCTAGGTAGCCAAACCTCCTTTTCTGGCTATTTAGGGTCTCTGCTTTGGGGAATTCTTTAGATAAGGAATGCAAGAGCTCATCAGAGTTCCTCTGCATCTCTCTCTTCACCTTCTGCCAAGGAATCGACCGCTGACTGCTCTGGACGCCTGCAAAACCGCAACAAATTATCAAAGACGACTACTGCAACCTTGTATCGCTGATCCTGCGGCCTTCTCAACTGTTTTCCTGGTGGTGCATGCTGTGGGGGTAGTCTGCCTCCTCTCTGCACTAGAAGCTCCGAAGAAATCTCCTGTGGGTCGACGGAATCGTCCCCCTGCAACCGCAGGCACCAAAAGACTGCATCACCGGTCCTCTGGGTCCCCTCTCAGTACGACGAGCGTGGCCCCTGGAACTCAGCAACTCTGTCCAAGTGACTCCCACAGTCCAGTGACTCTTCAGTCCAAGTTTGGTGGAGGTAAGTCCTTGCCTCCCCACGCTAGACTGCATTGCTGGGTACCACGTGATTTGCAGCTGCTCCGGCTCTTGTGCACTCTTCCAGGATTTCCTTTGTGCACAGCCAAGCCTGGGTCCCCGGCACTCTAACCTGCAGTGCACGACCTCCTGAGTTGTCCTCCGGCGTCGTGGGACCTTCTTTTGTGACTTCAGGTGAGCTCCGGTTCACTCTTCTTCGTAGTGCCTGTTCCGGCACTTCTGCGGGTGCTGCTTGCTTCTGAGTGGGCTCCTTGTCTTGCTGGGTGCCCCTTCTGTCTCCTCACGCAATTGGCGACATCCTGGTCCCTCCTGGGCCACAGCAGCATCTAAAAACCCTAACCATGATCCTTGCAGCTAGCAAGGTTTGTTTGCGGTCTTTCTGCGTGGGAACACCTCTGCAAGCTTCTTCACGACGTGGGACATCCATCCTCCAAAGGGGAAGTTCCTAGTCCTCTTCGTTCTTGCAGAATCTACAGCTTCTACCATCCAGTGGCAGCTTCTTTGCACCCACAGCTGGCATTTCCTGGGCATCTGCCCACTCCCAACTTGAGTGTGACTCTTGGACTTGGTCCCCTTGTTCCACAGGTACTCTCGTCTGGAAATCCATCGTTGTTGCATTGCTGGTGTTGGTCTTCCTTGCAGAATTCCCCTATCACAACTTCTGTGCTCTCTGGGGAAGTTAGGTGCACTTTACACCTACTTTTCAGGGTCTTGGGGTGGGCTATTTTTTTAACCCTCACTGTTTTCTTACAGTCCCAGCGACCCTCTACAAGCTCACATAGGTTTGGGGTCCATTTGTGGTTCGCATTCCACTTCTAGAGTATATGGTTTGTGTTGCCCCTATACCTATGTGCTCTCATTGCAATCTATTGTGACTGTACATTGCTTGCATTGCTTTCTATTGCTATTACTGCATATTTTTGGTATTGTGTACCTATATCTTGTGTATATTTGCTATCCTCATACTGAGGGTACTCTCTGAGATACTTTTGGCATATTGTCATAAAAATAAAGTACCTTTATTTTTAGTATATCTGTGTATTGTGTTTTCTTATGATATTGTGCATATGACACCAGTGGTATAGTAGGAGCTTTACACGTCTCCTAGTTCAGCCTAAGCTGCTCTGCTAAACTACCTTTTCTATCAGCCTAAGCTGCTAGACACCCCTCTACACTAATAAGGGATAACTGGTGCAGAGTGTAAGTACCCCTTGGTACCACTACAAACCAGGCCAGCCTCCTACAACGATTATGTATTAAAGCATAATTTCAGAAATTACACATAAGAAAGAAACAATGTCAGTTTGCAATATTTAGAAGAAGATAGTCATCATTTTTGGAGAACAGCACCCACAAGCAAAACCAAAAGAAAACAAGAGTGCAAAGTGAGAAATGGAGACTTGGCAAAACAAAAGAAAGTTAACTATATAAGGAAATCATTCCAGTCTTGTTAGTTCTGCTGGGCACGTTTTCCCCAGTCACACACCTTCTGCTTGCAAGGCACTAGAAATTAAAAAGAACAAAATAGTGCCTCAGTCAAATCTGGAGCAGTGAACGGGCACTGACTAAGGTGAATTAATCAGTGTTCGGTCCCTGCTCCACAAAAAGGAACGTAAATGATGATAGACCTGCAGTGACCAGTTACAAGGCTGTGAAGAAGAGTGTCATGCAAACCAACAAATGGTAAGCAATGGGTGGCCTCCAAGCCTTTTTTGTTAACAATAGTGTCTCGCAAGCGAGACACATGCCATAGCGCATGCTATTTCAGGCGCAACCCTAAAAGTTAATGGCGTAAAGGAGAATGGTGTGGAGTGCCACAGAGTGGAATGGCGAACAGTGGAGTAGAGTGGAGTGGCAGAGAGTGTTGTGTACTGGAGTGGCATAGGGTGAAGTTGCGTAGGGTGGCATGCACTGGAGTAGTATAGAGTAGAGTGGACTGGTGTACAGTGTTCCAGAGTATAGTGGCATAGAGTGCAGTGGCATTGAATTCAGTGGTGTACAATGCAGCATTGTAGAATGCAGTGGCATAGATGAGAGTGGTCCATAGTAGAGTGCAGTGGTGCAGGGTAGAGTGGCGCAGAGTAGAGTGGCACAGAGTAGAGTGGTGCAGAGTAGAGTAAAATGGCATAGAGTTCAATGGCATAGAGGAGAGTGGTGCAGAGTGAAGTGGCGTAGAGTTGAGTGATGCCGAGGGCAGTGGTGCAGAGTCGCGTGGCATAGAGTTCAGTGGCGTGGAGTGCAGAGCAGAGTCGAGTGTCATACAATGCTGTGGCATAGGATGGTGCAGAGTAGAGTAACATAGAGTGGTACAGAGTAGAGTGCCATACAGTGTAGTGGCATGGAATGCAGTGGTGTAGAGGGGAGTAGAGTAGAGTGGAGTAGCGCAAAGTTGAGTGGCATAGAGTTCACTGGAGGAGAGTGCAGCTTTGTAGAGTGTCAGAGTGCAGTGGTGTAGAGTGGAGTAAAGTGGTGTAGAGAGCATTGGCATAGAGTACAGTGATATAGAGTAGAGTGAGTGGCATAGAGTGCAGTGACATAAAGTGCAGTTGTGTAGGGTGCATTGGCATAGAGTGCAGTGGTTAAGAGTAGACTGGTATAGAGTGCAGTGGCATACAGTGGAGTGGTGCAGAGTGGAGGAGAGTGGGGTAGAGTGCAGTGGCGTAGAGTAGATTGTTTCAGAGGAGAGTGAAGTAGTGTAGAATGCAGTGATACAGGTTAGAGTGCAGTTGCGTAGAGTGGCATAGAGTGTAATGGGATAGAGTAAAGTGGTATAGAGTGCAGTGGCATACAGTCCAGTGGTACAGAGCAGTTTAGAGTGGCATACAGTAGATTCATGTAGCGTGCAGGGCTATAGAGTTCAGTGTTACAGAGTAAAGTGCATTTGCGTACAGTGTATTAACATAGAGTGCAGTGGCATAGAGTGCAGTGTTGCAGAGTGGCATTGAGTACAGTGACGTAGAGTGAAGCTGTGCAGAGTACATTA
Source organism: Pleurodeles waltl (assembly GCF_031143425.1). Taxonomy (NCBI): domain Eukaryota; kingdom Metazoa; phylum Chordata; class Amphibia; order Caudata; family Salamandridae; genus Pleurodeles; species Pleurodeles waltl. The sequence continues at coordinate 1,609,041,382 of NC_090445.1, forward strand.
GTATGGCCTAGACTGGAGTGGTATAAAGTGCAGAGGCAAAGACTGCATTGGCGTAGAGTAGAGTGGTAAAGGGTAGAGTAGAGAGGCGTAGTGTGAAGCGGTGTTGAGTGCAGTGTAGTAGAGTGGAGTGGAGCAGAGTGCAGTAACATTGAGTGGTGTAAAGTGGAGTGGTACAGAATAGTGTGCAGTGGTGTAGAGTGGTGCAGAGTACAGTGGAGTGCTGCAGAGTGGAGTATTCATGATGTGGTAGCACACAGCCGTTACAGAGAACACATTTTCAATTTAAATGACAGTTACATTTGCACAGCCATACAGTTTTACCAGTACAACCATACAGAGCACAGACAAAAATGTATAGGAATTGCATCACCTCATGTAATGATTTGTTTTGATCATATTAAAGTATTTGTTTCCAATACACTTCAGAAATAACAAAAAATGTGCTTCATTTGTGTTCCTAATTCTGATATATTCTGGAAAACGTACACAGTTCATTTAAACGTTGTTGTGTGCTAGAAAACAACTTTTTCCTACCCCAAGTATCCAGCAAGATTGTCACATAAATCTTCTCACCTTAAAGTCAGAGAAAGAAAAGTAAACAAGCATCCTCAGAAGACAGCGTCTGACATTTGACTTCTGTCTTTGAATGCACAGCTAATGTGATAAGATAAATAGAAGATTTACTGGCCTGTTTACAGAAAGGGAGCACTTGGAAGGATACTGTAAATAAGGATTGGGCAAAGGAAGATGCAAACTCAAGCTGAACATTCAAAAATAAATAAAGCAAGCAAATGGAATGCAAGAAATGTGAGTTACAAACCACAAAGCCAATGGCAAACAACGCGCAGAATGCATTTCTAGGTTAGCTTTCTGAATGTTCCCCAGATGTCTTTAGTAACCTAAAAAGGGCTGTAGCCCTTGCTTACCATTTGTTGGTTTGCATGGCCCTCTTCTTTACATCCTCGTAATTGGTCTTTTCAGGCATAGCATCATTTCTATGCCTTTCTGTGGAGTGGGGACCAAGCACCGATTGATTCAACTTTCTAGTACACTGCAAACAGAAGGCTTGTGACTTAAGAAAAACATGCCCAGCAGCAGTGGTGTAATTAAATTTGAGGGGGCCTCCCTGCAAAGGACATGGATGGGGCCCCCTCCTCCCTGGCCCACCACCTACCAGGTTTGCTGAGGGGACCCCTTGGAGCTTGGAGGCCCCACCGCACTGTAGAGGCTTTTGTTATGCCACTGCCCAGGACAAACAAAATTGCAAACATTTTTTTCTATAGTTACTTTTCTTTTATTTTGCCAAGTCTTCTTTTCTTAGTTTGCACTCATGTTTTCTTTTGTTTTTGCTTGTGGGCACTGTTTTCAAAAGATGATGATTATCTGGGAAACATCCTGAACAACTAGGTCTAAACCACTACTTTCCTGAACCACTACTGCTAAACAACTAAAAAGTCTCTACAACTAAGTACTGAACAACTACTGTCTAAACAACAATTGTGCCTGAATAACAATTGCCTGAACAACTAATTTTAAGGTAAGGTTTTCTTTTTGTTTTTTTATGGTTTATTCGTTGTTTAGAATATATATATATATATTAGTTGTTCAGGCAATTGTTATTCAGGCACAATTGTTTTTTAGACAGTAGTTGTTCAGTACTTAGTTGTAGAGACTTTTTAGTTGTTTAGCAGTAGTGGTTCAGGCAAGTAGTGGTTTAGGACCTAGTTGTTCTGTCACATATTCGATTATCTTGTTCTAAATATTGCAATGCGACATTGTTTCTTTCTTATGTGTAATTTCTAAAATGATGCTTAAACACTTATGCGTGCAGTATACTCCAACCCACCCAACTCCAATCGGCCCCACTCCAATCCACACCAGTCAACCGCACCTCACCCCACACACATCACCCCACTCAATTCAACACAACCCAGACCTATCCAATCTACCCCACTCAAATCCAAACCACTCACCTCAATCCAACCCACTCCAATCCGCCACTCTACAACCCTCTCAACACACCCCACTTCAATCTGCCCCACTCCAATCCAAAACAATCAGCCCTACTCTAACAATCCTCACTACTATCTGCCCCTCCCCAATCCAAAACAATCTGCTTCACTCCAAAAGAGTCTGTCCGACTCCAACCTGCCCCACACCAACCCGAAACACTCTGCCCCTCTCCAATCTTCCCCACTTAATCCACCCAACTCCAATTCAAAACAATTTGCCCCACTGCAATCTGCCCCACTCCAATCCACCCCACTTGAATCCACCCCACTCCAATCCAAAACAATTTACCCCACTCCAATGCGCCCTACTCCAACCTAAAACAATCTGCCCACTCCAATACCCCCCACTGTAATCCACCCCACTCCAATCTGCCCCACTCCAATCCAAAACAATCTATCCTCTCCAATCCACCCCACTGCAATCTACCCCATTCCAATCCAAATAAATCAGCCCCACTTCAATCCATCCCACTCCAATCTGTCCCACTCCAATTCAAATCAATCTGCCCCACTCCGATCCAAAACAATCTGACGTACTTCTATATCACCACTCCAATCTGCCCCATTGCAATCCCACCTCACCCCAGTCCACCCACTCCATCCCCACTCCAATCCACCCCACATCAATCCAATCCACCCACATCAATCCAGTCCACCCCAATCCAATCTACCCAACCAATCCACCTCACCCCAATTCAATCCAACCCACCACAATCCACCCCACTCCAATCCAAAACAATGTGCCCCACCCAATCTGCCCCAAACCAATCTGCCCTACTCAAATCCAAAACAAACTGCCTCACTCCCGTCTAAAACAAACTACCCCACACCAATCTGCCCCGCTCCAATCCACAACAAATTGCCCCACTCCAATCCAAAACAATGTGCCCCGCTCCAATCAACTGCACTCCAATGCAAACATTCTGTCCTACTCCAATCTGCCCCACCACAAGCTGCTGCGGTCCGATCCAAAACAATGTGCCCCTCTCCAATTGGCCCAACTCTCATCCAAAGCAATTCTGAACAAAGCTTTGGGCCCCAGCAGCTATTCTTTTACAAATTAAGCACTGGTAAACATACTACGCCACAATGAGTATTCATGCAAAAGAAATCCAATCCACCACCTCACCCCAATCCAATCCAACCCACTCCAATCCAAACCAATACACCTCACCCCAATCCAATCGACCCCACACCAATGCAGTCCACCCCAATCAAGATAAATCCAATCTATCCCACTCCTATCCACCTTACCCCACCCCACTCCAAATGACAACACCCCAAACCAATACACCTCAGTGCAATCCAACTCACCCCACCCTTCCCCACTCCAATCCATCCAATCCAACTCACCCATTTCCATCCAACTCCAATCCACCATATCCAGTCCACACACTGTAATCCATCCCACTTTAGTCCTCCCCTCTCCACTCTACCCCAATCCAACCCACAGCAATTTTCTCTAATCCAACCCTCTCCACCCTGTTCTACCCCGCTCCACTCTATGCCACTCTGCTCTATGCCACTCCACTCTACGGCACTGCACTTTACGACGCTGCACTCATCAACACTCTCTGCCATTGAACCACTGAACTCTACTCCCCTCAACTCTATGACACTCTACCCCCCAACTCCACAATGCTCACCTCCAACAAATCCAGTCTATGATACTCTATTCCCCTACTCCACTCTACAACACTCCAAGTCACTAAAGTTTAGCCATGCTAAACAGCAGCCACACTGGTGTGCAACACAGCAAAAACAAATTGCCGAAGTCAATAGTTCTTGTATAGGCGAGACATATTGGCTTTGCCATTGCTTGTTATTTCTATAGAGTGTTTTCTTAAACTGGGCATGCAGAGTTTGGGATGGTCTCAGTGAAACAATGAAAGAAAAAATGCTCATCACTCAATTAAAAAATAATTCTGAGGTTCTGCAAATGTAACTGAGGTTTTAGATAAATTAAGATGTATTTGGATTTTTCTGTGCTTAACTGAAGCACTTCTACACGATAAGATTACAGTAGTGCACTCATGGGACAGTGTGCGGATACCTTTGAGCAGGGTTCCTCACCCTCATTCCATCCCAGGTTGTGTTGCTCTGTTTGATTGTACAGCACATCCTGGCACATTTGGCTCTTTCTGACATGACACAAAAACTATGTACTGTTTTATTAATTGTCACTACTGTGGATCATTGTTTCATTCTCATGAACCATCACCCACTGAAGCGTGACATCCCCTGATTCATTATAAACGTGCCATTCACAGAATCATCCAATTATGGTACCTTTACGCATACATGCACCTGGGTGTTAGCTGTGTCCGACACTTACATACGCTGGGATGTTCAGAATAGTCTGCATTCATCAGTGACTCTGTCTCCTGCTTCCAAATGAAAGCAGAGAACAGGAGTTCTTAATTTGTTTCTCTCAGTGCTTTTTCATTCTCCAGTAATTATTTCTCCAGTCTCAGCACTGCACAACCATATTTTCTAAGAAGTGAAAATGTACATCTTGGACGTATAAAGTAACGTTGGTCAAGTTTGTTGATGGTATTGTGCCATTTTATACAGAACATTCTGTTTTCCACGAACACTATTTCTTCATTAATATGATCAATACACGTAGACAGTGAATTTAATGCAACTTTCCCAATAATAAATCCTCCACCTTTTTTTAAATTATCATAGAGTGAATGAAATATATTTTTCCAGGGCAAGTTCCCAATAATGCTTTTCCATTACGGGCTACTGAGATAACATTCTAATCTTGGAGGGCAATTTTGGTAGCTTTTAGCTCTTACCTATTTAGAAATAAAATATATTTGATGCAACGTCTAAAGGCCGTTTGTTGCAAACTAGTTTCCAAAAAGTATTAGGTTAAAGGCAGGTCTATTTAATTTTAAAATTCGTCCTTGATGCCCTTGCTGTGACAGTCCGTTGTGTGCCCTTTATATGGTATTGGCAAGTTATTTTTATGCATTTTTATGCCAACATCTGTTTTGTGTATATGTCCATTTTACATTTGTGTGTTTTTGATCTTCTCTTGTGAAGTCATTGGATAATTGATTTTCTTGACAAAGTCATTGAGTTGTATATGTGCCTCTGCAATGGAATCCGAACATTTCTTTTGCACGAATACTAATTGTGGCGTAGTATGCGTACCAGTGCTTAATTTGTAAAATAATAGATGCTGGGGCCCAAAGCTTTGTTCAGAAGCCCGCGGCTAGGGCTACCAAATGTCGGGTTGCCGAATGTCCAGGCTCCATAGTCCCAATTCCACATCAGGCCTCTTTAATCCACCATCAGACACTCTCTGACCCTTCATCTCACTCTTGCAGGTTAATATTCATGCCTGCTTTTCTCCCTTTTCCACAGTTTGTGTCTTTTCCTTTCTTCTTCTTTTCTTCCTCCTTTGTGTTATTCTCTTTCTTGCTCTGGATCAAATCCTGTTAAGGAAAAATAAATGCCTGTCCTCAAAAATGAGTGGCCAGCCTGCAACTACCAGCTCAAATTAAGCACTGCATATATATAAGAATAGCTGAAGGGATGGTTAGAAGGAATACCAGGATCATATATCACATAAACTGTAGATTGGACAGTATCAAGGCAACGTTCTCCATCTTAGGCTTTCCAGCTTCAATCTAGGGGACATATTTACAAGAAAGTGGTGCATCAGGACTGATGCACCACTTTTCTTGTGCCGCCCCTGCCCCAGCTAACGACACCATGGTTGCATTGTAATTACAATAGGCACACCATGGCGGTCATTAGGACAATAGTGTAAACATTTTTTACGCTATTGTGGCGCTTTGCTGCACTAGTGTCAAAAATGTTGATGCTAGGTCAGCAAAGCACATGGAAGCCCATTGATTAAAATGGGTGCATCACTTTAACGCTTGCTCTGAGCAGGAATTAAAAATTACGGAAAAAATGTTGTAGTTAAATGTTGTAAATTTCACTGCGCTGTTTTTTCGGGCCTCCCTGCGTCGGGATGCCCCCCTTGCATACATTATGCCTGGCGGAGGCATAATGTGGCGTAAGGGTTTACAAAGTGGTGCAACTGAAAGTTGCATTGCTATGAAGTTCATTCCCTTGTAGTCAATACATTTTTTTGATATAAATTTTTATTGGCATTTGTAATTTTCTGGACCAAAAAGTTACATCTTGTTCAATGCATGTAAGCATACCCCTTCCCCCGATATGCTCTACCATAACAATCGCATGAGACAATTTTCATGATAATTACCAAGGCTGACAAGACTAAAGGGGAGTGGGCGAAAGTGTAATGTTATGCAGCCCATTTCACTGTGACTTGCGCCCAAGGTACACTCCCCGTTTCTTCCCTCCCTCCTCACATCCCCAGCTCAACAGTCTCCACATGCCACAGTCATGGCTTGCATGCCTAGTGCCAAGTGCCCCTCAAGGTGGCCTAGCGTCATGCGGCTCCACTAACACCATAAACATAGTCACCCATGCCTGTAGATCGTCGCCAACTTATTGACTGCCACCGCCCATTCTGCCATGTCTCTCAACCAGCCTACTACAGAGGGTGGGCCTGGGGAGGTCCAACAGATCTCCACCCTTCATTTAGCAAACACCAGCCCAAGCATGATGGATTTTCTACTGTGGGTTTTTTCGCACCAAACCCATACCCAGCAAGCACTGTTTAATATCTCTTGTGACAGTCCATCCTGAGACTCCACTGTGTCTAGTGTCTATGCCCTGCCAGTAGGTATCCAGAGCGGGGCACCTCCATAACACGTGTAGTAAGTCAGCCTCTACTGACAGCATGGGCAGGAGGCTGTCCCCCCTGGATATATAGCATTCAACAAGTTCTGTGATCGCTACACCTGATGAACTACATTATACATGACTAATTTAAATTTTGTATTGGTGGAGGTCCCCTTCACACCCTCCTGGATGCCCTCCCATTCTTTTTCCATAAATGGGTCACCCAGTGATAGCTGCCACCTACCCTGAACTGCCATGGTGCGCAACAAGACGTCTTCCTGAGGTGCCTTGTAAACATGTGAAACCAGTTTTCATCCCCCAGCCATAGTAAGCAAGGTCATCAAACTTTAGGACTCCTGGGGGCCTCTGGAAAGGTCAGCCATATTCCCCTTTCTGTGGTCGCTATCTTAGCAAATTGCAAGAATTGACAAAGTCCTACGTCGAAAGCTTCCACTGCATCAGTCAGGATAATAAATGTACCACTGTGATAGGTGTCACAGCCCCCAGCACGCCACTGGTCCAAAGATATCTTCTGTGAGATCTGCACAAAGGGGCACAGCATTCATGGGCACAGGTCCACAGCTTATGGAGCGAGCCTTAGCACCCGACAGACCAACCCCTCCCAAATACGACACGCCTGCCTGACCACAAATGGGACAGAGTTCGGAACCCAGGCTCCCAAGATCAGGAGTTCACGTAAGAGAAACCCTCCATACAGACTCTCCAACAACTTTTTCTCTCAGTTGTCCCCTTCATTAAACCAGTGCACTGCATGCTGCAGATAAGCAGCTAAGAAACAGAGCTCCAGGCAAGGCAATTGAAGTCCCCCCTGCTGCCAGGTTTATTTGAGCGTAGCCAGGCCCACTCTCCTTCTCCCCTAGTCCCACAGCAGCTTCACAATTAACCTATCTAGTTCAATTAAATACTTTCTAGGGATATTATACTTAGCTCCCCGGGGTTAGATAATCATCATCACTGGTGCTAGTTTGCACATCAAAGACAGCCGGAGAGTGTTCCAGAATCTCACAGAAGGACTACGGCCCACCATCACTCTACTGATATTCAGTGATTCTAATGTTGCGGCCTCCTCCATTATCCTAATCCCTAGGTACCTAATGTTAGTGGTCTCCCACTAGAGGTCCAGCACTGGGAGGCCCCGTAGAGGGACCTTCTCAGTGTTCTCAAAGGGAACAGCTTAGACTTGACCTTGTTCATGTGGAGCCCAGAGATTTCCCAAAATTCCAACAGCAAGGCCAACATAATAGGAACAGAGTATTCTGGTTGTTACAGATATATCAGGGCATCATCTGCGTATAAAGAGACCACATGAGTGGTCGCCCCTATTGTGATACCCCAACCCTGCATAACTGGCCTCAGTCTACATGCCCGCTGCACCACAGCTGATGTGAAAAGCAGTGATGATAAGGAGCAATTCTGACTGATTTCCCTGTAGAGGGAAAAAGCAGTGGGAAACTGTTCTTCTACGTACACCTTGCCATTGGGCCAGTATAGAACAACGGAACAACATCACCCAACAGATGAAGGACTCCCCAAATCCCATCTTCCAGAGCACCAACCCAGCACCACCAGGATCTCCACAGCCCAGCTCCACACTATGCACAGACGTACCACCACTGGCTAGGGGACCACCACAGCCCTGACACCGCTACCCCTCCTTACTTCAGCCCAGATCTTTGCTATCGCTTATTGAGTCACATTCTCCTCTGTGGAACAAAAAGGATTCAAGAGTCTCAGGCACATAGTTCAAGTCCTCCAGGGTACAGTTCGGGCAGACCGTGATCCGTTATATCTGCCGGATTCCATCCATGGCCTCTGATCTGTCTGTCTCCATAAACGTGCTGGTTGGTGGCTGGGACCCTTGCCAGGAGGTCTACAGGATGTGTGTTGTTTCCAATGTGCTCTGCCAACAGTGTCCAACCAGGCTCTAGCCTCCCTGGGCGTGGTGAAAAAGTATGCCTTTTCATTGTGATGAACTCGAAGATTGGCCAGGAACATTAAACTGTAGTGCAGGTTCAAGTCATGCAACCTCTTTTTGACTGGAACGTAGTTTCTGCAAAGGCCCTGGACTTTGCATGTGTAGTCAGGGAATACTATAATGTTTCTAATGTCATATTACAGTGACCATGGACTCTAATATGTTGAAGAATAGCATCATGGTCCCTAAAATTGAAGAGGCAGGCTATGTAGGCTCATGGTGGCGTCCCAGGCCTAGGGACCGCACCCGTGCCCAGTGGGCTTGTTAGATTGTAAAAAACGTTGAAAGTTTATTTGGTTTCAAAAAGTCTGTAATCCATTACTCCATGAATAGCTTGGTAAATTGACCCTACACATGTTATGGAAAACACAGGAATCTCAGACTGTTCCTATGGGAGTGTCCCTCTGAGTCCTTAGCCCGTTCCTCCATATGAGCCAAACAGGATTGCAGCATAGCCACCGTCTTCTTCAGGGTTGCCACCTCCTGTTGGAGCTCCTTGACTGTCTCCTCTGATCCCGTGTCCCTCTCTGTCATTTTTCAGAGGTCTGCCCTCAGAAGGTTCACATCAAAAGCCAGAGTATCTATTTTGCCCAGCATTGCTTCACAGGAACCCCGTATCTCTGCCAGGAGGTCCACCATTGTCAGGGTCACCACCACCTCCTCTGGCACCCGTTGGGGGGGCTCCCTGATAGCGCCACCAGTCTGGACAGGTAGGGTGTAATTGCATATTTTACTTGCCTCCATAGTCTTAGCAAGCCTGTCCTTCCCCATCTCTATGGGCTGCCAGGCCTAGCTCATGAGGGCCCAAGCACCCTGGACTGCCTTAAACAGTGAGTCCCTGGCCAGAAATACCAAGGCCCATATTTATAATATTTTTGCACCGCATTGGCGTCATTTTTTGACGCAGAAATGGCGCAAACTTGCAAAATACAATCGTATTTTGCAAGTTTGCACGGTTTTTGCATTAGAAAGAGGCGCAAATGCGGTGCTAAAAAAGTATAAATATGGGCCCAAGTCCCTCACAGCTCTACCATAGTCTCCAGCTGCGGGTAAGTGTCCTAAAACGTCCTCCTCATCATACCTCCAGCTCCAGAGACAGAATGTTAGCCGCTGTCACTAAATCTCCTCCTCGAGGGCCAACCAATACCAGATGGCCAGACGTAGGCTGCACAGATGGTCACAGGTGTACAGTGCCACCAGCCCAAGGCAGGGCCTGGGAGGAGACCACCCTGGTCTCAATGGTCGTGTGGGGCAAGTACATCCACCTCCTTCTCTTCAGCGTGGACAGGCTTCTCACTCTGGGGGGGGGGTGTTCAGGGGCCAAGGAGGATCACTACCCCTCACTCCCCTTTCTCGCTGCAGACTGCTATCTCCAGATACCCGCCCCCTCTAACCGCAGGGCCACAGCTACCAGGCACCCGAGTCAGGCCTCTCCCTCCTCTCTCCAGCCCCGGGGAGGTCCACAGGCTCTGAAGCCTCCCCTGCTCACCTACGAGGGAGTCCAAGGCAAGAGTGGGCCGAAGTGTGCGGTGCAACCTCACCTCTGACTCTCGGCAGCCACTCATTCTAGGCTGCCTCATCCACGCAGCCACCTAGGCCCCGATCTGGGAGAGCACGGTCTGATCACGACTCCCCAAGCTGACATCATGGTACTCACAGTAATTGTGGCACCCTTGAAGGGGGTTGGGGATAGGATGCTTTGCGGGCCATTGATATTGCTGAATTCTGATGATGCCGGCAGGAGCCGGGCAAGAGTGTGTCTAATTGGCCATCTTGTGTGACCACACCCCCTTGTAGTTGATTCAGTTGTAGAAAACTTGGAAGAGATGTTCTCCCCCTTCTAGCTTTGGAGTTGTTTATCGAAATGTCACTACCAAAATATAATTGCAAAAATATTGAGGACAAAATATTGCAAAAGTAGGTGCATATGGGTGAGTAGTGATTTTCTATTCCTAACTCCACATATATGTACGTTGAAGATATATATGTTTGAGGGTGGGTGTGTAGGTGGGTGGGTGCGTACATATCGTGCACATTTGTGGGGCTAAATAAAGTAAAGCTATACTCACTTATACAACCTTACCTTCAAAAAATTTTGGTTCTCGTTATTTTTACCAGAATATTTTGGTCGCACAGACAATATTTAGTTGCATACCGATTAAAATATCAGAGATATGAGAGTCACGTTATTTTGTAAACGTATTACTTTGGTGGAACAGTCGATATTTAGGTGGAATACCAATTAAATATCAGAGGTGTGAGAGAGGCATTGTTTTGTAAACCTACTACTTTGAAGATATCTGAAAATCGTATTTCTTTATCCGTTGGCTTGGTGTACACCACAAATAAGTTGATTATTATTTTAACAGTATGCTTGCAAAATACCTTCTGGTGGGCTGTAGTGGATGCGTAACACGTGTATAAAAAGTAATCACCAAAAATACAATATCACAAAAAACGCATTCTTCATCATTTTCATTTGTCCTGTTCTGTTACCTTTTAAATTGTGTTTCATGTTTTTTAGCCATTCACCCAGTTTACATTGTCATGGCTTGGTTCCCAGAGCATGCATAAATCTATGGATGTGCAGATGTCTCACTTTCAATGATTCATCAAACATTATAGAAGTGTGCATGGGAATCAACGCTAACCACGTTGGTACAAGTGTACCCCAGGTCCTTCAGTGTAATCAAGCAGATTATTCCTGGGGCAGAAACTCCAAGTGATTGCACCTCTCAGACATGTGCAGCCATCTTGTTTGTTGGATATTTTTTTCCTTTAGTGAGAAATCCCTTCCTGTACTCTTCCATGAAATTTGGGGTCTGTCGTTTCCTAAACCCCCCTGAATATGCACTTATTCTATCTTTATGGGGAATGGTTTTGCATGTGTTTCCGTTTTTTAAACAGCCTGTAATGTTCATGAAGACTTACATACCTAGGAGTCGGTGAGAGTTCTGACATGCGCACTAACATTAACGGAGTAATGTGCCCCTCCCCAGAAAAGGTCCTGTTGCTCGTCACGGATCCCAGCGATGGAAAACCCACCACGCATGACCTTTGCGCTGCAATAAGTCCAGTCGTTGGTGGAATCTCCTGCTGATCATGACTCCATATGTTCCTGCCCTCAGATCCATTTGTGCTTAGACGCTTTACAAATTTTCCGGTACTTGAGAAGTGAATCATGCTTCTTGCAGATGGGATCTGCAGCAGAATGTGTGGATGCATAAAAGAACGAATAACTAGCCATGAAAAGACCACAATCACTATGGGCGTGCAAAGTTGTTTTTTTTGCTGTGACCTTTTGCAAAGTTTCTCAACTTAACTTTGCCTTTACTCATGCATCGATTGTCTTTGCATCACAAGATGATTTTCAAGCACAGCTAAGTCATTTTCATTCAAATTGAACCAATCTCAGCTGAATAAAGTAGGTAGAATGTGACTCTGCTCTTTTACTTTTTATGCATAGTTGGATTAGAAGTGTATCCCCAAGTAATATCTCCCAGGATATTACTTTGGGTTGGGAACAAATGAGTGGACACACATGGCCACAGACACTGGACATTGGAACTCATGTGGCTGAGGCGGTTACTGCTGGAGAGCACATTTCTGAAATCTCCATGACACTTTCGTCTCTTTCAATAGTGAATGATGGCTTGCTCTCAGCAGGAGAGAAAATGGACAGGCAGCAACATTGTAGGAATGCAGCAGTGCTCAATTTGAGCACGCGGGACCCAACAGCAGTCATCTTTGAGGACCAGCACTTATTTTCCCTCATCAGACTTTCACCTTCAGTACGAAAGAGAAAACCACAAAAGGGGGGAATAAAGAAGAATAGAAAGACTGAAAAACAGTGACAAATGAAGAATGTATGGATGAAAAAAGAAGCTGCAAGGTGATATAAAGGTGCAGGGAGTGTCTGGTGATAGAAGAAAGAACCATGAGGTGAAATCAAGATGCACAAATTTGGTATTCAGCGTGCTAATATTCGTTGTGCTGGTGGTGGGTTTTTGAGCAAAACTTTGGGCCCTGGCACTTATTGTTTTACAAATTAAGCACTGGGCTACAGATGGCACAATAAGATTCCGAACAACCTCTTTTTCTACTAATGCATGATTGGTCTATCCTGCAAAGAGAGGAAAGCAATTCTAGAGCAATGGCAATTCAGACCTTAAGGGGCAGCTGTAGGGAGATAAGTGACATCTCATGGACATTAAAAGGGCCTCGGATAGGCATCTGTCTAACTCTTGCTCTTCTGTTAGCCAAAGAAAGATAGCAACTTTAGGACGCCATCTGCTGGTGACACCAAATTAACACAAAGTGCTGAAAAATATATTTGTATCGCTGTTGTGGAAATACTACTGTGGACAAAATTATATTTGACTACTTGTGCTGATATTCCTCGCCTTGTAGAAGTGCAGGCCCTAGTCTGAATTAAAATATTTTTTCTGATTATCGTTTTCTACTTAGCTCTAGTTAAATTATGACATGACATGGCATGCATGTGCATTGCTTTTAATGGAGATGCTCTGTGTCCTTAATATTTTTTAAGAAATAGGCTGAATGGTACTTTTTTAAGTGCTTTTATAAATGTTGATGTTGACACAGGACAGTGAAATCTTAAAATCACTATAACAGCATGAGCAGCTTAAAATACAAAAATACAGGTCTTATATGAAAGATTAAATTGAGAAGAATAAAACTCTCTTCTTTTTCGTACATGCTGGAGCCTGCTACAGCAAGAATGCTTTTCAGATAATTTCTGCATGTGTTTCGTCAGGCTTGCGGAACTGATATAAATTTGTGAATTACATTCGGGCCACTGGAATTATGCGGCAGAAGAGGGCCAAAAATATTTGGCAGGGTTGAGTAAACGATGTTGCAAGAAAAGGCAAATTATGCAGCATAATGCAGCACATTTTGTAATAGTATTACTTTATGATCTTGTCATTTTAAACTTGCTAACACTGTCTGGGCATTGGTTGCACCTCATTAGTACCAACTCAAAACCCACATGTAACAATAAGCAATAGAAAAGTGGCCAGTCCAGCTTTCCAAGGAGCCTTCCATCACACAAAAACATTTGTAGGAGCCTTTGAACCATTTGAGGTAGGTGCAACATTTCTGGGGGTAAAATCTACAGATTATGCAGCAGATGATTGTGTGACAAAAGCAGCAAATCACTAATTATGCAAATATTGCCGCAGCCACACAATCACATAATTCCAGGGTGCCCTGATTTAAAATTTAAAATAAAGTCACTTATTCTCCTCTGAATCCCCTTACTAGCTTCCTATTCTCTCTTCATTGTTATACTGGTTCACAAGCACACGTTTTCTGTGATATAGGACAAGATGTCATAAATGAAAGAGCTAATGTAAGGCATGGGGGCTCATGTAGTAAAAATGCATTCAGCAAAAGTGGTTGCAATTTGCTCACGGAATTTTACAGATTGCCTTTATATTTTGTGAACTGAACTGTGTTAATAGGTCGGTTCACAAAATACAGAATTGTGGTGAGTTACAATTGGGCATACCTCATAAATAATAATCGCAAACCCACAATGATTGGCTAAAATCACAGGCATGGTGACCTGCTGGTAGATCACTGGTCTGTGACTGCTTTTAAATAAAGCAATTATATCTTTTAAATGCAGCACATTTTCCTAAATGGAAATGGGGATACGCTTAAATATAAAAATTATATGTTTTTATAAGTATACTTTATTAGTAAGCAATGGTCCCGCGGACCGCTACCTACTCCTAAAAATATTTTTAAACTTTCAGAACAGGGAGAGGGGTTGAAGACCACTTCCCATTTGCAAATGGGCTACCCCCTCCTTTGCGGTGGTTATAAGTAATAATGTTTTGCGACTTGATTGTGGTAGCAAGACATTAACACATACCATAAGGAATCATATATGGGGAGAACGCCCTTAACACACCCTTTCCAAACACAGATTCATAATTGTTTTCTAAACCCATTTAACAATTCATAAAACCTTAAATGGGCTTTGTACATTTTAAAAATGGGCTTTGTACATTTACCTAACCAGAGGGTTTGTGAATGCTAAAACCGTTAGTACATGAGGCCTATATTCTCTGCTATGGTTTTGGTTGTTGCCACAGTCCAATACATTTCTATTCACTGTTCTCTCTCTTTGTTGATACACTCTCCCCAATCCTGTTTCTCTGTGCTATCTAGTTCCCCTGCTGAGTTATTGCTCCCTCTATGTATGTGTTCTCTAATTATCCTGTCTGGTCTCTTGCCCATTTTCTCTGTATTATGTCATTCTTTCTCTGCCCATCTCTTAATGTCCACTACAAATCCAACTATGTTCTCTTCCCTCACCTTTTTTTCACTTCATCCAAGTATTGCCCTTTGTTCCTGCTCTTCTCTAACTCCTTCATTACCATATAGTCATGTTTGAGATCTTGGTTAAGATGTCCGCCGCATCCACGTTTGGGCCATGTTTGGTAAGTACACCCTGAGGCAGGCGAGTGATATTTTAGACACTGGATTGATTTGAAGGCATGGAATTTCCTAGGTTAATCTGTATATTGTGCATTACAAAATGTGCTGCATTATGCTGCATGATATCCCCTCATTGGTGGAGAAGGTAGGGCAAAGCAGTGGTCACAAAGACTTTCATGTTGTTTTTACACTGCTTTCTCTCATTTTTCCCCATTTCATAGCAACACAAGTTACAGGTATTGTTATTATCCAGTTCAATGTGACTCAATTTATCAACCTCGGAAGGACCATAAGCTAAGGGGGCCCTGTCGTGATCTGCACTTATCACTTACACCAGTGAGACTTAACTCTCAGAGACCCCTAGCCCAACCCCTCACCATGTGGACCTCTGGCTCGCCACCTTCTCCCTAGCAATGGAGTTGCAATGCTAACATAGTGGCACTTTGCAGAACAAACTTTAGGATAATCATGCATGTCCAGAGCCATCATTTGCTCACTAGAGTGTGTGGAGAACAGACAACGTCCACTGTGTGTATAGTTATTGACTGGCAATCTCAACTGGTACCTCAGATGTGTGCGAGCGGTCACACATCTCTTTGTGAATCACATGAAAAGGTGGAGAACCTTTGCCTTTTCTTGAGATCCTCAAGAATTTGCAGTGTTAATATTGTTAAATGCAAAGTCAATTGTGACCAAAAGTGTCCTTATTACACTGTGAGTTGGTTTTTCGTCTTTGCAAATCCTAAGATATAGTGGTCGGTGAGATAGAGATGGAGGCGTGAGATAAAGGGAGACAGAGGGAAAGGTGAGGGAGTGAGTGGGACGAGGTCGAGAGAGGTGCAGTAATGAGATGAGAAAGGAAGAGAGAGAAGTGATGTAGACTGATGAGTAAGTGAGAGTTGAGGGACGGTGAATATGTAGGGAAAACAGAGATGAAGAGCTTGATAAAGAATCAATACCACAGGACTGTTTTGCAAACTGCACATTGTAGTATGTTCTATAGCACTACAAAGTACAACAAAATGTTAGTTTTGCCTAAACTTATATGTGCAGTTATCGCTCCAACTGTGGAGTCTCTGCACTCGTGTGTATAGATTTTAGTGGTAAATGTGGGAGGGACACAGGGGAGTGGATGGGAAAAGGGACAGACTTACACTAAATGGGATGTGATTAGGGAGGAGTTGAAGGGGTTTAGGGATGGCCAGCAAGCAGTTTAAGAGGGGATGTCACCCACCCACACAAGACTAAGCCAATTGCATTACTCTGGGGGAAGAAACTAGTAACTTACACTTTTGTAATAAGATTACACTTTGATTTCTTGAATGCCAAAAGTAGTACACATATTACAACGTGTAAACATACTTAAAAGTGTAGCTGACCTCCGTGACTCGGTCCCTAAGAGAGGTGAGGTAAAGACAGGGAGGTAGAGAGAGATGCAGAGTGAGGGACAGAGCAAGAGGTATACACAAAGAGTTTAAACAAAAGAGAGAGAGATGTGAGGTAGAGAGAACCGTAGTGATAGAGCACTAGACAATGGTATGATATTCTGAGTGGGAATGTAGGGTGATAAGATGTAGAGAGGTTGATGGTAAGACACACTTTAAGAGGAAGAGATTTGTGTAGAAAGATAGAAAAAGGGCATTGAGGTAGAGAGAGTGGCATAGAGAGGTAGTAAAGGTATAGGTAGAGAGAGAAGTAGAGCAAAAGAAACAGAAAAGATAAACAGGATGCTGGAGATAACTGAAATAACAGGGGTGGTTAGTTAGAGGGATCTAATTAAAGGTAAGAGAGAAGTAGAAAGAAAGGGATTAGGAAGGAGTCAGAAAGGGGTTGGGTGAAATGAGAGCAGTGAGGGAGGGAGAGACAGTGAGTGATGAGCGGAGAGGGAGCGCTGAGGGGTCGGATGGGTAGAGAAAGAGGAAAAATAAGAGAAACAGTGAAAGGGATATGGACAGTAACATAGAGCAGTAGAGGTAGGAGAGTCACAGCAAAAACAGTGAGATAGGGAGGTGTGCACAAACAATGTAGCGGTAATACAGTTGTAGTACAAAAAAGCTGTGTCAAAGATATGGGGGCATATTTAAGAAAAGTGGCACTCCATCAACCGCAGCTCCACTTTTCTTGCACTCCTTAATCCCCCCCTACCGCCACTATGTGTCTGCTGTATATAATATACGGGGCACCATTACACAGGGTACGGGCAATAGCGTCACAATTGTTGGTGCTACTGATGTACTTTGCAGGACTAGCACCAAAAATGTTGGAGCTAGTTCTGCAAAGTATATAGAAGCCCGTTTTAATAAATGGTGTGCCTCCTTTTAATGCCTGCATAGCAGGCGTTAAGAAATGCTGCTACAAATGGCATAGTGAAATCTCTTAAATTCCACTGCACCATTTTTGCAGTCCCCCTAGTGGGGGAATGCCCCCTTTGCATACATTATGCATGGCGCATACATAATGTGGCGCAAAGCGTCGCAAAGTGGTGCAATGCATGCATTGCGCCACTTTGTTAATATGGTGCTGTGATTTTTGATGCCTAATGCAACTTTACCGTCAAAAAAATTATGCTAATGTGGTGCTAGAGCTTCTTAAATCTGGACCCTAATTTCCAAGTCATTTAAACTGCAGTTTGTTTCAAAAATGTCTTTTTTTAAACTTGATATTAAATAATAACACTAAAATTTAAAATGTCAAAGATTTGTTATTTATTTTTGATAAAATATGGTTTTGGTTAAGGGTTTTGGTTAGGGCAAAGGATGGGGTAACCAAACATTTGAGATTCAAGGGTTAGGATTAAGGGTAGAGCTGGGTGCTGGTGCGGTTATAGTTAGCATACAGGTTAGGGCTAGCATAATGAGGTGGGTTAGAAAAGGGTTGAAGTTAATGTTTAGGTTAAATGCTAGGGTCAATGGCATTAGGATTATTGTTTTTTAAAGTTGAGTTTAGGTAAGGTTTAGGATGGGCCCAAGTTAGAGTAAGGGATGCTTAAGGGTGAGCTAGAGGTTTGGGGTAATAGTTGGGGACAGGATAAAGGATGGGGTAAGTGTTAGTTAGTTATAAATAGGGTTTAGGGTAAGAATTAAATTGTGATCAAGGGGCATAGAAGGTAAATGCCAACTTTGTGCCATTATATTATTGTATTTCTAATTCAAAAACATGTAAATCACATTTCATCCCATAACTAATATAGGTTACATACGGTTTAGAAGGCTGAGCTAGAGAGAAAGAAAAGGTAAGGTGAAGTATACAGAGGAAATAATAGAAGACTTCTGATATTACTTTCTGTGTGCCCCTACATGACAGATTGTCAGTGTGCATGCAGTATGCTTCTATGTGGGGGCTTTCTTATCCTCCTGATGCCCTTCTGGCAAATTGCTGGCCTTGGCATATTGGTGGTAATTGCTGGCATGTGATATGGATCCATACCATGATTGTTCCCACCCCTGCAAAAATGCCTTCAGTGTAGGGGTGGGCGGTGAACTCCACTCTGCTCGTGGAGTTTACAGAGTTTTTCCGACTCCTTGCTCCGCTTACAGAGTTTTTTCCTCGCTCGCGCACACCAACGCTAAGTTGCCAAGTGCGAGCGAGGAAAATATTACTCCAGAACACCTCCCAGCGACATTTCTCAATGTGGGGAGTTACGGATGATCATTACCGCTCGCATTGAGAAACCTTCTGTTCACGTTGAGGAAGCTTGACAAAGGATCACGAAAAAACAACAGCCAGGGCAAAAATCCAGATCCCAAAGGATACAATGAGTCACAAAAAATGAAATATCCAAGAAAGAAGTGGGTCAAACAAATGGACTCATCAAAGAACAAAAATATATTACCACTACAATGTTTCAGCTTCGGCCTTCCTCAGGGAGTTCAAGATGGTTGGCTCAGTGACTGCACGGCTGATACTGCTGGATTTTCAAAAAGCATCATGAGTGAAGTTTCCATTTGGAATGTGGAAGTAATGCAGTTGTGAGATCTCTTGAGATGTGCAGAAATCAAGTGGTATTTTCAGTGATTGTCAGTGGAATTGGAAGCATTGATTTTAAACGGTGCATCCACACATACTTACCTGGCGTAAACTTACTATTTTATTGAAAGGCATGCGTGGTAAAGGCACATGTGTGGTCGAGGCATTGCATTGCAATGGATGTGTGGTAACAGTATTGTGTGGTAAATACCACGTTGTGAAGGTTGTTTCCCTCCCGCTAGGTCAGCAGCGAGAGGTCCTCTGCTCCTCTGACTTAGGGAAGAACCACTACTGAATCTAGACATCGACACCTGCTGGACCCCGACCTCTCTGCTGAGAAGCGAGCTACTGCCGCGGTGACTCCTTTCACGGGGTGAAGATTGCCACACAATGCACAGGAGCCTTTTCCCTACGCCAGAGGTCTATTTAACATTTCCCCTCCCTGTTACTGCCATGCCTCGCAATGCAGGCACGTGCAGGGAAAACACGTGACCGAAGTCCCGCCCTCAACGGGGTGGCTGTCACTGAGACCCAGCAGTCCTCTGAACCGACTGCTGTGTCCGGGTTTATCGCTGGTAGAGGCAGGCAGTGTTCTAAATGGGCCAGTACTGTCCAGTACGGAGTACTGATGCTTTTTTTTTATTTTGAGAGGGAGAGTACCTGCACTTCTCAAGAAAAACGTAGTACTTTTCATTGGGCAGTACTGGCACTTCTCAGAATAAGCAGGTACTCTAGTACAAAGTATCGGCATTTCTATTTTTCCATTTCAAGGTCTGGAGGCAGGGGAGACTTGGCTGGCGGTAACGCAGTGGATTCCCTGATTTGGCACAGAGCTGGGAAGCCTTGAGCTTAGCGGGGGTTGAAGGGCCCCCAGTTTACAGCATTGCTTTCTCTCAGCCAGACGCTAAAGCAGGCCCATACTTTAAATATCTTCCAGTGCTGCAAACATGATTTCTGACTGGGAAGTATCTCCGAGTAATATTAAATAATGATGAGAATACAGGGCAGGGCCTAATGTTTTTGTTCTGCTATTGCCAGTGTCGGGCAGTACAAGCTCTTTGTGAAAGGGAGGGGGCACCCAATACAGCCGGGCTGTACCAAATGCACCCATTTACCCTGCGCCCAGATCGTCAGCATAGATGTTGGCGTCTCATCCGGGATCCTTTTTATTTCATTTAATGGGCAGGTCCAGCGCCTTCCTCGGACACAGCCGCGCTGGGCATGTATTACTGTTTGTTAATCCACGTCTCTAAACTGTACGGCTCGGACCGCGGAGTTAGCTTCATAAACTATGCTGGGAGGACTAGTGCGAGGCGTCGAAATAAACAGGATTAAAAGATTTCGTTACAAACTCATCTGTAGTCGCCTCTGCCAGCGGGAACCCCTGCGCTTGTTCGTTTTAAGCTCAGAAATCGCTGTGTAGCCAGAAACACTTTCGCAGCGGGCGGGAACCTGCTAAAATGGGGGAGATGCTGTGGAATCAGACATCTGTCCCGGTCCTAGACGCATTCGCGCACACTCAGAATGACACCCGTCAAAACACAGAAGGCACAAAGTTTATCATAACACCTTTTTAAAACGCAGCTTCTTTCCGCATAAAAACTGTAAATATGTATACCTTTTCAAACGCATCAGGTTGACGAGCTTCCTTACCCCGAGGGATGCCATCATCGCTCTATAACCGTCCCCTCCCTCCCCAGGATACCCTACCACCTCGGAGAGGTCTCCTATGGCCTCCTCGGAGCCTTGAATGGCAGAGTTCCTTTGGGGGCGTTGTACGCATTATTGGCTATGTAACCCGGTTTCACAATGCTCTGTCGTAGGAACAGTGCACAATAAGGCTGAGTTCCGTGCTCATACGTCAGAGGAGTGAGACCAACTGATTTCGAAATGGCGGACCGGGGCCCTCCGATGCGCAGACTTCCCTGAATCTCAAGACACCCGAAAAGGGCAGTGGATTGGAGGGCGGGCCGCGCTTTCCCCCATAGTCCGCCATCTACTCGGGTCCCTGCAGAAACCACGGCAGGGCCACTGAAATTATGCGGCAGCGAGGGCCGAATTAGGCCGAAAGGCTGGGCCAAATTATGCAGCAGGGTCGACTAAATTATGCGGGAATAAAAAACAAAGTATGGCGCACATTTTTTTGGGCAATACTTCATTATTTTCTCATATTTACACTTGTTAACACTGGGCATAGGTTGAATCTCATCAGTGCAGGTTCAACTCCCAACAGAAAGGTAACCAGCGAACCCTTGCAAAGGTCGTTCCACTGCACAGCAACGCACATCGCTGCGTTTTTAGTAACTTTTGAACCGTTTGGGCTGGACACAATTTTTTGGTAGTATCTGGAGATTATGTAGCAGATGATGGATCGTTAATTCCCGATGATGGATCGTTAATTCCCGTGGCCCTGCCACGGGGAGATCAGGGAGTGCGGGTGTCCCACTGGTCTCCTCATCTCTCTCTCCTGCAGTTCACAGGTCACATGAGTTCGTTGTCTATGCTGACAGCACCCATTTCCTGAGCAGGGCTCTCGGGTTAGGACGGGGAGGGATGGGAGATGAGCACGACCCTTAGTATTGGAGGAGGAGTGAAGACCAAAGGGAGGCGAGGGAGGGCTGCAAGTATCCAGGTATAGTTTTATTGAGCCATTTTTGGAGGGCGGTGTCTGAGAGGTGATAGAGAGGGGGTTGGGGTGGACACCTGCGACATAGCCATAAAGCAAAGACCCTGATTTATACTTTTTGGTGCAAAACTGCACCAACACAGTTTTGCACCCAAAAACTTAGCACCGGCTTGCACCATTTTTTAGCACAAGCCGGGCACCATATTTATGGAATGGTGCAAGCCGGTGCAAAGGGTAGGCTAGCGTAAAAAAAACATGACGGTAGCCGGGTGGAGATGGCGGTATGAAGAAGGGGTTTTGCACCAAAAAAGGATGTTAGGCAGGTTAGAGTAAAAAAAATGACTAACCAGCCTTGTGTCATTTTCTGACGCAAAACCATCCGTTCCACCTGACACCTGTCTTAGAAAAGACAGGAGTCATGCCCACCATCCCAATGGCCAGCACAGGGGACCAGAGTCCCCTGTTAATGGCCATTGCACCCAGTGCCATGTAGGAGGGCCCACTTCAGGTCCCCCAATGGCACTTAAAGAAAAATACTTACCTGTATTTGCCTATACTTACCTGGGATGGGGTCCCCCATCTTCCGCTGTCCCTCTGTTGTTGGGGGGGGTGTCCCTGGGGCCTGGGGAGGGCACCCGTGGGCTTATGTCATGGTGTCCCCTAACACCTGCCCTGACCCAGGTGTTAAATAATGGCGCAAAGCAAGCTTTGCACCATTATTTGACCCCTCCTCTGCCCGTGCATGATTTTAGCACGGTGGGATAAATATGGCACTAAGGCCATAGAGTCATTTTTTGTACTGGAACGTCTACTTTGCCTCTCATTGACGCAAAGTAGGTTTCCACGTCCAAAAAATGACTTTAACTCCATTAATTTGGCGCTAGACGGGTCTAGCACCAAAGTATAAATATGGAGTTAGTTTTGCACTGCATTTGCGTTAAAAAAAAAATGACACAAATTCGGTGCAAAAAAGTATAAATATGCCCCAGAGTCTTTCCACCTCAATGCTCTGTGTGACATAATAGACAACCTTTTATGCACGAGTTCTGTAAACACTCATTTGCCAGGAAGAACAGAAATAAGTAAAATACATTCTTATAAAAAAAGAACCAAAAGACATTTCAAATGGAAAATGTGATTTTAAACCACCAGCAAACAGAAGAAAATATTTAGAAAATTGCTATGACAAATTAGTGAACAATTATCCTCTGAGAGGTGGCAAAAATGTAATTATTTAAATTAACGTGTGTTCTTTTACAGAGGTTTTGCTAGCCATCCTTTACCTTTAGCAAATAATAGAAAAGTGTGCTGGTGAGAGTGAAAGGGACCCGTACATACTGTAAAAAAAACTGGGTCAGGGCACAACACGTGGATGATTTATGTTCACGTGGGCGAAGGGGAATTGGAAGAATATCTGTGACAGGCTAGTGAAAGGAAGGCAGAGTAAGCCATGTATCAAGTGTCAGCTGGCGAGTCCTCAGACTGCCCCACTAGCCTTTTAGGTGCATTAGTTGGTTTCCAAATTCCCCTATGGACCAATCCACATTTGGTCGCATACATTAGTTTTTAGAAACGGTGTACTACTATTTTTGAGGCGGTGTGCACCTTCATCCACTATAAAGGAAGGGGATAATGTAGGTAGATTGGAAGTTATTTTCATGTGTTTTTTGGGGAAGATGCATGATACCCACATTTTCCCCTGCGTTTTTGATTTGGAGTCATTTGAATAAGTGGACTCCATTAAAGGAGATAAAGCGAATTACCCTAGGAAATGCTTGGTCTTACAACTGAGCAATGAACCTGGCGTATTTCATTTCCAAATGTGTTGAATTCAGGATTATTGGTTTTAGAGAGCAGAAGGTGTCAATATCTTGCAAGGGAATAGCAAAGGGCATGGCACACTCACCGATTATGTGCCACTCGCCATAACGGGACCTCAAAATACACTGGGCTTAGTACTTTAAACAGTCATTGGCCAAGGTTCGATTTGGGTGGCTTACAACATTTTTAAAAGACGGCACAAGATCAACAGCATATTCCAAAATACAGCTATCTAATATAAGGCCTGCATGTGCCTATCTCCACGTGCCAGCTGCACCTCTCCTCTATTATAAAATTGCTCAAGAAAAAGAGGCTTCATTAGTTTATCTCAGTTTCAACAGATACAGTAATTTTTCTTGTGAGATTTACAAAAAGAGCCCATAACTCAATGCAAATTGAGATGCCTGTATCCTTCTGGAGAATCTATATTTCACAGTCATAATATTTCTTTATTATAAATCTCAGAGGACAACAGCCAACACGTTTCGTTCCCACTTTGTGGAATTTTCTCAGGGCGAATGGTGCTTCTCTTAATTGGTCCAATCAGAATTCTGAATCAAAATTTAGATGACTACCAGATATTATCATGAATGCACTGTGTTAAGGAAGCAGTACATTGAATCCAAAGGTCCCGAATACCATGCAGTTCATGAAATCTACCTTGTACTCAATGTCCGAGGATCCTCATCAACTTCCAGCTGGTCTAGATCCCCATTGACCGTCAAGTAGGGTGGACATAGCTCTCTGTCAGCAACATCAAATTGTCACCAACATCAAGTAGTCATTTCCACGTATGATGCAAGGATGCCACTTTGCATTTGCAAAGAGCATAGCATATGCACCAATTACCTGCCACTTGCCATGATGGATTTGAACAGTCCTTCGCCAATGTTTGGTTTGGGTCATGCAAGACTAATACTAATCTGTGCCCTGTAGCCACAGGCTCTTGCAGTAGTCTGTCTGATCTGGTCCAAGAATATCATAAACTTTGCATCTGTTTCTGGTGAAGGCTCTGTGCAGATGGACACTGACGGTGGTTTTAAGGTGCAAGAACTTCACGTTGAGTTGAATCAGGTAACCTCATGTCGTCAGGAAGCAGTATAGTTAGTCTGGAGCTTTGTGTTTATAAATAAATGCATTAAAGCGGTGGGAGCTGTAGTTTCCTTTAATGCAGCCAAATTGACTGACGTGCTAGACTGACGTGCTAGATTCCAGTTGTTTCTGAAAAGAAAGCCAAGGGCAAGATGCACGGTGTGCTTGTGACATGTAGACACATAGTCACCCTATTGAAAGGACTTCTACAACTGATTGCTGATGCTCATAAGAATGGTCCTTGGTACCTGCAGTGGCTCATTGGACTCCAATTGTCTCACATAAATAAACTAGCCGAGAGGTCAAGGAAGACAGCATCACAGAGGCATGGCATGGGATGATATAGTAATTTGGCTCTGATTAAACACGCCTTCTGTTGTCACGCGTAACCTTACAGAGTGCTCAATATAGATCTCCTGTCACCTTTCGTAAAATGGCCAGAGTGCTAACAAGTGCAAAATATATGGAGCTCGTGCTTACTAAATTAGTGTCAACATGTGTTAAAGTGACTGTGAATGGTGGTTTATAACCTTTTTTATAGTCTATGAATCGCTGAAATAATGCACAACAGAAATATAAACTTTAGGTAGATCTCATTTTATGTAGAAACCATTCCAACTGAAAACATCAATCCATCAGTGAAACTCTAGAGGCCTTTGCTCATGTCTGGTCTAAGCTATTCTTTAAAGGTGAGCTGTAGTAAGAGCAATACATGTGTCAGGAGTTGCTTTTCCTCTTATCCTGAAGGATATTTCATGGTATTTCACTAATCCTAAAGCTGTATAACTTTGACTGAAATAGTGAGTGCCTAAGTATGTTTTTCCTTGGACTGAATGGTATGTTGTTATGCCGATGTTTAAAGACTTTAACAGAATACTAACATTTGACCAGTCAAAAACTGAGGGGCAGAGTTATTTAGATTTTATGCAATGCGCTGCAGTAACAAAAGTTGTTGAGCTGTGTTGCGTGAAAGGGAAACAGCAGAAAAGAGCCATATGTATTATGATATGGTGCTGTTTCTCTCTCCTACTATGCTGTTGCACTTTAGGCTGACTTGCGCCAACACACACACCTTGCACCATAGGGCAAGCGTGGGGGCTTGATATCGAGCATAGTTTTTGTACTAGAAATTCAGAATATTATGCTTTGGCAAAGTTTAACACTTTTCCCACTTTGGATGTGTGATGCACAATACAGCACATGTGCGAAGTCGGAAAAGTTTGAGAAAAGATCAAATTCGGAAACTTCTCGACTGCCTTGAGGAGGCTTTAATTTTTGGCACAAAGTCCTGTCTTTCTTGCTTTTTTAGTAGACAGCTGTGCATCGAAATCCATGAGTGGTTGCAAGGGCACACCCATGTCCCACCCTCCTAACACCTCTTGGTGTAAAGTAGCATAAAGTGCTACTCCATTATTTTAGGGCTACTTTCCACTGCAAATTAGGATATGCACATGAAAGTAAATCCCAAAACACACCTTGCAACAGTTTTTGGGGTGGGGTTAGTAAATCTGCCCCTTAGGGTTGGTTATGGATTGATGTTTGCCACTTAAATGCTCCCTTCCTGACTGTAAAAAGAAACTGCCAAATGCCAGCACTGTCAAATGTGCCGCTCTCTGTTTCTCGATCAACTTCATGCATGTAACACTTATTTCATGCAGAAATAATAAACATAATGTATTGGTGAAATTGCATATTGTGCCAAAAGAATAAAAGTGAGTGTATTTGAAACCACCAACTTTTCAAAGACTCTACAGCTATATTATTATAATTACATGCCTAAAGCAAACCTACAAGTTGGAACAATTCCAAGTGTAAAATTCCTACTGTGCATCAAAACAATTATACACAAATATGATGATGTGGAGGGCTTACTGACATTAGAATACAGTTGTGCTTGCTACAGACAGCCTACTTTCAGACAAAAATAATAACGCTGTAAAGGTCAGCCTCCTTCTTTCTAGCTTGTAATGAAGTTTTTCCGACTATCCTCATTCTTTAAACATTCACATTATTTCAGTGGCTAGAGGTTAGCCTTTGGCACCACAAGTGCAGTTTCTTTAGTCCATACTGAATTCACCGTAGGGCAGTGATTTCCAAACGTCTTCGACCCATGGCTCCCTTGACCTATTGGCAGTGACTCCCCATTGTGTTACTTTTTTTGGCGAAGGGGGAATGTAAGCCCAGGCTTGGGAGTACTTCCATTTTTCTCCCTGAAAATAATTGGGATGAAGCCAATTGAGTTATAATTGTCATATGGCCGCTCACTTGCCTACATCCCTCACAGTACCAGGAATGTGCACATTCACAGATGCAGGAGATAGGCTCTTCCCCCCCAGCCTTTGCTGAAAACGGTGTGCCAGTGGTGCTCCTATGGTGTGTCAGAAATTAGATAGTTACCTTTGGCCTCCTCTTTGTATGCCCACAGGGCACCTACTGTGCCCACATGGCAAAGTGGTCATCCTGGGCCTGCTCTCGCTTCTCCGTTAAAGGTCAGTGTGCCAGCAGCCCTATTGTACATCCCGGTGAGGATCGGTTCACCTTGTGCCTGCTGCCCTGTCTCCACTCAAACCTCATCCGTTTGTCCAGGGAAGGAGGTAGTGCCGGTAGCACTCACTCAATGCCGCAGCAGGATGGAGCTCACCTTGGGCCTGTTGTCCCACTCCCCTTGATGTGCCAGCTCCATGCTGGATGTGAGAATGCGCACGTCTTTCCTCCTCTGACTCTTCGCCAGCACCATGACCCAGGGTGAAGGAGTGCAATTTTGACCCTCTGCCGCTCTTTTCACCAGCCCTCTGGGTGTGCCAGCGTTGTGCACAGGATGGAAGTGCACAACTGGTGCCCACTGTCCCTCTTTACTAGCCCCCTCAATGTGCCAGCACCATGCCTTGGGGTGATAGTTCCCACTCAGGATCTCCTGCCCCTCTCAGTGGGCCAGTTCCTTGCCTTCGAGTGGAAGTACATACCTAGAGCCTCTGTCCCCCTTTACACCTGGCCCCTCAGTGTGACAGCTCCATTCTTTGAGGTGGAGGTGTGCATCCTTCGCCTGCTGTCCCTCCCTCCACCCACCTCTCAGTGCACCCGTCCCAGAGTGGAGGTGCTCACACTGGGCATGCTGTCAACAATGGACCCAGACCGGATGGTGTCAGTCTCCTGGTAGCGGCACATGATCTTCCCCCAAACTGGCGGTTGATGACACAAGGATGGATTCCATGGTGGGCCATCTCCACAAACTTGTGCCTGATGTGGTTGGGCAGCAGCTGGCCACTGATGAATACTTCTCCCAGCGTTTTCACTCAGCCTTGGACCAGAGGTGTGGACACTGGACAGAACATGGAAACACATGTTATGTTTTGAATAAACTCCAAACTTTTACTCGAATTAGTTAGCAATGTCAAGAAACAGCCCGGGCACTTGAAGAGATACAAAAGAAGGCTTTTAAAACCAAACAAGTGTTGTCTTTCCGTCAGCTCCCATGTTTATGTACATCAGTAATGTAAGAAGCTTTGCGTCAGAGATCAAAAGAGCTTTACTCATTTCACTCATACCAGCGGCGACTCCTCTGCTATGGCAGAGGAGGGTTGCCCCATGCCAGCAGCAGCTGTTGCATATCCTTAACAACTAAGTTTATTATCCTTTCGTGGTTAAAGGGGCGTGGCCATGGAGGATGACTGGGATGAGCTCTCCCCTCAGTGTGCATGTGTGATTGCCGGCCAAACACACATGACCACTGTGCTCGCTCCAGCCTGGCACTGTCTTGCCAGGCTGGAGAAAAAAAGGCACAGGCTCCCAGTCTGCCTGGGAGGGCCCTGGCTGGGCGCTCCCAGCCAATCCTGCTGCTCTGAGCAGCGTCAGGATTGGCCGCAGGGCAGGATGGGAGCCTGTGTCTGCTAAGGGGACAGAGGAATGGTGGCACAGCGCTCTGTTACATTTTTAAAAATTATTTTATATTAATAAAATGCCCCCACCCGCTGCGTGCCGCCCTGCCCCGCCCCTTGCAGCCCCCCTGAGCCGCGACTGACTTGCACTCTAAACAAAATTAAACTTCCTACACGAGGCATACGTAATTTTCGAGGCGCAATGTTTTGCCCTAACATTACCTGTAACAGAAAATGGAGAAAAAAATGAGACACACATTCTGTGTACACTCTTATGTGCTTTTAAACTGTGGGAGATGACTGTAAGAACAAAAGACTGGTGCTTTGAAGGACAGAGATAAACAAAACACGAAAACAAAATATAAACAAACTATTTAACTGTAAATAAAGCAACTTCGATTCTTCAAGATTATGAAACCAGGCCACAATCAGGTGAATGTTTTGAAATCCACTTTTAGTTTAACTGGTGGGAATTGTCCCTGAATGTATATATAATACAATGTGCACATCTACTTGTGGCATCCTGGGCTTGTTTTGATGGCGCACGGGGTGCCAGGCGCACAAATTCGCAACTGCTGCCATAGGGGCTTACACTAATGACAACTGGCTATTCTGAGTGCTGAAGGTAATATTATTTTCTTCTGAGAAAGGACAGGGATAAACATTGGTTAATCATGGAAATTTACAGGTCTAATAAATCAAAGTTATCTTTAGCAATAGTGCAGATAAATTGGAGTTAAACGAATTTAGGTTTAATTTATTAAGGCATTACTTGAGAGAGGTTTGTGTAATATTTCAAGCACTGAATAAGCCTTGAATACTTTTAATCCACGTTTGGCTATGGTCATTTTATTTTTGTCGCTCTGGCCTTCACGCATCAGTAAATTTAGACAAGCCCATCATCACATTTTCTTACAGAGGGGCAAAGAATGTGCCTGTGACCCTACCCCTTCGTATAAACAGGAAATAGTATTGCCCCTATAGAAATAGTCTGACTCTAGAATAAGTCCGGCAAAAACAATTATTATTTTGGTGTCTGATAGATGTGAGGCTAAGCCACAATGATTATGATTAATTGACTTTTATAAGGATAATAAAAAATGGTCACAAGAAGCCAGCCATTTTCAATGGATAAACCATCGAGACTCCATAGCACATCTGCTGCATCTTTAACAAAAGAAGACAATACGGCAACATATCCAATCAAAACCACATCCAAATATTTAGAAATGCTTCATGATACAACATAATTTACTTTCCTATCCATTAACAGCACCAACTTGTAGCCAAAAATGAATTAAAGAATAAAGCTGTTTTTCTGGAAATAGAAAGTAGGATTCTCCATTTAATAAAACATAATTTGCTATTTTCTAAACGCTTCCTTTGGCTGAAGGTTTTTTGATAATACAACCAGATGTCCACCTATATCTGAAGGCTTTATTACAACTGCATCATCCATTTGCAGAGCCTGGAGTCCCATGGTTGCCACATTTATATGTGCCTTTATGCTGCAGAAAGGTGCGATTCCATAACCTGTGGAATTCCCAGAGCAACTCGAAAAGGGCAATGGGTACTTTTGTATTTTGTGATGACATAATGCCAATGGATTTTTGGCATTATCAGAACCTACAGCTGCAGACTTGTTCTCTAGGGCAGCTATCCCGGAGGAAGGACTTCCCGCAGAAGCAAGACATAGGTCCATGAAATTTGAGATACACAAATCCATAGTAGGAGATGTTTATTTCCCTGACCCTTGCTGAGCTGAAAGAGGACATACATTTGTTGACAAATTGATCAGCACGAGGGTGCTCTAGTTCTACAGCAAGGACTGCAGTGAGTGTGCTTTGAAATTTAAAAAAAAAACCTTCATATTGTTTAGGAACAGCAAGGTGTTACTAAGGAGCATATTTGCAAGGAAGTGGTGCACCATAGATGATGAATCACTTTTCTTGCTCCCCCCACCGGCACATAATGACACCATGGTTGTGCTGTATTTACAACATTGGGCACCATGGCAGTCGTTATCACAATAGTGTCAAAAAAATTTACGCACTTTACGCAATTGTAGCACTTTGCTACACTAGTGTCAAAAATGTTGACACTAGTGCAGCAAAGGACCGGGAGCCCTATTGAATATAATGGGTGCGTCATTTTAATGCCTGCTCTGAGCTGGCGCTAAAAATTATGGAAATATGGTGCAGTGAAATGTTGTAAATTTCATTTGCCATTTTTTCAGGCCTCCCAGTGCCAGAATGTCCCCCTTGCATACATTATGCCTAGCACAGGCATAATGTGGTGCAAGGGTTACAAAGTGGCACAAAGCAAGCATTGTTCCACTTTTTAAATATGGAGCAGCGGAAATGCCTACCTAACACCTCATTAGCGTAAAAAAAAAAATGATGGTGATGTGGCGCAAGGGACTAGCCTGGCTGATGTAGGGTGATACCCTGAAACTGGTCACAGGATGCTTGTTTCCGGTCCAGGGAGGACCTGGCCTGGCAGTTCGGGCTGGACTGTTCCCATGAGGAACAGGGTCAAGACTGATTTGCATATGGCTGGGTCCAAACTGGGGTGGCGTGGTGAGCAAAAGAACAACGGATTAAACCCAGATCTGTGACTGGGGGTGAGTGTTTGAAAAGTTTCACTATTCTGTCCCTCCTGCTTTTGTGTTGCTAAAACCTTCCCTATTACAATCACATCCTCGCTCCATAATATAAACCCTCTTCTTGAGTCCGTGTCAGATATCTCTCTAGCAGAGGCGTTTACAGTCTTCTCTGGGGGGCTTATCACATAAAGTGAGCACTGGAAGGGGTACTTTAAGACTGGTCTCTACCTTAGTGTTAGACTGATCCATGTCTTAAGACGTTCAGGAGTTGGGGAAGCGCTATTTCTTCACCCTAGGCTGTTTTGAATGGTCAGTTGTCATACGACATTTGGTTGGAAAGGTTGCAGCTTTTGTTGACATGTATAAACTAAAAAACTAATTATAATACAATAGGCACATAAAGCAACCTAACATCACAATTAAAACACACTAGAGCACAAAACTACTAAAGAGCCAAGATGTGAAAAGAACAATCACCGTGTACAGAACATCACATTGCAGAACTGCAGCACAAAAATACAATACAAAAACTCAGCTCATATGCAAACATTCTGCTCACAAATTACCACCGGCAGAATTCTGCTTTCAAAAGACCGCGGTAAATTGTGTTTGCCTGAGCAGCAGGAACAGGGAAGTATTTTTTTGATCCGGCCCCTAGTCCTTGAATTGTCAAATTACTCCTTCAGGAGCTTTGGGTGCTGGACAGCGCCCTTAAGGGAGAAGCGCGCACACTCGGGCGCGGGCACGAGACTAACAGGGCGTCGGAAAGAGTGCTTAAGCCTTAAGGGCTGCCCGGCGTCAGGAGCGCGCCCAGGAGCTGTTCAGTAGTAGTTCTGACGGGCACGCGCGTTGGACAGGTTTCAAGAGCGCGCACGGACTGTATAGTATTGGGTCTGCTCGCAGAGCTGTACGGAAGTCTAGAGCGTGTACAGAGGCTGCAGCCGCTCCACACGTACCTGCCTTCTTCATCTTTTCCTTCTGACTCCCGCTCCCCGAGCTCCTTTCCCATCTCTCACCACTTCTCGTTCAGTCGCTTTCCTTCCAGCACGAAGTTCATCTTCGCTCCCCTCTCTTACATACCCCCCCAACCCCCTTCCTTCGGTCACCGTCCCGCCACTACACCTTCTTCAGCCTGCCTCCTCGTGATTCTTTCTCCTTTACCTCCACTTTCCCCTTACACCTTCCCCCCCACATGAATGTGTGTGCGTGCGGGTGCGAGAGGAGGTGGGGGCAACGCGGGTGGGGCGGGGGCCTGGCCCCTCAAAGCTTCACCCAGTCTAAGATTTCTCCCAGTATCCATAGAAAAGGGAAGATGAAGGGTGAGGCCGGGTGGGGGAGGGGTGGGGACGTTAACCCCTTTGGGACTGTTAACTTATCATAAATCACGACAGTACACTCCATAAAGGCCCTAACAGGACAATATCACAACTGAAAGCTGCGAAGCGTGAGGGATGCCTAACTGGGGGACGCGACGTCGGCAGCTGCCTCGCCCCTGTTTATTAGCTGGTTTTCCTTATTTGGGGGAGGGGAGCGGCACGATGCTGCCTAGAGAGAGATGCTGCCTGCCTGCCTGCAGGGGTTACTGGTCTAGGTGGTGTCGGCTGTGCATTGGCTGCGCAGCCTCACATGGGCAGGGTGGAGACTCGCACTGCGAGCGCTCCTCCTCGCATTCCCCACCGGAGCTGGGAGCTCAGATACTGGGAGGGGACCCGGAACAGCAGCACCCCTCCACAGGGAGGGCAGGACAGTCACAAGGCACAGGCTCCCCCGCTGCGAGCCCCGGCAGACCAGAAGAGGTCCGGCGTGTCGATCTCTTATCAAGACCCGCTGCCTCCCATTGCATAAAATATACCGGAGGCGCATGATGACAAAGGGGGCAGGGGCTGGTAGGGACTCCTTCTCCGGCGTCTGAGTCTCAGCCCTGACACTGGCAGCATCCCCGGCTGTTCCACCTGGAAGCAGACCCACACACCTTAGGACCAGTGTCTCGTGCAACCCCAGCTGATAATTCGGAGTATCAGCATCTTCTCCGGCATCATCGGCAGAATCAGGTACCTGGGTACCAACCTCGCCTGCTGCATCCCGTCAGGCGATTCGTGGCACCAGGCTTTAATTCAGGCAGCGGGCTACAAGCCTCTCCCTCTGCATCGCCGGCACATTCAAGCAACAGGGTACCAGCCTCTCTTCCTGAATCTCTGACAGGTCCGGGCACAAAGGTACAATCTCTCCTCCTGCACCAACCTCTCCTGCATTTTGCGTTCGTGACAGGATAGCCGCTTCTCCTCCTGCACCCTTGAGAGATACAGACCCAGTAACACAAGGTTCTGCTCCATCTCCACATCTCCCACACCAAGATACCAGTCGCTCCTCCAGAATCCCTGCCAAATCTAGGCCCAGGGTCGCCAGCATTTCCTGCATCCCTGCCAGATCCCGGCACAGAGACACCAGCCTCTTCTGCATCCCTGGCAGATACGCTCCCTGGGATACTATCGCCTGTTCACGCGCATCCCTCGTAGGTCCTTACTGCAGGGGCAGCAGTCTTTCTATTCCTACATCCCTGCCAGGCCCAGGCATCGTGGTATCACCGTCCTTCCTCCCGGAGCCCGGACAGATCAGGGAGCTGGAGGACCACACTCTCCACCCTACATCCCCCGAGATACAGGATGGGGAACGGACATGCAGGGAATGATTTAGTTCCCCGTGTGTGATTCTCTGCCCTCTGTGGGTTACTTTTGAGAGGCGAGGGGCACTTTGGGGAGATCTGAATGGTGTTTTGAATCCGGCAGATGCACCTTTGGGCATTGGGACATTTGTGTGTTCTTCATTGTTGACTGGATCTAACCTTGGCTCCCGCTTTCTTCAACTCTGTCAATAGACAACCTTTCTGTGTGTGTCCTCTCCACCTCTGTGTGACCCCCCACTGAATGAAAAGTGACTGACAACATCTGCTGTGTGCTGGCTCCAACCCTTCATTTCAGTCTGCCTTGGGCACTCCTTTAATACCTGTTATTTACAGCTGTTGCATTGGCTCAACTTTCTCTAACCGTCCAGGGGAGGACATAAATCTGCTGCCTTCTCTGCCCCCCAGGGAAGTCCTCCTGCACCCTAGGGGGGGATGCTCCTGCCTCCCCTTGCCTTGGATTCTCACTGCTGGTTCTCTACATCCTCAGGATCATGGCTCGCTTTGGAGAGGATCTGCCCACACGCTATGGTGGTGGAGGGCCAGCTGGCACAGCAGGGGGCCGGGGCAGCAGCCGCCAAGGGGGTCCCCAGCCTGGAGCCAGGATGTACAAGCAGTCAATGGCCCAGAGGGCCCGGACCATGGCTCTCTACAATCCTATCCCTGTCAAGCAGAACTGCTTCACCGTCAACCGCTCCCTTTTCATCTTCAGCGAAGACAACATCATCCGGAAGTATGCCAAGAGGATCACCGAATGGCCATATCCTTTTTCAACATGGGGTACTGGGGACTAAATGGGGATAAGGGAGGTGGATAGGTTTTAGGGATGTCATTGCAGAATGGTGAATGGCCTTCTCCAAGAGATGGGTTTGATGTAGAAAGGCCATGCCAGAGAATCACAAATGGCCATGTAATTTTCCATTGTGGGGTACTGAGAACCGACTGGGGAACAAGGAAGATGGATAGAGCTAGGTATGTCATTCAAGAGAATCAAGAAAGCCATATTCCTTCCATTGTTGCCGAGTGATGGGCAAAGGGAGATGGGTTTGGTCTAGAAGTTTCATGCCAGTGAATCAAAAATTACCATATTATTTTTCAGTGTTGAAGAGCGTTGGATGAAGAGAGATGGGTTTGGCTTAGATGGGTCATTCTAAGAGGATCACTGAATGGCCATACCCCTTTCCAATGCTTGAGAGTGGAGGGTGAATATAGATGGGTTTGGTCTAGAGGGGCCATTCCAGAAAATCACAAATGACCATGTCATTTTCCAATGTGCAGTACTGGGAACCAAGTGGGGAGTACGGGAGATAGCTAGGTCTAGGTATGTCATTCCAGAGAATCAGGAAAGGCCATATCCTTTTCATTTATGGGGAGGGATTAACAAAGGGAGATGGGTGTGTCTAGAAGGATCATGCCGCAGGAGTGGCCATATTCTTTTTCAGTGTTGAAGAGCATTGGGCGAAGAGAGATGGGTTTGGTTTAGATGGGTAATTCTAAGAGGATCTGGATGGCCATATCCTTTTCCAGTGTAGGGATACTAGGGACCGACTGAGGGATAAATAAGGTGGGTGGGGTATCGGCATGTAATTACAGAGAATCACAAATGGCCATACCCCCTTCCAATGCTGGTAAGCGATGGATAAAGAGACATGGGTTTGATCTAGGAGAGTCCTTTAAGAGAACTATGAATGGTCAGACCCTCGTCCAATGCTGGTGAGTGATGGATAAAGAGATGGGTTTGATATAGAAGGGTCATTCTAGAGAACCATGATTGGTCATAGCCTTCTCCAGTGTGGGTTACTGGTTACTGACTGAGGGAAAAGAGAGGTGAGAAGGTAATGGGTATACCATTCAGAAGATGAAAGAAAGGCCATGCACTCTTTCAGTGATGGGGAGAGAGGGGCAGAGAGATTGCCTTGGTCTGGAGGAGTCACGTCGTCTAGTGATGGAGAAAGAGAGACTGGTTTGGTTTAGAAGGATCATTCTAATAGGATCACTTAATGGCTATACATTTGCCAATGCACGGAAGCAGGAGACAGAATGCTGGCAAAGGGAGATGAGTTTAGTCTTGAAGGGTAATTCCAAGTGGATCACCAAGTGGCCAGATTCATTCCCAGTCTACATCCAGGGTAGAAGGAGAAGGGTTTAGTCTAGAAAATTAAAGGAATGCCAATATATTTTATCAATGCAGAGAAATGGAGGCAAATTTATAGAGTTGGGGAGGATGAGTTAGTTCTATAAAGGCTATTCCAAAGGATCAATGGTCATATCCTTTTCTAGTTTGTGGAACTGGGGACAGGGGTGATGAGTCTGGCCTGGAAAGGCCATTCCAAGAGGATGACCAAATACCCACACCCTTTACCAGTGTGGTGGGGGGGCAGTAGAGATTGCTGACAGAGGGAGATCTCAACAGTTATATTCTCTGGAAAGATAGCTGTTTTTATTCGAAGAGGGGCACTGAATGGCCATCCTCCTCACAGTGGTAGAACAAAGGGACAGGAGAAAATGTATAATCTATACAAGTCAATTAGAAATGTCAATGGGATCAATGAATGCCCATAGCTGCTATGAGGCTGGAGTACTAAGAGAAGGCTGGGAAAAGAAGGATGGGTAGTAATGGAACTCCGAATGGACATATCCTTTCCGAGTCCTTTTCCAGTGTAGGTAGCCGGGGATAGATTGAGGTGGAAAAGACTTCAAGGCATGGATACAGTTGAGAACCATCATGCTGGGGGATCACCAAATAGAAACATTTTTTACTAGTGAAAGGGGGCAGGGAGTGACTGCTACACTGATGCAAACTGAGTATTGTATTGTATTGTATTGAGTAGAGTCTAAAGGGCTCATTGAGTCATTCCAAGAGGATCACTGATTCACCATATGCCTCAACAATGTAGGTGATCATGACAAGAGCTGGGGCATCTGAAGGGGGTAGGAGGGCCACTTGAAAAAGACCACTGATTGCACGTCTGGGGAAGAGAGGTGGGATTGTATGCAGTCTGTGGTACTGAGCTGGAAAAGTCATGAGTTATTTCATCTGCACAACCAAATGGCAACTTCCTGGTGTGGGATATTAAATGGGTAGATTCAGAAGCATAAATTGTGTAGGGTTATCTGGGCTCTCTGGGTCAGTCGAAGAGAGTAGCCGAGTAGGATGCCCCTTACTGGTGCATAGGCGCCGACAGGTAGTAGGGGGTTGGAGTCTGGACTAGGAACAGGGCTTGGATTCAGGACAGGAGTTGGCTCCAGACATAAAGGGAGCAATTTAGAAGCAGGGGTTGGAACCATCCATTAGGGCAGGGGAGAACCTGAGTCATGTCTGGGGGTACAAGCCGGAGGCAGGGACAGGAGGAAAGCCTGAGGTCAGGGGTTTCACTTAGACCCAGGGGTATGTCCAGTGGGTTGTAGGAAGGCACAAGGTAAGGTGCAGAAACGAGGTCTTGGGCACAGGTAGGAGTTAGACTGGCTAGGGACTGGATTTAGACCAAGGGGCAGAAGCTTGAACCAGTTCAGAGGGCACAGGTTGGAGCTGGGCACAGGGGCAAGCGCTATAGCCATGCATGGGGCAGGGCAATGTCTATTGCTAAACCTAGGGCAGGGGTTGTAGCCAGGCCTGTGGGAGAGACTAGAGCAAGGTGTTGGGTCGAGGTTGAATTTAGGTCGCAGAAGCTCGAGCGAGGCTCGAGGATACAGGTTCGAGTGTACGAGCTGGTGCCAGGGCCAGGGACTGAGCCAGCAGGGATTGGATGTGGGCAAAAGGGCAGGGCTAGGGTCAGGCCAGAGAGCTGAGCTAGAACCGAGCCTGACAGCAGGAGCTTATGGTATTGTGGCAGGCAGGGGGCTGAAGATTCATTCAGAATAGGTTGCAGAGAGAAAGGGCAAGAAATTATGGGCTCGAGAGGTTCTGAGAGTAACTCTTGTTTCTCAGGACAAGCGATGGCGGGGCAATAGAAAGGGTCATTGCATTATAACTCCTGGCTGCCGAAATATATGTGGGCGCTTTCCTAGTGCAGAAGTGGGGTATTAGGCCCTAACTGCACGTGTGGGGTCAAATGTGGTACAGAAGATGTGGGGCTCAGGCTTGCACGCAGGACTGCAATGAGCACAGATGTTTAGGACATATGCATGTGATATGGCCCGCCTGCTCTGGCAGAGGGTGCTCGTTGAAGTGACCCTCCGAATGCCAAGGCTGACGCCAAATCCCGGCAGTAGGGAATGACGCTTGGCTTCATGGACTCGAAGGCAGCGAGATGGAGCCGGGAGGCCCTACATATATGAATGATGTGAGCAGAACTGCTTCTGTACAGAAGAGCTGGAGCACACTACCCTTGCCGGAGCCTTGGGGGATGTTCAGTGGCTGCGCCACAAGACGCGCGGCCTACCCGAAAAGCGCTTCTGTCTTCTCGGTAGCGGAGGCCGAAAGGAAGGAGCCTTCCGCCGCAGGGCTGCTCTGTCAGCTTCCGCAGGCAGGGGATGGACTGCTCTCAGAGACCCTTTGTCGGGTGAAAGGAGGGCTGCCTCACGCCACCTGTGGGCCTCCGCAGGCTGCTATGTATTTCTCTCCCACCTTAGCCAACCGGTGGGGACTCCCTACCCACACGGCCTTTCCCCCCCAGCTGACGGGGGTGTCCTATGTGTTTCCCCTGAATACAAACCTTATATGGATATTTGGGGGCACGGCTGGGGTTGCCCTGCCCATCTGCAGCCGTAAGGCCTCTACATATCTCACAACATTTATCCTGGGGCCGAAGGGCTCCCTGTGGCGGCCTCCATGCCCTCTCGCGGGTTTGAGGGCAGTCTGTGTACCAACGGCACATGAACCGGGTTTGCTCCCTCCCCCGCTCTTCCCCAGCAGGTGCCTTCTTCTGGCTCTGCGGGCCCTCATGGCCGCCTTGTCCAAAGGGCTGTTTGAGGGTTTCGCAAGCCGAGGTAGTATGTGCGAATGAAGGGCCGCCTTTCTAATCATGGCCGCCTCTGCGCCACCCGCGGCCATCGGGGTCTATGGATGGCTGGAGGCACCGCTTTGTCATCACGGCTATAGGGTCTTCACTGTGTCACACACCTCTATTGGTTGAGTGCCTGGCAGTAGGGCTCGCTTCCTCAGCATGGCCGCCTCCGTGCCACCCTGGGAAACGGGTTCTATATCTGGTTGGAGGGATCGCTTCCTCAGCAGGACTGTCCCCGTGCCTACTCCGGCTATGGGGTCTTCTCTGTCACACCAACATTGGTTGGGTCCCTGGCTGGAGGTCTCGCTTCCTCAGCATGGCCGCCTCTGTGCCATTCCCTGCCATCGCGGCCTGTGGCTACCTGGAGGGATCGCTTCCCCCGCAGCGTTGCCCCCGTTCCAAACTCCGGCCATAGGGTGTTCTCTGTGTCACATCACTATTGGTCGGGTGCCTGGCTGGGAGGCTCGCTTCCTCGGCAGAGCGGCCCTTTGCGCTATCGACCGGCCATGAGATACTTGTGTCTTCGCAGCAGAGCTCCTTTGTCTGGCTACGGCAGGGCTGCTGGAAGCGGCTCCCCTGCCGTGCCCCGACTCCTCTGCCAGCAGTAGTGCTTTAGTAGAGGGTGTCTCCAGGGAGCACCTTGTTTTCTTCCCCTGTGCAATCACACACACCTATTGATCCTGCGTTAGCGCCAGCCAGAGAGGCCTAGCAGGAGCCTAGCAACCACGCTGCGCACTGGCGGCCTCCCCCACAGGCCTGCTGCGCCGCCACCGGTCCGCTCTGCTCCAACAGACCGCTCTCCCCTTACAGGCCGCTCTCCAAAAAACACCCCACCGGACCCAGTCCCGCTCTGTCCACAAAGGCCCGTACCAATGGCGTAGCACAAAATGACTGGACCCTTTACGAAGGCAGGCACCCCACACACCCCGAGGCTCCCGAATCGCTCAGATATTCAAAGGGCTTTGGCTGAAAGGGGCCTTGCGTGTTTTGTTTTTTTGCATTATTACTAGGGGTAGGCAGCCCCCTGCCCGTTACGCGTGCGCGCACGCGCGTGTCCGCAGGTGCTAGGCCTCCATACACAACATTCAGAGGAACAGTTGTGTCCTTCTTTGCTATTTACAGTTTCGGTGGACAGTGTGTCGACGTCATTAGGGGGTTGCTACACTTGACTCGCACATGGGTACTTCTGCCACTGCCATTGCTACTCCAGGCGGGTCATGAAAGCATTGGCAGGAACAAAAACAAGCAGGAGGCTGCTAAATGGGAAGGGGTGGGGCAAGCCCCTGGTGTCCGCAAGGGGCCAACTGGTACCAAGTGCAACTTTTGATACCCCTGACGTTTTGGTTATTCGACGTTCTTCGTTCAAATGTCCTAGCTACATAATGAAGGAACATTCAACCCTCTGACTGATGCATTTCTCGTTTGTGCATCTCTAGGTCGCATTGCCTGGTTTACGAGGGAACAGCCTGGTACCTCAACCCTCGTTGGACTTACAGTGCACAGCAATCTCTTTGGAATAGAGATGATTTCAGGGCTGTAATGCAAAGGGAGAGATATACTACTGGAGGCAAGAAAGCCGTGGGTGTGCAGGGACAGCCCGTGTTCCCACGAGTAATCAGCGTGTTTTTAACTGGGTCTGTTTGTGCCAGCTGAAGTCACGCGGTCCTCTTACCAGAGCCGAGCCCTGCAACCTGTCTCTTCCCATGGCAAGCTCTCTCAGAGGCAGACAGGGGGTGCCCTGCCCACTGGTGCGAGCCGCCCCCCTGGCTTCCAGCTACACTTAGCTGGAGCTTCTCAAGCAGAAAATGCACGCGCAGCTCAACTCTGTTAATGGCCTGTGCGCAGCATAGGGGAGGCAGCGACGTGAAACACCAGCTTCTCGGCTCTTTTTGTCAGTTCTCAGCCGCTAGTCCGAACACGTTTCCGCCAGGTCCTGTCATTTGCCTTAAATGACGTTTGAACCGGTTCACGGTTATTTAGGATTGAAAGGGGTACTCCTTTTATTCCGCTCACCCTGTAAAACCTTCAGTCCACATTGATTGTTCGGGTCAAGTTTTACGGTGATTGGTTCTGAAAACCATGCCACCCGTGCAGCGCCTCGTCTGAGATAGGAAGCGCTATATAAATACAATTTAAATACAATGCACCTTGGGACCTGGCAGTTGTGGATTTTCGTTACCAAACAGGGTCCCGTTTGCTACACATGCGGGGGCATACATTAGTCGAAATGTTTTTTTTCCCTTTACATTTAATTTATTGGCAAATAAAAAGCAGAAGCTCCAGGGTCTCCCCTGGAGAAACAGTGCTTCAGGTCTCCCCTTGAGGCGCTTTCTGAAATGTAGACCTTTCCATTCACCTCTCGAGGTGCTTGCTGGAAACCTGGTCCATTTTCATCTCCTTCAGAAATCCTTCCTGAAACTCATCCTGATGTTGTCTCCTCTGGATGTGCTGCCTGAAATGTAGGCCTGTAGATATGAGGAGCTTCCTCAATTACCCCTTTTACTCTTCTCTGCGGTAGCTACCTGCAATATCGACCCCCTTTGTCTCTTTGGAGGTGTTTACTAAACGCACCTCCTACTCACACTCTGGAGATGCTTCTTCAAACCGGACCCCACATATTGCTCTCTACAGTTGTTTCCTGAAATGCACCATTTTTATTCACCTCTGGAAGCGGTCCCTGATACATAACCTTTTTTACTCTTCTACAAATGATGGCTGAAACGTTGCCCTTTCTATTGGTAGCCAGAGTCAATGTCAAGTCCCTTAAAAAGATGAGGTGCAGAATAATGCAGGAGTTCGATTTGCATTTCATCACACAAACACAGGAGGAGCCCCCTCCCCCACACTCAGCCCAGAGATCATGTGAAGGGGGTAAGTGAAAAATGCACATAGGACCTCACTTAGAATTGGTGCTACTTGTAAAGAGTGGTTTAGCACTAGTACCGCCCACTGATAGTGACCTTATACCACACAGTACAGGCGGAGAAACCAGTACCCCTGTTGAGATCCACCCTGCCAGGTTCCTGTAAATGAGAGCTGGTAAGTACATTGTTACCAGTGCTGACCATAACAGATTAAAAGGCAGCTCATGCATGGAAAGAGGGTTAACTCTGACCTGATCTCATAAAGGCTCCAAATCAGAATTAGGGACACAGTGTGCAGTGATGGCCACTGCCTACATAGATGGTGACAGAAAAGTGCTTTTTGGGATCAGCTCCTATCTATGCAGTGTGGTTATGGGAGGGATGAGTGAGATGTTCCCTGGCACATGCAGCTTAGTAAAGGTTTCTCACACCACTGTTGTGTATGGGAGCACAGTGTAACTCTGTGAAACAGCACATTCACACTGTACTTGATGGCTATGTGCCACAGTATGTCTGTACTGCATAGTGTCCGTATGGTACTGAACGTGCATGACTCAACATGTATATTCTGCATCCTGTTTCATTATGAAAGTATACACGTATGATGTAATGTGTCTGTATTGCGGTGTATTCATACAATAGTACACATGTATGACTCAGTGTGTCTGTGGTGCACAGTAGTTCATATGACAGAAGATATGTGTGACTCAGCGTGTCTAGTCTACATAGTGTGCACCTATGACGGTGCACCCCTGGTACCCACTTTATCCATGTGATGTTTTGTTCACAATCCAGGGTCTGTACCATTTTGAAGTTATTGGCCGGTCCACCATCATGTCTACATTGCATTGTGTTTCTGTGGCACAAGAATGCAAGTGGGAGTTGGCTCAGGTAATTCAGGGTGCTGTGGTAATATGCAGCATTCAGGTAACAGGAGGTGCTCAGGTACTCCAGTGTGCACAGGTGTTGGAGGTTTCTCAGGTAATACAGAGTGCTCAGGTAATGCAGGTCGCTCAGGTAATGCCGGACACTCTGCTAATGCAGGTCACTCTGGTGATGTAGGTTGCTGAGGTAAATCAGGGTACTGAGGTAGCTCTGCTAATGAAGATTCCCAGGTAATAGAAGGCCACTCAGGGTATGCAGAGAACTGAAGAAGGTAATAGAAGGTCACTCAGGGTATGCAGAGAACTGAAGAAGGTACTAGAAGGCCTCTCAGGGTATGCAGAGAACTGAAGAAGGTACTAGAAGGCCACTCAGGGTATGCAGAGAACTGAAGAAAGTAATAGAAGGGCACTCAGGGTATGCAGAGAACTAAAGAAGGTACTAGAAGGCCTCTCAGGGTATGCAGAGAACTGAAGAAGGTAATAGAAGGCCTCTCAGGGTATGCAGAGAACTGAAAAAGGTACTAAAAGGCCACTCAGGGTATGCAGAGAACTAAAGAAAGTAATAGAAGGCCACTCAGGGTATGCAGAGAACTGAAGAAGGTAATAGAAGGCCTCTCAGGGTATGCAGAGAACTGAAGAAGGTACTAGAAGGCTACTCAGGGTATGCAGAGAACTGAAGAAGGTACTAAAAGGCCATTCAGGGTATGAAGAGAACGGAAGAAAGTAATAGAAGACCACTCAGGGTATGCAGAGAACTGAAGAAGGCAATAGAAGGCCACTCAGGGTATGCAGAGAACTGAAGAAGGTAATAGAAGGCCTCTCAGGGTATGCAGAGAACTGAAGAAGGTAATAGAAGGCCTCTCAGGGTATGCAGAGAACTGAAGAAGGTACTAAAAGGCCACTCAGGGTATGCAGAGAACTGAAGAAACTAATAGAAGGCCACTCAGGGTATACAGAGAACTGAAGAAGGTAATAGAAGGCCTCTCAGGGTATGCAGAGAACTGAAGAAGGTACTAGAAGGCTACTCAGGGTATGCAGAGAACTGAAGAAGGTACTAAAAGGCCATTCAGGG
Organism: Pleurodeles waltl; assembly: GCF_031143425.1. NCBI lineage: Eukaryota > Metazoa > Chordata > Amphibia > Caudata > Salamandridae > Pleurodeles > Pleurodeles waltl. Next base: position 1,609,085,026 of record NC_090445.1, read on the forward strand.
TATGAAGAGAACTGAAGAAAGTAATAGAAGACCACTCAGGGTATGCAGAGAACTGAAGAAGGCAATAGAAGGCCACTCAGGGTATGCAGAGAACTGAAGAAGGTAATAGAAGGCCTCTCAGGGTATGCAGAGAACTGAAGAAGGTACTAAAAGGCCACTCAGGGTATGCAGAGAACTGAAGAAACTAATAGAAGGCCACTCAGGGTATGCAGAGAACTGAAGAAGGTAATAGAAGGCCTCTCAGGGTATGCAGAGAACTGAAGAAGGTACTAGAAGGCTACTCAGGGTAGGCAGAGAACTGAAGAAGGTACTAAAAGGCCATTCAGGGTATGAAGAGAACTGAAGAAAGTAATAGAAGACCACTCAGGGTATGCAGAGAACTGAAGAAGGCAATAGAAGGCCACTCAGGGTATGCAGAGAACTGAAGAAGGTAATAGAAGGCCTCTCAGGGTATGCAGAGAACTGAAGAAGGTAATAGAAGGCCTCTCAGGGTATGCAGAGAACTGAAGAAGGTACTAAAAGGCCACTCAGGGTATGCAGAGAACTGAAGAAACTAATAGAAGGCCACTCAGGGTATGCAGAGAACTGAAGAAGGTACTAAAAGGCCACTCAGGGTATGAAGAGAACTGAAGAAAGTAATAGAAGACCACTCAGGGTATGCAGAGAACTGAAGAAGGTAATAGAAGGCCACTCAGGGTATGCAGAGAACTGAAGAAGGTAATAGAAGGCCACTCAGGGTACGCAGAGAACTGAAGAAGGTACTAAAAGACCAGAGTGTATGCAGAAAACTGAAGAAAGTAATAGAAGGCCACTCAGGGTATGCAGAGAACTGAAGAAGGTAATAGAAGGCCAATCAGGGTATGCAGAGAACTGTGGAAAGTACTAGAAGGCCTCTCAGGGTATGCAGAGAACAGAAGAATGTAATAAAGGTTGCTTAGAATAGTGAGTTAATGTAGGTCACATACTTCAAGGAAGCTCCTAAGGAAAAGGAAGTGGCTCTGGTAATAGAAACCTCTCAAGAAATACAGGCTGCTCAGTTAATATAGGCTGCTCAGGTAGTACAGGGTCCTAAGGTTGTCCAGGGTCCTCAGGTAATACATGTGGCTCTGCTAAACAAGGTGACTTTGGTACTGGATGGTGCACCGGGAACACAGGTCACTCACATTATGCAGGTCACTCAGTAATACTGGTTGCTCGGGTAATATAGTGCCCACATGTAACATAGGGTCTTCTGGCACTAGAGAACCATCATGTAATAAGGGCTCATCAGGGACTGAAGGGTCCTCTGATAATACAGGGCCTCATGTACCACACCATTCTCAGGTAATATTGGGGGCGGGGGTTCGCAGGCAGGTATCGACCCTGGCTTTCTGCAGAAGGTCCCGATGTTGAATACTGTTGGGGATGGTGCAGGGTTATAAGTTGCGCGGTGTCTGCTTTCATCAGCAAGTTTCTTCCTTAACCTTGTCACTCCATTCGAATATATGATTCTAGCCACCATCATAGCCAACTGCATCGTGCTGGCCCTGGAGCAGCATTTACCCGAAGGAGACAAGACACCCATGTCCGCGCGGCTGGTGAGTACTACATGCATGTGTCTCCTGTCCGTGATAGGTATTTGTTTTGTATAAAGCACTCTCCTTGCAATCACAACTAGATCCCATGGTATGTTCATATACAACACTAAAAACCTTCCTTGTAGTCAGACACTGACGAGGTTTGAGGGCCTGTGCCAGCTGGGCTAAGATATCCAGTGAACTGGACTCTGTTGAATGTGAGCAGATGTTTCCACAGATGTTTTTTTTTTTAAGGGGCAATTTCATTTCTATAGGAGGTGCTATACATGGTAGTAACCAGGGTACCTAAATAAGCAGTTCTACCTGCTGGTTACATTAAACTGTGAGGTTCATTGATGTATTGAGCATGATGAGTGAAGACAAAGAAAAAAACAGGGTATACATTAGTATGATAGAGGCTGCCTGGTGTATGTGATGTTGGCATCAGTGGCAAACGTGGTGCAGAATGAAAAAGTAGCAGATGTTGTGAAGGAACCGGCTACTAGTGATGGTAAGTCACATGCATTCGGAAGAGAATGGTGGAAGATTCAGGAGTACAGTAATATTGAAATAATGCAGTTCTGAGAAGATAGAGAATCACAGTAGGTTCAGTAGTGTAGTGTTTGAGATACCGCAGAGATGGTGGAGCACCCTGGAGCTGAAAAGGAAGAGTGGAGTAAATTTAGTAGTAGCATCATTTTGGAGGTAAGATAAAGAGATGTGGTTAAGTTGATAAGGTAGAAAATGGCAGTAGGTTTAGGGGTAGACTCGTGTTTGAAGTAGTGTAGTGATGGGAAGCCATATGGACCAAGAAGGAAGTAAATGGTGGTAGGTTTAGGGGTACCGTACTGTTGGAGGTAGTGTAACGATGGTAGCAGCTTTGGCCGAGAAGGAATAGAAATAGTGCAACATCTGAGATTGTGGTAGTAGTGTAGTGATATGAACCATGTTGTGCTGAAAAGGAAGATTATGGTGGTAGGTTCAACAGTGGGGAATTGTTAGAGGTAGGATATGTCAGAGACACTGTAGGATTAAGATTTGAGGCACAGGTAGTAGATGCAGGAGTAGATCGGTATTTGACAAAGCTCGGGTGGGATAAGTGGTAGTAGAAGTGGTATGGCTGAAAAGATAACACATGTTATAGGTTTAGGAGCAGTGCAGTGGTTGATAATGTGTAGTCATGGGAAGTAGTAGTAGATGAGAAGTGAAGGCATGGTTGTAAATTGAGGCACTGTAGTATGTGAGATACTGAAATTAAGAAATGGGATGTGGTGGTTGCTAAGAAGATAAAGAAAAGCAGTATGTTCAGAAGCAGTAAATTGATTGGGCAGTACATGGAGGGGATGTGCAAAGGATAGCGAAATAATTGCTGTTGATGGAGCAGATGGTGTTAGAACTAGTGCAGGTTGGATAACACGTTCAACTTAAAGTGAAAGGTGGAAGTTGGATGGGAGGGCAGTGCCAACTATGAGGTCTTTTGTGATAGATAGTAATGAAGAAGCTGTTAAATGGTAAAGCGAGATGTAGTGCAGATGTGGTGGGGGTGGGTGGTGTCAGAAGGGAGCATAAATGGGGAAGCATCTCACAGCTCTATATTGTACGAAATGATGCTCCAAAGGTTACCCCTGAAAATTCACAACTGATAAATATTGTAATCCAAACACTTCTTGCTTGGTCTCACCTAGGGGTTTCGACCATAGTCTGGTCCAATCAGATTGTAAACAAAAGCACAGCTGAGTATAAAATAGTATACTTTTTCACAGTATAGACAGATTAGTTATTTAAATATGGCCACAGAAAATGAAGATATGATAACAAGTATGTGATGGCATGCATTGTTGGCTATCACAGGAATGATAAATTCCAGATTTCCAGTGCTGGTGGGGCTTAACAAAATAAAGTCCAGGCTCAACATAAAACCTCCCTACAGATTCTCAAAATGGCCGCCTCCTTGTGACAACTACTGTATCTGGTTCTGGGAGCTTGGGGCCATATGTACTAAAGCTTTTTCCCATAGACACAGAATGGGTAAAATCCTTTGATACATCTGGCCCTTGGTCCCTTGATGAACTTCTCTGTGGCATTCTGGGGACATTGTTATTACCACTCTCTCATCCAGTGGTGGAGAAGGTGTTATTTTCGCCCCTCACCCCATCTCTTCTTCAGTTCCACGTGGGGTTTCTGTCGTCCTGCTTTGATCCTCCGATTGACAAATTATGCCCAGGTGCCAAGCCCCGACCTGGGCTGTGAGGAGCTGCACATCCCCATCAGGCTTCTCTGGAGACCACCCTCTTACATTTCCTCTTCTAGGCCCTTTTTTTAGGGTGCAGCATAGGAGGTAGTCCAACATTCCACTTGTACTTCTTGGGCCACAATACAGTGTAGCAGTCAGGCTCACGCAATATCTTTGGCACTGCACACATTCCAGGCTCATAAATAAATAGTAGATGCTGTATATATTTTTGTTGAAATCTTCCCTAAGGACTCAGTGATCCACATGCGCAAGAGCACTGTACCATTGAATAAAATCCAGTCTAACAATAAGAACCTCAACAAGATTCCAATGAGAATAATCCAGCAGAGAAAGTATCTCAAATGCCCCAACTATAGAATAAAAAAACAACAGATACTCCTCCAAACGAAGTTATATTTGACAAAGAATGACACATTATCACTGACATTCCTGGAGGAAATTCTGGAATGTTCTAGCGTTGTACATTTTTAAAACTCAGAGCGTCTCTGATGAGAATATCCCTAATCTACATGCATTTAAGCCATCCCAGTATTGTAAGGTCTTTTGTGAAATACTCCGATCTGCCCTACAGCGGATAAGGAGTCATCCGGTCAAAGATTTCACAACAGATCTAAAATCCCCCCTGACATCTTCAAAGAAAGGAACATTCTAGAACACCTGTTATTAGCCATTGCTAGAGATAGGAAAGAGCAAACAGAACAGTGTTTTTCTCTAGACCTGAAAGCGAGACAGGGTAGTTTAAACCTGTTGGGCATTCATGAAAAGACCATGGGGATAATTATGACCCCGGAGGTCGGTGGAAATGTGGCCGTAGTACCACCAAGAGGCAGACGGTACATACCGCCACATTATGACATTGGCGGGTTGGCTGAAGCCAACCCGCCAATGTACCACACCGACCGCCATGGTGGTAACAGCCGCCGGGCTGGAGTTAACAATCTCCAACCTGACGGCCGCTACTGTCCCACCGGCGGCATTATGACCCTGCCTACCGCCATGGTTTTTGTGGTGTTCGGAACCATGGCGGTAGGCCCTACCAGTGACAGGGAATTCCTTTACTATCACTGGTAGGAGGCCCTTCCACCCCCCAACACTCCCCAGACAACCCCCCATCCACTCTTCCCCCCTTCCAATCACCCCAATACACGCACACTCGCAGGCACACACCACTCATTCACTCACTCACACAGGCATACACACATTCATACACCCATGTATCCATTCATTCACGCACACATCCATACGCACATTCAAACTTAAACACAGATACGCATTCACATTTCCATTCATTCACGCATTCTCACACATGCAAACACACACGCAAGCAACACTACAGACTAATTTGCATGCGCGCACACACTCACACACTCATGCACACACCCCAACACACACACACACACAACAACCCCCAACCCCCTCCCCTGTCGGAAACCCGACTTACCTGAATCCAGGGGGTCTTCCGGCAGGGGACGGGGCGCTGCTACCACCAGCAGCGCCCGCCAGCAAAACACCTCCAGGCTGTATTATTTTTCATAATACAGCTGGCGGCGATCTACCGGCGTGGCGCTGCTGGTGGTAGCAGTGCCACCTTAACACCGACTGCCAGCATGTCCACAGCCGGATTTCCGCCCTTCTTATGGCACAAATCCAGCTGTGGTCATATTATGGCAGACGGATGTTTGCCGTGGCGACGGTCTTTTGGCGCCCGTCACCGCGGCGGAAGGCAGTACTTACCGCCAAAGTCATAATGTGGGCCTATGTCCTTGGCCTATCATCCCCTGTCCTTTTTCTAAAAAAAATAAACATATATAGACTCAATTATTTGACCAAAGATATTGACTGTACTTTGACTTATAAGTTAGGAACTGGGACTTGACTCATATGCCTCTGAACCTATTTTTTTCTTTCTATGGATTAGTGACGGGACATATTAATATTGCAGGTTTTGGTTCTATTTCACTGTATTGGTTACTTATGAACTTCCATGATGTCATTATATGTGTGATCTGCATATGCAAAAGCATCATGGTGTACTAAAAAAAGTGTTCAAAAGACTGATTTAGTGAAATAACTTGATTTCTGACGCATCACCATCAGTGCTTATCATATATAGTTTTGCTCTTTGAGTTTACATGTATTTGGTGGTTTAACTTCTTGTAAATGAAGCCCCACTTCCCGTTCGGGGAATATGGCTTGTCAGTAGTTTAAACCTCACCATGGCCTACAACAGAGCCAGGATAGGCTGTGAACTCTTGGGGACATCTGGTCGATCAGACGATCTTCAGCAGAGAACCTTTCCACGAGCCCGTTGATTTCTGTGAGGGGACCTTAGTACGTGAGTGCTCGTAGCGCTGCTCAGGTCTGGTTGAGTAGGTAGCAGCCTATTGGTTCCTGAAGCATCCTCCTGCCTTCCTGCTCTCGGATAGGGTTAGGCTTGGCTACCCTGGCTTCCCGGCCAATCAAATCCCATCTTTGCCACGGATGAACTGCTGAATGCAACGGGAGCAATTCTGAGCAATTTAAAATTCACACCGAATAAAAAAATAATCTGAACAGAGAGAATAACATAGGAGAAAAAATAAATAATGGCGTGATCACAATAAGGAAGGGAATATGCCACATCGCGATATAGCGACCAAGCCCTGGGCAAGCTTCCCGTTTCTAGCCGCGTGTGCTATATGTTGGTGATAAACTGAGGGAGATGCAGGCAGTTTGGTGGGAAGGACCTCGGTGGAGGGCAGAGGTGGGGGCTCGGCAGCAGTTCTAGGTTTAAGAGTGAAGCATTTGAATATACCACGAACACAGACTGGTTTTTAGAACACCTCCCACAAAATATAATAACAAATGAACAATATAACGGGTAGTCTGGTCAGAGCAATGGGAGGTGCCGAGGCGCCTGATGAGTTAACTTTACTGCATTCGTAGGTAAATGCTTGCTTGATCCACGGCAGGACGTGTCTCATGGGAGATAACATACTAATTACTCACCCACACACACCTATTCACGTCAGAACAGTAATCCCTGCAGGGAGGGGGCTGTAATGCCCTGAAAATAGCTCTCTTCTGTTTTGTATAGTGTGATGTCAGGCCTGGTTGTTGAAATAGTAAGGACTTCCGGCGGGGCTTTGAATGCTGGGCTTCTCGGCTGTGTCTATAATCAGGGGAGTAGCTTGCTCAGTAAGATTGGGGGTGGATCTTCATGTTTTCCAACAAATATGATAAGCAGGGCACATGAGAGGAGCTAAAGGGGCGGTGGAAAGGGGGCCGAATGTGGATTGGCAGAGGTAGGAAGCGAGAGAAAGAACAATATTTTGTATAATAACCAATATTTTGGAAGACTTTCAAAGCAGAGAGAGAAAGGCTGTGTGTGTTTTTGTCTGTATTGGTGTAAAAAATCCTGGTGAAATCCAAAAGGCACGTGTACCCAACAATTTGCCAGAAAATACATTTATTGGGGGGTGTAACACCCCAACCACCCCCTGAAGCTATGCTGCTGCCTATAATGGCCAACAGAGGTCCCTATAAACAGCTCCTGTTGCCCGTACTTTGGGATATCAGTACCTGTTGCTGCACATCCACATGTAATGCTAGTGCGCTTGTGAACAGTATCTTGATTCTTAAAACTTGTACTGTCATCTTAAAGATGAGCAATCTCTTTCACTACATTCTAATGGCACTTATCATTTGATAATTTCCTGAAAATGGGGGTACTTAACACAACGTTTTGTTAGTATGGATGGAAGTTATTTATAATTCACACATGAATGCAGTTTCTAATGAAGTGTAATTGCCTGTCCCCTGTGAAATATTGCTGACGTTCATGCTTGGCTTTTTGTGATTCCAATAGTTGTGTGACTGGTAGGGAAGAGGGACAAAGAGAGAATAAGATATATCTGTAAGCTCATCACATACAGCAGTTTGTGGTTTATGTGTGTGCGTGTATATATATATATATATATATATATATATATATATATATATATATATATATATATATATATAAATATATATATATATATATATATATATAAATATATATATATATTCACTGAAAAAAATAAAGGTTAAAGGGTTAAAGTAATAAGTAATGTTATAGTTTGGTGAATATGTCAGTGACAACATTGATGTGTTGAATTAAATAAAATGACAAAAATTCACCAGTTATAGTTAGCAGAGAACCAAGGTCTGAAGGTGCTAAAGATCCTACCACCTGCAGTCTCCTAACTGCGGTGAAAACTTTACAGAGAGCCCATATTTTGAAGCTAAATGAGCACATGTACACAAGTCTGTACCTGGTGAGCACAGTCTTCTATGTTATGTAGAAACTCTCATGCTATGATTATTCTGTCTAATAACGCTGGGCTGCTTACAAAATTTAGCATCTACTACTTAGAATCTTTTTGCCCTATTGGAAACTTTTTCGTCAGATGCAAAAAACTTGTGTGGAACATACTGGACACAAGTCGTCAACTGTCATCTGCACTCAGAGCTACTCTTCAATATAAAGATTTATTAGCTGTTTAATAGCTATATATACCATTGATGCATTAGAAGCACATGCATTTTGTAAACATTTAAACCCATTAGCTGGACACAGGCTGTACAAAATTATGTAGAAAAGTAATATGGGAGTTACCTGCCACTATGTAAACTATAAAATAAACTAGCACACTAATTGGATGATGTCATTTGAGATATCATCAGTGATGTCATAAATGATGTCATAGAACATGTCATGAATGATGCAATATGTGAGGTCAAAAACATTGCAAGGCAAGGGGTGGTATATATATATATATATATATATATATATATATATATATATATATATATATATATATACAAATTATAAACGCGCACACACACACACACACACACACACACATATGTATCTTTATAACAAGAAAGCAGGGGTAAAAGTCCCAGGAGGTGCCCATCCTTGAGTAATGGGTAGAATCATCCAAGTGTTCAGGTGCCCTTTAGAACAGGAAACCTCTACCTCTAACCCATTCAAGCATACGCATAGATCACCGGGAGGTGTAGGACAGAGCTGAATTAAAATGTAGTAAATCTTTTAGTAAACCCGATAACTTAAAAGAATCCCAAGTTCTACATTAGTGCAAAACATTTTGTAGGATTTATTTCAGTTTCTTAAAGTCCCATAAAGTGCAAGTTTGAACCACAGTGTTCACAGAAAAAGCCAACATGTTTTTCTCAACCTTTTAGTGCAAAAAGCCTGAGGCTTTTTCAAGTCTTTTACCATAAGAGCAAATACAATATTGTTTCACCATAGATGTGTAGGTAAATCAAAACAGTAGAAAAACAAGCACTTGAACTGCAATAGGTCTCGTGTTCGCTCGAGTTTCAGCTAATAGCGTTTTCTTGCCACAAACTGAAAATAAAAAGTAAAACAGTTGACATAAGCAGCCGGTTCACAGTGCTGCTGTGAGCGTGAAGTGAGAGACAAAATGAACAAGCATTTGTAATGCAAGAACAGAAAGTGCGCAAGGGAGAGTAAGGAAAGGAATAAACAAAGTCACACATGACTGCAGATGAAAATAAGTAATAGACTAGAGACCTGTTAACAGAAACAGACTGGAGCCACTGAAACACCCAGCGCTCTGGTCAAATGCTATTAGCCTAATAAAAAAAGTAATGCCTAAGCACATGCTACATAGGCACAAGTGGAAGGATACAAGTTCTATGGCCATGCTCCTGGGGAGTGTACAACTGTGGAAAATGTGGGACAAAGAGCAAGGATTGACCACTAGCAAGCAAGGATTTTTTAAGAACACTGAAATAAACCAGTGAAAAAGCAGAGAGCCCCCAAAGAAGCATAGAAGTATATACTAAAGTATATACAAGAGGTCTCGAATGCTCAACCTAAAAATAAAAATCAGAAATAGCAGTACGACAAAGAAAGATTAAAGGAAAAAGGATGCCCAAAAATCATGTATCCAGTGTTGTTCAATAAATTAGCAGTGGCCTAATCGAAATGCAATAAATACAAAAATTAGAAAAACAATCATATTCAACACTGACCTGAGCATAATGCCATAATATCACATAATTCAAAAAAAGGTGCATCCAGTAAACACCCAAAATGACCATTATCCCAAAATAGGATTACACTGGGATTCCCAATACTTATATCAAAATGCACAGCAGTAGCTAAGTGTAAATTGATCCAAGTAGCATATAGTCAACCAGCAATCATAACAAGACATACTGTAGGTAAGAGTGTATGAGATAAAAGAGATAATACTTCCTGAAATCACATTTAGGAAACTTTTAAAGACACATTTATTCTAGCTATCGCGTCACTTCTATTTCGGTCAAGGCTAGCAGGTGTGCCTGTCTCAGCACTGTGAAACCCTTATGGGTAGCTGTGAACTGTACAAAAACACTTGAATAGAATAGAATACATACAGTCCCGGAATCCAATATAGAGTTTCTAAAATGGGTCCAAGTCACTATTATGCAAAATTAAATAAAAATACATTAATATGATGAATGGAATGTCAGAAGTACACAAAAGTATGTGCAGCCCCACATTGGCCTAGTTATAGAAACAGCAGCATCACCCTGGTGATGAGAAGTCATGTGCTACAATAGTGAACAAGTATATGACCATTAGTGACAGAGGGTCAGGGACCAGTGGTAAGTGTGTAACCAAAAGAAAAAATAGTTATCCCATATTTGAAGAGGATATCACTCTTTGAGGAGAGTATGCCCATTTAAAAAAAGGAGACAAGAGCAAGGACATGCTATCTAGCGTGCCCCCAGGGCTTACCGTGTGGACTAGTGGCCATGAGGAACTTCAACAAACGGTTGCTTTATCAATGAGATTAGTCAGGAGGATTCTGTATTATGAGGAGTATAGGCAAAATGAATTCAAAATGTTTAACATTCACCCAGGGTAGAGTGAATTATGATAGAGAAAGTCAGGAGTTACCGTATTACTTAATAAATTCCATATTTCTAAGTTTGGTTTTTTAAACAAAAATAGATCTTTTTATCCCACCTAACTATAACTTTACTTTAACCTTTATTTTCTTCAGTGAATTTCTAGTTAAAAAAAAAAGAAAGTAACATATTATCACCACACGTAAAGCCAGTGCCCAGCTGCGCATGTGGCCAGGCCCTGCAGAAACCACCCCAGGAGCAGTCAACCCCCTCGTGTGCATGGCCTTCGGCCAAGTGCAGCAGGTGGTTGGGAATACCAGCCCTGTGGCCACCTCCCCCACCCGGAAGCAGCCAACACCCCTGCAGGCAACCAACCTCACGCTGCTCACAGTTGTTCACCGCATGGGGCGTAGGATTGTCTGATGGCCCTGGCTTGCTACCAGGCCCTATGCCCAACACCCCTCAGGCAGCCATTCAGAGGCAAGCAACCCCATGTGGCACATGGCCGTTGCTTGTACATGGCTTGGGGTTAGCTGCAGGGCCCGTATTGCAGCCAGGCCCAGCTTCCAACTTCCCACAGGCAGCCCACCCTAAGCTGCACACAGTTTGGCTGTGTGCTGTGGGTGTTGATAACAGGGTTTTGGCTGCCAGCAGGATGGGTGCTGGCAGGCGAAGCATTGGCCTCTCTCCGTGGCCCCAAACAGATTTCACTACTGGGTGCCACAGTCCCACCCAATGCATTGCTCGGTCCCACTGGCAATGAGGATGGGTGCTGGGTGGGGAGCTGGTTTGCAGCACGAGCCATCGGCCTTCTCCTGGGGCCCTCAGTGGTTTCATGTTGTTGGGCGCCCCGAGTGGGACCCGTGCAACTTTAAAAAGAAACAGTGTGGTTGACGAGCTAAGAGCCGGCAGGGTCGCAGGGGTTTGGTGCTCCGCCCTGCAGTCCCCAATGTACGGATCAATTCTTAGGAGCCCCGGGTGGGTTTGGGGGACCCGAAAAGATAAAACAATGAGAAAAGAAACACAGGCATGACTATGAAATGAGCAGAACAGCCACTCATTCCATATTCACTGCTACTGCCAGGGAATGCCCAATAATGCATGCAAGGGCTATTTACATAAATGTGTACATCCTCATGGCATCTCTAGAAGGTGCAGGGGGAACACAAATCATTTTTTAAAATGTTTTGGGGGTCTTAAGCAAGTGCAGCAAACCCTTAGGATTTTTTTCAAAAAAATTGCAGTCAGCCTCTTCGGTCATTTAACACATGACCCCAGAAGAGCTTACCATATTTTTTTTATCTCCTATCTCGAGCTGTGTGCTCTTCAACTGGAATGTGGAAACTGCTTGTGGTTGGGCCTAAGGCTATTGTTCGTGGTCCAAAAGAGTTTAAAAACAGACTAAACACATATTTGTGGTTGTATTGAATAAAATACTTTAGTTAAAATATTTTTGCTACAGAAATTAGTATTCATTGTATATACATTGATATTCTCTGGATTATAGTTATTGATGCATTATTCTGGTGATTTCTGGGCAAAGCCAATCGGTCTGTTTTATATAGGCTAATATGCTTAGCCTTTGCTAAAGTCAATATGCCAGCCTTTTATATATTGGTGTTCTGACACTGTGAAAAAGCCAGTAGGTCTGTCTTACTTAAATTAGATCTTTTGCATGTTACTTCATGTTAAAAGAACCTCAGAAATTAATTGAAAAAACACCAAAGTTTAAAGTGACTTTATAGTTAGATGATGATGTCAGTTAAAACATAATGCTTTAAACTAAAAGAAAGCTACTGGAATTCACTGTTTATAGTTAACTGAAATAACTCTCACCCTCGCTATTCACTGCTTATTACCTCCCATTTTACATCACTCATAACAAGTTCTATGACACCCCTGATAACATCACTCATTACATCTGCAATTTCACCTTTGGTAACAACACTGTGCCTGTCGGGCAGTTATAATTACTTCAGTTAGCGATAATTGGTGAATGTCAGTGGTTTTCTGAACTACAGAAGAAATAGCTGAATGGAATTACATCACATTTGGCAGAATGTTAGAATTTTACACAGAAAGCATACTTTTTGTTATTTGGTGTAAATCTGTTCAGCCGCGTTCAAGAAATGTGCCTTTAAAGAGGTGCTTGGGTTGTCCTGAAAGGGTTAAAAAGTTAAGTATATTTGGACTATTGATGTCCATATATGCTGTGATTTGCCACTTGAAGGAGACTAGTTAATCCTGATTGGCTGGCCACAATGTAAAAAATATATTGTGGCAGTGATGACAAGTCTAAAGGCCATGGTCTCCACATCCTTAAAATAAAATTAAAAAAATAATATAATGGAACAAGATAAGCACACCGTGATCTCAAGTAAAATGTGAAGGTGACCCAAAGGGACCATCTTAACCCTTAACTGGCTGGCCACAACAGGGACATCATGTGTTGCAGCCACTAAAGAACAAGAGGACATGATCCCCATTGAAATGCTTTGTAGTAAATGCTAAATTTTGACAAAAAGAGCACATATAAAGGGTAATGACTGATTTTAATTTCAATATAAGTCATTTGTTGGTGGTACCATACTAATTTTAGGAATAGCGATGTATTCTAAATTGATTTTACCCTGTGAAAAATGGTAACCTCCCTGCTGGGATTTGATGAATCATGCTGGAAAGAAAACCGTTTTCAGTTATGATTTTCTCATAGAGGCTATGAAAGGTGCTCCAGAAGCTAAAATGAGAGCACAGTTTCAATAATTTCACACTACCTTCCTCAAGCATGTAAAAAATAAAATAGTCTGATTTAGAGTTTGGCCGCAACGGTGATGGAGTACCATCTCGCCAAACTGAATGTTTGCCCCCCCGGATTTACAGTCAGGTGGACCTTAAGTATGTTAGTGACAGTGCCTACTCCGACTTCTTCGCTAACAAACTCCTCCGAAATATGACGCAGGATACACCATCGTAAGTTAGACCGCCTTCCCATTTTAAATTGAACGATCGAATGGCCAGTTTTATTATCTCTAACCGTTGTAAAAAACCTGGTGGTAAGGGACAGTAAAAATTATGAAATGTCTTCCACGTCATGGAAGAAAACTTTGGGATTTTGTTTTTCAAGAAGAAAAAACAAGTTAAAAGGCTTGGCAGGCAGCCATCCATCAAACTTTTAACTCACTGACAGGAACCACTGTGACAGCGGTTCCTGACAATGACTAGAGATGTCGGCTGGGGTGCAGACATCTCTAAAATTCAGAGTATTGGTACTTGAACGCAAAGCCTGACATTCTGTGTAAAGTACTTACTTTCAACAGCTGCAGTAGCCTGTCAGTTTATTTCCTACTGCAGCTTTCAACTTATGAACAACATTCTTTATTCATGACAAAACTGTGGCACATCTGAAGCCATCTTGATAGAATAAAAAATGTAAAAGTTAAAGCATTTCCTTTAGAAATGACCACAAAATGAGAGGAGATTTTAACAAAGAAATAATGGTCAGTGTGCTAAAAAGCTAAAATGAAGACCCAATTTCTATGCGTCCTCAAATATTTTGTTCATTCATATCAGTAAAACATACTGACAACTGAAGTTTCCCACAGTGTTCCAATGAACAACTAGAAGGCTAACATTCTGTATTTATGACACAACTGTTGCACACAAGATGCCATCTTGATGGACTCAAAGCTGCTAAACTTTAAGCATTTCCATTAGAAATTAACAAAATAAAGGGGTACTTTTTGTCACAGAAAATGTGGTTCTCTTGAAAGCTAAAATGAGGACATAAATCATATGACTTCTTACATATCTTGCGGTTCAACATTGCTAAAAAAAAATGAACCTCACAGATGGTGGGAGGGGTGAGAGAGGGAACGTTGGACTGTAAGAGCGGGACAGCATATGCAGGTATTCTTCTCTACTTTCATTCGCTATTCAAAATATTAATTTTAGATAGTAAATATTTTCACAAGTTCAATCCAAATGGTTATGAGGCTGCACATTCCTGTTGAAATGCAATACATATAGTAGGAGGGAGAAATTGCATGTGGTTGTCAATCAACTGTTTAGTATCCAACTTGAAGGATCCTCGAGAGCAGGGGTGGGTCCTCCACTATGCCAGAGGAGCGTCGCCCCCCACTAGCAGCAGCATCTGAAAAACTTTAACCATAAAATGATAATAAGCCATGTTTATCGGGCCGGTCAAAGACACATGCGCACTGTGCTCTCTCCAGCCCAGCACTGCGCTGCTGGGTGGGAGATAGCAGGCAGAAATTCTCACTCTGCCTCGGAATACCCTGCCTTGGTGCCCCGTCCAATCCTAATTCTGCTTTCCCTTATATAAAAACACATTTCTCCATAGACACAAAGGGGTAGGTTTACTAACAATTGACGCAGAGCAATGCAGCAAGATAGTTTGCTGTGCTGTGCTGCATCAAATGGAGAGAGAAGGAATGCATCATATTTATTAAGATATGGCACAGTCCTGTTCTCTCTGCACTGGCGCACTAGTGGCTGCCAAGTGCCAACGCAAGCACCCTTGTACCATGATGCAAGTCTACCTCCGTTGCAGGCAGGATTGTGTTTGTGTAGTAAGAGACATGCATAAAAACAATCCTCTTTGTACATGTGCTGCAGAATGCAACACATGAGAAAGAGGAAAAAATGAGGAGAAATAAACGTATTTCTCCTTGTTACGCCTCTACTGGGAAGGCGTGGCATTTTGACACATTCCCAGGTTTTCTATTGTTAGTAAATCTGGATCTGGGAATGCACCAAAAACCACAGGTGGATGCATGGGAACACCCAATCTTTACCCATGGAACGCCTTCCCAGGACAGAGTAACTCCAGATGCAAATTGAGCTGCCTTGCGTTACTTCACACTTACTGTGCCATGTAGAGCCACACAAGGTCACTTAAGGGTTTGCGTTGCCTTTACTTCACCTTGTGTGACACAAGGTCAATGCAAACCCTTAGTATAGCTGGGTAAAACCCTCTGATACATCAAGCTCATAGTCCCCTGTGTGACAGGATAATCCAACATCTTCTACTCACTTATCCAGGGAATTCTTTCCCTTGGACAAAGCAGATTACTTTGCAAGCAACGTAAGGAAGTAAACCAAGATAACAATTCCCATAGTTAACCTTTCTTACCTGTAATCACCTAATTACAAAATGTACCCTGCTTGGTCAGATCCAGCCTCGCAGGTCTATATCAATGCCTGAAGTCCTCCATAAATAAAAATTTAATGTAACCGATTTATATGAAGTTTGACACATACCACTATGGCTGTCCATACACTATAGTGATGTACGTGCTAGAGATCTATTTCTACATTCTTCACCGCTTGATATCTCGAACATGGGGAGCAAGCTCACATTTCTTTGCATCCTTGGGTTTTATGGGCAGTTCCATTGAGAGCAGCCCTGGATTTACATTAATTGTAACAGCTACAGTAACTGCAAAAGGATATATTTTTAATGCATCCTGCTGGGGGTGGAATTGTGTTGCTGGTGAATGTGTGTTTGGCAGTGTGGCGGTGATGTGTTGGAACTAAAGGGCTATGCAGTGGTAGTAGTGTCCATCCTCCTTGCTGAATATTTGACACGTAGACAGCTGGAGACTCGTAGAATCAGACAAGAAAGCATTTGTCTTAACCCACTGTTTTATGCAGGAAATTATCTGACCCCACAAGAGGCATTGGTGACCTGCAATTACATCTTCAGAGTATCTTGAGGATGTAAGATAGCCAGGAGATTCAGCCTACATCTTTGAGGTCTGAGATATCATCCCATATGCGTCAGTGTCTTGGCATGTTTGGAGTCTATAAAAAGGTTTAAAAAACAGCCGCCCTCTCATGAGTCTTGGAAATTCAGAGAAGCTCAGAGAGATGTTGCACCAAAGAGTTGATTAAAAAAAGAGCCAAAGTCTTAATGCCTGAGAAAAAAGAAGATTTAAGGATATTGGTGACAGCTGTGTTGAGTATTATGACCTGATCCGTGGAGATCAAGAAGGTCTTGGCATCCTGTGAATTGAGAAGTACCTAGCCCTTGGAGGAGGGTCTTGAAAGCTCAACAAAGACGGTTGTCAGGAAGATTGTTCAGCAATAATGGGGGTGACTTATAAAGAGTAGTAAAGAGAGTTTGGTATGTTGCCCAAATCTCCTAAGTGGTAGAGGGTTTGGTTTCATATTTGATGTGCTGCGCTTTGTATCAGTAAATATGAATTTCAAGACAACACAAATTCAGAAATAGGTGTATTGAGAATTCCACTCAGTCCGGGTTAAGAATCTTTAAAATTCCATAAAATGATTTGCTATGGCTTTTTGGAGTGTTGTATAATTATCTCAGGAAAACTGTTTGCTTCTCAGTGGGCTAAAGTTGTTATTTTCTTGCGCGTATTAAGGAACAGTTTAGGGAAGGGAACATTTTAATGAGTTTCTAGTCATTTGCATTTCTGTTTGATGGTGGCCTATTAGGACTGTAATGTGGCACTGAGGAGGTTAGGTAGTTCCCAGTGGGCTGCTGCAATGTGTCAGATTTGCTGTTTCAGTGGAATAATGCTCCCTTTTTCTTTGCAAGACTCCGGAGTTAAGGTTCAGTATTTAGCCCCATCCCTTAAAATGTCAGATTGGCAAGGCTTGTCTGAGATGGACAAGTAGGGCTCAGTAGAGAAGTGCCAAATATCCAAGTTCTCCTGCCCTCCAAAATAATTACCACCTTGCTTAGAATCATGCTAGTTGCCAAATCCCCGTCCATGCTAACAAGCAAGTGAAGCATTAACCCCTTCACTGCTAGGCCTTCGCCGCACCCGGTGCTAAGCCTTTTTTGTTGGCTATTTGGGGTAGTTCGCGCTTAGGTCCCCATAACGTTTTGCCCACATAATCTATCTATGCCACATTTGCATCATTTCACCAATATCCTGGGGATTCTAAAGTTACCCAGTATTTGTGGATTCCACTAGAGGGGATGGAGAAATTAGCCAAACTACTGCTACATTTGTCTTTTTTGGGAAAAATGGGAAAAAGTGCTGCAGAAGAAAGCATTTATTTTTTTCCCTGCAAAGGAAGTGTTTGCAGTGCTAAAACGACTTGAATCAGAAAACTATATTTTTCAACAGTTTTGGCACTTTACTGAGACATACCCCGTTTTTCCTAGTTTTGTGCTTTCAACCTCCTTCCAGTTAGTGGTAGAAATGATTGTGAAACCAATGGTGGATCCCAGAAAGGTATACATTTCTCAAAAGTAGATAAGGTTCGGAATTCAGCAAGGGGTCAGTTGTGTAGATCCTTCAAGGTTTTCCTATAAAAGGTAACACCTGAAATAAAGAAAATATTGAAATTGAGTTGAAAAAAACAGCCATTTGTGTCTAAGTTTTCATCTGCAACTTTTTCGAACTATGGCAGAGTTTTGAAAGCAATATACCGTTACGTACACTGGACCCTTCTAGTTGGGGGATATATAGGGCTTGTAGGTTCACCAAGAACCAGAGGTACCCAGAGGCAATATCTGAGCTGCACCTTGCAATGGCTTTTCATTGTGTACCGGATATCCAGCAATTCTTTTGGTAAAATATAAAAAGTGAAAAATAGGTATCAAAGAAACCTATGTATTTCCGAAATGGACAAAAGATATGGAGTTTAGAAGCAGGGGTTATTTGCACATCTCTGAATTTGAGGGTGCCCATACTAGCATGTGAATTAGAAGGCATTTCTCAAAATTACTTTTTTCTTACACTCATCCTACATTTGGAAGGTGCAAATGCAGAGAAAGACAATGGGTAATAACACTTGTTCTGCTATTCTGTATTTCCTTAAGTCTACAGATAAAACATTGTGTGGGTAAGCCTAGTGCCTGCGATAGGAAATGGACCAAAACACAACATGGACACATCATATTTTCCCACTGAAAACTGACTTGTTTTGTGCAATGTGTCTAGCAGTGGACCCAGGGAAACCTAGCAAACATGTACATTTGTGAAAACTAGACCCCTGGGGGAATGCAGGATGGGGTAACGTGTGTGGCTCACACCAGGTTCTGTGACACAGAATCCCTTTCAAACCTCAAAATTTGTCAAAAAACACATTTTCCTCACATTTCTGTGATAGAAAGTTCTGGAATCTGAGGGGAGACACAAACTTCCTTCCCCCAAGCATTCCCCCAAGTCTCCTGAAAAAAATGGTACCTCACTTGTGCGGGTAGGCCTCGTGCCAGCAACAGGAAATGGCCTAAAACACAACATGGACACATCACATTTTCCTCTGAAAACGGACTTGTTTTTTGCAATGTGCTTAGCTGTGGATTTTAGGCCCTAGCACAGGCAGCACCTAGGAAAACCTAGTAAACCTGTACATTTTCTAAACCTTGACACCTAGGGGAATCCAGGATGGGGTGATTTGTGTGGCTTGCACCAGGTTCTGTTAACCAGAATCCTTTGCAAACCTCAAAATGTGTCTAAAATCAAATTTTCCTCACATTTCTGTGATGGAAAGTTTTGGAATCTGAAGGGAGCCACAGACGTCCTTCCATCCAGCATTCCCGTAAGTCTCCTTATAAGTATGGTACCTCACTTGTGTGGGTAGGCCCAGTGACCCTGACAGAAAACAGCCCAAAACACAACATGGACACATCACATTTTTCCACTGAAAACGAACTTGTTTTTTGCCAAGTGCCTAGCTGTGGATTTTGGGCCCTAGCACAGCCGGAACCTAGGGAAACATAGGCAACCTGTACATGTTTTTAAACTAGACAAGTGGGGGAATCCATGATGTGGTGACTTGTGTGGCTATCACCAGGTTCTATTACCCAGAATCCCTTGCAAACCTCTACATTTGTCTAAAAAACACATTTACCTCATGTTTCTGTGATGGAAAGTTCTGGAATCTGAAGGGAGCCACAAATGTCCTACCACTCAGCATTCCCCTTGGTCTCTAGATATAAATGTGTGTGGGTGGGCCAAGTGCCAGGGATAGGAAAGCGCTAAAAACGTGTAGCGTTTGAGGGGTAACCAAAGGGGGTCCAAAAGGACAGTTTTTTAAATTACATTTTTAGGTTGACTCTGTTTTGGGCACCCACACAAGTAAGGTATCATTTGTATCTGGAGAATGAGGAAAACACTGAGAAGTAGAAAATTTGTCGTTCGTTTCTGATTGGGAAAGAATATGGCACATGTGATTTTAGTTACAATTTGAGACTTGCAGGGTACTGCAGTTAAGGAAACTTGTTAGGATCCATGAGAGATCTATACACTCCCCTGGGTGTATAGTTTTGAACATATTTAGTGTTGGAAGATTGTCCCTAGACAAGAAGCAAACACACTACCAATTCTCTTACTTTAGTGATGTCCCAAACATTCAAATTGTGAAAAAAAAACCTAAGGTTCTGTTAAAAAGACCCCTCACCCACCAACCTAGTTGGTGACATGCTTCATCATTAGGGTCCTACCCGAGACATCTAGCGTGTTAGGGGTGTGCTTTGACAACTGATTACAGAGGAGTGTTTTTTTCATGAGTTGAATTCCCAACTGAGAGAAGTGGGTCAAAATTGTCTTGTGATTACCCACCAATATGGCGTATTTTCAATCATGGTAACCTTAGACAAAGGTTAAAAACAGAGATTTTCATAATTTGAGTGTTTGGGACATCACAGAAGTAAGAGACTTGGTAGCATGCTCGCTTCTTGTGTTTGTTGATCGTAATTTTGGGAAGGTGGGCGAGTTCTCTCTTCTCACTCTCTTTATTGATACACAAACATATTGGTTGGATTTGGCACAAGGGTGTGGGTTGGTTCAATATATAACATTTTATTAACAAGAGATTTCACAAAAATGAAATGCACTGTTAATAATTGATAGGTAAAAAAACGGAATCAATGACTCACAGCTCGTGAGGTGTAAAGCCGTGATAGGGCAGCAACTGCTTTAGAGGCCATTCACAGTCCTTTCATACGTGACACACACAAGACCATTCACACCGCCGGCCCGGGACCAACACATTACAACATTCACGACAAGACACAATGTAGAGACAATGTACAGCCTGGTAAAGAAAGACAGAAAAGACGCATATTACTGCACAGCCATATATTCATCAAGTACACACACATACTGATTGGATTTGGCACGAGGGTGAGTGATGGTTCAGTATATGAAATTTTAGTAACAAGATTTCACAAAAATGAAATGCACTGTTGAAAATTGAAAGGTAAAAAAACAGAACCAATTACTCATACCTCGTGGGCTGTAAAGCCTCGTCAAGGAACTGCTTTACAGTCCATTCACACACCTTTCATACGTGACACACACAAGACTGTTCACGCCGTCACCTGAGGGCACAGCAAATATAACACCCATATCAACAGAGAGTGCCTCTCAAGTGCCCATCACTTTCATATGCCAACATGCCTGACACGGCAATCGCACCATCTGATGGAGTGTGTGGACTGGCGTTTGGCTAGCAGTGTGTGTAGTGGCCAGCAGCAAGTCACTACTCACACACCACCAGCCAAGTGCCAGCTCACACACACCATCAGAAAAAGCACTAGTCCACGAACACCGCTCGTCAGCTCACTCACACAACCAGCCAAGCGCTAGTCCATGCACACTGACAGCCAAGCGCCAGTCCACGCACACTGCCATTACATTTTTTCAACAAAAAAGAAAACATAAGCCAATTGTAAGTAAATACAAAACTACAAACTTCTCTAACTAAATACCTCACACTAATGCCAACAGTGAAACTGAACAAAAAATATAAAACAGTACAGGCCAGGCAGTTTACTTTTATGCTCACGGTTGCTCCCAAAAACTCTTTTGTGTGTGGTACAATCTAAAACATTGGGCACACACAGCCCAGGTTTAGAAGGAAAATCAAGGCAGTGCACACAACTCTCCTACCGCATGTGCCTCATCGCATACAGATTCTATGGCCCTCATTTTGACCCTGGCGGTCTTTTGACCGCCAGGGTTAATGTGGTGGTATCACCGCCAACAGGCTGGTAGTGTATACCACCATATTATGAGTGTGGCGTGTTGGCCGCTGCCAACCTGCCACATCACCACTCATAGGTGTATACCACCACATTATGAGTGTGGCGTGTTGGCCGCTGCCAACCTGCCACATCACCACTCATATTGCCATGGCAGTATGAACCGCTGGGCTGGAGAAGGTCATCTCTGACCTGGCGGCCTACAGAGTACCGCCGGCGGTATTATGAGGTGGTCTACCGCCACGGTGGTAACAATGCCACAAAAAACATGGTGGTAGGGCCTACAGGTGACAGGGAATTCCTTCCCTGTCACTGGTAGACAGCTACCCCACCCCCGCAAGCACCAAACCCCCGCAGCAGCCCCCCATCCAAACTCACCCTCCCTCCCACCCCTGATCCAAACACACACCCCCACCCCGATGCAAACACCCCTCCACCCCCTCTGATCCAAATACACATCCCCCCTCTGAAGCAAACACACACGCCCCCACCCCCTCTAATTTAAACACACACGCACCCACCCCATTCACGCACGCACTCGTAGACACGCACACACTCACACTCACGACACCCATTCATACACATGCAGACACGCACCCACCACACAACTGTCCCCAGCACCCACAGCCATACACGCACACAGCCACACACACTTAACATCACCTCACCAACCCACATACAGTCACAGCGCCCCACCCCCTCCCCACATACATGCACACAGACACCCCCCACACACACCAAGCATACACCCATTCACCTACACTTCCAGACACGCATCCACTCACACTCATCCATACATACATTCACTCAAACATACTCACACACATTCAGGCACGCATCCACACTGACATACTCACACGCATTCAGGCACGCATAAACACAGACATCCAAACACGCATACTCACACGCATACACACAGACATGCAGACACACACTCACTTCAACATTCATAGATGCATTCACTCACACGCATACAACCACGCATACACCACAACACTCACATTCACACACACACATTCATACACACACGCAGACACACACCACACACTCACACACAACACCCTGCACCCTCCTACTCCCTCCCCTGTCAGACAATCACTTTTCCTGTTCCAGGGAGAAGGTCGTCCAGCAGGGAACGGGAAGGGGTGCTGCTACTGCCAGCAACGTTCCACCAGAAGGACACTGCCAGGCCGTTTTAAAGGTCTTAATACGGATGGCGGCATCCTACTGGTGGGGCGGTGCAGGTGGTAGCACCGCCAGGACACCACTATCCGCCAGGATGGCTACTGTCTGATTTCCGCCCTAAGTGTTGCAGAAGTCAGACAGTGTCCATAATCTGGCAGACGGATGGTTGCCTCCATGGCGGTATGTTGATGCCCGTGTCATAGGCAGCATCTAATACCGCCAATGTCATAATGACCCCCTATATCTCTTACCGGGATTGTTTTCTTTTGGGCGTGGGAGGAATGTGATTAGCAAAGTGTTGATCTTTCAGTTTAGCCACATCCTCCACCACTACTACTCTAGGTTCAATTGCCTTTTCCATTACAACAAAACTGCCTATCACAGGCTCCTGGAACTGAACAAAAGTCATCCTTGACTCCTGAGAACAATCCTTGAACACAATAAAACCATTAAAGATTGCAAAATGGAAGAGATGGATTGCCAACTTCTTATATTAAATGTAAGCCTTATGAACAGCAGTGTAAGGTTTCAACCGCTGATATTCTCTATCTTCACCACCCATGTCCTTTTGCAGTCTGAACTACACACAGGTTTGCACACTTCAGCAACCTGACCCCAAACAGTCACAGGTGAAGTATTTTCATCATGGATAGTAGTCAGCATGAAGACATCTCTCCTGTTCTCAAATCTCACAGCTAGCAGTTCATCACTATGCAAGGCATGACACTATTCCCTCTCATGTTTTTTACAAACAAGCTCCTTTGGAGGACCTTTAGAGTGGACTGTGCCACAAGCAACAGTGTCTGCTTTGAACAAATCCCTGAACAAGTGCACACACGTTTAGAAGTTACCTAGGTATACATGGTGACCTTTGTTTAAAAAGTCCTCTACCAAGTTCCCACACAATTTTCTCACTAACTTCGAAAGATGATGGACAACTAGAGGGGTCAGTAGTAGAATCCCTACTAGTGTACCCCCGGAAAATATAGACATATCCTGTACTACCCTCAGACAGCATATACATCTTAATTCTATAACGTTCTTTCTTGCTAGGAATGTACTGCCTAAACAACAAACAGCCCTTGAACAGGACCAAAGGCTCATCAACAGCTATTACTTTTCCTGGGACATAGATCTCTGAAAATTGATCTACAAAGTGATCAAGGACAGATCGAATCTTAAAAAGACGGTCACAATCAGGGTGATCTTGTGGCAGCGCTAAAGCATTATCAACAAAATGCTGCATCATAAGCAGAAGCAAATACTGATCATGACTCATGATTGTGGGAAATATGTCCGTTGCCATCAAGGGACTGGTAGACCAATATGAAGGCAGCAACGGCTTGCTCATTAAGCTCATCCAAAAAGTTAAATCAAAAAACCTCTTCATCTCATCCAAATTTGTGGGAGTCCGCAGGGTAGCTCTAGAGTGGGCCTAAGTCTGGCACTGTTGTCCCTCAAATACTGCACAGCATATAAATTAGTCTGTTCAACAATCTCACCCAAAAATACGTCACCCATAAACAACTGAAAGAAATGTATAGGCAAAATGTTTTCAGTATTCACTCTACACCTGCAACACCAGCAAAGGCAGGCAAGACTGGTTGCACCATGTTTGGGGCAACCCATAGTTCAGCTTTTCCAGTGGCAAGCCTTTCAGCCCCAGGCTGCAATCCAAATACCTCTTGCTGCACTATTGGCACATCAGTGACCTCCTCTAAAACAGACACTTCATCCCCACTGAAAGAGGCTTCATCTTCAGATGATTCCTCTCGGACAGAAAATTCACTCCCAGTATCTTGCACTTCTTCCCCTGCCTCAGATGCAGAATCATTCTCATAATCATGGTCAGAGGAAGATTGAAAAAGCATACCAACCACCTGCTGAGTGGTAATCCTGCGGCTAGACATATGTCTTACTAATAAAAATAACTTGACAAGTAAGTCAACAACAACCAACACTGTGTAAAATAATTAATAAACAAAGTGTGGCTTTATCACAAAGACCTAAAAAATCATAAACAATACCACTCGCTTGCCAGAGAAAGCAAGACTTGCCAGCACCTACTCTGCACTGACAAAGCAAGTACCTGTCAAATCCCACTAAAAAGGAAATACAAAATAAAATTACACATTAGACAACACAGTACACATCATACACAAATCCAAGGAGATTTCAAACACACACAAAAAATAAGCTAAATATGCTGCTACTATTACACCATTTACAAAAAACTCATTCATGCATGGCAGTGATACTCATTTGAAATAAACAGTACAAAAACGTTTTTCTTACCGTACACATGCAACTACGCAAACTGCAGATCTAACACAGCTGGAATCGTAAGTAAAATCACAGCAAATTAATCAAAAGCTTTGCACTAGAATAAAAAGGAAAATAAAACATTATGATAAAAATGCAAATTCTGCACCAGTCCATACCCTGCCACCAAACATTCAGAAACTTTCCCTAGTGTCTAGTGGTTTTCTGCACCCCTTGGGGGCAGATGAGCCTAAGAAAATGGCTGATCTGCACTCAAGGGGGCAGAAATCGCCAAAAGATGTGCTCCCTAAAGACGAGTGACCGTTCCTCAAGGGGCTGCTCCCCAAAAACAAAAATCTTGCTCATATAGAAATCCTTGGTGTCTAGTGGCTGATGGGCCTAAGGAAAAGAGGCTGATCTGTCCCCAAATGGGGTGGAAACAGCCAAAATACATGCTCCCTAAAGGGGAGCGACCCTTCCTCAAGGGGCCACTCCCCAAACACACAATAATGTTCCTATTGAAATCCCAGGTGTTTAGTGGTTTCTGCCTCCCATAGGGGCAGATGGACATAAAAGAAAGAGACCAATTTGCCCCCAAGGGGGGTAGAAACAACAAAAATATGTGCTCCCCATTGGGGATTGACCTTTGCCACTCTGCAAACAAAAGGAAAATGCTCCTATTCAAATCCCTGATGTCTAGTGGTTTCTGCCCCCCTTGGTGGCAGATGGGCCTAAACAAAAGTGGCAAATCGGCTGCCAAAGGGGGTAGAAATGGTCAAAATATGGGCTCCCCAAAGGGAAGTGACACTTGCCCAAGGGGCCTCTCCAAAACACAAAAATATCACTAATATAGAAAACTCTGCTGTTTAGTGGTTTCTGTCCCCTGTGGGGGAAGATTGGCCTAAACAAATAAGAGGCCGATGGGCAGAAATGGCCAAACTACATGTCCCCCAAAAGGGAAGCGATCCTTACCAAAGGGGCCGCTCCCCTACCATCCAAACACATAGAAAAAAACACAAAACAAAAATCCCTATTGTCTAGTGAGCATTCCTGCTGCACGATCGCAGTGCAATCATGCCACAGGAATGCTCAAAGAGACATCGGAGGAAAGGAAACCCCGTTTCCTTTCCCCTGATGCCTCTTGGTTGTCCTGTAACCCTCCTCCCGAGGAGAAATGTACCTCTTTCTCCTTTGACGCTCCGGAAGCAAATGGCTTCCAGCGCATCGCAGCAACTTCTTATGACGTTGGTGTGCAAATCAGATGCTGTGGGGGGAGCAGGGGTGGAAGCAGAAGCGCTTCTGCTGCTATCCCAGCTGGGGGGGTACACAAGGGTGGCACTTTCCCTGCTGGTAAGTGCCAGGACAGCCGGAAGTCATTTGACGCCCATGCATTGAAGGGGTTCAACACATTAAATGAATTATGCCAATGGCAGTCTGATGGAATCTACAGAGTCGGAATTTGTGATATCATCAAGTGCCACACATGCAGGTAGTACACATCGCACCTTATCTTCACCTGTTAGTTTGCAGCCCACATACTCTATTTCCATCAACGTGAGACAAAGCATGACAATCTACACGTGGTATTTTTAAGATTGTGCAAATTCTTGCACAAATATAATTCACTCTTCACTGGCATACTATGACACTAGGCAACAGGGATAGCAAAAACTTAATGGGGTTGGTGGTGACACCAAGAGTGTGGTGAGAGGCTGGGCTCTCTTCAAATGCCCCGGGCTGTTCGCTCCTCACGATTGCAGGGCTCTTTTCTGAAGAGAAGAGCTCTGTTACAAAGACAAACTGTGTTTTAAGTGGCAGGCAACAACCTCTTCAGGATGTCTGGGGTCTCTTTAGAAGGATCTGCTTTTAAGATGGCGGTCCACGTAAACAGGTTCTCGATAGACTTGGCTGTCTTCACAGCCGCAGGGTTCTCCCAAGAAAGCAGTCTCTGACAGAAGGTAGTAAAGTTATTCACAGGCAGGATCTCTCTTACTTTATAAGACCAGGGCTTTCTGAAAAGGGTAGGTCACCCTTCAGTAGGGTACAGCTATTCAGATCTTCAAACCTGTTCTCTAAAGGGGAAAACCAACTACAGAATGTCAAATGGACAAAGCTTCTATCAAACATATATAACTTTCTTCAGACAGAGCTGACTCTCAAGAGGGCAGAGCTTCAGGTAGATGAACATGGCTACCTCAAAAGCGTGCTTTTGTGCCTCGATAGGCAGAATAGCAGAAGAGCAGGATTCATCTAAGGGGCGTAGGCCTCCTCAGAAGGTAGAGATACTCCATAAAAGGTAGGTATCTTTTCATAAGGGTAGATATCTCCTCAGAAGGGCGTGCTGCAGGGAGGGTGTGAGCCTTCTTGAAGGACCTGACTCCCTGAGAAGGATAGATCTACTTCAAAAGAGACTGCTTTCCTCACCGAACCGCCTTCAGTAGTGAAGGGCTCCCCGTGGTAAAGACAGTGCACTTATCAAAAGGGCGGTGCTCTTCTCAGAAGGGTTGGTTTCTTTTCGGAAAGGTGGAGCTCACCAGAGAAGGTTGTTCCCTCAGAAGGGTACGACTCTGGGTCCTGCACAGAAGTCCTATTCACATCACTGTTATCGTATGTCACTATTAACAAAGGACAAGCTGGAAAGCAATTACTGTCACACAACTGTCTCCGTCACCTGGGAAAGATTGACAATGCAAAATTAAATGCCACTTGGCTTGATTAACTTGCTGGACTAGTTTTATTTAAAGGAGCTTGCATCCTTGGAAATCAGTGAGAGCGAGGAAAAAGAGCAGCGAGGTGTGTTACTCTAATAAGCCTCTGTTACACAAACAGGAGATATTTCTGAGCCAGGCGAGTTGTGCCCAATAAGCAAAAAGACGAGGAGGTGAAGCATCTGCATATCTAAAAATGAAATCCCTGATGACCAAAAGCAGAAGGGCCCTGGAGCTGCACTAGAGCTTGCCTTCCGCTGTCAGCCTTCTCAGAGCTCATGGTGTCCCACTTACCTTCCAGCTGCTGCGCCCCCTCCCTCCACATGTTAGCTGCTGTTAATGCAAAAGCAACAGCCGGTGATGCATGGTCTTCTTACTCAAGGGAGGCATTGTTCCAATATCTGTCACAGAATACTGTAAACTTACATGGAGCTGAGGGCAGTCTAATGGTTTCACTAAAAGTGTCATAATGCATATAACAATGTACAGTGTTTGCTGATGGTATCATATTTCAATCTATGGTGTTTGCTGGTGGTGTCATATAACAATGTACAGTGCCTGCTGATGGTATCATATTACAATGCATGGTGTCTGCTGGTGGTGTCATATAACAATGTACAGTGTTTGCTGATGGTATCATAATGCAATGCATGATGTCTGCTGGTGGTGTCATATAACAATGTACAGTGTTTGCTGATGGTATCATATTTCAATCTATGGTGTTTGCTGGTGGTGTCATATAACAATGTACAGTGCCTGCTGATGGTATCATATTACAATGCATGGTGTCTGCTGGTGGTGTCATATAACAATGTACGGTGTCTGCTGATGGTATCATATTACAATGCATGGTGTCTGCTGGTGGTGTCATATAACAATGTACAGTGTTTGCTGATGGTATCATATTACAATGCATGGTGTCTGCTGGTGATGTCATATAACAATGTACAGTGCCTGCTGATGGTATCATATTACAATGCATGATGTCTGCTGGTGGTGTCCTATAACAATGTACAGTGCCTGCTGATGGTATCATATTACAATGCATGGTGTCTGCTGGTGGTGTCATATAACAATGTAAAGTGTCTGCTGATGGTATCATATTACAATGCATGGTGTCTGCTGGTGGTGTCATATAACAATGTACAGTGCCTGCTGATGGTATCATATTACAATGCATGGTGTCTGCTGGTGGTGTTATATAGCAATGTACTGTGTCTGCTGATGGCATTATATTACACTGCATGGTGTCTGCTGGTGGTGTCATTTAACAAATTACTGTGCCTGTTGATGGCATTATATTACAATGCATGGTGTATGCTGGCGGTGTCATATAACAAGGAACTGTGTCTGCTGATGGCATCATATTACAATGAATGGTGTCTGCTGGTGTCACATAGGAATATGCAGTGTCTGCTGATGTTAATTTACACTGCCTTGTGTTTGCTGGTGGTGTGATATAACAATGTACGTTGCCTGCTGATGGTATCATATTACATTGCAAGGTGTCTGCTGGTGGTGTCAAATAACATTGTGTCTGCTGATGGCATCATATTACAATTTATGGTGTCTGCTGATGGTGTCACATAAGAATATATGGGGTCTGCTGATGGTATATGACAGTGCATGGTGTCTGCTGGTGGTATCATTTAACAATATACTGTGTCTGCTGATGGTATATTACAATGCATGGTGTCTGCTGATGATGATATGACAATGTATGGTGTCTGCTGATGGTATCATATTACAGTGTACAGTGTATACTGATTCTTTGACATTACAGTGCACAGTCTCTGATATTGGTGTGATAAAGCTGTTGGTTACAGTGTACAGCTTATGCTGATGGTGTGATGTTGCAGTGTACGGTGTCTGATGAGGGTGATATTAAAATACAGTATTTGGGATGATTTCATATTATTATTAATGTATAGATCTGCTCATTGTATGGTGTAAAAATGCAGGGTACCTGCTGACGTGTGATATTACATTGTGCTGTATTTGCCAATGGTTTGATACTGCGATGCATGGTGTATGCTGACGATGTAATATCACAATGTAGGGTGTCTTCTATTGCCTGATAATCCAGTGTGTAGCATTCGCTGATGTGTGATATTACAGTATTGAATATCTACAGATGGTGTGAACGTAAAATGCACACCATTTGCAGATGCTGTGATATTACTGTATGGTTGGGTATAGCAATGTCGTATTTCAGTCTTCTGGTTGGGTGATATGACAGTCTGCAGTTTCCACTAATGTGTGATATTATAATATACGGTATCGGTATCTGTTGATGGTGTCATATTTATATATTGCAGTATTTGGTGATGGTTTAATATTGAAGTGTGTGGTAATGGTATCAACTGATATGATATTTCATCTGCTGATTGTGTAGTACTACAGTGTGCATTATCCACTGATATATGATCGTACAGCGTACGATATGTGTTGATAGTGTGTGAAACCATAATGTACCATATTTGCTGATAGCTTGATTTTTGGAGTGTATGGTATCTGCTGTTTATGTGATATTTCAATCTACAGAATCAGCTAATGGTATGATATTGCAATGTAAGACATATGCTGGCAGAATGTAATTACACTGTGTGTTATTATCTACAGATGTGTGATAATGCAATTTACTCTATATGCTATTGATACTCTCAATGAGTTCCCATACAAGATTTCTAGTAGTGGCATAAACATGTATTCTTCTGAAGATCTGATAGCTCATTGAAGGATAACTGGCGGTGTTGTGATGGTACAAAACAGTATACATTGACAGTGTAGTTTTTTTAAATATATGATCGCTGTTGGCGGTGTGATAATACAGTGTGGGGCGTTAACAGATGGTGTAACAGCACAGTGCTTGCAGTTTGTCGATGGTGTGCTTAGGTAATGTAGGTCATCTGCCAATGGCGCGATTTGGCGATTCACAATTACTCTTGCTGGTTAAATAGCACAGTACCAGGTGTCTCCTGATGGTGGTACAGCACAGCCTATCCACGGGTGGTGTCATATCTGCTGATGGTGTTTTGGGGAAACGTAGGGCATCTGCTGATGATGTTAAATTGTTATTCATGTTATACACTTACAGAATGAAAGCACAACGAGTGGTGTCAGTTCATGATGTGATAGTACAATGCAGGCTGTGCAGTAATGTTATAGTAGAATAGTAGACTGCATGGTGTCTACAGATGGGGTTAGCACGACTCAGGACATCTGCTGATGGTTAGCAACTTGAACAAGCATTGGTAAAACCAATAGGTCTCACATATGAGGAGGTTCCTGCACAGCATGCCAAAAATAATTTAACACGGCTGTATGACGCAGCCAGGGCTAATGCACTTTTCGATTGAAAAAAATGGGGGAGTGGGTTGTGGGACAAGGCAATACGGAAGGAGAGAGGGTGGGAAGAGAACGAAATGGATGGGGGAAAAGGACACCCAAGAGATAGTAGCAAAGCACACAGACAAGAAAAGCTGGGTGGAAGGGGTTTGAAAGGACAATCGGATAAACGAGGGTGGGTGGGTGTGCCTGAAGCAGAATGGTGAAACAAGTGGGTGAAAGAGGCTGGGAAAGCAAGCCTACAATGGAGGGCTGGTGGGAGAGGCTAGGGAAGCAAGCAGACAATGGATGGCAGGCTGGAGGGGCTGGAGCAGCTCTGGGCACATGGAGTGCTGTTGTGGGGACAGGGGGAATATACAGACAGGAGGGGCTGAGGAAGTAAGCTGACAACATAGGGCGGGCTGAAGGTCTTGGGTAGCAAAATGAGGATGGAGGGCGAGCAGGAAGAGATGGGGAAGCAAGCTGACAATGGAGTATGTGGGAGAGCAATGGGGAAGCAAGCTGACAATGGAGGGTGGGTGAGTGCTGGGAAGCAAGCTGAAAATGGAGGGTGAGGTGAAGGGGCTGAGGAAGCAGGCTGACAATAGAGAGTGGGACAGAGGCGCTGGCACAGCAAGCTGACAATGGAGTGTGGGTGAAAGGAGCTGTGGTAGCAATCTCACAACGAAGGGTGGGTGGTAGGGGCTGGGCCTGCACGCTGACAATGTCAAATCGGAGGGGTGAGGAGTCAAACCTACAATGGCTGGTTGGTGGGTGCGGTTGGGGAAGCAAACAGACAAGGAGTGGTGGTGAAGGAGGAACTGCAAGGGAAGGTGGGCAGAGAGGAAGCAATGCTGACATCTGAGGAAGGCTAAGGATGAAGAACACAGAGTGGGGGAAGTACATGAGGGAGACAGCTGGAAAACACACACAGGTAGTCATTCCGACCATGGCGGTCTATGACCGCCAGGGTCGCGGATGACGGAAGCACCGCCAACAGGCTGGCGGTGCTTCATAGCCCATTCTGACCGCCGCGGTCAGAAAACCGGGGCCGGCGGTTTCCCGCCGTTTTTGCCCCGGCTGGGCGAATCCGCCATGGCAGCGCTGCCATGGGGATTCTGACCACCTTACCGCCAGCCTGTTTCTGGCGGTTGTCACCGCCAGGAAGAGGCTGGCGGTAACGGGTGTCTTGGGGCCCCTGCACCGCCCATGCCACTGGCATGGGCAGTGCAGGGGCCCCCGAACAGGGCCCTGGCCGGCTTTTCACTGTCTGCCTAGCAGACAGTGAAAAGCGCGACGGGTGCAAATGCACCCGTCGCACGGCCGCAACACCGCCGGCTCCATTCGGAGCCGGCTTCTGTGTTGCAGGCCTCCTTCCCGCTGGGCCGGCGGGCGCTAACATGGTTAGCGCCCTTCGGCCCAGCGGGAAGGTTGGAATGCCGGCAGCGGTCTTTTGCCCGCATAGCGGCCAAATGGCGGTTCCCGCCTGGCGGGCGGCTACCGCCGCCCCCCAGACTTGGAATGAGGGCCACAATCTTGTAGAGTGCTTAAAAAACAAAATGTAGCACCTGAAATATGAGCAGTGGAGGACACAAGTCATCTGTCCATGGTCTAAGGGAGGTACACACAAAAGAAGAGGAAGGAAAGCCTACGAAAGCTGATGAATACACAGCAAGAAAATGAGAGTGACAATGAAACAATGGGTGGGCTCTACGATAACAAAATTTCTCTCAGCAGGTGAGACCTATATACCCTGTGAGGGAGCTTCATTATTATTTGAGCACCTGGGTCTTTGTGACTCTTTCCTTGCTGTCCCACTTTCTCTTTCACATCTGTGGAGTTATGTTCACATTTCTTTGTTGTGATCAACCTTTACTTATATCAGGAACTGTAATCTATCCCCTGGGGTTGTCACTCACCCTCCCTATATGCTACTGTCTGGGATCTCACTGAACAGTTGAGGCAGCACGTGAAATTCAGCAATAACTAGATCAGGGCAGACCTATATATTCAGAGGTTCTGGTTTCTGCTTAGCTCCAGTCATCATGTATACAAACTGAATCTGGGTGTACATGGTTGCCACACTACACAACAATAAAAATATCCCCTGCTTACTTGGGGTGGTTATGGTCATTCATAATGATGTCATCCTACTCCGATAGGTTCCTAGTGTTGGACATATATTCAGTCCCATTTCCAAGTGATTTGCATTCTGCATTTGCAACTCTATCTTTTAACCTCTTTAATTGGAGACCAAACACCAAAAGACCACCTGCATCAACTTAGTTTCTGTCTTTTGTCAGAAGACTTTCAGTCCTTCTTCATCAGAATGTGACAATTCCCTTTCCATTATATCAGTCGTCTCTCCCTGGCCGGAGGCTGCTAGCTGCTAGTCTTTCAGACTGTGCACTGGATCCTGTTTTTAGTGAGCACCATCAGGGTCATCTTCAGATGCATTCCCACTGTTTTAGGTTGCTTCTGAACAATGTTGGACCTGTACATTCACCGAATACTGCCTAAAAGATATAAACACTGATGTGTTGCTTAAGATCAAGATGGACTTGTAAACCATGTGGTAGAAATGTCAGCTATGGCTAACAAAAGAGCCATTTTGTGATGATTATTTGTAAAGAGGAGTTTTTAGTTGATAAGCTTAATGTGCAGAGCGGTATCCCAGAATGGCGTAGCTTTCACAGAAAAGGCGTGACTTCCGTCAAAGTAACTTCAGGACTCTACACTTGGGTTGAGTCTGCCAAATGTACTTATTGAAAACCAGTGATGACAAAAATAGTCCAGCAGCCACTCTTGCCCCCTGACAGTTGCCAAGAAGGGAAGCTCACAGAGGCCCAGAAACACACACACCCATCGTCTTTATTGGAAGTTGCTAGAATAAGTTAGGTTTGGTTCAGGTTAAAATGAGACCCCTGAAAGCAGCAAAACTGAGGGTGAGTGGTTCTTCAATTGAATGCGTTCTACCTCGTTATTGTACCTTCTCAGGAGCGTTTTGAAAATCAGGCTTCAGGTGGAAAGTACAAACCCTGTCTCGTTCCAGGGCGAGAAATTCATGGTTAATGCACGAGTGTAGTGTAATTAATAGATGGTAACTGCTGGGGGCCTGTGGTTCAACATGAGCACAAGGTTCAACACTTCCTGAGTATTGTGAAACTGTAATGGGGTGCATTGGCGTATAGTCTGATTGTTCAAGCACAATCCTGTCTGGAGTGTTCTGTTCTAAATCCCTGGCCCTTTGGGAAAGCTCCCCCATACATTGTAAGGACATTATTATTATCATTAATCATTATTATTATCATTATTGACTATTAGTGTGATACAAAATTGACAGAAAACAAAGAGTGGAGCCCCCAACTGAAGTACAACCTGCCACTGTGTTCCTGGCACTGAATATGCCACCTTTGTGGCCAGGGGTCGCACAGGCAGTGCCAGAGGTAGCAAAGGGCAAGCCAGGGTTGCCCCTGGCGACCCCTATACGACAGCCATGGTTGTTTGCACGGCTTAACCTACCTGGTCCCTTGGACCCTGTGTCAAGTGTTCCACAAAATTGTAGGAAGTTGCAATTTATCTCAGCTCTACCCCTTACAACTGAAGCGTTTCTCAGTGATCTTGCAAATCCACCCATCGTGGAGGCTCTAATAATCGCTTGGCACTGATAGTTTCTCTGGCCTGTCTCTGGCTTTGGCCCTCTCTGTCCGAACCTTACATGGACTTCACAAGAGTACCGCTGTAACCTTTTTGTGTGGTTGTCCTGCCTGGACTGCCAGTTTGTCATAGTCTTCTATCTTTACCGTGCCCTGGCTGCTCTGCTCAGCCACTCTGTAGCTACCAAGCCAACCTTAAAGTGACATCATTCTTTGACCTCATAGGAAGCAGAGTGGAGCGGAGCACGAAAGGCATGAGAAAGGGAGAAGATCATAACACATCTCGTTCCTATAGAAAATAGGAAAACAGAACTGAACTGAAAAAATGCCAGCTCGATGAAACAGGTAAATTGTTCACACAATGGTTGATCCAAGCACATCCACATGGAACTGCAAACACGTTCATACTCAGGCATAGAGACCCCCAACAAATGAAACCACAAACACCACAACGCAACTCTTGAACAATTCTGCGTGGTAGGGCAACTGATATAAAATAATAAAACATTGCCACTAAAATGAAGCCTTTGCTAAAATAATTTGAGGAATAAAATGGCAAGTGACTCGGTGAGAGGGCACAGGCCTCAGACCCAAGCTAAAATAAATGTGGCTAAATAAAATGCTAAAATAGCATCATGACAATGTGGCTTCTAGGTGCTCCAGACGTTTGTCACTCAGTGCTCGTCTTCACCTCCCACAGTGTACATTTCCCGCCACTCACCAAAAAGAAGGCAAGATGGACGAAGCAAAGTAGCTTTTACAGCAGATCTGAGCTACAGACCAAGCAGCACAGCTTCAAATATAGATTCCTAATCCTGATGGAATTGCAATGTACTTGTGAAATTGTGCTTCTGCCTCTCCAACGCATGCCTGAGCATGTGTAGGAAAGGCAGTAGCTTCGGCTCAGATTATTACCAGCCGTTCTCTGCCTCTGGTCGCTCTGTGTACTGACAGCTGTCACTGTCCCTCGAATGCTATTTGTAAAATAGGATTTCATTATACAGTTGCTGCCCTGTTCGTGTGAGTATATAACAGCCAAACCCCAGAGAGCAGCCGCGATGCTGCATGTGACACCAATACAATCACAATGAACAATTACACAACATTTCTGTGTCAATGACTCGACATGTTGCCTTTGTCTAGTCGAGGGCTAGGAGGTGAAGTAGGAGACTTTAACCATCAAAGAGGGAACTGTGGCTCTACCTTTGATCAGCGGAGGAGTAAATGGATGACCATCTCTGAAAACCCAAAAAACAGTTTGGGAAACTGACATTACATCGTTTTTTTGGAGGAATCTGTCTTCGATTGAACTGGAGATGACAATGTTGATCTTTTACTGAAGATTAGATGTATAGCTTTCACCTAAATCCTGTTGTGGACATTTTTCAGTAGTTGTCTTTGGTGCATTGTATCTGCATTTTTTACAAAGTCTAAATTTGGCTTTGTTTAAAAAAATAAAAACACCAGTCGTAGTAATGGTATAATGAAAGTAACAGTTCCAATGTATTGTTTAGTCTAGTTCAGAGGCGCAGAGGACACATGCTAAAGGGAAGGTTACCCTTGTCCGGATATAATACCGTGGCTCTTTGAGGATGATGGACTGCTTTCTCTAGAGAGATGCTATGAGAAGGGGATCTTAATTAACCATCATACTACTCTTGCCTTCTTTTATCAGAAGCAATATCTTCAATTTATCCTTTATGTTTCTTCTCTACCTGAGGTTTAAATGCAGGTTTGTCCAACATGGTGCACAAGGGCCTGACACTCCTATATTTATACTATTCTAATTTTGCAATACTTTTCCGGAAATAAATGGAAGTAACATTCTTGGTCATTAGCCATCTGGAAAATCTTCCAACACTCGGACTCCTGTTCACCAACAATGGACAAGTCTGATCTGGTGAATCAACACCAATATATGGTTTTATTTTCAATGTTCAGTTTAATAATGGTCGCAATTGCATCTGTCCTTTGTGAGAACACCTCTCATTACCTCCAAGCGAGACTTCTTCTGGGGTACTAATATACAAAGAATAAAATGTTCTGCACTTATTCCTAATTCAGCTCTTTTGGTTGGTCCCCCCAAAATTTCCTCTTTCGATCCTGGTGATTTCGATTTGTTTAATTTTTCTTCTGGCATAAACATACTTGATTGTCTAGCTACAAAAACCTTAACATTTCCATCTGCATTGGAACCGAATTCTCAATCCAGATCTGGTCCCGGGACTGGGTTTGTGATGGAAACACTCAAAGAACTACTCAGCTATACGTTAGGTCAATACTGAATATGGAGTATTGCCTGGTGACACTTCACATACATCTGTCAAAGGTTTACAGATGGACAAGATCTAGGTGGCTAAAAGTTAATGGAAAACAAAACAGGCTGCAGAAGAGTGTGCATCTACCGCTGTTAATTCACTCTCTCTCGCCTCCTAATTTTATATATTACAGTGATTCTGAAGACGTCAATAGCTGAGGTGTTGAATTCCATAACTCATGCTCCTTCGCACCCCATATCTCAAGAGAGTGTGGAACTCTGTCACCTTCAGCCTCTTTCACAAAGGTTGCCCTTGCAGAACCATTGTGGCTGCAGTCAGTGCTGTCACAGTGCTGACCAAGTATAAGCTTGGTAGCATAGCTCCAATAGTGGTAGATGTAGAAAGTGGTGGTTTGAAAGATTACCAAGAGCAAATCTAAACACATTTTCTCTCTTGTTTACAAACCAGTTGGACATTTAAATATCAGTTGACCACATACAAATGACTTCTAGTGGATACAGCTGGGACAAATTAATTTTATAAACTGTGCAATTTGTGTCCAGTAGAAAAAAACAAAAGGATTAATCCTACTCTGCACAAGTATAAAAACTAAACATATCATTAGCCACCTATAGCTTTTCATAGTAATTCACTGTATGTCCTAAATTCCATGCTACCAGCTGGACTCAGAAGTAACTGAAAAAGTAATTGCATCTGGCCAAGTGAAACTTTCAAAGGGATAATGTATATTTTCCATTCTCTGGTACTAGATTAAGATAGCTAGGTGTCCAGGTTTCATCATACGTTCACTAACTAGTGGTAGATGCTGTAATATAGTAGGAAAATCATATCATATTCTAGAAGGCAGGGTCAGGATGAAGAGTGCTGATGTTCGTGAAGGTGTGGGCATGTATGATTTGTCCCATTATAGGAAGAGGCTTCATCTAAAGGAAATGTGTGTGGCTTATTGAAGTGAGGTTTTATAGTAGGTTTTGTATTCTGGGAAAAGTCGTCCAGAGGAAGGAACTGGTTTGTCGCAAGGGTTAGTTAGGAGGAGGTGTGTTTTTCTGGCAAGAGGCCTTATTTTTTTAGAGTATGTTCTGGTTGGAGAATGCATACCTTACTGGAAAAGGAAATTTCTTGCTAATGTTTAGTACGTTTTTGCGAGTGGGATGTTTCTGTGAATAGTGAAATTATTTTTAAGAGCTTGTGTAGTTTCATAGAAAATGGAAGAGGTTTTTAATGTCTGGGTTTCTGGTCAATTCTGTGATTCTCTTAGACTTAGGAAGGTTTGTGGATCTTGTTGTGTTTCAGTGAGAGGTGGTTTGTTTTTATGACAGATGTTATGGGTTTGAAGAAGATATCTGAGGTGGGGTGGTTCATGTGGCGTTTGACTTGGTTTGTCTATATGACTGAATATTTTTTGGGGACGTCGTTCTGTTGCAGGTGATATGAGTTTGTTGAAGATGGTGTACTCTAGGAAAGTTAGCATTGGTTTTGTGACTGGTGACATTTTCAAGTGGGTCAGGAGGGAAGTAATTTTGGAGAAGATACGCTCTGGAGTAGATGTCTGTGTCGGAGGTGGTATAAAGGGAATTAACATAGAGGGAGGTGGGTGCGGCTTTGTCAAAGGTTGTGTAATCTCAGAGAATTTTATGGGAGGCTTTGTTTTGCTGGAGGGGAGTGTTTAGTAGTCCAGGGCAATAGAGGTATTCCTTTGTGGCCAATGTTATGGCCTAATGGACAAAGCCCAGTACTTGGACTGTATTGATGTTCCCTTCATCTGTTTCTTAAACTCAAATAATTTCAAATGGCAAAGGATACTTTAATTATGTGGTGTGCCTTACCATTCCAGCATGTCTGACAGATTTATAATTTATATGTTTTTTCATCCAGATCATTGTAAGTTTGCCCATCACAAAAGGTGCATGGGCATATTCACAGTTATTTTAAGGGGTGCGTTTCCTGGCTGTAGTTAAGGTGGCACCTTAAAGGATCTAGGTGTTGTTAACAATTCATGTTTAGTAATGGTGCTTTAAGCTCTTGATTATAGGGTGCTCCCATTCTTTTTCTCTCAAATTCATTCCTCAGCCCTATTTATTGTTGGGGTTTCTCAAACACTCATTCTTCCTCTTCAGGACAAGGAATAGTTTAAGGTCTCTCCATTGTATATATTTTTTTTCAGGAGTTCAGGTTTTACTATCAACTTTTTTGCATACAACAGGCCCCAGTCTGACCGAAAACAAGATAGGAAGGTATGTAGGAAGCAAGAAGCGCTGTGTAAATCCCCGCTTTAATGCAGGAGGAGCAAACAAAAGCATTTCAAACCCATCTGCAAGTTTTTGTTGAGAAACACATTTTTGATGGTTGTCAAGCAGCAGATGTCTGTTGTTAGGAATTTTAAACCTGTAATAAACAATAGGATGGACACCTTCTGTCACCTAGTATAAACATGGCTCTACGTCGCAATAAGATCTGTACATCAGGTATTTACTGATCAGCTCTAAACCGCGCTGGGAAATCTGCCAGAAAATGTGATCCGGTGTAAATTTCCAGCTTAAAGGTGTTTGTGGTTGTTTACTTTATACAGAGGGGGTTTGATGGAGAGAGGAAGCAAGGGATTAGGAAGCTGGTTAAAATGAAATGTGTCTTTATGACCAAAGCACAAAATAGATACACATATTCTACAAAAATCCTCCATTGTGGAATTTAATTACTGAGGGCAAATAACTGAGGGTCACCAACATGCACTGATCATTGAATGTTTTAAAACCCAGGACCCAATCGACTGGCAGCAGTGGTACAAGCAAGATGCGACGGGTGCCCTGTTTCATGTGTAAAGAAGACTCTTTTCAAATCCTGGTCTTAGATCTACAACTCTAGGACCTTCATTTTTGCCATCACACTGTAGATGCATAATTCCTGGTGTGCTACAATATGGAAGCATCTCTTGCTCTGGTGCCCATGTAAGATACATACTGTACTATTAAAGTCCCTCCTCTGCTATTCCTTCACATGCTTTTAAGCTACAGGAAGGATTATAGTGATTGAATCCTTACGTTTCTTCATTAAGCATTTAAGTTAACCTTTTATCATAAATAATATGGAAGTACACCACTGAAAAATGTGCTCAAAATACAGAACCTTAGCACAATCTGGTATTCAAATGCTTTTTTTCCCAAACAATGACAACATTGACAATAAAATAGAAGAAATAAGCTTTAGAGCTGTGCTCAAGTGAATGTAGAATTTTCTTAACAATTATAGAATTAAGTACAAGTTAAAAACAGATCAAGAATTGGACCACCAGTTCAATATTTTTCGGTTAACTGGATGTTGTAGTAAAAGTTGTTTTAGTTGTCAATTGTTTAACGCTACTATTGATGTTTTCCATAGGTGTGGACTGAGTATGTTTTGGATCCCTCTTTGTAATCTTGAACTTGAGAGAATATCTATAGCACGATTTAGAGTTTGTGGTGGCCCTTTCCCCTACAGTATTGAATTCTGGTCGAATCTTCATTGTGACATATTATTACTGTTTTGTGAGCCAGGTATAGGTTCAGGGACATCTTGTCTTCTTGGGTAAGCATATAGAATTTAGAATTTTCTATAGTGGATGCAGCTTTTTAAAGTAGCGTTCCTGAAACAACATTACGTCGTAGTTGTTTCTGTTCTTCTTGGGGCTACTGTTTTTCAGAATTCATATGGTTTTGGGCATCTCTTGCAAGAGACAAGGTACCACGTAGACAGCTCTGGAAGGGGATACAAATGCAAGGGACACAGAAATATGCAAGGGAATTGTCACTGGGTAGATATGCATATCAATGGATATGATCTGTGTATGGTTAGAGTTCTGGCTTGAACCATGTGTCAGAACAATTAATACCTTTTCTGAGGAACAGGTAGTTGGGGAGAGATTCTATCTCACAATACATCACAATACACAAAATAGCAGCAGAAAAAAGTAGATGCGGACTCACGCTCTATCCAAGAGACCTATCAAGTAGGAGGGAGCCCTGGGAGAGTTGTGTCCAAATCTGTGTTAGAGTGTCTTGTGACCTGGTCCCTGCCACATTTATTCAAGCAGACAACAATAAGAGTTAATTCCTGTTCCCAAGCCCCTTCTAGAACCTCACAAGATGAAGAGATATGTATCATAAAATATTTATTTAAAAGACACCCCAAATGAGGTATCTAATAGAAGTTGCTCTAAAAAATGGAAATGTCTGTCTTCCCAAGACAGTTAGCAACAGAACAAGAGACGTGGACTAGAACTCCAGTTTGAGCCATTTCAAGACCGTCAAGAATTACTCAATAACCTATCTTGACTATTCCCATATAGAGACATATTGGACTGGAACTCTATTCTGAATATATCTTATTTATTTAACTATGTAAGCGTTTGTATATCACTGCACACCACGGTGCTGTCCAGTGAATTAGCGAAATGGCACAGTATATAAATGAAAAGCTATACACAAGATAAAAAGAAAAGAACAGACCTAGGAAACAAAGCAAGTTCACAAGAACAATGTAACAATAAAATGATTGGAAAAGTAAACGTATAACCATGTCATAATTAAAAGTTATTTTGGATCTCACAGTTCCTTCTCAAAATAGGAACTGTAGACCAAAATGTTGCAGGTGGCATCGTGGACCATTTAACATTATCGTACTGGGATAAAAAGGGGCTTCCAATATGCGGGTCGGGCTGGCCTATGACCACACTCTATGACAACACAAGAAAAAGAGAATTCAGATCTATAAGCTTAGTCTTGGACATCACAAGACAAGAGAGCTCATGCCAAGAGCCCCAACTTAAGCAATTACCATTTGCTACAGTTGTATCTCACAGGCAAACTTTGAACCATCACACAACAAAAATA
Organism: Pleurodeles waltl; assembly: GCF_031143425.1. Classification (NCBI taxonomy): domain Eukaryota; kingdom Metazoa; phylum Chordata; class Amphibia; order Caudata; family Salamandridae; genus Pleurodeles; species Pleurodeles waltl. The sequence continues at coordinate 1,609,127,008 of NC_090445.1, forward strand.
GAGAACTAGAACATCAATCCAGACAGTTACAAGATGGTGAAAGCTTTGGCTTAGTACCTCACATACGGCAACCACGAGATGAAGAGAGCAGAGATCTTAGATTCCTCCATGGTTTACTACATCATGGACTAAACTGTGACCACAGACCCCATCCTGAGCACATCATACGATGAAGAGAGTTCTAGTGATATCACCCTGAGCCATCGCAAGATGAAGAGAATTCTGGTGAAGACACCAGCCAGGGCTCATTATACAATGGGGAGAGTTTTTATAAGTTATCTCACCCTGAGCCATCACAAGATGAAGAGAGTTGTGACCAGTGACCCCGCCCTAGGTTATCACAAGATGGAGAGAGCTTTAGTCAATGAACTTCACCTTGGGCCATCTCAATATGAAGGGAGTTCTGTTCAATGACCTGATCCCGGGCCTTCACCAAACAGAGTTTGTTCTCATGAAGGACCCCACCCTGGACAATCACACAAATACATAAGCACAAAGTACTCTGGGAAGAAAAACTAGGAACTTTATGTGATATTATCCCACGTTCTCCTAACATTTATAACCAAATGTGGAGAGGGGTCTAAGGTCACCCTGCTAAGAGCCACTGTTATTTGCACTGGAGTCCTTCACCCACCAGGAGGTGGCATGCTTCATCATAGGCCCCCCTCCTCATACTGGGTAATGATTTACTACCAATGCAGGCTTCTCTTTCTGGTCCTGCTTAATTTTGTTCGTATGCTGTGTGCTAAGATATAGGCAGAAAGGAAGAACATTGGATACAATTGAGTATATTTGACGGAACGCTTTATTTCCATCCCTACTGACAGTGTTTTAAAAAACGAAGTTGAACAGGAGTAATTCGTCGTACCAGAAGGTCAAAGGCAAGATGAACAAAGTTTTGGTCAAAGTCTTGGTCAAGGATCCCACTCGGGAGCCCACTGTGAACCATAAGAGGATGAGCAAGCTCTAATTTCATATTCTATCTCTAACCTCAGACGGTCGAAGGAACTATGCCTAAGCATCCATCATTGGCCATCGTAGGAAGAACAAGCCCTAATGCAATATTCAATTGCTGACCTCTGTAGGGTTCAAGGAGCTCTGCCTACGAGCACATTAGCCGCGGTCACAGATAGGAATGAGTTCTAGCCTAGGACTTCAGAGTGAGTCATTGCACGACTGAGGGGCTAATGCCCTGGACCTCGCTTTGGGCCTTCACAGACATCTGTATTTCTTAGGATCACTGCTCTCACAGAACTGCTACGAGACAGAGAGAGGCGCGGTTCTGCCACTTCTGGTGTGTTGCACTCTTTTATCTGGTTCTACTTTATGCAGCAGGTCTGATATAAACGGTTCATTTGATTGCTCCTTTCTGCTCCTGTTCTGAATGGAATCCTTTACCACATCCCATGGTAGGAGAAAGGCATGTTATGTGCTCCTGGAGAAGGAAGTGCATGACTTAAGAAAAGACCAGTCACTTACAAACCTTTGCACTTAGCCATGAGAGAAGTAGATGGAAAGAAAGCCTTCCTTAAATAGTTACAGGAATAACACATTCTGAAAGAGGCTCCTAGAAGTAACAACAAGAAAGCTGTTTTGAGACTGCTCCGGAAAGACACAACAGTCCAAGAAGACGTCCCTGAATCAGTGATTTCCAAACATTGCCAGATGCTACATAGATAGGTCCAAAGGGTTTATTTCTACTAAAGGTTAAATAATTTGATTTTAATACAACCATTGATGTGAAAGGGGCCTTGCCCATCTGGTCCCTCCAAGACCCTCATACCACAGCTTGCCATCCAAGGGGACATGCCCACAGGTCGCTTGGCTGTTGCCCCTGAAGGCAAAACTGTGCAGGCAGTTCTGTTGCATCTTAATGCCCCTCTAGAGAGGCCACACACTGAACCAATGCTGGCAGGTTGGCTCCGTCCCATGCCTGATCCTCTCCGGCGCAGGCCTCCCTCTCTGAAGATGCTGTAGCGGCTCTCACACGGCTGCTCAAGACGATGACAGCTTCTCTTCTTCTCTCGACTAATGGGTTCTGTTCTTCCTCCCAACCACAGACACTTAAGGCAGCTGCAAAGAGCCCAGTAACAGGCTATTCTCCGGCAGCGAGGCATCTCACGGCACTCCCAGCCGCGCCACTGTAGCCCTGTCGTCCCAGCACTGCCAATTAGATTAGAAAATGAAGGAGAGCAGAAATCCATTTTCCGCAAGACAACCTCTCCCTCCCCCGGCCCACCGTACAGGGATGGCGTTGTATTCTTCCGCATTATCAGGGCAGCTCTGCTGCCCTCGGAGGGGGGATGTCCTGGCAGCCAATGTGGGGCGGTCCTACACTGCGCCCTCAAGCAGGGCCGGCCTTAGTGCTGGCGGCGCCCTGTGCGAATATGTTTGTTGGTGCCCCCCAATGACCACCACCGCCACGGATTCCCTCACTACCACCATTTAACAGTGCCCCTCAAGACACTATAACCACTCTCTCTCGGAAGCATTGAATTAGTTTTATAGTGCCACCCATACCAGAATAGGGTGTCAGAGCACTTTACATTGCACACACATTACACATACCATTCATACTGGTGGGTTGTATAGTTTAAGAGTGCTTGGTCTACAGAAGCACAGACCCAGAATTTAAAATGTAACACCGTAGTTAGAGTGTCTCTTTAATAATAAAAACATATTTCTAGCCTAATGAACCCTTTTTTGCAATATTAGGAAAAGGAAAGACTTGGGAAAAAATCATAACACTTTAATCTACACCTTGCAGTATTTATGCAGTTCTTTAATGACAGTTAATAGCTCACTGTCCTATATTAGGATTTTAACTTACAAACTGCAAATAACAAAACAACCTCTTTGACAAACGTAGTAACCATTGACCTATTTGCATTATATGCACTTTGTGATCTGCATGGTATATGTTCTTTGCAGCAGGCATATTAACCTTCTCTACTACCTTAAAACCTCCACTAGAGAAAACTCCTATCTCTCTCCAGCCAGAAGATTAATCACCAGAGTTATTTTGACATTTTTATTGTTGCCTGAAAATTGCTGGAGGGAAGGAACGCAGCAGCAGGTGCTTTTAAATCAATAATATAAATGCAAACACTGCACCCTCATCCGAAATCAGCACCCGTGTGGTGGCACCAGTCGCAACGCCGGGACATTCCCTCCTTTCTGAAGGACTGCGGGACATCTGCGCGTGCAGGAATCCCTGCGTCGAGCTGATATGGTTTCCAAGGGCGCTGGGCCCATCAGAGAGCTGCTTTGGTAGGACATTCAAGGCCCTGTTACTTGGTGCGCGTGCCATCACTCACGCGCAAACACACCTGTGCTGTCCCTGACAGAAGGGACCGGTGTGGGGTAACTCTCCAATTTCTGGGAGTGATGACAGAGAAGCCTTTTAATAATCTGGGGCACAGATAGGGCCGGTGTGCAGAAATAACTCTTAGAAGGTGATAGTACTGAAGCCAACCCATAGTCGCCGACACACAGGAAGGACCCGTGGGCCAGAAAAAGTCCTGCAGGCAGCCCCAGAACGTGATGACAGAAGCCATTTAATGGTTAATGACACAAAAAGGACCGGTGTGCCTGGGACGCTGGTTATATTGAAGCCATTTAATAGCCACTGGCACAGAAAGGAACCTGTAAAGGAAAAACTCCTGCAAGCCCTGGAAGCGATAACATTCAATCCCTTCAGTGGTCACAGGCACAGACAGACCTTCCTTCTGTGTGGGAGATGCTGCCGGTGAATGGCCCACCAGTATCCTGTGACATCTCTCCAGAGACGGTCTGTCCTATTTGTACCTTATCAGACAGGCTGAAATATATGGAAGGAGGTTGTTTATTTATTTGCAATGCACAAACAATTTCAGAAGTCTAAGTTCAACGTGCAGCAAACAATGAGACATTAAATCTATACTTTATTTACTCGCATATCCACTTATTTATTGTTTGTTAAACACAAGAAGTGCAGGGCGTCTAGTTTCTATGAGTGTAATCAGATGTAATGACAAACCTGAAGCTATACACATGCTAGTACGAACTACCATGGACATGCAAGAGAGGGGTGACTTAACAGAACACACATAGAGAAAAAAACGGAAACATCCTGAACAACTAGGTCTAAACCACTACTTGCCTGAACCACTACTGCTAAACAACTAAAAAGTCTCTACAACTAAGTACTGAACAACTACTGTCTAAACAACAATTGTGCCTGAATAACAATTGCCTGAACAACTACTTTTAAGGTTTAAGGTAAGGTTTTCTTTTTGGTTTTTATGGTTTATTAGTTGTTTAGAATATATATATATATATATATATATATATATATTTATTTATATATATATATATATCTTAGTGGTTCAGGCAATTATTATTCAGGCACAATAGTTGTTTAGACAGTAGTTGTTCAGTACTCAGTTGTAGAGACTTTTTAGTTGTTTAGCAGTAGTGGTTTAGGCTATAGTTGTTTAGGACCTAGTTGTTCTGTCACATATTCGAAAAAAAATATTTAGACGGAAGTAACATGAGCAACCGGAGCATACTTAAAAGACAGCAGTAATGAAGATGGATTCTGAAATCGAGCATCTTGGATCCAGCGACTATTGTACCAGTTGTAGCACATGTCTGTTCATTTTGCCTAAGAAGGTGATGCCTTAATGTGCTTACATCTTGTAAAGCTTTATTCTAGCTTCAGTTCTTTAGGAATTGTATTCTAAGGCTTTTTAAATATTTGCTTTGGCCTTTCTCAGTATCCTATCCACAAATGGGGACAGTCGCCTTTTGGGAATTGCAAGTGTATACTCAACACAGCCAGATATGCGACGGTCTCTGTCCCAACCCTACTTACCATAGAACAGACACCCGTCTTCCGGGAATGTTGGCAGTCAGTCTATAGCTCGGTTTACATGTTTGAGTTTAACTCTCTCTGAGTTTTTGAAGGCTAGAGATGATTTTTCAAGGTCTTCTCACTACGAGCCTCCAATGATCCTGGTGTGCTGGTTATTCTCTGATGGACATATATGCCGTCTGGTACCGGCAAAGGTGCCTATGTGTCTGTGATTTCAAGACAGTGAAAAGTTACAGACACCTCAAAGGAGATGGTAACTGATGCCAAATAGAGAAGTTGTACATCTTCCTCTTATGGAATTGTGTCAGACAGTTTTGGGGAGTAAGAAATGGTCCAGAGCTCCACTGGATGCTCCCCCTAAAGTCTTCTCAAATGGAAAACATTTTTTTATAGCAGTGCCTGTTTTGATTTTCTGTTTTGGAATGTGAATGAAGGGATAGTGGTCTGCTGGCCCTTACAGGCCACCATACCTGTGTTCCTAGCCAAGGGCAGTGGGTTGTCAATAGCAAACTCCATACTTATTATTCATTCTGTGATCCACAGTGAATGAGAATATAGCAATATGAACTATACAGCCTTTCAATACATAGATTGCATCGCACAACATTTACAGGCAGGTTGCAAAAAGTCAGTGAAGAATTTGCACCCACTATTTGTAACCCATCTCTACGTACATGAGGGCCTCAGTTATTAAGAAGGAGTGGCATCTGCACCTTCAGTACAACCCCATCCAAAATGAAGCCCAGGGTGTTCTAGAGTAAACTTGTCCTTTCACTTGGTCCAAGGTGTGTCACATTGCTATTCTGGAGAATATGTTTGTGTGTAGGACGAGACTAACCCTATCGTTGACTGTAGATGCAGAATTGATGACAAAAATTTGCATTACATTGTCTATAAGGATATTAAGCCAATTTCTATATGAGTCATTGGAGTTACCATCAAAATCCATTAGTGTGGGGTCCGAATCAGCCACCCCTTCCTTCAGCTAGCGCTCGGGTATCAGGTAGGTATGTTAATTGGTACTTTTAAGCTTTTGTACACCAATAAGGCTTCAAGGTGCTGTAAGATGCCTTTCTTCCTTCCTAGCTGTGCCCCGACATTGAGATAGGCCTTGCCGACATACAGCATGCAGGTCGAAGAGCTGCTTCCATTTACCATTTGCTTCCTTCTCATAAAGGATCTGCATGCGTTTCAATTTAAAAATCACAATTTTCAAACTCAAAATTTGTGTTAGGTTCCTTTGACCTAAAAGTGGTGTTGAGTGAGAATGTCTGAATTCTCGTACATGCCAGCTTGGCATTAGATCCTCACAAAGGCCACCAAAACGTCTCCCCACAGCCAAGCCTGGTGCTGTATTTCCAAGGTGCTGTGGGGACCTGCTACTGTGCAATGACTGTGACTTTGTTGTCTTTCTACACTTCTCCCATGAAAAGCTGCAAAAGAAATACATAACAATGGGCTGGGATGAGGTCAGAGTAATTACAGTGGCTGAGATTAATTCACACATTCCAGCCTTCATTTTTTGTATACTTTAGTGTGTCTCCTTAAGTGAGACAGGTATGCCCGGATGTTGGTCCTGTGCACACTGTTGCTGGAACCAAGTTGTTCTTGGCTGATGAGCTCTAACTAGGGTGAAATCGGTCCTGGGTTGCTTGTGGTCCGATTCAGAGAGGATGCTGCTTGGCAGTTTGGTCTGGACTGTTCCCACTGGAACAGTGTCAAGACTGATTTGCCTATGGTTGGGTCCAAACTGAGGTGGCATGATGTGCAAAATAACAATAGACTGTGATGCAGCCCCTAGAATTAACAGTGACTGAGATTAATTCATGCATTCCATCCATCACTTTTTTGTACGCAAAAGATACCTTGGTAAGCTAATAGTCCTGTGGATCAGTCAACATCACCTGCAGATGTCAGGAACAGCTGGGGTGACTCTTCTGTTTTGATGCTGCAAAAACTCCCTGTTTTGGTAACCCTGCCAATGATCCTTGACCAATACCAAATCTTAAGAAGGCTATGAGTCCCCTTAATGAGCAATGTGTGAGTATCCATACAGCTGCATCTACGTGGAAGTACAGTCTTCATGATAGCAATGATAAGGCTGTTCAGTGTTACCACAGAGTCCGAATAGTGAACATGTTTAATTGCAGCCTTTCTCTACCCTATATGGTATGCGTTGTCCAGGAGTGCTGAGGAGGCTATAGTCACTCCCTAGAGATAGTGCCTCCAGGGCCTGCTTTATGGAAAAGCACTATCTTTCATTCAAATTTTCTTGAATCTCTTTGCCAAGCAGAGCTGAGATCTCAGACCAATGAAGCAAGATGAAGGTTGCATACCTTATTGCCATGCTGGAATTCCAACCCTGCAGGTTTGTGCTGAACCCTAGTTCTGCAGATGCAGCTTGAACCAAAGACTTTGAGATGATATAAACTTGTGGGGATTTTGAAATCTGCAACCACAGAACTTACACTTTAAAGAGTTAAGACTTCATCTTAACATATACACTCAGGGCCTGATTCACAAACGTAAATGTACACGTATTTGAAAATTTTCAATTATTCATAAAGGCATTTTACCAGTGGCATCTCCACGGCATAGTCTTGGAGATACTATTAGGAAATACATTTTTGAATAGTAAACAATCATGAGTTTACACAGAAGTGAAACTTTACCTTTGTGAATCATGCCCTCAGGCAGGATATTGTACTTTATGTGAGATTGGGCTGCTTGGTCTTGTATTGCATCTCAATCACATACTAGCAGCTTCTGCAAAACCTCAGTCTTGCTTCAGATCACCATAGACAACCTATGGTGAGCTAAGCCTGCTTCTTCCCATGAGTTGAAAGGAAACTGAGCAAATGCCTCGAGGGACTGTGTAGTTCTCGCTGAAAACCCAGCTGAGTCGTGTCTGGTCCTTGTGTAAAGACAAGTTTCAGTTACATGTACTGGGACACAAGGCACTGTGAAGTCCTAGAAGAGGGTATTTTAGGGTCCTCGTGGGGCAGGGCTGTTGTATTTGTGGCCAATAACCCCTCCATTATTTTATGAGGGACAGTATTGTCAGTGCATTGAGTGTTTTAATCATAGGTCTGTCTTTCATTCTAATAAAGGGGTCATCCAGTGAATGACGCCACAAAAGATCTCATGCTTTCAGCTGAAATCATCCAACAAAAGATTATTCTAGCACGCCTATTGCTGGTTATTGTTAGAGATGAAGAACTGGGAGAAAGGAGCTTTTTTTCTACACTGAATGTTCTCTTTAACTGATGCAATTCACATGTATGTGGCCAAAGTACCAGTCAATAACTGAGTTAGAGTTCATGGGCATGGCGAGAAAAAGCTCAAGGTGCCTCATGCTGTATCCTAGCCCCTTTCGATATCCTAGCATCTTTCGAGGGTTTCTGTAAAACAGCGCTTTATGCTGGTTCAGGTACAACCTGAATAGTCGTTGTGTCTTGGTAATGTATGTAAACTGGTGAGACCAGGGTGATTAGTTAATTAATCTAGTGCTAACCACCTGAGAACAAGTTTCTAATCTCATGCTGGTAACTTGTCTCCAAATGTCTTTCGGGTTAGCGAGGTTTGGCATGGTTGTCTTCTCTGCAGGTGAAGATGCCCTTCTTTTTGGTTTTGAGGGCATGTTTCACTGTCCTTGTACCTTCTTTTCATCGGTACTGATGGCATATTCCATTGTGACTAAATCATCGTAGGTGTTTATGGTATGTATGGTTTCGGCTGCATTCGCTTTGGTTATGATGTGTTTAATTGAGACTGCTTCTTTGTTTCTGGCTGTACGTTCTTACTTTTAATGTGGTTTGATGGTAATTGTTTGCCATTCTGGTTAATGGGGCATTCCTTGCGCCTGCCTCCTGTTCAAGGCAGCATCAGAATAAAATCAAATATTTGGTTAAAAATGATTACCTACCGGTCCTAAATGAACCTCTTAACCTGTCATTTCAATAAGAATTGCTGTGCCCCACCCAGTTACCCTTGGTATTACTGTCTTTGTCAGGTTTCTGTTCTTACACCATCACACCTATGGGGATGAAACCATGTATTATTTCAGTAATTTCCTTACCATGCCTTTTTATTTCTTTATTGAAAACCGGTCAGGTTTTATATATTCTTCAAAAACCTGATCTCTGAGCCATTTAACGGTGCACGATGCTTTGGCACAAGAATGCTGGGTGCGCTGTAAAATATCGAGCAATTTTTTCTGAATTGTTGTTTGATACCTCAGTATATTCTGGTTGTGATGGAAGCTTGCACTGGTGCAGTGCTGTGTGAGAGAAGCTTGCACTGGCGCAGGTGATGCAGTGGGTTTATATGGGCAGCTTGCAGTACTGCTACTTAGAAGGTATCAGATGATGTGTGGGGGTAGCTTTCACCAGTGCAGCCGATGCAGTGGGCTTGAATGGGCAGCTTGCAGTGGAGTTTCCTAGAAGGCATTAGGGGCCAGATGTAGCAAAACTCCAAATTACGAGTTGCAATTTGCGAGTCCCAGCGACTCGCAAATTGCAACTCGCAATTTGGAATGCAGAAAGGTGTCTGAGACACCTTCTGCGACTCGCTATGGGGTCGCAAAGACCCACCTCATTAATACTAATGAGGTGGGTCGCAATTTGCGACCCCATAGCGAGTCAGGGCACTCACGGGGATGGCGGCCTGCTGGAGACAGCAGACCACCATGTCCGTAACTGCTTTTAAATAAAGCAGTTTTTTTTTTTCAAAGTGTAGCCCGTTTTCCTTAAAGGAAAACGAGCTGCACTTTGAAAAAAAACCAAAACATTTTGTTTCGGAGTTTTTTAGGGCAGGTAGTGGTCCCTTGGACCACTGCCTGCTCTGAAAACATATTTTTTTGTCCAGTCACAAAGGGGAAGGGGTCCCAAAGGGACCCCTTCCCGTTTGCGACTGGGTTACCATCCACTTCAAGTGGATGGTAACTACGATTCCATTTGCGACCGCGAATGGAATTGCATCGCATTGCAAGTCGCAAATAGGAAGGGAACACCCCTTCCTATTTGCAAGTCGGAAATGCATTTTGCGAGTCGGATCCGACTCGCAAAAAGCATTTCTGCATTCCGGTGAGGCTTTTGCGACTCAGTCGCAAAACCCTTGCTACATCTGGCCCTAGATCCTGTGTGAGGGAAGCTTGCAATAGTGCAGCTGATGCAGTGAGTTTGTACAGGTTGCTTGTAGCACTGCTGCCTAAAAGGTGTCAGACGCTGTATGAGAGATGCGTTCAATAATGCTGGGTATACTGAGCTAGGTGGCTGCGTCAAGGAAGCTTGTACTTGTGCTGTCCCTGGTCTTGAGGTGTTTGTTGTTGAAGGAGTTTTGCATCACTTCCACTTGTGGTTTGACAGGCCTGGATGAGAGTGAAAGCTTCATTGCTGTTGTATGTTCTTCATGTGCACTGTGTGTATGAATGAACTGCACCTAACATAAAAACAATTTCACTGAAACATATACTCTGTCCCTGTGGCACTGGTGTATGAGAAAAGTTTGTGCTGCAATTCTCAGTGTTGTGCCCACTCTGTATGCCTGCTGCAGCATGTACTGGTGCTATCTGGACTCTACTGGTTGTGATTGAATATAAACCTTGTCCTGACTGTCCATTTCAAGTAAAGGTACATGAGAGCGCATTCTTGGAATGAAGCAGAGAGACTTGAATGTAAGAAGGCCGTGATAAACCTGGTGACCTTGAAGTCTGGTTAAGAAGATCTACTTGAACGTCATCGCAAATTCACTGTGCTCCACAGTGATTCCTACCCTTGAACTCTATTGTCTCCATGGATACATAGGTAGGAGTCCAGTTTCATTCAAACTAGGCAGAGTGCTACTCATCAGTGGCATAATGAAGAATCTAGGGGCGGGTGATAAACTCTGCTCTGCTGGTGGAGTCGGTCGAATTTTGGTCACTCTGTATTACGCATGTGAAGTGGAGTACCAGCCAAATTCTGCTACCACTGTGTGGCGCAGTTTTTTTTGCATGCTGCTCGCCAACGATATGTTGGCAAGCGCAAGCAAGATTTGGTGCCCCTACCATGATCTGCAGTCACTAGGAGGGCACCCCGCGAGATTTCCTCCAACGCGGGCGATCGCAGAGGTTGCAACCGTTTGCAGTCAAAAAGCTGCCATTTGGGTAGAAAATCAACTCTAGCAGCAGCATCGCTAGTACACTGTGTTGTGCCATTCACGCTGATTTTTCAGGGTGGCATGTGTGGCCTGAAAAGTCAGAGCGAGTTGCGCAATGCGCCTATTTCTGCCCATTTTCAGAATGCTGGGGAATGTCATGGAGTTTTCAGTTCTACAGAGTGAAACTCCACGAGTTCCACCCACCCCTAGAAGAATGTTAGGCTTCCTTGCAGAATGCGATAAGGGTCCCTCAAGTCACCAACATCTCACAAATATCTGTACTCTTTGGGCTGCAGAGTCGCCCGCTAAAGGGTTCAGGGCCTTCTGAATGGTTGGGGGCCCTATACTGCTCAGGAGTTGCAGGGGCATGTGTTACGCCCAGGCTACTCATAGAAGTACATTGGTCTGTCTCAATCTTGATTCCGAACTAAAATGTCTCCTTCGCAGGTGCTGTCTTCACTCTGGATTTGCATGTACGGACTGAGAGTCCAGATATTCAAGGCTATGATCCTTCTCTTTTCTTTCCCTCTCCTTATGAGTCCGGATTTTCTTTCATAATAAAAGGATGACAAATAATCATTGAGTCACAATAAATCAGATCCATCCCTTGAATTGGGGTAGGGGTTGTAGTATCTATTGGAGACCATTACCCCACCTCGAAGTACACCTAGAACAAGCAAAAGGCCAGGACACCAGTGTCTCCAAGTTCTTAATATAAACATTATGGGTTCGAAAGAACTTTGCTCTTCATCCCATCTGATATTTCCACTTCAGTTACACTTTGGGCCTCCTATGGCCTAATAAAATGCAAAAACAGACCCTTCTTAAGACGTTCCTGATTGGCTAAGCAGGACTGACTCAACTGCCAATCAAGGTAACCCCTTTCCTTAACTCCTTGTATCTGCTGAACTCTACACACTCAATTTCAAGGAGGTAATTATGATCAGCGCTTTTCTGTTGAGTAGATACTGAATCCATATTCTGGTCCCTAAAATCACATTTAAGGTTTGGCATGTAGTGGGCCAAACAATGTGACAGTGGACTCCCCTTCTACGCCAGCAAATAGTCCACCCTAGTTAAAAACACTCTGGCTTGTAGAGGACCTTGTAACCAAAACTACTTTAATAGTCATGGCAGGAGTACTTTTGGGGAAACTAATTCCAGGGCGCCAGCTAGCAATTTATTTTGCATTTCAGAAATAAATCTTTAAAAGGAGGACAGGAGAGCAGAATGCTTCTGGGTGACACAGTAGTGGTATTCCTGCTTACAAAAGTGTGCGTAGTTTTTAGGTCAAGCGTGCAAGCGCTCTGACATGTTGTAATCTATTCAGTGGGCTTTAACCATGCCCATCACTATCACTCGTTCATGGGCTTGCTTTTCAAAAATCCTTTGTTATCATTGGTAAATGCTTTACGTTTGTCGCTCCTTGGGGCAGTTTTGTTACCGCCTTTGACACCGACCCTGTTATATGGGTAATTGCACAATTGCTCATACGTTTGACTGCAAACTAACTTCTTTTTCCTTTTGTGTCTCTCCCTCATGCTCATTGCAGCCATGGCTCTTTGAATCGGCCCGCTTATGTCAACTGTTTTACTTTTCGTTTTCAATTTATGCAGCAAGAAAAGTCCAGTTATGAATTTACAACGCTAATAGCTCTAACTAGAGCAAACCCGAGACCCATTGCATTGCAAATGCTTGTTCATACAATGGTGTGCATGCCTGTGAGCTCTGGCTGTTGCAGAAAGCGTGATAGCATATCAATGTGGTCAAAAGGCAATTTGAAAAAGAAAATGTTGTCGTTTTTTGTAAATGGTAATATATTGGTATGGCGGTGTGGTTTGTGAATGTCTTGCAGTATAGCCCTGTTGCATGGAGGTGACTTACTCTCATGAACTTTTGGATTTGTTTCTCACAGGATGACACAGAACCCTACTTTATTGGAATATTTTGCTTTGAGGCCGGGATAAAGATCATCGCCTTGGGATTTGTCTTCCACAAAGGGTCCTACCTGCGCAACGGGTGGAATGTGATGGACTTTGTGGTCGTCCTCACCGGGTAGGTGCTACTTTACACTGTGCTGTCCTTCTCTGGAAGATGGCACTGTCTACCGCTGTGTGCTGGAGGCTCTGGGCGCATGGGTAAAGGGATCCTTCCTCTGATGCTGGTTACATAGTGTGATTAGTCTCATTCAGAGTTTTTATTGTTTACTCGATGTCATCCTGATTCTCCTTCTTATTACCATGCTCTTTTTGTAGCTGAGAAGTCTTTTCCACGTATGCGGCCCCCTTTTTCACTCTCTTCTGCTTCCTTTCCCATTCTCTCACTTTGTCACTTTTCTCTGTCTCTCTTTCGCCTGTTTCTCTCTATTCTTCCAGGGTGTTCCTCTTTTATTCTTTGTTATTCTCAACCTCTTTCAATCCTCCAGCTCCCTTTCAGTCCCTTTCAACCTTTCCACCCTTCCCCGTTGCTATACGTTTGTGCATCTTAAACAAACAGAGTGACTTGAAGAAACTTGAATAAATCTCAGCCACTGGCAATCACATTGGTCTGCATTCCAGCTCCTTGTTTTTCACCAAATGTGCCAGTCAAGGCAGAGACCAGTCATATGCATATCAGTCGTGTTTCAGCTCCATTTGGAACAGGACAGGTGGAAGAGCCAGGTCTCCAGACGGGGATACAAATAAAGCCATACTGGTTTTGGCCTAGCAGGGCTCGTCAGTGAGGTATAGCATGAGTCATATGGCACAGTGGGCATGTTTGTTCTTTTTCTGTCCAATATTGTTATCTTCTGATTCCCTCTTTTACTTATTGTTTTCTTTCCCTGTTTTTTTGCCCCACTTTCTATTTTCTGCTTCGGTACCCCTATAACTTAGCTGCATTCTTTCCATCCCTTTAACTCTCTTTGATCTCACCTCAATTTCTCTCTGTCTTTTCCCTCATTTTCAATGTATTTGGCTCTCCCCTTTTCTTCATTGCCTTGCTGTTGCTTCTCTATCACTTCTTTGTCTTTCACCCTTCTCTCTCTCTCTTTTCCCTTCTTCTCTTTTTTATTCTTACTCAATCTACACAAAATCGTGTTTGCTCTGTTTTTTGTTACATTTGTCACAACCTGCTCTCTCTCCAACTTTACTCTTATTCTTTTATTTTGCTCTTTTTCTAATGTACTCAATTGACCCTCATTAATCAGTTTCCCTTTATGTTTGTTTTTCTTTCGCTTTCATGGTTGTTATCTTCTCTCTGATAATTGGCATACCTCTTTTTTAAATTCCTTTCTTTTTTTTCCTTTTTTTTCCTCATCTTCATCCCAATCCAAACAATGATTTAATTTGAACTGCAGCCTTTCTTAAATTTGCCCAGAGCTAACTCTCCTACCTAGTGATACTTACTTGTCCATCTATGAACATCACTCACCCTGTTTTGGACTGATACTGTGCCTAAGAAGGTGTGAATAGAAAACTCAGTCGCTGGTCCCTCCTGCGAACTAAATACTTTTTATGTTAACTGAACCTACTATGACCGGTGATTTTTACTCTGTGGTGTTTGTGGTTGTCTTTCTTAACTCTTTTATTGTTGAATTTTGATATCCGTGAAACACTGCAGCATGCATTCAGAAATTCACTTTCGCAGAGTTTGCAAGTCTCTTGTGTAATTTCACTGGACTGACTCGGGGCTCATGGTCCCAAGTTTTGCTGACCTTTTGCATTGGTGTTTGATGGGAATGAACTTCAAGGTATTTTTCACAGTGGTGGAATATGGGCGTGTTGTTCAACTGGTGAATCTTTCTCCATCTAGATAGAATTCTCTGGGAGATCTGCACTCAACGATGGAAGACTAAACTCCTGAGACAGTCAAATTTGTTTTTCACGAAGGGTGGAGGACTTTCTGGCAAAAATCACTGGCCAAAATGACTTGTGACTGATAGGTGTTTAGGCCTATCAGAATGCCTCAGACATCCTACTCGTGTCCCAAATACTGAAAATATAATAATAATAATCAATCGGAATTTGGGTATTTCACTCCTCGAGTCGAAATACAATAGCTTGTGGTTTTTCCGGTTCCATGCCTGGGTACAGCATTCTATACACTGATAATGCCAAGTAGCAGAACTCCACCACTTGTCCATTTCACGGTTTCCAAATCTTTGACCTTAATATTTTCGATGTCTTTGGATATGTCTTTGGGCTGCTGTGATACGTATGGATGGCAACACACTTTCTGATAGTTTCCAGAGAATGTCTCTTGTTGGGTTTGTAGAAGGTACATAACTATTGTATTCACCTAATTCCAACCCACGGGCCACAGTTATCGAGTTCTATTTAAAAAAATAGTCTAAATATGCTGGACCAGTTAGAAAGCTTCTCTAAAGCACCTATGGGGGATTTAAAAGTGAGTGAAGCTTTCCATGTGGCTGCCTAGGATTGTTTACCCTCGATTACTTCTTCCTTCCATATTACCTTGAGGGAATACAGCTGAAAATCTCCTGCTTAGTGATAGGATGAGGAAAAAGTGGACCATTGGCACATGGTCATTGGCCACAATGTCTCTCCTTCGACATTAGCGACCCCCTTTTGAAATGTGAATGCTGAAGAGGTTCAGCCCACTTCTAATAAAAGTGTGGAAAATTGTGATTATTTTTGGATTTTGATATCAGATTCCCCTATCGAGTGCCATATGTGGTCAAAAGTAATATCTCGGTTTGTTGACATAACATGGCTCTTGCAAAATGTTAAATAAATATACACTAGATAATTACGGATGAGAAAAATGCTGAATGCTTTTCAAATCACTATTTTGGTGCACAAACACTGTCATGGCAAGAAAAAAGCCAGATTGGCCACTGTTCTGTCTAAGGGTCTTAGAGTAGGAAGGGAGAATTGGGCTATAACCACAGGAGTGTGAATTATACATAATAATAATCGCACAAACGAGAAACAGAAGTAAAGAAGAGGGGGTGTTAATGGAAACTCTGAGTGCAGCCCACAGGAAAAAGAGGCAAAGCTAAAAAAAAAAAAAAGGGGGAAGAGAAAAGGGGTCACTGAGACAGCAATGCATAGACAGTATATGATAAGAGCTCCTTCTACTCCTCCTCCCCCTTCGCCCCCCAAATAAAAAAGGAGAGGTGACAAAAATGTAAAACACTGACTTAAGATACATCTTTGGTTTTCCTTTGGGCCTTAACTATTGAATCAAGGTGACTCCAGTGCATTCATTGCTTACTCACTTCCCCTTTGCTAGGAGCACGGCTTATTCAATGGGACGTTTCATACTGACATGGCACCGACAACGTTATGGACGCCCGTCTTTAGGTGGCTCCTAAATATTCATTGGGGACTACTGTTACACCTTAATATCATAGCAACAATATTGAGACAAAAATATCAAAAGGTATGAATGTGTAGATTTTATATACCTAGCTCCACATTTGTACCTTGACTATATATATAAATATATATAATAATACAGATTTATTATTAACTCCACATCCATATATATATATATATATATATATATATATATATAGATGTGAAATTAATAATAATAAATCTGTATGCACTTGCTTTTCAGTATTTTGGTCCTTGATATTTTAGCTACATTATTAAGGTGTAACCGTATTCTCTACTAGACATTCCAGATTATAACCCAATCTTTGTGTAGCTGCTGCAAATAGTCCAAAGTGATGTGGGCAGGATTGTAGATGAGGGCAGGAGCATCCCTTCCCAGCAGAACTGCGCCTAGACAGCCTTTTCCAGGCACTACCAGTCTCAAGTTCTGCCTTTGTTATCATAGGAGATGCTGGGGTTGCCCCACAGGTTATGTTCACATTCTTGCAGGGTGTAGATGTACGCATTAGAGCCTCCTTCAGTGCCAGCTCGGGAAGTGGGCTTAGGCAATTAGAGGGGGAAGCTGGGCAGGGGGCAGGTGTAAAGGGGGACTCTTAGACACAAATTGTTGAATCTGAGAATATTGTGTAGGTGTGACCTTGGCTATGGAGAAAATGTAATAAAATGTTTTCCCAAAAAACACAACTCTTGCAGGTTAATACTGTGCTACATAGCGTTAGTTCTGAGTAAGGCTCATTTTATTAGATAAGCCAAGGTACAGTCATAGATTGAAGTTACGACCGACGTCAGTCCTGCTTCTGCATTTGTTTCTGCTGCAGGAACAACCGCAGAAGGAGTTGTCTTGCAGCTCTGTAGAACTATTGCAGTCCCAGTTGCGACGTCATTCAGTTGTCTGTGCATGAGCGGGCCAGAGTAGGAGTGCCTAGGCGCTGTTTGTTTGTTTGGTGTTATGACTGTGTGAGATTCTTTGCTCACTCAGAACTGCATCAGCTTGCATCATTCTGGTCTCTGATGAAATCCACCTGCTTCGAGCCGAGCCTTGTGTGGCCTCAGCTTGACTTATGAGATGTCCATAACCTATGTTAAGATAAAATGAGGATTTAATGACAACATGTCACTTCCAGCCAGTTGTGGCACAGTCCCTAGTCAAATGGGCATTTATCACAGCCCAGAGTACAACCAGTAGACTAATGGATCATGCCCAGTAGACTGGACTAACGCCCACAATGATATCCCCATAATCATAAATATATAGGCTTCGAGGGATGTTTACAGCTCATTGGACTACCCCCCAGGATTTTGCAGCATAGGATGGCAAAGTTTGTGGCAAAAAAACAAAATTTGTGATGCCAAGCCCCAAAATGTTAGTTGTTTTTGCAGCAGGCAGAACAAGGGTTGTCACAAAAAGACCACTTGGTCACCACTGGAGCCTCTGACAAGTCACTTTCTGAGACGTAGCAGTGTGTACAGCAGGGTGTCTGATGCCAGAGAGTGCACATCAAAAACTGAAAAAGCTATTCTCTCTGGTATGGGACAGCCACTATTCCTAAGGTGCTCAGCACAGCAGGCAAGGGGGGAGTGTTGCTGGGTGGGGTGTGCTCACAACAGAGAGAGGAGGCACAGGAAGGGGAGACAGTGTGGGGAAGAAGTGTCATTAAGGCCAGAGCTGGGGACTTTGCAGCTGAGGAACCACTTTGAGTTCCAACCTCTGCTCAACATCCTCTAATTCTGGGCCCATATCTGAATCTCACAAGTGCCTAAAAAAGTAACCTCGTTTAATGTAACTGGAACTTATACAAAGAGCTCCAATGCCTGTCAAATTCGCAGTATATAAAGCCGCAAACAAGAAATAAAGAGTCCTTGCTTTGTTTTTTTTGCTGCTTTATATAGCGCAGGGTGGAGGGCGGGGCTGCCAGCACAGGAGGAGGGCCCTGTGCAGTTTAAAGGCAGGTGACAGCGGAATGTAACACCTCTGCCGTCTGTTGATTGGTTACTGCTCACCCTCCTTCTATTGGCTTCGCGCAGCTCACCCTCCTTTTATTGGCTCAGCACACAGCAGATCCGATAAAATAGCAGCCTCAATTTATATATAATGCCAATTTTTGTGGACACTTTTTGGGGAAAATGGCAGGATTTTTACAAAGGTGACGATTTTGCGTTTTTTTATTTGCTAATCGCGAAATCCTGGGGGGTCTAAGGAGCTGTCCTTCTAAGCGCCTTGACAGCTGAGTATGCTCCTTTTAGCTCCAGCCCAGTCAATGAGGAGCAGGTAATTGTCAGCTAGGATTTATGTCAGGCGCCTTCGGGGGCTTCAGCATCCATTCTTAGGCCTCATGAAAAATGACTTCTCTCTAAATACATTGTTCTCCCAGCAGCGGGGACAGGTCCGGTGAGAGGAGCTGGAGACCCCAGAGAGGAAGGCATGGCTACAGAAACCGGTGCATTGATCTTGCTTCCAGTGCACGCCCAGCATCACAACAATGTCAAAGCACCAACTGGATCCCTAATCAGAGAAAAGGCGATTAGAGAAGACAGGAAATGACAGTGTAGCGCCGAAATCATGCAGAGCTTCTCACCTCCACAGCTGATGGCTAGGAGCAGTGGGATGGAGGGCATTTTACCATCTGCGCAGAGCGTGCTGGATAACTGGCACCAATATACAGGCCTTTACCTTTCGGTGGGATTGACCAGAGCTTCCAAAACCAATGTAGGAAGCATCACTCCAAGGGACTTACAGGGTGGGGCCTTGGTATTGGGATCCCAGACCCTTCCTCGGCAAGGCATGGATGACTCTAAGGTTCTCATTAGGAGAAGCCTGATAGCTCCAGTAACTTATCTTTTACTTAATACTCATCACAAAAATGTGGAGATCTGCAATGCTCAAAGGTATATTTTGTGATATGTTTATTAAATGACTTAATTGTGTCTAGTATCAAATTTGTGCAACTCTATTAAAGTATGTCATTCAAAGGCCGAGCCTCTGTCCCATTAAACCTCTATTGCATTTCCGACCCAAGTGGATCCTTCGTCAGGAAGAAAGCTGTATCCTCAGTAACCGGTATCTCTTGGTAGCAAACACGAGAGAGTGAAAATCGTTGTCGCCATTCTAGCCGTAATTGAAATTTGGACCCAGGTTTATAAAGATTTCACACAATGCAAGTGCAGTTCCTGCTCTGTGTTGCGTGAAAGCGAGAGAACAGAACTGCACCAGATTCTCAAAGAAATGTTGCAGTTCTGCTGCCTCCTTGTGTTGACGCACCTTGGACTGCCCAGCTCGAACCCTGCACCCTTGTGCCATAGTGCAAGGGTGCCTGTGTTATGGTCAGGATAGTTATTTTTGTGCAGGATGTGGTACCTTTCTGCAGAAGATCTCTCCTTGGAAGCCTCTTCCTCTTTGTATGTGTGCTGCAGAATGTAGCACGGAAAAAAACTATACTTCTCGTCACGCTAGCAACAGGCAGGTACA
This sequence comes from Pleurodeles waltl, assembly GCF_031143425.1. Lineage (NCBI taxonomy): Eukaryota > Metazoa > Chordata > Amphibia > Caudata > Salamandridae > Pleurodeles > Pleurodeles waltl. Next base: position 1,609,146,809 of record NC_090445.1, read on the forward strand.
CCATCTGATGCAAACCCTTGTCTACTGCTCTTAGTAAATATGGGTTTGTGTCAGAATCCATGGCTGGATGCACAGGAGGACCCGTGCATCACCCATGGAACGCGTCCTTGACGCAAAGTAATGCAAGGCAGCGCAACGTGCCGTTACTTTTTTTTTTTAAACAAAGTAACACACATTGACATTTGCATTGCTTTATAAAATCCTCAAATGGATTTTGTGTCGGGTCTGCATCAAAAATGTGACAAAAATTATTGAAAATCTAGGTCTTATTATCAAAAAATTGCATTTCTGAAGACCTGTGTGTCTTATATTTTGTGAGACACAGAATATTTTAGGTAAAAATAGGGACTTTTACATTGCTTACTCCTTAGTATTTAAATACATATTCATTATTGGAGCTTTCTATAGGTTGTCAAATTGCAGTCACCAAAATCTGTCATCAATTAATAAAGCAGGTTTTATTGCTATGCTTCCTAAAGTAGGTGGCCTGATAACCATCATGTCATTTACTGCACACTAGCTGTACCTTTCAATACAATAGTCACAAGTCAGCTTGCTGCGATTGTGGACTAAACCACTGCAGTACATCTACTGATTGCCAAAGTCTTAAGTAGGCATTGAACCGCAGGCGCTGCTGTTCAGTAAATCTGGAGATGGCAGCTCGCATTATTCAGACTGGCATCACTGGAAGTGCCAATGGTCCAGCAAGTGAGCCCTATGAATCATCTTCTAAAATTGATTAGAATATTTTTTAGGGTAGTGTTGTTAATAAGGTGGAAGGCTGCAGGCTCAAGGATATTTATTAACATTCCTTGTGTCATGCGTTAAGCCAAATTAACTTTCTCAAGGCACTTTTATCCAGCCCTTCTGTTGGTTACTTCATGGTCACGAAGAAAAGGCGATACAGCAGGTTGCCCGTACATTAAATCATCGTGCCTCTGAGTATACACTGTGCATTACCTCTACCGAAAAGAATGTGGTGGTAGGTTGTTAGCTTGCTGGGCTGCCGAAAAGAAAGGTCCTGAGAGAGTTTCTGATTTAGAACATCTGGATAGGTACAGTTGGATTTGGACAGTTATGGAGACCCTTCAATTTCTGGAGGAAAGCCTAAATTTGAGGGAGAACCGACTGGTGGGACATCCACAAGCTTGTTCGGCAAAGCATTGGTCTTCCGTGCAAGCCTGCTTGAATACAGAGATGGAGAGAAGTGGGAGGAAAACAGAGCGGGGAGGTCTATTGCAAAGATCGTGGTGATCTTGTTGACTAGGTGTGATGAGCTGTGCCCACGTGGCACTAGTACTTTAAAAGAAGATTTTAAACCCTGTTCTCCCCCTTATAGAGAGCCAATATAGTCACTGTATTGTGATGATAAGTGGGTCTCTTTCTCATACTACTGCAGTGTCTGTGTGCATCATTTTGTGCCCTTTGCTATCTGTTCAGCTGATATCCAGGGAAGTAGGTAAGAAGGATATAGACTTTGCTAAGTTTGGTGTTGTCCACTCTGCCTCCTATTGTGGTGTAGAGTGGTAAGGCTATGTAGTCAGTCAGTTAAAATTCCTACCTATGTACCTATGCCGTACAATACATGCCTTGAAAAGAGAAATACCCTTTTTGCAATCCTAGACCATTCCCTTCAGCAGTAATATATTTTCTTATACTCAAAGATGGAACATTCTGTTCTTTTTGCTTTGCCCTATTTTTTTATTTGATTTGATAGAGAAAACTGAAAAGAGCCAATGAAAGTTTAAATAGCCTAAGTAGGGGTATGTGGAATTGGCAGAGTTTCATTGCCTAGAATTCTTCAGAATGACATTACAATTCTGCAGAATTTCACAGAATTCCACCAAGGGGCAGAGTGGGCACTGGAACATGCAGTACATACCCCTTGGACCCTTACATAAGTATGTAAGAGCACCGAGGGGTATCCACTCTGGTGCCTACTCCTTGGTGCCCTTACATAGTTACGTAATGGCACCGAGGGGTATGTGCACATCAGTGGTACTTAAACAGCTCTGGAAGAGGAAGCAGTCCTTCTATGTTTATAAAATCATTGCAAATTAAGGTTTAATATGCAGTATTTTTTTAAAATAGAGTGACTGCTCCCTCTCAGCCTGTTAAGGTACCCTTACAGTGCTGATTTAATTCTGTCAGCGGAACAGTGGAATTAATTAGTAATCCTGCGCTAAATGAATAAAACATTCTGCCCACCCCTACTAATATAGTGATGTCCAGGGTTTTCCCATAAAGGAATAAAGTCATAAAACTGGACTTCATAGGCGACCTTAACGTATCCAATACTTCAATGTATTAAGGGGAGAGACCGCTGTACACCCTTTGACCCTTCAGCTAAGTAACTCAAGCTTAGTGAAGTTAACTATTTGAAACCAGCTAAGCCAACTCAACCAAGTCAATCGGAGTTAAGCTCAGTAAATGTATTTAGGTCAAGCTAACTACATGACCCCAACTATGTAAACTACAAGGGGCAACTAACTACATGAAGCCAAATAAAAGTAAATGAAGGTAAGTAAAGTTACTAATTAGATACAGATAAAGCTCCCAGATTGAAGCTAAAGTTAATTACATTACATGTAGCAGACTTTGTGGAGCTAAGTAAGCATACTCACCAATTGGGAGCTCACTAAGTGATCCTAACTATGTGAGCCTGATTGATTGAAGATAACTCATACTGGCCAATTAAAGCCTACTAAACCTGGCTTCCCTACTGTGTACAGTGGCCAAGGTCACTGCGTACCCTCTCTTGGCTTCAGGCCTCCCCTTTTACACATCTTACTGATGTGGAAGGTATTAATAAGGGGGAAGACTGCTGGCTCAAGTTGATTTAGTGACATTACTTGTGTCTTCAAGAGCGGGTTGTGGCTGTGTAAAGCACTGGTGCGCACTTCCAAGACTTCTGCTTATGTTATGAATATGAAGAGATAGTCAATCATGTTAAAAGTTGAAGTATATAAGTTTCAGGAGTGCCAAGGTAGTTCCACACTCAGCCACAGGGTGTGTAGACTGTAAGCCAACTGGTCCACAGTAGATAAATAGAGCAAAAGGAACCACGGCACATCCAAATATTCAGAACAGTGTCCTTTATTCTTCAATTCAGATTATCCGGTGTGACATCAGCCAGAATGTTCAATGTGAAGACAGCCGACACGTGTTTCGTTGTATCAACGACTTTCTCAAGGCTGTGGAACAATGTTCAAACACAATAATAAACTACCTAGTAGTTCCAATGGTCTAGTGTGATGTATTATCTAGCACCACAGAGGTAATGAACGACTTGTTGTGTTGTGTCGATTCCTGGAGAATTTTTAGTGCATTTATTAATATTCACCACAGTGTACGGTGAATAGAAAATAGAATAGTTAGTGCTCCCTATAGTGATAAGTATACTGAGTAGAAGGTAATAGAACAAAGAAACAACTGAATGGTTAAAAATACATTTCCCATCAGACAAGTGTGCAACTAATGTTAACGTGAACCCAGTGAGAGCAGTGCAAGAGAGATCAGAAATTACCTATAAAAACATACCTTGCTGATATAGTATGTGGACACAAAATGTGCCAGTTAGGTTCGTAATAGAACATTCAGAGAGAAGAGTCCTTTTATATATGGAGGTACCCCATGTCGAATTCAAAGGTGCATTTGGGTATTATGTCAGTAGTTGCACCAGGACCATTGTAAGTCTATAAGTAAGAAAAAAAGAATGGGGGGTCATGGTCAGGGAGAGTTATCACAGTACTAGGCAGGTGTATGAAGTAAATGGAAAAAGTGGAGAATAGGCGTTTTTGTATATGTAGAGTCTTAATTACAAAAGAGACAGTCCTAAAAACGCCAATTGTAGAATTCCAAAATAACGGGACCCGTAGCTAACCAAATAACTTCCTGTATAAGGAAGTCCAGAATGAATTCTACTGGGTACCACGTGCGCCGCACCAAATACGTCAGGCATACGTTTTATTTAGAGTACACGGTTGAGCACTGTTGAGCAGTACAAATAAAAATGCACACGTACCCAGACGGCAAAAGGAATAAATATGTCATATGTTTGTACCAGATTCCATAAAGAAATGTCTTAATTGCCAAGTATGCCGCAACCAGTAAATCCGGCATGAGTTATATTTTCGCATAGGGCGATAGGGGTAAATATATAGCGTAAATTACAGATCGTCTAATTATAATGTAATGGGGACAGATTTCTCGAAAGAAAGAAATACGGTAAAAACTCTTACCCGTAAACAGGTCCGTTAGGCGTAGTTTCACGGCGTGTGTGTTACACGCTAGTGCTGCTCAAGCGAGCCATTTATAGTTGCCTAGTATGGTAAAAATAGACGAAGGACAATATTGTGCATTCCATTTTTTGGTGGCTGCCATCTTGTAGTGGGGAAACGTGAATTGGAATACATCCAAATCGTTGAAATATGCATTCCTCAGCAAAATATGACAGATATAGATAACAAAGTGATCGGAGAGACCCAAAGTGTAACACCGTTTGTGACCTCTTATGTCCGACAATTTTAACCAGTGTATTGGTAATACAATATTACCAGCTTATTTTAGTAGACAAATAAGTCTAAAGTTCGTTAGAAAGGCACTGGAATGTCCATTGTTCTAGTAAACCAATAAATATTGCAAATACACGTCTCATTGACTAATTGGACTAAGTATATAAAAAATAATGTAAGAATACATTTTAAACCTGAAGTTAGCCTATAACCAACAGTATCATCAATAATATTTCCGCGTATGGCTGATATACAGATACATAATGATATCATACCCAAACCCCCTACTTTGATCTAATAGGAAGATAAACTATGTACACCATATATACAGTATTGAGACAATAGTGAATAACTGACAATAACTATGTGCACATGTACTGTATGTAGAGTGACATTGTATGCAGTGCAGTTACAGAAAGACATGTAGATCTTTATCTTTATTGAGACCCTCCTCCACTGCTCGTAACTTGATTATCCACCTACTTTCTAATTGTCTAAGTAGTAATGTTCTGTTGCCACCCCTGGGACATCCGCCTAGGGTGGCAATACCATGTGTTTTGATGTTGTGTATATCTCGCTGGGCATGTGCAGAATTAAAGTGTACGGCAAATGGGTATTCTTTGTTGTTGTTTTTGATTGCTCGAACATGTTCCTGCAATCTCTCCTTGTAGGGTCTGATTGTGCTGCCTATATATATGCGCTTACAGATACAGATAAGGCAGTATACCACAAATCTGGTGTTGCAATTTATAAAGTGTTTAATGCGATATGTAACACCAGTGTTGTAGCAAAAGAATTTAGTTTTGTCCATGGTGTACTCACATATATTGCAGTGACCGCATTTAAAAAATCCAGGTGGTGGTTGTGGGATCCAGTTACTCTTAGTATGATTGGGTAGAAAACTGTGGCATAAGCTATCTCTCAGGGTGCGACCCCTGCTGTAGATAATATTTGGTCTGTTTCCGAGACCAGTTTTTAAGGTGTCATCGGACAATAAGATGGGCCAGTTTTTCTTGAGGACTTTGAAAACGTCCGAACTGACAGTGCTATAGGGGGTGATGAGGCTTAAACCCTTTTTCTAGTGGTCTTCCTAGGTGTGGTGTTGGTTAGTAGCATTGATCTGTCAATTGTGCGGATTCTCTTATGGGTTTTCTCCCACAGTTGACCCGAGTATCCTCGGTTTAGAAATTGTTGTTTTAATATGCAAAGTTGGTTGGTAAATTCTCGTTCCTCACAACAGTTGCGTCTCACCCTTATGGCCTCCCCGTATGGGATAGCTCTTATTTGTGAGGAGGGATGGGCACTAGTGGCATGCAGATGTGAGTTAGTCACTGTGGGTTTTCTATAGAGTTTTGTATAGATTTTGTCCTTCTTAGTATAGATGGTCAAGTCTAAAAAATCTATATTGTCTGTGCTTGAACAGCTAGTAAATTGAATGTTGAAATGCATCGGATCTTGCGCAACATATCATGTACTGGGGACGATGCATTGATGATGTTCTCTTGTTCTGGTCTGGAGATCTCTCAACACTGGATCTCTTTATCAATCACCTCAATACCAACGATTTCAACATTCAATTTATTAGCTGTTCGAGCATAGACAATATAGATTTTTTAGACTTGACCATCTATACTAAGAAGGACAAAATCTATACAAAACTCTATAGAAAACCCACAGCGACTAACTCCATTCTGCATGCCACTAGTGCCCATCGCTCTTCACAAATAAGAGCTATCCCACACGGGGAGGCCATTAGGGTGAGACGCAACTGTTGTGAGGAACAAGAATTTACCAACCAACTTTGCATATTAAAACAACGATTTCTAAACCGAGATTACTCGGTTCAACTGTGGGAGAAAACCCATAAGAGAATCCGCACAATTGACAGATCAATGCTACTAACCAACACCACACCTAGGAAGACCACTAGGAAAAAGGGTTTAAACCTCATCACCCTCTATAGCACTGTTAGTGCGGAGGTTTTCAAAGTCCTCAAGAAAAACTGGCCCATCTTATTGTCCGATGACACCTTAAAAACTGGTCTCGGAAACAGACCAAATATTATCTACAGCAGGGGTCGCACCCTGAGAGATAGCTTATGCCACAGTTTTCTACCCAATCATACTAAGAGTAACTGGATCCCACAACCACCACCTGGATTTTTTAAATGCGGTCACTGCAATATGTGTGAGTACACCATGGACAAAACTAAATCCTTTTGCTACAACACTGGTGTTACATATCGCATTAAACACTTTATAAATTGCAACACCAGATTTGTGGTATACTGCCTTATCTGTATCTGTAAGCGCATATATATAGGCAGCACAATCAGACCCTACAAGGAGAGATTGCAGGAACATGTTCGAGCAATGAAAAACAACAACAAAGAATACCCATTTGCTGTACACTTTAATTCTGCACATACCCTGCGAGATATACACAACATCAAAACACATGGTATTGCCACCCTGGGCGGATGTCCCAGGGGTGGCAACAGAACATTACTACTTAGACAATTAGAAAACAGGTGGATAATCAAGTTACGAGCAGTATAGGAGGGTCTCAATAAAGATAAAGATCTACATGTCTTTCTGTAACTGCACTGCATACGATGTCACTCTACATACATGTGCACATAGTTATTGTCAGTTATTCACTATCGTCTCAATACTGTATATATGGTGTACATAGTTTATCTTCCTATTAGATCAAAGTAGGGGGTTTGGGTATGATATCATTATGTATCTGTATATCAGCCATACGCGGAAATATTATTGATGATACTGTTGGTTATAGGCTAACTTCAGGTTTAAGATGTATTCTTACATAATTTTTTATATACTTAGTCCAATTAGTCAATGAGACGTGTATTTGCAATATTTATTGGTTTACTAGAACAATGGACATTCCAGTGCCTTTCTAACGAACTTTAGACTTATTTGTCTACTAAAATATGCTGGTAATATTGTATTACTAATACAATGGTTAAAATTGTCGGACATAAGAGGTCACAAACGGTGTTACACTTTGGGTCTCTCCGATCACTTTGTTATCTATATCTGTCATATTTTGCTGAGGAGTGCATATTTCAACGTTTTGGATGTATTCCAATTCACGTTTCCCCACTACAAGATGGCAGCCACCAAAAAATGGAATGCACAATATTGTCCTTCGTCTATTTTTACCATACTAGGCAACTATAAATGGCTCGCTTGAGCAGCACTAGCGTATAACACACACGCCGTGAAACTACGCCTATACGGACCTGTTTACGGGTAAGAGTTTGTCCCGTATTTATTTCTTTTGAGAAATCTGTCCCTATTACATTATAATTAGACGATCTGTAATTTACGCTATATATTTACCCCTATTGCCCTATGCGAAAATATAACTCATGCCGGATTTACTGGTTGCGGCATACTTGGCAATTAAGACATTTCTTTATGGCATCTGGTACGAACATATGACATATTTATTCCTTTTGCCGTCTGGGTACGTGTGCGTTTTTATTTGTACTGCTCAACAGTGCTCAACCGTGTACTCTAAATAAAACGTATGCCGGACGTATTTGGTGCGGCACACGTGGTACCCAGTAGAATTCATTCTGGACTTCCTTATACAGGAAGTTATTTAGTTAGCTACGGGTCCCGTTATTTTGGAATTCTACAACTGGCGTTTTTAGGACTGTCTCTTTTGTAATTAAGACTCTACATACACAACAACGCCTATTCTCCACTTTTTCCATTTACTTCATACACCTGCCTAGTATTGTGATAACTCTCCCTGACCACGGCCCCCCATTCTTTTTCTCTTACTTATAGACTTATAATGGTCCTGGTGCAACTACTGACATAATACCCAAATGCACCTTTGAATTCGACATGGGGTACCTCCATATATAAAAGGACTCTTCTCTCAGAATTTTCTATTACGAACCTAACTGGCACATTTTGTGTCCACATACTATATCAGCAAGGTATGTTTTTATAGGTAATTTCTGATCTCTCTTGCACTGCTCTCACTGGGTTCACGTTAACATTAGTTGCGCGCTTGTCTGATGGGAAATGTATTTTTAACCATTCAGTTGTTTCTTTGTTCTATTACCTTCTACTAGGTATACTTATCTCTATAGGGAGCACTAACTATTCCATTTTCTATTCACCGTACACTGTGGTGAATATTAATAAATGCACGAAAAATTCTCCAGGAATCGAAACAACACAACAAGTGGTTCATTACCTCTGTGGTGCTAGATAATACATCACACTAGACCATTGGAACTACTAGGTAGCTTATTATTGTGTTTGAACATTGTTCCACAGCCTTGAGAAAGTCGTTGATACGACGAAACATGTGTCGTCTGTCTTCACATCGAACATTCTGGCTGATGTCACACCGGATAATCTGAATTGAAGAATAAAGGACACTGTTCTGAATATTTGGATGTGCCGGGGTTCCTTTTGCTCTAACATTACTTGTGTGTTCAGCCAACTATTGTGTACACTCCGACGATGCAACAGGTCCCCATTTCCAGTCACTGTGTCTGCTAAAATGATCAGTCATTTCATAAGGGACCAATGATGTCATACGAGATGAGAAATATCATATTCAGTGACTTGTGAGATGTGCTAAATGTAATGTGGGTGATATATCTCAGGGAAGAATATTTCACACTTCTGGTCGTTGAACTTGACCTCTTCCAATTAGTTTGACTCGTAATTCCAGTTTAGTTAGATTTATTTTTAAATTATCGACTATTTCTGCACTGCTCCCTTACCACACCAAACTTCCTAAAATACTAAATGGGCATTTCCCCCCAAAAACTACTCCTGTCCCCATGAATTGTGCATCTTGTAACACATGTGTCATGGATGAGCTTTGTACGCCACTAACTGCAAGCTTCTTTTCCTAAATCAACCTCTGCCATGTGAAGCGATCTGCTACCGTAGGGATCTGGTTTATGCTTTATAAAACTGCAAATAGATACATGAATGAATGAATAAATAAATAAATTGTGCAATTTGTTCAGTATTTCCAACAACACTTTAACAAAAGTTTTTCAAAATCTTTAATTTTATCACTCAAATAAATGCATTTGGAGCTCAACCTTGACGTTGTTAGTCTACTTTTTAAATAGTTATTTTGGTAGAAAAACACATATAGTCAAACTGGCATTGAAATTAAAATAAATATTATTAAATTGAAATGGTACTTATTGGATAATGAATGACAGCCCTGCTTTGAACTGAATCGGCGACCGATGGCTGTTGCTGGGGGCCTGAAAGTGCCTTGAGTCTTTAGCAGACGGTGAAATGTCGGCACTGTTTAGAGAAGGCGCTATCATTTCTGCACTTTGCATTCCGCTTTGAATGTCAGAATGACTCCGCCAGCAGGGCCTTTCCAGAGATGCTTCGAAATGTCTAAGGGCCTAAACGTACAGTGGTGGGGGGGGCAGGGTTTACCTGTTCTTAAGACGCACACATTTGTGTTCACAGGTGGCAAGTGCTATGTCACTTTACCAGCAAGTCTGTATTTGCGAATGTAATGATAGAAAATGTGCTTGTGGTGAGAGATCGGCTGTGCCCCCAGTACCCGGTGACTAGAGAGAGGAATGAGTGAGATGACTGCACTCTCACGGGCGCCATCTTCTGTGGGGCACCGGAGCTTGCGCCCCAGCAGTATTTAAAGGGGCAGCAAGGGCGACTTTCCGGCAGCACACGCATCATCATGTCAGGCAGGTGCTGTCGGTGAGGCCATGGAAAACCCACCGAAGCTCAGCCCTGAAACAGAGGGCCATGCTTGTGCGTTTTCATGTTACCTTGAAACTTAAGATCAGTGGTCCCCAACCTATTGACTTCTGTGGCCCCCCACTGTATCATTAGTGGAACCTAGGGACCCCAACTGAATCTTTATTTTAATTTGGGGATCCCCCCATTGAGTAATTACTGGTAGCCGAGGACCCAGGCCTAAGCATTGTTGATGATTTGAAATGCAAAACAATACACACAAAAAACAGAAACAAGCATTCATCAAATACATACACAAATGATAACACATTTTATTTGATTTGTAAACAAATATAAATGAAGAAATAAATGTTTTCGAATGTGAGTGTGCTGTGGACGCTGCGCTCCTTACCCACCAGCAGGGATCAGAGGGGACAGTTTGTGAACTTGCGGGGCAGGGAGCAGAGAAGACAATGGCCCTCATTACAACTTTGGCTGACGGAAAAGCCCGTCCGCCGAAGTTCCGATGGGGAGGTTGCCGCTATTGTGGCTGCCTCCCCGTTGAGGCCATTATGAGTTTCCCGCTGGGTCAGTGGGCGGAAACTCAGTTTCTGCCTGCTGTTCCAGCAGGAAATGGCCTACAGCATTGTCACTGGCTCGTATTAGAGCTGGCAGCAATGCTGTAGAGTGCAGGGTGCACCAGCACCCGTCGCAGTGTTCACTGTCTGCTAAGCAGCCACTGAACATTACGACGGAGCTGACCAGGGGGCATGGACAGTGCAGAGACCCCCGGGGCTGGCGGGGTTACCGGCATGAAACCGCTGGCGGAGAAGGGGGTTGTAATCCCCAGGATTGTGCTGCTTGCAGCGCTGCCCTGGCAGATTAGGACCGCTAGCACTGCCAGATCGTCGTGAAGACGAAAACTGGCGGTGTTGACGGTCCCACCTCCACCACTACCGCCAGGGTCGTAATGAGGCTCAATGTGTGTTCCTCGGCTGCCACTGCAGGAGTGGAAGGGTAGTGTGAAAGCACACAGGCAGGCAGTTCATGAGACGAGGGGAGAAGGAATACAGATATGTAAATGAAGTTTCCATAGGTCATAAGGTCATTTTTACAAATAGATCGAGTTGCAAACCTAAAACAAAATGCATGAGCCTGCCACCATCTCACTTTCAAGTTTTACCAATTTATATTCAAAGTTGGAGCAACCGGCCCCACCAATAGTTCTTAAACTTGGCTCCAATGTGCACATTTTAACCTTTAGGTGCAGCACTGAGAGTGCAGTCTCTTTGTGTACCTTTATGAAAGGTGGGCGTGCATCAGGAGTGAACCACTGATAGCCTGATGGGTATTTAAAAATATGGAAGGCCAGGACACAAAGGGTGTATCCAGAAAGGAAGATAGAAGCCTCCACCATGTGGAGTGCCGGTTGCGGCTCGCTGCGTGTTAAAGGGGTCGGGCAGCGCGCAGGGGGCAGTGGGGTCGGGGCGAGTTGGGGGTACGAAAACATTACATTAAAAAAATAAAAATAAAAACGTACCTGCTCCGCCGCTCCTTCATCCCCTCAACAGGCACAAGCTCCCAGCTTGCCCTGCGGTCAATCCTGACGCTGCTCAGAGCAGTGTTAGGATTGGCTGGAGCACCCAGCCAGGGCGTTCCCAGGCAAACTGGGAGCCTGTGCCTGCACTCTCCAGCACGGCGAAACAGTGCTGGGCTAGAGAGATCACAGTGTGTATGAGTGTTTGCCCGGCCCAAGACGGGTGGCCAAACACACATGTGCACTGAGGGTAGTGCACAGTGCACACCCCTCGTTCCCATCATCCCCATGGTCCACCCCTTTAACAACAAAAGGATAATAAACACAGTTTATTATCTTTTCAATGTTAAAGTTTTGCAGCTGCGGCTGCTCGTGGGGGGGAAGGGGGTCGCCGAGCTCCTCCGTCATAGTGGAGGAACTACCGCTGTGCAGTGCTACAATCTTTGGACACTGGCTGCTGCAGGTGGGTGCTCATTGCTGAGACATCTTTCACCTTGCACTTGACGTTCACCATGTGTTTTCTGCATACACGTTTTTTCTACAGCTACAGATGGCTGCTAGGGCAGAAAAGCAAGGCAAGGCTAAGTACTCACAGCCATGAAATTGTAATCCCTGTTGGTATAAGGTGGCAGGGAAGATACGCCTTTATGCCCTCCTAGCTGTACCTCCTGGTGCAGCTGTAAATAATATTAATAACTTGATTTTTATGTAGTACATTGTACCGCAGTTTTGGCAGTTCCAATGCTCTATAATTAACAGGTAATGCATATTATTCCATGATATTTTGAGGCAGGTTAATCAACACTTTGTGCTGTTGCGAAGTTACACAAAACAAAGTATTGAGGAAGTATTTACTTTCTAGCACAAAACTTTTTTTGTACTGGAAAGTTGCTTTATGAGCAATGCAAATAGTGTGTACACTACTTTGCATCATTGTGGTGCCCACGGGTGGTAGCATGGGAATGTTCCCATGCTACCACCCATGGTTTTTGACGCAAAGCGCTGTTAAAATTGTTAGAGAACACTTTGTGCCAAGAAATAGCACCTCCTTGAGGCTGACCCTAACAAGGAGAAATGTCTTTATTTCTCCAAACTTTTCTCACATTGCTTGCGTGCTGCAGTCTACAACACACGCATACAATATATTGAAAGTTTTAAAGCTAAATTAAGTATAGTCATTTGTACTGGAGGGATACCTTTGGAACAGTGGCGGCCGGCAGCTTTAGGAGGGAGGGGGGCAGGCGGGCGGGAAGCACACACACACTCATTCTTTTACACACACACGCACGCCCATCCATTAACAAAACTCATAACATTCAAACATGCACGCACGCACCAAACATTCATTTTAAAAGTTCACACATACTCATTCTTTAACACACGCACGCACATCCATTAACACTCATAACATTCAAACATGCACGCATGTACCAAACATTCATTTTAAAACATAATACATACACACTCATTCTTTCACACACGCACGCACATCCATTAACACTCATAACATTCAAACATGCACGTACGCCCCAAACATTAATTTTAAAAGATCACACACACTCATTCTTTCACACACACACACGCACATTCATAAACACTCATAACATTCAAACATGCACGCACGCACCAAACATTAATTTTAAAACATCACACACACACACACACACACTTACCTTCACCCTCGGAGGTCCCAGGAGGGTTGGGACTCCTGCCTTCCCTCACCCCACTCTGTGACGAAGTGTCACTGACTGACACTCGCCCTGGGCGCTTCAGAGCTTAAACCTGAAGCGCCCAGGGCAAAGTCAATGGGTGACGCTTTCCTCGTCACCCAGGGGAGGGCACTTTTCCTGAGCCGAGGAGGTCACGCCCATAGGAGCCGTGACCTCCTCAGCCCAGCAAAGTTCAGCTCAGGCAGCCAGGAGTCTGCGCAAATCGCTCATGTCTGCTGCTGGCTGCCTGACCTGAGCATGAAGAGTGTCTGTCAGGCTGACCTTTGTTCAGCCTGGCAGACACTCTTCATGAGGGGCAAAATGTGGGGGGGTGTGGCCCCTCCACACTAAAGGATGGATACAAAACCTATGCTAGACATGCCACAGGCACCTTTGCACTAAGGTGCAAAGGAGTTTGAGTGGCTCCAGGCAGGCTCTTTTATGCGAGAAAAGACCGGCAGTACAATATCTTAGTAGAAATGGCCCCACAATGCTTGCTCCCTCTAGCTCAATGCAACTCAGCCACGTTGGTTGCTGCTCTGTGTTGCAGTGCTTGTTAATAAACCTGCCCCATTATTTCTTACCCTCTGAATAATGAAAAGGTGAATTGGCCTCAGATCTGGCTGAGACACACATAAAATAGTCCCTTGCAGACAAACATTGGGCTTTTTGGGGGCTATATTGCATGGTTAGTAACTTTGGGGCAATGGATATTGAAAGAGGGTACTAAAGAGGGTGCATAGTGCTGTAAACAATGGAAACAGCATTATCAATGGTGGAGCTCCAAACAGTCAAAGGGGAGTCCCTGCATGACTGAGGATGTGCAATGCATGGCTGAGGGTTTAACGGTGTGAGGGAGGACATGTGTTGGAGAGTTAATCACTTTCCATAACCATAAGTAGATGAGGGTTGTGTCGTTGTATTGTTTAAATACTTGCATACAGAATATAGTTAAAATGGACAAGCTAACAATGGAATTCACATACATAGAAGCAGCCTTGGTTAATGAGGAGTAGTGTGGTCCTCATGAGGCCACTGGCGTAGAGGCGAGGGGTTGATGGCTTCGCTGTCTGTGGAGATATTTTTAACAAAAAGAACAACAAAAACATGGGAATAAAATACAATACCAGGTGCACAATGTAAGCAAATATATACACTAAGACGTAGCCTTAAATTCCACAGTATTCAGAAAATTGAATTGATAACATTTTATAAGAGCTTCCAAAAAGGGAAAAGATAAAAACATTTTGATCGGGTTACTCATGTTGTATAATAGTCACCTGTGATATTTCCCCGTTACGTTCAGAAAATAAATAAGACCCTCGTCACTGAGCATCATGAAGAAATTGTACTAGGATAGACATAGGCATTTTTCATTTGTAAGGAGCTACCTTTTCTTGCACAGTGTATCATTGGCTATTTGCTAATAGCCCAGGTATTTACCTCATATGTGATGTTTGACACCCATCCATGTGCTCATAGTCAAGAACTAGGGATCCACACCTTAAGCAGACTGTTATATGCATTCACCAAGTCACCATATTTTGGGCCTGATTACGACCTTGGGGGATGGGATATTCCGTCACAAACGTCTTGATATCCCGCCTGCCGTTTTACAAGTTCTATTGGATATAGTGGAACTTGTAATAGGGCGGAAGGGATATCCGTCACGTTTGTGAAGGACTATCCCATCCGCCCAGGTCATAATCAGGCCTGTTGTATTAATTCTTGTCCACATGGTAAACATTGGTGCTCAATTCATTGAATGTTGAATTCAAGAAATTGTCTCTTGCTAGGTATGGTTAAGTGTGTTTGTATAGTATCAGAATGCCTCATGTATGTTCTATGTAAACTTACTATGAGGCCAGAAGTATCAAGGAAAATGGTAGTCATCTGTAAGTACATTGTGGAGATGAAAGAGAAAAAAATAAGCTGCATTTTCCCAGGGCAAGTTAATTTGAAAAAATAAATCTGTGGTTAGAGCGAGATTCCAAATTGCTTGCACTCTGATGCGGGCTCATCTACCAGTGGGGTCTAACCTTGGATCCATGTAAGATTTTAAATGTTTTCCACAAACGATACATTGACATACAGTGACTCCAGATGTAAATCATTTGCATAGTCCGTGGTAATCGGAAAATCTGTCATGAACATGGTCATTGTGGACCAAAGATGGGCACCCGGAGCTGTCTCTTCTGTATCCACAGAAAGGGAATATAGTAACCCAAAATAGTGGATTCAAAGGATTTATTGTATGAGACAGGTTTGTTAAAATAGTTGCTAAGCCCTTTCCTCGACCATAGTGTTTGAAACTCAGATTTATAACAAATAATTTGTACATAGAAGCTCTAATAATTGAACTGTTGAATGAATTTGTTATTATTGATTTGACAACAGATAAAAGTTTACCGGATAGTATTCTGGCAGGTCTCAAATTCTGTATTTGAGAAGAAATACCAAACTGTGATTTCTAATGTAACAAAGACATTAACGGTCATGCAAGTGTTTAGATCTGGGTCCCATTAGAAAACACTTTGCATATATCATCACACTCCTTAGTACAAAACTACTACAATAGTGAAATTTCAGTGATAAATGGTGAGCATTCATTTCCAAACACTGTGACCTAGTAATTAATAAAACTTATTTCAGAAAGGTAAACTATGCTAAACTAGTAACATTCAACTGCATTTAAATGTTGCAGTCTTACAAGGTGATGAAAAGTAAGGTCAAAAAATGCTTTGGCCATTGCAAAAGGATATATAATGGAGATTTTTCAAGGCTGGGTTGTCGCTCAGAGTAATCCAGTCCAGACATAGGTCTAACTTTTAAAAAACTCTGGACTCTGTGAGGAGGTTCAATAGAACACCACTTCACCTCAATTATCTGTCAGTTCACTTTCCATTTTGTTACATTTTGAGTGAACTCCACTCTTGGTCAATTAGGGGCATCAACACCGGAATCTCTTACTTCACAGGTAGAGTTTGGTGTTGCAGTAGATTTTCAGCCATGTACTTTAAACAGCTACTCAAACTCTCCTAAATCCCTTATTATTTTGTACCACTTACAATATTGATGATTATATGATCCAGGCAGGTTGTCTGAGAACTTTTCTCCAAGCAATCTCAGGGCTCCTTCTGAAAGGTAGGCCCTTCTCTCGAAATAAGGAACTCTAATATCTAAGAAGGTTTTCACAACAATATTAATGACGATATTGAGCAGAAGTGTCCCCAAGTGTCGTTGCTACGGGAGTATTGTTCCATAGCATTTTAAGAGACTGGTTCAATACGTTATTGGATTCTCCTCTTCTCTAGGTGTTGTGTCTCAATAACATTGATGGGACCCCATCGGCTTGTCACATCAATCAGCTTAAGAAATCTGCAGTCATTCTAGCTCATGCATATTCTGCCCTAATTTGATTAATGTTCCCTGCAATCTGTACTGAGGGAGGGGGAGAAGGAAAGTGTTGTATAGCAAAGAAAGATACAATATCATGTGAATAGTCTTGTCCAATGACTGAAGACGCGTACACTCCACTTTCAAGGGAGTCTGTTTGAGCTACATGGCTCAAGATCCTGACCTTATTCACCTCTTGTTTACTTTATTTTATGTTGTATAAATCAATCTTGTCACCAGGAGGGTATTTTTGAGATACTAAGTGGGGATGGAGGAGAACTGAGGAATAAACTGTGTATGAGGACACAGGCCAGGAGATGTTGTGGGTGCCCGGTGACTGCTCCACAATTTTAGGGCCTTAAATCTCTCTCACCCATGTGGGACTTCAGTGCTCGTCTTTGAACATCATGTGCTATGGTTTGAGTCTGGGATCAAACAACCCCTAGTTGCTGTCAGGCTTAACCGGATGGACTACTTTTTATATTATGCCCAGTGCAAATGTTTAACTACATTGCGAACACATTATACTGTTAGAGACGGATTTAAAACATTTGGGGATAAAGTAATTTTTCTGGGTACCAAATTTTTGTCACAAGAAGAAGGATTTTAACACAAAGGTTTTTAACAATGGCTTTGTGGTTCGAAAGTTGGCAATATAGCTATTACATTGCATGTCCCTCGTGCACGTGGGGGTGGATCAGCATTGCTTCACAAGCACATTTCCATTGTTTCTGGCCACGTCCCACGGTCATATTTAGTAAAAACTGTCTGTGGCTTGAGGCAAGGTGACTGCTGAAGTGCTGGGAATCTCCAATGCATGCAGAGTTCCTGTAGTAACGAGATGTGCAGGGATCACCTGTTGGACCTTTGTCTTGAATTGGAACGGGGTGAGTATATTTGGGGCAAGTTTCTTCTCAGAAAGTCTCACCATCTAGTCCCTCTTTTATAGTTATAGTATAATGATATGATTGCTCTGCATAATCTACAGTACATGTTTGCTAGAAAGCTTTTTCGAGTTCTCTAGGAGAACCTGGAGAGTGCTTTAGAGTGTGGCATTATGAACATAGTGCAAAACTCTGCTTGTGAAAAAATATACCCATTCGGACCATGCAGACTGGGATGAGAATGATTATTAACGCTAAAAGAAGATGGGTTTGGAGGCGACCTTAAGAGAAGCTAAAAAGGAGAATCCATTGGGAACGAAGGGTCCAGAGAGACCATACCACCCACACAAGAAAGAAAAGGTTAAGGCAGATTTATAAATTGTTTATGAAATGTCATGTACAAATACTGTAATCTGTTCTGGTGATGCACAGTTGTACGTAATACTGAGACTGCTAAAGGAATAGAGGGGGGCAGGCAAGGAAGTGGCGGGGTTTACTCCGTGATCCCTCTAGGAGAAGGATTGAGGACATGGGCATGGGTAGCCTGGCGAAGAGCTGGAAGATAAGAGATGTGACAGAAACCCATAAAGACCTATCTGGTGTGAATGATGTTGAATTATCATGGCTTTACAGCGTAAGCGATGTCTAAAAGTAGGGCCACTGAGGCACCAAACAACATCTTGACTGTTGATGCACTTAAAATGGATCTCTCTCTAAAACTATCACAGAATGCAAGGCGAACTGTGAAGACGAGTGATCTGAAATATGTTCTAGTGAACCAAAATCCAGAGACCTCGCAGAATGCAGACTATTTCAAAAGATGGAAAACTTTGTATATTGGACGGGCTTGGTGGATATTACCTGCCGTTTGTTTCTATGCTTGTGTTTTTAACTCATCTTTTGTGGATGACTGGCACATCGTTCTTAAAACAAAGCGCCAATTTATTGAACTCAAAACTTTGTTTCAAAAGGTGGGGAGGGGGGCGGGGGAAGGTCACAGGATTAGTGCTAACTTGAACACAGTCCACGGTACGAAGACACAAGATCACAAAAATGAATTGTGTAGAAATTGTGTAGAATGGGCATGTTGAATGATTGAACTAGTTAGTGAAAGGATTTAGAATTGAGGAAAACATAATCTGGGAAAAGAAGGATTAATAATTGAACTGGTGAAAGAATTGTATTATTGTTATGGACCTAAAACATGTATTTTGGTCTGTTTCTGCCTCAGAGTATTGCAATTTCCCTTCAATTTCATCAAAATGCGAGTATTTTCCAACATGAGAATGTCTATTTGTCCAGCTGGGTTTGCTAGTTGGGCGGCTTTCTAGCTGATGTCGAGATTCGAGTTACTTTGTGTACATTTTGGCTTTGCAACTAATTGCTTCCTCTAGGAATGTGATGGTTTAACACATATAAGTAACAGGTGGGAGAAGAGGGGGCAACAGGTACACAGTTGCTGATTACTAAATTTAATCTGACCAGAACATTCAAATGGGCTCTTTTTTATTTGGATCTGGTAATATTGCTAAACTGGTGTTATAAACTAATTGAAAAAGTTGTATGGTGCACTAACATGAGAGGGGGAATCAGCACATGAGGGAGATGCAATGTGGAGTGTGTGGCGAGAAGCACACGGCGGTGAGAGTAACACACCCCGGGGGAAGGGAAGAGAAGAAACACATGAAACAGAACTTGCTGGTAATGCTGGCAAATACTAGGGTTGCACAATACCAAGGTTACCTCATGTAAATTGTTCCACCTCTTCCTCCTTTTTCTGGCTTTTCTCTCTTTCTCTAGGCCAAGATATCCTTATGAAAAATAAGTCAATTTCCCCAAAGATAATTCAGATGCTTGCCACTTGCACCAGTTAAACACTTCTGTAGTCGCAGGCCATGGTCTCTCTTCCCGTGCCACGGGAAGGCTGCTGTGCTTCCACACTGCGGTAGAGGTGGATGTCACCTCTACGTCAGCGTGTTAGATCTCCCTCCTTTCACGAACAGTTGACGCTGCACCTGCAACGCTTACACACTGACGCAGGAGTCTTTGCATGCCTTCTTGAAGGCCAAGCTCATTGCTTCAAGGTCAGCTCATGATCTGATCATGAGGATGGACGGAAAAGTACCATGTCTAATCATACCGTGGTCTTTTTTTTTTTACACTTTTACTTTATTACCCTGCTCAGCGCTTTAAATGGACCTGTACTGTCTGGTACTGAGTATCTGCACTTCTTTAATTTGAAAGTGAGAGTATCTGCACTTCTCAGCAGGTCTACAATTCATTTAAAGGGGAGAGTACATCTATTTCTGAGGGGCAAATAGGTATTCTAAATATTGAGTGACTACATTTCTATATTTCCATTTGAAGTCCTGACCCTGCTGCTTGATTCAGAGTTAATCACACCTCTAACATTACACTCCAAAGAGAAGCATCTTGGTGCAGAAACAGGAGGACTCTGTCCCCATCCCCAACACTCATTCAAAGAGAAATCAGTGTGTCTTTACAAAACGGATGACGAGGGTAAATCGACAACAAGATACCCAACATGCATGGAGCCACCTTTAGCCTTCCAGTGAGTCACTAGCTGAATGTAGGTGGAGAGCCATTATAAATGACTTAGAACAGTGGTTCCCAGCCTTTTAACTTCTGTGGACCCCCACTCTATTATTATTAGAACCCGGGGACCCCCACTGAGTCATTAGTGGAATCCGGGGACCCCCCACTAAGTCAACACTGAAAGCTGGGGACCTAATCTATTAATATCATTTAATTTTCTAAGCAGTCGTGGACCCCCTGAGGAAGCTTTGCGGACCCCCAGGGGTCCCCGGACCACAGGTTGGGAACCACTGACTTAGAACACACATTAAATTTGAGTTGCATTTAGGTTTGAGTAGCGGAAGAAGGGTAGTGGGGAAAGGGTGATTGACGCGAAGGGATGTGACATCAGCAAGTGAGGAGGGAGATTGTAAATTACACCCAGAGAAGAAGATGAGGAAAGGGTAGGGACGAATTAGAAAGAATAGATAAATGGGGGGTGGGACGTCTATCATTCCTTGGGATCGGGGTTTCCCTTTACTCCATCCAAAATGGTGAGTGCTTATGACCTCTGAATAGCTTTGATGGGACATATAGAGTGTACATAGCGGAATCAAGTACAGACGTGCACACTTGTGAACTCTAGAAGTTAACTTTTTCTAGCTCGACCCGTATGTTTTTAGTCATGAAACTACGGCAGACATATTCTACAAAAAATCGATCCCAGCTTTAAACAATTTATTAACAATGCTGCTCAGAAAGAATGTTCAATGTGTAATGTGTAAAGTCTGATTACCAGAAAATTAGGCAGAACATGGATGAAATCAGTTTACCTTTCGATTGGGGGATATCGTGTAACAGAGCCCTGTGTTGTAGACTGTTAAGAAGTATTCTGACTTCCTTGCTACAGAGGTATCAGCCGACAATCATGAGAGCATACGTGGCCTTAATTTTCTCCAGAAATCCATGTTCTTGGGTCCAACTGAGTCACTTTTCAAGAGGGATATAGTGAGGGTTTTCTTATTCGGGGCCAGACTGGACTTTTGTGATGATGAACAGTCATTCCAATTGGCCTGTGAGGGAGCTACTATTCTTCCCCTATTGTAAGTCGGAGGGGTTTAAATGTAAGGAAGCCTGACACAGAAAGAGCTCTGGGCACTCCTCTTCTTAGCTAGAACATACCTCTTGAGTACTTGTGTTTTAGAACAAAATAGAAGCTCTGGTGTATATTATTTGTTTTCATGGGAATGTGGTCCATGACAAAATGGCTGCCTACTGGTGATAACATCACCAGTGAATAAAACCATCACATGTGATTAACATGTGTGTTGAACTCTTGGTGAGAAAGCTATGCCTATGACAGTACTAGGACACAAGTATTTTAAAGAAAAAGTTCATAGAGATTAAAGTATCTCCAATCCAGGCCCCACATTGCCACAACTTTCTGATCTGCAAAAGGGGTACAAGTCTCCTAGAGCGCCTCACAGTCATTGCTGCTGCAGACCACTTATCCCCTACTAAAGCAAAAAATTACTAAAGAGGTTGGCCAGGAAAAGCATAACAGACTGGGAGGTATGTATCGCAGGAGCTCTCTCTTCATGTGCACAGCTTTTGGCCTAGACAACTAACTGTTACACGTGCAGTCACCCCCGTAATCTGCCGTGCTTGGCAAAGGGGTAATATCAAGCATAGAATTAGATTCCTTTGTCTTTAGTGATACCCACTGGACAGGTGTGATACCCAGCCACGACAGAGTTCACAGAGCATATCTGCCCTCTGTAGGAAAGTACCATCTTGCCTGGCATGTTACCCCCATTTTTCACTGTATATATGTTGTTTTAGTTGTATGTGTCACTGGGACCCTGGTAACCCAGGGCCCCAGTGCTCATAAGTGTGCCTGAATGTGTTACCTGTGTAGTGACTAACTGTCTCACTGAGGCTCTGCTAATCAGAACCTCAGTGGTTATGCTCTCTCATTTCTTTCCAAATTGTCACTGACAGGCTAGTGACCATTTTTACCAATTTACATTGGCTTACTGGAACACCCTTATAATTCCCTAGTATATGGTACTGAGGTACCCAGGGTATTGGGGTTCCAGGAGATCCCTATGGGCTGCAGCATTTCTTTTGCCACCCATAGGGAGCTCTGACAATTCTTACACAGGCCTGCCACTGCAGCCTGAGTGAAATAACGTCCACGTTATTTCACAGCCATTTTACACTGCACTTAAGTAACTTATAAGTCACCTATATGTCTAACCTTTACCTGGTAAAGGTTAGGTGCAAAGTTACTTAGTGTGAGGGCACCCTGGCACTAGCCAAGGTGCCCCCACATTGTTCAGAGCCAATTCCCTGAACTTTGTGAGTGCGGGGACACCATTACACGCGTGCACTACATATAGGTCACTACCTATATGTAGCTTCACAATGGTAACTCCGAATATGGCCATGTAACATGTCTATGATCATGGAATTGCCCCCTCTATGCCATCCTGGCATAGTTGGCACAATCCCATGATCCCAGTGGTCTGTAGCACAGACCCTGGTACTGCCAAACTGCCCTTCCTGGGGTTTCACTGCAGCTGCTGCTGCTGCCAACCCCTCAGACAGGCATCTGCCCTCCTGGGGTCCAGCCAGGCCTGGCCCAGGATGGCAGAACAAAGAACTTCCTCTGAGAGAGGGTGTTACACCCTCTCCCTTTGGAAAATGGTGTGAAGGCAGGGGAGGAGTAGCCTCCCCCAGCCTCTGGAAATGCTTTGTTGGGCACAGATGTGCCCAATTCTGCATAAGCCAGTCTACACCGGTTCAGGGGACCCCTTAGCCCTGCTCTGGCGCGAAACTGGACAAAGGAAAGGGGAGTGACCACTCCCCTGACCTGCACCTCCCCTGGGAGGTGTCCAGAGCTCCTCCAGTGTGCTCCAGACCTCTGCCATCTTGGAAACAGAGGTGCTGCTGGCACACTGGACTGCTCTGAGTGGCCAGTGCCACCAGGTGACGTCAGAGACTCCTGCTGATAGGCTCCTTCAGGTGTTAGTAGCCTATCCTCTCTCCTAAGTAGCCAAACCCTCTTTTCTGGCTATTTAGGGTCTCTGTCTCTGGGGAAACTTTAGATAACGAATGCAAGAGCTCATCCGAGTTCCTCTGCATCTCTCTCTTCACCTTCTGCCAAGGAATCGACTGCTGACCGCGCTGGAAGCCTGCAAACCTGCAACATAGTAGCAAAGACGACTACTGCAACTCTGTAACGCTGATCCTGCCGCCTTCTCGACTATTTTCCTGCTTGTGCATGCTGTGGGGGTAGTCTGCCTCCTCTCTGCACCAGAAGCTCCGAAGAAATCTCCAGTGGGTCGACGGAATCTGCATTACCGGTCCCTTGGGTCTCCTCTCAGCACGACGAGCGAGGTCCCTCGAATCCAGCGACTCTGTCCAAGTGACCCCCACAGTCCAGTGACTCTTCAGTCCAAGTTTGGTGGAGGTAAGTCCTTGCCTCACCTCGCTGGGCTGCATTGCTGGGAACCGCGACTTTTGCAGCTACTCCGGCCCCTGTGCACTTCCGGCGGAAATCCTTTGTGCCCAGCCAAGCCTGGGACCACAGCACTCTAACCTGCATTGCACGACTTTCTAAGTTGGTCTCCGGCGACGTGGGACTCCTTTGTGCAACTTCGGGTGAGCACCGTTTCACGCATCCTCGTAGTGCCTGTTTCTGGCACTTCTCCGGGTGCTACCTGCTGCTGAGAGGGCTCCTTGTCTTGCTCGACATCCCCTCTCTCTCCTGGTCCAATTTGCGACCTCCTGGTCCCTCCAGGGCCACAGCAGCGTCCAAAAACGCTAACCGCACGATTTGCAGCTAGCAAGGCTTGTTGGCGTTCTTTCGGCGGGAAAACACGTCTGCACGACTCTCCACGGCGAGAGGGATCCGTCCACCAAAGGGAAAGTCTCTAGCCCTTTTCGTTCCTGCAGAAACCTCAGCTTCTTCTGTCCAGTAGAAGCTTCTTTGCATCCACAGCTGGCATTTCCTGGGCATTTGCCCATCTCCGACTTGCTTGTGACTTTTGGACTTGGTCCCCTTGTTCCACAGGTACCCTAGATTGGAAATCCACAGTTGTTGCATTGTTGGTTTGTGTCTTTCCTGCATTATTCCTCTAACACGACTTCTTTGTCCTTAGGGGAACTTTAGTGCACTTTGCACTCACTTTTCAGGGTCTTGGGGAGGGTTATTTTTCTAACTCTCACTATTTTCTAATAGTCCCAGCGACCCTCTACAAGGTCACATAGGTTTGGGGTCCATTCGTGGTTCGCATTCCACTTTTGGAGTATATGGTTTGTGTTGCCCCTATCCCTATGTTTCCCCATTGCATCCTATTGTAACTATACATTGTTTGCACTGTTTTCTAAGACTATACTTCATATTTTTGCTATTGTGTATATATATCTTGTGTATATTTCCTATCCTCTCACTGAGGGTACACTCTAAGATACTTTGGCATATTGTCATAAAAATAAAGTACCTTTATTTTTAGTATAACTGTGTATTGTGTTTTCTTATGATATTGTGCATATGACACTAAGTGGTACTGTAGTAGCTTCACACGTCTCCTAGTTCAGCCTAAGCTGCTCTGCTAAGCTACCATTATCTATCAGCCTAAGCTGCTAGACACCCTATATACTAATAAGGGATACCTGGGCCTGGTGCAAGGTGTAAGTACCCCTTGGTACTCACTACAAGCCAGTCCAGCCTCCTACACCCTCCTTTCTGCAAAGGCAAAGTAGTTCCAGTCCTCATGCAAATGAATGAATGGCTTTGGACCTTTTGGCTTTGAAACTGGTCCAGGTCGCAGCATAAATTTGATGTCTTTCACTGTTTCCAAAATGAATATCAAGGGTTGTGCGAGAGGTGGTGAAGCATCACATCAGTTTTGATGGACAAGTGATTGGTGCATGTCAGTGTTACAAGGTAACCATGGAAGCGTTGTATCTCTGCTTCTCCAAATACACCCTTACCATCTGGATCCACCATGCATGAGAGGCTTGTGATAGTTTACATTATGTTTTATTCTGTTATTGGGCTTTTGTATAGTGTTTCATCACTCCGTTTGGTATATTCAGAGCACTGGCGTCTGATTGCATTCATTTTTTGGGCTGACAAAACAGTCTTTCAGCAAGTAATTGAAATGGAAATGATCGTGTTCTTGATTTAGGTTGACCTGCCACACGTTTGAAAAGTTTGAGAATTGAACTGAAAGAGCTCCCTAGCCTTCCATGCTCCTTCTTGGCTCCTCTCGCACCTGTAGTAAGCTTTTCTTTACAGTACTGGTTGTGGTTCTGAAGTATATGCCAAGGGTGTTGTCCCCGGTATGTTTGGCAGGGAGACCAAGCCTCCTTGAACTGTACTTTCTGGGCTGCTGGTAGCCAATCGACTATTCCAAGATGGTTTTATCATCTTACTACCATTATCTGTGTAGATAGGTTGCATTTGTTTCTATTGGTAATTTAGTGTTGTAATAGTCCATATTCGAGTCCACACTGGTGTAACCTCGTGGACCTGTATTAGGCTTTGTTGATGGTCGTGAAAACCACCATTATAGACCAGGTCTTCTTGGAATGAAGAACTATGAATGTAGCTCTGAAAGTACCACACTGGCAGGACTGTCTGATCTTTCCATTAGTACCTGCCCCCTCAGTCTCTTTATTTCAACTCTTCTCTTGGAGCCATGACGCTTCCTGTAAGGGACACATGGCACATAAGAAAACAACAATAAATAAACTGTAGAACATTGTTGATCAATATCAGATGTTATCACTAATATCCTGGGGGATGATTCATAAATATTGGCATTATTGGTCAGATAGAACCCCCAATGTTGTCACGGGTTCTCTGAGGCCCTGGTGCCACTAAATATTACTGGGGAGCAGTGTAGTATAGATGGAATCACCCCTCATGACCCCCCCCCCCCCCAACGATCCACTTCTCATCTGAATGCATCTGGGTCAGCAAGAAAACGCCCAGCCTTAAAAACGTATTTCTCTCCTATTTGCATGTGGATCACATGAGCACAGAGAGGACCCTCTAGGTGTACTGGATCCCAATAAACTCTGATTTAATCGGTCAGGGCTTAATTTCTAAAAATAGAGGGCCAGGGCTTCAAAGTTAAAACATTGGCCTTACTGACACGAACTGACTGATGCTGTTGCCAAATACCAAGGTCTTGATTCTAAAGCCCCCCCGCACATCTTTCTTACACCCACCAGCTTACACTTCCTGCCACTGTATCTCACTCCTGTAGAGGCTTCTCTGCTTTCTCCATTTGTCAGTGTTTTCCTATTTTTCTCTTTCTCCACCTTTCTGCCTTTTTCTCTCATGCCCTGTTTCAAAGTCTGAGATGGAAAACAAGCCCCATTCTCCGTGGGAGCCCAGCGGCCCGTGCCTCCTGAATTAACAACATAGGTTTTGGGCAGTGTTTAATTTGTGCTTGTTGTTTCCGGTGCTGAGCACCGGCACTTATTTTTGAGGGCCAGGGCTTATTCTTCTACCTGGAGGAAGGGAAGAACGAAAAAGCGTCACAAAGGAGAAAGTAGAAAGCTGCAAGAGTGAGCTGAAGGGGCAGGGAGTGGCTTTATATGGATTGAAGAGGCCCGAGATGGCTTTAGGATTATGCCGCCTCAGTAATCCGTGTTCCCACATTTAATTGCAGCAGTCGCGTGTTTAAGAGGAGGGCTTTGGGCACAGGCACCTTTTTATTTACAAATTAAACACTGGTTTGGGGAGGCATTCTTTGGCTATCAGTTGCTCATAGGTGAAATGGAACATAGAAAGGTTGGTTGCTGCATGGTGATTTTACAGAGAGCGCGCGACCTGGCCAACGCCCTCCCCCATTGTATTTGCAGTGCTAAAAAAAATCCTCGGTTTGGGACGGGGCTTCCAGTCCATTTGTTTAGCAGCGCAGGGCAGGAGATGTCATTGTTGTCAAATAGGCCTGCGCTTTGTGGCTTCGAGCAGCTGTGGCCCAGGCTGGACAGGCGCACTTTTGACTCGGAGATGACGCACTTTGTTCACCTGAATAGTTCCTGTTTTTTTCATGCGAAAACAGCTGCAGGTGCGCCTCTAGTCCTTGGTGTCGAGGGTATTTTATTGGTGAACGTTTTTGATTGATTTTACTTCTCGAGAAAGACGCCTGTAAAGGCAGGAAACCAAAGTCATTAATGTTATCAAAGGAGCAGGTTTGGCACCAGGAAAGGGGCAGCGCGAGCTTCTCACGCAAACAACACGTAGGACCTGATGTTATTTATCGCACCTGATTAATAACAATACCACGGGGTACAATATTTATCGTGTGCGATAAATAAAAGCTATTTCAAGTTTGTGGAAAGTAGTGTGTAGATTTTGGTGTTTAACGCCCCAAATCCGCAAGATACGGCAAATACTCTATTGCTTTCCCACTTTAAATTTCTGCAGGTTTGACCTGCTAAAATTTAACAGGTTATGGTATTTAACTCATCCCAAAATTATCGGATGCGTTAAATAAGTCAAACTCATAATTTAGACCCATTCGTAGACAGGGGTTTGCACACAGGTCGGAATAAACCAACCCACTCACAATCAGGCCTATAGATGCAAAGCAGAGACAGTGTGTGCAACCCCTGCCCCCTCCCAATGGAACATGTACAGCGCATGCAGTGGAGATAAAGGAAGCTTCATCCATCTACACTATGTCACTTCATATTTACATCACAAATGCATTTTTCATGGCCTCATATCTCATAACTCACTAGCTTATACCGATGCTATAGATTTGATCTGCGTGTGAGGGTAGCTTGCACCATGGTGCAAGCTTTCCTCACACGCAGATCATATCTATAGCATCGGTGTTAGGCCAAGTCAAGCTTCAGTCAGACACAAAACCAGTACAGTGAAGGCATTCTTCCCAAAAAAGCGTAAGCAGCAGTTCAGTTCCCTCACGCGAAACATGACAAGCACTGCACAGGACAAAACAGTGCAAAGTTCCTTCGAGCGTTAAAGATACATCAGTGGCCAATGGCATGGCAAAATCTCTTGCTTCACACGGAGAACAAACATTCCAAAGTCAATACGTTTCACTTTGCCAAAGTTTTTTGTTGATGCTGTAAAACTTTGGCCAAAATCCAAATGCTTTTTGCTGATGCTGTGCAGCATTGGCAGAAAAAAGGGAAAAAGGGAAAAAAGGCAAGCTGACATGGGCAGTGCTGGTGTTGCGTCATTCCATAGGTGCGTGCATAGAAGATGATGTATGTCTGCGTATGCACAATGACATATGTGCATGCATGCTTGATCATTTATGCCTGTCCATTTGTTACATGTTACCAAACATGCGCCTGCCTAGGGAAAAACACAGGCTCCATTTTTTTTTAGTTTACCAGTATATAATGGCTGATGTTATTTGGATCAGTAATTTATTTTTATTTTTATTTTAGTGGCACATAAGCAGTTTTTGTAGTGCTGATCGAGTCATGGACTGCAACAAAGGAGCGGGTGGAAGGAGCCGGAGAGGGGAGCATTGATAAGTGGGCGGGGCTAGGGAGAAAGGGAGGTGCTTGAGAGATGACTCAGGAAGGTCTTTAAAAACATAAAATCTTGGGAGCGGTGGGGAAAGCAATGGACGAACCTGGTAAGAGGGATGAGGGAGCAACACAGATCAGGGGTGGGGGAAAACTGTATGGAGGAAGCAGCCACAAGAGAGAGAGAGTTGGAAAATGTGCAGTGTCATGGAGCGCTGAGACTAAAATAAAAAAGAAGTTCCCTGAATGGGAGCAGTGGAAGGATATAAGTCAGCCAACCAAAAGGATATTAAAGAGACTTTGCTGCAGAGGAGGGCCAAAACAAGAAAAGGCAGGAAAGACATCACATAAGAAGGAAGTAAATGAGAGTGACAAGAACGTCAACCAGTGGTAAACAACAGGACAAGCTCTAAGCCTATGATAACCCAGACACTATTGTGCACAAATATATGCATTGCAATGTCTCTCTTAAATATACAGCAGCAGCTGAGTTTTTGCATACAGAAAAGTGACAGTGTGACAGATGTGCAGGGCTGCTGGTGCCTGGCACCGCAGATAGAATGCTCCCTGGTAATGGGGATATATTTTATGGGTCATGGGCAATGTAGTATCCTTTATCTGGCTACAACTAATGCAAACTGATCTCACACACACACACAACTGCAGTAGTGAAATAATCTCTCACACAAACAGAGTAGGTGCAGCATAGGGAGGAGCAGCACACGCCTCTACCATACACTCCGGCCAAACTTGGGACAACAGGAGACTCGGCCTGGTTGTTTCTTCTACAACTGATGTCAAGATCCTCTATCTGAACGTTGCACCTAAGGCCGGTCCTCGTTGTCAGGGAGACCACAGCGATGCTGTGCGGTAAAGGTGGTCTAATTGGGTTTTTGTGTATCCGATACATCCCCACAGACCTTTGTGGTTCTTTTTAGGCGTGGTACGTTCCTTTGATGTGCATTAACAGCTTACATTGTTAATGGGTTTTTGATCACAGCAGACCTTTTGGTCATCAAACTGGGTGTGAACTTTTTGAAGTTTCTTCTCTGGAAGAATGTTGCTAGCCCAGTATGATACTAAACTCTTTCAACATGTTTTTCATCTTTATATAAGCCTTTCATGAGAAGGCATGATTTTTATTTTACTGGTACCTCTGGGAAATCGTGTCAATGGGAGGAGGAAGGGGAAAATTTGTATTCTGACCTTGATGAGTTAGAAGTGGGGATTCGAGGAAGAACAGGGGGCGTCCGCCCTGTCCACCAAGTGAGATGGTGACACAGAATTTACTAATTGGCTGCTTTTTATATTGCTGTTAAACGTCCAAAAGAAATGGTGTACCTGAATTAGGCGTTGTTAATTACCATTTACTGCACTTCTTCGGCAAATGGAGGATTGAAATTCTCTTAGTTGGATTTTAGCATTTGGATAAACAGCTCACTTGCAGGTTTCAATGGTTCAGAGTTTTATTGTAAGTTTGGGACATAGGGGTGCACATGTGTGAAAGGTTCTTGTGTATGCATAATATACACCATGCCAAAGGTAAGGATATGAGGAAACTTGATTTCCACTTATATTACTACTGGTGTAAATTTGAAATGTAGCATTGAAATTGCTTTCGTGGTGAGATTTTCCTCTTCTGCAGGCATGGTAAAATCATATCCTGTCCACATAGGTTACTAGGTGTATTGAGACTCCGCACTTATTCAGAACTGGGCAGACAAAGTTGTCTGTCAAGACCTCATGGATATCCCGTCTGCCATATTACAAGTTCCATAGTCTATATTGCATTTGTGTTTTGGCAGACAAGACATCTGACATGTCAGTGACGAAGAGGCCCATCTCAAAACTCTTAATAAGACCATAATGTTGTAATTCATGTAAGCCTCCTAGGGCATTCGCATTATTGTGAGTTGCAAGCATCATATTCACAACAGCACTAGCCTTTTTATTTCGATATTTATGATTCTAGATGGATGGTCTCATGGTGGGGAAGGAGCAAAAGACTGAGTTCCTCTGTTTTTTTCTTTTTCTTTCTTCTGCTTACTGATAATAATGCTCGTCACTTGCCAGGTGTCATTTATAGTTTGTAGGTTTGAGGCTTCCTGTGTACAATTCAGTTAAAGGTGTGGTCTGTGCAAGGTCTAGGGTTGCTGCTTTCCAGAGATGGTCACAAGGCTTGAGTGTGCAAAGATGTCCGCGTTGATGACCCATATTTATACCCCAGAGGTTCTGTTGGTAGCTAATCAACAACTATGACATTTGCTGATTGTTCCTGAAGGTCAGCACCTGCATCCGAGATCCGTAGGCTGCCAGTTTGGAATATGAGTTGATTTGATTGGCAGTGCCATAAACCTGTATGCGCAGGCATCACAGAGGGGGAAATTGTACTGAAATAATTAGAAGTGTGTTCTGATCTACGAAAGCATTGCCTCTTCCTTAGCGTTTTTTTCACACTGATTTGATAGATTGTAAAGCTAGAGGGAGTTGTGTGCCTACGTTGAGCAAAGAGATGTGACAGTGTCACATTTCTCTTATGGCCAAAAATGGTGTTTTAATGTATGTAAATAGACATAATAAAGCTCCATGCTGTGCTCAAATTGTTTGAGGAGAGTATTTGATATTTTATGTATTTTATTGCTTAGAGTTGTTGATGATTAGTTCTGGGGGTAGTTTATTTGTTTTATGTCTTCAACAGCGTGAAGATAGAAAATTTAATGATCGACTATTGTGCACTTGTAGAGAGGTTTCTCTATCATTTAATGAATGATATTTATAACTTCCAGGGACGGATGTGGCCTAGAGTTTCAGAGTGGAGTTCGTACTTTTTTTTGGGGTGTGGTGAAGGGAGCCAAATCTGATTTTCACGTGACTGATCACCATTTGTAACACATTATGTCTAATAGTATCTTTGGAAATACTACCCAAAGGAATTCCTAGTGGATATAAAAGATTGGGCCTTGCATTTCCAGCCATCACTTAGTCGGTGTTATACATACTTACTTTTTGGTGTTTGGGTAATCAGTGAACAGTGTGTTTAGTACGCTGAGTGTGGTCTAACGCGTAGCACCACCAAGACCCACTGAGGCAGAAATCTGGATGAGTCTTGTTGGCTTAATTTTCTACTAGTGAGTAATGACTGCACAGGTTTCTTCAAGCAGTCGAAAGCAACTTCTCCTTCATTTTGAATGGGAGTTCAGATGTTTTGCCCTTTTAAATCCTTATTTATCTATCCTTAGACATGTCAAACTTTCAAAGTTGTGTCTAATTTCAGGTAGACCTGTTCAATGTATCAGTTGGTATTGACACCTTTACTACGGCAATCACCTTATTCAAAAGATGGACTTGGAATATTAGAGAGAAAAAATCATGTGTTCTTGATCACCTTTTGACTGCAATACCTGCTTCTGCCTTGATTCTGTTCTGAATCGTTTGACTTAATACTGGAGATGCCTTGCGTACATTATCACACACAACGGTGAAAGTGTTTTCCATTTACTTGTTTAACCTGCCTTCACATTGCCTTGAGATTGACACTGGTTGGCCTTAACCACCCCTTCAGCTATTTTACTTTAAAGCATGTCAGCTTCAGGATCATGGAATTGATGGTTCCCAAACAGGGCCAATGACATCTGTGATTAGTGAACGTCTTTGAGGGATGGCAGACCCGTTCACATTTAGATTAACCGACCTTCAGATTATGATATTGGTCCAGACATTTACTTGTGATTACAGGAGCTAAATCCCAGTTGTTCTACGTGAAGATACACAGATTTACACTTTTTATTTGGACCTGTCCATCGTGATACAGGTGATCAGAAGGCCAAGGATGCTTCTGTACAAAACCTCAAGTTATTTGTGAGCCGCTTCTAACAGTACACAGTGGTCCATTGCACACTGTCCTCATCCACTTTTCTCTTAATAGTCGGCATCTTTGGTGGCCTTGTTTAATAGGCACCTTACCTCCAATTTGATAAGAAATCTTCCTAACTTGGATTTCAGAATAATCTTACTTTTTTATATTCTAACGACAGACCCACTAATAATCACGAGTCAATTAATTTTTGCTGGTAAAACCGACACAAAGGGATCTCTAAGTGGGCTAGCTTCTGTGCTTCTTATTTCTTTAAGGCTTTAAAGGAGCTTCTGATTGAAGGTCCAAGCCCGCTTTACATGGTCCGAGCCAGCATCCATCTTTTTCACCTGACGCATTCGATCAGTGGACATCTGCGAAGCTACCACTTGGGCATCAATTCCCAATTCACTCAATATGACTGTGTATCAACAGACCAGCCTGACAGACTCTTTTCAACTAGCTATTCCCATTCTACCTCCACTGCCTCAGCATCCTCTTGGGTGTACAGCTTAAGCAATGGATTCCTGTGACCTCACATGGCTCTTTATCAATTTCCAAAGGAGAGAGTCACTTGGTTACGTTAGACCTTTCCCACATTTTCCTTGCTGAGGGTTGAATGTGCCTGATTTTTATTTCCTCGTTTATATTATAATCCTATGCCACGGAGGACACTACTCTTCGCAGGTAGAAATCAATGCTCCAGGTAGGGCGAAAAGACAGCATGTGTCATTCTGGAAAATACTGGGATGGTGGATCATCAAGTATCAAGATATAAAACAAGGTATAGGGAGCTGGTAAGTGGTCGGGGTTTGAATTTTGAAGGTTAACTCAGCATTTCATCCTTCCAATGGCAATAAAACAAGTATAATTGAATAGAGCCACAAGCTCAGTTACTACAGTTAGGCACTCCATTTTTGTTATCATCCAGAGGAAAGCCATGCTGTTTCTCTCTGCCTTGAGTAGTGCTGACGGCTAAGTGTTGAATGCTATCAAACACGTGTGGCCTTCTCCATGCGTACCCTACTTGACCGGGTCTTTGTATAGAGCTCTCTTGTGTTAGAGTCAGATGCCCGCTGCCTGACTTAATGGAAGTCTGACACGATAGCATTGAACCTTCCCAGAAAACGTTTAGAACCGTAAACATTAAGGCAGAGTTTATGATTTTTAGCAAACGCCTTGACCCAATGGGAAGATTTTTTTTTCACAAAATTGTTTGAAAGGGTGCTCTACTAAAACTTCTGCTTGCAGTAGTACTTTTATACAGTTTTACCCGCCAATCAATGACCTATCAATTGTGAAAACAGACTTATTGTAAACAACAAGATCACAAATGCAATGCTGAGGTTAAAGTTCTTGAATCCAACCAGACTCAGGTCTATACTGGATTCCCCAAGACCAGGATGGTTCCACCACCTGTAAGTGCTGCGGTGCTATGCTAACCGCAAAAGGTGTGATACCGAAATATAATATAATGCAATATGAACCCTTTAGCTTGTGCTGCTTGGCACACCCTTTCCCTTCTTAGTCACTTCCTGTTGTGGCCCATGCGCAGGCGTGATGTGTGGCGGGAGCCGCGTGTCATGGGAGACTCTGATGACGACCCGCTCATGCGTGCACCAGTGGTTTTCTTGTCCCAGTAATTGCTGTGCTGTTTGATCTGCACACACAATAGGCGAACTAAGCTTTTCATTAGGAAGCCAGGATGAGGTCCGCGTTCGAGGCACGTGCTCTTTTGAAGTTTTAACCCTTGCTGGTGTCGCTTCGGCTAGCCTAGCTCTCCGGCAGAGTGTCTGGCTGTGACAGATTAAAGTTGCCTCGTACAGCACTCTCCCGCCAGGAGATCACCACAAGGCTGAGGCTGTGCAAGATTAGTGTCATTATGCAGCATTAGCCAGCTATGCGGAAGGAGTCAAGCAGCCACTAATCCCCCCTTCATCTCATATTAGAGGACACATGCTTCCGATGTCGCTTTTGGGTGCACGGCTCTCATCTAAGATGATGTTAGAAGAGACTTTTGGATGGAAATTCTTATAATAAATATTCCTGGTCCGCAGGTTACATCAAGCTTGTCTGTCCAAGTCAAGTGCTCCAGCCTTGATAATCAACCAAAGGTTTGACCTTCATGTACAGGTTCTCTGGGTAAATGCACCCACCAGCCATTCTCTCTTCACCGCTTTTTTTCTCCTTTCTCATTTAATCGCCGATGCAGACACTATACTTCAAGATTAGTATGCATACTCTGGTAGAGTGCCGGCTTTCCACAAAGTGTGGCCAAGCGCACTAATATCATGAAGTCACAAATGTGAAGTCTCCATGTTTTGCTCTAGTTTGCATCCATAGTTTCAACCTCGAGAACCTTTATGAATGAATAAATAAATAGCCAAATTTGTAGAGTGCACAGAATCCCACTGAGCTCCTCGAGGTGACAGAAGGATATGCTGGAGGTGGTGAAGAGTCATGTTTTATCCGTTTCCAGAAGCCAATGTGATTTTGCGTCAGTTGCACAAATTTGTTTTTATGAGTTCTATAGTTTCATAGTGACCATCGAAAAGACCTTATGCCAATATGAGCTTATCAATGTGTAGGACTGATCAAGAGGTCACTACAAGAAAGGGGGAGTCCTAAAAAGAGGAGAATTTAAGGACTTTGTAACTTGACCAGCAAGTTCTTGGTGTAGGAGTGGTACACAAAACAATACCCTTTCTTTACAAAGTCAGTGCTTGAACTAATGTATGGCTTTGCTTTCTGAAATGAATCAAATTAACTTAAAAATACAGGAAAACATCTGCTACTGGAATCACAGAAAGAGGAAGCGAATGATGGTGTTCTCACAGAAATATGAAATTGAAGCCAATGTTCTGAGAGTCAGGAAGACAAGTTAGTCAAATGTGCTCTAATGGCCTTTGTTTTAACAGAAACATGGAATAGCTGTCTCTGTGACTACAGAAGCAAAATGTAAGGGAGTCAGAAACTATCATTACTGCAGGAGATGGAATATCACTGAGTGCCAGGAGTGCGAGGGGCCCAATGCCCCCGATTACAGCTCTTTTAATACCCAGCTAGGAGCAGAGGGATCTTCTTTGCAGGAATAAGGGTCCAGCCACATCATTCTCCCCATACCATTGAGAAGAAACATTCACTGAAACTTCAAAACCAGGACATGACAGCTACTGAAAACGGCGAAACACAAAGCGGCTTACCCTGTGAGTACAGTACCTGCACATTGTAGCTACTCTAATCATTTGGGCTGCATTACCCACTACTACATGCTTTGGGTTTATTACGGTTGACCCAGGCGTTGAGTTACCACGAAAAAGAAGAGGGTTTGAGTTTTTACAGAGAGTTGTGGAACTCGTACCCGAACTGCAAAATCTTTTTACTCTACAGCAAAGGTTATTTTATTACTTGTAATACATGGTCTTTCCATCGACTTTCCCTTAAGCCTTTCATCAATTAATGGTCTCTTGCTTCTTCTTAGGACATAATGGAATTAGAAAAAGGATTATAGTTGAAGTTCAGATCCTATATCCGCCTGACCTATGAGACTTCCCCTACATGATATACAATGCCTGAAAAACGTGAAACCTTATTGTGAAAAGGAACTCACACTAATCAGCTTGTAATTTGTTGCAGGCACATATTGTAAGCCGATTTTTTTTAAAAAGCTACTTTCAAAATAGGCTTTAGGTTCTAATGTAATTGTAATTGTAATTGTAATCGTATTTATATAGCGCTTACTACCCCTGATGAGGCGTCAAAGCGCTTTTCGATGAGTAGCACGCTACTCCGGAACCCAACAAGAATTAGTGATGGATTAGTATCGTTAAATAATGAGTACAGTTTTAGTATTATGATGAGTTAATTTGAGTCGCGGATATGAGAGTTTGTTAGTTAGACTGGAGTAATGGAGGGGTGGAGGAGGAAATAAATCCAGAGGTGTTAATTGGGAGTATATCCTTCATTTACTCAACCCAAAGGCTTGGGATGAGTAAAGGGGGGTGGAGGGGGAAGAGTATGTGGAAGGGTTAGAGAGAGCATAGTAGCAGGGTGAGATGAATGCAGGAGAATTTAGTAGGGTTGTGTGGGAGGTCACAGAGGTAGAGTGAGGTTTGGTGAGTTAGATGTGGAGGGAAGAGCTTAGGCATGTGTAGTATTATGGAGATACTTTCCTCTTTCTCTGTAATATACTGTAGAAGTGCAATAACTAAATGTGTGATAAAGGGTTCCTTATTGCCAAAGGACTGAATATTCATAGGAAACAGTTTAGAAAGCAGCCAAATACCTAGTTATTCCTTTATTTGTTTAAGCGGTATTCTAATTCTTCGTATGACCTGCATTTACACCCTGTGCTTGCAGTGGCATCAAATGTGCGACGTCTTAAATTAGCTGTAAGAAGTATTGCAGTATTTTAGCGGTCTTTTTCCTATTATAGATGTGAATATAATAAATAAATCAGACACACGTGATACCATGTATCACAGGCTGTCATGCATTACACGTGGAACAGAGTATCCCATAAAGCACCCCATGCTGTACATATAAGGATGTTTTTCAAGTCACCAAAGAGCTTCATGACCGTAGAAAGGAATAAGGCCGAAGGCTAAGTTCCTTTATAAGGTCGTGGAACTCCAAGATAACTTGCAAAATCCTCATAATGTATGGTGAGGGTAGTTTATTCCTTATAACACACAATCATATCATCATCCTTTCCACAAACACCTTCATTGGTGTTTTTCTCTTTCACGAACATTGCAGACAGGAAGAATAAAGGCAGAAGCTGTACTCTGTGACTAAACTCACTTATAGAATCAATTTGCTTTAAGTCTGGTTAAAAATGCTGTTGCTCAGATTGTGTAGAAACATGCAGGGATTCTGTCTTTCCTGCAGCATGAAAAATACATATGTTGCCTTACATATCCTTCTGCTGATCACTTTTTAAACAAAAATATCTAAGTAGGGAAAGCCAGTTTCTGTGTACCTTGTTTAAGATGCTGTGATTATGTGATCTGTCTTTCAATCTAAGACTGGCTCTGCAAGCATTGTGATGTCATGAGCAGCTACATTATTACGTCACAAGTCGCCAGCAATAAGGAAATTGGAGACAGGCTTTTAGAAGAGGCTTGGAGGCTCCCATGTATTACAAGTATGTATTGGTCACTGTAATAACAGATACAAGAATTCGCTTTAACTTGATTACCAGGAAGCGACAGTGGCTCCAATTACATAAAGGGGAAGTGGTTTCCAGAATGACTACTGGAAGAAGAAACGCCTGCTGCGTAGTTACAGGAACAGCCGTGGCAGCAGCTGTTACTAAATTATAAAAAATCAGCAACTGTAACTACAGAAACAGGAAGTGGGATCCACCATAATTACATAATCTGAAAGTGGACAACCGCGCCAGTGTAGACAGATGGAGTGCAGGTCATGGTAATAAAAGAAAAATGAAATGGGAGCCACTGTAATGACAGAAACAAGTAGTGGCAGCCACTGTAATTAACTAACCTAGAAGTGGGAGCTTTGTAATTGCAGAAACAAGAAGTGATGCCTTCACTAGGGCAGAGAAACCGCCTTACCTATATTAAAATGATCTCTTATTAAAGGAAACTTAATACCTGAGGCCTACAAAACAATATTTAAAACAACTCATATTTTGCCCCATTCATCTGAGGTATAAATAATAGGTGTACTGGCTTATCTATTTTCAACAGTGCCTGCACAGCCCTGGGCAGCAGTCAGTAAAACTATGGGCATTGATAGGCAGAACACTCTTTCAACATAACATTTTGTTTTGCACCTATACCAACATTTTAATATGTTTGGATTGGTTATCGATTTTACGGGTCATATTTACAACTGTTAGCGTTAGCAAAGTTACCAAGGTGTGTTTTTTATTAATGTCTTCTTCAGTACATTTAGGAATAAAAAAACATGCAATCAAACAAATGAGCACTGGCAAAGCCAATAAGCCAAAGCCAATAATACATCTGGCCTTGATACACTGGTGTGCGGATTTCTTTTTTTATTGCCAGCATATGCCTCGAGAATAAAAAGAAAACACTTTCAGCTTAAATGTTGTGTAATAAAAAATTTAGATAAAACAGTTGCATATAACTTTAACAGAAAAATACAAGTGAATCCCGCCAGGCGGGTTTCTTAGAATAGGTAGAGTGAAAAAATATGGTTCTTAGTGCTGCAAAGAAAATGTTCTATGAGCTTTGCATTTTTGTAACCTGAAGGCATAGTCTGAATAATATGGATAGTAAAAATTGCCAAAGCCTATATAACCGGTGTTGGCTGCCACCCTGTGGGCTTTTTTAACACTTTTGTGGTCTCAAAAACCGCACACAGTAATCCCTCTCCCTGAAGGGACCATTTTAGTGTTTGGATGAGCTCCTTGTGGAAGTGCAGAATGCCTTCACTCAAAGTGAAGTTAGCCAGAGGCTGAAGTTGGCTGACTATTTCCACATGCTGTGTACTCTAGCGAGTGGAAGAACAAGTGAGTGACACATGAACAGACCAATGGTTGAAGAGGGCTGCCTGAAAGTTCCTATAAGGATATCATATTTGTAATGTTACTCAAATCAAAAGGTCTTGAAGACATAAAAAATACAATTGATAACTAAGAAAGAGAAAAGCACTGACAGTTTAAAAGTATAGACCCACCAGCCCTAGCACTGAAGCACACTTCTTTTTAGGCAGATGTGCACATGTAATCAGGCAAAATGCAGTCACTCACAGAGCAAACGAGCCACTGGTTGAAGTCGGCTGACCACTGTCCCATGCTGAATGCTGTGGTGGATGGAAACAAAATGTGAATGACAACTGAACAGACTGGATGAAGAGTGATACCCAAATCTCCTCAAAGTATGTATGTATTATTACATTTTGCTTATAGACAGCTTTTAGCTGTATGTTGTTGAAAACATATTGTGTACATTACCAGTTCTTAGAATGGGCTCTGGGTCTTGCCATTGCCAATCACTGGTTGGCTTTTTTGTCAAACTTATTTTCTTTTTTCTTGTTCAGCAGCTTTACTTCCTCTTCTTTTTTGTCCTGCCCCTAGACATAGCTTTTTATTACAATCTTTTTTATTGGATGACTAGTAGCATCACATGGTTGAAATTCAGTGAA
The DNA here is from genome assembly GCF_031143425.1 of Pleurodeles waltl. NCBI lineage: Eukaryota > Metazoa > Chordata > Amphibia > Caudata > Salamandridae > Pleurodeles > Pleurodeles waltl. The sequence continues at coordinate 1,609,186,632 of NC_090445.1, forward strand.
GTACTTTTTCCATTTCGATTCTCCATGGAGGTGCATGTGTTTTCTTGCTCTCTCTTCTATGTGGTACCCCATCATTCTTAATCTTCTGCTCCACGGTTGTCCTATTTGCCTTTTTTTTTGTAGTTTATTTTATTACTTTTCAAACGTGGCTCCTCCATTTCTCCCGATCTCTTTCAAAAAATGTTATAGCCCAACAACTGCCATTTTCTGCCGGCCACTCATTTCTTTACAATGCACTTTTGCAGCATCATAATGTATGCATGTGCATCGGCAATAAGCTTTTTTTCTTTTTTGCCGATGCTGTTTAGCCTTGATCTCGAAGGGGAAAACGAATGATGCAGAAGACAAATTGCACTGATCCCCAAAGATAAATAAGCACAATAGATACCCCAGATGTCCTTCTCCCATACATTCTCATCAAGTTAGGCGGAGTATAACTAGTTGGAATGGTATGAGTGCGCAGAAATGGTCATAAGTATTCCAGGGACTGAGGTCCACGAGATGCAAACTCAACAGCCGTGCATCTCGAGTATACAAGGCGCGGAAGATTGTAGAAATAGTTAATCCTGGGAGACATTTCAATTAAGATGGTGTAATCTATGCAATCTTTTGAATTTTGCATTACGTATAGCATGCAAAATTCTCAAAATTATGACATTATGCTCTGTCATGTAATTAAGACATGCTCATGGCAAAAGCAGAGGAACCACACTAATGTGAGTAGCTGCAGCTGTTTCTCTGTACTTGTATTTTTTGTGCTACTTGGAGCTGAATGCCAGATTTGCTTTTCATGTAGTTATGTGTAATTTTACGCAATGTTCCCTATAATTTGTGTACTTATGTAAAAAGCAAATTATAAAAATTTTGCACACCCCTAGAAATTTTGTTTGCCAAACTTTTACCGATTAGACCTCTAATAATGAAGCACTATGCGGAACCAGGGCTCCTGGGAAGGCTGTTATTGTAATGAAAAAGTCACTTGAAAACATTGTTCGTATATTCTTTGCATGTGAGTAGTTTTCCAAGAGCAGAAAAATCTTCCTTGAAAAACTGTTGAGGTCAGATCACTTTGATGGCCATTTCAGCACTCCTTCATTCCTCCTGGGAGATTGTTTCCCACAAATTGTGCAAATGTTGTGTCTTTCGTCAGAGCAGTGAGTAGAATCAGAAGTACAAAACTGGCCATCTCGGACCTATGGCGAGTTCAAACAAGCATTGATAATGCCAATAGGTTTTGTCTTTGTTTTTTCTTTTGCATTCTATTTTACTATCTAACAGGATTATAAATATTAGAATTAAAGTTGAATTAATAAACAACAACATAAACAACTATTAACGGTTTATCAGATTTAAAACAAATATTATAACATTCTTCTAATATTTATAATCCAGTTAGACAGCAGTGCCAACTACAGGCTGCCATTCTCACCTTTTGTGAGCCCTGGATATGGCTATGAAATGGGCATGCATACGCCATAGAGTGGGAGCCCACTGGTGTGTGGAATTATGTCGATCTATGGGTGCAAAAACGGAAACACATCAGGGAGAAGGCATGGGACTATACTGAGCGGTGGGCAGTGTGTCCAAATATGACATGGAACACAACCATCTGCAGGTGGGATTGACACCCAAATGTGAAAAGGAGCAGAGCATCTGCTGCATGTGCTGCAACACGCAAGGCATGGAAATAGTCCCCCTGCTAAACTGAAAGTTCCATTTTAAGTTGCTTTGTGTTATTGATTTTGTTCTACCCAAAATCAGTAATGCCAAACTTATTTATCTTTGCCTTTTCAAGTAAGTTCTTTGGACTGTAATGTCTATAGAGCACTTTCGAGAGGATACTATTTTGGTGTAGACAGCAGTATCAAGAAGGAAGTGAAGAAAGAAGACTGCAGTGAAGAAAGAAGTCAGCAGTGAAGAAAGAAGACATTGAAGAAAGAAGATGGCAACAAAGAAAGGCGACAGCGAAGAAAGAAGAAGGCAGGGAAGAAAGAAGACAGCATGCATAAAGAAGTACCTTCAGCGACGTAGCCAGAGGAAGTGAAGAAAGAAGACGGCATGCGGTGGAGAAAGAAGATGGCATGTGGCAAAGAAAGAAGACGTCATGCAGCTAAGAAAGGAGATGGCTGCGAAGAAAGAAGACAGCATGCAGAAAGAAAAGAAGTATCTTCAGCGTCGTAGGCAGAGGAAGGACACTGGCCAGTGTCCAATGGCAAGCGACCTGAAGGAGTACTTGGTTCCGAAGCAACACAACAGCATGAACGACAAAGAAGAGAGCAGGAAGTGAAGCAGATGACATGCTGATGACATGCTGGTCAACCAGAAGGATGTAAATTAGAGCGACGTTGGACCAAGCCACTGTTAAGTTGAGGTAAGTAAGGGGTGGTTTCTAAGCCCTTTTTAACTTTTGTTTTATCAACAAAAGATTTTGCAAGCACAGCATGCAAGAGCACACGTGAAGGTGAAACCTAAGAAGGAACCATTTAGTTATTTACTGATTCACATAATCGCTGATCCAGAAAAGGATGAACAAGCACAATCTAAAAAATAAAGAGCAAGATAACCATTTTCTATTGGCACGGTAGCTCCTTCCTTTTTCCTTTCTTCTCTCCCTACTTCACTGCTCACTCACATTGGGGCATCAGGTGACTTCTATCAGTCCTCTGGTAATTACTAAACGAAAAAAGAATTTTTTGATGTCAATAAAAGGTTGGAAAGATGTCAAGGAAAAGGACAGGAAGACATGAAGTATAATCATTTTTTGAATTCTAAGGTGGAGAATCTCAGTATCTGCCAAACTCATATTTCCTACTTGCATACCCCTTATATTCTAAGTCTTTGGGGACTTGGCTGCCACTGTACTCTCAATCCCATTTCTGTTTATGATATTGTTTTAAGAAGTGTTTTTTTGACATTTAACATGTAAAGGTCTAAATGAGTGAATGGTTCATAAAAACTAAATAATCCCAAAAACAAATAAATGAAACCTGAAAGACAAACACAACTGCAAAGACAAGTAACCTGGATCTCAAAGATGGATAAACAGAATCTTAAAGGCAAATATGAATGATCCCAAACACAAATATTTTAAATCCAACAGATGAATGAACACAATCACAAAGGCAAATACGTGATAGCCCGAAGTCGAATAAACCCAATTTCCAGACTAATATATATGATTCCCAAAATGTAAAAAACACAATATCCCAAAGATGACTAAGATTTATCCCAAATATGAATCAATATCAAGACACACACTCCTAAATGCAAATGGTTACAATCGGAGAGATGAGCAAATGAGATATCAAAGATGAAAAAACATGACCCCTATGATCAAAAATTGCAAATCCAATGACAGGGACTGAACACAATCCTAATCACAAATAAGCCTGATCGTAAAGATGCATGTGGGTTTCTTTGATGCGAGACTGTAATTATTTTTTCATATGAAAAGTCATAAGCAATTGTTTTTATTTTGAACAAAGTTGCATCTGTGTTTTGAGTGCAGCACAGTCTTTCTGAGAGTCACACTGGATTTCAGCCAATATACAACTCTCCATGTGTGTAAGGTGCCTCAGTTGGCGGGCTAGTCTTCTCACTACTCAGATACATCTGCTAAAGGAGAGATAATGGATTACCACAAAGTCTCATATTGCATGCATACAGCCCAGTGGGGCTATTTGAAGGTGCCACACATTTACTGAATTGACACATGGGATTGGTCTTGTCACTTTGTTTAAGTCCAGTGCAGCTCACCAGTTGATAAACCTTTGTTATCCACCTTATTATCACGGAGGGCAGGTTTTCTGCCTAACTTGCCAATCAAGTTTGTGTTTCTTGGACATACAATCTATACCTGGAACCAGGGCAGGCTTTAGCGCTAGTGACGCCCGGTGTGACAATCTTTTTTGCCACCCCCCGACCTCTTCCTCGGATTCCCTCACTTCCACCTGGCAAAAGTGCCCCTCATCTCTCCATAGCCCCTATCTTGCTTACATTACATTTGTGTTAACGCACTAGTAGAGGCTGGCTTTACTAATTCACTCAGCTATCCACCTAAAACATAGTTTGGTTCCTTGCAGTAGGCAAATTAACCCTCTGCGCTACTTTATATCGAGTCAAAACTGCAACTAGGCAAAACTCAGATCTCTCTCTCTAGCAAGAACATTAATCAAAGGAGTTATTTTATCATTTGAATTGCTTCCTGAAGGCTGGACGCACAAGGAACTTTTCAGCAGGTGCTTTTAAGTCGCAAGTTTCGTAAGTTATTGCTAAACACAGCGCTCCCCTGAGGTCAGCGCCCCCTGCTCCCCATCCAGGTCAGCAATCAGTGCGGCCGCACCGGTCACACCACCCTAAAGCCTGCCCTGCCTGCGACTCTCTGGAGACCTTTACATCTACTGCATAGGCACGTTTCCAAAATTCTGGTTGAAATGCATTCATAGACATACACATTACCCTGACCAGTCATTCAGTTTCAAGCCCAATACATTGTAAGCTTCCCATCCAAAGTCAATAAAGTGGAAGTCTCCCTTCCAAGCCCAATAAGGTGTGACTCTCCCTTTCTGTGCACACCTCCTGGTCGTACATGCTGTATCTTGTGATAAAAGCATTACCACCAGTATTACATCCCAGTACTTGGTCAGTAGAAAACAAAGGCAGATTGGTCCATACAGACATATGGAGATTTGGAATTCTTACAGGGCAGAGCCTCTGAAAAGTGGTACAACTGCAGCAGAATCAGAGGCAAATGCTGACGTATCACAGTGTTATCCTCCACTAAAGAAGAGAACTGTTTAAAAAAAATAGGAAGCATATGCCCATCTTAGGAAGCAACACGAGTAAGCTGTGCCAGATATAGACATGAACATTTCCCGGGACATGAGACATAAAACACTGATTCTTGCATCTGTGAATGAGCCAGAACCCCTTCTTGGTTGATCACCTGTGGCAAGCAGTGACATGGATTGTGAAGCAGCTAGCTGGAAGTGTGAAGGGTGTAAGAACCCACAGCCAAGCTCCTTTTTCCTTCTCATGTTTTCAATTGTCAGAAAAGTGAAAAATGTGAGAGCTGCTCACCACACCTGCCGACGTTCTTCAAAGAACCAAAACACATCCTGTCAGGAGTAGCCCTATAACAAGAATACTTGCTCAATCTTCAGGAATTTGTAAAGCACACTAATCACCCTCTCACGGCGTTGAGGGGGGAGGAGGAAGGGAGGTGCTGCTACTGCTTGAACAGCCAGGTCTTGAGGAGTTTCCTGAAGGTAAGGAGGTCTTTGGTCTGGCGCAGGTGGGTGGGAAGAGTGTTCCACATTTTGGCGGCGAGGTGTGAGAATGATCTACTGCCGGTTGTAGTTCTGCGGAGGCGTGGGACGGTTGCGAGGTTGGGGGCGGAGATGCCGGGTCGGGGTGCAGAAGGAGCGACGTCTGTTGAGGTATTCTGGTCCGGTGTTGTGCAGTGCTTTGTGAGCGTGGGTGAGGAGTTTGAAGGTGATTCTCTTGTTGACTGGGAGCCAGTGCAGGTTTCTCAGGTGGTCTGTGATGTGGCAGCAGCGGGGGATGTCCAGGATGACTTGCTATGCCTACATCTGTGATTCTAGGGAAGTAAACATTTTAAATGTAGGCTCCTTTTGAGTAATAGAAACATCAGGCATGGGCCACAAATAGGTGTTCCAGAGGGAGTAGGGATGTGTACAAACTGAGCCCATTCGGCCATGGAGCTCTAGTCCTTTGTTACAACTCAGAGAGCCATGCCCTTGGTCTTGCACACACAGTGCTTAATTTGAGAAGTTGGTTGCAGATTTTTGGGAATCATTAGCACCTATTTTGGGGAATCAGCACATATTTTTCCTCCACAGACTTTGATCCAGAGCAAGAGAGAGAGAAACTGAAAAGGAATAAAGAATGAGTTAGAGAAAGATGGAAAACAGTGTCGAAGGGAGAAAGCAGGGACGAGAAAAGAACTTGCAAGAACGAGATAAAGAGGCAGTGAATGTCTGGTGATGAATTAAAGAGGCATGAGGTGGAATCCAGACCACTTAGCGTTGGTACTAGGCACCATTTGCTTTGATAGTGCAAGCTGTGGACTTCTGAACAAAATTTTGCGCCCTGGTACTTATTTTACACATTAAGCACTGTGCACACAGGTGGATGCGTGGAGGATAATGCAGCAGTGTCATCAAGTGGCATTGGTCTGCAAACAGCTAAAATGACAACACGTCCATGTGTCTGGCTGCACAGCTCAACTTCTCAGGAAGTTGGGGGTTGCACAGTTCATTCACCCCTCACATCTACTTTATTGATCCAAACTTTACCATTCTTTCTGTTTTTCTCTTTCTGCTTGGCAGAGGTGTAGACAAAGAGGTTTTACCACTGGAATAATGTTTACCTCAGGAAAACACCTTCCCCTGTGCCACCAGCAATTTTTATGGTTGATCTATTTCCTTCCCACCTGGAAAGGGGCATCATCCCAGACTTTTTATTCAGATGGGAGTTTGTACGTACTCAGTTTGTGGCTGTTTACAAACGGACAAGCAGTCCCCACCTTGTTTCCCCCTCTCCCTACCCCCTGGGAGGGGATTACTGCTGTGCAGCCCTGTCATGTTTCACAAGTCCAATCATGATGTGCTGCTCCAGCCTAGGTTTTTCCTTTGAATTCTGGGGCTAGTAGTTGTGTTTACTCCTTTATAAAACAGCTCTATCAGTAGGGTGACCAGGCATCCTGGATTTCTCAAAACAGAGGCAATTTTGAGAGGACTGTCTCTGCGCTTTTCTTTACTTTAAATACATGTCTCAGTTTTGGGGACAAAAGTCAAGTCATCTAGCGAAGCTGAATTGAAACATATGCTTTCCTTTCCACAGGCACTTCTAAAGTCTGAAATAGTTTAAGGAAGGTATCTGCTTCTTTCAGGCAGCACAACAGGAGGTCGGCTGCTTATTTCCACTAGAGGGGAGACAGTGGGGGTGTTGTGCCACAGCTATAGTTATATAAACATAACTTTGTAAACATGTGTAGCTATATCTCTCGCTTATATATATATAATGGCTTTAGTCCTGCTTTTATGTCTGGCCTGGACTGGAGCTACACATCACGCATGGAAACTTGGCAGCTATCTATGCTGAACCTTACGCATCACCCATGGTGGAGAATTTCATGGAGTAAAATCAGAACCTACGATCAGTTCCATAGCACGATTATCATGGGCCACAATACAGTTACAGAAAATTGGCCTACCTAACCTTTAGTTGAGTGTGAAAGACAGCAGTAATTGAGGTGCAAGGAGGCCCTTAAGCAGTGGTGGCTGGCTTGTAATTACAGTGTGGGGGGGGGGGGGGGGAGAGGAACAATAATAATATATATTTTTTTAAATGGCACTTACCTGACGGCGTCTTCCTCTCCTCTCGTCATCCATCTCTCCTGAATGCTCCAACGCAGGACCAGGAATTGAGGAAGTGAGTGCTGGAGGCCTGGGCTTTCTCTACCCTAGCTGGGTTAGAGAAGTTTAAAGTGCGCATGTCGCTAGACAGCCGGCCAAAGGGACATGCATACTTTAAACTAAAGTGCAGAGCTCCCTACTGCCACTCAACAGCAATTGCCTCGCTCTGACACTTGGTTAAGGATGGGGTGCTGAAAAATAAAATGGTAATAAATCAACTTTATTACCTTTTTATTTAAATTTTCAGTTTTGAGGGCACTTTTTAGCAGGGTGACGCTCCTTCGCTCTCCTGGAGGGGCTGCACCTTATCCCTGGTCCCCAACGTTATTGTCCCATACTTATGGCAGCTCCCCCTTGTCTGATAAACCCTGCCTCAGATTTTGAATGGCTTTTTACACAATACCAGTTTCTATCCTGATAAGAAAAAGACAAAACGTGAGCTTGAATTGCCTTTTACATCAATGAAACTCATTTTCCCCGTAGCTTCATTGGAGCCTGCGTGTCTTTGCGATTGCGCTGCTTTCAGTTTTATTTACCCTTTTATTTTGTTTCTTTGTTGAAGCGCCGACCGCTTTGTTCCTGTCAGTGATTTCCACCAGGGATTGCGACGTTTGCGGAAAATGACTGGTGTTTATTTAATCAATAGTGTGTGTGAAGCCGGCGCTTATGGAATCACCTGGTGCCCAAGAAATGGCTGCCATGTTTACTCGCCCCGACCCCTCCTGAGCACCGGGCCCCGCCCTCTGCAAAGCAACACTTTCATTGGCTTCTGCGGACACTGAAACCTTCCAAATCCGACAGGGAAGCCTGTTAATTAGAGAATAAATCAGCGCCCGGATCAATAACCTATCAAGATGACCTGGAGTCAAATAGATTGTGGCTTGAGCAGCTGTTTCCGTTGTCTGTCTGAGCCCTCGGGGTCTTCCAACGCCGAGAGGACCTCTCCCTCGAAGGCTGCCTTTCGGGAAAAGCAGCGCCTTGCTCTTAATGAAGCGCTAACTCCAGGAATCGCATTTATTAATACATTTTGTGTAGTGCTGTGCGTCTCCTCTCGGTCACTTCTCAGCGCTGGAGTAAATGTACATGCTTATGGATTTATAGGAGTCAAACCGATTACTCCCCCCACCCTCGCCCCCTCCCCACAAGAAGGTGTTTCTCGCACACCAACGCGATATTTTCAATTAGTCAAATGTAAGGACAGATAAAGAGGGAGCGGGGATTTCTCCAGAGAGGGCTAGAGGAGGGGCAACTAAAATTAGCTAGATGAAAAGTAGGAGTAATCAAGGACGAGGGTAGAAGACAGATGTATTTCACGTGCGACCACAAGCATGTTTGTGGATCGTAATTAGTGGTGGCAGTGCTTTAAATGGGCCGGTACTGTCCGGCACGGAGTACCGGCACTTTTTATTTTTGAGAGGGAGAGTATCTGCACTTTTCAAGAAAAACGTAATACTTTTAATTGGAGACTGCAATCACTTCTCAGAAATAAGCAGGTACTCTGGTACAGAGTACCTGCACTTCTATTTTTCCATGTCAAGCACTGAGTGGTGGCATGGGAAGTTGGATGCTGGAATAGACAGTCACACATATATTTTTACTAAGTTGCATGCAGGCTTGGTGTTGCGTATTAATGCATAATGCCCGCCATCGGTTAGTGCTGACTCTGAAGCAAGCAGGCCCCTACGCTAGGTCATGAATTTGGTATCGTTTCATTTTTTTAAGTCTACTGAGTACTTTGAGATTAACCTCATAGCATTCATCTCAGGGTGATTAGTCTTGAGGTCCATAAGTTAATTTCGGGTCATTTTTGTGAGTTTCCTAAGTAAATCGCACTTAAACATACACCGAACCTAATCCAAACACTTATTACTTACATTGACAGTAACCCAGGAGTGTTCACCCTAGGCCTAGAAGGGATTAATGATGGGACTTCATGATCATGATCATCACTGACTATATAAAGTTCCATTTCAATTCCATGGGCCCAGTTCACAAATAAAGTAGTTAATCTGTTCTCTGCACATGCAGGTCTCTATGTGTATTCCTGGGAAGATTAAGTGACAATCCCAGTAGGATCCTAGTCCTTCTTTCCAGAGTTTTCCAGGATATACTACTCCACAAAAGGGGCTCCCTTGTACAATTTTTCATGGTACATTTCATTACTATAAGCAAAATTATTTTCAATAACACTTAGAGTTACACCATACGGCACGACTTACAGACTCCTTTTTCTTCAAATGATTTTTCTTCATGGGAAAAATATTTTACCACAAGTAGAAACCCTTACACCCCCACCAATTCTGAGGGTGGTCCATTCCTCTTCCTACTTCTCTGACTGAAGTAAAAAAAACATGACCAATTCTAGAGCGAAAAGGGGTAAGAAAGGGGTTTGTGAATGCTGACCATTGGGCATGTTTGCAGATATTCACAAACTTCCAAGGCTAACCACTCCTTGGAATGCCCAATTTTCAAGCCCTTGAGTGGCATTTACAAGTACAGAGAACTGTGAAATTGTGACAGAGCTCTCTGCACATGTAAATGGACTTATGTCTGCCAGGAATCTCTTTGTGCAAGTAAATAAGGTTAATTCGGTCACAAACATAATTAACCACTGCTTTTCACTTTGTGAAAGGCCCTTTTGTACGTACATCTGATTTATGTGGATATTCAGAATTCTGGCATGAATCTGACTCTCAGCGGCCAACACTATTCTAATCCTACCTCTCACTCTATTCCTTGCTCTAAACCAAAGAATAATCTTGTTTTACCCTTGCACTAATCCTAGTGAAAATCCTATTCTTGCACTAACCCTGTGCTTATGTGCACTATTCCCTTAATGCTAGCATTTATTTGTATTTTCATCCAAATTGTCTATCTTTCTCTAACCTGCAAACTAACCGAAACCTTCAAGTTCACCCTAATTGGATCCTTGTTAAACATACTCTATTACTTACTTCTGGGTTTTTTTTCAGTATTTTTCAACTGTTGATTTTGTGTACCCAGGGTTTAGTTCCTGCGATATTTACCCTCACAAAAATTTGTGTCCATGAATTTATGCTTGTGCTAATGTGAGAGGGAAGGATACCCCCAAAGAACAGACCATAGTTTTAAGCCAATTCTGTCTTAGGAGAAACGCTCAAAGTTAATTTGTGACTTGGATCACTCTTAGCTCAGACAGAACTGTATCCAAACCCTGGAACAAAATACCATCACTGTCAGTCAGTGGCTTGAGGTCAATCCTGCTCAAGCTGGAAGAGTGAGCCCAGCACTGAGACGCAGCATTCGATCTGTCCTGTCTTAGACAGAAGTAGTATCCTAAGCATAGGCTGGTGCGTCTGGTTAATCTCAGCTCAGATGAAGAGTCACTCAGGCAATAGGCTGTGAAATGGACTAAGTCTTCGTTTGATACACCAGATTGGAATTTTAGGTCAGTATTGATTCTGAGGAAGAACAAAATTGGTCTGCTTGGCTATGGCTTGATCCTGTAGCAGAGAGTAGCAGGATCGAACTGGCTCAGAGGGAAATCCGGCAGTGCCTAAAGGCCTGGTCCCACAGATCAGTGTGTGGACATTTGTTTTTTAGAAGTTTGTGGGCCTGCTTTATGACCAGGAGGGCCAGTTGTTACTGTTGATTTCACTAATAATATGACAAACATTGCCTGCAGCAAACACAAGTACCTGCGTTTTCTCACACCTTGCAAAATACTCCTGCCGCATGTCTTTAGAAGCTCAAAACTGGCCTAACTTGCAAAGATGGGATACTTTTTAGGTATCATTAACTGGGGCCACTTTTATTTTGGTGCCTGGGCCTATTTTTGTCACAGACCGGCCCTGGAGAGAATAAGGTTTATACTTCAGTCAGTTCACGGCAGGCTTCCTTTTCATCTACAGCAGCAGGAGACCAATGTCCCCTCCATAGGTCTGGGGACACCCTGCCATCCAAGTAAAAGTCAACCAGTGATCTTCTATCACATTAGGGACACACTTCCATCTGGGGCAGAGACAAACCTATGCTCCCTCTCCATTACTGCTAAGATAGACCTGAGCCAAAGCGGGCCGAGCCCTGGTCCCTGCATGTTATTAGTTGTCATTGCTTCCGCATCACGCCAGAGGCACTCCAACACTAATGTTAGAACTGTGCCAATGGACCATGCCTGGTGTAATAAAACAGTCATCCCAATGCCAGTGTACAGTACTGAAAAGAAGTAATTCTGAGGAAGAACTGGGTCGATGTCCCCACTAACATCACACACACCTTTAAACAAAATGGAAACAGTGCACAGTCGGACTGTTAGAGGGCACTCTTTATGCTACAATAGACAAATGACCCACATGGACCAGCACAGTTTTAGATACGTTCTTGCTTTGGTCACCAGAAACCAAAAGCCAGGACACAGGGTTAGTAGCATTCTTCCCTCTGATGAATCAGTGCATATCCATTAGTCTAGTGCTGCCTTGGATGGATGGGGACCTAAGACTGTGCCGTGCCATGCGCATAGTTTTCATCAGATGGAACAGTGCCTCGTAACCGTAGCAGCAGGCAGTGACACAGGGCTAGTGGCTGTCTCAGTGGAAAGATGCACTTAAATCTCAGCAAGGGCACTGACCTAGTGCTGCTCAAGACTGAGAGGTGCCCTTAACACTGTGCATTGCATGGGCACTGGCCTCGTCCTACTTCAGACTGAAGAGTAAGAGTGGCATAGCCCCAGTTCGATATCTAATGGATGGGGCCCCTAAGAATGTGCAGGGGCACTGACCGAGTACAGTTCTACATGGAAAGGTGCCCTAAACAACTGCAACCCATGGGCATTTGTCTAGAGCTGCTTCAGGTTGAAGGTTGCCCTAAGACTATGCAGTGGCATATCTACAGGCTTGAATCAGACAGAAGGGTGCCCCTAACCTTGTGCAGGCGCATTAGACTAGTACACCTCTAGATGGACATATGCCCTTAACACTATGCCTATTCACGTAGAATTGTGCCATTGGAGTGTATAAAGCGCATAGAGGGCAAGTATTTGAAACTGTGCACAATGTATATATGAAAACTGGGAAACATGACATAATATACTATGTGCTGAGCTGTGCATCAGATGGATGAAGAGTGCCCCAATACCAGGGCCTTGCACAGTTCTCTATCAGATGGTAAGGTGCTGCTACCGCTATGCATAGGCATTGGTGTAGTGTCCACTTCTAATAGAAGGGCACAGTATGACTACACAGTGGCATATACAAGCTCTGCATCAGATGGGAGGGCACTGCTACCCCTATGCATGGGTATTGGTATAGTGCTAATTCCAAATAAAGGGCACCATAAGACCAAGCAATGGCATATGCTCAGTTCTGCAATAGATAAAATGGCACTGCTACCCTTATGCATGGCCGTTGGCGTAGTGCCGCTTTCAAAGGAAAGGTACCATAAGACTATGTAATGGCATGTGCACAATTCTGCATCAGATGGAAGGCTGCCACTATCCCTATGCATGGGCATGGATCTAGTGCTACTTCCAGTGGAAGGGTACCATAAGGTTCTGTAGTGGCATATACATGTTCTGCATCAGATGGAAGGCTGCCACTATCCCTATGCATGGGCATGGATCTAGTGCTACTTCCAGTGGAAGGGTACCATAAGATTCTGTAGTGCCATATACATGTTCTGCATCAGATGGAAGGCTGCCATTATCCCTATGCATAGCTATGGATCTAGTGCTACTTCCAGTGGAAGGGTACCAGAAGACTTTGGAATGGCATGTGCACAATTCTGCATCAGATGGAAGGGTACCACTAACCCAAAGCATGGACATGGTCTAGCGTTTCTTCGGATGCAATGTACCGTAAGACTATGCAAAGGCATATGCTTCGGCATCATCTGAAAGAGTGCCACTTATCTGATGCCAGGTCTATGGTGATTAATGTAGAAAAGAGCCTTTACCATCATAGACAGCACAGAGCCAGGGCTGCCTCCGAAGGAAGTGCGCCATATGATCATGCAGTGCCAGATGAACAGTTCTGCACTGGGTGAAATGGTGCCCGGAACACTCCTCCACCACCCGTGGTTAGCTGGAGTGGTTGAAGCCCACCCAGTTGTCATCAAAAGGTGACTTTAGATCAGCCCTGCACAAATTAAAATCCTTCAGCCTCGAGAGTGGCAGGTGGTATCAAGTTATCTCGGAGCCTGGTGCCTGCCCTGCATGCGAACATCAACCCTCAAAGAAAACTGCAAGCCTTATGAAAAGCACTGCCTTTGTTTCTCCCCTCGGCATTGTATCCCTCCTGGCGGCTGCGGGATGTGTCGGAAACTCGTGGGATAATGAGGTGGGGAAGAGAACGTGCCGGCGCGTGTCAGTCCCTGCACGCTGAATAGCGCGCGCTGACAGTATTATGGAGGAACAAGCGGGGCTGATGAGGGGATGAGGAGCGCCTCATCTCAAAGGAGGCTAAAAACAACATTGGAGAAATGACAGGCGCTGCTTTTTGTTAAGATCCTTGTTGGATGTTAATATCCATGTTGGGCGGCTGTTGACAATGCCAGGCTTTTTTCTTCTCAGAAAATAGCTCTGCCTCAAAAACATAGCAATTTGCATGCTCAATTTTAGCCGCCCTTTTGCACTAAAAGACTTTTAATTACTTTGTTTTAATAAAAATGGAAATATGACTCAAACAAAAAAAGTGGATCATTAGTATTAAGGTTTTCATATAAAAGAAATAAAAGCTGTTGATGGTGGGGGCCATAGAGGCCCACATTTGTTTTATTCATATCACGTGCTGTTGCAGATATTTGCCTGTGTGTTGAGATCACAGTGGTATGATAGAGCCCATCAGTCCTCTGTAATATGTTGATGTGTCAGCATGCACAGGTGTTCTGAGATTTGTTGGCCTATTGTCACCTGTCATTGGGTTTTGACTGTGTGCTACCATCCGTTGGTGTGCTAGTATACACTGGTGTGCAGGAGCAATTGTTGTAGATTATGTGTTGATATCTCTGTTGGTGTTGGTTTGTTGTATATTTATGGCTTTTTCCTTCAGATCCTCCTGGTTCTAGGGACGTCCTAGAAGATTAAAATGTGTGCAATTGCCTGTTTTCCCTAGTTGGACAGAAACCTGTACATTAGGGATGCAGTGCTTCTTTCGTGTCTTTAATTTCTTTGAGGCTCGAGCGCTTGTGAATTTTTAGGTCTTTCCTACCAGTCAGTGCTAGCTATTTGCCTGCAGAAGATCTTTTGTGGGCTTACTTAAAACTTACAGCGGGCTTACAGCCCGCATATTGCTTACAGTTGATTGGATTCATTGTGACTCTGATTTCCTTACTTCTTATTTGATGGCTTGCCTTCCTCTTCTGGTCTTAGTCCCTCACTTAGGTCACTGTCTCCTTACGATCCTTTGTATTGGCTGACTTGTTTTGTTTCACTGCTCCATTTTACAGAACTAGTTTTCTAGTCAAAGCCTACTAGGCAGCACAGCTGTCTGGCTTGCTAAAGACATCTTGGGGACATTCAGTAAGCTTCCCTGAGAATGCATTCCGTCTGTTGCTTACTAGTGGCTTTGTGGTTGTTACTTCACATTTTCTGTCTTTCTATTTGCTGGCTTTATTTATTTTAGGCTGTACATCCCTCACAAGCAGCAAAGCCTTTTCACACCAACTCCCCTTGTATTCTTCCACGAGTGCGCCGTTCTGTAAACAGGCCTGTAAATCTTGTTCCTATTTTGTCACATTTGCTGGCCATTCAGCAGTCAAAAGTCAGGCTCTGTCTTCCAAGGTCAAATGTCAGGCTCTGTCTTCCAAGGGAGCTTGGTGGTTACTCTTCTTTCTCTGACTTTGAATTAAGAGGATTTATGTAACAATGTTGCTGGATAATGGGGCAGGAAAGTTTTTTTTTCTAGCACATAATAACATTTAAATGAACTGTGCAGGTATTTCAGAATACACCAGAATTATGAATATACAATGAAGCACAATTTTTGTTAATTCTGGAGTGTATTGGGAACAAATACTTTAATATGATCAAAACAAATCAGTACACTAGGTGATCCAATATCCACACATTATCATTTGTGCGCTTTATAGTTTTATTAGTAAAACTGTATGTCTCTGCAAATGTAATGGCTATTTCAATTAAAGTTATTTTGTCTAGAACTGCAGTTTACTACCACACCATGCATACTCAAATCCACTCTACACCATTTCACTCTACTCTACACCACTTCATGCCGCTGCACTCTACTATTGTCCACTCAACTTTACACTATTCCAAGTCACTGCACTCTATTCCACTCTGCACAACTCCACTCTACACCACTCAGCAACACTGCACTCTATGTCACTGCACTCTACAGTATGACAGTACACTCTATGCAAAAGAACTTTACTTAGTTACACTCAGCTCTACTCTGTTGCACTCTATGCCATTCTACTCTGCACCACAGCAGTCTATGCCACTGCACGCTACACCTCTTTACAGCATTACACTCTATGCCCCTGCACTCTACTCTGCACAACTCCATTCTACACCACTTCACTCCACTCGGAAAACAATCAAATCTATGCCACTGCACTCTATGCCATTCTAAACCGTTGCAATCAATGCCACTGCACTCTACACCTATGCTCTTTACGTCACCATGCACAATGCCACTGTACTCTACTCTGCACCATGTACTCTATGCCAGTGCACTCCACAACACTCTACTCTTTGCAACTGCACTCTCTACCACTGAAATCGGTGCCACCGAACGCTGCACTACTGCACTCTATGTAAACCACTAGGTATACTGCTGAATGCCAGTACAGTCAATGCCATTCTACTCTGCATCACTGCACTGCACCACTGCACTCTACATCCTTCCACGCTATGCCAGTGCACTCTACACTACTCCACTCTGCACCACTCTAAGCTACTGCGCTCTGCCACTCTATGCTACTGCACTCTGCCACTCTACTCTATGTCACTCTACTCGCCTCCATTGCACTTTATGCTACTGTACTCTGCACCACTACATGTGGCACTACTGCACTCTGTTATGCACCGCTCTGATCTACCCCACTGCATTCTGCTATGCTACATTGCACCCAGCTGAATTCTTTGCCACTGCACTCTACATCACTGCACTCTACATCACTATACTTTGCAGCCCTCTATGCCACTGCACTCTACTCCATGTCACTGCACTTTACTCTGCAACAATGTATCATGCCACTGCTCTCTACACCACTGTACTCAACACCACTGTACTCTACACCACTGCACTCTATGACACTCCACTGTCCAACACTGAACTCAATGCAACTCTACCCTACACTACTGCATTCTATGCCATTGCACTCTATGGCACTTTACTCTATGCCACTCTACTCTGCATCACTCCACTCTACATCACTGCTCTCTGCAGCACTCCACTCTGCACTCTATGGCAATATATTATACTCTGCAGCACTCTATACCACTGCAATATGTGCCACTCTGGTCTGCACTCTGCACCACTCCACTGTACGCCACTGCACTCTACTGCACTCTACTGTGCAACACTCTAATCTAAGACACTGCATTGTATACCACTAAATTCTACGCCGTTGCACTCTATGCCATTGCACTCTATGCCACTGCACTCTACACCAGTCCACTCTACTCTACTGTTTACCACTCCACCCAACCCAACTCTATGCTACTCCAATACATGACACTCTGTTCCACTCCACTCTACTCCATTCTTCCCCATTTCACTCTATGACACGCATCACCATTCCACTCTATGACACTCCAGGCCACTCTCCTCTATGCTATTAATTTTTAGCCATGCTGAACAGCACCCACGCTGGTGTACAACATGGCTAAAACTCACTGGCAAAGCCAATAGCTCTTGCAAGACCTGTTGGTTTTGCCAATGCTTGTTCTTTTGGTTATGCACTCCATGAGAGTGCATTTTTTTTCTTGCCCATCGGGTGCTTCTCCCCAGCCAAATACCCCTGTGTATTGTGCTGCTCTTTTCCTCTCGGACCATAGTCCTTTTTAAATTAAAAAGAAATGTATTTTTGATCAATTGAAATAAGATTTCTTTTTATTGACAGATCTAGTGCCCACGTACTTTCATAGGTGCACACATGCCTGGTGACCCATGCACACTCCTATGAAACAACATGCATCATCCATACTTTTTTTATTTTGGCTGATGTTGCATAGCATCTGCAAAGAAAATTCGCAAAGCATTGGTTTGAAGACCTATTGACTTTGTTAATGCTTGTCACTCATAGAAGGAGGTATGAAGTCTAGTAACAAAGAGCTATAAAAACAAAGACAAATGTTTAATGTGAGATATTTACATTAATACACCTTTATTGTTCGCTGAGATTGATGAAACAGTCAAATTGATCACTGGTGAAAAGAAGTTCCTAGACCAAATGGTTCAGGAGATACAACTTCACACCGTTTTATCATGACATAGTTGACACAATTGAATGTAGCATACATATTGGGAATTGCCTAATACA
Organism: Pleurodeles waltl; assembly: GCF_031143425.1. NCBI lineage: Eukaryota > Metazoa > Chordata > Amphibia > Caudata > Salamandridae > Pleurodeles > Pleurodeles waltl. Next base: position 1,609,204,550 of record NC_090445.1, read on the forward strand.
TTAATGATGAAAATTTTAATTTGTGGACAGATTTAACCGAACTAAACAAGGGACATTGATCAGTTTTTTTATTCTAGTCTTGAGAAACATACTGCTTGGGGCCTCTGAAGACATCAGTTTCATTTCTAATGTTGCAATGTGTGGATACAAAGTGAAAGTCAAAGTAGCAAGAAACAAAGCAAAAGGTCGTTGGAATGTAGCACCGGCGACAATGTAAAAAAGTAAAAAGTAGCATTGTAGCTGTGAAGGTCGGATTGAGGAGCAGTGGTTGTGGTTGAGTTTCCTAAATCTATGAGCTACCGGGACTCTGATGCCACATTTTCTGGGTCACCAAAACTTGTCAGCATATCACTTCTCGTGCTTGCCGTAGGGGTTTCTGGGGCCTCGGTGCACATAAACACTTACAGGACACCAAACGTGAACTACATGTTGAAATTCCCCCTTGGAGTTCCTGCAGCCCGCGTCTTGGCTCTTGGTCTAAGGGTTCTTCCTACCTCTGTCACATCACAGGTTAATTAAGAAGCTACAGTGGGCTGCGATGTTCAGAAAGCGAGTTACCTGTTGTACGTGAATACGGGATCCACGCAGGTACTACACCAGTTTCTGGGACAGACTCACAACCACTGGATGCTAAATGGGGCTCGCAGTTGTGCATAAAAATAATTACAGCAAAGGTTTAGAGAAATAGCTTCAGGCTTGATGCAACTACAGGCTGAAAACTGTGCTGAATGTTCCAGGGATGATGTTCAATGTAGCGGGGATGCTGAGGAACGTCCTTGTGATGCTGCTTTGTGTACAGGGATGCTGTTCATTATTTTAAGCAGAGTCTGTTAACTGGGCCATCCTGATGATACCAGTTGCATGGTGCTGCTCAACATGTCATTATTTGGCTCGGGTTAAAAAGGTATTGTTAAGGATGTCGTACGTGGTACTCATCGTACCAGATGGACTGCACAATGCGATATGGGTGCAGCTGAAAGTTGTGGCAGGTGCTAAGCATGACCGAGGCTCTGTTAAATTTGACACAAGTGCTGCTCAAGTTCCATAGTGTGGCTTATTATGCCATATTGCTGTTATCAATGCCACAGCAATACTCAAATGCAATGGTGCTGCTTCAAACCCAAGGAGCAGCTCAATAAGGCATGGACTGCTCAGTGCGCTATTCTGCTTTTAAATGTAATACAATGCTGACCTATATAAAAGGGTTCTGCTCAGTGTGCGGGGTTGGCTCAACGTGCCAAAGTAATGCTCATGTGCCAGTGTGCTGCTCCAAAGCCAACAGGCTACTTAATAAGACAAGAAGGCTCACATTCCATATAATTTCCATGGAGTTTATCAATAGGACAGGGTACTGCTCTGGTTGATGAGAAGGTGACCGGGATACAGTCAGCATTAATGAAGTTCCCTCTATTGCATCCCCACTCTTCTTCCACCACCTTCACTTTATGTTGTGCCAGGCTAACACTGAACACGTCCATGTCTATTTCACTTCCTAGCCCTGGGTTCCATCGGTGTCAATGGGAGAAGGTTTACGTGTAGAACTTGCACAGTGCGCTCGAGGACCATGTCTCCCTGTACTTGTTTTGGAGCACATCTTGTCTGTGCAAAAAGGTTTTACACAAGAATCCCTAGAGATAATTTCTTTGTTGCTTCTGGGAGGTGGAAGGTAGTGTTCATGGCTGTATGCTCCTGACTCCAATGGAAGCTAAAGACAGAGGAGATGGACCGTTTAAAGTTTCAGACTCTTAAGGTTCACTCATAAATGCAAACAGGTCAAAGGAGAATGAATAGAGGTTTAATGAGACCCATGGAACCCCCCCTCATTGACACCCCTATACATTAATATCCTTCTTTTGTTGGCATTCAAAGGAGTGATGCTATATATTGGCATGTTCTGATTTATTGGTGATGGCATCCACCAGAGAATTATAATAGCATCACTTTATGTATTAGATCTGTGTATTCTTGTTATTATTTTGCCTTATTTCTGTGATGTAAATCATTGGTGTGTTGGGGTCTTCTCTAGTTTAAATCTGCCATTATTGATGTCTTGAGTCCATTACTGAGTTGGGATCCCTCATATTGAGGCATCGGTCTGTGTCTTGAAATTAGTTGGTATGTGCACACCCAGCTGTTTATGGACATTTGTGTTGAGATCCATTCTGCTGGTATTGGCATCAGTATATTAGTTTGTTGATATTTGTCAATTTGTTGAAATTGATCAACTTGTTTATATCTATCAGCCAAAACATGTTGATATCCAGTGGTGTGTTTGCATCCTACATTGGAATTAACTGCCAATGTAAAATATGTAGGTCTGCTAGCATGGTTAGAAGTGTCAACATCGGCAACATTTTGAGATCATTGGTTTTAAAATGTTTTGGTGTTTTGACATCTCTCAGTGTGTTGGCATCTGTTGTTTGATGTAATCAGCCAGAATGTTGGCATCTATTGACGTAGTGTCCTAACATCTCCATATGTTTGAATCAGACAGTGCCTGTGGATCTGTAACCATGTGGATACCTTTTCTATAACCTTGTTGTTGTGTTTACATGCATATGCTTACCAGACTTTTGGTAGCCATCCATCTGTAAGTGTATCTGTGTGAATATACTTGCACTCTCTAAAGGGAACTTATTAAGGTGGGATACTTTTAAAAGCCTTGCCTAATATTTTTGTCATTGTGATGTAAACCCAAACTTTGTATTTATTCCCATCTAAAATGATTAGGGTCACCTTAATCAGCATATATTTTTAGTTTAATTGTGTCCAATTGATCAAAGTTACTTTGGGACAGAAAGGAGTGTCTGCCTTATGGTCCTTGCTCTCTTCAATTTACTAGACAAAGTAAAATAAAGCATTAAATCCACTAATACACAGTTGACCTAAGGACTCTGCCAGAGATCCTAAAGCCTAATCCCCCCCTTGCCTAACAACACCTGTCAGGATCAGTTCAGGAAAGCGGGTACGTCTGACTGCCACAATGTGTCCCTGCATGAACTGTGATGTGCCTAGCTTATGAAGTCCTTTAATATTCACAACTCAACATTTGGGATCTCTTCACGCCATGTCACAGGGACATTTTGTAATTGTGGAGGTAGCTTTTGTACATCTGTGTGATAAAAATAGGATACATTACATGTAGTTTACTCGTTAAAACCTTTGGTTTTTGGTCCTAACTCAAGATAGTTTTCCAGGATCAGCTTAAAGGCTCTTGCTGACATTGCCTCAAATTTCAAGTCCACATGCATCAATTCCTAGGAGACAAAATAGCTCACTACTTTTCAAACAATGCTCCCTTCCAATAATTTCTGCACTTCAGCAGTGCTCTCAGAAGTTTGATAAAGTTTTCTTTTACCTCAAAGAAAGAAAGAACTAATTTGAATGCATTTACCTGCAATACATCTTCCTGTTAAACTGAGATCAAAAACAGGATTCAGCTGGACAGAGAGGAGGAACAATGGGATCTGCATCCAACCTCAGAGAAGATCACTTAAGACCCACAAATGTGTATAAGTACTACAATGCGAAACTCATTGGGTCCTACTGTTAGCTTAGGCCAAGCGTGAACTTTGCTCTCAACCGAGCCAAATGGTAATAGAGCTTGGCACTCAATGCTCATAAGGCATTTTCCAGAAAGGTCGACTCAAGGGATTCCAGACATATGTGTCTGTGGCTGACCTATCTTACTCCCAGGGTTACATGCATACACTTGCATGCTTGTTTTCATTGCTATGTGTATACCAAGAGAGAACATCCTTTATTCGCCTGTTACTAGTAAAGGAATCACTAGATGGCACAATATTCTACTTCTTTAGCAATAGATTGAGCCACCAAGTTTATTCCTAAAGAGTTCCTACCTGTTCCTGGGCACAACTTGCCAAGTCATTGACAGTGTGTTAAAGTAAACTAGTACCTCAGATGTTCAGTTAATATCGAATTATGTGATCAAACATTGTGAACACTTTTCTAGAATTGAAAAATGTATCCACTTTCTTAAGTTTATGCCCTGTTGAATTAGTAAAACTAGTTAAATTAGGACAGTTTACTCATGCTTGCTTTCCCTGAAGATTTTTTACTTTTCTTTACGTGAGCTAACAATTAGCCCAGTGGACTCTGTAAACTAAAATCAACACCAACTGCCTCAGAGAACAGCTTTCCATTTGGCTACTAATGACCTGACAAGGATAACATTTAAAGAGTCTTTGCTACAGATGAAATCTGGATAGCATTACATCAGAGCTGGGAAAGGAGATCACTGACAAATTCAACTCTTAGCAGTTACACTCACAAGGGAAGAGCGCTGGGGCTTTGGCCCAGGCCCTGTGCTTTTTGTAGGCCTTGCACTCTTGTTGCAACATGTATGCACATCATTAAAAGGGCCTGACTTGTTCCCCGGAAGGCATCTAACACACACCACAAATGGTTCCAAAACAGTATTTTCCCATTCCCTACCATATGTTCCCTTAATTACAAGTTGCTTCTTGGATCAAAAACCAAAGAGTGTCCTTGTACAATTTTTTGTCCCAGGCCTCACAAAAGCATCTGACATACATGGGTACACCAAGCCCAGAAACACATTTTTAATCGGTTGACTTTGGATTTTTATACTAAGCGCAGATCTTCGTATTTACTCAGTTAAACTCAGAATGTGTTTAAGTATGTATCAGCCTGTGCAAAAGTTTGGATTAAGGATAATGTACGATGATCGTTTTAGAGGTATGGTCCCTACAAACATCTTTTCGGCAAAGTGAAACCTGGATAAAGTTGGCTACCTGTTATTTTAGCATAAAAAGATCCAAACCTCTAGCTGATGGGATTATCAGCAATATGCAAAATGTTAAAGAAGTCAAAATGCAGGTGTATTGTTAGATGCAAGTATCCTTTTTCTTACAGATCAACTGGTCAAGCAAATTTGCTAAATAATTCTCTGGGCACCGCTAACAAACCAATCAGAGCGTGCCTAACAAAATGTTTTATGCTTGCAAATATATGAATCTTTGAAATGGAATGAATAAAAAGAACCTATCAGTTGACGAATCGATCAATGAATTGATGAAGAACATACCTTAGTAAAAATAGTAACTACATAATTGTAAGAATAACGGGATTTTTCATATTTTCACTGAGAAAAATAAGTCTTTGTTTCTTATTCATATTGCATAGATTAATTTAATTTAAAAAAATGATTGCAATTGTGTACATGCTGGGGTTATTTTACACACCCTGTGAAAATTAATTGAAGGAGTAGCAAAGATAAATAAGAATGTTTCCACTTGAAGAGAAAGTGTGGTTGAGTGCACGTCTAAAGCAAGGTAACTTCAGCATAATGCCCAGGTGTTGAACCACAGTGAGACCCCAGTGTACTGTGGTGCTAGGGTCTTTCACCTTGCAAACTTATATTTGCTCTGTGTTTGTAGTCAGTATTATGTTGTGAATAAGCAGCCTCAGTATGCACAATCACTAGTCGCTTCTGATGCACAGTCATTACCAAATCAAAGAGGAGCTCTGCATTTCAGCAGCTGCTCTTTGTTGAAAATCTGCTGGTCCCCTAAGAAACACCCTTAAATTCAGACACTTGCTGGCTTTCATGTAATATGAATTTTTAATAATTGCATAATAATGTTCTACTGGTGCTTCATGTGTGACATCTCATATTTTTGTTCCCACTTAAAATCAGTATCAAATTTAATGCAGGGCACCTCTTTGTGTATGTTTCAATGGTGTTAGTAGTCATCAGAGGCATTCATCTTTTCAACAGTTGCTGTGTCTTAAGGGCATGATGGAATACTTGCCTAGTGCCTTTATCCGGTAGCAAGAACACACCCCTGCCAGCAATCTATCTACTCCTGACTTAAAATACGTTTGGTGAAGAGATGTATGGCTTTGTTCGCAAAACATAGGTTCAGGATTTTTAGCATTCCGGTGGTGGTCAACAGTAGGACCTTAGTGTATTCTCAGCCGCTGGCAATCAATTGGGCCGCATCCCATTCCCTTGTTTTTTGCTCACCATGCTCCCTCAGTTTGGACCCAACCATATGCAACTCAGTCTTGACCCTGTTCCTCATGGGAACAGTCCAGCTCAAACTGCTAGGCCAGGTCCTCCCGAAACTGGAACAGAAGCAACCTAGGATCAGTCTTGCCTTAGTTAGGATTCTTCAGCTAGGTATAGCATGGTTCCAGTGGCACAGTGAGCCCGGGGCCCACGTTTGGGCACACCAGGGGCACTTAGGGCAGCAAATGCTAAAACAACAAGGTGATGGATAGAAGGCTTAAATTAATCTCAGCCATTGGCAATCACTCGAGCTACATCCCAATCCATTGTTCCCTTGAGTAGCAGGGTCATGACTGATTTGCATATGGCTGGGTCCGAACTGAGGTACCATGGTGAGGAAAAACATGATTGATTGGTATGTGGCCCGAGCCATCGCCGGTGGCTGAGATTAATTCAAGCATTCCATTTATCACCTTGGTGTCATTGTAACATTCAAATATAGACAACTCTCCTACAACGTATTTCTCTGTGCATTGCCATCCACTATGATCTGTTATGTGAGTTTATTATTTTGCATACTGTTGTGAGCTCACTAATATTTGAGCTGTGTTGGGTGGGTGTGCAGTGCACTGTTTAATGTGTTGTGTTGATTGTTGTGTGCTGTTGTTTAGTGGAGGTGCTACTGTGAGCTTGATAATACCCACTCATATAATTTATCTACACTGTTAGATGCATGAGCTTTTATACCTAATGTTTCCTGTTGAATGTGGAAATATTTTGTTTTGATGTTTTGATTGCAAAGCCCTCCTTGGATTTATGGTTGTATCCTGAGCGTGAAGCACAGGTGCAGGAGAAACAAGCATTTGCAATGCAACGGGTCTCGCATTTGCTCGAGTTAGAGCTATTAGCATTGTAAACTCGTAACCGGACTTTTCTTTCCACATAAATTGAAAGAAAAAAACAAGTGCAATCGCACTATGTATAAGCCAGCGCGATCGCGCTGAAATTGAAAACCAAAAAAATGAGTGCGATCGCGCTATGTAAAACCCAGCATGGAAAATAAAAAGATAAAGTAGTGCAGAAACCAGGCTGAAAACATGGGGCCTCGTATGTTTTCAGTAGTTGGCTGGTGTGCTCGAGGAGGGCTAAACACCGGAAAAGGCATGACATATGCATGCCTTTCACTAATGAAATCAAGCAGATTTTAAAAAGCAAGTCCATGAATGAATGAAAGTGACAGGCATGACATGGGCGTGGTTAAAGATTACAACAGGGACGGAGCGCTTGTGCGCTTGACCCTAAAAAGCATAGAGGTTTCTATAGAATGATAAGTAGAATGAGAAAAGTCAAGAACAAACAATGCCAGCAAGGGTATAAGGAGAGAACAAGCAATACAGGCATGATAACAAGATACTACAAGGAGTAATATCAATGTGAGGTCAACTACAATCAATGCAAGAAAGAGGAAAGGAGCCAGCAACACAAATGTGATGGTAGCAAGTAACACGAGTGAGAGACATAAGTATAAACAAGATAAGAGAGGCAATTACTTAATTTGTAAAAACAAAAACATAAATACCAGGGCTCTGGTAGGAGGCCACTGCAGCTTGCACCACACATTGCCCCTGCCATGCTACCAATGATAGTAACAAAACAACTACTATCCATCACACTCCTACAAGTGTGATGATTCGGACTGTTCCAGGCCCCCAAAGCGATAGGAATGGCTTGAGTGGCAGGCTATAGTCATTTTAATGTATATTGAATCAATAATTAACTGTTGTTGTACTCATCTCTAAATTAGCCAGACAGCGCCACCTTGTGGCAGGCTGTCACAAGCGCCAGTGTTGACAATTAAGTGCTGCTGCCGAGCACCGGAAATCACCTGCTCAAATTAAGCACTGGAGAGGTCACAACAAGTGATGCAGGAAAGGAGACCCAAAATAGAAGAAACATTGAAAGCAAGAGGACAAGGATAAGAAACCCAGTGAGGGTTTTGAGAAACAGTGTGTGAAATGTAAGAATAAGCAACAATCGACGTAAGCAAGAGAGTGGCATAAGAAAGAGGATGAGAACAAGCAAAACAAGTGAGAAGATAAGGGCAAACACTACGACTGTGAGGTTGAGGACTATTTGTGTGAGTGAGAAAAGGGCTGTCATCAAAAGTTTGCTTTCCTTATTCTTATACGTTCATATGTATTGTTTGCCCGCTCATTTGTCTTGCAGGTCTTTGTTCTCTTATTCATGGTACTTGCCCTTTTCTTCTAGTTTATGGTGCTTGGCCAGGTCTGCTGATGCATAGTGCTTCTTTTTGCCTTGTATTCCTTGTTCACTGAACATGTCCTCTGGCTAATTTTGTCTGTTGGTGCCTGACGTTATCATCTTCCGTTCTTTGCTTGCTTTTGGCCTGGAAACCTCAGAGACATCAGTAATATAGGAAATGCTAGTTCTCTCTCATTCCTGTCTTACCAGTCTAACCCCAAACGCTTGCTATGATGTCACTCTTATCCATGGCGGAGGCACGTGTTGGTCTAAAACATCAAAAATAATGTGTCAGCATTCACAAGGTGTTTTCAATTGAGGATGTTTAGCAGCCAACATGGCAAAAGTTGATGTCAAACCAGACCATAAACACCAGTCTGTGTAAAGAGATGGTTTAATAATTAAGACAGTACAGAGCCCACTGCTAGGGAAATGTCTCAAAGTTTTGCTGTAATGTGATCGGCTTCCCCCGCCGCCATCTTAAATCGGAGCCAGCGGAAGGAGCTGCTCTTAGTCCGTCTTCACAGCTCCGGTGCCGGAAGCGACAGACCTGTCATGTCAGGTTTGAACAGCAGGAAATGAGAGCCTGATCTGATCCGGCAGCTTGGAGGCTCCGCACTGTGCACGTGCACTCTTCTGCTGTCTGCCGTGCTTTCATGGCCCGGGGTTCAAGAGAGGTCCGCCAGAGGGATGAGGAGGTCAGATAAAGACTCTTTCTCCGCAAAGAGAGATGGGAGAAGTTCCAATTTCTTCGGGAATGATGCCGGTGTCCCCAGGCAGGCTGACCTTTTGGGGATTTACTGGCAAGGGAGTGCCTCTAGAAGACTGGCAGGGCTGGGAAAAGTCAGTCACTTATCACAGCCGAGTGATGCCAGGTTGGCAATGAGGGCAGATATGTCATCTCAGGAGTGTACAAAGAGAATTAAAGCAAGTTGTCATTTATCAATAGTCAGATTTTTCTGCCAGTAACCGCTTTACAATTTAAACGTATTAACTAATCCCCACCCCCATCTGTTCAGGGCCACACTTAGCACTCATAGCCAAGTACTGAGACATTTGTGGAGCTCGCCTAACGTGCTAGCTTTGAAGTTCTTTCTCTTACTGTGGCAAAGATTTGGCTGTACTTTCTTTATTTCAATGCCGGGTTTTGTATGCACATTTGCATGAGGTACCTTTGGCATCAGCTATGCTGGGTAAGGGTAATTGGCATGGTAAACTGAGAGTGTTTTGGCATACAAATGAGAGTCTCTGACACATCTTCTCCTTGTGCCCCTGGTACCCAGACCATTCCCCAATTGTCACCTTCGTTCAAGTTCATAGTTGGAGCTCAAAAGCAAAGTCTCGAAAAAATGGATGCAAGGGGCAAAGGGCATCCTCTATGACGACTGCCATACACAGTGGAGCCCATTTTGGTAGACCCTAAATGCCCAAACATATGATCCCTATGCCTTAAAACAGATACCAGCACAGATACCAACACAACTCAGCAGCTACTACAGACAGAGCCACGCATCCACATTTTTATAGGTGGAATCAGTGCTTTACATTAAAACATAGAAGTGCAGGTACTTACTATCTAGAGGACCTGTTTGCTGCTTCAAAAGAAGAAGTTGCAGGTACTCACTACCGGACAGTACCTACCCATTTAAACACTAGGTGAAACAGTGGATGATGTGTAAAGTGTTAGGGCAATGGGACCCTAGGAAGCTCGGGTCAACATATCTGACCACGATAGCGAATGAGGTTTAACACTGAGAAACATGGACTGTGAAAAGATCACTGTCATGCACAGCTGGAAGAGCAAGCAAAGCCCTAAAGGTCTGTGGGCCATACTGTTTACCGAGTCCGGTACCTGTGATCTGGCAACACCAGCACCTGTGGTACTCCTAGAGGCAGCCAGCGAGATTTCAAAACTCTCCACTCTGACAAAAAACTACAGTCAAACTCTCCTTGTAGAGTGTACCAATCTGCAAAGAAGGTAGAGCACTTGAATAACCTTATCACCCAGTGACACTAAATAGTACTGACTTTAGAAAAGAGAACAGGGCAAGGTTAACCTACAAGGTGAAGGGGAAAAAAGTCTCTGACAACCCCATTATTAAAGTGCCCCTAAAAACAGAGAGGAATATTCTGGATCAGTGGTTCCCAACCTTTTGACTTCTGTGGACCCCCATGTTATCATTACTGGATCCTGGGGACCCCCACTGAATCATTATTGGAATTCGGGGACCCCCCACTAGGTCAGTACTGAAAGCTGGGGACCTAATCTGTTAATCTTATTTAATTTTCTAAGCAGTCGTGGACCCCCTGAAGAGGCTTCGGGGCCCCCCGGGGGTCCCAGGACCACAGGTTGGGAACCACTGTTCTGGTTGAAAGATCAACGAAGGACCGGTTTGTAGTAAAACAGTAAGCTGTTTTCTGGATGCAGTTTTATTTTTTAACTTTTAATTTCTTGAGTCCGTTACTCTTGCAAAGAATTCTTTATAATGTATGTATTTCCAAATATAAAGGTAAAAAGGGTAGGTAGGCTTAATCAGTAGAGCAGTGGATTGCGAGGGTTCGAATAATACATAAAGATGCTTTCAATGTCTGTGTTTCTCTTGTCACATTTGCCACTGCTTCAAAGACAGAGGTCCAATATCAGGCTGTACCTTCTGACAAAGTGCTGCTGAATCTTTTACCATTGGATTGCTGTTTACATTTCTTTCCCTGACAGCAAAGTGAGAGGAGTTTTTACAGTGAATTATGTGACAATCTTGCTTGAGTACAGGAAGTAGGAAAGGAAAGGCTGTAGGATGTCGTTTTTTTGCAACTCTCATCAAAATGTAAATACCTGTAAATTAACTGTATGCATTCAGCAGTCAGGAAAGCAAAAATGAAGGCATTTTTTTTGTAATTCCGAAGTGTGCTGGAAACAGACATTTCAATAAGATCAAAACAAATCAAGGCACTCGACTTAGTGATGCACAAATGATAAATATTCACAGAAGCCTGATTTCCACATATTATCATTTAAAAGCTATATAGTTTTAGCAGTAAAACTGAATGGCACTGCAAAGTTACTAGCCATTTCAATGGAAAATGGGCTGTCTGTAGTTGACAGTACGTTACCACGCGATGCTGTAATTACATTTAAAAATCGCTCCTCCTCATGTTCATTAAAGGTAGGTTGGTCACGAAGGTTTGTCGTTCCGAAAAGTGGGGCGTGGCTCTAACAATTATGAGAACCAGTGCTATAGGGCCTTCTTCTCCACCAAATACTGGCTTGCCCACTCGAAAATACAATGATTGTGAGAATCGGGGTTCACGGGGAACACAACTAAAGCACCATTGGTGTCCCCATGTGGTGGTGAGTCACTGAAAACAGCACCCTGCAATACTACGTGCTCTAAAAGAAGAGGCTCCTACTGGCTACAGATCCAGCATTTGTCGGGTCTGGGCCTGTTCCAGTAAACAGCATTGTGTTCCAGTGCAGTTTGCCAACGTCAGTGCACATAGAGAGGCATCTGTGTGCTTTGTGTGTGTAATAGTAGCTTAAAGGGGACGAGGGAGAGCTTCTGCTTTCCTTTCCAGCTCCTCCCTTGCAAATGCTTCACTTATATGGCAATCAGCAATTCTTATGTTCTCCCCTGACTGAGTACATTTGGAGATCAAAGGATCACAGCTGTAACTTAGCATCTTGCTGCAGATTCAGAGAGACGCCCATCAGAGCAACCAAAGACATTCAGAGTGTCATTCCACAAACTGCATAGAGGCAATCTGAGATTTGAACTTCTCAAGCTCTATCAGAGGTGTAAGCCTATGCTTCTTGTTGGATATATCTGTCTACGGCCCGATTACAAGTGTTCTAGAGGGGACTGAAGTACTCACCAGACCCATTAAATACTAAGATAGTACTATGAGGTGTTTACTCGGTTTGGTAAGCACATCCTTTTCCAAGTTCAAACTTGCATAAGGAGGGTAAATGTGGAATTATGTGCCTACTGCACCAAATTTCGCAAGTGTCTGAAATCACCAGACATTGGCTTCACCTGCCAATATGCACCTGGGAAAATTTCAAGCGTCGGAATTTATTGCACTAGGAATTACGGGTACTGTAAATTCCACATTACTTGGTATTCTGATCCCTGTGCAATGCTGTTTGTACAGGGAGTGCACATTTATGACCCACTTGGTGCTGTGTGTTGAGTTACACTATTAGCTATTATTATAACCCTAACTAAGACAAGGATCTCTGCAAGAAAGCAAAACTCACTGGGCTATTTTACATATAATAGAAATCTGAGACTGGTGTATTACACACTGCGCTCTCTTGTAGACACATTAGCTCTCTGTGATTTGTATGATGAGTCAGACCAGATTGCAAACATATCTCTCCAACAATTGTGTTAACTGCCAGCGCTATCTCACCTCTAGTATACCCGGAAGCTGTCTGGATACACAAAGAATCCTGCAGCAGGCGCCTTCACCTTGCAAGATATCTTAGAAGGCAGTCTGTTTGTGATTGACTGAGGAAGAGCAGTTTTACTGTCACATTTGTCTGCTTGCCAGTTTCTTGAAGTTTGGGGAAAATAATGTATAGGTGACTGCCACGGTCTCTGCTCTTAATTGCATTCCACTTCTTGAATCTGCACTCACGATTCCACCCCTCGACTGCTGACTCATACGGACTCCCAGTTTATCAGTTCTCAGGATGACTTTGTCCATTTCCAGCACTGGCAGTTCTCAGTTCTCAGAATGGAACCGGCAGAGCTGCTGGTTTGCCCGCTGTGCTATCTATCCCTTTGCTTCACAATGCTCTTGTTTTGTTTATAAGATGTGGGTTACCACAGTGATATTCCTCCTCATTCTCCCTCCATCCCATGGCACAAATCACTGGTAGATCACCACTCAACTCAGTAACACTGGGTGATTATGTTAACGACTCCCGGTTTTATGGAATCTATTTTTTTAACATTTCCATCTGTATTTATCCATATTTACTTTTTGGCCAAATTATTGGTATTTCCATATTTATTTTGTGTTTGTAGAATAAAGGAAACATAAAATGGTATATTTCTGCATTTATTTAACTGACACACATGCACTCATACTTTGATACCTGTCACGTTTCATATAAAAAAGATACCAGATATAACAAAACACTACACAAATAGGTAAATATCAGCATTATATACAAATATTTGCTAACATATGCCTGTATGTAATAAATTTTAATCTATTTTGTTTTTAACTTTCCATAAGGTCTGTCTGCTTGGCTGTTGGCTAAAAATTCATGAAGGACGGCATGGAAAGTCACTCAAAAGAAGCACATTTTTTTGTATTTTTCTGCGTTTAAAAATAAATACAGGCAGGAAACATATTTTTTCCTGCCTGTATTTGTATGGAAAAATCAGTAAAAATGGAAAACTGGGAGCCTCAATTATGTTTAGTAAATATCTCAAAGTTGTGGCACTATATTGAGATAAACACAACACCTTAGACTGCAAATGAAAGAAAGCAGAGAAAAATAACATGGATCGTAACACAGCTACCAATAAAGTAAGGATAACAGGGGCCCACTCGTTACAACACACAGATATCAACTAGACTGTCTCACGGAATGGAGCAACAATATGGCTAAGTAAGTTTTTGATAAAAGGTGGGTTGGCATTCATGCGGTTCGATTTAGAAAAAGATTAAGAACCGTGAGATCTGCATGAGGACTAAGTGGTGATCCTGATTCTAGAGGAACAAAGTAAGGAGTGCATAGCCCAATGAGGTTGGAACATTGCTCCTACTTCATATTGTAAATTACCCTCGAAACGATAATGCCTTTTTGGAAGAGGTCTGGGAGATTAATAGTCTGGATATCTTAGACAGAAGTCCTCTTGGGACAATAACGTGGAAGAATAGGTTCCTTGAAGTAATTTGATTGGTTGTTCTGTTTATTTTTGTTGTATGCGGGAGAATATATATTTATGTCCTGAGGAAGGTGGTCAAATCCACCGAAATGCGTCAATGCCTTTGATGGACTGAATCTGTATAAACTTTGATATAACATATGGTCACCTTAATGTTACATTGTATATCACTGGATATCGCGTGCAATCAAGGAACAGATTAGTTTTATTGAATTAGTCATGTATGTGCTGTTTTTTCAGGCTCTCCTTGTTATTTCATTTCTAATATTTTATTCTTATGTCATACTAAATTTATTGTGTGCCGTATGTTGAGGGTTTTTGTGATTAGAAGTGTTTGTAAGTGGGCAAGGATTATATACTTACTGTATTTTTGATTGCCACCAATATTATTATAAATTGTAATGGATAGTGGTGCCTATGAACACACCATTAAAGCTTGGTGATTTTTCTTTATATTGTAGTGGTACTGATATTGTTTTTTATTGTAATAGCACTGCACTTGCTTGATACATCTTCATGAAGTGGGATGTGTTTGAATGGTCTTGAATGGTGGATGTACGAATCTGTGGATTGTGGTTTGTTGATTTCTCAAGGGGAAATGTTATTTCTAGTGTTCCTGAGGGGATAATGCCCATCCCCTCAGTATAAGGAGCCCTCTCCCTTATTGGACTTACTAAGTAAGTAGAACAGCTGTAGCCTGTACACCTAACAATCCCCACTCCTTTCCCATTTCACTGTCCTTTAGCCTTGGAGTCACCCATGAGCTGTCCCACATCAGTCACCAGATTGCAGGAGTTTCCGTGGCCAGCAGGACCACCATCAAATCCTGGTAAATGCAGATAGCTTTTGCACAAATGATTGTAGGATTTGGAAGAATCAGCAAGGTTCTAGTGACTCGACCCTTGGGGGGGGGGCTGTCAGGGCAGGCCTCCAGCAGCAAGTAAAGCCAGCCAGAGTCAAAGGAGTTCCCATGAGAGACCCACTGGCAGCAGTCACAGGGAGTCATAGGGAGGCCTCAGCAGCACACAAAAAAGGAGTCCCACGTCACAGGAGCTGCAGAGGGGAAGCTGAATCTGGAGAAGCAGAGTGCTGAGGCTGGGGCTTCTAGGAGCTTGAAGATCTCTTTGAGGAGGAGCCAGAAAGGCTTGGCAAGAGCAATAGTCTTGGTGCACAGGGGTTCCATTCCAGTGGCTACAGCAAGAGCCCACCGTCTCCCAAGTTGGTCAGAAGACAAGCTGGACCCGGAGAGGACCACAGAACTACCACCTGTGAGAAGAGCGTTTACGCTGTCCATGGGACATCAGGATCCACCAATCAGTCATCGTCGTCTTGAGGTGCCGGTGGATGCAGGGGAGTGACTCCTTCACTCCAAGGGAGATTCCTTCTTGTTTCTTGGATGGAGGCAGAGTCCGTGTGACCCTGGAGGATGCACAGTCATAGAAGTTGCAGAAATCTTGCAGGAGTTGGAAAAACAATGTTGCAGTGGGAGCCCTCCCAACTGGATACAGTCTTGGTTCAGTTCCAAAAGCAGACCAGCAGCGGTTCCGGAGGCCAGGAGCAGATGTCTTGAAGAGAATTCCTTGGAGTGTCTTCCTCGATCAATCTGAGGACCCTCCCTCAGGGGAGCCCTTAAGTCACCCTAACAGGGAGTTGGTCTCTCTCTGAAGTGACCTATCTATCAGAGGGATGCAGGGACATCATCTACCTGGCCTAACCAGTCAGATGCTTCCAGGGGCCTCTGCACATCTTTTTTTCAAGATGAGCGAATCAAGTGGTCACCTGGAAGAGCTCTGTGCACCTCCCTAGGGGAGATGCTGGCAGGGGGGTGGTCACTCCCCTGTCCTTTATGTGGTTTGGGCCGGAGCGGGAACCAGGTGTCCCAGAACTGGTGCAAACTGGATAATGCAAGGAGGGCACAATATGGGCCCTTCAAAGCAGTCTTGTGGCACTTTGAGGCCACCCCACCCAAGCCCAGAGACACCTATTTTAAAGGGGGAGGTGGTCATACCGCTCCCTTGCCGGAAATCCTTTGTTCTGCTTTCCCTTGCTTGAGATTGGCTCAAGTGCTGGAGTGCAGAACAGTGTCTGAGGTCCGCAGCAGCGTGGGCTGGCAGCCAGACCCCTAAGGCTGCACAGGCATAACTGAGGGATCCTCCAAGGAACCCCCAGAGCACATGGGATCATGCAACTAGCTCTGGAACCAGTGTAGTTGCATGATTCCAACATGTTTGATACCAAACATGCCTAGGTTCGGAAAATACATTATGTAGTTGAACCACTTGTGTTAACCAGTGACCACTTCATCCCTTAAGATGGCTTCCCTGCACTTACAAAGCTCTGGGTACGGAGTCTGAGGTTTGTAGGCGTATCCTGCTTATGCAGGAGTACCCTCTCACTTAGGGACATGCGCCCTACCTTTGGGTTGAAGGGCCTATCAGAGGGGTGACTTAACAGTGTCCAATTGCAGTGACCACGATATAAGGTAAGCCTTATATCTGAAGTGAAAGGTACATGCACCATTTCACACAGACTGCAGTGGCAGGCATGCAGACACAGTTGGCATGGGCTCTCATAGGTGGCACAATACATGCTGCAGCCCATGGGAGACCCCTGGTGCACCAATGCCCTGGGTACCTACGTACCATATACTAGGGACTTACATGGGTGCAGCAGTATGTCAATTGGGGGTGTAGGAAGTTTATCAGCAACCAAATTTAGAGGAGCGATCACAGACACTGGGGTCTTGATTAGCAGGCTCCCAGTCTACTACAGTCTAAACACACTGACACCCGGCAAAAAGTGGGGGTAACTCTGCCAGAAAGATGCTATTTTCCTACAGTGTGTTTCTTGAGGGAGGGGTTGTTGTCCAGGTTGAATTCAAGTGATTTGGGGCTCAGGGAGAGTTGGGGTTTGAAACTGTCATGGTTCATGTCATTGAGCCAGATTTGTACTGTATCTTGCTTGATGTTTTTGTTAAATAATAGGTATGCAGCGCACATGCCTACAATGATACGGGTGTTTTTTATTTTTTTATTTTTTATTTAGCTACCAGTCTGAGTTGGATTGGTAACTAAAAAGAAGAAAAAAACACCAGTAGTAGTATGGAAACAAAATGAGGAATGCAAATGGAGAAGCAAAAGAAGGGATGTGTGCGGAGGAGGCAACCTGACAGAAACAACACAGGAGGGGCAGAGAAGCACAAAGCGAGAACGCATCATGGGGGAGCACACAGACACAGAGTGAGATAGAGCGACTGGGAGATGGGGAGAGCACAAAAGCACATGGGGATACAGAGCAACACAGAGATGAGGGAAGGAGCACAGGGGACAGGAACAATACCGGAGGGGCAGAGAAGCCCATGGTGAGACAAAGCAACATGGAGATCGGGGGTTAGGGACAGAGAAGCCCATGTCGAGACAGAGTACGGAGACGGGAAATACAGAAGCAACAGCCAGACTAAGCCATGACCAGCCAGAGCTACACAGAGATAAGGGGACGGGAAGCACATGAAGGAGACAGCTGGGAAACACACACACACTCATAGAATGGAAGAATGAAGAAAAAACGTAGCACCCAAAAAACAATCAGTTTAAAGACACAGTAGTGTGTCTATTCTCCAGGGGACGGACAAGATCATGACAAGTAAGTATAGACACAGAAGCCATCAAATAAGAAGCTAGCAAATGAGAGTGGCAACAAGGCCAGCCACTGACAAGCAATCTGGGCACAAGTCCTAAAAACAGAAGTGGGAGGACTAACCAAGTTAGGCAGTATTAAGGTGACATCATGGCACGTGACATCACAGCATGTGACATTGCATGTGTCTTCACAGGAAGTGTCATCGCAAGAAGCGGCATCAAAACCAATGAGCTCGGAAGAAGTGACATCACAAGAAGTGACATCAGATCTTAAGACCTCACACATATGTTTGGCGGGTCTAGAATGAGTACTTTTGAGCACAATACCAGATTTTACAAATTAGATTTTGCTTCAGGTTATGCCAAAGAAGTGACACAACCCCACTGCAAAATCTGGGCCTCAATTTACACATTTATTTTTTTACAAATTCTGTCACAAAGAAATTGGCAACAAGGAGAAAAGTGGCAGTGTAGCTGTTCTGCTTCATTAGTTGCAAAGTTTGCATTTTAAAATATCTGGTGTGGTTGAGGCACCTGCTGCAGAGATCTTTATGTGCCCAGTAAATTCAGGGAAAAGGGTAATGGTAAGGTAACTCTGGAGGTTAACGCACTCGCTGGAGAGATCTGTTTGCCTAGTCCCAGTTTTAAATCAAAGTAGTGTGGAGGATATATGTGTCTCTTGTAAAGTACATAATATAGCATACAGATGTATAATGTATGTACATAGGTAAGTGGGTACTGCCAGGGCCACTGGAATTATGTGATTGTGTGGCCCTGGTGATTTTCGCATAATTATAGATGTGCCACGGCTGGTAAATCACCATCATCTGCAGCATAATCTGCTGAATTTAACAAAAAATATTTCTAGTACAAACGGTTGAAACGTTACTAAAGACACATTGACATGTGTTGCAGCACGGTGGAAGTCCCTTTGCAAAGCTGGAGTGGTCACCTTTGTGTTGTTTATTACTATATTTTGATGATCAACTGGCACTAATAGGGTGCAACCAATGCCCAGAGAGTGTTACCAAGTTTAAAAATGATGAAATAATGAAGTAATACTTCTACAAAAGGTGCTGTATCATGCGACATAATTTGCCCTTTCTTGCCACATAATTTACTGAACCCTGCCACATAATTTGGCCGTCTCCTGCCACATACCTCCAGTGGCCCTAGTTAATGCTTTTAACACAGAGGTACTTTTTTTTACTTGCAGTTCATAAATTGAAATCCTTCTAATATACCACAGTGAGCTATGAAGGGCGTGACTCCTACTCCTAGTAACCCTCACTGTCTCATGCAGGGACACGTCATTGGGCGACCCTCCGGCCTCAGCATTTTTCTCACAATGAAGGATTTTCTGCATTTGCCTCATAATCCATCATCTGCTGCATAATTTGACAATTTTAACAAAAACATTGTTTCTCGCTCAGACCGATCAAAACTTACTAAAAATGTGGTGCCGTTTGGTGCTGTGGAATGCACTTCATAAACGTTGACTGTACACCTTTCAGTTGCATATTTCTGTATTTGGGTGATAAACTATTACCAATAAGATGAAACCTTTGTCCAGACAGTTTTAAGATATCTAACTATTACACAATAATGAACTGGTACTGTCGCAAAATTTGCTCCATTATGCTGCATAATTTGCAATGTATTGCTACACAGTTTAGTAAACCCTGCAGAATAATTTACCCCTTCATTGTAACATAATTCCAGTGGTCCTTGACTTATGTAACACATTCTGTACATTGCTTGACACGTGCTTTATTGGTATTGTGTAGTGTGTATGTGTGGTGTAAAGTGCTCTGACACCCTGCATTGAGACAAACAGCACCAAAAGAGAAATAAAACAAAATAGTGGCATTTAAATTGTTCTTTGTGTAAATACTGGGACAGACCAACACATCTGACCTTCTTATGGTGCATGCATATCGCTTCTATACAGTGACAGAACAAAGTCAAAACCATGCCTCTCTTAAGTACTTGCGGTGTAATAACAAGCTGTGTGGTGTGTTTTTTTTGCCTCTCCATTTGTATCTGGGTGTGAGGCACCAGATAGCTGCAAGCCAGGAAACTGGAACAAAGGGAGGCCTGGTGGCTTTCCTTGCGGGGCCCAGCTGGAATTCAAAATAACACAGTCCCCTCCCTGCCTCCACATTGCTGTTCAGAATAAAAGCAGGCAATGTGCAGGAGGGCCTGCTGAATGTGTTCTGGCTTCTGAAAATTGCACTGGGACCAGCTGAGCACATTTCAGTGCGGCCCAGCTTTCTTGGCAGTGTGGATGGTGTCCATCCTGTGAAAATTGTGGGTGGACGCCACCTGCTCGCGTGTACCCCGTCTTGTGCTCTGCAAACAAAGCCTACTGTAAGCTAACAAAATGCAACAGATAGCGTATGCGCCGTGTTAGGCAAGCCCTAAAAACAGGCGCTGGGCTCTCCGAGGGTCGAGCAAAGCCCATTATGACACAGTCACGGGAGGACGCATCTCTATATGGTCTCTTCTTATGTCCATTGGGTGCGCAGGGCCAAGGCTTGGCTTAAATGTGGAAATTACACGAGCCCGGTGCAAGAACAAGCCACATAAAAATACCTCTGAGAAATCTGTCAGCTGTGTTTTTGCACCCTACGTGCACATTGGTGAAGAAAGTGGGCATGGCGCACAGTAATTGCGGCCATCACACACGCGGTTTTCCAGTGTGTGCCCATTGCGCTCGCGTTTACCTCCAGTTAAAAGTTTGCTGTGAACACGTGCAATATGCATTCAGCCCTTAGTACTCGCAGGGTGTAAGCGCCCTCCCAAGCTCTGAGCTCCAGAGCATGAGGTTTGGTTGGTTTTCTGTATCCCCATAATTGAGATCCATCTACACCCCCTGTGTTTCCACCCCTGCTCCCCTCTTAGCCCCGCCCCCCGGCCGCGCGCAGCTGCCAGGGGGCCGCGTTTGAATGACACCGGGAGATGAATTAGCCGCGCGCTGGGTTTCCGATATTATTCAGCTAATGAGCTGCATTATTGCAAAATTCGCAAGCTCGCACTTTCGAGAGCAGGAAAGGCAAATAAATAAAAAAAAACAAGGAATAATTGAAACTAATGAGACCCGAGCAGAGTGGAGAATTTGCTTGGAATTCACGTTGTCACGCCCGCCTTCGCCTTCCTACCCTAGCACCCGGGGGAGAATTTATTTTGTAAACGTTGCTGATAATTGCAGGCAGAGGGGCCATTGGCGCCACCAGAGGCTATTGTGCAACTATTTACGTGTGTAGTGCTCCATGTGCTCATTGGTGTCAGGGAGTATCCTGTGCAGGCAGAAAAAAAGTTCTCTATCTAAAACAATCACCAAAAATATGGATTTAAGCATTTTTTTTTGGTTTGAAGATGCCTTCTAGAGTTTTTAAATCAACCGCGACAACATTTGCTGGTTGGTGTGTTTAAAGTAGGTTTGTGCGAAATTTTAATTCGGTATCACCTGGAGATCTGACAATGCCGCTGTCAAACGCACGTACAGCTAACAATACACACATAGAGGGCTCTGGCTCCACCCCTTTTGATTACCATTGGGTTTCCTTAGTTAGGAGCATTTGTCAATCATGCTTTGGCTCAGAGTGATGTAGGATCTTTCAGCCACCTACTGTATCCTTCCGCCGTCCTTCAAATGCGTGAACTGCACCAGGGACTACTTCACAGCTATAGCCCACTCTATCTGCTCCTGCTGATAGAAGGCTATAGAGTGTCTTGCTCTAGTGTGCTAGCACCTGTAAGGATTAGCTTATTAAATAGGAAATGAACTATCGAGGGTCCCTGGTATAAGTAGCCCATCCAGGGAGAAATACTTGAGTGCAAGGAAAAGGAAAATGAGCTACAACCAATATTCAATACTATCCGAAGTAATATACAAAACAGAAAAACACTAACATGAATTCAAAAATGATATTTATTACATATGTATGTACATGCAAAAACAAACAAAGATATCTAAATTGTACAAATATACAAATATTGCACAGGGAAGTAGACAAATACCAATACCAATACTCTACAAATACATACACATATAACAACATTTATTGCCAACATTTTCTGTTCTTTTGAGTTATTATTAAGTAAGATTGAGACATAACTATGATTCGAATAATAGGATGATATCACTGTGAGCGTTATTATGGCTCCAAAAAGAGAATTTGTATATATTCAATTGTATTTAAATGTATTTATGAAATTTAGAGTTATATATTTGTCAATTGTTATGGTTTTATTATTTTCACTGTCTTGTCTTGTGTGGCACTTTGTTTTTGTCAATAAATGTTGTTATATGTGTATGTATTTATAGAGTATTTGGATTGGTATTTGTCTACTTCCCTGTGCAATATTTGTATATTTGTACAATTTAGATATCTTTGTTTGTTTTTGCATGTACATACATGTGTAATAAATATCATTTTTGAATTCATGTTAGTGTTTTTCTGTTTTGTATATTACTTCGGATAGTATTGAATATTGGTTGTAGCTCATTTTCCTTTTTCTTGTACTCAAGGATTAGCTTATTAAACCCAGACCTGCTGGCTTTGCCAATGCTTGTTTATTGAATGTAATACTTTCTAGCGAGAGCATACTGCTGTGTTATTCAGTGAGGACAGTGGTAATTGCTATTTGCATGAGTGCCCCTGCTCTTCCTGTACAGCTGCCCATCCCTCCCTGCGCTCTGTTCCTGCATCCTAAACTCCTAGCCTTGCTACCAGCTGCCCTCCCAGTGGCTCTCCCTCCTGCGCAGTTCCCATCCTATGCCGCTGCATTGTTTGTCCTGCTGTGCTGCTACTCTTCCTGTCCGGCCCACCCCGTGACTTGTGTGATCTGACCTCATGCTCCTGTTTCCTCCGCGTGCTGTGGCGGTTTCGGTCCTATGCTGTTCCGCATCCCGGGGGTGTTGCACTTCCCTTGTGCTGCTGTGTTGTGTGATATGCAACCCTCCCCAGCTCCTGGGTTGTTCCATCTTGTCTCTCCTGTTTAAATGCTCCCTGCACTCCTCATATGCTGCTGTGTTGTTTGATATGCTCCACCCCCACACACACACACACGCCCCCGGGTTGTTCCCAGTCTGCTGTATTGTGTGATATGCTGCCCTCCCCCTCCTGTGGTGTTCTCACCCTGTGCTGCTGATTATTGTCCTGCTATTCCGCTCCTCCCCTGCTGCTGTGTTATCAGGGGCATAACAAAGGCTCCCACAGCCCCCGTGGTGCGGGGAGGGGGCCCGAGCTCCAGGTAGGGGTGGGGCTCCCAGCACAGCACTTGGCTTGAGTGAGTCCGCAGGGGGCACCCTCCATGTTCTGTGCAGGTAGGCCACCTCCACTTTCGTGAGGCCACAGTCCAGTATGTAGCCTGTCCTGTGTTCCCA
Source organism: Pleurodeles waltl (assembly GCF_031143425.1). Lineage (NCBI taxonomy): Eukaryota > Metazoa > Chordata > Amphibia > Caudata > Salamandridae > Pleurodeles > Pleurodeles waltl. Next base: position 1,609,227,740 of record NC_090445.1, read on the forward strand.
TCTTGTGCTGCTGTGTTTTGTCTGCCGCACTCTATTGTTTGAAACGCGGCCTCCCCCTCCTGTGTTCTTCCCATCCTGTGCTGCTGGTCTATTTCCCTCCTCCTCCTGTGCTGCTCCATTAGTTCCTGTGCTGCCCCTGCAGTGGGCTGGATCAGAGCTGGGCTGTCATGTGACGTCATAATGTTCTCCTTTATTTCCTGCCGCGCTTGTCTGGTGTGTTGTTCACATCCGGTGCTACTGTGTCAGTCCCCTGCCGTGTTGGCCCTCCCGCGTGCTGCCGCCTCTCCTGTGCTGTTTCCATTCTGTGCTGCTGCACTGTGTCCTGTTGCGCTGCTCCCACATCTGCTGCCTCAGTGCCCTCCCCCGTCCTGCTACTCTCCAGTGCCAGGCGGCCATGGCACCATCCCATGTCGTGCCAGGCTGCTGCAGAGCAGCCAGGTCAGACTTCATTCCAGCGCGTGCAATATTTCCTTGTGACCCGAGGTCACATGAATGCAGAGCTTCATTAAATACCCATTACTGGAAGAGATTTCTGCAGGGATTTTTAGGGGAAACGAGACGTTTCTGTGCCTAATTGGGATTATTTATTACCTCCTAACATTTTTATTAGCAAGGAACATGAGCAAATTAAAGCTGGTACACTCGGACGAATGCTTCCACTCTGCCCTTTCCATCCTGCCCGTCGTGCTCCTGCTGATGTCTGGTGATTTTTAGATTGTGCCGAGCAGTACTCAACCCCTTACAAAGTACATAGCGCCTTATCATATCATACCAAATTATGTGGTGGTATGGCATGGTATGGTCCACATAGAGGACACTGGCGACAACTCCGGTAGAACTCTAGCCCAGGATATGGGCTCCCTACAGCTGTCCCAGCTAGTCTCAGGCCTGACCCATGTTAAGGGCCAGACCACTGAGCTTGTTTTTAGCAAGATCAGGAACCTGCGGTCCCACTCTCTTCTCCCCTTGATCTGGTCTGATCACTTTTTGAACCCTCTGTCATTATCCATGCCCTTCTCTACCTGCCCCCTCCTCCCGTCAAATGACTGGAGCGGACCTTGTCCAAACGTCACACAGCAAAGTGGGTAGAGGTCTTTGAAGCCACCAAACCTGGCTTCTCAGCCCCTGCCGATTATGCAGTCCACCATGTTAATGAATGGCTGACCAACTCTCTGCATGTTGTCCTTCTTTTAAGGTGGCAGAAAGATACCCAGAAAACTCATAAATCTCCGTGGTTCACATCTGATCTCCTGTGTTTAAAGAAAGAATGTAAGCGCCTAGAAAGGAGATGGAGGAAGGACTATGAGGCCTTTAGTAAAGTCGAATACAGGAATTCTATTTGGTGCTATCAAGCAGAGATTTAAACAGCTCAAGCTGTTTTCGACTCTTCCAAAATCGCCAACTCTTCCATTCTCCCCAAAAGTAAATTTTAAGATTCTCAGACACATAATTGAACCTGCAGCAGCCGACCACTCCTCTGCGACTTTGGTAGAACATTACAATGAAATGGCCTTGTTATTTCCAAAAAAGGTCATGGACATTTACTCTTCTTATTCCAACACTCCCAGCTCATCGGACCCTTACTCTATAATTCTCTCAGAAGACCTGCCAAATTGGTCTCTCCTGGCCTTTCCCTTACTATAGATGTAGTTAATGATCTCTTAACTTCTGTAAAATCAGGTTCACTTTTGGACCCCGCTTTCTTGCACGTTCTCCGCCAAGGGTCTGAAGTTAATGTGTCGCCCTGATAGAGCTACTTAATCTTTCCTTATCCTGTGGAGATGTACCCTGTCAATCAGTGGCGGCCCGTCCTTTAGGGCGGAGGGGCCACGCCCCCCCACCCCATGAAGAGTGTCTGTCAGGCTGAACAAAGGTCAGCCTGACAGACACTCTTTATGTTCAGGTCAGGCAGCCAGGAGCAGACATGCGCGATTTGCGCAGACTCCTGGCTGCCTGAGCTGAACTTTGCTGGGCTGAGGAGATCACGACCCCTATGGGCGTGACCTCCTCGGCCCAGCATAGGTGCCTCCAGGCCCTCCCCTGGGTGACGAGGAAAGCGTCACCCATTGACACTCTCCCTGGGCGCTTCAGGTTTAAGCCCTGAAGTGCCCAGGGCGAGTGTCAATCAGTGACACTTCGTCACAGAGTGGGGTGGGGTCAGCAGTCTCACTGACCCCATCCCACTCTGTGACGAGGCAGGGACTGCTGCCTTCCCTCATTGGCTGACCTAAGGTCAGCCAATGAGGGAAGGCAGCAGTCTCTACCCTCCTGGGACCTGGAGGCTAAAGGTAAGTGTGTGTGTGTGTATGTATGTATGTGTGTTATGTTTTACATTGAATGTTTGGTGCGCACATGCATGTTTGAGTGTTATGAGTGTTGTTCATGGATGTGCGTGCGTGTGTGTGTGTGAAAGAATGAATGTGTTTGATCTTGTAAAATGAATGTTTGGTGCGTGCGTGCATGTTTGAATGGAATGAGTGTTGTTAATGGATGTGAGTGCGTGCGTGCGTGTGTGTGGAAGAATGAATGTGTGTGAATTTGTAAAATGAATGTTTGGTGCGTGCGTGCATGTTTGAATGGAATGAGTGTTGTTAATGGGTGAGCGTGCGTGCGTGTCTGGGTGTGAAAGAATGAGTCTGTGTGTGTGTTTGTGTGTGTGCCCCGCCCGCCCTCCTCCCAAAGCTGCCGGCCGCCACTGCTGTCAATGAAAACATGCAATTGTCAAGCCACCCCTGAAGAAATCCAACCTGGAGCCTGACACTCTTAGAAATTATAGGCCTCTCTCTCCGCTACCATGGTTCTCCAAATTGCTGGAAAAATATGTGAGAAAGCACCTTTCTAGCTCCCTTGAATCGAATGTGTTAGTGCACCCCTCCTTGGTGGGCTTTCGCCCCCTACATAGTCCTGAAACTGCTTTATTGGCAGTAGTGGTGTAACTCAGAAGCCTCTTGAATCAGGGCAGCTCTGCTGCTATAATTTTGCTAGATCTTAGTGCTGCCTTCGATACCATAAACCATTCTATCCTGTAGAGGATTGCTAATCTCGGTGTTGCAGGAAAAGCCCTGGATTGGCTCACGTCCTTCTTGCAGAACTGGTCTTTTCAGGTCCAGGATCTGTCTCTCCTCCCAGCAAGCCTTCCATCTTGCTGAGGAGTACCCCAGAGCTCTTCATTGAGTCCTACCTTATTTAACCTGTATCTTTGCCCGCTGGCTGACATTGTCTAAGCCCATGGGCGGTCACTGGTTTCATATGCAGATGACACACAGCTGGTTATGTTGCCTACCCCGCAGCAGCACCCCTGACCTCCCGTCTTCATGAAGTTGCCAAATGGATGGCGGGCTGCAAGCTGAAACTTAATGAAGAAAAAACGGAGGTCATGCTACTGGGCAAAAACCTTAGCAACCCTGCCTTGAGTCCCTTCTTAAGCATTCCCTTCTTTTTGCATTGTCTGTAACAGCGCTGAGAGGCCTCTGGGCAGCCACAGCTTATAAGATGGCAATAATAGAATAGAATATGGTCATTTAAGCCTCTTTATACAAATTATGTGGTGGTATGGCAAGCTATGGCCACTTAGGGTTATTTATACCAAATTATGTGGTGGTATGGCATGGTATGATCAACTCTAGGGGAGGGCAACCAGTATTATATGCTATTTCAATCCTCAATGAGACATATAAAAATGCTACAAATGGGTAGATGGTCATATATCGCAACCCATCATCCAATATCTTTAAATCCACAATATTTCAAAGAAAAGTGTTATCCACATCCTTCAAGTATTATTAGACTTTATTTTGAATTTTCAAATTGTAGTAGATCAACCAATGCATTTCGTCTCAGTACAGAGACTTCACCAGGGCACCAATTAATTCCCTGTGTCATGAATTCAACATCACAACTCTCTATTTCAATTTTTTAACCTCGTGGGTCAATTCATCCCAAGATCATTGTTAAAGGTCCGATCGTCGGGCAAACCAGCAGCGAGACATCCTTATATCCTGCTTACACTTATCCTGCTTCTACTGATGTCTAGTGATTTTTAGATTGTGCCGAGCTGAAGTCAGCCCCTTACAGAGTTCATAGCACCATATCACAACATACCAAATTATTTAGTGGTATGGCATGCTATGGCCATTTAAGGCTCTTTATACCAAATTATGTGATGGTATGGCATGGAATGACCATTTAAGGCTCTTTACACCAAATTACGTGATGGTATGGCATGGTATGGTCAATAAAGGCTCTTTTTGTCTCTCCTGAAAAGAGCCCCCGTGATCTCGACTGGCACAAAAAGTTCTTATGACCGAATCAGGATTAAAACTTGTGAACAAATTACTCACTAAACCAACATTTTCTCCTCTTCTTCTTTGCCTGGTGAAATTTGTTTTTGGAAAAATTATAATATTCCACACGTTGATGGTTAGATGGGGAAAACGTGCTGCATTATCATGTTATTCCCTATTCAGACCAGCAGTACTCGGGATAACAGCACGAAAATGGAAGTGCTCGCTACGTGCATGCCCACTTTGTAGCGCCAAGCATCACTTCTCCTTTCGCACCTACACTCGTGTTATGTTAGTAGCATTTGTATACTGCACAATCTGCTCATCTTACCATGCTGATGTGAGTCTGGGTTCCATCCAGCTGTGGATCTGAGGAGCCTGAGCCAGCTGCTAATGATGTCCTGTCAGTGGTGTGACTGAGTCTGTTCCTGTTAAGTGAATGAGTCTTATTCAATGAGTTAAGGGTGAGAGTTCTTGCAGATTGATGGATCAGGCCTCATTGCTATACCAAGTTGTTCATTCATCTTCCAGGTCAGTAGGAATGTCCCCTCGGTGCGCTCGACACAGTTGACCAAGCGGTTCTTATTAAAAGCCTTCACTCGCTTGGGATCCATTCACTCATCCAACTTAGAATGTATCAAACCCTTTCTGTCCGGATTGAACTCGAGCATTCTCTTTACCCACTTTCAAGTCATTCTTTTTTTCCCTCACTACACTACTTACTATCCAGTTCCAAAGGCGTTTTGCGTTAGAAATGTGAACTTTCCACAGTGCAAAAAGCACTTGGACTTTGAGCAGGCGTAAACAAGGGGAAATGTCTTCATTTTTGAAAAAAATGAAACATTACATATGTTGTACAGTGTACAGTACACATGTTTGTCTACGCATAGGAACTTTTACTGGACGGGGAGGTTTCCAATACAAATCTTATGTTAGATTGTACACACTCACCTGTGCACTATGATGTGAGGTAGTGCATTGTGCAAGGCATCTTGTTTGTGCCCTAGTGCAGGAGTTGACACCAGCAGCTGCCCAGTCACCACTGTTTTTTCACCCTTGTCCAACACAGTGCAGCTAATCTGGATACTGCGCTACACTGCATTGTGTGAAAAATTAGTGTATCTGGTCCCACACTTTCCAACTCATCCGGTGCCACAGTGTGTCACATGATATCGGCTCCCATCATAGGACCACCCGATGAGGAGCCAAATTCACACGGTGTGCACACAATTAGTGGCAAAGTCCTCCAAAGGACACGTTTCCAGCAAGTTGTTTGGAGGTTCTGCACAGCTGATGTCTATTAAGGAGTGTAAAATGTCCCCGTGACATTGGTGGCAGCCTCGGACGCTTTAATTTTTTGGTTTTATAGGTGGGGCATTGAATTTAAAGTGCCTCCATCTGTGCTAGGCACTAAGCACTGTCCCCTCCTCACATGGTGAAAAAGTTTCATAAGTTGGCAGGTCTTTGGAAATATCATTATTCCAACTTTGCCAGTGAACCCTGACAGCAGCATTTGCTTCCTATCCAAGACTGAAAATCCTTGACATAACTAAGCATTTCTCTTTACTCGTACAGCACCACTGCAGTTCTATAACTGGACTCAGGTGTGTCAGTCAATCCCAAAGCTGGCAAGCAGCTATGACTGTCAGACAGGAGTGTAGCTGTCAAAAGTGCAGAAGGTGCAGTGGCACTGGGACAGCCCCATGAGGCGGCCCATAGCACCTCAAATATCTTCTTTCTTACAATCAAACCATGGACTGGGTTTCCTTGCTTCAGGGTCCTTTGCTACGCTATTGCTGGCAGAGCCTTGTTTGGCTGCAGAATGGAGCCAACCCTTGCTGCTTGGGTAGGAATATATGAGCAATTTGGTCACAGTTCTCTTGTGCTTGCAGAGGTAACCTGCTTGTCTAGAATTCAAAATCCAGGAAGCATGGAAGTCAAATCGGTTACTAGAGGAAATCCGCAGGCAGAACTGTAAGGCTGGAAGCAGATGGGGTGCTGGTGGTTTGCTGGGGGCGAGCACAGGCCCCCACTTGTGGAGGTCACAACCTATTTTTCATCTTTAGACCTTGCACTAAGAGAGAAGGACAACATAGGAAGAAAGAAAAAGGCAGAGAAAGACAGGAAAGGAGTGACAAAAAGTGAGAACATGGATGAAAAAGACCCAAGAGTGATATCTGGAGGCAACATGTGTAGGGTTGTGCGAAAAGAGCTATAAAGTGCAATAAGGACAGGACATCTTTGGTATTCAGGATCTCCATTTGTTGCGCCAGTGGCGAGTTCCCAAGATAACTTATGAGCCTCTGCTCTTATTTAGTTACTATTTGGTCAAATTTCACATTGGAAGGGGGTAGGAAAAGTGATGGGATCGCTTAATGCGAAGCGCAATCAAGACCTTGACAACAGCATGTTACAAAATCCACATTCCCACGGTACACCCAGGACAAGTAATGGCGGACATATCCAATGGGCCAGAATACCGGGCAATGTAATGCAGTGGACCTGATGTTCTCAGAGATCTGTACATTCTTTAAAGATGTTCTGCACAAGACTTGGAAACTGGTTGAGCTGTCTAGGGTTGGGAACCAGGTTGCTGACGTGATAACAGATGCAGTAAATGGAGACCTTGCTAGCGCTAAAGGGAGCCACAAGAGAGTTGCTACATGAATAGTTTCTTGGTCCGGTGCTGCTCAATAGAAGAAATTGCAAATGTGCTTGCAGGTGAGTAGTCCCATTGACTATTGACGTAAAGATCTCCCATTGGGATAGCTCCTTTCCCGAGGATAGTGGTAAAGAGAGTGTGAGTTTAAAAAGCTGAGAGAGTGGTGTAACGATGAGCAGTTTAGGCAAATTAGGTATTAGACTGACTCCTCCCTCGCACTACCAACCTTTGGAGGCTCGCGAGTGATAAGCAATTTACTGCTATTCATAGTGGCCAGGTTACCTCTGGCGAGAGGCCCTCCCAGTAGTAATGGCTGCCCATCCCATGTGCTCATATTTTTCACACTTGTGCCATGGTGGCCTGGTGGTGAATTTCCAAACAGGAATGTATTGTGAAGGTCAGAAAAGACCTAGTAAAGCAGGGGCTGAGGCATTGAGCTTCAACCAGCCTGCACATGAAGTCTTTGCCAACAGGAACAAAGCCAGAAGGATATTTATACATATAAAAAGGCTTCCCCCTCTGTAATTAACAAATTTTCTAGCGCAGGACAGGATGCTCATTAAGAGAGATCAATTCATGCCTGCGGTCTGCATGAAGACACCAAATGAACTATAAAAAAAAATAGCTGAAAGCAGTGTTTTTCAACCATTTTTTTTTTTCAGAGGCGAATAATTACACCGTAGGATGCAACTCAATTTTTGGAACAAGTTCATGCAGTTAACGCTAGAAAAAAAATCCATGTTTTATTTGATGAAAATTTACTTGCAAGTTTGCAGCGGGTATCGAAAAATGATTGCATAGATCAAGGGTGTATAAAGTTACTTTTCGAGGACACCAGTCCCAAAAGGTTTTCAGGAAAGTGGCAAGGTAGTGAATAATTTCCACTTACTTGTAGTGTGTGTAATTTATCTTATGACTGTATTGTGGAAATCTGCCACATGCGTGGACCAACATTGTCCACCTTTGGTCAATATACCTACTACTGCTTTTGGTCACCAGGGTCGCCTTGTTTGCCCATTTTCTGACTTCTGCCACATTAAAGACTTTGGGCCTGATTACAACTTTGGCGGAGGGGGTTAATCCGTCCCAAATGTGACGGATATCCCACCCGCCGTATTATGAGTCCATTGTATCCTATGGAACTCGTAATACGGTGGGCGGGATATCAGTCACATTTGGGACGGATTAACCCCCTCCGCCAAAGTTGTAATCAGGCCTTTTATGTGAAGTGATTACATTGCTTTATGTATATTTCTCTCAGATGTAAAGCCTCATGGATCAGGGCTGAGCATCTCCACTCTGCCTTCCGTTTTAGGTTATTACTCTGTCTTCTGTGTCTGCCTTGCACCATCACAAATTTGATGATTGATTTTTCCAGCACGACCCTTGTGGGTTGAAGGTTCAGTTGATTTACAGACATTTCCTTCTCACTCTTCCTTATGTGATTCATGAGCCGAATTCCACCAAATCTACTTTTCAAATTTGTGGCACGGATTTATCTGTAGAAAATGTATTTTTTAATTAGTGCAGATTATGACAATTTCCAACAGGTTTTGAGGCTTGGTCTGGATTCTGGAAATCACACACACATTTCCTCTTGTGTCTATGGTGGGCATGCTCCTCCAGGCAGTGTTGATGATCACCTGGCAGGAGGAAGGAATGGCTGTAACAGGGAGGCGTGGCAGCAGTGGCTGGTGTACATGTACCCTAGTGCTATGGTTTCTCTTAAACGTTTGAAGTGTAAAGGTATTTATTTTTTACATTTTGCACTATTAATAATAATAGTGTAAATAGGTGATAAAAATGAAAACTAAACTTGTATGATAAGTAAGTTGTTAAGAGTCATTTAAACTTGCCTGACAAATAGCACAGTTTGCAAAAATATCCAGGGCCAGCTTACAGTGGGTTTAGAGTCCGTACATTTGGGCAGATTTTAAAAAAGTGGTGCTGCACCACTTTTCATGCACCCCATAAGGCCCCCCTAATGCCACCATGTGTGCGCCTAACGCCACCATGTGTACTGTACCATGGCAGTAGTTAGGGAACTAGTGTAAAAATTCTTGACGCTAGTATGGTGCTTTGCAGGATTAGCGTAAAAAATGTTGACGCTAATCCGGCAAAGCGCATTGAGGTCTATTATAAATAATGGTGTGCCTCCTTTTACCGCCTGCTCTATGCAGATGTTAAAAGGGCTGCGAAAATGGTGCAAAGAAATCTTTTATATTTCTTTGTGCCATTTTTTTAGCCCCCCCTAACGGTGGAACGCCCCCCTTGCATACATTATGCTTGGCACAGACATAATGTGGCCAAAGGGGTTACAAAGTGGTGTAACGCATGCATTGCGCCACTTTGTAAATCTGGGGCTGCGATTTTGGCCTCGTTGGGCCACATTAGCATGGTGCAACGAGGCGCTAGGCCTTCTTAAACCTGGGCCATTGTTTACCATAGGTTGGCTTTATTGTCATTTTCATTAGCTTGCTTTTTTATTCATCAGCTTGTGCGGGTTTTACTTCTTCTTCTAGTGAGCACCCCTCCATTGGAGCCTCGCCACTTTACTTGTATCCTCCCACTGTGTCGTTTTCAGGCCCGACTGTTTTGTTTTCGGTTAAGTACTCTAAGAGAGTGCATGTTTATTCCAGCTGTCTCCTAGAGTACTTTGTCTTTCCCCCTCCACCGGGCTCCCTGTTGCTCTCACTTGCCTGTGTGCTTCTCCCCTGCTCACCTCTATGATCCCCTCATGTTCTTCTGCCTGCATTGCTTTCTCACATGCGCATTTCCTCCCAGCACGTTACTCTCTCTCTTGCCCATTTGCTTCCCCCTCACACACTATCTCTATCTCTGTATCATTTGCTTTCCTCCACCTGAATCCACTGTGTTGTTTCCTTCCACCCCTACTCTTCTTGTTGCCCCCCCAGTCCCCTCTGCTGCTTCCCCCACCCATTAAAAAACACAACCTTATTTTTATATATTTACAGATTAAAATGGCATCAGTAAATACAAAGAAAGAGAACTGCCCATATCTTTTTGCAGGAATTCGTCATAGACATTTTTTATTCTTCTTTAGCTATGCTCCACAGCATGTCGTAAAAATATTGACTAAGCCAGCAGGTCCTAAATTCGAGACCTATATGCGTGTTTTTAAATGGCAACGTTTTGAAGCCAGTCATTAAAAAGAGTCATTTTGAAGTAAGTCATTTTGAGGGTGAACTCTTCTACGAGGTCAGTGGGGAGGAGAGAACAACAGTTCTCTGATTTCTCCCCTCCTTTACATGGGAATTTGGAGTAATGATACCACTGCCAGTCAGTCAGTCAGATATTTGACTGACTGATTTACTGGCTGACACCACTGTTAGAATGGACATTCTTGACGCGTTGCATAGGTTGGCTAAATGACTTTTGTCATTAGAGGGGTGTAAGTTTAAAAAAATTTAAATTGTGGAAGTTGTTACTGACAATATATGTTGTATGGAAAGAACATTTCAGGTGTTCATTAGACACATCAACACCCACACTACAACAATAATGGCATGCAAGGCTCAGTACGTGGGTTCACAAGGCAATAATATATTTACATTTTCAGTCCTATTTTAATATTATGCATAACATAACATTTCACAATATATACGCTAAAATGGAAAAATCCGGGGTTAGTAGTCAGATAATGGACAAGAAGCCCCCACCACATACGCCAACCCACAACAGCAACATTTTTTATTTATTTGTGTGCAATTTTTTATAGAGCGAAGAAGCCCCCAAAAGGTACTTGAGCACTTTATATACTGTTACTGCTGTATGCAAGCAGTTTACAAAAGAGGTTTAATAGAGTTTCATTGGAAATCAACAGTTCGCACAATACCATTAGTTTAAACAAACAAGTAAAAAAAGAGCTTGTTCCTACAGATTATTTGCCATGAAGATTTGTGATAACCATTGGTGCCCATTTTTACTTGCGACATGGCCTCTATTATCATATCAAAGTTGAAAAGAGAAGGTTGTAGTGATCTGGTGGTCTGCTATAACGAATGATGCAAACAACAATTATGCCAGCAAATAAACAAACCACATGCACAGCAAACAGTCACAGAGAGGGAAGTGTGGCTCCTTTTTGTGTGGACCTTGTGTGGTATCCAAGGCAGCCCAAAGTCACTCAAATCAGGAGTACACACAGGTGGAAGAAGATGACCAGAAGTAGCAAGGCCATGGTGCAGGCCCTGATCAGCCTTCCTCGCTCCTGGATTTTTGTACCACATTCGGTGACCCCATGGGTAGGCATGGCCAGCAGACAGAAGAGCTTGGCCACAGCTCTGTGGCCACCAAAGCCCAGCAGTATTAGGTGCATGACATGGCATGTGTGGGTGGGAGCAGCTCACAAAGCTGGGCCTAGGGATTTCAGGGCACCTCTCCAGCCTCTCCCTGACAATCTGTGAAGCTCAGCCAGGGGCTCCTGTGGCACCCTCTAGGTGTTGCTCGTCATCCTCCACCATGCCATCAGCTGCAATCAGCAGAAGGCAGCAGCCAGCTCTCGGGTGGGAAGGATGGGTGGTGGTCGTACTAAACCCTAGTGTGATTTTAGTATCCCCTTCACCTTACTCCTGCGGACCTGTTTCAGGATTCTGCAGGTGAGCAGAGATGGAAGACCAAGCTAGTGTTCCCCTTACCTCTTCCCTCTCTAAAAAGTGAAGTTCATTAGGCTAAAACTTGAAGCATTTAGAAGAAGACTGAAATGGCTTTGAGATCAGGGAAATGCCAAGAGAGTGTGCGAGGGTGGAGAGTCAAGAACACGGAAGGATGGAAGAGGCTGTTTTTTGATGGATTTAGGGATTTTAGAAGATGATGCTTGAGGAGGCAGTATAGCATCAGGAACATCATTTAATCGGAGCAGTTCCCTGCTTACCTGCTGCCAGGGACAGAGTCTCCCAGCAGCACCACGACCTGCTGCCAGGACCAGCCAGAGCAGCACCAGCGCTGCACAGAAGCCACTCAGGACCTCGCGAGCCCAGCGAGACCCTTCCCGCCATTTCGCCTGCCGCCGCCCTCAGCCCTGCCTCCCAGTCCTTAAATGGAGCACACTGTCCAGCCGCAGTAAGCAGTTCCCTGCTTACCTGCTGCCAGAGACAGCATCTCCCAACAGCACTAGGACCAGCCACCAGGACCAGCCAGAGCAGCACCAACGCTGCACAGAAGCCACTCAGGACCTTGCCAGTCCAGCGAGGCCATTCCCGCCATTTCACCTGCCACCACCATCAGCCCGGCCCACCTCCCGCCTCCCAGTCATTCAATGGAGCACGCTGTGCGGCCGCGCCGCCAGTGCGCCAAAGGCAAGCCCATCTGCACCCATCCGCGCCTGGACCGCGCCCCGCGCCAGGAACCCTAGCCCTGCACTATCCACTGCTACAACCCCAACACCCTTCACACACTCAACATCAGACGATCCCCCGCCTGCCACCACGCATCACCAAGAGACACCAAGGGTCCCTTCACCTGTTGCCACTGCAGATTCACCAGCCCCCCCAACTCTAATCCACCCCGACGACGCACAAAGCAGAACACAACCTCAGGTGCATCCTGATCAACACGCGCTCCATCCACAGGCATGCCATTGAGCTCTGGTACCTCATCGACACAACATTCCCGGGTGTCGTCTTCCTCACGGAAACCTGGCTAAACACCTCCTTGGCACCGGACATCACCATCGCCATCCTTGACGGCTACAAGATCATCTGCAAAGACCGCACAAACCAACCTGGGGGAGGCATCGCCATTGTCCACAAAGAGTCCCTGCACCTCTCCACCAACACCAAAGACACCACGACCAACATGGAACTCCTCCACTTCCAGATTGGAACTAACTCAAACACCACACTGCGAGGCACCCTCATCTTCAGGCTGCCTGGACTCCACCCACTGTTCTGCGACACCATCGTTGACCTCGCCACCACCCACATGCTCGCTTCCAAGGACCTCCTCGGGGACCTCAACTTCCACCTGGAGAACCCCAATGACAACAACTCCACGATGCTGCTCAAAAACCTCGCCAACCTTGGACTCAAGCAACTCATCACTTCACCCATCCACTCCACCGGACACACACTCGACCCCATCTTCACCACCAGCAACCACATTTCCGTCAGCCACACCACTGAACTCCAATGGACCGACCACCGCTGCATCCACTTCACCTTCAGCAAATCACCCGACTGACTCCTCGCTCACCGACCACCCGACAGGAGCTGGAACAAGATCACCAAGGACCAGCTATCCACCAGCCTCAATAATTCACCCCTCTGAGACGACCTCAACGTGAACACAGCTGCCCTAGACCTCAACAACTGGATCTCAAACTGCGCCAACACCTTAGCCCCCATCAACAGACGTACAGCAACGAAAGCCAATTGGTTCACCCCCGCCCTCAAGGAATCCAAACAAAACCGCAGACGCCTCGAAAGAAAATAGCACATCGACATGACCCCCATAAACCACAAAGCCTTCAAAAAAGCCATAAAGACCCACCACCAACTCATCAAGACCACCAAGAGGAACGTCTTTCAGGAATGCATCAACAACAACGCACACAACAGCAAAGAGCTCTTTGCGATCATCAGCGAACTGACCAACCCCGGAGCAAACCCCACAGACATTCCCCCCTCTCAAGAACTCTGCAACAACCTCTCCACCTACTTCCACTGCAATATCTCAGACATCTACAAGAGCTTCCTGGCTCAGGACCACCCCATGCCCGCCACCGTTATATCCAACACCGAAGGCTCTCCGAACCCCCGCCACCTACTCTGTTGGTGCAACATCTCCGAAGTAGAAACCTTCAACATCATGAACTCCTGCTCACCCTACGACCCTTACCCCCACCACATCTTTAACAAAGCAGGCAGCACCATTGCTCCCAAACTCCTACACATCATCAACCACTCCTTCAAAACACCCACCTTCCCAGAAATCTAGAAACACACCAAAATCAACCCCTGATTGAAGAAGCCCACCGCAGACCCATATGACCTCAAGAACTTCCGGCCCATTCTCTGCTCCCCTTCCCAGTGGAAGTCATCGAAAAAGCTGTCTACAGAAAACTCACCAAACACATCGAAGAGAACAACAACCTGGACCCTTCACAGTCAGGCTTTCGGAGCAACCACAGTACAAAACCGCCCTCCTCGCCACCACAGATGACATTTGCATCCTCCTAGACAGGGATGAGACCGCTGCTCTCATCCTCCTCGACCTGTCCGCCACCGTCGACACCATCTCCCACCACACTCCTCGGACTTGTCTTCATGACGCCAGCATCGGTGACAGGGCACTAGAATGGATCACCTCCTTCCTCACCAACAGGACCCAAAAGGTCCAACTCCCCCCTTCTACCCAGAGGCCACCAAGATCAACTGTGGCGTCCCACAAGGCTCCTGTCTGAGCCCCCCTCTCTTCAACCTCTACATGGCCCCACTATCAGCCGTCGCCAGACACCATGCGCTCAACAGCGTCTCATACGCCGACGACACACAGCTAATCATCTCCCTCACCAATGACCTGCACACAGCCAAAGCCAACCTCCACAACAGAATGAAGGCAATCACCGCCTGGATGAGGGATAGCTGTCTCAAGCTAAATTCCGACAAAACAGAAATCCTCGTCATCGGCAACAACCCCTTCGCCTGGGATGACTTGTAAGCCCTAGGAAGCACTCCGGCCCCTACCGACCACGGCCGCAACCTCGGCTTCATCCTGGACTCAGCACTCTCAATGAACCATCAAGTCAGAGCAGTCTCCTCCGCCACCATGCGCTTGCGCCTTAAAATCTTCAAATGGATCCCAACCGAATCCAGAAGAACAATCACCCAGGCCCTCATCAGCAGCCGCCTAGACTACGGCAATGCTCTCTACGCCGGAACCACCGCCAAGGTACGAAAAGACTGCAACACATCCAGAACGCCTCCGCCCGTCTCATCAAGAACGCCCCCAGTCACAGCCACACATCTGCCCTGCTGAGAGACCTGCACTGGCTCCCAAAAGGCAAGAGAATAACATTCAAGCTTCTCACGCATGCCTACAAAGCCCTTCATGACGTCGGACCAGAATACCTAAACCACAGACTCCACTTCTACATGCCCACCAGACAGCTTTGCTCTACCGACCTCACCCTCGTGCCCATCCCACGCATCCAGAAGACCAAAGCCGGAGGAAGAGCCTTCTCACACCTCGCCGCCAAGGCCTGGAACTCCCTCCCCATCCACTTCAGAAGATCTCCTACCCTATCGCAACTCAGGCAAGACCTCAAAACACAGCTCTTTGACTGATCCCCAACTGACCCTCAATGACTGTTCCCTTGCTGCCCCTCCAGTGCCTTCAGACTCTAGCGGGTGACTAGTTGTGCTTTACAAATCTGTTGATTGATTGATTGAGGTAATTCGCCTAATAATTTAGATGCCAACTGTGACCAACTGCATAAAATGAGCCTTCTTCATGATGTGATCAATTTTCATGAACTGCATCTGAGTTACACACTGAAAAGGCTGAGAGAACCATTAAATGTGCTGCTGTGTGTCTAAGGGTGTGACCTTGAAATAGGCATACTGCAGGATTCAGTGACACAACAGATATAGAGTGGGAAAGCGTGTTCCAATGGAGCGTCATACATAGCCAAACACAGTAGCCGCAGAGAACATGGCTCAGGCCAAAGAAATTAGTAGAACACTGTGAAAAAGGCGTCCAGACACAGTGGTGCAAAGCAAATTGGAAAGTGTTCTGCAAATGCTGACAACATAAAATACCTTATTTAGGTTACAATGTTTTAATACGAGGCTTTGACTTCCCTGCATTTAGGACTTTTAGACTATAGCTGTGCCTTTTACACAAAATATATCTGGAAATGATTGGCAGTTTTGGCACGACGTTCCTGGTTCGCTGACAAAAATAAAGCAGTCAATCTCCGATTTAGATGTGCCACGCAGAAAGGCCGCCCCTTCTCAGTCAGATGCCCGGTAAGGTGGAATAATTACATACAAGAGGTCTCTTGGCACTTTTATAAGCATTGAAAAGGGTTCCTCTTCATGCCTAGCATCTGTCATTCGTTCTTTGGCGAAAGTCCAGGTTTAGCATAGATTTCAATTGACTTGTGTCTATCTGTTCAACAAACCAAATGTGTGTCTGCTGTTTATCAAAGATGTACAAAGTAGGTAGACTGCTGCAGAATCCAGAACTCGTAGATGACACTGGTATGCCAAACCTTAAAAAGAAGCTAAAATATTGTAACCAAATCTGATTTGGCTTGTAGCACTTTGGTCATCTTTAAATAATTTTTTGTATGTCCAACCATAGCATTGCAGTTCCTTCTATTCTTTAGGAAGTAAACCACATGACTTCATATCAACTATTAGTGATGACACCAAGACAAGACCGTGGTATATATCAAAGCTGAGTTGGATCCCTGCATGGTGCTTGAAAACTAAAATCCTGACTGTCGGCGTGAGCTACCTCACCCTGCATTTTTATTGGTACCAAGACTGCTCTGATGGGTGAACATGATTTTTGGTGGGACTGTGGCAGGGAGAAGGAAGTGGAAACCACACCAAGCCACCCTGCCCAAAAAAGAGTAGCACATTAAATGTTAGAAACCTGGCCCCACAAAACTAATAGAATTCAGCTTCTATAAATGTCTTAGCTGAACAGGTCTGAGGACATTCTTTAAAAAGATAGTGGATCAATTAAACAGGCAACTAAAAGACATATTATAAAATATTTTTAAAAGAACCTGATTTCCTCACTTCTTTAGTATACAACTAGTTGGTGTCATTAGGACCGTCCTTTGCATTGGACAATATAAACTCCTTCTCCAAGGTGGCTGCCATGCTTGCATGAGGCATGGAACAATTTGGCATATAAAACATTTCTCTGTTTTTGATGGCTATCCTACATATTTTTGGGCCTCTTTATAGCACAAAAATATTTATAATACACCCTGTTGTGCTCTGTAAATTGTAGTTTTCATTGTTTTAACACCGTTTAGGTTTTCTCTGCCCCAAACAATATCTTAAAAGGATTCTCTATTGTTCTTGATATATGCAGGAAACTCACTAAAGCTAGAATGTGAGCCCTGTCCAAGCATGCAGTGGTTATTCAAGCTGCTTAATATGGTCCTTGTGTTCCCGGCTTTGACGTAGGGCTGACTCAGTAGATCAGCGGAAATGGTATAAGGGAGACCTTTGGATGCTGCTAAAGCAGGAGCTGGACCAGGGACCTGATTTTTCCATGACTGTGACGCTTGATGCAAGATGTGCGCGCCAGCCCGTCTCCTAGCAGATCTGTTCGAGGAAAGCATGTGGAGACAGTAGAAATTTTAAGTGCAGCAGATGGTGATCATGTGCGAAGACTGTTCTGGGCCAAAGCAGCTCTGGCACATCCCCTTACCAGTACTGCTTCTAGAGAGCTGTCACAACTTGAGACTAGAGAAGGATGGGAGATAGTTGTCCCCCTAAACCCACCATTGAGTTTCTTCTGACGAGTGTCATGGTGACTTCGTATGAAGGATAAACCCGGTAGCGCCCCATTTGACTCTAGAAAAACAACAGCTCATAGATGTCCCTGGACAGTGCCCAATGTGTCTAGAAGATGAAGAATGTCTAACTGCTGCACAGAATGCAAAGCAAAGTCTACGATAAATGTAAGAAGCCAGGTCGCTCCTCTCGCCGCCGCCCTGCGCCGCCTCCACTCTGCTGTCTTTATTCTTTTTGTTTTATTGCAGCTTCTAGCCTCCTGGCCTTCGTCCGTTATTTTTGTCCCCCAAACCCTGCCGCTGCGTCCCCTCGGCCCCTCCCCCCACCTCTTCTCCTAATCCTTTCCCGCCGCTGAACCCTGCGGCCCCACCCCCCAGCCTTCCCATTCGCCCAGCCCTCCTTCCTCCCAGCTGCCACTCCCTCCCACCTCCCCTCTTATGGCAGCCGCAGCGCAGTAATAGGAGCATCCCTTGACCCTGCTTCCAGAAGGCAGGTCGCTCCTCTCGCCGCCGCCCTGCCCCGCCTCGACTCTGCTGTCTTTATTCTTTTTGTTTTATTGCAGCTTCTAGCCTCCTGGGCTTCGTCCATTATTTTTTTCCCCCAAACCCTGCCGCTGCGTCCCCGCGGCCCATACCCCCCCCCTACCTCTTCTCCTTCTCCTTTCCCGCCACTGAACCCTGCGGCTCTCCCCCAGCCTTCCCATTCACCCAGCCCTCCCTCCTCCCAGCTGCCACTCCCTCCCACCTCCCCTCTTATGGCAGCCGCGGCGCGGTATCAGGAGCGACCCTTAACCCTGCTTCCGGCAGGCAGGTCGCTCCTCTCGCCGCTGCCCCCCACCGCCTCCACTCTGCTGTCTTTATTCTTTTTGTTTTATTGCAGCTTCTAGCCTCCTGGGGTTTGTCCGTTATTTTTTTCCCCCAAACCCTGCCGCTGCGTCCCCGTGGCCACGCCCCCCTCCCCCCACCTCTTCTCCTTTCCCGCTGCTGAACCCTGCGGCCCCACTCCCCAGCCCTCCCTCCTCCCAGCTGCCACTCCCTCCCACCTCCCCTCTTATGGCAGCCGCGGTGCGGACGGGCCGAAGGCGTGCCCAAGGCAAGCCCGTCTGCACCCGTCCGCACCTGGACCGTGCCCAGCGTCACTCCCCCTGGCCCGCAAGGCCCCCATACCTCCCCACGCCACTATACTGCCAGCGATCTCCACGCCCTCAATCCAGGACGCCCCTCCACCTGCTTCCTGTCCTCCCCAAAGAACACCAAGGGACCTTTCTCCTGCCAAGCCTGCCGCTTCACCTGTACCCTAAAGCACCACGACAGACCTGCTGACAACCACCTCAGCTGCATCCTACTCAACACCCACTCCATCCACGAACACGCAATTGAACTCTGGGACCTACTGACCTCAACCTCACCAGACATCGCCTTCCTAACCGAAACCTGGACACACTCGGCCTCAGAACCCGACATAGCCATAGCCATCCCTGAAGGCTACAAAATCACCAGAAGAGACCACACCAACAAACCATGAGGAGGAATCGCCATTGTCCACAAAAGCACCATCAAAGTCTCGAGCAGCACCCATGACACCCTCAACCTCGCCGAGCACATCCACTTCAGAATTCACATCCCAACACCACCCTCAAAGGAACTCTGATCTATAGACCCCCAGGCCCTCGCTCTCAATTCTGCGAAGCCATCGCCGACATCGTCAGTACTAACGCCCTCGACTCCACAGAGTACATCCTCGTCGGCGATCTGAACTTTCACCTAGAAAACAACAACGACGCCAACACCATCAACCTGCTAGACAACCTCGCCAAGCCAGACAACCATGCTCCAACGAACCCCCGCCATCACCGGAGTTCTTCAACTCACTCGCAACCCACTTCCGTCGAAAGATAAAAGAAATCCACAACAGCTTCAACCCCCAGACCCACCAGCTGACTACAAACAACCACAAACCCAACCCCCCAAGCAACACCCACCTCCTCCACACGTGGACCCCCGTCAACAAAGAAGACACCGCCAACACCATGACCTCCATCCACTCCGGATCACCATCGGACCCCTGCCCACACCATATCTTCAATAAAGCAAATACCATCATCGCTCCCCACCTCTGCAACACCATCAACAGCTCCTTCAAGTCAGCCACCTTCCCAGATAGCTGGAAGCACGCAGAAGTCGACGCCGTGCTGAAAAAACCCAAGGCAGACCCAGACGACCCGAAGAACTACAGACCGATCTCCCTCCTCCCATTTCCAGCCAAAGTAATCGAAAAAATCGTGAACAGCCAATTATCCTGATTCCTGGAAGACAGCAAGGCACTCGACACCTCCCAATCCAGATTCTGCAAACACCACAGCACCGAGAACGCACTCATTGCTGCCACAGACGACATCAGGACCATGCTCGACGAAGGAGAAACAGCAGCACTCATCCTCCTGGACCTCTCCGCAGCCTTCGACACGGTATGTCATCACACTCTCCGACACGCCTCCATAACACCGGAATCCGTGATAAAGCACTTGACTGGATCTCATCATTTCTTTCAGGCAGAACCCAGAGAGTCCACCTTCCACCGTTCCTATCAGAAGCCTCCAGAATCATCGGTGGCG
The DNA here is from genome assembly GCF_031143425.1 of Pleurodeles waltl. Taxonomy (NCBI): domain Eukaryota; kingdom Metazoa; phylum Chordata; class Amphibia; order Caudata; family Salamandridae; genus Pleurodeles; species Pleurodeles waltl. The sequence continues at coordinate 1,609,247,801 of NC_090445.1, forward strand.
TCCCCCAGTCACTCAGCCCCACGCTCTTCAACGTGTACATGGCCCCACTCGCCAACATCGCACGAACACACCACATCAACATAATTTCCTACGCAGACGACACCCAGCTAATCCTCTCCCTCACGAAAGACTCTACAGCTGCAAAAAACAACTTCCACAACGGACTCCAAGCCATCGTCAGCTGGATGGAATCAAGCCGCCTCAAATTAAACACAGACAAGACAGAGATCCTCATCTTCTGAGCCAACCCCTTAGCATGGAACGACTCCTGGTGGCCCACCTCCCTAGGATTCGCACCATCTCCCACCACCCATGCACGTAACCTGGAATTCATCTTGGATTCCACACTCAGCATGACTCAGAAGGTCAACGCCATCTCCTCTTCTTGCTACAACACCCTCCGCATGCTCCGCAAAATCTTCAAGTGGATTCCCGTCGAAACCAGGAAAACTGTCACCCACGCCCTGGTCAGCAGCCGACTGGACTACGGAAACACCCTATGTGCAGGAACAACAACCAAACTCCAAACAAAGCTGCTAAGAATCCAGAACGCATCCGCCTGACTAATTCTTGACGTCCAGCGCCACAACCACATCACCCCCCAGCTCAGAGACTTACACTGGCTACCAATACCAGAGAGGATCACCTTCAAACTCCTCATCCACGCACACAAGGCCCTCCACAACACAGGCCCAGCCTACCTCAATGCAAGACTCACCTTCCACACTCCCACCCGCAACCTCCGCTCCGCCAGCCTCGCCCTCGCCTCCGTTCCCCGCATCCGCCGCACCACCGCCGGAGGAAGATCCTTCTCCCACCTGGCCGTCAAGACCTGGAACTCCCTACTGCTCCACCTTCGCCAGACCCAAGACCTCTTAACTTTCAGCAAACGCCTAAAGACATGGCTTTACGACCAGTATCTCCCCCCGCCCCCGCGCCTTGAGACCCTAATGGGTGATTAGTGTGCTTTATAAATCCTGTGATTGATTGATTGAGAAAGGGAAATGGAAAGTGCAATGTGTAAGTGATTCTGGAAAGATCCCAAAATACTACAAAGGAAGAACTGCTTCTGAAGAGCTAAAATTGATTCTACAAGAAGGATAATTACAGCCCACAGCTGTTTCCTGTGAGCTGCAAGTGACTCTAGAATAGGGATAAACCAAAGCTACCCCTGGAGAGCTACACATAATTTACATAAAGGTGATTTTACAAGAAGGAAAATCCAAAGTGACTTCCTGTGAGCAGCAAGTGACTCTAGAATAAGAATAAACCAGAACTGCCTTGGGGGGCTACAACTGACTTAAACAAAAATAATTGTACAACTGGGATAACCCAAAGTTGCTTCCTGTGAGCTACAAGTGACTCTAGAATAGACATAAACCACTCTGGAGAGCTACAAGTGAATTACACAAATGTGATTTTACAACAATGGCAACCCAAAGATGTTTCCTGTGAGATACAAGGAACCATCACTACCTCTGGAGAGCTACAAATGATTTGTACAAAGGCCATTCTACAAAAAGAATAAATCAGAGCTGTTTCCTGTGCGTTACACTAGACTCCAGAATAGAGAGAAGCTAGAGCTACCTCTGGAGAGGTACAAGTGATGTACACAAAGATGGTGCTACAAGAAGGCTAAAGCAAAGTTGCTTTTGGACAGAGTCTACCAGAGCTGTGAGAAAGACAAACCAGAGATCCCTCTGGAAAGCCGCTGATGACTCTTCATGGGGACAAACCAGAGCGGCGTTTCAGATCTGTGAATGAGAGCAAAAGATTCATCCCAATGACCAATAATACCACAGGATTAACATTCAACCTTAATCAATAAGGTAAAACTGGATGTGACTGGGGACTCTTTAGTGACTCTCTAATCATGAAAAAGGATGCCTGCTAATTTGCAGCGTCAGATGAGTCTGCAATGAGGATAACATAGAGCTGCTTCCAGGAATCCCTCTGCCTCCACTGGTGTCTCTATAAGGAAGACACAGCCTAGAAGCTCATATAGCAGGGCGCCTCTTCTATTGATGCAGCAGCTGTGGGGCGCCGAGCCGAACAGCTTCTGCGTTTTACGCAGTCAAAGGAGTCTATTTTCCTTGAATGATCCAGGGCATCCTTGCTATGCTACTGTGCACAGCAGAGGTCTACCGGGCTGCTGCTGGCTGCACTTGTTAAAAACATATCAGCTGGTTTTGGAGAGCTGCACCCTTATCAGACCTGCAAGCTCCATGTCTGTCACACCTTGTAAGGTGTGATTGACAATGTCTTAAGCCAGATGCAGACAGTTCCAGTGCAAAAGAAGCCAGTGGCAGAAGGAGGCTGACCAAACTTCAATTAAAGAGAATGGTTCAAGCGCCATAGGCATCAAACCTGAAATGACTGGCAGAATGAAAGATAGAAGAAACAGGAAGGTGGAACGTGACATTGGAACCAGGTTGGCCTAGCTGGAAACCTACAGCGCCAGCGGTAAAGTGATTGGTGTAATGAAAAATGGCGGGGACGCCGCTGCAGAACGTGGTGAAGGGGCCCATATCTCACAAATATTCATTGACTTTGGGGTAAGGGGCGCCCATGGAAGATTGACCTACCCCCTGCCCCCGCGCCACAGGGGCTGCATGGGCCAGCCTTACTCCTCCCCCGACTAAAGCCACTTGCTGGGAAGTGGGGCACAGCGACTGGACAATCACAGCCTTCGCCCGCTGCGTTTCACGGGGTGACGTTTTCAATTCATACCCAGGTACCGGGCAGTGGCGGCCCGTCCTTTAGGGCGGAGGGGCCACACCCCCCCACCTTTTGCCCCCCATGAAGAGTGTCTGTCAGGCTGAACAAAGGTCAGCCTGACAGATACTCTTCATGTTCAGGTCAGGCAGCCAGGAGCAGACATGCGCGATTTGCGCAGACTCCTGGCTGCCTGAGCTGAACTTTGCTGGGCTGAGGAGATCACAGCTCCTATGGACGTGACCTCCTCGGCCCAGCATAGGTGCCTCAAGGCCCTCCCCTGGGTGACGAGGAAAGCGTCACCAATTGACACTCTCCCTGGGCGCTTTAGTTTAAGCCCTGAAGTGCCCAGGGTGAGTGTCAATCAGTGACAATTCGTCACAGAGTGGAATGGGGTCAGCAGTCTCACTGACCCCATCCCACTCTGGTCAGCCAATGAGGGAAGGCAGCAGTCCCAACCCTCCTGGGACCTAGGGGCCGAAGGTAAGTGTGGGTGTGTGTGTATTTGTGTGATGTTTCAAATTGAATGTTTGGTGCGTGCGTGCATGTTTGAATGGTATGAATGTTGTTAATAGATGTGCGTGCGTGCGTGTGTGAAACAATGAGTGTGTGTGATGTTTTAAAATTAATGTTTGGTGTGTGCGTGCATGTTTGAATGAGATGAGTGTTGTTAATGGATGTGCGTGAACAATGAGTGTGTGTGATGTTTTAAAATGAATGTTTGGTGCGTGCGTGCATGTTTGAATGGGATGAGTGTTGTTAATGGATGTGCGTGCGTGCGTGTCTGTGTGTGAAAGAATGAGTGTGTGTGTGTGTGTGTGAGTGTGTGTGTTTGCCCCGCCCCCGTCCCTCCTAAAACTGCCAGCCGCCACTGGTACCGGGATGTGCAGAAAACTGTGAGAGACGCTCAGTGCTGCCATGGCATGTCAAGAAAGCGCATATATTACATGGGATTCAGAGATCATTAAAAAAAAAAAAAACTTTTTGACACCCGCGCCTGGCATCCTTTACGGACGTCTTGTTTCAGCGGCGGCGCGGAGTGAAAGCCGAGATATCTGTCGCCGCCACAGTCCAATTGCGAGCCCCTGGGAGCTGCCTGTTTGGACAGACATGTCCGTGTTAAATTACCTGTACTGCTCGGTGTGTTCAAACAGTGATCCGGGGGCCCAGAAACAGCCCCTCCTTCAGTCATTTCAACGAAGAAGGCTTCCATGTTTTCACAGCAAGAGCACAGCCACCAGGCGCAGGGCATGGAACTTACACTGAAATATGTTTCTCGAGGAATGGCTGTTTTTGAACAGTCACATCAATGTCAAAGACTGCCCTTAGAAAGCAATTACGTGTCCACCAATAAGGTCATGTGACCAAACCGACACGATGTTTAATAAAAAACGTAGAAATATGTGATGGGTTTTTCTTGCCTATGCTGGCATCATACCAATATGAAGCCGGAGTGTTTGGGGAGTCTCCCATGCCATCCCCATGCAGCCCCTGATGTTTATGCAGCACTTATAATATGGCGCAGTTACAAAAACATTTTCAAAGCCATTCATGGTCGATCATGCATTTTATATCCACACCAGAATGAGTTATTGGGTGCCTTCCTGTGCCTTCGAGGATACCTACAAAGCACTCTTTACAGAACTGATGAAGTGCTGAGATGTTAAGGTGGTCCATGCCAGGTGTGAGTAAATGATACAGGGTAGGGCTAATCTTCACTCTGCGTTCTATTACTTGTAGGCATGGATGACATACCAGACCTCATACAACCTAAGATGTCTGCAAGAGACATATTAAGTGCTCATACCAGACCTCATACAACCTGAGATGTCTGCAAGAGACATATTAGGTGCTGCAGATAATACTTGCTGGTTTGAGTCCCACTGCATCAGTCCCCCTGTCTGCTTTTGGGAAAGTCACTTCTTTCCCCTCAGTACCAGTAAAGTTAACTGTAAGTATATTGCTTTTAGAAGCACGCTCTTCTGATAAAAAGCCCTAGGCAAAATGCATAATACATTAGCATATATTAAGTATGGAGAATCAATGGCCAGATCAATACCAAGATATTAAAATATGAATTATGAGTGCTATGAAAAAGTTTGTAAGGCTATTACCACAACTTATGAACATCTAATTGGGGCAGTGACTTTCTGACCACAGCTATCATTAATGGCTCAGACGTGCTGTTCCTCTTCACTTTCCAGGGGTTTACATGTCCCACACCCCTGCCCATCATCCACCACCTGTCTGGTTCGAGGACTTAGGGGCAGACACGATGATAGCATGTACTGTTGCTTTTTAAGTGCCTTACTCCGACGTTACCCAATGACTGCTGCATCCCAAGTTGGAACCTTTGAATCTACTGGAGTGGTTGTATTCTCCAACCAGTGTTTTGTGTAAACATCAGTGTGGGGATGTGTTGTATCTCGTACAATGGCGACCAAGCTCTCTGGCAGCTCACCCAAAAAGCTCTCAAATTCGGAAAGCTAAAAGTAGTGAGAAAATATGAACATCATCCACCCACTCTTCAAAAGCTTATCATTAGGCTGTAGGGTCTTCAAATATACCTGAAGGCGCTCTAATTCATATGGGATCCCTACGCTGTCCATTTGCATATGTCTTCTCCCAAGGATCCCCGACTCTTGGTGATTTGTCTGCCTGGGAATGCACAGACCAGGAAAACTGCCTCTGGTTTGCCAATATTTCACATTATTAATGAATGGATGTCAGGCTTTTACCCTGTGCCCTCAAGCTGTAAGGCCAACCCTGCAGTATCCAATGTGAGACTGTATGTGCTCGATATTGACCTGCCTACAAGGTACTTAGTTTAAGATGGAGGGTGTGTCCTCCAAATCCTTCTTGACTCTTCTGGCTAGCTTGGTTGAGAAGTCAAGACCCACCTCCTGAAGGAGGTGGGAAGGTTAAGCCAGATACAGAACTACACAATTAATTTCCGTGCACAAAATAACCATAAATGTCCATTCAAAGTTATTGCTTTTAACAAAGAATGTTTGACTAAAAGAACAGTACAAACTAGGAAGAACAGTGAAAATGTGAAGTATCTAGACCATTCCAAAAATATATATATTCAAGGAAAAATCTTTAAATTTAGGGTTTCCATTCTGAAATTCATGCTTTTGTCAATGGTTCATTATTCATCGCTCGTTCAGTGTAACCATCAGTCGAAGACTATGCTGAGATGTTCTTAGGTGAAAGTTCAGCATCATGCATAGCTCCAGAACTGACCTTTTTGTTCACACTGTTTATGTCTAGCCTAATAGAGCAGCTAGACCTAATATTACCAACCCTATAAAAAAATAGATAAAGTAGTTGTTAGGTCTGCTCAGAGGAGTATTTCTCTTTCATACCATGCTGTTGACTATTTTGGTATTTGGGTATCTATCCACCTCCTATGGCGTGCTTCCTTTGCAATACATGAGTGACCACTTTACATTGCAAAAGTACACTGAATTATCATGCATTCAATTGTTTAGCTCATAGATGCAAATTATAAGTAAAATAATGTTTTGTGTGTCTTGTTTTTTCAATGCAACAGGTCTTTTATGGGCGAGCACAAAGCGCTCCTTCCATTCTGTAATCTCTCTTTGGGCTTCAAACCACGCCCATGTCACGTCAGTCACTTACATTGGTTCGTGGGCTTGCCTTTTAAAATCCACTTACGTCATGCCTTTCCTGGTGTTTAGCCCACCCACACAGCTCCAGTAAACTACTAAAAACATACGAGGCTCGATGTTTTCAGCCTGGGGTCCGGACTACTTTATCTGTTTATTTTCCACATCGCGCTGCATTTCACATAGTGCAATCGTGCTGCGTTTTTTTTTTCTTTGCAACGCTTATACCTCTATCTCGAGCAAATGTGAGACCTGTTGCATTGAAAATGCTTGTTAATTTTTTAGTCAGGACTCAAGGTGCAATCCAGAATTATTGGTTTTGCCAGCGTTTTTAGTACGGGAGTCCGAGAGCAACCAAGGATCTGTGGTGAAATCAATCTTATTAATTCAGTAGTGGGTCCCTTTTATGATCCCAGTCGTTTTTTAATTATTTCTGTGAGGTGAGATAAAATCTCAAACTTAATAGGCTACGGTTCTCCCTGGATATTAAAGCCATCACAGTTTACAGTTTAAGGATGGGCCTCTTTCATGCCTCAACTGTGAACCTCATGATCTTATTGAACTTTTGTTCACAGGTCCAAGGACATTGCTGGACGTCTTCACAGACCAGTGAAGTCAGTGGGTGCCCACAAAGTGTGGCTGGGTTTGAAGTCAGTGGATGCCCACAAAGTGTGGCTGGGTTTGAAGTCAGTGGATGCCCACAAAGTGTGGCTCGGGTGCTCTTTTCCGGCACTAGGGCCCAAACTGTTGATGTGGACAGTGCTGAAGCCCCCATAAGGGAATAAGGGTTCTTTTGAGTTTGGTGCATGGGGGAGCCAAACAGATAAGAACTCCACTCTGTGCTGCTTCCTAGCAGCTCTTCTCTCCTGCTTAGTTGGCAGCAGGAGAGCTGCTGGGCCCCTCCTTAGGCGGCTACTGCTGCAAGGAGCTTAAGGCCAGAAGGCCAGCAGATCTTTTACCAGGGAGGGTCCTAGCCTAGGCAAGAAACATAACATGCCACTTCAAAGGCCAAGATTCACAAGCACAAAAGCCACATAAAGATGAGCTTAAATTCCAAGAAAACTTTAAATAAATGGATAAAATCGTAAAGTGTCCAGGTCCTGTGTTGAATGGACAGGGATCCTGCTCCCTTCATCTCAGGAACAGGAAAAGTTTAGGTGCTCCCCAAGTCGGCGGGTTATGTTTTTTTAGCTCTCTAGTGGACCGAAAGGCAGGAACTGCTGTGGGATGTAGCAGGGCGTGCGTTCCAGCTCCCATGCAAGGCATGAACAGCTCACGCCTTTTAAGTAGTTCCTTTCTCTGGTTGGATACTTTCACTTGCTTCCTGGTGCAGTTACTGGGGAGAGATGTCTTTGAGTTTTGTGTGTTGCACCCGATAAAAGAGACCTGGTAGGAACATCGAAGAAAATGGGTAGAGTGAATGAGGAGTCCACGAGATTGGCACTCCGGTGACATGTCAGAAAAAAAGAGCAATCTGAATTCACATAAATATTGTTAACCAGACATTTGGACTGTTTGGTGGTATTTCCTGCTGGAGGAGACCATAGAAACATTGTTTGTGTCTCACTTCTCAAGCTAAACAGTCAGCTGACTTGCTTCAGAGTGACCCTGCAGAGATCTGTCACCGAGTGATGCAGTGGTCTGTGAGAGTGAAACTTCAGATGTTTGTGAGAGTGAGACGGCTAAGGCCAGACACTGGCCTTGCAGAGGTCTTTGAGAATGATACAGCCGAGATTCCTGAGAGTGAGACATTGCAGTGTCTGCCGGTGAGAGAGTAGAGGTCTGTGAGTGTGAGACTGCTGAGACCTGGGCAAGTGTGACAACAAATCAATGGAAACTGCACTGATCTCCTGGAATGAATGAGACAACAAAGGTCTGTGAGAGTGAGACATTGTGAGGTCTGTGACGGTATGTTACTAGAGGCCTGGAAAGGAGACTACTAAAACAGTGAGAGTACGACAGCAGTGGTCACTGGAGACTGCAGCAGTTTTAGGAAATGAGACAGCGCATATCTGTGAGAATTAGACTTTGCAGGATCTGTAAGAGTGAGACTTCTGAGGAGACAAGAGAGGTCTGTCAAGGTGAGAAATTGCGTGGTCTGTCAGGGTGCCTTAGTAGAGGCCTGTGAGCTTGAGACCCAGAGGCATACCTTCATGGGGGTCTCTGGGGTGTGACACCCTCGAATCAAATGCATTCTTGGCTTTCCAGTTGGGTCACAGGGCCCTGAGTCGGGTATGCTATATCTGTGTTGGTTTTTCACATCATTCCCATTTCACCTTGATTAAAGGTTTTAACTCATTTTTTGGGGTTGCGAACTTAAATATATTTTCATATCACACCAAATTCCTGAGCTGTTGTAATGAGGGCAAAATAGTGACCAGTAAAAAATGTCGTAAACCAGAACCTATAGAAATACTGCTCTTGGGGATTAAAAACATTTGGCTATAGCAGTTTACAAAGCCGTGCCAGTCTCAAGTTTCCAGGGATACTACAAGGTATATCATGTAATATTTTTGGTCATGTGACATTTTTGGATCTTACTATATTCAAAATGCATTAACAAGCAAATGTGGGACTTAACAATTAGTTTGACAGGACAATTTCCAAAATATTCGCTGGATTATACGCCTTGTGTCTAATTGAAAAAACGTTGCACCCACATTTTTCCGACTTCTCATGAGTTTTGCATTCCCTTGGGGATCCCACTTCTCCACCCTACAGCCTACTTCTTTGTTAGTTGTGAAATTTGTGATTCACACTCTATAAATCTCACTGATTTAGCTACCTCCGGTTGAGACCACTGAGGTAGGGGTGAGTGTGGCAGCCGAAGTCTCTAGAGAATGTGCAAGTCTGTGGGAATGAGACAAGAGAGGTCTGTGATAGGACACATTGGAGGCTCTGTGAGGGTGCTTTAGTAGGGATCTGTGAGGGAGATATTGCAGACGTCTGCAGGAGATGGACTTCAGAGGTCTTTGTGGCTGTCACCTCCTCCTTGCCTATGGGAATTTTATTTCATTACAGTAGCTTCTGGGATAGTAAACACATCCATCATTATGATGTCTCGCTACTGACCGCCCAACGGGGCATATTAAAGACAATGAGGCTCCAAAGGTGGAAGTGTCTGTGTCCATTGTAGGGCTCAAAGCAGCAGAGAGGGGAGGCACAGAGGGCAGTGTGAGCTTAGGCACCTACGGGGTGCAGTGTTAGCCCAGGGACATTCAGAGGGTAATTCAAAGCCAGGAAACCAGGTGCCTGCGGGAAACAGTGCCAACCCAGGCACCTACAGGGGGCACTGTTAGCCCAAACATGTCCACAGGGTAATTCAGAGCCAGGAAACCAGGTGCCTGCGGGAAACAGTGCCAACCCAGGCACCTACAGGGGGCACTGTTAGCCCAAACACGTTCACAGGGTAATTCAAAGCCAGGAAACCAGGTGCCTGCGGGAAACAGTGCCAACCCAGGCACCTACAGGGGGCACTGTTAGCCCAAACACGTTCACAGGGTAATTCAAAGCCAGGAAACCAGGTGCCTGCGGGAAACAGTGCCTGCCAGACACCTAGAGGGTGCAGTGTTAGCCCTGCCACATACGCAAGGTAATTCATACCCAGGAAACCAGACACCTGCAGGAAAGAATGCACCTACAAGGACCAGTGCTGCCCAGGCACCTACAAAGGGCAGCACAAGCTCAGGCACATTCATAGGGTAATTCAAATCCAGGAAAAAAGGAGCCTGCAGGGAACCCAGAAAACACGTACCTGCTGAGAACAGTGCACACCCAGGCAGCCTATAGGGGACAAGCAGAACCCAGGCACCTACAGAAGTAACTGCTTGTATATGCACTTACAAATCCAGACATCTACAGAGAACAATTACATTTACAGCATTTACAGCAAGATGGTAGCCAAAACACAAATACCACTTTGAACCACGCCCAAAATTTTATTTTGTTGTATTTCAACATTAGATACACCTTTGTAGGGCAATGAAATGCTTGCCTACATAGGCAACATGCAACCCCGCAAAGGGAGTGTTGGGAGGGTGTTGTCTTTGTTTTGATCCTACAGGGGAAGTTTTTTTATGTCATGTGTGATAGCCTCCGAGGTGCCGTTACTTTGTTTTGGGACACGGAGCATACCACTGTGATGAGGAGGTGTGAAAGATAGATGCACAGTTTATGGTTTTCAGTAAGCTCTCCAATTTGAGCAGCTCTGCGGGTCCCTTTATGGTATTTTTATGATTATAGCACACTTTGCTGGTTAGTGCACTGTGCTGTCCATTCTGAGAGATTCTGCTTAAAGCTTATTGGCCTGAATAGGCAAAGGGTGGAGGAAGATATGGTGAGATCTGCAGGGTTGGACCTCATTAATGTCCTGCCATATCTGAGTGGCATTGTGAGACTTCACAAAGCACTCATAGTATGTGTTAAACCTGCCAGCTCTTGCCGTGGTTTACCCTGTCTTTTTGACTTCTGACCTCCTGTTTTTGATCCTGTGCTGAATTTCATTTTTGCTGGCTTTAAGACTCTGCGCACTTTACTACTGCTAACTAGTGCTAAAGTGCAAGTGCTCCCTGTCTAAATTGTATTGCCATATTTGATTTAGGAGTGAGTTCCCAGTAAAGTGCACAATGTGTGCCCAGTGCCTGTAAGTCAAATGCTACTAGTGGGCCTGCAGCACTCATTGTGCCACCCAGGAGTGGCCCAGTAAAAATGTCTCAGACCTCCCACTGCAATGTCTGTGTGGGCACCTTTAACCTGCTACTTCGACCTGGGCAAGTCACCCCTAAATTAGGCCCAAGGCAGCCTCATGGGCAGGGTGCAGTGTATTTAAAAGGTAAGACATGTACTGATGTGTTTTACATGTCCTGATAGTGAAATACTCCTAAATTTGTTTTTCACTATTGCAAGGACTATGGGGGTCATTCCGACCCTGGCGGTAAAAACCGCCAGGGTCGGGGTCCGCGGGAGCACCGCCAACAGGCTGGCGGTGCTCCTTTGGGCATTCTGACGCCGCGGCCAGAAACGGAAAGTCGGCGGTGTACCGCCGACTTTCTGCTGCCCATGGGAATCCTCCATGGCGGCGCAGCAGGGATTCCGACCCCCATACCGCCATCCTGTTCCTGGCGGTTTCGGCCGCCAGGAACAGGATGGCGGTATGGGGTGTCGTGGGGCCCCCTGCAGTGCCCATGCCAATGGCATGGGCACTGCAGGGGCCCCCGTAAGAGGGCCCCACTTTGAATTTCAGTGTCTGCTTAGCAGACACTGAAATTCGCGACGGGTGCTACTGCACCCGTCGCACGCGTTCCACTCCGCCGGCTCCATTCGGAGCCGGCTTCATCGTGGAAGGGTGTTTCCCACTGGGCTGGCGGGCGGCCTTTTGGCAGTCGCCCGCCAGCCCAGTGGGAAACCCAGAATGACCGCCGCGGTCTTTTGACCGCGGTACGGTCTTCTGGCGGTTCCCGGGAGCCGCCCGCCAAGGCTGGAATGACCCCCTATGTCTCCCATAGGGTAACATGGGAATTGCCGTGAAATATTTTTACGTGTAATTTCCCATTGGGAGCAGATAAAGATGTGGAGTTTGGGGTCTCTGGACACACTATTTAAAATTAGAACTTTTGATGAGTTTGGTTTTTGAATTGTAAGTTTGAAAATGTCACTTTTAGAAAGTGGGCATTCTCTTGCTTAACCATTCTGTGCCTTTGCCTGTGTGTGGGATGCACATCCGGGTCAGACTGGCAGTTGGGCTGTTTGTGAATTCACTCTAGACAGTCACACAAATGGTGATGAGTTGTGCCCTACATTTCCTGATGGGTCTTCCTGAGCTAGAGTGGTGGGAGGAGCTGACACCTGCACTTGAATAGGGCTTTGCCTGTCCTCACACAAAAGTGTCTCCAACCCCCTGAAGTGTGTCTGTGGCCAGGGCAGGGAAAGATAGGGTTTTGTGCACTACAAAGATTTCTCTTTGAAGTTTGCCTACTTCAAAGATAAAATGGGTATAAGTACTGGACCTCTGACACCACAAAGTTAGAACACGTCTGGACTAAGGACATTCTGCTAGAAAGAAGAGCTGGATGCTATAGGATTAACAGCACTTCTGCCTGTTGGTTTGTTGTGCTTGCCTGCTACTTGGTGCTTTTGTCCTGGGAGTGAAAAGACTGGACTTTGCTTTTTACATCCTGCTTTCTAAGGTTCTCCAAGGGCTTGAACTGAGCTTGCCTCCTGTTAATAAGTCTTGAGGACATCAAAGACTTCATCCTCCAGTACCTGGACTCTTCTGCTGAAAGTCCTGATTTGCCAAGTGGTGCCAACTGAAGTTCCTGGGCTCTCGGAGGTGTAAGCTGGTAACCTGAAGGGGAAAATCCACACACCAACACAACGCAGCTGAAAAATTGACACAACACCTGCAGATCGACACAGCGCCTGTCTCGCTGTTGAAAAATCAATGCAGGGCCTGCAGAATTGATGCAGTACCTGTTTCACTTCCGTTCCATCATCGCAGCACATCTGGATTTTCCATGCATCGTCCCTGGGCGCCAATTTCTCATTAACCCCATACTGCAGTAAGGAACCAAGACTGCGTGTCCGGAAATCAATCGATCACCTTTCTTGTGAGGAAAGAACTGAGGCATTACCTCCCCTGCCAGTAAGGAACCGGCACATCACCTCACCTGCAAAGAAAGAATCGACGCACATCACACCTCCCCTGCACAGTAAGGAACTGACGCATTGCTTTGCTTCTTCGGCACCACACCTCCCCTACGTCTGCAACATCTTTGTTTTTGACGCATCCCAGGTAATCTGTGCTAAAAAGATACAACCATTGATTCCTATGGAATAAGAATCATTTAAACCTTTAAAAAGTGATATCTTTATTTGTGTATGTTGGAGTTTTGTTGTTTTGTTCTTGTTTTAGTAAGATATATTTTGGCTATTTTTCTTAACTGGTGTGGTGTTTTCACTGTGTATGTGTACAAATACTTTACACATTGCCTCTGAGATAAGCATGACTGCTTGAGCTAAGCTACCAAGAGGGAGAGCAGGGGTTATCTTAGCTGTGTGGCTCCCTTACCCTGACTAGAGTGGGGATCCCTACTTGGACAAGGTGCAAACCACTGCCAACTGGAGACCCCATTTCTAACACTCTGTAGCTTGTTGGGACCTGCAAAGGTAGACTAAATTAAAATTCTCTGTTGGCCAGTGGCATTTGACAAATCTCTTCAGTTATTCCATGCCTGTTCCATTGGTGATGGATGGTTTACTGCTGTGGACTGGTACAGTAGTGGGTGATGGACCTGATCCATCCACCAATCCACTCACACTATTGTCTAGCAATGGCATTTATGCGCTCCTGTTTAGGCCTGATCTTAAGTAAAGTTAAAGGAACAGTAAACTTAAACGAAAATGCTTTGAAATACCAAAACCTCCCGAGTGATGCAATCCCTGCACAAGCTGCTGATGTGGAAGGGGTTTCATGACGCCCCTGATCTACAGAGACCTACAGGGGTGAGTGCAACTAGTACCGATCCAGGTGTAAAGTGGCTTTGCTCTGCTGGAGTGTGACATCAGCACAAACACTGACAGTGTGATGCAGACATCAGCCCATACCTTAAGAGTGCAAGGCTCGCCTAGACACGTTTCCTCTCCCACACACTTTACTTCACTCCTCAGAGCACACGCACACCTCACGTTCTCTCGCAGGTGTCTCCAGTTTTGGAGACATCAGTGGTCGGAGACAGTTGCTTCTCGGAGGGGCAGCCTCTGGTTCGAGGCTGGGCTGCGGCCAGAGGGCTCAGAGGAAAGCCATTGTGAACTGCGCAGAGTTAATCAGAAAAAGGCCCAGGCCATTAGAAGGAAACGCACAGTTGCGGGGATCAATTACCGCACAGCTTGAGGAAATGTAGCCTTTCTATGAGTCCAGGGGCCAAACATCTGCTGCGAAAGCGCAGCCCTGCGTGCAGAGCGCCACGCATATAGCTCTGTGCACTGAGGGGCACGCCACCTGCCTTACTACGATGCCTTACAGTGCGAAATGCAGCGGCGGATGGACGCTTGGCATTTGTTTTACGCAAAATTGCACTGCTGAAGCACATTCGTTAACTCAGAGATGCTGCAATTTTTTTTTTTTGGGGGGGGGGGGGGAACATGCAAACAAACACCATCTGCGCCCCACCCTGAACAGTGTTGATACTGCTACAACATGGTGCACTCTCAGTGCTGCGCAAGTAGGGTGACAGCACTCATCAGTGTAGATTTATAAAAGAGGCTCTAAGAACATAAATAAAATGCAATTTTTAAAGCCAGTAATATCCCTGTTAAATAAATTGCTTTCCTATAATAGCTGCTCACTATCCCTGTCTTGAAAAACATAAAAAGTCACCTCTCACTATTTTCAGTCAACTCTCCCTAAAAACTGGGACATGAGCTAAATTTACCGAAATCTGCCAGGACAGCTGGTGAAGTACGACACTGTCCAGGCAAATCTGGGACACCTGGGCACCCTATAAATTTATTTTATTTTTGCAATTTTATATAGTGCGTACATGGCCCAGAGGCATCAGAGCGCTTTACAACACACAGAATACAAGGGTTGCATCGGATTACAATAATAGTAATTGAACTTGAATGTTCATGTCAATGTGTGTATACAGGAATTGCAACAATTACAACAATATGGCAGGGGGCATGAACAGTTAAACAAAGCAGATCAGGGCGCTTTGGAGAAAAGTAAATAAGTGTGGTGGAGGGTGAATTAACCAAGATGTCTGTCAAATAGGAGGAGCTTGAGGTCCTTTTTGAAGGTTGCTAGGCAGGTGGTTAGAAGGAGTGAGTGAGGCAGAGAGGTCCAGATTCTAGTGGCGCTGCGCGAGAAGGACTGATTTATGTATCATTCACGTCTGAAGGTGAGCGGTTCCAGGAGCAAAAATTGGGCATTTCTGGAACCCCTATTTGCACCAGAGATTTTCAGTTTCTCGTTAAGATAGGAAGGTGAGAAGTGCAGCGCTCTGTGGGTGAATCAAGCGATTTTGAATTGAGCCCCCGCTTCAATGGGGAGCCATGGGAGGGTTAGCAAGGCAGGGGAAATGTGCTCAAATTTCTTCAGCCCTAAGATGAAGCGTGCTGCAGCCGGTAGTGTTGCTCTCCGTGGGCCTAGGTGAACTTTGGGGATGTCTCAGAGAAGGGCAATTCCATAGTCTAGTCTAGAGAGAACGAGAGACTGCACCACTGTTTTGTGGTCTAGCTCCGGAATCATTTGTCTGATGCGCCAACTTAGCTGCCTAAGTTGGTGTAGTCCCAGTTGGCCCTGGCTGCTATGTGGCTGTAGACATTAAGGCCCATATTTATACTTTTTTAGCACTGCATTTGCGTCGCTTTTTGACGCAAAAGCGGCGCAAACTTCCAAAATACAATTGTATTTTGCAAGTTTGTGCCGCTTCTGCGGCAAAAAATGACGCAAATGCAACGCTAAAAAAGTATAAATATGGGCCTAAGACGATGTTCCAGGGTGATTCTGAGTGATCCGGCACTCATGACAACGACAGGACAGCCTACGAAGGCGAGAAGGTTGGCCATCCATTCTTGTACATGTGTTTTTGCTTTTGGGGGTGAGATCAAAAGAAATTCTGTTTTATTTGGGTTGAGTTTTAAATGGTTCTTAGACTTCCAGTTTTGAATCTTTAAGAGTGTATCTAAAAGCATTGCAACCTGCTCCAGGGATGAGATTTTCAGGTATATTTGGGTATCGTCTGCATAGAGGTGGAAGAGAATCCCAGACTTTCACATAGTGGTTCTAGGTAGGGGGTCGGGGAGAGGATCATGCCACTCCCAGCAGTGGACGAGCCACTCGCTCTCACCCTGCATCCAAAAGGTCATGCCCCTCCCACCCCGGCACAGCCCCACCTCTGCCTGTTTGTACAAGTGGTGACACGTGGTGGATTAAAGGCACAGCTCTAAGTCACAATGTGGATTTTGAAAATGACACTCCACAAACACGTATGACAATAAAGAGCACCGGTTGCACTGGGTAATGCATAAGCCAAACTACGTGCTGAGTAAGTCATGCTGCACGGTGTACAAATCGCTGTTTATGGTGCCAGGCGCACTCGTAACCGCACAAATCACACTGTTTAATGTGTACAAGATACATAATGTATTGTGCACGCTGCCTATGCACTTAATACTGTGCAATTCACACTGCTTGGTGTCTGAACAACTGCATACCGCGAGAGCCACAATGAGGACGGCGCAGTCCGGGCCAACCCCGGGGAGATGGACTTCCGCTTGCGTGTGGTCACACTTTCTTGCTCACACTGGAAAGATGTTTTCACCACCACCGGGGACGGGGTTTGGAGCAAGAAAGAGGAGAGACAAGGGAAGGTTTCTGGATCAGCTGTGATGGGGCCAGTGCTTAATTTGTAAAGAAAACGGTGCCGGTGCCCAAAGCCTTCCTCTTAAACTCTCGGCTGCTGCAGTTAAATGTGTGAGCACCGAATACTGAGGCAGCGTAATCCTGAGCCATCTCAGGTCTCTTTAATCCAATTACATCCACCCCCTGCCCATTCAGCTCACTTGCAGCTTTCTGCTTTCTCCCATTGTGACGCTTCTTCGTTTTCCCCTTCCTCCGTCTTTCCCATTTGTGTCTTTTGCTCTCAGCAAATGCTTGAGGCAGAAGAATAAGCCCCGGCCCTCAAAAATAAGTGCCGGTGCTCAGCACCGGAAACAACAAGCAGAAATTAAGCACTGGATGGAGCGAGAAGCAAGGAAAGAACTGGAATTGTGTGTTGACTTTGAAGGAAATGACAGGTGGTGGGGCAGGGAAGGGGTGTTCACTGATGGTAGGAAGAAGGGAGCAGGGGGAGGAGTGATGACTGATGAGATAGAGGGAGGAGAGCTGGGTAGGTGGTCACTGGTGACAGCAAGAGAGAAGAGAGCAGGGTACGGATGTGGTTTATGGAGGGGAGGACAGGGCACGTGTGTGACTCAGGGGACAGATAGGGAGGAGAGAGCAGGGTGCGTGTGTCTCAGGGGACAAATAGGGAGGAGAGCAGGGTACGTGTGTGACTCGGGGGACAGATAGGGAAGAGAGCAGGGTACGTGTGTGACTCGCGGGGATAGATAGGGAGGGGAGAGCAGGGTACGTGTGTGACTCGGGGGGATAGATAGGGAGGGGAGAGCAGGGTACGTGTGTGACTCAGGACAGATAGGGAGGGGAGAGCAGGGTACGTATGTGACAGAGGGGACACATGGGGAGGGGAGAGCAGGGTACGTGTGTGACTCAGGGGATAGATAGGGAGGAGAGAGCAGGGTACGTATGTGACTCAGGGGACAGATAGGGAGGAGAGAGCAGGGTACGTGTGTGACTCAGGGGACAGATGGGGAGGGGAGAACAGGGTACGTGTGTGACTCAGGGGACAGATAGGGAGGGGAGAGGGAAGGGGAAGAGAGCAGGGTAGGGGTGCTGTTGACTAATGGAGAGAGGGCATTGGGAGACCACAAGGTGCCCTTTCCGAGATGGGGAGAGGAAGAAACAAGAGGAGGTGAAGGTACCCGGGCTGTAAAGAGGGGCTGGGGTGGAGGGACGAGTATGCAGGGTAGACTCCTGGATCTTGACTGGTGCCTGTGACGTAGAGGCGACAGATTGAGAAGAGGGGAGCGCCTTGGTTGTGATTATGGGAAGGATGGACCGAGAGGGCAGGGTAGAGGCAGGATAGAGCTACCAGGGAAGGTGTCTTGACTGTGAGGGTTAGAAGGAAGGGGGAAGCAGGGGAGGGCCATGTAGGCGTGCTGACTCATGTGGAGAGAGAGGAGGAAAACAGGAAAGGCGTCTTCACTCTGGTAGGGTGGGGGGGGGAAGGGGGGAGCGGTGCAGGTGTGTGATGCCCTCCTGTACTTTCCGTGACCAGGCACTCAGGCTCAATCCATGTATCACGATGATGGGTGACCCTCTCGCAGTGTGCTTCTGACACCCAGCGTGCACCGCCCGCCCCCATCGGAATCTCAAACTTGCCCTCCGCCCCCCAACCAGCCAAGGCGCGCTTCACGGCGCCTCACGAAGCCTTTCTCTTTTCACGACCCATCTCTGCTCTGCGCCTTCTCCTCTGAATTAGCTGCGGAGCGAAGCCCCGCGACCATTAGGATGGGCTGTTACCATGGTGATCTGGTGCACATCTGCCTTCAGCGACGCTGAATCCCCCTGCAGATGTGCCTGGCTCTGCCCGCATAGGATAGCCCCCACCTTCCCGCCTCCAGGCGCTGAGCCAGGGCCCAGGTCTCGCACACACTGCCAGGTATTGGAAACATATCTCACCGGTGATAGGCGGAGCATGTCTGGCCCTGCATCCAGCTCACTTTGCTTTATTATTGGTGTGGTACCTCCGAGGGACACGGTAGAGAGAGGGAGATCCGACTGGGCTCGGACAGGCAGTCCCTAAAGGGAGTAAGAGAGGCATACTGCGATGGGCAGGGCAGAGATGGCGGACCTCGAGGGCAGAGATGGGGGGAAGCTAGGCGTAGAGCAGTGTCGTAGCCAGTGTCTCGTGGGCCCTCGTGCAAGGAAGGAAATTGAGGCCCAAATTTATGAGATTTGCAGAGGTGCAGCAGACCCCCTTGCTGTGTGGCTCTGCGTGAAACTGAAAGGGTAGGAATGGGCCATATTTAAGCAATACGGCGCACTGCTGTCCTTTCCTTCTGCGCTGGCATTGTTTTGGCAGCCCAGCGCCAACCCAAGCACCCTGGCACCATGGTGAAAGGGTGTTTGGTTGCATGCAGGGTTGTTTGTGAGCAGGAAAGGCACATTCCTACACAAAAACAATCCCGGGAGGCTTTCTCCTCTGCAGCACACATACAAAGAGAGAAAAACGAAGAGCAATAAAGACATTTCTCCTTGTTGTGCCTCGCCTGTTGAGGCATAAGGTGTTGGTGCCCCCCCCCCCCCCCCCCCCCCAGGTTTACAAAGTTTTGTAAATCTGGTGATGCATCAAAATCCATGGGTGTTGCATGGGAACACCCATCGCAAACACCCATGGAACGCCTTCTTAGCACAGAGTAAGGCAACTCAGCAATTTGCACAGCCTTGCCTTACTCCTTATTTATGAGGCCAGGGTGTCTTCGCAATTATGATTTAGTGTTTTGCGCTGCTGTTGCATCACAAAGAGTGATGCAAAGGCAGCCCAGGCCTTTCGTAAATATGCCCCTAAGTCTCTTACTTCCCATCCTAGCTCTCCATTAGACAAAGACAACATTTCCCAGAGTAACTGATACAGAAATACTCAGTCACGGCTCGCGGGAGGAAGAAGGGGCGGGGTGGCGTGGCACAGGAGGGAGTGCGACCCCCCAAAAATTAAATGCATTTGAAAAAAACGTACCTGTTTTGCCGCGCCACTCCAGAACTGCTCCTCATCTGCAGGGACAGGCTCAGACCCCAAGCCTGCCCTGCATCCAATCCTACTACTGCTTTCATTCTGCTGGCAGCATGAAACCAGCGGTAGGATTGGACGGAGTGCCCTGCCTGGGCGCTCCAAGGCAGAGTGGGAGCGTCTGTCTGCTCTCTCCAATCCAGCAGTGTGGTGCTGGACTGGGCAGAGCCTACTGCCCGAGACGGCCGGCCAAACCTACATGCGCACTAAGGTGGAGTGCTGTGCACTCCTCCTCTGTAACGCCCGTGGCCCCGCCCCTTTTGCAGTAAAAACATAATAAACATAGTTTATTATGTTTTTGCTGTAAAAGCTTTGCAGCAGCTGCTGCAGGCGGGGGGAGGGTTATGGGGAGAGGTAGCAATGCTCCTCCGCCATAGTGGAGGAGCCGCTCCTGGAAATACATTGTATTTTATCATTGCAATTTTGTTGGTGCTGCATGCAGTAATTGTAGCACGGATGCCAAAGGCACTAGTGGAAGCAAGGAAAGTGGCCCCTTTTTCTACTAAGGTGGGTAGTAAAATTCAACATTGTCAGGGTTCAGTGGGCCTCTTAGGGATCTGGTTCTGGGGACGCTGCACCTGCTGCATCAGTAAAGTTCCCTGCACCCTCTCAGCTCTCCAGTAGCTGTCTCTCTGTGCCCTCCCTCTGTCCCTTCACCTCACTTGTAGCTCTCTCAGTCACTGTTCATGCTGCAACTGTCTCTCCACCCTCTCACTTTTTGTGCAGGTCTCTCTCCAGCTCCATTACCAGCAACTGCCCTACTTTTTACTGTTCACAACAGGGAGTTGTAAGGTGGTGACAGGGCTTTAAGTGGATGAGATACATGAGGGGGGAGGGTGTCTAAATGGGGGTGGCCCATGTATTTGGAGCATGGCTTAAACACAAAGAATTACATTGCAGATGTGCCTACCTCACCAAGTAGGGGGGTGGAGCCTTGGAGGGGACGTGGCCTCGTGCCAAGAAGCACCTAAAAGGCACTTCTGCCCCCACTCCCTGTCCAGCCCCAAACTCCCTCCCCTAAAGTTTGCTGAGGCTGCTGCAATGTCCTGGGGTGTCTTTACACCCATTGATGGACATCAGCAGTTAAAAGCCTCCAAACATGAGCTGAAAACCATTGTCTTGTTTTCCCTGCCACCGTGTGATATTGGCTCCTCACTGGGAGACTGTGTGAGAGGAGCCAATATCGTGTGTCACACGGTGGCACCGGTGTGAGTTGCAAGGTCTGATGTGCAAAACACATCATGGAACTAGCTAGCTCTCTTAGAGAATGCAAGATTTAATAACACATGTGGACTATAAAGAGGAACTGAACTGCTGACGTGAATCACTCTAAAGTTTTTTTTACATTTATTTTTCAGAAATCACGCAGTGTTGTGCCACTAAAGTTAAGGACATGAACACAGGGGCCGACAGGGACCTGTTTCAATGTCTATTTTTAATTACTACGGGGTCTGAGACCAGACGGGACCCAGCCCACTTAAACCCTTGGGTGACAAGTAATGTCTATCAGTAGTTCAACCCCAGGAGTCAAGCGATCGGACTGTTCCTCTTCACAGGGGCTCGATATGCATAACCAAATATATGTTTCTGAGAGGTGGGTGACCAACTGTTTGAAATCGAGCTCCTCCAGACCTCTAACCAACCCGAGCATCAATAAAGATTTCAGGCAGATATTATCGCCCCACATCCCCGCACCCACCAATTACACATAGAGCTGTCCTTCCCTCTCCTGAGGCTATATATAAGAGTTGTAATGCCGAGCTAGAGAATGTACACCCACAAGTTCTCGAAATACAATGGTCAGTCTGACTTCTCCCAGGCTCGACCTGTTAGTGTCTGGGAATCGCAAGATCTGAACATTTTGACTTTCTGACCCAGGCACAGCCTCTAGTGACTTCACATGCACCCCAAAAAAATGTGCAAGAACTCCTACCTAAGTAAAACATATCTGCTGGCTGTTCTTTTCTAGAAATCAAGTGCAGGAAAGATGTGCCAAGAACCGGAACTGTCCCCACACACCACGGGAAACTAGTCCTGGTCCTGAGGCCGAATATGATCCTCCAGGTTCGCATGTAGTTGGTCTCTGACACGTTGGTTATCAATAACATTTATAAACACCAAATGTTGCATGTTTTGAAGCTACATTTTTCTGCTTACACGTTATTTTTTGAGAACAGAGATCAAACTGGAAAGCCCTCCGAGGTTTACCCAAGCACCAGGTACAGACAGTGCTTAATTTGTGCTTGTTCTTTCCAGTGCAGAGCACCAGCACTTACTTTTGAGGGCCGGGGCTTATTCTTCTGCCTCAAGCATTTGCTGCGAGCAAAAGACACACATGGAAAAGACGGAGGAAGGGAAAAACGAAAAAGCGTCACAGAGGGAGAAAGTAGAAAGGTACTAGAGTGAGCTGAAGGGGCAGGGAGTGTCTGTAAATAGATTGAAGAGGCCTGAGATGGCTTCAGAATTACGCTGCCTCAGTATTCCATGCTCGCACATTTAATTGCAGCAGCCTGTGTTTAAGAGGAGGGCTTTGGGCACTGGCACGTTTTTATTTACAAATTAAGCACTGGGTACAGAGACTGTCCACACAGCTGCACAGATCGGTGAGGGGGTAGATATTAAGTAGTGATGAAGCCTGATTATTTGAAGACCAGCTACGAAATTCTGTCAGACAACAGATAAGATCTCGAGGACACAGAGCCTAGTATGAACTCCTTCCGCCAGAGGGCAAGGCGGTTCTGCTCAGCGAGAACATTTTTCAGATTCTATATAGGACCTATTTCTGTCTAAAAAATACTCAGGACAGGCAGCATCTGAAACCAGCATTTGCAATGCAATGGGTCTAGCATTTGCTCGAGTTAGAGCTGTTACCGTTGTAAATTCCTAACTGGACTTTTCTTGACACATAAGTTGAAAATTTAAAGGAAAACAGTTGACATAAGCAAACCCATTAAAAGCGCCATGGCTGCCATGAGCGTTAGTGCGAAGGAGAGACAGAAAAGGAAAAAGAAGTTTGCTTGCTGTCAAATGTATCAGTAAACGTGCAATTATCCATGTAACAAGGTCGATGGCCGAGGCAGTAACAAAACTGCCCCAAGAATGGACCAACGTAAAGCATTTACCAATGATAACAGGATTTTTGAAATGCAAGCCCATGAACGAGTGAAAGTGATGGGCGTGCGGTGGGCGTGGTTAAAAGCTCACAGATAGATGACAAAACATCAGAGCGCTTGCTCGCTCGACTTAAAACATGGCTGGTGCAGGGAAGACTGGGGCCCCTCCCTTCCACTAGTACTGGGTCTAGACATGTGACAATCATGTTGTAGGACCCCTTGACCAACCTGTGACCATGGCACCTATGATTTCATCATCCACTGCAGCAAGGCTATCTGAAGTTGTGTATGTTTTGTAAGGGACAGGCCAGGATTGTCACTTCTCCATGCAGAAAGGGGTCCCCAAGTCCAGGCCTGTGTACTACAAAAGACAACAGTTAAGTATACACAGAAGGTAGGAAAAACATGTATTGCCACTTCACATTCCAACATATACTTGTATTCACTTACATTACACTGTCACTCACTGTGGGGCATATTTACAAGACCCTAGCACCACCGGGGCAAAACTTTTTTTGATGCTCTGTCGGCTCAGTGTGCCGGCCCATATTCACAAGGCCATGCAAAGCCATCTTGCGTGGCTTTTCATGGCCTTATAAATATGGCCCTCTTTCACGCATTACTCTGCGTGAAAGGGGCGTTCCATGGGTGTTGCTGTGGGTGTTCCTATGCAACACCCATAGAATCTGGCGCATTCCCAGATTTACAAGGCTGGGGATGCCTCAGATTCCTACGCCATCCCAGTGGCGCAACATGGAGAAATATCTTGATTTCTCCTTGTTTTTTCCTCTTTCGATGTGTGCTGCATTTTGCAGCACACATAGAAAGAGAAAAATGCCATTAATGATTGTTTATGTGCAGGAAGGTGCCTCTTCCTGCACATAAACAATCATCCCTGTAACACAGACACCCTTGAACCATGGTGCATTGTATTGTTTTAAATATGCCACACACCCCCGCACTTTCCTAATGGTGCAACTCGGGCTGCGACATTATTGTGTAAATATGCCCCTATGTCACACATAGTCAGGTCTCTACACACACATAAGTACACCATGCCCACTGTAATGTGACACATGCATACATTACCTCTTACATCCAGGACCAATGTAAAAGTGCAGAAGGAGATATTACACCATTTTACAGTCTTTTCCTTTGGTACTCACACCTTCCTTACATCAATCTGAAATGACGCATCATCTCATATTTTGACGCATTGCCGAAGTTGCGTCACTTCTAACACCAGCTTCAGCAAAGCGTCACTTCTCGAGTGGATGCACTGCGGCATCCTTCCCTTGGATGTGTCAGTATTTCTGACGCAACCTGGGACCCTACACCATTGTGCGCCATATTGTAAATATGACGCATCCATGGTGTCATAAGCTTTCTTCCTGCTGCACAAGTATTTTTGACACATCTCTGCCCCAACCCAGCAGTGCTTCAATTCTTGTAAATAAGTTCCTGAGTAGACAGTAGTAATTGCCTTTGATTGAAACTGACAGGTGACTACCAGTCGAGATGAGCCGGGTCAGGCCGAGTACCTGTAGGAAGTAGGCGAAGCTCTAATTAAGGCTGATTAGTTGGTGAATGTAGGGAATTTCACGTTTCAAGAAGTACAAAACTTCCTGAATTTGCCAGAGGTCCACGTTATTTCACTTTGACCACCTCAGCAGCCAGATGTCCATGCCATGATGTAGGAGACATCTGATGTCACCTGGGAGGCAGCAGGCAACCAGAATGGCTACTACTCTGTCCAATCACTTCCTTTCCTTCCTCCCACAAACCCCGCAATAGGAATTCCAGGGGCGAGGCATGAACTTTATAGACGGCGAAGCCGGAAGAGTTTAAAAATGGTTTTTTTTCACAAAGTATTGGGGCTTCTACTTTCACACCTTCATTCCCCCCTAGAGAAGTTTGGCTTCACAGTCTAATGCCTGACATAGTTTTAATCACCTGGTTCTGAAGACTCTGGAATTGACATGCTCAGGTGGAGCCTGTTGCAATTAAGTTGCCCGGATGAGGTAATCTCTGTATGACTGAGGCGCTGAGGGAAGAAGCTATAAGAGACAGCAGTCTCTGCTGAATTGCAGCTGCTTCATGTGTGAGGCGCTTTCCCTGAATAACTGAAGAAGGTGGCGTCCAAGTAAAAGTTATGGTTGCCTCTCACATCTGAAACTTAATTATGAAGGACCATATTTTCATAAGAGATGTAGGACCCTTAAACTTGTAGACTATAAGTAATCGTGCATAGGATACTTTAATTATAACTGAAGTCTATAGTTACATATGTACGTCTATATACACGAGGAGTGTAAAAATATATATTTAGGCCATGCCTGCGATAATAAATATGACCCTATTGAATATACATATTGCAAATAAGAGTATTAATAAACCTGCATGAGCAATTTATTACTACAATGCAAAGGTCAAGTTCCACGTTAGTACCCTAGTAGGCCTTGAATCTTTGGAGAAATTACTGCTCACTGACTCACAGATTCCTTGTCACAGCCACTGTCCAGAGGCAAACAACTGGACCAGTACTCTTAAAGCCAATCTCACTAGACGATATCTCCCTACACATACTTAACTATTTACTTTACTATTTACTTAACTATTTACATTACGGTTCAATAATTGTGTTTATAAATTTTAGACATTAAAAATAAGAAAAGTATATTTTTTTATAGAATCCCTAGGCTAGTGGTTCCCAAACTTTGGCTTCTGTGAACCCCCACTTTATCATTAATGAAACCCAGGGACCCCCACTGAATCATCATCATTGGAATCCGGGAACCCCCACTAAGTCATTACTGGAAGCATGAGACCTAATTTGTCAATATTTGTTAATACTTTTTTATTTTCTAAGCAGTTGCGGAACCCCTGAGAAGGCTTTGCTGACCCCCAGGGGTCCCTTGCCCTAGGCTGTAGATGTGTTGAATGTGCTGTTTTTCTTAAGATCCTTCACTTGACACAATAAATATGCCAGAGCTGATTCTTAATACTACTGGAGTGATGTGTAGGCAGGTGATATGACGCAAGACATAGGGGGTCATTTTGACCTCGGCGGTCTTTTTTCAAGACCGCCGAAGGACCGCTGTGCTGAAGACCGCCAGTGGTGGTGGTTTTCCGCTCGGCGTATTATGACTGTTGGAAGCTCTCCATCCTTTTTCGGACGGAGAGCCGCCAACAGCCATACTGGTGGTCGGCGGGGAAGTGGAGGTTGCTCCACCTCCACCGCCACATCAACAGAACACCGCCCCCCGAATCACGTCCTGTGATTCAGCGTGGCAGTGTTCTGTTGACGGTGTGGTGTCGGCGGAGCAGCCCCCATGGATCCCGTCCCCTCCCGGAGGATCGACGGACCAGGTAAGTTGATTTGCGTGCATGGGGGGGTGCGTGTGTGTATGTAGAGGGGGTGTGTGAGTGCGTGTATGCTTGCGGGGGTGTTGAGTGTTGGGGAATGAGTGCGTCTATGTCTGTAGGTATGTCTGTATGGATGTGTGCGTGTATGTCTGAATGTGGGTGTGCGTGTCTGTCTGTGTGTGTGGATGTTGGCATGTATGTCGGTGTGTGTGCGTGTATGTGTGTTGGTGGTGCCTGCGTGAGTATCGTGTGTGTATGAGTGATGTGATGTTGGGGGGTGGGGAGGGGGGTCCTGCCCCCTTTGGGGGGTGGCAGGAGTGGTGAGGGGGGGTGTAGGGGAGGGAGTGGGGGTGGGGGGTACGGAAGACCCCTATCAGTGCCAGGGAAGGAATTCCCTGGCACTGATAGTGCTTACCGCCATGGATTTCATGGCGGTTCCAAACCGCCTGAAATCCATGGCGGTCAGCCGGGTCCAAATACCGCCGGTGGTATAGTGACGACCGCTGGGCTGGAGACCCAGGTCTCCAGCCCAGCGGTCGTCTCCGCCCTGGCGGGCAGAACGGAGAAGCGGTAGATGACCATGGCGGTAACCGCCATGGTCATAATTTCAAAAATTAGACCGCCAGCCTGTTGGCGGTCTTACCGCTCCTTCTCCGCCGTCCGCCAGGGTCATAATGACCCCCATAGTGACGTGTTATGACCTCATAAAGTGCTTCTGCTGACACTGCGCTTCCGTGATGCAGCCTACAGTCTATCCACAGGCCCATCTTTGCAGTGGTGTAACAAAACATGAGGGGGGCCCTTGCAGAGTACATGGAGGGCCCAGGACCCAGTCAGGAGCTCTTAGGCCAGGGGCCAGACCTAGTCACTGTACTGTGCTGACAGGGCCCCCTGGAGCTTGCCACCCCCGCACCGGAGGGACAGCAGAGGGCTAATGTCACCCCACTGCATCCTCCCCTTTCATGGAAGGCAGGACACTGAGGCTTGAGAGGAATCGAGAGACTGTGGGAGCTTCTTTCCACTGATGCTCACGTTT
The DNA here is from genome assembly GCF_031143425.1 of Pleurodeles waltl. Classification (NCBI taxonomy): domain Eukaryota; kingdom Metazoa; phylum Chordata; class Amphibia; order Caudata; family Salamandridae; genus Pleurodeles; species Pleurodeles waltl. Next base: position 1,609,275,072 of record NC_090445.1, read on the forward strand.
GCGAGAGGACGACTTGTTCTTGAAGCCATCTAAGTCAAAGGAATAGAAAGGGGAGGTCTGGGGAGTGTTGATAAAGAGGGAACTAAATGGGTATTCCATCCCTGATGTATTCATAAGGATGGGTGGATCTGATATGGGCGAGGTGAAGCTATGTTTAATGGGAATTTTTCGTTTGTATCATGTGTGACCCAAATACATACATACATACATACATGTAGTTTGCCAGTGGGTACTATGTGCAGGCACCCACAAACAGATCGAGCCAAGGCCATTCTCTCCTGTCACTACCCTAGATTTCCACTGCTGCAGATAACTCTGGATCAGGCTTCTGGGCAGAGGTCGGGATTCGCAGACCAGATGGTAGACCATGAGACTGGACAGAAGGTTCAGAGCATGTCTCTTGAAACCAGTGATCTGGATGTCCATCATTTGGAGAATAATTCCTCAGGAGCACTTTCAAGGGCACTGCTGACAGTCTAGCAACAAGAGGGGCACAGCGCATACACCCCAGCCAAAGTCCACTGAGTTTCCAGCTTCAGAGAATGCTTTCTGACCAACGCCTCCTACAGGCTGGATCTGGAGGCTTCATTAGGGTCGAGCCTGTGTTGCATGCGCTCGCGCATGCATATCGCAGCGAGACGCTTTAGTGTTTAGAAAAGGGCTCGGAGCTCTGTGGACGTCACATCAGTGTTTTTCATTGGTTCGTGGGCTTGCCTAATAAAATCTGCTTGCTTTCATTAGTCGAAGGCACGCATATGTCATGCCTTTTCCGGTGGCTAGCCCTCCCCGAGTGCATCAACCAAGTACAGAAAACATGCGAGGCTCGCTGTTTTCCATCGGGCTCGTGGACTTCTTTTTCTCTAATTTACAAGCGCGATCTCGCTTGGCAGAAGTCGAGCGCTTTACATAGTTAATTGCACTTTTTCAGGTTACGTATATAAATGAACTTTTGCCCGATAGGTGAAAAGTCGGGTTAGGAGTTTACAACGCTATCAGCTCTAACATGAGCAAACGCGAGACCCGTTGCATTGCAAATGCTTGTTTTTAAGTTCTAATCAAACTGCTTCCAGGATGAGCAAATTGCATCCCGGCGACCCTGGGTCAGAGGTTATGCACTCAGGCTATTTCTCCTATCCCTTAAGGAGAAGCCTTTTAGCTCCTCAGCCAGTGATTCCTTGGCTTCAGATTCATATTATAAACAAAGAGGAACCAATGCCATACTCCAGCACTCACAGCCTCCCCATCTGAAAGCAGGAAATGGAAGACTTAGCACTATGAAGAGAGCCAGATTCCCATGTCTGGGGAGAAGACAAATGTGTTCACAAAAGTTCAAGAACTCTGCAGCCAGAGGTAAAGACTCTATACCAGGGGTCTCCAACCTTTTGTGTATTGTGAGTTTAAGTTCAGTGAAAATCATATCGAGCTATTATTAGTGTAGTAATACTGAACGGATTACACTAGATTACAGGCCATCAGATGCAAGGTTACTAGCAGTGATCATGTCAGTGCATTGGGCACTTCTGTCAGCATTTGTGCAAATAAAGTCTTTGTCACTTTGGAAATTCTCTACAATGTTAACACATAACAGCCACAGCAGCAGCACCACAGCCACCAAGGTAGTAATATTAGTTATATGTCTCCCCAGGGCCAAATGACTTATCACTCAAATATCAGCTTCAAACATATTTTGAAAATGTAGCCATTTTTACCCAAATGCCCGTTTATAAACTCTAAAAATAGACACATTTACATCTTGAATATACACTCTCAATTTTTGGTAGACATATATCATTTTAAATGCATAAAAGCTTCTAACTTAGGCCCATATTTATACTTTTCTAGTGCTGCATTTGCATCATTTATTGACGCAAAAGCAGGGCAAACTTACAAAATTCAATTATATTTTGTAAGTTTGCGCCGTTTTTGCGTCAAAAAATGACGCAAATGTGGCGCTAGAAAAGTATAAATATGGGCCTTAGAATGACTGTTGCAACCAGGAGAGCTACTTGCCGGTACTACTAGCAGCACACGAGCTACTCAGTGATGAAGCCTGCTCTATTGGAACAGCTATTTTTGATCCCACCTTGAATTGTCGGCTCGAGCTTTACTTATTCATATGCGGCTCCTTCATCCTGTTGTGTAAAAACTCTCAGCGTGTAATTTGCAGAGTCTAATGGTGTACATAATTCATTGGTACTGCTGTGGTGCCCAGGCCGTTATGCTGTATGCGCTGCTAAGAGGAGGGCCATGCGCATGGAAGCACGGGCATGACCAGTCACCCAGCAGGGACCTGTACAGATGAGTCTTGAAGAAGGGTCTGGTGGTTCAGGAATGACCCCTGAGTGATCAGAAGGTGCACAGCGTGGAATACGAGGTCAGATCTATAGACCTAGCTGTTGAAGAGAGACAAATCTGGTAGGATCCGTAAATTCAACTGTTACAGAGCAACCTGGAGGTGTTTGTTGACCCAGCTGTTGAGGACAGGTGGGCAGCTCTGGCAGAATCTGTAAATCGAGAAATTGCAGAGTTCCCTATTGGCATCTATGAACCAAGCAGTCGCGGCTCGCTTCACTCAAAAGGAACGGGGTGGCGAGCAGAGGGGGGAGGCTAAAATGTAATAAAATTAAATAATAAAAAAAAAAACACTTACCTTTTCCATGCCGTCCCGTGCCGCACTCCTCTTCCCTGCTGGCTGCACGCAGGCACAGGCTTCCAGCCTGCCCTACGGCCAATCCTGACGCTGCTCAAAGCAGCGTCAGGATTGGCTGGGAGCGCCCTGGCTGCTCCCAGGCAGACTTGGAGCCTGTGCAGGCTCTCTCCAGCCCGGCAACTGTGTTGCTGGGCTGGAGAGAGCCTACTGCGCATGTGTGTTTGCCCGGCCCGAGACGGCCGCCCAAACATACATGCGCAGTGAGGGGGAGTGCTGAGCACTCCCCCTCACTGCTCCTCATCCCAGCTGCCCCGCCCTCGTTGTGAAAGTTTTGCAGCTTCTGCTGCTGGCGGCAAGCGACGCTCCACCGCCCTAACGGAGGAGCCACCCCTGGAATCAAGCTGTTGCTGACATCATTCGGAAGATCTGGAAATTCAGCTGTGATACAGGTGTGCTCATGGTGCACAGTTTACAGTCCTCATGGTAGAAAGAAAGGCAAAGCCACATAGAATCCGACTAGCCACTTGAGGACCAAAAACTTCAAAGGTAAAAATAAACACTTATCCAAAGTCAATGTGCAACCAACAAAGTCACAGGAATACATGGGGTTAAAGAGGGTGCATGCACAAGTACCAGAGGCAGACTGACTTATTTGGAAAGTGTGTAGTCCCCAGCAAGCAGATGCTGTTTAGAAATCAGTAGGGCTGGGGAAGAGTCAGTCATGTCTTGCAGACCGTCTGCTCCTCGAGTGCAATGTTCAACTCTATTAGGCAGGCCAGCTGTATTCGAGGAGTAGAAGCAAGGAGTAACAAAGGTCAGCTGCATGCCTGGGGCACGAGCAAAGCATACACAAATGTACTGATTCCAGGGTAAGAAGCAAAGTATGCTCCCAAACAATGAAACTGCATCAAAAGGCCAAAGGTAGGCCAGGGGAAGAATGGGAGTATCTCAAGTCCTGCACCTTCACAAGGTCAAAGCACTGGTACATTAACAGGTAGAGACAGGCCTAGTGCATTAAGCCCTGGGACTCTGGTAAAATGCGATTGATTGTGCGCTTGTGGCATTTTCCATGTAAATTTAAATTTACTATGATCTTTTCTAAGCTGCAACTATTTAAATCTGGTCCTAAATGCAACCACTTGTAGTGTGGGAGGGCGCCTTTCAAGGGGCCCTTTCAGTCCAAGGTCTTCGTCTCTCTCCGAGAGATGTGACTCCTTCGCTGTGGTTGCGGGCATCGTTTTGCTTTACGCCACTGCAGGGCGCTCAGACTTTACAAGATACTGTCTCTAGTTTCATGCCCTGTGCCTTGAATCCTATGGCACCTCCGAGTGAGGCCTGTATTTAATAAATCAGAAATGTTACCATGCACTTCTGCAAGACTTCGTTTTAATGGACAGGGGTGCCACATAAAATATTGTTTTCGTTATCTGATTTAGGTGTTCTAATATACAGCAACTCATGCCGTCCTGGCACCTTGTTTCGAGGAAGGGGGGAAATGCCTTCTGTTGAAGTAAAAACTACCCTTTTCGTGAGGCGCTGAGGTGGACACGCGGGGTGGCACGTGGAACAGTTCCAGAGTGAGACGCTTCTGTGATGGTGTGGGGGAAGAGGGGCGCGCGCAAACACCCATCTGCCCTCTTTGCCAAGGACAGCATTGGTTTGAAAAAATAACACAGCCAGCTGTGATGTCACGTCCGCGTGACCCTATCTGTCCAGGCGCTCGAGGACAGTGAGTCATCTTGAGGCTGGTACACGGAGCCGAGCACCTATTGAGGGCTGGCTCGCGCGGCTCTGCCGTCGCACATCTAGGTTGCCCACCCGCCCCCTCTTCTCTCGCATTTTTTTTTATATATTCTTAACAATACCTGCGGTATTTTTAGCCTGCGCGACAAACGTAGTTAATGCATTCAGCAGTTGACGTCAAAGACAGGGGCAGCCTGACTGTGCACGGTGTGGGCACGCTTGGAGGCTTCCTCTTCCAGCTTTTGCTATGGGCCTAGGGGCGTAGCTATCGATGGTGCAGCAGGTGCAGTGGCCCCGGTGTGGGCACGCTTGGGGACTTCCTCTTCCAGACTCTGGATGGGCTCAGGGGGGTGTAGCTATCGATGGTGCAGCAGGTGCAGTGCCCCCCATGTGGGGACAATTGGGGGCTTCCTCTTCCAACCTTTCCTACGGGCCTAGGGGCGTAGCTATCAACGATGCAGCTGGGGCCGTGGCACCGGTGTGGGCACGCTTGGGGGCTTTGTCTTTCAGACTCTGGATGGGCTCATGGGTGTAGCTATCGATGGTGCAGCAGGTGCAGTGGCCCCAACGTGGGCACGCTTGGGGGGTGCTTCCTCTTCCAGACTCTGAATGGGCTCAGGGGTGCAGCTATCAATAGTGCAGCAGGTGCAGAGGCCCAGAGGTTTGAGGGACCCACTGCACCCCAGTTGTAAATGAGTTTTACTTCTGAACCAGCACCTGGAAGGGGTCCCATTATCACTGCTTGCTTTAGCTCGTGTGGCATCCTTGCTACGTCGCAGTCGTAGGCTCCGCCTCCCAGTGCGGAGAACGCTCACTCTCCTCTCTGGGGCCTTCTTCCGACCACTCCTTGTCCACGGCTCGCGGCTTCTCGTTTGGAATCTTCTGTGCGATTCCACGACTCAGTACTCCGTCATGGAGCGTGCGCAATGTCTGTGTCCTCCATGGACTTCGCTCACTTAACTCTTGACCATGTATTGAGGCTGCTGTTTCCGTACATCCAGTGGTGTCCACCACTGGCTCTGTTACCCTCGGGTTTGCCCACATGTCCCACATGAGATTAATTCACCAGTGCTGCTATAGAGTCAGACACTGGCTCTTAGGTCTCTGTGAGATCCCACCGCTCACTTCAAGGTCACGCCCTTCGCCTGCTGACGCCATGTCTCCCCGGGATACGTGACCACGGAGCACGGCAGGTGGCTCTGTCCGTCTGTGGCTCTCCGTCTCTCTCTCTTCAGGCACAGAAAGTGGCTTCCGGCCCCGCATCTTCTCCTTCCCTTGTCTGGTGATGTGACCACTGGCTCTGAACCCCAGTGGAATTCATTCTGCGACTCGCTGTGCGACCAAAGAGTGGTGCCAGTGGTTCGTATGGCTCTTGTGATAAACAACCGTCTAGTCTATGCACGTGGCTATTGGCTCACTGTTTTCACAGGGATTTCGCAACTTAGCGCGTGGCCACACGGTGTGGCTGGCGGCTTTATTGTGCTTTTGGAGGTGGGTCGGTAGGGCAGTGCTTGGGATGCTAGGGACCGACCACAGACCCGATCTCTGGAGATGCGATGTTTAAACCCTACAGGGTCTTATGATGTAAAGTCTCAATATTTCTGTACACACGAGGACTTTGGACTCCACAAGTGTTGATTCTGTTTATAGAAAGCTTTTATCTGGTGCACACATTTGTTCAGGGGGCACAGGTGTAGTGCCTCAAGGCTTTAGTCCACGAAGAATAGCTGCACAGCCTAGATTTTTAGACCCACTCAGCCTATAAGCCAAAGCCTACACATGGACAGCTCTCTTTTGGATGGGCACAGCAGCTTATAATGAAACCTTGCACCTTCAGCACTTCTAGGCACTGTCAATTAGAGGCCACATCATGCCACAGAGCTGGTACGCAGGACAAGGACTCTGTTGCTCTCAAAAGACAGAGGGGGGGTTCTTCATCTTTCCCAGGGACAGCATTTGTCTCCTCGACAAGGTCCGGAGGGCCCTTGCAGGAGACTGTTGGCATGTGGCTGAAGGCTGCAAGGAAAGGGTCAGCAAGGTCCCGCGTGTCCTCAGTGTTACTCAGGCTGGGAAGTCTCAGTCCCTATTTCAACCTGAAGGGCCCATTGCCCCTGCGCCACGTATAGGCATGGCTGCTGAGAAGAGGCCATCTTGGTGAGAGGTAGAGCACTGTGGGGGAGACAGCAATCAGCTCTGGGCTTTCCTTATTCCCTTGCCTGGCCATGCCTTCTCTAGTGGGGTCTAGATGGGGCACTGGGCATAGACTTCTGAGAGTTACTTTTGAATGGCATTGCTTTGATGTGAATTCACACCGTAAATGTAGTGTGTGTGAGGCAGTGGGCTGCCTCTCTGGAAAAGAAATGCTCCTGTAACAAAGGCTCACTCCCATTTGATGATACTGCAACACAGAAACACACTTTAAGGTGAGGAAAGCCAGCAAGGTTTCCAATGGAATCACAAGGTTTAAAGGGGTCGTCCAGTGTAAATGAAAAAAAAAGTTATTTTTGCCTAGCTCTGCTTTGCTAATAATCACATAGAGTAGGCATTCCTGTATGTTTCTTTCTTTTATGATGTCAGCTTGAGTTCATAGACACACCGTGACATCATTCACCAGATTTCCCCTTTAGTTTATGGTGTGAGTTGTCACCAGATTCAAGCTAGCCTGGCTGATATGGGGTGATATCTGAAACCGGTGCCAGGATGCTTGTTTTTGATCCAGGGAGGACTTGGTCTGTCAGTGCGGGCTGGACTTTTCCCATGGGGAACAAGGTCAAGACTGATTTGCATACGGCTGGGTCCAAATTGGAATGGCCAAAAAACTGATGAATTAAACCCAGATCTGTGACTGGGGATGGATGTTTGATTTGTTCCACATTACGTCCATCATCTGATCTTTTTGCATGAGTTGGTGGACTGCATAGGTTTGAGGCAGTCACCGAAGTATGAGCATAAGTGTGTTAAAAGGAATTTATCACATAATCATTATCGTCCACCAGCCTCTTACACCTATAAGTAGACTGTGATGTCTACACCGCTCCATAGGAGATGGACCAATGTTTGATTTTTAGGATAACAGCTGGCTGTGTAAATGTTTTCCTTTTGGAATCCATGTATTTAAATATGTCACAACAAGGATCTCTTGAAAATGTGCACAGATCCCCCCCTTCTAGGAGTGCAGTAGAAAGAAGAGAGATACTATACGTTTGTCTTTTCGATGCAGTTTGTCTAGAAACACCAGACAAAAATGAAATGATTGTTTGTGAAATGAGCGTATCGGAAAAGAAATGAAAATATGTCAGGGAAGCTGAAGGTCAAACTATCCTTCTCACAAGCTTTTGTAATAAGACATTTTCACATAATATAATATTGGTAAAATCGACGTCGAAGTGCCTAATTTCCATGGTGCACATCATTAACACCGGGAAGCAATGCTGCCAGAAGGTGTCACAATATTGCGTGCTGAAGGTTTTAATTTGTGTCCCATTACTTCTCCATCACAAGTGCTGCAGGTCGGAATGGGGTTTCAGGCGGTTCCAAGCTGGAAACTTCAGGACTGTTCATCTTTTTCCAGCAGAAAGTTGGCTAGGCTTATCACATAAAGGCTTATCACATCGCTAATGTTCTTGCAGGTTCGAAGCTTGTCACTGCCTCTCAGCACTGACCGTACTGCCCTGACACATCCAGCCTGTGCGCAGGAGCTGGAACTGAACCCAGCCAGCGCGTGCTGATTGGAAAGCAGAATGCATTTGTAATCTCCCACAGCAAGACATGACTTCCGAGAAGGAGGCAGCCAGGTCTGACTCAAGCCTCAGCTCCTCTCCAAATATTATGTGTCATTCAATCAATCATGGAATTGTATAGTGCTGAAGAGAATTAAAATAGCAGCTAATAGCTGCGATAGTATCAGGTCTTTCAGAACAGCATGATCTTCAGAGATTTCCAAAACGCCAAACATTGATCAATGACTCTCATTTCGGCTGGATGCTTGTTTCAAGCAGTACGTGATATGACGAGGAAGATCCCTCCCTCCAGTCTTTTTCTGAACACTCTGGAATCATTAGGAGTTTGTTTTTTTAATGAATACCTTATATCCCTACTTGGGACCTCAGGCACATATTTGTCACATATTTCTAGACTATATATTTGTATGCACCAAGGTTTTTAATTTGATGCAGACGGATACGGGAAACTAGCACAGTTTCTCAAATCGTAGATCACAGAAAGGAAACACACTGTTCTTGCCACAAAGTTTTGTAGGGACTGTATTTTTTATGTCGATTTTAGGTATTCCAGCCAACAAGGACTTCCAGAGTTCTCAGGCCTTCTCCACCTTAATTACGTACTAGAGCACTAGAGGGATGCTAGTCTAATCCATCTCTATGATGAATTAGAGCAAGCTGTTATCTGGGATGCTAGCCTGTCCGATCTCTATGATGCATCATAGCATGCTGTTATCAGGGATGCTCGTCTAATCCATCTCTATGATGCACCACAGCATGCTGTTCTCAGGGATGCTAGTCTGTCCCATCTCTATAATGCACCACTCGCATGCTGTTATCAGGGATGCTAGTCTAATCCATCTCTATGATGCACCAAAGCATGCTGTTAACAGGGATGCTAGTCTAATTCATCTCTCTGATACACCAGTTATCAAGGATGCTAGTCTGTCCCATCTCTATGATGCACCAAAGCATGCTGTTATCAGGGATGCTAGTCTAATCCATCTCTGTGATACACCAGAGCATGCTGTTATCAGGGATGCTAGTCTAATGCATCTCTATGATGCACCAAAATATGCTGTTATCAGGGATGCTAGTCTAACCCATCTCTATGATGCACCGAAGCATGCTGTTATCAGGGATGCTAGTCTAGTCCATCTCTATGATACACCAGAACATGCTGTTATCAGGGATGCTAGTCTAACCCATCTCTATGATGCACCAAAGCATGCTGTTATCAGGGATGCTAGTCTAGTCCATCTCTATGATACAATGGAGCATGCTGTTATCCGGGATGCTAGTCTAATCCATCTCTATGATGCACCAAAGCATGCTGTTATCAGGGATGCTAGTCTAGTCCATCTCTATGATACAATGGAGCATGCTGTTATCAGGGATGCTAGTCTAATCCATCTCTATGATGCACCAAAGCATGCTGTTATCAGGGATGCTAGTCTAGTCCATCTCTATGATACACCGGAGCATGCTGTTATCAGGGATACTAGTCTAATCCATCTCTATGATGCACCAAAACATGCTGTTAACAGGGATGTTAGTCTAATCCATCTCTGTGATGCACCAGAGCATGGTGTTATCAAGGATGCTAGTCTGTCCCCTCTCTATAACTTCACCAGAGCATGCTGTTATCAGGGATGCTAGTCTAATGCATCTCTATGATGCACCAAAATATGGTGTTATCAGGGATGCTAGTCTAACCCATCTCTATGATGCACCGAAGCATGCTGTTATCAGGGATGCTAGTCTAGTCCATCTCTATGATACACCAGAACATGCTGTTATCAGGGATGCTAGTCTAACCCATCTCTATGATGCACCAAAGCATGCTGTTATCAGGGATGCTAGTCTAGTCCATCTCTATGATACAATGGAGCATGCTGTTATCAGGGATGCTAGTCTAATCCATCTCTATGATGCACCAAAGCATGCTGTTATCAGGGATGCTAGTCTAGTCCATCTCTATGATACAATGGAGCATGCTGTTATCAGGGATGCTAGTCTAATCCATCTCTATGATGCACCAAAGCATGCTGTTATCAGGGATGCTAGTCTAGTCCATCTCTATGATACACCGGAGCATGCTGTTATCAGGGATACTAGTCTAATCCATCTCTATGATGCACCAAAACATGCTGTTAACAGGGATGTTATTCTAATCCATCTCTGTGATGCACCAGAGCATGGTGTTATCAAGGATGCTAGTCTGTCCCATCTCTATAACTTCACCAAAGCATGCTGTCTTCAGGGATGCTAGTCTAATCCATCTATGTGACACACCAGAGCATGGTGTTATCAGGGATGCTAATCTAATCCATCTCTATGATACACCAGAACATGGTGCTATCAGGGATGCTAGTCTGGCCCATCTCTATAGTGCACCAGAGCATGGTGTTACCAAGGATGCTGGTCTAACCCACCTCTATGACGCACTACAGCATGCTGCTATAAAAGATGCATGTCTGTCTCACCTCCATGATGAACTAGAATAAGTCGTTTTTAGGCATGCATGTCTCCCCCACCTTTTATGCTGCTCTAGACTATGCTGATATGAGGACGTTTGGCTGTCCCACCTCACATGCTAGTACTGTTGAAGATAGTCCTCCCACTTTTCAAGTTTACCAGAAAGTGCTGCTATGGGGAAATAACTATTTTGTTATCCCCCAAGATGATCTAGACTGGAATGTTCTTGTATTGTTGAACTGCCCGCCTCTCGTGCTTTATTAGACAATGCTGTCATAGGGCTGTTGTTCTGTCCATCTTGTCGATCTGCACTAGATCACGCTGTTCCCGGAGATGGCCTGCCTCAGCTCCCATGCTGTACTAAAACATGTTTTGGGGATTTTAGTCAGTCCTACCTGCCCCAATCTTGGAGTTTTTCAAGATGCTGGTATGCTCCCACATCCCATGCTATACAAGGCTAGTGTTGTCACAGGACACATAAGATTCTTACACGTTTTGAACAGTGGTAGCCCACCTGATCATACAGCTATAAGAGATGTTCTCCTTTTTCACTTCTCATGTTGTGGTAGACTGTGCTTATTATATTGATGTAAAATCGCACCCTTATGCTGATCTCATGAATGTTATACTGTCCCACGTCTTGAAGGTCATGCTTTTTTTAAGCCTATTTGCCTGTCCCACTTCTCTGGTCTGCCCATCTCACATGCTGTACCAGACCATGCCCATAATGCAGCTTGAGAACATTGCCCTTTATTTTATCATTTTTCTTCATCTAGGCCGGGTAGGTGAAGGTAATTTCTCACATGGATTAAAGGTACATTTAAAAGGTGCTCGTTTATGCACCTTCTTGACTTATTGTGGGCACTGACCAATGTCATGGCACTTTGCAGATCCTTAGGTGATTGCATTGACTCCTTGAGAATTTTCAGGTGTAATTCGAGTTGGGCTGTCTTATAGAAGCCCTTTGTCCTGGGCCAGGGCCCACATTTTTCAGATAAGTTGGTGCACACAAGCATACTTTTTTCTGCTAGAAGTACAGAAGTTCTGCAACTGGATGTAAAACTTAAACTCTCTTATAGGGCTTTTCTGTAGCAGCAGTGGTGTAAAGTAAATTGATGGGGTCCCCAGCAGAATGTGAACAGGGCCCCCTAAGTGTCCCATAATCTCACAAATATTCATTGGCCTTGGGCGAAATTGGGCCTCTCTGATGGTTTGGGGGTCCTTGAAAGGTTGCCCCCCCCCCCTGCACCGCAGGGACTACGAGGGCCTGTGTTGTGCTCCAGTGTAGCAGCTCCATATTTTTGAAATTTACTTTCTTTATCTTGGTGCCTTACATCTTCCTTTTTAAGTTCCAGAACCAAATTAAAAACACATTTGTCTTGCTGGCTCTTTGTTAATTTCTAATATCCACTTTTCAGACACTAAGGCCCTCATTACGACTTTGGGGGTCTTTTTAAAAGGCCGCCGAGACCGCAGGCACCAACATACCACCGGTGCTGGCGGTATGTTTGGCGCCCTATTATGACATTGCCGCTGGGCCAGCGTACGGAAACAGCTTTTCCGCCCGCTGGCCCAGCGGAAAAGTCACCACAACATTGAAGCCGGCTCGTAATCGAGCCAGCTGCAATGTTGCGGTGCGTCTGGTGCAGCAGCACCCGTCGTGCATTCCACTGCCAGTAATTCGGGCAGTGGAATGCGTGATGAGGCTGTGCATGGGGGCCCCCTGAGTCTCCCATACCACCAGCCTTTCCATGGTGGTGACTACCGCCATGGACAGGCTGGTGGATTACAACCGCCAGGATCGCCAGGCTGCAGGCTGGCAGCAGCCTGGCAGTATCGGCAGTATTACCGTTGCGGGTCCACCATGGTCATAATGTGCCGGTAAATACCGCCAGCCTGTTGGCGGTACTACCGCCACATTATCGCCACCTGCCAGGGTCATAATGACCCCCTAAGTGCCTGAATAAAAAAATAGTGGTAAAACCAATGGGCCTGGTGTTGGCTGACAGCCTTTTGCATTTGCCAATGCTTTTTTTCATATTTTTTGTAAAAATGTTATTTTTGGGTGAGCTGCAGCTGGCACTCACCAATATTAAAACATGGCTAAAAACAAAAGTATTTTTTGGCCTCAAAAACACACATTGCCATAGCAGAGCCTGGTACTGAAGGGAACTATTTGGAAGTGTATGGGCTTCTTGTGAAAGGTTGGATGGCGTCACTCACATTCAAGCTAATTAATGGCTGAACTTGCCTGTTTGTCCCATACAATATATTATAGTGGGCAGAAGAAATATGTGAATGACAGGTGAAGAGGACAGACTGAAAGCCCCTGTACTGTATATATCATTTTGGTAAAGTTCAACGGTCGTGGCTAACTCCAGCCCTAAAACCGGTGTCTGGACACATAAGAGGAGCGTTCACGATGCTCCTTGTCGTTATGTTATGGGCAGGATGGAGAGGGCTCAGAGGCAAAAGGAAGAGTTACCACAGAAAGAAAGGGACAGATGGTCCCGCCCACCAGAGGAGAGAAGCTATTGCAAGAAGGCTGCCATAGAAAGGCTGGTGCCTGGGAGACTGACAAGGAAAATTGCTAATAGGCGAAATTAAAGACGGAAGCAAAGTGGTATACCGTGCAAACATACCAGTGTGAATTCAGGGCAGAACACGTAATTGAATCATTCAGCAGGGGCATATTCGAGCATTCAGATAACGCACCAGGCCACGAACAGTTGGCAGGAGCCATTTCAAATTCAGTCCCCAGAAATTCACAGGGTGCACAGTTTATGTTACAGAAGAAAAACATGGCAAGGAACACATTTTCAGATAAGATTCTTGAAACGTATTTTTTTCAAAGCAATAACATTAACAGAAAATTTGAAGCACTGAATTTTAACTGCAGTGTTCTCGAAATTTTTTGGAAAAAGTAAATTAAAAAAGATTAACCCAGATAAAATATTCCCTTTTTAAGCTGCCAAGGCAGTCATAACTACGTTTAAAAAAAAATCACGACAATATTAAAACTTCAAAATTGAAAAAGGAACTTAAAATATTTTAGGTCTGGCTGTTAGCATATATCGAATCATACTGACATGATTAATTCGGCATATGGTGCGCTTAGCCGATTACAGCATGCCCTGCTCCCACAGTAAGAAAGAAAACTACCAACACAGGTCCTTAAAAACAATCACTTCTATAACAAATTTAAAACATGGAAAAAGTGTCACAATTGCTTCTCGACTGACGTTTTGAAGTTGTGTATTAATCCATTATTGAACTTAGTTCACTAGCCTGAAGAAAATGCTAAATTGGTGTTGTGCTCACCACGAATACCCAGACACACCAGTAAATGAAGAAATCTAATGCCAACAATTCTGGACAAACTAAAGCCCATATTTGTACATTTTTGCGCCGCATTTGCATAATTTTTTGACGCAAAAGCAGCGCAAACTTGCAAAATACAATTGGATTTTGTAAGTTTGTGCCGTTTTAGCGTCAAAAAGCGGCATAAATGCGGCGCTAAAAAAGTATAAATTGGGCCTAAATACATAGCGAAGCACAAAAACATCGCCTTACAGTGTGCAGCGGTTGGCTTGTGCTATTATCCTTTCAATGTTTCCTTTTATGAAGGCTATGTCGGCCAGACGATTTGCTGCATGTGTAGGGTGGTGAGGGATGGGGGAACGGTGGGTCTGGGTTGGAGAAGAGCAAGGGAGTGAAAGGACCAACACCGAACTGTCGGAGCAAACGAGGACTGTTAATATTAAACCTTTGCTGCTGTCCTGTGAGGTCCAATAATGAGTCGACACAGAGGAAAAGTCAATCTGCGATCATCACACATTCAACAAACAGGACACTAGAGAGAAATCCCATCGGAAAACATTTACAAAAAAGGCTCAGGAAGAACAGTTAGTCAAGTAGAACTGCAAAAATGTTTCACTACAATAGATGTTTAGGTAAAATATGATTGAAAAATGAATGGATACGTCAAAATGGTGGATTGTTAGTGCAAAGATTATATTTAAATATTGATAAAATAGAGCCATACATACACAATTTCTTATTGAGGAGACTAATCAAATAATTCAGAGATCAGTTATCAAGTTATATATTAATAATCCAACAATGGCCACAAGGCATATGCTTTGTCAAATGTGTTGTCTTATTTTTGTTTGCCGATCGGAGCACAACAGCTGAGTTAAAGGCGAAGCGGAGCACAAGGATTGTTAAAGGAGCAGGAACCGGCCATTTGGAGAAGTCGCACAAACACAAGAAGGAACCAAAGACAAGCAGCAAAGAACGAGGGGCTTGGGGAAATGGGGAAATCCTCTCACTTCAGAGAAAACAGATTACCTGGAGTCTGGCATTTCATGTCTTGCCTTTGAAGGCATAATAAACGTGAGGAGATAACACAAATTACAGCCCTGTTTACATAAACAGACGTTGAATGAGAGGGGCATATTTTTATTACTTAATTGTGCACATGTAGGGTGGTTGTCATTAATTTACATGGGAGGTACTGCATTCAAAAAAGCCTTTATCTGCACACTTACTGTGACATGCACATTCTCCTCTTCCAATGACTGAATATATTAATAACATGTTACCCACAAGTTAGAGGCAAGGCAAGTGTTTTTGTTGAAAAGATCTGATGAAAGAGTACATATTTTAATAAAAACCTTATGTGTTTGCAGTGATGGGTATCCCACCAAAAACTAAGTGTTGCTATAAAAACTAAGAAAAAATACACACACACAAATTAATGAGATAATACAGCCATAAAATGATGTCCGACATTGGAATTAAACTCCAGTGGCCCTGGATATATAAGTCGATGTACTTGTATGGTCATGCACACAGGATCGTTGAAGGGGTACCAGTATATGTTTGGAATTTTGCCTAGATCAGGGAAAACGCTAGGGTTAACACTAGGATGAAGCCAGATCACATGCTCTTTTGCACATTTTATATTGGTGTGTTGTTTATTAAGGCTTTTAGAAAGCGGTCCTAGTTTGGACAGGTTTTCCCAAATTCTTTGTTTTTTTCCAAAAAAACGGAGAGGTAGTATTCTTTCCTGAAACAAAACTGTTACGTGTGCAATATATATTCTGGGGGCTCCGTATGCATCAGTTGCCAGAGTAACTGAAGACTCAAGGGCACAGCAGAATGGCTCATTGTTGTACTATTCCTTTGAAGCCTGTGTCTACAGTTACTAAATAAAAGTTATAGGCATTCAGCTGTGAATGTACTACATTACAAATGTCCAGCCTACATGCTGCAAAAAAAGCCTCCGGAGATCTTCAAACATTTATCCCCTATGACGAAAGCGGCAACACTCTCCAAGCATACTGGCCTCCATTGATTTCATTGAGCTCTACCAAAAAGCATAAAACTTCACCAGTATATGAAGGACGAACAGTTGAGAGCTTCGTTGCGGGGGAAAAGTAATGGCAGTAGCACACTCTTTGTCTGGCAAGACCACTCAGGTTTAACCCTTGCTCCTTCCCAACTGATTCTTCATCTCAACGTCTGCAGAAAATCCCACCGAATCGCTCCCTTGTGGTGCACCCCACGGACCACCACTGAGCTACTGTTTGTTGCTTTCTTTTGCGAACTCTTTTGCTCCTTGTTCCAATGTGAATTTTGAAATTCGCTCTCTAGTGTCAGCCAATCACCACCCTTCATTAAGAACGCAACCTGAAGGGAAAAGCTGACCAATCAATACTGGTCTTGCTAACAAAGGACAAAATCGGAGCATGGAAAGCAAAAAAGGGACAATGATCGCTGCATAACGTAGCAAAGCCCCCCACAATGCTACGCAAACTAATACATTGGAAAATGACACTGCGGCAATTAGAAAAAGGGGAATATTGCATTGTTTCAGGTCATAATTGATAAGCATCTGAGGCGTTATGAGCACCCTAAGCAGTGTAGAACTCCGCCAAAACTAAAACCAGGCTTCACCTTAAAAGTTCTTTATGTACAAACCTAACATCGATTAAAAGCAAGTATGTTTGCTGGTGTCTGCTTTTTATTACGTTCTATTGTGTCAAGAGGCAGTAGAATGTTAGTAGTTGCGTCTGAAGCCACTACTAAAATAAACAAGTAACTAAAGATATTCCTTTAAAGTCATTGTGCTAGTGACCAGGGCGTAGTCACAATTAAGAGCCAAATAGCTCTCCTCACTTCATGTTCTCCTTTTAAATATCTTGTCACATGACTATGACCCAAGCACCATCAAGGGTTATGACCAAACTGTATGTGCCCCCTCATTATTTTAAATGTCTGATAGTTTAGGCTACCTTAAGTCCCAAAATTTAAAAGGGGCAACATTTTGGATTAAAATAAAAAACTATAAAAACTGTAAACTTTGCACTTGTATAGCGCACTACTCACCCGTTAGGGTCTCAAGGCGCTGTACTCATACCGCTATGGAACCCTTCCTGGCTTTTCCCTGTGAGGTGCCCACTCCAGGGTGAAGCCAGGCATCCAAGCGCTGTTGGGGCCGTTGTGGAGATTAAGCAAGCTATTGCCCAGAGTTGCATAGGACCCGGAGGCCTCCATGCGACCCCCACTCCCCACCAGAAATATACAATAGGACTCGGAAGGCGCCAGCAGGCCCTATCCCCAACACAGGTCATACACCACCGACAAGACAATTAATTCGTTGGAAGAAGTATTTATTTAAATACTTTTGTTTAAGATCATAATATCATTAAATCAACTTTACAATCATGCAAACATCTTATGCAAATTATTCTATTAATCGTTTTCACTGCACATCCTAAATCTACACAGATACGTATATATTTTTTATTTTTGTAACCATACAATTTTTGACTTCCTGTCCTGAACCTCCTTTGGACCACACAGGGACTGGTTGTCACCTGTATCCCTAGGGGGGGCGGTACCCCTGCTTACTCTGTTCCTTGCCCCCATGATCAGGGTTCCGCCCCCTCTCCAAACACCAATCAGCCAAGGGGTGTACTGGGGCGGCCCAGGGCATGAGCCCCGTGACCACCCCAGTAATCTGGGCTCCCTACCCCCAATCTGGTGTGTCCATCCGCAGGTTGAGCCCAGGACTTCAGGATCCTATCTCTGTTGCTATACCGGGGCCCCACCCTTGGGGTCCCCTCTGTTGCTTCAGGTTACTTTAGTCTCTCTTCTTCCGCCTAATCTAAGGAGAGGGTGGGTGGGTCAAAACTGCAGCAGAAGGTCCGGGCCGCCGCGCCAACAGGAAAGAAGGCCGAGCCTTCCGTGGGGGTGCTTTTAAGCCCCCCCACTGGCTTGCGGCGGCCCAGACCGGTTCCGCCCGTACGTTGCCCCAACGCTCCAAACTTTAGGTGTTTCCGCTCCCACGTCTCGCGAGGCGTGGGAGCGGAAGCCTCGGCCAGCCTGCGCACAGCTAGTGCGAGGGTCAGGCCCCGGCGTCCCCGACCCCTAAGGGGTCGCGCTCCCCCCATGTTGGGGGGGCGCTCTTCCAATAGACAACTATTAAACGTTGGAAGTGTTTTATTCAAACATCAAACATCTCATAACTTTTCAAGCATATCAATATCTACACATCTTCATTTTTGTGACCATAAATCAATTCTGACAGGATCCCTTCCTGTCCTGAACCACAATTGGACCACACAGGTGACCCATCTATCACCTGTATCCCTAGGAGGGGCGGTTACCCTGCCTACAACACTGTACCTTGTCCTCATGCTTCGGGTTCCGCCCCCTCCTCCAAACACCAATCAGACTCGGGGTGTAACGGGCGGCCAAGGGCTGGAGCCCCATGTTCCCCCCAGCGATCTGAGCTCCCTTACCCCTTGATCTGGTGTGTACATCCGTTGGTTGGCTCAGAACTTCAGGATCCTATCCCAGGTGTCCTCCCGGGGGCCCCACCTTGGGGACCCCCCCTGTTGCTTCTAGTCACATCTCAATTTCCGCATGCCTAACAACAAGGAGAGGGTGGGTGGGTCAATCGCGGGACCCCGCTCCCGTCCGGCCGCCGCGAAATAGTGAAGAAGGACTTGCCTTCTTGGGGGGGGGCGTTAAATAGCCCCCCCCACCAGTTCGCGGCGGCCGGAACAGGTCAGGGCCCAACGCGGACCCAACGTTCCTTTTGGGTGAAGACTTCCGCCCCCGGGCCTCATGAGGCCTGGGGGCGGAAGTCCGCCCAGCCATCTGCGCACCCTAGGTGCGCACCAGAGGGGAGTGAAGGGCCCCGTAGCCCCCGGCTCCTAACGGGCTGCGCCCCCCCCCACTTTGGCGGGGGCGCTTTTCCCGAGTGGGACTCATTAATTAGATTAGGCACCGAGGCGAGAATTATCTGGTCCAAGGGAATTGAGCCCAAGACCTGCCGAAGCGGGACTTGAACCCTGGTCTTGAGCCATATCTCTGCTTCAGGGTCTGCCACTCTAACCATTGTGCCACACTTCTCACAGGTCTGGGATTTACACAAGTAGCTCACTGTCTAGGGTCGGGATTGCCACAGGCCTAGATATCACACAGGCTAGCCTATAACAAAGGGCTTGTGAAATTACCATTCTTGGGTCGGCCTGGAACATCCATTCTTTGAAAACAAAGGATGTACCGAAGAAAGACCTTTCGGATTTTATTAGACCGTGTGCTGAATAAAAGGGGCGCATGTGTCATTCCCCAGTATGTACAGAAGTATCGAAGTAAATCAGATCGAGCAGAAATTGAACAGGAGACATGAACTCGGGTGGAATAAAAGATGAATGGAACCAGGAAATGAGCAACGTCATTGTTATGTGTGTGCGGGACTGCTTTCATTCCTCTCCAAATTCAAGTCTGCAAAAGAGTCGCAATGGAAAAAAACAATTTTATGATAAATTCAACGCGATAAAAACAGAAGTACATTTGAACGAAATAAATGTGCAGCAATTGTCCTGCCATGGGCTGGCTAGGATGTCTTAAATGTGAGTTGAAACAGTTCATTTGTACTACCCCCGTATTTCCGATCAGTGTCTCAATTGCAGTGAAGTGCCAATCAATCAGGCTGATACCCCCTTGAAACAAATAAATCGTTGACATCCCCATATTATTGCGTTGGTTATTTGAAAATGACGTACCAAACTAAAAGGAAGGCTGGGGAACACATCACTGTACCAGGCAACCGTTTTGTGACATTATTGTTTGAATATGACTTGGGCTTTTTGACACCCTCCAAACACACTTTAATCCACTACTGAGAAAGTATTCATAGGAAATATAAGCCAGCCTGCCTCTCCTTCCATCAACCCTCATGGGACCGACCTTCTCTTCCTCAGATGGCGCCTAAAAGAGACAATGTTGCGTAGGTTTACCCAGCCAAAGAAGCGAGACCGGGGCTTTTTGAAGTGTCGCCGTCTGACGTCTCCTCGCGCCGGGTGTCCTGGCGCTGGCGCGTGCAGCTCCTCGTTCCCCTCGCGCACAGCTACGCTTGCCCAACTTCAAAGTGGCGGTCCCGCCACCTGCCCTTGCACTGCGCATGCGCGGCCTCCCAGCGCTCTCTTTGATGGTGCATCTTGGGGAATCGTCGCCGGATGCCTCCCAGGCCCCTTCCGCCCCAGTTTTCTAACCCCCGAGCCCCAACAAAAGGCAGTCGTTTGTGGAAATCAAAGTGTTATTTGCCGGTCCTTCCTGTGCACTGAGCCGTTCAGCGTGCTTAGAGCTCTGGCAGACGTTTGAGTGCTTGCCCGACTTTCAATTAAAAAAATGATCAAATGAGGGCAACGCCCATGCTTCCCCAGGAAGAACTGGATAACCTCCGCGTTATGGATTTATGACATTTGCGTCTTGAATCGTATTTTAAATTATTTTGTTTCCTGGTAATTACGCAAGGGTGGTACAGGAGCAGAGGGCATTCCAAAAGCACAGGTTACAAGAAGGGCTCGAATGCCTACACAGTGTCGGATGGCATGAAGCTTGTGTCATCGGCATTCGTAGAGTGAAATGTTCATCCTAGACTTCCATACTGTGAAAGGCTTGCAGGAGGGATTTCTAAACTGGGGTGTCTGTGAAGAGATCTCATGCTTTTGGATGTCTGTCCTATATGCCCATGCATTGAAATGACTACCCTGGGCTACATTATGTGATCCAGGCTTTTTGTGTTTGCTGCGCGCTCAGCAGTGCAATGTCCAGTGCTCTCACCCTCTAGAACAGTGGTTCCCAACCTTTTGATTTCTGTGGACCCCCACTTCAACATTAATGGAACCCAGGGACCCCCACTGAATCATCATTAGATTCCGGGGACCCCCGCCTGAGTCATTACTGAAAGCTGGGGACCTAATTTGTCAATATTTTTTAATTTTCTAGGCTCTCGCGGACCCCCTGAGAAGGCTTCGCGGGCCCCCAGGGGTCCCCGGACCACAGGTTGGGAACCACTGCTCTAGAATGTCCCTTGCGATGACTCACGCAGTGAAGTTTTGGTCTTGGAGTTTAATCCAATGTAGCATCCGGCCTGCGTACCCATACAGAATAAGGCTTACCCAGGCTGCAGTAATGCAGTGAAATGTCTGACTCAAGTTCTCGTATTGCTGGATACCTTTTGAGGGCTGTCATGTGCTAACACGTCTGTTGTCTGTGCTAAGCTCATGTGAAATGGGATATCTGTCCTTCGCTCTCACATAGTGGATTGTCTTCGCTAAAATTTCATGGAGTGGAATTTGTTTCTTGGGATTTCTTGTTCTCCTTCAGTGGAATGTTCATCTTGGAGTCATCTAAAGTGTATGTCTAGAGCTTCAATTCAGGGCTTTTCCATGACATCACTGGCCTCTCACCTAGGAAAATGTCTAACTGGATCTCTCACGCAATGGGGATCTCATTTATTTGGACTTCTTTCCTCTGCACTTCTACTGTGCAATGTTTGTAACTAGAGCTTTTAAATTAGAATGTCCTTCCTGAAATGTGATGCATTGAAAAGTCTGTCACAATCTTTCTGACAGTGGAATTCTTTTTTGAGCCCTTATGCATTGGAATGCCTGACCTGGGCACTCATGCAGTGTAATGTCAGTCCTGTGAACTAATGCAGTGGTATGGACACCTTGTACTCTTGTGGTGACAGTTGTTTTTTTGGTAAGTACTGCAAGGAAATGACCTTTGGGCTTTAGTCCTGGAGAATGATTGTGCTGGCCTGTCCATCAGGGGCATCCCTGTCCTTTATATTCTCTTAGCTGCATGTTTCCGGCACTCCTGTGTGCTTGAATCTCTGCCCTGAGTTATCAGCATCTGAGGACTGACTTTCTTGGGTAGTGGAGTATTGTTCATTGCACACTGTTTGCTGTAATGCATGTTCAGGATCTCATGGAGTGGAAAGGTTGTTCTGGCATTGAATGTAGCAGAATGTCTGTCATAGGTTTTTGTGAAAAGAAACATCTGCATTATCTGTCTGTCATAGGCTTTTATGAAGAGGAACATCTGCCTTGCGCTCCATGACAGTGGCTGCTCTGGGATCGCAAGAATCTGTCATTGAGCGCCCATGCAGTGGAAACACTGATCTGGCCTCTTAATATAGTGCAGGATTTGTCTTTGAGACCTTTGAAGTGTATCTCACACAGTGAAATATCTGTTTGGGGTCTCAATCATTTGGGTGTAATACGAAGATGGGAACAGAGGCCCTCTTATTACACCAAATGTGAGATCAGGAGAGGATATTCTGCAATATTGACCCAGAATGCTCACCTGTGCTAAAACATTTAGGTGCAGCATTCAAGCCGATGCACAACAGTCATACCTCATTAACATCTCTGACTCAATAACCTGAACAATCTTGCCAACCAAAGAAAGTTGCAAAAAAAATCATACTTTCCTATCCTGATGACTGCTCAAGATACTGAAGTTGCGGGGCCAAATCATTGACTAAAGAACCCCAAGAACTTAGTGCGAGGGCCTGATGAATCCCAGCCATTAAAGACATTGTCCTGAAGCCTTTTCTATGAAAACAAAACTAAAGGGAGATCACTGTTCTTTTATATCATTCTTGTTAGCACCGTTTAAATTGCAGACAATGGGGCATGTGCTCACTGCTGCGTATCCTCCAATTGCTGCACTGTCAGCTCATTTTTTATTTTTCCACGAGAATGTCTAAACTTAAAGCAAATATTCATATTTTTCTTTATGATTGGTTGTTATGGTGTTGGATAATTCGCTCCAGTTATTTCTGCAAAGGTCTGTTTGATTTTCTTTGTGGGGACTAATGTATTTATGATCATTCAGTGGTTAGAGCTCCAAGGGAAACCATTGTTTGACATGAATGTAGGCCCCATCCAGTGAAGTTCCTGTTCTTGGAACGCATACAGCATCTATTCACTGGATCATTCTTCATTACCAGGAAAATACCTGCAAAGATGTATTAAGAGTAGAACTTGTTAACAATAGACCATAAAATTAATGATTACAAAAACACTTCAAACTTAATAAAATACATACGTCTGAAAGCAATTTAAAAACACATGATCCTATACTTTACATTACACCAATAACAGCATTGTTAGAAAGTCCAGATTAAAATAATTTGACTAGTATTTATTTCTAGTTAAATCATTTCACTTCTATTGCTTTTTAAACTTGTCAGATACTTTTCAGCTTTCCAACGCAGATGTTTGCTAAAGGCGTTCTGTTGCAATGGTGAAGCCTTTCTTATTTCACTGATAAACAGAACTTATCGTCCGCCCCTGGGACAGTGTGTTGTATTCACAAGGTTTCTCCTCACCTCTGTATCAAGAGACTTAAAAGTCAATACAATATGTTACAGTTTCAAGACTTTTTTTTATTGATAGAAGCGACATTCAGTCAAAAGGGGCCTCAACCCACACGCCTGTCAGAGAGTAAAAAGGGGGTTGTGAAAATCAATAATTCAGTATGTTTTTCTCTTTTTCTTGAAAAAATGGTATTTCAGAGGTATGTTGGTAAAGTTCCAGGATGTTCCAATTTGCAGAATAACTTCCAACCATTGCTGTGTCTGTAGCTTTCACATAGCTCCACTAGGACTGTTACATTGTGTCCTTTATTTTGTGCCATTGTTCATGCTTGCTTTTTTTGATTATGCTGTGGCATGTGTTTTTATATTCGCATTTCTACTGTTTGTGCCATCCGGTGCTTCATGTGAGCCACTGATTGCAGATGGGGAACACCAGCACTCATTTCTGAGCACTGGGACGTATTTATTACACCAGAATTTGACCCATAACAAAAGCTAGAAAGGGGAAAAGACAAAGGGAGAGAAGGAGAAACACTGACATACGGAGAAAGCAGGGATGGAAAAGAACCTGGAGGAATTAGTTAAAGGGACAGGGACTGACTGGTGGAGGATGAAACAGGCATGATGTGGAATCAAGACTAGACAGGCTTGATATTCTGCACCACAGAAGTTTGCTAGTGCTCATTGTGGGCTTCTGAGCAAAACTTTCGTCCCTGAAATTTGTTTTTACAAATTGAGTACTGATGGCATTTCATAGTGTTTGTGCAGTCTGATTGCCCCAATACTATGTCTTGAAGATATAATGATTAAACAACACGTTGAAATTTGGTTCATCTATGACGTAGTAAGAGCATGCAGTAACACTGAACAACCTTCCTTGAGGAAGCTTGTTGGGAAACTTCAACTGAGAGTGAAACACTTAGGCCCATATTTATACCTTTTGCCGCAAAACTGCGCTCACGCAGTTTTACGGAAAAAAGTATAGCACCGGCTTGCGTCATTTCACAGGACCACCCAGGCGCCATATTTATTGAATAGCACAAGACGGCGCTAAACTTGGGCTAGTGTCTTAAAAAAAGATGCTAGCCTGGTGAGGGTGGCAGTAGGGAAGGAGGGGTTGTGTGTCAGAAAATGACGCTAACCTGGTTAGAGGCACAAAAAATGCCTTTAACCAGACTAGCGTCATTTCTTGGCACTCAACCACCAAAAACATGACTCTTGTCCTAGGAAAGACAGAAGCCATGCCCACCATCCCAGTGGCCAGCACAGGGGACACCTGGACATGGCCATTGCACTCTGTGCCATGCAGGGGGCCTGAGATAGGACCCCTATGGCAAGAAAAATAGAAAAAAATACTTACCTGGACCTACCTGTGATGGGGTCCTCCATCCTCCAGGGTCCCTCTGGTGGGGGTGGAGGTGTTTCTAGGGCTTGGGGAGGGCACCTGTGGACCCATTCCAAGGTTTTTAACCATGGAAATGGGTTCACAGGTCCCCTAACGCCTGGTCTGACCAAGGCGTTAAATAATGGTGCTAAGCAAGCTTTACACCATTATTTATTCCCTCCTCCCACCCGTGCGTCATTTTAGCATGGGTGATAAATATGGGGCTATAGGGATAGCACCAATTTTTGGATGGTAATGCCTACCTTGCATCTCATTGATGCAAGGTAGGTGCACACATTCAAAAAAGTGGTGCAAACTCCTATATTTTGACGTTAGATATGTCTAAAGTCAAAATATAAGTATGGAGTTAGGTATACGCCAAATTTTTGTAAATAAAATGATGCAAATGCGGTGCAAAAAAAGGATAAATATGGGCCTTAGATTGAGGCGGGAAAGTCTTAACTGGAAAAAATTGCATTGATACTGTACTATCTACAATTTATGTAATTAATATATGCCCCTGGTATTTCTTTTACCACTCAAAAGCTGTTGTCATGCCCCTGCAAATTAAAGCATGAGGATGGTTGTCATCAAAAGCATTAAGAAAGAGCTGGAGTTACCTTTCACCCTTCTACAAGCAGCTAATGCCCCTCCCAGCACCAGTGGTGTTTGCCACATAACCCATGTGTTTGCAATGACCCAACAAATGACATGGAAGGAAGATGAAGCCACTTCATTGTTGTGTCACAGTATGTCGCTTTACATCAGTTGAGATAAGCATTCAGAATCCTTTGTTTTGTCATATTGCTTCCTGTGGAAAACAGTTACTTCAACAAAGTGTAGGAAGGGGGATCTTGTTAAAAACTATTACTTCAACAAAGTGTAGGAAGGGTGGTCTTGTTAAAAACAATTACTTCAACAAAGTGTAGGAAGGTGGGTTTGTTGAAAACAATGTCTCCCACAAAGTGTAGAGAGGTGGGTCTTAAAGTCAAGCTCTGCCAATCATTGGACCTTCCACCAAACTTGCAAAAGATTTTTTGGAAGAGGTTGAAGGATGGACTACATGGGAGCCCTCAGCAGGAGAACCAGGAAGATATTTCTCTGGATCAACACAACACCGCGCCCAACCTTAGTAGTTAAATGTTGGCACTAGCCTTTTGGGTGGAATCTCTGCTGGGATGAGGCTGATCTGTAGGACGCCGCAGTAGGCAGGCTTTCACAAACTTTCTGGTTGTGCTTAGTTCGATCCAGTACTTGCAGGTAATTGGTATGTGCACCTTTTGTTGGGGAGAGGGCCTTAGTTTTCGTCATCAAACTTTGACCAAGAGAAAGAGAGGAAGACAGGAAGTGTAGGGTGGTGGAAGAAAGAGGCACGAGATGGAATGACAACCAGGCAGCCTTGATATTCTATTCAATACCCCTGTCCTTCAGCAATGGGCTCCTAAGGAAAGCTTTGGGCCCCTGCACTTATGTTTTTGTTTATTTTTACAAATTAAGTACTGCTTTCTAAAACTTATCATACCTCCATATTCCTTTTATTAATAGGGCCACCTTCTCTGACCCAGGTAGACATCAGTAACCAAAGCAAATGGATCAATACCGAGAGTAAGTAGGTGCAGAATTATATCCGGATCTCTAAAGTGTGCCCCATGCCCATCTACCATGGATGGGCATTCAAAATAAAGATGACATGGATGTGATCATGTTTAGTTGTTAACATTTACTCCGTGCATTTTAAATGGACCAGTTAGTGCTGGGCAGCTGGTATCTCAGTGCTGTCCTAAATGACATTGAAATCCAGCTGTTAGTATTTTGTTTGGGCAGAGCTCACTGTCTGCCTTGACACTTGTCAAGACCTTTTGTGTACAGCAATTACTTAGCATGGGCTTTGGGTAAGCCAGTTGCTTATCATTGGTTGGCTTTCTTGTCAATCTCATTTGCATCTTTCTTATGTGTTGGCTTACCTTCCTTTTGTTGTGTTTGTCACTCCCCTGAAGCATAGCATTTTACAGTGCAGGGTTCAGCTGGAGTAGTGGCACCAAGACATAGATGGGCTGGGCACCCATCCTACCCAGCACCACCTACAGTCTATACCAAGGGTCGCCAGCACTGATTTTTTTTTTTAGACAGTCTTCCTGGGGTCCGGCTGGATGTTTACTCTGTGAGGAGGACAGGGGCTGAAATGTGAGGGAAAAGATCGGCCAGACACAGTAGTAAGAAAAAAGAGAGTGGAGAAATGCAGAGAAGAACAGAGATCGAGGCATGAGTAATGAGGGAATTAGATCATAGGACAGATACAGGTGGAGTAAATAGGTACTAAAGGTGTGGAGAGACATAGGGGGAAAGGAACTGAGACAGGTGGGAAGACTCAAGGGGGGACATAGGGATACTGATGTGAATGGACTGGTGCAGGACAGAATAAAGAAATGCAGGAGAAGAATGGATATATACAGGGGAGAACTGAGAGAGAATGAAATATGGTGGAGAGACTCAGGGAACAATGGAGGCTTGGACTAGTGAACAGAGAGATGGGTGGGAGACTAGAAATGTGCAGAAGGGAGCAATTCGAAGGTTTGAAACATGCAGGTAGAAAGAAAAAGGGGAGAAAGAGGGAAGAATGGAAGGGTATGGGAGAGAGATGGCGAAGCAAGGGGAAAGAGGGGTGAAGTGAAGAGAAGGAAAAGGGGTGACGGGAGAGAGTGGAGAGGAACATTAAAGAACAAGGACAGATTGGTAAGAGGGAACAAAGTGCAGAGAAACAAGGGAGAGGGAAGCAGGGGAAATGGGACGCAACACTGATAGAGGAGGGTTTGAAGAACAGAGATACACAACTGATGATGTAGTGACACGGGGAGAACGTGTAATGTAAGCTAGAGCCTGGAGATGCAGGGGGGAATCATGGAAAGCGAAAGGCGCAAGGTCAGAAGGTACAGGGAATGGTGAGGGAAAGTGGAGTAAAGTGAGGGCCAGAATGGGCAACAAAAGGGAGCAGAGTGATGCAGGCGAGATAAACAAGCATTTTCAATGCAACGGGTCTCGCATTTGTTTGAGGTATAGCTATTAGCAATGTAAAGCATAAAAAAACGCAGCGCAATCGCGATATGTAAAATGCAGCGCAATCGCGCTGCGTGAAAAATAAACAGATAAAGTAGTCCGGACTCCAGGCTGAAAACATCGAGCCTCGTATGTTTTTGGTAGTTTACTGGTGCTGTGTGGGTGGGCTAAACACCAGAAAAGGCATGACGTATGCATGCCTTTCACAAATGGAGGCAAGCGGATTTTAAAAGGCAAGCCCACGAACCAATGTAAGTGACTGACGTGGCATGGGCGTGGTTTCAAGCCCAAAGAGAGATTACAGAATGGACGGAGCACTTTGTGCTCGCCCATAAAAAGTAGGGGTGGGGAGCTAGATGCAGTGCAGAACTGAACTATTAGTTGGGAGTAGGAAAAGGGGATGAGGTAGTAGAGATATACACGTTGGCACAGAGAGGGTGTGTGGAAGGTGCAAAGACAGCGATGGGTTCGAGTGGAGATATACAAGGGAAAATGTCAAAATGCAGGAATAATAGGGAAGAGCAGGGAAAAGAGAAGTGGCACTGGGGGCAGAAGAGATAGTGAAAGGGATAAGAGACGTGAAGGAGTAAAGAGAAAGAAGGATAAGGGGAGACGCCCTCGAGAATGGGAACATCAGAGGAGAATGGAGCTGGGGGAAAGCTGTAAGGGGACAGTGGAAGGTAGTGTGATGCTGAGGAATAGAAGAGAAGCGGACAATAGGAGATATTCTGGGAATTATACTGGGACCTTTGGGAGTTGAAGGACTCAGAGAAGGGCCATAGCTGTCACTAGTACAGCTCCATCACTGCCCCCGGGGCCCAAGTCTGTGAGGGCCTCACTGAACCCCAAGTTACTACTTGACCTGTGGGCAAGGGGGCATGTTCCATAGTTGCATTACAGCCCGTGGCGCCCTTGCTAAGCCACTGTTACCGTATTTGGGGTTGGATGACTTGTTTCCTTCCACTGCTTACAACCACTGGGCTGCTGCTTCGGCTGAACCTACCAGCCAGCGCTGCTGTCGCTTTCATGAGCTTCTCGCTCTCTTGTGTGCCCCCTCCCCCGCCCCGGGCTCTTTGTTCTCCTCTTCATGTGTGCTTCTCCCTCGACCACCCCCCCTTAATGCTCTCGCCCTCTTGTAATCCTTTTCATCCCCTCGTTCCCATCCATTCCACGCATTCGCTACTCCGTTACCACTGCCTCATCTCAGTCCTCTTTTTTATTTTAATTTGCACAGTTGTGCTCAATTTTTTTAAAAACTTGCACATGGAGTGACATGACCGTTGTGCCTTTTTAAGAAATTTTTTGATTTTTTGACAATGCTGCACAGCTTCTGAAAAAGCATCGCCAAAAGGCATGAGCAACGCCAATAGGTCATAAAAGCGAGACCTACTGGCTTTGCCAATGCTTGATTATTTTGCTTTCAGCAACCCACAGGGGCGCATGTTCGTTTTTGTGCTCGTTTTCTTTTATTGTTTTTAAATCTATACTGCTGTAAAATGCAAGGAACCGAACAGATGTGCTCTACTAGAGGTCTCTCGCTCTGTTGCTGGAGATCTGGTCTGTCCGGACTCCCGGATGGCTGCGGGCACAGAATGCTTCTCGTCTCTAGCCTCAAGTGCGCTCTTCAGATGGCTGAGCTGTCCAGAGACGTGGTGCTGAAACGGCAGCGCAATGGGAGCCTGGAAGATCAGAGGCCTAAATGCAACCGTGGAGCTCCAGCATTAGGCGCGCTGAAGCCCGCGTGCTTTCATGCAGCAGTAAGAACCGTGCACTCAGTGCTTAATTTGAGCCGGTGGTCACTTATTTTTCTGCCTCAAGGATATACTGCGAGCAAAAGAGAAGAATCACATGGGAAAGACGGAGGAAGTGAAAAACGTAAACGCGTCACCAAGGGAGAAAGCAGCAAGAGTGAGCTGAAGGGGCAGGGAGTGGCTGTAAATGGATTACACTGCCTCAGTGAAAAGCGGTCGCAGATTTAATTGCACCAGCCGCGAGTTTCAGAGGAGAGCTTTCGCTACTTGCACGTTTTTATTTATAAATTAAGCATTGAGTGCACTGAACTCCTAGGGCATTCCCTTATGTGTCACTGTATTCCATGCGCACACCGCGTGTACTGCTTGCTGGATATCACAGGACGCGACGAGTTACTGTGCTCAATGCGCACTCCTACAGGACCTCACAGTGCTGGCCACAACGCGCCTCTGAACTCCGTGCACACACTGTGCACACCGGGATGTCACAGTGCTGGACACCACACGCCACTGCACTTCGTTTGTACTGATGGATGCCACAGGGCTGTACACGACGTACCATTGTAGTCCGTGCACACTCCGTGTGCACTGATGGGTGTCACAGTGCTGGACACGACGCGCCACTGTACTCCATGCACACTCTGTGTAAACTGATGGACGTCACCGGGCTAGACACAATGCTTTACTGTACTCCATGCACACTCCGCGTGTACTGCGGGACCCCACAGTGCTTTACACAATGTTTTACTGTACTCCCTGCACACTCTGTGTGTACTGATGCATGTCACAGGGCTGGACACGTTTTACTGTACTCCATGCACACTCCGTGTGTACTGAAGCATGTCTCAGTGCTAGACACGTTTTACTGTACTCCATGCACACCCCGTGTGCACTGATGGGTGTCACAGTGCTGGACACGTTTTACTGTACTCCATGCACACTCCGTGTGTACTGATGCATGTCTCAGTACTGGACACGTTTTACTGTGTTCCATGCACACTCTGTGTGTACTGATGAATGTCCCAGTACTGGACACGTTTTACTGTGTTCCATGCACACTCTGTGTGTACTGATGCATTTCTCAGTACTGGACACGTTTTACTGTACTCCATGCACACCCGTGTGAGGTTCTTCAGTTCCTGAGGGGTCTCCCCCGGCAGGAACAGGGCTCCTCCCTACACTCAATGAGGATTCCAAGCGCTTCCTGCGGACTGCACTGTTCCCGTCGTCACATTCGCCTCCGCAGGAGTTACAACACTTCTGGACTTGCTGCAGGAACCACGCATGCGTTTTTGCCTGTGCTAATATTTATTTACCTGTCATCCCAGCCGCCTGCTTAAGTGGCCCCTTGAAGTGACTGCCAAGGAAGTGTCCTTTCTGTAAGCGCATTATCCGGGGCAAGGCTCCTCGGTAATTTTCCAGCCTCCCAGACACTTCCCGCGCGCCGTCGCCTGCCTTCCTTCTGCCTGACACTGATTGTGCTAAAGTTGTTTAGTTGCCTGTGTCTGTCAGCGCCGCGCCCTGCACACCCCGCGGGGCAGGACCAGCCTGCTCCCTGCGCGCGCGCACTCGCATTACAACCTGACAGCCTCACAGCGCCTGGAAGGGATGAGCGAGGCACCAGGGTTAAGCGAAGGATAGACATCACTCCAGCAGACAGTACAGAACCACAGCATAGACCATCAGTGCGCCACAGCACCCACCGAAACACCCACCAGCACAGGCTGCAACAATTCAACGTTCATACCATCGATGGGGTGCGCTGCCTCTAGTTCCGGGATTGTGCGTTCGGCGTACCACACCTTCCCAGAGCAATCTGTCGACCCATGGATCCTGCCGCCACCCCACAATGCCAGCCTCCCGTCTCCAAAGGCAGCCACGCGTGTACGTAGATAGCCCCCCTTTCACCCACGCAGGCAGATTTCTTCCAAGCATCTGCCTGTCTAGTTCTCTGCCCAGACATGGAGTTAGCGTACCCCCCATCCAGCCGTCTACCTACTGTGGAGCGACACACCAAATGACTTCCAAAACCACCCCTGATGTACATTTTCACAGCGTCTGTCCATCCGTCCGTCCTTCCATCCACCCATTCATCCATCTATCTATCCATCCATCCATCAAGTCCACTACACGGAACGATCCACCCTGCATTTAGCTGTCAGTCTAGTCCTTCGCACATGCATCTGTTTAGCCCTTCATCTATCCTTGTAGGCATATTTATTTGTGCACCACTTTTTTATCTTCGTTCTATGCCTCCCTCCTTCTGTTTAGCCATCCACCCATCCAGTTAACCCTAGACTACCCATCTACTCATTTAAGCATTCATTCATCCCATTTAGGTACCCATTGAGGAACCCATTCAGCAGCCTAGCAAACAATTTATCGATGAAACATGCGCTGTGTGTGTGTGTGCGTAAATATACGTCCAATTATACTCCCATATACCTCTTCAGTCATCCTGCCGTTTATCATTAGTCCGCTCAGCCATCTATCCGCCTGTTTGTCTGTCCAGCTAGTTAGACCAATAATCACCCTTCGTCACGTATTTCCTTCCCACAACCCAATTATTCTTGTACAAACTGCTTTGTCTTCTTTGTCTGAGTAATGATGCACATTTCCTCGTGTGTTGGTGTAGGATGTGTTGTTTCTTCTTTTCTAGACTGCCTCTGGGCAGCTGCAGTGTTCTTTGGCTTAAGTAAGATGCTTCCCTTGGGGTGTGTTAAAGCCAAGGTTTGTTGCTGCCTCCAGTTTTTCACAAGGGTGTGTTGTACCCGACTCTCTCCTTCTGTTAAGTTTCTCTTTCTGTTTACTCGGACAGGTTCCCTGCTCACTTTGTTTTTACTACAGGCTGCTGATTATCCTCCTTTCAGTGGTGATGTTCTCTGCTCCATCCTTGCTTGCATCTAATAGTGCATTTTGACTGTTCTCATGCTTTGCAAACTTAAGAGGTCAAGATAGTGGGGCCAGATTCTGAAAAGTAAACACTGGGGCATTTTGTAAAATATTAAAAATAATGATAAGTGCCAAGGCATTTCTCAGGACACCACTGCACCATGCACGACCCACTGTCCTTTCCCGAGCTGTAACATGTCAGTACCAGGACAGCCACCAACCAGCATACTCCTACAAGTCTAACAATGTGGACTATGCCAGGCCACCCAAAACTATGAGAATGGCCTACACGCACTGGCATTATGCCGGTGATGAACAGCAACAAACACCTCCTCAAATTAAGCGCTGACAAACATAGAAGTTGGGCAATAATTCTGCAATTTTGCATTCCCAGCTGGGCACAGCTGGGTGGTAGACATATTGCTACGGTGTTGTTTTACCACCATTCCATTTCATTTCTCCTTTTTCTGTTGAACCGGTTTTCCTACGTGCTTCTCCTCCCAGTGAAGGTCTCCATGTTCCTTCCAGCAAAGCTTTGCAAAATTCAGCAGAAAAAGACTGGCAATGGTGAGTCAATCCAATTGCTTCAAACACCTTGTGACAGAGAAAACTTTAGTGCGCCACTCACATGCAGGAACAGTTCTGTTGTTCAACCTTAGAGAGTTTAGATGTTGAGGCATGTAGAGGCAGTTAAGAGATTAACCACGCAACAGTATGGTTAAATCTGGTAGACAGATAATGCCTAAAAAGCACGTGAAAGAGCTGTACGTCAGGATGCTTTGAGTGTGATATAGAGTTTGGCAGACAGATCACTCCCTCACAAACCCGACAGATGTCCCTTCCGCCTTGTTACACGTACCATAGCATATAATGCACTTGTAGTACGGCGGACAGGATATCAGTCACATTTGTAATGCAGTATCCCATCTTCTATACTCTAAAACAGGTCAGTTGCTTTAGTTTGCTCATCTAGGACTGCTACCCCTTTTGTCTTGGACCAGAGGGAATTATGCGGTAGCAAACGGAAACCCGCTCATCATTTTTGTGTCAAGACCAGTGGTTGTCCTGCTTGCACTATTCACCCCCTATGTTTTCACTCTTTGTCAGCAAACATTTACTTGAGCCACTTCTGAAGCCCCTCTTCAGAAGTTAGTAATTTGGTTTAAGAAAAGACAATGGAACTCTGTCACCCACACTGCCCCCAGCCTATTACACCTTCATATCATGTGTCCACATCATTTACATAGATGCTCGTTTTCACTCGGAGGTCCAGTATACGTTCATGTATATGTACAGTGTCAGCCTTCCAATGCCACACCTCTACTATCGAAGGAATCAGACACCTTTCAGCTAAAATAATACACGAAGCTCCAACATGGGAAGAGAACTCATGTTGACACTGAGGGGCAGACTTATGAAAAGTGGCACTGCACCGAGTGGAAAATGGCGCTGAACTGAGTGCTGCGCCACTTGTGGAGTACCTTTGCTTGAGGGGAAGCCGCCTACTAAATTGAATTTATCCTCCTAAAGTGTATTGCCTGTTCTCTCTCTCTCATTCTCGTTGCACAGATGTGTTGGCTGGTTCCTTTCTCTTTAGTAAGGGCATTACTTATTCATTCTCCTTTCTCTTTGCCATTATTTTTGTGTTTGTGTTTGTCCTTCAGTGGAACTATGCTTTGCCTGATATAATATCCATATTTACACATATTCCTCATTTATTCTCCTCATTGAGGCGTGACTCCCTTTTTAGTCTTTACAGAGATCAGCATTTCTTGTTGTATTCTCGTTGGTATTTTGCATTATCAACTTCTTCTCTGAGGTGGGCTCTAAACCTTCATTTATTCTCTAGGAGTATTACCTGATTAATTCAGTGTGGTCAGATGCACTCTTTGATTAACTTTTTGTAAAATGGTCCATTACCAGATTTTCTATTTGCAAGAAGGGTTGCGCTCCTATTTTTTATTACTAATGAATTATCTATCAGCAAATTCCAGATGGTACATAGGTATTAAGCAGTGGTGGACACGTATAGATTATGTAGGGTTTGGATAGATGGTTGATGGTTATGGACCAGTAAAAACACTACCTTTTATCAACATATAGATTTACGATGAGTGTGGTGGACTGTCTACAGTTGTGTCTGGTCTGTTTCTTGAGGGCCTTCTTAAGTCCGTTTACAACTGAGATATTGCACC
The DNA here is from genome assembly GCF_031143425.1 of Pleurodeles waltl. Lineage (NCBI taxonomy): Eukaryota > Metazoa > Chordata > Amphibia > Caudata > Salamandridae > Pleurodeles > Pleurodeles waltl. The sequence goes on from NC_090445.1 coordinate 1,609,309,629, forward strand.
CCTCACTGGTTAGCAAGTTGCCGCGTAGCGTTGATGTGAGGAGCTAGGAGTGGAATCTGGAAGATAAGCATGGAAGTTTTGCTGCGAGAAGGATGTTTTGGTTAGCTTATTTTAGTTACTAGTTGTGGGTGTAATGAATGAATGAATGTGTGTAGGTTGTTCAGCGTGGTGCCATTAATAGCTGTGATATCCAAGATTAGAAAGGTGTAGTTACCTCTATTTTTGCAGATACCCAGCAGCTATTTTAAGTGATTGTAATGTGACGTACAAGTGTGTTTAGAAAAATTGTGAAGAATCCTAGTGGCAATGTTTTGAACTTTGTCTAGTGGTCTAAAAGACTATAGGGGAAGTCCAACTGATAGGGTATTACAGTAGTCAACCCTGCTGAGGACTAATGAGGAAAGAAGAGTCATTGCTGTGTGGTAAGAAGCTTGAACATATTTTATGTCCATTCAGTAGATAAAATCTTGCGCCGGAGGCTATGGTGGCTATGACCATTTCAATGTTGACTGAGGGATCAAAGAATGCACCAAGGGTTCTAGCTTGGGAATTTGTGGTCAAGTTTCCTGGAGAAGAATTGAACAAGAGAGGAAAGAAGAGGATTTCAGAGTGAGCAAGAAAGTAGATTATTTCAGGTTCGGATGAACTCGAAATGAGCAAACGAATGACTGTCCAGGGTCGGACAGTTGTAAGGTAGCTCAAGATTAGTTCCTGAGTTGAAGGGTCCATGTCTGGGATGAGATAACATATTTGAGCATCATCTGCCTACAGCTGATAAAAGCATCCAAAGAAGGATGTCTAAAGGTGGATGTAACAGGGCCTAGGATTGAGCCTTAACGGATGCATCTGCCAGAGATGTAGGGGGCGGCGAGTGAAGACCATCAACAGACTGAGATGAAGTCATCAGAAACTAGCCGACTGCAGAGTAAGTGATGCCGAGGTAGATTAGAGTAGAGTGCACTGTGAGATGATCAACAGCGTAAAATGATGCAGCAAGATGAAGAAGCATGAAACTAGAGGGGAGGTGCTTGAGGTTTGAGGAATGTAAGGGATAAAGTAGGTTGTCAGACATAAGGCATTTGGTCATATGATTGAGTATGAAGCAATCCAGAATTTGGACACAAAAAGAGAGTTGTGATACAGGATGATAGTTTGGGGGGGGCGTGGGGGTCAGCAGCATATCTTTAATTAAAAGGCAGGTCTACCACAGATTTAAAACATGGTGGATAGGTGCTTGTATGAAGCCAAAGGTCAAGAGAATAAGGTCAGGCGTTTGATATTTGGGTGCAGAATGGTTCAGGTGATCCACATGGTGGATCAGCACACTTGAGTATGGGAATGTGTTCAGCAGGAGTTCTGTGGCTCAAGGCCGTGAGTAGTATCGGGTTAGTGAGAAGGATGGATACAAAGTAAAAAGATGAAGAAGGGCTGGCAAAGAGTATTTTAAGGTTATTTCTCAACTGAAAGAGGTTGGTGATTACCAGATAAGCGCGGAGGGGGAAGAAGAGTATTTCAGGTGCACTGAGGATGAGAGCACAAGGAGACTTTCTCTTGCTAGTAAGAATACGTAGTAGTGGCAAGAGAAGATGTAATGAAGCTCAAGGCCTATCTGGCAGATTCAAGGTTCTTGATTGTAGGTTTTTTCCTCCATTTGTGAAAGAGTACACTTTGTTAGAAGTTTTGATTGTGGGATGAATTCATGGTAGTTTTTTGGGGGGACATTGGTTGGATTTCTATAGACAACAGTGGGTCAAATATTGTTTACAATCTGTTGGTGAAGCGGACTTAACGAGTATTCAGTATGTGTGCAAGGCTGTGGTGTGTCAGATTTAGTTATGCTGATACTGCAGTAGGAGAGAATTTGTGGTTTTTGATAGGTGACTGTTGGAGGGGCAGGAGTGGGGGTGATGGAGACTCCCGTGTATTATTAGAAGGTGAGGGAGTAATCATAGGTGGGGAACGAGCAAGTGTTTTAGAAATCAGAATCAACTCACGTGGATTGCCATTTGAGTGTGTAGATACTGAATGAGTGTTTTGGAGTGAAAGATTCAGGAGATGTGAAAATGGGATAGACTGTTAACGGTTTGGATTGAATTGAATGTCACCAAGCATGATACGAGGTGTGCCGTATGATACTTTCCTGCACATTGTCATGGTCACCAAAGAAGTAAATGAGATCCATAAATCTGAAAATGTAATATATGCATAACAAACATGGCTTTCATGTTCCATTTGGGGGGTCATATGATGGGGCATATAAAAGTACAGTCAAAACATTCAAAGAGCCAGAACATTGCTAATGGATGTTTACTGTTTGTTGAATGCCAGGGCATAAAAAAGTGTAGCTAAAGCAGTCACAATGTCAAGACATGCTATTTACAGGTTTTTACCGGTTGATGAACAGGGGTGATCCTAGACAGAATTACATCACAATGTCTGTGATCACGTTGTGTTGCTTTCCAAAGCAAGCTTTCTTCTTGGTGGGTCAGAGTCTGTTAAGAGAGTAGGGCATCCTATTTCATTGTCCAGTGGTATGTAGGGTGGGTGGACACTTCCCTGATCTTAAGTTGGCAGTGCTCAGCTCTCACCATGACTTCACTACCAAGGTTTAGAGTTGGTGGGGAAAGGGAGAGCCTGGTTTACCCCAAAGAAGGCCCTAGCGGAGGTGGAGAATTGGTGGGCAAAGAGGCCACTCAAGCAAGCCTTTTTTATAGTGTTGGTGGGTGGTGGGATGGCAGCATTTACTATTTTGTCGTGCAGTGGTCTGCCTACTCAATTGATGGTGGTGCCTGGTGCTTTTGATATCCCTGCTGACATCTTGTTGAGTTGTTATAGTCAGAGTGGAGCCTCGGGTTCTATACCAAGTGAGGCCATCACTACAAAAGGAAGATCTCTGAGTGAAGATGTACATTCTTTAGTAAGATGGATTGGTGACTTTTAAGTATAGTGAATTGTGTTCTCCATAGATAACTGACTGTTTTTCATAGAAGATACTGATATTTTATGTCAGCATGGTGTGTCACACTGTGAGTCCCTCTTTAGTAGAGATTATTCCCTGATTTTCTCTCTGTGGCAATGCAAACATCCCAGTTTGCTTTTTATAGTGAAGGGGCTAAGTACCTCATTTCTTCTTTGTGTTGAGTTCTAGTCCATGATTTTGCTGTATTTTAAAGTTTGTCAGGGTTTGTAGGATGCATTGAAGGTTCTTGTCAACATCATTAGTGTATTGGGTGTCCTGCCTGCAGAAAGGATATAAAAACATTGCTTGATTTATTCGTTATAGTGGGTTACATTACCAGCATTATTTTCCTCACTAATCTCCATTTTTTTTATGTTTTTGCGGCAAGGCGCATTAATGAGGTACTGTCTTCAGTAAGGTGTGCCGCTGGCAAGATGCCAGTGTGAGGCAATGCCTGCGTGGCATAACAATGCGCATGCCCTGATTGCTTATAAAAGTAAATGCTAGTCTTTGATTTAGTTCCTGTAGTAACGTGTATCTTGATTTAATGCCTGTAATATGTTAAATTGCCTGGTTTACTCGATGTAGTGGTACTCTATTAGTGAGGAGGATTATCTAGTTTACTCTATGTAGTGAGGAGGAGTAACCGGTTTACTCTCTTAGTGAGGAGGCTTGCTTGTTTTACTCTGTTAGTGAGGAGGATTATCTTCTAGTTTATTCTCTGTAGTGAGGATTACCCGATTTACTCTATGTAATGAAGTATGTAGTGAGGAGGATTACTTGGTTTCCTCTATGTAGTGAGGTCTGTAGTGAGGAGCATTGCCTGATTTACTCTATGTAATGAAGTATGTAGTGAGGAGGATTACTTGGTTTCCTCTATGTAGTGAGGTCTGTAGTGAGGAGCATTGCCTGATTTACTCTATGTAATGAAGTATGTAGTGAGGAGGATTACTTGGTTTCCTCTATGTAGTGAGGTATGCAGTGAGGAGGATTACCCGATTTACTCTATGTAGTGAAGTATGTAGTGAGGAGGATCACCTGATTTTCTCTCCTAGTGAGGAGCATTGCTTGGTTTACTCTATTAATGAGGAGGATTCTCTAGTTTACTGTATGTAGTGAGGAGGATTACCTGATTTACTTTATGTAGTGAGGTATGTAGTGAGGAGGATTACCTGATTTACTCTATGTAGGGAGGTCTGTAGTGAGGAGCATTGGCTGGTTTACTCTGTGTAGTGAGGTATGTAGTGAGGAGGATTACCTGATTTACTCTCTTAGTGAGGAGGCTTGCTTGTTTTACTCTCTTAGTGAGGAGGATTAACTGATTTACTCTATGTAGTGAGGTATGTAGTGAGGAGGATTACCTGATTTACTCTCTTAGTGAGGAGGCTTGCTTGTTTTACTCTCTTAGTGAGGAGGATTAACTGATTTACTCTATGTAGTGAGGTATGTAGTGAGGAGGATTACCTGATTCACTCTCTTAGTGAGGAGGATTATCTAGGTTACTCTTTGTAGTGAGGATTACCCGATGTCCTCTATTTAGCGACAAGAATTGCTTCTTTTACTCTCGTAGTGGGGAGGATTGCCTGATTTACTCTCTTTAGTAAGGAAGATGACCTGATTTACTCTCTGCAGTAAGATCGTTTACATAGTTTACTCTCTCCGAGGGGGACTGCCTGATTTACTTCTTTTAGTAAGGAGGATTTTCCGATGTACCGTTTGTATTAAGGCACATTGATGTTTTTATTCACTGAAATACATTGTTACGTGCCTAGATTTAGCATTTGCATTGTGGTGAATTATCTGGTTTATTTTGCCCCATAGGGGGCATTATCAGATATATTCTCTTGTACAAGTAGAGCGCCTGGGTTACTCTGTGCATCAAGGTTTAATGCTCGCTGTAGTGTCTTTCTAAGGTGCACAGTGACTCCCAGTCTCTGATACTCACAGCTGTATGTCCAGTTGTTGCTGGATGCAGTTTATTACACGGGCATGTTGCAGTACTAGTGTCTTACATCTCCTGTCTAAGTTAGGGGTGTAAACGGCTTGCTGGCGTGTGTGCTGATACCCAGTGGAATGTCCCCTTCCGTGTTAATATATTTGTGCTCACACGGTCTCTATCAGCACCCCGGTGATGGAGAGATGCTCGCCCGGACTTCGCTTCTGAACAACGACTGATGGATTGAGGGGTTTTCTTATACGAGCTCTGATTTAGAAACAGCTTTGGCTCGGGTTGCACTACACAGCAGCGCTATCCCTCGCGCAGGGGCGTGGCTATCACTAGCGCAGCGGGTGCAGCGGCACCGGGGCTGTGGGGCGCGAGGTGCCATCTGCACCATAACTATGGCCATTAAACTGTGGGACGAGGGAGTAATTTCCGTGCTTGCTTTAGAGACGGGCTCTCCTGCTCACGCCCTCGCGCCCATCTTGTGTGAGACCTCCTCTATGAAGAGCTCTTTAATTTCCAATACAGGGCATTTTTCGCAGTGTGCAGTGACTCACCCCACAGCCATTTTCCCAGGTCTGGCCGCGATTTGACCCACATAGGAGACGTGTGTCTCACCGGGGAGAGAAGGGGGCCTGGGTGTCCTCCCCGGGTCTGTAATTGTGCCTCTCTTGGTGAAAGGGCTCCGATTGTTCTTGGCCGCGGAGACGGAATAAATGTTTTCTTGTAATGGATGGATTTAATTGAAAAAGCCTTGCTCGGGAGATGCATGGGACTCTCCAGGCCCTGTGCAGTCATTAGACGGAGGACGGCTCTGGGGCCGCAGGCTCATTAGCCCTTGAAAAGCACAGCACAGGCCCTGGCAGATTCCTGTCTGTGTCCTGCTGGGATCCACTCGATCACTGGGTCCCAGAGTAGGCACTTGTGCAAAGAGCTCCACCCTCCCCGGCTCCTCTGATTGATCGGCCTCCGCCCTGAGACTGCTCTTCGACCCGCGTGTCAGTGATATCAGTCTAATTACAGCGAATCCCCTGGAAATGAGATCAGTTACCGCAGTGGTTACAAGGAATGAGAATCGGAGACAGGAATCCTGTCGGATCTAGGCTGCTGGCTTCTCGAGAGCCAGTGCAAGTGTCCTCAAAGCAGCGTGACGTGCACTGCACTGGAAGAAGGAGTGCAAGCTTCCTTCACTAAACAGAACATGCATTGCATTGAATCAGCAGTGCAAGCTTCCTTCCCACAGCAGAACATGTACTGCATTGAATCAGCAGTGCAAGCTTTCTTCCCACGGCAGAACATGCACTGCATGGAAGCAGCAGAGCAAGCTTCCTTCTCTCAGCTTGCTGTGTACTGCACTGGAAGAAGAAGTGCAAGCTTCCTTCACGCAGTGTGACGCATACTCACTGGAAGAAGGTATGCTTCCTTCAGTAAACAGAACATGTACTGCTTGGGAAGCGGCAGCGCAAGCTTCCTTCACGCAGTGTGACGTGTACTGCACTGGAAGAAGGGTATGCTTCCTTAACAAAACAGAACATGTACTGCATGGGAAACAGCAGCGCAAGCTTCCTTCACGCAGTGTGACGTGTACTGCACTGGAAGAAGGGTATGCTTCCTTAACAAAACAGAACATCTACTGCATGGGAAGCAGTGGCGCAAGCTTCCTTCACGCAGTGTGACGTGTACTGCACTGGAAGAGGGTATGCTTCCTTCACAAAACAGAACATGTACTGCATGGGAAACAGCAGCGCAAGCTTCCTTCGCGCAGTGTGACCTGTACTGCACTGGAAGAGGGTATGCTTCTTTCAGTAAACAGAACATGTACTGCATGGGAAGCAGCAGCGCAAGCTTCCTTCGCGCAGTGTGACCTGTACTGCACTGGAAGAGGGTATGCTTCTTTCAGTAAACAGAACATGTACTGCATGGGAAGCAGCAGGGCAAGCTTCCTTCCCACAGCAGAACATGCATTGCATTGAATCAGCAGTGCAAGCTTTCTTCCCGCAGCAGAACATGTACTGCGTGGAAGCAGCAGAGCAAGCTTCCTTCACGCAGTGTGACGTGTACTGCACTGGAAGAAGGGTATGCTTCCTTCACAAAACAGAACATGTACTGCATGGGAAGCAGCAGCGCAAGCTTCCTTCATGCAGTGTGACGTGTACTGCACTGGAAGAGGGTATGCTTCCTTCACAAAACAGAACATGTACTGCATGGGAAGCAGCAGCGCAAGCTTCCTTCACGCAGTGTGACGTGTACTGCACTGGAAGAGGGTATGCTTCCTTCAGTAAACAGAACATGTACTGCATGGGAAGCAGCAGGGCAAGTTTCCTTCCCACAGCAGAACATGCATTGCATTGAATCAGTAGTGCAAGCTTTCTTCCCGCGGCAGAATATGTACTGCGTAGAAGAAGTAGAGCAAGCTTCCTTCTCTCAGCTTGCAGTGTACTGCACTGGAAGAAGAAGTGCAAGCTTCCTTCACAAAGTAAAACATGCATTGCAGGTGAAGGAACAGTGCAAGCTTCGTTCTCTTAGCCTGGTGTGTACGGCACTGGAAGAAAAAGTGTAAGCTTCCTGCACAATGCAGAACATGTGCTGCATGGAAGCAGCAGTGTGTGCTTCCTTCACTGGGCAGTAAATAAACTGCATGGGAAGCAGCAGTGCAAGCTTTGTTCATGAAGCAGAACATGTACTGTATGGGAAGCAGCAATGCAAGCTTCTGTCATGAAACAGAACATGTCCTGCATGGGAAGCAGCAATGCAATTTTCCTTCAGAAGCAGAACATGCACTGCATGGGAAGCAGCAGTGCAAGCGCTTTTCATGCAGCTTGACATGTACTGCACTAACAAAAGAAATGCAAGCTTCCTTCACACAGCAGAACATGCACTGCATGGGAAGCAGCAATACAAGCTACCTTCGTGAAGCAGAACATGCACTGCATGGGAAGCAGCAATGCAAGCTTTGTTCATGAAAAAGAACATGCACTTCATGGGAAACAGCAATGCAAGCTTCCTTCATGAAGCACAACATGTACTGCATGGGAAGCAGCTATGCAAGCTTCCTTCATGAAGCAGAACATGTACTGCACATTAAGCAGCAAGACATGCTTCCTTCTTGAAGCAGAACATGCACTGCAGGGGAAGCAACAATACAAACTTTGTTCATGAAGCAAAACGTGGACTGCATGGAAAACAGCAATGCAAAGCTTCCTTCATAACATGCACTGCATGGGAAACAGCAATGCAAACTTCCTTCTTGAAGCAGAACATGCACTGCATGGGAAGCAGCAATCCACACTTCTTTCATGAAGCAGAGTATGCACTGCAGGGGAAGCAGCAATGCAAGCTTCCTTCATAGAGCAGAACATGCACTGCAGGGGAAGGAGCAATGCAGGCTTTGTTCATAAGGCAGAACATGCACTGCATGGGAAGCAGCAATGCATGGTTCCTTCTTGAAGCAGAACATGCACTGCATGGGAAGCAGCAATGCACGGTTCCTTCATGAATTATAACATGTACTGCATGGGAAGCAACAATGCAAGCTTCCTTCATGGAGCAGAACATGTACTGTATAGGAAACAGCAATGCAAGCTTCCTTCTTGAAGCAGAACATGCAGTGCATGCGAAGTAGCAATGCAAACTTCGTTCATGAAGCAGAATGTGCACTGCATGGTATGCAGCAATGCAAGCTCCCTTCATGAAGCAGGACATGCACTGCATGGAAGCAGAAGTTCAAGAGGTCTTCAAGTAGCTCGACGTGTACTGCACAAGCTGTAAAACTGCAAGCTTCTTTCACACAGCAGAACATGCACTGCATGAAAGATAATAATGCAAGCTTCCTTCACACAGCAGAACCTGCACTGCATAAGAAGCAGCAAAGCAAGCTTCCTTCAGAATCAGAACCTGTACTGCATGGGAAGCAGCAGTGCAACTGCTCTTCACACAGTTTGATATATACTTCACTACCGGAAGACGTGCACGCTTCCATCTCAAAACAGAGCATGCACTGCATTGGAAGTAGAACTGCAAGCTTTCTTCAGAATCAGAACCTGTACTGCATGGGAGGCAGCAGTGCAACTGCTCTTCATGCAGCTTGACATACACTGCACTAGCGGAAGAAGTGCAGGCTTCCATCTCAAAACACAGCGTGCATTGCTTAGGAAGTAGAAATACAAGCTTCCTTCATGAAGCAGTATATGTACTTCATGGAAGCAGCAAGTGCTCTTCATGCAGTTTGTGGTGCTCTGCATTAGCAGAAGTGCAAAATTCCTTCATACGGCTGGGAATACACTTGATGGGAAGCAGCAGTGCAAGCATCCTTCACAGTGCAGAATATAAACTGCATGGAAAGCAGCAGTACAAGCTTCCTTCACCAAGAAGAACATGCACTGCATGGGAAGCTGCAGTGCAAATGCTGTTCACGCAGCTTTACAGGAACTGCACTAGTGGAAGAAGTGAAAGCTTCCTTCACACAGCACACACAGCATGTACTGCATTGAAAGCAAAAGGGAAACTTCCTTCACGCAGCACAGCATGTACTCCACGGGACGCAGACATACATGTTTCCTCCACAAGACAGACCATATACTGCACAGGCAGAAGCAAAGCAAGATCAGTGTGCACAGGAAAGTATGTAGTGCACTGGTGGAAGAAAGGCAAGCGTCCTTCACACAGCAGACCATGGACTACATACCAGTAGCAGTACCAGTATTCTTTTCAATCCAACTAACAGACTCACAAGTCCACCGCTCAAAAGCAGACTCAAAGCGTCTTTTACGTAATAGAGCATGTACTGCTCAGGCCATAGACGTGCAAGCATCTTTTAGATAGCAGACCATAGGCTGCACAGGCAGAAGCTCAAGCTACACACAGCCGAACATGTAGTACTGCATGTGATAAGAAGAGTATGCTTTCCTCACACAGCAGACCATGTACCACACAAGCAGCAGAAGTAACAGTTCCTTTACATAGCAGAGCACGAGCCACACAGAAACAAGTCTGAGCTTCATGTACACAGCAGAAGATGTGGTTCTGCAAGTGCATAAGAGCAGTATGCCTTCTTTATACAGCAGAAAATATATCACATAAGCAGAAGAAGTAAACATTCCTTTACATGGCAGAGCATGTGCTACACAGACAGAACAAGCTTCCTATACATGGCCGAATATGTAGTACTGCGCGTGCATAGAAGCAGTATGCCTTCTTCACGCACCATAAAATGTACTGCCCAGCTAGCAGAACTGGATGTTCTGTTTACAATAACAGCAGACCTTGCACTACACAGGCAGCAGAAGGGAAAGTCTCCTATCCAGCAACACACAGTAGCAGAAGTACACGCTTCCGACACACAGAACCTGTACATGTACTGGCATCAGCTGTGCAAGGCTACTCCATACAGTACTGCAGCAGATCTAGCAGTCGTGCCTGTTTCATTCATACATCATAACATGTACTGCTTGGTTAGCAGACATAGACCCTTCCTCTGACCAAAGCACCAGCAGCAGCACAACCTTCCTCCTCCCACAGACCACAGCCTGCATCAGCAGCATCAGTGCAAGCTTCCTCCAGAGTTGGTCCAGAAGACCGCAACGGTGTAGTTCCATGTGCACACACACACACAAGTATACACACACCACACACCAATATCTAACAGCATCAGTGGATAAGTCTCCTCTCAAAGACACAATCCATCCCACACCTGTTTAACAACCACAGCATAGATTAAAGAACTTCAGGACCTCGATAAAGGCACGAAGCACTATAGAAATGCTGCAGTACTGTACAATGGGTACCACATCACCTGTAGAACCCCCACCCCTCCACTGCAGTCATCACCTGTGGAAGGACACACCACCTGAAGACACACCAATGAAGACTGAATATAGTCATGGATACTGATTCTCAACTGATGATCTCAGGAGAACGGCGAATGATTCAAGAGTACAGACTCTAATTAGTTCTCACTCTCTGGTGCTTGAAGTCCTTAGAGATGCCTTGTCTATCTATTCGGTAGAAAGGCTGTGGCGAGGCGGCCTGGACACTGAACCCACTGCCCATCATATGTTGCTAGCAGTGACCACCCCCAAGGAGGGCCCAGGTTTGAATGGGCACCGCACCTGCAAACTCCTATCAGCCCCCGTGGTGGTCTGCCAGGAAGCCAACGAGTGGGAGGGCATTGACCTACCTCCATCCCATGTGCATCTGACGAATTTGGTATTTATTTATTCATTTTAAAATTGTACAGAGCACTACACGCCACTCTGCTGGCTCTTCGCGGAGTGTGGTGGTGGGGGGGCGGGGAGAAAATTAATCTTTGTGGGGTAATTAGAACTTGATCGGAGAGGCATGCCTCTCTGGTGTTCTTTGGCTGTGACTACATAGTGACAACTGACAACAATCGGTCCTGCAGACAGATGCACTGACAAGTCACATCTAACAAAAACAATCTGATCCAATGCTCCTGGTGCACAGAAATAAATAGTATAGATCGCAGGACTGAGGCTTTCCAAGGTGACTCTGACACTCACAACCACTACTTGAATGTTGCGAGACACGAGTTTATACACTAGGTACCAGATCACAAGTTTCTTTGCCACAGTCAGAGTGAAATCAAGAGAAGCCCCCCGAAGTTCTATTGAGCAGCTGCTGTCACAACTGGCAACAATTCCATCCTAAAAATAGAAATATGATGATTAGCCAGGGGGCTTTTTGCCTGTTAGTACTGGTTCGGCATATTCAGTGTCTGTGACTTGTTGGTGAGTGTAGGTGAAGTTTGTTATAGCATTTCCTGCCCTCTAATGTGTTCTGTTGCAGCTCATTTAAAGTAATAAGTACCTGTCATATTAGTACGAAGAGCTCTGGGCGTTCACTTTTAGGCAAGTTTGAAGAGTCGTGTTTTCAGCCCTTTCCAGAGCCACATATGGTTTGCCTCTCAGATTGGAGCTCAGGGCGTTCATTAGCCAAGGCCCTGGAACCCTGAAGATCTGTACCTTAGCTTGGTAGGTAAGTAGTGGTGGACTAGTTAATGAAGGTATTTTGGGCCTTCCCCTCATTAGGGTAGGATTTCTGGACAGTGTAGAAGACCTTGAACTTGGGCTTTGCTTCAACCTGAAGCTGGTGAAGTGCTTTCAGTACTGGTTTGATGTGGCTAATTTGCAGACGTTGAGACATATTTTAGCTGCCTGATTGTGCAGACTTTTGAGGTTCTAAGAGTACATATGTAGAAGACTATAATAGTCAAGGTGTGCCATAACTAGCACATGTGTGAACTCTATCAAGTCATTGGTGTGGAGGCAGGGGAGAATTTTCAAGGAATGGGAGGTGCATTTTTAACCCCTGCACCACCACACGGATTGGGGACTCAAAGAAGAGCATCCTGGTCCAAGGGTTTGGGAAAATCTGAAATGCAAGTAGTCTACACCTGATATTCTGGTGATGCTTGGTTTAGCTGATAAATGATGTGGTCCACGCTGGTGTTGGCCCTGGCCTCGTTTTCTTAGTTTTTCTCCAGCTTAAAGTGAACTTGGGAGTCATCAGCATACTTTTGGAAATTCAACCGGTATTTCCTCAACTGTGCTAGAGCCATTTTTGTTTTTCGGGAAAAGTGGTTAAAATTTGTTGAATATAATCAAAGGCAGTTCCAAACATACCTTCCCATGATTCCAAACTTTCCAGTAGAAGTTTGTATTCTACTGTATCGTAAGCAGTGGAAAGGTTGCGAAAAATGTTGGTTATTTTTTGTCATTATCCAGGCACAGACTCATGGGAGGGATACATTCTAACTGTAAGAATAGTTTGCTTGATTGTATTCTTGGAGCTGTCTTGTTTTTCTTTTTCCAGGATCAGGCTGGGGAATGGTCAGCTGGAGACAGAAAGAAGTTGTGAGAGAGAAACCCCTCCTAAAGCACCATTGTCCAGTGATTATGATTTCTTACAAGTTGTGGGCGGGTGACCAGTGAGTGAGGGGAGAGAGGCAAAGACAAGTGGCAGAGTAGAAAACCTGTCACACGGCTTGGAAATGTCCCAAAATATTCTAATCACAATGCAGGTCCTGATTAGGAGGGCCAACAGGCCGCCTCATTGAGTGTGCGTGGATCTAGGCAGACTGAACCTTTCACAGACCTCACATGGGATCATGTACTAATCATTCCTTTTACAGACCCCCCTAGAGGGACGTCTGAGATGACTGGAAATGTCACAGTGCTCTTGAGGCATCTGATGTTCACAGAGCCTTTGAGGGACATCTTAGATGGATGGGCCTTTCACAGACCTGGTTGAAGGTAATTCTCAGCCAACTGTTTTTCATGCTTCTCGTTTGGGAGGACTTGTTGCTGTCTGTGCCCGTCACACACCTCACTCAGGATCCACGTTGCCAGCGTTTTTTGTTGGAGGCCACACAAATGGCCCTCTTCAAAGGCCGTGCCCTTCATGGATCTTGTTAAAAGGCCAAAGTGTCTTTCATATACCTCACTGAGGGCCTGCATCACTTACTGAACATTTCACAGACCTCACTGAGGGCATGGTTCACTGACTGCATTTCTCAATACCCTTATCCATTTGGTTCTCTACACACCTTGTCTTTCACAGATTTCAGTGAGGGGGGTCGGAGCTAGCTGTGCCTTTCTCAAACCACCCTGATGTGCCATGACTTCCTCCTGTTACACTGCCTCACATTTCATTAAAGGTTCTCTTCACTAATCGCACATGGGCCTTGCCTGTTGGCTTATCTGTGCGTTGAATTAATTTTCTCGAGATGCCCTTCACAGACTTCATTGAGGCACCTTTCACTGACTATTGCTTTTATGGACTTCAATCAGGGCCCTCTTTGCTAGCTGCGGTTTTCACAGTTCTGATCAATAGGATTCTCTACCAGTTAAGCCTTTTACATCCTCATTGAAGGACCTTGTTACTGGTAGAAACATTTATAGACCTTACTGATGGTCCACCTCCTTAGCTATACATGTTACAGACATCAATCGGGGTCTTCTTTACTTGAACTTTTCACCGACCTCCCCCATGCACGTCTCAGCCAGAGGTGCCTTTGACAGATCTCAATGAGAGGCCTCAATGCTGGCTGTAACTGCACAGTCCTGCTGGGTGACTTCCCTGCCAGCTGAGCTTCTCACAGTCCTAAGTCAGAACGGAGCCCAATCAATCAATCAATCGATCGATCAAACAATCAATCAGGATTTGTAAAGCGCAGCTAATCACTCGTGAGGTATCCAGGCACTGACAGTCTTGCCACAGGGAGCTCATAGATACACACATATTTTTTTGCTGCTTATCACACACTATGGCCCATATTTGTAATTGTATTTATATAGCACTTACTACCCCTGGAGAGGTGTCAAAGTGCTTTTTGGCGAGTAGCGCGCTACTCCAGAACACAAAAGGATTAGTGGTGGATTCATATAGGGAACTATGAGTACAGTGTTATTATGAGTTAATTTAAGTGGAGGAAATGTGATTTTGTTAGTAGGTATGCACAGAATAATGGAGGGATAGAGGAGGGAAGAATTCAGAAGTGTTAATTGGGGGTTTATAGTAACAGGATGGGGCTTGGATGAGTAAAGGAGAGATGGAGCAAGGAAGAGTCTGTAGAAGGGAGTTAGGGAGATCATAGTAGTAGAAGGAGTTTTGGGTGAGTCAAAGGTGAGATAAGTGAGGGAGAACTTAGTAGGGTTGTTTAGGAGACCATATTAGTAAATTGAGATTTGAGGTGAGCCAGGAGCGGTAGAGGATGGAAGAGCCTATGCATGGCTATTCCGGAGATCGCAGTAGTAGAATGGTCTTGGGATGAGTCAGAGAGTGGGGATGGAGGACAGATTAATAGAGGTATAGGGTGATGGGGAGACAGAGTAAAGCTTATGAGAGAGTAATTTTTCCCCCTCTTGTACAGTAGGACTAAAGTAATAAATAAATAGATACTTAAATATATAGTAAGGGAATATATGCGTAAGGGATATAATAATGGATATAATATTTTGAGATTTAAAGTTGTGTTATGTTTTTTTAAGAAAAAATGGCGCATCAGAGCTGATGCGCCACTATTTCTGCGCCGCCTACTGGCACCTAATGACTACCTGGTTGCGCCATATTTATAATATGCAATAATTAGTACAATAGCATCTGCGTTTTTGATGCTATTGTGGCGCTTTGCTACACTAGCATCAAAAATGTGGACATTAGTGTAGCAAAGTACAAGGAGGCCCATGGGTTTCTATGGGAGCGTCATTTTAACGCCTGCTCTGAGCAGGGGTTAGAAAGGGCGCCAAAAATGGTGCAGTGAAATCTGTTAAATTTCACGGCGCCATTTTTTGTGGACCTCCTAGTGCGGAACGCCCCACTTGCATACATTTTGCCTGGCGCAGGCATAATGTGGCGCAAGGGTTTACAAAGTAAATATGGCAAATGGAAATAGCCACATTAGCGTTGCCTTAGCGTAAAAAAATTACGCTACGGCAGCACTAAGGAGGCGCTAGGACCTCTTAAATATGCTCTTATGTCTTCCCTTTAAACAGCAAGAAATACAACCAAATGCAATGTCAACAAACTACATTGAACCCGTTCAATGAGCGCCCGAGGTCCGCAAAGGACGCCCTGATTCTGAAAGCGCTAACAGACCATAGAATGCTGGTGGGTGCTATGCAAAGACGCAAAACAAAGCAAATGGATACTTAGGCAGGAAAGAAGAGGGAGTGGGGGATGGGTGAGTTATTAGTAAGTGGAGAGCCGCTGGCACCGGACAGCCGCTTCTCCTGTGAGGAAGTACCAGTGTGATTGAACAGACAGCAGAAAAGCGCCATAACCTTTTTCCTCTCATGCCCGCGTCGCGGCGGCTTCTCTGATTTAATATGTGAGGAATCGTTCCGACAGCTCATCTCTCCCTCGTTCTCTCTCTGCTCTGCTTCGCCTTTGTTTTCCTTTGCTGGGGAAACCAGGGCTGCTGCAGCCATGTAAAGGACGCGTAAGTTCTCTCTTCCTCTTTGTCTGACGGGTGTCCTCTACTTCCCCCAAAGCAGCCCCTGCTCAGGCCTAACGCACGAAACAGAAAGTGCAGGAGATACTGCAGTGAAAGTAAGGGGAAACAGGAAGTGCAGGACCTACTGCAGTGAAACTATGCTGAAACAGGAAGTGCAGGCCCCCTTGAACTGAAAGAAAGGCGAGACAGGAAGTGCAGGTCATACTGCACTGAAAGTACGCTGAAGCAGGAATTGCAGGTCGTGCTGCACAGAAAGTAAGCTGAAACAGGAAGTGCAGGACCCCTGAACTGAAAGTAAGGCAAACAGGAAGTGCAGAACCCCCTGAACTGACAGTAAGAAGAAACAGGAAGTGCAGGACATACTGCACTGAAAGTATGGCAAAACAGGAAGTGCAGAACCCCCTGAACTGACAGTAAGAAGAAACAGGAAGTGCAGGACATGCTGCACTGAAAGTAAGGAGAATCAGGAAGTCCAGGACATGCTGTCCAGAAAGTAAAGCAAATAGGAAGTGTAGGACATACTGCACCCAAAGTAAGGTGAAACAGGACATGCAGGTCACTCTGCACTGAAAGAAAGGTGAAACAGGACGTGCAGGACATACTGCAGTGAAAGTAAGGTGAAACAGGAAATGCAGGTCTCACTGCACTGAAAGGAAGGTGAAACAGGAAGTGCAGGAAATACTGCACTGAAAGAAAGGTGAAATGGGAAGTGCAGGACAAGCTGTGCTGAAAGAAGGGCGAAACAGGAAGTGCAGGGCATGCTGCACTAAAAGTAGGCTGAAACAAGAAGTGCAGGACCTCCTGAATTGAAAGGAAGGCGAAATAGGAAGTGCAAGACACACTGCACTGAAAGTATAGCAAAACAGGAAGTGCAGGACATGCTGCACTGAAAGTAAGGCGTAACAGGAAGTGTAGGACAAGCTGCCTTGAAAGTAAGGTGAAACAGGAAGTGCAGGACAAACTGCACTGAAGATGAAACAGGAGTCCAGGGCCCCTGAACTGAGAGTAAGGCGAAACAGGAAGTGCAAAACACGCTGCACTGAAAATAAAGCAAAACAGGAAATGCAGGACACACAACTGAAATTAAGGAGAAACAGGAAGCACACGACATAGTGCACTGAAAGTAAAGAGAAACAGGACGTGCAATAGGGCTTCTCAATCTTACAGTACTTGCCTGCTTCTCTGCAATGTACTTCTGCACTGACAGTAAGGTGAACCAGGAAATGTACTGTCTATGTTACAGCACCCACCTCCTTCTGAGCAGTGTACTGCTGCACTGAAAGTAAGTGTACTGCTGCACTGAAAGTAAGTGTATTGCTGTACCCAAAGTGAGTGTACTACTGCACTGAAAGTAAATGTACTGCTGCACTGAAAGTAAGTGTACTGCTGCACCCAAAGTAAGTGTACTGCTGCACTGAAAGTAAGTGTACTACTGCACTGAATGTAAATGCACTGCTGCACTGAAAGTAAGTGTACTGCTGCACCCAAAGTAAGTGTACTGCTGCACTGAAAGTAAGTGTACTACTGCACTGAATGTAAATGCACTGCTGCACTGAAAGTAAGTGTACTGCTGCACCCAAAGTAAGTGCACTGCTGCACTGAAAGTAAGTGTACTGCTGCACTTAAAGTGAGTGTACTACTGCACTGAAAGTAAATGTACTGCTGCACTGAAAGTAAGTGTACTGCTGCACCCAAAGTAAGTGTACTGCTACACTGAAAGTAAGTGTACTGCTGCACTTAAAGTGAGTGTACTACTGCACTGAAAGTAAATGTACTGCTGCACTGAAAGTAAGTGTACTGCTGCACCCAAAGTAAGTGTACTGCTGCACTGAAAGTAAGTGTACTGCTGCACTTAAAGTGAGTGTACTACTGCACTGAAAGTAAGTGTACTGCTGCACCCAAAGTAAGTGTACTGCTGCACCCAAAGTAAGTGTACTGCTGCACTGAAAGTAAGTGTACTGCTGCACTGAATGTAAATGCACTGCTGCACTGAAAGTAAGTGTACTGCTGCACCCAAAGTAAGTGCACTGCTGCACTGAAAGTGAGTGTACTGCTGCACTGAAAGTAAATGTACTACTGCACTAAATGTAAGTGTACTGCTGTACCCAAAGTAAGTGTACTGCTGCACTGAAAGTAAGTGTACTGCTGCACTGAAAGTAAATGTACTACTGTACCCAAAGTGAGTGTACTGCTGCACTGAAAGTAAGTGTACTGCTGCACTAAATGTAAGTGTACTGCTGCACTGAAAGTAAATGTACTACTGCACTAAATGTAAGTGTACTGCTGTACCCAAAGTAAGTGTACTGCTGCACTGAAAGTAAGGTGAAACAAGGAGTGCAGGATCTCTCTGTCTCACAGCACCCGTCTCCTTCTGAGCAGTGCCGGTACACAACGCATACCTGATTGCTCAGGAGTATTGTCAATAGGAAAAACGAAAAAGCTATGGTTGAAATGCTTGAATACACCTCTGGTGCTATCGAGTATGAAAAACAAAACACTGACGGGCTTAGTTCTCGAATAAGTATCTGCTACATGTCATTATTCTTGATACACCCCAGTCCATTGGCTTCCCTTAGTGCTCCTCCACAGTTCTAGACCAACCACATATGCATCAACCTTGGCTCTTCTCCAATAGGAACATGAACTGACGGCAACAGAGAGCTGAAGCCACACAGCATCCAAGCAGGCAAACCAGGGCAGGCCTGTGTGTGTGCCCCTTCGGAGGTGGCAGTGCCCTGTCAGTCACTGCTGGGATGTTCCAATCGAGGCAGGACCAAGGCAGAGTTATATATTGTCAGCCCCTTTCTTTAGCATCACAGTGACCAGCAAAGACAATGACCTGGAAAGTGGCTAGCATTAATTGAGGCAATCCACCCATCTCTCATTTGGTTTTCTCTGTACCGTTCTGGGTGCATCAACAAATTGATTGCATTGAACCCCTGGATCACCCCCTCACCCTCACACACACACACACCCACGTACAGCATGATCGTGTCTTCCGGCTCCCACCCGGCGTTCACACTCAAACCTGGAACCTATTGAAATCTTGAGAGAAGAGAACCAGGGGAAGCCCATTGCCTGCTCAGCTCCTAGCTCCAGTGCCCTTTAGCCCATAATGGACTTGAAGCGCGTGTGAAAATTAAACACAAAACAGTCATAAAAGGTCAGAATACACACACGACCTGAACATTGAGCAATAAAATTGTCGAGACATAGTCATATGACTTTACACGGGAATTACGCTATTAAGTTGACACAGCATTATTCATTGACCAGTAGGGAAGATTGATTAATTCATCAGTATGCGCTGTTGTCGGACTACAGCTTCCAATAAAAACTCTGAAAATAGCAACCTGTGAAAGAGAGCAGCTTTCTCGCACAAAAGCAATTATTTGCTATGCCAATAGGTCTGGCTTTAATATGCCAATGTATGCAAACGTAAGTATTGGCAAGTGAACTTTGCATGTGCTTCGTGCACGAAGGCTATTTATCACCTTCAAGCTTGTCCTATTATCTTTGTGCTGTGAAAAAGTGCAAAACAGACTACTTTCTGTGTAGAATGCACAAAGGAGATGAATCGAATGTGATAAACATGTTCACTGAGTGTCATTTTCACTGTAAAGTAGCCCCTCATGGAGGCCAATGGGAGCACTCCCTGCAAGGCGGAATGATACATCAAACAGTCAATAGCATGAGCTGAGACAGTAAAGATTAAATAGGTGGAGCTATAGTTGTCTTTATGTAAACTTTCAAGCAATGACAACACTCGGTCTTGCAGACAGCTGCGCTGCCAAGTCATACCTAATAAAAACAGTCTGTCCCATTGCTCTTGGTACACAGCCAGCCACAGAGAACAAGAGGAAACTAAAAAGAATAGACCACAGGACTGAGCCTTTCTGGGGTGACTCGAAACCCACAATCACCCCTTGAATACAGCGAAACGGCAGCTTGTACGTCAGCTACCAGATCACAAGTTTATTTGCCAGTGTCAGAGAGAAATCAGGAGAGGGCCATCACATTTCTATTGCATAACTGCTGTCAAAACTGGCAACATTTTCACCCCCATAAAACCCCCCAAAAATGATGCTTACCAAGGGGGGCTTGTGCCCGTTAATGCTGATTCGGTGATTTGACCTGTTCAGTGTCCTTGACTTGTTGGTGAGGGTAGGTGAAGTTTGGTTTCATCATTTCCTGCCCTCCGGTGGGCTCTGCTGCAGCTCATTTAAAGTCACGAATCCCTGTCACATTAGTACAAAGAGCTCAGGATCTCTGAGGGGGCGCAGCAACTCAACCCTGATTACCAATGCAGATTATCTTGAGAAGTTCACAGTACAAGACACATTTTTTCCAAAGTGTGAAGTTGTATGTTAAGGCTTTGGATTAGTTGAAAAGGTTTGTCTGCATTACTTTTGGGGTTGCCCTGTATTAAGTTTGGCCCAGTCGTGAGCTCTTTATAGGTTTCTAAGGGATGGGTGTTCTGAATCAATCCACCAATACATGAATCGTAAATGTTATCATGGTGCCTATGGCAAATGTCGAGGACTAGGGCTCCCCTTCAGATAGCATTTAGCAAACAACTATTGTGGACAACACCAAGACTTACAGCAGGCTTTGGGTCAGCCTGTTGCTGACCACTAATCGCCTTTCAAGTCAATGTCATTTTTGTTACTCAATGGCTTTCCGTCCTACTCCTGGGTTTGCCCCTCCCCAAGAGGATAGTTTCTATACTATCCTTTTGAATAAATGAATTGTATCCTTCCGCTGCTCACATTCAGGAAAATACATTTCTCTTTCTGCTCTCAAAGGGAGTGCATGTGTTTTCTTTCTCTCTTCCTCCTGTGCTGCTCCCTACTACAAATAGCTACCCAGACGAGCTCTGTGTTGCTCCCTACTCTCTCTTCAGACCACGTATACTGCTTCCCTGACCACGCTGTTTTTTTTTGCATTTTATTTTTTGATTTGCTACATCGTCCTCTTCTGTTTCTCCCATTCCTCCACCAGTTCCTCCTGTGTTGTCCCATCCCAGTCATTCTAAAACATTGCTTTGCTTACCCAATCAATTCCCATCTGCTCCTCCTTACAACTGGACAGGTCCCTTTCCAAACTGCGCTTTTTGCACATTTTTATTTTATTTACTTCTCCAAGATTGATGTCTCCTATCTTAAAACAGTAAAAATAAAATGGTAGAAGCAAATGTGCATGTGCACAAATAAGTCATCACTCTGGGCCGCCGTGGTCTCTTGTTACATATGTGTGCGTGCCTGATGATGCATGCACACATAAATGTCTCAACACTTTATTTGTTTTGTACTTTTGTTTGGCCGATTTTGCACAACAAAAGCAAAAACCATTTTTGCATTTTTTGTTCCGCATCAGCAAAAAGCACTGATAAAGATAATACATCTGCTTTGGCAGCCGAAAGGCGCAATCTCTTGAATTTGCGAATGTTTGTTTTTGTAGGATTTTGTTATTAATTGGCTGTCATTGCACATAGACTGGTGGCCACACCCTTGTACCCACAGTGTGGTGACCCTGAAAGACTGATTGAGCAGTGACTGAGTCGGGTACAGTCCTTTTCAGGGAAAATGAGCGCTAGAGAAATCCTACATTTGTACCGTCTGTCCCAGACCTACAAGCATGCGATGCCAAGGTTCATGTTTTCCCATGTTATTGACTCTTCCTAGCCCTGTAATCTCACAAACCACTGATTCTTCTTTAGCCCTTCTGCTCGCCAACATTCTGGCATGAAACCTACAATGTGAATCGTCCTGCTCCAGCCTTGCTGGCATTTCAGAGTCTTCCGCCTGTTCAGAAAAATACAATGTCAGAGTCTGTGCTCAAATCCTATCAGTCTGACGGCCATCAGTCAGATACTGAATGTCTGATGTGACTGGATCTTCCTCAGCCTCAGCAGCCTTCCCAAGCAGCAGCCAGATGGATGGGAATGTCTATGGAACTGACTCTCGCCCATTGAGCAATTTTCCATGAGGCTACCCATGATACAAGCCTATTGGCCTAAACAGGCAGCAACATGGCAGAAAATCCTTCTTGTGACTGACTGCCCCAGCTCATGTGACTGGCTGTGGTCTATCCCTACCACCTAGAGCCCAGTCCACCTTTTTATGGCAGGAAGTGGTTTTGAGCTAGAGACTTTTCTCTGTGTTCGTCCATGTTCAACTTTTAGAGCACATCTCCCCAGCCTAAATCAAATCAAATCATTAACATTTATAAAGCGCGCTACTCACCCGTGCGGGTCTCAAGGCGCTAGGGGGGAAAGGGGGGGTTATCGCTGCTCGAACAGCCAAGTCTTTAGGAGTCTCCGGAAAGCGGAGTGGTCCTGGGTGGTCCTGAGGCTGGTGGGGAGGGAGTTCCAGGTCTTGGCCGCCAGGAAGGAGAAGGATCTCCCACCCGCCGTGGAGCGGCGGGTGCGAGGGACGGCAGCAAGTGCGAGGCCAGCGGAGCGGAGGGGGCGGGTGGGGACGTAGAAGCTGAGGCGTCTGTTGAGGTATTCCGGTCCCTTGTTGTGGATGGCTTTGTGTGCGTGGGTGAGAAGACGGAAGGTGATCCTTTTGCTGACTGGGAGCCAATGCAGGTGTCTCAGGTGTGCGGAGATGTGGCTGTTGCGGGGTACGTCGAGGATGAGGCGGGCCGAGGCGTTTTGGATGCGTTGCAGGCTGTTTTGGAGTTTGGCGGTGGTCCCGGCGTAGAGGGTGTTGCCGTAGTCCAGGCGACTCGTGACAAGGGCGTGGGTCACGGTTTTTCTGGTGTCGGCGGGGATCCAGCGGAAGATCTTGCGGAGCATGCGGAGAGTGAGGAAGCAGGCGGAGGACACGGCGTTGACTTGCTTGGTCATGGTGAGAAGAGGGTCCAAGATGAAGCCGAGGTTGCGGGCGTGGTCTGCGGGGGTCGGTGCGGTGCCGAGGGCCGTGGGCCACCAGGAGTCGTCCCAGGCGGACGGGGTGTTGCCGAGGATGAGGACTTCCGTTTTTTCAGAGTTCAGCTTTAGGCGGCTGAGCCTCATCCAGTCTGCGACGTCCTTCATACCCTCTTGTAGGTTGGTCTTGGCGCTGGCGGGGTCCTTGGTGAGGGAGAGTACAAGTTGGGTGTCGTCGGCGTAGGAGGTGATGATGATGTCGTGCTTGCGTACGATGTCGGCGAGGGGGCTCATGTAGACATTGAAGAGTGTCGGGCTGAGCGATGAGCCTTGAGGTACGCCGCAGATGATCTTGGTGGGTTCTGAGCGAAACGGAGGGAGGTAAACTCTTTGGGAGCGGTTAGCGAGGAAGGAGGCGATCCAGTCCAGGGCCTGGCCTTGGATCCCAGTGGAGCGTAGGCGGGTGATTAGGGTGCGGTGACAGACGGTGTCAAAGGCAGCCGAGAGGTCGAGGAGAATGAGGGCGACTGTTTCACCGTTGTCCATCAGGGTTCTGATGTCGTCTGTGACTGAGATGAGGGCGGTTTCCGTGCTGTGGTTGGTTCGGAATCCGGTTTGTGAAGGGTCGAGCAGGTTGTTGTCTTCCAGGAAGGTGGTCAGCTGTTTGTTGACGGTCTTTTCTATTACCTTGGCTGGGAAAGGTAGAAGAGAGATGGGGCGGAAGTTTTTCAGGTCGCTTGGGTCAGCCGTAGGTTTCTTTAGTAGGGCGTTGACTTCAGCGTGCTTCCAGCATTCGGGGAAGGTAGCAGAAGAAAAAGAAGAGTTGATGACGGTCTGGAGGTGCGGGGCGATGATGTCGTCGGCTTTGTTAAAGATGAAGTGCGGGCAGGGGTCCGAAGGGGCGCCGGAGTGGATAGAGTTCATGATGGATTTGGTTTCTTCCGTGTTGATGTGGGTCCAGTTGTTGAGGGTGATGTCCGGGGAAGCGGGTTCAGTGGTGTATGGTTGGGTCTGGTGTCCGAAGCTGTCGTGGAGGTCGCTGATCTTGCGATGGAAGAAAGTGGCGAGGGATTCGCACAAATCCTGTGAGGGCGTGACGGCGTTGGCGCTGGCGCTGGGGTTGGAGAACTCTTTGACGATGCTGAAGAGTTCTCTGCTGTTGTGGCTGTTTTTGTCTAGTCTGTCGGTGAAAAAGTTCCTTTTGGCAGTGCGGATCAGGTGGTGGTGTTCGCGTGTAGCGTTCTTGAGGGCGGTCATGTTGTCAGCGGTGTGGTCCTTGCGCCAGGCCTTCTCAAGGGCACGACAAGTTTTCTTTGATTCTTTGAGGGTGTCAGAGAACCAGAGAGGTTTTTTGGTGTTGGTCTGTCGATGCGTGCGTTTGAGGGGAGCAAGGTTGTCAGCGCAGTTGGAGATCCAGTTTGTGAGGTTGAGAGCTGCGTCGTTGGGGTCGGTGGTGAGGGTGGGTTGGTTGGCGGCGAGAGCGGAGAAGAGTTGCTCTTCAGGGATCTTGTTCCACTGTCGATGAGGGATGGGTTGAGTGCGGAGGTGGGAGGTCTCGCGTCGGAATGTGAAGTGGACGCAGCTGTGGTCGGTCCAGTGTAGGGCAGAGGTGTGGCTGAAGAAGACGTGTTTGCTGGCGGAGAAGATAGGGTCGAGCGTGTGTCCGGCGATGTGGGTGGCGGTGTTCACCAGTTGTTTGAGGCCGAGGTTGGCGAGGTTGTCGAGCAGGGTGGTGGTGTTGGGGTCGTTGTTTTGTTCCAGATGGAAGTTGAGGTCGCCTAGGAGGATGTAGTCCGGTGAGGCGAGGGCGTGCGGGGAGATGAAGTCGGTGATGGCGTCGCTGAAAGAGGCGCGAGGTCCGGGAGGACGGTAGACGAGGGATCCTCTGAGGGTGGTCCTTGGGTCGGTGCGAATCTGAAAATGCAGGTGTTCAGCGGCGAGGGGGAGGTCTTCGGTGGAGGTGGTGACGCTGATGGAGTCTTTGAAGATGATGGCGACACCTCCTCCTACTTGGTTGGTGCGGTCTTTTCTGGAGATCTTGTAGCCTTCGGGGATGGCGGTAGCGATGTCTGGAGCAGAGGAGGCGTTCATCCATGTCTCCGTGATGAAGGCGACGTCCGGGGCTGTGGAGTCCAGGAGGTCCCAAAGTTCAACGGCGTGCTTGTGGACGGAACGAGCGTTGATCAGGATGCACTTGAGGTGGTTGATGGCGCGTGGGCTTGTGGTCGTGGTAGTTGCGTGGTGGAAGATGCGTTTGCAGGAGTTGCAGGCGAAGGGTCCATGGGTGCGTTTGGGGTGAGCTAGGAAGCAGGTTTTGGAGCGCCCTGGGTTGAGGGCGTGGAGGGTGGTGGGGTCGTAGCGGATCAGCGGGGCTTGGGGGAGCTGGGGACCAGGGGTCGTGGCGCTGGGCGCGGGCCAGGCGCGGACGGGCGCAGACGGGCTGGCCTATGATGCCTCCACTGGATCCTCAGTGTCCAGAAATTCACCCTCAGTGCCTTTTGCGGACACCTGGAGCAGAGCAGCTTGAAAAAGTTCCCCCTCCAAACATTGATTCCAGCAACATTAGTGACATTACCAGGGCTCATGGCTTTCAAGAAAGCTTTGGAAACTTGGTCCCTTGATGCACTGCAGACTTTTCTATTTTGCAAACTCTGTACGAAGGAAAGTGGCAGGCTTTGCCAGGACGGAAAACATAACTGCAATACATTAAAAGGACTTTGCGAAATGCATGCATGTTTGCAACTCGCAATGTCAACATTACGATCCCTTTCGATTCGCCAACAGGGGTGGTTGCTTGCACGGTTGTGAATGGTGTCCCACAGCCCTTGTCCATCAGTAGCTGTTCACACAGTGATGGTGCTTGAATAATTTTCTGAGTTGGATGCTGGCTCTAATTGACACCACACACATTTCAAAACAGTTTTTTAAAAAGTAAGATTGTTATTTTATAAAGTTAGCTCCGAGGGAAACACAGGACTACATCCAGTCCATCAAGGTTTTCAGTTACAATAGAGCAATAGCTTCCTGGATCTTCAAAAACACGAATATGCCCTTTAGACATATTCTGTGTCATATTTAAAACCTGGTACAAAGGCCAGGAGCTCAGTCCAGGATCTGCCCTGCACAACTTTGGGTAAAAGACCTCAATACTTTAAAGATATGTCTTCTCATTTCTTCACCCTTCGTTTCCCCGGAAATACTATGATGTAGTTGCACGTTTTAGTAGATTATGGTACCTTTGGACGATTTCCTTTCAAATATATTTTTTAATATTTTTCCTGACTTTTGAAGGATGGAAACATGGCTGAAACCTTCTATCGGGCGACAAAGAGACCTTTTCGAAAAGGCTCCTAAGGAAGCACAGGGCACGGAAGGCATTGAGCTTCTGAATACCGAGATGGCCTTGTTTGCCGTGCAACGCAGTGCCTCAGCTGTTTTACACAATATGCTTTCATATTTTGTGTGTAATTTTACCAAGCTCTTTGCTTTATTTTCCTCACTCTGCAGGAAGGAACGTGGAAATCAGCTGGTTAGCAGGAGATCTTGGGAGGGTGGATGCTTATTTACTATTTCACTGTTCGTCCAGATCAGCACCATCTGGGTAGGATGCCACCTAGCTGGGTATTTTAGTGACATGGCCTGTATTTATATGTCGAGTCCTGTACAAAAATGGGAAAACCAGAGAAAGCGGGTCTTTTTTCCTCTTTAAATAAAATATATAAATAACAAATACAAAAATAAATCAGCTGAGAAATGTTTTCCAAGTTGTCCAAACTGATCCTGAATTCTTGTTATTGCAAACACACACACACTTGAGTAAAACATGAAGAACAGGGCTATTCACACATAGTTTTACTCCAGTACCAGCTACAGGGCCATACAACATTCCAAAACATAACTGAGTGTCCAATCTATTTCTAAGAAGAATGTGGCGCCCTACTCCTGAGAGAGGGCACAGGCCTTGCACCCCATTCGCTTTCAATTTTAAATGATTATCATCAAAGAAAGTGAAGACGTGCCTTAAACGTCATTTCACCATTATATTCCCATGAGAAACACTTATGGCTTGAAAAAGCTCTTACGATTGAATAAATGAACAAACAGAAAAAGAAGTGCGGCCCAGAAACTGTTTAGCACTTCTGCATCTGCCATGCACAGGGGTGCCTTGATCACATCAGATTACATTGTGCACCCCCTATTTTCACACGTTGCTTCATCCACAATTCAGAACCACAGAGAAACACACAGTCCTTTCCCTGGCAACTGCATCAGTAGTTTGCTTTTTTAGGTTGAGCGTGCAAGTGCTCTGGCCTGTTGTAATCCATCGGTGGGCTTTTAACCACGCCCATCACTATCACTCGTTCATGGGCTTGCCTTTCAATAATCCTTTGTTATCATTGCAAATGCTTTACGTTTGTCCCTCCTTGGGGCGGTTTTGTTACTGCCTTGGCCATCGACCCAGTTACATGGATAATTGCACGTTTGCCAATATGTTTGACTGCGAGCGAACTTCTTTTTCCTTTTCTGTCTCTCCTTTGAGCTCATGCTCATGGCGGCTGTGGCGCTTTGAATCGGCTCGCTTATGTCAACCGTTTTAGTTTTCATTTTCACTTTATCTGGCAAGAAAAGTCTAGGTAGAATTTACAACGCTAATAACTCTAACTCGAGCAAACGCGAGACCTATTGCATTGCAAATGCTTGTTTTTTAAAGTTTTCTAAAAATGTGTAACAACATCGAGGGGTGCTCCCCAACCCCTACCTCCAGGACACTGAATGTGTTTGAAAAGGACATGCGAACGGCATCTGTGGCCATCGGAGGGGAGAGTGGACGGATGGACCACTGCCTGTCCTGCCTAGTTTCCCACGCTTAGAGCGTGACATGTTTTGCATGGAGAGATGGGGGAGCTGCTGTGCCTTGCAGACCTCATCCTCTGCTTTCACAGATGGTTGGTTGTGAGTAATTGCAGAAGGAATCCTGCCTCATGAATATTCATGCGATATGATTTCTGTGAATCCTTTTGACCAAACTTTTTGTGCTGCACCGCAGCCTAGTGACTGTCCAAAAAGAGGCACCGTGCACCCTGGTCAGTAATAGATTCGATGCACATTTGTATCCACCAACAGCGCAGCCTTTCAAGTACACAGGTACTAACTGACCCACCACATTCCCACTCCTGGCTGGCTGGCGCACCACACCAGGTCAAGGCAAAGGAGGATACCGCCGTGAAGGCCCCCAAAGCCCAAAGGCTGTGCCAAGATGCAGACTTGATCTTGAAAGTGAGAAATAAAACATGTAAAGATACACGGCTCATGACCTACTTTTGTGGCTAGTGATCTATTTCTGTGACTGGTGGTCTGTTTCCGTGGCATGCTTCCGTCTGTTTCCTCCCCTTCGTTTTACGTATGTCGTTCCTAGACAGTTTTCAAGCAGCTTGCAAGCAGCACCTAAGGAAGTCAATAAGTATCTTCTTTGCGCTATACAAGGGCTGTGACATGACATCTGGTTGGAATCAAAGGCTGGTAGCTCTGCATGGGCTATTTAGGATGAAGTATCAGAAAATGGAGGATAGCTGTAGAGCAGGGTTTCGGGGTGTCACTCTCCTCATTCACTTGAATATCCTCTGTCACTATCCTCACCTGCTCGGATTTATTGAGCTTTCGGGGTAACTCTTACCTGGCTTTCAGTATGACTCATGAAGGACCAAGAGGAGAACGAGTGATGGGGTTTTTGAATGCAGAGAGGTAAAGTGGAGATTAAAAGAGGGAGATAAAGATACAAAAAGATGTAAGATCTGCATAATCAACAGGACAACTTCTCTCAAAAGCTAGAGTGTGTGATATCTGTGTAAGGTGATGCAACGTGTTGAAGTCACAGGGCAGGATCTTCGTACAACATTCTTGAGCTATTCAGGCAGAAAGTCAGTTCTTTATTTCATGTTAGACCCTAGGTGACAACAAGAGCAGGTAGGGCCTATCAGGGCTCCATTCTCCCTCCAACTGTCCATACCTCTCTATCTCCTGGCTTCCACTGCAGAACAGACATCAACATTATATCACATCATCCACTCAGCATCCCAGACACCAGCTCAGATAGGCAGAGAATAGAGGCTCACAGGATACTGCACATCCCCCTTTCCTACAACAAAACCAACAAAAGGCATTCCCTTGCATTTAAAGTAAAGGGACAATCATACACAATCACTCAATCTCCAACATGCCTAGCTCACATATGCACTCAAGAACAACCTGCTAAATTGCCAATACCCACAAAGACAACAAATAGAAGTCATAGAAATTCCGCAATTAGTAAAGACGTGAGGCTTCCTACAACTCATATCAAACAAAGAAAAAAGACAACGGCGAGGTCGTGGCTACCAATGCACAAAGATGTGCAAGTCTTGTGACCTCCTTGGACATGAGGCCCTACCACCACGTGTCTGCACACTGACAATGACAACATACAGCATATATGCACACAGGACATGTAATCAAGGATCCTCAATCACACGAAAGGCAGGCCACAGAACCCACTGGCTTCCTTTGCAAAAAGATTTTCCTGTCACCTCAAACTCTACCCACTCAAGGCAGAAACAAGCAAAAACCACAAGGTTTAAATACATCACCATAACACAAAACTCCCTTGACAAGATTCCAGAGCAAAACATGTCATCGCATTGCTCTCACACACAATGCCCCCAGACTCTTCTTTTACTTCTGTCACACGCATGAATTCTTTAATCTTGCCACCGGTGTGATAGGCCCCTTGAGAGCAGCAACCACGCTTCGCTCCATAGTACAACCAGGTAGCCTCTTCATTCCCAGAATATCAGGATCAGTTGCAGGTTGCATGAGTATATGCAGAAGATTCTTCCACAGAAGCATGGGGCCTCCCTGCTCAGGTCTTTACTCATGTGACTGTCAGACCAACACACCAAGTGACATAGCAAGATTCCGTGCAGTATTACAGTCATGCTGGTGCAGTGAGTCAGAGAACACAGTGAAAGCAAGAAACAACTCAAAGCCCTGTGATGTGTAACCTCACTAGGAATGGCTGGACGGACCATGGTCTTGTGGGTATGAAGTAGTGAATGTGAAAGACAGCACTGCTTTAAAAATGAGGAGCTCAGAAAATATTTGTAGTTAGAGGTTAGCTCTGCTACTTTTGGCCAGAATCATCACGATTTCTGAAACCTGGGTGATAGTTCTGCTGACAACCTAAGTTACTTGGGTGGTTCTGCTGTTCTCTGAGCCTGTTGCATCAGAGTAATCAGAGAAATATCTCTGTTATTTGAAGCCTGAGCTTGCATGATCTGTATAAGAGAGATCGTTTTGCTGTGTGAAAGCTGACAGCTCATGCCTGCACTGTAGAGAGCAGATCAATAAAAGGCGGAGCCATGGTTTAAAAGCATGGCTTTGTCTGTCACTGACAGTACACACATTTTTACTGTTAGCTGTGGGGCGGAGATCCTTCTGTTGTCGGCTCCATTTTATGACTACACCTTCTTCAAGGGTATTCCAAGGTGGTCTTTGAGCCCCTGGTTGCCCCCTCCTGATGGTGGTACCAATGTGGCACACTGAATTGTGCCACCTCCAGTGTGCCACACAATCAATGTGCCCCCGGATGGCCACCATGCCCTGTGCCTACATGTTTACGATGGCATGGATGCAAGGACAAAGACATTCTACTGCCCCAAGCAAATTAAACATTGTCATCTTGGAATCTCTTATGAATTTTGCCTGCACACATTTTGCTCCGCGACAATCCGCAGAAGGAACCTCACAAGTGTGTAATACAGAGAATGGGTTAAAAGATAGGCTTGGGCAAGGGGCAGGGGTGCCTCGAGCTCCAAAAAGTGTGAGCAGGAGATTGGGGCCGGACCTTCAGAAGCACTTTTAGAGACTGGGGTGCTTGTTCACACGAACCTTAGCAGGGTGTGAAGAGTGGCAGATACTGAACACGGGTTGGTGTGGGGGCCAGTCAGGTAGGACAGGATGATCTAGAGTAGGAGATCCGATGGTGAACAGCTTCTAAGTAACACCAGCCCACACTCTGCCAATAAATGCTTCTCAAGGCAACACAAATGTTTCCCACTGAAGCAAAGGACCGCAAAACTGCTCTTGTTTTTACCTAAGGTTCTAAAACAAGTTTTTGAAGTTTCACGTGGATGAAGTATTATCTACTCTTATCCCAAAGAGGAACAATGTCCTATCATGCCAGAAGCCTCAACACGTGCTCAAGGATTACATATCTAGCCAGGTTTCAAAGAATCAAATGTGAATGCAAATGTGTGGAATGGTCAGGTTGGCCATGCCTTGTGCTGGCATACCTCAAAACCTAAGTTACACGTCCATCCTTGACATTCATTTTATTTACCACACTTCTAAGTGCTGCATCCTATAACACAATTCGCACCTTATTGACCATCATGCACAACATGGACACTCTTTTCAAGTAAGCTCAAAATTAAGATAACACTCTCCCAAACACACAACATGCAAGGTGTAAAATGCTGCTTGCAACTGCTCTCAGTTGCTGAGAGCTCTTTTGTTAGCCCTTGTTATCAAATGCGGGAGATAATTATTTTCACTTAACTTCCTTGCCAGTTTCTTTGCATGTGATTTGTAATCTTAAATCTCAGAGCAATTGTGTCTCAAATGCAAGAACTGTCCCACAGGTAGGTACACTCACGCAGTGATCCTGATGGAAGCTCTCGTAGCGAACAGGGTTGTTTTGGTCAGTTGGCTTATAGTCGACCTCTGTTTTCATCTGTCCATCTTTTTCTTTTATCAGGAGGTTCAGGAAAAGCAATTCCAAACCACCTATTGCCACGGTGCACCTTAAGAAAGGATTCAAGACATTTAGCCACTGTGCAAACACTAGGGCAATATTGGTGCTTGTCCAAACTAAGAGTACACCACCGACGTACCTTTTCCACAACTGTCCAGTCAAACTTTACATACGAACTTCCCCCTTCCTTTTCATCCATCAGGAGGTTGAGTCCACCCTGGTGGCATTGTCCTTCCAGGGTGGGGAGAGATTCCCGAATATGAAGTATGACACAATTAGTGTGAGGCACCTTCTCCCAATAGGAGTGGCTGGCTCACGTGACCAGACACAATATTAAGTTACCCAAGTAGGGCTGTGAACTATACCTCCCAGTAGGGGATGATTTCTTTGAGTTTTGTATGTAACTGTACACTTCTGTGATTACACATACTTTAAGAGCCTCTTTACATAACCAAGTTAAATTGTTTTACCCATTTCCTGTTAATTCAACAACACATGATGTCAAAGAATACTAAACTATATGTTATAGAAACACACAAAAACAACTGAAATATGTCTTGCCTGGGACACCAAAACTCCTCATCATGGTGCTGGGTCGTTAGACAGAGTCAGAAGTAGAATTAGATTAAGAGGTATAGTGGTTTAGATAGAGAAGTATAATATGCAGAATTAAAATATTATGTTAATTGTCCCGGAGGGCCCCCTTTGAAGGTGCGGGCCCTGGGAAACTTTCCACTTTGTCCATACCTTGAAACGTCCTGCATTCAAGCTGTGTAGTTTTTGATAGTGCTTATCTGCCAGAGAACTGCCGATTATACTTTTTTGTTTAACGTTTATTGGGTCTGGCTTAGAGATAGCTTCATGTAACAAAATAAATCCTAAACAAAAAATACATAGTTATATACAGACATATATGTTCTTTGGTTCGGCTTTCTTCATCCATCGGGGTTCATATTTTGCCTCCACCCACCACAGAATGCAGCACGAGGCAATGCATGAGTGCACTTCATCCATGGCCTCTCTGACACTTAACAGCATTTTTTCCTGATCACATGTACACATCCGCCTAAAAAGAGGCTCACTTCAGTGTCAGGGTTGATAGGCCATTAATTTACTTTGGCAATGTCATTCATTCAAGTCTTTAATACATTTGTATTTGTTTAGTTATAATTGAGGGTTGAAACTGTGTTTTCAAGGTACAGTAATTCAACGCAAATAGTACATTTGCCTTGTGTCATTAATAATATTTTGCTGTGATGTGCCTTAAAATGTAAAATATTTTCTTTACATGTCCTAAGTGCACCTGCCTTCTTCTAGAAAGCAACCACACTGCTCTAATAAAATTATGTTCAATGTTTTTTTTTTTTTTATTACAGTTTTTATTGCACGCATATGGCTGTCACTTTTAGGTGTTAGCATTTTTATTTTTTCCTTTTTTATTTGTGTACATATGATTGCAAAAAAAGTAACCATCACACATACTAGATTACCAGGGCCAGACATTTAGGCTTTGCCAATGCATGTTGTATTAGTGCAAACAGTTGAAGAGCCTGAGGATTTTCATGAGTTTTCCTCCATCTTTCAGGTGAAAGACAGACTGCTCAGCATCAGTTCCCCCTCTCTGAAAGACAATCTGACTTGTATATCCAGGGATATTACACATTCACAGCACTGTGTCTCCAAGTCCCATATGAATGCCAACATCACCTTTGACTGGGACGCGTTTGAAGGATATTAGAGAAATGTTTTATGCCTCTTAGAAGTCATAAACAGGGCCAAAACCACTTGTTTTTCCTGAATCTCCGTTGTCTGGCTGAGGATGGCGTCAGCATTGTGTTTACAAAGTCACCCTGTCTCCTGTCAGTCATGGAGCCTGCCTGGCCGAGATGGAGTGACATGTACAGGGAGCGATGCCGCGGGAGTGGGCTCATCATCGCATCAGAGGGTGAGCAGGGGTGACAAGGCCACAGCAGGTCTGTCGGTGCCTGTCAGTCCCTCAGGTGCATCCTGGTCCTATTGTGACACCCAAGGACGTGTCCTGAAGGAGCAATTACCTGCCTCCCACAACCTGCTCCACTAAAAACACACCTACACGCAACCCTGAGCAGTAAGTATCCCACTTCACCGCTGCGCAATGGCCTGGAGCATTGACGTAACTACACCCCCATGACACTATGTCTTGAGCAGAAAGAAGCCCACTCAAACAACAAACTTTGTCCAGACCAACAAGTACGGCACCTGCCA
Organism: Pleurodeles waltl; assembly: GCF_031143425.1. NCBI lineage: Eukaryota > Metazoa > Chordata > Amphibia > Caudata > Salamandridae > Pleurodeles > Pleurodeles waltl. Next base: position 1,609,343,408 of record NC_090445.1, read on the forward strand.
CCTCACCAAGGCGGTCATTCTGACCGCGGTGGTCGGCGGTCGCCGCCCGCCAAGCGGTTCCCGCCGAAAGACCGCGGCGGCCATTCTGGCTTTCTCGCTGGGCCGGCGGGCGACCGCCAAAAGACCGCCGGCCGGCCCAGCGGGAAAGCCCCTTCAACAATGAAGCCGGCTCGGAATGGAGCCGGCGGAGTTGCAGGGGTGCGACGGGTGCAGTGGCACCCGTCGCGATATCCAAAAAGGTCATTGAGCAACCTTAAGTTCTATGTTGCATCCAAAATAAAGTTGCACCAAGGTAAATTCCATATCCATCTTCTGTAATAGATTATCAAATTATATATGGGGAACAAAACGGAGTCAAAATGCACCCCGCTACGTCCCAGTCACAAAGTGCCGCATCTCGTCCATGGCGGATTCCCTGGGCCAGCGGGAAACCGGCGGGAAACTGGCGGGAAACCGGCGGCTCCCCTTTTCTGACCGCGGCTTTACCGCCGCGGTCAGAATCGCCCAGGAAGCACCGCCAGCCTGTTGGCGGTGCTTCCGCCGCCCTCCGCCATGGCGGTCATGGACCGCCAGGGTCAGAATGACCCCGCAAGTCTTGAAGCAGTAAGTACCACACCACTGCACTGTGTTCTGAAGCAACAATTCGGTCTAACTTTTACCCACTATGTCCGTGAGCAGTAAATAGCACACTCATCTCCTTAAAGTGTCCAACCACAAGTATTGCAATTGCCGCTCACCAGATCCTGTAGCAGAATGAACCCCACCATTTTGCTGCTCTGGATTCAGGAGCACATAGTCACTTCAAACACCACCACACCATATCTTTGCATAGCAAGTAGAACACCCAGTCATACATTGTGTCCAGACCTCACCAGGTCATAAAGGATGCAGTACTTCATCACCACTGCACTGTGTTCTGAAGCATCAAGTCACTACAACCACCAAAAAAACATGTCCTAGAGCAGCAAGGAGCAGACTCAATCTCCATTCTGTGCCCAGACCACCAAGTACTGCACCTGCCACCTCACTATTCTGAAGCAGAAAGTACTGCACCACACTACTGTGCTATGTTCTTACGCATCAAGTCACTACAACCACCACCGTATCATGTCCTAGAGCAGCAAGTAGCACCCTTAATCTCCATTCTGTGTCCAGAGTAGGCCTGGGCAGAACTCACAGAATTTCACTCCACAAAATTCCACGGGGTTACAGAAAAACTCTGTAAGATTCCGCTGAGCGCTGTGAACAGGCGGAATCAGGCACATCAAGCTACTTGCACTGATTTTTAGTGCAGGAAGCTTCGTCCGCACTGTAAAATCAGTGCAAACGACAACACGCAGAGAGCCAACCTGCGGTTCTGCTCTTTAGGTAGATTTTCTACTCGAGCAGCAGTTTTCTCAATGTGAACGGTCGTGACCTGCCACGACCGCCCCTGCTGAGCAATCTCGCTGGCAGGTGGTCTAGCACCTGAAAATCACCCTAGGGGATACAAATTCTCGCTTTCCAACTTAACAACTCCACCATGTGGTGGTTGGCAGAGTTTTTCCTGGAACTGGCAAAACTGTGAACTCCCATTGTGGAACTTTTCACCCACCTTAGTCCAGACCAGCAAGTACTGCACTTGCCACATCACCAAGTCCTCAGGCAGAAATCAGCACTCCACTGCACTGTGCTGGATGCATCAGGCCACTGTAACCACCACAATACCATGGCCTGTAGCAGCAGGACATCCAATCCTCATACCGCCACCTGTGCACCAATATCTCTACCTGCCACTACACTACGTGCTGGAGCAGTAAGTACCCAGAAGTACCCACCACACCACTGTGCTGTGCCCTACAGCAGCAAATACTCAATCATGGTTCCAAATCCTGTAACAACACATACCTGGCCCACCTCTGCACCGTAGCCTGACCCAGCGGTTGGTGGTCACCATGACCCTATCTTTCCCAGCAGCAGGTGCCCACCCAGCTGCTATAATATGTCTTGGAGTAGCAGGAGCAACCCCCCACCAGTCCTGTCATAATAACTACTCAGTCAAGTCCTGAAAGTACCCCAAAGGGTGCAGAATGCACAATTTTTAGATTCCACGTCTGATTTGCTGGTGTATATAAATAAAGCCCCTCAGTCCTGTGCCAGGCTGTGAACGAGCGAGTCAGAGCATCATTTTCTTTTCACATCTGTCTATAAAAACTATGGCTTTTCAGACAATATGTTTGGTAAAACGTACTGTAAAGAATTATTTTGGCCACATGTTTATGAAAAACGCATTCTATTTTTCATATTAATATTAGAATAGGAGTTTTTAGAGAGCAATGTTCACCACCAAAGTTGTTTCTTGCGCTCAAAGAGAAGGCAGAAGTAGGGGCAACAAAGGTCAGGTTCTAGGACCCGGATGGAAAGATGTGAGTCTTCTGGAAGAAGTTCCAAAGCGAGGATGCAAGAAGGACAAAGGTTCGCTCACCGAAACATGGTCTGTGGAAGGCAGGAGATTGTCTGAAGGAGAGAGAAGTTTTCAGGCAAGAATGCAATGCTGGAATTCATCTGCAGTGAGGTGTGTGTCTTAATTGTAGAAGGTGATGTGGACAATGCTAAATGTTGTGCACGTTCTGTCAGTGGTTTGCAGCACAGAGCAGATAAGGCTGGCACGGTCGCTTGTGTTGAGGTAGAGGATGGGTCAACTTGTCTTGAACTCTGGAATCATGGATGAGCTACATATGGTTTAAGGTACACGTGGTTGCTGCAAGGAACTCTTGATGAGATGGTAAGGCTTGCAGCAGAGCGGTAACATGAGGTAGGGTGCACCCAGTTGAGGAAGCAAGGATGGGACAACCAGGAACTGAGTACAAGAGATTTGATTCCATGGCGGTGGTAGTCCCATCTTTGGAGTACTCTCTATGCTTTTGTATCTGTGTGCGGCATGTACAAGAAAAGATCTACCATGTGTAGTTGTAGTTCCAAAATTAGGAATGGTGAAATCTTCTAGGGGAACGGGGTGGAAGAGGTGTTGTGCATAAGTCTCGGAAATGTAAGTAGTAGTAAATTGGAAGGCTTACTTATATAGAACAGTATAGAATACATTATCAACAAATATTTTGCCCACGGAAAGCAGCCAGAGCAATCGATGGGACTAAACCATGGCAGGTTGTACACCCTGATTATGACTTTGTCAATCAAACCACGTCAGTTTAACAAAGCAGCAGCAGTGCTTAATTTGTAAAAATAGAAGTGCCAGGGCCCTCGTTAGGAGGCCACTGAAGCTTGCACCATCCATTGTCCCGGTCAGTGGTACCAGTGGCAGTACCCATAGAACTACTAACGATGACACTCATACAAGTTTGACAGTTCAGACTATGCCAGGCTGCCTAAAACTATAAGAATGGCTTGGGCAGCGACTGCCAGCCATTCTTACTATATAAAGAGTTATTAAGAAACGGTTTTTGTGCTCATTCCAAAATGAGACAGCCATCATATGGGGACTGTAATTAGTAACGCTGCTGACAATTAATTGCAGATTCTGAGCACCGGAAACCACTGGCGCAAATTAAGCACTGGAGTGATGCTGGTGAATATTCCACCCTTAATTTTTTTTTTTCAATTAGTAGGTGCCCTACAGCTTATTCAACAATAAAGTTCTGAAAAAAAACATGAATAGGAAAAATAAGGCTAGACAAACCCAAAAGGCGCTAGACAAACCCAAAAGGCTAACAGCCAAAGTCAGACGTACCAATGGTCTTGTCAGTGGTAGTTAAACTTGAGAGGCAAATAATTTTAAAGTTAACTCACACGAAAATGTCACATCCACTTTCAGCTCACGAGTAAATATTTCAAATTTGTGTGAGGAATAAAGTGAGGTTCTAGTCAAAGGAGAAGTGAGAAACTTTGCAAACTGCACAGAGGCCAGTAATCAGGTTTAGGTGAGATTTTGCTTGAGTATACTATAAATACTACTATAAACAGTGCTTTAAATGGAAAAATAGAAGTGCAGGTACTCTGAATTCTGAGGTCCCCAAACTAGCATGTGTATTACAGGGCATTTCTTAAATAGACTTATTTTTTACACACTGTCTCATATTTGTAAGGAAAAAATGTAGAGAAAGACACGGGTCAATAACACTTGTTCTTCTATTCTGTGTTCCCCCAAGTCTCCCGATAAAAATGGTACCTCACTGGTGTGGGTAGGCCTACTGCCCACGACAGTAAACACAACATGGACACATCACTTTTTTACATTGAAATCTGACGTGTTTTTTGGAAAGTGTCTAGCTGTGGATTTTGGCCTCTAGCTCAGTCGGCACCTAGGAAAACCTACCAAACCTGTGCTTTTTTTTAAAACTAGATACCTAGGGGAATCCAAGATGGGGTGACTTGTGGGGCTCTCACCAGGTTCTGTTACCCAGAATCCCCTCAGATTTTGGTGCTGCAAAGCTCTGGAATCTGAGAGGAGCCACAAACTTCCTTTCACCCAGCATTCCCCCAAGCCTCCTGATAAAAATGGTACCTCACTTGTATGGGTAGGCCTAGTGCCCGCGACTAGAAATGCCCCAAAACACAATGTGGACACATCTCATTTTCCCAAAGAAAACTGACCTGTTTTTTGCAAAGTGCTTAGCTGTGGATTTTGGCCTCCAGCTAAGCCAGCACCTAGGGAAACCTAGCAAACCTATACATTTTTGGAAACTAGACACATAGGGGAATTCAGAATGGGGTGACCTGTGGGGCTCTCACCAGGTTCTATTACCCAGAATCAGTGCTTTAAATGGAAAAATAGAAGTGCAGGTACTCTGTAATAGAGTACCTGCTTGTTTCTGAGAAGTGCCGGTACTCTCCAATTAAAAGTATTACGTTTTTCTTGAGATATGCCGGTACTCTCCCTCTCAAAATAAAAAAGTGCCGGTACTCAGTACCGGAGAGTACCGGCCCATTTAAAGCACTGACTATAAATAATCAATCAATAATAAATAATCAAACTATACATTGTTCAATTGTTTGCCTTATTGGCGTATTCTTCTGCTGTTATGTTGACTGTAAAGGGTGGGGGGGGCAGATCATAAAAATTACCAACCAGCATTGAATAAACCAGGAAAAATAGCAACCATCCTGTCTGTACACCCAGAAATGCAACAGATAATTAGCATCAAAATATGTCAATGAAAATTGTGAGGGCATTTGACGGCCTCTAAGAGCCTTCCCCCTTCCATAGCTGGCGAGTCTCTTTCTCTTGGCCGGATCATGCTTTCCCTGTGCGTGTCCCTAGCTCCCCCCTTCCCGCTCTTCACACTCCGGAAACCCCCGCAGTGATCCGAGGTGAGGCCAGGCCGGCCCACCCGCCCGTGCCGCTGCCGCCAAGCTGTTCGACGCTCCAGCAGACGGGAGCCCGGGCAGTCTCCCGCGTGACTGGCACAGGCCGCGGGGAGCACAGGGAGCGAAGGGTGTCACGGGATGGAGGGCTGAATCCTTGGTGATGGAGAGGGAAGGAATACCAACAGAGAGGAGCAGTGCCCGGGAAGAGGGGGTCTGGAGGCGGGTTCGAGGCTCAGGCTCTAATTAGGGTCGGACTGGAAACCCAAAGCAGCCCTGGCAAATGTTGTTAGAGCAGCCCCCATAGGGAGCATAGCGAGCATAGCGAGCATAGCGAGCGAGCCTGACCACTTAATTGGGGCTTGGAGGGTTTTCCTCCCACCAAAAAAAAATGAAAAAAAAGAAATAAAATGGTGCATTCTACAACACATTTATTATTATATATTAAATGTATTTGTTTTTAAAGCATAGTAAATGATGACCTTACAGCGCACCAGGATATGGCAATCTTAATTGGGGTCTTCAGTGATTCTCTCACCATCACCTTCTATTTTGCCTCTCCATAGCTCCTCTCTCACATGTATTTCATTTGTTTTATAGCACCTCTCTTGATGGCACAGGGTGTTTGAGCGCTTTACATCACACACACATACAGAGACAATGGGGGTTATTCTAACTTTGGAGGAGGTGTTAATCCGTCCCAAAAGTGACGGAAAAGTGACGGATTTACCACCAGCCGTATTACGAGTCCATTATATCCTATGGAACTCGTAATACGGCTGGTGGTATATCCGTCACTTTACCGTCACTTTTGGGACGGATTAACACTCCTCCAAAGTTAGAATAACCCCCAATGAATCATACATGTGATACAAATCAGTGTATAGAAAATGTTACATAAAGCAAAGGGGACTACAAGATTTAGGATTAACATGCCATCCATACTGGTACGCATTTTTTTAAGAGTGTTTGGTCTGTGGAAGCATAGATGTAGGATTCAGAACGTAACACATTGTTTAGGGTTGCTGTTACTAATGACAATGTATTTCAATTCAAACAAACCCTTTTTTTAGCAAAATTCGGATAATCAAAGACTGGGAAAAAAATACAACTTTCTAACCTGTACCATGCAGTTTGCACGCAGCTCTTTGATGGTGGTTCATAACTCACAGTGCTAGATTATAATTGTAATTTATAAACTGCACAGTAAATAAATAATCTTTGTGACAAAAGCAGTATCCCAGTGAACACTGCGCATATAATACTGTTCTGTGATCTGCATAGTACACTTTCTTTGCAGCAGGCATATTAACCTTCTGCGCTACCTTAGATGAGTCAAAACTAGGCCGGGACGCAGTTCACAGAGTTCCACTCTGTGAAATTCTGTGGAGTTGAGTAAAAACTCAGTGGAATTTTGCAGAGGCGGAGTTCCATGCGCCCCAGAGTCCTGAATGCGCCCGATCTCGGAAGCGCGAAGCAGGATCGGGCCTGGTTAGCCAGGCCCAACCCTACTAGGAGCTTCCAAGATGGGGCGCATTCAGGAGAGGGCTGTAGGCATTGAAAGCTGCTGTTTCAGGCCTCTTGTGCACAAGTCAGTATGCACAGTAGAAAAACAAAATAAAAAACAAGGGCTCACCTGGCTGGGTCCTCGTTGTCAGCCACGCTCTGCCTTTATCTGCCCCTGCTGGATCCAGTCTGGAGCTGGAGCCGACAGCAGCTCCACGCTGCTGCATCATTGCCGGGCTGAGAGTTCGCACTGCAACCCAGTTATGGGGTCCACAGCGTAAGTGCAGACTGTCTGCGCTTGTGCTCTGTGGTCCATAACTGGACTGCAGTGTGCACTCGGTGAGCTCAGCTCCGCAGGTGGGGCTAGATGAGTTTTTGGAGCAAACTCCACGCACCAAGCAGAACACGGAGTGCCAAACACTCTGTTAGCTTTTCCAGCGAAGCAGAGCTCGCCCCCACCCCAGTCAAAACTTTCACTAGATAAAGCTCCAATCTTTCTCTAGCAGGTACATTCATAACCAGAGTTATACAAGAAACTGCAGTGCTTTTAAAACTACTGCACTAATACAAAACTGGCCCCCCAAGTAACAAAACTGACTCCCACCCTTCTAGCCTTCTGGGGGAAATGCCCCATGCCCGGTCCGACCAGTGCGGCCTTGACTCTAATGCATTTAAGGGATATGAGCCCTCCTGGCTGGCAGTGAAAAGACAGCTATAATCTCGGTTCAGTAGGCTCCTAACTGCTGTGCTCCCACTGCCACTGCACCTTCTATACCAGTGACACCAGTTATGAGTGATGCTCCAGAGTGAAAATAAAGCAAAAAATCCAAGAGAAACGAGCACTGGCAATGCCAACAGGTGTGGCTTTAAAAACTGTTGTATGGTAATGTGAAGCATTACAAGTAAACGGCATGGGAATAAATATACATTTGTGTGGAAGCAAAGAACTATAGAGTAATATTGGGGTAGGTTAAATGTTCAAGTTACAGTTGCACCGTCAAGCTAGACCTAAAAATCCATGTAGGTTAATGACTGCCCTGCTCTTACCTGTGCTGCTGTCAAATACAAACATGAATCATCTAGTTATTTAATGCATATTAATACCATTCCAATGGCATGTGTGTGCCCCTAAAGGTTCAAGCTCAGACGTCAGGATAAATAAACAAAATGATCACGGGTGCGTGGAGGGCAAGCACTGTTTTTTGGAAGCACACAGCTTCTGCCCAATTAAAACATGTACTCCTGGCTCCCAAAGTGTGGGCAAAGCTAAAGCCCCTCTCTTGATGGTCATATATTTGTCTACCCTGTCAAGCCTGACCACAAAAAAGGAGTCAGGGAAGTGATAGCCGACAGAAGGGGTGGGGCAGTGTATCAACTTACTCCAAGACCACCTGGTGGGGTTTGAGGGAGAGGAGTGGCAGAGGAATAAAAAGTTAAGAGTGAAGCAGTGAGAGGCTAAAGAAGATGAGCATTGAAAAAGTTTGTTTGGTGCAAGTACAACAGACGTACAGGATTATACTACTGAATATAGACTGACAGAATATTTGTACAAGTATATCGAGGACAGAATGCTGAGTGGCAAAATATGGAGAGGTCGTTGCATATAAGGAATTATAGATTTTATGGATTTAATATTACTAGCTCCACAGCTACGTACCTTTAAGATATACGTACCACATAGTTACACATATGTGGAGTTTGGTATAAAAATTCTTTACTTACCTGTCAATTAAAAAAAATATTTTGTCCTTGATATTGGGTTCCATTGATATTCTAGCATCAGCCTTCAGGGCGCACACCGCTTACAGGCATCAATGCGCATGGACCAACTTTAGTACCATGTGAAGCAGATGACCACAGGGTGATGGGAATCAGCAGAACTCTGGCTGGTGTTCATCAAGGAACAGTTGATGAACTGTGGGGAACCACAGAATAACTCGCATTTGGAGAGCACATGCTGAGGTGCCTCCAGAGAGCACTGGATGATGCACCTCAGTGGGCATTGGGTGGTAGGCCTCGTTTGAGGACTACACGATGCACCTCAGTGGGCATTGAGTGGTATCCCTCGTTTGAGGACTACACGATGCACCTCAGAGTGCTCTGGGTGATGTGCATTACGAAAGCACTGGAATATGCGCCAGAGTAAGGGCCTCAGGAGTTATAGAGCTGTGGAAGGTGAAATTATGTGGCATTGTTCACGAACCTATGAATCAAAATAGGCAAACTATCCTGCAGTGCTCAGTGTGGCACATTATGTGACTGTATTAACTATTTTGTCACTTCAGCATCTCTTTATACTGTCTGGGCAAGGTTCCACCTCATTAGTACCAGCTTAGAATCTGTTTAGAGCAATTAGCGACTGAAAGGACACCAGTTAACCTTTGGAAAGAGTCTGCCATCATGTAGAACCACTTGTTGGTGCTTTTTAGGAACATGTAACCCTCTTGAGCTAGAATTGTTTTTTAAATCTGCTAAATATGTAGCAGGTAGCGTTTTTTTGTCAAATGCAACAAATCCATAATTATGTGGAAAATACTGAGGCCACTGAATTGCATACCTCCAGTGGCCCTGTCATTGGATAATCTATAGTTCAGAGGGTAAAGGGTACACCAAGTGATGCATCATAGTGGATGATTTGCAATGGGGACAAGTTGCCGATTCTGCCCATGTGGTGCTTAATATCTTCAGCCACTCATGGGTATTTTGGGCAGCAAAGTTTTGCATGCTGAGATTTTGAAGGCTATATACGTATTCCAAGTTCCAGAATGCAAGGCCCTTTGCTATAAAGTCATTAAAAGAGGATGTGGCATATGTGACATGGGCCTCTTGGCAGCAATGAATGTAGATGGATAACTTGAAAATTTAAGAAACACAGTGCTGTTTCTCTTCTACAACAACTTAACACATTTTATGTTTGCTGTTTCACAGTTTCCGCTGCCTTTTAGGTGGTTTGCATTCTTACTAAAAGTGCATCTTAACTATGTAACAAGTTCACAAATTATATTGTACTTAGTTCCTCTAGTTTATATTTCCCTCCAGACACAAAGGGCCCCTTGAAATGAGCCACTGTAATGGGATGTGTGAAAATAAACCATTCAGTTTTGCAGACCATCTCTTGCTTGTGACGTCACGCCAGGCTCTATGAGTCTGTGTCAAGGCCTGAGGGGTTTCTATTGGGTACTGTGACTAGTTTGTGAAGGCCACATATATAGGGGGTCATTCTGACCCTGGCGGCCGGTGGCCGCCAGGGCCACCGACCACGGGAGCTCCGCCAACAGGCTGGCGGTGCTCCCACGAGCATTCTGACCGCGGCGGTTCAGCCGCGGTCAGAAGCGGAAAGTCGGCGGTCCCCGCCGACTTTCCGCTGCTCGGGGGAATCCTCCATGGCGGCGGAGTGCGCTCCGCCGCCATGGGGATTCTCACACCCCCTACCGCCATCCTGTTCCTGGCGGGTCTCCCGCCAGGAACAGGATGGCGGTAGGGGGTGCCGCGGGGCCCCTGGGGGCCCCTGCAGTGCCCATGCCAATGGCATGGGCACTGCAGGGGCCCCCCTAAGAGGGCCCCGCAAGGTATTTCAGTGTCTGCTTTGCAGACACTGAAATACGCGACGGGTGCAACAGCACCCGTCGCACCTTCCCACTACGCCGGCTCCATTCGGAGCCGGCGTCCTCGTGGGAAGGTAGATTTGCCCTGGGCTGGCGGGCGGCCTTTTGGCGGCCGCCCGGCAGCCCAGGGCAAATCTCAAAATACCCTCAGCGTTCTTGTGACCGCGGAGCGGTATTTTGATGGGGGAACATTGGCGGGCGGCCTCCGCCGCCCGTCAATGTCAGAATCACCCCCATAGTGTTTTGTCTTGCTCTGGAAGAGTTTCCTGGGACCTTGTGTCAATTTCTGGATTCACCAGCAGCACCAGCGACTTTCACTGGTGACTAGAGCAAAAGGTGAGGGTAGATGTTGAGAGTTCCACACACAAGAAGTAAGGGTCATGTAAATGTGAGGCAACATTATGAAGAAAGAAACAACATGCCTTCTTACAGTCTGCGCAAGGCAGCACACCATCCTCCAATGTGTCTGCAGTCTTAATCTTGTTTCGTGCGGAAATAGGGCTCACATCAATTGCACATTTTATTTAGAGGCTGCAGAAAATGACTACCTCTAGAGGTCACTTTTCAAAGCATTATGGTTACTCCCCTACTAATCACAATTTACATATTAAAAAAAGAGCTATCAAATAAGGCAACATGTGAAAAACCTTTATGCAGAGATGAGAGAAGGGAGACAAGGCCTGGCATATTTAGATGTTTTTGGAGTTGGAGTCCATTAAGCCAAATGTAAGGTAAACATGGTAGTGCTGAAGCCCAGCAGCGCACGCCTTCCACACGAACTGGCATGCAGAGAAATCTCTTGTGTCTGTTTAGGGCAGCTAGCCTCGGCCTAGGAGGAAAGGTGGCGTAGTGACTAACATGACTACCGTGATGTGACCTAGATTCTACTCCAAGCTTCCTGTTTGACCATCTGTGTGATTCTGGGAAAATCACATAAATAACATTATTTACCAGTTTGGGATCAATTGTTAATGTTAGCTTTAAGATTTACAAATGTGCTCAGATAGGAAAACAAGCATCTAGAGGGTATGATATGTTTTAAGTGCTTTAAAAGATCTATGGGAAGGCTGTTCCAGTTTTTTGGAGACAAAATGGAAAAGCAGAGGCCCACTAAAGAGATTTTGTTAAAAAGTTGCATGACAAGAAAATTGGGAGAAGATCGGAGAGGATGCATAGGATTATAGATGGTTAGGATGGCTTTGCGAAAGCAGGAAGAGATGTAGCACAGATATTTACGGTCAAGGCAGAGGACTTTTAGAATAATTATTTTTTTAATAGGCAGCCAAAGAAGCTTTTGAAGAAAAGGCATGGTCGAAGAGTACCAAGAAGGCATAGTGACTAACCTGCCTAATTGAATCTTAATAACTTTGAGCCTGGTAACCTGCTTAGGTATACAAAGTTACAGTAATCTTGGCGTGAGCCTATGTTTGCCGATATGATTGATCTTCTGCAAGTCTAAAGACACAGGGCCAGTGTGTTCTAAGCTTATGAAGGGTATTTTCACAAGACATCTAGGGGGGCCTTTTTCAACCTATCATCCAATTTAAGACCTAGAGACTTCACTGAAAGTTAGGGGTCGAGTGGCAAGAGAAGATGGCTAATTGATTGAGTGTCAAAGAGAAGAATATTTGGGGAGCAAAGTTCTTCTATAGAAGTATAACAAATAAATGATGAGTCGTAGAATTAGAGCTGTTCAATGCTAGAAGTCAATGCTTTTAGGTTGGGAGAAGCTCCCCGCGCCGCACGCTCTACCATTGTGCCCGCGCCCCTCTCCCCACCCTCGCAGCTGCTGCTGTGAGTTCAAGGCCCTCCTCCACCCACAGGCCTTGCCTGCGCCTCATCCCTGGTGGTCCAGTGGTGCCGTAAGTATGGTCTGTCTGTTTGCCTTGTGTCTGTCTTTCACTTTCTTTTTTCTGCTTCTCTGTTTTTCTTGCCCCGTTTTTTGCCCCTTTTTCCTCTATTTGTGTATTTTTTCTCTATTTTCTTGTTCTAGGCTTCCCCCGTGGTTTTCCCTGACGCTGTGTCCCCCGCGGCCCCGCCCCCCTCGCGCACCCATTCGTGTTTCTCTCCCGCCTCCCAGCTGCTCCTCCCTCCCACCTCCCCCTCTTAATGGCGGGCGCGCCGCTGGCGGGCCAGAAGCAAGCCATCTGCACCCATCCGCACCTGGACCGCACCCAGCGCCAGTCCCCCTGGCTACCAAGAGCCCCCCGGCACCAGACGCCACTACGACGCCAACGCCCTCCACGCCCTCAACTCCGGCCGCTCTACCACCTGCTTCCAGGCTTCACCAAAGCTCGCCCACGGACCCTTCTCCTGCCAGAGCTGCAACTTCTCCACCCTCCGGACCACCACCTCACCCGCAAGAACCAGATGCAACCACCTCAGGTGCATCCTTCTCAACACCTGCTCGGTCCACAAGCACGCCATCGAGCTCTGGGACCTTCTCATCTCCTCCTCCCCGGACATCGCATTCCTGACAGAGACATGGCTGAACCTATCCTCAGCTCCCGACATCGCCATAGCCATTCCAGACGGTTACAATATCACTCGCAGACACTGCACCAACAGACCAGGAGGAGGGATTGCCATCGTCCACAGGAACACCATCAGAATCTCAACCAACACCGGACAGACTCAGTAGCGCCGAACACATGCACTTCCAAATCCATGTCGACCCCAAGACCACCATCAGGGGCACCCTCATCTACAGACCCCCCGGATCCTGACCTCAGTTCAGTGACTCCATCGCCAGCGCTCAAGCCCTGGCTTCTACAGATTACATCCTCCTCAGGGACCTGAACTTCTACCTCGAAAACACCAATGACAGCAACTCGATCTCCGATTGACAACCTTGCCAACCTCGGACTCAATCAACTCGTCACATCTCCCACCCACTCCGCCGGACACACGCTCGACCACATCTTCTCCACCAGCAGACACATTACCTCCAGCCACACCACCGAACTCTACTGGACCGACCACCGCTGCGTCCACTTCACCTTCAATAAACCCACCACCTCCTGCAACCAATCCCCTGCCGCAGCTGGTACAAGATCACCAACGACTGGTTGATCTCCGCCCTTGCCCGAGCCACACCAGCTGTGTCCACCAACGCCGACTCAGCCACCGGCAACCTCAGGCAATAGATCAAAGACTGCGCCAACACTCCCGCCCGTTAAAAAAACCCGCTCACAACCGCACCATCAGTAAGGCCACCTGGTTCACCACAGACCTTCGGACCTCCAAACAGGTCTGCCACAAACTTGAGAGGAAGTGGTGCCAGGAAAAGGCTCCAGCCACCCACACAGCCTTCAAGAATGCCATCCGCAAGCACCACCAGCTCATCAGAGCCACCAAGAGATCCTTCTTCAAGGAACGTATCAATAACAACGTGCACAACAGCAAAGAGCTCTTCAACATTGTAAAGGAACTCTCCAACCCAGCTCCAGCACCAACAACATCCCACCTTCGAAAGACCTCTGCAACTCCCTCGCCACCTTCTTTCACTGCAAGATCACCAACATCCACGGCAACTTCAACAACATGATCTCACCAGCAACCACCAACACCTCTGACTCCACGCCCCCCAACACACCAACCTCCTGCTCTCCTGGACACACGTCAATGACGCCGACACCATTGAAGTAATGAACACCATTCATCCCGGCTCTCCATCTGACCCCTGCCCGCACTACATCTACAACAGAGCAAGCTCCATCATCGCCCCCCAACTCGGTTTGATCATCAATAGCTCCTTCGAGACCGCCACCTTCCCGGATAGCTGGAAGCACACCGAGCTCAACGCCTTATTCAAGAAACCCCACGCGGACCCCAAGGACCTAAAAAACTACCGGTCCATCTCCCTGCTTCCGTTCCCGGCAAAGGTACTCAAGAAGATCGTCAACAGGCATCTGTCCCACCACCTGGAGGAAAACAACACTCTGGACCTGTCCCAATCCGGCTTTCTCAGCAATCACAGCACCGAGACCGCCCTCATCCCTGCAACCAACGACATCCGGACGCTCCTGGACAATGGCGAAACAGCAGCCCTCATCCTCCTGGACCTCTCGGCCGCCTTTGACACTGTCTGCCACCATACCCTGCCCACACACCTCCATGACGCAGGGATCCGCGACAATGCCCTGGACTGGATCACCTCCTTCCTCACTAACAGAACACAAAGAGTCTGCCTCCCACCATTTCTATCTGACGCCACCAAGACCATCTGCGGTGTACCACAGGGCTCCTCCCTCACCCCGACACTTTTTAACGTCTACATGGCACACTCGCCAAAATCGTCCGATCTCACAACCTCAACATCATCTCTTATGCTGATGACACCCAGCTAATCCTCTCCCTCACCAAAGACCCCGCCACAGTCAAAACCAACTTCCACGAGAGAATGAAACCGTAGCCAACTGGATGAAGAACAGTCAACTAAAACTTAACTCAGATAAGACAGAAGTCCTCATCCTCGGCCCCGCCCCCTCCACTTGGGATGCCTCCTGGTGGCCGCCCTCACTGGGAGCCGCAACAACGCCCACCAACCACGCCCGCAACCTGGCTTTCATCCTTGACTCATCGCTCTCCATGACCCAACAAGTCAACGCCGTCTTGTCCTCCTGCCTCAACACCCTTTGCATGCTTCGCAAAATCTACAGGTGGATCCCTACCAAAACCAGGAGGACGGTTACCCAGGCCCTCATCAGCAGCAGACTGGACTGCGATAACGCTCTCTACGCAGGAACCACGGCAGCTCTCCAGAAAAGACTGCAACGGATACCGAATGCCTCCGCACGCCTCATCCTCAACATCCCCCGCCACAGCCACATCACAGCCCACCTGAGAAACCTACACTGGCTTCCCGTCAACAAAAGGATCACATTCAAACTCCTAACTCATGCCCACAAAGCACTCCACAACGCCAGACCAGCATACCTCAATAATCGTCTCACCTTCTACAACCCGAACTGTCAGCTCCGCTCCGCCGAACAGGCCCTCGCCACCGTCCCACAAATCCACAGGACAACATCTGTCGGCAGATCCTTCTCCTACCTCACAGCCAAGACCTGGAACACCCTCCCCATCCACCTACAGCAGACCAAGGACCTACTGACCTTCAGGAGACTCCTCAAGACCTGGCTGTTCGAGCAATAGCAGCTGCCCCCCCCCTAAAAGTGCCTTGAGACCCTCACGGGTGAGTAGCGCACTCTACTTTCATGTAGTCCTCTGAGGTGTAGAGTTGGTGTGCTCATATACACTTTGGTCTTCATGATATCCATCTTAAAGCTCCAGGCATTGTAGGATGGCAGTATATAAACCTCAAGTAACATATGCAATACCCGAACAGAATATGCGATAGGAATTATTTTATTCTCAATCACTCTCCTAGGCTGAAGTTGGCTGGCAATGTGCAAAGGTCAGTGAGGCTGAGAAGGTATGAGGCCTTCCCACTACTTACTGGACAATTCACTGTGTGCACAGGCAACAGGGATAAGGGGGACACTGTACAGAAAGAACCAGCATGGGTATGGAGGTACCCACAAAACAGAAAAAAACAGAATAGGAGGTGGACCGCAGAAGCCTAATTCAGATCTGGGTCACTACTCACCCATACCTGTTACATAAGGTCGCTCTTCCATAACAACCTGCAAAAAAGGTATTTGGGGTATCAGGCCAGTGGGACAGGACTTGAAAATATGGTGGGGATAGCAACGGAGGGAACAAACACACATTCATAGAGTGTGCTAGTGTGTGTCCTGGTTTGAAATATCCTACAACTGGCTGTGGGACATCCAGCTACCTTTTAGGCAAGCATGTGTGACTGTTTCTTTCTCAGGTCTTCCATCCTTTCAAATATATGAAAATGGAGCAAAATCTCCTATTTTCTGGAGGGCAAGGAGAAGATGTTATATGATGACTAAATCAATGCCTGGCCTTAGGTTTCCTAGGTTATACTCTTAGCTTGGGAATGACTTTCGGATAGTCCTGGTTTTCCAGTCAACATCACAAAACATGTTGGGACTTGTAGGCCCATAACTGTAAAGGGACAGTGAAACTACAAGACTCAGCCTGCCCAGGACTTGCATCTGAAGAAGCGGGTCAGACTAAAAGTCATCCTCACGACCTGGGCACGTTTTATTCAGTCCAGCCTTCCACTCTCCTTCAGTCTAGCTTTCTTCTTAGGTCTAGCCTGACAACTTAGCAACTTTCTCAAATACCTACTGTTACCAATTATTCGAACTATATAGTTTGAACTTTGGCTCAAAGCTACATTTCCTTCTCACCTCTTGCTATTAGCTGTTTGGTGTATCATTCCACCCCCTCTAGTGTGCTTGTAGTGCAATGCATGGGGCTATTTTACAACTCTAAATACATTGAATCATCACACTGTAATTTACAGAAAGCAATCGTTTTTGTTTTGTTTGTTCCTGGTGGTAGGGCTTTGAATTTTTTATATCAGTACTCCAAATGCAAGTCAGATCTAGTGGTTTGGTAAAAGCTTGTTCTTTTTGTTACAAGTATTTGTATAGCACATTTGTAAAATCTCTAATGTGGTTCTCCAATTCTTATTAAGTGATGTTTAGTGTCTATTGTGTTTGGGGTTGTTTATTAGGGAAAAATGTCACTGGTGGCCAGCTTAGGTAAAACTGACGTGTGTACTCTTTAGCAACTGTTCATGTTTGCTTCTCTTGTTTATTTTCATTCTCTGCTCTGCTTCTTTCTCATCCCCAAGGAGAGTTTGAAATGAAACCCTGCTCTGTGCACTTCCCTCGATCTGTGGTAGAGTTAGATGTTGTTAAATATTGAGGTCTGTGCCTCCCTATTCTTTTTAGGTTGTAGCCTACCAGACAGCATGGCTGTCTGGTTTGATAAAGACGTCTTGGGGACTTCAAGAAAGTTGACCTAGGAATGCATTTTACTCATTGAATACCATTGGCTTCGTGGTTTGTAACTCACACTTCCTGGCTTTCCATTTGCTGGCTTTATTTGCTTTAGGCTCTCCCAGTTCAGTTTGACCCTCCCATTGCCAAAACTGTGTTTTCTGTATTCTTCCACAACCCGCTTTCTGTTAACAGGCCTTTAAATCTTGTTCTTATTGTTCCACATTTTCTGTGCATTCAAAGGCCAAGGTGAAATGTCAGACTCTGTCTTCCAAGGGCACTTGTTTACTTTTCTTCCTCCTTCTTCAAAGTGAGAGGATTGGGATTTATGTGACAATTTTGCTGGATGCTGGGGCTGGAAAGAGTTTCTTTCTAGCACACAACAACGTTTAAATGAACTCTTTAAGTTTATTTAATGTCAGAATTTTTTACCAGAATTGTGATAGTACAAAAGAAGTATTTCAGAATATATCAAAATTATGAATGCACAAATAAAGCATGTTTTGTTATGTCTGTAGTGTGTTGAAAACCAATACTTTAATATGATCAAAACAAATCGTTAAACTACACATTTTCATCTGTGCATAGTAAAGTTTTATTAGTAAAACTGTATGTCTCTGCAAATGTAATGATCTTTCCAATTGAAAATGTGTTGTCTGTAATGACAGTGTGTTACCACACCATGAATACTCCACTCTACGTCACTACACTCTACTCTGCACCACTCCACATCACTGCACTCTATCCTACACCACTGCGTTCTATGCCACTTCACTTTATGCCTCTTTACTCTACCCTGTACCACTCTACTCTTTGCCAATACACTCTTCCCCACTCTACTCTAGACCACTGCACTCTTCACCACTGCACTCTACACCACTCCAGTCTAGGCCACACCAATCTACTCTGCACAACTCTCCACTACCCTACTGTACTGTACACCACTCTGCAACACTGCACTCTGTGCCACTACACTTTATGGCAATACACTCTACACCAATGCACTTTACTCTGTAACACTCAACTCTGTGCCCTTGCACTCTAGGCCAATCCACTGTATACCAGTCTTGTCTACTCGGCTCCACTACACTCTATACCACTGCACCCTATAACACTTTAGTCAACGCCATTACACTCTATGCCACTCTATGCAATACAACGCTACTCTGACCCACTCAATTCTATCCCACTTCACTCTACTGTGAAAAAATCTCCTCTACCCACTGCGCTCTATGCAACTCTACTCTACTCTTCGCCACTCCAGTCTATGCCACTGCACTCTATGCCATTGCACCTTACGCCACTCTACTCTTAACCACTGAACTCTACGTCAATGCACTCTACACAACTGCACTCTATGTCACTGCATTCTATACCATTGCACTTTACTCTGCATTACTGAACGTTACGCCACTGCTCTCTACGTCACTATACACCACTGCACTCTGATGCTGTACTCTGCTGTACACTGAACATTACGCCACTCTACCCTGCACTACTTCACTCCACTGCACTCTATGGCACTCTTCTTTACTCTGCACTACTTTATGCTACTCTACTCTGCACCACCCTACGCCACTGCACTCTATGCCACTGGACTCTACTCTGCACTCTACACAACTGCACTCTGCACCACTGTACTCTGCATCACTCCACCCTGCACCACTCCACTCTGCGCCACCCCACTCTCACCACTGCACTCTACTATGTACCACTCTAATCTACACCACTGCATTCCACGACGTTGCATTGCACGTCTCTGAATTCAATGTCACTGCACTCAGTGCCACAGTTGCTGGGCCGGAGAGAGCCTGCACAGGCTCCCAGTCTGCCTGGGAGCATCCTGGCTGGGCGCTCCCAGCCAATCCTGACGCTGCTATGAGCAGCGCCATGATTGGCCGCCAGGCAGGCTGGGATCCTGTGCCTGCCTGCAGCCAGTAGAGGAGTGAGGCGTGGTGTGGAGCGGCGTTCAGGTAGATGTATTGTTTCTTTTTACATTTCATTAATATTGTCTCACCCCCGATCCCCCTGCGCAATGCCCCGCCCCCTTTAACACCTGTGAGACGCGACTGCTTTTCTTCCTCTTCTTGTGTTTGTTCCTCCCCTGGAGTATAGCTTCTTTTGCCAACATTTTGATTCTATGCCTTGCATCTTTTCTCTTCTCATTTTCAAGGAACTACTTTGTACCTTTTCTTTCAGTGCTCCATGAGAGAGCATGTGTTTTCTTGCGCTATACTTCGTTTGCTGCTTCTCCCTCCCAAATACCAGCCCACCACATGATCCATGTAGCTCCCTCTTCCTCTCACCCAAAGCTCATCCATTTTTTCCCAACCCCAGCTTTTTATTTAATTTCTTCACGCCCCCGTCTCGAGCGCCCCTGTTGCTCCCACGTTCTGTTACTGTCCCCGCAATGACTCTCCCACTTGCTTCTCCACCCACTCCTCATTTGCTAACCCATATCACCTGATACAAACTTTTTTTCATTTTTTGTAAAGCCCTTCATCCTACCACTCCAAGTGGAATCCACCATCTTGGAACAGTAAATGAAACAGGCATTTGCAATGCAATGGGTCTCGCATTTGTTCGACTTAGAGCAATTAGGGTTGTAAAGTCCTAACCGGACTTTTCTTGCCACATAAATTGAAAATGAAAAGTAATACAGTTTTACATAAGCAAGCCAATTTACAGAGCCATGCCATGAGCATCAGCGTGAAGGAGCACACAAAAGGAAACAGAAGTTCGCTTGCAGTCAAACGTATCGGCAGTTATGCAATTATCTATGTAACAGGGTCGTTGTCAATGCAAAAGCGCTTGACTACTGCCCAGCAAGATCGCGCTGCAGGAAATAAAAATAAAAAGTATTCCAGAAGCCCTGTGGACAACTTGGAGTCTCGTATGTTTTCAGTAGTTTACCGGTGCGCTCGGGGAGGGCTAAACATCAGAAAAAGGCATGACGTATGCTTGCCTTTCACAAATGAAATCAATCGAGTTTTAAAAGGCAAGCCCAAGAACCAACTAAACTGATGGCCGTGGTTTAAAGCCCATAGAGAGAACACAACAGGGGCCAGAGCGCTTGCGGTCTCAACCCTAAAAAGAAATTAAATGGCAGTGCCATGCTATCTGTGCGCGCATGTGTGGTGACACATGGGTGCACGCACGTCATCATTAACCACAACAGCCTTATGACCAGAACACCTACATGTTCACATACACATCATAGCATTTTTTTTCTCTTTTTTCCTTGCCAATGCTGCACAGCGTTGGCAAAAAGCATTTCGCTCTGCAGATGCTAAACAACATCACCTGAAACCATTGGCAAAACCAACCAATAGAAAAAGTCTGGCTTGTGTTGACTTTGCCAATGCTTGTGTTTTCAATTATTTTTAACATTTCCAAAAAGCTAACTTTGAAATTTAAGAGGGTATTTGTAGGAGGCTGGACTGGCTTGTAGTGAGTACCAAGGGGTACTTGCACCTTGCACCAGGCCCAGTTATCCCTTATTAGTGTATAGGGTGTCTAGCAGCTTAGGCTGATAGATAATGGTAGCTTAGCAGAGCAGCTTAGGCTGAACTAGGAGACGTGTGAAGCTACTACAGTACCACTTAGTGTCATATGCACAATATCATAAGAAAACACAATACACAGTTATACTAAAAATAAAGGTACTTTATTTTTATGACAATATGCCAAAGTATCTTAGAGTGTACCCTCAGTGAGAGGATAGGAAATATACACAAGATATATATACACAATAGCAAAAATATGCAGTATAGTCTTAGAAAACAGTGCCAACAATGTATAGTTACAATAGGATGCAATGGGGAAACATAGGTATAGGGGCAACACAAACCATATACTCCAAAAGTGGAATGCGAACCACGAATGGACCCCAAACCTATGTGACCTTGTAGAGGGTCGCTGGGACTATTAGAAAATAGTGAGAGTTAGAAAAATAACCCTCCCCAAGAACCCTGAAAAGTGAGTTCAAAGTGCACTAAAGTTCCCCTAAGGACAAAATAGTCGTGTTAGAGGGAAAATGCAAGGAAAACACAAATCAGCAATGCAACAACGATGGATTCCTGACTGAGGGTACCTGTGGAACAAGGGGACCAAGTCCAAAAGTCACAAGCAGCTCGGAGATGGGCAGATGCCCAAGAAATGCCAGCGGTTGGTGCAAAGAAGCTCTTACTAGGCTGAAGAACTGTGAATACTGCAGGAACGACAAGGGCTAGAGACTTCCCCTTTGGAGGATGGATCCCCCACGCCTTGGAGAGTCGTGCAGAAGTGTTTTCCCGCCGGATGGACGCCAACAAGCCTTGCTACACGCAAATCGTGCGTTTGGCGTTTTTGGACGCTGCTGGGGCCCAGGAGGGACCAGGAGGTCGCAAATTGGACCTGCAGAGAGAGGGGACGTCGAGCAAGACAAAGAGCCCTCACTGAAGCAGGTAGCACCCGGAGAAGTGCCAGAAACAGGCACTACGAGGATGCGTGAAACGGTGCTCGCCGAAGTTGCACAAAGGAGTCCCACGTCGCCGGAGACCAACTTAGAAAGTCGTGCAATGCAGGTTAGAGTGCCGTGGACCCAGGCTTGGCTGTGCACGAAGGATTTCCGCCGGAAGTGCACAGGGGCCGGAGTAGCTTGCAAAGTCGCGGTTCCCAGCAATGCAGCCCAGCGAGGTGAGGCAAGGACTTACCTCCACCAAACTTGGGCTGAAGAGTCACTGGACTGTGGGGGTCACTTGGACGGTGTCGCTGAATTCGAGGGACCTCGCTCGTCGTGCTGAGAGGAGACCCAAGGGACCGGTAATGCAGCTTTTTGGTGCCTGCGGTTGCAGGGGGAAGATTCCGTCGACCCACTGGAGATTTCTTCGGAGCTTCTGGTGCAGAGAGGAGGCAGACTACCCCCACAGCATGCACAAGCAGGAAAACAGTCGAGAAGGCGGCAGGATCAGCGTTACAGAGTTGCAGTAGTCGTCTTTGCTACTATGTTGCAGGTTTGCAGGCTTCCAGCGCGGTCAGCGGTCGTTTCCTTATCAGAAGGTGAAGAGAGAGATGCAGAGGAACTCGGCTGAGCTCATGCATTCGTTATCTGAAGTTTCCCCAGAGACAGAGACCCTAAATAGCCAGAAAAGAGGGTTTGGCTACCTAGGAGAGAGGAAAGGCTACTGACACCTGAAGGAGCCTATCACAAGGAGTCTCTGACGTCACCTGGTGGCACTGGCCACTCAGAGCAGTCCAGTGTGCCAGCAGCACCTCTGTTTCCAAGATGGCAGAGGTCTGGAGCACACTGGAGGAGCTCTGGACACCTCCCAGGGGAGGTGCAGGTCAGGGGAGTGGTCACTCCCCTTTCCTTTGTCCAGTTTCGCGCCAGAGCAGGGGCTAAGGGGTCCCTGAACCGGTGTAGACTGGCTTATGCAGAATTGGGCACATCTGTGCCCAACAAAGCATTTCCAGAGGCTGGGGGAGGCTACTCCTCCCCTGCCTTCACACCATTTTCCAAAGGGAGAGGGTGTCACACCCTCTCTCAGAGGAAGTTCTTTGTTCTGCCATCCTGGGACAGGCCTGGCTGGACCCCAGGAGGGCAGCTGCCTGTCTGAGGGGTTGGCAGCAGCAGCAGCTGCAGTGAAACCCCAGGAAGGGCAGTCTGGCAGTACCAGGGTCTGTGCTATAGACCACTGGGATCATGGAATTGTACCAACAATGCCAGGATGGCATAGAGGGGGCAATTCCATGATCATAGACATGTTACATGGCCATATTCGGAGTTACCATGGTGAAGCTACATATATGTAGTGACCTATATGTAGTGCACGCGTGTAATGGTGTCCCCGCACTCACAAAGTTCAGTGAATTGGCTCTGAACAATGTGGGGGCACCTTGGCTAGTGCCAGGGTGCCCTCACACTAAGTAACTTTGCACCTAACCTTTACCAGGTAAAGGTTAGACATATAGGTGACTTATAAGTTACTTAAGTGCAGTGTAAAATGGCTGTGAAATAACGTGGACGTTATTTCACTCAGGCTGCAGTGGCAGGCCTGTGTAAGAATTGTCAGAGCTCCCTATGGGTGGCAAAAGAAATGCTGCAGCCCATAGGGATCTCCTGGAACCCCAATACCCTGGGTACCTCAGTACCATATACTAGGGAATTATAAGGGTGTTCCAGTAAGCCAATGTAAATTGGTAAAATTGGTCACTAGCCTGTTAGTGACAATTTAGAAAGAAATGAGAGAGCATAACCACTGAGGTTCTGATTAGCAGAGCCTCAGTGAGACAGTTAGTCACTACACAGGTAACACATTCAGGCACACTTATGAGCACTGGGGCCCTGGGTTACCAGGGTCCCAGTGACACATACAACTAAAACAACATATATACAGTGAAAAATGGGGGTAACATGCCAGGCAAGATGGTACTTTCCTACACAACCCCCCCCCAAACGAAGGACAATAAGACTAGCCATTACCTGATGAGTCTTCATTGTCTAAGTGGAAATATCTGGAGAGTCCATCTGCATTGGAGTGGCTACTCCCAGGTCTATGTTCCACTGTATAGTCCATTCCCTGTAGGGATATGGACCACCTCAACAATTTAGGATTTTCACCTTTCATTTGTTTTAGCCAAAGTAGATGTTTGTGGTCTGTCTGAACAATGAAGTGAGTGCCAAACAGGTATTGCCTCAACTTCTTCAGAGCCCAGACCACAGCAAAGGCCTCCCTCTCAATGGCAGACCAACGCTTTTCTCTAGGGGTCAACCTTCTACTAATAAAAGCAACAGGTTGATCCTGGCCCTCAGAATTAAGTTGTGATAGGACTGCCCCTACTCCTAATTCAGATGCATCAGTCTGGACATAGAATTTTTTAGAGTAACAAGGGCTTTTCAGGACAGGTGCAGAGCACATGGCCTGCTTCAGCTCCTCAAAAGCTTTCTGACAGTTTGCTGTCCATAATACCTTTTTAGGCATTTTCTTGCATGTGAGGTCATTAAGAGGGGCTGCAATGGAGCCATAGTTCTTAATGAACCTCCTGTAATACCCAGTGAGGCCTAGGAAGGCTCTCACCTGAGTCTGAGTGGTAGGGGGAACCCAATCAATAATAGTTTGGATTTTCCCCTGAAGTGGTGCAATCTGTTCCCCACCAACAAGGTGTCCCAGATAAACCACCTTACCCTGCCCTATCTGGCACTTTGAAGCCTTGATAGTGAGGCCTGCCTTTTGCAGGGCCTCCAAAACTTTCCAAAGGTGGACCAGGTGATCATCCCAGCTGGAGCTAAAGACAGCTATATCGTCCAAATATGCTGCACTGAAAGCTTCCAGCCCTTGCAGGACTGTGTTCACCAACCTCTGAAAAGTGGCAGGTGCATTTTTCAAACCAAAAGGCATTACAGTAAACTGGTAATGTCCTCCAATGGTAGAAAATGCAGTCTTAGGTTTAGCATCTTCTGACAATTTGATCTGCCAATACCCTGCAGTCAAATCAAAAGTGCTTAGATACTTGGCAGATGCCAGTGTATCTATGAGCTCATCTGCCCTGGGTATAGGGTGAGCATCAGTTTTGGTTACCAAGTTGAGACCTCTATAGTCTACACAAAACCGCATTTCTTTCTTTCCATCTTTAGAATTGGGTTTTGGTACCAGTACCACAGGAGAAGCCCATGGACTGTCAGAGTGCTCAACTACTCCTAGTTCCAACATTTTCTGAACTTCATGCTTTATGCAGTCCCTGACATGGTCAGGCTGCCTATAGATCTTACTTTTGACAGGTAAACTGTCTCCAGTATCTATAGTGTGCTCACACCAAGAAGTGGTGCCTGGCACAATGGAGAAGAGTTCTGAAAATTGTCCTAGGAGATTTATGCAATTATCTTTCTGCTCAGCAGTAAGACAATCAGCCAAAACTACACCTTCCACAAGAGCATCTTGTTCTGTGGAAGAGAAGAGATCAGGTAGAGGATCACTGTCTTCTTCCTGTCCCTCATCTGTTGCCATGAGCAGGGTGAGATCAGCCCTGTCATAGTAGGGTTTCAGGCGGTTGACATGGAGCACCCTAAGGGGACTCCTGGCAGTGCCTAAGTCAACCAAGTAGGTGACTTCACCCTTCCTTTCAACAATTGTGTGGGGTCCACTCCATTTATCTTGGAGTGCTCTTGGGGCCACAGGCTCTAAGACCCACACTTTCTGCCCTGGTTGGTACTGAACCAAAACAGCCTTCTGATCATGCCATTGCTTCTGGAGCTCTTGGCTGGCCTGAAGGTTTTTACTGGCCTTTTTCATGTACTCAGCCATCCTTGATCTGAGGCCAAGTACATAATCCACAATATCCTGCTTAGGAGCTTTTAAAGGTTGTTCCCAACCCTCCTTTACAAGTGTGAGTGGACCCCTAACAGGGTGTCCAAAAAGAAGTTCAAAGGGGCTGAAGCCCACTCCTTTCTGGGGTACCTCCCTGTAGGCAAAAAGGAGGCATGGTAGAAGGATATCCCATCTCCTGCGGAGTTTTTCAGGGAGTCCCATAATCATGCCTTTGAGAGTTTTATTAAATCTCTCCACCAGTCCATTTGTTTGTGGATGATAGGGTGTTGTGAACTTGTAAGTTACACCACACTCCTTCCACATGGCCTTTAAGTATGCAGACATGAAATTGCTTCCTCTGTCTGATACTACTTCCTTTGGGAAGCCCACCCTGGAAAATATTCCCAGGAGGGCCTTTGCCACTGCAGGAGCTGTAGTGGTCCTTAAAGGAATAGCTTCAGGATATCTTGTGGCATGGTCCACTACCACTAAGATAAACCTATTGCCTGAAGCAGTAGGAGGGTCAAGGGGGCCAACTATGTCAACCCCTACCCTTTCAAAGGGAACCCCAACCACAGGCAGTGGGATAAGGGGTGCCTTTGGAGTGCCACCTGTCTTGCCACTGGCTTGACAGGTTTCACAGGACTTACAAAATTCTTTTGTGTCCTCAGACATCCTAGGCCAATGAAACAATGGTACCAATCTGTCCCAAGTTTTCATTTGACCCAGGTGCCCAGCTAAGGGAATGTCATGTGCCAGTGTTAGGAGGAACTTTCTGTACTCCTGAGGAATCACTAATCTCCTGGCAGCTCCAGGTTTAGGATCCCTATGCTCAGTGTACAAGAGGTTGTCCTCCCAGTAAACTCTGTGTGAGTCACTGACATCCCCATTAGCCTGTTTGACAGCTTGCTGTCTGAGACCCTCTAATGTGGGACAGGTTTGCTGTGCCACACTCAGCTCCTCTCTGGCAGGCCCCCCTTCACCCAAAAGCTCAGCAGTGTCTGCTTCCAGCTCCTCTGGTGTAGGTTCTGCACAGGGAGGGAATTCTTCTTCCTCAGAAGTAGAATCCACTGTAGAGGGAGGGATAGTAGGAAGTGGTTTGCTTCTACTAGCCCTAGCTTTAGGGAGCACTTGGTCCATTGTTCCAGGATCCAAGCTTCCCTGTCCTTTTTGCTTTCTGGCCTGAGCCCTTGTCAAAGCAAAAATATGCCCTGGGATGCCCAGCATTGCTGCATGGGCCTCCAACTCCACATCTGACCAAGCTGATGTCTCCAAATCGTTCCCTAATAGACAGTCTACAGGTAAATCTGAAGCTACCACAACCTTCTTTGGACCAGATACCCCCCCCAGTTGAGATTTACAACAGCCATGGGGTGGCTTTGTGTTATGTTGTGAGCATCGGTTACTTGGTACTGGTGTCCAAGTATGTGTTGTTCAGGGTGCACCAGTTTCTCAATCACCATTGTGACACTGGCACCTGTGTCCCTGTAGGCCTGGACCTCAACACCATTTATTAGGGTTAGTTGCTTGTACTTCTCCAAGTTATGGGGGCAAGCAACCAAAGTGGCTAAGTCAATAGCCCCTTCAGAGACTAAAGTAGCCTCTGTGGTCTCCCTAATTAGACCAACCCCAACTAAATTACCAAAAGTGAGCCCAGCTACTCCCTTGGATTGGCTATTAGTAGGTTTGCTCCCACCACCACTGCTATTAGTAGGGACACTAGGTGTAGCAGTAGGGGTTGTAGTGGTAGGAGCTGTGGTGCCTTTCTTTGGACAACTGGGATCTGTTGTCCAATGGCCTTTTATTTTACATAAATAGCACCATG
The DNA here is from genome assembly GCF_031143425.1 of Pleurodeles waltl. Lineage (NCBI taxonomy): Eukaryota > Metazoa > Chordata > Amphibia > Caudata > Salamandridae > Pleurodeles > Pleurodeles waltl. Next base: position 1,609,370,814 of record NC_090445.1, read on the forward strand.
GTTTCTTTTCCTTGTTCTGATTAAAGGAGGATTTGGGCCCCCCACCCCCACCAGAGTGTTTTTGTGGGCCTGATGAAGACTCATTTTTAGATTTGTCCCCACCCTTGTCAGAAGACTTACCATCCTTCTTTTTGTTGCCATCTTTGTCACCCCCTGTATGAACTTTTCTGTTCACTCTTGTTCTGACCCATTTGTCTGCCTTCTTTCCCAATTCTTGGGGAGAGGTCAGATCAGAGTCCACCAAGTACTGGTGCAACAAATCAGACACACAATTATTTAGAATATGCTCTCTCAGGATCAAGTTATACAGGCTGTCATAATCAGTAACTTTACTGCCATGTAACCACCCCTCCAAGGCCTTCACTGCCTGGTCAATGAAATCAACCTAGTCTTGTGAAGACTCCTTTTTGGTATCTCTGAACTTTATCCTGTACTGTTCAGTGGTTAAGCCATAACCATCCAGGAGTGCATTCTTAAGAACTTGGAAATTGTTAGCATCATTTTCTTTTACAGTAAGGAGCCTATCCCTACCTTTTCCAGTAAATGATAGCCATAGGATAGCAGCCCACTGCTTTTGAGGGACATCCTGTACAGCACAGGCCCTCTCAAGTGCAGCAAACCACTTGTTAATGTCATCCCCCTCCTTATAAGGGGGAACTATCTTATGCAGATTCCTGGAATCATGCTCTTTTGCAGGATGACTATGGGGAATACTGCTGCTGCCACCATGGGTATCTAAACCCATCTTCTGTCTTTCCCTCTCTATTTCTAACGACTGTCTATCCAAATCCAGCTGTTGCTTCTTGAGCTTCAGTCTGGTTTGTTCCACTCTCAATCTATTGAGCTCCCTTTCTAACAATCTGTCATCAGGGTGGGTGGGAGGGACATTTCTAGATACAGAGGTATGATGGGAATGAACAGAAGGAGACCTGTCCCTTACAAGGGGCACCCTAACAGCTTGGCTACCAGCATAATGTGAGAGCACATCATCAGTATGATGTGATTCAACCTCTGTACCAACTATGCTAGACTGTCTAGTAATGGGCAGGCTGAGAAGTTTCTTTCCTGAACCTTTTCCTGGGGGAGTCCCTGGATCAGATTGAGAACCATTAGCTACTTTTTCTACAGATTGGGCACTTATGGCCTTATCCTGTACTCTAAGCATATTAATTAACAGTTCTAAGGAAGGATTCTTCCCTACACTCAAACCTCTCTCTATGCAGAGACTCCTTGCTCCTTTCCAGCTAAGGTGATCATATGCAAGTTTGGACAGTTCAACTTTTTTTCCTGTGCCAGACATTTTTTAGAGAGAGTTAAAGTGATAGCAAAAGAGAAAAAAGTTTTCAGAACTTTTTGGAAAGACAGAAAAAAAACTTTTTAAACTTTTAAGAACTTTTTGAAAGTTTAGAAGTACTTTTCAGCACTTAGAAAAGAGTGAAAAGAGGAAATGCAAAACTTTTTGGCTATGTGTATATACACTGACCTTGTTTTGTATATTTTTCTCTTATGAAAAGTACAATGACAAGAGTGGTAAGTAGTCTCAAAGCACTTATCCCACCGCTGCACAACCAATGTAGGAGGCTGGACTGGCTTGTAGTGAGTACCAAGGGGTACTTGCACCTTGCACCAGGCCCAGTTATCCCTTATTAGTGTATAGGGTGTCTAGCAGCTTAGGCTGATAGATAATGGTAGCTTAGCAGAGCAGCTTAGGCTGAACTAGGAGACGTGTGAAGCTACTACAGTACCACTTAGTGTCATATGCACAATATCATAAGAAAACACAATACACAGTTATACTAAAAATAAAGGTACTTTATTTTTATGACAATATGCCAAAGTATCTTAGAGTGTACCCTCAGTGAGAGGATAGGAAATATACACAAGATATATATACACAATAGCAAAAATATGCAGTATAGTCTTAGAAAACAGTGCAAACAATGTATAGTTACAATAGGATGCAATGGGGAAACATAGGGATAGGGGCAACACAAACCATATACTCCAAAAGTGGAATGCGAACCACGAATGGACCCCAAACCTATGTGACCTTGTAGAGGGTCGCTGGGACTATTAGAAAATAGTGAGAGTTAGAAAAATAACCCTCCCCAAGACCCTGAAAAGTGAGTGCAAAGTGCACTAAAGTTCCCCTAAGGACAAAATAGTCGTGTTAGAGGGAAAATGCAAGGAAAACACAAATCAGCAATGCAACAACGATGGATTCCTGACTGAGGGTACCTGTGGAACAAGGGGACCAAGTCCAAAAGTCACAAGCAGCTCGGAGATGGGCAGATGCCCAAGAAATGCCAGCGGTTGGTGCAAAGAAGCTCTTACTAGGCTGAAGAACTGTGAATACTGCAGGAACGACAAGGGCTAGAGACTTCCCCTTTGGAGGATGGATCCCCCACGCCTTGGAGAGTCGTGCAGAAGTGTTTTCCCGCCGGATGGACGCCAACAAGCCTTGCTACACGCAAATCGTGCGTTTGGCGTTTTTGGACGCTGCTGGGGCCCAGGAGGGACCAGGAGGTCGCAAATTGGACCTGCAGAGAGAGGGGACGTCGAGCAAGACAAAGAGCCCTCACTGAAGCAGGTAGCACCCGGAGAAGTGCCAGAAACAGGCACTACGAGGATGCGTGAAACGGTGCTCGCCGAAGTTGCACAAAGGAGTCCCACGTCGCCGGAGACCAACTTAGAAAGTCGTGCAATGCAGGTTAGAGTGCCGTGGACCCAGGCTTGGCTGTGCACGAAGGATTTCCGCCGGAAGTGCACAGGGGCCGGAGTAGCTTGCAAAGTCGCGGTTCCCAGCAATGCAGCCCAGCGAGGTGAGGCAAGGACTTACCTCCACCAAACTTGGGCTGAAGAGTCACTGGACTGTGGGGGTCACTTGGACGGTGTCGCTGGATTCGAGGGACCTCGCTCGTCGTGCTGAGAGGAGACCCAAGGGACCGGTAATGCAGCTTTTTGGTGCCTGCGGTTGCAGGGGGAAGATTCCGTTGACCCACTGGAGATTTCTTCGGAGCTTCTGGTGCAGAGAGGAGGCAGACTACCCCCACAGCATGCACAAGCAGGAAAACAGTCGAGAAGGCGGCAGGATCAGCGTTACAGAGTTGCAGTAGTCGTCTTTGCTACTATGTTGCAGGTTTGCAGGCTTCCAGCGCGGTCAGCGGTCGTTTCCTTATCAGAAGGTGAAGAGAGAGATGCAGAGGAACTCGGCTGAGCTCATGCATTCGTTATCTGAAGTTTCCCCAGAGACAGAGACCCTAAATAGCCAGAAAAGAGGGTTTGGCTACCTAGGAGAGAGGAAAGGCTACTAACACCTGAAGGAGCCTATCACAAGGAGTCTCTGACGTCACCTGGTGGCACTGGCCACTCAGAGCAGTCCAGTGTGCCAGCAGCACCTCTGTTTCCAAGATGGCAGAGGTCTGGAGCACACTGGAGGAGCTCTGGACACCTCCCAGGGGAGGTGCAGGTCAGGGGAGTGGTCACTCCCCTTTCCTTTGTCCAGTTTCGCGCCAGAGCAGGGGCTAAGGGGTCCCTGAACCGGTGTAGACTGGCTTATGCAGAATTGGGCACATCTGTGCCCAACAAAGCATTTCCAGAGGCTGGGGGAGGCTACTCCTCCCCTGCCTTCATACTATTTTCCAAAGGGAGAGGGTGTCACACCCTCTCTCAGAGGAAGTTCTTTGTTCTGCCATCCTGGGCCAGGCCTGGCTGGACCCCAGGAGGGCAGCTGCCTGTCTGAGGGGTTGGCAGCAGCAGCAGCTGCAGTGAAACCCCAGGAAGGGCAGTCTGGCAGTACCAGGGTCTGTGCTATAGACCACTGGGATCATGGAATTGTACCAACAATGCCAGGATGGCATAGAGGGGGCAATTCCATGATCATAGACATGTTACATGGCCATATTCGGAGTTACCATGGTGAAGCTACATATAGGTAGTGACCTATATGTAGTGCACGCGTGTAATGGTGTCCCCGCACTCACAAAGTTCAGTGAATTGGCTCTGAACAATGTGGGGGCACCTTGGCTAGTGCCAGGGTGCCCTCACACTAAGTAACTTTGCACCTAACCTTTACCAGGTAAAGGTTAGACATATAGGTGACTTATAAGTTACTTAAGTGCAGTGTAAAATGGCTGTGAAATAACGTGGACGTTATTTCACTCAGGCTGCAGTGGCAGGCCTGTGTAAGAATTGTCAGAGCTCCCTATGGGTGGCAAAAGAAATGCTGCAGCCCATAGGGATCTCCTGGAACCCCAATACCCTGGGTACCTCAGTACCATATACTAGGGAATTATAAGGGTGTTCCAGTAAGCCAATGTAAATTGGTAAAATTGGTCACTAGCCTGTTAGTGACAATTTAGAAAGAAATGAGAGAGCATAACCACTGAGGTTCTGATTAGCAGAGCCTCAGTGAGACAGTTAGTCACTACACAGGTAACACATTCAGGCACACTTATGAGCACTGGGGCCCTGGGTTACCAGGGTCCCAGTGACACATACAACTAAAACAACATATATACAGTGAAAAATGGGGGTAACATGCCAGGCAAGATGGTACTTTCCTACAGTATTCCGATGTCCTCTTTTGCTGAGTAAAGCTGCTCCAACAGAATCCTCTCCAACAAGTGTCCGGAAACGAGTCTTTTCAAAAGCAGACACGATTGCTTTCATCTCCGGGCTCTTGAAACTTCACAAATCCAGTGGCGGGGGATGAGAGGCTGTGCATAATTGGCGCAGCCTCGCTTATGTTTGTTTAATTACTGCCAAAGGAAGGTGACTTAATAATATGCTCCATACATCATCTGTGCGGATTATAATGCAAACAGCAAAGGATATTACTGTTATAGCATCTAGTCGTTCAGTACTTCTCTGCTGCATGAAACAGTTTGCTGAAGTGATCCATTAAGTCTGGTAATATATTCTGAGCCATCTAAAAATAATAGGGATTATATTCCCGTGTTTCTTACCACTAAGGAGCAGCTTCTCTTTCTCTCTTATTCAGCTCTCTTATTCTTGACATCTCTCTCTCTCTCTCTCTGTATATATATATACACACACCACCCCACCCCCATTTCTACCTTATCATTCACATCTTTAGCATTTCCCCTTTTCTAGTTCTCTTCCCCTCTTCTCTCACCTCTTTCTCCCACTTCTTCCTCTCCCTTCTCTTCCAGCTTCTTCTTCTTTCTCCACCCTCTCTCTCCCTTTCTTCACCCCCCTTTCTCTGTCATGTAGTCGGGCCTTGGCTAACAGCCTTTTGGCTTTATCAATGCATGTTTTGTTTTGACAAGTATTTTGCAAAACTTTAATGTTGGAGGAGTTGCTGGGGCAATATAAATGAAAAATGGCTAAAAACAAAAATATTTTATTGTTTTCCTAAAGAACACGTTGCTATAGTAGTCCTTGGCACTGAAGGGAACTAATTGTGTGTGTTTGTGAGCTCTTGTTAAAGAGCAGAATGTTGTCAATTATATTGTACCCAGCCAGCGGCTTAAGTGGGCTGGCCCATTGCCCCTTGCTCCGTGCTGCATTGGATGGAAGAAAAAGGTGAATGACACAACAATAGACCAATGGATGAAGAGGGTTGGCTGAAAGTGCCATATGAGTAAATATTTATATAATTTTAATAAGATCAAAAAGCCTTGCCTAACCCCAGAAAAAATACATATGTTGAGAATGGACGAGCTGCCATTTCCTCATCGACAAACACTTTTCTGAGGAGCCTAGTGGGCGCGCACCACTTCAGGTGGGCTGGGGCAATTTTCAAGGTGTGGAAAATTACCATTTGCCTTTAAAAAACTGTGATGAGTCTGGAAATTCTACTTTCTGTTCACAGACCACTATGTACAAAAGTTCCTAGCCTGACAGGCTTAGGATAAAGTTATGTCAGCATCTTTCTCCCACACACCGCTAACCATAATGCTAACTCTGCAATAGCAGAAGTATGTATTGCGCAAAGCTGAGGGTCATGGCCTGGTCCAAGTGCCATCTGGTTGGTAAAAGGTGAAACTGTCTTTCAAACAGCTCTGTGTGTCCACCTACGTGTAAGAGATACAAACATAAATAAGCCTGTAATTTATCTGCAAGAAAACAGATGTGGAAAAGCGTAATGAATAGCAAATATGTAATTGATGATGTCATCAGTAATGCTATTGATGATGTTCGCTGTGATATCATCTGTAATACCATATGTGATGGCACGAACAATGCATTGGTGCTGATAAAGCTGCCTAGCTTACCACAGCATTTCTGTGTATTTTTGTAACCACAGTCTACCTCCAACTCCAAATTTTAGGAAGACATTTTATTGTTTTTCCCGTAATGAGACTTTGCTGCTGCTCCCGGTAGGCACCAAACCTTCCTCTTAAGAGAGGTTTTTGTTTCAATCTGAATTTTAAATGTATTACGCTGTTTCCAAAGTTACAGCGGAACTCTCACTTTCCTTTTGGTGCATTAGCAGATGACATCACCCAGCATAACATATGTCATCAGATCCCCTCAACACTAAACACATCTCATGTGACATCTCTCCTTCTTAGTGTGAGTAGAGCTAATGGACAGGCATCTGTCCAGGGAGAGGTGCTCAGTGGTAGCAGCTTTTGCAACACTGTCTTACCTCTGAGGACTCCCATAAGAGGGGTGCACGGTGACATGGTCGTTGAAGGACCACACTCACAGTAGCTGATGGTGTCTTGTGCTAGATGTCAGCCATCAACATTGCTCTTCTCTACACAGGCATTCAGTAGGTTCCCACTTGTGCATGAAGGAGGATGGTCCAGTAGAGAAACTAGAACATTACCTACAGATTGATGCTCTGAAATGGTTACTGGTTGTTGCAGGGTAAGGCTTATGCTAGGCAGAGTAGGGTGTGCTCCTGACTTTGCCCTAGCTCCACAATCCTTTCTGATGTACTGGAGTATCATTTAACATCTGGGTAGCCTAGACACCTGGCCCAGTCCAGATGCACATTACTAAGGGTGGACAGAACTCACGGAGTTGCACTCCACACAATTCTGTGGAGTTATGAAAAACTCAACATTCCGCAGAGTTCCATGAGCGGGCTGAATTTGGGCATGTCAAGCTGCTTGCCCTGATTTTTAGTGCTGGAGCTTCCTCTGAGCTGTAAAATCAGTGCGAATGGCACCGCCTGGCGTGCCAGAGGGCGCTGCTTCTTTCTGCTGCTTGAATAGCTTTTCTACTCGAGTGGCAGCTTTCTCAACACGAAGGGTCATGACCTGCCACGCCTGCCTGCATTGAGAAATCTCGCCGAGAGACCTTCTAGTGCCTGAAAATCACACCAGGGGAAGCAAATTCTTGCTCACGCTTGCCAACCTAACATTGGCGAGCTGCGAGTGAGAAAAAATTCTGCCACACAGCAGTTGGCGGAGTTTTTCCAGAACTCCACACTCCGAGCGGAATGGGAAGTAGACAAAACTCCCCAAACTCCCCCGGAGGAGCGGAATGTTTTGCCCACCCCTGCACATTACTAGATAGTGCTGACCATGACCATCTTTGGAGCCCTCTCCACTTGCTGCAAAATAAAACGTGTTGCATTCAAATTAAGATACTATCAGTGTTGTCTCCCATCTGCATTGTGTTATGTGAGTGGTGAATAAATGAGACCACTTTGTGTCCTGTGGGTTAAGTGTAAGAACAGACGTGATCTCTCCTCTCTTTGTTGTTCCAATAGAAATGCACAGAATTATTTGGCATGTGCTGAATGAATGTTGAGTACTCTGCAGTGTTTAGAAATTGAAGAGTTTTTATCAACTTTGCTTCCCTCCTCGATTGGTGAAACTTTTCTTAGTCAAACTTTATGTCAAAAGGAGAGTTGTGGCAAATTGGAGAAAATTAAATACGTTGAATTGAGTCAACAAAACTCCACAGTAGTTCATGATGTTTTCAGTACTCGAAGAGTGGAAGCAAAGAAATTTCTTCAAAACATATTCAGGTACTCGTTAAATAATAGATAAGTGACGATTCAAAAAATCACGTCGATATGTAAACAAGCACAGCCTCTTAACACACATTTCTTTGTGACTCATGCATAATGTATACAAGATATAATGTATGCATAAATACGTGAGGTATTCTCATAAAGCGATGACTTGCATCAAGCATCCTGAAACAATATGGGGGTCATTCTGACCCTGGTGGCCGGTGACCGCCAGGGTCACCGACCACGGGAGCACCGCCAACAGGCTGGCGGTGCTCCCGAGGGCATTCTGACCGCGGCGGTTCAGCCGCGGCCAGAAAGGGTAAACCGGCGGTCTCCCGCCGGTTTACCACTGCCCTTGTGAATCCTCCATGGCTGCGGAGCGCGCTCCGCAGCCATGGGGATTCTGACACCCCCTACCGCCATCCTGTTCCTGGCGGGTCTCCCGCCAGGAACAGGATGGCGGTAGGGGGTGCCGCAGGGGCCCCCGTAAGAGGGCCCCGCAAAGTATTTCAGTGTCTGCTAAGCAGACACTGAAATACGCGACGGGTGCAACTGCACCCGTCGCACCCCTGCAACTACGCCGGCTCAATTCTGAGCCGGCGTCCTCGTTGTAGGGGCATTTCCTCTGGGCCGGCGGGCGCTCTTTTGGAGAGCGCCCGCCGGCCCAGAGGAAATGTCTGAATGGCCGCCGCGGTCTTTTGACCGCGGTGCGGTCATTCAGCGGCGGTACCTTGGCGGACGGCCTCCGCCGTCCGCCAAGGTCAAAATGACCCCCATAGGGGGTCATTTTGTATTCTTGAAGCTTCCTACAAGCAACAAATTTGAGAGCCAAGTCTGTCAGGACATCTCAAGTTATTTCAAAGAAAAGGTAATGAACATCTGCCGGAATACATTTGCTTCATTCTCCATTTAAGGTCACAGGACTGTGTATGGCACTGCCTACATCTTATAGAGCCTTGCACATGGAGATCTTCGTTTTTTTATTCCCTGTTCATGATGTTGAAATGCTCTTCCAGGTAAGATCACATACATTGCCTCTCTAAGCTCATGGAGGCATTTAAAAGATGGCTCTTCACATGCCCAGTTAGTGGTTTCTTAATTAGACTTTGGGTTCATTTGAAATTCACTTATCCTGCCATTGGGTCTGTTTTTCTCTGGTCCTCTGAAGTATCAGCCTAGTGCCATGAAACCCTTGGTAAACAAGCACTCCAAGTGCTCCCAGTGTAACAGAAAATGAGATTGGGATGAGGGGGGCAGAGAAGTGATACAGTCTTGGATGGTTGTAAAAGGGTGGGTTCTGAAACTTTTCCTTTATTGCACCACTAAATGAATACCTAAGGGACAAATGTAAAGTTAAAAGGAGGAGCAGAGCTCAGACATGAAGAGTCTTGGATGGGGATAGCTGAGCAAGGAAGGGATAACATTCAACCTTTCAACCATAGGTAAATGTGATGACTGAAGAAAGTAATTGACATTAACTCGTTGATTGGTTGGTTTGAAGTGGAAGTAAAACATTTGCACATCAATATGTGAAACATAACTCATAGCCTGTGTGATATTGCTATAGATTTCAGTAGTTCCTATAACATGTATTCTATGTTCGCAGATATGTGAGTCGGGATATTTGAACTTCTCAACAAATGAACCGTCCCTCTGAGCTACAGCCCTGGAAATGAAATCCATCTCAAATGTCCCTCTTGCATGCAAACATTTTACATGAGCAAACAATAAGACACAGTGAGGCTCTGGGAGACAGTAGAGCACAGCTCATGTAGTTTGCTGTGTGCATTCGGTAGAGTGACTTAATATTGTTATAATCCAGAATGCAACTTGGAAAGTCAAAAACAATTTAAAAAATATATATGTAGGCCAATGAAAGCCACAAAGGGCATATGTTTTGAGTGAGAGAGGGTAATTGTAGCAAAATATGTGAGGAAGTGTTTATCACACTTCTGTGGCCCTGGTTATACTAATAACATTTCCTATAAAGTGCTTGCTGCCTTAGATTTGTCATTTCAATGTAATGTTAATAAAGCATCTAATTATTATACCCAGTTCAATAGTATTCAGTTTACTGACCAAGGAAGAATAAAGCCCCTAAGTTCTGGTGCTTTAGACCTACTGAATAACGTGTGCCCATAACTCCTCTGCTAGATTGACTACCTGTGGTAGAATGGTGTCCAGATTTTGCATGAATTTGCATTTTCTTTTTAGACATAGAGCAGTAAAGAGTCCACATTTTGTGTGGCCTATACACACCTCTTAGAGGTCTGTGTTCCAGTCATGACACCAACACGGGACGGACATAACTAAACCTTGCCGAGTTTTTTTTTTTACTGAGTTGACAAATGTTGTACTAATTTCACATTCAATTCGAATTCCTGATACACCAACAAAATGTGTTAAACTGAATCTATTTTGTTTGTCATGAATCATTTAGAATGAAAAATTGAAAAGCATTGTGATGAAATATGAAAATGACTTAAAATTCGAAAGTTAAACCCTAATGGGAAACTGCCACATTACTGGTGTAGTAAAATGGTATATTTGCACGTTATTTCAGCGTAAACATAAAGAACCCTGGTAATTTGGAAGAAAAGGGCATATTTTTCATTCTTTCATCCACTTGGATGCCATGGTCGGGTGGGAGGTCGTATCTCTCTAGCATACACCGGGAAGCTCCAGGCGTGGGCGGGATCGTGCCTGCAGATACATACATCAGGGCTGAGTGAATATGTTCTTAGGGTAACATAAACATATCTAACGAGGCAGATCGCTTTGCAAACACTTTAAATAAACAGTACATTAAATAAATATATACTTTGTTAATATGTAAAATGAAGGCGAATCAAGAACCAGCACCTGCCTGGTAGTAGAAGGGGGTGGCAGAGACAGTAGCACAGCAGCATCTCAGCTGTTGCCATGGTTACTGTGGAGAGGCATCTCAGATAGGAAGAGACCAAGGCAGAGATAATGACTGTGCACACGCCTGGACCGCTTACTAAGAATATTATATTTCTACCGGCCCCACCAGTCTCCCGCCCCATCACACTGAGAATCCATCACAGAGCCTTGTTCCAGAGCCACACTCGTGCTACCCTCCCCCACAGGCCATAGTGAAAGCGTGCACTTAGGAGCTAGAAGGTTCTTTATGTGCAAGATGTCAGAGGAGTAAATACGGACTGCAGGGCGAGGTCATGTCGTGCCCAGTGACAGGGCTCCTCAAAGCTTGTACCTACTGGGCACTGGCATGTGGACCCAGACGTTTCTGGGTCTGAGCCACGGCTCACTAGTGACCACCTGTGATCTATAACACAATTATGCGACACAGCGCATCTCATGTCTTAATTGGACTACCTAAGCATTTGAGCATATGAGTACTGCTGTGATTCTGTTGTGTAGTAGAGAAATAAAGAACTGAGACATGTTTGGAGACGAGAGGGCTGGGGAGGGCGATGGATCTGCTGTGAAAACTGACTTAACATGCTCCATAACTTTCTAAAATAGAACTTTTTATAGTTGTCAATGTGTGCAAAATATATTGCCTGACTTTGGTTTACAGTAGATGTACCTTCAACCTCTCTCCTTTTTGTTCTGGTTCTTGGTGGCACAGTATGTCTTTGGAGAGCAGAAGAGGTGTGTTCCTAGGTGTGCACTGTTTAGTTTACTTTTCATTTTATGGTATGACAAGTCTTTCTCTTTGACGTGACCACCTCTATATAAGGGACAAGTAGGACCTGGGATGGAGACTCGATGGGAAATCAAAATAGTCCTCATTTCCCGAGGCTCTCTTCATCTTCTAGTTGATCATGTCCAGTCCTAAAGGACCCGTGTGGATGGCACCAAAACATTGACACGTCCAATCATAATCCGGATTCTAAGAGATACTTGAGTTTGACCTCAAAAGCCTCCTCTTGAACAAGTCCAATCAAGACCAAAGACAGACAGGCATGACATTGGCCATTAATATCACTGCTAAACGGAACATGACCCAGGCACAGTCTCCACCATTGAAAGTCAGGATCTCTAAGAACCAGTACCTGTAAGACAAGTCCAGACTGAATGTCCTAGGCCATTGGACCAGAAGTACCTCCACTCACTGGAGCTTCATCCAGGCCCTAGGAGATCCCCCATCATTGGATACCATAGTATGCGAGAACTTGTAGCTTTAAAAATTCCAATCCAGAGCCAAACACTCTCATGGGCTTAGCTAGCAGTACATCTGCTCAAGTGAACCTGACACAGGTACGAGGAGATCCCCATATTTTGGTATTAGAGTTAAGAAGAACCTTTAGCTGTAAAAAGACTGATTTGAGACTGACGTCCCCATGCTATTGGTCATTAGTATCTCCACTCAATGGAGCTTGACCCAGGCTCTGCAAGCCCCTTCACAGGATGCCAGAGTGTCCAAGAACTTGTATGCGTAAAACGTCTAATTCAGAACCAAAGACACCCATCTCCTTCGCTGACAGGACTTCCTCTCAGAGGAACCTTACCAGGTTCGAGGAGGCATCTCAACCCTAAACACCAATGTCTCCAAGCGCCTGATGCTGTGAAAAATCCAATCCACTCCACAACTGAAGACATTCACCTCCATGGCTATTAGGATTTCTGCTCAACAGGACCTGTCCCGGGTGCTGAGAGATGTCCCATCATTGGATGCCATAGTCTAATAGGCCCACTGCTTAATTTGAGCCGGTGTTTGTCGGTGGTGGTGGAGGGTCATCGGCGCTTGTTTTTGGGGACCGGCACTTATTTTTTCGTGTCAGATATTCACCGAGCGGAAGAGCGGGAAAACACAGATTGGCAGTATCGTGGAAGAGAAAGCTGCCAAAGCCGTCATAGAGGAAGGAAGCAGAAACCTGCCAGAGTGAGGTTAAGGAGCAGGGAGAGTCTTCTAAACCCCAGGTGAAACTTATTCATGTGGAAACTTAGTTGAAAATAAGGGTTGCGGTTAGTTAGGTGAAATTCCCGAAATTATGCCATTATGCTAAATTGCATTAATTATGCTACGTTCATTGCAAAATTATTTCGCACACCCCTCTACTTAGTGATATAAATAGGGAGGTACTGTGAGGTGCTGGGTACCTGCACTTCTTTAATTTGAAAGGGAGAGCTACTGCAGTACATTTAATTGGAGAGTAACAGCACTTCTCAGGAGAAAACAGATACTGAGGTAGTGAGTACCTGCACTTTCTGTTTCCGTTTAAGCCACTGCCTCTACTGCACCTGATCTTAACCAGGAGGCCAGGCCATCTGGTAGCAGAAGCTCGGAGGCGCGAGCTCCAGGGTTGACCCTCGGCAGCCGCGGTGTGTACTGTACTATCCCCATGGCCGTCACAGGCTTCTTCCGCCATTTTCCTGTCCCAACTTCAAAATGTCACTTCAGGAGTGAACACAAACCCCACTCACATGAATTCTAGAGACATAGTATTTGAATGCGTGTTTCTTTCTCCCGGCTCATTAAGAGATGTGTGTGTAAACAGATGTCGGCTGCGTGATTCACTTTGCTTCTTTCATCCCGGTGAAGTTACGAGTGGTTTCCTGTGGCTACATCACCGGTTGTCATGGGGAGAGATGCGGAGCAGGGGATGGCGCGGCGCGCGCGGGCGGGTGGGGCTGCTTGAAACCCTTTCATCCCTCGCTGCTGGAGAGTTGTGTTAGGAAGGCCGAGTGGTTTATTCGGCGTAACTGCTCGGCTGCCACTGAACCCGGCTGTACCAGCTCAAAACCTACAGTCTGCAATACCCAGTGCGTTCATGAACGTACCATCCCCTGCCACTGCCAGCTGAATGAAACCCAGAACACCCACATCACTAATTACATTCAAGGAAACTGTCTCACCCAGAGTGCTTCACACAACTTGAGCAGCACAACACAGTCTATTCTAGGAATCTGAGAGGTCTGACTTTTCCACATCACCCACCCTATTCAACAAATGGTACCTCATATGTGAGAGACAGCACCCCGAGCCCCATCACTCAAGAAACTGACTCAGATCTGTGAGCGACAGCACCCCAATCCCCATCACTCACTCCATTCAAGAAACTGTCTCAGATCTGTGAGACAGCAACCCGACCCCCATCACTCACTCCATTTAAGAAACTGTCTCAGATCCGTGAGAGACCGCACCTTGGCCCACATGACGACTTTCAAGAAGTGTCCCCACATCTATCCTAATCAGCGCCCTGCCACACATTACCCACTCCACTCCAGAAAGAGAAAGCACCCCGGCCCACATCAGCCACTCCACTCAAGAAACCGTCTTACATTTGCGAGAGATAGGGCCTGGTCCCTGACATACATCACCCTCTGTATTCAAGAAACCGTCTCACATCTGGGAGTGACAGAGCCTGCCTCCTGACACACATCACCATTTGTATTCAAGAAACTGTCTCACATGTGTGAGAAAGCACCCCGACCCACATCACCCACTCTATTCAAGAAACCATCTCACATCTGTGAACGACAGCACCCCGGGTCACATCACACCCTCCACTCTAGGAACAGTCTCACATCTGCGAGCGACAGCACCCCCGCCCACATCACCCACTCCACTCAAGAAGCTGTCTCACATCTGGGGGAGACAGCCTGGCCCCTGCCACACATCACCCTCTGTATTCAAGAAACCGTCTCACATCTGGGAGTGACAGGGCCTGCCTCCTGACACACATCACCCTTTGTATTCAAGAAACTGTCTCACATCTGTGAGAGACAGCACCCCGACCCACATCACCCACTCCATTCAAGAAACCATCTCACATCTGTGAACGACAGCACCCCGGGCCACATCACACCCTCCACTCTAGAAACAGTCTCACATCAGCGAACGACAGCACCCCCGCCCACATCGCCCACTCCACTCAAGAAGCTGTCTCACATCTGGGGGAGACAGCCTGGCCCCTGCCATACATCACCCTCTGTATTCAAGAAACCGTCTCACATCTGGAAGAGACAGAGTCTGGCCCCTGACACACATCACCCTCTGTATTCAAGAAACCGTCTCACATCTGTGAGAGACAGCACCCCGACCCACATCACCCACTCCATTCTAGAAACCGTCTCACATCTGTGAGCGAAAGCATCCCGGCCCACATCACCCACTCCACTCAAGAAGCTGTCTCACATCTGGGAGAGACAGAGGCCCTCATTCTGACCTTGGCGGTCGGCGGAGAGGCGGCGGTCGGACCGCGAACAGACCGGCGGTCAAAAAAATGGCATTCTGACCGCGGCGGTCACCGCCGCGATCGACCGCCACTTCCCCACTCCGACAGCCACGGCGGTCATGACCGACGGGCTGTAGTCTGCGCACTCCGGTCCGGCGGTCGACTCAAGACCGCCAACGGTATCATGACCCTGCTTACCGCCGCGGTTTCTGGCGGTCGGGAACCGCCATGCGAACCATGGCGGTAGGCACTATCGGGGCCAGGGAATTCCTTCCCTGGCACTGATAGGGGTCTCCCCCACTACCCACTGCCCCCCCGAGTCCTCCCCCCACACCCTCCACCCCCCTGCCACCCCCCAGAGGTGGTACGAACCCCCTCCCCACCCCCACCCCGACATGCACATACACGCACCCCGACATGCACACACCCCCAACATGCACATATACACACCCCCTACACACACACATACACAACGGGGACACATACCCGCACACATACATGCCGACATGCGCACCCGCCGAACTACACACATTGCCCATAGGCACAGCAGCACTCCCCGCCCGCATGCACGCACTCACACACCCCCTCTACACACTCACACGCACACCCCCTCTACACACTCACACAACACCCCCCCACCCCCTCCCCTCACGGACGATCAACTTACCTTGTGCGTTGGTCCTCCGGGAGGCGACAGGAGCCATGGGGAGGTGACCGCCAACAGAAGACCGCCAACAGAAGACCGCCACACAGAAATGTGGGTCGTAATTCTGTGGGCGGTGTTCTGCTGGCGTGGCGGTGGAGGTTGACCAGTCTCCACTTTCCCGCCGACCGCCAGTGTGGCTGCTGGCGGTTTTCCGGCGGAACGCTCCCAGCGGTCGGAATGCGCACAGCGGCATACCGCCGCGGTCGGCGGTCTTCACCGCGGCGGTAACTCGGCGGTCTTGCGAAAAGACCGCCAAGGTCAGAATGACCCCCAGAGTCTGGTCCCTGACACACATCACCCTCTGTATTCAAGGAACCGTCTCACGTCTGGAGGAGACGGCACCCTCACCCACATAACCACTTTTAAGAAATGTCCACACATCTGTTCTAGGCAGCGCCCTGGCACGCATCACCCACTGTATTCAAGAAACAGTCTCACATCTGTGAGAAACAGCACCCTGAAAAGCAGTGTTATTTTTTAGAAATATCCTAAAACTTGCCTAGACTGGACGCCGATCACATCACTACACTGCTCAAGAAATATCCCTGCATCTATCCTAGGCAGCACCCTATAAACACACATCTCCCACTCTACTCATGAAATATTCCCACATCTGATAGAGACAGTACCCTGAACTACGTCACCAGTTTCAAGAAACATGCCACAACTAAGCTAGGCATTTTTCACACCCACATCACCATAAGAAGTGTTCTCATATTTAATCTGGGCAGCACCCTAATCGGCATCACCAATTCTATTCAAGCACCTTGGCCTAAATTACCTACTTTAAATAAGACGCGTCATATCGTCGCACAAAAGGGCTACCCTTCTTTAGAAAACAGTTCCACATCTCCCTGAGAGCAACCAGAATCACATCACACATTCTACTTAAACCTGCACATCTCATCTAGACAGCATCCTGGCTCACACCACGCCTTCTACAGAAACCTGCACTTCTGACCTGGACAATTTCCAGACCCACATCACACTCTCTCAAAAAAGGCCCCTCACCCTCCTTTGAGCCGAGGCAGTATCCTACTTCAGATGTACTGAGGACTAGACATCTTAGTTAGACAATATCATGTCCCACTTCACATGTTCTAAAGAAATCTCCACACCTGACCTAGCCGGCAGCCTTGTCCACATCTCCCACCCCCAGTAACCATGCCCAGTCTGAGCGAGCCTGACACCTGTCCCACTTCACCCACCGAGGACACATACACACCAGACGCTACAGCAACCTGGCCCTCTTCATCACTGCGGCCTAAAGAGGGACCAGGGATCCCAAGAAACATCACCTGTCCGTTTTACTGAATAAAACTCCCCATTATGTAGTTATCAGCCCTATTGGAGTGATTTGGGACCCTGGAGGGAAAGAGAGAGAGAGGATGGGAGGCGACAGAGCACCCGAGTTTCCAGGTTGTTCTCTTCTGTGCAACAAGAATTGATAATGGTGGATCTATTTTTTTCATACAAAGTACTGGAGGGAGCGTTGATACATTCAATGCTGCTCTTCTCGGAAATTGGCTGTTAGATGGATCCATGTCAAGCCGGCTTCAGACCTGTTATTTGTACTGAGTAAGTTCTGGTCGGTGTCCCAGATGGTCTGCAGCTTCAGCAGAGACAGCGCTGGAGACCTGGCCCCGTTGGACCTCTTCACTGCATTCAACAACGTTATTTATTGAGATCCCTCTTTCCAGGCTGATAACCCTATAAACTTCACCCCTGCCACTCTCACTACCCAAGTCATCTCTGTAGCCCATATTAATTGCAGTAAAACTGGCCCTTTTCACCCCCTCTACTCAGGGCACCTCTGTAGCCGATATTAACTGCAGTAAATCTGGCCTTTGTCAAGTCACTCCCTCTACTCAGGACATCTCTGTAGCTCATATTAACTACAGTAAACCCTGCCCTTGTCACCCTTTCTACCCAAGACATCTCTGTAGCCCTTATTAACTGTAGTACACCAGCCCTTGTCGCCCTCTCTATCCAAGACATCTCTGTAGCCCTTATTAACTGTAGTAAACCTGGCTCTAGTCACCACATCTACCAAAAACATCACTGTATCCCAAATTAACTAAAGGAGACCTGGTCCTTGTCACCCTCTCTAGTCAAGACACCCCTCTTTCCTACTAAAATAAATCAAGCCCAAATCACCCATTCTACCTGAGCGATCTCTCTATCCAAGACTTATAATTATAGGTAACCTCCCCCATCTCACCCACCCTTTCCAAGGCACATTCTTGTCCTACATTGGTTACTGCAGTAAACCTGTCTCATGTCATGGACTTTACCCAAAATACCTCTGGATCTCACATTGATAACTACAACAGACCACATCCGTATCACTCTCTCTACCCAATGTATCCGTCCATCCCACATTAATAACTACAATGAATCCTGACCATATCACCCATTCTACCAGAGGCATCTCTCTAGCCCAGATTTATATGTACAGATAACCTACCCTGCCCAAGGCACTGTCCCACATTGATAGCTACATTAAACCTAAACCACATCACCCGCTGCTCTGGGTAGGACTGTGACAAAAAATAGGCCTCAGCACCTAAATAAAAGTTTGCAAATCGGCCCACTTTTGAACATGCAAGGACACGCAAGGACACGCTGTCTGAGGACTTAGCAATGTATGAGAGACTGTGTGCATTTGCGTTTGCTGCAGGCAATGTTTCTTTTAACATCAGAGAAATCTACAGTAAAAATCATCCCACCTGGCCATAAAGCAGGCGCACAAAGTGATAAAAAGCAGCCCATACACTGATCTCTGAAACCAGCCGTAGTATGTCATCACCACTCAGACTCATGTTTAAGTGCAAAGAGCCAGGGTTGGACTGGCCAAGGCGGACACTGGGCGTTTCCCTGGGAGGCTGGAAGGATGGGGGCTGATTTTGCAGCAGTGGGGTCCGGTTTTGTTACCGGAGGGGGGCGGTTTTGCAACGATGCTGCAATATCGGCTCCCAGTAACAAAAGTATCAGTGCTTCTTCACACTTAAACCCCCCCAACAACCCGGGTGCTGGTCTGACAAAATTGCCAGGCTTTGTTTGGGTTCCCATTCTGTCCCTGCAAAGAGCTCTAGGAGCAGAGCGACCCTTGGGGTGGGCATGGCCCTCAGAGCTCTAGGAGGGTGGTGGCCCTTGATGATGGGCGTGTCCCTCAGAGCTCTAGGAGAACAGCGGCCCTCGAGGGTGGGCATGGCCCTCAGAGCTCTAGGAGAACAGCGGCCCTCGAGGGTGGGCGTGGTGCTCAGAGCTTTAGGAGCACAGTGGCCCTCAAGGGTGGGCATGGCACTTGGAAGTGGGCATGGCCCTCAGAGCTCTAGGATAGCGGTTCCCAACCTGTGGTCAGGGGACCCCTGGGGGTCCATGAAGCCTCCGCAGGGGGTCTGCGACTGCTTAGAAAATGTAATAATATTAACAGATGAGGTCCCCAGCTTTCAGTAATTACTCATTTGGGTGGGTGTCCCTGGATTCCAATAATGATTCAGTGGTGGTCTCCGAATTCCAGTATTGATTAAGTGGAGCTCCATAGAAGTCAAAAGAACCACTGCTCTAGGAGTACAGGGACCCTCAAGGATGGGCATGCCCTGTCTGTGCCCAAGAGCTAGGGTGTAGGCCTTCCTAGGAGGCAGTACTGCTCTACAACACATGCAGCCTCCCCTCCTCTTACCCCAGCCCTCATTAGCACCTTCCTTGCTCTATCTTTTCAGATACCCACTCGCCGAGAGCTGTAGGAGCTTATCCGGCTCCCGTGGCGCTGCCTCGATGTGCCTCTGTTGTGATGAGAAGAGCAGTGACAAGGGGGAGGGAATCCGCTTTAATGAAGCTTCTTGTAGTACAATCATCTCAGCGCCCTCCGCCGCCGACTCCCAGCAGTCCAGCTGGTGCACGTGTGTCTTCCATGGATGGACAGATTAATAATCATGACATGTTTTCAAATGGTGTTTAAAGCCTGGTGAGTCGAAGCATTAAAATCCACCAACGTGCCAATGGCACAAAACTCTCCCCTCCGAGAGCCAACATCTCAATGACTCCCTGCGCCTCCTCCAGTCCTGGATGTACAGAATTTATCTGAACTGCAGCTCCCCCAAACGCAGCTCCTTATGTTCCCAAGAACAGGCAACGTCTTGTTCAAGTCTTGCTAAATTACATGAACCTGGATTGATTCAAACCCCAAGTTTCGCCCAACACCAACGCACTTTGTACATCCTGGACATTGACATCAACATAAAGGAACACATCGCCAAATACATCAAGACAACCTGGTATCAGCCACTTCTGCTCGAGAAAGTCAAACCCCTCCTTCCGAAAGCGACTTCAGCTATGCCATTCACTCGCATCTGGTTGATGACAACACCCTAAGCCATGGCCTCTGTTCCTTCACACTTGTCCTATTGAAGGTGATTTTAATGCCACCAACCCTCATCATAGGCTTAAAGATAATCTGGTCCTGCCCTTCCACATAATTCCAGTGGCATTGGTTTAAAGCAGGGGTCTCCAAAAGATCAATCATGAGCTACTGGATCACTGACAAAGTATCGGAAACAAAATATTATGTGGACAGAATATTGTGTCAAAAATATTGAGAACCAAACTATCAATAAGTTAAGTGCAAATAAGTAAGCACAGATTTGCTATTTCAACTCCACATCTACATACCTTGAAGATATGTATATCGTCAAGGTACATATATGTGGAGTTATATATAGTAAAACTTTGCTTACCTATAGAAACTTACTTTCTCAATATTTTTTGTCCTGGATATCCTTGACACAATATTTTGTTTCGGATATTCTGTCTAAACACCTGAGCTACCAGTAGCTCCTGGCCTGTATCTGAGTAGCTCACGCATGATAAAATACCTGTCAGCTGGTTGAGGAATATACAGCGGCCTACGTACTAATGTAACAATTTAACATTGTGCTCAAGGTTCTGGTAGGCCCGAGAAGCTGACAGTTCAAGACCATGAAACCCACCCTTTTCAGAAAAATTATTTCTGTCTCTTTTGTTCTTAATCACTAACTGTGTTTTTGCCTTGTTTCTTTCTCCCATTCCCTCCGCCTTTCTCTTGCTTTTGTACTTTAAATTTTTCCTCTATTTCCTTTATCCTTTCCTTTCTCTATTTTTCATTCCCCTCTTTCTTGCTATTCTTCTTTCACTTTCTCTTCTCTCTCTCTTTTTTTTACCTTTCTCTTTCATTCTGTGGTGTCTTCTTTCAGTTTAGTTCATTGCAAAAGAGAGGTGAACCCTTGTTTTTGTGCATAAGTGGTGGGTGCAGAAGTAGGGAGGCACTACACAGCAGTGGCAGGCCTCTGCTATGTGTGTGGAAGTGGCGAGTCATGTAGCACAGCGGTGGGCTCCTGGGAGGTGTGAAGAGTGGGAGTGGTGATCATTGCAGAGGTGTGTTCCTGGGAGGTGTGTAAAGCTAGAAGCGATGAGCAGGTCACTTGTTAGGTGTGTAGAGAAAAAAGCGATAAGCAGGGTAGGGCAGAGGTGGGCTCCTGGTAGGTGTTGAATGGAATACAGATGTGTAAGGGCATACAGAAGATGCCTGTAGTGACATTGTGCACCATCAAAGTACCAAGGAGATGCATCCTGGTGACCCACCGTAGTACCTCTTGGGATGCTGTGGTCAGAGGGCTAGCTTCCATTGGTGCAACAGGTGCAGTGGCACCAGGCCCCAGAGGCCTGAGAGATGGACTAAGTCCTGATTATTGCTGTATTTCATAATTCATACAGCACCCAACATGCCTAGTTCCTTCCTTGCACTAGGACCCATGATACAATAGCTGTGTTAGTGGTTGTGGCTTGGGCAACATGCAGTGTCCTGAAGTGGGGTCCAAGTGACACCAACAGTATCTTCTGAATGGTGGGAGGCATTTACATCCCCAAGTCTCCTGGAGGTGTGTGCTGGTAACCGTAGCACTACCATTGAGTAGATAGAACACTGGACGTTTGGCAGTGCCATGGTGACCCAAAAGGTACCTCCTTAAGGTTAAGAGGCTTACACACTTGCAATGGTCCAGCCGCATTGCAACAGTGACCTTACCACCACCTCCTGAAGGGCAGAAGGAGTGCACACTCTGCTGTCCGAGTAGTATCGAATTTCTTCTTCGCACATCACACCATCATTCTTAGCATGCACATCAGATTTGGGCAATAACACCATTTATTGTGAGGCGATTTTGAGTTTTCTTCCCTTTTTCAGACATCAGCAGCCACTACCTCCATCTTACACATAATTTAGCAGCACACCAGAGCCATTCTTTCTGGCCTACAGACCATACATCCTGCCTGGTTTCCAGCTCTACTTGATCTTTTTCAACTTTCTTACATTATAAGCCAACAACTACAAAGTAGTCTGCACCACTTCCGCTTCTGCACACCTACCAAGTGACCACCTCTACCTTACAGTGCTCACTGCTTCTGCCTTTACACACCTACCAGATGTCCACCTGTCTACTGCAGTGCTTACCACTATCAGCTCTGCACACCCACCTGCAGCCCACCTCTCCACTGCTTGTGCCCCATGTATATGCTATAGGAAAGTAGCATCTTTCTGGCATAGTTGTCTCCACTTTTTCCCTGGTGATTAGACTATAGTACACTGGGATCCTGCTAACCAGGATCACAGTGTCAGTGTTCTCTCACCTAAATTTAGTTGTAGCTTAGTTGTATGGTAACTTTTGCACCACACAATTGGCATACTGGTGCACCCATGTATGTCCTTAATATATGGTACTCAGGTATCCAGGCCATTGCTACACCTGGGGCCCCTCATGGGCGCAGCATGTATTGTGCCACCCATGTGGGCCCATGTTAACTGTGACTATACACCTGCCATTGCAGCCTGTGTGAAATGGTGCATGCGCCTTTTACTTGCCTTATATCATGGTCACTGCTCTCGACCCAGTAAGTCACCCCGAAGGTAGGCCCTTCAGCCCAATCGCAGGGTGCATGGTTCTAAGTGTGAGGGTACCCCTGCATGAGCAGAGGTGCCCATATAAACCCCAGACTCCATTTCCTGGGCTTTGTAAGTGCGGAAATCCCATCTTAATGTATGTACTGGATACTGCTCAACATGAGTTGTCCAACTACATAATGCCTTCACAGAAGATAGACATTTTTGGTATCAAACATGTTGGATTCGTTCAACTACACCACTTCCAGTGCTAGTTGCATAATACTATGTACTCTGGGGGATCCCCAGGGGATTCCCCAAAGACTGCTTGTACAGCTTTGCATCGTCTGTGCCAGCCCGTGCTGTTGCTGACCATAGACACTGTTATGCCCTCCTGCTGCTGAGCTTAACTCAGGTAGGGGAAGGTAGAACAAAGGGTTTCCTGTAGGGGAGAGGTTTGACCACCTCTTCTTTAGAAACAGTTGTCTCTGGGCTGGGGTGGGGGTGCCTATGAGCACCACCAGACTGCTTTGAAGGGCACATATAGTGCCCTCAATGCATAAGCTGGTTTGCACGAGTGCAAGAACCCCCACTTTTCGCTCTGGAGTGAAACCACACAAAGGACAGGAAAGTGACCACCCTCCTGTCCAGTTACTTGCCTAGGGAGGTGCACAGAGATCTGCCAAGTAGCCACTTGATTCTGCAATCTTGGAAATAAGATGAACATGGCCTCTGGGAGCATCTGACTGGTTAGTCCAGCTGGGTGACGTCCCTGACCCCCTTTGATAGGTGGGTCACTGCAGTAGATGTCCATCCCCCTTCCTCGGTTACTTAAGGGCTCTCCTGAGAGTGAGACCCCTGATTCGTCTGCGAGACTTCAGGAATCATCTGAAAGTCTCTTCTGCAAGACACTTCTGCAACCTGGACACTGGAATCGCTGCTGTTCTTCGCAGGAACCAAAAGAAAGACTGTAACCAGTAGGAGGGATCCTACTGCAACTTTATTCCCAAGTTCTGCAAAGACTTCTGCAATTCTATGGCCATGCATTCTCCAGAATCACTGGGACTTTGCCTGCACTTAGGAAAGCAAGAAAGAATCTCACTTGGAGTGAAGGATTCTCTCCCCCGCATCTGCAGGCACCTCAATGACGATGACTGGCTTGTGGATTCTGCTGTCCCACTGACTCCTCATGGCTCTACAATAGAGGTGGTGGTTATGTGGCTCTTCAGAAGTCTGACTTATCCTTCTTGCAACTGGGAAGTCTGTGGTCCCTCGCTGGAGCTGTTTGGCTGGAACCCCTGTGCACCGCGTTTGCTTGTCGTTGCTAGGGCTTGTTGTCTCTTCAGTCTGAAGAACTCCTAGCTCCAAGAATGACATCCTCTCTGCAAATCTTGCAACATGGGCATCCTTCTTTGATGTGCTGCTGAGACCTCCCTGTGGCTCCCTGTGCGTGCTTCCAGAGGGTCCTGCTGGGGGCTCCATTGATTCCTGCTGGCTTTCCTGTGTGCTGAGGGCTGGCCTTGACCTACCTGCCAATGTTGGGTCACCTGGACCTTGCTGGTCGTCAAAAATCCTGCAAACTCCATGCAACTCTTTTCTGTATTTGCTAAGGCTTTTTTTGGTGCTCCCGCTGACCACTGACCCCTATGCCATTCGACGACTGGCTTGGGACAGCTCATGGATGATTCATGGGATCTCCTTGCATTGCCTCGACTTCACAGCTGCACTTCTTCTTCCACTGTCCAACAGTGGAGCAACTTCAGGAAGGGTGGGCATAGCCCTCCTGCACCACCTGGGCACCTCTGGATCCTCTCTTCTTTGGGAATCCATGCCTGGGTTCCACTGACCTGGTCCACAGGTCATAACAGCAGCTGGACATCCGAGATCCCCATTAACTTCAAGGGAGGTTCTGACATGACTTCACCCCTATGCACCTGGGCTCCCTGGTGTAGGTACTACTCTGTTCTGGGTATCCACGGATGGGGGCATTATCCAACCTCCCTTGTCCCAATGGGTTTCCTCGGGGTCCTCTGGGAAGAGGCCCTGTTGTCCTAAAACACGAAAACTCCAACTGTGACTTCCCCATGTTAGTCTATGGACACTGACCCAAGGTTACTACTCTGCACACAGGCGCCTGGGGAATCCTACCTACTTACCTTTGGGGTTTTATTACTTCCTAAGTCCTATAGATCCTTGGTAGTGTGGGTTGGGAGTGATTTTCGCATTCCATTTTTTTTGTATATGATATGCCCCCCCCCATAGGGGCCCATGTTATTTTATGCCTTTACTTACCTGTTGCTAAGTATATTTTTGTATGTCTATATCTCGGTTAGGAGATATACCAAAGTTAGTTCTAGAGTGTGTTACAATAAATATAACATATTCTTGTAACACTGGTGTAGGTATTTTCTGTGTGTACATCACTGACTGACCTGGATGTTATTAGCAACCGCTTCACACCCTCCTGGATAAGCTTTAGCTACTCTCCACAGCTTCCCCTATGAAATCTCTGGTTATCTAGAGCCACCTACACTATCACTAATGGTTTCCTGAACTCACTACAGGGTGCCTCACCTATAGGTGTACACCATATACAGAGCCAACCTCCTACACACAGGCCTACCAGGGCCCACCTCCGTACTGCCGTGTTCATCGCTCCTCGCTTTGTACACCTAACATGCTAACCCCCGGTTATTAGGATGCTGTCACAATCGTGCTGCCAGTGACTCCATCGCCACAGCAAAAAGAAGCAGTGAGAGGGGCAGAGGTGCCCCTAAATAACAGGGATGTTTCAGTGATATACCCATTGATTCTCAATCTAGCAGTTGGATTTGAATAGAGCAGCCAGATCAATTGAATGAACCTGGGGCTTAGACCCAAACGAGCTAGAAGTGTGAACAAGAAGAACCACACGAGGAGGTGAAATGCCTTGGTGGCATCTAAGAATCTCGCCACAGCTCGACTCTCAGGGTCCACCGACTGTGCCACGGCAAAGAAGGTACGTAAATTGTATGTGGTAGAGTGACCAGGTATGAACCCCGACTGGTCCGTCCAGCACAATGGGAGGGAGCAGAGGTTGAAGTCTGGATGTAATCAGCTTTGCCAAAATCTTGTTATCTACATGTATTAACGACAGCGGTCTGTAGGAATCACAAAAGCTAGGATCCTTCCAGGACTTCAACACAGTAACAATAAGCACCTTTCGTAGCAAAGGAGGAAGTGTGCCACCTTCCAGGGATTTCCCAAACATATCAAGCAAATGCGGCACCAGCAGTTCCGTATACTCCTTATACAAGGCTGCCATAAGCCCATTAAGCCCCAGCGCCTTGTAACTCGGAAGACCTTGTGTTACCCGAATGACCGCGTCCTCTGGGAATAGGGAAACTAGGTACTGCCTGTGCCCATAGAAGGCAGATCGTATCGAAGTAGTAAGTATACCGTTGAAGGTCTGTACTATTCGGCGAGGAATACAGAGAGGAATAAATGTCCTTCGTAATTCATTGAACCTCAGCTGTCCCCGCAAGCGGTGCCCCTCCATTGTACCTGAGCTCCACAATATGATCACTAGCCCAAGGTTTCTGCAGCAATGCGTCTCCTTCCCCAAAAAACAAACTTCACAGTGCTCTGCCTCATCATATTGTGACATTTTTACCCTGGCCCCCACTAAGAGGGTACCGTCTAAGAACTCGCAATAGCGTTGTTCCAAAGATGTAAGCTGACCCTCCAAATCAACCAGCTTGCAGCATAGCGCCTGGAGCATGTCATGCTGCTTAGCAATACATACTCCCCGGATAACCACCTTAAAAGCTTCCCAGAGTGTGCTGGGAGAGGACACTGATCCCTTGTTATGGGCAAAATAGTCAACAGTAGCCTCCTGCAACTCCACCCTTTAATACCTGATCGTGCAAAGCCCCCACAGGGAGACGCCATGCAAAGGCACACCTTACACTCCCAGGGATCTGCAGCTCCAGAAACACTGGAGAGTGGTCTGATAGTGTTCACAGCATATTCCTAACTGCTGCCATCCAGAGCTCTGCGTCTCTAGTAACGAGCCACAAGTCAATGCAGGAGCAACTATTAGTCACCATGTTGATGCAGGTTCCTTCTATAAGCGTACCATGTTTAGCTCGTCAAGTATCAACCATGGCGTATTCTGTCATTATAGCGTTCAAGACCTTTGCAGCTGCACCTTTGCAGCGGCCAGGTGTGGGGGTGCGCACAACTATCGCAGTCCACAGCTGGATCAAGTGCCACAGTAAAGATGCCCCCCAAAGTAGCGTCCCAGAGCCAAGCGTGTCTGCTAAGCACCAAACTTCTGCAAAAAAATCCACGTCATCCACCATATACCGACAGCAGCCAAAATGGGCGATCAAAAAGCACTCCTAAGAGTATAACATAGCAACTCTCCTGGTCGCAAATCACACACCCCCGGTATGCCATGGTAGCCCCTCGCGAATTTGACGCAAGCATCGCAAGAATAAGCAGCAATATGACACTCCCCCATCCAATTCGTGTGCAGCTGCGACTCAAGAGTCTGCAGCCAAGTGGACCTCCTGCATCATCAAACATCTATGGCATGGCAGCGCAGGTATGCTGAGGTTAGATGCATTCTGCACATATCATTCATCCCCCTTATGTTCCAGTACAAACATCTTAATGTTGAACTATCGACCTGAGGCATCATGCAAAATCACTCATGCCATTCAGCCGCACCACACATCCTGAGGAGTCACCCAGTTCACCTAAGTGCAGCGAGGAGATAGGGAAAGTACAAGGACAACTCAACAACATCAAAACCTGTGTTCAGTATCAACCATGCCACCCGCCACCCACGTCAGCCCCCCAAATGGGCCTGACAGCCTACACCCACCCAAGTTATCCCCACAAACAGCCTCAAGCACAGGGGATACAACAGTAACCACGGACTCATCCTTGGGGGCACCAGAGAGGCCAATAATCCCCTTCCCAACAGAGGGATGGGTGGGACAGGAGAAAACAAAGAAGAAAAAAATAGACAGGGAACCATCAAAGCCATCAATCATATTGCATAACACTCAGGGCTGGGGGCCAACCAGCGATTCAGTACCTAACCAACACAATCTGTACTCAGTCATTGTCACTCAGGCAGCTCAATCCCCCTCGTCACCACCCGGGGCAGCTAAATCATATTTCTTAGGGATAATTTTTACAAATGTTGCAGCTTGTTTAGGATCTATGAAAAAGTGTGACTTTCCATTATGCTGAATTCTCAGTTTTGCTGGATAGACTAAACAATACTTAGCGACAGTTTGGTTCAGTGAGCGTTTCACTGGCAGAAAAGCCCTGTGCG
Source organism: Pleurodeles waltl (assembly GCF_031143425.1). Taxonomy (NCBI): domain Eukaryota; kingdom Metazoa; phylum Chordata; class Amphibia; order Caudata; family Salamandridae; genus Pleurodeles; species Pleurodeles waltl. The sequence continues at coordinate 1,609,398,870 of NC_090445.1, forward strand.
CCACTTGGATGCCAGGGGTGTAATCCGGGAAGATGGTGAGTGTGTTGTTGTCATAGATAATTGGACTACACTCTCAGGCCAGGTGGAGCACCTTGTCACGATCTCTATAATTTAACAGGTGCACTATAATGGGTCGGGCTGGAGTCCTGGTCAGAGGCCTCTGGCCCAGAGGTATATGCGCCCACTCTACCACCAGCACCGAACACAGTGCACCAGAGAAAAGCGACATCAGCATCCCCTCCATATAGTCCTCCATTCTGACCCACTTCTGTGGATTCGGGGATACTCAGGATGCCGAGACTGTTCTGCCTCCAGCGAGCCTCGAGGTCCTCATTTTTATTGCAAATCGCCTCAAGCACACGCTCCATCTGAAGAAGCCGGTTGTCAGAAGCATGGCGCCCATCCTCTAAGTCAGAAGTGCAGGCCTCCACATGGTCAAGCTGGGTATCATGGTCATCCACTCTGTCTTTTAGACGGTCCATGCGGCCAGCGAGATGGTCCAGCTTAGCGTCAATGCCAGTGAGGCTCTGCTTGAATATAGTCTTGATTGACGAAGACTGCGTCCCATCCTCTTGAAGTGATTCCATTGCATCTTCGTCTGAAGCCGTTTTGCTAGCATGCCCGGACTTCTTCCTACCTTTGAATGAGAGTTTTGTTTGCCTATGGTCAGTTTTCCCCATACTGGCAATCTCCAGTCCCAGCCAGCCACACTGTAGGTAATGTGCCACTCGAGATCAGCCCCCCCATCCCGTACTCCCGGTGTATCTTACAAAAGCTTTACCTTGTCAGCACACGTTTAACACCCAAACACAGCAGTAAGAAACTGAAATGTGACCAGTCAACTTTTAACTTTTGCAAAGTGTCCGCCACTGAGCTTCAGCGTGTTGCTGTATTGTCAGTAACTTGATCTGTTTGAGAATCAATTTTCTTTTGTTAAAATCTAGCGGATGATGAATTATGTAGCAAATAGGGCAATGCAAAATGATAGTTCACTCTACTTTGTATGCACATCTCACCCATGGCGGCTGACAGGCCGCTTCCTTCCTTCCAGATTGCACTAATAACTTACTTAGAATAGCTTGGAAAAAGAGCACCTGAAAATAGCTTCACCTGAAAATGGTTTCATGGAATAGAGCTTATTAATAAATAGTTCACAGAGTTTTAAAATGTCACTCCAAGTATTAGAGGACTGAAGTTAGAAATAGTAAATTATCCTCTCCCTATTTAATTTGTTGGGAAGATAATTAAGGCAATCGTCTAATAAGCTATTCACATGTAAAACTACTTTTGTAGTACTTTTTTTTAATTGCCCCGGATGTATTGTACCAGTGACTGTGGGATCACAAGGAGGGCAGGGCTCTGGGGGGGGAAGATGTCAGAAAGGCATGTCAGCACAGGTCAGGTTTGAATGTTGTTGTCAGGCTAGTTTTTGGTTTTCATTCCCCTGTACATTGGGGGCACTCTCTGCAGCTCTAAGCATTCATTTCCCAACCAAATGCATTCTGGGACTTCTAGTCCTATTTCTTCCAAGTTTTAATATGTGCCAGCAATGTACATTAGAATGGCTTTTAGAAAGAAAAATCAGTCTGGAACAATGGTTTCCCCAAATCCAGTGAGTTCCTGAGTCATGGGTAAGTCTGAGAATGAGCCACCTTAGTGCTGTTCCACAAAGGTTAAATCACGGGGGCTCAAAGCATTCCACAGAGGCTTCGAGCAGCAAGATGTGGCAATTAGAACCCCAAAGGTACTCCTGAATAAGTCCCCTGAGTATTTGCTCACCACGGAGTAATACTGCTCAGAGGCCCTGTATTACCTCTGGGTACACCAGAAGCAGGGCCTCCAAAAATCTTTAAAACTGCAACCCAATTTTTAGAACAACACACTTGTGCGGCCCAGATACCTTTAATGGACATGAGTGAGGTGATTTGATAAGGTAACTAAGACATTGTGTGATAGCACATAACCATTCACAGATAGCACATTTTGTATTGAAATGGTCACTAAATTTACACAGACATACAGGTTTACTGATAAAACTTTAATGCACACAAATGTTAATGTAAAAAGGAATCAGAGAACTCTGGTTAATTCCTAAGTTTAGGTTTAGAGCAGCTTCTGTACAGAGCACCCCACAACATCAGCAAGGCTCTGGATCTGCTCAAATGTCTGTTTTTCTAGCAAAGTTTTTAAGCATAGGATTAGCAAAGTGCTATGTACACCAAGCTAGAAAGGGACAAATATTTTGCCATTTCTACAGCAAAGTCTTTAAGTATAGGATTAGCACAGTGACATCCACACTGAGCTGTAAAATGACAAAAACGTTTTACTACGCCAGGCATAGTATTATGGCTTTGGTTGGTAAAATACCATCCAACCCAACCTGGAATTAATAAAAGCAACATCTGATGCCTGTTTTGCTGCCATTACAGGTGTTTAGAGAGGTTTAGCTTTTTCCAGACACAAGGGAGCACCCAGTAAAAATCAAAACAATACCTTTCAGGCTGAGAGTGCTGCATAAATTATGAAAAAATAAGCAGAGAACTCTGGGTAATTCCCACATTTAGTTGGAGAGCAATTCCTGTATAGAGCACCCTACAACACCAGCTACACTCTGAATCGGCTCACCTCAAATGTCTTTTTTTGCTAGTGACCTTTTTAAACATAGGATTCACACAGTGCCATCCAGGATGAACTGTAAAGGGTTGAGTAATTTGCCATGTCTATAACAAAGTCTTTAAGCATTGTTTTGCGACTACATTCACTGTCGCAAAACAATCTTACATCCCCCTGCGCTTGTTATGAGGAAGGGACGTCCTTGGCATGCCCCTTCCTAATAGCCACTCGCAAACCTATTTTGCGAGTCGGTAACAGGTTACCGACTTGCAAACAGGTTACTGACTCGCAGAATAGGATTGTTACATGGAGAAAACCCTTTTCCCAGTCGCAATTGGCCCAATGACCTGTTTGCAACCGGGAAAAGGCTTTCATACATCTGACCCAATATTACATCTTTGGATTGGTAAAATACAATTCACAGCAACCTCGAATGAATAAAATCAAACCCTGACATGTCATTACAGCTCTTCAGAGAAGTTTAATGTTGTCCAGACACAATAGAGCACCCAGTAAAAGTCAAAGCAATACCTTTGCAGACTTTGAGTGCCACGTAAATTATGCAAGAAAGAAGCAGAGAACTCTGGACCTGATTACAACTTTGGAGGAGGGTGTTAATCCGTCCCAAATGTGACAGATATACCACCCTCCGTATTACGAGTCCATTATATCCTATGGAACTCGTAATACGGCGGGTGGTATATCCGTCACATTTGGGATGGATTATCACCGTCCTCCAAAGTTGTAATCAGGCCCTCTGTGTATTTCCCAAGATTAGATGGAGAGCAGCTTGTGCACAGAGCACCCTACCATACCAGCAACACTCTGAACTACCCATAGTTCTCTGCTTCTTTTTGTACATAATTTATGTAGAACTCTAAGCCTAAAAGGGTATTGTTTGGATATCTAATGGGTGCTCCCTTATATCTGGACAAAGCTAATCCTATGCTTAAAGACTGCTGTAGAAATAGCAAAAGACCCTGGGCCTGATTTCAGGCCCTTTGCTCCTTTCTGTTCAGCATAGATGGCACTGTAAAACAGACATTTGAGGTGGGCAGACTCAGAATTTTGCTGATGTTGTAGGGTGCTCCATATATGAGCTGCTCGCCACATTAACTTGGGAACTACCCAGAGTTATCGGCTTGTTTTGTTAGCATAATGTATGTAGCACTCTAAGCCTGACAGGGTATTGTTTTGACAAATGATATTGTGTGGAAATCGGGTTTCAGTGAATATTTATCATTCGTGAATCACCAAGTATAGGGTCTTGATTTGTTTTGAACCTACTGAAATCTTCGCTTCCATCACTTTTCAGAATTACAAAAAATGTGTTTCATGTTCGATTTTCTAACTGCTGAATGTGTACAGTTCATATATAGGTATTTACCTTTTGTTGTAGTACAAAAAAATGACATCCTACATCCTTTAACACTCTCTGTACCCAGGCAAAATTGTCACATAATTCACTTTACTATTCTTTCTCTGACTGCAAAGTGAGAGTTTTTAAACACAAATTTCCACAATTTGTCAGAAGACATAGCCTGACATTTGACCTAGGTCTTTGAAGGCCAGCATATCTGACAAGATAAATATAAATTTAACAGCATCTTTATTTATTACTTGGACTTTCGGGACTCACCAAAATTCGGCTTGTGACCCAGATGGACATTCTGCTCATTTTAGTGCTATTGACAAAAAAACACAGACAAATTTGAAAGTCGTTGTCATGACATGGGGCCCAGTTAGCATCTATGGTTACATCTGCACATGCAGGCGGGCTACCCCTGGAGGCCACTGACACCCCCAACTTCCACCAAAGAGGTTTCTTCTAATATATCCAAAAGCCAATCCGATATCATCCCGACGTGGAATATTTCTTGTTGGAGTGTAAACATTGCACGGATTTTGCGTTCAGATGAGACTTTTTTGTTTCTAGCACGAGCCCCTTTAGTACATGGGGACCCTCACCTCTCAAGGAGCGCCCCGTACAAGAGAAAGCCTAGGAATATCTGTGAATTGCAAGAGTCTCAGGGGCCCCTTGCCAAATTCTGAAGGTAGGCCCCATGATCTTGCTTTAGGCCACTGTCTGCTAAGTCCGAATGTTTAGGGTGTTGTCTCTCAAAGCATCCTCATAGTTGCAAATTATTGGAGTCACTTTTCTCATGTGTATTAAATATGTTGTCTAGCCAAGACTGCCGTTTCCTGGGCCTGAGTGGTGGGACGACAGACTGTCGCCAGGAGAGTCCTGGAGCCAGATCCTACATCTAGGGAGTAACATTTATCAAACCCTAAAAAGAAAAGGATTGGCCAGGCACAGGGGAGAGAAGAGTCGGACTGTACCCAAAGAGAAATCAGTGGAGTGTCCACCTGTACAGTGCCTCTGGAAGGTCAGTAGGGCTGGGACGGAGTCACTCACACAAGCCTGTTCCATCGACCATTCAGGGACAATGGCCTGCGAGGAATTCTCAGTTTCCTTTTAGGGGAAGGTGCCTCTGAGGGGAAATCCTTCTGCGTTGCACATTCTGTCCCTGGTCTTTCTTCAAGCGAGCACCTTTTTGAAGCGAGTGGGATGCACCCTCTGCGCCCAGGGCGCTCACTGGAAGATTCACCTGCTTCCTGCTCCCCATCTTAATGCCCATCCAGTTTCTAGCCTCTCTGTTGAGGTTGTGCGTAATGTAGTTATCACTGACGATAGTGTACTTTTTGTATAGTGCTAGCGGCCACAGTACCGGAACGTCGATTATTAGCACCAAACTAAATGGGACACATTTAAGCAATCTCGGCGGGAACAATGTCTGAGTCGGCCCTGCCCGGAACCAAAGCTGCGAAGGTCCTGGCTGCACACTGGTCTCTACGTCAGACGCATTTGATCCGCTGAGCATTCGGGGTTGGGCCTCCTCGCTGTGGCACTGTGTCACCCTGTCATGATAATACGACTGAGGTGCAGAAAGAATGAGTGCAGTGCCCGTGAGACAGGGTTGGGAATTGGGAATAAGAGGGTGGCTCATTGAATTCGATTGTGGCTCGGTGTAGGTGTTGGTTAGTGGCCATATTCCCATACCTCACGCCCCTCCCGGCCGCGGGTCACCTGCGCCCGGGTGATGCTCACGGCCGGATTGCCAGACACACTGAGCACAGCTGATGTCTCCAGCTGTCCAGCCAGCTCTGGGGGCCTGCGAGGTAACCCCTCGAAGGGCTGCGCGGGGCATTTCACACAGGCGGTTGGAGTCTGTGCGCCTCCGGCAGAGGGGCTGGCAGAGCCGTGCGGACAGGCCCAGCTGAGGGGAATCACACGGCGGGAGCCAGCGGAGAGGAAGGAGGCCTGGCCGCCGAGACCCGAGCCGACAGACCGTGGTCATCGAGGCACTCCGAGGCGCCAGGGCGAGGGAGCTGAGGTCTGTGCGTGCAAGGGCGCTCTGCGCCGGGCCCGGGCGCTGGCCTACACAGCGCAGGGGCGCGGTGCTGGACGAGGGGGGTCGGGCTAGGCTCCAAGGCCCCCCGCAGCACAGCACCCGGCCTGAGTGAGCCCGAAGGGGCCCCCCTCCGCGGTCTGTGGAGCGGGGACCCTTCCAGTATCTTTGCCACTGACAGAGCGGTGCCTGGAGCTGTCACAATACAGGCCATGGAGCAGTCCTCCACCAACCCGACTCAGTGACGTAGTCTGGAGGTCACGGCCCCCAATGCAATTAAGGAAAATGGGCCCCTGCCCACTACCGCAGGCCCCGAAGGCAGGTAACATACAGATATGTTGGGGAGCAGTGGGTCCCTCTCAACCATGGACAATGCCATTCGCGATATTATGCCCCTGTGCAAGGGTCCCACCTTCATCATCCTACTTCTCTTTCCTTCTCTCCTCCTTTTCTCCATCCGTCTATCCTCTCGTTCACTTTCTCCTTCTCATTCTATCCTTTCCCTGTCGTTTTCTTCTATCTCGCACTTGCCCGCAATCTCTTCTCGCTTCTATTTATGTAGAACTCTAAGCCTAAAAGGGTATTGTTTGGATATCTAATGGGTGCTCCCTTATATCTGGACAAAGCTAATCCTATGCTTAAAGACTGCTGTAGAAATAGCAAAAGACCCTGGGCCTGATTTCAGGCCCTTTGCTCCTTTCTGTTCAGCATAGATGGCACTGTAAAACAGACATTTGAGGTGGGCAGACTCAGAATTTTGCTGATGTTGTAGGGTGCTCCATATATGAGCTGCTCGCCACATTAACTTGGGAACTACCCAGAGTTATCGGCTTGTTTTGTTAGCATAATGTATGTAGCACTCTAAGCCTGACAGGGTATTGTTTTGACAAATGATATTGTGTGGAAATCGGGTTTCAGTGAATATTTATCATTCGTGAATCACCAAGTATAGGGTCTTGATTTGTTTTGAACCTACTGAAATCTTCGCTTCCATCACTTTTCAGAATTACAAAAAATGTGTTTCATGTTCGATTTTCTAACTGCTGAATGTGTACAGTTCATATATAGGTATTTACCTTTTGTTGTAGTACAAAAAAATGACATCCTACATCCTTTAACACTCTCTGTACCCAGGCAAAATTGTCACATAATTCACTTTACTATTCTTTCTCTGACTGCAAAGTGAGAGTTTTTAAACACAAATTTCCACAATTTGTCAGAAGACATAGCCTGACATTTGACCTAGGTCTTTGAAGGCCAGCATATCTGACAAGATAAATATAAATTTAACAGCATCTTTATTTATTACTTGGACTTTCGGGACTCACCAAAATTCGGCTTGTGACCCAGATGGACATTCTGCTCATTTTAGTGCTATTGACAAAAAAACACAGACAAATTTGAAAGTCGTTGTCATGACATGGGGCCCAGTTAGCATCTATGGTTACATCTGCACATGCAGGCGGGCTACCCCTGGAGGCCACTGACACCCCCAACTTCCACCAAAGAGGTTTCTTCTAATATATCCAAAAGCCAATCCGATATCATCCCGACGTGGAATATTTCTTGTTGGAGTGTAAACATTGCACGGATTTTGCGTTCAGATGAGACTTTTTTGTTTCTAGCACGAGCCCCTTTAGTACATGGGGACCCTCACCTCTCAAGGAGCGCCCCGTACAAGAGAAAGCCTAGGAATATCTGTGAATTGCAAGAGTCTCAGGGGCCCCTTGCCAAATTCTGAAGGTAGGCCCCATGATCTTGCTTTAGGCCACTGTCTGCTAAGTCCGAATGTTTAGGGTGTTGTCTCTCAAAGCATCCTCATAGTTGCAAATTATTGGAGTCACTTTTCTCATGTGTATTAAATATGTTGTCTAGCCAAGACTGCCATTTCCTGGGCCTGAGTGGTGGGACGACAGACTGTCGCCAGGAGAGTCCTGGAGCCAGATCCTACATCTTGGGAGTAACATTTATCAAACCCTAAAAAGAAAAGGATTGGCCAGGCACAGGGGAGAGAAGAGTCGGACTGTACCCAAAGAGAAATCAGTGGAGTGTCCACCTGTACAGTGCCTCTGGAAGGTCAGTAGGGCTGGGACGGAGTCACTCACACAAGCCTGTTCCATCGACCATTCAGGGACAATGGCCTGCGAGGAATTCTCAGTTTCCTTTTAGGGGAAGGTGCCTCTGAGGGGAAATCCTTCTGCGTTGCACATTCTGTCCCTGGTCTTTCTTCAAGCGAGCACCTTTTTGAAGCGAGTGGGATGCACCCTCTGCGCCCAGGGCGCTCACTGGAAGATTCACCTGCTTCCTGCTCCCCATCTTAATGCCCATCCAATTTCTAGCCTCTCTGTTGAGGTTGTGCGTAATGTAGTTATCACTGACGATAGTGTACTTTTTGTATAGTGCTAGCGGCCACAGTACCGGAACGTCGATTATTAGCACCAAACTAAATGGGATACATTTAAGCAATCTCGGCGGGAACAATGTCTGAGTCGGCCCTGCCCGGAACCAAAGCTGCGAAGGTCCTGGCTGCACACTGGTCTCTACGTCAGACGCATTTGATCCGCTGAGCATTCGGGGTTGGGCCTCCTCGCTGTGGCACTGTGTCACCCTGTCATGATAATACGACTGAGGTGCAGAAAGAATGAGTGCAGTGCCCGTGAGACAGGGTTGGGAATTGGGAATAAGAGGGTGGCTCATTGAATTCGATTGTGGCTCGGTGTAGGTGTTGGTTAGTGGCCATATTCCCATACCTCACGCCCCTCCCGGCCGCGGGGTCACCTGCGCCCGGGTGATGCTCACGGCCGGATTGCCAGACACACTGAGCACAGCTGATGTCTCCAGCTGTCCAGCCAGCTCTGGGGGCCTGCGAGGTAACCCCTCGAAGGGCTGCGCGGGGCATTTCACACAGGCGGTTGGAGTCTGTGCGCCTCCGGCAGAGGGGCTGGCAGAGCCGTGCGGACAGGCCCAGCTGAGGGGAATCACACGGCGGGAGCCAGCGGAGAGGAAGGAGGCCTGGCCGCCGAGACCCGAGCCGACAGACCGTGGTCATCGAGGCACTCCGAGGCGCCAGGGCGAGGGAGCTGAGGTCTGTGCGTGCAAGGGCGCTCTGCGCCGGGCCCGGGCGCTGGCCTACACAGCGCAGGGGCGCGGTGCTGGACGAGGGGGTCGGGCTAGGCTCCAAGGCCCCCCGCAGCACAGCACCCGGCCTGAGTGAGGCCGAAGGGGCCCCCCTCCGCGGTCTGTGGAGCGGGGACCCTTCCAGTATCTTTGCCACTGACAGAGCGGTGCCTGGAGCTGTCACAATACAGGCCATGGAGCAGTCCTCCACCAACCCGACTCAGTGACGTAGTCTGGAGGTCACGGCCCCCAATGCAATTAAGGAAAATGGGCCCCTGCCCACTACCGCAGGCCCCGAAGGCAGGTAACATACAGATATGTTGGGGAGCAGTGGGTCCCTCTCAACCATGGACAATGCCATTCGCGATATTATGCCCCTGTGCAAGGGTCCCACCTTCATCATCCTACTTCTCTTTCCTTCTCTCCTCCTTTTCTCCATCCGTCTATCCTCTCGTTCACTTTCTCCTTCTCATTCTATCCTTTCCCTGTCGTTTTCTTCTATCTCGCACTTGCCCGCAATCTCTTCTCGCTTCTTAGCAAAGGCCGCCTCGATGGGTGCATAAAGGGCCCGGAAGGAACAGGCACCCTCACTTTTTGGTCACCCTCCCCAGGCACCAAGTTGGGGGGTGAGGCGCGACGAACATACACAAGGCCAATAGGGGGTTTGAGTTGTTCAAACCCCCCCAATGAGGAAGCGGGGAGATACCTGCAGGGGGCCAGAATGGCACCATTTATGTCGTGCTGTCCCTCTCGAAGGCCAAACACACGACTGGGGACAGCACGCGAAAAGGAGCTAATCAAAAGGAGAGGAGACGGGGTACCTGTGGGAGACTCTTGCTCGATGCCTTTGTCCAGCGTGGGGGACCTCCCAGCCGGGCGACGCGAATCCACGCTGTTTTTTGAGGATCAGGGCTGCTCGCTCTCGCCGCCGCTCAGCGGCTCGCCTCCTGCGCCGTTTGAAGGACTATCCGCCGCAATTTCTGACTCAATTCTCAAACCCAGATTCCTCCCAGTGGGCCCTGATAGCCTCCCTCGACCTCTCCCTCTTCCCACAAAACACACGGTGGTGCTGTTGGTAAAAACAATGCTGCAGCCCTGCATTACACGTTTAACACGATGTTGGTTCATGAGCCCATAGGCCGTCAATAAAACCACATGAGGATAAAACACATCTTGGATAGATGCAGTCCATACTTGGGGGGGGGGGGGGCGCCTGAGCACGTTCGTGGCTTAAACCTGCCACCAAATATCCATTCGTGGCCACGTGGCCCCAGCTGGGCGGTAGATGACCTGCCGGCCTCGTCGTCCTCCGCTTTCTCCCTCTAGAGCCCTGCCCTGCAATCCTACGCAAGTCACATCTTCCCAAATAGTTCAACGCCAGAATGTCTAGTGGCTAAATCACATTAATTACGAATCCGTTAAAGTGCTATATAAGTGACCAGACTGTGTTATACCACGTGTCGCAATGAATCCTACCCACACTTAATTAATCTATTGTATAGCTCTGCAGACACCTCTTCTCGAAGGCGTGCATGTTCTCTTACTCGTGCTAATCCTCAAATAATGTCTTCTGCCCCAGTTAATGAGATAAGTGGCCAAGAAGACACTACAAAATGAGAGGTAAGACATAGGAATCATCAAAACCTCTTTCATAGAACCATGGCCGTTGATTCACCGAAATTCCAGAGGTAGTGGAAGTGACATAACACACCCACAAACTTTAAAGTTAATGACATCACAGGATGTGACATCGTATGACCCCCAACTTTTCCCAGAAAGTGATGCCACATGAACTTAACCAAGATGACACCATGATAACTGACACTGCTGAGGTTCCATAATAATTGCATGGTGAATATGACAATACAGTACAGACAGCCACCTTTTTTTCGATACTACTTATATTAGGGTGCTACCATACATTTTTTTAATGTAGTGGACAGTAATACTTGTCCTTATTTGTAGTGAACAAGTGAAGCAAGAGTTAACCAGACCTCTTTTAGAAGGCCTCAAGGGGGTTCTTCCCTTAGAAAATAAACAGGGTCAAACGATAAATTTGCTAAAATCCCACACATGGTCTGAAAAGGTTCTCATTAAATATTCAAGTCCTTTTATGGTGTACCCAGTAGAGGAAACAGGATGATTCTTGGCAGATATTTTTTTTTCAAAATGTGCTCTGGCTACCCATGTATGTCATAACTTATCTCCAATGTGCCAGGGCCAGCATTTTGTCGTGGGTGCCCTTGAAATGACATGGATGCCCTTATGCCGAAAATTACATACACAATACTAGTGCCAGAGAAATGACATGGGTGCCTCATTTGCCAAAAATTATTTTAGTATGCCAGTACTAGTATTTTACCGGGGTCTCCATTATGCCAAGAATTACGTCCAGTATGCCAGTGCCAGTATTTTGTGACAGGCACCTGTCATGCAAAGAATTGCTGGCAGCATACTAGTGCCAGTATATTGCAATGGATGTCACACACATTCCCTCTTAGTCTTGGTCACTCTTGCAATCATTGTTACTATCACTTATTCTCACTCACACGCAGTTGCTGTTGCTCTCTCATTCATTCTAACTCACTCTCTAACACTGCCTCACACCCATTCTTATTCGTTTGTGTTCATCCATGCACACTCAATCACAGCCGCTCATACTTTCACGTGCACTGACTCACTCATACTCCTTTACTAAAACTGAATCTCCCTAATACTCACTCACTACCTGTTACTGGCTCTCACCTACACAGTTTCCCCTCAAACACACATGCATGTATAGACGCTCAAACGTACGCCCCTTCACGAACATTTTCACCTGCAAACACGCACAAAACATACATTTAAAAACACTGCTCTTGTTCTCTTAGCTTCCTGCAAAAGTCTCATTCCAGCTCCTGGTGCTCTGTTTTCATTACACTGCTAGTGAATAATAAGCCACTATTCACTATTAATGTCACCTTAAAAAGAGCAGCAAACAGAGAGCTGAGCCCCCAACAACCAAAAGAGCGAGCTGTCTGTTGTTCTAGGCACTGCATTTGCCATGTCCGAGGGCAGGGTTCGCAAAAGCAGTGCCAGGGGTTGCAAGGGAAAAGGCAGGGTGTGTAGCTGTGACTCCTGGTGACCACTAAATAACATCCATGCACCGGACCACACAGGGCACGTCCACAAGGTCGTCTCATCAGTGGAGTAACGCAAAATGATGCCCTCCTCCCCTGCTGAATGTGTTAGGTGTTAGCTGATAGTCTCACATGATGCAGGTATTCATACTCCTAAGGCTGAATGGGGGACCACCTACCACTTTCTCTAAGGGCAAAAAAAATGTTTTTTTTATTTTTATCTTGCAACCCACATTTTTTTAAAGGGTCATGGTGTGGGCCAACCACTCATAATCGGGGTCCCTTTTATTCTCATATGTATTTCTGTTCTTGTGTGTTACATACACCAGTTCATTTTTCCACACCACCACATTTTAAAATAACACATTAAAAAAGTTCATCTGGGGTCAGGGTGGAGTTGAATGTCTCCTAAACGTGGACTTATGAATTATTTTGGGCACACAGGTATGCAAGAGGAACTCTGTACTGTGAAGGAAGGATCATGGATTGTTCTGGAGGAGCGATGCATGCCGGTGGCGGTATCATGAGTGTCTGCTTTAGTGGGGCCTGTCTTGCAGCTTTAAACAGCATCTTTTAAGGCGGTCTGCTGTCATAAAACATTAACAGGGCGAAAGCCACATCTCCTGCAATCCTGGCCATTCTTTCCCCCTAGCAGAGCCGGATGAGATGTCTTTGGTGGTATTTGCATTCACCACACCGCACTACAGGACTAGGGCTGCTGCTACAAAACTTTTAGCAGAAAGTTTTTTTTTTTTTTCAGTTAAAAAACTATTCATTACAAAAAGAAGGGTGCACACTGCAAACCTTTTATGAAAAAACTGCAGGCGGCATGATTAGGATTACAGTTTGTAAAAATAGAAGAGATGAGCTCATTAGCTTTTAGTAGGTTGTCAAATCTGCAGGGACTCTGATTCATCTTTCATTGTCCAGTCAAGTCCAGTCTTGGCAGCATGCAACACTGAGAGGTGGTTCTTGCAGACAACTGCTCCTGTAGTGTTCTATTCCATGGTGTTTCTGCATTTCCAGAGATCTCTTGTTAGACAGGCAGAACACTGTCAGCACCTAAGAGACAGATGGATACAGAACTCAATAAGTCTACACAAATCAGATTTGGGTATTAAAAATATGTTCTTATTTTTCTTTAATCATGCCCTATTGTAGGAGGGAAAAAAGAGGGGACATATGCCTGTTGACATCTTTCAGCTCGATTCACTTGCTTTATTCATGGCAAGGGTCGCTGTCAACCTAGACTTCCTAATGTTCTGAACTAAAGATGATCTTTGCAAGGAACCTCTCATGCACTGATATTTTCTCCTTAGGACAGAGGTCTTCAAACTAGGGGGGCGGGGCCCGCTAAGGGGGTGGGGCATCAAGTAATCGTGGGGGGTACAAGGCTCTGGCCAAAAAGAGCACTGTGCTGCTAACAGTGCTTTGCTTCTAGAATGGAAAAAATGAGCAGAAATAAACTGCTCTGTAATGGGCCATCACAAGTATCTTTTGTTGTTTATGTCCAAGATGGATGTTTGTGTCACAAGATAAGAGATTCCAAATATTCTTCAAAATCCCCACCCCATTTCTAATAATCACACTGTGGATGCTGTTACAGGTTAGTAAGGCCTGCGTGATCAGAGTAGTATGTTTGGCACATGTATTTCATTGCATTTAAAAACATATATCACATAACTTAACTGCAATTTTTAAATAAGCCTAGACATGTTTAAAGATTGCCAACTTAATAGAATAATTGTGAAAAAATATGAGGGGGGGCCCAGTGATTTTTTTTCCCACTGGGGTGGTGCGGCATTAAAACAATTGAGAAGCATTGTCTTAGGAATAGAGAGAAACTATTCCCTCTTTTATGAGTTGGGGGACAAAGTAGCAAATTTGCCTGCCTTGTTATGTAAAGTCCCAGATTTGGCCACGTAAACTCACTTCCCATATCAGCCCAAATAGGGTTTTTAGTAATGAGATATTCCTGGGGCAGGACATTCTGTCAGGGGTAGCTCATGGTACTTTTTAGGGGCAGGGCGGCGTGCGGGGGGGATTGGGAGAGGGTATTATTTAAAAAAAAACACTTATCTGGATCATTGCTGCAGCTGCCGCCGCCACTGCACCGCTCCTCTGCCGCAGGCACAGGCTCCAAGCCTTCCCTGCGGCCAATCCTGACGATGCTCATAGCAGCGTTAGGATTGGCTGGGAGCGCCCAGCCAGGGTGCTCCAAGGCAGACTGGGAGCCTGTGTCTGCTCTCTCCAGCCTGGCAACCCAGTGCCGGGCCCGAGAGAGCCTACTGTGCATATGTGTTTAGCCGGCTCAAGAGGGCCGGCCAAACATACATGCACAATGAGGAGGAGTGCTGAACACCCCCCTCAGTGCTGTCATCCCCAATGTCCCGCCCCTTTTACTACAAAACGATAATAAACCTGGTTTATTATTGTTTTGTAGTAAAAGGTTTGCAGTTGCTCCTGCTGGCGGTGGCGGGTGACGCTCCTCCTCCCTAACGGAGGAGCCGCGCCTGCATTCTGTAGCAACATCCTGTGGCAAGAAAAGCAGCCTGCTGCGACTGTCCATTCTGTGCAGTGTTGGAAGAGATGGAAGCAGTAGATCATGGAAACGGGTTGGATGCCATGGTTAAATGAAACTTGTCCACTAGTGTGGGATATTTTTCACGCTTACAGAAGGGGCTGGTGAGCACTTTTCAAGATCTGCTGGCAAGAGTTTCTCTACCATACCCATTATCACTATAAACACTTGAGCCCCAAATATTACATGGAAGGTCAGTTTTAAACATATTGCCCCATGTACCAGATTGCAAGCATCACCTCCAACACTGATCATCATCAGAACAGTACAGAACATCCAGAACAGCGTGCACCTAGGACTAGACCAACAAACTGTTAAGTGTTCATTTGCACACATTACTCGATTGCACATTTGAAACTGAAACTGACAGACCGTCAAATATAACCTAATTTTCAATGAGACTATGAGTATGTAGGGGGGCATATACCATATACATTCTAATACCCTGTATCAAAGTTAATGTTCGCTAGTTCTAGTCCGGCAGACACTACCAAATGCCTCGGTAGATGCAAATTGCAAATATTAAAGAAAAAACAGAAAACCATATTACAAAGTAGTCCTTGAAAGTGTTAAGCAGATTAATCCATCCAACATCTACAACATCCTCAACTGGGACTATCTTGATTAGCACAGCAAATACCTTTAGTTAGGATCAAAATTCTATCAATTTATGTAGCATGGGAACATTTAAACTTCCTGCAAAGTCTTTCCACGTTAAGCATAAGTGGCGTAACACTATAAATCCTATTTTTTTCATGAAATTCTGATACTGAAATGTAAACAAAAGCCCACGTGGATGATGGGGACAGTTTCCAGATTGGGGTAATCAAACCCTTCCAATCTATTGATCAATTTCAATCTAAAAGGGGTTCTGGCAAACAGGGAAACTGGCTACCTCTTATAGTAATGTTAGAAAATTAACCTATTTCATCTCTTTGGGATAAGGTGCTCTTTTTATCTATTTCTCACTGTTTCCTGCAATATTGTCATTACCCCATATTAGATGGTACGTAGATTGTTTTGTCATTTCTTCCATTTTTTAAATTACTAATATCAGTTTTTTGTTGTACAGTTTCATTTTGTAGTTTTGACATTCAGAGTTTTGTCTGCTGCACTAATCCCTCTACGTGATCTTGAGGAGTCACATTTAGTTTTTTTCCACAGTTCTTTTCTTAGCTCATCTAAGTCCTCAATAGAAGGGAAGATCTTAATGGGTAGCCCCTCACTATTCAGTTAAAGTGCAATTAGCAAACCTCTTTGATGATTCTTTCTGAAGTGAGTTTTCCAATTAAGCCAAGGCTTCGGTTGGTTTGCTTTTGCCCTGATTCTTCCTGTGTTAGGGGACAGTGAGTCTCCAAAATAGAACACTGGTTAGTTCTTCAACAGTTACTGGTGTGCGTTGTTAATGGTTACGCAATGAGTAAAGAGCACTGGCTTAAAACCTTTAAGTCTGAAATTTGCAATGTGTTAAGCAGATAATGGAGTCAACATTGTTATAATGAGCCACATAGATTATCACCAAGAAGACATTAGATAAATAAATTATGCAAAATAATTACAGCATCATCGATAGAAGCATTATGAATGATACTGTTGTTTAAAATAAATTCAGTTAGAATTTCTTAATTGCACCATTTTGGATGATAAAGACTACAGATATATATGTGTGAAACATCCTAGCATCCCTATAATTTACTTCCGACCCAGAATTCACAAACAAAATAAACCCTGTCTCAGCAAACCCACCATGTTAGAGTCTTCCTCACCTAACGAAAGAATACACAAGGCTCTTAGATAGATTTTATTGCAACTTTTAAGATGAATTTTATTGTGATTTTATGCAGTGTTTTTATTTTCTAAGAGTATATAATAAAATTTGAAATTTTAATAACAAATGTAATACCTCTCGACAGCACAGTAAATTTGAGGTATACAGACACATTTCATTGTATGACATTAGTGATCAGTGGACACGCTTTATGGAATTAAACTTCTGGCACAGTGGCACATCTCATGACATAGCGTTTGTGATAGGAAGGCATGTTCATTAGGTTAAACTCTTAATATTAGGGCGCTTTGTGAAACTTGTAGAATAGGGGCACATTTCTTAGCATTTGTGTTGGCAGAGCCCTTTTCAGTACATGAAACTCCTTATAAGAGGGCACCTGGAGAAACTTGCGACTGAAGGACGCATTTTGTGATTCATGATCTGTTCATCATGGGAGAATGTATTTTATGGTCTAGCAATCCGGATACACGGACCCACTTAGTGACCTGAAGTGTTACAATTCCTTATCTAAAAAAGTTAATAAAATGCTGGGGTTGGGCTTTGTGAACTATGGTGCCGATGATTCTGTGGCACGTTTCCTCATATGAATGCTGTGACCATGCGAATGTAGAAAACGCTAGATAGCCCATGTTTTTCATACGAAACAAATTATATGAAGTTACTTTTTATGACACAAACTCGTGAACTGAGGGGACATTTCACAATGTGAGAGTGGTGATTGAAGGTAGATTTTTTGTCACAGAATAATTCGAGGGCGCATGCCGGCCTCAGAAACTTGTACCGCTTGTCATGATTGATGAAGAGGCGCGTTTTTTAAGAGGGCACTTCTTTTTAAGTGAAACTTAAAGTGGAAAAGCACAAGTGACATAAGGTAGGGTGACCAGGCGTCCCGGATTTGCAGGGACAGTCCCAGTTTTTCGCCAGGTGTCCAGCAGATTTCTAGAAATTTAGCTCATGTCCTGGTTTAGAGAGAGAGTCGACTGAAAACGATGAGAGGTGTCTTTCCAAAGCAGACATTGTTAGAAGCTGTTAGAAGAAAGAAATGTAATTAACGGGCATGATACTGGGTTTAGAAATTGCATTTTATTTATAAAGTTAGTGCCTCTGCTTTAATTTTATGCTGATAAAAGCTGTCATCCTGCACGCTCGGTTGAAGTAAAATTGTAGTCCTTTTTTATTTTTATGACCTGACGGTTTTTGACTTTAAAATTCTGGTCACCCTTTTAAAAAAAAAAATCTGGTCACCCTAACATAAGGATACTCTTTTTTTCTTCCTCCTTGTGGTAAAACGGCATGTTTCATAATCTGTTTTGCAAAATTGAGGTTACACTGTAAATGTTAAAGTTTATCCCTTCGTGCATTTAAAGACCTGTAGAAGTAGGGTGTGGTTAATTTTTCGTATGCATCTTTAAGAACAAATAGAAATGGAGAGACATTTGATATATGTAATATTACCCAACTCACAGCCTCTGAAATCCGGCGTTCCTCGGCCTTCATTGGGGTAGGAGAGATTTTTCGCGCGTTAAGAACGGCGCCTGTGAAAATCACAATCTCCCTCCATTTGAGGCCGCGAGAGACCGACGGTGGGCCCGCCGGTTCGCCTGAAAGCGATTAACGTCTTGTTCAAAGTGCTTCTAAAGCAAGAGCTCACAGAGGCTTATAAAAGAACAATTAAACGACGACAATAAATGTAAAAGAAAAAAATATTCAATAAGTGCTGTGTGAAGAGATTGATACAGGTGCCGCTGATGGATTCGGAGCGTTTGGCGGGAGCTTGTCTTGCTCACACAAACATGACGGCAGATCTCAAAGGCGGTGCCAGGGGTGCACCTCAGCCTCCCGCAGCTGCAAAGGGGTAGCCGTGTGGGGGGCTTCAGGGTTCCCCTTAAAGTCAGGCTAGTAAATATCTGGGAGACTCAGGGGACCCCTCATCACACTTTGCAAAAGATCATCATCTGCCTAACGCAGCTGGGCGGTGCCAGTCTAGATATACATTTTTCTTTTAGGACAGGACAGGGAAATGTCACCCAGGCAATTCAATATGGCGTTCATAGCAGAAAAGCCATTGCTAAGCTAGAGTGGCCAGAATTTTAAGGCCAAAAACCTGGACATTTCACAAAAAAAGAGGAAGGACTACAATTTTACTGCAAAATAGCGCACAGAATGACAGCGCTCATCAACACACAATTTCAGAAGAGGCACTAAGAACATAAATGAAATGCAATTTTTAAAGCCAGTATAATGCCTGTTAATGAAATTCCATTCTGATAACACCTGCTAACTATCTGGTCTTTGGAAAACAAAAAAAATTCACCTCCTACAGTTTTCAGGCGACCCTCTCTAAAAGCCAGGACATGAGCTAAATTTCCCCAAATCTGCTGTGACTTCAGGTGGAAAACTGGGACTGTCCTGGGAAATCCGGGACGCCTGGTCACCCTATGCTGAGCGCATAGGGTTTTGATCTTTAATTCTAAACCTCCTATGGCATTAACAATTATAATGACCACATCACTCTATGTTGGTGGAGCTGAAGGTTGTATTCAGGGCAACGTTCATTCGCCAAAATACTTTGGATGGTGGACGTGAGATCAGGCATCACGTCAACCCTGAGTAGCAGGCCCGTTTGTTGATGCGTGGCCGGGGTAAGGGCAAGGCCTAAGAAACTATAGGAGGTAAACCGAGTCCTCAAAAATCTGTTTAATTGCTGTCTTTATGATCCCTGAGATCAGGGGTAGCAAGGGCAGAGCCAAGGGAAAAGCTTGTCACACCTCCACAGAGACGAGCACCTTCATGCCCAGGTTCGTGATGCCAAATAATTTATTATTGGTACATAAATCACAATTCAAATTGACGCTTTTCGACCATAAAGCGGCCTTTCTCAAAATCACCCATGATCAGTAATATAAATGAATTTATACTACGCAAGTCTCACTCCAATGACGTAATGCCTGACCCATGAAAATAAACAAAATACTCAAAGACAATACTAAAAATGAAGTACACGTTCCCTATAAACAGCCCCTCTTCAGTGCAGCCGGTCGCAAGTCTCAATATTAATGCACATCACATTTTCTAGGAAGGTGTAATAGTGTCAAAATATTATAAAATAAAATGACACCATACTATAAACAAAAGCATGTTTAAATACAATATGAAATGAAATAAACATTTGCAAATGACTATCAACCCAAGTGGGTGTTTTTTGTTTTATTAAATTATGTAATTGAAGTCAAGAACATTCCAAATATGCTACTCAAGAAATCATATGTAACACATTATAGCGTATACTACTGAACACCTGTACCACCAATAGTATTTTATCACAGAAAAGATAATGATTAAAGAAAAAAAAGACTACTCAATAACAAAACCCACAACTTACGTTGATCACAGCGTGTCATTCTGTCACTTATAAAAGACTGAAAGAAGGAGATTAACAGACAACACCATCTCATCTCTACAAATGCACATAAAGATCTTCTTCCAAGTTTAAACCCCTCTGGGCCTTGGCATCAAGCATGATAATGTGTGATTCCAATATTTTCAGCTGCTGTTCCCACCTCAAACTCTTCTACGGACTGCATCAAGCACAAAATAGCTGAGCTCTCCCTCCCGGCCACCATGACTTTCCTCAAAGTGTCTTGCCACTGGATAATTATGACCTCTATTTATGATGGCTCTGATGTGCGGCAAAACACGGAAATGAGCTTTCAAAGTTGCTCCCTACATACAGTTTATGGCAGGTACACTTAAGGACATAGAATGCAAATTCTCTTTTGCAATGTAAGGCTTTGTTGATGCATAAAGGGGCTATCATTAAAGGCAAGCTCACTTGTGAGGTTTTCACTACAAAAGCACAGGCCTTTCACATATGGCACTTACTAAATCCAGGGTTGTTAGTAAACCAGGTGTAATCACTGATCAACTCAGGGCTGCTGTCCACTAGATAACCGATCATGGACTTGGCTTTGTGGAAAGTCAACAACGTCTATCTGGCACCTTGTCTCCAATTATAGGAGCACTTTTATTCAAATGGCAATATTTATTTAATATTGTTCATAATTCTAAATGCTGGTCACTGAACTCTGTGATCATACATAGTTCCTGACTTTCTGCCCGTTTAGGCTGCTTTCTTGCAAATAAAAGCTCCTCCCTTATTTTTTATTTTCTCTCTCTCTCTCCTGCTTCATATATCACCCTCTTACTACAGCCTCTTTCTGCAAATCTAACTGCCAATTCTTCACGTACCACCCGCTTCTGCATAGGGTATGCCGTATTTCCATTTATTTGGATGAAAGCTACTCGTGTGCAAGATGGTGTTGCCTGTAGTTGCTTTTCTGAAAGTGCTAGGTTGTATCTTACCTTGTTTCACATAAACCGTGAGATCTAGAAAGTGTACCTGTTCCTTACTCTCTTGGGCAGAGAAATGCAAATTTAAGTCACTGGTGTTGAATCTCTCTGAGAAGTGGTACGCCAATTGTTTTGTCCCTTTCCAAATGAAAAAAATATCGTCTATGAAACATGTCCATAGTACGATGTTCTCAGAGCACTCCTGCTCGAAGGTTAGCACTAGTACCTGCTATTCCCACCAGCCCATATGCAAATTAGCATAGCTGGGGCAAAGCAGGTATGTGTGAGTGTACATATATATATATATATATATATATATATATATATACACACACACATACATATATATATATACACACACACACACACACATATATATATATATGTATATATATATATATATATATATATATATATATATATATATATATATATATAAAATAAATAGGCACTTACCTTCCTGCTTCCTACACAAAAGTCCTCCTCAGTCTAGTTTTCTTCTTCTCGACTCCTCTGCCTCCAGCACTGGACCCTCAACAACTCCCCTAACCAATCATGGCACTGCTCTCATGCTGGTGACCAGGACTGGAAGAAGCAAACTCTCTCAGCACTCTCAAGAGCACTGGAGGCCTGTGCTTTCTCTAACCCAGCTGTCTAAGACAATTGGGTTAGATAGATTTAAAATGCACGTCTGGCTGGCCCTCACAAGATAGCCGGCCAAAAAGACATGTGCACTTTTAGCTTAAGTGCACAGCTCCATGCTGCCGTTCAGCAGCAAAGGCCCCACCCATCCTGGCTCTTGGTTCGGGACGGGTTGGTGAAAAATAAAATGGTAATAAATTAACTTTACAACCATTTTATTTTTCATCTCTTGGGCTTTTCTGGGGGCATTTGAGTGAGGTGACGCTCCTCTGCTGTAATGGAGGAACTGCTCCTGCTGAGTGAATGCCTGAATATGTCAGTGAGCATCTAAGTCTTGAATTGACGTCCTCCCTTCCCATCTCACCTTCAGTCTGTGAGCTTTGGCTCTCCCTGGCAGTACACCTTTTCTAACCTACAGTGAGGGATCTCAAGGAATACTCCCCTGAGCCAGGAATCAAAACTTTGTCATGGAGTTCTCGTCTGTTTTGCAAATAGCACCTTCTCTGGGCTTATGTGGTCAAAGCACAATTTGTCCTTTACTTAGGGAAAAATAAGTAATTTGTAACTGGATCTTTCTCAGAAAGCAATAATCTGTAAACCACATTCAAATGATTTCGTGGTCATAGGTGGGAATCTGTAATGTGCAACCAATATCTTCTCTGAACACATTTTTTAAAAATCTTTAATTGATTACTTCCATGAGACAGACATTCGTAATGTGCGAATTATTCTTTCTGTCAGTATGCATAATGATTTATTTCTATGAGCCAGCAATTGCTCATCCTTATCACTATTTTTTTAGGTGAATTCATCTATTAAACTGGAGTCAATAATCTGTAATTGGCGCCTTCTATTGAAGTGGGTTCATTCATTTATGACTGATTTCTTCTGTTAGTCAGGAGTCAATAAAGAATAACCAGTTAATTCTCTGAGTCAGCAATCAGTAGTTTATATTTGATTCCTTCTCTTACCAAATATGAGTAGTCTGTAATTGACTCCGAGTCTTTGATAGTAGTCAGGAATCTGTAATCCAATGAGCCTCTACACAGGATTTAGTAACATATATACAACTCCTTCTATGCTTCCCGAGGTAAATTAAACCAATTCCTTCTTCGAGTCAGGAGCTGCCAATCTCCAGGACATTTTTTCTCTTAAGAAGCAGTAAATAATATGGAGGCGGTTCATTATCCGAGCAGGTATTTAGTTACTTTCAGTAGATTTGTTCTATAAGTCTAGAATTAGACTTTCTCCAACATCTTCCTCCTCCACACCAACAACCAGTTGTTGGGAAGTAATCTTGTCACTATTCAGCTGTTGGTAAATACTGGGATTCGTCAGGTTCAGCAACCTGTGATGTATCACTTCTCAGTAACTAGAGAGGCTGGTGCCTCTAAGAGCTGCAATAAGAAGCAACCGATTCTTTCTGTGCGCTAGGTATTGAGGAGGGCAAGCCTACAAATTAACCGAGAGAACCAAGCTAGAGCCCATGCACAAGTTGAGTCCTGAAAATACTTGCTATGTAAAACATACAACGAACATCACATAAATATTATAAAGTCTATTCAAAAGTTTTAAACAAGTGTTTTTCTTTAACAAATGGAAACTTTGACATTAATAGGGCACATTGTGGCATTGCACGGAAAAGTACTTATTAAAAGGGATAATTTTGTACAACTGGCAATTTGAACTCACAAATTTGAAAGTGCTTTCAGACGCTTCAATGAAGAATTAAGAGTTTTGGTGAAATAAAATATTTGCCTAATGTCACACAGGTGGGGCAGCTGAGATTTATCCAGGTTATCTGGTTTCACCGTGAATAAATCAGCCAGTAAATGGGTATCTATTTGTCTTTCCTTATGTTAGGGCTTTGTTTTTACCTCTTAGTGCATTTTTTAAAATGTAGCGCAAACTCAAATTGAAGGTATTGGAGCTCTCTACATAAGCACCAGTTACAGTACACAAGGTCACATGCATTATTTAAAGGAACAGGGCACTTAAGTGATTTGCCCAGAATCACAGAATGTTGAGCCCATGCCAAGACTCATACTTGTTTCCCCAGTTCCACAGTTGGTAGCTTTGACTGTAGCTCCACATCCTGGGTAGAGGGAAGCAAACAGAAGCCATGTGAAACTTGGCTTGTTAGGGGCTCGAGGTTCTAACAAGACCCTGACCTGAGCCATGACAAAACAATGGATCCCTCCCGCCCAGTAATAGTACCAGCCCAGTCCAGGCTAGCCTTTGCGTCCCATTGATTTCCATTAGCTCTGCCTCTGAAACAACCCTATCAAAAATTCATGGAAATTGCTCATAATGACACAGAAGGTAATAGCAGAGAGAGCTTCTCTGCCCTCCTTCCCTCTCAGGGGCTGTCTGCGGTCTGCTGGTTTTAAAGGGAACTTTATCTTTCCTTAGCTGGCTGTCTTATGGCTTTAGGAAGCAAAGAGTTGATCTGTAGACTTTTTGTTCAAACATGAATAGTTTTCCAGAGGTTCCCTTGACCACCTTCTGCCTGGGGTTTATAAGTAGGAGGAAGAGTGTGGTAGGTATCCAGGCATGGCTTTGGTCTTCAGCTATGCCACTGTCTTTTCCATCCTTCCCAGTAGCCAGTGACTACTGCAGTGATATGCTAGATTAGACATGAGCGATCTGCTTTTCTAGGCCACACTGGACATCTTCACTCTAGGGATCCAGCAGCCATATATAATCCTCAGTTGTAAGTGGAATCTTTAATTTCAGCACAGATTCATCTCTACTACCCACTTTCTCATTTACATTGTGATGCTACGGCGTGGTATCTTAGGCTCTTCTGGGTAGGGACTCTCGTTGTCATGGACTTACATAGATATAGCAGCTCTCTTGTTTGTGGCGTCTCCTGGTTGTGGTGTCCCCTGGTAATGATTGTTCCTGGTTTTGGCACCTCCTGGTTGTACCACCTCCTGTTCATGACACCTTCTGGTGAGGCATCTTCTGGTTAAGTTGTATCCTGGGTAAGGCATCTTCTGGTCGTGAGAGGTCCTTGTTGTCACATCTCCTGGTCATGCGTGTCTTGATTGTGGCATCTCTTGGTTGTGAAATTTCTCCACCAGGGCAGCTTCTGGGTATGGCATCTCCATATTATAGCATCTTTTGGTTGTGGCATCGCCTGGTTATGGCATTTTATGGTCATTGCTCCTCCTGTCACTGCATCTTCTGGCCACGCCATCTCAACAGTACATAATGAAATGGCTGGTCTAAAACTGAGTGCCGGGTGAGAAGAAGGGTTTATACCCCCATTTTCAGAGATAGGAGGACTGATGCTTCTAGAAGTTGAGAGGTGTAACTCTTGGCTGCCTCATTCATGTAGCAGGACCATGCCTTGGTCTTTGAAGGGGAGGGCAAATCCACTCTCCTTAAAAAGGAGAACAAGAAGTGGAGGACAGATACTCTGCACCTTAAGATAAGGAATTCAGAAACCTTCGAGCATAAAGAAGAAAGGGCATGGAACTGAAGTTAAATTCTAATTATACCAAATGTCTAGGGATCAAATATTCCACCTCCATAACAGACACCATTCGGATTTACTTGGCTGACGCTTAACATAGAGTCCTTCATATGTCAGAGAAGTTTTCTCCTTTGTGTTTGTCCTTGTGGGACAGATTAGGGCTCAATCAAAATAATAGTGCTACCTGTCATAAATTTATATCTTTCAATGCTGCCAGTGAGCCTCCTTCTGAAGTTCTTTAAACCCCTTAATTAATTGCTTGGTAAATTCTTATGGAATGGACAGAAAGCACGTATCTCATTGATCTCATTGATCTCAATATACAAACCTAAGGAGCTGGGAGGGATACATTTCCTAATTTCCAGCAATATCACTCCTCATTTGTATTGAAACAAACTTTGCCTCATTTGGCCGGGGTTATGAATACTCTCTCCACTGTGTGGCATAAACTGGAAGACTCAATAATTTCACCTCTTTCCTTTCCCTATATGGCTCATCTATCACACCCCAAGGTCTTTCTCTTTTCCTATTATTAAGCATTCATCTTTACTCGATTGCTGGCACCATTGCATTTCTAGACTCTTCCATCTGGTATAATAAAAACATTAATTTGTCCAGTCGTGCAATTTTTTTGACAGATTGGCTGGCTACAAATATTATTCAAGTTAAACAGTTACTACGGGGCTCAGTCCTCCACTCCTCATCTTAACTTCAAAGTAAATATGGTCTCTCTGCTGATTCCATTCTTAAAGATGAACATCTGAAAGATGTAATTATACAGCACATATCCACTCTTGCACAGACACACTCTCCCACTCCTAATCTACTATCTGCACAGCTTAACCTTTCCCTACCTGGTAAAGCATCTTATATATACAAGCATCTTCAACTCACGCCTCCCACTTGCCCCAAATCTAAAATTGAGTTATGGTGGGAATCGGAGCTACAGTGCTCATTTTCATTACAACCTGGAACTTAATTTGGTACAAAATCCACCAGACTTCTTTCTCTGCAAGCAGTATGCACATTGTATACTATTTCTACAATATGTTGTTTTTAACCCCAACTTCTCTTCACAAATACAATCCAAACAAACAGAATACATGCTGGACCTTACAATCCAAACATACAGAATACATGTGGACCTGTAAAACATTACCTGGCACATATATGCATATGTTTTTTCACTGCCCATCTATTCAAGATTTCTGGCTGAAGGTGTGGAATATAATTTCAAAAAATGTGTCTATTACTTTTCCTTTTGAAACTCAAGTTATTTTTTTGGGAAGCTCCTCTCACATACGCATTGACAATCGTAAATTGGGTCCATTTGTGGACTTATTTATCGCCATCGCTTTTCAAACAATTACATCCAGCTGGAAGGATGCTACTATGGTTACTTTTACCAGATAGTGGAACTTACTTTGTCATCATCACAGAATTGATAGAGCGTATGCCGCCTCCACGCAACAACTCATTATGAAAGATTCTTTTAGTCACCGCTCATCTCATATTTGAACTGTACCTCCGTTTGGATACAAGATAGAATTATCACATTCCAGGCTCCATGAATTACTCTTTTATTCTATTCATTATTCTAACACTGTATATTCACATTCATTATTTCACAACCCTGGTAATAACCAGATCTAAGTAAGATTGTATGATTTTATTGATTTTTTAAAATCTAATTTCCTTCTTTATTCTTCTTGCTAGCTTCTTTCTTTACTTTTCTTTTCTTTTCCCTTCCTATAAAACACAAAAATGTAAATCATTAAGAGCCAATGTACATACGTCTGGTTTTGCGACTCGCAAATTGCGAGTCAGAGCGACTCGCAATTTGCGAGTCGCAAAACCTTATGCACAGCAGTGTCCATGACACTGTTAGCGATTCGCAAGGGGGTCGCAAATGCATGCCTCATGAATATTCATGAGGTAAGTCGCAATTTGCGACCCCCTTGAGAATGGCGGCCCTCACAGGGATGGTGACAGCAGACCACCGTGCCTGTGAATGCTTTTCAGTAAAGCAGTTTTTTTTTTTTGTAATGCAGCCCGTTTTCCTAAAAGGAAAACGAGATGCATTACAAAAACAAAAAATGAAAAATGTTTGTTTCATTTTTTCAGAGCAGGCAGTGGTCCATAGGACCACTGCCTGCTCTGAATTTTTTTTTTCAGTGACATTCACAACGAGGAAGAGGACCCATGGGGACCCCTTCCCTTTTGCGAACGGGTTAGCACCCATTTAAAATGGGTACTAACTGTGATTGTTTTGCGACCGCATTCGCGGTCACAAAACAATCCTAAATTGCACTGCGAGTCGCAATTAGGAAGGAAACACACCTTTCTAATTGCGAGTCACACACCCGTTTCGCGATTTGGTAATCAGGTTACCGAATCGCAAAACGGGGTTTGTGCATCGCGATGTGCTTTTTGCACATCGCAAACAGACAGATTCGCTGTTTCCGAGGTGCAAAAAGCTACCTACATGTGGCCCTAAATCTTTAAGATACTATATTGCATATTTTTATTATTTGCTTATGGCGATATAGTGCATATTTTGTTATCATTCTTTGCTGCACTATAAAATATTGCCTTGTTTTTGTTCAAATTATTGCATAATTCTTTGGATATGTCTAGTATGCCTCTTGTTGATATTATTCAAATAAAGCTCCTTTCAAACTTAAAAAAAAAGAAGAAAGGGCAAACACTCTTCGGCACAAGCAAACGAAACACAGATACGCTCCAATATAAGAACGGTTAGAAAAGATTCTCTCCAGCATAAGAAAGGGGAGGAAAGATACACTCTTGCTCCATGTGGGTGAGGGAGGACACTCATTCTGTAGGAAATGAAAGCGGGGTAATGCTCCCTTGTTTAAGGGAGGGGAGAACAGATGCTCAAGAAAGGGAAAGGTATATATCCTCCTTCATAAGAAAGGGGAGACGATATAGGGCCTTATTTAGAGTTTGGAGGAGGAGGTTACTCAGTCACAAATGTGACAGAAGTCCCTTCTGCAGTATTAAGATCCAAGCTTAAGGAAGGGGCTGACAGGTACACCCAAGCATAAGGAAAGAAAGGACAGATACACCTAAGCACAAGGAAGGGAAGGACAGATGCTCTCCAGCTCCATAAAGTGGAGGGTGGGTGCTTTAATGTTCCAGGAGGAAGAGGTCAGATGCTATCCAGTGAAGTAAGAAGAGGGCAGATACTATCCTTTTCTGGAAAGAAGAGGGCAGATACTCTCCTGCTCCAGCAAGAAGAGGGCAGATACTTGACTTCTCCAGGAAGAAAAAGGCAGATACTCTCCTGCTGTAGGAAGAAGAGGACAGATATTCTCTCCTGCTCCACAAAAGAGAGGATGGGTGCTCTCCTGTACCAGGAAGAAAAGGGCAGATATTCCCCAGCCTCTAAAAGAAGAGGGCAGATACTCACCTGCTCCAGGAAGACGAGAGCAGATACTCTCGTGCTGTATGAAATCGGGGGAAGATGCTCTCTGTCTTCAGAAGAGAGAACGGAACCTTCCAGCTCCTTCATGGGCAGGGTGAATGCTCTCCTGCTCCAGGAAGAAGAGGGCAGATACCCTCCTGCTCTTGAAGTAACAGGTAGATGTTCTCCTGCTCAATAAGGGGAGAGGGCAGATATTCCCTACTCCAGTGAAAAGAGTAACATACACCCCAACTCTCTGCTGCTCAGGGTAGGTAAGGCTCCTTCTCCCCACCTCTAGGTGGGGTGTGAAGGGTATTTCCGAGGGTGCCCAGGGGAGCGCTGAAGTCCGTGCTCTAGTAAGAAGACTAACAGAGTGACACCCCATACTCTCCTTTGATCAGGGTAAGTGAGAGTTATTCTCTCCTCCTTTGGGTGGGCAGAGAAATGTATGCTGGGGGTTGGGGGGGGGGGTTGTCCAGGGGAGGGCTGATACTCCCCTTCTCTAGTAAGGAGAGTAACATAATGACACTTCATACTCTCCTCTGATCACGCTAAGTAAAGCTTCTTCTCCCCATCTCTAGGTTGGGAGGGAAGGGTATTTCCGAGGGTGCCCAGGGGAGGCCTAATACTCCCTTGCTCTAGTAAGAAGGGTAACAGAGTGACACCCCTCACTCTGCTCTGCTCAAGGTAGCTAATACTGTTTCTTTCTGGCTCTGGGTGTAGAGGGATGGGCCTAGGGAGGGGCTGATACTCCTCTGCTTCAGTGAGAAGGGGACCAGCTGATGCCCTGGGTCTGTTCTGTTGGGGGTAGATAAGGGTGGCACTCTCCAGCTCTGGGTGGGAAGGGCTAAGACCCTCCTCACAAGACAAAGTCCACTGAAAGCCCTGCCTGGTTCAGCACTGGCTGTGGGGAGAGTGGGGCCGGTGGATTATACTTGGGCGCATGGGGCTAGACAGGTGTCAAGGGATGCTGGAGAGCCACCAATCCTGGGATCTATGAAGTCATGGGCAAATGTCCAAACTGATCAGCTTGCACTCTCACAGTCCCAAACTTTCGGAAACCAGATCAGATCTTGTAGTAAGAGCCCTAAAGTGAAAATCTGATTCTCTTAAAACTTTTAAACTCTCAGATATTCATGTCAATTGTCCAGTTCTATATAATGTTTTAGGCCGTTTGTAAGGTTCGTAAGGTTTATTGAGTTTTTGTAAGCACCACCGATGACATGCACCTGAGAATAGTAGGTCAATTTTATATGAATATTGGGTGCTTTTGCTTGTGAAGTACTGTATAATAATGCAGGTGCAGCAATTGCCTACAGCTACTCCTCATATCAATATTTAATATGGAGAGTGACCCATTTTAATAATTTCTTCTTATTTTCTTCTAGAATCCTGGCCACCGCTGGAGCTGACTTTGACCTTCGGACCCTGAGGGCAGTCCGAGTACTCCGCCCACTGAAGCTGGTATCTGGAATCCCAAGTAAGTACTCATCACCAGGCTGTCTGACCATTGCCTCTTCTGTGTTGGTGGTATCTGAGAGAGGATGCATTTAAAATTAATGGTCTCAATTCGAACAATTTTAGGGGTAGATATAATAAAGTTTGCAAATGCCTCTTGCAGGATCCAAAGGTGCCTTGCTGACAATGAGCAGGAATCGTGATATGAGGATGAGTTGAGGGACTGTTAGAGTCAGTTCGCGCACAAGCAAAACAGACGTCGAGGCACCTGTTCAAGGTCGAGGATCCTTATTAAAGAGCAGATTCATTGTTTCTTCCTCCTGCCCCAAGCATGTGCTCCAGTTTGTCCACAGCCTTCCATAATGAACTTCTACCCATCTAACACCCATTGAGCGTCTCTCATCACTGCAGGCTACAGTGTTCACTAAGAGGACGGCTCATGCCCCAAAGCCAACACTAGATAGATGGTACTGGGCTCTTAGTTGCACACCAATCTTCAAAAATAGTTCCAGGCTTTGTGTTGGCCAAGTCAAAATGGCCATCGTGTCTATAAGTAATACAATTCATCTTTCTTTCCCTTTTATTTTTAGTAGGACATCTACCCAAATGTATTTATAGTAATAGCCAACACGTGTTTTGACCTCTGGATTTTAAAATGTTTTTACAGTATAGTTTAGGGTTTGTTAACACATTTTTATTGTGATCTTTCAAATTCATAATACTCTGTGTCTGGTCTACTGCTGGCAGCTTGAAAGTTAAGTGTGTGGGCTGATCAGCCTTCAGTTCTAGGTTAACTGGGGCTAGCTGTTTACTTTTAAACTCGACTTTTACTACTAAATTCAGTAGTAAAATGTACTTTTACTACTAAATTCAGGTATTACCCAGAGGGATGGTACCCGTGTTTTGGCATCTCCAGTTTGTTTGGTGTGGATCCATGTATCATAGAGGCCAGTACACAGACACAATGCGGGAGATAATAAGTGAACTTAAAAACAGAAAGGCTGTTTAACCTTCACATGGGATTCTGATAATGACAACAACAGAACCATTACACTAACAGCTGTAGTTTATTTCGAATTTGGAATATTACAAGGATTGTAGGTATTGACTGAAACAATAACACACAATTTAACCTGCACTATCTGTGGTTGCCGGTGGGGGGCACTGACACTTATTTTTGGGGGCAGGCACTTATTCTTTGCATCAGGCATTTACTACAAGCAAAAGACACATATGGGACGGAAAGGTGTCACAAAGGGAGAAAGCAGAAAGCTGCAAGAATGAGCTGATGGGGCAGGGCGTGACTGTAAATAGATTAAAGAGGACAGAAATGGCTTTAGGATTACACTGCTTTAGTATTCGGTGCTCCCACATTAAGTTGCAGCAGCTGCCTGTTTCAAGAAGAGCTTTGGGCACCGGCCAGTTTTTTTGTTTGTTTACAAATTAAGCACCTTGTCAAAGGAAGTAGGGTGGAACGGGGTCCACCGGATGGCTGGGTCCGGTGGCAAACACACTGCATATGGCATGCGAGGATTTGACATAAAGATAGATGCCGCAAGTAAATAGTAAATATTGATTAAAGTGTCGGTGACACTACGGCCTGGCTCCCAGGGGACTCAGAAGGATCAATAAGTGATGAGATCTGTCCTGGTCTATTGCTCCAGACGTCCTTAGAACATATTCATGAGCTGGGATGTCTAGAAGAGTTTCTTGTGGTTGATGAATACGAGTGGCGCCACAGTTGCAGTGTTGAGCACATCATCTGCCTTACCACCTTTGCCACAAGTCCAGGCAATTAAATGGTTATTCGAGATGCTAGGTACATAAGAAGAGACATTCCTTTACCCATACTATATATATTATAAAATATCCAACACAATATCTCATAAGAACATTGTGAGGCAAAGAGGTCCATGACCAAACAGATACATAAGGCTGAAAACCGAGATGATTTGAAATATTCATTTGTAGGTCTAGTCAAAGCAAAACCTTTTTAACTTTACTAAAATGGTATGCCTCATATGCTTACTGATGGTGATTTCAGCCAGCCCTCTTCAGTCACTCTCTTTTAAGGTGTGATGTGTATTTTCCTCACACGCTACAGCATACAGCTTTGGTCATTGGATCAGCACACTTCAGCCATTGGCTAATTTCACTGTGAGTGATGGCATTCTGCTCTTTCGCAAGGAGGACATCCACACTCAAAGTGGTTTCCTCAAGTGGCAGGGACTGCTACAGCGATGTGTGCTTTTT
The DNA here is from genome assembly GCF_031143425.1 of Pleurodeles waltl. Taxonomy (NCBI): domain Eukaryota; kingdom Metazoa; phylum Chordata; class Amphibia; order Caudata; family Salamandridae; genus Pleurodeles; species Pleurodeles waltl. The sequence goes on from NC_090445.1 coordinate 1,609,431,107, forward strand.
GAGGTTAAAAAAGCGCTTCTGCCCAATGTTTTTTTTTAGATCAGTGAGGGTCTGACTCCTTCCCCACCATTAAAGGTTTATAAAAACGATGGCAAAACAAGCATTGACAAAGCCAAAAGACTGGCAGCTAATGCCAGAGCGTCTGGCTGTCATTCTTTGTTAATTATTGGAGGATGGGTTTTAATACATGACCACACACACCATCAATGCCTCCGCACCATATTTCTAGATCATGATTTCTTCCTCCTTCTTATGTATGTGGCATTTGTCTTGCACAAACCTAGGCAAAAGGCAGCAGTTCCTGTACAGGGTCAAAGGCCAGCATACAGTCAACGAGTCACAGGAGAGGTAGCTGGGTTCAGGAAGCAGACTGTAACCTCATTGATAGGTTGTGTTCCTTAAAGAAGGGCGTCTCCAATCCTTTCCTAAACTGGAGCAGCTTTGGGGATGTTGTTTTCATATCCAGGTGCATAGACAGAAATTGCCTTCTGCCTTGTTTTTGCATTTATTACACTTCTCAGTTTACAGCCTGATGGTCTCCTGTCTGCAGGTGTGCTGAGAGCCTCCAGAGATGGTGAGCTTGGCTGTTAGATTTTTTAAAAGTTGGTCTTTGTTGGCATTTATGGTAATTAAGAAAATCTGTACAGAATATACAAAGAAAATGCATTGATCCACTGCTCCGTATATAGGTATAAATTCCTGTTGTACAGAGGTTGGTTGCATTTGCACAATGTGGCAGCATACGTGAATAGTCACTCACCAAAAGTAAACAAACAATGCTAACAAAACTTAAACTTTTCACCTCTCCCAGGCCCTTTTCCATCTCGTCACCAGTGAGTAGACTTTTAGAAGTTCCTCTCCCAGCCAGATTAAGAAAAGACAAAACTTTTCTATATGTTAAGCAGAGATGCTGGTTATGATGGCTTTGTAAATGAGGCAGCTCGTTTTGTAGATCGTGTGGCCTAGTAAAGAGAGCAATTGAAGGTCCATCGGGATGTGGAGTGGGAATGGGATAATAAGACATGGCAAAGGGTGTGGAATGCCCTAAAGGGGCCTGTGTGAAGCCTAGAAAGCAATGGAGGAGGGCATTACCATCCAGGTGAGAGTACGAGGGCTCGAACACCAATTCTGAAGTCACTTTTTTGAAGAAACTCCTTCAGAAGGCCCTACTTGTTTTTTTTGCAAAGTGTTCATTGAGGGTGACATTGGTGTCCAGGGTGTATCTACGTGGCTTGGCATCCAGTAAAAATTCAGCTTCAAAGCTGTCACAGTTCATGTAAGAGAGCAAGGTTTGTACTGTCTCTTGATTGCTGTTCCGGACAAATAACATGAATTCTGTCTTGGTGCGATTAAGCTTCACGGAGGTGCTGGACATCCAGGTCTTCATGAGGTGCAGGCAGTGTTTGAGACAGTGGATGTCTGGAGTGTAAGCTACTTTTGAATTGAAATTGTGTATCATCAGTATTTTGGTGGATTTTAATGCTGTTTCCTGTGAGCAGACCTGGAACCTGCTTCATGTAAAGGTTGAAGACGATATGGGACTGTATAGAATCTTGGGGAACTCTACAGGTTTTAGGGATCTTTTGAGACCTGGAGATGCCCATGAATTAACTGGATTTGGTTGGAAAGAAGGAGAACCATTGAAGTACGTTGCCAGTGAATCCCATTTGAGACTCCACAAAGTGGATGAGGGTGAGTTGTTTGGTTGTGTTGAGCGGCATCAGAAAGAAGAGATCATCTGCATCTGGGGGTCAAGAGGGTGTCATGTAGGAGGTACAAGAGAGTGGCCCTGTGCTGCTGGACGATCTGAAGCCAGAATGGTAGTCATGCAGGAGATGGTTAGCACTGATGTGATCTTGGAGTTGAGTGTAAGCTGCATTTTTAATGATGCTGCCAATCAAGGGTCGGTGTGATGGGACAGGACTTGACGAGGTCATCAACATCTAGTGTAGGTTCCTTTGGGAGTGGGAGAATCTGGCTTGTATCGAGAGCTTCTGAAAAGAGCATACGGTGAGAGAGGCATTAAAAATGGTGAGAATGGGTGGGAGAGCTTTCCCGCAGAGACTTAATGAAGGACAACATTAAGACATCATCTTCAGGGAGTGGCATTGGGTGAGTTGAGCATTTCAGGGAGATCTGCAAGAGTTAGGGGTTTGAAGATTGACCACTGAGGGATTTTGCAAGAAGGAATGGGTGTTAGATGAGAAGCACTCTTGGTGTTGTCGGAGTGATGTTGAAGCTTCTGTATTTTTTCACCAAAGTCAAGGTTGATGGCATTTAAGGTGTGGAATCGAAGGGTCAGAAAGAGGTTGATGCAGTGCTTGATTGTCTTGAAGAACATTCTGCTTCTGTTAACGGTTTCATTGATAGTGGTTGTACAATACTTTACTTTGGCTGACTGGATAAGCTGTCTGCATGTTGTGTGGAGGGACTTTATAATCATGAGATCATTGGGAGTTCTTACTTTCTTCCATTTTCTTTCCTGCCTGCAAATTGAGCGTTTATGGTCAGTGAGGTCTTTAAAGTAAAATTGTGCTGAAGGGTAGACCTGTACTTGCATGCATTTAGTTGGAGAATGGATGCTGACATAGTTATAAAAAAAGCTGAAGTTATTTAGAAGGATGTTGGCATCAGACATGGAGTTGGCAGGCGATTGATGAGTTCAAGTATTAGGTTGTTGATGGAGAAGTCTTTGAAGGATAGGAAAGTTTGTTCTTCTCTTTTTGGTTTGCCTCAGTTTTGTGGTAGGACGCTGAGCAGGGATATAGAGACGCAAGGTGAAGTACATATTATGAAAGATATCTTGTGGTGTCAAGTAGGTGGAATACATGTGAACTATATGTAGTGAAATATTGACTCAGTAGTGTGAAAATACACTGCACAGTTTAATGTAAGCCACTTGTAAACCTGGCTGTGGGTCAATTGTAGATAGATTTAAGCTTTCCCTTACCAAACTCCAGCATACCATTAAAAGCAGATAGACCATGGTACGCCCTTTGTTTTAGCTAATGAAGTTGAATTATTTCTAGGGTACAAAGTTCAGAAGGAAGACAGATGAAAAGCTAATTCTCCCTTATTTTGTTTAAACAACAGTGGTAATTTCGTTCAGTGGGCTTTCAGTTACATTGTCATTTGGCCTTAGTTGCAAGGATTGTGATGTTGCCGCTCAGCTGTAATATGTAATTACAGTCAGGGCTTAATTTATTTAAAAATAAGTGAAAGGATTAACTGTTTCCTAGGAACCAAGAATAGTGGCTGGGTTGCCAAATACTAAGGCTACTTAGTTTTGATTCCACCTCTTGTCGCTTTCTTGTACCACTCTACACTTCTTGTCTATGTCTCATTCTTGTAGGTTCTTTGTATCCTTTCTTTATCCCTTTGTCAATATTTCGCCTTTATCCCTTTTGCTCCGGGTCAAAGTCTAATGATGAAAAATAAGTCCATGTCCCCAAAAATGAGTGCCAGAGTCCACCACTGACATCCACCAGCACAGATTACTCACTGATTACAGTAGTGTGACTATGCTATTATGTGTGAATGGTGAAGTCACCACTAACCTTCAACAAGAACACTAGACACAGCTCATACAATTATTGAAAACCCCATGCATTATAGCTGGACTGTATATGTATTGTCATCAATTGTGTAATGCCAGCACCTTCAGAGTTTCTGGTGAGTTTCCACAGCGCTACTCACTGTCACTCACACACAGTTGCTTTTTTGTAGATTTTTCTGAGATCTGATGAATGAACTCCTTTTCTGTGGAAAAACACAGCAGAGAACCTTAGAACCCTCCTCATTTACCCCCTGCAAGTTGGAACTACCACACTGAATCTGAAGCACACATATGGGTGTGATGGAAAATAGGAGCATCACTTTCTTGTGATGATTGCAGATACATTTTTCAAAAACCTTGACAGTGATTTTTAATTTGAGACCTAACTCTCCAGAGTCATTTTCTGATAATTAGAGCATAATTGTTTATCCTTGTAAATTATGTAATTTGGTTACCGTAGGTATGTAGGCTTTGAAATTGGGATTATATGGGTTAAATGAGAGATTTTCTGCTTTTGATGTAGATGGATGCTATTACCAAGGTGTCCACTTTCAATGGACACATAACTATAGCATGTAGACTTTTAAGTATGCCGGATGGAGTATATTTAAGGTGGCTGTAATTCAAATTTATGTTCTACTGTCAGTAGAATCCAACGTAGATTTTTGCAACTATCTTTGAAAATGATCTTCTTGGACACCATATGGAATTTTACAAGATAGAGTATATATAAGATAGATTGTCAGTAGTGAAAATACACGTTATATTACCAATATAACTCAATGAGTATTGTGGCAGCTGGTGACATGTGCACACTTATGCCCTCTTTGTAAAGAGCACAGATCTATTTGGAACCATGTTCAGACCCATGAGATCAAATCAGTATAATTGTGAAGTATGCAAACCTTTTTCACCACATCCATTGGGATCCGAAATGGAATGACTCTAATCATATGTAGTATCAAGGACGATATGACGGGATAGGCGTGAAAATGAGCTATCAGTTGTGATACACCAAATTTATTGTTGAATCTGTGCCATTGACACAGAACTACTGACACGATGAACAACCATTCACAAATCAAATATTTTTGACTTTTTATAATACTTTACTTTATTCATAGGATTTTACGACAGTGTATCAAGGTCGTTATTATTGGTGTACCCAATAAAATGTCTACCACTACATCGTCATTGGGTGCTATATAATTACAGTTCTTACCTCTGCAATTATTTACCTTGTGATATAGTGGTTGAGTCAATGTAGCAGATGTGATATTATTGTCCTGTGATATATTGTCAACAGTATAGCGAGAGTGTACCCTTCAGAGTAGTTATATAGCAGTAGGAAGTAAATTAAGTTTTGCAATATGTTTTAATAGTGCCTCGTAGTAATTGTGCCCACTCTGTACTAATTTGAGGCTTGCAAGTAGGATAAAAATATTATTACTATTTCCTAATGGATGATGGTGTGAGTCTGAATCCCCAGCCAGAGGCACCAAAGCACTAACTATGTTGAAAATGTCTCAGGCAGTCGGATCCTCTTTCAGATGGGAGGGTAAATGAGGAATGTACCAATCCTAAAGGGGTGTGGTGAGCACAGTTTCCTTAAAAGAAAGATATTTGCCGCAGATCTGTGTAATAAAAGAGTGTACCTTATTTATATTTAAGAGGGTTTGGTTCCACATACTTTGTTTCTGTTACTCCCTGATGAGCAAGGAGTTTCTCCATCAATCAAACACTCCCTCTTCACACCTCTATCAGTCTTACATTACCATTTAGAATGCAATCCAGTCTTAAAATATCTCCTGCTTGTCTTTGGAAGCAAACAGAATCCTGTAGCCCATCTGAGAAACTGTTAATACAGTGTCCACCTCTCTCCATCCTTCAGTTTCCTCATAGGGTGGCTCTTGGTCTCAGCCAATAGGCACAGTGCATGCGAGTCCCCTTCCTGGGTAGCAGGAAGAGGATTTCATGGAAACTCTAAATTAAATTAGTTTATCTCCAGTCACCTTATCTCATCAGTAGGTTTAGGCAGTTTGGATTTTTTTATTGAGCTACCGCTCTGTTGACTACCTTCCTCGCCAGCCAGAGCCCAACTCTCAACTGTTTGTATTTCTTCACCATTCTGCAGTGCTCACTAACGATTATTTATTATTCGTACTGCAGTAACTACATATGCACTCTCCCTCTAACATTACCAGCCTGCATAGCTTCTCCCTGTCGGATTCTCATCTTCATCAGAATGTACTGAATGATCTGTACGATAGCCAAGCACAAGGAAAGACTTCCCTGTGCACCATTTGTATACAGTGACCCATTTGATACCCTTCGCAACCATTTAATGTATAAGCATTCAGCCACAAATATGGAGATGACGTTTAAGCCACGCCCAAACTCTAGTGAATCATTCTATCCGTTCTGTAACCTAACTCTATTATGACCTTCTCTTTGTCCTGTAACCTAGGTCTAATATGGTCTTCTCTTTATCCTCTATCTTTACTTGGGTCTAATACAGTCTTCTCTTCATCCTGCAACCTAGCTGTAACATAGCCTTCTTTTCATCCTTTAGCCTGGCTTTATTATGGCCTTCTCTTTGTTGTGTATCTTAGCTCTAACATGGCTTTCCTTTAATCCTGTAGCTAAACTCATATATGCATCCTAACCCTGTACTTCCTACTCTGTTGGAGTTACTGCACAATGGTCTCTGAGGTCTTAAATTCCTCAGGTCCACGAGAGAGAATCTAATCCTGTTCGGAATTTTTCTCTGAACTTGCAGTCCTTTTTATTACCGAATGAAGAGAACTACAAGTTCCAACATGCAGAGCAAAGACATGGAGTTGATGAGCTACTCACGTCTGGACCCGGAGAACTTGATGTGGCCTTTTCGCTACAAAAGAACCTCAATGCAGTATTGCTCTACATCTGGAACAAGAACTTTGACATTAATGACTTGCGTCCATACTCCATTCTGGCCTAGAATGTCCTTGCTACAGCTCTGGGGGAGACTTGAATAATGTCACTAATTTCTAAGAAGAAAACAGCCAGAACAATAAGTTAACAATTTAGTAAAATCTGTCTGAACCGATCTACGTTCTGTAATGAGAGATGTTCTCTCGTTTCACATTGATATACTAACTCACACAATAACCCCGGGCACTGCTAAGATAGTGCGGGGGTCAAAGATTGTTTTGCAATGACGTAGTTGCAGTTCCAAAGTTTACAAATCTAAACCTCCACAATGTGATGCAGCTTTCTTCAAGGTTGGGTCAGTAACATGATCACCACTGAGTCCTCTGTTACAAGTTGGCCAGGGTGGTATCTTCTAGGGAGGATTCCACCTTGTATGACTCTGAGTAATCTGGTGTTCCTACAGCCACATTTAATAGGGGATGATATATGAGCGAGGCTGTGCCCTGTGCATTTGATCAGCTGGTAAAAGTACATACATATATGTTTACACTTTCCACCAGATCACAGGTGGACACTATAAGTAGAACCGGACCTGGACTTGGAAATCACCAAGAGATAACTGTCTGGGTGTTCCTGGGTTTCAATGTTATTTCCCGTTCTTAGGTACCTTACTGTACTGCCCAGATACCAGGAAAGAGATATCAGCTGGAATCATTAATTTCATCCCCCTTATCACTTCCCAGAATTCTGGGAAACTCATAATGAAGCCCTGAGTTGAACATTGATAATACTATAGCCCTGTGAATTTGTACTCTGGGCCACAAAATCAAAATTTGATTTGTGGTATTGTCTGTCCTAGGAAAGTATCACAAGTCCATTTGTGCTTCTAAACGTCCCCTCGTCTTTGTGTCATCCTGCTGAGCAATAAATGTTGAAGTTTTTCTGATACTCTCCCTTGTTTAGTTATAATTATTTTTTGGCCAACCAGCTCTTATCATCGCACCTGTGGTTTTAAGAGCCATTAGAACATGGGGCATAGAAACATCTAACACACACATGTTTTACTTCTGTGTGCTGGACATGATCATCCTCCTGGATGAGGAGTCTGGTTGACAGATAATGTCATAGTTGGACTCTTGCTCCTAGGTGAGACTGCTGGTTTGGGGGGGGGGGAATCACTTTTGCTTGTAGGCGACTATGCCACTCTTACAACAAGTCGCAACTGTCGGCCCAACTCACCCGGCTCACAAGCAGTACCTCATCAAAACTCAGAAAGCAAAGGTGATTTCTGGCAGCCTTACGCATGGACTCTAGATAAGACCTCTCAGGGAAGTCGTGGTGAAACAGAAGTTATCCTTTTCTCATGTTAGCAACAAGTTTCATACATGCAAAGGCAATGAAGGCGATGCAGGGGAGTTTCCAACATATTTATTGAAAAGACTGCAATCTACAATAAAATGCATGTGCTACAATGATTAGGTTAATAAACAGTAAAAGAAGCAGAGTTGTGAATATAAACTCCTCATCATCTTACAATAAACATGAGATATACAATTCCTAGCAAAGAGAACCTAATCTCTAACCCAATGAGAGCTAGGTAAGCTAAACCTAATATGCCAGTACCATGTCAATGGCAATCGCCCCCCCCAACCCTCGTTACCTTGCAATGAGATCTCTAGGTCAGACTCCCTGGTGACACAAAGGTGGAGTTCTGCAGGAAGATGATGTGCAGCATAGATGGCATCTGGAAGGAACCCTTATAATGATCTTGTCCATGTGAGATGTATTTATACAGATCATGTAGGATCCCTGACAGAGGTATGTCCCTAAACAACTGATAAGGAGGCAGACTTGTGGGGGCAATTATATAAACAATCCCCAACGAGTTCACATTATGTTCCTATCACACATGAGTGAGAAAGGGACATGATGACCATACCTACGTACATCACTGATCATGACTCTGATAATAACGCCTTCTCAGAGTGGCACTGATAATGTAGATCAAAACATTTTTATAAAATTTAAACAATGGCAGCCATCTTAGAAGAATTAATATAATAAAAAGAATAAAACAGAGCAAGCTAAGCAGGTAAAAGGTCACTAGGAGACGGGGGCACAGATCTGCAAGCCAAAGGCTAAGCTAAGCCCCTGATTCCTAATAAGAACTAAAATGGATTCACCAATATACATAGTTTATGTCTCTGAATATGAAAATCACTCTTATGGAAAACTACTCTGTTGTGTGAGTTGCAGAGCTGGAAATAGTTTGTCATTATTTATAGTTTCCCAACATTTGAGACTACCTTTGATGCTCACTGATAACCTGCATGGGCATCATTATGTAACTGTGTATGTAGAGCAGGCTGTGTATCTAGAGCAGACTTCAATGAGTAGCTCGTGAGCTACTCGTAGCTCTCCAGCTAATTATGAGTAGCTCTCCTGTCTGCACCCCAGCCTAATACATTAGAATAGTTTGCTTGGTTGAATCAAAACTGAAATTTGAGTACTCAAGATGAAAATGTGTTGTATTTTTAGAATTCATAGGCTGATATTTGGGGTAAAATTGGTCAAATATCCACAATGTATTCAATGCTAATATTTGAGATATAAATCATGCAGCGTTAGGGAGACCTATTACTCATATTAATATGTTAGTGCCAGGGGCATTGTTTCTATGGTGGTTATGTATTACCCATGTAGAGGCATTCTAAATTGCTAAAGTCTTTTTACATTACTGGTGGCAACCTTTTCTGATGCACTGAGGTGGTCCCTGCTGGCAGTCTTCCATGGGGTGGCCATTACTGCACTCTTGTCTGATTAGTAGCTGGGGTTATTTTAATTGAACATAAGTAGCTCTTATCAAAGAAAAGGTTATAAATAGCCAGGTTAGAATGAATTTTAGTTGTGACATGAGATTCCTGTATGCTTTGTCTCACTTCTCTGATCTGAAACTCCCACCCACTCTACAATGTCACATAAGCCATGGTGTTAATGCAGTAAAAAAAATACAAAAAACTCAAAAGAAAGTTGCAGAATAGGCAAAAGGTGTTTCCTTTACTTCTTTATCAAAATTGTGTAACTCAAAATGAATTTTGTGGCAGATTTTCTGTCGAAAGGTGGCGTTTGTTGGAAGTGTTTCATTAAAAGAAGTAGGTTTTGAAAACATCCTTAGAACATTTTAAAATTAATGTGTACAGGTTTATGGGGCGAATTAAATAAATAGATTCAAACGTGAGCATTACGAAAGTAGTTTTTAAATTAAAACATATAATATGATGTAAAAAACGTTGGGTGTAGAACTAAACTGTACTAAATGTTCTCGCGATTGTGTATTGATTTGTGATGTAGGAAATCCTTCATGTTTCACATAGAAGTGCATACTTTGCTGAAATAAAATGACAAATTAGTCATTTGCACAATATTAACCCACAACCCTTGTGGCAGTGAAAAGTAAGCAGCTAGACAACTACACGAGGGTTTTCCCAACCATCTCTGGGAAGTTGAAGAAGTTGTGCAGTTTGATAATTTCACACATCTGTGCTGTGAAATAGGTTTAGTAGATGGACCACCGCTGTGTAGTGAGCGTTACTCCTGGAGAGTTCAGCCACTTAGCTGGTATCACTAACAATCTTCTCCTGTGCCCTCCCACAGGTCTTCAGGTCGTCCTTAAATCTATCATGAAGGCTATGGTACCTCTGCTGCAGATTGGGCTTCTGCTCTTCTTTGCCATTGTCATGTTCGCCATCATTGGGCTGGAGTTCTACATCGGGAAGTTCCACAAGGCTTGCTTCACTGAGTATGGTAAGATTAGCTGCTTGCGTTGTTTTCACTTGATGAACTGTTTTAGTAGGATGTGTGACTAAAGTGGGGGCCAGGGAACACAGCTGTTGTTTCTGATGAGGTTCACATAGATCTGATATACAGTTGTGTGCATTTATTGGATAGCAGACACCTTCCGTCTAATCTAACTCAGTGATCCATTAGAAGGCTAACTCACTCATCAGGAGTGGGTGTCACTCATTATGAAAGAGCCGTGTTCAAAAGAAATTGATGTATTCCCATTTTAGGTGGGCATGACCCATCAAAGTACTAAATTATTATAATAAAGACTCATTCATCAGTTTATAATTACGGGAAGGCAAAACTTTTTGCTGCGCTGCCACAGTTCTCGAGTTTTGCCCACTCCGCATTACCCCTGAAGCTCTGCGTTCTGGGTAAACTCAATGAACTGCAGTGTCGCGAGTGAGAAATGTGCATCCCCTAGCATGATTTTCAGGCGCTAGAATGCCTCTGGGCGTGATTTCTCAATGCGGGCGTTCGGGGCAGGTCGCTACTGCTTACGTTGCGAAAGCTGCCACTAGCATTACAGAAGCTGCCGCTCTAGTAGGAAATCTACTGGAGCAGCAGGAAGAAGCAGAGTACTGCGCCATATCTGCTGATTTTACAGCGCAGGACAAGATCCCAGCGCTCAAAATCACAGTGAGCTGCGTGATGTACCGAAATGTTGCCGCTTGCGGAACTCCGTGGAATCCCGCAGAGATTTTAGGAGACGCCGCAAGTTCCACCCATGCCTATTAACAATCTCAATCATTCAAAAGGAAATTCAATGAAAGTTAGTTCCATTCATGGAAGTCTGTTTCGTTAATTGAAATTCGGTTTTATTTGAGTTACATCTAGTTCACTTGAAGTCAAAATGAATCAATGGATGAATAAATGGACAAATTAACAGTTTTCTATAGTGCTCACTCTAAATAGTATTACCTGTAGATGCTTCTAGTGTGTTAGTAGATACGAACTCTGAGGGACAAGGTGGTGAAGTATTTTGCCTAGGATCACAGAATGTGGGGTGTCCTGTGTGCATTGTCTGCAATTTGCCCATTAGATCCTATCTCCTCCAACCGCAGATTGGTGGACTGGAAGTCAGCCTCACTCTTTCAAGGTCTGTTTTTTATTTGTTGGGTGTCAGTTTCAATAACTGACAGATGTGTTGGCTAGAAATCATGCATGTTTTGTCTGCTCACTGGATGTCACTGTTGTTAAATGGACCAAGTTTCTTTTATATAAAGTTAGTCATTAGATATCAGTTTCATTTATTAAAAGTCAGTCTTGACCATTAGTCAGTTTCATTCATTTAAAGCTAGTCTTGTTCACGGTGTATCAAATCTGTTTTGGTAAAATTAGCCTATTGCTCTGTTCACAGTCATTTCAATTCATAAGTTTGCAATAAAAGTGTTCTTCTCAGTCATTCCTTATGCATTTTTAATTTTTACTTCCTAATGGTTCCAGTTACCTTTCCAACAGCGAGGTATACTTTGAACCAGCGGTTCTCAACTTGTGGTCTGGCAAGTGCTTAATTTGAGCCGGTGGTTCCGGTGCTGGCACAGGCATTTACTTTTGAGGGCTGGCACTTATTTTTCTGCCTCAAGTATTTCCTGCGAGCAAAACACACATATAGGAAAGAAGGAGGAAGAGAAAAACAAAAAAGCGTCACAAAAAAGCTGCAAGAGTGAGCTGAAGGGGCGTGTAGTGGCTGTAAATTGATTGAAGAGGCCCGAGATCACTTCAGTATTACGCTGCCTCAGTGTTCTGTGTTGGCACATTTAATTGCAGCAGCTGCGTGTTTCGGAGGAGAGCTTTGGGCACCGGCACATTTTTATTTACAAATTAAGCACTGGGTCTGGGGAACCTTGGGGGTCTACAACATCTGTACAGGGGGCCGCAACTGCTTAGAAAATAAAATAGTATTAACAGATTATTCAAGTGTATATAAACAAAGAGCGTTTTGTAAATGGGAAGGAATTTGAATTTGGATGCTAAATCTTAAGTTGGCATCCTCAGACTGACTCGTGGGAGTAGTGCAAGTGCCTTAAAGAGAAATTAGTATGGAATATGTTTGACCTCAACTGAATTTAAAAAAAGCTCCAACCTTCTAGTTAAAATATATATATATATATATATTTGTGAATTAAGTTAACATTTTCATCGGTTGTGTACTTGTTTGATTCATTTTTTGTTTCTGTTACTGTGTGTATTGTTTTGTGGTGTCAATCATCAAAATTGCTTAGGCTGGGGTCCCTGGATTTTAATAATGATTCAGTGGGGATCCCTGGATTTTAATAAGGATTCAGTATGGGACCCTGGATTCCGGTAATGATTAAGAAATCACAGAAATCAAAAGGTCAAGAACCACTGCTCTAAACTCTCTAGTAAAGGAGTCAAGGGTGAGCCCACTGTGCCTACTTTTGGGATATCACAATGATGTAGGGACCAACCGACCACCAGGCAGGGATGTGAAATTAAATTCCTATGGGCCCCGATGCCCGGGCCATCTTGTTTGGGGTCAAGGGCAACAAGTTTTTATGTTTACTTTGTCCTTGGGACAAGTAGGCCCAACCCTCTGCAGCACAAACCCTTTGGCTGCCTGTTTACAGAGAGTGGAACTCTCTACAGTTGAGGTAATTTGTTTCCAAAATGTAATGCTGTTCGAACTTGTATTTATGGTTCATTATTTGAAAACCTTCATTATTAGGGTGAGTGCTGTAAATAAATGTTTTAAGGTCACACTTCACTACTGACGTTGGTTCCAGTACAAATAAAAAAAACGTGTATACACATGTTTGAAAAGTTTAGGCTATGAGGCTAAGTATAATGCTCCCAGAATGCTCTCTGATTAGATGCAAATGAGGTGTCATTTAGTACAATGTTTTGATGCATGCTAGTATTTACCAAAAATATTTCTAATGGAAAATCAGTGTAACCATTTTCAACACGATTATGGGAAGCATGAAAATAAACAAACACTGACAAAGCCAACTGATCTGACATATTTTTATAAGTCTTTTAGTTTCATCAATGCGGGTCTTGTTTTGACATGGCTTTTGTAACACTTTATTGATGTGGGAGCTACCAGGCCCTCAACATTGTAACAAACACTGGCAAAAAAAAAACAAAACGTTTTTGAACTCTAAAAGCACACGTTGCCACCAGTGGCATAACAAAGGCCCCGCAGCCTCCCTCCAGGGGGCCCCTTCAGCACAGCACCTGCCCTGAGTGAGTCTGGAGAGGGGGCTCCTCCATGTTCTTTGCAAAGGGGCACCCTCCAGTTTCGTTACGTCACTGATTGCCACTGTAGTTCCTGACACTGAACAAAACTACTTTGTGTGCCAATATGCTCCTTGTGGAAGAGAAGAATGCGATCACTCACAGTAAAGCCAGCCGAAAGAGAGAGAAATAGAAGTTTAATAAAAACAAAATGTCTTTAACACCAGACCTAATTAGGGACCAAGACCCACATGTAGGTAGCTTTTTGCATGTTGCAAACAGCGACTTTCGCTGTTTGCGACGTGCAAAAAGCACATTGCGATGCACAAACCCAGTTTTGCGATTCGGTAACCTGGTTACCGAATCGCAAAACGGGTTTGCGACTCGCAATTAGGAAGGGGTGTTCCCTTCCTAATTGCGACTCGCAGTGCAATGTAGGATTGTTTTGCGAACGCGGGCGCAAACCAATCGCAGTTTGCACCCATTTCAAATGGGTGCTAACACTTTCACAAAAGGGAAGGGGTCCCCCTGGGACCCTTACCCCATTGTGAATGTCACTGTAAACATTTTTTCAGAGCAGGTAGTGGTCCGCAGGACCACTGCCTGCTCTGAAAAAATGAAACGAAAACGTTTAATTTTTCGTTTTTGTAATGCATCTCGTTTTCCTTTAAGGAAAACGGGCTGCATTACAACAAAAAAAAAACTGCTTTATTGAAAAGCAGTCACAGACATGGTGGTCTGCTGTCTCCAGCAGGCCACCATCCCTGTGAGGCCGCCATTCGCAAGGGGGTCGCAAATTGCGACCCACCTCATGATTATTCATGAGGTGTGCATTTGCGAAGCCCTTGCGAGTCACAGATTGTGTCAGGGACACCATCCTACATTCGGATTTGCGACTCGCAATTTGCGGGTCGCAAATCTGAACCTACCTACATGTGGCCCCAAATTCTTAAAGAAAGTCACAAAAGTGCACCCATGGTATATGTCGTACCCCTATAAAATATTTGTGAACTGTATTTTAGCATGGGTAAATACGCATGTGTAGATTTGCTCATGTGAAAATCTATTGAGCATTTGCAAGTTCATTTTCCCTCCAGCCACTTTCTTCCCAACCCTGGAAGAAGTTCTAATTCTGCCATTGTCAGGAGTAAATTTCCAACCTTTCTTATTATGGGAAAATATTAGAGAGAAGCTGGTGAAGATCTTTAAAACATGCAGGTTAGTAGGTTTGCAGACTCAAAGGCATTCCAGCCCTGGAACTATTGCTTACTGCTTCCTCCAGCCCCAGTATGCAGATCTGTTTAAAGGTGGAAAAATAAGGAAATTGCTACAGTAGGGATTGAAACTGCAAGTATTCAAGCCCTACTATGGTAGTAGCCCTGGCATAATCAGAGAGGCTATTATCAGAGCTCTTACATAATGAGATTGCTGCCATAATTTGGCGCCACACTACATGGCACCAAAGGGACAAGTAGATCTTTTTACAGGACAAGTAGATTTGAGAAGCAACCTGTCCCGTGGACAAGTAGATATTTTAATAAATTCCACACCCCTGCACCAGTGGGTTCACCACTTCCTAAGGGTCCCTTCCTGAGTGCTTGGGATGCCCAGCTGAGACCTTTGGTTCAGTGTCAGTTTCTTCTTTGCGTTTACAAAGGATGACATTGGGAGCCTCTCATAGGACATAGGCCCTCATTCTGACCTTGGCGGTCGGCGGAGAGGCGGCGGTCGGACCGCGAACAGACCGGCGGTCAGAAAAATGGCATTCTGACCACGGCGGTCACCGCCGCGATCGACCGCCACTTCCCCACTCCGACCGCCACGGCGGTCATGACCGCCGGGCTGGAGTTTGCGCACTCCGGCCCGGCGGTCGTCCCAAGACCGCCAACGGTATCATGACCCTGCCTACCGCCGCGGTTTCTGGTGGTCGGGAACCGCCATTCGAACCATGGCGGTAAGCACTATCGGGGCCATGGAATTCCTTCCCTGGCACTGATAGGGGTCTCCCCCACCCCCCACTACCCACCCGAGTCCTCCCCCCACACCCTCCACCCCCCTGCCACCCCCCAGAGGTGGTACGAACCCCCTCCCCACCCCCACCCCGACATGCACATACATGCACCCCGACATGCACACACCCCCAACATGCACATATACACACCCCCTACACACACATACACAACGGGGACACATACCCGCACACATACATGCAGACATCCGCACCTGCCGAACAGCACACATTACCCATAGACACAGCAGCACCCCCCGCCCGCATACACGCACTCACACACCCCCTCTACACACTCACACGCACACCCCCATGCACGCCCACATCACACAACACCCCCCCTCCCCCTCCCCTCACGGACGGTCAACTTACCTTGTGCGTTGGTCCTCCGGGAGGCGACGGGAGCCATGGGGAGGTGACCGCCAACAGAACACCGCCAACAGAAGACCGCCACACAGATATGTGGGTCGTAATTCTGTGGGCGGTGTTCTGCTGGCGTGGCGGTGGAGGTTGACCAGTCTCCACTTTTCCGCCGACCGCCAGTGTGGCTGCTGGCGGTTTCCCGGTGGAACGCTCCCAGCGGTCGGAATGCGCACAGCGGCATACCGCCGCGGTCGGCGGTCTTCACCGCGGCGGTAACTCGGCGGTCTCGCGAAAAGACCGCCAAGGTCAGAATGAGGGCCATAGTGGCCAATCAGCATCTCAAAGGTCAAGGAGAATTTGAGAGTTTCCTGCCGGCATTGTGAAGGTCAAGCAGAGGGTGAGCCCTTTTTTGATAAGGATGGAGATCCGTAGCCTTTTTATCATGCACTGAAAGTCCAGGGCAAAAGCTGTGGTACGTGCCAGTCGGGAGATGCATCTTCCTGTCATTATCTGAGGCTGGCAGCACCCAGCTAGCATAGCTGAGTTCTGAAGCCTTTTATCAGGAGGGGGGGGGGGCGAGGCACAATCTTCGAGCTTCTGGTCAGAAAGCCAAGATCAATTAAGTGTTGGGAACTTCCTGTTAGCTGGGCGGAGGCCAGGCTCCGGCAATCAGGGCTGAGGCCAAGCAGAATTTCCAAGATTGCAATCATCAGGTCAGAGGCAAGAGAGAGGTGGGGAGCTTTCAACAGGGCTAAAGCCAGGACCCTCTTTAACTTAAGGTTTATGAGAGAGGTGTAACACATGCCCCTGCAAATTTATATTGGCTGTTTAGGTGTGTCCTTCCACCTTCCTGGGAGTATACGAGGGGCTATTTTATAACTGAAATCAGTTGATAAGTGACCTAGTAGCAATGAGGGATAAAAGCATCTCAATGAAAAATTGATGCTACCAAAAAGTGTTGACTTATTTTCTGTAGCATCTATTTTTTTCTTGTGTTTATCTCACGTCTAAGAAATTTGTTTGCGCTCCCACACTGCAAACCATGCAAACGGCGTCCGCCTTGGCGTTGCCAGTGCTTTTTTCAGCAGACAGTGCCAACTATTGGTTGAATGAAGCAGAAGCTCTGTGATTTCTCTCATCAGGTCAGGGGTGGAGGAGAGAAACGTATTGCCATCTGCTGCTTGGTAATACTGGCAGGGAGTGGAAGACCTGTCAGGGTCCAGAGGATGAAGAGAGAACTGTTAAAACTATGCATAATGGATCCCATTAGGTATAACTGCACCCACGTTTCACATGCCCAAGACAGAGTATTTCCTATTTCGGGGGAGGTCTTCTTAGATTAGGAACTAGCTGCACCTTTTATGTGTCCATGGATCTGGGACCTAGCTTGAACTAGAGGAGGGTTTTCGACCAAGAGTCCTCGAAAGCAACAGCAAGAGAGGAGGGTGTCATGTTTAATCAAGACACATGCAAATCAGTTCTATTTTAGATGCATTTGCAAAATAACCTAATGCATATTTATCTTGGAGACACTTGAAATGAGGACTTGCATTTTGCTCAACAGGTCGGGAATGGAGAAGACAAATGCATTTATTTTTCTAGCCATACATTCAATCACAGTAAGTGATTCTACCCTGAACAGCCATGGTAAACTGTATAAATACCGTATTGATAATCAGAATAATTGATTATAGGTGAAAATATAGATTTAGGTGAAAGTATAGCTATTGAGGAAATGTGCAAATTTAAGTTTTGAAACAAAATTAATAAAAGTACGATAAAGCTAATAAGCATGGTAACTTTTCTAAAAAAAAAAATATTGCAGTTTATTTTTCCAACTATTGTGCTGGAGAAAATGTACAATGCTGCTGATTTTGTTGAGAAAAAAAAATGTAAACAAAGTTTGGCGTTTTTTGTTAGTGTTTTACTGAAAAGGAAACCTGCAAATTAAAATTTGTGCTGGAATGTGTCTTTGCAAGGACTTGACAGTTGCATATTGAGCCAAAAAGCATTAATCATTATTTCATAAATTTAGAAGGTGGAAAGTTGCACATTTTGCAAAATTCCACAAGAATTAAAATTTCATACACCCCTTATTTTATCGTGTGCCAATATTTATTGGTGCACCGCCTGCTTGTGGTATTCTCAACTGTGCGTTTGTACAAAATTGGACAGAATGGCTGTAAGAATGAAGTGGCACCCGTGACCTTTGACCGCTAGACGGCATTCCTAGTCTTAGCTTGCCCTAGCATTGGCTAGGCTAAATCGACAGACCTTTATAGACTCTTCTCATCAGTGAAGCAGTGGATTATAGGAAGTTATGGTGCACATTTTGATTTAAAGCCTTATAAGGGATCATTTCTAATTAAACAGTGGACGATTCCTTCATTTTATAGAAAAGTGCGCGCCTCCATTCCAATCTCCGTTGACGCTGCGTCACTGTTTGGTCTGAAAGTACCTGGGGCTGAGAGTGAACAAAGATTTCCCGCCAGTTCTGCTGGTTTGTTGAAATATGATAAACACGGATGATTTACTGCGTACGGCTATTCTGGTGGATTTGGAATGACTGTACCTGAGAGGCAGTGCTAAATCTGGACTGGTGTGTTACAACAGGGGCTTCTCCGAAGAAGTGCGCGTGGCTGTGTTTATCTCGCCAGCACCCAGCAGCTTAGAACATCTCGTTAAAGAGCGAGGCTGTTACAACGTTTTTCTCACCATCGAGGTGACGAGTGGGGCTTTCAGAAACCAGTGTGAGTCTAATACCAACTGATTTGCATACTAGTGTAAACATAGAGTACTACTTTTGCTAAACCACCGGGTTATTTTCAGTCCAAGGTCAAGACTGGTGTTATTTCAGAGCCGTTGTTTGAAAAAATACAGACTTTTTCCCTGCTAGAGCTTTGCATTAGGGCCATGCACTATGAAGGGCCAAGGCTGTATTGGCTGAACAAATCTGTCATCTGGCCCAAGGAATGATTGACAACTTCTAACAGTCCTCTGTGAGTGCCCATGATGGGGCTTGTTAGTAGGGACTCGCAGAGGTGGGAGAGCCACTGAACGCTCGAGCCAGGAGCGAGCCTGCTTGAGGTTCTGTTGGGAAAGTCGAGCCCATAAGGAGCCGGGCTTTCAGGCGGCTTGTGCTTGCCTCCCTCCCTCGTCCTATGATGTGACGTTGCAGTCAGTGCTTAATTTGTAAATAAAAAAGTGCCGGTGCTCAAAGCCCTCCTCTTAAACATGCAGCTGCTGCAGTTAAATGTGCGAATGCGAAATACTGAGGCAGCGTAATCCCGAAGCCATCCTGGGCCTCTTTAATCCATTTAAAGCCACTCCCTGCCCATTCAGCTCACTCTTGCAGCTTTCTGCTTTCTCCCATTGTGAAGCTTTTTAGTTTTTCTCTTCCTCCGTCTTTCTCATATGTGTCTTTTGCTCGCTGTAAATGCTTGAGGCAGAACAATAAACGCCGGCCCTCAAAAATAAGTGCCGGTGCTTAGCACCGGTTACAACAAGCACAAATTAAGCACTGGTTGCAGTCAGAGCTGCAGACTGGGCAGCCAGATTTGAGTCCTGGCATCTGACCAACATCCTGTGATTCTGGGCAAATCGCTTAATCTCTCTGTGCCTATATATGAATGCAGCCTTGTGTAATGTAACTGGCGCTAATGTAAATATAGCTCCATTGCCTTTGGGTCGAGTTTGCACTACTTTTCAAAAACTGCAGAAAAGTTATCTGGTATGAAAAAAACCTCTTCACATAAGGGAAGACAAACAGATACCATTTACTAGCTGGCTTGTACAAAATGAAAACAGCAATCCAAATGAATTGCAGCTTCCCTGCTTAAATAGTGAGCTCTTAGGTAAATAATTTACTTCACCAAAACTCTTTTTTGTTCATTATGACATATGAAGGCACTTTAAAAATGAGATTACAGACTACCAATAGAGCAAAACTCTCTTTTGTAATGAGTACTTTTCAGCGTAGTGCTATAATGTGCCCTGGCAATGCCAAAGCCTCCACATGATAAAGGAATACACTTTATTTAATTTTGAAGAGACTTAGGGCCTGTTTTAGAGTTTGGCGTACAGTTTACTCCTTCACAAACGTGTCAGCTATCCTGTCCGCCGTATTACAATATCCATATTCTATAACCAAATCATAATACGGAGGACGGTTATCCGTCACATATGTGACAGAGTAACGTCATACGCCGAAGTCTAAATCAGGCCCTTTATCATGTTTTACGTGTTTGTTGAATGATTCACACAGCAAATATTTTCGGGGCTTGGCTCATGCACCAGCTTTAGTATCTGAGCCACACCTTTAGCTCGGCTCTGCCTTGGCTCTCCCTGTTAATATGCTGGTTAACCCACCTCTAGATACTCGTAACTAAAAAAGAGAAACTACAAATCCCAGAATCCACAGTACCTATAGCTTGGAAATTCAGGACCCGCTGGCAGGACCCTCTCTCATGGGACAAGTTGGCAGATAAGTTTAAGTTTGTGACCACCTGTCCCATCCAGCCTACTCATGATGCCATCCCCTATGTGCTCTTGAACTTTGCCCTTGGTTATACACTATTCCTCGTCCCCTGGGTCTGTCCCAAGCCTTTCAGAATTGAGGTACTGTTTTTGTCTCCACCCCTGCCACTGGGGAGCTTCCACATATTGTCATGGCCACCAGAATTATGAAACTTTGCGGCTGTGGCATTTTCTGCATGATAACAGATTTGCTGCAGTTGCCACATGTTTCAGGCAGCCTGGCCTCTTTTAAAGTGGTGTTTTTTTGTAATTAGTTTTTGCCGTGACTGTGTGAATTGCCTTGCTAGTTTTGTGGCCCCTCCCCTTTTTTTCTCTTTTAAGTAAAAAGGCTACATACATCTTGCAGAGTGTGTTTTTAGGAGACTGTTTTAATCTGTTTCTGTGATTTAAATTGTGCTTAAAAACTGTCTGCCCCACTGTATTTTTGCCTTTAAAAAAGCCTGATTTCAGAGTGCGCGCCCAGCAGTATTCCAGTGTTTGTTTCTTAAACAGTCTCTCCCTTACCTGGAAAGTAGACTCTGCTAGCTTGGAAGTGTGGATTCAGCCTGTCTGTATCCAAGGAGATTCTGAATAGAGCAGCAGTTGCCTTTCCCCCTGACCACATTATATAAGTTCCTATTGGTTGTTGCATATGTTGTTGTGATAGGTTGTTGGGAGATGGTCTTTCATTGGTTGTTGGCTCCAGGGCTGGGGTTATGATTGGTGGTTAGGGCTGAGGTTCTGATTGGCTGTTGGTTCTAGGGCTGTGATTGGTGGATAGGGCTGGGATTCTGATTGGTTGCTGGTTTTAGGGCTGGGGCTGTGATTGTTGGTCAGGAATAGGGCTATGATTGGTGAATAGGGCTGGGTCTCCCATTAGTTGGTTGAATCAGGGCTTGAATTTGGATTGGCTAGGGTTAGGACCAGCTTCTTAATGGCCAGTAGGGCTATTAAAGGCTAGGACTCAGGGCGTCTCAGCCCGGGCGTCGAGGCAAAGGGCGGAGAGGGCAAGGGCAGCTGCCTGTTTGGGCCTGTTCAGGACAGGTAGGGACTAGGGCCAGAAATGCTGCCCAATTCTCAATTGACCAGAAATGATTTTACTCCCTACACATCCATCAACATGCAAACACATATTCTACAAAGACATCCAACACATACATCACAAACTGACCACAGACAGATTGCATTGCCTCCTCACCCAACACAATACCCTTCATACAACACATATACACATATCCCCCACAACTACTACAGTCAAACTGCCTTCTCACAGCAAACACTACTCTGTCCACTCCCACTAACACAACCTGCCATCACCCACACAACACAAAACTACAGTATACATTTCTCTCAGTCTCAGCCTTCCAGATACACACTCTCTGCTCATACTAACCAACAACACTGTCCGCTGTTTGCTCCACACAGACCACCTGTCATCATAACAATGCCCAAACCCTGCCTTCAAACACACCATCTACAAACACTCTTCCCCTCTCTTCACCAATTACACACAACCATACAATCCCCACATTTCACTCCACCACACATAATACCTCTTCCAGCCATCACAACTAACACTAACTCCCCTGACACATATCCATCACCTCTTACACACCTCGTACATTCATCTCCAAAACACATCAACACCTCATCTAACACTCACATTCCACTCACCAGCACTAACTCACATACAAATCCCTCACCAAAAACTACTACACCAATATCCCCTCTCACTATTCCACAAAAACAATACCGACCACAAACATCAGCACATCAAAGCAACACAAACTTACATTACACTTATCGTCATACCCACTCCCACCCTCACGACTACACAAAGAATACAAATTCCATCCTATCTCCACCCCTACTTTCTCACTCTTCACAAACACCTACCACAAGCACCCCAACCCAGCAACTTTCATTCACTCGCCTCTCCTCCATTGCACAATTTAGAGCCTTACATCATGACCCACATGCTCCTCACCACCCCTAACCCATACTCCATCCACACTAAACAAACGCAAACAACATAAAAAACATGCCACTCTTAGCAACCTCGCATCCCCTTGTCTATTACATAATAAAACTACCCTACAAAAAACAGTACACTCCTCATGGCTCTCTCAGCCACCAAGTCCACCTCCCCCACACACACAGACCCAACAAAATGCCTCCTTAACCTGCTGGAAGAGGAATACTATATTGAAAAGCAAGACTATTGTGAGCCTCAAACAGTTATCACAACTAGCAACACTCCTGCTTCAAGCTCCCATTATACTACTTACCCTTCTCCTAAACAAAACAACACTACCACTAACACACCTTTTCTAAACTGCCAGCTCATAAATGCTTGATCACTCTAAAAAAACAAGCATCACATCTACGACCTGCTCACAGACACACAACCTGACTTACTATTCATAACTGAATCCTGGTTGGGAGATGACATGGCCCCAGTGTTGCACAAAGCCGTTCCTCCAGGCTATCAAACCATCACACAAAACCGTATAGGCAAGAGAAGAGGTGGACTAGCTAATATATTCAAACAGGCATTGAACCTCAGTAAAACAGACAACATCTCCATACACGGTTGTGAAGCCCTCCTTACCAGATGCCACCCTACTCCAACTTCCTCCTGTAACTTTCTCCTCCTTTACAGACCTCCACCTAACAACTCCACATTCCCAGATGCTTTTCTAGACACAGTCTCAAACCTTATTACACTATACTCCAACCTATGCATTCTTGGGGATCTAAACATTTGATTTGACAAACCCAATATGCCCCATCCAAAAGCTATCACCACTGGCCTAGTCGCATTGAACCTACATCAGATTGTACACAATCCCACACACATCGCTGGACACATCCTAGATGTCATTTTTGCTAAGCCTGAACTAGTTACTATTCATAGCATCACGCCAATCACTTGGTCAGACCACCATTTGATTACTTTCCGGCATACAACTCCACAAATCAACACACCCCACAACTACTTACATACATACACCTATCGACCGTGGAGCAAACTCAATTTGGATGACTTAGAAACACAACTAACAGCCAACACAGATCTAGAAACAATTAATTCTGTGCCAAAACTTTATGAGTGGCTACAGGAAGCTTTTGATATCCTAATACCACTCAGAAAAACTAAACACGACAAAAGAAAACCAACACCTTGGAGAAACACAGAACTTAAAAAGATAAAGCAACAAATCAGAAAGTTGCAGCGGTCCTGGCTCAAAACAAACAACAGTCAAGACAAACTGCAGCTACACAAACCTAACAGGATATACAAATCATCAATCAAAAAAGCTAAAAAAAGGTACTGCTCAGACAGAATTCAAAATGCTCAATCTACAACCAAGGAATTTTATAAAATTCTCAATGAATTTCGAAAACCTACATGCATGGAAGTAAGTCATCCCACAACTCAAGATTTCACAAACAAATTGGCAACTCACTACACAACCAAGGCAGACACATTGGACTCCTATTTAAAACTGATGAAAACCTCAGCACCAACCCCTTTCCTAAAATACCCTCTAAGAATAAACCAACCCAACCTCTATAGTCCTTCAAACAAATATCCCAGGATGAATTTATGGATATGGTCAAAGCAAGCAGACCTTCTGGTTGCCCTTCTGACCCTTTCCCACCACAAATCTTCAAGAACATTCTTCTATCTACTTCTGCTGCTACACCTGTAAGAAGAATCATCAACAACTCTTTAACTTCAGGAACTTTTCCTGTAGACCTAAAAAAGGCATACATACGACCTTTATTAAAGAAAACAAACCTGGACCCGCAAGACCCCAACAACTACAGACCAATCACAAATGGACCTTTACTGGGCAAATTGATAGAAAGAGCAGCATTCGCCCAGATGTCACAATGCATTGAAGACAATTCTATACTTTCAGACTTCCAAACTGGATTTCGCCCAGGAAGAAGCACTGAATCGGCACTCATAGCAATCTGGGATGATCTTAAAAACACAGTCGACCGAAATGGAGTTGCTGCACTACTTCTCTTGGACCTCTCAGCTGCCTTTGATACGGTTGACCATAACACCCTAATTCAAAGACTCCACGAAGCCAGCATACAAGGGATTGCTCTCGACTGGATTACTTCCTATCTTCAAAAAAGATCTAATATCATCCACTCGCCCCCCTTCTCGTCCAAACCCTACCTCACAAAAGCAGGGGTCCCCCAAGGGTCAATCATCTCACCTTTGCTTTTCAACATCTACATGATATCTTTACCAGAACTGATCAATGATTTCCATCTCACATGCTACAACTATGCAGATGACACACAAATACTACTTAAATTATAATGCCCCAAAAACATTGAAAACTCAGAAATCTTCAGTTGCCTCAGAGCCGTTGATCAGTGGATGACCTGGAGCCATCTCAAACGAAATACCTCCAAAACAGAAATACTCATATGTGGTGACTGGAAAAGTTATGACCCTCTGTGCGTCTGGCCTGACGATCTCGGACCACCTCCTCAATTATCCAAGGAAGTTAAAAACCTAGGAATCACCATGGATTCCATGTTAACCATGAATGCCCAAGTGGACAAATTAGCACGAACAAGCTTCATCACCTTGAAGACTTTACGATGCATCTTCCCCCACCTCGGATTTCCACACAAGGTGCAAGCTACTATCTCGCTTGTACTATCCAAACTGGATTATGCCAATGGCCTCTACCATGGATCATCTCTATTTGTTATGAAAAAACTACAACGTATCCAGAATTCCGCATCCAGGCTACTATTACATGTAAAGCCACAAGCCCACATCTCCCCTGCCTTGAGAGCACTACATTGGTTACCCGTTGCCAGAAGACGCACTTTCAAGCTTCTTTGTATCACCCACAAAGCTATACATGGAACAGGACCGCTTTTTATCAGAAACAAAATAACCAAATACATCCAACCAAGAAACCTCCGCTCAAGATTGGCACCCCGCCTTAGAACACCACCATACAAGAAAAAGACTATAGGTGGTACATCCTTCTCCGTGCAAGCAGCCAAACTATGGAATTCATTACCCCCAACTATAAGAGCCACAGATAACTTTCTTGTCTTCAGAAAACTACTCAAGAGTTGGCTCTTTCCTTCATAACCACCCTATTCAAACAACTATGAACTGCAAATGCCTATGTTAAATATTTTTTTCAGATTATGTGTATATTTCTAATTATGTATAGTTTCTTTAGAAAATATGTTTCTGATGGATACAACTACCTGTGGATTCCTCACCTAATGAATACTCCCATGGCGCCAGCATTCGACGGAAATCTTCTTACTAGTCTCTGCACGTCGACGAGGACGTCACTCTAGCCCACGCGACGCCGTCTGACGTCATACAGGCAATAAGAGGTCCTCGACGACGTGCGGACGTCAGTTCCCTTTTTTCCGTGCATTCGAAACGGTTATCTTCGAGGGAGCAACTGTTACTTTTTTGGTTACAGTGTATTTTTGCTGCGTAGTCTTTCGCTGTGGTAATAATGTCGCAGAGAAAGTCTGGATTTAAGCCTTGTCGTGAGTGTGGAGGCAAGATGTCGGTGACGGATCCTCATTCCGATTGCCTTTGGTGTTTGAGCTCCGACCACGACGTCTCGACTTGTGATTCATGCCAGCACATGAATCCAAAGGCCCTCAAGGAACGTGAGGCGAAGCTGTTTATGGCTAAATCGAAGGAGAAGCATCACAAGAAGTCTTCTTCTCCAAGACATCGGCGTCATCGAGACTCCCGGCGCCGTAGAGAATCTCGGCGTCATTCGAAGGAGACTCGTTCCAGGTCTTCGGATCGGCGCCGAAGGACATGGGAGATCAGTCCCACGGTTACGCCGCATCCTTCGACGCCGTTGCCCTCTCCGGCGTCTCCAACTTCACCTGGACAGGCGTCGGTGATTGAGGTATTGGAGCCTCAGGTGTTTTCTCCGGCGCAGACGTCGAGGCCGGCGTCGGGGTCGCCTCCGAGACAGGCACCTCAGTATCCGGCTTTTCCCACCCCTGGAGCCGATAGTTCCGCATTCTTGAATGCGATGTATGCCATCTTCCAACAGATGGCTCCAGGGGGTGCTCCGGCTGGGCCTTTGGCCTTTTCTTTGGGTGATCCTGCGCCTCTTCGGCCGGCACCCTTTATGCCCTTTCTCCCTTTTGGGAACGTGGGCTCGGCGCCAGTGTCGGCGCCGGTGGCCGCTCCGGTGGCTTCAGAAGGATTGGCCCCGGGGATTTCCATCCCGTCGACGTCGACGTCGGGATTTCGGCCTGTGACTCCGGTGGGTCCATCTGCTTCAGCTGCTCTTTTGTCGGCGCCGAAGTTACCTGTGGCGCCGGACGCGGCGTCAGTGGCTTCTGAAGATCGGCGCCGATCTTCGACTTCGGCGGAGGCATTGTCGACTCCGCGTATTGAACAGCGACTTCATTCCAGGAGACGTGCTCTCCGTGTATTAGAAGAGCAGGAGTACCAACGAGCCCTGGAGGAAGGAGAGCTAGAGGACTCGGGTGATGGGCTGCGTGGACTGGAGTCGGCCAGTGGGCTGGACACTTCCCCTGAGTGGGATCTTTCGTCTCCGGGGGAATATACTGAGGAGGCTGCTTCCTTTCATGCAGTGGTACGGAAGGCAGCTAGTTTTTTGGACCTGCCTTTGCCGGTGGTGGAGGCTAAACAAAACCTTTTAACAGAGGTGCTACATCCGGCCTCAGCTGCGGCGGAGCCTCTGTTGCCATTTAATGACGCTCTGCTGGATCCGGTGTTAGAGGTGTGGAAGAGGCCGGTATCTTCCCCAGCAGTTCACAGAGCCGTGGCCAGGAGGTATCGGGCGCCTCCGACTGACCCTGGGTTTCTATCTAGGCACCCTACGCCGGAGAGCTTGGTGGTGCAGGCCTCCTGTTCATCCAAGTCAGCGCCTGGTTCTTTCGCGACGGTGCCTGGGGACAGAGATTCAAAGAAGCTAGAGGCGCAGTCGAAGAAGATTTTTTCGTCCTGCAGTCTGGCGTTAAAAGCCACCAATGCAACCTGTATCCTGGGGAGGTATATTCATGCTCTGATGGATGACATTTCCTCATCGTTTTGGATCTTGTCTCAAATGCCCAGGCTGCTGCGACCCAGATTATCCAGACGGGACTGGATACCACCGACTCGGTAGCCAGAGCAATGGGCACAACTGTGGTGGCAAGGAGACAGGCCTGGCTCCGTAACTCGGGCTTTTCTGCAGATGTACAGTCCACATTGTTGGATCTCCCGTTTGATGGGGACAAACTGTTTGGAGCCAAGGCTGATTCGGCCTTGGAACGTTTTAAGGAAAGCAGGGCCACGGCTAAGTCGTTAGGGCTCCAAGCTCCTTCTTCCACGGCCTCTTCCAGATTTTTCAGGAGGTTTCGTGGATTTGGGCGTGGCTCTTCCTCCTCTTCCTTTCGGGGAAGATATCAGCAACCTGCCTCTTCCCATCCCTATAGATCTTTCAGGGGGAGAGGTAGGGTCCGCACCAGAGGAGCCTCTCAGCAGCACTCTGCCTCTTCCTCATCCTCTGGCGGGGTGCAGCAGGGGAAGCAGCCTTAGGCTTCCACCATTTCCCACTCACTCCTCTCCTGTAGGGGGAAGATTACAGCATTTTCTCACCAAATGGAAGACTGTTACAACGGACACTTGGGTTCTCAGTATTGTGGGAAAAGGCTACACCCTTCCCTTTCGGGAGTTCCCGCCCCTCATCCCGCCCCGCCCTTCTTATTGTTCAGAAGAACACCTCCTGTTGCTAGAACAGGAGGTACAAGCCCTCCTTTCCAAGGGCGCGGTGGAGTTGGTCCCAGAGCAGGAAAGGGGTCGAGGATGTTACTCAAGGTATTTCCTGATTCCCAAGAAGGATGGTCGTTTGAGACCAATTCTGGACCTGAGGATCTTGAATTGGTTCCTCAAGCAGGAAAAATTCAAGATGCTGACCCTAGCACATGTGCTTTTGGCGTTGAACAAGGAAGACTGGATGGTGTCTGTCGACTTGCAGGATGCTTACTTTCATATCCCGATACTCAAGTCACACAGGAAGTATCTCCGGTTTGTGGTGGGATCGCAACACTATCAGTTTGCGGTCCTTCCGTTTGGTCTTACTTCAGCACCTCGAGTCTTCACGAAGGTGATGTCGGTGGTTGTGGCAGAACTCAGAAGGAAGGGGATAGCAGTATTCCCTTACTTGGACGACTGGTTGATCAAAGCCAAGTCCCCGGAGCTTGTGTCGCATCATCTGCAGTCAACAACCCAGTTGTTGTTCGACCTGGGTTTTTCGGTGAACGAGCCCAAATCTCACCTAGAGCCCTCTCAGCGCCTCCTGTTCATAGGGGCAGTACTGGATACAACATTGGGTCGGGCCTTTCCTCCGCCTCAGCGGATTCAAGATATTCAGGATTTGGTTCCAATGTTTCAAAATGGAGCGGTAATTCCAGTCCTCAAGGTCCTTCGTCTGCTCGGTCTTTTTGCCTCCTGCATTCTGTTGGTCACGCATGCTCTCTGGCACATGAGGGCTCTTCAGTGGTGCCTCCGAAGGCAGTGGTCTCAACACAAAGGGGATCTAGAGGGTACTGTCAAGATCTCCAGAGATGCTGCTGTGGATTTGAAGTGGTGGATTGCAAGCAACAATCTTTCACAAGGAAAGCCGTTCCAGCAGTTGCCACCAGTGGCCACAGTCATAACGGATGCTTCCACTCTAGGGTGGGGAGCTCATCTGGGGGATCTGGAGATCAAAGGCCTTTGGTCTCCAGAGGAACAGATGTTTCACATCAGTCTGTTAGAGTTACGGGCTGTACGTCTGGCTCTCAAGGCCTTCCTCCCTTCCCTTCGTGGTCAGTCGGTACAGGTCCTAACGGACAATACTACCACGATGTGGTACATAAACAAGCAGGGAGGAGTGGGGTCGTACCTTCTCTGCAGAGAAGCTCTTCGACTATGGTCCTGGGCAAAGGACCATCGGATTTGCTTGATAGCAAACCATCTGGCCGGAGTCTTGAACGTGCGTGCGGACAGTCTCAGTCGCCATTTCTCGGCAGACCACGAGTGGCGTCTCCATCCAGATCAAGTCCGTTTAATCTTCCAGAGGTGGGGGTTTCCTCGGGTAGATCTGTTTGCCACTCGAGAGAACGCGCATTGTCCGTTGTTCTGCAGCCTCCAGTATCCGATGCAGGGTGCGTTGGGGGACGCGTTTCAAATAACCTGGTGCGGCCAGTTGCTTTACGCGTTTCCTCCCATACCCTTGATTCCTCGAGTATTGAGGAAGATTCGCCAGGACCGGGCTCTAGTCATCCTAATAGCTCCGGATTGGCCAAGGAGGGTATGGTACTCCGACCTTCTCCAACTCTCAATGTGCCCTCCGCTCCGTCTCCCTTTCAGGGCAGACCTCCTCTCGCAGTCGCAGGGGCAGGTTCTACACCCCAACCTCCAGAGTCTGCACCTACATGCCTGGAGATTGAACGGGGCAACCTGAGTTCCTTCTCTCTCCCGCCTGAGGTAGTGGATGTTATATTAGCGGCCAGGCGACACTCCACTAAATCTATCTACGCTAATAGATGGTCTAAATTTGTTGCGTGGTGTGGAGAGAGGCAGATTGATCCTTTGCATTCTCATCTATCGGACGTTTTGTCTTTTGCTCTGTCTCTAGCGCAGAAAGGTTGTGCAGTGGCTACCATTAAGGGTTATTTATCGGCCTTGTCAGCCTTCATATGTCTTCCAGACCAACCATCTTTATTTAAATCCCCTATTGTTATCAGATTCCTGAAAGGTCTTCTAAATAAATATCCTCCAAAGCCATTCGTTATGCCGCAATGGGATTTGTCCTTGGTCCTGACTTTCCTTATGGGGTCCCCTTTTGAACCTATGCATTCTTGCCCCTTAAGGTATTTGGTTTTAAAAACAGTCTTCCTGATAGCTATAACATCAGCAAGGAGAGTGAGTGAGTTGCAGGCCTTATCAGTAAAGCCCCCTTATACAACTTTTTATGGGGATAAGGTGGTGTTGAGGACCAAGGCTGCTTTCCTCCCGAAGGTTGTTTCACCCTTCCATTTGGCTCAGGCAATTACTTTGTCCACGTTCTATCCTCCGCCTCATCCTTCCAAAGAGGAAGAAAGACTGCACCGTCTGGACCCAAAGAGAGCGTTGAGCTTCTTTATTGATAGAACAAAGGATTTCAGGCTGGAGGATCAGCTGTTTATTGGATACGTGGGCAAGAGGAGAGGAAAGGCAGTCCACAAGAGAACACTATCCAG
This sequence comes from Pleurodeles waltl, assembly GCF_031143425.1. Lineage (NCBI taxonomy): Eukaryota > Metazoa > Chordata > Amphibia > Caudata > Salamandridae > Pleurodeles > Pleurodeles waltl. Next base: position 1,609,461,778 of record NC_090445.1, read on the forward strand.
GTGGGTTGTTCTTTGCATTAAAATCTGTTACTCTTTGGCAAAGAAGGATCCTCCTGAGGGCATTAGAGCTCATTCCACCAGAGCTAAGTCGGCCACTTCGGCCTTGGCCAGAGGTGTTCCTGTGGTCGACATCTGCAAGGCCGCAACTTGGTCGTCCCTTCACACTTTTGCAAAACATTACTGTTTGGATTCTGAGGTTAGAAGGGACGGCCATTTTGCACGGTCAGTGCTGCAGGATTTCTTGGTTTGACCATTTAGGCACCCACCGCCGGGCGTGGTACTGCTTTGGGACTCTATTCATTAGGTGAGGAATCCACAGGTAGTTGTATCCATCAGAAGAACGAGTTACTTACCTTCGGTAACGACTTTTCTGGTGGATACATTAGCTACCTGTGGATTCCTCACGGTCCCACCCGCCTCCCCGTTGCCTTTCTGGTCTTACCAAGTAATCCTTGAGTACGCTCCTCTTGGTCTTTGAGGGTGCAATAGATGTTGTATATATTATATTTATATATATGTATATATGTATATATCTTTGTGTATATACTTGATGTGTATATATATATTTTAAAAAGAGAGAGTTATATATATATATATAAAAGATTTACAGTTATTCATGCAATGTTGTGTATTTTTACAATGTAATGGGATGTTGCCTTGCTCTTTCATTGCATTGTCTGGTTGTTCTCATGCACGTAAAAAATGATTGGTACTGACGTCCGCACGTCGTCGAGGACCTCTTATTGCCTGTATGACGTCAGACGGCGTCGCGTGGGCTAGAGTGACGTCCTCGTCGACGTGCAGAGACTAGTAAGAAGATTTCCGTCGAATGCTGGCGCCATGGGAGTATTCATTAGGTGAGGAATCCACAGGTAGCTAATGTATCCACCAGAAAAGTCGTTACCGAAGGTAAGTAACTCGTTCATCGCTACTATGTCATAACAATAAAATACACACACACTCTTTAAACCTGTTTGACTAAGTATTTTTTACCCATGGTTCTAATTATGTATTGTATGTGCATATGTGTGTGTATTCATGTGTGTGTGTGTATGTAAATATATATATATATATATATATATATATATATATATATACATTTATATATATATATATATATATATATATATATATATATATATATATATATATATGTATGTATATATGTTGTTTCTGTGCTTGGCATGTTCGTGGGTCATTGCATGGCTCCTGGGTGGTTTGTTACACTAGATATCTATGAATTCCTGCGCTCATCTTATCACACTTATCTACCCATCATCATATGTCATGTCTCTATCAAACTATCCTCCATTCTCACTCTGACTCATCCCAAATCCTTTCTACTACTTTCATCTCCTAAATAACTCTGCCTAAGCTCTTCCCTTCGCTTCCACATCTAACTCACCAAACCTCACTCTACTACCGTGACCTCCCACACAACCCTACTAAATTCTCCTGCATTTATCTCACCCTGCTTCTATGCTCTCCCTAACCCTTCCACATACTCTTCCCTCCTCCATCCCCCTTTACTCATCCCAAGCCTTTGGGTTGAGTAAATTAAGGATATACTCCCAATTAACACTTCTGGATTTCTTTCCTCTGCCACCCCTCCATTACTCCAGTCAATCTAACTAACAAACTCTCATATCCGCGGCTCAAATTAACTCATAATAATACTAAAACTGTACTCATTATTTCCCAATACTAATCCATCAGTAATTCTTGTTGGGTTCCAGAGTAGCGTGCTACTCACCGAAAAGCGCTTCGATGCCTCGTCAGGGGTAGTAAGCGCTATATAAATACGATTACAATACAATACAATACAATACATAATTCATTATCAGCTGCATAATCTGTAGAGTTTAACAAAAACACTTGTTTCTAGCTCAAACAGATCAAAAGTTACTAACATATCGAAAAATGTTTTGCTGCACAGTGGACTGTCTTCTGTAAAGGCTGACAGATCATCTTTCTCTCACTTAGGGCCAGATGTAGCAAACGTTTTTACCCATTTTGTGTCTATGGGAAAAAGTGTTCGTACATATGGCCCTTATTGCTGTATTTGGGTGCCAGACTCCTACTAATGAGATGAAACCTTATTCCAGATAGTGCTAGCATGTTTAGAATGTGAAAATAACGAGGTAATGCTATCACGAAATAGGCCTCATTATGCCACATATTTTGCCTTTTCTTGCTACGTAATTTAGTAGACCCTATTGCAAAATGTTGTCCTCATCTGCCACATAATTCCAGTGGCCCCGCATATAGTCACACCCTTCTCTGTGAAGAACACTTTTTGTGCCCACATACTGAATCTCCAGTCTCATTTTGCAGTCTCACACTACACTGCGTCTCATACAACATTTGCATTGTCAAATAGTTTTCCATTTCAAATTGCACCTACAATTTCATATCAGATCCCTGTTCTCATATTTCACCCCATCTTCTATGGCACCCAGGTCTCACGTGACAATGTGAAGTTTATATTGCATTTTTTGGTCTTATGTCGCACCTCAGTATTAGAATTGCACCCGAGTCTCAAATTGCTCCCTTGGATTCATAATTTACCCTAGGTGTCCAACTATAGGGGCTCTGCTCAAAGACTGGCATTTCCTACATAATGGCACGTGCCGGGCGGATAGTAGAGGCGTGGGGGGGGGGGGGGGGGGGGCTGAGCGGCAACAGCAGCCTCGCTGCAGGGGTTAACGTGCTCCTCTCTTCATAAATTAAAGAAAGCAACCTGACCTAGTTCCTCCCGTCTCCAACAAGCAGGTCTCTCTGGAAAAGCAGGACTGCTGAACGTGTGAAGACCCTGCCAGCAGCTGAGGGGGCTCCTGGGCTTAGCAATAATGCATGGCAGCCGAGCAGGAGAGCTGAGACTGGCATACAGTGCCCACGAGCTGTAATTCAGCCAGATGCACCTGAGGCCGCGAGGCTTCACTCGCGGCACAAAAACCATGTTTTACCCAAAGCACGGCTGATCACCTACCACACCTTACTCTCCACAACAAAACATGTTTTACCCAGTGCATAGCTCAGTGCAACCCAAGCCCTCCCCGCCACAAAACCAACTGTTCACACAATGCATGGCAAACCGCACATATCCACCACAAAACACGTGCAACTCAGAGTGTGGCTGGGCCAAGACTACGCCTACCCCGCCATAAAAACAAGTTTTACCCAGTTCATTCCTGGGTGCAAACCATATCCTTACTTCCACAAAACCAACTCTTTGTCTAATGCATGGCTCAGTGAAAACCACACAAATACAAAAACAACAAGTATTGGCAAAGCCAATAGGTCACGCCTATGGAAGAGCTTTTCGCTTTGCCAATGTGTTTTAGCTATGTTGTACAGCAGTGTGGCTGCTGTTCAGCTTGTCTACAAGTTAGTGATATAGAGAAGAGTTGCGTGAAGTGTCGTACAGTGAAATGGCGTAGAATGGAGTAGGGTGTTGCAGAGTGGAGTGGCAGAGAGTGTTGTGTATTGGAGTGGCATAGAGTGCAGTCGCGTAGAGTGGCATCCACTGGAGCTGCATAGAGAAGAGTGGACTGGTGTAGAGTACAGTGGCGTGGAGTGTTGCATAGTGCAGTGGCATTGAATTCAGCGGCATACAATGCAGCGTCGTAGAGTGCCGTGGTGCAAAGTGGAATGATAAATAGTACACTGCAGTGGTGCATAGTATAGAGAAGTGGTGCAGAGTGGAGTGGTGCATAGTAGAGGGCAGTGGTGCAGAGTGGAGTGGTGCATAGCCGAGTGGAGTGGTGCATGGTAGAGTGGAGTGGAGCAGAGTGGAGTGGTGTATAGTAGAGTGCAGTGGTGCAGAATGGTGTCGTACATAGTAGAATGCAATGGTGCAGAGTGGAGTGGTGCATAATAGAGTGCAGCAGTACAGTGTGGAGTGTTGCGCAGTAGAGTGCAGTGGTGCAGAGTGGACTGGTGCAGAGTAGAGTGCAGTGGTGCAGAGTGGAGTGGTGCAGTGGTGCAGAGTGGTGTTTTGCATAGTAGAGTGCAGTGGTGCAGAGTAGAGTGCAGTGGCGCAGAGTGGTGTTGTGCATAGTAGAATGCAATGTTGCAGAGTGGAGTGGTGCATAATAGAGTGCAGCGGTACAGTGTGGAGTGGTGCGCAGTAGAGTGCAGTGGTGCAGAGTGGAGTGTTGCATAGTAGAGTGCAGTGGTGCAGAGTGGACTGGGGCAGAGTAGAGTGCAGTGGTGTAGAGTGGAATGGTGCATAGTAGAGGGGAGTATTGCAGAGTAGAGTGGTGCATAGTAGGGTGCAGTGTTACAGATTGCAGTTGCATAGTGGAGTACAGTGGTGCAGAGTGGAGTGGTGCATAGTAGAGGACAGTGGTGTGGAATGGTGCATAATAGAGTGCAGTGGTGCAGAGTAGAGTGGCCCACAGTAGAATGGCATAGAGTGGAGTGGTGTAGAGTTGAGTGACGTAGAAGACAGTATTGCAGAGTAGAGTCGAGTGGCATATAATGCAGTGGCATAAAGTGTAGAGTAGTGTTGTGTGGCATAGAGAGCAGTGGTGTAGAGTGGTGCAGAGTAGAGTAGCACAGAGTGGTGCCATAGAGTATAGTGGCATTGAGTGCAGTGGTGTGGAGTGCAGTGGCAAAGAATGAAGTACCATATAATGGAATAGTGCAGAGTAGAGTAGCATAGAGTTCAGTGGTAGAGAGTGCAGTGTTGCAGAGTAGTGTGTCAGAGTGTAATGGTGTAGAGTGCTGCAGAGTGATGTAGACAGCAGTGGCGTAGAGTACAGTGCTGTTGAGTGCAGTGGCATAGACTGCAGTGGTGCAGCGTAGATTAGAGTGGCATACAGTGGATTGACATAGAGTGCAGGGGCAGAGAGTTGAGTGTTACAGAGTAAATTGCACTGGGGTGGAGTATTGGCACAGAGTGCAGTGGCATAGAGAACATTGGTGTAGAGTGGAGTTGTGCAGGGCAGATTGGTGTGGCCTAGATTAAAGTGGTGTAGAGTGCAGTGGCAAAGAGTGCAATGGTGTAGAGTAGAGTGGCGAAGAGTGCATTGGCATAGAGTAGAGTGGTACAGGATAGAATAGAGAGGCATAGATGAAGTAGTAGAGTGCATTGACATAGAGTGGAGTGGTGCAGAGGGCAGTGGCGTGTGACATGGAGTGGTGTAAAGTGGAGTGATACAGAGTAGAGTACAGTGATGTGGTGCATAGTAGAGTTGACTGGTGTAGAGCCGAGTATGCATGGTATGGTAGTACACTGCCATTACAGACAACACATTTTCAATTGAAATGACCATTGCATTTGCATAGGCATATGGTTTTACTAATAAAACTATACAGTGCACAAACAAAAATGTGTGAAAATTGCATCACCTTGTGCAATGATTTGTTTTGATCATATTAAAGTATTTGTGTCCAACACACTTCAGAGCTAACAAAAAAGTGCTTCATTTGTGTTCCTAATTCTGATATATTCTGAAATACTCAAATTCTTACAGAGGTCATTTAAGTGCTGTCATGTGCTAGAAAAAACTATTTTCTACCCCCAGTATCCAGAAAGATTGTCACATAAGTCCTCTCACTTTGAAGTCAGAGAAAGAAAAGAAAGTCAGAGAAAGAAGACAGTGCCTGATATTGACCTTGGACTTTGAATGCACAGTAAATGTGTCAAGATAAGATAAAGATTTAAAGGCCTGCTTGCAGAAAGGGAGTTTGTGGAAGAATACAGTAAACACAGTTTAGGAAACGGGAGGGACAAACTGAATCTGGAGCGCCTAAAGCAAATAAAGCCAGCAAACAGAAAGCCAAATATTGTGGGTTACATACCACAAAACCAATTGTAATAAACGGGCGCAGTGCATTCCTAGGTTAACTTCCTATAAGTTCCCAAGATGTCTTTAGCAATCCAGACAGCTGTGCTATCTGGTAGGCTGTGATCTAAAAACTCTCAACTCAATGCATGATAAGGTCAAGACAACACCCACCCTCAACAAAAAAGAAATCTTTAAAAAAAATGCATATCTTAGTGCAAACCACACCCACACCTCCACAAAAATCATGCTTTACTCAGTGCATGACTGGGAAAAGAACACACATCTCCCTCCTTCTGAAACCATATTATATCCAAAGAATGGCTGGGAACAAACCCCTCCTACTTCTCTACAAAAAAACGTGTTTTACCCAATGCATGTCTGGGCACAAACCACACTCTCCTATCCACAAAACCAACTCTTTATTCAATGTATGACTTCTCAGTGCAAACCACAAATACCCCTTCGCAAAAAAGATGCTTTTCTCAATGCACGGCTGGGTCAAGACCACACGTACCCCTCCACAAAAACAAGATTTACATAGTAAATAGCTGCATGCAAACCACGTCATACCCACCACAAGAACAACTCTTTATCTAATGCATGGCTCATGCACACAACACTTACACCTCCAAAGAAAATCATGCTCAACTCAATGGATGACTGGGTCAAGACCACACCCACCTCACCACAAAAATACACTCTTTACCCAATACATTTCTTAGTGCAAACCACACTTGCACCTCCGCAAAAAATATGTTTTACTCAGTGCACGGCTTGGAGGAGAGCACACCTACCCCTCCACAATAACCACACTTTACCCAAAGCATGGTTGGGCACAAGCCACACTTAGTCCTCCATTTGTCATACAATGCACTGTTGACTCCTCAAACCACATCTGTCTCTGCATAGGAACCAGGGTTTACCAAGTGCATGGCTGTGCACAGAAACCATTCTCACAGCCGTTTCCTTCAGTCCAGGTCTTCTCTACACAGAAACTATGCCTCTCCTAGCTCACATCTGGGAAGAGACCGCATCTGTCATTACAGAGAATCCATACCTCTCCTGGTTCACAGCCAGCCACAAAACACATATTTGTTACTGCACAGAACATGGCATTTCCTAGCGCACAGCTCACCCCAAGGTACATCTATGCTTGTACAGTAATCATGCCTCTCCCAGTGCACAATTGGGCACAGTCAGGCCACATCTATTGTTGCACAGTAATTGTGCCTCTTCAAGTAATCATCGGGCCACTGAACACATCTCTAATTGAAAGTAAGCCTTGCTTCTCAAAGTGTACTGCAGGGCATAGATCACAATTGTTTCCATGTATACAGATGCATCAACAAGTCTAAAGATGGACAGAGACCATATTAATTACTGCTCACAAACCATGCCTCTGTCAGTGCACATGTGGGCACAGCCCACCTCTTCTACTGCACAGATACAGTGCCTTCCCTAGAGCACAGCTAAGCACAAAACACAGAGGCCCTCATTATGAGTCTGGCGGTCCTAGGACCACCAGACTCGGGGTGGCAGTCGGTCTGACAGCCACATTATGACTGTGGCGAAAACGCCACAGTCTGACCACTGGCACCGCCACTGTTTCGCAGGCCGACAGCCTGGCAGTGCCAGCAGTCTTAATCCGCCAGGGCAGCGCTGCCCTGTGAATTACCACTCCCATGTCTGACAGCTTTTGCATGGCGGTTCCATCGCCATGCAAAGGCTAGCGGAGACGGGGTGCCGGGGTCCCCCTGGGGGCCCCAGCACTGCCCATTCACCTGGTGCATCTAAAGGCCCGCATGACCAATACTGGACCTAGAGATGCAGATTTTCCCTTTGTGGCATTGCAGATTTGCCATACAAGGCATGGTGGATCTGAGGAGTTAATTTAACAATGGCCTGCATGTAAGGGCAATTGTTTTTTGGTTTCTCAGAAACAAACTCTAGCTTTGGGGATTTGTTGGTGAGAAACAAAGAAAGTTTACTGAATGGGTCGCCATAACATGGTGGTCCACCCGCCAGTCATTTTCTGATAAAAGTGTTTCCAGTTTCGCGATGAGAAGCACTTTTCCCAGATATTAACCACCTACCAATGGCAGGCGGTGTGCCATGGGGTGGGTGGAGGTGTGGCGTCTGTCCAAGGTTGAAGGGATACCAATGGAGTCGGTACACTGCCCGCTCATGACTAAATGGACATCTGTGTCTCTTCCAGTGGACTGCTGGCCTGCTCAAAGCAGACAGATAATATCAGCGTTGTTTCTTTCCGGAATCAGGGAAAACTTCTCGGAAAAAGACCCACTATTATTGGATCGGAGCAGTTATTATTAATTCCAGGGAAAACTCCTAACTGTTGGAATTAGTTGTGGCGATACCTACTGGCATTGTAGACTCCTGACCCCCTCCTCCAATGTATAGAGTACCAACTACTGCAATACACATGATGGTGCCCGGCCTGGACAATGGATGTTTCTGGACCATAGCTGTTTGTTCCCTGTCTTGCTACAGCTGTGATCAAGCCTGAAGATCAACCCATGTCCCTGCTGTTGTAGATTATTTAGAGACAATGTACAGGAATAATGAGCCCTACAGTAGTTCTTTCTGACTCCAAAACTTGTGTCTTTGCTTCCAAGTGACCCTGGTGGACTTTCACACTCTAGAATGTCAAACATTTTCACCACTCTGGGCACCTCTGGAGCTATCCAAGGTGCTGAACCTCCATAGGATAACACTGCACATTTTCCCAGTGAAGGGTGCTCCACTGGATCAAACTGCAGAACAGTCACCTAAACTGGTCTGCAAACCGTGGAACAGTGCCATACCCTTAAAGTTATATTCTGAAGAACCTTTTGACATATTTGGAATAGACACTTAAGACTACAATCTTTGTTCTTTAATGTGAATGTACAATAGTTTTCAGGAGTGTAATAAAGAGTCCTTCCTTTGTAAGTAAGACTCCTAACTGGAGATTCATATTTATAATGTGTGTAGAAATTGTGATGTACTGCTTTGAACCCAATCTTTTCATTACGTCCCATCAGCTAGGCCTTTACCTTCTAGAAATTAACTGCTAGTGAGTCCCAGATTTCCGTCTCATATCAAATATCCAGTGTCCTAGATATGTACATTTCTCATTGCACTAGTAGTCTCTGGCAGCTTGATTCCCACCTCTGAAACTGCTCCTCACCCAACGCAAGACTCAAGTTGATCTCTCTCCCAGGATATTCTGTTAATCTCTTGCAGACATGGTACTTGGATACTCGGAAAGACATTGTCTTGACACTGGCCCCTTTAGCATGATTTATAATTTGCAGTGAAGGATGGAAGAGAAAGCTATGGGGTCCATCATGTTCAGAAGTACAGAACCCCATGAATCTGGCAAGCTAGATCGCTGGGGCATGCCTGCTTGAAGGCGTCACCTTAGATCTGGAGGATGTGACGGCTGTGGTCTCACCCTCCTGGGATTAGCAAATGGGCAACAATGGCACTGAAATGTATAGGGTACTGCTGATTCGTGTTGGATGGCAAGGTGTGAAAAACTCACTTGGGGTATGTTGGACATTGTAGACGGGGCATTGTGTGAGCGCCTCCAATAGGAGTGACTCTCTCCAAGTCCAGCCACAGACAGCTGAGTAAGTTCTTCTTGAGGTCTTGGATCTTCAGTTGCCACACTTTTACTGTAATACAATTGATAAACGCCCCACATCTGGCTATCCTCCAGCTAAGGCGTTTATGTGTATTCAAATAAGTACACATACAATGTCTCACCCCCGTAATTTCTAAGGAGCATATCTCGGACACAAAAATTTATACTTTTCCCCAATGATTATTGGACACAAAGTTATTTTTTATTTTTAAAACTGAATGTACTCCGAGACAGGATACAGAATGTGAGCTGAGAACTAAGACCATGAGATTCTGAATAAACTGCTGGATATCTAGACCCTGTTTATACCATCTCATAACGACATCTAGATAATCTCATAATAATACTAAAACTGTACTCATTATTAAACGATACTAATCCATCACTAATTCTTGTTGGGTTCCAGAGTAGCGTGCTACTCATCGAAAAGCGCTTCGACGCCTCGTCAGGGGTAGTAAGCGCTATATAAATACAATTACAATACAATACAATACAATAATGACTCCTATCCCAGTCCAGACGAGGCCTATTCACAACACCCCCAACTAGTAGGACCAGCCTCTTGGTTGCACTGATGTGAATTCAAACACAATGGTGCCAGTATCAGTGACTTTCTTTGAGTGCATTGACACGCAAAGAGGCTGTTTGGCCAAAACTATTCAATTTATTAGCCGGCAGAAAACACACACTCACATATCACAGATACTGAGTTCTCTTCACTGGCTACCAATGTGTAGACATAAATATTTAGTGAGCTGCCTTTTTAAGGTGACCCACCAAGGTCAGTTCTCCAGCCACTGAAGCCATTCTAACAAGGAAAGCTTAATCGGAAGGCCTCTGTTCAAATGAGTGGCATTAACCATGTGCAGAAAACACATGCCAGCAATGTTTTGGGAAATTCCAATTTTTTACAATTTGGAGAGTTTGCAGAATGTTCCTTGCAGAACTTCACCTTTGTATGTGCAAATTTTTGCCGTGCGTTGTAAAATAATTTTCACCACAACACCAGCTAATGTCCACTCCAACCAAATAAGAATCTTTTTCGTTGCAAATTTATCTTTTCTGTGTTTTCCTGTGTACAATGACAAATGTATGTACAATTGATCTCTTTGAGTTTTCCTTTTGCAAAACAAATTTCTCGCAAATATGAAAAGGTGTAAAACTTCTCAACCTTCATGAAATTCCAAAGAGATCCAAAGAAATTTATGAAGGTTACAAAAACATTTTCACATATTTTAAGGTTAAATAAGGGAATGGTCTTTATTTGTGCAAGGGGCGCATTCCGTTGAGTGACTTACCATCTTCATTCAGGTAGGAAAAGGCTGCAACGAGTTCAAAAACTTCTAACAATGTCTTCCACAGGTTTTTCTTGTCACACATGAGCCAGACACCTCTCTCCCTTTCTGGCCTTTCAGAGTAATGCGGATTTCGACCACTATCTGCTTTGCAAAGCAACAAACGAAGAGAGTCTTACAATATTCTCTGAAATGTATATGAACGTCAGCAGAAGTATTTTTACCTTCCTGAAGATTTTTTTTTATCTCTAGAGAAATCTAAGACGTGGGTTAATGCAGTTGTTTTAAATTAAATGCATCAAACCAAACCAAACTGCACTTTCTGAATTTATTTTCAACATTCCTGAATGTGTAGAAGCCAAACTTTTTGAAATATGGATGGTCTTTGCATCTCTAACACTTATTTCTCTTCATCCCTACTATCTGCACTTTGCTATCAAGCGACCACTGTCACCATCACAAGTATCTGTTGCCACCCTCTCTGTAGGTCTATACAATGGTCACTGAACACTTGCTTATGCTGCCTCATGCCCCTTTGCACGTTCGGAGGTCTAACAGTGTACAGACTGCCACATTCAGTCACAGTGGACTGGAGGGAGGTGCACTAAGTGACTTGTGCTGGGCGGAGCTTGGACAGTAAGATTGGGGGGTAGGGGCGAGCTTCAGATTTTCCAACATTCACACAGGCATATAATGCACATAAATACCTTTGCTCAGCCTCACAGACACTCTTTATATCCAAAAGGTGTGGGGAGTAGCCACTCTGCTCTTAAGGACGGGCCACTGCTTCTCCCATGATGAGCACCCTACTCAGTTTAGCTGATATTACAACAAGCACTGGCAAAGCTAATCGGTCTGGGTTTAATCGGATAAGCTATACAGCACTTCCACATTACAACAAGACCCAGTTTAGGACGGAGAGCGCTAGAGTAGTAAGGTAGTCCTTAGTGCAGTTCATTGCCAACATTCTAGTCTGGACAAAAGGTTACAGGGAAACAGCCTATAGCATTAGGTGAGAGATGAACACTTCACTGGGCTGGGCAAGGCGTGATTGATAAAGTCTCAAACCAATAGCTGAAGAGGCTTGTGGAAGCAAGGCAATGAATGAAAAGGTCAGAGCCAAAACTCAGTGTATATCTTTTATAAGCAAGAGGTCGCTTTGAAAGCTATGTTGTCAAACCCCAGGCCTAACAAATGAGTAACACAGTCGGTGCTAAGAGGGGTGTGCACCTATGTTGATAGCTGTTAATATCTTCCCCCTGTCTCTTTCACAGCAAGTTTTCAAATTTGCACAGAATTGTCTTTCGCTGTAAAGTCTGTGCTGTAGATATATTCTGTCCCTACCTACAAGGAAGCAGTGGACCGTAAGGAAGCAGTGAGAGGCTTGTCATCTTGTTCGTTGTGTGCGGGTTCTGCTTCCCTCCCTGCCCCCAATCTCTGTCCTCATTTCCGACTCCTCTTCCCGCCTCCGTTGAGCCGGGGCTCTTCCATGTTCGCGAGTCGCTTGCTGCAGCCTCGGCTCCGGGGCTAATAGTGCATTTGGTCCTGTCGGGCCCTCTTTGTGAAGGATTATCTCATAACAAAAAGACCAGGCGCGCTAACTGGACCAGACTCATTAACGAAGCCTCCAGTGGGCTCTCCTTTAGGGGGAGTCTTTATTTGTTCTCCATTATGGAGTCTCATGCCTCAGTAAACACCCTCCGGCCTCCGTTTGGAAACCTTTGTGACCCAGATGAAAGGCCAAGATGATAGTAAGTGAGAATCCGCTGAGCCTCTGCGGGCGTGGCTGTGAGGACAGGCAGTGTGTCAAATGGACGGATTGGCGCAAATGATTCTGGGATATATTGATTAATAAATACAGATTACCGAAGGGCGAGGCGCTTGAAGATTCTGATAATGCTCACCGAATAATATAGTGAAGCCTCATAGCTGCCAAATTTTCATATTGATATGTGTGACATTTTCAAAATGTCTGTGTAATTGAGTGCCATTTCAACGACTATGAGTGACACTTTCTTGCAAGCAAAATTAAGCGATGAAGACTAGGGTACCATATAAATATCGTAATATATGGAGAATCCTATAGCTCCCGTTGTACACCAATGCCACCTTGTGGCCTTTGATAAACACTACTCAGAGCTTACCTGGCAAAGTGGGAAACTGGAATAAGAAGGTTTTACCCCACTTCAGGACTTGTGTGACAATCTCAGGCAGTACAGTAATGGGGAAAAATGACAGGAAATGCGTAATTCTAATGTGAGATGCGTGACACTTGGCAAGACTAAACCCTGGCCTGCAGGTCTAAGAGACTCGGAGGGACTAAACATAACAGGATGCTGTGGGAACTATCCAGTCATCTGGATTTATACACAGGTGTGTCACAGAGGCGCTGTAAGACAGTGGTGTAGCGGACTTATCCTGAAGTGCAAAGGGCACATCAATACACAGGGCCCTGCTGCCATTGCTCCCCCTCACTATTGATGGTCATGTAGCGCCTGCTGCAAGATATTGCTTCGGATAAGCGTGTAAATGTATTAAAATCCCTCTGTTAAGCACGCAGTGGTGGCTCCTCTGCTTGGGCGGAGTAGTGTCACCCCCCCCCCCCCCCCCCCCCCCCCAGCAAAGAAGCTGCAAACCTTTCACAAGGAAGGGCCAATAAACTATGTTTATTGTCCCTTCCTTGTGAAAGGGTCTGGCCATGAGGTGATGAGCAGTGAGGGGAGTGCACTGTGCACTCCCATCACTGCGCATGTATGTTTGGCCGGCGGTCTCCGGCCGGCCAAACATACAGGCGCAGTAGGCTCTCTCCAGCTCAGCAATGCTGTTGCCGGGCTGGAGAGAACCTGCACAGGCTCTCAGTCTGCCTGGGAGCACCCAGCCAGGTCGCTCCCAGCCAATCCTGACGCTGCTCTGTGCAGCATCAGGATTAGCCGCAGGGCAGGTTGGGAGCCTGATCCTGCCTGCAGCCTGAGGAGACTGAGGAGAGGAGCGGTGCGGAGGTAAGTTTTTATTTTTAGTTTAAATGTATTTACATCCCGCGCGCTACCACACCCCACCCCCTGTAACCATGGTGAGCCACAACTGGAAACACGTCTTGCATATGAGGCAGAACCTACAAAACATTGAAATCAAGGAGTTACCGTGAGCAATGCATCCATAATGCCCCCGTGCGTTGCTCGTGACCTTACATATTTTTGAAAAAAATATGCTTTGACCCACTTCGTAAAGAAAGGAAGTACTTCACATGGAATCTGCAGCTGGCCATTAGGCCTTCAGTCATAGCCAAGGGCACTTAGCACAGACTAGTGCTGAATGTCAATTCCTGTATCATGGGTTATCCTTCTTTAAAATGTTTCCTTTTTTTTGTTTTAGAAAACCGCAGATCTCTGCTAGTATGCACGGATATAGAATTAGGTGCAGAGAGCCTCTGTGGCCCATGTGGTCTTTCGGACAACCAGTGTTTTCTCTTTTTATTTTATATCAGTGTAATATTATGGCTTTCTAGATCCCTTCAACATCTTCCATAGAGTTGAGGGATGCTACCCCTATTTTAGATGGCTCCACTGCCTCACAGAATACCTTTCTTGTTCTGTGAATCCCATAGGATCATAAAATGTTTATTTTTAGGGACCTATCTTTGATATCACATGTGAGTCCCTAACCAGTGTATTGGGGCGAGAGATGAAGTGATCAGCTAATTATAACAAGGCAATTTTATTGTATTTTAGTTTTTCGTTATGTAGCTATAACCTTACTTTAACTATGTTTTGCTCTGTGATTTTCAGTTTTATTCTCTAAAAATGCGTTAATGTCTTATGAGCATTACATAATATGTAAATTGCAAAGGGTTTGCAGTGATTTTTAGGTTGAGCATAGCAGCCCGCAAGCTATTCTTTTCCGATGTGTTGTTATGTATCTCGGCTTTTAACCACGCCCACCGCACGAACATCACTATCTCCCATTCGTCGGCTTGCCCTTCAAAAATCCTTTATTTTCATTAGTAAATGCTTTACATTTGTCCCTCCTTGGGGCAGTTTATTTACTGCCTTGGACATCGCCCCTGTTACATGGCTAATTGCACTTTTGCTGATATGTTTGACTGCAAGCGAACTTCTTTTTCCTTTTGTTTGCTGCTTCACAGTGATGCCGTGGCGCTTTCAATCGGCTCACTTATGTGCACTGTTTCACTTTTCATTTTCAATTTGTGTGGCAAGAAAAGTCCGGTTAGGAGTTTACAACGGTAACAGCTCTGACTCGAGCAAATGCAAGACCCATTGCATTGCAAATGCTTGTTCTTTTTTATGTTTGATGATATACTTTATTCACTTACCTTATCCTATGCTCTCTACCCACTGTGGTCTATTCCTGCCCTCAGCATACTGTGCGAATAACTTCCATGGTGCTAAATGCCATGCAGAGGAGGTATTGGGTGCAGGTTTTTCAAGATATCTGCAGGTTTGACCAGAGTGGTCGCATTTATGTTTTAAAAAATGTGCATTAAAAATAAGCCTGCAACCAGTCTCCTGATTAATACACTCTACTTGGTCCAGGGTCGACAAACCTGGCTTTGTGTCTGCAGACAGAAAATTATTATTTTCAGCTAGACAATCAGAATTCATGGGTCCATAGACCGTCACCATAGTTGAAGTCTTGGAATCCTCTTTGGCTATTGGTTGCAAATGTCCCCTCGTTTTCTAGGATTCATTGTTTTTTCTTGTTTTTCTATAACAATTTGGATTTTCCGTTGTTCCGTGGATCTGGGCTCATAAATTTTCAGTCAAAATATACAATCAATTAACTCTTCAGAACCTTTGCAAAGACTTTTCTGTAGTGGAAATATCTAAGGAACAACACTAAATGAATTAATTTTGTTTTTTTATGAACTGTGGCTGCTATCCTTAATGCATATTAGGGCATCCTGGGTTTACACCAAAAGGGCTCATTCTGAATAAGGTGGTAGATTTATGACAGATTTAGTGCAATTTAATTTAGCAGTTTTTGCTAGAATGACAAACCGAAATACCTTTGGGACTGGAAACAAGAAAATGCAACTTTTTCACCCCTTTAAATTTCCACCAAGTGGATCGGCATGAAACTTGACAGCCCAACATGCAACCAGCTGCCCCAATTGTCTGTTTTTTCTGTGCATATTTGTCAGGCAGCAGTAATGTTATGAGCAAGCCAAAAGCCCACCCTTTCAATATTAAGTAGACTTAACCCTAACTTTGGAGTTTCTCTCACTGTCTTTGCAATAGACTTAATGAGTAGGGCAATGTGCACAAAGAAACCCGGAGACATTTTGATATAGATGGACCAAATTATAGGCAGTAGAGTGGCTTGCAGTATTGGGGGCTTTGAGGACGTATTGCATAATTCATAGGACGTTGTGTAGTGAGGTTATGTGGGCTTGAGATGCATACAGAGTAGTGCATAAGAAGACGGGCTCATCAGTAATCATAAAGACTATGAGGCCTGCAGAACAATGTACAGCAAAGTGTACAAAACAGGACTTGTTCTGTTACAGATTTATAAGTCTATACACACATAGTGGCTCGGTAGTTATTTGGCTTCAGGAATCATTTGTGAGACATTTGCCAAATATGTAACCATTTCCATACAACATTGAACCTTTCTTCCACTTTAGATGTGGCTTGGTTAAGGGGTTCTTCGAAAAAATTACTTTAGGTGGTTGTATATATGAAATCCATTAGCTAATTTTTGCTCTAGTCTTCAGCCCAAAACACAGGAAAGGCCTGCACAAAATCTGGTCTGAAAATAGGCTAAAATGCCATATTGTATTATATTGTAATCGTATTTATATAGCGCTTACTACCCCTGACGAGGCGTCAAAGCGCTTTTCGGTGAGTAGCACGCTACTCTGGAACCCAACAAGAATTAGTGATGGATTAGTATCAGGAAATAATGAGTACAGTTTTAGTATTATTATGAGTTAGTTTGAGCCGCAGATATGAGAGTTTGTTAGTTAGATTGACTGGAGTAATGGAGGGGTGGAGGAGGAAAGAAATCAAGAAGTGTTAATTAGGAGTATATCCTTAATTTACTCAAGCCAAAGGCTTGGGATGAGTAAAGGAGGGTGAAGGAGGGAAGAGTATGTGGAAGGGTTAGGGAGAGCATAGTAGCAGGGTGAGATAAATGCAGGAGAATTTAGTAGCATATACCAGAATATGGCCTGATTTAGAACTTGGCAGATGGAACACTCCGTCACAAACATGGCGGATATCCCGTCCACCATATTACGAGCCCCATAGGATAAAATGGGATTGTGATTTGGCGGAAGGGATATCCATCACATTTGTGACTGAGTATTCCCCCCTCCGCCAAGTTCTAAATCAGACCCTATGTTTTTTGCACAGTTTGGTATAAATCAGTACAGTAGCTTTCAACGTGGATTTAAAAAAGCTGTAATCCACAATTAAAAGGGTAATTTTGTATAAATATATGTATATTTTCACATTCTGCAAGCATCCTGATTGGATATCAATATAAACAGTCTTTCGATCCACATAAATTATGAGCGGATCAGCTCATGTTTGATTAGCAGGGAGCATCTGAAATGTTTTGCTCCTATGTCCTTGTTTTGCTCCTACGGCCCTTTTGAATCTATGAATCTCTCAAGAGGACTAAGGAGCCCTATGATATGAAATATTCTTGGTGCTCTCACATGTAGAGGCCTCATTACGACATAAAGGAACACTCAAGGGGTTGGAAAATGCCATCGCTGTTGTTATGTTTGAGATAATTACTCCACAGGTTATAGAAATTTTAGATACCTAATAACGTTGGCACTGTTTGAGTTAGGACAGTTTTGTCAGACAACTGGTCCTTTCAGATAAGTTTAATTGTTTCAAATTTTATCGAGGCTTGTTGAAAGGGAGACGGGTTGCAAGGGGCCGTGTGTTTTTTACTTGTCATTTTCTCAGTGCAAAGAACAGTAGACTGTCCATGAATCCCAGTTCTTGGAGACAAGGGGGGTGTTGAGGGACTGTAAAAATCACACCTTGACCTCTAACAGGATCGTGGGGGCCTATAAAGGTGCACATTCTGTCTAAAATGTATTTAAAAATCCTGTAGTAGTATTTGTGGGCCTTGCAATTAGGTCAAAGGACGTATCTATCTACGTTGGAGGCCATATTGGAATGACCATGATCCGTCCCATCATGAAATGCTCATGAAAGCAGAGCAAGACGAAGAAGAAGATACTTCTGGCAAGCAGCCCACTTCCAGTAGGTACTTTGGAAAGCCACTCACTTCCTGGACGGATATCTAGAAAGTTGCCAGTTTCCTTGGAAACGTTTCTGGCCTGCTTTCCAAAAGGACAGACCCTGCACTCAAAGCCCACTTGCACGGCAAAAGGCTATGCACAGCAAGCATTTGGAAGACAGGAACTTAGCACAGACTGTGGTCTAATGTTACAGCCTGTGCTTTATTCCTAAACTGCATGGTCAAAGGCCTTATGTAGACGCTCTGGGGGCAGGGAGATTGGGCTTATGGCATGACAGAAGGCATTGTTCCACACCCACCGCCCCAGTGTTCACAGCCATGCACAGTGGCCTCTGGCAGCATGGTAATGCACTGGGTGCCTGCTGCCTACTGTAGGCTCTGGCCAATGTTCTGCATGTTTTCTTGGCATGGGGACTAGGTACAAGGCATAGCTAAAAGTCAATCCTTGGGTCTCACAGCACTTTGCCTACCAAAACCCAAAATATATATGGGCCTATGTATATCATGATAAGAGCAAAGAAATTCGCTAACAAAAAGACCTTGTTTAAGGGAAACCTATGCCTCTTTACTAAGGTCTGAAATAATATCTGTTATAAAAATACATAGGAACTGCAGTAACACACTTCATTGTGGAAGGTTGTTTTGATTATAATCCAACAACTAAACACACTTTCATTCTGTAGTTATGGTTATCTACACTTTCATTACCTGTTTCCAGCATAGATTACATCACATCGGACCTTTGAGATCACCATTAACATTTTTGATCACTGTAACCATTATGGAAAATTGGGTGATTAATGCCCTGCTTTTCCCAGGCCTCCACCCAAACAATTCTGCACATATCCAAAGAATGATCCAATGGTTTCTTCAGCATTGAGGGCTGAGTGCCAGACTTTAATGGAAGGTTTGCACGCAGAGCACACAGTGTGTGGCTACAATATATTCACTTTAGGCTTACGGGTTAACAGGGATGAGGGCAGGACATGATCATAGGAAAGTCTCTGCTACCAGAGCCTACTAGCATTGATAAAGGTCATGTACAACTGGTTGAAAAGGCACATGGACAAGGTGTAGGGCCCAGTGTACGTGGCCACGTTCATTGACTTTAAGAAGCTCCAGAACTAGGCATATAGGGGGTTATTCCAACTTTGGAGGAAGTGGTAATCCGTCCCAAAAGTGACGGTAAAGTGACGGATATACCACCAGCCGTATTACAAGTCCATTATATCCTATGGAACTCGTAATACGGCTGGTGGTAAATCCGCCACATTTGGGACGGATTACCACCTCCTCCAAAGTTGGAATAACCCCCAAAGTGTGGCAAAGTACAATGACCCTTGATCATTGCCTCTGAGCTTAGGAAAGGGCCATGCACTAATACTCCAGCAGACGGGGAGATTGCCAGCATATTATGGCAAATGGTGATGATCAGCATTTACGGCTCCTTATACACAAGCTATGCACAGTGGTTTCTTTGAGTATGGAAACTGCACTCAGATTCTGCTGCAGCACTGGGCAATTCACTACAGATTTATAGGGTTTGGAAATTCAATGCACAGCATAGTCAAAAGTTCTTGGGGCATGGGAACTCGATGCAAGGCATACACAAAAGCCTCACCGTGTGCTCATTTCCAGCTGCGGCCATCAAATGGCCTTGATACGTGCCAGGGAAAATGGTCAAAGGCAACACCTTGCACTCAGATCTTACAGCGTACAGTTAAAGGCCAAGTGCAGCGTCTTCAGGGAGAAGGGTTGTTGAATGCAGGCCCTTGATGAAGGCTGCAGCCTGCTGGGTGCTGTTGAAGGCCATGTCCAATTGGGCCTAGAATAGATGTTGCTGAATGCAAGGCCTAACTTAATGGCCTCAAAAATGGGCTAAAAGAAGGCCCGAAGCTCACTTGCCAAGGCCAAGGGATATGCCATCTTGGTTATTGTGGACAAGGGCATCGAGTGACGGACACTGCTGAAGCTCGCCACCATCAAAGCAGTTCTTCTCACTCAGTGCTGGTCCTGTCTGATGGCAAGCTTCTGCACACCGATCCTGCTGCGTATGGTTGAAGAGGGCACTGAACTCAGCGCTCAGTCCTTTTTAGTACAGGGCCTTAACAAATGTTAATCCGTGTTGCTAGAGTCGGCTTTGTATGGTGGAAGACTGAGCCTCGCCAACTCGGAGGACAAGTGTTCTTTGGAGTGGCATATTTGGAGGGTGGTTTATGTGTCTCTCCCGTTACTTTTGTTGGTGTTTTGTGCTGTTTTATTTATTTTATGTTGCGCTGGATATAGGGAGGGATTTGGTTTTTATGATACCCACAATAATGTGAGAATGAGTGTATTTTTTAACTATTATCAAAACAGTTTTGTATTCCGAGAGTGGAATAAATTCATTTGTAATTTGATACTGAATTTATGTGTAAAGTTATTCTTGAGGCGACCTTCTATATTGCCGTGGTACTGAAGCCATTGGAGTAGATGTGTAATTACCATTGAGGTGGAATATGGATAAACTGGTAAATTAACAACCCAGGGGGAGCTTTGATTCTTCTAAGAATTTAACATCATTGTTGGCGTTTACAATGGTGCAATACGTGATATCAATAATGATATCAGTGATGTCAGTTGTGATTCACTCTGCGGCATCATGTGTGATGTTATGCACAATGATTTCCTTGGGAGTTATGTTAAGGTGGCTAACATTAAGTGGCAATTTTGGGGGTATTTTAGGTTTTGCCCTGCAACTGAAGTTCTTTATAGGTATTTCTCTGGTTGTTTTAATATCTTATTTTTTTGCAATGTAAGTGAAGAACCAGTGCTAACCTTTAACAAAGGTTTTCAATGATTTATTTTTAGTGTTATGGTATACTTTGTCCCCTGTATAACAGGCTCTAGGCACTTCAGCCCAAACCTACTTTCAGTGTTCTTGCACCAAGGGGCTGCTGTACCTGGCCTAAGGGATGAAGCAGCAGTTTCTAGGCACCCTTCATGGGCTTTATCCACACACGCTTCCAATGCCCCCAGAGTCCACAGCCTATGCAGAATGATCTTTGGCCACAATGGGAGGCTTCCATCCACTCCCTTCAAACTGTGCTGTAGTGCCAGAGCCAACTTATATCTGTCTGTAGCAAGTACTGGGTGCAAGGCATGACTTATTCCTAGTTTTGCTTAGTTCCCCTCCCACAGCGCGCTGTGTGCCGGAAGGCCTCTGGAAATGCGGAGTAGGCCTAGGCACAGGGTGCAATGTTCAACCATTACCTGCACTGAATGCCCCTCCTATTATCCAGTGGGTGCAGGGCGAGGCCTTTGGCTATGTACTTCGTACATGCTGAGCAGGTATGTAGCTTAGTCAGTTAGATTTCCCAGCTAAATAAGTTGTGGGCTGCGGGGTGGAGGGGTGTGATGACCAAGGTTTGCAATAGACTGTTTCCATGAAAAAACAGATCATTACTGATTTACATTAGGTGAGCATCTTGCTACAGTGGCACACTGGGTGAAAAACAATGGATTGGAATGCTACTGCGGGAGACTGCCACTGGTTGGACTATTTGCAATCCCATCACCTTTTGGGTGTTTGTTTGCCAGTAATTCCAAAAAGTAGTGAATTTGCACCATTTCAAAGAATACTTCTATAGGTGTAGATTTGCTACTTTTCTGGTAAGGTGGTCACTATATTTTTGTAAGATCTCAATCCAATAAATGAACATTGAAAACTCTTAGTGAAATGGGAACAACAAGGATAAAAACAACACAGACATAGCAGACCTCACTCTGGGCCCTTAGACATAACTACCAAACCAAGAATTTATTTGAGGGGTGCCACACCCCAACATCCCTGCCAAGCTACACCCCTGCCTGGTACTTCTCCCTGGGAACTCATGACTAGAAGAATGCACAACACAATGGAATCGAGTCTTTGCATTGAAAACACTTATTTTAAATGTATTTCTACTGCATGCACTCTTTTTCGTCTCTGCTACAAGAATCCTTGATGATAGAGCTGTCAATCAGTGCATGTGGGCAGAGATCCATGTTTCACAAATCACTTTATCAAGTGAATTATGGCTCCATGTTGTAAGCAGGAGCTGCAAATATAGGAGGAGGGGCAGGAAAATCCGAGCAAGAGCTGAGCCATGGTCTGGCTTGACTCTTAGAGTCTGTGCATGAGCCGAGCCATGAATATATTTGCATGTATATTGTGCAAGAACATAATGTAAAATATGATACAGTCATTTAAAAATTAAAAAAGTGTTTTTCTTTAACCTGCGGAAGTGTTTCACCTTAGTACATCAGATTATATCACTGCATAGACAGAGATTTATTACAGATGAGAGTTTTTAGAAACATACATGGCTAACCCCTGAACAACAAGGCCATTTGTGAACTAAGAGGCGAGTCAACAGTCATGTAAACCCTAAAAGTGATCTAGATTCTTATAGACTCTTATATAAATGGAGCAACAATTCAGTCTACTAAATCATATATAAGAGATGCTTGTACAGCCCACATCTCAAACTCAAGTATTTAAAAATGTTCACATACGGGATAAAGAAAAAGGAGGCTCTGTGAAATAAAATATCTGCCGAGGATCACACAGTTTGGACTATCTGGATAGCCAGTATTAATTACCGGTTATATGATTTCACATTTTGAAATTCAGCAAGGTGGGTCTCTCCCCATTTAGATCAAAGGCCACTGTTTTGTCTTTCATTCTTTGCTCACACGATAACAGCCACACGGAGATAGCAAACCGGACGTAGGGCCCTAGACGCAACACTACCAAGCCAAGAATGCATTAGTTTGGGGGATGTCACACCTCAAACAGCCCACTTCCCCCCGAAGCTCCGCCCCTGATGCAGAGCACGTCCTTTAGCCAGGTGACAGAAGACTGGCTCGCGCGAGCAGCTCCATGCCACTTCACGCCCTCGTTTTTGGATTGAGTAAAACATTCTTATCCATCTACCCTAATTACACCTAACATTTTGTGGCTGTACCTTAGGATTTGTTACATATGCCGCCCTACCTGATGAATTATTGTACTTATTATAGTATCTTGTATATTATGAAACTATGATTAGTTTCTCTGATGCCTTTGATACACAGAACGTTAAACACAACTGAACCCTAAGTTCTATCAGTAGTGAAGTGTTTCTGACGGAGCCCTGGTCAGTTTCACTTGTTACCAAGGTCCCTAGAAGCACAGGGTTGCTCCACTGTAATTAATGTCCAGTATTCACAGGTTAGAGAATTCTGGTGTGCCCAGTATTTACCCGGCACATATTGAGCCCACCAGCTATGATCAACACCCACTCACACTGCCTCTTTATCAGCTGGGCACTGCCTTTGGCCACATTGTGCGGGCACTGGCTGCCTACCATAACTTTCCGGCATCCTCTGCTGTTATACTCCTGTCTCCTGCATCAACTGAACTTACACTTCAGGCATTATTTTTTTGCGTTATGACTTGGCAATAATCCCTAGTGGGAATTTCAATGGAAATGCATAATTTATAACCCAATGATGATTCTGTACGGACCTTTCCAAGATCAAACCTGAGTGGACATCATTTGTTTTTTGAAGATTTCATGCAGATTTGCCATATGTAAACAATCCCAAAAGTGTTTGCTATGCCTCTTACTGTAATGGTTAGTTCAAGCACCAAGTGGTTCTGGGAGGAGAGCATGACCCTGGATGTAGTTAAAACGAGAGCCAAGGTAGACCTCAGTCGTATCATCTCACATTTCAAATTTGCTTCCACAGAAAAAATCCGCATCTTATCTATTAACTGGTTCATAATTCAGCTAAATATTAATGGATGCAGTTTGAGTGAAGATTCACATTCATGCCAAGTTTGGTATAGTTCTGTTGAACAATGTTTGCTATACCAGCGAAAAGAAATTTATATGGAAATTAGCATTGAAATTAAAATGAGGAAGCTCTTTATTGCGCCCACTCACTTTGCCCACCCTTGGATAAGCTTCATGAAATTGAAACAAAGAGTCATTAGTTAAAGGACCAGATTTGCGCACATTTGCCACACCGTACAAAAGGTATTTACAGTCTGAAAATCTATTTTCCTCTGGGGTAAGAATTTAAAAATATATAACAAAAATAACATACATAAAATCATAATATATAGCTCATATGAGAGGCAGTACCTGTGCCTGCATCATCATGGATAGAAAGTGATACATATATGATCCCAGAGGAAGTGTATATCATTGCTGTTCTATTATTAAAGAGCTGTAATACGTATAGCATAATACATAGGACAACACTAGGCCAGCTGTACAATAACAGTTCTACTATGAGTTACGGCTCGCAGGAGGGAAAAGGGGTGGTGCAGCAACAAAAAAAATATAATAAAAAAAAAAAAACTTACCTTACGCACTTCTCTGATCCGTGCCGCTCCTCTCCTCTCTTCCACTGCGGGTACAGGGTCTCAGCCTGCCCTGCATCCAATCCTAATGCTGCTTTCATGCTGCTGGCAGCATGAAAGCAGCGTTAGGTTTGGGCAGAGCGCCCAACTAGGGCGCTCCAAGGCAGACTAAAAGTCTCTGCCTGTTGTCTCCAACCCAGCAACCCGAGACGGAGGGCCAAACATAAATGCGCACTGAGGAGGAGTGCTGTGCACTCCTCCTCTGTTCTCGTCACAGCCCGTGGCCCCACCCCTTTTACAAGAAAACGATAATAAACATGGTTTACAAGAAAACGATAATAAACATAGTTTATTATCGTTTTCTTGTAAAAGTTTTGCAGCAGCTGCTGGTGGCATGGGGGCAGCGCTCCTCTGCCATAGTGGTGGAGCCGTCGCTGTCTACTATGAAAGGGGCAATGATATATGATGACTACTTCATAGGTAGGAAGTAAGCACATATATTATTCTACTGTGAACACACTATGGTATGTACTGAATGTTGTATAGGGAGTGTCTAGGTAGTTCAAAGTTTTACTATTAAACAGACAATGATAGGTATGCTATGATGGGCACAGGGGTGCGAAACAGGGTGCAAATTGAGGGTTCTAACACGGACGACGCAATGGAATAATGCTCACAATGAGGGTGGGCGTGATTTTGTGGGTCTGCACACAGGTCTTTCTACCACTGAGAATCTGGCACTTCCAGAATAAGGTGTTGAATACTCATAAATAGTCTTTGTCCTGCCTCCCAAGAGTGCCCTAATTTCCGATGAAAGCTTTTTAAATAGCGTGATGGAATATGTGGTGTGCTACTCCGATTGTACTTCTGATATGATCGATGTTTTGTGTGCCACTGAGATTATCAGTGAGTTGTGTGTTTGTGGTATTATCATAATATAGCCTGGTTGGGGGTTTTGTCATAATGTTGTGTAACTGTGATAATAATATGGTATATTGTGTACCTGTGATATTGTCATTGTGTTTTTGACAAACCTTAGGTTTGTGTTACAGTGACATTATCAGCATCTTCTGTGACTTTCCCTATATTATCATGCCTTTTGCATGCCTATGACATTATCAATCATAATATTGGGTGATTGTGATGTTACTACAGTATGTTTTTTATATTATTGCTTGGACACTAAAATGTTGCTTGTATGTAATAATATCGTATTGTGTGCTTGTGGTATTATCATGGTATTGTGTGTCTCTGTTATTGGACTGTTACGTGTTTGTTATATCGTGATAACATTATGGGCCTCATTATGACCCTGGCGGTCTAATGGGTGCCAGGGTTGGGGTGGCGATCGTACCGCCGCCAATGCAGTGGTCTGAGCACTATATTACGACCGCAGCAGTAGCACAGCGGTCGGGCCGCCAGCACCGCCAGTTTTTGTCTACACGACGGTCTGGCAGTGTTGGCGGTCCTAAACTGCCAGGGCAGCGCTGCAAGCAGCACCGTCCTGGGGATGACGACCCCCTTCTCCACCTGCGGTTTCATGGTGGTAACCCCGCAATGAAAAGGGTGGCGGAGGCGGGGTGCAGGGTGCCCTGGGGGGGCTCTACACTGTTCATGCACTTGGCGTGGGCAGTGCAGGGGCCCCTCGGCCAGCCCCATCGCAATGTTCACTGTCTGCTTTGCATACACTGAACATTGCAACGGGTGCTGTTGCACCCTATGACCCAACGGGAAACTTGTAATGGCCCTGGCGGGGAGGCAGCTACAGTGGTGGCAACCTCCCCATCGGAACTTTGGCAAATGGGCTTTTCCATCCGCCGAAGTCATAATTAGGGCCTATGTGTATGTGACATTAATCTAGTATTGTGTGTCAATGATATTTTCATGATGCATGTCTATCTCTATGAACATGTTTGTTTGATTTGTATTGGACACAGTGCAGAAATTAATTGCTTCTAGGCCCAGAGGCAATAAGACATACACTGTAAGTAGGATGATACGTAATAACTGAAACATCATACTATACGAGGGAGGGATAAAGAATATACATGAGGGAGGGACAGGTGGAAGTGAGGTAATGCCGCCGACATTGGGCGCTGTAGCGATAGGCAGTCGTGAACTGCCGTGCAATTACTCATTGGTTAATATTGGTCCCTATGGGGTACAATGGCCAATGGGGATCTACGCCGGCAGTGACGGTATGCACCGCCGCAGACGTGACCGCCATTTCCAATCTGATTACTCACTTGGCAAAAATGAAGATAACATAACAATGATGATTTGACAACTTCTCCAATTTGTGAATTCATGCTCAGGTCTACATCCCATATCAAAGTATGTTTTGCAATTTAGTTGTAAGATTTTAAAACAATGTTCATGATTTTATTGAATTAGCAGATAACAAGACACTCCCTATCCTGCCATAAGTACTGCTCTCCACATTTGGCAAAAACAATTTAAATCCACAGTTTGGCCCACAGATTTCCCACACAGGGCACTCCACCATCCTTGCTGATTTCAGGAAGGGGGGGGGGCGCGCAATAATCATAATACAAAAAACGTACCTGCCGCCTCGGTGGTCCGCCGCTCCCGTCGCCTTGGTTCTTCTTGTCTTCTTCCTCTCCTCCTCACCCAACCCCGATGCTTCTCTCATGCTGTTACCCAGAATAAGAGAAGTTGAGGGACTGGCCTGAGCAGGCTGAAATGCTGCTCAAGGAGGGAGTGAGAGGCTGTGCTTGATCTCCACCTGACTGTGCA
Source organism: Pleurodeles waltl (assembly GCF_031143425.1). Taxonomy (NCBI): domain Eukaryota; kingdom Metazoa; phylum Chordata; class Amphibia; order Caudata; family Salamandridae; genus Pleurodeles; species Pleurodeles waltl. Next base: position 1,609,488,886 of record NC_090445.1, read on the forward strand.
ACACAGCCGGATGGAGAGTTCTAAGAGTGCATGTCAGTTTGGCCGGCCTCAGATGATCGGCCAAACTGACATGCACACTTAGAAGTGCACAAACCACTCCTCCTCAGGCTGCTGACATGGAGGATACTGGCCCTACCCCACCCCAACTAAGCAGAAAAATAAAGTGATAATAAAATACTTTTTTATCACTTTATTTTTCTGCTGTCGGCAGAGGTGCGGCCCCTGCACTCCACATTCCTAGGTGGCCTTGTCCGGTATTCTCACCAAGCCCTCTCCCCAATGCTACTTGGAGTGCCCGTAGAGATCTTCGACATGTACTAAATGGGGCACCTCATAGTAATGTTGACCATATTAATTCAAAGAAGTTGGGATTGCCCCTTATTTTATAATAGGTCTGAGTATTGTCTGCCTGGGAGTGGAAAAGGCGGTCATATGAGCAGAGCAGATCCATTAATAGTTTAGTGTATGTGCTGAAAAGAGGTGGGGTAACCGGGGACCACTGTGTTACCCCACACGTGAGCCTGTGTGCAAAGAAATTTAAATGGCCTAGTCTGACCCTTGGAGATCGTTCGTCCAAGAAGGGCATGAACCATCTGGTAGCCCTAATTATAGGTGTTGCTACCAGTAAAATGAGGTGTTATGATCTACAATGTCTAAAGCTGCTGAACGGTAAAGTAAGTTACTATGTTGAGTGACTAATCTTTAGCCATTTAGAGCAGGTCATCCCATACATTATATCACAGTATAATATATTGAGAGTGCTAAAGGAATAACTGTCAGAGTTTTCTCTGCTTGAAATACTCTGTCCTAGCTCTCCTCTATTGTCCAAGGCCAGGAATTAATGTATAGGAGCCAGAACGCTGCTAAACCTGCAATCTAACTAAGACCCAAATGTCCAGAAATCAATGGATACTGCGCTGATGCACAGGGTGGTAAGTAAAACAGGGAACAAAAAAAGGGAAGAGGGTAAATTTGCTGGGCCCTTAGCAAGTCTCATAGATGACTCCAAATGCAGGGAAAATAGAACCAAGAAAGACATAACTGAGTTAACTAATAGTGAACACAAGTTATGAATGCAGCAAACAGAAATTGAACGATAAACTCTCTGCCCAAAGGCCAGATGAGCATTGCAGTCTGAGGTGGACTTTGGTAGATTTTGAAGATGAACCAAAACTCTGTCCAGAACACAAATCGAGAGGAGGAAATGAGAGAGAGAGCGGAAGAGTACAAGAAAATCAACTCGAAGCCTACTAACAAAGGGAACCGAGTGAGTGTGCAAAACCATGAAAGATGCACAATGCAGTGATGCCATGTACCAACTTTACAACACGTGGGAAAAGGCACGGATATCCAATGTAGCCAGGCAGAGGGATCTTTTCTGTGTGCTCAACAAAACCTATATATGAAACCACCACAAGAAGGTGGGGTAAGGCCTGTGTTCCCAAGCAAGATATTGCAACATAAGATGGCCAAGAGTCAAAACAACGCATCATTGTGTCCATTCTGCACAACGCCTTTCTCTTTCCAATATGGTGACTGTGCATGCGGAATACTATTTTTCTCAGCATGTGCGCAGAACATGCCGAGAGGTAATGCTCAGTTTCCGCAGTCTCCAGCGCCACTAACCTTGTTGAATTCTTCTCCGAGGGAAACCTCTCTGTAAGTAAGATGCGAAACACAGCCAAATGTGATACTGTAATTGAAGCTGAATCCCAGCATATAACAAGATATCTCCTTATTGGAATTAATAATAGAAAATCTTTACTCAATATCTATACTCAATGAGCAATATTTATGTAAGCAATATTTAGGACATGATGTGTATGTCAGACTATATTTCTGAAGTAAAAATTCTGACATACAACGATTATATTGTTGTGTGTTCAGGACTCAATCAGCATTTTGCATGTATTTGATATCAGTGCAATGTTTTCATAGCATTCAATGTCTTTGATATTAAGGTGTAGCATTGTTCTAATTATATAATTGAAAGTCAGTGTGGGTAGGATACTAGCTTTCTAATATTTAGGCCACATCAATCTTAGAGATATTTTTATCTCAGTGTTCTCTGGCGATTTATTAGTAGCAGGGGGGTGGAGAGGGTAATTTGTGTTGGGCATTGTAAATAATGTGCTCTGGGTCAAAAACAGAACTGAAAGAAAGAAAGATGATGAATTGAATGCTAAACAATGCAAGCATTCACCCCCCTGTCCCAAAGATCTGGGTTTAATCCATCGTTATTTTGCCCACAACGCCACCCCAGTTTGGACCCAGTCATATACAAACCAGTCTTGGCCTTGTTCCTCATGGGAACAGTCCAGCCTGAACTGCCAGGCCAGGTCCTCCCTGGACCAGAATCAAGCATCCTGGGACCAGTTTCAGGGTATCACCCATCATCAGCCAGGCTAGCTTGAATCCAGTTGTGCAATGAGCACGGGTTCCTCATGGGAACAGTCCAGCCCAAACTGCCAGGCCAGGTCCTCCCAGGCTTGGAATAAGAGCATCCTGGGACTGGTTTCAGGGTCCCAGGATGCTTCATCAGCCAGTCTAGCTTGAATCCAGTGACTCAGTGAGCATGTGACCCACGTCTGGGCAAATCCTTCCCACTTAGGGCGACAAAAGCAAAAAGAAAAGATGATGGACGGAATGCTGAACAATGCAAACATTCACCCCCAGTCACAAAGATCTTGGTTTAATACATCGTCAAAAACAGAACTGAGCCAGATTGTGTGACTTTACTCATTTACTCCATGAAGAGGCCTCTGTTTTTATTCTTAGACGTCTTTGGAATCTCTTGTTTTTGGGTGTTTCTTGAAGGGAAATTTGCTTGGTGGTACTCTCATGGATGGTTTGGTTTGAGGTTGTTTAAGGGTCCGGGACCCCTGAAGCTTAGCCATTTTTAATTATTTTTCATCATTACTGATCTCCATGAGACTTCATTTGACTCCCCGCATGGGATGGGCTCAAATCCTTAGAGCTAACACACTGAATCCAGCAGGCTGATGATGGATGAGAGTGCTTTCCACAAAGGACTCACTTTGTGGTCTCACGAGTCGGTGCAGTACTGCAAATGTAACTTCCTCATAATAAAAAACACTCTCAGAGATTCAGAGTATTCAGATTAGGTTTTATGTTGCATAACTTGCTATTGGATGAGCGTGAAAAGCTCTCCCCTTGCACACAAACAAAATCTTTTATATTCTTGTGAAAAATTGCCATCTCCTACTTCCCCCTGTCTCCTGATCTTTCTTCTTAAGAAGACCTTTCCCATTTACAGTCTATGTGGATCAGAAGCCTCAATAATGTTAGGAATTGCCTTAAATGTGCAAAGTCTGCAATCATATATTGCTAGAGGTCCACAATTGTAGCACTTGTGTCCTTCGCATTCACATGCTCAGTTTCTCTTCAAGTGTTACAGTAGCTGGAAGAACAAGAATATAGTTGCTTGAGTTAATGCGTGTACAGAGGCACATGTGTGGCGTGGTTTTGCTGCTACAGCAGTTGACACTTAGAACAGAAGTTGAAATATAGTAAACATAGAAATAGCAGTACACATAAAAATCGAATGCTAGATAGCTGTGTGTAGTGCAGTTATTGCCCATGCTGTAGTCCATGTAGACATATCTACATTTTTGCAAATGCTTAGCGTGTTAAGTGATTGGCAGTCCCTCTCTAATGAGGGCCAGACTCTGCACAGACCATGGGCTTTTCCCTACATGGGCTTATGTCATATATATGTAATCTTGGGTTTTGTAGTGATCATGTGGGGTGCTTATAAGGCAGGTTTGATGTGTGTGTCCTGTTTCCAATTGAGGGCCAGCATTGTTTCATGAATCTGCAGCTGTTGGTGTCTGGAAATGTTTCCTAGGAATTTGTGTCTAAGAACAATATTCCAACCGTGATATAGCTAGTACTTTTTCTAGCTACACTCTATGGTGAGGTTGGGAGCATGTTAGTAGTTTGTAGAGCAAGAATAACTGGAAGTTGTTCCCTTTACCACAGCATTCATCTGAGGGGGTCGAAGGATGGTTGAAGACCTTGTTCTTTGATACAGGGGCTGCTACCAGGAGTCGGGGCCATTGGAAATTGATTTTTCTAAATATTAATTCTCACAACACCAGAATGTCTGGTGTGGTGCCATTCACCTGCAAGAGGGGTTTTCACATCCTTTTATAGATTTAGCTCTAGTAACTTAGGGTGTTGGTTTGACTTCCTGTTTTGTGCTTGGGGTCGATGTTGATTGTCAACTACGCACTTCTGAAGCTGCAGCTGGTGTAATTTGTACAGAGGTTAGGGGCTCTCTGTATGTTGAAGATTTGTGATCATGGGTTTGACCCCTGGAGTGCACTGTATGTGACAACTCTCTTAAAAGATTTTCAGGGTGTTACTCTTACCCACTGGATTTAGTTGGTTAGGAAAGACTGGAGTCATTGCCAGCCATGTTTGAGATTCCCACCTACTCTCACTTTTTATTAGGTGGCCACTGTCATCCTATCACCCGAGACAAGGATGCTTGCTGGTTCTCATTGAGGGCGATGGGTAGGTCCTGGCTGAAATATCCTTCTACAGCTTCTTACTCCTTTTTGTTCTGAATGTTGGTATTAAGCCTCGAATTAGGTTTGACACTGCTCATTCTTCTGAAATTAAACTTGTCTTTTTCCTTGGTCTCTCATTTTTTAGAGTGTTACATGTGAATGGGAGCTTTGTGGTTGGTCTGTGGTTGACTAGAACCACTGGTGGATCTGTGGAAGTAGTCTCTCCAGTAATTAATTTGTGTTGGTGTTTGCCGGGGTCCAGCCCCGGCACTTATTTTTAACACCAACACAGTTTTGTTACATTCTACTACACGGTGGCAAAGGCTGAGCACATATGAGTTGTACATGTTAAAAATAATACCACTGCACACAGGATAGCCTTATAGGAGTAGGTGACCTGAAATAGTCCAAATAGTCACAGATGGAGGAGTGATGGTTTACAGGGAGCCCTGATACAAGCATTTTACAGCGTTGACAGGAACAGTGCATGGTGCAAGCTGCAGTGGCCTTCTGAAAAATATATTTTGTCCTGGCACTCATTTGGTCTTTTGCACATTAAGCACTGGGCCGCTCCCATTGTGGACTGATAGTATTTGAAATATTTGAATGTTTTCCTTGATACCAGAAGCTATCAATACCTTTATCAGCAGGCTACATGCTGCGATTGTATTTTTTAATTTCACTCCCCATGTGCTTGAACATTGTGGAAGGGGTTTAAAGAGCGGTGGGAAGGAGTGTAGCATGGACTTGGAGGTGGGGGATAATGCCCTTAAAATTGTGTTTTTCATGGTCTTATGATAACATTCTATGTGTGTGGCATTAATATTGTGTATCTGCAAAAGCATTACATTTGTGTGTGTCTTCGATATGTTTAGGTTGTGTTATATTAATAAATTGTTGCATGTCTGTGATGTTTCCATAAGTCTGTATTACAACAAGAATGTTTTTGTTATGGTAGCGTTGTGTTCTGTATCTTAAATAATCATTGTGTTGTACTTTTGTGATATTAGCAATCGTATTTTTAATATAGGGAGGATGTGATACTACCACGGTCACATTCCTAGGATAAACTGACACATGCAGACATAGCACACTGATTCACAAGCACTTCATACCATAATATTTTGATGTTATTTTGTCATAGGAGTGTGTCTTTGCCTTCATCACAGGTTACAAGACTATGATTTTCCTTCTGTTTTGTGTAGCCATGTTGTTTTCAAACTCTCCCTAAATAATAATGGTTGCTCTACATCAAGTATTAAATACAAATAGTATTTTGTTCCTTAATTACTGTATGGTGGTTGGCTCTTGTTTTCTGGTTTGGAGCCTCCTGCAGGTGGCAGAGTACCATCAATGATGCCATCTTGCCTTAGAAGTCAGTCACAATATGTTTTGCATCTCTCCACAGGTGAAATCGTGGGAGACTTCCCATGCGGAGAAGAAGCCCCTGCCAGGGAATGTGAGAATGGAACCATCTGCAGACAGTACTGGGAAGGCCCCAACTTTGGAATCACCAATTTTGACAACATTCTCTTTGCAATCCTTACTGTTTTTCAGTGCATCACAATGGAGGGCTGGACGGATATCCTTTATAACGTAAGTACCAGATCCATGCACATCTCTTTGTGCTGTTGACCTCTGCAAGATGTTTGAACATCACCTATTGTCTCAAAGCCACCCTAGGGCCTCATAGATATCCCACGTCTTTTCCAAAATTATGCTAGCACCATCACTATCACCATCACTCACTCACTCATATGTCCCTCCAGTGAGTTACAGGCTTCCGCTGAAGTCATCTATGCTACTGATCTGCGTCCTCCTCTTGTGCAAAGTAATAGTATAATCACTCCAGGTAATGTTGACACTAATCTTTTCAGCATTATATTTTGGATGTTGTTGTTAAATCGCTATCCAAGCTTGGCATGCCATTCATACTGCAAGGTTCGGTTGAGTAGAATATTTCAAGCAAATGCAGGACAAGTGCTTACATCAGTTTTGCAACTGCATTTTATTTATATGCTGCTTACTACACCTGATAAGGCGTTGCATGGTACTACAGATAGGATACTTCATTCAAACTCCAGCCAGTTATTTGCATTACCCTAAAGCACATAACGTAACTTACTACCGGCTATGAATTTTGGTTACCTCAAGAGGAATTACACAGTAAATTGTTTGGAGACAAAGACCACGGTTGACAAACAGATTTAACTTACGGATCACTGTTCATGTCATTATGTCAGCATTGCTCTTATAAATGTAGGATTCTGTTGACATGATCCCTGTTGATTCATTTCACATAGGCAGCAGTTAAAATGAAATATTTACAGTCGCGTAGTCCAGTATTGATGAGACTTTTTTGAGTCTTTACATGATCCACAGCAATGCTTGAAAAGAGATTAATGTGATGGGCAGCCCCATTTGGTGTCTTAGTTCCTGAAAATCCTATGCCACTTTTTGTAAAATTATTTAAAAACACATGCTGCTTTTGACATAAGTATTGCACGTAGGCTAAGGTTGTTTTTCTTTCCATAAACCTCAGACTACTGTTGACATGATATCTTTGAGTTCTACACTGATGAGGATGTAAGATACACTAAGAACCTCTTTACCACTAGCCCAGTATTGAACTGATAACACTGCATCTGGTAAATACCGATTCTAAAGAATGCAATATTCACTGAATTTGGTAGTACCCCTCCGTTAGATGCTTGGATTGAGAGCTGACCTTCGGTATTTGAGTTAGCGCTCCCAATTACAACACATTTTTCATTGTTCTGCCCATATTCGCTGTTCACGTCACCAGCTTTTCCCTGCTGAAATATGAATGTAGAAAAACTGCAAAGATGCAGTTTGCTACTTGTAATACTGATTTGGTGCTAAAATCATATTAAATCCCAACAAGGTTGGATAAAGGCTGGAATGAGTTACCTGGTTGTGCCAAATCCGTAGATTGTAGACCTGAAACAACACATTGATTTTACAGCTGGAGAGAGTATGGTCAAGACACTGTCGGCGTAGGTTACAATAGGAAAATAGGATCGTCAGAAAAAGTTTGAGAACTTGAGACTCATTGGTTATGTCATTCACGATATTTTCAAGTCTCTGTGAATGCCTCTTCTGCAAACTTTAACAAAATGCTTACAATCATTTTTTAAGTCATAGACTACAATCAACAGAACCCTGTTGAGTACCACACTAACTGGAGGTCGTCTCTATGTGCACAATGTTATTGTTGGAGACAAAAGTTATGTCATTTTGAGATGGGTGCATTAAGTCCGATAAAGTCCAGGCAATTCCATTGCATCTTACCTAGTTTTAGATTTATGTCCTCATAAAATCCGCCATTAAGAAGAACATGGCTAAAGCAAAATCTTCACATTGTCCATTTTGGCATTTTTTATTTAGCATTAGTTTCCTGCCACAATGAACATATTGTGACAAATTCTTCTACAATTTTTCAATGCCACCCACCTTCTCTTTAGCTTTAAGTACAATTTTGAGCCTTCCCAACATTAACTGAAGCCCTTACCTTGAACCGTCATCAAAATCTAAGCCATCTCTACCCCTAAATTAAACATTAAGTTAACCCGTAGCCTACCAGTCACTATCTAACGTACCTTATTTATAACCATAAGCATAACTAACACATGTGTTTACCTTGTAGCGATCCTCGTGCTTAACTTGATTCTTGCTCAACCCATAAAAAGGCTACACCACACCATAACTACAAAGAAAATAGCCCTTGGGCCTTAATGCCCAAAGCAATCATGACAATGGCTCCTGGGTCGTTTCTTTGTACTGTCTTTTAATTGTACCGCATTCTCTTTAACTAGGGTACCGATTTCTGGGCTAGCTATCATACTTAATCATAAATTCTAAAATTCCTAGGTAGATTTCGACCTTAAGCATAAATTCCTAGGTAGATTTCGACCTTAAGCATGACGTTGCTGCTTTTATGATTCCTAGACTCGCCTTTGACCATATTCAGACTTGGGTGTAATTTTTGTGAGACATAGGCATGGTGGTAACATCATACGGTATTAAAGACTGCTGTGATTGACTATTACTCTTGTTAAATGCCCTCTTCCCAAGTTATTGGCCTGAGCCACCTCTATATAGTATAAACAAAGTTTAAGCACTGATCCAGCACACTGGATGAATTTACTTAAAATAAATACCAAAGAAGCAGTTCCTTATATGTCTGTCACACACATACATTCATTTTTCCGGTCAGTTGTGTAATTGAACTGGTAATAAAGCCATCCCTGTGCTCAATAGTCAGTGTTAGCCAACAAGTGTCTTAACAGAAGTGAATACATCGATGTATTTCTCTATAGTGATTTGATGTTACAGCCAGGAGAGCACCGACTAAAGGACATGTAGCCAAAGCCCTGCTGAATGTGCTTGGCTTACTACATCATATTATAGGGTTTGCTGAGTGCTATACGGTTACAGTGAACAATGCATAGATGTATACATGGCTGGTGATAGTAGTATAGACGAGATAAAGGGAGAGGAAGTCAGTAATGAAGGTGCACCAGCTATAATTCAGGGACAAATGACCTCTGGAAGAGGAGCACGTAGTCTTCTTTTAAACATCATGGGGAGAATCCCAAAGGAGTGTATTGTCTAGGTAATATGTTCGCCCACCAAACCTTGGCTTTTGGTTCTGGAAATAAGAAGGGTGTGACCCTAGGATTATGTCGCAGTTCTGTTCTGAAGGTGTTTGTGCTCTATGTTGCACACGGCACGTTAGGAGTTGCACCTGGATGTGCCAGTGACATCACTTCACCTTTATGTGTCTCACCTGAAGTTTAGCACCTTACTATATGCCTGTTTAAATCATTACACAAGCAGAAAGGGCCAATTCACAAAAGCTGGACATCTTAAAGTGCGTACGTCCACACAGTTTAGAGGCTTACAACTATTTGTCTGACTCACAGAACTCCGAATCCTATCTTTAGGTACCTACGAATTTCAGAAACTTTCACTTAAATGTATACTTTTCGCGTATGGTTCTGGTAGGCTTCTATTTTTCTTAGCCCTATGCGTGTGGATTATCTACATTACAGAGAATACCATGGGTTGAGTTAAGACTTTCCAGAGGTTTGGAAAATATGCTTTTTCCTGTTTTATTTTCATGAAAATATATTCTTCATGAAAAAGTCAATTGATTTCCACCACCGATTGTGGAAATAGGCCTCTTTTTCCATGACAGCAAGGAATGGAACACACTTATCAGTACCATTGTCTATTTGGAGGCCATGTTAGGTGTGGGTATATTAATGTGTGTTGTATTGAAGAAGGCATGAGTTGGTTGCTGTCCACTCCTAAGCAACCTTTTGCATTTGCCTTCATTCAGAATGACTTGTAGCAGACCCTGGATCTCAAGCCACAAGGCGTACCAGTGGTTTAATGTTTGTGACATCTGTAAAGTGCGAGGACTCTTGAGATGTGACGCTTCCACTCGTAAAGGGTGAAGTTGACTGCTCTTCTTGAAAAGGTGAACAGAGGTTGCATACACTCCTGGAGAAGCCATGGAAGACCAAGCACCTTTCTTAAGTTTCAGGGATCAGGGAATGCTTACTACTCTCTTCCTCCAGCTTATTTCAACGGATCCTAATCAGTGTCTCGACCTTTTTCATTGTGCTGCTGCACACAATAGGTCTGTCCCCTCCTGGTACTACTTGACTCTTTTAGGTAATCAAATTCCTGCAGATTGAGACACATTCTCATGACTTTATTTTGTAGAGTTTGCAGCCTGTCAGTAAGATTTGTTTTGTAGTCCAATTTAGAATATGCTACGTTAGTGCATGTGTGCCATTACCAGGCTACTTCAATCAGTTTTAATTTGCATGAGGATTTTCAGGAAATGGGTGGTGGCAAATTGACTCCCTACTACAAGGTGCAGCTTTGTAATGCAAGAGCTGCATTGAAAATGATTGTGATTCTTGAGTTAACGTAGATGGCAGAAAGAAAACATTTCACTTACTTTTGTAAGATGTGTAAAAAAAAAAAAACGATTCGATAGTAGGGATGATTTATTTAGTCCTTGATGATTGAAAGACAATGTTTGACTTTTCAAAACAGAATTGTATGTTTGAGGAAGTTGGTTTTACCCTCCAGATGCAAATGCTTCTCTGTTTTCAAAAACACACAAATTCTGCATAATACCCGGAGTAAGCGCTGCTTAAGAATTCTAGGCAAACACTAAGTTTCGGGTACTTCTATTCCGTTTAGTAGTAGCCATCTTTATTCAGAACATTTGCTATAAAACCATCCCACAAAAAGATGACAGGTGAATGAAAATGAGGACAAGAGAGGCAAAAAAGGCAAGAATTAAGGTGAATAAAGTAATATCTATTTGGGGTGATACAGAAATATCTAGCAGACAAAGGGTCGAGGGGAGGAATAGTTTGTCTAACTGAGCGGAACAAAGTCCAATATTCCTATCAGGGGGTTACAGCAGATCGCTTCCTGGCAGTCCATGGATTTATCCCCAAGGTGTGATCTTTCTGATGGATGGAGTGGTGAGTCGGGCTAGGTCAAGATTTGTTTTGGGATAGATCTGCACTGTACTTTAGCTGGCTCCAAGAGGGTTGCTGTGTTCGGCCTGTCACATCTCTGGGGTCCAAGTGACGTAGCGCTTCTTGGATGGGATGACTATCAGCCCAATAGATTTATGTCTGGGCATGGTGCCCAGGGGACACAGCGGGAGAGAAGAAAACTCAGAAGTGCTCAGCTCTCTCCCTCACCCCAGGCATCCTGTACTGTAGTCTATAACATCCTGTAGTCTTAACGACCTGCATGGATCCCTACTATCTGCAGTTACAGTATTGGTAGCGGAGTCCATTTTGAGTGATTCATCGGTGACACCTGTATGAGGTCATGTTCCATTAGTTAGGCGTCAGCTCCACGCCACAGTCTAGCTCCACGCACTTCTACAGTCTTGCAAATGCAAACAATACAGATTCGAATCCTCTTTTGAGAGTAGCGGCCTGTTGTTTTTTACAATGGTGATGACTGTCTGTAACTACATTATCTGAAGCAAAATATTAGGGAAGAACAAATGGCACAGGTATTGGGTTTAATCATTTGTGTTAATTTTTTGTAAATATAATTGTAAACAGTTCATATTTCATGCTTGCACTGCACAGTTTCCGCATTTACTTTGGTAACGTGTGTCTGACATGCCATGCAAATAAGACTCATCGGATTAGTTACCTTTAATTCAATTACTTAAGCACTATACATTTATTTTCATTGTGTTCTGGTGGGACTTAGGGCCAGATGTACCAAGAAGGCCTTTTGCGAGTCGGAAATAGTGATTTTTAAGAAATCGCTATTTCTGATTCGCAAAATGCAATGTATCACATTTGCGATTCGGTAATAGCGATTTCTGAAAAATCACAAATGCTATTACCGAATCGCAAATTGCGATAACGGCCCCATTCGCACCTATGGGCCTGTAGGCCCATATTTGCGATTTTTTTGCATTTCCAAAATTGCGATTTATTAATTGGAAATTGCAATTTTGGAAATGCAAAAGCCCAGGGTGCTGGGGGCCTAAGGCCCCCTCTGCTGCACCCCAAAATGTTTTTTAGAACATGTAAGGTGCACACATGCCAAAAGGACATGTGTGCTTTACATGTACATTTTAAAAATGCATTTTAAATGCATTTTTTAAATTTGCACATGGTTACCACCAAGTTCAACTTGGTAAATAGCGATTCCTTAATGCCCAATTCGCATTAAGGAATTGCTTCTTACATGTGCATAGGAATCGCAAATAAGGAATCCTTATTTGCGATTTCTTATTTAGAGAGTCGCAATTTGCGACTCTCTAAATAGGGTCGCAATTTTAAGGAATCGCTATTTTAGCGATTCCTTAAAATTGCTTTCAGAATGCCTTTAATACATTCTGAAATGGCTTTTTGCATTCACAAACGGGCATTCGCACCGTTTGCGAATGCAAAAAGCTTTGATACATCTGGCCCTTAGTCTGGTTCGATTGCTAATTTTTTCCCATTCATCGAATTAATGATTAAACTGGTAATTTATTAACTGTGGTTGGGCATCTAGACCTCTGGGACACACCCTCTTGGTGAACCACCTCAGATATCTGAAGTTCTCTCAGTTCGGCATAGATTTCATATCTACAGTTCTCTGGCAGACGCAAAGGAGTTCTTTCGCTAACAGTGGTCATTGTTGACCAGTTTGCCACGTCATGGTGGCATGATGTGGTGATGGCAATATTTTTTGTTTTTCAAGACAAACCCCTCCAAAAAGGGATTTGCTTTGGGGTAAAAACTCAGTGCCCCTGAGATCCTGGAAGTTTTTTCCAAGTGCACTGGGGACAGTGTTGTGTTTTTCCTGTCCAGGGCAGCAAAGTTTAGATTCCTAATTTGCACTGTGAATCATTAGAATTCACTTAATCTTTAGGCTTTTTTCATACATGCTATCGTATGATTCTCTACTTGGAAGTTGAAAAAATGTGTTGTTTTCTATGCGACACTGCTAGTTTCTCCATGTGGGCACTTTGCTGTTTACCTTGTTTACTTTGGTCAACCAAAGTAATCACAGAATTACGGAGGCGCAGTGCTTAATTTGTAACAGAATTAGTGCCAGGACCTTCGTCAGTAGGCCACTACTGCGTGCAGCACCCATTGCCCTCACTGGTGCTGCCGATGACGGCAACAACACGAATACTAACCCTCACACGAATACTAACCCTCACACAAATACTATCCCTCACAAGAATACTAACCCTCACAAGAATACTAACCCACACACGAATACTAACCCTCACAAGAATACTAACCCTCACACGAATACTAACCCTCACAAGAATACTAACCCTCACACGAATACTAACCCTCACACGAATACTAACCCTCACACTCCTACAAATAGGACAATTCAGACTATTCCAGGCCCCAAAGCTATAAGAATGAATTAGACAGCAAGTATTAATCATTTTAAATGTGCATTGAATTAATAAAAACAGTTATTGTGCTCATCTTTAAATTTTATAAACAGTGCTACCATATGGCAGACTGTCATAAGTGCCTGTGTTGGCAATTAAATGTCGATGCCGAGCATTGGAAACCACTGGCTCAAATTAAGCACTGCTGAGGCATAAAGTCAGACCATGAGTGTTGTCAATTTTGTGCCTAGTAGAGTTCAAACAATGTGAACCATGATTGGCAGGGCCACGGGAAACAGAATCAGTGGGGAAAAGCTTGGGCCAACAGAACTTGTCGAGAGAGCTACTTTGACTGTCTGGTAGATTCATCCCGGCCATTCAGTGTTCAGGTGACTCTATTGAGAAAGCACAGCATTCAGGTGTTGTCTTCTTGAGCCTGATGTTGCTAGCGTGCATTCCTTTTTAAGATGTTGAGGGCTAGATGACTTTTGGAAAATAGGGGTTTCATTTTGCAGAAAAAAAGAGTACGCCAATGGTGGACTCTGAAGATCATGTTCATTGTCTTGTGCTTGCCTTTGTCTCTCAGTGTGAGGTATTAGCTCAGAGGTTGTGGTGGCCACTAAGTGCAAGTGCACGTGTTCCATTCATGTCAATGACTTGCATCTCTTTGAAGTGTCCTGTCTGCAGGCTCAAGCATATGGTGGTCTCAACAGCTGTCCAGTGTAGCATGAAAGTACGTTTAGATGCTTGAAGAGGATAGGATGCGGCTGATGCCCTCAGGTTGGTAGATGGGCATGTTATCCAATGAATTGACCTAGTGTGAACTCATATTGATATAAAGTAATTAACCACATCCTGTAAAATCAGCTTCCATCACTTAGCTAGGTCCGACCTGCCATAAGCCAGTGCTTAGTTTTGTTTTTGTAGATGTTTCCAGGCTATTGAGAAGCTTCTCTGGTATGTATTTTCTGGAATGAGTGTGTCTTCATTAGATCTCCGCTGTCCAGCTTTAGGTGAGCGGATCGGGTTTGACCGACTCATCCCCGCTACAATCCCTTCCAGAAGACCAGCATTTAAACTCAAGTGCTGCGGTCCGGATTTGCCTTTCTTGAATAGGCGATGCATTAGCTTAATCTGATTTCTGCAATGCTGATTGATCCATCCGGTAGGGGAAAAGGACCCTGTCAGTCATTAGCTTTGGCAGCGGCGAGCTCTTCACAGGCTGCCTGGTCCTCCCTGTCACGTGGTCTGGCTGGCAGGGCGTCCTGCACATCCCCAAAGGTTTCATCGATTACCTTTGCTGCTTCCACTAAAGAATGCTGCTGCACGTGTGAAGTATTAAGTGGCCACATACGCGGCGCAATGCTCTTTCATAATGTTCCAGACTCCCCTGTTATCATAAGAGCTGTCAGACTTGTTACCACCACCAGGGGTCCAGGTGTTTGCCCTTCGCAAAGGTAACAACTTTTTTTTTTTGTGCACTGTTCGAACAATTTCACCATCTAGCAAGATAAAATCTTCCCTATAATTGAACCTGCCAAGCTAGAAAATGTGTGCACATTTTTTCTCTGCCAATGTACCTTTTCCTAGGCTTTTCCAATCAGAGTGTCAAATGCTTCCAGAATGTTTCTGGTACGTTAACCTTTTGCTGATCGTTTCCATCGGGACATACATACTTGACACTCTTTGTTGGTGTAAAAGGTCATTTATTTTAGGACAGGGTTTAAACACAAACATTACTTAAACATTTAACTGTATATCTTCTTTTAAAAGCAGACCTTAACTTTTAGAATTCCTTTGCCTTCATTCTCTCCTCAAATATCTCCCTTCAATTTTCCTACCGTATACGCTCCCCTATTCCTCCCATGCCTTCCTTGCTTGTAGCCTACCCCTCCCCGCTCTGATCCTTCACCTCCTTGTTTTTCCCCCTGGAAGGGTGGACATGCCCGCATCTGGCTCTCCACCTCCCCCATCTCCTGCTACCTCTCTCAACTCACCTGCCCTAAATGACTGATTAACCGAACCTACCTACCTACCTTCCTGCCTAAATATCCTCTACTCCACCTGCTATTCCTACGCTGGGTGGGTGGGTGATCACAATAAAACTTCCCTCCACTAACTAAGTCAGCTCGGAGAAAGAGGCCGACCCCACCCTCCACCCCCCTTATAAACCCCTAACTAAACCCTCCCCAACTTACCTGTCCACCAATAGGGCGCCTCGGCGCCACTTTCTCTGTCCCGAATGCACCTGCGGAGAGACTAGACCGAGTCTCTCTCTCCACGGGCCCCTTCATTCACAACGGCGTCGCACGGCCAAACACCAGTATTAAGTGTATATAATGTAGAACCATTTTGTTACTGGTAACCATGGTTACCTTCAACACTCACTATTCACACAAGTCAGAACATTCACCTGAAAGTGGAGAAGTAAAACAATTGAAAAGTTTCCCATCGACCTTCGTAAAGGTGCCAAAAAACTTTGCACACCCCTTAGTGCTATGCCTCTTCCACCCCCCAGCCTATTAATCACCCCAGGTACCCCCTGCACAGTGCCGGACCTTTTTCCTACCGTGCAATTACTAGTAAAACCCCATGGAATGGATAACTACCGTGTGGACTGATTTTTCCGGCCATGAAACCACGCAGTATCCCCGGGTTGGATCATAAACACTAATAACCTGGTAGAGCCTGCGTTCATTTCATTCCACCACCTGACTGTAGTCAGGGCATTAGTACCACCCTCGTGACCACTGTCTCC
Organism: Pleurodeles waltl; assembly: GCF_031143425.1. Lineage (NCBI taxonomy): Eukaryota > Metazoa > Chordata > Amphibia > Caudata > Salamandridae > Pleurodeles > Pleurodeles waltl. Next base: position 1,609,505,108 of record NC_090445.1, read on the forward strand.
AAGTTATTAGAATTACAAGGTTTTTAACTTATTGTAAAATTGTTAGAGTCATAAAGCATTTGGTTTGTTCGAGCATGAGAGCTATATAATACACCTGTGTGATTGTGTCACAGTTATACTATTAGGATGATTTGCAGCAATGTTGTAAGCTGGGCACTCTTTACTCGCTGCCAAATTCTAAGGGGCGCGTTTACAAGTGCCGCAGTAGCCCCCGACCCCATGTAATATTACAAACAGGCGCAGTGTCACCATTGCGCCAGCCTGTAAAGCTTTGTGCCACAATATACCTGAGTCAGGTATAATGTATGCAAGGTAGGCGTTCCCCCGTTAAAAGCCCCACAGAAATGGCGCATTTCACTGTGCCATGCTGCGCCAGCATAGCGTAATTTTTGTAATGCCTGCTCTGGGCAGGCGTTAAAAGTGAGGCTGTGCTGTTTCCAATAGGGCTCCCTTAGCATCACTGGACCAGCATTAAACGTTTGCCGCTAGTCCATCAATGTTAAGGGTTAGAGCTACAATAGTGTCAGAATTTCTGATGCTGCTGTGGACACTTTTCTGCTGTGGAGCTCTGTCTTGTAAATACAGTTCTCCCATGGCGTTGTTAGGGGGGCACTGGGTGACGCAAGAAAAGTGGTGAATCAGAGCTGATGCATCCCCTTCTTGTAAATGAGCCCCTAAGTGTGTAGTTGAATCACAATGAACTGTAAACCTGCACATACAGTACATTCATAAACTATAAACCTGTGTGTGCTGCACCACAATAAACTGTACAGCAGTGCGTGCAGCACAGCCATAAACTACATACCTGTGTGCTGCACCACAATAAACTGTACACCAGTGCGTGCAGCACAGCCATAAACTATATACCTGTGTGCTGCACCGTAATACACTGTAAATCAGTGCATGCGGTACAACCATAAACTATAAATGTGTGTGTACTGCTCCATAATGAACTGTAAACCTCTGCATGTGGCACAGTCATAAACATAAACCTGTGTGTGCTGCCCCACAATAAACTGTAAACCTGTGCATGCGGCACAGTCATTAACTATACAAACTATAAACCTGTGTCACCAGGCAGGTCGCTCCCCCCATCTGCCACGCAGCCCCCTGTGGGTTGAACCTCCGTTGCCACTTTTGCCGCCTGACTACTCGCTCCCTTTTTTCTATTCCCCTGAGCTTGTGCTTCTGTGCCACTTGTTTTTTCCATTCTGTGCCCCTGTGTTTTGCTTTCTGTACCTCTGTGCTCTGTTGTCCCTCTCCCGCCGTCTTTTCCCGCCGTTTTTTCCCCGGGTTTTCCCCTGGGTTTTTCCCTTGCTGCTGAGCCCCTGCTGCCCCGCCCCCTTCACTCCCATTGGCCGCCCCGCTCCCACCTCCCAGCTGCTCCTCCCTCCCTCTGCCCTCATATGGAGGCCGCGAAGCGGGCACGCAGCGGACGCGCGCAGCGGCCGCGCCGCTGGCGCGCCTTCGACCGCACCCAGCACCAGAACCCCTGGAACCCGCACCCCCTGCAACACCAGACTGCACTACGACGCAAGCACCCTCCACGCACTCAACACCAGACGAGACCACCCCTGCTACCGGGCCACCCCGAAATGCACCCAGGGGCCTTTCACCTGCCGGAACTGCAGATTCACCAGCATCCAACCCTCCACACCACCAGCCAGAGAACCCAACCACCTCCGCTGCATCCTCCTCAACACCCACTCCGCTCGCAAGCACGCCATCGAACTTTGTGACCTCCTAGACTCCACTGCCCCTGGCGTCGCCTTCCTGACGGAGACCTGGCTGAACGCCACCTCAGCACCAGACATTGCCATAGCCATCCCACAGGGCTACAAGATCTCCAGCAGAGACCGCACCAACGGAGTGGGAGGAGGAATCGCCATCATCCACAAAGACTCCATCAAAATCTCAACGAACACCGATGACACCCTCACCACCGCCGAGCACATGCACTTCCAGATCTACACCGACCCCAACACCACCCTTAGAGGAACTCTCGTCTACAGACCTCCTGGACCCCGCCCACAGTTCAGTGACACCATCGCTGACCTCATCAGCACCCACGCCCTCGCTTCCACGGACTACATCCTCCTCGGGGACCTGAACTTCCACCTCGAGAACAAAACAACGCCAACTCCACCGCCCTGATCGACAACCTCGCCAACCTCGGACTCAAACAGCTAGTAATGACACCCACTCACGCCGCTGGACACACGCTTGACACCATCTTCTCCGCAAGCCCCCACGTCTCCTTCAACCACACCACCGAACCACACTGGACCGACCACAGATGCGTCCACTTCACCTTCAGAAAACCTACCACACACCACCGCACCCAACAGTTACCACGCCGCTGCTGGGGCAAGGTCACCGGGGACCAACTGACTACCGCCCTCGCCCTGAGACCACCCACCGACCCCACCGACCCAGACACTGCCGCGACCAACCTCACACAGTGGATCAACGACTGCGCCAACACCCTCGCCCCTCTCAAGACCTTTACAACCAACCACACCAACAAGAAAGCCGCCTGGTTCACCGAGGACCTCCGGATCTCCAAGCACACCTGTCGGAAGCTGGAGAAGAAATGGCTCCACGACCGAACACCAGACAACCACACAGCCCTCAAGAGCGCCACCCGCAGACATCACCAACTCATCAGGACCGCCAAGAAGACCGCCTTCAAGGACCGCCTAGACAAAAACGCACACAACACCAAAGAGCTCTTCAGCATCGTGAAAGAACTCTCCAACCCCAGCTCCATCACCAACGACATCCCGCCATCTCAAGACCTCTGCGACTCCCTGGCCACCTTCTTCCACCGCAAGATCACCGACATCCACGACAGCTTCAACCCCGACCCCCCCGCACCCACCACCGAGTCCACCACCCCTCCGACTACCACTCGCACCAGTCGCCTGACCGTCTGGTCCAGCGTCAGCGACGAAGACACCATCAAAACCATGAACTCCATCCACTCCGGATCCCCATCGGACCCCTGCCCTCACCACGTCTTCAACAAAGCCAGCGCAGCCATCGCGCCCCACCTCCGGAAAACAATCAACTGTTCCTTCGAGACAGCAACCTTCCCAGAAAGCTGGAAGCACGCCGAGATCAACGCCCTTCTGAAGAAGCCCAAGGCAGACCCCAAGGACCTCAAGAACTTCAGTCCCATCTCCCTGCTCCCTTTCCCGGCAAAAGTGACCGAGAAGATTGTCAACAAACAGCTGACCCGCTACCTCGAAGTCAACAACATCCTGGACCCGTCCCAATCTGGTTTTGCAGTAACCACAGCACCGAGACCGCCCTCATCGCCGCCACTGACGACATCCGGACCCTGATGGACAAAGGAGAAACAGCCGCCCTCATCCTCCTGGACCTATCAGCAGCCTTTGACACGGTCTGCCACCGCACCCTATCAGCACGCCTCCATGACGCCGGTATCCAAGAGAAGGCCCTGGCCTGGACCACATCCTTCCTCTCCGGCAGAACCCAGAGTGTCCACCTCCCACCCTTCCGCTCCAAAACCTCTGAGATCATCTGCGGCGTCCCACAGGGATCCTCCCTCAGCCCGACACTGTTCAATATCTACATGGCCCCCCTCGCCCACGTCGCACGACAACACAACCTCAACATCATCTCCTACGCCGACGACACCCAGCTGATCATATCCCTCACCGAAGATCCCCACACCGCCAAAGCTAACCTCCACTGAGGAATGAAGGCCATAGCCGACTGGATGAAGGACAGCAGACTGAAGCTGAACTCAGACAAGATGGAGGTCCTCATTCTCGGACCCACCCCATCAGCCTGGGACGACTCTTGGTGGCCCACGTCACTAGGCACAGCCCCGGAACCCACGGACCACGCACGCAACCTGGGGGTCATCCTCGACTCCACTCTCTCCATGACCAGGCAAGTCAACGCCGTCTCCGCGTCCTGCTTCAACACCCTCCGTATGCTCCGCAGGATCTTCAAATGGATCCCCCTCGACACGAGAAAAACCGTTACCCAGGCCCTCATCACCAACAGACTCGACTACGGGAACGCCCTCTACTCAGGAACTACAAACAAGCTCCTGAGACGACTCCAACGCATCCAGAACGCCTCGGCCCGACTCATCCTCGAGCCACAGCCGCAGCCACATCACACTCCACCTGAGAGGCCTGCACTGGCTCCCCGTCAACAAAAGGATCACCTTCAAGCTCCTGATCCACGCACACAAAGCACTGCACAACACCGGACCCACCTACCTCAACAACCGACTCAGCTTCCACACCCCCACCCAAAGCCTCCGCTCAGCCAACCTCGCCCTCGCCACAATCCCCCGCATCTGAAAAACCACCGCCGGCGGCAGATCCTTCTCCTACCTCGCCGCCAAGACCTGGAACACTCTCCCCACCATCCTACGACAGACCCAGGACCTGCTGGCCTTCAGAAGACTCCTCAAGACCTGGCTCTTCAACCAGTAGCACCCCCCCTCCCCAGTGCCTTGAGACCCTTGCGGGTATGTAGCGCGCTTTACAAATGCAGTGATTGATTGATTGTGTGTGCTGTGCCATAATAAACTGTAAACCTGTGCATGCGGCACAGTCATTATCTGTATAAAATATAAACCTGTGTGTGCTGTACCACAATAAACTGTAAACCTGTGCATGCGGCACAGTTATAAACTATAAACCGGTGCGCGCTGCACTTTTATAAACTGTAAGCCTGTGCATGAGACATAGTCATAAACATGTGTGTGCTGCACCACAATGAACTGTAAACCTGTGCATGTGGCACAGTCATAAAACTATAAACCTGTGTGTGCTGCACCACAATAAACTGTACTTCGGTACATGCGGCACACCTATAATCTATATACCTGTGTGTGCTAAACCACAAAAAACTATAAACCAGTTAATGCAGCACAGCCATAAACTATAAACGTGTGTATGTTGCTCCACAATGAACTGTAAACCAGTGCATGCGGCACAGCCATAAACTATAAACCTTTGTGTGCCCCACCACAATGAACTGTAAACCTGTGCATGCAGCACAGTCATAAACTATAAACCTGTGTGTGTTGCGCCACAATAAACTGTAAAGCCATACATGCAGCACAGTCATAAACTTTAAACCGGTGGGTTCTGCAAATTCATAAACTGTGAACCTGTACATGCAGCACAGTCGTTAACTACACAAACTATAAACCTGTGTGTGCTGTGCCACAATTAACTGTAAACCTGTGCATGCAACACAGTCGTAAACTATAAACCAGTGTGTGCTGCACCTTCATGAACTGTAAACCTGTGCATGAGGCATAGTCATAAACTATAAACGTGTGTGCTGCACCACAATGAACTGGAAACATGTGCATGCACATTGTCATAAACTATAAACCGGTGTGTGCTGCACCACAATGAGCTATAGACCTGTGCATGCAGGACAGTCATAAAATATACACCTGTGTGCGAGGCACCATAATGAAATGTAAACCTGTGCATGTGACACAGTCATAAACTATAAACCGATGTGTGCTGCACCTACATAATCTGTAAACCGGTGCATGTGACACAGTCATAAACTATAAACCGATGTGTGCTGCACCTTCATAAACTGTAAACCGGTGCATGTGACAGAGTCATAAACTATAAACCGATGTGTGCTGCACCTTCATAAACTGTAAACCGGTGCATGTGACAGAGTCATAAACTATAAACCGATGTGTGCTGCACCTTCATAAACTGTAAACCTGTCCATTCAAGACAACCATAAAATAGAAACATGTGTGTTCCCCAGCAAAATGAACTGTAAACCTATGCATGTGGCACAGTCGTAAACTATAAACCTGTGTGTACTGCACCACAAAGAACTGTAAACATGTGCATACAGCTCAGTCATAACCTACCAACCTGTGTGTGCTGCACCACAATAAACTGTAAAGCTGGGCGTGCGGCATAGTCATAAAATATAAACCTGTGTGTGCTCCACCATAATGAACTGTAAACCTGTGCATGCTCACAGCTAAATAATATAAACTATGTGTCCAGCACCACAATGAACTGTACAGCTGTGCATAAGCCACATTCATAAACAATAAAGGTGTGTTGTACCACAAGAAACTGTAAGGATGTGCATGCAACACAGTCATAAACGATAAACCTGTATGTGCTGCACCTTCATAAACTGTACACCTGTGCATGCGGCACGGTCATCAACCATAAACTGGTATGTGCTGCACCACAATGAACTGCAAACCTGTGCATGCAGCACAGACATAAACTATAAACCTGTGTTTGAGCTGCACCTTCATGAGCTGTAAACCTCAGCATGCAGCCAGGGCCAGCTCTAGGGTGTTGCAACTAGTGTGGCCGCAGTGGGCAATGACCTCAGGAGGGGTGCTGTGATAACGCTTGTGATTAATGTTCCTGCTAGAGAGAGAGATGACTTCTTTTCTAGGGGCAGCTTTGACTCTCCATAAAGTACCGTAGAGGGCTAATATGGCTGCTGCAAAGAACGCGTACTGGTCAGATCACAGATCTGTATTTTATGCGGCTAGCTGAATGGATTACTGCTTTTGTCACAGAGTTTTTTTTTTTCGTTGACACAGTCCATATGATACAAGTCTAATATAGAACAGTGACTGCTACGAACTGTCATCAATGAGCTGCATGCAAACTGCATAAGATAGGTTAGAACGTTTTGTTATTTTTCCCCAGTCTTTGATTCTCTGTTCCTTATGTTGCTAAAAAGAGTTTGTTTGGGTAGATATACATTCTTGGTGATAAAAGGCAGCCTTTACCAGTGCTTTAAAACAAATGAAATGTATGTGAGAGAGGAGCTATGGAGAGGTGATGGGTACTTTTGCCCTGTGGTAATGAGAAAAACAGAGTAGGAGCTCATGTGGTTTGCCAAAAATGGTTGTCGCTGCGGGTGCTGCCAGCGCTAAAGCTGGCCCTGCATGCAGCACTGGTATGAACTTTAAATGCATGAATAGAACACATACATGTTATAAATTAATGTATAGTAAATAAATATGAATGTGGCCGGTACATATAGGAGTGCAAAAGGCATGAATGTCATACCTGTGCATGCAGCCCAGACATACAACTTAAACGCATGTGAACAATTCATGCAAGTTATAGAATTGTGTGTGGTATATATGTTTGCAGCAAAGGTAACAATGTGAGTGCTATACAATCCTGAACAGTAACCTGTGCATGCAGCACAGTCATTTACTTTAAATGTATAACTTTGTGTGTATACCACATTCATATACAGTAAATGTATGTGCTGCCCATTCATAGGTTTCAAATGTGTGAGAGTTGCACCACCTTTATCTGTAATCCAGTTGGCCTAGGACTGTTATAGACTGCAAATGTCTGTGTAGTAGCCATGAACTATAAATGTGTGCGCTTGCACCACAGTCAAGTTCTGTAGATGTCTGAGTGCAGCCAGACAGGACATGTAAACCTTTGAGTGCAGCACAGCAGTGAACCTGTGAATGTTGCCGAGCCATACTCTACCTGCCTGCAAGTAGCACACAACTGTAGTCTGGCCTAGGTGGGGCCCATGGCAGCAGCTCTATGACCTTTTATACCATGACTTATTCACTTCAGAGGCTTAGAATTGGACAAACTTGTGCCAGACCAATAGGACATGCTTTCCAAAGCGTACTGAAGATGTGCTTGGCGTCCATCCCAGGTAGAACATCTTGTACAGGCTCACAAACAAAAACCTGGAAAGGAGGTGATAGACTGAGTTGAGCAGAGCATTATTTTACCTCGTGGGTCTCACATATGTCCAGCAGGGCCAGATCTTCAAGATAACCCCTGACTGTGAGATCGATTCCTACTGTAATTAAATGTAAATAAATGTATCTTATTGAAATCTGGCATGAATCCGGCCCTCCTGGACCTACACTGGAGAAACCTGCTCTAACTGATCACCCTATGTTCAACACAGAGCCTTTTCAAGGCATGGGCAAAGTGGGCTCTGGCTCAGGGCCCTAGCCTTTCAGGGGCCCCGGGTAGAGCCATCTCTGATTTGCAGAGTCTCTTGCCCTAATGACCTTGAATAATTCTTAAACAAACTGTTTTAAATACCGTTTTCCTTTATCTTATTTTTAGTGTGTATGATGTGTGAGAGTCTATTACGGATATTTTTCAGAGAAATGCTATGTTTATGTTTCATGCAACATCCATAAAAAAAGGTTTATTTTAGATCAAAACAGGAGCGCACGCACCAGAAATGAGGGGACGCCACAGCAATTATTTGCAGTAATATTAGTGAGCTTCTGCTCTGGTAAATATTGAAAACACAAGTCACTATCCATGAATAATAGATTGAAACACACTTAGAATTTGGACAAGTGTACCTGTGCAGTGACCTGGCCAAAAAGGGCATGAAACAAATGAAATTGCATCATAATTTCAAAACCGTTTTGAACAGGGCCCTGAAAAGCCGTTTGGCCCAGGGCCCCAAACTCTTTAAAATATCCCTAGTTCAACATGTAGTGTGTTGTAACGTGAGGTAACCTTAGACCCTCTGGTATCGGGGATTCAATGGGTGGCGGTTGGATGGTGATGGAAACGGGTGGTGAAGGGTCCTCAGCCTGTACATGTCTGGGGCTGTTAAAAAAAGAAACTTAATTAAAGAAATTCTGCAGTGGTTACTACAGAAATTGGCGACCAGTGTGTCGCAGCCCCGGATGTGGTGAAGCAGTCTTGATGAAGCGGTAGGTACTACCACGATTGAGGTTTCAATAGTTCTGATAAGTCTCAGAAAACATTTAGACTGCCTTTATTGCCTATTGCTTGCCCCAGTGTGTCTTGGGAAAACATAGGTTAGGATGTCGTGGGACCGGTAGAATGTGATAAAGGTGAATACAAATATATTCTAGTAGCAAAGGACCATTTTTCAAAGTGGACAGAGATTGATATAGTTCATAAGGCAGAATGTGAAAGAGTTATTACATTTGTAGACCAAATTTTTACAAGAGAAGGTCTACCTAGGATTATGATTACTGACAACGGTCATCAATTTGTTGCCGAGAAATTCAATTTTTTTTTTAAAGAAATGGTGTAATCCATAACACTACCTCACTATATCATCCAGAAGGAAATGGGTTGGTGGAACGATTCAACAGGTCATTAAAGGAAGTTTCCAGTTAGCCAAGAGTAGTGGTTTGAACTGGGAAAGTAAGCTATGTAAGTTAGTTGGGGCTTACAGAATTACTCATAGTAGTGTCACTGAAGAAAGCCCATTTTCCTTGATGAACGGTCAAGAACCTATCGGCAAGGATCTTGGTTGGCTATTGTCTAGTAAGCTAGTTGAGTGGTCACCTGATCAAGTAAGATTGAAAATCAATAAGGCCCAACAAGCATATAAGGAGTGGTATGATAAGAAAATCGGAACAAGAGAGTCCAATGTAAGATGTGGAGATTGGGTAAAAGTAAGAAAAGAGAGAAAAGTTCGGAAAGGAGAAAGCTGATTTTCAGGCCTCTGAGCATATGTGAAGTGTTCTGTAACTTAGTTAAATTATGTGATGGGAAAGTGTGACATTTGGGCAGGGTTTCCAAGTCCAGGAATGACAAACAAGCTGAAAGAAAGAATGTCAAAAGTTATGATTGGTTGGCGAGTACTGAGGAGGCAAATTCATACGGAAGATTGGTGGGACGTGACAACGAGCATGATCTTGAAGCACCAATGAATAACGGTACACAGCATTCACTACATGACAGTGGAACGTCAGGTACACAACACTTACAAAACAGTACGAACAATGACAGCCAAATCACCACAGGAAGGTTTAGCAGGATTATTCAGAAACCAAAGAGGTTTGATGACTTTGTATGTGTTAATACAGTTTAATGTGAAAAAAGTAATGTTTGTTTTTGTTAGATTATGTTTTTGATGACTTTTTATGTGTTAATACAGTTTAATGTACAAAAATGTAATGTTTGTTTTTGTTAGATTATGTTATAGTTATATCAACCTGTATGCATTTTGAAAAAAATGTACCTTGTTTTTAGTTTATATTTGTGGTGTGATATAGGTTATGGAAGTTCTACGATTATTTTAGTTTTTAAAACATATAAAAGGGGAAGGTGTGTTGTAACGTGAGGTAACCTTAGAGCCTCTGGTATTGGAGATTCGATGGGTGGCGGTTGGACGGTGATGAAATGGGTGGTTAAGCATTCTCAGCCTGTATGTGTCTGGGGCTGCTAAATAAACTACATTAAATAAATTCTGCAGTGGTTACTACATAGTGGGCCTGAAGAAGATCAAGAATGGCAATGTATTACCTGGCAGATGAAACAGGTTCATCGGACTGGTGACTCTTGATCAATGGCCCAAATCCCAATATCAACACTAGCGGTTCTGCAATATTAAAATAGAGTAGTTCAGCTTATTATGGAGTGAACCATACAGAGCTTTTCCATGCTTTTGCCTGCCACTTTCTCTGCACTCATGAGCAGAAGACCTGTTTACTTTAACCCCTCGAGTGCCCTGGACAAGGTGGTCTCGTCCTCGTCCAAGTATAGGCCCCTGGGGGAAGCGCTAGCACTCCCCCTCAGGACCTCGCACCCCCTTCCCATGGGCAGGGATGTAAGGGGAATAGCTTCCCCTTCCACCCCCGCCCCCCCAGAGCCCCTGTGGCCTCTGATGACATCAGCGCGTGATCGCACGCTTCCAGCACGGATTCGGAAGAGAAATGCAAAAGCATTTCTCTTCTGTTCATGTGCTAGGGCGGGAGAGGCATCAAAGGAAAGGAAAGGCCTTTCATTTCGTTTGATGTCTCTCTGAGCATTTCTTCAGCCCGATTGTGAAGCGATCGGGCTGCAGAAATACCCACTAGACACCAGGGAGTATTTTTTTTTTTAAATAAACAATAAAGGGGAGCCACCCATTTGGCAAGGATCGCTCCCTTAGGGGGCATATGTTTTAAAGCCTTTTCTGCCCCCCACCCCCAGGGGCAGATCAGCCTATTTGAATCAGGCCGATCTGCCCCAGAACCCACTAGACACCAGGGATAATTTTCTTTTATTTATTTATTTACTTTTTTTTACACATGGGGAGCGACCCCTTAGGCAAGGGTCGCTTCCCTGCGGGGCAAATTATCTTTATTCGGCCAATCTGCCCTCAAGGGGGGCAGAAACCACTAGACACCAAGGATTTTTTTTTGTTAGGTCAGTTTCACATAAGGGGAGCGACCCCTTAGGCAAGCGTCGCTCCCCTGGGGGAGGGGGTGGCAAATTTATTTTAGGCCATTTCTGCACCCTTGGGGGAAGATCGGCCTATTTTAAATAGGCCGATCTTCCCCCAAGGGGGGCAGAAACCACTAGGCACCAGATAACAGATGGGGAGCGACCCTGGGGGGCAATTTTATTTTAGGCCATTTCTGCCCTCTTGGGGGTAGATAGGCCTATTTTTATTAGGCTGATCTGTCCCCAAAGGGGGAAGAAACCACTAGGCTCCAGGGATTTTTATTTTTTTGTGACAATTTCACGCAAAGTGAGTGACCCCTTTGGCAAGGGCCAGGGTCGCTCCCCTGGGGGGCAGATTTATTTCAGGCCATTTCTGCCCCCCCCCCCCCCTTGGGGGCAGATCGGCCTATTTTTATTATGCCGATCTGCCCTCAGAGGGGGCAGACACCACTTAAGCACCAGGAATTGGTGTGTGTTTGTGTTTTTTGTTTGTGGGGCAGTCCCTTGGGCAAGGGTCGCTCCCCCTGGGGGCACATTACAGTTCGCCGTTTCTGCCCTTCCTTTGGGCAGATTGGTCTGTTTTTGTAAGGCCCATCTGCCCCCAGGGGGGGGACAGAAAGCCTACCAGAGACCAAGGAAGAATTGTTTTTTTTTAAAAAGGGGGTGGGGGTATGGCCATACCCCCACCCCAAATAAATGGGGACAAAGTTGTTCTGCCCACCGGTGGGCAGATGGGGCAGTTACCCCCAATCCACTCCCCGGGGAGGCAGAAAGCCTACTACATGCCCGGGAATTTAAAAAAAACAATTGTGGGGTGGTGGCTACAACAAGTATAGGCATGGTTATGCCCCCACCCCAACTGAAGTGGGTAACAGTCTTTGAGCTCTCTTCCCACACACTAAAACATCTTATCCCACGGCAAGCAAGAGGACATTTGATTATTTTGAGTTTTGGCTTTACATTTGGGCCATGAGAGCTTGTCTAACTCTCAAAATCGTCCCACTTTGAATAGTGTGGGCTGCACTTTTTGAACTTTGGGACGCTGCCATGTAGAAAAGTCTACAAGACCTAGACAAATCTGAAAACTAAACATCTGCGTGAGTCCAGGGTGGTGTGCTTCACATGCACCAGCACCATTTTCTTACCCACAATGCCCTGCAAACCTCTAACTTTGCTTGAAATCACACATTTTTCCCGCATTTTTGTGATGGAAACTGCAAGAATCTGCAGGAATCCACAAAGTTCCTACCACCCAGCATTGTCCCATCTATACCAATAAAAATTCTGCCCCACTTGTCAGCCTAAACATTTTTTTTTTTAAACTGCCCTTTTGGATCCACTTTGGTTCCCCCTCATTTTCGACATGTTTTTGGCTCTTCCCTGTCACAGGCACTTGGCCCACCTACACAAGCGAGGTATAATTTTTACCGGGAGACTGAGGGGATCTTTGGATAGTAGTGCTGTGATCCCACACAGAAATGTGGGAAAATGTGATTTTTTAGCTAAATGTGAGGTTTGCTGGGGATTCTGGGAAAGAAAACATTTGGGGATCCACACAAGTCACACCTCCCTGGACTCCCTCGGGTGTCTAGTTTTCAGAAATGTTTGGGTTTGGTAGGTTTCCCTAGATGGCTGCTGAGCCCAGGACCAAAAACTCAGGTGCCCCCTCCACAAAAACAGGTTGGTTTGTATTTGATAATTTTGATGTGTCCACATAGTGTTTTGGGGCATTTCCTTTCAGGGGCAGTAGGCCTACCCACACGAGAGAGGTACCATTTTTATCAGGAGACCTGTGGCTTATCGGGAGACTTGGGGGAATGCTGGGTGGAAGAAATTGTGTGGCTCCTCTCAGATTCTAGAACTTTCTGTCACCGAAATGTGAGGAAAAAGTGTTTTCTTGCCAAATGTTGAGGTTTGCAAAGGATTCTGGGTAACATAACCTGGTGAGAGCCCCACAAGTCACCCCATTCTGAATTTCCCTAGGTGTCTAATTTTGAAAAATGTATAGATTTGCTAGGTTTCCCTAGGTGCCGGCTGAGATAGAGGCCAAAATCCACAGCTAGGCACTTTCGAAAAACACGTTAGATTTCAATGTAAAAATGTGATGTGTCCATGTTGCGTTTCCTGTCGCGGGCACTAGGCCTACCCACGCAAGTGAAGTACCATTTTTATAGGGAGACTTGGGGGAACACAGGATAGAAGAACAAGTGTTATTGCCCCTTGTCGTTCTCTACATTTTTTCCTTCCAAATGTAAGACAGTATGTAAAAAAGATGTCTATTTGAGAAATGCCCTGTAATTTACATGCTAGTATGGGCATCCCGGAATTCAGAGATGTGCAAATAACCACTGCTTTTCAACACCTTATCTTGTGCCCATTTTGGAAATACAAAGGTTTCCTTGATACCTATTTTTCACTCTTTATAGTTCACCAAATGCACTACTGTATACCCGGTATACAATGAAAACCCATTGCAAGGTGCAGCTCATTTATTGCCTCTGGCTACCTAGGGGTCTTAATGAACCTACAAGCCGTATATATCCTGCAACCAGAAGAGTCCATCAGATGTAATGCTATATTGCTTTTGAAAATCTGACATGGCAGGAAAAAGTTAAAACGTGGAGAGAAACATTTTTTTATTTTAGCTGTTATTTTCTGTAAGAAAACCTTGTAGGATCTACACAAATTACTCCTTGATAAATTAAGAATTTTGTCTACTTTTCAGAAATGTTTAGCTTTCCGGGATCCAGCATTGGTTTCACACCCATTTCTGTCACTAACTGGAAGGAGGCTAAAAGCACAAAAATGGTTAAAATGGGATATGTCCCAGTAAAATGCCAAAATTGTGTTGAAAAATGTGGTTTTCTGATTAAAGCCTGCCTGTTCCTGAAAGCTGGGATGATGGTGACTGTAGCACCACAAACCCTTTGTTGGTGCCATTTTCAGGGGAAAAACCACAAGCCTTCTTCTGCAGCCCTTTTTTCCCATTTTGTTAAAAACAAAATCTTTTCTGTATGTTGGCTACTTTCCTGGTCTCCTTCAGGGGAATCCACAAACTCTGGGTACCTCTAGAATCCCTAGGATGCTGGGAAAAAAGGATGCAAATTTGGCTTGGGTTGCTTATGTGGACAACAAGTTATGAGGGCCTAAGCACAAACTGCCCCAAATAGCCAAAAAAAGGCCTGGCACCTTAGGGGAGAAAAGGCCTGGCAGCGAAGGGGTTAAGAAGAAATGTCTAAGACTTAGAAGTGCAAATCTTGTTCTTCATCTTATAAAACATCTTCCTTAGGGAATGGTATTACTGTGCTGACCCTACACTGTGAGCCACAGAAACATCAATGGTTCCTTCTGGGACTGCGCTTACCAGCCCACGGTGCTGTCTGCTTGTGCTGTGCTCCAATACTCAGGTGCATAAGATCCCTCCTGTGCCCCGATATGATTTACGGCACCAGAGAATCTGCTCGATATTATCCTGATGGTGCATAAATCACCAGGTGCATCGTTTTTTTTTATATGGAATGTATTTTGAGAGCATATGTCCTAAATATTTCACGTCAATTAAAGCTGTGCCGGATACTCGGCTGGGGACACCATATTGATTGCTGGTCACTTTCAGGGGGGATTCTCCTTGTGAAGAGTCTGCCCAAAGCCCCACCAGGGTTTCGGATAATGCTTCTGGTGACTGACATTTCAAAGCAGTGGAGCAGGAGGATTTGTAAATTTAGAAGGAAAAACTGCAGTGCGTGGACTGGTGTGCCCTGCCAAGATATATTTATTTCTATTTATCAGTTTTGTGCATGCCCAAATGCCACCTTGGCCTCTTGGTTCTCAAGGAGAAAGAAAGCCTTAGAAATGCTTTTAGAGTTTTGATGTTGGATTAAGTGGAGAATGTTAATATTGCGTTCCTGACTGGGATATAATGTGAGGCCAGATTTTTAAGACCTTTTTGTGCATTGTGCTGATAGGTTTACAATTGATTTGGACCTAGGTTGATGTGATCACATGCCCAGGGGTGTAGCTTGGTTAGTAAGAATGAGAGGGGTGTGAGCTTCAGAGTTCCTAACAATCACGCTGATGTACAATTTCAAAATACATTATACCACAAGCAGGGCACATGAGAGGGACTAAAAAGGGAATTGGAAGGGAGACAAATGCTGATGGGCAAGGGTGCTAAGTGAAGAAAACACATTATTTTGTAAAATAACCAACATTTCAGAACACTTCTAAAGCAGAGAGAGAGAGAGAGAGAGAGTGTGTTTTTGTCTGTGTTTATGTAAACATTTCTTGTGACATCCGACAGACACTTCACCGTACCCGACTGCAAGCATCTGTACCCAACTGTTTATACATCTATTAGAGGGGGTGTAACACCCCAAACTCCCCCATGAAGCTCTGCCACTGCACATGCCTCTGTGGGTTAACGGATCACAAAAGTTTGACATGCAGGAGAACACAAGACCTAGCCTGACACATAACTCCAGAATAACTTGTGTACTGAGACCCAGAGGAACAGACATGTTTCGCTGAGATCTGACATTGAGATACCCAGTTTTTGGTTGATGGGCAGCAATGAAACGTACCTTGCATGTGCAGTTAGCTCCATTGATGAAACAGAGGATGGATCAAGGGATTGGGGAAGTGGCCTATGTTCTCTTTGTAAAGACGCCTTTTTAATCTGTAAACTGAGACAGAGACACAGGTGTCACAGGGATCCATGAAGAAGCAAGGATCATTGTTTAATGGAGTGCATAAACAAACCCAGACTGAAAGCAAAACAAAAAAGAGACACACTAGGTAAAACAAACAAAGACATAAAAATCTACTGCAGCAGAAACAGCGGTGGGATTCTTGTATATTAACAAGATCAAAGTGGTAAAGGGCGGGAGGCTGCCAGTGGTCCCATGATAGGTGTAGCAACTTTTGCTAGACCTGAAGATGTAACAAACAATATTTTAGAAGCCTAGCCTTGTAGACCCACACACAGGAGACATACTCTTACTTCGAGCACTTTACTTTGTCCGACCTCTGCAATGTTATTTACGTCAACAATTTCCACTTTGTTTGCCATTACCCTCAGCAACATTTCCTTGCTTAAAGGTTAATTTAATGTAGTTTTATTTAATTTATATAATATTTTTATATTTGGTTTTGATTAGTATTAAGGTCTTCCTAGGGAATAGGTTCATGGCAATGGTTGCTTACTTTTTAAAAATGTCTGAATTTAATTTAATCAATATAATTAAATATTTAAATTGACTAAAATTAGGCTTAACATTAGCTTTAGGGTATCATTTTTTCTAAATGTAATTTAATTGTTACAATTAAATATGTAACATTGGTTAAGCCCAACATACTTAGCTCTTGGTGTTGCATTTGAAGGTTTTTAAATGTACTTAATATTAATATGATAAAATACTTAATATTTGAACACCTCGTCAGGGGTAGTGAGAGAGATATATATATATATATATACAGAGAGCGAGAGAGAGAGAGAGAGAAAGATAGATATAGATGTAGATATAGATATATATCAATTTTGAGTGACCATGTAAAAACTGGCGGCTGTTTTCATAGAGAGAATTCTGGACAATGGAAGACATGGACGGGCAGACAGTGCAGTTACTGTAGCAGGGTCGTTTTGCAACCAAATTCGGGATCTACTTGCACAATTTATTAAAAGCACTATACTTGATTAAAAAACGAAAACCTACAAGCAGAAAGAAACAGACACTTCTGGGCCTTAAAGAAAGCAAGAACCTCTTAAATATTGGAGGTACCATAAGTTAGGGCAGCTCGAGGACCTCTTGGTCCCCACCACGTCCAACATGTCTACTAGGCATCAGGAAGCCCTCTAAGCATCCCCACACTGTTTGTATATAGAGCACTCTGCCTTAATACACATGCACTCCTCTGATTACCAACACCATGAGTGTCTACACACATGTGACTTGTAACAGCAGTAGAGGTGGTGTCATGTATCCCCATACGTCTGGTATACATTCCAGAATGTAAAGAACAGGTGGCTGTGCATCCAGACTCCCTGAGTCAGTCACACATGATAGGGGGTCACTGGTAGCGTTGAGGCTAGCAGAGGTCCAGCCACGTGCAACTGAGGTAGGTTTGTCCAGAGAGCAGCGCCAGGCTTGCTCTGAGTTACTACAACAACAGCACAAACCGGCCAGGGCTGAGGACAGGAGTGTCTGGAATGGAGCCAGCTTTGGTGCTGCTTATGGAACTGGCCAGGACCGCGCATAGATGGATGACTTGATAAAGACCTAGTTCAGTGATGGCAAGGCGACTCCAGTAGATAGGCCAGATTGTACAGTGTGAGAAAGACGACGGGTAACCAAGACTTGTAGAAAAACAAGATCGTACAACCAAAGCATTTTTAGCGCATATATAAATTTGCCAGACTCCCCACACACACCATCATCTGCTGCATGATTTTAAAATTTTAAATAGTTTCTCCCTAAAATTGAATCAAAGCTGTTAAAACGTATTTTGCCTCATGCGTGTGATATTGCACAGATGCTTTATAAGAGTTAGCGGGTCACCTTCAGCTGTTGATTGTTGTAAACAACCATTTACGGGGGGTAACAGTGTTGCCCAGATAGTGTAAACATCCCTACCCTGGAAGGGCCTTTGTTGACAGAAACTTTAATATCTAAATATCAAGGATAGAAGGGGTCTTTCTTTGTCATAATTTGTTATTTCACCATTAACACAAAGGTAAATTCACACCACAGACTGTGTTCTCAAAATCCTAGATATTTCAACAGGGCGCTCAGCCTTTAGAAAAATCGCAGACCTGTTGAATCTCTTCCTAAAGTCTCAAATCTTTAATGCTAAAGTGCTTTCTAGTGGGTCATGGGCATAATGTACAACATTGTTCAGAGTAGTTTGCTAATGGAAAGATACATTATTTGGTTCCACCGTGAGGCATAGTTCCAGTGGCTCTGCTTGTAACATGCATAGGGTCTGCTGATGATCCACAGACTAAACAATGCATCAACTCCCTGGTAAGACACGGCATGTTTATTCCCAAGCAAACATGCAACTCAGCAGAAGTCGAAGATGTATGGAACATCTGGAACATCTACGCAATGCCATAGAGTCTGGACTAATTTCTTCTACCAGGACTCTTGGGGCAGGGCACTGCTCTTGGCACTTAAGGGGTTATTACAACTTTGGAGGAGGTGTTAATCTGTCCCAAAAGTGACGGTAAAGTGACAGATATACCACCAGCCGTATTACGAGTTCAATAGGATATAATGGACTCGTGATACGGCTGGTGGTATATCCGTCACTTTACCGTCACTTTTGGGACGGATTAACACCTCCTCCAAAGTTGTAATAACCCCCATAGTGAGAAGGGAATAGAAGGAGTTTGGAAGTCCTTTAGTTTGATTCTAAAGTAGAGTAGTTGTGTTGGTTTTATTCTGGTATAAATAGCGAGTTAGTTAGGGTAAGGCAGTCTTGTTGGTTATTTGACTTGATTCTGGGATAGAATTGTTTTTGCCAGTGCTTTGTTTGATTCTGAGATAGAAGTCTTGTTCAATGCTTTGGTTAGATTTTGTTGTGGATGTAGGTGGCAGTGTTTTGATTTGCATCCGGGGTAGAAGTAAGATTGCGTTTTGTTTTGTTTACCGGAGTTTGTCAGTGCTTTTGTTTGAAGTTCGTAAGTCAGTGGTTTGGCTTGATTCTGGGATAGAAGGGGTTTGCCTCTGATTTAACATGATTCCCGCAATCATCTCCGTTTCCCTTTTTTTTGTTTCATCCTGGATTGAAGGAGCTACTGTGGTTGGTTTGATTCTGTTATAGAAGAGTGTGCTTTGGTTTTATACGGGGTGGAAGGAGGTTGTTGGTGCTTTGGATTGGTTCTGCTGTGGTAGGAGTCAGTCAGAGCTGTGGTCTGAAGGATTTGATTCTGAGATTGAAGACTGCTGTCTGTGTTTTGGGTTGATGTGAGGGTAACAGGGAGGTGGCAGGTGGAATTTCACTTTGATGCTGATTTTATTTTCAGGGTGGTTCAGTGCCTTGCCTCTACATTTAGAACAATAACAGAGCTGTGATTAGATGCTGAAGGCTCTGGGATTAAGCAATTGAATGCTGAGGATCTGGCCAAACAAGCAAGCGTCAATATGGGTTACATGCAACTGAAGACGGCTGGCCCAATGGAAAACATGAAAATAAAAACATTCAGCAAAAAAAACAGAAGAGCTTGCAAAATTAAAAAACTGAGAAGCTAACAAAAAATCCTTTCTTGATGACAGATCGTACTAATGTTCAATTTAGAATGTCTGCATCTGGAAAACAAGGAAATGTTAATTGAACGACTAGCTAATGCATGGATTTTGCAAAGTTGGTCTTAGGACCCAGGCTATTCGACGCCTTCTCGTTGGCGTTGCGCCTAGAGTCGGACCTTCATGACTCGGCTTCTGTTCCTCCAGAATTTTTTATTTTATGGTTAGACTCTCAGCGCCAGGAAAGCTTCGGATCAATAGAACCTAAAAGTCTCATTCTAAACTAAAATATGTCTCAGTTTTATGACCAGACATTACCTGGTGCTTAAGGCTGTAAGGTTTCGGCACATGATATGAACATCTAGGGCCACAAGTACAAAGTATTTTTCTAGTCGCAAGTGGGTCTATTCGCAGAATCGGCCGTTTGGGACTGGATTTTTTTTTTCTTGGGATGTGCAAAGCCCAAATTGTGATTCGGTAACTTGGTAATTTGGTGTTAGGAAGGGGTGAATTCAGGGCGTCTCTACCTAACACCAAAACTGAATGGTATGTATGATTGTTTTGCGACCTTGAATGCAGTCTAAAAACCATCGCAGTTAACACCAATTTCAAATTGGTGCTAACCCATTCGCAAATGGGAAGGGGTCCCCAAGGAACCCTTTCCCCTTTGTGAACGGACGGCAAAATATTTTTCAGAGCAGGTAGTAGTCTGGACCACTGCTTACGCTGAAAAAATGAAAAGAAAACTTTTCTTTTTTTTTTTAAATGCATCCCATTTTCCTTTAAGGAAAAACTGCCTTATTGAAAAGTAGTCGCAGACATGGTGGTCTGCTGCCACCAGCAGCCCATCATTGCTGTAAGTGCGGCCATACCAATGTAGTCACAAAATGCAACCTACCTCATTAATATTGATGAGGTAGGTCATTTGTGACCCTGCTGGGAATCGCAGTATACTTAACAGTGTTGTACATTTTGTTTTGTGATTCGCAATTTGTGATTCCCAAACAGATCGCAAATTGCGAGTCGCAAAACAAAAGGTTGCACATCTGACCCCTAGTGCCTAGAAACTGAGACTGTGATAACTCCAGCCCCAGATACATAGAGGGCTAGGGATCCAGGGTGACCTGAGAGGATGTGTCTAGATCTCACTGCAGCCTGAAGGGAGAAGAGACAGCCCGAGGTGTTCCACCCCAAGCGAGAGCGTGCGAGGGCTTAAGACATGACAGGGTGTGGGAGGGGCAGGCATGTAACTTAGATTGAGTGTCCTAGACATATGACAGGGAGTGAGGGCTTTGAGAGACATGGACAGGGGTGAGGCATGTGAGAGACGAGGTCCCAGGCATGTCAGGGACTAATTAAGGTGTCCCACACATGACTGAGAGTATCAGGGTCCCAGTCTTTGTTACAGAGAATGTGAGGGTGCTGGGCATGGTGTGAAAATAGTGTGAAAGCTCCAGATACCAATGATGTGAGGGCAGTTGCAGATACGAGTCAAAGGGTGAAAGGCTGCAGGCCACAAGCATGTGATAGCAAATTTGAGGGTCTCAGTGTACATAAGGGGGGTCTATACACGTAGGCACCTTTGGCGCAAGAAGCAGCAGCAACAAACAGAGAAAACATACTAGGACAGTGGTTCTCAACCTTTTGACTTCTGTGGACCCCCCTCCGCTTTTATCATTACTGGATCCCGGGGACCCCCACTATATTATTATTGGAATCCGGGGACACTCTCACTGAGTCATTACTGGAAGGTGGAGACCCAGGCCTAAACATTGTGGATGATTTAAACCGCAAAACAATACACATAAAATACAGAAACAAGCTTTCATCAAACACATACACAAATGATAACACATTTTATTTAAGTTGCAAATACATATAAATAAAAAATAAATAATTTTAATAGGAAGGTTGGAGCTTTTCTAAATTCATTCGAAGCCACACATCGTTCATACTATAATCTGTTTGATGCATCTGCACTGCTCCCACAAATCAATCTGAGGATACTAATTACATTTTTAGCCTCCAACTTCAAATTCCTTGACATTTACACTATGTTTTTAGATTTTCAGTTGTACATTTAGCCACTCTTATATACACTTTATTAATATGTTAATACTATGTAATTTTCTAAGCAGTCGGGGACTCCCTGAGGAGGCTTTGCAGACCACAGGTTGGGAACCACTGTACTAGGACATAGCTACTCTGGGGAATGTGGGGGGTTGCTCGGGCAGTGAGAGGCACGCTGACAGAGGTACTCTTTCTTCTAGAGCTACAGGCAGGGTATTGGGGTAAGCCTCGAGCAGGGAGACTCTTCTGGAGGTGTCCATGTGTAGTGAGGTAAACCACCTCGGGCAGTGTGACACGTGCATGCATCAAAGTAGACGCCAGATAATGAGAGAGGCGCAGGTTTTGGGATACCTCATGGGCAGAGAGGCATGTCAGAGAATCGGATATACGTCGGGCAGAGAGAGACATGTCAGATCGTGAGATTCACGCCTGGCGTGAGATGCAGCCAGGCGGCGAGAGGCATGTCGGGAAGTGAGATACCTCACTGCCCTAGCAGTGAGATACATGCCTAGCAGTGAGAATCGGCGAGAGACTTGGTGGGGTGATGAGATACCTCACTGCCCTAGCAGTGAGATTCATGCCTGGCAGTGAGACGCAGCGAGAGACCTATGGGGGCGTGAGATACCTCATTACCCTACAAGTGAGATTCATTCCTGGCAGTGCGATGCAGCGAGAGACATGTCAGTGGGTGTGATACCTCACTACCCTACCAGTGAGATTCATGACTAGCAGTGAGACTCAGAGAGAGACAGTTGAGGGGGGAAGGGGGTGAAATACCTCACTACCCTACGAGTGAGATGTATGTCCCACAGTGAGACGCAGCGAGAGACATGTAGGGGAGTGAGATAGCTCACTACCCTACGAGTGAGATTCATGCCTGGCAGTGAGACTCAGCGAGAGACAATTGCGGGTGAGATACCTCGCTATATACCTGTGAGATTCATGTCTGACTGTGAGACGCAGCAAGAGACATGTCAGAGTGAGATATCTCACTGTCCTACCAGTGAGATTCATGCCTGGCAGTGAGACGCAGCGCGAGACATGCAGAGGGTGGGGGTGGAGGGTGTGTGATACCTCACTACCCTACCAGTGATACTCATGCCTGGCAGTGAGTGGCAGCGAGAGACATGTCGGGGGGTGATACCTCTCTACCAGTAAAGTGTGTGCCTGAGTGACGTGGACTTTGGGAAGTGAGAAACAAGTCAGGGAGTGAGATATACACCTAAGGCAGGCAGAAAGAGACATGTATGACGCCTGAGGCAGGCAGCCAGAGAAATATAGGCGTGAGATACACGCCTGAGGCAAGCAGCCAGAGACATGTCAGGGCGTGAGATGCACGCCTGAGGCAGGAAGCGAAAGACACAGGGCGTGAGATAGACGCCCGGCAGAGAAAGGCGGGTCAGGCTGCGTGAGATGCCCAGCCTGGGCGTGAGACGCTTCCCGGCAAGGCTCCTCGGCGGCGCTGCTGTGAACCCACCGAGGCTTCGTTCTCGTGTCATTTACATTTAGTTTCGAAAGAATGCGTTTCAGGAGTAGCAGCTGCAGCGCGTTTAAGGGCTATCAATGGATGATGAATCCCCACCAATCAGATCCTGCTCCATGCTCTGCCAACAGCGTGCTAGCAACCTGCACGACGACCAATCCAGAAAAATAACACGAGTCCCTGTGACTTCCCAGCAACGGAAGTGGAAGGCAGGAGCCCGGGGAGAACAAAGCCAGAACAGGGAAGAAGCATCGATCCAGCACAATCAAACCATTAATCAAATGAGCCCAGAAGCTGAGCACGAGTGATCCCCAAAGCCCCCTGCATCCTGCATGTATCCTCACTCTTGGGAGGGGGAGGATGGATCATACCTGGCTTCTCTCATAGCCTCACCCTGAGACTTAGGGAGGGACTGTCGATTCAGGGTCCTGCTATGTTATGTGTGTGCGAGAGAGCCTTGCAGGCCTTCCTACGCTGAAACTTCTCTCTTTTCTGTATGTGAGCAGAGCTTTCGCAGATGCTGTCTTTGACATATCTGTTCTGCAGATGCGAGGCATGCTTGCATACCTGCTGCCTGTGCTGTGACTTTTGTCTGAATGGGACGGAAGCTCGCCAAGCTGCTGTCTGTGCTATAACTGTTCTGCACATGCGAGGGATGCTTGCATCGCTGTTACCTGTGCTGCAACTGTTCTCTCCATGTGACAGAAGCTTGCACAGCTATGTATGCTACAACTGCTCTGCACATGCAAGGCATGCTTGCATTCCTGCTGCCTGCGCTTCATCTGTTCTCTGCATGTGACAGAAGTTTTCACAGCTGCTGTCTGTGTTATAACTGTTCTGCACATGCGAGGAATGTTTGCATCGCTGCTGCCTGTGCTGTACGGTTCTCTGCATATGACAGACGCTTGTACAGCTGCTGTCTGCGCTATAACTGTTCTGCACATTGGAGGAATGCTTGCATCCATGCTACCTGTGCTGTAACTGTTCTCTGCATGTGAGAGAAGCTTGCACAGCTGCAGTCTGTGCTAGAACTGTTCTGCACATGGAAGGCATGCTTGCATCGCTGCTGCCTGTGCTGTGCCTGTTCTCTGCTTGTGACGGAAGCTTGCGCAGTTGCTGTCTGTGCTAGAACTGTTCTGCATATATTAGGCATGCTTGAATTGCTGTTGCTGCTGCTGTCTGTGCGAGAACCGATCTGCATATATTAGGCATGCTTGCATCGTTGCTGCCTGTTCTGTACCTGTACTCTGCTTGTGACGGAAGCTTGCGCAGCTGCTGTCTGTGTTAGAACTGTTCTGCATATATCAGGCATGCTTGAATTGCAGTTGCCTGTGCTGTACCTATTCTCTGCGTGTGACGGAAGCTTGCGCAGCTGCTGTCTGTGTTAGAACTGTTCTACATATATGAGGCATGCTTGCATCGCTGCTGCCTGTGCTGTAACTGTTCTCTGCTTGTGACGGAAGCTTGCGCAGCCGCTGTCTGTGTTAGAACTGTTCTGCATATATTAGGCATGCTTGCAACGCTGCTGCCTGTGCTGTAACTGTTCTCTGCAGGTGACAGAAGCTTGCACAGCTATTATCCATGCTATAAATGTTTGCGTGTGCGAGGCATGCTTGCATCCCAGCTGCCTGTGCTGTAACGCTTCGGTGCATGTGATAGAAGCTTGCACAACTGCTGTCCCTGCTATAACTGTTCTGCGCTAGTGAGGCATGCTTACATCCATGTTACCTGTGCTGAAACTGTTCTCAGCATGTGACAGAAGCTTGCACAGCAGTTATCAGTGCTATACCGTTTCTGCGCATGTGAGGCATGCTTGCATCCATGCTACCTGTGCTGAAACTGTTCTCTGCATGTGACAGAAGCTTACACAGCTGCTGTCTGTGCTATAACTGTTCTGCACATGTAAGGAATGTTAGCACTGCTAGTGTCTGTGCTGTAACTGTCGGCACATGCAAAGCATGCTTGTATTGCTGCCGTCTGTGCTATAACTGTTCTGCACATGCCGGGAATCCTAGCATTGCTGCTGCTTGTGCTGTAAGTATTCTGCACATGCAAGGCATGCTTGCATCGCTGCTGCTTGTGCTGTAACTTCTCTGCATGTGACAGAAGCTTGCACGTCTGCCGCATATATTATAACTGTTCTGCACATGCAAGGCTTACTTGTATTGCTGCTGCCTGTGCTGTAACTGTTCTCTTTATTTGAGCAAAGCCTCTACTGCTGTCTGTGCTGTAACTGTGCCCTGTATGCGAGAAAAGCTTGCATTGCAGCTGTCTGTGCTGTAACTGTGCCCTGCATGGGAGGAAAGCTTGCATTGCAGCTGTCTGTGCTGTAACTGTGCCCTGCATGTGACAGAAGTTTTCACAGCTGCTGTCTGTGTTATAACTGTTCTGCACATGTAAGGAATGTTTGCATCGCTGCTGCCTGTGCTGTACGGTTCTCTGCATATGACAGAAGCTTGTACAGCTGCTGTCTGTGCTATAAATGTTCTGCACATTCGACGAATGCTTGCATCCATGCTACCTGTGCTGTAACTGTTCTCTGCATGTGAGGGAAGCTTGCACAGCTGCAGTCTGTGCTAGAACTGTTCTGCACATGCAAAGCATGCTTGCATCACTCCTGCCTGTGCTGTACCTGTTCTCTGCTTGTGATGGAAGCTGCGCAGCTGCTGTCTGTGCGAGAACCGTTCTGCAAGCAGTTCTGCAAACTATATATAAATATAGGCGTGAGATACACGCCTGAGGCAAGCAGCCAGAGACATGTCAGGGCGTGAGATGCACGCCTGAGGCAGGAAGCGAAAGACACAGGGCGTGAGATAGACGCCCGGCAGAGAAAGGCGGGTCAGGCTGCGTGAGATGCCCAGCCTGGGCGTGAGACGCTCCCCGGCAAGGCTCCTCGGCGGCGCTGCTGTGAACCCACCGAGGCTTCGTTCTCGTGTCATTTACATTTAGTTTCGAAAGAATGCGTTTCAGGAGTAGCAGCTGCAGCGCGTTTAAGGGCTATCAATGGATGATGAATCCCCACCAATCAGATCCTGCTCCATGCTCTGCTAACAGCGTGCTAGCAACCTGCACGACGACCAATCCAGAAAAATAACACGAGTCCCTGTGACTTCCCAGCAACGGAAGTGGAAGGCAGGAGCCCGGGGAGAACAAAGCCAGAACAGGGAAGAAGCATCGATCCAGCACAATCAAACCATTAATCAAATGAGCCCAGAAGCTGAGCACGAGTGATCCCCAAAGCCCCCTGCATCCTGCATGTATCCTCACTCTTGGGAGGGGGAGGATGGATCATACCTGGCTTCTCTCATAGCCTTACCCTGAGACTTAGGGAGGGACTGTCGATTCAGGGTCCTGCTATGTTATGTGTATGCGAGAGAGGTTTGCAGGCCTTCCTACGCTGAAACTTCTCTCTTTTCTGTATGTGAGCAGAGCTTTCGCAGATGCTGTCTTTGACATAACTGTTCTGCACATGCGAGGCATGCTTGCATACCTGCTGCCTGTGCTGTGACTTTTGTCTGTATGGGACGGAAGCTCACCAAGCTGCTGTCTGTGCTATAACTGTTCTGCACATGCGAGGGATGCTTGCATCGCTGTTACCTGTGCTGTAACTGTTCTCTCCATGTGACAGAAGCTTGCACAGCTGCTATCTATGCTACAACTGTTCTGCACATGCAAAGCATGCTTGCATTCCTGCTGCCTGCGCTTCATCTGTTCTCTGCATGTGACAGAAGTTTTCACAGCTGCTGTCTGTGTTATAACTGTTCTGCACATGCGAGGAATGTTTGCATCGCTGCTGCCTGTGCTGTACGGTTCTCTGCATATGACAGACGCTTCTACAGCTGCTGTCTGCGCTATAACTGTTCTGCACATTGGAGGAATGCTTGCATCCATGCTACCTGTGCTGTAACTGTTCTCTGCATGTGAGAGAAGCTTGCACAGCTGCAGTCTGTGCTAGAACTGTTCTGCACGTGGAAGGCATGCTTGCATCGCTGCTGCCTGTGCTGTGCCTGTTCTCTGCTTGTGACGGAAGCTTGCACAGTTGCTGTCTGTGCTAGAACTGTTCTGCATATATTAGGCATGCTTGAATTGCTGTTGCTGCTGCTGTCTGTGCTAGAACTGTTCTGCATATATCAGGCATGCTTGAATTGCAGTTGCCTGTGCTGTACCTATTCTCTGCGTGTGACGGAAGCTTGCGCAGCTGCTGTCTGTGTTAGAACTGTTCTACATATATGAGGCATGCTTGCATCGCTGCTGCCTGTGCTGTAACTGTTCTCTGCTTGTGACGGAAGCTTGCGCAGCCGCTGTCTGTGTTAGAACTGTTCTGCATATATTAGGCATGCTTGCAACGCTGCTGCCTGTGCTGTAACTGTTCTCTGCAGGTGACAGAAGCTTGCACAGCTATTATCCATGCTATAAATGTTTGCGTGTGCGAGGCATGCTTGCATCCCAGCTGCCTGTGCTGTAACGCTTCGGTGCATGTGATAGAAGCTTGCACAACTGCTGTCCCTGCTATAACTGTTCTGCGCTAGTGAGGCATGCTTAC
Source organism: Pleurodeles waltl (assembly GCF_031143425.1). Lineage (NCBI taxonomy): Eukaryota > Metazoa > Chordata > Amphibia > Caudata > Salamandridae > Pleurodeles > Pleurodeles waltl. The sequence continues at coordinate 1,609,532,648 of NC_090445.1, forward strand.
ATCCATGTTACCTGTGCTGAAACTGTTCTCAGCATGTGACAGAAGCTTGCACAGCAGTTATCAGTGCTATACCGTTTCTGCGCATGTGAGGCATGCTTGCATCCATGCTAACTGTGCTGAAACTGTTCTCTGCATGTGACAGAAGCTTACACAGCTACTGTCTGTGCTATAACTGTTCTGCACATGTAAGGAATGTTAGCACTGCTAGCTAGTGTCTGTGCTGTAACTGTCGGCACATGCAAAGCATGCTTGTATTGATGCCGTCTGTGCTATAACTGTTCTGCACATGCCGGGAATACTAGCATTGCTGCTGCTTGTGCTGTAAGTATTCTGCACATGCAAGGCATGCTTGCATCGCTGCTGCTTGTGCTGTAACTTCTCTGCATGTGACAGAAGCTTGCACAACTGCTGCATATATTATAACTGTTCTGCACATGCAAGGCTTACTTGTATTGCTGCTGCCTGTGCTGTAACTGTTCTCTTTATTTGAGCAAAGCCTCTACTGCTGTCTGTGCTGTAACTGTGCCCTGTATGCGAGAAAAGCTTGCATTGCAGCTGTCTGTGCTGTAACTGTGCCCTGCATGGGAGGAAAGCTTGCATTGCAGCTGTATGTGCTGTAACTGTGCCCTGCATGTGACAGACGTTTTCACAGCTGCTGTCTGTGTTACAACTGTTCTGCACATGTAAGGAATGTTTGCATTGCTGCTGCCTGTGCTGTACAGTTCTCTGCATATGACAGAAGCTTGTACAGCTGCTGTCTGTGCTATAAATGTTCTGCACATTCGAGAAATGCTTGCATCCATGCTACCTGTGCTGTAACTGTTCTCTGCATGTGAAAGAAGCTTGCACACCTGCTGCCTGTGCTAGAACTGTTCTGCACATGCAAAGCATGCTTGCATCGCTCCTGCCTGTGCTGTACCTGTTCTCTGCTTGTGATGGAAGCTGCGCAGCTGCTGTCTGTGCGAGAACCGTTCTGCAAGCAGTTCTGCAAACCATTCTGCAAGCAGTGCTGTAACTGGAGCCCTGTATGCGAGTAAAGCTTGCATTGCAGCTGTCTTTGCTGTAACTGTGCCCTGCATGTGAGGAAAGCTAGCATTGCAGCTGTCTATGCTGTAACTGGAGCCCTGTATGCGAGTAAAGCTTGCATTGCAGCTGTCGGTGCTGTAACTGGAGCCCTGTATGCGAGTAAAGCTTGTATTGCAGCTGGCTGTGCTGTAACTGTGCCCTGTATGTGAGAAAAGCTTGCATTGCAGCTGTCTATGCTGTAACTGGAGCCCTGTATGAGAGTAAAGCTTGCAGTGCAGCTGTCTTTGCTGTAACTGTGCCCTGCATGTGAGGAAAGCTTGCATTGTTGCTGTGCGCTGTAGGTTCCCTTTCATCCTCTAATGCCTCACAGTTGCTAATCATACCACTTAATCCCTAACCCTCTAACTCTGATCCCCCACGACTCAGTGTGGTAAGTACCTGCACTTGCATTTACCAATTTAAAGCACTGGACATGGTCTAGAGCCTCCAGGGACATGGTCTAGAGCCTCCAGGGACAATGAAACCTGGTTTTATCAAAAAGGAGTCATTGAGTCTCAAGTTAAATTTCCACTCCAGTCGCTGGTGTCGTACGTTCAATATAACATTTGATAGAGGTCACAGGGACCCCTTGGTGACTCTAGGCACCTGCATAGTCCACCAAAGGAAAGACAGGTAGGTTGGCCGATTGGGCCTCCCCTGGCGGTAAACAAAGATTCCTTAGTCCATGGGATCGAGCTTGCTTGCCAGAGTGGCCCTACAATTGTGGCTTTCTGGCTTGGATCACTGGAAGCGCCCCTCTACCTGACCCTCATTCAGGCAGTCCTGCACTCCTGATTCACTCCTCAGACTGCAGCTGTCCTGGTCTCCCAGGCAGCTCGTTAGCAGGCAATGTTCTCAAGTAGAACTTACTGCAGTTTATTTCCACCTGGAGGGCAATGAGCCACACGTCCTTCCAGATCCTGAGCCGCTCTAGCTCAATCACTGCACCCTCCAACCCCACAAGAAGGGAAAGCAGCATCTGGAATGATTTGAAACTGCTGACTCCCAATTGAACTTACAAGTATAAACAGCAGATTGTAAGAAAAAACTTTCCACTGATTCAATCAGATTAATTTGTTTACGCCACCCTTTACGCGTAAAACCCATGTGGGTCCATTTAGGGCAAAGAAAACAAACATATACTAATGAAACCAAATTCAAAACACACCTTACTGTAGGGTCTGGTTCTATGCTGTTATCAGTAATGTAACTTATTTTGGAAAATCTGTTGCCATTAATTTGCTTATATTGAGGGAGTTGTCGACACATGAGTGGCATCAGCAGATTCATATCTACACTGGAGGCAAAGGGGCTGGGATGGACCACTGACATAGAAAGCTTACTAGGCATATGTGATGAATGATTTAAGTCTGGAAGTGTTTAGGTTGGCATTTGTAAGAGAGAATATACCAATGCATCAATTCTACAGATTCATCCGTGTTGCGCAGGGTAACCAAGGTCCCTGACTCCCTCTGGTGACCCTTACCAACCTCGAATATCTTATTAGGAAACCCTTTCATTAAAATTCGATTGTAAAACATTAGTTTATTAGTTGAATGGGGTGACTACCTATCTCAAATAATAATCACAACCCTTGTCAGGGTGGACTCGACCTCATTCACTTAAACTGAGCTCAACCCCCGTTAGCTATGGCACAGAGCAGGCAGGCTTATTTTAGGCCAATTCGTAAAGTATTTATGTAATACCAAAACAATGATAAAGTCAAAATGCAAAGTAATAAAAATACCACATCGAATCAGAAAAATGTAGTACAATTTCATAAACAAATATTTCAAAATCCAATAAGGAGAATCAAATATATGATTTTTTAATATATTAAGAGGGAATAGCACCAAAAAGCACAAAGTACCAATGATAGTCAGGGCCACTGGAATTAGGCAGCACAAGTGGACTAAATTATGTGGCTGGGTTGACTGAACTATGTGGTAAGAATCATGCATATTATGCAAAATAAGTCTGTACGTTTTGTGACAATAGTCATTATTTTGTCATTTTTATACACATGGTAACACTGGGAAACGATTTCACCTTATTAGTACGATTTAAGACCCAAACACAGCAATAGGCAACTGGAAGATGTCCCATCAACCTTTGCAAAGGGCTTTCTAATGCTTAGGAACACTTGTTGCCCTGTTTTTAGTAACTGTTGATCTAATGAAGTTAGAAACATTTTTTTTGACTTAGGGCCTGATTTATGTTGTGGTGGATGGCCTGTTGTTCCGTCATGAGGATGGAGAAAATTACTTCGTCCCTATGCCGGAGGGACCGCCCGCCAATTTTATATATGACTGCCAAGCAAGTGGTCACTCATAATGCATTGGCAGGAACCACCATCACAGTGGCTCTTGTCAATGGATATCGCTGTGTGGTGCAGGGCTGCGACTGCATGATGCAGCCCTGCACGAAAGTTTTCTTTTTTTATAAAAAAAAAAAAAATGAAATGGGAATTTCTCTTTGAAAACAAAAAAATAATGCTGTCTTCGCCATGGAAGTCATCTCCCTTGGCGGGGAGAGCAACATTTATATTGTACTATCCCTCAATGGCAGAGTTTGCCTGGCAGTGACGGACAGAAAAAAATGGTTGTATATCCACCCATCCTGATTGCACAGGCTGACATATAGCTATTTCTCTGATGGCCCTCACTCTCTCGGCCCCTTGGGGGGGTTTGGCTATGACGATAACAGAGTAGTCACTGCTGTAGCCAAAAATAATGTCTGCCACATATAAACTTGGTGGTGGGAATATTATGTCGGCAGTATGTAAACGCTGTCAGAGTTACAACGTAGTATGCATACCGTCAAAATATAAAGCAGGCCCTCAATACTTTAAGTCCCAGTCCACAGCAGGAGGACACTTTGAAAGGCCCACAGGACATCAGAGGAGGCATTTAGAGACTCACAACCTGTCAGTCAGAGGCCAACAGCAGGCTTCAGTCCAGGTCCTGTTGCTACTGATCAGGTAGGCAGTTGCAGGAAAGGTGTCTTATAGCTTGTTTTATCCCTGTAACTTGAACAGGAGGGCACTATTATGACCCTTGGAGTCCATTTTGTCCAGCTACAAGAGGGAGCAGGTCCAGTCCTTCAGGTCCTCTATAAGGTCACAAACAGTAGGTACATCCCTCTTCTGTTTTTCCTCAGGCCCAGGAGGTTCCAGGTTCTGAAGTGGGTCCCTGGAGATGCCACATTTATGCCAGGTAAAATCTAGTGGGCAGGAATGACTTTTGGAAGCACTCTAACCAGTGGGGTAAAAGTTACCGGGGCCAACCTTACCCATTTTAAACATTTTCAAGAGGGCGAAAGTCTTCGGTCACACAAAACATGGGCTCTCAGGGCTGGGGTTGTGTGTGGGTAGTGCACTATGGTAATCCTATTGTCCTCCAGCATCTAACACTAACATTCATTTTAGGCAACCTCTGTACCTACAATAAACCCAGAGCTAGAAATCTGTCAGGGCAAACATAGTGTTCTTCAGCAATCAGACAGTGAATACACAAGAATTGTTTTAGCATCCTGTTCTCTCCCCTTCAAATGTTACATGTGGCTCAGCAGACCCGTCAAGCAGAATTTAACACTGTGCTATCAAAGAGAGTTTGACAGCCCCACCCTACATATTTTTCTGAGTCTAAAGGATTAATCATTCAGGTCAGTCTATTTTTTGCTTCTGGGAGACAGTTCACACTTTTTTCACACTTATTCAAATGCTAATTACTGTCTGGGCGTTTGCAGAGGATTAATCTGATTAGCTCAGGCAGGTAAAGGGTACATTTCTAAAAGTATATTTTCTTTAATATTTACTAAATATGCGCCTTCACAATTAAATTGGATTTTTAATAACTATTAAAATAGTTGTTTAATTATCGCTTGTCCCATTGATGTCAAACAGAATTTGGATGTTACTCTGTAATCTGGTTTTCTACATAGGATTGCTACGCCTGCCACAGTGAAAAATAGCTTGTGGGTGCTAGTCACTGTAAGGACATGTTAATATTAAATGTCTACATGTCCTACTTTTAAATAGCCTACACTCTGCCTTCTGAGCTACAAGGCCTACCTATGGTTGTCTTATTAATATCTAAAAGGGAGGTCCTGACCTGTCAAACAGATTTATTTTAACAGGTCAGATTGCTGTTTTTAACTTTGTTACAGTCAAGCTACAGTGGTAGGCCTGAAGCCATGTTTGCACTGCTACTGTCAACTGGTGGCATTTAACTTCCATGCCGTGGGTATATTTTGTACAATATACTTGGGACGTATGGACCAGTTAAATATATAAAATATAAATATGCCAATTAAACCATGTTAAAAGGGGTAAAACACATACTTCACTGCTGGTCAGCAAGGGTAAAGTGTTCAGAGTTCTAAAAGGTGCAAAAATGTACGGCCCTCAAAAGCCAAAATCATTTGGGATGATCACACAGGAAAGATTTTCTACAGTGATGAAACTTGGTAATAGTGATGTGGTATCTGTTGGCATGGGCACGCGTGGAGTGTGGAGAGCTAGATGAATGAGACTGTACTATTGCTCACAATCCATACAGTCAGGAGAGAAGTTGAATTGTGCAAATTATGTGCATTTTCTGGTGTGGCTCCAACCACTCACAACAAATCCCTCTATTCACAGAGATGTACAAAAAGTCCAAAAATGCGTTGTTACCAAGCTATATCCTACAGATTCACACACACACATACGCTTTTCAATGTTTTCTATCACCATTTGTCAAGCCGTGTATATATAATAGTTAAAGGATGCTGCATGTGTGACAGGGATCACAGGACTAACACCCACACAGGGGTGACAAGCTACTTTTTAAGAGGCTCAGTCATTGTTGGCATGGGGCTGGTCTTAACTCGTTTCCCTTTCCTTCCCTCCCTGGAGCACTGTGTCTGGGAAATGAAATAACCTTATCTCAGCACTAACCTTGTTAGTATCAAGGCTCATCCTCCATTACATTAGAGAGGCCCTAAGCTGCCAAAGAGACCTGGAATGGCTTAGAAACATTTTAATAAAACCTCTTGCCTTCCAGTAGCTGCCTCCAGCCTTTGTTGCTTTTGGGCACAAATGCTTGTTCTAAGCAACAAGAGAAAGGTCAGAGTGAGCTTAGAAAAACATCAGCTGAAATCGAAATATACATAAATTAAGAAAGTTTAGAAGAACATATCTTACGCACCAAACGAGTAGTCACAGCTATGGGAAGCAAGCCTCAGGTTAGCATAAAAAGGTCAGGCTGCATGACTGGCCATGTTTGAGTGAAATAACCAAGGCTGGCCTATGCAAAAGGAGCCATATTCGTCAGCGAAGAGAAAGCCAATCTTCAGTTTGCATAAAGTCATGCAGGGCTGGACACAGGAGCATGTCGAGAAACATCCTGAACAACTAGGTCTAAACCACTACTTGCCTGAACCACTACTGCTAAACAACTAAAAAGTCTCTACAACTAAGTACTGAACAACTACTGTCTAAACAACAATTGTGCCTGAATAACAATTGCCTGAACAACTAATTTTAAGGTAAGGTTTTCTTTTTGTTTTTTTATGGTTTATTAGTTGTTTAGAATATATATATATATTAGTTGTTCAGGCAATTGTTATTCAGGCACAATTGTTGTTTAGACAGTAGTTGTTCAGTACTTAGTTGTAGAGACTTTTTAGTTGTTTAGCAGTAGTGGTTTAGGCTATGGTTGTTTAGGACCTAGTTGTTCTGTCACATATTTGACCAGGCTCACGTGGGCATTTAAAAGCCCAGGCTCTCTCGAACAGGCAGAAGTCCAAGCTCACTTGGAATGGTGAAATCCCAAGTTCATCTGCCAAGTACATAGCACCGTATCCCTTGCAGAGTTATGAGCAAAGGCTCTCTTCCATGGAAGGTTAAAAGTCCAGGATTATCAGACAGGTAAAAACACCAGACTCACCAGGCAGGTAGACCTCTGAGTCAGTTGCGCAATTAACGCCCAAACTGCACAAGACTGGTAGAAGCTAAGACCCACCTAGCAGGTAAAAGAACAGGCATACCTGAAAAAGTGACTACCCAGGCTTGCCTGTACAGGCAAAAGCCCAGAGCCACTTAGATGGGTTAGAACTCAGGTTCCCCGGGACATGTACACATCTGGGCTAGCAAAAGAACACCTTTCCTTGTACAGGTAATGACAGAGACTCCCTGAACAGACAGGAGTCCTGAATCACTTGGGTTGTTAACAGCCATGTGCTCCTCAAGTAAAAGTACAGACAAAAACCCAAGCTCACTAGAATCATTAGAAAAATAGAAACGATTGCCCACAATTGATAAAAATAAAACCAAAGTCACCTGAACAGTTTTGAATCAAACACCCCAGGAAAGATAAAAGACTAGGTTAGCTTGGAAAGTAAAAAGCCAAGGCTTATTTACACTGAATCGCTCACCTGGTCATACACATGTTTGAGCTGACCTGGACAACTAACAGACTATTTTTTCATAGACAGGAAAAAACACGCTCACTTCGATGTTAATAAACCAGGACAGTTAAAAGCCCACTCCCCTGGAAAGTTAAAGGCCTAGGCTCTCTTTAATAGTTGAAAGACCAAGATCACTTAGGAATTTAAAGCCCTAGCATCTGGACTGGTAAAAGCCTAGAGTGCCATGGATGAGTAAAAATATCCAGACTCACTTGTAGAGTTAAATGTCCAAACTCACTTGAACAGTTAAAGTTTCAAGCTCATTTACACAGTACAAAACTCAGGCTCACCCAGGCAGATAAATTCCCAGGCTCACTTGAAGAAGCACGAGTCAAGTTCCCCTTGGACAGTTAAAATCTAATTCTCAAATAGATCAGTAAAAGCCAACACTCTCTTGTCTAGTTCACACCCATGTTCACTTTGAGTATCATCTGGATAGGTAAAATCCAAGGCCCATGGGGTAAGGTAGCACTCTTAAGCTTGTGTATGCAGTCAAGAGCCAAATCTACACATGGATAGTAAAGGCCAGACTTTGTGGGACAATTAAGAAACTTTGTCTCACTTGGGCAGATAAAGCCCAGACCTCCCTGAATAGCTAGAAGTTCAGACTCAACTGAACAGGTCAAGGTTTAGGCTAATTCAGACTTCTTTTTCAGCACGAACATAGTGCAGGATGGGTTCACCAGAACTCTTGGTTAAAAACAATGGCGGGTTGGACATAAATAGATATTATTATGATATATCCATCACCATTCTGCTCATGTCATCATGTTTCAGTCCCATTGCTGTGAAAACATGCATACCAGTGTTCAGAACTGCTAGACCTTTTGTGATCAATACTTGTAACCATAAAATAATTAGAAAGTCTCCATACTAGACCCAGAATATGTTTCAGCAAAGCCCCAGCACTCTGGTATACACTGAACACACTGCGTCAACCTCACTCTTCCTCATAAGTGACAGATGGAGCCACATATATGTCACTCAAGTGCGATAACATTCCTCACCGCCCTCCCCCAAATTAGGAACCTGCACACTGTCTCAAATAATTGGTAGCTTGAGCTCTGTGTCTGAGGGAGTGGGTTGTGTCAAAAAATAAATATCTACATGCATTGGGTGTGCTTATATGGGGCTGCAGCCATCACTTCTGAAATGGAGTGGGGTTGAAGCAGACCCAAACCACGCCATCTACTGTAGCGCAGAGGCTGTGCTGAAAAATCTTCTGGATCCAATTAGGCGGCTGGAGGTATTTTAAAGGTAAGGAATCTGCAGGTAAGGGCCTCCACTATAAAGAGTGTTAAGAAAGGTTAAGTAACTTGTTCTTCTATACACTGGCTATTTCTAGCAACCCTCCCCTAGTTGAAATTAGGAATATAGACTGCACCTACATGATGGTCGCTGTTCAATAAAGTTATTATTCTTAAGGAGACCATGAAATACATTGTAGGTGCTCTGGGAAGTTTGTGCTCAACGTCTGTGAACCTGCCCAATTGTCTCAAGCCTCTGGACGTTAAAGGCCCAGGTTCACTTGGACACTTAATTGACCAGGTTTGCTCGGACAGGTAAAAATGTAGACTCACCTGTACTTGTAAAAGTCCAGGTTCTTCTGGACAGATAAATGTTCAGGCTCACTCGGACAGTTAAAAAAACAGTCTCTCCTGGACGGCTAAGCCCAGTTTTCCAGGTAGATGAATCTCCTTCCTGGCCAGTGCTGTTGGTGCTATGTGTTGCCCCCACTGCCTACTACCCGTAGTTTTTTCTTACGCAACAGTAGCTGTCACCTGGGAAAGGGATACGCTCTCTGCATCCCTAATGCTTCGTTCAGGCCTGTTAGGCTGTGGCAGTAAATTTAAAATACAACAGACAAATAGCCTCATGAATAAAACAGACCCTGTACTCGTACATGAATTTTTCATGACTGCATACCGTCAACACAACTTCCTCATCAGTGTCTGGTTTGCCACGGTGCGGCTTGCTCTGTCGAACGACTGGCTATTGCGTTGAAGAGGTATTTATGTCAGTGGCATAGCCATCAATTGGGCATCAGGTTCAGTGGCACTGGGCACACTAAGCTCTGTTTATTGTTGTATTTTACTAGCCGTCCAGCAGTAAAGGGCCCATTTGCCCTGTTTTGCACCCAGACCCATTGCACTCTTGCTAGGTCCCTGATTTGTGGGTGTGTGGAGCAGAGGGTGTGGTGGTGGTGTGCCAAACTGGGTGGAAGGGCTTGTCTGGTGGTTGGGGCAGGGTAGAAGGGCACCAACGCCCCTCTGTGTTTGCTGTTGACAATCACACCGTTTAGGTAGAACCATATAGGTCCGCTCTACCTCTCCCCTTTAAATACCTGATTCCTCCCTCTCTCTGTGTTTCTCTCTGTGTCTTCCTCATACGTTCTCACCAATCCAGTCTCTCATACATAGCTTTTCCTGGCCTCTCTCTCTCGCACCTGTTGCCTGCTGTCTCACCTTCTTAGTCGCCAATGCCCTGTCTGTCTTCCTTCCGGCTCATCATATGTTCCATTTCGGCTTCAGTATATCCTCTTCCCTTCTCTCTCAACACCCTTTTCCCTACAGTGTCTTCTGTCTCTTACTTTATTACCTTCTTTCCTGATTGTCTTGATGAAGCCAGTCCCTTTTGGTTTTTTTTAGAGTCGAGCCTACAAGAGCCTGCGCTATTGCATGCGTCTATTTTGCGAGACACCATTGTATTAGAAAAGGCATGGGAGCCCACCCACTGCTTTACCATTTGTTGGCTGCATGTCACTCTTCTTTGCAGGCTCCTTAACTGGCCAGTGCAGCAACAACATAATTTCCAAGCATTTCTTTGGAGCAGGGACCAAGCACAGATTGATTGAAGATAATCCGTGCTCGTCTGCTGCTCCCGATGTGTTTGAGGTACTATTTCTTTCCCCTTCCCAATCCCCCTGCCTGCTGGTCCCTCCATAGTGTTTGCACTTTTTTCCTTGTTAACTTGTTTTATTTAACGTATCCCCACTCCTTCCCTGTTCCTTCCTATCTCATCCCACTTTCTTCCAGCCCAACCCTGTTTCTTCAGTCTCGACCTGATACCTATCCCCCCTCCGTGTCCCTCCCTCCCTCATTGCTTTGTTGCTTGTCTCACCCGCTGTACTTCCCTCCGTTGTTGTTGCCTGCCCACACCCCCTCCTTGTTTGAGTGTATGTTTTGGGGTGTTATTTTCAGATCTTTGCAGCATATAAGCAACTATTTCTGTTTAGGTCTCTGAAACGTTTTGTCTCCCTATTCCTTGAATGTTCCAGGGAGTATATTTCATAGTTTTTCCCCGAAACCATTTCATTTTTATTGAAATCACAGTGACTGCATCTGTAATTAGTACTGTGTTTCTGCTTGATCCGTGGCTGGATCTACCACAGGTGAGACTGGCCTTCCAGAGACTCCAGTTGAGTGAGCCTGAGTGAGGAAGAAACAGTCTAGAAACAGTGAGCAGATGAGGCACAAGGTCGGTTCCCAATACGAGTAGGAACGTCTCAGTGGAGTTTGGTGAGGTAGAAGCACTGCTTACATGGTTAAGGGGTGAATATTGCTGTGCAGATAGGAGTACCTAGGGCCTGATTACGAGTTCCTCATAAGATTCCAACGGATGCGTAAACTCTGTTTATGCATGGGTCGAAATTACAAGTTTGAATGTATTTCAACGCTTCCTATAATTATCAAATGTGTTACATAACTCAACTTTTATTACATTTCTGCAGGTCAAACCTGCAGAACTCTAGCAGGAGAAAACATGCATTATTTACAGTGTCATACGGATTTATGAGCATTAAATACCAAAAGCCGCATGTTATTTCCCATGAACTCGTAATATGTGTTATTTATTGCACCGTATAAATAACGTACCCCATTGTATGTTATTAATCAGGTGTGTTAAATAGCACCTAAATGTGTAATCAGGCACATAGTGGGCAAGCACTGTGGTCCTCCATATTTCCTTCCTGTAGTTTGATGCGGGGATGCTGGGAACCGGAACCTCCATTTTTGGATGGTAGGCCTGCCCTAAATAACTGGTATTCCATCCAAAATGGGAAATATCATGCCGAACTCGGAAATCGGGTCCTTTCCCACATAAAATGCTCCCTTCCTTGCCATTAGGATGCAATTGCTACCTGGAAGCTGAAACAGTCTTATTCCCCTGCCCTGAGTGACTCGTCTGCTAATGAAAATGGTATTCTGATTTTTGTTTGCCCAGCCAGCACACTAACCTAGCATTTGCATTAAGGCCTAGGCTTGTCCTAACTTGTTCTGTGCCCTGAAGTGGCACAAGACATGTACGCTTTTTCCTAACATGGAGTAACTGTGCAAGTACTAGGTTGTTGACATGAAGGGGTGGTGGCAGCATACCAACATTTTTGTGAATTGATAGAACAGAGCAGTCCTTTTCCCATTTCTGGGTGACTGTAGCCTACCATGCCCACTCATTTAAAGTTCCGTTTAGATGGACACCTGGACACTTATTATGCAAAGCTCTGTCCATTTTAGGTGCATTTGTGTACAGCGTGGATGGAAGCAAAACTCCATGTTGAGGTGAGAGAATGATTGCTGGGATCAGTGGGATTAATTTTGGATAGCACTGGTTTTAAAAAGCCACAAGATGTCAGAAACAATTAATCTTCCCCAGACTGTGGAAGTGTATTGCCTGCATTCGTGGAGATGAAGATAGGAGACCCAGACATTGAAATGTGAGAGATTGGAGACAGGGCTACCCTTTGGAATTCTACGAGGACTTTTTTAGCAAGAAACTGTTCATTAGTCCGCCCTTAGCACTGCTGTTTTGTTGATGGTATGGGAGAGGGGGTGAGTAGGGATATTTTGTTGTTAAGAGTCTGGAAGTTTCAAGGGAGTCCCCGGCATTTTGTCTTTCCCTGATTGCTCCTTCAGAAAGGTTGATGATGGCCAGATGGAGAATCTTCACACTTCATTGTGGCCATGTTTTGCGATATGTCTGCTGGGACCTAGCATCATCATTACCTGCTGTAAGAGCTATCACTTTGCACAAAGGCTGTATGCACTGGTACCAGATAATTACATTTAAAAGGGATCTATCTCAAACCAGTTTCGAAGACCAACATCCCCTGTCTGGAAAATTAGTAAAATGGCAGGATCTAAATCATCCCACTCTGTTCCAGTTCCAAGTTCTTCTTCACCATGGTTAAGCTGCTGTGATCCAGGGCTGTTGTCTGCATGACAGCCAGTCATCCAGAGGTGAGGATCACCACCGGAAGTCTGTGCAGCTTGCTGGTGAAGCTGGCAGTCCACCTAGTGCCTAGAAGCCTGCCTGCTTAGAGAAGAGGAAAGGCAAGTGCCTGGCCTTGCAGGAGGAGAGACTCTCTACTGGGAGAAGCCAGGTGTGTCCCAGGTACATGGAACACCCAGAAAAATCGGATTTGTGAGCAAGAGTGGGCCCATTCCTGACCCAAGCTGAGAGGGGTCACTGGCCTAACTTGCTTGGTTCATTTTGTAATTGTGTGAAGTGACAACAACCACAAAAGCATCAAAAATACCAGGTCCGGGTAACCCCTTATTAGTTAGTAACAGGGTCGAAGAAGCTGGGGCTTTTTAGAGGTAGCTGTGGACGAGCAGCCAAGACTTATCTAGAGGAATGTAAATCACTTGCAATACCACACTAGTCACACAGCAAACTTATCACACATGAAAGAAACCAGACAGGGTTACAAAAATAAGGTACTTTATTTTGGTAACAGTAAACCAGATTACGTATAGGCAGTCCCCCAATTAGAGGTAAGTACACACTAAATATATATACAGTAATAGCATAAGACACAACAAGCATTGGTAAGAAATAGCAGAAAATGGCCAGGGCCCTTGGGAGGGCCAAACAATATACAAAAATAGTGAAATGCGAAGTTAGGTCCCCCACCCCAGGATGTGGGGTAGTTAGTTGGGAGCTGGGAAACCTCGGAATCCCCAGAGGTGAGTACTTAGATGACCCCCAGCGACCAGGACAGCAGAGGTAAGTTACCTGGGTTTCCCGTATGCTAACAAGAGGACTTAGAAAAGGAACTTTGCAAGAACAGACTAGACCAGAGGAACCCACAGGTGTATTCTGGAAGAAGGGACCTGCAAAAGAAGGGGACAGAGTCCGGTCCATGATGGAGTGTCCAGACAGGGCAGGAGCCACTGCCCACCCTTCTGTGGGTGAAGATCTGAGTTGGTGAAGGAGGATGAAGACCAGCTGTGGGGTCCAGGAGCTGCAGAGGAGTCCCTGGAGTCATGCAGAAGATGTCCCATGCCGGTCGACCGCTTGCAGAGCGGTCAGCAGTCAGGAGGACCACCAATAAGCCTTGGCAAATACAAACCAGGGCAGAAAAGGAGTTGCAGATCTGAAGAGGAACAGCAAGGCCCTCAGGAGTCGTCCTTGGGTCCCCAGCAGTGGGGAGAGCCAGCAGAAGCAGTCGCGGCCCCAACTGGCAACCCCCTGGCAGCAGATACAGTAAGTTGCAGTAAGGCCCTGTCAGCACACCTGGAGAGGAGTCCCATGTTGCCGGAGCAGCAGAGGAGAGACTGTCCTTGCAAGGATGAAGTGCTGGAGGCCGGGACTTCTTGGAGTCTGAAGATCCCACAGAGCAGGGGTCAACAAGCCTTGCTTGCTGCAAGAGTCACAATGCACAGGGATTCCGTCCTCTAAGGAGAGTCAAGGGGTCATTGTCTCCCAAGTTGGACAGAAGGCAGAGAGGACCAAGGGGACCACTCAGACCCACCACCTGTGCTGCAGGATCCACGCAGTTCCAGAGTAGAGCAGACCCACGCAGCTGTATGTTGTTGCCTTAGGTGCCTGCGGATGAAGGGGAGTGACTCCTTCACTCAAAGGGAGCTTCCTTCTTCCTTCTCGTGCAGCTGAAGTCTTGGTGACCTCAGAGGATGCACAGCCGTGGAAATGTTGCAGTTGCTGGAAGGAGCCGGGGAAACAATGTTGCAAGGCAAAGTCGTCTTGGGAGTTGTAGTCTTGTTTGGTTCCTTAAGTGTCCAGTTGCAGTTCCAGTGGCCAGGAGCAGAAGTAGACGATGCAGAGGAGTCCTGGTGGAGTCTTGCATGCCGAATCTAGGAACCCACCAACAAGGGAGTCCCTAAATAGCCCTAAAAGAGGGTTTGGAGGCTTTGCACGGTGACCACCTGATAGAGGGGGTCACTTACGTCACATGCCTGACCAGGCCACTCAGATGCTCCCAGGGGCCTCTGCACATCTTGTTTCCAAGAAGGCAGAATCGAGTGGCCACCTGGAGGGGCTCTGGGCGCCACCCTTGGGTGGTGATTGACAGGGGAGTGGTCACTCCCCTTTCCTTTGTCCAGTTTAATGCCAGAGCAGGGGCCAATTTATACAAGGAGGGCACTAAATGTGCCCTTCAAAGGAAACCGGTTGCTTGGGGAGACTACCCCTCCCAAGCCTTATAACACCTATTTTCAAGCGAAAGGGTGTTGCCTCCCACAGGAAGTCCTTTGCTCTGCCTTCCCCCTGCTTGAGTTGGTTGAGCAGCAGGAGGGCAAAACCCTGTCTGAGGGGTGGCGCTCAGTGTGTACTGCCCACCAACCCTGGAAGACTGGTAGGAGCAATACTGGAGGGGGGGCCTCTAAGGAGCCCCCCGAAAGCATGAAATCATGCCACCAATACTGACATCAGTATTCGGGTATGATTCCGACATGTTTGATACTAAACATGCCTAGTTTCGGAGTTACCATTATGTAGCTGGACCACCTGGGGCCAGTACAGGGGTGAAATGGATTCCCCGCACTTACAAAGTCCAGTACAATGAAACTAGAGGTCGTAGGGGCACCTCTGCTCTTGCAAGGGTGCCCTCGCACACAGGGACCTGCACCCTGCGCTTTGGGCTGAAAGGGCCTGCCATAGGGGTGACTTGCAGTGACCAGCAGTGAAAGGGTGCATGCACCTTTTCACACAGGCTGCAATGGCAGTCCTGCAGACACAGTTTGTATGGGCTCCCAATGGTCGCATAATACATGCTGCAGCCCATGGTGGTCCCCTGGTGTACCATTGCCCTGGGTACCTGAGTACCATACACTAGGGACTTACAGAGGTACACAGTATGCCAATTGTGGGGTGTAAAAAGGTACCAGGGTGACCAACTTTGGAGGAGAGAGCACAGTCATTGGGGTCCTGGTTAGCAGGATCCCATTAAAAACAGTCTAAACACATTAACAGACCGGAATAAAGTGGGGGTAATCATGCCAAAAAGAGTGACTTTCCTACCCAGTCACCATTTAACCAGGACACTGTGTTGAGCTTTAAACCCAGTTTTTTAATCCACAGTGTTGTAGAACCCTGTAGCTGAACTTCCATTACTTTATGTAGTGTTTAATTTTGCTGTGCTGTTAAAAAACTTCTTTTTGGCAAGTACTGGGCTGGTCAGTACATTATTTTGTCTGTTGGTTGATTTTTGAGCTCTGAGTCTCTGTCACCCACACTCCCTCTCTGAGAAGCCGCTGACTTCTCACCCTTGCTACCCTGAGAGCCAAATTCCGAAAGGATGTACTTTGCCCAGTTTGCAGAGCCATAGTAGCCCAGAACCCAGGACACCAGAGCAAATTACTCCACCACTACAGTTCTGTCCCAATAGCCCTTGTCTGCCTGTGCCGCCCTCTTAAAAAGGGGCTGACCCTCACCGAATAACAGGCCCTTTCCCAAAGCCTATTTCCACCTGCTTTGAGAAGGAAGGTAATGGTGGTGAAGAGATTGCTGCAGGTTGATGTCCAGTGGGGAAGAAGTTGGGGACGATTAGAAGGCACAACAGAGCAGGGCAATGCATGTGGAGTGTTGTATCCCTGCCCACCCTATGGTGTTGCGTGGGCTGGGCTGGGTAGGGACAAGGCTGTGCCTCTACCCATTGGTTAAGGCTGCAACTCACAGAGTGCCGGTCTGCACCCAGTAGATTTTCAAAACATACGTACTCTTGTTGCAAACAGGATGTGCGGTGGAAAGTTAAACACAAACTATATTTGGTGTTCTACCTCAATTTAGACGCGAGTAGAATCAAACATCTCCTCACTAGGGGCCATATGTACGAACACATTTTCCCATTGATACAGAATGGGAAAAACCCTTTGCTACATCTGGCCCTAGGTGTTTGGGATAGCCTCTCTCTATAAGGCATCGGCACAAACACTCAGACTCATTCAAGGAGTTTTTTTTGCTGATTATTTCATCTGAGTCTCAAAAATTGCTCAAGTGGGAAGTTGTCTCACAAGGAGTGGAGATGATAACTGCCACCATATTCAAGCAAAGATTTACACTTAGTCAGTATCTTGATGTTAATTGTAGGTGGGGATAACACTTATTTAATCATTATATAAATTAGAGCAGTTAACCCTTACAGTTGACAAAATCATCATTGTCAATGTTGCCACCACTTCAGGTTGATTCTGAATGGGTTTGTGCCTCTAAAGATGAATGATTTGTCGAAGCTGTCTACTTAAGGATTCCATAGGTTTAAGGCAAAATCTGCTTTTATTGCTGCCCCTTTGGCCTGTACATAGAAGTGACCCTTAAACATGAAGTAGTTCTATGAGCGTGCAATCATATTGTTTAATGAATTCAACCAGAATAA
Organism: Pleurodeles waltl; assembly: GCF_031143425.1. Classification (NCBI taxonomy): domain Eukaryota; kingdom Metazoa; phylum Chordata; class Amphibia; order Caudata; family Salamandridae; genus Pleurodeles; species Pleurodeles waltl. Next base: position 1,609,549,776 of record NC_090445.1, read on the forward strand.
GGATAGGTCCAAGCCTAGAGCTGAGAATATTTTCAATAAGTGCCAGAGCGTCCATTTTCATGATATTGGTATAAAGAGACTGAATACCTCTCGTGAGAAGGAACTTCGGGCCAGATGTATGACCGCAAGTTTTGCGACTCGCAATTTGCAACTCTTTTGCAAGTCGTAAAACCAATTGTACAACAGTGTATCTCACACTGTTTGCGATTCCCAATTGGGTCGCAAATGACCTACCTCATAAATATTCATGAGGTAGGTTGCCATTTGCAACCCCATTGGGAATGGCTGCACTCACAGGGATGGTGACCTGCTGAGGACAGCAGATCACCATGTCTGTGACTGCTATTTAAATATAGCAGTTTAAAAAAAAGAAATTCAGCCCGTTTTCCTCCAAAGAAAATGGGATGCATTTCAAGAAGAAAAATGAAATGTTTCAGTATCATTTTTTCACAGTAGGCAGTGGTCCGTGGGACCACTGCCTGCTCTGAAAAAATATTTTAGCATCCATTCACAAAGGGGAATGGGTGCGGTTGGGATCCCTTCCCGTTTGCAAATGGGTTACCACCAATTTGAAATTGGTGGTAACTGCGATTATTGTGCAACCACAACTGTGGTCCCAAAACAATCATACATCCCCCTGCGACTCGCTATTTGGAAGAGGTGCCCTTGGCACGCCCCTTTGAAACAGTGATTTGCAAATCTATTTTGCGATTCCGTCAATAGATTATCGAATCACAAAAAAGGGTTTGTACATAGCAAAATACATTTTTCTTGTCACAAACGACCCGATTCTGCGAATCGGGCCGTTCCCATCAAGAAAAAAGCTACATACATCTGGCCCTTATTGTATAAGTCCAATGACATATTTTCTATTTGTTAATGATGCCCTTACTGTCTCTACCATAAGACCTAGTGACAGACACAAAGGTTTCAGAAAAAAAAATATTCTTAACAATGGGTTGAAGTGTTGACCCACAGTCAGCACTGATGGTGTGGCTGAGTGGTTTTTGAAGATTGTTATGGACCTTGGGGGTTGTATATTGTTGGTGTGCATGGGTATGTTGAATTCAATTATTAAACCTCTTATTTTAACCAACCATCAGATACTGGCGGTCATTCTGACCCTGGCGGTCTATGACCGCCAGGGTCACAGATGACGGAAGCACCGCCAACAGGCTGGCGGTGCTTCATAACCCATTCTGACCGCAGCGGTAAAGCCGCGGTCAGAAAACCGGGGCCGGCGGTTTCCCGCCGTTTTTGCCCCGGCTGGGTGAATCCGCCATGCAAGCAGCGCTGCCATGGGGATTCTGACCCCCTTACTGCCAGCCTGTTTCTGGCGGTTGTCACCGCCAGGAAGAGGCTGGCGGTAACGGGTGTCTTGGGGCCCCTGGGGGCCCCTGCACTGCCCATGCCACTGGCATGGGCAGTGCAGGGGCCCCTGAACAGGGCCCGGACGGCTTTTCACTGTCTGCCTAGCAGACAGTGAAATGCGCGACGGGTGCAACTGCACCCGTCGCACGGCCGCAACACCGCTGGCTCCATTCGAAGCCGGCTTCTGTGTTGCAGGCCTCCTTCCCGCTGGGCCGGCGGCCCAGCGGGAAGGTTAGAATGCCGGCGGCGGTCAAATGACGATTCCCGCCTGGCGGGCGGCGGACCGCCACAACAGTGTCTGGTGAAAGTGGAAACCTGCTTCTGTACTGCAGGCGATGGATCTTTCGGTGACTTTATTTATTGCTCCGAGGACCATAATTCATGTGGGATTTTTTTTTCTTATAGCTGTTTGTATCCTGTATGACTGAACATTCACCCTTCCTTATCAGCTGGTTTAAGAATACTGTCATTATTCTGACCAACCCATAATAAAATGTCTTCCTCTTGGTGGGAGAAATTGTAATAGGTGTACGAATTTTCTTTGTACAGATGTTCAATTCTGTTACTGACCGGGAGAAAAGAGGAGATATGACCACCATATATCGATGACAGAGGAGGATTGAATGTTGATTGGTTATGTAGCCCAGTTGTGTCAAAGATAGGTTCAAATTAATTTTGACTGAAGAAAAACCTCAATCATAATTTTATGAAAAATGTAGTAATGTAAATTCTTTGTTCAAAACCATCAGTGTGACATATAGGTAAAATGGTGAACTCTTTGCAGAGGAACCTTGTTTCAACTCTATACAAATTATCATTCGAGAGTTCGGTATTGTTACATTATTTTGGGGAGACCGGGTGGTTTCCATTCTATTTCAGCATTTGTTACAGTAATGTCACCCTGTATACTACCACCTGCTCCACCCTTTTGGTATACATTTCCAGCTCCTGGTGTGCTATTGGGTTCCCCTATTCCTAATGAGAGGCCAGAGAGATGAAGATTATACAGTGAGTGGGAGTGAAGTGCTGTGTAGATAGTGAGTTGATGAAGTAGACAGCAGAAGCAATGGATTTAATAGAAGAGAAGTGCTCTGCACAGAGTTGATGAGGGGGGTGCGCGGTGTCGGTAGTGAGTGGAAGAGGTGCACGGCGTCGAGTGGGGAGAGCGCTGGGGAGCCAGTAAGTCAGGTAGATCCATAAAGTGGTTTGCAGACTTTGTGGCTTTGTAGACAGTCAGTGGATGAGAAGCAATCAGTGAATGGGGAAGGCTTGCACAGCTAACGGCATGTTGTGGTGAGGTTAAAGGTGCACTGGGAGAGGAAGAGGTAGGCCATAGAGATGTTGAGTGGGCCAGATGTACTGAGGTAAGTAGAGGTCCTGGACTAGCAGTACTTCAGGGAGAATCAGTCTGTACAGTGAGTGCGAGAGATGCTCTTTCTAGATAGTGAGTGGATACGAAGCAACAATGAGTATCAGCACTGGCTGACAGTGCATCAGGGCAATGTGAGAAGGCGGTGACCGGGGAAGAGGCACTTGGTTGGCAGCGGTGGTGCCTGCTCTCCTTAGAAAGTGGTGGGGCAAAATACTTGCCCCAAAATCCAGAGAATGAGCAACGTGAGCACGCCCAGCTTCTGCTAGGACTGTTCGAGGGATTCTTCCTTCAGAACATTTTTGAAAACAATAGGATCAAATAGTGCGTTTTAAAATCTGATTTTCACTTTAATGTGCTCTAAACAGTTGGTGTGCCGAGCCAGTGATACCTGGTGTTCTGCAGGATTTGACCTAATTTCTTTCAAAATGTCGTCCCCCCATTGCTAAACCAATTTTTACCTCCACCGTACGAGAACAGCATTTTGTCTTATGTGCCCCCGTATGCAATTGATGCCTACTTATGTCAAGAACCATGTGTGACCCATATATGTCAAAAAGTATCTCTAGTATTTCAGGGCCAGCATTTAGGTTTGTTGCCGCCCCACCCCTTCCCCCAACATGCATCTTTCAATCAATCAATCAATCAATGCATTTATAGAGCGCACTACTCACCGAGAGGGTCTCAAGGCGCTGGAGGGGGTTTACTGCTGCTCGAAAAGCCATGTCTTGAGGGCGCTTCCTGAAGGTGAGATGGTCCTGGGTAGTTCGTAGGTGTGCGGGGAGGGAGTTCCATGCTTTGGCTGCCAGGTAGGTGAAAGATCTCCCTCCGGCGGTGGTTCTGCAGATGCGTGGGACGGTGGCGAGGGCGAGGCTAGCTGAGCGGAGCTGACGGGTGGGCGTGTAGAACGAGAGGCGGCTGTTGATGTATTCGGGGCACATGTTGTGGAGTCCTTTGTGTGCGTGGGTGAGGAGCCTGAAGGTGATCCCCTTGTTGACGGGGAGCCAGTGTAGGTGTTTCAGGTGGGTGGAAATGTGGCTGTGGCGAGGGATGTCGAGGATGAGGCGTGCGGAGGTGTTCTGTATGCGTTGTAGACGTTTCTGAAGCTTTGCGGTGGTACCTGCGTATAGGGTGTTTCCGTAGTCCAGTCGGCTTGTGACGAGGGCATGGGTAACTGTCTTTCTGGTTTCGGCGGGGATCCATTGGAAGATTTTTCGGAGCATGCGTAGGGTGTTGAAGCATGATGACGAGATGGCGTTGACTTGCTTGGTCATTGTGAGGAGGGTGTCCAGGATGAATCAGAGGTTGCATGCGTGATCCGAGGGGGTTGGTGCGGTGCCCAGAGCCGTGGGCCACCAGGAGTCGTCCCAGGCGGAAGGGGATTGTCCGAGGATGAGGACCTCCGTCTTGTCTGACTTCAGTTTTAGGCGGCTGAGCTTCATCCATTCCGCGACGTCTTTCATTCCTTCCTGTAGGTTGGTTTTGGGGCGGTGGTTGGGTCTTTGGTGAGGGAGAGTATCAGCTGGGTGTCGTCGGTGTAGGAGATGATGTTGATGTTGTGTTTGCGTGCGATGGCGGCGAGTGGGCTCATGTAGATATTGAAGAGGGTTGGGCTGAGAGAGGAACCTTGGGGTACGCCGCAGATGATCTCGGTGGGTTCTGAGCGGAAGGGCGGGAGGTGGACTTTCTGGGTTCTGTCGGAGAGGAACGAGATGATCCAGTCAAGGGCCTGTCCTAGGATTCCAGTGGTGCGGAGGTGGGTTATTAGGGTGCGATGGCACACGGTGTCGAAGGCAGCCGAGAGGTCCAGGAGGATGAGGGCGGTTGTTTCTCCGTTGTCCATCAGAGTTCTGATGTCGTCGGTGACTGCGATGAGGGCGGTTTCTGTGCTGTGGTTTGCCCGAAATCCAGATTGGGAAGGGTCAAGCGAGTTGTTTGCTTCAAGAAAAGCGGTCAGCTGCTTGTTGACGGTCTTCTCGATGACCTTGGCTGGGAAGGGGAGAAGCGAGATGGGGCGGAAGTTCTTCAGGTCATTGGGGTCAGCCGTGGGTTTTTTCAGGAGGGCGTTGACTTCTGCGTGTTTCCAGCTCTCGGGGAAGGTGGTTGAAGAGAACGAGCTGTTGATGATGTTCCGGAGATGGGGGCGATAACGGAGTCGGCTTTGTTGAAGATGTGATGGGGACAAGGGTCCGAGGGGGAGCCGGAGTGAATGGTGTTCATGATGCTTCTGGTCTCTTCTGAGCTGATGGGGGTCCAGGCGTTGAGTGTAGTGGTGGGGGCTGTAGGTTCAGTGGTGGGGGGGGCGGGGTCTGGGGTCCGAAGCTGTCTTTTAGGTCTGCGATCTTTCGGTGGAAGAACGTAGCGAGGGAGTTGCAGAGTTCTTGTGAGGGTGTGATGACGTTGGAGCTGGCGCTGGGGTTGGAGAGCTCTTTGACGATGTTGAAGAGTCCTTTGCTGTTGTTGGTGTTGTTGTCTAGTCGCTCTTTGAATGATGGCCTTTTGGTGGAGCGGATCAGCTGGTGGTGTTTACGGGTGGCGATCTTTGACTTCAATAATGCATAAAAAAGCCTCCACTGTGCAAGGGCCACATTTTTGTCATTTCTGCCCTATGTATGAAGAATTAACTCTAGTGTGCCTTTGAGATATTGTTCTATACTTACTGAGAGCTGCCTGGCTGGTCCCTTCATTACAGATCCTCTGCCTCAGTTCCCCAGCAGCTCCCTCCTGCCTCAGGCACAGAAGCAGTTAACTGGAAGCAGAAGCATGCACTGTGAATACAATGTTCACTGTGCAGGCTTCAGCTTTCAGCCTCTTTCCTTTTCACCCCTTCATCTCCAAACTCATCACACGATGGGTTGGGGCCACTGAGATTCCTGACCTCACCCCAGCCAAGGATGAGATGAGAGAGGGTGAGATAGCATTATGATTGACGGATAGCTCCTGGCGCTGCAGGGCTTAAGCCTAAAGTACCTGGGGCTACCTGTATGGGTCATACTGCAGCTTGTCACAAATGGGGAGGTAACTAGGCATTTCGGACCACTGAGGCCGGGCTGGGACTTAACCAGCCCCGGAAAATCTCTCTGAGGGATTGTGCAGGCGCCTTCAAGTGCCTGCACCAGCAATCAGGCCGATTCATTGTCTGAGATTTCTATTCAGGACTCACTCGCAGAAAAAGAGGAGGATGGAGCCGTGACTTCCGTAAGGGCAATCTACCACTGTGCACACAGTGACCGGGAAAGCTCTGCAGGCACTCTATGTATAGATGCCCTGTGCACTCTGTAAAAGTGAGAGTAGCACTGTAGAGAGGATAAGTGGAGTAGAAGGTAGTGGACTGTGTACCTCCCACCCTTCCATACCCTTCCTTGAGACCCTTAACTTCTCAGGGAGACAACCGCCTTGTTTCAAACCCCCAGTTATCAAAACTCAGCTCTGCACTTTTGAAAGCCTGTTAGAACTTCTAAAAACACTAAGGGCCTGATTCAGGGGGACGGTTACTCCATCACAACGGTGACAGATATCCCCTCTGCAAAATCATAATACCATAGGAGATAATAGGATTTAGATTTCGGTGGACGGGATATCCATCACTGTTGTGACGTAGTAACCCGTCCGCCAATGTCTAACTCATGCCCTAAACATAAACACACATCAAATATAAACACAACATAAAATATGTCACTAAATAAAAAATGCAGTGATCTTAATGTGCTTTTTCTGTTAATCCTGCGGTCAGCAGTGGCAGTGCCAGATCCTTATGTGTAAGTGTCATTACGAGTCTGGATCTTGTAGGTTCAGAAGCAATCTTAGTCATGTTGCAGCAAAACAGACGAATATCATGTATGACACTTTCAATCAGGTTTCCTTTTCTGGCCAACAGCAATTTCCTTTGCTCGCGATAAGAAATAGGCTTAGGTGCCTCACTATAAAAAGGGGTTTTGACTAAACACCCCAGACTGGCTTCTATGGCAGCCATGGACCATAGCAGAGTCTGTAACAGATAGGACGATGTGGAACTGCAGCCCTTACACCCAAACTAAAGAAAATAACTGTTATTATCAAGGACATTGTAAAGACAGGCCTTACCATAATATATTTTGATAAGTTTGTGTCACGAAAAGCCAGATGTGGGCATTTTTTCTATTAAGTCCAGTTTTTGCAGAAGTAGAGTATGGCCCTCATTATGTCATCAGCGGTAAAAATCGCCTAACGCCGCAGCGACGGCTGCCAAAAGACCGGCGCCACGGCTACCAGCCGTCCGTCGTATTATGACCACAGCCGGATTTCCACCAGAAGGATGGCGGAAATCCGGCTGTGGCCATGCTGGCGGATGGTGGTAAGGTGGTGCTGTTGCCACCAGCAGCGCCACGCCAGTAGACCGCCGCCAGCCGTATTATGACCCATAATACAGCCTGGTGGTGTTCTGCTGGCGGACGCTGCTGGTGGCAGCAGCGCCCCGTCCTGTTGTTTGTGCATGCGTGTATGCGGGTGTGTGTTTCGTGTTGAATGTGTGTGCATGTATGGAGGTGTGAGTGCGTGTATGTTTTGTTCTGTGAAGGCGTGTCTGCTTGTATGCATGAAAGTGTGTGCGGATGTGTGTGTGAATGGATGTATGCATGCGTGGATGAATGCGGGAATGGGTGTGTTTATGCGTGTGTGCATGTGTGAGGGGGATGTGAATGTAGGAGGGGATTTGGAGAGGAAGGGGAGGTGGAGGGGAATCTGGGGAGGGGGTGTGGGTGGGGAAGACCTCTATCAGTGACAGGTAAGGGATTCCCTGTCACTGATAGTGCCTACCGCCATGGTTTTCATGGCAGTAAGGGAGCCATGAAAACCATGGCTGTAGGCGGAGTCATAATCCTGCAGGCGGTACAGTGACAGCTGCCGGGCTGGAGATTGATATCTCCAGCCCGGCGACCATTACCGCTGTGGCGGTCAGTGTGGTACAACCGCCAATGTCATAATATGGTGGAAGGTACTGCCAGCCTGTTGGCAGTACTTTCCACCACATTACCGCCGACCGCCAGGGTCATAATGAGGGCCAATGTGTCTTGGTTTTTCATTAAGCTTTAAAAAACACCATCACTTCTTTCTTGTGATCCCTTTTATGGCCACCCACTGCAAATGTTTCCTTAAAACTACCCCCAGTAAAGCCAGCGGAGCAATTGGGTCTCCGGTTCTGAAACCAACCTCTATGTCCACCATCAGCCCTCTTGCAGAGCCACACCTGTGACCTGCTAGTATCTGCAAATCATTGCATGTACATGTCTCCATAAAATGTATATCCAGTGTACATATTGTGCATTTACAATTTTGCAGTGGTTTTCAAAACAGTCATGGTAAAGTGCTCTAAAGACTTTTATTTGATCCAAATCAAAGAAATACCCCAATAAAGCACGTTATTTTCCTATTGCTGAGGGGTAGATACTGGTTGGCATGTGGTGATGGGTGAGTATACCCTTGTTTTAACCAAATCTGATTAATTGTAGGTAGTCGAGTTCGGGCTCAGGCCCACCCTGTCAGGAAATCCTAGTGACATCCATCTCTCCTAACCCTCTCCCCTCCTGCTCTCCATGGCTGCCCTCCTGTTTTGTGATCATGTCACTCTGTACCTCTCTCTCCACCTATTTCCGGTTCGTACTGTACCACTGCTGAGTCAGAGGTTCAAGGTGCTGGTGGGGAGGGACATTTGCATGTGAATGACCCAGTAATGTCTGCTAAATCTACGCCAGTACTGTGCAATCACAATTAAGCCCTGTGGAATGGGGAATTACCTAGTGGAACCGGATTTACAGGTGTAAAACCACACTGAGGTCTTAATTCCATGTGGTTGGACACATACATTTATCGACCTCCTTTGAGCAGGTTGGAAAATGTATGCTTTTAGGTCAGAGTGGGGAATGAGGGAAAGAAAGGAAAGATGCGTTCTGGCATAAGGGAGCACTGTATGGTCCCTCTGATTGAGGCTTGGCAGCTGCTGCAGGCAAATTCTCATGCGTTTATTTCCTGGTGAATTTACTGCCCAGAAAAAATGGGACCTGTACTCCCACACCTGGGAAAAATGGGTGCGGAAACACTAGTCCACTCTGAATCATGTGGCACGGAATTGCATACAGCAATTTTGTTGTGCCTGACTCATAAACAGGGCCTAAATATCCTCCCCTATCAATATGGGGTAATTACGAGTCTGACGATCTACTGACTGCCAGGCTCGCGGTGGCGGTTGGACCACCCCCATTGTGGCAGTCCGAGTACCACAATATGACTTCAGCAGTCGTGCCGATGTCAGACCGCCAGCACCGCCAGGATTAGCCATCCCGGTGGTCGTGGCGGTCCTAATCCGCCAGGGCAGTGCTGCAAGATTACAACCTACTTCTCCGCCAGTGATTTTATGGCAGTAACACTGCCATGAAAAGGCTGGCAGAGAAGGAGTGCAGGGGGTCCCAGGGAGGGCCTTGCACTGCCCATGCGCTTGGCACGGGCAATGCAGGGGCCCTCTTGGCCAGCACTGTCGCAATGTTCACTGTCTGTTTTGCAGGTGCTGTGCTGGTGCACCCTATGCACTACAGCATTGCGCCGGCTCTATAACGAGTTGGAGACAATGCTGTAGGCCGCTTCCTGCTGGGTCAGCAGGCAGAAACTGAGGTTCCGCCAGCTGACCCAGAGGGAAACTCCTAATGGGCCTGGCGGGGAGGCAGCCACAATGGTGGCAACCTCCCCATCGGAATTTCGACAGACGGGCTTTTCCATCCGCTGGAATCATAATGAGGGCCTATTTCTCTACCACATTGTCCAACTGTTTTTTCATCTCCAACCTGTTCATTTTGCTTGCTTTATGTGTTTATTTAATCGCAGTACTATACTGTTAATGTATGAAGTTATGTGTGACATAATCAAATACTCTATTCGAATCAACTGTTATTATTTGTAAGTTTACACATACCTTCTTCTACGTCCATCTGGATCTCGAGATGCTTGATATTATTCATAACTTAGGTATTTTGTGAACAAACATCCCATCCCAGACCCTCCTCCCCCTTCCTCACTAAAGGCCCTGTTAAGGCCACCTAGAACATTGTCCCAGCACTGCTTGGGACAGTTCCATAGGAGGTGTAGTAGGGTACCACTAGCAGCTGCTCTGCAACCCCTCCATGGCGGTCTTCTCTAGATGGGTTCCATTTGCCAATCTTCTCTGGGGTCTTGTGCCAAAAAGTCAAAATTTTGTATTGCGTCAATAATTTAGTGGTAAAATGTTCATTCATTACCTCAGGGTAAGATCATTAGTTGCAGGAGCTGAAACATATACATTCACCCAGTACATTTTACTTATTGGCCTAGTAGGTGCTATTTTTGGGTTAGTAAATGTTCGTCTGGTGGCTCAGCATCAGCTGAGAAGTTGGCCAGTAGGTGCTCATTAATGGGCTATACCGAAGCTCATTAACTGTTACGCAAAAGTCCCACTAACCTGTAAATGTTCATTGGCTTATTAGATATTAATTAATTGGCACCTTAAATGGTATTTGATTGGTGTACTAAATGTTGAATAATTGATCCAATAAATAGTTGATTCATTCATTCATATTAGTCTATTTCAGGAAAAAAGGACTCATTAAACATCTAAATTCGAACAGCACAGACCATTAACACTTTAGAATATATACATTGAATAAGCACAGTAAAATAGATCCCATAAACCAAATCATTAAAACCCAATGTGTGCAGGCAAAAATCAGTTTATAATTGACCTTTTTATTTATGTCTTAACCACCATACTGAATATAAAAATGCAGACAAAGCAAAAACTATCAGGTCATTATTATCTCTAAAAATCCTGAGTGCAATTCCACATTGCCTTACGGCCAAATTCCGGCAGATTTGAACAACCCATTATCTCTTAATGCAATGGTAACCTTTGCAAAAAATAGTAAATGAAACGGTCTCTGTCTGCTCCTTGCACACAGGACAGACCTCAGATTCTACCAGTGCTTAATTTGAGCCTGTGGTTTCTGGCGCTGGGCACTGGCGCTTATTTTTGAGGGCTGGCACTTATTTTTCTGCATCAGGCATTTACTGAGAGCAAAAGGCACGTATGGGAAAGACGGAGTCAAGAAAGACGGAAAAGCGCCACAGAGGGAGAAACCAGAAAGCTGCAAGAGTGAGCTGAAGGGCCTTGTAAATGGTTTAAAGAGGCCCGATATGGCTTCAGGATTATGCTGCTTCAGTATTCCGCGATCCCACATTTAATTGCAGCAGCCGCGTGTTTCAGAGGAGTGCTTTGGGCACTGACATGTTTTTATTTACAAATTAACCACTGGATTCCACGTGTGGAGCATTCCATTTACTACACAAGCTATTGATCGGTGGAATTCCAATCCTGAAATTTAAATATCTGATCCTTACCTTCACAGGTTCAATCCTATTAAGGAAAATGCCCAAATGCCAGCGTGTGTTTAATCTCTGTTAACTGTGCCTTGCCTTGACTCTATGAGCCAATTTTCAAGTGCCAACGACAATTATCTTGATTTTAACAATGGCACTGATTCTTTTGAAAGGGAGTCAGGTGTTTCCCAAAGCTTTGGAAATTAAATACATAAAACCACGATTTTAGGCAGCTAAACAATAATAATTAAATATTTAATAATTACATTGGAAATGCATTAATTTGTCTAATGGTTGCTTGGTAATTGGACTAATAATTGATCATTCATTTATCATATGCATTTTCATTCAAGGCCCCTGATGAGGGCTTATTTGTGCATCCAGTAATCGTGCAGATCCTTATTAATTGCTAAACTTGGCGGTAATTGTCCAAATGTTCATTAATAGGACTAGCACATTTTCCTTAATTATGCCACTAACTGTTCATTAATTTACCTGTTAAAAGCATATTGTTTGGGAAAATGCTTATTAATTTACAAACATATGTTAAATTAACCAATACGTGCTCAAAAAGGAGACATGTTAGATTGTAATTTAATGGGTAAAGTAGTGCTCATTGATTCACACAATACATTATGATTTGTTATATATATTCTGCGATCGTAACAGATAAGTTCGAATAAGTTATCATGTAAAAAAAAAAACTATATATATATATATATATATATATATATCCACATTGGTCTATTCAATGAATAAATAATACATGGCCCACTAATTGCTCCTTCATTTGGTAATAAATACTCATTAAGTTAGCCAGTGGGTGTTCATCAACGTGCCAGTAAATACTGGTAGATTGTGTTTGATTTATCTGACAATTTATCATTATCTGCCTAATAAATGTTGACCTAATTGGCCAAGTGTTCACTTGCTAATTAACATTGTGTATCAGTGTAGGCAACAAACTCTTCTTCAAGGTCTCAATCTTTATCCAGTAATCATATTATAGTTATTCCATAATTTATCGTTAATTTACCCAGCACATGATTACTGTTTCATGCAATGTAAATTCATTTATTGGAATGTAAATGCATGTTTATGTATTGAGTAAATAATCCGGAGCAGTAACTGCTCACTGACCTATACATTAATTTAATCAATATAAGAAGTTAATAAATACTAAACAATTGATTCTGTGCATTCTCATTCTTCGCATGTGAGGTTCAAGGAAGATTTTTTAAAAATGTGTACTACAGGACCTTGGGGAGAGGGACTCTAAAAGCATGATCCTTTGACTTAAATTCTTTTGAAGGTTTAATTTTTGGCTATGATGTTATAGTTGGTGTCACAGCTGACTGCGAAATAAATGTAACGATTTATAAATATTTTGCACTCATATTTCGTTAGTCTTAGTTGAATGTATAAACCCATTGGCTGATTTGATCATCACTTTTACCTTAAGTGACTGTTAGTTCGCCATTGGTTCACTCATCAGATTTACGGATGTAACGAATGAGTTCAAGTAAGTTCCCACTTAAGGAATTGACTGAAGTATGTTTTATCCTTTGTAGGGTGAAGGCATTCGGGGACCTGCTTAGCTGTTTTGTATTTTATAAGGTTGTTCACTCAGCACTCTCACTAGGTTCCCTCCATTACAGACCAGGTGGTACAGTATGCTGGAACATGCAGAAGCTCCCTTCAAGTTAAAACACACGGCATTCAGCCAGCAGTGAAAAAATACAAAAATATGTCCTTTACTTTTTATCCATTCGTGCCATTAAAACAAGTACAAAGATAGCTCTAAAGGGCCTGCGCATCTGACGTTTCATCCATCGTCACAGTCTTGCTATAGTAGTCTGATTTGGAGGTAGATTTCCTATCCGGGACCAATAAAAGCAAGTGCATGGTGAGTATTGCTCATGAAGTACCCTCACCTAATAGAGCAGCCACTGTTGGATGGACGCGTCATTGCCAGGACCTCTAAGACAAGAACCCTGGTGATCACTGCACCTCACATTCCCCGGCCTGCAAGATCAGACAGTGGTGGAATGCACTTCCTTTCCAGGGTTGAAAAGACCAGAGGTTCGGAAAACCCTTAACACGGAGACCATCTTCCGAAGGAATAGCGTCTCTTCAGATCACATCCAGATTTCGATGTATTTGACACAGATAGATTTCTTCAGATCACAACTGGATTTTGGTGTATTTGACACAGATAGATCACCTCAGATCACATCTGGATTTTGGTGTATTTGCCACAGACAGATTTCTGAAAGACGTGCTAGGTTTTATTGGTGTATTTTCCATTCTCCATTCTTGCAACTGCCTCGCGGTGATGGTATGTCTGGTACGGTGGACTGGAGGGTCACCAGGTAAATGCAGTGTGATCTATAGAGAAATTGAGAGACTGGTTGACAGGTCACTGGCCCTGTTAGCAGTGGTGGCTGCCACTAAACAGGTGGCAGGGCTGGACAGGGGAGAGGGGTGGAAATATATATATTTTTTAAAAGCTTACCTTTGGGGGAGACGTGTTCATCTCCTCTCCGTCCTCTTCTTCGTCCTATTCCTCTTCGTGGTTCACACAGGCTCTCAGCCAATCACGACCCTGCTAGCAGCAGAGTCGTGATTGGTCTGAGCGGCCTGCTTCGCTGCTCAGACTGGAAGTGGGAGCCTGGGCATGTTCTCCACTCGGCTGTGCAATACACTGGATAGAGAACATGCCCAACACGGCCAGACAAACAGACATGCACACTTTGTGCACCAAAAGCCCTTCTCTGGTCCCCTCCCTCCAGCCCATTTTCTTTCCCCACAGTCCAGTGTGGCGATGCTCCTCCGCCTTATCGGGGGTAGCCGCTGCTGCCTGTTAGGCAGCAATGTCTGTCACCAACATAGTTACCTTCGCATCTGGGGAGGTTAACTAATTAATCTTGTGATTAAATAAATCAAAATGTCTCCTAGAAAAGGTCCAAAATAGGTGTCCCTGTCTGCCTTGCTCCCATCATTGTTTCCCCACAAGAGTTGTACAGAGGCCATTCCTCGAACATATAGAAATAGCAGAAAACATTCAAGTGGGAATCTGCCCTTCATGATTATTCCCAACTATTCATTATCAGAGTTGCAGTATGGACCATCTCCAATTAATACTGTTCACCTGCAGTTGAAGTCCATGGGCTGAGGATGCTTTTTGTGGCCTGCCTCCCCAAAGTGTATGCCGCTGTTTTACCATTTGTATTATGCACAGCTTCAATAAATTCTGTATCAAACTGAGGAAACGAGAAAAGTGATAAGTGGAATACTTGACTTAATCTCAGACACTTGAAAGTACTCTGCCCGGCATTCCAATCCATTGATTGAATGCCCATCATGCCACCTTAGGCAGGAACCAGCCATATGCAAATTCTCCTTGGTCAAACCAGCAAGTACTGCCTGGCTAGGTGCCCTCTGAAAGGGACCAAAAGCAACTGCAGACCAGTTTCAGCCTGTTAGGCCTCATCAGTGGAGTGCAACTTGAGTCCTGTTGCTTGAATTCTGAAGCACTGAGATAATGCTTCCTTCCCCGAAGACAGCATTGTTTGGCATACTGTTTAAAATGCTTTAGCTTGGCTGGAAATGATTTGTGAAAATGCAGAATTTGCCCATATGCTGGCTCTGATGAAAACCATTAGGAAGCTGACAGGAATTACAATCATCCTTTGGACTGTGCCTCATTTTAGACTTTGTTACTCAGCTGAGTCCACCCTAACAAATGCACAAAAGGACTAACAACAAGTTTTTTTGACAGTGTATGTTTTTTGCAGCACCTTTGCTCCTGGATATAGAAATTGAAAAAAAAGTCATTTTGGTGATGGATTCTGCCATAGTCCTACTTTTTACAGTATTGCTAAGAGGGTCTGTTGTAGAAGTGGTTCTCTTGGGTTTTGTTCCAAGAATATTGATAAGTGAGGTTTGGTAATGATTAAGGCCCTGATTATGAGTTGCTCATTATATTCCTACCCATGTGTAAATCCCTCCTTTATGCATGGGTCAGAAGTACGAGTTTGAAGGTATTTAACACATCAGATAATGATCAGGTGCATTAAATAACTCAACTTTTGTTAAATGTTGGCAAGTTAAACCTACTGAAATATATTGTGGAAAACATATGGTATTTACCGTATCATGCAGATTTTGGTGCATTGCACACCAGAATCACATGTTATTCCCCAATAACTCGTAACAGGTGTTATTTATTGCACCCGATAAAGTACTGTGTGGTATTATTATTTATCAGGGGTGATATATAATCCCAGAACGCGCAATCAGGTACTAAGTGGCCTTCCCAGGCCTTCGAGCAGCACACAGTTTTCCACAAAGAACCTTGGAGTAAGGATGCAATGCTTAGTTCTGAAATAAGGGTTTTTTGAGGGTCTTTCTAAAATACTGTGCAGCTGTGTCCAGATGCTTAGGTTGCTACCGGGTGTTGAAATGTGCTTTTGTGCCTTGAATCTCAACTGACGCATATTTTATGTAAAATAGAAATGCTTCTGGAAAGAAAGTAAAACTGCTGATGGAGGCTGGGAGCCTTTGGCGGTATGTGCTATTATAAGCATCTTCCCGCTGGCAGAAGAGCAGTTGGCGCATTCTCCATGGAAGCGGTGATGCAGCGGGTGGTACTCGTGCCCCCGGGGAGAAACCTAGATGTGCACAGTCCAACTGCAGAAACCGCATCACGCCTCACACACACATGCAGTTTGATAATCATGTCCCCCCCCATCTTTCTATTACCATTTTTATTTTTTGGAATATACTATGACCTGGGATGGCCATTCACTAGATATGGTTCATGGTAATTCATGGATCTGTAGATCCTCAAAAGCCATCAAAGCTTGTCGATCTGTCCCTGAGACCAGACTGTCGATATTTACCTGAGTCTAGACCTTGTTGGTCTGCGATTGAGTCCCAGTTATGTCACCTGCACTTGGGTTCTGACTCTGACGATATATGCCGCGTCCAGTCTCTTTCAATCTATACCTGTGCCTTGACTCTGTCGATCTGTACCTGTGTCCAGGCCCTGTCAGTCTGTACCTGTGTCCTGACTACGCCGATCTGTACCTGTGTCCAGACTCTGATGATATCTGCCTCCACCCAGTCTCTGTGGAACTACACCTGTGCCCTGACTCCTCCGATCTGTACCTGTGTCCAGATTCTGATGATATGTGCCGCTTTCAAGACCCTGTCTATCTGTGCCTGTGTCTAGAATGTCGATATTTACTTGAGTCCAGACTCTGTTGGTCTGTACGTGTGTACTGACTCTGTAATCTGTGCCTAGACCCTCTCGGTCTGAACCTGTGCCTTGGCTCTGACAATCAGTACCTCTGCTCCAATTGCTTACAATTACCTGGGTTCAAACCCTTTCGCTCTGCTGCTGAGTCAAAGTTATCTCGAGCTGCACCTGTATCCTGGCTCTTAGAATATGTGCCTTTATTCCTGCCCTGTCGGTTTATGCCCATTTCCAGAATGTCGATAGTTACAGGAGTCCATACTCTGTTGATCTGCACCTGTGTCCTGACTGATGATCTGTGCCTCTGTCCAGGCTTTCGGTATTTATCTGTATCCAGACCTTTTTGATCTTCGAATGAGTTGTGTCATTCACATTTTTCTTCTCTCTACTTCCGTATACAGCATGGTTTAGTAGATCAGCCCATTTCAGCCATTGGCTGACTTCATTGTGATTGACATGGTTTAGTAGATCAGCCCATTTCAGCCATTGGCTGACTTCATTGTGATTTCACAAGGAACATCTCCACACAAAGTAGGTCCCTTCAGTGCCTGGTACCACTATGAGAAGTTGTGCTTTTTGAGGCCAAAACATTTTTGCTTTTTGACAATTTTTTTATATGTTTTAGTGAAGGCCTGGCATATCCTTCAAAGATAACGTTTTACAAAAAACATAAAAAAACAAAGCGAGCATTGACCAAACCAATAGGCTGGCAGCCAATGCGAAACACAAGATTGGCTTTACTAATGCATGTTTATATTTATATTTCTGTTTCTTTTTTCTTACTTTTTCCCTCATTAGACTGTGATTAGAGCCCAACTCAGAACTCCAGTAAACAGGGCAGCTTACCTGTATAACAAGTGATAGCCGTGAATGTTACCTAAGATTAGGGCCCTGCCTTTCGAATGTTGCAGTGAAGGGTGCCTTGGCTCTCAGTTTGAGTTTATTGAGGGCTCGCTAATGGTTTCAGTGAGTGTGCTGGTGCCTGTGACACTTTGGTCACAAGTGGTCTCTGTTCTACGCCGCTCATGCTCAGTTATAGGTCATGTCCTGATCGATATGTGTCTTGGCCATGATAGGGCTTGCTGCAGTATTATGGGAGACAGCACAGTTCAAGGCTGATGTGCATGCTGTTACCAGACCTGCCAATCTTGACAAAATGTTGGCAGTGTGAGATAGGAGGTAGAACCTTGAGAGCCCCAGGCCCTCACAATCCTTAAAATGACACTGATTTCGCCCTGCATCCTTCTGCAGGGCTGTAAATTGAGTACCATTAAAGTGGGTGTCAGTAACACGTATTATTTCTGCACTTAGATACAGCAGACGTGCGATACGAATTCCTATACAAAAACAAGTTGTTATTACTAATTAGCAAGAACGTGTTGCATCTCCTGACTCCCTGCCTTTCACGTGCACCAACGCTTCAGGACCATTTCATTGCACGAAAGGTCCTTTCTGAAATGCATCTCTTACCAGGGACCCACAGGTGTGGTTCTACTCATGCTAAATGTCACCAGGACTGGCTGTCCCGCTGGTAGCGAAAATCTTTTTTGTCACCCCCCCCCATTACTTTAGTGTCTACAAATTCCCACACTCCCACTCTCCGACAGTGCCCCTCGTCTCTTCATAGCCCCTCTCTCACATGCATTTCATTTATTTTAAAGTGCTAATCATACCAGTGTAGGGTGTCTGGGCACTTTACATTACACACACACACATGCAGTATTCATGCAGCAATCACGCATGTGTAAATCAGTCTATGAGAAATAGTCCAAAAACCTATGAGGAATACAAAGTGTAGACATCACGTCATCCACACTAGTAGGTGATATATTTTAAGGGTGTTCGATCTAGAGAAGTACAAACTGGGGATTTAAAACATGCCACAGTAGTTGGGGCTGGCTTTACTAATAAGAATGTATTTCTAACCAAACTAAAGTTTTCTGGGCAACATTAGAATATTGAAAGATTAGGGAAAAACATAAATTTAGGATTTAAAATATACAACAGTAGTTGGGGGGGGTAACTTTACTAATAAAATGCATTTCTACACACACAAATGCTTTTGTTTTTTTTGCAACATGAGAATTTTGAAAGACTGGGAAAAAAATATAACGTTCTAACCTATACAGAGGGCCAGTGGAATTATGCAGCAGGAGAGGGACAAATTATGTGGCAGAGTTGAGTAAATTATATGGCAAGAGAAGGCAAATTATGTATCATTATGCAGCACATTTTGTAATCATATTACTTCATCATTTCATCATTTTTAAACTTTGCAACACTGTATTGGTCTTGGTTACACCTCATTAGTATTGGTTTAGCACCCCAATATAGCAATAAACAACAACATGTTGACCAGTTTAGCTTCACAATGGGCCCTCCATTGCGCGGCAACACATTTTGCTGCATTTTTAGTAACTTTTGAACCATTGGAGCTAGAAACTCATTATTTTTGTGAACATCTGCAGATTATGCAACAGATGAAGGATTGTGTGGCAAATGCAGCAAATTTATGTTTATGCAAAAATTGCTGCGGCAGCACAATCACATAATTTCTGTTACCCTGCCTATACCATGCAGTTAGCATGAAGCTCTTTGATGACAGTCCATAGGTCACTGTGCTATATTAGGACTCTTACTTAAGAACTGCAAGTAACAAAAGGATCTCTTTGACAAAGCAGTAACCCACTGATTTACTCACATAAAATACAGTTTTGTGATCTGCATGCTACATGTTCTTTGCAAACAGGCTATTAACCCTTTACACTATTTTATTATGAGTTAAAACTGCCAGTAGAGAAAACTCTGATATCTCTGCAGCAGGCATATTAATCACTAGTTATCTTATTTTTATAGTTGTCGGAAAGCTTCTGGACAGACAAGGAACTCTATAGAAGGCACTTTTAAACCCATATGTTTTTGCAAAACTCAGCGCCGCAAACTCAGTGCCAGGTGCGGCTGCACCGATCGCACCACCCTAAAGCCAGCCCAGAGCATCACACAGAAGGCATTGAAATATCACACACAGGCCTGCTGAGAGCATGAAAATATCAAACATAAGCCAAATGAAACCTTTGCAGCCCTGTAGAAGAGATGGCCTAGACAGTCAAGGGCTCTAGGGCTCGTCCCATCCTATGTCCTTCCACGTCTGTTTGTGGCACTCAAGGCTCTACCTCCTATCTCACACTGCACCCATGAGCTGAAAATCTACTGTCTGATATCAGCTCTTCACCTGTTGACCACGTGCAAAGTGCTGATTGCATATGACATGCAGTGACAGTGTGAGAGTTGGCAGGCGTGTGTTACCTGGAGATCCACTTGTGGTGGCCTGTGGTGTGTACATAGTTAGTAGACAAGGTTTTTCTTGTTCAGGACTCTGCTTTCATAGTACAATCCTCCTGGCCTCATCACGTTGCCACTTTCAGTCCACGTTCCCTTGGGGTCTAGGATTGGTTTAGAGGTCTTGCAGTTCCCCGTGACATCTTTCTGTGGCTGTTAGGGACTAAGAAACGTACAAGGATTTTATGTGGAAATGTGAATAAAAGAAACTGCTTCTTTTGTGGTCAGTGTTTAGTTGTAGGTTGCCATGTTTGGAAGGCACTGATATCTCTGACTGTAATTCTTTTCAAACGTGAATCACTGCCTTATTGTGGATTCCCGAAGACCACCTGATCAAAGCAGAGAATAATTTCACAGACGTAGATGTGATCTAAACTTTTCGCAACATTGTCATGATGGTGTGCACCAGAGGAGATGCTGGACTAGAGGCTGTGCTTTGGAACAAATGCAAGAGTGCAAGCCAAACATCCAGCGGCTAGTATTTTTACGCCTCAGGATTATTTTGCCTGCTGATTGTTATGTTTGGCGCTGTTATTGGTATTGCTTTGACATGTTGTTTTTCAACATTGATTAGGTTATGAGTGAGCTTGTTCTGTCGTATATTAGAGTGTTGAATATTGCTATGTGCTGGTCAATGTGATGCCCTGAATGTGGTAGGCGTGCCTAAATGTGAGCACTGTGATCACTGCTCCAAAGGGCTCAAGGCACACATTACTGATAAGGCTTAACGGTGCCAAAATCAGTCTGGGAATTTTCTTGTTCCCATCCACGAAAGTCCTAGCCTGGTGGCTTCGGGTGGACTGAACAGTCGGAGCTGGAACAAGTCTGATTTGTATATAACCGGTCCCTTTCTGGCGAGGCACATTCCTCCCCTCACTTTATGTTTCATTGTGTTTTGTGACAGAGACTGTGAGTACCTTTGGGCATGATGTTCCATGTTGTATGTGGGTTGATCTACTACAGTTGTTCTTTGGCAGAGAATGTGAGGGCCCTATACCAAGTGACTAGGAGAGACTATGTATAGGTGTTATGGATATTGTTGTTTGTGGTTTTTATTGATCTTGGAATGACTATTATGTTCCCTGTGTCTTTAGGTATGAGTGTATGCTGATTGTACAAGAGAGAGATATGTTTGTATAAGACTTCTGTGTGTGGTGTCTTGTGTGTATTGGGTATAAGAGTATTTTTGTTGACTCTGCTCCTTACTCACCAACTGAACTGTGATGTAGTCGATGTGTGGCTATCACGGAGTGTTGGTTTGGTTGTTTGCTAGAATGTGTGGCACATAATGATGTCATCCTGTTCCTGGTGGAGCATGCAGTATACATGTGAACCCACTTAATAAATAGTAAAGTACCATTATATATGTGCCTGCATCCTGCTGGGTTCCTGAGCTGGAGTCCTGCCTCTGAGTATTATACCTGCGGATCATTTCGTAGATATGTTATTTACGCAACCAAAATTATCAGTGGTTCTTCTTAAACGTGTTCTCCAGATGGGTGCAATGGGTGTCCATTTACATTTATCAAGGCTTGCAGCACTAGGATATTTAGGCGAGACTAGCATGGTGGTAAACCTTCCGTCCACAAACTCATTAATGAGATCTCAACCACCACGTGTATTGGATCTCCTCAGGCATCACTGTAACATACTCCGATAAAGTACCACATTCAAAGTCATAAGTTTACCAAATTCTGACTTCCACAAATTTGATGCAAATTTTTGTGCAGCCTCCACTTCATTCTAAGATGTTTGTTTCACTGATAAATCCTCATATATATTACTCATAGACCTTTTGCTGGATCCACGAATAAGAAGTCAACAAACCTAACCGCACAACTGACTCACCTCTGTCTTTCTCCCTGAGAATTTCTGGCACAGTCTAACAATGTACTGAACCACAGGTCCTAACATAAGTCACAGCTAGGTATCTGTCCAGCCCATCCCTCTACAGACCTTGAAACACACAGACACACAAGCAATAGCATGATTGGCAGCATGCATTCCAGTGAGAGACCTTTCGACAGACCTTGAAATGCATAGATCTACTGGTCCTCGTACTAACCAGGCTAGTGATTCGCTGATCTCATTTTTGAGGGACCCCATAGTGCACAGATCCACAGTTCCTAACATGGACCACAGCCAGCATCCCCCGAGTGCAAGAGATACAGCTACTGCACTGAGCTCCTTCTTCAATACAATCAACTACGCACAGACCCACTAGTCCTAGCAGGATTCACAGCTGATGCTCCACTGAGCTATCTTCAAACAGACCTCATAATCAATTGACCCAAACACCTGCACATGATCCATTACCGATATTCTACTCAATTATCATTAAACATACCTCACAACTCACAGACTTAATGCGGTGGATCTCTGAATTCTTTTGTAGTTTCTCTTGCACAAACCTCACATTATAAAGCCGTAAAGCATATTTTTACGTTCTCTGAGAAGTGGAGAAGCTTTCACTTTTTTTCTTTCACGGTTAAACCAGTTTTGGCAATGCAGCTGCTTACCACATCTTCAACAATGATTGGCATTTATACCTTTTCATGTTTTTCGAATTTTTTTATATAGCACTAACTTGTCCCAAAGACTGTAGAGACATTTACATGAGGCCAGATTGCATTACACAAGGGCAGACTTATTATTGTATTTATTTATTTTTGTTGCGGGGAGATTATGAGATTTGCCCAGGATCACAGGATGATGAGCCGATGCCAGGGCTCGAACCTGCTTCTCCCGTTTAGTCCTCTGGCTGTTAGGGCATTTCTCCTCCCTTATTTCCAGAACTTCTCTGTAAAAAAAATCACCTCCATTTATACTAAAACCAAAATATACCATGGACAAGCGACAGATGAAGAATATATTATCAGTATTTGCTGAGCGGTGCGCAGAATATTTCAGATGCAGTTCTCTAGAACATCGTGAGATTAATAGTAAAATGGAAAAAAATCCAACATCCTACAGAATACAACAAGGGTCCTTAATAATCGCTTGCAGTTTAGAGGCCAATATACCGAGATTTTTCTAAAAGCAGATCAACGATCATGATTGGTTCTTTTGCACCTAAGCACATGACACATGTCATTGAAATTTAGTAGCTGTTTCTCAAATAGGAGGTTATGTGTTGAAGCTATTTATGGAGGTCAATGCAAGATACTGATTTGAAATATCAGTTGATTTCACAAGCTTAGTATAGTTTTTGTCAGTTGGTACCTTTTATCCTGGATAATGCCATTGGCAACTTCAGGGTGCGTACTTTAGATACAGCAAGAAAAATTAAAATGCAACGACCACAATAACAATTGGAAGGCCAGCATTTTTTTAATATGGTAAAAATAAAGAAATGCCACTTGTAACATGAAGAGTAAACAATTACCACAATAATAACATTCAATATTTTTTACATGTTTTACAAAACCAAAGCTGATTGAGGGTTGTATGTCACAATATCAACCACATCAATATTGAGCAGAAACAATATCACATGGTCCATACTGACAACAACTATTTTGTCAATATAAGTATACATAGGGAAATATGGATTTACTATTCTCAACCTCACATATACATACCTTGACAATATAGTGGCAGTGAATACAGTGGACTTGATATTGATGCAGGTTGATACTGCGTTAAAAAAACATAGAAAAGATCACCCTCAAGATTTATCTCTTCTTCCTCCCACCTTCTCAGTGTGATTTATCAGCCCCCGGTCGATGGTACTTTCTAGGTCTGTGATCACAAACACTGTTGTGTTCCACAGGTACACAAAGCACTGTGAGCCGCAAGATGCCCAGAGCTCCTAACTCAAGACATCTTCTAATGTTGTATGCCGAGGGTCTGATTCACAGATATCTCTATAAAAGATGTTAAATTACTCCTCGGAGACTTCTTCCGGAGTTTAGAGTAGATTTCAGACTTTCAGGCGATTCACAAGAAACTCCTAGTGTAGTCATAGAAACCTGCAAAAGTAGTAGATTTTCACGAGTACTCCAACGGCGTCACCTTACTCATCTGCAATGTCCACTAGCTGGACAATCTAAGTAAAACAGGAGAACGGACATGCGCATTTGTAGCTGTAACTTCTATTTTTAGTGTGAGCTATGCACTGTACTTAGTCCTTGTGAATGCAGATTGCAGCAGGACTAACCTGGTCATCATTAAATGTCCAGGAGAGAGGAGGACTTTGTTTATACTGCCCCACCTCCTGCCTCATTATCTTTGACTTTTGTACCAGTCCACATACACATAATGGAGACAGAAGGCTTAGCGAGAGACTTGCAACCCTCAGTCCTGTACTTCTGGCCTAGTGCAGCACCAATCTGTTCTTCCATTTCTTCTGAGGCCCTGATAACAACTGAGACAGGAAATGAAATAAGCCAGTCTTTCATACTGTTGAAAGGCAAGAGGCAAGGCTGTAGAGCCCTCCCATTGCTCATTGTCTCTTCCTCAAGCCAGTCGTGGCTCACGCAAATTTAAAATGGCAGTGCGGTGGGGGGGCTGAGGGGGGAGAATTAAATACAAAAGAATTTAAAAAATGAAAAAAACACTTACCTGCACTGCCGTGCCGCACCGCTCCTCTGCTTCCTCCGTCTTCTGCTGCAGGCACAGGCTCCCAGCCTGCCCTGCGCCAATCCTGACGCTGCTTAGAGCAGCATAAGGATTGGCTGGGAGCGTCCAACCAGGGCGCTCCCAGGCAGACTGGGAGCCTGTGCAGGTTCTCTCCAACCCAGCAACTCTGAGAGCCCTGTGCGCATGTGTGTTTGGCCGGCCCAAGAGGGCCGGCCAAACACACATGCGCTCTGAGGGGGAGTGCTGAGCACTCCCATCTCAGCGCATGTCACCCCTGTGGCCCCGTCCCTTTTTCCAAAAAACGATCATAAACACAGTTTATGATCGTTTTTTGGGAAAAGGTTTGCGTCTGCCACTGCTGGTGGGGGGGGCTACGCTCCTCCGCCCCTATGGAGGAGCCGCCCTGCCTCTAGCACACTGAATTTCGGACAAGCCAGGAGGTTGGAAGACGAGGCAAGACATTTGGTTGGCTGGGCCTGCATATTTTAGGTTCAGCCTTGGCTTCCTCAGGTAAGCTGCAGGCTCGTCAGAAGATTTAGTGGGTCCCAGGTCAAGAAGATGGGTGCGGCCCTGCTTTGGCTTTTACCTAAAGTAGAAAAAAATTATCTGATGGAAAGAAAAATTGCGGCTGTGTTAGATGGCTCATAATAAATTTGGAGACCACTTGCGTTTTTTGTCATTTTTATATATATTAATTTAGAGTAGCTGCACGGAGCAATTAAAAGGACAAGCCCTAGTGCAAATATCCCCAAATGCCAACCCCTTATAATGGTCCTGGTTAGTAATGTGTTTTTTTTTTCAGAACAGAATCTTCACTGCACAATAAATGACGATGTAGTTGAGTGCCCTGGAGGCGGTATTAGTTGCACAATGTTTCTAACATCATGTGAATTACAAAGTCAGTTCCCCGTCGGCATTACCAGTGTTGGTACACCGCATGTAATAATGGTCTTCCTGATTTCATCCACACTGTAACTCGAATGTATACAGGGGTGACACCCTTGAGCTACTACTGTATTCATATGGTAGGTACAATTGGATTCATTTAGAGCTCACTGTTTTTGGTAAGATAAAAACAATAAAAATTGGTTAAAAAAAGATGATGTCATTTACAAACAGATTTTGTGTGGGAGACTTGGTCATACGAAACCAGCTTTGTGATTTCAAACATTTTTGCGTTGTAATATCCTGTTATCTCCCATCAGAAATATGAAAACTGGAGTAGGGGGGAATATTAGACTCCACCCTAGGGATATTTACCCAGACACTATTACTGCACAGTAATTCCCCCAATATGAGAATTATGGTTTACAAGCGATGTTTCATCAACTTCTGTCTGCTTCGTATACTGACTGCAGATCCCCCCGGGGTGGCTTCGAGCTGCAGTGCTTTTGGAAGTAAACACATTCTAAGTGCACTGCTGTTTGCTGTGGGTCTGGGCACTGTGAGGACTGTGGGCCCCATTACAAGCCTGACGGTCCAAAGACCGCCAGACTCAATGTGGAGGTTGGACCGCCGGGCTGTGGCAATCCGACAGCAAAATAAAACGATATTGACAGTTGATGGCTCCAAAAGAGCGCAGTCTCCGCCAGGATCGACGGCGGTCGCGGTTGTAATCAGCTCAGCGGCGTTGAAGTCAGTGTAAAAGGTTGGAGGAAAACAAGAGTAGAGGGCCGTAGAGGAGCCCCTGCGCTGCCCACAACACCCCTCCCCAGCACCGTCGGAATGCACGCTCCGAGAGTGCTAGGGGGCCCCTGTGTGATGCCAGTGGATTCGGCTCCATGTGGAGGAGAGTCCAATGCCGCCGCACGTTTTCCACTGGGCTGACCTGCGGAAACCTTGGTTTTCACAGGTCAGCCCTGTGCAAAACTCGTAATGAGGCCGGTGGGGAGACTGCCAGTTCCGCGGTGGTCTTCTCACTTCGGATCTGGAGGTTGGTTTTCCGACCGCCAAACCGTAATCAGGTCCCATGTCTTTATAGCTATGTGTTGGCTGTACTGTATGGACGTCATAGTGGAGGCAGCCCACATCTTCAGGAAGATCTGTGAAAATCTTCAAATAATGAACTTTTTATGTTGCTGGACAGACATGGCGGAATTTCCAGAATCAACGAAACAAATGTAAATTGTTTCCCAATTTAATGTTTTAAGTAGTGAAGCAAAGGACAGGAAACATCACTCGCTGTATTTATTTTTAGCATGCTTCACTGAGAAAACAAGCTAATACGTGGTCTCACATACACACACACACGTACCTCTCAAGCCCATTTTACAAATTGTGATAAATTCTTGTCCCCCGCCTGCAAATCAATTACCAGCCTTCTTGTGTCCTGGTCTTCTGCACTGTTACACTCCAAACAACCCCTCCGGGGGCACACACATTTCAGCCAGGGAGACTCTTGCACATGCCTCTGGGGTATGAGAGAGAGCCCTGCCAAAGGTCGTGAATGACTTCGGCTGAGCGGCTTCCCTATGGAAGATGCAATGAAGACTTCACAGCTCAAAGCGAAATGCAACTCAGTTGAGCACCCATCACAATAACTAAACATTTGCAAAGCCAATAGGTCTGACCATAGCAAGCTGGAGCGCTGGTTACATTTTTAAAAACCTTTTAAAGTAAGCAGATACAACAAAAATGAAAAAAGAAAGGAGAAAAACAACCATAGAGTCGTGGAGGCAATGTGATTGCAGTAAAACTAGAACATTGAAAAATAAACTAATTATCTATATTATTATTTTAATAGAACAGTACCTTAATTTCTAGCATTGAGGTGTCCTTATTACAGGTATACAAAACATTTTTAATGTTAATTCTTCTCACAGGAAAAACGATTGGTAATGGGATGAAAAAGAGATACTCTTGGGTGTGAATTACTGTTTCACTGAGACATAGTTTAAACATAGAAGAATGACCAAATAAATTAAAAAGAATATAGAATGGAAAGAAAAAAATTGGTAAAATCAAGTATAAGTCTATTAGCCCTGGCACAGAAGTGCACGGATTTTAAGTTGTACATGCACATGTGATCAGGCAAAGGCCGCCACTCATAGTGCAAGACGCCAGTGGCGGAAACGTGCTGATTCAGTGGCTCATGCTGTACGCTATGGTGGTTGGAAGCAAAATGAGAATAGTAAATTAAAGGAGTGTTGGATGAAGAAGGCTGACTGAAAGCCCCTTTATGTATGTATGTGTGTTCTATCTATGAACTGTTTGTTTACATGAGCTAGTGAAACAGCTAAAGCTGTTTCTAGGCCTAAACTAAAATGAGAACACCAGTCAGTGCCCGCAGTGTTGCTAGCGTATGCTGATCGCTACCAAAACCCTTCTTACTGCATCTTGCCATTGTTTCATCCTTTTTTATTCCTTATGGCCACTTTCGAGCTCCCTGGAAGTTCAGGCAAAAATAGGAAAGCTGTAGAAAATTTGTGTTAAATTTCTAAAACCTATAGTTAATATCCAAAATGTCTAAAGTCTGTGAGGAATTTTGAAAGCAAATTTTGTGATTCAGATGTGGACTAATCAAATACATTAAAAAAGCATTGTCAGTGCTGTGGTGTATCTTGGTAGGATAGCATGAATCTATAAGCTGTGATGACCAAAGACGAATCACTCTGTTAATCATGTAAGAATCCAAGGTTCTGGTGACGGGAAGGAGCTGTGTAAGTTCTGTGTCTGAGACAAGGCTGTGGTTGGTTGTGGTAGAAGGCCAGGATTTGTTGATTCTGGGACTTGAAAATGATTCAGTCCAAAGTAGTGATGTCGTGGATTATTGTGATAGAGGAGTGACCTGTGGACCATAATTGTAAAGGAGGGGTCTTTGGATCTTGAGGGGAAAGGAGAGGGTCTGTGGCTGCTTGAGGTGGGGTGATTTTTATTACGGCTGCAGTAGGTAAAGGAGTCAAACTGAGATAAAATTTTGCCCAGAACCGCACTGCGCGTCCAAGTGAGGAAGTTAGGAAATAGAACGTTAGCCTCATGCCTCCAGTCAACACTGTAACCACCTGACCACCCTTCCTCCCACTGCACTCCACGGAATTCAGCCGTTCACTGAGGTTTGTGGGGATGTGAGGGTGGCTCTTCTCATGAGCATGGGAGCCTTCTACTCAGTTGTCAGATTTATTCCTGGTGCATCAATACTGATCATGGTAGTCTCTCCCCTCTCTTTCAGACAAATGATGCAGCAGGAAACACATGGAACTGGCTTTACTTCATCCCCCTGATCATCATTGGATCTTTCTTCATGCTCAACTTGGTGTTGGGTGTCCTGTCCGGGTAAGACCTGCTTTACAACCAGATACATTGCTGTGACATTGACCTCCCTTCCAGGAATCAGAGACAGGACCTCCTGCTTCGGTGTGTGGGTGGATCTAACATTTCCAAGGGAATAGCTGAAGAATGTAGACAACATATGTCTTGCCACCATTCACAAAGTGGAAGTCATATTAGACTTAAGTGGGAGCCATAGTGGTAGTAGCCTGAAAGGTCCTTGCTCTTTCCCTGTCATGGGTGGTGATAGTGCCAGGAGGGAAACTACAACCTTAGCCATGTGGAAGAGGGGGAGGAAGTATTTGTATTATATGGCAGTGGAGTGGTTCTGAGAAAAGCAAATAACCTCTGACATGTTGTCACTTAATAGAGGTACATTCGTATACTGATGCAGGGATATTTTCTAAGTGAGTACAGTTAGTGCCTACTATATTGCTAGATAGCATATTACATGACCTAAACCATGAGTGGAGGCTTAGGGGTTGTTTGTCTTTGAACCTACAAATAGAGTGAATATTCGGTTATATGATACCCATGTACAACGGTGGAGTATGATGATCCCATCCTCGTCCCCAAGTTTGTTGTGAATGTAAAGGAGCAAGCAGGAGCTTCACTTCTGTTTCCACTGTCTCTCAGGTTAGAACCTCAACCCATAAAAACTGCAGAAGTAGCATTAAGCTATGTCACACAGTACAAGTGTAAATAGGAGCAGACACTTTATCTCTTTTTCATTTTACATGCCTATAAACAGGGGTCGGTTCTGTGATGGCCATACCGGGGAATGATTCTGTGAAGCCCAAACACAGGAGATGATTTTGTGAGTCCCATACTAGGGAGACAATTCTGGGGTGCCCGCACAAATTGGATGATTCTGTGATGCTGGTACACAGGGATGATTCTGTGATGCCCCTAGACATTGGATGTCCATAGAAGGAATGTTTCTGTGATGCTCAATTAGAACGGATGATTCTGTGATGCCCAAACACATTGGATGGTTCCCGTGATGCTTATACACAGGGTATGATTCTGTGATGCTCATACAAAGGAGACGATTCTGCGAGGCTCATAGACAGGGAAGATCCTGTGATGCCCATACACAGGGGATGTTCCTGTGACTCTCATACAAGGAGACAATTCTGTAATGCCCGTACAGTGGAGGTGAGTCTGTGATGTTCATACACCGGGGCGATTCTGTGATGTGCCTACACGGGGGATGATTCTGTAATGCTCATGCATGGGGATGAGTGTGTGATGTCCATAGACAGAGGGTGACTCTGTGAATCACACACAAGGGAGAGGATTCTGTGATGCTGATACACAAGGAATGTTTCTGTGATGCCCATACACATGAGACGTTCCCATGCTGCTCATACACAGGGATTATTCTGTGATGTACAGACAGGGGATGATTCTGTGATGCCTATGTAGGAGGGACAGCTCTGTGATGCTCATAGACAGTGGATGATTTTGTGGTGCCCATATACATATAATTGTGGCACATACGGGGATGGTTCGTGATGCACATACAAAAGGGCGATTATCGGATGCCAATCAAAGGGGGGTGATTCTGTGATGCTCATACACAGGGTATAATACTGTGATGCCTGTACTAAGGGGACGATTCTGTGATGCCCGTATAGAAGGGAAGGCTCTTTGGTGCCCCCAGACAGTGGGTGATTCTGTGGCACCCATATACATATATAATTCTGGTACACAGCAGGTAATTTATGGAAAATGCACAGCAGCATGACACACAAATCCACAGGATTTTTCTGTGGCATTCACCTAATGGGGTGTCTTTCTGTGATACACGCTGTGATTCTGTGTAACACACCATGAAGATAAAGTGCCGTACACAACAAATGTGTTTCTGGGATGTATCAGTATCTTCTGTGTACACAGCAGCAGGGGAGTAGAGATGTACACAACGAGTGTAATTCTGGGGGTCACTGGAAAGGAAGAAGCTCTGTGACAGCGGTGTATTTTTCCCTAATGGAAGGCTCCATCCTACATTACATGCATCATTGTTCGACGAGATGGCTTGTTTCTTGGCTCCCACAGCATGGCATCTAAAGCAGCTGTGTAGATGTGGCCTCCACGTTGTGCCCTTAAGGGGCTCCAACCACTATGTGTGGTCTGAACTTGAGACTGTCCCTTGCTACTTCGTGGGTATTCCTGGGAGTCCATGGGAGAAAGTCATAGGATTTTGTTTCTCCACCTCCAGAGCCGAAAGGTTAAAGTTCTCAATTGCTTCTACTCCCTTAGTAAATTCAAGCAGTTGACCGTGGGGCGCCTAGACCCAAACAATGAGATTCCTCGTCAAGAGAAGAAAGGTACAGGGAGCCCCAGGTTTCATGTGCATAGAGTCCCCAAGGACAATAATGAAAACTCTCATTAAAGGAAAGACCACACTGCCACTGTGCATCATGTTTTATCTTCTAGAGCTCACTGAGGCCCAAGATCTTCCTGCCTCCATAGGAAAGGGTTTGTTGCTGACTCATGTTATTTCCACCAAACTCCTTTTCAACCTACCACTGGTTTCAGCAATTACTATGGAGTGTTTTTGTACATGAGAAGTATCAAAGGCCTCCTGACTATGCGCAATCATTTTTGGAAATAGCGCAAAACCTGGCTGATCTCTTCATTTTACAAGTACTAGGTTTTGTCTTCCTGCGTTAAGAAGTCAAGCTAAATTCAGCCCACTGAGCCACAAGAACCCCTCCAGGGTTATTTGGGCACTTTACAAACTTCAATCACCTGATGTTCGAGGTGGACCGATATTTGATGAACTATGACATTTTTTGACTACTTGAGGTCAAGATTCGAGTTCAGTCCTCAATGTGCCATTACTTGCAGAGAAGCGCCTTCGCTTTTAACTTTTTTCGCTGGATTGGAACTGGTATAAAAATTCCCTGGATGAGCCATGGAGGCTCAGGGCTGAATGCCAGCGAGGGAAATAGGCAAACTCACTGATCAAAGGATGCTGTGCGGATGGCAGGTCATTGGAGAGTCGGTGGGGCTGTTTTTCTGGAAGAAAAGTGACATTTTCTTAAGTGTCTGACTGGGCAGTACACATTGTTTTCGGTGCAGAGAGCAGTTAACTAAATTGCACTGGTTTGTTGTTGTTTAGCACACAATCTGCCATTATTATTTTCCTATGTTTTCATAACAGGTCTGGCTCTGATTTGGTTTGTGGAGATGCGTGGTCATTGGCGAGCGACATTGTGGCTCTGTTTGGTGCATGAGTCACAAATTATGTTTTGTGAGTTTGCTGGGAAAGGCCAGAGAGGGTTTTTATGGAGTAGGCGGTAGTTATTTTTTGCATCCAATATTCTGTGCTGCAAATATTTTAAGTAGCAGTCGAGAGACAAACAGAATGTCCCTCTTTGCATTGTTTTTACTGTAGGACAGTTTACTTGCTATGCTGTGGTAGTGTTTACATGAATCACAATTTGCCTCATGCTAGGCATAGTTAGCTTATTTAACCCTGTTTTATCTTAGCACTGTGACTCTGCTGGTGTTTTGTTGTAATGGGGATAGAAAAGTACCATCTTTCAGAATGCAAAGAATAAATCCAGAACTGGATATGCTACTCACCCCTGACACTTGACAACTCAAGTTCTCTGCAGTAATTGTTTAGTCACAGGAGTCAATTTTACAGCTGCCATGAGACCCCAATGTTACGTGCGTGCCACCAGGTACCAGTACTGACTTTTCAGTACTAATTGGATAAGTCGAACTGCAAGTCCCAGGATCTAAAGTGGTGCTGCCTAAAAGGCTGTTAGTGTATACCTGTTGGTGGTGACACACATGATGTGCGCATTACTTCTAGACAGGCAGCAATTCATGGCATGGTGGAATTGCAGAGGTTCAACCACTTCACATCATGTGTCTGCCTCTGAAGCTCATGTTTTTAATTTGATGTATTTTTCACAACATTCGGAGCTGGGAAAGGCCATGTGAACCTATTAAACAGATTCAAACTGTTTGAGTACAAATCAGACATCTTTTTAAAGTCAAACAGCAAATTGCCTGAAAGGACTCCAGGTCACTTGTCCAAGCTCTGGTCGTTTGATCATATTGATGGGAGAATATGCTGCCCCCAACCCACCAGCCCAGCACTTGTCATCTTTGCCCCAGTGCTAATCTCGACTCAGTTACAATGCTGAACCCCACCAGGAAGGTGGGGGTATGTGACTAGGTGCCACTTGTTCAAAGTGATCTTGTAAATCCAAGTGCAGCTAGTTCATGCCTTCACTGGTTTCTGAGGGTTCATAAAAGAAATTTCACAAACTCGCTCCATCACTCCCATTGCAAACGAAAATCATGTAACCACATCCCTCTGTGACATAGATATTTAAAGATAAACTTTATAAGTTTATAATATAGTTGATCATCAGGGTAATCATTGTAAGGATTAAACCAACATGTAATTATGGCACAGGTGTGTTTATAAATGAGAGATTCATTTTAAGTCACAGGAGACTTGCCGCTGTTCTAACAAAGATATCTGACTGCCTTACCTTTAGACTGACCTTACACTAAACCAAGCAACATTAGTACATAGCCCAGTGGGGATACCGGGTTCTGCAGCATGGAACCCCTAATAGGATTAAATATATCACCAATTCATCACGTGTATGCATTTACCATGGCTGCAGTCAGGTTTGACTCAAATTCAACAAAGTAGCAGATAAGCACCCTCCACCCGCTAAGTGGTACAATGAGTAATACTGTACCCCAATTGTTTGTAACCAGCCGGGTTGCTACCACACAGCAGTCTCCACAGTTGGCCCATGTTTGGGAGAAGAAGGTGATAGGGTTCACTGAGCGTACATTTGCTTGGGTAGTACGGTGGTTGTATGCACAATTTATATCATATCAGGTCCGGTTGGGAGCAGACACTGCGGAAATGCAGTCAAGAAAGTAGAATATAAACAAATAGGAATTGTAGGCATCTCACAGCTGAGGATTGTCTCAAACACTTCATTCGATCTCACTTGGAGTAAAAGGTTGTGTGATGTCATTTTGGTGACATCCCACCACTGCTTCCAGTTCATCGGTATAAACATCGCTATGCACTTTTTTAGAGTAAATCTCAGCTACCACTGGCCTACACATGTTCCAGCGATGCCCAGAACCCCTTGTCACACCAATATGTTACGACAGAGCCTGCCAGATCCACAGGCACTCCTCGGTGGAGCTTTCCATTGCACTGAATTGAACTGAGTTTTGTAAAGCCCACTGTTACCAAACAGGCCGTCCCAGTAATATGGAATAGCAACAGAGGAGGACTTGGTGGAGAAGCAAAACTAGCTTATTGTGGGAGTAATCAGGTTTTTCATTTTTTCATGAAAATGGTGTGGGAAGCTAGAGATTCTATTGGAAGAGAATCCTTCTGTGTCTAGCAGCTGTGTACAAAAATGAAGGGGTGGCTGCTAGCACAGCTGCGATTAATGCACAGAATGTGGATCAAATTAGAGCTGTACGATTGTTGCAAATGTGAAGGTTGATAATGGCGGAGATGTTCCCTGAGGCACGAGTGGCTGGAGTTAGATAGACCTTAGAAGACTAGGCAAAGAGTTTTAAACACCGAGCTCTTCTCAGTGTAGAGCCCATGAAGCTCCTTGAGGTAACAGCAAATAGATGGACGAGTAGGAATTTTTAAGATGATACTAAGGCGATGAAGCAGGCCACATGGAAGACCAAGGTAGAGGGGATTTCCATAGTCTACCCTAGCTAACTACCTGATGTCTGCCCTCCTGAAGGACTGGGCCCTCTGGAGCTGCAAGTGGACTTTACATTTCCCGCTCTTCTGTCAAGGTTAGCAGCAGCTCCTGCGTGGACTGTCTGGAAGTATGGATCCTTCCTGCCACTAAGGAGACTTAAAATTACAGGTAGCATGAGAGATCTAGCTATTTTGGTGATGGAAACTGCTTGTAGCTCTACTAAATAAATTGTTGTCAAGTAACCTTTCATGATTGGTTGTACGCCACTTCTTTCTCTGGTGTTCTGCAAGGGCTGACGGTTTATTGTGTTTTTCTGTGTTAACTCCTATGGGCTTGGTGTTTTACGTCTAGCTGTCGGGTTGATGCATGGGCTGGAGATAACTTCTTTGCTATAACAGATTCAGGTGGACAACATACATCATGGGAGTGCTTTTTTTTTTTTCATTACTGATCTCGGCTGTGCACTTTTGTTGTTCAGGGGTACTGACATTTAAGCCTTTCTTTAGAGTTAGTAGATAATCAAGCTACCACTAATGGCAGCAAGAAATCACTAACTTGCTGCAAGTGGCCTGAGAAAGTCCTTGTTGATAGGGGAAGGCAGAGGCACAGCTAGGCAGGGGGCAGATTTGGGTCCCACCAGCACCGCTGCTGAATGCGCTAAGAGGCAATAACAAAAACAAGCATTGACAAAGCCAAAATGTTTCACCTATGCAAGATCTATTGGCTTTGCCAATGTTTATTTAGACACATTTTACAACAGTGCGAGGTAAATATATAGCTAAATATATAAATATACAGACATGTAGAAAAATATACTTTAAAATTAACCTTTGCAGGTGGCCCGACTAGTGTTGTCTGTGAGGCAGTATGTCCCCTCCCTGAAAATCACTTCTAGAGACTCTGTGGAAAAATAAATATCCCAATGGCAAAATGTCATTTTGCCTGTGAAACTTCTTGCACCCGCGCTGTGTGTCATTTCTATTAGCCTTGCAGCTGATGCATCATCTTACCTGCCATGGGCCATCTAGGACTCATGCAAAGAAACGTTAGTGTTGCTGTTACTGACAGTCATCTCACTGCAAAGGCGTAGCTTACATTGGTGCAGCAGGTGCAATAGTACCGGGCCCATAGGCCTTAGGGTCCCACTGGCCCCTGATTGTTGCTGTATTTTGGAAGTCAAACAGCAGCCGAGGGCCCATTTCCTTCTTTTCTTCAACTTGGGCCTATGACACACTGGCTGCTCTGCCGTCCTTCTCTTGTCATTACTGTAAATGGGACCTGTAGAGGTAACTTCCTTTTGGCCCTTTTCAATGTATGCGTAGTTTAAGTACATTATTTGATACTGTGGTGGGGCGAAGGTGATCGACTTGCTAAAAAATAGAGTGCTTTCGGCTAATTGCCTGGAGTTGTTTTCAAGTTGTGCCACCCGGGAGCTACATTAGCCGGTCGTGTTACAGAGCTTCTGGTTAGACTTTTGACTTGTATTAGACTTCATAAATAGAATTTACATACTATTTTAGCAGTAAGCCTGGTGATACTACAATTTATTCGAGAGAAAGAGCTGTGATCCTTTTACTTTAAGTTCTCTGTCATTGTCTAGGAGAAAGGAACTTTGTAAAAGAAAACTTTCAAAGGTTGTCAACATGCTTTGCCCTTTGATGTCCCTTTTCATCTTTTGGGCGCTATCAGTGTTGCTCAGCGTTGTATCAGTTCCCTCCACTGCTATCTGAGGGCAATGGTTCGTGGACTCTCGCTGTCTTTTGAGAATTCGCCTGTGCCTGTCGCATTGCCTCAGGTATAGATGTTCTTGTGGTTCATCACAGGTGTGTTTTCCAGCTTACTGTGCCTCCGTCTGGCACAAGTGAGTTGCAGACTCTGCTTGTGCTACGCGGATTTTGAGAAGTTCACCAGATTTAGGTTTTATTACTCAATCTCATGACTTGTTGCTAGCTTCTTTGATGGTGGCAGCGTCCGTCTTTGTTTCAGTAGTGGGGAAGAGTGGGATGAGATGTTCTCCTCCGTCTTCCACCTAATGGTCAAGAAGTCCTCCTGACGGCCAGACTAGACTGTTGTCAACAAGTTACTCAGGCATTAGTCATTCAAGATGGAAATCCTTCAAGTCGTTGCTTCAGTTTTCTAGGGGAAATCTTATCATGCTAGCTTTTCGGGACACACACTTATTTATTTAGGCAGGGAGTAACATTTTGATAAAAAATGTTAGATGTTTCTGATTGTTGCCATTGTTTCTCTGTGTCTGTTTCTATATTCCGCCTAGCAGATTGTATTCTGCTTCTTGTATCTTCATGACTATGACCACTTCCATACAAGCCATTACGGAAATTGATATTTGTGTTTTTGTGTGATAGCCTAATACATTCTTGTGTTGCAATCCTGTTTTGCTTTAATTACACTAATTAATCCAACACAGATGAAAACAGTGATTTGCAGGTGAAAATTTCAAAACTGGAGTAGTGTGTTTCACCCTGGTCATGACATTTGTGGCCCACTATGTTGGGTTTTACAAGGATGGGCTGTTGAGGATGAAAGCACCATCTCTCCCTGCAGTGTTTTATTTCGCCGTTGGAACGCTAAGGATCCTAATATTCTGATGCAAATGTGGTTAATTAATCTGCAAAGGATGTTGACATGTTACTATTTCGAATCCATCTTCATTGTGGAATCTGAGAAAGGTTCTGCCTGGATTTGTGTCAGACCTTGTGTGAAGACAGTACAAGATCGGGGTGTCCTTTAATCCTTTTAGACTCGACTACCCCTTGCAACAACGTGCGGCGTCGGGCTCTCGTGACTGCTGGCTCTGAATAGTGTGCACAATGTTGTGCTGTCAGCTGACTCACAACTTTGTGACATTTTCTTTGTAATTTGGAAGTTTTTATAACTGTGAAGCTTGCACAGTTTAAAGAAAAAAGGGACTGACTTAGAGACATGAGTGTCAACTGGAAACCATCCCTGCGACCACTCGGGGCAGCAAGGGGACCGCTGCCACTCAACAGCTATCCCTTGTTCCCGATACCACTCCTAGCAAAGTCTCCTCGCCAGAGCTCAAACCCACTCCTCCCCAAGAAGGTGGGCGGACCAGACCCCGGCACCTCCTCGCTGTCTTCTTGACATAGCCACGTCCCCAAACCATTCCACTTCTGGAGACTCCAGGATCACAACCCACGACAACACATTCTGCATCGCCCCTGCCCAGCACCCCGTTAGATCTTGAGTGCGTGGGGCAGGGCCTTTTCCTGCATTACGCAGTCATCACTGCTGGTTAAAATGAGGGGCATTTTTACAAAAAAAGTTGACGCTAGTGCAGCAAAGTGTAAGGAGACCCATAGGGTAGTATGGGTGCATCATTTTAACGCCTGTTTTGAGCAGGCGTTAAAAATGACAGAAAAAATGGTGCAGTGAAATCTTGTAAATTTCAGTGCGCCATTTTTGTGGGCCTCCTAGTGCCAGAACCCCCCATTGCATACATTATGCCTGATGCAGGCTTAATGTGGCGCAAGGGGGGTGCAAAGCAGCACAATGAATGTATTGCGCCACTTTGTAAATACGACACGGCAAAAATGCTTCCTTAATGCCACATTAGCATAAACAAATTATGCTAATTTGGTGCAGGGACTCACCAGGGGCTTGTAAATATGCCCCTTTAACAGAAAGAGGAGAATCTTCACAGTCCCAAAGGGCGATTTTTCCTAACATCACTCGTCTCATGGGTGAAGTTTAAACTTCGGATGTCCCTGTCACTGACCGTTGTCACTTGCCACTGGAGCACAAAAGCAATATAACTTGTATGTGTGTATGTATGTATGACTATTTAAGTCAAACAGACAGGAAATCTACTGATTTCCGGCCTGTTTGGCTTCAGGCCATTTCACTGCAAAGCTGTAATAGACATGGCCCTGTCTCCTGCTTAAGTGTGACACCACCATGAGCAAAGCACGTGCACAAAAGCATCCTTCATAGGGTAAAGTACCCACATTTAAATCCTAGTGTTCTTTTTTCAAGCTGAACAATCATTTCGATATTGTCCTTGCATGGAAAGCATGTTGCTAGGGCTTCCATCATTCTAAACTTGAATGTGTGGCAGTGCCGCAGTGGCTTGGAGACACGTGACACTTTGTAATCCCAGCTCCCAGTTTAAAACGTGTTAGCAAGGAGTTATATTATGTTGTTATGTTAACCTATGCTATATTCTGTGATGTTACTTTGTTATATTATATTTTATTCAGATATGGTTGTTCACAAAAATTGCCTTTTGATGTTTAACTTTGGTTCCTTTTTGAACCTAGATAAGCAAGTGTAACCAATGACTAAAAATTAATAAATTAAAAATATGTTTCTTAACAGCAAATATGGGGTGCATTTCTTTAAGGCAGCACTTTTGTATCCAGCACTGTGTGTACTAATGGCTGGCTTTCAGCGCAAGATTTGAACTGATCCCTTCCTGCCCTTGAAAGGGGGGTGCTTCTCTTCTTCCTGTGGTTGATTGGTGCGCTGACAACCCAGGAAGGGAACAATGCAGTTTGAGTACAATACAATCAGCCATGTAAAAATGAGAACATGGCGGACACTCTTCCTGGTCCAAAGAGCCTCCTCCCTGCCAAATAGGATTGACCAGTTATGCGGATACCTTATCACAAGCAAGTACCACACACCCCCTTAGTTAAATTACTCAAGAGATTTCCAATGACAAGCTGTGCCATTTCAAAACTGTGGTATCCTGGAGTTATTTGATTACGCATGGAGGAGCTTCTGTTTTAAAGACTGTGTCCAAGGGCTATGGACAACAACTCCCTTATCCCCTCAAAGTGATGGAGTGATATGCTCCCCGTCTCCAGCATCATGCTACAGCACCTGAAGACCTTTAGAGAAGCAGCTTTTACTGAAGTGCTCAACTCCTTGAAGTAAAGTTGAAAGGAGGAAGAAACAGGATCCTGGACATACATCCTAGCTGAGAAACTTCACAGTACCACGAAGCCCTTTGTTAAGGCACTGCGGTCACTGGGTATAGGGGAAGCAAATTGCTGTACTAC
The DNA here is from genome assembly GCF_031143425.1 of Pleurodeles waltl. NCBI lineage: Eukaryota > Metazoa > Chordata > Amphibia > Caudata > Salamandridae > Pleurodeles > Pleurodeles waltl. The sequence goes on from NC_090445.1 coordinate 1,609,589,112, forward strand.
TGGTGTGCACAACACCACTTTGCTAAAAGTGAATAACTGGATGTTTGGCAATGAGAGCTGAAGATTTTGTAATTCCAGGTATTGCAGGTCTGAAAGTGTGCAGATGACCTTCTATGGAGAAAGAAGTCTTCAATCAAAGAACGTACACATAATGCGGCCATTCACAAGGCAGTTTGGAGTATGTAAAGTAGTACTCCTGTTGTACTCTTTTATCTACTATTATAGACCTTTATGAATTGGCCCCAAAATATCCAAACTGGGAGTATTTGGTGAATATTCATATATAATTAGTGCAATTAGGAAGGAGCGTGCCCTCTTTGCACTTTTGCTAATAGGACATTTCAGGATTTACTCACACAGTTCTCTAAGAGTGTGTAAAAGAGTATTCCTGAAGGATTCTCATAAATGCTTTTGTGCATCAAACCCACTGATTCCCATTGGAGAAACCATAAGTGAGTCACCCCAGCCGACGAGCCCACCACTCCTCGTCCCTATGGCCCGGTCACACCCTAGACTTGCATGGCTGAGTCAGACAGTGACAAATAAGATGATAATAAAATAATATCATTATCATTTTATTCGTCAGTGGCTGACCGAGCAGGGGGGTGACGCTCCTCCACTATTACGGAGGAGCCCCCTCTGAACATAACATGCTCAGTCTTGCATCTTGTTTTGTCAGGTTTAGAACTTATCGAGGAGTTTCAAAACTCCTACACTGCTCACTCTCTCAGGTTATAATGCCACTTGGAAACCTCCTTGAGACAATCGTCAGTGGACGGACTGAGCTCTAGGAACAGAGATGAGGTAAAAAAAACAACAACAAAATGCACTTACCGTGCCTCTGTCCCTGCCGCCTCACTCGTCGCTCTTCTTTTGGTGTCCCAACATTCAATGCTGGGACACCAGCACAGGCTCCCCGACAATTCTGGTGCTGCTTTCATGCTAAGCATAGCATGAAAGCAGCGCCAAGTTTGGTCAGACACAGCCCTGGGTTCTGTGCAGATTTTCCAGCACGGCTGTTAAACACAGCCAGGCAGGAGAAACTTAAGTGCGCATGTGTGTTTGGCAGGCCTCAGATGGCTGGCCAAACACAAATGCACACTTAGGTGCACTCTCCCCTCTTCCCCCAAGGCCGTCCAAACACACATGCACACTTAGGTGCACTCTCCCACCTTCCGTGGCCTAGCCACACCCCTCCCTGCAATGCTGGCTGTGCCATAAGCAGAAAAATAAAACAATAGTAAACTATCGTTTTATTTTTCTGCTTTTGGCCCAGCCAATGGGGTGACGCTCCTTTGCCATAGCGAAGGAGCCACCCCTGGTGTCTTCGGTGAGCTTAGAGCTACACCTTACTCAAAGTCCACAGGACCAGTGCTTTAAATGGGCCGGTACTGTCCGGTACTGAGTACCAGCACTTTTATATTTGGACAGGAAGAGTACCTGCACTTCTCAAGAAAAACATAATACTTTAATTGGAGAGTACCGGCACTTCTCAGAAACAAAAAAGGTACTCTGGTTCAGAGTACCTCACTTTTATTTTTCCATTTCAAGCACTGCACAGTACCAAATCAAAACCAATGTTCAAACAGTGGTCAAATCACACCACAGGGGGCCACGACTGCAGTTGGGCCACATTTGGGTCATGGAAGCCCATAGTACTTTGGAAGCAGCCTCTAAGCCTCCAGCCCACTAGGAAAATGCCAGTGACACAATGGCCAATCTGGCTCTGCTGACCCATACAAGTGTAGTGTTTCCGTCCTGGGATGCATTCCCTGCCCTTGTGGTCGGTGTGTGATTTCTCTTTTCTGTGAAGTCTTTGATTCTCTGCACAGCAGGGGTTGGTGAACGGTGCCTCAGTCCATGGGACGGCCTTTGTTCCTGCTTGGCAGGGCACACACGGAGCTACTCTGCAGGCCGCAGACTGTGAGCCGGCTGTGTCCACAGGCAGCAGCTGTGATAAGAGATCTCCAGCTGAGGAGGCTCTGGTTAGTCTCAGCAGTGGCTCTGACCTACAATCCCTTACCTTTACAGCTCCTGTGCGGATTGGAGCCTGGATCAGGAGGGGGCGGGTGCTCCAGGGATGTGAATTATTCATTTGCACGGATTTCAAAGAGCCTGCAGCCTCCAGATTGCAGGAGATTTTTCCATTTAGAATTAAATGTGCCTGGATTTGGAGCCAAACAGACCTGAAATTCCATTGCTACCGGGAAAAAAAGCTGTTACATTCCTGGACGGACCTTTAAAGGGTAGAGTCTGCATAATGCTGCTTAACGCTTTGAAGCAATAGGAATCTTGTGGGTGGGCAGGTTAACCCGATGTAGTCCTCTACTAAAGCCCAGGACTGTGCTAGCACCAAATGGAATAGTAGCAGCCTTATATCGTTCCTAGATTGGTCAAGCTAAAGCGGCCTAGATGTTGAGCACCCTTATTCTGGGGTGAGGTAGGCAAACCTTTAAAGTGACCACTGGCACCTACCCTGGACCCCATAGGCTGTCCATAGTCTGCCTTTATAGTGAACCAGTTGTATTGGGCTTTGCTCTATCCATAGAGTCACTGGGTGAATAATAGGAGATTCTTCGCCACCCCATTGTGAAATGCAGTTGGGAAACGCCGTAGGGCCAGTGTGAGCGTGGTAATAGCTGATTCAGTCATGTATAAATGTGTTTCAGAGAAGAAATGTTTGAAGGGTAGATGGTGGTGGGACGTTTACTCATAATTGCCTGGACAGCTTACATACAACCTATATTTGTGCTCCCTTCATGTACTTTCCCTATAAGGACGGAGCAAATCCAGTCCTGCGGTGCACCTTGGAAGCAGGGACAGGATTTCATAAGGGTCCTCCCTGGAAAAACTGAGGAAAATCAAAAAGTGCTCATAGGGGCTGAGTGATCTGCACTGGATGCAGGCCAGAATCTTTCCAGGTTTGCAGTCAGAAGAAGTGCAGTGGTAGCCTGCCTACGTCCGTCCAAGAATGCTCCTATTTTCCACTGGCTTCCTTCATGAATTCTCTAGGCTTGCAGAAAGCATGTGAGTACAGACTCCCATTTGAACAGAGCCCTTGGTGCACCAAGATCGAGAGAGTGCCACTGGCTCCAAGAATATCCTTGTGCTCGTCTCCCCAAGATGACTGCCAGAAATAACAACCAGTCACAGAGGAAGAGAGGCTCTTCTATCAAATGGTTTGTATCTATCAGAAGTCAATGAAGGTTGATTCTAATTCCTCGTTTTCATTTCCATATTTCCCTTCTTGCAAGGGTTACCACTGGCAGTCTCTTGTAGCATGCTAGAGCTCACCTCCATAGCCATGTGCTTCTGATGGATACAACTACCTGTGGATTCCTCACCTAATGAATACTCCCATGGCGCCAGCATTCGACTGAAATCTTCTTCCTAGTCTCTGCACGTCGACGAGGACGTCACTCTAGCCCACGCGACGCCGTCTGACGTCATACAGGCAATAAGAGGTCCTCGACGACGTGCCGACGTCAGTTCCCTTTTTTCCGTGCATTCGAAATGGTTATCTTCGAGGGAGCTACTGTTACTTTAGTGGTTACAGTGTGTTTTCTGCTGCATAGTTCTTCTCTGCAGTAACAGTGTCTCAGAGAAAGTCGGGTTTCAAGCCCTGTCGAGAGTGTGGGGGCAAGATGTCCGTTACAGATCCTCACTCCGACTGTCTCTGGTGCTTGAGCTCCGATCACGACATTGTGACTTGCGATTCATGTCAGCACATGAATCCGAAGGCCCTCAAGGAACGTGAGGCTAAACTATTCCTGGCGAAGTCGAAGAGAAAGGAAAAACATCACAAGAAGTCTTCCTCGCCAAGGTCTCATCGGCGTCATCGAGACTCCCGGCGCCGTAGAGATTCACGGCGTCATTCAAGCAAGGAGACTCGTTCGAGGTCGCCTTCGGCTCGGCGTCGGAGGACTTGGGAGGTCAGTCCGACGGTCACGCCGCATCCATCGACGCCGTTGCCCTCTCCGGCGTCACCGACTTCGCCTGGACAAGCGTCTGTGGTTGAGGTGATGCAGCCTCTTGTGATGTCTCCGGCGTCGCGGACGTCGAGGCCGGCGTTGGGGTCGCCTTCGATCCAGGCACCTCAGTATCCGGCTTTTCCAGCCCCTGGAGCCGATAGTACCGCATTTCTGAATGCGATGTATACCATCTTTCAGCAGATGGCTCCAGGAGGTGCTCCTGCTGGTCCTTCGGGGCCTTTGGCCTTTTCATTGGGTGATCCTGCGCCTCTTCGGCCGGCACCCTTTATGCCCTTTCTCCCTTTTGGGAATGTGGGCTCGGCGCCGGTGTCGGCGCCAGTGGCCGCTCCGGTGGCTTCAGAGGGATTGGCTCCGGATGTTTCCATCCCGTCGACGTCGGGATTTCGTCCTGTGACTCCGGTGGGTCCATCGGCTCCAAGATCTCTTTGTCCTGCTCCTTCATCGGCGCCGAAGCTGCCTGCGGCGCCGGATGCAGCGTCGGATGCTTCTGGAGATCGGCGCCGATCTTCGACTTCGGCAGAGGCCATGTCGACTCCGCGGATTGAGCAGAGACTACATTCAAGGAGGCGTGCTCTCCGTCTGTTGGAAGAGCAGGAGTACCAGCGAGTCCTGGAAGAAGGAGAGGTTGAGGACTCTGGTGATGGACTGCATGGTCTGGATACGGCCAGTGGGCTGGATACTTCCCCTGAGTGGGACCTTTCATCTCCAGGGGAGTATACGGAGGAGGCTGCTACCTTTCACGCGGTGGTGAGGAAGGCGGCTAACTTTCTGGACCTGCCTTTGCCGGTGGCAGAGGGGAAGCAGAATTTATTGACGGAGGTGCTGCATCCGGCCTCTGCTGCAGTGGAGCCTCTCTTGCCGTTTAATGAGGCTTTGCTTGATCCGGTGTTGGAGGTGTGGAAGAAGCCTGTATCTTCCTCAGCAGTTCATAGGGCTGTGGCCAGGAGATATCGGGCTGCACCATCTGACCCTGGCTTTCTTTCAAGACACCCTACGCCGGAGAGCTTGGTGGTGCAAGCCTCCTGTTCATCAAAATCAGCGCCTGGATCCTTCCCGACGGTGCCAGGAGACAGGGACTCCAAAAAACTGGATGCGCAATCCAAGAAAATATTTTCTTCTTGCAGTTTGGCGTTGAAGGCCACCAACGCAACTTGCATTCTGGGGAGATATGTCCATGCTCTTATGGATGATATTTCATCTTCTTTTACGGAGCTTCCCCAGGGACTCTTGGATGTTGTATCAGACGCCCAGGCTGCCGCAACCCAGATTATCCAGTCTGGACTGGACACGACCGACTCGGTGGCTAGGGCGATGGGCACGGCTGTGGTGGCAAGGAGACAGGCCTGGCTCCGTAATTCAGGGTTTTCTGCGGATGTACAGTCGACCCTATTAGACCTCCCGTTTGATGGGGACAAACTGTTTGGAGCAAAGGCAGATTCGGCCTTGGAGCGATTTAAAGAGAGCAGGGCCACAGCCAAATCGTTAGGGCTGCAAGCTCCTTCTTCCTCTGCCTCTTCCAGGTTTTTCAGGAGGTTTTGTGGATTTGGGCGTGGCTCTTCCTCCTCTTCCTTTCGGGGGAGGTTCCAGCAAGCCGCCTCTTCTCACCCCTATAGATCATTTAGAGGGAGAGGTAGGGCCCGCACCAGAGGAGCCTCTCAACAGCACTCTGCCTCTTCCTCGTCCTCTGGAGGGGTGCAGCAGGGAAAGCAGCCTTAGGCTTCCACCATTTCCCACTCACTCCTCTCCTGTAGGGGGAAGATTACAGCCTTTTCTCCACAAGTGGGAGACTATTACAACGGACACTTGGGTTATCAGTATTGTGGAGAAAGGCTACACCCTTCCCTTTCGCGAGTTTCCGCCCCCCCCTCCCGCCCGCCCATCTTATTGTTCAGAAGAACACCTCCTGTTGCTAGAACAGGAGGTTCAAGTCCTCCTTTCAAAGGGCGCGGTGGAGTTGGTTCCAGAGCAGGAAAGGGGTCAAGGTTGTTACTCAAGGTACTTCCTGATTCCCAAGAAAGATGGTCGGTTGAGACCGATCCTGGATCTGAGGATCTTGAATTGGTTCCTCAATCAGGAAAAGTTCAAGATGCTGACCCTAGCACAGGTGCTTTTGGCGTTGAACAAAGAAGATTGGATGGTGTCTGTCGACTTGCAGGATGCTTATTTTCATATCCCGATACTCAAGTCGCACAGGAAGTATCTCCGGTTTGTGGTAGGGTCGCAGCACTATCAGTTTGCGGTCCTCCCGTTTGGTCTTACTTCAGCACCTCGAGTCTTCACGAAGGTGATGTCAGTGGTTGCGGCAGAGCTCAGAAGGAAGGGGATAGCAGTGTTCCCTTACTTGGACGACTGGTTGATCAAAGCCAAGTCCCCGGAGCTTGTGTCGTATCATCTGCAGTCAACAACCCAGTTGTTGTTTGACCTGGGCTTTTCGGTGAACGTGCCCAAATCTCACCTGGAGCCCTCTCAGCGCCTCCTGTTCATAGGGGCAGTACTGGATACAACATTGAATCGAGCCTTTCCTCCGCCTCAGCGGGTTCAAGATATTCAGGAATTGGTTCCAATGTTTCGAAATGGAGCGGTAGTTCCAGTCCTCAAGGTCCTTCGTCTGCTCGGTCTGTTTGCCTCCTGCATACTGTTTGTCACGCATGCTCGCTGGCACATGAGGGATCTTCAGTGGTGCCTCCAAAGGCAGTGGTCTCAACACAAGGGAGATCTAGAAGGTGCGGTCAAGATCTCCAGAGATGCTGCTGTGGACTTGAAGTGGTGGATTGCGAGCAACAATCTTTCGCAAGGAAAGCCGTTCGCGCAGTCGCCACCAGTGGCAACGGTCATAACGGATGCTTCCACTCTAGGTTGGGGAGCTCATCTGGGGGATCTGGAGATCAAAGGACTTTGGTCTCCAGAGGAACAGATGTTTCATATCAATCTGTTAGAGTTACGGGCTGTACGTCTGGCTCTCAAGGCCTTCCTCCCTTCCCTTCGTGGTCAGTCGGTACAGGGCCTGACGGACAATACTACCACGATGTGGTACATAAACAAACAGGGAGGAGTAGGGTCGTACCTTCTCTGCAGATAAGCTCTTCGACTATGGTCCTGGGCAAAGGACCATCAGATTTGCTTGGTAGCAAATCATTTGGCCGGGGTCTTGAATGTACCTGCGGACAGTCTCAGTCGCCAATTCTCGGCCGACCACGAGTGGCGTCTCCATCCAGATCAAGTTCGTTTAATCTTCCAGATGTGGGGGTTTCCTCGGATAGATCTGTTTTCCACTCGGGAGAACGCGCATTGTCCGTTATTCTGCAGCCTCCAGTATCCGGTGCAGGGAGCATTGGGGGACGCGTTTCTGATAACCTGGTGCGACCAGTTGCTTTACGCGTTTCCCCCCATACCCTTGATTCCTCGAGTGTTGAGGAAGATTCGCCAAGACCGGGCCCAAGTCATCTTAATAGCTCCGGATTGACCAAGGAGGTTGTGGTACTCCGACCTTCTCCAACTCTCGCTGTGCCCTCCGCTCCGTCTCCCTCTCAGGGCAGACCTCCTCTCGCAGTCGCAGGGGCAGGTTTTACACCCCAACCTCCAGAGTCTACACCTACATGCCTGGAGATTGAACGGGGCAACCTGAGTTCCTTCTCTCTCCCGCCTGATGTAGTGGATGTTATATTAGCGGCCAGGCGACACTCCACTAAATCTATCTACGCTAATAGGTGGTCTAAATTTGTTACGTGGTGTGGGGAGAGACAGATTGATCCCTTACATGCTCATCTGTCGGATGTCTTGTCTTTTGCTCTGTCTCTAGCGCTGAAGGGTTGTGCAGTGGCTACCATTAAGGGTTATTTGTCGGCTTTGTCAGCCTTCATTTGTCTTCCAGATCAACCATCGTTATTTAAATCCCCTATTGTTCTCAGATTCTTGAAAGGTCTTCTAAATAAATATCCGCCAAAACCATTCGTTATGCCTCAATGGGATTTGTCCTTGGTCCTCACTTTCCTTATGGGGTCCCCTTTTGAGCCTATGCATTCTTGCTGCTTAAGGTATTTGGTCATTGAAACAGTCTTCCTGGTGGCTATAACATCTGCAAGGAGAGTTGCAAGCCTTATCGGTAAAACCCCCTTATACAACTTTTTATGGGGATAAGGTGGTGTTGAGGTCCAAGGCTGCTTTCCTTCCGAAGGTTGTTTCACCCTTCCATTTGGCCCAGACAATTACTTTGTCCACGTTCTATCCTCCGCCTCATCCTTCAAAGGAGGAAGAGAGACTACATCGCTTGGACCCAAAGAGGGCGTTAAGCTTCTTCATTGATAGAACAAAGGATTTCAGGCTGGAGGATCAGCTGTTCATCGGATACGTGGGCAAGAGGAGAGGAAAGGCAGTCCACAAGAGAACACTCTCCAGGTGGGTTGTTCTTTGCATTAAAATCTGTTACTCTTTGGCAAAGAAGGATCCTCCTGATGGCATTAGAGCTCATTCCACCAGAGCTAAGTCAGCCACTTCGGCCTTGGCCAGAGGTGTTCCTGTGGTCGACATCTGCAAGGCCGCAACTTGGTCGTCCCTTCACACTTTTGCGAAACATTACTGTTTGGACTCTGAGGTCAGAAGGGACGGCCATTTTGCACGGTCAGTGCTGCAGGATTTCTTGGTTTGACCATTTCGGCACCCACCACCGGGAGTGGTACTGCTTTGAGACTCTATTCATTAGGTGAGGAATCCACAGGTAGTTGTATCCATCAGAAGAACGAGTTACTTACCTTCGGTAACGACTTTTCTGGTGGATACATTAGCTACCTGTGGATTCCTCACGGTACCACCCGCCTCCCCGTTGCCTTTCTGGTCTTACCAAGTAATCCTTGAGTGCGCTACTCTTGGTCTTCAGGATTGCAATAGATGATGTATATATGGACACTTGTATATATTTATATGTATATATATATATATGTATATATTTTGGGGTATATACATGATTTACATATATTTGTTGTTTAAAAAAAAAAAAAAAAAAAAAGAGAGTTATATTAAATCTAGAACCATTTTATTGCAATGTTGTGTATTTTACAATGTTATGGGATATTGCCTTGCTCTTTCATTGCATTGGGTTGTTGTTCTCATGCACGTAAAAAATGTTGGTACTGACGTTGGCACGTCGTCGAGGACCTCTTATTGCCTGTATGACGTCAGACGGCGTCGGGTGGGCTAGAGTGACGTCCTCGTCGACGTGCAGAGACTAGGAAGAAGATTTCCGTCGAATGCTGGCACCATGGGAGTATTCATTAGGTGAGGAATTCACAGGTAACTAATGTATCCACCAGAAAAGTCGTTACCGAAGGTAAGTAACTCGTTCTTCTTGCCCATTCCGAGGAGGGTTCGAGAACTGGGGGAAATCGTGTCCTGCCCTGCTGAGCTACCCATTGAGCTCCATGTGTAACGAGAATAACACTAGGTTCTTGGTGTCCACCTGGTAATTAAGTGAACATCAGGGATAAGTGTAAGAAAGACGGGGCTGCAGATTGGACCGGACCGCTCTTTGCAAAGCTAAGTGTCTCAACGGCATTCCCAGGTGCCACTCAAATAGGACGCACTATTATGCAGCCCTACCTACATTTAAACTTGCAGGTGTAATATATATATATATATATATATATATATATATATATATATATATATATATATATATATATATATTTATATATACACCTAAAAATATCACCTTTCACCACATCCAATACCCTCTGTGTGCTCAAACCTTTCCTCTTCCAACTGAGGGAATCAAGGCTGTTAAATTAGCATAGAAGCTCACATGGTATCCAAGACTCTGTGCATAGACTAACATGTACTTCCTTCCCCTTCAAAGCGAGAGCGAGATATTGTGCCAGCACATCGACTGGAATAACACTTCTTAATCCAAGATTAAAAGTGTGAAAGATTTCATACAAGGATTCCACTCGACCAAAGCCATCATACATGGATTTCTCTTGACAAGCCCGTCATAAAATGATTCCACCTCACTACATCCATCACAGAAATATTCCACTTGTTTATGGCCATTGTACAAGAGTTCATTTTGACTACTGCCCGTCCTACAACTCTTCTGCTTGAAGACAGTCATCATACAAGGATTCCACTAGACTGAATGTGAAATAAAGATTTCATGTGACCACAGCTGTCGTAAACGGATGGCACTTGCCTACAGCCATCATATAAGGATTCCACTTGAGAGCAGGCTGCCACTGAAGAATCCCATTCATACAAGGATACCACTTAGTCTTGGCCACAAAGGATTCTACTTGACAATGGCCATTGGAATTGGATTGTGCTTGACTATAACCAACATACAAGGATTCAACTTGACTACGACCTTCATGCAAGGTGTCTGCTTGACCAAGGCCATTACACTAGGGTCCACCTGGTTTGGCCATCATACGTGAATTCCATCTTACTATGGTCGTTGTACAAGGATTCCACTTGGCTTTGACCATACTTGCCTTTAGCTTTTCCCACGTCCAACTTCACTTATCACCCATCTCTTTCCCTGCCTTCTGTGTGTGATTTTCATTTTGTCTATATCCCTTTCCAGATTTTTCTTTCCTGACTCGCTTGGGGACCATTTGTCCTTGCGTTGAGCTAGCTCCATGTGACACTCCCACGAGCATTTCCTCATGCACGCTATTAAAACTCTGCTGAGGATAACAGTCTCTGCATCCGCGTGGAACGATTTGGTCCCACTTCCCTTGCATATAAATATCCTCTGAGCTAGGCTGTTCTCTGTCATTTCGTTTCTTTTCTGTAGTTTTTTGACCACTTAACAACTCTGAACATCTGCTCAAGTGTCCCTCATTTTGACGCTTGCTTCTTGCCGGTCCTTGTCTCAGCTGCATGCTCCTCGGGGGTGTGCTGTTCACTCCCCCCGCCGCTGCACCTCCATCTTGAGACACACTTGTGCCAGCTCGTTCAAGATGTCTTATTGCTTCGTGAGCCTGCGCTTCGTCCGCCTCCCCAAGCTCACTTGAGAGACCCTCAGCCTGCTTTTTCTGGCACTCTGAAGCGCGGCTCACTTCTGATGATGTTATTCCCCTAATCCCAATCGTACATTGTCTTGGGGAAAATTAAGCAACTTGATTGACTGATAAGAGCCCAAATCTTTCATGCATGTGACAGTAGTTTGCTTTATGTGACTTTTCCAAATTTGCAAATGCCTTAACTTTTTTTGCCAGCAAGAGTTCCCAAGATCCTCTCGTCTTTAGCCTTATGAAGTTTCAGCTTTGATTGTGGGATCCTGTTACACCACAAGCTGAAGAGCAGCAACCAAACGTGAAAAGTGTGAGACACATACATGTCCTGTAATCTGGATGGTGCTTAATTCTGACATCTAATCAGTTTCTGAGCACTCATAATTTTAGTATGGGTGGGTACAAAGGCATAGGAAGAGGAAGTAATCTGTCTAGGATCACATAGTGTGTTAGGACGAAGAATCCAGGGTAACAACTCAGGTGCCTTGGATCCACAGATTGAAGCCAAGTCATTTGGCTCCATCTCGGTCCCTTTTCTCTGCAACAACAAAAAAACACAAATTAAAGTATCCGCACAATCATGCTTAAAACTGACTATCTGCCTTCAGAACACACTAATAAATTGGCTTGGTTTTTGTGTTTGCCCTAATGGTGCATCTGGCAGTTCTTTTAGACTGTGTGGAGCTACTAAGGTTACTGTTAACAATAAAAATATGTTAACTTTTATATCTTTGCAATCAAAGCTACATTGAGCTTATACAAGTGTGAAAAGGTTTCCAGTGACTTTTTGTACCTCGATAAGTCTCACAGTGTCATTCACTGCTGCATACAGTTTTTAAAATGCAAGGAAAGTTGTCCTTTAGGGTAGTTCCCTTTTGTATCTTTATAAATAGAAAAGTTTCCTCTTCTGTGTCTGGAGCGGAGGCGCTGTCATCAGGAAGCCACTGAACAAAGTTGCAGTGAAGATTTCTTCATTTGTGCTTAGTCTCTTTTTTGGAAGTCAAAAATCTCCAGCCAGATGAAGCTTCAGGATGTAGCAAACTAGGGCTCCAGAAGGCCGAATACCCCTTGTGCGAGGGGCTTCTGAACAGGTTTTGCTGCTGTGAAGAACGTAGTGGGAGGTGCCGTGAAGTCAGGCTGCCTGGCGATGCACCTTGGGCGAATGAGGGAGAAGTTAGGTTCTGGTCTCCTCTCATTTTTCAGAACGCTTTTTTGGCAGAAAATCTTCAGAGTCCCAAGTTTTGGATTTTGGCTATCTGGGCATCCTCAACACCACTTCTGAGGCTCCAGAACTAGAAGGGTACCACTTGAAATATCAGGACTCACTTAGGCTAGATCCAGGTGCTCATTCAACATGGTTGGAGCCTTTTCTATCTCTGATGCTCTGATCAGGAGGCCAGCCAACTAGCCCTTAGAGTAATTCTGGAATCCTGGGTTCAAACAGAAATGCAGGTCTCAAGCAGCAGAGCAGTCCTCTGAGGGCAAAACTGAGGCTTCAGGCAGCAGGCTGGTACTCTTGGGGCAGCAGGGCAGTCCTCTGACATACACAGAAGTGCAAAGTAGGCCACAGGTAGCAAGGCAATCCTCAGAAAGGCATGGTCCAGAAGTAAGTGGGTCTGAGGGTTATTTCTTTACACCTGATGCCAGCTTTGAGTGGAAGAAACTTCTGGAACCCCCCACCACAAAGAAGTGTCTGGAATTTCTTACCTCTCTGTGCTGATCCCAGTGTGCCTGCAGTCACAACAGGCTAGTGGGAAGGTCTTTCTGTGTGAGCTGAGGCAGTGTCTTTGAAGTGCATTTAGGGCTGTGCACAGCTCCACCCCACCATCCTGCTTTGGATGGCCCATCCTGTTGACACCCAGTTGCTCTACTGTGTGGCTGTCTGGGAGGAATACACAAAGGCCTACTGCCAACTACACTTAGTCATGCAACCCAGGAAACAGGCTGCAGGTGCCAAATGGTTAGGAAAATAAAATGTCAACTTTGTAAAAGTGTGTTTTTTCAGAATTGTGACATACTATCCAACTTTGCTATTAATGAAGATTTTAAATTACAATTACCTAGACAACAAACATGACATATCTACCTGATCCCAAACAAAGGTTATCACTTAATAAATGTAATAAGTCTTTTACTACTAGGACATGTAAAACCTAAAGGTACATGTTCAACTTTTTGCTTTTTCTAGGAGGCTTTGCTGATTCTGTTTGAGTGGCTGTAAGTACAATGCGAAAGTGCGCAAGCCCTTCCTACATCTGCTAGGAAGTGGTGCTTGCCAGGCGTGCACCTTTTCACATTGGTGTTCTCATATATATATATACTGAACCTGGCACAGCTTGACAGTACGAGCACACTCGCACATTGATGTTTTCATATGTATACTGGACCTGTCATAGCAGGCCTGTAAGGGTGCACTTGCTCCTTTGTGGTGTTCCTAAAACCTTAAAACTTGTGTCCAGTCTGCCCCTGCAGGGTTGTTTGTGCGCCAGGGCACATATGCCCAGGGAATGAAGAATACTCGTGTGTTTTCACTGCCATTAAGATCTGCTTTGCCAATATGTTATAGTGGAGGAAGCTTTACAATTAATCCTAGTTGCAATAGTGGATTGCAGTGGAGTAGCCTCATAATGTTTACTATAATTGATTCACAATGACAAACCCTTTCCAGTGGTAAAGGTGGCTTTGTCAATAATACCCTTGAAATGCCACTTCTAGAAAGTGGGCATTTCTATGTTCTAAAACTCTTTTGTGTGCCTTTTTAATTCAAGCTTCATTCCTCTGGAGGGTGGAAGAAAACACATCTGTGCATTCCCCAGTGACAACTATAAAACAAAGGCAACTGGAACGAGAGACCTCTGCCATTTGAAGTCCTGGCTGGATAGATTAGAGGGAGGGGTTTGGACACTTAACCACTCAGAGGCAGATCATGGCCCACTAAAGATTAAGATCTGCATTCCACAGCCCCATGGCAGACAGGACTGAAATTTAGGGGAGACCTCTGTGGTTCAAAGGAGAACGCTTCAAACACACAGCTTCAAAGGCACACTTCAGTATAATTAGGGGTACCACACTTCAGCAACTTAGAGATACACTTACAGGAACGCGGGACAGAGACCTTGAACTGCGTAATGCACACTGCCAATGGAATCTGTTGTGCACAGGGGTATTTACTGTCTCTGGGAAGGGACATCGCATCCTTCCTGCTTCGTGACTGGCCTGGGCAAACTGCTTGCTGCAGTGTGGCACTCTGAAGTGTGCTCTCCAAGGGCTTGCTGGCCTGCCCCCTGTTCTTTGTGGGGGTCTCTGGGACATCAACGGCCTCTTGCAAGGGACCTACACCTTCTACCGGTGTCATCTGGAAAGCGGTGCCCTCCTATGCATCTACGACATCTGCTGGATTTCACTGAGTAGCAGCCGTGTGAGCGTAGAACTAAGAATTGCACCTGTAGACCAGATTTTCCTGGTGCAGAGCCTTCAGAGTGCTGCCCGCATTCAAGGAGTGTGGCCCTTCATTGTGGAGCCATGACACGCATAAGCGTCTGGGTCGTAGGGAGCGCATTCACTGGTTGCGGGACACTACATGGCCTGCTTTTGTCGAGCATGCTGCATTTCTCTCCTTCGACACCCGACTGCATGCTCATTGTGTGCGGTGTCCATGTCACTGGTTGCAGCCCTCAGAGGTAGGGGCATACCTGGAGCAGTGCCACATTCTCCCTTGTGCGGTACCTTTAAACTTGCCTCTCTGGATGTTGTGCCTCATTCCAGGGAGGCGCTGCATTGATAACTTTTCAAGTGCAAGCGGAATTGTCTGGTGCAACTCAAGTCATTGCGCACCAGAATTGTGCCTCACTCCAGGGAAGTACTGCCTAGGTCACTTTGCGTGTGCGATCGGAACTGTCTAGTGCGACTCAGGTCATCACGCACCAGACATTGTGTCCGTACCAGGAGGGCACCGAAATTGGTAAGTCTTTGTGGGTGATCAGAATCGTGTGGTGCAACTCAAGTCATCATGCACCCGATGTTGTGCTACCTTTCAGGGAGGTAAGGATTTGATAACTCTTTGTCTGCAATTGGGACTCTAGGAGCGGCCCAAGTCAGCATGCCCCAGACGTGGTACCTCTGTTTCTGGGAGGTGCGGAATTGGTAACAATTTGTGTATTGGAGTGTCAGGTTTGGCTGGATGCCACAGAGAACAGCATGTCCCATCCCCCCCACACAGGTGGTCATGAGGGGCCTAGTATCTTGAGAAAGGTTACTACATCTCTAGCTCTTGGGGGGGGGGGGGCGGAATTGGTTGGACGGTTGAGGATGGTTTGGGTCCAAGACAAGAGGGGCATGCAAACTCACTGGCAACTCACCTGCCGAATGCCAGAGCACCGCATTAGGGTGCTGGAAGCAAGTGTGTGCAAGTGCATGTATACTAGCCTGCCTGATATCCATGGCACCGTGGAGTGAGTGTGTGGGAGTGATTACCTGGGATTTACTATACTGCATGGCATGGGCACCTTGCACGTTGTTTACTATTAGGGTTGATATTGTAGATTAACTGTGCGGCCTAGGCCGCAGAGCTATTTTAAAAGTGCTGAGATTCTCTGTGTGTACATATTGCTGCTATTGCTGGGAACAGGTTAGCATCCTAGAACTGTTTGATACTGAATTGGGGGTGATCGCTAAGGTGTGTCTTGTGCTGCCAACGTGGTTGCACTGCATGAAGGTGCTGGGAGGGAAAGTATTATTTTTTTCTCTTCTGTACATACTGTCAATGTCATATTAACACAGTTGGGCCTAGTACTACTAGTTATATTTCTAAATGTGATTGATGCCCAGATTTACTTGATGTTCATGTTGTGTTAATGTGTGTGTTGAATACAAATTTACATACATCTTGCGTGATGTCTCTTTTGTGTCGCTCAGTGTAATTGTTGTGTAGTAGTGCTTTGCTAATTCCTTACACATTGTTCCTGTGGTAAGCCTGAATGCCCTGTGCCATGCTACCCAAGGGTGAGGGCAGGTTATACATGAGTGGTAGGTTTTGCCTGACTAGCACCCCGCCTCAGCCAACCAGAATGTGCTGCCTCCAACATGAATTGTATGTGATAAAATGGAGTTTCAGACCTGGCAAGCAGTTTATTTTGCCAATTCGAATTGGCAGTTTAAAACAGCATGCAGACTGCAGAGGCAGGTCTGGGACATGCCTCAAAGGGCTACTTAAATGGGTGACACGATAAGTGCTGCAGGCCTACTGCTAGCATTTGGTTTACCAGCCCTGGGTGTATGGTCTACCACTTTACTTTACCAGGAACATATCAGTAAATTAAACATGACTATAAGGTGTAAGCCAATTGTAACGTGTTTTAGGAACTGAGCACAAGTACGTTAGCAACAGTTAGCAGTGGGAAAGTGCACAGAGTCGCAAGACCAAGAAAAACAAATTCAGAAAAATAGGATGGAAGTAGCCAAAATGTTTTGGGGAAACACATCCTTAAGGCTGACAGGGGTAAGAGGAATGGCCTCTGGTTGCTTCTACTTATGGTCATTCTCCATTTTTGAATTCATGGTGCACAAATTGTTTGCACATTATCTGAAGGCCATTCTATGGATTGTCTATTGTAGCCCCTGTTTTGGGAATGACATCACCACCACTTTAATCCATTTTATGAATGTCTTCCTCATTGCTGCACCCTTTTCTTAAGCCATAATGGCTTCTACAGCTCTGGTGTAGTTCCAGGGATGTGGCTTCCTAGTTTGAAACAGGAAGTTGTCACAGACCATTTTTACAGACAAATGATTTTGCCAACCCTTGTCTGTGCACATGCACTGGGTGCAAGCAAGCTGACCCTCGACTGGGAGTGATCCCTCCAGCGGGCAAGCAGAGCTTTAACTTTGTGAAGTCAAATCTATTTGATTTTAAATCTGTTTTTGGTGGATCTAACCCATAGATCTCGGACAGTGTGTTGATCGAGCCAGGTTACCATTTCTTGTTTCCATGCCAACAGAGAGTTCATCACTATATTGTGCACTGGCTGCATCTTAAATGACTTCTTAGTTACGGTGTATGTATATTTTCATACATTTTCATATATTGCATTCTATGTATGTGTGTAGGATGCTTGCATAGCATAAGCCCAGCTGGAGTGCACCATAGTGCTGAAACCATGTTTAGCACCCTTGGATGCGGTTAATCATCATTTACATGAGGCAAGGTAAAAGTAGGCTTCATTGGGTGGGCCGGCAGTTGTCTTTGAAGAGAGCTTTGTGTGCAGAGTGATTGTTGCTCTACAATGGGAGTGCCCAGGAGAGCAGGGCCCATGCTAGATTGTCAGCATATTCATATACAATGCAGTTCCATGTAGTGATTTTAATGGTAGTCATTTACATCCATAAGGGGTCTCTTGGACCAATGCTGGATAGCGCCTCTCAGCGCTCTCATTCCTCCCTACTTCCTCTTGCGTGAGCATTTATTGAGCTTGCGTGTGTTTGTGGTGATGGTGAACCAGTCTTTAGGTGTTTGATATTCCCACAATTCTGAATGTTGAGGGACCTGTATGACTGAAAGGTGTCAGGGAATTTTGACAGTGGGAGTTTCTTGAAACTACGCTCTGAACCATGGAATCTTCCCGATACTCTAGACTCGTGCACTTCTGCTGGGAGTATGCTGATTAGTAAAAACAGTGTCTCCTTCGGAGGCATTAATGTTGACTGCCATCCACCTAACTAACTCTGGAGTATGGGTCACACCTTGTTCCACTGCCCTCCATGGCCGTTTGTCCACTGACTTGTTATAGGTCAAGCCACCGCCCCAAAACACCACACAGAGATCCAGGTCGGTTTGCAAACTCACCGTCCACTTCCATTCAGGTGGCACTGGCCACAGCCCCCTTCCTTATTAAAAGGTCCTCTGATTGCTAACTTCCATGTGTCTCTTTCATGCCACAGGGAATTTGCCAAAGAGAGGGAGAGAGTGGAGAACCGACGTGCCTTCCTGAAGCTTCGCCGGCAGCAGCAGATCGAGCGAGAGCTCAATGGGTACTTGGAATGGATCTTCAAGGCTGGTATGAAGCTCCTTCTTTCAACATGGCACCAGTTCTTACCTCACTAAGGCACTCCCTGACTCTCTTTTACAGTCACTGAATGAGATTCCACTGTCACTCAGGTGGAAATGAAATTCATCCACTGGCCAATTATATCTAATTTCCTCAGTACAGCATCTTGCCAATTTTTACTATCTATCTATCTATCTATCTATCTATCTATCTATCTATCTATCTATCTATCTATCTATCTATCTATCTATCTATCTATCTATCTATCTATTATTAGGTAGTCATTCAGTCAATGAAGGGCTAGAATGCCACATTTTGAACAGGTCTGTGCAGGGGAAAAAAAGATAAAAAGGGAAGGGGGGGGTCCAAAAAGGTGTGTTTTTTCATTTTAGTTCCCGTTGGAGATTTCACTCACACCTACATCCAAAACGACCAAACTTGGCACAAAAGTTGGACTTTACTCAAAAAATGTACTTTTTGTTAGTCTGGTATAAAAAATATTAATTAGTGATATCTTGATTTGCTTATCACTTGGCGTTTGAAATTTGACACAAAGTTAGCACATTTATTCTTGTGTTTGTATTTTTAGGTTCATGCAGGGGGCATTTTAAAAATGAGGTGGTGGCAAAAAGTGGTCATTTGCATTGGCATTTTGTGATGAATCAACAAAAAAACTGTCAGGAGCTTTAGAGGATTGGTTTCCTTTTGGTATGTCAAGATTTCTGCCAATCCATCAAAGGTGCAGGCAGTAAAAAAATCACTTGCTTATAACTTTAGTGCCGTTTGATGGAACAGGTAGTTGGCAAATTACACCTATTGCGGGTACTCCAGATCCAATGGGGAGTAAGTAAAAGGAGAGGGTCAAAACATTTTGATGCACTAGTAGCTGGGGCACCATTTGATGGTCCACCATAACAATTGTCAGAGGCTTCCCATGTTTATCCTACCCTTTGTTTTCTGAATTTCATGGAGTTCAATCATAAAAGGGGCAGGTTTCAAAGGGGGTGGGGAGTCAAAGTAGAGTTCCACTGCTAACGCATTTGGCATTGTGTGATGGATGCACACGAATTGTGGCAGAAGTTTAGCATATATAGTTTTCTGTAGCTTATGCCAAGGTTTAAGCAGATCGGTCAAAGGGGGCAAGATATCTTGGGTAGATAGCAGTACCATACACTGATAAATTTGAGGCTGGTTGTTGAAACTGCTTGCAATTTGGCAGCTATCATGTTAAGCTCAAAGTAAAGCCAAGAAGGCTCTGCAACCAACCATCGTAGTGCATGGCTGAAGGGGTAGGCATTAGAGTCTGTCCAAAAGCCACACAAGGCACAGAATGGGTAAATAACAGGTGAAAGTGGTACATCATAAAAACAAGAAAATGCATGGACAAATTCAATTAAAAGTCAGCTATGCTTTAGCAAACACAAAACCATAACTCACATTCACATCCCCGTTGTGCCCAGTACATTCACTACCTGATGGCATGTAAGAAAAGAAAATGGCTGTCAACAAATAGAAAAATATGATGGGGGCTTGGGTTATGGTGTGCGTTGTGTTTTGCACCCCATAACTGGTAAATTTCAGGTTTTATTTAGTTCTGTGTTGGCTGAACCTCAACTGATCTTTAATTGAGGATTTTTCAACGAAGATAGATAGATAGATAGATAGATAGATAGATAGATAGATAGATAGATAGATAGATAGATAGATAGATAGATGTGCAAGTGCATAGAGGGATAGATAGATAGATAGATAGATAGATAGATAGATAGATAGATAGATAGATAGATAGATAGATAGATAGATAGATAGATAGATAGATAGATAGATAGATGTGCATGTGGATAACCAGATAGTGAACATGTGCAAACTCACCTAAAAAACAGTTCACTTCAATGCTAGGGCAAGTAGGTCAGTATTTTATTTTGTAGTGTTTTTTTCTTCCCTTCTTTGGTAGAACAATGTCAGCTTTTAATTATGCTTTCATTTTTTTTTTTTTGTAATGTATTGTGTCAGTAAGTCATCATATACATTTATTGCAGTCATAAGCATGCCACATTTATACAGCGGTATGTTTAGTTTTTATTGCTTTTACACTTTTAATGCCTATTGCACACGTTTACAAAACAAAAACGCTGCCTTGCCACAACAGACCTATGGCCTTTGCAAATGCTTAATATAATTTGTATGTGTGTTTCCAGAGAGCAGGGGCCTTAAAGGTCTTTAAGTACTACAAACCTTAGTGTGCATGGAAAGTTGCTGAATCAAGAGCTCTGAAAGCAATATGATTTATCTCACAGATATGCAAAGAGTATTCTTTCGCTGGATAATAAGTAAATTGAATTACTTCTGCATTGATCCATACAGCTATTGAAAGAATCTAAAGGAACAGTAATCAGGGCGATTGTTTATTTTTTTTAAACAAATAGTTTTAGTGTGACCTATAATTACAAACACAATAGGGGACAGGCTTCCTGTTGAATAGATGTGAGAAGTATTGCTGATTGGTATCGAAGCATAAATAGAACACTTAGATGACTGCAGAGCCAGGCTACACGTAAATAGGCATTTCTGAGTTGAATGCAATTTCCATCCAGTCACAAAACACAACCATTAGCAGGGAGAGTTGGTCAAAATCCCTTTTTCGATGTTCCCAGTTTCAGTAAGTAAATACAAACATGCTTTCTGGCTGTATTAAAAAAGTTAAAATAATAGTAAAAAGGAAAAGGACGAGTACGACTGTTACTAGAAAGGTGCTCGTTGCTTTAGGTTTACAACATATTTTGGGAATTCATTTGCTATCCCCCACACTGACTCAGCAGTCACATAAACAATGGATGATGCAGAACCTTAACAGCAGAGCAGAGAGTAGCATTCTGACACTCAGATGGAGAAAGTGCATAGATATGTATCTGGTTAAAGGTTGTTAAACAATCAAATAGAGAAGGGTAGACAGTCAATCAGATGCACAAAGAGATCGATGTCCATGTTATAAGATCAGGAAAGACAGCCGGGCTATCAGGTGGGCAAGGCACGCACACACTCTTCGTGAAAGGCACATAGACCATCACTAACGAGCGGTAGTGGGGCTGTTAGGTAGGGAATGGTTACTAAACTATCCTCTGTGTCCCTCCTAGAAGCCAGACAGATTTCAGAGGTTTGAAATGTTTGAAGATCATGTAGTTGTTTTTGAGAGATGGTTCCGCGTGCTGGAATATTAAACATTATTTTAAAAAATGGAGGCCTCCAATGTTTAAAAAGGCAAACATAGTAAAGAGTACCAAGTAAAAATGTTTCAGATCCTTGGAGACTGTTACAAATGGCCTGTTTCAGGACCTTTTCCTCTTTAGCAGCAGTGCCTGTAAGTTGCTTTTCAGGGCTCCACAGGTCAAAAGTGGGATCTTTTGGAAGTGTGCAGTATCCATTCGTGAAACTGTGACCCCTTGTGGCCGAAAAGAGGAATACAGCCCTACGCGTTCCCCTCGAGACCACTGCCATTTACCATCACCTTTCACCAGGTGTCAGAGTTGCTCTGGCGCCTATCTGTTTACTCTCCTAGGAAGATGTGATGACTATGCTGTCTTCTACAGCTTCGCGGACCCTGGGCAATTTGTAACGCATTTCCTGGTGGCTACACTTTATAGAACACACAAAAATTGCGAATGCACAATTCCAGGAGCATTACTAGGACTGGTTTGAAATGCATCGTCCATTTCTGCTAAGGACTTCTGGCATTATCAGGGTACAAAGGACTGCTGCTTTTGATTACGTGCCAATGTTGATTTATTCATTGAACTTCTTAAATCTTCACCACCCTATGGCCTAGCACGTATGCTATTTCTAAATCCTATGGATTGAGACAAATGATCCGCTAAATGAAGGGGGTGAAGGGAATTATAGAAACAAGGGAAGGACATGTCCCGCCATCCCAAATCCTTCGTTTGAAGACACTTTGCCTTATCGCTCAAGGACAGGAGCCCTTCGACAACATTATCTTACAGCCAGCCATCAAATGGAAGAGTCTGTCTTCTGCATCCTAATGGCTGCCAAGTCCTTCCGACCAGTCTGTAGCGCTGCCCTCTATAGCCTCCAAAACAAACAGGCCAAGCAGTGAAGCGTAACTTCATTTTCTGCTCTGGCAACTTTAGTAAATGTGTTTTAAAAAAACTTAATCTACTCTCCGACCCATTTCCGAGCGTTGACTGAGTATTGTGCCAGGCAGCTGCTTCTCCTCTTCTCCTTATGCCTAATGCCTGGGGCCCAAGGAACAAGGTAAATGTCTTCTTGAAGCAGGAGTACAGAAAAAAACCCTTCATGTTGCACCTTGTCAGGTGGGAAATCTTCCACCAGTTCTGACTTTTTCCCTCATTGCTCAGTAATTTGTAGTTCGTTTTTCACTCGGTTAGAACCTGAACAGAATTTTACATAAATAGAGGACACCTTAGCCCCATAAGAAGGGCCCCTGTGCTAACAGTTTAGTGATATGGAGAGACAGAGTGCCTTTTTTAGAATTTGGTGGACAGGATACTCCATCACTAAAAGGGCGTCATCAACCCCAAACGTTAGCTGCTTGAGCATAGGGGTAGGTGCTACTCAGTAGTTCTGATTAACATGAAACATTTGACTTTTAGTTAAGCTTGTTTTACTTTCACCAGAGACTGCAAGTCTGGGAAATGAAGCTTAAAAGTACACCTGTAGGAAAAGAGTTTGAAGACAATGTGGGTTGGGAAAATACATGGCACAAGAGATCCTGGAGGTAAGAAGAGAAGGAGGGATGGCGAAGGATGGATGAGGAAATGGCAGAGGAGGTAGATGGGTGGAGAGAAGGCTGGAGGATCGATTGAACAAAGTGGGTGAATGTAGAAAAAAGTGGTTGCTTGTAGAGAAGGATGAATGGATGAGAAAACTAATAGATGGAATGATTTAGAGAAGGAAGGATGTATGGATGGAGAGCAGCAAGTACAGAAGTATGAATGTATGGTTAGGTGGGTGGAGAAAGGAAGAAAAAGAAAAAAGAAGGATGGATGTTGTTTTAATGAAGAAAAGCAAACAAAAAGGGTGGGTTGGTTGTTGGATGGATGAGAGGGTAGATAGATGCCTAAGAAAGATGGAGGACAGAAAGATACAGAACAACGACAGAAGTAAGGATTGAGAGGCTGAGATTTGAAAAAGATTGAAGTGGGGCTGGGGACAAGAAGGATGTTTCAGAATTTGTTCTGGGGACGCGGCCTCAGAAGGCTTGTGGGACATTCTTGCCACACTCACTTTTGAATGTTTGTATTTGGTTTAAGTGTGTAGTATCTTATTTTTCTGGCTACTCCCTTGGTCTCAAACATAGTGGATTTTAGGCCATTGTATCTCAATTGGATTGTAGCCTATGGCATTATAATACATGCACGGGATATCCACCATATTTTGATGGAATATCCCAGGCGCCAAACTCTAGATAAGGCCCAGAATTAGTAGAAACTGGAAGGGGAATGGGGAGAGTAGTAGTGCTATTTAGAAGTATATCTCCTATCACAGCGGTTCTCCACCTGTGGTCCGGGGACACCTGGGGGTCCGCAAAGCCTCCTCAGGGGGTAAGCGACTGCTTAGAAAATTAAAAAGTATTAACAGATTAGTTCCCCAGCTTTCAGTAATGACTCAATGGGGGGTCCCTAGATGCCAACAAAGGTTCAGTCCAGTAATGATAAAGTGGGGGTCCACAGAAGTCAAAAGGTTGGGAACCACTGTCCTATCACAAAGAATTGGATGCTCATGTTCAGAAAGGCTCGCGATCCAGAAGCTGGACCTAGTAACAGGTAGACTTGCAAGTATAAGGAGAGTGTGGATTCAATAGCCATGAGCTCCTCAGTCTTCCATGCATGTGGGCTACCACGCGTGACTTCTAAGACAGTGTTATTGGTAAACAAGGAATGTTCCTGTTCCCTGGACAATACATGGAAAATGGTAACAGAGAGGTTCCTTATAATCACTAAAAGAAATAATGAAGTGGGGGCCGAAAGAAAGATGGAGATAGGTTACTGAGGGGCGAGAAAAGTACATAGAGGGGCCTTCTGAAGATCACTATTATTAAAAGCCAGTGATCTCACAAGGCATCGTGAGTGCTCAGTAAACATACAATCACAATTCCCTTTCCAAAGTATAAGGTGGATGGCAGATAAGATCATATGGATCACAATACGCAGAGAATATTTAAGGAAGGTACGATGGGGTGTGAAGGACGTGGTATGGTGGAGGTTGAGGTAGTGGTAAAGGTCGGGGGAATGGTGATGGGAAAAGTCTGAAAAACACTGAACCCAAGGAAGGAATGTTTCTCTTTTCTTCTTTCAGAGGAAGTGATGTTGGCGGAAGAGGACAAGAACGCAGAAGAAAAGTCTCCTCT
Source organism: Pleurodeles waltl (assembly GCF_031143425.1). NCBI lineage: Eukaryota > Metazoa > Chordata > Amphibia > Caudata > Salamandridae > Pleurodeles > Pleurodeles waltl. The sequence continues at coordinate 1,609,613,536 of NC_090445.1, forward strand.
GGATGGTAAGTCTGCCTCCCCGAAGTGCAAAAATTAGGAATGGGCCACACCCAGTGGCGGCTTGTACCTTTTTAATGTGGTGGGGCAAGTGAAGCGCCCCACCACTTCGCAAATAAATAAATAAATAAATGAACACTCCCTCCCTCAAAAACCCCAACGTAAACCACCCCTCCACCCTAATGCCCAAATTACAATATAACACAAGCACTACACATACATGCACTACACACTTACATGCACTACACACATACATAACATTAGACACATGCATTACACAAATATTACACATTTTTTAAAAAGGCACTTACTCACGGACTGCACGTCCTCCTCTGTGTGCTTCTGCTCTCGGATGCCAGAAGAGCTCCCCTAACTAATGCAGGTGCTGCTATCATGCTGTTAACCAGCATGAAAGAAGCGCCTGGATTGGATGGAGCATCCTGGCTGGGCTCTCCTTCAGGCCCTGAAGGCCTGTGTCTGGTCTCCACCCAGCTGTCTTAGACAGCTGAGTGGAAAGCTTCAAAGTGCGCAGGTCACGTTGGCCAGCGCAAAGCAGCTGGCCAAAATGACATGCGTGATTTGGAGCGTCCCTGCCAGGCACTGCTCCAGTCCTCTGCTGCTGGAAGCAGAGTCAGTCCTCTGTTGCCGGCAGCAGAGACACGGCCAGCATGTTTCTGGGCTGGTGCACGCTGCGGGGAAAAAATAAAATGACAATGAAATCTTTTAATTGCTATGCCATTTTTTCCTGCTTAACTTGCAGTGGGCCCGGGGGTCGACGCTCTCCCGCCCTCGAGAAAAAACCATCACTGGCCACACTGTATCTCGTACTTCTCGCTGCAAGCCCTACTGGCAGTAAGAAAAACCTCTGTTGTTTAACGTTACCACCGTCCCTATCTTTTTTTATGTTTTCCAACGTTGGCCCAAGAGATTACAGCCGGTCATTTTCACAAGCTTAGTAGGGGCTTGCGGCGGTAAAACGTTCAAAAATTCAGAAGTTTGCTTAGACATATTGGGGCAACATTTCCCCACCTCACCGAGATTATTTCTGGAGAGGTTTCCTAGCCAGCGCCTCAAAAGAGTGGAACATCCTGTGGATGGGAAACTGTTGGAACAGGAGACATTTTAAGGGGAAGTGGGTCAGGTGAAGGTCATTGGGGTTGAGGTGAGTGAGGCTTTTGAGCCTTGGCACAGTGCACGGGACGGGGGCGTGGAATAGTCCCTTTGCTGGGAAGTAGGGGCCTAGAGTGTCAAGGAGGATAAAGGGCTAGCAAATGTGGCAGTGGTACATGCCAGGGTGGGAGGATCTCACATGAGATGGTTTCCAAATAGTGCAAGTTTGACATCTGCCCTTGCGGCAACAAGAATGGCTTCCCTCTGCCCCAAAGGGCCTCTAAAGTTTTTCCTCTTTTAAAAAAAAAAAATTGTGAGTGCCATGTCGCTGGACTTCAAAACCTCTAAAATCCATAATAATTAGGGGTGTGGGTGTAGTTGTGTGTGGGAGGGTGCACACTATGGGACATCATGTATGAACTTCTTGACTAACACTCCTCCAATCCCGCAATCTAAAAAAATATCCACCTTCTATATCAGAACTGCCAGGTCCTCATTCCTCTGATTATCGGACTGCGAACTTTCTTCCTGGAATGTCCTCTCCTGAAGATGCCCCTGTACTAGCCAGCGTGGTACCATCCTGCAAAATAATGTTCTCTGTTACTTTCCTATCGTAAACCACTGCTTCCGAACATGGGCTGTCCATTCTGCCGTACTCTCATCCTCCTAAAAGCTGAAATCACTCATTCCGCATGTAGTATGACCCTAAAAATGTAACACTTGCGGGATCTATAAACTACCACACCCTACTCACATTTGTCTAAGTTAGAGTGATTTGTTCGTATCCAGTTTAAGCAGGATTCCTCTATCACACATGTGGTAATACCACACCATGACTGAGAAATAACTTGCCTATTTGCCAATAGATGAAAGCTAGTGGTAAATCTGCAAAAAAGGTTTTTGCAAGAAGTTGTTTTCATGTCAAAAACCTCTCCTGCAAGTGAAGCTTATACATACAGGTAGCTGGGAAAAGCTCAAAGTTTGCCTTGTAGGATTTATGTAAAACTCCTGCGTATATCAGCTATATTAAACAAGAGAGTCAAATTCAGGACGACCGAGGCATCTTTTAAGGGAGTGTGGATAACTAGTACGCCATCTATGTCCATTGTGCTAGGACACATGATCAGGTCCATTGTCAGCCTGGCTCCGCCCCCTTTGATAGACCTGTTGAGTTTTGCAGAGAAGATACTTCGGCCCATATTTATACTTATCTAGCGCCGCATTTGCGTCATTTTTTTTATGCAAAAGCGGCACAAACTTACAAAATATAATTGAATTTTGTACGTTTGCGCCACTTTTGCATCAAAAAATGACTAGAAAATTATAAATATGAGCCTAAGTTCATCAGTTAAGTAATGCATGCAACAAAACAGTCTCTTCAACGAGATAAATAGAGCCCGCCTCCAAGAGAAACTCCCTCGATTATAGAGAGGTTTACATTCACAATCTCATTATCCATCCTCAGGGACAAGTCACTCTTCTTTTGACCCCTAGGAGCAAGACATCTACTATGACAGAATGCACCAAACACAGACTTTAAGATGGAAACAAGAGGCCTCACAGTACACCAATTTTCAGCCCTGGATAGGAAATTCAACCCTGTACCATCTTCTGGGTGTGATCCTGTGAAAGAACCCACCTATGGGATTCTAACCCAGCCTTTGAAGCACTGGTTACTGCACTTCTTGGCATTTATTATGAAAACCATAAGTGTCTTAATTTGCCTTCATTGTTTGGTCCATGCTTTTATTGAATGGCATTTAAGGTCTGATTTAGAGCTCACCAAACAGGTTACCCCTTCACAAACGTGACGGGTATCCCATCCGCTGCATTACGAGCTCCATAGACTATAATGGAATTGCGTTACGCCAGACGGATATCCGTCACATTGTGACGCAGTAAACCCCTCCAACAAACTCTAAATCCGTCCCTTAGCTAAAACTTTATTTTGTACTATTAGTTATGCACAAAGTCCTGTCCCGAGTCCATATTACAAACGAAGACGGCACATATTTGGGGTAGCCGGGCCCTACGGATATTAAAGACTCAGGAGTCATGATGGCAAGCGGTGCTGCCACCGAGGCAGTGCACCGGTTTAGGTTAGGAGACATCGCCCATTTATGCAACACTTTCGGCAACACTAAGATTGCCTGCAAGCACTCAGCTGGGACAAAAGACATTGAAAAGGGAAATTAGAAGAGGAGGAAAGGAGCGAATAAGGTAGAGGGAAGGGGGGAAGAGAACTGTGGTTGTGTGGTCTTCTCCAAAAAAATGTAGTGTCTTACCATAGTGCGTTGTGTCTGGCCTTAGGAGTCTGAATTCCACCAACTGAGAACGTTGGATGGTCCATGTTTCATGCTCACAGTGTACCTGTCTCTTCCAGGTTTTTCCTCTGCTTTTCGTTTACAGTCATAAAAAGAGAATCCATAAAAAAAAATCTTCTGTTTCTTTTCTACAGTCTTAAAAAGAGCAACCATCAAAAAAAGTAAGAACGACCTTATCCACGCAGAGGAGGGCGATGACCACTACACGGATATCTGCTCTGTCGGTGAGTGCCGGGGACTCATTCCCTCCGGCTCGTGCTATCCGTCCATCACTTGTTTTCCCAGTATCACGCATCCTTTGTGCTCCTTGAATAGGCTGCCTGCCTCAGCAACCTGATTCTAGGAACAAAATCAGATTACGAAACTGAACTCTGCTCAGCGGGGAGAACACGTGCCCTATTTTGTTGGCATTTGCTGCTCTGCTGGATTTAGAAAGAACCAGTGTTGAGTAGCATTCTCAACAAAAAGGTAAATTAAAAATGTGCACATGTTAACATAATAGTTGTTCTAAAGCCACAACAAAAACATATTTTTCTAACCAGATTGACTGTACAACTCTCTACCACAGAAACAAACGGTGCAGATATGGAGTAAGACAAGATTAGTTGGTTTGTTGATTCATTGTAGTAACTAAACAAGCATTGGCAAAGCCAATAGGTCTCGGCTATACAAGAGCTATCGGCTTGGCAATGTGTTTTTTGCCATTGTTGGACACCAGTATGGCTGCTGTTCAGCATGGCTAAAAGTTAGCATTGGGGAGTGTCATAGAGTGGGGTGGGGAAGTAGTGTTGTTGAGTGGATTTCTTGGAGTAGAGTGTCGCAGAGTGGAGTAGGGGGAGTAGAGTGTCATAGAGTTGAGTAGAGGAGAGGAAAGTTCAGTGGTTCTGTGGCAGAGGGTGTTGTGGTGTGAGTGGGGTGGGGTAGAATAGGGTGGAGTGGATTGGAGTGGATTGAGGTAGTCTGGTGGATTGGATTAAAGTAGAGTCGATTGGTATAGAGTGGGGTGGACTGGGTGGAGTGGGGTGGATTAGAGTGTGTGGACTGGAGGAGGCGGATTGAAATGGAGTGAGGTGGATTAGATTGGGAAGGACTGTAGAGGGGTGAATTGGAGTGGGATAGATTAGATTGGACAGGGGTGGGTGGATTGAATTGGAGTGATAGGACTGGGGAGGGGTGGATTGGGTTGGGACAGGGTAGATTGGACTGGAATGGGGTTGTTTAGAGTGGGGTGAATTGGTGTGGAGTGGGTGGCTTAGATTGGACTGGAGTGGGGTGGATTAGATCGAATTGGAGTGGCTTGGTTTGGAGTGGGTTGGACGGGATTCATTGAATTAGAGTGGGGTGGATTGGATGGGAGTGGGGTGGATTGAATTGGAGTGGGGTGGATTGGAGTGGGGTGGATTGCACTGAGGTGGGGTGGATTGGATCCGGATGAATTGGTTTGAAGGGTGTGGACTGGAGTGGGGTGGAATGGAGTGCTGTCAATTGGATTGCAGTGGGGTGGACTGGAGTGGGGTGGAATGGAGTGCTGTCAATTGGGTTGCAGTAGGGTGGACTGAGTTTGAGTGAGGTGGATTGGATTGAGTGGGATGGATTGATGTGAGGTGGATTGGATTGGGGTAGATTGGATTGGAGTGGAGTGGATTGGAGTGACGTGGATTGGAGTGGCATGGATTAGAGTGCGATGGATTTTTAGCATGGGGTTGATTGAAGTGGAATGGATTGGAGTGGGGTGGATTGGAGTGGGGTGGTTAGGGAGGATTGGTTTGGGGTGGAGTGGACTGGATTTGAGTGAACTTGATTTGAGTAGGGTGGATTGTGATGAATTGGACTGGAGTGGAGTGGGGTCAGTATTTAATTTGAGCCGATGGTTTCCAGTGCAGGTGTCCAGACTTATTTTTTTAGGGCTGGCACTTATTTTTCTGCCTCAATCTTTTACTGCGAGCAAAGGACACTTATAGAAAAGACGGAGGAAGAAAAAAGCGAAAAAGCATCACAAAAGGTGAAAGCAGAAAGCTGCAAGAGTGAGCTGAAGAGGCAGGGAGCGGCTTTGAATGGATTAAAGAGGCCCGAGATGGCTTCAGGATTACGCTGCCTCAGCATTCTGTGCTCGCACATTTAATTGCAGCAGCTGCATGTTTCAGAGAAGACCTTTGGGCACTGGGACATTTTTATATACAAATCAAGCACTGAATGGGGTGAATTGGATTGATGTGGTGTGGATTGGAGTGGAGTGGGGTGGGTTGGATTGGAGTGGGGTGGACGTTTTGGGGTGGGCTGGATTTTTAGAGTGCCATTCATTGGAGTGGGGTGATTTGGACAGTGTGGGGTGGATTGAATTGTAGTGAAGTGATTGGACCGGAGTGGGGTGGATTAAATCGGAGTGGGTAGATTAAGGTGGACTGGATTGGATTGGAATGGGATGGATTGGAGTAGGGTGGAATAGATTTGAGTAGGTGAATTGGGTTGGATTGAATTGGAGTGGGTTGGATTGGTGTGAGTGGGGTGGTTTGGATTGGGTGTATTTTGTTGGATTGGAGTGGGGTGGGTGGGGTGGACTGGACTGGTGTACAGTGGACTGGATTGGGGTAGATTGGATTGTGCTGCAGTAGATTGGTGTTAGATAGATTTAAGTGGGGTGGATTGGAGCGTGGTGAAATGGGATGGAGTGGGGCATTGAAGTGGGGCAGATTGGAGTGGGGCATATTGTTTTGGATTCCAGTGGGCTAGATTGGAGTGAGGTAGAATGATATGGATTGGAGTGGGGCAGATTGGAGAGGGCAGATTGTTTCGGATTGGAGTGGGGAACATTGGAGTGGGGAAGATAGTTTGGCATTGGAGTGGGGCAGATTGAAGTGGAACCGATTGTTATGAATCGGAGTGGGGCAGATTGGATTGAGGCAGATTGTTTGGGAATGGCGTGGGGCAGACTGTTTTGGATTGGGGCAGATTGTTATGGATTAGAGTGGGCAGATTGTTTGGGATAGGAGTATAGCAGATTTGAGTGGGGCAGACTGTTTTAGATTGGAGTGGGGCAGATTGTTTTGGACTGGAGTAGGACTGGTTGTTTTGGATTGGAGTGGGTCAGATTGTTTTAGATTGGAATGAGGCAGCTTGTTTTAAATTGGAGCGGGGCAGATTCGAGTACGTCAGATTGTTTTAGAATGGAATTGGGCAGATTGTTTTGGATTGGTGTGGGGCAGATTGTAGAGGGGCAGATTGTTTGTTTGGGACTGGAGTGGTGCAGGTTGTTTTGGGATTGGAGTGGGGCACAATGGATTGGGAGAATTGGATTGGGGTGGATTGGAGTGGATTTGGGTGAGTGGTTTGGTGTGGGCTGGGGTAGATTGGAGTGGGGTAGATAGGATTGGTCTGGTCAATGGGTTTGAGTCGGTGAATTGTTGTGGAGTGGAGTGAGGTGGGTTGGATTCGTTTGGATGGGAGTGGGGCGGATTGGATTGGAGTGGAGTGCACTGGGCTGCACGATTATGTGTTAAAGCATAATTTCGGGAATTACACATAAGAAACAATATCGCTTTACAATATTTAGAACAAGATAATCACCATCTTTTGAGAACTTCGCCCAAGAGCAAAAACAAAACAAAACAGGAGTGCAAAGTGAGAAAAGAAGACTTGGGAAAATAAAAGAAAATGGTTAACTATAGGAAATAAAACTTTGCAATTTAGTTTGTTCTGCTAGGCAAATTTTTGCCAGTCACATTCCTTCTGTTTGCAGGGCCCTAGAAGTTAAAAGAAGTGCCTCAATCACTTTGGGAGCAGCAGACGGACACTGATTACGTTGAATAAATCAGTGCTCGGGCCTTGCTCCTCAAACAGAAATGGAAATGATGCTAGGGATACAGAAACAATTTATGAGACTTTAAAGAAGTGTGCCACGCAATCCAACAAATGGGAAACAATGGGTGGCTCCAACCCTTTTTTAGATAACAACAGAGTCTTGCAATCGAGATGCATGCGCTAGCGAATGCCCTTGAAGGCTCATCCCTAAATGATGTAGTGGGTTGATATGCTTTACTTTTTAATGTCTCTTATTAAAACCCCATATAGACAAACGCACTTGCAAATAATACATCTGTGAGGTCTACTTTTGCACTCCCACTTAAGAGGTAATTTCCCTAATGTCTGGGTTTTATTTAAAATAGTAGAGAGGCAATAGACAATAAAAGAGAAAATAAATCTGACAGTGTCCTTTAAGTTCTGTTTGTTTCCATTCCTGTCCCATGATATGTTTAGGCTCTGTTAGAGTACAACTGCTGTGGGTAAAATCCAAAGGACCTAGATTTACTTGCATCCATTTTAGAAGGAATACTTTTCTCTTCTGAGCCAGATGGCCAGCCTACTTCTCCTTTTTTTAGGTTGGGCGAGGATGTTATTTTTCTGGTTTCCTCTTTTGTTTGTAGGTGGCCAGTTAACAGGATGGTAGCCCATCAATGGTACAGATCATTCAGTTTTCTCAAACAATATGTAACCCATTGATTAATGTAGAGACATTATACATGTGAAAGATGTAGTGTTTTTCCCAGAAAAACACACAAGGAGGCTGAGCATCCAAAAGCTTGTCTACAGCCCTGATTTATTCTGATAAGCCTATTGTAACTTAGATAAATCTCCTGTAAAGAAAACGGGTATAGACTATTTGAGGAGGACCTAGCCTCCTGTGTCCAGTTCGATGGTGGTCTGGTGGGTTATTGTGGACAGCATTGCCCGCTGCTGCAGTTGCACGTAATGTGACTGACCTCCGGAAGCTCATTCCAGTGACCTCATAACTGATAACTCAAAGATACTGTGATGAAAAGTGAGAAGTGCCCATATAATAGCATCACCAGGACCTATGTGTCCTCTCACTTGCACACTCACTCGTTTCCCCTTTTTCCCCTAGTGAGCTGGAGAGAGTGGCTGCCCTCGGTCAGAGTGGCTTCATATGTGTGGGGTGAGGGAGGAGAGTGGCCTACAGCAGCTGTGCTTGCAAGGAGGTGAGAAGAATGGCCATCTTTTCACTGTCTCCTCTTTCCACTGGGGAGGCCTGGGGTTAACACACGAAATAATTGAAAAATGATAATAGAGTTTGTTCGAAACATAGTATGAAAAAGCCCAGGAAGAACAGAAAAAAAAATATTTATATACTTTAAAAAGTTTTCAACAGAAAAGATAGTGTAGATCCCATGGCAAGTCTCTGTTAGAGATCATAGTTAAAATACAAACATAACCTCCACGGTTAAGACCAGGGTGTGATGTGCCCACTCCATATCAATTTCAGCTTTCTTTTACTCTCAAACCATGGGGTAAGTGATACACATTCTTGTTGCTTGGATTTGAGGCCGAGGCATCCTTGCCATGCCAGTAGACTATGCCACCTGAACCTTGTTGCAGTGCTGTGTACTGTAGTATTTCATGACTGTTGACTTCTGAAATGTGGTACTGTGCCTCTCGTAAATGCCCCCTCTCTCTCCCTCCCTGTACCTTGTCCGTGGTGTCCAGGTTCTCCGTTCGCCCGTGCCAGCCTGAAAAGTGCCAAGAATGAGAGCTCCTCCTATTTCCGTCGGAAAGAGAAGATGTTCCGTTTCTTCATCCGGCGGATGGTGAAAGCGCAGAGTTTCTATTGGTTCGTCCTGTGTGTGGTGGCGCTCAACACGCTGTGCGTGGCCATTGTGCATTATGAGCAGCCCCAGTGGCTCACCGATGCCTTATGTAAGTCTGTTTTTGTCAACCTTTCCGCTTTATTAGTGAACCCCCCCCACCTCCTCCCCGACACACACACACACACCTTTGCCAACAGGGCCCAACCTGCCACTGACTTTTCCCGGCGTGATGCAGACTGAGGGTTTCTTGGGGGGGGGAAGGATGGACTGCCGTGACCCAACCATCAGATTCTCTAAATTCCTGCAGTGGAGGCTGATTTGCAAATTTTCCCGTTGCTAACTTTTGTATCTAGCCCGGCTCAGTCTAGCTTGCTGGATTCCATGCTCAGTGCACGTGAACCTATCCCTGCCACATTACCGCGAATCCACTCGTAAAGTCTCCATACCTCTGCCAGGTAATCTAATCCAAGCCCGAGCGATCTAGCGGTGTACCTCAGTCATACTTACTGCATCTCAGGCGGCTCCTCGCACGGAGCTCTCTTAGTGCTCCTAATTATATAGACATAGAGTTCTCCGGATATGTCACTGCTAGGCCTCAGGTGCAAATCTGCCAAAATACCTCATTCTAGAACTTCATCCACGCTGCTGTTTTACTGGTGGACCACACACACATCCCGCACTTCAGTACTTCAATCCAGACATGCAGCAGTCCTGCTCATCTAAGACTGCATCGCACTTACAGCTCTGCCAGTGCACCTCAGTCCAGAACTCCAGCTGTCCTGCTGTTCCACTGCTAGGCCTCGCACACAGCTCTGTCACTGTACCTCAGTGCGGGTCTGCAGCTGTCCTGCTGGTCCACTGCTGGTCCACTGCTGAGCCTGACACAACTCAGCCAATGCACCTCGCCCGTATCTCTAGCTGTCCTGCTATTCCACTGTTGAGCCATACACAGCTCTCCCAGTGCACCTCAGTCCAGAACTCCTGCTGTCCTGCTGTTCCACTGCTAGGCCTCGCACACAACTCTGCCAATGCACCTCAGTGCAGGCCTGCCGCTGCCCTGCTGTTCCACTTCTGGCCTCACACAGAGCCCTGCCAATGCACCTTGCCTTGGTCCGGATAGTCACTGCTAATCCTCATGCACCGTTCTGCCAATGCACCTTGCCTTGGTCCGGATAGTCACTGCTAATCCTCATGCATGGTTCTACCACTGCACCTCCAGGTCTGTAGCTGTGTTGTAATTCCACTGGTGAGCCTCACCAAGGGTGTAGCTTTAGGTTTTCTTTTTTCAGTCTGACTCCCCCCCTCCCCAAAATGCTTTCTTGGCTTGGTAGTTGGGGCTAGGGAACCTCAGTCAGGTCTGGTATCCCAGTGTTGGTTTTCCTTGCTGTCCTGTTTTCACTCAGAGGTTTAAACTTGCTCATTTTTTGGATCAGTAACTTAAATGTCTATAGTGAACGGTTTACCAGAAACTCAGCAAATGTGCACCCATACAAGTTTTCCTTGAATGGATGCAAATGTACTACTTTTTGGAATTCAAAACCATTGCCAGTAGTAGGCTTGGAAAGCTTTGCCAGTCTCAGGTATCCTAGCATATTACTGGCAATCAAAAACCCAAAAGGTGCTGGGGTGAATGCTTGCACATAGTCTAACCACTGGCAATCTCTCGGGGTGGCATTAAAACCATCATTTTTTGCCCACCGTGCCACACTAGACAGAGGCTCTGAATAAGGGTCTGGCAGACTTAAGAAACGCAGAAAGGGTGGCACCCTGCCTTTACACACTCACAACCAGGATATACCTATTCCGTTGGGCCCTCAGAGGAATTTTTACACAGATGGAGTAAATTTTATTCCATCAGCATAAAACTTCCAGTCGCCCGCCTCGAAATCGAGTAGGCAGACCTTGAGTTTCCCCCTCTAGCCCACTGCTTTTTTAGTTGGGAAATCTGAGATTCACACCCCCGAATCTCACTGACTAAGTTACGCCCCTGAGCCTTACACACAGCTCTGCTATTGCAGTACAGTCCAGATCTGCAGTAATAACTTTATTCCGCTACTGGTCCTCTGCACAGCTCTGTTATTGCACATCGGCCCAGATTTTCCAAGGATGGATCTCACTGATTACACTGTAGGCTCCCTAGTCACCCCACATCTCTTGCCACTGCCCCCCCTTTATCCCTACCGTTCAGTTAAGCTTCCCCTCCCAATTCCAGGACGGAGGCCTATGCGCATCTGCACCACTCACCATCACTCCCGCCTACCACGCTGTTGAACACGCCAGGGGCTTGTACAATCTGTAAATTCGACTTAATACTGACCTGCTACTTCCCCGCTGTTCTACTCAAGTGTAAATGAAGGATCTGTCAAAGACTGACATTTGGTCCGTGTTATGTTGTGACTGAGCGGGGTTTTAGCTCAAGCTGAATTACTGCCAGCGGGAAATCATTTATTGCATTTTTCAACTGCCGTGTGTGTTGTGCGTAGGGAGTATCGAACGTGCGCGAACGTGTCACCTGGAAGTGTGAACCAATGAGTTCTGATATTCCTTCAGAGGTTTAAGGGTGCATCGGGTTAGGGGGTGACTATGTGGCCCATTTCACTGATTCCTTGGCCACAATTATTGGTGGCCCCAAAAATCGCCAGCAGTGCTCCTCCTATCTGTGAGCGAGAGGAGCCTAAGGAGAACTTCACATAAATGTCCCGGTTTTTGGGGCAAAGGTCAGGTCAACCTGCCAACGCTTTTGTTAATTTTAAATAAATGTCCCTTTAAATACATGTCCCTGTTTTTGGGACAAAGGTCAGGTCAACCTGCAAATCAGAAGTGAAAGGTATGCTCTCCTTTAACATGCACCTCTATAGTCTTAAATACTAAGGGGGGGGGAGTCTGCTCCCAGCTGGCGGGAGTCTGCTCCCAGCCTGCGGCAGCTTTAAACATACATCCGCCGGGTGGGGACAGTGTAGCCACCCTCCCCTTTATAATAAAATGCTGCCTCAGGAGATGGGATCCACGGGGCATGATGAGTCTAAGGTGGGTGGAATACACAGCCCTACCTAATTTTTTAATATATTTGGCCTGGGGAATGGAGTCCAAGGACCTATTAAGGCTCGGGGAAGGGGGCTGCTTTCCCCTTCCTCTTAGAATTTGACTTCTGTGGATGGGACCCCAAGGGAAAAGAAGGCCACAGGGATGGGTCCCTGGGACCTTTGAGAGCTTGGGGAGGGGGTCCAATGCGCAGAAATCTATGCATGGCGGATGCACGAATTATAGTTACCTTAGGGCATGAGTTATTTTTACTTAAGATAACTTAATTGGCAAATTTCAGTGGTTTTTAGAGTTTAAAACATCACGATTTTACAGAACATTTCACCTAACTATAACCTTACTTTGTTTTTTTCAGGAAATGTATATAAATGTAAATGTATATATATATATATTATATATATATATATATATAATAATCTACATGCACAGTTTTCTCAACAATAAGTTTACTGCAAATATTGCAGTCATATTGTCAAAGATGTTGTAGAAGATGTAATGAGTGATGTAATATCTGGGGTAATTAGCAGTGTATGGTGAAGGCGCGGGTTATAATTACCTTAGGGCGTGAGTTATAGTTGCTTGAAATAACTCTACTAACCACTGAATTTTTATGGTTTTGCACAATTGTAATGTGAGCCGAACTATAATGTCCCTCTAACCTTTGATTTTTTAAGGTGAATTTCTATCCTTTTTGCAATTCTATTTCCTAACTATAACATCCCTGTAACTTTTGTTTTTTTTCTGTGAATTTCTTTGATTTTATTTTACGTTAAGTAATTGTAATTACTTTTCGTTAATCCAACCACCACCACGCATGGCCTCTGGCCGTGTGCGGCCAACCCCCTATAACCATCCAACCACGTGCCACACTGCGCCTTTGGTTGTGTCTGACGGGCCTTCCCTGAATATCAATTCACCAAAATCCCAGGGGTAGCGGAAGTGACATCACACAGCATTTGAACTTTACTTTCACTCACACACACATGCTTAAGCATATACACACACGTTCACACGTACACACACTAACTCTCACATAAAGAGGCTCTCACACGCAAGCACACATGCAACATATTTTCAAAAGCATTTTGTACTTGCCTTAGCTGCTGAGGGAGGGTCGTGTTCCAGCTAGTCGCACTCCATTCTTTATGACGTTAATAGCGAATAATGTATTATTCACTATTAGTGTAATAAAACACTGGCAGAAAACATGGAAATTGGAGCCCCAACCGACTTCCATGAGGTCAAGCTGTCCTCATGTTCCTGACACAGATTTTGCCACCTCTTAGGCCAGGGGTCGCAAAGGCACTGCTGCGACCCCCGGCAACCCCTAAGTGTTGTCCATGGAGGCTTCTATGCCATTTTACATACCTGTAGTTTCTAAAAGGGAGAACACAACCTCTGGTCTCAGCAGCAGATGACAAAAAAGAACCCACTTGTCACAGTCACTTCATGCGATATTGCGCTCGAAAAAAGCCAGAATGCATACACCATTCAAGGATTACAGATCATTTTTGAAGATGGAAATGCAAAAAAATACACTTGCTTTGCCTTGGTCATGCGTAGGAAGTTAGGATGATTAGTACGCCAACTTGGGCACCTGCTTTGTTTATATCTGTAAGTGGTTCCCATTGAGGCTTAATTTCTGTGTATAAAACATTGTGCCAGAATGATTCCTGTCCTGCATATTTATTCCAGGAGAGGCCACCATTTTTTTCAAAACATTTCAGATACAGTGGAGGGAGCCTCAAGGTCCCTGCGGTCCCAGCTGGCTTTCCGCCTTCTTTAAGAGCTGGCATTGCTCCCGCATGCAGGGAGCTGCTGGAAATGCAGCTCCCTCCATGTGGGAGCAATACTTTTATCCGTTTCCCTGTCCGCTTATCTGAGGGCAGGGAAACAGTTAAAAACTCTGCTTCCAGAAAGTGTGAGCATTTTGACAGCTCCCACTTGCTGGAAGCAGAGTTAGTGTTTGCTTTTGCTTGGCGGAAACTGTGCCTAGCAAAAGCAAACAGCTGTCTCCCAAGGGTATGATAGCAGGAGCTGGCCCTGGGTGGTGGCTCCAGGAGGGCGGCCGCGTGGCCCCCCTCCTTTGTTGTGCCTGGGCTAGTCCTAGGGAGGTGGTGGTCCGCGGGGCCATATATATCACTTGGGAATGGGGGCCGTGCGGCCCTCTTCATGATTTAAAATTCTAATTTGGCCTTGGGGTAGTGGTGGTCCCTGGGACCAGGGTCTACGCAGACCCCTTCCTTCATGGTCAGTTCACCTAGGAGAGGTGGTGGTCCCTGGGGCACCTGAAAACCCCAAGAAGGGGGGTCCATGCAACTCCCCCTCATCTTTTTTAAAAAAAAAGCCCAGGGAAGGTGGTGGTCCCCTGAGCCTGGGGGAGGGCCGCATGGCCCCCTATATATTTTTTATATTTAGCCCTTGGGAGGTGGTGATCCCCAGGGCATAAAAAAGGCCCTTGGAGAGGGCCCCCATGTGCCCACCTCCATGTTTTATAAAATATGCATGCTTCCGGGACCTGGTCCACTCGGAGGTTACATTAAAAACAAGCAGGGGAAACGCGCTTGTTTTTTTTTTCTGAATTAATGGCAAAATTTGTGGATATCATTTCAAAAAATGCTTTTTTTTTGCCCTGGTGGGAATCCAGGGGGACCGCATCACCAAGGCTTGGGAGTTAGGGTATTTTTACCCTCCCCCCTTTTTTGGGTTTATTTTTGGGACCCATGGCTGCCAACACTTCCTGGATGAAGTGTGGCAGCCCACCAGATCTCTGCACGAGATCAGGAGTATTCGTGAATTCTTCGCGACCCTAGATATACTAATTTGGATTTCCTTTAATTTCTAGAAAACCACTGAACATATTTATACCAGATAACAAAAAGGGTGCTTTCTACCTTTCTGCCAAATGTGGTGTAATTCCATACAGTGGTTCAGGCAGTAGTTGTGTCTTAAATCTCTATGGAAATTAACTTGGTAAACACACTTTTTTTACCCCCTTTATCTTTGCTCCTGCATTATGGATCGCCCCAAAAAAAAACAAAAAAAAAACACAAACACGCACACACACCCTCCCCCTTCTTAAGGTGTTTTTCCTGCTCGATAGAAAGACATGCACTTCCTCCCACCTTGCTTGAGTCAAACACCAACCCATCCCTGCATCAGAGCAGAAGGAGGCGTTCTGGATGAGGTAAGCTTTCTGTGATTGGCCCACTGGGGTTGCTAACTGCAGAATCAGATGTGCTTCACATAGCAAGACCAACAGCAAAGCTTTGCACCATGTATCTCAGCAGCAGCCCAGCACTGCCTCTGCCAGGGGTCAGGGCAGCAGACCCGCGGTCACGGTCTGCCTTACAAGGCCCTTACTCACCGTTTATAATTGAATTAGGAAATGCTTCTCTTTTAGATCGAATTACAGCAGGTCTCGTTATCAGGAGGGTCAGCTGTCTCGGTCCTTCATCAGAGAGACAGCGCTTGATCACTCAGATGTGTTACTGTCTCCCTGACTTTCGTTTTCCCTCCTACCATCGCTTGCTTCTCCTCTCATTTCCCTCTTTTCTATTCTTACGCTTTTTCTATCTTCCCTCCCTCTGTTCTTCCTTATATTACTTCCTTCTTTCTTTATTTCCTTGCAGTTTCCTTGATCTTTTTTCCCCATTCCTTCTTTCTTTCTTGGTTAGTTTCTTCATCACCCTCTTACATTTTCCCTCCCTATATATTTTGTTTCCTTACTCACTCTAACTCTTTCTTCATTCAATCCATTCCATATTTCTACCCTCCTGCCCATTATCCTTCATACTTCACTGCCTTCTAGTTCATTACTTTTTTCATCTTCAAACCACCCCTCCTTTCCCTCCTCTTACCCTGCTTCACTTCCAGTTAATGCAGCAGGGATGAGAGATCCCAGGTGCTGATATAAAACAGGCAGAGAAGAGAGATCCCTGGTGCTGATGTAAAACAGGCAGAGAAGAGAGATCCCTGGTGCTGATGTAAAACAGGCAGAGATGAGCGATCCCATGTGCTGATATAAAACAGGCAGAGAAGAGAGATCCCTGGTGCTGATGTAAAACAGGGACAGATGAGAGATTCCTGGTGCTGTTATAAAACAGGTAGAGATGAGAGATTCCTGGTGCTGATGTAAAACAGGCAGAGATGAGAGATCCCTGGTGCTGATGTAAAACAGGGAGAGATGAGAGATTCCTGGTGCTGATGTAAAACAGGCAGAGATGAGAGATCCCAGGTGCTGATGTAAAACAGGCAGAGAAGAGAGATCCCTGGTGCTGATATAAAACAGGCAGAGATGAGAGATCCCTGGTGCTGATATAAAACAGGCAGGGAAGAGAGATCCCTGGTGCTGATGTAAAACAGGGAGAGATGAGAGATTCCTGGTGCTGATGTAAAACAGGCAGAGATGAGAGATCCCAGGTGCTGATGTTAAACAGGCAGAGAAGAGAGATCCCTGGTGTTGATGTAAAACAGACAGTGATGAGAGATCCCAGGTGCTGATATAAAACAGGCAGAGAAGAGAGATCCCTGGTGGTGATGTAAAAAAGGCAGTGATGAGAGATCCCAGGTGCTGATATAAAACAGGCAGAGAAGAGAGATCATTGGTGCTGATGTAAAACAGGGAGAGATGAGAGATCCCTGGTGCTGATATAAAACAGGCAGAGAAGAGAGATCCCTGGTGCTGATGTAAAACAGACAGAGAAGAGAGATCCCTGGTGCTGATGTAAAACAGGCAGAGATGAGCGATCCCAGGTGCTGATATAAAACAGGCAGAGAAGAGAGATCCCTGGTGCTGATGTAAAACAGGGACAGATGAGAGATTCCTGGTGCTGGTATAAAACAGGTAGAGATGAGAGATTCCTGGTGCTGATGTAAAACAGGCAGAGAAGAGCGATCCCTGGTGCTGATGTAAAACAGGCAGAGAAAAGAGATCCCTGGTGCTGATGTAAAACAGGGAGAGATGAGAGATTCCTGGTGCTGATGTAAAACAGGGAGAGATGAGAGATTCCTGGTGCTGGTATAAAACAGTTAGAGATGAAAGTTCCCTGGTGCTGATGTAAAACAGGGGGAGAGGAGAGATCCCTGGTGCTGGTATAAAACAGGTAGAGATGAAAGATCCCATTGATTAAATGGATTCCAACTTTCCAGGGATGGTTTATAGAAAGGAAGCAATTAATAGAGAGGCATGGTCTAAACATATGTACGAATCGTCCCTGCAAAAGAGACTTGTATACTAACGAATGCCTATATTTCAAAAGGCTAATAAAGCTCAAATGTATAAATAGATCATTCTACAATCTATGAGCTCAATGTTATCAGACTCAATCAGTTCATTTCTGTAACAAATATAGTTACATTTTATAGCTTTGGAACCAAACTACAAAAGTCATGTCAATGCAACAATAAACTTTGCTGTCCCAACAAATACACGCTCTGATTCCATCAGATCCAGCTTAGTGCCTTAAAATGAAACGTAAAGCATTTAGCTTGTAAAAGTCTTTTGTGAAAAAAAGGAGCAATGTGAGAGCAATGTGATTTAGATTCACAGTTTTTAACTTTAACTGCCTTTTACAAAAAATTGTGTGGTGTCATGCAAATCTAAATTCACTGAATTACTCCCTCTGGTGACCTCCCGACCAAATTTGCAGACCTCTACTTCTTGCTTTAGCACCAAGAGGAATACAAGGTAACTTGACTCATCATGTAAGTGTCGAAAATTGCCCAAGTACCTTCTTTCTACAGTCCTCTTGTCCAATCATTCTGTTTCTTTGCTTTACAGGTCACTGATTTTATAGACTATCATCCTGAATGATCCATACCAACTAATTTAGCATCCATTGTTACTCACAAAGTTTTCAATAATTAGGGAATCCCTACATTGATGCTTTTCTGTGGCTCTCCTTGGCACCGAGTCTTAGGAGTGGTAGGAGTGGTCTGTAGGAGTGGTATATTTCATAGGTGACCCCTGTCCCTTTCTGTTTATTTCGGTTATTCACTCGTATATACTTACATTTGAGATGAAGTCAAAATTACATGTTTACGGCCATGTACAATAAATGGCTAAATAATGTGCATGCTGCATGTGGAAACTGTGGCTGCACTCTAGTCCTTATCCACTTGTTAGAACAGAGTAGCTTCAATCAGAGAGCCCACATAGGTTATTTTACCAATAGGCAGTAGACTTCATTTAAAACTATAAGTGAAAGAGTTTAAAGAACTTCAAGAAACAGCTTCAGAACCTAGCAAAAGAGTAGGGATTGGTATAGTTTCCTGCTATTATTAAAGATTCCATGGACTCCTCCTTCTGTTGATTTGCAGACTCTCCTCTAAGCAGGGCTGGCCATTTTATTGGGTAGAATAGAGGACATTTGCGGACTTCCTTCTGTTCATTTCTCTGCGCATGCGCAAAGTTAGCATAGGCATAATCTCTGCCTTTCCAGAAATCCCAAATGCAACAACAAGGTGATGGATGGAATGCTTGAATTAATCTCAGCCACTGGCAATCACTCAGGCCGCATCCCAATCCATTGTTTTTCACCCACAATGCCACCTCAGTTTGGACCCAGCCACATACAAATCATTCTCGACCCTGCTCCATGCGGAGCAGTCCAGCCCAGATTGCCAACTTACAAAATTTCTCCTCAAAATGTTTGTGCAGAATATTTGCTGTATGTGTGGAATTTGAAAAATCCAGTTGAAAATGTAATGGAATTTTTATTTCTAATTTCAGTCATTCCCTCCAGACCATACGCTTAGACCTCATATTTTCCTGCTGTCCTTTCCTCCCAAAGAATACTTTCCTCTTGTAGCTGCGATGTTTTAAAAAATATTCTATATTGTGGTAGAGCCTGTGTTTAATTGCATTAACACGTGAGAGGAAGGACAGTAAGGTGCTGCTAAAGCTATTAAAGCATAAGGTTATTTTGACCCTCATTAATACTGCCTAAAAGTTGTCTCTGTCTCTACATCATTGCCCCACCTTTTGTAATTTGCATCCTAAGATATTCAAATTACACCACAGTGCTATATTTATCAATGACCTTATTATGTTTCCTAGCCGAGACCTATCTGGGCATTACTTCTGTCTCTTTGTTGACTGTCCTTAAACAGTCGGAAATTATTCCACCTTTTAAGGCCAGGCCACAAAGAGCTGAAGTTGCACTTTTGAGTTTTTTCCAACTGATCCCAGTAATTACCTTTGCACATCATCTATTCTTAGGCAGTTTCTATACTCAGCTAAAAATGTGTGTGGAACCATCAGACATCCCTTTTTACTTTGAACCTGACTGCATTCTATTTGTTCTAAATTTACTCCTCAACTACACATACAATGCTTTTGGACTCCTTTTCCCTGCACTTTGGCTCAAAGTATTTCCCATAAAACGTTCCATTTGATTGAATAGACTGCTATTGATATTTCAGGCAACATTATGGCCTCATCAATTTCATTGTCATTATTTGTAGCTTCTTTGCACAAAGCCTCAATCAGCCACTGAATGGGTCTCTCTCTGCTCATTTCAGTATCTATTTTGCGTATGATAATCCCGATCCGGTCTCCCTGATGCCGATGTTAGGTGCCAAGTGGCGGTATATGCAAGGGTCTCTTTGGACATGAATCCCCTCATAACACAAACAATGACTGGACACTGCCGATAGGGATTGTATGAAACCACAGTTGATACACAACCCCCAACACTGCAGGTTTTGATACATGCACAGGCTGGGACTAAAGCACTATTGTGGAGCACCTCTCCACAATACAGACTTTCCATGGATCACTTTTGTGTGCTATTTGCTATGCAAATTTGCAGTACCCGCTTTCAGTGCTAAAGGGACAAGATTAATGAGCTTCCAGGACCATTAATGGATGACGTGTACTGTGAGTTTTAAAACCAGCCAATACAGGGTTTTTAATTTGATGGTGTCACATCTAACCACATAGAATGCCCACTCAGGCTCGCCCTAGACTTGGAGGGGCTCTGAAAGCCCCTTCATTTCAGAACTGATCTGGTCAGCTCTGAGGGCCTGATTGGGTAATAGTTTGATATTGTAATAAGGATTCAGGGCACTGCTCAGACCACCACTCCTTCCCTACTGGGACCGCTTTAAATGAACCTGAGTCCTAAGGGTTTCACACTCTCAGGTTACTCCTTCCAAGCTTCTTGGCCATCACTTTCTTTAAGCATTGTTGTCTCATCTTCTGTAGGCTTCCAGCCCATGACCGTCACCCCGTCTGGAAAACTCCTCTCAAAGACATGTCAACTTTCTCTTCCCTTCCCTGGGTTCCCCTCACTCAAAAAACACTTGTACTCAGTCCTCCGTACCCACAGTTTTATCCTTTTACAAGAGGCCTGATGTAATGTTGTGATCAGGAATGGAGACCACTCATTAGACTGCTACTCCTTACCTATCTGCGGTCCTTTGGCAGATCTGTAGCCCTTTTGGATTCCTATCATTGGGGTCAGTCCTTGCAAAGCTTCCTGTTCCTATTGTCCTTTCTTTCGCTCATTCCAATAGTTCCGGCACTCGGTTTTCCCTACCCTTGAGGGTATCATTTGAAATAGATCTCATGATTCCCCATCCTCCAGTTCACTCTTAGATCTTCTGACTCTCACCCACCCTCAGGTACCCACTGTACAAGGGCTTCTGCCTCCATCCCCTTCCCCGCTCACAGTCTGCACTTTCCAAGGGCCCTGCCCTGTCCCATGCCTCTGGCTCTCGCCTGGACAGTCCCCTTGGGTTCACCTCACTGCGGTGGGTATGTAGTCTATCTGCACTGCCTGACTTCCAGCCTCGTCTCTTTTCCAGATTTTGCGGAGTTTGTATTCCTGGGACTCTTCCTGACCGAGATGTCCTTGAAGATGTACGGGCTGGGGCCCAGAAATTACTTTCACTCCTCCTTCAACTGCTTCGACTTTGGTGTAGGTGTTTGGTGAATATGTTGACCAAATATTTTTTAAGTTTCTTCCAGTGCATGGTAGTCTTCAGTGCAGAGTGTGCGCCAGTGTGTGGTTGTTGCAAGGCTGTGGCCTCAGGCGCATTACTGCAAAGGCATTTGCATCACTATATCTTACAGACACTCACAGATCAGTCGTTCTGTTTTCCTAGATATCAGGCAGTGACAATTCAGCCACAGCATTCTCTGACAGAACTGTTTCACCAGCTGCTCACAGAACTGTCTCAAGCACTCAAACAGTCTCTAACACAAGGGATAACACAAGAGCAACAGGCAGTCATACAGTCACTCATTACTCAGTAATATTACACCCTGTAAGTAGACCGCCTACAGGCAGTCACACATTCATTACTCGGTAATACCACACCCTGTAAGTAGACCGGCTACAGGCAGTCACAGTCATTACTCAGTAATACCACACCTTGTAAGTAGACCGGCAACAGGCAGTCACAGAGTCATTACTCAGTAATACCACACCCTGTAAGTAGACCGGCTACAGGCAGTCACACATTCATTACTCAGTAATACCACACCCTGTAAGTAGACAGCTACAGGCAGTCACACAGTCATTACTCAGTAATATCACACCCTGTAAGTAGACGGCTACAGGCAGTCACACAGTCATTACTCAGTAATACCACCCCCTGTAAGTAGACGGCTACAGGCAGTCACACAGTCATTACTCAGTGATACCACACCCTGTAAGTAGACCGGCTACAGGCAATCACACAGTCGTTACTCGGTAATACCACACCCTGTAAGTAGGACGGCTACAGGCAGTCACACAGTCATTACTCAGTAATATCACACCCTGTAAGTAGACCGGCTACAGGCAGTCACACAGTCATTACTCAGTAATATCACAGTCATTACTCGGTAATACCACACCCTGTAAGTAGACCGGCTACAGGCAGTCACACAGTTATTACTCGGTAATACCACACCCTGTAAGTAGACGGCTCCAGCTTTAAACAGCATTACAAAGACATCTGCCTCTCCTATAAATCCTTGATTTCAGGAAGGCTTTCAAAACCAATCAGATCAAACCGCACCTAACTCCAGGGCCTCACTAGGACTCCCTGGGTGTTATTTGCTAAAGAGTTTGCACAGGTGCCTGCTTGGTGCAAAGCAGAACAAACATTTGCATCAAATCTTTGCATCTTTTTACTTAATTTTGTAACAGTCAGCAGACACAAGGCACGTTTACAGGGTGTCACCCGAGCACCCAGGCAGAACTTAGCAAATACCACTTCCATGTTTATACCCTGGGGATTCCGGATTCTCATGAACTATACACTGCGGGCCGCCTCACCCCAGGTCATGTCCTCGATTCCTCTCCCCCCTATCCACTGTGTGCAACATCTGTATCACTCCTCTTCCTGGACGAGATGTTGATTGATTTTCAGAGCTCGAAACTATACATTGAGCCCATGCTTTACTAACATACACATAAATAAATACGTTTTGTAGGAGGCCCGCAGAGTGAACTATAACACTCTCAGACTCTCAAATTCATAGCACTGCCACTTAATCGTGGTGAGAGGGCATCAAACACCAAATAAGTGAACAGGTGCACAAAGGGAGCAGTTGGTAACTGGGGGCAGTGTTGTCCAGCAGATCATCCTTTGTCTGAATAATGTATGGACAGACCGTAAAACTGAGGGCCTGATTTATACTTTTTTAACGCCGCATTTGCGTCATTTTTTTACACAAAAGTGGCGCAAACGTACAAAATTCAATTATATTTTGTAAGTTTGTGCCACTTTTGCGTCAAAAAATGACGCAGATGCGGCGCTAAAAAAGTATAAATCAGGCCCTGAGTGTCCAGATGACGTGGTGGAACCTTCAGCCGCGGGAATGTTGCCAGTAGTTTTTGGGTTGTGGAGGCATGACTGCTTACTTCGAGTAGGGACGGTGAAGCCAGCATCCAGGAACTCCCTCACCCAAAGTGCCTTCTCCTTTCCAGGTCATCTTGGGGAGCATTTTCGAAGTGATCTGGGCAGTGGTAAAGCCTGGGACCTCATTTGGAATCAGCGTGCTCCGAGCGCTTCGGCTACTCAGGATCTTCAAAGTCACCAAGTAAGTCCTGCTTCCTTCTGCCACTTTCATCCACTGGTGATGTCCGTGTGTGTAAAGGACACCTCTGGGCACAAGTGGTGTTCTGCATGTCAAGTGAGTACCTTAAGTATTCAGTGGCTGAAAATGTCACTCAATAGAATTATGGGCCTCGTGCCTCTTAACCTTTTGGGTCCCTTTTAACTCCTTTTGAAGGCCATGAACCCACAGATGTCAGTGGAGTTGAGGACATGTTTCTCTGGGTGAGTAAGGTGTGTAGGGTGGGCAACCACACTCAACACTATGAGAGACAATTGACATTGCGATTTTGAAGATCATATGAAGTAGTTGAGAAACACGAGGGTAAGTTAGGCACCATAGTTCTGTGTACACTATTTGGGCCTGGGGGCAGCATGTCCTTACTCTGTCTGAAGAGAATGTTCATCCTCATTGCGTAAGAGATGTGTCAGGGGCACAGTGGATCCGCACTCTTTGAACTGTGCTCAGTAATTCTGTTATTATGTGGGATGGACACACGGAGATGGAGAAGTAGGGGACATGTGTGGTGTATACCAGATGGGCACTTTCAATCTGGATGTGTGAAATGGGTGTCGGGAGCACCCTGGTTCTGTTTTGTGTTAGTGGACATCCAGGGCACCTTGGTTCTACGGTGTGTGAAAAGGGCATACAAAGGCACTGTGGTCTTCACCACATTTATTACTTAATTTAACTCCTTTTTCCACCGTGGATGTGCTGTATGCACATGGACCTGCTCTGGTTTTACTGAACACGAGACAGCACCATATATAGATTAATGCATAAATATGCGTTGTCAAAAATAGGCACCTGAGAGCACCATAGATCTGACCTGTGTTATTGAACATCTGAAGGCACCAAGAATCTACTGTGTGTGAAGTGTGACCTGATGGTACCACAGCCCCACATACTCTGTGTACATTCATCACGTCATACTACCATGGATCTGCATTGTGGAAGATGCAAGTCTGACGGATACATCGGGCTTGCTGTGTGTGTGGACTGGCAAATGTGTCCGCGGAGCCCTGTCATTGGCTCTCTTAATCAAATGACACCCGGATCCATTGGTTCTCCGCAATGTTGATACATATTACTTAGACATGCATGATGGGTGATGTTTGGCTAAGCAGCCACTGAAAGCATTGTTTTTTTGTGTGGGTAAACACCCTCCAATTGTTGTTCTGTGGATAAACACCCCTAAGCACACAGCAGAATACTATAAACTTGGGTCGGTTCTTGGGATAAACACCAATTAGGATTAAAAGGTTGTTGGGAAGGGGTAAATTACATTTTCATACACTTCTTCATAATTCCACGTCTATACCTGATTTCACACATTAGAATATGGTCCTTGACCTTTTGACAAGGCTGTGACGATGTGGATACATTTATCTGTGCAATGGTCACCAGTTTGTCTCTGGTATCCCAGGAGTTGTAGATTGGTGTAGAACAGTGGGCCTGCTTTCCAGAATGAAGAGTTGCATTGGCCAGTTATGGTAATTTTTCCAGAGACAAGTAGAAAGGTATGAGGGTGGTAAACTATACCGACTCTGTACATACCTTTCTCGCCTAGCATGCTCTCACTGTTATGCTCAAAACAGAATAGGATCATTTGCCTTTGTAGGAAATATCAGAGGGATAAAGGAGGCTTACGCTTTTCTACATACATGATTTTTGTGTCCAGCTATTCAATAGTTTGGCACTGATTTCATAGTAGTTAGTTTTCAATCCCTCGCCAACCTATCTTCAATCCTGTTTCAGTCACTCTTGAAGTTTGACCTTGATGCAAGACTGTAAGTTATGGTACCACTGTTACTTGGGTATGGAATATCAGGGATGAAGATGACATGAATATCCATAACTACAAAATAGGACTGTGTGATCTCAAAGGCAGTGACCTGAATTTAACATTTGTTTTTCCTAGTATGACTCCCACCTCCTGACAACAGTTGGGTTAATTTATGCAGTCCTCATCATAGAACATCATAGTTAATCTATGAAGCCAAAGTGGGCCAAAGCATTCTCAAGTGTTCAGTGCATTACATATCGGATGAAGTACCCACCCCATTGTGCTTTATAAGAATATTTCAAGTCACAGAGGAGCTCTGTGACCATACAGAGGAATGAGGCCAAAGACCGAGTTCCTTCATAAGGTCATGGAACTCGGAGTTCACTTGCAGTATACTGTTAATGTATGGAAGCTGTTTTTTATTACATATAATACATGGTTACACCATCACCATTCCCATAAACCACTCAAAATCCTTGGTGTCTTTCTTTTTCTTGTTCATTGCAGACACGAATAAAAAGCTTAATCTGTACTGAGAAAATAAACACACAAACAAACAGTGAATATTTTTGCAATAAGATATTAGAATCAGTTTAATGTAAACAGGGTTACAAAGTGGTGTGGCTCAGACTGTGAAAAACACGCAGAGAGTCTGTCTGTTTTAATGACTTATTGCATGGAAAAAATGTAAATGGTATAAATCTCTTATTTCCCCTGATCCCTTTTTCTTTTTGGGAGAAATCTATCACCAGAAAGAAAACCAGTCCCCATTTTCCTTGTTTAATCTGTCACTGTTATTAAGTTCCCTGACATGTCTTTCATCCTGGCAGCTGAGCCGGGCTTCAGGAATTGTGATGTCATAATTCAACTGTAATAATTTATTACATACGTGTAAGAAGTTGGCTCTGTATATGCTATCTCAAAGTGAGAGATGGTGTGCCCAGAGTCCAAGGGTTCCACTTAGAGGTTGATAGTGGCAAAATTATATACTTCTAATGCTCTATTTTGTGGTAGTGTGGTCGAGCAGTAGGCTTATCAGAGGGTAGTGTTAAGCATTTGTTGTACACACACAGGCAATAAATGAGGAACACACACTCACGTAACTCCAGGCCAATAGTTTTTATATAGAAAAATATATTTCCTAAATTTGTTTTAGAACCACAAGATTCAAGATTTGAAGTAAATACATATAATGGAAGGTACTCCACGCAGGTAAGTAGAGAACTTTAAATTAAAGCAGTAGTACACACTTGTTAGGTAAAAATGGCAATAAGCTATTTTTAAAGTGGACACTGCAAAATCAACAATACCTGGGGGAGGTAAGTATGGTTAAGTTTCTGAGGTAAGTAAAGCACTTACACATTCAGTCTCCTGGGCATAGGAAGCCCACTGTTGGGGGGTCAAGGCAAACCCCAAAGTCACTGCACCAGCAACACAGGGCAGGTCAGGTCAGGTGCAGAGGTCAAAGGAGGGCCGAAAACACATAGGCGCCTATGGAGAACAGGGGTGCTCCGGTTCTGGTCTGCTGGCAGGTAAGTACCCACATCTTTGGGGAGCAGACCATGGGGTTTTTGTAGAGCACTAGAGGGGACACAAACAGGCACACAAAACACACCCTCAGCCGCACAGGGGCGGCCTGGTGCAGTGTGAAAAATAGGCATCGGTTTTGCTACAGGAAGCAAAGGAGGGACCGGGGGGTCACTTAGGCGATGTAGGCAGGGCACACAGGGGCTTCTCGGGCCAGCCACCGACTGGGCTAGGAAGAGGGCTGCCTGCTGGTCACTCCTGCACTGGAGGTTGGTTCCTCTCGGTCCTGGGGGCTGCGGGTGCAGTGCTTGGTCCAGGTGTCGGGTTCCTTGTTACCAGACAGTCGCGGTCAGGGGGATCCTCTGGATCCTCTCTGCAGGCATCGCTGTGGGAGTGCAGGGAGGTCGACTCAAGTTACTCACGTTGTCGCAGTCGTCTGGAAGTCCTCTCTGCAGTGTTTGTTCCTTAGAGCTCAATCCGGGGGCGTCGGGTGCAGAGTGTGAAGTCTCACGCTTCCGGCAGGAAGAGAGAGTTCTTTGAAAGTTGTTTCTTTGTTGCAAAAATATTGCTGTTGGGGAACAGTGACACTGTTCTCTGGAGGTTATTGGTCCTTCGGTTTCAGGGCAGTCCTCTGAGTCCTCAGAGGTCGCTGGTCCCTGTCGGATGCGTCGCTGTGCAGGTTCTTTGAGTCTGGAGACAGGCCGATAGGGCTGGGGCCAAGTCAGTTGTTGTCTCCGTCATTCCTGCAGGGCTTTCAGGTCAGCAGTCCTTCTTCTTTTTTGTAGGTTGCAGGAATCTGATTTTCTGGGTTCAGGGTCGCCCCTAAATACTAAATTTAGGGGTGTGTTTAGGTCAGGGGGCAGTAGCCAAAGGCTACTGTCCTGGAGGGTGGCTACACCCTCTTTGTGCCTCCTCCCCGAGGGGAGGGGGCACATCCCTATTCCTATTAGGGAAATCCTCCAAACTCAAGATAGAGGATTTCTAAAGGCAGGGGTTACCTCAACTCAGGACAACTTAGGGGCTGTCCTGACTGGTGGGTGACTCCTCCTTGTTTTTCTCATTATCCTCTCCTGCCTTGCCGCCAAAAGTGGGGGCAGTGGCCGGAGGGGCGGGCATCTCCACTTGCTGGGATGCCCTGGGGTGCTGTAACAAAAGGCAGGAGCCTTTGAGGCTCCCCTCCAGGTGTTACAGTTCCTGCAGGGGGAGGTGAGAAGCGCCTCCACCCAGTGCAGACTTTGTTTCTGCCCTCAGGGAGCACAAAGGCTCTCACCCCAGGGGAGCAGAAACTTGTCTCAGTGGCAGGTTGGTACAGACCAGTCAGTCCTGCACTGAAGGATTGGGTAAAATACAGGAGACACCTTCTAAGATGCCCTCTGTGTGCATTTTGTAATAAATCCAACACTGGCATCAGTGTGGGTTTATTATTCTGAGAAGTTTGATACCAAGCTTCCCAGTATTCGGTGTAGCCATTATGGAGCTGTGGAGTTCGTTTTGACAAACTCCCAGACAATATAATTAATATGGCCACACTGTACTTACAATGTCTAAGAATAGACTTAGACACTGTAGGGGCATATTGCTCATGCAGCTATGCCCTCACCTGTGGTATAGTGCATCCTGCCTTAGGGCTGTAAAGCCTGCTAGAGGGTTGACTTACCTATGCCACAGGCAGCATTTTGTGTGCATGGCGTCCTGAGGGAGATGCCATGTCAAATTTGCCTCTTTCTCCCCACCAACACACACAATCTGCAATGGCAGTGTCCATGTGTTAGGTGAGGGGTCCCTTAGGGTGGCACAACATATGCTGCAGCCCTTAGGGACCTTCCTGGGTCACAGGGCCCTTGGTACCACTAGTACCTTTTACAAGGGACTTATGTGTGTGTCAGGGATGTGTCAATTGTGGAACAATGGTACATTTTTAGTGAAAGGACACTGGTGCTGGGGCCTGGTTAGCAGGGTCCCAGCACACTTCTCAGTCAAGTCAGCATCAATATCGGGCAAAAAGTGGGGGGTAACTGCAACAAGGAGCCATTTTCCTACAACACGGCTAAAGACGTCACATGTAATAAGGAAATTAGAGATGGGGCTTTATACATGGGTTGATGGCTCCCATGTATTATATAGTATTGTTTAGTGATATCACAACAAAGTGTGACAAATCACTGGTAATAAGAAGGTCAGTGTGGGGCAGAGTATGGCCTGGTTGACTCTAGTGACGTGAATGGGCTATAGCCTTGCCTGTCCATAGCGGGACAACCTAGTTGGATACTTCACTGTCTGGCTTTTAAAGGTAGTCATTACGCAGACACTGCATTCTCTGGTTGTATCAAATGTTCAAATTGCCACATCGCAGTGCCTGGCTATATCAGGCTGTAAGAGAGGGACATTTCATTGTCAGGCTATATCAGAACGCCAAAGTGGGACACAGACATTTCTGACTATATTAGGAAGCAAGAGTGACACTTGGCATTGCTTGGGTACATCAGGAGGTTAGATGGGACTCAGTATTGCCAGGATTTTGAAGAGTGCCATTGTGGGATACAACATCTTCTGAATTTTTCAGATCTCTAGAGTGGGACGAGACATAATATGGTGTTTGTAAAGGAGGTTGGCGAAGTTGGCATTGCATTGACTGGTTGTAGTAGGAAGCCAGAGCAGGGCACAACATTGCCTACATCTTGAGGATGCACCCATGGCATACAGCATTCTCTGTCTATATTAAGAAGGCAAGGCATGAAATAGCGTGGTTTGTGAATACTGAAGGACATATTCCCTCTGTACTCTGGTAGACAAGGGGCTCTCAGCTGTACAGCTTTTCCTTGTCTTCAAGGAATGCAGAATCACTTCACTTTGAGGGAGGGTAGCAATTCAGTGTCGCACGTCAGTTCTCATTTCATTTCGGAAGATAAAACGACAGCCCAGTTCTATACAGCTCTGCCATGATTTACTCGTATGGGGACATCGGATATATCATTTATGCACCACATTCCTGTCGTGATTCTGGTGTGGTTAGGAAGACTTAGTGGTGCACTGAATTCCTAGCTGCATAGGAGAGTGGATGTCAACTCGGTATGGTAGCAGAATACGGTAACAAAAATATAGTCTAACAGAAATGATCTCTCCTTTACAAAAAACATCCTCCCATTGGAGTTGACAATAATAAATCTACACCATTGCTATTTTTGTAAACGATATCTGGGACACAATATTCATGCTAGATTATATTTTTGCTGATGATATTCTACCTGCGACTCTGGTGCACAGCATTCCTGCCTCACATCTGGCTGTGGTAGGGAGGCTGAATAACAACAATGCTCCTGCCCTGTTGGAGATGTGGTAGGACAGTCTGTGATGCGCAACTTTCTTATCGTACTTGGTATGTGGTGGGAAACTTTAGTGATTCACAACATCACCTGGCTGATGTGGATGTCAGGATTGCTTAGTGGTTTATAGTTTTCATTAATTCATTGAATGATGGTGTTAAATCTCCTGTCTTTACTGAGGTGTGGTAGAAAATATCAATGACGTGAAGAGTTCCTGTATTCTTTAAAGTGTGATAGGAAAGCTAAGTGGTGCTCAACATTGTCTGGATTCACTGGGATGTCAGGAAACCTTAGAGACAGGTAATGCCTCAAAGAATCGAATTTTTCACTTTCCAGATAGTTACTTTCAAAGTTGTAGTTTCCTAAAAGAACATTTGAAATAGTAAAAGCAAGTGACACAATAAAAATGTTTAAAAAAAAAAAGAAACATAGAATAGGAAAGAATGAGGAACACAAAAAATAGAAAAAAAGAGAGTGAGAACGTGAAAAAGGAGATATGGGGTGACAGGAATAAGATAAAAGAGAAATATAGGAAGAATCCAAAACAGATAGGGTAGAAATGTATGAAAAAGAAGAAAAGTAAGACAGGAAAGCCAAAGAAAAGGTGTGTTAGGGCCTACCATCAAAAAGAAAAAAAGAAAAGGCGAAGACATCAAAATTTATAAATACAGTAAAAGGGAGACAGGGAAAATTTGAAGAGTACAAAACGAAGTAAAGACTAAAATAAGTAAACATTTGGAAGAAATCAAGGTACAGCCTAGTAGCAAACAGTATATTACTGTCTGCACTGGGACACCACAGGAAAGGTGTATAGTATAATCCTGCATTAACTGTGGTTAGGTTAGTAGGAAGACTCAGTCCTGCAAACCATTATCTAGTTTCCCCAGGTGTGGTTAGAAGTCTCGTTTCATTGGGGCATGGGAGGAGGCCTCGGAGACACACACAACTGCAAGGCCTCAGAGAGGTGTCGGCGTTATGATGTTGGCACAATATTTTCGAGTGCCCAATAGGATTCATTTTCAACACCCAGTCATGGCTTCTATTAGAAGGTATGGGGCTGTAGCTCGCACCCGCAGCTGGCGGAAACCGAACATGGTGCAATAGTTACTGGACCTGAACTAAGGTGGAGCTCCTGTATGAGTTGGTGCCCTGCCCAGATGGTTCTGCTGTTCCCACATAAATGTACTGCATTGAGGTTTTTACCTTAATAGGTCTGTGATCCAGATCTCTGTTCAAAGGGCTCTTTCCTGGGACTTCACACCCTATTTTTCAGCCAGTCAGGGTGCAGGGAAGGAAAGTGAACATTCTTAATAGCTGATATGGAAAGAAAACACTCTTACTTTGTGCGAAAATAGCTTTTTGATTGTCTTGCCAAGCTGTGTAAGATAACAGCTCTCCTGCCACTAGGGATATCTCTCAGGTCCCAATGACGTGAAGCGTGCCAGCACAGACCGGGCAAGCAAAGGCCGAATGTCCTCTCTGTGACAGCAAAGGGCAGCCCTTGTCCCCACAGGCCAGTGACGGAGCATAACGCAAACACATCGTTTCCGCTGACCCCCTCAGCACTGATACAACACTTATTTCTTTTGCTGGTATGAGGCTTCTGCAGAATTCATCTCTGTTGCTGCTTCAGATTTGGATTTGTGGTGGCAGGGCAGAAGGAAGCAGTGGAGGGGAGTGGTTTGGATCTGATGCTGTCCCAGCATGGAACATATGACTGCATGGTTGGCAGGTATAGGAGCTGAGCATCAAGGGGCTGGTCCATGGGTCACACAGCCAGACCCCAAAACACTTCATAAGATACAAGACGTGTGTTTGTGAAGGAACAGGAAAAGAGACAGAGACAGGCTGTAACTCAATCTAAACAAGATGAGAGTAATCACCCTAGGTCAGTGGTTCCCAACCTGTGGTCCGGGGACCCCTGGGGGTCCGCGAAGCCTTCTCAGGGGGTCCGCGACTGCTAAGAAAATTAAAAAATATTAACAAATATTGACAAATTAGGTCCCCAGCTTCCAGAAATGACTCAGGCTGGGGTCCCCGGATTCCAATGATGATTCAGTGGGGGTCCCTGGGTTACATTAATGTTAAAGAGGGGGTCCACGGAAATCAAAAGGTTGGGAACCACTGCCCTAGGTGGTTGGTGGTGAGGCAGACAAACATCTGAATAATTCAGAGGGGGAGTACACCTGGATGCCCATAGCATTCACACTCAACTCTCAGACAACATACCCTGTCCAAAACGGCATTGGCTGCCCTGTCTTCTGTGCTATGCTGACATGAAGCCAGAGGACTATGGCATGTTTTGCTGAGCATTTAAACTTAGTTTGAGCTTGCAGCTTTATTTGCAGCAGGAATGAAGGTCCATTGTTGCTTTCTTTTTCTTGTTTTCCTTTTTCATTATGTTTTTGGCATGTTCAGGTCATACTAAATCTCCAGGACTCCAATGACACAAACTCCCCATGCACCAGAAATATCAGTGTGTGGCCTTTGGGACTCCTTGGATGATAACATTTGTTTAAATTGGGATAGCCTGAGATTATAATCCCTCATTATAACCCTGGTGGTTGGTGACCGCCAGGGCTTTAGTGGCGTTAGTGCCACCAACAGGCTGGCGGTACTGCACACCACATTTTGACCGTGGCGGTACCACTGAGGTAACACCGCCGGGACCGGCGGTAAACCGCCATGGCGGTCCAGGCAGTCATAATCCACCAGGGCAGTGCTGCAAGCAGCGCTGCCCTGGGGATTTCGACTCCCCTTACCGCCAGCCTGTCCATGGCAGTAGACACCGCCATGGAAAGGCTGGCGGTAATGGGAGTCGGGGTGCCTCTGGGGCCCCTGCACTGCCCATGCACTTGGCATGGGCAGTGCAGGGGAGCCCAGGCATAGCCCCATCGCGCATTTCACTGCCCGAATTTCGGGCAGTGAAATGCGTGACTGGTGCTACTGCACCCCCTGCACATCAGCATTGCCGCCGGCTCTATTACGAGCCGGTAGCAATGTGGATGTGACTTTTCCGCTGGGTAGCGGATGGCCCAGTGAAAAAGTCGAAATAGGGAGCCAGACATACCGACAGCACTGGCGGTATTCTGGTGCCGCAGACGTTGTAATGAGGGCCATAGTGTTTATCAAGCCCAAAGGGACTGTCTGATACGGGGGGGACAGTATACTCAAGCTCATGGACAGCCTGAAGGAATGACAACCAATGACAACCAATCTCCAGGAAGCCAGGTGCACAGGTGCACAGGTGACAGCACCCTTAGAACCCTATTAAAATAATAAAATGTGATGGTTAAAATGCTTGCAAAAAGCCTCAGCCACTGGCAGTTGCTCAGGCCACAATCCAGTTGTTTTTTGCCCACTGCACCATTTCAGACAGTGAGCGATCATATGTAAATGATTCTAAGTCATGTTCCATTAGGAAGAGTCCAGCTTGAAGTGCCTAACAACATCTTCTGTGAACCAGAACACAAGAAGCCCTTAACTGGTTTCAGCCTTCAGCCTTATTGAACCTCATCTGTGAGTTGCAGCCTTCAGACTGTGGTACAGTGAGCACAGAACCAATGTCTGGGAATGCCTATCAGATGTAGAGCATCACATTAAAACAACAAAAGGTGATGGATGGAAGGCTTGTACTGCTTGTACTCTAAGCCACTGACAATCATTTGTAGTTTCATTCCATTGTTTCCCTTTTGCATACTGAGCTTCTCCAGAAGGGGAGCACTATATGCAATTCAATCTTGGTTCTCCTACAGAAGGAACAGGCCACCTGTATTGACAGTGAACTTTCATTCTGAATGGGAACACAAGCAACCCCAGATTAGTATCAGCCTTCATTGGCCTCATCAGTGACGTGCGAGAATGTGGCCTGCGTAATTGCTGATGGCTGAGATTAATTGAATTAATCATTCAGCACTTTTTTGCATTTCTACGTGGTTGGAACAGTTATACCAGGGTCCATGAGGCAGTGGTCTATAGCAACTGAGTGGTAGTCTGTCCCCTGATTAGGATATTTTTCCCAGCTCACTTTCTCTGCAGGAGAGCCCATGTAAGTCTGTGTAGAAGAAGGGGGTCTAGGATGAATATGGTGTTATGTGTTAATGATGAGCTCTTTGCACAATATGCAGACCAATGGACTGACTCCATGCTTTAACAAAATCTCCAACACCATGATGGGTGCTTTGGTAGCTGTCCTTGCAGAGAAAGTGGGACCTATGCCTTCTGTTTTTGCTTTTTGCCTACAGAGACCAGAAAGGTGTGGATGTCTCAAGAATCTGGTATGGATCCTGTGAACTAGAAGAGGCTGTACTTGGTGTACTTCGTGTCGAAGTCCAATAAACGTTTAATCTGGGTGCAAGCCTTAACTAACCACACTAATGGAGCAGTACTGGACATACCTGTTCGTCTAATTAATTTTAGTGTTAAATATGAAATGTGCTTCACTTCCACTCCAATCTGGCCCTTAGATGGTTGTTGAGGTGTTCCAAAGGGTGACTTTGAATTGGAAAGTACTGGAGATTCTGCCTGCATTGTCTGCCTCTGACTGAGCTGCTTTTCTTTCCAGGTACTGGAATTCACTCAGGAACCTGGTGGTGTCATTGCTGAACTCCATGAAGTCCATTGTCAGCCTGCTCTTCCTCCTCTTCCTCTTCATCGTTGTGTTTGCCTTGTTGGGGATGCAGCTCTTCGGGGGCTTGTAAGTCACACAGCATCATGAGGTTAGAAAGGCGAAGCATCAGTGACTGCTGAGTTTATTTATGAAAGAGATAGCCTCTGTGCGCAGAGAGTGGCAAGCTGGCTGAGTTCCATAGGTCAAGACAGGACACAGGGCTGGAAGGGAGTTAGCTTTCTTTCAGGAAGGCGAGTTTGCAGGAGATTGAAACTCTCCCAAAGGAGTCTAAAGGTGCTCCAAATGTAAGTAACAGACCAGTGTTTACTAAAGGGATGCAGGACCCTACATGCACTCACACACAGGGGTCAGTAAGTGGATCTATGCGATTCAGTTCCCAAATCTCAAAAGAAGTGGGAGTTCCTGAAGATGTTGGTGAGTGACTAGTGCCCTCTCATCAAATGTGGAGCCTTAAACACTTGTGAGAACATACTCATCTGAAACAGAAAATTGCTTTACAAGACGAACAGGGCTTCATTAAGTCATAGACAGCTGGTTCAAAGGTATAGGCATTACCCTGGAAGTGGAAGGGGTTATTTAGACCCCCCCCCAGTGTGGAGGAAGACATGGGGCATGGAGATCCTCCTGGATGAGGGGCTTGGAATCCCGAAAAAGAAGTACAAGGAAGCATTCGATGTGCTAGAACTTTAAATCTCATCTTGGAGGCAAATTATATGAATGTCCCGGAAGCAATTCACGTACAGTTACTGTGGGAAATTGAGTAAATGCTTTGAGATTCACCCTAGAAGTCCAGCAATGGATTTTACACTTTTGAGGGTTAATTTCCAGAAATTACATTAACTTTCTGAAAATTACCCTAAATTATGCAAAATGGTGATAGTGGTAAGGCAGAGGGGCATAGAAGTGATTCATTGTGTATGCCCATTAAAAGTTGTCTTCTCTACCCTTTTCACAGGTTTAATTTTGAAGATGAAACACCAACCACAAACTTCGATACCTTTCCTGCTGCTATCCTCACTGTGTTTCAGGTAAAAATGACTAACAGGAGCAGTGTGGCAGATCTATTGCATGGACGTTTGGCCCCGGGAAGAGAGCGTACTCAGGATGGATGGTGGGATACTTAGAAGCAACTAGGGCATTTGAGATGGCTTGGCCCAGATTGTCCATACACATAAAGAACGTCAGGACACCCCATCCCTATATAGCAGTCAATTTACCATTGATGATACACATAAAATACAGTGTAGTTATCCTACCTCGGAAATAGGCGGTAATCCACTCTTTCTACTAAAAATTGAATAGCCAATTGACCGTTTTCCACACTGTAGGAAATAAGAAATGTTTCTATCAGAGAGAGAGGTGTTGGGGTGCTTGACTGGAATGTTACCCATAGTGGATTTTGCTGGAGCTCTCTCTTGACAGTCGTGTCATCTTATGGGTGAAATCCACTTGCGATGTGCGTGTTGGGGTTTGTCATTTCTGTCTAGCACCTTTATAGTGGTTTGTGTCCTGGAGATAGTCTTCAATTTGAGATGGATCCATCCTATTACTTGTACAGTTCGTTCTCTGCTTTGTGCTTTCTTGTTGAGTTGTGCCTTTCCTGGTAGTTGGTAGGTATTTATTTAAAGGGCAACATTGTCACCTATTGGGATTGTGTAAACAGAATTATATTGAAGTATCCATACTTATAGTGAATGTTTCTATGTAGACATGGGTATTAGCAAAGATTTTACGAAGAAGGCTAACTAAACATATTGTTTTCCCTAAATAATAAAAAATGATTTGATTGTATTGTGTAATGTGAAACATAGCACTATTCTTTCTTTGGGATTCAGTTTACTCTGGTGTAAATATACTATAAGTACTATTAACCGGGTATCATTATCCATTATCTGTGAGTTGAATTGTAGTGTCAACAAAATGTAGCTATAACTAAGATTACTCCTCTGGCATGTATTGTCTACGTCGTGATTATTGCGATTGTTTCTATATAGAAACACTCTATTCTAATTGCTGTTGGTTTCTTGTTGGGCTGTAGTCAACTTATTGTTAGGGTGGCGGCAGTTCAACGGCTGCGATTAAAAAGGCATTCTACTACATGTTTTGCTTTTGATGATTTGGTCAATGGTGTGATTTTATTGAACTTTCTCTCTGGTAATTATGGATGGCAAATGCCTGCTATCTGTTTTGTTCATGTAGAGCTATATATTTATTTGCAGTTGAGCTGTAACAATAATACCTAACACACTGGTGTGTCATTTTTATTACTGAACTGCATCTCTGCTAGTTGAGTTCTCATTTGGCTTCATTCATTCTGCTTGTTGTGCAGTTTCCCTTTTTCCTGTCTTCTGATGAGTTGTTCAGATGCGGTTTTGCTGGTTGCAATAATGTTGAATCGAGTCTCTGTTGGTTGTTGTTGTGTTCTACTCCTGCAATGTCTTGATGCTTTCTGCTTAATCACTGATCTGTGTTTATGTTCGATTTACTGCTCTTCTCAAACACTGTTTCTTGTGGTTGTTAGATACTTCTTTAAATGTGTTGCTGGTTACTGTGGCGTTGACTAGGCTTCTTTTTGCACTGCTCTTGTTGACCTGCTTTCTGTTGAATCCCATTTAAAACTACTTATCTTGGTGCTCAAAGTTTTGCTCTGGTTCAGCTGTGTCTCAATGGGCCTTTATTGAGCTGTGCATTATTGAGTGTGTGTTCTTGCTGAGCTACAGGCCCTTGGTGCTCAACTTCACACACATTAATGGACTTCCTTGGAATCTCAGCACTATAAATCAAATCCATAACCTGTCCTTATCTAAGTAAAAGATGTTCCTGAAACTCATTGTTAAATATGATTTAGATGGTGTTGGAGTTAAATCCCACTCGCCTTGTGGAACCTAACAATATAGTCGGTTAGTATAGGGCTTTGCCTTGCACTAACACTCTGCTCCAGTGTTCAGCAGAGACTAGTAGCTCATAGCTCTTGCTCCTTTGGTATGTTTATTCCATGTATGAGCTTTTTAATAATCTCAGGTCACAACAGCTCTACATTTCCGTATTTGTGCACTAGTTTCACTCACTTAAAACTGCTTTTCCACACAAACATTTCGGGCCTTTCTAGTTGCGACATGTGGGTACAACTTTCTCCCTTAATTTCACACACTGTCCTTGCAGCACAAGAATTGGGGCCTGATTCAGAATTTGGGGGTCATGGTGCTCCCCACAAGCGTGGGAGAGTGCCGTGTCCTCAAAGTGACAGACCACCTGCTCAGTTTTGAGTCAGGTAGATCGCCATGTCTCCAATCGCGGTGTCTCTCTTGGCTCACTGTCACTGTTGATGCATCAGACCATCAACCTGTTTAGAATGTAAACCTTTGCAGTCCCAAACTGAAAAATAAAGAAATAAATGCCCAGACCCTGGGAGAAAACTCCCAGGGCGTCAGGATCATTTATGTTTTTTTGCTGTTCAGAAATAAACTTCTACTTTGGGAGTTTATTTTTGGAAATCAAAAAAGTTTGATGAGTGAGTCGCCTTGATGCCGCTGAAGGCACAATGATCTTCACATGTTCAGCGGAGATCTTTTGACAAGGAGGGCGGTAGTACAGATAGGGTGGTGGAGGAAATGACCTCTGCCACCCTGACAGATGCGCCCACCAAAGTATAAATCAGGCCAATAGTGTCAAATACTCATTGATTTTGTGTCCTAAGTAAAGCCTAGGGACCAGCAATGCAAAAGGAGTGCAGGGCATTGGTTCTATTCATTAAGCTGACTTCCTTCCGGGCCGGCAGACTCATGCACACACAATACAGTATGTCAGTAACCAGAAAGGCAAGCAGGAAATAACAGTTGCAAAGAATTAACTTTGAAATCGGTTTCCCTCAGGAAATAAATTAAGGACAGAGATGTGGATGGAAGTGCTTTGTACTTTCAATCGCAGTGCACCAGTAATGTTTACTGAGACTTTGCTGAGCCTTTTCCCTCAAGTGTGTACATATCTCTCCTCCCCTAGTTTGCACACAAATTTTGTTGTTGAGTCCAAGGTGTTTATGCTTCTGCATTGCTCTACCCAGGGAACCATTCTGGAAAATCCTACCATGTCTGCGTCTGGCTACTTGTTCCCCTATGAAGGACAGAGGTACAGGTGGGTGAGGAAGTCATTGCATCCTCCCGTCCACCTTTCTAAGGAAACAAGGCTCCCCTAGGACATGCACTGCTTTAACAAAGTACGTCTACATATTTACCCGCCCAATTTAGGTGTGCGGACTTATAGCTGTTTCTTTTACTGCCTGTCGCCACCAGGAAAACCCTGCCGGCAAGAAGTAGTAAAGACATCAAAATCCCATCCCAAGCAGCCGCGAGGGGGTATTGTTTGTATTTTATTTCCGAAAACAAAATCACACTTTAAGGTTTTCTTTTTGAAAATGAAAAAAATTTGTAACTTTGCAGTACAGCGCCCTCATGTTTGGCAAAGGCCACATGTCAGGTTACAATGCATTGACAGGAATCGCCTTGATGATTCCTGTGAATGCTAGAAATGTCAGTCAACCCAATAGATATTTCTAAATTTGACTGTCGGGACCTCTGTCGGGCCAACAGAGTTAAATACACATCTCTCAAAGCGTCTTCAGCAGGGTAATATTAAGAAGGATAATACCTGAAGCAGATTTTACAGAGTAGCTAAATGTTCCCTTTGTCACAAGCTCATCTCTAGTTGTGGTCAAGGGTTTGTTCACTGAGGTGAATGTTTGGTGAATGTTTTTAATTTGTGACATGCGCTCTGCACTAGAGATATTCTAGTTGAGAAGTGTTTGCTGCCTTTCTCCTCGCTGTGGTTTAGCTCGTTTTCTCTGGCTTGTGTTAGTCTCAGTCTGCAAGGGCTTCCCTGTTTCCACTTGTCTGATTCAGCTTGCCACTTCTGTACCTTTACTGCCTCATACTGTCTCAATTATGTAAATGGGTCTCCCACATTTTCCTAAATCTCAGCACCCCCTTTCGATGCTTTTGCTCAGAGAGTTTCTGGTTTTCATTTGTCTTTTTATTCAGTTTTTGTGATGCTGTGATATGTGGCCTTTATTCTCTTATACAGTTTCCTCAGACGTACATAAGTGTGCTTTAGAAGTATCCTTCATCTTTCATGTCTGACTTAGTGTGTCATTTACCTTGTTTCAGATATACGTTTTTAAACGTGTGCTCTGAGATTAATGCTTTCAGGTTTTGTTGATGCATAGAACTACACATACGTCCTACAATCTCCATGCAAAGTATGCTTGGACTCAGAAGTACAGTGAGTCACTGTGACCTGGCAGTCCTTCAGACACAAACCTTTGGGGTTGGGATGGGGTTACAACAGCAGAGAAGCTGATAGAACAGAAACTTGGGTTTGCCTGGTGTCTTGCTGCTCTTTTGTGTTTAATGCCAACACTCCATGCCAAGGAAGAAGGCTGGCATTTACAGTTAGATCTTTGGCCTCCAATTGGCGTAATCATGGGCTCCACTGTTGCTATCTACTTCTGCCTTCTGGTCTCCAACACTAGTAGGGACTACTCATTTCACATTTCAGTGTCACACACTTTTTCTTATTCTTTCATCCATTGCAATGCACCTGGCCTCAAACTTTCACCATGCTGGTCTCTACTGCACAGAGTAGCACAGTGTACTTATCTCTGTCAGGCAGGTATGGCCCAGCGCAAAGACTTACCCAGAGTCAATAAATGGTACCACTGGAGAGTGATTTGCAAGCAAGGCCAAAATCTAGCCACCATGTGCCTCCTTAAAGCTCCTAGTTTGCCACGGCCAGTTTGCGGTCTACCTCTCAATGTAGCTTCATGAAAGGCCTGATGCTCCCAGCACGTACATCAGCCGAAATGTGCACTGGAATGCCCCATCCAGCTCTTGGCTACTCTCTAGGCAGCCAGGCGCTTACTCTCTTCTTGTCTTTGCCTCTGCACCCTAGATTAGGCCTCTTTTTCCCTGTTCCAGTGAGGGGCCCTCATCTGTTGGCAGTGGATAGAGACTTTCAAAGGCCGTCACCTAGGGCTGCATCAGTGGGACTAGCAGGTCCCACTAGTCTAGTCTGCGTCTCACATACATCACCGGGAGGGGCGAAGGGTACTTGGACTCACCCCCATGCCCCTGAAGCTGCCTTCCCTCCTGGTGGGCTTCAAATCCCTCCTCAGCTTTGGGCCCCATCCACGGGGTCAAGATTGTCTGCTGCTTCCAGTCAGCTGCAGGGCTTCCCGATTGCTGCCACTGCTTTAAATTAAGCCCACATCCCTTGGGTTCAGGAGCATCCACCCGAGAGATGCTCCTCTGTTGGGGGTGAGCCGTGTCATTTCTAGGGCTGTCTCTCTGGGCTGTATTCACATGCCAGCGGGCCCCAGACCATCTCTCCAGGACCTCATACACCCCTTATGAGGGGATGTGCCTGTGTCACTCCTGGTGGGCTTCACTCCCTCCTCCATTTCGGGACCCATCTGCCATTTTAAAAAAATGATATGCTTTATTGTTGTCTATAGTGCAAGTTAGTGGTGGCCCCTGCCAGCGACGGCGAGAGGGGCAGCACACGGAGCAGTGGGAGAGGTGGGTTGGGGGTAGGAAAAATAATAATAAAAAACACTTACCTGCGCTGCTGGACACCGCCTCAGTGCTCCCGTCGCCTCAGTGCTTCTCTGCTCCCCTCCCTAACCAATCCAGATGCTTCTCTCATGCTGTTACATAGCATGAGAGAAGTGCCGGGATTGGCCTGAGCGGGCTGAAATGACACTCAGGGAGGGAGTGGGAGCCTGCGCTTGGTCTCCACCTGGCTGTGAAATACAGCTTGGTGGAGAGTTCTAAGTGTGCATGTCAGTTTTTTCCGGCCGCGGACAGCCGCCACTACTCCTCCTCCATTGTGACGTGGGGGTTGCTGGCCCCGCTCCACTCTCCTTAAGCAGAAAAATAAAATGATAATAAAATACTTTTATTATCATTTTATTTTTCTTCCTTTCAGCATTGGGGCAACACTCCACCGCCATAGCAGAGGGGCCGCCCCGGTGCACCTTACATGTTAAACAGTGCCATCTTCCACTTTGAACCGCTCACGTGTGGTTGGGAACGGGGCCACTATCGTTTGCTGCTCCTTGTCGGGCTCCAGCAGCTCACTGATGTCTTCCTGGGCAAACAGGAGCAGGTTACCCGTCTCTGGGGGGGCCCAGGGACAAGGGAATATATGTGAGCTGGGGCTGCAGTGCAAAACGATGGAGCCCTGTGCCCATCTATACCCCCATTTCAGTTCCTCCATGCCAAATATCTTTTTAACATCAGAACTTTTTAAAACCCTAGAAGAAAGTATAATGTTGAGATCCTCTGCAATATCAGCTTGATCCAGATTCCTGAGTTGATTGCCATTGTACCTGGTACTCTGGTTTTACCCGTTTTCCGCAAAACTAAATAAGAAGTCATGACCACAAGCGTAAATCAGTTTTTGCCCAAACAGGGACATGGGTGGTAACTTTGCAGGAAAGTACCTCTTTCCTGAAGAAGGAGTGAGCTGAAAAGCACAATGCCCGTCTTTAAATTAATATTCAGCCAAACATTGAACAATTACGTGAATGCCTATCTTTATTTTATTATTCAGCCAAACATTGAAAAATTATGTGGATTGTGTATGAGGTCTGTAGTTTTAGTTTAGAAACTTGACTTCCAGTATTACGTTGCCCTTGGCAGTTGTAAATCAGCCAAGCTGAGACAGCAATTTCTACTTGTGTTATCTGTACTTCTAGCTTATCCGGGCACCATTGAAAACTTAGGCCCTGATTTATACTTTTTTTGTGCCTCATTACTGTCATTTATTGACGCAAAAGCAATTGTATTTTGTAAGTTTGCGGCGCTTTTGTGTAAAAAAATGACGGTAATGCGACGCAAAAAAAGTATAAATCAGGGCATTAGTATTTCCAGGTGGCTCCCAATAATCCCCAACTTTTGTGATCTTTCAATCTTTGACCAGTTTATGTTTTTTGTGTTAGTCACAACACAATTTGTATTAGTTTGTCATGTAATGACTTGTCCTTTATGTTATATGTTTTCAATAATAATTTTTTATTTATTTATAAAAGAAGCGATATATAGATGTCAATAAGAGAACCCACACCTTTACCATTTATACTGAG
This sequence comes from Pleurodeles waltl, assembly GCF_031143425.1. NCBI lineage: Eukaryota > Metazoa > Chordata > Amphibia > Caudata > Salamandridae > Pleurodeles > Pleurodeles waltl. Next base: position 1,609,656,065 of record NC_090445.1, read on the forward strand.
AAAATCACCTTAAAAATAATCTACAATTTTGTTCCTTTCTAGCCTTATTTGGCTTTTAAATATCTGTGTATGACTAAAAGAATGTGTGTGCTCCGCTATTTCTTCTTTGTTTTGTTCTGCACATTAGAGCATGTAACCAGCCTGGCTGTCCGACCCTGACATGGGTCTGTAAGGCTGGCCTTTTCTCAGCTTGACAGACATTCATCATGATTTAGAAAAGGGAGAGCACAGAGTCCCATAGCCTTTAAGGTTGGGCCCCCCATACCAGAAGCCCAATATGTATCCCACTTTGGCATGAAGTCTGGGTGTTGCAGATGTCACTAAATCGGGGAGACACACATCTTGTACCTTTGTCCTTAGTTTTTTGCTGGTTCCTATTGCAGGTAGCCCTGACCTTGGCTAGATTCATCTGGTCAAGGTAAGATATATATTTGCCTAAAAATGAGCCAAGTAGACAGCTACCAAAGTCAGGCAACAGCGAGCAGTATAGGAAATCTGTGACAAAAGGGTTTTACAGTGCCGCGGAAACTCATCCTGAATAAGACATGGGGATACCTCCCATCACCAAACATCTACAATCAGTTTCAAGTTGATGGTTCTGAACACAAAGATATTCAGGGAGCAATTCCTCCTGTGAAGAATCAATAGCATAGAGAGAGAAAACCATCTCGTGCAGCAGTCATGAACACTCACAATAAATGTCATTGTATGAGTCACTCTCGCAGATTACACATATGCCTGTGACACATGACCCATATGCTCACACATTACACATATGCTTATTGAAAATGTCTCATATGGGAGGATAGGCAAGGATCCCAGATAAAGTGGGCTGGTGGAACCCTTACTTGGGAGACTCGGTAGATAGGCTTCCAGAGTGGTGCAGATAAGAGGTCTGTATTCGAGAACTAGAAATGCTGCCTCCTCTCAGTCGCCTCATAGCATAGAATATGCATTTTGCAGCTAATCAGCCTCGAATACGGTGGATATTTTTGGTGTACCAGCTGACGAGCAGCAATATTAAAATGTGATGCACCTCCAGTGGACTTGAAAGATTGTCAAGTTCACTGAACAAAACATGGTGAGGATGTTTGTTCAACACAAACTTGCTCACTTGCTGCTTGCTGTATTCTGGCATGCGCATGCTTGTGAATCTAGGCTAGAGAACCTGCTGAAGACGAAAAGCTGCTCACCTGTACTAGGAGTTGTTCAGCTTGGCCATGGTCTGTAAATGCCTTTGCAATGGAAAGGTGTGATGTTCTATGTGTATCTGTGAGCTGCAGAAATACAGACTTTCAAAGATGGAACTAGTTTGTGGGCCATTATTGGGGTGCTCTTGACTTCATTACATTTAGGTATTTTTCACCAAAGTAATTCAAGGAAAACAGTGAGATACATTTCAGAAGTAATATTATCGTCACTTTTACATTTCATGTATATTACTGGGCTGTTTCTGCAGTGGGACATTTAAATGCTGTTTTTACTGTGTCTCTGCTGTGTCTTTCTATTTTTTTTTATTGCCTTTTTAATAGAGGATTTATTTGTGTAAATGCATTCCACTGTTAAAAGTCATGTTCTTATAGACACTAATGTGATATTACTGAGCACTAGCTATGCATCTGCTGGTTAATGTATGTGGGCTGTTTAGGGATTTGTGTTTGCCAGGTTGTTGGGTTTCTGTTGAGTTGATGCTGTGCCATCGCTTGCTATTCTGTATGTGGAAAGCGCTTCTTGTTTTGACCTGATCAAATCCTGCACATTCCTATTTAAAGTCAAGATATGCTGCTGTTGTTTGTGGGTTCAGTGTTATTTTTTTTTTATTATTTTCCCGGTGTCATAAGTGTGCACACTTGTGGGCCCGCCGTCGTCCCCACTGTGTTGCATTGTGGCATTCTGTGTGTGAGTTGTCTCCTCATCCTTCTACTGTGCCTCTATTTTGCAGATCCTGACCGGCGAAGACTGGAATGCAGTGATGTACCATGGAATCCAATCCCAGGGCGGCGTCCAAGGGGGGATGCTGTCCTGTGTTTACTTCATCATCCTCACCTTGTTTGGCAATTGTATCCTTCTTCAGACTGCCAGGATCGTACGGTTCCTAAACTTTATCTGCTATTGGAATATCAGTCACTTAACAGCATTTTATGTTTAGATCCTATGTCCGTCAGTTGATGTAATTAAGGCACAGAGAATGTGGCTTCTTTCCTGTCAAAGTGTTGGTGATGAACTGGTGAGCCAACCCACACATTATAGACACCACTCGCTATCTTCACAAGGAAACAATTAAACGAGAATTCAGTCAATGGGTTTTTGTACCCTTATGTTTCTACTTGAAAATTGTTGGTATGTTTACACTCTATGTCTTGGGAAGGTCCCATTGCATTGACTGTGATCTTACTAATATGGAGATTTGAGCCTCGATTACGATATTACAAATGCTATGAAAAATTGCGGCAAGTGTGTGTTGGGACCAGCATGTTGCCTGCATAGTTTAAAGGGATTTTCCTTTGCCCTAAGTGCACGGCTTCATATGAAACTGATATCATAACTTTTCCTTTGGCCACAGCATCATGCTCATATATTGTGAGGGCAGAGGCCTAGGCATGTCCCTGATAATGTGAGTTCCAGGACCTGTCCTGTCACCGGGGGGGGTGCACCAAGCGTGCCCTCATACAAGACAGTGAGCTATTGTCCCTGTCATGGGTTCATTATGTAATGAGGTGGTGGTAGCATACCATGTTTTATTCTTATAGAGTGACCAGACGTTTTCCTCTGTGTCAGGGAGAAGGCGGTCTACTGAACCCTCCTGTGTGGAGTTCCAATGTAATGTAATGCCCACAACCTGGAGCTGACATAATGTGCGCATGACAAGTATGTATTCATTCACAGGGATCCATTTTGGATGCCCCTGGTTGAAGCATGTCACAAGATGGAGGGTGAGAATTACTTTCAGAGATAGTGGAATGTGTTGCCTTTATTCCTGTGGCTGGAGGGTGGAGGCCAAGTTACAGAAGTGAGGAGAATGGAAACAAGAATACTCTTAGGAATTCCATAAACATTATGTCTGGAAGGAACTACTGATTAGTTCTTCTGGAGCATTGCCGTTTGGTAGCTAATAGGGGCGAGGGTGGGACTGCATTTCCTGTTGTTCAACATGAGGATGTTCCTAGGCCAGGCCTGCCATTTTGCCTGTCTCGGACTACATCTTCAGTATGGCTGATGATAGATACGGAGGTCTAACACTTTATTGTGCCCTTGTATTGAGTACTCCTGTTTGGAGCCAGCCCCAGTGCTACCTGCTAGGCAAAGCATCACTTTTACACAAAGGCTGTGTCTGGAGAGCAGCCTTAGAATGACATTCAAAAGGGTACCAACACAAACTAGTTCTGAAGCATGAGACAGTGGATCCACGCCCCCTGTCTGGAAATAGAGGGACCAAACCGCCCCACTTTGTTCCAGTCCCAAGTTCCAAGAAAGTGAGTGCTTGAAGAGTTGCTGTGCAACCAGACATGTTGCCTGCCAGACAGACAGTCTTGCAAAGGGAATGGGTGATACTTAAAGTCAACAATTTCTGCTGGAAGAGCTGAGGATCTGCCTGAAGCATCTAGAAACCTGGGCAGTTGTTGAGGAGCTGTGAATAAGACTCTAAAAGTATGAGCTATTCCATAGTGCCCAGCAGCATGCCTTGGGCTGAGTAATGGGTGCTGGCACCACCGTCAAGGAAAATGTGATTGAGTTATCCTAGTCGAAGAAAGCCCAAATGACTGGGGTGTGCAACTGCCCACAGACTTCCCTAGGGGACGTGGCCTGGAGGCCAGGTAGCAGAGGATCTCCTCTACTGATGTCAAGTGCTACTGCTTTTTCTCGCTTCCCAGAGACAAGCATGTAAAGATCGTCCTTTATTCAGCCACCATTGCATTACCCTGCAATGGAGGAGGTCAACCTGTGAGGACAGGACGACCACCCACACAAACTGCACAGCATGGATAGCTACCAAGCACCAGTAGGTAGCTGCAGGGCTTAGCTTCACCTTGGGATAGGAAGACTTGAGGCACATGGGTGAGCCTGACGTACCACGCATGAGACTTTTGCACAAAACGCGCTAGGGACATTGAACTGATATATCTAAGTTAACACATGAGAATGTTTGCGCTATCAGCACCTAAGCCTACTCCCTGCCTACACACATAGGGTAAGGGGGACAATAACAGCAGGATCTCGACAAGTGTGAGGGAGAGTATGCTTACCAGTAAGGAAGGGGGATTGCAGTGCCTCACTGCACAACTTACAACAACCCTATATAATACATCTATTGGATTGTGAAGTATTTAGTCTTGCTGTGAAATTAAACATACTTTTTTTCATTCAGATATGCACTGAGCTGCACATCACATTAATGTGTCTGTTGTTCGACTGTTGAGTTCTGAGCTCTTGCCTCCCCAAACTACTTCCCAAAGAAGCACTGTCTGCTCACCCTGGTTACCCCTAGAGTGAAGCCTTGAAAGTGTTGTACTTGGCCTCGTTAAAAGGGCCAAAGTAGGATGGACCCCAAGATGCCAGTGGCAAATGGCAAATGACCCCCACCACTACAGTTGCGGCCCAGTAGCCCCGTCTGTCTTGTGACCCCACAAACGGGTTCTGGAACTGGGCAAGTCTCTGCTTGCACATGTGGCACAGTTATAGTAGGTCAGAGATTTCTGTGCCCTCTGCGTGTCCCACGGGTAAATACTGACAGGTCAAACCTGCTGATATTTATTGGGGTAGAAAGATCTGAACAATACTGGGACTTGTGGCCTTTGGTGCGCTAAGCATCAAAATCCACAAGTTATTCCCCATTTGTGTTGGAAAACGTGCAATTTGCTTTATTTGTCGATTCTGATTAATACAATCCCCATGGTATCTTTATTTATTCGGTATGATAAATAACCAACCAATTCAGTTACATCCATAATTGAGGCCTGAAATGTTCTGATGTAATCTATGCAGCTGTGGCAAGTAAATCAGATCTCTAGACTGTTCCTCTAAGACTAGTCACGTATATATGTGGGTCATTATATCTGGGCCCAGTCGCGGCTCCCAACAACAAGAAGGGGCGGGGCGGCACGCGTGGACGTGGGGAGTTGGGGGGGTGTAAATAAAAATACAATTAAAAATAAATGAAAACACTTACCTCCTCCGCCGTGTGCCGCTCCTCTGTCCCTCGTCGCTCCAGACCAGGCAGGCAGGCACAGGCTCCCAGCCTGCCCTGCGGCCAATCCTGACGCTGCACAAAGCAGCGTCAGGATTGGCTGGAAGCACCCTGCCAGGGTGCTCCCAGGCAAACTGGGGGCCTGTACATGCTTTCTCCAGCCTGGCAAATGTGTTGCTGGTTGGAGAGAGCATAAAGCACACTGCGCGTGTATGTTTGGTCGTCCTGAGACGGCCGGCCAAACATACATGCGCTCTGAGGGGGAGTGCTGGGCACTCCCCCTCGCTGCTCGTCACCACTGTAGCCCCACCCCTTTAAAAGAAAAGGATATTAAACAAAGTTTATTTTCCTTTTCTTTCGAAGGTTTTGCAGCTGCCGCTGCTGGTGGGGGGCAAAGCTCCACTGCCCTAATGGAGGAGCTGCCCCTGTCTGGGCCTCCCCCCATTTCTCTCTGGGGTTTCTGTCATATGGCAAGGAAATCAGGGTACACATACCAAATTTGAATTCTGAGACAGTGTATGTAAGAGACGACCAAATTAAAAACATCTACTGTTCCGCCCTTGGAGGGATTTGCTCAATGTTTAACAATTCATTAAACATCTTTCAAGCAGAGACCCATTCTTTCTCCCTCAAGTTAGCAGAAGGTCTTACTACTAAGGGAAAAGTCCACTGACCTCATCATCATGTTCAAAGCCCAGCATCCCTAATCTTCCATAGTCTTGCTTTATTCTTGCTGCAGTATCCGGCCACACTTCAGCATTTATGAAGGTGCAGTTTGCAGTTGGTGCATGGATTATGGAGGGGGAAAAGACAGTGCAATCCTGGCCTTAATATACATGACTTTGGAGCATTTCTCTTTCCTAGCTTTAGCATGGCAATCCCATTTCTCACATATTATGAATAGTGATAGCTTAAATTTACAGACTTTACTACAAGCATTAGTAACATATTTCGACCTGACTGCTATGAAGGTAAATGAGTCACAGAAAGGTCTTTACCAGACCAAAGGCTTAGGATGGGGGACAACTGGCAAACCAAAAACATTATTTAATAAATATGGAGGGCCTGGTTCACAAAGTAAGTTACACTTTTGAGTAAGTTTACACTTTGTAGTATGTTTACTACTTTCTGTATTTACAAACTCCAAGTGTAAACTTACTACAAAAGTGTAAGTTACAGAGTATTTCAATTGGCTTACTCTTGTGTTGGTGGTGAGTTTTCTCCCCAAACTCCTTCCTGGCCCTTGCTTAACCCCTTCTACGCTTCCCTAACTGCATCCTCATAAGTATTAAGTCTGCCTCTTTCCCCACCTACCCCTGTGTCCATCTTACATTTACTACTATAATAGTTACATATGCTGAGACTTAACAGTCGGGTGAAGAACTCAGCACATATAAGTACAGGCACAACTTACACTTTGCAGAACGTTTTGTAGTACTATAGAACGTACTACAAAGTGCAGTTTGTGAATCATAGCCATATCGTTTATTGAAATGTTCATAATAACAGTTTTAAATAGATGATACATAGGTAAAGGTGTGGAAATATATAACCTTTGTATTAATGGCAGTCAATAAGTCCATCTGTACTGTTTTTGTCTCATATGAAACTTGACCATCCTTAACTGAGCCCTAAACAGACACCCTCCTCAATGTCTTCTTGGCCATCGCAGTCGACAACCTTGCAAATGCTCAGGAGCTGACAAAGGTAAGTAAGCACTAGTTATCTGCTTTCTTCCATTGACATTCTTATCAGAATAGAGTGGTCATGTTTTGTTGCTCTCCTTTGATGTTTCATGCTCAGTGTTATGCCTATACTGGTTGAAAGAGGGTATTGTATAGTGCACATGTTATGGATCTGATAACCCACTCTGCTCTGCAAACAACAATTGTGTACTGATGCGTATGGGTTTAAAACTAAATTTGATTATGCAATTTCTGGAGAGTCCTCTTGTATCATCAAGTTGGCATCAGTGCACTAATATTTCAGTATATATTACTGTTGCCTCGTGGGCAGAGCTCTTAGAGAAGAACCAGGTTACATTTGGGAAAGGTCTGTGCATCAGACTTAGAAAAACATCTCCACTTGGGACTATGGAACGACCAAATGTTTGCCTTCATCTGACCTTAGGCCTCAAAGAAGCGCACAGTGGATGAAGCTGGACATAAGCAACGGATGTCCTCTCATGTGGAAAGCTCTGTGGACTATACGAAACCAGAAAGTGGTTTCTATTGTTTCGGTTCAGTCGGCTCCAGTTATTAACATTTTTGGGTTCATGGTACGGGAGCCCTCCTGCATTCGGGGTGTAAGTAGCAGGAGACTGTTGACCGTGTTTTATTTGTTTGAGACCATTTAAACATTATAAAGTACCATTATATCACCTATATTGATAATATTATAAAAAGTAGCAACATAGAGATCATTTAATCCTATCATTTATACAACACCAGCAAAAAGAGAGGATTCTTAAAGTAAAGCTGCTTATTAAAAAGGTGTGACCAGTGTTTTCCTTGTATAAAGTGGGGAGCTGCTGATGGAAGAAAGCATTCCATTTAATCGTCGATGTAGTTTTTTTACACAACAGTTGCTATGGTTTGTATGCAAACATTTTATAAATTGTTATAGTGGGGATATACTTCATCTACACTTACCTACAAGGTACCACTCACAAGAGCACTGCACACTGTATATCATTAAACTTAATCGGTAGAACTCTGGTGAAGGAAGCTCAAGCCCCTCATCAATCGCTGCAGGTTAATAACAGGATAGTTTTCTACCTTCTTTTCTTGAAGTCGGTGGCCAAAAATTATGACGTGGTGGAATATTCCTGTTAAAGTTGATCAGTCCATATGCACCCTGGGAGATTGGTGAGAAAGACACATACCAAGTGTCTTGACTTGGCTCCTATGAAATAAGACATACTCATCTTCCAGAGATCCGTCTAGGGGTAGATGGCTCTCTTGTAATCCATCTAGGTAAAATGATTAGCATATAGTTATGCTTATTGGCCTTGGGATACACTGTGCCATTGGGTTATCACTCTCCAGTCTCTACCAGTTGTTTCATGTCACATATGTCACATTGTGTCATGGTGTGCTTTGCTCTTATTTGGTTGCTTTGTATGTAAAGCATGAATTCTTTTTTTGCCCTCACATGCTATTTTTGTTGTATTTCCAATAAAATATGATCAAGTGCTGTTGATCTGCAGATTTTGCATATCTGCATTTTTTCTTTTATGATCTTTATGGCAGATATTGACATTATTGCTGCAGCCAAAAATGCCCACTGTGAATCCAAATGGATACTGATATTTAGCAATTATTTCGAAATTCCTTATCTGTTCTTAGAAAAAATAAAAAATAATGTGTGTTTGTGCCATTTTGGGCTAATTAGGTCCTGGAAGATGACGTGAAATATTCACACTGGTGGGACAGAGAAATGTTTTCTCAAATAGTATTTTTGGGCTACACGCTACAGGCCAGTCCCAGTAGTGTACAATGTGCCCCACTTTATCTTTAACATCTGAACTGATGGTGTCTCACCCTGGGTTGACTTCTTGCTGCTCATGTATGTTATTCCTCGTTCTTTTCATTGCCAGTTCAGTAAATTTCACACGCCATCTGCAAGTTAACAGCCCTTGGTTTTCATTCCTCTAGCACAGTGTTTCAAAAACTGTGGGTTGGGACCCACTGGTGGATTATAAGATGATTTTTGGTGGGTCGTGAAAGTCCAGGTCTATGTATTAAGTAATATTTAAAATGATTATCCTTGTTTGTGCACTGAGCAGAAGTGCTGAACAATGTCCCTAAGTGCAGTTTTAAAAAACACCCTTGCAATTATTCACAGGCAAGACTCTGGCTGAACCTTCCAGTATTTGTTGCTGCTGCTGTTTTAGTTCACAAAGCCATTTCAACATCGAATGCGCTCACTTTATATGATCATACATAACCATACCACTTTTGTATGACTTTCACACACAAATTGAGAAATATGGATGTGGCCTAACAGACAAAACTGCCTGGGGTACCAGGTTCGAGTCGTGACATTGGCTCAACATCATTTGATGCTGAGCAAATCACTTAGGGCATGATTTAGAGTTTGGCAGAGAGGGTTACTCTGTCACAGACGTGACGGGTATCCCGTCCACTGCATTACGATCCTATTAATGCCTATGGAGACCGTAATACGGTGGTTGGGATATCCATTGCGTTTGTGACAGAGTAACCCGTCCGCCAAACTCTCACTCAGGCCCTTAATCTCCCACACTTATAATACAATGAAACTCCTCTTATGTAATATGGTGCTCATATAAAGTGTTCCAATGTCCTTCGGTCATGTGTGCACTACATAAACCTGCAAAACATCTATTTGGAGTCCAGAATGGACTCCCGGACCTCGTTTAAAAAACAAATGGATATGAGATCTTATCCCATACTCTGCTACAGAGAGGGTTTTTCAGATTTGACAAAACCACTTCTATCAGCACCAAGAGTTTTCAGAAGCCTTGTAATTTTAGTTGGGCAGGCACCCAACTCTGGAAAGTGTTCCAGTTCCAGACTCCAGTGCAGTTCATCATCTGCCATTTTTATGGCAGATAGATATCTTGGCCACAGCCCATTATCAAAGTGCCTGGTTAAAGTTGTGACATTTAAAAACAATTGCTGTTATTACGTCATAAAATTGCCCCCTCCTCATGCCTGTTAAAGCTAGGTGGGGCATGAAAGTTTGTTGTTCTAAGAATTAGGTTGTGGGTCTAAACAGTTAGGGGAGCACTGCTCTAGCATCTCCCCCTCATCATATTTGTATCCTTCCTACCCTGCATTCTCTTTCCATTAGATTTGCCCTCTCGTCTTTACCTCTTCAGACTTACCCTCTCCAATCTTTCCCAGTAGAATTCTTCTTCCATTTTCTCTTCAGGCTAACTTCCCTCTCTTCCTACCACAGAGTTCCTGGAAAATGAGCAGGAAATAGCATGGATGGTGGCAGTGCTTGCATCCGATAAAGGATGCGTAAGAGAAGTAAGATTGCAAAGACTGTTTGTGGAAAAAGAAGAAAAACAGAACAATAACAATTGGAGGAGCATATGGAAAAAAATACATTAATCAACCGGGATACTTTGCAGGCTACAGATACAAAACTATTATAATTATAGAAACCAAAATATTGCACAGTGTGTGCACCACAAACATAAAACAAACACAATCTGCTTACAATGTAAATGATCAAATATAAAAAGTATAAAACATTCCAAGTATATCGCTTTCCTATTTCCAAATGTATTTAAACATCTAGAAAACAGTGTGGCTCATCCAAGTGGTTACTGGTTTCACATAGATGTTATCCATTGCCTCTCCTGGTGTTATATTACGAAGAAGTCATCAACTAGTTCATCTAAACTGCTAATCAGTTGCCTCTTGCAGTAGGAAATGTAATGTCTCCTTTCCACGCATGCATTATCTGTCAGGGTATCAGACAAGCTGCTTGTATTTTCCCATACTGCTTCTTCCAATTTACCAAGTTTTGTGAGTCAAGGGTATATTTTTTTAATAGCATCAATCAAAGCAAGACCAACTTGCAGTTGTTACAGTGGCCTCCAAAGTCATTGAACGTAGCACCATATACTTTCTTCCATTGTCCCTGGGCATATCAAAAGAAATGTGTTTGATAGACTCTCCAAAAAGTGCTTGCTGCAAATAAAGCTAAAGAAATCTGTTGCAAACGACGGAATTCAATTGATGCCGTAAACATTTCCATTGTGAAAGCGACAGACGAGTCATGATCATATTTAGAGTCACAAAGATAGTTATTGGCTTGGTTTAAATCCCAGACTCGACTGTCACTTAAGATAGTCTGCTTAATATTCCGTTCAATTTCGACTTCTTAACTTTGGGTTGAGAACATATATTTTTGTAGCTCATATTCTATAAATAATTAATGACAGACATAACTCACACAGGAATTTACATATAACAGGCTGCGATGCATGAGTTGTTTGCCAGCATAATAGAAAGCATAGTCCATAGTCCTTAGGAAAGATATCCAATCGCAGGGCCTGATCTGCTCATTGGCATGTCGCTGTCGGTCCCAACCCAGAATATAAAAGAGGTTCAGACATAGGTTTCCTCAGGCGCTAGTGGCCTTCAGCTATTACAATTCATACAGTAAAGTGCATATATAGATATGTAAACGACTTAAAATGATCTTATTATTCTATGCTTTTAATAGGGCAATACATGACAGCCCATCACACTGGAGGGTGCATCTTTCCAAGCCTCCTGTATTAAAGAGGACCCTATTTTATTATAGTTTCAAATTTAAGGTATGACCCGAGTAATGGTAGCAGCGTATATTTCCAATTTAATACCCAACGAGCCTCTAAAAGACTTACTTTTTGACATGTGAATATTCAAGCCTCGGTAATTTTTATCACAACATTGGATTGTTCAGACCTCCAACGAAGACAGTGAAGCATCTCCAGGCCAATAATTTGTATTTCATATCTGTAAGCACATGCACTATAAAGGATGATGGCACTAAAAAAGTAAAAGAAAAAGGGAAAAGACATAAGATGATTGTACCATGCAGAAAAGGCGCAGGAGTACCGGGTGTAAGAGAGTATTACTGCTTACATAAGTACGTTTTTAATGCCTTCCGAAAAGGGAGCAGTTGGGAGATATTCTGAATTTTGTCCGGGAGCTCATTCCAGTCTCTGGAGGCAGTTACAGGACAGCTCTGTCGCTGGGCGTTTTGATCTGGGTTTTGGGATGGCGAGTGTCCACAGGCCTCTTGACCGCAAGTTTCGGTGCGGCCTGTATAAGGCAGGTTTGGTTTTTAGAAGAGGTGTGCAGCTGTGCCATGGAGAATGATGCATTGTGGTCATGGCTTTAAATAGAGCTCTCTTCCTTACCTGCGGTCAATGGCTTAAGACAAGTCAAATGTGCTGGGACCTGGAGCTGTCCGTAAATAAGCAAGTGATGGATTAGGGAAACAGCATTTATAACGAGGCGTGAACCATGCGATGCCGTTACATCACGGATGTTACAATGAATGCGCCTTTACCAGTCATGCCTTTACCACGCATATCATTACGAAATGTCTTAGGGAAAGCGGCGTTGAACTTTAAAGTCCCACGCTTTCCCTCCTTTTGCTCAGACCGGAGTTGGAATAGTAAATTATGCTGCTTCAAAATCCAGTGCTTTCCCTAAGCACGTTGTTGTAACGACATGCAGTGTAAAGGAATGCGTGGTAAAAACGCATTTGTTGTAAAGACTGGGGAACAACTGTATGCGTGCATGCGTTATTCCAACATTGAACTGTTAGATTCTGTAACACCTACAGCCAATTCAGTGCCTTGCCCAACATCCCAAAATAGCAGGCTTTACTGTACTCAAGATGTGTCAAGATGAATGATTTATTACAGGCATGGGATAGAAATGATGCGCAAAAGTGAGAATTTGCTTACCTAGCGTTAACTGGCAGAAACAGGTTCCGGACACTTGTGTTGTCTGATGCTCTAGTGACAATGGCTGATCTGGACCTTCAGCTTCACCAGTCCAATGTTTGTCTTTATGTTTCTTGTTTAATTTACAGCATTCCACCCTCAGTCGGTGGGATATCCTAAAAGAATTATAGCCCTTCTGCCTTGGGCTATTCCAGTTGTTAAATTACCTCTCCCTTGTTATAGGCAGAGCCTCTGGATTTATTTGTTATTGTTTCGTCTGTGTTTTCTGCTTTGTTATAAATTTGCCAGATAATCAATTATCTGCTACATAATCTTCATATTTTAACCAAAACAATGTTTGTTTCTTTTGCAAACAGATAAATAGTTACTAAAAATGGGACAACAGATGTTGCTATACAGTAGAAAGCCCTTCACCAAGGTTGACAGAACACCTTTTGCTGCTTATTGCTGGTTTTGGATGTGACACTGGTACTTAGGATGTGAATGCTTTGCCCAGATAGTGTTCACTTGTAAAAATGACAAAATGATGAGGTAATAATATCACAAAATGTGCTGAAATATGCTACATAATTTTCCTTTTTATGATGCGTAATTTAGTAATTCCTGCCGCATAATTTGGTCCTCCTCCTCCTGCCACTTAATTCCAGTAATCCTGCTTATTGGTCCTCTCCTGTGGCCCGGGCATATAACTCTGGTTCTTGGTCTTTATTAACTGGTATAGCCCTCAGCAATGGGCTGTAATACTTAAATGTTGCATTCTCAAGATCAAATATTAGGCGCTGTACTCCAGTCAGAGTCCTACCTTTACCACCTACATTAATGCTGATGACTCAAAGGCTGCTACATTGTGCTCCATAATAATGCACTAATTTCAGTTCTTTAACCAAATCTGATAGCACAGGTGGTTGAACAGGCACATATTGAGCAGCATTGAGACCTCAAAGACCTGTGCTATCTCTGTCACATCTAACACTTGTCAGCTACCAGGTACTCTTGAGTCCAGAACTACTGTGATAACATTTTAGTTAAAGAGATGTAGCAGAAGAAGTAAGTGTACATGACAAGGAACCAACTGGAGAAACTGTGGGTCGGAAGGAGGGCTGTCGTCACAGCTAGAGCTAAGAAGCATTGAATGAAGACCCATTTTGTTGAATGAATACAAGACCAATGTGCATTCATTCAACGAAATGGGTCTTCATTCAGTGCTTCTTAGCTCTTTTGGCACATCTTACATCAGACCAAGATCCACATTCTTCTGATGTAAGATGTGCCAAAACGACATGAATCCACTGAAACCTACACCTACACGCAGTGACAGGCACTGTGAATAGTTGGAAATAAAGTGATTTCCGTTTCTGGTCCTGCAATTAGTGTGGTTGGGTGCCTGGATGGCCAGGCGTAGCCAGAGTGTCATGGGCCTTTGGTGCGAAGAGGTAAACTGTCCCTCCTGACTGCTCCCTGAGTTATGAAAATCATCAATAATCAGGGTTTAGTGGGCCCATCAGGCCTATGGGCCCCGGTGCACTGCGCCTGCTGCTCCAATGGAAGCTATGCCCCTGCGTGGATGCAAGACAGGCTTCATGCTTCCTGTCATTCCAAGATTTGCCCTAACTCCTTTCTCGCCACTGAATCATCCCCCTGCCCCTGGGTTCACCTCACTTTCCTTCCCCATCAGATCCATACTGCTTCCTTCCCTCCTCAAAGTTACCTAATCTTTTCCTGCTACTACCCTCAGGGAAGCCTCTTTCTCGCTCATCAGATGCCCCTCGTGTCAAGTCCCTGTCCCTCCATATGATGACCAAGAATGTCAATTCACCAAAATGCCAGAGGTAGCGGAAGTGACATCACATACCATTCAACCTTTACTTTTTTGCATTCTTACACATACACACACACTCTCACTTAAACGTCCTCTCAACCGCAAGCACGCACTCCACATATATTTAAAAGCATTTTTTACCTCCCAGAGCTGCCAGGGTGGATCCTATTCCAGCTAATTGTAGTACATTCTTTATTACAATAATTCTAGAATATTATTCACTATTACTGTAATAAAAAATTGACAAAAACAAGGAAATTGGAGCTGTGACCCAACGTCCGAGCTCCTCTTGGATTTCTGGAACTAATTTTGTGACCTCTGAGGCCATGGGTCGCAAAGGCAGTGTCAGGGGTCGCAAACGGCAAACCAGGGGTCGACCCCTAAATGACGTCCATTATGGTGACGCTCCCGTACCTCAGACCATGCTTGTGCAGTTGTGCCCTTTATTTCCCAAGTGAAAAGCCTCTTCCTGTTACCACCTCGTCTCCCTCCCACTCTTCCTGAAATGTCTCCTTCCCGGCTCAGCGGCCTCTCCTCTTCTCATGAGGCGTCCCTCTCTCGCCTCTTAAGATGTCCCTCAATTACCTGATTATGTGCCTCCGCCCTCCCTCGCCAGAGGCCCCTTCCTTCTCTGGCCTCCCTCCCTCCCCTCACTGGATCTCCCTCGTGTACCCCGGGCCAGCTCCTCTCCCGCCACCACTCCCCTTTGAATATTTGAGGGCGTCGGGAGCCCTGGCCGGTGGTTGTGTTGTCGAATTAAAGATTGATGAGGAGGCGCCGGGCTCGCGCCGGCAGTGTCAGGGCCCCGGTGCACCTTCAGTGCACCCGTCCAGTTCACCGAGCGGAAACCACAGTGGCTGTCTCAGGGCGGGGGCAGAAGGAGCCGGTAACTCAATGAGGTTACCTACCAGAAAGAGGCAGAGTTGATGTGATCACGGGGAGGAGAAGAGATCAGAGATGTTCACTAATTCAGTTTCAGAGCAGCAGGTTGCATGCTGGAGACGTGCCCGGACAGGGACATTTCTGAACGGATCACGATGACGTTTATCGACAGTTTTCACCGGCGACTGCCTCTGAGTGCCAGGTGACGGCTCTCAGCTCCACTTTACCATTCGAGACCTTAAACAAAATAAGTAAGCTATTGCTTATGTGTAGGAAAACAAACCAAACGGAGGTATATATTCAGCTTAGAAAACTGTCATGGAATGTTATTCCCCCCGTGTTTACTGTACGCAGAAGGACCAAATACTGAGACGAGGAGTAAAATTCATTCATAATTAAAAACAAAAACATCTAGGACAGTGGAGCGAGTGGCCGACAGAGACATTTACTTGTTTAGATATTTATTTCTATTACGTAAAACATAGACAACTATCGAGGGGCAGGAATTTCACCAATAGTGCAACCAGAAAACGGGGATTAAAGAACGAACCAGGCTTTTAGACCAGTGTCCTACAGAAAGAAGTGGGGGACTAACTAAGTTAGGCAGTATGCGGGCAACATCGTGGCGCATGACATGAGAACGCGTGACATCATGGCGTTTGACATCGCACGTGGCATCACAGGATGTGATATCACAGAAAGTGGCATCACAGCCCATGAACTCACAGTAAGGGGCATCAGAAGAAGTGACATCAGATCTTAAGACCTCACACATATGTTTAGCAGGTCTGTCATGAGTACATTTGAGCCCATTATAAGTGTTAACAAATTAATTTTTGTATCTTGGTTGTGCCAGAAAATGACGCTTCGCAATGCATAATCTGGGACTCAATTTATACACTTTGGCCCTCATTACGACTTTGGCGATCTTTTTCTAAGACCGCCAAAGCTGCGGGTGCCAGAAGACCATCAGTGCTGGTGGTCTTCCGACCACAATATTACAAGTACTGCAGGATTTTCGTCACATTTTGGTCGGAAATCCTCCAGTAGTCGTGCCGGCAGTCGGAGGCGCTTGGGCGGTTCCACCACCGGCCCTGCCCCGCTGACGGTCTTCATTGGATCGCCAGGTTGGGGATGCTAATCTCCGGCCCGGTGGGTCCAACCTCCCTGGCGGTACAGACGGGGATGTAGCGGGTTGGCAGAGGCCAAACCGCCACACTCATAATGTGGCAGTTTTCACCGTCAGCCCATTGGCAGTAAAACCGCCACCGTGGCCCTGGTGATCAGAAGACTGCCAGGGTCATAATGAGGGCCTTAGTTTTTATAAACTCTGCCACAAAGAAATCAGCAATAAGGAGAAACGTGAAAGTAAACCTCTTCTGCTTAATTGGCTGCAAAGTCTACATTTTAAAATATCTTATGTGGTTATAGCACTTGCTGGAGAGATCTTTGTGAGTTCAGTAAATCTCAGGGAATAATAATAGTGGTGAGATAACTCTGCAGTTTAACACATTTACTGGAGAGAGCTGTGTTTTGTTTAGTCCCATTTTTCACTCAAAGTATCATAAACGTTTCTTAAAAGACTTTCTTTATTGATTTCGTCCAAAATAACAACAACAGATATATCAACAATAGCCACCATCAACCATGTCACAGAGAGGGTCAGCTGGTACAACATAGGCAAAGCTGAACTTCAGCATTATATCCAGATCCGTCGTCATCATGAACGTAGGATGAAAAACCCAGTCAGCATCTGAACATTCAGTGAGGCAACACCACACCCCACAGAAGCATATTCACCATCTGAGGATTGTATACAAGTCCACAAAGACAGCCAGGAATTCCACCTATACCCACAGCCAGGAGTTATACCTATACTCCTAGATCGTTCCCCACCTTATCATCGCATCTACACTGCTTCAGCTCACCTCCTCTGCCATTCTCCATTCAACAACATCCGCCATCCAACACTCCACACTGGGACCCATCTGACCCATCCAGGTGATTGCCACCTCACATTGAGCCAGTAGCAGCAGCAAATGCAAGAACTTAAATGCCTTTTTTTCTGGCCTTTCTGTCCACGGATGTCACCCAACAGGCAAATGGTGTGGTCAGCAGTAAAGGGAATCTGCACCAGAGCCCTCACCGGGCAACAACGCTCATCTAGAACATATGAACCGCTGGGCAAGTCCACGCCAAATGTAAAAAAAAGAAGCCATGGGGGCCTTGCATCTCAGACAACTAATCGATCAACTAGGACTTATTTCATGTAAGAGCACTGGTGTCACTAACGTGCGGTGTATGGAATGAACATGTGCAAGTTTAAATCTGGCATTTTTCAATATGGGCTTCACCAACGGACACATTCTCATCCATTGTGCATCCTCAATATGTATATCCCCAGGTCAATATCTCACGGCGCAAAGGCAGGTGATAGAATTCATGACTAATCAGCTGTCATGGCTTTGTATAGGAGAGAAACCAAGTGGCGGCCCCCTCCCACTTCTAACAAGCCCCTAAAAGTAAGTGACATGCATGAGCTATGGGGGAGAAAGATCATATATCTCTGACTATAGCTGTAACACTAACATGTTGCAGAAACTGTCCTGGCCCTATGTGAAAACTGTCCTGTGCCACTTCAAATGTGATAAACGCTTCACTGTGTAAGATGTCACACACCATCTCGGAACCACCCTCCCACCAGGCAGACACATCCACAGACTTCACCAGCACTCGGCTCGCTGGCAAGTCCCACAAAACGAATTTCCTGGCAAGTGGAGCCCTCCTCAGACCCACCCTCACAGTTCGTTCCCATAAGGAAGCCATGTGTCTAAAAAGGTATGATACCGGGGTAGCATCTCAAACCCCCTGCCATCAAAAGCTGGGTAAAAGATGGGCCCCTTGCCGCATCTTCTAAAAGGGACTTCTCCCAGTTACCCCCCTCCAAAATCCAATTTGCAGTGTGCGCTGTGGGGGAGGGCCACGTAATATTGCTCCAAGTTGAGATCACTAGCCCCCCCATCTAGCGGCTGGAACAGAATGTCCATCGCCACTCTACTATGTCCCCCTGCCCAGATCAGTGAGGCAAGAAGGAATGCAACCTCCAAAACACTGCATGAGGAAGAGTGTCAAACGATTGCTGCGTAGAGTACAGGCAATGTGGCAAAAACTCCATTGTGGAGCTGGCCACCCGACCCATGATGGAAAGAGAGAGAAAATTCCAAAACTGCACAGAAAACTGGAGGCCCTCAGTAACTCTCCCAATATTGTACTGCAAGCGTTTTTGTGTTGTGTGGGCCATCATCACCCCCAAATATTGGAACCTATCAGTCTTCCTGTGGTTAACTTTAAGACCCAATAGCTCCCCAAAATTATCCAGGTGACTCAACAGAAGGGGTAGGGACTGCCTAGAGGCGAGAGATAGAAAAGAGTGCTGTCAGCATATAAGGACACCAGGTGATTAGATCTCCCAACCCTGATCCCCCATCCAAACATAACCTGTCGGATCTGAATGGCCTGTGCCTTTAGGGGAAGAATCAAAAGGAGCGGTGACAATGGACAGCCCTGGTGTGTGCCCCTTCCGGCTTACCAAGGATCAGATCATAACTTACTCACTCGCACCCTAGTCGTAGGTCCGGTTAACAGGAGGCGCACCCAAGCTCGAAGCTGCATGCCAACCTCCATCGCATCAACACCGCATGAGATATTGCCAGTGGACCATGTCGAAAACTTTGGCAATGTCAAAGGAGACAACAGCAAGTTCTTTCTCTATATGCTTCACCTCATGCAGGCAGTGGCATAACAAACGCCCTTGTAGACCCTGCGGTCTGGCACTATGCATGGGCGCTGGGCCCCTGGCTGAGTGCACCTGACTGATTCTTGAGCATAGTGGGGCCCCCACAAGTTTTGTTACACCACTGCATGCAGGGCGTGCATTAGTTGCTGTAGGTTCATGGTGGTACTATGACCGGATATAAAACCACATTGGTCCTCATGAATTAACTACGAGATCACTGGATGTAACTGAAGGGACAGTGCCTTGCAGAGCACTTTCGTATCTGTGTGGATCTTCATAAGCTGTCGACAGGCGGACGGATCAGATTAATCCCAACCTGACTTCAGTATATAGAGATGCAGCCTTACCGCATTGACGGAGGAAGCGCACCAGAGTCCCTGGCCTCCAAGTACACCTCCGAAAGTGTTGAGTAAGAATGAGATAAAAGCCTGGTAAAATTCAGTGAGGAAACCATCACTGCCTGGTGCCTTCACCTTGAGCAATTGCCCAAGTCGTGTCCAGATCTATTCCAGGGTGAGATCTGCCTCCAGATCTTGAACAGCAGCCACACCCAGTCATGGCAAGGAGGTCAGAAAAGCCACGATGTACTCTGGGTCAGGCATGTGGGGGTTCTGATACCTGCTTCAGATGAGACTTAGTGACGTCCACTATGCCTCCTTGTGTAAACTTCCTTCCCCTTAGGGGAGTTAAGATGGAGTATGGGGAGGTGAGGAGCCTCTTGCCTAAGGATCCAGGCCAGCAACTGTCCAGAGCTGTCTCCCTCCCCATGGAGAAGTTGGCAATATGATTTTAAAGTGTATTTCTCCAACCTATCTCTTGCATCAGCATGCTGCAGTTGAACAAGCAACTTCCCTCGCCGTCCCCCACATAAGCGTTGCTCTAGTTCAAAGAGGGGCCTAGTCTCCTTTTGAGCACATGTCTGTAATACAACCCACCACATATCATCAGGGCTGTGTTGTGCTTCAATATAATGAATGCAAAGTTTAGTTGAAGCTCGACCGCAGCGGATGTTACTGCGGTGTTCATTAATTTCTGAGTTTGACCGCTCTTGTGGTCATCCCAACATATTGTAAGTTACATGGGCAAGTTATTAAATATACACAATATTTAGTGTTGCAGTTGGTGTGTTTAAGTAAACGCCAGTTGCCAATGGGTGCTAAATCTAATGAATCCAGTTGTTTCGTGAGTGAGCATACATTGCAGCTACCACAAGGGTAATGGCCAATCACTGGTGGTAATCCCCAGAGGGTCCCTTGCTTGTTGGGCGGCGCCCGAGGTTTGGGTCGTGTGTGGACCAGTATATCTTTAAGATTTGTAGTCCTTTTAAAGGCAAATAAAGGTTTCGAGCCATTTTCACCACCACTGCAAAGGATATCCCATCTGTGGCTAATAATTTTCTTAATGGTATTAGACAGTGGTGTGAAGGTGGTAACACAGGTCAGTTTATTTTCTGCATATCGGGGTACCGGATGTAATAGTGAATCTCTGTCACTATATTTGGCTCGCTTGTAGGCGGTATGTACCACTCTGGTGGGGTAGTGACGGTCGCTTAGTTTATGTCTTAATTCAGTAGCTTGTATATCAAACGAACTGATGCTACTGCAATTACTACGTAGCCGTAAAAACTGGCCATAGGGTAAATTGTCTCTAAGTGCTTTAGGATGATAACTATCATACAATAATAAACTGTTGTGATCTGTCATTTTTTTATATGTATAGGTCTCCAATTTCCCTCCAACGATACTGATCACCAGATCTAAAAACGGGATCGTAGTCGTTGAAACCGATGAGGTGAAATGCAGAAAAGGATTCAACTTGTTGACCCAAGTTGTAAAGGCTGCTACCTCCTCGGTAGGGCCCTGCCAGATGACCAGGATATCGTCAATATGCCGGGGCCAGGGTCGGCGGGAGCACCGCCAACAGGCTGGCTCAATTCTGAGCCGGCGGAGTGGGAAGGTGCGACGGGTGCAGTGGCACCCGTCGCGTATTTCAGTGTCTGCAATGCAGACACTGAAATACAAAGTGGGGCCGTCTTACGGGGGCCCCTGCAGTGCCCATGCCATTGGCATGGGCACTGCAGGGGCCCCCAGGTGCCCCACGACAACCCATACCGCCATCCTGTTCCTGGCGGGAGAACCGCCAGGAACAGGATGGCGGTATGGGCTGTCAGAATCCCCCATGGCGGCGCAGCAAGCTGCGCCACCATGGGGGATTCCCAGGGCAGCGGAAAACCGGCGGGAGACCGCCGGTTTTCCACTTCTGACCGCGGCAAAACCGCAGCGGTCAGAATGCCCTGCGGGGCACCGCCAGCCTGTTGGCGGTGCTCCCGCCGACCCTGGCCCCGGCGGTAAGGAACCGCCGGGGTCAGAATCAGGCCCATAGTTTGAAAGTGGTTGAGCATCATCTCTATCTCACTTTCTCTATTGATATTTTAATCTTGGCCTTCACCCTACATAAACAGAATAAAGTCAGCATTTATCAAGGGTCCTGAGCCAATTTTATTTCTATTTCATCCTTTGAACTCTCCCCGTTTCTTCCTCCCTACTCATTTGCGGGACAGTGAGGCATCATCGAGAAAAAGATCTCCGGCAAAGAGCCCCCCACTGGGTGGTGCCCGTCAGACATTGCAGCGCCGGTCTGACGAGGAGCTTGTCCGATGATGAAGCATGACACCCATTTGGGTGTGTGAGGACTCTTGCTCCTATTAATTAGGATCCCAGAGTACTTTCCATAGCTCACCCTGGTCTCTTAGGAACAGTGTATTGCTTTAATAGTCACTTTCATTGGAGGGTATACACTGGACCTTTAATCCTCCCTATCCCCATTATTTTTGACTTGTAATTCAGTATCCTAGTGATGAAGGGATGAAGGCCCCTCGGAGGGACACCAAGGGGAAAAAATTGCACCAGCGCCCTATGCACTCTTTCCATAACAAAGAAGTCAGACAGGTCTCTAGGGCGTAAAGTGTGCCTCACACAGTACTCCAGGAATTGGTCACCAGACTGGCCCTTTACCCTCTTAGGGAAGCCCAACAGGTGCACGTTATTCCATGATGAACGGCCCTCTGCATCATTGACCCAATTCTCCAATGCTGTGGCGACCATCATCAGCTGGGAGACCTGGTGTTTGAGCTGATGCACCTCCATCTGCAGTGAAGTGAGATTAGTTTCCACATTCTCTAACTTGTCCACCAGCTTGTGAAGATCGACTTGCAGCAGATTCGCCCCAATGGAGACCCATGCAGTTTGGCCTCCAAGAGCTGCATAGTAGCATAAAGGATTAATGTGCCTCCTGCAAAGCACATCATGTAACATGCAGATGCCCGATTTTTATTTTATATTGGGTAAGTGGGTTACCTGCTTTTCACACAGAGCTCCTTTTGTTATTTGCAGTTCATAAATTGTAATCCTTCTAATACAGCATGTTGAGCAATGAAGGGCTTCTGACTCCTACACAATTGTAACCATCACTGTCTCATATAAATCATCCTGTACATTGATTTACACACTAATGATTTATTGTCAATATATAACGTGTAGGTTCGATGTAAATACTCTGACACCCTGCACTGAGATGCGTAGTATTATAAAAGAAATAAAACAAAATAGTCGTATTTAAACCGTTATTTTGTAACTACAGGGACAGACCATTCTTACAGTGCATGCATATCTCCTATATACAGAACAAAGCCAAAACCATGCCTTTCTTAGACACTTTGAAGTGGTAACATGCTGTGTACCTTTGTTTCCCCTCCACTGCATTTAGATCTAGATGTGAAGCTCCAGAGAGCTCTCATCCAACATACTCAAACAAAAGCAGGCTTGATGGCTCCTTAAATTCAGCCTTTGTTTTGGGGCCCAGCTGGAATTTAAAATAA
Organism: Pleurodeles waltl; assembly: GCF_031143425.1. NCBI lineage: Eukaryota > Metazoa > Chordata > Amphibia > Caudata > Salamandridae > Pleurodeles > Pleurodeles waltl. The sequence continues at coordinate 1,609,679,086 of NC_090445.1, forward strand.
TGAAGACATTTTGCTGTGAAAATGACACCGGGGCAGTCCGGCATATTTCATTGGGCCCATCCTCTTGGCAGGGTGGATTACTGAAAATCTGCGAGGACTGACAGTTTATCAGAAGCCAGTGGGAAAGAATGCAGCAGAATACTCATTGAGCGAAGCTGCCAGCCAGGCCAGTACTAGAATTTCTCAGCCAGATGTCTAGGTTCTGATGCACAGCGTTAAATTGTGGATAAACATCAGGATCTTAATTTCCACTCTTGCTTAACTGGTAGCCAAAGTTAAAATTGTCTCTGGCTACAGATTCTGCCCCACCTGCTGAAACCAAAAATGAGATAGATAGCAACATTCTGGACACACTTGATATGTTGTAGCTTGGAACTGGGATTTCTGATATTAGGTTTGGAATTTAGAAGCCCCCCTGCAATAATGTGATCTGAATCTAGTGTCTGATGGTGAAGGGCTCTTAAAGGTGGGTGTAATTGAAGGCCATTTGCACCCAGCCAGCATCAGCATGCTAACCTTTTGTGGCTAGTGTTCCACTCACCAAGGGGTCAGATGGAGACTACACCTGTAGATATAAAGGAGCACCATCCTAGTAAAATGGAATAATGGTAAGAGATAAATACTAAAGAAGAAAGAGGTAAGCCCCTAGGTTCTTAAAGAACATCACATATAATGTTCTATGTAGATGGAAAATATTAACCTAATCTTAGCACTAAGTGCAATTCTTCCAGAACAGAGGTAAATCTCAACAATCAAGAGTCTGAATTATGAGCATCGTCTGTACCCTTTCTAATGAGAGTGTGTGGTTGATGGTGTTGTATACAGCAAACAGGTCAAGCATGACACGTAGACATAGCTTTAATTATTAGCAGATAGTTACAGCTGTCCCGAAAGTACTCCTAATAACAGTACTCCCCATAAGACATTCATAGAACCTTGCTTCAAGAGGAAGCCTGAGCTATATGGACCCAGAATATTGTGTTCTTCCAGTGCATCAAGAGGATACCTGATTGGTATGCTTTTTGCCCTGGATCCGCAGATCCCCCGCAGGTGGATCCGCATCCCTAGATATCTATATTTTTCTTCCTTCAATAATTCCAAAACTACTCAACAGATTTACACAAAATAACACAAAGAGATCTTTCAGGACCAAGATATAACTTTCTGACAAATTTTGTGTAAATCTGTTCAGCAGTTTGGGCTATAGTCATGTTCGAAATCTGCTAAATCCCCATAGACTTCAATGGGGAAAAGGTGTTTTAGGATCCCCCTTCTATTTCCCTATATATTGTTTATTGTTTATATATATTTATACATATATGTATATATAAGGTACATATATGTGAGTTTTACTTACCATCATGATACTTTTTAGTCATTATACTTGCTATGATATTTTTAGCATGATATTTAAAACTCACTCTCCTGGTAGTATACAGACACCACACTACTCTGTAACCAGGCAAATAAACCTGTGCTCTTGGGAGCATCTTTCCCCCGTCCACTTAACTATGAACTGGCTTCCAATCACAAGACATATTGCTTTCAAGGTCTTTGGTTTTCTCATCAGGAAACCTTTCCTCTGGATCTAATATCACAAGAAAACCTTCAATCTAAAGTGGTCCCACTCTTTCCCTTTACCGCGCTCATCCGCAGGGTTCTTCTTCCTATGGACAAGCATCCAAGCTCTTGAACGTTATTTGTCCATGAAAAAGGATAATTAACAACCACTTGGTCTTACCTAGCATATGATCTTTCAAGCTCAGCTTGCAAGAATAAGATGGGAAGAATATGCAGCCATAATCTTATACCTCATTTTTTTTTGGAGCACCTTAAGTTCAAGCCCTGCTACAACCAGCTGCGAGATGACTGGAAAAACGGTCTGAACCTTGCACATAACTCCGACGGTTCAACACATAGGCTAATCCAAATTCTATGATCCATGAACAACAAACAAACCAAGTAGCCCCTTACTCAATCATCCAGAAAGAGCTTTAGTTCTGTTTTAACTGTATAAAGTGCTACACAAATGCTGCAATTCAAAACTGTATTCTTCCTCGACCTATTTTCCTTTAGCTAAATCTAAAAGTAGTTAGTGCAAAAGGTTTGGGATGCTAGGAACTTTAGAACATTATTTTGAGGTGGTGTGCTAATACCAGAGTGCTTTAAAGGTAAGTCTTACCTCTCTTATGATGAAACTCTTCCTTTAAAGCCCTACAGCCTCCATAAAAGTGTTTGTTTTCTGCTTCCCTACAAAGGTGACATAATCACTTTTCAAAGTTCTGAGTAACACAGAAGTGTCCACAGCCCTCTCCCTCTTTTATCTCAGTGTCTCCTCTCAAAATCAAACATTACTTTCAAGTCCCAACCCTTCACCTCTCCAAAGTATTGGGCAACAAAGTGAGCGTGAGTTCAGGCTTTTGTTCCGTATACTCCTTTGTATTCTGTAAAACAGGACTATGTCCACCAGAACAAAATATTTAATAGATTTTCAAGATGTCTGTAGAAAAGGTTATAACTGAATTCAATTATAGTCCCAAACTGCACAGAAAATATTGGGTACCAAAGCCTTTCAATCAATATAAACTTTCAAATAGATCGGTTTCAAGCCAAGATTTATTGTCTCATTTCAATGTTGTTCAAACTTTGTAAAATTCCTTCGTACTATGTTGATTTAAATGCAGTTATGACATTGTGATTCCCAATGCATTTCGGACAATATATCCTTCATCAGGGGAATATTCATGTATGTATATTTGGGACTATAATTGAATTCAGTTGAAGCATTTGTTGCAGTTATTCTGACTTAAAAATGGAGGGTCAACTAAACGAGCACGTTGGAATGTTACACATTGTCTAACATCACAGAGTTAAATTTAGGAGTGCTCTAGGAATTCTCTACTCAGATTTACAGGATACCCACAATGAAAGTGCATCCAGTTTATATTCATTGTATTTTTATTTGACCCAGGTGGATACTTTGAAAATTTGGTATGGATCCTGCTAATACTAAGCTGTGTCGGCCATTGCTCTTTATGCAAGGGAAGTGTGTGAGAGGTAAAAGTTGCCACCATAAGTTAAATAGTGTCAGCAAGGGAGAGACCCCACCTGTGAGTTTACCTAACACCCCAAAAGTTACTATTTAACCCTTGACAGGACAAAAAGCTAAGGAAGTGGCCCTTCAGTGGTAGCTGTGTTTGTGTGTGTGTGTGTCTGGTCGAAGGTTTCCTAAAACGAAGCAACCTTGTCAGGAGGGTAGGTGCATTTTTAGAGATTCTGAGTAACAATCCATTACAGTAGTCCAATCCATTCTCAACAAGGTGTTACTTAATAGGCATCGAAAAATCATAAAAATGTTACTAGACCTGCAAGTTGAGTAACTTGAATAATCTACTTGACCTAACTGTAATGTACTTGACCCATAAACAGGTCTCAAATTGTGTGATCTGAGTCAAATAGTTTACAGAGTCCCTTTTTCTTCATTCTCATATATGATTGCACCTTCAAATATGTGAGCTCAGCTTTTCTGCAGTACAAAAAAACTCTTTTGTTTGATTAAGTAGACTAACGTTTGCTGCATGTATCACAAGAATCGAGCCCACATATAAGGGACACATGACCCATGGCTTGCTTTTAGTTTACTAATAGCATTGCCATCAGGGCAGGAGTGTTTCTCAGTTTGTTTAAACACTCACTTTTAAAAACATATTACTAAGCCATGATGTGGTAGCATAATGTCATCTACACACAGTAAATTTCGAAGAAATGTCCAAAAACCTTTCCACAAACTTGCAGCTTTAGTGATAAAACTATATAGTGTATTAACAATCTGTGAAAATGTTGTTTTAGAAAACATATCCTTTGCACATCAACACATAAAGTATTCTGATTTGTTATTATGCTATTCAAATATTTTTTTCATCACAAAGAAATACAAAAGATGGCCTTTCACAACTACTGATATATATTTGGAAATGTTTGTACACTTGACAGTCATTGAAATGTTGTGTGTTACTGACACCCTGTAGACTTTTATTTAACACTCTTAAGAGCAGGTCAAACAGTTCACCTTACAAAATCCTGGAACTCTGCAGTCAGAAGGAAAATTAATTGTAAGACAAACTGCATTTTGACCTCTGTCTGTGAACACAGAGCAAATGTGACATACAAGAACAAGTTTTAAAGGCATCTTTTATTACCCCTGCACTTTCTGACTGAATAGAACGCCCGTCCCTTGTCAACTCGCCAGAAGGGGCGAGTAAGTTCTTAAATTAGCTCAACCTGATCAAATATGACTCGCCACAGCAAGTGGTTGCTTTCGAGCCCTGCTTAAGTATTTTGTGGTGTAGAGGGGAAGGTGTTGACAAATCTTTAAAAGATTTGGTAGCTGGAATCTGTAGTTAATGCAATATGTGAGACAAATGCTTCCTGCTCAGTGTACAGTTAAACAACGTGCACTGATGCCTTGCTGTCGAATATGGGCAAAGTGCTTTTCGGAAATGATGGTAGGAAGGGAGAAGCTTGTTAGTGTGCAATTGTGTTGTAACAGTGCCCTTCATCCTGTAATGATGGTGCAAGTTATAGTTACCTTAGGGCATTGGTTGTAGTTACTTGAAATAACTCTAACTCTACAGCTGAATTTCTGTGGTTTTGTGCGTTTACAATCTCAACCTAACTATAATGCCCCTGTAACCTTTGTTTCTTTTTAGCGCATTTCTAAGGTTTTTTAAATTCTATTTCCTAACTGTAACATACCTGTAACCTTTGTTTTTTTCCAGTGAATTTCTCTTTTTTTAAACATTAATTAAGATGCCCATTGCAATGCATGAGGCAGGGCCTGGCTCTCTAATTTCCTCATTTACTGCAGTATCCTCAGTAGAAAATCCTTTTAGTTTTCAACTTCGATTCCATCAAGAATGCATTCAGATGTGGCACACTTCTGACTTAAATTCAGAATGTTAGCACTCTAGTTGCTCATTAAAACAATGTAAGCTGCTGGTCACTAGTGAGGTCACTGGCAGTTTGCTGCTGGTGTTGAAAGTGCATGTTTCAGTCCTCATGTCAGAATACTTTCATGAAATAGAAGAGAAAGATATTTGAGAACTCACTTAAAACATGTGCTAACTTATCTTTCTACAGCATAAACCATAATTTCTATGACAAAATGAACCCCCTCATTTTGTTCCTTTCTAAAGTAAATATTTTAGGTTTTACCAGTTTAATTCAATCAAGAAGGCTTCAAGTGTGTCACACTTTTGTTATAAGTAAGGCTGTTAGCACTGGCAGGCTGCAGTAGAACACAGGGGAATCAACTGACAGGTTTCTCCTGTTGGAAGTTCAGGTTTTATTGTGAATGTCTGACTTTATTCTCATATGGCTGAGCAAGATACTGTGAATTTATAGAAAATATGCTCTCATCTTAGCTTCTGGAGCACCTTCCATAACCTCTATGAGAAAATCGTGAGAAAACATTTTTCTCTCAAACATGATTCATGAAATCCTAGCAGGGTAAAATCACCTTAGAACACACACACAATTCCTAAAATTAGTATAGTACCATAAACAAATGATTTATATTGTAACTAAAATGTGTTATCACCCTTTATACGTTCTTTTTGTGTCCCTCGAAACCTGTTATTCACTACAATGCATTTCAATGGGGTGCTATCATGTATATTCGCTCCAAGGTGGCTGCCAGCACTTCTTGGTTGAAGTGCCAGCAGCCATTCAGATCTCACCATGAGATCTGTGCTTAGGTTCCCCTAAGATATACAAATTTGTTTTTCTTTAAATTGCTCAAAAACTACTGAACGGATTTATACCAAATAACAAAAAGTTTGCTTTCTGGACGAAGAACTACCTTTCTGCCAAATTTTTTGTAATTCCGTTCAGCGGTTCGGACTGTAGTCGTGTTCAAAACGCCTATGGCAATTGACATGGGGGAAACACGTTTTGGGACTCCTTCCTTTTTCTCAGCCCCTGCTTGACGGATCAACCCAAACTTTCCAGACAGCAGATGAACAGAGCGTCAACTTTTTCTTTTTTTTTTTAGAAAATTTCCTGATTCATCGACATACGCTAAAGAAATAGGCATTTTTTTCTATAGAAACTAGGTGCTAACTATAACTACTTAGTAACGACTAAAAAAAGGTCATATATATATATATACTGTATATATATATATATATATATATATATATATATATATGCTACATGTAATCCGGATTGTAAAACCTCTGATGCAGTGGTCCCCGTCGGGTTCCGGAAACTCCAGTTATATCATACTAAGGGGGTCATTCCAACCCTGGCGGTCGGTGTTAAAGCGGCGGCCAATCCGCCAACAGGCAGGCGGTCCAAAAAATGGAATTCTGACCCTGGCGGGAACCGCCAACACAGCCCGCCACTTTAACACTCCGACCGCCACGGCGGGACAGACAAATAGCGCGGCGGTTACCGCCAACAGGCAGGCGGCAGACAATGTACCGCCCACACTATCACAACTCACCAATCCGCCACCTTTTCCGGGGCGGGAGCCCCGCCGATAAAAACACGGCGGAAACAGACTACGAACGGGAAAACGCTCACCTATACACACTCCACGAGGACGGAGAACAGCATGGAACCCGAATTAAACATCCTACCAGCTATTGTCTACCTGCTCATCTACCACGAGTACGAACGCCGGCGCAGACGACAACGGTGAGTACTGCACCTACGACACAGGGGAGGGGGGAGGAGGAAAGCTTACGGGCACACACATATGCGACACCCCCCCCCAACTATCTACACACCAATGCAGAGCACCAAGTCACAGTGACACCACCCAAACCCCCCGGAATCATGCAAATACATAATTTAAGGTGAGAAACAAAATTTATGTATAAAAGAGGTTCATTGAAGTCATGGTAAAATAGCAATATGAATTGTAAAAAATCAAGAAAGAACATTGCGAAACCGATAAACATAGGCAATAAGTCCTGCACAGTCACTTAAATTTCCACTGTCCGTGGGCCAAAGTGTATCAACACATGGGCAAAGCCCACACAGGAGACCTGAGTCCGTTGGAGAGAACACTGCTGGGGCATCAGATGACAAAACTACAGGCACCTCAGGGGGAAGGGAAGGGGGGGGCACCTCAGCCACATGAGTCCACGTCGCCAGATCCACGAAGGGTCCACCATGCCCACTGTGCCATCCTGGGGAGTGCAAAGCCACAGTCTCACAAGTCTCTACAGTGGGTGGTCTGCCCACTGTGCCATCCTGGGGAGTGCAAAGCCACAGTCTCACAAGTCTCTACAGTGGGTGGTCTGCCCACTGTGCCATCCTGGGGAGTGCAGAGACACAGGCCATCGGGTGGATTACAGACTCCACAGGTAATGGAGGAGGCAGGGTGCCCCGAGGGCAGCGTGAACACTAGCTCGACACAGAACCGGCACTGTCAATGGGCCAGCGGTGCTTGACAGGAAGGGCCCAGCGGAGCGGTGCTTGAGAAGGCGGGGCCCAGCGGAGCGGTGCTTGACAGGAAGGGCCCAGCGGAGCGGTGCTTGAGAAGGCGGGGCCCAGCGGAGCGGTTCTTGAGCCGGCGGGGCCCAGCGGAGCGGTGCTTGACAGGAAGGGCCCAGCGGAGCGGTGCTTGAGAAGGCGGGGCCCAGCGGAGCGGTGCTTGAGAAGGCGGGGCCCAGCGGAGCGGTGCTTGAGATGGCGGGGCCCAGCGGAGCGGTGCTTGACAGGAAGGGCCCAGCGGAGCGGTGCTTGAGACGGCGGGGCCCAGCGGAGCGGTGCTTGACAGGAAGGGCCCAGCGGAGCGGTGCTTGAGAAGGCGGGGCCCAGCGGAGCGGTGCTTGAGAAGGCGGGGCCCAGCGGAGCGGTGCTTTAGACGGCAGAGCCCAGCGGAGCGGTGCTTGACAGGAAGGGCCCAGCGGAGCGGTGCATGAGAAGGCGGGGCCCAGCGGAGCGGTGCTTGAGACGGCGGGGCCCAGCGGAGCGGTGCTTGAGACGGCGGGGCCCAGCGGAGCGGTGCTTGAGACGGCGGGGCCCTCTTCAGTGGTGCCTTTCTGCACGGCGGGGCCCTCTTCAGCGGTGTCCTTCTGCACGGCGGGGCCCTCTTCAGAGGTGTCCTTCTGCACGGCGGGGCCCTCTTCAGCGGTGCCTTTCTGCACGGCGGGCCCTCTTCAGCGGTGCCTGTCCAGTCATTCAAGGGAGCCAGACCTGGCCAGGACTCCCTGCTTAGTCGCCCTCCGACCGTGCAGTTGCTGGACCCTTCTGTGACGGAGTCCTGGGCCCGTGGGTGTCCTCCCTCTCACCCGGGATGGGGCTTGTGGGGCCCTCCTGGTCCGCGCCCCTGCTGGCTGACTTCTCCGCCCTGCTGCCCTTGCCCTCCTTCGATGAGGCTCTCTGGGCCTTGCCTCCCCTGGATGTTGTGGCAGGTGACGGCCCAGGACTTTGCTCCTTGGGGGCAGCCGTGTTAGTCCTCTTGCGGCGGCCCTTGTTTTTACGGGTCCTCTTTCCAGGGGGGGGGCTGGCTGTCCCCTTGCTGCTGGCCGATGTATCAGTGCTGGGAAAGGGTGGACTCCAAAACCCGTGCACAATGGTGACACTTGAAGCAGGGCTGGTGGTGGCTGAGGTGCTCTTGGGACTCTTAGCAGATGGAGGGGGTGGGTCAGGTGGGGCAAAGAGGTTATGTGTGGAGAGGTAAAGTTTTTTAGGACCAATGTAAAGGGTAGGTGTAGTGGTTATGGGAGTGGAGGAAGAGGATGTGGTTGTAGGAGAGTCAGGTGTGCTGTCTTTGGGTGCAGGTGCTTGTGACGTAGGCTGTGGTGAGGTGGTTGGCTGTTGGGTGGGTGGCTGCCTGCGTTTGTGTGTCTTGGAAGAGGGGGTGACAGACACAATGGGAGAGGACACAGGGGACGTGTAAATGGCAGTGGGGGTGGTGACTGCACGTGTGCGGACTGTACTGGAGGGTGTGCTGGTGATGGAAGTACTGGCTGATGGTGGTGTGCATGCAGGTGTGAGTGGAGACGTCACAGGGAGGGAGGAGGGAGACGAGGAGGAGGGGGACACAGAGGTGGTAGTGACTGTTGGCATGTCTGCATCTGGGTGTTGTATGGGTGAATGCTTGTGTGATCTGTGGTGCTTATGTCTGGATGAGCTGCCCTTGGGTGTTGAGGTGTGTGCAGGCTGGTCTGATGGTATGGATGGGATAGGCTGAGGAACAGGAGACAGAGACAGGGTGGAGGCAGTTAGAAGAGGGAGGCTGGAAACAGGGACAATGGCTGCCGTCAGTGCTGAGGCCAGAGCATTGAACGATCGTTGATGGGCAGCCTGACCCGAATGAATGCCCTCCAGGTATGCATTGCTCCGATGCACCTCCCTCTCTACCCCCTGGATGGCATTCAAAAGGGTAGACTGCCCAACAATGATGGTCTGTAGGAGGTCAATGACCTCCTCACTGAGGGCAGCAGGGGTAACAGGGGCAGGGCCTGAGGTGCCTGGGGCGAAGGAGATGCCCGCCTTCTTGGGCGAGCGGGCACGGAGCGAAGGCTGAGGGGCTGCTGGGAGGGCGGGGCTGGTGCGCTGGGTGGCGGCTGTACCTGTAGAGGCGGGGGGCCCGGATGTTGCCGCCACCGCTAGGGAGCTCCCTTCCGAGGACGTGTCGGTGTCGCTGGTGTCACCACGGGTCCCCGTTGTGGTGCTCCCCTCGCCCTCCGTATCACTGGTGACCTCGGTGTCTGTACCATGGCCCACCGGGGCCTTGTGAGTAGCAGCTCCCTCGTGCTCCGATGCCAATTCTCCTCCGCCTGATGATGCTAATGCACACATGCACAAGAAGATAAAGAAAAAGGGTGGGGGGAGAAATAAAAACAGGTTGAGTGCATGCATTGTCAACACCGTTGGCGGAGAGGACAGACACAGGAGCCTCATGCACTACGCCACGCAATCGGGGTACACTACTCAGTACTTGTGACTAGGCCAAAAGGTCTATGGACAACAAATGCGCACATGGGTGATGCTGGACCTTCGACTGCTGTACTTGGCACCCTACAGAGGTGGGGGGCGGGGGCACAGGGCCATGCCTAAAGGAGGGGACTACACTACAGAAAGCGCCCTGGCCTAATGTCACCCACAGCCCTCCTCCCCCACCCAGACGCCTCCACTGCGTGTAAAAATAGCAGAATGTGCTGGTACTCACCCCCTTGTGTCTGCTGTGATGTCCTCACGCGCCCATCCAAATCGGGGTAGGCCACCGCCAGGATCCGGGACATCAGGGGGGTCAATGTACGACTGGCACCCCTCCTACGTTGGGAGGCCATCCCCAGCAGTGACTCGGCGGTCTTCCTGGTCCCGCGGCGGATGTCCTCCCACCTCTTTCGGCAGTGGGTGCCCCGTCTGTTGTGGGCCCCCAGGGCCCGGACTTCCTTGGCGATGGCACGCCAAATGTCGACTTTCTGATGGGCGCTGACCTATTTGACATGTACAGGGTGGGAAAGGAATGTTCATCATTTTTCTGCATGTCAGATGTGATTGCCCCCTCCTCCCCAACCCTGCCATGTGGCACATGCTCTCATCTGTCGTGCCTTGCACTCCTCATTCGCTCCCCACCCCATCATCTTACATCCACCATACACAACCCAGGCATAGCCCATCCAACGTGCACCCAGTGTACTTACCTGTTGGTCTGGAGGACCGTAGAGTAGCGCATACTGGGGCAGGACCCCATCCACAAGTTTCTCCAACTCTTCTGAAGTGAAGGCAGGGGCCCTTTCCCCAGTCGCAGCAGCCATTGTCTCTTCCAGACCGAGGTCACAGCAGCACGTGCATTATAGGTCCTCTCCTGTGGATGGTCAGGTCTCGAGTGGTTAAGCAGATAGAAAATGGCGGTCACGCCCGCGGCGGTGCGTACCGCGGCGGTGCGTACCACGACCGCCGGCGCACATCCTCATTGGCTCCTGAAACCCATAGGGTTCAATGTTAACCAATGCGCCTTCGCACTGCGGTCTTCAACCGCCTACCGCCACGGTGTGCCACGCCAGCGCGTTGACCTCATATCCCACTGTCACACTTCTCAGGTCAGGCAGCCGCCATTACAAGGGCCCACATGGCTTAATTGCTACTGCGTCACACAGGCCTAGGCCTTGCATTGCCACTCATACAAGCCTTTCAATGCCTAGCGATTCGTGTACTGTGCAAGCTGGGTGAACGTACCTGTGGGTTGCTTGACTCTGTGCTCCATGTTGTCCTTCCTAGGCACCGTCCGCTGGGACTTGCGAGGAGAAGGAGGAATCCTCCCGTGTACCGACCGCTGGTGGACCTGTCGACAATGGAAGAACGACATATTATACTTCGATACCGACCTGACCGAGCCACTATACATGAACTGTGTGGCCAGCTGGAGCCTGACCTGATGTCCCCCATCCGCCAACCCACAGGGATTCCCCCTCTGGTGCAGGTTCTGTCAGTACTCCATTTTTTGGCAAGTGGGTCTTTTCAGACAACAGTGGCCATGTCATCAGGGATGTCTCAGCCTATGTTTTCTAAGGTTTTGTCCAGAGTGTTGTCTGCCCTGATGAAATACATGCGGAGATACATTATTTTCCCTGAGGAGGGTGATTTGGCCACTGTGAAGGGTGATTTCTATGCCCTTGGACATATCCCCAACATCATTGGTGCCATTGATGGGACCCATGTGGCTTTAGTACCCCCAAAAGACGATGAGCAGGTGTACAGAAATCGAAAAAGTTACCATTCGATGAATGTCCAGGTGGTCTGTTTGGCTGACCAGTACATCTCGCATGTAAATGCCAAGTTCCCTGGATCAGTGCAAGACGCGTATGTCATGCGAAATAGCAGCATCCCTTATGTGATGGAACAGCTACAGAGACACCGTGTGTGGCTAATAGGTGACTCTGGTTACCCCAACCTGCCTTGGCTATTGACCCCTGTGAGGAATCCCCGGACCAGGGCAGAGGAACGCTACAATGAGGCACATGGGCGAACTAGGAGGATTATAGAACGGACCTTCGGGGTCCTGAAGGGCAGGTTTAGGTGCCTGCATATGACAGGTGGATCCCTAATGTACTCACCAAAGAAGGTGTGCCATATCATCGTGGCCTGCTGTATGCTTCACAATCTTGCATTGCGACGCCAGGTGCCTTTCCTGCAGGAGGATGGTCCAGATGGTGGTGTTGTAGCAGCTGTGGAGCCTGTGGAGAGTGAAGAGGAGGAAGACGACGAGGACGACACGGACAACAGGGACACAGTTATACAACAGTATTTTCAGTAGCACACAGGTAAGAATCCCCCATGCCTTTTTACATTTGCTTCTGCCCTCCTGCATCTCTACTTTCTGTGTTTCCCCCCAGTTCATTTAAACTGATTTTTGACTTTCCCTTCCCTTTTCAGAGCTGTATGACCCACAGCGTGACTGCTGCTTTGTTTGCCCATGGACTAATGCTTATAGACATTGGTATGTTGTAATCACATTGTGACTGAACATTATTGCACCGTTATGTGTAATACATTTGTAAAGAATACAAGCAGACTCCTGATTTTTGAAGTGCAATTGGTGATTTATTTTAAGTGCTGCATATGGGTCCATGATAGTAAAACGGTGATGGGTGGGGGTGGAGTAATGTCCATGGCAGAGTCCAGTTCTCAGTCGCACAGGTGCATTGTCCATATGCTTGTGGAAGGATGGAGCAGGGGCAGTTCAAGGTTGGACAGGGTGACAAGGTGGGACAGTGGGATGACATCAGGGGGTATTGTTTGCTGGCGGGGGTCTTGGCATCCTACTCTGTCTTCTTGTGAGATCTCAGGGTCCGCTTGCGGGGTGGTTGATCTTCAGCAGGAGGTGGGGTTCTGGTGGCCAGTCGTTGTGTGGGGGCCTCCTGTCCACTAGCGCCGGCGGAGGTGGTAGGCTGTTCGTGGTCCGGGCTAGTGACAGGGGCCCTTTGGGGTGCCACATGGTCCCGCAATGAGGTGACTATCTGGTTGAGGGCCAGGACGATGGTCCCTATTGCGGTACCTATGATCCTGAGTTCGTCTCTGAACCCCATGTACCGTTCCTCCTGCTGTGCCTGGATCTCCTGGAACCTGGCCAGTACCGTCGCCATCGTCTCCTGGGAGTGGTGGTATGCTCCCATGATGGTGGTGAGGGCCTCTTGGAGAGTGGGTTCCCTGGGCCGGTCCACCCCCTCTCGCACTGCAGCCCTCCCAGTTCCCCTGTTTCCCCGGGCCTCTGTCCCCTGGACGGTGTGCCCACTACCACTGCCCCCAGGTCCCTGTTGTTGTTGGGGTGGTGGGTCAGCCTGGGTGCCCTGTAGTGGCGGACACACTGCTGATTGACGCGTCCTGGAGACAGAGGCATGGGCCCGCTGGGTGGGAGCTGTGCTGGTATTCCCAGAGGGGGTTGGGTCTGCTGTGGCCTGTGTCTGTGTGTGGGGAACCGACTGTCCAGAGGTCCCCGATGGTCCGGGCTGGTCATCAGGTTCTAGGTCGACAGAGCTGCTGTCATCACTGGGGGCCTGTTCTGGGGGCGGGATGGACAAATCTGGACCCTCCTGGCCGGTGTGTTGGCGTTCGGGCCCTGCAGGGGTAAAAGAGTATGGTTATTGCTTCTGTGTGTGCCATGGCGTGCGATTTGGTGGTGCCCTTGTCCCCCAGTGCTGGCATTCCCTTGTGGGAGGAGTTGTGAGGGTGGTTTGTGGGGGGGGATGGGTATGTGCAGTGGTCATGCTTAGGTGATGGGTGTCCATGGTTTGTGTTGGCATTCAGGGATTGGTGTTGTGTTGGGTGGGTTGTGCTGGTGAGACATTGGCAGGGAGGATGTGTGCTGGGGGGTTGGGGGTGAGGGTGGGGGTGGGGTTTGGCATGCTGGTGGTTGGGGGGGGTAGGGGAGTTGAGATTAGACTTACCAGAGTCCATTCCTCCGCCTACTCCAGCGAGGCCCGCAGGATGCAGGATGTTCAAGACCTCTTGCTCCCATGCTGTGAATTCGGGTGGAGTGGGTGGGGGTCCGCCGCCAGTCTTCTGCACAGCGATGTTGTGTCTTGACACCATCGACCGCACCTTCCCCCGTAGGTCGTTCCAGCGCTTTCGGATGTCTTCCCGGTTTCTGGGATGCTGTCCCACAGCGTTGACCCTGTCGACGATCCTTTGCCATAGCTCCGCCTTCCTGGCTATTGTGGTGTGCTGCACCTGTGTGCCGAATAGCTGGGGCTCTACCCTAAATATTTCCTCCACCATGACCCTGAGTTCTTGGTCCGAGAACCTGGGGTGTCTTGGGGGTGCCATGGGGTGGTGTGGGTTGGTGTTTGTGGTGATGAGTGTGGTGTGTGTGGTGGTGTGTGGTGTTTTGTGCGTGGATGTAGTGTGGGTGATGATGTTGTGTTCCTGTGTGTGTTGGGTTTTTCGATAGCTGTGCTCTCTCTCTCTCTCTCTCGCCTTCTCTCCGAATTTCTAGTTGTGGGGGTTTGTGGGTGATGTGGGTGTGTGTTTTATAGTTGATTGGATGTGTGGGAGTGTTGTTTGTATGTGTATCAGGTGTGTGTATTTCAAATTGTCCAATGTGGCTGGGTTTTGGAGCTGTGTGTGTATTTTGACCGCGGCGGTGTGTACCGCCAATGGAATACCGCGTTTGACAGACCGCCGCGTGGATTCGTGGGTCGTAATGGCATGGGCGTGTTTGTGTTGGCGTGACGGTGGAGGTTTGGTCATCTCCAGTTTATCGCTGACCGCTGATGAGGCGGCCTTCCGTGGATGTCGGGTTTTTGGCGGCTTGGCAGTTGTGGGTCAGAATGACCGTGGCGGTTTGCCGTGGCCGCGGCGGTAGAATGGCGGTCTTCTGACCGGCGGTAAGAGCCTTTTACCGCCGAGGTCAGAATGACCCCCTAAATCTTTTTGTACAAGGAAAAGCCGGGACACCACCGTGCTGCTGTGTATTTATTGAATCTTGTTTACAGGAAACAGTTTCCCCTCCAAAGCATTTCGCCGTAGCCTTGCTCATGGATGGAGTGGGAATACAGTAACCTCAATCCATTGATGCAGCTATATTTCCCAAACTGCTCCATGAAGGATTGCTTATGCCCTTGATTATACGTTCTCTCTTTGTCACTCGTCTCCTGAAGTCTGCAACTTTTTGATTTCCTGGACTGTCACTTACAGTTACATCTCTGACAGTCAGATTGTAAAGAAGACTAACTGTGTCAGCCAAGGATCTATTTTTAATGAAAATGAACAGCAGGCGTCTGATTTCTGACATCCTCCTCCCACATTAAACAGTGCAGCAGGTTCTTCAAATGACGGAAAAATACTGTATTTCTGAAAAATATTCTTTGCTTCAAGCCAACTTAAAATGATGTGGCATGTCCTTTGAGCATCAGATGTTAGGAGACAATTTCACGATCAGGGAAAATTATGTGCCGGTACCATTCTGTGTTGTGTATAAGATAGCAGGGCGTGTTCATGCATCTGCTGCTGAAATGTGTAGGAAACCTGCAAATTACAGGTTCAAATCATTCATATGAAGCTGATAAAATGGTTTACAAATACAACCTTCATTACAGGAGTCAAGGGAACCCCAGTGCACCGGGGTGCAGTAATTTATGGAGCATTATTTTTAAATCATTATAAGTTTCCCCTTATAGAATATGGAATTACTGTGGAAATCAGTGTTTTCCTGAATCACAAGCTGCTTTGTACAGACATATTTACCTGACCTTTATATAGCAAATTTGTCATCTGAAATGTGTCCTCTGAAACCCCAATGCGATAAAAAGGCATGCAGTAATATGGCATATGTAAGAATACTGATTCTGGCCCAATCAGGAATTCTGCTAAACTCGGAATGAAGGTGTGAGTTGGTTGTTAGGTACCCCTGATGTTTCTAGCACATTATATTCACAAGACAGGTAATGTTCTTTTAAGTATAACAAACAAGTTTAATGCATGTAGTGCTTGGTGCATTATGGGAAATGAAGTCAAACACATGCCTGCTGCAGAGACAGGACATGACTTACATGAAGTGGCGCAGATTACAATAATCAGCATTTTCAGGCTGTGTGAGGAGTCTCAGGGGTGAGATATGGCAAGGTGAAATGGATCATTAGAACTACTGATAAAGGGACACCCGCACATTTTGAAATTTGGGTAAGAGAGAGATGGAGGCTGGGAATGCACTTGCCACTACAGTACAGCTAAGTGCCCAAAACCAAAATGTTCTTGGTATTACAATCCACTGAGAGAAAATATGATTGGGATTGTGTAAAAACAATGAAGAAAAATCTGAGTGGTAGCACATACAGCTTGGTGCATTATGGGAAATGAAGTCTGTTTGTAATCATGAATGAATTGAAGGAGGAGTAAAAACGTATTTAAACACTAGTGGGCGTGTGTCCTGTAATTACTGGCATCTACAGAAGGCACTTCGCCGAAACGCGTCATACTGGGGGTAGGAAGTGAAATCCAAGAATGCCCCTGGCTCTGTAGTGGAGCTGCTTGGTTTGGACATATATATATCCAAACCATATATATATATATACAGGGGTGGCTTCTCCGCAATGGCGAAGGAGCGTCACCCCCCTGGCTAAGAGCCAGGAGCTATGTTTTATTTTACAGCTGCTGGCTCAGCCACCATGTGCAGGGAGGAGCAGGGCTGGGCCACGGGAGGTGGAAGAGAGGAGGGGAGGAGGAGAGATTGCACATAAGTGCGCATGTTTGGCCGGCTGTCTTAGGCTGGCCAAACACACATATGCACTTAGGTTTCTCCAACCCGGCTGTGTTGGACAGTCAGGCTGGAGAAACTGCACGGACCCCAGGGTTGTGTCTGAGCAGCAGTCCAAGCTGCTCAGACCAGTCCTGATGCTGCTTTCATGCTAGGTTTAACATGAAAGCATCTTCAGGACTGCTGGGGAGCCTGTGCTGGTGTCCCAGTGAATGCTGAGACACCAGAGAGAAGAGAAGTGCGACATCCGTGAAGGTACATTTTTGTTTTTTTATGTTATTCTTTTTATTTCCGCCCATCCCCCCGCCTGCCCCTCCCCTTGAGATTTGCGGTGGCCACCGCTGTGACACTCACACACACACACACATACATATATATATATATATATATATATACAGTGAGCACAGGCATCAGTCCTAATTCTTCTGATTGCAGCAGTGCTGCTGACCTGTTGGCCTAAACGTCCTCTCTATTACATGGTTTGAAATACTGCAGTACTGCTCTGATTGATACCTCTTTCAAGACTGGTTTTGTTGAGAACATCCAATTTAATAAAACACATGAAGAAAATGTATATCCGAGGCAAAAATTGTAAATACTTCTCTCTCAAACATAGAGAGAAAGTAAAGATATTTGAAAAAACTGGGTTCTTAATCGCTATTGGTAATCATGTCATTAGTGACCTTTTTTTTTAAAACAGGTCTTCAGTCATTCGTAACTATTTTGGTAACAGTGGTAAAGTTATGGTAACGTTATTGGTAATTGTTTTGTTAAAAAGGATTAACTCATTGTTAACTGTTCTGTGAAAAGTGGTGAAGTCATTTGTAACTGTTTTGTTAACAACAGTCAAGTAATTGGCAAGTGTTTTGTTAACAGTGGTTAAGTATTACCCAGCTGTGTCTTGCTACAAATGATTTGCTTTTCTTTTCAGATATGGTCCACTTTGTCCCAGTATGCGGAGTCCTCTCTTTATCTAGTAGTTTATCTGCTACTGAACGTTTTGTGAGCGGGAGACCCAAATCTGGGCCTTTCTGGTAGTCACCTATAATGAGATTTGTCATTTTGCCTTTCATCAGAAATGTGCTCTTAATAAGTGTACTTGCAACACTTTTCATTAATATTGTGTTACTAATTACATAATCATTCTAAACTGCAAATCAGGATGGAGGAAAATGATCCATTCAACCAGGGTTTTGCAAAGTATTTAGATTTTTGCAGAAAGGAGTCAGTTAGTATTTATTCTTTTTTGTCTGTGTGAGACTGAAAATTGTTTCAAAAACTCTTTTCTTACTAAAGACTAGAACTAACTAGTTTCCCATAGGGGATGATTACCTAGTTGGAATCTTCTGGAACAGGGGTCCTCATGTATAAAAATGCTTTAACCGTCACAAACCCTCAGTTTCAGCAAACTGCTACAATACTTTTTGAAAAGTATTAAAACCAATTAACAATTAGGAAAAGGTTTTTCCACATTGTTAAATTGGTTTGGAAACAATACAGAGTCAGTATTTGGAATGGGTGTGTTTAGGGCATTCTTTCAAATAGCAATTCTTTATAGTACATATTAATGTTTTCTGACCGGATTCCAAAAATGGAAAACAGGTAGTAATACATTAGCTAGCGGAAGGTGGCCTCCAAGAGTCCTCTTCCCCATTGTGAATGTCGACAAAAACCTTTTTTTGAAGTAGGCAGTGTTCCATGGTCCTTTAATATGTATTTTTTTTTACTTTTTGTCTGAAACTCTATTTTACTGGGTGGCGGAGACACCTTCGGGATATTTATTCCATTCAACATCACATTTCTCTCCCCGCACTGCTATGTTTAAACTCCTCAAACAAATGAAGGGGGAGAAGTTTGTCATTCCACCCACAGCCTTTGTGGCAAATCATGTACTGCGGTCTCCCTCATGGGCAGAAGACTCTTCCCACTTCATGTCTCAGAAGCTGTAGTCTGTACCAGAGTCGAGGCCTGAAAACTGTCCTCCCTTCTACTTGATAGGACAACAGCAGTAAACATTCTGTAAAGTAATCCGATCTCATCTGCAATTGTTTTGAGAATTGTGTTGTTTTTGGTATGTTGCCCTTCATTTTGGTTAAAAACGTCTTGCCAACTGAGCTTTGCCTCTGTGTGTGCACTGAAGGCAAAGTGAATAAAAAACGCTAGGCGCTCATAGATTCCCAGGAGGGAATGAAATGCGTGACATTTCAACATGACCCCTGCCCAGGAACAGATCATGGGTATTCCGGAATTGGTTTCAAGTTCACTTTGATTTTTTTTTTTAAATGTTCTCACCTGTTACGTTTTTCCATCCACTTAATTATTCTCCTACAATGTTGCCATGTCTGTGCCCGAAAAGGATAACCACAAAGGATTACTTTAACTTTCTGTCACAAAAGGTTTGGCAGGATTTTATTGAGAAATCTAATAGCATTACAATGTAGTCACAACAAATTGTTTTCAGGATTTGTTGTCACACTTGCACCCATTCTATACAAAATTCGCTTTTCATTTGCTTGAGTCGCTGCTAAAGCAGAACCAATCTGCAACATACAATGTACCACGGAGGACATGTTTTCTGTTCTTTTGAGTTACCAAATGTAAACTGAAGAAGGCGAAAGGAACAAGGAGGAAGAACAAGATAACTTGGTATCATTTGTTCCTCCGCTTCCCTCTTCTCTCAGCCTTTCACAACCGTTGGCCACCGACGGAAAATCAAGAAGGCAAGGAAGGACGCACTCCGGGTGCGCATCAACTCCTCTGCACACAACTCTAAGGAACTCTTCTCAGTCATCAACAAGTTCATAGATTCCCCCTCCGAAGCCAACAGCATCCCCCGTCACAGGACCGCTCCAAAAACTCGCCACCTTTATGCACCACAAGATCCAGGACATCTACAACAGCTTCCTCCCGGAAAATCCCAGCACTGGGACTTGTGACCGACCCACCCCCCCAGAATCCACCCAGACCATCCACAACTGGTCCACACTCACCACAGAGGAAACAGTCAGCATCACGAACAGCACCCACTCCGGAGCCCCCACGGACCCCTGCCCGCACCACATATACATCAGAGCCAGCAAATCCAACTCTGACAAGACTGAGCTCATCATCTTCAGAAACGCCACCTATCCGCAACCTAGAAATCATCCTCGACTCCTCCCTATCCATGACCCGCCAGGTAAACTCAGTTTCCTCCTCCTCCTGGCACACACACCACAAACTTCAGAAGACCTTCAGATAGATCCCAGCAGACTGTCGCAGGACAGTCACCCATGCCTTAGTCACTAACAAGCTCGACTACAACAACGTCCTCTACCCTGGCACCTCAACTAGAAACAAAAAAACTACAACTCATCTAGAACGCACGGCCAGACTCATTCTGGACCTCCCTCACCGAGAACACATGTCCCAACACCTGAGGATCCTCCAGTGGCTACCGGTCAATAAGCGAATCACCTTCAAGCTGCTCGCCCACACATACAAGGCCATACACAATGCAGGACCAGCCTACCTGAACCACCGGGTCTCCTTCCACACCCCCGCCAGATCCCGCTGCTCCGCCCAGATGGTCCTGGCCACCATCCCTTGCATCTGCAAAAACACCGCCGGAGGACGATCCTTCACCTAAACTGCAGCAAAGAGCTGAAACAACCTCCCCCTGCACCTCAGACAAAGCCCATCGCTCACCATCTTCAGGAAGAACCTCAAGACGTGGCTCTTCGGATGAGGACCCTCCCCTCCAGTGCCTTGAGACCCTCACTGGTGAGTAGCCGCGCATAACAAAAACTGATTGATTGATTACCACAATACCACACACCTTTATCATTTGATCTATTCAGTACATACTAATAAGGTAAATATCAGCACATTAAAAGGATCACTGAAGAAACATCCTCACCCTTGTTTCTTCATTTCCCTTTGAGAGTTGGATAAACGCTGCCTTCTTCAAATGGCCGAGAGGTCAGTTGGCATTTAAAAGGAGCAATAAAAAACTACACTCAGGTCTTCTACTTACACCAGTGGCTGTTTCTCCAAATATTAAATAAAGGCATTGAAATTACTTCATTAATGGGTTTCTGGAATAAACATTGTGCATTAAGTACTGGTGAGAGACACCTTGCCCTGGTTGAAATCAAACCTCATTCGGAGGTGAGACATCTTCCTGTTCCATCTGCTGATGCACATCATTTAGAAAAGGTTCATAAAATATACCTGTTGTGTTAGGAAAAGAAATCTGTTTACAACAGACTGGGTAGCTCTTGTTCTCCATTTTGTTGGTTTAATCACTTATCTCACCCACAATGAACTTAGTATTCCTTTCTGAACGATGGGACAGACAGGTACAATGGCCCAACATTGTGAGAGACCTGCCAGCCCTGCTCTTTGTTACCTTTAAGGCTCAGAATAATTGTGCATATGTTGTCAGAAATTACCATTTGCTATAAACTTTGACAAATCAAGTATTCATGCAGGCATTCACCCCACAGATCTCACTGATGGCACAAAGTTGTCCCACAGGCTTTCTTCCACACCCCCTTTGAGAAATATATAAATTGCCTTTGGATTGCCTTAAGCTCCTTTGCAACCAGAACCATCTCTTGTCCCTTGCTACTTGGTTCATGCCCTCTATTAGAGACCAAAACTTTGCTAAAAGAATGTTCTTGTCTCTTAAAAGCTCTCTTGATTCTGCTTCGTTTCTACATAAGCTTCTAGTGTGTCAAGTGTGGCTTTACAAAAACATTAAAACTTCCAATTAGTTCACCCTTACTTGGTGCTCTCATCAAGGAATAAAAGCAGTAGGGCATGGATGAGGTGATAAATGATGTGTTTTTGCCTTACTTTGTCTTCCCATCTAATACCATCCGCACCAAACCACAATTCCTTCCTGAGCATGGTTTTGTTGCATTTTGCGAGGAGCAATCAGCCATAAATCCTACAAGATGATTCTGCCGGATTGCATAGCTAAGACAACAGTTCTGCACCACTCAAATGTCATTTGACCCCCTGCATATTCCTAGTCCCTGACTGGTCCTTTGGGAAAATGTATTCTGATTGAAAATGTATTCTGATTCTCTTTGGAACCGATTGATTTTGTCTTGACTATGTTGATCACATCATTTATAGTTCCAGACTTTCTTCTCAGTTCTTTTTTTCACTCGAGATGCACAAACTTCACACTTTCCAGTGTTTCACTTCTAGAGAGTTCTCCTGATCTTACAGAGACTTGTTGTGTTGAGCTTTTTTTTCTAGACAGTTATACATTGCTTACCTCTTTGCAGGTCACTATGACAACTAAGGAAACTCACTAAGAAGAGATGTTTTCAGTGAGTTAGATTTATTATTTGCTGTCATGTGAACCCCCTCCCCCCAGCAGAACCTGTGAAGCAGCTTTTAAAATAGATTAAACAACAAAGGATTCATCAATTTTCTGAACTCAACCGATTAAATTCTAGTATCTAAACTGTACGTGATTTATGTTTGCTGATCTAATGTTTTCTAGGGAATTAATCTTACCAGGGACCCTCCGATAAAGCTATTTAAAAGTTATTTTTTCCTTTTAAATTTTGTCTCCGTATAAAGCATTTGTTTGGCTCTTGCTTTCTGTCTGCTATTCCCCTTTTCCTTGGCACAAAGGATTTCGTTGTCTCCTCTTCTGCTGAGGGCTCTGCACGCTAGATCAATGATTTTACTAGCTGGCCTAGGATCCAACCTAGGTTCTAACTGTATTGCTTCATTCTTTATATTTACTTGCTATTCACCTCTTTAGGTGCGATAGAGGAGCATAGGCCTTATATTACAAGTCATTTTAATTTCTTCTATTACTCCTTTTCTTGATCGCATGCACACACCTTCTTCTCCTAAGCCATCCCCTATGAAGCCTCCCCATCTATACTACTTTGATGCTTTCATAAAGTCACCCAGAGGGATCAAATGATGAATACATTGGTTTTCTCAGACTCTGTTTTAATTTGTAGGCATTGTGTTGGAATACTTAACTTTCTATATATTGCAAACGGCTTCCTTTTTCCTTCTTTATTTTTCCAAAAATGAAATTGGTTATTGAATGTTGTCCCTCCTGTGGTTGTACCTGTGTGACTGCAGCTATAGTGTCTCTTGCAAGAGACGTCGGGCATCAAGTACAAAAGTACAATTGCTTCTCCCCGTCAACTTCCTCTGGCGAGTCACTGCTTTCAAAATACATTATTAGCTATTCTCAGTCATTCCTTATATCTGAGCCACTGGGGAAATACATTTTTAGGGCTTCCAGGAATTAAGGAGTTGTGTAGACTCATTGCTAGGCTCTCGCTGACATTTTCCTACCATAAATAGGTGTAGGTGTATTCATTGGGTTCAATGCCGCTGGAGTTACAGTTCCTTTGGGGATCTGCCCCCGCACCAACAATCCTTCCTTCATTGCAGTTGTTGAATAATGTGCATAGGTTAATAAAACTCGCACGTCTGTGCTTGCACGAGGTGGGAAGGGATGCTCACAGACCAGTCACCGATTGGCAGGAGTCCAAGAAACCTCTTCCTGATTGGTCCTCACTGTCCCTGCAGGACACATAGGATTCACAGATGATTTGGAACTGTCCATCGCAATACAAACAAGCATTTGCAATGCAGTAGGTCTCGCATTTGCTTGAGTTAGAGCTATTGACATTGTAAATGCATGACTGGCCTTTTCTTGCCAAATAAATTGGTAAATCCTGCTGCATAATTTGGTCCTTCCTGCCACATAATTCCATTGGCCCTGCATATAACTAAAGAACTTCCATTTATCTTCTTCCTCTAGCTGCAGTAAAAAAATTGCCATTATTTATTATATTATATTATATTTTTTACATTGTTATTTTGCCCCTCCCCCAACCTAATGTGGGGACCCAGAGATGACCTAGACAGAAAGAGCACATCGTGTGGTGAGTAATGGGAAAAAATGTTTTGTAAAAGGAGTGCCCCACAAAGTGTTATGGGGAGAGTTTCCAAGTACAGCAAATATTGTACTATCTTGACTGTAATGCTCAGAACAGCCCATAGAAGACACCATTATAAAAATAGCATTTGTAAGAAACATGGACATGTACCCATATAGTCTGCCCCTAGAGCATAACGACATGAAAACAGAATGGCAAAATACCAAAATACCAAAATTGGGACAGCACATACATAATAGACTATAGTGGATGTCTTTTTGTTTTGTCTCCCTTATGTCTGATTTTTATATGTGATGGTTTTATCATTGCTCTTAGTGTGTAAAGTGTGGTTTTATTTTATAATTTGATGGGTTTGCATTAATTAAAATTATATTGTTTATCATCGATTCCTTTATTTAGATTGATCATTGGAGGCACTGAGTGGTTGAGACTGTGTATCGTGTGTGGTTGAGTTTAGTTTATCCCATTGGGGAATTTCCTTTTTTTACTGTATCAAGGTGCCCTGTCCCCTTTGGGTGATAGGTTCTGGAGGGCCCTCTCTCTTTTCTTTTGAAAAGTAATGCAGTACCATACATGTAGTCCCTAGAGAGCGTATTGCCTTACACATTTTCAGCTCTAGCAGGCCTAATGCAATACTATTACAAACAAGGCTCTTAAAACACAAACTACTCCCAGTTGTAAAAAAAAAGTTCCACAATGAGAGAGCTTAACAGGACATTGAATGGTGGGAGATGTTACTATTTTGGGGTCCCCCAACCTAGTGTGGGGACCCAGAGGTGACCTAGACAGAAAGAGTGTGTCGTAAAACGTTTTGATGGTGGTCCCATTGTCCTAGGACCACCACACGTTGGGTTTTGGGCAAAAAAAATTGTAAAAAAAATGTCCTGCAAGTCATTATGGGGCGCATTTCTGAGTGCAGCGAATATTGTAGTATCTTGACTATAATGCTCAGAACAGCCCCTAGAGGGCACCATAATAAAAATAGCATTTGTAAGAAGCATGGCCACGTACCATATAGTCAGCCCCTACAGGGCCTAACTACATGAAAACAGAATGGCAGAATATAATGCACTGAAACCATAAATGTAGCCCTTAGAGGGTGTAGTGACTTGCACATTTTCAGGCCTATTACAATACTATTACAAAAAAGGCCCTTAAAACACAAACTACTCCCAGCTGTGAAACAAAAGTTCCAGCCCTGACAGCTTAAAAAGACACTCAATGGTGGGAGAGGTTACTATTTTGGGGTACCCCCAACCTAGTGGAGGAATCCAGAGATGACCTAGACAGAAAGAGCTTGATGTGCTAAATGGTTTGGTGGTGGTCCCATTGCCGTAGGACCACCACAGGCTGAGTGATGTGCAAAAATGTTTTGAAAAAATGCACCACAAAGCATTACCGGGAGAGTTTCCCGAGTGTAGTGACTATTGTAGTATCAGCTCTCCCGCTGTGCCGGGAGTGCTGATTTGAGAATATCTGTTGCTTTTTTATGTTTTAAATGCTCCAGTTTGTATGTTTTTCAACTACTAAACTTGTAGGTAAGTGGTAGACATGTAAAGCGCTCTTAAGTTCGACTTTGTGCTATATGAAACTCCAAGTACTCATGTAAAGCTCCCCGACGATCGAGTTTGCGATATATTAACCTTTTAAAGAATATTAAATAAATAAAAAAGATCCCCCCCTCCATCTTGTAGCCTTTGTGTGCAAACACCACAAACAAACAGCGGCATGCCCAAAACAAGGAAGAGGAAGAATCAAAACACGGCCACACGGTCGGTCTCCAAGGCGGTAACAAGCAGCCTCAAGACCAGACAAACGTAAACCATTTATGTACAAAATGAAGGGAGTTTTAAAGTGTTGGGGGTGAGATGGGCGTGGCACAAACCCACAGATGTAGATTACAACATGTCGAGAGACAGCGCATGCACACTGCCTAGGCTCGACCTAAAAAGAAGAAAAATGGAAGCAACTGTGTTTCTCATCTGGCGGTGATTAATACATAACAGGAGAGGAGTAACGTGAAATAATATGAAATGTGTTCTTCCCTAGGTAATATTTCAGACCACGACCTAGACGAGAATTGAGACTTATTAATTAGGCAACTGTCTGCCTGCCAGTAGACACTGGCGTGATTCCAGCAGTTGCTTTGTATTTCCTTTAATTAACATTTTAAATATTATGAAAACATTTAAATAGAAATATTTCAGCTAATTTTTTGTCTACTGTTCTAGGTCTATTGGAGCACTAATGTGTTTCAAAGGGGTAGACTGCGGGGGAACCTCCCCCTGTGTTTCCAGTTATAATAAGGCGTTGCCTGGATTTAAAAAAAGGGTTTATACATATACAACAGTAGTATTTCAAAATAAATTAAACATTTATTATTAAAACAAAAGTTAAAGTGATGTTAATTTAACACCCTGCCCCCTAAAATCAGGATTTTTTTAAAGGTGTAATATAGCCTCAAACCCCTCCATGTATTTTTCTAATATTGTTGTACATAGCATCCCACGTCATAAGTTATACAAATAATGATAACATATTCATATTCACCTCTAGTATGGTAGAGTATATCCATTATGACATCTTCAGCATCGTCAGTAATGTTTCAGAAGATGCTCATCAATGGCATTATGCCCAAGGCAACCAGATGGAGCTCAGTCCATGGCGTTACCCATACGTTTGGAGTAAACTTGCAGCTGGTTTTGAATTTGGAAAGATTTCCAGGAGTACTCCTGGACATCGAAAGGAGTATGTTAATAATTATGAATGTTCGATTGTGTCATGCATACGTGTCACAGGTGTATATTCCCACGTGCAGCAACACGACGCAAAAGTGCATTTGCACTTAAGAACTTTTTCCTTTTTTGTTCATGTGGAACACCTTTTGCTTGTGGAGAGAGCCTTTCCTCGCCAGATATTGCTTTGAATTCTGAGTCCTTCCACCCTTTCTATTTCCCATCCTGAAAAGTCATTCCATTCTGCTCTTGGCAGAAGTAAGTTTGTGAGCCTTTGAAAGGAGGAAGCCAACCTGCAAACGGTTGGATAAAACCCGGAACCTGTGAGTTGGTGGGCATTCAGAACGTTTTTTATGGACCCACAGAGCATCACCCTCAGACCTACCCCTGGTGGTAAATATACTCACCTGAGTTCTATCTAACTAGCAGTATTTTCTGTGGGACAAATGTCAATGACTTTTTGTACACCTCAGTTGTACTCCATAGTGAAATAACGTTTGTGAGTCTGGCTGCAGTAGCTACTCGTATGTTATGAAAATAACATGGGACGTTTTTTAAAGGAAGAGCTCAACTAGATCATATTGTGTGGACAAATCTATACTTTATACCTTATATTGCATCGTTCAAGTAGTTGGAAGCATAATGAGGGGAGAGAGTTGGTTAGGAATTGGCAAGTACGTGTCTGCACTGTTGTACTCAACTCCTGTGAGTCAAGAGGTGTAGGTGAGATAACTTATTGTAAGTAGGGAAACCCCACTAAAGTAATGCGGTCTGCCATGGACAGTGGTTACAATAATATTTACATCTCTGACGTGGTGGTGTCATCTCAACAGATAACAATTTATGGTTCTGATCTACACATGGAGGGATACTGGATATATGCTGGGAGTTGCTCATGTAAATGAAATGGTTCGACCTACATTTCACAAAAAAAAAATCCTTCTCAAACTGTGGACACACAGCTAGTCATGAACAAATGCTGGTTATGGCCTTCAGACATGAAAAGAGGTGGCTCCGGACCTGAACGACCACTCGAAAGGTGCTAAGCCAGAACTCTAATACCTTCTGAGACTCCATGTGCTAAGCCAGAACTCTAATACCTTCTGAGACTCCATCTTCAGCTTCTTCTTCCTGAAGGCAACTCCTTCCAACCCTCTCAATATCTCGATGATACCTGAAGTCTCACTGCTCTCCCACTACCCAGCCTTCTTGGACATTCTGACCAACCTCCATCACTCCATTTTACCTTAGACACATAGACCAGGTCAACATCCATGCACATGCAACCAGAGAATTTATTTCATAATTCATGCCACAGGAACATGGTGTGTAACAGGCTTCGGAGAGTGGTGTACATAACTAATCGAACAGTGCCTGAGTCCATCTGTGTGAATTGGTATGCCCCCTTCTTGCTGTGTAGTTTACTTTGAACATCTTTAGAGACACTGTAAATTGCCATGGTGCTACAAAAGCAGGCCATAGCTACTTTTAATTGCAGTCAACAATCATATTTCATTGCAGACTTAAGATACTTTTGAAAACTCTCAATTTTTACTAGAGGCTTTAGATACATTTTACTACCCTAGTTACTATTAAATAGATACATCAGTTCAATTTGACTGATGCAGTTACTTTTGATTGGGGGCGTCAGTTAAATATTAGTACCTTTTTTTTACCTTTGGTTACATACTAGTTACTTTTGACTTCTGACCTCGGTTACTTTTTACTGCAAATCGTCATTATCTGCACTCTCCTAAGCTGCTCCATCAGCCTGGATCCACTGCCTGTGATGATGGACAGAGGCTTCTCCTGGCTCAGAGCGGGAACAATTAATAAATCTACAAAATTCTCAGTCCCTAACACTCATATTTCTAGTCCTGGCCTTTCAGTTACCCAACCGGTGTGTTCTGGTTTTGTAGGCTCGGCTTGATAAAATTCAACCAAATGGACTAACTCACCTGATGATGATACTCAGCACAAGGAAAGGGCAGGCTGGATAATTTGAGTTTAGGGGGGCATTGTTAAAGTTACACAGCCCTTCCCCTGCCTTCTTTTCATTTCGTATTCCAAATCAATTCATGTGATATCATTTTCTGTTTTCAACTCATAAGGGAGGGGACATTTTCTTGCTGGTTTGGACAGCACTGCACCACCTGCATGGGCTTTGTCCTCAATATATGTATACTCCTAGAAAAATAAAATCAGTTCTGGGAACATGCACTTAAATCTAAATGTTAAGGTACAAACCATCCTCTGAGAGGAACAACATGGCAGAGCAAGAGCTATCAGTTGTGCAGCAAGTGCAGTGACAGCAGGGCCCATGGACGTTGGGAGCCCAATGCCCCCGAAAAATATATGTATTTTAATATCCAAATAGTTTAGGGGAGGTTTTCTTTGTTAGCACCAGGTCCCAAGGAACCCTACTACTGGAACTCCAGCATATATATTTGTATATATTTGTATTTATTAAGCATTTTGGTAGAAAACCCAGTGGTGGTTGCCACTGTGTAGTTAGCTTGTGAATCAATCTATCTATCTATCTATCTATCTACACACACATGTATATATATATACATATATATTAATTACCGATGGCGGTTGTCACTAGGTAGTTATAGTTAGGACCGAGTACAAAAAGTGCTTTTTTACTTTTTTACTTGCCTATATCTTTGGTGCCGGTTGATGAATCTTCATGAAATTTTCCCCCAAAATTTGGCAGTCACTTCAGCTGCTCTCTGGAAAATTTTGGGGTGATCCTTCAAGAGGGGCCAAGAAAAAGGGGGGGTCCCAAAATGCATTTTCTCCATTCATTTTTCTATAGGGATTTTGAAGAGCAATAGCGCCGAAACCACTGGACGGAAGTACACCAAATTTGTCAGAAAGGTAGCTCTTGGTCCAGAAAGGGATCTTTTTGGTATTTGGTGAAAATCTGTTCAGCAGTTTTAGAGAAATTAAAGAAAATCTGAATTTGTGTATATAGGGTCGCAAAGGATTCACGACCCCTCCGATCTCGTGCTGAGATCTGATTGGCTGCCAACACTTCAACAATGAAGTGTTGGCAGCCATGTTGGGGCTCGGCTTCAGCTGAGTCCCAGAAAAAAGGTTAAAAATAAAGAAAAGGGGCAAGGGTAGAGTCATCCTGACCCAATAGATGTTGTGCTCCCTCCCCCCCCCCAAACCCAGGCTAAAAAGCACTTTTTGTTTTTTCAAATTTTTGCTGCGGATTCGTGACGGGGTCACAAATCCACAGTAAAAATTGGGGAAAAAAATGAAGCGTGGGCTCCCGGGCTTCGTTATTTAGCCGCCAACCGGCTGGGCCAAGCCAGGGTAATTATTTATTGGAGTGTGGGGGGGGGGGGTTCCGGCAGCCCCAGGGACCACCACCTCCCATATATATATATATATATATATATAAATATATATATACATATATATATATATATATATATATATATATATATATATATATATATATATGTATATATATACACACATATGTATATATATATATATATATATATATATATATACATATACATATACATGCACTTACCTTTGTATACTTGTCTACACAATATTTTTGTAAAACAATATTTTTCCCGTAATATTCTGGCATACAATCAAGGCCTCTGCCTTGCTGGCAGTCTTGGTAAATCACCTCCTATGTCTTCAGCGTTGACCACTCAGTTCCTGGTTTACTTAGCTCCTACACCACCGAAGAGAAGCATCAATCTTCTGCATTACCACTGTACCAAAATAGTAGATAATGTAAATTAAATAACAATCACTGCAGTGTATACAACTGCAGAGATCATAAGTGTACCATGCATGGATTTATATATTTTAAGTTAATGAGACTATCACGTTTCAAAGTTTAGTGGTGTGCAAATAATAATTCCTCTGGTGTTTAGCAAAATGTATAATTTTTACCTCCATGACATTGTAAAATTATAAATGTGTTTGCAGTTAGTCCTCTAGTGCAGTTTTCACTCTTTTTGGGCATGCATGTTTCCCATAAAAAGTAACTTTTCCCTTATTTGCTGAATTATATTCTAACTGAAAAATCAGTTAGTATTTTTTCACCAAAAAAAATCTACTGTTAGATCTTTTCTTTTGTGAATGCATTTAAAAATCGTAGCAAATATCAAGCCATCTTTATGAAGTGTATGCAATCATAATCCTGCAATTTCCATAAGCCACTGTAAAACATCTGCAAGCCTCACTAATACGAGTAATAAGATCCCCTCGAGTGCTATGAGAAACTTGAAATTGAGGGCAAGTGGTAGGAAGGTTTCTTGAGCTCATCATGTCTACGCCACAGGTAAGATGTGTCCTTCACATGTACAGGTGAATTTTATGCTGTCAGCTGGAGAATGCTTTCACTATATGTCTAGGTACGTACTGGCTTCAGTCAATGCATTCATTCTGTTTAAGATGCTTTGTATGGTGCACCAGGCTTTCTACCTGCCAGAGTCGAGCTTTTGTTCTGTGGAGTCGCTCCTTGCAGTCCAGTGTGGTCTCAGATCCTAAAATCAGCATCTGCATGTGGTCCCATGATTTAAAAGGGCCAAAAGTGGTGGTAGATGATGCGGACCTTAGGGTCCAGAGCTCTGCAACATGCTTTGAGTATCTCTGCGGCACACGCACCTCCAAGCAGTTTCTTAGGAGCTGACAACTTTCTGGTTTTGTTAACCTGCCTCCTCTCCTTTTGAAGTTGCCTTTAGACCTCCTAGTGCCAGTATTGCTGCAGGTGAATGTATGCTCTGTAAATAAAAGCCTGCAAGTGATGTGAATGTCCATATGCGTTCTTTGTACGCAAAGGGACAGACATGCTTATTGTGTCTGTTTGTGATACAGGATGAGGAGGAGATGGAAGAAGCCACCAACCAGAAGCTGGCGCTGCAGAAAGCCAAAGAAGTGGCCGAAGTGAGCCCCATGTCAGCAGCCAACATATCAATTGCAGCGTAAGCATTCTTTCTTTCCTCCTGGGGATGCGGTAGGGCGAATGCGTACTCGGGGGCGCTTCTGCGTCTCAATAGTGTAATTCTGCACACGTTAGACAACTAGAGGAGTGAGGAAGGTCGTCCACTCATTCCTAAGTCAACTCTGTCTCTGCATTATTTGCTCTTGTGCATTATGGCTTACAAATGCACATAGTGCATTCAACAACAGACACGTTAAGGAAAGGAATGGGATTCCCAGGGGTGTCTTAGCAGAAAGGCTGACACACTGGAAAATTGGGTGGGAGGCTGAGAGCCCAGGCAGCAAGAAAAGCCACTAGTCAAAGTGACAATTGAGGAAGACACAAAGGATATTTTTAGGAGAGGATATGTGTTGGAATGAACTTTTAAGAGCTATATTGGTAGCACTCTTAATTTAAGCAGAAGGTGTAGAGATAAGATGAGCGATGAAGACGGTGGATTCAAAGTGATTTGTTTTTAGCGTGAGAAACAAACTGCAGTACTGCTTTGAGTACATATCAGAAAGGATTGTCTGTGGAAATATTCCGTTCTGCTTCCGGTGATTCACATCATGCGGATTATGTTGGCAAGAGTCAATCTGCGTTCAAAGTTTTTACTGAGTGCCAGCGGTGAAGACCATCAGACAATACAAGTTATTTTCTTTTGACCAAAATGTCCCACCCTCTCTATCTCACTGGTTTAACTCTTTTGTTAATCAATTTAGCAACCAGTGTAGATCAGGAGAAGTTAATTGCTATGTAAACAGTGCAACCCTCTGTGACCTGTATATTTGTCTGTTGTGAACATTGTTATAGCATACAATAACAGCTGAGCTGTGTGCTACTGGACACACACTAACCTCAACACGCCTTCTTTTTGCTATGTCTGAAGGTAAAAACAACTTCTCGAACTTGGAGACCACACTGTAGTTTCACCATTTAACACATTCCATTCAGATATGGGTGGCATCACTGTAATTCCTTTAACCTGTCCTGAAATTATGCTGGCTAGTTGCCACCCAACAAAACACAGGTCTTAATAAGAAGAGTTTTTGAGCTATCCAGTCCTTTTCACAAATGTTTACAATATTTACTCTCATGTATAAGCATAATAAGTTATTACCACTCAACTTCTTGTTGATCTTTAGCTCTTGTTTATATCACTGAACCCATCCTAATCCTCTGCCCCACCCCACATATTCTTCTGGAGTAATACCGTGTAACCTACCCCTTCATTCCACAGACTACACTGGGGTTATATCACCCACTGTGGCTTCCCCAATCCCAGATTAGATCACAAAGAGCAACAAAGTCACCCTCTCCTTATCAGTAGATTCCAGTGAGCTAACACTGTACCATCAGACTGAACTAGCACCGTGCCACCACTCTTAGCTAAAACTGTACCATCGCTCTGAGCTAACACTGTACCATCAGGCAGAGCTAACATTGTGCCATCACACTGACCAAACACTGTACCATCACAGTGAACTAACTGTACCATCACACTAACCTAGTACCATCAGGCTGAGATAATCCACTACCATTACACGAACTGACAAAGTGCCATCACAGTGAGCTAACACTGTGTCATCATACTGAGCTAACACTGTACCATCAGGCTAAGCTAACATTGTGCCATCACACTGACCAAACACTGTACCATCACAGTGATCTAACTGTACCATCACACTAACCTAGTACCATCAGGCTGAGATAACCCACTACCATTACACAAACTAACAAAGTGCCATCACAGTGAGCTAACAGTGTATCATCATTCTGAACTATCACTTTACCGTCACATCCCACTAACACTGTATTATCACACTGAGCTAACACTGTACCATCAGACTGAACTACCACTGTGCCACCACTCTTAGCTAAAACTGTACCATCGCTCTGAGCTAACACTGTACCATCAGGCTAAGCTAACATTGTGCCATCACACTGACCAAATACTGTACCATCACATTGAGGTAACTGTGCCATCACACTAACCTAGTACCACCAGGCTGAGATAATCCACTACCAATACACGAACTAACAAAGTGCCACCACAGTGAGCTAACACTGTACCATCATACTGAGCTAATACTTTACTATCAGGCTAAGCTAACATTGTGCCATCACTCTGACCAAACACTGTACCATCACATTGAGCTAACTGTACCAACACACTAACCTAGTACCATCAGGCTGCGATAACCCACTGCCATTACACGAACTAACAAAGTGCCATCACAGTGAGCTAACACTGTACCATCATACTGAACTAACACTGTACCATCACACTACACTAACACTCGTCTATCACACTGAGCTAACACTGCACCATCACACTGATCTAACCTAGTGCCACCAGGCTGAGTTAGCACAGTACCATTACACCGAGCTAACATTGTGCCACTCACTAAACCCATCCAAAAACTAGAGGTCATGCTGACATAATTCCACCCAATCAGTTCCCTTGCATTTATAGATCAGCGCACTGAGACACCTTCTTTCCTTTTTGTAGGAAATTGTGGATTCAAATGTTGGGGAAACACTGAGGAGCCTGTGGTTCAACTACCAGGAGGTCCTGCTTTTCCTCACCCGTATTCTGAGAGTTTAACTCATTCTCTAGAGGTTTGTTCTGCAAGGAGTTTCTGTCTGGGACAATACTGTTGCTAAACAAGCGGCTGATGGGTTCTAATGGGTTGCCACCCACTCAAGAATAAAGGTGACTGTCCAAGTGCCCTGACCAACCCGCAGGAGTTGGTGGCCCTACATAGTGGTGACTACATGCTTGCTAATTTAGCAACATTTAATGCACCCTATCACTACCTCAATCTAGCTCTTTGCATTCCTTCGCAGTAGTAGGAGACCAGTAACTCTGGGGAAACATCTTGTAATGGTTAAATATAAGCCTTGAGTCCGCCTGTCCTGGTCTTGGTTTATCCTTGGGTCCACTCTCAGCGCCTGGGGGACCCGCTGGAATTATGCCTGAGGTTGCTGAAGAGCAGTCTGCCTATGTGCCCTCTCCACCTCTCTCCAAAGAACAGGCACTGACTCTCAAACCAAACATTCTTTCTCAAAGCAGACTCCCGGCACGCCACCCTATCCACAAAACCAATACGATTTGCATCGCCGTGCATACTCACAAGGAAGCATTGTGTAGAGAATCCAACACGACTCTTGTTAGTAGGTGAAACCAACTATCATGCCACCTCTTTTAGGCGGTCTGTGACACTGACACCCAGTTGGGCCCACTGGGGCCTGCGTGGCTCAGTCGCCCTCCTCAGGACGCATACCTGTAATATGGTCTCAGCGTGCACTCAGCCTTCACTCTGCAAAGAGGAGTCCTTAGATGTAGAAGGCAGCAGTAAGAAGCGAGGTGTCTCCCATTGACCAAAGAATTTCCAACACAAGACCAGCCCAAGAAATGCCACATACTGACATAGCAAGAGAGGAGTTCTTCCAAGCATCAGGAACAGACACCTGGAGAGCTGGTGGTTTACTGCCAGTGCAGAGAATACCCACCCTGGCAGCAAGCAAAGGGGCTCGCAGCCATTTGAAACAAAACACTAGTCATCAGTGTGGTATTGAGGAGCTACACACACACTTCAGTCTGTTGCTGGCTACTTCCTGTCTATGAATCTCATGGTGTGTGTTGGGTGTACCACCTGTCTCCAGCTAGCTTGCATCACAATGACAGGAGCAGGAGATAGGGATGGGCAGCAGTACTCCGCATCACAGCTACCTGACACCAAAACCAAACAATACAGTTCTTATGACATCCGCCGATGACCTGTGCGAGCAACAAGGCAAAATCTGGTGAGTTTTCTTCAGGTGCCTGTATACAGCTGAATTTGTATGTATGACATTGCAAAACATATTGGCAACGGAAAGGTGCCACTGCAACATTGGCATATTTGGTAGGATAAAGAAGGTGGTATAAGCCAAGAGGCATATGCTGGCTATAGGGTCTATTGAAGCCTAAGGATGATCTAAAAAATGTATGTTTGATGCATATGTTTGTGTGGCTCCAGGAAAATCTTTTTAACATAAGAGTTATCACAAGCAAAACAAGCATTTGCAATGCAACGGGTCTTGCGTTTGCTCATGTTAGCGCTAATAGCGTTGTAAACTCCTAACCCGACTTTTCACCTATCAGCAAAAGTGCATTTATGTACGTAACCCAAAAAAGTGCAATTAACTGTGTAAAGCGCTCGACTTCTGCCAAGCGAAATCGCGCCAGTAAAATAGAGAAAAAGTAGTCCACAAGCCGGACAGAAAACAGCGAGCCTCCCATGTTTTCTGTACTTTGTTGATGCGCTCGAGGAGGGCTAGCCACCAGAAAAGGCATGACGTATGCATGCCTTCGACTAATAAAGCAAGCAGATTTTAATAGGCAAGCCCACGAACCAATGAAAAACACTGACGTGACATCGACAGGGCTCCGAGCCCTTTGCTAATACCTAAAGCGTCTCGCTGCGATACGCATGCGCAAGCGCATGCAACGCAGGCTCGACCCTAAAAATGCATGTTAAATGCACTGACTGGTTTGATTTCAGGTACATAGAAATAGAAAAGGCTTGGTATCTTAATGCTGCACAAAATAAGGAAGTAGTGGTATTTGTGGATAATATATTTCGGTCTGGAAAAAACAAGACCACCTTCTTCATCAACCCAGTCTGGTTGTGACAACAGATCCCAAAGGATGTGTGGGGGTCAGAACAACTCTTCGGTGAGCTATAAGGCACTATCTTTGAGTGGGTGAAACAGTGTGTTGCATTTAAAAAGAGTTAAATGTGAAACATATATATCACCCTTGGAGTTCAAACACCATCACAAAGAATCCCCTGTTTTGGGTCGACCAGACAAACCTGGGACTTACATTCGCCATTTGGGGAAGTGGGCTTGTCCAGAGCTCACATCATCTTGCAAGGAGAACTGGATGATGGGCTAAAGTAATGAATTATGTTTTTGGCAGTTTATATTAAATGAATTGACCACTGGTTCCCCCCCAGCCCCCTTTTTAGATCTTTCTGTCCTATTGGGAGATCTTTATTTCTGTAGTGATTTTCTTAGCCCCTTCTACTTCTTTTATAGAATATATATGAGGTGGCACTAAGGACTGGATTTTTACTGTTATGGCTATTACTTCTGGGCCGTACTCCTCAATCAATGACTTACTTACTATGTCCCTTTGATTGCCACATTATCGTAGCAAAGATACTATAATCCCTAATGCAAGCAAGAAAATGGCATCCATGCTCACTTGTCCGGCAGTAATTGATATGCATCACTGGGGTGATGTGGCCCCAAATGTCTAGGCTCCGAGTGGCACTGAACCAGCTCCCTTAACACCTATGCATACATGCCAACAGCCCGATTCAGGTGGGAAACTCCAAGTTTTTTGTTCCTGGAAGCGTTTTATTTTAGTTGCCACCTGTGTAAATTCTCCTGCACTTCAATGTAAGTCAAGGGGGAAAATAAATTCCTGTTTTTTTTTTCAAAATCTCTTTGGTTTCAAATTTTAAATGTTGGCATTTATGCCTATGCACTTGAAGAGCCGTTCGACCGGAAAAGGTTGGTTTGTATTGCACGGGATTATTACTGGGCCCCCTGCTGCAGGAGGGAGCAGTAAGATGGGTGTAGAGGTGCTTTAAGGCATGGGCAAAGTGGTCAATGCCCAGCCCTGCCATGTACCACACATCAGGAGTTAGACTAACGCATTTTAATTCTGGTGTCCGCATCATTGCATGAAAATGCATTAGTCATGCATAGAAAGCACCCTAAAATGCTTTGGGTGTCATGCGGCACACCCAAAAACAGACGTGCGCGGCTGCATTTAATGTATTTATCCAGCACTGTGCTCTGCCTGAGAAGCCCTGCTGGCCGCTCTCAGGTACTCTGACTAGTTGTGACGCAAGTCCGTGTGGGAATTGTACTTCCTCTGGTGGTCCTGTCCAGGCCCTTTCTGAGGCACACGTGGCTGCTGCATTATCTGGCAGAAAAATTGTGGGTCAGGCGCGGACGGTCTCTATGCGAAGCGCACACTGGAGCAGATTTCCACCCGGAAGCATCCTCCGACATGCAGGGGTCAGAGGGTCATCCAAGCATAGCAAACGGGCAGCCACGCAGCAGTGACACTGAATAGTTGAATCATTCCTATGTGAACAAGTCACATTGATTTGGTCACACAGGAGTTATTCAAATACATAGTTTCTCTGCTGCCAGCCAAATGAAACACTCCTGCCAGAGGAGCGGATAGGTGCTAGTGCCTCTCCGCCCAAATTTCATTCGGACACTCAGCCTGAAGCTGCCACTTTCTGCGGCAGTTCGTCTCCCCAGCCCAGCCGAAGAACTTCAGCACTTACACTTGTAGAAAAAGCGAGCCGGAGGAGCGGTCATCGGGTGAGTCACGCCCTGAGCTCTGTCTACAGAGACTCTGCCCTGCGTTAATCTGATCTCCGATCACAGGTAAGGGCGTGGGGAGTCGCTGTGAGGCGTCTTTTTATAATTATTACTTCTCTATTTTTCGGCACACACATCTTCAGAGTGGCCTTCCTAATGATGCTCTCACTTCTCGAGCACATTCCTGTGTTGTGTCTGACACAGTCTTTTAATTCTAATCACATTAAGACATTAAAGAGTCCTTTGTTTTGGAAACTTGTGCTGAGTGGATTTTAATGGCATTGTTCGGAATCCGCGACCTCTGCCTTGCTGCTAATGTGTTTTATTTAAATCCATGGTCAGCTAGATTATAAAGAGGCAGCAGATCCCTTCCCAGCCAGGGCTTCTGCTGCCTGGTCCTCCCAGTACACTCCTGGAACTGGATGTATATAGACAAGGACACATGAAAAAACAAACGTGTTAAAACACTCTAACTATTTTGTTGCTCTTTCGTCTTTAGATAATCCCATGTAAAATAACCACACGTTTAAATGAAAGATGATGAATAATACAAGTCGAAGAAATTGAAGGAAATGCATTATTTTATACTAATGTTATGATACCTCATTTTATAAATGCAATCACTGCAGAGGTTTTCTGAGTAATCAAAGAAACAGAATTGAGTTTTGGTTGATGCAATGGGAAATTGTGACTTCTGTATTATAGCTCTATAAGGATGCAGCCTGTAACTGAAAGCAGTGTGAATAAGCACATTGTTTTAAAATTGTATTACACACAAGATAAGATAGGCTGACCCAAACATGCAGACATTTCTGGCCTCATTATGAGTCTGGCGGTCCTAGGACCGTCAAACTCGCGGTGGCGGTTGGACCGCCACAAAAGCTGTGGTCCGACCGCCATATTATGACCGTGACGAAAGCGACATGGTCCGACCGCCGGCACTGCCACTTTTTTGCCATCTGACGACCTGGCGGTGCCGGCAGTCTTAATCCGCCAGGACATGGATATTACAACTCTCCTATCTGCCAGCTTTTGCATGGCGGTTCCAGCGTCATGCAAAGGCTGGCTGACAGGGTGCTGGTGCCCCCATGGACAGCCCTGTTGCGCTTTTCACTGCCTGAATTACAGGCAGTGAAAAGCACGATGGGTGCTGTCTCACCCAACGCACCGCAACATTGCCGCTGGCTCGATTACGAACCGGCATCTATGTTGTGGGTAGTTCCTCACTGGGCCAGTGGGCAGAACCGCTATTTTTGCCCGCTGGCCCAGTGGGAAACTCATAACAGGACCAACGAGCGGAAGACCGGAGTGGCAGTCTGAGGCTCTTAATGTTCATTATAAAGCAAGTGTTAACCTTCCATTTCGGGGGTTTTGCAGCAAGATATTTTAAAGATTCTCATTGCTTGTAATTTCTGGTATTTATCTCTTTCTACTCACTTCATCCATTGTCTTTACTTGCAATGAAGTATCACTAAGTGTCACACATTTGGCAGGTGAATGTCACTCATAAGTGCACTTGAACCATGAAAATGTCACACACAAGCAATCTGAAAATTGGGCAGCTATAAATGTGTGCCTCACAGCCTGCAGTTTTAAGATCTTCTTCGAGTTTCTGGTTGCTCAAATGAGTGTAATTTTCTGGTATTTATATGTTTCCCGGTCTTCATTGCTTGATTTTGCTTGCGGGAAACTGTCACTCATAGTTGTTGAAATGTCACTCATAATTACACTGAAATTATGGACATGTCACACATAGCAATCTGAAACCTTGGCAGCTATGAACGCGCACAGCCCCTACCTTCCAAAGGGACCCCTGGAAGAGTGAGCCTTTCCTCTAATTGACCTCTGCCTATGCTAATATGTTAACCTCTCTGCCTACCTTTACTTCTGA
The DNA here is from genome assembly GCF_031143425.1 of Pleurodeles waltl. Lineage (NCBI taxonomy): Eukaryota > Metazoa > Chordata > Amphibia > Caudata > Salamandridae > Pleurodeles > Pleurodeles waltl. The sequence goes on from NC_090445.1 coordinate 1,609,718,720, forward strand.
TTCTCTAGCTCTACGCAGTGTCATCTTCAGGAGTTTGGGCGTCCAGGGCAAGGCATATTCAACAAAGTTTAACATATAATTTAATATTATTAAGTATACGATTGTTGAGCATTCCAGGACACATGTGTGTCAGGGGGTAGGTAATGAGGCATTGTCTGAGACATGGAACGGACTTGGAGCAGGTAAAGGCCCTTTTCAGAACCTGAGGAAGCCACGGCAACCGTGGCAGTGCGCATGCGCATTGGAAAAGAGTCTTGCCTTCGGGCTGCAGTGCAATGAAACCGTTTTAGCCTAGAATAATTCGGAGTGCAGTCATGGGCGCCCATCCCGCCCTTTAGTAAGTAGCTTCATTCAGAATTAAGCATATATCATAAGAATGCAACTTCACCCCCTTAGAAAACTCCTTCAGGATTGAGAAGCAAAAGTTCAGAACACTGCCGATTTACTGGATCGCTTCAGGTTTGCCGACCAACCAAACGACTGCATCTCACCCCTTTATAAACAAGGACAGATGCGTGTAACTCTCTGGGATTTATCGGCGCGATGCGGTTAACGTGCTTTGAAAACGATGAGCCCGAAAGGGTGGATTGTATATTAAGACTGACAGGCCACTCCAATCCCTTAATGAGGCGCTCGGTACTGGAATTGTAGCCGCGTTCTGCCCTCTAGTGGATAGTCGGTGTGTTGCAGCAGGAGAACCAATAGATAAATATTCCAAGTCTGCTGTTCAGGTGGCACTTACAGAGGAGAATGAGAGCGGTGCTCTCGTGTTTCCATTCAGGTGTCAGATTTCCAGCTCGTGCTTTGCATTCGTTTACTTGGAGAGCTGCTTAAAGGGAAAAACAAAGATAGAAGGGGAACTGAAAGGTCTGCACTGGGTGGACATCTCACAACGGACAATAGGCACTAGGATTTTGAAAAAGTGAGCACAATGCCCAATCACAATCCTGCAGTCATTATCAGTAGTAATTATAGGGCATTATCCACTGGTAATTGCCCGACCTAAAATTAGGAATCTGTTGCCAAATGCGAGGGTCATAATAAAGAGTAATCAACAGCTTTTTAAAATCTATTTGTGAACCACTTCCTGGTGCATTTGTGCTGTGGCAACAGAATTGCAATGATGAAGCTGCAGCTGAGACTACGCTGAGGTAGGGTTTGATTGAAATGCTAGTCGAGTGTGGTGGTGGCTAGGTTAACCGGTGCCGGTCTGAACTGAATTTAGGCTGAATTGAAGGGGACTTCCGCTGGGATTGGGCCGAGCTGTGCAAGATTTAGTTGTTGCAAGGCCAAGCTTTGCATGGGCTGCCCTGAGATTAGTCAAATGGGGTAGAAAATCTGAGCCTAAGCGACTCTAATCTAGGAATAGGCTGATTCAGGGCTTGATATTAGTAGAAATTGAGTTGGGGCCAGGCTGAACTAATGTTAGGCTGAGCTGAGAGTTAGGCTAATCTGACGAGCCTTAATTTATGAAGATCTTGAACTAGGCTGAAATGGAGTTAGACTATCTTAAGGATGGAACTGGGCTGGAAATATGCTGAACTGACACTAGGCAGTCGAGAGGCAAGGCTAGTTTGATTGCCGAGCACCGTTTGGGGCTACTCCAGCTGCTTAGTTCTAGAGTGTGTGTGTTTGCACAGCAGCAAGCAAGAGGCAGTGAGAACAATGTATGTGTGTGACAGAGATTTGAAATCTGAAATTACCACTGAGCGGATAAATCAGGAATCATACCAGGAGGACACAGAGTTAGAATAGTCTGGCTACATGTCACCCACCTAAAGGTGGCATACTGGTTTCCACACTAAGTGAGAAGTGTTGAAAACTCCAGGTTTCGAGAAGGTGCCATGAGTGAGACATCATGGTGACAAGATGGCAGCTGAGCAGAACTACTTGTCTAGGAGAAGATTGGATTCAGGAAACCCTCAGTTCTCCTCAGGTAACTCTGTTTGGATAGTTCAGTGGTGGTGACACAAGAGAACGGTGAAAGACAATTCTAAAGAAAGAGGGAGGATTAAGATATCTAACAAAACAAAAGAGTACACCCTCAGTTAGTAGAATCTAGAAGTGGGATTGTCTCTACTCCAGGGATGGCATGCTGGATTCTGCTACTAGTTTAGCATTTACTCTGTAAATTGTGTGTTTTTACCATTGCCACTCTACTCTGAATCATGCTGTGGAAGTAATTATCTGTATAAGTAAAAGATTATTGAGACCTTATCAGTCTCCTGAGATCAGGCTGCCACATGACCTTTAGCAGTGTGAACATCTGGGAAACTGATGATTCTGAATACTTTGAATGGACGTTTTGCTGCACTGTTTGCTGACACCGAAGCCCTTAGTTTGGAGGGGCAGTGTACCCCACGTTCCACTAGATTTTTTTTTTGAAGAAATGCATGACCTGAGGATGCCCTAGGGAGGAGAGAACATGTTACTGTTACTGACAGGATGCAGCAAAAAAAAAACTCCTGTGCAGTGCTTGTAACTACAATTCACACATGCAGGCATAACTCAATACGTTACAGGCAGAATCTAGTCTCAAGAAGGCCAAGCTTCGAAGTCTCCTACCTTTACAAGTCCTGATTGGAAGATTAGGATGGACATACATCAGGTAGCTAAATGTAGCTGACAGACCAATATCACAGCCGCTTCCTGGTCTTGTGGGTGTCTTTTGCAAGCCCTATCTTTGAGGTTCCAAAGAGACCTAGAAAATACATATGCGGCTATGGGTTCTCCAAGATGTTTTTGTGTTTTCAGTTATGCTTTTTCTTTGCTTTCTTTGTAGGCGTTTTATTTCATTGTATTTTTGTTTTTTGAACAGACTTAATTTATCTCTGATTGCTGCACCGCTGCCTCCTGGGATCCCAGGGAGCTGGAAGACACTGCTCCACACCAGGAGGGGTTGGCCTTTCGTAGGATTCTCACTGCACCCAATGTTAATTTTATCATTTGATCTACAGCTATATTTTCTTCTCACTTTTTGTTTTTTGCATGTGCAGTTTTGTAAAGCAAAGTCGAGGTGCTGTATCTCGCAGCTCATCCGTCTCCAGCGTAAATTCACCGTGAGTTGCTCTCTGTTACAATATTCAGTGTGTGGATTGATGGCATTAGTTAACCTCCCTTTGGCACCCTTCCACTCATGCCTTCTCCCTCTCAGAATCATTCCCTCTATGAAGGTCCCCTCCGGGTGTCCGCACTATGGGCTGCTGGAAATTCCAACCTGCATCATAATGCTTTCTGCTAGATGTCAGTATTCCTGCCCTCTTTGGTACTTTCAGTCACTGACCTTTACTTTCCCTTCGTCTGTTTTGCTAATTTGTTTCTGCTATCTATCTGTCTATCTGTCTATCTACCTATATATCTATCTTTTTCTGCCTTGTCTTGTTGATATCCGCCTATTCAACTGTCCATTTACATCTCAGTCTGTGCATTCTTATTTCTTTTTTAACTTACTATTTTTATCTGTTTTTACCTCATTGTTTCACTTCCCTTTCTTCACCCACATTATCTACATCTTTCTTCTTTTTATCTAGTTGTTTTGTTAGCTGTACTTCTCCCCTTATTTTTGTCTGCCTTATGTAAATCCTTTGCCCCTGTCTACCTCTCTACATATTGTTCAACCTTTATGGCACCTGGGTTCTGGCCTTCGCTTTCATTCTCATTTTCCCATCAGTTCTGCTTTTTCCACCTTTATTTCTGGTTCCACGTGTTGTCCTTCTGTTTGTGCAGTGTGATTTGTCATCTTTTCTTCTGGCCTATCCAGCCAGGCTGTGGTGTCCTCTCGCTGCTTGTTATTTGGTTTTGTTGCTGCTGGAACAGAAACATAAATCCACAAAGCTTGCATGATTTCATCAAAAAGAGGAAACAAATGTACTTTTATGAAGAGGGGACCAACCTCATGCACCTAAGGGACTCAGAGAGTGCTTTCCAGCACCTACCAGCTTTGCGTCTCAGTGCCTTCCAACAAGGTGTAACCTGATCTGGCAACAAGGAGCGCTCAAAGAATGGTGCACTTGGGTCTTCCTAACACATGATGCAGGCCTGTGGAGTTCCCCAGAAATAAAATAGGCTTAGCATGTATTACACTGTAATCATACCTTCATTATTTGTGTATACGACTGACTGTTTCCCTTCTCATTTAAGTAGCCCACGCCCTGTGGAATTATTTCAAAGTACCATATGTTCAATCTTCTCTAGCTCAGGCATATGCCTTCTTGGGGTAGGGAAGGTGGATGTAAGAGTACACCACTGTGTATTTTTACACCTATCTAAGTGACAAAACAACACAGACTGTGTATTTATATTTGGTTAAATACAATTGTTGGGCTTGTTAGTGTTCTTATGAACATATACACACTGAATGGTCCTGTTATGCCCAAGGCTCGTTTTTTTTTTTTACTTCTTGCGCAGTTGCTAACAAGACAACCGTACGATTAACCGCGAGATCTCTGCATGTGGCATGATGGATCAACATTGCTCTCTGGTGGCCATATAGGAAAATTCTTCTAAAATCGATGATTTAACTGGAATGGCAGTAATTTCACACAGGAAATTTCAGATTCACTGTTTGTGAATATTTTTCTAACCTCTTGCCTTTGTCCCAAGGAGAAAGGAGGTTCGTCACCCACACTTTGGCATTTTGTCATGGGGAGAAACAACTTGCCTCCTCCTTTGAACGGGAGAATGCAGCAGTTCACGAGAGTTTGTGTTTTAATTCTCATACTTATGGTGGCAGGTTGCTGACCGGCGTCACTATTACGGAAAAATCAAAAACAAATCACCAAGAAAGGTGTAACGGTTGAGGTATGATTAAAATTAAAGCTGAAAACAGATGGCATGTTCTTTCGCATCTCACTTTAAGGACATTCATATGCGCATTTTGATGTCACTGTTATGAAAAGTGGCCCTACTGTGCGTATTTTTCTGCGGATATTTTTTCATGCAGTACATTGGGTTTTCTCGTTGTTTGAGATTACTCTGGGGTAGGTAGTCTTTGGAAATATCTGCAAACTGCCGGTCGTTGTTTTATTCCTGAGAGGACAACGGGCAGGGCTGACATCTTTCTGAGGTGCACCGGGTGCAAGGTTCTAAGCACAACTAGTCACGCTGCTCTGTCTCTCGTGAGAACCAGAGGTACAAGTGAGTGCTGGAGACTCAGCGGATGTGACGTCAGGGCAGTTAAAGCTTTTCAACCGGAAGTGTTCTAGATGGGGCGTCCGTGACAGGGATGCCTAATAACTTCTTGCGCTAGCCTCAGGCATCACTCATCATGCGTTGTTTTTCATCCCTGGCACTCGATATTGTTTTAACCAGGGGTCTTTATAAAATTATGATACGGCTCCGAGTTTCAGACGGTGACTGATGGTGCAGGGTCATATCATACGTTTTCAGTCACCACAGTCCATGTCCAGACCGAAAGCTGCTCCCAAGTCGCTGGTATCTTGTAATGCGTAATGTCAAGAGTTTGCATAGAAAGTGATGCAGTAAGAGGTATGAAACGCGCAGGCTTTTTGTTTTTGTAAGCCTGTAGTCGTAGCAGAGAAAGGATCTTCAGATCTAAAATTAAATCAAGTAATTACAATTTTTCTTTGAACACTGATGTCGTTTCCTCAGCTCGAGTTTGATGCAACTTAAAACATCACGAGTTACATCAGCAATCCTTAACGCATTTCTGGTACAAGGATTTTCAAAGCAGTAGGCAAACTTATATTTTGTATTTGGGGCGCACCCTTTGCAGCACGTTCCCTTTTTAGGCCATTTGATGCAATGCACCCCTCACGTGTGTATGTGTGGTGGCACCGTTATGGCTCTTGCAGGAGTCTGGATGCAGCTCCGGCCCTGCTCCCACGGACTGATAGGTCCGCAGGGCCTGTCCGCCCTATGAGCGATCACCTGCTGCCCTGACCTCCGTACACTGCACTCAGAAGTACCTGTGTGAAGCTCACACTCTGGGTGAACACCAACCAGGACCTCCGGACACACGCAGCTCCTACGAGCCCGCATCTTACACCGGCGATCATCACAGTCGGGGGCACTCCGTGGCCCACGCTGTTTCTGAACGGCTGCAATCAGAAATAAACAGACATCCGGCGCCCACCCCCTGGTATGCAACAATGACACACTGCTTTGGAAAGGCCGCAATTAGTGCGCTTCGACGGGCTGCCCTCTCTCTGCTGTGCCATATTGGGCTGGCGTCTCTCCAGCCACGGCTGCTGCTTCCTGTGCACCGTCGGCGGGCTCCGCCTCATGCGTGAGAAACACTCATTACTCACCAGACCTGCGGGGTTTATTTTCTTTTGAGATATGTACACCAGCCGAGCGGCTTTCCAGTTGTTTTTCAATTTCTCTATTTTGTTGCAAGGACGTTTGCCTTCTCTGTTCAATAAAGCAAGCAGTCAGTTGTGATGAACCCTCTGCCTGAAGTGTAGGTACATTTGTGGACGGTGGTTTAGCAACGGAGAGGTGATTGTTTTATAAAAGACTCACACGTCCTTCCAGCTTTTGGAAGCAAAGTAGGCTGCATTAAACTTTTTAGAATAACTTGTGGGAAGGGCGAGGCTCACAAGGCCATATGTTCTTCATTTCCACTCATCTTCTTGCTTAAGATCTTGGACCTGGGATCCTGGTTCTGATTCTCGTACGACAAGGACTAGTTGGCCCGGTTGCTTTCAATTAGCATCATATGTGATCCTAAATTGGGGTTGGCTGTGCAGTATTGTGGGTGAACAGTCTTCTGCTGAGTCAGCGCTTTAAGCAGTCATCCCACTGCTAGTCTACCAGGACCCTGCCTCGGTGTGGCATGGGGCATTGGCTCCTGTGCGTAGCCACAAAAGGTTCTAGTGTGTTCAAAGTGACATTGTCTGCTGTCTTTCGACAGTTCTAGTCTATCTTTTGCAGCACATTACAGTGAGGGCTGTTGATGTCTTAAGGGAAAGCGTAGTCTTGTCTCTCCCTAGGAACTTTAAGTCTTAGAGTGCTCTGAACAGTTTTTAGTGATCTTGAGCTCTACGGTAGAGCAGTATTCCAATCTGTCCATTCAGTTCTAAAGGATTAGAGTCTTTGTATCTGTTCCCAGTGAAATTAAATTCGTGATAGTATTTTGGTGCTTGCCTAGAGACTTTACGCTCAGAGTACAAGAGTGCCATTCTCTTTCTAGCAGTTTCGAACTCTATTGTGCTCAAATACGTGGATCTCTTCCTTCTGCCTTCCTAGTGGTATCAGCATACGCTGGTCCAATCACAATGAGCTCTGAGTACTTCTATTTATATAGTACAAGAGAACCCTGGCGGGTGAAAACTCAGCACTGCATGCAATAGAGAAGAACAGGAGGTGGGGAAAGTTGTACGTTAGATGCATGCTTTGTGGAGGAATGATGAGGTGCACCTTAAAGAGGTGGGTCTTCTTAACTTCCTTTCTGGGCGGCATGTGTGATGCGGTGAGACTGATATGAGGTGAAATGTTGTTCTAGATCTTTAGTGTTTAAATGGTAAAGTCTTGACGATTGAGTTTCTCCTTTTTGCACATCTAGATTTCGAGCCTGATGATGTTGTGGCTCCTTGTGTGCTACTGACCATCTGAGGTCATTTACTTTTCAGAAAAGTATTTTGGTGCACAATTCCCTCTTGCAGCAAATTCAGAAAATGTGGAGGACCGGAAGAAACAGATAACAAAGGTTACTAATGCTGGGGTTGATGTGTTTGCTTTCTTCAGTCGTTGCTGAGATTGAGGAGCAGTGTGAAGTATGCCCTACTATGGTGTCATCAAAAATGTAGTCAGTTATGCTGATGAGTAGCGTCTTAACATCATAGTGGAGTAAGGGGACCAGGGCTCAGAAAATCAGCCTAATATGGATTTTGGTGACTTGGGACTTCATTAACACCAGTAGAGTAAATTGGTACATAGTTGTCTTGGTTTTCTTTGCAATGTCATCCTTAAAGAAGGAATCAGTGACGAGCGTGAATCAGAACATTCAACACACAGAGGTGTAAATCTCTCAATTTTTCTGTGCATAGTCAATCTTAAATCTGTGTTTGTGTTGTGTAGTGGATAGGGGTTATTTTCAGACAGGCAAGCTATTTTTTTCTGAATGAGGTCATGGCAGTGCCTGAGTCCTTTGGTATCACTGGCATCTTAAACTTCCGTGCATGTTGTATGTATTGTGATGGATTTTGATGCTGTCTGTGAGTAGGATGCCAAGGGCTCCATACAGAGGATGAAGATTATGTCCTGAAGGATGGATTCCTGGTGCACTCTGTACCTCAGTGGTAGTTTCAGGGATATTGCTATGTCTGTCTGTATGAATTGATGATTTGATAGATAAGCTAGCCCTCAGCAGCTGGCTAGAATGCTATATGGTAACTATATCATAGCCTTATACTGCACAGCCAGGGCTATACTGGTTGCTTAAGGCCTTGAACCCAAGTTATAGGCCTGAGCCATAGGTATAAAGACCGGTATAGCCAGAGCCAGAAGGGCCATCATTCTATTAGAACATTCCACCCACTGAGTTTGAGTCCTGTTAATCAAAATTAGTAATTTTTCGGCACTCAAAAAAATTGGAAATTTTAATGGTTCAAACAGCCGTTTTTGAAATATCTGGATAGAGGCAGCCAGAGAAGTCTTTTTGCCCAGTACCAAAATGGCCACTGTGTTTGTGAATTCTTCTGCAAAATGATGTTTAGTTGTCGATCCCTAGGATGAGTCCATCGAGCAGATCACATTTGAAAGACCTGGCCACATTGCAGTAGTTGGAGAGGGTCTATGAGGGCCATACGCTTGCCTGACTCATTCAGTATCTATGGCATGAGGAGACTCCTAAACAGGCTTCAACAGAGAATGGCAACTCTCCCCTCAGCCACTCGAAATAACCCCTGTAGACGTTTTAGGTACGGCCTTATGCAGATCATATGGTGTCGGCCATACTCAAAAGGATCTCTATATGAACCAGAAGCCTTGTTTTTTAAAAACACGGCTATGCAGAGCCTTTTCATGTATACCTATCTGGGATATTTATTGTCCAAAATTGCCTGCATTTGGAAATCATAAGCCACAAGTGTCTTATTCAGTAAACTGTAACGCCTAAGTTGGTTACTCGAGTCCAAACCACAGCAAGCTCTCGGTGTCCTTTTTATAAAGAAATCCAGTGCTTAATTTGAGATGGTGGTTTCCGGTGCTCTAAACCGGCACTTAATTGGAAACTCCAGCACTTATGACAGTCTGCCACATGGTGGTGATGTTAACTTACAGATGCACACAAAACAGTTGTTTATTCATCCCATATGAAAATGAATAATTCCTACTGTCCAAGCCATTCTTATTGCTTTCCGAGTTGATGATCTGAATCGTTTCACGTGTAGGAGTGTGGTGGTTTGTATTTGTGTTGGTACTGTCATTGCCAGTGATAGTAGGGGCAGTTGATGTTGTAAGGTGCAGTGGACTTCTGGCGCGGGTCCTGGCACTTCTTTTTTTATAAATTAAGCACTGAAGAAATCACACTAGCTGGTGCTCATGTTGGCAATTATGAAAGAGCAACAAGGGACAGGGGAAAATGGACTACGGCTCACCCCCTCGCACTCTGTGGAAGAGGGGAGGCATCACAGAGCAGAAGTGAGTGTGGGCGTGTATGCCGCCAGCGCTGTAACTTGTGTTAAAAGGAAGCTTGCACTGAGTATGCTGTTTCTCCTCTGTGTTGTGTGAGGGAAGCTTAAGGTCCTTTGCAGTCCAGAACTGTGCCTCTTTCCTGCCATTAAGTGCTACTTCCTATGCTAGTGCTGCGGGGTTCTGTGTGTGACGGATGGAGCCCACTTGCTACTGATGTGTGTGTGTGTGTTGCGTGTGCGTACGTGCATGAACTAGTGTGCATGTTACTGCTGATGATAGTGGACACATTCGGTAGGTGATGAAAGATTGCACGGCCCCCTCCAATGATACATCTATGGGTAAATTGAAAACTTCTGTTTCAATAAGTACATTTCAGAAAAAAATCATTCCCACAAATGATTTTTTTCTCAGAACTGATGGTACGATCTGCTCCTAGGGAGTTTTTTTTATTTTTATAGTTGAGCTTTACCTGGATTTCTGAACTCCCAGGACATTGGTTCTGATGTTTTAGAGGGTTTTCTCAATTCGGTGTTTATGGAGAAATGCTTTGATACATAAGGACCATTGCAACTAATTTACTAACCAGCTTCTGCCTCACAGAGTGTGATGCTGTTGCTGAAGTATGAAAAACTATTTAGGTGAGAATTGCACATGCAGTGTAAGTCTCTCTCACCATAGTATATCAGCTACAGATTTACCCTTTTAGACTGGTGTCCAAGCATGTGACATTTGGTCTTTGTAGAATTCGACAAATATTGTTGGACTAAGACATAAGCCTGAAGCATCCAAGATGTGGTATGTTTGCAAAAATTGCATCTTCTTCAGTATATCAATTACAAGCGCATAATGAAGCCTTCCACCCCTCAAAACCCCCCCAAAATACCAACAAATGTTCACTCTCCTTCCCATCAGTGTCTGTGCTGCTCGCTTCTCTCATCTGATGGGTGCTGGTCAGGCAGTGTGATTGCCCTGGAAACTTGGCAAGGGGCTAATTTGCCTGTCCATTTAGAGCGATGAACTTTTCCAAAAATAGTCCTTATTAATATGTAAAGTATTGTGTTGTCACTGACCCCCACTGAGGCACGTGCTCAGAGATGGACGCCAGCATCGCTCTTTCAGAGTTCCCTGCAGCGCAGAATCCTTGCCTCATCTCCCAGCAATCAGCCTCGAACAAGGCATGGCTCATTGCTCACATACCTAATTTAGCTGAAAGAGTACTCGAGACACATCAGTTTTATTTCAAATAAACAAATAGTGAATTTAAGGCAAACTTTCTATCGTGACTCACTTCCCTATATGCCAAATAACTGACACTTTATGGTGTGGTTATTTATTTTTTTCTTATGAGGTTGGATGGATATTGTGATTTGAGTAGATAACTGCTACCCAAGAAACCAGGTTTTCAAACGACATTGGCCAGATTGTAGAAAGAGCTTGGCCCTTTGAAGTGGCAGCAATTTTTTTTGCCAGATGGTAAAACCCAGGTGGGCAGGTATCACACAGAGAATTCCACTTCTGCCATGGCTGGCTGGCAGGTTAAAATGCGTCCACCTGCAATGCATTTTTTGTCATTGTTCTATCGGAGGACAAAGTGAAAATGTCCCGACTGTGCAGATGGATGGCTTTGAGAACTCACCACCACTGGTAGGAGTCCTCGGTGACCCATGTCCACAATGGTTGAATGGGTCTCCGGATCCCTACCTATCTCGGGGAGACCCACCTGTTTCCCTGGCATGCATGGGCTAGATTTACAGAGCCAAAAAACTGAAATCTGGGCAGTGCATGCCCTAATGTTGCTAGCTTTGTAACGTGACATGTACCTTGTTTGTATGTAATGATACAGTTCACTGCTACATGTGTTTTGTCAGCAGCAGGAGACCTCACCTTCCATAATATACCTATAGCTCCTACCGGGCGCCCGCAAAATAAATACTTGTGGAACTACCCTACTTTTGAACATTCTGACCCAACATGGTTTAAACCCATGTGCATCATATCCTGCCATTGACTTCACAGAGACCATTAGATTTAGGGCCTGATTTAGACTTTGGCAGAGGGGGTTACTCTGTCACAAATGTGCCAGATGTCTCATTCACTTTATTACGGTCACATGATAGCCTATGGAAATCGTAATACGGGAGACAGGATATCCGTCACGTTTTTGACGAAGTAACCCATCCACCAAACTCTAAAGCGGGCCCTTATTGTAGTAATATTTGATGTCTAGTATCTACAGCAGGGTGTGAGGTAATTTTGGGGTTTGCACTAGTGAACGTGTGGATGGACACATCATTTAGGCAATATTTATAGTCTTGTACTCCAAACTGTCACTCCACCTGCTCATTGTGGAGACTGCAGTACAGCTAACATCACAAGGCGAGGTGACCTTCCACTCCACTGTACCCAGACCTGTCCTATGAAGCTAAGGCACCTCCATTAATATCACCTCGAGTGAATATTTCCTAAAACTGACACTAAAACATGGCAATCACAACTTTCCCACACCAAGCCCTGACAGCTCACAAAACTATGACCTAATTTTTTTTACACCCCAACCCTGCTGCATATAGCTCATGTTAGTCAGAATACTGGCATCTCAGGCTTAGCAACAACAACACCCGCTCTTCCATTCTCACATAAACAATAACACCCTTGCAATGGCAGTTTAGGTCAGCATGAAGCAATATATAAAACCCAAATAAAGGCTTTTCCCCGCCTGTGTTTGTTATCTCGTCTATGCAAACTTTTGTGTTTTGTGGTATTCTTTTCTTATCTAGCCACACCAAACCATAACACCTCTATTTGTAAAGGCTGTAGTCAGAGTAACTCATAATGGCCACTTCAGTTCAACAAAATCCTAACCTTATCAATGTAAACATGTTAAACTCTCCCTATCACTCCTGCACCGTACGTCATCCGATCTTCCGTTATTATACACAAGTATTTCGGCTCTGCTGCTTTATAACATCATACTGAGCGCATGGAATTTTGTGCCAGTGATGTTGATCTGACCCTTGGTAATTCAGTCACTGTGATCTGAAGATGCTCTACTCTTCCACCACCAAGTGTAGAGGACCTCAGTCTTGCAACCGTAAACCACAAAAGATTACCACTGCTAGCTGTAGCAAGAACACAACCCTGACACTGCAGCATGACACCCACAACTTTGCAATCTGAGTTTATAGTATCCCCTTTATGCTAGGCAAATCTGTGACTCTTCTAACACTTCTACTTCACAATGTAACCACTCTAACCTGAACAGCCCATTACCTACAGTTAGGGCCTCAATACGACCCTCGAGGTCTTTAGACCACAAGGGCCGGGTGGTGGTTTGACCGCCGCCAGAGCGGTGGCCCGACCACTTTGGCGGTGGTCTGACCGCCACATGAACGTGGCGGTTGTGCCACGGTCGGACCATCAGCACTGCCAGTTGCCTCCACATGAGGGACTGGTGGTGCTGGTGTTCCTAATCCTCCAGGACAGCACTGCAAGCAGCGCCGCCGTAGGGATTACGACCCCCCTTTCCACCAGTAGCACTGCCATGTAAAGGCTGGCAGAGACAGGGTGCAAGGGGCCCCAGGGGTGCCCCTGCACTGCCCATGCACCTGGCATGGGCTGTGCAGAGGCCCCCATGGCCCACCCTATCTCACTTCACTGTCTGCTTTTCAGACAGTGAACAGTGCGATGGGTGCAGCTACACCCTATGCACTGCAACATTGCCGCCCGCTCAATTATGAGCTGGCATCAGTGTTGTAGGCTGTTCCCCGCTGAGCCAGAACTCATAATGGGGCTTGCGGAAAAGCGGCCACACTGACAGCAGCCTGACCACGGACGTTTGGTGGATGGCCTTTTCTGTCTGCCAAACTCATAATGACCCCCTTAGTCTTGCAGATATTCATCTTCACACACAACACCCCACACTGACTTCATACAGCCCTACAAACCCACACTGAGTCCAGCTGACATCGAAATCCTCAACACTACCAATGAGCTCTAACAAAAGTCATGCAATGCTAATCAGATGCAAACTCAACACTGACATAGAAATCCGTGTCCTGAATGCTGCCACCCAAAAACTTTCCTTTTACATTTTGCAATCCCCAACAGTGTTACACTAGTCTTGCATCACTTTCCTTCCCTGGTGTGTGCTTCATATTAAAAGTTAACATCCATTACCTCACTCTACTCCAGCTTTTGAGTAACAGGACACTTTCCTTTCTGTAAAGAATTCTCATCTGACCTTCTCGTCGTCGCTTGCTTAGATCTTTTCTAGTCACTGACAGCTCAAAATGAGCACCTTCCAAAATGTCTTTGCTGTTTGTTCAAGAAAAGGGAGTTGAAGAAATATATCCACAAAACCTTTGTTTCTTCCTGCTGCTTGTGTGTTTTTAAATTTGCAGATCATCTTCATCTACCTCTGTGTTCTTTGGCTCATGCCATAATCCAAAACAAACATTATTTAATTCCAGCCTGAGGCACATATGCTGTTGCAATAATTGTTATTCTTTGTGTTCAATCTCTTTTTGCAGGAAGCAACAGAATTCCTTGAAATCCAAGTCTGTTTGGGAGCAGAGGACAAGCCAAATTCGAATGCACAACTTCCGGGCCAGCTGTGAAGCTTTGTACAATGAGTTGGATCCAGAAGATCGTGTGCGCTATGCTACTACTCTCCACATTCGCCCTGACATGAAGACGCATTTGGATCGACCTCTGGTGGTGGAGCCTAGGGGGGATGGCAAGACCAATGGCAATAAAGCTGGCCCCACTGATGCCCAGGAAGCTGAACAAGGGAAGGTGTCATCAACCGATAGCACGGAGGCACCAAGAAAGCATCACCGACACCGAGACAAAGGTGGGGATCAAGAGAAGAGCGAAGCGGGCAATGAAAATGGTGACTCTGCCAATAACAGCAGAGAAGAAGGGGTCCGGCAGCACAGGAGCTGCAGCAAAGAGGGTGAGGGTAGCAGCAAGGAAGGGAAAAGTGAGCGAAACCGCAGTCAGGAGCAGGGGAAAAGGCATCACCGCCAAGGCTCAGTGGAGGAAGGAGGTGAGAAGGAGCACCGGCGGCACCGGCCCCACCGACATTCTGCTGAGAGAACGCCCAAGGATGGAAATGGTACAGCCAATGGGACTAAAGGTGAGCGGCGATCAAGGCACCGGGGCGGCTCAAGGTCTGGTAACCGGGATGGTGACCCTTGCTCAAGGGGTGAAAATGGAGAGGAGCCCCACCGGCGGCACAAGATCAGACATAAAGCACAGTCCACCTATGACACAGAGGAGAAGAAGGAAAACGGTGAGGAATGTGATGCTGGGGATAAAGAGCAGCGGAACCATCGGCCAAGGTGAGTCACAGAGAAGGAAGGAACTCGGAGCACCTGCCGTTATGATTATTTTATTTAGTACAATAAAAAGAGTTGAACTGCAGCACATCAGGCACACCCCACTCCCTATGCAACCTTATCAATCACATCTTCACGTTCTGTGTTGTGGGAGTGCAAATTTGAGCTGCGAGGTCCATGCTACTTTGTAATGCGTTTGTAGTGTGCTGAATATTAATGAATCATATTTAAATCATTTTATGATTATGGACAACAGTGTAAAATATAATGGTGACAAGTATATTGTTGTGCAGAATATTTCAGCTAAGAATATAGTTTTTTAAGTCTTTAATATGTTTTAATATTTTGTAATTTATTGTGTGTTTATGGTCGTTAATGTGTTAAATTTAATTGTTTGTATTTTTGTATTTAATTGTTTGTATTTATAACAGTTGTTTTATTGTTTGATAATATCTGCATAGTGTTTGGGTGTGGGGTTTGTAGGGGAGGAGAATAGAAATATATTTCTATATATTTTCATTCTTTTTTTTGTGCAATTTGTAAAATTTATTGGTGGATTAGATTACTAATTATTTGCAACATCATTTCTTTCATAATGTATAAATTAATATTTTTTGATTGGTTAATTATTCTGTGTATTTTTTAATCATTTACTATTTAATGTTTTTCTGAAACATTTTTTATAGTTTTAATTGGATAATTGTGTTATCAATGATGTATATTAATTACTTATTTAGATTAATGTAGTTTATTTTTTGATGTGTTGCATGTTTTCTTTAAAGATTTATTTTTGGGGGACTATTTTCTAGTGGTTTACTTGATTTTTTTAGTATCATTTCAAATGGGGGTCTCAAGTCCACAAAAGCTCCCTGGTAATTTGGCATAGATCTAAAGGCATAGTTTGTTTTCAAAAGAATACTTACACTTGCTCTATATCTCCTACCTTAGAGGCCTATAGGGCTAAAGCCCAAAGTGCTACCTTATATGGGGCTGAAATCTGGGGCTATGTAGACTTACATAGATGCCACGTGGCCAAGAATAATTTCACCAGAGCGCTGGTTTCTGTGCCTGCCAGTACCCCTATCATTCTGCTTTATTTTAACCTGAGATTGAGACGGATAGCTGATTTGGCCCAATTGAAACCTTTGCAATTTTGGATTCGGGTATGGTTGACCCCTGAATTGATGGATTACAGGAATTCTCTGAGAAATTTGCTATTCCGTAAGGAAGTTGCAAAGGTTCCTTGGTTAGGTTTTATACAAGAGTGGTGCAAGAAGCTGGGTCTGACAAGACTATGGAACGCACCAGAGTCTGCTACCAAAGAGGATGCAGAGATTTTAAAAGCAACATTCTGGTCTTATATATATGATGAAATTAGCATAAGGGAGGATCCTGGGCAACTGACTGAGCAGTTTTTGTTAGTCAAATGAGCCCTGGCATTTTAATCCTATTTAGATACCATTATTCCACGGTTGGCCAAGAGCCTGTATGCGAGGTTCTGATTTGTCTGTTTTCCAACAAAATCTTTTACAGCCAATTGACTTGGAGATTATAACTCCCTAGTTTGCCCAGCGCGTGGTCTAGCTTGCGAACCAATAGGTCACGTTATGTATGTTGGCCCAAAGTACTGTGATGCACCCAGGAAATGGCTTTGTCCAATCTGCCTATATGTGGGGGTTACTCATTGCATTGATGCGCAACAAATTGTGAGGACTGACACGTCTGACCCGGTAGTATTTTCTGTTAGCCATTTTTTGTTTAGTGTGTGGCTAAAGCGTGGGAAGCTAACAGAGTAATTTTTAATAATCTACTTGTGTAGCCACCAATTGTGATCTACATAAACTGGCAATTGCGGCTACTATTATGTATAACATATTGTATTTTTAAGCTTTCATTGCTATGCACAAAGCGCTTTGATGCTATGTTTACTGACAATTTAAGTATATTGGTAGCATGAAGGGTCCTGATGATCAAAGTGTCTTGAATAATGTACTGTAGTGTAGTTTTTTCTTTGATATGCACAATTGCACTTTACTGGTATTTTTTATTATTTTTTATTGTTAGTTATAGTACAGTGATGTTCTAGTAGATTCAGATGATGATTAGATGATGGGTCACTTCCTGTTCTGTGTCTAATTCCTACAGTGTCTATGGGGGTCTTTTAATGCACTGCCACTTCTTTTTATTTATTTAATGTTCTCATTGCTTTTTAACGACAATCCTTGTGAAATGTTTTCTGGATGTAAATTCATGCTTATTGTTTTAATATTGTCGTATTTTTGATTATGTATTATGCAATGATGGTATTATGTACAGAAATGTACGTTTTTTTAAAACTTTGATGGTCTAGATACCAAATAATGATCGGCTTGAGTTTATAATATGGTTTCTCATTTCTTGTGGATTGTCTGGATTGTAGGGGAGGAAGTTGGGAAGAATGTAGTAGTGTTTTTGGATTATAGAAATTGTTTTTTGCTAAAAAAAAAACTTTTAATAATTTTATTTTATTTTTATAATCATTTTTAATGTTATTTATACGCACATTTCATAATAATTATTATACATTTTTAAACACTTTCCCTAGTGGTATTTAATTTGGCATGAGAATAGTAAATGTGACCCTCACAAAGGCCAGCACTTTGCCTGCTGTTGCTTGGGTTATGGCGGGAATAGTAAATCTTACTCTTCCAAAGACCAGCACTTCCCTACTGTTCCTGAGTTTAGAACGGGAAGAGTACATTGGATGCCTCCAAAGTCCAGCAATTCCCTACTGTTGCTGAAGTTGGAGTGAAAATAGTAAATATTGCTCCTCTGAACAACACTTTTGCTCAGGTTGGAATGGGAATTATATATCTGCCTGTTCCATTATTTAGCACTTTTACTGTTGTTGCTTAGGTTGCAATGGGAATAGTAAATATGTCCTCTCCAAAGAATAATACATGCCCTACAGTTGATTATGTTGCAGTGGGAATGAAGTAGGGAGAGTAAATCTGACCCCTCCAAGGTCTACATACTGTTGCTTAAATTCGATTGGGAATAGTAAATCTGGCCTCTCCAAAATCCAAAGTTATCCCTACTGTTGCTTATGTTGGAGTGGGAATAGTAATTCTGATGCCCCAAAGTCCAACACTTTCCCTACTGTTGGTTAGGTTGAAGTGGAAATAGTAAATGTGACCCCTCGAAACTCCAACACTTTCCCCATACTAGCTTATGTTGGAGTGGAAATAGTAAACTTTAGCCTTCTAAAGTGCAATAGCTTTCCTATTTTTTTTTTAGATTGAAAAGACAATGGTACATTTTATGTTTCAAAATGTAGCTTTTGTAACTTTTTTTGCAAATTTGAGTATTATTTTGGTTTTATTTATGATTTTAGTTGTTTTATAATAATTGGTTGGTAGTAATTTTTAAATTATTACGCATATTACTTTGGATGTATTATTTAAAATGTTCATTTTTTGTAGGAAATTTATCTATCGTTATTAATTGTTTAACTTTTTATATCAGTATTTTTAAATGTTGCTAGGTTTTGTTTTTAAAGTTTTTATGTTATTAAACATGTATATGTTATATAGTTTGGGCTTTTAAATAGTTATTTGTTGTAATGTTTGAAAAAATATTTAGATATTTATTATATATTTAGTATTTGAATTCATTTTACCCATTATTATATTTTTACACAGTGTATTCCTTTATTTTTCCATCTTAATATATATATATATATATATATATATATATATATATATATAAACATATATATATATATATATATATATATATATATATATAGACACACACATATACATTTTGTAAGTTATATTTTTAAATATGCATACTTAAGCTATATAATCACAATATTTAGTGCCACAATATTTTGTATAGAAAATATTTTTGTAGTTTACAGTGTAAGTATGTAAACTTGATTTTTAGTACCACAATATTTTTCTCACGATATTTATGTATTGCAATATTTTTTATGATGATCTTACGTCATAGAAGTGTATAATTAGCAAGTGTAGGCAGTGTATATCTCTGCTGGGTCAGAGTAGATCTCATGCTTTAGAGACGTTTTTATTACTTAAATTAAAAGAATGAGCGCAATTTCTAAGGCATCCGGGATCAGGGTTAAAAGTAGCATTTGTAAACTTCCCACATGCAAAGTTGCTTTAGAGGCAATACCTCCTCTTTTGTTACATTATGGTGTACATGTGTGAACTCTGGGCCACCAGCAGCCGTGGCAAGATGTGGCTGCAGCCACATTCTAAACCTGCATCACATTCCTTGTCTCAAGCAACACTGTGAAAGTGACTGTGCCCAGATGGTTGGCCTCCGAAATAGAAGAATTTTAGTTTAATTGCTTATATGAATATTTGAGGGAGTAGGGAGTTGTGGTACAGTAGAGGGTCATTTAGATTTAGCCCCCCATCCAAATCTGGAAGTAAACCTGACAGCGCAAATCCTTTTTCTGCTGTGATTTAGCCCTTGGTCTGGAATTTTCTTTTGTCTGTTAAATTGGGACATAATGAGGGGTAAAATGTTAATGCACAATTTGTTGCATTTCTATCCGCATAGTTGCTACCAACTTCTTCCTGATGATAGACAGATGATTTTGTTTTGCTTGATTTGGATTGACTAAGTTACTGATGCAATGCTACAACAATAGACCTATCTTTCCACTGTACTGTAAATGTCAAAATGTATGTAGATGATAAAAAGAGTAGAAATTGTCTTTTTGCTCTGTTTTACTTCTTGAATTTAGTTCTAAATGATCCCTCAGTGTCATGCTCAACACAAATTGAGTAATAGGTTTAGCCATAGTCATTGTAACATGGCGAAATGGTTTTCCATTGTTTCTGCTGTGGGCAGGCCCTAGTTTTTCTGTGGTAAAAGGAACCTGTGTTGAGCACAGATAGAGATGCAGATCTTTATCAGCCTTGGAAAGGCCTGGAGGCTTAATGGCATTGGCCAACTTGGCATTTTCCTAAAAGTGTTAATTTATCCAGAGGGAGTGTGAACTACAATATGTTTGTGTGTTCCCCACCTGATCTGATGCCACCCACAATTGAAGTGTAAAAAAAACCTATATCATCTCATTCTTATGTGTCATATTAAACCTATTCTGACATACTATAAAATTCCCTTTGTTGATGTTTGGTTGTACTGTTAGCAGGAACTATAGTTAATTGTTTTTCTCGTATAGTTTGTGTAGCCATTTTTTATTTTTTGCCTATATCTGGAAAAGGTTGATTGCCACCACAATCAATAACATATTCAGCACTGTGTAGTTTGTGCTACATTGTTTTGACAACAGCAAAATCATTTCCCAGTATTTTACCATCTTCAGGCTTTATTGACATGCCCTGATATTAGGAAAAGAAATGCCACACTGTGTAAATACGGCTACCACAGGGTGCACTATATGATGGATGTGGTATGAAATACTTCTTTGCTTCTAAAAGTGACGCAATGAAGGTAGATTTAGTGATTATCCAAATTTGTTTGTCATGAACCTGAAAGCATTCTTCCAAAGAACCATCACTGACAATAACTGGCACCACATGTGACAGAAGGTTGCAGGTAATGTATGCTATTGGGACATTCCCCATGCCAAGGGTCGCATTAAGGTTGTCCACCTGCCACTGGTCAGTCACCGTTGAAAACTGCAGGGCATCGTAGCATAATCTGGTCTGAGGAAGGCCGTAGCAGATGTGATTCTCCCCATTAGTCATCACTTCCATTCTTTGAGGAGACCCTAACAACCCAGACACATTTAATCCCACATTACATGGTAAATTTCTAAAAAGTATGCTCTTGAACCTGCTCTCCAGGGAGACTCAAGGTGATGGAGAGACAGATGCCATGAATGTGCCTATGGGCTCCGTGCCCAGCTCTGGGGGCCTGCGCCAGGTTCCGGAACAGCCAGAAGATGCGGACAACCAGAAGAATGTGCGGAGGATGGGACAGCCTCCCATGGAGAAACCAAGCAGTGTGCACATTCCGGTCACAGTCACAGCGCCTCCTGGAGACGCCACTATCATACCAAGTGAGTGGTCTTTAGGCCAGCGTCCTGTTTCCCTTTCTCCTGTGAAAGCACACCATAACTATTATGTACCGTTAATCTATGGATCTTTTCATATCATTTAATCTGTGCAATCAGCCAATAGATCTCTTTATAGTTTAACACAGAGGGTCCATCTGTTTACATAACCCAGTGGGCACAGCTGTTAATATGTAATTCAGCATACAGATCCAGGTGTTGAAATATTAATATTAATTCAGTTGCTAGTGTTAATATCACCAGTGGATCCAGCTGTTGTGATTAGATTCCCAAAGAATAGAGACATTGAGGTGCTCAAATTGATCTTACTTTTGAGGTATTCTGGTGGGTCGAGGTAAAGTTTTGACCTGGACTGATAATATTGCTTATAAGTAACTAGAAGGTACAGTTTCTCATAACTGGATCTAGGGTTTGTTTTGATCCATTGCTTGAGGTTTCGGTTGTTGATTAAGAACATACAATAAGCTTTAATATCTCATGTTGAATGTATCTGTTGTACTGACTCAATGCATGCAACTGTAAAGTTAGGTTTGTAAATTTAAAAAAAGCGAATTATTGCCCAATTGAATATCGCTGGGTAGGCCTATTGGGTTAACTGTTCAGTTGGTCCATTAAAGATTGATGATGCTGTGCACTAAGTTCCCTCTTCCATTGTAATTGTTTTTTGTTGGTTTTCTAATTTTAGTGAATAATATTGATTTTGAAAGTAGACTGGAGGAGAAGAAAGATATGGAGGCTGATGACCTGACGAAGAACGGGCCAAAACAAATACTGCCATACAGTTCTATGTTTGTCTTCAGCTCCACCAATCCGTAAGTGTTTAGCTGCCATATTTTCTGCCTGCTGCATTTAATGTTGGCTATGAACAACCTCACTTTCCTTTCCCAGCAGTATGTGAAATCATAAAAGTAGTTCCACATTTATCCACAAATTGTAAGTATTTGTGTAATTCACCTTCGCAATGGAACAAAGAACAAATTCTGTCTCCATGGGACAGTGATATCTGGTCTTCAAATGTGGATCTTTTGACCCTGGTTTATTGTCTACTCCATAAGAGATTTAGAAACATATATGGCCTAATTAGGAGCTGGGTGGTTGAACTGTCACAGCTTCAATACAGCGGTGGTGAGGTGGCTGTCAAGCCAGCGGCTTCACCAACACTGTATTATAATGTTTCCACCATGCTGACCGGCAGAAGCATCGTATTACGACATTTCTGCCGGTCAGACCGGTAGAAACAGTGCAGCTGCACCGAGGCCAAGGCCGTCACACACAGCATAGCAGACAATGCGAAGGGGGCCCCCTGCAATGCCCACGACATGGTCCTGGGCAGTACAGGGGCCCCCTGTTTCCTCCAGCACTGCCTTTCCGCCATCCTTTTTATGGCAGGGACCCCGCCATGAAAAGGCTGTCGGAAAGGAAAGTTGTGATCAGCACGGCCGTGCCGAACTCAACACCGCCATTGCTGGTCATGACTTTGACTGCCGCCAACCCATCGGGATCCCTGATCTGACAGAGGTGGCGGTCTCCTGGCAGTCCGACCGCCAAGATTGTAATCTGGTGGTCGGACCGCCAGGATTGCGACGGTCCGACTGCTACCACAAGTTTGGTGGTCCATGGACCATCAAACTCATAATTAGGCCCATAGTTTCTTAAACACATCAGAAAAGAGATTTGTCTCTAGAGCACCTACAAGGTCTTTGTGAACTGGGCTTGTGTAGAACAAGCCATTTTCCACACTTAATGGCTACCTCACATTTTCACTGTGCTTTATTATTCTTATATTATTATGTCTGGACACCAACAAGAACATGCTTTCAAAACAGAATGGCAACCTGGGGCTAAAATTAATTGAATAACTTTAAGAATCAGAAGACATTTGGTGCCATAGAGACAATATTTGTTCCATGGAATAGTCTAGAGGAAGACGGTGAATTATAGACTATCTTACCAAAAGACCCCAACAATAAAATAAGACAGTGGTGGATACTCCTGCACTGGTGCTCATCCTTCCACTTTCACAAAACCAAGTGCATTGTGATGGACCCTAACTGCGGTCGCTGTTCTCTTCGAAACCAGTCTTCTGATGAGAGTCTTCAGGTCTTGTGAATGCTTACATCCCCAAAGTCCCCTGCCCCTCTTCCAATGTGCATCATTGACATTGTAACATGTTTGGTGTCTGGTGTGAAGGAATGCACTCACAGATCAATAAATGTAGCACAGCCTACTGTGGATGCCTTTTATCAGTGCTTGGTCTGAATGCCCTACTGTGATTGGTATGACTTTTCTTTTATGATACCTAAAATGTAAACATCATTTGGTCTGGCACACACTCTACCCCATACAATGGTGCAGCACTGTTGTGAATGAATACATCATGTTCGCTAGATGTAAGAAATTGCAGGAGGTGTTGGTGTTGGAAGATCACATGTTCTTGGGTGGACTGGTAGATGCCTGATTAGGGCCTCATTGGTATTGGAGAGTGTAAACTGGAAGGTCATGGGCACTGGTGTGCCTTAGAGTGTCAGCAGGTTGGCAAACCTTTAGTGATGTAATGTGTATTTTGGAACATCTCTAGATGGGTTATTAAACCCAGATCTGTGTTATCTCAGTAGTGTAGACGTGGAAAGGCAGGCCACTGGTATTGGTGAAGGATGCATATTGTTCTCTTCTGGATCAGAGCGTGTGCACATCAATGGTACACCTAAAGTGCAGTGCAGTCTTCGTTTATGGTGGGTCATAGAAAAGTAGCTGGCACTAGTATGAGATGCAGTGCCTTCTGTAGGTGCAGTAGTACCCTAGATAAGTGCTTGTCACTGGTTTGAGATTTAGGGGGTCATTCTGACCCTGGCGGCCGGTGGCCGCCAGGGCCACCGACCACGGGAGCACCGCCAACAGGCTGGCGGTGCTCCCGAGGGCATTCTGACCGCGGCGGTTCAGCCGCGGTCAGAAAGGGTAAACCGGCGGTCTCCCGTCGGTTTACCACTGCCCTTCAGAATCCTCCATGGCTGCGGAGCGCGCTCCGCAGCCATGGGGATTCTGACACCCCCTACCGCCATCCTGTTCCTGGCGGGTCTCCCGCCAGGAACAGGATGGCGGTAGGGGGTGCCGCGGGGCCCCTGGGGGCCCCTGCAGTGCCCATGGCATGGGCACTGCAGGGGCTCCCGTAAGAGGGCCCGCAAAGTATTTCAGTGTCTGCTAAGCAGACACTGAAATACGCGACGGGTGCAACTGCACCCGTCGCACCCCTGCAACTACGCCGGCTCAATTCTGAGCCGGCGTCCTCGTTGCAGGGGCATTTCCTCTGGGCCGGCGGGCGCTCTTTTGGAGAGCGCCCGCCGGCCCAGAGGAAATGTCTGAATGGCCGCCGCGGTCTTTTGACCGCGGTGCGGTCATTCAGCGGCGGTACCTTGGCGGACGGCCTCCGCCGTCCGCCAAGGTCAGAATGACCCCCTTAGTGTTGGTATCTTTAAGGCAGATGATTGTCCACTGAATGGCCATTGGCATGTAATGCAGTGTTACTGGCTTCAAGATGAGCAGGTGGGCCCAGGACAGTCACCGACATTGTCATGGACTGTTGGTTTCATTGAGCAGGTGTGAATGAACAGTCACTGACGTTGACAAGAGATGCAGCATTGGTTTATTTGGGAAAGGCAGGAGCTAAATACACAGTTATTGCCAGTGATATTGAATGTTGGTCTTATTGTTCTCTGTGAGTGTGCACTGAACAGTGACTTACTCTAGAACAGGGTGCAGTTGTATGTATGTAGTGAACAGTCACTGCACTAGAATGGGATGGAGTATTTGTCTCTTACTGGTTTGTGTGGTGTGTGTGTTTGTGTGAGAAAAGTCACTGGCATAGTATAGGGAAAGCAGTGTAAACATGCTTGATTCTGTTTTGGTTTGAAGGTAGTGCATTTGTAGGTCAGAGTCACCAGTATAAGGTTGAAAGTGTTCTGGAGGCTTTACTTATAAAGTTTGCTATGTCAGAAATAGAGTTTATCCATTTTAAAACTTGTACCTCATCAATGAAAGTGCTGCATTGGCAGAACACCGATGGGGCTCAGGAAACTGGGCGGAAGTGTATTGTTAAGTTATCGTTCATGTAATTGGTAACACTCAAGTGTGGATTATAGATGAGTATGTCTTTAGGTATTATTACTGCTGTGGGGTGACAGACGCAACACAGATGTTCCAGGGTGATTTATTTCTTTTCCTCTGCTGCGGGGATAAGCATAGCACTCTGAAATCTCCGTGGATTGTTTTATCAGTTACTAGTCCTGGTACACATTATATATGATGAATTGGAGCATTGGGAATTGAAGGCGTGTCCTGACAAGTCCCTGTACCAGATACAGAGTGCACAGTTCCAGTAGCATGTTGATCAATATTGATCATGTTGTATGTACTCATTTCATGGAGCAAAGTGTGTGTTCAACAGTAACATGGTATGGATTGCATTGTATCACACTTACTGTGTATTGGCAGGCCACTACCCCGGAATAAGAGTATTATTAGTTTATGGCCATCAATGAATGGAGAGGCTATGTTGGGCACATAGGGCCTCATTATGAGGTTGGTGGTCCAAGGAGGGTCAGACCGCCACAGTTGGAGCATTACAACCCTGGTGAGCGGACCTGCCAGGAGACTGCCATTCCCGCCCAGAACATTGTTCCCGACAGGGTGACTGCAGTCTGAGTTGTACTAAGCCAGGGCTGTGCTGAATTCAGCACCGCCTGGCTGATTACAACTCACCTTACCGCCAGCCTTTTCATGGTGGTCACCCAGCATTGAAAGGCTGGTGGTAAGGGTGTGCTGGGGGCCACAGGGGGGCCCCTGCACTTCCCATGCCCATGGGCCTTCCCATCACCGTCGGAATGTGCACTCTCTGTTTTGCAGACAGTGCGCATACCGACTTAACAGAAGCAAAGCCAATATTGTAGCACTGCTCCCGCTGGGCAGCCAGGCGGAAACACATATTACAATGTTACCTCTGGTCAGCCTGGAGGGAATATTGTAGTACATTGGGAGGGGATGGCACTGCCATGGTGGTGGCATCCTCCCCGTGAATTTGGCTGTCCCACGATGGAACTGCCAAACTCATAATTTGGCTCTTAGTGGCATAGCATAGAGTGCATTGTTCCTGGTCGAAGGTGTGTACTGCCAATGCTTTCCATCCCTCCCCCCTTATTGAATACTCTGTAGAAGTAGTCTGTGGTCATCAAGAATGAGAAGGTCGATTAGACAGTCAATGGTTTGGAGTTGAGTGCAGAGGTGCATTGTATCAATACAAGGTGCTGTGCAGCCTAAACTGCATATATTCAAAGTGCTTCATGTCTCTCCTTCTGCTCCACATGGTTCAGGGTTCGCCGTCTGTGCCATTACATTGTGAACATGCGCTACTTCGAGATGGTCATCCTGATGGTCATTGCTCTCAGCAGTATCGCTCTGGCTGCTGAGGATCCTGTCCAAGCTGACGCACCCAGGAATGATGTAAGTATCTTTCTAGCAGTTCAAATTTGCAGTGCTTGAAGTGCAATGGAAATTAAATTAAATAGGTGACCTCAACTTAATGCTAACCATTGAATTTACCTTGTTCTCTATAGTAGCATCTAGGAGTAGTAATGCCGATGTAATACCTCATAAGTAGTGGAACCTCCAGTATTGGATGTTCACGGGAATCTAATTGTAATCTGCTGTATAGGGAAAATGTGTGGATTAAGCAGGACAGAGGCTCCTGCCTGAAGACTTTTTACTTGAGATTCTTGGCAAAGTGATTGGTTAAAGACTAAAATGTCCTTGGATTATGGACACCAAATACTATTTTTATACTTAATTACTTGCTCGTGACTGAGGTGTTGAATGTATCTGGTTATGCTCTAAGTATAGTTACATATGCTGCTACAGACTGGAATTCTTCCTAAAAGATGCTTGGCCAGTGCAGTGTTGGCTGGTGACATCTAAAAGTGGTGAGACGTGAAAGTTTGGGATGACTTTAATGTATCTGAGCAAGTTAAATGGACAAACATGGGGTCCAAGGTGAGTCCTATTCCTAAGAAAAAATAGAAAAAAGATCGACAAACGGTGCATTTGAAAGCAAATGTATTTAGTGAGAAAGCAAGGTATATAAAGCAGTGGGAACATACAGGGCCCTATTTTGAGTTTGGCGGACGGGAAAGCCTGTCCGCCAAGCTCCTGACAGGGTGGCCGCCGCCTTCATGACAAACTCCCAGCCGGTGTCATTAAGAGTTTGCTGCTACGTCAGCGGGACCTGAGTTTCCACCTGCTGGCCTAGTGGGAAACAGGCTACAGCATTGCCTCTGGCTCAAAATCGAGCCGGCGGCAATGCTGTGGCCTGCAGGGTGCACAGACACCCAAGTGCATGGGCAGTGCAGTGGCCCCCCTGGGGCTAACTGCACCTGTTCTCCGACAGTCTTTTCATGGCAGTGCTACCGCCATGAGAAGGCTGGCAGAGAACGAGGTTGTAATCCCCAGGGCAGCGCTGCTTACAACACTGCCCTGGCAGATTAGGTCCGCCATCAACCTGCAGACCACCGGGATCTCTGATCTGCCCGACTGCCAGGGTTGTAATGTGGTGGTCGGACTGCCATCCGCTAGTCTGGCAGTCTAGTGACTGCCAGACTCATAATGAGGTCCATAGTCTTGAAATATTAAACACAATAAAAAACTTCCCCATATCTTACTGCATTAATGTGTTCAACAGTTACTTTAATGTGCAAATGGTACAGTGCGAGAACTTCAAGCCCTTTAAAGTGTGTACTTGCCCAGTCTCTTGCACTGCATGCAGCACCAACTTTGGAGGAAAATGCTCTAACCAGGTATCAGGAAGCACCCATTGCTTCTGGCTGCAGTCAGTCATACAGAAATATGTACTGACAGATCTTTAAGTGGAATGAAAAGGTGGGGCTCTCTAAAAGGGAACATGTAAAATAAATTTCTGTGATTCCCACAATGTGCCACCCGGCCTGTATTTTGGTTTCTCTCTGAGATGTTACTGCATCCAAAACATAACGCAACAACTGACATACACCTAAACCCTGTCAGTACTATTGGCTTTGTCAGTCGTGGTTAGCTGTTTAAGATAAATGAGTAACAACAATAATTAGTTATAAATAATTAACATTGGAAAAGTTTCAATTCTGAAATTGTGAGACTGTGAATTAAATGTTATTGAGGCCTATGGTAGGACCATGGCCTTCAGTTATGTGTACTTTACATTAGATATGTATGCTCTTTTTCTCTTCAAAGCTCATCCATCTGCATATTTTCAACCTCCTTTCTTTCCTCTTCAGCACCCCCTTTTCCCTCTCTCCTGAATACACTCCCTCACATCTCCCTCATTTTACCAACCCAAACATACACTGCACTCATTCACATTTAAACACTTTATTTCATTTTGCTTTTGCCTTCTAAATATTTTGACCTCTACGCATCTCTTCACACACATTTACACTGAATTTCTTTTGCAACTGGAATGCATGACCATTGTTCTGTGTGCTCTGCAGAGGCCAGCCAACTGTCAGGTACCTTGCTTTGCCTTCAGCCTCAGCACCAGTGCTCTCAATCTAAGCCCCACATAAACACCAGTCACGTGTCAAAGTATGCACTATGCAAGAGTAGTACAATGCACAGAAACACAGCATGATGAAGCAACTAACTCTCTTGAGGAATGCAACATTAAGGAAAATGTGAAATAGGAACTAAATGGCTGACACACATTACACACATTTTAACATCCATTGTTCGCATATCAATCGATGTTTGTGGCAATAATGTTAAGGGCATGAAGATAGTGCCAGCTTTAACACTGTACAGGAGATAACTGCCTTTACTGTAAGCACATATTTCTCCCCCTGCGCTTGACTCGGATATTTGGATCCATTTCGCAAGAACTGTGCTCGTTGTTTGGGACGGTTTCACAAGGAAAAAAAACAGCAGCTCCACTTTTAAAGGAGCCAGTGATCTGCAGCCAGGGCCTGGGGGGTCGCATGAAGGAGGAGATTGTTAGCATGACAAGTGGTCTCAGTACAATAAAAGTAAACACAAGATTCGTATTATAACACTTACTGTTACCGAAGACAGGGCACTAAATCGCACATGCTTGCATCCACTCCTACTGCTTGACGAATGGGGAAAGGGTGGGATCTATGCCTGTAAAGACGGACGGCTACCCTCACGCAGGGATGAAGATTCTGACGCCCAAAATCATGACGCTAAAAGCGTCACTGGCCTATAGTGTATACTGCTATAGACCACAATGGAAATGAAGGGCTTTAGTGCAGTAAGACCTGCGGCGTGCATCACAGTGTAAAAAGTTGATTTATTGCCTGGCTTCTGTCTGGTGTTTCAAAGCGAGGAGGGGCAGACAGCCTGGAACAGACAGCACAGACTTACATGCATCAATTTGTTTAGAGATAAACAAGTCGTTCTATTTAAAAAAAAATTATGTGAATGTTTATGAATTTCAGAGAGGCATAGCCCCTCAGCCCTAAAAGAGAAACTGTCCCTGAGCCAGTGTCTGACACCTTACAGGGAAAGTCTATGAGTTGTCAAATGGGAATCCTTGGTCATGGGTTGAGTTACTGCTCTTGGGATCATGGACATGTGCTATTAAAGCAAATCCTCTTATCCCTTTCAGGTAATTGAGGCCTACACTCTGAAGTCAGAGATAGGCTGATCATGAATCCAAAAAAGCGAAAAAAGAGATCCTACCAATGCTACAGAGCAAAGGAGCTCAACCAGCACCCAACTAGGACGTACGCCTCTCCATTGGCGATCCACAATCCAGATTGGATTCAAATACACATAGACCCTTTAAAAAGGTGTGACCACCTTCTCAAACATTACATTTTGAATTGAACATTTCCAAATTGGTTTATAGTTTGTTTTGATATATTTCCACTCCTGTTTGTTTTCTGGGTTTAAGTAAGAGGTGCTGTCTGAGATATAACAATAGTAACTTTCAGGGTGCAAGAAAATGCCCCATATGCAAAGTAGTAATGTAGGCTATGAAGAAAAAATGATAGGGCATGTTAAAGTGTGCATTGAGCTTCTTCTTAACATAGGTTCAGGTAGGACTTGGAAAGACACGAGAAAGGAGCCTAACTGATGAAGCTGCACTTACTGCTTTCTTAGTACTAACACTGTCTTTCTTTCCTTCTTTCTTCATTCTCTCTCACTGTCTGTTTTTCTCATTCTCCCTTGTTCTCTCTTGCTTTCTCTTTCGCTCAATTTCTATTTGTTTCACCATCAGCCTCTTGTTGTTTTCTTTGCTATTTCTTCGTTTCTTTCTCTCACAGCTTCTGTATCTTCACTTGCACACTCCTGCTGTCTTTTTGTCTCTCTTTCTCCTTTTGTCTCTCTTGCTCATAGTCTTTATCACATTCACTAACTTTCTTTCTTTTTCATTCAGTTTTTTTATTTCTCTTACCTTACTCCTTCTATCTCTTTTCTCTGTTCAGCTTACCATCTCATTCTCTGCATCTCATGTCCCATTGTCTTTGCTTAATACCTTTTCTCTTCTCTCTTGGACCCATTTTTTCTCATTTTCTCCCTTTCTTTGACCTTTCCTCTTTCTTCTCATTCCCTTGCTTTTCTTCCTTACTGTTTCTGATTTGTGTTCTCATTATTTCTCTCACTTCTTTGTTCTGACTCTCTGCCTCGTTTTCTCTTGTTGTCTTTTGTGTTTTCCATACTTCTGTCTCTTTCCCTATATTGCTACCTCTCAGTACTGGGTTTCTCACCCTCTGTTGCTATTTTACAGGTCCTGAAGTACATGGATTACATATTCACAGGTGTCTTCACGTTCGAGATGGTGATAAAGGTAAGGTCCTGTGGGATGCGCCTGAAGGGAGACACTTTTTGGGGGACAAGCTATGAAGAATTTCACTGGTTTCCTGTGGAGAACTTCAATAAAGGATGGAATTCCAGGAACTTTCCTTGAGCTCAATTAATAGATGAATGAATCTAAAAGTTTGTAGAGCTCAATAAGCAGATATAAGTACTACTAGGCACTGACATTCATCCATCCACCTCATTATCCATGTTTCTATTTCTCTTGTTCACTTTGTTTCTGAGCCATCTGCTTCTCTCTAAAGCCCTACCTATGTTTTCATCTAAGTTCATTTCCACTACCTCTGTTTTATGTGTGTATGTTTACCTATCTCTGAAGACTGTTCTTGCTTGTTTGTGTTTGTCATGTTATATTTATGTCTTTTGATATATTTTTGGATGTTAAATCGTGCACTTTCAGCAGCCCCTAAACCCCCGAGATTGTCCCTTGTAGTTTGTATCAAAGGCTTATCACTATGTGACCCTAGAGATGAACTAGGGGAAAAAGATGGTACCAGAGACGAGCCCTGTCTTATTTCCAAACTTTGCACCTAATCAAGCATCGCCACATTTCCAGCCATGTGAAGAAAATATATTTAACTGCTTTTACCTTTCTAACATAACAATTCTTTCTTAGTCAGTTGAACTAAAATATTATATAATTTGCCATATTTATAGCAAACATACATTTCCAACAAAATGGATATAAGAAGTGACCTTTGAGGTGTATGTACGGTCAGTCAGGTGTGTTTGAAGCAGCAGTTGAACTCCATGGATTGGGCCCAGTAGAGGATACTGGGGCTGCTTCTGGCCCTTCAATTTGTTGCAAAATAAAAAAAGCAAGAGTGAGCTCAAGAGTCCTTGGCCTCCTACAGGAGTGATCTGACAGGACCGGAATCTGGGAGTAGCAATTGGGTAGTCTCAGGATAGTCTTCCCCACTGAGACTGAGGCAAATTCTTGTACAGTGTCTTCTGCGACAGAGCAAGGTGAGTGGTTCCATTACAGCATTCTTGTCTTATGCTTCTGTATTGTTGGTGTCCTGGGCCTCTATAGGGGATGACTGGTGTGAGAGCTAGGGGTGTTAATGTGTGGTACTTGCAGTCTGATTGCTCTGGTTATTCAGCTTCTCATATTGATTTATTGCAGATTTGTTCAGGAACTCAGCCAATGTCGCCTCTCTAGTGTTGTGGTCAATTGGTACCATCAGCATCCACCACTTTGAAGGCCAGACCTTTACAGTGTCATCTGTCTTTCTAGAAAGATATCAGTGATGCTGACTGTGAATCCTTAGTTTGAGACGACTTTGACTCAGCCTTTTATGGTATCTGCCTGATCCAAGGCTTTTAGGGAGGAAACAGCTTTGTGGCCTAGAATACCTTTCCTGAGATCTCTCAGATAACCTTCTTAGCATCCACCTCTTCAAATCAGCATTTTTTTAACAATCAACATGCATCCTGCCCAAAGGCAATCATTCAGTTATAGCCCTTCTCCGGCTGTTTGGCAATCATGAAGTTTAACCCTGACTGGGTTAACAATGAACACAGTGTTGTGGTTGCCAGCAGGAACCAGGATAGATATCTGGTGAAGCCTACAGGGCACACAGGTCCTTCCTAGCTCATTCTTGTGCTGTTAGCTCTCACTGGAAGCCCCATTCCCACCTGATACACACTGGGCCTGTTTCCTCCTGGGCAGCCTCTCCTTATGCAGTTCCAAATAGACTCCGTCCATCTCTCAGCAGGCAAGCAGGCTTCTAGGTTCTTCAGTACAGACCCACAGCTACTCCAGTAGAAATTAGAGACTTCAGGCAAAGTCTCCTCATCTCTGGGATACTGACTGTCAGGCAGACATCAGCCCTGGTTGTGCATCAGCCCTTTAGATACTTTGCAGAGCACTCGCTTCATAGGGCACAAATGACTGGACACTGAAACAAAGTGGAGTGCCTTAGGTACTACTTTTAGATAGAACTTTTAGACAAGGGACATGGATCTACTGTCTCAAAACGTAGAGCTGAATTGGAGTGATTCTTGTCCTCTGGAGGCTGCTCTGCAAACAGGCTTTGTTTTGAGTGATGCTTCTCACATGCTGTAATACTGGGGATGTCTCTATCATTGAATCTTCCTCACATTTCACAACAGAGTATGCAGTCCCACAGAGGACCCCAACCCTCACTAAATGGCAATGCCGAGGATGAATACTTAGCAGTTCCTTGATAACAAAAGACCTCGTGGAATTTATACAGATAGCCCTGTCCATATCCTCTCCAATTTAGGTTAAAGATTTCCTCCCTCCATCTGGATGAACACGAATGCAGGGAATACACTTGCACTGTTTATCAGCACATTCCTCACCTTCCATAATGTGCTTGGCCAGGCCAGGGGCCATGCAAAATGGACTCCATTGGCTTCCATTACTCAGGCTCACTCATGCACAACTTATTGCCATGCATGGGTTACACACACTACACATGTACAAGTACTTGACACACACAGGATGTCAGATTAAGGTTATGGACATACAAATAATAGCAAAGGTTTACACAAGTGGGTCATGTTCTCAGTGATACATGTAAAAAGGTGTAGTCATACTATTGGTTTCCTCTAAGAACATGGTATGCTGAAAGCACCATGTTATGTACTATACCCAGAACAGAACCAGTAGTCCACTGCTCAAAATGACGGCATGCCTGGTGTGCCCATCCAGGTCACAGTACAGGTTCCGGATCTCACACAGTCAGTGACAGCCCTGGGCATCTGCACACACGTTTAGATCACCATGATGCCAAAGACAAAATAAAAGTTAACATACCAGATCTACACCTATTTGGGCACTCAGGGCAAGGGAACATATCTGTTTACTGTGCAGGGACCATTCCTGTCCCAACAGCTTTTAAAAACTATTTCAAAGCTCTATATTTCATAATCATTACTTCCTATGGCAAAGTGTCATCTCTAGGCTTCCATTGTACATGCTGACACTGCCAAATGCCTCAGGCAGATGATGCTCATCAGGAGAAGGAAATGCTCCTCATTGTGTTTCATAGCTTTGGTTTTCTCTCACATATTGTTTTGCACCCCCATCGGTTTCTCTAACTTATTGCATTATTCATCCGTTTTTCACTTTATTGTATTTCTTTCTGTTTCTCTCACTGTGTTTGGTTTATTTGTCTCTTTCGTTTCCTGTTTGTTGGTATTATGTATGATTTTCTCATTGTGTACTTTGCTTGTTTCTCTCATTAACCTTTTTTCCAAATTTGATATCCTGTCTTTATGCAAGGCTGTTTCCCTCTATATATGTCCATCATCGCCTTTCTATCCTTTTGATCCCTCACCAACCTCGAGATTCACATCTGCTTCACTTCAACTTATTATTCCGGGAAGGGCTGGTTCTATGTCGGAACAACGCTAGGCTGATATTGAAGAGACACCATCAGCAGGTGGTGCTGTCCGCACCCTGCAAGTCACAATGATGCCATATTTTGGTGTGGGGCTGTTTGAATGTCACTTTGCCTTAGGAGGGTGAAAATCCTTACAACGGCCTTTCTGAATTTCTTAGGTCTCTCTCTCCATCACTGCATCTTCCACTTGTCCTTTTGTCTCTCTTTCTGTATTTCTCCAATCTCTGGACTGATTTAGACTTCGCTAGGTAGTTGTATGTCTGTCAGGGCGAGAGTGAAAATACTCTGTCACCCTGACAGACGTTCCATCCACCGAGTTTAGAGATGTTTTCCAGCCCATGAACATCTCATAAAACTGGCAATATCTGCTGCCACAGTGGACCCTGTCAACGTTCTAAAGGTTTGACGGATGCCTCTGTCAAACATGACGGGCACCCGTCAAACTTTTGCAAAGTTTTACATTTTTCAAAACCAAACTCCTAGAGTGGGTGTTTGTGAGTGGAAAATGTAAAGTCAATGCCCTCCACATCATGGGAGTTTTCTCCCATGATATGTGGGGGGGGTCATTTTTTTTTTTTTTTTTTAGTGTCCCTCGCCACCAGGTTGTACCTAGCGGTAATGGTTAGCAAGAAAAATATATAAAAAATACAAACCGCTGTCCACACTAAAAGACGGTGTTATATGTCAACCTCTCATAGCCTGTACTTCGTCGGGTCATCGGAGGAGTATGCGAGCATCAGAGCCAGAGCAAGGTTTGTCATGAATATACTTACGGTCAGCCTGCTTCTAAATCTGATGGACAGATCTTGAGATTGGGTTAGAGGTTATTCTTTCGTTATTTGGATGCAGTATTCTTTCTGTAAAACTCTAAATCATCTCTTCTGTTTCTAACTCTTGCATGTTTTCTGACGTTCGGTTTTTACTGTTTTTGCATCTTTCATTACTCTTTCTCCCCCTTCGTTCATTTCCCAATTCAGTGTTTACCGCTAACTGCATCTTCCAGATCTCTAATTCTCCTTGTCTTATTTCCCTTATGGCTTACTCTCTCCCCTGTTGCACCCCTAACATCTCTTTCTATCCCCTCTTGCAACTCTGTTGTGTCTCTTCCCCTGCTTCATGCAAGATATCACATCTTCTTTCATCTCTCTTACCTCTTCCTCTCCCCTGCTAACACCCTGATATCTGTGCTGCATTCCTCCAGCCTCTCTTTCTCCTTTGCTAGCCCCCTCGTTTCTGTTTCTCTCCTTCTTGTCTGACCCTCATGTTTCTCTCTCTACTCTTCTGCCTCTATCACGTCTTCGTTTCCTCTGCTGCACTTCTTATATCTCTGTTTTTCCCTTTTTCATCCACCCTTCATGCTTCATGTGTCCCTCTCTTTTCCCCTGCTGCACCACTCTTGTCTCTCTTCTTCACCTCCTGCTGCATCTTCAGGTTTCCCTTATTCATTTGTTGCTGCACTCCCCACTGCACTTTCATGTTTATCTTCCTTTTCCCTGCAGCAACCCTCTCATCTCTCTTCTTTCCCCTTGCTGCAGATGATTGACCTGGGCCTTCTGCTTCATCCTGGATCATATTTCCGTGACCTGTGGAACATTTTGGATTTCATCGTGGTCAGCGGGGCTTTGGTGGCATTTGCTTTCTCGTAAGTATTGAAGAAAAGGTGAAATGGAGTGTAGAGATGAGATAGGGCTGGGAGAACAAATAGGGTATGGGAGACCTGAGATCGAAAGTTAGAGGATGGACAGCAGGGCAGGTAGAGGAAGTGAGCAGGAACAAGAACATACATGAGAGTCTTAAGCTATGAGTCTTGTACTGATGCAGGCCGAGTGACACCGTCTTCAGCAGGTACCAAAAGTACCACAAGATTAGGTACTACAAGATCCCTTGGGCCATTGTGTTGGAGAATCTGAAAAATCAGGTTCAGCTCTGCGAGATGACTAACCCTTCGACTTTATTCCAGTGATGAAAGATGGGCAGAACTTAGAGGTTTAAATTACGTATATATGTTTGGGTGCATTTTAGAGGGCAGGAGAGGCGTTTCATTCCCTTGCCTCCTCCCTCTCACCACACCCTCAAGTCTGGCTGCCCAGCCTTCCCAACAAATGCACTATACATGTGTGATGGCGACTGTAGCTTAAGGAAATTGTGTGATCTTGTATAGAGTGTTACTTGCAGGACATATTATTGTGCTCTGGAGTGAGCCCTGGAAACATGCTGCCACTTGGACACACCTGCCATGGAGGATCCATAGAGCTCAGATCGGCAGCTTGTATCTTCTGGTGACATGTTGGTGAAAACAACCTGCCCCCTATGTATGAGGCATGTCAATTTATGTTGACCTATGAGACCATTTGTTCTACTGTTGTAAAGTCATCCAGAAGTGCAAACCTCGTCTTGTTGCACTTTCGTATCAAATTACAGACCTGGGCCTGCCACTAACAGTGAGCTTGTAACCTCTACTGTGCAAGCACTGAGCCCGAAGTGCCAATTGTCCATGCACTGAGCCTGGAGTATCAATTGGCTAAGCACTGAGTATCAATTGGCCAGGCACTGGGCTTGAAGCATCTACTGACCAAACTCTGAGCTTAGAGCCTCTACTCATGAGGCATTGGTCAGAGCATGAACTAACTAAGCACTGAACTTGGAGTCTCCAGTGACTAGGCAATTACTTTGAAGCACTTAATGGAAAGGCATTAAGCTGGGAGTCTCAACTGACCAGACAGTATGCTTGGGGCTCTACTGAGTAGGCATTGATCTAGGATCTTCTTCTGACTAGGCATTGAGCTCAGAGCGTCTATTGATCATATACTGAGTGTGGGGCATCTGCTGCCCAGCCACACCATTAGAGTTTTTATTTACCAAAAACTGGCTGTTGACCCTCCACTGATCACTCACTGATTTGAATGTAGCTTCTGCTAATCAGACTTTGCGACTGTGTAGCACTTAAACCAAAGTTTTGTTTACAAAATATTTAAAGTGCACTGTGGTCCTCCCCAATCATCCACCACCTTTTTGACCAGCCTCTTTCTATCATTACCTTAAGAGTGTGTTAGGCTAAAGTATACAAAAAAAGTGGTGGATGGAATGCTTGAATTAATCTCAGCCACTGGTAATTACTTCAGCTGCATCCCATTCTATTGTTATTTTGCACACCATGTCACCTCAATTGGACACAGTTATAGGCTAATCAGTCTTGACCTTGCTCCAGTCGGAACAGTCCAGCCTGAACTGCCAAGCCAGGTCCTCCATGAACAGGAACACAAGCAACCCAGGACCAGTTTTGCCCTAAATATGGGCTCATCAGCCGGGTACAGATTAGTTCCAGTGGCTGTGTACATAGGACCCAGGTCTCGGCATACCCGTTCCGTTTAGGGCGACACACTAAAGTATACAAAAATGTGATGGATCGAATGCTAGAATTAATCTCAGCCACTGGTTATTACTCAGGCCACATTCCAATCCATCATTATTTTGAACCATGTCACCTTAGTTAGACCAAGCTATATGCAAATCAGTCTTGATCCTGCTCCAATCAGAACAGTCCAGCCCAAACTGCTAAGCCAGGTCCTTCCCGAACTGAAACACAAGCATCCCAGGACCGATTTCTCTCTAGTTATGGGCTCATCGGCCGGGTACTGCTTGGTCCCAGTGGCAAGCATGCCTTGGTTCATCCAGAGTAGTGTGCTCCCATTTGTAGCTTTTGACTGTTTGGTTGTATCGTTCTACCCGCAATCAAGTCCCATGTATGAGAAACTCACAGTACACTACACTGTTTATCACATTGAAATCCTTAAGTCATACCTTCATTGTTTATCGAACTCGGTCAATTTTTAGTGCACCAGGGTTTTTTATGCTTTGTGTCAGCTCTCAAGTTTGAGTCTGTCATGTAATGTACATTTTTGTTTTCATTTTTAACATGGGGGAAATATTTGACCCCAGGTTTGCAGTCCCAGTATAGGAAGATGTACGCACCATGCGGGGATCAGGAGTCCCAAGATTTCAAAAATATAAGCCAGCATCACCCCATCCACCTTTCTGTGTGTTGATCTTCTTGTTTGCACCTTGCACAGTGTACCTTTCTCCCTTCTGTCCCTCTCTTTCCCTATTAAAGTACTCCTCCTTCCGCCTATCCCTCCCTCTTTCAGCGTATTATCTGTGTTTTAGAAACGAAAGCTTGTCTGTAATGAAGTCCTCCTTCCTGTTTTTAAAGTCCTGTTTTTCTTTGGATTTGAAATGTAGGTCAGGTGCCAAGGGAATTTAAGTTATAGTCCTTTGTTTCTTTCAGTGTCATAGAATCAGAAGAAGGGCTATTATGCAGCCTTACTTGTTATTTGACCTTCCTTCCACATAGAAACAATAGAGCTATAATTAATAAAAGGGAACATTCCATACTGTCTGTTTTTTGAGTCTTCATTTTCCCTGGCTTTGGTGTACCAAAGCTTTTTCTCCAAATGCATCAAACCCAGAGCTTTTGACTTTATCAATGCTTGTTAATCTAGTTGACATTCAAGAAAATACTCTATAGTCATTCGTAGGGCCCTATTTAGAGTTTGGCGGATGGTAAATAAACATGGTAGATGTTCAGTTCGCTGTATTACAATGCCCTACAGCCTATAGAACTGGAAATACTGTGGATGTGATATCTGAAACATTTAGTATTTCCCATCCTCCAAGCTCTTAATAAGGCCCTTCATCTTTAATCCTATATTTCTGTATCAGAAGTACCTAGATGGTGACCAGTGAATAGACTGGAATGTTGGGGCACTGTGAAGATAAATGGCAAGGGCAGATATGTGAACAGTGTGTAAACAGTTGGTGGGGTCCTGCAGTGCAATTTCTTTTAATAAGCTGCTTTGTCAATGAGAAGGATGTCGAACGAAAATTCTTTGCCCTGATGTTGTTACAATATGTAGTTTGACTTTTTCTTTATAAAGAAAGTACATGACCAGAGATCCCCTTTAATGTACTGCGCTTTCTTTGTTCATGTGGCTTTATATAACTGTTCTCCTACATGTATGCAATATTTCTCTATGTTCAAATTTATGTTCCAATACAAATATCTATAAGAACACACATGCACATATATATTTATACAAATAGTGTATCTGTAGAATGCAGCTCTATGTAAAATGTTTTTCCTTTTTTATAGGAGGACTCTCTTAGTATACACATGTGTAATGATTGTCTCTGTTTATATATGTACAATGTTTCTAAAGGATGTTTTCTTTCTTTGTAGTCTTTATGTCTTGAAGTCCCCAAGTATCATTTTCGAATTAGCATGATTTCACACATCAGACTGCACACAATGTCTACACAGATATATCTATGGTGCCACCAGATTTCCCCTTTCCGAAGCTTGGACCCCACATGAAGTTAAAAAGGGCTTCATACATGCCCTTTTGTTGTGGGTTTTGTACGGCACCTCACACACGCTGGCACTTATGCGTTTTGATGATATGTGCTTTCTTTCAATTAGTTTTTCAGTCCTAATTATAAGCCCTCCCTAAACCTTCATGTCCAGGTGTTGCAAGAATTGTAGCAGTCTAGGTGTACTGACCAGTGACTTCTAGTTGGGTCACAACTGCTGCAACGCTGGTTATCACCTCAGAGCTCTTCAGTGACAGAGAGAATATCCTGAATTCTGGTTCTGTTGGTTTGCAGGAGGTCTTTTATTATTTAACCACTGTAATTTAAATTGAAAAGTAATGAAAAGATAAAGCCATCTTTCAATCCTTAAACACAGGACTGCAGCTTGGCATCACCTACTATTGTTTGGTGCTTTGGATAGCACTTCACATGGCAAACAAATACTAGAAGAAAGTATAATTTGAAAGAAGTCACTTACCTTACTACAGCAGTGCTTCTGTGGATAGAATTGCTGATTCTTAATCCCCCACTGACTTCCTCTTGAAATGGCCACAGAAAGATTTTTATCACAATAAATCCTCACTTCATGATGGTGGGTGGATCCACATGGTAACGTCGGTGGAGGTTCTAATGTGACTCCTCTTCTGGTGTCCGTGAATGTGAAAATGATCCAGGTTTAGTCTAAAAGTGACAACAATCCATAGCACAATGCTTCTGCTGCCAGGGTCCTCTAGAAACATTGTGCCACAAGGTAAGTAATGTCTTCTCCTACTCTGTGCACATGTACACGATGTATCTCTTCCTCCTTCTTTATCACACTCCATACATACATCCAGTCGACCACTGTATGTAGGTAAGCCTCACCCTCTCTCTCTCACCTTCTTTCTTCTTGCTCTCTTTCTCTCTCATGTATATGGCCTATCTCTGTCCTGCATCTTTCTTACTGTGTCCCTAACTCACACATTAAATATGCACACGTGCAATGTAGCATATGTTCTGTAACTTTGTGTTTGTGTACATAATGTTTCTTTATAAAAGTGTATTTATTGTACAGTTTGTGTATATAGAGTGTATCTATGTGAGTGCCAATTACTGACGCAGAAGTTTTTTTTTTCTCTCTCTCTTGCCGTGATCTATTTTTCTATCTCTCTCTTTCTCTCCCTCTGTAGGAGTTTTTTGGGGTAATACGATGACACCATTTTTTCTTCCTTCTCTGTTTCTTGTCTGTGGGCATGGGCTTCCAGCCCTGCACTTTATGTGCACCGAGGTCTGCACCCATGAGCCAGCCTTTACAGGCATACATTCATTCCATACCCTGTTTCTGCCTTCCCCGACATCTGCTTCACTTCTCGCCTAGTCCTCCATCTCATTTCTAGGTCCCTATAGCCCTGGATGCTTTGTACATTAAACTGCAACAAGCAGGGCAGCACGCTCCTGCAGCGAGAGAAATCATAGACACCGTTTCCAAGATGCAGCATAGATTTCTTGGCTGACTGTGCAGTTCCTTATGTGTTACAACAATCTCCTAGGGGTCCCTGCCTGAGGCATACTGACTGCTCGCTCCCTGATGTTGAGATCTCTGCGATGTTGCGCATTACTGCATCTGCTGAGAGAGCCTCAGCCATCAGCCCAGACAGCACGTAAAATAGGGAGTCCAGGCATCACTCCTTACTGTACTTGGTACATACAGCCGAAGTGGTCACATTCATTTAAGATTCATAAGGAGACACTGAGTCCTATATTAAAAAAGTGGCTTGTACCACTTTTATGTTCCATGCCGGCTCATTTCTTATGCATCTTACCTGTGATAGAGTAGAGGTGGCCAACATAGGTTCAGAAGTACAAGAGATGTGTCAGATTTTTATGATACCTACTAGGGGTGGGTGAAGTAAATTACAGTGCCTGTGAAGTCAAGAGAATTTGAGGAACTTCACATTTCCGAGTAAAGAGCAGAGTCCTCAACTTCAC
This sequence comes from Pleurodeles waltl, assembly GCF_031143425.1. NCBI lineage: Eukaryota > Metazoa > Chordata > Amphibia > Caudata > Salamandridae > Pleurodeles > Pleurodeles waltl. Next base: position 1,609,760,293 of record NC_090445.1, read on the forward strand.
CCAAGGTGAAGTTTCACTTCATCCGACCCATTCCCTGCAGCCAGATGCCCCTACCAACATGGAGGGAAGGGACATTAGCCGTTAGAGAACCGTGTTTCATTGGTGACAGTCACAGCTAACGTTGCCATGAGTGAACAGGGGAAAAAGAACAGTTGCTTTTTATCAGTCATTTCATCTTCACACAAAGCCAGAAGTCCTACCCTGGTACCTTTGGAAGCAGGGAAAATGAGTTATATGGTGCTGCTCAGACAGTGGTAAGCAGCTGTCCAGTGGCACACCTGTGGCCATGCATGGCTGCAGAAACATTCTCACTGCTTCACAGGGCCCCTTTTATGTCTACTTTTATAAAACGATCTTCTGGAATGTGTAGTGTCTACCCACAATCTGTATTCCTTTTCCACTTTTTAGATCTGGGTTTTGCCAGTACAGTCGTCAAACATCCCTATTGCTAACAATATATATATAGAATGTGTTTTGGGTCTGTCCCTTTCAGTCATTAACTTTCTTTAACCAGCCTCTTTCAACCATTGGCTTGAGAATTTGTCAGTTAAATCTTGAGTTATCACTGTAGAGAATTCAGCTTACATCATTGGCTGTTTTAGTGTATCCTTCCTCCTCCACCTAAGTGCTTGCACTGAACTGCCTGAGGGATACTTTAGAGCAGTAGCCCTCTGTATCTGCTCCTGTTGGCTCCCTCCCAATCCAGTGTGCTAACCCTATACGTGTTATCATTAAAGCATGACTTCTTAACTTGGTCAGTGCTTGCTTTGGAACGAGACCCACATTGACGCACAGAATAACCCAATGTTTTTAAGAATTCACAAGTACATGACCAACCTGTGTAATTATAACAGCCTTGGCACTGTTGTTTTATGTGGTAAAACTGTGTGTCATTCTATCCAGTGAGATAATATTCCACTGTTCCTTTAGTCACTGAAGTAACATATCACTCTTCCTTAGTCCAGTGGAACAATGTTTAATTCTTCTTTCATCCAGTGAAGTAATACATCCCTTATTCTCTGTCCATTAAAATACTATGCTGTTCTTCCTTTATCTAGTGAAGGCTAGGAGTATGCCATTCTTCCTTTAGCCAGTGAAGCAACATGTCCCTCTTCCATAGGTAGCGAATCATCAGTAATATATCATTCTTTTTCTAGTAAAACGTGTATCGCTTTTAACCATTGGGGTAATATGTCACTCTTCCTGTAGCCAGGGAAACTTTATGTCACCATTCTTCTATGAAATGAACACAGTCACCTTTGAAGCTGTTTCATGCACTTGAAAGGTCTTTTGCTGCAGCTTGATTTAGTGGGGCTGTGTGTCCTTCTTGCTACATGCAGAAGTGAAGTCTTCTGCCTTCATGAAGTAAGAGTCTTCCAATCGTCCAACATGCATTGGGCCAGTCTGCCACCCTTTTGTGTCATAGAAGTGTAGATCTACCTTTGCGCACTTTGTCAGACTGTCTTATCTTCTTGACTCCAGTGACTCCCTTCCTTCAATTAGTGGGACAATCTGTTGTTCAGCATTCATGAAGTGGAGCCTTCATTCCACAGAGTAACCAGATAGGTGCTGTTCTTTTTTGAAGGTCTTAACACTATTGACCTCCTCTTTTCAAAGCAATTGTGCTCCTTGCTTTCTATGTCTAGAATAGTTGGCTAGCTGTTCACCTAATCCTGCTTGCAGTGCAAAGAAATTAGCTCCAAATCAGCCCCATGCTAGGACACACAAAAGGTAGTGATGGCCGATCACCTTGCATAGTGATCTTCATTATGGCCTGCATGGAATTAGGTGGTAATGGGCCGTCCGTTCCCCGTGGTGGTGGCATGGGTTTGTAAACTTACCCAGTCAAGAGTTATAACCACTTCTACAATACAAATTGGAAACCAGTGAAATAGTAAATTAAGCCCTAACAGTGTTATTGCTCTATTCATGACATGGCCTGCCATTGAGTCCCCATCCCTTACCCACCATTCTCCATTTTGTGTTTGTCTTTCTGTGAATCACACCTTTCGTTTTCTATCAATGCGCTGAGTTGAATGTTTACCACCCATACAGCCTTCAGTGATATTTTGTGCTTGAGTTCTAGGAACCCTTTAGTCACATTTCTGGGTGAAGCTCCATCCTGTCCTGGGAGTTCATTTATCATGTTTCTAAGTGAACTCTGGCTCATAAACCACTCACTTACCTTTGCATTCTGGATGCCAATAAGACACTAATGATACCTTCACTGGCAGGGTGAGGCTGAAGCGGTGTCTTCCATTCTGACCACAGTGAGCTCAGCAGACCCTCTTGACTAAATTTATTCATTGAAATCTGGCACCAAACTCTGGATTCTCTGCAATGTATGTACCCCTGCTGGAACGGGAGCTGTACATCCCTGCCCACGTTTGGTGTCCAGGGCAGAGGTGAAATTAGGCCCTAACTTACTCTAACTGCAGGGATGCTGCTCACTGGTGGGTTTAGAAAGGCCACCATTTCATCCGCATCCAACCCCCATGGGTGGTAGCGAGAACAGACCTGCATGCCTCTGAATGCCCAGTAGAGCATGCCCTGCTGCATGAGTTGTTTAGTCTAGATTTCCTAAAAAATCACCAATGTACTAACAGGAGATGCACTTACTTATTTATAGTTCTGATGTGCCAATGTTTAGATTTTCATATATCCAATCCTGTAAGTACTGACGGAGGGACACTGGGGCCCAGTTGCCCAGCACAGTAATCCTTCTGTGAACGGCTGGTAAACACCAACTCCATGATTATGCCCCATATATTTTATTCAGATCTTGGTCCCCAATGCCAGCACTACAGAGGTCCGCTCATGGCAGCATCTAGCAGACGAAATGCAAACTGGGAACCTGCACAGCTCTTTGTACACTAAATGCTCTTGAATTAGGCAGTATGCTCATATTCCCACCATATTCCAGATATATTCTCCTCCTCTTAGCCAATGGGGGTTCTAAAAGTTGGAATGTGCATGGTACTACACAAAGGTAACATCTAGGAGCTAACAGTGTGAATTAAGTATAAGTATTTAATATTGAAGAAGCTCTAACCGTGTGCCTTATGGGGTCCAGTCAGGGTTGCTGCATTTCCTAACATTTTGTATTGATAACCTGAGGGAGTGCAGTTTATGGTTAAGTTAGAGATAAATCACCTCCGATTTTTTTAAATTCAGGGTTCAGGAGGGTCGTGGCAGCTCATGGTCCCAGCGATGGCTGCAGCAGTTCCCACACTTATTCATTTTGTGGCGCAGCAAGTGCTAATAGCAACTGAAAATGTGACCATCATCATAGTCCAGTGAGCTTTGCAATACCTCCAAAATGTTTGCACCGTAAAGTCTATCAAAGAATAGCAAAACCACAAATGTGTGCACCATATGGTCCAGAGAGGGCTGCAGCAGTTTCTAAATATTTGCACCTGGGGGTTCTGTCAGTTGTCCAGTTGCTAAGCTAAGGACTGATAGCACCTACTAGAGAAAGTCTTTGCAGTGTTTGGCACATGTCATCTTAAGAATTCATCTATTTCAGTACTGATCTGTATGAAAGCACCAAATTGTGCAAAGTAGATAAGGTCTCCCCTGCATAAGGATGCCTCAAGGCTGATGCGGGATGGCCACCTCAGCTTCATCCTGTAGGGGACACTGCTGCATTTGACAGAGAAGTATCCCAACGTTCATCCACAAAAAGACATTGCTTCATTCTGGGGAGGCTAGCACTTTGGCAATCTGCTACGGGAGGACACATCATCATTATGCACCTGTAACCACTCTAGATCGATGCTAGAGGACTCTGCATCTGCCAGAAGATTACCACTAAAGCTATAAGCTAGAGGAGGGCACTGATCACTTCAACATTCAGTCACAGATCACTATCAGCCAGAGTAGTTGATCACCTCTTGCCCTAGTTGTGTGGCTCTCACTCAGTCGAAAGAGATGACCCTACCAGCTCCCAGCTACAGAAGTCAAAGTGTCACTCAGCAGAGATGACAACTCCACCTGTCAACTGCAGGGGGACTTGCTATTGCTCAGTGCAGATAATCTCTCAGCTACAGGTGACTCATCTCTCATATGAAATGTCCACTCCAGATGTCCAGTGGAGGAAGGCACTACATAAAACAGAGAAGATGACAATTTGCGCTCCAGACTGCAGGCCCCTCATCTCGCCAAAGTCTTTGGAACTCCTGCTTTTCTCTGCTGCGGCAGGACACTGAATCATTCACAGTAGATGGCCACTCTAGCTCTGAGCTGCATGAGGACACTGCATCACTCACATTAGATGACCACTGCAATTGCCAGGTGCAGGGCAGTGCATCATTTAGAGGAGATGGCCTACCCTGCTTTCAGGCTCAGGGTACTGCACCACTTAGATGAGACTGTGAATCCAATTCTCACAAGTTAGAAGAAATTACCACTCCAGCTACAGATCACTTGTCCTCTCTGAAAGGATTACTAGTCTATTCCTCGCTAGAGTAAATCCAGAGTACTAACCATTCTAGTTGTGCATGTAAAAATAACACACTATCTCTCAGAGGGGAAAACCACTCTAGCCCTTGCCTGCAGAACAACAGTGGCCACCATTTTAAAAGGGTGCCTGAACCCGATGAGGCTATTGCCTAGTTGCAGCATTCACCTCTGGGGCCAAACCTAATGGAAGCATCACTACCATGCAGCTTTAACCTAGTGGAAAAGATGCACCCACCCGATGGGCAAAACATGATGGAGGCGTCTTTCAAATGAAAATTAAACCACAGGACTCCCCTGGAGAAGGACTCAAAAAGTGGCAGTTACTTTTGGAAACCTGATTCAAGCAACTCTCACCTTGGGTTAAAACCTAATGGAAACACTTCGGAAGGAAACCTTATGAAGGCTGTATAGCTCTGCTGCTAAAAGTGACACGATCACCTAATGAATGAGTTGTGAACTCAACTAGAGGTACATGTCCATAGCCCAAGAATGATACAATAGCATATTTTTGCCAATAGAAGTGAATAAAGAGCAGGGTGATGCTACAGAAAACCCACTTAACTCTGGGTGCAGAGTAGCAATGATGGCCATACTTTTTAAGCTTAGACTAGAACTTCAAAGACTTTTTAAAGTATTCCCCAATATAGGTAGCACCATTGTGAAACCATGCACATTTGCCAACCTAACAAACTTAGGGCAGTTGGGTGCATGATTTGAAGGGCTCACCTACCAACCTCCCAAGAGCATATTGGTATTACAGGAAAGTGTAGTTTGAGTGAAGTGATTGTAGGACCTACACATCTCTGCACACAGTGATGACCCCAGCAGCTCAGATGATGTGCTCTTCTCAGTACCTGCATCGAAAGTGCAGTCCAGCCCCATGTGCCCTAGAAAATACTCTCTGACTGTAATATTCCATATTTGGAGGCTATGGTTTAACTTTATGGTACACCTGCCCATTTCGGATGTCCCACCTAAAGATCGAGGTGAGCCAGGTAAGGGGTAATGAGGGCCTCTTGGTTCCTTTCGTCATTCAGAAATTCAGTAAGAGGAGCTCTTGTATACAGACTTTCACCCTTAAACCATTAATCTCTCTCCTATGCAGAGGGACTAAAGGCAAAGACATCAACACCATCAAATCCCTGCGAGTACTGCGAGTCCTGCGGCCACTGAAGACCATCAAGCGCCTGCCGAAACTGAAGGTTCGATCCTGTTGAAGTGGTCTAGTTTGTCACTGGGTGTATATGGAAGGGAGAAAGCAGGGGAGATGATGGGTTTGGATTCTTCAGAATCACAGCTGCTAAATATATCTTTCTCTCTCTGTCTCTCTCTCTCTCTCTCTCTTTCTCTCTCTTCTCATCAGGCTGTCTTTGACTGCGTGGTGAACTCTCTGAAGAACGTCCTCAACATCCTTATTGTGTACATGCTCTTCATGTTCATCTTCGCTGTTGTGGCTGTGCAGCTCTTTAAGGGCAAATTCTTCTACTGCACGGACGAGTCCAAGGAGCGTGAGAGTGACTGCAGGTGAGTGAACAGCAACTGCGACTGTGGGACAGAGTGACTGTGCAGATGACGTTCACAAGTGGCTTCAGGTGACTGAGCAGCCTCTGGAGACTGAGACAGAGTGACTGCAGATGTTGCTTATTTAATTTGAAGCAACAGGGAAACACTGGATTTTCAGTTTTTTTTGTAGTCTAGATATCTGATTGTTTCCATTTTTTAAACTATTTCTTTGATATTCCATCGCTAGTGTGTCTTTGGGTGAGCATGTGCTGTTTAGTTAAATGAATGAATAACTTAATCAGTTACTGCTTTTCACTCACTGCCCTGCCCTCTCCTGGTGCCCATCCTGATCATGTTGACCATAGGGTAAACTCTTCAGACAGCCCCACAGTCACGATAAGGGAACTCAGAACCTGTAGATAATTAGGGGCAGATTTACGAGCTCCTAGCGCCTCACTGCGCCTCATTAGTGGCATTTTTTTATACTGACGAGGCCAAAATTGCTGCACCAAAATTACAATGTGGCGCAATGCATGCATTGCGCCACTTTGTAACCCTGTGCACTACATTATGCCTGTGCCAAGCATAATGTATGCAAAGACGGGCATTGCCCCGTTAGGGGGAGGTGAAAAATGGCTCAAAGAAGTCCAAGAGATTTCTTGGCATCATTTTTCTGGCGCTTTTAACGCCTGCTCAGAGCAGGGGTTAAAAGGAGGCACATCATTGTTTCCAATGGGGCTCACTGGGCTTTGCAGGATTAGCATCAACATGTTTTATGCTAATCCTGTAAACCTCCAAACTAGTGTAAACATTTTTAACACTAGTTCCCCTAACTACCACCATGGTGCGCCGTATCTTAGATACGGTGCAGTGCACACGTGGTGCCCTCAGAGAGCCGCTAAGGGGCGCAAGAAAAGTGCTGCTGCACTGGATGCAGCTCCACTTTTCTTAAATCAGACCCTTAGTGTTTGCAGGATAGGGGAAATGGAGTGGGTGCATGCATCTTCAACTTCCCTTCTTAGAACTCCTGACTTGAAGACATGGTTACCTATTGCTAGTCGCTTTTGTAGGAGATCTCTTCCCTAAAGAGACCAGAATGGTGTGGTATGGGTGAGTAACTGTACATAGACTCTCCAGGCACCATTTTGAAATGAGTTCTACTGGATGCATTGCCCCCTACACAGTTATTATTCTATAGAATATACCAAATGTTATAGTACTGAAGTTCTAAGTTTTCAATACATAATGACAATCGCAATTAAATTCTATAGGGACTGGGTGGGAGATGGTATGTATTCTTCAGTGCAAGTTAAAGAGTGTAGTGTCAAGTTCAGGAGATGACAGAAGGAGATGGAAGCTGCAGACCACTTCTACATAGCTGGTCCTTTAATGGTTGCACTCCAGTCTGAAGTCAACATCCCTTTGTAAAAATGCATTTTTATTTATTATACTCCTTTTCCCATATACTGAGAAGAGGACCAAATCTCGTGGAACTTCATGAATTGATAATAATCCTTCAGCTTGAGCATAATGTCAGCAGGTTGTATCCCAATGTAATTCAATAATGCCAGCAAACTGGATGGTCACAACCTGAAGAGTTGAGGTGGGGGTCGTCCCCCAGATATGTACAGAGATAGGACCTCATCTAGAGTTTGTCAAAGAAAGTACTCTGTTGCAAAACTGAAGAAGTACTATCTACACAACATTCAAGGTCCACCCACATGATTTAGAGGCAAGGGGGCCTTTAGCATGTCAACGATGGAGCCTGCTCCATCTCCAACATACTCCTCCAGTGGCCCAACAGAATATGGGCCATCAGAAGTTAACACTTAACACTGTCAGCCCTTTTTAGAGTGGATGCTATTATGTGTTTGTTTAGTATCCAAACAGTAAGAAAAAATAATGACCCACACAACATGGGAAGGACCTCACATGTTTTGGGTGCCATTAGTTTCACAATGTTCAATAACAAACTCCTTCTTTAGGCATTTGTTTTTGAAAAATGTAAAAGTCTGACACATTCCTATCATGTTTGACATCAGACTTTTACAGTATTGATGGGAACCACTGTGATGGTGATTCCTGACAATATTAAGAGATGTCTGCCCACACACATCTGTAAATTTGGTGGACGCCATGACCGTCAGATCGATGAAGCATTTTACTCCATTACCCTGATGGACATACAACTTCCTGCCATAGTCTAAATCAGGCCCTTAGTTGTGAGATCTACTTTTCCCAGCAGAAGCCTAGGATTACAAAAGTTGATATTGTGGCAATTCTATGGACTAAGGGTCTAAGAGTAGAAACGGATGAGGAAATCTGTCAGCTTTAGATATTAGTCTCTATATGAAAGAAGCAGAACTTTTCCAAATGTCAACTTTATTTGGCTCTTAGTCAAGCCTGCCTCAAGATTGGTCTTTATTTACTGCTCCTGGAAATTATAATTTACAGAGATTTATGATGTTCCTAAATTATGTTCTTTAATTTTTAAGAGGAAGGGCATAAATGAATACTGGAGGAAGGAAGACGTTTTGGGAAAGGAAGGTGGCAATATGACAATATAAGAGGAGTGTAGTACCTCTGTCCATTCTACCATTGAGTTCTGTGGAATAGCCTGTCTGTTCCATAGAGCTATCTGAGGTTTTCATATTCAAATCTTTGTAAGTTACTGATCGATTACCATTCTTGGAGAGAGGTTTGAGGTGGACTTTGAAATACAGTCCTCGGGGTGGGTTGGCACATCAAAGGGACCCTTATTCTGGGAGCTGCCTAAAATATAGAAAAGGCACAGTATTAGTGTCAGTCACAGATTTCTTCTTTGCTGAAATTGCTTGGGTCTATGGATGGGAAAGTGAATGTTGCATTCACAGGGAAGCTGGATTTATTTCCTTGACTCTCTATCAAGCTAGTCCAAGCGGTCCTTCTATCAAAATTGTGGAGCGAATGTCTGGCCAGGGTTGAAGTTAGAGTACCCTCTTTTGGTGGTCATTTTGTGGTTAGTGAAACACTGTAGTGTTTGCCAAAGTAACTTGTCACAATGATACTTAGTTACATTGCGAACATTCATCGAGATTGGAATTGTGTGGTTAGTAAATGGCATGGATTTCTACAAAGTATGATAGCTTAAATCACTGAAGACTGCTTTGCGAACGAAAAATGTGGAACATTAGGGCAGATTATACAATTTGGCAATCAATGCAAGTGCCTAATCATATACTCGCTTATGTTCCTTCCTTCTATAGGGGTCAGTATCTTATTTATGAGAAGCACAACGAGATTGAATCCCAGTCCAGACAGTGGAAGAAATATGAGTTCCATTACGACAATGTACTGTGGGCCCTGCTCACGCTCTTCACTGTCTCTACCGGAGAGGGTTGGCCCACGTAAGTAATGATAGCTACTTGAATTCTAGGTTTGATGAAAGTTTCCAAATACCTCTCATTCTCATCATTAATGAAAGACCTGATATGTTCAATTTTGGTGTTTATCATGTAAAGAAAAGGGGATGTGAACTTTACAAAATAACAAGCCCACATTAATATACTTTTTTATTACTGTTTTCCTAAAATCATCATTTTTCAAGCATCTTACTATAAGATCAGACCATGTGCTCAACACAAAATCACTTTTCCAGACCGTGTCCTTCATATAGCCACACCTCATGATAATATTATCAGTGGAACATAGTTTTTCTTATGCATAAAAGCATCTCAATTACCCCAAGGCCATTGCTCCATGTCCACTGTTTAAAGAAACAGGGTGTTGTCCATGTGAGCCACAATGCTGTGGACGAGTCCCTTGGACGTGTCAGATTTCAGCATGCATAATGCACCCTATTATGATCTTCTTGTTATTTTGCATTCTCTAGTTCTGAAATTGCACACAGAGAATTAATGAGCTTATTTTGTATTTTAGGGTTTTGAAACATTCTGTGGATGCCACCTACGAAGAGCAAGGCCCAAGTCCTGGCTACCGCATGGAAATGTCAATTTTTTATGTGGTGTACTTTGTGGTGTTCCCATTTTTCTTTGTGAACATCTTTGTGGCGTTGATCATTATCACATTCCAGGAGCAGGGAGATAAGGCCATGTCGGAGTGCAGCTTGGAGAAGAATGAGGTACAGTGATGAGCTTCTGGCCAGAACACACATTACTTATCATGCAGGCAAAAATTAATGGCTGCGGTCCAGAGTGGCAAGAAACAGGTTCATTTGTTTCTCAGGAATCTGGATATAGAAGAGGGGGAAATGGCATTTAGATTCATGGTCCTTACCTGGAATTTGTTTTATTGAGCATAAAGTGAAACAGTATAATGTCTGGGTACCATTTAGGACCTTTTTTTAGAACATAGTAGAGAATTACATTGTGTGTGAGATCTTTGTCAGACCTCTTTTGGATACATAGCCAAACAGCCATTGTGATCCTCCTCAGGGTTTTACGAAATCTGGGTAATCCAAACATCCATGTGAGTGATGATAGCTCTCAAGTTCATTAACTGTATAACCTGATGCTACGTTGGAAGCTCGTTATTTTACCTGCCTCCATAACACTGACTGGTGGTAGGCATAAACTTTGTCTTGCAAATTCTATTATGTGTGGTTGTGAACTCATCAACTTATGCTGCTAGCGTTGCCTATTCACCTAATGTTTTTTTTTAAATGTGCAATATTTTAATGTATTTTCTTAGGGATATGTGTTGCTGAACTAGTCAACTTAGCATCCATTTTAAGTATGCTCTGGCAGAATAATAACCAATAAAGTTGATAATAGACATGGGGGATTTCTAAATGGCAAAATTGCAGCACTGTTTAGAAGTGTACGGTGTTCTGGCGGGGATCTACTAATCACATAAAAACACTAAATGTAATTCAGAAAGTGATAATGATGCCTAGTATGTCACTGGTTATACACAATTTGATCTTGCACCAAGAAGATTATACATGTTTTTAAAAAATGGTATGGAGATGCAGCAGCAGTTTTGAGGAATTTAGCTTGGACAAATCAAGGGACCCTTAGACTAGGTATACTCCTAAAGCTAATCTTGTAAAGGGCATACTCATGTAACCTAAAAACAACCCTTTCTGTGTATGGGAAATATTGAAGTGACTGCTTTTGAGGGATCTTGATATGTGCCAGCTATGTTCTTGTCAATGTCACTCCTGCTTATATACAATTTTCCTCCTTTGTAGAGGGCATGCATCGACTTTGCAATTAGTGCCAAACCACTTACTCGGTACATGCCACAGAACAAGCAGTCATTCCAGTACAGGATGTGGAAGTTTGTAGTGTCTCCACCATTTGAGTACTTCATCATGGCCATGATCGCCCTCAACACCATTGTACTGATGATGAAGGTGAGTGCTGGTCTGTGTTCCTTCTTTGTGGAGCTGCAAGCTGCATAGCCACTTCGCCGGGACTACAGAAGTGCTTCTGCTGAGGCTATGCCCTTTCACCCCAGTCATGTCTCTTTTTAGTAGGCTCCTGCACTGGGGCTACTGCAATACTGCCACAATGTCCAAACTCACTCTCCAGTTCTAGTAACTCTTTGCTGTTGCTGCAGTGTGACCACCTGAGTTGCCTCCTCTTGCAGAATTCACCCATGGAGACTGGGCAATAGTCATCAATACTGTTTCTTTTCACACTGACCATCCTTCTGCTCCTGGTTGTACTGTAGTCATGCCTACTCTATGGTTATTAGAAAGTTGTATGCTCTTTGAAAAGACACTACTTGTTGCTACCAGAGAGTAGTGGGGTTTTACCATGTCTGATACCAATTTTCCCAGTGTTTCTGCTAAATGTTTATTTTGTGTTGCTCAGAACTGAATTAATAGAAGAATGGCTTAAGCAATGGAATGATTTTCCAGTAGGACAGCTAAAAGTGCACTGAGTGTGCTCTTGGAAGTTCCAGTAGACTATAAAAGGCAGATTATGATGGGTATACTAGATTCAATTAGTGGATCATTCCAGTAGCTGTACCTCTCACATAGATGACTTGGTCATATTGCTCAAAGGTAAAAAGTAATTGTAGATAATAATAGCAACCAATGAACAGTCATCAATCTAGGCAGGATAAACCATTATGACTTCACTTCCGATACCCAAATACAGTGCAACTCTTGAAACTAAGAACAAACTCCTGAGGGAACAGTTCATTTTACACATGTAAGATGGTCCATAAACATAAAACACTACATTGAAATACCACTTATCCTCATATGCTGGCCACAGTTTACAGTAACACTGGCATTTTCACAAATATCTGTCACCTGGTGTGCAATGTCTGAGCCACCAACAATAAGAATTTATGAGAGATGATTTTGTTAGTAAACAGTGACTTAAGATAGCTGCTGATCATGGATAACTCTTTGGACACTAATCCATTGTTTTATTATAGTCAAGTATAATTCAAACGCAACACGAAGCCAGTGTATACTGGATCAAAGAGGCAACGTTTGTGTTAGAAAGGACAAATTAGCAGGCTAAAGAATTTCAAAGCACAGCCACAAAACGTCACTGCAAGGTTTAACCTTCACTAAGTCAGCAAAATACTAGTTCTGCAGATCTTTATAATTAACAAAAAATTTGCAACAAACTCACATAATCAAAGCTTTTAGCAAAGAGGGGAAAGCCAAGTCTAGTGTCCCGATCAACTGTATATATTGTATATGATGTGTTTTAGCTCACAATGGAGCCTTCTTCACATGCTTTCTTGGCATACATTTACACTGTCTCTATGCACCGCTTAAGGGACATATGTCATTGAGAAAGTCATATAATACACATAGTGCTTATTGTTCTCTGTTTGTAACAGTGGCTCTAAACAGAGCTTAAAAAATGAAGGCAGAAATGTACTCAGTGGTGTGATCAAAGTAACTGGTGAAATGGGCAAATTTACATCTGAGAAATTCACCAGAATGCTCAATTATACCAGCAACACTCATCACTAAACCACACCCGGCGTTTGTAGTCCCACCATCCCCGAGCTTGCCCGACCCAACCTGAGTACAAAAGTGACTTGTATTTCATGTTGGCCGAGCTCTATGCCGGCACCCAGCATTGTGTCTCAGAAGAAGGCGTTTGCGCGTGCACAGATTTGCTCCTTATAAGAGCGCCTGCATTGCACAGAACTGACAGCGCATGACATCACAACAGTGCATTCCTCTTTAATAACCACCATCTTACTGACTCTCATATGCATTATATTCTTAGTGTATCTTTTACCTAGATGGATGTAACAGTAGCACATTCCTTCCCTTTTTCCATACTCGCTGTTTGCATGCATGTTCAACTACTGGTGGAATCTTAAACAAACCCCCAATAGCTCGTTCCATTAAATTATTACTATACATCCTGACAGAAATTAGGAGTGAGTTTGTTATTAAAAAGCAAAAAACAATGACCTTCGTGCCTTGTGAGCTTTCCCCTAGAACTTGATGGAAAAATGTATGGAAACATGTCTCCCAGAAAGACAGCCCTAAATAGGGCGGACCTTCAGACCTACAGAGGCCTAAGTTCCTGTAAGTTCCTGTGGCAGGTGGGCTGTCATTTACATTTTTCCAGTCATGGAACTAGCTGAGAATCTGTTCCTGGAAGCCCGGTGCTTTGCCCACCTGTAAATGGGGCAGGTGAATAGAATGTTTAGTGGATGTGAATTTCACTGCTTTTTGGTCAGGTGTCCCGAACCTGCCAACTTATAAAAGACCCAATTGTTTCTGTTTACGGTTATGCAACCCTGACCTGTCCAAAATATTTGTTTCATTATTTAAGAAGCATGTCCTCAGAGCTGTGGACTAAATTTCATTCACATTTGAAGCTAAATAGTTTTATTTTTTCATATATGCTGCTTGAAAGATTTTTTTTGTCGTGTCACAATTATGTGAAAAAAAGATTACTCAAGTTCCAAATCTCAGAAATGGAATTTGGATTCTGCTTATAGTTGTTCCATATGTTTGCCCTAATTTTAGGGTTTATTCGTTTCTGTTTCAGTGCATTGTCAGCTAGGGGTTGACTTTGTTGTGAGCACTGTTTTAACCTCCCATGAGGCTGCACCCCTCATTACTGAGACATTCTCTTTTGGCTGTTCTCTTCATCTAGTTCTTTGGAGCATCCACCAAGTACGACCTAATGTTGAAGATCTTGAATATTGTGTTCACTTCCTTGTTTTCTATGGAGTGCATCCTGAAGATTATTGCCTTTGGTGTTCTGGTAAGTCATCACTGTAGCATTGTGACCCTCTGTGTTCCCCATTATTCCAGCTTTGATAACGAATCCTTGCGGCCCACCACCTATCCTTCTACTGTGGACATCGATCTTAGCAAACGTGCTCCCCAGCTAATGTTTATTCTCCTTTGCAGAACTATTTCCGAGATGCCTGGAACATTTTTGATTTTGTGACAGTGCTGGGAAGTATTACAGATATTTTGGTAACCGAGATTGCTGTAAGTACATTTGACCTCTTTCCTACTGCTGGTTATATGTTCCAAGAAAGCTCGTTTTTAAGTCTTTCAATGTCCCTGGGCTCATCCGGAGCCTTTCACAAGCTTTACTGAGGATCAAGGCTCTATGTGAAAATAACCACGTCACAGTTTGCATCCAAGGCACCTAAATCAAGAATTGAAGGGTCACTTGACTGTACTACTCTCACCATGCTGTCAGAGTTAAAGGTACAAGACAATACATATATGTGGAGTCCGAACCCCATTAGGACATGCCAATAAGGCTCCCACAACAGAAGATTTTTTTGTAGTATGTTATTTTTAAAGAGATTATTATATCTTGATATTATGGTTATCTACATATAATGTCTATTTTCTGCTTTGAGGTCCAAGTCCGTTCATGAGGTCTAGCTTATATGGAATATAAGTTCAGAATGAGTGCTAAATAATGTGTGTTTATGTTATGTGCATTATTGGCTTCTGATTGGGTCTGCCCTGAAAGAATGCTGACGATGATGCAGGGTTATGGAGCGCATTTCTCATTTGCGAAGTTGTCAGATGATAAATATGTATCATATTATGATACTGAGTATTACCGTAAATATTTATAGCACAGATGTAACACTGGCCGCTCGATGGCTGGAATCTTCATGTCAATGAGCCCTGTGACCAGGCACAAGATGGCCTATGCTGCATCTCTTTTCTGGGATATTTTGTCCATGTAAAGATACCCTATGAGCAGTCTATATATCACCTTCATGCTGCCCCTTCTGTAGGACCAATAGCTCATGTGTAGCAGAGGTGCAGATAGTACACAGGATGTTTTTACTGTAACTTCAGTTGGCCATGTCTATTAGTCCTGTGGGCAGGAAAGGCGCAGCTTCTTTTCTAACCTTTCCCTGGCTTAGTTTGCTCATTCCTGTGCGAGTTTTTAGAAGACAATGCAGAATTATGATACGTGCCCCTCTCAGTGTTAGATTGTGCATGCCTTACAGCCTCATGACAGGTAGGATGCAGCCTTCTCCATAACCCTTTCTTGTTCAAATTGCTTACCTCTAATTCATACATAGAGTGCATTCATATTTTGTAATAAATCCTATTATATACTGTATTGTGAAAGTTTAGGGGACCCTCCAAGCAGGCAGTAGACCACTTGTGTTATATCCTCTCTCTGTGTGCATAGCACATATGTAAGGGCAGTGTGGGCACAAAATACACAGCATTTGCTATACTTTGCATTCTGGATTAGATTTCCTGGGTTTCTAGAGCCTAATTGCCCTGAGAGCAGACCATGTTTAGCCTGTGCAATACCCTCCTTCCTGGCCACATGTGTTCCTAAGTGTCCCATTAATAGGCAGGCTGGCTTTACCGCCTCTCTGAGTCTCAGCCAGGTGTGTGGAAGCAGGCAGTACATAACTCACACTGTAGATTTCTGTGGGTAGACTTTCTAATGTCTTAGGCCTGTTTTCAGGTAGTACTGAAATTGTACTTGACTTGTCACTGGATGGGTTACCCTTATTACCAGTATCATACCTCTTGAAGATTATGGAATTTGTTTCAGATATGCCAAAATTGTACGATTTCAGACGCATGTTTCTGACAGCAGAGGACTATAGTAGTTATGTTTACATGTATCTTACTGTAATTTCTTTATGAACATTGAACTCTAAAGTAGGGCAAAATTTCATCCTCACAAGGTGTCGGTAGGGTCCTTGATTTACTATTTTCATGCACATTTAGTAGTTGCAAATTCAACTCGTGCAGAAATCAGATGCAGGTCTGTCCCCTCTAAGTAGTGTATCTTTCATTGTTATTTTTAATGTCTGCATTGGTTTCTAGATAAGCAATTCGATTTAAATAACTGCATTCTACTACTCCCCATCACTAAAACAAAATGTTTGTGGCATGTGTAGCTGTAAATGAACAAGCTTTATATACTCCAGCCATCTAGTATGGCGCTGGATGTTGCCTTGCAATTTGTTTTAGTTCAAAGAACACACAACTGGTTGTGGCTCCTTCCATTGTCCACACTGCACAAGGACACAGTCTGAACCTCAGATTGTTTTTTTCTGCCCTCTAGTTTTGATGTTTCAAGTACAAGCTCTGAGACTTCCATGTTCTCAATGGCTTTTCGGGCCCCCCTCTTCAACACTATGAGACCTATGATTGGAAAGACAACCGCTGAACCTTTTCCTAACAACCCCTTCCTCAACAACTGACAGTCAATGTCCTGCGTCGTCCCACATCCCATTCTACTGTACCTCTACAGGTCAACAGTCTCTGACAAAAACAGGTCAAATAGTTGGAGAATGCCTGAGGGAGGATATGTAACATACACCCTCCCAATTCTTCCCTAGGCGCAAGCCAAATGCCCGTGGTCAGGCCACCCTTAGCTACAGCTGGGAAAGAAGCTGTGAATATGATCCAGTGGCAAGTATTGCCCGAGAACCTCAACAGAAGAAGGGGGGCTCTTGGGCCTTTCAGGGGCACAGGGCACACCCAGCCCCAACACAGTCTCCTCCAACACCTCAGAAGAGACCATGGTTTCAGCTCCAAAGCATTCATGTCCTCACACCAGGAACATGCCCAGGTCTGCAGCTGCAGTGGAAATACTTAAAGGCCTGGTAATGACGCTTCACCTTAAAAGCATGGCCAGGCCAAGGCAGAGCACTGGTTCTCCAGGAGTTGGGCTTTGAGCCCGAGTCAAGCATAAAAGGCAACAACTTTTATGTCTACCAGCAATACCCTATGCCATTTGATCTCAAGAACAGACCTCAACTTCCACCAAGCTGCCACCCAAGCGCATCAAGCTCCTCCAGCAGCAACTTCACCTCCACCTTAAGGTATCAAGCATATTTCCTTAGGTCCAAGGTCAACACTGAAATTTCTACCAAAAGCAGCTGCCAAGCTAACACCAAAACCCCACTTGATGCTTAGGTCGAACTCCAATGAAGCTCCACATGCACTCGCACACATACCCAAGAAACACAGAAACATGTTTGATGAGGACCTGGTTTTCGAGACACTCAGACCTCCCACTACAAAAAACTAAGGGGGTTATTCTAACTTTGGAGGAGTGTTAATCCGTCCCAAAAGTGATGGTAAAGTGACGGATATACCACCAGCCGTATTACGAGTTCCATAGGATATAATGGACTCGTAATACGGCTGGTGGTAAATCCGTCACTTTTCCGTCAATTTCAGGGACGGATTAACACCTCCTCCAAAGTTAGAATAACCCCCTAAGTGAGAGGAGCATAAGCTCACTGTCCCAGCATCCTTCCACAGAAATTTTCCACCACACTTCCATACCCCAGTAACATCCCACACCCACTGAGCCACCATCTCCTAACAGACCTGCATGTCAATCAACCGTTTTTTGGACCCAGGGAGCCCTTATGAGCTGCTAGACTACTATAATGAGGCCTTAGTGCAGGAGGAGGGGGACAGCCCTAGGTAGGACTACATGGTCGAACATCTGGTTGGCCAAAGCATAGAGCCCTACCCCACCAAACAATCTCCACCCAACAATACTGTCACCTGCTACTCGGTTATTCAAAGGGCTGCCCAATACTACAGACTGGTCATGCACATCCTCCAGGATGAGATATTATCCTCGTAGAGACCCTTTCGGACCCTGAAAGGACTGTACAGTTCCTTCCCATGCTGAGAGGGATGTTGAAGTCTGCTGAAAACAATTTTAAGCAGTCAGTAAAGGTTAAGGTTGCCATGCCTAGGATGGGTAAAAAATACAGGAATTTACTGCTTGACCCACTCTACATTCGCAGTCAGGTTTACCCAGACTCACTATTTGAGCAAATAACATGGAAATACACCTCAGCCCAGGTGACAAGTGACACCCCACCCACAAGACAAGAAGACCAAGCATATCAACACTGTTGGCGTGCGTGTGGCCACTATCCTTAGGTGTATCACCAATTCCATGGGCGTTCTATGCCGATATGCCAGGTACTAATGAGAGATGATGGAAGAGCTGGTAAAAAACTTCCCTGAAATCCACAGGAAAAGGGGACAAGGTCTTGTGACTGAGGGTAAGGTTATTTGTAATTCCAATATCCGCTATTCTACAGACGCAGCAGATACTGCTTCTTGAAGGATCAACACAGGTATCCTCCTACGACACCATGCATAACTTTGTATTTCGAGGTTTAGACCAGAAGTGCAGCAGCACAATCTCAACCTCCTGTTTGATGGAGAGCACCTCTTCTTCCCTGATGTTGATGAGATGTTAGAGAGAAAAAAGAAAGACACTGAGACAGCTAAGTCTGTGGGTGCTCCCTAAGCCACTATTTATAAACGAGGTGCACAAACCCACCACATGTGCATGCTAAACAACCAAGTGGAACAGATTTGTCCACTACTGCATCTCAAAACAAATGGAATACTATAATGTGTCCGTGAGGATATTTTTTGGTACCTTCTACACTTGCAAAAGGCAGGCCTAACATACATTTAAACATGCATACACATAGCCGCAGTTGCAGCATCTATACAAAAAATGTGACATTTGTCCCTCTTCTAAATCCATAGAGTCAAGACCTTCTTGGAGGGACTTAAGAGGATGATTCCTTTTATAACGCCTTCTGCTCCTGTGTGGAATCTCAAAATAGTCCTCACAAGGCCCATGGGTCACCTCTTTGAACCTCTTCATTCCTCCAGGTTGCAGTTCCTGCCATCGTGAAAAGTAGCTTTCAAAATAGCAGTAACTTCACTCAGGTGTTTTGGTGAGCTTCAAGCTCTGACAATCCAGGAACCTTTCATTAGGGTTTATAAAGAAAGGGTGTTTCTAAGACAAACCCCACATTTCTACCCAAGGTTGTGTAATCCTTCCCTCTCAATCAGACTATTGAACTGCTTCTCTTCTTTCCACAAACAGATGCAGTAGTGGAAACAGCCTTAGACACCCCAAACATTAAAAAACATGTGCATGTACTATATGGAAAGGACCTCGCTATTTCATACAACAAATCAGCTTTTTGTGACCGTTGACAAACCATATAAGGGATACCTCATTTCTAAACCCGGTATTGCAAGATGGATTGTTAGGGGCATCCAGACTTACTGTGCTACGGTAAAGTGTGCTCTTCTTGTGTCCCCAAGGTACACTTCATGTGTGAAAAGTATGCCGCCATGTTTTTCCTCAGTACCATTCCACTAGATATCTGCAAAGCTGCCACCTGATCAACACCTCAGTGGTTCACTAAACACTACAGTGTGGGTATTCTAGGCCATCACTAAGCATACAGTGTGGATATTCTAAGCCGTCAACAAGCAAATTATGGCCAAAGTGTTTTAGAACTTTGTTGCAAACATCTGCATCTTCTGGCCACTATCACCGCCTTAGGGAAATTGCATTACAGTGCATGCAGAGCATTTTTATCTACAGCCACACACATGCTACGAATGGAAAATGTTAATTACCTTGTAAGCATCGGTTCATAGCAAGACTTGCTGTAGATTTACATGCGCCCACCCTCCTCAATGGTCAATGATCATAGATGTTTCTCTGTTTCTTTTCCCTCAACTAACATTTCACAATGCACGGTACTCTTCTCTTAGACTCTACACTGACCTACACTGCTCACCTGCTGGATGGAAAACAATCTGAGTTGGAACCTGTGTCCTCATACATTGTGGAGTCATGGACTTGAGTCATAATAGGTCTTGTGACTCTGAGTGAGTCTTCAAACATAAACAAGTTGCAATGTCTAACTGCAACACTAAAAGGCAGGAATATGCAAACCATGTGAATCTACAGCACTACATACTACAAACTGATGTGTAAAACATAAGTAACAATTTTCTTGCACCGTTTCCCTGTTGCAAGCACTATGGTATTGGAAAAAAGGTTTTAGTGGGGCATTTTTTGTCACATGCACATATTGATTCTCACCACAAAATGGAGATGAAATTACAATTGTGTCTCTGTTTTTAACCATGCAAATATATAACTATGTATGTGTCTTTCAGTGTACTTTCTCGATTTGTAACCTGCACTTTTCTTGAACCTGTCTTGGGGCTGTCTGGTATCTACCCTTTGACTTCTCTAGTCAACTACCCCCACCAGTCTTTTAACACCTCCCCTTGCACTCCATCACACACTTGCCATCAGTGCTGTTGAGCCCCCTCTAATCAAATCCCATAAGCACCTGTCCTCAGAATCCACCAACACTTTCCTGGTACTTCCTGCAGCCCCAGCTATGGGCCTGCACCAGCATTGACCCTGTAACCCCTTCAAGACACTGACTAGGGCCTTCGTCATCACTCCTGCCAGACGTCCCCTAGCTATCACCCTGCATCTATTTAGTCCCCTTACCCACACAGTCTTTCAGCATCTACCTGAAGAATACAGAAGCATTTACCATGGGAACTCCTTTGTACCCCGTGAAGCTCATCCTGCACCTACCTTTTGCTTCCTACGATGTGGCTACTCCAGTAACTATCTCATGGATCCTCTAGTACCTCCCTAGCAATACACCAATACTCACCCTGGGACTCCTCCTACACCTTCACCAGATTTGTGAATCCTGTATAACCTCAAAAATAAATCCACTAGCTGTGACTCTGGGACTCCTCATACACCTTTCCTACGGTTCCACTAGTACCTATTGAGAGACTCCTGTAGCAAAAATGAATCCACCAGCACTGGCTACGGGACTTCTGGATCTGTGCAAGAACCTACTGTAGACCTCCAACTGCACCATTTGGGTCTCAAAAGCACCTCTACTCTGACACATCAGGCACATAACCACAGTCCTTTTAGCATCTATCTTTGGTTCCTATTGCATTTTCCAGGAAGATCCCACCATGCTTGAACTCTCCCAGCACCTTCCCTGAATTCCTCTACAGAGCCTTCCCTAGACCCCAAAAGCTGCTTCATGAGTAGTATTGTAGATGTGACAGTGAGGCACCCTTCCAAATTCCATTTTAGTAGTCACTATGGGCTTTGTCAGGTTCTTTTCTACCTTGAATACTGTAGTAATAAAAACAAAAGAAACATTGTCCCATTCTTTTGTGCTCTTTATATTGCCTTTGTTTAGCCACAATTTACGTGATGTGTAAAACAATTTATATTTAGTGTTAGTGGCAATTTATGTCAACGTGCCATCACTTCCATCCCCCTTTATGCAGCAGAACGTTGGAAGCCACAGTACTTTATACTCCCTACTGAATCAGAACCTTTCTGTTATGAGGGACATTAGGCATAGAATAGGGGTAGCTTAAGTGGGCATCAATATAAAGTCCCCATAAAAGATGCTCCATTTTCAAAATGTTAACTCTTTAGTGCTATTACAATATCAGGATATGGTGACCTATCTCCATGTGCTCATGCAACTTATTGTGATGCAAAAGATAGCATCTGTTTATTTACCTTGGTAAATTCATGAGTGCTTAGTACTAAATTGCTTTGCATCGCGTGTGCACCCGTGCAAGCTTTAGTAATTGTGGGCCTACATATGTAGGAAAATTGAGTCCTATTCCATCACAGGAATATATCACAATGTTTATTCAGTGTTGTATTTAACATTTTAATATAAATTAGTATTGTATATGGTAATTAAAATCCTGTGATGCATACTCACTTTGGGTCATGTAGAACCTCAGTGGTGGTGGTACACTTTTATGCCACACACGCATTGTTTAAATGCAGCAGTTTATGTAAACAGGTATATATTTTAAACCATTGTGCTATCTAATTTAATTTATTCAACTTTTTAAAATAAATATATAAGCAAAAAGTACTGTTTTTTTCCATTTCAACCCTCTCTGAATCCCTTTAAAATATTTTTGTATATAAATATGACTCTCGGAGATAGCAGCTTCCTGTTCATATTTGTGTGACCCAACCCTCTTTCCTTTACTTTTGATATGCCAATTTATATTTCTTAAGTAAGAGAATAACCCCCCCCCCCACGTTGTAATCCGGAGAAACCCCTAATTAAAACAACCTGTTCCTACACCTCCATAATCAGTCTGCATTGTTTATTATTCCTGAACGTAGTTTTGTGCTGGAGCCTTCAACCCTCAATAATTCAACATGAAAAAATCACATCCTATATTAGAACTGCATGCTTCCCTATCCAATGTTCCTGCATCTACTTCTTGTAATTAGGGAAAACCATTCCAAGCTTTCTGGTTGTCTATATATGTCATTGGTGCCATTTGGAGAATAAATGTACTTGGTGTCCAAACTGGTAATATCATTAATGTAAGATAGAAATCTCTCCTACAATCCTTCCACTATCCACTCCTCAGAGTAAATTGATAGTGGGCCTGTTCTTGCAGAACTCTTTTCTGTTGACCATTGTCACCCTCTCAGTCTTCATGCAAAGGAAATGTAGAACTCCAGGCACTCTTTAGCTGAACCCTTTACCACATTTCTTAATTCCTTTTGCTTGTGGGCTGCTATCTGGAAGTGTTCTCAATCAATTGCTATACTGGAACACTTCCAACATCATATCCTTCAATAGTGTTTGATTGGCAACAATATTCCCCATAGGTTAGTACGTAAGAAAATCAAAAACACAAAATAATGGAAATCAATTTCTGAGAAACTGAAAAATCACTAAGTGGAAAGCTAAGATAAAAGAAAGGTTGTTTGGTTGAAAATAATGCAAAGAACACACACAAATGTTAACAAAATTAATCTGAATTTACTAAAAAAGAAACTTAATAAACTAAACAAATATGGACCTCATAGAAAGTCCTGGTTTGGGAAGACAGTTGTAATCTTAATGGGTACAAAGTGCATATGTTTTCTATTTGTAATACACAAAATATGTTTGGATGGTCAAATATTTAAAAACTTTACAAGCCTGCCCTTAGGGCCACATGTCACACAAGTTCCCTGTTCGATGTATTTTCCGTACAGTATCTAAAATCATTGCTAGAACAGCACATGTGGCTGTGACACACCTATAGTTTCACAGTTTCAGTGAAATATGTTTTCCTTGAATTAATCTACTGAGAATGAAAACTACATGAAAATCATATGAAAAAAATATTGCAAAATAGACAAAACTAAATAATTGCTAGTTACACATGACTAATCGATACACGTTCTCACATAAAAAAAATCAGCCACACCCAGTTGTATTAATCAGGGGAGCGGAAAAAAGCTGAGTCGACAGGTAGTGTGTGGCAGAATAGGAAGCGGGTTAGGAGGGGGAATGAGGATACTGGTATGGGACCACAGAAAAGATGAAAGGAAGGAGTGAAGGAGAGGCCTCCAGGGAGCATAAAAGGAATTTAAAGAAAAAAAAGAAAGATGTTAGGGCGAAGGCAGACAATGTGCCTGGGGGCGGGTGAGGGTGTGAAGGCTCAAGCTAAAACTTGAAGAGAAAACAACAGAGATAATTATTTTCATGATTGGCTACATTTACACCTTATAAAAAGAATGTAAAAGGTAAATTAAAAAAAATTATCAGTTTGTTTCTACAATATGGCAAATGCCATTCATTAAAAAATATCCATTAAATATCTTAGGTGAAATGGTTTCATGTAATGTGATAAGATTTCCTCTGAAATTTCTTGAATCACTCCAAAGATCCTATGCAAAGGGTATGCCTCTCATAGATCATGAATAAGGCTCCCAGTTTGTTGCTCTTTTACAGATTGCGCAACTAAATACAGACAGAAAAACATCTATTTTCTTGTCTATATTTATTATTTAAACATGGATAGCAATGGAAAATAAGTTGAGTGATTGTATATGTTGTCGTCATGACTGCCAGGCCAATAGCTAAGCAGTTTGACAAGTAAGGGAGTTAAACAAGAAAGGAATGTGTATAAGGTTGATTCTGCATGTTTTCACATGAGTATATTGATTTGTCAAGTTTGGATATTCATATCATTGGAATCTGTCAGGCATTCAAGTATGAGTGTACATTTATCAGGTATGTTAATGTGGAAATATACTAATTTCAGCTTAATTTTTAAACCAAACTCAAAAAAGATAGCAGTTACAACAGACAAAATTGACAAAAAATAAGGATAAATACCAAAGAAAGTGTAAAAAGAAATAGATACTGTAAAACCGGGAACCCTAATTGTGAGCCTCAACAATCATGTTGCATAGCACTAACCATAGCAAGTACCCTCCACATGCCATCAGCCGCATCCAGACTTCCCTCAGGGAATGAGAGTTCCATCAAGGCATATCAGGGATAAACACTACCTGGTCTCCACCATGACTACCAATTCTAAGAGGGACGGGAGGTCTCCCTTGTTTTATTCAGTCCTAATTGTGCAGCCATCTGGTAGCCAATTTACAGCATTCTCACATTTTTTTAAATCCTACTGAAGATATTTTCCATCCAATTCAAAACACATTATTCATACTGGCACAAACCTTTGCTCTCAGTCAGGAGCAGACTTCTGCCAGTCTATTGCACTGAGACACCCCTCCTGCCTATCTTTAACTGTCCAAAAGTTCTGCAAACGCCCCCCACCAAGTCTCTTGTTATTACTTCCTTAGCAACATCCTCTTGTACTTTAGGATGTTCTGTCCATTTAGGCAATCAAATACAGAGCCTGGAGTATTGTTTACTTAGAACAAACTTAATCCCTTTTTCCACAACCAGTATTTCGGTTTTACAATGATTAGAACTGCTCCTATGGCCAACCAAACTCCTATTTTCTTCTCTCTAGACCCTTTTTGATGGATCCTCCTGTTCAGCAGCAGCTGACCAACCTTTATCACTTCAAAACCTGTTCCAAAAAGCCTATCACAGCTGAACTAGAAAAACTGTCTGTGTTACCGTTTTACCACTCTGAATTTGGGTTCCTTACCACAGGTTCCCTTACATTCAATCATGGAAGGACCCCAAATGAGCCCTCCTCATATGGAAATGCTTTAGATCCTTCAGAGTGTTGATTATCTTTAAATCTTTCCTGTATTGAATCCCTGTATTTGGGTAGCACAGACATCACCCCTGTCTAAATTCAACAGTACCTTTACCAGCTGCTTGCTAAAAAACCTACCCAAAGAAGCAGACTGTGGCACAACAAAGCCTCCTGGGAGGGTCACTCCAGTGGATCACTCTCCCACAGAGCTCCCACTTGATAAATGAGAAGATCAGTGGTAAGGAAAAACATAACATAACAACATAACATCCACTGCCTCTCCACTATGTAGCACATCCAGCTGAAGTCACAGAACAGTAACTCCAGCAGTCCATACCTGCTCCCCCTCAATCATCAAATATTGGAACATCAGCGCATACCCACATTGTTACAATTTCTCAAAATGCAACTCCCTGGCGACTTTTCATTATTTACCAAATATGTCATACAATGCCCAGAAGAAACTAAAGACTTGGGTCCAGCTTACCTTTAAATGGGTGCACCGGGAACTGACCAGGTCATTGTCCCCTATTACAATAGATGTGCAGATGTGCAGTCCCGCTGCAACTGCAAACTCATGCCCGCTCTGGCACAGCACATTAGTGAAAAGACCGGCTATTTGGAGTTGCCATTCTACCCATCACTGTACAGGTGGCAATGTGCCCTATTTTTCAAAGTGGGAGAGAGATCCTCTGCCGGCAGGTGCAGTAAATGACTGCATTTGCCTACATGGAGGTTTCTGTGGGTCCAAGGGACCACGTTCCCACGCCCCCCCCCACCTCTCTGACTTCTATGTGGCACACAGCTAGTGCACCTCATGGCAGCCTCTTTACTTCTTTGCCCAAGTGCATATTATGCCACCTAATTAGGCTGGGGACAAGCCATCAGGCAAACAAAAGGAACGGCCCCTAGATTCTGCCAAGCATTACATGAACACCTGTGCGCGTGCAGCTTCTTCTGTAATACCAAAGTACCCAGGAGTGCAAAAAAGCAAGCACATACCATTTCCATCACATCCTGGACTGACCCTTCTTTGGAACTTTTAGTGTGTTTTCTTACCATGCCATTTAAGTCCTTAGTGCTTAACTCAGCCCTCCCACATGGTATCTTCAGTCAGCAGTCAGACATTCATTTTCTGCACCTAGAGTGTTGAAAGTTGCCAGGCCACCACTGTGGCAGCTCAGACAGACAAGCAGCGACCTAAACCTTTCAAGACACTGGGTGGCCAAGTAAGGGGGGAGATGGGAACGAGAGAGGTTGTCAAGTAATTGCCCCTTTGTGGTGTATCGTCCCTAAATTTGCATTAACACTACAGAAAATGCAAATACGGACTGGTGTGTTTTTGTGATTTAAGGTTCTTTTTAATTAAAAAAAAGCGTTTTGAGTTGTGTCATGTTGTCAATGTTATAGCTAGGCTGGCCAGCTTTCCTATGCTATTTTGAGTGATAGACACAAGCCTAATCAAGCTTTCATTTTAAGATTGGCGAACAGTTCCTGAATACTAACCAACTGCAGCTCACAAAAGCAAGCACAAGTGTGAACTGACATCCTGAGGATTACACAATGCCCACTGGGAACTGGACGCCAAGTGTGTTTTTGCCCCTTGGACTCAAAAGATGTATTTTAAAACCTGCAGAAACACATCAGATACCATGAAGGAATTTGTGCATTGGCACATATTAAAAAAGGAGAATGGTTTGTACCACAAATATGTGACTGTCACTCAAAAAGCAGGACGGTGGCCACCTTAGACACGTGTTGCCTTTGTTTTGATACAATTACTAATAACTGTTCCTATGTATAATTTTCAGAGTTTTCATTTTTCACTTGTCTTGATGATTCATCACTTGTATTAATTTAATTTTTATTTTCTGTATGTTCTGTTCTTATTTGTTTTTTACATTTTTGTTTCGCCTTTTTTTTAAATCTACGTGCTGAATCACGCGCCATCCAATCAACATACAATCCGAACATCATTCCTGCGTTTCTGTATGTTGTACACCTGCTGCCCTCACCTTTCTAAACACTGTTGCAAATAAAAATTATCATCCATGAAAAAACATCACCCTTAGAACACGGTTGGTTCATAAATTTTAAAAAAACTTATTTGCATTGTCCTTATTTTCTTACTGAATTTGCATATCTGTCTGATGAAACAAATGGAGTGTACTGTCAGTGGTGCTGCTGATCTTTGCTTATCATTGGTTATAGCTCTCCTTTCAGTGAATTTTCCTTAATTTTAACAAGTTTAAAAAAGACAAAGAGTGTTCAATTAATTTTTTTGCCATGTTTAACTAAAACAAAGTGGTGCCTTAAAAAGATTGTGATGGAAAACGCAAATGAAAAACAGACTCCTTCCAGCTACATGGCCATCTTGAATAGTTCTCTTTCTCGTCCCCTGAATGTGAACACCTAAGAAAACTTTATTTTCTTTACCAACGTGAGAGAGAAAGCTGTCTGAACGGTAGTTATTTAACAAGACCAGTGGACAGGCGATCAGATGGAAATGATTAGAAGTATTTTATATTCTCGCATGGATCATTGTACAGTTAGATAATTCAAATACGCAGGCTTTTCTGCATTGTTTCACATCAGAACAGTGCAAAGAAATGCCCATTGTTGAAGATGATATAGCTAGCCACATCAATCAGATATAGTAAATCAGATACTAGATTTGTCTGGCTTTCAAGGAAATAGATTTAGAGTTGAGTCAGTTTATAATGGAGCTATCAATAGAGAACATCCCCTTCCAACCAACAAAACGTAGTTTGTTTCAAAAAAGAAAAGTTGAAAATCCTTAAAGATTAGGATGAGTGGAAGAGAAAGCTGTTTATATCAATTGGACACCAAATCATCAAATGCAATCCTTAAACTGCAATGGACTCTGGGGTTTATAAACACCAGAATTTAATAACCTGGTTCAGTGGTTAACTATAGATGTACAATCTGTCAGTAGATGCCGGTGACCATGTTTAAGTAGATGTACCTTCCAGCTGTCCTTCCCTGAAGAAGACGTCTAATCCATGTGTAATTGCTAACTCTCGCAGGCTTACAAAGTCCATAGTCCATAGTTTTGGAAAGGTTAGGGCTTGTCCATTATTTGAACTTCATTTGCTCATCTTTGTAACTTCCAATATTTGACATTTATGTGCACTTGTGAAAGCAGATTTCCAATAGAATTCCAGGTAATTATTCCTTTCCTATAGGAAATAGATGGCCTGTCTTCTATTTTCACTCCTTATTCTAATCATTCCTCTGATTAATTAGGTATGTTCTGTAAGTTCTTCCATTAGTATTATCTCAAGGGATTTTCAGTTGCTTTTGGCAATGTAATTTAAACGAGATTGGGGAGCACATCAACAGTAAGCAAAGAACCTTGAAATGGAAGACCATGCATCACAGGCGTACTCTTTCTCTTTCATCAGACAATGATGAAGGGAAAACAGTCTGCATTTATGATATGTGGAACGAGTGATGCATCATTGAAGCCAGCTTCAAGTCACTTTTGTTTTTTTGGGGGGTAAAGGTTGATTATGTGTGCAGCAATGTTGGTGTGCAAGACTCTGGGTCTCACCAGACCACATTTCTGATTGCTGTGAGCATTTTCTTTGCCTATTCATTGTTTTAAGTTAAAAAGAAGTCAGTCCTCACTCCTTCGTGTGTTGACTCCTTCAGGTGCACATCAAGGACAATTTGAAAGTCATCATGTTTAGAATTGAAGGAGAAGCTTATACTAGGTCCATTATTGGTGCCACCACCAGCTTTTTACTCTATGGAAAATATTTTTTTTCACAAAGAAAGTAAACTCTAATTAATGAGGACAAATCAAAACATGATAAAGTTACATTAGGCAAGAAACACGAAAAGTAGGCAAACACATAATACACCTATGAGGGAGTTGAAACAAATGAGTTTCACAATCATTGGTAATATTTACACAGTTGTCTTACATGGACATACCAAACCGAAAGTATCCAACAACATATGAAGTTGCTCTTGAACTTGTAGAGCTCTCCTCAAAGGATTGTAGGCTCAGTTTGGAATAACATATGAGTCGTAATAGGGTTCTCAACCTCAAGTTAAAGTTCATAATCGCCGAACCACATGCTTTGAGCGTCTCAAGTTCAAGCAGACCTAGGCCCATTATTTGTGAGTAAAAGTAAGACCCCTACTGTGGATATCACATTTGACTAAGCACTATTAGCGCAAGCACCTTTTGAATGATCACAGCTTCTTATTAGAGACACCTATACGTGAGTTGATCTCCCAGATGTAAACATCTCTTTATTGATGATAATGGTATCAGCCATTTTTTGTTATTGTGCATTCAACTTGTCCCCAGGATCCCTAACTCTATTTTAGTCAAATAATGTATGTCTTAGGTACTGATTCGAAACTTGCAGTTCAAGCATTGATCAAAACCTAGATGTTTAGCCATATGGAGCTTCCTGAGGGTTCGGAGTGACCTGTTAAGTACAAGGGAATTTCACTGAATAAGGTCTGGTGGACCCCAGCCTGCAATGTTGGGCATTCATACTCAAGTGATGTTTGTTCATCCATCCTTGATTTGGGGTACAATATTTTTAGGAATAAACTATTGTTCAACTGCTTGTAGGTTATTGAAGTCCAAACAATTGAAGGTTTTGTCATTTGATAGGGATTTCAGTGAATTCCAGTATTCTTTTAGGAAATAATTTAAATTGTATTATTGACAATTCAGGTTAGGCTTATGCAGATAACTAAAGAGTAAAGAATGTCCAGTAAACTATGGCTTGTAACAACTAGAATGGCTTTCTTTTAAAGTAAAATGGGATTGATAATGGCCTACATATATAGTTGTCTGTTTCAAAAACGTTAGAGAATCATTAGATTTAAGACTAGTCTTAAACCTATAGTTTAGGCAAAGCACTAGTCTTTAGTTTGTGGAACCCATTAGGAGTGACATATTTTGTGCAAAAATAGAGCTGCTACTCAACACCAACAGATTGCTTCATTGAAACATAATAAGTCTTAAAGGGTAGTTTAAATATTTTAATAGAGAAGTTTGAACTGCAGTTAGAAAGCTAACACAGAACAGGAGGTTGCCAGTTGCATTGATAATGATATAGGAGTTGTCAAGGTTCGATCTGATTAGATCCGACTCTTACATGCGCTCACAGGCAATATCTTATTTTCAGTACTCATGCAATTCTTGCACTTTACATGCATTACACTTTACACACCAAGGCTCCTTCAGTGTTCACTGATGTGACTTTCACGTGGCACTTGACATCCCAGATCTGACTGGTCTTAACTGATGCAATATTTCTCTGTTGTCACACACCCAGGAGATGAGTGATCCTCATTAACTGCATTCTCAGTCCCGGCTACATAGAACAGTGTGACAATTTTAGGTGTTCCTCAGATGATTATATCACACAAAGCAATTAGTTTGACATGTTATGGTAGCAAGTGCTTCTAAGGGGAAATCACACAGTCAAAGTCCAAGTGGTGATACTGATAAAAGGTTTTACGGTGATGGTTAATCTACTCAGAGCCTTGCAGCTCACAGCAGGTAATAATTTGACAATGGATCTAGTTTTCATAAAGATCCCATTGACTTTTCTACATTGAAGCTGGCTGAATGCATCTTTCGACACATCAAACAATGCTGAGTGACTGTTTCTCTTCAATTGCATGCATCCCTTGCACGCGCAGAAGCACTGCTGTCATGCAGGGAGGATGTCTATACAGTGCACCAGAGGTGGGAGGCACACAGAGAGGTGTCCTTCCGTGCCACCTCCTTGAGCACTGCTCTGCCTCCTCCTAACTTTGCAAGTGGCCTCAAGTAAAGTTCTCCTCGGACCAACTGCAAGTGACTGTAAGAGGGTACAGGGTGGGCATCATCGCATCCCATGCTCAGTCCGGGCCACTCTGGTTTTATGTGGCCTACAGAATGATGGGAAGTGCAGTTCTTTTAAAGAGAAGTGGGAACTAGTTGATTACGCTCCCCAGTGTTCTTTGGAAATTCGTAGACAGGGAAAGCCAAACCTTGGCTCCTGACTTTTTTTTCCTCTGGTGAGAAGGGAAAGGAGTGTGTGTCATTTCCTACAGATTATGTTGGAGTTTTCAAATTCCTCATTCTCTGTTTCCGATGGTCTTGATATTTAACGACCTACCTGCTAAGTCCCCTTTGAAAGGTAGGACATGCATGAAGCTGACTGTAAGAGTCAGTCATGGCACAGAGGAAACTGTTGGCTACCTTAAAAGAGTAGTAATGATCATCTTCAATGTATTATGGGATTAAAATTCAGTTTCGTCATTCCCCTGTATGCAACCGACACCTATTTCTGGACTGCAGAACACTCTCATACAAAATGATCTGTTTCTTAATCCCTCTTTAGCCACTGACACAGTGTGCTGGGGCTCCTGAGTCAGATAACAGACTCAGCTATTGTACAAGAAAAACAGGCTGTCTTGTGTAAGATTGAGGGAAGGGGGTAGGTGCACCGCTGGTTGGGAATGGAATTAAAAAGACAAACCTTGTCTAGAAGGTAAATGTCTTCTGATAGTGCTCTGTTTCATCCCATCTAGCTGATGCCTGCTGGTCCCAGGAGAACGCTGCCACTGTTTGCCTGCTTTGCCTTGCTTTCTCTTCTCACCATGTCTTGCTGTCCTCATAATTCGCGTGCATCATCAGCCCCTCCACTGCCCTTCCCCCTTCTCCACTTCTCTTCTTTCCTCCAAGGTTTCTCGTTCCTACTTATTTGAAGTTTGAACCTCGCCTATGCCATCACAAATTTGCTTTTGTCCTCTCTCCACCCGACCTCCCTTCTTCCTGCCACCTAAGACGCCATTTTGAAAAATGTAAACGTGCATGCCTGGAAATTGATTTGGAGCATTTTAGCGCCTTTGTGGAATGCAGAATGATGTATGGGAAGGTGGGTTGCTCCTGACGCTGTAGCAGCAGTGATGGGAGAGTGTGCATGCAAGTTCTTTTGGGGTGGTGGGTGTGGGTTTTCTTGATATTCATAAAGCCAGCTCTCAAACATTATTCTAATGCTGTTTCCGGCCATAAAATTCTAAGGGGGTGCATGAGATTTAACTCACTTCCGGTTCTAAAAGTTGTATTAGAGTCATTTTGTCAACTAAATGGAACATACACTTTTCCAAAAAAACTAAAATATGTTGTTCTTACTATTAATATTTTAACTGTTACCAAATATATAATAAAACCCCTCATATATCTTAAGGTTAACTTTTTGTAAGCATGTTTCTTACATTATTACTTATTGTGATTTTTCTCCTCACTTGGAAGCAGAAAATGGCAATAATAAAATACTGTTATTGATGGAGCAAACATACAAGTATTGTTGAGCTAGATTGTTGGTCCATTGTCATAGCATGTACAGAGAAATAGATCATCCACAAACATTAATAGATAATCTTAATATTTTATGTTGGTTGCCAGGGGCACACAAAACCTAAATTACAAGTCTGATTCAGTTTCAAGAACAACTTGTACTTTCAAGGCGGGTGCATACTCTGAAGTTAATTTACACATCACTGCACCTATTGCAGAACAGAAACAAGCAGAACTTACGTACATGCTATGGTTGTGTGGAACTACTGGATAAAAACGGATCTCAGTCACCCAGAAGCATTCTTGTCTCCGCTCCTAGATGTTGGCCTTGCCGAGCAATCCTGACTGGAAAATGTGCAACACACAGCCTTGACCATGGATGAATGCAGAGAGTGGGTTCCAGCCTCCACAATAATGTGGGGAACTGCCTTGTACCCTAAAGCCATTCAACAGAGTTAGTTACCTGCAGTGCATTGCCCATTAGCTGTCTGACTAAGGCTTATCAGGTCAAGGTACCTCTGACTCCTCAATGTGCCTGGCATCTGGTGAAGATGGGTTGTCCCACCGACAACTGGGGCAGTCTGCCTGCCAGTGACTCGTGCTAGTTCTAGCACTAGCCTTTGTGCCCATGGCCGTCCTCTCTGTTCCTCCAGGAGTGGACCCTACTGTTCTTAAGTTAGTCCCAAAGGAAAATCTTCACTATCTTCTTTCTGTCATAATGGAAAGGTCAGAGCCCTATGGAGCTGTCCTGTAAGCTGCTCACATGCAGGCTCCTTGCTGTGTCTCTGATAACAGCGTGGAGTAATGTAATAACATTTATGCATCCAGCAACCTTTGTCCTTCCAGAACGTTTCAGCCATATCACTGCAGGCATTGTTTTTTATGCCTTACTTAGCCCGAGGAATACCTAATAAGCCCATCCTCCCTTACTGACCAGAGATACTATCTTTGATCTTCCTCCTAACCAGAGATACCATGCTTGAGCGTCTTCCTGATGAGAGATGCATGTTACATCTTCTTTCTGACCAGAGACCTATGTTTGAGCTTTCTCTTGGGCTCACGAACAGCGTTGCCTTTGCTGCAGTGTCAGTCTCCAATAATAATACGTGCTACCACACATGCATATATGTCCTACACTCGGACAGAGTTTTTGATGGGGCAATCCAACAGATATATAAGTTAATAGTGCTCAAAGTCCTGCTTTTTTGTGAAAAGTGTATGTACTCTGCAGTGAAGTCAAATGTTTCACAAAACATTTGCACACTTCCTAATGTATCCCCCCTGATCTAGCTCATGTTTAAGACCAGCCCACTTTGATTGTTTCTTCAACACTAATCTGTTCAGCATGGCACCCCTTTTAATGTGCCTTCCCATAGTGCAAATAAATCTGTGTTATGTGCGACCTGGGGTGATCCTCTTTAAGAGCACTGCACCTGAATAGCTTGATTAGCATGGGGGGTAAATAATTGTTGATGGAATACCATCTTCAAAGCCCTGGAGGCTACTTAGGGAAGAGTTTGCGATGAATTAAAATTGTGACAGAGAGGAAAAAAGGGCCGCTCTCCACACGTTAGCATGTTGTTTTCAAGTTGTAAGATTTATAGATCCTATTGACCAAAGTGTGGGTACTTGGGAAGCAGGACTGTTGAAATCAGGCATGGAATATCAGGAATGTTGGTGCTGTGTCTGATTTAAGATCTTCTCTTTCTGACAGAAACTCTGTAAAATCCATTACTAGCCCAACATCTCACAGGTGGCATAAAGACAGCTGGCCAGAATTTTTGTAGGAACATCTTAACCTCTCACCCTCCCCTACCTTTGTAAGGTACTCCTCCAGCAGGGCACATATTCTTGTGAACTGTCCCACACAGACCTTCGGAACAAGAAGTGCCCCTGCAAGTAGGAACATTCCTAGTGCAATTTTCTAGAAAGTATGTTGCATTTTTGTTGGGGAATAGGGATGCATTTCTTCACTCTGCCAGATGGTCGATGTACAATCTGGAATGCACAAGAGGAATGTGTTTCCTGAAGCAATAGAGTGAAAGAAAGGAGCAAGGGAGTGCCAGGTTTGGA
Source organism: Pleurodeles waltl (assembly GCF_031143425.1). Lineage (NCBI taxonomy): Eukaryota > Metazoa > Chordata > Amphibia > Caudata > Salamandridae > Pleurodeles > Pleurodeles waltl. Next base: position 1,609,794,975 of record NC_090445.1, read on the forward strand.
AAGATTCTTCAACCGTGAGTGTTCTCATGGAATTCTCTGAATTACAATTGCTCACTTTGTGGACAATTTATTTTCTTCAACTTACTCTTCTCTGTCCTTTCATGAGCACCTTGCAAGGAGGCTTGGCATGTGGGGGAGGGGGCCTTTGCATTTTGTTGCTTGTGGCAGGTGCTTCCCCTAAGTCCTGAAATCAGGATGCAGCTTGTAGGGTGAAACATTGCTGCTCTATGCTTTGTTCTGCATTTTGCGCTTCTGTTTGTCACAAAATGAAAAAAAAAAAATGTCTGAAGGGAAATGGACAAATTTTCCTCCCACAGAACAACTTCATCAACCTGAGTTTCCTGCGCCTGTTCCGAGCGGCAAGGCTCATCAAGCTCCTGCGCCAGGGCTACACGATCCGTATTCTGCTATGGACCTTTGTCCAGTCGTTCAAGGTGAGCGCTGGTGGGCTTGATGGGTACTGAATGCTATAGGCAGAGACGTGGGACATGGTGGTGTTCTCTATTCGATTTTTATGCAGTTGACCTGGTAGAGTAGAGGGAGAATAGAGGGGCTGGCTCAGTGGGGTGAGAGAACAAAGGATAAGTGTGAATTCCTGAGGATGGGGCGAATTTCTTGTTTTCTTTCTTTTCTAATTATTTCCTGCAGTGAATAATTTCATGGGGTACTTTTCGTTGGTGGTTAATACTGAACGTCGAAATGTACCTCGGGCAGACCCTTTCCAATCTGGTGAGAATCTGACAGGACTCTAATGCAAGGTTGACACTTAAGAGCAGAATGACTATCTCTAGGAAGACCTTTTGATTGCTGAGCGCTCACATCCAAACTGATCTCAAAGTCCCAGCGATGGCCACAGAATGCTATTATACCGAGTATACATACATATCTAGTACTCCCAACCCATGCCAACAGACAGAGTCCAATCTAGCCACAAAGGAGATATCTATGTGGACATATCTAACTGCTACCTGATTCCACACAGACCAATAGGTCCTGAGCATTCTCACCCTATGAACTTCTAACCGAGTCACAAAAGGCCTCATAACACTATCCAAGCCCACAGACACGAGCCCTGAGCACTCCCAGCTCGGAAAAGGTCTATAAACACTGTCATCCCATGTAGATACAAAGGGTCTCTGAGGACTCTCATCCCATGCAGACACAAAGAGTATATGAGGACGGCCTTGCCATGAAGAGACAAAACCCTCTGTGAGGACTATCTTGCCGTGCAGAGACAAAAGATTGATGTGGACTCTCAACTCATGCAGACACAAAGGCTTCATGAGAGCTCCCGTGCTACAGAAATACCCAAGGCACATGAGGGCTGTCATGCCTGCAGACACAGAGTCTCTGGCGGCTCTGATCCCACACAAACACAATGAGCCTCTGAGGACTGTTTTTGATGCCCACACCAGTGGTTTCTGAGGACTCTTATCCTTTGACGATACGAAGGATGTCTGAGGACTGATATCCCATGCAGGCACAGAATGTCTATGAGGACTCTGATACCATGCAGACATAAACGTTTCACATAGGCTCTCATTCCAGGAAGACACAAGGGTTACCAGATGGCTGTCATCCCATACTAACACAGTGGTACTCTGAGGACTCTCACCCATGTAGTCACAAAGGGTCCATCATGACACTCATACCAGGCAGACAAAAAGAATCCATGAGGGTTCTCATTGTGTGCAGACTCAAAAAGTCTCAGAGTTTCTGATCACTGCAATCCAACTTGAGCCCAGTATGCCATTGTACACTGTTCCATCCCCCAGAGAAACTGAAGGGTGTGGATGAAGATATGTTCTAGTGCAGTGAATAATGATGTGTTCCATGTCAGTGAGTGGCATGTTTTCTTTGGGAAGCAATTTAAGACATATTTATGATACTGGGTCAAGGTTAACTCTGTGGAATCAGGTGTAGAGAGGTTTGAGAATATTAGGTGAAGATGTGTTTTTAGCTGCCAGTAAAGATGTGTCAGCAGCACAGCAGATGGAGTTGTCCTCAAGGCTGGTGAGGGCAGATATGTCGTGTGGTAGGGTGAAGATCTTTTCTGGGAGAGTGTGTGAAGATGTTTTTTGGTGCATTGGTTGAAGATTTATTGTGGTTCAATGTGTGACAATGAGTTCTGGGAAGGATGCAGTGGTTTCATTCCGCAGATGATGTGTTCTGGATCATTGTTGGTATTTGGTCCTGTCTTCAGTAACAATGAATGGGGATATTACTAAAGTGTTACTTGAGAGCAGCAGGTGAACAGGTGACAATAGGGCGTGGTATCTTATGGACGCTTTGGCACACACTTGCACTCAGCATTAACTGTGCTCCTTTGTCTTTTTTCCAGGCACTGCCTTATGTTTGTCTCCTCATTGCGATGCTCTTCTTCATCTACGCAATCATAGGAATGCAGGTAATCAAAGGGGTGTCGGGCAGGAGTGAAAATGAGACATCCTAAAACAAGTACATCCAAGAGGGAGATCGTAACAAATGAAAGAGAAAAAGAAATGGAGAGGAATTAGACAGTGAGAGACAGAAGTAATTGGCCTCAGTCTTCAGACAGGTGACTGGTGTTTTGGGAGTGGACAATCCTACTTCACAGAGGCACTGTCCTCTTAAGTGTGCTGTCCAAGATATGCCACCATACATTAGCGAAACACAATCTTCACTATGGCTTGTCTACGTTGGACCCTTATTTCTGAAAGGCAAAAGCATCATTCTGGTATATCTGAGGTTGTTCATGCCTCAGAAAGACACAGAATTTAGAGTTATGTATATGAGGTTGGCTGACGAACATGAAGTACATGTTCACATGGGTGTATCTGAGGTGGGTTTGCATACCTCAGAGGCACAGGCCACAGACTGGTGTATCTGAGTTGGACTTTATATGTGTGAGGCACATTTCTAACTAGTGTTTGTGAGGTGGACACCATACCTCAGAGAAGCTTTAGTCTGCTATATCTGAGGGGGGTATATCTGAGATGTCTTTATACCTGAGAGGAACAGGCTTCTAATGGTGTTATGCATTAAGCTGTCCATGCTGAGAGGCACATACTTCAGACCATGTATTTAAGGTGACCCATTATGCCTTAGAGAGGAACAGGCTTCAGGTGGGTGTATCTGCGGTGGCCTGTAGAATCTGAGAGGCACAGAGTCTGATGAGGTGCTCCTCATCTTGCCTTAGAGAGCTAAAGGCTTTAAACTTGTGTATCCGAGGTGGACCCTCATACGTGTGATCACTAGGCATCAGACTGGTGTGTATGAATTAAGTGGCACTCTTACCTGAAAGGCACACTCCTCAGATGGGTGCGTCTGAAGTAAGCCCTTCATATTTGAGAAGCAAAGGCCGTAAGTGGTTATTTCTGAGGTGGGCCCTATTAATTCAGAGGCACAGACCCTCAGAGTGGCATATCAGAGGTTGGCCTGACCCATCAGAAAATCCCTTAGCATGCACTGGAATCCAGACAGTCCTTGATTTATTTTTGTCTGCTGTAGCGCTGAGCCACACTCTAGTACACTGTAACACTAGTTTGCTTTCCTTTGCAGGTATTTGGAAACATTGCACTAGATGATGACACGTCCATCAACCGTCACAATAACTTCCGGACCTTCTTGCAAGCGCTGATGCTTCTCTTCAGGTAAGAGAAAACCTAAAGGTGCTGTACACTGGTGTCCCAGGTATACCCATCTTTATTAACAAATTCATATTGGGAGGTATAACAGGTGGAGGAATTATATTTTACAATGAACGGGTCTCAATTTATGTCCTAGCACTGTGACTTTAGTAAGCAAAAGTGGTTACATACCATAGCATTAAGTGAAGTGGAAGAACTCAGAGATTCATTCTGGAAAGTTGTTACTATTATTTTTCTTTAGAGTAGGAGCAAATTCTTTTGCTGCACAAGCAAAGTTACAATCCAAATAAGTGCAGAATCCAGTGATTTGGGAAGCAAATGTGTAGACCTAAGTGATGTTTTTATAGTGCAAACCTCGCAAGAGAGAAAATGGACCAATGCACATAAGTGGAATGTGGGATACAGAAGCTGATTTTGAGCTGTGTGGTAACCAATGGGATCTAGATTTCGACATGATCATTGTGATGGAGTAACCCGTCTGCCAAGTTCTAAATCAGGCCCGAAGTCTGGATGTGGGAACGATTCAAGATTATGAACAATAATGAAGGAGAGAAGATGGCGGCTCACCTTCTTGGGCCAATAACCAGTGGTAGATCCATATCGTGGGTTGGCCAGATGCTTCTTGGCAAAGTGGGTCTAGCATTCATTTTTGAATTGCTTAATATATGTCCTTGAAAAAACGAGCATCAGAATGCATCAAGTAATGTAGAACTTTGACATGCTCTGCTTCAGAGAAAAGCCTGGAGATACCAAAATAAGGGGAAGAGGACATGGAGAATAAAAATATTGTTTGACAAAAAAAATTGAATGGTACATGTAGGTTTCAGGGAAGGGTTACTTTCAACATAGGGTGCAGGTTAAATTTAGGGGTAGAATAAGGGAATGAATGAAGGATAAGAATAAGGTACGGCAAGGGTGAATTAGGTATTAAGTTAAGGTCAAAGAAAAAGGAAAGAAGATGTCACATAGGGCTAAGCGGTATGACCCTAGTAGTGAAAGGGTTAACCTTACGTGCAAAATGATTAAGTTGAGGGAAATGGCAGTATGAGAGGTCTCCCTGTTAAATAAAGAAAAACAGAATTCTAGATTTACCTTAGATTTCACTAAAAGAGCCTCGAGAATATTGATAAAACAATCACTCGTGATTAATCACATATATAGTTTTTTCCATAAAAAAATCACAAGGAACCATGCAGAAATGCACTAGAGTTTTGCAGGTTGGTGTTTTAAGACAGTGAGTATTGAGTTTCTGTTTCAGGTTGTGGCCCTGAAAAACTTTCAATTTCAAACATCTCTCAAGCATATCCTATTTGTAGATGAACCATGAAGGAATGTACGAAATCCCCCCTTTGCCAAATTAGGGCGCCCTATGCGTCCAGTGGCCCAATGTAGGGATCATAGCCTCTGTGAATAGGATGAAATCCATATGTTTGAATGATGTCTTTTTTGGATTGATTTCCCTTAGCAACTGGTTCTCTCTCCTCCACATACATAACAGGATCGCATGCACTGAAATCTTGTTGGCTAACAGTGGCACTCTGATACGCTGTGCCCCAGGGTTTGATGAGAGTCCACCCGCAGTGGGCTTCCATGACATGTATATGTGATGCCAGCTCTTGTTGTTTCCTCTATGCAGGAGCGCCACCGGGGAGGGCTGGCACGAGATCATGCTGTCCTGTCTCAGCAAACGACCCTGCGACCCCCGAGCCAAGCTAGACAAGAATGATTGTGGAAATGACTTCGCCTATTTTTATTTTGTCTCCTTCATCTTTCTGTGTTCGTTTCTGGTAAGTATGCAGGAAAACGCTGTTTGGGTGTGTTATATTACCTTTCGGCCCATTAAAGTTGCTCTGCAGGGCATTATTGTATATGCTGCTGTGTTAACTATGGTATATTACAAAACATTTTGTGGGGGTGCCAGTACTTTCAATGGGTCAGTACTGACGGGCTCTTGGTGCCGACATTGCTCATTTTGCCCAGTGTGTGTAGCAGGATCACTTCTCGTCAGAGGACAGTACTGCTACCCAGCACACAACTCAGTAGAGGGTTCAAAGTGTCCTCTCACGACCAATGAGTTCCCAGATCGAGGAGGCTCTCAACTGGTGTGCTGTAGCCTGCCAACACCACCTGCGCTCCAGCTCGATGAATGTCACCTTGACTCTCTGAAGCACATGATTTGTTCAAAGCACTTCTCATGCACACACACACTGTGAGTTCAGAAAGTCTCGAAGTCAAGAAAGAAAGCAATGAACTAAGATTTTGTTGACCACTGTGTAATCAGCCGTGTCCAACGTACCACCTTACCCGACACAGGAATGTAAATATAGGACTCATTAGCCAGTAATTGATTCTTCTGGAAGTTCTTACCCGGCACAGGAATGTCAGTATGGGACTCATTAGGCAGTCCTTGGTTCTTCTGGAAGTTCTTATCCGGCACAGGAGTGTAAGTATGGGACTCATTAGCCAGAACTTGATTCTTCTGGAAGTTCTTTCCCGGCACAGGAATGTAAGTATGGGACTCATTAGGCAGTCCTTGGTTCTTCTGGAAGTTCTTATCCGGCACAGGAGTGTAAGTATGGGACTCATTAGCCAGAACTTGATTCTTCTGGAAGTTCTTACCCGGCACAGGAATGTAAGTATGGGACTCATTAGCCAGTCCTTGGTTCTTCTGGAAGTTCTTATCCGGCACAGGAGTGTAAGAATGGGACTCATTAGCCAGAACTTGATTCTTCTGGAAGTTCTTACCCGGCACAGGAATGTAAGTATGGGGCTCATTAGCCAGTCCTTGGTTTTCTGGAAGTTCTTATCCGGCACAGGAGTGTAAGTATGGGGCACATTAGCCAGAACTTGATTCTTCTGGAAGTTCTAACCCGGAACAGGAATGTAAGTATGGGACTTATTAGTCAGAACTTGATTCTTCTGGAAGTTTTGCCCGGGTGCTTTTGTTGACTGGGTCTAAGGGCCTGATTCAGAGTTTGGTGGACGGCTTACTCTGTCACAAAAGTGACAGATATCCCGCCCGCCGTATCATGATTTCCAATGGGATCGTAATGCAGTGGACAGGATATCCATCATGTTTGCGACAGAGTAACCCCCTCTGCCAAACGCTAAATCAGGCCCGAAGTCTGAAAAGCCTGTAGAGTTGCTTTGCTGCTGTGACCTATGGAGATGGAGACTATACCCTCCTGTTGAGGAGCTGGACTACATTTGCTCGGAGTACCTGGCCTGATCGATGGGAGAACTTCAAATGGCCTAGCTGATGGGAAGGCTCGGATGGAGGCACCTCTGTGGACAAAGAGTGCTCAGGAGCTATGTGGTTGCCTTGGACTAGCTGCTATAGAGGAAACTCGACACAACAAGATCACCATATAGGTTGTGAAAGTGTTTTATCACCTGTCATCATTGCACGGGTGAGCCTGCACCATCACAAACCATCTGCCCCATAGGGTACCTGTATCTCTCTTTCTCCAGCCACAGAGGGAGCTGGATTATAGGTAATTACAGTGGTACTTCTAATAATATAACAAGGACAAATCATTTATGCAAATGGATAGTGGGTATTGTGTCATGCATCAATACACTTATTGAATATATGCACACACAATAGGCTTGTAGTGAGATTGTATCCATAGCAACTGCTGGGATGCAGTTCGGCACCTAAATAATGACAAATGTCTAATTTTGGGACTGACCTTTTGACACCAAGGCAACTCAAGTAAGAGGTAAATATACAGGACTTTCAGAGGTCTTAATTCTTTGAATGGTGCAGCTGAGGCAGTATTATTTATAACCCTTTCTTTATGCGGATATTGCAATTTTTCTTTTCATTTCCTAATTGTTCACCGTATTTCTTACTTCCTCAGTGCTTTCTTGTCAATGGATGGCTGTAATGACCCTCCTGTTGAACACTTCAAAAAGGAGGTCAGCTATTATCCTTCTTCATGTGCACCTCTCTCTCAAACTCTATACACTTCCTCTCGACAACCCGACTTTTGCTTCCTATGCGGAACCAATGGTGTCCTATTTTGTTCTTTCGTGTCAACCTTTGAACATTTAATATGCTGCGTTGTGCATTCCACTTAAGTGGACCAGCATTTGTGGTACACTACAAGCCGCCCATCGGTCCGCCACCATTTTCATGTGTACCCACGATAGAAGCCAAACCAGAAGGGCTCTATTGAATTCTGGTGGATGCTAGGTTTTGATTCCAGGTCCTCAGCACTATTCACAGTTTCTGCTGGGTCACTGTTCAGGAATAGTTGAAGAATCTGGCACTATTCCCTAACTAGAAAACTTCTTAATCCAGCAACACACTTGTAACCCAAGAGACCTTCAGGAGGTGGAAAAACATGGAAGCAGAATGCCTAGAGCTCAAGGCCTCGTATTGTGGACAACTCCAGACCCAATCCTGAGAACTCTGGGTAACCACAAGCAGTTCGGCAAACCTCGGAACAGGTTTACAAAGGTTTTGTGTCAGGTTTGCATTACTTTTATAATGCTGACTCGACCCAAAATCTTTTTCGAAATTTACAAACCAACGCATATGTGTTGGTTTGTAAGAAAAAGCAATGCAAAAAAGCACTAAGCGCAGCTTAGCGTTACTCTGCGTCAAAGGAGTTTTCCATGGGTGGTACATGGGAGTTCCGGTGCTACCACCCATGCTTTTTGATGCAAAACCCTATCTAATAACAATAGTAGGCAGGGTTTGTGCCAAAAATGAACTGCACTTAAAATAGACGTTAAAAGGAGATACGCTTTAATTCTTCTTTGTTTTCCGATTTTGCATGAGTGCTTACCCTTCCAATACAAAACCTATGCTAGACCCATGCAGACACCTTTGCACTGTGGCGCAGAGGTGTGTGATTAGTGCTCTGCAGCAAAATTCTTACCTCGGCGCTAGAGAGAGTGCAGGAGAGTGCCATATCTCTATATATATGGTGTTTTCCTCTTCTCTCCCTGTCATGCAACCCTGCGCAGCAACTTCGGGGGCTGCACAGCGTTACATCACAGGTACCTAAATCTGGGCTTCAGTATCTTAGACTTCCTTTCAATGAGCTCAGCACAAGCAGGAGACAAAACTGAAGAATACAAGAGGCAGTTTGCACCTGAATCCATTGCACCCACCCGTTCCATCTTTATTTCTCAGCACTCTCCGCACTCTGAAGTAACTGTAAAGTGGGGTGCAGCACCATGCAGAAAGTTAACATAAAAGGTAAGGTAATAGGCATATCCCTGCTTGTTCCGCAGCTGTGGTATTGAGGCAAATAAGGCAGAAGTACCCATAAGTTAATGTGCCTTGAGCTGTGTTATGAGAAAGCAGGCGCTCTAAAGCGGTGTTTGGCAAGCAAACCTTTATTACTTCTTTCTAGTCATACGTTCTTTAGTCTGCAACTTAGTAAATAGTTTTTTTTTACCTGACCTTGAAGTACTTGGCCCACAAGTACATGCTCCAGAGGTGACATAAAGAACCGAACATATGGTATACTGCCACTTTCACACTTTAACTTGTCTTACAATCACTCGGCCATAATCAGCGCCAGTGTTTATTTGAAGATTGTTCAAAACTCTAGAGTGCACTTTAGTACTTTGTCCAGCATACAGAAGGGATATTAGGAAAGTCAGAGTTAGTTTTTTGGCTCAAGTGGAATCAGCTGAGAAAGGGGAACATGTATTTGAGGCTCGTATTTGAATTCTGAAAAAATAGAGGGTAATTCAGAGGTTTGTGAAAGAAATAGAGTAATCCTTCTCAGGTCGAGCCTACTTGATTGCACAGCTTTCAGCTGTGAAAGAGATACTGTAGGATTACCAAGAACATAGAGCGAGACTTGCACCCTGCTCTTTGCTTACCATTGGTTGCCTTTACGGTCACTCTCATTAGCCTGCTTCTTATTCTTTGGCTTGCCTTGTCCATCCTGTGTCTTTCCTTCCCAGGAGCATTGACAGTTTACTTGTGTCCTTACACTGCTCATTTTTCAGGGAACTACTTTTATCTTTTGTTTGAAGCACTCCACAAGAGTACATATGTTTTCCAGCTCCCCCCCTATTGTGATGCTTTTCGCACTTCTGCGCTAGGTGAAGCTCTCTTATGCCCTTGTACTTCAGCAGCTTTATGTAGGTGTGTGCATGAATGGTGCGTACATCTACAAAATGGCGTGGGTGTCCGCGTCATAGGCTTTTTTTTATTCTTCTTTAGCCAAGATGTACAGCGTCACCAAAAACGATTGGGAAAGCCAGTAGGTCCCAAAGGTGATACATGTTGGCTTTCACAATGCATGTTTGAATTAACTTAAGTTATGCAGAAATCGAGGGACAAGTGGAAGGATTTCATTTCTTTCCTGTCCATCATAGAAAAGTACTAGATTTCTTATCACCTCCCTCATGAGAACATGTGAAGTCAGTTTCTTGGGGCTGAAGTCACATTCAAAATGAAACGAATTTTGATATAATTTACTATATAATTGTCTGTGTGTTGAAAAGATTTTATCAGTACAATTTATTACATCTTTTTGAAAAGTTTGTGTGATCAGTACCCCAGCCATTAATCAGCATCCCTGATCCCCAGCCTAACTTGAGGTGTCCCCAGACCATTTAGCTCTGGGGTAGCACCAGACTTCTGATAGCGAAGCATCAGCCGGCTCTGCTGTCCTAAACCTTTCACCTGGTGGTCCATCCTCCACAGAACTCCCAGGTTGCAGTGGCAGTCAACTCACATGTTGTAGAACAAGATGGCCGTCACTGGATTCCTATTTTTAGGTCCTCCATATGAGGCATGGTGATCCTGGGCAGGAAAATAAACAATGACTTTGACTCTCCGGGTGGCAGCTCCCAGCGCATTGGCTTTATTGTTTTTGTGCACACACACCTACTTTGAGAGTTTATATCAGTAAGCAAAAATCTTTTACTGATTTGCCCAAAAACACATGGTGCCCAAGCGTACAAACTGCGCTGCCTTCAGGGCAACCCCCGCAGATGTAATGCCACGGATGGTATAATGATCCACGCCCGACATGGCGGTGCTCTCTAATTAAGTCATGCAGTCATGCAAAAGCAGACCGGAGGCTCTATACTTGCTGACCTGTGGGGCAGGTGGGCCGCCTGCCAAAGTGCAAATGACCCCCTAGTCTTGGAAAAATCATTAAAGCAAGAGTAATCTGCACATGGCTGGAGCTATATGTTGCCGTAAAAGTCACTGTGGCTTGAATTTAACATTGGTCTTGGCTGCAGCTGACCTCCAGAAATAGAAGGGACCCCGCCACTGACGCACATCCTAACTCACACTTAACTCATGGCCTCCTAGCGGGCCACCCTGCCCCAGCCCTGCAGCAGAACGCAACCTGGTGATGGAGAGGCCATCTTCAGCTGGAACTGATGCCTGCCCCCTGGTTGCGTTGACACGTACTTCAGAAGATACATTTCACGAGCACCGCTCGGAAACCGCTGGAAACCACAGCTGTCACCACACTCACCCCTGTCTCGAGACACCCCGGGCATCGCTTCAATATTTATCACGCAGACTTGAGAGGGAGGTGCAGGACGGCTCTAGTGAACCAGCTGTGTCCCACCTGGACCTCATGGCAGAGGGAAGCCCTTTCCACAAACCATGTACTTCCTTTTCCCGGCTGGATCCACATGAGCCATAATCATGGCTCTGAGGTATTCCGCTGGCTCAGCATGGAACAGGATTGTGACCTCATCCGAGCCAGCTGAGACTCTGAGTCTTAAGGAGAACATACAACAAGAGTCTTGTCTGTACCAGACCGTTCTGTGCTTCTTCTGTACTAAGCATGACTCTTTCCGAATGCAGCAAGATCTTCTGCACTCATTCTGCATCCATTTGGACTCACTCTCCCATGACACAGTTAGAGAAACGCTATTGATCTAGGCCAGAGGTGCCTAAAAGAATGTATGTAAACGTTGTGCATTTAACACTGTGAGTCATTGGCGGGAATGTTCTTGCATTCTTGAGAACATACCTTTGTTTTCACTTGTAAAGCTTTTATTGCAGCACCTCGATCTTCAATTCACAATCATGCACCTACCTCAAATTGCATAAGTCAGCAGTGCAAACCTTTTTCTCCTCATCACTAGTAGAGTAAGGAATCCCGCAAGCGGCCTTCATGAAAAATTTTTTTGCTCAGCTGCATTAATTGCTGCAAAAGTCAGTTTACCTCTATTTTTGTGCAGCAATTTTTTAAACCATGCCCCTCAAATCTATAAAGACAGAATTAATGGTAAAAAGAGTTCTTAAAATCTTCAAACTGGGATGAGATGGCTGCCATCCACTAAAGGCAGGGGCAGTTCAGAGGAACGGTGCAGTGGAGAACAGGAGGAATTGAAACATTGGATCAACCATGCAACAGACAATATCGGAATTTGATTAAATAATTGTGTGCTATATGTTTTCTGCGTGGCTCGACCAAACTCTGTCTGCATGAATGGTACAGGGTGTTTGCATTCCTCTCATTATGGAGGTTCCTGTGAATGTACATGAACTGTGCTGTACGGCAAGACGGAGATGTACTGCAAGGTTTCCACTGTTGTTTTTTTATTTTTCAAGACAAAACTCCAAAGTGGGCTCACCTTCAATGGCCAGGGGGGCATTTTTTCGTTTTTCGCTGCCCCTTACCAGCAGGGTTTTCCTGGTGGTGATGGGCAGTAAAGCACAGCTATATACCTGCCCATCTTAACTGGGAGGACGGACATATAGCCACTGTATGAAGCTGACTCTGTATATACAATATCAGAATGAGATATAGGCCCTCATTACAACCCTGGCGGTCGGTGGAGAAATGGTGGTAATACCGCCAACAGGCCGGCGGCAAATAATTGTCATTACAAGCATGGCGGTGACCGCCATGCTAAACCGCCACTTCTCCACTCTGACCGCCAGGGTGGTAACGACCGCTGGGCTGGAGACTTTGGTCTCCAGACCAGCGGCTGTCACAACACCGCCGGCGGTATCATGACCCCGCGTGCCACCATGGATTTTGTGGGGTTCTGTACCGCCACGAAATCCATGGCGGTAGGCACCATCAGTGCCAGGGAATTCCTTCCCTGGCACTGATAGGGGTCCCCCCTCCCTCCCTCCTACCCCTCCCCAGAGTCCTCCCCCCACACCCAAGATCCCCCTACCACCCCCTAAAGGTGGCAGGACCCACCTCCCCACCCCCCCAACATCGAAACACACCCCCACCCTACACGCATACAGACAGTACCATTACACATACCAGCTCACATACCAACAAACCTACCAACACACACACAGTCATACACTCACACATACATACAGACATACACGCACACATACTCACAGACATACAAACAGACAGACATGCACACATTTTCAAACACACAACACCCCCCGCATGCATACACGCAATCACACACTCCCTCTACACACTCACACTCACACCCCCATGCACGCACACAACACACAACATCCCCCCACCCACCTCCCCTAACGGACGATCACCTTACCTGGTCCGGTGATCCTCCGGGAGCGAACGGGATCCATGGGGGCTGCTCCGCCACCAGCACCCCGTCACCAGAACACCGCCACACCGAATCATGGGTTGTGATTCGGTGGGCGGTGTTCTGATGACCTGGCAGTGGAGGTGGAGCAGCCTCCACTTCCCCGCCGACCGCCAGTATCGCTGCTGGCGGCTCTCCATCCGAAAAAGGACGGAGAGCTGCCAGCAGTCATAATACGCTGTGCGGAAAACCGCCTGCACTGGCAGTCTTCAGCACGGCAGTACCTCAGCGGTTTTCCAAAAAGACTGCTGAGGTTAAGATGAGGGTCATAGTGTGCACAGAGTCCAGGGGTTCCCCAAGAGGTTTGACAGAGGCAAAAATAGATAATATTAATGCTCTATTTGTTGTAATGTGGTCTAGCAGTTAACCTTATCAGAGGGTAGTGTTAAGCATTTGTTGTACACCCACAAGCAATAAGTGAAAACACACACTCAATGGCTTAACTCCAGACCAATAGGTTTTTATGTAGAAAAATATATTTTGTTAATTTATTTGTAGAACCACAAGATTCATTTGGCAGGTAAGTACATTAAATGAAAGGTACTTTGCATAGTAATACTTAGAACTTTGAATGAAATCAACAATGTACACAGTTTTCTTTAAAATGGCCAAAAGCTATTCTAAATTTGGGCACTGCAATTTTCAACAGTTCCTGGGGGAGGTAAGTGAAGTAAAGTTTTTGAGGTAAGTAACAAACCTACGGGTTCAGTCTCCGGGGCATAGGTAGCCCACCGTTGGGTGTTCAAGATCACCTCAAACACCCAGCACCAGCAATACAGGGCCGGTTAGGTGCAGAGGTCAAACAGGAACCAAAATAACGTGGGCCCCTATGGCCCCTTCTGGTTCCGGGCTGCTTGCAGGTAAGTACCCGTGTTGTTGGAGGGCAGACCGGGGGTGTTAAAGGAGCATGGGGGTTAAAGGAGCACTTGGGGGGCCCAAGTAGGCACCAAACACACACCCTCAGCGGCACTGGGGCGGCTGGGTGCAGGGTGCAAACAGGGTGTCGGGTTCCCAATCGAACTCAATGGGTGGACCGGGGGTAACTTAGGAGCTGCAGGCAGGGCACATGGGTCTTCTCGGGTAAGCCACTGACTGATCAGGGAGGAGGGCCGCCTGCCGGTCCCCTTGGCACTGGTGGTCGCTTTCTCTCGAGTCTGGGGGCTGTGGGTGCAGTGCTTCTCCAGACATCGGATATCTTTGTCCCGGGCTGTCGCTGTCAGGGGGATCCTCGAGATTCCTTCTGCAGGCGTCGTCGTAGAGTGGCGCAGAGGTCAGCCCAGGGTGGACACTCGGTTGGAATTGCCTGGGGATCCTCTCTAGCTATTTGGGCCACCTAGTCATGGGCTGTGGGCGTCGGGTGCAGAGTGGTTTTGGACTCAGACTTCTGGAGTGAGGTGAGAGTCCCTTTAAAGAAGGTTGCTTTTTCTTCTTGTTGGACAGGTCCGCTGTCCACTGGAGTTTCTTGGTCCTCGGTGATGCAGGTTGTCCCCTGGAGGCTTTACAGGGGTCGCTGGTCCTCCAGAACGCGTTGCTTCTTGTTTTGCAGCTTTTTGAAGCAGGAGACTGACTGGTAGGGCTGGGGCCAAATCAGTTGTTGTCTCCTTCGCTTCTCTGTGGGCTTTTCAGCTCAGCAGTCCTTCTTCTTTTCTTGAGGTCGTCAGGAATCTGAAGAGCTGGGTTCTGAGTCACCCCTAGATGCAAAAATCAGGGGTGTGTTAGGGTCAGGGGGCAGTAGCCACTGGCTACTGTCCTGAGGGTAGCTACACCCTCCTTGTGCCCACTCCCTCTGGGGAGAGGGGCACATCCCTATCCCTACTGGTCCTAATCCTCCAAAGCAAGATGGAGGATTTCTCAAGGAGGGGGTCACTTCAGCTCTGAACTCCTTAGGGGTGGTCCTTGCTGATGGGGTGACTCCTCCTTGTTTTTCTCATTATCCACCTGGACTTGCCGCCAAAACTGGGGAGTCGACTGAGGGGCAGGCATCTCCACTGGCTGGAGTGCCCTGGGGCACTGTAACACCAAGCCTGAGCCTTTGCGGCTTACCACCAGGTGTTACAGTTCCTGCAGGGGGAAGTGTGAAGCACCTCCACCCAGGACAGACTTTGTTTCTGACCACAGAGTGCACAAAGGCACTCACCCCATGTGGTCAGAAACTCGTCTGGAAGTGGCAGGCTGGCATAGACGGTCAGTCCTACACTACCAGGCTGGCAGATATACAGGGGGCATCTCTAAAAAAAACCTCGCTATGCATTTTTCAATAAATCCCACACTGGAATCAGAGTGGGTTTATTGTGCTGAGAAGTTTGATACCACACTTCCCAGTATTCAGTGTAGCAATTATGGTGCTGTAGAGTTTGTAATGTCGACCTCCCAGATCATATACTCAGTATGGCTACCCTGCACTTTCAATGTCTAAGAATTGACTTAGACACTGTAGGGGCATATTGCTCATTCAGCTATGCCCTCACCTGTGGTATAGTGCACCCTGCCTTAGGGCTGTAAGGCCTCCTAGAGGGGTGACTTACCTATGCCCCAGGCAGTGGTTTGTGGGCATGGCACTCTGAGGGGAGTGCCATGTCGACTTTGTCTTTTCTCCCCACCAGCACACACAAGCTGCAAGGCAGTGTGCATGTTCTGAGTGAGGGGTCCTTTAGAGTGGCATAATATATGCTGCATCCCTTTAGGGCCCTTCCCTGGCCACAGGGCCTTTGGTGCCTGGGGTACTTTTTACAAGGGTCTTAACTGTGTACTGGGCTGTGCCAATTGGGTAAACAATGGTACAGTTTTGGGAAAAAACACTGGTGCTGGGGCCGGGTTAGCAGGGTCCCAGCACACTTCCAATCACAGCTGGCATCTACACTAGGCAAAAAGTGAGGGGGTAACCATGCCAACAGTGGCATTTTCCTACACAACCCCCCCAAACGAAAGAGGATGAGACTAACCTTGCCCAAGAGAGTCTTCATTGTCTGAGTGGAAGAACCTGGAAAGGCCATCTGCATTGGCATGGGCAGTCACAGGTCTGTGTTCAATTACAAAGTCCATTCCCTGTAGGGATGTGTACCACCTCAAAAGTTTAGGGTTCTCTCCTTTCATTTGCATGAGCCATCTGAGAGGTATGTGGTCAGATTGAACAATAAAGTGTGTGCCAAACAAGTATGGCCTCACCTTTTTCAGGGACCAAACCACAGCAAAGGCCTCCCTCTCTATGGCACTCCAACACTGCTCCCTGGGGAGTAACCTCCTGCTAATGAAAGCAACAAGCTGGTTAAGGCCACCATCAATGGTTTGGGATAGGACTGCTCCTATTCCATGTTCAGAGGCATCTGTCTGCACAAATAATTGCTTAGAATAATCTGGAGCTTTTAGAACTGGTGCTGAGCACATAGCTTCTTTTAGGGTGTCAAAGGCCTTTTGACAGTCTAGGGTCTAGTTTACCTTCATGAACATTTTCTTATAGGTTAATTCAGTGAGGGGAGTCACAGTGGACCCATTTCCCTTCACAAACCTGTAATACCTAGTCAAGCCAAGGAATGCCCTGACTTGAGTCTGGGTTTTTGGAGCCTCACAGTCCAGAATTGTCTGGATCTTGGGTTGTAAAGGTTGCACTTGGCCTCCACCTACAAGGTGGCCCAAGTAAACCACTGTGCCCTGCCCTATCTGGCACTTAGATGCTTTGATAGAGAGGCCTGCTGCTTGCAGGGCCTGCAAAACCTTCCCCAGGTGGACCAGGTGATCCTGCCAGTTGGAACTAAAGACAGCAATATCATCTAGATATGCTGCACTAAAGGACTCCAAACCAGCAAGGACTTGATTCACCAACCTGTGGAAGGTGTCGGGGCATTCTTTAAGCCAAAGGGCATAACAGTGAACTGATATGGGCCATCAGGTGTTGAGAATGCTGTTTTCTCTTTGGCTCCAGGTGCAATCTTAATTTGCCAGTACCATGCAGTTAAGTCAAAGGTACTTAAGCATTTGGCTGCACCTAGTTTGTCAATAAGTTCATCTGCTCTGGGTATGGGGTGAGCATATGTCTTAGTGACAGAATTTAGGGGGTCATTCTGACCCTGGCGGTAATTACCGCCAGGGCGGAGGTTGGCGGTAGCACCGCCAACAGGCTGGCGGTGCTCCGCCGGGCATTCTGACCGCGGCGGTACAGCCGCGGCCAGAAGCGGAAAGCCGGCGGTGTACCGGCGACTTTCCGCTGCCCATGGGAATCCGCCATGGCGGCGCAGCTTGCTGCGCCGCCATGGGGATTCTGACACCCCATACCGCCATCCTGTTCCTGGCGGTTCGCCCGCCAGGAACAGGATGGCGGTATGGGGTGTCGAGGGGCCCCTGGGGGCCCCTGCAGTGCCCATGCCAATGGCATGGGCACTGCAGGGGCCCCCGTAAGAGGGCCCCACAAAGATTTTCACTGTCTGCTTTGCAGACAGTGAAAATCGCGACGGGTGCCACTGCACCCGTCGCACCCCTTCAACTCCGCCGGCTCAATTCTGAGCCGGCTTCCTTGTTGACGGGGCTTTCCCGCTGGGCCGGCCGGCGGTCTTCTGGTGGTCGCCCGCCGGCCCCGCGGGAAAGCCAGAATGACCGCCGCGGTCTTTTGACCGCGGAGCGGTCTTTCGGCTGGAACCGCTTGGCGGGCGGCGACCGCCAACCGCCGCGGTCAGACTCACCTTCTTAGTCTTCTGTAGTCCACACAAAACCTAATTTCTCTATTTCCATCCTTGGTATAAGGTTTGGGGACTAAGACCACTCGGCTAGCCCAGGGACTGTCAGAGTGCTCTATTACCCCTAACTCCAGCATCCTGTGGAATTCCCCTCTGATGCTCTCTTTGACTTGGTCAGACTGTCTGAATATTTTGTTTTTGACAGGTAAACTGTCTCCTGTGTTCATATCATGAGTATACCGGTGGGTCTGAACAGGGCACCTCTTTGTAGGCGAAAAACAAGCATGGCAGGAGGACATCCCATCTCCTTTTGAGTTTTTCAGGGAGCCCCATGGTCATGCCCTTCAATGTCTTGTTAAACCTTTCAACAAGGCCATTGGTTTGTGGATGATATGGTGTGGTGAACTTATAATTCACCCCACACTCATTCCACATGTGTTTGAGGTAAGCTGACATGAAGTTGGTACATCTGTCAGAAAGCGCCTCCTTAGGGAAACCCACTCTTGTAAAAATATCTATTAGGGCTTTGGCTTCTGCAGGGGCTGTACTCGACCTGAGGGGAATTGCTTCAGGGTATCTGGTAGCATGATCCACTAGTACAAGTAGGTATTGGTTTCCTGAGGCTGTGGGAGGTTCCAGTGGACCCACCATGTCCACACCAACCCTTTCAAAGGTGACCCCCACCACTGGAAGTGGAATGAGGGGGGCCTTTTCATGGCCACCTGTTTTGCCACTTGCTTGACAGGTGACACAGGAGCTACAAAATTCCCTTACTTTCTGGGACATACTGGGCCAAAAGAAATGGTTCACTAATCTGTCCCATGTCTTGGTTTGTCCCAAATGCCCAGCTAGGGGGGGTGTCATGGGCCAATGTGAGGATGAACTCTCTAAACACTTAAGGCACTACCACTCGCCTAGTGGCACCAGGTTTGGGATCTCTTGCCTCAGTGAAAAGGAGTCCATCCTCCTGATAGACCCTGTGGGAGCCACTGACATCTCCCTTCGCCTGTACCTCAGCTTACTGTCTCAGGCCTTCAAGAGTGGGACAAGTTTTTGTCCCTGGCACAGCCATTCCCTTGAGGGTCCCCCTGAGCCCAAGAGCTCCAATTGGTAAGGTTCCAGCTCCATGGACTCAGTTCCTTCAGTGGATAGGACATCTTTCTAGGAAGAGAGGTCCTGTTTCATTTGCTGTACAGAGGCTGGTCCTCCAGTCCTCTTACCTTTTCTCTTAGAAGGTTGGGCCATTATTCCAGGCTCCAACACTTCTTTTTCACCCTGTGCCCAGCGCTGTGCTCTTGTTTTGACACACCAGTTCAGGGATATCCAGCATGGCTGCATGGGTTTTGAGTTCTACCTCAGCCCATGCTGAGGACTCGAAATCATTCCCTAGCAAACATTCTACTGGGATTGCAGAAGAGACAAACACCTGTTTCAGGCCAGTAACCCCTCCCCATTCTAAAGTCACCATAGCCATGGGATGGACTTTAGTTACATTATCAGCACTGGTAACTGGATATGTTTGTCCAGTCAACTACTGTCCCGGGGAAACCAGTTTCTCTGTCACCATGGTGACACTGGCACCTGTATCCCTCAGGGCTTCTAATTTTGTCCCATTTATTGAGAGCTGCTTCCTGTATTTGTGCATGTTAGGGTGCCAGGCAGCTAGTGTAGTTATATCCACCCCACCCTCTGAGACTAAAGTAGCCTCTTTGGGAACCCCGATTTGCTGTGGGCACACTGTTGATCCCACCTGGAGACTGGCTATTCCAGTACTAACTGGAGTAGTGCTAGAGGGACTTTTCTTGGGACAGGCCTTGTCTCCATTTTAGTGTCCATGCTGTCTACAGTTGTGACACCAGGCCTTCTTGGGATCAAAGTTTTTACCCTTATACCCATTTGTGGACTGTGAAGAGGCCCGGGCCCACCCTCCTGAGCAGGTGTTTGGTGCCCTTGACAAGACTCTTTAGTTTTGTCCTTGGATATCTCACCACCCTTCCCCTGGGGAGGCATTGTGAACCCTTTCTTTTGGTCACCCCCTGTGGAAGTCTTGGTCACCCTTGTCTTCACCCAGTGGTCTGCCTTCTTTTCAAATTCTTGGGGAGATATTGGACGTAGGTCTACCAGATGTTGATGCAACTTGTCATTGAAGCAGTGACTTAACAGATGTGCTTTCATAAATATGTTATATAGCCCATCATAGTCATGCACTCCACTGCCAGTTATCCAACTATCTAGTGTTTTGACTGAGTAGTCAACAAAATCCACCAAGGACTAGCTTGAGGTTTTGTGAGCCCCCCTGAACCTAATTCTGTACTCCTCAGTTGAGAATCCAAAGCCCTCAATCAGGGTAGACTTCATGAGGTCATAGGATTCTGCATCCTTACCAGAGAGTGTGAGGAGTCTATCCCTATACTTACCAGTAAACAGTTCCGCCAGGAACAGGATGGCGGTAGGGGGTGTCAGAATCCCCATGGCGGCGGAGCGCGCTCTGCCGCCATGGAGGATTCACAAGGGCAGCGGAAAACCGGCGGGAGACCGCCAGTTTTTCGCATCTGACCGCGGCCGAATGCCCTGCGGGGCACTGCCGGCCTGTCGGCGGTGCTCCCGCCGACCCTGGCCGCCGGGGTCAGAATGACCCCCTATATCTCTAAAGTTGGGATTGCTTTTTAAGAAACTAAAACCATCTCTAGTAACTAAATCCTAACTTTATAAAAGACTTTAAAACGTAAAAAGAGATGCTAACAGGGACTTACACAAGGCCCTAGCAGGACTTTTAAAAATTTAGAAAAATAGTAAAAAGTTTCTAAGGGCAATTTTGGAATTTTTGTCATGTGATCAGGTATTGGCTGAGTAGTCCAGCAAATGCAAACTATTAGATCCCACCCCTGATCCACGACTGTAGGAAGCTGACTCGAAATATACTATATCAAAATGACATATAGGGGGTCATTACAACCCTGGAGGACGGTGTTAAAGCTGCGGTAATACCGCAAACAGGCCGGCGGAAAAAAAAAGGGAATAATGACTGTGGCGGAAACCGCCCACATAGACAGCCACTTTAACACTCCGACCGCCACGGCGGTAAAGACAAGCAGCGCAGCGGTCACCGCCAACAGACAGGCAGAAGACAATGTACCGCCCACAGTATCACAACCCTCCAAGCCGCCACCTTTTCCGGGGCGGATTCACCGTGGATAAAAACACAGCGGATCAGCCATTTCAAAGGGAAAACGCTCACCTCTACACACTCCACGAGGAAGGAGGCCACCATGGAGCCGGAACTACAAATACTCCCTTCTCTTGTCTTCCTGCTCCTCTACGAACACCAGCAACGTAGGCGCCGAAGACAACGGTGAGTACTGCACCTACGACATAGGGGAGGGGGGAGGCAAAAGTCACGGACACACACATGCAACACCCCCACCCCCAACCCGACCCTCACCCACTACAACACACACACCAATGCATTTCCAAACAGCACAGTAAAAAACCCACAACCCCCCCGGATGAATGCAAAGACAAAAGGAAATCAGTTCAAACTTAGTAATGTATCAAAATACAGTAACCAATGATATACAGATATATATCAACATTATAAAAATCATACATCACGATTAGTACTGCAGGTATGCACATATCAATGTCCGTGGACCACTGGGCCCACAATGCATGGGCGAGGCCCACACTAGATACCTGTCCACAAACGGAGAGAACACTGCAGGGGCATCAGATAGAAATACAACAGGCACCTCAGGGGGAAGGGAAGGGGGGGGCACCTCAGCCGGATGACTGCACCACGCCAGATCCACGACGGGGCTCCATGCCCATTGATGTATCCTGGGGAGGGCAAAGCCACAGTCTCTCAAGTCTCTACAGTGGGTGGGTTGCCCACTGTACCATCCTGGGGAGTGCAAAGCCACAGTCTCTCAAGTCTCTACAGTGGGTGGGTTGCCCACTGTACCATTCTGGGGAGTGCAAAGCCACAGTCTCACAAGTCTTTTCAGTGGGTGGGTTGCCCACTGTACCATCCTAGGGAGTGCAAAGCCACAGTCTCTCAAGTCTCTACAGTGGGTGGGTTGCCCACTGTACCATCCTGGGGAGTGCAAAGCCACAGTCTCTCAAGTCTGTACAGTGGGTGGGTTGCCCACTGTACCATTCTGGGGAGTGCAAAGCCACAGTCTCACAAGTCTTTTCAGTGGGTGGGTTGCCCACTGTACCATCCTGGGGAGTGCAAAGCCACAGTCTCTCAATTCTCTACAGTGGGTGGGTTGCCCACTGTACCATCCTGGGGAGTGCAAAGCCACAGTCTCTCAAGTCTCTACAGTGGGTGGGTTGCCCACTGTACCATACTGGGGAGTGCAAAGCCACAGTCTCACAAGTCTTTTCAGTGGGTGGGTTGCCCACTGTACCATCCTGGGGAGTGCAAAGCCACAGTCTCTCAAGTCTCTACAGTGGGTGGGTTGCTCACTGTACCATCCTGGGGAGTGCAAAGCCACAGTCTCACAAGTCTTTTCAGTGGGTGGGTTGCCCACTGTACCATCCTGGGGAGTGCAAAGCCACAGTCTCTCAAGTCTCTACAGTGGGTGGGTTGCCCACTGTACCATCCTGGGGAGTGCAAAGCCACAGTCTCACAAGTCTTTTCAGTGGATGGTTTGCCCACTGCTTTATCCTGGGGAGTGCAAAGCCACAGGCTCTCAAGTGGATCACAGTCTCCACTGGTTCAGGAGGGTGACTGGTGCCCAGAGTGCTTCATCCTGCGCAGGACAGACGGAGTGGATGCAGGTCTCCACTGGTTCTGGAGGGGGACTCGTGCCCAGAGTGCTTCATCCTGTGCAGGACAGACGTGGTGGATGCAGGTCTCCACTGGTTCTGGAGGGGGACTGGTGCCCAGAGTGCATCACGCTCCCCGTGACGGTCCCAGTTCTGTCACTGTCCTAGCTGCACATGGGCTAACGATGCTTGATTTGGCGGTCTTTGCCCTGTTCAGCGGTCTTCACCATGGCGGTCTTTGCCCTGTTCAGCGGTGCTTGCCTTTGCTGTCTCTGACCTGTTCAGCGGTGCCTTGCCATGGCGGTCTTTGCCCTGTTCAGCGGTGCTTGCCTTTGCTGTCTCTGACCTGTTCAGCGGTGCAGTGCCATGGCGGTCTTTGCCCTGTTCAGCGGTCTTCACCATGGCGGTCTTTGCCCTGTTCAGCGGTGCTTGCCTTTGCTGTCTCTGACCTGTTCAGCGGTGCATTGCCATGGCGGTCTTTGCCCTGTTCAGCGGTGCTTGCCTTTGCTGTCTCTGACCTGTTCAGCGATGCAGTGCCATGGCGGCCTTTGCCCTGTTCAGCGGTCTTCACCATGGCGGTCTTTGCCCTGTTCAGCGGTGCTTGACTTAGCTGTCTCTGACCTGTGCAGCGGTGTGTGGCATGACGGTCCCTCAGTGCCCAGCGGGGCTGTGGCTGCCGGGGCCCTCCAGGGCACTGACGCTGGCGGTGGTCTCCGGACCAGTGACGATACTGCTGCCCTCCAGGGCACTGACTCTGGCGGTAGTCTCCGGACCAGTGACGATACTGCTACCCTCCAGGGCACTAACTCTGGCGGTGGTCTCCGGACCAGTGACGATACTTCTGCCTTCCAGGGCACTGACTCTGGCGGTGGTCTCCGGACCAGTGACGATACTGCTGGCGGTGGCGTCCCGGCCGGCGGGGAGGATGGCGGCCTTCTCTGCCGTGCTGCTCTTACCAGACCTTGGAGACCTCTTCTGCCCCTTCACCACCTTGGGAGGAGTCACAGCTGACTCGGCACTCCCCCCGGGACCCTTGTGAGCTGTTTTGCCGGCAGGAGTCTTCACCCTCTCCCATCGGGCACTTTCCAACTTAAGGTGCTTTACAGGGGGTGGACTGGCAGTGCTTTGGCTCCGTGTTACACTGGCTGCCCTGGTGGCCGGTGCACTCCACAGACCTTTAACACGCACCACTGGTACCGGACTTTTTTTGGCTGAGGTGCTACTACGGGACCTATGAATTGGAGGGGGGGGGGTGGTGGGAAAGAGGTCAACGTTGCTCAGGAAGAGTCTCTGACGAACACTGGGATGGGTAGCTGGAGGGGGTCTGGGAGTGGAGGAAGAGGAGGTGGTTGTAGGAGGTGTAACTTTAGGTGATTTGGGTGCAGGTGTATGTACTGGAGGCTGTCGTGAGGTGGATGGATGTTGGGTGTGTGGGTGCCCGCGTTTGTGCACTTTGGGAGGGGGCGTCACAGACACACTGGGAGTGGACACAGGGGACGTGTAAATGGTAGTGGGGGTGGTGAGTGCAGGTGAGCGGGGTGTGGTGCTGGGTGTTCTGGTGCGAGTCCTAGTGCCTGTAGATGTAGTGCATGCAGGTGAGAGTGTAGACGGCACTGGGAGGGAGGAGGGAGATGACGAGGAGGGGGACACAGTGGAGGCAGTGGATGTTGCTGTGTCTGTATGTGGGTGATGCTTGTGTGAGTGCCTGTGGGATGTGTGGTGCCTATGTTTGCCAGAGCCACTTTTGGGTGTTCAGGTGTGTGCATGCTGGTCTGATGGTGTGCTTGGGATAGGCTGGGGTACAGGGGATTGGGTCTGGGTGGAGGAAGTTGGAGGGGGGAGGCTAGACACAGGGACAATGGCTGCCATCAGTGCTGAGGACAGAGATTGCAGGGTTCGATGAAGGGCAGCCTGACCAGAATGAATGCCCTCCAGGAATGCATTACTGTGTTGCAACTCCCTTTCTACACCTTGGATGGCATTCACAATGGTAGACTGCCCAACAGTGAGTGACCTGAGGGGGTCAATGGCCTCCTCACTGAGGGCAGCAGGGGTGACTGGGGCAGGGCCTGAGGTGCCTGGGGCGAAGGTGATGCCCACCCTCCTGGGTGAGCGGGCACGGAGCGAAGGCTGAGGGGCTGCTGGGAGGGCAGTGCTGGTAGGGGGGTGGCGGTTGTACCTGTAGAAGTGGGGGGCACAGATGGTGCCGCCACCACAAGGGAGCTCCCATCGGAGGACGAGTCCGTGTCGCTGGTTGCTGATCTGGTGACCGACGTGAAGCTCCCCTCGCCCTCCGTCCCACTGGTGTATTCGGAGTCCGTGGTTTGGCCCTCCATGGCCATGTGGGATGCAGCTCCCTCGTGCTCCGGTGCCACTGTACCTCCGCCTGATGATGCTGATGCACAGAAGAACAGGGAGAGCACAAAAAGGGGTGGGGAAACAGAAGAAAGACAGGCTGAGTGCATGGCTTACCGCTACCGTTGGCGGACAATACAGACACAGCAGCCCCCTGCACTACGCCGTGCTCTTGGCCTCTACAGATGCAATTTCTGGGATATGGCCTACATGGCTATAAGTGTCATCTGTCCCCATAGATGACACAGGGGCATGTATACCTGTACTTGGCACTCTACAGAGGTGGGGTGGGGGGCCACAGGGCCATGCCTTACGAAGGGGCCTAGCCTACGGAACTCGCCCTGGCCTAGGGAAACCCACAGCCCTCCTCCCCCTCCCAGACCCCTCCACTGCGAGCTAAGTCCGCAGAATGAGAGTGTACTCACCCCCTTGTGTCTGCTGTGATGCCCTCAAGCGCCCATCCAACTCAGGATAGGCCAATGCCAGGATCCGAAACATCAGGTGGGTCATGGTGCGACGGGCACCCCTCCCACGTTGGGAGGCCATCCCCAGCTGAGCCTCCGCCGTCTTCTTGCTCCAGCGGCGAATGTCCTCCCATCTTTTACGGCAGTGGGTGCCCCGTCTCTGGTGGACCCCCAGGGTCCGGACGTCCTTGGCGATGGCACGCCAAATGTCCTTCTTCTGGTGGGCGCTGACCTACATGACATGTACAGGGGAAGAAGAGAAGTCATTACCAACTGCACCGTCGAAGTGACTGGCCCCCATCCCTACCCTTGCCAGGTGGAACATGCATTCACAGTCCTTAATGGTCGCAGAACTCTGCCCCCTTCCTACTGACATCCAGCCCTCTCCACCCAGCATAGCCCATACAACGTGCTCCCTGTGTACTTACCTGTTGGTCTGGAGGACCTTAGAGTAGCGTGTACTGGGGGAGGACCCCGTCCACGAGCTTCTCCAACTCCTGAGCAGTGAAGGCAGGGGACCTTTCCCCAGACGCAGCAGCCATTGTCTCTTCCAGACCGAGGTCACAGCAGCACTTGCAGTGTAGGTCCTCTCCTGTCGAAGATCAGGTATCGAGTGATTGAACAGATAGAAAATGGCGGTCACGTCCGCAGCGGTGACGTCCGCGGCGGTGCGTATCATCACCGCCGGCGCAATTCATCATTGGCTCCTGGGACCCATAGGGTCCAATGTTAACCAATGCAGCATTGCGTCGCGGTCTACGACTGCCTACCGCGACGGTGTACAACGCCAGCACAGTTACCTCACATCCCATTGTCCCAGTTTGAAGGTCAGGCAGCCGCCATTTCAGGGGCCCCCATGGCTTCATTTACTACTGCGTCACACATACCTAGGCCTACACTCAACACACATACAGGAGGAGTTTAGTATTTGGTGTCGTGTTCTGTGTAGCTGTGGGTACATACCTGAGAATTTGTTGACTCTGTGGTCGCTGTTGTCCTTCTTAGGCACCGTCAGCTGGGACATTTGAGGAGATGGCGGAATCCTCCGGTGTACCGACCGCTGGTGGACCTGTTAACAATGGAGGAGCGACATTTGATCATCACCTACAGGTTTGACTGTGCCACAATCCAGGAACTGTGTACCCAGTTGGAGCCAGACCTGATCTCACCAATCCGCCATCCCACAGGAATACCCCCTGAAGTGCAGGTGCTATCAGTGCTCCATTTCCTTGCAAGTGGCTCATTTCAAACAACTGTGGCCATGGCATCAGGGATGTCCCAGCCTATGTTTTCCAACGTGTTGTCCAGAGTGTTGTCTGCCCTGCTGAAACACGTAAGGAGCTACATCGTTTTCCCTCAGGTGGAGGATTTGGCTACAGTGAAAGGTGACTTCTATGCCCTGGGACATATCCCCAACATCATACAGGGAGTGCAGAATTATTAGGCAAGTTGTATTTTTGAGGATTAATTTTATTATTGAACAACAACCATGTTCTCAATGAACCCAAAAAACTCATTAATATCAAAGCTGAATATTTTTGGAAGTAGTTTTTAGTTTGTTTTTAGTTTTAGCTATGTTAGGGGGATATCTGTGTGTGCAGGTGACTATCACTGTGCATAATTATTAGGCAACTTAACAACAAAAAATATATACCCATTTCAATTATTTATTATTACCAGTGAAACCAATATAACATCTCAACATTCACAAATATACATTTCTGACATTCAAAAACAAAA
The DNA here is from genome assembly GCF_031143425.1 of Pleurodeles waltl. Lineage (NCBI taxonomy): Eukaryota > Metazoa > Chordata > Amphibia > Caudata > Salamandridae > Pleurodeles > Pleurodeles waltl. Next base: position 1,609,822,131 of record NC_090445.1, read on the forward strand.
CAAAAACAAATCAGTGCCCAATATAGCCACCTTTCTTTGCAAGGACACTCAAAAGCCTGCCATCCATGGATTCTGTCAGTGTTTTGATCTGTTCACCATCAACATTGCGTGCAGCAGCAACCACAGCCTCCCAGACACTGTTCAGAGAGGTGTACTGTTTTCCCTCCTTGTAAATCTCACATTTGATGATAGACCACAGGTTCTCAATGGGGTTCAGATCAGGTGAACAAGGAGGCCATGTCATTAGATTTCCTTCTTTTATACCCTTTCTTGCCAGCCACGCTGTGGAGTACTTGGACGCGTGTGATGGAGCATTGTCCTGCATGAAAATCATGTTTTTCTTGAAGGATGCAGACTTCTTCCTGTACCACTGCTTGAAGAAGGTGTCTTCCAGGAACTGGCAGTAGGACTGGGAGTTGAGCTTGACTCCATCCTCAACCCGAAAAGGCCCCACAAGCTCATCTTTGATGATACCAGCCCAAACCAGTACTCCACCTCCACCTTGCTGGCGTCTGAGTCGGACTGGAGCTCTCTGCCCTTTACCAATCCAGCCACGGGCCCATCCATCTGGCCCATCAAGACTCACTCTCATTTCATCAGTCCATAAAACCTTAGAAAAATCAGTCTTGAGATATTTCTTGGCCCAGTCTTGACGTTTCAGCTTGTGTGTCTTGTTCAGTGGTGGTCGTCTTTCAGCCTTTCTTACCTTGGCCATGTCTCTGAGTATTGCACACCTTGTGCTTTTGGGCACTCCAGTGATGTTGCAGCTCTGAAATATGGCCAAACTGGTGGCAAGTGGCATCGTGGCAGCTGCACGCTTGACTTTTCTCAGTTCATGGGCAGTTATTTTGCGCCTTGGTTTTTCCACACGCTTCTTGCGACCCTGTTGACTATTTTGAATGAAACGCTTGATTGTTCGATGATCACGCTTCAGAAGCTTTGCAATTTTAAGAGTGCTGCATCCCTCTGCAAGATATCTCACTATTTTTGACTTTTCTGAGCCTGTCAAGTCCTTCTTTTGACCCATTTTGCCAAAGGAAAGGAAGTTGCCTAATAATTATGCACACCTGATATAGGGTGTTGATGTCATTAGGCCACACCCCTTCTCATTACAGAGATGCACATCACCTAATATGCTTAATTGGTAGTAGGCTTTCGAGCCTATACAGCTTGGAGTAAGACAACATGCATAAAGAGGATGATGTGGTCAAAATACTCATTTGCCTAATAATTCTGCACTCCCTGTAGGTGCTATTGATGGCACCCATGTAGCTCTGGTCCCCCCACGCAGGAGTGAACATGTGTACAGGAACCGGAAGAGTTATCATTCCATGAATGTACAGATGGTATGTTTGGCAGACCAGTACATCTCGCAGGTAAATGCTATGTTCCCTGGCTCAGTGCATGACGCCTACATCCTGCGGAATAGCAGCATTCCGTATGTGATGGGTCAACTCCAGAGGCACAGTGTGTGGCTATTAGGGGACTCTGGTTACCCCAACCTGTCATGGCTATTGACCCCAGTGAGGAATCCCAGGACCAGGGCAGAGGAACGCTACAATAAGGCCCATGGCGGACTAGGAGGGTGATCGAACGCACCTTCGGCCTCCTGAAGGCCAGGTTCAGGTGCCTCCATATGACAGGTGTTTCCCTATTCTACTCACCAAGGAAGGTGTGCCAGATCATCATCGCCTGCTCGATGCTTCACAATCTTGCTTTGCGACGCCAGGTGCCTTTTCTGCAGGAGGATGGTCCAGATGACGGTGTTGTGGCAGCTATGGAGCCTGTGGACAGTGATGAGGAGGAAGCTGAGGAAGAAGTCATAGACAACAGGGAGTCAGTCATACAGCAATATTTCCAGTGACACACAGGTGAGAACAATTTTTTTACTATTACATTCACTTTCACACTTCTACCTCTATCCTGTCTGTCGATTTCAACCAGTATATGGTAACTGAGTTGTACATTTCCATTACGGTTTCACAGGTGTGGTTACCAATGTGTGTCATCTGCTTGCATCCTTCATGGACTTGTGATGTGTGACATAGGTATGTTGGCATTACATTTGAAAACGCATTTTGTCACTGTCATTGCTAATACACATTTTCAAAATCACAGACTGACTCCAGATTGTTTTGTGGTTCAAGGGTGTTTATTGAGGTGCTAATTATTGGAGGGGGTGGCAAAATTGAACATGGGTGATGGTGGAGGAATGTCCATGGCAGAGTCCAGTCTATTAGTCACACAGGTGCACTGCCCATATGGGCATAGGAAGTGGAGCTGGGGCAGTTCCAATCTGGACAGGGTAACAAAGTGAGACAGTGTGAGGACAATCAGGGTGGTCTCATTTCCTGGCGGGGGTCTTGCCATCTTGCTCTGTCCTGTTCCTGGATCTCAGGGACCGCTTGCAGGGTGGTTGTCCGTCTGCAGGGGGTGGGGTGCTGGTGTGGTGGTCCTGTGGCGGGGCGTCCTGTCCACTAGCGCCGGCGGAGGTGGTGGGCAGTTCAACGTCCATGCTAGTGTCAGGGGCCCCTTGGAGCGCCACAGTGTCCCTCATGGTCTTTTGTATGTCCTTCAGCACCCTTACGATGGTGCCCAGGGCGGAGCTGATGGTTCTGAGCTCATCCCTGAACCCCAAATACTGTTCGTCCTGCAGGCGCTGGATCTCCTGAAACTTGGCCAGGACCGTAGGCATGGTCTCCTGGGAGTGGTGGTATGCTCCCATGATGGAGGAGAGGGCCTCGTGGAGAGTGGGTTCCCTTGGCCTGTCCGACCCCTGTTGCACAGCAGCCCTCCCAGTTCCCCTGTGTTCCTGTGCCTCCGTCCTCTGGACCGTGTGCCCACTACCACTGCCCCCAGGTCCCTGTTGTTGTTGGGGTGGTGGGTACCCTGGGTTCCCTGTAGTGGTGGACACACCGCTGATTGACGTGTCCTGGGTACGGAGGTATGGGCCTGCTGGGTGGGTGCTGTGCTGGTGTTACCAGACGGTGGAAGGTCAGTGTTGGGCTGTGACTGTGCAAGGGGAACCGACTGTCCCGAGGCCCACGATGGTCCGGGCTGGTCATCTGGATCCAGTTGGCCAGAGCTGCTGTCGTCACTGTGGGCCTCTTCTGTGGGTGGGGTGGAGCTGTCTGGACCCTCCTGTGTGGTGACGTTACGTAGTGGTCCTGCAGGGGTATAAGAGCATGATTATTGCATGTGTGTGTGTCATGGTGTGCAATGGGTGGGTGTGCGTGTACCCCAGTGCAAGCATTCCTGTGTGGGGGCTTGTATGATGATGGTTGGGGGGTTGTTATGGGTACGTGCAGTGAGCATGCCTTAGTGCTGGGTGTCCATGCTTAGTTGTGTCATGCAGGGCTTGGTGTTGGGATGTGTGGTTTGTGTTATTAGTACATTAGTGAGGAGTTGGAGTGATAGGGGAGGGGGTGAGGGTGGGGGTGTGTGATAGCATGCAGGTAGGGTGGGGGATATGATAGTTAAGATTTGATTTACCAGTGTCCATTCCTCCACCAACTCCTCCGAGGCCCTCTGGATGCATGATGCTCAAGACCTTCTCCTCCCATGTTGTTAGTTGTGGGGGAGGCGGTGGGGGTCTGCCGCCAGTCAGCTGAATCGCGATGTTGTGCCTGGAGACCACTGAACGCACCTTCCCCCGTAGGTCGTTCCACCTCTTCCTGATGTCCTCCCGATTTGACAGCGTTGACCCTGTCGACGATTCTTCGCCATAGCTCCACCTTCCTGGCTATGGAGGTGTGCTGCACCTGTGCTCCAAATAGCTGTGGCTCTACCCGTAGGATTTCCTCCACCATGACCCTGAGCTCCTCCACGGAAAACCTGGAGTGTCTTTGGCGTGACATGGGGTGGTGTAGGTGATGTGTGGGGTGGTGTGTGTGTTGATGAGTGTGGTGATGTGGGGTGTTTTGTGCGTGGATGTTGTATGGGTGATGGTGTTGTGTGCCTCTGTGTGGTGGGGTTATCTATTGCTGTGCTATCTCTCTGTCGCCTTCGTCTCTAATTTTTGGTTGTAGTGGTTTGTGGGTGATGTGGGGGTGTGTTTTATATTGTATTGAGTGTGTGGGAGTGGTGTTTGTATGTGTCTCAGGTGTGTGTAATTCGAATTGTCCAATGTGGCGGTGTTTTGGAGATGTGTGTGTATTTTGAGCGCGGCGGTGGGTACCGCCAATGGAATACTGCGGTTGAAAGACCGCCGCGTGGATTTGTGGGTCGTGATAGCATGGGCGTGTTTCTGTTGGCGTGACGGTGGAGGTTTTGTTTTCGCCAGTTTATCACTGACCTTTGGTGTGGCGGACTTGTGTGGGTGTCTGAATTTCGGCGGATTCCGAGCTGTGGGTCATAATAGCTGTGGCGGAATTCCGCGGCGGTGTATTGGCGGTCTTCTGCACGGTGGTAAGCGGCTTTTACCACCAATGTTGTAATGACCCCCATAGTGTGCACAGAGTCTAGGGGGCTCCCCAAGAGGCTTGACAGAGGCAATAATAGATAATACTAATGCCCTATTTGTGGTAGTGTGGTCGAGTAGTTAGGCTTATCAGATGGTAGTGTTAAGCATTTGTTGTACACACACAAACAATAAGTGAAAACACACACTCAGGGGGTCATTCTGACCCCGGCGGTCTTAAGCCGGGGCAAGGGTCGGCGGGAGCACCGCCGACAGGCCGGCGGTTCCCTGCAGGGCATTCTGACCGCGGTGGTTCAGCCGCGGTCAGAAGAGGCAAACCGGCGGTCTCCCGCCGGTTTACCGCTGCCCTTAGAATCCCCCATGGCGGCGCAGCTTGCTGCGCCGCCATGGGGGATTCTGACACCCCCTACCGCCATCCTGTTCCTGGCGGTTCGACCGCCAGGAACAGGATGGCGGTAGGGGGTGCCGCGGGGCCCCTGGGGGCCCCTGCGTGCCCATGCCAATGGCATGGGCACAGCAGGGGCCCCCGTAAGAGGGCCCCGCAAAGTATTTCAGTGTCTGCTAAGCAGACACTGAAATACGCGACGGGTGCAAACTGCACCCGTCGCACCCCTGCAACTACGCCGGCTCAATTCTGAGCCGGCGTCCTCGTTGCAGGGGCATTTCCTCTGGGCCGGCGGGCGCTCTTTTGGAGAGCGCCCGCCGGCCCAGAGGAAATGTCTAAATGGCCGCCGCGGTCTTTTGACCGCGGTGCGGTCATTCAGCGGCGGTACCTTGGCGGACGGCCTCCGCCGTCCGCCAGGGTCAAAATCAGGCCCTCAATGACTTAACTCAAGACCAATAGGTTTTTATATAGAAAAATATATTTTGTTAATTTATTTGTAAAACCACAACATTCATTTAGCAGGTACGTACATTAAATGAATGGTACTTTGCATAGTAATACTTAGAACTTTGAATGGAATCAACAATGTACACAGTTTTCTTTAAAATGGCCAAAAGCTATTTTAAAAGTGGACACTGCAATTTTCAACAGTTCCTGGGGGAGGTAAGTAAAGTACTGTTCTTGAAGTAAGTAACAAACTTACAGGTTCAGTCTCTGGGGCATAGGTAGCCCACCGTTGGGGGTTCAAGATCACCCCAAACACCCAGCACCAGCAACACAGGGCCGGTAAGGTGCAGAGGTCAAACAGGAGCCAAAATAACGTGGGCCTCTATGGAGACAGAGGCACTCCGGTTCCGGGCTGCTTGCAGGTAAGTACCCATGTTCTCAGAGGTCAGACCAGGGGGGTTGGAGGAGCACTAGGGGGCCCCAAGTAGGCACCAAACATGCACCGTCAGTGGCACTGGGGTGGCCGGGTGAAGGGTGCAAACGGGGTCGGGTTCCCAGTGGAACTCAATGGGCGGAATCGGGGGTAACTTAGGCGTCAGGGAGGAGGGCCGCCTGCTGGTCACCTCTGCATTGGTTTCTCTCGAGTCTGGGGCCTGCGGGTGCAGTGTTTTTCCAGGTGTCGGATATCTTCGTCCTGGGCACTCGCAGTCAGGGGGATCTTCGGGGTTCCCTCTGCAGGCGCCGTCGTGGAGGAGTGGTGAGGTCAGCCCAGGGTGGACACTCGGTCGGAATAGCCTGGGGATCCTCTCTTGGTAGTTGGGCCACCTAGACACGCGCTGTGGGCATCGGGTGCAGAGTGGTTTTGGACTCAGGCTTCTGGAGTGAGGTGGGAGTCCCTTTAAAGATGGTTGCTTTTTCTTCTTGTTGGACAGGTCCGCTGTCCACTGGAGTTTCTCGGTCCTTGGTGATGCAGGCAGTCCCCTGGAGGCTTTTCAGGGGTCGCTGGTCCTGCAGAACGCATTTCTTCTTCTTTTGCAGCTTTTTCATCCAGGAGACGGGCCAGTAGGGCTTCGGACCAAGTCAGTTGTTGTCTCCTTCTCTTCTCTGCAGGGTTTTCAGCTCAGCAGTCCTTCTTTTCTTGAGGTCATCACGAATCTGAAGAGCTGGGTTCAGGGTCGCCCCTAAATACTAAATTTAAGGGTGTGTTAGGGTCCGGGTTCAGTAGCCACTGGCTACTGTCCCGGAGGGTGGCTACACCCTCCTTGTGCCCACTCCCTCTGGGGGGGGGGCACATCCCTATCCCTATTGGTCCTAATCCTCCAAAGCAAGATGGAGGATTTCTCAAGGAGGGGGTCACTTCAGCTCTGGACACCTTAGGGGTGGCCCTGGCTGGGAAGGTGACTCCTCCTTGTTTTTCTCATTATCCCTCTGCACTTGCCGCCAAAAGTGGGGCCTCGTCCGTTGGGGCGGACATCTCCACTGGCTGGAGTGCGCTGGGGCACTGTAACACCAGGCCTGAGCCTTTGAGTACCTGCAGGGGAAGGTGTGAAGCATCTCCACCCAGGACAGGCTTTGTTTCTGACCACAGAGTGCACAAAGGCACTCACCCCATGTTTTCAGAAACTCATCTGGTAGTGGAAGGCTGGCATAGACTGGTCAGTCCTACACTACCAGGCTGGCTGACATACAGGGGGCATCTCTAAGATGCCTTCTGTGTGCATTTATTGATAAATCCCACACTGGCACAAGAGTGGGTTTATTGTGCTGAGAAGTTTGATACCAAACTTCCCAGTATTCAGTGTAGCCATTATGGTGCTGTGGAGTTCGTAATGACGAACTCCCAGACCATATACTCAGTATGGCTACCCTGCACTTACAATGTCTAACAATCGACTTAGACACTGTAGGGGCATAGTGCTCATGCAGCTATGCCCTCACCTGTGGTATAGTGCACCCTGCCTTAGGGCTGTCAGGCCTCCTAGAAGGGTCACTTACCTATGAAACAGGCATTGGTTTGTGGGCATGGCACTCTGAGGGACATGGCACTCTGAGGGGAGTGCCATGTCGACTTTGTCTTTTCTCCCCACCAGCACACACAAGCTGCAAGGCAGTGTGCATGTACTGAGTGAGGGGTCCAGTGGGGTGGCATAATACATGCTTTAGCCCTTTTTGGAACTTCCCTGGCCATAGGGCCCTTGGTACCAGGGGTACCTTTTACAGGGGTCTTAACTGTGTGCCAGGGCTGTGCCAATTGGGTAAACAAAGGTACAGTTTTGGGAAAGAACACTGGTGCTGGGGCCTGGTTAGAAGGGTCCCAGAACACTTCCAATCAAAGCTGGCATCAACACTAGGCAAAAAGTGAGGGGGTAACCATGCCAACAGTGGTATTTTCCTACTGCCACTTTTCCGCAGCAGAGACAGAGTAATCTCTGCGGTCTCCAAACTCTGGTCCACCCGCTTTTAAATTCGGCAGGCAGACAATTACGTTGGGAGTAAGAATACTGCGTTGCGACGGAATATACTTACTGCCAACATATAAATAGGACCTAAGTGCCTCACCCAAGCATTAATCGGAATGCATTATGACACAGAGTACACATAACCCAATGGTAAGAATGGCTATTAGGTGGTCGTCTGGGAAGGGCAGGAGAGAATATGGTGTGCTTTGGGAACAGCTCATGTGCCTCAGCAGGTTCCTTACAGAAAGCAGCAATGACATTTAATATTTTGGTTTCATATAGTTTTTTCATTAGACGTGCTATTGTACTGTTTGTTTTTTTACATTGTATACTAATAGTGATAAAGCTTATTGTCACACTTATAACAATAATACTGACGAGAGCCTCGCAAATGTATTAAAATTGCCATGATTATTATTAAGATTATTCATAAAATCAGTATAACTGTTGCCATGATTTCTTTGTATTTTTATTTTTGTCAACTAAGTTTTGTCATTGTTTTGTTCTTGTATTCATGTGTTGAAATTGTGTTAACTTTCTGGTTACGTCATTTGTGCTGCGAGGTGACACAGCAGAGTGTTCCGAGTCTCCATTTTGCAGTGATTCTTTAGCATAAAATGATTTGCGTCACATTTTACTGTAACTCAGTGATACATCGCTCTACTATTGTGGGGCAGAGGGGAGGGTTTGCTGAGCCTGCCCCATTCACCTAAGATGTAGCCAATCAGTGTGGCTACTACATGCTTGCAGGATGCAGTCACGGGCCCACCCACTGTGCTAAAACCATGCCCATCTCGAGCTACCCAAAACACAAAAACAGCATCCTCGCCTGAGCATGCAGGGCACGAGAGGTTTGTGAATACCTGGTGTAGGCAAAGATTGCACAACACTTAATAGCTGTAAATATCACATGTAAAGTAAAATGGGCATGAAAAATGCCTGGATCAAAACCAACTACAGGACATGAAGTGTTAAGAAATTCCCATTTTAATTTAATGAAGATGATGGCCAGGCTTGGTTGACCTCAGTTCAGGAGCAGTCGAAGCGGCGGAAAATATTTACTTGCTAGTGATTACAGAGTATAGATGTGAGTAATCACGGTAGTGGAGAAGGAAGGGTCCCCTTGTAATGTTCTGGGCGACACCCCTTTTATTGTATTTTAGGGTTTACCCGATTTTTCACATTATTCCCCTCTTTGCAACATTAAGGAAGTGTGAAGGAAAATCAAACATTTTCTACTAACTGAAGTAAGCGCAAGAAGGAACTATACATAAATACATAAATAAAGATCTGGTGAGCTTTTAGCGAAGTTCCCTTCTCAGCCATTGCCTGTTTAAAGCCTCTCTCCTAAAACAAGTCACTTTAAAAACACATGCTATGGAGAACTACTCTTTCAGATGGTCTGGTTTCTGCCTTTCCCCTGTTCCATCATAACAATGTGAGGGCTGCACTTTAAAGATAAATGTAGGGCCTCAGGTCTGCAAGTAAGCTGCCTCTTATTGGCACCAACTGTTTATACACATATAATATTTTTCAAAAATGTGTTATAAGTGTTCCAATTCAGCATATCATGTGTTATGTATATGCCAAAATGTTACTGTTTTGTTGAACTGTGCATCACAAAGCTATAGTGTAGCAGAAGGTAAACACCTTTGAACAAGCATAAGTAAGGCGAATATATGTTGTTTACATTTTGAGTTCTAACTAAATTATTTTTAAACATCTGTGACTGTGAAAAACCCCACATAAAATAATTGTGTCAATTTTGAATGCAAACTATGAGACAAAGAATATAATGAGACATGATTCAGCGTACTTTTGAGATGTAAAATAGTCCCTCATGCAACCCAACAGAAGCGCAGGAGGCAGAATCATTCATTAAACAGCCAGTGGCTTGGGATGAGAGTGAAATATGCCCCCTGAATTAAGCAAACCCTGCTCAAATTATATTGTAAAGAACTGGTAACAGTAGGTCGTGAAGACATCTTCAAGACCTAAATATAACATGTGCCCAAACAATAATAAGTTATGTGCATTTCATAATGCAACAAACATTGCAGCACTTAAGACTGGAAACTAAATTAGTGGCACCAAGAGCATTTTATGTTATCCAGCTGTCTACCTGTGTTTTGTTACTCAACACTGTGCTCACTACCTTGCTTGAAAGTCATGTCGTCACCAAAGCATGTGAGCACACACAGCTGGCTGTGTACACAACATCCTGTGACATTTTTTACCCCAAGGTCTGGTGCTCTGGTCTCCCAAACACCCGGGATGCTAGATATCAAAATGCCAAGGGCACCTCCATGCCGGCAGGTCACTATGCACACTTCACATGTCCTCTCTCTGCTTATGTCTCTGCAGATGCTGAATCTCTTTGTTGCTGTCATCATGGACAATTTTGAGTATCTGACTCGCGATTCGTCCATCCTGGGTCCTCATCATCTTGATGAATTTATCCGAGTTTGGGCAGAGTATGACCCTGCAGCCTGGTACGTAGAAAATATGCACTGAAGGTGTTGGTCTTACAGTGACAGAGGGTGGGCGAGGGGAGCAGAGGTTTAAAGGCCGAACTGTACGAGAATCAAAATCAAGGCAAAACTGCTTTTGAGACTGCACTACTCTGGGACAGCAGGATGGTAACCCAGGGCTCCCACCCTTCGTGCCACTCCTAACTTTTATGCCGATTTACGTAAGACACATGCCATCTTCCTGATCCAATGATCTACCTTTTAAATATGCACATTGAAGCTGTATAATGCACATCGATATTAATAGCAAACCAAACAGTAGGTTAGATCTAAATCATGTCTGTAGCAGAGTAGACAGAACTCTGGAAGTAAAGGGGGTCATTTAGACTCTGGAATATGGTTTGCTGCTCCAATGACCTAAGCCCACCTGGGGGAGGGCTGTACATCCTCTTTAGAGATCTCCCCATGCTTGATGTGGATCGCCTAGCTGTGAAGGAAGCTGTGCTGCAGCAGCTCTCTTTACAGTACTGCAGGTTTGCCGAGCGGGTGCCATGTTTAAAGTGCTTGCACAGAAAACTTTTCGTGTTTCAAAAATACTACTTCCCAAAGCAAAGGTTTGTTTTCTGTCAACCAAAAACATATGGCCCTGACAACTAGGGAGTTTTCTTCCTTCTCATGGAGGCCACTCTTTATTTTCCCTTACTGTGTCTTACAAGCATCGCATGGTGGACACCAACACGGTTAACTATTGACAATGTGGGGTGAACATCACTGTGACCTGGTGACCATTTGGTAGGTGGTTCGCCATGTCAAAGACTTAAAAAGACAGGGCCAGTAGAGGATCTGCTGGTGTGAACCTGGTGCTTTCCCTTAACCCTAACTAGCCCTTGGAAACTGTATGTTTAGTGGGTTGGGACTTCCACTAATTTATAGTGGTGCTCCCACTCTGTCATATTCTAAATGATGCCAAAGCCTCTTAACATTCCTGTGCAGTTGGCAGTAGGATACAAAAGGCAAGAGAGTATGTCAAATACTGCTGCACATATGTCTGACAGAGTTCAAACCCTCCTTTCAGGATGCGGCCATCCCTCGAGGCAATCTGCTGTGAAGTGACAATCTCCATTTTTTTCATTTCATTGGACAAGGACATTACCATTTTAATCCACATGCTCAGACCGGAGATGCAAAACTCTTGCAGGGCCTATCAACACCAAAATTCACAGCACACTTTTACAATGGTCTTAAGCAGCTGCACATCCCAGCTTTACAGTATGACATCCAGAAGGTGGATTCTGGAATTGTCTCATGACGAGGGCTCATGGAAGGTATGGTAGAGTAACCTCCTGACTTGCATGGAAGCCCAAAGCAACCTCTGAGACAATCCCTACGTTGAATGCAGACCCAGCCTATGGGGATAAACCAGAACAGCACACCTACCCAGCAAGGCATTGTCACCATCGGCAGATAACATACCTTCAATGTGAGATATTTTACTTTACTGTCATAGAAGGGAATTGTTAGGTAGTATCTTTTAGGAATATAAAATGAGATGGCGGTTAGTCCCTAACGGCTGTAGATAGCCCCTCAAAGGTTGGCTTTCTTGGCCCTCTAGATGCTAGCCCTATTCTGTATTTGCCATGGATGCTGGTGGTAGCTACTGCAGTCTCTATGCAGCTACCACCAGCTGGATTGGAGCCACCACTACCTGACCCCTGAGGAACGAGTCAGAAAAAGTGTGCAGAGATAGGTGGACAGCCAGTAGGAGGATCAGTGACTCTATGATGGTGGCCAAAATCCCTAAGTATATCTGGCCCTAACTGTAGCCCTATATCAATGCCCGCTGGCCTTAGTCATTATTAGTTTGGGGAGGCAGAAAATAACCAGGCAATAATCCTGTTAGCATTCACCCACAGTGCTCAATGTTGCAGCAGGTGCTGGACCAGGGGAACCAGGTGTAAACAAAATCATGGCACTATGAAGATATAGGCACATTGCAGGGAGACAAAAAAGATGCAGCCACCATTCGTAATGCATGAGCAATATACTGAAGGAACCAGTACAGAGCCTTTCAGTAACCGATGGCCAAGATATCATCCATGTCCACCGGCACCTGGATCCATTCCTTGTCTGTGGCCTGGGACCTCTGCAGCTCTCTCGTTAAGGATTCGGTCAGCTTGGTATACCTTGTCTCCTGGCTAGCCAAGTCTAGTAAAGTGTAAATAAAGAACAGGCTGTCCTATGGTTTAATAAAAACTTATGGGTGATTAGAAACTGAAAACCCATCCTTTGTGCTCAGGTTGGAAGGGGTTAGAAACAGGCGAGGACCTGTCAGCAATGAAGCGGAGCAACCCTTATTGTCTATCCCTGTCTAGTAATCACTAGTTTCCAATCCTCCTAAAATGCTTCCTCCCATGCTTGATAAAGAAAGGACATAGACTTGTTGCTACCTCCTCATGATCACTCCTGTACAGGTCTGTAGGCATAGTCAGGACTGCTGCCGACCCCTCAAGGAGAAGATAAGGGATGCCTATGAGGCCCTTCCCCTTAAAGGGTTTAGACTGAAGTCTACCGTTGTTTAACAGGATACATCACTTGCACAGCTGTATGAGGAAGGAATACAGCCCAACCCGAACCTTAGGGCTGCCCTTAAATAGCTGGTCATGACTCTTATTCTTAAAAGCTTTAAATCCAATATGCACAATTCAAGATATCACTTTTTAAAGGTTTAGATGAGTCTCAGTCCTTAAGAGTCAGTGGCTGTATCCTTTTGACACACAGTACCTGGGATGTGTTAAAAATAATGATGCAGAGGGACCGCAGAGTAGGAGTTGTGTCAAAAACTACAGCGATGTGTCGATTTTTCAGGTGCGGCAAAGGCAATGCGTTGTTTCTTTCCACGCTGCAAGGTGATGCATTGGTTTCCAGGGGTTCAGCCTTGATTCCTCACTGCGATACGGGGATACTTTGGCACCCAGGGATGATGCGTGGAAAACCCATAACAAGTTGAGAAGCGGCAACAGGCTCTGCTTCGATTTGCCAGGTGATGCAGTGATTTTTCAGCCGTGAGACAGGCGCTGTGTTGATCTGGCAGTCGTTGCATCAAATTTTGCAGGTGTTGCATCGATTTTCCGATGCACTGGATTTTCTTCCCTGTGGTGAAGTCTTCAATAGCTCTGAGACCTCAGAACAGGAGGCACGCTCAACCCAAGCCCTTGGAGAGCACTTGTGGAGGAAGGCAGAGTCTTCCAGCAGAGTCAGGGGTCATCAGGCAGAGTCCTTCCAGCAAGCCAGTCCTGACAAGTCCTTTGGGCAGCCCCTCTGAGAGGGTCCAGTTGTGGGTCCAGAAGATTTGTTGGAGTCACAGACCCAGTATATACACCCAAAAGTGCCTTTGAAGTGGAGGCAACTTCAAAGAGTGGTTTGAAGTGCACAAGTTCCCCTTTCAACCCAGCCCTGTCTGCCAGGAGCCCTGTGGGGGGTCATCAGTCCTTTGTGTGAGGTCAGGCCACTGACCTTTGGAGTGTAAGTGAGTGCCCCTCCACCCTTCCTGCCCAGGTAAACCCATATGTATGCAGCTGAATGCAGATGCAGCTGAGTGTCCTGTGTTTATGGCTCTCTGGGTGGATTGCACAAGGGGAGCTGTCAACAGGCACAGATGAGATGTGGATTGGAGACAGCCTGTAAGGCACAGATGGCAGTATGTGCATAGCAATGCCTACCTTCTAAAAGTGGCATTTCTGAAATAGTAGTTGTAGGAAGCTGGCCTGCTGTGTGGTGGGTACCTGAGGTACTTACACCTTATACTAGGTCCAGGTATCCCCTATTAGTGTAGTGTAGGCAGTGTCTAGAAGCCAGGCTCTCTAGGGGTAGCTGTGGATGAGCAGTCAAGGCTTATCTAGGAGACATGCGAAGCTCATGAAATACCACTGTAGTCACACAGCATTTACACACATGAAAGAAAACACTGTTACAAAAATAAAGGTACACAATTGCAAAAAAGTACTAGAGAGGAAATCCTCCAATAGGACGAAAGTAACACACTAGATATGTACACTAGTAATCAGTAATAGGCATAAAAAGTGATAAAAAATAGTGCAAATGCAAATAGAAAATAGTGACCCTAAGGGGAGCCCAAATCATACACTAAAGAAATGGAATGTGAATGTAGAGGGGTGCTAGGGAAACCAGGAAACCCCACAGGTAAGTACCACAGTGCCTCCCCCCAGCAACCAGGAAGAAAGGAGTAAGTTACTGGAGTTTCCTCAAACCACCCAAAAGGAAGGAAAAGTAGAAAATGCAACACCCAGACAAGACTGCAAGAAACCAGCGGTGGATTCCTGAAGAGGAAGAACTTTGGAAGAAGGGTATCAAGTCCAGAAGTCATAGAAGAGTCCAGGGGGAGCCTGGAGCTACTACACACCCAGCTGTGGTTGCAGGGGTTAGTTGACGGTAGGAGGAAGTCAGTCAAGAATGCAGCCAGGGAGCAGGTGAAGAGTTCCTAGAGGATGCTGTTGACGACCCACACGGGATGGATGATTGCAGTCAGTCAGTGGCATGAGAAAGCCACCAACAAGCCTGGGCAAAGGCAGAAGTCGAAGTGAAGCAAAAGTGGAGTTGCTGGTGACCAGCAAGGTCCAGGAGGACTCAACCCACGGGAGGAGTCCTATGGGGAACCTCAGCAAGGCAGAGAGTCGACAGAGGAAGAGTCAGCCCCCACAGGAGACCCACTGGACGAGGAACTATGAGTCGAGAGGAGTCCACGCAGCACAACTGTAAAAGGGTCCCATACCACAGGAGAAGCATGCCACAGGGCTGTGAGTCACAGGAAGGAGTGCTGGGGGCTGAGGCTAAACGGAGCCTGAAGATCTCTTGGAGGAGATGCAAACAAGCCTTCGTAGCTGCAAGAGATGCAGTGCACAGGAGTACTGTCCTGCATGGGAAGGCAAGAGCTCGGCTCCACCAAAGTTTGACAGCTGGCAGAGAGGACCAAGAGGACTACTCCGGACCACCACCCCTGGTGCAGGATCCATGCAACTCGGGATGAGAGGAGATCCACGCAGCCGGTTGTTGTTGCAATTGGTGCTTGCGGATGCAGGGGAGTGATTCCTTCACTCCAAGGGAGAATCCTTCTTCCTTCTCATGCAGACTGAAGAATTGCCACGTTGAGAGGATGCACACCTGGGGAAATGGAAGGAGAAGTGGAAACAATGTTGCAAGCAGAGTCTTCGTCATGGATGCAGAATGTTGGTTCCTGGAGGGTCCAGTCGTGGTTCCAGTGGCTAGAAGTTGAAGTAAAGGTTGCAGAGGATTCCTGCAGAAATCTTGCAAGCCAAATCTGAGGACCCACCCAAGAGAGAGACCCCTAAATAGCCCGGAAAGGGGGATTGGTCACCTAACCAGGTGACCACCTATCAGGAGGGGTCTCTGACGTCACCTGCCTGACGTGGACACTCAGATGCTCCCAGAGGTCCCTGCCAACTTTGGATTTAAGGTGACAGAACCCAGGGACTCTCTGGAGGAGCTCTGAGCACGACCCCTGGGGTGGTGAGGGACAGGGGAGTAGTCACTCCCCTTTCCATTGTCCAGTTTCATGCCATAGCAGGGACTGGACGTCCCTAACCGGTGTAGACTGGTTTATGCATGGAGGGCACCAAATGTGCTCTTCAAAGCATACCAGTGGCTTGGGGAAGCTACCCCTCCCAAGCATGTAACACCTATTTCTAATGGGAGAATGGTGTTATCCCCTCTCCCAAAGGAAATCCTTTGTTAGCCTTCCTGGGCTTGAGCTGTTTAAGCAGCAGGAGGGCAGAAACCTGTCTGAGGGAAGGCAGCAGCTTGGGCTGCCCAGAAAACCCCAGAGGGTGGTAGGAGCAATGCTGGGGGTCCTCTGGGAAGACCCCAGAGTGCACAGAATCATACCTCCAATACTGGCAACAGTATTGGGGTATGATTCTGACATGTTTGATAGCAAACATGCCTAGGTTTGGAGTTACCATTATGTAGCTGGACATAGGTAATGACCTTTGTCCAGTACACGCATAAAATGGCATCCCCGCACTCACAAACTCCTGGAAAATGGAACTGGCATTCATGGGGGCACCTCTGTTAGTATAGGGGTGCCCTCACACACAGGTGCTTGCACCCTGCCCTATGGGCTAGAAGGGCCTGCCTTAGGGGTGACTTACAGTGACCTGGTGGAGTGACCTGTAGTGAAAAGTGTGCATGCACCCTTTCATGCAGGCCGCAATGGCAGGCCTGCAGATACACTTTGCATGGGCTCCCCATGGGTGGCATAATACATGCTGCAGCCCATGGGGATCCCCTGGTAACCCAATGCCCTGGGTACCATATACTAGGGACTTACATGGGGGCTCCAGTATACCAGATGTAGAATGAAAGTAACCAAGTTTAAAGGGGAAAGAGCATAATCACTGTGGTCCTGGTTAGCAGGATCCCAGCAACACAGTCAATCACACTGACAACAGGCAGAAAATGGGGGTAACCATGCCAAGAAAGAGGGTACTTTCCTACAGTAATGTAGAATCCAACTTTACCTGTAAGTAGGATTTCTCACTACCAATCCAACCCTACCAAACATGACAATGACCCTCCTCTCAGATCAGAAATTACCACTTAAAAGTATATAAGGGAGTTTCTAATGCTGGCATATGAGAGGAGCAGGCTTCACAGTAGTGATAAATGAATTTGGGTGTTTTTCACTTCCAGGACATGTAAAACTTAACAGTACATGTCTTGCCTTTTACTTACATAGCACCCTGCCCTATGGGCTACTTAGGGCCTATCTTAGGAGTTACTTATATGTAATAAAAGGGAAATTTAAGGCTTGGCAAGTAGTGTTAAATGCCAGGTCGAAGTGGCAGTGAAACTGCACACACAGGCCTGGCAATGGCAGACCTGAGGCATGATTAGGGAGCTACTTATGTGTGTGGCACAATCAGTTCTGCAGGCCCACTAGTAGAATCTAATGTATAGGCCCTGGGCACATCTAGTGAACTTTACTAGGGACTTGTAGGTAAATTAAATATGCCAAATGGGTATGAGCCAATGCTATCATGTTTTAGGGAGAGAGCACATGCATTTTGGCACTGGTTAGCAGTGGTAAAGTTCCTAGAGCCCTAAAGCCAAGAAAAACGAGGTCAGAAAAAGAGGAAGGCAAAACGTTTGTGGTGACCCTTCAGAGAGGGCCATTTTCTTACATTTTGCAGCTAATCTCCAGAACTGAATTGACCCAGGGAAAGTATCCCAAGAAGGCAGTTATTTTGTCCTCTGCTCACCTTCAGATCCCTAAGATGAAATATTTCTCAGCCATCGCAGTGGCTTCTGATGCCAGGCTGGTTAGTTGCTCTCAGATACCCAAGAAACATCTTTGTCTACGCGTCCATACTAGTCAAACTTTGCTAAAAATATTTACCTTGCCTGAAGGGCACTAGACAGACATGAAAAGCCTTTAAGCAAAGAATGAGAAGCATAACTGTATTTTCTCCCTACATGCACTGCACATTCGAGCACTGTGTAACACTAATTTAGGAGAAGGTGAATTCACTTGCTCTTCATTCCACTGCACTAGGGCAGATCAGTTTCTATCCTCAGTGAGAAGCACTTTGGACTGTGACATATTGGGATGCGTAGATAGTCTTAAACAATGAGACCCCCTATGTTGGTGAAATTTGTTATATCATTGAAAATGCTTGCATTCTTCTCTTGCACAACACAATCCAGTCCTAGAGCCTCTCAAACATCCACTATGTGCCTTAGAAAAAGCCTTGAAGAAAAATGTATGTGTGCCTGCTGCTTCGACTGTGGCTGAAGGGGGTGTTGGGGAGAGGAGCTCTCACACTGCTCTTCGCACAAGCGATCCAGGGTTGCTGTGCCGGTTATAACTCCATCACTGCAAACAAGGGGTGATTAGAAGCCGCAGGACTACAGGACACAATGTTAGTGACCGAAATGTGTTCATCTTTAAACGCCAAGATTTCAGTCTAATACGAATGTATGAGTCATTGGTCGTTACAATCTCCCACTGCTCATTTATAGTCAATGACATATGTTCTGGTTGTGGGCCATTGGTGTGTGTCTCAATTAAATAATACAGATGTTTGCTCAAATGTGAACAAGCAAGTGTTGAGTGACCAATAACATATTTTTTTAAAGTGCACTCTGCAGGTGACTGATGAAGTTATTTCCATAAACGCTAGTCATGCCCTTAATGAACGTATTTCTTTATAATTAAACAAACAGTTGCATTGAATATTTCCAGAAGGAAAGAAGTGACATTTTAGCATGTGATATCTGCAGACCTTGGCATGCAATTCAGACCGGGTAGCACAATGCCTGGCCGAACGAGTACAGTCATGTGGTGTCCCTTTTCTGTTTTTCCTTGCAATGTATGTTTCACCATTATAGTTGTTTTTAAAATGTTTTATTAAAAAATTAAAAAAAGCAGATACCTCCAGTATTGCTGGCAGTGTTTGTAGAGCGTACCCCTATGCTTTATCACTCCCTCAGCACCTCTGGGATTGCTTCTGCAGAGTGGTTTACAGAGCAACAACACTTTACGCCAAATGCTAATCATGCTGTGAGAAAGCAGACACCGTAACATTCAGCAGTAGCAGTGCTTAAAATGGGCCGGTACCGTCCGGTACTGAGTACCGGCACTTTTTTATTTTGAGAGAGAGAGTATCTGCACTTCTCCTGAAAAACGTAATACTTTCAATTGGAGAGTACAGGCACTTCTCAGAAACAGGCAGGTACTCTGACACAGAGTACCTGCACTTCTGTTTTTCCCTTTCAAGCACTGAACAGTAGTATTGCCATTCTGGTGCAATGTGATATCTTCCAAACCGTAAACCTTTCAGCAAGTCACCATGGCTGCTTTAGCACAGCCTGCTAGGAATCTTTTAATGAGCTAATAAAAATGCCCACTTTTTAGAAAAGAGCAAGAAACCGTGCTTTATAAGACAAACTAACATAAAGTGCATTTTAAGACGTAATCGTGGATTATTCCAAGATAGGAAAATGTAAACCTTGTTCTTTGAAAGTTTACTTAATCTTTAAAACTGTTAAAAATGTTAGGTTATGTTTCTCAGCATTTTCCATACTGTGTCATAGTTTCGTTCTTGTGATACAAGGCAGAGGGGCAGAGGATGGTGGCTCGAATGTGAGGGCGGGAAATGTTTTACCTGATGAAAAAGGTTTTTCTTTCTTATTTGTTAATACATTGTCAATCAGTCACAATCTCGAGTTCAGTTTTAATGAAATGTAAACATATCATGTAAAAAATCTCCATTAACTAAAATAATGACTAACAAAAATAAAGAGGGGACAAAATAAAGGATGTATTTACATTTGAGAAAATGCAGGTTTGAACTGAATTGAGATTGAAGCAAGCATTAATGCAAGGGGATTATAATGCAAGATAATAAGGGTAAGGAGACATTGTTGTGTTAGGATTAATGTCAATTTATACCTGTACCTTTGAAAAATCACTAATTTTCACTCTTTAATTTTGCAACTCGATATTATTAAATTCGAGATTAAAACATAGAGCCAATGTTGTTGCCTTTTCCTGGTCTTCACATACTCATGATTCGAGGTTGAGAGGAGCACTTGTCATGTTTGGGGTGGGCTACATCTTATCAAATTATTTCCATTTTGGTGGCAGTGAGGGCCATATTTATAGGGAGGATAAGTGATGTGTTGGGTGGGTTGTTCCTTGTTTTGTTACACCCTGTGCTGTTCTCTTTCCAGTTACCGAATTCATTATAAGGATATGTACAGTCTGTTACGCGTCATTGCTCCGCCCCTGGGCTTGGGAAAGCAGTGCCCACCTAGGGTGGCCTACAAGGTTTGGCATTTCAAGAGGATGGCCCAGCTCTTTGTATGCTAGCTGGGAATGAACTGCCAATGGAATCATTGGCTAGCCTGCGCCTGAGTGAGAATGAGATGCACATATTCCCTCGGCCCCTACCCCTTCCCAACTCCCTGTC
Source organism: Pleurodeles waltl (assembly GCF_031143425.1). Taxonomy (NCBI): domain Eukaryota; kingdom Metazoa; phylum Chordata; class Amphibia; order Caudata; family Salamandridae; genus Pleurodeles; species Pleurodeles waltl. The sequence continues at coordinate 1,609,842,320 of NC_090445.1, forward strand.
CCGCTTACATGGCATAGGCACTGCTTATGAGACTGAGGCCTTTGACCTTTGATCCATGTATTTGCTTCTTGTATAGAAGAACTGCAGTTCTACACTTCTTTTGAAGTAAACTTTAAAACATTTGGGTGTGCAAGGGCATAGTCTTTTCAAAGTTCAGAGTAAGGAGTTATATATCTTGCATACAGTGCCTTTCTTCTAATGAGACATTTGTATGGGCTCGGAGAGCAGAAGAAATATTTGAAGATGTCTCGCCTAATAGAGAATGCCATTGGAGTGCCCTCGATTGGGCTCCCTTTCTGCATGCAATGGGTTCCTACAGGCCCGAGAGTGTCAAACATATCTCTTTCTTTCTCACTTTCTCTCGCTATCTCTCTCTTCCTTTTTTGCTCTCTCTTTCTGCAGCAGATTGCTCACAATGTTAGACTTGGGAAGTGCACAATGTCTTGGTCAAAATATTGACCTTCAGAAATATCGACTCCACAATATCAATTACTACTATATTGTCACAGTAAACAGATTTGGAGTAAACAATACTGAGGGACTGATTTAGAACTCGGCAGATGGGTTACTCCATCACAACGGTGATGAATATCTGGTCACCCGAAACCTAAATCCCATAGGATAGAATGGAATTTAGATTTCAGCAGATGGGATATCCGTCATTGTTGGGATGGAGTAACCCGTCTGCTGAGTTGTAAATCAGGCTCCAAATCTATACTTTCCTACATTACTTACTTTGACAAAAGATATTGTGGTAGTTGTTATAGTCGATTTAATGATTTTGTAGCTGGACATTGCCGACCACAATATTGTGACACATACCTGGGCTAGGTGTGACCCTAAAAAATTCTATTCCTGCAGAAGAAGATGTTTTGTTCCTAGACTTCTGTCGCTAATGACAATAGATTTAATTGAACTTGGTGTATCCTTGGAGTTCTCCCTTTGCAAAGAATGAGTTGCTAGGGGATATAAAATCCCCTCCGACAGAAGAAGGCTTACTATGGACAGCTGTGTTGTTTATATAGTTTGCTCCCTGCAAACAATATTTTTCCTTTGCCCTGACAATGTCCTTACAGCAGCTCTCTCCATGTAGATATTGGGTTCCCAATGACCTGGGCATGTCCTAAGAGCACTCGTCCCATAGAAGTTTGGCTTCTGTTGACCTGACCATGTCCCTACAGCTCTTGCTGCAGCTACTGGATTTCCACCGAACTTGTCATCCTACAGACATTTTATTGACCTGGGCGTGTCCTTTAAGTGCTGTTAGTTCAGATAGTGTGTTTCTGTTAACCCCAAGATGCAACTAGAGCTGCAATCTTGCTGATAATGGTTTTTCATTAGCTTGAAAACTTTCTCTAGAGCTCTCTTCCTACAGACAATGGATTTCTAATGGCCTGGACATGTTGTCAGAACTGCCTTCATAAAGTTAGGCTTCTATTGGCCTGGGTACATCCTTTCTTCCCGCAAAATATGAGTTTAAAGGAGCTGTGGACATCCTAAGATGTCTCCCTTCACAGTGGCGTTTCATAATTGGTGATGCAACCTTTTTCTTAACTTTGTGCAGCTTACATTGTCTCCTACTGTATTCGCTGCTTTACCAGGCCCAGGACCTTACCTAGCAACGTTCCTTTGTCTGCTGTTCAGTTGGGATGGAAAACTTGTGCAAGGTACTTTCTACCTAAAGGCCCTGATTGTCACGGATTTGATGTTAACCACGGGCTCAGTGACTGGACTGTGCTCATGACAAAGGATAGGTTGGGATCTGTAGCACAGCAGACCAAAGAATGAGCTATTTTTCTCAATGGACTTACGAACTGAGTTCTACTATACTACTAAGAGCACTGTTTCTTGATGGGGCAGAGGGTACGCTGTGCCGTATTACAAAGCAGAAACAGAGCTCTGATAGGCGAGGTGACAGAACTACTCTCCTGGGACACACCGAAGGAAATGAGCTCTGGCAGGGGATAGAGCAGAAACAGAGCTACAGACTATGGCACTCACATACATGCCATTACACTCATACACACCTTATGGCAAGCACATAAACGCTGTGGCACTCATGTACACCTTATGGCAAGTGCATACTTCTTATTCAATGACACATATTCATCAGAAATTGCAGATCTTTGACAAGATACCAATAAAGTTTTCTCCAAAGAGGAGGCAAGTGAAGACAAATTCACCTTTTTCACCTTCAACGTAGTTATTTCTTTCTTCACCCCTTCTTCTTTTCCAGCTTTCTCTTCGTTGTCTTCTTCAACCTGTCAGGCTATTTTTCTTTGTCTTCTTTTTCCTTTCTTCTGCTTTTCATCTTCACCTTCTCTTTCTTTTCCTGCTTCTACTTATGTTTCACCACCTTCTTATATTTTATTATTACCATTACCTACTCCATCTTTTCCCCATTGCTTCTCTTCTTATTTGACTTCTTCACCTTCTTCCTCACCTTCTTCATATTCACCTTTTTTCTCTCGTGCACCTTCTACTTCACTGCCTTCGCCATCATTCTCTCCATCATTTTCTCTTCTTTTCGTTTCTGCTCCTCATTCTTATTCTTCTTCCCCTTCTCCAACTTCTTCACCATCTAACCTTTGGGTACTATTTTCTCCTTCTTCTCCATAGACACCTTCACCGTTCATCCTCTTTGTCTCCTTTTTCTACCCAATCTTCTTTGCTTCTGTTCCTTTTCCCTCTTGCTCTACCTATACCTCTCCTTTCATCTACTTATTTCCCCTCCTGTCTCCCTCTTTTGTGTCTTGCTTATCCTTCTCCATCTTGTTCGCCTTCACATTCTCATCATTCTCCACCATCTTTACCTTGACCATACCTGCCATTCCCTGCTACCCTTTCAGTTTCTTCTCCTTTTATTGTTTGAGTTTGTAAAGGGATGCCAAACAGTAATCATGGGATACATTCATAGGAAACCAAACACAAGACGAAACGTAACATACAGCAAACCCCAACCTCTGGAGAATGTTTTCTTTATTTTCATCAACTTTGAAACTAATAGGACTAACCATTCATAATTGTCTGCCCAAATTCTGTCCCACTTATTGTTTCTGCCTATCTCTGGGTCTAACTAGCTCTTCTCTGTCCATGTCATGAGACCAGCCTACATTTTTATGTTTACTTATGTATTTATTTATTTGTTCTATAATGCGCTGGCTTGTGGTAGACCATCAAGTTGTGCTGTAGGAATATAAAGAATAAGTTATTCTGAAGTTCACATAGTTAAGGCCTCTACTGTGTTATAGTAGTGTATGGAAGTGCAAACTGAGTTTAGCTGGGTGACTGACTTAGCTCTGATAAATTAAAGAACAAAGACTGATCTCTAATTCATGACCAGCAGGCATGGACCCTTAGGGGAAAGAAAGGTTATGGGATTTACTGCAAACCAGTCATATTATGACCCAGGAAGTCCTACTTACACCAGAAGCAAACACTTGAATCAGAGACCAGTTCTAGTTGCATAATTCTGCCTTCTGCCATTTCCTACCCTCTCCCCTTTCCCAAAAGCATGATGAAATAATGCTTGACATGACTGTTTGTAAATGGAAAAAGAAAAATCCTTCTCTGCTAACATTTCCATCTCAAGCTGGTTCTGTGAGCCTGCATTGACCGGCAAAGAAGGGATGAAGGAGAAGGAACTGCTGCTGCAATATCATCACCACATTTTCCTTTATGGGTGTTTTTTTTGTGAAATGCAAAAAAAAGATGAATTAACCATAATTTGTTTTCTTGTCTGCTTTTCCCCTTTTCCTACTTCTGCTATCTGTGTGTGCATACGTGTGTGGATGGATGTGTTTTTTTCTGTCTGCCTACCCCACTTGCTCTTGCCTCCATCCCCTACGGTACCACAGCGGGCGAATCGGGTACAGTGACATGCAGGAGATGTTGCGGCACATGTCCCCTCCTCTAGGCCTGGGGAAGAAATGCCCTGCCAGAGTGGCCTATAAGGTAGACCTTCCCCTCTCCTTTGGCTCAGCCTCCCCGTCTTCAATTGTTTCTCGGCTACTAACAGGAGCTTCCTCTGTCCAGTGGTGTACCTTGTCTCCGTGGTTGTCCTTAGTGCTTTTTCTCTTTCTCCTAGTGCTTCTATATCTTCCCCAGTGAGTCCCAATATTTTGGTGGTTGAAGTGATTTGCACTATTGTTGTTTTAATGTTTCCTTGGTGCAGTACTGTACATCCAACTATTTTGTTGACTGTCCTCCAGTTCTTGTGCCTCAATGTCCTTTTTACATGGTGCTAAGTGATAGCAACAAAGCTATTGTGCCACCACTGTTCTATGGCTGACCCACAGTACTTTCTGTATGCCTTTGTGCCTTGCAGGTCACTTATTTGTGTATGCCTCTGTTATTTACTCACACTGTTAGCCCCGGGTGTGATGCAAGCTTTGTGTCGCATAGATCTTCTAGTGACACAAGCCATAGGTAGTAGGCAACACTCTACTCCTCGCAGATTACAGTGACACTAGCCTAACAGGAACACTGCCTATTTAATTTTGTTATTTATTTATTAATGTATTTATTTAAATTGACATTGCAAAGGATCTCCACCGAGATCTTTAGTCTCATTGCAACTTCAACAAAGCATTTGACTACAGCCTATAAGATTACAGAATAGTCCACAGTTTATAAAGAAAAAATGATCCCTACTATAGTTGAAAACGAATAATGACAGTCACATTACATAAGCAATTAACTGCATCCAGAATTGTACTGCACATTCGTTTGAAGAAAAAAATGGTTTAATTATTACTTCCTTTCCCTAATAAGTATGGACATCCTAACAAGACATCGGTCAAATCGTGAGCTCTCCATAGGCACAATTTACAAGCTCACTCTTTTACTGGGGCATTATCCAAGTCCTTAATTACAACCCACAGGGAGGTCACCTATCCGAACATGTATAACAAATCTGATTGCATGCTGAAGATTAGTTTCTTAGTGAACATGTGGAGAGCACATTTTAGCACCTTCACAAACATAATAAACTCATTATTAAAATGTCATTCATGAATTTTACTTTTTAAACCACACATATAGATTCATTGAGAGAATGCCTTCTAAAGTAGTGTCAGTTTCCTTCAGTGCTATATTAAACCATGCTTTAGCCCCACTACAGACACTTCCTGCAGATAAAGTATTGTATATGTTCTGCACCTCTTCAGTGACACTCTTGTTTACAGAGTTTACAATAAGACATGTCATGGACTTGCAAAGTAGGTGAATGGTAGCTCTTCTACCCAGTACTGCTAACAGGAACATAAACCTTATAGGAATCTGTGACTAGAGTTAGGTCTCTGGTCCCCAGAGTTCGTAGAAACCAATGTCACATAGCTACAATACAGAAGGAGAGAACTATCTTCCTGCCCCACAGAGCTCACAGTAGCACAGCCTGACTTACACTTACATGACACATTTATTGGCTTTCTTTTCCCACTACATCTCCCTGTCTATTATTTCTGTCACAGCTTAGGCAGGCAGTCCTCTTTTTCAGAATGTGTGTTTATGTGACCATGTGCCTTACGTGCTGCTGATTGTGGAATAAGTGTGTGATTGCCTGCAGGTCTGTGACCTTAGAGCTGTGCATAGGCAAGCCTAACATCTGGTTTGTGTTATGGTGTGTGGTGTGTGAGTTGGAGGAGTGTATGTGCTCTAACAAGTTTCAGGAGAGGGCGCCTCTGCCCTTTCCATTCCGAAGGAGCCTCCTTCTGGTGGTCAAATAATACACACTCACTTGAGAATGTAACTTTAGTTTAACAGACTAGAAAACTCCGAGTTAAAATCCAAAATTATTTACCAGGTGGAATGTATTGTTTAATTCTGCGTACCACTCTTGAGGCAGTCATCCTCCCTATTGAGCCTTTAAGGCAAATTATTGGCAAAGAAACTCTGCACTCATTCTAATTCAAGTCTTAAAATGTTTATTAACAAAAGAAAAATGGCTGAATGTGAATCACATAATCGGTCACCATGGAAGTCTCCTAGTAACATAATACTATTTCTGATCTCAAGAGCAAGATGTTAAAGGGGGTTTAAGCGTCACACACACGTATTTCCACAGTAATCGTGAGCAGTCAAACATGGATCTAGCAGTTGCACTAAGATAATGGTTTACTTCGACAATATTTTACTCCCTTCTCTTGGAAGATGGTAGTAAATTGATGTTAATTGAGTAGGCTTTCAATTCCCATTCCCAGTGGAACTATTTTTAGAGGAGTAATATTGAATAGCAGCCATTTGAGAATGCTTACAATGTTTACTTTCTGAAGCTAGTAATTCACTTTTGAAATATACTGCCAAAGCCCTCGCTAGGTGAAAGAGCATAGAGCTGCTGATACCAGTACTCGGGCGATGCTAGTGGTGCAGAGGGGGGCAGACAAGATGGGCAGACAAGATGTAACTACCCTTACGTGTCGCCTTGCTATTGCATAGTTCGTTGTTTCCGGAGTAAGTGTTCTTAGACAGGTCCACAACACACTTGTAAGGGAGAACTTGTAACCTCTAGATATTAAAGCTCCCATCTGTGACCTGTTATATCTCTTAACATTAGCAAAACTGTTCTTCTGCCAAAACTAAAGAACCTTATATATATCTACACTACATTTTCTTTCTGATGTTTTTAAACATCACAATTAAATGGCAAATGTTTAATACAATGATATGGAGTCTTCAGTTTGTAATCCTTTGGTCAAAAAAGAACTGTGTGAAATGAGTGTGAGAAAAACATTTAGGCCCCTATTTATGAAAAAGTGGCGCATCAGCTCTGATGCGCCACTTTTTTGGCCCCCCTACGGGCACCTAACAGCACCATGGTTTCACCGTATTTATTATACGGCGCACCATGGCGATCGTTAGCACAATAGCATAAAAAATGTTGACGCTATTATGGCGCTTTGCTACACTTGCATCAAAAATGTTGATGCTAGTGTAGCAAAGAACTAGGAGGCCCATAGGTTTCTATAGGAGCGTCATTTTAACATCTGCTGTGAGAAGGCATTAAAAATGACACCACAAATGGTGCAGTGAAATGTGTTAAATTTCACTGCACCATTTTTGCAGGCCTCCTAGCGCCGGAATGCCCCCCTTGCATGCATTATGCCTGTCGTAGGGTTTACAAAGTGGCGCAATGCATTAATTGCGCCTCCTTGTAAATATAGCGCATGGAAAAAGCCACTTTAGCACCGCCTTACCATAAACAAATTATGCTATAGTGGCACTATGGGCTCTTAAATATGCCCCTAAGGCCTTTCTTGAAACCTTGTCGGAGTGGTTTCCTCCGTCACAAATGTGATGGATATCCCATCTGCCTTATTACGATCTCCATAGAATATAATGGGTTCATAATACGCAGACGGAATATCCGTCTCATGTGTGATGGAGGAAACCCCTACATGAAGTTCGTAATAAGGTCCTTAGTCTAAAATTAGTGTGCATTAACCCCTGCAAAGGGGTTGAAAATCCAGACTTTTTTGATAGGAATAAATCCAAATTATAAAATCCCCAATTATTCTAGAACGGGCATTAAAATAATTCCTTTTACCATGTAAAAGAATAGTTTTGACAAGCTATTCCATAATTTTAGAGGTGATGTTCAAACTAAAATGTTTGTCTAAAGTCATGTAAAGAGTAGTTTCAATTATATTCCTAACAAATTGTTTTCAGCATGATGATCTGTTTCAAACAATAGCACTATATGCATGAATAACACACTAACGTTTAGTTGGTTTATAAAGCTTTCCACACGACCATCCTCATCCTACGTAGCTCACTCACTCTCTTATCTCAGGGGTTAACCCCAGAATTACGACGGTGAAGAGTCGCAGAAGCAAATAACTCACAACTTTGCATATGGTTGCTAACATTTCGCCAGCTTTACGACTTCCAAAATTCTAAACAAAACAGTGTTTGACAAAAGGGCGACAGTAGGAAAACTCTACCCCGTGAGGGCAGTGGGCATGTGCCACTGGTCATTTCCCATGCATTTAACAGGATTTTTCATAGCAGGGAGTCAGCAGTGGGCATTTGTTGAGCAGCAGCTTTTAACCCACTAAACCCCTGCAGCCGGATGTCCCACCCTTCCCCAATAGGACATCTGCTTGCAGGAATGTGGCGCTTGGGGGAGATTGGACTTCGCCTTAAGCAAAGTCAGCAGACCTCTCCTGCTTTCCTGAAGGGCAAGTTTTCTGGCTTCACAGCAATGGTCATATCTTCACCCATCCTGGGAAAAATACAAAACATGTCCATGCACATTTGCAGTGAGGAAGAGCCACACTAATGTTAGGGTCATAATAAAATTGATTTATCGGCATGAAAAGCATATAAATCACATTTCAAAATGAAATAATTATGATTTAAGAAACCCGAAAGAAACTAAGCGGCTCTCAGAAAAAGAAAGTGAGAGCATCACCAAATCTGAAAAGTGAAAGGAGGGATAGCGTGGAAACAGAAGTGTGAAGATCATTGCTTAGTCTGAGCTGTTGGATGCAGTTGGGGCCTACCAGCACTCATTTTTGGGGACCAACACTTATTGTTCCTCATCGGAGTTTCGCCCATGGCAAAAGAGAAAAAAACATAAAGTATGGAAGGAAAGAGGAATAGAAAGATGGAACTACGGTGACAAGGGAGAAAGCAGGGTTGAAAAAGAACCCTCAAGATTGTGATAAAGAGGCAGGGAGTATCTGGTGATGGACTAAGGATGCATGAGGTGACATCAACACTATATAGCCTTTGGATTCGCACTCCCAATATTCATAGTGCCGAGCAAAACTTTGGGCCTCGGCACTGTTGGTTTACCAGCTAGGCATAGAAGAAGGCCCAGGTAGAAACTTTCCACCATGAGTAACTTCAGGAAAATTCAGACAGAAGATGAAGACAGAGAGAAGAACTGTAGCCAAGACCTAAGAAAATGAGACTTTACACTGTAGAATTGGTGCCCAATTGACAACATTTATTCTAAGAGTAAGGTGTGTGGCATACTCCTTAACTTGTCTAAGTCACACTTTCTGACACAAGATAATCTTTGGCATAGGAGGAGGGGCAAATATTTCAAATTTAATAAACGAAAGGGGCAAGCAGTCACAGAGGAATGTAGCAAGCAAATCTAAGTAACTGAAAGGAAAAGCAGGATTCCTATCTGAGGAAGTAATGTGTAATAGAAATAGGAGAATGGCAAAGATAATTAAAGGAAACCAAAGGAGATCAATGGCTGGAAAAAGTAACTTGTACTTTTTCTATGAGAAATGCAATGCCATTCTTCCAGACCTTTGTTCTATAGGGGAAAAGTAAAACCACACTTCAGAATCATCACCAAAAAAGAATTTAAAAAAATGGAATCATTGATATGAGGAGTAGAGTTTAGAAGACAAATAAAAGGCTTAAACGTATATACTTGAGGGACTCTAAGAGGGAAAAAAGCACTTCCAAAGAGGTTCCTTTGTAGAGCCACAAAAAGGTGGTCCAGACAGGTTGGGTGAAACCCAACAATAACTATCCTAGTGACCAAATAGAATGGCAAAGAATAGAGTAACTCACATCATCAGAAGAAAATGATATTAATAAATGGTTGTACGTGGCTTTGTTTCAAAGTGGTTAAATGTGCTTTGTGAGTGATGATTGTTTCTGTGTCCATTCTATACTGAGTCAAATGTGGCGTGTACATGAGGTTGAAGTTGATTTAATGCCTCCCTGTGACTTGTGGCTGCGAGAAGCACTTGGGTTTAGTTGCTTGTGGTACTTTATGCTGGCCAGTGAGAGATCTAGTATCTCTGTCTCTGTGTGGTTGCTTTTTCATGTGAGGTTATGACTTTGTGTGATCAGTATCGTTTGCAGATGTGCAACTTTTCACTGGCCACCCACATGTGTCCCTTTCCCTGGCTGTTTGGTGGATATCAGTCTATAGGATTGCTTTTTCACACCTGCTATTCAACAGTGACCCTTCCCGTGAATTTTCTTTTCCCTGCAGGAATCTGTGCTTGTTGAGGTTCTGCATGTTGGGGGCTTTTGTATCGCATGTGCTTATTGCTTGTTTGTGCATGTTAATTGGGTAGGGTAATCTGTCATGGTGTACGGGATATAGGAGACCTCCATTCTGGCATATTGTGGCATTCCATAGAATGGGAAGTGCCATCTGGCTCCACAGGAATGTCCTAGTCACACACCACCACCTGGCCTCCTTTGCTTTATGGTGGCACTATGTTCTTGGCTAGAGGTATAAAATAATTATGATGCAAATTCATGCATAAACATTAATGAGGGTAGAGGAAAGTCATAATAAGGAAGATTCTGCTGGGGTAGGGTTCCCTGTGGGCCTTTTCTGAAGATCTCAGCCAGTCGATAGACTAGATCCCGGTTGGAATCTGTGAATGTCAAGTATGGAGGTTGGAGGTTTCCTATTGCCAATGTTTCCTTCACATTTACATGTGTTCTCCACTTATTTATTTGTCTTTCTCTAGCTCCTCCACCTGTTTTTCTTTCTCAGACTTTTCTTATGTCGACTCCAATTTAAACCTCAGTTTAGGGACCTCCTTTTTGTGTCTTTCATTTCTTCTACTGTATCCATGACGCAACACCAGTGTCTTACATTTCCCTGTCTTTTTACCATCCTTAGTCATTCCTACCCACATCCAATGTCTTTCCCTCTGCCATGCTATTCCATCTTATCTTCTTCACTATCCACAGCCAATACCTCATACACGTCACTTTAAGCTTTTCCATCACTACTAGCCAAAACAAACACCTCAACCTTTCTTTGTGTAATGCACCAATGCCTTACAGTCCTGACCTATACCCATTGTCTTTTCCTTTTCTATTCCTACGTTCCTCTCTCTTAATAGTTGCTTTTGTTCATGCTCAGTGCCTCACTTTTGCTGCATTCCATTTACCTTTCATAAAATCTCCACTACCCACACTCAAAGTTCTTGCCTATCCCTCTATTATGTAACTCTTCCTTGAAGTCTCAACTGTCCACAACAAATATCACTCACTTTCACCTCTAATACAGTCTTCATTGCCCACATTTCTTTTCTCTTGCCAGACTCTCGTACAATCTATTTTATCCACACCCATTATTGTGCCTTTTTCTTGTTTGTTTTCTCCCTATTAAACACCTGTAGTGCATAACATTTATTAACATCTTTAAGACTTCACTATTCAGCACAGTACACTTTATTTCTTGTTATTCCTCTCATATGAATGCCTACTACTTCTCCATCTTATCTTGCACATCTGTCTTTCTTCTCCCTGCCCATCCCCAGTCTTCAACTCTTTCTCTTATTTCACAGTATTATCTCATCAAAGCCTTTCTCTGTGCCTCGATTAAGTTTACTTTCACCCGTAACTGTTGCCTCCAACCCTTTCCTCCAGTCTTCATGCTTCAATCTACCCCTCCACCCTTCCCTACTTCTGCCCTTTACCTCACTTATGTGGCCTTCACCCCATGTTTCTTGCAGTAAGTGAACCTACAAATCGCTTTGATTTCTTACAATGCATAACACCGAACCTTATGTCTGCTGGAGCCAAGGGTAGTTCGTTCTTTGGGTAGCAGAGGATAGGGGTGTTTGAAATCCCATTGTTTGTGCGCACGTACACACTCTCATTGCTGCAGCAGAACAGGATGGTTCAAGTAAAATGGTTCGAATTAATTCAGCGCACCAGCAAGATAGTCTATAAAGGGGGTGAAAGTGGAGCTTTCTTCCCATGTTTTTCTGGTACAAGTATCACAATCCATGAGTGAGATGAACCAAACACTGTGTAGATGACTGTGGTCAAGGGTCCCATGGATTTCCTATAGCAAAGTACATAATGGATCCGTTTATCATGGATCATGTGGTATGGAGGTTTGGTCGCGGGACACTGATTTAGTGGATTCATGACATGGAGCACAGAATTTCTCTACCGTAGAAATGAATTGCCATAGGGACACAAGATATTACACCTCTGCCTGCTGCATGGAGATTGCTCTAGCTGAAGCAGTGTTGGCAGTGAGGCAACGAGCGGCTTGACGCAGGTATATTGAAAACCTGTTCGGTATTGCTGGATTAGTCAGGGGATTGCTGTAGCCATGCTAGTTATGTTCTCTTTGATACTGCATTATTCAGGGCATTGGTCTAAGACACAAAGAATTTCTCTTGTAGGACTGAACTGCTCTGTGGTGTAATTCAGTGGATTAATATATAGTTATTAAATATTCCGAGGCTTTGGGAGCTAGTTTTATCATTATGGAGCATTTTCTATCTATGACCCTACGGGTGAAGGGACAGTCAAAGCAATTGAGTTAAAATGTTACCCTTCAAAAAATCTTATCTGCATAAGGGGTTCTTATTCCACATCTCCAGCACACAAAAGGTTAATGGTTGGTAGTGACTGCATTTTGTGTATCTTGCTGTCCATTAAAGATATTCTCAGGATGTGGGGGCACTGGGAAGGCACTCAAGCTATTACTGATGATGAGAATGTTCTCCTTTCAGCGTCTGGTGAAGATGAATATGCCCATCTCCGACCAGAACCTCACTGTGCACTTCACATCCACTCTCATGGCCTTGATACGTACAGCGCTGGACATCAAACTGGCTCCTGGTAGGTTCTTGCGACTGAGGAAGAAAACTTTACTGCTCTGAGTTTCAGGTTAAGTCTGCAAAATGTGTTTATCAAAAGCTATGAGCAAACAAAAGACCTGGCAGGTGTCCCCTATCAGAGGTTCAGCAATGCACATATTTATAGTCAATATCAGAAGTTTCTAGAATCGATTCACATGGTTAAAATTTCAGATTCTCTAAGCCGCAGGTGCAGGAATGAGACCCTGAGGAGCAGTGAGAGTAGGAGATAGTGTCCTTCATTTACGTGTAAACATGAGGCTCTGAATCTTCACTATCTTGCATATGCAGCAATTTTTGAAAATCACATCTCGGCTGCCAAATACAAAACCTTTCTTACTTTGAGGCAAGAGCTTCTCCTTAAACCATCAGTACGGCATAAAGAAAAGATATGCCTTAGAGGTTACATAGTTAGATGTTAGCTAAGCTAAATTGTAACTGGATTGTTGAGCCAGGAGGGTAGGGGCCATTGAGATGGCCTCAGGGAACTTATATGCATCTCTGTTCGTGGACCCTAGATCTGAGTTCCCTGATGTTTGGTCTGTGGGTCAGGAGGGTTGATTAGAGATATGCAGTCACAATGCTTGAATCCATGATTGTGTTGTTTCGGCTACACCTAGATCATGTACTGTCTTTCTGTGACATGTTTAGTGTTTTCAGAAGGGGTTACACAAAACCACAGTTAGGCTTAATTCTCATTCCAGAAAGACAGAACTTGAAATCTTCGACTCCCTTAAGATCAGGAGAATAAAATCTTAGGACTGGGTTTCAGGCCACTGTACGTCTAGAACCTTATTAAACCCAATATCACTCCATGAGCATCACATAATGCTCAGGTTTACTAGGACTCCAGAAACCACTGCTCCATAGGCATGCTATTAAAGGTCCACTCTCCAACTCTGCTAGGTAATGTGTGTTGTTTTCTATTTCTTGAGGTGGTATCGGCCAGCACCGGTGTGATGCAGAGCTCCGGAAAGAGATCACCTCAGTTTGGCCCAGTCTCTCACAGAAGACCTTGGATTTATTGGTGCCACCACACAAACGTAAGTGATGCTTGGGCAGAGTGCAAGTCGTGCAGAAAGAGCTGGCTGGACAAAAGACAGTTCTCAGTGTATATCCTGTACCAAGGAGACTTGCAGTCTAGCTCAGCTGAATAGCTGTCCCCCTAATCCCCAAGTTGATGCCTGCTGCGATGAAACTTCATGGATTTATTTTTTCATGGATATTTGAATTTTGACTCCAGAAAAGTTGTATATTGCGACAGTGCAGCAAGTGGGTAGGGGGGTCTTTGAAGGCACAGATAATTTTCTTGCAAATGCTCAGCCATTGCTGAAGTCTTCTTACAATCATTGATACATATGCCTGCAAGGTCTGCACTGAAATCAAAAAGTGAAGGGGGCCATCAGTGTCAGGTGTAATCCCCGAAAATGGCTCTTTGTCTCTATCTGGTGTATCTAGTCCTATTCAAAGGTCTGCTATCAGGTATGATGTTACTGGCAGAATACTCCTTATTGCAAGGCCTTGAATGCATGAGCATGATCGCATAATCCACTTGTAAAAGTGGCTTTTTCACTGTTATGGAAGATTCAATTGTATCACTGAAAAGAAGTGCTTCAGTTGGCTGTGTAGTTCCCATCTAAATTCCATGCATGGTCACGGGTCCTGCGCCCACTTTGAACCAAACAACTGTTGTTGCCCATTTTGCTACCTCTGAATTCACTCTCAGCTCAGTGATGGAACCTGCATGGCTGGGTCTCATAATCTCTGAAATCAATCAGAGAAGTGTCCCACTTCCTATATCAAGAGCTACCCAAGGTCACTGATCAAATGCACCAATTTCCTACATTTAAGACCCTCTTTAGGCCATTGATAGCTGATAATGAATGTCATAGGTGGTAGATGTCCACCATTTCCTACAGCGTTTATTCATCTGTTTCTAATACCTGGATGACTCTAAATGTAATGAAAGAAAATAACCATTTTTTCATCTGAGTCCCTTGAAACTCAATGACATAAGTTCACCCATTTCCAACATTTGCGCCCTGCTTAGATCATTGATAGGCATTCATTAGTGCCTTACATCAGTCACCTCTCTGGGGTCTATGATAAATATTCCACCAATTTCTCCTACACAGTTACAGATCATCAATTTTCCGTATCATCAAAATTTGATGAAAGCAATGAACATATTTCTATATCTAAATCACCTGGAACTGAATGATAGGAGTTCTCCTGTTTTTTACATTTGGGGCTCTGCTTAGTTCATTCATAGACAGAAAGGTCATAAATTAGTGTCCGACACTCAGTGACCTCTCTGAGGGCTATGGTAGATATTCCACAATGTTCTACGCTGTTAAAGATCATCATCTCCACAAATCTGGAGTACTGTAAAGTTAAAGAAAGAAATTACCCCATTTCACAATTTCAGGTCCCCTGAACTCAATGATAAAGGTTTGCCCTTTTCCTAGATCTTGGGCCCTGCTGAGATCACTAATAGAAGTTCATCAAATTCCTGCATCCGAGCAGGCTCCTATAATGTACATTTCCCCAGGTGTCAAGTCTGGCACCTCTGATGCCAATAACAGTCAATGATAGCACAGCCACTCCTCCTACATTTAGTGCCAGTCCAAGCTCCTGGATAGAAGTTCCTCCATGGACTTTTCTGAAGTCACTGATACAAGTTCATCAAGTTGTTAGAGACACTCAAAATGCAAAGAATACTTCAATTTTTTCTCTATTTCTAACCTTTTTTTAAATTGTTCCTTCCTCTCTCTTGTATAAGCAACACATCTTTCTTTTCCTCTTCCTTCCACTCAATTGGCAATTTCTTCTTCTTCATGTTTTTTGCCTTTTATCCTTCCTCTCCCTCCGTTTCTTCCTTTTCTCTTTCCTTTACTCGGAATATCTCACCACGATGTACATTTCTCTCTGAATTCTGCTACCTAATGTCCTTTCCTTTTCACTGCTTTTCTGCCACTGTCTCTATCTCTCACTTGATCTCTCTGCTTGATTCCAAAACTCACTTAATCTGTCCTGCCCCACATCTCCCTCGTATCTTCATATCTCCTCCACTCTGTCCTGTTCTTCCATTGCTGTGGCTCTCTATTCACCACTCCCACTCCCACATTTCTCCCTTTTCTTTTGCTATCTCTGACTTCCATTCTACCTATCCATCACTGTTTTTTGCTTTTTCCTCACCTTGCCTCTCCTTCCTCCTCCATGGTTTGCCCTTCTTTTGTCCAGCGGATGAGATGACCGTAGGGAAGGTCTATGCAGCACTCATGATATTCGACTTCTACAAGCAGAACAAATCAAATAGAGACCAGTCTCACCCGCCACCCGGAGGCCTATCCCAGGTACCCAATATTCCTCTTTTTGTGCACAACGAGCCTTTAATTATGCACAAGGCTCCTAGTTGTCCGTTTTTACTGATTTTGGCATGTCAGTGTGTATTTATTTAAAACAAAAACGGTAAAAGTATAGAAAGCTTGAGACTTTTTTGACTACCTCTCTACAGTGTCATTCATGATTGCCCGGTCAAAATCTATGTCGATTGGCTGCATGGGGAGTCAAAAAAATGACTGCAGTAAATATATTTCTGCAAATGTGATTATATATATTTGTGCTGGATTGCTACTGTTTTTATAAATGGGAATTTCTGCAATATGTATGACTGCTTTTACTAGTAAAATAAATGTGGAAATATGTTGTGCAAATGTAAATCACAGAACTCAAATAAAGTTTATATAAATAACATGGATGAGCACAAACTGAACTGTTATAAAAAAAAAAGTAAAACCCATTCTTGATGAGATGCTCACTTAAGAATGAATACCGAGCCTAAAACAGCACATATTGGGAAAAGAGTGGCCCTGCCTGTTTGCGGAGATTAGAAAAACACAGACCACTGAGGTTACAGTAACACCAACCCTGGAGACAGCGGTAAATGCGTTTGCCAACTGCCCCTGTTTTTTATCGTCATGACTAGTATTTTTAAGTTCCGGACTGTACATAAATTATGAAATCACCTAAAGGCGATATTTTACCCCTTATCAGTACAAACGGAAGATGTTCTGCCACTGTCTGAATGATTCCTGAACGCCCATTAAAACAAATAAAGACAGAAACGCCACTTTAATAGCGAATGCTTACAGTTCTAATTAAATATTTAAATACCGTGTCCGGGCCTTTGCAGAATCTTAAAATATGAGCAAATGGCTGATACTTTTTCTCTGGGAAAGTTGGCAACCTCAACGGTAACACGAAATTGAGATATTACAGAAAAACCTGGCCATAGCAATTGAGGTAACATAGGTCATACCTACACTAAAGGCAAAGGGGTGAGGTCCGCTGTACAGATATTAGACAAACTCACAAGAGAGATTATGCTACAACTATAGACACAGCAGTAACACCAGCCATACAGACTATAGTAATTCAAGCCATAAATGTTACCGTAACCTCAACCACAGACATTACATTTACACATGCCCTCCCTACAGAGATGGCAAGAGGGGAGCTCTTGATCAATAGTCACAGTAGCACGAGCAATAGATACATATTACAAATGCAAAGCCTTACACAAAGTATAGAGATTACAGTAATACCCACCATAGACATTACTCTTAACATTAATCATATATACCCCGGTAATAAAAACTATAACCCTAAAGATTACAGGAACATCCACAGAGATTCTAATAACAGGAACACAAATCATAAAATTAACCAGAAAGTTTGCAGCAACACAAACCACAGATATTGTAGTAACACGGTCTACCGAAATTTTAGTAACACAATTTTAAAAGATTATTGCAAAGCATCACAGTGATTAATACAGTAAGACCAGAATGTACACATTTTGTTATGATGGTAATTGTGATGGTTGTGTCAGTAATGGTGATGATGACAATGGTGGTAGTAATAGTGATGCTTGTTTATAGTGGAGTTGGTAGAAATGTTGGAGGTAATGATGGTGAATGCACGATTAGTGGAGGAAGTTGTGGTGGTAATGGTGGTAGTTACAATGTGAAGATAATGGAAGTGGTATTGGAGATGGTGGTGGGTGTGGTAATAGTCTTAATTATAATAAGTAGTGATAATGGTGATGTTATTGGTAATAATGTCCGTGGTAACGTTGGTGGTAAATGTGGTAATGGAAGGGGTGGGACTGGTTGTGTTAACCGTGGTGGTGGCAGTGGCATCAGTACAGATGATAGTGGGGATGGCTCATACCTGAGTCCTGACAAAAACATTGAAACAAAATCAGTAAAACAAAAACAAATGCAAAGAATTGCTTTCTGTGTATGCTTAATATTTGTGATAAAAAATGAATGTGTAATGATTGAGTGTATTTTCAGATGTATAATAATCCTGCATGCATACCAATGCATGTTGCACAGAGTTTAACATACCCAGAAATTACTTGTTGTGATAAAGTCTGCATCCTTCGATAACTTTCAGAGGGTCAAAGCTGATGGGCTTTTTAAAAGTAAAAAGAGTATGGTATTTATCAAGGCGTGCACCAATATTCAAATGGTATTCCCCAGGATCTTCAGATTGGTGTAATTTAACACGCTGGATGAATTCCATATCCCAAGGAGTTGGATTTTTTGAGTGTTTTAAAAGGGATCTACACTGCTACTCGTAATCAGAGAATTTATAACAATACATATTGCAGACAATAACGCTATCAAATCACACTTAAAAGTCATACCCACACATGAGTCGAAAAGAGTACCTGCCCAACGGGGATTGTCCTATATTTTCGACATTTTGTCAACTAAACCGCCTGTTCAGTTTGCATAAAAATAATAAAAATGGTACAACAAGTCATACTGGCATAGCGGATGAAGACATTGCTGCCTTCAGAACCCACCATAACAAAAGCCCTAAAGAGGCAGGGGGAGAGACAATTTCTTACTCAGGAGAAATTAGAAGCCTAAGTTTAAGTGGTGTTTATTTACTTGTTTATGGGTACTGACCTGCACAAAGGACTGCACTGTGTCAATGGTTACTTTTTTAACAGTATGTATGGAAATAAACTCCTCACCCCACACACATCACTTACACACACAACCGCACCCACACATACTGTCTTACTTTATCTCTCTTCTCTCTGCCTCTTTTGTGAATGGGAGGTCATTTGCTTCTCAGTGTCTATATCTACTGTGGCACTTATTCCTTGACACATGCACAGTTCAAACACAGTTCCTACACACTGCAGGTCCATGTTCTACCTCAGGAAAGGGTAAGGTCAAGCAGACAAAATCCCTCCCAGTGTTCTTATGTAGTTAATGATACATACTTGACATTTAGATGGCTTCTGAGATATGAATATTGTGGGCCTAAATGGCTGCCTTTTTATATTGATCTTCATAAAACCAGTCCTCTCCAAAGACCTCGTCATGCGGTACCAATAAACATCACCAAAGATACCATTGTCTTTCGGGGGAGAAAATATGTTTTCTCTCCCTATGTTTTATTCCAAGTTTGATTAACTGAGTACAGTAAACAATGAAAGGACACTGAATTCTCACTCATGCCCTATTGATATCATTACAAGTTGGGAGGCCTAGTCTGTACAGTACGTGGTAAGTACCATTACCCCAGGGTAAAGTATTTACCATATTTAATAAATATCTCATAGCATTAGGTTTTAACTTGAAAATGAGGCTTAACATGCATTATCAGTTTTAAAACACCGAATTCCATAAGTTTTGCCTTTTTAGGGCTTTTCTGCTTGAACAATTTCAGCAGATTTTGATCTTCTGGAGTCTGTTGTGGGAAAACTGCCAGTAAGTGATATTTATTTTTCAACTAGTAATTCCATTCCCTATGAAAATTTTAATTATTATCCCTGTGCTAACTTCTGTTTGCACAGAGATCTGAATTAAGCCTTGACTTGTAATCAGGGCTTAAGTGGCATCACTCACCATCAGGTTGGCCCTTCGCTGTGCAGAACGGTGTTCTTCTTGGGCTCACTAAGAGCTCTTTATGAATTGAGCAGGGTGTGAGCATACTGTGAACTTAGTGAGAACAGAGCTAAGGTGCACCTCTTTGGGACTGATTAAGAGTGTTCAGAATCTATCAAGTGCGATAATTATCTCCTAGTGTGAACTTTAGAGGTTTATCGTGGATTTTGGTGCAGTATCTGCAAGCCCTGTTAAATACTGGGCCTTTTCTCCCTGTTGAATTCTGGCGGTGTAAACCTGCTGAAATGTAACGGAGAACGCAAACCTTATTGTACCCAGAAATTACCAGGTGTTGTACACATTGCCCCACTTAGAACTGTCATCCTTGCTTAAACAGATGCTTGTGCAGGACTCACAATATAAAAGGCCACTTGTAATGAGCAGCAGTAATCATAGCTTAATCATATCCCTAAAGCATGGCGGTGAGGTTAAAACTGAGTAGTACACACTTTCTATATTATTATTTCTGACCTTCCACCACTATGTTAAACCATCATATGAAAGGCTATTGGGATCATTCATCTCTACACTATACGTCAACATGTTTATGCCCACTGCCTCTCAGCCAATGCAATGTCTTTGGCATTCCTCAGGACAAAAACTTTTAAATGTATTGATGGCTTGTTTCAGAGTCTTAGTGCATGCCTGAGAGTAGCCATGGCGATTTAAGGGTCTATATATAATTTAGCGGGCTGGTTACCAAATCACTGGATCAACACAAGCACCACCCTGCCTACCAGATTTAGGCTTTTGGTGACATTGCAGCAGTTTTTTTCAAATGTGCTTCTCCAGACAGGGTGGGAACACGTTCTTTGAAACTGTGCTGAGCTGACCAGCAAGCTGTGCAGTTGTGGCATGACAGTATTTTTTTTTTCCAGAGACAAATCCCTAAGGCAGGGTATTGAAAAAAATCAACAAAAAAATATCTCTGTTCATGACTCGCTGAGAGTCTTCTCCCCACTTGTGGGGTTGATTGATTTAATTCTTTCTACGTGAAACCAACATACAGAGTGTAGGGATGGGGAAAGATCTATTGTAGAGCATGTGTACTTGCAATTAAATCATAGTAAACTCGGTAGGTTTTTGACCCCAGAGCCCACATTCACAGAGTGGAGGCAGAATGTCATCATAGACAGCTCTGACTTTGCAAATGTATGTCGACCCCTTTGTGGTGTTGGTTTCAAGCCCCTTTTAACGAACCACGTGTAATGAATTGCACAGTCTACATTTTGAATCGTAAAGGTCTACAACTCACAGGCCCCCATTTTGAACCTGGTGGTCACCAGACCACCAGGGTCACGGTGGGGCCGCGGTCAAAGTGGAGGTCCGACCGCGACATTACGTTGTGGCGGAGCTGCTGACACCACCAGGTTGCCACCAGCGGACAGCCTGGCAGTCTCAGCGGTTGTATTCCTCCAGGGCGGTGGTGCCCAGGGAATTACGAGACCCCTTTCCGCCAGCCTTTGCATGGCGGTAGCCCCCCCCCCATGCAAAGACTGACGGAAAGGGGTTGCAGGGGCCCCTATGGACAGCCCTGTCACACTTTCAACTGCTCGAATTACGGGCAGTGGAAAGTGTGACGGGTGCTGCTGCACCCACCGCACCGCCGGCGGCCCTGCGGTGAACCCTTAATTGTGCGGACTGTGTTGAGGCCGCACAGGCGGCCTGATGGTGGTACGAGTTTGGCGGGCGCCCTCTGCCGCCTGCCAAACTCGTAATGGGCGGCACAATGTGTCTTTAGTACATTGCAACATTTGTTTTTTGCTGTTGCAGAGCATGCATTTTTGCAGTCCACAGGGTGTGCAACCCAAACTCCTTTAGTGGATCTGGCCCTGTGTCTCATAGCTAGAGTAGCTGTAAAAAATGTTTAGGTATGTCTCTATCTAGCACAGTGTATTCTCATTGCTTACTTTTCAGCACTGAAACTGCTGCTAATGGCTGTTTATGTGAAGGGCTTTTTTAGTTGAGTAATTTGTGTTTGCACTTCTTTGGCGAACTCCTGTCCAATGCCTTATATAGATGTGTGCCTAGATACCCTGTCAGTAAACAGTGTGCATACACTTTTGGAGGCTGCTGTGAAAAACTGAAGATGAGTTGGTCATGCTGCTTCGAGGAGGTAGATTCCCTTCCACTGGAAATCCATAATAAGTGCTCAAAGTGTTGATTGATTCGATCCAAATACAAGGTTAATTTCCTGTAATACGTTTGTTTTAGAAGTCCCTCCTTTACATTGCATTGTATCCTATTTTCGTTCAAGTCGTTGGTCTCAAAAGGTTGTGCTAAACACTGTTGATGTTGTTTTTTAGTCGGAGAGAGTCTGTTTAATTGAAATAAAATAAAAAGTGTCAGTGATGTCACTCACTTATTACACTGAGATTTGCTTCTCATGCTCTTCTCTTCTATGTTCTGCAGACAGGGACAGTTTCCCTCTTCCAGCCTATCAGAGCCACCTTGGAGCAGGCTCTGCCCACACCTTTTGGAAATGCCAAAATGTTCCTTCGTCAGAAGAGTTCAGCCTCCCTTAATAATGGTGGAGCCATGTGAGTACCAGATTCTTCCCACTCTGTTCTTCTGGTAGATTATATGCATCTCAATGTGCATGTTTTATGTGTACCTGAGCATTCCTAAGTGTCTGTTGTGTACAAGATATTTTGACCCTAGCTTTCCTTGGGAAGACCTAGCGCCCAAGGTCTATGTCTTGCCAGCCTCTGCCTGTGTGTGTGTGTTTGTGTGTGTAAGGGAGGATTTGTCCCTAATGCTTCCCAGTGTGCATATTTTGTGAGTATCCACGTATCTTATATGTATTATGCGTGTGTACTTCAACTGTCCCACTCCATTTTTCTGTGTGAGCACCTGACCTCTCAAAGGGCATGTTTAGTGAATTCCTGCTATTCTCCATATGCCTTCTAAGTATGAAGCTCTTCCAACTCTGTCCTGTGTGATTACGTGACCTACCAATATTGATGACTTTGTTTCATTCACCACATACCTCCTGTGCGAGTAGCTACCCTACTTATGTTATGTTATGATGGTAAAATTTAGAGAGTTCACATACACCCATAAGTTTCTTGGGTCTGCGAAAACCTAAAGGGAGCTGAGAGTGGGCGCTGGCTAATCACAAGCTTACTTTAACAGCCAGGTCTTCAAACAATTCCTGATCCTCAGGAAGTAAAATTTATAGAGTTCACATACACCTAAGGGCTTCTTGGGTCTGCGACAACCTCAAGGGAGCGGAGAGTGGGCGTTGGCTTATCACAAGCTTACTTAAACAGTCATGTCTTAAAACGATTCCTGACCCTCAGAAAGCTGGGTTACAGTCTGACCAAGGAAGGGAGAGAGTTCCATAAGATGGGGGCCAGAACAGAGTATCTCATGTTCCCTGCTCTCTGTTGCTTGAACTGAGGGATCCTCAACTGGTTGGCAAGAGAGGATCTGAGCACTCAAATAGGAATATATTTCATGATTCTGGTTAGTATAAAGGCTTAGAGCCTGGTCATGAATGGATTTGTAAATAATACAGGCTGTTTTGAGTTTACAGATTATCCTCGATGCTGTATTTTGAATGATTTGTAGTTTGTGAAAAGAAGGTGCAGGATGACCAAAATACAGAGAGTGCATAGTCGAAGTAGGAAAAAATTACTTCTGCAGTCGCTGCTTTCAAAGCCTCAGGTGAGGAGGAGAGAACTTCCTATTGGATTCCAATAGGCCATACGACTTCACAATGAATGCCTTGATCTGGGGGATGTTGGATAGTTTATTGTCTGCCATGACGCCCATGCTCTTGGCAGAGAGGTACTGAGCTCAGAGGGTCAGTCGGTGTTGGCCCAGAGAGCCGTCATGTGGTTGAGAGAAATCAACTCAGTCTAATCGGTATTTAGTTGGAGGGATTAAATGCCCATCCAGTTGCCAATGAACTTCAGATTAGATTGAAATTCCTGATGGGATTGGGTGGTACCCTCAAGCCGGAAGATGAGCTGTGTCATTGGCATAGTTGTAGAATTGCAACCACAATTAGCCAGGGCTAAGATCAATAGGTACATGTAAACATTAAACAGCAAAGGAAATAATGCTGAGCACTGCGGGACCCCACAGATGACATGGGTCTTAGGAGAGGAAAACTGGCTTAGCTGCACTTCCTGTGTATGGCTTCCAAGGAAGGATGTGACCTCTTATCTCTGCGTCCAGTGTGTCATTTCTAGATAATCCTCCACCAGGGATGTAACTGTCATTTGTCACCAGAGGAAATCTTGTAATGCTGTAGACCATAGGGCAGGGGAGCGTGCCCTACTGCCGCAGATGCTGCATGTCTTCTCTGTGT
Organism: Pleurodeles waltl; assembly: GCF_031143425.1. Lineage (NCBI taxonomy): Eukaryota > Metazoa > Chordata > Amphibia > Caudata > Salamandridae > Pleurodeles > Pleurodeles waltl. The sequence continues at coordinate 1,609,866,205 of NC_090445.1, forward strand.
GAGGGAAACTTGCAGTTCTGGTAGCCACACTGAGTAAGGGAAGTTGGACTTTGTCTGTGCTTTCTCTATTACGTTTGTGTGGTACTTTTGCACGAATGTTGCTTACGTTGCATCTGTGCTTCGTATATGAAGGAAAGCTTATAAAGCTGTTGCACACTCCTCTCCACCTGTCTACGTTTATGAGGAAACCTTGCATTTCTGCTCTCAGCTGTACATGTTCTGTGCATGTGTGAGACTTGCATCACTGTTGCCTAGTCTCAGTGTGTAGTGGAAGGGGATGACTTTGGGGATGTACTTTAGTTGTTTTTGATTCATTGGCTCTGTGTTTGTGAGGGAATGTTGCACGGCTATTGCCCATGCTCTTTCTGTTTTTGGGTATCGCTCGATTTCTGTGCTTTTTTTACTCATGAGTCCTTGGAGCAGTTACCTTTCCTCTAATGATCTAATCACACAACATGTAATGAATATTTCTTGCTTTTCAGCCCGAATCCAGACAGTGGGATTAGGGAGTCCAGCTCATGGGGTGCTCATCATGGACAAGATGTCTACTATGAGTCACAGACACCTGCCTTTGAGCGAGGCCATTCTGAAGACCTCCACAGCGTGCGGACCTGCAAACAGGTGTGTAAGTGGAAGACGGGATGGGTCAGCCCTGTGTCTTAAAGTTGAATTTGCATATTGATTGAAGAGAGACAGCAGTATGAGTAAAATCCTATTAAGATCGACATCCCCACCGTACCACCCACTGGGTACGATCATGTCTTTATTAGCAAGCTCACTTCCCCTCTCGCAAAGTATATTCACTCCCCTTAGTGAGGTCTGACACTACCCTGATTGAGATTGTAAATGCCTAAGAAAGACACAAGTCCTCAGAGAGTGAGACCAGATCACCATTAGTGAGATCAGTCCACCATCTGCATGACATTTCTGCATTTCCGAATAAAACAGGCCACCCCTCTAAGAAAGATCAGTGGACCCAATAATTGAGGTCTGTTCATCGCCCTCAGATTGAGACCTTTCACTCCACTGAGTGATATATTTTGCATCTCTAGTGACCATCCATGTGTGCAATTAGTGACCCTTCCTGTCTCTGAGTCACATCAATCACTTTGTTGAAACAAATCAGTCGCTCCTCAGTCCTCAGTAAAAGAGATCAGTTCCCCTCTCAGTGAGTTCCGCCACTTACGTGAGTAAAGTTCATCAGCCCTCTCAATTGGATTACTTTGCGCCTCCTTCGGAATCCTTTGCTCCTGCATGAGTAATATAATTTGCTCTTCTGAGTGAGACGCAGTTGTGTGGTCACCACCAAGGGAAGTGGCTTGCTGCCCCGCATTTTTTCCTAACTTCATGGTAGGTAGTGTGCGTTTTTTAACTTCTTGTTGTCTTCTTCCCTCTGTACACGGGTCTATCTTCCTCTTGTGACCCACGTGTGACACTCAAACTTCTTCAGGCCGTGGAAATGAAACAGATGGGCCCCAGCTTGTCTAATGGAGAGCATCAGCCTGGCCTGGAGATCCATGGCAGGGCGGTGTCCATGCCTCGATTGGCAGCCGAATCTCAGGTGAGGACTTTGGTCATCGCCACGTTCACTCCTTTGCACAGCTTTATGTCATTCCCACAAGCATTGTGAAACACCCAAAGGTAAGTCTTATCTTTTCAGCAGTCTAGACCTGGAATTTAATATTAAGACAGACCAGGCTTATAAATTACCCTAGCACTTGTCATCTCTGGAAAAGGACCCGGCTCTAAGAATTAGATCCAAAGAGAATCAAAAATGAAGACAACCCAAGAAACATTAGCATCCTTTGTCTTTCATGTGACCGTGGTTCTTGGTCTCCTTTCTGCCTTTCATGGATGCATTGAGCACACCACAAACAAAGCAAGGTTCTCAGGCTCTAATGCAAGCAAGGGAAATGGTCCTCTTTCCCTCTGGGTGGGTACTAGATTTCAGAAATGATTGGGGTGCACTGGGCCCTGCACAGGTATAGCAAAGGAACTGGAGTGTACAGAAAAGCTGATACAGAGATCATTGCACTATGATGTCTGGTGAGGCTTTCATTGGGTCTAATGGACTATGTAGTGCAAATGAGACAAATACTGGGCATTAGTAGACCCATGGGGAAGGTCAAGCTATCTGACTGGGACATCAGTACCTGAACCTGCAGATTGAGGCCAATTCTGTGTGCTGCAAGGCAATATTGGTTGAGGCGCAAACATAAGTGTCGGCAAGTTTTCTTGCTATTTTAGGAAGCTATTTTCCCCTTTCATACCTAATTCCTTTCACAACTCTTTATGTAAAGAAAGTGTTGCTGATGCAGAACCTACATCCCATTTCCATTGAAGCCAAAATATCAGCAGTACACGACTAGGAAAATGACCACATCATGTCTATTTATGCCTACTTAAGTGAGGTCTTTGACTCGAGTTCCAAGTGTGGACATCTCAAGATGAACCAAAATTGCTGGGCTAGCCACTTAAAGTTTACCTAGTAAACACCTGTGAAGTTTTTGAGTCAGTGAAAATCATGGAAAAATGCAGAGTAGTGGGGTAGACATATATCAATTCATATTTATGTCTTGTTCATAATATTTACTAATGTACCCAATAAAACAGCACTTGTATATGAAGCAAGGAAAAGAACACTGACTCTTGCCACAGCCAATGAGGGCTGTTACTGTATTTATAGTGCTAGGCAAAGGAAGCACTGACCGTGTTTTAAATGGTCCATTGGCACGCTACAAAGGTCCTCTACCTAAGATCTCTCGTGGCTTGGCATGTGCCTCAAGGAGAAACCATTCTGAAGGGAAAACAGATCTCTTGCTAGCCTGAGATTCTTTCAGAGCAACCTTTAGACTAAGTCTCACACTGACCGGAGCACAGCCTGTTTGCATTCACAGGCCCTCCTTATGCAAGTTACCTGCTCCCTAAAAGGAGAGAAGCGTATTCTGTGTGTAGATTCTGGGCTCTACAGAGTATTCGGGATCTCTGAATGTGTTGTTGAACTTTAAATCAGGGCAGCTGATTGGCTTGATCAGCAATGACACCTACCCTCTGAACAGACTCAAGGTGCCTTTTCAGCAGGAGAACCGTGTTCAGATTCTGAGCTGGTCCCTTAGTCAAGCTCTGGGATCTTGATCCTTAATTAATTCTATCACCTCGTATCTACATGATTATTTTAATGGACCAAAAGTCTTACATATATTTTGAGACCTCCACCGTTCTTAAGTACCATGGCCAAGAATAGAGATCACTTTTCTTCCAAAACAGAATGTGTTTTGCTGAATTAATGTGCTGTGTGTTCAGTCATGGACATTCAACCCTGGAAAGCTTCAATTGGCTAATCCCTACTCTATATCTATGAAGAGATGGCTTCATTCTCAATATAGCCCAAACCATTCCTCAAGAACATATCAAACAAGGGGCAGATTACGACATTGTGTGTCTATTTTAAGCATTAAAGTAATTCCCTTCTCAGCATCTGCCACTTCCATTCCCTTTCCTAACTCTTACCTCCTACCATTCTTTGACCCACCTGCAACATGCATCCCAGAGTTCACCACTCTGCATTTTTCAGCACCTACCACGTCCCACCCAACCATGCACAAAACAACCATAGAGTGCTGAGTAGAGAAGAGCCCAGTGTTGGAGGTTTGGAGACAGTCCTGAGACATGTGAAGGTGCAACTGCAGAGCAGCATGCTCTGGTAAGTAAACAGTAGAACAGTTTGGGTTGTAGGGTAGTACTACAGAGTGACTTGGTTTGCCAGACCATGAACTGTAACTTTATTGGACTGGTAGAGGGACTACTCTTCATCTAAAGGCAAGAGGTTCACTTGCCACCAAGTAAGATGGGACTCTGAAGCTGCTTCACACCGCTCCTGCCTTTTGCCATGCTCACACTCTGCCACACGTGCAAATTGGTAATTGTGCTTTTATCAGAGCAACACTTCCTTTGCCTTCCCACCTCTGCAGTGCTCTTCCTTTTCAAGGCAGAGATGTTTCTTTGTGCTGTGGCTTGTAGATGTCCTAGAAAGCACAGACCAGAATGCAACTGGGAACAAACAAATGTAGCCGAGACACAGAGATTGGAAGAAGCAGGTGGGAGGTTTGACTAGCAAGAAGAAGCTGGGTGATGGTAGAAGACTGCAGGCTGGACCAGGAACAGTCCCTTTCACTCACACATTATGACTGGGTCTGCCCATCCTGAAAATGCCCTCACCTTGGCGGGATGAAGGGATCCTCACACTGGAGGTAGGAGGTGGTCACCACCGTACATCAGTCCTAAGACTTCCACAACTTCATGAAAAGGCACACACTAACTGCAAGAAGGCACTGTTGGAAAATACATTTCTGTGTATGTTACCCTGCCTTGTAGTGTCTGGCACCTCTTCATCCCCAGTTTTTTTAATGCCTTGATTTTAAATACATTTCTAGTGTCCCCTTTCAATTTGGTTTCCTCATTGATTTGTATTGATCCATAGTTTCATTGTTTTATGTGGGTGTTTTTACTGAGGATTCTAGAAAGAAGGGAGCTGTATCACCCTCGATTTCTGTTGATTTTTTCTAGACTGATCTATAAGAAACATGATTGTTTTAGGTGCACAGATGAACAATAATGTCCACCAGTATGGAGGAAAAGTGGTATTTCACTTTTTTCATACTAGTCATACTACGGAGGTGTCCTCATTGCCTTGTATAGATGTAACCTCCATTGCTTTCCATGAGAATTAATTTTTAATTTGGTGATGTCCCAAGGTCCTGGTGCATGTAGATGCAACTCCAAAATGGAGATACGATGCAGCTCCCTTTTTCAGGTCCTGAGCTCCCACAATCAGTAACATAACATTCAGTAACATTTGTGTTTTCAACTACCACCCAATAACTGATGGATGTTAACATGTTTCTCTCTCTCCCTTTCTTCCACCTTCCCCCCCTGCTCTCCTTGTCCTCAACATGTTTAAACCCTATCATTTTTTGTTTTGACCAATATATCTCTAATAAACCATCGGCTGCGTCTGCTTTGTGTTGCTTCTCCTTTCTATGTGCCTTTTGTGGGTCCGTCGGTTTCGCGTATTTGTGTGATGGGTTGCCTGCATTTCTGCCTCAATTGATACTGCTATTGTCTGCCTGCTCCCCATCTTTTTTTCTCCCGACTGTCCCCCCACCCAACCTGTGTTCACCTGCTCATCCGCTGCACTGTTGGGCTACTTCCAACCCTGTATCTCATCTTGTCCGACATTTTGGCAGAGGAGCAAAGCGCGGTCCCCGGGCAGCTACCTAGCAGTATGTAATCTCATCTATGTTATTCTCCTATCTCAAGCAGCAGCATGACAGGAAGACACAGTACAGAAGGCTAATTCTTGCCATTCCTGCACATCGCATGGCTCCATGCAGCTTACATTGCCTGGTCCACACTGCATTCCACCTAAGGAATGGGGTTGTCAAGTTATTAAAGACTTACTAGTACCCAAACATTTCAGTCCTGGCCTGCAGTACTACAGGTGATAAGGCCACATCAGTATCTGTAATGCCAGTACTGAAAACTGTCCAAGGAATAACCTGTTAAAATTTGCTTGTAATTTGTGCAGAATAATCTCCATAGTCATGTTCCACGTGAAGGTGATTTGACAAGCACTAGGATGGTGCACATTATACACAATAAACACAACAGCACTTGTGTGTTGCATCAAGATGATGCCGACCAAAGGCAGTGGCAGAGACGAATGATGGTGACTGTCCCCCAGGATACATTTCATAGTGCAAGGCCAGTGTGGATTTGTACTGCTGAAGGGGATGTGTGTTGTCATAAAAACTGGGTCAGACTGCATGGAAGGTATGCAGTCCTCTTGAGGAAGGACCCAATAATTCAAGGCTCTTAGGCAACTCAGTAGATCTTTCCAAACTTATGTACACTGCTCTGCTAATGAGCAGGCTCTATCGATCCTATATGTAAATTGAATCTGCTCTTTAGAGTTTCTGGTTCATCGTTTAGGTGATCTTTTTTGACAGTCGTTATTAAGTATGAAAATACTTAGATGTCCGTTTGCTTATTAGATTTTTGAAGGGTCGGTATTTTCAGACACATTTATTTTTTCTTGTGTTGGAGATTTTATGGAGCTGTTTTAGAGAATGACAGTTCTCTGCTCCTTCTGGATGGTGGAAGACATTGCCTCTGCCATCCCGAAGATCCTCAGCCCTCCATATTTAGAGTTGTTTGCCTGATCCGCAGACAATTCTAAACATTGGTAAAAATTGCTATATTATATAGAAATATACATATTTCTCCTGAGGAATGTGTAGAAAATGACCTCAGTTAAAGCCAGATGACCGCTCACTCTAAGCAAGGCGGGTGGTGGAAAGGCTAACCTCCGATGACCTGTATAGCATTGGACCGTTAGAGGAGTATGTTGATGATAAAGCCAGAGTACGCTCCATCAACCAACTTTCGGTCTTCTCACCTCTAAATGAGACTGACAGACCAACAGTTGGCAGAGAAACTTTAAATCAGTCTCATAGAATGAATATATATATATATATATATATATATACATATATATATATATATATATATAAAACCAAAGGTTACAGAGATGTTATAGTTAGGTTCTGAATTTACTCATACAAAACCATAGAAATTCAGCAGTTATAGTTAGAGTTCTTTCAAGTAACTATAACTTGTGCCCTTGCCATGAACAGTTTTCTTATCAATAATTGGTATTGCAAACACTGCAGTGATATCAAGGATGCCATACAAGATCTCATCAATGAAATACTATGTGGAGTAATTAGCTGTGCATGGCTAAGGTGCAAGTTATAGTTACCTTAGGGCACGAGTTATAGTTAAGAGTAAATTCAGACCCTAACCATAACATTCCTGTAACCTTTGTTTTTTTCAGTGAATTTCGATGTTTGTTTAGCGCAAAGTAATTTGAATTACTATACATTATTCCAACCCCCGCCACGCATTGCCTTTTCCCGTACTAAGTGCAGGTTTGCCACAGGGCCTGTCTCTGTCAGTAGATGTGTGAGTGGGTGCATGAGTGTCTGAGTGGGTCTGAAACACTGTGTGTGTGTGTGTAGGAAAGTGCCCTCTTTCTTGGCATGGTTACCCCCATTTCTGCCTGTTGTCAGTGTGTTTGACTGTGCTCACTGGGATCCAGCTAACCAGGACCCCAGTAACTATGCTCTCTCCTCTAAATTTGGTTGCTACTAGCCTTTTGTCCCCACAATTGGCATGCCCCATCTAAACCCTAGTATATGGGACCTAGGTACCCAGGGCATTGTGGGATCCCTATGGGCTGCAGCAGTTATCCACCCATAGGGAGCCCATGCAAAGGATTCTGCAGGCCTGCCATTGCCCACACCCGGTTTCACTACAGGTCACTACACCAGGTCACTGTAAGTCACCCCTATGGTAGGCCCTCTCAGCCCAGACGGCAGGGTGCAGGTACCTGTGTGTGAGGGCACCCCTGCACTAGCAGAGGTGCCCCCACGAACTCCAGCCCCCTTTTTACTGAACTTTGTGAGTGTGGGAACACCATTCTATATATGTACTGGACATAGGTAAGTACCTATGTCCAGCTACATAATGGTAACTCCAAACCTGTGCATGTTTGGTATCAAACATGTCGGAATCATACCCCAATACTGTTGCAAGTACTGGAAGTATGATGCTATGCACTCTTGTGGCTCCTTAGAGGACCACCAGCATTGCCACCACCAGTCTTACAGGGTTTTCCGTGCATCCCAGCTGCTGCCACCCCTCAGACAGGTTTCTGCTCTCCTGCTGCTTGATCTGAAGGCAGAACAAAGGATTTCCTTTGGGAGAGGGAGGTAACACCCTCTCCCTTTGGAAATAGGTGTGACTGGCTTTGGAGGGGTAGTCTCTCCAAGCCACTGGTTTTGCTTTGAAGGGCACATTTGGTGCCCTCCATGCATAAACCAGTCCACACCGGTTCAGGGACCCCCAGTCCCTGCTCTGCCGCGAAACTGAACAATGGAAAGGGGAGTGACCACTGCCTTGTCCATCACCACCCCAGGGGTGGTGCCCAGAGCTCCTCCAGAGGGTCCCTGAGTTCTGCCATCTTGATTTCAAGGTTGGCAGGGAACTCTTGGAGCATCTGAGTGGCATGCGCCAGGCAGGTGTAAGTAGTTACCTGGTTAGGTGACCAAGCCCCCTCTTTGGGCTTTATAGGTTCTTCCTCTGGGGTGGGTCCTCAGATTCGGCTTGCAAGATTCCAGCAGGACTCCTCTGCAACCTCTGCTTTGACTTCTGGCCTCCAGAACCGCAACTGGACCATCCAGGACCCTACAAGCTGCAGATCCACAAGGAAGACTATTCTGCAACATTGTATCCAACATTTCTGCCAGCTTTACAACATTTCCCCGGCTGTGCAGCCTCAGAAGACTGCAACTCTTCAGCTTGCACAAGAAGAAGAAGGAATCTCCCTAGGGGTGAAGGCATCACTCCCCTGTAACTACAGGTACCTGGCTACAACGACAACTGGCTGTGTGGATCTCCCCTCATCTTGAATGGCATGGGTCCTGCATCACGGGGGTGTTCTGGAGAGTCTCCCATGGTTCTCTCTACCAGCTGTCGCACTTTGGTGGTGGTAAGTCCTTTCCACTCCACGCAAGACAGCACCCCAATGCACCGCGTCCTTTGCAGCTGCCAATGCTTGTTGCATCACCTCCAAGGGGAACTTCAGGTGACGTATAGCTCCAGCCCCCAGCACTCCCTATTGCAACTTCTGGACCTCTGTGTGGTACTCCGGTGATGTGGGAGCAACTTCTGTGGTGCTGCATGGGCTGCTTCAGCAGCTTCTGTGTCCCTGTCTTGTGGGACACGTGTGGGTGCTGCCTCTGCTCCTGTGGGCCTTCTGCGACGCAGAGAGTCCCGTGTGACTCCCCCTCCTGGGCAGAGTCCTCCTGGACCTTGCTGGTCCCCGGCAGCACCCCTTTTCCTCCAGTCGCGAGTTTGCCTTTACCAAGGATTGTTGGTAGAAATCCTTCACCTACACCCATCTGCAGTCCAGCTTCCAACGTGGGACACCTTTTGCATGCATCAGGAACTCTTCTCTGGCTTCTGTGCTGCAGTGCTGACCTGTCTTCCTTTTTTGTCAACCAACTCCAAAAGGTACTTCTGGGTGGGTAGTATCTCCTACTCCTCCTGGGACTCCACAGACACTTCTGGACTTGGTCCCCTCTTTCCACAGGTCTCCATCTTCAGTATTCCATCTCTAATTTCTTGCAGGCTGTTCTGGGTGTCTTCTTTTTCTTCTTTTCATCCTTTGAGGTGGTTCTGGGGAAATCCAGTGTTTTACTCCTGCATTCCTGATCGCTGGGGGGTACTGTATTACTTACTTTTGTGGTTTCTTAGTACTCCCAACTCCCCTCTACACATCTTACTTACCTAGGTGGTGGTACCTTGTTTACATTCCATTTTTTTAGTATATGGTGTGTGCTCCTCATAGGGTCTCTATTGCTTATTGCTATTTTACACTGTTTTCTAATCTTTTTATGCCTCTTACTGTTTATTAGTGTATATATATATATATATATATATATATATATATATATATATATATATATATATATATATATACATATATAGGCCCTCATTCTGACCCTGGCGGTCTTTGACCGCCAGGGCGGAGGACCGCGGGAGCACCGCCGACAAGCCGGCGGTGCTCCAATGGGGATTCCGACCGCGGCGGTAAAGCCGCGGTCGGACCGGCACCACTGGCGGGGTCCCGCCAGTGTACCGCGGCCCCATTGAATCCTCCGCGGCGGCGCAGCTTGCTGCACCGCCGCGGGGATTCCGACCCCCCCTACCGCCATCCAGATCCCGGCGGTCGGACCGCCGAGATCCGGATGGCGGTAGGGGGGGGTCGCGGGGCCCCTGGGGGCCCCTGCAGTGCCCATGCCACTGGCATGGGCATTGCAGGGGCCCCCGTAAGAGGGCCCCTAAATGTATTTCACTGTCTGCTGCGCAGACAGTGAAATACGCGACGGGTGCAACTGCACCCGTCGCACAGCTTCCACTCCGCCGGCTCGATTCCGAGCCGGCTTCATCGTGGAAGCCTCTTTCCCGCTGGGCTGGCTGGCGGTCTGAAGGAGACCGCCCGCCAGCCCAGCGGGAAAGTCAGAATTACCGCCGCGGTCTTTCGACCGCGGAACGGTAACCTGACGGCGGGACTTTGGCGGGCGGCCTCCGCCGCCCGCCAAGGTCAGAATGAGGGCCATAGTGTATTTACTTACCTTGTATTGGAAGGTCTTCTCCTAGTACTTTCTGATACTGTGTTCCAAAACTAAAGTACCTTTATTTTTGTACAACCAAGTGTTTTCTTTCTTGTGTGTAAGTATTGTGTGACTGTAGTGGTGTCGCATGTCTCCTAGATAAGCCTTGGCTGCTCAGCCACAGCTACCTCTAGAGAGCTTGGCTTCTAGACACTGCCCACAGACCAGGCCAGCTTCCTACAGTCTCTGTCTATGAGTGGGTGTATGAGTGTCTGAGTGGGTGTGTGAGTGGGCACAAAAGCCTCTGAGTGCATGTATGAGTGAATGAATTAGTGTCTGAAAGAGTCTGCGTTTTTTCTTTCCAATCTTTCCATTATCGCGAATATTTTGCAAATAAATGGTGGGAATTTGCACAAATTTGTGAATTTTAGTGAATATCACACACTGTTGCGCAAAATTATATTAAACCTATAAGTTGCCCCTAAAAAAAAACTATAACACACCCCTGGGGTCAGGGTACCTTCACCCTGACCCCTTATGCCACTTTCAATTTCAATTTTCACCCCCAGGGACCGTGTCCCCTGAAATAAAATGGCGGTCATAACTTTCTAATCAAGTTAAGGTCAGCCAATTGCAAGGTTTCTTTTTGCACAAGTATTTGTGAAAATTCACGATTAATCGCGGCCAGAGATATACAAATTTATTTGCCCTTAAGTATCTCCTCAATTACTGAATGGATTTACCCCAAATAACAAAAACCACAATCAGCGTACCGCCAGCTAGCTTTCTGACAGATTTGGTGTAATTCTGCCCAGTCTTTCGGGCTGTAGACGTGTTGACAGGTCCTATAGGAATTAACATGGGGAAAAAAAAAATTTAGCCCTCTTTTTCTCTGCCCCCGCTTGACAGATCACCCCAAAACTTCCCGTGTGCAACAAGAATCACCGGGCCACTTTTTCTGGAAAATTTCATGAAGATTCGTCAAAAGGTGACAAAGATATAGGCAAGTCAAAAAACGCTTTTTCTATGGCAACATGGTCCTAACTATAACTACCTAGTGGCAACTGCCACTAGTGGCAACTTCCACTATATATATATATATATATTTATATACATATATATATATATATAGTGGCAGTTGCCACTAGGTAGTTATAGTTAGAAGTGTTTTTTAATTTGCCTATATCTTTAGCGCCAGTTGATGAATGTTCACAGAATTTTCCCAAAAACATTTACGCTCACTTCAGCTGCTGTCTGGAAAGATTCGGAGTCATCCGTCAAGTGAGGGCTGGGAAAAAAGGGGGAGTCCAAAAACTTGTTTTTCCCATTCATTTTACCATAGGGATTTTGAACAGCTATAGTGCCGAAACCACTGGAAGGCATTACACGAGATTTGGCAGAGAAGTAACTTTTTGTCTATTAAGAGGCCTTTTTGTTATTCGGTGTAAATCTGTTCAGTAGTTTTAGAGAAATTAATGAAAATCAAAATTTGTATATATAGGGATTCAAAGGATTTGCAACCCCTTCCGATCTTGTGGTGAAATCTGATTGGCTGCCAACACTTTAACAAGGAAGTGTTGGCCGCCAGGTTGGGACTCGGCTGAAGCCAAGTCCTAGAAAAAAGGTGTCAAAAAACACAAAAGGGGCCTGGGTAGAGTCACCCTGAACCATAAGCTCTGGTGCTGGGATACCACCCCCCCACAACCCCCTCCGCTGAGGCAAAAAGCATTTTTTGTTTTTGAATTTTCACTGTGATCCGCAGCGGATCCACGGATCTGACGCAAAACAATTTAAAAACAAAGCGCGAGCTCTAGCGCTTCATTATTCTCAAGTCCTGGGCCTAAAAACATTATGGGGGTCATTCCGACCCTGGCGGTCATGGACCGCCAGGGCCGGGGACAGAGGAAGCACCGCCAACAGGCTGGCGGTGCTTCAGGGGCAATTCTGACCGCGGCGGTAAAGCCGCGGTCGGAAAAGGGAAACCGGCGGTTTCCCGCCGGTTTTCCCCTGCCCCAGGGAATCCTCCACGGTGGTGCGCTGCCGCGGCAGCAGCGGTTTACACCGCCAGGAAGAGGCTGGCGGGAATGGGTGTCGTGGGGCCCCTGGGGGCCCCTGCAGTGCCCATGCCACTGCATGGGCACTGCAGGGGCCCCCTAACAGGGCCCCATTAAGATTTTCAGTCTGCAAAGCAGACACTGAAAATCGCGACAGGTGCCACTGCACCCGTCGCACACCAGCAACTCCGCCGGCTCCATTCGGAGCCGGCTTCATCGTTGCTGGGGCTTTCCCGCTGGGCGGGCGGGCGGCCTTTTGGCGGTCGCCCGCCTGCCCAGCGGGAAAGTCAGAATGACCGCCGCGGTCATTTGACCGCGGTACGGTCTTTTGGCGGTCTCCGCCCGGCGTGCGGCACCCGCCGCCCGCCGGGGTCGGAATGACCCCCTATGTGTGCAGGGGCCATCCACCCCTCCCCCCCACATCCTTAGGAACCAACACCTCCCCAGGGCATTTAAGTAATTTGATTCAGGGGCCTGTGCAGCCCTGCCACTGCCCAAGGGACTGCCATCTCCCTGGGCGCATTTAGAGTAATTTGAAGTGGGAGCAGGCTGCCCCCACCACCCGTCCAGCTACCCTGGAGACCGCATCCTTCCCGGGACTATTATAAAAGGATAAAGGGCATCTGTTTCTGACCTCCGGGGCCCACCACCTCTTCCCTGGGGATGTGCTTGTGGGAGGGGGGGATGTGCGTCCTCCCTCGAGGAGCCAGTGATGGCCCTGGGGACCACCACCACCCCCAGGCCCGGGCACCTGCTATGTCCCGGAGTGCCCACCTTCAGAACATAGCTGTTTGCTTTTGCTTGGTGGTAGCTGTCAGGCAAATATGCTTGCAGGGAAGGCAGATGAAAACATTGCTCCTGCATGCAGGGAGCTGCTATTGAAAGCAGCTCCCTGCTTGGGAGAGCAATGCCGGCTACCACAGGGCGTGGGGAGTCGGCTATTACCGCAAGGGCCTTGAGGCTCCCACCCGCGGTCTTGTCACTCTCTCTCTCGCTCTCTCCCATCCCACAATGGGATGGGAGAGAGAAAGTGAGAGAGATAGTCATTGCAACGGTCTCTCCATGTAACGACTTAAAAATAAAGTAAGAAGTTACCTGTGGCATAATGGTAAAGTTCACAGACCCTCACAGTGGAAGTTAAGAGTTGTAGTCCAGGTGTGTCTGTGATCATTTTCCATAATTTAATTTATTGGCAAGATCAAAAGTTTAAGGTTAGTTAAAAAAGGTGATCTCACTCTTTTTATTTGACCAATACATTTTTCTTTTTAAATTGTTCATAAATATCGCTCCCTCTCTCTCTTTCTCCCACTCACACACCACCTTAGACCCTTACACACCCATTCACAGTCACACTCAGACACTCATGTACCCACTCACAGACCCACACAGTCACTGATGCACCCACTCACAGACCCACTATGACACTGACACACCCTCTCTCACCCCCAGACAGACACTCTTACAGCCACTCTTGCATCCAAATACACCCTGTCACACCTATCCTCACACCCAGAGAGACAGGCCACGGCCAACTCCCCCTGCACACATCCAAAGGGCCAAGTGCAGCACAGAGTTGGGTAGTTAGAGGTGTTGGCTGCAGAGTCTGGCCGCAAGCGAGGCCCTGTGGGCAATCGCCACTGCGCACTGCCAAAGGCCAGGCACAGCTGTAGTTGTATTAATGTTAAGTAATGGAAATTACTTTACTTTTTCTTTTTTATTAAATTTTCTGAAAAAACAATGGTTGCAGGGATGTTATAATTAGGAAAGAGAATTTAAAAAAAACTGAATTTCACTGAAAAAAAACAAAGGTTACAGGGACGTTATAGTTAGGCTCACTTTTTAAAAGTACCAAACCATAGAAATGCAATACATGAACTTATCGCCTGACAGGTTCCTTTAGTTGGGAAAAGTGAAAAGTAGAAGATCAACTCCTTCTCGGCCCCATCATTGTTAGGCCTAGACATCCACACAAGAGATCTCTGGCTTTCTTAATAAAGCAGCTCCCTCTCTGGGTGGCTCTATGGATTCAGACGCCTGGCAGATAATCCGTGGCTAACTCACATGGCGGATATCACTGCACTATCGAAGACTGGGACTGGCCTGCTAAGACGAGCTACAGCCCTGTGGTTCACTGAGGAGCTTAAGAAAAAATGACAATATTGTAAGAAACTAGAAATGCTGTGGAGAAGGTGTTACTCACCTGTTGATAAAGTATATAAAAAGGAGTTAAAGCTTTACCATCAAGAAATAAGGAACGCTCAAGCCAATTTCTTCAGGAGCCAAATAGTGACAGCTAGTAATAAATCCAAAGAGTTTTTTTTAAGTTAGTGAGGACATTTTTCAGTCCCAGCACAGACATCCAGCCCCTAGGAGCCTCTCCTAAACTCTGTGCGCAACCTTCTAACTTTTTGACAATAATATCAATGGCATAGTTGAGGCCTTGAATGTCTGTCTGTGCTACTATCCCTAATGTAAAGTGGCCTGATTGCAGGTCAGGGAGTGAGATTACCACATGTGCTTGCTCCTTGATTAATTTTGTTAGCATTACTTTGGAGGACTCAGCTAAGGTCTTGAGATCCTGAAGATCTGGCTCTCCAGATGATCCATGACCTTCCCATATCCTGATGTCTAATCGAGAAGCTATCAATCTGTCTCTTAATTCTCTCTTCAATATGTCTCACTTTGACCCAGCTGTTGGCCAAAAGCCAGGCTTATTCCACTTTTGAAAAAGTCCACAGTTGATAAGTCCATCTTGGCTAGTGACAAACCTATTTCCTTACTGCCAGCATTCTCCAAAATTTGGGAGAAACTGATTAACACCCAGCTGTCCACTAATTTGGACACCAATCAATTGTTGCAAGAGCTTCAGTCTGACTTTCGCCCAGGATACAGCATGGAAGCAAGGCTTTTGAAGTAGCTGATACCATCAGGCTAGCAGTATACCAGGGGAAGCAGGCAGCCGCTTTACTTTTAGATCTATCAGCCGCATTTCATACGATTTCTCATCCTATCATGCTTCAGCGACTTAGTAACTTCTGGATACTTGGGGACACCTTGGCATGACTTGAATCATTTCTGTCTAATAGAAGCCCGTCAATGTGGATGGCATCCTTTGCTGCTGACTCAAAAACTCTTAGATTTAGAGGCCCACAGAGCTCAGCTCTGAGCCGTACGTTATTCAACATCTGTGCGACCCCTCTAGCAGTATTAGTGGGGTCATTTGGGATACATGTGGTGTCCTATGCTGAAGACACACAAGTCGTCCTGGATAAGAATACTCCCAATGTTCAGGATTGTTTTGCGGCCTGTCTCTCCGCGGTATTTCACTGGATGGGTCAGAGTAATCTCCGGTGTGATATAAGTAAGACTGAAGTATTAGTCTTTGGATTTCCTTCTCCCATTTGGGGTGGCAATTTTGGCCTCCTCTTTCCCCGGTAAGGGTGGCCCATGATTTGGGTGTAAAATCTGATAATGCACTCTGCTTCAGGTTCCAGGTGGGCAGTGTGATAGGAGTTTGTTTCGGCCTCTTGAGAATTTTGAAAAAATTCTTATGCTTGCTTCCGGCACAGTGCCAGAAAACAGTCATTCATGCGGCTATTACCTCGAGGCTGGATTATGCTAACGCGCATTATTGGAGCCTCCCTCTGTAACAGAGACTTGAGCTGGTACAGAATGCTGCAGCCCGACCCCTGCTAAATCTTCAAAAAAACATGACTGCATCCAAATAAATCTTAGAGATTTTCACTGGTTGCAGATCTGCCAAAGGGTTCATTTGAAAGAATTGGCGCTGGCTCGTAGAGCGTTCTATAAAGTGTGACCATCTTTCTGGTCAATAGACTAATTCACTATGTCTCTACAAGAGCTGTGTGTTCCTCAAATGCTGTGCTGGCAATACTGCCCAGAACTAAATGGAAGAAATGGGGCAGCTCCTCCATTTCTGCCTTGGCTGCTTCTAACTGGAATGCTCTTCCCCGATATTCACAGGTCTTGAAAGATGAAAGCTCCTTTAAACGGGGATTAAAAACCTGGTTGTATAACCAGGCTTTCTAATGTCTTTTGCTTCTGACCATGTGCTTTGACCCTTGTGCTGGGACACTCCTTCTGAGTAGCTGTGTACTCCACAAAAACCATATTAATAATGTCTCACCAACAACCCCTGAAGAATGTAATGGTTTCACAGACATGCAAGTGCTTGTTTTAGCTTAATTTAGTCAGATATTTTAGTATAGTTATAGAGCAAATACCAATTTTTTAAACTAGTCCATGAGACCTTAGTAAATAGCATAGTGGTGGGTTTGTACAGAAGTGGATGGCTAGCTGTGACACGTGACTTAAAGTGAAGGATTAATTAACAAATTGAAACGGTGCAATGGACATACATAAAGGACCCATAGTTCTGTTAATACATGGGTGACCAAGTTCCCCAGAAAGAAATGTATTAGAGTCACTTCTAATGCATTGTTATGCAGTGCCCTTTTAAGCAGTGAGTATTCAACACTTTCCTAAGCTGGAGCAGCATTGGTGCGGTCCTTATGGATATGCGGATGTTGTTCTAGACATGGCTGGAGATGTGCATTTTTGGGATCATTACTTGTTTTGGGGTTGCTGGACATGATTATGCCAGTTGAAACTTTGAATCATGCTCTCATATGGAGCATTGCTTCTTTTGTAGTATGTCACTTTATAGCAGGTTGAGGACAACACATTTGCCCCCTTGGGTCTATGTGCTTTCCCGTGACTCTGCTATCAATAGCGGACATCATAAACAGTGCTTTACATGAATCACACTGGGAACCAGAGGCACTTTGATGTCTAGTAACCCACATCTCCATAGAGATAGATATCCAGAGGGAAAACAAGGCTACAGAAGGCTATCCTCTTGCAGACCTCAGAAAACTGTCAGAGGAGCAGTGTACAGTATTCCATGGACTACAGATGCACAAACATTCAGCATATTGTGTGTTAGAGTGACACTGAACGAGAGCTATGCCATCTCTGCTGCAGTTGTCTTTATGAATAGGAGTGTTGTGGACTGACTGCAGGTGATGCACAGGTACATGTACAAAGGTTCATTTTAGACCTTGGTTTCAAGATGCCCATTCCACTGGATATCAAGGGAGCTGGTCAACTTTAATTAAGTCCAGGTCACTCGAGATCTAGTTATCAGTATGCAGCAGGTTTTAAACTAATATCTGTGTAAGAACCTGCTGAGGCCAAGGCTTGGGGAAAGTAACTAAAGAAGTGGGACTACAATTTAAGAGTGTAGAAGGATGGCTGAGACCTGATGGGCATTAACAAAAAGTCAATGTATATATCTGTAGAAAATTATTGATTAGTTCCAAGGACATTGTGCAATCAGAACTATGTTCAGAAATCTGTATCAAAACAGCCCCAACTGTCATCAAATTCAAGTCTCTAATTTTTCTATTATTTTTGCTATTGTTGAGCTATATTGAGTGTTGCCGGGGAAAGACTTTCATACCCAAATGTATACAGGGGGAGGACAAACAAGCAATTATAACCTTGCACACATTTCATACAGCTAATAAATAGCGCAAACAGTATCCTGACACGAGGCTTCAGATTGCTTTACATGTAGTAATAAAAAAAAAGTAATATTCCTTGCATATGTGGTAGTCATGATCATTGATTTCGTCAAAACTGCAAGAGTATGCTGCTGTACAGTATGATGATCGGGCACAAGATTTCTCCTTTTCAAAGCAGATAGACCAGTGGTTCCCAACCTGTGGTCCAGGGACCCCTGTGGGTCCGAGCAGCACCCTCAGGGGTTCTGCAACTGCTTAGAAAATTAAGTAATATTACTGAAAGCTGTGGAACAAATTTGTTACTGGCTCAGTGGGGGGGTCCCTGGATTTTAATAATGATTCAGTCGGGGTCCCCAGGTTTCAGTAGTGATAAAGCGGGGTTCCACAGAAGTTAAAAGGTTGGGAACCACTGATGATAGACCATTGAATCTAGAAGAGATACACACAAAACGAGCAATTACTTAACAGGCACTAAAGACACCCTGAAGGGTTTAGAAAAATATATTTAGTAAAAGCAGATACAGCATTCTAGCTTGAAGAGTTATGACCATGTGGTTTAATGTCTTAACAGACATGAGGGGTTCAATCACAGAATATCAGGTGTAACAATAAAGTTAGAAGAGGTACATCCTCAGTGTTTACATCGGTGATGCTCTTGATGGTTGGAGAAAAGCATATATACTATTGAGAATACAAGAGATACATCCTCAGTGTTTACACTGGCATCACTCTGGTTTGTTGGAGAAAAGACGATTTAGTGTTAGGATAAAAGAGTTACGTTCTTGATGTTTACATTGGGGATGCTGGTGAGGGTGGGTAGAGAAGAGCACGTCTAGCACTGGGGTTAGAAGAGATTCATGTTCAGTGTTTACACTGGAGGCATTCTAGATGTTTGGAGAAAAGCATGTTTTTGTGGTTAGAAGAGGTACATCCTCAATGTTTACATTGGCTGCACTCTGGGTTGTTGGTGAAAAGAAGACTTAGCATTGGGATAGAAGAGTTACATCCTTGATGTTTACAATGGAGATGCTATGGCCATGGGGATGGGAGGGGTTAGAGAAAAGCAGGTCTAGCACTGGAGTGAGAAGGGATATACCCTAAATGTTTACACTGGAGGCAGTCCAGATGTTTGTAGGAAAGCATGTTTAGCACTGTAGTTAGAAGAGATACATCCTCGATGTTTACACTGGCAGCACTCTGGATGGTTGGAGGCAAGCAGCCATAGCACTGAGGTTAGGAGAAAGAAATCCTCAGCGTTCAACGGCTTGGCAGTCTCCTGAGGCTCTGGGGAGGTTTGGATAAAAGCAGATGTAGCACCCTTAGTAGAAGAGATACAGCATGAGGGGCCTGTTTACAAGCCGTGTGGTGCAAGGCAGCGCAGCATTTACAAGATACAGTGTATTTCTGTCCTTTCCCCTGCGCTGGTGCACAATTGCTGCCTCGTGCTAATGCAGGCACCCGTGCACAATGGTGCAAGGGTGTCTGTGTTGTCAGCAGGATTGTTTTTGTGCCTTCCTACACAAAAACAGTCCTGGGATGCGTTTTCATCTTTCTATGTGTGCTGCAGAATCAAGACAACACAATTTGGTATTTGGCACCCCGATAATTGTAGTGTTTCCCAATGATTTTGGAGCAAAACTTTGGGCCAGAGACTTGTTTTACAAATTGTTTGTCAAGGCATTGAGATTTATAGCAGATACTTATTTCTCAATATTCATAAAGGGGAAGAGGCCCCTTGAGGATACCTTCACATTGGTGAATGGGTTAAATGGGTTACCACTACTTTTGTCAGTAAAATATGAAAGTGTTGTGCTGGATTTGGGTTGCAAAACATTACTACATCCCATTCCGAATCACTATTTGGAAAAAAATGTAGTAAATCTGCACCTGTATATTTACGTCTGTTTGTGGGTGCATATTACTACTTTTTCGTATTGATTGATTTTCCTAATAGCATGACTGGGAAGTTGTGCAATGGGCAGGTTTTCAGGTGTAATATTAGGAAATGTCAGGTGACTCAGCGAGGTCCTATTTCTACTGTGCAGAGGTCTCCATAGAGTGGAGCCCGAACATAACCTATCTGCTGTAAACTAAGGACCTACCATGAAAAACTAAGGCACATCTGTACTAATGTGCTAAGGGACTGATATATGTAAAGCCCATTCATACACTAGCCCCTTCATTACATCCTCGGTGGCTCTATGGTATGAAGAACCTGCTCTCTGACTTCAGCAAGTCACACTGTGAATTCCTGGCAGGCGTAGCAAATATAGGTGGCTTTTTATTAGTATCTGTGGTGTAAACACAGCTAGCGTAGTATGTATCCGTGTCTACAATGTAAGTACAGATTACACTTTCTATCAGAGTCTGTAATTCAAACGCAGGTGATTCAGTATCAGTCGGTGACTGCAGTGTAAATACAGATGGCTCAGTATTGCTGGGTGTCTGCAGGGTAAATACAGATGTGTCAGCAGTGACCAGTGTCTGAAATGTAAAAACAGGAGACTCTTCATGTGTTTCTGCTGTGTAAACCCATATGACACAGTATTAATCAGCATCTGCAGTGTAATTACATCTGGCATAGTATTAAGTAATGTCTGCAGTGTAAATACAGCTGTTGTAATATTAGTCAGTGTCTGCATTGTAAATACACGGAGCACAGAGTTAATCAGTGCCTGAAGTGTGAATAGCAATGGTTCACCATTAGTCAGTGCCTGTAGTGTAATCACAGCTGGCACAGTATTAAACAGTGTCCCCGGTATAATCACAGTTGGTACAGTATTAATCACTTTTCTGAAGTTTAAATACCAATGATTCATCATAAATCAGTGTCTCCGGTATAGATACAGATGCCACAGTATTAATCAGTGACTGAAGTGTAAATAACAACCGTTCATCATCAGTCAGTGTCCGCAGTGTAATCACTGCTGGCACAGTATTAAGCAGTGTTTCGAGTGTGATCACAGCTGGTGCAGTATTAATCACTTTTCTGAAGTGAAAATACCAATGGTTCATCATAAGTCGGTGTCTCCAGTATAAATATAGATGCCACAGTATTAATCAGCGTCTGAACTATAAATACCAGTGGCTTATCATAAATCAATGTCTCAAGTATAGTCAGTGTCTGAAGTTTAAATACCAGTGGCTCCTCGTCAGCCGGTGCCTGCAGTGTAAATGCAGGTCCTCTCCATTCACCAGTCTGGCTACAGAGTACATGGATGTGGTGAGGAGCAGGCTGTGCATTGAGTGTTGACTGGTGCAAATGCTGCACAGCGTGGGTTGCCCCTTCGCCCTATGAAGTGTACCCTCCTTGATGTTGCCCTGATTACACACTTCAGTGCCCCCCTACTTCCTGTGATGCTGCTGCTTTCATATTTACCATTCTGTATAATGTCTTGTCACCTGTGTTCATCGTGTGACCCTGGGCCGGACGTGCCTTATAGAGTGGTTAAGCAGTTGTGGAATGCTCATTTTAGGGAGAGTACTACAGACAAAAGGTTATGTGTACCCCGACTGCCCCCCTGCCCACCCCCCTCCGTAAAATGAATCCCCTTCACATCTCTCGTGTTTTCATTTCTATGGTGTTGTCTCTCTCCTCCCCCCCTCTTTGTCTCTTCAGTGTCTCTTGTCCTTAACGACCATTTCCGGGTCACCGGGTCTTCACCTGCGTCTCTCCGACTCTCTATCCACCCCCATGTCACTATTTGAATCACCTTCCTGTCAGTCTCCGTATATTCTGCTCATTCCTCTTACTCCTCCATCCTCCCTAGCTCCCCCTTTTCCTCTCCTTTTTCCAAACCCTCTTCTGTTAATTTCATCACAGCCTTTCTCCCTCTTTCACGTGTCCCCACCCTTTTCTGTCATCTCCCTCTCCCACTTCACGCCATTGCTCGTGTAAATGATTTCCTCTCTTTACCCTGCTCTCGCCCCACCTCTCACTCTCGGTCATCCCCTAAATTCGTTTTCACCACCTTATTCTTGTTTCCCTCAATTTCTTCAATTCCTCATTCTCGGTGTCCATTTTTATTTTCCTTTCTCATCTGTTATCCCGTGTGTCCGTCTCCTCCTATCCGTCTCTTTCTTTCATTCTCTCCCACCCTTTCTGTCTCTCTCTCTCTCTCACATTTTCCTATTCACTCTCGCCGTCCTTTCCATTTCTCATCCTTTTTTCTCTACCCACTTTCATGCTGTTTCCCTCCGCCTCTCTTTCTTTCTTTAAATTTCCATCTATTTTTCCTCTCATTATTCTTACTCGGTCTTTTAGTCTCCCTCTTCCAAGCCACCCTCCGCCCCCTCTGACCCTCTTTTCACTAACACTCGGCCAGTCTGCTTCTCTGTTTTTTACTCTCCAGCTGTGAGTCGAGAAAACCCCTAAAGCTCCATTAGGTGGCAGCAGAGTGCTGCTGCAGGCACGTGCGTCCGCACAAGGCCTTTAACCTGCAGCCCGGAAAGAGGTTTGGATGGTAACTGCCCCCTAGATATGGATGGTAAACATTCCCTTGGCCAAAGCAATGGTAGCAAAATCTGGCACTGCCGGTGCCAAGGCGTCGTAAGGGATGGATTAAGGAACGGCCGATAGCGACGAGTGGCACTGCAGTGTGACAAACCATCGATACACTAGTGTGCCATTTTGTGGACTGTAAGGCAAGGTTGGGCAGCTGCTAGAGCGCCACTAGCAGACAATTTCAGAGTGCCCTCTAAAGGCCACAAAGGCTGCCTAGAGTCACCATGCAAAGGTTGCATTGGCGTCATACGATAACAACCCCTCAGCCACCCTTGCGCTGTCTCTGGGGCGCGCCCCCGCTCTGCTCCTCTAATTCTCTCCTCTGCTTCCGCAGCCCATCCCTGACGGCAGCCCCATGAAGCGCTCTGTGTCCACGCTGACGCCACCCCCGCCTCAGCATCGGCAGCAGAGGACACCACTCTACGAGTACTCTTTGGAGAGGGTCCCTCCTGACCGGACGCATCACCACCACCACCGCTGCCACCGCCGGAAAGAGAAGAAGCAGAAGTCGCTGGAGCGGTCGTCCACGCAGCTGGCTGCAGACGACCCAGGTACTCCTCCCTGCCAGGCAGGCCTCCTTGCACCTGCCATGTAGCGCCACCATTTGCAACCCACACGTCCGTGCTGATGCGCTCCGTTGCTGTCGTGCTATCCAGTTACCACCGTAAGTGGGTCTTCCAGCCCAATGAACCTAATTTATTATCTGCGGTCATGGGAACCAGGTGGTGGCTCCTATGACCGCAGGTCATGAATAATGAATTAGGTGGTTGGGCCCTGGTCAGTGCTTAATCTGAGCCGGTGGTGTCTGGCGCTCGGCACCAGCACTTAATTGTCAACATCTGCACCTATGACAGTCTGCCACATGGTGACGCTGTTTGTCTTATTTAGTGATGAGCATAATAACAATTGTTTATTAATTTAATATACATAAAAAATGACTAATACCAGCTACCCACGCCTTTCTGAAAGCTTTCGGGGCCTAGAATAGTCTGAATTGTTGCACTTGTAGTAGTGTGATGCTTAGTAGTTGTTTTGTACTGTCTTTGGCAGCGCTGGCAGGGGCAATGGGTGGTCGAGCTGAAGTGGCCTCCTGACGAGGGCCACAGCACTTTTTGTTTTACAAATTGAGCATTGCGCATGAGAGGTTTCACAGGGAGGTGAGATGATGAGCATGCCCTGCAGAATGCCCTTGCTCTCATACATGATAATACATGGAAAGGGTCATGGAATTAAAGAATTTACCCTCACTCAAGAGCAATAAAGAAACAACTTATTTATTCATTTTGTGGAGCACTGGCCAACCAGTGCTAGCCGTCTGAGTTTTTCATCCCTAGAACAGCAAACACCGGGACCACGTCCCCAAAAAAACTTGCATCGATATTACTTTGTCATTACAAGCATCGTCACAACCTTATTGCGCTCTTTTTACAATCAGAGGTAAGATAAAACATACACATGTTTATTAAGTATGCGTGTAAATATACGATTTACAGGACATATTTTCATATATAAGCCACATGCCGTGGTCTAAGAGGTTTATGACCATGTTTTATTTTCAGTTGGTGCCCCAAAGAGCCCCCCTCACTATTTGAGCACTGTAAAAAAAAAATAGATATTACTCCAAAAGTAGATGTGAAAATCACATTTTACTAAGGTAAATCATATGCATATTGTCCATGTATTGAGGACTTGACTTTGTGAATGAGTCAAAATAACTTTAAAAAAAAGAGGTATACTTGCTTGGTGCTTTGAAAAAGGATAACTTTTCAACAAGTTCTGGCTTAAATGTTATAATGATTGGCTGTTAAAGGCAAGAGAAATGAAGGTTGGCTTTGAAATGCAGCCTTATGTATGTGTGACAGCCTAACAGATTCCCTTTATGAAATTCCTAGCCTTTCACACCTTGACTTTTCCGTAAGCTGGTTACTTTCAGTGCATGATCCCGCATGCAAATTCACCTAGTAAGCATTATGAAACGTTCTGCTCCTCCCTTGGGCACTTATTATAAAATACTAGTGGGGCTCAGCTGGGGGTGCCTCAATCAGTGCTCTGCCAATGCACCTCATTCCTTCACTGCAATTTCTTCTACTCCTGTTCTTCTAGGTCTAAAAAGTGGTGTATTAAAAGTTCCAGGATCCTTGATGCAAGCAAGTAAAATAAGCCACTTGCCTCTCAGTTGTGTAGTAAAGGTCAACCAATTTGTGTGTAGTGGTCCATCGCACTACTGGCCTCCTGCACTACTGTGCCTGCTCAGTTCTGCTAGGTTCTAATGCCTCACTACACATTTTTGCCTAAAGCACTATATCCTATCAAAAAGCTCCAGTTCTTTTCAATCACTAGGATCTCCAAATATGGTTATATATATATATATATATATATATATATATATATATATATCAGGCACGGCCTGTGCTTTAGGGCAGAGGGCAGAGGGCAGAGGGGCCACGCCCCCCCACCTTTTGCCCCCCATGAAGAGTGTCTGTCAGGCTGAGCAAAGGTCAGCCTGACAGACACTCTTCATGTTCAGGTCAGGCAGCCAGGAGCAGACATGCGTGATTTGCGCCCACTCCTGGCTGCCTGAGCTGAACTTTGCTGGGCTGAAAAGGTCACAGCTCCTATGGGCGTGACCTCCTCGGCTCAGCAAAGGTGCCTCGAGGCCCTCCCCTGGGTGACGAGGAAAGCGTCATCCATTGACTTCGACCTGGGCGCTTCAGGTTTAAGCCCTGAAGCGCCCAGGACGAGTGTCAATCAGTGACACTTCGTCACAGAGTGGGGTGGGGTCAGCAGTCTCACTGACCCCATCCCACTCTGTTATGAGGCTGGGACTGCTGCCTTCCCTCAGGCAGCAGTCCCAACCCTCCTGGCACCTTCGAGGCTGAAGGTAAGTGTGTGTGATCTTTTTTTAATTAATGTTTGGTGCGTGTGTGTATGTTTGAATGTTGATGAATGTTGTTAATGGATATTCGTGCATGTGTGTGTGAAAGTGTGAGTGTGCTTCCCGCCCGCTCCCCCTCCCTCCTAAAACTGCCGGCCGCCACTGATGTATATATATATATATATATATATCCAGTATAACCTTGTCTTGCCCAGCACTCCTTTCCCCAGCTGCTCTAGTTCTGAAACCCAAAGCATAGCTCTGACAGTGCAACCCATTCCTGCCCAAGAGGCACAATAATGCTTACTGGGATTCATCCTTTGGCTTTTACAATGGATCCTCATTCTGGCGATTAGTTGTTCTTGCTGATCCTGTACCGGGTGCCAACAATAGCTCTGTCAGTGTACCTTAATGCTGCCCAGAAGTGCAATTATTTACCCAGCATCAGGAGACCCTCCCATCTATGTCCTTATGAGTCAAGCATTGAAGCCAGCACACAGCTCTGCCAGAATACCCCACTCTCCACCTATGCAAATACTGCTATAAACTAGTAGGCTCTGTGACTGCACATCAGGCGCAACCTCTACATGCTTTTTCAGCACTCACACTCCACCACTATCCAGCACTTTGCCCAACATATTAGCACAGCGTACATTAAAAAAAATCAGACCTGGTGGCATTGCTAAGTATTTCTTGGTGAATTCATTCAGCGCTATAAGCCACCACCAGCAGTGTGCAGTTCTCAGCTCATTACCTGTAACACTGCTGTGCCATGCCATGGCTGTTACAGAACTGCTATCCAATACACCTCTAGCAGTACACCCATATCCCAACCAAGAGCACCCTTGCTTCCACAGTTTTAGGCCTTTCTGCATAGGAGGTCAGATTTTGCAGTAAATGTATGATGTTGTTGAATACCGACACCACATACAGGTAAGCAAAGCTCCCATCCTATTCCACGGAAGCAGCACTACAAGACTTCTCCAGCATTGGGCCACAATAGAGCCTCTTAGGGTCAGCAGTGACAAGCCCTGGGAATCACTTTCAGAAGTAAAAAGTGATTGCCTTTGACTCTGAGGGATTCCACACTTTAAAGCCCCAGGAAGAAACATTGTCGTTAGCCACTCTAGGACGAAAGACGCGCCGATGAATGTTCAGCTGAACAGCTTTCATAAGTTCTGAGCTCCTTTCCTTCGCTATTATACCCTTTTCTTCAAGTAAACTCAACAAATTGACGTGCTCTCCATTTTCAGGTCTGACTTTTCAGATCTGTTGTCTGCATAACCTATTGTTAGCTCACTAAACTGCATACCTAGACTCTCGGAATACTAAAATGTCCCCATTGACTTAACATTGGTAGGACACGTCATTGCACTGTGGGCTTTTGGGTAAAGGAGACTTTACTAGTTTTGCCTCAAAACCTATGAATTGTTGCCCAGTATTGGGGCCAGAATCAGAGAATGTTGACAGATGGCTAGATGTTCCATAGCAAATGTGCTACATTGTATTTCTTTTCTTTGGAATTTGTTGTACACACACAGGCAATAAATGAGAACACACACTCAAAGTCTTAACTCCAGGCCAATAGGTTTTTATATAGAAAAATATTATTTTCTTAATTTATTTTAGAACCACAAGATTCAGAATTCAAGTAAGTACATAAATGGTAAGGTACTTGGCATAGGTAAATATAGAACGTTGAAGTAAAACAGTAAGGTACACAGTGTAGCATAAAATGGCAATAAGCTATTTTAAAAGTGGACACTGCAAAATTCAACAGTTCCTGGGGGAGGTAAGTAAAGGTTAGTTTGCCAGGTAAGTAAAGCACTTACAAGTTCAGTCTACAGGGCCTAGGCAGCCTACCGTTGGGGGTTTAAGTCAACCCCAAACACCGGGCACCAGCAACACAGGACCGGTCAGGGGCAGAAGTCAAAGAGGGGCCCAAATACCCTAGCCGCCTATGAGACTAGGGGTGCTCCGGTTCTAGTCTGCTTGCAGGTAAGTACCTGCGTCCTCGGGGAGCAGACCAGGGGGTTTTTGTAGAGCACAGGTGGGGGGGGGGTCCCAAACAGGCACACAAAATACACCCTCAGCAGCACAGGGGCGGCCGGGTGCAGTGTGTAAATAAGGTGTCAGGTTTTGCGTTGAAATCAATGGAGGGACCTGGGGGTCACTCTGGCGATGCAGGCAGGGCTCAAGGGGGGATTCTTGGGCCAGTCACTGACTGGACAAAGATAAGGGCCACCTGCTGGTCACTCCTGCACCAGTAGTTGATTCCTCTCGGGCCTGGGGTATGCGGGTGCAGTGCTTCTTCCAGGCGTCGGGTTCTTTGTTACCAGGCAGTCACGGTCAGGGGGATCCTCTGGATTCTCTCTGCAGGCGTCGCCGTGGGGGTGCAGGGAGGTCGTCTCAGGGTGGACACGTTGTGGGAGTCGACTTGGGGGGCCTTGCTGCAGTTTTGATTTCTCTGGACACGGGCCAGGGGTGTCGGGTGCAGAGTGTTGGAGACTCACGCTTCAGGAGTGAGGTGAGAGTCCCTTTAAAGATAGTTTCTTCTTGGTTGTTTTGGACAAAGCCGCTGTCCACAGGAGTTTCTTGGTCCTTTGGGTTGCAGGGCAGTCCTCTGATTCGGCAGAGGTCACTGGTCCTGCTTGATGCATCACTGTTGCAGGTTCTTTGAATCTGGAGACAGGCCGGAGGGCTGGGGCCAAAGCAGTTGTCGTCTCCTTCTTCTCTGCAGGATTTTCAGGGAAGCAGTCCTTCTTCTTGTTTAGGTCGTCAGGGATCTGATTTCCTGTGTTCAGGGTCGCCTCTAAATATTAGATTTAGGGGGGGTGTTTAGGGCTGGAGGGCAGTAGCCAATGGCTACTCTCCTTGAGGGTGGCTACATCCTCCTTGTGCCTCCTCCCTTTGGGGAGGGGGGAACATCCCTAATCCTATTGGGCTAAATACTCCATAAGAAAATGGATGATTGGGTAAGGAAGGGGTCACCTCAGCTCAGGGCACCTTAGGGGCTGTCCTAATTTTTCTCATTATCTCTTCCGGACTTTCTGCCAAAAGTGGGGGCTGTGTCTGGGGGGGCGGGCATCTCCACTAGCTGGAGTGCCCTGGGGTGTTGTAACACCAGACTTGAGCCTGTGAGGCTCACCACCAGGTGCTACAGTTCCTGAAAGGGGGGGGGGGGGGGGGTGAGGCCACTCCAGCCAGGACAGGCTTTGTTCCTGGTCACAAAGTGCACAAAGGCACTCACCGCATGTGGCTAGAAACTAGTCTGGAAGTGGCAGGCTGGTAGAGACCAGTCAGCCTAGCACTAGCAGTTGGGCTGGCATGCAGGGGCACCTCTAAGATGCCCTCTAAGTGCATTTCTCAATAATCTCACACTGGCATCAGTGTGGAATTATTGTGCTGAGGAGTTTGATACCAAACTTCCCAGTATTCAGTGTAGCCATTATGGAACTGTAGAATTTGTGTTTGACAAACTCCCAGACCATACAATCTTTATGGCTACCCTGCACTTACAATGTCTAAGAATTGGCTTAGACATTGTAGGGCCAATAGTGCTCATGCAGCTATGCCCTCACCTGTGGTATAGTGCACCCTTGCCTTAGGGCTGTAAAGCCTGCTAGGGGGTGGCTTACCTATGCCACAGGCAGTGGGTTGTGGGCATGGCACTGTGAGGGGAGTGCCATGTCGACTTAGTCTTTTTTCTCCCCACCAGCACACACAAGCTGTGAGACAGTGTGCTTGTGCTGAGGGAGGGGTCACCAGGGTGGCATAATACATGCTGCAGCCCTTAGAGACCTTCCCTGACCACATGGCCCTTGGTTCTACGGGTACCATTTACAAGGGACTTATCTGTGTGCCAGGGCTGTGCCAATTGTGGAGACAAAGGTACAGTTTTAGGGAAAGAACACTGGTGCTGGAACCACGGTCCCAGCACACTTTCAATCATAGCTAGCATCAACAAAAAGCAAAAAGTTAGGGGGTAACCATGCCAACAGTGGCATTTTTCTACACCTTTGGTAATGAAGAGTCCAAAAATGTTGTCAACAACTGTTGTATTTTACTATCTTGAATACAACTATATCAACTTGCCACTACATAGAAGCTTTGACATACCTCTAGAGTGACCCAGTTTGTCATACAATTAGCCACTACATTTTGTGAATGTCTCACCTTAACACTACCACTTATCCTTACCTTCATCATACTCTTCACCCTAATAGTAATTCTAAGATTAACCCTAACACTTACTGTAACAGTAACAGCCACCCTTATCCTATGTCTACACCTAAGCCTAAAACTAAAGCTAACGCCAACCTTTAACAGGCGTCTTAGGCCTACATCTGTCCATTGTTCTAGCACTAAACCTAAGACTAGCCCTAAAGCGTACCTTAAGCCCATTCCCCAACCCCAAATGTAAGCCTACTGCTGTCTCTTAACTTGGTATTCATCTTACCCTTAACCATAAACTGATGTGTACCTCTAAGCCTGATCCTCAACTCTAATCATAAATCTAACCCTGAAGTCAATGCGGAACCTAACCTTAATCCTAACCTAATCTCTACATTTAACCCTTGTCCCACCCTTAAACTGACCATATTCCCAAAACCTCTCTAACATTTACAGTGTCAATGTCATGGCACCCATGCACTCAGGCGTAGTGGATTTTATGTAGCATTAAGTATCAATGTAGTTTCCTTGAACTGCGATCGGGTATTTGAGATAGTTGGCGTGCTCCTAAACAGTGGATCAAGAATTTTTGTCACCAAGAGGTGAACGACTTTTGGTATCAAGAAGTCAAGAACATTTTGGCAGTGAGTGCCAAAAGACGCTTGCCAGTGTGTGATCAAACAGTGTTGCCATTTCTGGGTCATGGGCATTTGGTACCAAATGTTCAAGATCTGTGACCTCAACTGCTCAAATACATTTACAATGGAAGGGTCAAGGACTTTCACCACTGCAGCTGTCAAACATGCCTGGTACTTTGGTCAAGGACTTTAGGCTCTGAGGTTTTAGGACTTAGGGCACCAAGCAGGCGAGAATATTTTGCAGTGATGGTTTAAGAAATGTTACCATTCAAAGGGTCTGGCACAGAAAGGATCAATGACCTTTGACACTGAGGGGTGAAGAACCTTTTAAACCAAAGGGTCAGATGGCAAATACACAATCCTTTTAAATGACCACATCTCTATATATCTGAGGCTGCTAATGCCACCTTTGGTTTTCCTGTTTCAGGTTAACATTACTATTTATTAATGTAATAATTTTAGCCAGTGTTTCACTTGGCTTAGAGAGACTGTAATATTTGCCAACTCTTATGGCCCCAGACTTGAGGGCTAAGATTTTGAAGGACAGGAAATATCTCACCATAAAATTCTCAGAAGGCTTCCACTGTGATATGGTGTATGGATTATGGTACGAAATATAAATGACAGAATATTTAAGCGTCACATTATCATATCCAGAATATCGAGGGACAAAATTTCAAAAGGTAACTGCACAGAGTGAGGTACGGATTTAGTTTTCTTAACTACACATCCACATACCTCGAATATATACATATATAAAACAGATCTCACTTCACCACCATTACTTATCAACCTCCATGGCAATAACACAGCAGCACAGAATCTGAAGAATAATGTCCACCTTTGGCAAGTTGGTATTTCCTTAATTCATTTATTTGGCAAAAAGCCTGTCAGTTGATTTCCTTGTACTCTACTGCAGCCTCCCAGAGTATTCGAAAGAACAACTAGAGCCCTAACAGTCTTACTCATTACAAAAGTGTGGCACACTGAAGCCATCTGGATTGAATCAAACTAGTAAAACTTAAAACATTTAACTTTGAAATGAATACAATGAGGAGTTTCATTTTGTCATAGAAATTTATGGTCAGTGCTGTGGAAAAAAAAATTAGGACACGTTTTGAGTTCTCAAAAATCTCCCTCTTCTGTTTCATTAAAACATGCTAACTTGTAGACAGAAACATGCACTTTCAAGACCAGCAGCAGACTGCAGGTTAACTTCCTGGTGATCACAGTTTACTATAGTGTTCTAATGAGCAACTAGAATGCTAACATTCTGAATTGATGCCATAAGTGTGGCACATCTGACAGCCATTTGGATGGAATTGAAGTGGTAAAACTGAAAGTATTTTCTACTGAGGATACCGCAGTAAATGAGGAAATTAGGGAGCTTCATAAGAAATGTCTCTTAAGAAGGCCACTGAAAAAAAAGAGCCCAAATATAGCACAAAAATCACTCAAATGTAGCCCAATGACAGAAGGGTGCAAAACACTTAGGGGCATATTTACCAGCCCCTTGCGCTGCCCTAGCGTCACTTTTTTTTACGCTAAGGAGGCATTAAGGAGGCCCCCAGCGTGAGCCATATTTACAAAGTGCATTGCACAACTTTGTAACCCTTTGCACCACATTATACCCATGCCAGGTATAATGTATGCAAGGGGGGGCATTCCCAAGCAGGGAGGCCCAAAACACATGGTGCAGTGAAATGTAAAAAATGTCACTGCGCCATTTTTCCATAATTTTTAACGCCTGCTTACGGCAGGTTTTACACTGACGCTCCCATAATAACCTCTAGGCCTCCTTGTGCTTTGATGGACTAGTGCCATAATTTAAGGCACTAATCCAGTAAAATGCCACAATAGCGGCATAAATTGTGACGCTATTGTGCTAACGTGCAACATGGCACGCTGTATAGTAAATACAGTGCTACTATGGTAAAGTAAGGGGGTGCAGGGCGATGAAAGAAAAGTGGCGCATCAGGGCTGGTGCGCCACTTTCTTGTAAATATGCCCCTTCTTTTTAAAAAAAGTTTTATATAGTGTAGGCTTGACCTAAAGGCATTGTTGTGCTTTACATGAACATCAGTTACATTACACAAGGACACATTCCTTTTGGTCTTTAGGCATGGGGAGATTAAGAATCGCAGGATGTTGAGCTGTGCGAAACTTGAACCTGGTTCCACAGTTGCAAAATCTGCAGCTCTGGCCTTAATGCCACATTCTCTCCCCT
Organism: Pleurodeles waltl; assembly: GCF_031143425.1. Taxonomy (NCBI): domain Eukaryota; kingdom Metazoa; phylum Chordata; class Amphibia; order Caudata; family Salamandridae; genus Pleurodeles; species Pleurodeles waltl. The sequence continues at coordinate 1,609,898,460 of NC_090445.1, forward strand.
AAGTATAACATATAATCAAGTGATCAACTGGATAAAAAAGCATCAAGCTAGCAAATAATTTAAAAGTGCTTTGTCGCTATTTGCGAACTCAGAAAATATGTCCTCATTGTAGTCTTTTAGAGCACAAACCATAATTTCTAAGGGAACCTATCTAAAACGTCCCTGTAACCTTTGTTTTTTCAGTGAATATTTGTGTGTGTGTGTGTATTTCTATATGTATATCTATACATGTATATATATAAAACCTATACAAATTTACTTTGCACTATTATTTTGCCCTTCGATATTCTAGTCAAGTTACTGTGACACATTGATATTCTGTCTTCATTGTTCCCAACCCACACGGACTATGCACGGTGCATGTGCAGAAATAAAGCCTTTAGGGAGTATGTTTTTGTAGACAACCTGCTCCATGGGCACTAATGAGAGCTTATCTTTGTTTTGATATGAAAGCTAATTTGGTACAGCCTCCCAGAGCAGAAACTGTTGCCTTGGGGGAGTCCAAGATGAACATCAATGTTTTGGAATCTGTAGCTAAAAGCTCAGCTCTCAAGGGGTTGCTACCTAAAAAGGGAAATGTTTTTAGTACAGGTGGCAAGAGCACAACATTATTTTACATCAAAAAAGACCAAGCCACAAGATCCAAAGCACTGTGAAGAAGGTGAACTAAATAACTGATACTTTAGCAGACCAATAGAAATCTACCTTTTATCTGACAGATTGGAACTAACTATGGATGGATTCCTGCAGTCAGGGTGTAGATCTTCTCCATTGGGAAACTGATCCATAAATAACTGGTGATATGGTCTCTGCGCAAGGTGAACTGGAGACAGACCTGCCAATGTATGTGAATGCTCAGAATGCATGGTCCCGGGCTACTAGAGGCACTATAGAGAATTTTATTCCAATTTTTTTACTATCCAAATGCTGTTTTCTGTTGGTGCTCAGTCACTGTCTTACACAGAGTGATGCAGACGTAAAAACAAATTGCTCAGCCTGCATTTGATGTCTTATGCACAACACAGCCTGGTCATCTTCCAGTTGAGTTTTTAGTATTAACAGTCCTTTCCAGAATATAGGCTACTGCCTGATGGTCAATTTATGTAAATACTGTTAAACATAGATGTACTGTTTCTAATACCACTCCTGTGCAACTTTTCAAAATGTATTCTGTCAAGAAATATAGATGAATTAAGAAGAGTACATCTCTGTTTACCAGTATATGGTGATATACGATGCAATGATATGTGGGTAGTCAATAATCTGGACATGAGATTGTTGCAAGTTGGTAATAAACCTCGGTATTTTGACCCACATCCTACTGCTGAAACATCTGGTTCGAAGATTTTGTTTACCTCTCCCAGGCATCTTCCTTTACATCTGAAAGGAGGGAGAAAAGCGTGCCGAAGCCTGGCGGCATGGACCCTCACATTGTGGGTGCTGACCTCCGAGCAGCATCAGCATGCATGGCTTGAATAGACAGTATGGAAGAACTCAGATAGCTTGGAAGACCTTCCTCCTTTTTTAATGGTTGCAAGAAGAAACGCTATGATGCCGATCTAGGCTTTCCACGACTTGAGTTTCCCAATGACTGGACCACCGTGTAGTATAATTTCTTTCTATTGATAACGCGTCCCAACTTTGATAATTTACTTACAAGGGGACTCGTTTTAGGCCAATGAACGTTTTGACCCTGATTGGAGACTCCTCAGGATGGGATATCCATTTAACATCTCAATTGATAGATCAGTAATCAAATCAATATTCACAATAACTAATCAATCAAACTAATCAATAACATTTAATGAGAATGAAACACACCATGACCCTTCGGCCATGAATAACCACACAAATCTAGTAAGATCTTGGATATTTATTCCCTATTAGTTACAACCTACTGGCATATTCATTAGTCTCACTATCAATAAGCACATCAACAAAAGTACAATATGGCAACTCGAATAAGACTTTATCAATGCAAAGACCATGAACATTAATTAGGACAAAGCACGAAGTCAACATGAATCAAACTTTAGCAACAGTATTATTATTGCATTATTCAACAAGGCAAAGATTCAGTCATTTGTCTATTTGCACCCAATTTAGTGAACTCCTTAACTAACCTCTAATTAGCATCAGCATGTTGGGATTCATGCAAAACAATTTAGCAACATGAATCTAGAAAATATCTAACTATGGGCTCTATCAAAAGAGCAGTTGGTACCTAGAAAGAAAAGGCAAACAGACAATTACAATTTATCATCAGATAGTTACACATCCAAATGGGGCGGCATACAGTGACAGTCTTTGTCCTCAGGACATCAGTCGATTAGCCATCAATCAGCCAGGATAAGCAGGTAAGGCTCAGCAAGGTATAGCCAAGGGCTCTTCCCTCATAAGGAGGAGAAGTGCAAATCAGGCAAGGGGTACGGCGAGGATGGTTAGGGGTATCAAACAGCTAAAGATGAAGTCTCTTAGGATAGCTAAGAAGAATAACGGCTTCAAGAGTGACAGGTTAAAGGCGAGTAATGGCTCGGTAATGGCAAAGTAATAATGGCTGATTCCTCCTTGTGTCACTCTGTTATATTAAAATTGTCGAAGGCTCTAATTTCCCATTGCGCAATATTTGGTGCATCGTTATCTCTGTCCAATAATCCATCGCACACCTTACTAGAATTTTCACCTAAGACAGTTCTCATGCAGTTTATTGGCTCCCGTGATTGACGTCTTCAACGGGTAGAATGTCAGGCAGGAAAAGTTACACTAGTCACTCCAGTCAGTAGTTCCATTGTCTTCCCTTGGTTTAGGCGACCTTGTACCTGTTGCGAATTACACTGTTGCATTCGGCAAGAATGTCTCCTTGAGCAAGTCAGGTCTCATGAGAAAGAATTTACTACGGTTACACACACATCTCTATAGCTTCTGGAAAAGTACAGCTTCATGTCCTTCAGGAAAGCAGCACATTGCACGTTAAAAAACACAGTTAATATGAGAACAAGCAGCTAGGCCCAAACCCTTCCTAACTAAGGCCTAGTGAGTAATTTAGCAAAACCTTTATACATAACTCTTAATGCTAATACAAAATCATACATGAATCTATTATTAATTCATTATTAGTCAGTTTCATTAGTCAGTGTATACATTGGTGGCCACTCCCCGTGGGCACATTTCAAACGCGTGCATTTGTATTATTCTAACACATTTTCTAGGCAGCTTCATTATACATTATTTTGCAAACTTTTTATGTTAATATTATAAAAGGTCACACTCCAACACTATTTATCTGCGCATAAGACAAAGAAACAGTATCCCACCTGGAGAACCATCTATTTATCCTGCCTCCTTTCATCAAACAAATTATATATAACATTCTGTATTTGTCTCTTAATAAGCCTTACGTGGTTTTTGACATTGATAAAAGGTGTTCTCCTCCCATACAAACCTTTGTGCATTGAGCACTGTGAGCACATAAGCCACACTGATAAACAGGCTCGCATGAACGTCTTTCCCCGGACAAGAATGCAGCCTCAGCATTGCCAGAAACAGGCAAACAATGGTGTGACATTTGTGTACTGATGCCATTTTAGACTATGGCGGTCATTCTGACCGTGGTTACCGCCATATGGCCGCTCAGCGGTCAAAAGACCGCGGTGGCCATTCTGTCTTTCCCGCTGGGCCGGCGGGCGCCCGCCAAAGGAGCGCCCGCCGGCCCAGCGGGAAAGGCCCTGCAACACAGAGGCCGGCTCCGAATGGAGCCGGCGGTGTTGCAGGGGTGCGACGGGTGCAGTGGCACCCGTTGCGATTTTCACTGTCTGCAAAGCAGACAGTGAAAATCTGTATGGGGCCCTGTTAGGGGGCCCCTGCACTGCCCATGCCAGTGGCATGGGCAGTGCAGGGGCCCCCAGGGGCCCCACGACACCCGTTCCGGCCATCCTGGTTCTGGCGGTGAAAACCGCCAGAAACAGGCTGGCGGGAAGGGGGTCGGAATCCCCATGGCGGCGCTGCAAGCAGCGCCGCCATGGAGGATTCCCTGGGCCAGGGGAAAACCGGCAGGAAACCGCTGGTTCCCCTTTTCTGACCGCGGCTTTACCGCTGTGGTCAGAATAGCCCTGGAAGCACCGCCAGCCTGTTGGCGGTGCTTCCGCTGCCCTCCGCCCTGGCGGTCAGAGACCGCCAGGGTTGGAATGAGGGCCAATGTCTCTGACCCCCTTCTGCTGCCTCTGATACTTGTTGAGAAACAGTGGGAGCTTGGCTGGTTTGTTTGTCTACTTGTAAATCACACTAAAGTACAAAAGGTTGTCCTCACTTTCTTTAGATCAGTGGAACAGAACAGAAATACAAAACAAACAACAGGCCTTCAGTTTGTTTCCTAATAGAAAAGTAACGAGAAGGGCCCTAATGATAGAGTCATTTCTTATAGTAACTACATTTTCAGAACAAATGTGCCTGGGACTGGCTGCTTTGTCCTTGCCTCCTGGTTCTGCTTCTCTAGCATTAACTTTAGATAGAGCATTCATGGCTTCTCAGGTTTATTCTCTTTTCCATTTGTTCTTACTCTTTCCCCACTCCAGGCCATGCCAATGAACTAATGCCAATGGTTTACCACGGAGAGTCGTCCTCCAGGGAGAGGAAGCACGAGCGTGGTCGGTCCCAGGAGCGGAAGCATCACTCGTCCTCTGAAAAGCAGCGCTTCTACTCTTGCGATCGCTATGGAAGCCGAGACCATTCGCAGCCAAAGTCAGGAGACCACAGCCGGGCCACCTCGCCCAATGGAGGGCAGGAGCAGGGTCACAACAGACAGGTGAGTGGACAGGTTGTGCGCAGTGCAACAACAGGTACGGCAACTAATATGAGAGGGAAGAGGAGCATGTGCCTGGCTAAGGGATAGGGCTGAAAAGTGACAACTTCACAGAGCCACAAAAAAGCAGGGGTACGGTTGAGAAGCATGGTCACAGCAGAAAGGAGAACAAGCTCAGCTGAAGTAGATAGAAGGTCAGGGAGCTCGTGCAGGTTCAGGGCAGGAGCTGCACAACAGTTGATGCGATATGCTGCAGAATGCTACACAGAGGTGCAGGCAAAGGGCCACAACATACATGCACGGGGACAGTCGGTCCAGATAATGGATGTTACAGGCAGGCCTGTGGATGAAGGCTAGATCACCCCTTCCAGATATGTATGAATGGTATCATGATCCTGGAACAGAACAGCACCAGAGCTAGGAGAGGATAAGAGGTCTGTAACATGGAAGATACAGAAGACAATTGAATAAGGCAGGGTGGTGTCCCATGGCATCCTCACGACTGGAGAGGAGGGTTGAATAAAGCAGCAACAGACCGACAAGGGGATGAATGCAGGAGCAAGACAATGGGGGTACTAGGTTCCAACGAGGGACGAGGAAATAGGAGGCATGCTAAAAGGAAAACGTAGATGCTTTTCAGCAGAGAGATCACAGGCTGACAAGCAGAGGAGACCAGTGCATCGCATCAGGACACACGAATGCCAAAGCTATGGGAAAAGAGAGGACGGAGGTAGGTCAAATGTTTGAGCAGGGTGGGAACAACAGGTGAGGGAGCAAGGACGAAGGATGCCAAATTAAAGTTGGAAGGCAATACTTGTGGTAGTTTTCCATTGTAGGGCTCCAGTGACATCAAATAGACGACGAGAGTGAAGCTGGAGTTGTTGGCGATGTCACTTGGAACCATGAAGCAGAAAACTTACTCGGCTCGGGCCTTTAAAGCGGGAGCAGGCCTTTAATGGCCGGTAGAGCCCGCTACGGTGGGTTCTAAGGCTATATTATCATTTTATCACAGTGGAAACAAAATTAAATCAAGATATGCAGTATGAAAACTCCTCATTATTTACAGTTTCCCTCATCCTAGGCTCAACTAATACCATGGGTCAATGAGCTGAGAGGGGAGTCTTGGGAAGCAATACACAATATGGCCCCACCACCCTCAGCCCCAATCCTCCGACTAACTCTGTTTTAAAAACAATACATACCTGGTGTCCTAGCACACCATTCGCTCCCTCCTCTTGCGATATCGACTTTCCCCTTCACTGTCACATGCCTTGATATCACAAAATCCTGGAGTCCATCGATCGTCCTCACTTCCCTTGATAATGCCTTATCTTTTCCATCAACTCCTAAGAAAAATACCTGGTGCCCTGACAGCCTACCCCACCGCCTTTGGTAACTATATCCCTCACCACTTCTCAATATTAAAATAAAATGGAATACTGGGTATCGTGCCACCCTCTCCCAGCGCACATTTACCCCAGGTGAATGCTGCACTCTCCACTTTCGGAGTGGAGTGGAGACCTCACGTCTGTGCTTAAAGAGGTCCTCGCTGACCAGCTTCATCAAGGATTGGTCTGTTGTGTCAGCCACGGGCCTCTGCAGACCTGCAGGTGACAAAATAGCAGTTGACACCACAATTGTGACTCCCTCGGGTCTTGGGTACCAGAAGGAGGCTGGAGAGAGGGCCGAAGGTCATCCCCTACTCCTCAGAATCACTTGTTTCGAGAGACCCAGGCAAAGCTGGGAAAGACATAGAACCAGACGCTTTCATGGGGAACATCAAAGCTGTAAAAACAGCCTTTCCCTTTGACTACTGTGACCTAAAAGCAGTGAGTAACTAGATTACCAGTGCACTGCACACATTCAGTATAGTTGAGAGGGGGTAGCAGCGCTGCACCAGATTTACAACATATAGGTGAACTGATGTCATCTAGTGCTAGCGTCATTGGCACATTGGATAAAAAATCCAGTCGCGAGGCCAGCAGATTGACAAAGAACATACAGTAGGAACAGTTGTGTACAATATTTTGTTCATTCTGAAGCCCCATCTTGATTTTCCCATTCATTGGGTTGGAAAACTCATCATTAATGGAATAGAGAGGAGGGCATCAGTATGTATAACAGAGGCTAGAAGGGACCAGCAGAGGCACAGCTGAAGGCCGTGTGATTCAGGCCACCGCCTGTGAGAGAGGATGTGAGGGTTGGACTAGAGCAGCATCAGTAGACAGGTAATGGGATGTAGAAATGAGCCTGAGGACCATAAATAAACGGGGGATATTAAAGCTGAGGTCGAGTTGAAGCAACCAGATTAGATTAGGAGTCCCTGCTGTGCACTCCCCCTCACTGCTCGTCACCCCCGTGGCCCTGCTTCTTAGCAAGAAAACAATAATAAACATGGTTTATTATTGTTTTCTAATAAACATGGTTTATTATTGTTTTCTTGTAAAGCTTTTGCAGCTGCTGCTGCTGGCGGGGGGGTGACGTTCCTCTGCCCTAAAGGAGGAGCCACCCCCGGCGATTGGGGAGGAGCAGCTAAAACAATGATGATGATGTCACGGAGGCAGGAGCAGCCAAAACAACTGAGGTTATGGAGGCAATAGGTGAGATTACAGGGGAGGAAGCCACCAAAATAAGGTCATGGGGGCAGAAGCAGGCGCAACAGGTGAGGTAATTGGGCAGGAACAGCCAAACAGGTGAATTTTATGGAACAGGAGCAGCTAAAACAGGTGCGGGCATGGGGGCAGAAGCAGCTAAAGCAGGTGAGGTCATGGATGCAGGAGCAGTCCACCCTTAAGGGTATGGAGACAGAAGCTGGTAAAACAAGTGAGGATATGGGGGCAACAGGTGAGATTACGGCGTAAGAAGCAGCCAAAACAGATGGGGCTACAGAAGCAGCCAAACAAGTAAGATTATGAGTGTAGGGACAACTAAAATAGGTAAGTCTATGAAGGAAGAAGTAACTAAAGCAGGTGAGCCCTTGGAGGCAGAGGCCGGCAAAAAAGTTGAGGTTACAGAGACTTCAGCAGCCATAACGTGAGGTTGAGACAGAAGCAGCCAAAACAGGTGAGATTGCAGAACTGTAAGAAGCCAAAACAGGTGAGTTACAGAGGTGGGAGAGGCCAAAACAGCTAAGGTTACGGAGGCAGGCACAGAAAAAACAGGTGACATCTTGGAGGTAGGAGCAGCCAAAACAGTCATGGAGGCAGAAGCAGACACAACAGGTGAGGTAATGGAGGCAGAAGCAGGCACAACAGGTGAGGTTGTGGGGGTGGAAACAGGCTATAGAGGAAGAAGCTGCTGAAACGTGAAGTTGCAGAGGCAGATGCAGCTAAAATAGGTGATGTTATGGAAGCAGGGTCTGTCTAAAAACAGACATGAGATATGATAGAGCAACTAGAGATCCAAGAGGGGTGAGGGTATAAACAGGTTTACAGATAGTAAGAGACAGGAGGTACAGGCCGTGTTGTATTACAGACCCAACAAGATGGTAGAAACATGGCTGCTATACCCAGGTGTGTGATAGTGGGCAGGAACAGACATGCAGAAGACATTTGAGTGCAGGGGGTGGCAGAACTAGGGCAGCAGTAGACCACTTGGCTTGTTGAAAAGTGGGCTGTGGGAGGCGTGTCGTGGAACTTCATCACTCTAACAGGCAGGGGTAGAATGCACAAATAATAACCAGGTGACCTGTGACATGGCATTACTTTAGCTGGTGAGTGAAGAGATTGACAAAGAATGCAGGGAATAGAGCTGTGATATGAACCACAGGGACTGGGAGAAAAGGAAAACACTCATTAGGAGAATATTCAACAGTGGTACCATCTACTGCGCACACAATGATGCAGCCATTATGTGCATTGCAAAGTTGAGTTTCCAACTGGGCAGTTTGGCTGGACCATTTAAAGTCACACTACCTGTCCCGAAACACATGCTGTATTGGCACATCCTGCAGCATAGGAACAAGTCAGTAGGTAACTTTCACAAAGTGATACACATGTCCATTAAGATTGTTGGATTTTCACTGTGTGGCTTTGTAGGATTAAATTAAAATGTCACATTGGCTTTTACTGTTGTCGCAACCACAATTTGTACACTGCAGTGACGTGTGATGCCTTTCCACACTTCAATACCGCAAAAACCCGACAGTGACAGTCCCAGTAATAATCATAATTTGCAGTGTATCTACAGAGAGTAATTCTGTAGCCACAGCAATATAATATGCAAAATCACATTCCGACATTGCAGTCGAGGAGTAGCGGGAAGGTGTGCCTGTGTGTGTATGTGTGTATGTGCGTGTGTGTCAAAGTGCTAGGATCCCTTTGCTAAAATAATCTCTTTCATGCAAATGTATAAGACATATTTTGAAGGTTGACCTCATGCCAGAATCTAATGGGAGATTTGATGCATAAAATAATACGTTCTCTGACCCAACTGGTAAGGATTTGAGTGCCGTACCGCACCACTTGTTATTCATTCTAGAAGAAGATCCCTCGTTTTCCTGGACTCCAGTCCATAATAAATATTTTCCAATCCTCATGTGTGAAGCTTTCTCATCATCCGATTCCTGATCATTCTTTGTTCTGCTAACAGGTGAAGTCTCCTCATTATGTGAAGGACATTCCAAGACCACTGTTTGCACCTACTTGTTGGTTGGATCTCTCATACACTTGTTGTTCATTTTGTAACTGCTGTGTCATGCTATTTCTGTGACTATGTGTGTCTCTTCCTATGACTCATGTTCTTTAAATCGCCATGCTTTGACTCGACTCCTGTGTAAAGCTATCATGGTCATTGCATACACGTTCTCTGACCCTCCTTGGTAAAGTCTTTTCCTCATTGCCCCGGTTCATTTCATACCTGTTCTTTGGCTCTTCTACAGAGTAAAGTCTTCTTGATATCACTTACGTTATTGCATATCTGTTCTTTACTTTCCTCCTGTAAATGTTTCCATGTGGTTCATGAAGATTGCCTGACCATTCTTTTGCTTTTCTTCTAGCTAAAGTCTTCTTTCCATGGCTCATGTTAGTTACATTACATAACTTTCGCTTTCTTCTTGGTAAAGTCTTCTCCGCATAAATCATGCTCATTTCATATTCATTCCTTGATTCTTCTTCAGAGCAAAGATTTCTCTCCATTGCTCATGTTCACTACATGTACATTCTTTGACTCTACTCCAGGGTAAAGTCTCCAGAGAGTTCAAGACCATTTCATGCTCCTGCTTTAACTCACCTCCTTTCTAAGGTTTCTGCCCTTCACTCTTGTTTACTGCAATTTCATTAAGGTTTCTCCTGGGTGAAGTATTTTCCCCCATTGCTCATGTACATTCTCTGGCTGATCTTTGACTCTCCAACTGTACAACGTCTTCTCCTCATTGCTAATATTCATTGCCTGTCTGTTCTTTGTCCGTCTTCCAGAGAAGAGTCTCCTCATAGTCCATGTCTATTCCACGACCATTCCCTGATTCTCCTGACAAAGGACTCTTCCCAAAGACTTTTGCTCATTCTTTATCAGTAGGCTTGGCTTGATAGTAAAAGTATTTTCCTTGTAAAAGATGTTTATTATTTGACCATTGCTAGACCATCCTCATAAGAAGGTCTTGCTGCCTGGCTGTACTGCGTTTGCCCTAGGACTTGTTTTTACAGTCCTCCCTCCCCCCTAGTTTCTGTCCATTTGTCGCTGTCTGAGAACTTAATTCACAAATAATGCCTAATTCCTATTGCTTATCTTCACTTAGTGGCCAGTGTTGGTCTATCCTCACGTGTAAAGTTTTCTCCCACTCTTCTCATGGGTAAAGTTTTTGGACTCTTTTCCTGGGCAACATCTTCTCCCCATAGCTGGTATTAATTGTAACTGTTCTTGTGTCCCTCCATGTCTTGTGTATTCTTATTGTCACCATTTTTACCATTTTCTTGTGGCTGAACTCTTTCCACATGTCTTTGGCGTTCTGATCTTTTCTGTACTCTCCTCATGGACAAAGTATTTTCCTAAAGGCTCGCATTTGGTTTCTGACCATGCTTGCATTCCATCGCTGGGCAACATCTTCTCTCCATAGCTGATCTTCAGTCTGTTCTGGTTTCTCCCCCATCAATCATGTTTTTGGTTTCACCTTCCTTTGTCTCTCATTGTGGGTGAATTGTTTTCCTTGAGATTCGAGTACATGCTCTGGTCCTTGGATTGCCCTTTTCAGTAAAGTGTTCTTCTAATGGCTCGTATTGGTTTTATTATCATTTTGTAAATCTCATCTGGAAAAAAAGTTTCTCCCCACAATTAATGGTAATTCCATAAATATTCTTTCCTTTTCAGAGTAGGTGAAATGCCCTTTTACTTGGGTTCCTGGTACAATCCTTTTCTTCAGGGTTCCCTTCCTTAAATTGAACACTCATTTTACCAGGTTATATGTGTGTGTGTGTGTGTGCCTGTACTATACACATGATTACTGAAATTTGCATTTTTATGTCTCTGTACCACACAGATTTGAGGATGTGGGGTGAGTGTGAAGGTATGCATGATTATATGCAAGACAAGCTGCAATTGCTGAGTGTGATGCTGGTTACAGTTCAAAATATTGTTAAAAACTAACCTAATAACATTTTAATCATTCAAAACTTTGTGGTGTAGTCTGTCATGCAGGCCATATGGCATACCTGAGACATATCATCTTAAATAGAATTGCAGCATGCTTCTGCATGACTTGGGCCACTATCCAGGATACATCATAATATCATGTTTGATCATGGGCTGTTACTTATATCATAAGCGGCAGCTGTAAATCTGCACTGCACTTGAAAGTAATATATTACATATCATATCATCAAGTGATAAAGCATGACACCATGTGACTATTGCCATACGCTAAAACATGTCATTACATAATCATTGGTGGAATCATTTCATATGTGGTAAAAGCCTTTGATACCAGGACAGCCTCAAAATCCCACATTACAGCATACAAATGTGTGCTCTGTGTAGAAGGTATGTCATGTGAAAATATTGCTTTTGCTACGTGCTCAGTGGTGCAGTGTAATTTGTTATCATTGACATTAAATATCTTGTTATATTAGTATAGAATGTGATACGTTGTTTATGTAATATCCTGTAACATAACATGATGCTTTGTGATTTGTGGCGACATACATTCTTAATTAGTAAAATTGTGAGGTACACATATGCCGTGTGATGTAGCATGATATTGTGTGATACATGAGGATATCAATAGTGGTACGCCATGCTCATATGTGCATCATACGCTATACTGTTTTGATACCTTGTCCTGTATGTCATTGGTTATAATGATAAAGCATATGATACTGTGTATAGTCTAAGCCCGTGATTTATACCAGAAACATGCGCTACACATTGATATCCTGAGCAATATTTTGCGTCCTGTGAGATACTGTGATATCGTCTCACATGTAGTTGAATTTCTACTATGCAGTGATATCACTTCCTGGAAGTGACCAGCGGCAGTGAATACAAATTGTAATTTCTGTGAGTGTGCTGTGCAGCAGCGCCTCTGGGTGTCTTCATGTACTAGAACCTCCTTGAATTCACTTTTTAGCAATTTGCATTAGCAAAAGAACCACAGTTACACTACTCATAATACAAACAAAACTAACAAACAGGCAGCAGTGATTACAATCCTCAAATCCACTTGAAATCCACATCACTGTGATGACAAACTAAATGGTAGAAAAAAAATGGCTCCAACCTAACTTAACATCACCAAAGCACAATATATATAGTACTGAGTGTGCCACAAAATAACCGTAGTGCTTTAACTTTAAGTCTGATTTCACACCTCTGTGGTGGGAACAAACTGGTGACCTAGGATGCATTAGGTAAGAGTTAAGCCCTAAAGGCCAGAATACAGCGTCCTCAGTGACATAAAAAAACAAACATTGGCAGAGCCTTTTGTCTGGCATTGGCTGCAACCTTTTGGCATTGCCAATGACTGGTTTGTTTTGTGAAGCTTTTTGTAAGACATTACTTGTGAGGGAGCTGCTGGGCCCTCATCAATCTAAAAAATAGCTAAAACAAAAAATATTTTGGTTTCATAAATCTCACATTGCATAGTAGTCCCTGGCACTTAAAGGAAATACTGGGTGTGCTCCTTGTGAAAGGGCAGAATCCAGTCACTCATCGTGAAGTTGGCCAATGGCTGAAGTAGGCTGCCCCATTGCGCCCCACACTGTATTGCTGTATGCTGTAGTGGATGAAAAAAATTGTGAATGACACAATAACAGACAAATGAATGAAGAGGGCTGACTGAAAGCCCCTACAAGTATGTGTATTAGGCATATAATATTAGTAAAATTATAAGGACTTCGCTAATGCCAGATCTAACACAGAGGTCAATAAATTGAGTGTCACAAATGGAAAGTTCAAGATTTGGATGAAAGATGCACAAGTGCGTTATGTCTTGGTCATCATATCAAAGGACATGGAGCGGACAACTGGAATTATATCATTACACTTGCATTATGTAATGAGAAGTATGGCTGCCACATTCTCTGCAAGGAGCAAGGGAAAGGAGGATATAAATAGAACAGGGACCCATGTTTGTGAAGAGTACTGAAAGCAATGCGAAACGTGTGCACAGGGAGCTACAGAGAGACTTGCTTCTAGTAGAAGATTCACAGAATACTACAAGGAAGGCCCTATGGGTGGGGTTTAGGATCTGAATATGTAGTCCATGGAGATTGAATATTTAACATTTTCTGGTTAAAAAAGTACCATCGTTCTGAATGTGTTGTGATCACTTCAAGAGAAAGGCACAGACATTAAACTTCATGGAGGAGGTGGCGGTCCTAGAGCACTTTGCGTTACATGTTAGATTTAACATCAGCCGTAAACCTCTTTGTACAGTTATGTTAGCAAAGCTGCCATGTTTCAGCAATGTGGGGCACAGTGAACAGGGCTCACCTATGCAAGCAATGTCTATAGGAGCTTAACTCGCCCCTGAGAAGGTCCCTGACTTCCACAGCAATGCGGCCATTCCGGTAAAGATGTCTTCATCGGGGGTTTAGAGCTGCCAATTGCTCTCATGTTCAGGTCTTTCCACTACTGTTTGAAGGTGCCTTTGGTCCCACCCAGTGAACCTCTGCACAGATACTGACCATTTCTGGATTTCCTCAGCGTGGAAGGAGGATGTGTATAGCCTGTCAGAGGGGTCATGAGGCAGAACTTTGAAACAAAAGGTCTGGGATTGCCTGCATCTGCTGTGAAAGTAGTAAATCCTCTATGTTCTTATAGTCTAATACTGTTAGTAAAGTCTCTCCCTAGGCTCTTCCAGCTTTTGCAGACAGCACTGAGACAAAGCCTTCAACCCCTACATACTCTGTCTGAGCACACCCCTTTCTCAGGGGGACCAAGCCCCACCGATGGGAGAGTGTTCCGCTGCTCAGCACAAGTTTCCACTCGCTCAGCACCCACCAGTCGAGCTAGAGCTCCGAAGCAACATACAAAACATTGGAAAGAAAGAGGTCAACGATGCAAGGAGGTGAATTGCAAGTTGACCGCATGATTGACACTTGCAGTGGCTCGCTAGAATGAGCTATGGCCATGGAACTTCCAAGTCTGAGGATCTTATTCGAAAATGGGAGGAAGGACAAGCATGGCAGCTCTGGGATGGGCAGCCTGTCCTTTATTGGGTGCGGACATGGCCTATATACCTATTCACACATAATGGAAAACTTCATGAATAAGTTAAAGGCACAGGCTGGCAACGCCTGCTACAACATGATTTCACCAGGCGAGGCCAGATCAGACTAATCTCATGTGCTATTTGTTTACTCTGTTTCCAAGGAGATAATAGGCCCATTAGATATAATATGTTGAGAACTGAGTCAAAGTTGTGACTGTCGTTCTACGTAGAAGACTAGTGAACAAGATTAGACTGTAATCCTATGCTGTGAATAATACATGTTTGCAACAGTTCTATGGCTGCAGCCTACAGACTTGAGTTTGGAGCCCTGGCAAGGCCCGCTCAACCTTTCAACCTTCGAGGTGGTGCATGGGTAAAGGAAGCATTTACTTCTGTTAAAGTAGCACCTTTTACATTTAGAATGCGTAAATGCCCCTGTTGGCTTGTAGCCTAGAATAGATTCAAGTTTTAAATATTAGTAAGCTGGGAGGCCAAGCTTGTAAACTAAGTTGGAACTGGCTGCAGGTGACAGTGTGTGGCAGTGACAGTGAATTCCCAATGAGGACAAGAGGATGGCCAGTGTCCTGCCATAGAACATAATTTCAGGTAATAATTTCCCAAAAATACTTGTTTCACAGAATAATGCGGCAGAGTATAACAAGATAGTGGCATAGAATAGAATGCAAAGAAACACTACTCCAAAATAAAAAGGACTGATGCCCCGTCCTACATAATGTGCAGAAACACGTCTCCAAAAATCAATATAATGCAGAGCGCTACCAAGGACTATTGCCCTACAGTAATAAAGAGCAGTGCTCCAAAATATAAAGACATAGGCCCATATTTATACTTTTTTAGCGCCGCATGTGCGCCGCTTTTTGGCGCAAAAGCAGTGCAAACGTACAAAATACAATTGTATTTTGTAACTTTGCGCCGCTTTTGCGTCAAAAAATGACGTGAAGGCGGCGCTCAAAAAGTATAAATATGGGCCATAGTGTCTCGGAATATGAAGGAATATTGACCACGACTAGAAAAGCAAAGGAAGAATGGTGTTTCCCCCAGAAAACGAAGAAATAATATCTGAGAATACATAGGAATTGTGCCCTGGAATATTAAGGAATAGTAAATGAAAATCTGAAGTAATTACGACCCCGAATATAAGTGAGTGACACCTAAGAATAAATAAAATTATGCCCCAAGATCAAAATAATTGAGCACCAGACTGTAAAGGGAAAGAGCCCAGAATATACAAGAGGAGAGCCCTGTGTATGATGGAATCCTGTCACGGACTATAAAGCAAATGTAAAATATCCCAAATATGAAGGAATCCTAAGTGAATAAACTCATAAAATAAAAAGAAATGTAGCCCTGGAACATAAAAGAATAGTTCCACAGGCGGTAACAGTATTGTGCCTAGAATATGAAATAATTGGGCCACAGACTATAAGGGAAGTGAGTTCCGTGGAATAAAAAAACAATTATTCTCGACAATATAAAGAAATATTGCATCAGAATAAGAAAGAATAATGTCCCACAAGAGAAGTGAATAATCACCCAGAATACAAGTGCATAACACTAGAATAAAATCCAACACTGCTCACGAACTGAAGAGAATAGCTTCCCTGTAAATAATGGAATAGCGTCCAAAGAGTAACTCCAGAGAGTAACAGAATCGTGCCCACAGTATTAAAGTGAAAAACACCCTTCAATGAAAACAGTAATGGCCTCGAATATAAAAGAATATTGCTCCAGATAGAAAGCAGTACCTCGGAATATCAAACAATGACTCAAAGTTGGAACAATGACAGCGAATATAAGTGAATAAAACCTAGAATAAAAACAATGCCCCAGCACATAAAAGGAATAATTCCGTAAAATATTAATGAGGGATGATCTTAATGTGAGCCAGTGTAGCAGATTGTTAAAGAATAGTTCCCCAGACTAAAAAGAAAGAGAGCCCTGTCATAATTTTAATAATGATGTCCCAAAACACAAAAGAAAAATAGACCAGAATATAGTGCCAGAGAGGGATGACCACGGCTGCTGCTTCTGACAATAATGCTTCCAAAGCCCTGTGCCAGCGAGATGACCAGAGACTCGTGTGCCCGGATTTCTGTCAATGAACAATACTCAAGGATGTTGTACCAGAGAAAAGTGCCCAAAAATATATGTCTTTGAGTAATATACCTTGCTTGTTTTGATAATGAAAAATACCTACGGATTTGTAGAATAAAACATAATGCACAAGAATTGTAGATGAAAGTATAGTAGTATGGCTGCAATACAAAATGCCATGTAAAGTTGTACCACAGAGTACTAGCCTTATATGGTTGTAAGAAAGTCTAAAGTCACAGAATTTTGGGGCACAGAACACCATCTTCATTTGTTGTGAGAAGCGAATTTGCTACAGAATGTTGTGCCATGCGTAATAACGCACTCGAGGGGTCCCAGGCCCGCTCCTGTAACTTCTCTTGAGAGCTTCCCAGCCCTTTAGGACTCACAGAATGCCCGCCACTCAAATAAGGGGCAGCTTTATGCTAAGTGTGTACCCAGTGAGGAGAGATCATCAAGGATGGGGTCTCTTTTTTTGTTAGCACCTCCTAACTCTCAGGATGTCTGGGCTTGCAAAAAGAAACATACATGTGGGCACTGTGACTGCTTCATGGAGGTGTGCCCTAGCATCTTGGGGTGTTGGATTTAAAGCTGGGGAGCTAGGTTTCAAACCCATCCTCCATTCAACATCCTATGTTTCTGAGCAAATCACTTCATTTCCCTGTGCCTACAAATATGTATGATAATGTACGGTTCTGTGGTAAAACACTTCCATCTGATGCCATTCGGACAGGTTTCTGCTATTTAAAAAATTGCAAAAAATGTAAATGCTGCAGTGCTTGACGCATAGCTTTAGGTGAGCCTTGCAGTCTGAAAGACAATATAAGAGACAAATCCATCAGTGAATGAAGAGCACATTAGTCTTCATCATTGAAAATGCCTTCTTAGAATTAGGCCGCACAACAGTAGGGCAACCCCTCTTAAAAGCGACTGCATAAAATATTACAAGAATCAGATGCTGCCGCAGGAACTATTTCATAAACCACAGATCTTTAAATCATTGACTAACTCAGCTAGGAAGTGTCATCTTATCACATTCACCCATAGAGTAAATGATCTCAAGTAATACCCAGAAATTGAGTTAATGAATAGCGCCATACACTGCCTGTTATCTGGAAACAAGAAAAACATTTATCGTGTTTTTAGATTTTTTCAGTACTAAAAAGTAGATATTGTGCAGATTGTTGTAAAGCACACACATATGTATATCCTGTCAAAATCAAGGAATTGCATATGTATCTTTGTGCCATTGTTACTTATGCAATAAGAGACAGCTTATGCCGCGTGTTGCTTACATTTGTTTCTATAAATGAATATATTTTATATATTTATTTCTGGACATTCATATTTATCTCTGGGTATTAGTTTAGATTGTTTAGAATGTATAGTCACTTGTCAACTGATTCAATCATTGACTTATAGAGCTGTGGTTTACGAAATACTTCCTTTGGGAGCATCTGTTTGTTCTGCTAACCTTAGGGGTGATGATGGTTTTTGGGAGGCAGA
The DNA here is from genome assembly GCF_031143425.1 of Pleurodeles waltl. Classification (NCBI taxonomy): domain Eukaryota; kingdom Metazoa; phylum Chordata; class Amphibia; order Caudata; family Salamandridae; genus Pleurodeles; species Pleurodeles waltl. Next base: position 1,609,916,519 of record NC_090445.1, read on the forward strand.
GACACAAGTAACTCATCCAGGGTTGGATTGGGCAGGCAGTCGGGCACTGAACGATGGGTCCGTGCCCGTGGCTCGCCTGTGGCACCTTTTTAAGGCCTCAGTCAGTCGGCTCATGGCGCCTTACTTTCTTTCAGAGTCACCCCACCAAACTACTGCAAAGCAGAAGCTGTGCCCTTTTCCTGCCCCCTTCCCTGACTGGCCATTGCCCTGAGGCTGTGATGGGCTGAGGAGTAGATGAATAAGAAAAGAGGCCTCGCTGGGAGCCTGGTGTCATCACCTCAGCCCGAGTGTCTTTCAGTCCTTGGTAAAGGGGTGTGTGTGTTTCCATAGTCCTCCCTGTAAGGTCACCTTAGACAGTAGGATGTGGTGTTAGGATCAGAACTGCGACTAGGTTGGAGTCCCAGCATCCTCTCATCATCCTGTGATTCTGGGCACTCAATCTCCCGTTCCTACAGTAAAACTGAATTGTATTTTATGTAACTGGTGCTCACATAAACCCTGTGTTAACGCTATCTAAAGCTGCAATAAAAAAAAACATAACCATCTGTTTGCTCATGTGTTCTGCAAAGGCCGGAGCATGATAATCAAAGTGAACTCTTTATGTAAAAAAACAGTATTTCTTCTTACCATGGCTTTTCTGCTTTTGTTTGGTTTAACTATAAGTCATGGACAATTAGGGCAGCTTCAGAACACATTTTAAAGTGCTTTTTCCGTTTACTGTTTAAAGTACATACTGATCAAAAATGAAAAAATACCAGCTTTAGGTGAGTTTCTTAATTTTCACACCGGCCAGGACATAAAAATACCACTTATGCTGGTAAAATAACCAGGCAGGTGGCAATCCTAGCCCGAACAGATGTTGTGGCCATTTTATTTCACCTTGCCCACCAAGACAATCTGCAGTACTTATCCTTTTCACAGATGTTACTGGCTATAAGTTTTGCAATGCTTAATTACCAAAAATGTCTCTAAAAATGAATCAAACGAGACAAACCAAATGGCGTTTCATGAAAGGACACGATCCAGGGATGTAGGCCAAAATTTTGGGAGTGCCCGAGCCTAACTGTGATCCCAATCCGACCGTCAACTCATCGATAGAGGTCTGTGCATAACGACTATTGAATGCACGCAGATCCCCATCAGCGGAGGTTCGGATGCAGCAATGATCCCTAATTCATAGAAGACACGTATTTACTATAAACAGGATATACTTGCTAAATAACAAGACCCGTCTAGATTGCCTGAGATACAAACCAGAGGGAGGAAGACCGGCGAGGTGTGCATAGTGGCCTTTTCGGACACCGAGCATCAACAAACACTAAACAAGCAGTGACATGACAAACATTGCCACAAGAAAAGTGGCTTTTGATTAATTGATGTTTAACCAATAGGAAGGCAGCCAAGCCTTTTATCTTCTCTGGAGTAGGTTAGTAAACAGAGATGTCCCTTGAACAACTAAAGACAAAAACCACACAGAAACATTTTCTTGAGATAGTGAAATAATTCACAGCAAGACAAGCAGGAAAAGGGTTTGCAAGAACAAGGCAGGTACATGGGCACACTCCGGAGGGCTGCAGGTCATTCTGTGTTTATCACTGCCACTGATCCTCGGGAATATGGATGTCTGCAATAAATGTATTTGTTACAATGTGAACTCTCACAATTACTTGGTTTTCCTTCTTTTTGCCTCTTTTTAAATCTTTTCTTCCCTTTTTCCCCTCTCTTCCCTTACTTGTGGCTGTCTGAACCCCTTTCTCTTTCGCTGCCCCACTTCTCGTGGCTCTGCTGTGTCCCTGCTGTCGCTCCCCTCGCATTCCGTGTCTGTGCCCGTTGTGTCCGTCTGGTTTTTTATTTTTTCATTTGCTTTGTTCTAATTTTCATGTAGGGCAGTGGTTCAGTTAACAGGAGCCCTCTGCTGTCGACTTCTGGTGCTAGCACGCCGTGCCGCGGCGTCCGGAGGCAGCTCCCGCAGACGCCTCTGACCCCTCGCCCGAGCGTCACCTACAAGACTGCCAACTCCTCGCCGGTCCATTTCTCTCATTTTCAGACCGGCGTCCCCACCTTCTCCCCGGGACGCCTGAGCCGCGGCCTGTCGGAACACAACGCCCTGCTGCACAGCGAGGGCCAGGCGTGCTTCACCGGGGCGCGCACCGGCTCCGACCCCTACCTTGGACGCCGCGAGGAATGTGACACTTCTGGCCAGGCGCTGGCCGAGGACGCGCTCACCTTCGAGGAGGCTCTGGCTACCAATTCGGGCAGGTCCTCGAGGACTTCGTACGTCTCTTCCATGACTTCGCAGCCCTCGCACGTCCGTCGGGTCCCCAATGGCTACCACTATACTTTAGGCCTCAACTCTGGGCCTGGGACAGGTGGCAGGGGCCGCAGCTACTACCACGAGGATGGCCAGGACGACTGGTGCTAGCACGAGGCTCGGCAGACTCGAGCCTGGATCTTCACTGGCAATTGATGAGTTTTATCATCTATCTGCCCTGGCGTGCCAGCGCCCACGCCACACCGCAGCCGGCCCCCAAGCGCATGGAGGCTGAAGGGGGCGGGCTGTGTGCAACACTAGTGCTCTCTGGGAGCGAACGCCTCTGCCTCGCCTCCTCGATCTGTTTTTTGCACTGGACAGGAAATGGAATGAATAAAAGATCCTTTTGTTGCTGTTGTGTTGGTCCCCTTCCTCTCCCCCCACTCCCCTTACCCCTGTGTTTCTTGCCCCTTCTCCTCTAGCTTCCCATCAGTGTCTTGCTTTGTACAACAGATGCCAAACCTGTGAAGCCGAGGACTCTTTCTGGGGTGCCCGAATTGATGACTGTGGAGCTGTTTCGGGACATTTCTTTCAACACTGTGGGGTTAAAGATGGATGCATCCGCTGTACTGTTTTCTCATCCTTCTGCCCAATGCCTGAAGGGCCAGCCGCACACTCGCCCAAGGGCTCTGTAGAAACGTTTTAAAGTGCTTTTTAATGGGAAGTGGCTGGGTTCCAAAGTGCTGACGGGAGTTAGGACAGGCGGAGGAAAGGTGAGGGAATTTGATTTGTTTCTCGTGTGCAGGGAAGAGGAGGAGAACCTTGTGAATGTGGAAAAGTGAGGACCAGTATTCCAGATGTCTGTTTGTTTTTTCACTTTCCAATAAGGGTGGCAATTTGGACATGGAATCAGTGAGGAACGCTGGGCTGATAAGTGTGTGCATGTGCAAGGCCGCCATTGCTGTGCGCGCTCGATGCATGTCTACTTCCTCTCCTGCCTTTCCACGGTAACGGGTAGGAAGTGATTGTAGGGAGGGGGCCAGGGACCCTCCTACGGAAATTACGTCCTGGGAGCCGGGGTGCCAAACCCAGATGCAGGGTCTCAAGTAGAAGTCAGAAAGCCCTGCTGCTACTTTTTCAAACTGGAGTGGGCTTTTACGAGGAATCCTGTAAAATGTCTCATTGGATCTAGAAATGGCACAGTCCTCTCAAGGGTGACGTGGAATTGGGGAGATTGATGTCTGCTAGCTTGATAAGGAAATGAAGGGAAACAAAATGCATTCCCCCTTCCTAACTAACATTGAAAAACGACCAAAACCACTATCAGTGCCCAAAACTGTTCAATTTATCCCTTCGGAGTTGGGCTCAATCCCCCTGAAAGGGCCAACTCAAGAGGAAGAGAGAGACACCCTGCCCAAGACTGTTTCTCATCCTTTCTGCTTTGTTACCGGAGATGCACTCTCCTTTCTTTGTCTTGTTTGCAACCCCACCCTTGACTTGGACTCAACTTCGGGGGAGCTGGTTTTTAGTCATCCAGCTCCTAGCTGGAAATTTGAAGACTTTTTTTGCCTGCGATCTTATTTCTAAAATTGTACAGTGAAAGAAGGGGAACGTTTTAGGGAAACACACCTTTGGGGTGGGATTAGACTGATCATTCCAGGTTCCGCGCCTTGTTCAGGAATCCATACTTTGCTCAGGTAATGTCTGGGAAGTTGAGAGGTGTGTCAGGAGTGTTGTGTCTACTGTGGCCTTGTTTTAGTGTTGTCTCAGTGTGTGTGTGCCTGCGTGTGTTTGTGAGGGCTCCTTGAATCGTCTATGTAGGTCTGTTGAAGCCTCCCCCACCTTTGATTTGATAGAAGTAAGTTAGGCGTGTCGTGCACCCTGTACATGTACTTATATCACACCATTTCTCCTGCTCCAAACAGGCTTGCTCTGTCACCTAGAAGCATGCGGATTGGTGAAGACTATAGGACACTTGAGAATAGGCATCAGATGACCAAATCCTAAAAATAAGACTAAATCCATTTGGATATTTGATAAGGACAGTGGGTTGGAAATTTGAAAAAACTCAAAAGGATTCCAATATAGCAGTCGGGAATTGAAATTGGCTAAATATAGTGTAGGCCTTTTGGTGAAACCAGGCGCTGTGTGTCATAGGGATGGACCTCCGGGGTGTGGATGAGCAGCTTTCAGTCAAATGTTTACATCTCCCCCGTCCCTTCACATATCTGGGAAGATGTCACTTTTCTCCATCATTCTCATGGAGGACAACTAGGATATTTGCAACCTAAATAGTGTCTTCAAACTGCGTTATAACACTTAAATCCTCTTTTTCAGATGTACATTAATCCCATATTAGAATGTCATGGGTCCGGCAGAGTGAAACTGGGCGCTCAGTAGGGTTGCCAGCCGAAACACTGGATAATTTAGGCACACTGGACACAGTAGGGTAAAGGCATAGTAGTTACACCATAAAGCATAACAGGGCAATGGCAGACAGGACATGTTGGGGTAAGCACTTCAGTCTACTTCCTGGGCAAGTGAGATGAACCCGGTGGTAAGAAGACTTTGATTTTGTAGCTTAAACCTATTTTAGGTTTACATGCTGTGCATTATTTGCCTTTGAATGGTAAGGTCCAGAAAAACATGTTTAAAAGTGAACTTTTTATTTTGGGTGTCACAAGTGGGTGGAGACCCAGGGTTATGTTTATTGACCCTTAGCCACAATATCCCTCTATATGACCACCACCTTCAGATTCTGTCCCATCACTACTCCAAACTGGGAGAAGACAGTGTCATCTTTTTGCCATTTATGTAAGTGATACTGGCTCCAAATTAAATATACTCTGGTTGTATACTAAAACTTCCACCTCAGGGTTTAATCTTATACTGTTGTTCCCAAGGCCGTGAGCTAAAGCTTCCCTATGAGCTAAAGCATCCCTTTGACTGAGGCCTCTTGTTACAGAAAATGAAAAATGCTGCATGTGAAGGGTTCAGAGGCCGTTCTACAGGTAGGAAGATTAGGAGATGCTCCAGCATGCTGGCGACTCTGACAGTCCTAGTATGTCTGGGAAAGGCCATGTCACTTGACATTGTGCCTGGTTCTTCCTCAGGTCCACACGATATTCAATGACATTGGATTGCCTAGAAATCTTCCAATGTCCCAATGAGACACTGGAGCAGGAGAATGTTTAGCTAAAAGAAAGAATGGTGCTCTACCGTCACTTTTGAACTTGCTCTTTAGTAGGCAAATGTATTTTATACGTCAAAGGACTGATGGTCCAATTTATCTCCTTCAAGATATTAAAGGTTCATAGAGCCAGGTTCCTGCTTGAATTGTTTGTGCTTGCAGCTTATATTTTTCCATTTATTTAATGAAGCATACATAGGTCAACAGGTTAAAACATCCTCTCTGGGCTTTTAAAGAAGATACGATTTCCCAAAGCCACTTTCGCCGAGTGCCAAGTAAACAATGAAATAGGCTGACTGTTATAGTGTAAAGTAGGTAAATCTGGGCCTTATCTTTAAAAATATTAGTTTTTTTTTTTCTCAAAAAGTCGCCATGTCTACTACTTCACAGCTTGCATACAGTCGAAGAAAGCTCTCTCAGAGATTCAGTGTAATAAAGTAGACAAAATAGAGTGCGTAGGTTTTTTTACAGAACTACAGATGCAACTCAGCAAGTCCCCCATTTTAGCTATCCCGCATATCCTGATTTAGGCACCAACTCCAAATTGTGCCCGACTAAGGACCACAATTTGGGCAGAAATGATCATTTTTTCTCTTGCAGTGCACTATGAATCTGCCCTGTCCCATTCTTTGGCACTATGTGTTGGCATATCATTGTGCTTTGTAACAGTGTCTTGATTTATACATTCAAGGAAGAGGGTTTAGTACCCATAATGCTAGCGGAAGTTGGGCTTTCTACCTGTGATACACTAAAAGAAGCGACCTCCTTGGCAGCCATTCAACAATCAAAGTCAAAGTCATCTTTGGATGAGACAAAACTGATCCACCAACAGTAATGATTTACAGCAGTCATCTCATAATTATGGACCACTAGTTCAAATTCGTAGAGGAGGCATACAAGGTATTTTATTCGAATATTAGGTGCCAAATTCATTTACAGTCTTTTAAAAAGGGTTCCTTAAAGTTAGATATGGAACACCGTCTCCTGTGAATGAAGAAGTGTGCTCTCACCGAAGAAAACACATTATCATGTGTCAGTTGATTCATTTCTTAGGTAACTTACATTTTTAATGAAGTAGTTCCCCTTATTCATTTATTGTCCAATCGAAGCAGGGGTTAAAAATTAGTCTTAAGGGTATAATTAACATTTGGGTCCCGAGGGAGTAAGGCAATTAAGTAGAGCAATTCACACCGCCACGCTGGGCTCTTCAAGTGACTACTGGCCCTTGGAGAAAGGCTGTTGACATGTTTCGGTCCTCTAACTCTTCAGGGTCTCCGACCTTCACCTGGTTAATCCTGCAAGAAAAAAAGTGGGCCTTGACCAGTGATGAGTTCCTCTTGATTCTTGTCATTGGAAAATTCTGCATTCATGAGCTCTTCGTTTCTTGTGTATGGCAGGGAGGTTGCACTTCACTGGCCCCGGCTGGGTCAACAGTACATGTGTCTTGAGCATTAGTAGACATGTCAGTTTTCTCTTGATTTGAAGCACCCACTTTTCTCCCCTTTCTACTCTTCATTCTGGCAGAGTGGTCATGCACACAATACGTCAATAGTAGACACGTCTGGGATTAGGTGCAGGATGCCCAAGTGTCCTTAAATTTTGACTGGCTTTGAAGAAGAAGAAATCGTATCAAAGTCTCTATTCCAAACCAAAGCACCAGGTGTCAAGGAAACAGAATTTGGTTTTAAAGGGCCTAGAGAAGGGTGACTTTGCACCTGAAGTCGAACGCTACACAAACTCCATTCCCCATGATTCTTAGATGCGTGACGTCAAAGTTCTAGTCCCAGATGAAGCTAAAATTGACTCGATACAAGCGTGGCCGTGCTACCAGAATCGAAACGCGGGTGCTTAAAAACCAGAGAAACCAGATGTGTTGGCTAATGCTGAAGTCGCATGTACAGTTGGCTCAATGTGGGACAGTACTGTCCAGTCCCACTGCCAGCCAAAAATTATTTCAAATGTGTGTTTGGCATATGTTATTGGAACAAAATGCCTTGTAAGCCCCATGAGCTCACAGTGCTTAATTTGTTCTTGTTTCCAGTGCAGCATTTATTCGTTCTGCCTCAAGCATTTAGAGCGAGCAAAAGATACCTGGGAAAAACAGAGGAAGAGAAAAATAAAAACGCGTCACAAAGGGAGTAAGCAGAAAGCTGCCAGAGTGAGCTGAAGGGGCAGGGAGTGGCTGTAAATGGATTGAAAAGGCCCGAGATGGCTTCAGAGTTACGCAGCCTCGGCATTCCGTGTTCGCACATTTAATTGCAGCCGCCGCATGTTTGAGGAGGGTTTGGGCCCCGGCACGTTTTTATTTACAAATTAAGCACTGTGAACACATATGAAATAGTTTTCAATGATAACTATAATATTGCTGTAAATCATTACTCTGGGTAGATCGGTTGTGTCTTGGCCAAAGATAGCGTGTCCCATCATAGTGTATTGCGTCCTGTATATCACACTGTGACCTAACGTTCTCCCGCTGTCCTCTGCCGAATGTATGATGCATGCCGCGTCCCAACATACGCTGTCCAGCATTGCCTGTTACGGAGCTCACTGCCATGTGCTAGCTCACTCTCTGTGGCACTGCCCGGTCGCCTGTCTGCGCACTTTACCCTGCTGCGTTGTCAGATTGTATGTAGATGCTGTCATAGCGTTTCCTTGCCCAGTATATGCTGTCAAGTGTGGCCTGTCACAACGTGATGTCACATAGCGCCCTGTGGCGGTGTTTGGTTTCATACAGTGATCGGATGTGTTGTCTCACACTATTTTGTGGTACCCCATGCCCCAGACACTAATGATGTTATAGTGTGGCCTGTTACATGCTCCCTGTCACATTGAGGGCATCATAGCGTGGGATATTCCATGTGCTCTGTCCCAGTGCATGTTGTTGTAGTGTGGACTGTCACGTTCCCTGTTGCAAGGCAATGTGCGGTAGCATGGGCTATCATGTGTGCTACGTCACAGTGCAAGGTGTCATGGTGTGACTGTCGCAGTGCAAGGTGCCATGGTGTGGCCTGTCGCAGTGCAAGGTGTCACGGTGTTGCCTGTTGCAGTGCAAGGTGCCCTAGCCTGGCCTATCATGTGTGCTCAGTCACAGTGCACGGTGCCATAGTGTGGCCTGTCGCAGTGCAAGTGTCATAGTGTGGCCAGTCGCAGTGCAAGGTGCCCTATCATGTGTGCTCCGTCACAGTGCATGGTGCCATAGTGTGGCCTGTCGCAGTGCAAGGTGTCATGGTGTGACTGTCGCAGTGCAAGGTGTCATGGTGTGACTGTCACAGTGCATGGTGCCATAGAGTGGCCTGTCGCAGTGCAAGGTGTCATGGTGTGACTGTCGCAGTGCAAGGTGCCATAGTGTGGCCTGTCGCAGTGCAAGGTGTCATGGTGTGACTGTCGCAGTGCAAGGTGCAATAGTGTGGCCTGTCGCAGTGCAAGATGTCACGGTGTTGCCTGTTCCAGTGCAAGGTGCCCTAGCATGGCCTATCATGTGTGCTCCGTCACAGTGCACGGGGCCATAGTGTGGCCTGTTGCAGTGCAATGTGCCGTAGAATGGGGGATCAAGTGTGCTCCGTCACAATACATGGTTTCATAGTGTGACCTGCCTGCCCCATCAGTAAATAATGAAAAAGATTTCATAAGTAGTCATCTGCTCCAAAACATTTCCCTCAAGCCGTGTTTCCGAGGAGTGGATGCCTGCCTTCCGCCGGGTCTGAGCGCCGGCTGTGTGTGTGGAGGCTGCTGCACAGAGGTTTCAGGAAGGGACGGGCCATTCCCAAGCTTCAAATCTTCAGTGTCAGGTTCCCGATGTTTGGAACAGTTCACAGTCACCTCGAAGCCTATGTCGAATCCGTGCATGACAAAGATACATAAAGGAACCACGGAGACGAGGTACAAAAGGGTTTACCCGTTTAACTTCAGTTTTATCTCAAATAGTGGTCAGTCGTGGCACTAGAAGTTAAACCCTGAGTGTCATTAGCACTAGGTGTGATTTATTGAGGCCTGTGTATAACATGCATATTTGGTGCATTACTACATGGGTTGGTGTCCACGTGGTCCTTGTGTATGTATGTCGGGTGGCTGTAAATCACGTTGTGTACCTTTTTTTTGTGTTTCGTTGGTGTATTTTACTGCAGGTGCTCAATGGTGTACTTCCATAATAGTGCCTGTATGCATGTTGGTAGGGTCTGTGGGTCTTTCATAAATGGTGTATGTGTTTGTGATTATGTATGACAGGGTGTGTATGTGTGTGTATGACTGAGTGTTTGCCAGTACACCTGAGAGCAGCTCGGTGACCCCAAGGTTTAAGCATGCACATATCATGGCTCGCTCTTCGTGGGTGCATCAAATGTGGTTGCCAGTGGTTAGTCCCTTTTCTGAGCACCCTTGGTATGTGTGTAAGAGTCTATGCTGCAGGCTATATCTTTGTATTCGTGTGAGTAGATCAGTGTATATATTGGTGTTTGTTAGTGTGTCTGTGTTTACTAGTGGCGTCATGAGTGAAAGTGTGTGTGCACTTTTGTGTGATGTCATAAGCGTACCATGCATCTGATATACGTGTTGACGCCCCTGCTTCAGGTAATATTTTTGAGTGCCTCTAAATAAGTAGGTGGACGTTATGATGTTTGTGATTGTGCAAGTGTGGGTAGGCGTGGTCGTGTTGAGTATGTTTATGTGTCTGCGGGTGTGTTTCTCTGTTATGTTTCACGAATGCATCATGTAAAATCTGTGGGTTGTGTGTTTCAGTGCTCAGTGTGTGCGTAGGGGGGACAAACAGGTGTGCTGTGTGTGTGAGGGGGGGGAGGGCGTGGTAGCTCACGGTTCTCCGTGTTTGTGTTTCTGCGTATGTGTATAAATGTGTTTATCAGTTGGTGTATGGGTTTCAGTGCTCAATTTTTTAGGCCTGTTGAGCTGTGTTCTCCCCCTAATTCTAGTTTTGTTCTGACGGAAGTGTGTGTGTGGGGGAGGGGGAGGGTTCCCTTTAATTTTATTTTTGTGCCTGCTCCCTCTTCCTTTTAACCACTTGCCATACTTTTTTCTAGCTCACATTTGGCTGAAATCTTGCTCGCATGCCCTCTAGGCAATAAGAAACACAAGCCTTTCTACCACCAAATCACAGCAATTGTCAAGTTTTTAACATCATTTGCCCAAACATCAGAGTCTTCTTTTTTCCTGCATGTTCTTGGCATTGTAAGTGTTGATTCACTATAGGAGTACACTACCACATTCATGTATGCATAGATTGTTTGTACACACAGTTGTATTTGTTGGTGTTTGTGTGTGTGAACATGGTTGAAGGTGTATGAGTGAATGTGTGCACCTGTATATGTATCTGAGTTTGTCTTTCGACTGGTGTATATATGGTGATATGTGCGTGTGTGAACGAGGTTAACAAGAGTTTCACTCTCTTCCTTTCTCTCTAATGGTATATGTTCGCATGGTGTAGGCCTGTGACTGAATGCAGATAACGCAAATAGTGCTTCCTGCAAAGAACTCCATCACCAAGGGCTTAAATAGAACGATAAAAAGGGACCTTAGGAAACCATGGAGGGCTGGGCCCACACCAGAATAACCACTTCTGTTGCAGGGCAATATATGATGGACTACTGGGTGTCACCAACTGGGGATAACTGAGGGCCCCTGATGGACCAAGTGTAGCCCCTTTGCTAAGGGGTCAGTATGCTGGGTCACCAAGGGCAGAAACAATCCTGCCTCTGCAGTGTGTGGTCTCAGGAAGACGTATGGAACCCTCACCAGAAGAGGTGTCCCAGGGCGGGCAGATATTGGTGTAGCACATAAAGTAGCGGGGAGTTCTTTGGGCATGTGTGTTCCTGGTGCATATGTATTCACGGAGAACGTGTGTGTTTTGTGGTTATAATTTTGTCTGGCACATGAAATGTGTGTCTCTTGAGTCCAAGTTTGACGATACTTTGATAGATAGCCTTTGCGAAAATATGATGATGCAAAAAGGAAAACTAAATGCACTTTTAGTGAGCGAGGGATTCAGAAGGCAACAAAATGTGTAAGAAACCTTGAGGTTTCTAGGATAACGAAAAAGCTGAATGGAGCAGAAGACGACGTTGTAACTAGGGAATGTTCCCTGTAATTTCACTTTTGGGTTGGTTGGGATTACCGTCTTCTAGGAGACGTGAGTACAAAGCAGCTATTTGTTAATATGAATAAATCTCAGTTCTGCTGATGACCAGAAAGTAGGGCAGACCTATGCTCCTGAGCAAAGCACAGTTGGACAGAGCCTTTAGTAGAAAACTGTTTGGACCCCGTGGTAGGCAACTGGTGCAGCGCTATGGTTCGTAGTCATGCAATGGGACAATTCCTTGTTGCAGTGGTTGGTATAAGACAGGGACAGTTCCTTCCCCCAGTAGATGAGTAGCATTGTAGGACAGTTCTATGCTGATCATGGTGGCAAGCACAGTAGCAAATTACACTGCATGGGGCTTACATTATGTCTGGTTTGCATCAGATTTCATGAGACGCCTGTTGAGGATGCATGCTTCTTTTCATGGTCAGTACCTACAGTGTGTAATTGTTAGAGAAAACAGCAGGAAAGTGCTTTGTCACTATTGTATTCAGTGAATTAGAAGGCTTGTGTGCAACCTAGTTTGGGTTGCACAGGAGACAAGCCACATTCTCCCCACATGGATCAATGGTGGACATGCACAATCCGTGCACTTGACCTTTTTTTCTTGTCCTAGTACTTGCCAGATGAGGGTGTGCTCCGACATTTCAATAGCGATCAGCACGGTGGAAAGGTACAATGCACCCCATGGTGACCAGAGTAGTTGTACGTTACCGCAATTCCTTTGAAGGCCACATACCCAATGAGTTCAGAAAAGTGCCACAAATAACTTTTGCTAGTGGTAGCTAGTGAAGTGGGCAGGTCTCTTGAGTTGTGACACCCAACCCCCCCCCCTGCGAATAAGCCCTTTTGAAACTACTTGGAATACAGACTTGATTGCAGGGGCACAAAACACCAGAAATAACAAGTAGTTACTTTGTGTAGGTGGAGGAATTAGGACCTGTGCCACCACTTTTTCCCCTTTCCCGCATCCACCATCATTCCTCTGCCTTAAGTAACGGCTCGATTCTTCTAAGTAGGACTATGCAACCACATGACACGTATGAAAAACTCAACCACACAAAGAAGCGAGAGACTGGTCCATTCAGTAGCTTTACCTGCTGGAGTCTCCTGTTCCAGGCATCATGGCGGCTGCGACCAAGAGTTTTATACCTTTTCATTGTATGAAGGCACAATGTTTCACTGACCTTTTAAAGTAAATAGGATACTTTACTGCAAGAAGAACAAAAAAAATTGAACTTTGACTAGTTGCATGCAAACATTGTAGCCAATTTGAAAGTTACAAATTGAATTGTTTTTTTAATTGTATTGAAATATGTGTGGTATTCTTTCTCCTTTGCATCCTCCTCCCTGCTCTCTACTCAGTAGTGATGGAAGGCCACTGTCGTGTGTAACACTGTGTCTTGGCTAGTGAGATCACATTCCAAGACCTTTGGTCTAGGTTGGGTAAGGGGGCCATGGGGGATAGTATTTAAAGGGCATGCAGTGCTTGTAGCATATACGAGGATGGATGGCCAGCACCTTCTCCCTGCCCAGGAGGGATTGAGGTGGTAAAGGTATAGATTCCACATTACCTACCCCAGGAGATGGGTGTAATATTCCAGGATTCCCAAAGAAAGTAGCCCCTAGCTCACCATAGTTCTAGTCTGGGCTATTACAGGTTGGGACGGGGAGGTCTGGAATCCTCAAGAATATACTTTGAACGGTTCTGGACTGCCAGCTACATTTCCAGACAGGCGCTCAAGTTCCCTTGAGGCTGTAATCCTCTTGGATAAACCTTGGATGAAATTTACAAAGAGAACTGCAGACATGCAAAGATTACCTTTCTCTAATCTGGTTATAGTCCATATGCTTTAAAATTCCAGCTCTTGTTTTGGTTATTTCTCAAAAGCATGACGCTCTAAACTATTTATAAATCATCGAATATTACAATATAAAAACATCTTCCCAGAATGCTAAGCAAGCTGTGACGAAGAAGACACGGATATCGCTTTATAAATTGTTGTCAACCCCGGCGGTCCTTCTCAAGCAATTAAGCTAAAATTCTCCTAATGACCCACTTTTTTTTAAAGGACATATGCAAGCCACAGGTCTCGAAGTTTCTGTGCGTGCCCGGCCACAACTTACTTAGCTATGTGGCAACATTTCCCCGAATGGATGCCGAGTGCAGCAACACTGTGTAAAGTGTTGTCAGCACAAGTTAGGTTGATTCTTTTAACATGTGCCATCAGTGTTGTTGCTTTGCCCCGCTGTCAAAATCTACAGTTGTGGACATGGATTTATGATATGGATGCTTTGATATCAAGAACATTTACCAATTTATGAAATGTGCAGAGCAAAAATGGAATAGGAGTGGCCAGAGAAGAGAAAGGGTAAACTATGCAGACATGCTTAGTTACTTGTAAAGTCTGTAACCAACATTTATTGTTTTCCTCTATGGGCTATGCTTAAGTACTGACTCACTTCATTGTTTCTGTGAGTGACTTCTTGGCCCTCCCCCTCTAAGCTTCTCTGTCTGCTCTCTTCTGCTGTCCACATGGAAGCTTCTAGAAGATATTTCCCGGCCCTCCACACTGGCCATAACTCGTCGTTGTTAATCTTGAAAATGCACCAACAGCTTCTAAGCATCTGGAACCAGCCCTCGTAGTGGCACAGAAATTCTCTAAAATAATTAAATGTTTGCATGTAAAAATATATACAAATATACATATTTAAAAAAAACAGGAATCCCAGAGTATGTGCATGGAACATGTTTCTCTACGTACCTTTTTGATACGATGTATTCATGAGTTGTTAATTTTTAATTATATTTGATATAAATTGGGACTTTGTTGCAAAACTTTATATTAAAAACAGTGTTGAAAATCGATGCAAAGTTTATCCCTTGCAACACTTCTGGACTTAAAAAAAGATACTAAAAAAAGGAAGACTACGATCACTTTGCCGCCTGAGTGACGTTTATCAGCCAAATCTTTGAACCCTGAGCTTGTTTCTACAATTCACGTTTTGTATGAAGCAAAATTCCTTGAATTAAAATAAAAAAACACCTTTGAAAAAAGTGTGATCAGAATTGAGGTATGCAATGTGAAAGGGGGTGGGGGCATGGGAAGGCTGGGTTTTGTTGTTGTTGTGTTCTTTTAATTTGGTAGCAGTTCTCGACTGTTTTTTCAGAGGAAGAACCGAGAACTACGTCTTTGTCCGTCCTCCTGAGTCTCCATGATTGGGTGGTCTGGAAAAGCACTTCAGCATATGAGAAGGTCTTCCCATCGCCATTCATGGTCATCGTGTCACTTGTCCTAGCAGAGCGGTCTCTGTTATAGAGGTGCAGCAGCGTGGCTGTAAGAGTGATCTCCTTATGGGTTGGCTACAGCAGCATGTGTGAATGGAGGTTTCCTTCATCGCGACGCTCATGCCCGTACAGAAGGTCTCATGTACAGGGAAACAGCTACATGTAAGGAAGGTGTCCTTTTTGGAAGCAGCCACATGGATGTCCGAAACGTCTCCTGTATGGGTGCGCTGAAGAGCATGGGGTCAAGAAAGTTTTCCTTCCTAGGAACAGTCACAAGTATGTTCGACAGGTCTCCTCCATGGGTAGGGTGACCAGATTTTGAGAAGCAAAAACCGGGACAAGTCAGACATAAAAGAATCACTAACGACTTTACACTCACTTTTACATCTGGCCTGTCCCGTTTTTTTGTGTAGCCTTGTGAATTTGTGCCCATACGTGTGTGTGTTTACATATATTTATATGTTCGATGGCATGTGTAGCTGCAGATACACATGCTGTGCACATCCCGCCATCTGGTGTTGGGCTCGGAGTGTTACAAGTTGTTTTTCTTTGAAGAAGTCTTTTCTAGTCACGAGATCGAGGGACCCCTCCCATTTCGGCTCCATTGCGCATGGGCGTCGACTCCATCTTAGATTGTTTTTTTTCCACCATCGGGTTCGGACGTGTTCCTTTTCGCTCCGTGTTTCGGGTTGGAAAGTTAGTTAGAATCTCAGAAAAATCGTCGGTATTGTTTGCGTTCGGTATCGGGTTAGTTATAACAGATCTACACTGACTTTTGAAGAGCTCCGGTGGCCCTTAGGGGTTTTTTCGATCCCCCCTTCGGGGCCTGGTCGGCCCGGCCACGTGTCTCTTCAAGGCTGATGGAACGGACCCATTCTGCTTCTGCCCAAAATGTCATAACAAGTATCCATATACAGATCAGCATCTGGTCTGTAACTTTTGTCTGTCTCCAGAGCACAAGGAGGATACCTGTGAAGCCTGTCGAGCGTTTCGGTCGAGGAAGACATTAAGAGACCGAAGAGCAAGAAGACTGCAGATGGCGTCGGCGCCGACAGGACAAGGGTGTTTCGAGGAGGAAGAAGAAACCTTCTCCATCCATGAATCGGACTCGGACGAGCTCGATCCCGAAGAAACGCCGAAAACCGTGAGTAAGACGTCAAAACATAAAACTCACGAGAAGACAACAAAAGCCCAGGGGTCGCCACCGCCAACAGGCCATGGCTTAACCCGAAAAATAGGTGACCGATCATCGGCACCGAAAAAGGGCATGCATGTGGCGAAGTCATCCGACTCCAGTCGAGATACCGCCACACAGCAATCTCGGGCCCGAGACAGCGGCTCCGAACAGATTCGGCACCGAGACAGTGGCACCGAAATGGTTCGGCGGCGAGACACCACGACGCCGAAAATAAAGAAGGTTGCCTCGGAGCCCAAAAAGGCGACCGAAAAGATTTCGATTCCGAAACATCCAGCCTCGGAACCGAAAACAGGTTCCTATACAGAGGAACAGGGATTGTCCTCCCAGATGCAAGGACATAAGTTCGGAGAGGAACTTGAATCTGTTGAGCCGGACTACACTCAGAGAAGGCACCACATTCAAAAAGACACAGGGAAGATAAGCACTCTTCCCCCAATTAAGATTAAAAGAAGACTTGCCTTTCAAGAAAAGGACAAGCAGCCACAGGCAAAGGTGGCAAGACAAACAACTCCACCACCATCTCCACCACCATCAATGCACACATCACCGGTAGCCACTCCACCACTGATGCAATCCCCGACTCATACTGCAATGAGTCAAGATGATCCTGATGCATGGGACCTTTATGATGCTCCTGTATCAGATAACAGCCCAGACTGTTACCCTACGAGACCGTCGCCACCTGAAGACAGTACATCCTACATGCAGGTGGTCTCAAGGGCAGCTGCGTTTCATAACGTCACCTTGCATTCAGAACCAATTGAGGATGACTTTTTGTTTAATACACTCTCCTCCACTCATAGCCAATACCGAAGCTTACCTATGCTCCCGGGAATGCTAAAACATTCCAAACAAATATTTCAGGATCCTGTTAAAGGCAGAGACATAACTCCAAGGGTGGAAAAGAAGTACAAGCCACCACCAACAGACCCTGTTTATATTACGCAGCAATTAACACCAGATTCTGTGGTTGTTGGGGTAGCTCGCAAGAGAGCAAACTCTCATACCTCGGGAGATGCACCACCTCCAGACAAGGAGAGTCGCAAATTCGATGCTGCGGGTAAAAGAGTTGCAGCACAAGCAGCAAACCAATGGCGTATTGCCAATTCACAAGCACTTTTTGCAAGATACGACAGAGCTCATTGGGACGAAATGCAGCATTTCATAGAACACTTACCCAAAGAGTTCCAAAAAAGGGCACAACAAGTGGTAGAAGAAGGACAAAGTATCTCCAATAATCAGATACGGTCATCAATGGACGCAGCAGATACGGCTGCAAGGACAGTAAATACTGCAATAACAATAAGGAGACACGCATGGTTGCGTACGTCAGCATTCAAGCCGGAAATTCAACAAGCCGTGCTGAATATGCCCTTTAATGAACAGCAGTTGTTTGGGCCGGAAGTCGACACTGCTATTGAAAAACTCAAAAAAGATACTGATACCGCAAAAGCCATGGGCGCACTCTACTCCCCACAAAGCAGAGGCACATTTCGCAAAACACAATTTAGGAGAGGATTTCGAGGTCAACCTACAGAGGCCACAACCTCAGAAGCAAGGCCCACTTATCAAAGCCAATATCAGCGGGGAAGTTTTCGGGGGCAATATAGAGGGGGACAATTCCAAAAAAATAGAGGGAAGTTCCAAAGCCCCAAAACCCCTCAAAACAAGCAGTGACTTCCAAGTCACACATCCCCAACACATAACACCTGTGGGGGGGAGACTAAGCCAATTTTACAAACATTGGGAGGAGATAACAACAGACACTTGGGTACTGGCAATTATCCGGCATGGTTATTGCATAGAATTTCTCAAATTCCCTCCAAACGTCCCACCGAAAACACACAATATGTCAAAACAACATATAGATCTTCTAGGACTAGAAGTTCAGGCATTACTACTAAAAGAAGCAATAGAATTAGTACCAAAACAACAGAAAGGAACAGGAGTTTACTCTCTGTACTTTCTGTTACCCAAAAAAGACAAGAGTCTGAGATCTATATTAGATCTCCGAACATTAAATACCTACATCAAATCAGATCACTTTCACATGGTGACATTACAAGACGTAATCCCATTGCTCAAACAACAAGACTACATGACAACACTGAACCTAAAGGATGCATACTTCCATATACCAATACATCCTTCACACAGAAAGTACCTAAGGTTTGTATTCCAAGGGGTACATTACCAATTCAAAGTGTTGCCATTCGGGATAACAACTGCGCCAAGAGTTTTTACAAAGTGCCTAGCAGTCGTAGCTGCACATATCAGAAGGCAGCAAATACATGTGTTCCCGTACCTAGACGATTGGTTAATCAAAACCAACACGCTAGAAAGGTGTTCACAACACACAGAGTATGTCATAGAAACCCTCCACAAACTAGGTTTCACAATCAACTACACAAAGTCACACCTTCTGCCGTGTCAAACACAGCAATACATAGGGGCGACAATCAACACAGCAAAAGGAATTGCCACTCCAAGTCCACAAAGAGTTCAGGCATTTCACAATGTAATACAGGCCATGTATCCAAATAAAAAAAATACAAGTCAAAATGGTGATGAAACTCTTAGGCATGATGTCCTCATGCATAGCCATTGTCCCAAACGCAAGGTTGCACATGCGGCCCTTACAACAGTGCCTAGCATCACAGTGGTCACAGGCACAGGGTCAAATTCTAGATCTGGTGTTGGTAGACCGCCAAACATACACCTCGCTTCAATGGTGGAACAGTATAAATTTAAACCAAGGGCGGCCTTTCCAAGACCCAGTGCCACAATATGTAATAACGACAGATGCCTCCATGATAGGGTGGGGAGTACAAGTCCATCAATACAGCATCCAAGGACAATGGGACACTCACCAAAAACAGTTTAACATAAATCACTTAGAACTATTGGCAGTATTTCTAGCGCTAAAAGCATTTCAACCCATAATAAGCTATAAACACATTCTTGTCAAAACAGACAACATGACAACGATGTATTACCTAAACAAACAGGGAGGCACACACTCAACACAGTTGTGTCTCCTGGCACAGAGAATATGGCATTGGGCGATTCACAACCACATTCGCCTAATAGCACAATTTATTCCAGGAATTCAGAATCAGTTAGCAGACAGTCTCTCTCGGGATCCCCAACAGATCCACAAATGGGAGATTCACACCCAAATACTGAATACTTACTTCCAGAGTTGGGGAACACCACAAATAGATCTATTTGCAACAAAGGAAAACGCAAAATGCCAAAACTTCGCATCCAGGTACCCACAAGATCAGTCTCAGGGCAATGCGTTATGGATGAGTTGGTCAGGGATATTTGCTTACGCTTTTCCCCCTCTCCCACTCCTTCCATATCTAGTAAACAAGCTGAGTCAAAACAAACTCAAACTCATACTAATAGCACCAACATGGGCAAGGCAACCTTGGTACACAACACTACTAGACCTCTCAGTAGTGCCTCATGTCAAACTACCAAACATACCAGATCTGTTAACGCAACACAAACAACAGATCAGACACCCAAATCCAGCATCGCTGAATCTAGCAATCTGGCTCCTGAAGTCCTAGAGTTCGGACACTTAGACCTTACACAGGAATGTATGGAGGTCATAAAACAAGCTAGGAAACCTACCACTAGACATTGCTATGCAAATAAGTGGAAAAGATTTGTTTATTACTGCCATAATAATCAAATTCAACCCTTACACGCATCTGCCAAAGACATCGTAGGATACTTACTACATTTGCAAAAATCAAAGCTAGCTTTTTCTTCCATTAAAATACATCTTACAACAATTTCAGCTTACCTGCAAATTACGCACTCAACTTCTCTATTTAGAATACCAGTCATAAAAGCATTTATGGAAGGTCTAAAGAGAATTATACCACCAAGAACACCACCAGTTCCTTCATGGAACCTCAACATTGTCTTAACACGACTCATGGGTCCACCTTTTGAGCCCATGCACTCTTGTGAAATGCAATACTTAACATGGAAAGTTGCATTTTTAATTGCCATCACATCTTTAAGAAGAGTAAGTGAGATTCAAGCATTTACCATACAAGAACCATTTATTCAGATACACAAGCATAAAGTAGTTCTACGAACAAATCCTAAATTTTTACCAAAAGTCATATCACCGTTCCACTTAAATCAAACAGTAGAATTACCAGTGTTCTTCCCACAGCCAGACTCTGTAGCTGAAAGAGCACTACATACATTAGACATCAAAAGAGCGTTAATGTACTACATTGACAGAACAAAACTAATTCGCAAAACAAAACAATTATTTATTGCTTTCCAAAAACCTCATACAGGAAATCCAATTTCTAAGCAAGGCATTGCTAGATGGATAGTTAAGTGCATTCAAACCTGTTATCTTAAATCAAAAAGAGAACTGCCTATTACACCAAAGGCACACTCAACCAGAAAGAAAGGTGCTACCATGGCCTTTCTAGGAAACATTCCAATGACAGAAATATGTAAGGCAGCTACATGGTCTACGCCTCATACATTTACCAAACACTACTGTGTAGATGTGCTAATGACACAGCAAGCCACAGTAGGACAAGCAGTACTACGAACATTGTTTCAAACAACTTCAACTCCTACAGGCTGAACCACCGCTTTTGGGGAGATAACTGCTTACTAGTCTATGCACAGCATGTGTATCTGCAGCTACACATGCCATCGAACGGAAATTGTCACTTACCCAGTGTACATCTGTTCGTGGCATTAGTCGCTGCAGATTCACATGCGCCCACCCGCCTCCCCGGGAGCCTGTAGCCGTTTAGAAGTTGATCTTGAACATCTGTATATTTGTAAATATATATTACTTTAAACTACATTATGTACATACGTATTCACTCCATTGCATGGGCACTATTACTAGCATATACAACTCCTACCTCACCCTCTGCGGGAAAAACAATCTAAGATGGAGTCGACGCCCATGCGCAATGGAGCCGAAATGGGAGGAGTCCCTCGATCTCGTGACTCGAAAAGACTTCTTCAAAGAAAAACAACTTGTAACACTCCGAGCCCAACACCAGATGGCGGGATGTGCGCAGCATGTGAATCTGCAGCGACTAATGCCACGAACAGATGTACACTAGGTAAGTGACATTTTCCATATATATATATATATATATATATATATATATATATATATATATATGTTCGATGGCATGTGTCGCTGCAGATACACATGCTATGCACAGGTCCTGCCATCTAGTGTTGGGGTTCAGAGTGTTACAAGTTGTTTTTCTTCTAAGAAGTATTTTCGAGTCACGGGACCGAGTGACTCCTCCTTTTCGGCTCCATTGCGCATGGGCATCGACTCCATCTTAGATTGTTTTCTTTCCGCCATCGGGTTCGGACGTGTTTCTTTTCACTCCGGTTGTTTGAGTCGGAAAAGTACTACAAACTCTCTAAATTCATCACTATTGTTTTCGATCGCGTACCATCTATCATCGACACTTCGGTACCGGCAGATACAGATCTCCACTTGCCCTTCGGGCACCTGCCCTCAACTCTGGCCTGGTCAGCCCGACCAAAAGTCTAATCGAAGCCTCATGCACTGGACCCCGTTTAGATTCTGCCCTCGGTGCCACGCCAAGTTCCCTTACACGGACCAACATCTAGTCTGTAACCTGTGTCAATCTCCAGACCACTGAGAGAATACTTGCAAGGCCTACAGATCCTTCCGCTCGAAAAAGACTCTATGAGACTGAAGAGCGCGAAGGTTAAAAATGGCGTCGAGAAGCACGGAATGCCTCGATGCAGAAGAGGAGGAGATGATCCACACTGCAGTCTCCGTTCAGGGGTCCGACTCCGAGCACGAGTCCGACAACAACAGGCCAGTAATGGGGCCAGCACGTGAGTACGCTTGCCCCGACCCAGTCCAAGGCCAAACACAAGGCCTCGGGGACGCCACTGCCAGAAGGCCATGGCTCCACCAGTAAAAAAACTACCGGTGACCAAGACACATCTTCGGCACCGAGAAAGGCCACACCACCAAAGCCTTCGGACTCGAGCCAAAGCACAGGCTCCGAAATCCTCAAGCACCAACCCATCAAGCCGAAGCACCGAAAATTCCTCTCGGAGCTGAGTCCAACAACTACTCCAGGCCTTTCGATCCCAAGGAAACTGGCTTGGGAGCCGAAAAGACGCACATATACAGAGGAGCATGGACTTTCCAAGCAATTGAAAGAAAGCCATAGATTTGCGGAAGAACTTACGCAAATGGAGGAATTTGACGAAAAACAGACCAGAATCCAAATTCATAAAGACACTGGCAAAATCCTCACTGCACCTCCTCTAAAAACAAAGAGGAAGCTGGCCTTTCAAGGACATTTGGACACTGACCAGCCACCGGGTAAAGGTCCATAACAGAGACAAAAATCTCCGCCTCCTCAGTTCTCACCTCACCAGTCTCCTCCTCATTCTCCTCAACTAACTGTCTCTTCACCTATTACCCCCACTGCATAGTCTCCAGTACACTCTTCACAGTCACACCAGGATGAGACTGACCCATGGGACCTTTATGATGATCCCATTTCTGACAATAGTCCAGAGTGCTCTCCGTCAAAGCCATCACCCCAGAGGATAGCACCTCATACACGCAGGTTCTAGCTAGGGCAGCGTCATATCATAACGTAGCCATGCACACAGAACCTCTTGAGGATGATTTTTCATTTAATACGTTGTCCTCAACTCACGCCACATACCAGAGTCTACCCATGCTTCCTGGCATGTTAAAACATGCACATCAAATCTTTCAGGAACCAGTTAAAGCAAGAGCAATCACTCCTAGGGTAGAAAGAAATATAAGCTGCCTCCTTCAGACCCAGCTTTTATTACCCAACAACTACTCCCAGATTCCATAGTGGTCAGCGCAGCAAGGAAGAGGGCTAACTCCCAGTCGCCTGGGGATGCAACGCCACCAGATAAAGAAAGTAAAAAATTTGATGCTGCTGGTAAGAGGGTAGCATCACAAGCAGCTAATCAATGGCGTATAGCCAATTCCCAGGCGCTAATGGCCAGATACGACAGGGCGCACTGAGACGAGATGAAAGACATTATCCAGCATCTCCCCAAAGATCAACAGAAAAGACCCCAGCAAATAGTAGAGGAAGGACAGGCAATTACCAATAATCAGATCAGGTCAGCGTTAGACTCCGCAGACACAGCCGCAAGAACTATTCATACAGCAATCACCATTAGACGACACGCATAGCTTAGGTCGTCAGGCTTTAAACCTGAAATCAAGCAGGCTGTTCTTAACATGCCTTTTAACGAACACCAACTGTTTGGCACACAGGTTGATACAGCCATTGAGAAAATGAAAAAGGACGCTGATACTGCCAAAGCTATGGGGGCGCTTTACTCAACTCAATACAGAGGCTCATTTCAAAAGCCTCAATATAGGGGAGGTTTTAGAGCCCCAACATCTGAGCCATCTACCTCACAATGCAAACCCTCTTACCAGACACAATACCAGAGAGGGGGGTTTCGGGGAACCTACAGAGGACAATTTCCCAGAACTAGAGGAAAATATCAGCCCTCAAAACAAACCACACACACCAAACAGTGACTTGATCCACATCTTCCCTCACCACACTTCCCCTGTGGGAGGAAGACTGCAAAAGTTCCACATACACTGGTTACCCATCACAACAGACAATTGGGTCTTATCCATTATCCAACATGGTTACTGCATAGAGTTCGCACAAACTCCTCCAGATATACCTCCAAAACCACACAAACTCTCCTCCCAACACATTTCAATGTTGCAAACAGAGGTACAGTCACTATTACTCAAACAAGCCATAGAGCTTGTACCACATCATCAAAGAGGAACAGGGGTTTACTCCCTATATTTCGGGGACAATGGGACAGCAAACACAAACAACTTCACATAAATCACTTAGAATTGCTAGCTGTAGTCCTAGCACTAAAAGCCTTTCAACCTCTTCAAGTTCACAAACACATTCTCATCAAAACAGACAATATGACGACAATGTACTACCTGAACAAACAGGGAGGCACCCACTCATCACAATTTTGACTTCTAGCACAAAAAAATTGGCATTGGGCAATTCACAGCAACATTCACCCTGTAGCACAGTACATTCCAGGGATTCACAATCAATTAGCAGACGGTCTCAGCGGGATCATCAGCAAACACACAAGTTGGAAATTCACCCCCAAGTACTTCACAAGTACTTTCGCCAATGGGGAACACCAGACATAGATCTATTTGCCTCCAGCCAGAACGCAAAATGCCAAAACTTCGCATCCAGGTTCCCGCACCCTCTATCCAAGGGCAATGCTCTATGGATCAACTGGTCAGGGATATTTGCTTATGCTTTTCCCCCTCTACCGCTCATTCCATTTCTGGTCAACAAACTGCGTCAAATCAAACTCATACTTATAGCGCCAACGTGGGCACGTCATTCATGGTACACAACATTGTTAGACCTGTCACTAGTACCACACATCAAACTACCAAACAGGCCGGATCTGTTGACACAAAACCAACAACTGATCAGGCATCCCAATCCAGCAATACTCAATCTGGCAATCTGGCTCCTGAAGTCTTAGAGTTTGGATATCTACATCTTCCACCAGAATGTATGGAAGTAATTAAACAAGCAAGAAAACCCACTACCAGGCAGTGCTATGCAAACAAAAGGAAAAGGTTAGTCTTTTACTGCCAATCCAAACACATAACACCTCTTTCCGTTTCCATACAAGATATTGTAGGTTACTTACTTCATCAACAAAAAGCTAATTTAGCTTTCTCATCCATTAAAATACATCTCACATCTATTTCAGCCTACTTACAAAATATACAAAACAAGTCTCTATTTAGAGTCCCTGTCATCAAAGCCTTCATGGAAGGGCTAAAACGTATCATACCTCCAAGAACACCACCAATACTTTCATGGAATCTCAATATTGTACTCACACGGCTTATGGGTCCACCGTTTGATCCCATGCATTCATGTCAGATTCAACATCTAACATGGAAAGTAGCATTCCCCGTTGCAATCACTTCATTACGAAGAGTTAGTGAAATACAAGCATTCACTATTGAACAACCTTTTATACAAGTACACAAGCATAAAGTTGTACTTCGCACAAACCCAAAATTCCTACCTAAAGTCATCTCACCGTTTCATATAAATCAAGCAGTGGAACTTCCAGTCTTCTTCCCACAGCCAGAGTCAGTAGCAGAAAGAGCGCTCCATACATAATACATTAAAAGAGCTTTAATGTATTACATTGACAGAACAAAGGGCCAGATGTATGAAACTTTTTTGCACTCGCAAATGGTGCGAATCGCAAAAATCGTCCGTTTGCGAGTGCAAAAAGTGGTCTGCGATGCATGAAAGGCATTCGCAGACCAAAAATAAGAAATAGCAAAATTTGCGATTTTTTTGCGTTGCGACCTGGTTTTGCGACTCGCAATTTGCGATTCGGTATCTCCAGAAGGAAATTGCGAGGCGCAAATTGCGAGTCGCAAAATCCAAGTCGCAAATCGATGCATCAAAAAATCGCAAATTGCAATTTTTCGCAGAATGGCATTTTGCACATGCAAAATACCATGAACTGAAACCAGGTGATAACCAGGTGCAACCTATATAAAGAGGCCCAGAATGCCTCAGACTCTTTTCAACAATGGCTGCACTCTACGTCATGGCGAGGAGGATGAGGATCTTAGCAGGTTTGAGGAGAGGGCGGAGGAGACAGGAGCGCATTTTCAGAGTGCGCATTACACTTTTTAACCTGACAGAGGAGGAAATATATGAGAGGTATAGGTTGAACTCAGCCATGATACTTGATCTGATAGCTGAGCTACAACCCATACTGCAGCGCAGAACACTAAGGACTCACAGCATACCCACCCATGTGCAGGTATTATGCTCCCCCCACCTACTCGC
This sequence comes from Pleurodeles waltl, assembly GCF_031143425.1. Classification (NCBI taxonomy): domain Eukaryota; kingdom Metazoa; phylum Chordata; class Amphibia; order Caudata; family Salamandridae; genus Pleurodeles; species Pleurodeles waltl. Next base: position 1,609,942,491 of record NC_090445.1, read on the forward strand.
CTCAGGGAGCTATCAAGGGGTGATAGCAGCAGCTGGAGGGGTCTCACAGAGTACCCTCTCCAGATTTGTCAATGCATTTATCAACGCCATGCTGAGCAAACTACAACAGTACATCAGATTCCCCCACACCCCACAGGAATTACAGCAGACCAAAATAGATTTTTACCAGATAGCACAGTTCCCCCACGTCCTAGGTGCCATAGATGGGACACATGTGGCAATCTGTCTACAATCAGCCACAGAGTATGTGTACCGCAACAGGAAATACCAACATTCCATGAATATACAGGTGATATGCAATGCCTCCTACATCATTACTGATCTCGTGGCCAGGTACCCAGGGAGCACACGATTCGTACATCTTTCGCCACAGCGGGATTCACACACGACTGCTAGTTGGGGAGTTTGGTAAAGGATATCTACTAGGTATTGTCCCTCTGTACACTGGCGCATTGATGGCGTGCCGATGTCAGATGGCTCAGTTACTCATCATACCCTCTGTCCCTTCCAGGAGACAGTGCTCACGCAGTGCGCACCTACATGACGACGCCCTACCTCAATCCTGCAACACCAGCTGAACGGAGATACAATGCAGCACACAGGGCAACCCGCAATGTGGTGGAGCGCACATTTGGACTGCTGAAGAGTCGCTTCCGGTGCCTCCACAAAAGTGGAGGGGCACTACAGTACAGCCCAGACACGACATGTAGAATAGTGGCTACATGTGCAGTCTTGCACAATATAGCTACCACCAGGGGCATACGTGTAGAAATATGTGATACTGAATCTGATGAGGATGATGATCCCATACCACCCCTACAGCCAGCAGACAGGACCAGTGCAGCAGAGGGAAGGCAAAGGCGTGCCGACATCACACACAACCATTTCAGACGTGATTATAAATGACACAAATCCTCTGACAACTGTACCTGTAGTGAAATAAATGTATTACCTTAAGTCAGGTAATGTACGTGTGAGTAATAACAAAAAAACAGGTTATGTGAGAAACTCAAAACAATGAAGGACCAGAGTAATGCACTATTACGTCATAGTGTCAACAGAAGTCCACTGGCAGCTAGGGTCATTTTTTGTGCCCACGCACACCACTCGAGTGCCCAGTTACATCACTGACATCTCTATTGTCACCCTCAGTGGCAGTGCTGTGCCTGGCACTGCGCCGTCTGGTGTCCGCTGCTGATACAGCAACACTGCTGAGGCTGGAACTGTCTTCAGTGTTCCCCAGTGCAAGCTCACTCTTAGTGGCTGACCTTGGTCCCACAATGTGTTCGATCCACTGCACGGCGGGCAATCAGTGCTGTTGAATTTGCCACCCTGTTAGACGAATGACAGAAGCTGCCAAACATGTTCCGAAATCTGCACTCCTGTCTGCGCTGGCTCACCCTCTCATGGCGCAGCTCCTGGCAGAGTTCACGGACAGCACTTGTGAGGTCCCTGGTGTCCTGTGATGCCTGCACCTGTCCCTCACGCAGCTGTACAATGTTGTTATTGAGGGAGTCAAGTTGGCGATGCAGGCCCACCATGTTGCGGTTATGTTTGCTCAAGTTCTTATCTAATCCGAGGATCAGCTTATTTTGTAGACGCTGCTGCTGCAACATAGCAGCTTCCAGGTCACCTGCCTCATGCTGCTGTGCCCAGGAATCTGTCGCCATCCTGCGTGGTGCTGTGGTCTGATGACACCTTACCTCCTGCATCTGGCTGCGCCTGCCTGTTGCTGATGGGGTGCTTGGCCCTTCCTGCTTCTCATCTGAGTCGTTGCTGAGCTCTGGCAGTGGCAGTGCCCTGGGCCTGCGTCGGACAGTCGCAATGTTGAGGGACCCACTGGTGTTTGAATCGGAGGCCAGATGGGTGTCTGTCTCGCCTTCCCATGCTGATGCTGTGTCTGCTGGGCCTGGCCCACCTGCAACAACAATATGCAGCATGTCCGTTATGTATGTTACATTTACGGTCAGACAATGGTAATAAAGGTACAGGCACTTCTCTACACTGTGTTGTGTGTGTTGTGTTCCTCTGGGTGTCACTCTGCTTAAATACATTGTATGTGCTACTTTCAGTTCTGGGTTGTGGACTGCCACTCCCGTAATGCATTGTTGTGCTGCTTCTAAGATGTGGACTGGACTACTTCTCACACTGTATAACATTACTTGCTAATTCCTAAGGGGCTTTTGTGCATACACATATGGGGTTACAAATCAATATTGCACTTACCTTGGCTGGTACTTGGTGTGCCGGAGGTGTTGATCTCTGTGACCCCAGTCACAGCTTCAGGGAGGAGTGTGGACTCGACTAGGTTCTTCAATGGTGTGGATGGTGCCTCTGTGGGTGGACCGCCTCCTGTGCCCCTGGCCTCCGCAAGTCTCCTTGCCACCCTCTCGTTCGCACGGGACCGCAGGTCATACCACCTCTTCTTGATCTCTTCAATGGAGCGCTGTGCCACTCCAATTGCGCAGATTTTTGACTGTATGTCCGCCCATAGTCTCCTCTTCTCACTCTTAGGCACCTGGAGTGAGCTTTTTCCAAAAAGGCGGTCATGGCTCCTGACCACCTCCTCACTCAGCACCTCAAGCTCCTGCTTGCTGAATTTCAGCTTGCGCTTTCTTTCACCCTTCTCCTGTGCTTGGCCTGGGGTCTCCATCCTTGCTCAGGTGTGCTGGCTCCTTCTGAGTGCTGCTCTGTGTGGCTGGGCTGCTCTCTCTCTCAGGATGCTGGTTTGGGTGTGGCACCTGAAACTGCCTGGGATGACTCATTTCCTGCTGGTGATGTCACCAGGCTCCTCCAGGTGTGCTTTCTCGGACTTTCTCGCAATTCGCGTTTTTTTTACCGAATCGAAAAAAAAATCGCAATTTGTGAAAATGCAAATTGCGATTCGGTAAATGGGCCTCGCAAATCACAAATAGCGATTTTTAAGAAATCGCTATTTCCGAATGGCAATTTTGTTACATGGCCAGTTGCGACTCGGAAATAGCGGTTTCTTAAAAATCGCGATTTGCGATTCGCAAGCCACTGTTTTCATACATATGGCCCAAAAAATCATTTAGAAAAACTAAACAGTTATGTGTCAGATTCCAAAAACACCATACTGGTAATCCTATCTCAAAACAAGGCATAACCAGATGGCTAGTTAAGTGCATCCAAACCTGTTACCTAAAAGCTAAAAGACAGTAACACCAAAAGCACACTCCACCAGGAAGAAAGGAGCAACAATGACATTTCTAGGAAATATACCAATGACAGAAATCTGTAAAGCAGCCACTTGGTCAACACCCCATACATTTACCAAGCATTACTGTGTAGATGTGTTAGCAACACAACAAGCCACAGTAGGACAGGCTGTACTAAGAACCCTATTTCAAACAACTTCAACTCCTACAGGTTGACCACCGCTTATGGGAGGAAGACTGCTTTGTAGTCTATGCATAGCAGGTGTATCTGCAGCTACTCATGCCATTGAATGGAAAATGTCACTTACCCAGTGTACATCTGTTCGTGACATGTTCCACTGCAGATTCACATGCGCCCTCCCTCCTCCCCGGGAGTTTAAGTTATATTTCAATTTGTACATATGTATATATATCTCTATTCCATTGCATGGACAACTCTTTCTTTACACTCTATCACTCCTACCTTACCCTCTGTGGGAAAACAATCTAAGATGGAGTCGATGCCCATGCGCAATGGAGCCGAAAAGGAGGAGTCACTCGGTCCCGTTACTCGAAAAGACTTCTTCAAAGAAAAACAACTTGTAACACTCTGAGCCCAACACCAGATGGCAGGACCTGTGCATAGCATGTGAATCTGCAGCGGAACATGCCACGAACAGATGTACACTGGGTAAGTGACATTTTCCATATATATATATATATATATATTTATACATATATACACACACACACACACACACACACATATATATTTACAAAACTACACACATAAATTAAATATGGCCTGACCTCCCACCCGGCACCCCAAACCCGCCCCCACCCACCTCTCTCTGCTCCCCACTCAGTCTCTCTGCTGGGAGCAGACAGGGGACTGTGTTGCCTGACAGTAACAGATAAATTACTTTAATTATTGCATACTTTGTAGGCGTCTGTTAACTGAGAGCACACCTTTAACTTGTGCTTCCCTAGATAATCTGACCTTTGTCCCAAAAACCGGGACATTTATGTAATGATCTGATTTTTGTCCCAAAAACCAGGACATTTGTTTAAAATTAGGAGAAGCATCCGGACACCGGAACAGTCCTCTAAAAACCGGGACTGTCTGGGGAAATCTGGGACGTCTGGTCACCCTATCCATGGGGGGCTGCAGCACCAAGTGTGGAATGAAGATCTGCTGTACGTCGAAGCTGCATCAGGCATTAAAGATATTTTATTTGGATAGCAGCATGCACGGAGACAGTCTCCATTTAGTGTGGACATTAATCTGTAGGGGAGAGAGACCTCCTGTCTGGTGGGGAGGTCGAAAGCAGACCGCATAGAAGAGAGGCCTTTTGGTATACAGTGGACTGCATGGGAGAGACATCTTCTGGAGTACAGTGACATGCATGAGTCCATATGTGGACACTGTAGCGTGCATGTGAAGGAAATCTTAATGTGGAGCAATGTAAGCTTTATGGTCGGTTGTCATCAGGGACAGCAGCATGCATCAGAGAGAGATTTTCTCTGTGATATGGAGGGTGGTCTCTGTTATGGGTGGAAGAGAAATTCTAATTGGCAGGCAGTCCCCTCATTAGTTTAAACCAATCAAGATAGACACAAAGGAGCTAGATTTGTAATCCACTCAGCTTGAACACTACAGAGTGTCTGGGCAGGGGGATGAGAATTAGCGTGGTGGTTTGGCCCCAAGCTTAGATGACGTCCACGGGCTTCTCCAGGGACATCCAGGTGTCCTGAATGGATATGCCTTTCAACTCCATCTTCATGTTCAGTGAAAAGGTGGATTTGGTTCTGGAACCTTTTAAAGAAAGCCAAGCCACAGCAATTTCTCTCAGTTCCACTTTGGCAGTCCCCACAACAATTTCATCCACTTAGGGGATATGCCAGGGGCCTGGTGTATCAACAGCGTAAGCCCCGCTGCCTGTGCAACAGGCTTCCCAGCTCTTTTGAGTTTGGGCCATGGATCTGGCAGACAGTGAGCCAGCCATCAGTTACAGCGTCCCTCCCAATCTCCTGCCCCTCTGGCCTTAGTAGCACACAGCTATCGGTGTTAGGGAGGATTAGCCTCTTCCTGCAGGCATGGCAAAACATCATAACCAACAAATAAGTCCTTCGGATTGTCCAAAGGGGCTACATTGCCTTTCCTTTTCAAAACCATCAAACCTGTCACCTACATCGGAACTCTTGTTGCAGAATATCACCTGGTCATCGTTTGCCGGGAAGTACAGACCCTTTTGTTCAATCGAGCCACAGAGAGAGTTCAGACATTGAAAGTAGGGACTGGATGTTGTTCCCATTACTTCCCTGTGCCGAAGAAGTGCCTTTCTATTCTGAATATGTTGGAGTTGCAGGCGTGGGTGAGCTGTTAAAATCTGTATGACAGTGGGGCACCCAAAACTGGGTGGATCGTGACAGTGTTAACCTCAAAGTCTACAAGGTAATGTGTCCCCAAAGACAAGATTCAAAACAGCATCTTAAATACAATCAATTAAAAAGTACTGACTCAGAAAGGGAATTCAAGGTCAGAAGTTTAGGAAAACCATGAACAAAATTCAAAGGTACAAAACTGAATTGGTAAAATGGCGATACAGAGGTAATCTTATAGAAATGCATAGAAGTAATTTGCCATGAAGGTTTGTTAATGTGGTTCCTATTTTGGTAATAAGACTGCATGCTTAGGACAGCAGCAGCACTGAGTGTGGGAGACTGAGTCAACCCCGCTCAGCTTGGTAGCTGTTGGCCTAACTCCTTGCTAGCTCGCAGTGCCTCACTCTCACCACCAAACTTGTTGGGGTGAAAGGTGATTTGTGGCAAACTGAACCTGACACTGATACCTCAGGGAAAGTGTGGAAACACATCATACCCCTTTCACTTGGTTACTTGCGCATGCCAAGGCAAGACACAAAATGTGGACTAGATTTCAAAGATTCAAAATTGCTTTCTAGTGCGAAATGCATGTGCTGTGATAATAAGGCAGATAACTTAGCACAGCAATCATCATTGCAGCCATAGTGAAGTTGATAAACAACCCCACGATGTTGTGTGATTCTAGAGAACCTAGATATTCCTATTAAACCCTATGTTTAAATCTGAGAGCATAGTGGTTTGTAACCCTCTGCCTGGCCCAACCTAAGGGATCAGCCCCAGCCCCCTGAATAGAATAGCAGGGGTCTACCTGTTGTCTGGATGTCAGTCCTCTCGGGAAGCTGAAAAGTCAGCACCAGGATTGGTAAAGCTGCCTGTCGTATGGTACACGTCCCAGGAGGGTCAAATACCAGAATGCCAGAATGCCCTCTGCCCTCCTTCAGCCTATGTGTTGTTTATTTAATAAACCGTACAGAGTACGGAGAACTATTCTGATATCATGTTGTGTCTCGAAGATATGAACTGGCTCCTGGGCTGGCATTACAAGTTAGCATATCATGTATCATTCATGGCAACCTTGGGCAAAGGTAGAGATTGCATGTTGTGCAATGGCTGATAAAATGTGCGGCGTGAACTCTGACTTCCTAAAAGAGGCAGCTGATAAAATGTATAAAACAATTGCTAAAAGCAGGCTTGTTAAATATGTGAATAAAACATTAATAAAATGTGTATGAATGTAGGAGGCACACACTGGGAAATATAAGCTAAGCTAGGGGTGCCCAACCTGGGTACTAAAAGGTCCTCACAACAGGCTTTTAAATACAGAATAATACAGAAGTGCAAGGCGAAATCAGGCAGTAGTCTGCGTTTTAACGTGCAGCAAATCAGTAGAACTTTGGGCAGGTTCTCCAGAAGAGACCCAGAAGATCTGGCCCACCCACAAGTTCAAAGGTTTATATAGCCATTTTCAGCAAAGAATATTAAAGCAACTACAAAGTCAATATTGTATGATCATTGCTGTAACAAATAATGTTTTCTCATTTTAAATTGTCACATAACCCTATAACCTTACACTAATACACCCCATAAATATTTATTTGCCTCTTCTGACGTATTGTCATCGTGAGGATTCAGAGAAAACTGGTTACATAAACAACAGAGCACCTTTATGAATTAATGTAATACAGTGTGTTAACAGGAAGAACCTTGAAGCTGTTACAAAAGGGCTTCCTCTACCGAGGTCTACAAGAGCAGAGTGTCTTACAAAAATAAACAATCCATATCTCGCTGCTTGTGGCATCAAGCAAGGAATATAAACAGAGTGAGCATCATAATTCAGCATCCATTTTTAGAAAAAATGGCTTCGAGGCAGGGGTGGGCGATGAGCTCTGCTATGCTGGTGGAGTTAACTGAGTTTTTGGCACTCAGTTCGACCAAAAACTCTGCTAGCCCCAGTAGCGGAGCGGCACTCGCCGCGTGTGCACTTCAGCACGGTTGTGGGCCACACGGCGCAAGCGCTTGTGCTGTGTGGCCCATAACTGGGCTGCAGCGCGCACTCTGCAGATGCCAGTGGCATGGAGTCGCTGCCGGTGCTAGCTCCGGATCCTGGCCTCCCTCTGCCAGCAGCCCAGGAGCAGGGGACAGAGTGAAGCAGAGAGCCAGGCCGCTGGCAACGAGGACACTGGGAGGACCCAGGTAAGTCCTTGTTTTTGTTCTGTGCACATTGGCGCTCAAGAGGCCTGAAACAGAAGCTTTCGCTGCCTATGGCCCTGGCCTCAATTCAAGCCAGGGCCGTAGGCAGCGAAAGCTGCTGTTTCAGGCCTCTTGTGCACCGACCTGCCCTGAGTGCGGCCTTGGCCTGAATGCCCCGAATCTCAGAAGTGCTAAACAGGGTAGGGCCTGGCTAACCAGACCCGACCCAGCTTAGCGCTTTTGGGAATCATCTTTTAGGTTGGGTGCAAAAACAGTCAGGCTTAACTTAGAGGCAATTTGTAAAATGTTTAAGCAGCACACAATCAGTATTAAAGTGAAAATGCTACACAAAAAAATCATATCCCAATTTAGAAAAATAGAGTAAATTTTAATAAATTATTTGACACAAAAAAAAAACCAATCAGATAAACCATAGTAATGAATTTTAAAATATTAAGGTAAAAACTAGTGCTTAAAAGATAAAAGCGCCAACCATTGACATCCAGTTGCTCAAGACTGGGTTGAAGTCGAACAATATGGTCAACCGCGATGGAGCCCGGGTCGGATACAGGAAGTGTTTTGGGCCAGGTCAGGGCTTACCTTCGAGCTTAGGAGAAATTTCACTAAAATTGCCTGAGAAGGTAAGGTTCAGTAGTGAAATGCTACAGGTAGCGTTCGACTATCTGCGCACCTGTAGTACAACTTCTAAGGGTCCATGATTTGGAAGCACCACTTGGAGAACCTACGCTTGGTCTAGATACGGGTTCAAGAATGTTGGAGCCTTTTCTGTCCCTGAGGCTCTGATCAGGAGGCCAGAAAACTAGCCTTTGGAGTCACTGTGGTAGTCCTGGGTTCAAGAAGTAAAGCAGGGCTCAAGTTGTAGGGCAGTCTTCTGAGGGTTCTAGGTAGGCTTCAGCTAGCAGAGCAGTTCTTACAGGTGCAGCAGACAGTTCTCTGGGAATACATCTGCAGGTCCAGAAAGTGAACTGAGGAGTGGGTATGAGAGTTCTATTTTTATTTCTTTGCACTAGAAGTTTCTAGATTTTTCCCTCTTAAGTGCTCAGAGTTTCCTATCTCCAGCGCACTGGCTCCAGCCTGACTGCATGAACAATGAGGTAGTGTGAAGTCCTTTGCGTGAAGGCAGGGCACAGCCTATTGATCTACAAGCTAGTGATGGCCCATCCAGGCACACCTAATACCTCTGTTGCTGTTTCTGAGGAATATACAATGACCAACTAACAACTACTCTCAGTCGTGTGACCCAGAAACAGACTGCAGGCACCAAATAGTTATGATAGGAAAATGCTAACTTTTTAAAAGTGACACTTTCAAAAATTGTGACTTAAAATCTGACTTTATCATTAAAGAGGATTTTAAAGTACAGTTTCTCATGCACCAAACATGATTTTCTTACCTGCTCACAATCACAAGTTGGCACTTATTAAATCTAATAATGCAACCCAGTGTTATCCTATGGAAGACGTAGGCCTCACAATAGTGAAAAACACATTTAGGAGTTCTTTATTCTACCAGGACAGGTAAAACTTAAAAGTACATGTCCAGCCATCTAATTGCAATGAATCCTGCCCTACGGGCTGCCTCGGGCCTACCTTAGGGGTGAGTGGCTTATATGTAGTAAAACAGATGACATATGTAACAAGCATTTGCAATGCAATAGTTCTTGCATTTACTTGAGTTGGAGCTATTGGCATTGTAAATGCATAACTGGACATTTTCTGCCACATTCATTAATTAACCCTGCTGCATATTTTGGACCTTTCTGCCACATAATTCCAGTGGCCCTGTATATAACTAAAGGGCTAGTGGGCCTACTAGAAACATTTTGAACTAGGGAGCTGGAAAACTCTACAAATACTGCTCCAAGGGCTGGCTTTCAATTTTACGATATTGCAGTTGGAATGCCCTCTTGAACAGTAGTGTATCGTAGTAAAAACACGGCAAAGCCAGGATTTCAGCACCTTACCTGACAGTTTTCATCATGGACTGCAGCTGCAGCTTATGAGCTGGGTTGACTGCTTGCACAGGGTTTAGAAGTGGCCTCAGTGCACACATTTAAAAGGTATTTATTAAGGAGTTCAGTAAAGTTGTAATATTGCACTCAAACAAATAACTCATTATTCCTGGAGGCCCAAAAAATACATCTTCAAAGCAGAAAATAGCTTTAAAGTGCTATGCAGTAACACGGCTGCCGCATATAAATGTTAAAGCATTAAATACTGAAACAACACAATTTTTATTCCTTGTCCAGCCACTCCCGGGCCCTTCAGCTCACTGTTGCAGCTTTTTTTCTCCATTTGTGACGTTTTTCTGTTTAGAGTGCATCTAATTTAAAAATATCAAAAAAACTCTGGTGATTAATGTTCTTTCTGGAGAGAGGACATACTTTTGTCTAGTGGAAGGTAGCACAGAGGGTTAATATGCATGCTGCAAAGAACGTGTGCTAGGCAAATCACAAAGTGCATATAATGTAAAAATGACCAAATTACTCTGGTGATTTATGTCAATGTCAAGGCTTCTGTGCACTGGAGTTCCCCAGAGAGTTCCCCCTTGGAGACTCATTCCACATAGTGTGGAGCACAGAACTACTCCTGTATGCCTTCCCACAGCTACCTCCCCTGCCAAAGGAGGGGTGACACCTCTTCCTGTCAGACAAGCCATCACTTTTCTGACCCTCTTTGCTGTGCTCCATCACTTGAAAGGGAAAGAGAGACTCCTTCGTTTGGACTCCGAGTGCTCAGCTTTTACATGAAAGTATACAAAGTATGATAGATGTATTGCTTGAATTAATCTAAGCCACTGGTAACTACTCAGCCCACATTCTAGTCCATCATTATTTTGCCACCTCTGTTTGTACCCGGCCATATGAAAATTAGTTTTGACCCTGCTCCAATGCGATCAGTCCAGCTCGATCTGCCAGACCAAAGCCTTCTTGAACAAGAACACAAGCAACCGAAGACAAGTTTCACCATTCTTTACGGCTCATTAGTCAGTTATAGCTTGGTTCAAGTGGCACAGCGTGCACCGGACCCATATCTAGCCACAACCACACCAATTAGGACGTCACACTGAGGTAAAACAAAACAAGCATTTGCAATGCAACGGGTCTCGAATTTGCACATGTTAGAGCTGATAGCGTTGTAAACTCCTAACCCGACTTTTCACCTATCGGCCAAAAGTGCATGTATATACGTAACCCGAAAAAGTGCAATTAACTATGTAAAGCGCTCGACTTCTGCGCTCGTAAATTAGAGAAAAATAAGTCCACGAGCCCGATGGAAAACAGCGAGCCTCGCATGTTTTCTGTACTTGGTTGATGCGCTCAAGGAGGGCTAGCCACCGGAAAAGGCATGACGTATGCGTGCCTTCGACTAATGAAAGCAAGCAGATTTTATTAGGCAAGCCCACGAACCAATAAAAAACACTGACGTGAAGTTGACAGGGCTCCGAGCCCTTTTCTGAACACTAAAGAGTCTCGCTGCGATACGCATGCGCAAGCACATGCAACGCAGGCTCGACCCTAAACATGATGGATGGAATGTTTGAATTGGTCTAAGCCACTGGTAATTACTCCGGCTGCATCCTAGTCCGTTGTTATTTTGCACACCATGCTACCTAAGGTTGGACACAGCCGTATGCAAATCAGTGTTGACCTTTTTCCAGTGAGAACAGTCCAGCCAGAACTGCCAGGCCAGGATGTCCCTGAACCAGAACACGAGTAACCTAAGTCTGGTTTTGCCCTTATCAGGGCTCATCAGTTCAGTATAGCCTGGATCCAGTGGCACAGTGTGCACAGGACCCACACCTGAGCATACCTGTCTCACTTGGAGCATCACACTGAAGCATACAAAAAAGTGATGGATGCAATGCTTGACTTAATCACAGCCACTGATAATTACTCGGGCCGCATCCCAGTCCATCATTATTTTGCACACTATGCAACCTTATTAGAGCAAGGAGGCTCATCCGGTATTTTCTGGATTGAGTTAGGGATCTGCTGCCACTGCTGAAAGCTGTGCAAGTATGGAGCCACTATCTGCCCTCACACAAAATCTTGGATAGTCTGTTCCCCCACAGAACTCTGCTGTGATAAGTGCATTAAACATAGAGATGTCTAGTAAAAGCATAAGAGAAATTTTGTTGGTCTGCAGTTCACTGCACATTTTACACCACAGGTTCTTCCGTCACCACTTCAAGGCGCATGCATAAAGAAGAAGGTGATGGTAGTAGCAAAGTTGCAGGACACCACATCTGAAGAAATATGTTCATGGGAGTGATATGAGGAAGAAAAGAAGAGCATTGTATGGGGGGGTCTACAAAGGGTGATCAGGGTGCAGGGGATAGGGTGCAGCACAGTAAGGACTTCGTGCATGTTATGAGACTCCCTGAACAAGAAGCACTTAGAATCTTGAGGTGGCTTAGAATAATGTCTACCTCTTAGAAGATACTTGAAGTGTGTGCTTAAGCTGCCTAAATATGCTTGAAATGCTAAATGATTGGATTTGCAAAGAAGAAACCCAGTCCTCCTGGAATTTGTTTTTGGTAGTCAGAGGGACTCAGGAGTTCCTTGAGTCTCGATTGCAAGACAAATGGAAGCAAATGTTGAAAAGTTAGGGATCCTGAGGAATTCACTGTCTTGATATGTGCTGTGAATGGACTCACACTAGCCTAACCAGTCTGATTCACAGAAGTAAACTGATTTCTGGATGGAAGATATTTCTCACTCTTGGTAGCTTGAGTGGAGAAAATACTAATATGTGTACAATAACTCAGTTAAGAAATAAGCAACTTGAAGAGTCAAAATCAAGTTAGTTGTAAAGATATATTTATAGACAAATGTCACAAAAATTAAGACAGTCAGATGGAGAGGTCAACATCTCTAAAGAGAAGATAACCTGATATGTGGTCACGTAATGCATAAAGGAGAGTATTATTATGCTATGCAAAGTGCAAAGAAATAGCAAATGACAGTGTTCTCCGTGCAGAAGGATGAGACCAAGGCACCTTCTGTGGCTGACCCCTGATTGAATTTAGCTGGGTACAAGTTGGTGGTTGGTTCAGCTGGGAGTTTTTACCTCGTGGCTTATAAACATTTCTATAGAAAAAAATAACTCAAGTGGGGCAAATCTGAAGGCTGTGTTCGAAGACGGGTCCATGCGGTCAGGAACGATAACTGAGCGCTTCCACTGCACCCTCTAATTTCATGGCAAAAAGATCAAAGGAGGAAAACAGCAAAGTGAACCCCACTAAGATCATGTCTTTTTGGATAGTTTGCAGATTCCCCTGCTTCTCCAATAGGGTTTTTTTGTTAACAAAGTCTGGAGATATTTACAAAGTTCTGGTATTGCTCTACCTTGCTTAAAGTTTCTAACCTCTCCAGGACCAGCTCTTCCAACTCCAGTTTACTCTTTCATTTTTCATTTACAGCATGGTCCTCTTAGTTCGGTTTTCTGGTCTCAATGAAATATCCAGTACCAGCTGGTTCACTGCAATTATACAGGGCAGGAAAATATTAATATAACTCACATCCTTCTACACCTTCTAGCTTCAGGAAAGCTGCACCTCAGGGTTAAACAAACTTCTATGGCCAACACTGATCCCCTCTAGCCCATTGGGCCAACAGGAGACTGGCGCCACCATCCCTGAGATATTGGAAGCAGAAGCACAGACAGAGCAGCAAACACCTTTTGCTAATGGTTTCTGGCAGGCAGGCAGCTTTGCAGGTAGGGATTTCCCAGTAGAGCAAGGAGAGAAGTCTTATTTTCACATGCATTTCCGGGCAGATTCTCCCTGCCTCGATCAAATAGGGTGTATCAAAGGGTAAACTAATTAGCCAGTCATGATACGAACTAGTCAGTCCTAATAAAGATTCCTAATCACTATTGATTGTTTTCAAGAGAGTGATGCACTACCTGTCCTGTTTTGGTGGCATAAAGCCCCTCCCAGAACACTCTTGGACTGTGTCACAGAGGTGACAGACCAGAGTCCAGCATGGTGTGTTAGGGTGTTGACTAGTTACAGTGTCCATCACCACTACTAAGCAATTGGAGGCAACCATGGTTCCAGCACACCACGCCAACCATCAATGATTTTTGAATATTTTCAAACTTATTATAATTGGCTCTTTTTTGCAATTCAGCTTTGCAAATATTGTATATGTATTGTTTTGTTGTTACATGTTTTGTTTTTAGTTATAGGAATTATAATTCAAATAATGTATCATTCAATCCACGCCCTTACTCACTACAATGTCCATATTTCAAAATGTCCTCCTACTTATTCCAAAGTCTATTTTATACATGTCAACACACAAATTACAAATATTAAATTGTCAAGGCCTATAAATGTGGGTTTACAACATAATGACAAATATTTTATAATTACAGTAAGAACTAGAATTGCCCATATGGTTTCAGTCATATAAAGTGGATTGTTTGGGTTGTAGTGATCAAAACGAGGCTAGTAGACCTTACCTAGCTTTATATATTTCAAAAGTTAACAATAATCTCCATATTACAAGTTACTATTCACTACATTAGCAAGACTTCTATCCAATCGAACAGTTTCTCTGAACACACAGATATTGCTCAAAAGTAATGGATTTTGGAAAACATGCAGATGATTAAGAAGCACATTTACAATCTTGGGCATCCTAAACAACAGATTGGAAGAGAGGGAACTGAGAAGCAAAGGTGAAGGATGAATTAGTGGTTCTGTTTGTATAAGTTAATGTCCATTTTAACTAATCAAATTATAATAAATCTTATTCTTTCCAACTAACATATTGTTATTGCCAATGAGAAAGATTTTAGAAAGACTGTCCTTGTGCCCATAGAGGAATAAGAATATCAGACAATCCTTGGTGAGAACCAGTATGATGTTCTTCTGGACTGCGTGTACCGTGAATATGTTGTGGGAATTGTGTGGATCGCTACTAGTGATAGCGCACTACCACTGTGGTAATTTTACAAACTGTGATATGGCCATTTCAATTAATCTATTTAAATACAAACAGGTTGAATGGAATGTGAGAAGTCATGTTTAATGTAGTTCAAGCCTGCATCAAATGTAATCCTCTCTGCAACAAAAGATTTTCATTTCACATATGATCAATGAAGTTAAAAAGAAAACATGAAAACACAGGTACAATATACCATGTAAAAATATTGATGTCCTAGTGGTTTCACACTATATACAATAAGGTTAATCATACAAGAGTTTGAATTGGTTTGTTCGTGACACCGTTGATCTAGAGTGGATTGCTCAATCATTCGACTTACAATAAAAAGAATAAAGATCACCATTAATATTTGATGTGTTGTGGTGTGGGGTGGAATTAATGATTTATTAGACTGGTGATAAACTATTCTTTGCAGGTAAGACAGTAATTCAACTACTATAAGATATTGACCTCTAAACAGTACTAGACTATGAACCATAATAGACAATTGGAAGGAATAGGAATGCTCCATCCATTGTGATGGATGCCCTTTCAGTATGTTGTAGTTGAAAATAGGGGGTGGAGAGTGTACGTTACCTATAATTTGCAGGAAATGCATTTTTTACTTCAAGTTCGATACTAAACATATGGCATTGTGAGTGAATTAAGAAGTCCCGATCCTTAATTGAATTTGAGAACAGAGCTGCTAAAATGGTGTCTGCAGCGATCCGGATGATGATGGTGAAATGTTTTTCACACCAAGTATTAGATAAAACATCTATCAATAAAGAGAATTGTGAAAGTCAAGGATCAAGGAGAGAGCATGATAAGAATACTTTCTTTGCACCCATAATATGCCTCTGATTAGATATTAACTCCTTGAAAGGCATATACATTGAGTACAGACCCAGAAGTAGCACGTGATTGCCTTTCAGCCCACAGCTGGTTGGAATAACAAAGATTTCATAAAGAACAACTGTAAATACGTCCCTGGAAAGAGAGACATTGGCTCCAGTTAAATAAAACATTGATGTGCGTACTACACTCTAGGGAGCATTTTTTGCGAGTACATGTTAAATTAAGATGTTTCTTGAACAAAATAGTATAATTACATCTCAATTCCCAATTAGCTATACAGAAAGTAATGAGCAAAGCACCATCATGTTGTCTAGTCCAATACTGAAGTGCATTTTGCTTCTCAGGTAGTACAAGGAACCAGGTTCTATTCCACAAGCACTCACTGATAGAAAGATCGGTACAGATGAACATGTTAATTGTTGCAGGAAGGATATTGTAAATCATAAAATTAATATTCAGGCAGAATGAAACTATTTGGCGCCTAAAATTCATGAGAATCATCAGGGAGACGATAAAAATGAACTGCTTATTGTACATCTATAAGAGTCTTAGAGGTAAGTAACTAATGAATTGCCAAGACATATATAAGATGTTTATTTGATAGTCTGACTCTCATAGATACAGGAGAAATGTACATCTTCTTGAAGTAGTTTAAAACACGGGTAACATCGTTTTGAATCAATGTCCATAAAAAATTACAATGAGAAAGTAAGAAGTGTGACCTCCTGTTATAAATATGACCTAATAAAGACAGACATACTTCTTGTTAGGGGATGTTGGATCTTAAAAGAAACAAGGATCCAGAAACTGAAACTGCATGTCTGTGAATAGAGACCTACTTGATGGATTGTCTACATATTATATGTATATTACATGCATAGAATTATGTAGAGTCCAGTTGGGTTCTACATAAAAACCGAACGTGTGCTATTACTGGTGTAGTTGATTATGGTTAACTCATGTACCATGTTTTGAAATCCTGATACTGGTTTCCATTTTTATCTGTGCTAGCCAGATGCTACTACGTACATAAAAGGAGGACTCACTGGGTTTCTGTTGCATTCCGATTCCTACTGAACATATCTGCAGACACAATTAGACAGGATGAGAAACATTACACAATTTTAATTATCGTAATTTAAACTTCTAAAGAGACACAAGGAATTCAGAAATGTAATAATATGTACACATGGGATATTGCTTCCTGGTTTCAGTATGTTTCCAATAGTGGTTAATGGTGTATAAAAGGGGTGCAAATATTCATAAGGAGTACATTAAAATAACAAGTTACATTACTTTACAGTACTCACTCCAGGGCATTACTAACTGAACTTGAATAAAAAGGAAAAGAAAATGCAGTAATAATAATATAATGAACAGTATTCTTCAATAGCAATTGTAATTTGAAATATATTAGGGCAAATGCCTTATGCTATAGTGTAAACATTGTCTGAAAAGCATATGGTAAATTAATGTATAATCCCTTTGAGAGATACAGAGATTCAATGATTATACAGGGATCACTAGTGTAAGGAGTAAAGCACCTATTGAAAGAGCTATTTTGTGGTGTGATACAGTATCCCGAAATAAGAACCAGGATACAATACATTGTTTTATCAACTTAAGGCGTATGCAATAGAGAGAGAAATTGACAAGTCCGAACCTGAGCTTCTACAAAATCAAGTAAGTGTTATCTATCTATCTATCTATCTATCTATCTATCTATCTATCTATCTATCTATCTATCTATCTATCTATCTATCTATCTATCTATCTATTTATCTACCTTCCTAGCTAACTGCCTGAGAACATACGTTTTGGTACGTTCCAAGGAGATCTTTGAGATCAGCTGGACGCCGCAAGGTTGCAGTACCACGTTATAAGACAGCCAGGTGAGGAGAACGGGCTTTCACAGTGGCGGTTGCCAGGTTATGGAGCTCACACATATGGTTCTGTAAGCAACTTAAAACGTGGCTTTTTGTACATTAGTCCTCTGTTGGGGGTTGCATTGCAGTGAGTTTGTTTGGTCTGGGTTGCCACTGTTCGTTCTGTTTCTTCTTTGTTTTTTAGCGTTTTGATGCCTTCTGGTCTAATGTGCTCCACAAACACCATAAATATGAAATATCTACCTATCGTTACTTTGCAAGTATCTGGAAAGTTGGTCTAATCTGGAAGGTGGGCCTTGACTCTCGTAGGCAGCTTGATCTAGGAGTCATGGTCTTGCTCATGAGCAGTGTAGTAACATTGGATGCAATTTAACAGCTGATTATCTTGTGTCAGGATTAATACTTCTAAACGTCTAGTAAGCGCTCCTTTAAAAGCAAAATAAAAGGGTAATGCCACTACACAATGAAGATGAGTACAAATTAGGATCAGCAGTATAAACTATCTATTGAAAACCTCCTAGACCTAGACCAATTCCAGAGCCCCCAAGTAGGAGCCCTCTTATGCTGCCCAGCGCTGTGAATGCTGGCATAACACACTCCAACTCTCGCACAGCACTGTGGTTGTTAGCAGGAGATGCTGTCTAGATTACTCAGCAGCATGAGGGTAAGAGACCAGAGCTTGGAATGGAAATATTGGCGTTAGAACTGACAAGCTGGTTTTCATAATTCCTTTTAATGTCTTAATGAACTCACATTTCAACTGCTTGTGTTCTGCTTTATATCTGCCTTGTTTGTGATACAGAGGATAGAAAACAAGCCTCTTTAATGTATTGTTAAGAGTAAAAGATACATATAAAACAAGCATTGGCAATGCCCATAATTCTGACTTTAAAAGAATGTTGTATTGTAATGTGAAGCACAGATGGGAATGGATGTGTATTAGTGTAGAAGGAAAGAACTGTAGAATAATATTGGTGTAGGGTAAAAGATCAGGGGCGAAACCTAAACATCAATGTGGGTTAATGTCCTCTTCCCATCTGTTCTGCTGCCAGAGAAAACACCATACATTATCTGGTTATCTAAGGCACCTTAAATGAATTACAGTGTCATGTGTGTGCCCCTGAAAGCTCAACTTCAGGCAGCTGGATAAATGAACAAAATGATCACAGCTGTGTGGATGCAGGCCCGTTTTCGTGGAAGCACAAGACTTCTGCCCAGTTAAAACTTGGATCCCAATGGGTGGGCACTCAGACAATTCACCTGCTATTCTTAAAATTATATTCTGTTTCATAACCAAATCTCTTCACCTAACTATAGAACACTCCTCTTTTTCAGCCAGGAACATGGTAGTCAGGTGCCCCCTTCACGAGTACCTTAAGCGGGCCTGGGCAATAACTAGAGCACGTTTGAGGGCCTTTGAGCACCTGCACCTTTATTTTAAGGACTGCTCACATTCCACAAGTGGGTCTTAGCTAAGAGCCCACCTATAAAACAAAGCCCAGTCCCAGAGAGGGGTACTCGTTAGCCTCCATCATTGGTAGGGTGGCTCCTTTTGTGTGAAATGAAGGTCACCAACATGTATATTCCAATGCACGCTCTGTAGAGCAGGCCCCTCACGTTCCCATTCCCTGTGGCACTTAAATGTTGGCAGTCTCGCAGTTAGTCCCTGGTCACTGTCTGAAAATTCTCCATCATGGGTAAAGATGTTGTCATTCTAACCCTGTTAGGGTACATGGAACACCAATACACCTGCAGAAGAGAGGGAAACTCAGACGCCTTGTGGTTCACAATGCCTAGAGAAGGGGCAAGACAACGTTTTATAGGAGGTGGGACCATAAGATGAAAAGAACCAACCACAAGGGGGACAAGAGAAGGAAAAGCCTGCATACCAACCCAACAGGGAACCTATAGGAAAATGTGGGGACAAGGTAGCAGCATTAGTTCACAATTTAAAGGTTTCCCTCATGCAGAGTGGCAGTGACAAGCTTGAAGCTGGGATTCATTCTAATAACCCCTCATTTTTTAGGTCGTAGCCTATTACTGGAATGCCACAGAAAGCATCATTATTATTATTTTTTAATTGTGTTGTAAACAATTTAATATGATCAAAACAAATCATTAAACTAGGTGATGCAATCTCTACACTTTTTCGTCTGTGCAGTGTATAGTGTTATTAGTAAAACGGTATGTCTGTACAAAAGTAATGGTCATTTCAATTAAAACTCTGCTGTCTGTAATGGCAGTGTGCTACCACACCATGAATACTCCACTCTACGCCACTCCACTCTACTCTGCACCGCTGCAGTCTACTCTCCACCACTCCACTTTACTCCACTCTACACTACTGCACTGTGCACCACTGCACTCTACGCTACTTCACGCTATGCCTCTCTACTCTTCCCTGTACCACTCTACTCTATGCCAATGCACTCTTCCCCACTCTACTTTACACCACTTCACTCTTTACCACTGCACTCTATAACACTCAAGTCTAGGTCACAGCAATCTACTCTGCCCATCTACTCCCTACTCTATGCCGCTGTGCAATGCTGCACTCTGCGCCAATGCATTCTTTGCCAATACACACTACGCTAATGGGCTTTACTCTGTAACACTTAACTCTATGCCCCAGCACTGTACCCCAATCTACTGTACGCCACTCCAATCTACTCTGCACAACTGCACTCTACACCACTGCATTCTAAACCACTTTACTCTATGCCATTACACTCTATGCTACTCTATGCACCTGCACTCTACCCTGCCGCACTGCACTCTATGCCACTTCACTCTACTCTGAGACAATCTACTCTATGCCACTGCACTCTACCCCACTCTACCCCACTCTGCACCACTCCATTCTATGCCACTCTGCTCCTAACCACTGCACTTTACACCACTGCATTCTACACAACTGCACTCTGTCACTTCACTCTATGCTAAGCCTTCTGCATCGTTCAACTCCACACCACTCCACCCTGCACCACTCCACACCATTCTACTCTGTGCCACTGCACTGTACTCTACTCTGCACCATTCCACTCTGTGCCACTCCACTCTGCACACACTGCTCTGCATCACTCCACTGTGCACCACTTTATTCTACGTCACTGTATTCTACAATGCTGCATTGTACACCGCTGAACTCAATGCAACTGCACTCTACACCACTATACTCTGCAACATTCTACAACAATGCACTATACACCAGTCCACTCTACTCTATGCTACTCAAGTGTATGCCATTTTACGTGACTCCACACTATGCCACTCCAATACACAACACTTTCTGACACACCGCTCTACAACTCTCTACTCCACTCTTCGCCATTCCACTCTACAACACTCCACACCACTCTCCTCTATGCCACTAACTTTTAATCATGCTGAACAACATGGCTAAAATTCATTGGCAAAGCCAATAGCTCTTGCATAGATGAGGCCTATTTGCTTAGCCAATGCTTGTTATTTCCAACAAGTGTGTTTCTCTAATAGGAAAGAAGGGAGCCGGCTCGATGATGGGGTTTCTACTGATAACTAGCCCTTCTTAATTTCAGGACCGGTTTGTCCATCCTAACTCCTAGGCTATTAAAAAGAGCAAGCATTTGCAAATCCAATATGTTGTGCCTATGCAAGAACTATTGGCTTTACCAATGTATTTTAGCCATGTTGTACACCAGTGTGGCTGCTGTTGAGCATGGCTAATAGTTAATGGCGTAGAGGAGATTGGCGTAAAGTTTTGTGGAGTTGAATGACGTAGAGTGGAGTAGAATGTTGTAGAGTGGGGTGGCAGAGAGTGTCACTGCATTCTATGCCACAGCACTCTACACCACTTTACTGAATGCCATTACACTCTATAACACTCTACTCTACAACAATGCACTCTATCCTGAACCACTGCATTTATTGGAGTGGCATAGCATGGAGTTGCATATAGTGGTGTACAGTGGAGTGGCACAGATTAGCTTGGACTGGTGTAAAGTGCATTGGTGTAGACTGTTGCAGTGGATAGTGTCGTAGAGTGCAGTATTGTAGAGTGCAGAGGCATGGAATGCAGTGGTTTATGTTATAGTATTGCTTAGTAGAGTGCATTGGCGTACAGTGAAGTGGCTCAGAGAGTAGTGGTGTAGAGAAGAGTGGTGTAGAATACAGTGGCATAGAGTTCATTGGTGTAAAGTGGCACAGGGTGCAGTAGCATAGAATGGTGCAGAGTAAAGTGGCATAGAGTGGTGCAGAGTAGACTAGAGTGCAGGTGCATAGGTAGAAGTGCTGAAGAGTGCAGTGGCATAGAGTAGAGTGATGCAGTGTAGAGTGTAATGACAAAGAATGCAGCAGTGCAGAGTAGAGTGTATAGAGTTCAGTGGTGCAGACTTCAATGGAGTAGGGTGCAGTGTTGCAGAGTAGAGGGTTAGAGTGCAGTGATGTAGAGTGGCATAGAGGGTAGTGGTGAAGAGTGGTGTTGGGTAGAGTGGCATTGAGTACAATGGTGCAGAGTAGAGTGCCCTGGCATAGAGTGCAGTGGTGCACAGTGCATTAGTATAGAATGCAGTAGTGCAGAGTAGGTTAGTATAATGTTCAGTGGCATATAGTGCAGTGTTGCAGAATAGTGTCATGCAGTGCAGTAGTGTAGATTGGCATAGAGTGCATTGGTGTAGAGTGCAGGGGTGTAGAGCGGTGTTGAGTAGAGTAGCACAGAGTGCAGTGGCATTAAGTACTGGGGGTCTGAGTAGAGTACAGTGGTGTAGAGTACACTGGAATGGAGTGCAATGACATAGAGTAAAGTGCTGTGGAGTAGAGTAGATTGCAGAGGCGTGGAGTGGTGTCGAGTAGATTGGTGGAGAGTGCACTACTGTGGAGTATTGCAAAGTATAGTGACATAGAGTGAAGTGGAACGAAAGTGCAACAGCATAGAAATCAGTGGGGTACACTGCAGCATCATAGAATGCAGTGGCATAGATTAGAGTGGTGCATAGTAGAATGCAGTAGTACAGAGTGGAGTGGTGCAGAATAAAGTGGCAGAGATGGAAGTGACATGGGGGGTGCTGAGTGCAGTGGAATACAGTGGAGTGATGCAGTGGTGCAACACAGAGTGGTGTAAAATGCATTGGCATAGAGTGCCACGGTGTCGAGTGGCTAGAGTGTAGTGGCTTAGAGAGAAGGGACTCTGGTGCAGAGAACAGTGCAGTGGCATAGAGTGCAGTGGCTTAGAGTGGGGTAGAGTGCAGTGGTGTAGAGTGGAGTGCCACAGAGTTGCATGGAGTGCAGTAGCATAGAGTAGATTGTTTCAGAATAGGGTGAAATAGTGTAGAGTGCAGTGGTTCGGGATAGAGTGCATTGTTGTAGAGTAGAGTGTTATAGAGTGTAATGGCATTGAGTAAAGTGGTGTAGAGTGCTGTGGCATAGAATGCAGTGTTAGCGTAGATTAGAGTGACGTATAGAGGGTTGCCATAGAGTACTGGGGCGTAGAGTTGAGTTTTACCTAGTAAACTGCAAAGGTGTGGAGGGTATTGGCATAGGGTGCAGTGTTCCAGAGTGGCATATAGTAGAGTGGCGTAGAGTGGAGCTGTGCAGAGTAGATTTGAGTGCCCTAGACTGGAGTGGTGTAGAGTGCAGTGACAAAAAGTGCCATGAGTGGCTTAGAGTGCACTAACATAGAGTAGCGTGTTGCAGGGTAGAGTAGAGAGGTGTAGAGTGAAGTGGCGTAGCATGGAGTGGTACCCAGTGAAGTAGAGTGCAGTGGAGTGGTGTAAAGTGGAGTTGTGCAGAGTAGAGTGCAGTGGGCATGGAGTGGTTCAGACTAGAGTGGAGTGACGTAGATTGGAGTATGCATTGTGTAGGAGCACAATGCCAATACAGACAAAACACTTTCTATTTCAAATGACCATTACATTTGCACAGACATACAGTTTTACTAATAAAGTATATAGCGCACGAATAATAGTATGTTGAAATTACATCACCAAGTATAAGGATTTGTTTTGATCATATTAAAGGATTTGTTTCCAACACGCTTCAGAATGAACAAAAATGTGCTTAATTTCTGTTCTTAATTCTGACATAGTGTGAAATACTTGCACAGTTCATTTAAATGTTGATGTATGGTAGAAAAAAAACCATTCCTGCCCCCAGTATTCAGCACGATTGTCGCATAACTCTTCTCACTTAGAAGTCAAATAAAGAAAAGGAAACACTAAGATCCCTTGGAAGACTGAGCTTTACATTTGACCTCTGACTTTGGATGCATGGCAAATGAGGCTAGATAAGAATAAGATTTACAGGTCTGTTTGCAAAAAGGTACACTCCTGGAGGAATACCAGGGGAGTTGGTGTGAAAAAGCTTTGCTTCTTGGGAAGGGATGAACTCGCCCAGGACAGCCTAAAACAAATAAAGGCAGCAAATAAAAAGCCAGTAAATTAATTATAAAGCAACAGGGGAATGCATTCCCAGGGAAGCTTTCTGTATGTTCTCAAGATGTCTTTAGCCAGACAGCTGGGCTGTCTGGTAAGCTTCGACTTAAAAAGGCCTGCAACATTACAATGAAAAGCCAGAAATAGGATAAGAATTTCCCCCTGAGAGATTTATGGGTATAATAAGGACTGTGACCTGAGTAGCCCTGGAGATAAAAACTCCTAAATAACCTGATGTGACCAGAGGCAGTTCTGTTGTGAACAGTAAGAAAATGCATTTCTTACGAGAAATCTCGCATTCTTGGGCCTTCATTTTGACAAGACCTCAGAGGAATTCTGACAGCGGCTAAACACGATCTGTTCTCCCTCAACCACACTTCAGCAGGCGGGGATTTCAGGCACTAAGCAGCTTCACGCTGAACTTTCTGTTTTGACATTGCAGGGTCTAGCTTGACAGGCTCTGATCACGTGATCATTACAGACCAGTGCCTACACATACATTCAAAAAAACCACCACACACACACACACCAGAGGAATTTTGCTCGCCTGGGCATGACCTCAGTGAGACTGCGTAGAATCCACAGCCAGCAAAGAATCTCCCATCACCCTCCCAGGAAGGCTTTCATAGACATGCTCCCTGTTAATCAACACCCTTGTTCCTTCACCTGCACAAGATGTCAAAACCTGAGTCTATACCTTTTGAGCTGCAGGATTCCGAACAACACCCCTCCCCCAATGTTACTGGGCAACAGGAGAGCCTGGGTACCCCTCTGTTCAAGGGTGTAGTGTGCAAAGTAACGGGGCACAGGGAACCTGCCTTCAGGGGGGTCCTCATTCAATCTAAGACTGTCAGCATCTTTCAGTGTGATGCTGTAATCATATGGGTGTCTCACGTGATGCAGGACAGTGTGTGGGCGGCCACTGTGCATTACCGCACTGCCTCGTTTATGAGGGTCCTGAAACTATGGGGCATATTTATGAAAAGTGGTGCTGCACAAAGTGCAGCGCCACTTTTCTTGCGTCCCCTAATGCCCCCCCTAATGCCACCATGTGAGCGCCGTATTTAATATACGGCGCACCATGGCGGTAGCGTCCCAATTTTTTATGCTAGTTCAGCCCTTTGCAGGATTATCATCAAAAATGTTGATGCTAATCCTGCAAAGCACCCAGAGGTCCATTGTACCCAATGGAGCCTTCTTAGAACGACTGCTCTGAGCAGGCGTTAAAAGTACTGAAAGAAATGACGCAAAGAATTCTCTTAGATTTCTTTGCGCCATTTTTTCAGTGCCCCTAATGGGGGAACGCCCCCCTGGCATACATTATTCCTGGCTCAGGCATAGTCTGGTGCAAGGGGTTACAAAGTGGCGCAATGCAAGCATTGCACCACTTTGTAAATAAGGTGCAGTGTTTTTGGCCATCTAACGCCAAATTAGCATTAAAAAATGACGCTAATGTGTTGTTAGGATGGCGCTTGGCCCTCTTAAGACTGGGCCTCTGTATTTCTGCATCTTCAGAGCCACAAACAATCGACAGGTACCCGTCTTAAAAGAGTCCTTCCTTGAGAAAAAGCGGGTCAGTCGTATTTTGGTGCTGAAAAAACGTGTGAAGGTGATCTGTATGGGTCAAAGAACCATAATCTGAACTTGTGGCCTTGTATTAAGAAGCACGTGTTCCAGAAGCAGAGAGCCTGGCTGCTTTGCGGCCGTCTTCACGTTCTGAGAGAGTCGGGGACCTCAGCTGTAACTCATGGATGCTTCTTCCTGAACAAGGACCATGAATCAGGAGCTGCCTCTGCTCAACAACAAGCCTGACCATGGCTACTGCTGTTGGGGCAGCAAGGCATGGGATATCTTTTAAAGAGAACTTGGAGAGGACCAGGCTCACCGGGTACAGTTACCACTCCGAGGGTCAGATCACCTGCATGTGGGGTGAGGACTTCAGACATCTATGAAGATACTAACACATACACGCACATACAGTCCTCTTGTCAAGCAGGGTATCAGAGCCTGGAAAGATCATATTCAGACTTGATCTGAACCTCGTGAGGAGATGCAGCCCAGTGTCCGGAAAAAATTGCAAATCATTTGAGTGACAGACTTTGAGTCACTTGCTTGTGAGCTAAATTTTTAGGATAGTTGTTCTGGAATCCAACTCCAATGAAGTTCTGTGCAACGTTTCTGGGCCCCAGCCTATCCTATGAGCGACCTGGGTTGCAGGCTTTTTCTCCAGAGTGAGATCGAGAGGGATTTACATTGAGGTTTCATCCTTAGGCTTCTGACATTCTTTAGAAGATGGGACTGGGCAGGACATTGTGTGGCTTCTCCTCAAACGAGGAAACTTAGAAAGCAAGAAATTGCATTGATGGGTGATGATGAGAGCCAGTCTTTAGCTCTGGAGCCATGGGCGTCCCACAGAATTTCTCAAAGGGGGGGCATAATCTTAACGGGAAACATCCTTTTTTACGACTTTTTTATTACGAAGTCGTGGTTAACGAAAGCGTAACAACGCTTTTTTTAACCACGACTTCGTATTTTTGTGCCTTAACTACGTATGTTCTGAACAACGAACATGCGAGGTTAAGGTACAAAGAAGGGAGTTGGCGAAGGTAAGTGGTGGGTTTAGGTTTTGGGGTGGGGTTGGGGGGGTGGGGCGTTTTTGGTTTTGGGGAGGAGGTGGGGGGTCAGGGGGTTTTAGGTTTTGGGGTGGGGTTCGGGGGTGGGGCGTTTTTGGTTTTGGGGAGGGGGTGGGGGGTTAGGGGGTTTTAGGTTTTGGGGTAGGGTTGGGGGGGTGGGACGTTTTTGGTTTTGAGGAGGGTGTGGGGGGTTCGGGGGTTTTAGGTTTTGGGGTGGGGTTGGGGGGGTGGGGCGTTTTTGGTTTTGGGGAGGGGGTGGGGGGTCAGGGGTTTTTAGGTTTTGGGGTGGGGTTGGGGGGGTGGGGCGTTTTTGGTTTTGGGGAGTGGGTGGGGGGTCAGGGGGTTTTAGGTTTTAGGGTGGGGCGTTTTTGGTTTTTGGGAGTGGGTGGGTGGTCAGGGGGTTTTAGGTTTTAGGGTGGGGATGGGGGGTGGGGCGTTTTTGGTTTTGGGGAGTGGGTGAGAGGTCAGTGGGTTTTAGGTTTTGGGGTGGGGTTGGGGGGGTGGGTTGAGGGATGTAGGGTGAATTGTGCCTATTGCTAATGATTTTATCAGGAATGCCTTTACAACGAAATATCGTTGTTAAGGCATTCGTGGTAAAATCATTAGTAGTAAGGACGAGGTCGGTGTTCCGACCTCGTTGTTAAGGTTAGTAGTTGTTTTTAATTCGGTGTTCCATCATATAATCAATCTTAACATACTAGTGCAGGCAGCGTAACACTAAGGCGGCCGCAGTGTTAAGCTGCACTTATTTGAGGTGCTTCTAAAGCACATTCAGACTGGCGGCATCGAAGCGCTAAGCAGCATGAGAATGGCAATTGCTGCAATGCAGAGAGCTATGTGAAAAAAGCAGGTTTTGAGTTGCTTACTAAAAGGTAAGTGTGAATTCATGTCTCTAATCTGGACTGGGAGAGAATTCCAGAGCTTTGCCACAGCCACTGAGAAGGCCTGATCACCCCATTTGGCTTTTTTTGCTTCGAGGGACCAGTGCCAACTGTACGTATATATAATGAGAGCCTGCACACCAGGCTGTACCTAAATCGGGTGGGGGCAAGTGCCCTCCCTCTCTTCCCCTGCGGAGGCCATTGTCTGGAACACATCCTCCACTACATACGTGGTTGTAACTATACTTAAATGTACACAAACACATACATTCTTTCGGTGTACTGTGAGTAGGGGAGGGAGGATTCCGGTGACATGACACTTGACGGATTTTATAAGGTGGGAATCAGTAGTCCTCATCGCAGGTGGACACCCAGGCAGGCTGTGCTTAAAAAACAAAATACACAGACGACTGCCACCAACCTACAGCCTCTTCTTAAAAAGATCAGGGAGAGGGGGAGGAAATTAATATCACCTTAAGAATGCATTTGGGGTTCTTATTTTAGGGGCGCTTCTACCTGCACTTTCCTATGAGCTGGGCGGCATCTGTGCAATAGATCCATTAAATTAGGAACTGCCATACACCATATTCAGAGGGACTTTGCAATAAAAACAAGTATTTGCAATGGAATGGGTCTCGCGTTTGCTCGAGTTAGAACTATTAGCATCGTAAATTCGGAACTGGACTTGTCCTACCACATAAATTGAAAATGAAAAGTAAAACAGTTGACATAAGCGAGCCAATTCAAAGCGCCATGGCCACCATGAGCGTGAGCGCGAAGGAGAGACACAAAAGGAAAACGAAGCTCGCTCGCAGTCAAACATATCGGCAATCATGCAATTATCCATGTAACAGGGTCGATGTCCATGGTGGTAAAAAAACTGCCCCAATGAGGGATACATATAAAGCATTTACCAATGATAACAAAGGTTTTTTGGATAGTGAAGCCCATGAACGCGTGATAGTAATTGGCGTGCTGTGGGTGTGGTTAAAAGCCCACATAGATACCAACATGTCGGAAAAGCAGCGCTTGTGCGCTGCTATGCTCAACCTAAAAACAAAAGCACAGGGCGGAGCACCTGATACAGACAACTGGGGACGCTCGTGATTGCATACACCTTACTTCCCAACCTTTTGTAGCAGCTTGTCACGTGAAATGCTCAATTTTAGCAGGAGACTCCTATTTTTTAAAAATATTAGAATATCATTTTATCATTCAGTCCTATAATTTTATATGTTTTTAGAACATGCTAGATAAACATTATTTCAAGTGCATATTTTACAGAGCACTGTTAATTCCATTCACCGCCCGTGTAGTGCTTCATTACTCTCTGAGCTGTGAAACTATGGGCACAATGCAAAACAACTCACGCCATGATTCCTGGACGTCAGCTGGGAGTCATATTTAAGCTATGACGCTAGCCGGCAGTAAGGCCCAGTTAGCGTCAAAATTATTGATGCTAACCAGGTGGGGGAGGCGTAGGGGAAACTGGAGGTTGTGCATGAAAGAATGGTGCTAGTCAGGTTAGAGTTAAAAAAAAGACTCTAACCTGATTAGCGTAATTATTTCCATGTACAACCCCCATGGACATGACTCCTGTCTAAGTAAAGACAGAAGTGATGCCCCAAGCCCAGTAGCCATGCCCAGGGGACATAAGTCCCCTGGTCATGGCCATTGGGCACAGTGCCATGTAGGGGGGCCCAAGTTAGGCCCCCGTATGGCACGTTGCAAAAAAAATAAAAATATTTACCTGGATTTACCTGGGATGGGTCCCCCCATCCTTAAATGTCCTCCAGGTGTGGATGCAGGTGAGTGGGGGTGTCCCTTGGGGCAGGAAAGGGCACCTGTGGGCTGTTTCCATGGTCTCTGACCATGGAAAAAGGTCCACAGGTCCCCTAACACCTGCCCTGACCCAGGCGTTAAATAATGGTGCTAAGCAGGCCTAGCGCCATTATTTAAGGTCCTCCTCCTCCCGTGCATGATTTTTGCACGGAAGGCTAAATAAGGTGCTAGGGCCATTGAGTCATTTTTTGCCCAGGAACGCCTACCTTGCATCTCATTGACGCAAGGTAGTTTTGCGCAGGTAAAAAATTACTTTAACTCCAATTTTTTGGCGCTAGACATGTCTAGCGTCAAAATATAAATATGGAATTAAGTTTGCGCCAGATTTACATAAAAAAAAAATATGCAAATCCAGCACAAACAGAGTATAAATATGCCCCTCAGTGAGCTAACATGCCTTCCTTGAATTATTGCCCAACAAGTTTGAATCCTGGCAAACCCCGTCAAGTCCGCAGCATTCTCGAAGGTCGAAAATCTAACCTAATAATTGGGGAAACAGTAACATCTGTTGTTTACAATGCATATAGCGCTATGGGTTAAGTTGTATCTAGAGCAAGGCGGGTGAAGGTTAAGTTGCTTCTAGAACAAAATGGCTGAAGAAGGGGAGGCAGGCAGGTGAGTGAGTGGATGCAAGACCCTCCGGAAAGGTGACACCGGCAGCTGCAGAGACCTATGATATTCACAATGGATTTGCCTTGAAAATACCGATCTGTATTGTCATGCCAAGAATCCATTTTATTGCTTTGCAGTGTGTGTAATAATGAGACAATATGTTCATGTTCACTCAAATATTATTGGGTCACACTCAATGGATTCCTTTAACCTCTAAAGAAAACGTACCCTTTTCATGGGAAATATGAACTGGCAGGTCTTTCTCACCCTCTCACTAGCGAATGATGCTCTGTTGGGCAGGTAGTGTTAAGAGTCAGGCAAACCTGTCAAAGAATCTCTTATCTGCAGGTGAGGATAAAGCAGAGCCCCACCCTTATGCCCCCAAATCAGTGCACACACAGTGAATGGTATTTTACAATAACGAGATTATTTATTATACAGTGTTTTTCTAAATGTCATGTGAATCATTATGGCCCTGATTATTAACTCAGTAGATGATATTCAAATTAGGGTGAATGTTGAGTAAACACCGATCATATTTCAGCACATACTAGTCTGCTCTGTTCCTCCTATGTCTAACTGTTGACAGCCATCTAGCCATGTACTGTTGTATCGGTTTAATAAACTTTAATTATGCCAAGCAATGTATAGTTTCTCTGCACACCTTGTGCTGTCATTGGGCCAGCACTCAGAATTTAGGCCAAGATTTAAGAAGGGCTAGCGCCTCATTGTGCCACATTAGCGTAATTTTTGTTTATGCTAATGTGGCCCAACAAGGCCAAAATTGTTGCGCCAGATTTACAAAGTGGGGCAATGCATGCGTTGCGCCACTTTGTAGCCCCTTGCACCACATAATGCCTGCACCAAGCATAATGTATGCAAAGGGGATGTGCCCCATTTTTTGGCATTTTTAACACTTGCTCAGAGCAGGTGTTAAACGGGGCACACAATTTTTTACAATGGGCCCCTATGTACTGTTCAGGGTTAGCGGAAAAAAGGTTGGTGCTAACCCTGAGCAGTACATCAATTGCCCCCTACCCTGCGCCATGGTGTGCCGTATTTTAATTGCAGCGCACACATGGTGGCGGTAGGGGCGCTAAGGGATGCAAGGAAAGTGGCACAGCACTGGGTGCAACACCACTTTTCTTAAATCTGCCCCTTAGTTTTTCATTATCTCTCCTCAGCAACCAGTCCACGTATCTTACCCTGACCCAGAACCAGCACCTTACATACCCTTATCCTTAATGGTGTCTTATGGAGCAAGGAGGGGTCACTCAAGATCGGCTCCTATTGTGTTACACAAACATGCAATTAATGGCCCCTTACAGAAGCTTGTGGAAGCTACAGAAGCACATTCTACTTTTATTCAATTTCTTCTTAGACAGATCAACACAAGATCATCTGCCTTGCAGCCACAGTTACAACATGGCTGGAGAGATTTCCCTCTCTGTCCTGTTAGTTGGGTCAATGTCAAAAACGTGGAGATCCTAAAGAGAGAATATGGTGCTCAAGCGTTGGCATTACCATTCCAATGAGTGCATGTAATAGGTACTGTGCCTATTCCATGCACTCCTTAGAGTCAAATGCAATGTGCCTATTTGCAATCAGGCCTGCCTATGCATTAATATTATTATATGAAAGTCCTGCCACACAACAACAGTAAGGATTGTACTAGAACAAAGTATTGGCAAAGACCAAGCACAGCCCCCAAAGCCCCAGGCTACTACAACACTGTCCAGAATAAAGACTTCACACTAGGTCTCAACTTTCAAAGCCACATGGAGACCATGAACAATAGTCACTGTTAGAATTCCATCCAATCAAAACAAATGGGAACAGAATACTGCCGGCACTCATTGATGGGTAGGCTTGTGTAGGAAGTTGGCTCTGTATGTGCTATTTCAAAGTAAGGAATAGCATGCACAGAGTCCAAGGGTTCCCCTTAGAGGTAAAATAGTGGTAAAAATAGATAATACTAATGCTCTATTTTGTGGTAGTGTGGTCGAGCAGTAGGCTTATCCAAGGAGTAGTGTTAAGCATTTGTTGTACATACACATAGACAATAAATGAGGTACACACACTCAGAGACAAATCCAGCCAATAGGTTTTGTTATAGAAAAATATCTTTTCTTAGTTTATTTTAAGAACCACAGGTTCAAATTTAACATGTAATATCTTGTTTGAAAGGTATTGCAGGTAAGTACATTAGGAACTTTGAATCATTTCAATTGCATGTATACTTTTCAAGTTATTCACAAATAGCTACTTTAAAAGTGGACACAGTGCAATTTTCACAGTTCCTGGGGGGAGGTAAGTTTTGTTAGTTTTACCAGGTAAGTACGACACTTACAGGGTTCAGTTCTTGGTCCAAGGTAGCCCACCGTTGGGGGTTCAGAGCAACCCCAAAGTTACCACACCAGCAGCTCAGGGCCGGTCAGGTGCAGAGTTCAAAGTGGTGCCCAAAACGCATAGGCTATAATGGAGAGAAGGGGGTGCCCCGGTTCCGGTCTGATTGCAGGTAAGTACCCGCGTCTTCGGAGGGCAGACCAGGGGGGTTTTGTAGGGCACCGGGGGGGACACAAGCCCACACAGAAATTTCACCCTCAGCGGCGCGGGGGCGGCCGGGTGCAGTGTTAGAACAAGCGTCGGGTTCGCAATGTAAGTCAATGAGAGATCAAGGGATCTCTTCAGCGCTGCAGGCAGGCAAGGGGGGGCTTCCTCGGGGAAACCTCCACTTGGGCAAGGGAGAGGGACTCCTGGGGGTCACTTCTGCAGTGAAAGTCCGGTCCTTCAGGTCCTGGGGGCTGCGGGTGCAGGGTCGTTTCCAGGCGTCGGGACTTAGGTTTCAGAGAGTCGCGGTCAGGGGAAGCCTCGGGATTCCCTCTGCAGGCGGCGCTGTGGGGGCTCAGGGGGGACAGGTTTTGGTACTCACAGTCGTAGAGTAGTCCGGGGGTCCTCCCTGAGGTGTTGGTTCTCCACCAGCCGAGTCGGGGTCGCCGGGTGCAGTGTTGCAAGTCTCACGCTTCTTGCGGGGAGTTTGCAGGGTTCTTTAAAGCTGCTCCTTTGGATAAAGTTGCAGTCTTTTTGGAGCAGGTCCGCTGTCCTCGGGAGTTTCTTGTCGTCGTCGAAGCAGGGCAGTCCTCAGAGGATTCAGAGGTCGCTGGTCCCTTTGGAAGGCGTCGCTGGAGCAGAGTTCTTTGGAAGGCAGGAGACAGGCCGGTGAGTTTCTGGAGCCAAGGCAGTTGTTGTCTTCTGGTCTTCCTCTGCAGGGGTTTTCAGCTAGGCAGTCCTTCTTCTTGTTGTTGCAGGAATCTAATTTTCTAGGGTTCAGGGTAGCCCTTAAATACTAAATTTAAGGGCGTGTTTAGGTCTGGGGGGTTAGTAGCCAATGGCTACTAGCCCTGAGGGTGGGTACACCCTCTTTGTGCCTCCTCCCAAGGGGAGGGGGTCACAATCCTAACCCTATTGGGGGAATCCTCCATCTGCAAGATGGAGGATTTCTAAAAGTTAGAGTCACCTCAGCTCAGGACACCTTAGGGGCTGTCCTGACTGGCCAGTGACTCCTCCTTGTTATTCTCATTATTTTCTCCGGCCTTGCCGCCAAAAGTGGGGGCCGGGGCCGGAGGGGGCGGGCAACTCCACTAGCTGGAGTGTCCTGCGGTGCTGTGACAAAGGGGTGAGCCTTTGAGGCTCACCGCCAGGTGTTACAGCTCCTGCCTGGGGGAGGTGTTAGCATCTCCACCCAGTGCAGGCTTTGTTACTGGCCTCAGAGTGACAAAGGCTACACAGATAGTCGGTTAAGTTTCAGGGGGCACCTCTAAGCTGCCCTCTGGGGTGTATTTTGCAATAAAATGTACACTGGTATCAGTGTGCATTTATTGTGCTGAGAAGTTTGATACCAAACTTCCCAGTTTTCAGTGTAGCCATTATGGTGCTGTGGAGTTCGTGTAAAACAGACTCCCAGACCATATACTCTTATGGCTACCCTGCACTTACAATGTCTAAGGTTTTGTTTAGACACTGTAGGGGTACCATGCTCATGCACTGGTACCCTCACCTATGGTATAGTGCACCCTGCCTTAGGGCTGTAAGGCCTGCTAGAGGGGTGTCTTACCTATACTGCATAGGCAGTGAGAGGCTGGCATGGCACCCTGAGGGGAGTGCCATTTCGACTTACTCGTTTTGTCCTCACTAGCACACACAAGCTGGCAAGCTGTGTGTCTGTGCTGAGTGAGAGGTCTCCAGGGTGGCATAAGACATGCTGCAGCCCTTAGAGACCTTCCTTGGCATCAGGGCCCTTGGTACTAGAAGTACCAGTTACAAGGGACTTATCTGGATGCCAGGGTCTGCCAATTGTGGATACAAAAGTACAGGTTAGGGAAAGAACACTGGTGCTGGGGCCTGGTTAGCAGGCCTCAGCACACTTTCAATTGTAAACATAGCATCAGCAAACGCAAAAAGTCAGGGGGCAACCATGCCAAGGAGGCATTTCCTTACACAACCCCCCCCCCAAACGAAAGAGGATGAGACTAACCTTTCCCAAGAGAGTCTTCATTTTCTAAGTGGAAGAACCTGGAAAGGCCATCTGCATTGGCATGGGCAGTCCCAGGTCTGTGTTCCACTATAAAGTCCATTCCCTGTAGGGAGATGGACCACCTCAACAGTTTAGGATTTTCACCTTTCATTTGCATCAGCCATTTGAGAGGTCTGTGGTCAGTTTGAACTAGGAAGTGAGTCCCAAAGAGGTATGGTCTCAGCTTCTTCAGGGACCAAACCACAGCAAAGGCCTCCCTCTCAATGGCACTCCAACGCTGCTCCCTGGGGAGTAACCTCCTGCTAATGAAAGCAACAGGCTGGTCAAGGCCATCATCATTTGTTTGGGACAAAACTGCCCCTATCCCATGTTCAGAGGCATCTGTCTGCACAATGAACTGCTTAGAATAATCTGGAGCTTTTAGAACTGGTGCTGAGCACATTGCTTGTTTCAGGGTGTCAAAGGCCTGTTGGCATTCCACAGTCCAGTTCACTTTCTTGGGCATTTTCTTGGAGGTGAGTTCAGTGAGGGCTGTCACAATGGATCCATATCCCTTCACAAACCTTCTGTAATACCCAGTCAAGCCAAAGAATGCCCTGACTTGAGTCTGGGTTTTTGGAGCTACCCAGTCCAGAATAGTCTGGATCTTGGGTTGGAGTGGCTGAACTTGGCCTCCACCTACAAGGTGGCCCAAGTAAACCACAGTTCCCTGCCCTATCTGGCATTTGGATGCCTTGATAGAGAGGCCTGCAGATTGCAGAGCCTTCAAAACCTTCTTCAGGTGGACCAGGTGATCCTGCCAAGTGGAGCTAAAGACAGCAATATCATCAAGATAAGCTGTGCTAAAGGACTCCAAGCCAGCAAGGACTTGATTCACCAACCTTTGGAAGGTGGCAGGGGCATTCTTTAAACCAAAGGGCATAACAGTAAACTGATAATGCCCATCAGGTGTGGAGAATGCTGTTTTCTCTTTTGCTCCAGGTGCCATTTTTATTTGCCAGTACCCTGCTGTCAAGTCAAAGGTACTTAAGAATTTGGCAGCACCTAATTTGTCTATGAGCTCATCAGCTCTAGGAATTGGATGAGCATCTGTCTTGGTGACAGAGTTGAGCCCTCTGTAGTCCACACAAAACCTCATCTCTTTATTTCCATCTTTGGTGTGAGGTTTGGGGACTAAGACCACTGGGCTGGCCCAGGGGCTGTCAGAGCGCTCAATTACTCCCAATTCCAGCATCTTGTGGACTTCCACCTTGATGCTTTCCTTAACATGGTCAGACTGTCTAAAGATTTTGTTTTTGACAGGCATGCTGTCTCCTGTGTCCACATCATGGGTACACAGGTGTGTCTGACCAGGGGTTAAGGAGAAGAGTTCAGGAAACTGTTGTAGGACTCTCCTACAATCAGCTTGCTGTTGGCCAGAGAGGGTGTCTGAGTAGATCACCCCATCTACTGAGCCATCTTTTGGGTCTGATGATAGAAGATCAGGGAGAGGTTCACTCTCTGCCTCCTGATCCTCATCTGTTACCATCAACAGATTTACATCAGCCCTGTCATGGAAGAGCTTAAGGCGGTTCACATGGATCACCCTCTTGGGGCTCCTGCTTGTGCCCAGGTCCACCAGGTAGGTGACCTGACTCTTCCTTTCTAGCACTGGGTAAGGGCCACTCCATTTGTCCTGGAGTGCCCTGGGAGCCACAGGCTCCAGAACCCAGACTTTCTGCCCTGGTTGGAACTCAACCATTGCAGCCTTTTGGTCATACCAAAACTTCTGGAGCTGTTGGCTGGCCTCAAGGTTTTTGGTTGCCTTTTCCATGTACTCTGCCATTCTAGAGCGAAGGCCAAGTACATAGTCCACTATGTCCTGTTTAGGCTCATGAAGAGGTCTCTCCTAGCCTTCTTTAACAAGAGCAAGTGGTCCCCTTACAGGGTGACCAAACAGAAGTTCAAAGGGTGAGAATCCTACTCCCTTCTGTGGCACCTCTCTGTAAGCGAAGAGCAGACATGGCAAGAGGACATCCCATCTCCTTTTGAGCTTCTCTGGGAGCCCCATGATCATGCCTTTTAATGTCTTGTTGAATCTCTCAACTAAGCCATTAGTTTGTGGATGGTATGGTGTAGTGAATTTGTAAGTCACCCCACACTCATTCCACATGTGTTTTAGGTATGCTGACATGAAGTTGGTACCTCTGTCAGACACCACCTCCTTAGGGAAACCCACTCTGGTAAAGATACCAATGAGGGCCTTGGCTACTGCAGGGGCAGTAGTCGTCCTAAGGGGAATAGCTTCAGGATACCTAGTAGCATGATCCACTACTACTAGGATATACATATTTCCTGAGGCTGTGGGAGGTTCTAGTGGACCAACTATGTCCACACCCACTCTTTCAAAGGGGACCCCCACCACTTGAAGTGGAATGAGGGGGGCCTTTGGATGCCCACCTGTCTTACCACTGGAGTGACAGGTGGGGCAGGAGAGGCAAAACTCCTTAACCTTCTGGGACATATTGGGCCAGTAGAAGTGGTTGACTAACCTCTCCCACGTCTTGGTTTGTCCCAAATGCCCAGCAAGGGGAATATCATGGGCTAAGGTCAGAATAAACTCTCTGAACGACTGAGGCACTACCACTCTCCTAGTGGCACCAGGTTTGGGGTCTCTGGCCTCAGTGTACAGGAGTCCATCTTCCCAATAGACCCTATGTGTTCCATTTTTCTTGCCCTTGGACTCTTCAGCAGCTTGCTGCCTAAGGCCTTCAAGAGAGGGACAGGTTTCTTGTCCCTTACACAGCTCTTCCCTTGAGGGTCCCCCTGGGCCTAAGAGCTCAACCTGATAAGGTTCAAGCTCCAAAGGCTCAGTTCCCTCAGAGGGCAGAACTTCTTCCTGAGAAGAGAGGTTCTCTTTTTCTGACTGTGTTGCAGTTGGTTTCCCAACTGACTTTCCTTTTCTCTTGGTAGGCTGGGCCATTTTTCCAGACTCCAGCTCTACTTTTTCACCGTGTGCCTTGCATTGTGCTCTTGTTTTTACACACACCAGTTCAGGGATACCCAGCATGGCTGCATGGGTTTTTAGTTCTACCTCAGCCCATGCTGAGGACTCCAGGTCATTTCCAAGCAGACAGTCTACTGGGATGTTTGAGGAGACCACCACCTGTTTCAGGCCATTGACCCCTCCCCATTCTAAAGTTACCATTGCCATGGGATGTGCTTTAGTCTGATTGTCAGCGTTGGTGACTGTATAAGTTTTTCCAGTCAGGTATTGGCCAGGGGAAACCAGTTTCTCTGTCACCATGGTGACACTGGCACCTGTATCCCTCAGGCCCTCTACCCTTGTCCCATTAATAAAGAGCTGCTGCCTGTATTTTTGCATGTTAGGAGGCCAGGCAGCTAGTGTGGCTAAATCCACCCCACCCTCAGAGACTAGAGTAGCTTCAGTGTGGACCCTGATTTGCTCTGGGCACACTGTTGATCCCACTTGGAGACCAGCCATTCCAGTGTTACCTGGATTGGAGTTTGGAGTGGAACTTTTCTTGGGACAGGCCTTGTCTCCAGTTTGGTGTCCAGACTGACTACAGTTTCGACACCAGGCCTTTTTGGGATCAAAGTTTTTACCCTTGTACCCAGGATTGTTTTGTGAAGAGGCTCTGGGCCCACCCTCCTGTGCAGGTTTTTGGGGGCCTGTAGAAGACTCTTTACTATTTTTATTTTTGGCTGTCTCACCACCTTTCCCCTGGGGAGGTTTTGTGACCCCTTTCTTTTGGTCACCCCCTGTGGAAGTTTTGGACACCCTTGTCTTGACCCAATGGTCCGCCTTCTTTCCCAATTCTTGGGGAGAAATTGGTCCTAGGTCTACCAGATGCTGATGCAGTTTATCATTGAAACAATTACTTAACAGGTGTTCTTTCACAAATAAATTGTACAGCCCATCATAATTACTTACACCACTGTCTTGAATCCAACCATCTAGTGTTTTTACTGAGTAGTCTACAAAGTCAACCCAGGTCTGGCTCGAGGATTTTTGAGCCCCCCTGAATCTAATCCTATACTCCTCAGTGGAGAATCCAAAGCCCTCAATCAGGGTACCCTTCATGAGGTCATAAGATTCTGCATCTTTTCCAGAGAGTGTGAGGAGTCTATCCCTACACTTTCCTGTGAACATTTCCCAAAGGAGAGCACCCCAGTGAGATCTGTTCACTTTTCTGGTTACACAAGCCCTCTCAAAAGCTGTGAACCATTTGGTGATGTCATCACCATCTTCATATTTAGTTACAATCCCTTTAGGGATTTTCAACATGTCAGGAGAATCTCTGACCCTATTTATGTTGCTGCCACCATTGATGGGTCCTAGGCCCATCTCTTGTCTTTCCCTCTCTATGGCTAGGATCTGTCTTTCCAAAGCCAATCTTTTGGCCATCCTGGCTAACTGGATGTCCTCTTCACTGGAGTTATCCTCAGTGATTTCAGAGTTGTTGGTCCCTCCTGTGAGGGAACCAGCATCTCTGACTATTATTTGTGGAGTCAGGGCTTGAGAAGCCCTGCTCTCCCTAAGTAGGACTGGAGGGGGGGAATTTCCCTCCAAGTCACTATCTTCATCCTCTGAGTTGCCATCCTCAGAGGGGTTGGCCTTTTCAAACTCTGCCAAAAGCTCCTGGAGCTGTACTTTGGTAGGTTTGGGGCCCATTGCTATTTTCTTTAGTTTACAGAGTGACCTTAGCTCTCTCATCTGTAGATGGAGGTAAGGTGTGGTGTCGAGTTCCACCACATTCACATCTGTGCTAGACATTATGCTTCTAAAAGTTGGAATACTTTTTAAGAAACTAAAACTGGTTCTAGAATCTAATTCAAACTTTTACCAAACTTTTAAACTCTAAAAGAAATGCTAACAGGGACTAACACAAGGCCCTAGCAGGACTTTTAAGAATTTAGAAAACTTTTCAAATTGCAAAAATCAATTTCTAATGACAATTTTGGAATTTGTCGTGTGATCAGGTATTGGCTGAGTAGTCCAGCAAATGCAAAGTCTTGTACCCCACCGCTGATCCACCAATGTAGGAAGTTGGCTTTGTATGTGCTATTTCAAAGTAAGGAATAGCATGCACAGAGTCCAAGGGTTCCCCTTAGAGGTAAAATAGTGGTAAAAATAGATAATACTAATGCTCTATTTTGTGGTAGTGTGGTCGAGCAGTAGGCTTATCCAAGGAGTAGTGTTAAGCATTTGTTGTACATACACATAGACAATAAATGAGGTACACACACTCAGAGACAAATCCAGCCAATAGGTTTTGTTATAGAAAAATATCTTTTCTTAGTTTATTTTAAGAACCACAGGTTCAAATTTAACATGTAATATCTTGTTTGAAAGGTATTGCAGGTAAGTACATTAGGAACTTTGAATCATTTCAATTGCATGTATACTTTTCAAGTTATTCACAAATAGCTACTTTAAAAGTGGACACAGTGCAATTTTCACAGTTCCTGGGGGGAGGTAAGTTTTGTTAGTTTTACCAGGTAAGTACGACACTTACAGGGTTCAGTTCTTGGTCCAAGGTAGCCCACCGTTGGGGGTTCAGAGCAACCCCAAAGTTACCACACCAGCAGCTCAGGGCCGGTCAGGTGCAGAGTTCAAAGTGGTGCCCAAAACGCATAGGCTATAATGGAGAGAAGGGGGTGCCCCGGTTCCGGTCTGATTGCAGGTAAGTACCCGCGTCTTCGGAGGGCAGACCAGGGGGGTTTTGTAGGGCACCGGGGGGGACACAAGCCCACACAGAAATTTCACCCTCAGCGGCGCGGGGGCGGCCGGGTGCAGTGTTAGAACAAGCGTCGGGTTCGCAATGTAAGTCAATGAGAGATCAAGGGATCTCTTCAGCGCTGCAGGCAGGCAAGGGGGGGCTTCCTCGGGGAAACCTCCACTTGGGCAAGGGAGAGGGACTCCTGGGGGTCACTTCTGCAGTGAAAGTCCGGTCCTTCAGGTCCTGGGGGCTGCGGGTGCAGGGTCGTTTCCAGGCGTCGGGACTTAGGTTTCAGAGAGTCGCGGTCAGGGGAAGCCTCGGGATTCCCTCTGCAGGCGGCGCTGTGGGGGCTCAGGGGGGACAGGTTTTGGTACTCACAGTCGTAGAGTAGTCCGGGGGTCCTCCCTGAGGTGTTGGTTCTCCACCAGCCGAGTCGGGGTCGCCGGGTGCAGTGTTGCAAGTCTCACGCTTCTTGCGGGGAGTTTGCAGGGTTCTTTAAAGCTGCTCCTTTGGATAAAGTTGCAGTCTTTTTGGAGCAGGTCCGCTGTCCTCGGGAGTTTCTTGTCGTCGTCGAAGCAGGGCAGTCCTCAGAGGATTCAGAGGTCGCTGGTCCCTTTGGAAGGCGTCGCTGGAGCAGAGTTCTTTGGAAGGCAGGAGACAGGCCGGTGAGTTTCTGGAGCCAAGGCAGTTGTTGTCTTCTGGTCTTCCTCTGCAGGGGTTTTCAGCTAGGCAGTCCTTCTTCTTGTTGTTGCAGGAATCTAATTTTCTAGGGTTCAGGGTAGCCCTTAAATACTCAATTTAAGGGCGTGTTTAGGTCTGGGGGGTTAGTAGCCAATGGCTACTAGCCCTGAGGGTGGGTACACCCTCTTTGTGCCTCCTCCCAAGGGGAGGGGGTCACAATCCTAACCCTATTGGGGGAATCCTCCATCTGCAAGATGGAGGATTTCTAAAAGTTAGAGTCACCTCAGCTCAGGACACCTTAGGGGCTGTCCTGACTGGCCAGTGACTCCTCCTTGTTATTCTCATTATTTTCTCCGGCCTTGCCGCCAAAAGTGGGGGCCGGGGCCGGAGGGGGCGGGCAACTCCACTAGCTGGAGTGTCCTGCGGTGCTGTGACAAAGGGGTGAGCCTTTGAGGCTCACCGCCAGGTGTTACAGCTCCTGCCTGGGGGAGGTGTTAGCATCTCCACCCAGTGCAAGCTTTGTTACTGGCCTCAGAGTGACAAAGGCACTCTCCCCATGTGGCCAGCAACATGTCTCTAGTGTGGCAGGCTGCTGGAACTAGTCAGCCTACACAGATAGTCGGTTAAGTTTCAGGGGGCACCTCTAAGGTGCCCTCTGGGGTGTATTTTGCAATAAAATGTACACTGGTATCAGTGTGCATTTATTGTGCTGAGAAGTTTGATACCAAACTTCCCATTTTTCAGTGTAGCCATTATGGTGCTGTGGAGTTCGTGTAAAACAGACTCCCAGACCATATACTCTTATGGCTACCCTGCACTTACAATGTCTAAGGTTTTGCTTAGACACTGTAGGGGTACAGTGCTCATGCACTGGTACCCTCACCTATGGTATAGTGCACCCTGCCTTAGGGCTGTAAGGCCTGCTAGAGGGGTGTCTTACCTATACTGAATAGGCAGTGAGAGGCTGGCATGGCACCCTGAGGGGAGTGCCATGTCGACTTACTCGTTTTGTCCTCACTAGCACACACAAGCTGGCAAGCAGTGTGTCTGTGCTGAGTGAGAGGTCTCCAGGGTGGCATAAGACATGCTGCAGCCCTTAGAGACCTTCCTTGGCATCAGGGCCCTTGGTACTAGAAGTACCAGTTACAAGGGACTTATCTGGATGCCAGGGTCTGCCAATTGTGGATACAAAAGTACAGGTTAGGGAAAGAACACTGGTGCTGGGGCCTGGTTAGCAGGCCTCAGCACACTTTCAATTGTAAACATAGCATCAGCAAAGGCAAAAAGTCAGGGGGCAACCATGCCAAGGAGGCATTTCCTTACAGCTTGTCTTCCTCAAAGTGAAAGATTAGCTAATAAATCATCCACAGAATCAATGCAGAGTAAAGGCTGGCTTGGAAATGTGTTAAAGAGACCCAGGGCAGTCGAGGGCAATCATGCTCAAACTGTATCCATCGGAGCCTTTGACAACCGGGGTCCTGGGGCCTAACCTTACTATTGAGCCCAAAACTGAGCTTCAAACACAACCCTTTAGCCTCTTACCCTTGAG
The DNA here is from genome assembly GCF_031143425.1 of Pleurodeles waltl. NCBI lineage: Eukaryota > Metazoa > Chordata > Amphibia > Caudata > Salamandridae > Pleurodeles > Pleurodeles waltl. Next base: position 1,609,984,788 of record NC_090445.1, read on the forward strand.
TTAGTGAAGTTAAGAAGTCTAAGGCTCACTTAGGAAGGTGGTGTGGGGTAGAAGCTCATAACGTAATAAGACAATTAATATCAATTAATAATTCAGGGCTCAGTAGTGAAGTTGCTTAGAAAACAAAAAATGCTTTACTTCAGACATAAAACAATACTGCTCATAGTCATCAGAGGGCACTTGAACTGATAGACAATTATCAGGTTACAATTAGCTTGCGATGGGAGACAGCCTAGGTGGTTCCACCAGGAAAGGTATCAAGTGGTAGCACAGTGCAAGTCAGATATTTGTCCGCAGAAGGCAAATTAGCAGGAAATGTTAGCAGGTTGTTCTTTCAGGTCCTGGTGGCCCCCTGCTAGAGTTGTGATTAAATGCAATCATTCCTCTCCACTGGTTGTCGCATCCTTGCACAGCACCCGTCTGTCCATGTTTGTGTTCCGTAGCAGGTCAGGCATCCCAGTGCTGGTAGAGGCTCAGAGCCCGGCGTTAGGTCTGTAACCTCTTTATTGTGCATGCGCTCCGGTGTAGTGTAGGGATCCACATCAACCATGCACTCCTCGCTCCGGGGTATGTTCTGTCTAGTGTGTCAAGTGAAACGCGCCTCAACTGTGTTTCAATATGGAAGAAGCTGGTCTTTCTGTTCTTCAGTCCAGCTGCTGTCCCTCAAATTGCCTTATCTGCTCCACTGCTCCTTCTTGCTCATGTTTTTCCCTTGAGTCACTTATTTCTGTATTCACTCCTCTGGTCTCCAGACACCCCATCTTTCTTGATTACTTCTTCCTGTTTCCTTCTTTCATGTTTGACCAGTCCTGACTTCTCTTTGACATTCATACTCTTCATCTCTTCCAACAGTCAAAACAGTGGCGAAGCTACTTCCGCTCTGCATCCTCTGGTTTACCTCTTCACTTACACTCTGCACCATGTGGTATCCCATAATTCATTACCTACGCATCTTCCGGCTGCCTTATTAACTTCACCCCCTCAAGGCTTTCATTAAAATCCAAACTTCCATCAAGAGCCTCCATCTTCTAGATCAGCGTTCTGCAAAGTCGGTCCTGGAGAGCTGGGTCCATGCCAGATTTTTAGCATATCCACATTTCGAAAAATGTAGAATTCTGAAACATCTTCTTTCTAAATGTGGATATGCTAAAAATCTGGCATGGACCCGGCTCTCCAGGACCGACTTTGCAGAACCTTGTTCTAGATCAATCGGTCACAACTCGTGGAGTCTGAAGTTACTGTGCCAGTTGCAGCTTTACAAGCAAAATTCTGGAAATATTTCAGAATTTTATTTTCTCAAGTGAAACATTCAGCCATGTATTTCTGCATGAAAACAAACAGTGCAAACACAATTGCTAACTTACTTTCTTCTTCTCTACAGAGCCAATTTTTTTCCTTTGGAGAAAACACTTTCCCTCCACCAACATCAGCTATGGAGGTGTTCCCCTTTGCTTCCCACCTTGGAAGGGGATGTATTCCTCCCCCTCTTAAAGGAGTAAATATCTGTCCGATTCCAGCATAGGAAGGGCAAAGAGAGTAGTATGTAGACGACAGCCACAAACTTGTAAGTTGTCGGGAGTTCACAAACTTCCACAGTGTTCCCTCCTTAGAACGCCCAGTCCCAGTCCATGGGAGGAAACCTACTCACACCAAACTCTACACCTAATGAACACTTTTATGCATGTCCAAACAACTTAAATTATGAGTCGATTTGAGCTGGTAAAAATAAGCTACGTGCACATTTAACACTAATTTAGGGGCTCATTTATGAAGCCCGTGGCCACCGGACAATCACTTTTAGCGACGCTTTGTGTTGCTGTGCCCTGCTCCATATTTACAAGGCAGCGTAAACCACTTTTCGTTGCTTAATGCCGCATTGTAAATATGGACCGTCCCACGCAGTTTTCTGCAGCAAAGTTGTGTGCAATGGGTGTTGCTCTGTGTGTACCCACACAACACCCATTGCTTTTTGACACTGCCCCAGATTTGGGTAAAGTGCCCCCCCCAACATGGGGGAGCGCTGCCCGTTAGGGGATGGGGCCTCTGAGGCCCGACGCTCCCCTTTCACACTGGTGGTGCGAGAGGCTGGCCAGAACTTCCGCCCTCGTGCCTCGTGAGGCGCGAGGGCGGAAGTTCAAAACCGAGGAATCATAGCGGCTGCGTTGGCTGCTAGCCGGTTCCAGCCGCAGCGGGCTGGTGGAGGTCTATTTAGGTCCCCCCCCCCCCAAGAAGGCTCATCCTTTTTATTCTGGACGCGGCGGCTGGAGCTTGTGGGGGCCCGCAGTTGTCTGCGTATAACTGGTGGGTGGAGTGTGGGCTGTCTGGAGGCCTCTGGATCCTAACGAGAATTTATAAACCTGAGGCAGCACCAAAAACTAATGCCTCCCTAGGGTGGACGTTAGAGTGGCACAACAAGGAGAAATGCTTTTATTTTTCCTCTTTTTTTGCTCTTGCTATGCATGCTGCATTCTGCAGAACACGTAGATGAAGCAAATCACCATTAATGGTTGTTTATGTGCAGGAAGGTGTCCCTGCCTGCACATAAACAATCACCCCCGCAATGCAGCCACCCTTGCACCATGGCGCAAGGGTGGCTGCATTGCACTAGGCAGCTGTTTTATCACTGGCACAGGGGTAAACACAGGGATGCACCGCATTCTTGTAAATACGGCAAATCCCTGCATTTTCAAAATGATGCAGCACGGTGCAGCAATATTGCTTGCTGCACCATGCTGCACCATTTCCTAGGATATGAGGTCCATACTCTCAAAAATAGCTTTTGGAATTGGGCCAAGTGTCTCACATGCATACTGAGGCCCAGGGCAAAGAAAAGCCTGGACCACTGATCCAGGGATTGATGCTGTGTAAATGAAACCTCACTCTGGGCCCCAGTATTAAATGCATGGTGTCTTTTCTGCCAAGAAGGGTTATCCTTTGCCTGTGACTTCAAAGCTTACTTTTTCAGTTTTGCTGATCCAGCTGCTTACAGCATTTTCAGTATTAATCACATGTTCCAGTAATCAGTGTACGTATCTGTGAACGTAGCCTAAACAAATAGCCATGTGTTCCCACAAACATTGGTAGACTCTGGGGATAAGTGAAAAATGGGGCAGGCAAACATTGGGGCAGAACGCATAGACTTATAAGCCTTAGACACCCTGGAGAATATTTGCACACTGCCATAGCGAGCACTCTACACCATGCAGTCAATAAGAGACAGCACAAACACTTTGGGGCATATTTATACTTTGTTTGGGCTGCATTTGCGTCATTTTTTAATGCAAATTCGGCACAAACCTAACTCCATATTTATATTTTGGCGCTAGACCTGTCTAGCGTCAAAATATTGGAGTTTGCACCATTTTTTGGATGTGTGAACCCACCTTCCGTCAAAGAGATGCAAGGTAGGCGTTTCCATCCAAATAATGATGCTATCCCCATAGCGCCATATTTATCCCCCGTGTTAAAATGACGCACGGGTGGGAGACCGATCCAAATAATAGCATTAAGCTTGCTTAGCGCCATTATTTAAAGCCTGGGTCAGACCAGGCGTTAGGGGACCTGGGGACCCATTTCCATGGTCAAACACCATGGAATGGGTCCACAGGTGCCCACCCCAACCCCCAGGAACAACTCCACACACACCCACCAGAGGGACACCTGAGGATGGTGGACCCCATCCCAGGAAAGTAGGGTAAGTATAGGTAAGTATTTTTGTTATTTTTTTTAAAGTGCCATTGGGAGATCTAACAAGGGGCCTCCTGCATGGCACTGGGTGTGATGGTCATGCCCAGGGGACACTGGTCCCCTGTGCTGGACATTGGGGTGGTGGGCATGACTCCTGTCTTTTCTAAGACAGGAGTCATGTTTTAGGATGGCTGTGTGCCTGGAAATGATGCAAGGCTGGTTAGAGGCATTTGTTTGCCTCTAACCAGCCAAACATCATTTTTTGATGCACAACCTCCTATTCCCATCCCGCCACTCCTAACTGCCTAGCGCCATTTTTGTTGACAGTAGCCCAAGCTTAGCGCCGGCTTGCGCCATTCCATAAATATGGTGCCCAGCTGATGCTCATGAATGGAGCAAGCCGGCGGTAAACTTTTTGGTGCAAACTTGCATTACCACAGTTTTGCACCAACAAGTTTAAATATGCCCCTTTGTTGGGAGAGAACTAGACACAGGTTTAATAGCATCGGTGGGTTAATTTATGGGTAATCTAAAGGGGCACACAGTGCTGATAAACATAAACTGACTGCCAAGTGAGCTTCAAAATTACATTGTAACTCAAATCAGAAGGTGCAGCACTGTAGCAACAGCTTACAAGGGGTTACCCCACTGCTGGAGACGGATTCCCAGAGGAAAGTAGATCCCACCAAGGTGGATTAATTACAGGTCACCCCAATCCCAGCTTTTCAAACTTGTCTCAGTGCGAGGGAACACAGGGGTGCTGTAGCTTTCAGCTAGGGTCTCCACCAAATGCTACCAGAGATATTTTGATCATGCCTTCTCTCTTGGACAGTGCTACTTGATAGATTTCTATTGCATCCAAACTATTGGGTCACTCTGTAACTCTGCCAAGGCCCATGGAGCGGCAACTGCTGCATCCAGCCCCCAACCCCCTTACCTGTGCTTACAGAGACATCAGCTATTGGCACCCAACCAATCTCAATGCCTTCTGTAAATAGAGTTAAAAAAAAAAGTGAGACCTAACCTCTGATGTGATGTGCGGGTGACTCAGAGCTGATGAAATACCCTTCAATTAGGCATCAATGTTGTTATGTCCTTTGAAGCCATACATTTTTGCATGGTGTTGTAGACGTGCTTCCACAAGCTTACAGTGTCCTGTTATGACGTGGCTCCGCCCCACTTCCTGTGGGGTATTATTTAGGGCCATACAATCTTGCATTGACCCAGCCACCTTCTGAGATGTTTGAGGTATTCCCTCATAGCCTGTAGCAGAGGCCCCCGCCCAATGATGTTAGGTTATTCAACCTCAGGTGTATAACTGATACATTAGATGAGGTGCCTGCAGTTTTGGCATGGTCTGGTGCAGTGTATTCAATAGGCTTGATCAGCACATGCCGTGGAAACCCAGCCAGATGACGACTGTGTTGGAAAACCCATTCTTTCAGTTCCTGAACTCCAACAGACAAGCTGCCCTTACGGCAAAGGAGTGGCTGATGGCCCATATGATGCACCCCAAAAATACTAGAACAGAGATTGGTTTAGTAGAGTTATTGAGTATGACCAATATGAGATAAACATGCAGAAGGAAAATAACTGTGCCTGAACAGAAGAGTCTAGACACATTACGCAGTACTTCATGCACGGTACCAGCAAATACTGGGAGAAATGAGTGGCTGAGTCGTTAAAGTCTGTTAATAGCCAGACAGAAGAAAAAACAAACAGACTAAATGGAAAAACAAAAGCCTATACAGCATAACCGGTGGATGAAAACCTGCATTAATTATAGTGATGAGGCTGACAGTCTCTGCACTTGTCAAGAAAAAGTCTGATTGAGATCCACTATGGAGCTAATGTGCCTATGGCACACAGCTATAAGTAACCAGAGGATCCTTGGTTGCAATCCTAGGGCCAGATGTATCAAAGGGATTTACCCATTCTGTGTCTATGGGAAAATGTGTTCGTACATATGGCCCCTAATGATTTACATTGGTGGGTAGTACGCCTAGTGCAGAGATCTGTGTTTAGCATGCAAACAATGGGATCTAATTTAAATAAAGAAACTCAGAAAGTTAGGCAACTGCTTCACAGATGCATATGTAGCTCGTAGTTCACAAGTTAAAATTCTTGTGAGATAGCACCTTCCAATCAGTGCATTGAGTGTGAGGTATCAGTAGAGTTTTATAGTACAATAGAGATCTCAATTTCAGATTCCACTTAAGATATAACAATCCAAAAGAGGGTAATTTAGTTGAAGCTAAATCAATAGCAAATTCAGATAACAATAGTATTGTATGTTGGACATTGGCAATACCTTGCGTTATGTAGTGTTCTAAGGCACACTAGTCTGCTTGATCTACAGGATGGTGGTTCTACTGGATGGTGAGTGCATGCTCATTTGGTTACAATGTTTCCGTGGTGCTGGAACAATTTTCAAAGGTGGGGTGCTGGCATCAATGTTACATCACTGAATTTATAAGGATTGTGAAAAATATAATTATTACACAAAGAAAAGAACAAGTGTAGCAAATGAGCCAAGCCCATCCGGTAGGAGAGTGAAGGAGCGTGGTATGTAGCCCTTGGTGCATTTTGGAGCACACTGCTGCAAATATATTACTAAAGCATGGTGCGGTAACGCACTGTCATTTACAGACAGCATATGCTCCATTGAAATGGCGACTAAATTTCCATAGGCATACAGTTTTGCTGATAAACCTCTCTGGCGGATAAACGATAATTACATTTTACTGTGTGTTAGCAAAAATGACATACTGCAGCCTTTCCTTTCATATCAGCAAGACTGTCACATAGTTCATTTTATGAAATACTCTCACTTTGCAACCAGAGAAAGAAAAGTAAAGGGAGCTTCCATGTTCAAAGAATTAGCACTATTTTCTCAGAAGACAGTCTGGCATTTTCGCTCTGTCTCTGGACGCACAGTAAATGTGACAAGATGAAACTAAAATGTAATGGCATCCTTATTGCTCATTCACAATCGGAACACCAGCATGGTTATTTTGGGGGCGCTCCAGCACCCCTGCACATGGACGTCAATTCACCAAAAAGCCAGTGGTAGCGTAAGTGACATCACATGCTCTTTGACCTCGACTTCCACTGACAGACACAAATTTACTCATACATACAAATTCACACTTACACACACACACTCTCACATAAACACCCTCTCACCCACAAGCAGGCACACAACATACATTTAAAAGCATTTTCACTTACCTCAGCTGCCATGGAAGGTATTCACATTTTTATTACACTAATAGTGAATAATATATTATTATTCACAATTAGTGCAATGCAAAATTGACAAAAAGCAAAGAGAGCGGAGCCCTGACAGACGTCCATAAGGACGAGCTGCCACTGTGTTCCTGTACTAAATTTGCCACTTCTGAAGCCAAGTGTCACAAAGGCATTGAGGGATCCCTAACTGAACTCCATTTCCGTGCACCCATACGGTCTCCGACTATGAACCTTCCAGCTCGGAAAGCACAGACTACCCCCACTACTTTTTTTCTTCCTAGCAGCTTGTGGTCACTTTGCGTCTTCAGCCCCCCCTGATATGTGATTGGTCAGCTAAATCTCATCAGCAGAAGATAGGCGTGGCTAAGGGGTTTACTTCGCGACGCCCGCGGTCTGCAGGTGTCAGAGAGCCGCGAGCCCAGCGGCAGAGGGAAGGAGGCGGCGCGAGCAGCTGGAGCAGGAGGCGGGCGCGCGCCATCTCCGGGCACCGGGGCTTCTACACTGACCGGCGCGTGGGTTAGAGGCCCTGGCAGTACCTGCGCGCGCCGGGTGTCAGCGTGTGCCAAAGTCCTTGACTTCCATACACCGCTTATTAAGACTGAAAAAACTTCTGTAACCACCACAGTGTGCTGCCTTCGATAAAAAGAAGGTCGACCCCAGAAGCTGCTGTTAAGACCGGCTCGTCAGCTAAACACACCTTCGTTCGCAAGCCGGCTGCAAACAGCACAGTGCAGAAGTCTCACCCTGTTACTTATAGTTGTTTAGATAGGACAGGGGTAGCGGCGGTGCCTCAGCATTTCTATATCCCACACCTGCTCCCCTCCCTGCCCAGGACTTATCAGCAGAGCCTCTCCACCTCTCAAACACCTGCAGGATTCAAACTACCTTTTAATTTGAGCTTCCCGGCTACCCGCGCACCTCAGTGGAACTTTTCTCGCTCGTGCACTTGTGGCGCATTGCACCCCGCAGTGACATGGCGACGTAGGCGCTGCACGTGCCGTTCCTGCATCGCTGTGCTTGCAGGCACCTTGCTTCACGCTGCACAGGTAGGGTTCAAGCACTGCAGGAGCCGCGGACAGCACCACTGGTCCTCTACCACTCAGGTATTTGATGCCAGTGGTCTCTGGCTTCCCCTTGTAGTGGATGCCTAGAGCATCCTCGACTTCAGACGGCTATTGCACTCTCTAGATTCCAGCACTTCATCTTGATTAGTCTCTGCAGCGGAGACCCTGCACTGACCGGCTTTTTTGCATGCAACAGCCTTGACGTCATACCCACCCGCGTGTCATTCAACAGCTTGTTTTTTGTGCTCTTCTCCAGCTGTTCATCTTCGCCCGCCTGTAGCTTTCCGAAGGAGGAGTCGCCCTCGCGCCTGTGGGGGTGACTTGGTCCAGTAGTGCACATCACCTTTGACTCTACGCAGTAGTAGGGGGGGGCGGGGTGGTTGCTGACACCGGCAGTGACTTTAATCTGAGTGGTTGCTCCAGCGGCATTGACTCTTCATGTGTTAACGCGCCAGCAGTGACTGTGCAGGAGGGACGTCCTGCGCCAGCATCACCGCGGTCCGCGTACCCTGCCTTGACCCTGTCCTGCCACACACGGGCTGCTGAGATGGCGCACGGTTGGCTGGTGCTGATGCAGGCGGTGGCCTGGTGTCTCGCATGCCTTGGAGGGGCCTTGTCGCCTCTGGACCCATCAGAGATGGGTTCTGGACTGCCACCGACAGAAGGTAGGTGTCCCTGACAATAACAAGAAAACAATAAAATGCGATATTTGTGGGCAAATAGAGACGTTTTAAGGTATGGGTAAAGTGGGCAATTGCCTAGGACCCCCACCTTCTAAGGGGGCCAGCGACTAAAGTGATATTTCTCCGTTTCTTTCACTCTCTGCCTTTAACTATGACTCCCTCTTTGTACCCATTGTATTTTTAAAGATTTTGGGCCCTGGACTACAGGTATTTAATCTGTTTTTGTTTGAAAGTTTAATTGTAATATTGTTGGGAATCATGCGGACTTGGCAGGATAGGTAATAAAATTCAAAGTTTCTGTTAACAGGGTGCCCCACAATATGCCTACTACTACTTGGGGTCCCGATAGTCCTTAAGATAACACTGTGATTTTGCCTCTCAGGAGTAAATGTAATGCACTGCATAATTAAAACGGTTTATTGTTTTTACGGGTATTAAACCACCTGAAAAAATCTTTTTGATTGAAAAAATGCAGCGTGATCTCAGAAAATGTGTAAAGGTCAGTTCGATTAGTTTGAGGGCACATCTAAGAGCACTTGTAAAGCGAAACCCAACCGTACCTTCTAAAAAAGCCTGGCACAAGGTAATGGAAACAGATGTGGTGATGCAAGTGCAGCTTGCTCAGTAGGGTAAAAGGACACGTTGAGACTCGAAATGTAATACTATATGGTGCAAAGGCTGGAGCTGAAGGTGGTTAGTTTAAGATGCCAGCACCACTTGCATCTGCTAGGGTCAGATTTTACCCCCACCTTCCCCATGAAACATGAAATAGATCCTCTCGTTCAGTTACTTCGCATTGCTCTTGTGGTCAGTGGTTGGTCTACTGTGGGGGAATGATTATTAAACTCAGTTTGTACTGGGGGCACTTAATGAACGAGTAACAGTTTTACACCCCCTCCAGCTTGCCAGGCTGGTACTACTAGTACCTGTCTTCAGAAGGGTGGGTACTATTGTTAGTGCGTGCAGGTTGTGCAGTGCTTAATTTGTAAATAGAAAAGTGCCGGTGCCCGAAGCCCGCCTCTCAAACTTGCGGCTGCTGCAATTAAATGCGGGAGCACGGAATACTGAGGCAGCGTAATCCTGAAGCCATCTCGGGCCTCTTTAATCCATTTACAGCCACTCCCTGCCCCTTTAGTTCACTCTAGCAGCTTTCTACCTTTGTGACGCTTTTTCGTTTTTCTCTTCCTCCGTCTTTCCCATATGTGTCTTTTGCTCGCAGCAAATGCTTGAGGCAGAAGAATAAAAATAAGTGCCGGTACTCCGCACCGGAAACAACAAGCACAAATTAAGCACTGAGATTGTGGAGTGCACAGGGGATATCACTACTTCTCAGCAGGCCAGTGAGTTTCATCAGGCTGCTGGGACTGGTACTGCTCTGCTTTCCAGCAGCTGCACTGTACCTTTCTACAGGTTGGCTTGCATGGTAAGACACATCATCCAAGATTCCCTGCAGCAGCTGTCACACAGCTGCGGGTGATACTTTGCTGCAAGACAGTGGCTGATGACAAGCTGTGAGGCTAGTACTCCTGCATTCTTTGCTGCAGGATTCTAGGTAATGTCAGACTGTGCCACTATCACACAACACAGTGGAGATGGATCATGTTATAAAAGGCTTTATTCTGATCTCCCTGTCCCAGCAGGAGCTAGTTCACCCTTGGAGCTACGGTTCAGACTGCTGAGGCAGTATCACCTTGACTCGGCAGGTTGGACTGGCCAATGATCAAGCATGCCACTATTAGGTGGGCAAGGCCTTTCCATCCATAAAAATAGATTGACTTTTGTGAGAATTAGAAAAACCTGGATTAGATATCAGAGTGACCACGACTTTTAAACATGATTCCGCTCCACTATGTTGTGTGATAGTGTAGTGATTAGGAGTTAGTGGAGTTCTAGGGAACCTCCTACCTCTCTCTAGTGTTAGCAATGTCAGACTGTGAGTCTGGTACTTCTGTAGACTTGGCTGCAGGACTAAAGGTCTTATCACACTGTGAGTCTGGTGCTTCTGTAGACTTTGCTGCAGTACTGTCAGACTGTGAGTATTTTACTTCCGTATACTTTGCTCAGGATCCTAGGTACTGTCAGACTGTGAGTCGGATACTTTTTTTTAGTTTGTTGCAGGACTCTAGGTAATGTCAGACTGTGTGTCTGGTACTTGTGTACACTATGCTGCAGGACTCTAGGTAATGCCAGACGATGTATCTGGTACTTCTTTGTACTTTCCTGCAGCACTCTAGTTAATGCCAGGAAGAATGAGGCCGGTACTCAGCACTACGGCTGTGGTGGATACGGTCCCACATTGAGTACCTATACTTCTGTGTAATGTGTGGAGTGCTATCACCTGGTGACTGCTTGGGTTTCTCTACACCTCATCAGGCATTGTCAGGCAGCAAATACTGGTTTGTTCTGTTCCCTGTGAGCAGTCAGACGGTGGATACTGCACTTCGCTACAGGACACATACAGTACCCCTGCTTCTCTACTGGTGGCCTTGTACCGTCCGACAGCCGGCCTCTGTTCTTCGATTCATGTAGGTGTCAGGCACCGATTACATGTGCTTCTCTGCAGCGGAGATTGCACTTTCATGCAGTGCGTACCTCCTCTCCGGACTCAGTCTACACCTATAATTTTGGCGCCATTGTTGCTGAATACTCACTTGTGTACCTCAGTAGTTGCCATACATCTGCAAGTAGGCTGTACCCATCCTAGCACTACTTTGCCAGTTCCATGTGTGAGAGTTCTCAACTACAGTGTCTATACTGTCTAGTTGCATGCACCCATGCAGTCATGCATGGAGTTCTGTACTGTCATGTTGCATGAACCTGTGTCCATCTCTCTTTGCTGGTTCTCTAAGGTTCAGCGTATAGGTACTACCCCTTTGGTACTTTTGGGTTGAATGTATCTGTTCTTCTGTTTGATTTTCTGTTCTTCTCTGCCAATACATTTAGGGTGCATGTACTGATTCATCTGTGCTGGAACTCTGTTTGGATATCTCTGCCTGTACTGTTAGGTCACATTTACCTTAACAATGTGAAATTCTCAATTTGTGAGTGGGGTTACTTGTAGCTGTCTGCCAGTATTGTTGGGCGGCATGTGCTTGTGCTAACAGTTCTCTGTTGGTACTCTCAGGTTAGGTCCCTCTCTGCTACTCTGGAATTCTCAGTTTGCAATTATATGATATTCTCAGTTGGTACATTAAGGTTGCACACTTCTGTCCGTCTCTGCTGGTATGCACCCTGGGCTGGGGAACACCTGTGGTTCTGACTTATTTTTTGAGGGACCAGAAAAGAGATGGGCTCCGCCTTGGGCTTAGCAACCTCATCTGTGTACCTTCCAGTGCCGGCATCCCTTAGTGAAGAAAGGAGATCTAGAGCCAGCAACATCACCCATCCTCAGCAGAGATTGCTTCCACACTTGATTTCTATTGCACATGTTTCCAGTTGAGGTAAAGAAACCATTGGATGTTCGTAGACCGGCCCATCTACTGTGTACGCTTCTGGGACTCTAGACAAGGTGTGGTCGGGCTAAAACATCTTCCCAACACCAAACACCCACAAGTCAACATCAAACGTGCGCCTGGGTTCCGTGGAGTACATGCGGTGTATGAATGGGCCACCCAGTGAAAGGAACACCCGTTCTCCTGGGTCTCATACTCTCCCCAACAATGGGTATTCTAGAATGCTGATTTGGTGAGGTATGCTCGGGTTTTTAGATGAATTGTGACCTCGTTCACCGGATTGCCCCTTTAAGAGTGAAAAACAGATAACAGATTAATGAGGAAAACGAGGAGGGAACCTGTTCCACAAACTCCCTGGGTGCAGTAATCCAGCTGCCCCGACCGAGAGCTGCATGGTGCCCACATGGTCAGGCTTCAACCTGTAAGAGAGTTTGGGAGACCTGGCTCATCTGATTGCCCCATCTAATTATCTCCTCTGCAGAATAGTTATTGCTTAACATTTCTGATAACATTCCGTATTCTTAAGAACACTACCTATAAAGTGCATAGCAGAAGCAGCAGAGATACAGGGCCTTATGCACGAACACCTTTTCCCATAGACACAGAATGGTTAAACGCTTTGATACATCTGGCCTTTAGTCCCTAAAGGGAGTGCTATTTGTTAAGTTGAATGAACAGCAGAAGAATAGCAAGGGCTGGTTTACCACACTCCAGGGTGTACATGCCTGAAATGTGCTCCATATGTTCCTGAACATGTCTCATTTCCCGATCCCTATGGCCTGGCTTTGTTGAAAGCTTGCTCACAGGCTGCCGCCTGTTATTCCTCCAAGGTTTGGCAACCTGTCAGCTTTCCACAGCCTCCTGCTCCGTCTCGTACACCCAGAAGTGAGCAGTAGCCATGCTCTGCCTTTCCTTCATGCTGAACGGGCGTCTTTCATCAGCAGGGCGATGAGGTCTGGGTCGGTGGTATTTCTTGGTAGATTCAGGCCATTGCTAATCCAGCCACGCCCAAGGATCTGCTGTTAGAGTAGCAATGTCCTGTATCTAGTAATGCAGACAAAGCTAAGTTGTGGGACATCTGCCTTTGATGTTGCTGAAAGGACTATTTGGTGAATGATGTCACAGTGTGTCTCCACACTCAAGCCAACATCAGCAAATAATGCAACATTCTAGAATGCCTATCGTTGGCGATTATTAATGATGCAGGACTGGCTGAATAGAACTTTCTTCTTTTTTTTTTTTACGCTCCATGGCCCCCCTCAAGGCGGTTAGACAACATGTTTTCAGCAGCATTGTTGGTGCGCCCCTAAAGAAGGTTCAGATCTGCACCGTCCTCCCCGCTAGCTCCATACGTCAAATTACACTGGGGACAAGATGGAGGACTGAAGTATACAAATGAATATAGGATGAAAATAAGGGGTCTCGTTTAATAATTCGGAGGTGATGATAGCTCTTGAGTGATCATTTATGCAGGTGGAGTCACGGTGCTCATTTTCATAGTTCTCATTCCTAGGGATTAATGCTTAATTTTCATCAACAGACTTTGACTTCAGAGCAGAAAAGGTAGAAAGAAGAGAAATAGGAAAATAATGACAAAGGAGAAAAAGAATAAAAATTAACCCATTCAAGTGTGATAGAGGTAGGATGTGTAGAGAGGTGGCATCCAGAGGCATCCGGAGGCATCATACCTTGGCATCCTTGGTATTTGGCAGTGCAGGTGGCAGACAAACAATGCCCCCCGCACTTACTCTTTTTACAAATTAAGCACTGAACAACAGTTCTTGGTAGGCCATCCTCAAGTATGAATATCTGGAGGGGTAGGACCGTTGCTGAAGTGATACCGAGGGTTTGCCTAAATAGCTCTCACATGCCTCTCGTACCTAGCACTAAGTGATGTAAGGGAGCTGGATTTGATGGCTTGATGCATTTATGCATATACTCCAGGGATCTGCTTTTGACCTTATGGTTACAGGTTCAAATCCAGGCAGGTCCAACCAGATTTTCATCTTTCCAAGGATGATAAAATGAGTACCGCTGAGTTGCATAACAATAGACTTCTGTTATTTCTCTGTCTAGGTACACTTTAGGGCAGCTGTTCTTAACCTTTTTACTTCTGTGGACTCCCTCCCCCCCGGCATAATTACTGGTATCCTGGTACCCCCATTCCGACATTATCGAAAGTAGGGGACCACGTATCAAAGCAATTTCTATGATTTGAACCTCAAAACAAATACAAAAACAGATGTACATAAAAAACCTCAAATCTTAAACTATTGATTAATCCACAATCAAATAGAGAATTGTTTTTCTAATTGCCATTTTTGCTTCTTTCTGTATATACTTTATTAATTTTAATGTATTGATTTTAATATTTTTTATTTTTTTATGACTTTTCTTTAGGCCTCACAGACCACCAGGGGTCCTTGGACCACAGGTTGAGAACCACTGCTTTACATATGATCCCATCATACATTTATGACAAGAGCTTTATAGATCTCACTTACAGACCCTTTTTAGCTGTTTATTGGCAAAAGATCTCTTGTTGACCATACCAAGAATTTAAAACAATAATACTCCCTCCTACCCCTACCTGTCCATCCTTTACACCATACTGGCTTTTTTGTTATTTTCTTATTTATTGCCCTTCTCCACCCTAAAGCTTGTACATTGTCACAGCTAACTCCCTGTTCCTTCCTCCATAAACTCTCACCGCTTTCTTTTCTGCACCTTGTTGTATTTTTTTTTTTTTAATGGCTTTAATGTGATTTTTTTTTTTTAGAGGGTTGCGTCCACTGACCATTTGCAAAGCCAATAACAAGGTGCTGTTTCTTGGCTTTGCCAGTGCATATTTAAATGAGGAATGGTTTTGTTTGGAGATCATCAGAACTTAGGTTTAAACATGTGATTCCCTTTTCTCAATGTTGTCCTTTTCCCCCTGTTCTCAGGTTGGGTGTCCTAAAGTAATACACATTTGGGGCTGAATTGCTGCCCTCGCAGTAGGGGCCCTTCTTTTTACAGTGTTGTGTTTCGGTATTTCTCTCCATGGTACTTGCATAGTAAGATTAAAGAAATGTATATAGAAGAATTTGTTTTAAGAAAACTGACTTCCTCTCTTCCAGTCCTACCCTCTTACAAGGTGAATTGTGATCTCTCTCGTGAGGACACTCTGAGGCTCTGTAGTTTCGCTCTGACACTCTCAAGCTCCTTAAAGTCCCCTGGACGTACTTCCTCACCTTCATCCTGCATAGTAACAAGGCGGTAAGGTCAGCAAACCTCTATCCCCAAACCCTGGAAAAAAAAAATAGGTCACTGAAAAGGGGTGGTAGGGTGGATTAAAAAAAAAAAAAAAAAAGAACACTTACCTGTTCCATCGGGAGTCGAGTTATTCTCTCCTCTGTCCTCGTCCTGAGCAGGCTCGTCCTCTTCTGGGCATCATGCAGGCTCTTACACTTCCCTGAGCCAATCGCCACTCTGCTGTCACCAACATGACAGCAGCATCATGATTGGTGTGAGTGGCCCGGTTCGGCGCTCACCAAGGGAGTGGGACCCTGTGCACTTTCTCCTCCCGGCTGTGCAATACAGCCGAGTGGAGAAATGCTAAGTGCGCATGTATGTTTGGCCAGCCCAACACGGCCAGCCATGCAGACATGCGCACTTATGGTGCACATACCACCTCTCCCCCAGCCCAGCCCCACTCCACCCTAACCTGGCTTCAGAGGAAAAATAAAATGATAATAACATTGCGTTATTATCATTTTATTTTCCTTTTTCCTTTTCCTGAAAGCAGTGGAGCAACGCTCCTCCACCTTAGCGGAGGAGCCACTGCTACCCAGCACTTAGGCTCTAATTACGGGTCGCCACATTTGTACTTTTTATTTATTGCACCCAATGAAGTCTAACACCCCTGCATGTGGAATTTATCAAATGCTATAAATGGCACCTAAAATTGCACCTATTCAGTGATGGGGAATAACCTACCTTGAACTCTCCTTGACAAGTAAATACTGGGCCTTTTCCCCACATTAAAGTAAGCTCTGTGAGGCTTTACGTTTATGAAGATACACTATGGTAATCTAATGCCGTGAGGGAGGCCCATTGTACTTTGCAGGGGTGCCCCCCTAAGGTTTTGTTCTACCACTGCATGCAGGGACCTCCCAGTCATTAATTGCATTGCACAAAACAGGGTCCATCCAGTAGCTACGCTTGTCACCAGCTTGGGCAAATTTGATAAAGTCATCCTTATCCATACTGTAAAAACTCTGCTGGCTTCCCAACATGCCCAGTATTCAATTCAAACACTGCTGCCTGGCTTGCAAAGTCATCGACTGCAAGAAATCAATAACAACGCTTCATGGTGAGGAGGACAAGGGTCCTTGGGAGAAATGCCCTCTAATTTGAAGTGTCCAGGTTCATGGCAATGTTTGCCTTAGAACAATCCTTCACCGGTGCATCTACTACTTCCCAGAACCCCTCTTGATTTCTCAAAGAAACCCACTCTCCTCAAAGCATCATGAAACTCACCTCTTCCACTAGTTGTTAAACTAACTCCTTAACTAAATGGGTTCTAACTAAGCACATGCAATTTTTATTTTGGTTGTTTAGACTTCTTTTCTTCCTTCTGATGATTCTCCCAAGCTGTAATCTAAATTTTACGCCTACATGAAACCGCCAGTGCCATACTCCACTTTCCAAATCTAATTTTTATAAAATGTTCATCGTTTTGGAGCATAGTGGGTCAAATTATTTTCCAGCCTGGGCCCCTTCAACACTGTAGTGTTATAAATTTTGACTGCACCTAATGATATGGATGGCGAATCAATTGATCTTCAAGTTGGCCGCCCAAAAAAACAAAAAACACAACATACCTAAATGGAAAACCGACCACCTGAAAATCTCCTCTGTCTGTGTCCACGTTGCCCCACAATGCATCATTGGTGCACAGCACAAGGAAGGGGGTGGATTTCCCAGTGGGCTAACACCGAGGTGAGCAGTGTTGTCGCTGCACCGTTATACAAATAATTATAGAATAAGTCAAGAATGGTACCTGTTATAAAGAGAGCATCTTGAAGTTAGTCTCTGCACCTGAGTACAACTTCCAAAGGTTCATCAAGGGCAAACTAAACACCACGTGAAATATAAATCCATAGATTCAACACAATTGCAATAATGCAATATTATTAGTAGAACAGGTACGACTGTGTCATGGTGCAGGAATCATTCTGAAGAGAAATAGCTTAAGCCCAAGAGCAAACAGAAGTGGGACATCAGTATTCGGGCCCCTGATCCAACAAATAATTGAGAATACGCCCCAACTCAGGCTGGTTGAAAGAATTGTCCCTTCACTGTCGCTTTGTGCACTGAGCTCTGCCTTGTCTGCACTTTTCACAACTTCAACTTGATGTCTTGCCTAAAAGAGGCCCGTTGTAGCCTTCTCATATATTGTCCCCAGTGTCCTCTTGCATCTTGGATTGCCATGTCGCTTTATCTGTAGAGCATCTTGGCGATGCCATGTTCTTCTTTCGACAGTAGAGCGCTCTTTCACCTATGAGGCTGTTATGCACTATGAAAACAAAGTCTCGACGAGCCACGCTTTTGCAAGATACCTTGATTTCAGATTGAACAGCGCGTTCTTTCGTGCCCAAGGAACCTGGATGTGATCTTGTTTTATTCGGATTGCAAAGAGGAATTTACTTAATTTCTTGAGCATAGGAGGTGAGACCTCCCAGGTCCCAACAATCTAAACGGTGCTCGTTTGATAAGGAAGGATTCAAGACGTTCGGCATTTAGACTTTGTTCTGGAAGAAAGCTGCCGGATACGCTTGTGCTCCAGGCAGGTTTGCTAAAAGAACTCTCGTTTGCACCGCCGGCCAGTGAAACTAATTGCACGCGCCCTCTCCCTGACCCCCCACCACCAACTGCCCACAGCATTTCTTTACTGCGGGTGTCGGGGATGAATAGGGAGCTCCTTGTCCCAAGAGCACACAGGTCTGTTAAAAAACGAGAGCATATCCCAACAGGTCAATGCATGTGGAAGGCCGTTAGGGCTGGGGAAGAGTCAGTCACATGCTCCACCTCATGGGATTGACTGTCCCTGCTCTTGAGGGCTTAAGAGCGCTGGTATGTGGGGAATCCTGCAGACTTTCCTACAGAGAAAGCGATTCTGGTATCCAATTCCTCTTCATGTTAAGGTCTGTGGTAGGCGTAGCGTTCGGTTTTGGGTCAGTGAGTTAGCGGCTATCAGTCATTTAGACCCAGGAGGGCGGCCTTCCGGGTCAGCTGAGGCCCTGGCCTCCATATGTCGAGATAGGTCATGTGCATTGGGCCTTAAGTGCATCACTGCTGTGACAGATGCTCACTCTGCTATCATTGTTTGTGTATTTCACACGCAAACTCCCAGAGCGAGAGCTGGAAAATGTAGGACGTCAATGGCCCTGACGCACAGACTTCGCTCCCTGCATGTCAGGCCGTTCATTGGCTTTCCATTCCAAGACTGCCATGCAAGGTGTGCTCTCTGCTCCATTATTGCCCCTTGCAGTCCTGTGATGGATGGAGTGCCGAGTCTTTCTGCCTTTAGCTGAGGCTCCACTGGTGGAAATCGTGTAATTGTTCCACCTGTAAATCGGTTGGAGGGGTCCTGATGCTGGTAGATGTGCCCCCCAACCTCAGGGCTCTTCTCTTTTTTTCTGGTGGATGGTCCACATATGCCGACCTTTAAGTGACTCCTATATGCTGATTGTGCAGACATTTCCCGTTTTGATTTTATTTAGCACTGATGCTGCATATTTAGCGTCAAGAAAGAGGGAAAACTTTACATAGAACTTTTTTATTGCAGCAGCAGGGATTTAAGTCTGAGGTGATCTACGTGTAACAGTGTGATGTGTAGGGCCTGCTTGAAACCAGATTACAGAAATCGCGATGTCAGTCGAGCAGGAAGCGTTTTTACAAAGCACTTCAGGCTGCACTTCTGTCGTTTATAAGTTATGTAATGAACTGGGGTTTCTTTGACATAATTAAAAGGCACGCGAGTTAACAGCCTCTGAATGTTGGGACGTACGGAATTGGCTCTGCATGCATGCCCCACCGTTTCTCACTGTGCATCCTTGGCACCCTTGGCATCTAATAAACACCACGCTTACAGCAGTGGGAGAGCGAGAGCCTTGATGGGTATGATGATCTGCATTTAGCTTAATTTTCTGTTTTTCTAATTCATTCAAACTTCTACGGTGATCTGCGAATGTGTGCTCTGGCTTTCTATGCATCGTGTGATTCCATAGAGGTGCCAGCGGTACTGACAGATGTCCACTGGGAGGCGCCCTCGCACTTCCATTCGCAGCCCCGCGGCAGACAGGTGTGCTCCAAGGCTGTTGCGTGAATGATCTGACAGCTCCAAGGCCCTGCGGTCGAGACCATCACTTAAAGCGGTCACTTGATTCCCTCTATGTCAGGCCAGGGGTCCTAGGAGAGCTCGCCCCGCTCTTGTTGTCTGCCTGGAGTGGAAACGCGAATCCTCCAGGCGGGACCCCGGGACGCTACGTCAGGGGGTAGGCATGCACCAGTGTGCACAAGCGAGGTTTGGAAGGCCTCTGACATCACGGGCCAGCAGAACCCGAGAACCGCTCTGAAATCATATTGCAAACACATGGGCCTGATTTAATCTGCTGCAACGTGTGAGCCAGGTGCCTGAAAACGAGAGCAAAGAAAAAAAAAGCGTAGACCATTGTTTCCTGGCCGCACGCCATTTTAGGTATACCAGGCGTGAGAGCCAACCTTTGGGGCGGCGGACGAGCGCGATGTCCGAGCTGTGGCCGCCAAGGGCACGTCCAGGCGGTGCCCCTAGTCTTGTTGAGCTGAGGGGCAAAAGCTGTATCCCCGGAACCCTGAGCTCGAGCCAACCCTGGAGAATCAGGAAATTAATTTCCCTGCTCGAAGGATGGCTGTCTGCAGTCATTTGTGAACTAATTATTCGAAACGTCTCCGTTGTGTAGAACTAGGATGAATGGGAACGTGCTCATGGTCTGAGTGGAACAGAAAATACACTGACACTGAAATAAAAGTGGTCCCCGTTAGCGAAACATATGGCTAAAAAAGTGGCCCACACTTCCAAATCGGGTCAGCCTTGAAGATGGGCTGTATGGATGTTTTGCAAGGTATGTGCTTACTGGGGGCAATGTTTCTGGTAACATCAGGGAAATCAGCAGTGACATCAGCCCAAGAGGCCATACCACAGGCCCACAAACAGACATCCCGCACACTGACCAGTCCGATCAGCCCGCTGGCACGGCTTCATTACCCTGCCGGCCAGTGCGACCTTTAAAGTGCCGTTTCCACTGAACAAGCACTGTGAAATGAATAGCCGAGAATCGAGCTATTGTCATTTCTACATCACTTCCAGTAACAGGGGTACGGGCATCTGGCCTGCGCAGATCCAGATGGCTACCAAACTAAGCTTCCAGGCCAAGGATATTTCCTCTTCAGCCTTGTCAAGCCAAGGGACCACTGATGACAGCTCACAGGTTTCATGGAGTGACGTGTGTAACATCTGCGCCCGCTGCACTGGCAGACATACATGAAGTCCTAATGAACTGCCGAGACCTCGGAGGACCGTGAACAGGGATGTGTTTCCAGCTGCGCACGTGCAGATGCGTCCCCGGAATTCGAAGACTTCGTGCTAAGGGTGCCTGCCTGTCGGGGGTGATTTGTGTTCGGAAATACTTGGCTCTTTGTTTCTTCGAGGATCCGGCGGCACCCGCTTCACTCACTTAACCCCTCGGGATGTCTCCTGATTGATATGGGAAATGTGAAGTTAGAACTCTAACAGAGGAAAACTGCTTACTTAAGCTAGAAAAACTCCCAGCCAAGTATCCTCATGTTGGGCCCATGTGCTCATCTCCTACATAGAGTAATATTACCTTTCGCCACCTAAATTCGGAAAGCATTGTGGGCTCCAGTATAGTTGGCAGGGGATGCCTGCCAACCAGACCATTAGCTGATACTGGGATGCTCACTTGCCGCATAATCCCTGTGCCCCTGAATCCCTGCCGTAAACCATGTAGGCTGCATGTGCCCTGGCATAACCAAACTAGCTGCTGCTGTGCCCCCTGTGCCATGCCAAGCTTGCCCTGACCCATGCCATAAAGCAGGATGACCGCCCTGACCCACTGTTGCTTGCTGACCTGTCTGGTGGTGTGCCCATGCTGTTGCTGGGTCACTCCTCCGCAGGTGCCTGCCCCTGGTGCGCCTGAGTACACGTAGCTGCCTCTTTAATTAACACCCTTCACAGGCTCCGTCCCTAATATGGTCACTATCCTTCTCCTGTTCATCTTCTTGCTCCTGTGTGGTGCCTTGCCCAATGCTTAATTTGTAAAAGAATGAGTGCCGGTGCCCAGAGCTCTGCTCGGAAGACCGCAGCCAGTGGAATTAAATCGCGGTGCACCCAATCCCAAGGCTGAGTAGTCTTGAATCCACCTCAAGCTTTTTTAATCCGCTACCGGACCCGCCGGACCCTTTCTCCCACTCTTGCAGATTGGTCCTTACTTCATGTTGGTTTTTCCTTCTTTCTCTTCCTTCGTCTTCACACTTTGCTTTTCCCTCTCTTGCTCTTTTGAAATGTCTGATTCAGTAAAATCGGTGCTGGTCCCCCAAAATGAGTCCCGATGACCCCACCGGCAACCACTGGCTCAAATTAAGCACTGACCCTGCCTCAATGCCGCCCCCTTGGCCACAGGTGCTGAGCTAGGCTCCCTTGTTGCCTTGGCAGCTCTTGTCAGTTTCTTTGCCCTAGTCCCGGATGTACACTTCCCCTCTTCTCCAGTGCCGCTGCTCCTCAATGCTCCTTCCTCTGGCGTG
Source organism: Pleurodeles waltl (assembly GCF_031143425.1). Taxonomy (NCBI): domain Eukaryota; kingdom Metazoa; phylum Chordata; class Amphibia; order Caudata; family Salamandridae; genus Pleurodeles; species Pleurodeles waltl. Next base: position 1,610,006,772 of record NC_090445.1, read on the forward strand.
GTGGGGCTCGCTGCAGCAGCGGTCTCGCCAGCCATTGTTTCCCACGCCCGTGTGGGTGGAGCTTCTAGTCATTGCTACATAAAGCTCAGGATAGAGGTGTGTAGACAGTTGAATGTGGTATTTTAGACCTCAACATATGTTGCTCCACAATGAGACGGTGTGGCAGATCTCTACGTGCATGGTGGTACAAGGATGCAAGTGGTCCTCATGCAAGCTACCTAAAGTGTCTGCCCCTGGTTATGTACTGAAATAAAGCCACAATTGAAGTGAAGGGGCCTGCCACACCTGTATTCTGTGGTCCGGCTGTAATCGCCACCTTTGCTACGTTACACTGGAATATGCAAATAATAGTTACATTCTGTTCTCGATCATATCTCACCACTATAGACTGTTTGATTGACAGTCTTTTTTAATGGAATATCCTTAAACTGAGCATAACTTTTGTGGTCTAATGCATCTCAAACCAGCTTTGATATCACCTCCACTCAGTAAGCCACGTCTCTTCTACCACAGCTTCCCCTGGAGGGACAAGGAATCTAATGGAAGCTTGGCTCGCCTTTGCAAGCCGTGGCATCCAGTGCTCTGGGGCAGTGAGAAGACGATGATACCGCAGACACTGCCCTGTAACCTCACCTGTCCGGGATGTGGAAAAAACTTGTGACTGATGTGCAAAGATAAAAAGTGCATGTCGGTTTGCAGATATTTGCAGCTCAGGATTGAGTTGCATTGTCAGAACTGCGTGAGAATTTTAGAAAGTGCTTTAAATGGGATGAAATCGGTTGAAGTCTGTAAAAGAGGCCAGGCCAAAAAAGTGGATAAGGATCCTTTCCAAAACGCGTGGCCTACCTTATTAAGATGGTAGCTTAAAGGATTTGAACTAAAGTCCTGTACTTCACAGTGTGACATCTGACTTCTATTTGGAAGCTTCTCTGTTAACTTTTTGTTATTGCATTCAAATGTATCACACAACAAAAAAGGTGTGTAATAAAGTCAGCCCTATTGGCTTTGCCAATGGTTGTAAGCTGTATCACAAATATGAGTACCATGAATGGTTTTGTTGACAGTAATTAGAATTGAAAATGTTTCAGTTCTGAGAATATAAAAATAACTATTCATTACTATGATCTGCTGGAGGTGTGTCTCAGTCACTCCTGTTCTTACTTTTACAGTACTTTCCTCTGATGTCTTTCACTCTGTTAGTCACTTATGACATCTTTCTGTAATCGTTTGCCTATCTCACATGTCATCTCCTGCTAAATCACTGTCTTTTAACTCTATCCTTGTGCATGTACTTTTTTGCATCCCCTCCCATTCACCATGTCCTTTCTCAATCTCACACACACTCTCTCTCTCTCCTCATCTGTAAAATGTAACATTTTCTTTTCCCTTGGCGATATTATTTCTGCAGCTGTGTATATTGCTTTCACACACTTGCATAAAATACAGATGGAACACGTGACTATCGCTCTGTGTATAGTGAAGAGACTCCAAGGCCTGGATGAGCGTATAGTCTGAACAGGGCCAGTCTTGGCGCTGGAGGTGTCCTGTACGAGAATGTTTGTTGGCGCCCCCAATGACCACCCCCACCACAGATTCCCTCACTATCAGCCTTTAACAATGCCACTCAAGACTCCATTACCAATCTTTGGCAGATGCATGCCATTAGTTGTATAACGCCACTTATTCCAGTGTAGGGTGTCAGAGCACTTTACATCTCTCCTACAGACAACCAATCATACGTGTGTAAATCAGTGAATAAGAAATGTTACATAAGACAGAGAACTACAAGGTGTAGGGGTCACGCCATCCATACTAGCAGGCAGTGTAGTGTGAGAGTGCTTGGCTTGGAAAAGCACAAACTCAGAATTTAAAATGTAAAACCATGGTTATACCCAATTAAACCCTCTTTGCAACATTAGGATAGTGAAAGTCTGGGGGGAAAAAATAACGCTGTAATTTATACCTTGCGGAATGCATGAAGTTCTTTGATGATAGCGATATTGTACTGTTCTATATTACGATTTTAAGTTATAAACTGCAAGTAAAAATAGGACCTCTTTGACAGAAGCAGTAACCCACTGACCTATTTGTGTTATATGCACTTTGTGATCTGCATGGTATATGTTCTTTGCAGGAGGCGTATTAACCCCTTGTGCTACCTTAAAACGTTCACTAGAGAAAACTCCCACTCTCTCTCCAGGCAGAACATTAATCGCCAGAGTTATCTTGGCATCTTTAGTGTTGCTTGAATATTGCTGGAGGCAAGGAACGCTGAAGCAGGGGCTCTTAAAACGTAAAATATACTTGCAAACTCGGCGCCCCCCCCTCCCAAAGTCAGCACTCGGTGCGGTGGCATTGGCCGCACTGCCCTAGAGCCGGCCCTAAGTCTGAACAGGCCTACCACCTACTGCCAGACACTGTGTGAAACTTGCACTGCCTTCAGCCTCTGGTCCTGGGACCTCGGTTGTGCCCTCAGGTGAACACCCACTCAACTCAAAATCACTCCGACAAGTAGAGGAGACTCCGTTCACACTCAGCAATATAAATGGCCCATAGGTCGCATTAAAAAAAATACAGAAATGCAATATCTGGAAAGAGCAGTCTTAGGGAAGAAATGTTCTTAAGCGGTCTTGCATGTATTTTTGAGAAAGAAATTGGGGGATGTGTCAGGGTTTTTTTTTTTTTTTTTTTTTTTTAGATAGATATACCTTTATTGCTTAATTAATAAAAATCATTGCAGTCAGCAATATACATAAATGGTAAAATTGGTAGGCCAGAAACACCAACGGGTTTTCTTTCTAGCTCACACAGAGTAAAAAAAAAAAAAGAAAAACAATGGTTCCTAGCCGAGGTATTGGAAGTCCACTTAAAGAAATGTCTGTTTCATCACAGGTGGTGATTACTTAAAACTGTCCTCTCAAACTCCGTGCTGTCCATAATGTTCTGCATCTAGGTTGAGGGTGAGAATATTAAAATGGGAGTTGTTTAGTCAGGAGCTGAATATCTCCCTCCACTTTCAGTTTGTTAATGCATGCTTTAACAGGAGTTCTGCTTTTAATACGAATTTTGCTACACATGCTATGTGCTGAGGTGTCAGTCCTTTGAGGCAAAATAGGATAGTTTATTGGCATGATCAAATGCCGTTAGAGTTGAACATGTTTTTGAAGTACAGTTTGCGCCAGGGTGAGAGTGCGGGGAATATGCATAGAAGGTGTAGAAAGTGTTCCTGATGATATGCGCATAGCCTGCATTTCCCATTTTGTGAGGGTTTGTGCCATTTTGGGACCATGTCCAGTGAGGGGAGTAGACCCAACCTGGCGTGCAGCGTGAACGTGTCTGTAAAAGTACTGATATGAAGATAATGACTGGCTGGCACCAGGTTCAAGGCTAGCTTTTATATATAGCTAGGTCTGAGACCTGGCAGGACCCACGCCTCTTAAAATCATGATTTTAGATTTATCTGCTTGCTGTGCAGGATCAAGGTGCATTGACGGGTGTTGGAGAGGCATTGGAAGCTGTAAACTGTAGCTCTGGACGGAGGTACCCTAACACAGCAATGTGATAGATTGTGTATGAAGGTACGTGTAGCTCGTGATTGAGGTACATTGACTGATCTGAGTCATCGATTTTACATTTTCCTGTAAGTGGTTGAGGAAAGAGGTACTTTGGCCGAGCTGAGTGACAGGTTTTAGAAGGTATTGCCTGCAGCTCTGGCACCAGGCTGATTGGCAGAGGTGGGCTGGAGTTTTTAGACCTTATTACATGGAGCTGGGTATTGCTCTGAGAGAGATGAGGGGGATGCCTTAAGCAACTGGTAGTCTTTAGCAGGCCCAGAAATAGAAACACTGTATGGACTCTAATGAGGAAACTCCGCTTTGACGTTTTTTTGGTCTCGGCTTGTTTATTTAGTGTGATGTAGCGTTGCCAAAACTTGATGTCTTTCTAACGACTTACACGTGTCGGCAAATAATCCTTTCCAGGCTAGTGGTGAGCCTGCGTCTGCAGATATATTTAATTGAGGATAATATGCAATGTATGAAATTGTAAAGAGTGTTTGTTTTTAAGGTACACCACATGATTGCTTTTGCATTCTGTGTTAATGCTAATATTCAAATGATAAATTCCAAAATACTAGTGTTACTTGAAAGGCCTTTTGGGTCTATCCACCTTCAAGACTGGTCTGTAGTGTGCGTGACCAAACTGTGACTAAAATTTAGGCCCCAGTTACATAGTTGATTATACAACGGTGCTGTAGGCAGCCCATTGCTTTGGTGCCCCTAAAGCCCAGTAGCCCTCTGGCTGTAAATGTAATCTTAGGCACCACATTGTTATTGCGCATGTTATCTGAGCCCTACGAGTAGCATTATGTGTGAAGTTGAGGCTATACCCCACTCGCCTCCATGGCACCCTTCCCCCCTTGCATTCACAGATGCATGGCAACTTTGTGGGAGGTTCTAAATATCCTTAACCTTCTTGTGGTTGAGATACCTGTCCATGCACCGGGGGAGGGGATCTCATATGTCTGACTCCTCACACAGCCGCATCCGCCTGACCAAGCCAAAAATCAAAATGCCTTGACGTCGGCGAGTTATACTTTTGAGTTTAATTTTCAGACACACCACAGTTTACCTTGGCATCAGTTTGTAGTACTGTAAAATTCAGGATTGTGGACAAATCACACCTTGGCCAATGTATCTGGTTGAATAAGTAGGATTTGTATTAACCCTGTCTCTCTGATGCAGTTGCATGACCAGCCTGTAGAAAAGTGTAGGCTATCAGTGATTCCAACTCAACCCCGGCAATTCTTATAATTATATTTTCAAGTACTTTTTGATCTTTCAAGTCCTCCTTCTATGGAGCTAGTGTTTGTGCTTTCAGATTTCTGAACTGCATCCAGTATACAAAACATATGGTTCTCAGTTCAGACCAAGAATAAAAGATTAATGCATGGGTGCATTGCAGGGGCCTGATTTGTTTCCATTCCTTGATTTAAAACTATTCTGAACTAAATAGGGTTTTATGCAGGCCAGGAACAGATGTGTGTCCTTGAAGCTGCTTGTCCTGGAACAGATGAGTGTTCTTGAAGCTGTTTGTCCTGGAATGAACGAGTATCTTTGAAGCTAGTTGTCCTGGAATACAGGAGTATTCTTGAAGGTGCATGTCCTATGAACAAATGAGGGTCCTTAAAGCTTGTTGTCCAGGCAACAGATGAGTACCATGGAAGCTGTTGTCCTGGAATAGAGGAGTATCATTGAAGCTGATTGTTTTGGAAACAAGATGACTATCCTTGAAGGTGGCTGTCCTAGGAACAGATGAGTTTCCTTGAGGATGGTTCTCATTTCATGCATGGTGTCTCATTCATTTCGAATTCTGAATGCGTGGGGACCCAACATGGTGCAGGATTCCATTGAGTGCCAGGACTCCAGTCCTGAATGGTATGATTGGCATACATAGGGTGCTGGACATCCATTAGGGCCTCCACTGGGTTCCTAGACTCCCATGAGGCATGATGCCTAATCGTGGCACTGTGCCTTCACAGGGAGTTTTTAAATGTTGAGGGATGCTTGTATTTTATTGAGTTCTGGGCCTCCCAGGGTGTCTATACTCCACATGGTATGAGGTCTAATCACGGTACTGGAACGCCACAGGAAGTTGTTGTGGTGGAAGCTACATCACATTCATTGGGTACCAACCTTCCATTTGTTGCCAAGTCTCCATGGGGTATGAGGTGTATCATGGTACTGGGCCTCCATTAGGAGACAATAGAGATTGTGGGGTACTGGTCTCTAAATGCACAGATTCTCCTTTGGGTACCGTTATTTCACAGGACTCCAGATGCTGATAGCATGCTTGGCCACCATCGGGTACCAGGCCTCCAAGGATTCCAAGGCATCTTTTGGATCTGTAGCCTCCACTAGGTAGGATGCCTAATTGTGGTACTGGGTCTTCATGTGGAGAGGTTGTGGGGCCTCCTCTGTGCACTGGAATTCAGTTGTGTGCCAAGACCTCATCGGACCTCAACACCTTGATGGGATGTTCGGCCTCTATTGGGCATCGGCCCTTCGTTGGATATCCCCCAGGAGGTATGAGACCTAATCACAGTACTGAGATTGGTTGCATAGTTTTGCCTGTGTGCCTATGTGTGTGTGTGTGTATGTATGTATGTGTGTGTATATATATATTAAAAAATATGTATACAGGGCCACTGGAATTGTGCAATTGTGCACCCAGGTCAATTTTCCCACAGTTATAAATTAGCCACCTTTGCCACATAATCCATCATCTGCTGTATAATCTGCAGATTTTAACCCAAAAACTATTTCTTGCTCAAACAGTTTAAAAGTTACAAAAAATGCAGCAACCAGTGTTTACCCACAGTGGAAGGCCATTTGAAAAAGTTCACTGGTTGCCTATAGCTCTATGTGGGTGTTAAAATGAGGTGCACCCAATGCCCTGTGTTAACAAGTGTAAGAATGCCAATGCAGCAATACTGTGGCAAAATGTGCTGCAATACGCTACATAATTGGCCTTTTCTTCTCGCATAATTTACTCAACCCTGCCACATAATTCGGGCTTCTCTGCTGCCTAATTCCAGTGGTCCTGATAGCTATATGTATAATTGTGTTGCAGGGCATGCTAGAATGTTTAGTTGTCCGGCTGGAATGGTGCACTAGAACTCTTCGTGGATTGTCACACGGGAGTTTGATCAGGCCCCTGCCTGCACCTCGTCCAGCCTGCAGCCATTCAGACACAGAAGAGAGAAGCCCAGCAGGTGAGATTAAACAGGGTGACATTCCATCTCCTCCCCCCTGACCGACGGCACCGAAGCCGGGGCCCAAAGGGGGCCAGGCAAAGCGGTATTAGAGGGCCTCGCCCCCTTCCTAATTAAATTGCGATGGCAGTTCCATTTCTCAAAGCAGAAGATTTACAGTACTGGGGAGAGATTGGGAAGAGGCTGGGGGCGGCGGTGCCCCCACTCCTCTTCAGATAACTGGAGGCCATTGTTGCAAATTTCAGCAATCTAGAAATATAAGCCTGTGGGCCCCCTTCTCTGGCCGGGCACCGCGCTTCATATCTCGCCGACTGTACTCTGGAATGTGCACGGCGGCGGGATCCCTCGCTCCCATGTGGACTAACATTCACCAGCACAAAGGGGACCTTTTCAGGGCCCTAATAGGATCAGACCGTGTGGGAGCGAAGTGGTGGGAAGGACCTGCTGGAGGGACCCCGGCTGCTGGGCATGCGCAAAGAGCAGCAGATGGACTTGGCTGTCAGAGCCTCACCCACTCCAGCTGCAGGCCGCAGCTCTAGGTAGGGCCACTGGAATTATGCAGCATGGAGGGCCAAATCATGCGGGAGGGTTGACTAAATTACTTATCAAGAAAAGGGAAATTATGCAACATGAAGCGGCACATTTTATTATAGTATTGCTTCACTATTTTGGCACTTTTGCACCTGGCAACAGTGTCTTGGAAAGGAGTTAACCATATTAGTACCAATTTAACACCGAAATAAAGCAATAGGCAACTGAAAGATGACCAGCCAACCTTTACAAAAGCCTTCTGGTGCGCGGAAACCCGGGTTGTAATATTTTTTGTAGCTTATCTATTTGAGCTCAAAACTATTTTTTTGTTAAAATCTGCAGGTTATGCAGCAGATAGTATATTATGTGGCAAATGCAGCAAATTCATAATTATGAAAAATTGCAGACGCTGCAGAAACACATATTTTCAGTGATTCTGGAAAGCGGCAAGAAGCAGCGTCAGTCCAGGACAATGGAATATTCACTTCTGACCCCTGCCCCACTGCAGAGAGCAGAGGATAGGCCTGTGCAAGAAGCAGAAATGATGGACTCTGCAGTGCTTACCTTAGGCCCATACTCTCAAACCTGCTCCCCTGCAGGTGATGGGCACATGCAAGGAGTAGCAGAAGTGCTGCGGTGCTCTCTTCCAACCCCAAAACCAGGGCACAAGTCCTAAAAGAAGCCCTAAAAAAAAAAGCGGGTGACTAACCAAGTTAGGGAGTTATGGAAGTGACATTATGGTGCATGACCTCACATCGCGTGACATCACAGTGCCTGACATCGCATGTGGCATCACCGGAAGTGACATCACAAGAAGTGACATCAGAGCTCAAGGCCTCACATGTATGTCTACCAGTCTGAGTACGTCTGAGCGCACTACAAGATTTAACAAGTGAGATTTTCAATAGGGATTGTGCAAAAAGAGTGACCCAACCCCAAATTTAAATTCTGGGGCTCAACTTTTTACATTTATTTTTTAGAAACTCTGCCACAAAGAAATAGTAAACAAGGAGAAAGACAGCAGTAAATCTGCTCTGCTTAATTGATTGAAAAGTGTGCATTTTAAATTATTTTATAGTGTCAAGGCACCTGCTGCAGAGATATTTGTATGCTCAGTAAATCTCAGGGAATAATAATGGTAATATAACTCTGCTGGGTAATGCACTTGCTGAACAGATCCGTGCTTTGTCTAGCCCCAGTTTTGAATCAAAGTAGCATAGAGAGTTATTGTGTCTCCTGCAAAGCACATCATGTAACATGCAGATGATAATTTTTTAATTTTTTTGTAGATGGGTAAGTGGCAGCAGCGGCCCCTCCATTAGGCCAGAGGAGTGTTGACTTCCTGCTGGGTGAAAAATAAAATGATAATAAAGTTAATTTATTAATTTAGTTTTCCCTTTCCCCAGGCGAGCCATGATGGGGACGGGACCACTGCTGCTGACTGGCAGCAGGGGAGTGGTGCTCACTCAATGTGTTTACACTGTGCATGTCATTTTGGCCGGCTGTCTTGCGGCGGCCAGCCTAACATGAGCAGTGTAAACCTCTCCACCCACCTGTCTAAGACAGCCAGGTTGAGAGCAGGCACATGTCCCCATTGGCTTCAGGAGCAAAAAGGCAGCCTGCTTCAGCCAATCCTGGTGCTGCTCTCATGCTGCTGAACATTATCAGACGCATGAGAGCAGTGTCTGGATTGGTGTGGAGAATGCAATTGTTGCAGTCAGAGCGCCAAGGGACTCATAAGGACCGGAGGAGGCAAGCCAATGGAGTTAAGTGCATTTTTATTTTTCATTTTAATTCAGTCAGTCGTGGTTCCACATGCGGCTGCTACCCTAAATATTTGGTAGGTTGCCCCACCAAATATTTAGGATACCAGCTGCCACTGGTAAGTGGAATACTGCATTTAACAGAGAGATTATTTTGTTACTTACAGTTCATAAATGGTAATCCTGCTACTAAAGCACAGTGACTCCTACACCTTGTAACCCTCACTGTCTGATGTAATGCATCCTATACATTGATTTACACACACGGTTTCTTGTAAATATAAACTGTGTACATGTGACATGAAAGGCTGTGACACCGTGCAGTGAAATGAATAGCACTATAAAAGGAATAAAATAGTGGTATTTAAATTGTTGCTTGTGTAAATACTGGGACACGCCAACACATCTGACAATCTTACAGCGCATGCATATTTCTTATATACAGAGACTGTCCAAAGTCCAAAGCATGCCTGTCTCAAGTACCTGTGAAGTAACAAGCTGTGTGCGTTTGTTCCCCTCCATTGCATTTGAATCTAGGCGTGAGGCTCCACGTAGTCCCCAGCCAGGATAGTTGAACAAAAAGAGACCTGAAGGCCCCTTAAATTCGGCCTTTGTCTGTTGCCCAGCGGGAATTTGAGATAACAAAGCCCCCTCAGCGGCTGCACTGTACGGAAGGAAAGCAGACAAGGCGCAGGCACTGCTGAATATGTCCCATGTATGAAAATGATACCTGGTTGAGTTTAGCATATTTCAGTGGGGGCCAACCTCTTGACAGGGTAGATGGTGTCCATCCTGTGAAAATAGTAGGTGGACTCCTACACACACTTACCCCGACTTTTACACTGCCAAAAGCTCCTAGCTACATGTTATGGGCATGTGCAATGCCCAGCAAACAGGTTAAACCCTGAGGTGCTGCTCTCTTCTGAGCCCTATACCCTCTCCCACTGCTGGTGTAGGGTAGGTGCAAGGAGCAGCAGAAGTGCTGCACTCTGAGGCTGTCTCTTATATGCCCCATACTACCCCCCTCACTTCAGGGAATGACCAACTACAAAAAGCTGCAGAAGTGCTGCAGTGCTCTCTGTAGGTGATGGGCATGTGCACAGAGCAGCAGAAGTGCTGTGGTGCTCTCTTTATGTAGAGAGCACGTGCAAGGAGCTGCAGAAGTGCTGCAGTGCTCTCTGCAGGTGATGGGCGCGTGCACAGAGCAGCAGAAGTGCTGTGGAGCTCTCTTTATGTAGAGAGCACGTGCAAGGAGCTGCAGAAGTGCTGCACTGCTCTCTTTATGTGATGGGCACGTGCACAGAACAGCAGAAGTGCTGCGGTGCTCTCTGCAAGTGATGTCCCCATGCCGGGAGCAGCAGAAGTGCTGCAGTGCTCTCTGCAGGTGATGGGCATGTGCAAGGAGCTACAGAAGTGCTGCAGCGCTCTCTGCAAGTGATGTCCCCATGCCGGGAGCAGCAGAAGTGCTGCAGTGCTCTCTGCAGGTGATGGGCATGTGCAAGGAGCTGCAGAAGTGCTGCAGCGCTCTCTGCAAGTGATGTCCCCATGCCGGGAGCAGCAGAAGTGCTGCTGTGCTCTCTGCAGGTGATAAGCAGCAGCAGTGCTGTAGTGCTCTCTGCATGTGATGGGCACGTGCAAAGAGCAGCAGAAGTGCTGCTGTGCTCTCTGCATGTGCAAGGAGCTCTGCACACAACAGGCACATGCATGGAACAGCACAAGTGCTGTAGGTGAAAGCAAACTGCAAGGAGCTGCTGTGGTGCTGTCTGCAAGTGATGAGCATGTGCAAGGAGCAGGAGAAGTGCTACTGTGTTCTCTGTACACAATGGGCACTTTCATGGAACAGCACAAGTGCTGTAGGTGAAAGGTACTTGCAAGGAGCTGCCAAAGTGCTGTGGTACGCTCTGCAAGTGATGAGCCTTTGTCAGGAGCAGAAGAAATGCTAGGGTGCTCTCTGCCGGTAATGGGCACGTTCACGGAGCAACAGAAGTGCTGTGGTGCTCTCTGCAAGTGATGAGCATGTACAAGGAGCAGCAGAAGGGCTGTGGTGCTCTCTGCAAGTGATGAGCATCGGCAAGGAGCAGCAGAATTGCTAGGGTGCCCTCTGCAGGTGATGAACATCTGCAAGGAGCTGCAGAAGTGCTGTGGTGCTCTCTGCAAGTGATGAGCCTGTGCAAGGAGCAGCAGAAGTGCTGCAGTGCTCTCTGTAATTGAGGAGCATCTGCAAGGAGCAGCAAAAGCACTGCTGTGCACTCTGCAAGTGATGAGCATGTGCAAGGAGCAGCAGAAGTGCTGCAGTGCTCTCGGCAAGTGATGAGCATGTGCAAGGACCAGCAGAAAAGCTGCGGTGCTCTCTGCAGGTGATAAGCAGCAGAAGTGCTGTGGTTCTCTGCAAGTGATGAGCATGTGCAAGGAGCAACAGAAGTGCTGCAGTGCTCTCTGCATGTGATGGGCACGTGCATGTAGCAGCAGAAGTGCTGCAGTGCTCTCTGCATATGATGGGCACGTGCAAGGAGCAGCAGAAGTGCTGTGGTGGTCTCTGAAGGTGATGGGCACTTGTATGTAGCAGCAGAAGCAGCAGAAGTGCTGTGGTGCTCTCTGCAGGTGATGGGCATGTGTAGGGAGCAGCAGAAGTGCTGCGGTGCTCTCTAAAAGTGATGTTCACGTGCAAGGAGCAGCAGAAGTGCTGTTGTGCTCTCTGCATGTGATAAGCATGTGCAAGGAGCAGCTGAAGTGCTTTGGTGCCCTCTGCAGGTGATGAGCATCTGCAAGGAGCAGCAAAAGCGCTGCAGTGCTCTCTGCATGTGATGGACACGTGCAAGGAGCAGCAGAGGTGATGCAGTGCCCTCTGCATGTGATGGGCACGTGCAAGGAGCAGCGGAAGTGCTGCAGTGCTCTCTGCAGGTGATGGGCATGTGCATGGAGCAGCAAAAGTGCTGTGGTACTCTCTGCATGTGATGTTCAAGTGCAAGGAGCAGCAGAAGTGCTGTGGTGCTCTCTGCAAGTGATGGGCACGTGCAAGGAGCAGGAGAAGTGCTGCGGTGCTCTCTGCATGTGATGCGCACGTGCAAGGAGCAGCAGAAGTGCTGTGGTGTTCTCTGCAAGTGATGGGCACGTGCAAGGAGCAGGAGAAGTGCTGCGGTGCTCTCTGCATGTGATGTTCACGTGCAAGGAGCAGGAGAAGTGCTGCGGTGCTCTCTGTATGTGATGGGCACGTGGAAGTAGCAGCAGAAGCACCAAATTGCGAGGTGCTCTTGTCCTCGGGGGCTGTGCAAGTTTAAGATTCCGGGGTGCTTTCCTCCTGAGGTGCTCTCTTCAACACTCATTGCAGATGAGGGGCACGTGCAAGGAGCAAGTGCTGATCTAGAAACGTTGATGCTGGTATCCCACCTACTCCCCTGTGTATGTTGCAGTCAAATTTACTCTTTAAAAAAAAAAAAATCAAATGAGCTCCTTGTTTCTAATTCGGAAGGTTGTTGTGCATTCCTCAGCAACTTAAATGTACATTCAACCAGCATTTTATTGGCCAACCCCCTCCGTCCTTCCCGAAATCGGCCATTTTGTTTGGGGATGTCCAGGACCGATGATGGACCATGTTTAAAAAATGGGTTATGGAGACATTCAGTGCAAGGGGCCAATACACTGGTCTTCAGGCCTGAGTCTGTGCGGCACTCCGACAGTGGCTCCACCCACCTGGAGGAGATGGATCTTTCTATCGATCCTACTGGGCGGGCTCTGGAGAGCTCCTTGACAGTGTCACCTAATTCCATGTATTGGCAAGTTTTGGTGAAGCCGATTGGTCTTGACTATGTAACCTTGGCTTTGCCAATGGTTTCTAGCCACACTGCATGGCATCTTCGATGCTAGCAGATGAAGGCAGCAATTCCAGCCACTCAAAGAGATTATAAATAGGCAATGTTCTAATAGATTGACAAGCTAGAACACCAATGAGAAGCGGACAAATGAGTGAAAAGGAAAGTCAACATTAGTAAACAACGGGAAGGCGCCAAGTCCCTGGAAGTTCTTGGTAAGCCACAATATGCCTCAGAAAAGACAGCACATACACTGACTAGTAACCTCGACAAAAAATGGCTTTCAGTGAGCCCTGGTTTTGGAATCAAACAGGCTGGGAATTGTAGCCCTCTATGTAATGAGAAATAACATATCTCAGCTCTCTTATACCTGTGAGCAGTAGCTGGCTGACAGGTACCCTCCATGCATGGGCCCAGTTGATGCTATCATATCATCCTACATGGCAAGTGGTGCTCCTAGATTTTGAAATGGGGACATAATATTGGCTGAATGAGTGCACGGGTGATGCATGTGGGAGGCCGATAGGGCTGTGGCGGACTGGGAGCAGACAGCAGCCCTGGAGAATATGTTCATGCCGGCAATGCTTAATATGAGCCAGTGGTTGCCGATGGGGGGCATCAGCGGTTATTTTTGGGGACGGGTGTTTATTTTTCGCATCAGCTATTTCCTGAGAGGGGGAAAACGCACCTTTCAGAAAGGTATAAGAAGGCAAAGACAGAAGAAAGTCACAAAGGGAGAAAGCAGGAGCCTGTAGGAATGAGCTAAAGGGGCAGGGGATGTCCGCTATTAAATTAAAGAGATGTGGGGTGGGTTCTAGGCTATGCACCCTTGGCATGCCGTGCACTGTCACTTTATTGCACCGGCTGCTGACTTCTGAGCAGAGATTCAGGCGCAGTACTCTTGTTTTTTACAAATTAATCACTGCACACCAGACCTACATTATATATACCAAATTAGTGCTTGATAGTCACCAGGGCGACTTTAGATGATCAAATGATGTGCCTGTAAGAAAGTGGTGGAGGCTCCTTTGGGACTGTTTGCCACGCTGTTCGTTTATGATCCCTCTGTCCATCCCCCCCCTTAAGGGCGGACCCTGGTCCTTAGCCGACCGGGGGCTTCCCTGTGCCCTTTATGGTCGGACCATTCCTGGGATGTGGTAGGAAAAGTCTGGCCAGCCTGCTTCTGTCAGAGCATTTCTGTGAAGAAGACGGGTGCCAGGAGTACCCAGGACCAGGAGAGAACGTGGCACAAGAACCTAGGCTTGGAGATGTCTGTCCAACGCAGGTCCAGGGGAGTAGGGCCCAGATCCAGTTTCCATGACATTCTCACAAGAGCATCTCTGAATGGGAACCCTTTAATCATGTTCCCCTTGAACTTTTTGCTAGTGTCCAAGCCGCCGCTGGGCTGGTGCAAATGATAGGTCTCCATAGCGCCTGCACGAAGGACCAGAAAGGGGTGTTGTGTTCTTCCAGGCATCGAGCCTCTGGCCATGCTTTCTTTCTAGCATGGCCCCTCAAGCTGGGTTTCCAGGATCTTTTTTGCAGCTGTTACTAATATTTTTGGCGAGTGCGTTCAAACTCGATTGAAAGAAATGGAATTTGCGTTTCTCTCCGCCAGACCACATGAATGGATGAGCCTATGCTGACAGCCTTTCCTTGTATTTCTGGTGGGAGTCCTGTCGAGCTGCTGCGATGGCTATCTGGGTGATGGATCGCCAGCCAGGACACCTCCTGGGGGTCGGAGGCGGGAGGGAGGCAGCTCGCAGCCGGGGCCAGGGAGGACCGAACGTGGATGGACCAGACCTATTCCACTCTGCTCCTACCCAGCACGTGCATCCCAAGTGATGCATCACTGGTGAGCACGCACCTTCTCTCCAGCTTCTGGTGCACGCACAAGTTGCGGGGAGGAGAATTTCTAGGTCCTTCGAGTTGCCGTGTCATCGCTTCTGAGCGCTCCACTGTACAAAAGTGTGCATGTGCTGTGGCTCCTCAGTGGTTCTTACCACGCATCCCGGGCAGCCTGGATGCTGATGAGAATGAAATGGGCATCTGGGGCTTTTTGGCTCATTTAAAACAGGTCCGGTCTAGTAAACCATCACATCCCTGCAGTGCTTAATTTGTAAATAAGAACGTGCCGGTGCTCAAAGACCTCCACTTAAACACGCGGCTGTCGTAATTAAATGTGCGAGTACGGAATATTGAGGCAGCGTGATCCTGAATCCATCTCAGGCTTCTTCAATCAATTTAAAGCCACTCCCTGCCCCTTCAGCTCACTCTTGTAGCTTTCTTCCATCGTGACGCTTTTTCGTTTTTTTGTTCCCCCGTCTTTCCCATATGTGTCTTTTGCTCGCAGCAAATGCTTGAGGCAGAAGAATAAGCACCGCCCGCAAAAATAAGTGCCGGTGCTTAGCACCGCAAACAACCAGCACAAATTAAGCACTGCATCCCTCATAATCCTGGGCCATGGGATGCGTCTTAATGGCTTGTGGTTTCGCGTTGTTGTAAACGCGCCAATAGAGGAAACGTTTCCAAAGGTACTCTCATTTAAAAGGACTGCAAGCCTTATTGAGCCTCAAAGAATACGTGCAGATGGAGTGTCACTGACCCCATGCACGATTCTACCGTTTCTGCTTTTAATATCCGACACCGAGCCTGTATCTTTATGCATGGCCCTTTGAGGGGGGATGAAACCTCGATATGCTGGCTTCCTTTCAGCATTGGTAGAAATCGTTGCAGGTACAAGACATACCGACTCTTGGGCCATGATTCATCAGTACTTGCAGTAATGCAGAAGATTACCATGTCGGCTGTATCACAACCCGCACTCAGTGAATGTGAGTCTTAAAGAGGTGCTGATTCAATGATCAAGAATTGCATTCTTAAAGGTCAGTAGTTTATGTGGGATAAGGAAACAAACGATGCACTCTGCAGGCATTCTCTGTGTTGGTGATGCTCATCTGCCAACCAATCATATGTGCCCTCCGACAGCTGAGCTCTGACTACCTTTAACCATCAATTAAAGTGATTTGATGTGGTTGCTGGGGACTTTGTTGTTCAAGTACAGACACAGCACAGTTCACCTTGATACTTGTTTCCTGGGTGCTTCAGAAGGAGTTGGACCACCAGCAGTTTTTTTTAAGAGGCCACTGGTTGGCTGCTGCTATTTACTTAACGAGCGTGCCTTTCTAAATTCATTGATTGGGCAAACTCAGTTGCCCTAAAGAGCCAATCTGTAGAAAGAACTAGTGAATGCTAATAGGGGTTCTGATCCATTCCACTTTCGTGCTTCCTGTCACCTTTCCAGATGTCTTAGAGCAGCACAAGTCCTTCTTCTGCAGAGATCCAGTGTCAGCGGTGTGAGCCCATTTAGTGCCACAGTCAATAGTGCAAAGGTACCTGGATCTTAAAATAAATGCTTCTCTGATTATGGCAAGAATGTGAACTGTGTCCTTATCTATTTGTCTGCCTGCCTGCCTGTCTGTTAGCCGAAAGTCAGCAGAGCATTGTAAAGTCACTTTTTGGAAGAAACAGTTTGCCTTTCTTTAGAAGAGAGAGCTGGCACCAGGCTGCCTTTGTTTATTATGGCAATACATTCCTTGAGGGAAAGGTTGGGGTCCAGGGTGAATCCACGTAGTTTGGTATTGGGCTCGAAGCCGTCAAGGTTTATATCATTGAGGTTTGTACTGTATTATGTTTGTTGTTCTTGGACAATAATAGGAATTCTGTCTTGGTTGGGTTGAGGTTCAGGTAGAGGCTGGATATCCAGGTCTGGATGACGTGCAAGCAGTGTTCCAGGTGTTGGACATCTGGAGCAGAGGAGACTTTTTCAAGTACAGTTTAATTCCAGTACCAAAGCACTTCAAAAGAGAATTATATTTGGGGCACTTACGGTAGAGTATCCTGCCAAGCAGCTGCAGTATACTAAATGCTGGTCCCCTTACCCCTCGCTGCTGGGTGGTGTCCTCTGCTGAGTGCATATCTCCCTTAGTGAACTGGGTATCAGTGAAGAAGCAAGTCTTGATGTGATGCTGGTTTTCAAAGAGGCACTTGATGAAGCACTGGATTTCCGTGTGGGGAAAGGGCTCTAGGTTGTAAAGGGGCTTGATGTGTCAGTGGATCGTCATGAGATGACCTGTCACCCTGGGGGTACTGGGCCTCACGGGCCACTGAATTTCCATGTTGTGCTGATTCCTGTGGGGGGGACTGGATCTCCATGGTGCGCTGCATTTCCATGTGGTGATGGACCCTATCTGGATATGGACCTACACGGAGCACTGAATTTCCCTCAGGTGAGGGGTCTCTCTTGGTACCTGGCCTCCGTCGGGCACCGTCTCTTTGAGGTACTGTGCCTCCAGGGGGTGCTCCATTTCCATTCAGATCTCCTTGGGGTACAGAACTTCTATGGGGCATTGGATTGTAACCAAGGACTCCTGAATTTTCTGTACATTCCAGGCCATGATGAAGTGCCAAGTTTAAAGCAAACAGAAGTCTTCACCCTGCAGCAGGTTTCCCGAGGCTGTTAAAAATATAGATGGGTGAACCAGAGCATTTTAGGAAAGAGCAGAAGCAGGGGTTCAACTTGGCTCTAAGAGCCAAGAACTGAGCTGAGCCAGCAGTCACTGTCATGCATTAGGAGGCCACGGTGGCATGGTGGAGCGGGGCACAGTGTGGAGACAGCTGTGGAATGGCCCATTGATGACTATGTGCATGGTGGGACATGCTGGTGCCCTCGATGGGCCACTGGAGCAAACAGTCAGTCATTCCACATACTATTGCCCCAGTCCTACCTGATTTTCATATCATCCTGTCGCAGTTTCACCCATTTTTAGGGTCGAGCCTGCGTTGCATGCGCTCGTGCATGCGTATAGCAGCGAGACTCTTTTGTATTTAGAAAGGGGCTCGGAGCCCTGTCAACTTCACGTCACTGTTTTTTATTGGTTTGTGGGCTTCCCTAATAAAATCTGCTTGCTTTCATTAGTCGGAGGCACGCATATGTCATGCCTTTTCCGGTGGCTAGCCCTCTTCGAGCGCAGCGACCAAGTACAGAAAACATGCGAGGCTCGCTGTTTTCCATCGGGCTCGTGGACTTTTTTTTTCTCTAATTTACGAGCCCGATCTCGCTTGGCAGAAGTCCAGCGCTTTACATACTTGATTTCACTTTTTAGGGTTATGTACATAAATGCACTTTTACCCGATAGGTGAAAAGTCAGGTTAGGAGTTTACAACGCAATCAGCTCTAACATGAGCAAACGGAGACCCGTTGCATTGTAAATGCTTGTTCATTGTCTGTTTCCCCGCCACCCTTTCTCTTATGTCTCATTTCTCAAACGTCTCCTTCCCAGATTCTTTATCTTTTCTCTCTCATGCCTCTTTCACAAGGCTGTCACTTGTCACCCCATCTCTGTGGCGCCTCTCTAACCACTGCCCATCTTCCTCTGCCCCGTCTCTCTGTCTCTTCCTCTCTCCTGCCCTATTTCTTCCTTTCTCGTCTCCCACGATTCCCTCTCTAACTTGGGCATAGCAGGGAAAGTCTCTCACTCACAGCTCGGCTTGGCTTGTGTTTAGCTCGAGGGTCCTAAAGGACCTCGGGCCGAGCCAAAGCCCGCCATCTGGCTCGAGCTTTCTGTTGCTCGCCCACGTAAAGGGTTGATGCACAAGGCTGAATTCAAAGCTCCTGGTCGGTGTGGGTTTCATGAATGTTTCTTTTTTTCTTGTGTTTTTTTTTTTTTCCTGGAGAGTGCCCACTTTCCGTTTTGGTGTTATCTGGTATCCAGGACAAACATACCGCCAGCCTCACATTAGACTCGGCATGAATAAAACCCTCGGTCTGTGAAGTCTGATTGCAAAAACAGCGCGGATGGGGAAAGCGCGCGAGCCGGGCATCCCGCCGCTCAATGGCCTATTTGTCTGCCATGACCTCAAATTATGCCCCGTTGAGTCAGACCTTATTTACTGCTGCTGACTTCATATCTAAGGAAGCCCCTACTGCGAGTCAGCGGGTGGAGGGATATCAGGCCTGCTTGCAGGCAACGGCAGCGCCTAAATGGTTTCAAAGGCTGTCAGTGGTCCAGGCCTTGGGTAGTAGCCGGACCAGTTAGGGGCTCAGAAAAAGGAGCAATGCACCGGTGGCGCTCTGTAACCAATGAGTGACCTCACCGCTAGTCCGACTACAGTCGTCATTGATTTCCCCACTTCCCCCACCACATCACACTGGAGGGTGCAAGAGCAGGGTGGTTGGATGGAGTCTGCGCAGCAGTGCTCCCTGCCAAGGCGCGCGCCCCACTTCTCCTTGACCTTGGGCATTGAGTGCTTGCTTCAGCATCTTCTGTGTGAGCCCTTGTGAAGGTCATGTCAGTGCCTCATGCGCCGCTCCTCATCCCAAACTTCGCACAGGGTGATGATATCTGATCATCCTACCTGGGTCACGTGCACAAAGTTCCCATCACTTAAACTCAACTATAAGGTAGCAGAAAGCAAATGTTTCAGAAAAGGATAGTTTACGACTGGAGGCATGAAGTCTAATATTCATGGAGTCCCTTTGTTTCTCAGCGATAGAGGTTTTTACCAGTCGATTGATGCACAGTGATAGAGCTTGGACTAGTAGATTGATGCACAGTGATAGAGCTTGGACTAGTAGATTGATGCACAGTGATAGAGCTTGGGCTAGTAGATTGATGCACAGTGATGGAGCTTGAGCTAGTAGATTGACACACAGTGATAGAGCTTTTACCAGTAGATTGATGCACAGTGATAGAGCTTGGGCTAGTAGATGATGCACAGTGATAGAGCTTTTACCAGTAGATTGATGCACAGTGATAGACCTTGGACTAGTAGATTGATGCACAGTGATAGAGCTTGGACTAGTAGATTGATGCATAGTGATAGAGCTTGGGTTAGTAGATTGATGCACAGTGATAGAGCTTTTACCAGTAGATTGATACACAGTGATAGTGCTTGGACTAGTAGATTGATGCACAGTGATAGAGCTTGGGCTAGTAGATTGATGCACAGTGATAGAGCTTGGGCTAGTAGATTGATGCATAGTGATAGAGCTTGGGTTAGTAGATTGATGCACAGTGATAGAGCTTTTACCAGTAGATTGATACACAGTGATAGAGCTTGGACTAGTAGATTGATGCACAGTGATAGAGCTTGGGCTAGTAGATTGATGCACAGTGACAGAGATTGGACTAGTAGATTGATGCATAGTGATAGAGCTTGGACTAGTAGATTGATGCACAGTGATAGAGCTTGGGCTAGTAGATTGATGCACAGTGATAGAGCTTGGGCTAGTAGATTGATGCACAGTGATGGAGCTTGGGCTAGTAGATTGACGCACAGTGATAGAGCTTTCACCAGTAGATTGATGCACAGTGATAGAGCTTGGGCTAGTAGATGATGCACAGAGATAGAGCTTTTACCAGTAGATTGATGCACAGAGATAGACCCTGGACTAGTAGATTGATGCACAGTGATAGAGCTTGGACTAGTAGATTGATACATAGTGATAGAGCTTGGACTAGTAGATTGATGCACAGTGATAGAGCTTTTACTAGTAGATTGATACTCAGTGATAGAGCTTGGACTAGTAGATTGATGCACAGTGATAGAGCTTGGGCTAATAGATTGATGCACAGTGACAGAGCTTGGATTAGTAGATTGATGCACAGTGATAGAGATTGGGTTAGTAGATTAATGCACAGTGATAGAGCTTTTACCAGTAGATTGATGCACAGTGATAGAGCTTGGGCTAGTAGATTGATGCATAGTGATAGAGCTTGGGCTAGTAGATTGATGCCTAGTGATGGAGCCTAGACTAGTAGATTGATGCATACTGATGGAGCCTAGACTAGTAGATTGATGCATAGTGCTAGAGCGTGGACTAGCAGAATGATGCATAGTGATGCAATGTGTGCTGGCAAATTGATTCACAGTGATGCAATATGGACAATAGATTGTGCACATTATTACGTCTTGGGCTGATTAATGAGCAGTGAAAGAGATTGGACTGATAGATTGATGCACAGTATTACACCTTGGGCAGATTGATGAGCAGTGAAAGAGATTGGACTGATAGATTGATGCACAGTGACACAGCTTGGGTCACACTGATAGCTGTGACAGGTGCATTCATACACACTGATACAGCTATACTGGTATTATGATGCACAGTGACACAGCTTGGAGTGCTGGATTGATCCACAGTTATCCTATTTGACTAGTAGATTGAGGTACAGCGATAGAGCATGGACTGGTAGACTAATACTGATGTAGCTGTGACTGTCACTACTTAGATACTTCTGCGACTGGTAGACTGATGCACAGTGATACAGTTTTGACTTGTAGATGGATGTACAGGGATCTTGGACTGTTGATTGATGCTCAGTAATAGATACTGTATTGGTAGATTGATGCACACTGGCACTGCTTCTATTTGTAAGATTGATGCGCACTGACCGCTTGGATTGGTAGACTGATGCACATTGCTATAGCTGTGGCTGGTAGATTGATGCACAGAGATCAACAAGTCAAGGTATATAACAGTAACCTCATGTTTTAAATGCCCTTGTTTAGGCCTTGCACTACAATGGCTCTGATCCCCTGCAACTGAGAGCGAGGGGTGGATTCTGCTAGAGACCACTGTCTGCTTAAAAAAGACCATGTCCCTGCAGCCTAGCATGCCAGATTTCGGGCTCACAAGAACCACTGGGAACTGTGTTGTACTAAAGATCCACTTGTCCTCTGGACAGATGTGATCCACTCATCAACCCCCAGTTCCTTTTAAAGCAGTGTATGATGCATTAACTAGCACTTAAACTGACAGAATGGCGGTACGAAGTGCAGTCACCTTATATTGTAATTCCATATTACAGCTTACGTTCCCTGACGAGAGGCCGAAATGCTTTAAGGAAAGTAGCATGCTACTCCGAATCACCAAGCCAGTGTTTTAGTGTATTTTGTTTAGTGATTTTACAGTGAGTTCTCTGAGAACAAGTTATTTACCTACGGTAACGCTCTTTCTGGCGGATACTCTATTTAACAGTCGATTCTCACCGTAGAACACCCCGCAATTGGCAGATGGGACCTAAAGAACTCTGGAGCAACGCTCATGTGGCACCGTGCGGCTCATGGCAACTCCACACCTTCCCAAAAGCAACGGAGCAGAGCCGCACATCAGTGCTACAACCTCGCATCGCCGGAGTGCGTAGCAGTATTCATGCATATACCCTGCATCTAGCGAGGTGATTGATGGTCAGAGACACCTGCACAGTGACCAGCTGCTGGGCGGTAGTGTTTCACTAGCACGTGCAATGGCAGTGTCAGAAGAGTAGCTATAGGTCTGCTTTTTAAGGCGTCCTACTGACTAACACCTGTCTATCTCTGTTAACCAGAGCCGTGGTACTGTTGTGTGTTCATCCTTTCATCCTTGTGAGGTGCACAGGATTAGTGCCAGCCGCAGAAACATGGCGATGATTCGCTCTTGTTACAAGTCTGTAAAGTGCTTTGAAGTCTCGGGCTTTCAGTAACAGTGCAGAAGAGATGGACTATTATTACTTCTATCTGTGGGAAACCACAACTGAGGGGGAGTAACAAAGGTAGCTCTGTTCTCTGCTATCTGAAGTTCAGCTCACTGTGCAGGGGCGAGGGAGTCCATAGTTTTGACAGGATGTGCTCATCACTTCGGTTCACCAGTGTTGGATCTGCCATGGGAACTTTCCAGTTAATCTATATGGTGAAAGCACTTCGCCGGCACAGTAAGCAAAGGAGCTTACTGCCCCACACAACCTGTAGTCCTATAGCCCTGGAGACAAAGGTATCTTCTAGCTCTGCAGAGTTTACTAGAGTGTAACTACTGCAGGTTTGGAGTGAAAGGTACCTCCCTGCCTCATAATTCCTTGTAAGAAATGTCCTAGGAGAGCAAGCAGTTAGATGAAGCTTCCTGTCCCACAGACCTTGCGGTCCTGCAGGCCTGGACTCTGAGGGTCTTGAGGAGATTATTATGACTCAGGCTCTGCAGACCCGGAGTGAGAGTTTACTCCATGTCCAACAGGTCACTAGAAAGCACGTGCCACACACACGAGGCGTACATAACAGTATACGCTCCCTACTATGAAGACTGCAGTAACAAAGTTGCACATACTAGTTGGAGGGGGAGAACCTGCCACACCTAGGGTGGTCACCCGTCCTGTGGATTTCCTCAGTTTTAGGGGTGTCTTTAACAAACCTTCATTCAGTTGGTGACTATGCCAAATGGCAGACGTATTGTTCCTCACAGAGGAAAGAGCAGAGTGTCCACTGGGAGGAAAATGAAAGGGGCTGCCGCCGAGGAACTAACAATTTCAGTCAATTCCGAGGTCCCTCGCAATTGATTGAAAGTCCATTTCCCTCTCCCCCTTATTTGGCACCTTCCTATTTTCCTTCACCCAGTGTGTGTGTGTCAGTGTGTGTGATATCATTAACCCCAAGCGCAGGAGAGAGATTGCTAAGCAAGTTACAGTCTGAATGGGTGATCTTCAGAGATTCACTTCCGCTTGTTGTAGAACCTCATTGTGGTAAGACCTTCGTCGAATGGTCCTGGTGCCTTCCTGGATAACAGAAGCTGTTTGTTCCTTTTTTGCTGAGACCCAGCCTGGAGCTCTGTAAGACGACGCTGTTCTGCTTGGCCTCCTCCTGCATAGAGACCCCCTATGACGAAATTATAGCAACTGAAACTGCAGTTGAAATACTGTAGCAGGTGTGACTTTACCTGGTAAGCATGTTCCATTGCACCAGTGTTTGCTTTCTGCCCATGTGGGATCCCCTTCTGCAGTGTTCTGACACCCACAAGTCCCTGTCCATCATCATGCTGGCATAAGCCCATCACTAGCCTTTCACGTAGGAGCCTCATTGCCTGGTTTACGCAGCATTCAATTAACCTAATCTGTGTTATGATTACGTTATTAAAAAATAATAAACCCTCCATATCTCCCATACATGTGCTTCAAACGACACATGTATGAGAGATATAAGGCATTTAATTCCCACATCAAATGTCTCTCATCTACACACCTTAATTATCAAATTCTGCAATAACGAATCACTCAATAATTTGATCTTCCAACTGATGCCTGGAATAAAACTAAAAATTAACTAATATCACTAGCTAGTTTTAGCATTCCCAGATCTAGTATCCCAACCAGCATAAAACGGTGTGCCACTCACTAACTCAATTCACTTAGGAGTACAACTAGAATTATCTTGAGTGCCTTGCTACAATATCTTTATCCTCCTTGGTAATGACATCTAGAGTCAAAAGGAAATAGACTGATTAAAAAAATTATCCAAGACAACATATTCTATATAACCTGCCCCCAATCCTCAGTTCCTACCTTGCCTCAAAGTTCTATGCTGGGCAACTGGAATTATGTGATTGCGTGGCTGTAGCATTTTTTGCATAATTAAAGATGTGCTGCATTTGCCACATAATCCATCATCTGCTGCATAATCTGCAGATTTTAATAATAATGTTTTTAGCTCAAAAGATTCAAATGTTACTGAAAATGCAGTGACGTGTTGCTGTGCAGTAGAAGGCCCTTTGCAAAGGTTAACTGGTCACTTTTTTGTTGGTTCTTTCTTTTTTTGGGGTTTTAAACTGGTACTCATGAGGTGCAACCAATGCCCAAACAGTGTTAACAAGTGTAAAAATGATGAATTAATACTATCACAAAATGTGCCACAATTCACCACATAATTTTGATTTTGCTGCCACATAATTTACTCGACCCTGCTACATAATTTGGCCCTCCCTTTCCACATAATTCCAGTGGCCCTGGTTACATGTCTTAATCGACAACTACAGTTAGCACTCTCCCGCCATCTTGTCTACTCCTTGAGCTCCTTACCAAACTCCAGCCTATCGTTAACCGTGCAGTCTGACCTACGAAGTAGTTGCAAAGGTCAGTTAGTATGTGTAAAAGAGACAATAATTAAGTAATACCGTAACAAAATGTGGCACATTGTGCCGCATAATTTGCCTTTTTTTGCTGCATACTTTAGTCAACCCTACTGCATAATTTGGCCCTCCCCTGCCGCATAATTTCAGTGGCCACGCCTATTGGCCCTTTTCGAATGGGCGATGAAATGCGAAAACTGGTGGTATTACCAGCCTTTTAGGTACAGAAGAGTGGTACCCCACTGGCTGGCACGGTTTGAAGCTGCTGAGGCAGGACATGGGATTTTGATGGTCTGGATTCAAGAAGTATTTGTTTCTTGGGGAGCGCATACTTGTGAAGGTGGCCCACGGTGCCTGATAAAAGAAGGCGTGTGGACTGACTCCCTAGACTCCCGAAGTGGTAAAGCAGGTGCAGAGATCTCACAATGGGATCCTTCTCCCGGGGTCCGAAGAGCGCAGTGGCGATTCTTGAAGGATGAGTCACGGAATGCTGCGGTTTCTTCCTCCACCCCCCTTTGCCCCTCGTGCTGAGCTCTTTCGTGCCTGAGGGCATGTGAACTGTTTTTTGTTGACCCTCCAGGCCCCCTCCCCTCACCACACTCCTGCCTTTCGAGGTAAAGAGACCCAGGTGCGTCCTGTGGCGGGACTGCTGATTTACCGCAAGCTGGAGGGTGTGTGCTTGAGAATGCACAGCACACTGGGGGCTGGGTGACGTCCACTACCACCCCACTAGTCCTGGGAAGCGCTCCCCCAACACCCTCCCTCCCTCCTTCAGTGTTTTTGGTATTCTCCAGACTGGAATCCCCCAGGGCTCCCTCAGAATCTTTGGGAACATGCTTTTTTCCAACTTCTGGACTGTATGGTATTTCTTCTGGAATTTAAAAATGTTTCTCTTTCCTCTCCTGGGAGTTATCAAAACATGTGTTTTAAGTTTGTGTGCAGTTATCATTTTTGTGTATTCTACTGGTGACTTACAAACAAGAGTTTGTGGTCCTGAGGAGGGTTAAATGGCCTGCAAGTCACAGACCATTTTATTAAATGGTGGAGAACAGTCCTGTTGTTGGGATTTAGTGTGAGAGCCTAAGTGCGTCTAATGAAACATAGACAGTAGATTCTGTGCTGTCGTGTGAACAACACAAGGAACAAAGTGCAGCCTCTGCTGTAATCAGCCATTTTGTAGTCGGTGTAGAGCAGATCCTGCCAGTGCCGGATTACAAAATAGGCAAAGTAGGCACCGGCCTATGGACCCCACTTCTTTTAGGGGACTCATGACAACGGATGAAAATAATATTGATTTGATCTTGTAAAATAATTACAATCAAGCTTTCTTAAATAGTTTCTAAAAATAGAAAAATGAATGCACTCAAAGAAACCAAAACTTTACATTAAAGATTCTATAGAGAAAATACTGTATTAAGCTAATGTACCCATTAACAACTTAGAGTACACAAACCATAGACATCAGATTCAAATAACAGGTTGTCTCTTAAAAGCTCATCTTCTGTCAGCTGTCAGTTTGTAAAACAAAAAATTGGGTTCAAACTATGTACGTGTAATATTTAGTTTTGTGTAATAAAATTGGTTTATTGAAAGTGTTGGTTGGTAAAATTAAAAACGTATTAGAAGATAATTTGAGAGGGGGGCCCGAAATTTTGACTGAATAGGGACCTCCACATGGTTCACTCTGGCACTGTATACTGCACTGGTATATGCATCTTACTATAAGTGTAACTTAGACCTTGCGCTAACATACGCCTCTCTCTGCTATGGACCTCATACAGAAGGTATAAATAGCTCCTTCATTGCCATAGACCATTTTACAGAAAGTGTAACATACACCATGTGCTGTCATCAATCATTTTGCAATAGGTGAAGGGAGACTAGATCCTATGTTGGCATAATGTTCTTACATTAAGTGTAAAATGGATCTTGTGCTGGTGTACGCCCCTTTTGAGAGGTGTAAAGTAGATCCTATGCCGCCATATGTGTCTTACAATAGGCTAATTATTCCCTGCGCAGGTTATGCCTCTTACAGCAGATGTAAAGTAGACCCTGTGCCACCACAGACCTTTTACAGTGGGTGTAAAATACTTACACTGCCATAGACTCTTTACATTAAGTGTATAATGCACCCTGTGCCACCTTTAGTCCTTTTGCTATGGGTATACAATAGACCATGTGCTGGCACATGTCTTGGTTTACCCTCTAAACCGCCATATGCTTCTTGCAATAGGAATAAATTACATTCTTTGTGGGCTTATTGGTCTTACAATATGCATAAAGAGCTCCTGTGATGGCACACCGCTCTCAAAATAAGTGTAAAGTAGACCCTGTTTAGCCATTGGCTCTTTTGCAGTTAGTGTAATGTAGATCCTGCGCTGTAGTACGTATTTTAATAAATCTGATTAGTTCCTTTGCGGCACATGCGTCTCACAGCAGGTATTAAGTCGGTCCTACTCTGGGTCATGTGTTGTGCAATAAGCAAATGTTAGTTGTCATGTGCCGTCTACAATAAGCATAGCTACTGGGCTGATTTATGCCTCACAAAATACTTTCAAAGTGGATTCTATACCGGTTGGTAGGTGCATCTTACAATAAGTGTAAAACTGATCCTGTGGGTCTTCTTGTAACTCTTACTAAAGTTGTAAAGTAGCCGCAGAGCTGGCATGGGCCTCTCAGTGTAGGTGTAAAGGAGATTCTGCTTGCCTTTTGCATACTGCAGACGTTGTGAAGTAGCTCCTGTAATGACGTAGGTCTCTTGCAACATGTCTAATCTTGTTTCATTTTAGTCGTCTAGCTCTTCAAGCCATCTTAGATGGATCAGGTGTTAGCATGTGCTTCTTCCTAGAGGTGTAAATTAGTTTTTTTATGGTCTGTACCTCTCAGTGTGCCCTGTGTAGGAGCTATGAAGTATATCTCATTCTAACATGGGTTTGTTACAATACATATACAATTTGAGGTGAGCATATAATTTGAGGTGGGCATATAGGACTAGAAAGCCAACGCCCATTTGATTTATGGAGAAATCACTTTTTCTGAGTGATGGAAGATTTCACTCTCTATCCATGGGGCCTGGCTTAGGCTGAAAGTTTGGGCTCTCCATCGGCCCTTGGCCCACAAAGACTTCTGAAACATAATAGAAGTGAGCAAAGCATCCGTGCACATTCTTTTTCCCTCCTCAACATCTGATGCTTACATGTATTGACCATAGTCTAGTGCTTTAGGTCATGAAATAATTGAATAAAAAGCATTCCCCTCTGGTGCATGAGGAGCTGTTTATCCAGTGGTTAAATTGTGCGATGTGAAACCAAGAAACCCAGCTTCTCCACTTGATCAAATATTGTAATCCTCCGCAAATCACTTTACTTCGCTGTGCTTCATTTTGAATGAGTGTCCAATCAGATGCCAACTTAAAGGAATTCACCACAAGACTGAGTTTGCGTTGCTGGGAATTCAAACTCAAGACATGCATGTCCCACCATATGTCTGAATGCGCCCCCGGCAGCATTCACTCTCCAGTGCACATACCCCTACTGGTCACTTGTGCCCATTATTTACATGCAAGAGACGGACCTTGAAACCACCACTTTTTGTCAAAAAGTCGCACAAACAACCACCAATCATATCTGCCCAGTACTGACTCCCAGTTGACCAATGCAGGTCACACACACTCCCCAGATACACTAGTCCGAGAGAGAGCTCCATGCGCGTCCTCCTGGGGAATGGGCTGAGATGGCCGTGTTGTGGTGTTGCCTAGCAGTGAGGGGTATAGTCACTGAAGTGGCTGGTCACCTCACTGAGCTGGTGATGGCTTCTTGGCCTGCTGCCACCACTCTCTGCAGGAGTTTGCAAATTCACTCTGTATGCTGCCTGTGATCCTGCTGCTATGCCACACTCTATGGTTTGTAGGCCTTTCCACAGCATCACACCTGGCAGAGCTCCCTAGCAAACACAGGAAAAGAACTGTGTGAGCCCATTCCGTGACATTATTTGATTGGCATCATTGGCTACCAATGGGGAACCCCCACTGATAATGGTGAGATGTGTTGAGTGTTATCGGGCATTGATGCAGTAATAGTTTCTAGTGATCATCTTGGCTGTTTTCAGAGTGTTCCTGACTTGCACAGTGCTAACTTGATGAAATCGTTAAATTTTCTTGAGGTTTCCATAGCAGCAGAAGTTTGTATACTGGTTGTCAACAGTTTTCATCCATCGTGCTCAATGCACTAGGTGGTTGCTGTAGACATAACACGAGCAGACGTATCTGGCAGGTCAGCCACCATGTTTCCAAATAAAAACAAACGTGTAGAGCTCCTGTTGCACAAGATCAGTAGCTCCCTGCGAGAGTTGGCTTACAAGGAGATAAAGAGACCTTGTGAGATTACGAGCTGAGAACCTCCTGGTGCGTATGTTAACATCAGGTAACTACATGCCAGGCTAGCCCACGCCTTGGTAGGAGCTGAGGCTCTCGGCTTTCTCTTCATTTCTTTAAAATCTGTGCTGAATTGTGAACGACCTGCAGTAGATCTTTGGCACCAACCGACTGCTCTGTGAATAGTCATCTTTTTTAAGTATGGGTTTTGACAGCACAGATGTCAAAAAGGCCTATTGCTGACAATGTGCATAGTGGCTATTAGATAGATTGCATTCTTCTGCCTCTTCTCCGATGTTCGCATTGAGCATGAGGGGGTACTTTATAGCTATAGCCCTCTTTGTCCACTTCTGCAGCCTCCCTTCTGTGTACCTTGCTCTAATAAGCTAATAATTCAGTGTTACCACATTAAACCCAGACCTATTGGCTTAGCTAATGCTTCTTATTTCTTCATGTATCCCATCGCAGACGAGATCAAAAGACCATCTAGGGCGGGCAAAGGTTCCTTGTGCATGCACAGCTTTGCGTGGTTCTAGTTGCTCGCCTTTATATAGTTTGAAGAGTTGCCAGGTCTCCTTTCCCCTGCACCGAAATGTAGTTTTCCTCTCAGTAAATGATGCTTTGCAATAAAACATGCCCCTAATAAAAATAACTTTTCATTGACGCTTTCTCATTTCCTTTTCTCAAAATCTGCAGGTCAGAGCTGGGTGATAGGTATTTTGCAGACATGTGCCCATTTGCAGTTAAACATCCTCGTGGCTCTCTGGCATTTTCGGTGCCTTGGATGTAACTTCATAGATCAAGGAGATAGCATGTGTGCAGGCAGACTGTCATGAAACACAGTTCTACAAAAGTGAGATAGCTGAACATAGATTAATACGGTTATTTTGCTTCTGAATCATTTCCAGATGCTGTTTAATATCGTCACTACACAGGGTAACTTTAACAGGCCTACACAGATCTCAGTCAGTTGTTAAAATCTGTGCACCCCATGAACAATTGTGTGAACAGCTGACCTAGACTGTGCTTATTTTCTTCTGATAAGCACTGTAAATGAAAACGTAGGCCCGTAGTCTGAATTGGCACGAGAGGAGTGGCCCCTGTGCAAACCCTTTTCCGAGTTGTGCTGATTTTACTGAGCCCAGTACTTAAAGGGTGCAGTAAAGTCCACGCCCTTTATTAATTTCAGCAGGCCAAAGTTCCTGGAATTTGCCAGGGGTACATTGTCTACTGTGACATGGGGATTTTAGTGATGCAAGTGGCTGTAATTTAGTAGCAGATGGCAAAAGAACCCATCGTGGATGATGACTTGTTTCCAGTGTGTACAATGCCACAAAGATATTGTCAGTCAGATCTGTTGGCATGTTAGTCAATCGCCGAATCCAGAGAAAGTCCAAAAATGGCTCATCCGTTCCATGTGTTCAAAGTCCCATTGTAATCTGGATTTACCTTCCGACAAGACACTTTCCAGCAGCCACAATCCTTGACCCCTGTGTAGCTCTGGACTCTAAATGCAGAAAGCAATTCTTAAGATGCACAAACGCCTTTCTCACTGATATCTGAATCTTTTGATTGTGTACTTCTTCCAGCCTAGAAATATTAGCTGAGCACTCAAGGTGTCATGAAACCCAGTAAATCCTGTGTTAGGGCTAGGTTTACCATTGTTTGCTCCCAACTGATGAGGCATCCCAGGTCTTGAAGGAGCCTCATGTGATCTCTCAACATCAGAGTTCGGAGGCACAGGAACTGATATTTTATGCTTATGGTTATTCTCATCCCTGGCCTCCTTAGACTAGTGCCACTGGTCTGAACAATTTTCTGAAATAATCTGAGATGAAAATTAGCCAGAGGTGGACTGGAGGATTGTCCCATGCAGCTTGCCCATACCAATTCTACGAAGCATGAAGAGAATGGGAACTATAAGAGAGGCATCTGTTACATCCATTCTAGCCTGTCAACCTCCTGGTAAGGTTGTGATTCTAAGGTGAAAGATATGATGATAAACTATCCAGATTTAAAACTGTCTTGAATTTACCTGTGGCAGGGGCTGCAAATGGGAACCTGTTCTCATTTGCCCGGTTGTTGTTTTGCATCTCTGTTTCACCTAGTGCTCTTCCTTCTACAGCTCTGGTCTTCACTGTAGAGATCAAGTCAGGAGAGTTATGGGGAATCCACCTCAAGCTGGTCCAGCCCAGGCCTCTCTTGCCCTGACCTATACAACACGTGAGTCCCAGATGATAATGTCCCTTTATCCTGCAGGCCAATGTAAGCTGCAACTCTTCAGGAGGATCACCTTGTGCAACATTCTTCCCTAGGTCCACTGAGTCCCAGCCCGCCACACAGGGTTACCCCATCTGGCAGACCCGTGGTACTCCCAGATTCTCCTGGAGCATTTGTTCTTTTGGCACATGCATTCTATCAGCCAATCAAATGCCTCCATAAACTATGTCATTTGAATCAGCCCACAGACACTTCCTCCTGAACCTCCTGGCTACCCTAGAACAAACCTGGACTTCACCCTACACATCACAGATGAGATAGGGAGCCTAAACATTTGTTCATTTCCCCACTCAGGACACTCCTGTCGAAAAAGTAGTGGGTGTATGTCAAGCCCCGAGGAAAGACACTTCTCCGAAACCCCTGCACATGTCCAATCTTCAAAACTGCACCTGGGATGAAGTTGCACTTGACTGCTTTGGAAAGATAATAACAGGACAACAACTACTCATAATAGATGGATGCTCTTGTTTTCCAAAAGCCATGGATGTAGCCATGTGAAGGCTGTATCCAGAGTGTCAGACGCAGTGCTTAATTTGTGCTTGTTGTTTCCATTGCGGGCACCGGTATTTATTTTTGTGGGCCGGCACTTATTTTTCTGCCTCAAGCATTTAATGCGAGCAAAATACACATATGGGAAAGACGGAGTAAGAGAAAAACGAAAAAGCGTTACAAAGGAAGAAAGCTGCAAGAGTGAACTGAAGGGGCAGGGAGAGGCTGTAAATGGACTGAAGAGGCCCGAGATGGCTTCAGGGTTACGCTGCCTCCATATTTCGTGTTCCCACATTTCATTGCAGCAGCCACCTGTTTAAGAGGAGAGCTTTGGGCACCGGCACGTTTTTATTAATAACACTGGCTCCCAGCCCTTCTCTGACTCCCTTTCAACCCAAGGCCAATGACCATCTGCGAGGTTTGCAGCTCACTCTGGCAGCTTTCCGCTTTCTACCTTTGTGACGCTTTTTCCTTTTTCTCTTCCTCTGTCTTTCCCAGGTGTGTCTTTCGATCGCAGCAAAAGCTTGAGGCAGAAGCGCCTGCCCTCAAAAATAAGTGCCTGTGCACAGCACCGGAAACAATAAGCACAAATTCAGCACTGCTGGGGGCCTTTACACCGCACGGGCCCACGTTTCACCTCTGGAACCCATTTTTCCATGGATAACTAGGGAGAAGGAATACGTTCAGATCAAAGAGGCGCAGAGCACGGCGCGAGCTCCCGTGCCCCCCCTCTGTCGGAAATTCACTCCCGTTCCAAATGAGTCCATGCCACACCAGTAAATGTAGCAGCGAGGCCAAAGCCCTTTCGCTTTCATATGAATGTATACTGGTAATAATGTAGAGCTAACCTAGCTAGGAAGGAACGGAGCGCTATACATTAGGCAGGGGGCCTGGAGGCAATGTTAACAAGAATTAAATAATATATTGACCACATGTCCCCGCACAGACACCACAGGCACATTGTCATGTAAAATGCACTTCTGACTACAGCAAAAGTTTCAAATAGTAAACTTTTTTTTAACAGCTGGAATTGGTTTAACACCTATATATTGGTGTAGTTAATCCGTGTCTTGCAACCGGATAGTCACCCGCGCCCCGAGGGAGACATTCGAAGGGAACCTCTGGTCCCTCTGCTCCCTTAGTTACCTTGGCACATCCTTGGTCACTGCTCCGAGAGGTGGTGGGATTGGCAGGGACCGTGTGAGCCAAGAGCAGGGCCCTAATGCTCGGGACCCGTGGCTGTTTCCAGTGCCGGCTGCCAGGGAGCTGGGGCTCCTGGCACTGGGACTGTGGGTATAAAACTGCTGCTATTTTTACGCACAGAAAGGCCCTCGGCCGCCAATAATAACAGGAGGCCAGAGCCAGGGAAGCAGAAAAATAAACGTAGGTCATCTTTAGCTGTGGTCGTGGAGGCGAGTGGGAACTGGCGCAGATCCCGCCCCACCCTCCTGAGGCCTGCCTTGGCCCGGCCGGCGCAGAGCTCTCTGGTGCCCGCCTTTATGGCCGGAGAACCGGGGCGGCTTTCTTTTGCTTGCACAGATGTGTGTGACGTGATGATTTGCTTTTAATGCCTCTTGTTGGTGACCTCATGTTTTACTATCAAACCTGAAACACTGTTTCTTTCTTTTTCTTCTCTGCACAAGGCCCGCATTTACGTCAGTACACAGGAAGTGATGTCATTTTCCTAAACACAAGGGGCCCCATTATACTCGTGCATCTGTTTATCTATGAGGGTCAGTTTGTGGGTTTTTGCGTCAGTTTCTGAGCCCGTTTGTACTGTGTGTTTAGCGTGCACACTGCACAAGGCTTTTGCTTTGTGTGCCTCTGTGTTTCTTTGCACATTTGACTATGTTTTGGTGTGTTGCTCATTGTAAATGCTCCTGTTGGTACCCTCTGTTTTCGTGGATGCTATTGAGTGTTGTGATTATAGCGGACTAGATGTGCCTGGTGAAGTTCCCTAGGGATGCCCCGGCTAGTAGTTTGTAGGGAAGAGCACATGAAGGCGCTTGTGGCACAATGCTGTAGACATAGTGAAGTTAGAGTGCAGTTAGTGAGACAGCACCAGGCCACCACATAATTCTTTGTGCAGTAGGGGAGAGTCTAAAAGGTTTACTGAGATCCTCTGCCTTTGGGACAACATGCGTTCTCCTCCTTCTATAAACACGTTCCACTTCTTGATTTTCTTTTGTAAGATAAAACAACTTTGGGTGGATGAAAAGTAGCCAAATATCCATCCACTTGCACATCACGCACACACATGCATATTAGAACACACACAACCATAGAAATTCAGCACTCATAGTTATACTTATCTCAAGAAACTATAAATCGTGCCCTACGGTAACTATAACTCACACCACCTACCGACACAGAAGAAGTACTTTTGAGTTTTTCGGAACCAATCGATGGCTGGAAAATATTCACAAGGTAAATAATCTGCAGTTATAGTAGTTATCGGAACTGGTGGCACTAGTAAGCAGCCTGCTGCCTCCCCTTTACTTATAAAACCCTGGACTGGAGACTTGTGGTAGCTCAGCTGATATTTCTAGCTGCTCTCATTCCCCTGCCTCACCAGTCATTTTATCTCTGTGTATACTCCATCTAGACTCGGCTCAACCACATTGATAATCACTAAGACACAGCAACAGCTGCTCCATCACCCTGCAATAACTTGTCTCACATGCAAGATATGTGGTCTTTCCACCAAAATGAAATCCCTCTGTAATGTTGTGTTGGAAACCTAGTTCCAGGCACCTGTTGCATGGCACTGATTGCATGTGTTTGACAGTTTGCCAGGAGTCCCAGGCCATAGAGAATCTATTTTATAAACTCCTCCAGAGACCTAATTAAGACTTTGTTTCAGTGGTAGTGTAAGCATCAGCAAAAGAAGGAAAATATTTCATCGCCACTAAGAATGATCTATTCTGACACATTCAACCACTGAGTAAGTAGCATAGTGTGGCTCTACTCCAGGGTTGTGATCTGAAAATGACAAACCGAGCCACCTAGTGATACCACCTATGTCACAGAGGTCACTTCCTTTCTTCCCACAGTTTCAGACGTGGATCCGGAGCTCATCTTGTGTCATCTATAACAACATTTTTTTTTTTTATTACAAAATGTACCCATGTGTAAAGGAAATGTCTCATCCTAAAATGAAGGGAGTTTACACCTTGTAAGCACTGTTGCAAACAGATGTCTGTGACAGATCCCCACCATGTACACCTCTGGTGTGTGGGGTTGGAACATGACTCCAGGGCCTTTGGTGACTTCTTTCAGATGAACCAGAATTGTAAAGCGAAGCTCTATCATCCAGAGCCATTTAGTGACTCCGTATTGGGCCAGGAAAGTGTGGTACGGGGAACTCCTAGACGCGAGCTGCTACTTCAGGAAAATCTTCTGTTGCAGCAGGAGACAGGGTCTAGCACTTGGGTCTGTGCAACTTGCACCTCCTTGCATGGAGATTGAATGGCAGCAGTTGGTTCCATTTTGATGTTATGTTGGCAACTGACACCACTTCACAAAATCAGTGTACCGAAGGCGCTGGGACAAGTGTGTTTCTTGGTGCTACAACCACCAGATTGATCAATTTACAGGCCAACTTGTCAGACGGTTTGCTGTTTGGTTTTTCCTTAACCCAGCATGGTCTTGTGATGGACAATTTTCAGATCTACCTGTCTGCTTTTTTCAGTTACAGGATCAGCTTTCTTCGTTTAAATCATTTGTTGTGATGAGGTTTTTGAAAGGTTTCCAATAAATGTTCCTGGTGAAACCTTTTGTGATGCTACAGTAATACTTGAATCTGGTTCTCATATTTTTGATGTGTGCCCCTTATGAGCCCATGCACAGTTGCCCTCTGTCTTTTGGACACTGACAATGATACATTTGGTGGTGAAAGCGTCAGCTTGTCACATATGTGAACTGCAGGCACTTTCAGTCCAATCGCGTTATTCAACCTTTTTTTTCCCCCAGACAAACTAATGTTGAGGGCTAGAGCTGTTACCTACTCTGCATTCCTACTGAATATAATGACACCTTTTTAATGTTGGTCAGGCTATCACCCCTCATTGCACCATCAGACCCCTTGAAAGAGAAGGGAAAAATTCCATTGTATGAATCCCAAGAGAGCCCTCTGCTTATATACTGATAATACCAGAGACTATTGGATTGATGATCAACTCTTTGTGGGCTTCTCAGGAGCAAAATAGGCAAGGCAGTGCAGAAAACATCTGTAGGTGGGTAGTCCTCTGCCTCCTCCTGAAGGACTGAGGGCTCCTTCCACTCATGCCAACGTTGCTACTACAGCATTGGCACATGTTGTTCTTATCCTGGATCTCTGTCAGGCTGCTGCATTGGCATCGGCGCCCATGTTCACGAAGCACTATTGCCTTGACAGTCACATCTATAGGGATAGGTGTTTTGCATGATTAGTTATGTAGGACATTTTGATCTCAGCCATTCCACAGATTCAACACTGAGAGGAACTGCTTTGGTGCCTACTCTCAAGGTCAGGAACCTGCAGTGAGGAGTATTCTTCAGAAAAACAGGTTACTTACAGAGTTTAATTTGGGCTGGTGGTTTCCGGTGCTCGGCATCAGCACTTAATTGTCAACACCAGCAATTATGACATTCTGCCACAAGGTGGTGCTCTTTTTTTAATAATACAGAGATGAGTATGATAACAGTTCTTTATTATTTAAATATACATTAAAAATTACTAATGCCTGCCGCCCAAGCCACAGTTATAGCTTTGGGGTCTGGAATAGTCTGAACTGTTACACTTGGGAGAGTGTGATGGTTAATAGTTGTGTTGGTATTGTCATTGGCAGCCCTGGCAGGTGCAATAGGTGGTGTAAGCTGCAGTAGCATCCCGACAAGTGCCCTGGCACTTATTTAGTTACAACTTTAGCACTGCACCTCAGTCATTCTTTGATTACTTTGGTCCACCAAAATGCAGAGTAAACAGCGAAATGCCCTGATAGAGAAACTAGCAATGTTGTATGGAAAATGGCACATTTTTTATCTTCAATAGTGCTCTTCCTGGAGGGCACTCTATCTAAGTGCAGAATCCACGCCACCCTCCCCCCTCCCAGTTTTGTTGAATGCCCTTTTTTCCCCATCCAAAAATGTCCCAATCTAGAGATCTGCACACTGGTCGGTCCAGTTTGCTCATCGCCCTGTCTTGAAGGTGCAGCCAAGCCTAGGAAAGAAACTGACGTGAGTGCATGAGTGCCACTGTTTGTCACTTCCGGAGTGTAACAACACCATCTACTGGTGCACAGGAATTTTGCTTTTGAGTCTTCTGCATCTGACGCCTGGGAAATATTTACAAGGTAAGGAATCTGCTGTTAGAGTATCCACCAGAAACAGCATTACCGAAGATAATCAAGTTGTTTTCCTGGCACCGGCAATTTACATTTCACTGTCAGGTGTTTCAAGAGGCAAGAAACAGAAATCACAAGCACAATCAAGGACATAAAAAGCTCAGCCAAAAGACTGTATGAAATGTGTTTTATTACTGTAGAGAATAGGGAATGGTGAAAATGGAAAAAAAATACCAATAAGTGGGTGGAACACATTTAATGTTGGTCAGATGGAATAGCCAAAAAGTCTACAAAATTGAATTACCTTAGAGGCTGGGATCACTATGCATCAGCTATGGGCACCCACTCTACCGGACTGGAAGTTTTCCATCACTTTTCTGTTTGCTGATTGCACTCTGTTTATTTTTCATCTAGCAGCCTGAAGATACCGAAAGGGTACAAGCAGCTCTTTATAAAATATCTTGATAAATAAATAGGAAATTTGTGTTTTGCAGTCACGTTTGTGTCAATGGATTGTCTAAGGAGGGTTCCTGGAGGTCAACGCACAGAGCATAAGCTCCTAGTCACAGAATATTGCTATCTTGCAAAAGCTGAACGTGAGATTTAGGTAGTGATGGGAATCATGGAGAAAGACATGTGCCAGTGGCACATGAACTCTGCTAAGGTATTCCCCAAATAAATCGTGCAGATTTCTTTTCGTATTTCTAACTGGAAACCGTAACATGAACCAAATTTGGTGAAATCTGCCGGGCCTGAAACCTGGACTGTCCTGGCAAATCCAGGGCTCACGGAAACCCTATGTTGCTTAGAAAACCTTCATCTCTCATAACCAATTTAATAGGAACCCTCCTTCACACTGATATAGGACCCAGGTGGAGTACAGCAATCTCCTTCCTCTTTTGCCAGCACATACAGTGGCATGAAATTGCTTTTTGGCACTATGAAGTTCCTCTGCTGGACTGCTTTTCCAGGACCTGCAGCCTTCTCCTCTTTTGTGTTCTCAGGTTCCTCAGTTCAGGTTAATTTGGCGGCCAGGCGCAGGTGCCAACGTAGGCCGGTACAGGCTCGGGGTTGGAGGAAGAAGAGTTCCCATTCTCCAAAATGGATCCAAGCATTGTCTTCCACAACTCTCATGCACAACCTTCAGCAGAAACAATTCTTTTGCAGAGATGCAAATCCTGTCCAGGAGGACTCAAATTCAGAGCGGCACACCTTGGCATTAGGTATTCCATCTGGACTGTCTGAATGGTGCAGTTGTCAAGTCCTCAGGTGTCTGATGGTGCAAAGGTTCTGTTTGAGGGGGGCCCTTTCTCTCATATAGGATGACCCTTGCATGGCTGAAAGTATCCGTCTCTTTCTCCCCCACCCTGACCGAATTACATTTCCTTCTGATATAAACACCCTATAGACCACCCTCACCGAGAGAGAGAGATCTCAGTACAGTGTATCAGTGATAGTTGGGTCACTGGCAAAGCTACTGCAGTGCTTTGGGGACCAGAGTAAATGCAAAACTGTACCACACGTTGGGGTTAAGGATAAATGTTACTTATAGAAATGAAAGTCACGTATTAGGAAATACTTTCGCATACTCAACTGCAATCATCAGGTGACCATGGTTCCGTGTTGTTAAAAATAACCATAAAACACAAATTGCAGCCATCTTTTTACAAAAGCAAGTTTATTGATAAGCGTTAAAGTGGGAACAGCAGTTGTAGCCCTGCAAAGCCCTACACCTGTAAGTAACATTTTTAATAGAACACACCAAGGCTCTTCGTTAAGGTGGTAAAAGAAATTAATTTTCATGTGCCTTAAAAAAAATTCTAAGTGGTTGCCCAGGCTATAATTGGTCGCAATAAATCCAAAATATTGTTGGACTGAGTCATCTTGGCGTCTGAAGGCTGCTGCTGCCACCAGGAGTCATGATGTTGGCTGTCGGCCGCGTCACATTAGCCCTAAGTTGCCATCAACGGACTGTGGCACCCTGGCAACCAATGTGGGCGCCGCAGTACCATGAGTGGTATATCCTATGAGGGGGTGAGGGTTGGTAGCCTTTAAACACGTGGTTTTAGCATCTTTTCCGAGGTGCCATTGAACACGGGCAGGAACCCTGACCCTCGGCCGAGAACAGAACGGGGAGATGCAAACAAACCATTTGGGGGACCATACAACCGATAAGAGCAGTGGTTTTGAATTCTGTGCTCGATGGGGACCCCATGATGTCTTGTTTGGACGCACACCCGTTACTTACAAAGACAGGCAGAAAGAAGGGCACGTGATTTGTAGGTTTGCTTTGGTGTGTTTCTCACAGTTGCATCACTTCCCGTCATGCTCAGTCCGCCAAGGCTCCGTCCGACTGGCGTGGGATGGTTGTGAGTGGGACTCAGTCCAGAAAGGGAGCCGCGCCGAGGCCGTCAGCGGCGCAGACGGAAGTGTAAGGTTAGGGCAGGTTCTCAGGCGTGCCAGTAACAGAAGATCCTGTCTGCCTATAAATCACCCCAGTAAGCGGCTGCCATGTCTGTCAGCAAGCCCCTGCCGTCCACTGACATGTGCTGTCTGTCAGGCGCCCCTTGTGGAATGCCTGTATTCCACGCCTGACCAATCTCAAAGGGGAAAGAATACACAGTTAAGTACACATGAATGTGAGGAGAGATGACACCGCCACGCCCTGACAGCCCCAACGAGTACAAAGCTGAGACATCCCTCCTCACACAAGTGGGCCGGTACCCAGTCAAGAGAATCCTTCTTCAGCTTTCACAAGTTGCCCCCTTAGGATACAGACAGCAGAGTGGCTTTACATTGCTCAAGTTATGTGTATAAATACAACTTATCTGTGAGTAATCCCATTCATCACAGTCTAGAAGGGATTCCATCCGCAGTCAGATGAAACACTCACTCGTTCTCCCAGACCATGGCTTACAAAGCATGTAGGTATGTAAAGCCACTTACGTAGCACAGATTTGGGGGGGCGACAGAGTGCTGACCGTGGGTCAGACCCTGGGATACTATTCGGTTGCTTACTATACAGCTGGAACGATAAGCTCTATCTGAGGAGGGATGGTACAGGGAAATACAAATCCGTACACTTGGGAGTCGAGGCATTGGAGCTACCCTTCCAAGCAGGTCTATGTGCACACACAGGAGCCTTTGCTTTGATTACACTGACACCACTGGTTGAAAGAAGCATTGCACCTGCAGACCCCTTGGCCTGGTGATACAAGGCAGACATCTTGGACAGTGCTATGAAAGGTGCTATGGCTGTAGATTCCATTTTAAGACTGGTCTGAAAGTATTCACACCAAACAGATGGGTTTGCAAAACCAGGTTATCTTATCTGCATGACAAACGGTATTCATTAAAGGATATTCTGTATGTAACTTGTATTTTCAAGGGCTCTAGATTTCGACTGGAGCCAGTACATTTTAACCAAGTAGATGAACCAGTCGTTTCTTCCCAAAGGATGAGAACTTCCATGATGCCCACATCTTTTCCACCTTTGGCGATTATTTTGTGTGTGGTAATCATGTTCCTGTACATGCTAGCACCTCCAAAGTCCGGGAGGTTGAATGCAATGAAAGGCAATTTTCAGTTTCATGTGTGTGAACTATATGTAGGTGAGGCATGAAGGGATCGGAGTCTGGTCCCCATTCTTGTCCAAAGATCCTGCAAACCTAAACTGAGCTGGGTTAGCATCACAGATGCTGCTCCTTTACCTCCCTAAGGATGTTTTGGGAATCCACACAATCCAAAATAGTGATGTTGTACTTCAACTTTCGTAGAAGCTGGTCTTCAGCACTGAAAGTCTATCTGCAGCCGAGCTACATTGCCCATGTGTTCTGCTGAAGTCACGTAACC
Source organism: Pleurodeles waltl (assembly GCF_031143425.1). NCBI lineage: Eukaryota > Metazoa > Chordata > Amphibia > Caudata > Salamandridae > Pleurodeles > Pleurodeles waltl. The sequence goes on from NC_090445.1 coordinate 1,610,047,896, forward strand.
AGTGCTGGAATTGGGGAAAAAAATGACTCCACGAACCCATACATTGGGGGTCAAGATGTGGCAGAATACTGTGGGTGGAATAACGAGGTGCGGACCTTGAAAAGCGGAGCTTAACATTCAACGTAAACATTTATTTTGAAAAAATTCTACTGCAAATAAATTAGCAACAAGGGCGTACTTGCCAGAACTTTTGGTGTATATTACTTAATTGGCCAGAAAGAGGACGCATTTTAAAATCTTGCATAATTAGGACACCTGCCTCAGAGATCATTGTGTGCCCAGCAGTGTTTTGGAGATTACTTGTACGATAACTGTAGCGGTTAACACAGTTCTGGGTGAGTTATGTGCAATCATACTTTTGACCTATAAAGTAGTAGAGAGGGTTAAAATGCCTGTTGCAAAGCACATTGTGTAACATGCAAATCACAGATTTATTTTTTATTTTTGGGTGGATGGGCGAACTCTGCCGCACACCCAGAACCCACGCCAGGAACCTCTGAATAATCATCAACAGCAAACAGGACATGTCTGTACAAATCAATGCTGTCATTGCATCCTCCTTCCACACCCTGAAGATGCTGAGGATGCTCTTCAAAGATCTTCAAAAGGCTCCCAAGCAACTAGTGACGTAACAAATTTGAGTTGCCCCCCCTGCAAAATACACAGAGACTCAGGAGCTTTTAGATGAGGGTGCTGTGCCGAGGGGCTCGCTGGAGCTCTGGGACCCCCGGCACCTCATGGGCTGTGGGGGACATATGTTATGCTGCTGCAAGCAACACTAGAAAACTCACATCTTAGTCACTAGCAAGTTGGATTCTCAACCAGAATCGCAAAACAACTCACTAGAAGACTACAAACTATCCAGAACTCGACAACCAGACTCATCCTCAACATTCCTCATATCACACTACACCTCTGAGAACTATATGGCTCCCAATTCACAAATGCCCTCAATGCAAACTCCTCACATAGACATTCAAGGCACTACACAACTCAGGCCCACCTACCTCAACAGTTGTATCCACTTCCAACAAACACCCAGACACCTGCTTCGCAGGACTCCCACTTGCACACATTCCGTGCATACACAGAACCTAATCAGGAGGACAGGCTTGTTTTTACATCACTCCTAAAGCATGGAATGACCTCCCACTCCACACCAGAGCCTCCTCTTCTCTTGAATTTTGCAAGAAGCTGAAGACCTGGCTTTTCAATTAACCAACCTATCATAGGCTAGGCTAGGCATACACACCTGCTCAGAGCCAAAATACCTCGTGGGTGAAAGACCGCTTTACAAATAAATATAACATAACAGATGGGTAAGTCGACTACCGCTTTTGGCACTTAGATAATTTTGTTATTTCCAGTTCATAAGTTGCATGCCTTCTAATATAGCACAGTGCTATATTTATTTGCATCAAGGAGCTGAGTGAAGCCATGGGTTTAGATCCGTACTGTTTTTCTCTCAATCTTTTGTTGTGCGAAGATTGAAAAGAAGTGTTTTATTTGTGAAGTAAAAGTCTTATTAGTACAGACAACCAAAAATCACTGCATTAGGTTTTATATCCCGATTGTGTTCTTCCCGACCGTTCACTCTTAACATCTTCTCTACAAGTATGTATGATATGTGATTCCTTCACCTTCATCAGTAGGGATCCTGGCTTTATGGTATTTATTTTATTGACATTTATGTCTGTATTTATCCATATTTATTTTTTGCTCATTTTATCTAAAATTATCCATATTTATTTTTGGTTTTGTGACAAAATGAAACTGACACTAGTACATTTCCATATTTAGCAAACCAAGTAAAGTACACTTGTATTTGAATGCCTGACTGGTTTCAATGATATGAACAGCTATAGACAATAAATCAATAGACCTGTGGGAAAACTTAAACATTTTAGTATCAAACATGCACATCTGCAGATATTTAAGCCTCATTTCTAAAGTTTCCATCTTTTTTAGCTATTTCTCTTGTCATTCCAGACAGCTAGCTATTGGTCTGACAGCCATGACTGACAATATTTATAATCACTCAAAAAAATCATAATTTCTGTTCTTATCCACATTTATAAATAAATACAGAAAGGAAAATAAACTGTTTTCTCTCTGTATTTATCTGTAAAAATCAGTAAAAATGGAAAACAGGGAGCTATTCATAAGTTATAACGCTTGTTGTCTTATATAACATTTCCTATACATTGATTTACACGTCATGGATTGTGCCTTTGTTTGGTGTTAAACACTCTGACACCCTACAATGGGATGAATAGTGCTATAAAAGATTTTTAAAAATAGCAGGTGCCATTTACATCAATATTCGTGCAATTACTCATACAGACAGATACGCTGTGCATTCATACTGTGCAAGCACATCTCTTACATAGGGAGCTGAACAAAGTTAAAAACCTGCTTCAAATCCTAGTTTCTCTTAAGTACCTGTGAAGTGATAACATGCTGTGAGCCTTTGTTTTCTTCCATTGCTTTGACATCTAGGTATTAGGCTACAAATGGCCAGGAGGATACTTGAACAAAAGAAGAGCTGCTAGCTCTTTAAATCAGGCCCATGTTTGTGCCTGACTGGAAGTGTAAATAAGAAAGCCCCTTCATTGCCTGCAGGTTGCTGCTCTGAACATAAGGAAGACAATGTGTGCGTGACAGTGCTAAAAAAACATCCAATATTTTTTCAGAGCTCACCTTGATGGATTGGGAGCAGTGTAGTCCCTAGACAGACTTTGGTGCTTCCCGCTGGACTCTTCTCAGTTTTATAAGTTAAAGGTGGCAATTTCATTTTACTGCAATGTAGAAAACATTTGGTCCTACAACAATGACAGACAATGAAGTCTCATACCTGAAAGATTTTATTTTAAGAATTTATGGCATACAGAAGTTGAGTCTATATAGACACAATCAATTAGTCAATAAATGATACAGTGAATCTCACTTAAGGTTCAGAATCAATCAAGTACTCAGTAAGTTCAGATCATCAAAATACAGAGTATAAGATGGGGGGGTGGAATTCCAGCAGATACCTGCTTTTTAAAGCAAGCGGAAAGGGGCTATGTCCACATCAAGAAATCACCCTCTTATTAGAATTTTAGACAAAGGATTTAATGCATTCAGTATAGTAGTACATAGTTCACAGGATCTAAACCAACCAGAATAAAGCAAAAGAGAAACATTTACAACTGAGTACATTCAATGGGCTTCTCAGAATCCCTCTATATGGAACTTCTCATGAGCAATTGTCTTCACGTGGATCAGTAAAATTACATAGTATGTGATTCTCCCTGAGACAGCTACGTTTAACATTGAATGTGCATACCTTAGTCTGAACAGTTTGTGAAAGTTTTCGTCCTTCTCTGTGAGACACATTTAATGTTTACTCTAGAGATATGAAAATCCAATTCTATTCATGTGATACAATGAAACGTCTCAGTAAAGATTGGGTTTGAGGTCTAGTTTGCCTTAAATTAGCTCATTTACAAATTTTCATTTCTGTAAAGTGGTAAATTCAGCAAAACAGCTGTATCGTGGGCACTGCTGAAATGTATCCTGGCGTTGGCAAATGACACCAGGACAAATTCAGTATGTTTCCTTGGGTCGGCAGCATCATAGTTCCGGCCAGAATTGGTTGCCAGAACCAGGGCACACAGACCTACCAATTTAGGGCCTTGAAGGACTGGGATTATGAGGCCATTACTACATGGTGAGCCATGGAGGGGGTGGGGCTTGTTATTCAGAACTGACCGAGCTGACACCATCTCTCAACAATAAATAAAAAGACGTCTGAGGCTGTTGTCTGCTTCGTGGGGGTGTGGATGTAAACCCCCAGATGGACTTGACTGCGTAGAGCCGCAAGAGAAAGGACATAGCCATCCAGTGACTGAAGTGCACAATGTCTAACTAGGATACCTGCGCTAGAAATCCTGGTTTTCCTGCTTGATATTATTGTGTGATCTTAGACAATCATTTTACTCCATTGCCCTCATTTCCATTGATCGTGAGATCTGAAATGACTTTGAAGAAGTTCAGAGAATAGATTGTTCCCCGATTTGGGCATGGATTGCTCCATGTACAATCAAAATGGTGGCTCTATGTCCAGTGCACCATGCAAACTTTTTTTTTTTTTAATGACTAATAGTATAGTCAGGCATGGGGGAGGAGTCATGAATCTAAGTTCAAGTTTAGACACTCTTACTCTTAATGCATGTCACTCAACATAATGATATAATCCAATGTACTAAACGGAAACGTTTGTAAATGTTAGAGAAACATTTAATATTTTGTTAGGAGATTTTCGTGCCAAATATTTCAATGACTCGGTTGCAGCTTTGGGACTGATGACCAGGCCTGGGCCCTGGATCCTCTCTCCTCTTCTCTTAATTTGATGGCTTGCCCAACTCTAGTCTGAACTTGTGGCATGGAGTTGAGACCCAGAGGGCCCTCGTTCTGTTGTTCTGACATTTTCTCCTGATTGTTCAGGGGCGAGTCCTAAAAAGACCTTCATGTTTGACTGAAAACAGCGCAGTAGAACCAGGGTGAAATAAGGTGAGAGTCTTAATGTAAACTCTCCAATTCTTTTGCTTTATAGACTTTGCATTTGGTTTATGAACCTTGTGTCTGGTTTATAGGGCTTCTGTCGGCTCAGTGGACCTTTCCTCCTCCTTTGCTTTATGGGCCTTACATTCTGTTTATAAAGTTTTGATGCGCTTTGTGGTCCTTTCTGTTCAGTTTACGGGTATTTGCAATCCTTTTGTATAATTTTGCATGTGGTTTGAAGCTCTTTGCATTTGATTTCTAAACCTTTAAATTTAGGGGTCCTTAGTGTTTGGTTTTGGAACCTTAGTTTTAGATCCCGTTATAAGAGGGTACTTTTGTATGTGGTTTGGGCAGCGTTGTGCCTGATTTACAGAATTTTTTAATCTGCTGACTTGTGTAAGATGTGGGGGCTTTTGCTTCGGTGTACGTTTCCTCTGTGTTTGGTTTGTGAGCCTTTTTTTGTCATTTCCCGAATGATGGGTTTGTGTTTGGGAACTGGTTGGACTCCTTGTGTTTTGTTAGGGGTTCTCTGTGCTTAATTTTGGGGGGTATTTATTTTGATTTGGGGACCTCTATGTTTGGAGACAAATGTATTTAGATTGGGGTAGTTGTGTTTTATTTAGGCATTCGTTGTAGTTGCCTTTCATTCAGCACGGCGACATTGCATTTAGCGTAGCCATCTTGCATTTAGTGCGAGAAACTTGCCTTCAGTGTAGGGTTGCTTCTGTTTAAAGTAGAGGCATTATGTTGAACATAAGGCCTTTGCTTTCTGTGTAGAGAAGTTTTACAGGAGACTTTCATTCACTGCAGGAACCTTGGATTATGTTTTTGGAAATTGCATTCACCCTAGGGAACCTGTGTTCGGTGAAGGAACCCGGGCTGGACTGTGCCCATGGTGAACAGGGTCAAGACTGATTTGCATATGGCCGGGTCCAAACTGGAATGGCATGGTGAGCAAAAAAACTGATGGATTATACCCAGATCTGTGACTGCATTCCGTCCCTCATCTGTTATTTTTGCATTTGTCGCCCCAAGTGGGAAGGGTATGCCCAGACGTGGGTGCCGTGCTTGCTATGCCACCAGATTCAAGCTAGCCTGGCTGATGAAGGGTGATACCCTGAAACCAATCCCAGGATGCTTGTTTCTGGTCTAGGGAGCATCTGGCCTGGCAGTTCGGGCTGGACTGTTCCCATGGGGAACAGGGTCAAGACTGATTTGCATATGTCTGGGTCCAAACTGGAATGGCATTGCAAGCAAAAAAACTGATGAATTAAACCCAGATCTGTGATTGGGGGTGAATGTTTGATTGGCTCTGCATTCCATCCATCATCTGTTGTTTTTGTATTTGCGGTGAAGGAACCCAGCATTCAGTGTAGCCTCTTAGCATTTAGGGTGGAGATGTGTCTATTGAAATGAGCTTACTGCTAGATGCAGAAATCTCGAGATCCACGTATGAATCTTTAGAACCCTGAAGGTACACATCTTTCTATGGTGGAACCCTTGTATTTAGTCTAGAAACCTTGTGTTCACCAAAGATTTCTTTGTAAAGGCCTAGCAGATTCTTCCTGGCAGTATAGACCTGAGCCTCTTTTCTGTTAGAGGGGTATATTCAATGATGTGGGTGGTATTTTGATGTAATGGCGATCTCGTTGCTATTCAAGTATATGGAATACCTGAGCTTTGTTGGCAGGTTGTGATGAATGTTAGTTGCCAATAGGAGGTGAGTGTGGTTTCTGTGCAGTGACACGCACCTCTACAAATGCATGCTTTGTATTCTTTTGAGCATTTCCTGTTGGGTGCATAGCATACGTTTGTAGATTTTCTGCCTGTGGAGGCAAGATCCTTTTATGGAAATGACACTTATTCCACCATCTGATTCCTCAGAATCCAACCAACCACCAATAAGTGTTCCTGTTTTTGTATACAGAAGCTGCCCTCATCTTCCTATCCTGTGTAGTTGAGTCCTTCAGTGTGCCAGTTGGGCTAATTGCCTTGCTTCTATAGCACTGTGCCGATCTGGATATGGGATGTAGTATTTATTGTATGCGTATGTGGAATTACCTCCATCAATACACCAGAGTTATTTTGGAAGAATATTTTGATACTATCCAAGCTTTCTCAGACACTGCACCCTCACACCTCTCATTGTGCCTGTGTGCTCCTTATTTTGCCCTCGCCACAAAATCTCAACAACAATTACAACTCGTGTAGAATCTGACAGTCAGGCCTTTTGGTTTTCCTCGTGTCTGCTCGGTAACTGGGTCCCAAAGAGTTCTACACTGGTTACTGGTAAACAAGAGGTCGAGTTTTACAGCTCTATGGATTGCTCACAGGCCTTTTTCCAAACAAAGCCTCCTGGTGCCACAATAATTAGTTAGTCACCATGTTCCTCATCAAGCCTTAAGGACAGATGCCTTTCTGCTTGCCATCCTTCACATCTTTGGCACCAGTGCGGGTGGTAGGGTCTTTACATATCTCGCTTTTAAACCTTGGACTTCACTCTTTCTCCTTCTCCTTTCTGAAGTCCACCACATAAAATCACACAAGTGTCTAAAAACCTCTTTTTTTTTTTTTTATTAAGATTTGTTTCCTCTTGCATAGGACTAGGTTGCCCTTATTGGCTACCCGTCAGACTTTATGAATATGCATTTTTCATCATTGTTGCACCCTTGTTCCACGTGTACTACCACAGGAGTCATGGGAGGATCTTGATATGAGCTTGCTTCCTTACCTTTATCATCAGTACCTTCTACCCTTTCATTTATCCAATATGCAAATATTCATCCCTCTAGACCATGGCCTCTAACTAATGTCCAGTAGGGCCAGATCCATGCCAGATTTTTAGGATATCTACGAGAACAACGTGGTAGATGGAATGCTTAAATTAATCTCTGCCAATGACAATGACTAGGGTCTGCATCCCAGTGCAATGTTTTCTGCCCACCGCAAATCAGTTTTACCCTGCTCCAGGAGGAACAGCCACCCCAAACTGCTAGACCAGGGCACCTCCAGGGGGGGGGGTGGAGTACAAGCAACCCCAGATCTTCTTGGGTCTCATCAGTGAGGTATAGCGTGAGTCCTGTTACACAGTGAGCATGGGACTCCCATTTGGGTATACACATTGCTCTTAGGGACAGTCTGCAACAAGAAAAATGTGATGGATGGAATGCTTGAATTAATCTCATCCACTGGCAATTGCCCCAAGCTGCAGCCCGGTCCATCATTTTTTGCTCACTATACCACACTAGATGGAGGGCAGTCCTATGCAAATTAGTCTTTTCAATGGTTTCGACCTATGGTAAGGGGTTAGATTTGTTTCAATCCGGGTGGGACCTGACCTAGCTGTTCAGGCTGGACTGTTCCTATTGGAGCAGGACCAAGACTGATTTCCATAAGGCAGGTCTCTGCCTAGTGTGGTACATTGGGTGAAAAACAATGATCTGGACTATGGCTCGATCGAGTGCCAGTAGATGAGATGAGTTCAGGAATCACTACCATCACCTTGCTGTTTCTGCTGTATTTTAGTATGTGCACATGAGATCCATTTAAGTACTATGGCTCTAGACCAAACACACTTACATAAATAGTTATTTTCCATATCAGCCCCTCCTGGTCCTATGTTGGACATCCCTACTCTAGACTGTGCAGTTGCAGAGTGTTTGTCCTTCACACATGCTTGTGGGAACGTGTGCAGCTGAAGAGTCCTCCACTCAGCCTTCATAAATGGTTAGGGACATGCTGTGTCCTTTTCGTTACGCGATGGCTATCCACCTCCAACTCCTCACTTGTGCAGAAAGAGCACATTCCTGCAAAGCTGTCTCACACCCACAGAAGGCTTCTATGACTTTTATGTAGTTTTGACGATCATAGCAATGTCTTTGATTTTACAGATATATTTCCTGTTAGTCAAATACCTCTGTCTGAAAGACCATTCCATGGTTGATGCTTTCAAAAATCATAACCAAGTGACTGACCGCAGCATCAGAGGGGGGAGGAGGACTCTTAAAATCGTATAGTCTCTTGCCAAGGAAGGAAAAGCAATAAAGCTGTCCTTGTTTTATTGCCCCTTTGTTAACATTCCTGTGTGATGTTTTATTTTATATTCTCTACCTGTTCCTTTTGGTGCTTCCAGATGAGTTCACTCTATTAGTGTTCAACATGTGGCAGACTCTTGATTTTTTTTTTCTTTACCTGTAACACAGTGATGGAAATCAAGACAATCAGTGTCTGGTGAGGATGGGTGAACTCTAAATTGAGGCGTTTGAGTTCTGTAGCATTAATTTGGAAACATGCTTGGTCTGAATAAGGTCCATATAGGCCCTGAGGCAACAATTTCCAGGGCAATGATATTTTATCTGGCTCTAAAATGCTACGAAGTCTTGAATTCAGGAGCATTAAACTCCAAATGGGTTGCAGCCTCGGATTACAAAAGTTTAATGCTGAATTATGATGTAGGCAGCAGTTTATGAATATTGACAATGCACATGATTCTGGATTTTTAGGATGTACTCGTTCTGGATCTTTAACATTTTTGGATCAGGAAGTTTGATATTTGATTACATTTAAAACTGAGATACCAAATTAGCACCCTGGAATATAAACAGTTCAATAGATTTTACATGAGAATGCGTTTCCTTGCCATGGAGGGCTGACACAGTCTTGGATTCTGAGTTGTGACACAAACTTCAGTTCCAAAGCTTTGACAATTTACAAGGTTATGTACCTTGGTTTAGATTTATATTTATATTGACGCTGGCAAAATGATACTAGAACATGTTCCCAGCATATATGCAGGATTGGGTTCTGAAAAGTTCATCAATGGTTTTGTCATTGTGGGGCAGGCTCTGGTTCCAGTGTTAGAATCTTAAAGGAGTTTTCTAGTTATACATGTAGCATTGGATTCACTAATTTGCATGTCTCTTGCCGTATTCGTGATAGATGTGCAGAATTTTAAATTCCAGAGCAATGATGTTTTATCTGGTTCTGAAATGCCAAGAAGATGTGAATTCAAGAGCCTTAAACTCCAAATAGTGTTGTAGGCTCGGGTTACAAGATGTTGCTGCTGAAATGTGGTATATGCAATGATTTAGGAATATTGATGGATTTGGATGATGTCCTAATTATTAATCGTCGGCCAAATTAATATCCTAGGATAGAGAAAGTTCAATAAGTTCTTCATTGGTGCACAGTTCCTAACCATGAAAGGTTGACACTGTCCAGGGTTTTGAGGTGTGACACAGGCTTGAATGCCAAAGCTCTGACAATGTACAAGGTTATACACCTTGATTAAAAATTCAGTTTCTACTACTTTGACATTTCAAACTTTTGGGTGTATGTATAAGTAGGTAATTATAGTTAGGACCTAGTTGCAATTGAAAAAGCATTATAGACTTGCCTATATATTTTGCGCCGGTTGATGAATCTTCATGAAATTTTCCCTTAAAATTTGACGCTCACTTTAGCTGCTGTCTGGAAAGTTTTGAGGTGATCCATTAATATGGGGCTGAGAAAAAAAGGGGGGGTCCCAAAACACACTTTCTCCATATTAATTTCCATGGGGATTTTGAACACGACTACAGCCTGAACTATCGAACGGATTTACACCAAATTTGACCCTTTTGTGATTTGGTATAAATCTATTCAGTAGTTTTCTAGTTATTAAAGGAAAAGCAAATTCATGTATATAGGGACGCATATCCTCCTCGATCCTCCCCAGATTCAGAGGAAAAGCAAGACCCCAATTGGCTGGCCACAACCTGACAGAAAAGTTGCAGCTGCCATTTTGTTTCTTGCATTGCCCGGGGGGGGAGAAACAGTGTAAAAACATATAAGGGGTTAGGATATAGGTATTCTGACGCCATAGAAAAATGGGGGGGGGAGGTCATAGGCAAAAAATTGCTCTTTTTTTTTATTTATTTGGCCGAACCACAGATTCTCAGATCCTCGTCAGATCCTGTGGAAAAGCAAGACCCTGATTGGGTGGCCACAACATGAAAAATATGAACGTGTGCATTAAAAAAGAACAATGGAATTTCACTGAAAACCAGCATTTGCAATACAGTGGGTTTCGCATTTGCTCAACTTCGAGTTATTAGCGCTATAAATTTCGACCTGGACTTTTCTTGCCCTATAAATTGAAAATTAAAAATAAAAAGTTAACATAAGCAAGTCAATTCAAAGCGCCATGGATGCCAGGAGCATGGGTGTGAGAGCTATGGGCTCCCTGCATGAATGTCTAGAAAGGATTGTGGCTGGGATGAAAGGGAAACTGAAACCAGAGAAGGGCCTATCACACGGTGTAAGAGGAGGAAACATGACGTAGTGTGATGGCCAACAAAAATGTTCCCTTTGTGAAATCACCTGAGAGGGAACTCAGCACACAAAGGAGGGACATTTCACAAAATGCAGCAATAAAAATGAAGCATTTTAAACAAGCACAACAAAGAATGAATACCAAGAGTGGAGGTGGTTAAAAGCCCACTGAGAGTTTACAACTGGTCTGAGTGCTAGCGCGCTCGACCCTAAAAACAAAAGTTACAGGGATGTTTTAGTTAGGTTGGCGTTTTACCTATACAACACCATAGAAATTCAGCAGTTATAGTTATACTTATCTGAAGAAACTGTAACTCCTGCCCCCGCGACTCACGAAAGAGTAGGAGCAGCGTTCCATCTTCGTCCGATTACACAGGGATCGCTAACTTGTGCGTATTGGCATAAGACAGGAAAACATTACGAAATTAACATACAGATGCCGGTATTTAAAACGAGTGGCGCCAGGAGATAGCACTCGGGAACTGAGTAATCTAGCTCGGATACTTTCTTTAAACAGATGGAAAGTGGTGCCAGTGTTCTCCGACAGTCCTGATGAGGCCTTGAGGTGTTAGGCCGAAATGCGTCAACATATTTCTAATGGGTCCAAGGAGTCTGGGCAAATAATTAATTGATTTCCAAAATTTATATAGAACTACTTACTACCTTTTACAAAAAATTCAAGGTAGTATACAGCTGGGTGCAAGACCCTTGGCCACCATGTAATTGTTGATCACTGTTTATTGTGTTTTTTGTGACTATCCTATAAAGCGTTGGAGTAGGGCACATGTTTTTTAGACATTGTATGTATTATCTGTTTCACATGTCTGGTATTAATGTAAATGTTTATGTATAAGTGTATATATGTCCACCTGAGTGTCATCAGTTTATAGATAGGCAGTTTTCCTCTGACTCTGATGCTGTTGCGTATTATTAAATGAAATAAATAAGGGAAAATAGCTTTACCCCTTCGAACCAAGAGTCAATATTGGTTTCGTGCAATAATTATTGAATTTGTCCCTTTTCTGCTAATTTTTTGTGATTATTGTAAAGTTGGTATCCTAAGCAGGCGAGGGTTATAGGATACTCCCCCCCCTTTTTCGATAAAGTAACTTTGGGTAATGAGTTATAGTTTCTTAACATAAGTATTAGTATAATTGCTGAATTTCTGTGGTTTTGTGTGGGTAAAACATCTACTGAGCTATAACGTTCCTGTAACCTTTGTTTTTTTCAGTGAATTTCTATTCTATTCTAATATATATATATATATATATATATATATATATATATATACAGAACAATTAAAGAAAATGCAAACAGTGTTTTCCTTCTCTGTGTGAGATTCAGATAATTTGTTGTCCCTGTGTGCTGCTTTGTTTCTGACCTTCTGTCTTCTCAACAGTCTTCCATTGAACCCTATTAGTAGACTGTGAAACAAGTCCTAATGCCAGTGCACCATTACAGCCCTGGGTCTTGTGCTCGTGGTTCGAAGTGAACACTTTCTGCGCTGCGTCCCCTGACACGAGCACGATTACTCTTCAGCGTTTGTGTCTGTTGTGAATCTTGACTCTTGGCATGACTCTTGGTTTCTGTCTCCAAGCTGAGAATGTTGTCACAAGCTGCAAGAGAGGAGGGAGCACCATCCTCGAGGTGGGGTGTGTTGCGTTCTTCTGTGCGATTGGTTCTCACTCTAACTGGAAATGCTCTACTGTAGCTCCCACATTGTGCAGAAGTAGTTCTGGGGTTGGCATGGTGTCACTGCCACCGGGTGTCTGCCCAGTGCACAGCGTTGGCATGCATCCTAGTGCTTCAAGAGCTTCTGACCTCTCAGTGCCCAGGACTCCGTAATTATTGGGAGCCAGTGTGTCTCTGATCTCAGCCATACATGTGTTTGTGGTCTGAACGAAGGCATGCGGTCTGAAGGGTCTGTTTTATTAGTAGCTGTAACAGTGGCCTGTTTGATCAGAACTCTATCATTTTCAGTAGTTTTTTTTTTTCCTGGCTGGGGATCCCAATGTTTTATGGCTCTCATTTTGCTTCAACTGCTGCCGGTGTTGAGACCTGTCGACTTTTTGTTTTGATGTTTGCAGTGTCCCTGACTTGAAAATATTTCCACTGGATAATCTGGACTATTTCTGGAAGTGTTCACAATAAACTACCATTTTTGTGATTCCTTTTGTATTTTTTTTCTTTCATAAAGTTGTTTGATGTCCAGTCCTGCATCCAGGGTGTCATGTTATGTTTTCCTCCATTTCCATCAGCCCTTTTTTTGTAGGGATGCGGGAGTTACTTCATGAGTAGCGTGGTCTTTCATGTCCTGCAAGGTTCTCTGTTGCAGGGTCCTCCGGGCTGTTTCCTCTCTATTAATGTATTATTAAGGTTTCCCATTAGTCTGTGTGCACTCCCACATTGCATGCAAACATCTTATTGTGTAGTTCATCCACCAGTTGTGTGGCTAATCCTTTCCACCCCAAAGATATCCCATGCTTGATGGGGCAGGCTTCTTGGGTTCCCTTTTAGCACTCTGGCTCTTTTTGGCTCACAAAAGCTGCATGTAAACAAGTGCTTCAGCACCCCACAAAGGATACGAAGCTCAACATAAAATGTTACAATACATTACATGGTTTTGGACACAATGAGTCTGCGTGCATTATAAGTCTGCATTACATCTCTCGGGAGATCAGTCTTTGAGGCACATCTAGTAAGCCCCACCTTGGTATCCTGGTGAAAGGCACTCAATGAATATCAGCTTTGCACGCATGAAGGTTGTTTCGTGGGATGTCTTCTAACATTTTCTCTTGTGCCTTGTGACTGCACGGTATTGCATCCCACTGAATGTATTTAGATAGTGGTAGAGTGCTCAAAAAAGTGGTACAGACTGAGCCAGACATCCACGACTCGCAAACAGAAGATCATCTCTAGAACCGGTGAGTGACAAAGACCTGAGATGCCCTAAGGACCTGATGCATTCAACATCCCAGTGAGCCTGCTGCCAGCCATGGATGACCCAAGACGGTGTCAATTACAGGTAATAACAGTAACTGGAAAAGGATAGCACTCACGTAGGCTGTTCATTAGCTAAACACAAGGCACAGCCAAAGAAAACAACTTAAAACCCCGACCTTGCTAAAGGCAAGCCAGAGAGTGTGGTGCTCCCTTGTCTGCTCCCTCTAAATGGAGTAGGCCGCAGACATGCCGTGCCTGTTACAGATGCTTGGATGTGAGATTCCAGGTTCTTCTCCTGGGTGGTGGTAATGAATGTAAAGATGATCTGTGATCAAGAGTTCTTACACAACCCTGCATGTGCCAAGCACCTGAAGTTCAAAGGCTTCGACTTCTGTTGTCCATTATTCTGAAAATCTCCCTAGACCCCCTCCCTCACCGCAGAAGCTGAAATGCACAGTCTGGGTGATGCGCTAAGATTCTGGCTGGCTCTCTGGGCATTGCTGGCAGCACGCTCGCTGGCCTGGTGCAAGAGGAACTAGTTACCAAGAGCGGTGCCAATAATATGTGTTTAACTGCTCCAGCTGCTGAGTGCTTCTTGGCAGCCTCCCCCATGGAGTAGTTTGCTCTGGCTGTGCCCCAGGGGTCTTAGGATCAGACAGCTGACCACGAGGCTGCAGAGGGAGGGTGGAGAGATGATGTGATGAGCAGAACTGATGAAGTCAGGGCTGGCTGCAGGGTGGTGGGAAGCAGCTCCCAGGCTGAGATGGATCGGGATCTCAGCTGAGTGCACAAGAGACGTCTTAGAAGTACGGCGGGATGAGTTACTACCAGCAGAATGTATTACCAGGCCAAAGGACACACATGATGCACACTTGTAAAGGCAGCAGCTGCGTAGACTTTTGTCACTACTCGACGAGGGCAAAAGAAGTTCGCTCGCAGTCAAACGGATCGGCAAACGTGCAATTATCCATGTAACAGGGTCGGTGGCCAAGGCGGTAACAAAACTGCCCCAAAGATGGACAAACGTAAAGCATTTACCAATGATAACAAAGGATTTTTGAAAGGCAAGCCCATCAACGAGTGATAGTGATGGCCGTGCGGTGGGCGTGGTTAAAGGCCCACAGATAGTTTACAACAGGCCAGAGCGCTTTAGCGCTCAACCTAAAAGAATGATTTTGAAAACAAAAGTATCACCACAAATGAGAAGTAAATGTTTAAAAAGAACACATGAAGAAACTTATGCAAAATATCCATGCATATATGCATATCTGTTGTGCTTCTGTAGAGGGCTTCTTGTGTATGTCTGCTGTTTGAAGTGCCATCACATAGAGATGATAGCATGGCACGCGTTTCTGCAGGAGATGATGGCAGCAGGGAATGGCATTCCACTGCATGCATGGCTATTCCAAACCTGGGCATCCTAAAGAGTCAATGATGAGTTTTTATGGGGAGAGGAGGCAATTTGGGCATTGCATGGGAGCGGAGAGGGTACCTACCGGGACATATTTTCAAGCCTGCATGCATTGCATTTCGTGTGATATCAGCTATTCTGGTTTGCCACGTGCTCTGTCATTCTAGGACACACTTTTATATAGTATGCAATTACGAGCATCGGACCTGAGAGGGCCTTGGAATCAAATTTTTCTCCCTCTTTGCTTTCCGAGAGTGGGCTGTCCCCCCTCTTCATCTGGAAGACAACAGAAGCTGTCCTACAACGAGCAGTCGATGTTCGGCCTAGAGAGTCCTGTTTGGACAGTCTCTGATGAGCATGGAGTGCAGGTGCATTCTGGGCCATGTAGTATGCTTCTTGTGATGCTTGCTGTTTGCTCTTGTTCCTCCAGTACCTACATCAAGTTCATGTTTGGAAGGGTTAGAATGTCGAGTAAGTGTCTGAATTGCACATGTAAGGAATGAAAGTGTGAGGGTGAGAGCTGTGCCGGGGGCATTGTCATAGGTGCGTGAGGCCAAAGGTGACACCGGTTGCACTAGGAGAAAAATGGAGCATTGGGGACAAAGTACTTGGGACAAGAGCGACCTCTAGTGCTCAAAGGAAAGAGGACCCGCTGGCAAAGTAAATATGACCTGTTACCAAGGCCAGAGTATCTGGTGGTGTGTGAGTGTGACAGCAACTGAGAGTCACGAGAAGCGAGAGCAACTTGGGGTACAAAGTTCAGAGAAGGAAGTGTCTGAGGGCAAGAGCAGATGAGAGGCATGACAGCAAAATCAACTGGGGAGCGCCCAGGCCTCAACGCTTAGAGAAGCAAGTTACTGTTATTTGGTGATACCACATGCTGGTCTATGGTGGTGACTCTTGGACTATTGGGACCACTCCTGTTCCTTCAGGACCAGCAGAAAACCTGGGGCTCATTTCTGATCTTTTCTGTAAAAATGGTGTAGACAAGCTTTCATCTAATGCTGTAATCTTTAAGAACCCCCCCCCCCCCCCCCGTTTTTTTACTCGAATCTGGTAAGCAGTCAGTGGTCGAGGCATTAATTATCTCTTGCTCGGACCATTACAATTCTCTTTACGTTATACTTCCCACCGATGTAGCGCCACGACTACAACCTATTCAGAATGCTTCGACTTGCTGGGTCCCGGGACTGAGCAAGCGCACGTCGGACCAGCTGAAATACCTACATTGACTTCAATTAAAAGTTGATGTCTACTAAAGCCTCTTGAGCTGTGTCACGATACTATTCACCTCTCGCCCGTCTGTGCGCACTACATTTACAAGCTTTGTAAGCCACGTGTCCCAGCAATAACTCTCAGATCTCAGCGGGCAGATCTGCTAACAATCCCATGGTTTTCTGAGGCCCGCTGTGGAGGGCAGCCTTTCTCGGATTTCAGGCAACGGCTTTGAACTCGGGGCCATTGCAAATCCTTTACCTTTCCCAAAATCTTTAAAAACGTATGTTTCACTAGTGCCGAGACTCTTCTTGGTTCGGAATTTATTAGACCTTTGCTAGGATGTCCTGAGGGTGCATGGTCGCGCTCTCGATATAAATACATGGGCGACAACTATGGATAACTGCCAGTGATAGCGACCGGGTGCGCGTGAAGGCGAGGGCACCCTGGAGTGGCATCAAGTAAACTCTAGGGAGGTTAGTGAGGGTAAAAGTCACGGTGTGTGCAATCATGAGAGTGCTGTATTACAGGAATGTGTAGCCCCCGAGGCGGGGTGGGTTCACAGCAGATGCTGGGAGACCTGAGACCTGATGACCAGCATGGAGGATAGAGTTGGAGGCCACGGAGACCACCATCAGTCTGAATTTGTTTTGGTAATGTTGGTAATGTGCATGAGGCCCACTCGGTCGAGCCTGGGGAATGAAAATGGCGTCGCTGAGAGTAATTAAACCTACTACACACGTTTGTATAAAGGCAACTGTGATAAGACACCGGCTGGAGAGGAAAAGAGTCAGAAATATTTTATGAAAGAAAACTTGGCTGTACTTTAAAAGCATGGCTGCTTGTTGTTTTAACAACCCACCTGAAAATATTTTACATGATCCTCAGGCCAAATTGGGACGTGAACACTGCTTGCTTTCGTACGGCTTTCTCTTTACGCTGCGTCTTGAGAGTGGAAATGTTGGACTTGGCCAGCAACTATAAATACAGCAGTCAGTCACAAGTAGTGTGGAAGAGTGGGACTTTGTCCAATCAATTGGGCTGGTCTAAAAATGTATGTTTTCCGTCCTCTGTTCGTGTGGGTGGGCTGATGAGGCCTAGAGAATGGCATCCATAGAAGGTCGTCTAGGCCTGCTACTGTACCCACAAATTATCCCATCACCACATCCGATGGGCAGAATGGACTGTATTGTGGCATCTGTATAGCACTTATGCATTTATTACCCCTATGTGGGGTGCTGAAGCACTTACAGGTAGAGCAAGCTACAAAGTGTAAGGTGTATCATTTGAAGGGTGTTGATTTTTTTGTGTTTGATCCTATTTGGGAAGTGTTTTCATGGTGTGCATGATAACCACTGAGGTGCGGTCATTGTATCATGGGATGAGGAGTATCTCAGTGTGTTGATGAGGGTCTGTGAGGGATGGATGCACAAATTAAAAATGTAATAAGAACTAAAACATATGGACAGCTACTCAGTGTGTGCACGCTTAGAAAGAGGGGGTAATCGGAGAAGGGCAGTAATCCAGACAGCAACGTGCTCCAGACCGAGATGGTGTTATATAGGCAAAAGGACACCAACAGGGAAAGAAGTGGGATTGGACATGAGCAGTAGCCATGCCCTCTTTTAAAGGCAAGGGTACTGCTGAACAAATACAGCCCATGAGTGAGGAAGGAAGAGGGAGATAAATCCAGGCTGGCATTGTGAGCAGGATCTACACAATCTTTAAAAGGCTCAGATTTCACCTACTCCTGCTAGGTCCCACGAAGTCCAACAGTTTGAGCAGGTTCATGCACTGCGCTCCTGTCAAATTCCCAAAGGTGGACGAGTTCCACCTTATATATGTGTCTCCTCTACTTAATATTCATACAACACTACTTGGTCTGGTCCCTTCACGATTTGCAAGAAGTGAAACCCTTAGTTTACCTTGAGGGTCGTGCCACTGATCGATGGAGGCAACCACTCCAGTGATGGGCTAGCAGTTGTTTATTAGGCAAGGATGTACTTGCTGGAGCGCTCGCAAAGGTCTTTTTCCCACCTCAGGTTCAGAAACCACAAGCTCTCTGGTGAGACACCATACCTTATCCCACCACTAGAAGTCAACTGGATGTTTGGACTCATTCAACACAAATCAATAACATAACACAGATAAACGATTCTAGACACCATGACCAATTTAAACACTAAAACAAACTCCAAACTGAATAAAGTTTCAAAGCTTTATTACAATCACAAAATCAATGTAACATACAAGGACCACAAAACTAAATTATAAACATACATGAAAATCATTGGCTGACAAAAACTTCTAAAGAAATAAAGGGCCATATGTACGAAAGCTTTTCCCCATAGACATAGAATGGGTAAAATCCTTTCGTACATCTGGCCCTAAGTCTACTAAACATCAATACTGTTAAACACTCCAAAGGGATTAAATAAATTAGCAAAACTATAATACGCACAATATTTTCAGATTTCAAAGCAGATGGTAACATCAGTAAATCATCAAAATTCAGTTTTCAGAGCTGAGCCAACCTTATCTCTACCACAAATTTGGACTTGCATATGTGGGAACAGGCTAAAACATGCGGGCAAAACAAAAGAAAACACAAAAATAATTTGGAAAAATCATCTAACTAGGGTAACTCACAAAAAAAATACACTGGTGTAATTTATCTAAGCTGAAAAGGAAACAAGAAACCACGTTATGAATTACACCTCTCCTCAAGGGACAGCAGAGAGGAAGGTTTCATCAAGCAGAGCGTTCACCCTTTTGTGACATCCGTAGACAGCAGCATCAGGACAGTGCAGAACAGGTGCTGCACATAGATCAGGTTAGCAGTTCAGAATTATTTGGGCATATTAGTATTGAACAGCATAAGCAAATGGGGCACTTAGAAAGGATGACTTTATTCTTCAGAAGATATCTAAGAGTTAGAGGGATTCAGAAGAAGAAGAAAGCAGCACCACGTCCAGGATCATCAGCATGTCAAGACTGACTGACTGACTAAACGTTTCAAAAGTCCCTCTCTAACTAGAAATGTCCACTGGTTTGCGAGTGGTCCTCCAGGTGGGCTCATCTTATGCACAAGAATCAGCATCCTATGGTAGCTGCTGACACCATAACGCTTGCAATTATTCCAGATTTTCTCAGGGAAAATGTTTGGTCATCTTGATGAATTCATACAGTTCCGGTAAAATATGAAATGTTCTAGTTGATTGCTACTTCGGGATCCTTTCCCACAGTACACAGGGTGAGTTGAACAATTCTCACAGCTAGAACAAATATTGTTACTTAGTTAACACTGAAACATGTTCTTTCTTTTTTAATACAATAGGACATTCATTACTACATCAGCAACCTAGGAATTAATTTAGGTCATAGAGAACACAATGAACAAGTCATTTTCCTCTACTGCTGCAAAAATGCATCTTTAGGCCTAATTTAGCTAAGAAAGCTTAACTACACATTAATACACAAGTCCTATTGCACACCTTAAAATTTAACTCAAATAGTCAAAGCAAATTATTTTACTGCAAAACATATTTACGTATTAGAACAATTTAAATGTGCATTTATCCTTCTTATATTCATGTTCATTTAACACTCTTAATATACTTCATTTATACTGTTTCTCTGAAAATAATACTTTCAATATTAATTCATGTCAGTAGCTCATTCGATTATAAATGCACAACATCTTTCATGTTAAACGTGATGTCAAATACGAATGGAGGCCACATTGTCCACTATAATTCAAACGTGCACATTTTACATTTCCATGTTACTTTTTCTGTTAGGCTTTTAAATGAAGGTTTGTAAGTTGCCATATGCTAACTTCTATGCCACTGATGTATCAGTAAAATTTGAACTCTATCATACTGGAGATGCCCCCTGCTGGTTTTGGCTTATAACCTACAGATGGGCAATAGGCCGCTAGGTTTCCTGTATCCTTTTAAAAATGCACATGTATAAGGACAATATAAATATAAAAGTTCACCTGCTTTCGGTCCACTTGTAGGCATATAGGGCCTGATTCTGATTCTGGCGGGCGGCGGAGGCCGCCCGCCAGAATTCCGCCCTCCAAAATACCGCGCCGCGGTCAAAAGACCGCGGCGGGTATTTCAAGTTTTCCCCTGGGCTGGCGGGCGGCCGCCAAAAGGCCGCCCGCCAGCCCAGGGGAAAACGACCTTCCCACGAGGATGCCGGCTCGTAATCGAGCCGGCGGAGTGGGAAGGTGCGACGGGTGCATTTGCACCCGTCGCGTATTTCACTGTCTGCCAAGCAGACAGTGAAATACTTGTAGGGGCCCTCTTACGGGGGCCCCTGCCGTGCCCATGCCATTGGCATGGGCGCGGCAGGGGCCCCCAGGGGCCCCGCAGCACCCCCTACCGCCATCCTGTTCATGGCGGGTTTCCCGCCATGAACAGGATGGCGGTAGGGGCTGTCAGAATCCTCATGGCGGCGGAGCGCGCTCCGCCGCCATGAAGGATTCCCCCGAGCAGCGGTAAGTCGGCGGGAGCCCGCCGACTTGCCGCTTCTGACCGCGGCTGAACCGCCGCGGTCAGAATGCTCGTGGGAGCACCGCCAGCCTGTTGGCGGTGCTCCCGTGGTCGGTGGCCCTGGCGGCCACCGGCCGCCAGGGTCAGAATGACCCCCATAGTCTGTATCACCTTTAAATGTGCATTTATGACGTCAGATACTCCCTGAAGGAGAATGTGTTTTACCCATAGCAGATTCTTCCTCAGGGAGTATCTTGTGTTCAAAGTGAATCCTCGGGCTGGAGTTTCCCCAGGCATACCCCACTTCTAAGAGCCGCTGCAAGAAGACCACAAATTACCACTGTCACCCTGACACATCTCCTGCTCGGATTCACTCCCCTATCTGCCTGTTGACCTTACCAGAGCATCTGACCTGCTGCAGGTACACCAGATCGAGGTCATCGTGGGATTTGTGGGTACCTCTTCTTTGCAATCACATCCATTCCCAGTGTCTCCCTTTGTGTTTCAGTATAGCAAATTAGTTCCCAAAGCTGCCCATTTGTTCCCAGTGATGCCCATCCGTTCCCATTTCTGCCCGTCAGTTCCCAGTTTGGCTGGTCAGTACTGCACATCTGTTCCTAATCCACACCTATATCTAGTCTTGCGCCTCAGTTCACAAGTCCACACACTTGTTGCTAGTCACGCCCCGATATTCTTAGTCTAGAACATCACCTCCCATTAATGCCCATCAATTCCAAGTTGTGCGCACCAGTATCCACCCCAACCCGTCAGTTTCCAGTGCTGCACATCAGTTCCTACTAAGTAGGGTCAGACTCGGAAAGAAAATAACCCCTGGCACCTAAATAAAAGTGGCCCATTTAGTAAATCAGATAGCTGAAAAAGTGGCCCTTATTTGCAAAACGAGGCAGTTTTGAACTTATAGATACACAGCGTATAGATGTTTAGCAAGTTATGGCAGACCTCATGCATTTGTGCTTGCTGCAGGCAATGTTTGTGGCAATATCAGGGAAATCGAGAGTAAAAGATGGCCCACCATACTATAAAACAGGCCACCAAACGTCCAGACTTCCAGGAATGTGAAGGGCATGGCTGGAAGGGATTATGCAATTGTTTAAATTCCCTACTCCTAAAAGGAACCTGTCCAGTGAAAGAGGTGAGGCCTTATTCTAGAGTGCAGGTGCTTATAGGTATGTTTTAAGGTCTGACTTGACTTTGGAGCTGTCTGAAATACCTATTTTTACCAATTGTTTAAAATGTACAAGGAGTGGGCTTTAGCTCCACCCTGAGGTGTATTTCTATTTCACCTCATGGGAAATCATGTGCATCATTTCACCGCCTATGCGGTGCTTGCATTCCAAAAGCTACGCTCAATCAGCATACTTTACATTAGTTATGTCATACATGGATTAAATAGAGAAAGTAATCCGTATTTGTTCTTTATTGTCACTGCAGCAGATATTTTAAATGTTTTCTGAAGATTTGCAAGAGCTTCACTCGTGCACTGATAAGCATTGGCAGAGCGATAGATAGGGTTTTATTCAATATGACAGCGCAGGGGTGAACACAGGCTCTTTCCGTGCTTTCCCCCACTAAAAGCAGACCTATGGGCTTTGCCAATGCTTGGTTGTAGTGGGCTGGGCGTGCAGAAGTTTGCTTTGCTGCGTGTGCAATGTATATTGTGAGTCTGACTTAAGTGGAAACGCATGGATTTTCGTTTCCTATGAAGTCCGATAGGAAAGAACATTTGTCATGGTTGTGACCTAAAAGGGATCTTAGTCAAGCCATTGTGTTTTTTTCATAGGAGGACATTCCAAGGGCACAGGGGTGGAGCAGCAGGGGACTTGCAAGATACAATTCCAAGAATGTTAAATATATTAAAAAAGGCAAAAACTTCAACTCACTGCTGCAGTCATTGTCCTTCCTGTTTCCCATCCAGGCCCTCTGAGGCAGCTGTCAGTGGGGACTGGCTCCTGCTGGAGATAAAAGGGATCATCTACTGTGCTGAGCTCTTGCATTACATACCTGCCTTCAGAGCAGCACCAGGGGGCATGAATTATGTAGAAGCAGGAAGTGGGGACCTACCATCGATCACACTGGAGTAAGGGAGGGGTGGCCCTGGTCTTCACTACATCCCTCCGCATGGATGGTGGTGTTTACTCCGCATACAGCAGCCCCTCCCGAGGCTGAGTTTCAGGAGAGCAGCTGTTGCAAATGGAACACAGCATTGCTAGCCCTTAGTGGATGTGAGAATTAGGGCCATATGTACGAACACATTTTCCCATAGACACAGAATGGGTAAAACCCTTTGGTACATCTGGCCCTTAGTGTGGAATTATACTGCAATGCCTGCGACTCAACAAATGACTTGAGCAACTCTTTGTGAATGAAATTATGTCACAGGTTTATTGATTAGCTGACTTAATTCTGAGAAAGCTAGAGCTGTCCCCTTAGTGGTATCAACACCAATGCACTTAGATTCTTTACAGCGCTCAGTCAAGCTGACCACAAAGAGGCTCATGCCCCTCTGCTGCCCCCTTATAAAACCAACTTTGGTACCACAGTTCCCCTCCTGACGCCATGGATCAATAAACTGAGAGGGGCTCTATCCCTCTATGGTGGCCCTTTAGGAACAAAACTACAGTCCTACCTAGCAAGGGAGGAACACTAGAATACCCTCCCCTCTATCGCCCTGTAGGCAACATGGGCAGCTGCATTTTCCCTAGTCTCTTATTTCCCGAATAAAAGGCTGTACATATCTTTCCAAGAACATTTATGTGATACAATATAGAGGTCCTCATTTAGCGGAACTTAAAATTTCTGGAGGAAACACTAAACATGGAGTATGTCCACCACAATATTACCAATATGGGGGAGGAAAATCAGCTAGTAGATTGTACTCCATATTTAGAATTTTCTCCCAAAATTGCCAGATTTTCAGTTCCATCCAAACTCTATAGGTAGCCCAGTGCATGTTATTGTCCTAACATATCAGACTGGTGCCATCAGTGAGGAAGAGGCACTGCCCTGGCCTGAATGTTATCAAGGCCTTGGCATCAGCCTTGCCCAAACCTTTCTTAGGGTGCGATTCCTGGTTCCCATGTGGTGTAATTTTGTAGAGATTGCATTTTTGTGGTGACCGTCAAAACCATAGGGAGTATTTTCGATGCATAACATGGTGCAATTGTTTTGCTAGGGGCCTTGGTAGTCTGTTAGCTATTTGATGAGTATTGTTAATTTGCCATCTGCCTTCCGTTAGCTTTCTTCTACACTGCCCAAATACGAGGTTGGTCTGAGCATCCTTTGCTAGCTTCTTTTAAGCCATGTCCTCTACATTATCTGCATGAGCCTCTTCATAGGTATGCACTCTATGATTCCTTTATTGGTCTCTCAATAGCTTTGCACTCTGTGCTTTCAGCATTGGTCTCTTGATAGCTGCACACAGAGCACCATACGGTGAACTCTTGTTAGCCATCCTCTCTGAGTTATCTATTTTGGCATCTTCTACCCATGCACTGTGAAGTTACCTTGGTGCTTCATGATACACTCTGGGATGCTTCATAGATGTGTGCTCTGTGAACCCTCTGGTAATCTCTTCATAAGTGTACCCATAGGTGAACCCTTTGAGTCTCCTGTGTTGGCCACTTATTAGTCGTGTACACTGAAAATCCTCCTGGGGCCTCTAGATACCATTGCCTGAAAGCCATGTACTACCTGCGTCCTTGCAAGATTAGACATCTGCCACAGCCAAGTGGCTTAATTTTTAGCTAACTTTGGTGAACATTGACAAATAAGACAAAACACTTGATATACTTTTTCCTCACCTGGTGCTGGTGTGTGTGTGTGTTCTTACTGTGTGCCAGAGACAGTTTGCAGTGATCATGTGTCTTCACACAAACGAAGCATATCAATGACATAATTACTTCAATATATGTGTATTTGGCATAATAATTGTAGATCACTGAATGAATGATAATGGTTTTCCTCTTTCCTTCTAAGTCAAATGACTAGTGATTGTACTGCTCAGGCAAGATGTAACCATGCTTTTTACATTCTTCTCCTCTCTAGCCATCCTAGGCATACACACCAATGACTTACACTGATGGCAGGTAATGACATAGGTAGGAGTGGGGCCTAAGCCTGATGAATGCTACTGAACAGAAAAGAAGCAGAAACGTGTTGACTCCTTACTAAGAATCTGCATTGTATGGAATTCGCAAGTCCATTTGGCTTTTTGGTGCAATGGGAAGGCAATTATAAAAATGTCATAACTGAGCTGTTCCTTACAACACTTTAGGTCTCACTTGAGACAGCACATTGCTTACTAATGGTTGGCTTCATTGCACTCCCATTTGCTGACTCCTGTTTGGTCAGTGCATGCAAGCTTCACTTCTTCTTAGTGTGTTTGTCCCTAACAAGGAGCATGGCCCAAGTAATACTTACGTGACCAGTGTGTGTCCTTCCACTGCTCATGCTTTTAGAGGTACTAATTTTTTCTTTTAGTTGCATTTTTAGTTGCATTTAACATCACTCCCTCGGAGTGCATGTGTTTTCATGCCTAGTCCTTGTTACTTGCACCATGTCCTTGTTGCTTGCCACACCACGTTGCTTGCCACCTCATCCTTGTTGCTTGATGCTCTGTCACCAACCCTTTCCACGTTTTGTGGTGTTTGCCTCGTCCACCTGCTCCCTCCTGTGTTGTGTTGCTTGCCCACCCCTCCCACCAGAAAAAAAACGCAATGATGCAGCCATTGCTGGCTGTGTCATTCCTTTTTAGGGTCGAGCGCGCAAAGCGCTCTGCTGTCCCTATTGTTATCTCTCTACGGGCTTGTAACCACGCCCATCACTTTGGTAGGTTCATTGGATTACCTTTTAAAATTTGCTTGATTTGATTAATAAAAGGCATGCATATGTCATGCCTTTTCTGGTGTTTAGCCCTCCTCGAGTGCACCAGTCAACTACTGAAAACATACGAGGCTAGATGTTTTCCGTTTGGTTTCTGGACTACTTTTTTCATTTATTTCATAGTCAGCGAGAGCTCACTGGGCAGTAGTCGCGCGCTTTGCATGACATTGATCCTGTTACATAGATAATTGCACTTTTGCTGGTTACATGGATAATTGCACTTTTGCCGGTAACATGGATAATTGCACTTTTGCAGATATGTTTCACTGTGAGCTAACTTCTGTGTCCTTTTGTATGTTTGCTTCGCAGCCGTCAGCTCGCTTTTGTGAAACTGTTTATCTTTTCATTTTCAGTTGATGTGGCAAGAAAAGTCCGGTTAGGAGTTTACAGCACAAATAGCTGTAACTCAAGTAAACATGAGGCCCATTGCATTGCAAATGCTTGTTTTTCTAACTTTTAGCAATGCTGCATACCGACTGCACTGATGTACAACATGGCTAAAAGACATTGACAAAGCCAATAGCTCTCATGTAAGCAAGACCTATTGGCTTTGCCAATATTTGTTTAAAGTGTGCTTGACAGAATAATTCTAAATTCTGCTAGGTAACGTTTTTTGTTCAGTATTATATTAAATATAAAAACAAAAACGTTATTTTTGTTACAGCACTGTTCCAGTAACCTTAGAGTTGCAAAATGTGACTCTGGAAGTAACATTTCGAATGCAACAAACTAAATCTTAGTTTGGTTTTGGGCTTGCAGAAGTGCAGTTGAGCCTCGCTGCTATACAACATGAAGAGAATATTGACAAACAAAATAGTAGAGCTATTTGGTTTTATCAATGTATTTTTTGCCAGGTTGTACAGCTGCACGGCTTGGTTGAAAGTTTTTTTTTTAAGTGCTATGGCACGGCCAGCGTTTTTTTTTTTTTTTTTTTACTTTCGCTGATGCCACAAAGCAGCCGTGCTGCTGTACAACTAACATGGCTAAAAAAAACATTGGCAAAGCCAAAGGACCTCGCATAGGTGAGACCTATTGGCTTTGCCAGTGCTGGTAATTCATCCTGAAGGTCCCATATACCTTATCAACTGGTAGATATAATTCACAACTGCCTTGTAAGAGCTCCAGCTGAACCCACCGTTTTAACCCTCAGATTATCACAGTGGGGAGGGCCCCGACGATGGTGCATTCCCTCTTGGTAGTTGAGGGCTTTCTTCTTTTTCAGGGAAAACCCCTCAGGTGACTCACTATTTCCCAAGCACCTATAAAATTGTGCTCAAGCTGCCAATTGATTTCCAGTGTCAGGTACTTCTTTGAGGCTGCCCTCTTGATATCTGTGTCCTCTGAGCCTCCAGAGCTGTCTCTTGCTAGCAGTGCCCCTGAGTCTCACGTGGTCACATGGTGCTCTCTGAAGGTCTAGTATTAGCCTCGTGTGTGGGGTGCTCTCAGCGTTCCGTGTTGGCCTCTTGTTTGGGCTGCCCTCTCTGCTTCCAGTGGTGACCTCTTGATACCTGGGCTCTGCGAGTGTCCCGTGGTGACCTCTTGATACGGGAGCCCTCTTGGCCTCCTGTGTTGGCCTCCTAATAGATTCTCGGATAAACCTTTGACCCCAGGTTGCTTCTCCCGGCTGCCCCATAACTCAGTGGTGTTTATAGGCTCGCGCTGACCCCAGACTGGCAGTCCATAACCTGCCGGACTCCATTTACGAGCGCTGGGCCTTGTTGAACCTCCTGGTGTTCCAGTGAGAGCTGCTTTCTGTTTTCCTGCGCATTTTTTACGTTTCCTTGGAGAGATCCGAGCAGGCCGTAAAAGCCCTTTAGAGTCCATCTCTGCCGCAGGGAGAGCGCAAGACCACAGAGAGGGAGAAATGCGAGTTTCATGAGGACCACAGAGTGAGCAACCCTAGCTTTTTCTACACTTTGTCGCTCTTCTCCCTTCTATAGTTTCTCCCTCCTACAGACTAACTCATTCTTTTTTCTTCTTTAGTTTTTGTGCTTCCCTTTTAGATTTTGTTTTTGCTGATTTTCCGCCTCGCTGCTGTCGCAGGGGTTCCTGGGGGTACCACACCTTCAGCCACGAGCGTTTAAATAGATCTGAAACCACTAGCCGCGCGCGCTGCGGCCTTCCTTCAAGTGGGGTGTCACTCTTATTATGCAGTCTTATAATTGATTTTGCTGAGCAGCTTTGTTCTTGCAGGTAGTTGGCACCTGCAGAAACTTTCCATAAACGTGGGCCATCGCTTTGTTTCTCGCAGTGCAACTGGGGTGGGCTCCGTGTGCCATGTGGATATACATTTGCATCACTCGGGAACAGAGGGTAGGTGTCGTTTATTTTAGGAGGAGGCTCCGGGCCTCCACTCCCACCGTCTGGTGTGCAGGGAAACACCCACGCTCAATATTAAACAGGCCTTTCCTTCTTGGCAACTTTCGTAACTTGTCCTTAGTTTACAGGCAAGTTGCATTGTTCTAAAGCAAAAGCAATTGTGCAGATGCAATGTAAGTTTTGCTCCAAAGGCTACTTGGCACGGATGATGTGTGATCGAACATAAATTCAATTTAATTTTTAGAATGTTTGGGGTCGTGGGTGATTCATAGGGGAGTGCTTGCGAGGGCGTGCTTTTCCTAGTGGATGCCAAAATCTGGCTTGATACCTCTAATTCCGTGACTCTCTGTTTATCATACATGAGCACCACTTCGTGATTGCAGTGTGCCTATGTAAAGTGACTCACAGAAGGTAAGAACGGTTCACAGAAGTTGTCAATGTTGAATGCACGCATAGTGGATGCGAGATAACTGTATTGGTAGCATAAACAATGAAAGGACGCAGGTGAGTAAGTCAAAGGATTAGTTTATTCCTTCAAATAAAAGGAGCCCTCGGAGAAATTCGTCGTCCCGTGCTCACCGATCCAAACCGCCACGGTCGTCTGGATTGGAATGCCCAGCACGAGGAAAATCGAAGGGTAGAGTTTTAAACAACAACACAACGTGAATGACATAACTGTGAGCTGACATCATAATATAGTTAAACTCGTGACAGATAACAAATTACTCACTACAACTTCTTTCCCCTTTTGAAAAAAAAAAAAAAAAAGAATTGATTAAGAAAGTACAATCAATAAAGAAGGAAATCTTTGTACCTAGTAGGTACAGAAACATTACGTGAAGATCTGTTTGCCTTTCCAGATGACAAATTAACATTTCCTGTGTCAGATAATGTGTCTTGACTGCTTTGAAGTTGACTAGCAACATATGCTTGTGAATCATGATCACCGTTGATTTGCACATCAGAGAACATGTTTGGTTGAGTAACCAGTGGTTCATTAGTATCATGCAAAACATAGGGAGCATTAGAGTGACAAGGAGAAGTATCAACAGTTCTGTTATGGGAACAAGTGACATCAAAAGGCCAATTAAATAAATCACCTGAATCATTTCCTTGCAAGTTCTTGTGAGCCAAAATGCTACAAGCCTGTTCCTGAGTAAGTTTGACCAAACATCTCTTACTCCACCATCCTTTTTTATCCAACAAAAGAGAGCCTTTAGAGACCTTTAAAACACGTACAGGATGTGAATAAATAGAAGCACCTTTTTTTACTTTCACAGGGCTTTTGATCATAACCCAAATCTCCGATACAGAAATGTTGATCTTTAGTCCGATGTATAGAATCAAAATAGGTTTTTTGCAAACTTTGTTTATGTGTAGTATTAGAAATCAACGTATTCCTATCTTTACTACATAGCAACTAGGTTAACTGTTCAAATCTTTTATCCAGTCAGGGCAAACATTGGATCTAGGATCTCTTTTTCTTAAAAGGCGAAAGGGTGAAATGCCAGTAGTGGAGTGTGGAGAAATTAAATAAGACCATAACTTTTTCTTTAAGAATTCTTCCACTGGTGTATTAATAGCAATGGCTGTTTGTATCCCCTCCTTCATGAATCTATTCATTCTCTCCACAAGTCCATTGGAAGAAGGGGAATAGAGAGCAACCTTAAAATGAGAGATATGGTTTGTTAACAAGAAGTTACTCATTTGAATTGATGTGAATTGTGATCCATTATCCGTTACAATTTCCTTGGGTGTCCCTTCAATATTAAAGATTTTGCTTAAAAACTTTATAACTGATGTGGTGTTAGTAACGGACGTGAAGTCAAAATATACCCATTTGGAATGATAATCTATCAAGACAAAAATATACTTTTTGACAGAAGGTAAAAGATCAAAGGGACCTGCTATGTCCAAAGCAACTTTACTCCAAGCTTCATTAGGGATCGGGACAACATGCAAAGATGTATGAGGGGTTTTCCAATGCTTGTCAGACATGAGACATGTTTGACATTTATCAACCCAATGAGAAACATTTGAGTCCAAAGATGGCCACCAGAAATACTGTTTTAAAATTCTACAAGTTTCTCCTACTCCTAAATGTCCTTCATGAGCCGCTTCAATAAGTTTATTGCGCAGCAAGGTAGGTGGAATACAAACATCAGCACGCATCAAAATACCTTTAACTAAGGATAGCTCAGTAGCTACCTGTGCAAAGGGTTTTAACGGGGAGGGAAGTGAACGCTCCTTGGGCCAACCTTTTTTTACAAAACTAATGGCTGCTTGCAGAATTTCATCCTTCTGTGTAGCCTCAAACCATTCTCTATAGCGTATAACACCTAAGGATTACACCATATCTTCAATATTAGCCACAACACATTCAACTTCATCTTGACAGTCCTCTAATGTGTTATTTTGCAAAGGCATTCTGGATAGACAATCAGCCCTGATATTACGACCTCCAGAAATGTATCTCATCACAAAATTGAATTCTTGTAAATGAGACAAAAGCCTAACCAATCTTGTAGAAGCCTTGCCTGTTCCATTGCCATTCAATAGGTGTAATAACGGTTTATGATCAGTAAAAATTTCAAAATGTGTACCCCACAAAAATGTTTTAAACTTTTCCACGGCCCAAGAACAGGCAAGGGCTTCTCTTTCAATCATACTGTAATGAGACTCTGCTTGTTTGAGACTTCTGGAAGCAAAACCAATTGTATGTTCTTTGCCTGAAATCCATTGACATAGTACAGCACCTAAACCATGTTGACTGGCATCAACAGTGAGGTAACATTTCTGACCTGAAGCGTAAGACGATAAACTAGGAGCATTAATAATCAATTTCTTGACATTCTGAAATGCTAAATCACAAGTGGTCTCCCAGTTGAAGGAAACACCTTTCCTAAGCAAGGAACGTAAAGGTTGAACTACTAGTGCATACCCAGGTACAAATCTGGAATAATATTCAGATAAACCAAGGAAGGATCTAAGAGCATCCTTATCTTTAGGAGGCGGAGCCTCAGCTATGGCTTGTGTAAGAGAAAACTTGGGTCTGATACCTGTAGAGGTGATAGAATGACCTAAGTAGTCCAAATTATCAGATAGAAATTTGCATTTGTGATGACTCAAAGTGATTCCTACCTCTTTAAAGAGATTTAAAACCTTACGCAAAGTTACTAAGTGATCCTGAATAGTTTTAGAAAAGATAAGTACGTCATCTTGATAAGCTTGCACACCATCAATCCCTTTCAGAGTGTGATCCATAAATTTTTGAAAAACGCTGGCTGCTGAAGCCAAACCAAAAGGTAAACGTAAAAATTTAAATGCTCCAAAAGGAGTGACAAAAGTAGTAAGATCACATGACTCTGGTGCTAAAGGAATCTGATGATATGCAGACTTTAAATCCAAAAGGCTTAAAATCTTGGCACCCCCAATGTTAGCAAGAAGATCTTGAATTTTAGGAAGCGGGTGACAATCAACTACAATGTTCTTATTCAGTGAGCGTAAGTCTGCACATAATCTGATCTCATTCTTCTTCTTGCGGACAACCACAATGGGACTAACCCACTCAGAGGAATCTGTGGCCGAAATGACACCTTCCAAAGACAATTTATCCAACAATTTTTTTAGATCATCCCTAACACTCAAAGGAATCGATCTAACTTTGTGTGCAATAGGAATTGCATTTTGTTTGAGTTTCATAACATGTTCAAACTTTGTAATCTTACCAATTTTGGAATCAAACACTTCTCAGAAATTTTCTAAAAGCATTTGTAACTCAGAGTCTTCTAGTTTATCAGAAACTAGAGCAATTTGAGAATCATTCAACTGTACTGGATTTTCAGAACCAGGAACCAACTTTAACCCCATTTTCGCGAAATCTTGCCAGCCGACAATGTTTTTACCTTTCAGTGCCACATATATTTTGGTAACTACTTGTCTACCCAAACATGAAACAGATTCAATAAAATAGCCTAACATATTGATGTCATTGTCTCCATAAGCTTTTGGTGATATATCTGTTTCCAGTAAATGAACTTTGGGAAACCAGAGTTTGTAGTATAACTGATCTGAAATTATGGTGACAGGTGCACCAGAGTCTGCCATCATATGTAAAGAACAATCACCAATCCTAACCTGACAAAAAGGACCTTTAACAATGACCTGATGTTGAGGAGAAACTACAGTATCAACTGTCAAAACCATCTTCTGAAAATCATTTTGCACGCAATCAACATTGTCCTGAACTAGTACATTGCTTACTTGAAGAACATTTTTAGCTTTGCAGACTGCCTGAAAATGACCTATCTTGTGACATTTTAGGCATTTCTTACTTGCAGCCGGACATTTGGGACTATTAGCAACATGAGAATTTGAGCCACATCTATAACATACTGTGTTTGACTTCCTAAATAAAGGTTTGCTGACCTTATTTTTAATTAAAACAGCATTGACTGTCTCTGTTTCATGCATTGAATTCACAAAAGAACTACAAGAAGTGTCATTGGAAATGTATTTGGAAGAAATCATGGCCCGTTCAATCCCTTTCGCTATATCAATAACTTCAGCAAGTGAGGGATCCCTACAACTCAAAATTCTTTCTTGTATTTTTTTAGAGTGACAGCTATAAACAAACTGATCTCTAATATAGGTGTCCAACGCTGGTCCAAAATTACAGTTTGATGCCAAATTTCTGAGAGCAGATATGTACTCTTCCACAGTTTCATCTACTTCCTGTTTTCTTTTCATGAAATTAAAACGTTCTAGCATCACATTGGGTTCTTCAAAAAATTTCTTATTGAGTCTCTGAATTGCCTCACTGTAAACAGTCCAATTATCACCATCACCAGAAGGAGGATTGAGTACAGGAAGATTGTCAAATATTTGTTGTCCCTCAGTGCCAAGATAGCTGAATAGTAATGCCACTTTTCTTTTTGGGTTGTAATTCTCTGCATCAATTGCTGTCACAAAATTCTCAAAAGAACAATACCAAATCTTCCAAGGTATTTTAGGTTTACCAGGTAATGGCAGAAAAGTAGGTAATTGTACAAACTGATGTGCAGTAGCCATGTCACAAGAAGAAAAATGTTAAAAATAAATGTTGTGAGTAGATTGCCAAGACATACAAGGCAGAGGTGAAATCCAAAATTGAAAGTATTTAAAACGAAGAGTAATATATATATATCCCAATTCAAGATGGCCGCCAAGCTTGACTTCGTGATATCACAGTTCAGATGAGAAGAATCAGCATGAAGGGACTTTCCCAGGAGGGGGCTAAACAAACATGACAGGCATACCTCGAGGAGTTGACTTCCCAGGTGCTTTTTTTTTTTGACACAGCTATCACAAAGCAGCAAGGAAAAAAAAAAAAGAGGCTTGAAAGCACTTCAGGAAGAATCCCAGAAGCCAAAGTGCTTCAAATCCTAACAATTACTGTGCATTCTGATCCGATGGGCTCCTGCTGAATCCCATCCTCGTCGCCAAATGTAACTACTTCAGGAACAATCCCAGAAGCGAAAGTGCTTCAAATCCGAACAATTACTGTGCATTCTGATCCGATGGGCTCCTGCTGAAACACTATCCTCGTCGTCAAATGTAATGGTAGCATAAACGATGAAAGGACGCAGGTGAGTAAGTCAAAGGATTAGTTTATTCCTTCAAATAAAAGGAGCCCTCAGAGAAATTCGTCGTCCTGTGCTCACCGATCCAAACCGCCACGGTCGTCTGGATTGGAATGCCCAGCACGAGGAAAATCGAAGGGTAGAGTTTTAAACAACAACACAACGTGAATGACATAACTGTGAGCTGACATCATAATATAGTTAAACTCGTGACAGATAACAAATTACTCACTACAACTACCCGCCCTGATTGGCTGATGATTCGGAGAGACCCTGAGGTGAAGTGAAGTCCTATTGGTGAGAGTGCCTGTCAATCAACGTTATGTATGCCTGCTTCGAACATGTGCCCTGTTCATCTATGAGATGTCAGTTGAGAGCGGCAGCTGATAACGGAAGATGTATGAGTCACGTGTCTGTCCTCAGTTAGAGTCCTCGCGGAAGCTGTCTACATCCCGGAATATACCAGCCCCGAA
The DNA here is from genome assembly GCF_031143425.1 of Pleurodeles waltl. NCBI lineage: Eukaryota > Metazoa > Chordata > Amphibia > Caudata > Salamandridae > Pleurodeles > Pleurodeles waltl. The sequence continues at coordinate 1,610,082,139 of NC_090445.1, forward strand.
GAGATTCAGGCGCTGCTATGTTTCCTACTTTTCATTGCTTTTACCATTGTGGGAGAACCTTCTATTCATTTTTCTGCTGCCAAGGCTACACAATGTCGAGATAGAGCTGGACGTGAGTCAGGTGGCACTCTATTCACAAGCCCCTGGCAGTTGCGGACTGTGGTGTCAACTGCAGCCCTAACTTTTTTTTTAAAAATGTGTCAGGGCCCTAGTTAGGGGACCACTACAGGTTGCACCACACATTGCCCCTGCCAGTGCGGCCAATTACAGTACCAACACAACTACTGACCATCACACTCCTACAAATGTGACAATTAAGACTGTTAATATACATTAAAAGTGAATAATATCTGCCACCCAGGCTATTGTTAAAGCTTTGAGTGGCACATGAGTCATTTTGAATGTATATTGAATAAATAAACAACTGTTGTGTTCATCACAAAATTCGACACACTGCGCCACCATGTGGTGAGCTGCTGTAAGTGCTGGTATTGACAATTAACTGCCAGTGCTGAGCACGGGAAACCACTGGCTCAAATTAAGCTCCAGTCAGCTGGCCTGACAGATTGGATGCTGTTATCAATACCCGGGGTAAAGGGGAGATATTGCTCCTTCTGCTTCATCATATTTTGGTACAGCTGGTATCTCCCAGGATATTTATTTTATTTCATTGTATTTTATTCTAATTTAGATTGGATTTTGTAAATTGCAGCAAGCAAATTTTTATTAGCCAGGGTGTGCTTGAGGTGGAGAATTTAAATAAGAAAAATAATAATAAACAATTGGTAGTGCGTTAGCGATCAGTGGTCCAGAAGAAGGCTGTGGATCTCTCTTCATAAATGTAGATGAAAAAAGCATTGAAACGGATGACTCGTTAAGTATTATTATTTAAGTGGCATGGTGGTGCCTTTAGGTGTCAGACTAGTTAGACAAGTATTAAACCTCCCGGGGCAGAGTACGACAATGCACTGGCCTGAACAAGTATATAAGCTCCATCTGAATTTGAGAATGTGCTGTTCAAGTCTCCTTGAAATGTTAAAGAGTGACACAGTGATGAGTCCTGGACTTAAGAGGGTCTTCTGTCAGTTCTTGTATTTGCATGGCCAGGCTGATCGAAGGCTTCTCAAAGACTAGTGAGGAACAAACCATTTAGAAATATATCCTTGCAAGTGGCCATAGAGGGTCTTGTGGATAAAACTTAGAACCTTGACTAGAGATCTTTATTTTGTTGATAGCCACGGGAGGGAAATCACCTTGAGACTGTCCAATCTCCTTATACCTCCATCATGCTTTGGGGAATGGGTACTTTTCCCCCCTTGTCATCTGATTAGGGTACCAGAGCATGCATAGGGCCAAAACTCTGCGTAATCCTCATGGGGTTGTGGTTATCTTTATTTAATTAATAGTAACTGCTACTACTATCTCGGCCTCCGACTACCAGTCATTTAGTGATAGTCTTCAGCTCACTATAATACCATAGCAACTGAGGCACATTAAGTGTGTAATTAGATAGTTGTAAGTGTTTGGCTTGAATTTGTCATCTCAGTATATGTATCCTATAAAAATCACAAAGGGCTTTTGGAGTGGATACCCCATCCCCTCTCACTAGAAGTCAAGGCCCTGTGCCTTCTCTTGCACAATGGTAGCGCGCTGGCTAGCCGGAGGATCAACACAACACTTGAAAGTGCTTAGCCCAGTTCCTGGAAAAAGAAGGGGTAGGGAGGAAATCTGCATTTGTTAATTAGCTGTTCACACTGTACTTGGACGGGACAAGCCCAAGCCCACAGAAAAAAAAGAGGAAGGCTGGAACTCTGGAGCCAAATACAGGTGGTGCTCCCCTTGGAAGTTTTGACGGGAAGAGATCAGGCATCTGTGTCAGTTGGGGGTGGGGATGAAGCTTCTAGGGAAAGTCTTTGCATAGACCACCTGAAGTCACTCCCTTTAAATGTCCCACAATGCTGAGCAGGGTTGTTGGTGCAGTAATGGAGTGGTGATGTAACACCCGAGAATTAGTCAGAGGTGCCTACCTTCCAAAACATTCCATCCCCACTTTAAAAAAAAACTCTGCTTAAAGGATAGACAGTTGAGAACTCACTGGAAGTGGGAGCAGCGATGTTGGATGCAGCCTGAAGAAAATGCTCCCAGTGGCTGGAGCTTATCTCCAGAAGCAAAACAACTCCTTTCTTGTGAAAACCAAAGCTCAGTCCTTCACAGGGGACCACAAAGGGCATAAAGCACGTAGTGCTCTGCTACAAATTTGAAAAACTGTCCTGGAGGGCCAAACCCCAGTGGTCAGCGCAACCTCAGTTCAATAATATTTTTACTGAGGAAAGGGTGAGTGGGTCCCTGTCCCCAGAGCAAGCTTTTGCCTCAGCTACCGTGTTCCTCAAGGTCCAACACAGATGGTCCTGTGGGACCTCTCTTCCTGGGACCAAAGCTAGACCAAGCTGGGGGCTCCTACCATCCCCTTGTCTGTGTTTCGGGTGGGGGCACTCCAGCCATCAAGGTTCCTGCCTGTAGTGGGATCAACAAAATTGCCTGATCCTGCCCACGCTGGACTCCAGCAGATGGAGGAGTAGGCAAAAGAGCTGGTTCCTGAGCGGTATCCAAGTGGGGTATCCTGTACACAAAGAGCCAGCAAGGCCGCATGGGAGTGAGATCTGTGCACTGCCCCAGCATGAACTTGAACTTGATATCCAAATTCAAGAGCAGGGACCAGGAATGAAAGAGAAGAAAAACAGCAAGAGGCTGCATAGTCAAAGAGAAATCATTTTTCAGCAAGGATAGGAAGTTGCTAATGTAATATTTGGGCCTCAGGCAATATGTGCACCAGAGAATCCTCTGGGATGCTCAAGACAATTCACAAACTATTGCAATTCAGTCTCTGGAGTGTGGGGGTCACTGTTGATTGGTCCTAAAGCTGATGTGGCAACAGAATAACATTAAAAAAGGACACTTATCCACATGTTTTTGAAATTGCAGTGTTTTATAGAATATGCTTACATGAGCATTGAGTTATAATTCATATTAATAAATGTGACTGAGAGATGGTACTATCACAGGGTACTATTCATGTTTTTACATTGTGTTTAAGTGCTGTATTTCAGTTTTTACAATTGTGGTGATAGCCTGTGAAAGCCAGTATGCATGACTTTTTATAAGTGTATGGGTTGATATTCTGTCTATGGATAGGTGTTGGAGTACTGTCATTTCAGATTATGGTTTGATGAGGTCCCATCTATTCTTCTGGTGTATACATTTGTAAATTAACGTGCAGTATTTAATAGTGTGTGTAATAAAGTAATTTCCCTTTTCATAACAAAATGCACTGACTGGGCAATGATATATTGAGTGTTGTTTGTTGTGTACCACAAACCTGGGGTACTAGTTCACTCCGCCTCCCCTAAGTAGGCTCTGCTTCCCTAACCTCCGACAGTCAAGTGCTACAATGGGGTGCTTGGTTCTCAGTAAAGAGAAAGTTGAAGACTTATACTTGTGGATGGACTCACATCCTTCACAATTAATAACCCAATTTTTTACAGCTATGTCAGTAATTTTCGAAAACCTATAAATGGTGGCCACTAAGGGTGACTAGACTGCCCTTGCAGTACGAATGATAAGGAGGCTGTCCGTGGATTGCAGGTGGAGAGACAGGCACACTAGACGACCCACTGGTCTTTTTTCTGCTATCACTTACCAGGGGTGTTATAAGTCTGGCAGTGTGATATACTGGTGGTGATGCAAGGAGGGGATACCGCTCTGCTTGCCAATGAGTTACTCAGTTTTCCCCTACCCACAATTCCAGGGTGTGGCAACACGGGCCTGATTTTACGAGGTGCTGATCCACACCTGATAAAACTGCTGGCAGCATGGGCCAATGGCTCTGGGCATAGACACAGCCCATACCCCACCCAACCTTCTCCAACACCCAGAGGGAACATGCAGACCTGCCCCACCAGTGCCATAGGGGCTTAACTTTCTCCCTAACACCCTACAACCTACATTAGCCCGCCACTTCCATTTACTGCTCCGTGCCAGTGGTAAATGGTAGGGCAAAAAGGCCCGTTATTGTATCTGGTATGGGGTCACGTGCAGATATTGACCCAGTAATACCGGGTTCACATGTTCTTCCCCATGTTGGGGTAAACAACTTGTGATGCCCAGAGTGTTCTAGGAAGATACCGTCCAGGACCCATAAATCAAGCCCTAGTATTATATCTACTATACTCTGGTAATCTCTTAAAGAGATCCTTGGAGTCGTAAATCGGAATTGTATCCCAGCACAATGCGATGACCCCCTTCAGCTCCCACCTTAACCCACACCTTGATTTACAAGGCAAAATCTGCTGGGATTGTCGAGTTATGCAGAATGAGTCTAGTGTTTCTTCTATTTCTGTATATTTACTATGTCTCATAGTGCTCTAAAGTAGGGTGACCAGACGTCCCGGATTTCCCCGGACGGTCCCGGTTTTTTGAGAAGTACCCCAGTGTCCCGACACTTTTCAGAAAAGTACAGAAATGTCCCGATTTTTGAGTAACGTACGGGATATTTTCATAAATGTCCCAGTTTTGTGATCCATTTTGTGCGCGCATGCTCACTTGTCGCTGCTTCAAAGTTTGCGGCATGACTTCACTTATGTGAGCATTGTAGCGGGAAGGGAAACCCTTTAAAGAGAGACATTTTTTATCTGGATTTCCCTTCTCCTTCTACAATGCAGGAGAAACATAGATGTGCCAGCCGTCTGGAAAGAGCTCCTCACCAGTGGCCAGCACGACCCTACTCTGCTCACAGGAGTCAGAGGTCACTGCCTGCAGGAAGATCGATTCAGCCATGGTGACTCTGCTCTGCCCTTTCACGGCGCTCAACGTCCAGCATCTGCCAAAGTCTAAGGGGGCCTGGCTGGATTGGAACCACCTTCCTGCTCCTTCCCCAGTCCTAACAACACCAGCAAGCCGGGACCCGGGACCCACCCTCTGCATCGGAGCTGCTCCATCCAGGAATTGGATCCTGCGGCAGCCACACAGACTTGCTGTCTATGACAGCGGTCAAGTAGTCCTACTTTTATGTCAATGGTTGCGGCAAACTGTAGTCCTAATTCTGTGTCGATGAAGTGTCCCGGTTTTTTGCTTTGAGAATCTGGTTACCCTACCTAAAGTTGCAAATTGGCAAAAGAGTGGCACTATAAAAACGACACAAATAAATAGCATGCACAGTGCTGTATGTGCGTGCGCTGGTGCGCTTGGCACTTGTTTTATGACTTGGAACGAAAGAGCCGTTCCTGCGTGTGGTCTTGGCTTCTGAATATCCCTTGACCTTCTGCGAAGTAAGAACTCGGCTGGGTTCCTTGCTAGGTGGCTGCTAAGCCTCTTTGCGTCGGAGGCGAGTTAGGTTGCATCTGAAGAATGACTGGCTTGCCCCCAAGACTTCGTTTAGTAAGGATGAACATGTATATATTTTTTCCTATCATGGAGATGTGAATACGGGATCCGACCCCTCACTGATGGATGATCGGGCACTGGTCTGTGCTGTTATAGAAAAAAGCACCTGTTACCCAAGAGGGTGCCTGGCACCTTGAACAGACGAGACTGCGGCGCACCTGCCGGCAGATTACAGGGCCGTCGCGTGGGCGCCGGATGCTTTACTTGCACCCGACTGCAGATTACAGGGCCCCTGGCCTGGTGCTGCTGGCCGGACACTTGTCGCACCTGACAGCCGATTACAGGGTCGGCTGCCGGGCACTTTTCTTGCATTGCCACTATTATTTGCGCTTCCTTTGAATGCACCTGCAACACTTAAACATGCGCCGCATCGCTTCTCACTCACCAGCTTTCCCAGATCAAATGGCTTCACCCCGAGGCTTAGATGAAAGGAAGGGCCTTGTTTGTACAGGGGCTGCTGCTGGGATAGTTGTGGTGACACACACGTCTGATGTGTCACTGGAGTCTGCAGCAGTCCGGGTCTACTCACTATTCAAAGCCCCTCCCCACCAACCCAGGATGTCCCTCGGTGTGAAAAGGCTTGCACTCGGTGTCACCTCGCACTAATTACAAGTCAACAGGTACAATGGCTGGGCTCGTGCGCTATAATTTATGTCCTCTCGTGCTGCCGATAGGTCTCAGATGTTGCCAATGATGGTTCTTTCGGGGGAACCCTCGCCGCTGGCCTTTATTCAGACACGTCTCTTATTGTACACAGAGCAAAAGACGCCATCTTGGCCTGGTTATCCCTAATGAGTCCCATCCGCGCGGTATCATGTCCAGCAGACGCCGCCTTGCGCTGGTTATTGGTTATTAGCTGCCGTGGCGGATGGGTTTCATGTAGAACAGATGTTTTACGAGCCTCGTGCAGCATGTGGGAGCGCTTTGTGTTCATATTCGCGGCCTGTTCTCCATCACCCCGGAGCAAGGCGCGGAGCAGGGACGAGAACATTCCTCCGTGTTCATGGTGGGGGAGGGCGGGCATCTGTCCTACGGGAGCCCCCTATCACCCCAGTTGCCCGGCAGCCAGGGAGGGTCCCTCTTCTATGGTTCGGCTGGGGCCTCCCAGCACACCTATCAGAGACATATGTACCTGCCCGCGGAGGGTCGTGCTTATTCACCTGTAGGCCTGGTGTGCTGCAGAGCCCAGTCCTGGGTCAGGCTTCGGTCAGCGGCCGGGGGCATGGGTCAGAAGCGGGTTAACCTTCAGGGAAGGGCGCCTCCTCTTTTTTTCCCCTTCAATATGCTCGGCCCCTGGCCTGCGGCAAATCCCACACGCGCCTGCATTGCCCAGTGCAAGATAAAAGCATCAGAGAATGAGGTATTTCCAAAGCAATGAAAACAAATCCGTAAATGATTAGAGAGGATTGTGTAACCGAGAGTTAAATAGCAAAATTTAAATTTATTAAACGCGTCTCTATGGATGGGGAACACACCCATCGTACCTATTGCACCTATTCTGTGCTCAAGTCTTATGAGCGCTTTACTCCAGCATAATTGTTCATGCCAGACATCATACTCAAGTAGGTGCGGCAACTTGCTGGATTATCCTGATGTTTCGTCATTTTTGGATATTTCTTGGTAAGGAAAATCGAGCAGCGATTGTTGCAACCGAAAATGAGCTTGTGCTGCAGTTAGCACGTGATAAAGCAGCACGGCTGAGGGTTATCAGTAGCTTGCATTCAGTGCAAAGCACAGCCGCACGTTTACTGTCAAGATTTATGTATGAGGCGCAGAAGGTGCAAATCACAGCAGCACACTGACCCAGCAGCCTGCTCCCGGAACTGGTACTGTGGCAGGCTGCTGCAGCATATTTACAGTAGGCCGCAGGTGGTGCAGGACTGAGAACCACATTTGCTCAGGTTTATCCAGTGCTTCATTTGTAAAATAAAGAGTGCTGGTGCCCAACGCTCCGCTCAGAAGCCTGTGGTCTGCGGTGTTAAATCTCTGTGCCCCTCATGCCAAGGCTGCACAGTCTTCAAACCACTTATGCCTCTTTAGTCCCGTACCAGGGCCATATTCCCCTTTATCTCACTCTTGCAGGTTCCTACTTTTACCACATGTGATAGTTTTGCCGTAATTCTCTTCCTCCTTCTTTCCCCTTTGTGTGTTTTTCCCTTCTTTTGCTCTCAGGAAATGTCTAATGAAGAGAAACAAGTGTCAGTCCCCCAAAATGAGTGCTGGTGTCCCCCACCTGCAATCACCGGCTCATAAGAAGCACTGGGTTTATCTATATATTGCAGAAAGTGCAGCACACAGCATCATGTATTCTGGGTTTGTATGTCAAAATATTAACCACAACAACATTGACCTACAATATTGATCGTAAATAATCAACTTGCACAAGGTATGTAGATCTAGGGAGTATAGCTGTGATATTCCAACTGCACATCTTATCTTGATAATCTGAAGCTTGAATTCTTGTAGTTCCTATCGTTCCAGCTTGAGATTTAAGAGTCAATATTTTGGTAGAGCACCTTTCTGAGCACAGTTGATCTATAGGCAGCTGTTAATGGAGGGCCCATCAGCATATGTGCTGATGATATATATATTCATCTCTCTCTCTCTCTCTCTCTCTCTCTCTATATATATATATATATATATATATATATATATATGTATATATAAACACATTACCTACTGGTGGTCACTAGTAGGTAGTTATAGTTAGGACCCTATTTCCATCGGAAAAGCGTTTTTTGACTTGCCTTTATCTTCAGCGCTGTTTGACGGATCGTCACAAAATTTTCAAAAAAAGTGTGCCGGTGATTCTTGTTGCGCATGGAAAGTTTCTATGGGGGGCCCGCATTGCCCCCCACAGCCATGGGGACAACCACCACCCGGGGCAAAATGCAAATTTGTAATGTGGGAGGCCCATACAGCCTCCTCCACAGCCCTGGGGACTGCCACCTCCTCGGGCCGTAGTAAAATAATGAAGGGGGGCCGGCGCGGACCAGCATCCTCCTGGGGCTAATTTGAAACATTGGAGAGGGGCCGCTTGGCCCCCCTCGTGGAGCCAATAATGGCCCTGGAGACCACCACCCTGCGGTGCCCACGCTAGAACATAGCTGTTTGCTCTGACTTGACCGGAGCTTTGACAGTGCACGCCAAGTCAGAGGAAGCACTCTGCTCCCTGCAGGCAAGAGCTTTCAAAATGCTCTTGTCCGCTGGGAGCAGAGGTTTCATCTCTTTCCCTGCCTGCAGAGACGTAGCCAGGGAAAGAGATTAAACCATTGCTCTTGCTCACAGGGAGCTGTTTGTTCAGCAGTTCCCTGTGTTCAAAAGCAATACTGACTCCCACAGAGGTGGGGAGCTGGCTGGGACCGTGGGGGCCTTGAGACGCCCCCTGCTGTCCCATTGCACACTGGGTGCCCTGTGGGGCCAGGTCCCCGGGGTTAATCGACCAGGGAGGGGGGTGGTAAGGTCCCCCTACCCCATTGAATTGTAATTGGCCCCACGGGATGGGGTCCCTGGGGCCAAAATCGTCTGGAGGAGTGGGGCCTTGCGGCCCCCTCTCCCATTGAATAGTGGTGGGCCCCAGGGTATGGGGTACCCAGGGCCAAAATTGGCCTGTAGAGGCGGCTGTGCTGCCCCGCCACCCATTGAATAGTGGTGGGACCCGGGGGATGGAATCCCTGGAGCCGAAATCGGCCATGGGAGGGCTCATCGAATAGTGGTGGGCCCCAGGGGATGGGGTCCCCGGGGCCGAAACTAGGGGGGGTGGAAGCTGCGCTGCCTCCCTCCCCCATTGGATAGGGGCCTTGAGTGGGCCCCACTGAATGGGCCTGGCAAGATGGGGTCGCCGTGGCCGAAATCAGTCCAGGGAGGGTGGGCCGCATGGCCACCTTCCCCTAGTGTACATGGTTCTCCCTTTAAATTGCCACAAGTATGTAAATGTCCAAATCACTTTGAAGCTGCCTGCTTGGCCCTGCACTGCCCACTTTAGTATGCAAAGGTCTTCCCCCTTTTGCCAGGATGATGTACAACTTCCCAAAGGGACCCCCAGTGCATTTCCAGCCAGTTTTGATGGTGCTTTATTGATGCCTAGAAATATGAGAACATCTCCATAAAACAAAGAAGTACTTACTTCATATAGATAAGAGGAAGGACCCTAGTTTGGTTGAGACTTACATCTTTATTGTCTTATTGGCCTCTCTATAGGAGGATTCATGTTATCACACCAATCTAGAAAAACAGGCACCAGGAACAATCACATTACCATGAGGCATACAAGGTCACTGGTGACATTACCTCATGGCCCATTACACAGCTGTAATGTAGAATACATACTGGACATTTATCAAGGAGGCAGAAAGGCCTCCACTTGGGTAGATATTTAATGCAAAGCTGTGGACTCTTGTTGGATAAAAGGGTAGGTGAGGCTCCTTTGTGGCAGTCACTCACACAGCTGTTGACACACCCACATAGACACCAACTCACAGACACACTCAGACAATCATGCACCTATTCACAGAACATCTTAGACATCTCGCACCCACTCACACACCCATTCAGACTCCCACTCTGACACATACACACTCACACATCCACCCACACACCCTCTCACACCTCTGTCACACTCAAAAAAAAACTCTCACACCTAATAAAAATTACTTTTACTATTAAAAAAGCCATAGACATTCACTTAAAAAACGAAGGTTATGGATACGTTCCAGTTAGGCTTTGAATTTACTCACACAAAACCAGAGAAAGTTAGCAGTTGTAGTTAGAGCTATCTCAAGTAACTATACATTGCGACCTAAAGTAACTATAACTTGTGCGATCGCTATGCACTGCTATTTACCTCAGATATTGCAGAACTTTTGATAACTTTAATAACATCAATAAAAATATCAATGAAACATTAGCAGTCAAATTATTGAAGAAAAAACTGTGCATGGCAGGGGGAGCAAGTATAGTTACCTTAGGCTGCAAGTTATACTTACTTCCCCTGGAGGGAACTAAGAAAATAGCCAAAATAAAACAATCTCAAAAAATGTTGCTAAGCTCACCATCTTCCCAGATATAAGGAACCAGCAGATTTGTGAAAAAAACGTTACCACAGTTTTTGAATTTTTGTAAGTGCTATTCCATATACCCTATTTGTGTGTTTTTTACCAATGCGGAGTTTGTGGTGGTAACAGATCTGAAACCCACAGGTGGAGTATACAAAAATTTGGAGTTCACAAAGCAGTCATTTGTGCAGATTGCTCATGGTTTTCCCAAAACAATTGTTGAAATTATAAAAACATAAGAAAATAGTAAAAAATAGAAGTAGGTGACACTGTTTTCATGTGCAGTACTTTGCCCTAATGGTTGATTTGCAAAGTAATATACTGTTACATCGGTCAGATCCTTGTGGTCACAGGGATATATAATGTTTAGTGGCTGTTCAAAAACACTTGATGTCCAGAGTTAACTGTTCTGCAGACTATAGTGATATTTCATTGTATAAAGACAGTGCATCAATCAATATGAAAGAACCATCAGGATGACGGAAAAAGTATGCATTTTCAAAATGTACCCTAGATACTGAGTTTAGGATAATGGTTAGTTTTCCAAATCTGATTGTGGGCTTACCCCTATTATCATGTGATTCAGAGGGCATTTTTGCAAAATGTGCTCTTTCTTGTACACCGGCTTATGTTTGGAGGAGAAAATGAATAGGTAAAAACAAATATTCCACTATTCTGTGTTACCACAGTTCTCCTAGTGGAAACGGTACCCCTCCTTTATGGGTGAGTCTCCGAGCAGTATATTGTGCCCTTTCCAGCAGTGCTAAGTGCTCGGCGGCCGAAATATTCCCCTAAACACTGATGAAAGTGAAAAAAGGAGGTGCCTAATGTGTTCACGTTTTATTGTGTGATGTCAGTTCGTTGTGCGAGGTGCTTGTCACACAATTAAAAAAAAACAAAAGAGAAGCTTTTCCCTCATATCCTGACTTTATTTTAACAAAATCCTTTTGGTGCTGGCACCAGAAGGATATTAACCCTCAACGTGGGGGCGAGATGTTCATGAAAATGTTTTACCTCCATCTTTCTCACAGACTCATTCAGTTTCAAAACATACCATGGATCTAAGTCTCAACTGGAACACCACCTGCTCTCCTGCTTTCCTTGAATATTGCTAGTGTGCTGGCCTCTACCCAATCTTAGCAGAGCTTTCTTCATCCGCTCATAATTTAATTGATGAATCACAAGCATTCTCCCAATGACAACTGTACCTTTCCTAATCAAGCAGCTCATTAAAGCAGCTTCTTTAGACATCATTTAAAATCTGCACTCTACAAGTGATCTCAAAGTTCACACACCATTCCATATTCTGGCCTTCTACATACATGCGCAAATGCTGTTTTGGATTCTTCACAGGAATTCATGCAGATTTGAAGTGGTAATCATCTTTCCCAGAAGTATCTGTCTCTGCTGCCATCAGAGTTTCATTCTCCAATTCTTTTGCTCTCCAAAGTTTTTCTTTCTCTTTCCCTCTTCTCTCTCTCCTTTTTAATTTGCTTTCTTTCCTCTAAGGACTGTTCCTCCTGCTCGCTACGTCTTTTCTCTTGTTCCTGGCAGGCACATCTCAACTTCTCCCTCTCAAACTCCTTAGCATTTGCATCTTCTTCTGCCATAGCTTTCAGATGCAACAACTGTAAGTTTATGGTTTTATTCCGACTTAGCCGACCCCAGAGAATGAATCCTGGAGTAAGTGACAATCATGCTCTTAAGAATGAGATGGAATGATTAGGGGTTCATCTCAGGAACCACAAGTAAACACATTCCAGGAAATGGCTGTGATCTCTCTGGGGAAATCCTGTGATAAGAGGCTAAGAAAGCCTGACAACACAGCACTCCCTTTCTGGGTTCCTACCATGGTGCCTTCCACAGAGTCTATCAGACCTTCTTTCTTACTGCTCAGCTAATTTAGCTGGTCCTTAACAAATCCAACAAGGATTGTTGTATCCTTGTTCCTGGAAGACCTCCACCCTCTCACCAAACACAAACCCTTAACTGACCTAAGTACAGGTGCAAACAAAGGTCTCCTCCCAAGAACCTTGCATCTGCCATCCACTTCAGACCTTGTGTACCTGTTTCCAAGGATATGGTTCAGAATGGATATGGGTGGTGCAATCTTCATGGTTGTACAGTAAGTGAACTTGTCAGTGGACACAGGATCATGGGCAGTTGATCCACCTCTCAGATCTTGCTGCAATGGAAAACAGCATGGTAGGCTTTTGCAGCAGTTTCTCATCTTTGGCACCTGAGTCAATGCAAATGGGGTTTCTTCATTATGGCCTTTACAGGTACACCTCATTTACAGGTAGCAACACCACAGGGACCTCTTGTCACACAGAAGTGATATCTGATGGCATTGTGCCACTTGAGAGTTATCAGTGCTTTGCATAGCTCACCACATAAACCACGCAGGGAGGCTGGGTGATCCCTCAAGGCATGAGTCGGCTGCAGTTATGCTTTAGGAACAAATATTCTTGTCTGGGTACCTGACACATCAAGAACATAGCTAAGCTTCCCACCTGTCCGGTTTTTCTTCCTGCAAGCTGGGCACTTGCTTTCTCTCTGAGCAGGCAGACAGACACACTGCTCTCCAGCAAGTGCCATAGATTTCAGGAATGTCCTCTCACCACTGGGAGGAAGACACTAGCCCTAGATCATAGCTGTCTTAGTACACTGCCTACCTTACAAGACATTGTGGCCCCAACTTTCTACTCCTGTTCTAGATGGATGATGGTGACACATTGTCTAAAGTCCAGGAACCAGTTTTAGGTAGTTCCTTTTCAATTTTAATTTTCTGGCTGAAGTGCAGAGACTGCCTTTGGGTATGGCGAGGGTCCTTGTAGCAGTAGTGTGGATACTGGCTCTAATGAGGAGTATCCTGAACATGGGTACAATGAAGTGTGAAGATTCTGCACCTGCCTGTTATCAACCTTCTGGAGCAGCAGTCACTGAAAGATGAAAGGGCTCTGCCTGGAACCTTCCTTGACTTAAAAGAATCTCACTCTCCACCACTCTCCTACGATCAACCAAATAGCAGTGCTCACAAAGGACTAATCAGCAATTCCCTTCTACAACATCTAAGTTTCTAAGGATATCCCAGTCTCCATCCTCCCACAATTCAGTGTCTGGGGCTCCTCTCTTCAGCTCCAGGAGTGCAGGGAACTTCCACCATTTAGGGATGCTGTATCCCATCTTCCTCCTTCATCACATATGGGGGATAATCGAAAATGGATCCACCTGGTCCCAGCAATTTTACTCTAACCACAATATGGTTTCTTCCTTCCATCCATTGTTTATGTCCACATACTTGACACACACAGGATGTCAGCACAAGCAGAACTTCACACAAGTGGGGCTGATAGGCATAGGGTGACCAGACAACCAGGATTTCCACGGACAGTCCTGTTTTTTAGGGTACTGTCCCGGGTTTAGGTGGTCTTGGTTTTTGAGAGAAAGATCGAGTCATCCTGTAAAGCTGAATTGAAAGTTATACATTCCTTTCCACAAGTGCTACTAAAGTTTAAATTATTCAAGTAATGTATCTGTTTCTGCCTGGCAGCACAGGAGGAGCCTGTTCCCATCAGAAAGACAGTGGGAAGGAGAGGTCAAGGGGTGCAGGTCATGCCATTGCTAATGTTAAGTTAACATAGACCTGTAAATGTGTGTGTGCACATATATGTACTTGTAAATGTGTGTATATATGCACACATTTACAAGATTTACAACCATAGTGCGCACACACACACACACACAAACACACACACACACACATACACTGCAGGGGCGGTTCCTCCACAAGGGTGTCGCCCCCCACCAGCAGCGGCAGCTGCAAACCTTTTCCACAAAAACTATAATAAACTGTTTACTTTAGTTTTGGGGAAAAGGGGTGGGGCTATGCGGGTGACGAGCAATGAGGGGGGAGTGCTCAGCACCTCCCCTCACTGCGCATGTATGTTTGGCCGGCCATCTAGCCCAGCAGCACAGTTGCCGGGCTGGAGAGAGCCTGCACAAGCTCCCAGACTGCCTGGGAGCGCCCTGGCTGGGCGCTGCCCGCCAATCCTGATGCTGCTCTGAGCAGCATCAGGATTGGTCGCAGGGCGGGCTAGGAGCCTGTGCTGGAGCGAGTCGGAAGGAGCGGAGGTAAGTGGTTTTTCAAAAAAAAAAAAATTATCTTATGAGTCATTCCCCCACCCCACCCCCTCGACAACCCTCTCAACAACCCTTGAGTTGCAACTGATATATTGACAAGGCTATGCAAAAAATGGAACAGGCCGGATAAAGAAATAGAGCTAAATGCTTTAGTCCTACTTTTATGTCTGACCTGGTCCGGTTTTTGCTTCTCGAAATCTGGTCACCCTAGGTAGGCACCACACCCTTCCTGAACAGGAAAAGGGTCTGTTGAATACTACTTAGACACAATTATTAGCATGCGGGCGTCACCTCTGTGTCAGCAACCCAGGATATGAAGAGTGGACCCCATCTCAATACAGAGGACATGTTTGGTATCAACTTTCACATGAGTCACTCGAAGCAGGATTCCACACCTTTTTTATCATGACGGGGAAATCCCCTTCCCGACAATCTTTAAACTGCAGGAAGGGCGGGATTATGGCGCATGCTTTCTGCGAGGTCTGTCTTTAAACGGGACTCAGTACAAGGTAATGAGCATGGTTACTGAGGACAGTTATCTATAAGCTACTGTGTGTGCTGGGCAGGAGCACAATATTGATAAGCCGTTTTTAGGAGATGCAGTTAGTTCAACAAACAGCTGCATTTTTTCAGAGGTCTTTTATTTATTGAAGAGAGCGTTAGACTCAGCAACGTACATTCTGAGTAGGCCACCTAGAGCCGGGAGCCCCAGCAGCGTGTTTCCGGTGGATGTTTATAGGATGCAGGTAATTCAGGGCACTTAAGCATGGTTCTTGAGAAAATAACTTCTAGGTGCAGTTAGAGAAAAGACATTAATATGTTTATTGTGCAGTTTTATGGACAGTATAGGATTCAGTACCCACAGGATACAATATCTCTTACATAAAAACTATTGTTGGTGCTAGTCTATGAAAACAAATATACGATCCCTGCAAGGCGAAATAGTGCAAACCTGTAGTGTGCAGCACACATTGGAGTCCCGGGAGCACCTCTCCTGAGGCAGCTAGCGGCAGTGAAGTCTGCGTGTCAGGCGCTCTCTAGCGCCGTCACCTGACGCTTCATGTTCAACGCGCTATAAACTTGAATTGGGATAGACCGCTTGGAGGAGGCGAGCCCTGCGGCCCTTCACTCCCGGGTCGTGCCTTGAGAGTGGGGAGGGGCTCGTGTATTCTTGCTGCTCTAATGTCTTCGCTTTCCACGCCCCTTCGGGCCCTATTTTCCCCTGGAGCCCTGCTTGATTCGGGGTGGAGATTGGGGATGTGAAGGGGGGCGGGGGTGGGGAGTAGGTTGGTCCCCGAGGCAATCGACAGCCTCCCTTTATTTATCTCTCTGCTTTTTGTGGGGCTTTCCTTTGCACTGTATACACAGACGAATAAATGCTGAACAGTTTGAAGAGTACAACCAGCTTAAAATGTTAAACAGAAAAATGAACTTGCAAGACGCGTTAAACAAACCACACCTAAACTTCACAGTAGTTGCATGTACGTGATAAGAAAACACCTACATTCCCGCTTTGTGTTCCTTTCTCCGCTAAGCACGTACACGCTTGTAATTGCAAATAGACTTTTAAAAGCCTTCTGCCACTGTTATCAATACATTTTCAAGTGATGAGGACACGTCTGTGTACCGGATAGCCTGGTCCGTCCTGCAGGGGGCGCCCTTGTCCTGGTTGCAGCGTTGAAGCTTTGCCTGATGAGTTCAATACTATTAAAGAGGAAAGAACAGTGTGGGGACGTCACCCAGACTCCGCATAATGACAACCTGGAGTGGAGAAGAAAAGTGGGAGAGAGGGGAGCAATTCATGTCTTGGGGAACACAACAGAACCTTATAACTAATGGGTGGTTTCTATGACTTCTTAATTATTATGTCGCAAAGGGTGTGTTGCCTGTAATTGAGAAGAATAGAAAAGTGCGTCAATGGATTTTGATGTTCAAAGGACAATAGTTTTTCTGTGTGTGCTCTGTACAGCACTCACAGTGTAAGTGACACCTTCCAATTGACTTGATCAGAAGTTCGGGTACACTTATGCCCACAAGAACAGTGGCACATTGGCAGACCTGGAGATATTGGAGTATTGTAAGTGTATTCCTTCAGAGCTGTCTCTAAAAGCCTAAGGATTGTAATCCGTACATTTCGAAATGTGTTGTAGACTAATCGGGGTCTATTTTTAAATGTCTTTGAGGGAGTGTTTTGTGGGAGCAAAATGAAGGACAGGAGTTGTAGTGAATCGCTGCACCCCAAACATTTTAGTGCATGATTTCATTGCCAGTAGGGCTCGAGGCGCACTCCAACTTGAATAATGTAAATATTTAACCTCAAGTAGAATATACCTTGTAGAGCTCTAATAAAGGTCAGCATTGGGTATGGGAGAGAAAGCCAACCAGGCCTAGAACTCAGGCCGGAATAGCCACTGGCAGACCAGTGACAAGGGCGATTGGTAAGACTTCTTAATGAAGATGCAACATGAATATGGATTATTCACCCCACACTATAACAACTACAAGATGCCAGGGTTTTATTCATGAGTACCAAATGAGGTGTTCTCCCTTTTTGTGTTTTACTGCAGACACTATTTGAGATTAATAAAAAGATTTTATGTGCAGTTTGCCTCATTAAGAGATTCTTTGCTCTACCATCTGATAAATGGTTTTGTGGGCTGAGGGTGCCACAAAGGTTCTATTGAGGAGTTATGATGTATAACCTGCACACCACCAACCTGCCATGCTTAAACCTCATCAGAAGCCTTACCGGCTGCCTCTGTTGAAGGAAGGTGACAAGTGGTAGGACATTCTCTTGGCCGATGTCTGTAAGGTGTTTGTTGTGATGGGGTCAATCCCTACTGCCACTGGGTTAGATACATCATCAGTCCCTCATGTAAACCTATCTGCAATTAAGAGAGGAACCTTTATCCCAGAGCAAATGGCAAGTCCAGCACCATGGTGCCTTAATCTCTGGGCCCTGAGGCTTGATCTGCTAGAGGCAGGAATATGATGAACAGCATCACTGTTGTTAAACACGAGGCCAGCAACTTCTTACTCATAGCACAGCCACCTTTGATTTTGTCCCATCTCTTGCGCTGTTGTTGTGTGTTTCTGTTGTAGCTGTATGCTTGTGATGTTGAGCACACAAGATGTACATCGATAGCACGAAGGACACTTGCAATCTAAATAGATTCTCTCTTGCTTGTAGAAGGAAAAGCACAGGCTGGTCCACTTCCATAACCTTGTGAACCATCTGATTAATCTTCTGCACCTTCCCTGTCCAAGGGCCTCTATTCTGGGAGTTATCTGAGCCTGTTTTGTTGCTAATTGTCTGAGTAATTGTTACAACTTCCACGTTTCTACCGTCAAACTTAAAATAAGGAAGATGCTCATCTACCCAGTATTGAGCGCAGCACGTGTACAAATTCTTGTTCAAAAAGGTGATACCATCCTCTTTGTAGGAGGATGGCTAAATCGGCATTGAGCACCACACCCAAACTTTTCGCAATATTTGTGGGATATTGTGTAACTGAAAAGCAGTGTAAACAGAGAGATCAAACTGGTCCCTTCAAGGTGTTTATTTTAATAATGCTTATACAGACCGCGCATTGCCCCACACCCCTCCCTCTCAAACTCTTTTTCTGTACCCCTGCGCCTCTTGTCTTTCTTTATTTTTTCTCTCACTTTCGCCTATGTATGTGAGAAAATCGTGCAGCCAGAACGCCACAATGTATTCCTGTTTCACAAGTCTAAATCCCTCCTTCACTGTAGTTTCAGCCAGTCACAAACAACCTTTACTGCCCCTAAAACGTCGTGACACAAAGCACTCTGAGGCTGCACTGTGTAGCATGACACAGTCAACAAGTGTTGTGGAGTGGACATGAAATTTAAAAAGATGCTGTTACCTTAGATAACGTGATGCTGAATGTGATGCTGAATGTGGAGTAGGTCATTATTTCTATTCCGCTACATGTTGGTGAATGGTTTCCCCATCTCCTCACACAGGTTTTAACCCTTCTGTATTCAGAAGGCTCCCCCAGAGGCCTCCACTTGTCCTGGCAGATGTGTGCGCTGCCGGGAGGGCCTCCAAGCGCTAGGTAATTAGTTGTGTCATGGCGCCCTCGGACACTGCAGGGTTTACCTCGTGAGTGCAATCAGGCTACCCAGCTGCTTCCTGCCTGCAGTCATCCAGGCTCCGGGTTAAACAATTCTCAACATACTCAGACTTCTCGTTAATTTTGATGTTTTTTTTCTTGTAATTATTTATTCGGTGGTAGTTGGCATCGGACCGTATCTGCAAGCAATCAGGATACCTTCCCAGAGCATAATTACCACATTAAGGACTCTTTCTTTGAATGCCTGCAGATGAGCTGACATGCGAGGAACACTGTGCAAGAACTCTGAACCAAACCCCATTTTTCACTTTGAGATCTCTCACTTCTTTTGTTTTCTGCTTCATCCTTGTAATCTTATTCTTCTGCTTTCGTGTGCTTTTCCCTACTTTGTTGGCATCCGATTATTCTCTCTTGAGATTGTTGTACCAGTGGAAGTTTTTTTTTCTGTATCTCGGAGATTTTTGTACTCAACATTGGACGATTAATCTGCTATGGATTTACATAAGTGTTGGAAGAATTAGAGGCTCATTTGGCTCTATTTGTTGTACCGAAACTTTTTTAACTGGATTATTGAACCGTCTGTTCGTTATACATATCATGTAAGGATTAGATCATTGCTTCTGTCTTTCATTTTTAGAGAACTCTTCAGATTGAAATACTAATTCTGTCAGCATTACTTACTTAAAATATACATGGAGTGGGCGTTGGCTCTACCCAGAGGACTATTTCTGTCTGAAATCATCCTATTGGCTGTTGGGTGGCTTCTTCCACTGCCTCTGGGATGGTTTCCTTAGAATATATGAGGGAAAATTTCCATATAAAATGTAAACCCAATCATCACACTGTTTGTTACATTCAATTATTTCTCTGCAAGGTGCGTTTTATACAGAAAGGGTTCCTTTTTGGTACTTTTTTTCTCAAGCATAGGCAAAATAAACAGCTCTGGCTAAACAACATTTGTGCTAAGCTACATTTGTGCATGTAACACATGGGATCAGAATTTGTGAGTGCCTGAATTTTAATGTTTTAGCAAATTAAAGCCAGACTATAGGCTTTGCCAATGCTTGTTTTAGATAGACACTGTGGGGATTGTAACATTGATTCCATCTCCTGTTTATGCAGCCACTGTAGGGATTGTATCTTTGTTTCTGCCTCTTGGTTACACATATATTGTAGGAATTGGTTCAGACACTGTATGGAATTGCTCCTTGGCTTTGCAACTTTGATTAGCTGGTTAAGGAATGATAAGGTCTTGCCCGTTTTTGGGCTAGAACAACTCTTCTGGGATTGGATCTTTGATTTGTTACTTTGTCTTAAACATATTGTGTGGTTTCTGTTTTTATCTGTATTTCAGAGTTCTCTGCTGAGAATGAGTGGTTGATTCCCTCTCTTGCTTAGGCACACGATGGTGGGAATGTATGATTGATTCTGTCCCACTGTTTTCTTATGAATTATCATACTTTTTCAACTGGTGAATCAAGCACTGTTGATGTTGGATATTTGCTCCACTCTCTTGGTTATAACAATATCACTGTGAATGGATTATATAATGCCTATTTGGGGTTATGAAGGTACTGCTAAATTTGGATACATGGGTACAGGTGATTTGCTGGGTAGGTTCTCTTCCCTGATAAGACAGACACGCATAAGATCGGATTTGTTTGATATTTCTCTTGCTTAAAAGGCAATGTTGAGGTTGGGATATTTAAACACTGTTTCTGGGTTAGAGAAGCACTCTTGGGATTAAATTGATGTTTTTTTTTCTCTTGGTTACATAGGTGTGGTTGGGGATCAGTTCTCACTTGGTAATTCAGGCCTGGCGAGATTGGATTCCTTGACTGAACGTCTTTAGTAGGGTTGGATTCTGGTTTTCCTACTTCTGGGATGGCAAGGCACAATTGTAGCAGCATCATTGGTCTGCACTCCTTGCTATACATGAACTGTTGGGATAGGGAGACTGGTTTTGTCACCAGGTTATAAAAACAAGCATTTGCAATCCATTGGGTCTCGCATTTGGTCGAGTTAGAGCTATTAGCATTGTAAACTCCTAACCAGACTTTTCTTGCCACATAACCTGAAAAATAAAAGTAATACAGTTTCACATATGCGAGCCAACGGGCGCTATGAGCGTGAAGGAGACCCACCAAAGAAAACAGAAGATCGCTCACAGTGAAACGTATCAGCAAAAGTGAAATTATCTATGTAACAGGGTCGATGTCATGCAAAGAGCTCGACTACTGCCCAGCGAGATCACGCTGCATAGGAAATAAAAATAAAAGGTAGTCCAGAAGCCATGCGGAAAACATGGAGCCTTGGATGTTTTCAGTAATTTACTGGTGCTCTGGAGCAGGGCTAAACACCGGAAAAGGCATGACTAATGCATGCCTTTCACTAATGAAATCAAACGAATTTTGAAAGGCAAGCCTACGAACCAACCAAACTGATGGGCATGACATGGGCATGGTTAAAAGCCCACAGAGAGATTACAACAGGGGCCAGAGCGCTTGGGCGCTCAACCCTAATAAGCTTGACTTGGCTATCAGTAACCTTTTTGTGGGTTAAGAAGACGCCTTGTAGTTTGCATTGGGTGGTCACTTTTCTTTTCTTTCTGCTGCATGTAGCTTATTTACTTCTGTTTTTTCTGGTCTCCCTCTCTACCTCCATCTCTCTGAGGCTCTGCTTGTTGAGGCCCTTCTCCTCCCCCCACCCACTGCAAGCCTGCAGAAAAACCTCCCTGACACAGGGAGCTGGCTGTAGGGTCAGGCATGTGCCCCTGTGTCATTAATCTTACCTGCTTTCATTGGCTGCTCAGGGAGGAGTTATTGCAGCTGTGGCTCTCTACTGCTGGACTCTGCAAGGCGAGCCCTGACCCCTCTCTCTAGCCCAGGATGTCTCACATTCTCAGATATCCAGAATTTACAAAAGCTGAGTTTTTAAGATCCGATAAATATGAAAATGGTTGTAATAAGTAAACGTCCTATGCGTCCTATAAACAAAGGACATCTTTCCTTACCATAATTGCAGCCCGGTAATTATTGTAATTGTATTTATATAGTGCTTACTACTCCTGAGCGAGTCGCACAAAAGTCAAAACACATATTTTGTTTCTGTTTTACTTCTAAAAAGTGCAACAAGTGCCAGTCTCAAAAATAACTTCTAGTCACCAACAGACATATTGGCATCAATACATTGTATATTATAAATCATAGCAACTAAATAAATAGCACTTATAATGTACGGGAAAAGATCTGTCAGGAAAAACTACAGCAAAGAATAAAGTCTAGAATGCACAACAATCCGTATTAAATAGATGTCATTAAATCGTATTTACCCTTCACCTTCTTACCTTGCTTTTTTCTCACCAGTGCAGAGTTTAGGGTCAACATTCCCACCTCTCCTGATACATTTAAGTGCAGGGTCCTTGCTTCCATTGTTTGAAACAGCGCCAGAGGTGTAGCTATCAATGGTGCTGCAGGTGCAGTGGCACCAGGGTCTAAGGGTCTCACGGAATATACATTTTTGTTTTTTGCTTTTTACTATAAAAACAAGTGGCTGTTTGGGGCATTTTCTTTACTTGCATTAGGGCCAAAGGTAGAGATGGATGGGCCACCGATAGGTCGAGCCAGGTTGAAGCCTGATGCCTGACTCCGAAAGTGCTTGAGGTCCTCCTAGAACCTTGAGCCCAAAACGAGCTGAGCTTTCATGGGAGGAGATGTGACCTAGCGGCTACAGCTGCAGATCATGTAACATGGAGAAGGGGTTCGAATCCCGGAATCAGCTCAGCATCCTGTCAATCTCAGCAAATCTACCTGTGCTGAAAAAAACAAATGTGTCTACTGCACAGTCTCTTATATCCTTGGGCAAGGTTGTAAAACTGCCAAAAATAAAATGTGGACTCTACCTGTCACCCACGCTCCAATCTCATCTTCCAATAATTAATGACAAAGCATTAACTGATGTCAGAAAGACCTGTCTAGGGGCTGAATTGCACAGTGTGAAACTGCAAAACCTGAGATGCTTCACGAAAGTGTGTGATCCTAGGCAAATACTTTATTTCACCAAGTCTCCTTTTTATTCATTATCATCAGAGAGACCACCATGAAATAGGCGAGTTCAGGATGTACAAAAAAATCAGCTGTACAAAAAAATCTAATGTTTGATTTAGCAGGCTATAGTTTTTTTTCCTTCCATAGTAAGAATCTAGGTCACACATAGAGAGTACCATGACCCCGACTTGCCGCTGAGTTCACTAATAGGGTTGTTATCCGGGTGGGAGAGGAATGTTTCTGTGTGTGTTTATAGACTTTGAAAATTAACACTTATCCAATAATTTGACTACTAAATTGAAACGTTTCCACGTGTTTAAGGAGCACATTTTTTGGATTTTGGATCCATCATGGTCTTTGCTGCATGATTTACATGCCAAATATTTTCGAGCGCAGCTCGCGCAGTGGCTCTTGGCTCGGCTCGCGCACGGGCTCTTGGCTCCGCTCTCTCCCTTGGCTACAGACCACTCCTAAAGCAGGCTCCTAATGTTTGTGGCTTCAAAGCCCAGTTATTTGTTAGTGTGCGCTTCATTCAACCTAACTCCTTGCCATATTATGAGCACGTAGAGAGTACGGATAGCGCCTCGGGGCTCTGCAGAGGCTAGTGGTGCTATGGGCTTGAAGGATCACAGCAGACTTATCGAAAGCCCGCTGGAACCCAGAGTCTACAGATAAGAACCAGTATTTTGAGGGAAGGTAGCCGAGCGCAGCCAGATTTCATCAGAACAGTAAATATATACTTTATCTAATATTGGCGCCATGCAGGGCTGCTGCGAATTCCTGCATTTTGTTAAAAATGTCAACACGACTCGTGCCTTCTGTTAAACATTTCCCCTTAGGGTTACTCTTCCCAATCTAGGAATTACGTAAGCAATTTGGCTCTGCCCAAAAATCCTAAAACGCATTAAAACAAAAAACTTACTAACATCCGACTGCCGCACACTTGCACGAAACCGAACCTGAATCTCGCCTGTGATGGAAACGTCTGGAAAGTCATCCTGCGATGCCGTACTAATGGCAGATTGCGTGCTACCACCTGCCAGTGAACAATGACTATTCATGGACCTCATTTAGGGGGCTGCCATGGGTCGCAGCTGCGACACCCCGGCTTGCCCCCTTGCGACCCGCACGGCATTTGAGACCCCTGGCCTCAGAAGGACAAAATCAGTGCCAGGAGCACAGAGGCGGCTTGCCCTCATGAACAGTGGCTGGGGATCACTGGGGTAACAACACTTAAGGTACTTGGAGGTGAGCCCTCCCCCGTGAACGGAGTCAGCCGCCTGCCGCCCTTGCACAGTGTACTGTGCAGTGAGCCTCCCCCTCAACCCCCCCCCCCCTCCGGCCCCCGGAGCTCGCCCCCTTTCCCACCCCAGGGGTTGTGGGGGCCTTAGTTATGCTACTACTGGGGATCCAATCTTATTGTTTTTTGTCAAATGTTATTACTCTAATAGTGAATAGTATTCACTATTAGGGTACTAAAAATGGAGTTTGACCCTCTCTGGCGGCTCAGGTAAGTAACAAATGCTTTAAATGTATGTTGTGTACATGCATGCAGGTGAGAGTGTGTTCATGTGCGAGAGAATGCATGTGTGATTGCGTATGTATGTTTGTGTGAGTGAACGTAAATGTCAAACGGTGTGTGATATCACTTTCGCTGCCCCAGGCCTTTTGATGACTAGACAGACGCTCACGTGACTTGATCATTATTCTTTGATGTTCTTGGGTTGTCCTCAGCCGAGGAGACCAGGTTTTGCTATGAACTTGTCACAATCTCGGCCGCTCCCGTGTGTGTCAGTGAAAGCCACTTGTTTGCCTGTTCGTCTAGCGCGAGCGCGGATCCCATTCTTCGGTCAGCAGTGTTGAGAGATTGACAGGTTTGACTGCGCGTGCCGACGCCCTCGATGACAAAGGGACCTGATTTTCCTTAAGAACAGTTTTACTTTCCTCCCTTTATCCTCCCGAGCGGCAGACACTGAGCTGAGCCTTGGTTTATCAGTTACATCTGACCTGCAAAGGTCTGGCCTGCTCCCAGCCTCACCAACCCCGGCTTACCGACGCCCTCTGGTGGACACTTTGCCACCTGAAAGACTTCCTGCTATGAGTTTCCAACTTTTCACCAGTTCATTCTGTATAAAAAAAATACCAATGTGTCTATATTCCCGTTCTTTAGAAATGTTACCATTGTTGGTTAAAATGTAGTTATTTCTTTTCCTGATTGCACCCAATTTCCTCCTCATTATTAAAGTTTGTGTTTATTATTAATGCATTGTTGGGGCAGAAATTCTCTCCTTGGTTTCTATACTTCCTCCAGTGCACTCGGTAATCAGTGGGACATCTCAAAGTGCTTCACATTTTTACTGTGTTGTTCATCAGCAGAGTGGAATTCTCCTGGCAGGGGGTATCCAAAGTAAACCTCTAACCCCTGCAACCCCTGATTGAGGGTGGATAGTCTTGACCTCAGTGTCATAACCAAACTTGAGGGAACCATCTGCAAAGTACTTGGAGGGGGACCCCTCCCCCTGGACCCAGTCAGGGGCCTGCCGCCCGTGTACATTGTACTGTGGTGAGGGTTTCCCTTGGAGCTCGGGGCCCTCCCCCTCCCCGTGGGGGCGGTGCAGGACTTTGTTACCCCACTGCTTGGCATCCTTGTCCCAGGATAGAGCCTGTGAAGATCCCTCCTGGTGCAGTAGCACGTTCAGCCGCAACCTGAATGAAAGATCTCTCTGATTTCTGTCCCTCCCCAGGATCACTCAATGATACGCATCTGTCCTCACGGATCCACCCTTGCCCCCAGTGGTGTAAACGGCACAAGACCCCATTTCATGGCAGGAGGTTCGGTCTATGTTGATCCCCCCGCGCTATCATCTCAGAGAGTTTGGGGAATGGCCCTTGAGAACCCCACTCACTCCCAATTCATAACCTGAACACACGCAATGTGGGGTGGGATTCTAGTCCACCAGCGACTCTTTATGATCCTTGTTCTATACCGAAAAGCTGATCCTTCAGTGAGATAAATCCCTTTTAATGGATGGAAAGGCCTCACCCACATTGTAGTGGCATGCTTCATCATAGGCCAGTCCATCATGCCGGGTTAAGATAGCACTAACCCTGCATTCTCAACCGTAGCCACAAGGGAGAGCTAGCTCCTCTAGGGGCAGGGAGATCTAGATAAAGTGTCTTCTGGTTAGCAGGGCCCAGTATCATTAGAGTAAAAAGGTTAAAATTACCTCCATATCTATCCACAGATTATGCTTTTATTCTGGATGATACGGGGTAGATTAAAAAGAAAATCGTTGCCAACCCCTCATTCTGTTATCGGGGGGCTAGTGGACGATGTGCTCAAGATCTACAATAGATCTCCACACCTATTTTGAATGTCAACATGTTTCAGCCTACTGAGGTACCAGTCTGGATCCCTTCACCTCAAATCTGAAGTCCTCAGGCCTTCTTCTGGGCAGAAATAGTGTCCCTGTCCCTACCGTCAAACACATGTTTTTAATTTGTACATGCAGGAAGGGTAAGACTAGTTCTTAACTGGTTACAAGATAAATAAGGCACACATCTTCAGTCCTTTTTTCTTGTGCTCGCTAAGTAAGTTAGACTTCTCGAGATAATATGCAGCGTACTCGCGTAAGGACAGATACTAACACAAGAGGACAGCAACGGAACATGTGAATGTAAGGAGAAGAGTGGAGAAAGGTACAGATTTATATTGGTTATAAGTAGATATATGAAACATAATGAACTTTTGAGGAACAAATTTAGTAATACATGATACTCACGGGAATATCATGGGATATTCGCAGTGATATAGCGCCAAGCCCTGAGGGAGTCATAGGGTTCCAACCCTGACGAAACACGTGTTGGCTGAGGCGGAAGTGAGCTGGAGTGGAAGTAAAATTACCATTGGAATTGAATTCACAACAGAGAATAAAGAAGTCTAAATTACTTAACGAACACAAGGAAAAAGGGCTTAAGACGCGTGCCTTATTTATCTTGCAACTTGGGTACAATCATTGGATTGTCACATTACAGGGTTGGGTGGTTCCCTGTTAAGAGCACCGTCCAATATACATTTGGGTCAGGACACTGATATATAAACAGATGATGTATGTACAAGTGTGTGTGTGCCAATAGTCCCTGCAAAAACCCGCTTACCTGTGTATTTAGTTCTTACCTGGTCCTTTCTGCATTTCGTCGTGTATAGATAGCAAGAGATCATCAGTATATACATATAGTGTATTGCAAAACTAAACAAAAACATAAATCTATAGTGTCATGTGGAATGGTTACCCAATGTGATTCACGATCAAGTGCATTAAGAACTCAACACTGCACGCAGTGTACAAATCAGCAAACTGCATGTTACGCAAACCTGGTGCTGGACATTTGAGGTGACTTATGAACCTACACACATGCAACTATTTTTGCTCTTACCCTGCAACAGTCAGGGGAATGCCTCATCAGTCAATAGGATGGGGAGTCTCCCTTATTGTCACACACTGTAGGTTAGAACACATCAACAAGACATCTCTTGTGTTTTAAAATAAAGGTTTTTAATGCGATAAGAATACCACTCTAATATGGTCGGATACAGCCTGATTCTTCGTTGGTCCTATTTCTCTTCCTCCAGCCCAAGCCCTAAACATATCACAGTAGGTCTGGGTCCTCAGTACTGCCACAGTAGGTCTGGGTCCTCAGTACTGCCAACCCCTTCAGCTGCGTATTTTACTACGGTCAGGTTATCATGCTGTTAGTATGTTTCAAGACATACTGTCATATCATACAACCACACACACATATTTCTTCAGACCTCCAAGATAGTGTTGTAGGAAATGTAATTGCCTATAGTGCAAATTAGCCGCGCCAAGCTCTATAACCATGGAATACTGGGTGGTATGCTCTGCCAAATGTAAGAAACGAAGCAACACAATCGGAGTTCGAACATCTCCAAACTCTGCTTGTGTTTCCTTCAGTGTGTTGGGAATACACTGATTTTCGTCATAATATCGGACCCTCCCGCCCCGCTTAATATAACAAGAGCATTTCACTCACTTAATTTCTTAAATCCATAGCCCTAGGTTAAGAGAACACATACTAGTTCATGGCAGGGTACAGGGGTGCCGATCCACAGAGTACCCTGAGAGATATTCATTAAGCATCTCGTACCAAGTAATTATAAATATATTTCCTCCAGCCGGTCATGAACGCTCTAGTTCATTGGACGCCCACACCCCACTTGTGAAATCATAAAGAGCCTCGTGACAACCTCCCCATGCCTTTTTGCGGTGTACTGCGAACTAGATAGTTCCAGTTGAGAAATCGGACCCCTGCCCCTCCTTACTTTGTCAAGTGGAGTCCTCCTTGGTGCCACTTATTCCGTGCTCCTTTTTAGGGTCGAGCCTGCATCGCATGCGCTTGCGCATGTGTTTCATTTGTGAGACGCTTTAGGAGTTAGAAAAGGGCTCGGAGCCCCGTCCATGTCACGTCAGTGTCTTTCATTGGTTCTTGGGCTTGCCTGTTAAAATCTGATTGCTTTCATTAGTGGAAGGTATGCATACGTCGTGCCTTTTCTGGTGGTTAGCCCTCCTCAAGCGCAGCGACCAAGTACTGAAAACATGCGAGGCTCGCTGTTTTCCGTCCGGTTTGTGTACTACTTTTTATCTTTGTTCACAGCACGATCTCACTTGGCAGAAGTTGTGCGCTTTCCATGACATCGACCCTGTTACATAGTTAATTGTACTTTTGCCGGTTACGTAGATAATTGCACTTTTACTGATAAGTTTCACTACCAGTGAACTGTAGCGGGTCGATCGTGCTCTTTTTTTTCCATTTAATGTGGCAAGAAAAGTCCGGTTGAGCGTATACAACTGCTAATAGCTCTAACTCGGAGAAATGCGAGACCCGTTGCATTGCAAATGCTTGTTAGTACTGCCACTTCTCTGTTTCTGAGTACAGCTTTGGGTATTTGACATTGTTTTTCACCGCCCTTGTGATGGCAATATTTCTGGCGCCCGGTCCCAGGAACCATGGGAAATGTAGTCCCTATACTTCAGGTCTTCCTACCTGCCCCGTGGAAACCAATATTTCCAATTCCTGTGAGTCGGTTTTATCACTACCCCAGTATAAGACTTTTTTATAGTCCATCTATCGAAAAGGGTTTTAATGTAAATCCTCTTTTCCCATTTTTGATTTATTAGGTGTATCATAGTGTCAGTCAAGCAGGATAACTTAATCCTTGATCATAACGTTCACACATTATTTATGTTCAGTACCCGGTGGTCAGTAATATTTAATCACTGTTGTCTCTACTTTCTATATTCAATGAAAAAACCCATTGGTAGTGTTGTTTACCCAAAACATATGGGTATAGATTATCTTTTCTCATTTCTAAAATGATATACTACAGTCATATCCCTTATGCTCAGGCCAGAAACAATACTTATACTATCCCCACGTGCTATTGGTGGTCCATAATATCAAGTTGCTATTGTCATACAATGTCCTCCCTGATATTTGTAGATGAGCTATTGGTTAATAATTACTCTAAGATATATGAGTGTGGATTTTTTTGATTTATTACTGAATTGGTATACCACAATCTTGTCCCATACGTTTGGGCAAGGAAATAATTTCCTATACTATCCCCACACATTTTGTGGATGGTATATACTTATTCACCCTCTCTGGTCGCTCTTATCTCTTTTTGCTATATCGTCGTCCTTGGTGTACCACCCCCATGTCTCACATATTGAGACAAACGTAGATTCCCTGTGGTGGATTTACTTCCATGGTGGTTTATAATTACTGGATACTCTTCAAGTACCACTTTGCTGGGACCAAGGTATATCATAGTTAAGACCTTGTGGATCTGTGTGGAGTCGGAATGCCAATCTTTGTTCACTTTGGAACAGAACTCGTGATAAATCCCTACCAGTTCCTATCACCTGATCTATGACGTACCAGGTAAAGTCATCTACTTTATGTCCTGTTTCCATAAAATGATGCATCAATTTTGTTGTTGATTTTTTTTACACCTAATTGTACTCCTGTGTTCATTGATGCGTATCTTCACTGGTCGGGTAGTCATTCCTACATATTTCAATCCACATATACATATCAGGATGTACACTACATTATTGGTATTGCAATTGGAGAACTTCCTTAGTTCCCAGGGTGTTTTGAGGCCTAAGTCCAGGGTCTTTACTCTTTTTGTTAGATGACAGATATTAAATCCCCACAAGGATAGTGGCGTGTTGGTGGAGGAAGATCCCACAATGTTATCTGTTTTTTGGCTTCCTGTACCTTTCTCGGTCTCGTATGAGTCACCTGATCTCGTATACTACGCAAGCGTTTGAAGGAGAGCATGGGTGTTTCAAGTCCAAACCCCCTGTTTTCAAGAACTTCCAATGTTTCCTTATTATCTTTTTTTAGTTCATTGGAAAGTGGGGCATAAGTGGTGACACATATATTGTTTTTTGTTCTTTTGGCAAATGCTTCCAAGAGGGAGTCTCTATTGCTACTCCGTGCTCTTTTTTTCTGTGATGTTTATAACCCTCAATGGGTATCCTCTTTCACTGAGCTTTTTGGTGAGGAATACTTTTTCCGCATGTTTTATCATCTTTTTTTCGGAGTACAGTTCCTTCTGAGGCGTAAGAATTGGCTCACTGGAAGATTATCCCATAGACTTTTTGGATGGTCGCTGTTATATCACAGTACATTGTTCCTGTCTGTTGCTTTATAGAACACTTCTGTGTGTAAATATCCTTTAGATCCAAAAATCCTCAGATCCAAGAAATTCAATTCTTTGTTACTCATAGTACTCAAGAATTTTAGAAAAGGATCAATACTGTTCAGCCATATGCAGAAGTCTTCTCCGGTTTCTCTAGTCCTGTGCCATATCAATAGCACATCATCTATATATCTCTTCCATATCTTGATGTTATTATAATACGGATGGCCCTCAGTGCATATCTGAAATGTTTCCATGTTATGGACATACAGACAAGCTTACACCCGACACCCCAGCCAGATGTTTTCAAACTAAGAGAGGAATTATCACTTTTTTTGCACTATCTGATTAAAGGTCTTCTTAAAGGATAGAATAGAAGAACAGAATATGGTATGAACTAACACAGGTCTAAAAAAGATGTCCACTTTTACCCCCCCCTCCCCCCCCCCCCCCCCCATCACATGTCTTTCTAAGCTGCAATAACTGCAGGGAAAAATAATACATTAGCTCTGCAAAGCCAGTACTTGAGTACTAACTTATATGGTGAGTAGGTTATTACTAGGGCTTCCACTTTTTTAGTATTTATTCTTTTAACATTTCCATCTGTATTTATCCATATTTATTTTTAGGCCAACTTATTGGTATTTTACCATATTTATTTTCTGTTTTGAGAATAATTGGAGTCATAAAATGGTATATTTCCACATTTAATTAACTGGTAAGCATGCACTCATACTTTGCCTCCTGTCAAGTTTTAGAAAATAAAGTAGCCAAATATAGCGGAACACCACACCCACAGGTAAGTATCAGCATTGTTATACAAATATATGTTAACATATGCCTGGATTTAGGGAAATCTCGACCTGTTTTTTTAAAATTCCTATGCAATCTACTCCGCTGTTGTCCTGGAAATCACAAAAGACAGCATGGAGAGTCACCCACAAGAATCACAAATTTCTGTATCTTTCCACTTTTAAAAATAAATACAGACGGGAAACACATTTTTTTCTGTAAGAATCAGTAAAGATGGAAAATTGGGAGCCTGACTTATTACCAGGACTTAACTTGAGTTGGTGATTTCTGGTGCTTGGCACCAGCACTTAAGTCAACACCGGCACTTGTGACAGTCCGACACATGGTGACGTTGCCTGATTTAGAGATGAGCACAGTAACAGTTGTTTATTAATTCAATATACATTAAATACAGCTATTACCTGTTGCCCAAGCCATTCTTATGGAGTTGGGAGCTTGGAATTGTCACTCTTGTAGGAGTGTGATGGGTAGTGGTTGTGTGGGTACTGTCATTGGCAGTGCTGGCAGGGGCAATGTGTGGTGCAAGCTGCAGTGGCCTCCGGACGAGGGCCCTGGCACTTACATTTTTACAAATTAAGCACTGTCTACTGCCAGGGACGTAGCTTGGTCATTAAGATTGGAGGGGTGTGAACTACTCATTTCCCAACAATCACGTTGGCATATTGTGGTAAAATATATTGTTTGAGAAGCGTGGCATGGGGCAGTGGAGAGAATGGGGTTTTAAGAGGCAGAATATGTATTGTTCGGAATACTTAAACAAAATATTTTTCAAACTAACCAATATTTTTTTAAATCTCAGAGACTCTGCACGTGCGTGCGTTTTGTGTGTTTGTATGCAAAAAGTACAGGGGAAATACGCAGACACCTCACAATACTGGACTGAAAGCACTTGTACCCAACTATTAAATACATGATACATATTTTAGAGGGGTGTAACACCCCAAACACCCCGCCTGAAGCCACGCCCCTGGTTATTGCACGTTCTAGAGGTACTCCATTTAAATGAGCCCCGGATCTTGCAATGTGTTGCTGAAGTGGGGCGAAGTCTGGAATTGGGGCTCCCGGGGACTGACTGCCCGGCCTGGGTACCGCCTGGCCAGGGAGCCATGGACCTTTCATAGCTGCCCGCTCCTTCCGGCCCGGGCACGTGATTGAGGGGCGCAGGCTGGAGCCTCGCGCGGCCGCGGGGAAGGCGCAGGGTTTGTTTTCTTTCCTTTTTGCAGGGGAATGTTTCCTATGATTGGGGCGTCCCCTGTGTGTGCTTTCACGGGCCATTGCCTCTCCGCTCCTCCCACCTCCACGAGTGGTGCGAGTCCGGTCTCTCAGGGGCTCTAGTGCCCCGCACATGTCCTGTGTGGTGATGAATGGTGCGCGAGGCCTTCTGTGCGCCAGTGGTGTGGGCAGTGATCCCCGACAAATCGCTCCCACTAAGAATCCCCCAGGAACAACACCTCTGCTCTGCAGATGATGCCTGCCTTGGGAGTAAAAGTACTTGACCACAGCATCTGCTGCACACAGGCCTCCTTATGCAAAGGCGTGTAAACAGAGAGGAGAGAGGCACAGAGGGCTTTTTACATGGTTATTAAAAGGGCTGCTGTTATTCATGTGTGCATGGGGAGTTTCTGTGCAGAACACGTGGAAGAACCTTTGAAAGAGCCCAGCATCCAGCCCAACTCACTCATCCTCGGACATCTACTACAAGCAGCTGGCAATCCTGCGCCCGGACCAGGTCTGGCTATCCTTATGTGGCCCTTATGTGGCTGCCACCAGTTATGAGAAGTGTTTCAGTTCAATTATTTTTTAGATGTTTTGATGACCAGACAAAGTTAAAAAAAAAACAAATTCTGTTTGTGGAAGACCCAAGCTTCAATGGAATGGGTGTGACAGGGTTCCTCTTTGCTGCCCATCTAATTCTCCGAGCTGCTCAGCTCCAGCGCTTTGTCCTACACTAGTTGCAGTCAGCTTATTATTAGGATGGATCAATAGTCTCTGCGTGATGAGGGCCCAAGAATGTAGGAAGCTCTCTGTTTGTGGATGGTCCACAACTTCTTGGAACTCAATGAGGGGTAGATGGAACTGCCGGTTTTGGGCCATTCCGTCGCCAGCCAGGACAATGTTCTCGGTCCTGTCTCCAGGGGGTTCTCTCCCACTCTAGCCACTATACTCACACACCTGGGGTACTTCTAGTGGTAGCAAGCTTCGGTTCTAGAGGCAGCTGCCTACACCCATTTGTTGCTGCTTCACACTTTGAGAAAAGTTCTTCCTTTTCTCCCTAGAACTATGTGTTCCTTAGAGGTGGCAGCCTTCGGAGGTTTCACCTTTTGGCAGAGGGCCGGAGGAAGGTGCGTTGGCTGTGTCAGAAAGATTTTCATACAAGTCCCTTTTGTTCACTGTTTGAATTGCCAATGGATGTCAAAAATCTGACTAACTCATTCGTGCAAATCCCAGATTCGGGTTTCTTGCAGTGTTTCATGAAGGGATCTCCAGTGCCTTTGAAATTGCTGTATCTATCATCAGTGTACCAGCTATGATCAGTCATAATTACTGTAACAACCAACATGTAGGACTGCCTTTAAAGGCATCACTTCTGCCATGCAGATACTTAGTAACATATCCAGAACATCTCCTGCATCATCATCGAGCAGGTTTGACATTTGCCAAATCTGGGCACATTACAAACCGCTCTCCCTGGTTTTCAAAAATGTCGCATCATGCCGCTCGATATCTGTCCCAGCTGATCCCATGCCGCATCACATCACACTTCCTACTGCCTGATAACCTTCAGCCCATTACTGCACGCAAACAATGTTCCTGCATTCAAAATTAAGATCATTCAAGCTACAAGGTCCTCTCCACTGGAGTACCCTTCATCTCAGAGGTATTTCCTCCTACACTTTGTGTAAGCACAACTTCAGATCCCACCTACTCCAGTCCAAAACGTCTTGCCTGTCAGTTTTAACCTCCTCTCCCCTCACACTAGCAAGTGTAATGTACATACTGGCCGTACTGCAAAACTGAATGTATCTTAATGTCTCATACTATATTTATCAAGTATCCTTGTGTAAACATCCCATTAGCAAAATTCTTGTGGGACATTTTTCTTTAGAATTGCTTCTAAAACCTTGTAGGAAGGTAGCCTCCATCTAGCATTGTTACCCCCTCTTTTGGCCTGTTTGTGATTATATGTCAGCGTGTTTTTACTGCCTCACTGGGCCCCAGTGCTCACAGTTTGTGGCTTAATGTGTTCCCTGTGTGGTGCCTAATTGTGTCACTAAGGCTTTGCTAACCAGAACCTCAGTGCTTATGCTCTCTCTGCTTTTAAAATTGTCACTGTAGGCTAGTGACCCTTTTTACCAATTCTGATTGGCACATTGGAACACCCTTATAATTCCCTAGTATATGGTACCTAGGTACCCAGGGTATTGGGGTTCCAGGAGATCCCTACGGGCTGCAGCATTTCTTTTGCCACCCATGGGGAGCTCAGACTAATATTACACAGGACTGCCACTGCAGCCTGAGTGAAATAACGTCCACAGCCATTTACCACTGCACTTAAGTAACTTATAAGTCACCTATATGTCTAACCCTCACTTGGTGAAGGTTAGGTGCAAAGTTACTGAGTGTGAGGGAACCCTGGCACTAGCCAAGGTGCCCCCACATAGTTCAGGGCAATTTCCTCAGACTTTGTGAGTGGGGGGACACCATTACTCGCGTCCACAACATGTAGGTGAATATCTATATGTAGCTTCAAAATGGTAACTCTGAATATGGCCATGTAACATGTCTAAGATCATGGAATTGTCCCCCATGCCAAATATGGTACTAGGGTGCCCTCCTTGCATAAACCAGTCTACACCGGTTCAGGGATCCCCCAGCCCCTGCTCTGGCGCGAAACTGGACAAAGGAAAGGGGAGTGACCACTCCCCTGTCCATCACCACCCCAGGGGTGGTGCCTAGAGCTCCTCCAGTGTGTCCCAGACCTCTGCCATCTTGAATGCAGAGGTGTGAGGGCACAATGGGGGGCTATGAGTGGCCAGTGCCAGCAGGTGACTTCAAAGACCCCTCCTGATAGGTGCTTACCTGAGAAGGTGGCCAATCCTCCTCTGAGGGCTATTTAGGGTCTCTCCTGTGGGCTTCTCTTCAGATAACGAATGCAAGAGCTCACCAGAGTTCCTCTGCATCTCCCTCTTTGACTTCTGCCAAGGATCAACCGCTGACTGCTCCAGGATGCCTGCAAAACTGCAACAAAGTAGCAAGAAGACAACCAGCGACATTGGAGCGACGAATCCTGACGGTTTTCTCGAAAGTTTCCTGGTGGTGGATGCTCTGGGGGCTGTCTGCCTTCACCCTGCACTGGAAGCCAAGAAGTCATCTCCCGTGGGTCGACGGAATCTTCCCACTGCTAACGCAGGCATCAAACTTCTGCTTCACCGGTCCTCTGGGTCCTGTCTCATCATGGCGAGCGTGGTCCTTGGAACACAGGAGCTGGATCCAAGTGACCCCGACAGACCAGTGGTACATCTGTCCAAATTTGGTGGAGGTAAGTCCTTGCCTCCCCACGCCAGACAGTAATCCTGTGTACTGCGTGAACTGCAGCTGCTAGGGCTTCTGTGCACTTTTGCAAGGAATCCTTCATGCACAGCACAGCCAGGTCCCCAGCACTCCGTCCTGCATTGCTCAACTCGCTGAGTTGACCACTGGCTTCGTTGGACCCTCCTGTGTAGTGTTGAGATGACCGCTGTGCTCAGTTTTCTTGAACCCGTGTTCAAGTAGTTCTGCGGGTGCTGCCTGCTTCTGCATGGGCCCTCTGTATTGCTGAGCGCCCCCTCCCCGTCTCCTCTCCCAAGTGGCGACCTCCTGGTCCTTCCTGGGCCCACCAGCACCCATTTTCTTCAACCGCGACCTTTACAGCTAGCAAAGCTTGTTTGCGGTCTTTCTGCGTGGAAACAACTCTGCATCCTCCAGCACGCCGTGGGACATCTTCTATGCAAAGGAGAAGTTCATGGCATCTTCCGTTGTTGCAGAATCTTCAGCTTCTTCCACCCAGAGGCAGCCATTTTGCACCTTCATCCGGGGTTTAGTGGGCTCCTGCCCCCCTGGACACTTTGGTGACTCTTGGACTTGGTCCCCTTCCTTTGCAGGTCCTCAGGTCCAGGAATCCGTCTTCAGTGCTTTGCAGTCTGTTGTGGTCTTTGCAGAATCTCCTATCACGACTTTAGTGTGTTTCTGGGGAAGTAGGGTAACTTTACTCCTACTTTTCAGGGTCTTGGGGTGGGGTATCTTGGACACCCTTAGTGTTTTCTTACACTCCCAGCGACCCTCTACACACTACACTAGACCTGGGGTCCCTAAGTGGTCCGCATTCCACTTTCTTAGTATATGGTTTGTATTGCCCCTAGGCCTATTGCATCCTATTGTATTCTACAGTGTTTGCGCTACTTTCTAACTGTTTGCTTACCTGATTTTGGTTTGTGTGTATATTTTGTGTATTTTGCTTACCTCCTAAGGGAGTATATCCTCTGAGATATTTTTAGCACATTGTCACTAAAATAAAGTACCTTTATTTTTAGTAACTCTGAGTATTGTGATTTTTATGATATAGTGCTATATGATATAAGTGGTATAGTAGGAGCTTTGCATGGGTCTCCTAGTTCAGCCTAAGCTGCTCTGCTATAGCTACCTCTATCAGCCTAAGCTGCTAGAACACTACTAATCTCCTAATAAGGGATAACTGGACCTGGCACAAGGTGTAAGTGCCATCAGGTACCCACTATTAGCCAGACCAGCCTCCTACAAACCTTGCATTGTAAGCCAATGTATTTGGAAAAATATATGTTATAAAACTAACGTGTTCATACTTTTAAAAACTGGATGATAGCCCTAATTTCTCCTACATAGGGTATAAATTGTGCTAAACCCTGCTCATATTAATGGGCTTGTGTGCGGAAGCAGACTTTTTAAAATTCCTCCACCCCCACACACACACTTTTTGCACCCATTTGGACTACTGACTGCTGTTTTTGTTACTCTGAGAACTAGCACTAGGTCTGGTTGGCATGCCTTGTTGCTCTCTCAAACCCCTTACAAAATGTATGTTGAATTGGCTACCCAAAATTGGCATGAGCTAACTTGCTTATATGTCCCCAAGATAAGGTACCATTGGTACCCAAGGCATGTAAGTTAGAGTGTCCACCCGGGGCTGCAGCACTGGTTGTGTCACACTCTGTGTTACAAAGGACACAAGGTCTCCCAGACGGCCTCTGCAGTCTGCAAGAGCAGTTTTAAAACTGTTAGTTCAACTTTGACATTTAAGCCAATAGCAGAGCCCCCACTTCCCTTAACAATATATGTCTCCCCTATGGAAGGTCATTCGAGCCCTAAGGTAGGGATTTGTACTAATATTAAGTGGACCATATACTTTATTATGTCCTAATAGTAAAAAAGTCAAAATTGTTGTTTTTACTGTGGGGAAGCTAGTAGCCCCATTGGCTAGTACAGACTTACAGGCTGACACTCAGTTCTGCTAACTTCTGAATAGGACTACTAAAAAGGGCACTTTAAGGTATCAAATTAATTGTGGCATTAAACCCGACTTGATGCCCAAGTCTAATGTAATGTTACTTTTGAGGAAAGGCAACTTCTCAAAAGTTGCCACTCTACTGTCCAGTTTACCCGGTGGCCTTTTGAAGTAGTTGTCCACCAGACAGCCTTCTGGCCTCCTGGGGGAGTTGTAGGGATGACTCCCAGGCACATGAACAATAGAGGCCTGCCTCAGAGGAAGATGTCACCTCCACACCTGCCTTCCAGGACATCACTGAATGTGTTTTGGCCCAAAAGGTGATTTCAAAAGGGAATCCACCTTTGATTGGGAAAATGGCAATCACACTTGAGTAGGGCTCTTCCTTTGTTCAGGTAGAGAGGCTGGCAGCGGCAACAGAGAGGAGAAACCAGTAGGCAAACTGTTTTTTCAATAGGTGTGCAGCCCACAGGTAGCCACACCTCCAGAGTGGGCTACCTAGCTTCTAACATCCAGGAAAGTGTTCAGATATCTTGAGAGTGGGCAGAATAGTGCACCCTGGGATTGTTAGATGCCACACATAGCCCAAAGTCGTCATAAGGCAGGAGGGATACTAGTAGCTCATTGGCTAGTGACTGCATCAAATCCCCCAGGGCTCTTTCTGTGCATAAATATGGCACATCTGGCAGCCTGGACCTCAGAACACATTTGGACTGGAAAGGACCAAAGAAAGACTGCCCTGCTGACCCATGGACCTGGCATGAGAGGCTGCATAAACCGCTGGACTGCATCTACTGCTCTTTAGGGCTAGCAAAGAGAGAACTGTGCCTGTGGTGCCTGGCTAAAGGATATGTTTCTTCTGAGCCCCAGACTGAAGTAGTGACTCAAAGGGTCAGTCGGCTGACCCTCGTTCCAACACCAGGGCCATAAAAGCAGAAGTTGACCATCCTGGCCAGTCAGTAAACACTTGCAAGGAATTACACTGACTTCCAATGTGCTGCCAAGAAGACCTCTACTCCAGATTCAAAAATGGCACCTGTGTCTTCCAGATGCAGGAAAGTCATCAGAGTGCGGAATGGTCACCAAAGATGGACTCACCAAAGGGTACCGCTGGACCTGCTGTGCTTGGAGGTCGGTAGCCTGAGATTTACATTTTACTTAAATATCTATATATCTGGGACCCTGTGGTGGATTTTGCTCATCTTGGTGTCCAATAATTCATAAACATATCATCTATTTTTAAATTGGTGTTGGATTTCTTTCATGTAGTATGACTTGCTAATTTCTTTGTTGCTTAAATTGCTTTACACTAGTTCCTTTGTTTAAGTCTTTCTGCTTGAAGCCACAGCTACCCATGGTCCAGATAGGGATTTTACTAACAAGCCTGACTGGAGCCAAGACAGTTTTGTGAGTGTATTACCAATTAAGGTTGTTCAGCCATACCATAGAATACACCACAATCCTCCCAGATGTATTAAGACACTTTCAGTTGCGGTATGTTGCTCCTTCTGTGCTTTAGAATTCTCAGGAAGCAACCAATATAGGTTATTGAATTCACAATCTACTTTTTACACCATGACTACGACCACAGACTCTTGAGATAGCCTCACAATAATAGTAAATGATCTCCTAATTATTGATACCAAGCTGACTTTTAAAAGCAGAACCATGGAACTGCATTGGGATGAAGGGTAAGGTTGCGATCAGGATTAGAGTTTATAGTTAGGATAAAGGCCTGGGTTGGGTATAGACTTTAAAGGTTCAAGGTATGAGTAAGGGTACAGTGTGGCTAAATCGGAGATAAAGCTCCGGTTAAAATCGACTTTCAAAGCAAAAGAAAGTTAGTTAGTTTATGGTGAACATAAAAAGTAGAGATTAACAAATGGAAACTGCAGGGTTGCAGTTATTGTTAAAGTTAGGGTTACAAAAATAGTTGTCCTCAGAATTATGGTTTACACTAGGAGAGCAGTGCTGGTGGGGGTTGTGGTAAGGAACAGTGGGCCAGATGTAGCAAAGGTTTTTACCCATTCTGTGTCTATGGGAAAAAGT
Source organism: Pleurodeles waltl (assembly GCF_031143425.1). NCBI lineage: Eukaryota > Metazoa > Chordata > Amphibia > Caudata > Salamandridae > Pleurodeles > Pleurodeles waltl. Next base: position 1,610,122,029 of record NC_090445.1, read on the forward strand.
GTTTGTACATATGGCCCAGTGTTCCAAGTAGTTCAAAAAGACTATTTAGGAACATACACAACATTTTTGCAAAATAATAACTAACGAAGGTAGTGAAAATCCCATAAATTCAATACAGTTTAAAATAAAAGGGTTTAAACCAAATAATTTTCAATTAAATCATGCATGGGTACATTTCAGAACACCTAACAAGGAGTTTTAGAGCCTATAATACGCGAATGCTAATGTCAACATGGAGGATATTTTGAGAAGAAGTTAAATATAATTTTGTTTTACAGAAATGAGAGTGTTGGTATGTATGACAAAAAATGAATTGCTGCACAAGGTGTAACAAAATCTATTTCATGAAATAGTTTGTAACAAAAAGGTTATCTGAAATGTATGGTAATCAAATTATGTAGAGTCTGCCGTGTCGGTGCTTTACACATCAGCATTCCCACCCCAACCTCCTGGAGATCATCCACAATAAACAATGTGCACCGATGAAACAATCTTGTATTTTAAAATCTACAAAAGGCAAGGATGGGTGATGACTGTAAGCCAGGAAAAATGAAAAGGCTATAAAAATGCAAGAATAGCAGGCCAAATTAATATTCATGAACACAAAGTAGCTTCTTTACACATCAGCATTCTCACCCCAACCTCCTGGAGATCATCCACAATAAACAATGTGCACCGATGAAACAATCTTGTATTTTAAAATCTACAAAAGGCAAGGATGGGTGATGACTGTAAGCCAGGAAAAATGAAAAGGCTATAAAAATGCAAGAATAGCAGGCCAAATTAATATTCATGAACACAAAGTAGCTTCCGGGACGTGCTACAATACATTCCGTAAGTGATTCTGAAGTATCAGGACCCCCCTCAAGCCTTTCACACATTGGGGTTTCCACGGACAGCCATGGGGTGGGGCATCACCGCACATCGCTGGGGTAGAACTAAAGGCGGGAAGGAAGAGACAAGAGCCCGCGAAGTGAGAAGCAGCTCCACCGTCAACCTGAACTCTGGTTCTTCGAAGGGCGGCAGCAATCGGTGGTGGTGGTGGTGGCGGTGTGGTGGTGGTGGCGGCGGCGGTGTGGTGGTGGTGTGGTGGTGGTGGTGGCGGCGGCAGCGGTGGTGTGGTGGTGGTGGTGGTGGTGTGGCACAGCTCCTTGTTGAGAGGTTAACAAAAAAAAAATATGTATGCCCCGTATTTAAAATTCGAGAAAATATTCAACAGGGTTTATACCTCCTCGTAACAGTTGAAGTCTACAGAATATTAAGGTTTTCATAGAAATGCATTCTGTATAGGGTACATCTTATTTATTGGTACTATTGTTACTGTGATTTTTTTGTTATGTACTTTGACTGCTACTAGTACTTTTGTTATTGCTACTTCTGCCCCTCTTGCAAGTGGCCTGTGAGCCTTCTGCTGCCGGCAAAAAGCTGTGCACACATGACATCTGGGCCTTCGGTTCTTTGAACAGTCGAGCCCAACCCCCCTGGCTACACGAATTCTGCAAACGTAGTGTCATTTACAAGAAGCACCGATTAGACCTGCATGGAGACCCTGGCAGCCAGATGTGCAGATACCGGGATGAGAGCAGCCCATGTGCCCCTTGGCTGCGATGGATTGTGACAGATAGAAGATGCTTCACTGACAGCTCTAGAGAGTGATGTGAGCACTGACGCCCCAACGGGCCAGCCCTTTTTAGGTTTAGATGTGAGCTTGGGCCTCAAATCTCTCACGCAGGCATGGACAAGCTCTGCCTCACATTTCCTATCAGCTCAGCCAGTGCTTAGTTTGTTAGAAGAAAAAAAAGTGCCAGGGCTCTCACCAGGAGGCCCCTACAACTTGCACCACACAGTGCCCCTGCCATGCAGCCACTGATAGTAAGAACACAGCTACTATCACACTCCTACAAGCGTGACAATTCGGACTAATATAAGCCCCCAAAGCTATATGAATGACTTGGGCGGCAGGTAATCATCATTTGTAATGTATATTGAATTAATAATTACCTGTTGTTGTGGTCATCTATAAAGTAGCCACACAGCGCCACCGTGTGGTTGACTGTCCTAAGTGCTGGTGTTGACAATTCAGTTCAGGTGCCGAGCGCTGAAACCATCGGCTCAAGTTAAGCACAGAGTTCAGCGGTCGTGACCCACCCCCAATTCTGTCACTCCCTCTACTCTCAGGTATTCGGCTTGCCTCTTCCTTCCCATCCTCTCACTCCAGGTCTCTCAATCCCCTATTCCGACTGTCTACCACCTACCACTCTGCATCTATCTTGCATTTTCCCGCTGTTTCTCCCCGTCTTTTCTTCTTTTTCTCCCAGGCATAGCTAAGCTGTAAGCATGAACTTTAAACTCTGTGACATTGCTGGAAGTGACATCACAGGAAGTGGCATCATTCGAAGTGATATTGCTGAATGTGCCAGTTATGTTCATCATGTGGCACCGAGAAGGTCACTGGGACTTGAGAAAAGGTGCTGTTAGAGATTTAGGACACCATAAATAGGTTCCCACACTTAGAACTGTGCTCAGTTATTCACAGTTAAAAGGGATGTCCTCTACCTGTGTGTGTCTCTCTCTTTCTTTGAAAGCATGCGAGGCTTTCTTGCTAGCCTTGGGATGGAACACACGGCTGCAGCAGGTGCTTAGCCAACCCCGCTTTCTCATTGGGGTTGGAGTTTGTACCTTGCAGGTGTCAGTTCCTGGCGTGTGTTTACGTTACTATTCACTGCCGGTGATCTCACGTTCTGTCTGTAACACACACAGGCCTCAAGGCCTCGGCACACTGACCTAGCTAGACTGAGCTTAGAGCAATACATCATACTGTTCTCAGGACAGTCACATTCTGGGTCCCTCGCACTGCCATTCCCCAAAATAAAACGCTGAACACCCGAATGTAGTTTCAGAATAAAGCACACTCTACGCTATGTACGTACTATTTTAATTTCAAATATTTTCAACATTTTCAACGTTCTTTACAGCGGCACACGGGGCTTAAATAGGCAAATGAAACTTGCTTCTGTGGGGGACGGTGCTGTGTCTGCGTCTCGTTTGCAGTCTTGGACTCACCTTTCAAAAGTCATTGTTTTCATTTGTGGCCAGTGCTTTAAATGGTCCGGTACTGAGTACCGTCACTTTTTTAGTTTGAGAGGGAGAGTACCTGCACTTCTCAAGAAAAAGGTAATACTTTTAATTGGAGAGCACCGGCACTTCCTAGAAATAAGCAGGTACTCGGGTACAGAGTACCTGCACTTCTATTTTTCCATTTCAAGCACTGTTTGCGGCAGTCCAGAGGGTTTGACTACAGGTCCCACAGTTCTCTGATCTGGTAAATGAAAGCCTGTGGGTGGAAACGAGTTGATTTGTTATTTGGATAGATTTGTTAATGCCCAAAACAGACCTGAACACCACAGAAGAAAATGAGCTGTAACCTGCTAGTGGAAAAATCTACTGCACATTTTCCGAATGAAAATACATCAAGCAGATGGGTGTAAAAGCTTTGCAACTGCCAACAGAAAAGGCATTTTTGGTCAGAGTTAATAGAAAATGCAATATCTGTTTATAGAAATGGGGTGTATAGGGTCCATTCATTCAATGAAAGTAAGGCAAGATTACAGCTCCCAGGTGCACTCGGTTATAGCAAGGCCCTTAACTTTTAGGCGCTAATGAAGGTGGAATGATTTTAATCCTGTTTAATTTATTCCCAGTTAAATTCCGAGGCACAGTCTAAAATATTAAGAAACTCGTTTTATTCTCTTATTTCCGGCTTTCTTTTTTTTAGAACAGTTGAAAACATAGATTGTCTCTAATTTTCATGATGTTTACTAACTAAAGCAATTTATTTCACTTGTAGTTAAGTGCTGTCGTTTTGTTTCACTGTAATATAAGTGAGTAGGTGACTGGCTGCATAGGTTGGAAATAATATCGGTGCTAACATTTGTGCAGTGTTTGCTGTGCAGATTTTGCTGTGTGTACCTTGATGTCCCCCTCTGCCCCCGCTCCTCCAAAACCCGGCACCTCTACTCTGAGCCTCATGCACAGGGCTGGGACCCCACGTGATTCAATGGCCACTGCGATTAAAGTTTAGGAAATGCAGTGCAAGGGTTGCCAGACCTCATCAGACACCTAGGAAGAGCTAACCGGCCTCCTTTCAGCTGTTGGCTGCTGTATTTGATGAAACAACAACTTAGATTCAAGGTGGCGAGCGTCCCCCAGTCTGCAACAGGAAACCTAACTTTACAAACTTAAATGTGATATAAAAGGAGTGGGAAATGATTCTTCTATGTGAACCTCCTCTTGGGTTATACTTTACTGTTCGCGCATATTTTTATTTATATTACAACACTGTTCTGAAAGCAACGTGTATTTTAAGGGGGAACTTTAGAGAAATTCAAATATGTTATACTCTTTGTAAAGCACAGCGTTTAATCCTTTAACAGTGTCCCAATGAGACGGATACTTCATAAATATAGAATGAACAGTTCTGTCCTGTAGGTCTGTTCCTATTGTAAAGATGTCATTTTATGTGCCTTATGGCATAATACTGTAAACCCGACTTTGACGATAAGTTTTAAAACATAACTGTTGATGCAGGATCAAAGAGCCATGTCCTTTACTTCAACAAGTGTGTACACAGTAAGCAGCGCTGGAACTGGACAACAATAGCTTTGGGAAACCTATAAAAGGGACACTGAGGAGGTGGGGCTAAAGGGGGCAGTCGGCCAAGGCAAAGTGTAGGAGGCTGGCCTGGCTTGTAGTGGGTACCAGAGGTACTTACACCTTGTGCCAGGTCCAGTTATCCCTTATTAGTGTAGAATAGAGGTGTTTCTAGCAGCTTAGGCTGATAGAAGGTAGCTATGGCAAAGCAGCTTAGGCTGAACTAGGAGACATGCAAAGCTCCTACTGTACCACTTATATCATATGCACAATATCACAAGAAAACACAATACACAGAGTTAGTAAAAATAAAGGTACTTTATTTTTATGACAATATGGCAAAAGTATCTCAGTGAGTACCCTCAGTAAGAAGGTAAGTAATATACACAAGTTATGTGTACACAAACCAAAAATAGGTAAGTAAGAGTCAGAAAAGTAATGCAAACAGTGTAGAATTACAATAGGTTGCAATAGGCAAGCATAGGTATAGGGGCAACACAAACCATATACTCCAAAAGTGGAATGCGAATCACGAATGGACCCCAGACCTATGTGAGCTTGTAGAGGGTCGCTGAGACTGTAAGAAAATGGTCAGGGTGTCCAAGATACCCTACCCCAAGACCCTGAAAGGTAGGAGTAAAGTACACCTACTACCCCAAAAGAGCACAATAGTCGTGATAGGGGGATTCTGCAAGAACAACCAACACCAGCAGTGCACTGACAACGGATTTCCGGACCTGAGGAACTGCAAGGCAAGGGGACCAAGTCCAATAGTCGCGACAGTGTCCGGGGGGGGCAGGAGCCCAGGAAACCCCGGATGAAGGTGCAAGGAAGCTGCCTCCGGATGGAAGAAGCTTGGAATTCTGCAAGAAAGAAGAGGACTAGGAACTTCTCCTTTGGTAGACAAATGTCCTACGTCGCGATGAAGCTTGCAGAGGTATTCTCACACAGAAATACCACAAACAAGCCTTGCTAGCTGCAAGGGTCGCCGTAGAGGTTTTTGGGTGCTGCTGAGGACCAGGAAGGACCAGGATGTCGCCTTTTGGAGGAAGAGACAGAGGAGGCGCTCAGCAACTCAGAGAGCCCTCACAGAAGCAGGCAGCACCCGCAGAAGTACCCCAACAGGCACTTAATAGATTAGTGAACTGGAGTCCACGCGAAGTTACAAAAGAGGGTCCCACGACGTCGGAGGCCAACTCAGAGGGTTGTGCACTGCAGGACGGAGTGCTGAGGACCCAGGCTAGGCTGTGCACGAAGGAAATCCTGGAAAAGTGCACAGGAGCCGGAGCAGCTGCAAATCACGCAGTACAGAGCTTTGCAGTCTAGCGTAGGGAGGCAAGGACTAACCTCCACCAGACTTGGACTGAAGAGTCACTGGACTGTGGGAGTCACTTGGACAGAGTTGCTGTGTTCCAGGGACCACGCTCGCCAGGATGAGAGGGGACCCAGAGGACCAGTGATGCAGTCTTTTGGTGCCTGCGTTAGCAGGGGGAAGATTCCGTCGACCCACAGGAGATTTCTTCGGAGCTTCTGGTGCAGGGTGAAGGCAGGCTACCCCCAGAGCATGCACCACCTGGAAACAGTCGAGAAAGCCGGCAGGATTAGGCGCTACAATGTTGCTGGTAGTCGTCTTGCTACTTTGTTGCAGTTTTGCAGGCATCCTGGAGCAGTCAGCGGTCGATCCTTGGTAGAAGGCAAAGAGGGAGATGCAGAGGAACTCTGGTGAGCTCTTGCATTCGTTATCTGAATAATTCCCCAAAGCAGAGACCCTAAATAGCCAGAAAAGGAGGTTTGGCTACCAAGGAAGGAGGATTGGCTACCAAGAGAGGTAAGAGCCTATCAGAAGGAGCCTCTGACGTCACCTGCTGGTACTGGCCACTCAGAGCAGTCCAGTGTGCCCCCAACACCTCTGTTTCCAAGATGACAGAGGTCTGGGACACACTGGAGGAGCTCTGGGCACCTCCCCTGGGAGGTACTGGTCAGGGGAGTAGTCCCTCCCCTTTCCTTTGTCCAGTTTCGCGCCAAGGCAGGGCTGGGGGATCCCTGAACTGGTGTAGACTGGCTTATGCAGAGATGGGCACCATCTGTGCCCATCAAAGCATTTCCAGAGGCTGGGGGAGGCTACTCCTCCCCAGCCCTTCACACCTTTTTCCAAAGGGAGAGGGTGTAACACCCTCTCTCAGAGGAAATCCTTTGTTCTGCCTTCCTGGGCCAGGGCTGCCTGGACCCCAGGAGGGCAGAAACCTGTCTGAGGGGTTGGCAGCAGCAGCAGCTGCAGTGGAGACCCCGGAAAGGCAGTTTGGCAGTACCCGGGTTCTGTGCTAGAGACCCGGGGGGTCATGGAATTGTCCCCCCATTACCATAATGGTATTGGGGTGACAATTCCATGATCTTAGACATGTTACATGGCCATGTTCGGAGTTACCATTGTGACGCTATACATAGGTAGTGACCTATGTATAGTGCACGCGTGTAATTGTGACCCCGCACTCACAAAGTCCGGGGAATTTGCCCTGAACGATGTGGGGGCACCTTGGCTAGTGCCAGGGTGCCCACACACTAAGTAACTTGCCACCCAACCTTCACCAGGTGAAGGTTAGACATATAGGTGACTTATAAGTTACTTATGTGCAGTGGTAAATGGCTGTGAAATAACGTGGACGTTATTCCACACAGGCTGCCGTGGCAGGCCTGTGTAAGAATTGTCAGTGCTCCCTTTGGGTGGCAAAAGAAATGCTGCAGCCCATAGGGATCTCCTGGAACCCCAGTACCCTGGGTACCTCAGTACCATATATAAGGGAATTATATGGGTGTACCAGTATGCCAAAGTGAATTGGTAAATTTAGTCACTAGCCTGCAGTGACAAATTTGGAAAGCAGAGAGAGCATAAACACAGAGGTTCTGGTTAGCAGAGCCTCCGTGATACAGTTAGGCACCACACAGGGAACACATACAGGGCACATACTATGAGCACTGGGGCACTGCCTGGCAGGGTCCCAGTGACACAAGGACTAAAACAACATACATACAGTAAAATATGGGGGTAACGTGCCAGGCAAGATGGTACTTTCCTACACAGAGTCAGAAGGTTTGCATTAAATGGAAGGCACTTAGGGCCAGATGTAGGTAAGTCAAAAATTGCGACTTGCAATTTGCGAGTCATAGCGACTCGCAAATTGCAACTCGCAATACAAGATGCAGAAAGGTGTCTCAGACACCTTCTGCGACTCACTATGGGGTCACAAAGACCCACCTCATGAATATTTATGAGGTGGGTCGCAGTTTGCGACCCCATAGCGAGTCTAGGCACTCACAGGGATGGTGGCCTGCTGGAGACAGCAGATCACCATGTCCGTGACTGCTTTTTTAATAAAGCAGTTTGTTTTCTTCTTTTTGCAGCCCGTTTTCCTTAAAGGAAAACGAGCTGCAAAAAGAAAAAATACTGAAACCATTTAGTTTCGGTTTTTTCAGTGTAGGCAGTGGTCCATAAGACCACTGCCTGCTCTGAAAAAATATTTTTTTGGGCATTCACAAAGGGGCCCCAGACCCCTTCCCTTTTGCGAATGAGTTACCATCCACTTCAAGTGGATGGTAACTGCGAGTTGGTTTGCGACCGCATTCGCGGTCACAAACCAACTCAGCATGGCGATGCGGTCGCAAATAGGAAGGGAACACCCCTTCCTATTTGTGAGTCGCAGCCTCAAATTGCGAGTCAGTACCTACTCGCAATTTGAGGTTGTGCATCGCGACAAGCCTTTTGCGCCTCGCAAACTGCCTTTTTCGCCGATTGCGAGGTGCAAAAGGCTTGCTACATCTGGCCCTTAATGTCTAATGCAGGGGGTCTCCAACCTTTTCTGTAAAGCGTTACTTTAAATCAATGAAAATGATCGTGAGCTACTGAAGGCCAAGCAACTTGCTCATTGTTACCAGGCACTCTCATGCACAGCTTCCTTGGCTGTAGGCCTAATGTCCATAGAGCCAGATACTATGATTTGAACAATATACGTTGACTAGGGGAACTATGACAGGGCTGCCATGTGTGTCATGGGATGAGAGTGTTGTCTTTGGGGATGTATGAAAATGTGTGCGTATGAATGGAATATATATGTATGGTTGACTGAGAACCTGTGTCATATGTACTTGTGACACAAGACATACCTTTTGCCATGTGTGACACTATTATATGTAAAACAGAAACATACAACCATTATTTTAAATGGGAGAAATGTAAAGTGCAGAAAGACGTTCTGCTAAAATGTTGATATTATGGAACAAGATTTTGCATTTAATTTTCCCCCACTTAAAAAAAATGGCTGTATTTTTCAGTTATAAATAAGGCACTATGTTTACCAGCCTCTGGGAGCAAGATGCCTACTGTGTGTAAATTTGAATTGGGAGAAAATTAAACAGAAGAGTTAACATTATGCTTTCATGGATTCTATAAAAATAATTTCAATTTTCTCCTATTTCCCAAGTGTCATATTTACAAACTGCAGCCATCTTGCTACTAGTGGCCTGTAGACATGGTGCCATATTTATAACAGAAAAATACAATTATTTGTTCAAATGGGAGTAATTTAAAGTGAAGAAACATGCTTCCTAAAACATTAAGACTAATTGGCTTAATTAAAAATAGAGAAAACATTAAAACGTAATTTTTCATAGAAATATTTTTCTTCACTTTAAATCTCTCCCATTTAAAAATAAATGACTGTATTGTTCAGTTATAAATATGGCACAGTCTTTAGTGGCCTCTGGGAGCAAGAGGCCTTCTATTCTGTAAATGCCACACTTTGAAATGGGACACAATTAAAAAGAAGAATTAACTTAATCATTAAGGTACATTTTCATTTTCTCCCATTTAAAAGCATTAAAAAACATAATTTCGTTCTCACTCTCCACCACTGAGTTGATAAGGGCTTTTACAGAGTTAAATAACTCAGTACCTCAGTTATTTATCTTTGTGCCCCAGCCTGGGTCATAAATCTGACTGAGCACTGCTCATTATCAGGACCTGGTATCTGCAGCCTGATGATAATAATGTAGAATTTGCACAACCTTCCCTTAACTTTAAAAGGAAGACATGAACCTGTGCTTATTTAAAAATAAAGTAATGTCTGGGAGCTACTCTGGAGGTGTCTATGGGCTACTGGTAGTTCCCCGTTGACTGGTTGGAGACACCTGGTCTAATGTCTGCACGTACATATGTAAAATCTACAGTGAAAAGCAAATTTTCAATTAGAAAGGCAATATTAAAGTTGTTCTGGCATATGTTATTTGTCTCATATAGACCACATTGTACAAACCCCATCATTGTGCTTAACGTAACTGTTCATATCGGACATAAACATGAATACAGTTGCAAACAACTAAAAAGTAAAAAAAAAAAAACATACGTTAATCCCTTGTGAGTTTAACTGATAAACTGTCCCAATGTACCTCTATGTGCTGCTCCATCTGGGGGTGAGGTGTGAAATACTGTGGAATTGCCCACGAACTATGGAGATGGAGAGAGCCTACCGCAGCCTAGCAAGGAAAGTCATTATTGGTCAATGTTAGCACCTTTAGTTAGCAATGCAGCACACCACCACCAGGAGGAGTTAACGAGCCCCATGGACCCTCGGCAGACAGCTGCTCTGCTAGATCCACACATTGTGTGTGAGAAGCTGCTGCCTTTGCCAAGGGCAGCCCTTGTCTCTGTATGGGAGCACAGGCTGGGGAAGCCACGGGCCCAACCTGGTTACCTGGTACCTGCCGGAACGGGAATCCTGCGCATTCCCACAACATCCCAGCACTGCATGTAGCTTATTTTCTTTGGAGAGGACAGTGTTGTTTTACACAAACTATTTCACTCTGGGGTGTAGAGAGAGCGGTGTTCCTGTGCTACCATGCAGGACAAGAAGGCGTTAGGTACTTACAAGTGGTTCACTAGGTCGGCAAAGCGTCTCGTTTCTGCCATCCCACTGGTGGACTGGCCCCGTAATTAAATATTGCTACCTGCCTGGCGGGAATCATTTTGATCAACACGCTCCTGCAAGTGCTGCAGAAGCAAACCTCAATGTTGGTCTAGCTGGTGCAGCATTTGTTTCCCATTTCAGATTCGAGCTCACATCACAGGAGTTTGTTTCTAAAATGAAAAAAATGATCCTTACTCACAGGGACTTTACTCCCTGCGCATTAATCCACTGTTGATTTTCCCTCCTAAATACACCATGTGCGCATAGTGGACCCGGGCAGGGCAAATATGCAGAGGATTGCCCTAGATAGAGTGGATCTTTGAATCAGGAAGGACGGTGACTCTGAGGCGACAGGGACAGCGGCAATGATGGTGTCCCTGCACAGCCCACAGAGACTCCATCCGTGCGCACCAGCAGGCCCCACTGTTTTTAAATGAAGTATATGAAATGGGAGTTTTTCAACATTTATATGCAGCCGGTCGTATCCACTGGCAAACTGCAAATGAGCCTCGAAATCATTAACTGTTGGTAAGAAGCACTTTAATATGTTTTGGTTTTATGTTGTTTTCTTTTAAATAAACCTACATATTACATATTACACACACACTCTTTAAACCTGTCTAAGTATTTTTTACCCATGATTCTAATTATGTATTGTATGTGCATATGTGTGTGTATTCATGTGTGTGTGTGTGTGTGTGTGTGTATATATATATATATGTATGTATGTGTATATGTTGTTTCTGTGCTTGGCATGTTCGTGGATCATTGCATGGCTCCTGGGTGGGTTGTTATACTAGATATCTATGAATTCCTGCTCTCATCTTATCACACTTATCTATTCATCACTCTTATGTCATGTATCTATCAAACTATCCTCCATTCTCACTCTGACTCATCCCAAATCCCTTCTACCACTTTCATCTCCTAAATATCTCTGCCTAAGCTCTTCCCTCCGCTTCCACATCTAACTCACCAAACCTCACTCTACTACCGTGACCTCCCACACAACCCTACTAAATTCTCCTGCATTTATCTCACCCTGCTACTATGCTCTCCCTAACCCTTCCACATACTCTTCCCCCTCCGTCCCCCTTTACTCATCCCAAGCCTTTGGGTTGAGTAAATGAAGGATATACTCCCAATTAACACTTCTGGATTTCTTTCCTCCTCCACCCCTCCATTACCCCAGTCAATCTAACTAACAAACTCTCATATCCGCAGCTCAAATTAACTCATAATAATACTAAAACTGTACTCATTATTTAACGATACTAATCCATCACTAATTCTTGTTGGGTTCCAGAGAAGCGTGCTACTCATCGAAAAGCGCTTCGACGCCTCGTCAGGGGTAGTAAACGCTATATAAATACGATTACAATACAATTACAATACAATACATATTTGCCCGTCTCCATTTAGTACTTTGTATCTCTCTTGCACTCGCTCTCTGTCTCTCCGTGTCTCCATTTCAGGCTCTCTTGCGCACCGATGTCCAACCCTGCAATATGGACCACTGTCCTGCTTTGTCTCGATGCGCCTTCCCCTACTGCCACTCACTCCCCCCCTCCCGCCCCTATCTTCTTCCTCAAGTGTACGCCATTTTACTGTCTCATTCTCTCTTTTCCTCCTCGTCTGTGTTTTAATCTCTTCATGGCCTCTCTTTCGAGAAAAGTATCACTTCAGTAAGAAATGTAAATCTCCAGTGCCAAAGAATGGTTGTGATTATTGACTGACGGTGAAATGTGAGGAATGGCTCTGCCATGGGCTATAGGTCCCACTCGTACACCAGGAACCTTATGGCAGTATGATACCCTTCCAATTTGAAGATCAGAGGATGTTCCAATACATTCGTTTTATAGATGGGCAGTAACAGAGTAAGTTCACTTGCACTTTATGCATATTTTACCTCAATATACACCTCAATATATATTTTTTCACTTTGAGCATGAACATTTTAAAATAAATAGACAAATAGCTTTTTTGATTTCTGAATTGTATTAGGATTATAAATGCACTACTTTCTCAGTTCCTACTACTTTTCTCCAGTTTTGTGACCACATTTTTCAAAAAGTTTGGAAGATCAACATTTTTGAAAAAATACATGTCTAGTCAGTGTCATTTACAGAAGAAAAAAAAAAAACTAAATTTTATAAGTATCTGTTATTGAAAAATCTAATACTTGACGTTGTATGTTTCAGAAACTGGTGAACTGCCTGGTGTAGAGGAAGGCGAAAATCATGGTGTACTGGGAAGCAACTGGATAAAGGGTAAGTCTCGCCACCTCTATGTTTTTCTTGGCTAGCAAATGCAACAAGCATGTGCAATGCAATAGGTCTCACATTTGCTTGAGTTAGAGCTATTGGCATTGTGAATTCATAACTGGACTTATCTTGCCACATAAATTGGTGCACCCTCTCTCCTAATTTCGTCTTTTCTTGCAATATAACTCCAGTGGCCCTGCATATAACTAATGCACTTCCAGGTACCTTCTTCCTGTATTCGCAGCAAGAAAAGAAAAATGTTGCCATTTAGCATCCTAATTTAAATCTGCCATGCTAATTCTAATAGAATACCACTGTCACCACCCCGCCATCAGAGTTGCTTTCTAACACAATTCCCCCCAAAAAGGCACAAGACAGCCACAGAGGAGAATTAGGCTAGAAGGCTCACCCAAACATATCAAGAGTGTTCAGACAGTCATAGTGTAATAAGAATGTTAAATTAGCCTGCATCATGGTCATAATTGTATTAAGGAGAGATTATTAGAACATATACAATTACCATATAAACAACTTTTGGCATCTAATAGTCAAAATAGCCCCTAGAGGGCACCATAAAAAAAATATAATTTATAAGAAACATGGTCACGTCACTATATTGTTAGCCCTTAGAGGCCATAACCCCATGAAAAAAACAGAAAAAGTAGTGCAGTATAAGCATATACTTAGCCCTAGAGGTCGTTTGTAGGGCTACAGGCCTACTGCAATGATATTACAAACAAGGCCATTAAAACAAAACTTTTTCCATTTGTAAAACAAAAGTTCTAGCCATGAGAAAGCTTAAAAAACACTGAATGGTGGGGTGGGGTGGGGTGGGGTTGTTTTGAAGTCCCCACTAACCTAGTGTGGGGACCCAGAGATGATGTAGACAGAGCATTTTGAAGGTGGTCCGTTGTCCTAGGACCACTACAAGCTGAGTTATGAGCAAAAATGTTTTCCAAAAGTAATGCCCTGCAAAGCATTATGGGGCGAGTTTTTGTGCCACAAATATTATAGTATGTTGGCTGCAATGCTCAGAACAGTCCCTGGAGGACACCACAATAAGAATAGCATTTGGAAAAACTTGTTCATATAACCATACACTCAGCTCTTAGAGAGCATAACCGCATGAAAAAACAATGGAAGAAAGTAATGCAGTGTAACCATATATTTAGCTCCTAGAGAGCATAGTGCATTACACCAGTTCAAGGCTAGCAGGCCTATTGCAATGAATTTATAAACAAGGCCCATAAAACATAACTCCTCCCAGCTGTAAAACAAAAGTTCTAGTCATGAGAGAGTTAAAAAAGATAACGAATGGTGGTAGGGGTTATTATTTTGGAGTCCCCACTAACATGGCGTGGGGGGCAGAGATGATGTAGACAGAAATATCACATTGTGGTCAATGTTTTGAAGGTTTCCCCATTGTCCCAGGACCACCACAGGCTGAGTTATGAGCATAAATGTTTTGAAAAAGTACTGCCCTGCAAAGCACTTAGTTTCCATTCCACGAATATTTTAGCCTATTGATATGACTGTTCTGCTTAGAACAGCCCCTAAGCTACACCACAATGAAAATAGCATTTGTAAGAAACCTGGTCACATAACTATATAGTTAGCCCCTAGAGGTCATAACCACACAAAAAGAAAATAACAAATAATGCAGTGTAGTCATATATTTAGCCCCTAAACAGCATAGTGCCTTACATGTTTTCTGAGCTAACAGACCCACAGCAATGATATTACAAACAAGGGCCCTAAAAACTCAAGCTATTCCCAGCTTTAAAACAAAAGCTTCAACTATGAGTATACTTAAAAAGGCACTCCATGGTGGGAGGGGTTATTATTTTGGGGTCCCCACTAACCTAGTGTGGGCGACCCAAAGATGACATAAACAGAAAGAGTGTATCACACTGAACATTTTGGTTTTGTTCCCATTGTCCTAGGACCACCACAGGCTGAGTTATGAGCAACAATGTTTTGTAACAATAATGCCCTGCAAAGCATTATGGGGCGAGTTTCCCTAGGCAGTGAATATTGTAGTACCGGCTCTCCCTCTGTGCAGAAGAAGCAGCTTTCACTTTCAGGCTTTCTGTTTTACACAAAGCATTTACCAATTTCAAGTGTTTTAAGAGGAGAGCCACAAGAAATGAGTCTGATTAGGTAACTGTGAACAACGTGACCAACGCTCCAATACCTCTGCTCGAGTTCACGCTGTTGTGCCTGTTCGTGGTGTGAGCACCATGGCCGCCATGCAGCACGAAGGGGAGAGACAAAAAAATAGTTTGCCCAGACTGAAGTATATCGACCTGGCTGGGTGCTCCTGGCCAATCCTGACGCTGCTCTGATTAAATTAAATTAAATGTTTATTTCCTGCCTCCCCTCACCCTTCCTGCACTTCCCCCACCCCGCCCCTTCCACAGCCCGCGAGCCGGTACTGAGGATTTCTAATCCAGGTTCCCAGCATAGACTGGTTTATCAGATCACATTCACTTCGCCCATAACTTTCTTTCTTTTTTTTTTTTAACAAAGTATTCTTCCAACATGCCATCTAACTCTCATCCTTTGCATCTGTTTTATATAAGTTCTGGTGATTAGAGATTGATAATATTCTGTATTCAGTCTCTGAACTTTGAAAGTGGAGGCAAGCTCAAGATCAAAAAACAATTCAGAGGTAAGCCCTGACTCCTGTGTCATATGTATGTGTTATTTGTACAGGAAGAATCTATTCAAAGGTGCTGTATTCCTGTACTGGATTGAAGGAGGAAACCCTATCAGAGTGAATCTAGGCTTGGAATGTGGGGTTCAGAGATAGGAGGCGGATTGTTTGTTTTATCATGATGTAGTCTGAAATGTCTCCAGGGTAGGGGCAGTCCTTATGGATACAGGGACACTGTTCTAGATAATGGGTGCGTAGATGTCAAGGTCCCATTACCTGTTTTTTCTCCCTTGCTGTTCGCCTTTTGTCTGAGGCTGCTTGTGCTGTGGATGTACCAACCTCCACAGACAAGGTGAGTTTGTAGCCAGATTGGCATGAATGCTACTTGTTATGCTTCTTTAGCTGATGCAGCTGACAGTGAAGGTGTGAGACCTACATGAGGAGTCAGTGAAGTGTGGTTATATTTCTTTTGGCCCTTGAGGCGTGTTGCAGCTTGTAGGATGCTCTTAGGAGGGGTATGGTCAGGTGGAATATGGGAGGCCATGGTTCATATTGTACCAACCAGATGCAAGTATGAGTACTTGAACAGTAGTTCTGAAATCACAATATGTGGGGACGTTTCACTATCTTTAGCAGAACCTGCACAGAGTAGTCTTGGTTTTCTGGGCAGTGTGTTCTGTGAGCTTGAGGTATTTGGCCAGGGTGAATCTGAATGAACTGGCACTGGTTGGAAAGGAAGGGTGGTTGACTCCATCCAGGGTCATGACGTACAAACAGGTTTGCACTAGTTATTGGTGATGTTGTTGGTGAATTGTAGGAATTCAAATTTGGCGTGGTTGCATTATGAGTAGGCACTGAATGCCCAGGTCTAGAGCTGCAGGCAGCGCTGGAGGTATTGGATGCCCAGAGACTTTCATGCAGCGTTTGGGCCATTGGTGTATTGATGGATGTTGATGATGTTATCGCTTAGATGAGTTCCAGAGGGTTCAATGTCGATGCGTAAGATGACAGGAGACAAGATGAGACCTTCTGTGAAGTAACTGGTTTTAGTTTGGACACCAAACAATTGATTGTTGCACAGTAAGGCTGGAAAAATTCATGCTGCAGGCTTCAAAGAGGATAATGGTCATGTAGAATCTTACACTTTTTGAAGAAAAATAATGATTCACCCCCCCTCAGACCAAGTTGATAACCTTGGGACGTACCTAAAAATGACTCTGAAAACACCAATATATATGTATGTCTAAAAGTTGTTAGAGTTTAGCTTGCGTTGGACCTAGCAGCAGCCTCTGGCACACCTCCCAGAAACACCTTCAGGACTTTGAGGGAGTATTGTTCCAGGTCTGGAGGATATTTTTGATGCTTTACATTAGGCTGATGTCTTCAGTGTGTTTTCCTATGTGTGGTTTGCAAAGCGGAGGAGAAACGGCAGATTGGTCGACAACTCTCAACAGCCCGTCAGTGGAACACAGCTGGGTCCTACCAGTGTCAACATCTGCCAGAAGCACTTCCTCCACACACATCTCTAGAGTCCCAGCAAACCAGACTGGAGTGGGAGCGTAAAGCAGTCCTGGCAAAAATGTTTCTTCTCTGTTTACTTTATCTCTCCCAAAGCACCAGCTATGCCAGATGCATTTAACATGGGTGAGCTGAAGAAAGCGACAGAGGTACCTCGCCCTGAGCTTCAAAAACCAGCCTCATGTGGCTCCAACCCACCAGGCGCTGGCGTATCTAAGGCCCCCCGCAGCTCCTGCAGTGCGGGGGGGCTCGAGCTCTGGGGGGGGCCCTCAGCAAAGCACATGGCCTGAGTGAGTCCAGAGGGGGCCCCGTTCCATGTCCTTTGCAGGGGGGGTGGGGGGGGGCAACTCCAGTTTCGTTATGCCACTGCCACCACGGGAAAGCCAGATCGAATAAATGGACAGTTAGGCACTGACAACAAACCTGGTTATGACCCCAGACCCTTCCCCGCTAGGGCACTTAAAAAACAAGTTATCCTACAATAGAAAAGCCATGGACTGTGTATTATAAGAAGGATATAAACTCTCAAAGCAATTCAACACAGATGCAGTACTCGTCTTTTTGTATTATGATACCTAGTAAAATCCATTTAATTTTCAGCGCAGTTGTTTGAACTTGCAAATTGAGCAGTTTAACAAGGAGCAGTTGTCAGGCGCCTAGCCTGTAGGTACAAAATATGATGCTGCACATTCACCAGATATATTTGTTTTCACTTTGCTCCATATTACTCAATTAGTGTGTTGCAGACCTGCCAAGTAAACATGATTGTAATAAGAGACACCAGAAATTATGTGTGGAGGGCAAAAATAATTATTGGTGTGGGGGAGGCCCGTCAGCCTCCCCCCGGTGCCCCAGGGACCACCTCCTCCCCAGGGCAAAGATGAAAAAAACAGTGAAGGGGGCACGTTTTGGCGCCCCTTAAAACTTGGGGACCGCCACCTCCCTGGGGCTATAGTTGAAGGAGGGGGCCGCACGGCCCCCGTCAAGGAGCCAATGATGGCCCTGGGGACCGCCACCACCCAGAGCCAGCTTCTGCTATGTCCCGGGGTGCCCATCCCTGGACATAGCTGTTTGCTGTGGCTTTGCTGAAGCTTTGACAAATGCTGCCAAGTCACACTAAACACTCCGATTTCTGACAGCTGGACCTGTCAAGCAGGTCCCTCTGTCAGAAAGCAGAGTTTTCATCTCTGTTCCCTGCACATAGATAGGAGTGCAGGGAACAGAAATTAAAACTTTACTTCAACATGCACTGAGCTGCTTGCTGAAGCAATGGGTCTGCAGGGAGGCCTTGAGGCTCCCCCTGTGGTCCCACATAGCCCGTAAAAGGCATATATCAAGATAAATTACAAAAATGGTAGTGGACTGCGGGAGGCCTTGAGGCTCTCACCACCCCTCCCCCAGACCGCAGTACCAGATAGCCCATGAAGGCCTAAAAATATATATATATTTTAAAAATATAATAGCTCAAGTGTGAAGGTCACATAAATGAGCGTTGAGAGTTTGAGTCCAGCCAGACTTGTTTCCCTCCTTTTTTTTTTTAACTACAAATCTTTAAGTCTCATACTGAAAAGTGATCTTACTGTTTTTGATTGACAAATGCATTTTTTCAATTTGTGCAGAACTATCTAATTCTAAATATATCACTCATCAAAGCCTCAAAAGCTATCTATCTCCCTCTTTCTCCTTCACTTTTGATCTTTCTCTCACTCACACACCCACTCAGACCCTTATGCACCCACTCACAGACCCACTCAGACTCTTGTGCACCCACTCACAGACCCACTTAGACCCTCTTAGACCCTCACGTACCCACTCACAGACCCACTCAGACATTCAGACACCCACTCAAACTCTCACACGACCACTCACAGACCCACTGACATCCTCATGCATCCACTCATAGACCTGTGCAGACACTGACACACCCACTAAGACACTGATGCACACACTTTCACACCCAGACAGAGACTCTCACAGCCACTTTCACCCCAGATACACCCTTTTACACCTATTCTCACACCTAGAGATAGGCTGAGGCTAACTCCTGCCATACGCAGAGTATGGTTAGGTGGTTAGGGCGGTTGGCCGCAGTGATTGGCTGCAGGCCAGCCCCTGCAGGCAACCCCTGCTGCGCACGGGTGAAGGCCGTGTACGGTGCAAGGTGGAGTGCTTATATGGGGTTGGTCTCGGGGCCTGGGCCATGCTCGGCAGTGGTTGGATTAACGTATAGTAACGAAAATTACTATATGTTAAAAAAAAACATGGAAATTCCCTGAAAAAAACAAAGGTTACAGGGACATTATAGTTAGGAATAGAATTTAAAATAACATAGAAATTCACTTAGAAAACAAAGGTTACAGGGATGTTATAGTTAAGCTCACATTTTAAATGTATGAAACCATAGAAATTCACCAACTATAGTTAGTTACCTCAATACCTATAACACGTGCCCTAAGGTAACTATAACTTGCGCCCTCGCCATGCACTGCTAATTACCCCACAAATTACCTGACTCACGATATCTTTGATAACATCATTGATGATATCAATGTAATATTTGCAGTAAAACAATTACGAAAAAACGGTGCATGGCAGGGGCGCGAGTTATAGTTACCTTAGGGCACGAGTTATAGTTACTTTAGGTAACTCTAACTATAACTGGTGAATTTCTATGGTTCTGTACATTTAAAATGTGAACCAAACTATAACATTCCTGTAACCTTTGTCTTTTTAAGTGAACATATATATACACACATACATACACAGAAATACATACATATACACGCATACATATGTATATTAATTTAACTGAAATTAAAATATACATTTGTTAAACGTGCCTAAGAGTATGTACATATTTTATTGTTAAAAAATAGTTATTATACAGATTTGTACAAAGAAACACTTTTTATATATACATATAGGGGGTTATTCCAACTTTGGAGGAGGTGGTAATCCATCCC
This sequence comes from Pleurodeles waltl, assembly GCF_031143425.1. NCBI lineage: Eukaryota > Metazoa > Chordata > Amphibia > Caudata > Salamandridae > Pleurodeles > Pleurodeles waltl. The sequence goes on from NC_090445.1 coordinate 1,610,142,037, forward strand.
AAATGTGACGGATTTACCACCAGCCGTATTACGAGTTCCATAGGATATAATGGACTCGTAATACGGCTGGTGGTATATCCGTCACTTTACCGTCACTTTTGGGACGGATTACCACTTCCTCCAAAGTTGGAATAACCCCCATAGTGACATTATAACTGTTTACATACACAGGGTATGCAGTCCATTGTTGTTTGGGTATGGTGGTTATGTTGGTAAGAGCCAACTCTCGAGTAATCATCTGAAGATAAGATAGTTATTTGTGGATATTATATGACACACGATATTGACTCCCTTCACATGGTCACCGGGTGAGGAGCCAATATCACATGATGGAAGGGAAAGCAACTGAAAACCAATGTGCAAAGTGGTTTTCAGGTCGTTTTCGGAGGCTTTGAATTGCCTATATCCATTAATGGGTGTGAAAACACCCGAGGACATTGGCAGCAGCCTCAGCAAATTATGTTTTTTTTTTTTTTTTTTTTTTAGGAGAGGGTTTGGGGTCGCCGTGGGGGCGCAAGTGCTACTTAATATGCTTCTCAGCTCCAAGCCCCCATACCCTTCTCACACGGTGTAATTTTCGATTTAGTTGGCAGGTCTGGTGTTGTAGGACACAAACTAAACAAGAAGAGCCCCCACGATTCAATCTTAAAGGAGAACAATTGGAGTGCTATGTTTGAATGGCTAGAAGTCAGTATTGGTTGGTCCGATTACAATTAGAAAAACATGAATGCAGCACAGGGTCGATGAGCCATAAGTGTATGTCTTGGATTAAGAATGCAGTAAAGGGGCAGATGAACCATAAGTGTGTGTTTTGGATTAAGAATGCCATACAGGGCAGATGAACCATAAATGTGTGTTTTGGATTAAGAATGCAGTACAGGGCAGATTAACCATAAGTGTGTGTTTTGGATTAAGAATGCAGTAAAGGGGCAGATGAACCATACGTGTGTATCTTGGATTAAGAATGCAGTAAAGGGGCAGATGAACCATAAATGTGTGTTTTGGATTAAGAATGCAGTACAGGGCAGATGAACCATAAATGTGTGTCTTGGATTAAGAATGCAGTACAGGGCAGATGAACCATAAGTGTATGCCTTTGATTAAGAATGCATAAAGGGGCAGATGAACCACAAGTGTATGTCTTGGATTAAGAATGCAGTAAATGGGCAGATGAACCATAAATGTGTGTTTTGGATTAAGAATGCAGTACAGGGCAGATTAACCATAAGTGTGTGTTTTGGATTAAGAATGCAGTAAAGGGGCAGATGAACCATACGTGTGTGTCTTGGATTAGGAATGCAGTAAAGGGGCAGATGAACCATAAATGTGTGTTTTGGATTAAGAATGCAGTACAGGGCAGATGAACCATAAATGTGTGTCTTGGATTAAGAATGCAGTACAGGGCAGATGAACCATAAGTGTATGTCTTTGATTAAGAATGCATAAAGGGGCAGATGAACCACAAGTGTATGTCTTGGATTAAGAATGCAGTAAATGGGCAGATGAACCATAAATGTGTGTTTTGGATTAAGAATGCAGTACAGGGCAGATGAACCATAAGTGTATGTCTTGGATTAAGAATGCTACAAAGGGGCAGATGAACCATAAATGTATCTCTTGGATTAAGAATGCAGTACAGGGCAGATGAACCATAAGTGTATGTCTTGGATTAAGAATGCAATACGGGGCAGATGAACCATAAGTGTGTGTCTTGGATTAAGAATGCAGTAAAGGGGCAGATGAACCATAAGTGTATGTCTTGGATTAAGAATGCAATACGGGGCAGATGAACCATAAATGTGTGACTTAGATTAAGAATGCAGTAAAGGGGCATATGAACCATAAGTGTGTGTTTTGGATTAAGAATGCAGTAAAGGGGCAGATGAACCATAAGTGTATGTCTTGGACTAAGAATGCAGTACGGGGCAGATGAACCATAAATGTGTGTCTTGGATTGACAATGCAGTACAGGGCAGATGAACCATAAGTGTGTGTATTGAGCACTTAATTTTTGCGGGTGACTGCTGGTGCTTGGGAACTTGCACACATTTGTAGGGACTGGAATTTACCTTTCATCATCAGACGTTGACCCAGAACAAATAATGGTAAGCCAGAAGAGAGAGAAAGAGGAGGAAGAGAATTTTATGAGAACAGTGACAATGGGGAAAGCATGGATGAAAAAGAACCTGTAAGAGTGACATAAAGAGAAAGGAAGTGCAGTGCAGTGAAAAATAGAGGCACGTGGTTGGAACCAAGAGCAGGCAGTCTTGATATCCGGAAACCCCAGCATTCAGCAGCACCAGCCTCTAGGGGAAAATGTTGGCCACTTCATCGCTTATTTTTTCAACTCAACCCATGGATTTAGTATATTGCCCAGAAACCTATTCCTGAATTTACATCACAGACAATAGTGCAGTAATCGTAATCATACATGCTACCCTGATTATAACGCCAATGCAGCAGCCGAAATTCCGATGCGATATCAATTTCAAGTTCAAAATTGCTGTCACGATTGACAAAATCTTGCATTCTTGCCCTGCCGCCTAATTACAAAGACTGGAGAATGCATCCAATATGCTCTATCGAATCCGCATCTGCTCTAAAGAGGAAACCACCCCATACGTGGGAGGTAGCAAAATTTGGAACACTCCAATTGCACAACATCTAAGCAATGCCAAACTGGACTTTCTACAAAAGACAAAAATTTAACTTTTCTTAACCCCACAAAGCCTAATCACGGCAAAAGCGATTATTCAGAAGCGCTGGAGCCCCCATCATAACTCATATCTGAGAATTTAAGCTTATTAAGCATATCAAGCATCAAATACAAACATATTAGTAAACACTGGTGTTTAAAATGCTGGATTGAAAAAAGGAGACTGAAAGAAGATCATATGAATGTTCCCGCTGTTGTAATCCATACAAGAACTTCCTATAAAGAAACTTATACGAACTAAATGCCATGATTTGTGTGGAAATGTACTTCCCCAGAATCCCAATGGCTATACTTTACTTTAAAATTAAATCTCTCATCTCGTACCTCCCGCTGCTTTGCTTCTCATTATCTTTTAATTGTGAGGTGTTTCGTGCCCACTTGACCAGATCAGGAAACTTGTGTCTTCAAAAATGCATGTTTTCACTTATAGCGTTTGTATGGTCTCCACTCGGGCTGCCCCCAATCACTTTTAAAGCACGACTCAGAGGCTAGCACAGGAGTCGTTTTATTGTTTGGCAGCCCGACTGCTTCCTGAATGTCTGAGATAGGCTGCAACTCCACCCCTCCTTCTCCATTTGCGAATCTTTTCCCGTAAATTGAAGTTAAAGAGTCGGATTTAAGACAAGAAATCATAATTCATCGGTTTACCTAGTTGTTGTTTTGCACGTGGCCTCAATTCCTCTCCCAACTGATTTCACTCTAACTCAATATCTTACAGTCCTTTGTGCAACCAGGATCTGCAGTCGTATTACCAGGAAATATTCACTTTCAGAATGTAGAGATGAGGCATTAAGGAATTAGTGGTCACCTTATGTGTGGTTAGGTAGCAATGCTTGGCTTCTGCATGCCTCACTCATTTTTAACTTTTCCTCCTGCCAGATGAGGGCGTGAAGTTCTGACAGGTAGGTCGTGCAAGGAGGACCATAGGCTGACTCTACCTGAGCTACATCACATAAGAAACTTTTCACATCTGCTTCCTATTACAAAGCGCAACATTGTTTTAAAACTTTGTGCATGGTCTATCGTGCGCTTCACGGTCCAAGCCCCACAGACTTATGCACTAGGTTGACCCCCTACAAACCTTTAGGAAGCCTTCGATGTTCTTGCAGTTTTTAACTCTAAATCTGTCTGATCTGACATCAAAGGTAGGGAGGTCAATCCTTTTCATATCTTGACACTCACACACTGGAATTCACTACCCCTTTTCCTACATAGTATCACCAATCATACAGTCTTCTGGCGAGCTCTCAGTTTCGCCAAGGCTCTGAACACCCTATGATCAGTCATCTATTATGTTTTATCAACCATTTCCTCGGCCCTAGAACACTCTTTGTGGTATCTGCTCACATTCTATAAATCGTTTTAGATTAGATATATTTGTGCACTATATGTCTAAGCTGTCACCTGATTGGCATGCAGTCTGTCACAGATGGAGAATTGAGGATTATGGCAGGAGCAGCAGGCACTGTGTTTTCTCCTCAATAACTAGTCGCAACCTGTACACCTCCTTTGTCGCCTGTTTCTTTACATCAAGAACTATAGCAAAAAAGAAAAGTTATAATTTTTAGTTCTGTTTGACTCCTCTCTTCTCAAATGATGTCTTATTTTACATACTGGCTGTTTTTAAGTCGAGCTCGAAAGAACTTTGACCTATTGTAAGTATTGTGAGCTTTTAGCCACGCCCATCTAATGCCCATCACTTTCACTCATTCCTGGGCTTGCTTTTCAAAAATCCTTTATAATTGTTGGTAAATGCTTTACTTTTGTCCCTCCTTGGGACAATTCTGTTACCGCCTTGCAGACTGCCCCTGTTACATGGAAAATTGCACGATTGCCGATATGTTTGACTGCAAGCAAACGTCTTTTTCTTTTTGTTTCTCTCCTTCTCAGTCATGCTCATGGCAGCCATGGTGCTTTGAATCGACTCGCTTATGTAAATTGCATTACTTTTAATTTTCAAATTATGTGGCAAGAAAAGTGCAGTTAGGAATTTACAGCGCTAATAGCTCTAACTCGAGCACACGTGAGACCCATTGCGCTGCAAATGCTTGTTTTAAGTGGGCCCAGTTTTGTTTTATTTAGCACCCACATTTGTTGAGGTATGATGAGTCACTTTACTGAGGTTATCATGACAGTAGTTTTCCTGGTATATCGGATGATTGACAGTAGAGTGATGTCCACTTGGTGAAATGCTTTGTTTTAATTCAGTATGGTATAATCTGTTATGGAATTGTGCTCTACCATTCTCAATCCAGTGGGTTAGAGGACAGACCTAACTGTGTTCTTAAAAATAGCCTTTGATGGGGTTTTACAAGTAGCACATCCATCTATCATAGATTGAGAACTGTGATATGGTCATACCACTCTTTAACTCATTACAGTACTACAAAAATGTCCTTTGAAATGGTTAGAGAAAGGGGCACGGTTACCAATTTGTGCCCAAAATGGCTTATAAAAACTAGCAAAAAGTATTGTTTTTGATCATCTCAAATGTCAGTTGGATGAGATAGGTGTCCCTGTGACACGTAGCCAAGGTAAGCACAAGAAAATTTTGATGATTGAAAGTGCACAACCATTATGGATGTGAAAGTGCGTAATTTGATGCATTTCACCAACACAGCAGTATGATTTTTTAAAGCAAATTATTTACTGCCTCAAATGCACTTACTGGTATTAATGCACAAGTTAAGAATTGAATGGCACATGATGTAGAAGGAGTGGTAAAGGTGGTGGTTAAAGGTAGGTTGAATTGTGTTGGCATGCCTGTAAGAGTTCAGTTCATCAGAACTAGTGGTGTGGAAGGCATTGAGCAGCTACCTGCCTTTGATGATCCTGTGGTACAGGCTCAACAGTCAGGATACTGTGGCCGATGAGGGTAGCTGGTTCTATTTTTTATCTGTAAACCGATGGCCTGGTTGCCTAATCTTATGTTGTACTGTATTGGATGGTGGCTGATGTTTGATTTCTCTGCCCTTTTTTTCAGTCTTGTCTACTGACAGCTCTTAGCTCTCTACGAAAGATGTCTTGTGAACCGTACCAAAAATGTAGTGGGCTTATCTCATCCACTGCCTACCATTGGGTAGCTGTGTCACTTCCATATGCTTGCTTTTCAGTGACTACTTCAAGTGTTTGGCCCTTCCCTAGAGCGTAGTTTCTTTACTGTTCTTTTGTTTGGCCAACTTGTATCTTTCCGCTGCTCAATTGTAGGGATCATCTTTTCTTTTTCTTTAAACACTCTGAGAGTGCATGTGTTTTCTTGCTCCCTTCGTGTGCTTCTTCCCCAATGCCGATTCCAGTGTGCTGTGTTGCTCCCTCTTCCCCCACTTGCTATTATCATCCATAGTACCTCTCCATGCAAATTCCTCAGTTTGCTACCTCCTCCCCATTCCTTTCATGATTTCCTCATTTTCTTTAATTCTTTTTTTTTTTTCTTATTCTCCATCCCCACTCACTCCCTGTTGCTTCCGTAACCCCCTCTGTTGCTTTAGCCCACTTTGTCTTCCGTTTTACCCCTTCCCCTCACAGGCCATTAAAATAACATTTTTTTTTTCTTTTTTGGAGAGCCTGGAAGCTGCTATTTGCTGCCAGACCACTCCACTTTCAGAAAAGCACGTTTGCACAAGTTTAAACTATTACTTTTCTTTATTTACCACGTAAACGTGGTAACAGCCGCCATCTTGGCCAGTAAAAATGCAGCTGCGTTATTCTATAGGTGCGCACGTGTGTAATGACGCATGAACACGCATACGTTCACCTACAGAATGTATGTGCTCGTGCATGCATTTTCGTAATTGTCTTTTTTTCTAACTTGTTTTGTGTCTATGCTGTGCAACAACGTCGTGATACTCCACAGCTTTGGCAAAAATCATTTGCAAAACCAATAGATAAAAAAAACAGCGAGATCTATTGTCTTCGCCAATGCTCATTTATTATTAGTGGTTGGTGCTACTGTGGTGTGTTTATCTCGTGCTAAATTTCCAACTAGAAGTGAAAGAGTTAGTGTGTTTCTTTTATGTGTATGTTGTTTAAGTCGAAACTGTTTGATGTGTGAGTTGTGTCCAGGTGGGTAGGACGATTATAATTACTGTGTGGAAAGGATGGGCGTGTTACTGTGTACTATGGATCTTGGCATGGGTGAAGATGGAGACTGAGCTGGAAGTTGGAGGTTTAACGAGTGGGTGAGGGACCTGTGAGACACCAGGCAGTAAAGGTCCTAAGCTCGTGCTTTGCTCCTGCATCTGGACAGGTCAAATAATATGACCCCTCTCACCTACTGCGACAGCAAAGGGTCCAATTGCACAGATGGAGGTGACCTGGACCCATCTATCACCTTTGCTTGTTGCACCACAAGGACTAGTGGATATTTCGGAACTGTTTATTCTGAAACGAGGAATGCGATAGCTCCGACCTTCTCCCCCTCCAGTTCCCCAATAATCATAAAGTCTTGCCCCTTTCATCTCAGAGCCTTCCTGGGATCGGTTTTATAGAGCGCCAGGGCCCTCCAAGTTGAAGAGTTTCTGAAAAGGGGGCGGAACTGACGTGAACCTTTGTTGTGCGAGCCTGCAGTGTGTGTCCCAATTGGAAACAGAACCTCGCTGCCAGCAATTTGGGGAGCATTTAGCGGCCCCTTTGAATCGGCGCCGCTTGATGTTGGCGCACAGGTTTTGTTGCCCTGCTGCTGAGACTGGGCAGGTTGGCAGCCGCAGAGTGTGGACATCTCTTGATCACGGCAGATGCCTGGGCAGCGGCTGGAGGCAGGATTGTGCCAGGTAATCCCGGCCTTTCATCCTTCGCCAGCTGGCAGCCGAGGGCCTCCGACCGAGATAAGGACTGGAATGCTTAGCAGAAGCGGGCTGATTTGTCCGGGTGAGGTCCCCCTATCAGGATGGTAGGGCTGGGACAGAATCAGTTTCACAATTATTTTATAAAGATATCAATGTTTAAATATGCAGATAAGCAAACACATGTGATGCAATAACACTGTTACTTGTGTAATGACATGTTTTGACCAGAGCTTGGCGCCCCCCCCCCCCCCCGATCACTTGAGGCCCCCCTAACCCCCCCAGTTTGAAGACCCTTGCTGTAGAGTGAATAAAGAGAGACTCTCCTGTTTGACATTGCAGCTTCAGGGTGAAAGCAACAATGTTTCCCCTGTTGGGCCTTCGATCCTCCATCAACGCGTCATATGCCGTTGAGCAGTACAAGGCAGTGCTTTGCTGTTTTGACCAGTACAAGGTGATGTACAGGGTGATGCTTTGTTGCTGTATCGAACAGTACAACGCGATTGCTTCTGTGTCTAACGGTACAAGTGATTCTTCTTGAATCAAATAGTACAAAGCAGTTGTTTCTGCATCAAACAGTACAGGCCGATGCTTGTATTAAATAGTACAAGGTGATTGTTTCTATGTCAAAAGGTACAGGTGATGTTTGTTGAATCAAAGTGACAAAGCAGTTGCTGGTGTGTCGAACGGTACAGGCTGATGGATTTTGTATCAAATAGTACATGGTGATTGTTCTGTGTTGAGCGATACATGCTGATGTTTGTTGTATGGAATAGTACAAAGCAGTTGTTTCTGTGTCGCGTGGTATAGGTTGATGTTTGTTGTATAGAATAGTACAAAGCAGTTGTTTCTTTTTCAAGCGGTACAGGCTGATGCTTGTATCAAATAGTACAAGGCGATTGTTTCTGTGTCGAGCGGTACAGGCTGATGCTTGTTGTTTGGAATAGTACAAAGCAGTTGTTTGTGTCGAACGGTACTGGCCGATGCTTGTATCAAATAGTACAAAGCAGTTGTTTCTGTGTCAAGCGGTACAGGTTGATGCTTGTATCAATTCACATAGTACAAAGTGGTTGTTACTGTGTCGAGAGGTACAGGCTGATGCTTATTGTATCAAATAGCACAAAGTGATTGTTTCTGTGTCGAATGGTACATGCTGATGCTTGTTGTATCGAATAGTACAAGGCAATTTATTTTTTTGTGTCCAATGGTACAGCTGAGCTGATGCTTGTTGTATAGAATACTACAAAGCGATTGTGTCTGTGTCGAACAGTACAAGCTATTGTTTGTTGTGACTAGCAAGAAAAGCAGATGCCTTCTGTGTTGATCAGTAAAAGATAATGCATATTGTGTTGAATTGTTGTGTTGAGCAATGTGGAGCGATGCTTTCTGTGTCGAGCAGTGCGGGTGTTACTACTTGTGACTAACAGTACAGGGTGTTGATTGTCGTGTCACTCCATATAGAGCAATATTTCCCGTGTCAAACAGTACAGAGTGACTCTTGTTGTGTCGGTCTGCATAAGGTGGTTATTGTTGTGTTGCACCGTAGATGTGATGCTAGATGTGCTTAATCGTTCAGACCAGTGGTTCTCCTTCTTACAAGCAGTCACATCACATGTTGTGTTGTATAATAATGCTTTAAAAACCTCAATTTGTTGCTTTAAACCAGCTGTGCATTTTTAATTGTACATCATTTTTCATTGCACTTTTACATTTCTTTTAGTTTATTTATCCAGTGCAACTGTTGTACTACTTGTGTTTTCCGATAAACATTCCCCTCACTCCCTCCATTCATTGGATCTCTCCTTCTGGCTGTCAGCTCCCACCTTCTTCTGTCTTTCTAAATGTATGACCAGTTTTTGGTCCATTGTTTCTTTTTTTTAAATTTATTGTCTGCAGCAATATAATGTCTTGGATGCCTCAATTCAGCATCAATTAAAACTTTCCTTAAATGATGTATACAGGGATCCTGTTTCATTCCAGATATCTGTTCTGTTGCAACAAATTAAATGCAGTCTTTGGCTGCTTTCATGTTGCTGTTACTTGATAATTTCCTTCCCACAGGAAATGTTGTCATCTTTCATACATTTTTGTCTGGAGGCGTTGGATCTCTCAACCTTTGTTTCAGCAGCCAGAGAGAAAGGTTGGGCACTTGTATTGCTCCATCCTCGGTCTCTACGGAGGAAGGCAACTTTGCTTCTCTGGCTCTTCCACCACTTGTCAGATTTAAACAAGCTTTTACCACTCAGAAGGACGTTGAGGCACTGAAAATCACGAAGGCACAAATAAATTTGCAGAGCTCAAAGTGTTTAAAAATGATAACTAGCCAATTGCTGACTCTCTAAACTTTGTCTCACCAATTCTCTAAATCCTACTAACACCGGTTTCCTGACCTCCCTAGTATAATATTTCTTCTACAGGGCAAATAGCTACACATTCATCAGGATTGGCTCTTAATATTTCACTGGTTGCCAATTGTAGTATACCCAATAAGCAACTTGTATGTGACTAGAATATTCTGTTAGAAGGAGAGGTAAAACACTGTAAAAGATGAAAGGGAAAAGGGTGGAAAAAGAAAATAAGGCCTAATTCAAACCTTATGAATCCGTTTCTCCTAATTGATGTAATTATTAATCAGTCTTGATTTAATCATTCCAAAATGTAAGATATTTACATTTTGGATTGCTGTTAAAGATGTTGACTTAAGGACAAGACTGTAATGAGTGAAGATTTTCATGAATGGAAATGTGTTCACATAGATCATAAATAAGGTTAACAAAGCAGCAGTATCTACATAGTATGGTACCATAGTTTAGTTTACTACACTCAGACATTTTTTGTAAGTTTGAGCATGTAAGACATTGTATCTTAATATATGTTATACCTGGCCCTTTTTGCAGGGTTATCCCCAAATGTTTAGCTTTTTTTCTCCTATTTTTTTCTCACTTGTTTTGGTTGGATTTACGACTCTGGGCACTTAACAATTGCTAACCAATGCTAAAGTGCATATGCTCTCCGTTTAAATTGTATTGGTGATTGGTTTATCCATGATTGGCATATTTGATTTACTAGTAGGTCCCTAGTAAATTGCACTGTGTGTGCCCAGGGGCTGTAAATCAAATGCTTCTAGTGGGCCTGCAGCACTGATTGTGTCTCCCACATGAGTAGCCCTGTAAACATGTCTCAGACCTGACAGTCTAGTGTCTGTGTGCAGGTTTACACTGCCATTTCGACCTGGCAAGTGCACCCACTTGCCAGGCCCAAACCTTCTTTTTTACTACATGTAAGTCACCCTTAATGTAGGCCCTAGGTAGCCCCATGGGCGGGGTGCAGTGTATTTAAAAGGTAGTACATGTACAGATTTGTTTTAAATGTCCTGGTAGTGAAATACTGCCAAATTAGTTTTTACTGTTGTAAGGCCTATCTCTTCCATAGGGTAACATTAGGAATGCGTTGAAATATCTTAAGTGTAATTTCTTATTGGGATCTGATAGAGATGTGGAGTTTGGGGTCTCTGAACTCACAATTTAAAAATACATCTTTTGGTGAAGTTATGTTTTTGAATTGTAAGTTTTAAAATGCCACTTTTAGAAGGAGGGCATTTTCTTGCTTAACCAGTCTATGCCTCTGCCTGTCTGCTGTATACACGTCTTGGTCAGGGTGACAGTTGGGCTTTTTCTGCAACCACTCTAGACAGTCACCCAAAGGGAGCTGAGGTGTGCTCTGCATATCCTGATGGCCCATCACCAGGCTGATGGATCTTCCTGAGCTAGAGTGGTGGGAGGAGGGAGCTGACACTTGCACCTGAATAGCACTGTGCCTGTTGTCACACAAAGCAGTCTCCAACCCCCCCGGAGTGTGTCGGGGGGCAGGGCAGGGTCTTGTGCACTACAAATAATTCTCTTTGAAGTTTGCCTACTTCAAAGACAGAAATAGGTATAAGTACTGGACCTTTGACACCACATAGTTTAATCCTTATGGACTGAGGACATTCTGCCAGGAAGAAGAGCTAGATGCTGTAGGACAGACTGCCACTCTGCCTGTTGGTTTGCTATGCAGGCCTGCTGCTTCTGTCCTGGGAGTGAAAGGCCTGGACTTTGCTTTCTACATCCTACCTCCAAAGATTCTCTAAGGGCTCAGACTGAGCTTGCCTCCTGTTAAGAAATCTCAGGGACATCAAAGACGTCACCTGCCAATGCCTGGGCTCCCTTGCTGAGAGTCCTGGCTTGCCAAGTGGTGCCAAATCGAATTCCAGGCCCTGGAGAGTGAGTTCTGGTGTACCAAGGAAGAAACAAGCACATTGACTCCACAGAGACTTTGGAACCAGCTCTGCTCTCTCACTCCATGCCGCTGCCTGCACAGACGCCGTGGTCCCCGCTGAGTGGCCGCCGCAGCACCTCCAAAGGCCCACCACAGCATGAGTACAGAGCGCTGTGTCACCGACGTCTGTGGCACTCAACTCCGCCGCAGTACTTGTAGCCCCATGGTGTGATTACAAGACCGCAAAAGTTGATGCCCTGTATCTTGACCTGCTAGATTCATCGACTTGCCTTGTCGTAAGGAAGCAATGGCTTGCAACAGACGCCGCATCAACTCCCCTGAAATTGTAAGGAACCAACGCCTCACCTCCCCTGCCTAGCAGTAAGGAACTGACTCCTCACCTCCCCAATAGCAGTAAGGAACCAGCGCCACACCGAATTCAGTGACGCCTCACCTCTCCAACTCCATGCAACATCTTTGTTTCCTCAACATGAAAGGCCCGCACTCCCTGGTGAGTGGCGTCGGACTGTTGGAGATGACTCCCATTAAGACATTGTGATAGCCCCTGTTGGAGCTATTTTGTTTCTAAGTGCTATACTAAGATTTCCTCTTTAAAAATTTGTGTCTTTACTTTTGTATATTGGATTTTTGTCATTTTGGTCTTGTTTTACTCAAATACATATTGGCTATGTTTTTAAACTGGTTTGGAGCATTTTTGTAATGTTTTCATGTGTTACTGTGTGTGTGTGTATATACAAATACTTTTACACATTGCCTCTGTGCTAAGCCTAACTGCTTGAGCCAAGCTACCAAGGGGGTCAGCAGGGGTTATTTTAGCTGTTTGACTTCCTTACCCTGACTACAGTGAGGGTCCCTACTTGGATAGGGTGCAAACCACTGCCAACTAGAGACCCCATTTCTAATAATATATTAATTATTTACCGCTAAATTATATATAAAATCTGAAACAGTGGATCGGAGATGGATTCTTTCCAACATATGTTTCATAGGTCTGTCTGTTTCTTTGTGTTGTGTTGTGTCACTCCTATTTCACGTACATGGTAATTATGTGATTCTACAGTAATTGGCAAGTATAATATTCATATTAAGTACTTCTTGCTGTTATTCCCTTTTTCATCCTAGTTATATTTGTGAGAAGATGAGGAATATTATATGGTGTGGTTGTGTGACTTCACTATGTAATACACTACTGTAGCAAACTGGCCTGGTGTGCGGTGAGCACCTACGGTGCTATAACCTTATACCAGGCCCAGGTATCCCCTATTATTGAAGTGTAGGCAATGTCTAGGAAACCGGGGCTCTCTAGAGGTAGCTGTGGATGAGCAGCCAAGACGTATCTAAGAGACATGCAAAGCTTATGCAATACCACAATAGTCACACAGCACTATCACACATGAAAGAACCACACAGTGTTACAAAAATAAAGGTACTTTATTAGAGTAACAGAAGTACTAGAATACTGAATAGGCAATCTCCCAACTGGAGGTAAGTAAACACACTATTATATACACATTAGCAATCATTAAAGAGCATAGAAAGCAATAAGCATTGGCAAAAGTATAGGTAAACAGTGAGGGCCCTAGGGGAGGGCCAAACCATATACTAAAGAAGTGGAATGTGAAAGGCCGACCCCCACCCAAGGAAGTGGAATCAGTAAAAGGGAACTAGGAACCCCAAGACGTGAGTACCAGATTGACCGCCAGCGACCAGGAGAGCAGAGGTAAGTACCTGGTTCTCCCCAAAACTAACAGGAGGACTTTTGACAAGGATTATGCAAGACCCAACCAAGACTGGAAGAACCCAAAGGTGGATCCTGACAGAAGAGGATCTGCAAAGGAAGGGGACCAAGTCCAGTTCATGATGGAGTGTCCGGTTATGACAGGAGTCACTACCCACCCTTCTATGGATGCAGGACCAGGCTGACAGTGAACGAAGGTCAGCAGTGCCGCACAGGAGATGAATAGAAGTCCCAGCAGTGATGCAAGTGATGTCCCACGTTTGCAGTCGAGATGCAGTTGGTTTGCGGTGCTGGAAAACCACCAACAAGCCTTGACAAATGCAAGAGACGGAGAAGAAAGTTTGGAAAGCTGAAGAGGACCAGCAAGGTTCAGGGGACTCGACTCAATGAGGGGAGTCCAGGGTGACCCTCTGCAGCTGTGAGAGTCACAAGAAGAGGAGGCAGTCCCCCATAGGCAGCCCACTCGCAGCAAGCACATAAATCGTAGTGAGGCCCACTCAGCACACATAAAGAGGAGTCCCATGTTGCTGGAGCAGCAGGCAGGAGACTGTGCCTTGCAGGACGGAGTGCTAGGGGCTGGGGCTACATGGAGCCTGAAGGTCCCTTGGAAGAGGAGCAAACAAGCCCTTGGCAGCTGCAAGAGTAGTGGTGCACAAGGCTACTGTCCTGCAAGGACAGGTAAGGGCTTACCATCTCCCAAGTTGGACAGCTGGTAGAGACGACTAAGGGGACTGCATAGATCATGACCTGTGATGCAGGATCCACGCAGTTCTGGAGGAGAGCAAATCCACGCAGCTGGTCATCATTGCAGTTAGTGCCTGCAGATGCAGGGGAGTGACTTCTTCACTCCAAGGGAGATTCCTTCTTACTTCTTGTGCAGACTGAAGACTCGCTGCCCTTAAAGGATGCACAGCTGGGGAAATGTTGCAGTTTCTGGAAGGAGCCAGAGAAACAATGTTGCAGAGCATAGTCATTGCTGAAGTTGCAGATTGCCAGTTCCTGGAGGGTCCAGTTGCAGTCCCAGTGGCCAAAATATGAAGTAAACAATGCAGAAGAGTCCTGCTGGAATCTTGCACATAACATCTGAGTACCCACCCAAGAGGGAAACCCTAAATATCCCAGGAAGGGGGATTGGGCACATAGCAGGTTGCCCACCTATAAGGAGGGGGCTGTGTTGTAACCTACCTGACCTGGCCACTCAGATGGTCCCAGGGGCCTCTGCCTACCTTGGGTTCAAGATGGCAGAATCAAGTGGCTACCTGGAGATGCTCTGGGCACCACCGCTGGGGCGGTGATAGACTGGGAAGTGGTCACTCCCCTTTTCTTTATCCAGTTTCATGCCAGAGCAAGGACCAGGGGTCCCTGTACTGGTGCAAACCGGTTTATGCAAGGAAAGCACCAAATGTCTCCTTCAAAGTATACCATTGGTTTGGGGAGGCTTCCCCTCCCAAGCCATGTAACACCTATTTCCAAGGGAGAGGGTGTTAAATCCCTCTCCCACAGGAAATTCCTTTATTCGGCCTTTCTCTGCCTGAGATGGTCAAGCAGCAAGAGGGGAGAAACCTGTCTGAGGGGTGGCAGCAGCGTGCCCTGCTCGGAAAACCCCAGGAGACTGGTATGAGCAATGCTGGGGCTCCTCTAAAGAGCCCCCAGAGTGCATGGAATCATACAACCAATACTGGCAACAGTATTGGGTTATGATTCTGACATGTTTGATACCAAACATGCCCAGGTTCAGAGTTACCGTTATGTAGATGGGTAAAATGGCTTCCCCACACTTACGAAGTCCAGTGCAATGGGGCTGGAGTTTGTAGGGTCACCTCTGCTCATGCAGGGGTGCCCTCACACATAGGTACCTACACCATGCCCTCTGGTCTAGGAGGGGATACCATAGGGGTGACTTACAGTGACCTGTAGTGAAAGGGCGCAGGCAGCAGACACATTTTGCATGGGCTCCCATGGGTGGCACAATGCATGCTACAGGCCATGGGGAACTCCTAAGAACCATATACTCAGGACTTTTATGGGGGCACCAGTATGCCAATTGTGAGGTGTGCAAAGTCCTAAGCAATCAAATTTTGAGGAAGAGAGCACAATCACTGGGGTCCTGGTTAGCAGGATCCCAGCGAAAATAGTCAAAGCATACTGACAGCAGGCAAAAAGTAGGGGTAACCATTCCAAAAGAGGGTACTTTCCTACAACTAGCAACCCTTTAGCACCAGTCAGGTTTCATTTGTTAAACCTTTAGCTCAACCCTTCCAAATCCTTCCAAATACCGGTGTGGACTGGCTGTCTTAGCAATGTACCTGCTTGCTCGGTGCAGTATGGTGCTGGCCTTTAAACATTTATAAGGGCTGTTTAGAACGTAGTGCATTGGTGGGTCACTCTTCATCACCACAGTGCACCAGGAGAGACTATTCCACTCTCTGCTTAGAGGCTGGTCCCTGCCAATTAGACTGGACCTTTTAAATTTCATCTTTACGATCTCTGTTTGCATTGCTTGAAATGGAAATACATAAGCAAAGGAATTCCTTGTCCCAGAGTACCTGTTTGATGCTGGAAATTGCAGGTTCATTCCTATTAAAAGCACTGTAGAAGTGCTGAGAAGTACCTGTACTATCCCTTCCAACTTAATGAAGTGTAGGCACTGAGTACCTCACAGTGCCTGCCCATATAAAGCACTACTGTTTGGTAATTCAGTTTTTGGAAGTGGCACTTTAGTCTTTTACAAAACACCCAGATGTGTAGCAGATCAAATCAAGTCATATATGTGCGGGATTGTTACAACTGCAACAATTAACTTTCAATACAAAGTAGAGATGTTGCCAAAAACAGCATATACAACCCTTTACAAATGGAAACAAACAACAAATGAATATAAACCACATTATTTTTGACCAGCCTCCACTCAAGCATCAGCTCAATTACTTCAAGCTTTATTTGTGTAAGTAATAGCCCATAACAAACTAACTTCTTTCCAAATTTCAGATCTGGTGTCTATGGGATGGCCAAAGAAAAGTTTAAACCTCTTATGAACTCGCAACACACAAAGGGAATGTGAGGTAAACAAGTAGGAGGCATTCTGGTGCCCCCTGGAATGCTTCAATCCCAAATATCACTCAGACTTAACAGCGTTTATGACACTTCAGCCCTCAACATAGATCAAAATGTGAACCTTGCAAGCCTACCTGGAGAAGGGAAACGTGCAAACAACTGCTTGACAAGGTATGCTCAGCCCTAAACCTCAGGGGACTTAGCAGACATCTTTTTAGTATTATGCAGTGTTTCAATTCCAGAGACTGGGGAAACGCATAGATGCGTTCTTCAGATTCCTGTGATCTGTTCTAATAATCTCATCCTGCTCTTCTAGACAGATCCACACCCTAGGGATCTGTATCAAGATTTAGATTTTGATGGATGGAGTCCCATACCTTCAACTCTTGAACGGGGAGGAATCTCCCACGAATCATTGATATTTTAGTTGTTTTCCGGGTAATGAAAGTGGTGCTTGACTGGGCTTGCTTTTAGCGGTGGAAGAGTCGTACCATCATGTGGGTCGATGAAGATACCTTATACATGGCTATTTTGAGGGGGATTCATTGGGACTTAAAGAACAGTAACAACCACATATCATTCCATGAGGCTTAGGGGTGCATTGGAATCTTTGAATAGCCGCGTCTCATTAATTTCAAAAGTGACAAAGGAATTGAAACAGTATAAGCAGTCCACATCTGCTCACACGGGGCTTTTACATTACAGAACCTATTAATTTCACAAGGTTGATATGGCAATATAAAAAGAAAAAGTAATTTAAATCCAGAACTGCGGTGTTGCACGATAGATATAAAATGTAATAGTTAAAAAAAAAAAGAATATGGATGCATTCAGTACTGATTCTTGTATGTAATTGATTCTAGGCTGGGTTTTTTTTTGACAGAGAAGAGTTTTTAAGCAGTTGTGCTGGATGGATTATTTTTCTGTAATATAAGGTGGTAGGTGTGATCATGTATCTGAAGTTATATTTTGGTTGCCACGTGTACCGTGTGTATTTTGTTTGGCACGTAGGTGATGTTATCTTATAAAACAATTCCTCTGACTACCAAACTTTGACTGTCCTCCCTGATACATAGGAAGCCACCCAATCATCCATATTAGGTACCTATTGCAGAGGCCCTAAACCGTGAGGGCAGTTCCATGCAAAGAACAGTCTCAACATCAATGGGACCCCACACACCCACAAGGAATATATCAAGCATTTAGGACATGGTCTTGTGTTTCGACATGGTCTTGTGTGTCCTAAAGACTGCTACTAACATAATGGCCTAAAAGTGCAAAGTCACAACTCAAGACAATATACTAGGACTAGGCAAAACACATAAATAAATATATCGATGCACCCTAATTTAAAAAAGTAGTGGAGATGGGTAAAATGTATTCAGCTCTGTCCTTGATAATGGTTCACAAAATAGCTCCTGGCAGATTTTCTTCAAGATATGCAGACTTTGTGATTTTTCACTTTTAATGTATAGCTTTTACAACAGATAAAATACCTCTCTTGACATGCCAAAAATAACATTTGCCAATTCTTTAGTCACAGCAATTTTATTATTACCTACTTCATCATTGTAATATTTTTATGACAACCCATCCCAGAGTCCTGGCCGCGCCCTTCACACTAATGCCATCACCTGTTTGCTTAAATGTTTGATAAAATGTTTCTGGCTTTAGGATTGAGTGTCTTTAACAAGTGAATGTGAGCTCAGTCCTGGCAGTGTTCAAGCCAAGTCAACTGGCCTTCACCCAGTGGTTGGTTGTGTCAAGGATTGCTTAATCGATAATGATAACTGGATTCTTTTCCGAAGTAAGTTTGAAGAACAACAGACCGAGATCAGCATACCCGAAACCAGATGGCGAACTGCATAAGAACATCAAAAACAGACTTTACGAGAACATTAAGCATTAATAGAAGGAGTGTCAAGACTGGTAGAAGACCGCGGGAAGAGAATTGGAGGCAAAATGTTCACAGATGGCGTGAAAGCCATAAGTACCACCCAGTCAGGCAGTCTTGATGTTCAATCAGCATTCGGTGTTGGAAAGGGAATTATTTCTAAACGATTGTGACTGGAAACGAGATGCCAGTGTTGGAAGTACTCTATAGAGCAGTTACAGTAATTAATGTACATTGTGGAGTCATTAGTATATCTCACTGTTAAAATATTCCTATGTTAGTTGTCTACATTTTAATGTTTAAGGTCAACTTTTGTTTTCGATATACAAGGTAAATAACGCAGTCTTGAAACTAGTGATCTGCTGGGCACAAGTTCCACATCTGATCCTTGTTTAATATAGGACAAGATGACTGGAAGTGAATTTACTGTAAGGATTTAGCACAACATTGCAACCACTATAGAACGGCCCCATTGTTAATTAACTTATAAAAATGATTATCTGTTTTTTTTACTGGATTCCTTAAGAAATGTCACTCCTCTGCACTAAGTCTTGTCAGGTCAGTGTAGAATGCTCTTCTGCTTTACCGGGTGTGTTCAATAGTTTCAGAAATCAAGCAGAAAACACTAAGTTTCCATTTATGCTCAGGGCCAGACAGGCTTCCCCTCAGGGGCTGGTCTTGAAAGCCTACGGCCACTTCTGGTCCCCTGTCACTTCCCAGCTCCCCAAGTTCAATTGTAGCAGGCATGGGGAGGCTTCAAGAGATCTAAAGAGAGAGATAGGGGTGGGGAAAGTAGAGAGCAAGTGACAGAGAGGGAGAACAGAAGAAGAGGGAATGGATAGATGGAAGGAGCGAGCGCAGGGAGATGAAGGGAGCAGGGCTGGTTTCAGCATATTTGCAAGGGCTGCTTTTGCTTCTCTAGCCTGACCTTCACGTTCGTCATTTGCACCACGTGCGACAACAATTGTCATGCTGTGAGAGGGACAGCTCAGCTGTCCAAAGGACCATGGGCTGCACCCCAGTAGCTTCAGCTGTTACCAGGGCCGGCCTTAGCGCGGTGCAAGTAGTGGGGCCGCACTGGGTGCTGACCTGAATTGGGGGCGCTGACCTCAGGGGGCGCTGTGTTTAGCAAAAACGTAGAAACTTGCAATTCAAAAGCACCTGCTGAAAAGTTCCTTGTGTGTCCAGCCTTCAGGAAGCAATTAAAATATCACCATAGCTCTTGTGATTAATGTTCCTGCTAGGGAGAGAGATGGGAGTTTTGTCTAGGTAGCTTTGGCTCGCCATAAAGTAGCATAGAGGGTTAATATGCCTGCTGCAAAGAACAGAACTATGGGCCATATTTAAGAAAAGTGATGCTGCACCCAGTGCAGCGCCACTTTCCTTACACCCCTTAGCGCTCCCCTAACGCCACCATGTGTGCGCTGTATTTAATATACGGTGCACCATGTTGGTAGTTAGGGAACTAGTGTCAAAATTTTTGACGCTAATTTGGCGCTTTGCTGCATTAGTGTAAAAAATTTGACACTAATCCTGTAAAGCACCTAGAGGCCCATTGAAAACAATGGAAGTCTCATTTTAACGCCTGCTCTGTGCAGGCGTTAAAAATGACAAAAATGGCACAAAGATTCTTTTTAGATTTCTTTGTGCCATTATTTCGACCCCCCCCCCTTAATGGGAGAATGCCCCCTTGCATACATTATACCTGGCGCAAGCATAATGTGGCGCAAGGGGTTACAAAGTGGCGCAATGCATGCATTGCACCACTTTTTAAATAGGGCACAGCGATTTTGGCCTCATCCGGCCACATTAGCGTAAAAATAAATATGCTAATGTGGCGCAAGGAGGCGCAAGCGACTCTTAAATATGCCCCTATTTTTTATGTGGAAAGCTGAGTAGATTAGTAAAGCCAGCTTTTCTAAGCGCTTTAAAACAAATGAATGTATATGAAAGGGAAGCTCTGGAGAGATGAGGGGCACATTCGCCGCGTGATAGTGAAGGAATCGGAGGAGGAGGTCATGGGGTGGGGGGGCACCAAAAAAAAACTGTCACACAGGGCGCCACTGGCGCTGAAGCCGGCCCTGGCTCTTACACAGGGCAGCTGCCCATAAGGCAGCGTCCGTTTTGTGAATAGTTGCCAGTCAGTAACCATTGAATGATTTGCCACCACAGGCTTTGAAAGTTGGTGAACGGAGATATAATATAGACCCCTGCGGTTCAATGTGACCCCCCCTTCATGGGGCCCCCATTCAGCTCCGCACCAATGAATATCTGTGATCATGTTCTACAGGCCAGTGGTGTAAGGCAAGATGATGGGTCTCTCTGAAGAATGTGTTGAGGGGACCCTGAGTCTCTCATATCTCAAAGATATTCATTGGCCTTGGGTTAAGTAGGGCCCCTTGAGGGGTTTGATTTCACTGTTTTGCATTATGCCCTTCCTGGCACACGTTGCCTTGCTACTCACAAGTACTTGCAGTGTTCACATTCCTTTTCTCCAAAGCCTTTGAGAAACAAAATGTTATTTTACTGCATTGCAATTTGGGTTTTGCACAACCTGCAAAAACAAGAAATACCTTCGAACACATGGCTCTTGGTCCTGCAGATTGCAGGAAATATCTGAACTGTTAAGGATTTTTATTGGGGGAAAAAACGATTGTTGGAGGGCGGTGTTTTACAATGTGTAACTGGATGAAACCGACAGCTTTCAAAGCCAAGTTAGATTTTTTACAGCCAAGTGATGTTAATTAGTGCGCTAACGAACTCGCAGGTGAAAGAAAGAAATGCTCGCACACGGCACCGTTTATGGAGTGGGAAACCCCCTTACCTTTGGCGCTAGGGTCGATGTTGCAATTATTCCGAGTTTTCTTTCACTGAGGAAGGTGTTGCCCAGGGCCTCAACACCTGGAAGGTTATTTATTAAACTTTAGTGAAGCTATTAGGCATCGGGGTTTTTGTCCCAGAAGGATTTTAAAATCTGTGCTGTTTTCTAGGCTTCACTCTTCATTGGGTGAGAGTGAACCACAGCATCCTAGATGTGTCTGAGGTCAGTTTCTGCATCCTGATTGGCGGAGAGCTGGATTTCCAGTCCTGCATCGTCAACTCATTGTATTGTGCTGTCGCATTTATCGAATGCTTTATACTCCACTGCGGGGCGACGAAGTAGTGCTCGGACTGTTTTGTCGAAAGAATGTTGGATTTGTTGTGAGCCTACATTGGGAAGTATTTTGGTGTTGTGCAAAACAGGTGCTGTGTCTTGGGGTGCCATGCTTAGCAGTGTGATGACTAGGACATGGGAGAGATACAGGCTGGTGGCGGCCACCACAAACCTCAAGGGGAGGGGTCGGGAGGAGGGAGGAGATAGGGAAGGGGGTGTTAAATAAAAAAATAATAAAGAAACAAAAAAAACGTACCTCTTCCGTCGCTACCGTCTCCTGACACCTCGCTCATCGCTCCTCTTCTTCTGGTGTCCCAGCATTCACTGGGCCACCGGCACAGGCTCCCTAGCAATCCTTGTGCTGTTTTCATGCTAAACCTAGCTTGGATTGCCACTCAGACACAACCCTGGGGTCTGTGCAATTTCTCACACAGCCGGGCTGGAGAAACCTAAGTGCGCATGTGTGCTTGGCCCGCCTGAGATGGCTGGCCAAACACACACACGCACATAGGTGCACTCTCTCCTCATCCCCCTTCCCACCTCCAGTGGGCCAGCCTGCCCCTCCCTGAACATGTTGCTGGCTGCTTTGGCAGTTAAAAGATAAAATGATAATTCAGTATTGTTTTATCTTTCAGCTCCTGGCTTAGCCGGGGGGGCGACGCTCCTTCATCATTGCAAAGGTGCCACCCCCGATACAGACACGGGGTTTGGTCGTTATCAGATGGCTATTACAAATTAGTTTGCAAACACTCCGGGGTGTAGATTCAGGAAGGGTGTTTGGTGAGTTACATCCCCCTAATACATTTATTTTGTAGTAAATAGTTGGGAACAGGTGCTTTTAGTCAGTCATGGTGAGGTGTCTGCCAGATTTCAACCAGGGTTTTCAGTTTTGAAGCTCTTAAAATATGTTGGTTATTTTACAAAATAACACTATCAATCTGCACTGCTCTCCCTTTCCACTGCCCCTTAAGCCTCCCTCATGTCCTGCTTCGCAAATAATGTTAACAAGATTTGCCAGCATGATAGTTGGGAAATTGCCCCCCCCCCCAAATATTACTAACCAAGCTATTCCCCCTGGAAACACTGTACACTACTTTTCTTTTTATATGTTTTTTTTCGCAATGTTTTTATAAAGGGGTCAGTTATAACAATACAAATCAACTAACATTAATCAGATCCACATTTGAAGCAGCCCCTAGCCCTCCCCTTTATCCAACACATCCAGCATCCTGAAGTTGGTGTCCTACAACTGGGTGCACAAGACTGTTTTGTTACCCAGAGGTTAAGCCAACATTCCTCCCTACCCCCAGACTTTATGTGATGTGGTCAGGCATCGATTCATATGTCAGAAGGGACAAATAATTGCAGCAGTGTCAGTCTGACTGGTGTGTAGATACGAATTTCCATGTGATGGATGTATTATATTGGTGGCCTCCATTTCTTCTCAAAGCACTTGTCACAGTGTGGGGCAATGAGAGGTTCCTTCATCTGTCCCCGTATTCATATATTTTGACTTAACACTGTTCTATCAGCTATGTTGATATCATATTGGCCCTGCTTCCCAGACAGAACAGCACCAGCCCTAGGTCTGCTTTATATGGCTAAGGTCCTCCTTCCAAAACATGGCTGCTTTCGGACACTTCCACCATACATGAAGCTTTGAGACTGTTTCTGCCTCACACCACCAGCACATGTTTGAGGCCCCTGGGTATATGATATGTAGCCTCTCAGGGTTCATGTACCACGGAACATCACTTTATAGGCAGTCTCCCTAATAGGAACGCCGATGATGGTTTTGGCTAATTCCCTTTATCATCAGTCCCAATCATCATTTAGGATCTCCTTTTGCAAACTCACGTCCCCCTTGTTTTGAAAGTCCCATTTGGTCCTCCCATGACGTTTTCCCAGTCTCTTATATATAGAAGAGACCAGCCCTCTTAACATGTGCTTACAAATGTTTCCAGGGGGATCACCTCTCTTACACCTGACTGCATGTTTGGTGGGTAAAGCGCCCAATTCAGGAGTTGTAAATATTGAAAGCTATTAGTTTATTTTAAATTTAAATCTAGTTTCATTTGTGAGAACATCTTAATCTGTCCTGGAAGAAAATGTCTGAAAGTGTCCTACACTCCCCCTCCCTCGTTTCTTGAAACGTCCCCACCGATCTTTGGGGTGAGAGTGGGTTATCTTGCAGTGAGGTATTGGGTGAGGAGAAGGTAGTGGGCCTACCTCTACTAGAGACTATGGCTCAAATCTCGAGCACAGTCTTAACCCAAATAGCAAAGCATGCATTTCTCGAGAGCTGTGGCCTGGAGAGCATTGGTAGGTTCCATAGAAACCTCCCTATGACCTCTTGGTCCATGGGGAGACATTTATGTTTTTCTAGTAGTCTATTCGACTATAAATTGGAAGTGGGCCGCATAGTGACACTGAAAACATCAGTGCATTCTAGTCTCTGACGCTCTCTCAACAGCATTAGTATATTCTTAGTAACCTTGGCTTTTTCTCTGGCCAGATAAAGTCTATAAGGTTTTTCTGCATTGCATTCAGTTCCTCTACGGGACTGGTGTTGGGAGTGCCAGGAAAAGGGGCAAATGTCTGGGCTGAATATTCACTTCACGTATATGGATTCCTTCCAGTCAATATAGGTGCAAAGAGTACCATTTGCCAAGGTTGCTAAGAATCTGTGAGTGCAGCATAGGCTAATTGGCTATTGAAAAGCTCCAATAAATTCTTGTCGAGCTGCATTGCTAGATAAAGTAACAACTTTATAGCCCAGCGAAGGGAAAACTTTCCCTAAATCAAAACTTTATCCCTTCTGATAGTAGTGTATCCAGGATCTCTGACTTTTGCATAATAATCTCAAAGCCTAAAACTTTTTCTTTCGTGGTCTCTGGGATGGATGTCTTGATGTTTATTAGCATGAGTAAGCTATTGTTTGCGAAGTAGCACAACTTGTGCATTTCTTGCCCAAAACATACTTCTCATAATCCAGTGTTACTTCTTATTCTGTCCACCTGGACTCCATTTGCCAAGAGAAGAGAGGATAACAGGCCCCTTGAAGAGTGAAATTTGTGGATTGCACAACACACACACTCACTCTAGCCTCAGGTGCTTCTTATTCTTCTTATATCCATCTTTTCATGTTGAGGCCCAATTTTTCATAGTACCCACCCCAATGAAGTCCATGTTCACTTTCACCCCATCATATGTTTTCTCTGTGTCTCAACTAAGAAGTACCACTGGGATATTTTCCTTTAGTTTTTGCCAGTCAGGTGAGCTACTAGTATATTGTTGTGTCCTTTTCTGTCCCTAATAAATCAGACCTAGTGGGAATCTATTAGATCAGGGGTTATTTTATTGGTCAGTACATTAGTAAAGATTATGGAGTTCGTATTTAAGAGCGGTATGTAGAAAAAGCATTCTTCTATGTTCTTGCCTGGTTTAGATATTAGGGAGATACAGGTTATCCTCATAGATTGTGGCATCCCACTTCCTCGCCCAATAATGTTGAAGAGGCATGTTAATAGGCTCTCCAAATGAGTCAAGAAGGTTTTGTAGAAATGAGCTGGAGGGTTATCCGGCATTCGCCTTTTATTTGGGTGCATTTCCCAAATTACTATGTATGCACTTCCTTAATAGCAATGAGATTTTTCGATTCATCAACCTAGTTTGGTGGGATGTGGAGCATAGTACAAACAAGGAAACATTAATGTATTTCCTCCCTAGATTCTTTATCAAGTAAGTATAGGCACTGAGAGGAGTATATAAAGATCATTTGTTTCTCTTTCTTCTTAGTTATGGAAGAGCCATCCTACCTTCTAATTTTCGCTATGTGGGTTCTACCTCTCTGGGATCTTAATCTCCCAGCCAATAGAGAGCCTATCTTATTCCCTTTCCCCCAATTGCAGCATGGTAAGTTCTTCCCTATTAGTCCACACCATGAACAATTGCCTCCTAACCTGTTATAGTACTCTTTTTGTTTGTCCTTTTACTCTAGATCCCTTAGCTCTTCAACTAATTTGGTCTCCAGTGGCTTTCTGTCCTTTCCCATCTTGTTTCTCACATCACTACCATACATGCAACCCATGCTGTGGAGTAGTAAGTGTGTTCTGCCAAGGTGACTTCAAAATAGTTCATGGTTTCTTCTGGAACTTCTGCTCTAACTACTAGGTCTCCATTATTCCTCTACCCTTGGTTCCCTCCTATTTTACGTCACCATGTACATGATCAGAGATGATGTCCGAGATCCCCTCCATAGAAACTACATGCAGAAGTCCTGGTGTTAGAAATCCATAATCTATTTGTGAGCAGGACTCATGTGCATGGGAGACGAAGAAATAATCCTCAGAGCAACTTTAAGACCCAAATCTTTAAATTGCTTTCACAGCCCCTTTCATGCTGCCCCCAGCCTGAACCCCCCTTTTCCAACTTGTCCATTTGGGGTGCACAAGCTAGATTAAAGGCACATCCCTTGACTAGATTGCCTATGACACCCTCAGACAGTTTCTTTACAGAGTCTTTGCAGGACCATTCCTGAGCCACATTCAGAGTTCAGAGGTTTATGAATGTCTCTTTTACCCATCCGTATTTGTACACTTAGAGCCCTACCCTCTTGGTCTCTGTATATTTTTGTCCCATCCCTTGAAAAGGAGATTTAAACTTAGGATGGCCACTCCCGCGGATTTTGTCAGGACTGAAGAGCAATATTGAAGAGGAGAGGCCCCATGACTGTTCCCAAAACGATCTTTTGTACGGTGATTTTCCTGTAAAAAAAAAGTTGGTCAGTGTAATTTTGCTGTACATATTGCCCTCTTCTTTGTCTTTTGAGGAGGGAGTTCAGACCCTTTATATTAAATTAGATTAATTTGAATAGTTATATTTATTGGGTGGAAAATGATCATCAACAATCTTATTAATCATCTCCATGCCATATGTGCTGGTTCTTTACTTATAATGATATTAAATCTACCAGAACAAAATCAGCCATGTCCAACTGGCTTGTCAGCATTCCCCTAGTGGCTGGTAGAGAACAACCAGGGTTACGTTTTTATAATATAGAGAGAACTTTGTCCTGCCAGGGCACCACAGTTATTCTGTAAACTCAGTGAGACACCCCTTAAAATCTGATGTTTCAGTTAATGCCTTCAGAGGATTCTAGGTGTCACTCAGGTTCAGGCCATCATTCAAACACTCTTGAGAGAGTGAAACCAACCTTAGTCATGTGAGACTGATCTCCTCCCCACTGATTTCTCTCCTTGGCCCCTTTTTCATATTCTGCTTATCTCGTTGCTGCTAGAGTTCTCGGTACTCCTTGGAGATATATTCCCCAATGAGTCCTCATTTAGGTTCAGCAGGTTCAGTTCATCCTCCAGGTAGAGTACCATTTTTTGTCTCCCCTGCCAGAAGATTTGCACACCAGTCAGGATAGTCTATCTATATCTTATTTGCCTTTTAAAAGGTCTTGGGTGAGAGGTTTGAGCTCCCTTCTTTGTTGCACCATTATTGCTGAGATATTTCGAAGTCCCATAGCACTGCTTACAGCCTTTAAATAGATACACCAACCCCAGGGCCTCTTCTAGACTCATCCACTCATCTGTTATGCATTTCTGATGATGGGTCACTATTCACAGCACCTGGATGCCCGGCTAGGGAGTGAAGAGCATGAGAACACAAAGCAGCACCAAGCTTGCCGCCATTTTAAGGGAAAGTCGTCCTCTATATTTTCAATTCACCACCAGCGCTTATTACAGCAGTTAAGTCATGATTTGAGCGGCGGGCAGAGAGGTCAGACTAGGATAAGGACAAGGTCTACCTTGATAGACTGTATTAGAGTCATCCTCTATGAAATAGACTCTGAGATTTCCAGCATTAAACACAGATTAAATGTTGGTCGTTGTCTACAAGATAAGATGTATTAGAGTCCTCCAGTGTGCCAGCTAGCTATATTTGGGTCCTCCAGTCATTTGTGCCCTGCAGATGTAGTCATTCACTTGGAGTCTCAATGCACTCAACACATGAGCTGGTAAATGCCTTTCAGTTTATGTTGGTGGGAAGTTGTGCTGTTGTTCAAGGGCGGTCTATGTTGGTATTAACACTTTTATAGTCATTTTCCAGCTGAACGTACAGCTGTCATATGAGTAGAGTGGCGTTATCTTTTCTATGTGTTGGATTATCTATGCTGCCTTAATTAGTTATGGTGCTCTGATCCTTCTTGGGGTTCTGAATAGTATTCCCAGGCCCTTTGTCCGAGGTCCCAGTGTTTTCTTTCTGTGTTTCCTTAAAGCCCAGGACTCAGTATCTCATCCATGCTACAGTGTGTTTTGTCAGTTGTGGTTAATTTGGTTGAAGGTTCTTGGTCTCATCTTTTGATATTATTATTCTTCTTCATCCTCCTGTGCCATTCCATATTCCTCTGTGATAGGCCAGCTAGGTATCTTTATTTGGTTCATACTGTGATGTTTCCTGTGTGCAGTAGGGTTCTGTTCCACATGTGATGGGGTTATTCAGTGGTTCATAAGATGTGGTATTGTGAGCCATGCGGTGCTGATTAGGATCAACTTGGTGGGGTGAAGAGTTAGTAGCTGGTCCCTTAGGATAGAATCTGGGTAAGCAATGAAGACAAACCAGAATACAGCACTGGAGTTTTAGAAAACACCTGACTGGGAGTTACTCATTGAGCTTGTAAGAGCGAAACAAGGAAGACCAAAATCATCCAGTTGGGTAACTATCATATAGCTAGATGTTTCCTTATCCCCTAACCCCACCTACCTCCCCACAAATACAAAGGGTAGTTGAATAAATGTAAACACCTTATATGTTATAGATACCATCATGTCATGGAGGGATCGACATGTCACACTGCTTATGAGTAAGTCCCATAACATATACTTTTCATATATCTTATTATAAGATCAAAGGCCTCGCCTCCATCAAATACCTTCCTCCTTTGCTAAGCTGACCAGCTCTTTTATAATGTTATGGTTGATGAGTGTGGGATGCAGCCAATGAATTGCGTTTATCCACATCACTGTAGTAGAGAATTGAATTGATTGAGTGGTAGGTAATGCTGATTAGACTAGAAAGCAAGAAACAGGAATATGGTTATCCGACGGGTGCTTCCTTAGATCCTTTCATCTGCAGACCTACAAGAAACCCTATTGTTCCTTACTATTTCATGACTCCCTTCCCATACTTCCTTGGAGGAGAGGTTGCAATTTGCTTCAGCAACCCTGTGCACTCTGTAAATTAGATTATGTATTTGTCTGCCTAAAACCCCATTCTTCCCTGGGTCATACCTTAATAAAGAACCACTGCCTTCTAAAGAGGCTTCTCCAGAGTTGTTCTGCCTTCCATGCGTTCCCCAGGTATCCTCCTCCCAAAACAGACATTCTTCTCCCTCAGTTTTATTGGTTGTCTGATTTATAGGTTTTTCTCTTGCCCCTGTTGATGAACGTGAGGATCCCATAAGCTGAAATCCATTACAATGTCTGATTTCTTCAGCATATACCTTCTGTTTACTTGGGTGAGAGTCATGGCCAGACCCACCACTATTCCACCTTGTAACTGGAGCAGCAGCTCAGCTAAGTTTCCTAGGTCAATTGGCCTACTTTCATTTTGTCTAGCATTTCACGATCTTGTCTCCAATACCTTCACTGTCTACGTCATTCAGATTCTGTCCCTCCTCATGGCAAGGAATCCCACTGAAGCCCATGTTTTTTTGTCGAGCGCTCAAGTGCTTTGACCTGTTGTAAGTATTGTGGGCTTTTAACCATGTCCATCTCACGTCCATCACTTTAATTCGTTCCTGGGCTTGCCTTTAAAAAATCACTTGATGTCATTGCCCTGCCTTGAGGCTGTTTTTGTCACGTCTTGCAGACTGCCCCTGTTACATGGATTATTGCATGATTGCCGATATACTTCAGTGTGGGTGAACATTTGTTTTCTTTTGTCTCTCCCCTTCATGTTGCATGGTGGCCATGGTGCTCACAGAGTGAACAGGCACAACAGCGTGAACTTGATCGGCGGTATTGGAGTACTGGTCACATTGTTCACAGTTACCTAGTCAACAACATTCCTTGTGGCTCTCCCCTTAAAACACTTGAAATTGGTAAATGCTTTATGTAAAACAGAAATCCTCAAAGCAAAAACTGGTCTCCTGGCACAGCAGGAGAGCCGACACTACAATATTCACTGCGCTCTGGAAAATTGCCCCATAATGCTTTGCAGGACATTACTTTCACAAAACATTTTCGTTCAAAACTCAGCCTGTGGTGGTCCTAGTACAATGAGACCACCACCAAAACGTTCTACATCATCTCTGGGTTCTCACACTAGGTTAGTGAGGACCCAAAAATAATAACCCCTCACCTGATTCAATGTCTTTTTAAGCGTTTTTATGGCTGGAACTTTTGTTTTACAGCTGGGAACAGACTTTTTTGAGGGCCTTGTTTGTGATATCATTGCTATAGACCAGCTACCCCTCAAAATGTGTAATGTGCTATGCCCTCTAGGGGCTAAATATATGGTTAACCTGCATTATTTAATGGCATTCTTTTTGTGTGTTTATGCCCTCTAGGGCTAACTATATAGTTACATGACCATGTTTCTTACAAATGCTATTTTCATTGTGATGTCCTATAGGTGCTGTTCTACATTACAGTCATATCAACATACTAAAATATTTGTGGCATGGAAACTTACCCCATAATGTGTTGCAGGGCATTACTTTTACATAAAACATGTTCTCATAACTCAGCCTATGGTGGTCCTGGGACAATGGGAGAACCTTCAAAACATTGGCCACAATATGTTCTTTCTGTCTACATCATCTCTGGGTCCACACAATATGTTAGTGGGCACTACAAAATAATAACCCCTACTACCATTCATTACCTTTTTAGGCTTGCTCCTGTTTTTTTCATGGGGTTATGTCCTTTAGTGGCTAACAATATGATTACATGACTATGTTTCTTATAAATCACATTTTTGTTATAGTTTCTTGTAGGGACTGTTTTGAGAATTACAGTCTAATGCCAAAAGTTTATTTCTGATAATGGTTTATATGATAATTGTATATATTTTAATAGTCTCTTATACGTCAATTATGACCATGATTCAGGTCAACTTAGTATCTTTATTACACTATGACTGTTTGAACACTCTTGATATGGTTGGGTGACCCTTCCAGTGTATTTATCCTCTTTGGCCGTCTTGTGTTGTTTTTTGGGGGGAATTGTGTTAGCCAGCCAGCAACTCTGATGGTGGAGTGGTGAAAGTGGTATTCTATTAGAATTAGCATGGCAGATTTAAATTAGGATGCTAAATGGCAACATTATCATTTTTTGCTGCAGATAGAGGAAGTAGGTAAATGGAAGTGCTTTTGTTATATACAGGGCCACTGGAATTATATGGCAGGAGAAAACGAAATTATTAGACAGGGTTGACCAATTTATGTGGAAAGAAAGGTCTAGTTATGAATTTACAATACCAATAGCTCTAACTCAAGCAAATGTGAGACCTACTGTATTACAAATGCTTGTTAAGGGTTGTAACTAAACACCACCTCATGTGTTAGGACTAAAGAACAAGCAGTGGGTGAAAGGCTCATCCTGTATCCAGCAACAAACCTACTGATCCGTGGAAGTTTTAGCAGAGCTTCACTTCTCATTAACAGTTGTGAAGGGCCAAAAACACTGAGACATTGGTACGGTGTGGAGGGAGAGCAAGTAGCGAGGTGATGGGTGTCTACAGGGCTTTGAAGAGCAGGTACTTTCTGGTACCAGGTACTTGCACCTCTTACATTTGAAGGACAGAGTGCCTGCACTTCTTAGCTAGAGTGCAAGACTTTTATTGGGAGAGTATCAATACTGCTCAGCATCAAACAGGTACTCTGTGATAGTGAGTACCCACGTTAAATTTTTTTCCATTTTAAGCATTGAGTGTTTCTCCAAAGCAGAGGATGCCATGCATTATTACTGATGTGTATCCGAAGCACAGAAGGCCCTGTGGTATGACTTGTGTGTAGTTACTGGTCTAAATCAGGGAAGAGGAGGCCCTGTGGTATGGCTGGAGTGTTAATGTTACAGGTGTGCATCAGGGACAGAGAAGGCTCTGTGGTAGGTCTGCCGTGTTAATGTTACTAGTTTGGCTCGGGTGCAGTGGTGGCTCTGTGGTATGGCTGGAGTGTTAATGTTACAGGTGTGTGCCAGGGTCAGAGAAGGCTCTGTGGTAGAACTGGCATGTTAATGTTACTAGTCTGTCTCGGGTGCAGCGGTGGCCCTGTGGTATGGCTGGAGTGTTAGTGTTACAGGTGTGTACCAGGGTCAGAGAAGGCTCTGTGGTAGGACTGGCGTGTTAATGTTACTAGTCTGTCTCGGGTGCAGCGGTGGCTCTGTGGTATGGCTGGAGTGTTAATGTTACAGGTGTGTACCAGGGTCAGAGAAGGCTCTGTGGTAGGACTGGCGTGTTAATGTTACTAGTCTGTCTCGGGTGCAGCGGTGGCTCTGTGGTATGGCTGGAGTGTTAATGTTACAGGTGTGTACCAGGGTCAGAGAAGGCTCTGTGGTAGGACTGCCGTGTTAATGTTACTAGTCTGTCTCGGGTGCAGCGGTGGCCCTGTGGTATGGCTGGAGTGTTAGTGTTACAGGTGTGTACCAGTGTCAGAGAAGGCTCTGTGGTAGGACTGGCGTGTTACTGTTACTAGTGTGTGCCGGGGCAGTGGTGGCCCTGTGGTATGGTTGGAGTGTTAATGTTACAGGTGTGTACTAGGGTCAGAGAATGCTCTGTGGTAGGAATGGTGTGTTAATGTTACTAGTCTGTCTCGGGTACAGCGGTGGCCCTGTGGTATGGCTGGAGTGTTAATGTTACAGGTGTGCACCAGGGTCAGAGAAGGCTCTGTGGTAGGACTGGTGTGTTAATGTTACTAGTCTGTCTCGTGTGCAGCGGTGGCTCTGTGGTATGGCTGGAGTGTTAATGCTACAGGTGTGTACCAGGGTCAGAGAAGGCTCTGTGGTAGGACTGGCGTGTTACTGTTACTAGTGTGTACCGGGGCAGTGGTGGCCCTGTGGTATGGCTGGAGTCTTAATGTTACAGGTGTGTACCAGGGTCAGAGAAGGCTCTGTGGTAGGACTGGCCTGTTAATGTTACTAGTCTGTCTCGGGTGCAGCGGTGGCCCTGTGGTATGGCTTGAGTGTTAGTGTTACAGGTGTGTACCAGGGTCAGAGAAGGCTCTGTGGTAGGACTGGCGTGTTACTGATACTAGTGTGTGCCGGGGGCAGTGGTGGCCCTGTGGTATGGTTGGAGTGTTAATGTTACAGGTGTGCACCGGGGTCAGAGAAGGCTCTGTGGTAGGACTGGCGTGTTAATGTTACTAGTCTGTCTCGGGTGCAGTGGTGGCCCTGTGGTATGGCTGGAGTGTTAATGCTACAGGTGTGTACTAGGGTCAGAGAAGGCTCTGTGGTAGGACTGGCGTGTTAATGTTACTAGTCTGTCTCGGGTGCAGCAGTGGCTCTGTGGTATGGCTGGAGTGTTAATGCTACAGGTGTGTACTAGGGTCAGAGAAGGCTCTGTGGTAGGACTGGCGTGTTAATGTTACTAGTCTGTCTCGGGTGCAGCGGTGGCTCTGTGGTATGGCTGGAGTGTTAATGCTACAGGTGTGTACCAGGGTCAGAGAAGGCTCTGTGGTAGGACTGGCGTGTTAATGTTACTAGTCTGTCTCGGGTGCAGCAGTGGCTCTGTGTTATGGCTGTAGTGTTAGTGTTACAGGTGTGTACACCAGGGTCAGAGAAGGCTCTGTGGTAGGACTGGCGTGTTAATGTTACTAGTCTGTCTCGGGTGCAGCGGTGGCTCTGTGGTATGGCTGGAGTGTTATTCTTACAGGTGTGCACCAGGGTCAGATACGGCTCTGTGGTAGGACTGGCGTGTTAATGTTACTAGTGTGTACCGGGGGCAGCGGTGGCTCTGTGGTATGGCTGGAGTGTTAGTGTTACAGGTGTGTGCCAGGGTCAGAGACGGCTCTGTGGTAGGACCGGCGTGTTAATGTTACTAGTTTGTACCGGGGGCAGCGGTGGCTCTGTGGTATGGCTGGAGTGTTAGTGTTACAGGTGTGTACCAGGGTCAGAGAAGGCTCTGTGGTAGGACTGGCGTGTTAATGTTACTAGTCTGTCTCGGGTGCAGCGGTGGCTCTGTGGTATGGCTGGAGTGTGAGTGTTACTGGTGTGTACACCAGGGTCAGAGAAGGCTCTGTGGTAGGACTGGCGTGTTAATGTTACTAGTCTGTCTCGGGTGCAGCGGTGGCTCTGTGGTATGGCTGGAGTGTTAATGCTACAGGTGTGTACTAGGGTCAGAGAAGGCTCTGTGGTAGGACTGGCGTGTTAATGTTACTAGTCTGTCTCGGGTGCAGCGGTGGCTCTGTGGTATGGCTGGAGTGTTAATGCTACAGGTGTGTACCAGGGTCAGAGAAGGCTCTGTGGTAGGACTGGCGTGTTACTGTTACTAGTGTGTACCGGGGGCAGCGGTGGCTCTGTGGTTTGGCTGGAGTGTTAGTGTTACAGGTGTGTACCAGGGTCAGAGAAGTCTCTGTGGTAGGACTGGCGTGTTAATGTTACTAGTCTGTCTCGGGTGCAGCGGTGGCTCTGTGGTATGGCTGGAGTGTTATTCTTACAGGTGTGCACCAGGGTCAGAGACGGCTCTGTGGTAGGACTGGCGTGTTAATGTTACTAGTGTGTACCGGGGGCAGCGGTGGCTCTGTGGTATGGCTGGAGTGTTAGTGTTACAGGTGTGTACCAGGGTCAGAGACGGCTCTGTGGTA
This sequence comes from Pleurodeles waltl, assembly GCF_031143425.1. Lineage (NCBI taxonomy): Eukaryota > Metazoa > Chordata > Amphibia > Caudata > Salamandridae > Pleurodeles > Pleurodeles waltl. Next base: position 1,610,176,463 of record NC_090445.1, read on the forward strand.
GGACTGGCGTGTTAATGTTACTAGTGTGTACCGGGGGCAGCGGTGGCTCTGTGGTATGGCTGGAGTGTTAGTGTTACAGGTGTGTACCAGGGTCAGAGACGGCTCTGTGGTAGGACTGGCGTGTTACTGTTACTAGTGTGTAACGGGGGCAGCGGTGGCCCTGTGGTATGGCTGGAGTGTTAGTGTTACAGGTGTGTACCAGGGACAGAGAAGGCTCTGTGGTAGGACTGGCGTGTTAATGTTACTAGTCTGTCTCAGGTGCAGCGGTGGCTCTGTGGTATGGCTGGAGTGTTATTCTTACAGGTGTGCACCAGGGTCAGAGACGGCTCTGTGGTAGGACTGGCGTGTTAATGTTACTAGTGTGTACCGGGGGCAGCGGTGGCCCTGTGGTATGGCTGGAGTCTTAATGCTACAGGTGTGTACCAGGGACTGAGAAGGCTCTGTGGTAGGACTGGCGTGTTACTGTTACTAGTGTGTACCGGGGGCAGCGGTGGCCCTGTGGTATGGCTGGAGTGTTAGTGTTACAGGTGTGTACCAGGGACAGAGAAGGCTCTGTGGTAGGACTGGCGTGTTACTGTTACTAGTGTGTAACGGGGGCAATGGTGGCCCTGTGGTATGGCTGGAGTGTTAATGTTACTAGTGTGTACCGGGGGCAGCGGTGGCTCTGTGGTAGGACTGGCGTGTTACTGTTACTAGTGTGTAACGGGTGCAGCGGTGGCTCTGTGGTATGGCTGGAGTGTTAATGCTACAGGTGTGTACCAGGGTCAGAGACGGCTCTGTGGTAGGACTGGCGTGTTAATGTTACTAGTGTGTACCGGGGGCAGCGGTGGCCCTGTGGTATGGCTGGAGTCTTAATGCTACAGGTGTGTACCAGGGACAGAGAAGGCTCTGTGGTAGGACTGGCGTGTTACTGTTACTAGTGTGTACCGGGGGCAGCGGTGGCCCTGTGGTATGGCTGGAGTGTTAGTGTTACAGGTGTGTACCAGGGACAGAGAAGGCTCTGTGGTAGGACTGGCGTGTTACTGTTACTAGTGTGTAACGGGGGCAGTGGTGGCCCTGTGGTATGGCTGGAGTGTTAATGTTACTAGTGTGTACCGGGGGCAGCGGTGGCTCTGTGGTAGGACTGGCGTGTTACTGTTACTAGTGTGTAACGGGTGCAGCGGTGGCTCTGTGGTATGGCTGGAGTGTTAATGCTACAGGTGTGTACCAGGGTCAGAGAAGGCTCTGTGGTAGGACTGGCGTGTTACTGTTACTAGTGTGTAACGGGTGCAGCGGTGGCTCTGTGGTATGGCTGGAGTGTTAGTGTTACAGGTGTGTACCAGGGACAGAGAAGGCTCTGTGGTAGGACTGGCGTGTTACTGTTACTAGTGTGTAACGGGGGCAGCGGTGGCCCTGTGGTATGGCTGGAGTGTTAGTGTTACAGGTGTGTACCAGGGTCAGAGAAGGCTCTGTGGTAGGACTGGCGTGTTACTGTTACTAGTGTGTACCGGGGGCAGCGGTGGCTCTGTGGTATGGCTGGAGTCTTAATGCTACAGGTGTGTACCAGGGACAGAGAAGGCTCTGTGGTAGGACTGGCGTGTTACTGTTACTAGTGTGTACCGGGGGCAGCGGTGGCCCTGTGGTATGGCTGGAGTGTTAGTGTTACAGGTGTGTACCAGGGACAGAGAAGGCTCTGTGGTAGGACTGGCGTGTTACTGTTACTAGTGTGTAACGGGGGCAGTGGTGGCCCTGTGGTATGGCTGGAGTGTTAATGTTACTAGTGTGTACCGGGGGCAGCGGTGGCTCTGTGGTAGGACTGGCGTGTTACTGTTACTAGTGTGTAACGGGTGCAGCGGTGGCTCTGTGGTATGGCTGGAGTGTTAATGCTACAGGTGTGTACCAGGGTCAGAGAAGGCTCTGTGGTAGGACTGGCGTGTTACTGTTACTAGTGTGTAACGGGTGCAGCGGTGGCTCTGTGGTATGGCTGGAGTGTTAGTGTTACAGGTGTGTACCAGAGACAGAGAAGGCTCTGTGGTAGGACTGGCGTGTTACTGTTACTAGTGTGTAACGGGGGCAGCGGTGGCCCTGTGGTATGGCTGGAGTGTTAGTGTTACAGGTGTGTACCAGGGTCAGAGAAGGCTCTGTGGTAGGACTGGCGTGTTACTGTTACTAGTGTGTACCGGGGGCAGCGGTGGCTCTGTGGTATGGCTGGAGTGTTAATGCTACAGGTGTGTACCAGGGTCAGAGAAGGCTCTGTGGTAGGACTGGCGTGTTAATGTTACTAGTGTGTACCAGGGGCAGCGGTGGCTCTGTGGTATGGCTGGAGTGTTAATGCTACAGGTGTGTACCAGGGTCAGAGAAGGCTCTGTGGTAGGACTGGCGTGTTACTGTTACTAGTGTGTAACGGGTGCAGCGGTGGCTCTGTGGTATGGCTGGAGTGTTAATGCTACAGGTGTGTACCAGGGTCAGAGAAGGCTCTGTGGTATGGCTGGAGTGTTAATGTTACTAGTGTGTACCGGGGGCAGCGGTGGCTCTGTGGTAGGACTGGCGTGTTACTGTTACTAGTGTGTAACGGGTGCAGCGGTGGCTCTGTGGTATGGCTGGAGTGTTAATGCTACAGGTGTGTACCAGGGTCAGAGAAGGCTCTGTGGTAGGACTGGCGTGTTACTGTTACTAGTGTGTACCGGGGGCAGCGGTGGCCCTGTGGTATGGCTGGAGTGTTAGTGTTACAGGTGTGTACCAGGGACAGAGAAGGCTCTGTGGTAGGACTGGCGTGTTACTGTTACTAGTGTGTAACGGGGGCAGTGGTGGCCCTGTGGTATGGCTGGAGTGTTAATGTTACTAGTGTGTACCGGGGGCAGAGAAGGCTCTGTGGTAGGACTGGCGTGTTAATGTTACTAGTGTGTACCGGGGGCAGCGGTGGCTCTGTGGTATGGCTGGAGTGTTAATGCTACAGGTGTGTACCAGGGTCAGAGAAGGCTCTGTGGTAGGACTGGCGTGTTAATGTTACTAGTGTGTACCGGGGGCAGCGGTGGCTCTGTGGTATGGCTGGAGTGTTAATGCTACAGGTGTGTACCAGGGTCAGAGAAAGCTCTGTGGTAGGACTGGCGTGTTACTAGTGTGTAACGGGTGCAGCGGTGGCTCTGTGGTAGGACTGGCGTGTTACTAGTGTGTAACGGGTGCAGCGGTGGCTCTGTGGTATGGCTGGAGTGTTAGTGTTACAGGTGTGTACCAGGGTCAGAGAAGGCTCTGTGGTAGGACTGGCGTGTTACTGTTACTAGTGTGTACCGGGGGCAGCGGTGGCCCTGTGGTATGGCTGGTGTGTTAATGCTACAGGTGTGTACCAGGGTCAGAGAAGGCTCTGTGGTAGGACTGGCGTGTTAATGTTACTAGTGTGTACCGGGGGCAGCGGTGGCTCTGTGGTATGGCTGGTGTGTTAATGCTACAGGTGTGTACCAGGGTCAGAGAAGGCTCTGTGGTAGGACTGGCGTGTTAATGTTACTAGTGTGTACCGGGGGCAGCGGTGGCTCTGTGGTAGGACTGGCGTGTTACTGTTACTAGTGTGTACCGGGGGCAGCGGTGGCCCTGTGGTATGGCTGGAGTGTTAATGCTAGTGGTGTATATCAGAGGGTGAGGACGCACTGCAGTGTGACTAGTCTGTTCAGGTTACTGGTCTGTGGCGGGGCGGAGATGACCCCGTGGTAAGGCTACCCATGTTTGCCTGTGTGAGAGAACTTCCACATGTATGTCTTCAAAGCAGATCCTGAACTGCGGAGTGTTTCCTGTGTGTCCAGCGCAGAGCTGTTTTCTGGAAGGTTTAAAATGTAGACCACGATGGTGCGATTTTGTCACCCGAGGAGGAGCGATGTTCTCACCCGAGTTCGGTTCTAAGGATGTTTACATGACGTACTTTTGAAGAGGCGTGACTGGGGTTTTGCAATGTTAACTTCGTATGCCAATTATGTATTGCTATCCTCCGTACTTTTTCCGGGGACACAACATTTGTTATGTATGATTACAAATTTCTATAAATGTTAATTCTGGTCCCATATTTGAAAACATGTGACTATTTTTTATAGCATCGGCTTTGTACATACTTGAGAAATGTGCGCATAACATTTAGGTTATCATTTGTTAAATACTAGATTTGACAGAGGCCAGAAGAATCGGATCTGTGTATTTAACATAAATTCATGTATAAGGAGTATCTTGCTCAAAAGCACACAGCTATACTTCAATAAGTTGTATACACGTAGCCTTGTAAAGTTAAAAGAAATAACAAAAATCCCATCAGTTTTCAAGCGCTGGATGTTTTACCAGGACTCTGATACCACAGGTGCAAGAGTCTGATGGTCTGCCTTTGTGAGACTGTGTTCTTTAAATACCTTACATAGCTTTTTGTTTTCAGGGGCTTTTTGGTACCTGCTGTAGTATTTCTTTCCAAAGCATGTAATATAAACATAATTCACATTTACAGGGCCTTTTTGGGTTGGTGGAAGCAGGACACCTGCCAAAAAGGCAGTCTCCCTCATAATTTAGAGGAGGATGAAATGCAGCTTGTCTCACAGCGCTGGGTCTAGCGTTGGTGACACCCTTTGTGGCCATCTTTGTTGTTGTTCCTTAGCCCGATCCCATGAACGTTTCCTATGTCCAGTTGTACGGTTTCTCGGTCACATAACAGCAAGTAGGCAAGGCAGTCAGTAGGGGCCCACCACATCCAGTGGTTTCCCAAGTAACAAAAAAGCACAGATGACACATATGGCTTACACTTCATTCATAGTTTTTACCTCTTTGGCACACAAAAACGTGGATGTGTAAGTGTGATATGATGTCTCCCCTTCCTGTGCCAGTGCTCAGAAGAGGGAATCCAGGGTGATAATGACCTTCAGTCTTCCACCACTGCCTCCAGCCCAGTTGGTAAAGACAGCTAAAAGCCAGATCTGCGCGACTGCGACCAGTGATGTGACCGGGAGTGCTGTGGTCCATCTTTCATTTCCATGCTGATTATCTTCATGTAAATAAAATACAGGCATCAGCGCTCTGCACTCATATGTATCAGAGCTCAAATGGAAAACACTGAGCTTGGCAGCAGTTAGATGCAAAGGCACTGCTCACAACGCCCTAAAGCCACTGGTGTTGCATTGGGAAGTTGTGATTTGTACAGTGCATTGCAGATCACGGATGCAAACTCAGGTAGAGGCTGCCCTCGAGTAAATGGGCCTTTCGTCCCGTGCTGAGGTTTGACATCAATATCTGCAATACATCAATTACAGTGCGGCACATCAGGCATCACAGGGAAGGCCTAGAGTAGTAGATTTGCAAACCATGAAGGTTTATTAGAAGATTAGCAAAGTCACAAACTCAAATCACTCAAATTAGTGATAATTCAGTAATCATGCATATTGGTATAATGGTCAGTATAATTAAAAGCAATTTAAAACCATAATTGCCAAGGTATACAGTAAGTCTTCACATGCAAATCAAGCAAGTTTCCCATGAAGGGAAGCACACTAATGTACTAGACTAAGTGACAGAGAGAATGAGTGAAACTGGAGCAGAGGATGTCAGCAAATAAAGGGGCTTATTTATATGTGTGTGGATGGGAAATTACTCCGGCCCCCTGGTGGAGGGTCCGCCTGTCCCAGTTATAAACGACCACCAAGCAGACAGTCATTTATAATGTATTGGCAGGAGCCGTCATCACAGTGGTTCCTGTCAATACATCTCCCATGGCAAGGGGAGCATTATTACCATTTTACTGTCCGTCACTGCCATGGTTTGCCAGGCAGTAATGGGCAGTCAAAAAATAGCTATATGTTTGCTCATCCTGAGTGAGAGAGAGAAGTCCAGTCATTTCTCTGATGATTTTTACTCCGTTGAGCCATCAGAGAAGTTTGGGTATGGTGTTGGCAGAGTAGTCACCACAATAGCCAAACTTAAGGTTCACCCTCATCAAAATCGGGCAGGCAAACTTTTATCTTGGAGGTATGTATACCCCATCACTGTTGAGACATGGTGTTCATACTGCTAAGATATAAATCAGCCTCAAAGTTTCTAAAAGGTAGAATCAAATGAAGATTCAGACAGATAAGCGAGAAAGAGCATGCTCAGTAGCCTAACTCTTTCATCATGAGCAAAAAGTCTTGAGAGAGTGAACAAGCATTTGCAATGTTACGGGTCTCACATTGCGTCGAGTTAGAGCTATTAGCTTTGTGAACTCCTAACCGGACTTTTCTTGCCACATTAAATGAAAAAAAAGAGCGTGATCGTGATGTCGCGCTGCAAAATAAAGAGAAAAAGTAGTCCAGAAACCTTACAGAAAACATGGAGCATTGTATGTTTTCAGGAGTTTACCAGTGCTCTTGAGGAGGGCTAAACACCGGAAAAGGCATGACGTATGCATGCCTTTCACGAATGAAAACAAACGGATTTCAAAAGGCGAGCCCACGAACCAATGAAAGTGACTGACGTAACATGGGTGTGGTTAAAATCCCCCTAAAGAGAGATTAGAAGAGGGAAGTAACGCTTTGCACTCGCCCCTAAAAAGGGGTATCTGTTCTCAAGCAAATACAAAAATCTTCTTTGAATCTATCTAGCTGAGCAGTGCACAATTAAAATACAATTCTCAACAGTTTGAAGCACTCCCCACAGTTCCCAGGGAGAGGTAACCAGTCTGAATTACACATTGGTGATAAACTCTAGCACTCTTCTCCCAGACACTGCAAAATGGAAGTTTTCAACTGCATGGCCTTCAAGAGATATCTTGTAACAGGGTTATACATCGCTCTCCGCTTATCAAATTTACAGGTGTGGTAAATTTACTATTCACTCTCTATGAAACACCTACTGATAATCTATACTCACAGAAACGAAAACATATGAAACCGTTAATTAATTAAACTAAGTAGCTTATTGCTGGGCTCCTGAAACTAGAGAAAAGGGAGACAAATCACAACAGCAAAAAGTATATTGAAATGTTAGCATAAGTCATTTGAAATAAAGCCTATATTATCTATAGATAACACACTCTATGGTCACGTATAACGTGAAAATCACACTTTGAGTACATGCATATTTTTGCAGGTTAATATATAATAACTCAGAAAATGGTGACTGAACATCACCAAAGGGGTCTGACAGCAATGCCTCAGAAGGTTCGACCTTTGAAAACCCTTAGCCAGCGGCCCACCTGCCACGAGGCTGTGGGTGCCATTACACGAGGGTGCAGCTCTCTTTCCCCCTGTTGGTGACCATTATGAAAGGCATGACAGTCACAAACAGGAAAACAATAATATCTGTCATGCACAAAGAGAAAACTAATCGTGTGTCCGGCATGTTGTACTACTTTGTTTTATGAAGTCTGCCTTGGGGGTTTGTTTCAATAAAACAAAGATGCTCCACCTAGCATTGCGTTTTCTACCACAGGAGCTCGTCTAGCAAAACAAATCCCAACATACCATAATGGATCGTTAAGATTAACAGGAAATTTAACCCACCGGAAGTAGTGCGAGGTTTATTATTCAGTAAGAGACATATCTCTGCTGTCAGTGAGTGCTTTATTCAGTAAGAGGCACTTCTCTGATGTCAGTGAGTGCTTTATTCAGTAAGAGGCACTTCTCTGCTGCAGTGAATATTTCTTTGGCCAGTGAGAGGCACCTCTGTACTCTCAGTAAATGATTTATTTTTCAATAAGAGGCACCTCTCTGCTGTCAGTGAATATGCTTTGGCCAGTGAGAGGCACACCTGTAATGTCAATGAATCTTTATTATTCAGAAAGAGGCACTTCTCTGCTGTCAGTGAATGTTTCTTTGGGCAGGGAGAGGCATCTTTCTGCTGTAGGTAACAACTATTTCTGTATTCAGTGTGGTGCAGCCAACTTCTGTCAGTGTATACGTCTTTGGTAATTTAGGTGAGTTTAACTTTATGCTGGCTATGCAGGCTTCGATGGTTAGAGAGGCATCTCTCTACTGTCAGTGACTTTCATTTCTTATTAATTCTCTGTTGTCAATGTATGTTTCTTTATTCAGCGGTAGGCACCCTCTTCTGTCAGAGCATGTTTCTTCAGTCAATTAGAGGCCCCTTTCTACTGCTTGTGAATGCTTCATTAACCAGTAAAAGGCACCTCCCTGCTGTCAGTTCATGTCTTTGATGTCCGTGCACATTCCTTGATTAATAAGAGACACTTTTCTGCTGTCAATGAAAGTTTTTGGTCATTGCGATGACCGTTCCTAACCCTAGTGCATCTTGTATTATTCAGCAGGAGGCATCCCTCTTATCATTGTATGCTTCTTTGACCAGAACGAGGCATTTTAGTGCGAAGGTTTATTCATTGGTAAGCACCTCCCTGCTGTCAGTGAATATTTTTTTAATCATTAAGCAGCATTTCCCACACAACACAAACAGCAGTCTCTGCCTGGAGGGATGCACACACAGGGACCTCCCTTTTCCACCTCATGTGGTGGAATTCTCCCCGCTTAATGAGTACCTCCTTGAGTTACCAACAGCTGCGTTCTCCTGCTGCTACAGATAATGCACTGAAGTCCCATTTATAATCCGCAGTAATGACTCCAGAGAGGTCGTGGATGCTTGCAGTGAAAACTGAGACTGCAGACCCTACCGTGCCTCTAAGCAATTGACTAGAAAATCTGAGAATAAATTGTAGCAATATTTGTGATAGCAAGTCCATGGCTGGTGGTATAAGATAGTTCGTACTGTGGCATTTTCTATTATGCTTCCTTAGATCTCTGGCCTTGAGAAAGCTTTAGCCTTTCGCCCTCCTCGTGTTAAAAAACAAACAACAAAAAAAACAATATATATATATATATATATATATATATATATTACCTAGTGACGGTCGCCACTAAGTAGTTATCGTTTGGACCATGTTTCCATGGAAAAGGTGGTTTTTGACATGTCTATATCTTTGGCACCGTTTGATGTTTTGTTCACGAAATTTTCCACACAAAGTGCCTTGGTGATTCTTGTTGCGCGCAAAACATTTCATGGTGATCCGTCAAGAAGGTTGGGGGGGGGTTTTAAAAAAGTTGTGTTTCCCATGTTAATTCCTATAGGACCTTTACACAACTACAGCCCGAACCACTGGACGGAATTACACCAAATATACCAGAAAGCTAGTTTTAGGTACTCAGATTGGGCTTTCACTTATTTGGTGTAAATCTGTGTGGTAGTTTTTGAGATGTTAAAGGAAATCCACATTTGTTTATCTTGGCTTGTGAATATTCACAGATTTTCGTGAATGCACATGCAAATAGAAGCACTGTAATTGACTGGACACAACCTGAGCAGAAAGTTGCGGCTGCTATTTTAGGTATCGTGACACGGTCTATGGGGCTGAAAAAAACCAAAATGAAAAGTAGCATAAGGAGTCAAGGTGGAGGTACCTTGACCCCGGGTGTGTGCTATAGGTGTGTTTAAGGGTCAATTTATGGGTTTAAAATAATATTTCTTCACCATGCTCGATATTCACAATTGATCAAGATTAATCGAGAATAATTAGGAATAAGTGAATTAAAAGGAAAATTCAGACTCATTGATACACTAATTCACTCATGCATGCACTAAGAGACTCATGCGCCCACTCACACACCCACTCAGACCAGACACTCATGCATCCATCCAGATCCACTCACTCACAAACCCACTTCCAGACCGAGACCTCACGCACCCAATTACAAACCCGCTTAGACCCTTATGCACCTACTCACAGACCCATACAGACACTGATGCACCCACTCATAGACCCACTCAGACCGTTACGCACCCACTCACAGACCCTCTCAGACACTCATGCACCCACTCACAGACCCACTCAGACACTGATGCACCCACTCACAGACCCACTCAGACACTGATGCACCCACTCACCAACCCACTCAGACACTCATGCACCTACTCACAAACCCACTCAGACCCTCATGCACCAACTCACAGACTCACTTAGAGAATGATACACCCACTCACAGACCCACTCAGACCCTCATGCACCAAGTCACATACCCACTCAGACACTCATGCACCAACTCACAGACCAACTCAGACTGATGCACTCACTCACAGACCCACTCAGACACTGAAGCACCCACTCACAGACCCATTCAGACACTCCCACATCCACTAACAGACCCACTCACACCCTCATGCATCCACTTACAGACCCACTCAGACCCTCACACACCCACTTTCACACCCACTCTCAAACGCAAAGACACCCTCTCACATATTCTCACATGAAGAGAGACAGACTGTTAGGCTGTGCATGGTGCAGGGTTCGGTGGTAATAGGGGTCAGCTGCAGGTCCTGCGGCCAACCCCTGCTGCTTTCCATAGCCAAAGGCCACGTGCAGCACGGGGTTGGGTGGTTATAGGGGAGGATGGCTTGCTCAGGCCTGGACTCAGGCCCTTCCACTAACTCTTGCTGCGCATGGCCAACGATTGAGAGCAATGTGGGGTTGGGTTGTTATAGGGGTTGGCCGCTATGCCAGGCCCTGTGGCCAAATGCCGCTGTGCACGGCCAAAGAACATGCACGGCGGTAGTTGGATTAAGGTATAGTAATGAAAATTACTTTACATTAAAAAAAACTCTGGAAATTCACTGTAAAAAAAACAAAGGTTACAGGGATATTATAGTTAGGAAACAGAATTTTAAAATAACTTAGAAATTCACTTAAAAAAACAAAGGTTACAGGGACATTATAGGTTTGTTCTGAATTTACTCGTACAAAACCATAGAAATTCAGCCATTATAGTAAGAGTTCTTTCAGGTAACTATAACTTGGGCATTAAGGTAACTATAACTCCTACCCTCGCCATGCACTGCTAATTACCCCACAAATTACAGGACTTATGACATCTTTGATAACATCATTGATAATGTCACTGTAACATCTGCAGTAAAATTATTGATCAGATAACTACATGGCAGGGGTGTGAGTTATAGTTACTTTAGGTCGCAAGTTAGTTACTTGAAAGAGTTCTAACCATAACCGCTAAATTTCTATGGTTTTGTATGACTAAATTCAGAACATAACTATAATGTCCCTGTAACCTTTGTTTTTTAAGTGAATTTCAAAGGTTTTTTTAATTCTATTTCCTAACTATAACATCCCTGTAACCTTTTTTTTTTTAGTGAGTATAATTAATGTGTGAGTGTGTAAGCGTCATTCTCATTTTGCTTCGCAGCATATAGCCTAAGCCAATGGGTGAGCTATCATCACCCTCTGGCTCGATTGCCCTGCAAGGGGCAGCCATTTTTACCCGATCACATGTGCACAGCGCCTAAAAAGGACTGCATAGGTTTATGGCCTTTTTACTTTGTTCTTTTAATTTTTTAATTTCTGTTGCAAGTGTTAGATAAAAATATGGCAAGTTTCATCATGCCAGGCGTGTTGGCTTTGCCAATACTTGTTTTAACTTAACATGAAGCAAGGCAGGTAATCACTGTCTTGTGGTATGTACTGTGGTGTATTTAATAAGCCAATGCACTGTTGCAGATAAACACTGGGCATCCCATTAAATGCTACAGAGGTTTCCCATATATGTCCCAATAGCCCCTTGCAAAAGAGATACGATGATTCTAAAGACATTACTGAGCAATCTATAAAAGGGCTGATGGGGAAGTACCTTCATTAGTGACTTGAAGTATTAATGCTCTAATACCTGGAAAGTGTTTGTAGAGTGGTGTGACATGGTTGCCTTAAAGTTCTCTTCAGTGTTTGAAAGGAAAGGCACCCGTGCCCAAAAACTACCTTCTTTTGTGCGTAGAAGACCATTACTTCAGTTTATACCATTCTGTGTGGTTTGGGTACCATCCACATACGTGTTCAAGGTCTAGACAGGTTGTATTCGTTTTTAATTTATTTATTGTTTTTAATGTGTAATTTAAACGAAAGGATGGATAATTCAGACCATGGTTCAGCACAGGTTTAGGGATGGACCAGGGTCACAGAAGAGGAAAGACTTAAAAAATCTTACAGAGAAGACTTCTAAGGTCATTCAATAACAGAAGTTGTGGATGTTCAGATGTTTAAAGAATATTCTGATTTCTGGTTCCGGAGAAAGATGCAAAGGGAAAGAACTCCAGAGACAGAAGTGTTAAATGTGCACAGACTAAACCCCCTCCCATACAGTTTGTACCTCGTCAGGAACTGTGTGAGGTGATCACAATGAGCTGACTGTAGGCATCTTGACCAACGGTAGAGTTTAAATAACGTGAAAAGCACTGTACTGTGCAACGCATTCTGGGAGAGAAGCATTTTAAAATCAATCAAATTGATAATAGTGCATCCTTTCAGTAGGAATTTCGTTTTTTTTTAAAGGCAGCCACAAGCACTTCGCGGAGGGATCGCATGCACTTACAAGTGGATGGTAGTGTCACCTCTCTGTTGGCCTCCAGGGATAATTAACTGCAAAGCCTTACCTCCACCTCCACTTGGTGATTGATGAGCTGTAAGAGGAGCTGTCTGGGATTGGGTGTTAGTCTTTTTTTATTTTTTATTTTTATATTTAGAAATGATTGAGATTCTTGGTTCAAGAGTAAAATAGATGACAAACTAATGGAGAAAATATAGGATGCAACAGTATAAGAGAACGTGTGGTGGAAGAACTGGAGTTGATGATCTTTAAGGACTGTGACATATGCAATTTTGAAAGTCAGTCTGAGTGTTGGATCTAACCTTATCCCTGAAAGACCCAGTGCTACAGAGTGTATCAGTTTTTAGGGACATAGGAGTTTTGCTTAAAATAAAAAAAAATATAGAATCGCAAATTGGAAACAATAGCGCATAAGTGCAAAAAACTTGCAGGTGTGGAATGGTATGCAGTGCTCCTCCGTAAAGGAACATTAAAAAGTGTTTTGTAGCTTAGCCCACCAGGAGATTATGGGATTTTCTAAAATACAAAGTTAAAAGCTAGAAGAAGGTTAGAAATAACATACAGGATGGTTTAAGGGTTGATGACGGCCCCTTCAGGTAGTAAAGGATTTTTAATAATAAGATTTGAGATACTGATAAATGAAGATATTGGGTGAAGTGTAAATAATACAGTTTTTGTCGTCTGGTAAAATTATTTTGATGAGGCATAACTAGACATGCTTGTTATGCAGGGCCTGTTGGAGAAGTGGAGAGATGTGTCAAATTCTGTGCTGCAAAGGACTTTTGGACTAGGCATGGGAGAGGTGTGCAGAAAAAGCCAAACATACAAAGCAGTGTATTTTTCTCACTGTAGAGAAACCAAAAGAGAGTATGGAGTTGGACAGGATGTGTCAAAGGAAAAAGGATTAAAAAGAAATGTAAGGACATTAGGGAAAACGTATGCAACACATAAAATAGGAGACAAGTTATGCACCATCAGATCTAGAGACCCAGAAAGCAAAGCTAGTGGCGACTATGAAGTTAAATGCATCTATGAGCGACATGGCCTTTACAAGAAGAGGACAATAACGAGTCTCGCTGTAAATCGTGGAACAGAAGAGGGTTTAAGAAGGATTATTATATTCAGCTACATGCAAACAATAGAGAAGCTTAAATGGGGAGGATGATATGATTGAACTGCATGGAGACCAAGTCACAGTGAATTAGTTGGAATGAAACAATAGACAGTGTGGCATATGTGGCGATGGATGGGGAGGTGGCAGGAATTTAATTGCCTTTAACTTGTAACGCAATTGAAAAAATGACAAAGTAATGTGAAGGTAGTCTTGCAAAAGTGGTCAGAGGAGGGACAAAGGGACGATGGCAGTACAAACTGTAGGAGATAGCGCCAAACATAGTGAACTAAAGGATGGGTGTCATGAGTTGATGGTGTAATAGACAGGTGCACTTAAAAACACACTGGCCTGATTAGTTGGATACACTAAATGGAGAAACACGACATTAGAATGTATGAAGGATGTGATGTATTGGAAGCAGAAGAGCACTAATATTATGTAACCTATTTAATGAACAAGGTGAACTCTTGAAGGTGCAAGCGAGAGATACAGGGCTGCACATGGTTACTCTGAAAGCTATATTGTCATTTGGAGTAGGGAAAGTGCAGAACTACCGTGGTGTAATCGTACACAATATACAGGATCTAGAGAAACAGAGAGGCATATAAGAGGAATGGACAGCTTACTACTGAGAACAGACCAACAGGGTAGTTCTATGCCATCTTCCATACCCGCAAGGATAGCATGTGAGTAAAATTGCTATTTTAGAAACCAGCCCTGGTTAACATAGCTGTGAAACAGGCAGGATTTCCAGCACCCTAGACAGGATCACACTGTGGGAGGTGGTGAGAGTTCAACATGAGACAAGTACTCACAAAATATTATATTCTCCGTTTCTCATGCAGGAATTTCTCTGGCATTCCGGGAATGCCGACCTGGTCCAGGTCATTTCTGCCAAAGCGGTTACCCAGCCCACATCTGATCAGATTGATTTGAGTGCAAGGGCTAATTTCAGTGATCATGTTATCAAATTAGATTATGTGAAACACCATGGACTTTCAGAATTATTGACCACCATGTGAACAATCAGATTGTGCTTTTACCAGACGAGTCAAATTGATTGCTTGCTGCCACTCAGATTAGTTGAAGTCCCAGGTATATCGTGGGGTGGTTGTGCATCCAGCAGTCGAAATCCAGGAGCTCAATTCCTTGGATTCAGTTTCGGGAGTGGCAGGGGAAAGTTAATGGGAACCTGGATGGATTCCACACTTTTGAGTTTTTAATGATACATTCTGTCAAAACATACTAATTAGTTGTGGTTTGGTACATATTTTAGAATAGTGTTTCACAAATTGTGGGTCCCCACCTATGATTTTTGCTGGCTGTGAAAGTCCAAGTAATAAATAAAGATGCCTTTAAATTCTGTATTTATCTTGTTACATTCTCTGCTTTTCTGTGCTTCAATGACAGAGGTCAAACGTCAGGCTAGGTTTTCTGACAAATTGCTGCTTATCTTTTTTTGATATGGAGATTGAAGTTTAGAAACTCCTCTCATTTTGCAGTCTGGGAAGGAAAAGTAAAGAGAACTATGCACAATTTAGCTAGGGTACCAACAGTGTGAAAGGAAAGGCCGTAGGATGTCTTTTTTTAACATACAACAATCTGTAAATACTTGTAGATGAACTGTACACATTTAGCAGTTTGGTAAGCAAAAATGAAGCACATTTTTTGAGAAGTGTGATGAAGCACAGATTTTAATAGGATCAAAACAAATCAAGGTCCTTCTTTTGGTGATGCGCAACGATAAAAATTCACTGAAATCTGCTTCCCACAATCTATCTTTTATGTGCAATATAGATTTATATAGCTTTATTAGTAAACCTATGCAAATTTAGTGGCCATTCTAATGGAAAATGTAGTCAGTAAATGACAGTGCACTCCAACACCATGCTTTAGTTACAGTAAAACTCGCCTACTTCATGTCCATTAAAGCTATTTGGGCCGCAAACTTTTGTCATGCTAAAAAAGTGGGTCATGATCCAAAAAAGTTTGGGAAGTATTGTTTTAGAAGACTGCTGATGTGTACTTATGTTGGAAGTATGTGTTTAGGATGGGAATAGAGTGTTGCTACATGCGGGCAGAAACTTTGAAGAAACTATTGATTTCCCTGAAAGAGCACTTGTTTGGCTTTTATTAAATTCTCTTAAACTGTAATGCAGATCTTCCATGTCCAAGGGAAACTCCATCCACCACAGGGAAGAAATTCCACATCTAACCCTCTTCTTCTTTTCCAGGGATTTGGAGGAGAGAAAGTCAGCATTGTTTTTTATTGCCCAGAATCTGCATAATTATTAGATCAAGCTAATTATTTCTGAATCCAGGAAAAGTTGTGGAAGAGAGTTTACGTGGTGGGCTCTCTGGAGTACACTCCCTTCAGATTTGTAAACATAATCTTTCTATGATAGCTAAATTGATCTAAACTCATTATTATATATTACAATCTCTATTCTCATCATAATGTAGTATGTATTCAGATTTATTTGTACAGCTCCCTGATTTCTATGCAGAAGCTGCATCTTCCTATTACTTTATAAAATCACATCATGAAGTGAGACGTTTGAATTTCCCTGGACATCTAAGTTTGGAATATTCATCCACTAATTATGACATGTCCTCTTAGGGCTTTTGTTTCATTATTTATTTATTTAATATTTGTGTGCTGTATTCCAACTTCTACTACTAGATTCATAATGCTCAGTTGGTTTGTTTGCATTGCTAAATTGTACTTTTGACACTTGTGATGATTACTGGGCATGGAGGTCCTTATGTAAGAAAAACTTATAAGTTTTTACCAACAGCCTGGTGTCAACTGATGATGTAGATATGGCCACAAATTAGAAATGAGAGAGGCTGGTATCTTTCTGATACAGGACCTGTTGAATGTGTTTTTGCGCTCTGAAGTTTAATGTTGAGAGACAAAAAACCTAAGCAACTGGTAAAAATTCTAAAATGTAATCAACAGTTGAAAAGGATGAAGGGTGAAAGTCCATTGTGCACATCCATAAAGAGTCATCAAATCCTGCTTGCATGGTGCTGGCATAAAAAGGCCCAAAGTCATTGAAATGTTATGTAATTTACACAGTTTTAGAAAAACAATAATTACCGTCTTTAGTTTGTAACTATTTGTATGTTTTTGCTTAATATAGTTCTACAGCATCTAGTGTTATCCATGTGTGGCTGTTAAAGATCGAAAACCCCATCTCCAGCTGTCTTATCTGCCTTCATGGTTGTAGTTGAGCACCAAGCTCCCAAACACTTTATTGGAATGTGCTTGAAAGAACAATTCTTGCTGGCTAAGATATGTCAGAATTATTTATTGCATTTGGAAGTGTCCATTCTGTACAAATCAGCAGAATTTTCCACAAATGTGTGTCGGGTCACATTGCAGGAAAGTCATGGTAGTTAATGTTGGGTTTCTCTGCATATTCCCAGCAGATCTATCCTCGGTTGGGGTCCTGGCTTGATTCCATATTCATTAATCTTGCCTCTATCGCCAATATTCATCCAGAGGATAAATTAAATGTTTTTGTGGGTGGACAGCGCTGGCAAGGCTGCATAATCTCCCCGGTAGGGCCTATAGAGGTGTTTCTTCTCAGGCTTTGCAAACAATTGTGGCTCTTTAATAAAGGATGTGGTAGAAAATATGTCAGTGAAGTTACTGGAGGTGGAAACTAAGCACATTTGCCATAACTAGTCTTAAAATGACTTGGCTGTTTCCGGACTCAGTTGGGGCTCTAGGCCAAGCAGAACTTTGTACATACGAAGGCATGAAAAGTATAAAGAGGGCTTCTGTAAGGCAACCCTAGTAATAGATCATCTGTACACATTATTATTTGTGTGCAATATGGTTTTATCAGTAAAACTATATGTCTGTTCAAATCTAGTGGCCATTTAAATGGAAAATATGCAGTCTGTAAACAACAGTGTGCTACCACATGAACTTTTAGTTACATTAAAAATCTGCCAGCCTCATATCAATTAAAGCTACGTGGGTTGTGCAGGTTTGTTGACCTAAAAATTGGGCTGGTGTCTAAAAAGTGTGGTAAGCACTGATGGATAGTGTAACATTGAGCAACTCTAACTTCACTACTCACAGTTCTCCATAAGATATTTTCTGTCAGTGTCGGTGCCTGCTGGACTATGCACCGTTGTCACTTGGTATCAGGGTGGTTCATCTATCCTGGGTCGAATTAATTTGAGATGGCCTGGACACCTTTGGCTACTAGTCAAGATATCCTGACCCACATAGTCAACTGCTAGAATAGTGAATTTTGTGTTTGGTTTGGGGAAAGTCAGTTCTCGTAGCAAGATACATCACTGCTGATACCTAACATCACATCAGCTCTCTTTTAGTGCTGCTTGGTGACTGTAAGTGGTACCCTGGCATTCCATGTTCGCAATATACTTTTCATCGTAGGTGTTTGATACATTTATTCTGTTGGTTAACGGAGAGCTGTTCACAGACAACGATGTGTTTGTACAGTGTGCTTCTCGACCAGTAGGTGATGCACATAAACAAAATATGTGCTGCAGTTGAGATTAGACTTCAGAAAGAAGAAGCACTTGATGGGTGACACAGAACAGTATAATTCAGACGGCATCCTGCTTATCTGATCTAGACATTGTTACACTGTAAAAATGTCTAGACCAGTATGGAAATAAAGTGCTTTGGGAAGAATCACACTATGTTTGCAGAAGTATGGCGCCAAGACAAGATGCACGCTCTTTGGTTAGGAAGTCAAATCAGGAATTTACCTGCTAGAGCACTCCTTCCCCTCAGCATTCCCAGAAGCTTTATAGTTGGCTGTTTGAAGGTGTGAAGGCCTCAGAGGGCTTTCCAGGGCGCACCCCAGAAGATGGCCTTCCCCTTGAGTTCCCTGCTACTCGCTCAGCGTCGGGTGTTTTCCATTCTCTTTCTCGCCTTACTGCCCCCCTCCAGCACCCCCTCCTCACAGAGTATAATTAGCCTGTTTTGTCTCCAATAACTCAAGGTGTAGTGTTTCCACAGACGCTCAATGACACCATGTCTGCCTCGTGTAAGTTGGGGTGTGGACAGCCAAGGCGCCCGAGAACGTCTTTAGGAGCCCCCAAGGGAACACCAGCCCGGGCTTCTGTTTGTGCTTTTCAGTGTTTCTCTCCTCCCGGTGTTCCCTCTTGTCACGTAGGGCGCCAAAGTGACAGTTATAAGAGACAGCTCCTTTCTAAAGCAAACACAGAAACGGCGAGATGTGATGGTAATTGCTAACCTGGAAGCGTGAAGGCATGTAAAGGGACTGCCAGGCCGCCTGGAAGAGGCATCGAGCTGGCCTTGGTTACCAGGGGAACCCGGGCTGTTGCTGGGGAGCTCTCATGCCGGCACGGAGGGGGCTTTTGCAAGAGCAGGAGTCGGGGGGCGAAAGAGGCGCGATACGGACACAGAGAGGTTTATGGGGAGAATACAATGTGAAATCTGCAGAGAGATGGTAGAACAAAGGCCTTTGAGGGAGAGGGTAGGCCGTGTGGGACAGGGAGGTGGTAGGGTAGAGCGGAGAGGGCTTGGTAGGAGTTAATTAAAGATGTGTGTGGATGGAAAGGGCTCAGAGAGCCGTCGTGATAATTGAATGGGATATTAAGAGGTGTATTAGATGTTTTGATGATCTAGTGCCTGTGAAGCCAATGGTAAGGCGCTGCAACAAATGTTGCGATGTTCAGATATGACCCCAGAATAATGCCCGAGACACAAACACGTGTTGTCTTATTTTTTTTAATGGGCATGTGCAGTACACTGTGAGGAGAATGCCCACCTGAGGGTCAGAATTCTGAGCCTGCCCTGCTTCTGGGCAGTGGCACAGCTCTCAACCGTGCAGCAGGCGCTGGGGTTTCATGCGGCACCCAGATTACGGCGGTTTTACTGTCAGTCATTGGACTGTAACTTTTAGCGACCATGCAGTGGGAATAACAAGAGGCCTCGCTTCATGTCAGCAAGAAGAAGCGCACTGATGCTTCAAGTTGTCGGGGAGAAGGCAAGGAGTCCTGTCATGATGGTTCCATAGAGTGCAGAACTAGAGCAATGCATGCTTTCTGCCTCCTGCGCCGTCTGCAAGTTCCTTAAATACAACTTGTAGAAGTCCAGCCTCAGGCTATCCCTACAGCCAAATATGGACCACCGTCCCAAAAATCAGGAGAGGAAGGACCTGCTAGAGACCTTCAGGTGGAGAACAGGTTAAATATGAAAAGCTGTTCTTCCAGAGAGAAGTGTCAGTGAGGGAACGCAGGTCTTAACCAAAGAAGAAGTTGTCTTCAGGTCAAACACCCATTAGTCTGGCTGTGTGCCGACAGTCGTTCCACCAGGGTTTGAGGGGTTGACTTAAAGCCTTTTTGAGTGCATTCAAAATAGCCTGTGTGCAGGCAGGAGAAAGGGAAAGGGTGGATGCAGAAGGATCCAAAGTCTTGTCAAGGAGGATGAGCTGGATTTTAGCAGATTATATTCTTAGCACCATATTTCATTAGCTACTGAAATGCTTGGGAGTGTTTGGGTTTTTTCTTTAAACCTGTTAAAATAGAGAATTCTTGTAGATTTCAAATATTCCGACTGCAAGTGGAAATTCTGATGTCACAGTGATCCGTAATTTACACATCTGGCTACCTCCTTGCGATGTTGCTTCTTCCTTGAGATGTTTGTGTTTAATTAAGGTGAAGCACACTGTTATTAAGTTGTATGTATTAACCATTCTTATCTTTCACCGTAGAGTAAATCTTTGTGAAGTGTGCTTTCATTTAATTAACAGTTCTTTCAAATTGCTAATGTTCATCATTTAACTTTGCTGTTGACAAACACCTACAGAGCTCACCCGATAGGAGCTGGTCCTGGAAACATCTTCCTTTTCCAAGAGGCTTCTGGATCGCATCCAGGGCATTTTTTAGCTGATGCTTTTTTGAGCTAGAGTGTGGGAGAACAGCTGATGCCGAACTCTGACTCTTTTTCCTGAGGTCGAAACACATGCTTCCTGCGAGTTGACCACAATGGCATTTGTTGGCTGATGGGAGTTTTTGAGACCACAGGCGAACAGGAAATGCAAAATTCTGATGGTGTACTTCACTTCTGTGCAAGATTATTTTGCCAAGTGTTTTGCAAGAAATATGGTTTTGAGTTATTACGCTGCTAGAGCCTTCAGTGTGCCTCTGGTCTCTGCTCCCTTAAACATCATTAGTGCTAAGAATACTGGAAAGTATTCTTTTTAGGCTGAGACTAGCTCTGCAGTGCAACTTTTTTGTATAGGTTCTTGTTCTCGTAAATCTCATCACAATCTGTTTTTTAGCAAACCGGGGTTGAATATATCTGTTTTTTAGAGCTATTGGTCAAGATTTCCTTTCAGAACCAAATCTCTCCACCCTTTCTTTGTGTTTAAATAACATTTTCTAAGTAGCAATGTTTTACAATCTCAATTAAGCAGACACTTTCTCCTGCTCAAAAGCCCTACAAACTTCACCTAACTTTCAAAACCTGTATTCACAGACATTTTGATAGCAACAAGGAATGTGCATGTGCATCTGCAGGTAACACACCCACAGGTTCCAGGCACACTTTGAAATGTCTGTGTGGTCTTGTGGCCCAGAGACTTAAAGCTTTCCCTCCATGAATTGTGTTTGACCTCATGGTTACAGGTTCAAATCTTGGCGGGTCCACCTATCCTTTTGAGGTCAATAAAATGGTTACCATTAAAGTGGGTAACAATAAACATGTTTTATTCAGGGTCAAGATGCCCCAATGACTGAAAGTGCACTTTACAAATCTGCATATTATGTACTTCAGGCTGGATCGCCATGCAGTTTATGCCTACCATCTCCCTTTTCTGCATATTTAGAGGTTTAATTGGTCTAAACTGTTAAATAGATTTGTAGAGCTCACTACCACTCAGGAGGGTATCCTGGTGCTGAGCAGGTCTGAGTCTAGCCAAACCAAGACCCTAGTTGGACTATTCCAAAAGCCAGTTCTTCAGCTTCTTGTGGAACTCAAGAAGTGAGGAGGAGGCTCTTATGTGTAGTGTTAGGTTGTGCCGCATTTTGGGAGCAATAAAAGAGAAGGCTCGAGTGATGGATCTGGATTTCTGTATGCATGGGATGTGTGCAAGTAGGAGTCTGGGCGAGTTAGGATGTCCGAAAGGTTTGTGAAAGCAGATGTGATTGTTGAGGTATGTTGGGCCAGAGTTATGTAGTGCCTTGATGGTGTGGGTGAGGAATATGTATTGTGCTTGTTTGAGTATGGGGAGCCAGTGGAGCTCCTTGTGGTGTGATGTGAGTGCAGCCTGGGAGGATGAGAGTTATTCTGGCCACTGAGTTCCGAATGGTCTGCAGCCTTCTGGTAAGTTCTTTTGTTGGTCCCTACATAGAGGTTGTTCCTGTAGTCCAGCTTGCTTGTGACAATGGTATGTGTGATGGTTTCCCGGGTGCTGTTTGGGAGCCATGTGAAAATGTTCCCCAGCATCTTCAACGTATGGAAGTCTGGAACAGTGAAGGAGTTTACTTGTGCGATCATGTTAAGATGCAATATCGCTGTTGATGACAATCCCAAGGTCCTTGGCATGGGTGGTGGATGTTGGTCCTAGCTCTGTTGGCCATCAGTGGCGTTCCCACAGTGTAGTGCTGTTCCTGAAGATCACCATTTCGGTCCTGCCAGTTTCAGCTTCAGACAGTTAGTCTTCATCCAGTGAGCAACGTAAGTAATACAGGCATTGAACTTAATCCGGCTACTTGCGAGTCTTGTCCATGAGGAAGAGAGTGCGTTGCATGTCATCGGCATAGGAGAGGACATAGATGTTGTGAACGCAGACAATGAAGACTAGAAGGATCATGTAGGTGTTGAAGAGGATTTTGCTCAGGGAAGATCCTTGCAGAACATTGCAGATGAGGTCATGGGTGTTCGAGGTGCAAGCCGACTGACTGAGTTCTTCCAGGCAGGAAGGAGTAGATCCATGGGAGTATGTATCCTTGGAGTCCAAATTCATGTAGGCATTGGATGAGGAGACTATGTCAACCACTGCAGAGAGGTCTGCAAGGATGATGGCTGCTGTGGTGTCTCCTCTTTTCAGAGTCATACAGATGTAATTTGTGGCAGTGATGAGGGCAATTTCTATGCTGTGGTTCGGTCTAATACCAGACTGCGTGGTATTGAGAAGTTGGTGGTCATTGAGGTATTTGGTGAGGCATCTGTTGCTGATTTTCTATAAGACCTTGACCAAGAATGGTAGCAGGGATCTAGTTATGTAGTTGGAGACTATAGAAGGGTCAGTTGAGGTTTTCCTCAGCAATTGGAGGACTGTTACAGGTTTCCAACCATCGGGAAGGTTGCAAAACAGGTGGAGGTGTCAGAATGGCTGTGAGCATGATGCTGCTGCCGTTGTAGTCCTCTGGTGTAGGCATGGTGGGAGAAGGGCTCTAATGGGCGCCTGAGTGCATAGATTTCACAGTGACAGCGGTGGCGGACGGCAGCTTTAGGAGGGAGGGGGCGGGCGGGATGCACACACACACACACACTCATTCTTTCACAGACACGCACGCACGTACATCCATTAACAACACTCATACCATTCAAACATCACGCACTCACCAAACATTCATTTTAAAACATCACACACACTCATTCTTTCACACACACACGCACGCACATCCATTAACAACACTCCTAACACTCAAACACGCATGTTTGCAATTGGAATAGGGACATTAGGTCTAGGATCATCAATGTGACTGTGAGGCAGCTTAACTCTGAGATGCTGAAATTGTACCCACGTCCACAGCACTTGTGGAATATCCCTCACAAACTGATCAGAGACGATCGCATGTTTCACCAGGATGGGATCCATTTAACTGATGTAGGCACTGAACCGTTCATTGACAACATATGGGTGTTTTTTCATTCTCTGTTCTGTGGTGGGGGAGGGGCAAAGGACTTAATTGCAGTGATCGCCCTTGTGGTGAGAAATCTACCGCCAAGATTGCTTCTAAGCAGCAGAGGGGACCTCCATCTCATACCACTTAGATCAGCACTGAGGGTAGGGAGCAGCAATCTTGATTCAGGTGGAGGATGTACATACTGGTTTGGGGCTTGGGCACATGGTTCACCAGTGTAGGGCATGAGGCTGTAGCTCCTGGTTATACTTGTTGTAGCTCCTTAGACAGCCTAGTGTTGCAGGGGTGGAACCAGGGGACGTGGACAAGGGCACAGTGAGTTGGGACCACCTATTAGAGATACAGGCAGTTACACTTATGTGGGCCATGCAGGAAGAAGGCTTGTGAAGACTTTAGTGTTCTCATTGAAGGCCTTGTTGTAAATTTGTGTGATTGCCTTAGATCATAGGATATGTACTGATTCTCTTACTGTGTGATACTATGGATTTCAATGATGTAGTTCTCAACTCTTTCTGTGTGTTGGGCCTATCTATCCTTCTTGACAATTTAGGATGTTCATATTATGTTGTGTTTTAGCTGTTTGAAATAAAACATGACCATTACCCACAACCTGTCTGTTGACTTGTTGGTGTTTCGTTTGGATGTGAGGGTTCACAGTCCAGGCTGGAGTCTCCGGGTCATATTGGAGGTTGCTGCCTTCAACATGCACCTGTAGAGAAAAGATTCCAATATCAGTTAAGTGAAATATCGGTATAGTTTGCCATAAAGTGCAGGGATTCCTTATGGTACAAGAGTACTGTATAATGGCAGGAGTAAATATATTAAGTGGGTAACAAGCTCTAGATCAGGGGTGTTGCAGTATAGATAGATAGAGGGTAGTGTGCCAAGTTGTCCTTTCACTAGCAGAGGCCAGGACACTTGATTGTGTCTATTAATGGTATAGAGCCAGAGGTTTATTCAAAGCCCAGTAGTTAACCTTCTGCAATGCTCTGTAGCATTGGAAAAATAAATAGATCTAGCCTTGGCAAGCAGGTGCAGTGTTTTTTTTATTGTATTTTAATCGTTGGAATGTGCAACGACAATAAACAAAGAAAGTAGAACATGATGTCCTTTTGACATGGCAGTCAAATGCTTGCAATACAAAGAAATAACCTAAATAAATAATAAAATTAATCCTTTTTAGGTCGAACGCGCAAGCGCTCTGACCTGTTGTAATCTGTGTGCTTTTAACCTTGCCCACCGCACGCCCATCACTATCACTTGTACCTAGGCTTGCCATTCAAAAATCCTTTAGCATTGATAAATGCTTTAGGTTTATCTCTCCTCGGGGGTGGTTTTGTTACCGCCTTGCTGCCTTCCCCTGTTACATGGATAATTACACAATTGCCAATACGTTTGACTGCGAGCAAACTTCTTTTTCCTTTTGTGTCTCTCCTTTGTGCTCATGCTCATGGCGGCCATAGCGCTTTGAATCTTGAATTAGCTTGCTTATGTCAACTGTTTTACTTTTAATTTTCAATTTAAGTGGCAAGAAAAGTCCAGTTAGGAATTTACAATGTTAACAGCTCTAACTTGAGCAAACGCGAGACCCATTGCAGTGCAAGTGCTTGTTCGTTTTACTCCTCATCAAAAGAAAATCGGAACCTTCTTGGGTAAGGAAAAGGTACTGTTGGCTTTGAATTACTGTAATCTGAAGAGGGTTCAAACACTTAAGGATGACTAAGAAAATTGAAATGAGCCAATGAAAATAAAACCCATTATTAAAGCAATAAGGTATTGGCCCACCAGCACTGCATAGAAGTGCGCTTTTTTAGACAGATGTACACATATGATTAGGTAAAAGGCTATCGCTCAGTGCAAGCGAGCCAATGTGAGCTGAGCCATTGCCCACAATGTAAGAATTTTTTGTGTCAAGGACAGATGACAGTTGAACAGACTAGTAAATAAAGATAATTCAAGTTAACCACAGGCATCTCTGGGTAACTTTTCCATTTATGTAAACAGGTGGGAAGCCGTTGGGAACTCCCACGGAAATGTCCTTTCAGGAAGAAACTGAATCCGGATTAAGAATGTCACTTAATCAGCCTCTTGTTACAAACACTAAAGTAGAAAACCAATAGAACTATAGCCACAGTGGTCCTGAGTCCTAAACGCCGCACCACTCCGATTTGGATGGTGCTCTGTCCAATTGCCTCTGACTTTTTCGCTTGTTCTTATGAAGTGGAATTATGTGGTGTGGAGTGGAATTATGTGATGGGTGGAATTAAGTGGTGATGTAGAACTGTGTGGCATTGAATGCAATTATGTTGTGTGGAGTGGAATTATGTGACATGGAGTGGAATTATGTGGAGTGGCATTGTGATGAGGAGTGCCACGGATTGGAATTGTGTTGTTGGATTGAGTTATGTTTTGTAGGGTGATATGTAGTGTGGGGAGGGAGAAAATATGTGTTGTGTAGAGGAATTATGTGCAGCATAGATGCATGGAGTCAAGTGGAATTTTGTGGAGTGAAATTGTACTGTGTGAAACGGAGTGGATTTTAATTATATGGTGAGGTATTGTGTGGCTTTGAGTATAATTATTTTGAGTTAAATTATGTGGCATGGTTGGAGTTTAATTTTGTTAAGTGTGCAATGTGTTGTGGAGTGGAATTTTGTGGTTAGGAATTTTGTGGCATGGTGAGGAATGGCATTTTGTGATAACATTGTGTGACGTGTTGAACTATGGATGTGAATTATGTGCAATGTAATTGTGGCATGCAGTGGGTTCAAGTTATGTGGAGTGGAATTATGTGGAGTGGATAGGAACAGGGTGGCTACTGGGAGAAGACGAAAGAGGGATGGGGCATGAAGGGATGGATTCAAATGTGAGCTGCAAAGTGCAAAAATAATTAACGTCCGCAGTGCCTTTGCCTCTCTCACACCATTGATGCACCCCATCATATGATGCCCCTACTACTGCGCCTCATCTCTTCATCACCAGCATCGCAGACTCGAAGCCCCCTAAGCTGGTCTCCCTCTGCCGCACTTACAAGTGTGAGGAGGGACTGGCAATCTGAGACTATAGCAAAGCAGATATGCCCCGTTCATCAAGCCCCATCTCGAACTCCTCCCCTTCCTATTTACAGAGACATAGGTAGTGGGAGCTACCCTTTAATCACACACTGCTGACTATGAAATACTTCCTGGATGTGGCATTCAGTCGTGTATGATGTCTTGCCAGGTTTCATTTGTCAGACTAGGTATTGAAATACTGGTTCGATTGGGAAAAGTCAGCCACAAGTCAGACCGATGCCCCTGAAAGGATGGCAGAACTGGGGCACGTACACATCTTCTTTCCAATGTCGGTATGGTTAAAGCTATTGACAGTCTTTGCTTAATTTGTACATAAAAACGTGTCGGTGCCCAAAGCTCTCCTCAAATGGGTCTCGTGTTTGCTCGAGTTAGAGTTATTGGCATTGTAAATTCCTAACTGGAGTTCTCTTGCCACTCAAATTGTAAAATGAAAAGTAAAACAGTTGACATAAGTGAGCCGATTCAAAGTGCCACGGCCACCATGAGCGCGAAGGAGAGACACAAAAAGAAAAATAAATTCACTCGCAGTCAAACGTATCAGTAATCATGCAATTATCCATGTAACAGGGGCAGTCTGCAAGGCGGTAACACCACCTCCACAAGGTGGGACAAACATAAAGCAATTTCCAAATGATAAAGGATTTTTGAAAGGCAAGCACATGAATGAGTGAAAGTGATGGGAGTGCTTAAAAGCCCACAAGACTTACAACAGGTCAAAGTGCTTGGCTTGTGTGCTCAGCCATAAAAATCAAGTAAAGAGACGATTGGAATGATTCAAACAAACGTGTAGTTGACATGGCGAGAGGCAGATGCCTAACAGCTAACACTGTAGACTGCAGAACTGGGGAACCAAATTTGATCCCGACCTCTGTTCAACAGCCTATGATTCTGGGCAAATCACTTAATCTTTACGTGCCTACACAATATGACTGTGTGTATGTGTAAAATTCTCCAACTCCTTTGGTCGACCTCGCGGTACATAAAAGTTGGAAAAAAAGCAAAAGTCAGAGGATGGGACAAACTCATCTGGCCTCCTGGCTCATTGATTGTGCTGTGTGGGGGCACAGCAATGGGAGGGAGGGGGAACAAGCAAACGCAGACAACCAGAGGGTGCAGATAACAGAGCCAGTTACAATAGAGGCACTCTGTAGAGTGGCCCAACAAAAAGAAACAATAATTTCCAAAAGATCAAGCAATGAAGGACACAAATACTTAGGCCATGCTTTAGGGGAGGGTCACATTCAAAGAGAGCTACCAGCAGGAAGAAAGCAAGCAATTGAGAGTGGCTTTGAAACCATCCAATGATAAGTAATGGGTGGCCTCTGAGGCAGCTGACAGTGGCCTACATGTCTTGAAGAGACAGCACATGCGCTGCCTAGCCAAGACCTAACAAGCATTGGCAAAGCCAATGGCTCTTGCCTATACAAGAGCTCTTGGTGTTTTGCCATGTTGTACACCATTTTGGTGGTTGTTCAGCATGGCTAAAGGTTAGTGGCATGGCGTGTCAGAGTGGAGTCAGGGAGTAGAGTGTCATACAGTGGATTTGTTTGAATGTCATAGAGTGGAGTAGGAGGAGTAGAGTGTCATAGAGTTGAGAAAAGGGGAGTAGAGTTCAGTGGTTCATGGCAGAGAGTGCTGCGGAGTGAGGTGGAATAGGGTGGAGTGAGTAGTAGTGGATGGAGGTAATGGGGTGGATTGGATTGGAGTAGAATGGGGTGAATTGGGGTTGATGGAGAGGATTGATGTAGGGTGAATTGGATTGTAGTGGGTTGAAATTGGGTGAGTTTGAGTGAGGTTGATTGGATTGGGATGGGTGGTTTGGATTGGATGGATAGAGCTGGGGTGGATTGGACTGGAGAGGGGTGGATTCGATTGGACTGGAGAGGGGTGGATTCGATTGGACTGGAGAGGGGTGGATTAGATTGGATTGGACTGGGGTGGGATTTATTAGATTGGATTGGAGTGGGTGTGGACTGAACTGGGACGGGGTGGGGTGCATTGGTTTGGGGTGGCTTGGACTGGATTGTGGTGGGCTGCAGGGGGATGGATTTGATTGGGTTGGATTAGGGTGTGGTGGTCCGCAGTGGGATGGATTTGATTTGGGAGGATTAGTTTGGGTGGATTGCATGGAGGTAAAATGGATTGGAGTGGGGTGGATGGATTGGATGGAAGTGTGGTGGACTGGTTTGGGTAGGCTGAATGGCTTCAATTGGAGTGCGGTAGACTGAACTAAGATGGGGTGGGGTGGGGTGGATTGAGGTAGAGTGAGGAGGATTGGCTTTGAGTTGAATGGATTGGAGTGGGGTGAAGTGGATTGAAATTGTGTGATTTAGGTGGATTGTAATGGAGTGGATTGAACTGAGGTGAATTGCACTTAGGTGAGGTGGACTGGACTGGAGTGGGGTGGGGTGAATTGGACTGCAATGGGGTGGTCTGCAGTGGGGTGAATTGGATTGGGGTGAACTCCAGATTGGGGTGGAGTGGACTAGAGTGAGGTGGATTGGATTGGGGTGTGGTGGGCTGAAGTGGGATGGATTGGATTGGAGTGGGGTGGATTGGGGTGGGGTGGATTGGACTGGGGTGGGGTGTCTGGATTAGAGTGGGGTGGATTGTACGGAGGTGGGAAGGAATGGAGTGCGGTGGGGTGGATGGATTGGATTGGAGTGGGGTGGAGTGAGCTAGAATGAGGTGGCTGGATTGGATTGAATTGGGCTGTGTGGGATGGATTGAATTGAAGTGGGGTGGATTGGAGTGGTGCAGGCAGGATGAATTCAATTGGAGTGTGGTAGACTTAACTAGGATGGGATGGGGTGGACTGGAGTAGAGTGGGGTGAAGTGGATTGAAATGTGGTGGGGTGGATTGGGGTGTGGTGGACTGGAGGGGTGGATTGGATTGGACAAAGGTGGATTGCATTGAGGTGGATTGGGGTGGGGTAGGGTGAATTGGGCTGTAGTGGGGTGGATCGGATTGGGGTGGGCTGGAGTGGGTGGATCAGATTGGGGTGTTTCAGATTGGGGTGGAGTGGATTGGAATGAGGTGGATCGGTTTGAGAGGGGCAGATTAAGTTGGGGTGGATTGGATTGAGTGTGGTGGATTGGGATGGACTGGATGGGGCTGAGGTGGGGAAGATAGGATTGGAGTGGGGTAAAGTGAGGTGGGTTAGAGTGGATTGTGGTGGATTGGAGTGGCCTGTGGATTGGATTGGAGTGGGGTGAATTGGATTGGAGTGGAATGTGTTGGATTGGTGTGTGGTGGATTGGATAGCAGTGGACTTGATTGGAGTAGGGTGGGTTGGATTGGATTAGAGTGGGATGGGGTGGAGTAGGGTGGACTTGACTGGAGGACAGTTGATTGGGCTGGAGTAGAGTGGATTGGGCTGGAGTGGGCTAGATTGGACTGGGCTGTATTGGGGTGGATTGGATTGGGGTGAGGCATATTGTTTTGTATTGGAGTGGGTTGTTTGGGATTGTGGTGGGGCAGGTTGGAGTGGGTATGCTGTTTTGGATTAAAGTGGGGCAGGTTTTCCGGATTGAAGTGAGGCACACTGAAGTGGGGCAGATTGTTTTGGATAGGATTGGGGCAAATTGTTTTGGATTGGATTGGGGCAGATTATTTTGGATTGGAATGAGGCAGATTGTATTAGGGTGGATGGGAGTGGGTGGATTGAATGAAAGTGGGTGGATTGGATGGTAGTGGGTTGGAGTGGGATGAATTGGGATGGAGTGGGGTGGATTGGAATGGAATAAGGTGGATTGGAGCAGTAGCATAATCAAATTGGAGGGGGACCCCCTGCAAATTACATGGAGGCCCCCCTCCGGACTCTGTCAGGAGCTCTCAGGCCAGGGTACTTTGCTGAGGGCCCCCCTGGAGCTCAGAGCCCTCACGTACTGCCAGGGTTGTGGGGGTCTGTGTTATGCCACCGGATTGTGGGGTGTATAGTTTGTGATTGGAGTTGGGCAGATTGGAGTGGGACAGACTGTTCAGAATTGGAGCGGGGCATTCTAGAGAGTGGCGGACTGAAGTGGGGCAGATTGTTTTGGATTGAAGTGGGGCGAATTTGAGGCAGACAGAATTATTTGGATTGAAGTGGAGTAGATGGGAGTGAGGTGGACTGGAGAGTGGCAGATTGTTTTGGATTGCAGCTGGTAGATTGGAATAGGGCATATTGTTTTGAACTGGAGTGCAGCAGATTGCAGTGGGGCACATTGTTTTAGATCAGGACAGTTTGGGGTAGGTCAGATTGTTTTGGATTGGTGTGGGACAGATTGTTTTGGAGTGGTCCAGATTGTTTCTGATTAGAATAGGGTGGATTGGTGTGGGGAAGATTAGATTGGGGTGGGTTGGAGTGGACTGGATTGGGGTAAATGGTTTGGT
Organism: Pleurodeles waltl; assembly: GCF_031143425.1. NCBI lineage: Eukaryota > Metazoa > Chordata > Amphibia > Caudata > Salamandridae > Pleurodeles > Pleurodeles waltl. The sequence goes on from NC_090445.1 coordinate 1,610,207,282, forward strand.
TTGGAGTGGAGTTGATTGGTGTAAGGTTAAGTGGGGTGGATTGGAGTGGGGTGGATTGGGGTATACTGCATGATTATGTGTTAAAGCACCATTTCAGAAATATACATAAGAAAGAAACAATGTTGCTTTGCAATATTTAGAACCACCTGGTCAGCGTCCGTTGCCTCCCCTAGCTCCTCTGGCTGCTGCTGCTGCTGCCTCTACCTTGCCTTGGGAACAAACTGAGAGCCTGCCTGACTCTCAGTTCAAGGCCCTTCTCAATCCGCAGGCACCTGCCTGTGCCTCATCCCTGGTGGCCTAGTTCCCATCTACAAGTATCTCCCTCTGCCTCTCCTTTACTCCTGCTTCTATACTTCTGCCTTTTTCACTTCTTTTTTTCTTTTTCTATTGTTTCTCTTCATTTTCTGTCTCTTCCTTTACCGTCTCCCTCCTGTGCTGCTGCAGCCCCTGTGGACTCGCCCCACCTCCCTCCCCTGCAGAGCGCTCCCCCCCGCCTCCCAGCTGACCGGACCCCAGACCTCCTTCTCCTTCTTAATTGCAGCTGCAGCACAGGCGTGCTGCTGGTGCGCCAAAGGTGCACCAAAGGCAAGCCTGTACGTGCCCTTCTACGCCCGGACTGCACCCAGTGCCCCGCGCCAGGAACCCTGGATCTCCGACAAGCCATTCCCAGGCCAGCCTCCATTACGACGACAAGACCCTCCACCGACTTAACTGGCACTGCAACCTCAGGTTCAGCCACAACAAACAACCGGAACACCCCAAACCTGAAACCACAGACACCCACCACAACCTCATCAACTCCCTCCTTCTAAATATATGCTCTCTCCATAAGCACACCACAGAACTTTGGGACCTGATCGACTCCACCTGTATGGACATTGCATTCCTAACTGAAATCTGAACCAACCCTAGCTCTGGCCCAGACATCGCCAACACAATCCCAGATGAATACATCATCCTAAGGAAGACCGACCCTTCCATCCGGACGGAGGACTGGCTATCGTACACAAGTCCTCACTCCGCATCACGGTCAACACGGAGGAACACTGCATCACAATGGAACACCTACACTTCCTGATCCACACCACTCACAACTCCTCCCTACTCGGCACCGTGGTCCCCAGACCGCCAGACCCCCAGCCAGCCTTCATCGACGTCATTGTAGACATCGCCAATCCCACGCCCTGGCGTCCACTGATTACCCCTTCCTCCACGACTTGAACTTCCACCTCGAGGACCGCAATGACCAAAACACCATTTCCCTACTCGGCAGTCTCTCCACCCTCTGACTCCTACAACTAATCACTGCGCCCATGCACACCGCAGGACATATGCTAGACCCCATCTTCACCTCAAGCAACCGGATTACCATCAAGAATATCTCCATCACGGATTGGACTGACCATCATTGCCTACACCGCCGCCTCTGTGCCCCCAGGGCCCTCCACAGGAAATGGAAAGAAATCACAGACGGGCAACTCACCACAAACCATGCCAAATCACCCCCCACCGATGACGCCAACACTGCAGCACACAACCTCAGCGCCTGGATCATTAAATGCTCTAACTCCTTAGCCCCACTCCAATCAACTTCAGTCAAGCGCATCCCAAAAAGAACCAGCTGGTTCACCACCGAACTCCAACAATCCTAGCGCACTTGCAGGCGCCTAGAAAAGAAATGGAGAAACAGCAAAACCAGAAAAGGCCTTGCCTTCTTCAGAGCCGCCACTGCTACCCATCACAGACACATCAATAAAGCAAAAAAAGCTGCACTCCGGGAACACATCAACACCTCCCGCACAACTCAAGAGAACTCTTCACGGTAATCAACGTATTCACCAATCCACCCTCCAAAGTCACCAACATCCCCCATTGCAAGACTGCTGAGACAAACTTGCCACCATCTTCCACCGCAAGAGAAAGGATATCTATGACAGCTTCCTCCCACAGAGCCCGCCCAGCATCAGAACCTACGACTGACCCAGCCCCCCCAGAACCCACCCAAACTGTCGACAGCTGGTCCATTCTTGCCACAGAAGAGACTGAAATCATCATGAACAGCATTCACTCTGGAGCTCCCACAGACCCCTGTCCTCACCACATCTACAACAGATTTGTGCATCAATCGCCCCCGAACTCCGCAAGACACTAAACTGCTCTATCAAAACAGCCACCTTCCCCAATGATTAAAAACACGCCGAAGTCCGCCCTCTCCTGAAGAGACCCACAGCTGACCCATCAGAGCTAAAGAATTTCTGGCCCATATCACTACTACCCTACCCGGCGAAAGTCCTGGAAAAAGCCATAAACTCACAGCTGCGACAATTCAATGAAGACAACTCTCTGGATACCTCCCAGCCTGGCTTCCGCAGCAACCACAGCACAGAGACAGCTCTTCTTGCAGTCACCGATGACATCCACAGACTCCTCGACCGCTGCCACACCGCAGCACTCATAATCCTAGACCTCTCAGCAGTATACGACACGGTCTCCCACAACACATTATGCATCAGACTCTACAATGTAGGAATCCGCAGTAGAGAAACACATAGAGTCAGGCTCCCACCCTTCATATCCAAACCAACAGAAGTCAGCTGCGGAGTCCCTCAGGGATCCTCCATGAGCCCAACCCTTTTCAACATCTACATGGCCCCGCTTGCAGCCATTGTCCGAGGCCACAGAATGAACATTGTGTCATACGCCGATGACACATAACTCATCATTTCCCTCACTGAAGACCCGGACAAAGCCAAGAGGAACTTTCACATCGGAATGAAAGCCATCGCCACCTGGATGAGGGAGAGCTGCCGCAAGCTCAACTCAGACAAGACCAAGCTCATCATCTTCGGAAACTCCACTTCAGCCTGCGATGACTGCTGGTGGCCACATTGCTTAGCGTCCCTCCTATTCTGACTGACCATGCCCGCAACCTGGGAATCATCCTCGACTCCTCTCTAACAGTGACTTGACAGGTAAATGCAGTCACCTTTTCCTACTGGCACACCCTCCGCCAACTCTGAAAAATCTTCAAATGGAACCCTGGTGACTGCCGCAAAATAGTCACCCATGCCCTAGTCACAAGCAAGCTTGACTACGGCAGCGCACTTTACACCAGCACCACAACAAAGAACATCAGGAAACTACAACTCATCCAAAATACCGCAGCCAGACTCATCCTGAGACTCCTCCATTGGCTCCCAGGGGAGAAAAGAATCAAATACAAACTACTCACCCACACTTACAAGGCCCTTCACAACATTGGACCGGCCTACTTGAATCGTCATATCTCTTTCCATAACCCTGCCAGACTCCTCCGATCTGCCCAGCAGGCACTAGCCACCATTCCACGCATCTGGAAAACCACAGTCGGAGGAAGATCCTTCATCTACCTCACAGCATGGAACTGGAACAACTACCCACGCACCTTAGACAAAGACCATCACTCACCATCTTCAGGAAGAACCTCAAGACATGGCTCTTCGAATGAGGCCTAGACCCACCACCAGCGCCTTCAGACCCTCACAGGTGAGTAGTTACGCTTTATAAAAACTGATTGATTGTAGAGCTAGATAATCAGCATCTATTGAGAACAGCGCCCACAAGCAAACACAAAACAAAAGAAAACAAGAGTGCAAAGTAAGAAAAAAAGATGTGGCAAAATAAAAGATCCTATAGTTAACTATAGAAAATAAATCTTTGCAATTTTGTTTGTCCTGCTGGGCACGTTTTTGCCAGTCAAAAGTCTTCTATTTACAGGGCACTAGAAGTTAAAAAGAACAAAATAGTACCTAAATCACACTGGGAGCAGTGGACGTCACTAACTAAGTTGAAGCAATCATTGCTTGGTCCCTGCTCCACACAGAGGAACGGAAATGCCAGGCCTGCCATGACGCATTACAAGGCTTTAAAGAATAGTGCAATATAATTTAACAAATGGTGAGCGGCATGCGGGCTCCAAGCCCTTAACTGTACACAACAGAATCTCGCAAGCAAGACGCATGCGCAAGCACATGTACTCGCAGACTCGACCCTGAAAACTGCATTCCCCTCCATTCTTACTGAATGCAGATGTTCCCCGACCAGGGTGAGTTCCTTCTTTATCTGGCTGAAAATCCAACTGATAACTATCCTGAGGATCACCTTCTCCATGTGGTGCAATATTTAGATAGGCACGTATTTTGAAAGTGGATGATGGACGCCAGGCCAGAATGCAGAAAATGCCCATTTATATGTAAATGATTGAATTTGTATGAGCAATGGCAAAACGTCCTAAATGGACCAGCAAAGGGTTAAAGTTCAGTCAGGCAGAAGATAATATAACTACAAATGAATGATTAAATTATAGAACCAGATTTCTCAGATCTGACAAAAATATGAGATTTCCCTTTGTTTGTTTTTTGGCTTTTTCCTCAGTTCGATTGAGATTTGGTTTGATGGATTTAGTCTTGTGTAAAGCGTTCTAAAGGCTTTGACAGGTCTGTAGAGAAATGATCCTTGCACACCATGCAAAGATAAATTGCTCTGTCTTGTAGCCTTGCAGAACAAAGGCATCTGCAAGGGCTGGTCCCTGACCACATGTTTCTGCTGCCTTTAATTACAGCAATTTAGTGAAGAGAAGGGAGGTGGATCTTGAAATGAGGTGCAGTTGACAGGACTGGGATTAGTGTGAGCCGCAGATGAGTGATATAACTTTAGAGATGAAAGAGACCCCATGGATCATTCTGTCCAGAGCCTGTTATGGGGCTGAACCATCGAGTCAGTAATGTGCTCACTGATTTATCAATGTCCTTCTCTATTCTCGTGGTTTTACTTCCTTCTTTATTTTAAAATGCTAACTTTGCAACAAACATTCCAAAACATCTTTGTAAGCTCTTTATTACCTGGAAATCGAAGTCTTCACAATAGTCAGTTTCTGTGACTGAAGCATAAAAATGTCTATGCAACAACAAGAAACAAGCCAAGTCACTGACAACAACTAAAATCCGGGCTTCCAAATGGCCCTTCTCAAACCCACTAACATAAAACGGAAGTTGACATAGGAATATACCTGGAAGGCAGAGTGTCGCTGGTATAGAATGCCAACTTATTCCTATGCTGAAAACAGACAAGTTGAGCAAATCAACCTAAAACTTTGAAGGACGGGTTGGCATCTCTACTGACAGTGTCCTTCTCAGTTTATCCCCAATCCTACAACCAAAGTATTTTATAGGAATCCATTGTAAGTATGTATGTGCTACGTGTTAGTGGAAAAGTAAGCAAAACGCAGATGGCAGCCACCATTATAAATGTATATGCAGTTCCATCCACAAGAGGCCTGAAGCCTATGTTGTATCCTCAAAGCTCTATGCAACAAGTATATGTAGGAATAAAGCTAATAAATACTAATTTATTATTCATTTATTGTATCATCTTGTGTAGAGCAGCTCCACACCTACAGCCAAATCACATCACTCAATACAGCAAGGGAACTTACTGACTATATATAGCAAACAAACATAGGCAGATATAGTCCAGCTTTCGCCACACAAAAGGATAATGGATGGAATGCTGAAACGTTTTAAACACTCACCTCCAGTCACAGATCTGGGTTTGATCCATTGTTCTTTTGCTTACTATGCCATCCCAGCTTGGTCCAGACCATATGCAAATCAGTCTTGACCCTGCTCCCAATGGGAACAGTCCAGCCCATACTGTCAGGCCAGGTTCTTCCTGGGTCGAAAACAAGCATCCTTGGACCGGTATTGGGTTATCACCCCTCATCAGCCAGGCTTGCTTGGATCCAGTTGCACAGTAAGCAAGGGACCCACGTATGGGCATACCCTGGCCACTTAGGACAACTTTAGCACCACAAAACGGCGATCGACGGAATGCTGAGGCTTTTCAAACACTCATCCCTAGTCACAGATCTTGGTTTAATCCATCGTTTTTTGCTCACTCTGCCACCCCAGTGTGGACCAGGCCATATGCAAATCAGTCTTGACCCTGCTCCCAGTCAAGCCCGAAACAATGTTGATTATTGTTTTTATTTTTCAAGGGGGGGGGCATGAGGGATGACGAGCACGGAGGGGAGTGCTGTGCACACTCTCCTCAGTGTGCATGTGTGTTTGGCTGGCAAAACACACATATGCACTGTGCTCTCTCCAACCCAGCACTGTGTTGCCGGGTTGGAGACAGCAGGCAAAGGCTCCCAGTCTGCCTCAGAGTGCCAAGCCAGGGCGCTTCTGCCAATTCTAATGCTGCTTTCATACTGCCAGTAGTCTGCTGAGAGTGAGAACCGAAGAGTGGCGTGGCGGAGGCGGCGAGTCAGGTCATTTTTTAAATTTTTATTATTACTATTTTTTTTGTAATTTTGTTTTGTGATCCACTGCTTTGCCCACGCAGGAGCCAACCTGTTCTGCCCTGAATACTCATCCCCTCCTGATGCTTTAGATTCTGCATCCTTCATTTTTAATATAAAATACTGAAATTTCCAGCACTTAAATGGTTATGTGGTTGCATGCTATACATTGTAGGTTGTGGGGTTGGGAGTGTGTTGTCTTTGTTTTGATCCTCTGTGGTAAGTGTCTACATGTTGTGCACGATGACCACCGAGGTTCAGTTATCGTGTTATGAGATTTAGGCACAGATGTACATAGGAGTAAAAGGAATGCTTTGATTACTTACCGATAAGCTCGTTAGAACATTTATTTCTGGGTACCCGCCATAGAAACCCACACTGTCTACCTGTAAGAAAATAAGTTTAACCTCTTCATAGGGCTGAAATACTTTTTAACTATAAAGGACCATCTCTAACCAGAATCTCCTGTGTTTGGCAAAACAACCACATTTGGTTGGGCGGGAGCATTGTAGAGATTGGGACAAGAATGAAGAGTTAGAGCAATGAGATTACCACTAAGGAATCGAACAGTACTTACATTAGGAACCACTAAATTGAGTGCACTTGTCAGCAAATGCCCACACTGGAAGCCAGTCAAAAAGGACAATGTATAGACACAAGAAGGAAAGAACTCAGAAGGTTGAGAGAACACCAAGGACTAATGGCACAGCAAGTCAACAAGCACTATGTTACATTATGTTAGATGGATTTGTAAAAAACGGCTTATCACCCAGTAGGGTACCCAGGTACTAGAGGAGGTGTATTGGTGTGTGTCCGCAGGAGTAGTGAATGAGTCGGCCATGGGTATTTAGTTGAAGAGCCAGGTCTTCAGCTTCTTGCGGAATTCAGGAAGTGAAGAAGAGGCCCTAATGTGTTGAGGGAGGTCATTTCAGGCGTTGAGTGCAATGTGTGAGAAAGCTAGACCCCCCATTCTGCTTTTGACCTCCCAAGTGTGTGAGAGGGAGGCTGAGCACAGGTGTCCGGTGGGCTGGTGGAAAGGAAGGCAGCTTTTTAGATATGCTGGTCCTATATAAATACTATATGGAAGCAGGTGGAGCTGACTGCGCTTACCTGTGCTGCCATGCTGAGTTTGTCATACAAGATGATATCCAGGTTTCTTGTGTGGTTGGTTGGTGTGAGACCTAGCTCTGAAGGCCACCAAGAGGAATCCCAGGGGGTGTTCCTGTTTCCAAAGATAAACACTTCCACCTTATTGGAATTAAGATTCAGGCAGTTGGTTTTCATACACTCTGCTACATTGGTTATGCATTCAGTGAAGTTGGTTCTGGTGGTGGTGGACTTGTCAGACATTGATGAGAGGAGTTGGGTGTCATTGGTGTAACAAATGATGGGGATGCGATGTGCTTTGATGATGCTGGCAAGTGATGATTCCTGTGGGACTCCACTGATCAAGTTCTTGGATTCTGATGTGTATGAGGGGAGTCTGACACTCTGTTTCTTAATGTGACGAAGGAGCATACCCAGTTGAGGACAAGACCATGGATGTCTTTGTCATGCAGTCTTCTGATGAGGCTGGAATCTGATACTGTGGCAGATGCATTTAAGAGGTCAAGCAAAATAAGGGTGGTGGTTTCTCCACGGTCCAGTATGATGCAAATGTCATCTGTGACAATAATGAGTGCTGTCCCTGTGCTATGGTTGCTTCAAAAATCTGACTGGGTGTGATCAAATAGGTGGTAGAGTTTAAGCAGGTTGGTGAGTTGTTGGCTGATTGTCTTCTCTATCACTTTGGCTGCGTAAGGGAGCAGGGAGATATGACGGAATTTGCTCATCTTGCTGGCGCTGGCCAAAGGTTTTTTGATGATGGCCATGACTGCTGTGTGTTCCCAGTCTTCGGGGAATCTCTAAAGGCAGAAATTACAACTAATTCCCCAGATAAGCAGTAAGTGGAGATGTCTTCAAGAGCTGACCTCCGTGAGGATACAGGCAAGACAAAGAAGCAAGAGGCAGCCACCATTCAAGGAACCCTGCAAAAGCAGCAAGTGACAACAGGAATGAATGCCAGAAGACAGGAAGACCAGGGAACTAGTCCATTCACAACAAACAGAACAGCAGGAATGCTCTAGCAGAAGCATAAACGAGATTACTTGGAGAGACTTCTACCCCATCAAGGATATAAACGCTAGATGTGATTGCCATGAGGCAGTAGATGCATCAGACCAAAGCCTCCAATACAAACTCAACCCTAAACAACCTGGGAAACCCAGAAGGAGGGCCAGAAACACAGGCACCATGCCACATTCAGAATACGGGAATAAAAAACACACTATCCAGAGCTATGTACAAAGGCAATAAAAGGGAAAAACTAGAAAACGGTCCCTCGCATGTCAATAAAACAGTGTCCTACCACCAGTTATGGAGAATTCTGCCTAATGGATAAAGTGCCCAGGGGGTCAAATCTCAAGAAGGCCTCTGGGTAAAGAATACTTTTACAAAGTCAAGGACTGAGTTTGCCAGAAGGTGACAGATGAGCACCACATATCAAGATGCACATAGCCATACTGTAGCATAGATGAGAAAGACAAGTTCAGGACCTCAAGAAAACAAGACTGACACAACAGATATACACAAATGAACAACAAAACAAATCTTTCCAGCCACAATCTGGCACAACTCTGGTGGCAAACCTTGAACAAAGCAGAGCACATCACCAGGCCCTGGACCAGAGGACAGGATGAAAAAGAGCACAAAGCACCAACAAGAAATCAAGTTACAATAGGCAAAGCTCACTCTTGGCAGACCAAACTCCAACCCTAAGCAGAAGGACTGAGGGAGTCTATAACCAGACCTCACATCATAATCGAGGACATCGAGCTAACTTTCCCAACAATAAAGGGTGCACCAAGCAGTGGATGTATGACCATCGCATTCTACCTCCCTAGCTGCCAGGCCAGACAAGTAGCCAAGAACAAAGACCTGAGAGGAGCAACCAAGTGAAAAAGGCTAAGCATCCAAAACACAGTGGATGCAAGCATGCATTTTCAAGGTCATGTACATCCTACATAAGGCTTCCGAAAGCACCAAGAGAGACCAGGCACAAAAGGCAAAGTTTAGACCCAGGCACTCAGGAATGTAGAAAGGATCATACAAGAAACCCTCATCCCAAATTACCTGCATGCCGTAAAACACCCTAGGAGCAAATAACTCCACCATCTGGAAACCAAAGACAGCCAGACCTACAGTTCGAGTGGCAGCAAGAGTCACCAATGAGCACAGAGTGGATAACCACAAGTGACATGCCTATCAGGGAGCAAAGAGAGCACAGCTACTAGAGAACACAGAGACACATGGAAACCCAAATGAGCTAGGTTATATATGCAAGTCAGTAACAAAACTCAACTTTATGCCAAAGGCTACAGATTAAAGGTAGGCCATGGCATAATACCCCAAAAACTCAAATTACCAAAAAAGGAATGAGGATGAGCCAGAAACTGAAGTAGAATGACAGACCCAAAAACCCCCATCACTAAGCATAGGAAGCCAGTTCCATGTGTTTCCAGGGGGAAACAAGAGAAGCGACCCAAAAGCCCCTAGCCAAAAAAAGAAGAGGTCCCAAAAGAAGGCTAATGAGCGCATTAGTCCACATCGAGATACAAATATCCAACCCAGTCCCTGGGTAAATCATAGCCACAACAGAAACACAAATAATTACCAAAGAGCAAAGTCTTCCCTAAAAAAGGGGGGCATAATGTCCCCACCAAAAGGAAGAAAACCTATGTAGAGAAAGGGGCACCTCACTAAACACCAACCTAAGGAGTAAAGAAGGGAAATAGAGGGAGATGGAGCATGCCAAGAGGAGAATAACCAAATTCAGGCACGGATCAGAGCACATGTAAATACACTTGACTTTGTCAATGCTTGTTGCCCATGCTGAACCACATTGGCAAAAGGAAAAATAATGTGTGTTGCTAATGTTAAAGAGCATCAGCAAAAAATTGGAAACAAAATCTAAAATATGGCCCCAGCATGATAGCTTCGGGGCGAGAGGGGAAGTATTTGGGTTGTTATACTACCCCGCCCCTCAAGTAAATGTATTTTCTGATAAATAGTTGGGTGCAGGTGCTCTCAGTCTGGTATGGTGAGGTGTTTTTAGGATTTCACCAGAAATTTTTACATACACACAGACAAAACCGCACATAAATTTTATCACTCTCTGTTTTTAAAGTCCTCAAAAATGTTGGTTATTTTACAAAATAATTTGTTTTCTCTCACTTAGTAACCCTACCAATCTGCATTTCTCTCTTTCCATTGCCTTTTAGGCCCCTCTAATGAACACTGCTTGTGCTATAATGTATTCAAACATTATAGGCCGGTCAGATTGTCGGAAAATCTGAAGCTGTCCCCCAGTCTTACTTTCCAAGCTACACCCCTGCCAGCACTCATAATTCATGATGCAGTGGCCATTTTGGCTTTTGGCATTTAAGTGAAGACATATGTCCCTGCATATGACACCATGCATGGGCGTGCATGCATCCTGACGTGGTGGCTATTTAGACTTTTTTTATTTAACCTTCCAAGATGGTAGACACAATCTTGAAACAGCAAATGGAAAAACGTGCATGAAAGAACATTTAGAGAAATTCATGGCAGAAGATTGCAATTACTGGACCCTTCTAAAAAGTAAAATAAAATGGGAGGTAGATGACTAACAGAAGATGCACAGGGTTGTGGGAGTTGTGGGACTGGGGGAAGCAAAGGATGAGCTGAAGCTTGTTGAGAGCAAAACAGAGGGTGGTGAGGATGTGAAGGTGGAAGCAGGACACTGGAGAGAGGGAGAGAGAGCAAGAAAATGCATACATGCATATGGGATGCCAAAAGCAAACAAGGAAAGTAGCTTCCTGAAGGTAAGCAATGGAAAGGTAGAAATACTCTAATCTGAAGCATTTTAAAGAAGCTATGCTTCTGGGGACAGAGAGACAAATGAAAAGGAAGGAAGTCCAATTTACAATCAGCTAGCAAATTTAGAGTGTCAAGAAAGCCAACCAATGAAAAGCAATGGGCTATTCCTAAACCTACTGTAAGTATGCGTATTGTACGCAATAGGTCTTTTGACAATAGTCACCTAATGTGGACGATGTGACAGGAGAGGCCACATAGTGAAACAAGGAGGCAAAGCCTCTACCTCTAAACACAAAGGCAGGGGATAGGCCACACCTAACCCAACCTTCCATCCTCAATCGATGAGTAAAAATGAAAGTGTAGAGGCAGAGGCCAGGAATTGCCATTATAGAGAAGGCTCAATGCAGCTCCAGGACACATGGAGCACATGAATAGCATACCCCAAATCCCCTCACAAAAAATGAGTGGAGCAAAAGGGCCAGAGGCTGGGGCTGGAAGCCAATAAAAGCTATCCCTCAAGGATCAGGCCACCCTGCAACGTGCACAGGGAAGGCAGGGCCCAGCCTTTCAGGGCACAAGTGTGAGCCCCAAGGAAAACCCAAACAATTTAATAAAAAGAGGTAGGAGCAGGCCAGACACCCCAATAAAACATTCTACCAGCACCAAGCCCAGAAGAGAGAACATGGGAAACCAAGTTTAGCCCATACCCCAATGTAGGAGTGCAGTTCCAAACCCAGGTCTTGCAGGGAACCAAGTAATGGCTGGCCAACCATTAAACCCAGTACCACACAACCCCCAACTATTTCGTCAGGGATGAAGAGGCTCAGAAAACAACTAGAAGATTGTACAGACATTCAACAAGCTACCAGTTCAGCTTGAAGCAAAATATCTAAGTCCTGATGCACCTCAGGAAAACGTGGGGGCAGGCATCTTACTTGTTCCCATGGAAGAGGGCTCCAAAGCCATATATAGAGTACGTTGTCTAAGCCTAGCAAGGCAAAGCATGGAGGAGGGTCTGCATCTACAGTCCGAGACTAACAGCAGCACCAAGGAGAGCAAACAGAACCACAGCCTCACGCCTAGCAGGGTGCCAGAGAAAGGAAGCCCAGACACCAGAATAAGCACCCCACATCTCCAAAGAAGCCTGCCATGAAGACCTAAGTGGACACATTGCCAGTTAAATCTGTTCCAGAAGCTTAGCAAGAAAGACAGCAAAAGCAGTAACACAATCCCCAGCATAAACAAACTGTCAGCAGCAACAAATCAAACAGAACTTCCCCAAAAAAAGACAGATGCCAGAAGTAGTCTAGGTTAAGGTGATTCTTTATTCTTTATAGGCACACCTGGAGGAGGAGTGTTGGCACTCCAATGTCCCTTGCAGGGTGTGTACCTTTGCCTTAAGTGCTTGACCGTTTTTTTAAACGGGTATCCTAACTTTCTGTTTGACCCTGCAACCACACTAATGTAGAGTGCACCGGGACCTCTGTTAAGGATAACATAAGGATCCAGATCTAGAAGGGTGTACCAGGCATGCTTTCATTGTTGACATGAGACTACTATCCATGCCCTGGGTTACTCACATAAAGTGGTGATGGCAACATAGAGTTTTGTGGATTCTTAGTTTTAACCAAACTCTGTCAGAGGAAAGTGTGGTCTGCTAACCCCACTCATGTAAAGTTCTGCTTAATGTGAGCCTAAAAACCCTTGCACTGACATTCTGTACGCACATTGTGTATGTGAATGTGCAGTGGATTTGTAGCACGTGTGGTAGTAAGATTGTGTGTGGTTTGAGTTGGAGTACTAGTAACAGTAGTATCCACTTTGGATGGCCCTGGTTTAGAATGGCACAAGATGGATGATGGATACAACTTCCCAGGACAGTGGGGTGTATTGACTTAATTCCTCTCTCTGGAGAGTGAAGCCACTGAAGTGAAGAAGGGTGGCAAAAGGGCCATGATTAGAAATTAATGGAGGTCGTTATTAGCAAAGGGCTGATTAGCAAAGGGCTGATTAATTGTTCTTGAGCGCTGCCATTTGGTAGAGAGAAGGAGTGAGGGGTAGGTCAGCAGACTCTTTCGTTAAACGTATGGTAGTTTCTAGCTGAGCCAGCTCTATTGTCTCCCCTTAATATTGCTTCAGGAAGGCTGATGACAGCTAGCTGCAGAAATGTCACATTTCATTGGGCTCTTGTTTTGGGTACTCCTGCATCATTGGATAATTGAGCATCATTGCTACCTGCTATGAGAGCCATTGCCTTGCACAAGTGTTGTCTGCAGTACAACCAGAAAATGACATTTGAATGACAACCACCCCAAACCATTTCCAAAGCCATTTTCGAAGGCAGTGGATCCACAACCCATATCTGAAAAATTAGTATAAAGGTGGAACCCAAAACACCTCACTTTTTTCAAGACCCAAGTTCTTCTTGGTCAGGGAAGGTAGTGCTCGGCAGAAACCTCAAAAACCTGCTTTAATAGGGCTGGTGTTCGCATATTAGCCAGTCCTCCAGGAGAGAGAGGGGACATCATTTGAAGTCTGCTGCTTGCTGGAGAGGCTGAGGGTCTACCTAGAAGACTGCCTGCTCAAAGAGGAAAGGTGCATGCCTGGCCCTGCAGGAGGATGGAATTTAAAGTGGAGAAACCCAGTGTGTTTTCTGTCTGATGTACACTGAGAAAAAGACAACTGCCCATAGGAGCGTAGCCACGACCCATGGTGTGCAGGATCCCCTGATCTCCCTGAGCAGTTACATTGCAAACTGCACCAAGATATTCAACCAAAAGCAGCTTCTTGTTGTCCAGCACCCATGCAGTGTGCTTGAAAAACTATTCCTGTAATGCCTAACATTGCTGCTACCATGCAAAATGAGCCATCACCACCACTGAAACAGAAGCCTAATCTTCCCTCAAGGCCATGACTGCTGTAGCTAGACATCCACCTCAAACCCAGTCTATAGGCTGCAACAATTAAAGATGGGGACTCATTTGAGTCTGGCTTGGGGGGGGGGGGGGGGTGGGGGGGGGGAGCTGCAAATACTGAAGACTAGTGTCTGTTCTGCTGGTTGGCCACATTGATCCCTACCCAGTGCTCTGTGTCCCTAGTCAGGCTACCCCTGCAGTCCTGCCTCATCGAAGCTACTTCTTCAGGAGCTACTTGCCAGCGTTGTAAGAGCCATATCTCCGCCCATCCCATGCAGGTAAGGAGGGACTTTGCTGGGTGAAGGATGCAAGACTGAATGTGCAGAGTTACAGTTCCCATAACTCTGAACTTTTGCCAGTGAGACTTTTTGTGGCAAGCATTATTGAGCTGCCACTTGGGAAACTCTGCATGAACTGCAACGGTTCGTAATCTATACCTATGCCAGTATTTCTTTTGTGTAACTATAGAAATTAAGAGATATCCTAGAATGGGGAGAGGCCACATGGGGGATGACGGGCGTTGCGCAATGCTTCACTGAGAACTGTAGAGGAGTTTGCAAGACTGCAATTGTTTCCTAATTGAACAGTTGTATTTTGTTTTGCTGTGACAATAAAGTACTTTCTTTTTATTAAGATAAGCGCTAGACAGTACATTATTAGGTTGCAGCCAGACAGCAGAGCTGTCTGGGTGCAAAAAGAAATATAAGGGACATTGTGAAAGCTTCCCTGGAAATGCATTTTGTCCATTGCATACCATTGACTTTTCGGTTTGCAACTCATATTTGCCTGCTTTCTATTTGCTGGCTTTATTTGTTTTAGGATGTCCAGCATGTCTTTGGCCATCCCGAGGAGCGAAGCCTGTTTACTGTGTTCTTCCATAAGTGGTCTCTTCTGTAAACTGGCCTTTAAAATTGGTTCTTATCTTTTCACATTTGCTGTGCATTCAAAGACAGAGGCCAAATGTCAGGCTCTAGTTTCCGAAGGAGCTTGATGTTTACTTTTCTTTCTCTGACTTTGAAGTGAGAGGATGCATGCGATAATCTTGCTGGGTACAGGAAAGGAAATATTTGTTTATAGCACACAACAAAATGTAATTGTCTGTAAATGAACTGCAGATATTTCAGAATATACCAGAATTAGAAAAGCACAAATTAAGCACATTTTTTGTAAATCTGAAGTGTGGTGGAAACAAATATTTTAACACAATCAAAACAAATCGATACACTAGGTCAGTGGTACTTAACCTGTGTTCAGGGAGCCCCTGGGGGTCTGCAAAGCCTACTCAGGTGGTTTGTGACTGCTTAGAAAATCAAATATTAACGAAGTATATAAAACTAAAGAAGCAAAGTATGAAGTTAAGCATTTTAAAACGTTAAGTAAATGGGGAGGAATTAGAAACTGAAGGCTGAGGTTTAAGTTAGAATCCTGAGATTGGTTTGTGAGAGTAGTGCAAATACATCAAACAGAGTGCAGTATGGATGATGAGTGGCCTCAATTGAACTTAGAAACACTCCAACCTTGCCATTAAAACTTTGACTTTTTTATATTTGTTTTTTTCATTTAAGTCAAATATTTGTTCATTTGTGTATAAGGGGACTGGGAGAGCCTCTGTGTTGAGGTACTAGTCCTGGAAAACGAGGGATTCTGTAAGAATGATGTGTGGTTCCTGGAAGAGGGGTGTTGTGGGTAACTGGAGGCAGGAATAATTAATTTTGGGATATGTGACATATAAGCGGAACAGCTGGAATTCAAGATTAAAGGGATTGTGAAGAACTCTTATCTTGTAATATAAATCAAGCTATGGTTGCTATGGTTTCAGAGTTATGAGATTCCTCTGCTGTATATTGCTGCTTTGGTTCCAATCTTGACGTTGCCCCATGGCTCCCAGGGTCACCCAAAAGGCGCAACGAGTAAGGTTGCTATACGTGATCGGAGACTGACTTCTGGGAACGGCTCGGATTTGGCTAACATGATGTTGTGTCTATCGCCCACAATGTTATGAGGGAAGTGGCGAACAGCGGTCACAATCAATTGTGCTCATCGCATCGTTCTGGTCTCCCCTTTTTTTTATTCTGATATTTAGTCCGATTCCTCGTCCCTTGCTGGGATTCGAGACCCTCCCGTGCAGGGTCAATCTTCCATTCCCCGCTCATTTTCCTGCCTCGCTCCCTCAGCCCCCATAGTTCCTCACTACATCCATGCTTCCTGGCGCGCAGCTCGGCTCCCTCGGGAAGGCTGCTCCGTCTTCCCTTCCGACGGGCTCTCGGAACCCTGTCAGATTAGTTCTGCGGGCCCGTCAGCATGTGACGTGGCCTCACGTGGAGTGGCCACTGAGGGGACGCGCTGGGCTCGCGATTTGGAAAGCAGAAGGCCTGTCACCTCCAGAAACGTTCCACTTCGGATTGAATATCCAGCTCTATCCCCAGCAGACAGGCTCCCGAGAACAATGCGGTCTGGAGCTCCTGGGAGCGACGGGGAGGTTAAGCTGTAGCGCACGCATCTTCCCCTCCGCGGACTCTGTCCAGGCCTTCCGCCTGTTAATTCAACCCAGATTAATATGGAGCTCGCAGAGAACCCACCAGAGCACTGGGCATCCATTAGTAGAAAGCAGACCTATGCCCAGCCACCGCGCGAGGTGTGAGCTTGTCAAATGAATGGAACATGTGAGGCAAGGAAGGGGGGGGGGGGGGCTCCCCCTGGAGCCAGGCACAGGTGCTTGTTTATTAATTCACCTCACAATGTGCACGAGATGCGAGATGTGTGGGACTGGCGCGCCTCTGAGGTGGACGGAAGGGAAAACATTTACCCTGGCCTATAAATTAGCGTTGTTTCTACGTTGAGTGCATTTGCAATTACACATAGACTGCTTTCTGGTGCACGTGTCCGCCTGCCTTGCAGTGCCTCCAACTGAAGGCCTTGGTCAGGCTCGCACTTTCTTGGCTGAATGTTTCTCTCTTATTCGGGTTCTTTTCCATCGGTTCTGATCCCCCCGTACTGGTTTCAGGGCATGTATCCCCCTCAGTTGTGCTCGGTCGCAGTTCTACATACAGGTGTGTATTAGTTCTTTTCCATTCAATAGTTCTCATTAGGTATTATGTCTTCAAGACCTTCATACTTTCCAAAGTGGTTCTTGGTCCTACTGTGCCACCTGTTTCTCCAGAATCCGCTGAAAGTACATCCGTAAATACCAGTGGTTTTGGAGCCGTGTTTCTGATTTGCTTTCTTCCTATTACGAGTACTTCCATTCTTGTGGTGTAAGCTTGCCTTGGTTGGTCTCGTTGTTAGTTCCAACATTCATACATGCTCTTTGTTCCTTCAGCTGATCATATTTTAGTGCTGCACTCCTGGGGGACATGTTTTACTCTCCATTGATCCTGTCCCTTCATCTCCCACTGGTTTCCCTTCCATGCTTCCCCCTTCACTCTTCCTATCCCTGATTCCTTGTCACGCCTACTTAAGGACTTTATTCTTGTTATTGGTGGTCTTCTTCTTGATTGTTCCATCTATTCCTTTTTATGTTCACCCTATTCTTGCTTCTTTCTCTATGTTTGGAGCTTCTGTTTCTTTCTCTGTTCGAGTTATTTCTAGTTCTTTCAGTGCATCACTCCTGTTTTTGGTTTCCTTTATCTGATGTTTGGTTCTGCCACCCTTTCATGCACCTGGTTACCTCTTCTGGTTGTATTCTGAAATCCCCTCTTGGTTCTCTGTGGCTTATAGTCCTTGTTTTTGTAACCATTTAATTACTCTTTTCACAGTTGTGCTTTGTGCTCTTTTGCTCCTCCTGCCCTTTCCATGGTGCTGTTTACTGCTCTCCTTTCTTAAATGTTCCATCCATGGCTGGTCCTGTGTGTGTTTATATTAGTTTTTATGCCCCTTCCCTTATCCTCTTCATTTTTGTTTGTCTATTATTATTATCCTTCCCGTTTCCATTCTGCTCCCCTTGCTTTGTTCAGTTACACTATGGATTAGTGACTAAAATATTGACTGTGGAGCCAAAGGATGGTATTTTTAATTCCAACTCCACACTTGACTACATTTCATAATCTTGAACACATTACTTTACACCCTGTCCTGTTCCTTGGTTCGTTTATCTGCCAGACTAAAAGGACTTGCACACAGACTACATCTAATTGTAAGCATTCCATAAGAATTGGGCAAGTCGTGTTTTATTCCATTTCTGTTTACCTTTACTTTTCTAGCCTCCCTTTTGTATACAGATTTAAACTGTTGGAGTTATTGTTTACTCATCATGTCTACTTGAGTTCTTGTGCTGCACCCTGATTACTTTCACTGTTGCCTGGACTATGGACATGGTGGCACCCCGAGACATTGTGGAGTATGCTGCCTTTTGTCATTTACAAGGGTAGGATTAGTAGTTTTATTTTTCCCTATTTTTTCAGCCGTGGTTTCCTAGTGGATCCATTGATTAACACTTGATATGACCCAGACCTCGTGTCCTGTCTTATCCACCTTCGGAGACCCAGCCTTTGCCTCGGTGGATCAAAGTCTGAGGTTTTAGTTGCTGGTAAGATGACCCCAAGGACATTCTCATTCCAGTGACTAGAATCTTTGTTGACCAAACCAATCTTCCTACAAAGCAGAGAAATTCAGGAGCTATTTTCACTCGTTGCTATACTTCTTCCCACAAGTGAATGTGGTAACAGAGTGTGTTCCGTCAGCTACGCATGCATTGGAGGTTACGTCGACCTATTAAAATAGTCCATAAAACAAGCTTAACTTGCGCAAAGAGAGCAACAAGAATAGTCCCTGGTAGGAAGAGATCAATCCATGTAAAACTAGACTGCCTACCTTGTGCTGGCTGCCCCAGGAAGAAACAGCCATCTCCAGTATACTGTTCATGGCCCTCAAAGTACACTGTGCTCAGGGCCCAAAGTACCAGACCCAGCTGCTTGGCCACTGCATAGCCCGAGATCTGCAAAGGACAACAGGGTCATGACAATTTTTTCAACAAATAAGTCCTATCTGCCGGGTGCCGTGCCTAGAAGCATGGAACAAGGTATCACATGCTCTGAAACATCAAGACTGTTTCGTTCAGGAAATAACTTAAAAACGCTATTTTCCTCCAAACATTTCCACAATAGGAAATACGAGATAGAGAATCACTGTGCACCCTAGCCGATAGAGGCCAGGTAGCCTCTGACAGAACCAGACAAAGCAGAGTGGACCAGCCTCTCTCTCCTGGAAGGCCTCGCCTGCCAGCAGGGACTATACTGAGACTGTACGAAGATGTAAATGTACCTGACTGTCCTTAATCTGTGCCCCACTCCCCTCTCTACCGTCCTCTCCTTCCCCGGTGCCACTATGCGAGAGTGATTCACATTCGGCCAGCATCGTCTAAGAAACCAGCGATAAATAAATTAACATGAATAAATACGATAAATGTAGGAATGTGTCCACTCTGGTAGACAGTGACTTCTCCCAATGGGCAGTATATAGTGTCTTCTACAGAGACAATACAACGCGGACATGATTTTCCATCGTGTCTACTGGACTAAAGGCTGTGCCCATGAGGTCATTCCCTCGGAAGGCGCTGTTCTGCGGGAGCACATTGCACGATGAGGTTGGTAAGCATCATGTAATAGAGCAAAGGGGGAGTTCGCTTCAGGATAATTGACTCCCTGAGCTCTTTTGTGGTTGGTTCTGTCACCACTCACCTCAGACACCTGAGCACACTATGAGTTTCCTCAGCAAGGAGGTGGTTATGGGCGCCTTGTTTGCAGACTGGATGGTGCTGAGCGGCTACTCGGAAGGAGTTACAATTGCTTGGGTAGAATCGACTATCCCATTCTATTTACCCATGATACAACTCCTTTCTTTAGAAATATTTTAAAATAACATAAACATTTACATTTTGGGACTTGATTCTTGCAGTTTTTGCTTGTCTTTATTTTCTATGTACAGACAGGATTGTTATTTTTAAGGTTCGTGTCTGACGTGACTCTGATGCTGGTGGGCTTGTTCAGTGCTTTAGAAAACATTTTACACGCAATGAAACTAAATCAATGCAAACCAGCCAAAGCTTGGTACTTCAAGAAACTAGGTTTACCTTGTAGTTGATTGGGCTTGTTCAGAGCCTGGAAGCTAAATATACGTCCACATGGTGTAGACACTGCTACTGCGTTCATTGCACTATGGCATCGGGATGCCCTTGGGTGGCAGCCTTGTCTTGCATGAGAGCAAACACACCCAGGGGCACAGGGATAGTAATGCTGCAGGAAGAGGTGTTCGTGGGCTTGCATGCCATGATAGTTAAGTGGCAACTCTGACGGGTACCGAGCTGCTGAAGTATAAGCACAACATTTAAATAAACCATTGTCACAGTACCAAAGACGCTGGAAATCTCATTGGACACAAACCTCCTCCTATTTAACATCAAAAGAGAAGTTATGCATTCATATATATAATCCGTAATGGATGCTTTATTACACAGCAGATTAGACTGAGTCGCAGACGGACATCAGCTAACATTACTCAAGGGACTAAGGGCCAGATGTAGGAAACGTTTAGCGACTCGCAAACAGCAAAAATTGCTGTTTGCGAGTCGCTAAACGCGTTTCCCAATGCAGAAATGCATATTGCGAGTCGGTACCGACTCGCAATATGCATTTCAGAATCGCAAATAGGAAGGGGTGTTCCCTTCCTATTTGCGAGTCTGAGTGGTATGCAATACCATTTGCGACCGCGTACGTGGTCGCAAATGGTGTCGCAGTTACCATCCACTTCAAGTGGATGGTAACCCACTCGCAAATTGGAAGGGGTCCCCATGGGACCCCTTCCACTTTGTGAATGGACCCAAAAATATTTTTTCAGGGTAGGTAGTGGTCCAAGGGACCACTCCCTGCCCTGAAAAAAAACCGAAACGAAAGGTTTCGTTTTTTTTTTTAAAAGTGCAGCTCGTTTTCATTTAAGGAAAACGGGCTACACTTAAAAAAAAAAAAAACTGCTTTATTGAAAGCAGTCACGAACATGGAGGTCTGCTGACGACAGCAGGCCTCCATGTTTGCGAGTGCCTATACTCGCTATGGGGCCGCAATTTGCGACCCACCTCATGAATATTGATGAGGTGGGTCATTGCGACCCCATAGCGAGTTGCAGTCGGTGTCTGAGACACCGTACTGCATACCAATTTGCGAGTTGCAAATTGTGAGTCGCATGGACTCGCACTTTGCAACTCGCAAATTTTTTATTTGCTACATCTGGCCCTAAGTGCTCAACGGAGGTTTAAGAGAGAAAGTGGATATTTGGAAACTGAAAGGGACATATCAGTGAATAGAGAGATGATTAGGGTTAGTCACAGGAGAACCTTGCAGAGGGTACTGTGCAGTCTCCAAAAGAGGGAATGTTAGCAGGGCAATGCCCAGTGCTGTGAGCTTCACACTCAGTTCAGAGCAGGCATATAACAGCCACCAAAGTTTGGAATTCCACTGACCAAAACACTTAACACAAAACAATTTTTGGGGCGTCTGGTACATTGGGGAGCAGCATTCCACTGGATAACACACATTAAAAAAAATAAAGCGACCAACAAAGAAGCCTGCATCAGATAAGAAAAAAACATTCACAAACCTAGGGATGATGTAAGGCGCCAGGGGGAATTCGAGCACCAAAGAGAAAGGGTCCATGATACCTCAGGAATGCGTGAATGTTTTGGCAGTGAACATAGGCACTCATGGTTAGTCTGTAAATTTATAAAACCTGAAACATTTGTGATGTTTAAAGCCTGAGTCTGGTAGACACCTTCCATTTATAGGTCAAATGGGAATACTCTAAGCTCCCAAACCTGATGTTTTAAAGCTGTAGCTCATAGGGTGGCACCTCTGTTTATCCATAGGAATTTTTGGAAGAGTCTAGTTGTATGACAGCAGACGCTATATCAGTAATCTTGGGAAGCATGAGTCATATATACGGTGCATGCCAAATCACATACGTAGCCGACATTCGTTTTTAGCGTTCTTAGAAAAAGAATTCAGTGACTTCTGAGCCTCGAGCTTCCCAGGCTCAGAGGCACGCCAGTCCTAGAGCTGGTGTAGCAAAGTGTGAAGCAAACATCACAAGCACTGCCATCTGAAGGGGGCACTCGACCACCTCCTCTGACAGTCCCAGGCAGAAAGAGGGATTGCAGAATCCACCAGAAGAAGCAACTGGTGCAGAACTAAGGGGCCCTGAACCAATGGTTAATCTCCTATATCGAGCCAAGAAGTTTCAGTATGTTAACACAAGACATGGATTTAAGATTACGACGACTGCATAAGCAGAAGTAGTTCTTTCCAGAAAAAAGCCATAACAACCAAGTGTGACAAAATTGGGACAATCATCAAAGACTTCTCCAAGACGTCTCCCCCAACCACATCAGTCTTTCATTTTTGTTGATACAAGTAGGATTAAGGGTTATTAACAAGAGGTGATCTTAAGGGTGCTGCACCCAAATGGCAGTGAGCAGAGAGAAATTGACTTAGGCCTGAGCACATTCATTCAGCCTCTTTTTACTTCACCGTATCTCCCCTTCGTAGAACGCTGGTTTCCTGGGGTCTGAATTTATATAATTGGCTTGCAGTGTGGGGTCAGTTATTTCCTTGGGTGATGTAGATAGTTTTTGTCATGGAACATGTGAAAGTATGAATTCAGTGGGCATGGGCACCAGGAATGTTACCCAAAGTAGAAAACTGGAATGATGGGAGCTTCATTGAGGACGAAAAGGTGGCCCAGGGATACTAATGACTGGTATAGGCCTTTTGCTCCAGCATTCCAATGTTTGTCTTTCTGTTTCTCCCTTCTTTCATTAGATCATTCTACCCTCAGCGGGTGGAATGTTCTTAAAGCCCTTCTGCCTTGGGCTATACCAGAAGTTAAAGGCCCTCTCCCACAGCATAACTCTGATTCTGGGCTTTTAACAATCGATAAAGGGCTTGGCAGCGGGCTATAAGACTATATTAATATTCCTCTCTATGGTCGTGTTTAACGTGGCTTGAGAACTTTAGCTGGCTTATCATACACTGGGCCGAGGCTCATACTTATAGACTGCTGACTGGGAAATAGGTGTAAATGGTTACAGTCTAGAATGACCATGGGTGTCTCCATCACTGGAGTTGTTTTATTCTGCCATGGTGTGATTGTTTTATTCTGCCACGGTGTGATTACTCGTTTTCTACTGCACACTAGCTTGTGGTCTGGTTGCAAACCACAACCAGCCAACTGGAAAACACCCTTAAAGGTCTTGGAAAAAAATCTGGTTCCCGAATGAAAAAGTTAACATAATGTTTTTTCTATCAGTAAACGCATCCATGGCCTTTCTCGCCAGACTGTTGTGGTGTTACTGCTTGACGAATCGCCTATTATGAGTGCACATTAAAATGGGCATTCTATTGTATATTTATTGCAATACTGGTATGCCATGATCCACTCTTACGATATAGATGAATTCTACTCTACATAATGCAAGCTTACTGGCAGAGCTCCACAGTATATAATATGTAGACACAATACCGCCAGCTGACGGAATGAAGATGCTGGTGTTACGACTTGTCAAGAATGTGTGATTCATATCAAGTGGTCTGACCAATAAAAGCAGATGTTTACACCTCCCTGCAGCTGTGCTGAAACACCTTTCTGTGCCGAGTGCGACCTAAAGAAGTGAATTTGTTCATAAGTGGAACTGCAGATTCTTTGAGCTGTGAGTGGAGTTAACTTTTATGTCATCCGGACATATTGTTTTCAAGCTTTGGCTTTCATTTGGCTACATATTTTGGGAGCTGTAGTTATGGTTCAATTCAATTAAAGCAACTTGGCTAGCACACATGAAAACAAGCATTAGCAAAGTCAATAGAGCTCGCCCATGAGCGGTATTGTCTGTGTCAATGTGTTTTAGCCCTGTTGTTCAGCAGCTTGGCAGCTGTGCAGCCTGGTTTAATGTAAAACAAAAAATAAAGTTCTATGACACAGCCAGCACTGGCCATGTATTAGCATTTTTTGAATTGCTGTTGGGGAGGGAAGGTGTGCGGAGGGCAACATGGACAATACGAGATGGTGGGGATTGGGAGTGCTATGACATGGCCAGCACTGACTACTTCATAGCACAAAGCAAGAAGCAAGCAAATTAGTGACCATGAAGCCAACCAATGGTAAGCAATGGACAGTCTCTAGGCCCACTGTTACAAAACAAAAGGTTGTGCCAGAAACAGCACATGGCTGTTTCAGGCAAGATCTAAAAAATATGTATTAAAGTAAAGTCTGAGAATGGCCACATGCTGAACCATTCTTATTGGAGGTGACAAGACAGACACATGTTTTGTCCTCAGTCTTCCTGTTGTCTTGGAAATGCCTGGTGGGTGAAGTTTGATGATACTTATCTATTGATCTACATTAATTTAACCCAACAGTTAGATAATAACTGACCCTATTGATGCAGCACTTTGCACCGAGTTCCGACTGAGGCTGGTACAATAATCATCACATTTCAATAACGTGAAGCACATTTTGCTCCACAAAGATGACAGAGATCAATTCTATTCTTGGGAGTTTTCTTCAAGGACGGGGAGCGGCATGTGTTGCTCTTAAGACGTGCTTCCAATCTACATATTGCCGGGGTATAGCAGCCGTGGACATTTTTCCTACTGCACCGCCTCAGAGCTCTTGGTCATAAACAACTGGTGGTACTGAGAAGTGGGCAATGACTGATACATCCTTTCTTATATACCTATACAATGGGGTGGTGTAGGACTTCTGCTGCCGGCTACCTGGGTCGTTCTGGAACTATGCATGGGTCTGATTACCTCTCCTCTCTGTCTCCATTGTGGGACATCAGAGGGTACCTTCCTGCATTCCCTATGGAGCTGTCCAGCATTGGACAGGTTTTGGCAGAGTGTTCTTTCCTGTTTGGATTAAGTCCTTTCATGGACTATGCCTAGGGATCCCAAACCCATTCTCCTTCACTGCACAGTGGGTATTAGGGGCAATAGGTATAAAGTGCAATCCTATTTTAGGGCCTCACACTTGCCAAGTGAGGCCTAGCCAGGACAAGGAAGGCAGAATCCCTGCCTCCACTGGCGCTATGGAGGAGGCGCATGGGCCATTGCATGGGACTGGACGTGGCTGTCTATAAGCCGAGGGGATGTCCTCAAAAACATCCTAAAATTTGGAGGGGATGGACCGATTACAGAAGCATTGTACTGGAACTAATACGCCTTCATGAGCCTGGCATTTGGCGACGTGGCTAGGTCAGCTGGGACCCGAATGCAGGGAATTGAATCTTGCCGGCCACAACAACAGCTTATTGACAATGGGAGGGTGGGGATGGGTTGGACTGTGCACTTGTTTGTTTTTCATTATTATTCTTTCTCTGTTCCTATTGGCTGCCTATCTGGCATGCTGCTTTCATTATCTGATGTGCTCCATTGGGCCACTCAGACCATGTATGTTCACGAAAACCAAATATAGGC
Source organism: Pleurodeles waltl (assembly GCF_031143425.1). Lineage (NCBI taxonomy): Eukaryota > Metazoa > Chordata > Amphibia > Caudata > Salamandridae > Pleurodeles > Pleurodeles waltl. The sequence goes on from NC_090445.1 coordinate 1,610,232,889, forward strand.
CCTCATTATGATCCTACCGAGATCAGCTCTGACGGTCAACAGAAGACCACCAGCACGTAGAACCCCCTGCCGGCCACATTATAAACATCCAGCTGGGCCGGTGGGCGGAAACAGTGTTTCTGCCTGCCGGCCCAGCTGGATGCAGCGCCAAATGGAGCCAGCTGCAATGTAGCTGTGCGGCAGGTGCAGCAGCACCCGTCACACATTTCACTGCCCATAAATGCATGGGGGCATCCGAGTCTCCCGAGTGTAAACTGCCTGGGAAAGGCTGGTGGAATCAGACTCTTTATCCGGTGGGCAGCGCTGCTTGCAGTTGGATCAGAAACGCTGCCACCGCCAGGCTGCCTTGTGGCGGAAGCCTGGCGGTGGTGGCGTTTCAAACGTGGTTGTTTGGCCACGTTCATTATATGGCAGTCTGGACCGCCATGCCGTTGGCGGCAATTACCGCCTCCGCCGGCATGGCAGTCCAGACCGCCTTGTTCATAATGAGGGCCATAATTTCTTCTGAAAAAAAAGAAATATGGGAACTGCACATAAGTCATTTTAAACATTAGCTATGGTTAACTTTAACATGACTTTCTAACAGTAAATACTTTTGAGTGTTGCATGCAGATGAATATTAATGTATATGCAAACATTTATGATATAATTCTTCCAATATACTGGTATTCACATGTGCATTTTTTCTATATATCTATTTTAAATATATCAATTCTCTACATTAACAAAAAAAAATGTTTTATGGCTAAGCCAGATGGACAGTAGTTTGTAGCGTTATATTGACAGCACGTTTTGTAATTACTCGTGATAGTAAAGCATATGCAAATAATAGAAAGGAATTATCCCACTTGATATTTGTTCTGTAGATTTTATTAATTAATACAATATTTCGGTGCTTCTTACCAGATGTTTGGCATAAACAGACATTCTTGTCGAATTGGGTCAAGTGAAATAGCTGCTGCTTAAGCCCTTTAACTCTTAGCCATGAGTCACAGATGATTTAAGGGAAAAGGTTTACCCTCTTGCCCACATTTCAGGCTCCAGGTTAAATCAATTTATGCCCGCATGAATTGGTTCGCTCATTAATGATGTGTGCTTCCAAGAAGGGCCTCCAGTCCATATTACTTCTATGCACTGAGTCACATCTTGCAGACACCCAAGCAAGGTGGTGGCTCATAATTTACGTATCACTTGCCCTGTCGAGTACACAATATTTAGGGCAAAAGTTAAAGCTTTGGCTTCCACGCACAAGACACTCCCCTGTGGAATTTGCTACTCCTCCCAGACTTAATAAGCACTTGCTATGACTCTGTGAGCACATCGATTCTTAGAGACCTATGACAATGTCTCGCCCACAGAGAACATGGCTGGGCTAGGGGACCATGAAATGTTTCCAGCCTCCTGTATGCCCCACACTATTTTATTATTCCTTGAAACGACTGGAAGTGAATGACAAAGGGCATGAACACTATACATAATAACAAATAGGCTAACCTAAATATGGTGGAATAAATGATAGGCTGAATCATACATTGAGTCTGATGGTGCAAGCAGTACTTGCTCTGACCAACTTACAAGATTAATTCCAAACTTTACCCTGCCTAAAAAAATGAGTTGTGCTTTACCCTCATGACTGTTCCTGTTGATTTGTGCTATAAAATAGAAATTAATAGATATGCAATTCTATACTTGCTGCGCCCTCAGAAGACAATCCATACAATTCTTTATCATACAAATACAGAGACCAATTTTATTTTTTTACTATTTTCATATTTTAGTAAATCAGGAATTTATGATGTGCCCACGTTTGAGGCAAAGTCTTTTTTTCTGTATTCCTCATTTTCACATATAAAAACAAACGCAATTAAAAAAAATGTAACGAGTAGAAGTGTTGGAATGTGGCCTGCGTTGCTTTGGTTGTCAGTAGAGAGAGACTGAGGAGGGTGGGGGGCACATTGAACGTCTCTGTCCTTAATGTATGACCTCTGTACTTAAACTCGCCTAAAGAAGGGTGGTGCACATGTTTACCCCTCCTCTTACAGGTAGACTTTGGCTAAAGTTGTGAGGATGCCCTGCGGTGACTGGCATCCTATGCAGATTGGCTACATTGCCTGATAGGTGGAGTATCACTGATCCTGAACGCACAGCTCTTGATGAGAGAGATTTGTAAACGTATTAAGGGTATCCCGGCAAGGCAGTGCAGACATTACATGGGCAGATGTTGCATTAGCATGTTGAACTTGGTTGCATCGTGCATACATCGAGGCTTCCTCCTCTTTACTTACCGTCACTGTCTGCCCCTTTTTCTCTAAAGATTACACCTATGTTTTGGGATCCACGAACTGAAAGATGTATGAATTTTACTGCAGTTCAATATGTTGGTCTTTCCAAGATGCAACTGCATTGCCCAAGCGCATTTCTATAAAAGTCTTCTCAATGCTCGGGCAGAAGTTATTTTCTTCGAGCCTCCTAGCGCACCATCAAAGATTTTTACAGCAGCATCCTTACTTCATGAGCCTTGGGCTCCTTGCCCCCGTTGCACCTAACCCTGCTCTTCCTCACTGGTTGGCAGGTAATAAAATTCAGGTGCTTTTAATATTCACCTGTTACAGATTCTGGATTTGAAATGAAATGAAAAACACCGCCAGTGTGGATCCCTTCAACTTCAGCCAGAGTTCACAGTGTATTTTATCTCTCCTGTGGGAGTCTGTCAGATTGGTACTCCGTGTTGCAGGTGGCTGTGTTGAGGGAGTTACTGATGGGTAAGCTAAAGTGACTTAATCCTACTAAACACAGGCTTGGGAATCCCTAAGAGTTCCAGTAAATACTCCCTACACAGACTTCTCAGAGGATCTTTTACAACTAAAACCTAGCTGCGTCTTGCTCTCACGTGGGCACCGGTTCTCCTAAAGATACTCTAGGAGTACATTCAAAGTAACATTCATTAACGCTGCTCTTAGGAAGCAACTTGTGAAGCTTTTGTGGTGATGTACACTGCCCCTCCCCTCTTTCCAACAGAGGGCCTTTATTGGAAGTATGTTTTTGTTCCTATTCCAAAGAACTGTCAAAACACTGAAGTCTTTCACAGTTAGCACTAATGCAGATTTCTCTTTGGTTCGCATCTAATCGGACTGGGCAAGGCGGTAACCAGACAAAGCACAGGAATGTGGGTGGCAGGTGTAGGAAGCTGGCTGTGTGTATACTATACCAAAATGAGGTATAGTGTGCACAGAGTCCAGGGGTTCCCCAGAGGCTTAATAGAGATTAAAGTAGATAATACTAATGCTCTCTTTTGTGGTAGTGTAGTTGAGCAGTCAGGCTTATCAGAGGGTAGTGCAAAGGATTTGTTGTACACACAGTCAAGAAATGAGGCGCACACTCAATGACTACCTCCAGGTCAATTGTTTTTATATAGCAAAAATATATTTTGTTACTTTATTACTAGAACCAAACCTTTGCCGCAGGTAAGTCCAGTTGTAAGTAGGTATCAAGCATATGTACCAAATGTACTTTGTTTAGGTTTTGCAGATAAAACAGTTTACAAGTAAGTAACACTTTTCAATTTTAAAAGTTTACAGTGCAATTTCTCATAGGAACCAATGCAGTCCTAGGGGAGGAAAAGTGTTAGCACAGTTAACAGGTAAGTACTCGACTTATGATCCCTGTCTTTAGGGATTAGGATGTCCACAGGTCAAAGTTCAAATTGACCCCAAAAGCGGACCACCAGCAACACAGGGCTGGCTGGGTGCAGAAGTCAAAGTTGGCATTGGGTTTTCATTGGAATCCTTTGAGGACTGGGGGCACTTGGAAGAAATAGATTTTAGGTAAGTACCCGTGATTTCAGGGCACAGACCAGGGGGTGTTTAGATGAGCACTGCTGGGGCCGCAGGTCAGCACCACACACATACCCTCAGAGGTACGGGGGCAGATGGGTGCAGGATGCAAACACAGCGTCAGGCGCCCAATGCCTTTCAATCGGGGAACCCCGGGGGTCACAAAGATGATGCAGGCTGGGTCCAGGGGTTCGGTTCTGGAAAACCAAAGGGCGGACAATAAGGAGAGGCTTGCTGGATGTTGCTGGACCATCAGTCAGATTTCCAAGGCCAGGGTGCTGCAGGTGCCAGAGTATCTTCGGTGGCCAGGAATCTTCGTCGGATCTGGACGCAGCCAGCAGGGACCTCTGGATTTAGGCTGCAGGCATCATTGTGTTGGCCAGGAGGGCTAAACTCAGGGTGGGCTCAAGGTTGGAATCACCTGGGGACTTTCTCTGGACTGGTGGGCCGCCTGGACAGGCCATGGGAGTTGGGTGCAGAGTGGGCAGGGCTCGCAGATCTGGTGCGGTTCTTGAGTCCTTTTGGAAGGTTTTTCAGGACAGGACCTCTGCTCTCTGGAGTTCTTGGTCCTGTGCTGGGCAGGCAGTCCTCTGGCAGTTTATAGGGGTTACTGGTCCTGCAGGATGTGCCGCCTTTTTGTATCAGGAGTCTTTAAGCTGCAGACAGGCCAGTAGGGCTAGGGTCAAGTCAGTTGTCATCTGGAGTCTTCACAGCTGGTGTCAGCTCTTCAGTCCTTCTTTTTTGAGGTCATCAGCAATTTGGTGAGCAAAATACAGGGGTGTCCCTAAATACTAGATTTAGGGGCATTACAGGGGTCAGAGGGTAGTAGCCAGTGGCTCCCTTTGAGAATGGGGCACATTCCTATCCCTATTGGTCCCTGACCTCCAAAACAAGATGGAGGATTCTGCAAGGAGGCGGTCACTTTAGCTCTTGACACCTTAGGGGTGGTCCTAGCTGCAGTGCTCACTCCTCCTTGTTTTTCCTAATTTCCCCACCAAATCTGCTGCCAAAAGTGGGGCTTGGTCCAGGGGGCAGACATCTCCAGTAGCTGGAGTGCCCTAGTGCACTGTAACAGGAGGCCTGAGCCTTTGAGGCTCAACGCCAAGTGTTGCAGTTTCTGAAGGGTGGAGGATGTGAAGCACCTCCACCCAGAGCTGGCTTTGTTCCTGTCCCTTGAGAGCACAAAGGCTCTCACCCCATGGAGTCAGTATGTTAGTGGCAGGCTGGCAAAGACTGGCAGCCTTAAACTAAAGTGTTGGGTAAAATACAGGGGGCATCTCTAAGATGCCCTCTGTGTGCATTTTATAATAAATCTAACACTGGCATCAGTGTGGGTTTATTGTGCTGAGAAGTTTAATACCAAACTTCCCAGTATTCAGTGAAGCCATCTTGGAGCAGTGGAGTTCATAATGATAAACTCCCAGCCCATGTGGTCACACTGCACTTACAATGTCTAGGAATGGATTTAGACACTGTAGGGGCATATTGCTCATGCAGCAATGAGCTCACCTGTGATATAGTGCACCCTACCTTAGGGCTGTAAGGCCTGATAGAGGGGTGACTTACCTATGCCACAAGCAGTGGTTTATGGGCATGGCACCCTGGAAGGGATGCCATGTTGACTTTACCTTTTTCTCCCCACCAACACACACACAATCTGCAATGGCAGTGTCCATGTGTTTGGTGAGGGCGTCCCTTAGGGTGGCACAATACTGCAGCCACAGAGCCCTTGGTACCACTGGTACCTTTTACAAGGGACTTATCTGTGTGCCAGAGGTGTGCCAGTTGTGGAAACAATGGTACCATTTTAGGGAAAGAACACAGGTTCTGGGGCCTGGCTAGCAGGATCCCAGCACACACTCAGCCAAGTTAGCACCAAATATCAAGCAAAAAGTGTGTGTGTGTGGGGGAGGGAATACTGCAAACAAAGGGCCAGTTTCCTACAGCAGGGAACACTGCAGCGACTCTGTGGACTTGAAAACCCTGTTCCAAGTCAAACCCTCCATTCGAGGTGTTTGTAGCTTTTGGCATACTATGTTTTTAAGCTTCAATATTAGGGGTCTGCGGAATGCTCCGCTACGCTGGTGGAGCTAACAGAGTTTTTGGAACTCTGCGCTCCACTCTGAGAGCAGAGTTGTCCAAAAAACTCTGTTAGCCCTGCCAGCGGAGCAGAGCTCACCTGGTGCAGCCCAGTTGGGCTGCACAGCACATAACTGGCCTGCAGCGCGTACCGGAGCAGAGGAAGGAAGCAGTCGCTGAAGAGGAGGACTCCCTGGGAAGTTCTAGGTAAATCTACTCCTCTTCTCTTGGTCATTGAAATGGCAGCTTTCACTGCCTACCGCGCTGGCCTGAATACAGGCCCAGGGCCATAGGCAGTGAACGCTGCCATTTGAGGCCTTTTGTGCACCGGCCTGTCCCGTGTGCAGTGCACATTGGGAAGGAGGTGCTCACCAGGCCTGGCAGCTTTTACTGCCTACGGCCCTGGCCTGCATTCAGTGAAAAGGCAGCAAAAGAAATTTGCAGTTTCAGGCCTCTTGTGCACCAGCCTGTCCTTCAACAGGCCAGTGCACGAGAGGCCTGAAACAGCAGTTTTCACTGCCAGGGTCCTCTCCTGAATGTGCCCGATCTCAGAAGCGCAAAGCAGGGCTGACCAGGCCCAACCCTGCTTAGCGCTTCTGAGATCTGGCGTATTCAGGAAACCGCAGTTCACCGAACTCAGCCTCTGCAAAATTCCACTGTGTTTGAATTCCGTGGAGACAGACTCTGTGAACTCCGCCCAGGCCTAATCAATATCCGGAATACTGATGTCTGGAAAGTCACAAGAATGGCTACATCATTCTTAAATGGAAACTCACCCTAGTACTTGGTACAAAAATAATAACCATAGAAATCCGTAGTTCCTTTAGATCTGTAGTTGATCTGTTTCTAAGTGAATGGGTTTTGCACTATAAAAATTGCTCAGGATAATTTTTTGATATGAATAACTTGTGTGTGTCACTAAAAAGATATGGAATAGTTTGACATCTTTCGAACTGTTTCAGGTGACTTTTAAAACGAAAGACTTGTATTAGTACAATGGGACATAGTTGACAACAGTGCTTAGGTGACTTCAAAGTGTAGCTCTCCTCATATTGTGCAAGAGGTCTGTTTTATTAACCCTGCTTAAGCAAATACTCAACTCGGGAAAATTACTTGAGACAGATTAAAATAAGAATATATAATCCAGTGTAAAGATTTATTACACTTGAATTCCCACGCAAATCGGCTTGTTCACCTCTCTTACTTCTCTGTGTTGTGAGATGAGGAGGTGGCCGTGTGCCAGCGAGGTTCTGAGGCCCAGTGTCTCCTAGGTTTGAAGATGTCCTGAGTGGTAAGCCTCTTTACGGATGGGCAGGTCTGATCTCACACTAAATGGTAGCATTGTTTTGAACTGGTGGCACCTGTAACTGTGACGAGACCGAAGATTTCTAGTGGTTTCTCCTGCTCATTTCTTCTCATCCCTTGCAGATGTCGTGTGATGGTGATTTAGTGATTTAGAGAAGTCAAGGAAACCGATCCACATAACATTTGCTTCGGTTTCAGAGGTTGTGAATGCATTGGTGGGATCCCACAGTCAAACACTGCACAATTCTTACTTTCCAGCATCTTCTGTAACCGGTTGTATGTTAACAACTAAATCACACATCACACATCAAGCCCAACCTGCTTTATTAGCAAACTTCAGGACACATGTACACGAGGCTCACTTATTGTCACCTTGTTAACGTTTAACCCATTGATTAATATCACTTCAGCGGGATACACTTTAAAAAATACACTGTAAACCCATGGACAAAGTGCTGTTAAAAATGGGGATTTATTCTAAGACACTCGATGGTAATAGGTCGAGATCCCCACCTACAAAATACATTTTCAAAATACCACTTTCGACTTTTCTTTCTTTCTTGGAAGTTATAGGTGCGGCGGATTGAAGCCTGGCTGAAGGCAGACAGAGGCTGCACAGAATATCTGTGATCAAACACTGTAAGGCTGGGCGTTCCTTGCCTCTAGCCCCTGCAGGCACGTCTTCACAACATTCAGCATCTTATGTGCCTTGGAATGTCACTGTTTGTCAGATCTAATCACTCCCGAGAATTCTTATTTTATGTCTGTGACTGTAATAAACACAGAGCATGGAGGAACCCCCTGATAAACTCTTACATGGCCACTGGTGTTTCCGTCGTTTAATCCTTTTCCTGTCTTCCCAGAATGTCAGAGTAGTTTGTGAAGTGTCACATTATATCTGTGCACTGATTTGTAAAGAGAAGAAGCCAAGAATGGGTGGACTGATTTATAAATATTACTGAAAAAATCGGTATGCACTGAATCAGTACTTTATATTCTGCGTATTGAGTGCCCAGTGCTTAAATTGTAAATAAAAAGGTGCCGGTGCCCAAGGCCCTCCTCTTAAACACGCGGCTGCTGCAATTAAATGTGCGAGCATGGAATACTGAGGCGGCGTAATCCTGAAGCCATCGCCGGCCTCTTCAATCCATATAAACAGTGCTTAATTTGTAAATAAAAAGGTGCTGGTGCCCAAAGCCTTCTTCCTAAACATGTGGCTGCTGCAATTAAATGTGTGAACAAGGCATACTGAGTCAGAGTAATCCTGAAGCCATCTCGGGCCTCTTCAATCCATTTAAAGCCCCTCCCTGTCCCCTGAGCTCACTCTTGCAGCTTTCTACTTTCTCCCTTTGTCACGCTTTTCCGTTTTTCTCTTCCTCCGTCTTTCCCATATGTGTCTTTTGCTGGCAGCAAATGCTTGAGGCCAAAGAGCAAGCCCCGGCCCTCAAAAATAAGTGCTGGTGCTCAGCACCGGAAACAACAAGCACAAATAAAGCACTGCATATAAAGCCACTCCCTGCCCCTTCAGCTCACACTTTCAGCTTTCTACTTTTTCCCTTTGTGACACTTTTTTGTTTTTCCCTTCCTCCGTCTGGTCCATATGTCTCTTTTGCTCGAGCAAATGCTTGAGGCAGAAGAATAAGCCCCGGCCCTCAAAAATAAGTGCCGGCGCTCAGCACCGGAAACAACAAGCACAAATTAAGCACTGTGAGTGTCTCTTCTGTAGGGAGCGATATTTTTAATTCGTTTTCTGTTGTTTTAAAAAAAAAAAAATTGTGAAGTATTTATGGTGTGCTGGACAGCAAATGAGACATCTAACTGCCAAACAAATATACTTTAAAACCAATGGGATTATTTTAAAAAATGACTTTTGTTTGTGGGTGCATCAGTCTTGTTTCAGCTATTCTGTGATTCATTCAGATATACATCCTTGCTGTTACCCTAGTTGTACATACCTACTGTCCCCTCCCATTCGCGTTTGTACTAATGCTTCATGAGGTAGGTGCTTCCCAGGAGACATCCAGCCTTGTTACTTAATAGTAACTATGCAGTACTATTCTTGAGAGAGGGCGTTCTCCAGTAGGTATTGACAGGACGGAATCAAAGGGTTCAAAGGCTAGTTTAGGATCCTACTGTTCAGACTGTGCCTGGGAATATCAACAAGACAGAAAACTGTTACAACAATATGGAGGGACAAAATATTGCAAGGTAAGTGCCAGGTAGAGGTAAGGATGTACTATTCTTAACTCCACATCTACTTACCTTGAGGATATATGTGTATATATATTTATATATGTAAATATATAAACACTCCCTTATACGTAAATAAGGCCACCGGCACTCCGTGAAAGTATAAATAGGATTTAATTCAATCCACACAGGAACGCGTTTCGGCATCTCCGCCTTTCTCAACCTGTGGGGCCGCCATTTTGGCCCCCTTTATATATCATGTTTGACATGCCACACGCACTTCATTTAAAGCAACACAGTTAATTAAATACAATACATATGCTTATACTTGTACCCCAAACTAGTAAATCATAAATTACAGGTCTACTAACAATTTGGTCATCTGCTGCAAAAATCCACTTTCAAAATTCGGAAAACTAACAATAAGCAATAACTGTGAAAAATAATATTAATAAATGTCAACAGTAAATAATAAATGGATAATATGGAGTAATGCCAAGGTTCATTCAGCTACAAGGAACAGGAGAACTAATCTTGAATTTCGAGATATGAATTAAACATATTAATGATTCCAAAAAAGAAGAGCACCATACCCTAGAGGATATCCATATCCCCCCACTCATTAAACAAATGTAATGTTTTTAACATGTATATCTACAACATCTCATAGGAGAAAAAACTCATTAATGCATGTAGCCTGCTGTATATACATTAATTTAGGTATACATTTTTTGGAAAGGGGGGGGGCTGGCGGGGTGGGTAAAATAACTCACTTGAGAGAGAAGATAATATCAACTACATGTATTAACTCAGATGGATATATAATTCCTCACTGGAATTCAATCCCGCCGGTTCTCCGTCGGCGGGGTAAGAAAAGATGTCCGTGGAGGGGATAGAGAGAAAAACTTGAGGAAGTTGGAGTCCAGATATATTCTTACACTAGATTCTAGAGAACCAGCCGGATTGAATTCCAGTGAGGAATTATATATCCATCTGAGTTAATACATGTAGTTGATATTATCTTCTCTCTCAAGTGAGTTATTTTACCCACCCCGCCAGCCCCCCCTCTTTCCAAAAAATGTATACCTAAATTAATGTATATACAGCAGGCTACATGCATTAATGAGATTTTTCTCCTATGAGATGTTGTAGATATACATGTTAAAAACATTACATTTGTTTAATGAGTGGGGGGATATGGATATCCTCTAGGGTATGGTGCTCTTCTTTTTTGGAATCATTAATATGTTTAATTCATATCTTGAAATTCAAGATTAGTTCTCCTGTTCCTTGTAGCTGAATGAACCTTGGCAATTACTCCATATTATCCATTTATTATTTACTGTTGACATTTATTAATATAATGTTTCACAGTTATTGCTTATTGTTAGTTTTCCGAATTTTGAAAGTGGATTTTTGCAGCAGATGACCAAATTGTTAGTAGACCTGTAATTTATGGTTTACTAGTTTGGGGTACAAGTATAAGCTTATGTATTATATTTAATTGACTGTGTTGCTTTAAATGAAGTGCGTGTGACATGTCAAACATGATATATAAAGGGGGCCAAAATGGCAGCCCCACAGGTTGAGAAAGGCGGAGACGCTGAAACGCGTTCGTGTGTGGATTGAATTAAATCCTATTTATACTTTCACGGAGTGCCGGTGGCCTTATTTATGTATAAGGGAGTGTTTGTATTTCAGACGTGGTGGCGCACGTTTACCGGGCACCATTGGCCGTCAGGAGCAACGAGGGTATTGCCAAATACAAGTGTGAAAATATGTAAATATATATATATATATATATATATATATATATATATATATATATATATATCACCAATATATGTGGAGGAAAATATAGAAACTTACCTTTAAATATTTTGTCTCTTGATATTGTTTTAATGATATTCTGTCTCATCTGTATTCGGCATTCCATATTTCCATCCTACACCACTCTTCCACAGGTCTATAGAACCCAGGGTGGCCTACTCACAGACAATTTTACTCTATTATTATAACTTCAGCCTCAGGATGTAGATGTGGCACAGCAGCTAAAGAACGCTACAAATTTCACAATGCTGCGTTATTGTAATGCTGGTGCCACCAGGAAGATGGAACTATTGGGGTGTGGCTAGAACACCTTCCTCCAAATAGAGACTTGGACCGCTCTCACAACAGATGAGCTTCTCTTTTGTTTTCAAAAGAATGCAATGCCCCACACTTGGAGCCATGCAGCAACCATGTTTGGAGTCCACGCATATAACCACGTTGCACTTTATGTGGCTCTCCATTTACCGCAGTGCACAACAGTTACAACCCGGTGCAAGGGTGACCAAGCTACATCTGCTCTACAGTTGTGGGAAGGTGTCTCTTCAGCTGAGCGGGAACCTCCACTGCCCAGGTTAATGGTGTGGCAGCATGAGAGGAGGAACAGGCACATCTCTGATCATGCTCTCAGTATAGAGTTGTTTTATACCGCGCTGGTGCTCTCTATGGTATTACAGCGCTTTACAAGGAATACCTAATATGCAAGGATCCAAAGATAATACAGGTGTAAAACAACAAAATATCAATAAAGCCCGAGAAAAAATAAATGAGCTTTGAAGGCTGGGTGAGAATACGAAGGAGGAGAAGAGGGAGTGTCAGGGATGGGAAGAGTCTGAAGAAGGTCAGTTAATGGATTGAGCATAAGGGAGAGCTAGAAAGAGAGGAAAAGAGACATGGATGGATGAGGAGGGCTTGGCACAGGATAAATGGGGAACAGAGGAGGAAAGGTGGAGCAACGGGAAAAAAGGAAATCCAGGGAGCGTCAAAAGAAAAGCAGCTGAGAGGCAACATTAAGGGGGGTGGAGAAAGAAGAAGGCAGATGGATTGGGAGGGATGAGGTAATAAAAGGGGAAACAGATAAGCTAAACAATAGCAAGACAAGCATTTGCAATGCAATAGGTCTCGCATTTGCTTGAGTTAGAGCCACTGGCTTTGTAAATGCATAACTGGACTTTTCTTGCCACATTGGTGAACTCTGTCGCATAATTTGGTCCTAACTGCGACATAATTCCATTGGCCCTGCATATAACTAAAGCACTTCCATTTACCTTCTTCCTCTATCTGCAGCAACAAATGAAAATGTTGCCATTTAGCATTCTAATTTAAATCTGCCATGCTAATTAGAATAGAATACCACTTTCACCCCCGTGCCCCATTAGAGTTGCTAGTTGCTGGCTAACTAACAGAAACGCTGGGGGGAGGCTAGGAGTAGAAATATTAACTATAGGTTCCTGGATCACTTAAGGCCCCTCTCACCCCACAGTTTGAAGGCCTATGCGTTAGGGTGACATTTTCTGCTAAACGTGAGCGGCACTGCTGATGCAGAGGGTAGAAACAAGCCACACAAAGAGTTTGCATACCTCTAAATATGGTGGGGTCTGATGTTGGCAGTCTGTCCCTTACTGGCTGGGAAGCAGTAGCAGGGGTGTGAAGTGTTGTTCTGTTGTTGAACTTTCTTTCTTGCTCCAGGCTGGTAACCTAGGCGACGGGCCAGCGAGGTGGGGTCTGGAGTGGCCTGGAACATGGCAGGCCAGCGGGTGTAGTGCAGAGGCCGAGGGCTTGGGGAGGGGATGTGGACTTTGGTGAATGGAATCCTAGCTGTTCGTTGCATATTCCCCACCTGAACACATTTTGTGTTACTGGACAAAATACTTCATCTGTCTGGACCTCAGTTGCTATTTCTGCAGATGCTGGGAGCACGTGAAACATGCAAAATGCACATGTCAAACGCTCGATAAATAACTGCAAACAAAGTCCAAATCTAGGAACTCTGGGGTCAAAAAATGCTTTTTGCCAGGTAAACTTTGCTCCTGGTGTACTCTTGGTGAATTTGTTGGTGGCTGAAGTTAGTGAGGGTCTAACAATGGAATATCTGGTCCTCTCACTGCACTGATGCAGCAGGGTGGCTTGGAACATTAAACAATATGTGCTGATCGAGGTACAAGTGAGGGTCATACTCTCTCAGCACTGTTTGTATAACATGAAACTCACAATCAAAATACTTGTATGGGGTGCATTTGAGGTAAATGGCAGGAATACATTTGTAATGTGAAGCGCTTCCAGGCAACAGCTGGTAGCAAAAAGCACTAAATAAAATAAATTATATTGTACTAACACTGTGTGGGTTGACTTTGATGTCGGCCGTGGACCCAGAAGGCTTAATTAGCATTTTCAGTTGTCCACATTGAGTGATTCTGGGGAAATACCATCCATTGTAGTTCTCTTTCTTTACTTGCCGACATGGAGAGCGCTTAGAGGCAGGCCGCACATTAGTATTAAGTGCGTTTTTACACAAAAACTGGATATGTTCTTAGTCGGAAGGATTACTCAAATGCAGTGTGCAGTAATAGAACACAGTGAAGGACACGCACTATTTCTGGTGTTTTAAAAAGCACTAAGGCTTGAGGTTTTCCATTTTACTGTATATTGGTAGATTTCACTGGTATTTGTGTTTTGGGTGACCACGGAGTCTCAAGAGTAGAGGGTGGCCACCTGGAAGCGGATACCATTTGTAACTCAGAGCAGTACCCGGACATGCTATGTCTAGAGGGCTAACACGTGTCTAGGCGCTAGAGCTACCTTACATGCTCTGGCCCGCACCTTACTGCCTATATTGCAGCTAATAGCATGCCTCTTTGTGTGGGCTTGGGCATCCTCGGGTTTAGTTTGTCACACCCTTTATTTGCAGCGCTATAAAGACACAGGCCTAAGTAACAGACACTATATGAAAACATGTTCATGTCATCTCCCCAATGCTGAAATGCCGCAGCCGGGAGGAGGGAGAAAAGGCAGCTCTCGTTGTGAATGTCCTCAAGTATGGCGGACAGCCGTAACAGGAAATGCCTGGAAAAAGAATGAATATCGTAAATCCCTCTTACGGCTGTCCGCCATACTTGAGTAAGTCGTCGAGCCTCTGATGAGTTTGTGTGGCAGAAAAGTATGTCCCTTCTGCACATAGATCTGCTTCACCAGTTCCATATTACAATACATGAGAATATTCTTCACCAGTACGCAAAACAGAAGCAACTCCCGTCCGGTAACCCGCCATGGCATTCAAACCCAAACTCGGCCGACCTGTTAAAACCCCAACCCCCACACAAAATACCAATCAACTAGCCCTGTGCAGTGACAGATGCACGGCAGGGCTCTGCAAAAATCTGCCTCTGTTTTGGACAATGATGTGTTTTAGATGCTGAGAATATCTGGTCATTAGGAGCATGTCTGAGAACGCCTACAGGATTGGGTGAACAGGACACCAGGCGCGAACAGTTGGGAGCAGCAATGGCACCCAAGATGACTAAGCAACTACAAGCGAGGAGAGAGCAGAAAGAAAAAAGTAGTACTCTGAAGGAAACATATGGCCGATAGTGAAAGGATCCATTAAGCAGGGGCAGTCTCCAGGGCTGGAACAAAGGCGGGAGAAACGTAAAGCATTTACAAAACAAACCAAAAGAAGTATGAAAGGCAGGCCAAAGAACGAATGAAAGTGATGGGCGTGAGATGGGCATGGTTAGAAACCCACAGAGTAGATTACAATATGTCGCAGGGAGCAGCAGATGTACGCTGCTAGGCTCGACCTAAAAAAAGAACAGCAGAACTAACGGCACTGAGCGCACCCCAATGGAAAAGGAATGGCTGCATCGTACAAAGTTACAGGAATGAGTTAAAAAAAATAGTTTTGGAGCTTTGTGGAAAGCCAGTATGTTCCAGTGCTAGATGGACGCAAAGCAGTAGCAGAGGCAGGAAAGGATTCTTTTAATGCAAGGGAAGTCAATAGTTGTGGTTTCACCAGAAGGGGTGAGTTCTTGCTCCTGGGTAGCCTCGATCCACAGAGATCGTAGGAGGGTCAGTTAGGTTCCATGGTCTGCCCAGGCGAAGAGCTTCAAAAGTGAGACAGCAGACTTTGAATATTCTCTGAGCTTCAAGAGGAAACCAGTGCACGTTTCTCAGGATGGGAGTGATGTGACTGGATTTGTTTTTCTTTGATAATATAAGTGCTGTGGAGTATGGGATAGCTTTTAGGAGGAGCAGAAAAATGGTTAGGAGGCCAGCAAGAAAGACATTACTGGTGTGAGTCCTGGAGATGATCAGAGCGTGAACAGCAGTCCTAAGTTGATCATGAATAGAAGAAACTTCATTCTTTTTATTTGGCGAAGATGGTCATCGGCAAGGGGGCCGGATTGGTAACCTGCATTGACCTAGAAAGTGAGCAGTCAATCTAAAAGGTAATGGATTTGACAGAACTCATGGGGGTGGTCAGATTGGCAGCGATTTTGTTTGTGGCTTCACAGGTTAGGGAGAAATTCAATTTTTTGAGGGTTGAATTTTATGTAGTTGGTAGTCAGCCAGCCTTACAGACTTTCAGTCCACGCTGGATGGCTTGTAGATAAGCATCATGGAATGTTTGCACAGCAATCTGTAGTCCCCACTTGGTAAGTGTATGTCTGGGCCTAGTATGCAGTCATTCCACGCCTCAAACAAGGATAATAACCAATTGTACTTTCAGGCAAAAGGAAGTAAATACAATACTCTGCCTGGTTGAATATCTAGTGGATTTAAGATTAGCTCTAGATTTTAATGTAACCAACCTGAGAAAAAAAAAAAATATCTTGTAATATCTGTTAGAAAGTTGGATTTGCATATTTAAAAGCATGTGCATCATATGCAGGAAAGACAACTTATTTTCTCTACATCATAATAGAACAGTTTTAAGAACATATTTGTGAAAGTTTTTACTTGATAGCTTACCATGGACTACTGTCCCACCTCATGTTGAAGAAGCAACAGCTGGCCCAGATAATTTTAGAAGTGACTATTGGCCCTTGAGGGGATAGGAAGTGGCTAATATCACTTTTGGCTTAATAAATGATAGCCAACTTTGACGGTTTAAGATGTGATGGTAGCACCCTGATGGCTTAAGTGATTACTCACCCTCACAATGTTCTGCAACGTGATTTGAATTGCGACTGCTGCCCCACGTTTCAGGAAGTAATTGCTACCTCCAAAGTGTTAGAAAGAAACTGTTGCCTCCCCATGCTTTAGAAAGCAGCTGCTTCCACCACATGATGTGGAGAAATGCCACTGTCTCCACATACTTTGGAAGTGGCAGCTGCAATCTGTGGGTTTAGAAATGATGGCATCTACTACAAAGTTTGCAGTGACTCCGCCTTGCTCTAGGAGTGGTTTATGCATCCTGCATTAAAAAAGTGACCACCACTTGTTTGTGGAGGTGGCTCTACCTTCTTTATTTAGTAAGCAACCCCTGCCCCCCATTGTTTAGAACGCTATGACTCAATTTCTTGTGTATGAACCTTTGAATTAGATGTATCTAGCCTTGTGAAGTAGGCATGACCTCTGTGCTAGTTTGATTTCGGGAATGACTTTTGACCCATTCCAGCACCTTAATATATGAAGTGAATGTTACTTCTAATGGTTGCTCAAGTGACTGATGTCCACTTGTTATTTTAGTGAGTGGTTACTCTCTTGCTTATGCTTTATGGAAAGCCTATTTCCCTTTTATGGTTTAGGAAGTAACTGAAGTGACTGTCACCGGTCACGGATTCATAGTGACTGCTGCCATCTCATGGGTTTGCAAGGGATGGCTTCTTTCATTGTGTAGAACATTGCAGCTTTTCTGTTGAGGTATTTGTAGTGCCTGCTGATGTTTGGTAGTTTGGGAAGCAACTGATAGTAACTGCTGATCCTCATGGTGGATTAGTTGACTGTTGCTGTCAAGTGGTTTTTAAGGCCTGACGTGACTGTGCAGCCATGGCCAGACAATAATGTGAAATTCACTAGTCGAGGGGCTTTGGCTACATACACATGTTGTAGCCAGCAGTACATGTTTTGATTGAACAAAAGTTAAGTGATTCCAGACTACGCACATGACATTGTAATTCTATTAAAGGGTTTTAGTTAACTGGATAATGTATTGTGGTTTTCTCTGACAGCAGCACAGATGGAAGTAGGGCAGTCATTCACCTACATGTTTTTTTTTACGTCTGGCTTGACAGACTGTTACCTGACTTTTTAACTTGCACTAGTATGATTCTACAGCTCTTTGCTTCCACATAAATACATATTCATCCCCATGTTATATACTTGAAATGCTTCACATTACCATACAACAATTCTTTAAGGCCAGACCTATTGGCATTTCCAATGTTTGTTTACCTAATGGTGGCATTCTCATTGTTTGGGAAGTAACTGCGGCTATTTCATTATTTGGAATAAAACTGCTGGCCCTGTTGCTTGAGTTTCTGCCGCCTCTTCAAAGCTTGGAGTTACTACTCCCACAGGTGCCCCATAGCGCTTGCATCATTGTCAGCCACGTGTCACGGTGAACTGCAGTCATGATGGAGGGGCCAGAGGTGATACGTAAGGTGCATGGAAGGGCACAGCCTTTACCACCCTGACTCAACATACCTCACTCGGGTATTCTGTACTAAAAATTAAAGAGGGGATATGTAGCAGGTTTGCAGTGTTTTCTTAATAGCAGCAAACATAGCGCTTCTATTCTCAGTGCTGGATAAAACGTGTTTTCAAAAAGGCATGCTATTATGTTTGCAGTCGAATAGGAAGATGGGCTGATCACTATTTCTCTTTTTTCAAATACACTCTTTATTTCTCTCTTCTCTACGCAGATGAGGTGAACCTGCTGACCAAGATTACTTCACATGCCCTGGACCTGGTCAACATCTCACTGAGCCATGATGAGGCCAACTGCAGTGCCCTGGAAATCGGGCAGTACTCTACCCTAAGCATGCCCACTAGGGCTGCCTTTGGCTTCAGGTGAGCATTTCTCTCTCTGTGAGGTGAACGTCCCGTCTACAAATGAATGACTTCCATTACATAAAAGTGTGCTGTGATCCAACGGGAGTCACATGCAGGAGTTATCAGCATCTATGCAAATAGATGGCACATTTTGCAGCAAACTTGATTTAGGGATATTGCACTGCTTTACCGAGACAGCTTTATTTTTTTTATTTTATTGCACACAACAACGCATTTGAACATTTTTGCATGGGGACATATGGACGGGGGGTGTACGGCATGGGTGTTAATGAACAATAAAGACACAGTGCATGCAGTTATCAGATATACATCTATAGACAATTGCAGTGATATATTACCGTTACATTACTGTGTAGCAGAGTAGTTAAGACGGTTCTTGTAAGACAAGGTATTCCTTGACAGCACTTTTAAATAATGCAAGTACAGGGACGGTGAATTTAATGCAAGTACAGGGACGGTGAATTTAATGCAAGTACAGGGACGGTGAATTTCAGCTGGTAGGGAGCTCCACTGCAGTGGCAAGAGTAACTGGAAAGAACTCCACGTCTTTCCTGTTCATGGAAGTTTGTTAGTAGCCAGTGGCCTTTGGTTGTCTGACTGTATATTGCAAGTATGCATGCATCGTATGAGGGTGACAGAGAAGGTAGTTCAGGGATATGGGGCCAGATGTAGCAAAGGTTTTTACCCATTCTGTATCTATGGGAAAAAGTGTTCGTACATATGGCCCATGATCCCTTGATTATCTGTACACCCTCTTGCCTGACCTCTCAGTCTTACTTCAGACCTTACACCTCCATGGCATCTCCTAAACCTCATGGTCCCCAAAACACTTTATGAACAAGTCTCATTTTAAGTTCACATTCAGATTTCTGCCCAGTGGGCATATGCAGTGCTTAATTTGTGCTCGTTGTTTCTGGTGCTGAGCACCGGCACTTATTTTTTAGGGCCGGGGCTTATTCTTCTGCCTAAAGCATTTGCTGCAAGCAAAAGACACATATGGGAAAGACGGAGGAAGGGTAAAACAAAAAAGCATCATACCAGAGTGAGCTGGAGGGGCACAGAGTGGCTTTATATGGATTGAAGAGGCCCGGGATGGCTTCAGGATTACAATGCCTCAGTATTCCGTGTTCCCACTTTTAATTGCAGCAGCCGCATGTTTTTGACTTCCGTGGACCCCTACTTTATCATTACTGGAACCTGGAATCCCCCCACTGAATCATTATTGGAATCTGGGGACCCCCACAGAGTCATTACTGACAGTCAGGGACCCCTTCCTAAATATTGTTGACAATTTGAACCACAAACCAATACACAAAAATACAGAAACAATCACTCCATCAAACACATACACAAATGATAACACATTTCATTTATTTTGCAAACAAATAATATCAAAAAAATAAAACCTTTAATAGGAAAGTTGGAGCTTTTCTAAATTCAACTGAAACCTCACACCATCCATAGTATAATCTGTTTGATGCACCTGCTCTGCTCCCACAAATCAATCTGAGGATACTAATTTAATTTGTAGCCTCTAATTTCAAATGCCTTCACATTTACAGTACATTTTTAAATGTTCAATTGTACAATTACCCACTTTACTTATGTACACTTTATTACAATTTTAAGATTAGCTAATTTTCTAAGGAGTCACAGACCGCCTGAGGAGGTTTTGCGGGCCCCAGGGGTCCCCAGACCACAGGTTGGGAACCACTGTTCTAAGTTTTAGAACAATATATCTGTTCCTAACAATAACTGACTGCCATCTTGCCATATAAAACATAGGACATTAACATTAATTTCTTTTTTTATAGTAAACCTAACCGTACCGTTCCACCGGTGCCTGCTCCTCCTCACTGACCTCATCACAACCCCTACAGTTAAGTAAGGGCTGCCTCCTCGCTGATTAACTAGACCAAACCCTAGCGGCGGCTGCCACAGATATCGAGGGGCGAGGGGATGATGGGAACCAGAGGGCGGGGGATAAATTAAATTTTAAAAAAAGCTTACAGTTCGTCACCGCGGTCCTCTCCTGCTGCCTTGATCGTCCTCTTTTCCTTTTCTGGTGTCCCAGCATTCACATTCTCTGGGACACCAGAAGAGGCTCCCCAGCAATCCTGGCACTGCTTACATGCTAAACATAGTATATAAGCAGCATCAGGATTGATCTGAGCGGCAGTGACTGCCACTCAGACACAACCCTAGGGCCTTTGCAGTTTCTCCAGCCCATCTGTGTACACAGCCGGGCTGGAGAAACATAAGTGCGCATGTGTGTTTGGACAGCCGTCTTAGGCCGTCCAAACACACATTCGCACTTAGTGCACGCAATTCCTCACCCCACTTCCACCTCCTGAGGCCCAGCTCGGCCTCTCCCTGCTGGCTAAGCCAGCAGCAGAAAAATAAAACGATATTCAAATATCATTTTATTTTTCTGCTGCTGGCTCTTAGCCAGTGGGCGACGCTCCTCCGCAATTGCCAAACCCCTGTTCCTTGTTCCCTTCTCAACTTCTACAAGGTGCAGCCAGCCTACCCTTTCTCCTATGGCACTTCGGTGCCTCAGCTCGCTTCCCTCCATATTTCTAAGACCAAGCTATTTAGTGTCCAGCACCACGAAGCTGATACCTCCACCATAGCTGCCATTTTCACAGGGTAACAGCACCCTCCAAAATCTGCTGATCGTCCCCTCTGCTGCCAGCACTTTCGTCATAAACACAGAGCCAAAAATATTGCTAAAGCCATGGTCATTGGTTTATCCAAGTTTGCCAAGTACTCGTACAGCCAAACCACTGTCTCACAAAATATCCCCTTTCACAAAATGCACGATATCTATATAATTATAGGTCCCTTTCTACCCCCCGCCCCCCACGTATGTCTACGGAAGGCACTCTTAAAAAATGACTGTTCAATGCACTAATCACGTCGCCTCTACTTTTGCTCCTAAAAAGCAGCAGTTACTACAAGAAAAATCACTACTCATACTCCCATTTTGGGTACCATTCCTGGCTACGGCCTAAAAAAATATTTTGCTGTTCACCTGTGCACCAGAAACCGCACAACAGAAGCTCACTCTCCTGTGTTGACCCTTGCACTCCAGAGCTAATGAATGTCACGCGCTCCTGAGCACTGGGCTTTTTTAGATGACGACCAGTTGACCAATCACTGTCTGTCCCCTTTATGACCTTATAGTACCTCACCAAACAGGTTATAGGCCCTACATGCAGCAATTACAATTCCGACCCTGTGGAGAACTCGACCATACTCAAGAGTAGCGTCTTCTGTTTTTTACGAAGGGTGTCTTGAGACATCATTTGGCATCATGCTATGGCGTTGGCTGCACACTAACCCTTCTCTCCTCCTTTCTCCTGCAGCTTTGCAGACGAGCTGAGTGTGCTCATGAAGGTCCGCTACAGCCTGAAGGAGGACACCAGCCTCTTAACTATCCTCAATGTCCGCGGCCACGTTCTCTTGCAAATCCAGATTAACCCCCATGTGCTCGTCTTGGTGTCAGAGCGTAGAGGGCACTACGAGTAAGTCTTCGACGACCATCCCAACAGCATGATAAGGGTCGCATATGCATGGCAAATTATGGGAGTTCAGCAATGCAAATGTTGTAACAGGCGGGGGTGAGAAAAGTAGGGCTATTCATGGGCTTATCACGAAATAGAACTCTGTACTTAAATAAACTCGTGGGGGGGCTTCCTCGACAACATTTTAGACATAAATATAAGGCAAAGAGCCGCTTTTTGCCGGCTGCAGCAGCTCCATGGGAGTTATAAGTAGGGCATGTTGTGTCACTTGCAGTGGAGAATTTCCCTAGATTCCCCAGGATGCCTTCTCTTTAGAAATGAATACAGACAAGAGATGTTGTCCTGTTACCTTAGGTACAGATTTTTCTTGGCTCAGAAACTACAAAGCTGTTACTCCCCGTTTAGGAGTTTAAATTATATGCCCCCTTCCACACTTGATGGGTCTCTAGCTCTTTCTCTTCGTAATTTATGCTTCTGTATGAACCTACGTGATGTGCTGTTTTTATGGGAGAAGCGAGTGGTGCAAATCATGAATTGTACTTCAATTCTCCCTTATTTTATATGGTGTTTCTCATTGCGGGTTCCTAAATTAATCATCCTTTCCTCTCCCTCTTCTTGCACTTCATCTGTGCTTGCATTTAAGGTTCCCCATCACCACTCTTACTGACGGAGAATGGCACCGTATAGCCCTAGGAATCTCTGCAGATGGAGTGCAGCTGTATGTGGACTGCGGACTAGTTGAAAACATCTCCTGGACAAACTTCTTTGGAATGGGAGTGACCACTGATGGGCTACTTATGGTCGGGGGTCTCATCGAACCATTTGAGATTCCATTCACGGTGAGATGTGTTCAGTTCATGCTTCATGGATAGGGCAGCTTTCAGAAGTTACTTAGCCTCTTGGTGGTGTGGTGGGTCCTCTTTGCAGCTGTTGGCTGCCCGAAAGTGTGGGATAAGATGCTCTGACTCATGCTGCACATTTGAAAAAAAAACATTCCAAAGCCGCCTAGACATCGTAACTGGCTTTGTGTAATGTTGGACTGTTACCCTTTTGTATACTTATACTATATATAAGTCTGCTGTATTGCATTTAATCAATGAATTAATCAGGATTTACAGAGTGTGGCTAATCACGCGATAGAGTATCTAGGCAATTTCATATCCCAGAGACTTGTTCCAACAGCCAGGTTTGAGCACCCTTTGGAAATCCAGCAGTGAGGTTATGGTCCGGAGTTGCGTGGGGAGGCTCTTTCAGGTATTTGCTGCAATTGGTGAGGAGGAGTGTCCTCCTCTTTTGCTTCAGTAGCTGCGGGGAGTATAGGAAAGTGAAAGGGAGGTGGAAAGTAGTTTCCTCAATGGTTGGTGGAATTTCAGGCAGTGGTTAATGTAGGCCGGTCCTTAGTTGTGCAGAGCCTTGTGCCTGTGGGTTAGCAACTTGATTAGGCATCTTTTCTGTACAGACAGCCAGTGGAGTTGCCTGGAGTGGGGTGAGATGTGGGTTCATCAGGGAAGGTTGAATGTGATTCTGGCTGCAGCATTCTGTATTGTCTGAAGTTTCTGTAGGAGGTATGTGGTGATTCCTATGTAAAGAGTAATGCCGTAGTCCAGTTGGCTGGTGATGAGGGCCTGTCACTGTGCATCTCGTGGACAGGGATAGCCACTTGAAGATCTTATGTTGCATGCACAGGGTGTGGAACCAAGCGAAGGAGACAAGGTTGATCTGTGACTTCATGGTGAGCTTGTTGTCAATGATGATCCCGAGAATTCTGGTGTGGTTGGAAGGAGTGGGTCCTAGGTCTGATGGCCATCAGGAGTCATTCCAAGTATTGCTTCTGTTGCCAAACATAAGGACTTCTGTGTTGTCTGTGTTTAGCTGCAGGCAGTTGCTCTTCATCCAGTTAGCAACACTTGTCATTCATCTGTGGAACTTGGTTCTGGTGGTGGTGAGGTCATCGGTGAGTGAGAGTATGAGTTGTGTGTTGTAGGCATTGGAAATTATGTTAAGACCATGGGATCTGACAATGTTGGCCAGCGGGGTCATATATGCATTGAAGAACATGGGGCTGAGGGATGAGCCCTGGGGGACACCACAGATGATATCCTATGGTTCAGAGGAGAACGGTGGGAGGTGGATCCTTTGGGCTCTTCTGGTGAGGAAGGAGCTAATCCATCTGAGCACATCCTCTTAGATGCTGATGTAGTGTAGCCTTTCAATCAGCGTGTGCTGGGATATGATGTCGAAGTCTGTTGAGAGGTCATGGAGGTTCAAAGCTGCTGTTTCTCCTTGGTCAAGGAGGGTTTGTATGTCATCAGTGGCTGCAGTCAGGGTGGTCTTAATGCTGTGATTGCTGCTGAAACAGGATTGGGGGGGTATTGAGAAGCTGGTTCTGGACTAGATATGTAATGAGTTGCTTGTTGATGATCTTTTTCACAACCTTTTGTGGGAATGGGAGCAAGTAGATTGTTTGGTAATTTCTGAGTTTGCTGGGATCGGCAGAGGGTTTTTTGAGTAGTGGTCTGATTTCAGCATGTTTCCAAGTGTCGGGAAATTTTGCAGTGGTAATGGAGGAGTTCAATGAGTGAAGGAATGAAGGAAATTTGTAGAGCGCTGGGTTACTTCAACAGGAGAGTCCCCGCACTAGAGCATGGTAGTGAGTTCTGGCCCATCCTTTGATTGATGCAGGCATGGGTCTATGGGAGCTCCCAAGTGGCTGAATTACATGGTGGAGGTGGTGTCCTGGCTGGAGAGAAGGTTCTAGGTGGTCAGTCAGTCTGTGTTTAGTGTTGGTTGCAGTGGCAGCACATCTGTCAGGGAAGTCCATAGCTGTGGGTTGGGGTTCAAAGTTTCCGTATATGGTTGCGATCTTGTTGTGGAAGAAGTCTCCAAGGTTGTTGCACAGCTCTTGTGAGGGCGTGATGTTGTTTTCGCTGGCATCCAGGTTGGGGAATTCCTTGATGATGTTGAAAACTACCTTGGTGTTGTTGGTTCGAAGCGTGTGACTAGGGCTGCCTTCTTTGTTGCCCTCAGCAGGCTGTGGTAGAGGTTGAGCGAGGTCTTGAAGGCTTTTCTGTCAGAGGTGTCCTTGCTGGCTTGCCATCTCCTCTCTAGCTGTTTGCTGTCAAGTTTTGCTGTTCTGAGTTCTTGGGTGAAGCAGCTGGCCTTTTTGGAGGATTTTCACTGGATGTTGCTCTTGGCAGGGCCTAGGATGCTGTTGGTGCAATTGGTGATGCAGGTTTTGAAGTTTTTGACTTCCTGTTTGAGATTGTTGTGGTAGCAGGTTCATAGGGGTTGAGAGCATCCAACCAGCTGGTCTCTGAAATTTTGTTTAATCTCTTGTCGGGTGGTTATGGTCATCGTAGGGGTGGAAGAATGGGGCTGGAGATGTTGAAGTGGATGTTGGAGTGGTGGGTCCATGTGAGTTCTGTGATGTGGCTGTATTTGATGTGGTTGCTTGAGGTGAACAAGGGGTTGAGCATATGTCCTGCGGTGTTTGGGATCATGGATGATCTGGGTCAGAGGCTGCTCATACTTTCAAGGAGGTTTGCAGTGTTGTTGTCATTGGGGTCATCGATATGGATGTTTAAGTCAATGAGGAAGATGTAGTATTTGGATTTTAAGGCCCAATTAAATCTACAATGATGTTGCAGAAAGTGGAGCGCAGGCCTGGGGATTGGTATTCAAGGTTGCCTCTGAT
Organism: Pleurodeles waltl; assembly: GCF_031143425.1. Taxonomy (NCBI): domain Eukaryota; kingdom Metazoa; phylum Chordata; class Amphibia; order Caudata; family Salamandridae; genus Pleurodeles; species Pleurodeles waltl. The sequence continues at coordinate 1,610,258,358 of NC_090445.1, forward strand.
GGTTGTCTTCTTGTCGGTGTGGAGCTTGAAGTTGAGAAATTCCATGGTGGTGGTAGTGTTGCCAGTGGTGGGGTTGCACTGTATTTTTTTTGTAGATGATGGCTATTCCTCCTCCTGGCTTGTTTGTGTGATCCTGGTGATTGATTTTGTATCCGTCGGAGACCGCTGTGGCGAAGGCCGGGGAGGATGTGGGGTTGAGCCAGGTCTCGGTGAAGAAGACAATGTATGGTGTGTGAGGGTGGTGATGAGGTCTCATAATTCGGTGGAGTGCTTGAAAAACAAGTGTTTTTTGAGGAGGAGGTGGTGGAGTTGGTGTGTCCCTTCTGGTATGGTGTAACGAGAGGTCGGCGTTGTGCTTGGCGGCATGATAATGGTTGTGTTGGTGCAGGAGAAGGTGCATCTGATGCAGGAGATCAGTCCTAGAGGGGTGTGGCATGCGAGCAGTGTTCACTGGGATGTCAAGGGTTCAGGGCGTGGAGGGCGGCATCATATCTGTGGGTTTGCTGGTAGTTCTGGTGCTGAGCGCAAGCAGCCACAGACGGGTTTGCTTTTGGTGAGCTTTCAGTGTGCCAGCGGCATGCCCACTGTGTACTCCTGCTGCGCGGCTCCATCAAGGGCCTCCATTAAACATTACTTTCTCTTTCAGACTCAAAAACGTCTTAGGAATCTTGCACAACCAAAGCAAGGACCAAAGACTTGATGCTTGCTCATACTCGGGCATAGCACTAGAGGAACATAGGCAGTTGGTGCGTGCCCTCAGGGTTTCTCTCAGATATACGTAAACTTGTGCACCACTATCACCATTTCTGACTTTAACCCGCCACTTTGGACCAGGAGTGAAGCTCTTAGCCATATGTTAGCCTTCAGTAAGATGATCTGCATTGTTTTGGCATTTGTAAGTGTTTCATTCTGGCACACCTGTGATCAATCATAGTGTTCTCTTCTTGTGGGTGGTCCTTCATCTGCAGACACATCTGGCTATAAGCCCTTCAAGTTTCGGCATGTCATTCACCAAACTAGACATTCCGAGATCCTATGTTACCTAGACTGTGTATATACTGTAGTGTCTTGCCAGCCCTGGGCAAAACATCAAGATCATTTTCTGGATCAATTGCTTTGGGCTCGGCTCATCAGATGCACATGCTCACCCTGGTGTCTGAGGGGAGTAATCACACATCATTTCGTCACACGGGATGTGAAATCTTACAGCGTTCTCAACTCCGTCAGTACCCAAGTGCAAAATTCCCTTTTCAGTCTACTCTACTAAAGGAGAGATACATTCTGTTTGTTCCCCGTACTGAGTTGTTGTAGAAAAGGGTTACTCCTTTGCACAGATGCATGTTGATTTCAAGGGGAGGTCCTTGGGCTTGATTCAAGGGCAGGTACTTGGGCTATGGGGGAAGTGTCCTCTTCCTTTAGCGTAGAGACAGACCTGCTGCTGCCCTCCGCTTTTCCCTGCTCCAGATATGTGCAAGAAAAACAGAAACTGAGAAGTGGATTGAAAGCAGTCTGAACCCTGAAGGGAAAAAAAAGAATAGCAGAATAGAATCTCTAAGGGTCAGATAGACCGAGCTAGCAATAGCAGAAATACACAAAAATAGTCACCCAGCAGGTGAATCAAAAAGATGGCTGGAAGTCTCCTGAGCAAGAACAAAAAGGAACTAGCACATTTGTGATGCACTGGAAAGCAGGTCCACCCTCCTTATTTAGGAAGAAGAGGTATTTGACCTGGAAGAGTATGAGAGGGCATCCTAGTTATGCAATATTAAGACAACCCTCATGATCAAAGAAGTACCATTCCCAACATAAAATGTGTTGTGGATTTCAATAAGGTACAGATGCCTGGAATGAACTCACCGAAACTACACTTTTGGATAAACGCTGTGAACTCAAAGGTAATTGTAGCAGATGCAAGTAGCCTCTTTTTAGAGCTGAACCCTCCATACCTTTCCCTGGGAGACACACTAGCCAAAGCATGACTCTGCTGAGCGCAATGAACAGCCGTCACTGCACACCTTTGGAGGAGGGCACTCGCTGAGCAGTTTCACTACAGGCAAGACACAGACAGGATATGTTTCCCCATGTGCAAATTGTGAATGTAAACTCGGCCAATGATGTGGTTCGTTACTGTTGAACAAACTCTTCGAAAAATTAGCCTGCCAAAACACCAATATGGAACCTGAGGTTTGCTAACCTTGACAGTTGGACTGTCACTCTCTTTTGATTGTTTTACATGACATCCCATACTATGTGTTCTTTTTATAAGATCTCATAGAAGTCAAGCTTACTGTGCAATAATTATCAGGGTACCTAATTTTCTCTTTTTGATGGAAGGTAGTGCGCCTTGCCTTTCCCTTACCCTCTTTACTATTGTCCCTTACCCTCTTTACTATTGTTTGCTTCAGGGGGTCTTTGACGTGTAGATTGTGGCCCATGTTTTGCACGGGGTGAAACATTCTAGCTATCCAGTGGTTCTCTCTACATCATTGCGCCTTGAACTTACGTTCTTATTTTTGTACTAGGATAGTATCTACATTTGCTTAAGTTACCTCCAACACAAAGCAACCATTGAGTAGTCATGCTATGTAGGCGCCAGACATCTCTTGTTCTTCTGTTTTTATCTGCTTGTAACTTTTTTCTTGCTTTCTTCTGTATGCTTTACTTTGTAAATCATTGATTCTTTTACACGCACAATCCTAGACTCTACTTATTTGTATCAGATTACATTTCTGACAGATGCAGATTCTGCAATTGAGTTTTATGGAACCAGTAATAAGATAAACGAATGTTACAGAACTGTGCATGCTTGTAATGTAGCAAGATTATTGATGTGGGATGTGCTCATGTAAGTAGCCTTAAAGGACTCAGGAAAGGGAGTTCCACAGAAAATGATGGGCTCAGGTTTTTGGCATCCATAATATGTGCTGGTATTTCAACTCCTTACGACATTTAGTACAGCAGATGCTTTAGGTTGTGCTCGGAACTTGGCGTTCATTTCTAGTATGTGGACCCATCAAGAAATGTATACATCCTGGCAATCCATTTGAACCGGCAAACTTCCTCCATCTTTCTAGCTCTTCTCCAGCTGCCTAAATGTTTTGCCTTAGAGGTATTTATTTTTTTATGCACATGAAGGCCAAGAGCGAGTTAATAATAAGCCGACTACAAAATGAGACTGCTGACGATTTTTATGATATTTAGAAAAATGCTTCTTTTTTCCTCAATAGTAATATGGACGATTCGGATTAGCTACATAGAGACTTATCCTAATTGAATAGGTCATAAATTGCTACAAATCACTCCTTGAAAATCGCATAAAGTCGCAGGGAACCTCAGATCAATTTACCATTTCCAAACCCACATAAATTGTGAATCTGGCAATTTTGTGTATTAAGAAAACACATAAAAATGACCACTCCTTGATTATTTTAAATGCAGTTCAAGTGCATCTACCAACAGATTTGCAGAACTCCACTTGTATCTTCCCTAATGATGACAAAGTCAGAAGGCAGGAAAAACAACCACCTGGTGTAAATAAATAGCCCACAACCTCGAAGTTTAGAAAAAGAACTGTGAAAAGGTAAAACAGCCCTGTATCTAGTTGACTTGCCATATGCAGCATTCAAATCCCAATACTATTTTTCACTTATTTCAGTGAGGGGCTGCTGAGCATACTGATGAATTATTTCGTCATAGGGTGGAGGGGTTCGTAATATCATATGGCTAAAAATGGCAGAGGGTGCAAGGACGCAGTTACTAAAGTCCAAAAATAGAAATATTTTAAGGTATTGTAATTCTCTCAAAAATATTCCCCAATGTAATTCAAGCACTTAGATGAACCAGGGCTTGACTGATTCCTAAATGTCCAAATAATGTGTTTATAATAGACAAGTTTGTTATCACAGACAATGATGAGTCACAAACTCTAGAGTTATGTGTAATTCGGCGCCATTGTGAAATTATTAATTGGATGACTTGTGTGGTATCTGCTTGCAGACACTGTCCTGATGAGCAGTTGACTATATCTAGGGTCCTCATAAATAAAAACGTTTTGTGTTAGAAAAATCTGTGATTTGCTAAAACTAAGTTTAAAACTGCAAAATACCTTTTTTATAATGGATCAGAGCTCTTTTTATAATTCAGAAATCGTTCTAACTCGTAAAAGATTTTTTGTGACCCATTATAAAAATATTGTGTAAAAAAGGCACCTTTACCGATCTGGGAGTTTGCTTGGAATTTATCAATGCTTTATGATCTCCGATACAGGTTCTCCTTTGGAATCATGTCTAGCAGTCTAAGGTTCATGAGTATGAGGAATGCTGACAGCACCATTCAGGAGCCATCAGAAGAAGTATTAGTCGGCCTGTCAGTGAAATTTATAACCAGTTTCGAAATTGGCTGATGTTTGTGAAGTCTGAAGTTAAGGACTAGTCTAAATTTATTTTGGAACGTTCTGAAAGATGCTGTTGTAAGTCGATAAGTATATACAGGAGGTGTTTACATGACTAATTCAGAAGTAAGCTAGGGAAGATAGCCCAATAAGTTAAAAACATAATAAGGTTGTCTGTACCCAGATTTTGCATTGTGAGATTGGGAGCCATCTGTAGATGGTTACCAAAGGTCTGGTAGAGGTGGATGTTCCTGACCACATTCTGAGGATCACTTGTAAGGGTGCTGTATAGACGGTATGCACTGGACCAAGTTAGGTAATTGTCTTAAAACATTCTGAAGTTAGTGTTGTAGGTTGGATTATTACTATATGGGTCTTCTCAGAAGAGTAGCTCAGGAGCTACTGGTAGCTTTCCAGCTGCCTGGAAGCTGCTCTCCTGTGTGGATCCCAGCCCACTAAATTAGACGCTTTCTTTGGTTCAATTAGTATATACATCCCAGAATTGAAAACCACATATTCAAGACGAAAATGTATTTTCAGAATTCAAAAGCTGATGTCTGGAGAAAGGTGGACGTCTAATATATATATAATGCTGATATTTGAATCATAAATCGTGTAATATTTCTAATGGTATTCCATTGGTGACAGGGTCATTGTATTTACGACCGTCATGTATTACCCATGTAGGGGCATTCCAAACTGAATAGCCTTTTTACAGTGTAGGTTCGAGGAAATGAAAATGCATTCTGCAAAAATCGACGCTATGCAGGAATCTGACTCTTTTTCTCTCCTTTCAAGGGTTCTCTTGAGCAGCTGATATTTGTAATGGGAGATGCTGGAGCAGCCAAGCAGTACTGCAAAATCTACAATGAAACCTGTCTGAGCTCATTCAACGAGGAGCAAGTCTACAATCAATCTACAACCCCCATGGAGTCTTTCACTGATCCACCCCAGGTGCTGTACCTGTGTATCTTATGCCAATCCTATCGCGATCCCTCTAACCTTCCAACCATAACCTTAGTACTGCTCACCACCTTTTCATACTCTGTAATCTGTGCAAAGTTACTGCTTACAAATCTCCTCTGCATGCCCCCTGCTCTTCCTGGACCACCAAGTCAGTCCATAATTTCATCTAGTATTTCAGATGAGGGTGTGGAACCGATAAGCACAAGACTAAAGCACAACCCATCATCTATGTCTGCACTACAGGTGTTCCGGTCGACCCCTGTTTGTGACACATTGTCAAGTTCTTCCAGTTTCATGTCTGACAATGTGTGGCGTGGGTGCTGTGCCCTCGCCCAGTATTTGTTGTGTATTCTCTGTGCTCAGACTGAAACATTACAGGAATGTTCAACAATTCGTTTCTAGAATGTTTCAGGCGTGTGCTCACAAGACCCCTCATGCATCTATCCCCTATGGACTGAATCCAGATATGGCTACTCTGTTAAGTTTCGAAGCACATTTTGTAAATCTTTATACATTTTGTCACCTGGAATGCTACAGATGGTCAAAACATACAAGCAATAAATCAACCAGAATAACTTTTATAATACGGAAATAGGGCACCTAAGTGCTGGCTCCCTATAGGTAATTAGTCAAATAAACGGAGTCTTCAGTGCCTTGTAAAACGGAGGGTTATGGGGGAGTAGTAACGGGTCTCTAGGAAGACAATTCCGCAATTTGTAGATTATTTTGACTCAACTCTTAACATACACCCAACACTACCTAAAAATGAAATGAACTTGACACCATAGTTCAATCTGGATTTTCTGCCATCATTTACTCATCTTACATTATTTGTCCCTCGTTTTGGCAGGCAGTGAGCACCCCTATCTACATAGAGGAAATAAACAAGCATTTAGTGCAGCCCTCCCGCCTCATTAACTAAAACTACTCACAACTCATTACAACTGACCACGCACTTCTAACCGACTACACAAAGCCAAATCAGTCTCAAGTCTGAGATGGAAACGTATGAAAAGATGTAATACTCTAGACTACCATAAGGTGCTGCAAAGCAATACTAATAGTGGATTGTTATCTGTGTGTGTTGATTACAGTAAAAACAATAAAATGAAACCTGAAAGCTTAATTTGGTCCTAAGTAAGGGCCTGATTTAGAGTTTTGTGGGCGGGTTATTCCATCATAAGCATGACCGAGGTCCTGTGCCCATATTACAAGTGCATTATATCCTATGGCAACTATAATAAGGTGGATGGGCTTACTGTCTCGTTTGTGACCAAGTACCCTTCCCCCAAACTCCTAAACATAACCTAAGTCTTATCTCTCTAGCTTTCAACCACTCAGGAGCACTTCCAGCCACCCCAGGCTGTCAGCCTCTCTTCAAGCTCTCATTCCCTTGTTTTCAGGTCCTCCATGACCCTTTCAGACAACTCTCATTATTGGCTTCTCTTCATCCTGTCATCCTCCATGTTTTCAACTTTGTGCAAATCCACACTCTGGATCCTGTCTCTGCTTCCAACGGTCAAAACCCCGAAAGCTTTCAGCACAACTCCTTTAACACCCTGCATCTCTTTCGCTCCAACCCTCTCCAACCATGTTCTGCCGCCTATCCTTTCTCCAGACGTTCACATTTCTTTCCACTTCTAAGTCATCATCTTTTCTCATCCCTGTTATATACAGATCATCACGCCTGATGAGAATCACAATGAGAGCTTTTCAATCAACTCTTCCATCAGCCCAGCACCCACAAAACAAAGTCTTATCCTTGGGGGCATGCCCACTCACACGTCTGGCACAGCAGTCTCGGTACTTCCGTCTGCTACTGCAGCCTCTCAGTACACTACTACTGAACAAGCACCCAGAGGAGACACACAAACCTCCCTTAAGGTAAGTTTGCTCTCATGTCTCTTCTGTGTGCATCATCGTTCCTAAAACGTGGCCTACCGTATGCAGGCTTCATTTTCTTGTAAAATGTGAGCATATAACTGAATTAGAAGAAACACACCTATTCTTGACCCGTCCTCCTTCACCCACCTTTCTTTCTGCATGTATTTGCAATTCATAGCAATTCATTTATGGATGTGCTGATTCCATTATTTGTAAATACTTCACATATGTAGAGTGCTTCAATTTACATTTTCGGTCTTCATTACAACTGTAACGTGACAAATGATAATGATTTTAGCAAAGGTGCTTGTGGGGAGTGAAGGTGGTTTGAAGGCCATGATAAAATATGACTATTACCGGTATATTTACAGCTTGTCGAAATGTAAAGGAGAGAAGTAGGGATGGTCACACAGCAACATCATTATGGCAATTAGGAAGAAGCTCATAGTGGACAAAAAATATGATAGTCTGTGAGTATTGATATTGTGAGGGGACATTACTTTAAGGAACTCGGATTCAGAAACGTGCACTTGTAGATGAAGGACCCATAAAGGATTCAAGCAATTCTAGTAGATGTTATTTGAGCGTTAAAAAGATTGGCTGGTATGTGTGGTATATAGGCACAACTGGAGAAGGTGTTTGGGAGGATTATGGATGCTTTTGTTTTTTTGATGAGGTACTTGGCATCTTAATCTTTACTACGCAAATTGTATCACTGTTTTCCCTGGCTTTTGCCAAATGTAGACAATGTGTGTTTTTTCTGTCTTTCTAGAAGAAGACCTAAGATTGAAAGATTTACGCTTTCAAAGACCAAGGCCACAGCTTCTACATCTTCCTCAATTCTTGTATGTCGTATACTACTGGTTTTCATGTAACTTGCTTACTACAAGCTCACCCCTTCTTGTACTTTAATATATCTGCTCTTCTAATTCTTGTCTTTGTTCTAACGTTTACAGCCTGACCTGTCAAGAAGCACAACCTTCCACTTTCAAGTCTACCTTTCATTCAGTTGCACTCTACTCCTGGTTCTATTGTGGCTACAGCCATGAGGAGATTCCTCTGCTTTTTATCTGTCTCAGGACTGTCTCCGGATAAGAAAATGAGAAATAAATTACTTGGCAAGGAAGGAATTAACTTCTGGTAAAACCATTTACCCTGATAAGGGGAGCAGAAACAGGTGGCAGTTTTATTAGTGATATAATCTAGGACAAATGTAACCAAATAGAAACTTTATTAGAACTTTTACGGTGGAGAAATCGGTCAACATCATCATCATCCGTACTTGCAAAGCACTAAAATCCTGAAGCACTTCAGTGCTTAGAAGCAAGTGAGTTAGATGACCGGACCAGAAGAACCAGGCTTTATTCATTTTTCTGAACCATAGCAACTACTTCATGGTCCATGCATGGACCAGAGAGTTCCAGAGTAGAGCATTTCAAAGTAGACCAGAATGAAAGCTAAAAGCTTGCCCTCCAGCATGTGTTGCCTACACCTTGGGTACAACCAGCAGATGCTTACTGCTAGAATGGAGAATTATTGTTATGTATATACATTTAATCTGGTCTTAATGTCCATTGTATTATTACAATATATCACCTTATGGGCCAGGGGTGATGTCTTATATTTCGTCCTGCCCGCAGCTGACAGCCAGCAAATACCTCTGAGCACTGGAGAGGTATGTTCTTTTTCAGAAATGTTTCTTGCCACTCAGCAGCTGACTTTGGAAGCATCTGCAATTCAACAGTAATCCAACTTGAACCCGATTTTATCTCTTGCAATTGTATCCATGATTTTCTAGTAGGAATCTACTAATTCTAAAAAGGTTGATGTTTTGATGTAGCTACAAGGACATTTACATGTTTTTACAACTTATATTAACATCCTAATGTTATATTTAGAGACACATCTTAATTGACAATCCAGATGCAGAGACTCTGTTAATTAGAACAAATCAATTACATCCCACCAAAACCAGGCCAGACTAAGATTGCGCACAATTATACATCATCAAGTTCTTACAAGTCACAATCTCCTTAAATTATTTGTTCAAGATAAGGTAAGCCTTATTGGTACATTATTAATCTAAAGATGAACATACAAAATCACTCAGTAAAAGAAGATCGATCACAGAAGGTACACACTTAAAAGGGAAATGACAGAATATTATCAATGCATGAATAAGTCTTCACACACTGACATAACCAATCATTGGTAAATTGATTTGTTAATCATAAGTCGAAAAAGAGAACTCAAATCTATTTGATTTCGTCTTCCAAGTCATTAATATTGAACGTTATTCTGAAGAAGCTTTAGTAGCCATTTAGAAACGTTTTTCAAAACGCAGGGCTTCTTTGATTTATGTGTCTTAATTGTGGGTTTTTTGGACACCATTAGTAGACATCTTGTGATCCACTTCCTTACTACATTTCTCACCAGTGAATATATGCATTCCTTCCGAAAAATCTTTATTTCATTTCTTTTAATTTTAATTGATAAATAAAGGGACGATTTCCATTGACAGAACTGATTTAGAAATGTTCCCCCTGGTTCTGGCTTTACATTAGTGTGTATTTAGTTTTTGAAAAGCTATATAGTTTTAAGTTGTTATATCCCTAAAACACAACCTGTCTTTGGATTACTCGAGTTAAAACTGATGCAAAATTTTCAATTCAACCCTAAAGGGTCAGCTTGGACAAAATGTAACATAATCATCTCTTTTGCTCCTTTACCACCGTCTCCTTCATCAACAGGAGTTGTTTATCAAGCAAAAAAAACAGAATGAATGTTGATGAGAATTAGGCCCTCATTACGAGTTTAGCGGGCGGCCTGCTCTGCCCGCCAAACTCATTCTGCCACTACCACCACCAAGCCACCTGTGCGGCCTGAACACCACCGGCCCTATTAGGAGTTCACCGCAGGCCAGCGGGCGGAAACAGCGTTTCCACCTGCCGGCCCTGTGGTTAACAGGGCCTTAACATTGACACTGGCTCATAATCGAGCCGGCGACAATGTGGCGGTGTGGCCGGTGCAGCAGCACCAGTCACGCTTTCCACTGCCCGTAATTCTAATTCGGGCAGTGGAAAGCGGGACGGTGCTGTCCATAGGGGCCCCTGCACTGCCCTGGACTGCCCGAGTGCATGGGCAGTCCAGGGGCCCACATGGGACCCCAAGCACCCTCTTTCCGCCAGCCTTTGCCTGGCGGGGCTACCGCCATGCAAAGACTGGTGGAAAGGGGACAAGTAATCCCAGGGCAGCAGCGCTGCCCTGGAGGATTACCACTGCAGAGACCGCCAGGCTTTCGACTGGCAGCAACCTGGCGGTGCCAGCAGTCCGACTGTGGTGCTTTCACCACGGTCATAATGTCGCGGTCGGACCGCCACTTTGGTGGCCGTCTGACCGCGACCATAGCCCTGGTGATCTGGTGACCGCCAGGGTCATAATGAGGGCCTAAGTCCTTGGAAAGATAAAATAGGTCAGCAGTCTGTCTCCGATTAATCTGTGGGAGAAGAGACGTCTCTCACTAATTACACTGTAGAACATAAGTGGTTGCCCTGACTACACTGTGGAACTGCTTGGTGTTTTTCTGATTAGACTGTGCTGTCTGAAAGGTGTGTTTTTTGATAGCAGTGCGGAAAACTGGGAAGTCCCTGTTTTCAATTTGAGATTGAGTGGAACAATTCTGAATTTATGATTGGAGATGAGGAATTCATCATCGACTTCACAACAGGGGGGTGAAAGGTCCAACCTGGATTTCACAGAATACAGAAAGCATATTTTCCTAATTAAAATGTAGGGGTTCAGAGGCCCGTCTCACAGTTTATATGAATGTTTGAAGTTTATTTCTCAGTGCAGAAGCCATACTGTATTCAAACATGGTCAACCTTTGTGGGCCAAGTAATATGTAAGAATGACTGATCTCAGGGCTGGCGGGGGTACTATGATCTTTAGGCTATCACTGAATTTACCTATTGAGAAAAAAGAGAATACCTTAGTATAAGGGACTCATAGATGACAGGGAAGCTATACAATTTCATCAAATTGTAAGCTCCCCCACACAATCAGGACACCTCCTGGATCCAGTTTTTTTCTAATTTGAATGAATTAGCAACAGGGGCCCCAGTTCCCATTGCAGGGTCCGATCATTGCCGAATTGTTAGGTGGACAGGAATTAAGTAATCAACAAGAAGGAAGTCATCTACTCTAAAGGTCAGATGCCTCTGGTGGAAACTGGATCAAAAGGACTGGCAAGTCACGCTCACCAAGTCACCATTGACCCTTGAGGGTAATACAGGGGAAAGGTACAGGAAATTTGTAAATTGGTTATCCAATTGATTACAGTTGAGAATTCCCTGAAAAACTATCAAACGAATCTGGCAAAGGTAAGAGCTCCCTGGTACACACAAGAGCTGACTTTGCTAAAGAAGGAAGCAAAAAAAAAGGGAGAGAGAGTGGAGAAAAGACTATTATTGCAAAAGTAAAACTAGCTATATAATAGCTTTGAAAAAGTACATGAGAGCGTTAAAGGAAGCTAGAATTGCTCACTTCGAGGAAAAATAGATAAGGCCTATAACTCCTCCAAGGAACTATTTTAGGCTAGTCAAAAATCTTGAACCTGTGGGTCCTCTGGCCCGCAGCCTTCAGTTGAACAATGTGATTGACTAGCACGTTTTTTACCAACAAAGTTAATAAAATATTAAGTCATTTACCTCCCCTTGCACTATCTTCCCTACAAGAAAGTACAGCCTTAGCGAAGAAATGTCAGGGATCAGTCCTATCAGAATTTCCATTTGGCCTTGAAGAGGTAGAAAATCTAATAAAATCTGTCAAATTAGATTTCCCATTGGATCCCACCCCTCCCGATGTTCTACTGAGAGTTGGGAAGACTATGTTAACCGTCTTGATGGAAATTCTCAATCACTCATTGCTAATCGCTTGTACTACTCAATCTTGGAAACATGTGATAATAAAGCCTCTAACTGAAGCTAACCCTCTTACAGCAGAAAGCTACAGACCCATATCCTTGCTCCATTTACAAGCAAGATTTTACAAAAGCATGTAAATAAGCACCTCTCCAGCTTCATGGAGGACCAGGGCAATCTGCACCCCGCTCAGACCAGTTTTATAACGGGTAGCCGCAGAGAGACAGCACTACTGGCGGCAACAGAGGAAATTCGGGCAATTGTAGATCGAGGAGATTCAGCGGCCATGATAATGATGACTCTTAGGCGGTCATTCTGACCCTGGCGGTCAAAGACCGCCAGGGCGGAGGACCGCGGGAGCACCGCCGACAGGCCGGCGGTGCTCCAATGGGGATTCCGACCGCGGCGGTAAAGCCGCGGTCGGACCGGCAACACTGGCGGGCTCCCGCCAGTGTACCGCCGCCCCATTGAATCCTCCACGGCGGCGCAGCTTGCTGCACCGCCGCGGGGATTCCGACCCCCCCTACCGCCATCCAGATCCCGGCGGTCCGACCGCCGGGATCCGGATGGCGGTAGGGGGGGTCGCGGGGCCCCTGGGGGCCCCTGCAGTGCCCATGCCCCTGGCATGGGCATTGCAGGGGCCCCCGTAAGAGGGCCCCTACATGTATTTCACTGTCTGCTGCGCAGACAGTGAAATACGCGACGGGTGCAACTGCACTCGTCGCACAGCTTCCACTCCGCCGGCTCGATTCCGAGCCGGCTTCATCGTGGAAGCCTCTTTCCCGCTGGGCTGGCGGGCGGTCTGAAGGCGACCGCCCGCCAGCCCAGCGGGAAAGTCAGAATTACCGCCGCGGTCTTTCGACCGCGGAACGGTAACCTGACGGCGGGACTTTGGCGGGCAGCCTCCGCCGCCCGCCAAGGTCAGAATGACCACCATAGTGTCCCTTTTGACACAGTGTCACACCCACTCCTCATTCAGAGAATGGAGGAGGTAGAAATCTGGGGGGGATGCGCTTAGATGGCTGAACTCTTTCTTAAGGGACAGAAGCTTTCTGGTGAGCAAGGGCTCCTTCTTCTCCTCCATTCGTCCGCTAAATCATGGGGTTCCTCTGGGCTCATCATTGAGCCCTACATTGTTTAACTTGTATGTTCGGCCGCTAGCTGAGATTGTATAATCCCATGCCCTAGCCTTAGTGCCATAGGCTGACGACACGCAAATCATTATGGCTCTTACCTCAGAGACGAGTCGTGTTTCCTCCAAGCTTAATTTCTGTCTCTGTGAAGTTATAGAATGGATGTTGAGTAGCTGTCTCAAACTCAATGATGATAAAATGGAGGTCTTGGGGTTTGTGAAAGACAAACTTAGAGGATGGCAACTAATATGGCCAAACAATTCGGAGAACCTCCTAACCCTGCCCTAGCAATTAAGAGATTAGGATTCTGGATCGATGAGAAATTAACTATGGAGAACCAAGCCAAAAAACGTGCTGCCTTCTTTTTTGGGATCCTTACATCCCTCAGAAAATTTCTACCATTGCCGCTGCTCCTAATGAGGAGAACTGTGGTACAGGGTTTGATCAATTTGCACCTAGACTACGGAAACTCCCTATTTTGGTCAGCCCAAAGTATGTGATAAACCATCTCCAAGTAGTCCAGAATGCAGCAGCAAGAATTCTGTATAAGAGCCCAAAAAACCAATCTCCATGACAAGCCCTAAAAACTCTCTATTGGCTTCCAGTGGAGAAAAAGGATCCGTTTTAAGGTCATGTGTATTGCTTACCTGGCTACTCAGGGGAGAGGTCCGATCATTGTCCGGAACCTACTGTCTGCCTATGCAGGAAGAGCCATTCGATCAAGCTCCCAGGGTCTTCTTTCAGTCCCTAGGGCATGGGTACTCACAAATATTTTCCCAGGGGCCGCACTGTTTGGTATTTGATGTGACCGAGGGCTGCATTGCTGCCAGCATGGTGGCGGTCGGAGGGCTGGGGGTAGGGCAGGGATGGGTAGTGGTAAAGTGTGTGTAGGGGAAGTGAAACATATAAATCTAGGGTCTGAATTGACAAATGTGAAACCAAAAACTTGGGTATAAATCCCGGCTTCTCTACTTAACCATATTGTGTGATTCTAGGCAAATGTTTTATTTCACTTTCCTCCTTTTTTCCTTTTTCTTCAACACATATAATAACCTTGAAATATGTCTTCAGGATGTATGCTGTATAAAACCTTCTGTGTCTGATTTAATAAAATATTATGTTGTTCATGTTTTATAGAAACCCAGCCCTCCCAAAGAGTTCACATAACAACTCACTTGCCTTTTAGTTCACAGTTCACATTGTTGTCAGGGTTTGTAGGATGGAAGGGGGTGAAAGTTTCAAAATTATTTTTTAAAAACTATCACTTTAAAAAATACTTCTGATATAATGGTGTGTACTAAAGTGAAGTGGTTCTGCATGTTAATGAAATGCACTGTCTGAATTTCACAAAGATCATACTTTTATATTGTTGTTGTAAGATGTCTTTAATAATGAAGGTGTTTCTAAATTTAACAGTTCCAGAACACCCTAGTTACTCATTTTCTTTATTTTCAACTAGACTCCAAATAAAAACTTGCCTGTTTATTTAACAATTGTAATGCCAGTGTTGAGTCGAATAAACAGCAGCACAGTGCTGCTGTTGACCTGGGGGCTGCGTGTAAATGTCAGGAGGGCCGCATGCGGCCCCGAGCCGTACTTTGAGTATCACTGCCCTAGGGTCAAGATAGCGAGGCGCAGGGGCTGGTTCCTTTTCATTTCTGGCCCCTAGGCTATGGAATAGCCTCCCCACTTATATTCGAAAGCAGCAGGAATCTTAGAAGATTCTTTAAAACCCATCTCTTTGATCCCTGAGTAGGGGGGTAGTCTAACTGGTGATCGGGAAGTGGGTGTTCAATAACCGTTGTAAGCCAGTTCGGGTAGCCAGGCGCAATAGAAATCCCGTTTGAATCGAATTGACCGAAAAAAAGTCTCACATTCAGGGACATTAAAGAAAGAGCACGGTTTGTAGAGTAAACCATGCAGTAGTTGAACCTCTGCTGGCTCTGGTCGTGATTTCTGCTTCCAAGTTAAACTAGAAGCAAAGGTATGATACTTCATCTTGATATTACATTTTAATCTCCTGCTAAGCCCGCTCTCCTTTTATGTCTAAATATCTTGGATTACGGTGATTAAACAAGTCCAACAGGGCTCAATGAGTGCTGAAACCCTCCCACATCTCACCTCTTCTTTACAGGCCTTACATTGATCCAATGCCAGCTTTCTGGTCAAGTTTTAAGCTCAATGTTCCATCATTAAAGATTATCACAATCTACCCCCTTAATAAATCAAAAAGTATTTAAACCCTACTATCATACAACATGACTAGGTCCTTCTCATTAGAAAGCAGGCTTGTACTTCCAGTTTTTTCAACTGAGATTTTTCTTTATGAGCTGGAGCCTTTGGAAGCGGTTTTTAGGCCACGGTCTGCTATTGATGCCTCTGTCACATTCTCCAGCTACCTCGAAAATTAGAGCAGGTTCGGGACCTTCAGGAAAGAGAGAGAAGAAAAAAAAAAGGAGAACAAGAAGAGAGAGCGAGGCGGGAAGGAGCAGCGATGTTATCAACATTTTTGCCAGGTCAGCTTTTGGTGGCCCGTCCGTCCACCAGGGTGCCCCCATGGATGCTCTCTGCAGCTCTGTCTAAACCAGATCCACCTGATTTTCAACACAAATGTATAACTCTTTTGCAGGCTAGCATTCCCAGATACACTGCATCGCTCACACTCCTGCATATGCTTTCTACTTTCCTCTCTTGTTCTCTTTTTTCAGTGTTGCTGTTTTTCCAGGAACCACAAATTGCAGGGTGTGGTAAAACCAAGATTGAAGAATCATTCAAAATAAGAAATCTTTCCGTAATTAGAATCTGAGCACTCTAGGGATGGGAACAAAAAGTGAGTCGTTGTTCGTCAAATGCGTAGAAGCGCACCACTGTACTAGCCCACATTTCGCTTACGTGCTGATGTGATGCACCCGAATGCTTTATCAGTTAGTCATTATCTTCTGATACAGCACAAAGGCACGTCCTTTCTGATTCCTGGCTGTGAGGAGGCACAACGTGAATATTTGGGCTATGGTTAGATCGGCCATGCTCACACTCCCAAACTTGTGGCGGCCTCTTCTGGAGTAATCATACACAAGTAAGCGACATCGCCAAGATCTAGGGGTCTACCCCATGTGTCTAGGCTTTATAAGATGAAGTATTACACAAAAGCGTCAGACATGGCAGACCTCCCTGGGTTCCGTGCATGATGAGACATTTCATAGACTCAGCCACGTATGCACTTACACAGATACACCCTCTCCTGTGTTCCGACTCGACTCCTTTGGGGATAAGACGTGGGACTGGTGTTGTGCATACAAACACACCAATGAGCTCTGGCATGACTCCTTTGGGACTCACCAGAGGCAACTGCTGATGCACACATTGCAGCCATCTGGTGGGTCTGCAGGTGCAGAGCCCAGGCATGTGGACTACATGTGCTCCTGAACACAGACAGGGCTTATCTGGAGTCCAGAAATAGGTAAATCTGACAAACTTGCAGATTCCTGGATCTGCTACAGACCCAGGCCTCAAGTTTGCCCAGCTGGTGATCCATCGAGGTTCTGTATCCCAAGCTTATCATCCATAGTTTGGCACAATAAACTTTCTATCCTATATTTACCACCCTACATGCACAACTCGTCCTACCATCTGCCTCATGTATCTTATCTAGTTCTGTCTCCCATCCTCCAGTGTCCCCGACACTTGCAAATCCACTATTAACACAGCTCCACGCTCCAGTCAGGAGATTCATTTTCAACTATAGAAATATTGCTAATCAAGCTCATTAAGGAAAGGGACCGTGATGGCAAAGAACTGTGATTAACCACCAAGAAACATAGTTTCCAGGACGATTTATCACAAACACAGAGGCATCCAGCTAATTCATGAAACAAAAACATTTGTCTTCTTTCCGGAACTGATGTGATCTCTGGTTCTACAGCGCCTAAGGATGAGGGGCTGCTGGGGTTTGACGGGTGTTTCTAACATTTTTGTGTCATAAAAATCAGCAGTGAGAGTATGGAATCGGTGAGTAATAAAAAAGCAAAATTCACGACAGGGCGCTAATGGGCATATTTTCGTTGCAAAGGAGAGTTGTGGGCCCTTCCTGGTACGTGCTTGAAAATCATTCAGTGCACACCCTGGTTTCTCTTTAAGGGAATGACTGGAAGAGTTGTAGTGCTTACAGCTAAGCAACGTGACTCACAAAACGCCTATCGACTGGTGAAGTTTAAATTCCGTTTACAGATAGCAGCCCCACACCACTAAGGCCATAAAAATACAGTGATTAGTAGGACAGCGTCATGTGGTGGTGGTGAGAATCAGTTGGCAGCTACGTGTTGGGCACTCCTGCGGAATACACCAAGTAAGGCAGGCCCGTGTGGAATGGAATGAGGCAATAAACACTGCCAAGCCTCCACTCTCCGAAAGAGTCTAATTTCTAGGGCTTTCCAGGGTACGACTTCTCCCTTACGCCCTCTAGAGGAGAGGATGTAGTGTCACGACCAGAGCTGCCAACTTTGCACCTGAGGAACCAGATTCGAGTTCCGGCATCAGATCAACATCCTGTGATTCCTGAAAATCACTTAATTTCTCCAGGCCCCAAAAAGTGAATATGACAAGTGTAATATTACTGGTCCTCATGGAAATCACTCCAATGGCATTGGACTGAGTTTATGCTATATAAAACTGCACAAATAAACAAGCATTGCCAAGGGCATTAAGTCTCGCCTATGCAAGCGCTATTGGTTTTTTCAATGTCTGCTACTCTCACCACTCCCAATAACACTATATATTTCCCCCCTACTAATTCACAACTAATTCACCTTTGGGTTCAACATTAGCCGGCTACTCGCCAAAAAGCACTTCAACGCCTTGCCAAGGGTAGTAAGCACTATATAAATACAATTACATCGTGTTTTATCCATGTTGTACACCAGCGTGGTTGCTGTTCAGCATGGCTATAATTAACTGGCATAGAGGAGAGTGGCATGGAAAAGAGTTGAGTGGTGTAGATTGGAGTGAGTAGTCTCAAGTAAAGTTGAAGGGCATAGAATGGAGGGGTATAGAGTGTAGTAGAGTGTTGTTCAGCAGATTGGCAAAGTGGAGTAGAGTACCATAGAATAGAGAGGCATAGAGTGTTGTGGAGTGTCATGGAGTGTGATAGATTGAAGATAAGTGTTAAGGAGTGTCGTAGGAGTGAATGGAAAAGAGTGGAAAGGTGTAAATTGGAGGGGCGTAGAGTGCAGTATAGTGGCGTGGAATAGAGTGGAGTAGTGTCTTAGAATTGAGTGGCATAGAGTGCTGAGGAGTGGCATAGAGTAGAGTAGTAGAGTTGGTGTCGTAGAGTGGCATAGAGTGGAGTGACGCAGAGTGGCGTGGAGGCAGTAGAGTGAAAGGGTATAGAGTGGTGTGGCGTAAAGAGTGAGTAGAGTGGAAGGGTGTAAAGTGGAGTGGCATATACAGTGGATTAGCATAAAGAGGCATAGAGTGTCATAGAATGGAGGTGCGTAGTGTCATGGAGTGCAGTGGCATGGAGTTGCGTAGAGTGGAGTGTCATGGAGTGGAGTAGAGTGGAAGAACATAAACTGGAAGAGTGTAGAGTGCCATAAAATGGAGTGACAGAGTGGAGTAGTTCATAGAATGAAGTGGCATAGAGTGCTGTGGAGTGGCATAGAATGAAGTAGAGTAATAGAGTTGGTGTCGTGGAGTGGCATAGAGTGGAGTAGAGTGTCAGAGAGTGGAGTGGCGTGGAGTGAAGTAGCAGCATGTGGCATAGAGGGAGTTGCGTAGAGTGGAGTAGACTGTTGTAGAGTGTAGTGGAGTGTCATAGAGTAGAGTGGCATGGAGTGACATAGTGCTCTAGAGTGGAGTAGTGTGTCATACAGTAGAGTGGAGTAAAGTGTCATAGAGTGGTGCAGAGGGAGTTGCGTAGATTGTCATAGAGTGTAGAGAGGAGTAGTGAGTCATGGAGGTGCATAGCGTATCATAGAGTGGAATGGCCTAGAGTGTTGTTAAGTAGAGTGGAGTAATGTGTCAGAGTGGAGTGGCATAGAGTGTCATGTCATGGTGTTGTGGAGTGGAGGTGGATGTCGTGGAGAGGCTTGTCTCGGAGTATCTTAGAGTGGAGTGGTCTAGAGTGGAGTTGAAAGCTGTATGGTGAAGTGGCATGTTGTAGAGTGGAGTGACATGGAGTGTCGAAGAGTGGCATGTCTTAGAGTGTAGGGGTGTAGACTAGTGGTGTTGAGTGGAATGGCATGATGAAGCGTGGAGTGGCTTGTCATAGCGGAGAAGAGTGGAGTGACTTGTTGCACAGTGACTTGGAGTGTCGTAGAGTTGAGTGTCGTAGAGTGGAGTGGCATGCAGTGGAGTGGATTGCCATAGAATGGAGTGGCATGTTGTAGAGTGGAGTGGAGTATGTATGGTGTGGTAGCGCACTGCCATTGCAGACAATACATTTTCAATTGAAATGACATTACATTTGCTGAGACAGGCAGTTTTACTGGTAAACGTATTCAGCACACAGCCAATAAACATTTGGTTCCCCTACACTTCAGAAATACAAAAAAGTGCTTAACTTGTGCTTTCCTAATTCTGATGTATTTGGAAATATCTGCACAGTTGGTTTACAGACATTTAAATGTTGTTGTGATCTAGAAAACACATTTGCTCTCACTGCATGATTGTCACATAAATTCTCTCTCACTTTGAAGTCAGAGAAAGAAAAGTAAATATCAAACTTCCTTCGAAGACTGAGCCTGATAGTTGACCTCTTCCTTTAAATGCACATCAAATATGACAAGATAAGAATAAGATTTAAAGGTCTGTTTACAGAAAGGAATCATTGTGGAAGAATACAGTAAGTAGGCTATGCTCCACATGAGAAACAAACTCAAGCTGGACATTGGATAACAAATAAAGTCAGGAAATAGAAAGTAAGCAAATGTGAGTTCCAAAACACAAAGCCAATGGTAAGCAATGGGCTGAATGCATTCCCTGGGAAGTTTTCAGAATGTCCCCAAGATTTCTTTAGCAACTAGACAGCTACACTGTTTGGTACTCTTCACCCTAATAACAATAAATACCTTTAGATTATCCAACTGAAGACCATCAACACATTTACCTTCCACAAGCAGTATGCAGGTAGCCCTGTTGGAACAAATGGGCTTCTCTGTCATGCAGGACAACAAGTAAAACTGTTCTACTGTTTCTTTATGATATGAAAAGTTTGCATATGATACAGTAAATTTGTTAATTTTCCTAAAGATGAAGAACCGAAACACTAAGCAGTTCAAAAGTAAAAACGTGCCTTCACCCACATTATTCTGACCTTTGTAGCAGATATACTACTGTAGCCGTTACTTTAAGAGTATATTTATAATTCTGAACCTCTGAGTTCCAACCTGATGGACAGACCAAAGTGCTCGACAGGCCTAGGGTGACAATAGACAAAGGGGGGCATTTTAAGTTCGGTGGACTGTCTGCCAGATTGCTGGTGTGGTAAATCCCTTCCTCTGCGTGCATGGTACAAGATTGTCTTCGCTGACTTGGCAGCGATGTTTGTCAAAAGTACTCTTACCAAAATGACTGGAGAACTTTCAGCAAATATGTAATGCCACTGTCAACCATGTTAGGGAAGATGGTGGTCATTTTTCGTATTTCAGAAACAAACCCACAAAAATGAAGGGGTTTTACTAAAATACAAAACACTACTGGGTCTGATGCAAGAAAGGTTCTTTCTGTGCTTGAGGGCCAATGGTGATTTTTCATGCCCGCATCTCCATGGCCCCATATGGGTTTCCTGTGTAGGAAACATATGCATTGGAAAGCCCACTGTAAATAGGGGGATTGATCTGACATCATACTTGCCTACATTGAGAGGCCAAAAAGAGGTAAACCTTTTCAGGTATCACAATTGCTCCTTAGAGTAATAATGATGTCACCAGAAAAGACTTCATGTGTCCTTTGCCACTATTGCCACATTATATGCCACTCAGTAGGTAGCCACGTGACAGATCCCAGTGCATGCTACAGCCCACTGGCATGAATAAAAGATGCTCTATGTGGGCAGAAGTTGAAAACACCATTTGATATACTTTCACCACACAGATATTTACCGCATGGCACATTTGCCACATACCTTTATCACAGATGGTATCCTATTTAAACTTAAAACACACTGAAATATTTCTATAAACACTTCACCATAGCAATCCTTCTTGACAGTCCATCCTCAACGTGTCTATTATGGGTGAAAAGGGGGGGGTGCGCTCACGGAGACCGAGCCCAAAGGGGCTTTTGTATAGATAGAAGGGAGGAGTGGCGATGGAATGAACCCTGGACTCACCAAGAGGGCCCCAACATAACCTCTTCAGTTACTCCTCCCCTTCTATTTCTTACTTCCATGTCTAAACTTTCCTGTTTCCACCTCTCCTCTTGTTTCTTCTTCTCAGACCTATCCTTTTCTTTCTTCCTTCCTTTCCTTGCCCTCTCTCCCTTTCATTTGCCTACACCCTCTCTTCTATATCTACTTATTTTTCTCCTGTATAATTTTTTGTTTCTCTTCCTCCCATTCATTCTTCCTCTCCACTCTTTTCTTTCTTTGCCATCCATTTCCATTCCCTCTATCCCTTTTTTCCCTCTCCCAATAACTTTTTTTCGTGTATAGCCTCTTCCTTTTGTCAATGCTAGCCTCCTTCTTTCATCTTATTTACTCATTCTTTAAGTTCTGTACCTCCTTCTTTATAACCATAATCCTACTGTTCTCCTAGGGCATTGTATAAAATAAGCCCCAGGGGCCTCATTACAGACAGTTTTCCAGGGGTGCAGCATTCATGTGCACTCGATTTCTGTGCCCCACAAGCACTAATATTACAGAAGAGATTGCACACCATAGTCAAGACCCTTCTCTAATACAGATAGTGCTGGTGTTATCTTCAGAGGGTTTTCCCTCATTTGCATGGGGGTCTGCCCCTTAGAAATAACGGAAACACTTTGCATCTGAGTCTGTGCTGTATTATAGATGTGGGTACCAGGGGCGGCTCCTCCGCTACCACAGTGCCGGGTTGGAGAGAGCAGGCAGAGGCTTCCACTGTACCTCAGAGTGCCCTGACTGGGCGCTCCGTCCAATCCTACAGCTGCTTTCATGCTGCAGCTTGAAAGCAGCTGTAGGACTGGACACAGGGTAGGCTGGGAACCTGTGCCTGCACTGCAGGACCGGAGCAGAGTGGTGCAGTACAAAGGTACATTTTTTTTGCCCCCCGCCACGCCGCCCCACCTCTTTTCTCTCCCACAAGCCGTGACTGGTTGGCACAGAGGCAGAGAGGCTTCAAGGAGGCACACTTATTCTGTGCCACAAAAAAGGTGACACACATTCAGTGCACCCACTGAGGGAAGTCCTCTGGACCCCCCAGGCATACCCCTGCAGGCCTAGGCAGACACTTACTGCAACCGCCTGCAGGGGGCTCTTGACCCCCTTGAAAGTGAAGGCAGAGTGCCACCTGCACAGTGCAAGAAGGACTGGTGCTTTAAGCAGCCAGTCCATCTTTCACTAGTGTGCTGCTCCCAGGGCAGGTGCATATCTGCAGGTGCCCTGGGGCAGTGCATTGATGGTAATAGGTGGCAATGCTGCAGTCTGCGCCAGCCGTGCTTTGTTAAATCTGGACTAGATTGTAGAGTGGAACAGTGAGCCTTTACCATGATAGGGCCCCTGGTGTTCCCAGTGGGCCATGCTTGAAGCAAAGAGTTTGGGAAGCACAGTGCCACAGCATCAGTCAGGCTGGGCCATGTGGTGGGAGTGGCCCTGCGCGGATGAACATTTAGCCCCAGTGGCAGGGTTGGGTGAACACTGTAGGTGCTGTTTGGTCTGGGGTCCCCGTCATACACCCAGCCCTATTCTCATCCCCATTCGTTGGTTGTGTTTCTCCAGTGTGTTTGTGGCAGTGAAGGCTCCACGAGGTTTACATGTTTTAATGTTTATATTGTACAGGGGCAGAAAACAACTCCGTCATGCCAAAACTTGAAAAGCTGTAGGACTGCACTGTTGTATCTGTAGGTGGTTTGGCTGCCACAAAAGCAATACCATAGCATGAAAATCGGTAGGTCTGGCAAGTATGTTACACATTGTTGCCAGTGGACCAATGGTGGATGGGCTGCCATCAATGATTTCAAAGGACCATGTCTACTGGGACTCTGCTGTTGGAAACATGTCAGTTTCCCTTTAAATGAGATGGTGAAATTGTAAGACTCAGAACTGTAGAGAACAGCTGATTTGTGATAGTTTTCCTGTTCCTTCAAACTCTGTGTGGACCTCAAAAAAGCAAGTATGTAGGGTTTGACTTTAACCGTTTGAAAGTATGTTTAGTGATCTGAGAGAATATTGTCTCTGCCCTAGATCTTTCACCCAGTGCTCGGCTCACAGTGAGTACTGCTATACCAGATAATTCCGTACTGTTCTGCCACATAATTCTTTACCAAGTCATTAGATGTCCCTCACGCCCATACCCCATTCTGCCTCACTGTCATACCAGCTTGTTCCATACTGCCACTCCACATTGTTCCTCACCCCACAAGACTTGCCCCGGCACCAGATTATTCCTCACTACTGCAGCAGATAGTTCTAGACTGTGACATCAGATTGTTCCTCAGTGCCCATCTGATTGCTTCTTACTGCAGCATCAGATTCCCCCTCACTGCTGTATCCTAGTGTGCCCAGTATTGCTGGAACAGTTTTCAGAGTGGGGGTCCTGCCATCAATGCTAAATCACTGAACTGAAGAGGGTTGTGGAAAATCCAAGCAGGTGGTAAGAGTGTAGTATGTATCTTTTTTACAGCACACTATCACAAATGCATTACTGAAGCATGGTATGGTAGCACACTGTCATTTAGAGACCGCACATTGCGCATTGAGATGGCTACTAAATTTGCAAAGATGAACAGTTTTACTGATAAAACTGTATAGCGCACTGATGGTAATGTGTCGAAATCAGGCGAATATTTGTTATTTGCACATCACCAAGTAAAGTGTCAATTTATTTTTGATCCTATTAAAGTCTTTGTTTTTATGACACTTCAAAATTACAAAACACTTAATTTGTGCTTCCCTAACTGCTGATATATTTTGAAATATTTACGCAGTTCAATTATAGGTGTTTATAGTTTGTTGTGTGCGAGGAAAAAAATCACATCCTACAGCATTTCCTTGCACACCAGCAAGATTGCCACATAGTTTATTTTACAAACTCCTCCCACTTTGCAGTCCAAGAAAGAAAAGTTAATACCAATTTCCATGTTCAAACAACAAATCACAATTTGTCAGAAGACATAGCCTGACGTTTGACCTCTGTCCTTGCAAGCACAACAAATGCAACAAGATGTAAATAAATCTTTATTGCTAGCTCACCTTCCAAACTCAAGCGTGGTTACTTTGGTGGTGATGCAGCACTACCAGCAGGGGTGGCTTGTGACCTTTGAAGGTGGTGGGGTGAGTGAGGTACCCCACCACTTTCCCCCCAAACAAATAAAACACCCCCTCCCTGCAAAACCCTAAATTAAACCACCCCGCCATCCAAAAGCCCAATAAAACCATAATAATAACTACAAAATAAAAACAACCACTACACTTACGTGCAGTACACACTTACATGCAGTACACACACATGCATTACATATTTAAAATAAAAAAACAGCACTTACGCACAGCTGTGCGTCCTCCTCTGTGCTCTTCTCCTTCTCCGATGTCGAAAGAGCTGCCCTAACCAATTCAGACGCTGCTCTCATGCTGTTAACCAGCATAACAAGAGCAACTGGATTGGATGGAGAAGCCTCGTTGGACGCTCCTTCGGGCTCTAGAGGTCTGAGCTTGGTCTCCGCCCAGCTGTCTTAAAACAGCTGAGTGGACAGCTTCAAAGTGCGAATGTCACTTTGGCCGGCGCAAAACAACCGACCAAATTGACATGCGCACTTTGGAACGTCCAGTCAAGCCACTGGTTCAGTCCTCTGCTGTCAATGAGCAGCTGAGGACACACCCAGCATGTCTCTGGGCTGGTGCTTGCTGCGCTGGTAAAAATAAAATGACAATGAAATATTTTCATTGCCATTTGATTTTTGCCTGTGCGCCTCACAGCGGGAGGAGTGGGGAGGGTGTCACCTAACATTTCCTTACTACTGCTCTAGATTTTACTACCACCTCACTTTTCCTTACTTTTGCTCTAGATTGGTTCTCGTACTGTACCAGATTGTTCCTTGTTCTGCATCAGATTGTTACTTTCTGTCACAACCAATTGTTCCTCACTGCCACAGTGCAGTATTCTTTCCATGAAACATCATCACATTATTCTTCATTGCAACATCTTTGTTCAGATTGTTCCTCCCTGCTACATCACAAGGCCCCACAGCCACATTATATAGTTTCTTTGTGCTGCACCAGATTTTTCTTCACTGCCACACTAGATAGTTCCTTACTACCACCCTACATTGTTTCTCACTGCCATAATGCATTGTTCTGCATTGTACCACCACAGTTCCTAACTGCCTCATTAGATTGCTCATTCAGATTGCTCATCACTGCTATAACCCATTGGTCCTCACTAACCCATCACATTGCCGCACACTGCTGCACCAAATTGAAGCGTCTGCATGACTTTCTGGATGATCAGTGGATTTGGTCTTTGATGGGAACAATGCTTACATACTCTCTTTTGAGGAAAAGGACCAGCAGAAGACAGTTTTTCCCAGTGTTTTCCTGGACTACCAGTGTTCATAGGTTCTGGACCAATAACTGGGCAAGCAGTTCAGGGGCGTAGCTTGGTCAGTATGATTGGGTGTGGGGTGTTAGCCTCAGATTTCCAGACAATCTCTCTGGCACGCGATGTCAAAATACATTATAAAACAAGAAGGGCGCTCTAGAGGTTCTTAAGGGACAGTGGAAAGGGAGAGGAATGTTGATTGGTAGGTGTACTCAGGGAGAGAAAGCTCATTATTTAGTGAAATAGTCAACATTTCTTGTCTTTCCAAACAGAGGAAGGGAGTGTGTGTGTGTGTGTGTATTTTTGTTTGTGTGCAAAACTTCCTGGTGAAATCCGACAGACAACACAACACACGCGGCTGAAAGCACCTTCACTCAACTATTTCTCACAAAATACATTTATTAGGGGGTGTAACATCCCCCCTCCCCCTTGTGTCCTGCCCACACCCGAAGCTATGCCCTTGAACTATTGCTGATTAAGAGTGAGAATCGGTCACCTTCTGCTTCTAGCAGCTATTCCTGAGCTGGAACGGGGTTTCAGGCTTTGCTACTAGAATCCCAGTTTCGTGTCCTGGTGCAGTACGTCCTGACAGAAGACAGTGCAGCCTGGCACACTTGCTTGCAAAGGGAAGAGTAGGGGATAACGCATAATAAGAGAGAGTTAAGTTCTCATCTCCATAAAGGTTGCCCTGCTTGTTGAGGTCTTGGGTCAGAGGGGGAATGGAGCTCTTGGTAGCGCTTTCCCTTGCGCAGACTTCGGGGCCCATGAAATGTCATCTGATGAATCGCAATTCGAAACTGAGGCTATTCAACACATTCAGACAGAATAAGAACACGAAGCACAATATGCTCAACAATCAAGACTGACAATGGATAACATTTTAAACCATAAAGTTTATTAAAGGTTAGCAGTTTACAGAAGACAAAATATTCAAATTAGTATCAATCAATATAAGAATGTATCAATAAGAAGTTCAAGTCAATTAAAGCCATAAAAGAAAGACAAAGTAGCATAGAGTCACATCAAAGGGAACGATTTATTCAAAGAGAGCACCTTCAATCTCATCTGCTCTATACTAAATTGGAAAACAGACAAGGCATTTCTGAATTGTGACCTACTTGGTACTGGCTTAAGTCGCACAGTTCTAACATTTGCTACACCTACACGAAGTTTCTTAAAAAATGACCCAATCATGTTAAAGTGAAATTATACAATTGCTGACTCATGAGCTGCCCAGGATCTTCCACAATACAGTTTTTCTCAGCATACATCGTCTGCAACAATACCAGATATATGGACCAACCTCTACTCTGCAGGTGTTTTTGTGACTATGACACCAGCGATAACATTCCAATATTATCACAGTAAAATGAAAACATTCCACACTGAAACAAAGCAAAAGAACATTACATTCGATAATTTAAACTACAGCTTCTAAAATAAAATGCACACGTGTCTCAAAGCAACTAACGTTACCCATTTTATGGGTACCCTTATGTATGTCACGGAAGACAAAATATCATTTCTAGATATCACCCCCAAAAAACCTTGTAGTAGTCTGGTGTGGTTCACATACACTTCTCATCATGGTTTATTCCACTGCTGTTACTCTGGGTGAAACGTCATCTCAATATAGAACCAACCTCTTGGGGCATAAGCATGTATTCTCACCTCTTAACGCTGCAATTCGACATATGAAAGCGAGGCTGGATGAGCTCTATAATTTATCAGGCACATTTTGAAGAAATCAGTCCATTTTCTTTAAAAATAATATGTCATAATGGACAATTGAAGAATGGAAGAGTTATAAAACATAATCGAATTTTGAGTGTCGTAATAAATTATTGACATCATCCATTCTGTCTTGCATGACTATCCATGACAGTGAGTGACGAGGCAATATGTGAATACTGATGTCATTTTGGGGAACAGCATCACACAGAAACTCATTTCACTGCCGCGCACATCATATCATCAATAGTCATGAGATGGGGGGGGGTAGCAGAACATGAACATCGATGACTCTATGGAACACAGCACTACTTGAATACTGGTAGACTACAGAATACAGCATTACATGAAGACTGATGTGCTGTGGAGTACAACATTACATGAAAACTGATAAGCTGTGAGGCGCAGTATTATATGAATACTGATGGCAGTGTGAGGGGCACCACTTTACTTGAATGCTTGTGACATTGTGCGCAACAGCTTTACACTGCCATACACCGCTTCTCATGAATACTCATGGCTGTGGGGACCAGCAGAACATTTGCCCTGCAGTGTCATCAGTGTTCAGCGCTACATAGTTCTTGAATGCACCGAGAAGATGTTGCTACATGAATTATGTCACTGTATGGGCACAGTATTACATGATTACTGACACGCTGCAGGGCACAGCGCTTTACAAATACCAATGATATTGCTGGCCCAGTATTACAAGAATACTGGTACACTGCGGGGCACAGCATTATACGAATACCAATGACATTGATAGGCGTAGTATTACTTTAATACCGACACGCTTCAGGGCATAGCATTATACAAATACCAAAGGTATTGTGTGAGACAGTATTTACGAGTACTGACACGGTGCAGGGCACACCTTTTTACGGATACCAATGATATTATGTGGCACAGCACTGCATGAATACTGATATGCTGCAGGGTGCAGTATTAAATGACTACTGATCTGCTGGAGGGCACAGCATTACCCGAATACCAACGACACGGCGGACAGTATTGCATAATTGCCGAGGGCACACAAAAACCGTAACTACTGGGTCATTGCTGACAGCCTTCACCGGTGACAACACGGACAAGCAGAACAATAAACGTGCACATAGCCAACTGAGAACACAGCGCTACAAGTTATTGTGCTGCCCTGGGGTAAACACCCTTGACAGACACGACACCCGCAATGGACATAAGATTCTTCTTCAGAAGTGGCCGCTGTGACAGAAGGCTTTTAATTGACAGTAAGAAAGAGCTGATGTTGGTTTGTGAGACCAGGGTTGTGCTGAGAGATGGCTGTAATATAGCCAAAGCAAGGCGGCATGGACGAATCTTTTTTTTCCCCCGGGGGGCGAAAGGGGGTGGTTCAATAAAAATACGCTGCGATAAGTTCCTGGGGCTGTAAGAGTCACACTCAATGACGTTCGGGTCAGAGGTATGTTTCAGATCACACCTTGAATCAAAAGCAGAGTGTCCGATCATCTAGCTGCGTACCCATTGAATACATGGATCAGCCCGGGACTTATTCAGTCGAGACACATGTGCGTTCTTACTGGTTACACAACACCGTGGGGCATGTTATAACCTGTTTATAAAAAGTCTTTTTCGAACTGCCCGTCTCGCCCATGCGGCAAAATCACCCCTGCGCGCCCGGCAGAGACCTCCTCCTTTTCAGCTGCTTCTTATTAGGAAGCGTCACTGCCCACTAGGCGCTGTCTGTGGCCAACCTTTCCTTAAGGCGGTGGGGGATTATAGCACAGAAGACCCCAAATATTCACCAGTAATCCAACAGTACTTTCCATTTTACTATCGAGCCAGTCCCCGAAAACATTATCCCATGAACATCCATGTTTGTTTCTAGGCGGTTCTGCATTAAGCGGACTGAGGCGAAGAGAACAGTGACGTGTAGACCTAGTCACTGGAGAGCCTTACGTCATCTATCGCCGGCTTCCCTGGATCTCACTGCATAAGTATATCGGTAGCGCGTGCACGGAGGCAGAAAACGTGCATGCAGCCCTGTTCCAAACGTATGCCCCCTCTTTCCTACCTTCTGCTTGCTTTGCCCTCGGACCAGCGCGGATGTTTGGTGCGCCACGGTTCTAGTATTCCCCCTATTGACTAGTGGAGTGGTTTGTGTTTATGTACTTTTCGCCATCATGTCTGTCCCTGGAGTACTGTGGGCATTTCACTCTCATTACATTGCCTATGCGGCTAGTGCATGCAGAGGCGGTATGTTCTACTGGAGTAAAAGGGCTGTACCTGCTGCGATGCGCCCCACATCTACTTTCTACTAGCCCATCTGTTTACAGATAGTTACCAATCTAATTCTTTGTGGTTCTCAGTACTTCTCCTTGCAGACCGACCCTTCCACTACTGAGAGGACAGATTAGGCCCGTGCCCAAGCTCTATTTGTCCGTCCCTCGCGCCCCAACACCAAGACACAGCACCTTGGTGCTTACATGTGTCCAAATAACACCTCTCAGAGCAAAGAAGTGTTGTTTGGTTAAACTGTTTAAGTCAGACTGGATCCGTATATGTATAAAGGTAGCTGTAGACACACCCAAAGTACGATTTAAACATTTTAAGCAAACATGTATATGCATATGACCTTGGTAAGTGGCCCAAGCACATCATTTTGTGGCCCGATGTAGAAGCCTATTAAAACTTACTTCCGATGGATACAACTACCTGTGGATTCCTCACCGTATGCATTCTTGTTCTTTAAGACAGTTTTCCTTATAGCTATTACGTCTGCTAGGCGTGTGAGTGAGCTTCAGGCTCTTAGTGTCAAACCTCCCTTTACATCATTCTATGCTGACAAAGTGGTGCTGAAAACCAGGGCAGCTTTCCTTCCTAAGGTGTCACTCCTTTCCATATGGGGCAGTCTATTACTCTTTCATCTTTCTACCCTCCTCCTCATCCTTCAAAAGAGGAACAAAGACTCCATCGCTTGGACCCGAGAAGGGCTCTCAGTTTCTATATTGAGAGAACAAAGAACTTTAGTTTGGATGACCAACTCTTCGTTGATTATGTGGGCAAGCTGAAAGGCAGAGCTGTCCATAAAAGAACCATATCCAGGTGGGTCATTCTTTGCATTAAGATCTGTTATTCGTTAGCAAAGAAGATTCCTCCTGAGGGTATTAGAGCTCATTCTACCAAGGCTAAGGCTGCCACTTCAGCTTTGGCTAGAGGTGTTCCAGTGGTAGATATTTGTAAAACGGCAACTTGGCTTCCCTCCATACTTTTGCGAAGCACTATTGCTTGGATTTGGAAGTCAGGAGGGACGGCCATTTTGCATGTTCTGTGTTGCAGGATTTCTTGGTGTGACTAGTCAGGCACCCACCTCTGAGTGCGGTACTGCATTGGGACTCTATTCATAAGGTGAGGAATCCACAGGTAGTTGTATCCATCAGAAGAACAAGTTACTTATTTTCGGTAACGCTTTTTCTGGTGGATACACTAGCTACCCGTGGATTCCTCACAGTCCCACCCGCCTCCCCATTGCCTGTCTGGTCATACCAGGACCTTTTTTTATTATAAGTGTATATATGTTTTGATTATTTTTTATATTAATAAATGTTTTGCTTGTATTGCATCCATATGTATATATATGTGCTATCGTGAGGTTGGCTTTCACCTGTTCGCCTCAAAGGCACGTAAAAAGGGTGAAACTGACATCAGTACGCCGGCGAGGACCTCTTATTGCCACTGTGACGTCAGACAGAGTTGCGTGCGGAGCCATGCAATTGTGACGTCGACGTGGAGAGCTGGGAAGAAAATTTTCCATCGAATGCTGCCGCATTGGGAGAATTCATAAGGTGAGGAATCCACAGGTAGCTAGTTTATCCACCAGAAAAAGCGTTACCGAAGGTAAGTAACTTGTTCTTCTGGAGACACCATTGGATTCGTCTGTTGCAAGCTGTTCTTTGGATCAGCATCGGACGGGCACGCTTACCTCCGCCAATCCCCACCAAGGGTTTAATCGTCCACTTTCTGAAAGCATTGTTACTGAGCACAGCTTCCTCACTCTAGGAAGGTCCTAGGGCCTTGGGAAACAATTACTTGATCCTCAGGCCTTCACACCTTCATATTCAGCTGTGCTATATAAACACAGGGTGTGACTCTCTAACCTGAATTAAAACTCATTGCTGGTCTAATGGCACTAAAGCGCACCACCTCTGACGGGGAGGCCATCATGGCTCGAAGACCGGCTATGCTGTGCACTCGTGCCATACAGCCCTGATGTAGACCCACAACTCAGTCCTCTGGAAATAAAGCATACTTTGTTCCTCTCTCATGATATGCAATGGCATTCATGATATGTATGCACTCAAAATAAAGCTCTTTAATGCCTTACCATTGGTAGTGCACTCTATATAAAAACAATTACAATACAATATTTTGGACTGAGTTTGCTCCTCCAGAGCACAGAAAGCTCTGTTCAAGCCCAGCCTTGACTTGGCAGACCAGATGGAGCACTTGACTCCAAAAAGAGCAACACATAACAAAGACGGCAAAGGAAGGGAGGTCTGAAAATCAACATCATATCAGATTGCCCAATGAACCTCTCATCCCTGTCCTTCACTAGTATCCTCACAGCTCAGCAAAATGAAAAGCAGTGGCAAGCGTAGCACAAGACTCCTGTGGTGCAAAGGATCAAGCGCAAAGTCAAGTCGAATCAAATACAATCTTTAACCCCTTCGCTGTCGGGCCTTTTCCCCCCTCCTGTGCCAAGCCTTTTTTTGGCTATTTGGGGCAGTTCGCGCTTAGACCCTCATAACTTTTTGTTCACATAAGCTACCCACGCCAAATTTGCGTCCTTTTTTTCCAACATCCTAGGGATTCTAGAGGTACCCAGACTTTGTGGGTTCCCCAGAAGGAGGCCAGGAAATTAGCCAAAATACAGTGAATATTTTATTTTTTATTTTTAAATGGGAAAAAGGGGCTGCAGAAGAAGGCTTGTGTTTTTTTCCCTGAAAATGGCATCAACAAAGGGTTTGCGGTGCTAAAATCACCAGCTTCCCAGCTTTCAGGAACAGGCAGACTTGAATCATAAAACCCAATTTTTCAACCCAATTTTTGAATTTTACTGGGACATACCCCATTTTAACGATTTTTTGTGCTTTCAGCCTCCTTCCAGTCAGTGACAGAAATGGGCATTAAACCAATGCTGGATCCCAGAAACCGAAACATTTCTGAAAGGTAGACAAAATTCTGAATTCATCAAGGGGTAATTTGTGTAGATCCTACAAGGGTTTCCTACAGAAAATAGCAACTGAAAAAAATAAATATTGAAATTGAGGTGAAAAAAGCTGCAATTTTCCTCTACGTTTTACTCTGTAACTTTTTACTGCAATGTCAGATTTTTGAAA
Organism: Pleurodeles waltl; assembly: GCF_031143425.1. NCBI lineage: Eukaryota > Metazoa > Chordata > Amphibia > Caudata > Salamandridae > Pleurodeles > Pleurodeles waltl. Next base: position 1,610,291,481 of record NC_090445.1, read on the forward strand.
GCAATATACCGTTACGTCTGTTGGACTCTTCTGGTTGCGGGATATATAGGACTTGTAGCTTCATCAAGAACTCTAGGTACACAGAGCCTATAAATGAGCTGCATCCTGCAGTGGGTTTTCATTCTATACCGGGTATACAGCAATCCATTTGCTGAAATATAAAGAGTAAAAAATAGCTATCAAGAAAACCTTTGTATTTCCAAAATGGGCACAAGATAAGGTGTTGAGGAGCAGTGGTTATTTGCACATCTCTGAATTCCGTGGTGCCCATACTAGCATGTGAATTACAGGGCATTTCTCAAATAGACGTCTTTTTTACACACTCTCTTATATTTGGAGGGAAAAAATGTAGAGAAAGACAAGGGGCAATAACACTTGTTTTGCTATTCTATGTTCCCCCAAGTCTCCCGATAAAAATGGTACCTCACTTGTGTGGGTAGGCCTAGCGCCCCGCGACAGGAAATGCCCCAAAACACAACGTGGACACATCCCATTTTTTCACAGAAAACAGAGGTGTTTTTTGCAAAGTGCCTACTTGTAGATTTTGGTCTCTAGCTCAGCCGGCACCTAGGGAAACCTACCAAACCTGTGCATTTTTTAAAACTAGAGACCTAGGGGAATCCAAGATGGGGTGACTTGTGGGGCTCTGACCAGGTTCTGTTACCCAGAATCCTTTGCAAACCTCAAAAGTTGGCTAAAAAAACAAATTTTCCTCACATTTCGGTGACAGAAAGTTCTGGAATCTGAGAGGAGCCACAAATTTCCTTCCACCCAGCGTTCCCCCAAGTCTCCCGGTAAAAATGATACCTCACTTGTGTGGGTGGGCCAGGTGCCTGCAACAGAATAAGGCCAAAAACTTGTAGAGATAGAGGGGATAGCACAGCGAGTTGATAAGGACATATTCTTCTTTTATACATCTTTAGGCTGACTCTGCTTTGGGAATCCACACAAGTGAGGTGTCATTTTACTTGGGAGACTGAAGGGAACGCTGGGGAGTAGGAATTTTGTGCTGGAGCGGTGATCATACAAACGAAAGTCAGGAAAATATGCTTTTTTAAGCAAATGTTGAGGTTTGCAGAGGAGTCTGGGTAAGAAAATGTTGGGGGATCCACGCAAGCCACACCTCCCTGGACTCCTTGGGGTGTCTAGTTTAAAAAAATGTCTGGGTTTGGTAGGTTTCCCTAGATGAAGGCCACACCCAGGACCAAAAACATAGGTGCCTCCTCCCCCCCAAACACAGGTAGTTTTGTAATATATCATTTTGATGTGTCCACATACATCTGTGATATGGCAAACACTAAAATTGTGAAAAGAAACGCACTTAGGTTATTTGAAAAAGACCCCTCACCCACCAACCAAGTTGGTGGCATGCTTCATCATCGGGGTCCCACCCGAGGCACCTAGTGTGTCACAGGTGTGCATCCGACGCCTGTTTACAGCGGAGCAGGTTTTGTCATTTTTACCACACATACTGGTTGGATTTGGCACGAGGGTGAGTGATGGTTCAGTGGATCAAATTTTATTAACAAGAGATTTCACAAAAATGAAATGCACTGTTAATAACTGAAAGGCAAAAAACTGAACCAATGATTCACAGCTCGTGAGCTGTAAAGCGGCGACAAGGCACCAACCACTTTACAGTCCATTCACACACCTTTCATACATGACACGCACAAGACCATTCACACCGCCAGCCACGGGCCCAGCACATTACAACACTCACATCGACAGACAGTGCCACTCAAGGGCCCATCACTTACATACGCCCACATGCCTGATACAACAATCACACCAGCTGATGGCAGTGTGTGGACCTGTGTTTGGCTGGCAGTGTGTTGCAGTAGCCAACAGCAAGTCAATATGTACACTATGTACACCCTCAGCCAAGCCCCACTCCACACACAATGGCATCCTTTTTTTTTTTTTTTAAACAAAGAAACCCCTAACTAATTACAAATCATTACAAAACTACAAACACAAAAGCTCTAACTAAGGTCTTCCCCTTCCATCCCCGCCTTGGGGGGTGAGGGGGAACCCCACGGAGGGAGCGCTAGCGCTCCCTCCGGGCTCCATGCCGAGGACGTAATGGTTACGTCCTCGGCACAGGAGCACTGTGCCGCGGGACGTAACCGTTATGTCCACGGCACAGAAGGGGTTATTGCTCTCTTCCATAATAGACCATAACAATTGACAGTGCAGTACAAAACACAGCTTTATAGTTAAAATTCACAGTTGACTTTGAGATCAAATAAAACTATAGATAATGCATTGAATTCAACAATTTAAAAAGTTATAAATGGTCATATATCCTCGTAGCCGCTGCCTACATTTTCATGTTAGGAGTCCTCGCCTAACCAATAAGTTAAACCGATATACTACCGTAGAACGCACATAGTGCATAGAAAGGGTGGTAAAGTGTATTTAGTGCTATTAGTTTTATGATCGTAAAGTGCAAATGCATAGTCTGTGCTTTAATGTAAAAGCCTCAAGCAGTCAACCTTTTCTTTCACTGAACTGTCAGCAAAGGCACTTCCACTAGGCAAAAAGTGAGAGCTTGCTCCACTGCATCTGCACAGGTATGGTTATGAAACAAGATGTTGGATGCTGCCAATAGAACTTCCACGTTCACACACATGCAGGCACTAAGCTGTTTATTCAACTACCCATTGCTATAGCAGGGAAGCAATTATGAGCATGTGTCACAAACTTTTAGAGTCAGAATATGTGCCTGTGTTGGTTACTGTGAGACACTGAGGCCCTGCTGTTGGCCCGCCCATTTCGTGGTGGCTTCTATTATTGTTCCAGTGTTTAAAAAGGGGGCACGGTCTGAGTCTAGTTGTTACATACCCATCTCACTTATCAACTCCTCTATGGAGATCTTGGGTAGGGTAATTTTAGCAAGGTTGTCAGACTGGCTAGAGGAGCAGAAGGTGGTTATCTGCTTTCAATACAGATTTAGAAGGTGACGGGGTACCCATAACCAGTGCCTTAATTTGAATCTGATAGTTGGTAAGTATACGGTGGCCAAACAGAGAAAGCTGTACTTAGGGTTTATGGATCTGGCTTCTGCCTTTGACCGGATTAACAGAGCTAAGCTCTGGTCCATGTTAGTTGATCTGGGGATGGACTCTAGTCTGGTTAACCTTTTGAATGATCTTCACCAGGGATTGACAGCAGGGTGAGGTGTAACCATGAAGGGTCTTTAACCAACCAGATTAGTATCCACAAAGGGGTGAGGCATGGCTGTATACTGTCCCCACTATTATTCACCCTATATATTAACAGTATGTGCCCGGTGTTAAGCCCAGCTACGAAAGATATTCCACGTGTGGGCTTCTATTGATCCGGGCAGAACATAGGTTGCAAAAGGTATTTTGAGCAGCCAGAATTAATCAAAAAGTATGATGTTGCATGAATCAAAAAGCTTTTCTAGGAGGGGGCCAAAGTTGTAAAGGAGAAGGAGGAGTGGTTAAAAAATTAAGGTGCAGTCGTATGTCATTTTGAAAACTGTCCCTGGAATGGAGCCTTACCTCGGGATAGTGAGATCTGTCCACCAACATTTTTTTATTAGTAAGATTTAAACTAAATCTTTTGCCAAATCTTTTAGCTGACCCATTGATAGTCCATAAAGATGTTATGTTGCCTCCCTGTTCCTGCGATAACTTCTCAAACCAGGATACTTTGCATTTTCTTATAGTTTTGTGGTCATTATCTTGCCCTTAGACGGCTTTATATATTACCCTTGTCACAAGGGTAAGGCTTTTTTCAGGCTAAGTCTGCCTTACTTTACTGACAGATGCTGCATACACCTTTGATCTGCTTTAGCTTAGCTCATTTTTTGGCAGCCGCATCACGTCTGAGGAATAGCAGAGTGTGAACTCAGAGGGCTAATTCTGATTAATTAGTATTTTTAGATTATTACTTTTTTATTATATAAACTGTATTTATGGTTTTTAGTCGTTAGACCGTTTGTACGTTTTTTAAATGGGGTGTGTCACATTTTAAATTTTGTACAGAATCGACTAGTCTGTTTTTGTATTTATATGAATGTGATGTATATGAACACTTTAAATATTATAGTCTGACTTGTGTACGTCTTTAATGGATTGTTTTCAGTCCGAATAAAGAATATATTGATTGATCGATTGATTGAATCAGAAAAGTGGTGGCACTGAAATTACTGGGCTTCAATTCAGTTGAGCCCTGCCTGGGGAATTGGGGCCTGTTTACAGTAGATTGACCCATGGTAGGAGAGGTCCATTTGTGTATCTATTCATGGCTACCTGAGCATTTTGGGTACATTTACACAGCCCAACTCTGTGAGCTGGAGGTCGGTTATGGAAGCCCCACGTTTGTGTAGACCACGGGGCCAGTGGCAGCAAATTAAGCTCTTTGGGTTTAATTTGCATGTGCTATCTGATTGGCAGTGTTTTCTGTGGCACTGTATTCAGTTTCCTCTTTTTACACTTTACAATTATATTCATCTATTTGAGAACAGCAAGACAATTCCAAACCACAGCATCAAGGATATGTGGTATTATTGGTTAATTAGAATTGGGTGGATCCCTCTATCCTTTGCCAAGTGTTTAAAATGCCCTGCTTCTCATACATGTACTAGAAAACTCCTTCGTCATTTTCCTTTTTTAAATATATGTGTGTGTGATGCTGCTGAGAGTTGGCAAACAAAATGTAAGCTGACGCTGCTCCGCATGGGAGTCTGAAGATGGCGGCTCGAATCATAGCTGACCCCCGGAACTTTGAACAGTTTGGAAGGATCCATAGAAGGATACTCTGCCCAGTGCACTGTCATTACCGTACCCAAAAGACCACTTACCCATAAGGTGGGTGCAGGAAAGGACTTTCCTTCATGTGAGTCACTGGAAGGTTTGGATCTCTTCCAATATTTTGTTATTCAAGCCAATAAGCTGAAAACAAATAAGAGACTAGTCTGGTGCTTGGGAGTAAATTTTCCTAGGCCTCTGGAAAACCTGTCTTAATCCGGGGACAGAAGTCTCCTTCCCCCACGTGAGCATGAGAATGGACCACCCTAGCAAAAACAGACCCAAACAGAGCACAGATTGATGAAGTAATCCTGTCCTGTTGTTTCTTGATAGCTACTTGATTCCAGGCAGGGAAGAAAGGACCGTTCTTACCAGACCTAAAGATCTGATCTGATATTTCCCATTCCTATAGTACAACAGTGATTGGAATGCAACAGTATTAAAAGTGAAAAGGAGGGAATAACGCATAAATAATTTTTGTGTGATTTAATATAATTGATGTTAGTACGTTTAAATGTAGAGCTGGGGTGCCTCATTTTTTAAACTGACAACTTTGTTGACTAGGGTTCCCATGCTGACCTAAAGGCATGATCTTTTGTATTACTGGAGCAAGTTAGGGGTTCAAGGATTTGAGACTTTTTAAGACTTTCACAGTTCTCCAGGAGAATGGGTGATCATTATACAAGTTCCCCAATTAACGTACATTTATGTACCTTGATATTAAAATCTACAAAGAACCAAGATTTGTCTTCCTGTCACATGGAGCAGGAGCTGGTGTACCCTTTTCAGTGACATGGTACAGTGAAAAAAACATTGATACACAAAATCCCCTTCTTCTGTGTGTGTGGCACCTAGAACCATACAAGCACTAAGTACAATCCATGGTGTTGAAAGGGCTATGTAGAGCTTTTCTTTTAATGAGTCTTTGATTTTGATTTATTTGTCTTTGTTTGACTTGCCTGCGTGTATTTTGTTCCCTTAAATATTTTGCAAATATGTTCGGCCTCGTAAATCATTGTTCGTCTTCTTACTTATGTTCATTTTTTTCTTTAAAAGTCTGTAGTTTGCAACCCTTTTTCTGTTCCTCTTCATAACAGTAGCTCCACAGTCTGAACAAACATGTAGTGGATGTCAACCCTCATACCACCTTGTGCCTTCTTTGACAGTCCCCTGGCACCTGACCGTTTCTACCCGCTGCATGTGGTGATACGGTGCAAGCCTGTAACATATAAATGACAAAAAACATTTGCATCAATACATCTACTGGATTTGGAGCTTAGGGGAGTCCTGTTAACTATTCCTCTACGATCTAGCCATATCCTAACTTTCTGATCTGAGCTAACACGCATCATATAAACTATGTTTACTCTTTTCTCTATCCATCCTGGCTCTGTGTGTTTTTGAGATGGTTGAACTTGCATGCATATTGACACTGAGGTCCTACTTCCAACCCCACTGGCGGGCTGTGTTCAGTTGCTGGGAGCTACTCAGGCATGCTTCCTTTGCTTTCTTACTTTTCCTCCCCAACGTAAATGACAATCCCGATTCTAGTGGTGTGTAGCTTTAGGCCTAAGCGTGTCTGCTGGTTGATTAACCACTTTTCAATATCACATAGAATTATTGTTTGACTGTGTTTTTTCATTGTTGCACGAACACAGACCATGCATACATAGAGTAGAATTCCAATTCGTACTTTTCCCATGTAGTAAGCCTCAGCACATATGACAGTCATGTTTGTACAATGAGGGGCCCACTGTGACAAGGACTGCGATCCAGGGCGGATCTCTGTGGTCTGGAGGCCACACCAAGTGCATCCCCTCGTTCTGAGAATGACCACATCATCTTCCTGGGCTGTAGAGAACTGACAGTGGTGGAAGTACCAGGTTATAATAGCAGAGCAAACCCTTTTACTTGTATCTGCACGGGGACAATGGCTTGTTTCCATGGCTTCTCGTGTAACAAATGGAATAAAACGGGGTCCTTTCACTATCCATTTGTGAATGAGTATCACATGCATGAGTGCAGGGTGCACGTGTACCAAGATAAGCATGTGTGTGTTGTGTGTGAATGTTGGCAAACCTGAATCTCTTACAGATCTCCTTTGTGTGAACAGTGTACAAGATGGAGGTTGTGGAGAGCCTTGCAGAGATTAATTGGAATTGCAAGAATCCTCAAAAGCATTTCTCGGGCATTTGTAATGAACCAGATTTTTGACTGTGGAGGGACAAGAGACAGAATGTCCCTTTGTATAAAAGTGGCTACCTTTGCCCATTTCCTGCTCAATTTGTCTGCAGAGGTGTTACCCCTAAAGGTCTGGGAGGTAACAGCGTGGAAGGCCTTCCCTTCTTTGTGCCTTTCTTTTGGTTTTTTGGGGTATCCTTCCTTCCTGATGACAGTAGAGGGCAAAAACTGTAGCTTGGCCATTATAGAAGTAATATGCAAAACACAGGAACCATCTGAAACCAGTCCCAGAGCTGGACTTGTAGAATCTACAATCTATGTCTGCAAACTGATTATGAGTACAGGGCAGACATCTACAGTCACTTTGCCAGGATTTCTCATTGACTAATTACAGTGGTCCCATACCACAGACTAAGGAAGACATCTGAGTTCCATAGCTGGGATCTCCAAGTGCCAACTACCCTCTTACCAAGTTTGCGAACAGGAACCTGAAGGTTATGTAATCATCTTGAAGCACCTGCCTGGAACCCCCTTGAGGAAAGGAGTCAGCTGACTTCTGAGGGAGGGCCCTTTCAAACATTCTTGCATGAAGGAACACCTACATAGAAAATGAGGGATGCAAGGAGCTAGACAGGAAGAACAGAAGTTGGTCTAATTTGTCCATGTAATTTGGCCTTGTGTTCCTGGTCCTCCTGCAGCGAACTGTAGCATGACCGAACCTGCTCCTTGAAGCTCTGCCAGCATGTTGGCACTTTGATCTTCAGCACTTTTGCAAGTAGATGGATATTGAAAGAGCGACCATGCACCTCAAACTAAGAAGTAAATGTTTGTGACTGCTTGACACTGAAGAAAATCACACCAAATGACATCCACCTTTGACCAAGATTCATGCTGAAACACGGGGGTGGACTCTTTATTTGTTATGGGAGGTGGACATCTGCTTTTTGGCCGAGAAAGATCTAGCAAAAATGATTTTATTCCCTGAGATGTGCAAGCAAGTGTGAACCTCACCTACTTGTGCCCATGCACTTACATGACTGTCTTAAACCAAGGTTAATTTGGGTCACAGTAACAATTACAGTCACTGGGGCACCTAAATAGATAACTTGAAAGACAATCTTGGTTTGGTCCCAGTAATGTTTTAACGGCATCTATGGATACTAACTGAGACTGTGCCCTGCAAGCCTTGTGGCAGTTTAGTGTTGTCTTTCCTTTTATCTTGTACTGCTACCTACAAGCAGCAGGGAGCATATTGGGGTTAATGCTTGCTGGCCCCCTACCCCTATGTTTCTCCCAGAAATAATTACGTGCCTGAAGGTTTTTGCACTTCGATGTGTAGTACTTAGCCATGTCCCGAGATTGTTGTACTCTTTCTGGTTGGACAAGAATTTACTCATTGGTATTACATGCTTCACTGAATTCATAACTCTACTCTCCTTCATAAATAAAACGTGCTCTGCCTTGGTACCCCACGGGTCAAGTGCTAAAGAGGATTCTTGGTGTTGAGTTTTGGGTACAACTGGAAATCTGAGATAAAAGGCTCTCGTAAAAATGTGAGCTTTCCATGGGTGAGTTACGGTTTTCATGGTATGGGCGAGTTATGGCTTGCATTCTGAACCATAACTGATAAACCGCTTTGCTTTTTTGCTGATTATTTTTCTAAAACATAACTTCACTTTAACTGTTCGTGTTTTCGGTGATCATACTTATATGCAAAACGAGTAAAAGTGTTTTTTCAGTGGGAAATAAAACCACATTAAGCACTGACAATAACATAAAAAATGCCTATATTCTACAGAAAGGTCTGCATTAACGCAACAGTGCAAAACTAGATAAATTGAGACCTATCAATATCAGTGTTAGGCTACCAAATTAGCTGTACAGTTTACCCAGGTAAATAAGCACATAAACACCACGTGTAACTACTTAAACACAAATAAAGCGGCTGCCGTTCTCAGGTGATCAAGATTACCTTGTTTTCAGTCCCGGCTTTTACATTTACAAACAAAATGCTGTCCGGTGTGTTAGTCTAATTACTTCAGTGGATTCACACTAGAAGCTCAACACCCAGATTGTATTAGATTGCCACTCAAATGTCCAGGACTGGATGCACAGCGCCATGAGGCCACCATAAATTCAACTTTCCATTACTTTCAATATGAACTGGTATTCTGTGCTACTACTAAATGAGAGTCCACTGACCTTCGGCAAGACAACTGGGAACTCTAAAATAAATTAACCCCCTTTCATGGACTTCTGGAAAGCAGCTTCTTTGTCATTCGGAGTTTTGTGGAAAATGTCCTGCGAATCTTGCAGCTGTTGGCCTTATGGGTTGGAAATAAGCATTAAATATATTTCTTACGAGGTTCTCTCATGCAGAGTCATAATTTCCCTGAGGAAGCACATGGCCTCAAAAATGCCTTATCTGGATGAAACTGACATCAATTGATCACACATCTGAGAAAACCCACTGGGATCAAAAGGCTGCCACTTTGGTGGGACAAGCAAAGATTATGAAGAAAAAGGTTTATTTGAAGATGTTTGTGCAGAGCTCAGAGGTACTCTCTTCAGACAAGTTGATGATGGAAATCTGACATTTGGTAGCCTCTGGGGAGAATGGTATTCAATGTACTTTAACCTCATCGGCAAAAGTTCGGTCTTTTTCAATGAGGTGAATAGACTTCTATGGTGATCATGATCAAGGCCTACTGGGCTATGCTTAGAAGGTCTACTGGGCTATGCTTAACATTGCGCTGTTATTTTAGCATTGCCATTGGATTACCAGCTCTGCAATGCAGAATGATTCAAACATATGACTCTATGAAAGTTCAATGTAGGAGAATCAACAATACTACAAATCCTAGATTGAAGCAATAATATCTGCACTGGCTGCCATACTCGTACATTTCCTGGGAAAATGTGAGATCGATGCTAAAGAATGTTGTATTTATCCACATTGGTAAGCAGCGTGAAGCTCCCAGGTCCAGTGATTGGTTTGAAAGTCTCTTTACTAATTTAGCAGCAAGATATTCAGAGATATGACTGGTAGTGCTGGGAACGAACAGTTTTACTTCAGGAACCCATACATTTGAGAGCTGCAAGGGGCAGAGTCAGACGTGCATGTCAATTCACCAAAATGCCTGGGGTAGCAGAAGTGCCATGGTATGCACTTTGACCTTCACTTTCGCTCACAGACACACATGCTTACACACACACACATTCACACATACACGCACTCTTACATAAACACACTATCATCCACAAGCACACACACTACACACCTTTAAAAGCATTTTTTACTTACCTCAGCTACCAGGGAGGGTCATATTCCAGTTAACTGTACGCCATTCTTTATTACACCAATGATAAATTATATAATATGATTCACTATTAGTGTAATAAAAGTTGACCAAAACAGGGAAACTGGAGCCCCAAAACACAACCATAAGGACTAGCTGAAACTATTTTATTGGCACTTATTTTGCGAACCTAGAGACCAGGGGTTACAAAGGAAGTGCCAGGGGTCGGAAGGGGCAAGCCCGGGGTCGCAGCTGCGACCCCTAAATGACGCCCGTTGTAAGAGAGACGTACATGTGTTAGCATATGCACAATTTTTCACAAACTCTCGCCAAAAAATAGCAACAAAGATAAATTAGCATAAGGCTGCTTTAGCTTAGTTGAATGGTCATAAACAGGCTGTGTTTTAGGTTTGCTTAAGGGGCACTACCCTGTATTCCTTATGACAGTATAGATTCCTTGAAAGTGGTGCTGTATTGTAGCACTCATGGTCAAACTATGCCGAACCTGCCCGACTCTCTGGTGACTGAAATATCAATGTAATAATCGTTTTGGAATTTTGGGGATCCTCTGTGACCCGTTTGTGTGTATTTCGCTCTTTGCTTGTACAGAGGACCACATTTATAACATCAGAATCTTGCGAAAGCTTAGCCGCTATAATGCCCAAGTGAAACATGTTGGCTGCTGAAGCTTACATATCACACCAATAAAGAACTGAAACACCGTCTGTTATTTGTGGTTTCAGTTTTCAAATCTGCTGCATGTTGATTGCAGATCCATCCTCATCTATCACATATCTAAAAACCTCCAAGGCGTGGGAATGGTAAAAAGATCCTTTAAAATCTCCAGTTATCTCTTAGTGACTTGTGAAGTGGTACTGCGGGGTATCTCTTTGGATGGGCTACAAGATGTGCAGGCCAGGTTGTTTGTTCCAGCATTGCTATATTTTACCTTCTACTTCCAGCTAGGACACCACTTGGACAGAAGGAATTAAACTGACGATGTAGTGAGAAGCATTAGTAATGGTCACGCTGGAAAAGAAAACAGGAACTCTACCCCAGCTGCCATCAGAAGCAGTCCTCATGGCAAAGAGCAAGGAATGTGCACTAACTCTGTTTCCCATTGTCACCACATTGCACCGGGTGGGACAAACCGCGAAGGGCAGCAGAGATTTGTGTTCAGGCTCAGAAAATGCTGCAGAATACAGAAAACTGGCCAGTTTCTAATTTATTGAAGCTCTCTGGTTAGGACACAACCGAGCATTGTGATAAGTGATCCTTTCAGAGATCATCAGGCAATGGTTCAAGATTCCAAATCAATGGGATGAAGTGGCTTTTAACAAAAAGGGATGGGGTTGTTGGCAACAAATTAATTTTAATTGCATTCCAATAGACTGATGAAGGTTGTTAAGACTGAGTAACCCTCCACCCCACTATTATATAGTTGGTCCTATCAGTTAGAGCACCCAGATAGCTTCATGTACTTGAAACACCATTTCCCCTGCCCTGAGCTTTCTTTCAACACATCAGTCATCTGAGCATACTCCGTCTTACTGCATATGTGCTCCGCTTAGGTACATCATCCTTAGGCATATAATCACATGCTTCACAGTTGACCAAGAGGGCAGAAGTGGAGTATGCTCAGTATGAGTTTCCTTAGGGCCATCAAGAGACACCATGTCACTGGGACGCAACTTTTTCAAACTTTTTTCTTTTACCAATCATTTTTCTACGGTGTGCCATTAAAATGGGATTAATTGAACTGAGCCAAGTTTGCAAAGACAAGAATGCATTGGTTGGTAACTAAAAGACCTGTACTGGAAGTGACATGAAATCTTCTGGAAACCCCAAGACTCACTCTAAATGAAGGGAAGAACTTCTATTGGTCAGGCTTTGCTTACTGAGCATACTACCCAGTAATCAGAACGTTCCAAGAAGAAGAAGAGGACAATGAGGAGGAAGGGGCGGGGTACTAGGTAGACAGCAAACCACTGAGAGATTGACTCAGTGGTGTAGACCAGTGATTTATTCCTTGGAGTCGCTGCTCCTGTCCGATGCTTCAGGTTCACCCAGACATTTTAGGCTATCCGGTGAAGGAGAAACCCAAATCCTTTAGCAGGGAGTTATTAGTAGTGTGTTAGATGGAACATATTAAGGCACAGGAAGGGAGCAGGAGATGAGGGGAGATGTGGTTAGTCACAAGCTGATGTGATGCAGGGAGGAAGACACAGCCTTGCCATGCCCATAATGTACAGCAAGTATACATAGTTACCATCTAGGACACAGTCCTACGTGTTTCCAGACCATTTGTTTCTTTAAAGTCATTATCAGGCATGTTGCTCCAAATAGGTTTGATGGAAGGCAACCAAGGTTGTACTCCCAGAACAAAAAAGGAATGCCATGAACTGAAAAAAGATATTGTGAAGACATATAGGGGGTCATTCTGACGCCGGGGCCAGGGTCGGCGGGAGCACCGCCAACAGGCTGGCGGTGCCCCGCAGGGCATTCTGACCGCGGCGGTTTGGCCGCGGTCAGAAGAGGAAAACCGGCGGTCTCTCGCCGGTTTTCCGCTGCCCTGCTGAATCCTCCATGGCGGCGCAGCTTGCTGCGCCGCCATGGGGATTCAAACACCCCATACCGCCATCCTGTTCCTGGCGGTTCGCCCGCCAGGAACAGGATGGCAGTATGGGGTGTCGTGGGCCCCCGTAAGATGGCCCCACAAAGTATTTCAGTGTCTGCTCAGCGGCCTGCTTCCTCGTGGGAAGGGGGTTTCCCGCTGGGCTGGCTGGCAGGCGGCCTTCTGGCGGTCACCCGCCAGCCCAGCGGGAAACACAGAATACCCGCAGCGGTCTCCTGACCGCGGTGCGGTATTCTGGAGGGGGGAACTCTGGCGGGCGGCCTCCGCCGCCCGCCAGAGTTAGAATGACCCCCATAGTGAGGTGCTATCCCTAAATGCATTGCAAAGGCTCTGCATCACCTGTTTAAGCACAAGGTGTACCTTCTGCATCAAAAGACCCGGGCGGCCAATCATCTCAAACAACCTGGAGAGTAAAGGCCATGACTGTGCTTCTCTCACAACATGTCCTACAGCCAGATGAAATGACATTAAATCCATCCATCATATTATGTGTAGAGTGCATTAAAACTACAACTCAAGCTGCACTTCCAAGAGGAGGTTCTTGTAGTTTTCTTCATGGTTTTCTAATTGTGTACTGTCAGGGGTGGGTGCTGCTGCCAAGAGGCCATTTGTCATGTGTAACAACTCTCAGCTAGTCCTATCTTTTTAACCAACAGCTCTTGCACTCTCAGCCTTGTAATTCTCTATAGATTTAAAATCCTAGCCTGCGTTGTGCTGCTGACTAAAAGTCCAGGACAAGCTGAGAGTTGACGGATTCACTTCTTACAAGCAACAAGACAATTCACGGTAACAGATATGCCAACACCACCTCTTCATTGCACATTGCCACACTGCGCTACGATACAAAGTAGCGTGATGACGAGTGGTATGGCTGGACTACAGAAATGTTGTATTGTGCAAAAAAAAATTAAATCCATTTTGCATTGGTTTGCTGCTACGAAATAAATGAATAAAGTTTCACGCCAGAACGCAGAAACGCTTTTTTCACCAGACAATTAAATGATGACAATGGATTGTTAAATTAGTACAAACTATACACGTTTTGTCCTATAACTCCTTTTACTCGTCAAAAGATATCTGTACAAAGAAAGCTTAGCACATTTGGAAAGTGGATTTCCCGTATCTTTTTATATTATATAACCACAGCTAAAATAGTGTGGATTGTGCGTGTTCCATGTTTTCCACTAGTGCAAATACTGTATGGCCCATTCCCTATTACAAGATCACAAAAAACATTGACAATGCCCATAGATCTGCCTCTTGGCTTTATCAATGCCCATTTTGTTTTTGTAAAACTTTATTGTAGGGAGATCTGCAGGGGCCTCACCAATATAAAAGAAAACATTAGTCAAAAGCAAAATTTGTTTTTGTTATAAAAAAAAACACACATTGCCATGGTAATAGTCCCTCACACTACTAATTAAACTATTTTTGTGTGGATGTGCTCCCGTGAAAGAGAAGAATGTCGTCACAGTTAGACAATGGCTGAAGTGAACCAATCCACTGCCTCAAGATGTACTCTATAGTGCGCCAAAGAAAAATGTGAATCGTACAACAAACCAATGGATAAGGAGGTCTGGCTGAAAACTCCTGTAAGTATATTATTATATATATATATATATATATATATATATATATATATATATATATATTTAATTTTAGTTAAAGAAATGGGTATTGACTAATGCTAGATCTAAAAATGGTATCTACAAAAGCAACACAAATGGTGCAAATGTGTGTGCTCTGTTTTTTGCACCAGGGCAATATGATAAGGCCTAAGAGCGTTGTTTTCATAGAAGAACTGTTGAACATTAAACCCCAGCAATCGTAGCAGTTGTATGGGCTTTGGTGGACCACACTACAACCATCCGATTACCGAAGGCAGTTCTCTGCAGGCTGCCCAACTATACACCTTTTCCTAATCATGGAACAGGAGTGAGGTTGTCATTTGTGCAGCATATGCAGAGGCACTGGCAAGCAGAAACATGAAGCTTCCATTACCCATCATTGAAGGCTGTATTTTCTACTCAACTGAGGGACAGTACACACATTTTCAATGCTGGCATTGGGACCAACAGCATTCTTGTTATGCAGCTGTCAGGGAAGGGCGTATAGTCTCGTAGACTGTATGCAAGGATGAACTGGGTCCCCGATGAATCCATTTTAAGTTAGTAACCATGTGATCTAGAGCAGTGCAATTGCATTGGCAAAGCCAACAGGCCTCACCTATGTGACAGCTATTGGCTTTGCCAATATCATTTAGCAAGGTTGTACAGCAGTGTGGCTGCAGTTTAGCAGGTCTAAAGGTTAATGGTGTAGCGGAGAGGGGAGTAAAGTAGCGCAAAGTGAAGTTATGTAGTGTAACGTGGCATAGAATAGAGCAGAGTGGCATAGAGTAGATTGGTGTAGAGTGGAGTGGTGCAGAGTAGAGTGCACAGAGTGGAGTGGTGTAGATTGGTGTTGAGTGGCATAGAGTGGAGTGGCATGCAGTAGAGTTGAGTTCTCTAGAGTGGCATGGAGTGGCATAAAGTGGATTGTCTCAGAACTAAGTGGCGTAGAGAGGAGTGCCCCAGAGGGGCATTGAGTGAAGTGGCCTAGATTAGAGTGGAGTAGTGTAGAGAGCAGTGGCATAGAGTAGATTGGTATACAGTGGAGGGCTTAGAGTACACAGAGTGGAGTGGGATAGAATAGAGTGACATAGAGTGGCATAAAGTGGGGTGAAGTACCATAGAGTGGCATGGAGTAAAGTGGCATGTAGTGGAATGGAGTGGAGTGTGTAGAGTGGCATATAGTTTAGTAGAATGGCATAGAGTGGATTAGTGTGGTGTGGAGTGCAGTGCCATAGAGTGGAGTAGTGCAGAGTAAAGTAGCGTAGAGTAGTACAGTTGCCGGTGTAAGTAATTAATGTGTCAATAGAAATAGCAGATAGGGTGAAAGCAACATAAATAAGAAGCCACATGCTAAAAGTAGGGAAGCACATTGCATGCCCAGGAATAATACGAAATGCTTCTAAAACAAAAAAATAGTGTGTTGCAAAATGACGAGGAAGAATACATGCACTGGGTCAATACCCCAGGGAGGAGCTAAGTAAGAAAGGAAAGGAAGATTACATATGAGAGAGACAATGAAAACAACCTGTGGTACGCTGTAGGCAGGTTGTAAGCCCAGTCAATAGTAAATTTTCTTTTTTATGAAGTCTGGTTTGATTTTGACATCTGCAGTGACATCCTTGAAATCATTCGGACCTACCACTTTAGTAATAAAAAGATATTCAAGAGCCCAAAATACAGCCCAATTTATTAGTGGTGTACACCTTAGCACAATTCAATCAATCATGGGATTTGTAAAGCGTGGCTTATCTCCCTGAAGGGTATCCAGGTGTTGTAGGTGGTTGCTGCGAATTGGTAGTTACTCATCGAACAGTCAGATCATAAGCTTCTTTCTGAAGCCGTGGAGGGGGTGGGTGGTACGTAGGTGGGGAGGTGGTCGTTCCAGATCTTGGCTGCGAGGTGAGAGAAGGAGCATGCACCATATCGGCTGCGGCGGACTCTGGGGACTTGCGTGGGGGCGAGGGTGGAGGAGTGGAGCTACCTGGTGTGCTGGTGGAATGAGAGCCTGTGGTTGATGAGTGGATCCGATGATATGGAGGGATTTGTATGCGAGGGTGAGAACCTTAAATTGGCACCTCTTGTGTAGGGTATCCAGTGGAATCTTCTGAGGTGGGGGTTGATGTGGGTCTGCCTGGGAAGGTCCAGGATGAGTCTTGCTGCTGCGTTCTAGATGGCTGGTGGCAGTTGAGGAGCCGGGCGGGGAGTCCGACGTAGAGGGCGTTTCCGTAGTCTAGTCTGTTGGCAATGATGGATTGTGTTATCGTCTGTTTGGTCTCGATGGGGATCCATGTGAAGATCTTGTGTAGTAAGCAGAGGTTGTGGAAACTGGTGGAGGCCACTATGTTTATCTGTCATTCCAAGGTGAGTTTGCTGTTGATGAAGAAGCCTAGGTTGCGGGCGGGATCGGGGGTTATCAGAGTGTGGAGGACTACCAGGAGTTGTCCCATGGGGAGGTGTTGTTTCCAAAGATGATCACCTCTGTCTTGTCCGAGTTCAGTTTCACACAGTTGGATTTCATCCATTTGGCAAAGTGGGATATGGTGTTGTGGAAGTTATAGCTGGGGGTGGCATGATCTTCGGAAAGGGAGAGAATGAGTTGGGTCACGTCTGCGTATCAGGTGATGTGGAGTCATGGGAGTGAACAGTCTCAGCTAATGGCGTCACATAGGTGCTGAAAAGCGTGGGGCTAAGAGAGGACCCCCTGGAGGACACCTCATATGGTGCTCTTGGGTTCCGATGTGAATGGTGGGAGGCGGACTCTCTTGGTGCGTCCCGTGAGGAATGCGTGGATCCATTTGAGAGCGTTATTTCGGATCCCGTGTCATGGAGTCTGGAGGTGAGGGTGTAGTGAGAGATGGTATTGAATGCAGCAGAGAGGACAAGGAGGATCAAATCCACCTTCTTTCTGTGGTCGAGGAGAGTCCTGATATCATCTGTAGCGGCGATGAGGGTGGTCTCAGTGCTATAGTTGGTGCAGAAGTCGCAGTGGGAGGAGTCCAGAACGCTCTGCCTTTCCAGGTGTTCGGAGAGTTGTTGATTGATGGCTCTTTCATGACCTTGGCTGGGAAGGGGGAAAGGGAAATAGGGAAGTAGCTTTTGAGTTTGCTGGGGTCGGCGGAAGGTTTCCTAATGGGTGGCTTGATCTCTGCTTGCTTCCATGCTTTGGAGATGGTGGCCGTCCTGATGGAAGTGTTGAGTAAGGGGTGACTACGCTGTTTTCTTTCTGGCCCAGGTTGAAGACGTAGTGGGGGCAGGGTTTCTGGGAGAGCCAGAGTGAGCCATACTCCTGGGGTCTGCTGTGTCCTGTACGGAAAGAGGCTTCCAGTCGGTGATCCAATGGCTGGGGGGTGTCATTTGACGAGGTCGGGAGGTGGTAAATGTTGGTGGGTTGGGGTTGAAAGTTTCTGTAGATGGCTGTGATTTTGTCATGGAAGTAGTTGGTTAGTGAGTCGCAGAGGGCCTGAGAGGGTTGGATTGTGTGTTCGGTAGCTGCAGGTCTACAATTAGCACAGAAATACAATTAGTACAGAAACCTACACCAGCTGTCAGTTGAGCTGAGAATAGACTTCAAAATTCTACATATCACATATAAAATCCAAAAGGGTCATCAGCTTCCTACCTACACATTGCCAACCTAGCTGCCCAGACCATCATTCTAACAATTCCCATAACCCACTGCAAGTCAAGAGGAGGCAGCAAATCCTAATTAAATTACCCTCAATGGTTTTGCATTGTCCCATACCTCATGAAATTCAAAGAACAACGAAAAAAACCTATCTGCAAATGAGTGACAACTACAGGGACATTAGATTATTGTAAACTAACACCAACAAAAACAGTTGCCACAACCTAGAGCTACACTTTATCACACACATCCTCATGACTTTTAGCTCCTACCCAAGCATATTGTCAACATTCTCACTTGTAACTTAGACTTTGCAAAATCGTGTAATGTTTTCTTGCAAAGTTGTACAGAATTCCAAGAAAATTTCACAAAAGTACAGTTTTCTGCCAAAATGTAGTGTACCGATATGTTGCATCACATTTTTTTCTTTACTCTAACACACCTGTCCGAAGACTTATTTGAGCACAAAAGGTCTCTAAACAAGTCATTTTCTTTGCAAACCAATCACCCAAGGGCATCTTGCAAACTTTTTTTATGCAAGGTGTGCACTAAAAAAAAAACAAATGTGTGTCAAATTGCGTAATGCAAAATTTCCAAACATTTCACATAACGCTAAAGAAAATGAGTTACTTACCTGTAACTTCAGTTCTCCAATATTGGTATTTTTCATCGATTCATATGCTTGAATCATTCCCCATCGTCGAAGTGGGAGTCCCATGGTACCCTAACATAGTAGTATATATCATTACCATAGGCCCTAATGGCAATGAATACTCTCTTTAATAACATATCTATGTCCTTTTAAAAAAAGGACCACACTTGAACTATGACAAGTCAGGTGACAGCACCCTCTAGAACACTCCCAAGAGAGGCTGAATCCCTCAGATTTTTTTAGCACAAGTGTGATAATATATATGAGCTTAAAGGGGAGCCTTGCAGGTGAGGAGGGTGGGTCATGTGAATTTATGAAAGATACCAATACTGGAGAACTGAAGTTACAAGTAAGTAACTTATTTTCTTCTCCAATATAGAATCTTTCATAAATTCACATTATTGAATCAGAGTAGCAAGCAGTAACTATAACCAGCAGACCCTTTTATTTTTATTTTTGCGGATGGCGGGTCATAACACTAATTCAACACCGTCAAATAAGCCTTCATATATTAGACATAAAATGAATATATACATATCTCTATATATCTCTCTATATATATGTATATATATATATATATATATATATATATATATGCACTTTCTATAGAGATGTAGATCTGAAATATGTTACTGAGAAAGCTTACTTCCCTGCCCCTAAGTACCCCGCTCCACCCCCTGCATCTGGACACGGCTCGTAAACTACTAGCTGCTATAGTCAGTCTCAGACCGCTGCTATACTGGAGGAGAATCATGGTTACTCCTGAATTGTCCTCCTATGCCAATGCTTTTAGGGAAGTCTGTTTGCTGGACACCTCCAACAAGATCAAGTGGATCAACTCAGTTAAATCATCTTTGATCGCCATTGGCATGGGAGATTCATGGAACTGCCCGTCCACAGGGCCCCTACCCACCAAAGAAAGAGTGAAGTCCTGTTATTGGGAGTGGTTAGCTAAGTCCATGTCTCCCTCACTTCTTGTAGGGCGTCTAACTAGTGAGTTTTTGGATTTTAAATCTACCTGGCTGTTAAAGCCTTACCTGGATGGTATCTTAGATCCGAATGAAAGGAAGCTCTACATGCAATTTAGATTTGGCTGCCTTCCCCTCAAAACGTTTACTAATAGATGGCAGAATAGGGCCTCCGTTAACTCGCTTTGTCCCTGTTGTAATTTATACCAGGAGTCTATTGCCCATGTTTTCTTTGCATGTCCCTTCTACATCTCCACATGCAGGAAATGGCTCATCTGAACCTGCATTTGGTTGGGGACCCGAGAATATGCTGTAGCTATGAGGATTCTAAAATCAGACCCTAGCCTTCCTATTGCTATTGCAGTTGCTAAATTCCTCAGAGGCATATGGTGCATTAGAAGGAAGCTAGCAAAGATTTCTTAGTTTTTTTTAAATCTCTTATGTTGTTACACTTGCACTTTCCAGCTCTTATACTGTAATTTGGAACTGAACTTTGCATTGTATTGTCTTTTGTGTTTTTATTTTATTTTATTGCAATATTTTATGGAATATTTATTGTGATGTTTTGTGACTTAAGGCACTGGATGCCGAAATAAAGTATTAGTATTATTGACTATATGAACAAGTTACTTACCTTGGGTAATGCTTTTTCTGGTGGATACATTAGCTACCTGTGGATTCCTCACCTTATGAATTCTCCCAATGTGCCAGCATTCGACAGAAAGTCTTCTTCTCAGCTCTCCACGTCGACGAGGACGTCACAATTGCACGGCTCCACGCGACTCCGTCTGATGTCACCGTGACAATAAGAGATCCTCGCCGGCGTGCTGACGTCAGTTTCACCCATTTGTTACGCGCCTTTGAGGCGAACAGGTGAAAACCGACCTCACAATAGCTCAAACAAATACACAGATAAAACCATATTGATGTAACAGAATTACAACCATCATTTATATATACATAAAGTTACCAAAACATATATACACTTGTAAAACAAAAGTCTTGGTATGACCAGACACGCAACGGGGAGGCGGGTGGGACTGTGAGGAATCCACAGGTAGCTAATGTATCCACCAGAAAAAGCATTACCGAAGGTAAGTAACTTGTTCTTCTGATGGATACAACTACCTGTGGATTCCTCACCTTATGAATAGAGTCCCAAAGCAGTACCGCACTCAGAGGTGGGTGCCTGACTGGTCACACCAAGAAATCCTGCAATACAGAACGTGCAAAATGGCCATCCCTCCGAGTCCAAGCAATAATGCTTCGTAAAGGTGTGGAGCGACGCCCAAGTTGCTGCCTTGCAAATATCCACCACCGGAACCCCTATATCCACCACCGGAACCCTTCTAGCCGGGGCAGAAGTGGCAGACTTAGCCCTGGTCGAATGGGCTCTAATACCATCAGGGGGAACCTTCTTTGCCAATGAGTAACAGACCTTAATGCAAAGAATGACCCACCTGGATATAGTTCTTTTATGGACCGCTCTGCCCTTCCTCTTTCCTACATATCCAACGAATAGCTGGTCTTCCAATTGAAAGTCCTTTGTCTTCTCAGTATAAAAACTGAGAGCCCTTCTGGGGTCCAAACAATGAAGTCTCTCTTCCTCCTTTGATGGATGAGGAGGAGGGTAGAAAGATGGAAGGGTAATGGTCTGCCCTATATGGAAAGTAGTGACAACTTGAGGTAGGAAAGCCGCCCTGGTTTTTAGCACCACTTTGTCAGGAAAGAATAGAGTAAAGGGAGGTTTAACGCTAAGGGCCTGAAGCTCACCGACACGCCTAGCCGACGTAATAGCAATCAGGAAAACCGTTTTAAGACCTAAAAATCTTAATGTACAAGAATGCATGGGTTCAAACGGTGAACCCATTAAAAACGTTAAAACCAGATTCAAATCCCAGTGAGGCATAAGAAAAGGAGTGGGAGGAAATTTATTTGTTAAACATTTTAAGAACGTAATAACAATAGGTGATTTAAACAAGGAGGGTTGATCCGGAATGCAAAGAAAGGCTGACAGTGCTGCCAAATAGCCTTTAACAGTAGCAACTGCACAACCCTTCTGTGCTAAAGCTAATGCATACAACAGAACATCAGACAGATGGGCCCTCAAGGGATCAATTTGTTTCTCTCCACACCAAGCCACGTATTTTGCCCACCTGCCATCATAAACAATCTTAGTGGAGTGTTGCCTGGCCGATAAAATAACATCCACTACCTCTGGTGGGAGAGAGAAAGCACTCAGATTGCCCCGTTCAATCTCCAGGCATGTAGGTGCAGGCTCTGGAGGTGGGGGTGTAGAACCTGCCCCTGCGACTGCGAGAGAAGATCTGCCCTGAGAGGGAGACGGAGCGGAGGGCATAGTGAGAGTTGGAGAAGGTCAGTGTACCACACCCTTCTCAGCCAATCCGGAGATATTAAAATGACCTGAGCCCGATCTTGGCGAATCTTCCTCACAACCCGAGGAATCAATGGTATGGGGGGAAACGCGTAAAGCAACTGGTCGCACCAAGACATCTGAAACGCGTCCCCCAAAGCTCCTTGCACCGGATATTGGAGGCTGCAGAACGACTGGCAGTGCGCGTTCTCCCGAGTGGCAAACAGATCTATCTGCGGAGAACACCACATCTGAAAGATGTGACGGACCAGATCCGGATGGAGACGCCACTCGTGATCGGCCGAGAAATGTCGACTGAGAGTGTTCGCACGTACGTTGAGCACTCCGGCCAGATGATTTGCCACCAAGCAAATCTGATGGTCCTGAACCCAGGACCAGAGCCGCAGAGCCTCTCTGCAGAGAAGGTACGACCCACTCCTCCCTGCTTGTTTATATACCACATCGCGGTAGTGTTGTCCTTCAAGACTTGAACTGACTGACTGCGAAGGGATGGGAGGAAGGCCTTGAGAGCCAGACGTATCGCCCGCAATTCTAACTGATTGATATGAAAAGTCTGTTCCACTGGAGACCAAAGACCTTTGATCTCCAGGTCCCCCATATGAGCTCCCCACCCTAGAGTGGAAGCATCCGTTATGACGTGGTCACCGAAGGCAGCAGTGAAAACGGCCTTCCTTGAGAGAAGTTGCCATCCACAGCCCACCATCGTAGATCCGCTGCAGCGTCTCTGGAGATCGATATCGACTCCTTGAGATCCCTTTTGTGTTGAAACCACTGCCTGTGGAGGCACCATTGGAGAGCCCTCATGTGCCAACGTGAATGAGTGACCAACAGAATGCAAGAAAGCAAACAGGCCGAGCAGGCGTAGGACCTTGAGGACTGGAAAAACTGCTCCATTTGAAACATTGGAATCAATGCCTGGATGTCCTGAATCCGCTGAAGCGGAGGATAGGCCCAATTCATTGCTGTATCCAGTAGTGCCCCTATGAACAGGAGGAGCTGACAGGGCTCCAGGTGAGACCTGGGCACGTTTATCGAAAAACCCAGACTGAACAACAACTGAGTTGTCATTTGCAAGTGATGCAGCACAAGCTCCGGAGACTTGGCTTTGATCAACCAATCGTCTAGGTAAGGGAATACCAATATTCCCTTCCTTCTGAGACTTGCTGCAACGATCGCCATCACCTTCGTGAAGACTTGAGGTGCTGAAGTAAGACCAAACGGAAGGGCAGCAAACTGGTAGTGTTGCGACCCCACCACAAACCGGAGATACTTCCTGTGCGACTTGAGAATAGGGATATGAAATTAAGCATCCTAGAAGTCAACAGACACCATCCAATCCTCTTTGTTCAATGCCAGAAGTACCTGCGCTAGAGTCAGCATCTTGAATTTCTCCTGTTTGAGGAACCAATTCAAAATCCTCAGGTCCATGATTGGTCTCAATCGACCATCCTTCTTGGGAATCAGGAAATATCTCAAATAACAACCTTGACCCCTTTCCTGCTCTGGAAGCAACTCCACTGCACCTTTTGATAACAGGAATTGAACCTCCTGCTGCAACAACAGGAGATGGTCTTTGGAACAAAAGGAGGGACCGGGAGGGATGAGGGGGGGAACTCCTGAAAAGAGCATATCCTTTCCTCACAATATTTAGAACCCAGGAGTCTGATGTGATTAACTTCGACTCTCGGAGAAAAAGACGTAATCTTCCCCCTACAGGAGAAGTATGGCTGAAAATGGGCAGAAAACTAGGGCTGCTTCCCTTGTTGTTGTCCTCCAGAGGAAGAGGATGATGCAGGGTGCTGCAGGTGACCCCTCTTGTCCAAACCCTCCCCGCCCTCTAAAGGATCTATATGGGAGGCTGGTACGCTGTTGGACTGGAGTCTCCCACGGTAAACAACTGCACGCCCAAACCTCCTGAAGCTCCGAAAGGACCTGAAAGGGGTAGTAGTGGAAGCCTGCAGACCCAAAGACTTTGCTGTGGCCCTACTGTCCTTTAAGTGCTCTAAGGCAGAGTCAGCTTTAGCACCAAAAATCTTTTCCCCCTGAAAAGGCAATTCGAAGAGAGTAGTCTGGACATCTGAAGAAAAGCCAGAGGACCTCAACCACACATGCCTCCTGGTAGCGATAGAGGTACCCATCGCCCTGGCCACCGAATCTGTAGAATCCAGACCAGGCTGGATAATCTGTTTAGCTGCCGCCTGAGCATCTGACAGGAGTTCACCAAATTGTCCTTGCATCTCCTGCGGCAAGTCTGGAACCATAGCTTTAGCTGTGTCCATCAGGGCGTGCACATATCTACCCAATACACAGGTAGTGTTAGCTGCTTTGAGGGCCATACTACAGGAAGAAAAAGTCTTATTCGCCGACTGCTCCCTTCTTTTGGACTCCCTGTCAAAAGGAATCACAGGGAAGGAGCCTGGTGCAGAACGTGTGGAACATGAGGCCTGAACTACTAGACCCTCCGGGGTGGGATGTTTCGACAAAAATCCCGGATCTCCAGGAGCCACCCTATACCTCCTTGCCACTGATCTGTTGACAGCTGGGGATGACACAGGCTTCCTCCACACCTCTAAAATACTGTAGGCTCCGTAAGAGCATCATTAAATGGGAGTAAAGGTTCTGCTGAAGCCGAAGAAGAATGCAGGACCTTGGTTAGAATATTAGTTTTCACTTCCACAGCAGGCAACAGAAGATCCAAGAAATTTACTGCCTTCCTAACCACAGTATGGAAACAGGCCGCTTCCTCTGTAAACTCCCCTGGAGAAGAAAGGTCCCACTCCGGGAAAGTGTCTAGCCCACTGGCTGAGTCAAGTCCTTGATATTCCCCCAAAGGCTCCACAATCTCTCCTTCTTCCAGCAGCTGTTTTTGATACTCCTGCTCCTCCAAAAGCCTTAAAGCTTTTCTGCGTGACCTCAGCCTGGCCTCTAACCTTGGCGTGGATGTAGAATTAGCCGGCCTCGATGACACCGGCTTCAGGACTGAAAGACGCGGACCAGGAGAAGAAGGCTCACTACGGTCCAATCCGGAACCATCCGGCGCCAGAGCGGATCCCATCGGCGCCGTGGACACCTGAGGCTCCGTCATTGGCATCGACTGATAAGGTGATGTCATCGGCGCCGCAGGTCTATAAGGTGATGTCATCGGCACCGTAGGTCTTTGAGGCGACGTCATTGGCGCCGAACCGGCTCCCTCAGCCAGATAAAAGGGCATAAACGGCACCGCCTTGTAGGGAGCCGGGGAGCTCAATGTAAATGCCAAAGGACCCGTGGGACCAGCCGGTGCACCAGCAGGGGCCATAGCATTAAACATACTAAACATGGCATTTCAAAATGCTGCCGGATCCGCTCCTGCTGGTCTTCATGCAGCACTCGTGCCGGCTGAGCATCTGAATCCTGCCCCGCAGGTGAAAAGCGAAGACTCTTTTGAGGCGCGACCACCTCGAAGACCAACGGCGATGGAGAAGCCTGAGGGCTTTGAGGCTGTGGAGTCACCGTAGGACTAACCTCCCAAGTCGCACGGTGCCCTCTAGATGGAGACCTGGACCTTGAACGGCTTCGAGCCGAACGACGCCGAGATTCGTGTGGACACCGCTTCTTATGTTTTTTCGACAAAGTGTGACAAGACGATCTACGATGGCTTCTATGTCCTTTCTTCGCCTTAGCCAAAAAGAGTTTGGCTTCTCTCTCCTTCAGCGCCTTCGGATTCATGCTCTGGCAGGATACACACTCCTCGACGTCATGCTCAGAACTTAAACACCAAAGGCAATCATCATGAGGGTCAGTAACCGACATGCGACCCCCGCACACCCGACAAGGCTTAAACCCCGACTTCCTAGGAGGAGACATTGTAACCAGAAACAAGATGGAACACCTTCAACAGTAGCAAGAGCTAGGAGAAAACTGTTAGCGTTGAAGGCACGGAAAAAAGGGAACTGACGTCAGCACGCCGGCGAGGACCTCTTATTGTTACAGTGATGTCCGACAGAGTTGCGTGGAACCGTGCAATTGTGACATCATCGTCGACGTGGAGAGCTGGGAAGAAGATTTTCCATTGAATGCTGCCGCATTAGGAGAATTCATAAGGTGAGGAATCCACAGGTACTTGTATCCATCAGAAATATATATATATATATATATATATATATATATATATATATATATAAATACTTATATTTATATATATTAATTAATTTGCACTTTCTATAGAGATATAGATAGGTAAATAAAAGACCAATGGCTGCTCACCTTAGTGAAATAGATGGCGCAGCACTGTTTGACCAACAGCTGCATCACTGCGCTGAGCTGATTCAAAACAATAGTGCAGCATAAACAAATGTATGCTCTTCCAGGTCGCAGCGTGCCATATTTTGTCCAAAGACACACCAGCAAACAGGGCTGTAGATGTGGACACTGCCCTGGTTGAGTGCGCCCTTACTTTGCTTGATAAAAGCCGTCCTGCTTTAGGGTGGCAAAACTGGATGGCAGCTGAAATTTATTGGGCGATGGTTGCTTTAGTCACTGGGGCACCCTTGTGAATGTGACTGTAGGATACTAATAGCTGAGTTGTTTTTCTGATATCCTTTGTGCAATGTACGTAACATTTGAGGCATTGTTTGAGATCCAGAGTGTACAAAGATCTTTCTGCCAGTGAATTCAGATTCGGGAAGAAAGTTCTAGGTATGATAGGCTCATTGAGATGGAAATTGCAAGGTACTTTAGGGATGAACCTTGGGTTAGTTCTGAGGATGACAGCATCATCTGTAAAATGCAAGAACGATTCTTGACTTGTAAATGCTGGAATGTCACTAACTCTTCTGGTGCTAGTTAGAGCCAAGACTAAAGTGATCTTCAGGTAAGAAACTTGAGATCTGCTGAATGAATGGGCCCAAAAGGTTGGTTCATCAATTGAGACAATACTATGTTTAGATGCCATTCTGGTGAAGAAGCCCTCACTGGGGGAAAGGCTATGAACAAACCCTTAAGAAATTGCTTGATGATCCTGTTGAAGCACAAGGAGAGAGAGTGCTCTGAACGTGTGTACCTGGAAATCGCAGCCAGGTACACTTTAATAGAGGAATGAGCTAAACCTGACTGAGCCAATTAAGGAAGATAGGGCAGAAGCTGCTCAGGCAATAGTCGCAGAGGGTGCCAATTTGAATTTAGGCACCACATGCAGAACCTTTTCCATTTTTATCTGTATGTTTTTAGTGTAGAATCCGCTTGTACCTTGGAGAGACTATCCCCCCACTCCAGTGAAATGTTTAAGTTTTGGAACTCATTGAATTCAGGAGCCATGCGCATAAGTGGAGAGAAGTTGGGTTTTGATGGTGGACCTGGCCTATGTTGATCGTTAACAAATCCGGCAATGGTCTTAGGCATATGTGGATGGTCTCGGGCAGAAGGAGGAGTTCTGTGAACCAGCGTTGCCTGGGCCACTTGGGAGTTATGAGAATTGGGTGACACTTCTCTGCTTCAATTATGATAAGACCTTTTAAGATCACAGGAATCATGGGGAAAAGGCGTAAGCAAATATCCCGGAGTACCTGATCGAAAGGCATTCCCCCCACAACCCTGGATGGGGATGCCAGCTTACAAAGAACTGGCATTTGCTGTTCTCTTGTATCACAAGAGCGTTGGTTTGCTCCAAGAGAGAATATCCCCTCCAGTGTGGACTGATCCAATTCCCATTTGTAGCAAGCCAACGTCGTCCTGCTGAGACTGTCCGCTAAGGTGTTGCCTAGCTGGGGAACATGATCTGTCCAAAGTGTGATGCCATGCTCCATTGTCCAATTCCATATTCTCTACGCTTCCTTGGAAACAGGCAATGATCTTGTGCACCCCTGCTTGTTGATATAGTACATAATGGTGGTTTTGTCTGTATGTATCAGAACTGACGCATCTCTTATTCTCAACAGGAGAGGCTGGAGGCTGAGAAACATTGCTTTAAGCTCCAGCTGGTTGATTTGCATGGCCCTCTGAGCTGGAGACCACTTCCCTTGAATTTGCAACTCCTGCAGATGTCCTCCTGATCTGTCCAGGGAAGTGTTTGTAGTGATGATGTAGTCGGGAACCTGAAGCAGGAATGAGAGACCTTTGTCCAGATTGTGTGGCAGAGACCACCAGCGTAGAGCCAACATCATTTGTGGAGTGATTGTGATTAGGTTGTCGAAGGACCCGTTTACTTGCAACCACTGCGTGCCGAGCTCTTCTTAGAAAAGCCTCATTTTCAGGTGAGCAAACAGAATGAGGTCTATGGATGAGGACATCATTCCTAGGAGTGACTTGTACAGATGTACTGAAACAGACTTTCTTGTTTGTAGTTTCAGAGCTAAACGCTGTAGTTTTATCTGTTCGTCCTTTGTTGGAAAAGCTTAGCTCTATATGGTATCCAAAGCTGCTCCTGGGAACACTATAGATGTTGATGGCATAGCTGAGGATTTGAGATGATTGATTGTTAGCCCCAGCTTGTTGAATAGCTTCAGGCAAGCTGAGGTGGCTTCCATCGGTTGACTGGCTGTAGGTACCTTGACCAGCCAGTAGTCGAGGTATGGGAATACCTGATGTCCAGAGCTTCTCAGTGCAGCCTCCATGGGAGTGAGGCATTCTGTGAAAATGCGTGGCACTGACTTGAGACCGAAGGAAAGAACCTTGAACTAGTAATCAATGCCGGCTAAATTTCAGGAATTTTCGATGTTTACAATGTATAGGGATGTGGAAATACGCATCCTGTAAAGCTAGAGTTGTCATATGGTACCCGTCATTTAGGAGCCTCAGGATGTCTGAAAGAGTAATCATGCGGAAGGATTGCTTGCGTAGGAACTTGTTCAACTTCCATAGACTGAGACTGGGTTGCCACTCCCCTGATTTCTTTTGTATTAGGAAAAATCTGGAGTAGAAACCCATTGCCTTTGGGATGGATTAACTCTTTCTATCACTCCCTTCTGTAACATGATGATGGCTTATTCTTGAAGTAAGTGAAGATGAGGTGGGTGTGCTTCCTTTGGGGGAGTTGTAGGAGGTCGTTGGATGAATTCCAGGGTACAACCATGGGTAACAAGGTATAATACCCACTTGTCCGCTGGTATATTCTGCCAATGAGGAATGTTATTGGAGATACTTTCACCAACTGGTAAAGAAGGACTGGGTGTAGCCGACACTCGATACAGGTCACTGCTTCTTGTTGGACTCTTTCCCTTGAGAGACCTGTTTCCTGTGAGGCCCTTGTTTGTTGTAGGCTGCTGCAGGATGTGGTTTATAGGACTGTTTTTGGTAATACTGACTGTATTGCTGGGGATACGGTTGGTGAAATCACTGGTAAATACCTCGATACGTGGAGAGGCCTCTCCCAGAAGCTCCCCAAAAGGGCACTTTGCAGAACAGTAAAGTACCCAGCGACTTTGCTGTCTCCGTATCTGCCTTTGACTGCTGCGCCTCATATGTGTGTTTCCCAAAAAGGGCTTCTCCATCAATGGCCATATCTAAATTTTTGTCTGGACTTCCGGTCCAAATGAAGTGGATTTTAACCACCCTTGGGGTCTCAGGACAGCAGCCTCTGCTAACTGACAGAACCCAGTAGACGCAATATCCATTTCGCAGTCAATTATTTCTGAAGACATTCTCCCTCCTTTTTGCAGTATTTTCTTAGCTTCCATTCTTCTATCCTCAGGCACCAGTTCAATCAGAGCTCCACTATCTGACCACATCTGTCCGTCAGAGCAGGCTAATATGGGCAGAGCATTAGCGGCTCACAGTGTAACTGCAGACATGGAAGAGAATCATTTTCCTATATTGTCTAGGCATCTGCCGCCACAATCAGGATGAGCCGAAATAGGTGTAGAAGGGTTTTTGGAGCAGCGTTGCACTGCCTGTGCTATAACAGTCCACTTTTGGATGGCCCACCAAACATGCTGGCCAATCTTCAGGGGCTTTGTATTTCTTGTCTATCCGAGGTAAAACAGCAGCCACTGTGGCTTGATTCTGCATGATCTTAATGCCCTCCTGCCAGATGTAGTCTATGATTGGGATAGTCGTCACTGATTTTCTTGCTGGTTCTTTAAAATCATACAGGAAACAGTCTGATTGCTTGACCATCATTGGAAGCTGAAATCTATTAGCAGCTCTCTCTTTTAGAGTATGAAACCCTCCTATATCATCAGGAGGAGAGTTTACTGGGTGGGAGACCAGTGGCGATGGTGTCAGAAGTAGGTATTCATCCCACACCTGGTGTGAGTGATCGTCCTGGATCTCTCCTTCTTCTTAATCATCGCTCGATGATGACCGATCATCCCAAGGGGGAGCTGCAATGGTGGATGCTGGGGTCATCCTTGGCATCATTGGTGGAGCCTTATGTAACTGCTGAGTAAGAGGAGTAGTGAAATGTTATGTAGAGGCTGGCCGAGCTGGTTCAGGAAATCTTGTTTGATAATCTTTTAGCAAGCCTTGGAGATCCTGCAATAAAGATAAAGGCACTTGTATGACATCTTGTGGTGTATGATGCTGCTCGTGACATTGGAAATGTTCACGTAGAAGAGCAGGTCTATCAGTAAACCTGGGCTCCTGATAATATTCATCATAATATTGATCGTCTTTGTCTTTGTCTAGGTCTTGGCACTTTACCCTTAGTTCTGAGGGTCTATGTGCTACCCCGAATGGTCCCTCATTATCAGAGGTATCTATATCCAGGAGATGACCTGGTGGGTATGGAGACACCTTACTGGGAAAGGTGTACTCTGGGCGTATAAACTTCTTTGAAATTTTTATGATAGTGGACAGTGTCATTGACATGTAGTCACGAGCTCTTAATGGCTGTCGGTGGAAAAATCCTCATTGACGAATCTGTTGTCGATGAGGTCGTCGGTGTCGTCGACAGTAGGGTCATCAACAGTGGGGTCATCGACGGTGGGGCCATCCTTAATACGGCTATTGACAGCAACGGAAGGTCTCATCAACGGAATAGATGCCAAAGCGAAGGTGGATGGTGTTGTCCTGGCTCTAGTCACTGGCGCCATAGTCAACGTTAAAGTAGTGCTCGTACTTGTCAATTGTGTCATTGACGATGCACTCATCGACGAGGGTTTTGAAGTAGATTTCACTGTTGATGATTCTGAGGAAGATTTTGAGGAGTGGATACCAGATCTTTTTGGAGGAGCTGAAGGATGAGATCTGCTGTGAGCAGGGAAAATCTTTTCCTTTTCTTCCTTGTCGGCTGTGCTTTTGACAGACCCATGGTGAGACTTTTTTTAAAGGTTTTTGTAGATGTTTCTGGGTGTTTCTTGT
Organism: Pleurodeles waltl; assembly: GCF_031143425.1. Classification (NCBI taxonomy): domain Eukaryota; kingdom Metazoa; phylum Chordata; class Amphibia; order Caudata; family Salamandridae; genus Pleurodeles; species Pleurodeles waltl. Next base: position 1,610,322,903 of record NC_090445.1, read on the forward strand.
CACATTCAACTTTATTTCCTTCTTCCATACTGTCCCCTTTTCCTGCCTTATTCCCCATTCCTTCACCTTCTCTTTTTGTTTCATCACTTTCATCTCTTCTTATTGTACCTTTGTCATCTATTCCCTCTGTACTGTTTCCCCTGAAAAGTAGGCACAGCCAAGACCCTGGCATACTCTCTGTCTAAAAAATCAGAAGAGGCAGCCTCTGAAGTAACATCAGCTGATGCAGGATACACTGGGTCCCCCTCTCACCTCTGGGCCCCGGTGCATTCCACTAGCTGCACCAATGATAGCTATGCGCCTCTGACTGTAAAGGTATTGGCACCTGAGCTGTGCAGTGTGTGCTTTTAATTAACACATAAAAATGTTTCCACTAGGCACTATCTGATTGTGTATTACTAAAATCTATAGTTTGAAAGCACTTTTTTTTATCTTAAACCTAAATTTTTCACGCGTTTTGTGACCAGCTATCTATATGTAATGCAAGTTTAAAATAATTACTTATTTATTCATAGTACTTTTTGTCACACGCTGGAACCACGAAGCACAAAATATACACAAGTCACTCTTCCTCACTGTACCAACTATGATTCGATTCTGAGGCTTGCTGGTTACACACAGTTATCTGAAGTGATCACATTTACTACTTGTGGTTTCATAACCTAAAATAGTGCTTTTCCCATGTATTAGTTTAACATGCATTTATTTTTCATGTAAGGTGTGTTCTTTTTTATACATTTACCTGAAAGTGAAAAACTAACAAGAAAGCTACAGAACATGTTTTTCCTTTAAGCCGCAGGTTTAGTCCCTCCCCCACTCTCACTAACCCTGCCCTCATTGTGTTCAGGTTCAAAGTTGCCATATTTTTTCAATGCACTTCGACCACTGCTTCAACAAATCACCCAGTACAATAGTTTGTTTATTTGAGATGCATAGGACTTGTGAAAGCTCACACATGGGGCCATTGGAGAAATCAAACTTAAAATACATGATCTCCTGTCTAGGCCCAGTCATTTCATTCCACGAGCAAGTACAATTCTTGCATTCAAAGAGAGAAACTAGAAAGTGGTTTAAAGCTGACCTCTGCTCAGAACTGGGGTGGGCGAAATCACAATTTATTTCTTCACATAAGCACAATGGCCTTGAAAATTATGGTTATTATGCAAGCTACGTTTTGCCGGTCACCAGTGTAGGGAAGTGACTCTTTTGGGCATGGCTACCCACACTTTTTGCCTGTTTATCAGTGTGCTTAGACTGCTTTCATTAGGATCCTGCTAACCAGGACCCAAGTGATTGTGCTTTCTCCTCTAAATTTGGTTGCTTTGGTACCCTTTACGCCTCACAATTGGCACACTGGTGTACACCTGTAAGTCCCTAGTATATGGTACTTAGATGCACAGGGCATTGGTACACCAGGGGTCCCCTGGGCTGCAGCATGTATTATGTCACCCATGGGAGCCCATGCAAATCATGTCTGCAGGCCTGACATTGCAGCCTGCGAGAAAAGGTGCATGCACCCTTTCACTGTTGGTCACTGCACCAGGTCACTGTAATTCACCACTATGGTAGGCCATTTCAGCCCGAAGGGTAGGGTGCAATTTGCTGTGTGTGAGTGCACCCCTGCATGAGCAGAGGTGCCCCTATGACCTCCAGTTCCAATGCACTGGACTTTGTAAGTGCAGGGAAGTCATTTTACTTGTGTTCTGGCCACAGGTCACTACCTATGTCCAGCTACATAATGGTAACTCCGAACCTAGGCATGTTTGGTATCAAACATGTTGGAATCATACCCCAATACTAGTGCCAGTATTGGTGGCATGAATCCATGCACTTTGGGGGCTCCTTAGAGGACCCCCCAGTATTGCTCCTATCAGTCTTCCAGGGTTTGCTGGTAGCCCAAGCTGCTGAGCCCCTCAGACACATTTCTGCCCTTCTACTGCTTGAGCAGCTCAAGTAGGAGAAGACAGAACAAAGGATTTCCCACGGGAGAGGGGATGCAACACCCTCTTCCTTGGAAATAGGTGTTACAAGGTTGGGGAGGAGTAGCCACCCCTACGCCACCGGCTTGCTTAGAAGAGTACGTTTGGCGTCCTCCTTGCAGAATCTGGTTTGCACCAGTTCAGAGACTCCTGGTCCCTGCTCTGGCATGAAACCACACAAAGGAAAGGGGAGTGACCACTCCCCTGTCCATCACCACCCAGGGGTGGTGCACAGAGCTCCTCCACATTGCCACTTGATTCTGCCATCTTGGAAACAAGATGTGCACAGGCCCCTGGGAGCATCTGGTTCGTCAGGACAGGTGATTGACGCCAGGGTCCTCCTCTGATAGGTGGTCACCCAGCAGAGTGACCAAGCCCCCAGTTAGGGCTACTTAGGGACTCCCTTGCAGGTGGGTCCCAGTTTGAGCATGTAAGACTCCACCAGGACTCCTCTGCATTGACCTCTTCTGCTCCTGGCCACTGGAACCACTACTGGACTTCACAGGAACCAAACAAGCCTACAACTCCTGAGACGACCTCACCTTGCAACATTGTTTCTCCGGCTCCTTCCAGCAATTGCAACATTTCCATAGCTGTGTATCCTCTGGGATTGGCAAGACTTCAGCTGCACCATAGAAGCAAGAAGAATCTCCCTTGGAGTGAAGGAGTCGATCCCCTGCATCCGCAGGCACCTAAGGCAACACGTCCAGCTGCTGGGATCTGTTTTCTACAGGAACGGCGTGGATCCTCCAACACAGGTGGTGGTTCTGAGTGGTCTTCTTGGTCCTCTCTGCCTTCTGACCGACTTGGGAGACGGTGAGCTCTTGCTTCTCCTTGCAGGACAGACCTCCTGTGCACTGTGACTCTTGCAGCAACCAAGGCTTGTTAACTCCTGCTCCGGGGGGGTCTTCAGGCTCCAAGTACCCCCGGCCTCCAGCACTTCATCCTTGTAAGGACAGATTCTCCTCTGCTGCTCCAGCAACCTGGAACCCCTCTCCAGGTGTGCTGACTAGGCCTCACTGAAACTTACTGTGTCTTCTGCCAGTCGGTTGCGTGTGGGGGTTACGACTACTTCTGCAGGCTCTCTCACCTACTGAGGGAGCCATGTTTTTGTCCGTTCGAGTTTTGCACCCAAAAAGACCATCTTGTGTGTTGGAAGAGTAGATGATTTGTGGTGATTTACTGTCAGACCTAAACTGTGAAATAAGTCTAGACATGGCACTGGTGGACTTGGAGGCCTGCTGCGAAGTTGGTGCCTTTACCAACCAATCATCTAAATACAGGCAAATTTTAAAGCCTTCATTGCAGAGAGCAGCTGCCACAGGCGCAATACACTTTGTGAAAATTCTTGGCACTGACTTTAATCAGAATAGGAGAACCTTGAATTGATAATGGGTACCAGCTACAGTGAAGAGGAGGTATTTGCAATGCCTGGAGTGTATGGGGATGTGGAAATAGGCACAATATCATGTAATCCCACTGTTGAGAAGATGGAGGATATCCGACAGGGTGATCATACGGAAGGATTGTTTCCTCAGAAATTTGTTTAGCTGTCTGAGGTCTAGGATTGGCCTTCATTCTCCTGACTTCTTTCTTATGAGAAAGAACCAATAATAAAACCCCAGGCCTCTCTGATGAATAGGGACCTCTTCTACCACACCCTTGGAGAGCATTTGGAAAACTTCTTGCTTTAGTAAGCAAAGATGAAGTGAATGCAATTTCTCAGGAGGGTGGTTTGGTGGTTTCTGTGCAAATTCTAGCGTTTGACTGTGAGCCATTATATCCAACACCCTTTTGTCTAAGGTTATCCTTTCCCAATTCTGTTGATAATTTGAGATGTTTGCACCCACTGGATTGATTTGTGGAAATGATTGAACTGCGGCCAGCACCCGATGAGGATCATTGCTTACGGATTTGATCCCTGGCTTGTGGGGTCAGTTTTCTTCTTCTGCCTTGTCTAATTTAGGCTACTGTAGATGGCTGCCAATGAGACTGTTGATATGCTGGCCTATACTGTGACTGTTGGTATTGTCTATGATGGGTACCCCGAAACGACGAGAAACCTCTACCTCCCCAAAAGGGTTGCTTCTTGTACTGTAGAGTACCCAGAGATCGAGCAGTCTCTGTATCCGTCTTGATGGCTAGTAAGGAGTCAGCTATGTGTTTCCCAAAAAGGGTTTCGCCATCATAGGCCATGTCTAATATTCTGGATTGGGCCTTGGGTCTGAATGAGGTCACCTTTAACCATCCTTAGCGGTGCAAAACTGCTGCTCCCGCTAACTTTCGGAAGCCCCTGGAGGCTCTAGCCAGAGCGCAATCGATTACTTCTGCAGATGTGCACTCCCCTTCCTGTAGTATCTTTCGGCCTCAGGTTATTTGTCTTCTGGGATGAGATCAATGAAAGCATTCATGTCAGACCACATTTGATGGTCATAGCCACCTAAAATAGCCATGGTTTTGGCAGCACGCACAGTAATGGCTGATATTGATGAAAACCTCAATGAATGGCAATGTGTTCCTTTTTATGTGTGTTCCTCACACATGTTTCAAATCCCTCCTAGGTACCAACCCTTGTGGCAAGTAAGGGCCCCATCGGTGTACAGACCACTTGTTGATTTTCGGACCATGGTGGAGCGTGACATCAAAATCAATTACAGACTCACCCGTGCAACTATTCCTGAACTCTGTGCATTACTGGATCCTGCACTGACTCCGGCAAATCGTAATCCGCATGCCATCCCTACTGAAGTGCAGGTGCTCTCTGCACTCCATTTCCTGGCCACGGGCTCATTTCAAGCGACTGTGTGCATGGGTGCAGGATTTTCACAGCCAATTTTCAGCATGATACTGACAAGATTTCTAAATGCATTTGTACGACACCTGCAGTCCTATGTGAGGTTTCCCCAAAGTACTGACCTCCCTGCCATCAAGTCTGACTTCTATGCATTTGCAAACATACCCCATGTGATAGGTGCCATCAATAGCACCCACATACCTATAATACCCCCAAGAGTCAGTGAACAGGTGTACAGAAACAGAAAGAACTTTCACTCCATGAACATCCAACTGGTATGTACTGCAGACCAGTACATCTCACATGTGAATGCCATGTTCCCTGGTTCAGTCCATGATTCCTTTGTGCTGAGGAACAGTAGTGTGCCACACAAAATGGAACAACTACAAGAGGACAGAGGGTGGATCATAGGTAGGTGTTTTTGTCACTAACTGCCACCTAGCAGACAGCCAGGCTGTCTGACTCAGAGGCTTGACAATGACTGCTCCATTTTGCACCTTTTTCTGGGTGATTCTGGCTATCCCAACTTGCGTTGGCTCCTGACACCAGTGAGGAATCCTGGGACAGCTGCAGAGAGGAATTACAATGAGGCCCATGGACGTACTAGGAGGGTGATAGAGCGCACAATAGGTCTCCTGAAGGCTAGATTTCATTGTCTACATATCTCTGGGGGTTCCCTGGCCTACGGGCCTGAAAAGGTGTGTAGAATAGTGGTGGCCTGCTGCATGCTGCGCAACGTGGCTGTGAGAAATTCTATCCCCCTCTTGGAGGTGGATGGTGCTGTGTATCCTGACCAGCTTCCTCAGAGAGGGGACGAGAGTGATGGTGATGATGAGGAAGGAGAAGATGTAAATTCCAGGACCCAACTGATACAACTCTACTTCCAGTAACTATCTAGGACTAAGGGCTGACATTCGTGTTTGTAAAACATACTGTCAGTGTGCTTTGTCATCTAGGGGGGGTTTGAATCTACTATTTGCAACTGGGTCCAGGTCTGCATGGGACCTAATACAATTTAGTGGTTCTTTTTGTTACAACATTTAGGCACAAGAACATGTAAGGTGAGTGTGTACTTTCATGCTACGCATTACAAATAAAGTAGTTATTAGCCAGTTGCATCCATACTTCACTTTGTTCACACATTAGGACAGGGGACAGTGTCACTGGTGTGATATGTGTTTTATTTGGTGCAGGGATTGAATAGTGCAAATTACAGTGATGGCAGTTGGTCATGGGTGGTTGTCCTCAATGCCAACATGGTGGCAGCCTTGTTGTAAGTATTCATGGGTCCATCAATGCTTACATGAGTTCTATTCTTTGCACTGTTTGGTGGTTGATTGTGTGGGATGGTTGGTTGGCAGATTGTTGCAGGGTCACTTCTTTGAGGGGGCCTTGTTTTTGGCAGGGTTCTGTCATGATGCATGTTAGGTTCTATGCATCATAAATTCTCAAAGGGGTAGGTTGCGGGGATTCCAAGGTTGACAGTTGGCGAGCTGGCCGGAGTTGGAGGTGTAGCCAGACACCAGGTTGTGTCTTTTCCAGAATAAACTTAAAATTACAACTCAACGTGCTTCCGGCAAAAGTTTATTCTTGACATTTTTGGCGATGAGCTTGAAGGCACAACCTGGGTCAGCCCAACGCTCGGCGCTTACATAGCGCATCGGCGGTGGCGATTACAGCATACCTATCATCGACGATTGCTGGGGAGAACGAGGCATATCAGTGGTCCCGATTTTATTATGTGAGTTGGCGGCTGTGATTGAGGTCGAGCTGTCCTCCACGACCATTTACCTGTGGTTTCAGTGGAGAAACAGCATCGGAGCTAAGCCATCGTCGGCGTTTGCTGGGGAGAGAAGCGTGCGGCGACCATTCACCCGGAGGTATTGTCAAGGCGGAGCTTGCTTGCACAAGTGTCAGGGGCATGCCCTGCTTTACTTTTATCTTTGAAAAAGACTAGTCTGCACACAAAGAGCTTCGCCAAGGCTGCGTGTTAATACGTGTGGTTCACACGGACGAGCCGGAAGATTTGACTGCTCACTTTCTTCTGTGTGTGTACACCTGTGGCGGCCATCTTACTTGGTTATGCTAAAGCAGAGTAAGAAAACTCAACTCCGGCTTGTACTTATATTAATTTTCTTCAGTGTGTGTACACCTGTGGCGGCCATCTTAATTGCTTATTCTAAAGACAAGTAAGAAAACTCAACTCAGGTTTGCACTTATATTTTAATCTAGGCTGTTAACTCATTCTGCCTATTCTATAGACTATATTTATTGGACATAGGTGGTGGTGCCATGGCTTCTGTTGGGAATATTATCACCCCACCGTTTTTCCTCCAGCAAGCAGGCCAGCCGGACATTTGTTGGGAGGATTGGATTGAAATTTTAGAAAACTACATTATAGCACTTGATGGTCAGAGCTTTTCATGGGCTAGAAAAAAAGCCATTTTATTGAGTGCTCTTGGCAATGAGGGGCAGCAAATTTTTAAGTACTTGCCAGTAGCATTAGGCCCTAATGGTCAGCCTATGATTGACATATACAAGGAAGCTGTGAAAAGGTTAGAGAATCGATTTGCAAAGGAAGTTAACTTGGTCATGGCCAGATGAATAAGTTACTTACCTTCGGTAACGCTTTTTCTGGTGGATACAGTAACTACCTGTGGATTCCTCACCAAAAGAATTCTCCCCTCGCGCCAGCCTTCGACGGAAATTTCTTCTAGCTCTGCACGTCGACGATGACGTCACAATCGCCCGACTCCACGCGACGCCACATGACGTCATCTAGGCAATAAGAAGCCGTCGTCGACGTGCAGATGTCAGTTATCACCATTTTTTTACGTGCCATAGAGGTGAACAGGTTAAAACCTATAGAGCACACACTAATCCAGAATAGACGAAAATAAAACATTTAATATAATAAAATATATATCACAGTTATGAATGCTCAATTCGAGATAGAAATAAATAAATATATATATGTACAATTCCAGACCAAAATGTCCTTTTCACTATCTTAGATTGCAAAGGAAAAGTATATACAATGAATACAACCATATGCATGTGAAAGCTATATACATATATATACAAGTCCAAGGATGCGCACCCAAAGAGATCCTGGTTTGACCAGTCAGGCAACGGGGAGGTGGGTGGGACCGTGAGGAATCCACAGGTAGTTACTGTATCCACCAGAAAAAGCGTTACCTAAGGTAAGTAACTTATTCTTCTGATGGATACATCTACCTGTGGATTCCTCACCAAAAGAATGGAGTCCCCAAGCAGTATAACCTCCGGTGGTGGGTGCCCGAATGGTCAAACCAAGAAATCTTGCAGCACCGAGCGAGCAAAATGGCCATCCCTCTTGACCTCAGAGTCCAAACAGTAATGCTTGGCAAAAGTATGGAGGGATGCCCAGGTCGCTGCCCTGCAGATGTCAGCCACAGGAACACCTCTAGCCAAAGCCGATGAAGCTGCTTTGGCCCTGGTGGAATGGGCACGAAGCCCCACAGGTGGATCTCTCTTCGCCAAAGAATAGCAGATCTTAATACATAGAATGACCCACCTGGATAGCGTTCTCTTGTGGACCGCTCTACCTTTCCACTTCCCCACGTATCCAACGAAGAGCTGTTCATCCTGTCTGAACTCTTTCGTCCTGGCGACGTAGAAGCTCAGTGCTCTTCGCGGATCCAGCCGGTGGAGCCTCTCTTCCTCCTTGGATGGGTGAGGTGGAGGGTAAAAGGAAGAGAGAGTAATTGACTGCCACAGGTGAAAGGGTGTAACAACCTTCGGTAGGAAAGCCGCCTTGGTCCTCAACACCACTTTGTCCTTGAAGAAGGAAAGGAATGGGGTTTCTACAGTTAGAGCCTGAAGCTCACTAACCCTTCTGGCAGATGTTATTGCCACCAGGAAAACAGTTTTAAATACTAGAAACCGTAAAGAACAAGAGTGCATGGGTTCAAACGGGGCCCCCATAAGAAAAGTTAAAACCAAGTTAAGGTCCCACTGAGGCATAACGAATGGCGTGGGCGGATACTTATTAGTGAGTCCCTTTAGAAACTTTAAAACAATTGGTGATTTAAAGAAGGATGGTTGATCAGGAAGGCACAGAAAAGCAGTTAGTGCAGACAGATAACCCTTAACAGTGGCAACTGAAAAACCTTTCTGAGCTCAAATGACAAAATGTCAGATAAACCAGCTCTTAAAGGATCTAAACTATTCTCTCCACACCAGCTTGTAAACTTAGCCCAACGATTTGCATAGATTGACTTGGTGGAGTGTCGCCTGGCCGATAGAATAACTTCCACCACATCTGGATGGAGAGAAAAGGAACTCAGATTGCCCCGTTCAATCTCCAGGCATGAAGATGCAGGCTCTGGAGGTGGGGGTGTAGAATCTGCCCCTGCGACTGCGAGAGGAGGTCCACCCTGCAAGGGAGACGGAGCGGAGGGCACTGAGAAAGTTGGAGTAGGTCCGAATACCACACCCTTCTCGGCCAATCCGGAGCTTTAAAGATGACTTGAGCTCGATCCTGGCGGATTTTCCTGAGAACTCGAGGAATCAAGGGTATGGGGGGAAACGCGTAAAGCAACTGACCCTTCCAGGACATCTGAAACGCCTCCCCCAGAGCTCCTTCCACCGGATACTGGAGGCTGCAAAACAGTGGGCACTGCGCATTCTCTCGAGTTGCAAACAGATCTATTTGTGGATATCCCCACATCTGGAAGATATACAGAACTAGATCTGGATAAAGACGCCACTCGTGGTCGACCGAGATGCGTCGACTGAGAATGTCTGCACGCACATTCAGGACTCCGGCCAAATGATGTGCAATCAAGCAGATCTTGTGGTCCTGAAGCCAGAACCAGAGTCGAAGAGCTTCTCTGCAGAGAAGATACGACCCCACTCCTCCCTGTTTGTTTATATACCACATCGTGGTCGTGTTGTCCGTTAGAACCTGGACTGACTGACCGCGAATGGAAGGGAGGAAGGCCTTGAGTGCCAGTCGTACTGCCAGCAATTCTAACAGATTGATGTGTAATTTCTGTTCTACTGGAGACCAAAGGCCTTTGATCTCCAGGTCCCCCAGATGAGCTCCCCACCCTAGAGTGGAAGCATCTGTTACCACTGAGGCCACTGGTGGGGGTAGCGAGAACGGCCTTCCTTGAGACAGGTTGTCGACCGCTGCCCACCATTGAAGATCCACTGCAGTGTCTCTGGAGATCTTTATTGAGTCCTTGAGATCCCCTTTGTGCTGAAACCACTGCCTGCGGACGCACCACTGGAGAGCCCTCATGTGCCAGCGTGCATGAGTGACCAACAGTATGCAAGAAGCAAGCAGACCGAGCAGACGAAGGACTTTAAGGATTGGAACTACCGCTCCATTTCGAAACATTGGAACCAAAGCCTGTATGTCCTGAACCCGCTGTGGCGGAGGAAAGGCCCGATTCAATGTCGTGTCCAATACTGCCCCTATGAACAGGAGGCGTTGAGAGGGCTCCAGGTGAGACTTGGGTACATTGACTGAAAACCCCAGGTCGTACAACAATTGAGTCGTCGACTGGAGATGGCACCGCACAAGCTCTGGAGTACTGGCTTTGATCAACCAATCGTCCAGATAGGGAAACACAGCGATCCCTTTTCTTCTGAGCTCTGCCGCTACCACCGCCATCACCTTGGTGAAGACTCGAGGTGCTGAAGTAAGACCAAACGGGAGGACCGCAAACTGATAATGTTGTGATCCCACCACAAAACGGAGATACTTCCTGTGCGATCTGAGGATCGGAATATGAAAATACGCGTCCTGCAAATCGACCGACACCATCCAGTCTCCTTCGTTCAACGCCAAAAGAACCTGTGAGAGGGTCAGCATTTTGAACTTTTCCTGTTTGAGGAACCAATTCAAAATCCTCAAGTCCAAAATCGGTCTCAGCCGTCCATCCTTCTTGGGAATCAGAAAGTATCTTGAATAGCACCCCTGACCCCTCTCTTGCTCGGGAACCAACTCTATTGCACCTTTTTGTAATAGGGATAATACCTCCTGCTGTAACAGGAGAAAATGGTCTTCCGAACAGAATGATGGGCGGGGAGGGAGGGTGGGAGGAAATTCCCGAAAGGGAAGAGCGTACCCCCTCTTCACAATGTCGATGACTCAGGAGTCTGATGTTATGACCTCCCACATTGGAAGAAAAAGGGTAAGTCTCCCCCCTACTGGAGACGAATGGACAGGGAATGGTGGAGGACTACGGCTGCTTTCCTTGCTGCACCCCTCCCGAGGAAGAGGAAGAGGCAGAGTGCTGCAAGGTGGCTCCTCTCGTACGGACTCTGCCCCTGCCCCTGAAGGATCTGTAAGGCAGGGTAGAAGCAGTTTGTTGTGGTCCTTGCAGTCTTCCTCGAAAGGAACCACGACCAAATCCTTTAAATCTCCGAAAGCCTCTAAAGGTGGATGAGGCCGACGACTGGAGTCCCAAGGATCTAGCTGTCGCTCTGCTCTCTTTAAAACGTTCTAAGGCTGAGTCAGCCTTAGAACCGAAGAGCTTTTCCCCATCAAACGGAAGATCAAGGAGCGTAGCCTGCACGTCCGTCGAGAAGCCCGATGATCTAAGCCAAGACTGCCTCCTAGAGACTATGGTCGTGCCCATAGCCCTAGCCACCGAGTCCGAAGTGTTCAAACCAGACTGGATTACTTGCGTCGCAGCCGCTTGAGCATCCGAAAAGAGTTGCAGCATCTCCTGTGACACATTAAGAGGGCCCTTTGCCTCTTCCGTAAGGGCATGTATGTAACGTCCCAGCATGCTTGTGGCATTGGAAGATTTCAGGGCCATACTGCACGATGAAAATGTCTTTTTAGCAGTATGGTCCATCTTTTTCGACTCTCTATCAGCAGGAACCCCAGGAAACGAGCCAGGTGAGGATCTGGAGGAACATGAAGCTTGAACCACAAGGCTCTCCAGGGTTGGTTGCCTGGAAAGAAACACCGGATCCCCAGGCGCAGTCCTGTAACGCCGAGCCACCGCTCTGTTGACTGGAGCGGTGGATACAGGCTTCATCCAAATATCCTTAATAGGGTCCAGCAAAGCCTCATTGAATGGAAGAAGAGGCTCAGCAGAAGCAGATGCCGGATGGAGGACCTCTGTCAATAAATTTCTCTTAACCTCCGCGGTAGGAAGAGTAATATCCAAAAAGTCCGCAGCCTTACGAATGACCTTATGGAAAGAAGCTGCTTCCTCTGTGATCTCTCCAGGAGAAGCTAGATCCCATTCCGGGGTAGTGTCAAGGCCACTAGCCGAGTCCAGACCCTGGAAGTCACCTGAGGGCTCTACAACTTCTCCTTCCTCCAGGTGTTGCCTCGCATACTCCTCCTCTTCCAAGAGACGAAGGGCCAGGCGCCTTGATCTAAGTCTGGACTCCAAGCCTGGAGTCGATAAGGCGTCAGCCAACGCCGAAGATCTCCGTCGGTGCCGAACCTCGGATTCGTCCGAAGCCGGAGGCTCCGGCTCCTCAGCATTCTTGGACCTCGATGGGATCCGAGGCGAATCCGACGGCACCGTAACAGGTGTAGCCATCCTGATCGACGTCGTAGGCATCGGTGCCGCTTCAGACGCCACAGACATAAACGGGGTGAACGGCGCCGACTTGAAAGACGCCGGAACACCCAAGTCGTAGGCCAAAGGACCAGACGGACCTGCATGACTTCCACCCGGCGCCATGGAAGCAAAGATGTTAAACATAGCGTTCAAAAACGCTGCAGGATCCGATCCTGGAGTCGGGAAAGCTGGGTACTGTTGTTGCTGCACCGGCGCCGGCAAAGCTGCCAAAGAGGGCCCAGGTAACTCCTGGCCAGGAGAACCTTCAGGCCTCTGGGGAGGCTCGACCTCAAAGACCGACCCAGGTGACGTCAGGGTCGCCGGAGGTGGAGGGGTGACGGTCGGGCTTATCTCCCACGTCGGACGACGCCGAGTCGACGGAGAAGCCGATCTGGACCTGGACCGTCCTTTGCTCGATCGGCGCCGAGATCCATGTCGGCGCCGAGAGCCACTATGGTGATGACGAGACCTAGAGGATCTCGACGAAGACTCCCTCCTATGATGCCTCTCTTTCTTCTTCTTGGACCGAGCCAAGAATAACTTTGCCTCTCTTTCTTTGAGTGCCTTAGGGTTCATGCGCTGGCACGAACCGCATGCCTCGACCTCATGATCGGAACTAAGGCACCAGAGGCAGTTTTCGTGGGGGTCGGTAACCGACATCCGACCCCCGCATTGGTTACAAGGTTTAAAGCCGGATTTTCTAGGCTGCGACATCGTAACCGTCCATTGGTAACAGTAGCTCCCTGTGAGCCTCGAAGAAACAACCATTATTCGGGCACGGAAAAAAGGGAACTGACGTCTGCACGTCGACGACGGCTTCTTATTGCCTAGATGACGTCATGTGGCGTCACGTGGAGTCGGGCGATTGTGACGTCATCGTCGACATGCAGAGCTAGAAGAAATTTCCGTTGAAGGCTGGCGCGAGGGGAGTATTCTTTTGGTGAGGAATCCACAGGTAGGTGTATCCATCAGAAATACATTTTATACACAGCCTCAAGGAGAACATGAGTCCATTGATGAGTTTGTGGCCAGACTAAGAGAGCTTTCTATTAAATGTCGGTTTGGGAATATGACAGAGGAGTTGATCCGGGATCAGCTAATTGTGCAGTGCAGGGAGAAGAAAATACAAGAGAGACTCTGGGCAGCAAAAGACCCCTCTCTCATGGAGGCTATTGGAATGGCTAAGATAATCGAAGAATCGCAAAGGTGTTTGAAGGAACTTAATAAGACAAGGCAGCTGATGTTTCAGTGGTTAACCTGGATCAACAGGACAGTGCTGACAATGAAGTCTGTGCAATCAAGAGGAAAGAGAAGAAAGACTTTGGTCCGTCTAGGAATAGGGGGGAGTACAATTTGTCTGGTGCCAGGAGCAAAGGGGACTGTACCCGTTGCGGTAGCAGTTTTCATGATTCTGACTCGAAGAAACGTTTTGCCAGTAACAAAGTGTGTAGGAGGTGTGGTCGTAAAGGCCACTATGCAAGAGTGTGCAAAATTAACAAAGGTTCTAGTGTGGGAGTGGTTCAGAGTGCAATGGGAAGTCTGAGTACTGACTGGGTTCTGGTAGTAAAGGAAAGTCTCAAGACCAGGAATGCGGCCTTTATGGAAGAGAAAGGGAGGTTGTCTAGACCATCAGCAATTTTTAATGTGTGTGGAAGGAACGTCAAACTAATGTGGACTCCGGATCCATGTACACTATCATACCCATCTGTGTTTTCAAAAAGTTATGGCAGAACGTTAAACTCATGCCCAAGGACATAAACCCAGGGGGGTCTCAAGGTGAATCCATAGACATTTTGGTGTACATGGAAGGTAGTATACAGTATGACTCGAGATGTACCCAAGGTAAAGTGTATGTATCAGTCGAGGGGCCGTGAATCCTGGGGTGGATGCATCAGTTTGATCTGAACATTATACTGAATCCCAGAGCCCATAATCAGGTGTTGGTTGTGGGTGAACTCTCCCTGGAGAAAGTGTTGTCTGAAGCAAAAAATGTTTTTAGCAAGAAGTTGGGATGTCTTAGAGGGTATGTTCACAAAGTACAAGTGAAGTCGAATGCCACCCCGGCACAGCACAAGCTAAGGCGAGTACCACTATCAGTTTGTGAGGGTTTGAAGAAATTGTTAGCAGAGATGTTGGATGATGGTGTGATTGAGCCCGTTGAGGCGTCAGAGTGGGTTTCGCCTCTGGTCATCACAAAAAAAGCTGATGGTCGTCTTCGGTTTTGTGTTGACTTACGCTCTGTGAATCAGAATATTGTGGTTGATGTTTTTCCACTTCCCAACATAAACGAATTACTTACTTTGGTGAAAGATAAAAGACACTTTTCCAAACTAGACCTAAGGAGCGCTTATCACCAAGTAAGGTTACATGAGAGCTCCAAGTCACTCACCACATTCATTAGTCCAGAGGGAACATTTCAATTCACTCGCTTACCGTTTGGGCTAGCATCTGCTGCCAGCGTTTTTCAACGAATAATGACAAAAGTGTTAGAAGAAATAGAGGATGTAATCTATTTTCAAGATGACATTTTGGTGATGGGAACATCAGTGGAAGAACATAATACCACTTTACGGTTGGTGTTAAGAAAATTGGAGGAATATGGTCTCACACTTGATCAGGAAAAGAGCACCTTTCTAGCTGAGCAGGTGGAATATTTAGGTTATAACGTTGCTATGGGTTCAATTAAGCCCAAGCGGGCCGTGCTGGATGCTATAAGTAGAGCACCAGTCCCGAAGGATAGATATCAGTTAAGATCATTCTTGGGATTAGTAGAATACTATGCTAAGTTTGTTGAAAGATTTGCAGAGAAGACAGAGGGCTAAAGAGGTTATTGCGCAAGGGCAGCAAGTTTGAGTGGCAAGAAGAGCAACAACTTTGTTTTAACAATATTAAGAAAGAAATATGTCAAGCAGGTATATTAACTGTCTTTGACAGGACCCTAAAATCTGCACTTACCGTGGATTCCAGTGCTTCCGGTTTGGGTGTGGTGCTCTCTCAGTTTCATGCTAATGAAGAAAAGACTGTGGTTTTTGCTTCTCGTACTCTGACGACTGAAGGGAAGAATTATTCGGTCATAGAAAGTGAAGCCTTGGCAGCGGCTTGGGGAGCTGAGTATTTCCGTGTGTATTTGTGGGGCTTACCATTCGTGATACGGACAGATCATAAGCCGCTCTACTTATAGCATCCAGCACGGACCGCTTGGGCTTAATTGAACCCATAGCAACGTTATAACCTAAATATTCCACCTGCTCAGCTAGAAAGGTGCACTTCTCCTGATCAAGTGTGAGGCCATATTCCTCCAATTTTCTTAACACCAACCGTAAAGTGGTATTATGTTCTTCCACTGATGTTCCCATCACCAAAATGTCATCTTGAAAATAGATTACATCCTCTATTTCTTCTAACACTTTTGTCATTATTCGTTGAAAAACGCTGGCAGCAGATGCTAGCCCAAACGGTAAGCGAGTGAATTGAAATGTTCCCTCTGGAGTAATGAATGTGGTGAGTGACTTGGAGCTCTCATGTAACCTTACTTTGTGATAAGCGCTCCTTAGGTCTAGTTTGGAAAAGTGTCTTTTATCTTTCACCAAAGTAAGTAATTCGTTTATGTTGGGAACTGGAAAATCATCAACCACAATATTCAGATTCACAGAGCGTAAGTCAACACAAAACCGAAGACGACCATCAGCTTTTTTTGTGATGACCAGAGGCGATACCCACTCTGACGCCTCAACGGGCTCAATAACACCAAATTCCAACATCTCTGCTAACAATTTCTTCAAACCCTCACAAACTGATAGTGGTACTCGCCTTAGCTTGTGCTGTGCCGGGGTGGCATTCGACTTCACTTGTACTTTGTGAACATACCCTCTAAGACATCCCAACTTCTTGCTAAAAACATTTTTTGCTTCAGACAACACTTTCTCCAGGGAGAGTTCACCCACAACCAACACCTGATTATGGGCTCTGGGATTCAGTATAATGTTCAGATCAAACTGATGCATCCACCCCAGGATTCACGGCCCCTCGACTGATACATACACTTTACCTTGGGTACATCTCGAGTCATACTGTATACTACCTTCCATGTACCCCAAAATGTCTATGGATTCACCTTGATACCCCCCTGGGTTTATGTCCTTGGGCATGAGTTTAACGTTCTGCCATAACTTTTTGAAAACACAGTTGGGTATGATAGTGTACATGGATCCGGAGTCCACATTAGTTTGACGTTCCTTCCACACACATTAAAAATTGCTGATGGTCTAGACAACCTCCCTTTCTCTTCCATAAAGGCCGCATTCCTGGTCTTGAGACTTTCCTTTACTACCAGAACCCTGTCAGTACTCAGACTTCCCATTGCACTCTCAACCACTCCCACACTAGAACCTTTGTTAATTTTGCACACTCTTGCATAGTGGCCTTTACGACCACACCTCCTACACACTTTGTTACTGGCAAAACGTTTCTTCGAGTCAGAATCATGAAAACTGCTTTATGTTTCTGGATCTTTCAGCTGGCCCATGAGGGTCATCTGGGTCAAGGACTGACCACCAAGAGGGTGAGGGCAAATGTTTGGTGGCCAAGGATGGACAACCAAATTAAGGAATGGGTGCTGAATTATTGCTTGTGCAAAGAGAGTGAGAAAAGATTGGTTCTTGAGAAGTGCGAAGGTGGACACTTAGAGGATCCTGGAAAAACTTGGCATACTGTTTGTTTAGACTTTATTGGACCATTGAGGGAATTGCCTCCAGACATGTAGTTTGCAGTGGTGGTTGTAGATGTTCACTCAAAATGGTTGGTGGTGGAGTTCTTAAGAGATGTAACTAAAAAACCACCATTGGCGTTTAAAAAAAAATCTTTAAAGAGGAAGGAGCTCCGGTGGTACTCATTACAGACAATGGCACACAACTTACTTCACATGACATGATAGAGTTTTTAAAAGCTTGGGGAGTTAAACATTCATGCACTTCCTTACATAATCCTAGAGGGAATGGCGTGGCTGAAAGAGCTGTTAAACTACTCAAATGAACTTTGCAATTAGCATTAACAAACCAATGTGATGTCAAAGAAACCGTTTTAAACATGGTGTGGGCTCTCCTTACCATGCCACATAGTGTTACCCAGAGGATTCCTTTTGTGGACATGCGAGGGCAATTACCTGGCACCAAGTTAGTGCCAGCTTGGTTGACGGAAATCTTACATAATGAAACAGTTTCCAATGATTCGGTTAAGTTGCCCAAGAAGAGTGTGTTACGAACTAGTGTGCGAGTTAATGTGGGAGATTGGGTCAAAGTGAGGTCGGGCAGGACACAAGGAGGTTTGACTAAGTTCAGGGGTCCTTTTAGGGTCCAACGAGTCGGTACTTATTTTGTGATTTTGGAGAATGGTGAAAGGTGGAACTTCAGAAATGTAGCCTTATATAAAAAAAATTGAATGATTGATGTGAGGATTGGTAAGGAATGTGAAGAAGGTTGTTCGGGAATGATGTTTACGGATGATGATGAAGTCATTAAGGAGAAAAGAGGAATAACGTTGGATGATGGTACAAATGAATATGGTGATGGTTCTGTTGAGAGTGTGGAGGCACCCATGCTTCAGAAGAGGATTAGAAAACCACCATCCTACTTGAAAGATTTCATTAGGTGAACTGCGTTTTTTTCCTTTGTAAAAGCTTACTCCCACAGTGATATGTTTATGGGTGCAATTTTTGGGTTATCATTTTTATTCTTCATAGTTTTGTTCTGTATCTCTTTATTTTTCTGTTAGTTCTTATTTGTAATTTGTTGGTGAACGAGAGAGGATGTGTCATGATGCATGTTAGGTTCTATGCATCATAAATTCTCGAAGGGGGAGGTTGCAGGATTCCAAGGTTGACAGTTGGCGAGCTGGCCGGAGTTGGAGGTGTAGCCAGACGCCAGGTTGTGTCTTTTCCAGAATAAACTTAAAATTACAACTCAACGTGCTTCCGGCAACGTTTATTCTCGACAGGTTCCAGTCCCATATCTTGGCCTGAGGGTCCGTTTGTGCGCCTGCTGTTGACCTAAAGGGGAAATACATGGTTGTTCCTTGTGTTTCCTCTGAGGGTAGTTCGTGGAATGTTGCTGCTGATGCTGTCATTGTCCGGTGTGTCTTCTGTGCTGTAGTGGGGGCCTCCTGTCCTGTGTGGGTCTCAGACTGGGTTTGTACAAGCTTCAGCAGTGCTGCTGCTATGCTGGCCATTGTGGCATTGTGCAGTTTCCCCTGCTCCATGGCCTCTTGGTGGTGTTCCTGCTGCATCCTCTGACTATGCTCCAGGGTGGATACTATCTTGGCCAATCTGTCATGGGTATGCTGTTAGGCCCCCAGGACCTCAGAGACCACGTCCATGGCTGCAGCATCCAGCCTGTGGCCTTCCCCCTGGGCCACAGAGGCCCTCCCACTGTGCCTAGCCCCCTGTGCCTGTGTCCCCTGCACAGGTCTGGCGGTACCACTTGTACTGGGGACATCGTCTTCCTGCCTGTTGGTAGGGGGTGACTGTGGCCTCTGTACCTGTGTTCCACCAGTCTGTGGCCTGGATACACAGGTGTGGGGATGGTTGCCCTGGGCTGATGTTCTTGCCTGGGTGGTAGGGGTGTCAGTGGTATCCTGGGTGGGGCTGCTGGATCGTAACAGTCCAGGACTGTGTGAGGGGCCAGCCTGCTCATCAGTGTCCAGGGTTCCATCCCCAGTGTCCTGTGAGGTGCCTCTGTCTCCCTGGGGGGCACTGCCACTCCTTCTCCTGTCCGTCAGGGTGGCATGGGTGGTGGTGCCTGTTGGGGGCAATGAACATGTCTGTTACAAATGCATGATTGAATGGGGTGCACAGGGCTGGACTGTTTTGTGCAGGTGTTACACTTTGGGGCCATGCACGGTGCCTTTGCGAGGTTTGCACTGCATTTTGCTTAGGATGTGGAGTTGCATTGTGGGTGGTGTAGTGTTATTGTGAATCCTTGCAGGGGTAGGTGGCTGTGCACAGGAGGAGGGATATGGGCCTGTTAGTGGGTTTGTGGGCATGCAGGGTGATTGGATGGTGTCACAGTGGGCTGGGTGCGGTAGTGGTCCTGGTGGGGTTGGAGGGGCTGGGGTGGTGCATGCATTCCAGGTGTGATGGTTATGGGGTAATTGTTGACGACTGACCTGAGCATTCCTCCAGTGAGTCCAGTGAGTCCCTCAGGGTGCAGGATGGCCAGTACCTTTTCCTCCCAGTCAGTGTATTCGGGTGGTGTTGGAGGTGGTCCTCCCCCAGTCTTCTGGACTGCAATGTGGTGCCTGGATACCATGGCCCTGACCTTCCCCCGCAGGTCGTTCCATCTCTTGCGGATGTCGTCCCTGGTGCGTGGATGGTGTCCCACTGCATTGACCCTGTTGACAATGGTCTGCCATAGCTCCATCTTCCTGGTGATGGGTGTGTGCTGCACCTGAGCCCCAAATAGTTGAGGCTCGACCTTCAGGATCTCACCTACCATGGTCCTTAGCTCCCTTTCTGTGACACGTGGATGTTTGGGGGTGACATGGTGAGTGTGGTGAATCGTGTTGGGGTGGAATTGCGGTGAGGGTGCTCTTCTGTGGTTCGGTGTGAGTCTCTTGTATAGTGGCGTTCGGTGTCTGCTTCTGGTGATCTCTGTCTTCATTGGCCTACTTTAGTTGCAAAGGATTGTGGGGTGTGTCTGTGAGTATTTTATGGTGTTGTGGATGTGTGCCAGGTGTGAGGGTTTCTAGCTTATCCAATGTGTGCACTTCTTGCTGTTGGGTCCACTTGCCGCCCGTGGCGGTCTGCACCGCCAATGGTCGTTCGGCTTCCACTGACCGCCAAGGTGATTTGTGCATCATTATTTGGAGGGCAGGATGTGGGTGTGCTCTATGGTGGCAGGGTGGGAGGTCCAGCATTTCCACCAACAGGGTCCTGGCGGTGACTGGTGGACTGGTGATTTTTGGCGGGTTCAGGATTTTGGTTCATTATATGGCGGGTTTCTGTTCACTGCCAACAGCAGTCTTCTGTTCACCGTCGCCAAGGCGGTCAGCGGTGTTTACCGCTGTGTTCATAATGACCGCCTTTGTCTTATTCCCATATTTACTCCAGCTAGAATATACCTGGGAATGTGTCAAAATGCTATGCCTTCTCCAGTGAGGTGTAACAGGAAACAGAATGTTTATTTCTCCCTGTCGCTTCTTCATTCTATATCTGCAGCATTCTGCAGCACACAGAGAAAGAGGAATATGCCCTTAAGGATGTCCCTTCCTGCAGATTATAATCACAAAAATACCATAAAGGGGTCTGCAGAGCTGTTCAAAGCTGCCAGTGTACTGAAAACACATAAACTGTGAACCTGTGTCTCTCAACCTCATTATCCACAATGGTTTGGCTCATCACACAATAACCACACCTTGATGGTCATCAGGCACAATAAAGAAACACTTTACATATAGGATCAGAAAGACAAAACCCTTCCAACCACACATCACCCTATTTGGTGTAGCATTCTGCTGTGTAGGTAAGTGCATCAGTGCCACAGATGGGGTAATAAGAGCTATACAAATGTGCAACACAATACAATATTTATTTTCTGTGCATCACTAAGATTTGTTTTGATCTTTGTTTCCATCACACTTCAGAGTTATCAAACAAAATGTGCTTCATTTGTGCTTTCTTAACCCATGCCTTATGCTGAAATATTTGCACAGGTAATTTACAGCTATTTACATTTTTGTGAATTAGAAACATATTGATATCCTACAGCATTTTTTGCACTCCCTGTAAGCAGGGCCACTGCAATTATGCAATTTGGCAGCTGTGGTGTTTTCCGCATAATTATGAATTTACCACATTTGCCAGATATCCATCATCTGCTGCATAATCTGCAGATTTTAATAAAAAACACATTTTGTTTCAGGTCAAACAGCTCAAAAGTGCTGCAATACCTACTGCTGTGCAGTGAAAGAGCCTTCACAAAGGTTGAATGGTTACTTTTCATTACTTATAGTTATATGTGGATATGGAATCAGTACTAATGAAGTGAAACCATTACCCAGACAGTGCTAATGTGTTAAAAAAAAAAAAAATGAAGTGATACTATCAGAAAATGTGCCACTTTAAATGGAATAATGTGTCTGAATAGTCTGCGCTTGCGCTGTGTGTCTCATAACTGGGCTGCAGTGCGCAGTCTGCCCTACATTGGAAGCGTGGAGCTGCAGCCGGTGCCAGATCCGGATCCAGGACTCCCTCCAGCCTCACTAGCAGGCCGGGAGCAGGGGGCAGAGGGAGGCATAGAGCCAGGCTGCTGGCAATGAGGACCCTGGAAGGATCCAGGTAAGACTCATTTTGCTTTCTCTTGTGCACACTGCGAGGCAGGCCAGTGCACAAGAGGCCTGGAACTGCAGCTTTCGCTGACTATGGCCCTGGTCTGAATTCAGGCAAGTACTGTAGGCAGCAAAATCTGCCGTTTCAGGCTTCTTGTGCACTGGCCTGCCCAGGCCTCTTGTGCACCGGCCTGTTCTGTGTGCAGTGCACACGTGGCAGGCTGGTGCACAAGAGGCCTGAAACAGCAGCTTTCGCTGCTGATGGCCCTGGCCTGAATGTCCCCGATCTCGGAAGCGCTAAGCAGGGTCGGGCCTGGCTAACCAGGCCAACATTGCTTAG
This sequence comes from Pleurodeles waltl, assembly GCF_031143425.1. Lineage (NCBI taxonomy): Eukaryota > Metazoa > Chordata > Amphibia > Caudata > Salamandridae > Pleurodeles > Pleurodeles waltl. The sequence continues at coordinate 1,610,344,911 of NC_090445.1, forward strand.
CGATTCCGAGATCGGGTGCATTCAGGCCAGGGTGCCACTAGGGCAAGCAGCACTACGCCGCTGGCGGAACTCCACAGAGTTTTAAACCAATTCCGCGGAGTAGAACTCCGTGGGCCCCGTCCACCCTTAAAAAAAAATTTAAAGGTATTTCATTGTTCATTCACCTTTTGAACTCCTGCACCTATCTATTGCGCCAGCTGCCGCGGTCATTTGGGGGGGAGGGAGAGCTAAAGATTATAATGGCTTCCACTCCTGCTGTAGCAGGGAAATCCCCATGAAAACTAAATGAATCACAATATTAGGTTACATAGAGAAACGGGGTTAGTCCAGGGGTGTGGTATCTGGAAAGTGTAAGTTCCTAACTGACAAGCCCTACCCCCGATGAACAAGATACATACCTTCAGTAACACATCATCTGGGAGAGACTCTATCTAGCTGTAGATTCCTTACCTTTGATTTTCCTAGGTGTCAGGCTGAATCCAGAAACTTTTGTTGAGCAATACCCCTTGTGAGTGCCGTTGGGTTGTTCCATTCGGCTCTAAGTGGCATCATTGGTGCCAGGTGTGACATTGTGGCCACCTATATAGGAGCCACCTAGGTGCAGGGGCATCAGTTACTTTTACCATAACTTTCCATGCCAGAATTGCAGAGCCATAATAAGCAGTGGTGCAATGTTCATCAAAACTAGGACCCTGAAAAAGGGATCACCCTAACCCTAGTTACAAGTTGGCAGAGCGGGGAGGCATGAGTAGGTGTAAGGAATCTGCAGCTATATAGTCTCTACCAGATAATGTGTTACCGAAGGTAAGTACATTGTTCATCTGATAAAGACTTCCAGCTGCAGATTCCTTACCTTTGATTGGATGCCCAAGCCATATCCTCCCAGCGGTGGGCTGTTGACAATGTTTCAGACTAAAACGTCATGCAGGACCGAACAGGCAAAATGCTCGTCCCTGTGGACCTGACTGCCAAGGCAGTATTGTTTGGCAAACGTGTGCAGGGATGCCCATATTGCTGCCTGCAGATGTCCAGTACTGGGACTCCATATGCCAATGCTGTGGTCGCAGCTTTTTCCCTGGAGGAATGGGCACTTAAGCCCTCAGGAGGCTGCTTCTTAGCCAGGGTGTAGTAGATCTTGATACAGAGAACGACCCAGCATGTAATGGTCAGCTTCTCTACTGCCCATCCCTTCTTTGATCCCACATACCCCCGAAGAGTTGGTTGTCCGCCCAAACTCTTTTGTGTGGTGAACGTAGAATGACAGCGCTCTTTTTAGGTCCAGCCGGTGGAGTCGCTCCTCTTCCTTCGAGTGATGTGGGTAAGCAAAGAAGCTGGGCAAGGTGATAGTTTGACCCAGATGGAATGGGGTCACCACCTTGGGGAAGAAAAAGGCACAGGTGTGTTGCACCTCCTTTTCTGGAAACACAGTGAGATATGGCGGCTTAGATGATAAGGCCTGTATCTCACTCATCTTCTGGGAAGATGTTATTGCCACTAAGAACGCTGTCTTGATGTTGAGCAGCCGGATGGGACAGTTGTGCAATGGCTCAAAAAGAGCGCACATGACATATGTGAGAACTAGGTTGAGGTCCCACTGAGGCATTACAAAGAGCGTAGGGGGGATACATATTTACAAGCCCTTTAAGGAACCTATTTACAGTAGGGGATTTGTAAAGAGAGGGTTGATCAGGCAGCCACAAAAAAGGCTGACAGAGCAGAGAGATAGCCCTTCAGTGTCCCCTAAGAGCAACCCTTTTGGGCAAGAGAAAATTAAAATAAGAATATCAGATAAAGAAGCAGAGAGCAGCTCTCTAGACTTCTCTGTACAATATCTTACACATTTTTGCCAACAGCAGGTGTACACCGTTGTTGTGGAGGAACGCCTGGCTGCCAAGATAATGTTACAGACTTCGGAAGGAAGGTCAAAAGCGGTCAAATGCCCCCGCTCAATCGCCACGGATAAAGGCACAGAGTTTACAGGTTTGGGTGGAGGACCCTCCCCTGCTGTGGCGACAGAAGATCCTCCCAAATGGGCAGCCTGATCGGAGGTTCGATGCTCATTTTCAGAAGCTCAGGATACCAGACTCTCCATGCTCAATCCGGAGTCACAAGGATTACTTGAGCCCGGTCATTCTTGATCTTCTTGAGAACTCTGGGCAGGAGTGGTATAGGTGGAAAGGCGCACAGGAGGCCTGAGGTCCAATCGCAATGAAAAGCGTCGCTGATTGAGTGCCGCCTTGGAAACTCCAACTCGCAATAATGCTGCCATTGCGCATTCTCTTAGCGTAACCAAGGCTTTCCCTACTGCTGAAAGAGTCCTTGCATCACTTCTGAATGGAAACGCCACTTGTGACCTGCAAGACATCGGGGGCTGAGTTGGTCTGCTCTGGCATTCAGAGAACCTGCCAGGTATTAAACCACCAGGATTTTGCCCTGCTGTTCAAGCCATGTCCAGAGAGGCAGGGCCTCTTGACAAAGGGTCCATGACCCCACCCCGCTTGTTGCAGTACCACATGGTGGTGATGTTTTCCATGAACACCTGCACTAATTTCCCCTTCATAGAGGGAAGAAATGCTTCTAACGGTAGTCGGATCACCCTGAGCTCCAACATGTTGATGTGGAGCTGTATTAAGCCAGAGACCAGAGCCCTCTGATCTCCACCTCTCCCAGATAGCTGCCCCAAGCCAGAAGTGATGCATCTGTCACTACTGTGAGGTCTGGTTGGGAAGGGAGAGGAGTCTGCCTCTGACCCAATCGCAGTTCGTTAACCACCAGTACAGGTCTTTCGCATTTCCCCCTGCGATCTGGAGCATGTCAGAGATATTTCCTGGATGTTGCGCCCACTGAGTCTTCAGGCCCCACTGCAGAGCCTGCATATGACATCTGGCATGTTTTACCAGCAAGATGCAGGAGTCCATGAGGCCCAGCAGCCTCAGAGTCATTCTGACCAAAATCCAGGACAGAATCTGAAACATTGGTATCATGTCTTGAATATCCTGGACTCACTGCTCAGGAGGATAAGCCCGAAACTACACTTTGTTCAGAACTGCTTCTATGAAAGGGAGCATCTGAGAGGGAGTCAGGTGTGACTTTGGCACGTTTATAGTTAACCCCAGCGAATGCAGAAGGTTTAGCATAGTCTGGAGGTGGGAGACGACAGCCTGGGTTGAACTTGCCTTCAACAGCCAGTCATTGAGGTAAGGGAAGACTGAAATGCCTGATAGAAAGATCCATGGACTGGTATCAGGAGCTAGGAGAAGCCAGTGGTCTGCACACCTCTCCGGATACTGGATTGCTCTCCCCCCCCTCGTGCAATGCCGTTACAGCTCCGGATCATTGGGAATAAGATTGGGCTGGCGCCGACAGTGGTCACTGGCGATGCCGGGAGCCTTGATGTTGTGACCGACGCCGGGGAAGGTCGCCTGGGTATGACTGGCACTGGTCTAGATCCAGGCTCAGATCCTTGAGACGAAGCCGAGGCTGAAGCCACCGGTGTGGATCCAGGTGGAGTTTCATCCTGCTCACAGGGCCTGAAGGTGCGCCACAGGGGTCAGCCCACTCAAATACACGGCGCATGGCCTCATAGAACTTCTTTATTTGAGCCAGTGTTGACCCGGTCCCCGGAAAAGGTGGGAGATGCAGAGTCGAACTGGCTAACGGCTCTGTAGAACTGTGCTGGCAACGCCGATGTTCCCTGCTTGTCTCATCAACCGATGGACGAGGTGAAGTCGAAGCCATCTTGAACTTCTCCTTCTTGTGCCTCTTTCCCAAGTGTCCTGAGGACCTTGCATGGGAGGAAAAGGATTGGGTCTCCGAGATAAGTCCTGCGACCTCCTTCTCCACCGGGACCGAGACCTTCTCGGAGTCGAGTGCACCAGTGTTGCCAGCTGCTGGGCCGCAAGCAGCTTTAGAGGACGGCCCCTCAAAGCCTTCTGCACCATGGCCTTGCAGTCCGAGCACGACTTGCAGTCGTGGTCGTGCTCAAGGCACCACAGGCAAACAATGGGGATCAGTGAGCGACCTGGCGTGGTGACAGGTGCCACATGGTTTGAACCTAGCCTTCCAAAGAAGAGATAATCGACACACTAGCAAAAAACTAAAAAAAAAAAAAAAAGGCCTGTCAAAAAACAATAGAGGGGTAGCTCTCTCCGGATTTGCATTAACTGGTGTGGAAAGCAAAGAACTGACGCCTGCGCACTTGGGGGGCACCTATAGGGGTGGCCGCGACATCACATCCAGCACCAACGATGCCACGCAGAGCCGAATGGAGCCACCCAACGGCTCGCGCAAGGGGTATTGCTCAGCAAAAGTTTCCGGATCCAGCATGATGCCAGGGAAAATCAAAGGTAAGGAATCTGCAGCTAAAAGTCTCTATCAGATATGGCAAATCATCATTACTATGAACCTTCCCTAGCCTGCAGCATTATTGGGAAGATGTAAGGGGTACACTATCCAGCTCCACTGCATACCACCTAGCATAGTCATACTTGTTAGCTCTATTAATGACACGTCAGAAGGGCCAGACTCCGCTGGGTCTAGATGAAGGCTGGCTACTGCCACACAATAAAAGTGAGCATGTTGAGACACTGGTGTCCACCACACCTATGACCCTTGGAGACTGGATGACTGAGATGTACAAAATGGCATCCCGTGATCAGATTGTATATGGACTGAGGGACTCAATGTCCACTTCTTGAATACATGGTCAGCGTATTTTTGTTCAGAGGGCAACTAGGTCGAACCAACCAATAGGGAAGGTACACTGTGATGGGCAGGCACATATGTACCTTTTTCTACACATACAACTACCCCAAAAAAAAAACTATGACTTCCTTTCCCCGTCATTCCTTATTCACTGCAGTAGCACTAAGCCACAGTCTACAGTTATTAACCAAAAGGACGAGTAACTAGGAAGCCACTTAGAGGGGGTGTTTGGAGAATTCTGGACTGTAGCTCGGATGGGATTTCTGGTTCTAGACGGAACTACAAAGGGTTTTATGAGTAAACCCCATCTAACTAACCTACTGTTAACAGACCTATGGAATGCAACATGTTTGCCAATATTATCTTGACACACCATTTGAACTCTGTATGTTACTTTACCTATCGACATGTGGTTCCAGTTCTAGTGCTCTCTAAATATCCCCCTACTCTTTCTCAGATCGCTTGTATTAGCCTTCACCGATAGTCAGATGTGGATTGCTTTCTCTTGTTTATGAAAAACAAAAACGTTTGTTGGATGGTAATGCTTTCTGCAGGATATTTGATCATTGGACTTTTATTATTTTTCCTTTTTCTCCTTTTGTCTTTACCTGCCTTCTTTCCCACTTTCTCTCCTTCGATCCACCTTGACACATGGATTATACTCATGAGTATAATTGTGAGTATAGAGATCAATCATATTTTCAGTGCAGGGGTGCAGCCTTACTGGTTCTGGAGTAGAAGGCTGTAGCTTTGTAAGTGCAGAGGTGGGCACTTTTATTAATAGGGAAGGACAGGAAGTAGTTCTAGTATCACAGTACTTATAACTTGACGCTTGCAGCACTAGTGCAACAGGATGCATAACATGAAGCCTTTAGCGCTAGTTCTATGGGTTTAATAACATGAAGCCTTCAGCTCTAGTGCTACAGGATTCATAACATGAAGCCTTCAGCTCTAGTGCTACAGGATTCATAACATGAAGCCTTCAGCTCTAGTGCTACAGGATTCATAACATGAAGCCTTCAGCTCTAGTGCTACAGGATTCATAACATGAAGCCTTTAGCACCAATGCTACAGGATTCATAACATGAAGACTTCAGCTCTAGTGCTACAGGATACATAACATGAAGCCTTCAGCTCTAGTGCCACAGGATTCATAACTTGAAGCCTTCAGCTCTAGTGCTACAGGATTCATAACATGAAGCCTACAGGATTCATAACATGAAGACTTCAGCTCTAGTGCTACAGGATACATAACATGAAGTCTTTAGCACTAGTGCCACAGGATTCATAACTTGAAGCCTTCAGCTCTAGTGCTACAGGATTTATAACATGAAGCCTTCAACACTAGTAGTACAGGGAACATAATAAAAAGCCTTCAGCTCTAGTGCTGCATGATTCCTAACATGAAGCCTTCAGCTCTAGTGCCACAGGATTCATAACTTGAAGCCTTCAGCTCTAGTGCTACAGGATTCATAACATGAAGCCTTCAGCTCTAGTGCCACAGAATTCATAACAAGAAGACTTCAGGACTCTTACTACAGGGGACATAACAAAAAGCCTTCAGCTCTAGTGCTGCATGATCCCTAACATGAAGCCTTCAGCTCCAGTGCTACCGGGTTCATAACATGAAGACTTCTTCTCTACTACCACAGGAGTCATAACATGAAGCCTTCAGCTCTACTGCCACATGATTCTTAACATTAAGCCTTTAGCTCTAGTACCACAAGATTCATAACACAGAGCCTTCAGTAATAGTACTACAGAATACACAAGAAGCCTTCAGCTCAAGTGCTGCATGAGTCATAGCATGAAGCCTTCAGCTCTACTGCTGCATGATTCCAGCTCTAGTGCTACAGGATTCATAACATGAAGGCTTCAGCACTAGTGCCACAGGATTCATTACATGAAGCCTTCAGCACAAGTACTACAGGATGCACAACAAGAAGCCTTCAGCTCTAGTGCTGCATAAGGCATTACATGAAGCCTTCAGCTCTAGTGCTGCATGATTCCAGCTCTAGTGCTATAGGATTCATAACGTGAAGCCTTCAGCTCTAGTGCTACAGGATTTATAACATGAAGCCTTCAGCTCTAGTACTACAGGGGACATAACAAGAAGCTTTCAGCTCTTCTGCTGCATGATCCATAGCACGAAGCCTTCGGCTGTACTGCTGCATGATCCATAGCACGAAGCCTTCAGCTTTAGCGCTACAGGATTCATTACATGAAGCCTGCACTAGTACTACAGGATTCATTATAGTGCTACAGGATTTATAACATGAAGCCTTCAGCTCTAGTACTACAGGGGACATAACAAGAAGCTTTCAGCTCTACTGCTGCATGATTCATAACAGGAAGCCTTCGGCTGTACTGCTGCATGATCCATAGCACGAAGCCTTCAGCTTTAGCGCTACAGGATTCATTACATGAAGCCTGCACTAGTACTGCATGATTCATTATAGTGCTACAGGATTTATAACATGAAACCTTCGGCTCTAGTACTACAGGATTCATAACTTAAAGCTTTCAGGACGAATGCTACAGGATTCATAACATGAAGCCTTCGGCTCTAGTACTACAGGATTCATAACATGAGGCCTTCAGCTCTAGTGCTACAGGATTCACAACAAGAAGCCTTCAGCTCTAGTATTGTAGAATTCATAACCTGAAGCTTGCAGCTGCAGTAGTGCAGCTGCAGTAATGGAGTGTTCCAGGCCAGCTCTCTGAGACCTGTTTGACTCGTGCACTGTTAGGCAAGCTTTTTGAAAAGGTTTGCCTTCATCCTTGGAAGAAAAAAAACAAAGAACACCACAAACTCACTGCATTGAAGGAACATTTTCTTTGTGATTTTAGATTCAGGCATCAGCAAAGATGAAGAGTCAAGCTTACCTTTGGAGGGTGATAAGAGTATAATGTATAGTTCAGGTAGCACATGTATAGTTCAGTTCGCAATCTTAATATGCAAGCAGTGTGATTCTGTTTTTTAAAATATAATGCAATTATTGTTCCGATAGTGGCACAATCATTACTTGAAAGTATACTTTGTTAATTAATTGTGTGTGCATCCGAAGATTGCGAGCATTGGTGAGGGCATAGTTACACAAACATTTCTATACTACAACCAAGCACAACATTCATGGTGAATTGTTCTGGCCAGCAAAGCTTAATACATTATTTAGTATCTTCTGTAATGGTGTCCAGAGCTTTCTTGGAGCACGAGTGAGGGAAGCACTGCTCGGCAGTTCAAGATCTCAGTCACAAGAAGGTGAAAGCTGAAGCAGGGTGTTGAGCATGTTATACTGGTATTACTGGTTACTTGGTGAGAGCAGGGAAATGCTCTTTGCCTGAAAATGCAGAAGTGCGACTGATGGGTCTTCGGTCATTGATTGAAGAACATAAAATGCAGTGATGTGAGCCGTTAGGCACACAGGCTCACACTGCCACTGGTTGATAAAGAATGCATAGCACAGTGAAGAGAAACTACAAGAACACCCAGGCCTCACATGGCCATAAGTCACAAAATCGATCAGTAGATTTAGTCCTTGTTGACCCATGGTAAGGGACAGGGGAGCAGGCAAGCTCATTTGGGTATTGTTTAAAGATAACATTTCTCTCCAGCCACTGAAGTAGATGGTAAGGGATTTGAACTCGTAACCCATTCGGTCTTCTCTTTGGGCAACTTCCAGTGTTGATTTCATCAGATTACAGTCTGAACACCTGCAAATTACTTTATGTAGGTCCAGTAAACAACAAAAGTCCTTCCTGCTCCACTATGCATATGCGTATCCAAAGCCAAACACATGCACTTGGTTTCACGATGAATGAATCTGAGGAACTGCGTGGAGTGGGGATGATAAGAACACTTAGTAAAACGTATGGAGTAGCATACATCCTTAAGTGTTTCACATACCCGGGGCATGGGTACTCCACCTCCTCACATGCGCCAAAGCTCTTTCAAACACAGTCAAGTTCACAGTTAGTGGACACAGTCATGATATATTACAAAGAGCAACCAAGGAGTGCTAGTTCATAGACTTGTCGCTTGGATCAGGAGAAAGGCATGTCTCTCACTACTATAACCAGCTAGCATCAACAATCAGTAGTGTCATGGCCTGGTCATGGGGGTGGTAGCCACTGCTGTCAAAAGGAGTACCACTTAAGAGTCTATACAAACGAAAGCACTTATTTAAATAAAAAAACTTGTGACATGGGTCTCCTGCTCATGGAAACATACTAGGTTTGCCACATAAGGAGCAGCTTTTCATATGGGGACGGCACCAGGGCCTTAATTACAAGAGGTAGAAGCTTGCTAGACTATCAGTTCATTTTTGGAAGCATCCTACATTCATGCACTGATTGTGCTGCTCACAGTACTGTGACATGCTGGCTGCAATTTAGTTTCCGATGCTACGAGCTGTAGTTTGCTTTTCCTGGCCCTTGCCCAGAATCTAATCTGAGGATTTTGTTAATGATAGCCTTGTTCACCGCAGTTCTGGACAGCTCTCATCCTCTGATGTTTGTAAGATGCTGGTGGTTGTCTCTGGCAGGGGTTCTGCATCTGTGGCACAGCAGGGCAAGTTGTTCCTCATGTCATGATCTGCCAGGCTGCTAACAGTTCACTTGTCTCAGCCTTTGGGACGTTGTTAACATTTAACAAGTCCAAAAGCTGCTATAAAATTACTATTCTACTGGTGCCACGGGACTCGTAAAGATAATTCCCAGCACACCTAATCACGTTGTCTGACAAAAAGCAGTATGTTAAGTCCAAAAACAGCCCGTCGTTAGCACCAAATCGATACAAAAAACACATGTAATAAGTCTGAGGGAATAGGTAATGCAGAGCATAAACCAAACACACTGTGGCTCATGAAGAAGATTCATTCCTCTCAAAATACATATGTAGAAATGTACACAACATAAAGGTGCAAAACTCTGAATGTTCCCTTATGCAAAATCGTATCCAACATTAAGGCACAAACTTCAAATCCAAACATACACAAATATACCAATCCAAACTATACACAATTCTACTAAACTTGGAAATATTAACCCAAAACAGTATTTACTAACGAAACAATGTATACAGAATCATCCAAACTTGGAAGGTCCGAATCTGCAATGAATTATTAGTAACTCTAGTATAAGAAACTGTACTCAGCTTGTAGGAACAAATGCTTGTTTGTATGTACATATGTAGTATTTCTGTGGTGCAAACTTAATCAAAAGGAGGCGGAGCGCTATAAAGGCCCAAGAGAAGCATAAAATCAATAAATGATAGGAGAGGTAGCAGGGTTGTGGATGGTTAATGCATAGTGATCTAATGTTCTTTAAGGAGGTGAGTCTTCAACTCTTCCCTAAATTGGAACAGCATTGGGGGACACTCCTGACTGGCATGGAGATTTTATTCCAGATCCTGAGTGCATGGATAAAAAAGACCTAATGCCTCGTTTTTATTCTTTTTTACACTTCTTAGTCTGCAGTATAATGGTAACCTGGATGTGGGTTTGCCGAAAACCACCAGAGAAGGTGCGCATGTCTGCAAGATAAGAAGGGGTTCTGATCATGAAGGCTTTGTAAATGATGCATGTGATTTTGAAAATGGTGCAGGTTGGCAAGGAGAGCCATGGAGTTTCATTAGGATGGGGGTGATGTGATCATATTTCTTTAGACCCTGGATGAGATGTGCAGTGTGTAGAATGTCCTTTAAGGTAACAATGTCAAGCCTGAAGGGCCATGGAACAGTGTGTTATCATCATCCATATGGGAGAGCATAAGGGCTTAAACAGCCATTCTGAAGTCTCTTTCTGGGAGAAAGGTTTTTACTTTCTTTAGAAGTGAGAGCTGGTACAAGGCTGTCTTTGTTTTGTGGCAATGGGTTTCTTGAGAGTAGGGGGGTGATTCTCACCCTGGCGGAGGCTGCCCGCCAGAGTTCCCCCTCCAAAATACCGCTCCGCGGTCGAAAGACCGCTGAGGGTATTTTGGGTTTTGCACTGGGCTGGCGGGCGACCGCCAAAAGGCCGCCCGCCAGCCCAGTGCAAAGCACCCTTCCCACGAGGACGCCGGCTCAGAATTGAGCCGGCGGAGTGGGAAGGTGCGACGGGTGCAGTTGCACCCGTCGCGAATTTCAGTGTCTGCAAAGCAGACACTGAAATTATTTTTGGGGCCCTCTTACGGGGGCCCCTGCAGTGCCCATGCCATTGGCATGGGCACTGCAGGGGCCCCCAGGGGCCCCGCAACACCCCATACCGCCATCCTGTTCCTGGCGGGAGAACCGCCAGGAACAGGATGGCGGTATGGGAGCTGCGCCGCCATGGAGGATTCATTTGGGCAGCGGAAAACCGGCGGGAGACCGCCGGTTTTCCACTTCTGACCGCGGCCGAACCGCCGCGGTCAGAATGCCCAGCGGGGCACCGCCAGCCTGTTGGCGGTGCCCCTGTCATTTTAGCCCTGGCGGTCTTGGACCGCCAGGGTTAGAATGACCCCCTAGGTGTCCAGGATGAATCCAAGTGACTTTGCATTTGATGAAAGTTGGGATTCAAAACTGTTGAGGATCAGGGCATTGAGCCATGTTTGTTCTGTTTCTAGTTTGCTGCTCCTTCAAATAACAGGAATTCTGTTTTGGTTGGGTTGAACATCAGGGAGGTGCTGGATACCTGGATGAGGTGCAGATAGTGTTTGTGGCATTGGTTGTCTGAATCGGGGGACACTTTCAAGTAGAGTTGTGTACTATCAGCGTATTGGTGAATTTAGATGCTGTTATCTGTGAGTAGATCACCAAGCAGCTCTATTTAGTTGAATGTGGCAGGAGACAGTATGGAACCTTGGGTCACTCTGCAGGTGATAGATATCTTTTGGGACCTGTAGGTGCCAATCTGAACAAACTCCAAATTTGCCAAATTGTCCATTGCATATAGGCCTTTTGTACACCAAACATACAGATTATTTACATTTGGTAATACTCTTTTTAATGCATACTCTATCTAACAGAAGATTCCTTTTCCCAGGACACAGACTGTATCTGCAAAACTCTGCAATAGCTTCTGAGCACTGGCTAATGATGTCATTGGCCTCCATTCATCAAACAGTCCCATCTCTAGACATGACAGCATGTAGCTGCATGATGACATCTGTTTATCCACAGGCATTTTCTGTATTCTCCAGTGCTGCGCGACAGACAATTGAGTACTTAACAGTGTGCAAAATGTGGTTTGGCAGCTTTTTACCTATGAAAACATCCACTCTTCACAACAAGTAGGTGGTGAAGAATCTGAAGCTATAGTATCTATCAGAAAGAGCTCTACCGAAGCACTTCTGATGGGTACTTCTTGCCACAAGTTCCTCACCTCAATCAATACCAAAGCAGTACCTTCACAAAGGTGGTGGGTCTGAGGAGTGGGCTTTACACCAGTAGGTCCTTTCAGTGCCCAGAATGTTCTGTCTGCAGACCAGAGTTGATAAAGGAATGCCTCATGAAATATGGACAGATACTTATGCAGCAGCTTGACATATGTCCAACACTAGAACACCTCTAGCTTGCGCTACAGTTGTGGCCTTTGCCCTGGTGCAATGAACCTGAAGGATTCCAGGAGCCTCCTTCTTGGTCAACAATAGGACATTTTGATACAAAGAGTAATCCAACTAGAACAGATTTGTTTCTAAACTGCCTTCCCTTTCTTCACACTAGCAAATCCAGCAAATATATGATGTTCCTTAGTCATATAAGTGGAGTTCTAAGCACCAGCTGGAAATCCAACTGGTGAAGCCTTTCCTCCTCCTCCTAAAGGTATCTAGTGGGGAGAAAGCAGGAAGATTGATGAACTGCCCCACATGAAACGGTGGCACCACTTTTGGAAGAAAAGATGTCTTAGTCAAAAGTAACAATTTATCATGAAGAGATGTAGAATATGAAGGCTAGACAGTCAATACCTGCAATCCACTGACACAATGCACAGAACTCATAGAAATAAGAAACAGACTTAAGAGCCAAGGGTCTGGGGGTGCAACTCTGCATACGTTCAAAAACTGCACACATGAAAAGCCTAAGTACTAAATTAAGGTTCCAGTGTGGCATAAACAATGGAACTGGCCAAATATATGAGAGCCCCTTTAGTTAATGCATCACAGCAGGTCACTTGAATACATAAGGTTTATTGAGCAAATGAATAAAGGATTGACAAATAACTCTTCACAGTGCCAACAGCAAAGTCATATTGAGCCAGAAATAAAACAAACATAAGGACATCAGATAGCTTAGCCTTTAGAGGGGCACCTGTCTTTCCTCGCACCAGGCAATGAATGTAGACTAACATCCAGAATAGCTGGACTGGGTTGATGAATGGTGAGCAGCCAGAATAACAACTACCACGTCACATCCCACAGAAGATAAAATCCTCCTCAGATGATTCTGCACAAATTCACTGCGTAGCGGTGTAGATTGTGGCGGTTTTGATGTAAACCATGCCTTGCTGCTGGGACAGTAGGAGCTGTTTTATGGATAGTGCTGTCGTGTAGGTTCTCATTATCCTAATGAGACTACTGGATTTGGGTGGAAGAATAGCCTGGACTGCGGGGCACTGAGTCTGAACCTGCTCCAGGTGACCCCTGTTTGCCTAATCCGGGTTTGTTCCGCTAACTAGCAGTGCCTTATCTCTTCCCAAGAGCAGGGATGATTTGGGCAAGCAGGCGCATGACATAAATGACTCCTCAGGGGAATCGTGGTCACTCAGATCTCATTGTTTCTCTTAGTTACATTAGTCTCACATGTGCAAGGACAATCAGAGGCAAAGTAAAGTTCAATAAGAGTTTATTGAAGTAACTGCATCTTAGACAATAAAGCATGTATTGCAATAACTAGGACGATGAAGTACAACAAGATTAAGATTGTGACAAAGAGAGTAAAACAAAAAAATAACACTATTATTGTGTCACTAAGATTGTGAAGAATGGTTCCTACCTAGGCTATGTTAGAGCACAGCAAGTTAAGCTCTAATTCTGCCCTTTAGGTTCCCCATGGGAAGACATCGCCCTTCATAACTGAGCAAGAGGCATGTGGTCAACATAAGCAGCTGCAGCTAAACATTTAGCAAACAGCATACAGTCGTGGTCATATGGCTGGAATCTCCCTTTCACGTACATGGGTCAAAGTAGTGTTCTTATAATAAAACAGCTGATGTTCCAAGAAAAGATCCCCACGTAAGAATGTGTATGTCTCTATGAACATTGGAGACAAAGCGTACCACTTTTGCCGGCAAACTATCTCACTGCAGCCTTGAGAAAGCATAGAGTGAAAGAAATGTCTTTATTTAAGAACGCAGTGCTGACCTAGGTAAGGAGCAACTCGATAGAGAAATAAAACAAGACCGCAAATGTGTCAGTTATTAAAAGAATATAACGAAGCTAGAATACAAACATATCTAGGTTAAAGTGCACAACGGCAGGCCTAGTTTGCTAAAATATCATGTGTAAAGTTATAGCTAAAATGGCTACACAACAGTGCCCTGAGGGTGCAACAGAAGTGTGTGCTCGATATAAGCATCCCTGGGCACTATTGTATTACAGAAGGGGCCACAGATGCTTATGCGGTTCATTCTGCGATACTGATGCGCCAGCACTATTTTGAGAAGGTGCTCCGACTTTTGCATGGGGCAGCCGTCAGAGGGCGCATTGACAGTCTGCACGTTAAAAGGCAGCGCACTGAAAAAACACCTTCTGAAGGCTGCCCTAGTGAGGGATTAAAGGGGTCTTAGGGACCACCTCCCTACAGACATCGCCTAAAGGCGGATGCTATCATTCATTGCACGTGCCTGCAGTGGGATCTCTTTCTACCCTTTAAAGTGTAGGTGGCTGTTGTCCAAACTTTGAAATATGGAGTGGCATGTAAACAGCTGCCCTGAATTTCAATTAACCCCTTCCCCGCCATGGACGTAATGGTTAAGTCCATGGCAGCACCCGTGTGGCGCCATGGACGTAACCATTACGTCCTTCATGCTGCCCTCGGGAGAAGCGCTAGCGCTCCCCCGAGGGCCGCCCCCCAATCCCCCCAGGTCAGGGCTGAAAGGGGAGTCCCTTCCCCTTCAACCCCCCCCCAACCCCCCTGTGACGTCAGCGCGGGCGCGCGCTGACAATCACAGAGCCTCCCCCCATCGCGCTGGAAGCAGAGCTTCCAGCGTGATCGAAAGAGAAACGCTCAGCATTTCTCTTTCGATCTTGTGGAGGAGGCAAGGAGAGGCTACAAAGGGAAGGAATTTTTTTTCCTTCCCTTTGAAGTCTCTCCCAGGGTTTCAAAAGCCAGATTGCTTGCAATCCGGCTTTTGAAACCCCACTAGACACCAGGGATGTTTTGTTTTTTTGGTGAAAGTGACATAAGGGAGCGACCCCTTGGGAAAGGGTCGCTCCCAGGGGGGCATTTTTTTTTTTAAGGCCCTATTATTAGGCCGATCTGCCCCCAGGGGGGGCAGAAACCTCTAGACAACAGGAATACTTTTTTTTTGTTTTTGTTTTCTTTTGTGTTTTAGGTGTGGGGAGCGACCCCTTAGGCAAGGGTTGCTCCGATAGGGGGCAAATTATATTTAGGCCATTTCAGATCGGCCTATTTTTATGAGGCCAATCTGCCCCCAAGGGGGGTAGAAACCACTAGACACCAGGGAGTTTTTTTGTTTGTTTTGTTTTTCACGTAAGAGGAGCGACCCCTTAGGCAAGGGTCGTTCCCCTGGGGGGCAAATTTATTTTAGGCCATTTCTGCCCTCCATGGGGGTAGATCAGCCTATTGTAATTCGGCCGATCTGCCCCCAAGGGGGGCAGAATCCACTAGGCACCGGGATTTTTGTTGTTGTTTTACAGATGGGGAGCGTCCCCTTAGGCAAGGGTCGCTCCCCTGGAGGGGCAAATTGTATTTAGGCCATTTCTGCCCGCTTTGGGGGCAGATCGGACGTTTATAGGTCAATCTGCCCCCAAGGGGGGCAGAAACCACTAGGCACCAGGGATCTTTTTTTGCGCTGTCACGCAAGGGGAGCGACCTTGTAGGCAAGGGTCGCTCCTGAAGGGGGTGGGGGGGCAAATTTATTTTAGGCCATTTCTGCCCCCCGGGGTCAGATCGGCCTATTGTTATTAGGCCGATCTGCCCCCAGGGGAGGCAGAAACCTCTAGGCGCCAGGGCAAATTTTATTTTGCGTTTTTTTTTTTTTTTTAGAGATGGGGACCGACCCATTAGGCAAGGGTCGCTCCCCTGGGGGGCAAATTGTATTTAGACCATTTCTGCCCCCTTTGGGGGCTGATTGCCGATTTTAGGTCAATCTGCCTCCAAGGGGGCAGAAACCACTAGGCACCGGGGATTTTTTTTTTGGCGCCAATGTCACGCAGGGAGAGCGACCCCGTAGGCAAGGGTTGCTCGGGGGGGGGGTTGAAGGGGTTGGGGGGGGGGAATTTATTTTAGGCCATTTCTGCCCCCCATGGGGGCAGATCGGCCTATTGTTATTAGGCCGATCTGCCCCCAGGGGGGGCAGAAACCTCTAGGCGCCAGGGCAATTTTTTTTGTGTGTTTTTTTTTTGTTTGTTTGTTTTTTTAGAGATGGGGAGCGACCAATTAGGCAAGGGTCGCTCCCCTGGGGGGCAAATTGTATTTAGACCATTTCTGCCCCCTGGGGCAGATTGCCGATTTTAGGTCAATCTGCCTCCAAGGGGGCAGAAACCACTGGGCACTGGGGATTATTTTTTTGGCGCCAATGTCACGCAGGGGAAGTGACCCCGTAGGCAAGGGTCGCTCCCGGGCGGGGGTTGGTGGGGTAAATTTATTTTAGGCTATTTCTGCCCCCCCTGGGGGCAGATCGGCCTATTGTTATTAGGCCGATCTGCCCCCAGGGGAGGCAGAAACCTCTAGGCGCCAGGGCAAATTTTATTTTGCGTTTTTTTTTTTTTTTTTTTTTAGAGATGGGGACCGACCCATTAGGCAAGGGTCGCTCCCCTGAGGGGCAAATTGTATTTAGAACATTTCTGCCCCCAAAGATTGGCCGATTTTAGGTCAATCTGCCCCCCAAGGGGGCAGAAACCACTTGGCACCAGGGATTTTTTTTTTGGCGCCAATTTCACGCAGGGGGAGCGACCCCGTAGGCAAGGGTCGCTCCTGGGCGGGGGCAATTTATTTTAGGCCATTTCTGCCCCCCCGGGGGCAGATCGGCCTATTGTTATTAGGCCGATCTGCCCCCAGGGGAGGCAGAAACCTCTAGGCGCCAGGGCAAATTTTATTTTGCGTTTTTTTTTTGTTTTGTTTTTTTTAGAGATGGGGACCGACCCATTAGGCAAGGGTCGCTCCCCTGGGGGGCAAATTGTATTTAGACCATTTCTGCCCCCTTTGGGGGCTGATTGCCGATTTTAGGTCAATCTGCCTCCAAGGGGGCAGAAACCAGTAGGCACCGGGGATTTTTTTTTTGGCGCCAATGTCACGCAGGGAGAGCGACCCCGTAGGCAAGGGTTGCTCGGGGGGGGGGTTGAAGGGGTTGGGGGGGGGAATTTATTTTAGGCCATTTCTGCCCCCCATGGGGGCAGATCGGCCTATTGTTATTAGGCCGATCTGCCCCCAGGGGGGGCAGAAACCTCTAGGCGCCAGGGCAATTTTTTTTTTGTGTTTTTTTTTTGTTTGTTTGTTTTTTTAGAGATGGGGAGCGACCAATTAGGCAAGGGTCGCTCCCCTGGGGGGCAAATTGTATTTAGACCATTTCTGCCCCCTGGGGCAGATTGCCGATTTTAGGTCAATCTGCCTCCAAGGGGGCAGAAACCACTAGGCACTGGGGATTATTTTTTTGGCGCCAATGTCACGCAGGGGAAGTGACCCCGTAGGCAAGGGTCGCTCCCGGGCGGGGGTTGGTGGGGTAAATTTATTTTAGGCTATTTCTGCCCCCCCTGGGGGCAGATCGGCCTATTGTTATTAGGCCGATCTGCCCCCAGGGGAGGCAGAAACCTCTAGGCGCCAGGGCAAATTTTATTTTGCGTTTTTTTTTTTTTTTGTTTTTTTTTAGAGATGGGGACCGACCCATTAGGCAAGGGTCGCTCCCCTGAGGGGCAAATTGTATTTAGAACATTTCTGCCCCCAAAGATTGGCCGATTTTAGGTCAATCTGCCCCCCAAGGGGGCAGAAACCACTTGGCACCAGGGATTTTTTTTTTGGCGCCAATTTCACGCAGGGGGAGCGACCCCGTAGGCAAGGGTCGCTCCTGGGCGGGGGCAATTTATTTTAGGCCATTTCTGCCCCCCCGGGGGCAGATCGGCCTATTGTTATTAGGCCGATCTGCCCCCAGGGGGGGCAGAAACCTCTAGGCACCCGGGCAAATTTTTTTTGTGTGTTTTTTTTTTTTTTTTTTTTTTTTTTAGAGATGGGGAGCGACTCTTTAGGCAAGGGTCGCTCCCCTGGGGGGCAAATTGTATTTAGACCATTTCTGCCCCCCTTGGGGGCAGATTGGCCGATTTTAGGTCAATCTGCCCCCAAGGGGGCAGAAACCACTAGGCACCGGGGATTTTTTTTTTTGGTGCTAATGTCACGCAGGGGGAGCGACCCCGTAGACAAGTGTTGGTGGGGGGACAAATTTATTTTAAGCCATTTCTGCCCCCCCTGGGGCCGGCTCATCTAGAGAGCAAAATCCACAGGTAGGCACTGTTTTCTATGAAATAATGTGATGTGTCCACATTGTGTTTTGGGCCATTTCCTGTCGCAGGCGCTAAGCCTACCCACACAAGTGAGGTATCATTTTTATCGGGAGACTTGGGGGAACGCTGGGTGGAAGGAAATTTGTGGCTCCTCTCAGATTCCAGAACTTTCTGTCACCGAAATGTGAGGAAAACATGTTTTTTAGCCAAATTTTGAGGTTTGCAAAGGATTCTGGGTAACAGAACCTGGTCAGAGCCCCACAAGTCACCCCATCTTGGATTCCCCTCGGGTTTCTAGCTTTCAAAAATGCACTGGTTTGCTAGGTTTCCCCAGGTGCCGGCTGAGCTAGAGGCCAAAATCCACAGGTAGGCACTGTTTTCTATGAAAAAATGTGATGTGTCCACGTTGTGTTTTGGGCCATTTCCTGTCGCGGGCGCTAGGCCTACCCACACAAGTGAGGTATCATTTTTATCGGGAGACTTGGGGGACTGCTGGGTGGAAGGAAATTTGTGGCTCCTCTCAGATTCCAGAACTTTCTGTCACCAAAATGTGAGGAAAATGTTTTTTTTTTGCCAAATTCTGAGGTTTGCAAAGGGTTCTGGGTAACAGAACCTGGTCAGAGCCCCACAAGTCACCCCATCTTGGATTCCCCTAGGTCTCTAGTTTTCACAAATGCACAGGTTTGGTAGGTTTCCCTCGGTGCCGGCTGAGCTAGAGGCCAAAATCTACAGGTAGGCACTTTGCAAAAAACACCTCTGTTTTCTTTCAAAAAATGTGATGGGTCCACGTTGCGTTTTGGGACTTTTCCTGTCGCGGGCGCTAGGCCTACCCACACAAGTGAGGTATCATTTTTATCGGGAGACTTGGGGGAACGCTGGGTGGAAGGAAATTTGTGGCTCCTCTCTGATTTCAGAACTTTCTGTCACCAAAATTTGAGGAAAATGTGTTTTTTTTAGCCAAAGTTTGAGGCTTGTAAAGGATTCTGGGTAACAGAACCTGGTCAGAGCCCCACAAGTCACCCCATCTTGGATTCCTCTAGGTCTCTAGTTTTCAAAAATGCACAGGTTTGGTAGGTTTCCCTAGGTGCCGGCTGAGCTAGAGGCCAAAATCTACAGGTAGGCACTTTCCAAAAAACACCTCTGTTTTCTTTAAAAAAATGTGATGGGTCCACGTTGCGTTTTGGGGCGTTTCCTGTCGCGGGTGCTAGGCCTACCCACACAAGTGAGGTATCATTTTTATCGGGAGACTTGGGGGAACACAGATTAGCAAAACAAGTGTTATTGCCCCTTGTCTTTCTCTACATTTTTTCCTTCCAAATATAAGAGAGTGTGTAAAAAAGACATCTATTTGAGAAATGCCCTGTAATTCACATGCTAGTATGGTCACCCCGGAATTCAGAGATGTGCAAATAACCACTGCTCCTCAACACCTTATCTTGTGCCCTTTTTGGAAAAACAAAGGTTTTCTTGATAGCTATTTTTCACTCTTTATATTTCAGCAAATGAATTGCTGTATACCCAGTATAGAATGAAAACGCACTGCAGGGTGCAGCTCATTTATTGGCTCTGGGTACCTAGGGTTCTTGATTAACCTACAAGCCCTATATATCCCTGCAACCAGAAGAGTCCAGCAGACGTAACGGTATATTGCTTTCAAAAATCTGACATTGCAGGAAAAAGTTACAGAGTAAAACGTAGAGAAAAATTGCAGATTTTTTCATCTCAATTTCAATATTTTGTTTTTTCAGTTGTTATTTTCTGTAGGATGTACACAAATTACCCCTTGCTGAATTCAGAATTTTGTCTACTTTTCAGAAATGTTGCGGGTTCTGGGATCCAGCATTGGTTTCATGCCTATTTCCTTCACTGACTGGAAGGAGGCTGAAAGCACAAAAAAATCGTAAAAATGGGGTATGTCCCAGTAAAATGCCAAAATTGTGTTGAAAAATTGGGTTTTCTGATTCAAGTCTGCTTGTTCCTGAAAGCTAGGAAGCTGGTGATTTTAGCACCGCAAACCCTTTGTTGATGCCATTTTCAGGGAAAAAACCACAAGCCTTCTTCTGCAGCCCCTTTTTCCCATTTTTAAAAAAAAAACGAAATTTTCACTTTATTTTGGCTAATTTCTTGGCCTCCTTCTGGGGAACCCACAAAGTCTGGGTACCCTTAGAATCCCTAGGATGTTGGAAAAAAAGGATGCAAATTTGGCGTGGGTAGCTTATGTGAACAAAAAGTTATGAGGGCCTAAGCGTGAACTGCCCCAAATAGCCAAAAAAAGGCTTGGCACCTGAGGGGGAAAAGGTCTGGCAGCGAAGGGGTTAATTTGCTGTCCTCAGGGTAGCAGTGATTTTGCAGGTGCTTTAGAAGCAGTGCATTGATTGTAATAGGGTGCACTCCCCCTGTTTAGTCCCCTATCCCCTCCAGAAAAGCACCACAGAGCAAACAGGGACAATAAGCTCATTACACAATATGGGACCAGGTCCGTCTGTAAGAGGTGGTTGAAGTGACAGGAGTTTGCTCACAGTTCTCAGGTCGAAGTATCAGAATCTCCGAGTCCAGTGCAGAGCTATCCAGATCAGTTGTGCTTCTCCAAACACCATGAATTCCGTGGCAAATGATGCATAAAGGCAGCAGTCTTTCAACAGAAGACAAACACATCTAGAGAGCTTCAAGAAAATAAAGTTGGCATTTAGGCTGTAGGAAGCCATTCAATGGAGTCAGGGAAAGTAGAGTAACAGAACCTTGAAGGCTCCTGCAGTGTAAGAACCAAAGAGGTAGAACTCCAGCAAAGGCACTTTTCATCATATGCGATACTGTTACTACAGTGAGGGGAGATGCACAGGCCAACTTTTTGATGGTGACTGACTGTAAACCGAATTGGAGCCCAGGTGAATTGTTCATAAGTGAACGCAGGGTTGGCAGAGCTGTTCCTCCATGTCCAATGCAGGTGGAGGATGGGAAGAGGACTTTCCTTTCCTAATTTTTCATTTATTGCAGTGCTGCAGATAATCACAGGAGGGTTGGGGTAGAAACCAAAGGAGCCAGTCTAGACGCCCCAGAATGGACTCCTAGAGCTTCACTATAGATGAAGGAGTAAACATCCAGGACGTCTCCCTTTATCTATAAAGCCTGGCTATAACACTCCTGGATGTTCCATTGCTCTCCCGAGATAAATCAATATTTGGTAGCCTTCCTAATCTCCAAATGCTAAAAAGGGCCAGCAGTTTAATTCACCACCTTTTCTTAGTGTGGGTTACATATCACAAGAAACATCAACTTGGCATTTAGCTTATCACACTTCTATTAAGCAAAAAGATCGGCTTTTGATTCGTTTAGGATCCGACCTTAAATGGTGAGATTTCACAGTCTCTGCATAATGATGTTACCAAAAAAATAAATCCAAAATTTTGAAAATGTCTTAATTGTGGGAGTGCGTAATGCAACAAGTATAGACGTCTTCACTTTGACCATCTTCTCGACCCATTTCAATGGGTTCAGGGTGTGCTATTTTCTAACACAGTAATTATGGATCGAGTTGTTAGCTTTGTGCACAAACAACTCTAGCATATGGAAAGAATCCTAAGCTTTTTATCATACTGCCGAGCAAACTTACAATTGGGCAAGGTTTAGTCCTGACAATAAGACACTAGTTTGGTCGAAGACACCTGTCTCAAACTCCTGTAATCTTGGGCAGCTCTAGGCTATACAGATTCAGTATCCTAAATTATCATTCTAACTTCGATAACAATGGGCTGGAATACTGGCATTAGTCTGTGACATTTTGCTGCACATACAGAGTTATAACTGAATTTGGAAACTTCATACCAGGCCTTTTTACTAATTCTCACAGTCTCTCTTTCCAATGTTATAAACACATTTTCAACTGGCAGATGGCTATCTTAATGATTGAACCTTTTGAGCCATTTCCCTATGGCCATTACTGAAATCTCTGAATGGGGCAAATTGTTAGCCTACTGAGAAAATTTCTTCAGTTCACTAAATGGAAGAGTATCAAGCATTGTTCCCAAATCCATCATCTGTGGCATCCCTCAGGGTTCCTCCCTCAACCCTACCCTCTTCAATATCTACATGACTCCATTGGCAGACATCACACACACCCACTGACTCAACATCGTCTCCTACGCCAATGACACCCAGCTTGTCCTCTCCCTCTGACGGTACCCCACGATCCAATTTACGCTATGACTGACATAGCTTCCTGGATGAGGACAAACTGCCTTAAGCTAAACTCACACAAAGCAGAGATCCTTATCTTGGGGAACAAGCCCTTCCCCACGAACTACATGTGGGGGCCCACCACCCTCGGTCCCCCACCCATGGTCACCAACCAGGTATGCAACCTCAGGATTATCCTAGACACTCAACTGAACATGAAGCGACAGATTAATGCTGTCTCTTCTGCCTGCTTTCACATCCTCTGCATGCTCCACAGAATTTTGAAGTAGATCCCCATCTCCACCAGGAAGACAGTCACCTAGGCCCTCATCTCCAGTCGACTCGAGTATGGAAATGCGCTCTATGCCAGAAACACCAAACAGCTCATGAACTGCCTCCAGACCATCCAGAACACACCAACAAGACTTGTCCTTGACCTCCCCAGAAGAAATAGCATCATCCCACCAACAGCCTTTCTTTCCACCAACCAACCAGAGACCTCCGCTCAGCCTTCCTTGCCCAGGCCCACGTTCCCCGCACCCACCGCAAATGCTATGGAGGTCGCTCCTTCTCCCACTTTGCTGCCAGATCCTGGAACGACCTCCCCTTTCACCTGGGCACCTCCCCCTCCCTAAAGGATTTCAGAAAGCAGCTTAAAACGCAGCTTTTCAACCGCCAGCAACAGCCTGATAAGGCCAGCCGCAATCCCCCAGTGTCTGGAGACCCCTCGGGTGACAAGCTCATGCTCTACAAGAATCCCTGATTGATTGATTGACTGTTCTAACTTTGTTATTAGGCAGGACAACCCTTCTCTTCTTACACTTAGTCACTGGTCTCAAGGAAGTAGCCTATCATCCAACTGAAAATAGGAAACTTACACCACACTAATATTCTTCCATCTTTTCAGGGCTCTGGTACCCACGGAACTAAACAATATCTTGCACTTCCCCAATCTCATATTAGAATGAGACAAATGGATTGTGAATTGTTAAAAAGAATCTCTCCAAGTTTTAGCAAGAAATCTGATCTTTTATAGCTAACCTTTTTTGGACATCAGAGTGACCTAAAAATATTGTATAAATTGGTCTTGATTTCCTGCACCATATATTCCAGAATGAATAGGCAAATATACTGCTATCCTTAGGAGTAATAAAAATGGTGGTCAAGTGGTGAAGGCAGCATAGTAATATAACTTAACATCTGGAAGCACCAAGTCAAGAACAAAAGGATGTGAAGGGAACACAGTCACACAAGGACTATTGCCCTGAAAAGAAGAGGGCGTGACTCAAGCCCCCATGTGAGCAATAACCAAAATTGACCTTGAAAGACCAAGACCTCGAATGAGCTTGTAGAGTACATTCTTGATGAGCCAATGCTTCTGAGGATGTGGTAAGATGGCTGGAGGTTATAGAGGTGGTAAACCTTTCCAGGAATTGACTGTAGCAAGAGAGGAAATGCAGATTGACACAATGGGAATGGCCGAAGGATATCCAAGTGAAAAGTATATCCAGGAATTTACTGGAGTGAGGATGAAATTGCATATTGGCACAGTGGTGGTAAAAATGGCCTTACAGTAAATGAGATGGACTCGGGAAGGGAAGGAAGACTGGGTTACAGCAAACAGTAACGGGCCACAGAACTAATAAATTGAAGTTAATGAACTAGAGGGAATATACAGATCTATAGACAAGGAAAAACACAGGACTACTCAAGTAGATGACTGAAGACAAGTAAGGCTAACTGCTGACAACTAGCGAACAGGAATGCTGGTCTTCCATGATGAACATAGTTGTGAAGGAGCTTCATCCGAGGTCTGCTTTCCTTAAAGCCCCAAAACTAAGCACATATGTGGTTCAGGGAGGAGACAACACCAATTTTCTGATCCAGTACAATTAAAGAATGCACACACGCTCCCTGCTTCAGAATGGCACAGCTTCTGAGCAGATGGCTAGTTTTGAAAAGATGTCATTACCAGCAAGGCCTTTTTAGTACATGCCTTTGCTGTTAGTTTACAGCAAGTATGTTTCTTGTGGGCCTGACACACCACCTTGTTAGGTGACAAAAATATCAAACCCAAGTTTATTACAAAAGACTTAAAAGTACTTTGACCGGTATTGGGATCTGGAATCTGATAAAATATCTATTTATTCAATGGACAAGATGCCTCAAATCTACTTGTCTGGTAAACAACAATCCACTTGTCACATTCGGCGTCAGGTAATGGGGTGACAGAATTGGTAGTTGGAGGGAGCTTGGTTCTGGTTGCAGTACCCCCCACTTTTTGCATGGTTTTTAGATGCAATTTCGATTGTAGTGCACTGGGTTCCTGCTAACCAGGTTCCACATGCCAGTGTTTCTTCTCTAAAATAAGACACCTGGTCACTTGATCCCCAAGTGACCTGGCCCTTTAGCACCCATAAGTCCCTAGTAAATGGTACCCCACGTACCTCGGGCATGGGTACTGAAGAAGGCCCCTCGGAGCTGCAGCACAACGTGTGCCACTCTGAGGGACCGAGCACCAACCTTATGCAGACTACCATTGCAGGCTGTGTGACAAGTTGCTCCCAAAATAGAAAACACGACATGGCACACAGCCTGTGTGTCATGCCCCCCAACACTGCACGCAATATATGTAAGTCACCCCTCTAGCAGGCCTTTCAGCCCTAAGGCGGTGTGCACTATATTACATGTGAGGGCATATATGCATGAGCAAATATGCCCTTACTATGTCTTTGTCGATTCCCAGACATAGTAAATGTACAGGAAAGCCATTTTAAATGCATGTGCTGGACACTGGTCACTACGAGTTCCCCAGCTACGTGATGGCTTCTCTAAATCCTGGGATGTTTAGTATCAAACATCTCAGAATAATAAACCCTCACTGATCCCAGTGATGGATGTATTAATAGATGCAGTCAAAGAGCTCCTTTGAGGTGCCCCCTGAAAACCTACCAAATACTAGTGTGTTGACTGACTGGTCCTGACCAGTTCAGCCACCACAGACATGCTTTTGGCCCCCCAAGGTGAGAAGCAGCGCAGTTGAGGGCCTGAGACCAAAGCCTGCAATGGGCGGAAGTGTTATCACCTCGCCCAGGCAGGTTGGACATTCCAGGGTGGAAAGCTTCAAAAGCCTTGCCGCCTTTGTAATGCGAACCAGGTCTCTCCAAATGGCAGCGATGACCTACCCCGCTGTACTGACCCCACTTTTGGTGGCAGCAACAGGCGGGAACATAAGGCAGATTAGGTGGTGTATCCACTTCCTCCCAGTCCCACCCCTAAGGTAGATGAGCTGAAATGGGCACCAGTTTTCAAATGCCTCCATCTTGCTTAGAGGAAATTAGACCACTACGGTTAGGGTTATGCCCACTTTCCAGCGGAAATGGTCATAAGAAGGGTGTAATCACCCTAAAGGTGGTCAGACCATTGGCTACGCCTGCCACTCCCTGCAGTACCCCGAAACTAAGCATTTTGTTACCACCCAGGAACCCTAGAACTCTGATTTTTGACAACCTAAGAAGACACAGACAAAGAAGAGTTGCACCCGCAGAAGAGGGAAAGAAGAAGCAGCTGACCTGGACCCAGTCCCTCCTGCCTGCCTGCTGACCTCAAAGGATCCTGCAGAAGAAGGCAACTTGTCCAGTCTTCAAAAAAGACTCAAGGCTCCTGTGGGCAGCTGACTTGCCCTGCAAGAAGAAACTCCAAAGAAAAGACTCTGCAGCTTCTGGACCCAGGAAACCCAACGTCAGAATTGACCACTGCACCCAATGTCCATGATCTGAGGTGAAGCCAACCAACAGTGCAAATGTGGGTCCCCAGCTGCCCAGAGACCAAGTTCAGTGTTGTCTCACCCATCTTGGACTCTCCTGAGACGGTTGAAGCCTCTGCACGCAGGCACCGTTGTGGAGAGAGAAAATCTGATATCTCCAGCAAATACCGCACCTGTGACGCCTGACCCCAGCTGAGGAGAGTCACCATTGTCAATGACGTCCCCTGGCTCCTAAGAGCTCACGTCCACCCTCAGTCCACCCCTGCAGGACTCTTCTATGATGCCTACAGCTTCAACACACAGGTCCCCCTGACCGTGAGTGCTCCTGGATGTGAGAACCCGACACCTAAAGACACCCCTGAATCTGTTGAGCCTGGGCACAGGAGAAGAAGCACAAAGGTGCACCTACATCACCGAGCACCCTAAGTCTTCTACCTACCTGCTTGTTGACCCTATCTGTCTTCCTAGCCAGAGCCTGCAGCCTGTCTTCACAAGGACCAAACTCCCATAGGAAATTATCGGCAGCCGACGCCTTTCTGCACCTCTGTAACCAGCCGCCCCAGTCCCACCCGGTGTGACCTGTTGGTGTGGCTCTGGTCCATGCCCAGTAATTACCTTAACTCCCTGAGATTGGCTTCATAATTAATTGTTAACTGTGTGTTTACTGAGAACATTGAGATTAACTCTGAAGATTGCACTCTCTGTTTCTGAAACTGCAAAGTATTTAGGCTTAAAAGTCTACTTACCTGATTGTGAAGTTCTTGGGTTTGAAATATATATAAAAAGAATTGTTATTTTTGTAAACTGGTCTAGGATTTATTCTTTGAGTGTGTATCTCATTTATTGCCTCTGTGAGTACAACAAATGCCTAGCACTACCCTCTAATCAGCCTAACTGCTCGCCCACACTACCACAAATTGAGTATTAGTCCCATCTACTTTCGTCTCTGCAATACCAATTGGGGATCCGCAATACCATTTGGTGATCCACTGGACTCTCTGAACAGTGCACGTCATTTTTTGATTATGGCATGGCTATCAAGTTTTGGACTGTAGAAAGTCTCCAACTGTGCCAGTTTTCTGATTACACAATCTACCAAACATACAAGCGCACTCTTTTTATGAAATCTTTGAATATTCACAGGTGGCAAGCTGGCACAGACTGGTCAGTCCTACACTAGCAGTTTGGCTAACATACAGGGGCATCTCTAAGATGCCCTGTGTGTGCATTTTTTAATAAATCCCACACTGGAATCAGTGTGGGTTTATTGTGCTGAGAAGTTTGATACCAAACTTCCAGTATTCAGTGAAGCCGTTATGGAGCTGTGGAGTCTGTAATGACAAACTCCTAGACCATATACTCAGTATGGCTACACTGCACTTACAATGTCTAAGAATGGACTTAGACGCTGTAGGGGCATATTGCTCATGCAGCTATGACCTCACCTCTGGTATAGTGCACCCTGCCTTAGGGCTGTAAGGCCTGCCAGAGAGGTGACTTACCTATACCACAGGCAGTGATTTGTGGGCATGGCACCCTGAGAGGGGTCCATGTCAACTTTGTTTTTTTCTCCTCACCAGCACAAACAAGCTGCAAGGCAATGTGTATGTGCTTGGTGAGGGGGTCCCCTAAGGTGGCATAATACATGCTATAGCCCTTCAAGACCTTCCCTGGCCACATGGGCCTCAGTACCATGGGTACCTTTTACAAGGGACTTAACTGTGTGGCAGGGATGTGCCAAATGTAGAAACAAAGGTACAGGTTTCGGGACAGAACACTGGGGCTGGGCCTGGTTAGCCGGGTCCCAGCCCACTTCCAATCAAAGTTGGCATCAACACTGGGCAAAAAGTGGGGAGGGGTAACCATGCCAACAGTGGCACTTTCCTACGCTGAACATATTTACTGTACATGTAGATTAGCTCTGCAAGGTTTGGTCAGAGTCAAAGTGTTGAGGACTCGATTCTCAAAGCTACTTACACCTGTAAGTTTGACTTACATGCAAAAAAGTTGGTTTCACACTCATGAAAGAATATGCATGAAGATGTTTTTGTGAGATAGTCTATTTAGAGGTGTTGAAATGACTTGTGAGTTTCACACAACCGCATATGTTTATAGCTGTCCCTCAACTCCTATCCAACCCCTCTACACCCTTAAAAATTTCAGAAATGTGCCTAGGACTAGGGAAGTAGGAAATAATTTTAAAGAGCGGGAAGAAACTCCTCCTTACCCCAGTTAAAAAGAAGAGATGTTGGGAAAGATAAAAACGCAAAAAAGTTTTAACAAATGAATTTTCGCTCAGGAGATTTTCACAAATCTCAAATGCATGTTTATTTGCTCAACGAAAATTGAGTTCACAGATGTTTGCTAAGAGAGTGCCTTGAAACGCTGCAACTGTTGCAGATTTTTGGGCCTTTTCCGATAAACACTAGTGAATTCATGAAATAAATCTGCACCCATGCACGATCTCAGACCTGAGGGTGTATTTTTGTGACTTTCTTTAGGAATTTTGTCTGTTATGTATTTTTGTTTATGGATTGGGCCTAATGGTTTTACAAGGATTATCCATCAAACAAGTTTTATTTAATGCATTATTTTGAAAGCACATATTATCTATCTATCCGAATGTATTTGTGTAAAATTCAGGAAGCATTGTAGTATGATTATCAATAGTCGCACATATTTACGTTTTTCCCACATGTCTACTTGTCCAGTGGGCAAAATAAACATGAAGACTTGTCCTTGAAGCCAAACAACATGTACTGGCGGCGGACTATAGTAATTTCCTCAAGAAGCTGCAGGTTCCAAATACCATTTCTTTCAAAGGACAGTCTTCTCTTACAGTGCTCAGACATCACAGCATCGGTTAGACACACTTTCCCTTGTTATGCCTCTACATGCGGCAGGTGGATCAACGGTTTGGCAGAGAAGGTATTCTGTCACTGTTGCAAAGGACTAACCTTTCCACCAAACTTTAAATCAGCTCAATAGTTCTTTGAATTAGTGCAGACAAAGCAGGTGTTTTGGCTTCGACACTGTTCTTTCTTTTCTTTGATGATTTTGGCTGCTTTGACACAAATAATAACTCATTCATTTTGGCCTACCTCTTCTTTATTGTACTTTCAGATAATATTTACTGCTTTTGATGCCATTGTGGCCTTATCCTTATTTAACATATCCCTTAGATCTGGTATGGAAGTGGTTCCCATTGTGGCTTTTTTTTTTTTTTTGGTCCAGTTGTCTCAGCATAAGCAGAGAAAGCATGCACTAACAGAAAGCATGTGCACAGGTTTTTGACACATAAAAAACACTACTGATAGCCTGCGACCCGTTAACAATGATTTTAGGTCTAGTCCACTCCTTCACACGTCAGAGACCTCAGTCGTGTGATCCGGTTCCTGGGTTGCCACAGTACTCTTGCAGGCCTTGTGCAGAAATGCCCTGTCTTGTATGAAGACAGCAGATCACGGGACCTGCTCACGCATACCAGCACAATCATGGCTCACCTAGGGGTGCCTCCATAGCAATAGTTTGCTCATGCTAAACTGCTTGCGCCTTACAGCATCCTTGTGGCTCACTCGCGAAGGACCCCGGGCCAGTGGTTGATCTAGGTGGCCACTTTAAAAGTTGCAGCCTGCAAACAAACCAAGGCACTTGGGACTGAAACAATTAACAAGAAATGTTTGAAAAAAGTGTGTCTGAAAGTTCAAACAGAAAATAAAGTAGGCTCAACGTTTTAAAAATATACAAAGCCATTCTTTGATACTCAAGAGAAATCAGTTGTAAATATAAACTAAGTAGAATCACTGCTTATCCCAACATCCTGCTAGTATTTCCAATTGAAACATCAGAATAATTTTAAACATCAATGTATTACACTGAAGAAGGTAAAGCATATAATGATACACAATTGAAGACAAACTAAACAATGACTTAACAGTTTGAAGCTCAGCAATAAAAGAGGCAAGTTTTGGTATGTCTTCTTCATGAGCAAGTAGTTCTATAACTGTTTCTACTTAGTGTATTGTTTATTGGAGAGTAGAAATAAACATCTTTTTCACATAAGATGAGCCCCTGGTCTTGCCATAAAATTAGATTTTAGAGGCTGGGTCGATTTTTTTACAAAAGAGGCTAAGTTGTTACATATGCAGTGGTTCTATACCAGGGACAGATTAAAATACTGTCTGCCTTGGTCCTTAATTTCACATTTCACTAGTTAAAAGGGATTACATGGTTAAAGAGCATACAATTTGTCATGCATTGGTGAAAGTCTGTTCATTTCTAAATGTCAACATAATCCATCCCAATTTAGAAACTTCAAATTGGTATTTTTAAAGAATAACTTTCTTTTATGCATGTGCATATGTTCCCATTTAGAAGCAATGTAAATAATTGTTACCACTATCAAATCTACTCGGGACTTTGGGAATATGTAACGCTGAGTTAGCCCTTTCCAAATTCGAACTATTCACCCAAAGATTACTGCAGATCAGAGAACGGTTACCACGAAAATCTCCCCTTCTTACCACACATAGTCCGATTTAAATGATTCGTGTAGTAGCTGCAGGAAAGGAAGATCCTATCCTGGTTTGCGTGCCTTTGAAGCAAGTACTTTATGGTTTGAAGAGAATAGTGCACTTGAATCCATGCTTCAATCAGCCCTTCCTCACAGCCTGAAATTACTGTAATGAGATTTCATGCTTGGGAGGTCCCACAGGGGTCACTTGACCCAACTCTTACACTCGTTAATGAACTGCAAAATTGGCGTTTCTCCAAGAAGCATATATGTGTAAAATATAATCACATGTCAGTATAATCCCAAAACTCCATGTGGGGATATGTCCTTCCACCACAGTTTCCAGGTGTGAATCATACAGAAATAGCTAAGCATGTATGACACTGCAGAAGGCTCACTCCTTTTCTACAACTGCACCTGAAAAGTTAGCCTTGGCGCAACATCTTATTGAAATCTACTGTTTTTCACAATAAATGAAAACAAAATCTTTAATCTACATTTTATAAATGAACAATGAAGAAACTTTCTTTGTACTGTTTAGTATGTATTTGTGAAATGTATATAATTGAGTTAAGCTGACATATATTTATGAATACACACAAATTACATTTTTATACTTAACATATAATGTGGATTGTTTTTTCATCTGCTCTCTATTTTTAGATGACAGTATAATCGTTAATTATTGGGCTAACTCCGGCTTCCATCTGCCAATGTCTAGCTTTGCAAAATTAGCTACAAAATCCTCCCCCTGTTCCACTCTGTCACATTGCTGAGGGTAGTATTGGATGCCTGTAGGGAAATGTCTCCCTTGGCATGGTTACCCCCTAACTGTTTGCCTTTTGTTCATTTCCAGTTATGATTGAAAGTGTGCTAGGACCCTGCTTACCAGGCCCCAGCACCAGTGTTCTTTCCCTAAACTGTGCCATTGTTCCCACAGTTGGCACAGCCTTGGCACACAGATAAGTCCCCTGTAACTGGTGCCCCTGGTACCAAGGGCCCTGTGGCAAGGGGAGGTCTCTAAGGGCTGCAGTATGTATTATGCCACCCTGGGGACCCCTCACTCGGCATATGCACACTGACTCACAGCTTGTGTGTGCTAGTGGGGAGAAAATGACTAAGTCGACATGGCGCTCCCCTAAGCGTACCATGCCTGCCTCTCACTGCCTGTGGCATAAGTAAGTCACCCCTCTAGCAGGCCTTACAGCCCTAAGGCAGGGTGCACTATACCACAGGTGAGGGCATAGTTGCATGAGCACTATGCCCCTACAGTGTCTCAGCCAAACCTTCTACATTGTAAGGGCAGGGTAGCCATAAAGAGTATATGGTCTGGGAGTCTGTCAATTACAAACTCCACAGTTCCATAATGGCTACACTGAAATCTGGGAAGTTTGGTATCACACTTCTCAGCACAATAAATGCACACTGATGCCAGTGTGGAATTTATTGAAAAATGCACACAGAGGGCATCGTAGAGATGCCCTCTGTATACTAGTCCAATTCCTAGTGTTAGGCTGACCAGTTCCTGCCAGCCTGCCACAACCAGACGAGTTTCTGGCTACATGAGGTGAGTGCCTTTGTCACTCTGTGGCCAGGAACAAAGCCTGCACTGGGTGGAGGTGCTTCTCACCTCCCCCTGCAGGAACTGTAACACCTGGGGGTGAGCTTCAAAGGCTCATGCCTGTTGTTACAGCGCCCCAGGGCATCCCAGCTAGTGGAGATGCCCGCCCCTCCGGACACAGCCCCCACTTTTGGCGGCATGTCTGGAGGAGATAATGAAGAAAACAAGGAGACGTCACCTACCAGTCAGGACAGCCCTTAAGGTGCCCTGAGCTGAGGTGACCCCTGCCTTTAGAAATCCTCCATCTTGATTTTGGAGGATTCCCCCAATAGGAATAGGGATGTGCCCCCCTTCCCTCAGGGAGGAGGAACAAAGAGAGTGTAGCCACCCTCCAGGAGAGTAGCCATTGGCTACTGCCCCAGACCTAAACACACCCTTAAATTCAGTATTTAGGGCCGACCCTGACCCCAGGAAATCAGATTCCTGCAACCTACAACAACAAGAAGGACTGTTGACCTGAAAGCCCCACAGAGACAACGGAGACACTAACTGACTTGGCCCCACCCCTACCGGCCTGTCGCCAGACTCAAAGAACCTGCACAGCGACACATCCAGCAGGACCAGCGACCTCTGAGGACTCAGAGGACTGACCTGCACCCAAAGGACCAAGAACTCCCAAGGACAGTGGCTCTGTCCAGAAACAGCAACAAAATTGCAACAAAGAAGCAACTTTAAAGAGAATCTCACGTCCCGCCAGAAGCGTGAGTCTTCACACTCTGCACCCGATGCCCCCGCCTCGAGTCCAGGAAAACAAACACTGCAGAGAGGACTTCCAGGCGACTCCAATGACCTGGACACCCTAAGTCGACCTCCCTGCACCCCCACAGCGACACCTGCATAGAGGATCCAGAGGCTCCCCCTGACCGCAACTGCCTGGTAACAAAGGAACCCGGCACCTGGACCAAGCACTGCACCCACAGCCCCCAGGACCGAGAGGAACCACCTACCAGTGCAGGAGTGACCAGCAGGCGGCCCTCATCTTAGCCCAGTCAGCGGCTGGCCTTAGAAGCCCCCAGTGCCCTGCCTGCGTCGCCAGAGGAACCCCTGGTTCCTTCCGTTGCTTTCAATAGCAAACCCGACGCCTACTTTGCACACTGCACCCAGCCGCCCCTGTGCCGCTGAGGGTGTGTTTTGTGTGCTTGTGTATGTGGCCCCCAGTGCTCTACAAAACCGCTCTGGTCTGCTCCCCGAGGACGCAGGTACTTACCTACTAGCAGACTGGAACCGGAGCACCCCTGTTCTCCATAGGCACCTATGTGTTTTGGGTTTGGGCCACGGCACCTGACCGGCCCTGTGTTGCTGATGCTGTGGCTTTGGGGTTGCCTTGAACCCCCAACAGTGGGCTGCCTACGCCCAGGAGACTGACTGTGTAAGTGCTTTACTTACCTGAGAAACTCACCAAAACTTACCTCCCCCTGGAACTGTTGATTTTTTGCAGTGTCCACTTTTCAAATAGCTATTTGCCTTTTTAACCAAAACTGTGTGTACTACTGTTTTAAATCAAAGTTCTCTACTTACCTGTGTGAAGTACCTTGCATTTTATGTACTTACCTAAAATCTTGAATCTTGTGGTTCTAAAATAAATTAAGAAAATATATTTTTCTATATAAAAACTAAATTGCCTGGATTTAAGTCTTTGAGTGTGGGTTCCTCATTTATTGCCTGAGTGTGTACAACAAATACTTAACGCTACCCTCTGATAAGCCTACTGCTCGACCACACTACCACGAAATAGAGCATTAGTATTATCTAATTTTGCCACTATCAACCTCTAAGAGGAACCCTTGGACTCTGTGCACACTATCTCTCACTTTGAGATAGTATATACAGAGAAAACTTCCTACAATGCCCAACTCTCAATGCCTGTATCAAGAAACTTTTCTAGGTCAATGCCTGTATCAAGAAACTTTCCTGGGTCAAATGGCATATTAAAACCAAACTGTTCACCCTAACCCAATGACTATGGGTATGTAAATGGCCTCGCATTGACAAAGACATTTCTAATAGTAATGAAGATAAAGCTCAGTTTATTGTTTGTTTCTAGTCACCTTTCCCAATGGGTGACAGCATTTCAATGCTTGTTCCAGTTTTCTGATTTATTGAAGTGATGGTCCCGGTTAGAGGTTTACTCCTAACCTGGCAGTGCTGTCTAATTTACAGAGTTTCTGTGCAGAATATTTTCTAAATGGTTAGGAATTTTCTGTGCAGATGAATATTTGATCAAATTCTACCAATTGTTTTATCTTGCTTGTGATGTCTCATTGATTCACCCCAGACTTCGCCCCACAAAATAGAATTGTACCACTACATTAGTTTGTGTTAGGGTGCTGAAAGTGGTCATTAGTTTCTTTATAGAGAAGAATGCATGTAGTAATGTTTGTCTGCATTGATTGAACAGCAGGCCAGAAACTCCCAGACACAAATATTCTATGGCTAGAAAATATAGATTCATGTTGATTTTTTGTATTTTAAATGAGGCAGCCATGCATTGAAATGCATTGATTTTGTTTTTGATACCCTGAGTGACAGGTCCGTGCTTTGAAGTGAGTGAATGTCAGGATACAAGAATAGTGTGGCCTAAATATCATCTAACAAACAAAATATGTCCCATAGTTTACACAAAGATCACCCGGTTGAAGTGAATAATAAAAACTCAATGGAGGGATATGTTCGAATATTATATTGAGGCCGCAACGTTTATTAGTCAATCGGTCATTTCATGATATTTGGTCATAAACCCCTGTGAATCAGGGTCAGGTTTTTCGAGTCTGAGTGGGATTCCAAATATGTATCTGTCTCATTTCTCTCATTCCAAAGTCTTCCTCAGGTCACCTCCAAACTTAGCTTCTGTCATTTCTTCTCCTCCTTCCTCACTTACTCCTGTCCTTTTGTCTTTTCCTTACGGGCTCCTCTATCCAGTCCTCTCATTGTATCCTTTTCATTCATCTGTTAATCCATTACTCTCGCTAGCTTTTTGTCTTGGTTCCCGTTTGCTTTTAAGTTTGCTTTTATCTCTTTCTTTCTCTCTAGTTCTGATTCCTACATCATCTACCATGATTCTGTTCTCTCATCCTTAGTTCTCCTTTTTCACCTCACTCGTTCACCCCACTTTCACTTTCTAACTGTACTTGTTCGCTAGCTCTTATCTCTCCCTACACAATATTCCGTCAGCTGTCTCGCCTTTCCCTAATACGTGTTTCTTCTCCCTCTTTATTGCAAGCCATGCCCCCATATTTCTTTCTCATCTGTAATGTTTTAGTATTCTCATTCAGCCCTTTTCTGTTATTTCAGTTTAGTTCTCCTAGCTCTGTTTCTTTACCATAAATTACACTCTCTCCTTTTCTTACATTCTATTCTACCCTTTTCTCGTTTTATTCTTTTCTAGTTTATTGATGCCTTTTTTGTTACCCCTTGTCATTTCTATCTACCCCTCATTTTCATCAATTTCTCATCCCGAGATCTTCATACCATATCATTCTCTTAACACCTTTCCTTCCTCAGCTTCGTTTTCTCTTACTTCTTCGCCTCTCTTTTCATGTATAGCAGCTCTCACAGTAGCTCTTTCCTAGCGTCTTTTTGTTCCTGACCACGGGGTCTCATCTGCTTCCTTCTTCCTCAGTGCCTTGTTCACCTCCCCTTGCCCCCCTTCGCACCAGTCCCCAGACATTTCTGGGTAGTTGTGTCATGAGCACTTAAACTGTTTATCTTCCGACTGCTTTTGTTTAAGGAGCTGCAGCCGCGCTTCCCTGGGAATAATCCTCTTGATTGGATACAGAGGGTGCCTTTGATGGTCCCGGCAGACTGTATGTTAGACAAGGGCCCATAATAACTGCCCAATGGGGTGCAGACAGCTGCATTGCATGAAGGGACTTCAGACAAAAGCGTCGACTCAATGCTGCTGAGCAGTAACTGTAGGGCCCAGTGGACCACCGCAAGAAGGCCCTTCGCTGCTTCTCCATCCCTCCCCACTGGAGTCCACAAAAAGCAATTGGAGTCAAAGGCTTGGTGATGTGATTCTGTTATTTACTTGTACTGGCAAATTAATTGTTTTATGTTATGGCTGTATAGTATAGTGTTCACCAAGTCAATTGCCTCTTGGCACTGTGGGTTTCTAGTTTGCAGACTTTTGTCTGCTGGTTGCCTTTTATCCTAAAGGAGGGTGTCCGTAGGGTTGGGTCGATCTTGCATCCCTGCACCAAACCCATCTCATTGAATCGCGGGTCTGTATGTTACAGGTCCCAGTGTGTGAAACGTGTGCCTCTTTTCAATGCCAGTCTAGTCCTTGTCTCAGTGTTTGTGTTCTCAGTGTTTTAGACTTGTCTTCTCTCTTAATGTCTATGTAGTGTATATAGGAGGCATGTTGTTCTATCTTTTGCCATGTTAGTGTGTGAGATGTGCCTTCTCTGTCTCACTGTAGTATGACACAGGTGCCTTCTCTGCCTTAGTGTCATGGTAATATCGGAGACGTGACTTTTCTGTCTCACTGTAGCATGTGACATGTTCCTTCTCTACCTTTGTTTAATGCTAGTATCTGAGACATGCGAAATATTCAGAGTAACAGGGTTCTGTCACCAGTGTTACTAATCCCAGGTGAAATCTCTCACACAAACCACCATACCCAACTCCGCCACTGGAAATCCACTCTTGCTCAGGTATGCTGCAAAGATACCCGTGTGACCAGAAAAAAACACGTTTAGATTTATTTCCTATACACATGTGTTACATGTACAAATGTGCTGCTTCATAAATAAGCACCCACCCAAGCCGGACTATTCTTGGATCCATTATATGCAGCCACCAGTTTGTATTGGTACCAACCACGGGGCAAAGCAAACGGAATGGAGAGACATTCGCCAACACCCTGGGGGAGATGACGGTTGAACGGTTAACTTGTTTATCTCACCTGCCAGCTAGTTCGACTATGGCGAGCTTCTTCCAGGGCTGTGTAGTTGAGGACGCCTCGGAGGAGCACTGAATGTGCGCAGTGTCTTCGTGGCTTTCCCCCTTACTTTAGATGGACAGGAGACCAGGACGAGCGGGTAACCGAACCGTGTCTCGTTAGGTACTATGGGGGTCATTCAGACCCTGGCGGTCCATGACCGCCATGGCGGAGGGCGGCGGAAGCACCGCCAACAGGCTGGCGGTGCTTCCTGGGCGATTCTGACCGCGGCGGTAAAGCCGCGGTCAGAAAAGGGGAGCCTGCGGTTTCCCGCCGGTTTCCCGCTGGCCCAGGGAATCCGCCATGGCGGCGCTGCTTGCACCACCGCCATGGGGATTCCGACCGCCTTCCCGCCAGCCAGGATGGCGGGAACGGGTGCCGTGGGGGCCCCTGCCCTGCCCATGTCACTGGCATGGGCAGGGGCCCCCTAACAGGGCCCCACAAAGATTTTCACTGTCTGCTGTGCAGACAGTGAAAATCGCGACGGGTGCCACTGCACCCGTCGCACCCCTGCAAC
This sequence comes from Pleurodeles waltl, assembly GCF_031143425.1. NCBI lineage: Eukaryota > Metazoa > Chordata > Amphibia > Caudata > Salamandridae > Pleurodeles > Pleurodeles waltl. The sequence goes on from NC_090445.1 coordinate 1,610,382,776, forward strand.
TCCGCCGGCTCCATTCCGAGCCGGCTTCATTGTTGAAGGGGCTTTCCCGCTTTTGACCGTGGAGCGGTCTTTCGGCGGGAACCGCTTGGCGGGCGCCGACCGCCGCGGTCAGAATGACCACCTATGTTCCTTGTGTGTTTTTGTGCAGTCTCTTTCCGTGGCTCTGTTGGACTGTAAGTAAATGGTGTTCTCCTTTATATATAGCCTGCGAACCGAGCCGTGGTTATTGGTACTAATGAAAAACTATGCGCAAGCTTTTGACTGCGGTGCTTGAGCAGTTGGACTCTGGAGCGCGAGCTTAGCCACAGTACGAATGGACCGTTGGTTGTCCACGCGCACTCCTGGAGAAGAGTGTACTACGCATGCGCAGCTGTGCCTTGCGCCCCTCGGGTGGGAAAGGGACGTAGGGATTCACTGACATGTTATAGGACATAGTGAATCAAGGGTCACAACGTCATGTTGGTCTAATAAGGAACTGCCATTCTAACATCTGTAGAAATCCATTGACGTCATTTATGGGTTGCAGTTGCGATCCCCGGTTTGCCTTTTGCTACCCCTGGCACTGCCTTTGCGACCCCTGGCTCCAGAGGCGGCAATTTCTGTGCCAGGAACAGTGGCAGCTCTTCAGGTGGTCTACATCAGTTGTAACTCCACACTCTTTGTTTCTGTCGATTTTTATTATACTAATAGCGATTAATAAAAGATAATACCATTTTATTAACTGTTAGTGTAATAGAAATGGGGTACAATTAGCTGGAATATGCCCTTTCCTGGCAGCTGAGGTAAGTAAACATGGTTTTAAATGTATGGTGTGTGTGTGTACTTGCGGGCGAGGTTGTGTTTATGTGAGAGTGTGTGTTTTTAAGTCTGAATATGTGTCAGTGCGTGTGTGTGATTAAAAGTGGAGATCTAAGGGCGCGTGATGTCACTTCCGCTACGCCTGGCATTTTGGTGACTTGACGTCCATGTAGAAATCCAGAAGGACCATGTAGTGGGGTGGAGGGACCACCCAGTCAGCCGATCCCCTCACTCATACCTGCTGTGCAGGGACCGTGGGCACCGCCCAGACCCCCCTCTCCTTGTGACGCACTGATAAAGGCAGGAGACATTGTGATGTCTACACCGCAGAGAGGTCTGCGAGGGCTGAAGTCGAGTCACGCAGTGGCGGCACAGACTGCGGGCCTCTGGCCTGCTTCATTCCTAGTTTACATCATATTAATACCTGCACTTTCTTTGTGAAGTGCCTGGGGCCCAAGCAGGTCAGATGGGAAGAGAATGTAGAAGATCAAACATCTCCAGGGCTGTGAAATTCTAGACCAAGACCCGGAACCCTGACATGACAACGTGCCCCAAGAGACGTTTACCAGTAAGTAATTGCCCACCGAATTATTTAAATGTTTACCGAACTACAACACTGAAGGAAATGTAAACTTAATCTGGAAGAAGGCTCTTCTCTCTCATGGTTTATGCAAGCTCGCAGACATAGGCACTTGTAGCAAAGGCATATTCTGCCAACATCAGTTCTTTAAAATATAAAGCAGCAACCTAAATTAAAAAAGAAGCTTTCCTAAACGCCTACAATTTCTATTGTGGATGAACAGTGAATGAATTCGTCCGCCCTTGACCACCACGTGTGTTCTTTGGGTCCCTTCTCGGTCCTGGGACTCAGGACATTCAGCTAATAATAGCAATAGCTTCTGATTGAGTCTTGGCTCTGTTGAACAGAGTAGGTAGGACTTTTTCTAGGTGGCAGTGTGAATAATGAAGGCATCTGAATAAAGGTAGTGAAAGTACAAGAGTCTGCATTCACCAGTATGGTTGCTGTAAAGATTTTTGTACACATGGTCAACCAGGAACTGAGCCTGCAGTGATTCGATAGTGTGCTGGTGGGGCACTTGAGGATTGCCGTAATTTAGATTTATAAACCACATTATCAGATAGTTGCAGCTAAGTAGAATAAACCAGTGATCCAGAAATCTGTACACCTTTGCACATTCAAAGGACAGCACCCCAAGCAAGGCCAGGTGCAAGGAGTTACCCTAATGATCATATGGGACAAATAGGCAAATACTGGGGCAGATAGATGTTTGAAAGGTTCTCCACCAGAGGTAGGGGAGTCCAGCGTTCTCTAATTGTATACATGTGCAGCACTGAGAGGTGAGAGACAAACACCACTTGCACTGCAAGAGGTTCAGGTACGCACAGAAAAAAGAAGGTGGCACCACACTCATCTTGGACAAAGTGTTGTTACAACTCTGGTCCGTGAAGTGACAAATCATCTGGTCTCAGAGCAGCCCACCTCCTCTTCAGCTGCTGGTTGGCTGTGCAATACCAGCACTAGCTCTGGCTCTGAGAATTACAGAAGCAACCAGGATCCTTTAGTTTGCCCCAACTTTCCTCAGTGGTAGCACAGAAAAATTCTAGAGAAGCTAAAGTGGAACTCTTAATACTGACTCAGTACTGGAAGGAAAACCAGTGCACTGTGACAGGCTGCTATGTTTAAAATTCAGATAGTGGTCCATAGACAATCCACGAAATGTCTGGCTTTCATTACAGAAAACTGGGAGGGAGAGAACAAAATGGTCTTGGATGTATTGTGTCCACCCATCCCGAACAGTCCTTTGTCAAAGCTATTGATGCTTTCCAGAACTTCCTAAGAAAGACCCACAGGAATGGAATAATGCACCCGACTCTCCTCGGGGATTCAGATGACGAGGTAGGTGTTATGAGGCCCAACATCAGACATATGCACATAACACTGGGTGTTACGTGTCACTGATGAAGCAGGCACGGACATTGCCATAAGAGGGACATTTCTTCAGAAGAAAACCAGCTTATAACCCTCAGGTACCTCGCAGCTACTGTCGTTATTCCCTTGTAAAATGACACCCGGTGTATTGCTGTTACGAACACGACAGAGCATCCAGAGAAAAGAGGGGAATCCCAGTTATAGGAGATTGGTTGGAGATAACCAATAATACCAGTAGGCTGCTGTAGATAAAAATATTTTTCCCCACAGTTAATTCTAAGAGGCCACCAACCATTGGCTTCCCAATGGCCTGTGGAGATGGTAGTAGCCACAAGCCATTATATGCAGGGATACACTGTAAGTGTTCCTTCCAGTCTAGCAGTATAGAATTCTGCTAAAGGGAACAATAATGGAAATGATTGGTCTACTGCCCATTGAAAACCCAAAACAGGCGTACACAACTAGGTAAGGCATCAACAGAAAGCAGTTAGGGTCAGTGAAAAAGACTGGTTCCATCTCTCTGGGATTTATGGGTTTTTCTATAACACAGCTTGCTTTTGAGAGACAGATGCAAAACACTCTATGAAGCTGAGGCAAGAACAAAAATGATATTGAATGCAGACAGTGGTAGAAGAATGAATGTTTAGATGGCAGAGAAGATCCCACAAGCTCAGGGGGCTCTTTTAAGGTTTGCACGCACCCTGCCGGATAGATGGAGGCCCTTGCCACCTAAACACCCCCACCCTACCAGTGCAGCAGATGTTGTTTCATTACTGATGAATACTTTGCAGCCTTTCATTCTTTTGGCTGGTTTAGCATTATTTTCTGCTCTTTGGCGCATACCACCAAAGAGGGACTTTGTGGAGGAAAAGCAAAAAAAAAACATTTTCCTGACACTGAGTTTTCTCTCTGCTTGTCGTATATATTTTTTCATTTTCTTTCTTGCAAATTTAATGCGCTGCATAGCAGTCATAAGAGAGAACAAGCATTTGCAATGCATGGGTCTCGCATTTGCTTGAGTTAGAGCTATTAGCTTTGTAAACTCCTAACAGTACTTTTCCTGCCACGTAAATTGAAAGTAAAAAAAAACGAGCGGGGTTGCGCTGCGGGGAAATAAAAAGATAAAGTCGTGCAAAAATCAGGCTGAAAACATGGAACCTCGTGTGTTTTCAGTAGTTGGGCTGTGCGCTTGAGGAGGGCTATACACTGGAAAAAGGCATGAAGTATACATGTCTTTCACTAATGAAATCAAGCAGGTTGTAAAAGCCAAGCCCATGAACCAATGAAAGTGACATGGGTGTGGTTAAAAGCCCAAAGAGAGATTACAACAGGGACGGAGCTCTTGTGCACTCAACTCTAAAAATCACTGCCCAAATTGACTTACATAGGGTGGGGCTACCACAGCTGGGGCCTTGGGGCTCTGTAGTTGTCAGGCCTCGAGGTCAGAGGTTTTCAAAGGCAGAGCCAGCTGAAGCACTATCATTGGAAACCCAACCGCTTCTAAATGGGACCGGAGAGCTACATGTTTGCCAGAAGGGAGCCATGACAGTTTGTCAGAGCTTTTGCTTTGCCAGAGCCTAAATGACCCCCTAAGGCTACAGGAGCACAATGTACCTGGTCAAAGGCAGAACACCTGCATTAGAATAAATGTCAGACGTCTATACCTGCAGAAAGAACAGTGTGACCTGGAGCCATATAATGTACCTTAGAATTCCAATATATGTGTGTTCCAAGTGAGTGAATATTAGTTTTAAGGTTAGATTGTGTGCACTAAAATTCCAAACAAAACAAAATGAAAACGTAGATCAGCTATACATTTTCCACCTAAACCAATTTGTGACATCCTGTGTGGTACAGTTCAGAGGTGTAAGAGTGCAGGCAATGTGTAGAATGAACAGAAAATTGTTCGAGTCTCTGCCCTACCTATATAGCTTAATATGCCCAACATCGAATTTTAAATTATGTTCTTTGACTTGTAGACAGCCAGAGGATCTCTCCAGCAGCTTGCTCCTCCATCAGTTCAATCTTCTGAATCGTATTTGGGGGAAAAGCCCACTATTGATACTCTGCTATCACGATACAAATGATTTACTTAATCTATATCTCCAGAACCCTCCTGTTGATTTTGTAGGTTTTGGCATCTCAAAAATTTATGAAAATAGGATCTATAGTTATAAATTGGTGTTGGGGTTCTTTTGTGTGGGATGACTTTATTTCTTTGGTTTGGTGCTTCTGAATGCTTTCCACATGTTCCACTGCTTGAGCCTGAGCTGCTCAAAGCCACAACTACCCAAGGTTGAGCTAACATTTATCAAATGGACGCGACTGGACCCATGTTGGAAACATAGAGGGTGAGGTCACAAAGCCACACCACATAATACACCACTTTCCTCACAGTGGCGAATTAAAGGAAGGAGTTTGGAATCACAAGCAGCAGGGATGCAACAGGAGGGAAGCAGCAGAGAGCAGGCAGAAGCAACATGGGAGTGTGTGGGGAGAAGCAACATGTAGGGCACGGGAGGGGAAGCAACATGGAGGGCAGGTGTAGGCGAACCAGCATGGGGGTACTGGAGTGGGTTGCAAATAGAGACAAATGAATAAGGAATGGGTGGAAGCAAATGAACAAGAGAGCATATTATGGAGATAAATGCCCAGAGAGATCGGCTTGAAGGACAAAATATAAAAGTGGAAGCGTACATAACAGTGATTCAAAGGAAAAAATTCATGGAAAATGCTATTTTTATAATGTTAATGAAAGAAATGTGCTGGGAGAAGTGGGAAAACATGGAGAACGGAGGAAACACATGCACTATCATGGAGTGCTTTTAGAAAAATAAAATAAATAGTTTCCAAAAAGCAGACACTTGTGGAAGGATAAAAGGAGCCAATTAGAGAGATGGCAAACAGGCTGTGCTCCACGAGAGGGACAAGAACTAGACGAGGAGAGTCTCCGTTTTCTGTAGTGGGAGCTACTTGTGGTCGTTGAAAATGATCCTTAGCTCTCACCTATTATATGGGTGTTCAGTAAGGCTTCATAAAGATCAAGTAACTTAAACACTGCCCTAAGAGTATCCCAGTCGTGCCTCAGAGAACATGTGGCATTAGCAATAATACATACTGCGAGGTCCATGCTGACTTCATAGGTATTTACAAGTAAATATATCTCATCAAGAGAGAAAGAAGGAGGAGATGAATGATGGGAATAAAAAGAAAGTGCAAAAAACAGCAAAGGGAGGGAAGTAGAGGAAGAAAAGACAAACGGAAATAAGTGGAATGAAAACATCAAAAAATTTAAAATGAAAGGAAGAATAAAGAAAAGAAGAGAAGTTTAGAAAGAAATTGAGAAAAAGAGAAGAAAGGAAGGGGAAAGGCAAGAACCTGGGTTGAAAAAGAAAAACTGAGAAAATAGAGTGAAGAGAAGTAGAAAAAAGAAAGCAATAAGGAAACCGAGAAAGATTGAAAAAAAAGAAAAGGAGAAAAATAAATAGTGAAAAAAGGAAACGCATAGTAAAAGAAAGAAAATTAAAGCAAAGTAACAAAAGAAATCAGAAGAGAGTGCGCTAAGTGTTTGTTTTTTCAGATTCCTGTACTCCGCAGAAAGCATTACACTTTAAGATACCACTTTAACATGTGACAGCTGCATATTGTCATAACTGGTGACAATTAGCGTGTGAGAGCTACTTGGAAGTAGTCTAGAAGCTCACGATTGAACTATTGGAAACCCTGTTCTAAGTTAACATGTCTAAACCAAACAATGAGTTATTTCCTAACACAGATTGTAAGGCACCTGCAAAGAAAGGGAAACAAACACGAAAGCATTTTGGAATTAGCATTAGATTTACAATGGAAAATCCTTTGGAAAGCTGATGCCTACCAGTAGTTAGGCCATTTTAGATAGACATTTGATTAATGTACATAAAGCATAAATTTATGATTATACTATGAATATATTGAATGTGGCTTCTTTATATGGATGTACTGTCACCTGTTAACATATACATTTAGATTGGAGCACACAGATTGACATATGATTAGTAATGAATATGAACCACATAATTTCTGCTTCTCTATTGCTAAGGGAAATCTAGACAGAAATTCACTATAAAGGGACCCCTACTACAATGTTGGCTACCAGGGGAGACCTGGCCATATCCGAGACACCAACAAGCTATGGCCAGATTTCCAGTACCGAGAGAGGTCTCGGCGTATGCCAACTACCAAGAGGGCCCTGGAGGCTTTACTAACAAGAGAGCTCTGGAGACTTTACTACCGAGAGAGTTCTGGACCTGTGTACCACTAAAGGAGCTCCGTAGAAAACATTTCCTACCCGGGGAGCTTTAGACAGATGTTTTCGATCTACAGAGCTGTTTAGTCCCCATTAGGGTAGTTCAACTCAGCCATAATTTGGCATTAGTGGGCCCCTCATCGGGCACATTCAGCACTAGTGATAGCTTCGCTACGTCCTTGCACTAACCCATAGACATGTTAACTACCAGGGGAGCTCAGATGTTTGCTGCAAAAGGCACCCCCAATTGGATGGTTCCTACCAAGTATGACCTAGGCATGTTTTCATCGTGAAGTTTTCGTAATTCAGGACACCTGTGCCTAGGCAGAGGTTAACAACGTGAGAAAAAGTAGAACATTATTAACATTTTATGGAAGCCTAGTCAGAGCTGCAGGGCTAAGGGCGCTCTACAATGACCTTCACTAGTAAGCAACCTGGGCAGGCAGATGAACACCACGCAGTAAATGCAGAGCACCTTGGAACAGCCAAGCGCGGCTGCTCAAATATAGCACAGACGCCACCCGGGCAACATCCAGCATGTATCAAGTGAGCCAAACTAGAGGCATGTTCTTGACAACATAAGCAAACAGAAACATAAATTTTGGGCCAGTGAGAGTAACAAATTGCAAATGCACAAGGAATGCGCTGGCTGGAACAGATTTGAAGGTGGTAGAACGTGTGTGTTGTGCAGATCACGCACCTCTGAAATGGCATTGACCAGAGGAAATGGGGACCGCAGTGGGCGTCGACTCGGGCAACCAATGAGCTCGGAGACAAATGTAAGCACATCAAAGGAACGAGCAGTATGCACAGGGAAGCCAAGAGAGGTTCACTCTCACGCGGTGACGCAAGTATGCCTCCCCAATAAAACCAGCGGTTTACGGCTATTTACAGAATAAAATACTGCGGGGAAGAGAAATAAACAGCAGTGTTTGGAGAGCGGAGCCACACCTGCAGGAGGCAGGTCGGGGGTGTCTCATCTGGCCGGCAGCCGGGGGCGTGGCTCCAGCCTCCAGTCGGGGCTCTGTCCGCTCGCGAGCGCTGCTGCTTCCAGGCGGCTGCTTGCTGCTGGCTGCGACCATGCTGAGGAGGTTGGCGCTGGGCTGCCTGCTGCTGCTGTGCCTGCGGGTGAGCGGCGCAGAGGTGGCGTTTCCCAAGGTAAAGGTGGAGGGTTGGGTGCTGGGGCGAAGGAAAGCCGTTAAAATAGCAGCACGTTGAAGCGCTTAGGTGCGCTCTGTATTAAATACCTGCCGGATGTGTGATCTTGGGGTGCCGCTTAAACTCAGCATCCGTGGCTTCTTCGGCTCACTTCTTACTTAACCGAGCCCTTCTTTCCAAGTTTCCTCACCCTCCTTGCCAATTCTTGCTCTCCTAGGTTCTCCCTTTATGCATCTCCGCCTCGAATCTCTGTACTCCACTGAACTTACTCCAGTAGGTCGTTCGTTTCCTAGCATTGCACGCATACCAACATGGTCACTCTCTGCCTTTTCTTCTTCCCACTTTTCTCTCTCGAACACATCTCTTCTCGCATTTCCTGATTTTTATTTTTTATTTTCTTCCGTCGGGTGCCCCACTTATTCAGCTTGCAGTCTCCGCTCACCCTGGGTCCTCTGGTGCCTTATAGCCAATTCCTTCCCTCCCTCCTCTCTCCGCACCGCCTGGCCAGAGGCGCTCTCCATCCCCTGCCTTCCACGACCCTTGCTTCCTTTATCTCAGATCCTGCTGCGCACACCTCTCTTTCCGTACCCGACTCACCCCCTCCTGCGTGTGTTTTTCTTTCTCCCTCATCATGTCCTCAGAGGCTCCTGCTTCTCTTTTCTTTCCACGTTCGTGCCTGCTTCCACCAACCTGTGTCTGACGCCAGGCACACACATCTCCTTGTGCTTGTACCTGTCCTCTGCTGCCTGTTGCATCCTCACAGCCCCCAGTGGCCCTCTTACCTTACTGTGCCTTCCCGTCCTTAATGGCTCAAGCTAACCTCATCTACCACCCTAAGCCTGAAGTGTCTCTGTGGCCGCATCCAGCAGTTTATGGCTCTGTCCCCTCACCCCTTCGTAGCTCCTTATCAGCCCCTTCTGTAGTTCTGATATCGGTATTCCCTCTAATCCAGCACTGATCTCTGCTCTTCAGTGTCCCCAGCTGCCTCTCTGGTCTCATGCATTCCTTATGTTCTGCTTATGAGCTCATTTTCATCAGTTTCCATCTCCTCAATACCTTCTACTACTCCATGTTCCTTCTTTGAGCTTCTAGTTCTCCTTTTATACACCCCCTAGCAATCTCATCTCCGAGCATGCATTTATCTGTCTGCCTTCCATTAGGTCGGTATATATGTGTATATATATATGTATATATATATATACACACATATATACATATATCTGCTCGCTACACGGTATCCACCCCCGTAGTTTCCGCGATTTTTACACCCCTCTATCGACATGGGGCTTCTATTTTTATTTGCTCCTTTATTTTCTACAATTATTAGGTCTTCCCCTAAACTCTTAACTAGCTCCTGCTGTTTTTACCTTTCTCATCTTTCTCAGTGGACCTCGTTTTCCTACTTTTCCATACCTCTTTGGGCGAGGAAACTTCCATTCTTAACTTCCTATCCCTTTAGCAGTTTTCCGTGTCTTCCTTTAAGTTTTAATTGAACAGTTTCTGGTGCCCTTATTGGTCTCTGTAAAACTGTCGTGCCTTCCTTATCTGTCGTTTGCAGTTGGTGCCTTTCTCGTGTCTCCTGTTTCTCTTTTCCAGTCCACTTTCTTAGTATCTCACCTTTCATTTCTTTCATCCTTACCTCAGGTTCACTTCGAAATCCAAGCAGTTGCTGTTTTCCCAATCTTTACTCTTTTTCTCTGTCGTCCAGAGTATCCACATCTTCCCACTTTTTATTACATCAACCCTGGTTTCCACATCAGCCTATGAATCCCCTGTCTTTACCCCTTCTCCTCAGCGCCTCATTTCCCATTTTACTTTTTCTTCTTAGCAGTCCTTTCTCTCCTCATCTGACAATCTTTTCTTCATTCTTCCATATGTCTCCTCTTTTCAATTAGCAATATATGCAACCCAATTTTTTTCATGTTTTACCTTAGCACAGCGTCTTCTATATTTGACATTTTTAGACCTTTGGATGATTACCAAACTCTGCCCCTCTTTTCTGGTTTTGAATCTACCTGCAGGCTTACTGCCATGCTTGGATTCCAAATACTTTTTCAGGCACTGTTCTTCCAGTATTCAAACCTGTCCTTATATGAAATCTGTGTACTGGGTTGCTTCTTCAGTATTATAGTTCATAACTGTGACAGCCCTTTACCAAAAACCCTCCTTTGATCCATCTTATATGGCTACTTTAAGGCCAATTTCTTCGCTGCCTCATGTTTACAAGGTCTTGAAGGCTCAGAAGTTTATCCAACATATATCTTGATTTAGATTTGGGTTCAAGTCCCAACCAGGTTCTTCCTGGCCAAGCTGGTCAGCCTCAGAATTGTTTCTGATATCGGCTATATCTCGACTTGTTTTGATCTGTCAACAGCATTTGACCTATTGCCTTGACCATCTGTATTCAGTAGGCTTTAAATGTAGAGGGTTAGAAAGGGCTACATCATTTTTCATGACAACTTCCAAGGAGTCCCTGTTTCCACTTTTGCCTTCACTGGCAGGCTCTTCCATTGCAGTGTTCCTCAGAACTAATCACTGCTCCCTTATCTTCTCAATATTTATGATGAGCCATAGCTTCTCTTGTCCATTGCGTGGCTACTTCTTTAGTTATGGATTTGGATGGACAGCAAGTGACTCAGGCTGAAATCAGCAAAACCAAAGTCATGATTTTCAACCTCTAGGGGGCCATTATGAGAACTGTTGGCATTGCCTGTTTTGTGTGTTGATCACTCCCTGTAAATCAAGCATTCCATTCACTTTCCTCTAGGGCTTCAGTTTGTTTTTCCTCCTTCACAGTACCGCATCTTTTGGAATAGGGATACAGGTTGCCATATATCACCTGCATCCATGGTCAAGAATCTTTGGTTTCATCTCAATGTTTTGCTGTTGTTGGAGAAGCAAGCGAGTGTTGCAACTTTTGGTTTCCGTCAGATGATACTATTGAGGAGGATCCTTTCTTATATATTGCTGCATCTTTGGGTTCCTGTCTGTGGGAGTCATAATAGTATCCAGATTAGATGGTGCAAATAAGTGCTTTTTAGGTATACTGTCCATCATAGTTAAGAAGCTTTGATGATTCTAAAATATGGTTGTTATGCTGATCTACACTCTTTCTAAATTGGATCACCAATGGCCCAACTTCATGTAGAGCAGCAGATCCTTTCAAAGGCCTTGGGCCTAAGTGTATCTGTAGTAAACTGACCTGATATGTCTCTCCCTGTCCCCCACTCTCTGTCCCTTCGATCTGGTGCCCTCTTTTGTTTAACCTCCTGCACCTCCCATTTTAAGATGTACAGATTCAGACAGAGGAAGAGGCATTGTTTCTTGGAGTGTCAGGTTTGCTTCACATCTATGACCACACTGGCACATTAATACCAGCTCTTGACTCAGTTGGCAACAATCCAAAGCATTTTATGATGGTTGTTATATCTGTAAGATGACCACCACCATGCCGCCACAATACAAATATGCCCATGTGTTCACAAATCCTCACTTTGGAACTGTTGTTCTTGGCTCACTATGAAAGAGGGTAATTATATAAATGTGATTGGCTGTAGCATTTCTGTTTACGGTTTAGGCTGGCAGGTTTGACACTTCCCCCAAGGACTGGGGTTCCTACTTGTTTCTCCTTTCTGGATTCCGGTGTCTCCTTTTAGTCCTTTGTCATTTTTTCTACCTTGTCATTGTGCTTTAATTAGGATTGTTCCTGGATTCACTCTACGTAATATGGATGTTTTACATATTTTGGCCTTCTCCGCTTTGGTTACTTGACTACATCTTTGTGGTTGCAAGCTTCTATTATGGAAGGCAGCGTGGCTTCAGATCTATTGCTAATCATGTCATTGATAAAATTCATAACATCTTCAATGATATTAAGGCTGAAAGTAGCAAACATGAAGGACACTGCGAAGAGAAAAAGGGTATTTGTGAAATTAATACATTGCCAATGGCGACTGAGCATAACACTAAAAAACTCTTTTAGAGTTAAAATCAAGATTGGCATATGATGCTTGCCCTATTAGATTGGAACATATCACAGTCCCAGCTATTCTAAATGCATTCCTTGCTTCAGGGAATGTTCCCTATAGCTGGAAGAAGGCTAATCTAGACCACGCTGAAGCTGGTAACTATAGTCCCATTACCTTACTTCTGGCAGTCTGTCTTCCAGTGTTGTAAGGAGTAGAGTGAATTCAACTAGCAGATAGATGTGGATCATCTTGGTGTTCATGGCCACGTTGGTCCCTATTCTAATCTAGCACAGACTTAATCTAGATGGTGTAGGTGCCTCCTGTTTAATCTATCAGTTGCTTTTGATACAGTTGATCATATCATCTTGATCAAGTGGTTGGAAGAGAAGGATGTAACCGGACTAGTTCTGAACTGATTTAGATCAGTTTTTGAACAATAAGAACTTTATAAATAAAACTGCCTTCTTGTAACTAAAAAAAAAATCCACCCTCATCGAGAGTTCCACTAGGATCGGCTATATCTACAACCAATGCTTAATTTGTATAAAAAAAAAAAAAAAAAAAAAAAAACGTGCCCGGGGGCAAAGTTTGTCTCTCAGTCAGCACTGCCTAATATTGGGGATTATCAAATACCATGGCTGTCTAGGTTTGATTCAACCTCATCTCTTTCATTATCCATCCTACATTCCTAGCACCTGATCTCACTCTTGCAAGTCATCTTTCTACCCTGTCTTCCACCTTTTCCACTGTTTTCCTCTTCTTTCTCCTGTCTGACATGTCTCTTGACTGAGTTGGATCTGCAAATTAAAAGAAAAAAAAGTGGGTGCGTCATTTTGTAAGCACAGACATGCATCATGGTGTGCACACCTACAAAACATTTTTAGCCATGCTGCATAGCAATAGGGTAAGCTGTACAGTATAACTAAAACACATTGGCAAAGCCAATAGGTCCCAAAGGTGAGACTTATTAACTTTGGCAGCGTTTGTTAACATGTGTGCCTGTTGGCTGAGAAAGCAGGAAGCTTTGGATCTGAAAAAATCTTAGATATTGATTATATGCAGACTGTGGATATATCTGAACTTCCTTTGATTGAATGATTGAAAAACTGAAATTACAGAGCTTGGCTGAGGTAACCTACTGGGTAAATTGTAATGACCGGTACATCTTGGTACCTGCCCAGGGAAGTCGGAAAAGGTCGCAAGCATTAGATTTATTCTAGACAAAGATCTTAGTCTCATGTTGAAAGTAGATAAGGTGGGTTCTACCTGTTTTGTCTAAGACTGCTACGCAAAAGTGAATCCTTTTTTAACAAGAAAATACAGTGCAAAAGTGGCTAATGTCCTAGTAAACTCTTGTTTGGATTGTGCAATTGTATATTATCTCGGGGTACCAAAAATATAATTCAAAAGCTCCAGAGAGTTCAAAATTGGGCAGAGTGGTGTTTAATCGTAAGAAATCAGACAGAATCTCAGAGGTACTGGCTACCAGTTGAACAGTGGATAGAATTTAAGACTCTTTGTATCTACCACAAAGCTACTTTGGTAGTAGAAAGTACTCCTTTTAATCCCTTCTTCCTAGATGCAAGACCCAGAGATCATTGAGATGTGAAAACTAGCAACTGTTCATGACACCTCGCATTTTAAAATCAAGAAGAGTGGAAAGCCTTTTCTATTTTAGCTCTTCCTATAGAAAATATTTTCCCTTGGAGTGTAGATGAACAGACAATTAAACATCTTTTAGGAAAAGGCTGAAGATGTATTCTTTTGGATATACCATTCTATGCTGTTAGGGTTGTATTTTTGTGCAGTTGGTGCTATTGGCATCGATTTTCAGCACCAACATGCAAAGCTTTGGGCGTGCATTTGCACTCTTTTAAGAATTGTTTCATTCAGTCTTTCTGCTAGGTTCTAATAATTAAAAGTTCTAAAGCCACTTGCATAGTAGTCATCCAGATATGAAGAATGCATGAATTGTTCAAATTGATGAATGCATTGTACATAGATTTGAGGGAAAGGACTTATATTTTTATGGCAGATGAGGTCAATTATCCGAGTGTGGCAGGGTTTTCTTTAGAAGCACGGTGTGCTGTGCCCTCCTTAAGAGTTCTAGTCAGACCACAGACAAAAATATTTGTAATACCTTTTGATCTATCTTGTGAAATAACTGCAGGAACTTCTGGGTTCCTGGGACCTGGTTGGAACAATTGAAGTTGTTTACCTCTGATGTCAAGGAGTTCCCTTACTACTATTCCTTACTATTAGAAACAAAACAATTACCAAGTACTGCCCTTCACCACATGACTCTAGCATAGCGATGCTGAGCATTCCAAGATGTACTAACGGAGGGAATGTGGGCTTAAAAACTCGGACCTCAAATGACAAAGGAATTTACTCAACAGCACTAATAATTCAGTCACTGGGTTTACTTTAAAAAAGAGAAATGTTTTAAATCACACCAAACTAAGTACTACATCTATAACGCAAATGCACACGATATAAATCAAACAAAGCAAAGCCCTTTCTTATGGAACGTGTCACTTGATTAAACAATTCAACACCCCTGCCCATGGCATTTACCACAGGGTTACTGAATGTGAAGCCCTTTCCTATTCTATTTACACAGTGAAAAGCACCTTCCAATTGTATTTGGCATAATTCTTTCCTATGAATGGATGTTAATCTGTGGTGCATCTGACCACCTCGATCTTAACACTTTCATCGAGGCTCCTGAAAGTTAAGTTTGGAGACAGACCTGTCCTCGTCAAAGCTGCCACATGGTCAGGAAGGGCAGCCATGACCAGAAACCAAGGCTTCCGTGAATGGGCCCCCTTCCGCCGGTGGTCCTAAGTTGATCTTGGGTAGTTAAGGAGGGGCAGCAGCTCTGGCCAATTAAATCGGAAACAGACAAACATCATGCTTTAAGGCAGTGTTATCTTTTTAGTGACCGAAAACATTGTGATAGTGGGCCATTCTGTAATGTGCCACCAGTAATTACTTTTTTCACTCCTATCCTGACTGGAAGTAGGTGGCAAAGTTGGGACAGGGTTGGGAGGCTTCGGATAACCTTCCAATTCCTGCTTCCCATTTCAGATAAAGGATCACACTGTGGATGTTCCTACACTTTTAACAAGTCCGAGCAGCCTCTAGAATCTTATTAATCATGTAGTTGATTGCATTTTAAATAGGATAGCTGAAGTAACTACAATGGCTGAAATGTTAAATATACTCACAGCTGCCAACGTTATAGAATAACACATGCCACTGCAGGCCCTGCTGCGCGAGGGGGGGGAGAGGTCTAGCCATTTAGGGGGCCCCAACCCTTCAGGGTGCCCCCATTAAGACAAGGACTAATGAATATCAGAACTATGGAGTACTCTGGGGCTCATCTTCGCATTCTGCAGGCTGGCCATATCATTTTGTGTCATGCCACTGAGCTGAGCGTGGATGACAATCTTCTAGCATGATGTATGTGCCCTTCTCTGTGCCCAAGGGAACCCAAGAGGGTGTTCTCAAAGCTTTCACCCCCCTTCAATTCAATGATGTAAGCCTTTTTGGAGTCACAATGCACCTCAGTTTTAAATCCCTGTACTTCAGTACGGGAAGTATTACCAAGATCTGGATATATGTCCTTTTGGACTTCTTTTTGAGACAGTAAGATTTAGATTCCAGGTAGGTTTTGGACGTGATTGTATGCTTTTGCACTTTTTTTTCGAGATATTCACATTTAGGTTTCAGTTTGATTTTTGGGCATGATTGCACAATACTTGAATAACTGGCCTCTGCTAGCATCTTCCCTACATTGTGGTGTTACTGCTCTGTCTCTCTTGCAAAGCTCTTTGATTCTTAATATGCCCCTACCGCAGCCACCTCCTTTTCCTCAATGTGCTTCGTGGATCTCTGAATCTTCTTCAGCTTTGGCATGTACACGTATTCTTTCCATAAGAGAGAGGTCTCGTTGTTCTCAGGCTGTTCCTCAATATCCTCCATTCCTAGTATTTCTGGGTGGTTATACCTCGAGCTACGAAGTATATCTGTTTGTTTGGCTCTTGCTGCTAGTAATCTATGGAGGGCATCACAGTGGCTCCCCTGACACTCAACAATCAGGCGCACTCTCGCTCACGAACCTCTCTGCTGGATCAGCACTCCACTGCCTCTCCCTGTTTGACCTTTCCTCCTCACATTGGTGCGATCACTGCACCCCCTCCTGGAAAATCACCTCTCCCCCAATTTCCTTTCTAATGGGGCTTCAAAGGTCCTCTAGAAGCGCCTGCACTGTCACTGTGCACAGTCTAGCTGCTCGTGGAGGAAGCTGCCATTTCGTAAGCCGAGAGGGCAGAAACCACGGCCCCCGTGCAGAGCGAGGGCAGAAGCCCGTAATCCACCGAGCACTTTAACAGTGGTGCTATCTATCACCTCCCTGGCCCCAGGGACTGAGGCGCGGAACCAAAGTCGTAGCTGCGCTGGAGCTCCTATGGGAGCAGCCATCTTGGATCTGGAGAAGCCCTGCCCCTGAAGGGAGCTCTTTGGGTGCTCCACAAGGTCTTCAGTGACCATCTGCAAGTGTTGTGTTAACTGCAGTAAAAAAAAAAAAAAAAAAAAACACAGAGACTGCAGCAAAATAACATAGAGCGAGACCCATGCCCCCGAAAGCTAGACGGATAACGTGTATGCTAACAAACTGAAAGCAGTTATGCACTCTGTTGTACCACAAAAAGCAACGAATTAAATACATTTAAAGAATCCTTACGACCACAGGGTTGAGTTTTACACAGTTTTGTATTGAGAAAACGTAGGTTCTAAGG
The DNA here is from genome assembly GCF_031143425.1 of Pleurodeles waltl. Classification (NCBI taxonomy): domain Eukaryota; kingdom Metazoa; phylum Chordata; class Amphibia; order Caudata; family Salamandridae; genus Pleurodeles; species Pleurodeles waltl. The sequence continues at coordinate 1,610,399,738 of NC_090445.1, forward strand.
AGCTGTCAATTTACACGGTATATTGCATGTTACACTTTTAGAAAAGCCTTTCTTCATGCCCAGAAGGAACCGTTTATTGCCAATAACTCCTTTTAACAGACTGTAAACACTTATTTTTGCTCGTAAACGTGGTCGAGCATAGTTGGCCCGTTGGATGCAAGTGGAAGATCTAACATACCGCATCCAGTCCCCGGTGTTCCCTCAGCCTCAACGAGCACGAAGCGCTTGTTCTGTCCTATGATGCTGCAATAGCGGAACAATGGTAAAGAAGAGCGTAGTTTTCATGTTCCTGAAGGGATATTGCTTTTAAGCCATGGTACCCCCTACATCTTCCAAAAGTGCTTTAATGAAATATGTGAATGCAAACAGCGCTTCCTTTCATTTGACATCGGTACCCACCAGTAGCTTAACAAGGTCCCCCCCCCGCAGCCCCGCGTTGCTGGGGGGCCCCGAGCTCCAGGAGCCCCTCAGCACAGTCTCCTGGCCTGAGAGCTCCGTAGTGAGGCCGGGTTCCAAGTTGCATATTTCTGGACGTGGACCGCGTTATTCGGTTTTGCAGCACACGATTCCCTTCCCCAAACTACTAATTCCCTCGCAGATCGCACCCTCTATTACCTGGAGACATTCTCTGGGGAAAACCCCAGGTCTAAGAGGATTGTGTCCCTCTTGGAATGTCAATTCGGGGTAAATAATCCCGGATCTCAATGGGACTTTGAATGACCTGAAGACAGTGGCGTAGCGTGGGTTGTCAGCACCCGGGGCAAGGCAAGTAATTTGCGCCCCCTAACCCGTGGATTTTAGCACTCGAGTCTCTTCCAAGATGTTGCGCCCGGTGCGGCCGGCCCCCCCTGCACTCCACCACGCTACGTCACTGCCTGAAGAGCCTTAAAAAGGAGCCTTAATAGCACATTGTCATTCATCACCTTCTAAATTCTAACAACCTACTCTCTGGACAGTATATTGGCTATGCTGAACTTTTTCTAACACTCTATTAGTGCGAGGCAGTAACAATCTGTTTCTAATACATTCTCCTAGGGATACCTTCTTAGGTGGATATAAAAGCCAGCTCTGCTGGAACCTTTGATTAGGACTCTTCAACAAAGCTCACTTTTTGCACTTTGCTAGAGTATTCATTCAAGGTGACGTAGGAGTATATTAGGGTAGTCGTAAGGCCTGCGGGAGGGAATATTTCTGCATCTTTGCAGCTTAATGCATCTTTAAACTCGTTGTGACCTATGTGGAAATGCATGATTTCAAAGTAAATGCTAGAGCTAAAATTGAATAGTCAGCCCAAGTTAGTTGTACTAGTATAGATGGTCCTTTACCAGATACATCTTGAGTCGTTACTCAGTTGAAGGAGGCAGTGATTGGGATCTGCATTGAAAGCCATTCTGTAATCCGGGGGCATAGACAGTAAATTTCCTGACTTCTTCCTCTATTGCAGTCTACCTGGTGTTCAGCTGCTAGTACTGGTTCTTCCTTCGGATGTTAAGGGCCTGGTTTAGACCCTGGTGGAAGGGGTTACTCCATCACAAATATGGCAGAGATCCTATCCACTCTATTATAATCCCATTATATTCTTTGGGGATCGTAACATTGCGGACGGGATATCCATCACGTTTGAGACAGAGTATTTCCTCCACCAGGATCAAAATCAGGCCCTGAGATTTTTGGTGAGGTGACCTCACTTAAGGGTCGCATCCGCGACCCCAGGTTTGCCCTTTGCAACCCTTGGCACTGCCTTTGCGGCCCTTGGCTTCAGAGGTGGCAAATTCAGTGCAGGGACAGACTAGCAGCGCGTCCTTATGGACGTCAGTCAGGCTCCGCTCCCTTTGCTTTTTGTCAATTTTTTATTATACTGATAGTGAATCATAATAAATTATTCACTATTCGTGTAATAAAAATGTGAATATGCCCTTTCATGGCAGCAGAGGTAAGTAAAAATGCTTTTAAATGTATGTTGTGTGCCTGCTTGGGGGTGAGAGTGTGTTTATTTGAGAGTGTGTGTGTGTAAGTGTGAATTCGTGTGTATGTGTAAATATGTGTCTGTGAGTGAAAGCGGAGATCAAGCACGTGTGATGTCACTTTCGAGTCCCCTGGCATTTTGGTGAACTGACGCCCATGGCAATGCTGTTGTTGTCATTCATGCTTTATATCTTATGCATCAGAATTAGAAACCGATTTAGGTTTGAAGGAAGAGTTATTGGAGTTTGCCAGTAGTCGGGCTGATATGATCGTCACACTTTTGTACGGTGGCTATTTGAAACATTTATTGAGCATTAAGATAAGGGGCAGCCAAGCTAATGAACAGAAAGTGCTTCATCGTGGTGGGGTATGATCAGGGATTGAGAAGTTGCCCAGAAGCTTATTTTTAGAAAGATAAGAATTAAGCTCTCATTATGCAGAACTACAACCAGATCACATTTTATGATGTCCATCTTGAATGTACGATGAATGTCACTATAGAAGCTGAGGGATGTGGTGCAGGGGTCCGGAGCGGGTGAAGTCGCTACAGTGCAAGGCTGGAAGACCTGGCCTGGTTTGAATGAAGGGTATTGGTGGAGAGGAATACAAACATAGGTTTATTGAGTTTATGGAACATTGAGATATACGTTTCTTTTTCCCATAATAGTAGTAGTAGTACAATATTGCAAAGTCAAGACAAATGGTGCATTAGGCGTACAACCTTCCCACTGTGATCAATAAAAGGATTGAGTTGTATGGAACAATGATCCACCGTATGTTGTGAACACTTTTACTGTACTCAAAACTGAAAAAAGAGTTATAAAATGTATTAAAAGGATTGGGCATGTGTGCCAATTAAGAAATGCTTCAAGCTGCCTCCAGTTTCCTTTCTGTCTCTTTAGTGCTGGTACATCTTGGCGGGCCCTCCCCAGACGTGGTACTAGGCACACCACTGCAGTGGTGGCTGCAGGCACATTGTTTGACACTGTTATTAATTTGTTGCTGTGAACTGTACAAGGCATATTTTACTCAGGTCATGTGCTTCTTCCTTTAGGGCTTAAATTACATCAGGTGCAATTTGTTCAGACATCTTCTCACTGATCTCAAATTGCTTCGAAAATTCTTTTGTATTTTTGATAGTTTTCTGCATAGCAGCTTCCTGGAATGGCAACATTCTTCTAGTGGAGAAACGCACTTGTAATACTCCATGCGATGAGCAACCCCTAACAAACCTAACCCGTAGCATATATGAGGTGTAAAGAAAGAGACGGCATACAGAACAACAGCAGAAGCACTCAAGGAAAGGGAGGAAAACCTTAGGGAAGACCTTGAAAGTCAGCTGAATTCATGGTTCTGATAAAAGATAATGTTTAAGAAGATGTGCAAGCCTTTCCTAAACCCTGACCCTGAAAAATTTAACTGAGATGGGTTTTAATCTCGTCCTCTGGCTCGGCTGAGCCGTGTCAGTACAGGTTTCAAACTGTCCATGGAGTCCCAGGCTCTTACAGAGCATGGGCTTCTCTGTGTAGGTGTGAGGAAGCAAGCAAATACCAAAGGCTAGTTCGGGGCCGACATCCTTGATCTTGTGAGATCAAGAACCGCACCCTTAGTCCTGTGCTCCGATAACCACCTACTGACTGACTGACATCAGGGTACAGTGCTTGAGGGCTCCACTCACAAATACTAAGTGTATGTGTATGTTGGCTCACATAAGCAAATGGCCTTTTTTTTTACGCCAAGACCATTTTTGGAATTCTCGAATAATAGTTTTGAAATTTTACAAGTATTTACCCACACAATTTTTTTGTATGAGTTTATCTACTACCTTGGGCTGAGAGGTGGTGTTTGGGGCGGAATTCCCTTAGTGTTTGTGAACGTCCACAAGCTTTCAAGTTTGTGGGTATTCACCAACTTCTCTTCAACATCTTCACACCCCAGAAAACACAATTACATCAGTAAATGTCTCTTCTAGAGGTAAGACCCATCCCCTTCTTAATGGCGATAGTAAGAGAAAGGGTTTCTCTGTGTGGAAAAATGTTTTACTAGCGGCGAACAAAATTATCAAGGATACTTGGACTTGCTTATCGGATTTTCGCCTGAGTGAACCTACACATGTACATGTATTCATGCAAAAGTGGGTTCTGGAACAGGAACATAGTCTTTCCTAGTGTTGAGATGTGAACTCCATAGTAATTCTGACACTGAGGTGCGATTCAGTGTAACACGAGGATTGGAACTTTAATTTGAACTTATAGTGCCTAAGTACTGGGATGAAAAACTAAAGGGATCTGCCCCGGCTCTTTAAGTTGGAAATCGGGTCCTGTAGGGTCTTCGTGTGTCTTAGGTACATATCTGCCATTCATGTAGTCGATAAAGTATCCCAGAAGTACAGGAAATTTGCAAATGTCATAGATTTCTGTGAGTGCATATGTACAATGTGCTCATGCTGAATTTTCTTCACATGGAAAAGTCTGCAGGAGTAAATGATGCAGAAATCCACATTACTGATGGCTTTTTTTTCTGGTGAAGTGAACACATTGAAACTTGAGTACTGCAACATGGCCCCTTGACGTGCACCCATGGTAACCAATACTGGTATGCAAAGATTTACCACACATATGGTACCAGAAATTTAATTTGACAAACGTATGGATGACCTCAAGCTGTGGAACAGAATCTTACTAATGTGAGTCTTCATTGAAGAGTGGTAACACAAGACACAGCTAATGTATAACACCATAAAGGTGAGCAACCTTACATCTTGGCCACACAAGAGGCAGTGAATGTGTAACACCCAAAAGGTGACCCGCCTTACATATTTAGGAAGCAAACGGATAACACCAGAAAGGTGACCTATCTTACTTCGTAGTCACACAAGAGGAAGCAAATGCATAACACTAGAAAGGTGATCCACCTTACATCTTTGCAAGACCCTCCCAGCACCTAAAGAGACTCCAGACAATAGAGAACATCGCTGCCAGGCTTATCCTGGAACTTCCCAGGGGCACCCACATTACTCCCCTCGTCAGAAACCTCCCATCCAGAAGAGATATAATTTCAAGCTCCTCACGCACGCCTACAAAACTCTACACAATCAAGGACCAGACTACATCAACCACCGTCTACACTTTCACCAACCCTCCAGACACCTGCGTTCTTCCTCTCTGGCCCTCACACACACCCAGAATGTGCCGCAGCGGCAGCCCTCTTTTTCCTAAATCGCTGCCAAGATCTAGAACGACCTATCCTTCCCCTTCTGAACTGCACCTTCCCTCGCAGACTTCAAGAAGAGACTCAAGACCTGGCTCTTCGACAGAGACATCACATCCCAGCCCCCAGATACCTCCAGGGGTATCAATGACACACTCTACAAATGACTGATTGACTAAGACAATAATTCTCTAATTTTCCTGCCACCCAAGGTATAAAATCCAAGTTTCCTTACCACCCTAAGTATTACATTTCTTCCCTGCCCCTCACCTTCCGAACATCCAAGGATTCTTACTTAAATCTGCAATTCCTATATCTCAACATCAGACACGAGTGGCGTGTCGTCTCTATCCCAGAGCCAGTATCTCATTTTATATTGAGTCACAATTGTACAGAGCTCTCATGTAAAAACACGCAAAGCCCCTATGTAAAAAACCCAAACAAGTGAAAACCTTAAGTGCAGGTTTCATGAAAGTGGATTACTGTGGAATGATTGATCGACATTCAATGATTGAACTAATGGGGATGGGATCTGATTTAAATTTCTGTGCATATTTATGGATTGTGTTGTTGGAAATTTAGACTGTGGCTCCTTTATGAGTGGGGTGGGTTGTGTGTGATGGGAATATGAACAATACTCGAATGTGATACTTGTTTGGAAATGTAACCTGTGCATATATATTTCGGATTGTCTGGAATGTGACCCATACAGAGATATATTGTTGTTGGTTTCATACCTCATGTAATGTATTGATCATGCAAAGTATTGATGGGTTGGATTCTTTGTTGCAGTATTTGACTCGATCATGCATTGAATTGTTTGGAATGGAATTTAATTGATAGATGTGTTTTTATGAATGGGATTTGGTGAAGACAACAGCGGGATCACTTGAAAAGAAAGTTGACTAGTATTTTGATTGGTATCTTTTGAATTAGATTAGATTAGTATGTAGATTGTTTGTCCATCACGTAAGAGGTACCCTAGATACATTACTCTTTACGAAGAATGGGTCTTCCCGACTACACGGAGTTAAGGGCACAGAGAACTTAACTCCAGGTTTCACCTGCACTGCCAAGTAATGGGATGTTGGGTTATGTGAACAACATTTGTGTTTCACCTTCTTCTATAGGATGCCAGCGTAGTGCATTTTTTCCCACTAATGTGCCCTCTTCAAAGACATTGATAGATTAATCTATGTGAATGTGATATGTCTGGTTAAAAGATAATGGAGGATGGCTAATATTTAAAGGTTGTAATAAGCAGGAGTATGATGGGACACGTTAATCCTCACTTTCCTACCTTCACTGTATTCCCACCCAGCTTTAACACGCTTCATGCGCTTCCCCCAAAACAGCGTTTATGTGCCATCCACCTTCTTGTCTCCCTTCCCCCACCTTTGTTTACTGAGTGTCCGTACTCTCACTGCACGGGCTTTAAGTTACTCCCCAAGGTATGTCTGCAGCTGTCTGCACCTTAGGGCGGGTGTTTAAGCTGCCTGCTAATAGCCATGCAGAGCTGTTGATTGACAGCTTTTTGATTCAAAGGGAAACTCAAGAGGAGAGGGCAGAGTAAAGGTGGCAAGAGGCGGAGCGTCGTAAAGGAAAGTATTCTCGTAAATATAATCTCCAGGCAACTTTCTTGGAAAGAAATAACAGTATTCGGTTTTATTTGTTTTTGTTAAGCGAGCTTGTCATTTGGGGGCAGCATTCTACATAATCAGAGCGTGTCCTTACTGCTGGGCACATACCCTAGAAAAGCTGGCTTGTTAGGGCAGGAGGGACAGAGGAAGAAAATGGTCACACAAATAAGCTTATGCCAGAAAACAACTGAAACCACAACTATACTGATTGCACACCCCGGTTGACTGATTTTGTTTTTCTGTTCTTCTCTCCTCCAGGGGTCAATGTTCACCACATCTGATTTGAACCTAAGGCAGGACTCCACACTGGACACCCTTCAGGGCAATGGAAGTGGCATCAAGAGTGATGACGAACACAAGGGCAGTGCCACTGACAGTAGCAGCGATGGTGGACAACACTCCGAACAGGATGGCAGGCAGCTGTTTACTCTAGACGAGGATCTCCTGTTCTCTCTCCAGGAGGAGGGCTTTGAACTGTTGAACGCCTCTTCCTCTAAAACAGTGAGAATGGGCAGTGGAGTACGCACAGGAAGGGCTGGTGGTACATCTGACACTGTGTTCTCAGTCACACCGTCTGGAAGGTTGGCTTATCAAGACATTCCAGATTTAGAAGGCAATACAATTTTGGACGTCTCATCCACCAAGCGGAGTCATGTACCTGTAAAGGCCGATCCAGCTTCGAAACCTGATCTTGAAGATGAGAACATTACTCTAGATAAGGAGAAGGAAGACAAGCGATCCCACATTGGATTTCCTCCAGGCAAACCCATTGATACCATTATAGATCTAGATGCCACGTCTACTTTTACTAAAGTCTCCTTGGACACCAATGAACTTTTTCCACCTGCCATACCCCCAGATGTCAGGCCTTTAGCTCCAGGCACTGCATATGAAAAGGCATCTTCACCAGTGAGTGCTGGTGAGAAGAATTCACTTCTGCAGCCTATCCCCACTACTCAGAGCCCCTTAAAAGAAACAGAAGAGGCCTTGCCAACGCCAAAGGGCAAAGGAGTGCCCCTGCTAGTTGATGTTGGGATCTCCCCTTCAGAGCAAGAGAAAGATAGTTTCACAAGGGAATCTGGAAAAGACCAAGGTCGAACCAGGTCCGCAAGACCAGGACCACCGGGACCACAAGGTCGACCTGTAAGTTATTCTTTGTAATGATTTATTGGAAAAAAAAGTTTTGGGGTATGTATTTATGAGTATTTATAGAATGCACGCTGAGATAGAGAGTAACTGGGCTCTGTGCAACGAGATGGAAGGAGGAGAAAGACGATGGGGAGGAGATAATTTATGGCCATATGCACAAATGAATAAACGGGATGAAGGAAGTCTTCGTTTGTTAGGGCAGGTTGCCACAGGAGGATGGAGGATCGTCATCAATGATTGATGTGGTACTCTGAAGAGATGAGTCTGAAACTCTGCTGAACAGTAGGTGAATTTGCTCTGTGGTTCTCATTATGGGTAATGTGGAATGACCTTATCGAACAGTCAAAACATGTAAAACAATGTCTATGAGAGTTTGCACATTGTATATGCTGCACTCGAGGAGGGCTAACCACCAGAAAAAGGCATGACGTATGCGTGCCTTCCACTAATGAAAGCAAACAGATTTTAACAGGCTAGCCCACGAACCAATGAAAGACACTGACGTGACGTGGACGGGGCTCCGAGCCCTTTTCTAACTCTTAAAGCGTCTTGCAAGAGAAACGCATGTGCAAGCGCATGCGATGCAGCTCGACCCTAAAAAGCACCTTCCCCTACCCACCTTCACCCCAACACCAAGCCATTAAGAACAAGGCCTCTCTCCAGGCATACTATAAATGCTAGAAGAGCACAGAATGTCCATGCCCACTTATGCAGTTAAACAATGCCTTGTATTCTCCTAGAGGAGCCTTGAAGTCAAGCATTCATCTTGTCCTAGTATCATTTCAGAGGAAAAACATATTTTAGGTATTACACTATGAAGGCAGGTCTCCTTTTCTTCTTCTCAACGAAGCCCCAACCTTTTGGAACTCAAACCTAGACACCTATGTTTGGAGACATGCTTGATTCTCCTCATCAATCAGAGAGTTGATCCAATCAGACATCCATAGAGTGATCATTGTCTATAAACTCAAATGTTGAATGTCAGGCAATAGCCTCCATCTCTCTATATCATTTTCTTTCTCCCTTCTCTATTCTTGTTCTCTCTCTGTCTCTCCCTGTTTCCTCCTATTACACCATGTGTAATGAGACGTTTGCAGCCAGCATCACAAGCAAAGGAAACAGACTTCCCTCTAGGTACATTTAGGAAATGTCCCATTGTGCATATGTGCAATACTTTTGTTAGTGTCATTGATAACCTGCTCGTCATTAACCATGCATAATGGACTTTGAGAGAATTTGGCAGCATCTTTAGCAGACCAACTTCGAACCCCACAAGAGAGCAGAAAGAATGCAGTCTACTGAAAAAAATGTGGTGCAGCTCAGATCTACAAAGATTGGTAACAGGTTGAATGCTTGCAGCTTTATACAGACCTTCTTGTCTGCAATGGAAAAAACACATGGGATAGTTTCTAGATCAAAGAACTTTGCTTGGGCACCATGGGTATAGCCGGACATCTTAGATAAGTAAAAAAAAAAGGCCTATTGTATACAGAAATTTCAGTCTAAGCACTGACTATGGACATTATTTTCAAGTGGTTTAATTGTAGGTGCAGGTATCCTGGGTGATCACTGAATTGTGGGACCTTTTTCTAAATTGTTTTCACTTACTAACTCACTAGTGGTGTTCTACTGTGCAGACTAGGCCTCAAGGGTGGCAGAGTGCTTCACAGAAGACCAGGATAGGTTTGTGAGTTACAAGACAGATTGTGTATAATCGCAGAGCAAATAAAACAAGTAAATACATGAGACAAGCTGGAATATCATACTACAAACAATATACAAAGCAATAAAAAATCATATAGGTATATCAATCTCACGTTACAGTACTGTGTATTCCTCAGGATGAGAAATGACATGGAAGCAACAGACGTTTACATTCTTTCTTAAAAGTAACACGAAGATAGCGCTCTAATAGCCAGCAGGATGGACTTCCAAACCCTCTGCACACTCTCAGAGGATGATTGCTCTAGTGTTTTTTAATTTTTTGAATTATGTCATTTCAAGAACGAGGTAATTTGTGTTTAGGAGTTCGTACCGACCACCTGAAATGATTATTTTCTGGGCTCGAAAGATTGGTGAACCAGAGTGAAGTGCCTTATGAGCAATGCTTGCTAGTTTGTAGGTAGATCCTTAGCCACTGGGTAGACAGTTCACATATGGGCACAGTAATCATGACCAAAACAAACTTTGCTGCAAAACAAGATTGTACATTGTCTGCTTATAACTGCAATATAATGAATTCACCCTTATATTGAATTATCTGTTGAAAAGTCAAATTCTACCTCCGTTTTTACCGAATATATGCCATCAGAAAGATTTAGTTAGCTCCTCGATGTGACTGCAAACATTTTGGTTAAGGATTTTCGGCCCACGATGTGGACCTGGGTTATTAGTGATGGCTTTGCACTTTTTTCTCAAACACCTTTTTGGAAAGGAAGTGTCAATCGCCACAAAGGTTAGCATTCTGGCAGAGTTGGCTGACAAAGCGACGGCAGTGGAGAGAGCTCAGTTATTCTGGTCATAGGTGGATGTTAAAGCTGCATGTAAGATGTCTACCAAGAAGTGCTGTGGTACAACTTGTCATGATGGAATGTTCATCCTGCTTCTCGTGCTAAATGTGCCTTATTTCTAAAGACCAGCACTCTCAGAGCAGCTGTCTAGTGTCTGATTCTCCAATAGTTATGTACCACCAAGTGCAATTTAGAGGCACAAAAAGTCATGAACAAGTGCAAAATCTGACTCCTGACTCAAGCAATCGGGAATGACTGGCTTTTGCCTGGCAAATGAGATTGGATTGGATACAAATTCCACTATTATATGAGGCAGGTTTTGATTCATTCCTGCAACAGACAACCAACTAAATTTAGCAAACAGCTATAATCTCACGTTTGTACCTATTAATTCTCCAACAATTACCATATAGTTTCCCACAAGACGCATGCTGATTGACTCCCGTCAAGGGCAGGAATAAATGTGTTTTCAGAGTGCGAATGAGTAGAGGACATCCCAGGAACTTATTAAGCTGTATTGGAAGTTTTTTGTCCATGGAGAAATACTGCACACCCACTATGTTTATGTAGGCTGAAACAGGTAAGCATGTTTACTCATGGGAGTATATCGAAATTGTTTGATAATTCCTAAAGAGGCACACCCTTACTCCAAGCATAGGAGTAACCATGCACGACTGCATTTCATATTTTTTGCCTGGCAGTTTTGTGCCTTGTCGGTGCTACACTTGTACTGCATGCCCTTTTGAAATTCAACAATTATTTTCACGTTTCTTTCACTACTTCATGTATTTTTTGCTAAAGAAGTACACCTGGTGATGCTTTATGGTCCTGTTGCTTCGGACTTACTTCTTCCCACAAGATATTTACGGAAATAAGGATTCCAAGCTCCTTGCAGGTGGCAAGAAGTTGACGATGGATATCACCAAGCTCAGATAGCGCCTACTTTATCACATGTTGATGTTTTTGAAATATTTACATTCCTGTATCTTGTAATGCGTTTTGTTTGGTGTATTTACTGAGGCAGGCGCTCCCTACTATGGAATCGTAAAAGACACCTCTTTTTTTGTTATTAAACAAATCTACTTTTGTCTTTGGAAATAAATGGTGGAATGGATCAAATAATCTTTGGAATACATTGAGGTAATTTATTGGTGAAATCCAAGAACTGAATTTACTACTACAATAGAAGTGCAGTACTACACCTACAGTACTTCACCTGTAACCTTCCAACCACTCTGAATAACATTGTCCAAATGCGGTACAACTCCCGCTCTATAACTTCAAAACTGCACCTGGTGTATCCTCCTTCCCACAGGGAGGATATTACTGATGCCCCAAGACAGACATGTTCACTTCACAATGAGGTGTACAGTACAGCCACGCCAAACCTAGTGCACTTGTCAGGGCTCTTGGGGTCTCTCCTATCAGACAGCCTGTAGCTGTCTGGTAGGCCAGAGCCTGCTGTGGACTATAGCAAAAACCTAGCAAGCCTTGTCCCCATCCTTTGCTTACCACTGGTTGTCTTTGTTATCACTCTCACTTGAATTTTATTCTATGTTTTTTTCTGAAATATTTTGTTTGTCCCTCTATTCTTTTTTTGTCCCTGTCCTAAACCGTATCTTCTTTACCATCCTTTTGATTGGCTGACTTGTATTCTTATACTACTCGCTTTTAGGGAACTACTTTTCTTTTTGGTTAAGCATAGAGTGCATATGTGTTGCAGCGTTCTCTCTCTCGTGCTTCCTCCCTCCTCCCAGGCCCTGCCCAACACTCCTTTTGTTCTCTCATGTGCTTCTCTCTCTCATGGGCTTATCCCGAGTGCCTAATCCACTGTCCCCGCGCTCTGTGTGCCCTCTTCCCTGTGTGCTGCTTTTCCGCTCCTATATCCCTACCTCCCCCCCCCCAATCCGGCTTTCTCATTTATACACCCTCCCATCTTCTTCCGGTTGCTTCCCCCGCCCACTTCTCCATTGTTCGCCTACTCCTCGCGATACTTTTAAAATGTTTTAATTGTTTATATTTCTCTGAGTACTACCCGGGCGGCTACCATTTGTTGCAGGGCCTCTCCGCTTGCTAAAATGTGCTTTAGCACAATTGAAAATGTATTTATTTATTGGGCCAAGTGGCGTTCACCATTTGATTCATTAAAGAAAGCAAAATACATAAACAGGCGTGGTGGCATCAGTCAGTATGCACGTGCATGTGTGGCACAGAATGATGCGGTGCCAGTAGCATTATGATGCATACGTGCAATGTGTGTACAATGGCACATTTTTTCTTTTTCTGTTTTTTTGTTGTTGATTGCGTAGCATGAGTAAAAAAAGTATTGGCTTTTTACAGATGCTATAGAGTATCATCATAAAGCATTGCCAAAGTCATTACGCCCCAAAGGCGAGACCTATTGGCTTTGACAGAGCTTGTGCTCGTGAATGGTTTTACCTCCTCTTATCCCATGCTGGCAGCATAAAAGGCACTTAATTAAAGTCAGCATTGGCAACGCCTATAAGTATGGCCTTGGTAAGCTTGTGTGATGGTTACTTTTTTTTAGGTTTTATTACAAGCACGTGCCACAAACAAAAAGAAGCAAAAAGAATATCCTGTGACCTTTGCTACCAATACACATTTTACATGTAAATAATATTTGCTGACGTGGCTATCGATGTTTTCGAAACGAAAAGCATTTTATCTGTCATGCGTTAAATCTGTATTATCATTTGTGATGGAGACGTGAATAAGTCAGTACCTAACCAGGCATCAAGGTGAGGGCAGCTACAGTGTTACAAACTCACATAAACACTTTGTAACAAACTTTAAAGAGAAGTCCAGGCCAAATAAATAGCTGGTATTTAACGTTAACAGAAATAAAAATTAAAAAAAACACTTTGAACAGGCTTTTAGAAGGACAAAAAAGTTTATGCGAAGAATGTGTACAGGCTTTGTGCAGTCACTCAGAGGAAAGGTAGCCATTAAGGGGTGGCCTGACCTATTCACGACTCTTTGCTCTGTGCTGTGGCGGGTGAACAGACCAAAAAATAAATCCCTTTTGTTTTTTTAGGCAAAAAACAGGTAAACCTGTCTTGAAACTACACATGCACCTGCTGGAAAGGATGTGGCAGCTATGAAAGTGAATTAGTAAAGCTGGTGTATAAATGTGCTCTGCGAATTTAAGCCAGGCACGGATGTGAGGCACGTTAAAGGTTGGGGGCAGCCCATATCTGCTGCCGTCGTATTTCTACATACAGCCACAGCTCTGAAGGATGCTTTGACTCTGAAAGGGTTAAGCCTGAAGGGCCTGCCCTGTGTTATTCCTCCTCTGCTGGTACCCTCATGCTGTGCCCAGAGCTGGCAGGCAGCAGCTGCGCAGGCCTCAGGCATTGCATTCACTTGGCAGGAGCCCCTGTGCTCTTCGGGGTCACTGAGCAGCTGAAGCCGTGGCGTGAAAGAGGAAACACATTAGGTGCACTTGGGACGAGTCAGGTATTGTGAAATCCTCGTGCGAGGATCTGAGCACCGGAGGTCAAACACATCCCTCTGCGTGCACAGAACAGCCCAGAAGAGACCACCCCTAAACTTTCCCTGCTGGGAGGCTCCCTTCCTATGTGGAGAATGCCAGTCTTATTTTCTTAACACTCAAGAGAAGCGAGGCAGTATAGCGACCAACTAAGGGCCTGACTTCTTTCCATAGGTGAATCCACCGGGGGATTTAATTCCACCGCCGCTTCTATGTGGTAGACGGAGTTCCTTCTGTGGATTCTCTAGAATTTAGCACGTCCTTCTTTACCCACAACTCTAAAGCGAGTCCTAAATGTATGGAGAGGAACCTGAGACCTAGTTTATAATCTCGGCTGCCTGTTCGTAAGCCCTTGTTGTATGATCCTGTGCAAACCACTATTTGCCCTATGCTTCTCCCTAATCTGACAACCATGACTGTGCTTAGAACAGAAAGTTAGAGGCGTTTTAAGGAATGGGCAAAGTAAGCAGGGGCCCGGGGCCTCCACCTTTCAAGTGCCCCTGGTAAAACGATTGCAGAAATTAGAATACCTTCTCTCTTTTTCTTTCTCTCTCACTCCCTGTATCTCTCCCTTTTCCTCTCCCTTTTCCTCTCCCTTACTCCCAATCATTGATTCTCCTTACCTCTACCTCTGTCTTTCTCTCCATTTATTCCTCTCTCGTTACTATGAGTGTGGCTTATCTTTTGATTTATCAGCCCTCTTCCAGCCTTGCCCGCCCTTCTACCTCTGTGTACCTCCCTCTAGCTTACTCTTACTTCCCTCTTTCTGCCTCCTATCTCTGCCTCTCAACACTATTTCTACCTTGCCTTTCTCTACTTCATCTCTCTTCACCTCTATCATGTTGTACCTCGTCTACCTCTACCTCGCAATCGCTAATCTCCTGCTCTTCTCCCTACCTCACTTCTCTCTGTGCCCCTTTATCTGACTGTCTATCACCGCTCAATACCACTCGCTTACTTTATTTCTGTGTCTGTCTCACGTTGATATATATACATTACCACACCTTTCCTACCACACCCCTCACTCGATCTCCACATAGCTGTGTATGGATCTCCTATATTGCTAGCTCATCTCGCTCTGCCACACGTATGTCAAACTCATGTCTCTTTTAGTAAAACTCATAAACCCACCTGTAGAACTGAGTAGACCACAGCCTTATGAGGTGAACACTTGTGGGATTTATTGGTAAAAGGTGTCAGCAATACCAGGGGGAAAAGAAGAAAATAAAACAGGATAACAAAAGAAGGCTCCAACTGGTAGTCCCATATACAGTCACGAATCAGTAGTCCCAGTAAATCACTGTCACTCATTCCTAGGTAAAATACAGAACCTGTCATCGTCCATTGCTTCTTAGGACTGGGAGTCCGGGATCGTCACCATTGTGCCTCAGAAATAAACATAAAGCATATGCTCCATTGAGAAACTGTTCTCTAGTTAGGGGGGTCTTCCGCCACCGACACCCAAGTGAGATTGGCAGCACAATATGCCTCGTGAGTGGGTGCCCTTTCCTTTACTACCCACCTCTCCCTCCAAGCTTAGTTACTACCTGAGCTTCCCTCTTCCCACCAGAGATAGAAAAATCACCAATGTGGGACTTGCCTCTGACCACGGCTCAGTGACAGAGCTGTGGCCTCCTGGAGCATCCAGCCTTTAGTCTCCAGGTGGTCTGGCCGACTTCCTGCTCCCACCTCTGCTTCGGCTGCTTCGCTCTTCTCCGTTTCCCACTGACCTTGCTGCTTGTCGGTCTCATGTAGACGACCTACCTCCTTTTCTTCTGGTTTCGTCCCGTCCTCCTGAGATGTTTGTTGGCATCTTCTTCTGGGTCCACGTCAGCCCATCTTCTTTTCCAGTTGAGTCCAACATTGTGATTGGTGATGACATCATGGCCAGTTAATCGCCTCCTGCAGGTTCCAGCTGACTATTTGGTGGCCATGTTGGAGGATGAACCGCCGCTACACCACCTCCATTTACCAATCGTCACAACCTCAAGTTTATTTCTGGCTACTTCTACATCTCTACCCCCCTTGCTTGACCTTAACTTTCTCTACCTTAAATCTTACTACTCTGGTTGCATTGCATCTCATATCCCTTTGCTCTCCTCCATCTACCTCACCCCTCTCTCTGTACATCATACCTCTCTCATTCCCGTCTACCTCACCACTATCTCTACATAATTTCTCTCTGATCGCCTCATCTCTCTCTACCACCATGGCACTCTCTCAATTGACCTAACCTCCTAATTTATTTCACGAGGAGTTCACTACCTCACCTCTGAACCACCCTCTTTCTTTCTCTGTTCCCTCTACCTCAGCTCTCTCGCCACCTTAACCCTTCCTCACTACCTTACTTTCTCTACCTGTGCCTCTTTTCCCTGTTTTTACATTCCTCTCGCTCTTTTTCTCTCTCTGAACCTCCTTCTCTATTGCAACTCACCATCTCTTTATTACTATATCTTTAGCAATGTATCAGCCTCGCCACCCTTTCTCTACCTCACATCTGCCCCTCTGCGTCACCTCTCTATAAACATATTTTTACCTGTCACCTCTCTATTTCTAGGTTTCTCGCTGCTTTGCTACTTTTTTACCTGACCTGTCTTTCTCTACCTCACTTCTAAATTTGCTCAACTCTCTATCTCACCATGGTCTCTCTACCTTGCAGCTCTCTGTACTTCTCTCACTGCATCATTTATCCACCTGCTGGCATCTAAATCCGTCTAATTCACTGATCTTTCTAACTTGCCTCTACTCTCTCCCCCACCCATCGATGCTCCCCACCCCTCGCGCTACATTTTCTACTCCATATCTGCAACTCACTCTCTTTTTCTCATTGCAAAATCATCTTCCCTCTCTAGCTATGTCTCCTTCCATTCTTCACCTTATGTCCATCCCGGTCCTACCTGTGTCTACCTCATCAGTGTTTCTATTCTTCGTCTACTTCACTTCTCTTGCTGTACCGTTCTCTTTACTTCTCTGTCCTTCTCCTGTCCTCTGAACACTCTTCCTCAGGGTGCTGGAGGTCAGTCAGGGGTCTCTAGTCAGAGAAGCGCACATTTAGAAAGGGGAACGATGAAGCAATAGTGAATATCTTTGGAGCACTGCTTTGAATTTACATGTTTCAGCAAGAATACATGTTGAGAAGGAGGATTTATTTGGGATTAGGAACACCCAGCAATTAAGTGTCTTTTTTGAAGCACTTTGTGTATGTTTTCTTTTATTTGTGTGCAATTCTATATTAAAAATCCCCCAAACCTTTATTACAGTGTCATTTCTACAATGAGAAGCACAACCTGGTTAAAAACTACGAAGCAAATTGTCTAGGTTTTGATGCAACACAGCACAACAACCTAAGGTGTGGCTGCCTTGTGGCGATATTTTT
This sequence comes from Pleurodeles waltl, assembly GCF_031143425.1. NCBI lineage: Eukaryota > Metazoa > Chordata > Amphibia > Caudata > Salamandridae > Pleurodeles > Pleurodeles waltl. The sequence goes on from NC_090445.1 coordinate 1,610,417,099, forward strand.
CTCTCCCTCTGACACATCTTCTTAAGACATGTCTCTGTTTTTGTCTGCCCCAGTGCTGGTGCATTTTAGGCTGCCATGGTCTCTGTACACACCCTTGCACCATTATGCAAAGGTTTGTGTGTTCTGTCAAGCAAGAGTTTCATACTTGAACGGGGTCCTTCCATTACAAGAGCTATGCTTTAATACTTTTTGAACCTTGCATGCGTGCAGTCCAATGCATTCCACATTAAACATTGGAAAATTGTGGAGAATTTTAAAACCAGCTCCAATGTTACGCCTAAGTTGAGGAGGTATTTTTGGCACAAATCCCTGTCTACAAGTGTTAAAAGGTAGGGAGTTGCCTTAAAAACCATAGGTGGTTGTATGGGGACACCAGCGTACCCGTGCTACATCCCCTTGATGCAAAGCAGCCTATAGCACCACTTTGTGTTACTTTAGGCAAATCTTAGACAGTAAAGCCCACCATAGCACTTCTTGCCTTGTCTGCATCACTTTTGTGACACAACCCTGGCACAAAGCATTAGTAACTGGGCCTGAATCCAATGAAAATATTGAGGCCACAGGATAAAGAAAAGGCTAGGTCCTAGCACAAAAAGAAATGGCTTCATCAATGGTTCTTTAAGCTTTTTTGGATATTATTTGGCTACCAATGTTTCGAGCAGAGAGCCCCAAAATGTGTGTAGCCCAGGGCTCCAAAAAGCCGTAGGTTTTTACTGGTCTGGGTTAACAAATATCATGCAATACATATCATAGTGGACATTGACAGGTAAACTTGTGCCTCACCAATAAGTTCCAGTGAGAGGTTACAACTTGTCCCTAAGTCTAGCTGGAGAGGTGTTGGGAGGTGTACGTTCAGATTTGTGCCTTGGGCCCGAGCAGCCACACCACCATGAGCTCATCTTGCCGCGGGGCACACAGCTCTTGACAGCAAACACCAACAAATCGGAATTGACAGCAACTTTTAAGTCTCGTTTCTTGTAAGGAAGGCATCTAGCGCCACAGGGGGACTGGAATGCATCACTCAAAAGGTGACGGGGCTGGGTAATTAACGTAAAAATAAGTTTCCAGCCGCACTACCTCAAAGTGCAGTTTTTTCTTTGAATTCGGAATCCTTTATATGTATCCTGTATATATTAAGTAAGTGAACACACAATTTATTTGTAAATAAAGAGCTGACCTGTTTTCTAAAAAGGCAGTGTGTAGTGAGCGTGGTCTTTTATGCACACTGGTGGTAGTGAAGGTGTAGACTAGTGCCACATCTGTGCAAGATCGTTGGTGGAGGGGGCGGGGGTCACAGCCATTTATATCACGCCACTGTGAATCACCCTAGAATCTCTGAAGCCTAAACATGTTTACTAACTTGAACATGCCTCACATTTTTAAAGAAATTTTGTTCCACTCGCAGAAAAGGACAGAAGGCATTGCAGAAAGATCACATACATTCAAATGAATTGTAACAAATGCACCTAAAGCAATTGTAAACCTATAAAGCGAAAAAAAAAACACTGTATAATAATAATCAATGCAGCGTGATGCACAGAGAAATAAGATACGTTCTACCCTCCTCGCTCCCACACACAAAGGTATGTTTTTTGAGTGAGCAGACTTTTGGAGACTTCTGAGCTATTTCATGCGGAAGGCATGATAGAAATCATGGATGGAATAGCACTGGCCTTCTGACTGGCGTGCCATATCTGAAAAATAATCGAGAAATTGATTCCACATCCAAAACGATGCACTATCTTCTCGAAGATTTAAGAGCAGGCCAGTGTTTTTGTTTTTGCACAGATAAGGAGGTGGAATTTAAAATAAACGAAAGGTAGAATATAACAGTACAGATTGTAGTTAATCATCTGAAAATGGCAACAATGAAATTAGGACAGGTAAAGTTACATTGGGGGCAACCATTCTTTTTCAATAACATGCGATTTGGAGCAAATGTATGCAGTGAAATTCATTGCAAGCATCTTTGCCCATTACAGTTTTAACATGTCTCTCTTTACCGAACTATAGCTTCTTTTCCAAAAGTTGTACATCCTAACTTTGCAGTTTTCCCTTACAATGCAGTTTTGAAAATCAATGTATCCTAACCATGCAATTCTATATGGTTTAATTTAGTTTGGAGATATAATGAGCCCCCGAGGGTCGCCTGACGCTAGCAAAAAGAGTAGGTTAAACAGTAGAAGGGCCGACTTTTAAGAGGCTTCTAAAGGATATGTGATTGGGGATTATTTGTAGCAGTTCGGGATGAAAGTTCCAGAGAGCAGGTGCTTGAACTAAGAAGGCTCTGCCACCAAATGAGGGTCTGTGGAGCCATGGAATCAAAGTCGAAGAGTATTGGAGGAAAGATGAGCCCAGTTAGGGGACTAGCTCAGCAAGCATTTGGATAGAAATTGAGGCACTTTGCACATACAGCTAGAGAGGCTATGCAAGTTGGCCCGCTGCTGAATTGGGAGCTAAAGCAGTGAATGCAATAATGCAGTAAAAAGGCTGATGCTATATCCAACCACTAAACCAGCTGCCTGATGTTGTGTTGGAGAGGTTTGCATATTAAGATACAGATTATTACAATAGTCTAGTGCAGGCTTCTCCAACGAGAAGGTCGTGAGCTACTGGTAGCTCTCCAGCTATCTGTGAGTAGCTCTCCTGTGTGCAACCAAATTAGAAGCTTTTGCTTGGTTGAAATAATATATGTATACAAAGCTGAAACGTTTCTAACAGAAATGAAAATGTGTATATTTTCAGAACACTTGATTTTTAAAGAATATTTAAAGCTGATATTTCAGTGCTAAATCATGCAGCATTAAAAGACTTATTACTAATATCAGGACCTAGGTGCCAACGGCCTTGCAGCTGTGGGTGCTATGGATTACCCTTGTAGAGGCATTCCAAATCCAGAAGGCCTTTTTGCATTACTGATGACAATTCTGTATTTATGTGATTATGGTTGTTAAACTTGCTGTGGCTGATATGGATTACCCTTGTAGAGGGACCCCAAATCTAGAAGGCCTTTTTGCATTACTGATGACAATTCTGTATTGATGTGATTATGGCTGTGAATCTTGCATAGGGTGTTCACTAGTGCATTCTTGCCTGATATGCACCACAAACATTATTAGTAGTTCAACATGATTTTATTGAACATAAGTAGTGGCTGGTGGCCATGATAGAAAGGCACCTGCTTTCTGTGGGTAAAACGAGAGCATGAAGTGTAAGTGATTCATGTGGAAAAGACAGGAGAAAACATATGACACTACTTGGTAATCCATTTGGAGCATGGTATCAGTTTGTACACCCAAACCTTTGGCTGGTTGAGGGCAAGAACTGAAATTGGGCGGCCAGAAGGTAGACTATCAAGGAGACTGAACAGCATCTTTAAGAATTTCATTCTAATCCTCATTAATTTCAAGCCAATGGTGACCGATCCAGGTGTGTACAGCTGTAAATCATCGTTGCATTGCTGGAGCATCCTTTAAGGGAGTGCTTCTTTTGAGGCAAACTTGGGTGTCTCACATGGATAATTAATATGTGGATCACACGAAAACCAAATGGGATGTTGCTAGCTGAGGACTTGAATTGACTCAGCCTAACCTGTTGACCTCTGTCTTTGCGGAAGTAAGTAAACCAATGCAACACTTTGTCATGAATCTCTGTGACATGCACCAGATCAGCGAGAATACCATGGTCTAGTGGAGGGTTCTGCAAAGTCGGTCCTGAAAAGCCGGGTCCATGCCAGATTTTTAGCATAGCCACATTTAGAAAAATGTAGATTTCGAAAACATCTTTTTTCTAAATGTGGATATGCAAAAAATCTGGCATGGACCTGGCTCTTCAGGACCGACTTTGCGGAACCTTGGTCTAGTGCCAAATGACCCTGACAGATCAAGTGACATTAGAACATTGAACAGTTGTCTCAACAGTCCTGTCGAGGTTGTGAACTGGAACCAGGAGAGACTGATGAAGTTGGGATTGTTTCAATTGGTGGCTTGTAGTTCTGTGAGAAGCCACTCCATGTCTACCACTCTGTGTAGTGAAGGTGTCGCTCTGGTGAGCATGCAGGCATGTGCATCTTACCTGCCGATCTGCAGTGCATGTAAATTAGATTCTCCTTTTTTATGATATTGACTTTGTAAACATCTGTCTCACGATTCATTGAAGCCTCTGCTGACCGCTTTCTCTATTGTTTAGTGTTTGATTGTTAGGTCACTGCTACTTTACGTGAGTCAGGGAAGCAAAGGAATTCGAATCTAACCTCCACATTCATAGCATCAACTTCCAGCCTAGTCGGGAATGCACACAGAAGCACCTTTGGAACTGCTACAGTTTACCTACATACTAACTGGATCAGGGGAATTGTGTGATAATACTCAAATGTCTTTTATGAGGACTTAAGTGGTACAGATGATGTGACATTCCTCAGCTGGTGGCACTGCATATGCTCCTTTAGCGGTTCATTCACTCTTTTGGAGAACTGCCTCCAAGCCATGGGTCAAGTGTGGGGAGCACCATATTCTATTTTCTCATGCCCCTCATCTGGATGTCTGGCTCATCTCCACATCCTGTCTCGCCCTGTGTTTAGCCCTCTGGCCATAGCAGGGTAAAAGATTTATGGATGAAAGGTACAGGTATCTCACATTCATCTGACAGAGGAGGGAGAGCCTGGAGCCCTGGCATTCCTGGACCTGCCTCCCTGCTGCTCATACATCACCTGTCTGTGACACCTTGGAAGAAGGATAGGGAGAGAGGAGCCCAGAACGAGAGCTGAAGGACTTCAGAAAGCAGCAGCACCCTGCAGCACGTTTTAATGCTGACCTTGACTCTGCACCATCACTCATTTAGTTATTAAGGTGCCAGATATGATATTGCATTTTAGATTCCAGTCTAACCTCTGTGACTTAAAATGCTGTTTATTTAGTGTGCTCCTTTAATTTAACCCGCCACAGTACACAACTAATTGATTCATGTTATCACACTTGAAAATATGTGTTGACTGCTGGGATTCACTTTTGCGACTTGTTAATGGCATATGGATTAAAGGATATTGCAAGTCACTGAGGAGTTCTCTTATACGGCTAGAGAACTCTGGGATGATTTACAATATCCTTATCATGTACTGCAGGGTGTACTTTATTCCTTATAATACATGGCCACATCATCACCTTTCCCAAAACCCACCTTTCCCAAAATCCTTGGTGCGTAGCCTTTTCACATGAAAGAGACCATGTTTGCGAACATAAAGAATTGAAATAGAATCAATAGTGCAAAATTAAACACATAAAAAACTGTTTGATATTTGTTGCAAACAGGTACTGGAATTAGTTTAACTCGAGTCAGTTTTTTTTAAACTGTGCACTAACTAGGAATGTGTAGGACCATGCAGACAGACTCTTTCTTTTATATCATTACAAAGTAGTGCACAAATAAAAGTTTTGCCATAAATATGTCCTTTCTACTTGTCCCTATACAAATTTTAAAACAGAGCAGGGATATTTAGTCAAGGAGTCCTTGTGGCTGGTGCAAAATACCTTGAACCATCGATTTCACTAGTAGCCATAGTAGGATATTCAAAGCCAGCTTTGTGTGGTGGTTTCTGAGGACTGACCCTGGGTTTGGATATTTGAGTTAGAAGCGTTTGTAATCTGTTTTTGATTACTTGCAAAGACCACATTACAATAATCAGTACTACTATTTCAGCTGTACCACAAGAGGAGCAAGATGGGGACAGTTTATGAGACAAGGAAGAATGTTAACTCTTTATCAGTTAAACCTTTAACAGTGGATAAGGTGATGACATGTCCAAAGGGCAGCACGGCACTTTGAAGTGCAGCTAGAAGAAGACGATGATGATGCATGTTGTTTTGTAGAGACAATTACTACCTTTATAAATAACCACGTTTTACAAATGCAACCAAATTGCAGTCCGGCAAGGCTATCTTTGTTTCACCTGCACATGTAAAATTGTGCATCTCAGGACCCTCAGATATCCAAGCATAGGCACTTTGTCATTGTTACTATGGATTGTGAGAGGCGAGTGAGCCGACGGTCTACTTTGGGCCCAACACCCACCAAGGATGTGTGACAAAAAATGTAATTATGGCAATAGGGGGAATAGCTTATTGCACTGTTTGTTAGGACAGCCTGGCAGTCAATGATGAGAGGACACTGAAGGGTCTTTCAGCACCTATGAAGAGGGCACAAAATGAGATAATCCATTGTACAAGAGGGGAAATGACCTTCAGCATATGTATAAGTGAATTTATAGATGCTGATAGCTCAGCTAGAAGACAATTTACAACAAGCCTAGTCCTTGGTTGTCATTTTTGTTTGAGATTGCCTGGTTTCAGAGCTCCAATACAGATGTAATTTAGCAATCTGCTTGATATCAGACATACTCTTTGAACAGGAAGTAACTAATGTGTAAGAACACCCTCAAATGGTCATGAAATGACAGCGTCCATTGCAGCTCATGTTAAAGATACAACACCTTTCCGAAAGATTCAACTTCATAAAGGAAAACAGACCAGCCCTATCAATAAGCCTATGGGCTGAGGCCATCACATTCATGGTAAACGGTAATGCTGCACAAGGGAACAGAAACCCTTCACAAGAGTTAGCAATCATGTGTGCCACCTACCAAAAAGCCCCTCCTCTCCAACCTTCCCCAGCATTGTTTGGGGAAAATTCAAGTTATGACATCTGTTGTGGTCAGCCATAATGTGGCGTTGCTATAACAATTACAAAATGAGTTTGCAATTGTATCGCGCTTACTGCCCCTGACGAGGAATTGAAGTACTTTATGCCAGGCAGCATGCTGACCTGGAACCCAAGGTTCTTGGCTCTTGTTGATTATTAGAATTAATCTGGTGCTCTCAAGGAGACCATTCCATGTATTTATTCCAGTTTGTTTGCAGAAGGTTAAATCAATGGGGTTAGATGTGATCAGTGGTGGAGGGCTATGTGAATTCATGCAAATAATTGTTAGGATTAACCAATAGGCTAGAGGAGACTGGGTATTTATGAAAAGAGGTGTCAGCATTGTAGTAATACAATAATAGAGTTTAAGACAAACATGGATATGACTTATAGTATGCTATTCCTCGAAAAAGGCGGCAACCTGAGAATGGAGAATTAGGAGAGGGTCATTCATAAATTAAACAATGAAAGGCAGCGTTTGGATTTTTAGGACAGGGTTAATTTTTGATGTAGGGTTTTTAGGACAATAATATATGCTTTTTGCGATTAAATGCAATCTGAGGATGCAAAACTGAATGTGAGACAGTGGTATATTAGGTACTTTTGATTGGCACTAGAAACAGGCAAAAGGTCTGCCTGTTGCTAGGCTACCTGTAGACCCATGGCTTTAAAGCTTTAAATAACAGTATATTCTGTTGGAGAGAGTACGATCTACTGACCTCGCACATATGGCTGATGAGAAAGCTCTAGATGTGTAAGTCATTGTTTTTGTTTTTGGGACCTGAAGTAAAAAGTAGCTGCCCAGAAGTAAGATGTACTTGCTTAGATTGCCCTATGAACTATTGTCATTGCTATAGAGGTAGTCCTATGTTTAAAAGTCAGCCAATGCAGAGATCTAAGAATTGGGGTAATGTGTTCACACGTGGACAAGGCACACATTATATCCTATGTTTAATAGGCAGCCAATGCAGAGATCTAAGAATTGGGGTAATGTGTTCACACGTGGACAAGGCACACATTATCTGGGCTGCTGTATTACCAGCTAGCTGAAAGCACTGAAGTGGTTTGGCAGGGGTTGGAAGATACATGACCTGTCCATAATCAAGGTGTAATTTAACTAGATAATAGACTATTGCCATCTCCCATTATCATATGTGTGCCTTAGTCCCATTCAGAATGTGCTGTCAAGTGCTTATTAAGAGATCGACCCTACCATGATAAAGTTCCTCCTCATCACCAACAGTGCCAAATAATCACACACAGGCTATATACAAAATGCACCTGAATGTCCACCAGTAAAAAATATGTAGGATTAACCTCGGCACAGCCCTCTCCTTCAAAGATCACATTGCTAAGATAACCAAAACAGCATGGTATCAGTTATTCCTGCTAAAAGAGTGAACCCTTTTCTGCCTAAAACTAACTTCAGAACCGTCCAAGCCTTACTTAGCCTTGCACCTGGAAGGAGATTTAAAAAAAACCTACTCAATACCCTCCCTAACGCTACATTGGCCTACATTGGAGTGGATCCTACATGCTGATGTACATCTCCTTAAAGATTTGCAGAAGGTAAACTACATCACCTCTACACTAATGGAACCACATTACCTCTCCTCTATGTCTGCATCAATTTCGAGGCCTGATGCTTTTCTTACAAGACCATCAGAAACATAACTGGCTGAGATAATTACCACATCATGTAGTCACTTCCACAGCAGTACAAATGATTTTTCCAGATAAAAAAAATGACATATTAAAAAAGAAGGAAGGTTCTCTTTATCTAAGCACTCACTATGTGAAACAGCTTCTTGCATAAAATCAGATCTACTCCTGCAATTCTACATCTCGAAAAGCAACTGAAGACAGCCTTTTCAAGTAACACTGCCCATTACACCGTTGAGAACCAACCTATATGGTACGTTCTGCTTCTTTGTTTATGATCGGGAATTGTAAATGCATCTTCACACCTGTTCAGTGTTACTGTCTAGCCATGTTCACGCTACAAATATTAATGCATACATACAGAAGAAATTCCACTTTCAGAGACTGAACAAAAAGTGTACACATTTCTTGTATCCAAAGAATTTCTCTGTAGGTCATCTAGGACTTAAGGCAACCGGTTTCTTATGTAAGTACAAACAATTTTAAGATGTTGATGTTACCCTGATGCAGGAGATGAGTGTTTTGTTTAGCCATTATCTGTCTCAACAAAGTTTATGTGCACCTCCTGAAGCTTCTAGAGAAATATCTGGGATTTGTGGTAGGTGGAAAACATTACAAATTTTTGATTGTACCCCTGAGATAAATTTGGTTCCTAGAGTGTTCATTAAATGTTTGTCGGCATTGGCAGGCAACCTATCCACAGAAGCAATTCATGTACATGCTGCAAATCCTGACCTATCCAAAATCCACAAATAAAGTCTAGGTCAGCTTTGGTTTATTCCATAGCTGGTGGTAGTCTGACATTTCACTTTGACATAAGTCTATGACTCATGCACAGCTACACATGAGACTTTTATAGGAGCGGAGCAGTAGGCAAAGAGTACAGGGGACTAGGAAAATGTAGTTTTTGTAATGAAGAAAGTACACAGCATTCCATGGTGGTGGACAGTAAAGCACTTACAAAAATGGCGATCTTTCTCGACCCCGGTAACTTTTGTGATGGTTGCGGCACATGCTACCCAAACTGGTTGAGAAAAGCTGTTCATGGTTCATAGAGTGAATGAACGCTGAATGGACTTCTCATTAGAGTGCGTTACACAGAAACAAAGTGCAACGGAGAGCATTCCAAACACACAAGAAGATGGTGAAATTTCAGAAGCACTGTATCACGGTATAGCACTACTTGAATAGGCGAGGGGCACAAACTCACATATTCCATCAAACGTATGACAATGGATAACTTCCTAACAATCACATATTGTGGCAGAGCATGTGCCAGCAGTGTATAATGACATTTCAAATACTTTTAGCAGAGATCTAGAAGCCATTTTCATATCTGGGTTAGGCCACAGGAGAGACAACAGAATTCTAACAAATAGGAATGATCTAATTTGGATTTATCCACAACCACGATAAAAAAACAGTGATCAATCGTCTTGGGTCTCTTAAGACAAGAGCACTGTTGGCCAGTTTGCATGGGACATTTGATGTTCATTTTCCCTGGTGCACTGATACCCAAGTCATGCTGAGGTATTAAGAGTAGAACGTGACATCTAGACTGATGGTCCCAGGGTGAGCCAGACGAGCATGCTTTTTACTCTTGATGAACATATCCATCAGACTACAGTGGAATCTACAACACCTCGAGACACTGTTAAGCATCAACCTCGCACCAATGAGACATTTGGGCTACATATATTTGTTTACAAATATGGTTCCTTGCGTTAGACTATAATTATTGACAACTGCCACAAAGATGTATGGATGTTATTAAGGAGGCCAGAATAGCTTGCTGTTTTCTTGAATGGAAACAATTTGTTGCTTGGAGTGTAAGAAACGCAAAGCTCATATGTACACTCCTATTAATAATGAAACCACCTGTCCACTCTTGGTCAATAATAAATATAGTTATGCAGATGCTCCTTTGGAAGATGTACTTAGCATCGCTTTCAGCTTCCAAGAGGAATCATGATAGTTCTTCCTTATTCAGTACCAGTCATAAATATATTCCTAGAAGGGCTCAATGCGTTAATCTACTGCATTCAGAACCCCATTACAACACAATAGATCTTCAGATCACTTGAAATAGCTGAAAGTTCTCTGCGGACAATTGCCATGATCTGAATGTCAGAAAGGAAAAGGCTAAGACTGAACAAAATGTGATCTACCAAATCGATGCCAGGTACTGTCCTAGCTGGATTAATGGAAGCAGGGTAAGTTTCCTTTCACTGCATTGTCTCTTTTGCACTCTGAAATGTCTTGGATTACTAATGATGAAAGTGGACGTTGCCTAGGAGGAAATTCTGTAAGGTCAGGAGGATGCCTCCTTTGGTAAATTGGAAAGAGCAAGGGTCTTGGGGATCCAAGAAAAGTATTAGGCTCTCATGGAGGGTCAGGGACAAAGGGTACCACGAGGCAGACGATCCCCACTATCTGCTCTTGTACTGTCGGGGAAGCAACCTGCCCAGCCAGTGCTCATGTGCAGGGTACTAGTCTGGCTAGCGTCTGAGAACCCACCTTAGTACAGCTTGTCCAACTGGGGAAAGTCTGCTTTCTTTTTATTTAAGGGTTTTATGAAGAATGTACATAAATGTTCGAACCGTTATCAGTACTATATAGAAGTGGAGAATGACACTAGTTTTATGTTCTCGTGGGTCGCTAGTTACATAACAATGTATTCTAAGACAAATACAACACGAGGATGTTTGGCTGCTTTTTCTTAAATACAAACGATCTAGGTTATAAAATATACCTCAGTGTAGCATAGTTCTGATATTAGGTTATTGCATGGAGACAGGATAGTACAATTCCAGGAATCTTGTTGAGCTGTGTCTTAGAGATAGGATTGTAGAGGAGACCAGATATCCTTCAGCCGTGATATTGGGGGTAGCATTGAGGCATATACATCCATCGTTTCTTTGCAGTAAATCAAGTCTTGTATTCAGTCTCCTGCACCAGGAGTGTGTCCGCGACCCCAGAATATAGCAACGCATCACTTAGTGGTGTTGATTGGGAATATCTTTTGTGTACCCAAGCAGAGCCTCCAATGGTGAGGGGAACAGCTGTAGCGATAGCATTTTAGAGAATGTGTTAAAAATGGACACCCAATATGCAGCGATAGGTGGACAATCCCAGGCCAGGTGGAAATAATTAGCCTTGGGGTGGTGGCATCTGGGGCTCTCCGGGTCGTCTACCAGGCCCATGTTGTGTAGTCTGGCTGGGCTGTATTGCACTCTGTGCAAGTGTTTGCTGCACATGTGGAATAGTGCTCTTGCAGTGTGTTTTCGTTTTGGGGGTTTTCACATTCAGCATTGTCATCTGTGTATAGGAAAGTTAAAGTAGCTTTTCTGAGGAATATACAAACTACGATGACTGTGTTTTTTTTTAAGACACTAATTAGAGGTTCAGTCACAATCGCAAATAAGAGCAGCAACAGTGGACAACTATGCCAGGTGCTTTTTGCTATTGGGAAGGGGTGCATGGAAACATTGATACCCAACCTAGCTGAGTATAATAAACATATTCTCCCCAAAAATCCCTCTCCCAGAGCTATAGAGGAAGTGTGGCCATGCTAGAGAGTCAAATGCTTTTTGCCATCTAATAGTATTGCTGTGTCTGGGGTGTCTGAGTTGATCTCATGTGTTAGCCAAAGAAGGATCTAAGGTTATCTGTGGTTGATCTCCCATTCGGGATTGTAGTCTAGTGAGTATTACCTTGGCCAATATTTCAGTATCTAGATTGAGCACCGAGAGAAGCCTGTAGCATGCATACTCCTCTGGCAACTCACTGGGTTTCAGTAGCATTAAAATTAGGGCTTCTCGTGTGGTGGTGGGGAGGTGTTCCATGCGTTTGGGCATCTCCATACACCTCCAATAATCTCTGGGCCAGTACCACTGCGTACTCTTTCAAGAACTCATCCGTGAGTCCGTCTCCCTGGTGCTTTACCTCCGGATACTATTGCATTAATAATGTCCTTCTCCCATAACAATAATGCATGAGCGGCTCAAACCAGGCTAGGGTGGCATCCACGAGTCATTCGGTCGGGGTGAAATCAGGGGTTTATAATCTGCTTGATGTAATTCAGTGTAGCACTCCGTAAGGGAGTTTAATGTCCCTTCAGTCTGCATGTGTTGTGGGCCATTATTATCCACCACACTTAAAGTAGCTCTAGAGCTCCATGAATGATTTAATATTCTGGCCAGATTGCGCCACGGTCGTTCACCCTCCCCGTTCCTTCTCTCCCTTGTTTATTTACTTAGAAATGTTACGTCTCCTTTTGCCTTCTTCATTTTAGACAAGTAAGGATGCTTGGATGTGTGGGCGTGTGACACGGATGTGAGATTGGAAACAGTCCTCCTCTGATCATCTCGGAGTCGTTTCTGTGTCATGTAGCTGTGCTGCCTGGGTTGTAGGACGCCTGATTGTTTTGAATTGGACGTCCTCGTATATAGGATTTGAAACCTTCCACAGCATGGAGTGACTTTCCACCTACCCCTCATTGAGTTAAAATAGTCTAGAACTTCATGTCACACCTTTTTGTCGAAAACCCTGCCAGTTAACGCTTATGAGGGAAATACCCATTGGCAGATTGCACTAGGCTTGCGCCCTACTTTTAGTGTGACCGAGACCTGGGGGTCTATCTGAGAGTGTTCTTGGGCAGATAGTTGTCTCAGTGCAAGAGCCGCTCACATCATTAATTACAGCCCAAAATCAATGCTTGAGTGTGCATCATTCGTAGTGAAATAGTAGGAATGTTCTCGCTTAGCTGAATGTGTATGGCAGGGCAGCCACAAAGGTAAACTAGCCCCAACTTTGAACAAAAGTGCTGATGCCACCAAGCAAGCGAAGCAAAGGAGCTGAACCCTCCCTAGAGCAGCTTCCTCGTCTTTTCCATTCATGCATCTGTCTATTCATTCTTTCTCCTACCATCTACCTGCTTCACCTTTTACATTCTCTCATCCATTCAGTCTTTCATTAATCATTCAAACTTTTCCTATTCCATCCATTCATCCATCCATCCATCCTGCCCGTCAATTTTTAATCCATCCACTCTGCCATCTAACCAGTCATCCATCTATCCACTCTGCCATCCAACCATCCACTCTGCAACACATTGATCCGTCCTCTTGGCCATCATCCACTTTTCCATCCACCCAATCTTCCCTCCATCCATCCATTCTGCAGTCCATCCATCCTGCAATCCATCCATCTAGAGACTCTGCTATCCATCCATTCATCTATCCATCCACTCTGCCATCCATCTATCCAAGTTGCTATCCATTCACTCTACCATCTATCAGCTTCGCCATCCATCCACTCTACCATCCATCCAATCTGCCATTCATCCATCAATGCACCCACTCTGCTATCCTTCCACTCTGCCATCTATCCAGTCTGCCATCCATCCACTCTGCCATCCTTCCATCCATCCGCTCTGCCATCCTTCCATCCACTCTGCCAGCCATTCATTCAGCCACTCATCCATCTATCCATTTTGCCATGCATCCATACATTGCCATCCATTTACTCATCTTTTCACCTGTGTGTCCATTTACTCTGCCATCCCCTCCCCTATCCATCCATCCCTTTACACTGCCATCCTTTCTCCTAGCCATCTATCCCTTTACTCTTCCATCGTTTCCCCTATCCATCCATCCCTTTACTCTGCCATCCTTTCACCTGTCCACCACTAGCCATCCATTCCCTTACTCTGCCATCCTTTCCACTATCCATCCATCCCTTTACTCTGCCATTCTTTTCCCTATCCATCCATCCCTTTACTCTGCCATCCTTCTCCCTATCCATCCATCCCTTTACTCTGCCATCCTTTCACCTGTCCACCACTAGCCATCCATTCCCTTACTCTGCCATCCTTTCCACTATCCATCCATCCCTTTACTCTGACATTCTTTCCACTATCCATCCATCCCTTTACTCTGCCATCCTTTCACCTGTCAACCACTATCCATCCATCCCTTTACTCTGCCATCCTTTTCCCTATCCATCCATCCCTTTACTCTGCCGTCCTTTTCCCTAGCCATCCATCCCTTTACTTTGCCATCCTTTCCACTATCCATCCATCCCTTTACTCTGCCATCCTTTCACCTGTCCACCACTATCCATCCATCCTTTTACTCTGCCATCCTTTTCCCTATCCATCCATCCCTTTACTCTGCAATCCTTTTCCCTAGCCATCCATCCCTTTACTCTGCCATCCTTTCTACTATCCATCCATCCCATCCATCCCTTTACTCTGCCACCCTTTCACCTGTCCATCACTATCCATTCCTTTACTCTGCCATCCTTTCCCCTATCCATCCATCCCTTTACTCTGCCATCCTTTCCCTTATCCATTCATCCCTTTACTCTGCCATCCTTTCCCCTATCCATCCATCCCATCCATCCCTTTACTCTGCCACCCTTTCACCTGTCCATCACTATCCATCCCTTTACTCTGCCATCCTTTCCACTATCCATCCATTCCTTTACTCTGCCATCCTTTCCCCTATCCATCCATCCCTTTACTCTGCCATCCTTTCACCTGTGCACCACTAGCCATCCATCCCTTTACTCTGCCATCCTTTCCACTATCCATCCATTCCTTTACTCTGCCATCCTTTCCCCTATCCATCCATCCCTTTACTCTGCCATCCTTTCACCTGTCCACCACTATCCATCCATCCCTTTACTCTGCCATCCTTTTCCCTATCCATCCATCCCTTTACTCTGCCATCCTTTTCCCTAGCCATCCATCCCTTTACTCTGCCATCCTTTCTACTATCCATCCATCCCTTTACTCTGCCATCCTTTCACCTGTCCATCACTATCCATCCCTTTACTCTGCCATCCTTTCCACTATCCATCCATTCCTTTACTCTGCCATCCTTTCCCCTAGCCATTCATCCCTTTACTCTGCCATCCTTTCATCTGTGCACCACTAGCCATCCATCCCTTTACTCTGCCATCCTTTCCACTATCCATCCATCCCTTTACTCTGCCATCCTTCCCCTATCCATCCATCCCTTTACTCTGCCATCCTTTCTCCTAGCCATCCATCCCATCCATCCCTTTACTCTGCTACCCTTTCCCCTATCCATCCATCCCTTTACTCTGCCATCCTTTCCCCTATCCATCCATCCCATCCACCCCTTTACTCTGCCACCCTTTCCTCTATCATCCATCCCTTTACTCTGCCATCCTTTCACCTGTCCACCACTATCCATCCATCTCTTTACTCCTTTATCCTTTCACCTGCCCTCCACTATTCACCCATTCCTTTACTCTGCCATCCTTTCCCCTGTTCATCCAACTATGCATTCACTCATCTATCCACTCGTTCCTTTACGTTGCCATCCTTTCACTTGTCGGTCCATCTGTGTATTTTGTCCACACACTCCTTCATCCACTCACTCATTCATCCACCCACTCATTCATCCATATTTCCTTGTTCTCACCCTTCCTTCCAATACTCCTCCTTTCTTTGTTCTGTTGGCCAGCTGGCTGTTTTCCTTGCTGGGGCCTGCTCTTCTATTAATGCTGTATCCAGCGTTAGTGATGAGCCGAGCTGCATGCAGGGGAGGCCCTAAGAACCCCAGCCCGCTGCAGCTGCTAAAGCCCCGTGTGTATGATGCCCTATGTCCACCAATGTATGCACTAAGTACGAGTGGCCCCGGAGAGGAGACGGGGGCCTTGGTGGAACTGTCTATGTGAGCATCTCGTCCAGCATTGAAGTGCCCTCCTCAGACTACAGAGGAGGCAGGTAGAGGGATAATGTTGTATGATTATGTTATAAACGAGGGTGTGTCAGAAATTGGCCCAAAGGAATTGATGAAGAGGGTCCGTTTGCAATCTGTAGCACCCTGTACTATCACATAACTACCCTCAGTGTCTACAAGGATAGGGTCATGCCTAAACTTACTAATATGTTGAGTAAATATAGCCACGCCTCGCCAGCGTGAGCTGTAGGATGAAAAATGTATATATGTGCCTCAATACTTGGCTAAACGTCTTTCATCTTTTGGAACTAGGAGTGTCTCTTGGAACTATACTACGTATGCTTCGTGTGTTTTCACATATGCCATTAGTTGCCTTGTATTTTTCTGGGATGATAAAGTCCGGGGACTAATTCATTTCCTATCTAAGTGTCCTCATTCCCAGCGTGTAATGTAAATCTGTGTCACTTTCATCCGTGTGATGTGCACGTGTTCTCCAAAAAGGGACCGTGCACGCAGTGTTGCATCATAACACTAACGTGAGCATTGCAGGAAGAGTATATAACGCTGAAAACAACATAGATCTCCCCCAAATCCACCCCCTCCCGCACTGTAAGGACCAACGCACCTTACTAATGATCCTCCCAACATAGCAGGAACTGAGCATTAACATAAGAGATCGAAATAATAGGAAAACCCTGACTCGGAAAGTCGCTGGAGGAAGACGAGGAGTCCGTCAACCTCTTCTATATAAATAAATAGTTGTAGGGATTGGTGCACCCGCCGCCGCCGCAGTCAGTGTGGGGGATGCGCATGATGAAGGTTGCATGGTTTCTCCATCACTTTAGAAATGATAACACAGGGGGTCAGGGAATGGAGGAGACATAACAGTGCAGCAGCACAGAGGCAATCACATCAGGTTAGTGCATCCCTGTCAAACATATAACAGCGCTGGTCTAGCCAGCTTTTCCTTGAGAGACCACTAGCGCGCCAATAAATGCCACAAGGGACTCAGTCGTTATCTTTTCATAGGATATCAGGCAATCGAGCAGACATAGTAATGTAACTCTACAGTCGCCTTCACATCAAGTTAGTGCATAGATGTCAAAAACATAGCAGCTCTGAACTAGCTAACGTTTCCCTGAGAGGGCATTTACATACCAATAGGGGACTCAGTCGTTGTCTGCCATATTCAGGGCCACTGGAATTATGCGGCAGGATTGACTAAATTATGTTGCAGTGTTGACTAAATTATGAGGCAAGAAAAAAAGTAAATTATACGTCATAATGCAGCATATTTTTACAGTATTACGACATTAATATTACTACATTATTTTCTAATTTTCACACGTGGCAATTTTTTCTGGTCGAAGATTTCCCCTCATCAGTACTAGTTTAATTACCAAATACAGAAATAAACCACTGAGAGATGACCAGTCAACCTTTGCCATGGGCCTTCCCCTGTGCACACGCATAGATGGCCTCGGTTGTACTACATTTTGATCTGTTTGAGCTAGAATCAATTTTTTTTTGTTAGATTATGCAGCCGACGGTGAATTATGTGGCAAATGCGGCAAATTCATAATTATGCAAAAAAAAAGGGTCAGGCCGCAGTATCGCATAATTTCACACCCTTGGTATGTTTGGGTAGTCCGATTCTCTCCTTAGAGATTGGCTAGACCTGGAAGTATTGGTAGTGTTGTGTTTCAGGTGTGTCATCTCCACTTTGAGTTCATTATAAAATTGGTTTGCCATTATGTTTTATGCCCAGTTTGGCAGGGTAGAGTGGAGCCTTATCAATGTTGAACATTCACAAGCGTTTTTAGACCGGTTGGAAGACGTTTTGCGCCTCTTGGGCGGCTATAGTAAAGTCAGGAAAAAACAGAAACAGTGGAGCCTTCATATTGTAGGTAGTATTTCTTTGACCCAATTTGAGTACTGTTTGCCTGATCAAAGGTACAAGCAGGGGCGTAACAAAGACCCTGGCAGCTCCCTCTGTGCGTGGGGGACAGCTCCAGGGAGTACCCTCAGCACAGTTCATTGTGAACGGGTGGCAGGCCCTTGACTGGGTCCAGAGGGAAGGGAGCCCCTTAGAGGTACTTTGCAAGGATGGGGGCCTTTTCGTCTCATTACGCCACTGGGTCTAGGAGAAAGACACACTGGGGTCGTACATTTAACTATGGGTCTGCTCCATTAGGAACATGTGGCTAAATTGTCAGCTCCAGTTATGCTGGAGCGCATTTTCTCAACGTACAGCCCCAATGTTCTCCCTGGTTGATTCTGTTATACGCAAGATGCATATGTTATTACTAAGACTCCCTGTTTTCCATTTTTACCGATTTTTACAAATAAATACGGACAGAAAACAAAGTGTTTCATGTCTGTATTTTTTTTTTTTTTAAATGGAAAAATACAAACAAACTGTTTCTTTTGAGTGACTTTGCATACTGTTTTCATCAGTTCCAAGCCAACCGCTGGCCAGATAGATGGCATGGAGAGTTAAAAAAAGATGAGATTTCCTTACATTACAACATATGTCAACTTGCATTTGTAGTATAATGCTAATATTTACCTGCAGGTGGATTGTTATGTTAAATTTGGCTGCTTAATTTGCTAAAACACAACAGGCAGCAAAGTATAAGTGCAAGTTTATTAATTAAATAAATGTGGAAATATATCATTTTACACCTTCATTTATTCACAGAACACAAAATAAAATAAATATGTATAAATACAGATGGAAATGTTAAAAAAAAAAAATACCATAAAACCGGGAGCCCTAGTTATTACTCTGTGAGCATGCCATTTTCACTTGTCATGTCTAGTCCCTGTTCCATTTTCCTCAGTGTTTGGGTATTTGCCATCGAGTCGTCTAACACATCCGAGATTCGCTGTCTGCCCCATCCATGCGTTCAGCCAATTTGTCTAGTAGTCAGTTTTGCTTCTGGTCCTCTTTGGAGGTGAGTGGCCATATTTACTGGGGACTGTCCTGCATCTCCAACAATCAAGCGTACATTCCAGACGAACTGGGGTTAATGATTGTTGCCTCCAATGTGTGGGTGGAATCATCATCAGGGGTTGCCTTCCTTATAGACCTTTGGATCTCAAATGTCCGTCTGGGCTTTTTGAGGTAAATGTTCTCCATGGTGGCGCGGCAAAGGGGTTGTTTGCTAATTCCCAGCCCACCTCAGATGCCCGCTGTCGGGAGCTGTCACACTGTCCGATTTGATAGTGGAAGGTAATGGAAGTGTTATGTGTGGCTCCGGCACTGCACACAGGGGTGCGCTCAGTCCAATCCACTGGGGTACAGGCTAATTGGAGCCAGAGTTGGGGGCCAGCAGAGGTCGAAATGTATTGAATCAGGGAGGAACAGGTACTCACAACCCCTCCCTCAGATTAACACCCTGCACCAAACAGCACCTCCTGGGGGGTCACAGTGATTCATACAGCCAATCAGATTAGGCCACCAGTGGTTTCTCCCTCCCCCTCACCTCCGAACCCAGCAACTGCTTCGGGTCATACATATCTCTGCATCCTCTTCTGCTGCAGACTGGCGCTAACCTAAGGATCTTGAGGGGGGCATGGGGCACGAACCTTTGCTCAAACATTTGGCTTCCTTTAGCCTAGCAGTTGCAGATGGAAACTGGACCTTTTAAAGATTGTATAATTTCTTTATTTTGCTCGTTGACTTTCTTCCTCGTTCAAGGGTTGTATTTGTTCCGCAGTAGGCAACATGCATGCCTTTGGTGAAAAAACAAGCAAAGAGCATGGCTACTACTCATATCACACAATTGCAGTTCTTGCCCTTTTGCCATACTTTTACTCACTGGATACAGCCTCTGCCTGGCACATGCTACATTGTGGATATTTAGACCTTCTCCGACAGCCTCTCTCTTTTTTGGTGTTGTACACATTGAGTGTCTCAATGCTCTTATGGCCAGGCTGGTACTTTGCGGCTGTCGATATGTTTAAGTCCTTATTAAATTATAGTTTGTGCATCTGTCTCTCACATACCCTGCTCACCACACCGCAGGCGCTGTGACCCATAACAGGAACACTGCTCCCCGATTGTCATCACACACTACTTTTAAACACTTCCCACCTAAGTTCTAAACAGCGCCCCTGTTACCTCACACTACGCATGATGTAGCTTGGTATCGGTGTGTGTAAGCACTTCAACCCCGCTCCCCCCCCTCCAGTGGGGAAGTAAGTGCTATACAAACTGCTACTACACAATACAAAACAAAAACAACTATCTGTCTTTAAGAAGCCAGTAAAAACAAAAAGAGGGTAGTAGTGTAATATGTTGGTGGCCTTTGCATTGCAACACAAATATATCTCTGTCGCCAAATCTGGGGTATCTGATGGACTAATCGTCTAGATGCACAGAAGACTTTGTTGAGTGCACAAAAGTTGCATTCAACACACAATAAGCTGCTATTTAGCTTTCATTGGTAATTTGTCTTCATCGGCTGTACATACAACTACTCACCCATGTGTACTCTAAATGTTCTTGGTTGGAGTTTCACCCAAGACGAAGAGCAGACAGTGCTAAGAAGTGTGTGCTTTGACTCCGGGTACACCTTAACCTCAAATGCACTGCTTGTGAATATTCACAAAGGTTAATGGTAAAAAAATTCAAGATACTTACCCGTAACAATAGTTATAGGCACAGTTAGTTGTGTGACTGTATTAGATTCACGCATGTCCCTCCCAATCTTCCTACTGAGACAGAGCAATAGCACCAAATGCTGTATACAAGACTGTATCAATGCCACTCACTATAGTGTCAGTGAAAATACATTCTGAAAGTTGTGGATAAGGTGTGGGAAACTGTATGTTTCAGGTCAAAGGTATTGGTGGCTCATTTGAGAACTCTGTGGTCATCCTCCACGTTCAACTTTAAAAAAAAGAAAAGAGAATATTCAAAGCCCAAAGTATGTGGCTCTTGTAATAATAATACTGTATTTTAAATAAACCACAGTTTTTGCAGTTCTTAGCACTGTAAAAAAGAGATGTTAGTATTCTAGACATTATGACTTGATTTATTAAGTTCTTAAGGATGCAAGGCTGAGATGTCCTTCCTAGGTTTCGAACCCTTGGTCAGCAAGATCACACACATACTAGTGGAAAGCACTTTAAGTCACCCTTGTGGCATCGTGATGAAGCTGGCAAACCACTGGTCGTGGCAAGAATCTTGTTTCTGCAGTGGCAGGAATATTGCT
The DNA here is from genome assembly GCF_031143425.1 of Pleurodeles waltl. NCBI lineage: Eukaryota > Metazoa > Chordata > Amphibia > Caudata > Salamandridae > Pleurodeles > Pleurodeles waltl. Next base: position 1,610,438,391 of record NC_090445.1, read on the forward strand.
CGTACTGAGTGTTTAATGATCAGGCACAAACGGTGCAGCTAGTTAAAAGCTCTATTTTTCTACAGACTGATTGAGAGTAAATCTATTTTTAGCATATATTTTTAAGATGGTGGGGATTACCAGTGCTGATGCATGTGTCGCCAATATTAATTGTGTCACTGACCACAGCACTGAGGAGTGGATTCTACCGCAAGGATTTTTTCTTTTCTCTTTTGGGTGGTATTTGCTGTCACTTCATGTGGTGTTCCTACTGCCGGCCGGGCATATGGCCCCTTGCACCCTTCTTAGATTCAGTTCCTCATCTTCGGATGAATGTGCTTAGAATTTGGTACTACCTAGGGTTGGGCCCAGTGACATTGGAGCGTGAAGTCTGGTGGAGCCCCCATGAGACTATCCCTGGGGTACAAGGAACCTGACGGATTTCCCGACGGCTTGCTACTATATACGGAGATTTTCTGCTGCAGAAGGATAACGGAGCCTGGCACTGAAGTAAACCCCCATATTTTCAGATTTGGGTTCCCACCCGTACCCCCCTTCCCCGCACCCCCACACCCGTCCCACCCGCCATGCTGGAGGTTTCCCTTTTGGGGCGCACCCCCTGGGGCAGTGCAACTATACCCATGCTCTCTTAGAGGTTAGACGGCCTGGTGACCCCTTCTGCAGGAATTTAAATGGCCTGGGGTTTCCAGCGATAACGCTTAATTGTAGCAATGATCCTGGCAGACATTGCAGCTTCTGGTGATGGCTGCAGATTAGCTCTCCGTGAACAGGTTTCTGGGCACTGTCAGGGAGGCCGTATGAGGGGCCGGCCTGGATGCCGCGTTAGGATCCCGTCTCCCCCAATGTGTTCTTTTGTATGATGACGCGTGGTGGGTCCTGGTGAGAAGCATTGCTGTGACTGCGGTGTCCCTCAGCTGTATTGACTGTCAGTGCAGCGTTCTGCTTAGAGTTCATTGTTTGGTGTTGTGCATGCAGCCCGCGGTTACACGTGTGCACCTTTGTGTATGTCACACCTCAGCTGTGCAGTGCGTGTCTGCAGCCCTCTGGCTAATGTCTTGTCTGATTTTCCCTTTTACGAGTTTACCGACGTCGTCGTCAGAATAGTACTGGAAAATCCAAGCTAACATTGTTGGCAAAGCAAGCAAGAAAAGTAGGGGAGACGGCGGCTAGTAGACAGCAACTACAAAAGGGAGGAGAGAGAGAGAGTAAGGCGGGGTCTCTTTCCCTGCCTACGTCGGCTGCAGCTTCCATCTGTCTGTTTTTGGTATTTTTCAGAGTGCTCCATGTAGGTTAGCGATCGATATTCCTGCATTCCTTGTAACTCCCGATGTGGGTCGAAGCACCTTTCTAGAATTGCTTTGACCCTTTTATAGGGCTGTATGTGCTATAAGAAACCAGATATCTGCCCACTCCTACAGGCAGTCATACTGTCAGCTGTCAGCTGTCCTTCCCACGCCCCGCTTTACATCTGCTTTCGCACTTGGAAGTGGAGGCCACGTAGGGCCTCTTACCATGCCCAGAAAGAGGTTCTAGGTGATATTTGGGTGCATGTTCCTTTCAAGTGCCATCAATCACATTTCTGACTTCTGATTTTCATTATCCTCAAACAATTCTAGGAATGCTCCTAGTAAAATACAACAGTCATCGTTTGAAAGTACTTCTTAAAAGGACAAAATCTACACATGTTGAAATCCACCTGATGGATATTTTTGCTCATGGAAATTTGTCACAAATGTGCATCATAAAGTTCATTCTTTCTTTGTCCACGGGAAAACTATTTTACGTCCGTGGAAGAACCCTTCCTCTACACCTCATTAATTATGGAGGTGTTCCCTCTCCTTTCTTATCATGAAAACTCACTTACTTTCACCATTGACAAGGGAAAATGTGCATGCCTTTCCGTGATGACACACTACTTGTAAATAGTTTGTGAATAAGTGCAACTGTATGTGTTTTTGGATTCACCTGCTACTTACATGGACACACAAGGGAATATCCGCAATCCCACCTTTACTACTAAAGTTGTGAAGGCTGGCATTCTACTGTGTTGGTCCAGTTTCTTTTTTCGCAACTGCATTTTGTGCTTGAAAAATTAATCAAGACTGATTCCGTAAGTCAGATGTGTGAATTCCTGAGTGCACATTTTTGTCCTCCTTAGCAGAACTGAAGTGTGCAAAGTGCTTTGGCAATAGGTCCTTCAGGCAACTGGTTCAGCGGGTGCTACCGCAATTGGTGGGTGAAGGGTTCCATTTTGTCAGCTGGAGTATTTTACCTCTGTTATTCTTAGGGCACATTGGTGTAGGACCCAAACTCGACCCCAAGTGCTCCAGTAGCAAAACATCGAGACAGAGTGGTCAGCGAGGCAACTCAGACCTCATCAGAGACAATAGTACAACTCGGTAACACCACCAATCCACCCTCTTACTTAAATGTTAATTCTACACACACTCAAATACGACACAGGAAAAAATATGAATGAACATGAAAAAATAACAAGCAAAAGATCTTTTTTTACAAAAACTATACCTACCTGCTGCCTTTGACGCAGGGTCTTCGCTATCAGTAAACATTTACCTATTGGTCTTCTCAAGGGCTTTTTATAATCAGTAAACTACTGTCTGTGGCTTTCACAACAGATTTGTATAAGCAATAACCAGCTGACTATGTTCTGTAATTAAAGTAGCTTGTATGTAGAAAAATATATCTGAGGACTGCTGTAGGCTTGGAAGTAGCCAGATGCATTCCAGGTTTCTCTGGATTACCACACTGTAGTTTATGTAATGTAGGGCCTACTTATGAGTAGTACAAGCGTTGCAAAGTCTTCTTGTTGGCTTCATGGGTTGCACTTCAGAACATCTGAAAGGAGAAGACTGGGTGGTGGCAACTCCTTTGACTGACAGAAAAGGTAATCAAAGTGCTGTGTTGCTGAAGAATGATTGTGCATTGCACTAACCCCTTCCTTGCCAGTGGGGGGGCAACATCTGCCTTCACTTCTGAGTCTTCCTTTCACCCAGACTCAACCTACTACAAATCGTGTGGAAAGCCTACCCAAGCAGATTATGTATTATCCTTCAGATTCTATGGAGCCCACTAGGTGAGCAGAAGTTGAAGAAGGGAAATTAGCAGATTTAAAGAAACTGTTTAAAAATAATAACAATCAAGATCCATTAAACAAGAAACATTATCAATAATTAGTCAAATAGCAATAACACCACCACAATTGTTTCTCATGAGGAATGCTCCCTCCTTTACAAATCTGCTTGTAAGGAATATTTTAGGGAATGTCAGGTGTTTTTAGGTTTAAGCTTACCAGACAGCACAGCTGCCTGGTTTGCTAACAACATCTTGGGGACATCCTGAAAGCTTCCCTGGTAAGGATTCCAGTTGCTGCTTACCATTAGCTTTGTGTTTTGTAACTCACATTTGCTTGCTTTCTATTTTCTGACTTTATTTGGTTTATGCAGGTTAGCTGGAATTCTTCCCTTCCCTTGCCCAAACCCTATTTATGGTACCCTTCCACTAGTGCTCGATTTCTGTAAAGAAGCCTTTGCACTTTAAATCTTGTTATTGTCACATTTTCTGTGCAATTAATGATAGAGATCAAATGTCAGGCTCTGTTGTCTGAGGGAGCTTAATGTTAAATTTTCTTTCTCTGACTTCAAAGTGAGAGGTTTTATGTGACAATCATGCTGGCTACTGCAGTGTGTTGGACAAAGGCTATACAATGTTAATTTTTTTTTAAGACACAACACAATTCAAATAACCTGTAAATGAAATGTGCAGGTATTTTAGAATATTCGAATTAGAGAAGTACAAATGAAGCACATGTTTGGTAATTCTGAAGTACTGTGGAAACAAATATTTTAATATGAAAAAATCAATATTATAGGTGATGATAGTTCACTCGCTATCGTTTGTACACTGTACAGTTTTATCAGTAAAACTATGTCTGTGCAAAGGTAATGGTCATTTCAATTGAAGATGTGTTTTCTGTAACCACAGTGCACTGCCACACCATGCATACCTCACTTTACTCCACTCTACTCTGCACCATTCCATGTCACTGCTCTCTACTCTGCACAACTCTACGTTATGACACTCCACTCTACGCCTCTCCACACTGAGTCACTGAACTCTACTCTGCACTACTCCACTCTCCGACACATCACTCTATGCATCTCTATTCCACACCACTGTACGCCAATGCACTCTACCCCACTCTACTCTACTATGCACCACAGCACTCTTTGCCATTGCACTCAACACCTCTCTGGTCTAGGTCACTCCACTCTACTCTGCACCACTCCACTCAATACCACTATACTCTGCAACACTGCACTCAATGCCACTGCACTCTGCGCCAATCCACTCTACCGCAATGCACTCTAGTCTGTTCTGCTCCACTCTACATCAGTGCACTCTGCCACAGCACTCTACACCAATGCACTCTGCTCTGTACAAACCCATGCCACTCAAATCTGTGCCACTCTACACCACTCCGTGTCACTCCACGCTACTCCATAACACTCCAGTCTACTCCACAATACTTCACTTTGACACTCCACTCACCTTTACACCACTAACCTTTAGCCATGCTGAACAGCAGCCACGCTGGTGTACAACATGGCTAAAACATATTGGCGGATAGATGATCCTTATCTTCGGCCTCACAGCATAGATCACAGATCTTGGTCCTTCATGCTCAGCTGTTCTCGCCACTTCTAAATTTTACCCTCCTGCAGGGGCACAGCTCAGGCACTCCTCTGAACATTGAGTTGGCCTCTTTCCTCAAGGCAGGTACTGCTCCTCCAGCGGTTAGGAGCAGGTTTCTTACACAATTATTTAGTCACAAAGCATCTGGACTGAAGACTCCTCGAGGTCTCCGCTACTGAGTACAGTCCAACAATCTTCAGTATTGAGCACAGAGCACCTCTTTTTCCTGGTGGTCTAGAACTCTCTTTGCAAGGGACTGCTTAATTTGTGCTATGTTCAAGCTTCATGGGATCCCCACTCGAATCTTCCAAATGTCCAGAAGCCCCTTGCTGAATGGTTTTCCTTCACTTTCAGCATTTCTAGATTGCATTCCTGCGGACATTGCAGATATCTCGTCACCAACATTACTTCAAGATGTTTCGAAATCTTGTTATGTTAATACAGCTTGCCTAATACCTTCTAGCAAAGGATTGTTTTATTTTAAATCTGCAATGTTAAGCTCTACCTAGGTGCCTACTTGTTATGCTAACTTGGCTTTTTTCTATTGTTCTGACTACTCCCTCTTCACCAAGGTAATGTTAACCAGTATCCTTATATCACTGTCCAACAAACCATCACTCTACTGACTACACCCTACCACACACAGCACACGTCACGTTTATGTGCCTCTTAAAGACGGCACTTACGAATAAGCATGGAGCAGGATGTAAAAAGAATTTCAAATTATAACAAGAGGGATAACTCCCAAGACAAACCACATCAGTTTGAACGGGCTGCAGCAGGGATACGATTGTGAAAGACCAGCCTTTAGGACAGCTGACTCAATGGAGTACAGATAACCCTGGGAGCTGAGGGGTATGGGCCGGGGTTAATAATATTCAGAACCCAGGAAGGATTAGAGTGCTAACAGGTGTCTCAGCCGAGCAACAACTACACTGGGACCATTAGCAATCTATACTACGCCTCTACTACCAGCAAAATTACCACCAGCAGAAACGAAAAGCAGTAATCAGCATGTGCTGTAGGGTGTCAATGAGAGCACAAGCAACACATTACATTTCCATGGCTGACTCGTATTAGGTGGCCTAGAGCCCCACTGTGATCAGTCCCACAGAGATAACCCAAACATAAACCAGCTTCCGAAGTCACAAGGCACACTTGTCCTGCCTCCAACTCCCTCACTCCTCTGTGAACTTCATCCATAGGGAAACTGTACACTCATCTCATACCACATTTACATATTCCCACCCACCCCTAGAAGCCCCCTCGCGTATGGCAATGCCACGAACAAGGTTTGCTTCAAGATGCTAAGAAAGCAAGTGAGGTTTGTGCTGTACAAAAAAGTGTTGCATTTCTTTCACCAGCCTGCTGGACCAATATTATAATCAACAGCTCAGGAAAAAGTTTGCAAAATTGGTGATCATTTTTGCTTAAGAAAATTTGTCTTCAGACGCTAGAAAATTCGGGTAGGAGTTTATCGTCCACTACAGCACACGGCACGTGGCAGTGGGCCAGCTTTCACTGTGAGTGGGGACATGATGCACTTTCACGAGTACATCCCCACTCAAAATAGTTCCCTTAAGCTCCAGTATTTCTTTTTACTTTGTTACTACAGTAGGGTTGCCGTTCCATTCAGTTAGTGTTTAGATCCTGATGTAATAGCAGGGTGCTTTCTACCATTATGTTGCCTTTAATGCCGCACAGAGCACATTCCAGCTTAATCAGTTCCTGGCTGCTGCTAATGCTGCTTTAACTTGCCTTTGTTGATTTAACTGATGTTCTTTCACAGAATACCAAATAATTGTGTCCATTTGACATTGTTCTTTATGAAGTCGCTATCATTTTAGTTTGTACACTAGGAAGTGCCAACTTCTCAATATTTGTAACCCCATCAATCTTTGCAACTCTGCCTAGCTATCTATCAAGCTATTTATCGACCGATCTTTGCAACCTTCTCTATCTTTGCAACCAAATGCTTGTTTTAAATACTTGCAAATTAGGGACTGTCTCCTGAAAGGTGTGCCAGTGACTTTCCCATTACATCAACACTGCTTTCTAATCCCATTGTTTCCCTACGATTCCATCTATTTCAGTTTTCTGCACTAGTTATGGGCAGGCTAAGCTGGATGACATGACATGCTGAGCCATAAGTATTCCTCGTGGTTATAACAGAATTGCTTCTGGAAAAAGCAGATCAGCTACTTTAAAAATGCAATGAGTCTTCCCCAGGATTGTTTTTCCGCCCCTTCCTTGACTCTCCTATTAATAAAGTTTAAGCAATTGTATTACACATGCTGTTGATCCTTGTGTGATCTATACTCGTGTATTCAATTGCTTTATAAAAGAGAGTCTTAAATTGCATCACATTTAGGCCCTCATTATGTCAATGGCAGTAATGACCGCCTACTACCGTGACTACGGCCGCCGAAACACCGTCGCGACGGCTACCTAATGTCCGCCATATTATGACCGTAGACGGAATTCCGCCAGAAGGCTGGCGGAATTCTTTCTACGGTCATGACAGCGGACGGCGGTAAGGTGGCTCTGCTGCCTGCAGCAGCGCCACACAGTAGACCGCCGCAGACCGTATCATGATCCATGATACGGCCTTGCGGTGTTCTAATGGCGGATGCTGCTGATGGCAGCAGCGCCACGTCCAGTCTTCTGCCAGAGGACCCCCTGCAAGCAGGTAAGTCGGGAGCTCAGACAGGGGAGGGGGGTGTTATGTGTGTGGGGGTGTGGGTGTATGTTTGTGTGTGCGTGCATGCGGGTGTGTGGTGTGTGGAATGCGTGTGTGCATGAATGGGTGTGAGTGTGCGTGTAAGTTGTGTTGTGTGAATGCGTGTGTGCTTGTATGTATGTCAGTGTGTGTGTGAATGTGTGTATGCATGCATGGGTGAATGTGGGTATGAGTCTGTATTTGTGTGTAAGTTGTTGCGTGTATGTCGTGGGGGGGTCAGGAGGGGGCGGGTAGGGCTTTGGGGAGGAAGAGACCCCTATCAGTGTCAGGGAAGGAATTCCATGGCACTGATAGTGCCTACCGCCATGGTTTTTGTGGCAGTAAGAAAGCCACGAAATCCATGGCGGTAGGCGGGGTCATAATCCAGCAAGTGGGACAGAGACAGCCGCCGTGCTGGAGACTGAAGTCTCCAGCACGGCGGCTGTTACCGCCCTGTCGGACGGAGTGGTACATTGGCCGTTTGGCTTGAGCCAAACCGCTAATGTCATATTTTGGGGAAAGGTATCGCCAGCCTGTTGGCAGTACCTTTCTCCAAAATACCGCCGTCCGCCAGGGTTGTAATGAGGGCCTTAGTCTTCAAACACACAGTGGTTCGACATCTAGTGCTTAGGAGAGTGTTCATTACGTCACTCAGTGGGTGAGTACTCTACGCTTGCATCTGCTTTGAGAACATCTGTTCTAATGGATATGTTGAAGCGAGTGTTTAGCTGGTACACACGAGAGCCTGGGAGGTAATCCTAGCTTCTTATATAAAAGTGGATATTTAAACTCAGTATGCCCATTCAGTGCTTTCAGAACATGAATATGTCTTTAAATATGCTACTGGGAATTTGTAGTCCTCTTGATATTCAAAACGTCCACCCTTTATTTTGTTACTATGAGTGTAGTTTTTGAACACCGAAATTAGGGGTGGGTGGTGAACTCCACTCCGCTTGCGGAGTTTGCCGAGATTTTCCCGCTCCATGCTCAGCTTTGAGCGTGGAGGTCCGAAAAACTCAGCAGAGTGGAATTTTCTTCCTTGTTTGCACTTGCCAATGTTAAGTTGGCAAGTGTGAGCGAGGAAAATCTTGCTCCAGACCACCTCCTAGCGAGATTTCTCAATGCGGGTGGTCGCATATGGTCGCTACTGCTCGCATTGAGAAACCTTTCGATCGTGTTGAGGAAGTTGTTGCTTAAGTAGAAAATGTACTCGAACTGCAGAAAAGAAGCAGCACCCTCTTGTGCTGCATGAGGTGCTGTTGAAATGATTTATCCTTGTGAGACGAACACCTGTTGCTAAAAATCAGCATGAAAGGTGCGACCTAACGCACTCCACCATTTGCAAAGCTCCGCTTAGCGTGGCGGAGTTTTTTGGTCACGTCGCGGAGTAGCGGAACTCTGCAAAACTCCTTCCAGGCCTAGGAGGTTCATGTGGTTTTGTTGCAGCTTGTAGCATACACCACCGTCTAGGAAATGTCACTCATCCACCAGCATGGAATCAAAGAAATAAAACATTATAAGAACACAGAATGCATTTTTTCAAGATGTTGTCAAAGCAAATGAAAATAGCTCTTTATGCGAGCTAAGCGAGTTGCCTGTTGAACCACTTCAAATTTATCACCTTCTAACTGTGGTTCAAGACCAGGTGATTTGAGTGTAGGTCAGAGTTCAGTCTTATTTTCACATATTGGAACCCCCATATGTTCAGTAGATTGTCTTTCATTCTTTTGATTGGACGGCTCAGGAGGAATCGGCAGTACGTCACACAGAGGAACAGTGTGATGTAAGTCTTCATCATTGTCTCCCCGGAAACAACCCTGTCACGCGCTGATACATAGGTAGGCCATGTCTGAGGGGGGTAGTCATTCACCCCACCCTGTCCTGCATGAGCTGACCCGGGGCCGGGAGGGGAGTAGCTGGTCCGGGCATGCCCTGACCTAAGCAGGGAAAGTGCATTCAGTGACGGGAAGCAAGTCCCAGGGACAGACGTGGGCCGCTCTTGATTTATAGTGTTGTTTGTGTTTTTCAGGGCTGCCCCGGGAGAAGAGGGCCCATGGGACCGAAAGGCGACAAGGTAAGATGTACCCACAGCATAGGGCGTTGAGATGCGAGAGGGCTGGAGGGGAATGTTATCTTATTGTTATCTGTGATGGGAGGCAGCGACTTCCAATAACTGCTGTACGAGGGGTCCCCTGCAGTGTACTATAGCGTACTGTTGTTAACTGGGCTGCCTTATGTGCGTTATAATTATCAGCGCAAACATTCAAGTTGACTTACTGTGGTAATGGCGTTGCTTCGTTTAGGAAATGATTGTGTCCTCGCCACCGTGCAGCCTCCAAATACTGTAGAGGGGAGGAGTGCGAGCTAGGCTAGGCCTGCAAGTGTTGATGAGCACCCAACTCTGAAGGCCTCGCCGTCTGTGACAGAGACATCCCCCGTGTCTAAGTACACCATCGCCAGACTGGAAGTCACCTGCAGTCTAAACCCGTGACTGCCTGGAGGCTGGAGGCTGTCGTCACCCTCCCTCTCCATGTCTGACCTCACCTAGCGCTCTCTGTACTGCACAGTACTGCCCCCAGCCCTCCACTGTGTCACTGATTGTACCTGTGTGCACTGGAAGCTCTTCATCACCGTATCACTGTCTGTACCTGAGTGCACTGGACGCTCTTCATCACCGTATCACTGTCTGTACCTGAGTGCACTGGAAGCTCTTCATCACCGTATCACTGTCTGTACCTGAGTGCACTGGAAGCTCTTCATCACCGTATCACTGTCTGTACCTGTGTGCAGTGGAAGCTCTTCATCACCGTATCACTGTCTGTACCTGAGTGCACTGGACGCTCTTCATCACCGTATCACTGTCTGTACCTGAGTGCACTGGAAGCTCTTCATCACCGTATCACTGTCTGTACCTGAGTGCACTGGACGCTCTTCATCACCGTATCACTGTCTGTACCTGAGTGCACTGGAAGCTCTTCATCACCGTATCACTGTCTGTACCTGTGTGCACTGGAGGCTCTTCATCACCGTATCACTGTCTGTACCTGTGTGCACTGGAAGCTCTTCATCACCGTATCACTGTCTGTACCTGTGTGCACTGGACGTTCTTCATCACCGTATCACTGTCTGTACCTGAGTGCACTGGACGCTCTTCATCACCGTATCACTGTCTGTACCTGTGTGCACTGGACGCTCTTCATCACCGTATCACTGTCTGTACCTGTGTGCACTGGAAGCTCTTCATCACCGTATCACTGTCTGTACCTGAGTGCACTGGACGCTCTTCATCACCGTATCACTGTCTGTACCTGAGTGCACTGGAAGCTCTTCATCACCGTATCACTGTCTGTACCTGAGTGCACTGGAAGCTCTTCATCACCGTATCACTGTCTGTACCTGAGTGCACTGGACGCTCTTCATCACCGTATCACTGTCTGTACCTGAGTGCACTGGAAGCTCTTCATCACCGTATCACTGTCTGTACCTGTGTGCACTGGAAGCTCTTCATCACCGTATCACTGTCTGTACCTGAGTGCACTGGAAGCTCTTCATCACCGTATCACTGTCTGTACCTGAGTGCACTGGACGCTCTTCATCACCGTATCACTGTCTGTACCTGAGTGCACTGGACGCTCTTCATCACCGTATCACTGTCTGTACCTGTGTGCACTGGAAGCTCTTCATCACCGTATCACTGTCTGTACCTGAGTGCACTGGACGCTCTTCATCACCGTATCACTGTCTGTACCTGTGTGCACTGAAAGCTCTTCATCACCGTATCACTGTCTGTACCTGAGTGCACTGGAAGCTCTTCATCACCGTATCACTGTCTGTACCTGAGTGCACTGGACGCTCTTCATCACCGTATCACTGTCTGTACCTGAGTGCACTGGACGCTCTTCATCACCGTATCACTGTCTGTACCTGAGTGCACTGGAAGCTCTTCATCACCGTATCACTGACTGTGCCGCACAGCATCTGGAGGATGTCCCTCACCCTATCAGTGCCTGCACTGAACAGCACTGGAGGCTGTCCCTCACCGTTTCACTGTCTGTGCCGCACAGCACTGGAGGCTGTCCCTCACCCTATCAGTGCCTGCACTGAACAGCACTGGAGGCTGTCCCTCACCAGATCACTGTCTATACTGAACAGCACTGGAGGCTGTCCCTCACCGTATCACTGTCTGTGCCGCACAGCACTGGAGGCTGTCCCTCACCCTATCAGTGCCTGCACTGAACAGCACTGGAGGCTGTCCCTCACCAGATCACTGTCTATACTGAACAGCACTAGAGGCTGTCTCTCACCGTATCACTGTCAATATGAGACAGCACTGGTGGCTGTCTCTCACCAGGTCACTGTCTGTACTGAACAGCACTGGAGGCTGTCCCTCACCAGATCACTGCCTGAACTGAACAGCATTGTAGGCTACCCCTCACCGTATCACTGCCTTGCTATACAGCATTGTAGGCTGTCCCTCACCGTATCACTGCCTGTACTGAACAGCATTGCAGTCTGTCCCTCACTGTATCACTGTCAATATGAGACAGCACTGGAGGCTGTCCATCACCGTATCACTGCCTGTACTGAACAGCACCGGAGGCTGTCCCTCACCGTATCACTGCCTGTACTGAACAGCACCGGAGGCTGTCCCTCACCGAATCACTGCCTGTACTGAACAGCACCGGAGGCTGTCCCTCACCGAATCACTGCCTGTACTGAACAGCACCGGAGGCTGTCCCTCACCGAATCACTGCCTGTACTGAACAGCACTGTAGGCTGTCTCTCACCAGATCCTTGCCTATACTGAACAGCACCGGAGGCTGTCCCTCACCATATCACTGCCTGTACTGAACAGCACCGGAGGCTGTCCCTCACCGAATCACTGCCTGTACTGAACAGCACCGGAGGCTGTCCCTCACCGAATCACTGCCTGTACTGAACAGCACCGGAGGCTGTCCCTCACCGAATCACTGCCTGTACTGAACAGCGCTGTAGGCTGTCTCTCACCAGATCCTTGCCTATACTGAACAGCACCGGAGGCTGTCCCTCACCGTATCACTGCCTGTACTGAACAGCACCGGAGGCTGTCCCTCACCGAATCACTGCCTGTACTGAACAGCACCGGAGGCTGTCCCTCACCGAATCACTGCCTGTACTGAACAGCACCGGAGGCTGTCCCTCACCGAATCACTGCCTGTACTGAACAGCGCTGTAGGCTGTCTCTCACCAGATCCTTGCCTATACTGAACAGCACCGGAGGCTGTCCCTCACCATATCACTGCCTGTACTGAACAGCACCGGAGGCTGTCCCTCACCAGATCACGGTATATACCAAACCGAATTGGAAACTGCCCCTGCACCATATCACTATCCATACCAGGCAGCACTGGAGGCTGTCCCTCACCAAACCATTGTTGATACCGAACGTCTCTAGAAGCTAGCCCTTGCTATATCGTATGTGCCGTGGATGTTACCCTGCACCCTATTAATATCTATTACAAAAAGGTACCGGAGACTGTCCCTCTCTAAGTAACTGTCTGGATAACACACGGGCTGCCCTTGATCCCTCTTAGCACTGAGCCCGACCGTCACGTAATTACTGCCTATACAGGACGGCATTGAAGGATGCCTAGCACTATGTTTCTCGGTACAAAGAATAACTCACTATAATGCCCTTCTCCATACTGCATAACTACACAGGATAGCACCAATGGCCGCCCCTCTCCACGTTAATATCTATAAAGGCTAGCTCTCGAGGCTGCACCTCTCCCTGCACTAAACACAGTGGCTGTGTGGCTGACCGTCTGCCACCAATGACTGCATGCCGGTGAAAGCTTCACCTGCGCACATGAAGTGGTCCCCTCATCTCTGAACTGAACATGAGAACCATGGGTTGCCAGGGTAGGGCCCCACAAATTCGTAGCATTGCTTCCACCCGGTCAAACTCTAAACCAGGCCCTAGGCAATCAGTATTTCTAGTGATTGAAGCATAATATCAGAATAGACTCTTCCCTGCAATGAATGAGGAAGCTGCCAGTTATAGGAAGTTACGAAAAAAGGACAGGAGAAGACCCCAGGGGTTTCTTCTTTACAGTGATATTTTATTTTATTTTGCAGGTGGAAAATTAAGAAACAGGAGTCCTGCGCTTTCCCTTCAAACATATTTTCTCAGTTACTTCTTTCATGTGGTCAGTGGCACCTAGAAATGGTGATTTTTACATCACTTTAGGTTTCCTGCCCTTATTCTCTCTTACCTGCACTGTGCCTCTATAGAGATATGTGCAGTAGTCCTTTGCTAACTATATCACCTCAAAAGGTACCTCTATTAGTAGTCATGAGTAGGTCAGGGGTTTCCTTTGTTACTCTAGTCTCATGAGAAGCTAACGTTTTTTAAAATATTTGATCTCTTCCTGCACACTGTGAGAAAAAGGAGGAGCCATCATGGCACAGTCCAACATTCCAGTGCATCTACCGTTGGCTTAGATGTCCTCTCTTCTCCCTCCTTTGTTCTCTTGCCATAACTTGCCTGTGAAGAACAAAGAGTAGACATTGGGGACACTCTAGGATCCCGGCACATCTTCTGTGGTGCTGGTGATATAGTTTTATGTACAGGAACAGGTTGCTTATTCCCCTCCCTTTTTACCCAAGAAGGGATTTGATTGGAAAATGAGTGGATTGAACCTCTCCCCACTCCGTTTGTACTGGCTATCAAAGAGGGAGCCTTGCTGTCCCTTAAGATCAAGTCTACCTACTAAGATTCCTTGAACAAGAATTGAGATGGTGGTCAGTGGGATGTGAGGCTACTTGATTCTGTCGTCCTGCTCAGCTCATGACTAGACCAGTATTTTCTCTACCTCCGAAGTAGAGGTCAGAACAGACAGAAACTTGCATTGAGTTTGTCTTCAGTATCTACAATCCAAAAGTTGGCCAAACTCTGTTTACCGCTAATTTGGTTAACCTGTGATTGGTGGAGAGTGGCAACTGCTCTGAGTTTGGTACTGGCTGCTGAAACAGAGTCATATTCAGCAGACAAGGCTTACTACAGATAATGCATTTTGTAAGCATCTGCATGACTGGGAGACATGGTCATATTTTTTGGTGCAAACAATCTGTGCTATGTACGCTCTAAAGTTTTGTTAGCACATATGCTGGAAGGCCAAGATGTAGGCAGTTACAGTGTTCTAACTTTGAAAGAACATAGGCGGCAAAAGACAAAGCATGAAAAACTTTGGGAGAAAATGAAGAACCAATAGCAAGAGGTGGAAGGTGTAGAAACTATAACTGCACACTGATTTAAGCGAGAGCCCCACTGCAAATCAACATTCATTGTGATATCTTAGTCAAGGGTGATGCCCAGTGAATGTATGCAGGCAGCAGAGCAGCTCCCAGTCTAGCTGGCACGCAAAACTCACAGGGTCAAGACTGATTTGCATACGATTGGGTCCAAACTGGGGTGGTGTGGTGAGCAAAGGAATTGATGGATTAAACCCAGATCTGTCACTAGGGCAGAATGTTTGATTTGTTTCATATTCTGTCCATCATTTGGTTTATTTGCTTTTGTTGCTCTCAGTGCACCAGGAATACCCAGATGTTGGTCCGGGGCTCACTATGCCACTGGATTCAAGCTAGCCTGGCTGATTAGGGGTAATACCCCGAAACCAGTCCTAGGATGCTTGTTTCCGGTCCAGAGAGGATGAGACCTGGCAGGTCGTGCTGGACTGTTCCCTCGGTGAACAGCATCAAGACTGATTTGCATATGGCTGGGTCGAAACTGGGTTGGCGTGGTGAGAAAAGGAATTGATGGATTTAACCCAGATCTGTGACCGAGGTGAATGTTTGATTTGTTCCACATTCCGTCCATCATTTTGTTTGTGTGCAGAAAGAATCATTGCAGCACACTGTTCCACCTTGTCAACAGTATTCCAGTCATGTTGCCAGAAAGCGTCAAAAGGTTATGGGGCATTTGTTGTATTCCAAAATGCAGTTGTCAAAATGAGGCAGAGAGGCCCCCCTCCCCCGAGGATCCAATCAGATGATAACATGCATATAATTTGTGTATAATTATGCTGTGCATCAAAAAGAATGAATGAGCCTTGAGAGAAGGGTAGACATAGGTAATAAAGAATATTAATTACAGCTCTAACAAAGTCACGGTGCCTGTAGACATATATTGAGCCTGATTGTCACGGCCTTCTTGAGACATAAAATTAGTGGACGACATTACCCTCCTGTTAGAAATGGGGTCTTTGGTTGGCAGTCAGGTTACCCCCTGTCCAAGCAAGGACCCTCACTCTAGTCAGGGTAAAAGAGAATTACCCTCAGATAACCCCCACTTACCCCCTTGGTAGCTTGGCAGGAGCAGCAGGCCTAACTTCAGAGTGCCAGGTGTAAAGTATTTGTACCAACACACACAGTAACTTAATGAAAACACTACAAAATGACACAACACAGGTTTAGAAACATAGAAAATATTTATCTAAACAAAACAAGACCAAAACGACAAAAATCCACAATACACAAGTCAAGTTATCAATTAAAAACCGAAAAGAGTCTTCATGTAGTTTGAAACAGAATGCTAACTCTATTAGCGTGCAAATGTACCTTGGATGCGTCAAAAATAACCCAGCATAGGCAAGTGTGCGATGCGTCAATTTCACTCACGAGCGAGACCTTGCGTCGTTTCTCCTTTAGTCGGGTCGGCGTGCGTGGTTTCTTCTCTCTGCAGGCGAGAGATGCGTTGATCCGGTCCGTACTCTCGGGTCTGGGCAGGCCTTGCGTTGTTTTTACACACCCAGCGGTGTTTGCGTCAGAAATTCAGCCACACGATCATTGGAAAACCACACAGCGCTGGTTGCGATCTCACTGGTCTCTGTCAGCAATGCTGTGCGTCGTTTCTCCATCCGCGAGCGTCGATCTTCTGGTTGCGTTGCAGGTGAGTGTCGATTTTCAGCTGCGAAGCAGGCGGCGTGTCAATTTTCAGCCGCAGATCTGAGTAGCGTCGATCTTTTCCACGCACGGCGGTATGTGCGTGGATTTCTCACTCATGGGCTGCCAGCTTCTCTTCTCAGGGTCCCAGGAACTGGATGGGCCCCACTTGGCAGAGCAGCAGTCTCTCCAGAGGCTCCAGGTACTGGCAGAGAGACGTTTTTGCTGTCCCTGAGACTTCAAACAACAGGAGGCAAGCTCTAAATCAAGCCCTTGGAGAGTTCTTCACAAAAAGGAAGGCAAAACGAAGTCCAGTCTTTGTCCTCTAGCACAGACAGAAGCAGCAACTGCAGAATAGCTCCACAAATCACAGTCACAGGCAGCGCAGCTCTTCTTCCTCAGCTCTTCTCCAGTCAGAGGTTCCTCTTGGTTTCCAGACGTGTTCTAAAGTCTGTGGTTTTGGGTGCCCTTCTTATACCCATTTTGTCCTTTGAAGTAGGCCTACGCCCCACACACCACCATCAACACACCACACCCTACCGCATGTGGGACAAGATACCCACAGAACGCCTGAACTCCCAACAGGCTCACAACCTCCCCCCCCCCCACACCAACGAACCCAATGCAGGAGCACACAACCTCTCTAAATGGATCACTACCTGCGCAGACACACTAGCCCCCCTCAGAAAACACATCGCCACCTGTAACATCAAGAACGCCCCATGGTTCACTCCCAAACTCCTAGACTCCAAACGCAAATGCCGCCAAGCGGAGAAAATATGGCGACAAGAACCCTCTACAACCAACTTCTCCACCCTCAAAACTACCATTCGCACCCATCACCAACTCATACGCACCACCAAAAGAGATCACTACAAGACACGCCTTGACAACAACTCCCAAAACAGCAAAGAACTCTTCACCATCATTAAAGAGCTAGCCAAACCCAAAGCCAGCAACATAGACCCCACTCACACACAGCCCCTATGTGACGCCCTCTCCAATCACTTCCACCACAAAATCCTGGACATCCACAACCGCTTCATACCACACACACCCCTCACTCATCCAACTCAACCCCCACTCATGACCCCCCCACCACAGTCACCACCTGGGCCCCCACCACACACGAAGAAACCAGAAAAACCATGAACTCCATCCACTCCGGATCCCCCTCCAACCCCTGTCCTCATAGCATCTACAACGAAGCCAGCCCAACCATCGCCCCCATACTCCGCGACATAATCAACTCCTCTTTCGACTCCGCCACCTACCCAGACCCCTGGAAGCACGCAGAAATCACCGCTCTCCTAAAAAACACAAAGCCGACCCGGAGATCCTCTCCAACTATTGCCCCATCTCCCTCCTCCCTTTCCCCACCAAGGTTGCCGAGAAACTAGTCAACGCCCGCCTATCCCACTTTCTCGAAGAAAACAACACTCTTGACCCCTCACAATCCAGGTTCCGCAAGAACCACAGCACGGAAACCGCCCTCATCGCATGCACTGACGACATCAGGACCAAAGTCGACAACGGCAAGACCGTCGCACTCATCCTCCTAGACCTTTCCGCAGCCTTTGACACTGTCTGCCACCACACACTCCGCACACGCCTCCACAACACAGGAATTTGCCACAAAGCCTTAGACTGGCTCACCTCCTTCCTCACCGACTGGACCCAAAGAGTCCGCCTTCCACCTTTCCACCGCTACCAAGATCATATGCGGAGTCCCCCAAGGGTCCTCCCTCAGCTCAACACTCTTCAACATTTATATGACCCCCCTAGCCAACATCCTCCGACCACATGGAATCACTATCCTCTCCTACGCAGACAACACCCAACTCATCCTCTCCCTCTCCCGCAACCCCACCACTGCCAAAGCCAACTAACCACCTCAAGCTTAACTCCAAAAAAAACAAGATCATCATCTTCAGCCCCAACAAAACCATGTGGGACGACTCCTGGTGGCCCACCGCCCTAGGCCCCGCACTCACCCCCGCAAACCACGCACACAACCTCGGCATCATCCTGGACCCCTCCCTCTCCATGACACAGCAAATCAATGCACTAACCTCCTCCCGCTTCCACACACTCCGCACTCTAAAAACAAATCCTTCAAATGGATTCCCCCAGAGACCAGGAAGACAGTCACCCTGTGTAAGGAAATGCCTCCTTGGCATGGTTGCCCCCTGACTTTTTGCCTTTGCTGATGCTATGTTTACAATTGAAAGTGTGCTGAGGCCTGCTAACCAGGCCCCAGCACCAGTGTTCTTTCCCTAACCTGTACTTTTGTATCCACAATTGGCAGACCCTGGCATCCAGATAAGTCCCTTGTAACTGGTACTTCTAGTACCAAGGGCCCTGATGCCAAGGAAGGTCTCTAAGGGCTGCAGCATGTCTTATGCCACCCTGGAGACCTCTCACTCAGCACAGACACACTGCTTGCCAGCTTGTGTGTGCTAGTGAGGACAAAACGAGTAAGTCGACATGGCACTCCCCTCAGGGTGCCATGCCAGCCTCTCACTGCCTATGCAGTATAGGTAAGACACCCCTCTAGCAGGCCTTACAGCCCTAAGGCAGGGTGCACTATACCATAGGTGAGGGTACCAGTGCATGAGCATGGTACCCCTACAGTGTCTAAACAAAACCTTAGACATTGTAAGTGCAGGGTAGCCATAAGAGTATATGGTCTGGGAGTCTGTCAAACACGAACTCCACAGCACCATAATGGCTACACTGAAAACTGGGAAGTTTGGTATCAAACTTCTCAGCACAATAAATGCACACTGATGCCAGTGTACATTTTATTGTAAAATACACCACAGAGGGCACCTTAGAGGTGCCCCCTGAAACTTAACCGACTATCTGTGTAGGCTGACTAGTTTTAGCAGCCTGCCACAAACCGAGACATGTTGCTGGCCCCATGGGGAGAGTGCCTTTGTCACTCTGAGGCCAGTAACAAAGCCTGCACTGGGTGGAGATGCTAACACCTCCCCCAGGCAGGAATTGTCACACCTGGCGGTGAGCCTCAAAGGCTCACCTCCTTTGTGCCAACCCAGCAGGACACTCCAGCTAGTGGAGTTGCCCGCCCCCTCCGGCCAGGCCCCACTTTTTGGCGGCAAGGCCGGAGAAGATAATGAGAAAAACAAGGAGGAGTCACTGACCAGTCAGGACAGCCCCTAAGGTGTCCTGAGCTGAGGTGACTCTAACTTTTAGAAATCCTCCATCTTGCAGATGGAGGATTCCCCCAATAGGGTTAGGAATGTGACCCCCTCCCCTTGGGAGGAGGCACAAAGAGGGTGTACCCACCCTCAGGGCTAGTAGCCATTGGCTACTAACCCCCCAGACCTAAACACGCCCTTAAATTTAGTATTTAAGGGCTACCCTGAACCCTAGAAAATTAGATTCCTGCAACTACAAGAAGAAGGACTGCCTAGCTGAAAACCCCTGCAGAGGAAGACCAGAAGACGACTACTGCCTTGGCTCCAGAAACTCACCGGCCTGTCTCCTGCCTTCCAAAGATCCTGCTCCAGCGACGCCTTCCAAAGGGACCAGCGACCTCGACATCCTCTGAGGACTGCCCCTGCTTCGAAAAGACAAGAAACTCCCGAGGACAGCGGACCTGCTCCAAGAAAGGCTGCAACTTTGTTTCCAGCAGCTTTAAAGAACCCTGCAAGCTCCCCGCAAAAGGCGTGAGACTTGCAACACTGCACCCGGCGACCCCGACTCGGCTGGTGGCGACCCAACACCTCAGGAGGGACCCCAGGACTACTCTAAGACTGTGAGTACAAAAACCTGTCCCCCCTGAGCCCCCACAGCGCCGCCTGCAGAGGGAATCCCGAGGCTTCCCCTGACCGCGACTCTTTTGAATCCAAAGTCCCGACACCTGGGAGAGACCCTGCACCCGCAGCCCCCAGGACCTGAAGGACCGGACTTTCACTGGAGGAGTGACCCCCAGGAGTCCCTCTCCCTTGCCCAAGTGGAGGTTTCCCCGAGGAACCCCCCCCTTGCCTGCCTGCAGCGCTGAAGAGATCCCTAGATCTCCCATTGACTTCCATTACAAACCCGACGCTTGTTTCTACACTGCACCCGGCCGCCCCCGCGCTGCTGAGGGTGAAATTTCTGTGTGGGCTTGTGTCCCCCCCGGTGCCCTACAAAACCCCCCTGGTCTGCCCTCCGAAGACGCGGGTACTTACCTGCAAGCAGACCGGAACCGGGGCACCCCCTTCTCTCCATTCTAGCCTATGTGTTTTGGGCACCACTTTGAACTCTGCACCTGACCGGCCCTGAGCTGCTGGTGTGGTGACTTTGGGGTTGCTCTGAACCCCCAACGGTGGGCTACCTCGGACCAAGAACTGAACCCTGTAAGTGTCTTACTTACCTGGTAAAACTAACAAATACTTACCTCCCCTAGGAACTGTGAAAATTGCACTAAGTGTCCACTTTTAAAACAGCTATTTGTGAATAACTTGAAAAGTATACATGCAATTTTGATGATTTGAAGTTCCTAAAGTACTTACCTGCAATACCTTTCGAATGAGCTATTACATGTAGAATTTGAACCTGTGGTTCTTAAAATAAACTAAGAAAAGATATTTTTCTATATAAAAACCTATTGGCTGGATTTGTCTCTGAGTGTGTGTACCTCATTTATTGTCTATGTGTATGTACAACAAATGCTTAACACTACTCCTTGGATAAGCCTACTGCTCGACCACACTACCACAAAATAGAGCATTAGTATTATCTATTTTTACCACTATTTTACCTCTAAGGGGAACCCTTGGACTCTGTGCATGCTATTCCTTACTTTGAAATAGCACATACAGAGCCAACTTCCTACATTGGTGGATCAGCGGTGGGGTACAAGACTTTGCATTTGCTGGACTACTCAGCCAATACCTGATCACACGACAAATTCCAAAATCGTCATTAGAAATTGATTTTTGCAATTTGAAAAGTTTTCTAAATTCTTAAAAGACCTGCTAGGGCCTTGTGTTAGATCCTGTTTAGCATTTCTTTTAGAGTTTAAAAGTTTGTTAAAAGTTTGAATTAGATTCTAGAACCAGTTTTAGTTTCTTAAAAAGTATTCCAACTTTTAGAAGCATAATGTCTAGCACAGATGTGAATGTGGTGGAACTCGACACCACACCTTACCTCCATCTACAGATGAGAGAGCTAAGGTCACTCTGTAAACTAAAGAAAATAGCAATGGGCCCCAAACCTACCAAAGTACAGCTCCAGGAGCTTTTGGCAGAGTTTGAAAAGGCCAACCCCTCTGAGGATGGCAACTCAGAGGATGAAGATAGTGACTTGGAGGGAAATTCCCCCCCTCCAGTCCTACTTAGGGAGAGCAGGGCTTCTCAAGCCCTGACTCCACAAATAATAGTCAGAGATGCTGGTTCCCTCACAGGAGGGACCAACAACTCTGAAATCACTGAGGATAACTCCAGTGAAGAGGACATCCAGTTAGCCAGGATGGCCAAAAGATTGGCTTTGGAAAGACAGATCCTAGCCATAGAGAGGGAAAGACAAGAGATGGGCCTAGGACCCATCAATGGTGGCAGCAACATAAATAGGGTCAGAGATTCTCCTGACATGTTGAAAATCCCCAAAGGGATTGTAACTAAATATGAAGATGGTGATGACATCACCAAATGGTTCACAGCTTTTGAGAGGGCTTGTGTAACCAGAAAAGTGAACAGATCTCACTGGGGTGCTCTCCTTTGGGAAATGTTCACAGGAAAGTGTAGGGATAGACTCCTCACACTCTCTGGACAAGATGCAGAATCTTATGACCTCATGAAGGGTACCCTGATTGAGGGCTTTGGATTCTCCACTGAGGAGTACAGGATTAGGTTCAGGGGGGCTCAAAAATCCTCGAGCCAGACCTGGGTTGACTTTGTTGACTACTCAGTGAAAACACTAGATGGTTGGATTCAAGGCAGTGGTGTAAGTAATTATGATGGGCTGTACAATTTATTTGTGAAAGAACACCTGTTAAGTAATTGTTTCAATGATAAACTGCATCAGCATCTGGTAGACCTAGGACCAATTTCTCCCCAAGAATTGGGAAAGAAGGCGGACCATTGGGTCAAGACAAGGGTGTCCAAGACTTCAACAGGGGGTGACCAAAAGAAAGGGGTCACAAAGACTCCCCAGCAGAAGGGTGATGAGACAACCAAAACTAAAAATAGTAAAGAGTCTTCTACAGGCCCCCAAAAACCTGCACAGGAGGGTGGGCCCAGAGCCTCTTCACAAAACAATGGGTACAAGGGTAAAAACTTTGATCCCAAAAAGGCCTGGTGTCATAGCTGTAAACAGCATGGACACCAAACTGGAGACAAGGCCTGTCCCAAGAAAGGTTCCACTCCAAACTCCCATCCAGGTAACACTGGTATGGCTAGTCTCCAAGTGGGATCAACAGTGTGCCCAGAGCAAATCAGGGTCCACACTGAAGCTACTCTAGTTTCTGAGGGTGGGGTGGATTTAGCCACACTAGCTGTCTGGCCGCCTAACATGCAGAAATACAGACAGCAACTCTTAATTAATGGGACTAGAATAGAGGGCCTGAGGGATACAGGTGCCAGTGTCACCATGGTGACAGAGAAACTGGTTTCCCCTGGCCAATACCTGACTGGAAAAACTTACACAGTCACCAACGCTGACAATCAGAGAAAAGTACATCCCATGGCAATGGTTACTTTAGAATGGGGAGGGGTCAATGGCCTGAAACAGGTGGTGGTCTCCTCAAATATCCCAGTGGACTGTCTGCTTGGAAATGACCTGGAGTCCTCAGCATGGGCTGAGGTAGAGCTAAAAACCCATGCAGCAATGCTGGGTATCCCTGAACTGGTGTGTGTGAAAACAAGAGCACAGTGCAAGGCACAGGGTGAAAAAGTAGAGCTGGAGTCTGGAAAAATGGCCCAGCCTACCAAGAGAACAGGAAAGTCAGTTGGGAAACCAACTGCAACACAGCAAAAGAAAGGGAACCTCTCTTCTCAGGAAGAAGTTCTGCCCTCTGAGGGAACTGAGCCTTTGGAGCTTGAACCTTATCAGGTTGAGCTCTTAGGCCCAGGGGGACCCTCAAGGGAAGAGCTGTGTAAGGGACAAGAAACCTGTCCCTCTCTTGAAGGCCTTAGGCAGCAAGCTGCTGAAGAGTCCAAAGGCAAGAAAAATGGAACACATAGGGTCTATTGGGAAGATGGGCTCCTGTACACTGAGGCCAGAGACCCCAAACCTGGTGCCACTAGGAGAGTGGTAGTGCCTCAGCTGTTCAGAGAGTTCATCCTAACCTTGGCCCATGACATTCCCCTTGCTGGACATTTGGGACAAACCAAGACGTGGGAGAGGTTAGTCAACCACTTCTACTGGCCCAATATGTCCAACATGGTTAAGGAGTTTTGCCTCTCCTGCCCCACCTGTCAAGCCAGTGGTAAGACAGGTGGGCATCCAAAGGCCCCCCTCATTCCACTTCCAGTGGTGGGGGTGCCCTTTGAAAGAGTGGGTGTGGACATCGTTGGTCCACTGGAACCTCCCACAGCCTCAGGAAATATGTATATCCTGGTAGTAGTGGATCATGCTACCAGGTATCCTGAAGCTATTCCCCTTAGGTCGACTACTGCCCCTGCAGTAGCCAAGGCCCTCATTGGTATCTTTACCAGAGTGGGTTTCCCTAAGGAGGTGGTATCTGACAGAGGTACCAACTTCATGTCAGCATACCTAAAGCACATGTGGAATGAGTGTGGAGTGACTTATAAATTCACTACACCTTACCATCCACAAACTAATGGCTTAGTTGAGAGATTCAACAAGACATTAAAGGGCATGATCATGGGGCTCCCAGAAAAACTCAAAAGGAGATGGGATGTCCTCCTGCCATGTCTGCTTTTCGCTTACAGGGAGGTACCACAGAAGGGAGTAGGGTTCTCACCCTTTGAACTTCTGTTTGGTCATCCTGTAAGGGGACCACTTGCCCTTGTTAAAGAAGGCTGGGAGAGACCTCTCCATGAGCCTAAACAGGACATAGTGGACTATGTACTTGGCCTTCGCTCTAGAATGGCAGAGTACATGGAAAAGGCAACCAAAAACCTTGAGGCCAGCCAACAACTCCAGAAGTTTTGGTATGACCAAAAGGCTGCACTGGTTGAGTTCCAACCAGGGCAGAAAGTCTGGGTTCTGGAGCCTGTGGCTCCCAGGGCACTCCAGGACAAATGGAGTGGCCCTTACCCAGTGCTAGAGAGGAAGAGTCAGGTCACCTACCTGGTGGACCTGGGCACAAGCAGGAGCCCCAAGAGGGTGATCCATGTGAACCGCCTTAAGCTCTTCCATGACAGGGCTGATGTGAATCTGTTAATGGTAACAGATGAGGATCAGGAGGCAGAGAGTGAACCTCTCCCTGATCTTCTGTCATCAGACCCAAAAGATGGCACAGTAGATGGAGTGATCTACTCAGACACCCTCTCTGGCCAACAGCAGGCTGATTGTAGGAGAGTCCTACAACAGTTTCCTGAGCTTTTCTCCCTAACCCCTGGTCAGACACACCTGTGTACCCATGATGTGGACACAGGAGACAGCATGCCTGTCAAGAACAAAATCTTCAGACAGTCTGACCATGTTAAGGAAAGCTTCAAGATGGAAGTCCACAAGATGCTGGAATTGGGAGTGATTGAGCGCTCTGACAGCCCCTGGGCTAGCCCAGTGGTCTTAGTCCCCAAACCTCACACCAAAGATGGAAAGAAAGAGATGAGGTTTTGTGTGGACTACAGAGGGCTCAACTCTGTCACCAAGACAGATGCCCATCCAATTCCAAGAGCTGATGAGCTCATTGATAAGTTAGGTGCTGCCAAATTTCTAAGTACCTTTGACTTGACAGCAGGGTACTGGCAAATCAAAATGGCACCTGGAGCAAAAGAAAAGACAGCATTCTCCACACCTGATGGGCATTATCAGTTTACTGTTATGCCCTTTGGTTTAAAGAATGCCCCTGCCACCTTCCAAAGGTTGGTGAATCAAGTCCTTGCTGGCTTGGAGTCCTTTAGCACAGCTTATCTTGATGATATTGCTGTCTTTAGCTCCACCTGGCAGGATCACCTGGTCCACCTGAAGAAGGTTTTGAAGGCTCTGCAATCTGCAGGCCTCTCTATCAAGGCATCCAAATGCCAGATAGGGCAGGGAACTGTGGTTTACTTGGGCCACCTTGTAGGTGGAGGCCAAGTTCAGCCACTCCAACCCAAGATCCAGACCATTCTGGACTGGGTAGCTCCAAAAACCCAGACTCAAGTCAGGGCATTCCTTGGCTTGACTGGGTACTACAGGAGGTTTGTGAAGGGATATGGATCCATTGTGACAGCCCTCACTGAGCTCACCTCCAAGAAAATGCCCAAGAAAGTGAACTGGACTGTGGACTGCCAACAGGCCTTTGACACCCTGAAACAAGCAATGTGCTCAGCACCAGTTCTCAAAGCTCCAGATTATTCTAAGCAGTTCATTGTGCAGACTGATGCCTCTGAACATGGGATAGGGGCAGTTTTGTCCCAAACAAATGATGATGGCCTTGACCAGCCTGTTGCTTTCATTAGCAGGAGGTTACTCCCCAGGGAGCAGCGTTGGAGTGCCATTGAGAGGGAGGCCTTTGCTGTGGTTTGGTCCCTGAAGAAGCTGAGACCATACCTCTTTGGGACTCACTTCCTAGTTCAAACTGACCACAGACCTCTCAAATGGCTGATGCAAATGAAAGGTGAAAATCCTAAACTGTTGAGGTGGTCCATCTCCCTACAGGGAATGGACTTTATAGTGGAACACAGACCTGGGACTGCCCATGCCAATGCAGATGGCCTTTCCAGGTTCTTCCACTTAGAAAATGAAGACTCTCTTGGGAAAGGTTAGTCTCATCCTCTTTCGTTTGGGGGGGGGTTGTGTAAGGAAATGCCTCCTTGGCATGGTTGCCCCCTGACTTTTTGCCTTTGCTGATGCTATGTTTACAATTGAAAGTGTGCTGAGGCCTGCTAACCAGGCCCCAGCACCAGTGTTCTTTCCCTAACCTGTACTTTTGTATCCACAATTGGCAGACCCTGGCATCCAGATAAGTCCCTTGTAACTGGTACTTCTAGTACCAAGGGCCCTGATGCCAAGGAAGGTCTCTAAGGGCTGCAGCATGTCTTATGCCACCCTGGAGACCTCTCACTCAGCACAGACACACTGCTTGCCAGCTTGTGTGTGCTAGTGAGGACAAAACGAGTAAGTCGACATGGCACTCCCCTCAGGGTGCCATGCCAGCCTCTCACTGCCTATGCAGTATAGGTAAGACACCCCTCTAGCAGGCCTTACAGCCCTAAGGCAGGGTGCACTATACCATAGGTGAGGGTACCAGTGCATGAGCATGGTACCCCTACAGTGTCTAAACAAAACCTTAGACATTGTAAGTGCAGGGTAGCCATAAGAGTATATGGTCTGGGAGTCTGTCAAACACGAACTCCACAGCACCATAATGGCTACACTGAAAACTGGGAAGTTTGGTATCAAACTTCTTAGCACAATAAATGCACACTGATGCCAGTGTACATTTTATTGTAAAATACACCACAGAGGGCACCTTAGAGGTGCCCCCTGAAACTTAACCGACTATCTGTGTAGGCTGACTAGTTTTAGCAGCCTGCCACAAACCGAGACATGTTGCTGGCCCCATGGGGAGAGTGCCTTTGTCACTCTGAGGCCAGTAACAAAGCCTGCACTGGGTGGAGATGCTAACACCTCCCCCAGGCAGGAATTGTCACACCTGGCGGTGAGCCTCAAAGGCTCACCTCCTTTGTGCCAACCCAGCAGGACACTCCAGCTAGTGGAGTTGCCCGCCCCCTCCGGCCAGGCCCCACTTTTTGGCGGCAAGGCCGGAGAAGATAATGAGAAAAACAAGGAGGAGTCACTGACCAGTCAGGACAGCCCCTAAGGTGTCCTGAGCTGAGGTGACTCTAACTTTTAGAAATCCTCCATCTTGCAGATGGAGGATTCCCCCAATAGGGTTAGGAATGTGACCCCCTCCCCTTGGGAGGAGGCACAAAGAGGGTGTACCCACCCTCAGGGCTAGTAGCCATTGGCTACTAACCCCCCAGACCTAAACACGCCCTTAAATTTAGTATTTAAGGGCTACCCTGAACCCTAGAAAATTAGATTCCTGCAACTACAAGAAGAAGGACTGCCTAGCTGAAAACCCCTGCAGAGGAAGACCAGAAGACGACTACTGCCTTGGCTCCAGAAACTCACCGGCCTGTCTCCTGCCTTCCAAAGATCCTGCTCCAGCGACGCCTTCCAAAGGGACCAGCGACCTCGACATCCTCTGAGGACTGCCCCTGCTTCGAAAAGACAAGAAACTCCCGAGGACAGCGGACCTGCTCCAAGAAAGGCTGCAACTTTGTTTCCAGCAGCTTTAAAGAACCCTGCAAGCTCCCCGCAAAAGGCGTGAGACTTGCAACACTGCACCCGGCGACCCCGACTCGGCTGGTGGCGACCCAACACCTCAGGAGGGACCCCAGGACTACTCTAAGACTGTGAGTACAAAAACCTGTCCCCCCTGAGCCCCCACAGCGCCGCCTGCAGAGGGAATCCCGAGGCTTCCCCTGACCGCGACTCTTTTGAATCCAAAGTCCCGACACCTGGGAGAGACCCTGCACCCGCAGCCCCCAGGACCTGAAGGACCGGACTTTCACTGGAGGAGTGACCCCCAGGAGTCCCTCTCCCTTGCCCAAGTGGAGGTTTCCCCGAGGAACCCCCCCCTTGCCTGCCTGCAGCGCTGAAGAGATCCCTAGATCTCCCATTGACTTCCATTACAAACCCGACGCTTGTTTCTACACTGCACCCGGCCGCCCCCGCGCTGCTGAGGGTGAAATTTCTGTGTGGGCTTGTGTCCCCCCCGGTGCCCTACAAAACCCCCCTGGTCTGCCCTCCGAAGACGCGGGTACTTACCTGCAAGCAGACCGGAACCGGGGCACCCCCTTCTCTCCATTCTAGCCTATGTGTTTTGGGCACCACTTTGAACTCTGCACCTGACCGGCCCTGAGCTGCTGGTGTGGTGACTTTGGGGTTGCTCTGAACCCCCAACGGTGGGCTACCTCGGACCAAGAACTGAACCCTGTAAGTGTCTTACTTACCTGGTAAAACTAACAAATACTTACCTCCCCTAGGAACTGTGAAAATTGCACTGTGTCCACTTTTAAAACAGCTATTTGTGAATAACTTGAAAAGTATACATGCAATTTTGATGATTTGAAGTTCCTAAAGTACTTACCTGCAATACCTTTCGAATGAGCTATTACATGTAGAATTTGAACCTGTGGTTCTTAAAATAAACTAAGAAAAGATATTTTTCTATATAAAAACCTATTGGCTGGATTTGTCTCTGAGTGTGTGTACCTCATTTATTGTCTATGTGTATGTACAACAAATGCTTAACACTACTCCTTGGATAAGCCTACTGCTCGACCACACTACCACAAAATAGAGCATTAGTATTATCTATTTTTACCACTATTTTACCTCTAAGGGGAACCCTTGGACTCTGTGCATGCTATTCCTTACTTTGAAATAGCACATACAGAGCCAACTTCCTACACCCATGCACTCATCAGCAGCAGACTAGACTACGGTAACGCCCTCTACGCCGGCACCACACTCAAACGCTAACTCCAGAGAATCCAGAACACAGCTGCACGCCTCATCCTTGGCCTCCCCACAACGAACGAATGTCACCACACCTCAAATCCCTTCACTGGCTCCCCATAGACAAGAGAATCACTTTCAAGATCCTCATACACGCACACAAATCCCTCCACAACACCGGCCCGACCTACCTCAATGAAAGAGTGAACTTCCACACTCTCACCCGCAACCTCCCATCAGCCAACCTCGCACTAGCTACAGTCCCCCGCATCCAACGAACCACCACAGGAGGCAGGGACTTCTCTTACCTCACCCCCACAACCTGGAACTCCCTCCCCACCAACCTCCCCAAGACTGAAGACCTCCTACTGTTCAGAAAAAACCTCAAGACATGGTTGTTCGAACAGTAACCCCCTCACCTCCCCCCCCCCAACAAGCGCCTTGAGACCCTCACGGGTGAGTAACGCGCTCTATACATTTTTTGATTGATTGATTGATACTTCAAAGGAAAATCTCTCTTGATTGTGAAATCCTGCCTTGCCCAGGCCAGGCCCCAGACACACACCAGGGGGTAAGAGACTGCATTGTGTGAGGGCAGGCACAGCCCTTTCAGGTGTGAGTGACCACTCCTCCCCTCCCTCCTAGCACAGATGGCTCATCAGGAAATGCAGACTACTCCCCAGCTACCTTTGTGTCACTGTCTAGTGAGAGGTGCAACCAGCCCAACTGTCAAACTGACCCAGACAGGGAATCCACAGACAGGCAGAGTCACAGAAATGGTTTAAGCAAGAAAATGCTCACTTTCTAAAAGTGGCATTTTCAAACACTCAATCTTAAAATCAACTTTACTAAGAGATGTATTTTTAAATTCTGAGCTCGGAGACCCCAAACTCCACATATCTATCCGCTCTCAAAGGGAATGTACACTTTAATCATATTTAAAGGTAGACCCCATAATAATATATGAGAGGGACAAGCCTTGCAACAGTGAAAAACAAATTTAGCATTATTTCACTGTCAGGCAGTGCTTTAAATGGGCCGGTACTCTCCGGTACTGAGTACCGGCACTTTTTTATTTTGAGAGGGAGAGTACCGGCACATCTCAAGTCAAACGTAATACTTTTAATTGGAGAGTACCGGCACTTCTCAGAAACAAGCAGGTACTCTAATACAGAGTACCTGCACTTCTATTTTTCCATTTAAAGCACTGCTGTCAGGACATATAAAACACATTACTATATGTCCTACCTTAACCACACTCCCTTGGGGCTACCTAGGGCATACCTTAGGAGTGCCTTACATGTAAGAAAAGGAAAGGTTTAGGCCTGGCAAGTGGGAACACTTGCCAAGTCGAATTTAAAGTTAAGAACTGCACACACAGACACTGCAGTGGCAGGTCAGAGACATGATTACACAGCTACTTAGGTGGGTGGCACAACCAGTGCTGCAGGCCCAATAGTAGCATTTGGTTTACAGGCCCTGGGCACCTCTAGTGTACTTTACTAGGGAGTTACTAGTGAATCAAATACACCAATCATGGATAAACCAATTACACACACATTTTGTACAGGAGCACTTGCACTCTAGGACCGGTTAGCAGTGGTAAAGTGTCCAGAGTAACAAAAACAGCAACAACAGTGTTCAGCACACATCAGCAACCTGGGAAACAGAGGCAAAAAGTTAAGGGAGACCACGCCAAGAATGAAAAGTCTAACACCTCCTGTTCCACTTCCTTCAAATCAGGTAAAAATGCATGGCCTACAGTGCCAAATACACTGGAAAGCTCCAGTAGGACCACTGCATAAATGGCGACACATATCAAACTATATCATTCACGTTTTCATTTATAAACTCAACACATCATACAGAGGCATATGTAAACAGTATCAATAATCATGTAGGGATAAGGTTACAGTATCAGTACCATACAGTGAAACACTCGTACCATACCATCTCCAGCTCCAGATAAACATATCAGTGCTGGAATGAAGTCTCATATTTGGATGTTATGCAGTGTTTCTACTCACTGTTCTTATGGTCTCATACATGCCCATTGTTTGGTGTACACAAACTTCAGTAAGATACACCGTATAACTGTGCAGGTTCCACATGTCGCCACAAAAATAGCAAGCATTGCAACTTGTTTCACCCCTGGGTGCTAAAGTCCACCCAGGGTTGCACCAAGAAGGTTCTATAAAGGCTCCATATATCCTTTGGCCTAGAGTTAGGTGGTTGCATCATAGCATATGTTTCTATGTAGTCATTAAAGATCGCCATGCCTTGCAGCCATTCAGCACTCATAGGTACCCAGGTCCTCTCCCAATTCATAGTTACTCCACGCTTTGCCAACAGGAAGAATATGTAACTGCTGGAGTTGAGGAAAGCTGTACCAGACTAGACCAACCACTATGCAGGGAAGCACTACGCCAGACTACACAAATTTCTACTAAAGATGGGGACACACTATAGAAGGTTAGCCCAGTCACTGTGGATGATGACAAAAATGTTACCAGACTAGAACAATTACTGAAAGCGACGAGGAAACACTATAACAGACTGAAATGGTCACTGACAGTGATGAGAGAACACTATGCCAGAAAATACTCATTATCAGAGCTGAGGAAACAGTACAGTAGACTAGACCAATCAATGCAGGTGATAGTGAAACAGATATTTCAGACTGGTCTTAGCTTAGCCAGAGTTGAGAAGGTTCTAGGCCAGACTGCAGGAATCGCTGCCAGTGATGGCAAACCCCTACACCAGACTGGATCCAATACTGTCAGAAGAAGATACAGCATCCCAAATTAGAGTGTCTTTGCCATTGCAGGCAGAAGTTATCGCTCCCAGAGGTGAGGCGGGGTTATGCCAAGGTCAGCCAATCACCACTAAAGATGGAGAGACACTATACCAGACTGAATCAATCACTGCCAAAGCGGAAGAACAGCATCTTCGATTAGAATGTTACTGCCAATGTAGACTGGCCTCACAACTGTCATAGTTGAAAGCGCTATTCTACCAATGCATAAAAAGCACATACCAAACTAGACCACAACTGCCAATGTATTGTAACAGAGCACCAGCTTGGATTCATCAGTTCATCTGATGAGGATACAGGATACTTCTCTAAATATGACACTGTCAGTGTTGGTTTATAGTAGAGTGTTCTCAGCAACTCATCCTGTGTGTAACAGTTGAGTACTAAAGTGCCTGCTATACATGGTTGCATTTCTGCAATAGCCTCCTTATGTGGTCCATTGAAGTCAGTTTATCATTACATACATCTTTCTGATGGATATTTCTTCCTGCAGATCCCCTCCCTTAGGAATGAACTCCAGGGGTCAGATTGGTCTGTAAAAGCCTTTCCCAGCAGTAGTTTTCTAGTGCCACTAGGTGGTGCCATCAGCCAACAGTGCCTAGAACGAGGCCTCCCCCCAGTCCATGTTGGACATAATTAGGGCAGTTCTGGTTCCCTAAGGCCACTCCGAAGGGGGATGCTGCTTCACAGACTCAGGCCATGGCAGACCACTGCTTCATGTTTGGATTTGTTACCGGTGCTATCCTGCAAGGTGGTTTAAATTGGGTGGTGCAAGAGAAGATCCAAACTTTTACTGGACAGCAATATGAGCTACTTCCATGACCAAGACATTTTCCTAAATGGAAAGAGAAGACCCGAACTTAAACTGGGAAAAAGTCTCTTTCTGGGACCCAGCAATTTTCCTAAATGGAGATAATACTTAGATCTGACTCTGGCACCATAGCCATGGTTGATAATAGCTAATGGTGCACAGAAGCTAATGATTCAGCGGCCAATAATATACTTCCTCCTTACTCTACTGAAGGTCTTTATCTTAGCTAAATGATAGTGACCTTGACCACCCCTTCTCCTCCTGGGGTACTGGACGATGAAGTATTCTTTACTACAGTGGTTCGTAAATCTGCAGAGACTATAGATTTGACCTTCCCTTTGACACAAACCTTACATCAGTTGCAGAGCATTTACTCAGATTTAATGACGTTCTACTGAAACTTGCCTTGGCTGCTTGTGAGTACCCCTATTCCTCATGCAGTCCACAGACAAATTACCAGACGCCATAGGCTAACTTTGGGAGGCCTCAAATGCTTGTCCTCACATCTGTCTCATGAGAGAGTGGTGGTTCATGCCTCCTCTCGTAATTGAACCCCATTGCTGCTCCAATGACCCCTGTAAATAGAGAATCTGAAAAGCTGGATGTCAATGGCTGGAAGGTTTGTGAGTGGCTGTCCTATTATTCTTACAGTGAATGCTATGTATCTTCAGGGCAGCTATGTTCATGTCTTGTTGAAATTGGTAAAACAGGCAGATGTCAGCATCCCAGAATACAAACAAAGAGCCTTCTCTGAATTCTTCCATGATGGCTTGCCTGGCCCATCACAGATTCTGAAGTACAGCTTGGATTCTGCAGATACTGTGTGCCCGACCTAAGGGCACAGCCTTCACATTATGTGAACATGCCAGAATGCATACTGCTGGCACTTTGAAAGATGTCCTGGGAAGTCTGGGAGACATGCCTCCTGATGATTAGTCGTTCTTTGATCAAAAGTCCAACTTTTTGCTGTAGTTCTTCAAAAACAAAAGGATGACAGTCAATTCACCGGGCCTTGCCCCCCTTGTGGGGCAGTTTCATCAGCAATAGAGAAGTTCATAGACTCCATCAGAGCCAAGCATTCTTGGCAGAGACAGCCCCTATTAGCTGGTTCAGACATCTCAGCCAACGTACTGCTACCTTTTGAGGTTTTGAAAGGATCAAAAGTTCCTTTTACACCTTACGTGGGTCCCTGATAGTTGTAGCCTTAAACATCTCACACTATTCCTAGTGTGCATAGGTTTCAGAAACCTTAGTGTTATATGAGTCAAATGGTCACCATTAGCAGCAAGAGCAAATGCAGTCTTTTCCTCCTCTGTAAGATTTGCTGCCTCCATGTCTCTCTGCCTCCCTCAATTACATTGCCATTGTTAGAGGTCCCCCACTTTTCCGCCTGTTGAGGGTCAACCATGATAGACCACTGGTTCCCCAAGGTTGCACCCTAACTTTTCTGTCCCTTTGAACCATCCTATAAAGGCCAAAAGTGATTTCTGACTCCGAACTTGATTCTAGAAACTGAGGTCCTATCTCTGCTGACCAGAGGAATCATGGAAGTGGGGTCTCTAGAGAAAAGGAGCACAGGATTTTACTCCCTTTATATCTTTGTCCCCAAGAATAATGGAGGTCTAAGACCTCTTCTGGATCTCCGTTTTCTGAACTTAGTCATTTGACCGAACACATTCAAAATGCTGTTTCTGAGTCAAGTCCTGCTGTCCCTGTGAGTGGGGCATTAATTGGCACTGCTTGCCTTCAGGATGCCTATGTTCATCTTCCAATTCTCCCTTCTGCCATTGCTCCAACCATCCCTGAAGCCTAAACACCCAACTTCACCTCTACCACCCATCCCTGAACTGTAAAAACCTATCTACAGTTCTAAGTGACACCCATCCTTAATCCCTAAAAAACACTCTCCATCCCTAAACCCCACCCATCCCTGAACCCTATAAACTCCTTTCTATCCCCAAACTCCTCACACACCCTGATATATATATATATATATAGATGTATGTATATATATAGATGTATATATATATATATATATATATATACAGATATAGATATATATAGATATGTATTATACTATAAGAAAAGGTTGTGTCCAAAGTAGTTGTCCAGTGTCATTGGAACTGAAGTAATGGTAAATCCAAATGAAAAACGACAAGGAAAAATTATGTTTAATTAAAAAAAAAAAAGTCTAACAAAACAGTGGCACATTGTTTGGGCTCAAAATTGTGCATTGTGGTTTCTTTACAATTGTGCCAGTGTCACTGAGATGGTCGATGTACATACTTGGATGACTGCCTGATGAAGGCGAAGTCACAGCTGTTGGTCAAGTAACATCTTAACTTGTCAATGATTATTCTCAGCTACTTGGGCTGTACAATCAATGCTCAAACGTTCCACTTTACTGCAGCACTAGCTGTCTTTCATAGGTGCGATTTTAGACATGAATCACATGAAGGCATTTTCTCCTTCTCAGTACATTATGGCTATTCGTGCAATGATTCCAAGATTTCCACATGCCAGATGGTGGATGAGACCCTAGTGTGGTGTCCTCGGCCACCCTGTTCCAACACCAAGGGAGTCACTTTTTCTGCTTGAGTGCAGGTCTGCCAATCTATCAGCCCTCTACAGATACAGGCTGTCATGATCATGGATGCATCCTCACTGGGCTGACTACCCATCAATGTGACAGGATGAAGCAGGCCCTTTGGTCCATGACAGAGCAGAGCCTGCAGATAAATATGCTGGAGCTGCACGCAGTCAACCTTGCCATGAGGGCATTTCTCCATCCTGTTGTACAACACCACAACCTTTCAATATATCAACAGACAGGGCGGTGTGAAGTCATGGACCTTTTCTTGGGATGCAGACGCCTGTGGTAGTAGATGCAGGAAAATTGAATTTTCTTGAGCGTAACCATCGGCCAGAATCTTGCAGCATGCTCATTCGTCTTTCACTGGAGGATCACAAAGTGATGGGAAATGACCTTCTTCAGATTGGGGGATTCAACTCTGGATTAATCCACCAAGAGCAGCAGTGCCCTTGGTTTTGCGCCACACCAGTCTCTTTGAATGGTTCTCTGGGAGACTTCTTTTGGTTCAGCTAGTTCCAATGTTTGTGTATGGGTTTCCACTGATTCTGATTCTGCTGAAAGTCCTGCAGAAGGTACTAAAGGGTGTGGAACAGCTAATTCTAATCATCCAATTGGGCACTCCGCATTCAGGTATGTCTTTCTATCCAGCACTTGCTAAACTTGTATTCACAGTAGAATTCACAGGTCCTCCACCCAATACCCAAAATGCTGTGGCCGCAAACCTGGATATTGAGAAGTACTGGCTGGAGTAATTTTCCCTACCTAATGACACTGGAGACTTCATCCTTGCTGCTAGGAAACCTGCCATGAAAGCCATTTCGCAGAGGATGTAACAAATGTTTGCATTGGTGTGGATCAGTAGTCTTGGATCCATTAAAGGACACCTTTCTGACCTCCTGCATTTCACATTGTCTTTTGCACGGCAGTGGCTTCAGTTAAGGGTTACTTAGCCAGATGTCCTGTCAATGATCAGCCTTCTTCTTTTAGGTCACCCCTAGGTGAATATTTTAAGGGTGAAGATTCTGCAGGAAGATTATTCAACCAAAATATTTTTACCGAAGGTAAGTAACTTTAAGTTTATTTAGACTATTCCAATATATGTAGTATCAAAATGTAAAATTTATGAAAATATACACTAAAACTGCTCACAGATTAGCATCAAATGCCTTCCTTTACCATTCATAGACATTTGACATAGAAACTGTATAAAACACTTAGGGCCTCATTCTGAGCTTGGCGGGCGGCGGGCACCGCCCGCCATGCGGAAACCGCCACTTGGCCGCTCCGCGGTCAAAAGACCGCGGAGGCCATTCTGGCTTTCCCTCTGGGCCGGCGGGAGACCGCCAAAAGAGCACCCGCCGGCCCAGCGGGAAAGACCCTGCAACAATGAAGCCGGCTCCGAATGGAGCCGGCTCAGTTGCAGGGGTGCGACGAGTGCAGTTGCACCCGTCGCGATTTTCACTGTCTGCAATGCAGACAGTGAAAATCTTATTGGGCCCTGTTAGGGGGCCCCTGCACTGCCCATGCCAGAGGCATGGGCAGTACAGGGGCCCCCAGGGGCCCCACGACACCCGTTCCCGCCATC
This sequence comes from Pleurodeles waltl, assembly GCF_031143425.1. Lineage (NCBI taxonomy): Eukaryota > Metazoa > Chordata > Amphibia > Caudata > Salamandridae > Pleurodeles > Pleurodeles waltl. Next base: position 1,610,475,203 of record NC_090445.1, read on the forward strand.
CTGTTCCTGGTGGTAAAAACCGCCAGGAACAGGATGGCGGGAAGGGGGTTGGAATCTCCATGGCGGCGCTGCTTGCAGCGCCGCCATGGAGATTCAGCCCATGCAGGGGAGATCCGGCGGAAAATCGCCGGATTCCCTTTTCTGACCGCGGCTTTAACGCTGCGGTCAGAATGGGCTGGGAAGCACCGCCAGCCTGTTGGTGGTGCTTCCGTGGTCGTCGACAGGGTCAGAATGACCCCCTTAGTTGGTACAATGTGAAACCATATTATCCACAGTGTTTGTTACATCAGGCACAAAGCAACATAAGGTTACATGATGGACGGATCATCACACCCTCACACTTGAAAGATTCTGCCCATATTTATGCTTAGAGTGTGTCATGCTTTAAAGTGCATGTAGCGTAAGAAGGTTTAACAAAATTATGCCAATCACCCTTCACATAACAGACATCCCTAAATAGTGTGTTAGGTATTGGTTTCTAACAACAGTATATGGTTGTACAGCAGCTATACTCAGTCACGCGTCCTATAAACAACATAGTACACATTCTACTGTAGCTTGCTGTCCAGCTCGCAGCACATATGGCTTAGCAGACCAAAGAAAAGTCGAAGATCTCTGTAGTTCCCTGACAGAACCTTTTTTCTTCCTAGGGTTATCCAGGAGTGATGGGACGTACAGGCCAGACTGGCAATCCTGGGCCCCCAGGTCCTCCTGGTCTACCGAATATTGTGATTTGGAGAAATACTAAGGAAGACTGGCTGGCATTCTCAGTAAGTCTGTTGAGTAAGATTTGATTATTTTTTGGTCTGGACGTCATTGTCACTTTCTGAGCAGATTCACAGTTTGTGGCACCTATGAAACTTGCAGCATTTAGGATCAGACAGAGGTCAAGATGCAGCATGTGTAACACAATCATGGTGGAGTGTTGATGCCAACTGATTGGTTGTAGGGAACTGCAATGGACTGAACAGGGTGCAAAGTTATCATACATTTCTGGGTGACAAGTACTGAAAATGCAGTATTTGATGCTTAAGTATAATTTTTTATCGGCAGATGCACATTCATTGTGAAAGGGGATTCTATCTATTTCTGAAAAGAAAATACAGCCTTTCACTGTTTAAGTTCTCTTCACCCTGGGATTTGATCAATATAAGCTGAGATGTGTGTTGCCTCACTGTAGCTGGGTGCCCATTGTCTCACTGAGTGAATTAGGTGAGAACACTAATGCTGTGCATTTCTTGTGGCCCCTTCTGTTCTCCTGACCTCAAAGCTACTTGCACTTATTTACTTTAGGAGCTCCTAAATATCAAAGTATTATACATGCAGTGATCAGTTTTTGGAACCAGTTGTGATGAAACATGGAAACTGGGTTGTTCATGGCTGGTTATGTCATTAACCTGCCACTGTGTACTACTGTTTGGTGAATCGCAATAAAGGTGCTCTAACAGAGGCCGGTTATCTCTAACTGTCCATGGGGAATGCATAAGTACTAGTGACTGAGGTTTTCTGAACTACTTTGACCTGTGATCTCCCAATACATATAGTGACTTCTTTGACAAAGCACAAATAATGTGGCCAACTATTGATTATCACTATGCAAGATATTTTATGCGCACAGAGGCTTCAAAAGGTGTTTGTTAGGGAGTGGGGCCACTAAGTTGCATTGCTCCCTCCTCTAAATTTGGCAATCTTAAAAGCTATAACTTGACATCATAATGAGTTTATCAAGTGTGATTACTATTAGTGCTGTATTTAAGTACCAGTCCTTTTGCCACCTCCTGGAATAAGCCTAGACATTTAGCTATTGCCACTTTTGAGAGACAACTTTGCAAAATGAATAACTGTTATACAAATGGAATGAAATAGTCTTAAACCCTGAAACACTAATAGTAAATATCAGTAATCACTATGGACACTGTTTGCTAACCACACACTGCCACAAGGCCAAAGAAAAGATCTTGCAGCCTACTCATGTAATTTCCCCATGATGTGAAAATATTGTGAACGGTTTTAAATGGGCACAATACAGGCCATGAGAGGTCTTTAAAAAATAGTATTGACAGTGCTCCGAACAAGATGGAAACATCACTGGGGCAGCCAGACAACAAGGTTAGATGTGGTATAGTGCAAATGTCTTGGCCATGGAACTCTAGTCTAAAGCTGGGCAGATCACACAGCGCAGCGACTCTTCCCTGTGAAGGACAGTCTCCTGATCTTTCCATCAGAATCATTGCCACCCCAGTTGTGTCTAATGGGCTAGTTGGAAACTTCGGAAACAAGAGTTATGGTTTTTAATCCCGGCTTTCCCATTTGGCAAACTGTGTGCTGTTGGGAAATCAATTTTTCAACTTATTCTTCTCCTCCATTTTGTCGAGATTTAGAGCACGGTTCTCCAACTTTTTCTGTGATGAGGACTACTAATAGTCAATCAATAGCATCCCCAGCTACTAATCTTACTACTATTGTAATAGTGTCCACGTCAGACAAAATTACATTAGTGGTCACTACTGTATATGCATGTTTAACAGCAGCAATCAAGGCAGTGCATCGAATAGGGTGTTAGCAGCTATGTAAAAAAGGATTAATCTATTTGAAATGCTTTACATAGGTAATACATAACAGCCATAGCTCCAATGCCTTTCGAACCAAGGTAATAATGGTGGTAATAAATCTCTTCAACTCCAATTTGTTAATTATCAGGTTTAAATACATTTTGAAAATTCAGCCATTGTTTGTTAAACATGAGCTTGGGATTTTGGAAATAACACATATTTTCGTTTCAAATATACACTTTTCACTTAGCTATACCTATATTAATTCATCTAAGTAAAGCTTATACTTTATTAGGCTGGACTACACACAGGAGAGCTACTTACAAGTAATTGGGGAGCTACCACTAGCTCACAAATTACTTGTGTGCGAAGCCTTATTTTAGGGTATTTAGAATCTGTGTGAAGGCTGCAAGTAACTGTGTGGTTAAAAAATGTAAAGTTGAACCGTATGTTACTTTGGAGATGAGAGACAATGTCCTCTGTCGTACATTCACTGTAATGCAATATTGTAGCAAATGTATTGTCACTGGAGCAAGTAGCATGGTGCTGCAGTCCCAGGTCTCCTATGTTAACAAATTTGATCATGGGAGAATTATACTCTCCTCATGGCTCTGTCCACTAATCTGACAAAATGTGACCACTTTCAAAGAGGTTTAACAGAAAAAATAGAAGGGTTTCATTTACACATTCAAGACTATTTAATGACATCACCTTGTTGTTGGTTGCAGTTCATACCCTAAGTGCAAAGAGAATGCCCGGACAAAGTCCCTTGCACACATTGTCATAGTGCTTGAGCTATACCTCACTTATGAGCCATATCTAGAACAAACCTTTTTTGAGTTTGCTTGTAGTCTCATCTGGAGTGGTCTCAGCCCGACAGACTGGACTGTTCATATTGGAGCAGGACCAAGACTGATTTGCATATTGTAGGTCTCTGTGCAGATTGGCATAGTTGACGAAAAACTCTGGAGGGGCATGTGGCCTGAGTGATTGCTAGTGGCTGAGATTATTACAAGCATTATATCCATCGCCTTATTGTTATTTTGTTGTTTAATGGCAGGTGACAGTATTTGTGTCTCTATAGGCAAATTTACTGCATTAAGGAATGCCCTTCCTGTGCTGCAACTCTTTTATAGCTCACAGAGGACTGAAAGAGGGTGAGATCAGACTCTGTACAACCACACCACCATCAAAAACACCATCCACAGACACTACCAACTCATCTGAGCCGGTAAGAGAACCGCCTTCAAAGACCAAATCAACAACAACGCACACAGCCACAAGGAGCTCTTCAACGTCGTGAAGGAACTCTCCAAACCCAGCTCCAACACCAGTGACATCCCACACTCCCAAGACCTCTGCGACTCCCGAGCCTCCTACTTCCACCACAAGATTGCAGACATCCACGACAGCTTCAGCACCCAGACCCCCCGGCAACCACTAACACCACAGATTCACATCCAACCAGCCTCCTGCTCTCCTGGACCCCCGTCAATGACAATGACACCATCGAAATCATGAACACCAGCCACTCCGGTTCTCCATCTGACCTCTGCACTCACCACATCCTCATCAAAGCCAGCTCCGGTCATCGCACCCCAACTACGGAAGATCATCAACAGCTCCTTCGAGTCCGCCACGTTCCCGGAGAGCTGGAAACACGCAGAGATCAACGCCCTCCTCAAAAAACCCAAGGCGGACCCAAAGGACCTCAAGAACTTCCGGCCTATCTCCCTGCTCCCCTTCCTGGCAAAATTAATCGAGAAGGCTGTCAACAGACAACCAACCCGCTTCCTCGAGGAGAACTCCCGCCTGGACCCTTCCCAATCCGGATTCCGCAGCAACCACAGTACCGCAACTGCCCTCATTGCCGCCACCGACGACCTCAGAACCATACTGGACAATGGCGAAAACCGCACCCTCTTCCTCCTGGACCTCTCAGCCGCGTTCAACACCATCTGCCACCACACTTTACTCTCAAGCCTCAGCAATGCAGGAATCTGCAACAGATCCCTGGACTGGGTCACCTCCTATCTCACCGGCAGAATGCAGAGAGTCCACCTCCCCTCATTCCACTCGGAGGCCACCAAAACCTTCTGCAGCATACCACGGGGTTCGTCCCTCAGTCCGACCCTCTTCAAAGTCTACGTGGCCCCGCTCGCTAACATCGCCCGATCCCACAACCTTAACATCATCTCATACGCTGATGACACCCAGCTGATCCTCTCCCTCACCAAGGACTCTGCTCAGATTTATGAACAAGTTTATAAAGACACAGAAATAAAAAATGACAAACATTGCAGGGGGTCATACCACAGTTACAAAAAGGGGATTATGTGATAACTATAGATCTGAAAGACGCTTACTTGCACATCCCAAAGAATCCAAGGCACAAAAAGTACTTGTACTTCGTAGTGAACAAGACTTACTATCAGTTCAGAGTGCTGGTCTTTGGGATAAAATCAGTTCAAATAGTATTTACGAAGTGTCTAGCAGCAGTAGTGGTACATTTGAGAAGACAGGGGATACATGCTTATCCCTGTCTAGAAGATGGGCTTGTAAGAGCAAACTCCTTCAGCAAATATAAGGCACACATACAAGACGTGATAAGAACTCTCTTCAAACTGGGATTCTCTCTAAATATAGAAAAATCATCATGAATCCAGACCAAGAAAAATAAATTGTGGGAGCAAGAATCATTCTATAGTAGAGAAAGTATATCCCTGCAAAAAGGGATAGTGTCACTACTTTAAGAAACTCACCTTTGCCAGAAGGGGCACGTTCTGACACTGAGGCCTCTGGGAAGAATGTTGGGGAAGATGGCTTCATGCATCCCTCTGATTCCATATGTAAGATTACATATGACACCAATTCAGGAATGACTTCAGAACCAATGGTCACAAGCCACAGGGAGTTGGGACAATCTAGTGGTTGTCATGCAGAAATGATAGGAGAAAATGGCATGGTGGAACAGATCACATATAACAAGGAATGTAATTTGCACAACCAACTCCAACAGTACCCATAACTACAGATGCCTCACATATGGGTTGGGGAGCTCATATGGGCTCGCTCAAGGTCAGAGGTGTTTGGAAGGAACAAGATGCAGTCCAGCATACCTATGTCCTGGCGGAGTTCCTGGTCTTAAAAGCCTTTCAGAAAGAGCTGTGAGGAAGAACAATCTTAATTCAAACAGACAATACTACTACAGTGTCCTACATAAACATCCAGGGAGGAACTTAATCCTTTGCCCTATCAAGGCTAGCCCAGGAAATCTGGAAACTGGCTAGTCAGAGACAAATAGATTTAACAGCAGTTCATCTACCAGGGAAAGACTTTGTAGAAGTGGACAAATTTAGCAGACAAGCTTCAAGCTACCACAAATGGGAACTCAGTTAAGCAGTACTCAAACAGATATTCATGAGATGGGGAACTCCAGAAGTAGATCTATTCACAACTCTAAAAAATGCAAAATGCCAGTGCTTTGCATCCGGACACACCGCTAATCCATGGGGAATGCTCTGTTGATAAACTAGTCAGGGATATTTGTGTATGCTTTTCCCCCGGTACCACTGTTACACAGAGTAATCAACAAATGCAAACAGGCCAAGATGACACCAGTATTTGTTGCCCCTCAGTGGGCAAGACAAACATGGTTTTCAGAACTAATAGGAATAGTGCAGATCAACATTCAGATATTACCAAAACAACAAGACTTGCTGTTAATGGAAGTGGGGGAGAGTTGCACACCTAGACCCAGAGTCTTTCAGTTTGGCAGCATAGCTCCTGGAGACTTAAAATTTGGATATCTGGACCTACCAGAAAACACAATGGCCATTCACAGAGAAGCAAGAAGGCCAATGACAAGAAAGTAAACATAACCAAACTTAGGGAGATACTCCTTGTGGTGTCAAAAAAGGGGCTGATTGCAGGAAAACACTAAGGATGCAACTGAACTAAAATATGTTAAATACCTACTTGACTGCAGACTAACGTATGCATCTTTCAAGGTATATTTGGCAGCAATTGTGGCCTACACAAGACATCATATAAGAAGACGTTTTTTCAGAACACCAGTAATTAGATGCTTCTTGGAGCAGAGAAAATAGGTTCACTAAGATGAGTACCAGAACCCATATGGAATCTAAACATAATGCTAGCACAACTAATGAGTAATCCTTTTGAGTCTTTACACAAAGCCACGATAAAGGTGCTCACACTGAAAATAACTTTTCTTGTGGCAATGACATTATGGCGACCACGAGTGAGAGCTTCTGGGGAAGGCCATATGACATCAGAGGAGGCAAGGTAGGACACCAAATGGTGAAACTGTTGACGCCCAACAACAACAAAAAGAAAAAAGAGGACTACTACAATAATGGGGAATTCCAGACCTAATGACTAGATGGCGGAATAATGCACAGCATGTGAATCCAGAAAATTATTCAAGGTGCAAAACTACTCCTATGGGTAAGAAACCATTTTGTTACATATGAACCTAGTGTCAGATAAGGGAGGCAAGACTGACAGAGCTAAGGACCATTGGAATAATAATTTTCCAGATGAGTTAACTGCAGCAGAAAGGAAAAAGGCCTACAAACAGGTTGAACAGGTATCCCCTAATACACGGTTTACATTTATCCAGTTCCATTATCTACATGGAACACATGTGAACCCTGATAAGCTCACTAGAATCCATTCTGCTAAACCTAGTACATGCAGAAGGGGTGGGCATTCTTCTGCTAACATTTTTGCATATGACATGAGACTTCCCCAGAATTGTAAATGTATGAGTGGAGGTGATACAGGCATTGTCTCACATTGCAGGACTAGATTTGGAAGGGTTGATTGAAATGTGTCTAATGAGTATAATTCCACAACAGAAACATCTGAAAATGGAAACCAGAATGGTGGCACTGTGAGTAATTTTGGCAAGGGACTAGATTGCCACAAATTGAATGGTGCACCAGGTTCTAGAGGTTAACTCCTAGAAAAAGAATTTGCTGGCTTCGCGCTCCCTGATGAGCAGCATGTAAATCTGACCAGGAGAGCTGAGAAAGTTACAGAGGATTTGGCTTCCTGCAGAGAGTCGCTGATGAAAATAATGGACCTCCCAATAACAGACCTTAAGAATCATTGAATGAAACCTAAGAAATGTGCCAACCGGTCAGACCTAATATACGAGATAGCCATGTACTATAATGAGAGGCGTCTGTGCATGTGTTTTTGAAAACTTCAATAAAAACACATACATGTGACAAAAAGCCCTTACAGTCACAGTCCTAGTCCCAGTTACCCACTAGGTAGTACAGAGAAATAAAGTACCATGAGTCATGGATACCCACTAACCTATCACTGATCGTGATGACTCATAAAAATATCAAAAGTGACTAATACTCTCTTAAGTATCACAGGAACTAAAAAACCACTACAGTACCACAATGCACAGACACCCATTAAATGATTACAAGTGAAAAACCACTGAAGTACAACAGATCGTTGAGAGCGCCCTCCTTGCTTAATCAGTTTATTTTCAAAAAACAAATTAATCATTCCCCTGATCAAACTTAGCAGGTAAGGAGGACGTGACTTGTTTTACCTGGCTGCCAAATACTAGAACTTGCAATTCCATTAGTGCTTGTTCTTCTACTCTTGGCCTTATCCAGAAAAATGTATAAACTCAGTTACCTGAACAGCCGTAATGCTTGCTCAGATTGCTCAGCGCCCATACAAATTGAATCATCATTATCATGAAGTCACTGACTCCCTCTAAATTATCGCAGGCCATTTAGACCCACTAAAGTACTGCAAAGCATTGACAGTTAGCAAATTTAACATGAATCATGAAAATCCACTAGAAACAGCTCAACCATGGGGAGAGCCTAAAGGAAAGGGAAATAATTGTTGTTTTTCGTAGAAAAAGCCGGTTTGACCATGACTTTAACACTGCAGCAATTCGAAGGGAAACCATAGTGCAGCACAAGATCTTGTATTTGCTTATCTTCATTAAAGTAATACAAGCAGTCAATGGTATATTTCTGTAACAGACCGGGAGAGAGGATAGATTACATGGTTTGCTGCTCTATGAATCTAGACATTCTTAGATTCAGTGTGCATCACATGCCCTCCACCTCCAGTGCATTTTCTACTACCACTAGTATCAGTTCTCATTCTCACAACTTGCTCAAAGGAAAACTCTCATCAACAAGCACTGGCAGAGTTATTAGGTTTGGAGATGACTGACCGCCTTTTGACTTTGTGCCTGAGGGTGTTTGCTAAACTTTACTCTAGGGGAAGCTGTCAGACCCTCATCAATCTTTCAAACAAAAGAAAGGAATAAAGGTGGCTAAAAGCAAAATTGTTTTTGGTCTCACAAAGTCCACAGTTCCAGAGTAAGCTCTTCCACTGAAGGGAACTACTTTGTGTGTGGATGTGCTCCTTGTGAAAGGGAAGAATGTCATAGCAACACAACAAGGTGATGGGCAGAGTGCGGAAACTTTTAAAACACTCACCCCCAGTCACAGATCTGGGTTAAATCCATCCAAGAACGTCATCCCTTACAGTGAAGTTAGCTAGTGGAAGCGGGCTAGGCCACTGTCACAGGCTTTATGCTGGAGCATGCAGACGAAAACATGAATATACCAATAAAAGACCAATGGATGAAGAGGGCTGACTTGAAGTCCCTACAAATAGCTATATTATTATGAGAATTTTAGTAAAACGAAAAGGTCTTGGCTGATACTAGCCATAAAAATGTATTATGGCAATCAGACATGAAAGGCCCACTCTGTAAGCATTTAGATGAAGCTCAGTAGTTTCCATCCATCGTTGAACACCCACAGGGCACTGCGTAGCAGAGAGGAACTAAGAAATTATGTGTATACAAAGATTTGCTTTTTGAGACTGAGAATGCCCTACCTTACCTTTTTCAAATCTCTTGGATTAAAATTCCTTAAACCAGTCAGTTCAGAACCATCAGCTGAGGTATGCTGATTTAAGAACTCCCTTCCAAAACCCAATGACAGCTGCTATGTTACCAAACCCTGCTCTGAAATACGATTGAAGCAGTGAACAATAATTATGACAGTCTAAAATTGGTGCCATAGTCAGCTAAAAAAATTCCAGTACATTAGCAATCAGAGTGAGTGTGGCTGCAGGGCAAAGATAAGCCAGAATTGAAGGATCCATATTAGGTTAGAGATGGATAACCACACAATCTTTTAGGAAGTAAGCATCTATAGCTTTAGACAATGATTTGTAAATCAACCTTGTCTGTCATGGGATTCTCTTTGATATACAAAAATAGTAGAATATTTTCAGACACATGCAAGTTCCCCAGAAGATGTTCTTAAAACCTTTTGAAGCTACCCTACAGAAGTCAATATTTTCAAGTATATTTTGTTTTAAAAAGTAAATACAAGTAGCCAAATTAAAACTACAATACATTAGGTTGAAAACATCAAATACTAGACAAAAATGCCTCCTATGTGCATGTTTTCTTTAAAATAGTGCTCTGGGAATTCCGCACATGTACTGTAATAGTCAACTCTTTATCAAAGAGAATGTCCTTGATAGATAACTAGGCTTACAAGGAAGTACTGTATTCTCAGTTTGAGGAGACATAGAGGCCAGAATTAATCTGGTATGTAGCCTACCGAGTTTCCCTTTTAGCCATACATAATTCCAAAAGATCACCAATCAGCAGTATGATTTCCACTCCTCTGCCAACATGGTGTGATTGAATTCATCTTGCTTAGTTGACTCCAGTGGTATTTACATTATATAGCCATCAAGGCAAGGCTATTTTATTTCTGTCTTAACCTATGTCTTTTCTAAAAACAACAAGCAGAACTTTGCCATGGTAGCTTTCGACGAATGCTTGGTTTCTAAATTATAGGAGGCTGTGTAGTGTTCGGTACCAAATAGTCTAACACCAAGCTATCACAGTAAATAATAACAATGTGCAGTAAGTGGTTTTGCTTTTAACATAAATGTCTCTATTTATTTTAATAAAACAGTTACAATGACGATGTCTCGTGAAAATCAGTGGTCTGTAGCACATGCAGTCCTCAACATCAGGCTCTAAAACATTTTACCTTAGCATAATAAAGTTGAGTAAGGATGATGGCTACCACCTATAAAACGGTTTGGATGGTGTTAATCTTATAATCTAATTCTATTATGTAGGCTTCTTCATTGAAGCCCTAAATGTTGATTATTCCTGCCTGTGGAGATCTTGAACATTATATACAAATAATACATCTGGATTTTTTAAGTGTAGATATTATTCTCCATAATCTGAACAGGTCCTTCTTTTTTAATTGATCTCTTTTTTAAATCAATACAGGAAAGAACATTGTAGCAATACATCTAATATCTGCTAAACTGGGAGAAAACTAATCCCACTAGGAACTAACATTACTTCTTGCATTGTTGGATCCTCATTAATATTCATAAACGTAGAATAGAATAGCACTCTAATACTGAAATTCCCACTTTTTCTAAATTTGAGCAGTAAAACATCCAAGGAAGTGTGGCTGATGAGAAGAATCTTAACCAAAAAGAGTTTTTGGGCAGCTTGATCATCTACACAATGTCCACTACAGAGTCTCTGAGACAATAATGCTTCCTGGATGTATGACTGGACTTCCATGTAGCTGCTCTAAATATATATAAAATAGCTGTTTTCTCTGCATGTATCATCTAGGTTTACCAGGCAGGGGCTTGTTGGCCAGTTAATAACATGGTGAAGCACATGAAACTTTCCTTCTAGGTAGGAGTTGGAAAAAAGTAATCCTGTTCAAAGTGTGACATAGATGATTAAATATCTATTTCTCCTAAATTGTCTGTTTTGACTAATGAATTATAACTATATAACTCTCCTTATTTTAAGGAATATAGTGACCTCTCTGTAGTAAAGGGGGGATAAACAATGAAAACCAGGAAAGAGATGAACTAGCTATTATAAAAATCAGTGAGAAAGAAGAATTTGTTCTCATTGCAAGTCCATTGGAGTAAAAGACTCTATAACCTTCTGCAGCTGATAGAAGATTAAGCTTGCTTAGTCAATAGAATAGCCACAAGAAGAGCTGACTTTCATTTGAAATGTTGCAATGATGCCTTATGTAAAGGCTCAAAAAGATGCGGTTTTCAATTTGATGAAACCAGGTTGAGATGGAGATGGAATCTTCGCCAGATTAAAGATATTTGGAATTATTATATTTTTTAAGTGACAGTCATGAAACTGACACCATAAATAAAACCTTTTGCACTTAAAGGCATAAAATGCTGTCATAGACAGTCTTATTGTCTGCCTCAAATATGTTGAGAAAGGCTTGAGGAAGATTAAGGCAACCATATTGTACAACTTCAATAGCCATGCTGCTAAACTCAGGGTGGTCACGTTGTGATGGTATAGAAGACCTTGTATCATCAAAAGCAAATATGGTTTGTCTGGAAGTTTATCATGTGATGTCGGGCACAGGTGAAGAAGATCTGGAAACTACAATTGCCTTGGCTACTTGGGGGGAAAAGAGATTCCTCTTGGCATTTATGTATTTTAGCTTCACTAAAACCAAAGGATTCAGAGGGATTGATGGGAAAGCATAGATAAATGTCCCTGACCAATGTATCAAAAGATAATGTAAAAGATCTTATGTTAAATCTTGCTTTTGGTGCAGTGAAACTGCAAGATGTCAGTCACCCCAGAAAGGAAGATAATTGAGTTTTTAAGCAAGAGCTGTCCGAATTTGAAGACACTTCAGAAAAGGAGGAAGGCGCTCTCACCTTTGAAGGAGACATTGTGATTCCTTTGTGTTTAAGGTAGCTTCTAGGTATGCAAGAATCTGTACTGAAGTCTAAGTAGCTTTTTGATTAAATTGATGTGGTGGCCAAAACAAGACAGCACATCAGTCATTGTGTTTGAAGTCTTTGAAGGTTGCTTTTAAGATGTGAGTTTTCTCAGCCAGTCGTTATAGAGATATTTGAAAAATTTCCACTTACACAGAAAGGCTGCCTCTAGTGCAGAGGTCTTCAAACTGTGGAGCGGGCCCTCTTAAGGGGGAGCCTCAAGAGATCCCAGGGTGGGTGCCAGTCTCTGGCCAAGAGAAGCATTATGCAGATATCAGCGCTTTGTTTTAAGCAGAAAAGATTTTATTGCATTTTTTTAAATGTACCAGAACTCAACTGCAATGTTTAAATAAGCCGAGACATATTTAAACATTGCTAACTTATTGGAATAATTGTGAAAAATTCTGAGGGGGCGCGGCACTAAAAAGTTTGAGAACCTCTGCTCTAGTGATATGCACTTAGTCCAAGCTGCTGACTGCAGTCCGAAGGGGAGAGCCGTATATTCATAGTTCGAAATGCCTAAGAACCTGAGAAACTTTCTGTGTTCCTGTATTAATGGAATGTGGATGTATGCCTCTGGTAAGTCCACTGCACACATTACAGTCCCTGTTCCTGCGCTGATGAAGGCCAACAAAAACATTGTTTGTTTCCTGATCCAATTATTGGCAAGTTTGACCTCCAAGACACGTTCAAACAAAAATATCTTCAATTGATGCCTTCTTCCTCTTTGAAAAGGAGGAGCAGGCTCTATAACTCATGTATTGCCAGGAGAGAAGAGAGGCTTGAAATCGGAGCCGTTGCCACTCCGATAGAGTAGGGTAAGGTCAATTATTCAGTTTGTCCTTAGGAATGGGAAACCCCCAGCCCATTTATACATAATAGATTAGAAAAAGTAAGTACATAACTGATATGTATCTCGTGAATAAATGATGGGATAATCCAAAATAGTGCAAAGCATTGAAACACAGTCCTGAAATGATGCAAAATTCGTCCTGTATCTGTTAATGTGCATGGGATCCTACAATATCCTAAAGATTTGGAATCCCCTAGACCTAAACAGTCAACACCTGTTTCGCCCCCTTCCTGGTACAGAAACCTGGGGCTTTCTCAAGGCGAATGGTGACGTCAATGGGAACATTAATACTGGCGTGTGAAAGTGCAATTGAAACGTGAATATACACCATATGATAGGTAGAAATACTGTAGTCCTAGAAGAATATAATGAGACAGGCAGGGTTCCTAAATCTCTGTCGGGTGTCAATTGTGGTCTGGCAGGAACAAAAAACCCAGGCTCTATAACTCATGTATGCTTTAGAGTAGCTCTTCCATTCACTGCAATTGTAGTTGATGTTTGGTGCCGGATTTATGCAAATAGGTGGTAGAGATGACTTCTATTAAATAACAGCCTTTTTGAATTGTACCCAGTAACCACTTATCATGGGTCGTGGCTGACCATATTATGAGGTGTTCTGATACACGTCTTCCCACCAGAGTGGCATACAGAGGAATGGAAGTGACTACATCACTGCCTAGAACAGAGTGCTTCTTCCCTGATGAGCAAGAAAGCTTCACCCTCTGGATGATCTTCAGGGAAATGAAGGTTATTGCTACTGTGTTTTGTTGTTGCTTATGCTTGTATGACCAAAGAGGAAATCAAATATTTTGCCCAGAATATAATGACCGTAATAACATAGGTTCCAAGAAAGCCTTTGAGACCACTCAAAGACTTCATATCCTGCATTTCGTTGCCTCTGTGGGAACCAAAGCTAACTGATCAGAGAACGAAAGGTTCATTACTTCCAAATGAGCATCCTGCTTCAACGATGTTAAACGCAACATTGAGACTCTTCATAAAGAGATGCCATGGCAGAACTCCTAAATGGCTAATTCCACTGAAATAATTGACACAGTAATAGAATTAAACACTAGCATACCTTCACACTTGTTTTTTCTTCTGTGCTGACTTTAATGATTGCTGCACTCTTTTTACAGATTATTTGAACGTGTAACCCTGTGATTACTGACATTCTGCCATCATTGACTGTAGGCGTTCTGTCCTCACTTTTTGTAGAAACACTGCCATTCTCATTGATTGCTGACTTCTTGCCCTTTCTGATTGATGACATGCTGATGTTGTTGAATACTGATTTCACCGTTTGCTGGCACGCTTACCTTTTGTTTTGTTAATGATTTGTATTCACCAATCAGTGACTTCACTTATAGCTGGCAAACTACAAGACTTCACTTATTGCTGAAGTGCCGTCCTGCTGATTGCTGACCTCAGTGACTATTGACATGTTGTCCTCACTAACTGCTGATATGCTAGGTTGATTTCACTTTATTTGTAAGCTGTACTTTTTAATTGCGTACGAGCTGCCCTCACAAGTTATTAAAGTATTGCCTCAACGTATTGCTGGCCTTACTGCTGAGAAGGTGATCTCATTGAAATTGTGACCTCACCCTCCTACTGTTTTCTATCTTCTTTATAGCACACATCCTTCTATCAACTCCTCCAGGCTGGATGGCCGGTGAGTATGTCTTTCTGCTTGAGGTACTGCTTACACTAATGAAGTGGGAATAGGCATTTGGGACCATGAAAATGAGCACCAGTGAATAGGTGCCGTCTGCACTGGTGCAGTCCTGGCCACCCATTGGGCAGAGGTGCTGCCAAATTAAGCGTGGAAGAGCTCATTACTACTGAAAGAACAGAAAAGAGCTACTAATCATGCATGGATATAGCATTATTTTATTAGGCCCAAAGTTCCTAGCTGTTACAAAAGTCAAAATGCTACAAGCACATAATGATAAAGGACTGGACTCTTGTCCAAGTGTGCACCAAAAATAGACTGAAGAGATACAGTGAAGGTGCCTGGTCATCATGGGATAAAGAATGAATCTTGAGCGTCAAAGAAAGGTGCTAAGCACATCTAAGTCTTATGGGGACGCAGGGAGGGGGCTGGTGATGAATATGAGTCTAGTAAGAACATATGGATGCTTGTAGGACCACAGGGAGCCTTTTGAGGGGCATATGATTATGTGAAGGCATTTGAGGATACAGGGAGGCAAGGATGCAGGATCTTGTCCCGATACAGGAAGAACCTTTAAGAACACAGAGGGGGTTTGTGAGGATGTAGTATGTGTGTACCAGGACAGACTCAACTGAATGTGCAGATTTTTGCCAGGAGCATCTCGGGATGTGGAGATGAAAGGCAGCTTGTGAGGATGCAGAGGCTTGTTAGTATAGATCACAATCGATTGTGAGGATCCTGAGATGCTTATTAGGATGAAGATAAGATGATGAGGATGCAGGGAGGCCTTTGAAGATGTCAGAGGCTCACGAGTATGCCAAACAGTTCCTGAAGCTGTTCACATGCACTTTAGCATTGGTGAGCAGTGGCCAGCGTCCTAAGGCAAACAAAAAGAGAGTCAGAAAAATAAGAGGAAAAAGGCAAAAAGTCTGGGATAAGACCGGCCTATGTATGCCAGGTTTAACACTAACTTAAACACTGTGTTAATTGCTCTTTTGGTATAAGATGATCTGCATGGATGCAGCAGTAGTGTTGGTGCATTGCACCTTTTAATCTGCCACCTTCATTCAGTACCATTCACCAAACTATGCAAAAAACGGAGTTTCTCTGGCTCCATCCTAAAATAAATTCCGTCGTTTTTTATGACAGAGCACGATCTGTGTCTGTGTCCCTTACTCCTTTAGCCTCAAAACAAAGATCTTTGAAGTTCCACTCTCTCACGATCATTGTATAATCATACATGCGCCTCCTGGCAAAGCTACTTTATCTGTAATAGGCAAAATTATATATGTACGCAGACAACACACAGATACTCATCACCACCTCTTGCTCCACCAAAAACACTCATCCTTTAGTGACAATCAAACCAGAATGATTAATTGTTTAGAAAATATTACCTGGGAGGGGACCAATTTTCTGAAATGAAATCGGTCAAAAACAGAACTTGTACTCAACCCAGTGAAACCTGATCAGTGGAATAATACCTGGTGACCCCCTCCTCCCCCAATTAATGGACCTCACACTGTACCTACCACTGCTATTAAAAACCTTGGTATATTTTCAGATTCTCTTTCTGCATTGAGCATCAAGCCATCAAGTGTCTCCACCAATGTTTCTCTCACTTGTACAGTCTAACAAGAGTACTTCCATTTTTAGATTCTCACTTTTGCCTACCGCGTATCAATGCATAAATCCTGTCTAGACTGAATTAGAGCACTGCTACCTACTCAGCTTCACCAGCCAGATTTCCTCAATGTCTCTAGTTAGCACAGAATTCACTAGGAAATTGTTCCAGGCGTGGCTGTATTACCCCAGTTCTAAGGTCACTGCACTGGTTAACTGTGTGAAACAGGATAACTTTTAAGTCTACGACCATTATACATAAAGCTGTCTACTAAAATATGCTAGTGATAATGACGCTTCCCTTACGAGTTTGATACTAGCGCTTGTGAATATTATTTCAGCCATAATTCAGACTAGGGTGGACACCAACACTCACCTTCCTGTTCTTAATTATTGAGGTTAATATTTCAGGTAAGAAACTACTATTTTCACCTTCATCTACCATCCTCCAAGTAACAATGTGTTTTCATTGACCAAGTGAAGGGACTTTGCTTAGTAGATAGTACCAATTCTGCTTCAAATAACATCTTCGTGGGTGTTTAATGTACAACAGGGAGACCAGAATGACTTGAAGGTTTCTCGGTGTGCATGCTTTCTGAAAAACGACTAACCTGTTTATCACCCACATGTGAATGGTCTGACTCTAGCCCACATAATTGGCATGATCAAGAGTGAACATCCAATTCCAGTGGACTGGTGTGGTTGCTTCCTAGTGCCCTTTACCCTTCTTTTCACTTTGGGCCAAACAAAGCCACCAAAGTCATGTGTAAGAAACTTCAAAGAAATGAACACATCTGTACTGGAAAATCTACAAAGTTATTGAACCCCAGTATTGGACGTGAGATGACATGGTATTATACCATTATAATTCAACCATGATTGAAGTTGCAGATGAACTTGTCCCATTCAAAAACGAAGAATAAATACAACCATTTAATCCAACACCTCAGAATTATTTTGACATGAAACTACTATGAGCAACAAAACACATCTACGCCAAACCTTACATATCTAAGATCCAATGTAAAGCTTGCGAAAGACATATTCAAAGCCAATGCATCGTTAGTCAAATCTGAGAGCAATATGGCAAACAATTGACCTAGGAAACATTTTAGCTTGCTAAAAGGCTTAACAACCATACTTGGTTACCACAGATTGCAAGGGGAACTATTTGGAATTATCAATATTCTTCCACTCCAAAATAAGGGAGAACTCTCAGGAAGCACTCTGACACTCCCTTTTGTGCCTTACTCTGTAAAAACTCAACAGTCTGGACTTAATTCCAAGAGATTTTACAAGCAGATATGACCGAGAGGGTTATTTAGAGTTTGATGGATGTATGACTTCCTACAAAGGTAAGGGGTTATCCTATCTGTATTGTTTAGAATGTAAAGCCTAGTGTACAGTCTAAGTAGTGGAGACCGATCATCTGCTTGTTTCAGTAATTGTAATTTGGTTTATTTTTAATCTATCCTTTCATACTGCACTTCCTCCAGGTATTAATGTGGCCCAGTAATGGTTTAGACCAGTGGTTCCCAACCTATTGACTTCTGTGGACCCCCACTTTATCATTACTGGAACCCGGGGACCCCCATTGAATCATTATTAGAACCCGAGGACCCCCTCCACTGACTGCTTTGGCTTAATCTGTTAATATTATTTAATTTTCTAAGCAGTTGCAGACCACCAGGGGTCCCTGGACCACAGGTTGGGAACCACTGGTTTAGACAGTTGTTTTAAAACTATTAAACTCAAAAGAATCCCGCATTCTCATCTATTTGGAACTTAATAGTGTTTGATGTGGTTGATCATGTTTGAAATGCATGGGACTGCAGATGTGAATTATGGGCAGGAGTCCTAGGTTCCAATCACACCTCACCAACAAATAAAAGGGGCAATCTCCATTTTCAGTCCTTCACCCTTACAAAAGCACCTCTGGGGCCTATACTTCTCCTCAGCTCCTTTCTGAGGCATTCAGACGTTTCTTTCCACTTCAAAAGTGATGAAACGCAGCTTTACTTGAAAGACCCTTCAGCTTCACCTGATGAGCCTATCTACACTTGACGCCCTGGGGAATACACTGAGCGCTCCTATCCTCGATGTCTCATCACCCAAAACCATCTGACTACTGAGTTCTGCCTCATATCTCTCGCACGAAGAACTCCACTCCGGTTCAAGGCTGGTGGGATGTCTCAAACTTGCTGGATTACAAATCATCTAAAATGGTAAGCTCTAAATGTAGAGGTTCCCCTTGAGAAAAATGCCAATATGCACGCCCACATCAATCTGTGCCTGTGGAACCAGCAAGCGTACAAGGCACGTGCACTCTGTTGGTGTCTCACTGTAGAGCGCGTGCATGTGTCTGTGTGCGCGCATGTCTAGCACGGCTGAAAGAAGTCTGTGACTATTCGGACCTCTGGAGGGGCCTGCTGGGAAGCTGTGCCAGGTAACGCCGTGGTGCATCCGTCCCATCGTGACTGCGGTTACTAAGACGCCCTTTGTTACTGCCTGCGGCAGAAGTGCCTAAAAGCCCCCTTGAATGCCGGACGGCCTCTGCCGCTTCCTTCTCCACATCGTACGTTCCCCGGTGCTGAGAGATGGAGTGACTGCGGGGTGTGCCTCGTTATAAGGAACGAGGTGACCTCTGAGGGCACGTGCCCAGCAGCGCCCAGTCCTCTCTTGACTCGCGCGCTTCCCCCTGTAAACAAGGCACCTTCCTTTCAGTGGTAGGTTTGACACGAACAGGTGGGGTGGAAGGAGGGAGATTGGGGGACATGTCAGCACGGTTGTGTAAAAACAGACTTCGTTTATTTTCAGAGACGACCAGGACCTCCGGGGCCTCGCGGACACCCAGGGAAGCCGGGATTACCTGTAAGTGCAATGTTATTTCAGCTGTTCAGAAACAGTGCTGCGCAGGACAGAGGGGCCGAGAGTGAGAGATGAGCTGCACGTGCAACTGTGCTGGGCCCCGGGAAGGGAATAGCGCGGGATCCTGAGTAGGAGGGTGTAGCACATAAATGAAGCTGCATCGGATAGCACCAAAGGCTGACTGAGGTTCGGGCGCGCTGACGGAAGTGTGCAAGTGCTGAGTGCTGGAATAACAAAGGATGCTGAGTGCGCGGATGTAGGAACATTGATGGAGCTGCGCGGGCCTTACATTCGGAAAGCATGGAAATACTGTCTGTTATTATGTTTTGGGGGGAAACAGACAGGGAAGTGCAAGGCTCAGTAATAGTTCAGTACTGGAACAGCATACAATGTTATGTGCTATGATTCAGGTGCGTTGCCAAATATGTGCCAGGGCTCAGTGCTGAAACATTACCAGGGACGCACAGGGGCTCACTAAGGAAAGGGCAGAAGATGCTATGTTTTTGGTATGAAGTGCATTAGCAGAAATTTGAATGTGCCACTAATGGAATAGCATGACATGGCAGGCATTAGAACTTAGGTGCATTGACAGAGCTGCTCCGGGCCCATCTTCTTGAACAGCAGGGTGCTCTGTGCCAGAGGAATCCAGCATCTTGACAGAGCTGTGGACATGCTTAGAACTGGAAGAGATGGAGGTCCCAATTCTAGAACTATTGGCAGAGCTGTACGATTATCAAAGGACTAGAAATCAGCCCTCATTGCAGTGCTGTATCTGAGGTCCTTTGGCAGCTTTCTCATTGTTCCAGTAGCGTGTTCCTTCGGTGGAGTGAGTCCATCCTGCAGTAGGGATATTTTTTCTTGCATTTGGGAGGTGCTCTTCTAAAGTGAGCAAGGGCTTTCACGCAGTAGTAAGAAGCTCTTTGGCATTAAATATGTTTTCCCAATATTCCGCGCTCGCACATTTAAATGCAGCAGCCACGTGTTTGAGAGAAGAGCTTTGGGCACGGCACATTTTTATTTACAAATTAACCACCTCTCTCTGGACCTCAGGATGTGCAGCCTTGCAGAGTAGAAGTGCTCTAGTGCAGTACAGATGTTTTCCAGAAGTGGAGAGGTGTTGTCCTGAGGTTTTGTCACTAGTAAAGAGGCCTCTCCTGCCGTGAAGTGCCCGCTGCTTTTCGTCGACAGAGATTTGTTAATGTGTCAAAAGACGCAATTTATAATGTGAATGTAAACTTGCTATTTGATGGTACTAGTGTTGAGGGTGATTTTCTGGTTGCATCTGGAGTAGATTTTCTCTTCAACTTTGGTGTATGTTAAAAAGCGAATCTTTGGCATTTACCAGCCCAGAAATGATGAGGGCAGTGTAAATACGTTCACAACCCTTCCAGAAGAAGTAGGGAGCAATGATTAGTTATTCCATGTACAGTCCTGGACTCAAAGGGTACTCTTGCAGTGACCCGCTGCTCTCCAAGTGTGCTGCTTGGGTGCTTGAGAAGCCAGACCTGCCTTTGTATATTGTTCATTGTGCTCCTTTGCAAAGACATCACGAGCACAGACATCTTTCAGCAAAGCAGCTCCTAAGCCTCGGCTTCTCCTGCTGTGATGAAGTTTAGATTGATCTTTTTCAATTCTCCTTTTCTGTCTGCACAGGGTCCTCCCGGATATGCAGGGGATCCAGGAGAGAAGGGGCGCCGGGGCTACATTGTAAGTACTTTCGGTGAAGAGGATTGTTGTTTTATGCTATGTTCTAGGTTGTTTGTATGGTGTTTGTGACTCCAGTAGGATGGATGAGAGGT
The DNA here is from genome assembly GCF_031143425.1 of Pleurodeles waltl. Classification (NCBI taxonomy): domain Eukaryota; kingdom Metazoa; phylum Chordata; class Amphibia; order Caudata; family Salamandridae; genus Pleurodeles; species Pleurodeles waltl. Next base: position 1,610,496,422 of record NC_090445.1, read on the forward strand.
GTAGCAGCTAAGAATTGAGGAGCACTGGCGCAGCTGAGGATGGAAGGGAGCTGCAAATGAAAAGGTGCATTCTCAGTGATTATTCAATAAGAGCGCACTGGCAGATTACTGTTTTGTACTATAGTGATGCATTTCAGGAACAAGGTGTGCTCACAAAGCTGTGTCAGCGTCCAATACTACATTAGCAGTCAATTCTGCATCCAGCACTAAGGGAATGTTAAGTGATGACTGCATAGTACGCAGACTGGCTGCACCCTAGCTTTATAAAGTTAACGTTTTGTTCATCTCCTTTTGTGATTGAGAATTGACACTGCAAACTGTCAATACTGGTTCCTAAATCTGTCTCTCCTGTTGTGACTATCTTGTCTCTAACCTGTTGCCAGATTGCCTGTATCATTGCACCACCACTACGCATCCCTTGGTATGTTCTGTGGAGTAGTCTGCCTTTTCATAGGTGTACCTAGGCCATCCACCTGGAACACCAGGATTCATGCTGTTTTTAATTGGTGTCATGTATGCCCATTGTTAATATATGAGTTGGTCAGCCTTAGCATGGGGTTTTAAGGTATAGTTGTCGCCCATGTTCACATCCTACCCATGTTAATGTCTAGCATTGTCCGCTACAAAACCTCTATCTATGCTTAGCCAGCCCAGCATTTTGTTATGGAGTATCATCATCACTGATGTTCGTAATAGATTTGTACACTTTTGTTTCCTTGTGCTCAACCAGCAATGAACCCTAAATACCTCTTATCACCAGTACTAATTTGCCTTGTTGGAGGAACTGACCAGAACAAATATAACAGCCCCCCTAATCGTGGCAGAGGTTTTGGGCTTTTGGTCTGTGAAAATGTGAAATATTGTTTCACAACCTGGACTACACAACAGTTCAGTGAAATGTGTATTTTGCAGTCTTTGCATAGTTGCTGTAGAATACTTTAGGACTCAAACTGCACTGAGACGTCCCTTAAAAATAGCATCACCATCTCCTCAATCATGTCCCTAAGCTGTTCAGCTGAAATGACCATTAAGCCCCTGGAGAAGAAGGAGTAAATGAAGCAGAATGCTGACTTATGGATGTAAATGGCTTTGTGAATCTGGCTCGTGGTGTTACCTATAGCATCAACAAAGGATCAGTTCTCTTATCCCTAGGCAGAACAGATTGACAGTGGCTAAGCCATTATCAACTCTCACTTTGATTATTTTCAGTCTTTATAACAGGCACAACACAGAAATGGCCTGTTTTCCAACCTCTGTAAGGGCGGGGGGACTCACATGACTGATCCTGTCTCTTCCGTCATGCAGACTTCATTGACTGCATGTGAGGAATGAGATTACATTCAGATTGTGTCACTAAGATACAAGTCCTTCCATTGCAGTGCTCTATCATAGATGAGTAATGTACAGCTTTTTCAATAATTGTCTGACATGCTTCATTATTCAATCCATTGATAGTTGAATAATATCCACTTTTTGGATCAATCGCGCCTTAGCAGGATCAATATGTTTTATCTTCATTGCCAAACCAAAACAAAATGATGGACAAAGTGTTGAAACTTTCAAACAATCACCCCCAGTCACAGATCTGGGTTTAATCCATTGTTATTTTGCTCACCACGTCACCCCAGTTTAGACTCGGCCATATGCAAATCAGTCTTGACTCTGCTCCCCATGGGAACAGTCCACCCAGAACTGCCAAGCCAGGTCCTCCTGGGACTGAAAACAAGCATTCTGGGACCAGTTTCGGGGTATCATCCTTAATCAGCCAGACTAGAGGCTTGTTTGCCTTTTGGGCTTAGTGGTGTCTACTAGCTATGCCTTGCATGGAGTTCTATTTTTTTTTACGGCATTGGATATTTAATTGATTCAGATTCTTGAATCATTTCCAAGGTCAGTGTCAGGCTTGGGTTTCTACTTGCTGTCTGATGATGAGCAATGGTCTAAGTGTGTAATGCTATGAAATATACCAACAATGGAGATGTGAGAACTTGTGAAGGAAGAAAGGTTGTTCTGCATCATAGGATTTTAATTGGTAGTCATCAATGTTAAAATAATTGCCCACTGCATTCGGGGCCCTGGATTTCTTCTTTAATTATATATATCTTGTAATTGTCTGTAATCCAACAGCAACTGTGAAGAATCCAACATGTTCCTTTGTTGCTGATTACATTCTGAAAGCCGATCATAGGCAAGGTTTTCCGAATTGCAGGCTTTAAAAAGCATGAGAATTGAACCACTTCTCAGACTACAATGCAGCACCTTTGGAAAAACCTGCTTTGATAAGCATTATTAAAAAATAAATGGCTGCCTGATAGTCTTGCATTTAGAAGGCTGAAAATGTGTACTGTCTCTGGGCGCTTCCACTCCCCATGATGCCTTGTACTGGCAGTTACCTCACAGAGTCATTTTAATATTTCCAGCTCACGTGACTGCGTCCTAGGCAAAAGACTGGGTTGTTTCTGCACCTTTTCTGAGAGAATTGTCTCACAGAAGCTTGATTTTCTTGTTTTAACTCACCCTCTTTAAAAACTACATAGAATAAAATGCACATTTCTTGTACAATAGCATTTTTTTCATTCAAAATGTCAAAATATCATCTCTATTTGTGAAGTTTCCCTTATGTGGTAGGTGGAAAGCTACTTGGGACCCACACAACATGTGTGTGGTGCGCCGGCCGCCTTCTTCCTCAGAAAGGAGTTTAAGTTTGTCAAAAAAGGACAGAGAAGACATATGTCTAAGAGGCACACTGGAAGAACTGATGACCAAGAAGAGGAGAGCAGAAAATCCTTCCAGGGAACACTTAAATTCCCCTGGAAAATGGCAAGATCTCCTAAGGGCAGCCACAGAAAGCAATTTGGGGACAGAAACAGTGAGAAAGTATAAATAAAGACATCACCTTCACCATTCTCGCCACTGACTAACCCGATCGCTATCAAAGCGCCGTGGAGAGGATCGAAATCAACACCATGACAGCATCTTTATTACCACTCCTTGAAATCATTAATGTTAAGGCACATGATGTCTATGCCAGAACCTTCTCAACATTGCTCTAAAGTTCACCACCGGCGTTTTCACTGTTGACATGAACCAATGGCTGTAAAGAGACTTATGTGGTCATTTGGAACTTGGCGGTGTGGCCCACCATGGCGGCCCGCCGGCCCACAGGAATGTACATTATACGGCCGGCGGGGATCCGGGGACGCTGGCGGTCAGTGGTTTGACCGCCAGCATGAACATGGCTGTTTCGACCTCCGTGTTCATAATGAGGGCCTTAGTGTATTTACTGCTGCAGAGACACCTCTACAAACTTTAAAGCTGCCAAAATTTGTAATGCCGTCAAAAGACACTTTTCAAGCTCCTCTGAAATCTATCAAATTGCCTAATCCATCTCAGATGGTGTCTTGCCTGACATCCATGTCTCCAAAAAGGAAAATGCCACTGTCTCCTAGACAACTTTTGGGACATCAAGGCTCCCCTCAGGATCATCATTCCCTGTAGTTAAACTAACTATATCTTAAACTCTGGAGAGGCACAAAACTGCAGTTCATCTGCTTCAGTTGTATCATCACGTTTGTCACGGGATAAGGATTCTTCATTGTTTTATAGACGGACAATACCTTCCACAATGTATTAATTAGAGGCATGATCACACTAAGAACTCCACCTGAAGCACCACAAACCACAGAGTTGGTGATAAAGGAGACACTCCAGCTGAGCGGTACACCAAGGCCACTTCTCCCTCTGGTTCATTTTTCCTGGAACTAACTGAATAAACTACTAAGAGCTGAGAGCAGTCCACTTAGCTCTCAAGGCTCTCCTGCCTGTTCTGACAGTGACTGCAGTCCTCATTGAAACTGACAATCTAACAACAATGCAATTTTTTGATCTAGCAGGGTGGGACAAGATTGAGACATCTTTCCTGGATGCATCATAAAACCTTGATGTAGGCCATGGTCAGAGCACTGTCTCTTAGAGCAATTCGCTTGCCAGGAACTCCCAATCATCAAGCAGTTGTTCTATGAAAAGAATTGCAAGTGGATCCTGGCAACAAAATATTACAGTGAATCTCTGTAGAACGATGCGCTTCAAAGGTAGATCTTTTCCCCGTTTCAGAAAAACAAAAATGGCAAGGCTTTGCCTCAACGTACAGGGTCATTGGGCATTGCCTTTTTATTCCTTGGTCGAGAACATTTCTTTACACTTGTCGTCCAATTCCATTGATTCTTGCTGTCATCCTGAAACTGTGGAATTGTCAGGCAGCAATGATAGCCATTGCTTCAGATTGACTCAGGCAGTAGTCCTGTCTGGATCTTCTACAAATGTCGCTCAGGCCACACACTAAATTTCTAGACAAACAGAACCTACTGATCCAATCTGAGGGACAGCTGTTCCATCTGAATCTGACATCACTGGATTTGGCTGCATGGCTCCTGAGGTCACACAAAGTGGATTTCTGAATGTGCCTCATTCATGAATGGATATATTTAAAGGGAAGAGATTTTGCCTCTGATATAAACAAAAAGGATACAACGTCGTCACCTGCCAGGAAGAAGTCACACTTCCATATTTACTGCATTTGGTTCAATCAAAATAACAGGTTGCCTCAATAAAGGTTCATCCTTCTGATATTACAGTGTACAGAAAACAGCTAAACTAAACATCCTCCTTTAGAAGGCATGCCATCAAAGACTTTCTAGAATGTCTGCAAAAATTGTTCCCTCTTACTAGATTTCCATTCCACCCCTTGAGTTGAATGTGATATTAACTATATTGATCGGCCCACCATTCGAGCCTATTCACAAGACTTTTCTTGTATAATCTGTCGTGGAAGTTGGCCGTCCTCATGGCAATAACGTCCGCAGTAGTGTTGGTGAAATACAAGCATTATCTGCAGCGACTTAAACTGTATTCCACACAAATATGGTGGTTTTAAGAGGTCACCATTTGTTTATCTCGAAATTAGTCTCCGAGTTCCATAGCAACCATTCACTCCTCTGACATTCTTTCCCAGCCCATAAACTCCAGCAGAATGTGTCATAAGGCTGTCCAACCAGCTCTTTATCAATTATGATCCCAAACACCAGGGTCTGGTGACAGCTAAATAATCCATCTCCAGGTGGAAAGAAGCCTTCATAGTCTTACAGACTGGCAGAAACCATAACAACCATGAACACCATCCACTCAGGCTCCCCCACGGACCCCTGCCCCCATCATGTTTTCAACTCAGCCAACGCCACCATCGCCCCCGAACTCCGCAAGATCATCAACCTCTCCTTCACTTCTGCCACCTTCCCGGACAGCTGGAAACACGCAGAAATCCAACCCCTCCTCAAAAAACCCAAGGCCGACCCCAACGATCTCAAAAACTTCCGTCCGATCTCTCTCCTCCCTTTTCCAGCGAAAGTCATCGAGAAGATCGTCAACACTCAGCTCACCCACTTCCTCGAAGACAATTCCATCCTGGACCCCTCACAATCCGGATTCAGACGAAACCACAGCACTGAGACTGCTCTCCTCGCCGCCACAGACGACATCAGAGATCAAATGGACAACGGCGAAACCTCAGCCCTCATCCTCCTCGACCTATCAGCCGCCTTTGACACCGTCTGCCACCGCACCCTACTGACCCGCCTCCAGGAAGCCGACATCCAAGACAAAGCCCTCCACTGGATCTCATCCTTCCTCTCCGACAGAACGCAGAGAGTCCGTCTCTCCCCTTTCCGCTCCAAAGCCACCAACCTCATCTGCGGCGTCCCCCAAGGATCCTCCCTCAGCCCTACGTTGTTCAACGTCTACATGGCCCCCCTCGCTCAACTGGCCCGCCAACATCATCTCAGCATCATCTCTTACGCCGACGACACCCAGCTCGTCCTCTCCCTGACCAAAGACCCGCTCACCGCCAAAACAAACCTCCACGAGGGACTAAAATCCATCGCCGATTGGATGAACAACAGTCGCCTGAAACTCAACTCCGACAAGACGGAAGTCCTCATCCTCGGGCGCACTCCCTCGGCCTGGAACGACTCATGGTGGCCCTCCGTCCTCGGACCCACGCCCACCCCTGCCAGCCACGCAAGAAACCTCGGCTTCATCCTGGACTCCGCCCTCACCATGTCCAAACAGGTCAGCGCCGTCTCCTCCTCCTGTTTCAACACCCTTCGAATGCTCCGCAGAATCTTCAAGTGGATTCCAACAGAAACCAGAAAGACGGTGACCCAGGCCCTCGTCAGCAGCAGACTTGACTACGGCAACGCACTCTACACAGGCATCCCAACCAAAGACATCAAACGACTCCAACGCATCCAAAATGCCTCCGCCCGACTGATCCTCGACATACCCCGCCGAAGTCACATCTCCCCTCACCTAAAGGAACTCCACTGGCTCCCGGTAGACAAGAGGATCACCTTTAAACTCCTGACCCACGCTCACAAGGCACTTCACAACACCGGACCCTCCTACCTCAACACCAGACTTAACTTCTACACTCCAACACGTCAACTCCGATCCGCCAACCTCGCCCTCGCCATCGTACCCCGAATCCAGCGCAAGACATCCGGCGGCAGATCCTTCTCCTTCCTCGCCGCCAAGACCTGGAACTCTCTCCCCACATCTCTTCGCCAGACCCAGGACCTCCTCACATTCAGAAGGCTCCTCAAGACCTGGCTCTTCGACCGCTAAATCAGCAGCGCTCCCCCCCCCCCCCCCCTCTCAGTGCCTCGAAACCCTGACGGGTACATAGCGCGCTTTATAAATACTATGATTGATTGATTGATTGATTACGTTATCAACATGCAAGTAAGCTTCTACCAGACAGTTCGCAAACACACGCTACCAAGGAAAAGCAGCCCCCATGGCTTGGCTGAGAAATATGACTCTAGTAGAAATCTACGAAGCATCTACCTCCACAAAACATTCTCTTAATAACAATACAAAAGCTGTCTGTGTAGGTAGTCAAGCTGCTCTAAAGAACCTCTTTGGCCTACCCTAAATGAAGAATACAATAGAATCCACAGCGTTTCAGGTAATTGTCGCTTATGCCCAAGAGTTGTAGGTTTTTGCGTGCTACTCTTTTCTAATGTTTATGACTATTAATGAAGATACCAGGATACAAAAAGAAAGGTTAGTTCTTTTAGTTCTGGTTCTGCATCATGGGATTCTTCATTGAAGCCATACTCAACTCTCCCTCCTCCTCAGCTTCAAAATTTCACCTCAGCCAATGTTCCTCCAAAAAGATGTGAGTGAGTGAGACAATGCCATTACAAGGCATCATGTGTAGTGAAAGCCTCAGGAGGTTTAAGGAGGCAGTACACATTTTCAAATCTCTCAGTGCAAGCCTGTCAGGCTGCACATTCCTTCGTTACTAATACATATCAAAGCAGGTTGTCCAATAGGTGCTCGAACATAGTGTGTCAACTGGTTTGTTTCTCATACTTTTTTTAAGTCTGCAACTCAGCAAACCTTGCCTATGGTAGGCCTTCAGAAAGCGCTTAGTGTAACATGTTGAATTCTTCACCCTTTCTGCTGGGTTATGGACACATACAAGACATATACATATTGACGTTTTCTGGGGTTCTTATATCCATCTGGGAATTACTCTAACATTTAAGACTCTACTTTAAATTCCTACGATGCAGAACCTGAAATGCAAGCATGTCACCATTTCTTATCTGGCTCACAGTAGCTTAAACTCCGGCGATGTGTACCCAGCTGGCATATTTTGTCAGCACTACCAATGTCCATTTAATACAATCAATTTCTGATGCACGGTGTCCACAGATTCCAGGAACAAAGCTTCTGCTGATGGATGTGGATTCTTTACATAGTTAGCAGGGGCCAGCTGATACATTACTGTTCCGTTGGCAGCCCATCCAGGTACAGACGGGCTGCTAACCTAACAGTGAAAATTACCATTTGGCCAGCTAGTTCAAAACCTTCAGGGTTGATCCTCATAAGTTTTATGATTGAATCGTATGCATAATTAGCATGACTAAAGATGAACCCATTGCTGAAAAAGTGAACTATCCCAGAACACGCAGCTAGACATGGGCAACGTAATTATTTTTGTAGGTGACATCAGTGCTTGAAATGGAAAAAATAAAGTGCAGGTACTCTGTGCTAGAGTACCTGCTTGTTTCTGAGAAGTGCCGGTACTCTCCAATGAAAAGTGTTACGTTTTTCTTGAGATGTGCCGGTACTCTCCCGCTCAGAATAGAAAAGTGCCGGTACTCAGTACCGGACAGTACCGGCCCATTTAAAGCACTGGGTGACATAGTAATGCGTTCGTCCTGTCACCAGAAAGGGCGTAGAAAGATCAGCATTCCATAGGAGATAGCTTTGAAAGGTGATTCAGAAAGCAGAAATTGACATGCCACCTAATAGTTTTCCGAATTATTATTTCAACAAGGTATTTTTGTTTTTAATGATGTTGGTTGTTGCACTGAAAAGCTAGTCTCTCTCTTTCGCTTTGTGTTGCCTGCTTTTATTTTCTTTCAGACTTATCGTCCCCTTTCTTTTTCGCTTCCTCGTTCTCTTAAAATCTTGCTGTTTTCTTTTTGCCTCTCACTTTCTCTGTTTCATCCTCTCTTCATCCTTGTTCCTTTCTCCCCTCTTGTCCCCCCTTCCTCTTCACCCCCTCTCCCCCCCTCCTCTTTTCGTGCTCCCTCCCAAGGATGAAAGTGCTGAAACCGCAATCCATGCCGAAGTAGGCAAGACGAACACAATAGTCCAGGCAGACGAGGGGCTTCCCTTCAGTCTCCCACTCCCACTGCCTTCAGCGGGGGACACCCTTTCAAGTATTTACACAGGACTGATGCTTCGCCAGAGGCCACACTGGAGACGGGGGGGGGGGCGGTTTCCTGAGCTCCAAAGACTCGTTATCTTCCCTGACCTAATATCTCTTCACCTTCTCTATCTGGAACTGCTTCCTCTGGCGCCAACCCTTGCCCTGGTCCCGACCCCGACTTCTTCTCCCTTCTCATTCTTGTTTCTTCGGCAGCTGCCCTGCTCCTTCCCTCTATACCTGTCAGTCAGATTCCTGCTCGTATTCAGTGATATTACACGAGCTGCGCAGAAGCCGGTCATTGAGACTCCTGCTTCCTTGGCTTGCCCCTCCTGGTTCCTGTGTTCAGCGTCTCCCCTGTTCTTCCCACTCCCTTGCTTTCAGCTACAGAAAACAATATAACCTAATGTGCTGCGGCTCCCTCCTCCCACCAGTGGTGAATACCACACGCAAGTGGAATCATTCTGCGGCAGCATCGTGCTCAGGATGCAGGTGGCTCACTGGGCAGTCCACTCTCTTGAGTGTTACGAGTTTTGCCCTCCTGAAGGAAGCAGATTTGATTGGGGAACATCATATGTGGAGCAGGTTCCACCAATAGAGCTATTTGCAGCCATCGTTCTAAAATACAAGGGGAGAAACAGTCATTCTATTCCAACACTTTTGTTGCAGCTCGGGTTTAAGCGCACTGACAGAGCTGTTCGTCCCATATCATACATGGTGGGGAAACAGCATGTCAGAATTCAGATGTGCTGCCTTAAAAGACTGCATATTTCTTCCAGCTGTAGTTTGTTCATTGTTTCTTTCCTCTCGCCTGAGGATATGCCAGCTGTTTCTTCACCTTTTGCCCCCAGAGCATTCTGCATTCCCCAGGGCTTCTGTCTAGCTTGGACAGTGTAATGAAAATCTCTTAATATTTGTGGCCCAGGGTCTTAATCTCCATTAGATTGGATTCCTCTCAACACTGCTGTGGGAACTGGTCCGATTTAGCCTGTGAGCTCCTCAGAGATTATTAACTTTCTGAAATGGTGTCACTGATATCGCTGGCATGATATATCCAACTGTAGACAACACCAGGAAAATGAATACAGCATTTCAAAAAATGTGATATCGTTACAGAGGTGACCATTTTAATCTGTGCCAGCTGGGATGCTTGCAACATGCAGCTTTACTGATCCACCTGTGGCATGGCGCCAATCTCTTCTCTTTCCTAAAGAAGTTTCCTTCTCTCTGGACTGCCGTTGATGGTACTTTACTCCTCCACTTGTTGACTCTGCCCTTCGCTGACTTGCTTTGCCCTCCTGCCAACCTTTTGAAACTGTCATTGTGGCTGTCAACTACATTGCTGGCCGCTTCTAGTGCCACAGGTGGTTGGCACCATCCCATTGCTGGTATTTTTATCCCATGCGCTTGCTTTTCAGAACATCTGTCATGCACTGGTTCTTTAAATGTTATAACCCACTTGTCTTTTGCAGGGCGATCCTGGTCCCAAAGGTCTTCAGGGCCACACTGGTTTCCCTGGTGCCAATGGTCTACCTGCTCCTGATGGAAACTCAGGCCCACCGGGGCTTCCTGGCGAGCAGGTAAGTGACAAAAGTACTAGAGAGGCAGAAGTGTATGTTGCACCTGGGGGTGTGCACATGCATGTGCTTTCTTGTAGTTTTCCTTCATCTGTGAATGCCTCTCAGTAATTTAATGCATGTGTGCGATTGTTGTGACTGTAGAAGTTTACCTACGTGTGATGGAAAGGGATAGTGAGAGTGTGTGTGTAGATAATCTATTATGGATATCTCGGGCTCCTATGATGTGTTGTTTCAGCTGTCTGTGTTTGTCAATCCGAAGTTGAGCCTTGTTGGTGTACTTAAGTAGTTTGTTACAGGTTTGGGTCTTGTGTAAATTGTAGAGCTAGTTTTGTATGACTCTTGGGGGCGGGGGAGATGGTGCCTATTTGTGTTGTATGTGAGTGGGCCGTGTATACACAGGAATCATGTGGAGATTGGTTTGTGTGTGCACCAATGTGATTCTCTGTCTCTGTTATAACTTTATCCCCATGTTTCTGGTTACCCATATATATATTTGTGCATCTCCGTTTGTGAGGTCCATCTTTGTGCCTCTGTGCATATGTTTGCTGTGTGTTTGCGGGACAGATGACCAAATGATTTTACAAAAAACTGTGTCAGTTCTATGCAAATGTTTTTCTTCCGCAGCAGTTTCAAATATTTGATATAGGCAAGTCGTGGGGGGTTCGACATCCATACTTTCTGCTAACATTTGTGAGGTGTCCAGTACCAGATTATGTGGTTGCTAATTCAATGCCAAAACTAATCTGAAACCCACACTTAATTGGTCCCTTTTAAAAAAGTATATTCCGACTCTACAATATATTACTTAAAAAAGGATGCTACTGAGAGACTTAACTGCTAAATTCATATTTATGACAGATTCCTCAAGTTTGGGAAGCTCTTTTCTCCGCATTCAGGTGTCTGTGTTTACACTGTCATTACTTTGAAAGAAATATTCAGGATTGATGATGCGGTGCATGGAATGAAAGGCTGTGTGTCAAGCTTGTAAACAAAATCATAATATGCGTAGTACACAATTTCCAGTGTACGGTGGAAGGCAGTAGAAAATCATTGTGTGGTAAAAGATATTCAAAAAGAGATGGAAAATGTTCAGTATGTGAAGGAAGCTATTTACTTGATGATGAAGTGTTGCAAAATATATTTAGTGTGTGGTGTAAAATATTACATTTGTTGTATTTGCTGAGCAGATGTAGTTGTTCATAGCGCCGTAGACGATATTCATTGTGTGGTGGCAGAGATACTTTGTTGTAGAAAATGCTGATAGTGTGGAAGGTGATATTCATTGTGCAGCAGAAGATATCAAATGTAAGGTTCAAGTTAGTTACATAGTAGTGGAAGATGTTCGCTGTTAATCAGTGGAAGATTAGTATAGAGGAAAAAATTAGTGCACAGTGGAATATGAAGTATGTGGTGGCAGATATTCAATGTGTGCTGGAAAAAAATCAGTGTACACTAGAATATGTGCAAGGGAACTGTTTATTGCACACCACAGTGAACAGCACTTAGGTGTAGTAAAGATATTCGTTTGGGGTGTACATTATTTCCACAGTGGTGGAATAAATTAAGGGTGGTTGACTGGAAGATATTTAAACTTCAGTGGAAATAGCGTGTAACGAAAGCTATTCATTATCCAGTGGAATATATATTTACTGTGCATTGGAAGGTATTATGTGCAAAGTGAAAGATATTCGGTGCATTTGGAAGATATTTAGTTACATTAGAAGCTATTTAGTGTGCAGTGGTAGATTTTCAGTATGTAAAATATTTTCAGGGTATGATTTTTAGGATACTCAATTCAGAGAGAAAATATTAAGTGCCATTTTAAAATATGAATTTGCAGTGCAAGATTCTAAGAGTGTAGTGAAAGATAACTCCCTGCAGAGGATGACATTCAGTGGCATATGAAAAATGTTTGTGTGTGATGGAAGATCATACACCTGTAATAAAATATGTTGAGTATGCATTGTAAGATATTGTAGTTTAACATATTCAGTTGTATGGGAAGCTATTCAGTGTGATTCAGTGTTTGGTGGAGGATAATCTGTTGCTGTGGATCACAATCATGTTCATTGTCTAGTAGACGCTTTTCATTCTTTGATGGAATTTCTTCCATGTACAGTGAGTGAAAGATATTCTTTGTGCGGTGTAAGATGCCGGTTCAGGGTCAAAGGAAATCCCCTTGGAGTGCAAAACATTTGTGTAAGGTGGACGACAGTGAGCGTGCAGTGATAATGAAGGAATACAATCTGATGGGCTACCAAAACCGGATCTTTTAATAACACTTCTTTCATTTGTTCATGCACAGGGTCCACAGGGATTTAAAGGGGATCAGGGTCCGATTGGAGAAAAGGGAGAGGAGGTGAGTTTATATGTATGTGTGTGTGTCCAAGTGGTGGGTGGTGAGGGGTCTGTGCAGAGTTGATTCTGTTAATTGTGTTCCCTTTAATTTGCTTGTTAAACAAGGCCAGACTTGTAAAATATTTCTGCCCTTTTATTTTAAGCATTCTGTAAGTTATCAAGGTTGGCCCGGCTGTCTGCATGATTGTCTTTAACATGCAAGCATGCAACAATTATCTATGCCCCATAGTAGCAGGGAAGACCACTTTGGAGTGAGTTCCTCTCTGAGCTTCTGTTTTTAGATAAGTCCCATAAGAGTTCCACCTGTAGATGTTTCTACAACTGTTGCCCAGGAGCCCAGAAAAAAAAATATTCTAATCCTGCATTTCAATAGGGGCCCGTCAGCAGTGTATATAAAGTCAGTAGGTGTTATCTTGCACATATTATCCATAAGCTAATTTTTAAGAATGAACACTACATCAAGAATCTGCCTATTCATATTGAATGGCTTGCTCACGAGTTGTATTGATTGAGAGTCACTTCCAAAGCCCTGGTTGCTGAATTGACTGACTCTGCGCCCATCTTGAGCCATGGGTGGCTGAAGTCTGGGCTCCTGTTTAAGCTGTGGACAATGTGTGGATGGACTTTTGCCATCTCATTAAGCTGTGAACAGTGGCAGATTGATCCTAAGCTCCTCCATGAGTTGTGTTCAATTGGATGGATTGCCTTAGGTTCCTACATGACATAGGCAGCATGTGGATTAACTTTGAGGTTTTGCATGAGGGATGTGGACATTTGATAGATATGAGATTTTTTTTGAGCTGTGACATTTAGTAGACTTTTAATAACCTTCAGCTGTGCCTCTTTGATTCTGAGCTGGAAGTGGTTGTACTTGCTTCTGAGCTAATTTAATGATGCTCCTTTTGTTTCTTTCAGGGATTCATTGGAACTCCTGGACTTCCTGGTGACCCAGGCGAGAAAGGACTAAAGGTGAAGGACCCATGCTTTTCTTGGAATTTATCCAAAGCAGAATTTGTTCAAATCAACATTTGTTTTAGGCAAGCCATTTGTTTGGGGCTTTATAGGACATCATAAGGGTACTGCCTCTGTGGCTTAGTGGGAGCATTGTGGATATTCCTGTTGTTTTAAGATACTTGTGTTTCTATTGAAGGCATAATACTATTTAGAGGATGAGTTGAAGCAGTTGGTGTGAAAAATATTCTTTCATTGACAGTGGTGGCAGTAGAAGGCATGGCACTGGCAGCATTGTTGCAGCATTCTCACATATTCCAAGTGAAATATATGGTGACACAGACCTGGATTAGAACACCAAGGCCCTATTTGTGGATGGAATCGCCACACGGAGTTCCATCTATTACAAGTTTTACTTCTCAAAATTGAGAATACCTATGCAGACACGGAATTACTGTGTGGAATTCTGCATGTTATTCCTTATTTCAAGGGGTATAACTCTCCTATTTGCCATGTACTCTTGAGCAGGAGGTAAACATGAGTATTGGCCAGAGCAGGGTGAAGATAGGGAGATAGCAGCTTAGGGGAAGAAAATGGAAAAATAGTTTTGGCAGGGGAAGAGGGGCAGTTGGGGGGACATTGTATGGCCACCGTTTCCAAAGAAAAACTTTCTTAGGGACCAAGGGGAAGAGAATTGGTTGTCAAAGCCTCATGCAATTAATTTCTGCTGGTCAAATAATGCCTAATGTTCCCACACCTGGGAAAATTGAGCGCAGGGATACTGGGCTAGTCGTGATAAGGCAGAGCAAAGTTCCATATGGTAATTCCGCTCCACGTTCCATCATTACCTTAGTGTGCACTGTCATTAAAAGTAGAACTCCACTGAGTCAACCTAGTGGTAGATATCCTAGAGAAGGATCCTGTTTGTACTTGACAAAAGCTACGAGCTTGTCTTAGGTTTCCTAGTCCACAACCGAGGGATCCCCCATCTGCAGTTTTGGCCTGTTGAAAGAACTCCATCTGAAACCTTGCAGTGGCGTAATAAACTCTGGCTTAGGTTCACAGTTGGTTGAAAGTAATCTGCTTCTGCATCCAGTTAAAGAATCTCAGTCTTCTGCCTGCTGGTAGTATTCTGTTACACCTACTGGCATTCTGTTCTCCAGCTACAGTGGCAGGTGTTACTAGTTCCTGACTCCCAGGTATAAGGGAATGATGAAATGTGACCCTAGTCTACACATAATCCTTTCTGGGGATTTATAATCCATATGTACCAGTGGGCCTTCTTAAATATAAAGAGGGATAGTAGTTGGTGTTGATCTCTACGTACTAGTGCAGCAAAGTCCTAGTTGACTTTTTTAGGGTATTGTATCCCCTGGCACCAGCACTGACCAGACTCAGCAGAGTTCATTCACTATTATAAAGACAAGCCTCACTTTGTATCAGTCTCCAGTTATAGGCAAATGACTGATTCAGGTGGGTTGATCATGTCACTTTAGACAATTAATCATCAGTTTGTCAAACTCAAAACGAGTCTCATGCTATGTCTTTGCTATGAGATTCTGTGTGGAACTTTGTGAGGTGTTTTTATTGGATCTAGGTAGACATCAACCACTACTCTTGTCCTTCATGCTGTGGTACATAGTCAAAGAGAGCTCTTAGACTATTGTAGCTGTCCCCATGTGAAAACATCATGGCAGAAGTTTACTAATCCATGTATTTGGGGATTTATATGGTGTATAAATATCACATTTTAG
This sequence comes from Pleurodeles waltl, assembly GCF_031143425.1. Classification (NCBI taxonomy): domain Eukaryota; kingdom Metazoa; phylum Chordata; class Amphibia; order Caudata; family Salamandridae; genus Pleurodeles; species Pleurodeles waltl. The sequence goes on from NC_090445.1 coordinate 1,610,511,844, forward strand.
CTAATTAATCACACAGGATCTGTTTTGCTGTGCATTTCACCACCACTTAGGTGAGGTTTACAGTTCTGCAGTTATTTTACCCTTACTTTCCTCGTTGTTGTGAAGCTTTGCTGCAGTCTGGCACCACACTTCTCTATATTCTAGGATTTCCACTGATGATCATAAATACTACATACGTTGCCACCTGCGTTTGGGAATCCCAGAATACTGTAACTTCTCCTAATTGAAAACTTTCAAATGTTCGCCTGGCATTATGGTATGTAAATGACCAGATCATATAGCCTGTCCAATGCTAAGTTATCAGAATGTCTTTGAAGTGATATGAAATTAGTGACAAAGCAGCACACACACCTCTGTTTGGTGGCGGGTTATACTAGGTTTCCGATTGTGCGGCACAGACCATCTTCTGTAGCATAGGATATATCCTGTGTGGCCTTGTTACCTTATCCCAATTAGGAGTGCTGGTTCCAGCTTTAATTTCTGGACCAAAAAATGTTTTTATGCACTTCTTCCATGACTTAATTGTAAGCCTAAATGTTATCTATTGTGGATTCTACCCTGTCATATATGTTGCTCTCACTGCAACATGCCTACACATTTGTGTATTTGCACTTAGATATGTAAAATGGTTTGTGTCCTCGCTTGACTGTTAATTTCTGTTCAAATAACAGAGTGGAGTCTTAATCCTGAAGACATGTCTTTTATCCCTTTTGTGTTTTTGCCTACCACATTAGCATAGATCTCAGTCCTTGAAGGGTTGGCTTTTATAACGTTCGGGACCCTTGACCAGTATGGACTGTGTGCGTGTCTCTCTCTTTCACTCTTTCTTGCATTAAGCTATGAAATCAGTGGAAAACCACACTAATTAGCACTGGATCTTTCATATATACATATGCTTAAATTATTCCCCAGTGTCAGACAGACTGAAAACCTTTGGTAGTTAATGTTAATACAGCTGTATTTTAAACAGCAAATAACACTGAAAACAAATCGAAAGTCCACCATAGACTACCAGTAGCCAATCCACCTCATGTCTTCTAGAGACTTCTAGCCACAGATTCCTTACCTTATAAAATTCCGCATGCTTCATTCTGGATCCAAACATTTTTTAGCAGTCCCCTTGCGTACTGGTAGGTAGTATCGTTTGGCTCGGTGTGGTGTTACCAGCATTGTCCACGCCGGAAGAGACATGCACGCAATGTCTTTATAGGTGCCACCCCAGAGCGCTGACCTCAGTTACTTCTATTCCATGCCATCAGCACAGATGCAGAGGAGCTCCCTTAAAAAAAAAATTGACAGAGTTTTTTAACAGTTTGTCAACTTCGACCAGTGTGGTTTTTCATCTATTTTTTTGGAGTATGTCTAAAGAGACAATGTGGTGCCTATCACAGGCAATTGTCTGTGAAAGACCCTCCCCTCACTAGATGCGTCTATGGTGCCTAGAGTGGGACCACGACTTAAAGTCCTTCCCAGATTGCAAGACCTAGAATCCAAAAGCCATCTACGAGTGGGCCAAGAGGCTTTAGGCCACTTGCCACATGACTCGGTACTTCTCCAGGTTCCATTCGCAAGGAAGGTCTCAGGACTGTTCTCTGAGTCACTCGCACCATTCATCGTGGTGATTGCAGACTTCTTCAGGTAAGTCCTCCAAAAAGTCGATCTGTTCTTAGACTTCTCTGCACAAGTCCCATTCATCAGACTAGAAACAGGAATGACCCATTCCCAGGTCATCCTTGTGGAGCGGCACCTGACCCTGCTTCTCTGAGTTTACCAGAGCCAGAGTGAACCCCGCCCAAATTAGAGAGTTTTATGAGGCCATGAGCCTCATTTTTGAACAACCGGACCCGCCTGGTGCACCTTCTTCTCCCTATGGGTTCAGGAGAAACTACGACTAGATCTCCACTGGCTGGAATGCCCCTGGTGCCATTTGGTCCCTAGAATCCATTGGTGGATCTGGATCAGCTCCCCCTGAGACTTCACAACCTCCTCTTGGGACTGTTCTAGTGGTGCTGCCAATGCCCATCAGCAGCGCCGAACTCATTGCAATCCCCGACTCCGATACAGAGCCTGACCGTTGTTGCCTAATGTCAGATCAGGCACCGAACAGGCCCACAAAGCCTGAATTATGGATGAAGCCCTATTTCCCTGAAGGCACCTCTGAGGAACATTAATGGAGGTAATCTGAGGATCCCTATGGCTATTTTGACCCCCCTAGAAGAGTCCATGGCTAATGACACCTGGTGTGAGGACCTGGATGATGTCACTGATCTGTACACCTCATCAGCCACTGGCCTCTTTTCTCCTCTCACAGTGGCTACAGAGGAAGAGGCTTTCTTTGCAATGGTGGTCTGAAGGGTGCACCTTCAGCTGCCCATGGTTGACCTCAAGACCTGGGTGTCCCCTTCAGAATCCCTACTTCCCTTCAATGAATCTCTCTCTGATGTTCTGGCCTGGGCCAAGCCCAGCTCAGACACTCCTGTGCATCGGACTATCTCCTGCCAAAATTGCTACACTCCTGGGGACCCAGCATTCTTCACCCAGGATCTCAACACTGCCTGCAACAACCACATCCAGCCTTCCACTTTTTCTGAGGCTACAGTACTTTTGTGGCCTCAGATCCCACAAGCCTTGTTGCAACCAAGGCCAAAAATGCACCCAATTCATTCCCCCCAGGACAGCTGCAACCCCAAAGCCTCTTTAATATGCCCTCACACCATCACAGGCATCCCGTTGGTGGCAGGATTTGGCACCACCTGTCCCAAAAGTGGACGATTACTATGTACAAATGGGTGCTTCAGATTGCCTAGTGGGGCTACGGCCTACTCTTCCAGTAGACCCAGCCACCTTTACCACCATCCCCAATCCGCTGACCATCTTTTGCTCTTGCAAAAGGAAGTGCTGACTCTTCTGGCTAAAGGAGCCATTGAGATCACATGTGTAGAGATACCAGGGAATCCTTTGCACTCTACTCATTTTCTTAGATTTCGTTTTCTTTAAATAATCTCGTCTACAACCCCAGAAACAGAATGTAAACAGTGCCTGCCACTTCTTCTACTGGGAGGCTGATAATTAATAGTTTTATGTTTTTTGGTTGAGGGTTTACATTCTAGATCTCTCTTTTAGCCCTTTCAGTTTTGTAGAACGAGAAACATTTTTGCAGAATACCGGCAAACAAAATGTGTTTTTGTCTCAACAGGAAAAGACATATGCCAGACAACGGTTTCATCTGTGGAGCTTTCAGCACAAAGACCGTCAATGATAGAGATTAATGGTTTTATAGATAAGAAGCTTAGCTTCACCACTATTGATAGTAAGACAGTCAGCAAAGATATCTTTGACTAAACCATTGACGGCGATCTTCCTGTTGATGAAGTCAAGCCCACCATCAATGCCCACTTACTTGTCAAAGAAAAAATTGCCGAAAAAGAACCAGCCATTGACAAAGACATAGGGCCTGATTTAGATAGTGACGGACAAGTTACTCTGTCACATTGGTGCCGGACACCCAGTCCCCGAAATTTAAATCCCATTATATCCTATGGAATTTAGATTTTGGCGGACGGGATATCTGTCACTGTTGTGATGGAGTAACTTGTCCGTCAATATCTAAATCAGGCCCATAATATCTTCCTCCTGCAACCTCGAGGGCAATAACTGCTTTGGTTGCAACCTAGTTGACGATGGCATTGAAAGCAACAATAACTTCAGCACAGTCTCAAACACTGATTTCATTCACATTATCACTCTGGTCAAACATGCTTCTAATAAGGTGTACACCAGAGCTGTTTTCACAGTTATTGGATGATTCATCTTTTTTTATCCCCACATAGCGCTGAAGTTGACAGTGGCTATGCTAGTGATGGAGGGGACATAGTCAATTTGTATATTCTAATGCTGACATGTTATCCAATGCAGCTTGCAGTTGCACAGGCCTGACCTGGATATTCATTATGTTCCTGGGAACTGTGAAGGAATATATAGATTACCAAGAGCCATCATATTATGGATGGCCACTGTTAGACCTGGCATCCTTGGAAGGTCTTCCCTAACTTTTTGCCTCTGCTTCCCAAGTTGTTTCTGTGTGTTGGACTCTGTTTTTGCTGTTTGTGTTAATGTGGGCACTTTACCACTGCTGACCAGTACTAACGTGCAAGTGCTCCCTATGTGAAATTGTATTTGTACTTGGCTTTTTCCATAATTGGTATATTTGATTTACTAGTAAGTTCCTAGTAAACAGTGCCTAGGGCCTGTAAATCAAATACTACTAGTTAGCCTGCAGCATTCATTGTGCCACCCACATGAGTAGCTCTGTAAACATGGCTCAGACCTGCCACTGCAGTGTCTGTGTGTGCGGTTTTAAACTGCCAATTCAACCTGGCAAGTGTGCCCACTTGCCAAGCCCAAACCTTCCATTTTTGTACATGTAAGGCATCCCTAAGGTAGGCCCTCGGTAGCCTCAGGGGCAGGGTGCAGTATATGTTAAAGGGGGGACGTGTGTTTTACATGTCCTAACAGTGAAATACTGCCAAATTCGTTTTTCACTGTTTCAAACCGATCTCTCTCATAGTTTAACATGGGGACTGCCTTTAAATATTATCAAAGTGCAGTTTCCCTTTGAGAGCAGATCGAGATTTGGAGTTTGAGGTCTCTGAACTCACAAATTAAAAATACATCTTTTAGTGAAGGTGGTTTTAAGATTGTTAGTTCGAAAATGCCACTTATAGAAAGTAGGCATTTTGTTGCTTAAACCATTCTGTGACTTTGCCTGTTTGTGGATTTCCTGTCTGGTCAGACTGACAGTTGGGCTGTTTGTGAATCTCCTCTAGACAGTGACACAAAGGGAGCTGGGGTGTAGCCCATACCTGGTAGGTACATATCCTGATGAGTCATCTGGGCTAGAGTGGAGGGAGGAGTGGTCACTTACACCTGCATGGGCTGTGCCTGCCCTCACACAGTGCAGTCTCCAACCCTTGGTGTGTCTGGGGCCTGGCCTGGGCAAGGCAGGATCCTGTAAACAACAGAGACTTTTCTTTGAAGTTGGGCAACTTCAAAGATAAAAAAGGGTATATGTTTTGGACCCCGAACCCCAGACTTTAAATTTCTTCAAGATTTGCTTCTGGAGAACCAAGAGGAACCTCTGCCAAGGAAACTAGCTGAGGAGAAGTGCTGCCCCTGTTGGTGACAGTGCTTTGTTGGGCTATCCTTCAGTTGCTGCTTCTGCTGTGAAAGGGGACAAGGACAAGACTTTGTGGTATATTCCTGCTTGAGAAGACTCTCCAAGGGTTTGTACTTATCTTGCCCCCTGTTCTGAAGTCTCATGGCCATTAAAGACTTCCTCTGCCAGCACCTGGACTCGCTTTTGAGACTCCTGCCCTGCCAAGTGGTGCCCTATCGAGTCCCTGGGCCCTTGAAAGGAGAAGCTGGTGGTAAATCAAGAGGATCCAAGGAAACCGACTTTGGCCGACTCCGGACTGACGACCCCGCAGGCCCAACACCGCTGCAGCCTCGCTAAAGTCCGCGACTCCGTGGAAGTCGCTGCATCATGCCGCGAACGCCAGATATTGACTCTGCTGGAAGTGCGCAGATCCAACACTTCGCACCAACGCCGCCTCACCTCCACCGCTCCACAGCAAGGACCCGATGCCTCTTCATGACGCCTCCACTCCTTCCTTCTGCAGCACCGGAACCGACACCACCTCGGATCCAGCGACGCCGCAATCCCCGACTCCATGCACCGGCTTGTTTCCTATTTTCACAAGGTACGGTACCTGGGGGTCCATGTGACTCTGTGACCGGGGCCATTGGCGTCGGATTGTTCGGAATGACTCCGTCACGATGCCAGGACATCACCAATTCGAAGCATTTGTGTCTCTAAGCGCCATATTGAAGTTTAATCTTTAAAAATTCATAACTTTGCCTGCGTATGTTGGATTTGTGTCATTTTGTTCAGATAAATATTGGCTAACCTTCTTCTAACCTGATGTTGAGTCATTTTGTAGGGTTCGCCCTGTATTACTTTGTGTGTTGGTACAAATACTTTACACATTGTCTCTGGGTTAAGCCTTTCTGCTCATGCCAAGCTACCAAGGGGGTGAGCAGGGGTTAACCAGGCATGTTTCCCCTTTGCCCTGGCTAGAGTGAGGGTCCTTGCTTGTACAGGGGGTAACCTGACTGCCAACCAAAGATCCCATTTCTAACAGCCACCATAGAAAGAGGTGCCAGTAGGCAATGGGCACAGGTGGTTCAGGTACCAGTGTTTTTTATACTCCTTGAAACATCTAATCAAGCCTGACTACTTTATACTATTACTTGTACTTCTGGAATGTTTTCCACAGGCTCCTTCAACAGATTTATCCCCTCGTCCATTTCAAACTACAGAGACTCTGGTAGCTGACCCTTCCGCACTCCCCTCCAGATACCTCCCATCAGAAGAGACCAATCAACCATCTGTATTCCTTGGAAGGAAATTAGGGCTGGACTGAACATTCAATGCTGGTGCTGATTATGATATAAATTACTCTGCTGAAGAGCCTAGCTTCAAACTGTACCCCAGAGATTCACCTGTAGATCAGGTCCACAGTTTCTACATATAGGTCAACCAAATGGTATATAGGTTTAACTTACCTATAGCTCCTGTGAAAAGAAATTGTTTTTTTTTATTTTAAAGGCAAAGGTACAAATGTAGACAATCTAAAAAAAAGGTAAACCCTGCTTGACTACATCTGTGAAGAAGGGCTGCCTTGCATGTGAACCCAGCTATGGGCTCTGCTCTGATTTCGAGATTCGAGATAAGCACAAAACCCCTGAGTCAGGTCCTGCTTGTCTAACAAATAAAATAAAAAGTGATCTTGTGATTTTCGCTGGGGCCTAGAAATTCAGCAACCCCTTCTGTAGTACCCACAGGCTATAAGAATAAGAGGTTAGACAATGTGAGTAAAAGAATTGGAGTGTTTGGAGGAACATCAATTAAAATAGTTAATGCGAGTAGCATCTTTTTCCCATTCTGATGGGCAGCTATGGAATTACATTGCTCCTTCTGTAGACAAGCTCCCAGGTGACTGCTGACTAATTTGCAGGTGACTAAAATAGACACAGACACGGCACGTTCTTTGCTGTTGTTAAAACAGATGCAAGGATTCTCCCCTTATTGCAGACAAACTTAAGGTCAGCGAAGTTCAGACCAGTCAGGGACATTGAGTAAATTTCACCCCTCCAGTCAGGAATATTATTAACAAAAGCAACCTGCCACTCAATACTGAAGAAAACAGTCTGGTGGCCAACAACTGTGTAGCCAAAGATCCTGTCAACCACAAGGTCCAAGACAGAAGCTGCTAGTCCTAACTTATTGTGCTGCCCACCACCCTCCCTGCCAAAGCCTGTGGGGGGAAGGTACAAGCACATGTATCAGCCTTGTGGAACTTTACATCAGACTGTTGGGCATTTAACATTGTGGGGCAATAGAATGTATGTTGAAACCACCAATAACTCCCCCACGAAGGGAACATCAATTTCATATGAAGGGTCTATGGTTAGAAGTGATCAAACTGTTAGAGAAAGTGGCCATAGAACCAGTGCAAAAAACATCAGTGATTTTATTCAAGTTACTAGCATTGTATTTTAGATTTGAAAGCATTAACAAATTCATTGACAGGTAGACTTTAATTTTGATATCACTGCTGGATGTCCTCCAATTCATCAGCTTCTTAGCATCCATAGGTTTAGAAGATGCATATACTTCCACCTACCAATACATTGCCTTCATCGAAAATACACTGTTTGACAGCCATCACTATCATTTCACACTCCCAGATGGTCTGAAGTCAACCCCAGAATATATACAAAATGTCCAGCAGCAGAGGATGCATATTTGTGGCATCAGGTGTGGTGTATTCCCATATCTCTATGGGGGCCTCCCAGATTCCTTCATTGCCCTAAACATCAGAAACACTTGGTTCTGATTTGTGGACACTAACTGCACTAAATGTGTTAACATAGCTAGCTCTACCTTTAATTAAAATATATATACTCTTCTGTGTGGCATATTTTACCTCTAAGGTTACACATCTGTACAGATACACTAAAGATTTATCTGTTCCAGGAGAGAGGAGAAAGATTGATGAGCCTGGTCCAAGACAACGCAGAGCACATGTTTAAGTCAGAAAGTACGAAGTTTTACTAAGAATAATGTCCCCATGTATTCCCTTGATTCCACAGTGTTGGTTGAGAATGAGGCCTCCCAGAGTAATGGAATATATAGCGAAAGCAGATTTTGGGTCAATGGGATGATTTCATTCCAGTAACTATGGAAATAAAACCAGTTATCACTTGGTGGATGCAAGCAGAAAATATATATGCAGGGCAAGCCCTTACAAGGAGCAACCATAAGTTTGTCTAACAGACACCTTTTTGAAAGGCTGAGCAGGTGCTTGTACACAATCTGTCTGCGAGCGGTCTGTGAGCTTCTCGAGAGCAAAACGCTGCATATAAATATCATGTAACTGAGGGCAGTAAAGCTGGCTATGAAAGATTTATTTTTGCTGATCTCTCATTAGGAGTTCATGATAAGAGCGAACATGACAATTCTTTATTATATAATAAAACAAGGAGGGATGAAATAAAAGAAGGTGGCATGGGATCCCAGCTATGTTGGCACTGGGTGTTAAGTCACAAGATCACTTTGATAGTGGAATATGTAGACTGCTATGAATGGGGACTGATCCCAAGACAACTGGATCTGGTATTTCAAAGGTGGGACATGCCTCCTCTGGATTATTTTGACTACACTGGTGAAATGTAAATGCCAAAGTTATGTAAGCATGTGGTGGTTTCCCTGAGCCAAGGACAAGCATTTTTGTCTCCTTGGTCAGTGATATTTGCGTATACTTTGTCCCCGGTATCCAGAGTTCTACACAAGTTGAAGTAAGAACCATGTACACTGATACTATTTGCACTAGCTTGGACCAGGAGTACATGGAGTTATGGGGCCTATACCTGGAAACACTGATCTAATTCAAACAGGATCTGTACCTTCTCTCCAAGAATCAAGGAGAGGTGTTGCATCAGAGCCCAGCATCTCTGAGCCTGGTTGCCAGGCTGCTGCTGACCTAACATATGGATCCCTTAATATTACAGCAGACTGTTGAAAGATTCTTCAGGCAGTCAGAGCAGCGCTCACACTAAAGACTTTCTAACATGGAAGCTATTCCATTTTTAGCTAACATCTAGAGCATTGACCCCTTTCCATACACCCATATCAGATACTACCCTACCTTCCACAGTTGGCAGCATCTGGCGTACAATTTTCTTCAGTTGATATGCATCTGACAGCTATGTTCAGATACCTCTGAACTTCAACCACTCTATCTTTATTTTCCACTAGAGTGGTTAAGGACTTTGAGAGGACTAGCTTTCACCTTTCGTCCTCTAGGGAAAAGCCACCAGCTTGGGAACTCAATACGGTGCTCGAAGCCCTTGTCAGGGAACGTTTTAAGCCATACATAAGACATCTCTTCAAATGCTTACATGAAAAACTGCTTTTCAATTAGTAATAACAACTGCAAGGCACATTGGCAGTATACAAGAGTACTTTATAAAACTCTAGAAGTCCTACATTCATACCCAGGATACCAACATCATTAATTCTGAACAAAAAACATTTACTAATGTACTTTTTCCACAGAAATCTACAGCTGCAGAAAGGTCTCAGCATTCTTTACCTCAAATATTGTTTGAAATTGTATGTTAGACAAAAATACTGAAAACTATTCAGGAAACAATTATCATAACAGAGGAAAACAAAAAAATGATGGGTGGAATAATTAATTAACCTCGGCCACTGATAAAGTAGCCTGGGTGCAATCCAGTCTTTCTGATTGTTTTGCTCAACATTGAACTTCAGACAGGAATCAGCAATATGCAAAGTAGTCTTGGTTCTTCCTCCAGCAGGAACTATCGATGTATATGCTAAGACGTGGGTCGAAGTGTTCAAGCTCATCATACTGACAAGGCCAAATTAGGCTGAAGCATGTCTGGGCTTCCCTGTGTTCCTGTACAGAAGGGACCGAGCCAGGCAATTCAGACTGGCCTTTCCCTTTTGAAGCAGGCACAACACTGATTTGTAAATGGTTGGTTTGTGTCTGAGTTGGCATGGTGGGCACAAGAATAATGTACTTGAGTTTGGCTTAGTGTAATTGCCAGTGGCTGGGGTCAGTTCAGGCATTCCATCCATTACTATATTGTTTTCTTAATCATAACGGGGAATAGCATGCTGGATTCTCAAGGTAGGCAGCATCTGAGGCACAGGATAGGGGTGCATTTGATGAGGAGCATCATGCCCATGACTGTACTCTTTGCTGGAATACTATTGCTGTACATATGCAAAGCAGTGACTTGGTCTTCAACCCACACCTCCGACCAGCATGACTGTTTGGATGTCCAGCTGAAATGTCTGACCAGGCGCGACTCCTCAGCTAGGGCGGAGGAGCGTCATCCACCTGCCAGCAGCCGCAGCTGCAAACCTTTTACTACAAAATTATAATAAACTGTGTTTAATATAGTTTTGTAGTAAAAGGGGCAGGGCCACAGGCTGTGACGAGCAATGAGGGGGTGCACCGTGCACTCCCCTCAATGTGCATGTATGTTTGGCTGCCCGTCTCAGGCTGGCCAAACACACGTGCACAGGGCTGTCTTCGGCCCGGCAATGTGTTGCCGGTCTGGAGAGCAGGCACAGGCTCCTGGACTGCCTGGCAGCACCCTGGCTGGGCGCTCCCAGCCAATCCTAATGCTACTCTAAGCAGTGTCAGGATTGGCCGTAGGACAGGCTGGGAGCAGGTAACTGTTTTTTCAGTAATTTCCCTTGCCCCTGCACTGCTGCCCCGCCCCTAAAAAGCACTGCGAGCCACTCCCGCGTCTGACAGCAGTAAAACATGTAGTACTTCACAACTTGTTTCGTTAAACTGAGTTATTTCTACCTATTACATTATACTTAATATAAAGTAATGCTTTGGTTATCTGAACTCAAATATGTGAACCTATGAAAGATCTGCGGCTGAAGAGGAAAAAGTAAACTACCTTTAACTGCATTTCTCCATCATTAGTATACTTCATAGATTCACATGCCTCCACCCTCCCTATTGATGAGGCTACCAGTACCTACGTAATTACAAACTTTACCAATCTGATAGTTTTGTGTCTCTGAATCCCACCACTTGATTGTCTGGATTTTGAGTCATTAAACGGGGTCAATACCCTACTGCGATATGAAATATTTACTTGCATAGTCCATTTAAACCAATGCAGAGAACATAAACACACACAATTTGAGTTTTAACAATTTGAATTATTAAATGGGTGTAAAGAAATGGCTCCCTGTTGCAGTTACCCCCCACTTTTTGCCTGATACTGATGCTGACTTGACTGAGAAGTGTGCTGGGACCCTGCTAACCAGGCCCCAGCACCAGTGTTCTTTCACCTAAAATGTACTTTTGATTCCACAATTGGCACACCCTGGCATCCAGGTAAGTCCCTTGTAACTGGTACCCCTGGTACCAAGGGCCCTGATGCCAGGGAAGGTCTCTAAGGGCTGCAGCATATCTTATGCCACCCTGGGGACCCCTCACTCAGCACAGACACACTGCTTGCCAGCTTGTGTGTGCTGATGAGAACAAAACGAGTAAGTCGACATGGCACTCCCCTCAGGGTGCCATGCCAACCTCACACTGCCTATGCAGTATAGATAAGTCACCCCTCTAGTAGGCCTTACAGCCCTAAGGCAGGGTGCACTATACCATAGGTGAGGGCACCAGTGCATGAGCACTATGCCCCTACAGTGTCTAAGCAAAACCTTAGACATTGTAAGTGCAGGGTAGCCATAAGAGTATATGGTCTGGGAGTCTGTCAAAAACGAACTCCACAGCTCCATAATGGCTACACTGAATATTGGGAAGTTTGGTATCAAACTTCTCAGAATAATAAACCCACACTGATGCCAGTGTTGGATTTATTAAAAAATGCACACAGAGGGCATCTTAGAGATACCCCCTGTATTTTACCCAATTGTTCAGTGCAGGACTGACTGGTCTGTGCCAGCCTGCTGCTGAGAGACGAGTGTCTGACCTCATGCGGTGAGAGCCTTTGTGCTCTCTGAGGACAGAAACAAAGCCTGCTCTGGGTGGAGGTGCTTCACACCTCCCCCCTGCAGGAACTGTAACACCTAGCAGTGAGCTTCAAAGGCTCAAGCTTCGTGTTACAATGCCCCAGGGCACTCCAGCTAGTGGAGATGCCCGCCCCCTGGACCCAGCCCCCACTTTTGGCGGCAAGTCCAGGAGAGATAATTAGAAAAACAAGGAGGAGTCACTGGCCAGTCAGGACAGCCCCTAAGGTGTCCTGAGCTGAGGTGACTCTGACTTTTAGAAATCCTCCATCTTGTAGAAGGAGGATTCCCCCAATAGGGATAGGAATGTGACCCCCTCCCCTTGGGAGGAGGCACAAAGAGGGTGTACCCACCCTCAGGGCTAGTAGCCATTGGCTACTAACCCCCCAGACCTAAACACGCCCTTAAATTTAGTATTTAAGGGCTCCCCTGAACCTAAGAATTTAGATTCCTGCAACTTACCGAAGAAGAAGACTGCTGAGCTGAAAACCCCTGCAGAAGAAGAAAGAAGACACCAACTGCTTTGGCCCCAGTCCTACCGGCCTGTCTCCTGCCTTCTAAAGAACCCTGCTCCAGCAACGCTTTCTCCAGGACCAGCGACCTCTGAATCCTCAGAGGACTGCCCTGCTTCCAAGAGACCAAGAATCTCCCGAGGACAGCGGCACTGCTCCAAAAGAACTGCGACTTTGTTTCAAGGAGCAGATTTAAAGACCCCTGCAACCCCCCGCAAGAAGCGTGAGACTTGCAACACTGCACCCGGCGGCCCGGACTCGACGGGTGGAGAACCAACACCTCAGGGAGGACCCTCCGGCGCCTCCGAGTCCGTGAGTAACCAAAGTTGTCCCCCCTGAGCCACCACAGCGACGCCTGCAGAGGGAATCCCGAGGCTCCCCCTGACCGCGACTGCCTGAACTCCATTTCCCGACGGCTGGAAAAGACTCTGCACCCGCAGGCCCCAGCACCGAAAGGAACGGAACTCCTGTGCAGGAGTGACCCCCAGGAGGCCCTCTCCCTTGCCCAGGTGGTGGCTACCCCGAGGAGCCCCCCCCTTGCCTGCCTGCAACGCTGAAGAGATCCCTTGATCTCTCATTGATTTACATTGAAAACCTGACGCTTGTTTCTACACTGCACCCGGCCGCCCCAGTGCCGCTGAGGGTGTACCTTTTTGTGTGAACTTGTGTCCCCCCCGGTGCCCTACAAAACCCCCCTGGTCTGCCCTCCGAAGACACGGGTACTTACCTGCTGGCAGACCGGAACCGGGGCACCCCCTTCTCTCCATTGAAGCCTATGCGTTTTGGGCACCTCTTTGACCTCTGCACCTGACCGGCCCTGAGCTGCTGGTGTGGTAACTTTGGGGTTGCCCTGAACCCCCAACGGTGGGCTACTTTGGACCCAAACCTGAGACTTGTAAGTGATTTACTTACCTGACAAAAACTAACAAAAACTTACCTCCCCAGGAACTGTGAAAATTGCACTGTGTCCACTTTTAAAACAGCTTATTGTGTTTTATGTAAAAAGTATACATGCTAATGTAATGATTCAAAGTTCCTAAAGTACTTACCTGCAATACCTTTCAAATGAAATATTACATGTAGAAATTGAACCTGTGGTTCTTAAAATAAACTAAGAAAAGATATTTTTCTATAACAAAATCTATTGGCTTGGATTTGTCTCTGAGTGTGTGTTCCTCATTTATTGCCTGTGTGTATGTACAACAAATGCTTAACACTACTCCTTTGATAAGCCTACTGCTCGACCACACTACCACAAAATAGAGCATTAGTATTATCTCTTTTTGCCACTATCTTACCTCTAAGGGGAACCCTTGGACTCTGTGCATACTATTCCTTACTTTGAAATAGTGCATACAGAGCCAACTTCCTACATTGGTGGATCAGCGGTGGGGTACAAGACTTTGCATTTGCTGGACTACTCAGCCAATACCTGATCACACGACAAATTCCAAAAATTGTCATTAGAAATAGATTTTTGCAATTTGAAATTTTTCTAAATTCTTTAAAGTCCTGCTAGGGCCTTGTGTTAGTCCCTGTTAGCATTTCTTTTAGAGTTTAAAAGTTTGGTAAAAGTTTGAATTAGATTCTAGAACTAGTTTTAGTTTCTTAAAAAGTATTCCAACTTTTAGAAGAATAATGTCTAATACAGATGTGAATGTGGTGGAACTCGACACCACACCTTACCTCCATCTACAGATGAGAGAGCTAAGGTCACTCTGTAAACTAAAGAAAATAGCAATGGGCTCCAGACCTTCCAAACTACAGCTCCAGGAGCTGTTGGCAGAGTTTGAAAAAGCCAACCCCTCTGAGGATGGCAAAACAGAGGATGAGTATAGTGACTTGGAGGGTGATTCCCCCCCACCAGTCCTATCTAGAGAGAACAGGGCCTCTCAAGCCCTGACTCCAAAAATAATCAGAGATGCTGGTTCCCTCACAGGAGGGACCAACCTCTCTGAAATCACTGAGGATAACCCCAGTGAAGAGGACATCCAGTTAGCCAGGATGACCAAAAGATTGGCTTTGGAAAGACAGATCCTAGCCATAGAAAGGGAAAGACAAGAGATGGGCCTAGGACCCATCAATGGTGGCAGCAACATAACTAGGGTCAGAGATTCTCCTGACATGCTGAAAATCCCTAAAGGGATTGTAACTAAATATGAAGATGGTGATGACATCACCAAATGGTTCACAGCTTTTGAGAGGGCTTGTGTAACCAGAAAAGTGAACAAATCTCACTGGGGTGCTCTCCTTTGGGAAATGTTCACAGGAAAGTGCAGGGATAGACTCCTCACACTCTCTGGAAATGATGCAGAATCTTATGACCTCATGAAGGGAACCCTGATTGAGGGCTTTGGATTCTCCACTGAGGAGTATAGAATTAGATTCAGGGGGGCTCAAAAATCCTCGAGCCAGACCTGGGTTGATTTTGTAGACTACTCAGTGAAAACACTGGATGGTTGGGTAACTGGAAATGAAGTGCATGACCATGTTGGGCTTTATAATTTGTTTATGAAAGAACACATTTTAAGTAACTGCTTCAATGAAAAGTTGCATCAGTATCTGGTAGACCTAGGTCCAATTTCTCCCCAAGAATTGGGAAAGAAGGCAGACCACTGGGTCAAGACTAGGGTAACCAAAACTTCCACTGAGGGTGACCAAAAGAAAGGGGTTACAAAGCCTCCCCAGGAGAAAGTGGGTGACACTAGAAATAAAGAAAAAGAGTCCTCTGTAGGCCCCCAAAAACCAGACCAGGTGGGTGGGCCCCGAGACACAACCCAAAACAAAGGTGGGTACCAGGGTAAGAACTGGGATGCCACTAAGGCGTGGTGCCATAACTGTAGACAGACAGGGCACCACACCAAGGACACTTCTTGTCCCAAAAACAAACCCCCTAGCAAAATCCCAGGGGTGACCAGTGTAGCCATTGGGGATGACTCCTCAGATGAGGAGGTCTTCATAGCCTTCAACTGGAAAAAGGGCCCAACAGGTGAGTTTGGAGATTCCAGAGGGAAGTAGACACTTCCACCACCTACTGGTGAATGGAATCCCAGCCACTGCCCTGAGAGACACTTGTGCCAGTCACACTATTGTGCATGACAGGCTGGTGTTCTCAAACCAGTACATCCCAGGTGAGATGGCCAGAGTAAGAGTTAGCCCAGACAGGGTCACTGATAGGCCGGTGGCTTTTGTGCCCATAGAAGTGGGTGGGACTTTTAGCTGGAGAAGGGTGGTAGTCAGTACAGACCTCCCCCTTGATTGTCTCCTTGGAAATGACTACCCAGAGGTTAGTCAGAGCCCAAGAGAGGAACTGGTCCAGTGCCAGTCCTCTCCCAAGGATTCTGGAGTTCCTGCCTCTGCAGTAAATGCAAGTAGGCCCCAGAAGAAAAAGAAAAGGAAACAGAGTAGGAAAGGTGGACAACCTTTAGCCAAGGTTCCAGCACGCCAAGGAGATTCTGCTCCAGTAGGGGAGAACTCCAAAAGTGGCTCTGATAAAGTCCAACCTGACCCACAAGAAGTCCTGGCTAGTCAGGCAACTGTTAAGTCTGAGAGGGTGGCTCCTCAGCTAACAGAAGAAAGAGTGGAAGAAGGGTGTTTACTACAAGATGTGGTAACCCCCTACTCTAATACAGCAGACAGGAACCCTGAACCCAAAGAAGCCTGTAACTTAGCCCCTTCCCTTGTAGGTGAAGAGCTAAAGGTGTGGTTCTGGGCACTGACAGCTGTCAGTGGCCTCTGCTGGGTGTTAGCCTTTATGGCTGCACTATCCTTGGCATGGTGGTCAGACCCCATGCCAAATAGCAAGTTAGGCCCCCTGACCCTGTTGGTCATGGTGGGGTTACTCCAGCTCTGGGTAACCTCTTTGGGTAAGCTAGGGGTGACCCTGGCTAAAATAAGATTAGCAGAGGTGGATACCTCTAACCCCAAAATAGAGAGAATGGGTGAAGACATTAAAAGCACAGACAAGAGGCAGTTCAGATTAGGTCCTATCACTGTGGAAGTGGGTCAGTTCCCCAGAGGGAATGACCTGGACAGGAGGATGTAAGGCAGAGTAGGCCCTGCAACAAACCAGCCTATTTCCTCTACTCTTCCTCGCCTGACAGACTAGGAAGACTCTCCCAGCTTTGGCTGAGTCTCCTGGCCTGTGGGCTGGGGGGGGCTTGTGTAAAGAAATGGCTCCCTGTTGCAGTTACCCCCCACTTTTTGCCTGATACTGATGCTGACTTGACTGAGAAGTGTGCTGGGACCCTGCTAACCAGGCCCCAGCACCAGTGTTCTTTCACTAAAATGTACTTTTGATTCCACAATTGGCACACCCTGGCATCCAGGTAAGTCCCTTGTAACTGGTACCCCTGGTACCAAGGGCCCTGATGCCAGGGAAGGTCTCTAAGGGCTGCAGCATATCTTATGCCACCCTGGGGACCCCTCACTCAGCACAGACACACTGCTTGCCAGCTTGTGTGTGCTGATGAGAACAAAACGAGTAAGTCGACATGGCACTCCCCTCAGGGTGCCATGCCAACTTCACACTGCCTATGCAGTATAGATAAGTCACCCCTCTAGTAGGCCTTACAGCCCTAAGGCAGGGTGCACTATACCATAGGTGAGGGCACCAGTGCATGAGCACTATGTCCCTACAGTGTCTAAGCAAAACCTTAGACATTGTAAGTGCAGGGTAGCCATAAGAGTATATGGTCTGGGAGTCTGTCAAAAACGAACTCCACAGCTCCATAATGGCTACACTGAATACTGGGAAGTTTGGTATCAAACTTCTCAGAATAATAAACCCACACTGATGCCAGTGTTGGATTTATAAAAAAATGCACACAGAGGGCATCTTAGAGATACCCCCTGTATTTTACCCAATTGTTCAGTGCAGGACTGACTGGTCTGTGCCAGCCTGCTGCTGAGAGACGAGTGTCTGACCTCATGTGGTGAGAGCCTTTGTGCTCTCTGAGGACAGAAACAAAGCCTGCTCTGGGTGGAGGTGCTTCACACCTCCCCCCTGCAGGAACTGTAACACCTAGCAGTGAGCTTCAAAGGCTCAAGCTTCGTGTTACAATGCCCCAGGGCACTCCAGCTAGTGGAGATGCCCGCCCCCTGGACCCAGCCCCGACTTTTGGCAGCAAGTCCAGGAGAGATAATGAGAAAAACAAGGAGTCGTCACTGGCCAGTCAGGACAGCCCCTAAGGTGTCCTGAGCTGAGGTGACTCTGACTTTTAGAAATCCTCCATCTTGTAGAAGGAGGATTCCCCCAATAGGGATAGGAATGTGACCCCCTCCCCTTGGGAGGAGGCACAAAGAGGGTGTACCCACCCTCAGGGCTAGTAGCCATTGGCTACTAACCCCCCAGACCTAAACACGCCCTTAAATTTAGTATTTAAGGGCTCCCCTGAACCTAAGAATTTAGATTCCTGCAACTTACCGAAGAAGAAGACTGCTGAGCTGAAAACCCCTGCAGAAGAAGAAAGAAGACACCAACTGCTTTGGCCCCAGTCCTACCGGCCTGTCTCCTGCCTTCTAAAGAACCCTGCTCCAGCGACGCTTTCTCCAGGACCAGCGACCTCTGAATCCTCAGAGGACTGCCCTGCTTCCAAGAGACCAAGAATCTCCCGAGGACAGCGGCACTGCTCCAAAAGAACTGCGACTTTGTTTCAAGGAGCAGATTTAAAGACCCCTGCAACTCCCCGCAAGAAGCGTGAGACTTGCAACACTGCACCCGGCGACCCCGACTCGACGGGTGGAGAACCAACACCTCAGGGAGGACCTCCGGCGACTCCGAGTCCGTGAGTAACCAAAGTTGTCCCCCCTGAACCCCCACAGCGACGCCTGCAGAGGGAATCCCGAGGCTCCCCCTGACCGCGACTGCCTGAACTCCATTTCCCGACGGCTGGAAAAGACTCTGCACCCGCAGCCCCCAGCACCGAAAGGAACGGAACTCCTGTGCAGGAGTGACCCCCAGGAGGCCCTCTCCCTTGCCCAGGTGGTGGCTACCCCGAGGAGCCCCCCCCTTGCCTGCCTGCAACGCTGAAGAGATCCCTTGATCTCTCATTGATTTACATTGAAAACCCGACGCTTGTTTCTACACTGCACCCGGCCGCCCCAGTGCCGCTGAGGGTGTACCTTTTTGTGTGAACTTGTGTCCCCCCCGGTGCCCTACAATGCCCCCCTGGTCTGCCCTCCGAAGACGCGGGTACTTACCTGCTGGCAGACCAGAACCGGGGCACCCCCTTCTCTCCATTGAAGCCTATGCGTTTTGGGCACCTCTTTGACCTCTGCACCTGACCGGCCCTGAGCTGCTGGTGTGGTAACTTTGGGGTTGCCCTGAACCCCCAACGGTGGGCTACTTTGGACCCAAACCTGAGACTTGTAAGTGATTTACTTACCTGACAAAAACTAACAAAAACTTACCTCCCCAGGAACTGTGAAAATTGCACTGTGTCCACTTTTAAAACAGCTTATTGTGTTTTACGTAAAAAGTATACATGCTAATGTAATGATTTAAAGTTCCTAAAGTACTTACCTGCAATACCTTTCAAATGAAATATTACATGTAGAAATTGAACCTGTGGTTCTTAAAATAAACTAAGAAAATATATTTTTCTATAACAAAACCTATTGGCTTGGATTTGTCTCTGAGTGTGTGTTCCTCATTTATTGCCTGTGTGTATGTACAACAAATGCTTAACACTACTCCTTTGATAAGCCTACTGCTCGACCACACTACCACAAAATAGAGCATTAGTATTATCTCTTTTTGCCACTATCTTACCTCTAAGGGGAACCCTTGGACTCTGTGCATACTATTCCTTACTTTGAAATAGTGCATACAGCGCCAACTTCCTACAATGGGTTATTGTTAAAAAGGTTAATAAATGAGGTAAAAGGATGATGAATAGGTGAATAGACCTCTCGTAGTTTTTGGTTGGTTTTCAATTTGTTTTCAAAATAAGTTACTGTATTGGAAGATTGCTGTGTTTACATCGACTACGGAGGATTGCCAGCTGGATGTTTGGTAACAAATCAAGTATGTGAATCTATAAAAGAAGCCAATGCTGGAAGACCGTAGTTACAGACGAGTACCTTTTTTCAAATTTAGGACACAGATAAAAGACTCTGTATCAGCTTTATTGGGCTTGTACATTTTATTCATTACATTTTTAAGAGTGGCTGCTCCTCATTTCGATGAGAACGTACCTGGAGGAAGTATACATTTCAAGTCTAAGACATTCCCAATTACTTCCTGCAGCCAGAGAAGAAAATGGTATATGTTTGTGTGTAGAGTAATTTAGTAGAGAAAAGGTTATAATAATACCACAGCAAATACAACACATAGGCCCTCATTCTGACCTTGGCGGGCGGCGGAGGCCGCCCGCCAAAGTCCCGCCGTCAGGTTACCGTTCCGCGGTGGAAAGACCGCGGCGGTAATTCTGACTTTCCCGCTGGGCTGGCGGGCGGTCTCCTTCAGACCGCCAGCCAGCCCAGCGGGAAAGAGGCTTCCACGATGAAGCCGGCTCGGAATCGAGCCGGCGGAGTGGAAGCTGTGCGACGGGTGCAGTTGCACCCGTCGCGTATTTCACTGTCTGCGCAGCGGACAGTGAAATACATTTAGGGGCCCTCTTACGGGGGCCCCTGCAATGCCCATGCCAGTGGCATGGGCACTGCAGGGGCCCCCAGGGGCCCCGCGACCCCCCCTACCGCCATCCGGATCTCGGCGGTCCGACCGCCAGATCTGGATGGCGGTAGGGGGGGTCAGAATCCCCGCGGCGGTGCAGCAAGCTGCGCCGCCGCGGAGGATTCAATGGGGCCGCGGTACACTGGCGGGACCCCGCCAGTGGTGCCGGTCCGACCGCGGCTTTACCGCCGCGGTCGGAATCCCCATTGAAGCACCGCCGGCTTGTCGGCGGTGCTCCCGCGGTCCTCCGCCCTGGCGGTCAAAGACCGCCAGGGTCAGAATGAGGGCCATAGTCCCTCATGCTAACACAGACTAGTATGCTGAATATTCCTCAAACTCCTGTTTGGAACCAAACTGGTGGAACTTGCCCCCTTCATCCTCCTCCCCACCTTGGTAGTTTACTCACTATTTTCACCAGGCAAACTCTGGTGCAAGTTAGTTTTGAACCAGTTACATTTTCTGGGTTCACCTCTTTGAGAGGTTAACAGTGGTTAACACATACATTTAGCACATTATCTCTAGGCTTGGGAGGAATTTCAATAACGTAGGAGTAGTCAAATTAATTTTGGTAATTCCTTATTAGGAGTCACCGATGATAATGTGATTATTCCTGAATGTATAATTAAGAGTAATGTGGGGGAAAATCCTACCTCAAGAGCAGATTTAGCAAGCATGAGCAGTCACCCGCTTTCCCTATTAATGTTCTGCATTTAGCTCTATTTCTTAGCACAATATGCGTTCTTGTATCCATTTTGGACGCAAAGCAACTTTTCTGCGTTTATAGATAGAATTACTCCCCTCTTGTAATTCCGCATGATTATGCTACACGAAATTATGGAAGTTATGTCCACCCCTAATTGTCTCCCATTCCAAGATCTGAAACTCAGAACATTGTGGTAATTGTTCACCAACTAATTACCTCACCTAGTGGAATTGCGAATCATAGGTGCTAGAGGACGGGATGAGGGCTATCAAAGCAGTTTACAAACCTAAATGAAAGAAGTGATGATAAAAAGGAAAAACAGTTTGAAGAATGTACTATTTCAGTATGACATTTTATTCTACCCTTTAATCCTTCAACATTCAAGTTTTAGATTTTTTGACATTTTTACCACTAACCCTCATCTCAACTAAGAGCAGCTTCGTGGTCATATCATATCTGGGAAGGGCCTTGGTTTTTGAATGTGGTATAATAGATATAGAATATTCAGAATAGGAGCACGGGTAAAAACCACTAATATGCATGGACAGCTCATATGCTCAAATATTTTGGTCTCTTACGCTTAAAGCGTTAAACTGCTTCTTTGCCATAGAAGTCAGTTAACTTTGGTAATTTGTTGGAGTCTGCACCATGGCAGTGTCTGATTTTCTCTGTCAGTTGACAGTTCTTAATTTCAAACGCCCTCATCCACTCGCGTTAGGATCCACTCAACAGCAGGTGACCGCACAGGTAACTTCGCCTTGAGAACACTTTTAAATAGTTGCACTGTTTACATTCTCTGCACATATCTTAACTAATGCTCTTGTTTGCCCTGCTTCAGGGAGTGAAAGGAGAGAGCGGGCTCCCAGGACTTCGAGGAGTGCAGGTAAGGAATGGACATTTAATTTACCTGCAATGAACCGGTCTTTCTGGAAGTAAGTCTCACTGTTCTGCTTTTAAACAGTTCTACTAAGCCTAATATAATAGGCACATCTGCCTGAAATAGTGTGAGGGGGTCAAAGGGGAAGATGAGAGTATGCCCAAGGCTCTTTGTCCACCTAGAACAATCACTGTGATGTTCTTCCTGTTGTGCATCCCATCTTTGACCCAGTTCTGCCTCCTTCAAGAGTGCTTACCTAGACATTATACTGTATTGTAATTCTATAATTGTATCTAAAAAATTGCAAAGCACTGGATTATCAAATAGACAGCCTGCTGACTCTACCACCGTCCAGTTTTCACACACAGCCTCTTAAACACATCCGCTCACTCAGACATCCCTCTTTCCCTAATTCCATTTACTCACTTAATCTGATTCCCCCTTAAAGGATTCTTGCACCCAAAGCAGCCCTACAAAGTTCCTTTTGTCAACACATTCTCTTTCTCACATAACATACCTGTTTGTGTCACAGTTACCCTCTCCTCCAATGGCACAGAATTCCACAAACACATCCACTTACTTAGACGTCCATGGATGCACATTGTTTATCTAGCAAACATCTTATTTTTCACTACACACCTCATCACAATTTCACATATGCCACCCATCTCTCAAACTCCATTATCAGGTATTCATTCCATCAGTCTTACACACACAAATTCACACTCAACTTATTTTATAAGCACGGTTTTGACATATTTGCATTCTTATCACACACAACTTTGTCATACAGAGCGGCCCTCTGTCTTTTCTCGCTCACTGATAGTCATAAATGTAGTAATATTCCTGCCTACATCCCCACACGTAGATGGAAATATTCTGTCTTTGACTACAATAAACACTACCCTTTTAGAGGGTCCCGATTCATCCCAAGGCCAATGAATATCTGTGAAATATGGGAGACTCTAGGGTCCCTCATCGCATTCTGCAAGGGTCCCTTCATTTTGCGTCCACTGTCTCCTACAGATTATGTAAAAAACCCTATCTGATGGAGATTTCTTGCTGCAGATTCCTTACCGTTGAATATCCCCACGCGTCAGACTGGAACCGGAAGATGTTCGAGCAGTACCCCTGTGCACCGGTAGTGGCATTGTTTTGTTCTGTGTCTGCGGTGTTGGCATCAGAAGTGACGTGTGCAGTAACTATATAGGCGCCACCTCGGCACGCTGATGTCAGTTCTTTCCTTTCTGCACCATTTACCATGGATCTAGATTGAGCAACCCTTCAGTCGCATTTTAACTGAATTTTTAAAACTTTTTGTCAATGTTTTTGAGATTTATCTCCTGGTGTGAGGGTGTCACCCAAGAAACAAGCTGGTTTCAAACCATTTGGAGCCTTTCATCAGCAAATGTTGGTGACAGACCCCCACTTTGCTTGTGGTGCCTGGAGCCGGGACACAACTCCAAGACATGAGGACTGCAGCGCCATGCACCTGAAGGCACTGAGGAAGCTTTCCTTCTAGCTCCTCACCACCCGATGTCAATCAACTCCCCAACAGTCAAGGTCCTTTTTGTATAGGAGGTCCTGGGACCATCTGCAGAGCTGTCTCAGCTTTCGTCATTGCATTCAAAGTCTTCGGGTAAGTAGGGGAAGTCCCACAAGCATAACAAGCCAAAGAAATCCAAATGCTCTTCAACTTCCCCGCGTCAGTCAAAATCATCTGACAAGACGAGGTGGGTCAGCACTCCAGAGCCTGTAAGTTGATGGCGCCTGAACCTGGGTCTTTTCTGCACTTCCCAGATTTTCCTGGAGCTGGCACAACCCCTGCCCACCTGAAGGAGTTTTCTGAGGCCATGGGCCTCTCTTGTGGGTGGCCCGAGCCATGTGGAGCACTTTCTGGCCTCATGGGCTTGGGAAGGGCTCCTACGAGGTCCACGCCGGCGAGACCGAGACATTCCTCTGCTCCCCTCCAGTGTGCCCTTGTGCCACTGACACCGCTAGGTGGCCCAATTCCATTGTCATACCCAACCACTCCCTGGAGCGAGTCCAACGCCTTATTTCATGAATAGCACTAAAGAGGGAGATGTTTGGGAGGGGTCTGCGGGCCCTTATGGAGAAGAACCAGTTGAGGAGGACAACTGGTATGAGGAACTGGGTGAGGCCAGTGGATTAGACACCTCAGCCGACACTTGTTTGGTTTCCACTTCTACTGTGGCTATGGAGGAGGGAGCCTCTACTGCAATGGTGGTGCATCGGTCAACTGAGGTCCTAGATGTTAACCTGCCCTCAGTGTCAGTCAAGATGAATTTACTGCCATTTAATGAAGCCCTTACAGAAACCCTTCTTGGGGCCCTATCCAAGCCCTGGACAGGGGCTACTGTAAATAGAACAATTGACCACCGCCATCACCCCACTCCTGGGAATCCCAGCTTCCTTTCCTTGACCAGCACCCCACCCCAGAAAGCTTAGTGGTCCAGGTACTCACTCTGGTGCATTCTCTACCACTCCATCCGATGGGGAATCCAAGAGGTTGGATACATTCGATAAGAGAATGTTCTCTTCCACCAGCCTGGCACTGTGGTCCGTGAACACTGCATGCTTATTGGGAAGTTATTTCCATACTTTTCAGGATTCTGTTGCACAAGTGCTGCCTATGGGCATCCCAGAGGAGGCCTGGCCCATATTCTGTCCGGCTATGGCCAATGAGAGAGATGCAGCAAAGTTCTCCATTAGATATAGACTGACACAACCAACTTGCTAGGTAGAGCAATTTCATCATTGGTGGCCTTGTGGCACCATGCCTGGCTGAGGATATCTGTTTTTTCAGGGGATGTCCAGGCTTCTATCATGGATATGCCCTTTGATGTCTCTCGCCAAGTTGGAGACCAGGCTGATTCAGCGCTTGCATGCATCATCGACCTCAATCTGCCTTCTGTCCCTTTTGGGGCTAGGGAAGGGGTTGTCTTGCTGCACCCATACCCTCCCAGCCACCACAGTCAACTAGCTTTTTGGCCTTTTCATGGCTAAGGGTGCTTATCGCAGCGACCATGTGGGACAGATGGAGATTGGTCAGATCAGTCAAATTCCCCCTCCCCAGCAGCCGCTGCCTCCACACATCTTTAGTCTGCCTTCAAACCATCACGGACACCCAGTGGAAGGCAGAATAAGCCATCACCTCTTCCACTGGCAGTGAGTAACATCAGACTAATCAGTACTACAGATTGTCCAAAGGGGCTACTTCTTCCCCTTTGTGACACACCCTCCACCAGCCCCACCCACTTATGGCCGGCTGAGTGAGGACCATCTCTTCTTGATCCATCAAGAAGTGTATGGCCTCTTGGCCAATGAAAACATAAAGACGGTGCCAGCGTCAGAAGTAGATTGTGGTTGTTATTCCCGCTACTTTCTGGTGCCCAAGAAGGATAGAGGACACCGTCCTAGTCTCGATCTGAAGCTTCTAAATCTCTTCTTGAAGAAGGTGAAATTCAAAATGTTCACGCTTGCACAGGTGTTGTCTGCTGTGGACCTGGGAGATTGGATGGTAGCATTGAACTTACAGGACACTTATTTCCCCACCCTTTTTCTGTTGGCCCACAGACGCGCTCTTCAGTTCACGGTGGGCCACGAGTATTTTTAATTTGTCGTGCTCCCCTGCAGCCGTAACGGCGCACCTTGGGTGTTCACAAAGGTATTGCCAGTGGTCGCAGCTCATCTGAAGAGGTCGGGAATTTCAGTCTTCCTCTACCTTGATCACTGGCTGTTGAAGGCGGGCTCACCCTAGGTAGTCCTCTCCCAGCTCCAGACTATGGTGAACCGCTTGCACTCGCTGGGGTTTATTATCAACATGCTAACGTCACACCTGACTCCCTCTCAGATGCTTCCTTTCATCGGAGCTGTACTAGAAATAGAGCAGTTTCAGGCCTAGACTCCTTAGCGACGAAAGTGCAGGATATTCAGTCTGTGGCACCGATTTTTCAGCCTCTGTCATGGATTTCACCAAGATTGGCTCCAATGCCTCATGGCCTCCTGCAACCTGCTGGTGTCTCAGACCTGCTGGCATATGCAGGCGCTGCAGTGGGACCTAAAGGCCCAGTGGATGCAGCATCAGGAGAGTCTCTCCAACATGGTATATAACTCATAGGGAACTGCAAAAGATGTGCAGTGGTGGAGATGAACCGTGATTGGGTCAGCAACAGACCTCTCCCTCTTCCCCAAACAGACTTGACTGTAATGACAGATGAATCACTTCTGGGATGGGGTGGCCATCTGGGATAGGTGAATATCAGAGGACTCTGTTCTCCAGTGGAGTCAAAGCTCCACGTAAACCTATTGGAGCTTTGGATAGTCCAATTAACATTAAAAGCCTTTCTCTAATGCAGGTGTTCATGGACAACACCACGCCATGTGGTACTACAATAAACACAGTTGGGTTGTGGACCATCTACCAAGAGTCTCTGCATCTCTGGACATGGCTGGAACGGCATGGCATTTCCCAGGTGGTTAAACACCTGGCGGGCTCTCTGGACGTTAGGGCACACAAACTTAGCCAAAGATGCCTAGGGGATCATGAATGGCGGCTCCATCCAGAGATGGTCTAAGGTCTCTTTCAGTGGTGGAGAGAGCCTTGGTTAGATCTGTTCCCTATCCCCTAGAATGTGCAGGGTCAGCAGCTCTGTGTGCTAGAGGTTCCAAGATGACTGCTTCGGAGATGATTTTCATCTCGAGTGGAGCGCCAGCCTCCTTTATGCCTTTCCGCCAATACCACTCCAGCCCAGAGTTGTCAAGAAGATCGGGAACAACCAGGCTCAAGTTGTTCTTGTCGCTCCAGATTGGGCACAGAGAGTCTGGTATTCCGAGCTATTGAGCATAATCATTAGTTCTTTGATCAGGCTGCCTCTTTGGGAGGACCTTCTGTCACATCAACAGGGTAGGGTTCTGCCCCCAAACCTGCGCACACTCCACCTTCATGCGTGGAGATTGAGCAATGGCAGTTGACAGCCCAAAGTCTGTGATGTTGTTCTGGCAACTAGGCGTCCCTCCACCAATATCTATATGCCTGCTGTTGGGTCAAGTTTGTTTCTAGGTGTGTCTCTCACAATGCCAACCCCTTAACTGCACCTCTATCACAAGTTCTCTTGTTTGCACTCTGTTTGGCCCAGCAGGGCTCTCCTCTGGGCACAGTTAGGGGTTACCTATCTGCCATCTTGGCATTTCTGCGGTTGCAGGACCAACCTTCTCTCTTTAAGTCCCCAGCTGTGGCTAGGTTCCTTAAAGGTCTAAAACACGCATTCCCACATACAGCCTTTATTATGTCTCAGTGGGACCTCAACCGGGTCCTTACTTTTCTCAGGTGCGCTCCCTTTGAGCCGTTACATAATTGTCTTCTTAGGCTGTTGACCACCAAAATGGCTTTCTTAGTGGCCATAACATTGGCCAGGAAGGTCAGTGAACTCCAAGTGCTCTCGGCGCACCCTCCTTACACCACCTTCAATCCAGACAAACTCATCCTCGGCTGCAACCACAGCATTAGCCTGTGGCATTCCTCTTCTGGAAATATGTCAGGCAGTGACATCGGCATCTCTGCACACATTCACAAAACATTACTGCCTGGACAGTCAGGTCAATCATGACAGACACTTCATATCTTTGGTCCTGCAGGACATTTAGATTTTATCAGATTTGCAGTCCTACTTCTAAGGAGGTATTGCTTGGCTATCTATTCAACAGTAAGGAATCTGTGGTTAGAAGTCTCAAGCTGATGAACAAGTTTCCTACCTTTGGTAATGCCTTATCTGGTAGAGACTCTATCTAGGTGCAGATTCCTTTCTGTCCCTCTCACCCTCCCCGCTCTGCGAACCAGTCCAGGTATGAGGTACAAACACTTTCAGGTCCTTAGTCTTTCACTCCCGTGGTCAATTCTTCTCATGGCTCCACGGTCCTGGAGTGCAAAGTCGCAAAAGTAACTGGTGTCAGTGCACTGACTGACATGCACCTACATAGGTACCGCTCACGTCACTTTCGGTGCAGTCAAAGCAGAACGAATTATGCCAATTACTGTAGCGCAGGGTCAGTGGCATACTGAAATACGAGGACCCCCTGCAAAATGCATGGAGGGGGCCCTCACACTCCAGACCCAAACAACAGCGCATAGAGCAGTGGCCCTGTGCCCGTGCACAGTGAGGAGGAGGCCACCTGGAGCTCAGGGGCCCGCACTGTGGGGGCTGCTGGGGCTGTTGTTATGCCACTGCACAGGGGTACTGCTTGAAAATCTTCTGAATCCAGTCTGATGCCTGGGGATATTCAAAGGTAAGGAATCTGCAGCTAGTCTCTCCCAGATTCTTCTGCTCAGTCCAAAACAGAATACATAAGTAACGGACAGAGGAAGAGATGTGCCACGCAGGAAACTCCCATGGAGCACAAGAGGTGTCCATGACTGCCAGGAATTCACTTCAGCCCCACAAGCTAGTAAGTCACTATGATTCTCAGTCAGTTAGACGGTTGCAATTTTAGTCATAAAAATTTAAAGGCAGCAGCAGCTAGCGTGGTACGCTAGTGGAACTAGTTAGCCCTGAGCAACGGTATTGAAAGTGACCACTACCTGGCAGTACATTAAGTGCTCTTACAATATGATTCAGATGACCTAGAAAGCAATGAAAGGGAATACACCTAGAGTAATAACTAATGATTCACATTAATTCAGGGGTTGCCTGTGTCGCTGTTCTAAGGGAACATGGCCTAACAGTTTGGGATGAACAGTTAGTTCCTTTGGGGAAAATTTGCATCCCAGTGTAGTAAATCAGATCCAGACAACTAAAATTGCACAGGACAGTTGAAATTGTAGAATTGGACTATACAAAGGCTGGTAACATAACCTAACATTTGGCAGCTCTCTGCAGTGGCACGAATAGGATAAAAACCAAACAGAGTAATTATCAGTGGTCCAGATGAATTGAAGCACTTCCATTCATCACCTGTACACACTGTGAGGCCTGCACAGAATTTGCCAAGTTATATTTGATAGAAAGATGAAATTGACTTTTTATAATAAATATAAATGAATTAAAAATAAACTGGACAGTTCGCCAGGAGCTCCATATTCTCAGTAACAGCTGAAAAAGCTTCTCTTTATTCTGTTTCCTTACTTTTTCCTTTTTTAGGGCCCAATGGGAGTAAAAGGTGCTTTGGGATTCCAGGGCGCCCCAGGAACAGCTGTGAGTGTTTCCATCATTGGATTACTGAATGATTTTATTGTTGTTTGCTAATTGCCTCTGTAGCAGCAGATTACTCATTACTGTTTTCTATGGCAAGTAAAGGTCTTATTTAGAGAGACTTTTAGAGAAAAATCACAAAATCCCCTCCCTCCAGTCATCTCTTGTGGACACATTTTGCTACTCACTGCTTTTACTGAAGTTTCACAGGCCTGTGTTTCTCTTTTTAGGGGGAGCAAGGCAATACAGGACCCCAAGGACCAGTTGGATTGCCAGTGAGTAAACATTTTTTAAGAAAGAAAATATTTCCTCCCTCCTACTGCTCAGCCGGTGGACCTCCCTCCCGTCTCATCCTTTCATGCCTTCTTATCGCTCACTTTGTAAAGGGCTTTTTTACTTTGTAGCTATGTTCCCATTCTATAAGCCACTACCTTACATACCTAAGGATCATTTGCATTGCCTATGAGTACATGTGTTTTATTCCATGTCAGTAAAGATAAACGAGTCCCAGTAAAACATGCTCTAATAAATGTACATTCATCAATTTATTTTTACAGTACAACGTTCAAATTCCATGCTAAAGGCCAAATTAATCTAGTACTACTCTTGCTTGTGCCCTGGGCCTAATTTTGTTTGTAAAGTTTGGACATTAAAACACAGAGGGGGTCATTTTGACCCTGGCGGTACGGGACCGCCAGGGCTAAAACGACGGAAGCACTGCCAACAGGCTGGCGGAACGGGGAGTCGTGGGGCCCCTGCACTGTCCATGCCACTGGCATGGGCAGTGCAGGGGCCCCCTGACAGGGCCCCATGTAGCTTTTCACTGTCTGCTCTGCAGACAGTGAAAAGCGCGACGGGTGCAACTGCACCCGTCGCACGGCCGCATACCGCCGGCTCCATTTGGAGCCGGCTCCTATGTTGCGGCCGTGATCCCTGCTGGGCTGGCGGGTTTCCGCCCGCCGGCCCAGCGGGGATCTCGAAATGGCCGCGGCGGGGGTGCGGCTGCATTGGCGGCCAAATGGGGGTCAGATCTTGGCGTGCGGCTTATGCCGCCTGCCAAGGTCGTAATGACCCCCAGAATAGCATATCCAGATTTATAGATAGTATTATTGTATTGTAGTGGTTTGCAATGGTTCAGAGCTCCGTCAGATTTCCTACATGATCCTTACTGAATATGCTCCTACATTGTTCTAGAAAAATCAAATCTCTATTAGTTTTCCATTAGTGCCAGGTGGCAATGAACAACATAGTCCCTGAAGCTCTGTGGATTCCTAATTATGGCATCTCATTTGTGTATATAAAGTGCACTGGTGCCAGTGATCTCAGTTTCTTTCATTCTATGGATGAACCACTGCGGATCATGAGCCCGCCTTTCTTAGCTAATAAATGATGTTTTATTCAGTAAAGGAAAATTGTCTTTTTCTGTGTGACCATATCATCCCTGAAATCATCATGTTTCAAGGCTCATCTTTCCTGCAGAAGGCAGACACCTGCGACAAACCCACTTCCAAAAATCTTTCAGTGTTTAGAATAGCCACATAAGGCTGTCATGCAACCTCTGCTTTTCAATGCAATCTGAGTCTCTTATGGAGAAGGAGGCAAAGCTTCTAATGGCTACTTATGAATTAAAATCCAAGTCTTCTTCCAAGCCTTGTGTCATGCCCACACCACTTCTTATTCATGAAGCAGTTCTTGGGGTCAGCATAAGAAGGAACAGAGGAAACATTCTTCTACCAAGCACAGGAAATAAGAGATCCAAAGAGACTTCATCCTCTTTTTTGTCCAAGCCATTTCCAAGGCCATTTCAGCTCTGCAAACTATTAAGCAGGTTAGTCTCCCTATGAAGGGGCTTCTGAGGATTTTATGAAAATCATGTTTTCTTTAAAATCTCTGGAGCTCTGTTGGGGGTCTCGAGTTCTTCTTTGGGTTAGACAACTGTCTCATACGAAGACTGCTCTGGCTTTCACCTTGGCACTGACTTGTATTCTAACCTCTCCTCCGCCTTTTCCATTGTCAGTGCGGGCTCTGAACTGGTGGAGCCATGGTAGGCATCAGTGCGGGCACTGTCAGCCTGCACTGATGCAATGATGCCATATCCTAGACAAAAGACAGCATTCCTTCAGGGAATCTTACTTCCCACAGCTACAAACACCACACAGTAGTTTTTTTAAATGATAGAAGAACCTATTTGGTCTATTTTTATAATTCGGCTGACAGAATTTTAGGGATGAAGATGACAGTGAGGCAGACATTTTGTTGCCTAGAGAGGACCCTGATTCATGCATGATTGCTGACCTACAAAACGTCAGTGAAGCTGACACTTTCCCAGAGACAGAGTAAGTGAAAAGGCAACTGAGACGTTAAATATATCTCTTCACATGGAGCACTCGAAACATCTATCTATATAGAGATTTTGACAGATAAGTAAGTAGCAGAGACTGGTCTGCCATCTGAAATAATAGTTTAAGGAGTCTAGAGAGATGCAATTGGTTTAAAACAAAACATAATTTCTTCTGGGAACCACTGATCGGATCTGCCCTCTTTGTCAGTAACCTTGCCTGATGGGACTTAAATTTGGTTCTTACTTTTTTAATGGGGCCACTTTTTGAGCCTTTTTATTCTTATCCAAGGTATTCTGTGTTGTAACATGGTATTCCTGTTGGCCATTACTTTTGTTAGACGAGTTAGACGGGAGAGCTACTCAGCCTTGCAGACCGGTGACCTCCATAATGGGGGGCCGGTGACTCCGCTGCTGACACACAGGTTCCCGCAAGATTCTCACTGGCATGGGGAGTGCAGAAGTGAGGGGACTCTGCTGGTATGCTGCAGTGGGACTGATGAAGAAGCCCCCAGGCTATGCCAGGAGCCCAGAGGACAGGTCCAGCATCAGGAGTTAAAGGGCATGATGGCAGGCTCTTGACTCTTTCTGATTGAAGGGAGAGCAGTAACAGGGAATCCCACATAGAATAGTAAGATTTAGAGGCCAGAAGTGTTGATAAAAATTATCATGGTGATGGCTAAAGCTAGCCACCAGGAGGAGTAAATTGACACCGAGATCGTGCAAATCACCCCAGTGGGGCTAGAGGAATGGACCACAGAAGTTCGGTCTCTGGAGGGCGACCAGGCAGAAAACAAAGTGCATGCCACTCCACTGCAGGGTTTAATCTGCTCCCAGTGTGCTGACCTGGGTCTGGGGGCGGTGACCTCGGTGGGGCGCTGTGTTTAACAATAACTTCCGAAAATAGCGTTTAACAATAACTTCCGAAAATAGCGATTTAAAAGCACCTGCTGGAAAGTTCCTTGTGGCCCAGCCTTCAGGAAACAATTACAATTTCAAGATAACTCTTGTAATTAATGTTTGAGTTATTCATGGGGTCGGGGCGCCAAAAAGGATTGAGGATTGCTGCACTGGGCGCCGCCTCTGCCCAGGGGCCCTCAGTTTCCAGCGACTGACGAAAAGATGAGCTCCTGTGTGTGCCTTTCAATTCTATTCTTGCGGATGCCAGACCGTAGTAGCACTGGAGCCTTCTCCCGTTTCCCTGTGCCCATGTCTGGGGAGGGCAGGGGGCACACCCCTGCCTGCACGGGGGCAGCGGAAGAAGCTAGATACCGGCTCCACACCAGCACAGCGCAGTGTCAGCTGCTCAGGGTGCTAGTGGGGGGCGGCAGGTCTGGGCTCCTCTTGCAGCACTGAGACTTCTAGGATCAGCGTGCTTCACAGAGGAGCAGAGGAGCAGAGCACCAAGATTCCCTGGAAAAAATTGTGGTGCGAGGCTGCGAGGAAAGACAAGCATTTACACTGCATCGGGTCTCGCGTTTGCTCATGTTAGAGCTGATCGCGTTATAAACTCCTACCCCGACTTTTCACCTATCGGGCAAAAGTGCGTTTATGTACATAACCCGAAAAAGTGACATCAAGTATGTAAAGCGCTCGACTTCTGCCAAGCGAGATCGCGCTCCTAAATTAGAGAAAAAAAAGTCCACGAGCCCGATGGAAAACAGCGAGCCTCGCATGTTTTCTGTACTTGGTCGCTGCGCTGGAGGATGGCTAGCCACCGGAAAAGGCATGACATATGCGTGCCTTCGACTAATGAAAGCAAGCAGATTTTATTAGGGAAGCCCACCAACCAATAAAAAACAGTGACGTGAAGTTGACAGGGCTCCGAGCCTTTTTCTAAATACAAAAGAGTCTCACTGCGAAACGCATGCGCGAGCGCATGCAACGCAGGCTCGACCCTAAAAAACAGAAAAGAACAAAAGCATTTTGGAGCATTACAGCTACTCATAAAATAGTCACTCATGAGGGTATGGAGCCTGTAATTCTAGAGTTTACTGCTCAGGAGTTTACTTATGTGCTGATTGTGTTGCCCTAAAAGAGGTTTATGGGATGCTATGGGGGCCTGCTGATCATGCAGCAGCCCCCAGAAGAGCTTCCTGTTAGATCGCTCTAGTCTCTCGCGGGATTATGTTAATGACCTCTGGAGAGATTTCTTTCATTTGTAAGCACTCCTGGAGCTTTTGCTAAGACGCTCTGGAGTGTGGGGCCACTGTTGGTTGGTCCTAAGG
The DNA here is from genome assembly GCF_031143425.1 of Pleurodeles waltl. Classification (NCBI taxonomy): domain Eukaryota; kingdom Metazoa; phylum Chordata; class Amphibia; order Caudata; family Salamandridae; genus Pleurodeles; species Pleurodeles waltl. The sequence continues at coordinate 1,610,545,536 of NC_090445.1, forward strand.
CTGTACTTGCAGCACATTAAGGCTAGAAGACTCTTGCACGCATTAAATCGATAATGCTTTTATGACAGTGACAAAACAAAGTGAAAGTAAATATGGTATAATTAAGTTCATGAAAAGGCTTCTATTAACAATCATTACATATTTTAATGAAAGCCATTGAAATGTTTTGAAGTGCTTTATTGACAATCCTAAAGCTAAGTCATGCCAGTCCTCAACTAAAGTGATTGGAACATGGCACAGCCCATAGTGATTTTAATAATGTGACACTAGTTTTGTATGACATTTGTCTCCTTTTAATAATGTGATGAAATCCTGACAAAGCCAGTAGGCCTGATCTAAGATAACTACACCACATTGTATTGTCTAGTATAGTTTGGGAGGTATTGTGGTCTTACGGTTCAAAGCTCGCTAGAGGTATGAACAATTAGAAGAGTGTCACCATAGGCATTTGTGCTTGTCTACTTGTACAGATTTATGAGTTAACATGTAGTATTCAGTAGTGTGGGTGTAATAAAGTAAATTTTTTTTAAAAAGCACGGACTTGATAATGATTTCATGGGTGTTCGTTGCGTTCAGGTGAACTGGGTTACTAACCCACACCACCACTCCTGAGTAGGCTTTGGACTTCTCTGCTTCTTGACTCCTGAGACAGTCAAGTGTTACAAGGTTGGAACTTGGCTCCCAGTAGATGGAAATTTACAGTTCTATTACTTGTGAAGGACTCTCATTCTTCATAACAACCCACTTTCTTTCAATTACGGATTATGGTTTGACATTGGTTATTTTTGTTAACATGCTCCTGTATATTTGTTGGAAAAATCGAGATTGCAGTTGTTATATATGGGAGTTGGGTTATATTATGGAAGGTTAGAAGGTAAGTTGGATCCAGTGAGGCTTTTTTAGCTGTGAGGCCGTGTGTGAAGGTGCCCTGGGATAGTGAGGAATTGACTGTGTGGGAAGGGGGCGTTAGTGCTTCTCCTTGCCTCCCATCTTTGCACATTCTTTAGAGGACCACAAGTGTTCGGTAGCGTCTTCCCAGCCCTTAAGACCAGCAGGTAAGGACTCTTGGAGTGGAATGCTCATAAGGGATAGTGTCATGGGCCGACAGCAAGCTTTAGAAGCACAAGTTAGTCTCGAATGAATGAATGAATGATTGATTAGGGATCTGCCAAGATGATGCTATTCTCATTCATCAGCCTATGAAATGTACTAGACAAGGAAAAACGTGCCCAGAACTCATTATTTACAGGCAGCAGAATATGTTTTGGCCAGACTTCTTTAAAACAATTAGGAAAATGGTGAGTAAGCAGTGCTACTGCTGGTTTCCCATTTGAAACAGAGATAGTTCCAAATGGCAGTATGTACAATCCATGATGACCAAGGGCTCCCTCTGCTCCTACCCATGGGATATTGTAAAATCATTTGTGGGTTTTCTGCAAGGTTATACCATTTGGCCAATTTTGACATTCCGGAAACTGAGGATGACTTTTATTGTTCGCTACCCCATCCCTGAGTTATCTGATGCAGGGAATAAATGTCTGGTGGGTGACAGTGGAAATAGAACATCTGTTTTCTGCCTACCAGTAAATCACCTGGGGATAATGGTTTCCCCATTGAGAATTATAAGATGGTTTAATCTAATGTGGCCAATGCCACATGCATTTTTGATAAACAATTTTTATTAGTTTTATATAGAACAGCATGAAAACCCAACAGGTCACTAGTACAATCAGTACAATTAGGAGAACGCACTGTACAAATCCAGAGCATAACAAACTGCTATACACACAGGAACCATCTCGATGTTGGAAGAGCTGCGCACATCCACCCTATGATAAGGCTATGCCCCTTGCCCCATCCCATCTCCCCCACACCTTTGTATACTTGGTTGGGCATCCCCTTGCTTCGTAGAACAACTTCTCCTGCTGAGCGCACCAGTCCACCCCTCAACGCCACTTTGTGATCGCAGGGGCAGTCTCCGACTTCCGGTTCACTGCAATGTCCCTCTTGGCCACCAAGCAGGCCGTCCCCACGAATGGCCGGTGTGCTCTGCTGGAACCCACCCCTTCAAGCACACCTAGTAGAATCAGTAACGGAGCAACCTCAACCTCCACCTGTATAACTCCTGAGATCTCTCTGACCACCGCCCGCCAGTAAGTGGTTATATGAGGACAAGTCCACACCAGGTGAAAGAAGTCTGCACTGGAGCTTGCACATCGAGGACATTCAGCCTGGGGCCTAAAGTCCGCTCTATGCAACCTGTCAGGTGTGAGGAATGCCGTATGAAGAAAGTATATCTGCACCACTCGGAGACAAGAGGTCATGGTCAGGGACCGCAGGCCATCAACGCATCTCTCCATTCTCCATCGTTCATCGGACCCACCCACCGCTCCCATCGCTCTCGGAGCTTATCAATCGTTTGGGCTGTATTAGTAACTAATGAGCGGTAGATGCCCAGAGCACTCATCATTACTTCTACAGGGCATAACCCAGGGAGATCCGTCCCTGCCCGAATGTATGCCTGCAATGCGTGCCTGAGTTGCAGATACTTATGAAACTGGGACTTATGAAGCTCAAACTGCTGCTGAAGCTCCTGAAAGGACCTCATGTGGGAGCCAGCCCAAACATCACCCAGCTGGGAGATACCTATAAGGTCCCATTTATGGAACCCCAGGAGCGCTGAGACCACCCCCAGCCACAGTCCCTGCCACAGCCGTGTCTGTTGGCTGAAATGGCGCCACCACCCCGTCGTCTGCTGCGCGGCCCCCACCCCATCAGCACCACCTTAGTCACTTCCGGAACGCTACGCGGCAGGGGGCCGCCGTACAGCATCCCCAGCAGACCAGGAAAGCCCATCATCAAGAGTTCTAACTGATATGCGGGATCCGACCAGCCCCCTCCAAACCAGTCATGGATGACCAATAAATACATTGCTAGGTAGTAAAGATAGAGGTTAGACATTCCCAACCCCACCTCGTAGACATCACCCTGACAGGTACGGAGCGCCAGTCGGGGGTGTGAGCCATGCCAGAGGAACCACCACGCAACTGCTTCCATCTCATTGATCCACCACTTGGGAATATGGTATGGAAAGTTCGGAAGCATATAAAGGAACCAAGGAAGTACCATAATTTTATATAACTCAATCCGACCCAAAATGTTGAGGGGTAGTGACCGCCAACGCTGGAGGTCCTCCCTAACTCTATGAGTAAAAGGCGTCACATTAAGAGACCAAGCCAGTTCAGGTAAGAGCGCTACGTGCGCCCGAGATACTGGAAATTATTACGCCTGAGGGGAATAATGTCCTGCCGGTCACAACAGTCCCTGGTAGGGAGCAGCAGAAGCAGGAGAGACTTACCAGGATTAACTACCAGACCTGACGCCTCGGCGAACAGGCCTAAGAGCTGCAACACCCGAGGCCCACTGCCAGCCGGATTTGCTAAGAACACAGGTCTTCCCGCCCAGTGGGCCAGGCCCACCTGTCAATCAAAAGATCTTCCCTTATCAGCTTCGACCAACAAATCCATTGCCAGCACAAACAGAAGCGGAGAGAGAGGGCAGCCCTGACGAGTTCCCCTACGGATGGGAACGAATCCGACACCGCCCCATTCACCTGCACCCGGGCCGTTGGGTTACAGTAGAGGAGCTTCACCAACACTCGAAACTGCGGACCAAACCCGGCCCTTGTCAGCACCCCCCAGAGATAGGACCAATCCACTGTGTCAAAGCCTTCTCGAAATCCACTAGAAGGAGCGCCAGCCGAGGGGTCAAGAGGGCCCGAGCCACATGCAGTCGTCTGATACAGTGCTTAGTACTTCTATTCGGCATAAAACCACACTGAACCGAGTGTACCAGCGAGGCCAAAACTCTCTTCAATCTGGCGGCCAGCACTGTGGAGAATATCTTGATTTCTGTGTTGAGAAGCGAGATGGGACGGTACTCCGAGCAGTTCCCCGAAGGGGGTTTCATCTTAGGAATTACCACAATGGTGGCCTGATTGAGCCCCAGCGGCAATCCCGTTCTTCTCTGCCTCCTCAAACATGGCTAGCAAGTGAGGGGCGAGCACATGAAACCTGCTGTAGAGCTCAGCTGGGAATCCGTCAGGACCTGAGGTCTTACCTGCAGCCAACTCAGATATAGCGGCTCCGATTTCCTCAACACCTATGGGCTCATTGAGGTCTTGCCTGTCTGCCACCGAGATCTTCAGAATGGATACCTTCCTTAACCAAGGAGCATACCTCTCCACCTGCGGTTGGGGACGCTCCTCGTACAGTCTTGCGTAGTAGGTGGCAAAGCTCCCGACCCGTCAACGATTTCCGGAACAACTCTCCCCGTCATCGGGCCAGTTGCTAGCCAGTGCAGAAGCTTGCCATTTTTGTCCCCCCACCCATAAACCCGGCGTAGGAGGTTGGCTCTGTATATACTATCTCAAAGTGAGAGATAGTGTGCACAGAGTCCAAGGGTTCCCCTTAAAGGTAAAATTACATCATTCTAATGCTCTATTTTGTGGTAATGTGGTCAAGCAGTAGGCTTATCAGAGGGTAGTGTTAAGCATTTGTTGTTCACACACAGTCAATAAATGAGGAACACACGCTCAAAGACTTAACTCCAGGCCAATAAGTTTTATATAGAAAAATATATTTTCTTAATTTATTTTTAGAACCACAAGTTCAAGATTTGAAGAAAATACATAAAATGCAAGGTACTCCGCACAGTTAAGTTAGGAACTTTGAATTAGATCAATAGCATACACAGTTTTAGTAATAAAGGCAATAAGCTATTTTAAAAGTGGACACTGCAAAAATCAACAGTTCCTGGGGGAGGTAAGTAATGGTTGGTTTGTCAGGTAAGTAAGACACTTACAAGTCTAAGTTCCTGGGCATAGGCAGCCCACTGTTGAGGGTTCAAGGCAACCCCAAAGTTACCACACCAGCAGCTCAGGGCCGGTCAGGTGCAGAGGTCAAAGAGGTGCCCAAAACACATAGGCGCCTATGGAGAACAAGGGTGCTCCGGTTCCAGTCTGCCAGCAGGTAAGTACCCGCGCCCTCGGAGGGCAGACCAGAGGGGGAGGTTTGCAGAGCACTGGGGGGGACACAAGTAGGCATACAAAACACGCCCTCAGCGGCACAGGGGCGGCCGGGTGCAATGTGCAAAGCACGCGTCAGGTTTTGTATTAAAAACAAAGGAGAGACCTGGGGGTCACTCTAGCGGTGCAGGCGGGGCACAGGGGGGCTTCTCGGGCCAGCCACCAACTGGGCTAGGCAGAGGGTCGCCTGGTGGTCACTCCTGCACTGAGGTTCGGTTCCTTCTGGTCCTGGGGGCTGCGGGTGCAGTGCTTGGTCCAGGTGTTGGGTTCCTTGTTACAGGCAGTCGCGGCCAGGGGGAGCCTCTGGATTCTCTCTGCATGTGTCGCTGTGGGGGTACAGGGAGGGGTCGTCTCGGGCTACTCACGAGGTCGCAGTCACCTAGGAGTCCTCCCTGTGGTGTTGGTTCTCTGGAGCTCGAGCCGGCGGCGTCTGGTGGAAAGGGTGAAGTCTCACACTTCCAGCGGGAAGAGTGAAGTCTTTAAAAGTTGTAAGAAAGTTGCAAAGTTGTTGCTGTTGTTGAGCAGAGCCTCTGCTCACAGGAGGTTCTTGGTCCTTTGGTTCAGGGCAGTCCTCTGAGGCTTCAGAGGTCACTGGTCCCTGTCGGATGCGTCGCTGTTGCAGTTTTCTTCAAGTAAGGAGAAAGGCCGGTAGGGCTGGTGCCAGAGCAGTTGTCGTCTCTGCAGGGCTTTTAGGGGTGTGTTTAGGTCTGGGGGGTAGTAGCCAATGGCTACTGTCCTGGAGGGTGGCTACACCCTCTTTGTGCCTCCACATTCATTATCCTATTGGGGGAATCCTCCAATCTCAAGATGGAGGATTTCTAAAGGCAGGGGTCACCTCAGCTCAGGACACCTTAGGGGCTGTACTGACTGGTGGGTGATTCCTCCTTATTTTTCTCATTATCTCCTCTAGCCTTGCCGCCAAATGTGGGGGCAGTGGCCGGAGGGGCGGGCATCTCCACTAGCTGGGATGCCCTGGGGTGCTGTAACAAAAGGCATGAGCCATTAAGGCTCACCGCCAGATGTTCCAGTTCCTGCTGGGGGGGAGGGAGGGTGGAAGAAAGCACCTCCACCCAGTACAGACTTTGTTCCTGGCCACAGAGTGACAAAGGCGCTCTCCCCATGTGGTCAGTAACTCGTCTGGTTGTGGCAGGCTGTCAGAAACTGGTCAGCCAAGCACCAGGAGTAGGACTGGTATTCAGGGGGCATCTCTAAGATGCCGTCTTGGTGTATTTTACAATAAATTCCACACTGGCATCAGTGTGCATTTATTGTGCTGAGATGTTTGATACCAAACTTCCCAGATTTCAGTGTAGCCATTATGGAACTGTGGAGTTCGTATTTGACAAACTCCTAGACCATATACTCTTTATGGCTACCCTGCACTTACAATGTCTAAGGTGTTGCTTAGACACTGTAGGGGCATAGTGCTCATGCACATATGCCCTCACCTGTGGTATAGTGCACCCTACCTTATGGCTGTAAGGCCTGCTAGAGGGGTGACTTACCTATGCCACAGGCAGTGTGATGTTAGTCATTTTCTCCCCACCAGCACACACAAGCTGTGAGGCAGTGTGCATGTGCTGAGAGAGGGGTCCCCAGGGTGGCATAAGACATGCTGCAGCCCTTAGAGACCTTCCCTGGCATCAGGGCCCTTGGTACCAGGAGTACCATTTACAAGCAACTTATCTGAGTGCCAGGGCTGTGCCAATTGTGGGAGCAAAGGTACAGTTTAGGGAAAGAACACTGGTGCTGGGGCCTGGTTAGCAGGGTCCCAGCACACTTTCAATCATGACTGGCATCAGCAAAATGTCAGGGGGTAACCAAGCCCACCACATGTGCTTCGCCGTCTCAAGGGTAATGTGTCTAATCTCTTGTCGAACCTGGGCGAGCTGCCTCGCGACTGCTTCATTCTCAGCCTCAGCAAGTTGGCCCTCCAGATGCACTGCCTGGGCCTCCAGCACTGACACCATCTGACTACGCGTCCGTTCCAGCACGCAAAGAAGATGTTTGGCGTGCCCCCTAAGAGGGGCCTTGCAGGCAACCCAAAGCATACCTGGGGACGACACCAAGCCAAGGTTAAAAGAGAAATATTCTGACAGTCTATCTCCTATAGCCTGGACATAATCGTTATCCTGAAGATACCAGGCATTGAGCCACCACATCGGGCGTCTATCCGCATCGACATCATCCAACCGGAGCAGGAGCGGCGCATGATCCGAGACCCCATGCAGGAGCAATTCCACCCCTGTGACTCGAAGCACATCAAGGGTCGGAACAAGAAAGAGGTCTATTCTGGTATGAGTGTGGTGTGCTGCTGATGTGTGTGTGTGTACCGCTGCAAACGTGAATGCCATATCCGCCATACATCACAAAGACTGTATCCTCCACCCATTTAAGCAACCCCGACGCTCTGGCAGCCCGAGTCGAGGATAAAGGCCCCATAATGTCCAACTACCACCTCCCTAAGGGTCATAAGAAAACACTGTAGCGCCCCCGGAGGCACATAAATCTCCAAACGGGGCCAGCAGCGGTCCGGGCCCAGGCGCGCCACTGGCTGACACGTACACCGCTCCCATCGGCTGCTGGCCCCCTCCTTCAGGCAGACCCACCGTCACCACCTCCAAGGCAAGGAGGCACAGGCCCCTCTCCTAGCCGCACTGCTCTGCCTCCCACCCTGGGCCACGGCACAGACCACAGGCCGCGGTCCCGAGGGCCGAGGCTCCACCTCTCTTCCTCGCCGCCGGACAGAAAGAGATCTCCAGCTGGGGCAAGCGCCGCCCCAACTCCAGGCGTGCCCCCGCTGGCACCGCAACTTTGTTCTCGGCTGCCGCCGAGGCCCGCCCGCAGCCTGCCTTGATCACCACGGCTCTTCAATAAAAGGTGGGCCCCACCAGCCCCCTCGCAGTCTCTGCAGGCGGGCCCCCAACTGGGCAGGAAAGGCGCAGGGACAGCGAGCCTCTCAACGGCGGATGACGGAGGAGTCCAGAGCACTCTTAGAGTGTGAACGCCATCTTGACACCCGTGACCACGCCTCCGCCACATACATTTTAAAGAAGCTGATGAAACAGTCTCCTTTCTCTCCTCTTCGAAGAAAGCCTTACAAATTATGATTCCTAAGCTGGACAGAACCCACCCGCATATTCTAGTTACTGGCTGATATCCTTGATCTACATTAACAAGAAGGTGTTGGCAAAGGTTTTGGCCACCAGATTGCTCATGCAGTGGATCCTATTACTAGATGCCTACTACAGCCCTACTAACAAAATGGAACTCTAGCTACGAGTCTTTGAAAGTGGATCCCAATTTACACTTGGGTGCTCCAATATGGCATAATACAAAGTTGTAGGTAGACAACAATCTCATTCATTGGAAGGAATGAGCTTCTAAAGGTTCAGTGACACTTGATCAGTTGATGTTTACTGAAGCGTTTCACACCTTTGAGGACCTATGCTTGGAATTTGGTTTAGGACAACTGGTACATTGTCTGAAACGTATTGCTGGTGCATCCGTGGACCCATTATCTGTCTTTACTACCCTTGCCTATCTCAGGACATGGTGCTCACACAGGGCTGTAGTATCTGAGCTCTACAATATGATTATATCATAGTTATTCTCCAATCCAACTGGGGGGGTAGGTGGGGGTTGTCTGTGTTACAACACAAACTAGCCTTTCATTGGAATGCACAGATGAGAAATGGTTCTTCCTTTTGGAAATATGTGACTATAGATTGCAGGAGTCCAGGATCAAGTTTGCCTTTCATAAAATTCTATGTAACTGGTATTGGACACCAGTCTGAATGACCAGATCAGGACTGAGACGTGACCTACTCTGCTGGGGATGTGGCCTGGAGAAGGGCATCCCCTATTGCATCTGATGTGCCTGCCCAGCCATCTTCGGTTATTGATCTGTAGTCTGGGACACTGACTCTTTCTAGCACCATCCCCTTTCAAACATGACTGGAATTAGCGTGAAACTCTATATTTCCTACAGCCAGGACATACACTATCACTGGTGGTGGTGCTTTGCTACTTGAAGTTTAGAATACCAGCCACACAAAGGAAACAGCAGAGAGTGCTGTTTTGATCAGCCTCTTTTGAGAGGCTCATCTACAGAGTACAGGATTCACTGGCAGTATAGAATAAGATCTGCCGTCCTTTCTCCTTGGTAACAGTGGGAAAAGGGCTCAATTGGTCTCTTCATTCGGGCCCTAGCCGAATTCCACTTCCCTGTGGACCTCATGAGGTCTGCTTGCCTGCCTTAGAGAATCACCTTCAGAACCTGGGTTCATGAAATAACAAAGCCCAAGGCCCCAATTTTACATCAGGCAGAAATCGAACAGTCTTCTTGCCGTCTCCAAGTCTAGCACTGTCCTGATTTACAGGTGGTGGTATTCCGAAGATATAGTAGTAGCTTGGCTGTTGTTGGTGGAGGACCCTGTGCTTATCCCATCTAGGATGGGCCTTCCTAACCCTTCCACAGTTATGATGACTAGCTAAAGCAATGCTAGAAAGTAGTCCTCTCTGAGTTTTTTTTTTTATTGTGGAGGAAAATCAACAGCTGGAGCTGCCAAAACTTGCCCAATGGTTTGACTGTTAAAATAAGGTACTTCACTCCCCTCACCAATGATATGGCAACTTGGAGTGGACCGGTTGCCCTGCTTACCCCCTGAACCAGAAAAGCAGGTCTAGTTGAGGAAGGTTAGCTTCAAAGACAGGTCCATATTATCTTTGCTTTCATACAAGCAGGAAACTTCAAGCTTTTCTGTCTGTTTTTGAGGATGCTATTTGGTAAACATATTCTCCCCTTCACTCACATTGCTGACATGAATATAGGTTTATTGTCTATAATGAACTCCTCGGTTGTCCTGCCGCGGGTCCTTGTAAAAAATCCTCTAGCAAAGCAGTTGCCCCAAATTGCCCAGTTTCTCCTGGAAGATCCAACCCTCCTTAGTTGGTATGTGTTGCTCGTAACTATTCCTGAGCAGTTCTGAAATGGGAAAACCTAATTACAGTACTGCTGGAGGGAGAACCTGGCAGAACTAGATAACGAGAGCTAACATGGCTAAAACTCCTGTGCCATTTCAATGAGAAACAAAAGCTCAATAACAAATTAGATTTTTAGTGCTGAGAAAAATGCGACACAGTGGATTTCTAACCATCCCGAGGTCAAGACATTTATGTCTCTGCCCAACTGTAGAGAGGTCTCATCTATATCTCAGGTATGACAATTAAGATTAGAGAGTTATTTACTATGTTTCAGAGATCATAGCAAATGCACTGACATGGTTTAAGTAGCCTCCACGCCCCAGAGATCTGAAAATGCCACTTTGAATGATTGTAAACTATTGGACTCTTGTTAAGGGAGAGAACCATCTTTTTATGACCTACTTTGCAAATGAGGTAACCGGTTTGTTACCTGAGGCTTTGGTCAGGTCAAGTTACGGAGGAGTAGAGAAGAGCTACAGTGGATTAAAGTTGCATGGCGATCTTTCCTAAAACACACACACTTGAGTTGGGTTTTTTATAATCCAAGGTATTCCCACAGCAGGTTCATCATCATTCCACAACAAGACTTTTCTTGTTAAAGATGCCATAGGGAACGGGACAATTTCAACAAGGACTATTTTAGCTGCTGTGAGGTTCGGTTGCTTTTAAATGAAATGAAGAATGAAGTACTCTGTGTGGCTGTAACAAAGGTCAGCTTAAATGGAGTTTTAAAGAAGCAACAATATGTTGGGAAAAATGTGTGGTGTCCACGAGCCATGTAAGAGGAACTATTGAACAAGTTTTATATTTTTTCAAAAGTCGATACTGGCCTAACCATTGTTATGACTATGATTTAGACTTGGAAAGGTCCCAACTTGGGAAACGGAAGGAGCCTGGATTAGTTTCAGACTCGAAGCTTGCCAGTGTAGTATGCGGTGAGAACGTTGAGTACATCTGGACTGTGTTATTTAGGTGTTAAGAATCGGAAATATCACCTTCTCGGCTATTAAAAACGTGCTGGAGTAAAGGTAACCTTCCCTCAGTGGAAATAGTATTCCAATAATTGATTGAAGCTGAAAGTATTACGATCTGTCATAAGCTAGGTGCATTTTTGTAGGTACTCAAGAATCAAGATAAATTGAGTCCAGAATGAAAAGAAATGCTAAGAGGAGGATAACATGTGTACTTGTATTTTAAACCATATTTTGTGCAATGAATATTACTTTATATTGTAACTATATTGTGTTTTAAATAAACACTATAGCGTAGCGGCTTGTATAGTGTAAATGAACTTACAATTACAAGTCTATAAATGGAATAATCTGATTGTGCCTAAACGTAGGCACATCTTTCATATTTGGAAAGCAAATACTGTATCTAAAAAGATCAGGTGTAGAGCTGGTGAAATGGAGGTCGTGGACACACGGAGAGGGATTGTAAAGGTTAACCACAAGGTGAAGAAATGTCCTGGAATCAATGACTATAAAAGTAACTAAAATAACACCAACAATAATGATGCTAACACCATATAAATAGCACATACCAAAACTACTAGTCAGTATTGGATGGCACCGATCGATGGAAGGCAGAGTCAGTCCAGCTGACATTTGAATGAAAGATAAGACTACAGGCAGATCCCAACAAGTTAGTTCTCAACCCAGAATATAAGACAACCCTCCACCCTAAATAATGGTGATGATGATTTGGACTGGTTACCTAGAGACCATGGAAAATGTCAGCGGTGATCATTTTTCTCACTGAGACATTTTGTTGACATGACTCATCAAAGTCAATGTAAGGCTTTGTTTCCTGCACCTATTAGTCTTTTATAGTAATTGTTTGGTACTTCATTTATGTTTTATACAGTGGAAGCTTGCCCAAAGTCTTAATTGCAGTACAGGATAGAATCTATTAACAGGACTAATAGACTCAGACCTACCATAGCATAAACAGATTTAGGATACAAAAACTCATGTCTTCGGTCTCTTCCGAAAAGTCATTTGACTATCTGCAGACGTTGACCCAAATACGTTAATTCCACAGCTTGCTTGCTATGTCTGAATCCCAGCATCCTGTCTCCTTACTCTTTGAAAGAAGCAAGAGTGAAAAAGACACTGGCTAGACAGGGTGGTGAATGTTGGTCAGAGAGGCAAGACTAATACCATGACCAGCCCGGTCTACAACAGAGAGGGTTTTGAATTGAACCCTCCTCTCTGCGCTCAACCAATGTTATTAAGCTAGTTATAGGAACATTTAATCATACCTTTAACTTAGGTGATCAATTTGGGCTCTGCATTCTGTGGGTGCTGCAATTAATATGTCATTACCTATGTACAGCCCACTACAACATTTCATCCTCAAGAATGTCATAAATCCTGCTAAACGGCAGCAACTGGTTTTAGGAAGAAAATATAATGTCCTTCATATGAATTCAATTACACTACAGTTCTAATTTGGCTAGAAATCCCAAATGCGTATGGAGAAGAATTCCCAGGTTCTGCACAACCAATTTGGCATGTTTTCCAAGGATACTGGTCAGATGTCTGGGGACCTTAGTGCCTGGTCTTCACATTCCAGGATTTTGGTAATGTTGCTGTTCAATTTCAGAATGTTTGACTAGATCTAGATGGCAGCCATTGGAAGTTAGTACTTAAGGTTGTGTGCTGCGCTTGGGGTGGCCAAAACATTATGCATATTGTCTGCATAAGTTTATAAATAAAGTCCATAATCATAAATAAGTTAAGCCAATGAAATTGAAGTGGGCTTACTGCAGAGGCCTAGAGCAAGTTAATGGTGAGAAGCTAAAGAAACCTCGCCCATCACAACTCAACACCCTATGTTAGTGAAGGAGGGTGTAATGGCCCATGGTGTCAAAATCTATTGAGATATCTAATTGGAAAAAGGTGGAGGTGCCTTCCCCATCATTGGGCATCCACCAAAAATATATATATCAGCGTCATCGTAATGGCTGAGGGTAACTTCTGTCACAGCAGCAGATTGTGACCTGAGGTCAGGAAACTGTTCAGAAATTATTTGTTGCAGAAGTTGTAATCAGGGCCAGTGCATGTTTTAGCTTCTGCTATTTTATATTTTCTATGATGCATGACAAAGCACAACTTATCCTTCTCACTACAGGACAATTGTAGAAGCCTAATATTTAATAAAACAAACCAGCAGTAAGGTGTCAGTGTAACTTTGTATAACAGCTGCATAGAGCCTAGTGCCTCTTGGGACTAGCTTGAAATACAGACGTTTGCATGATGTTTCTATAGGTTACAGTTCATATCGCACAAAGATACACAGCTAATCAGGGCATACCTACAGTAGGTGCCTTCCGATCAATAATTGACATAAAACATTAGACTACATAGGGACTTATGAAATCAGCTAATAAAGCATAGCATTGGTTTGTCATTGTACACTCATGACTGTCATTTCTAAAGGCATTGCCGCTACAGTGAACATACAGCAAGTTCAGTTTCAGGCCAGCAGGCTTCTATTGGGTGTCACAAAATAGAACTCGATACAAGATGGAATCCACACTATAATTTCCTTTCCAGTTGCCACAGGTTTCCCTGACCCAAGATCTCTCTTTTTTACTGGAAGGCATTGTCTAGAGCACAAGGGAACCATTAATTCAATGTTTTACGAATGACCTATGGTTTGTTGCTCTGCGCTAGATCTAATGGATAAGCCGTAAGGCAGGCTTTACATGTATTCCATGACTTGCCTCTGGTATAGTAGACAATTCCTGACATCTAGCCTCTGGGATCGGTCTAAGGTAGTTTTCAAACAAATCTCCGAATGATCTGTCCTGGGAAGGCAGATGAAGGGTAAACTTCTAGATCAGTGTCTGCCATCTAGATGATGACCCAGTCTGTGCATTGAGCCCATCAGTTTTTCTCCAATTCTAGTGGAGACATTATACCTAGTTAGGATGTTTATTACATTACTTTTGCTCTCAGCAAAAGGGATACAATGCTGCTGAAACATTACACACATTAAGGGCATATTCTTAAGATTGGAACTGGGTGAAAGAAAGAGTAACACTGGAATGTGGGAGCTTCTGTACCATTTAATATTTGCTCTTGCCAAGCCATTGTTTTCAAAGTAAGTCCCAACTTTCCAGTTTTTAATTAAGCATTGACTTGGGCCCTCATGGAGAGTTGTGCATTAATTCTGAATAAAGCACAAATGGGTTTTGGACACAATTGGTATTACAGGTTGAACGAAATTACTACATGTTCTGTTCTTATTTGATTTGTGTGTCAAGCATTGACGTATCCAAGTTTTCTTTTTTTTTAGAAGAATGTTTGTTTTAACATTGTGCGGAATTAAAAATAAGCTCCCAATATTGAACATACCCTAAAATACCGACTGATGTGCATACTATTTTAATTTAGTTTATAATTTGTGAACAAGCTAACTTTTATTATATTTAGTTGCAAAAAATTTTTACTTTGTGGAGAAAATTGGTCAGAAAGATGGACAATCTGTGGAAACTGGGTATGCGAACTCCTTTATTCACCTCAGGAAAATTCTGAATTCGATGGTAAAAGCCTCACTGTGCAGAATCAGTACTTCCCCAAATAATATTAGCACACCCAAATTCTTAGAATGTGGCCCTTGGTGTTAAACAAAGAACATAGAGCACAGAGTGGCAATCAATACAGTTTACTATGGTGACTGGATGACTGGCATCCTGTTTGAAGCACAGGGGACACAATAGCTGAAGAAGCCTTCTGGGACACGTTGGTAGCTTCAAGCACCAACGAGCAGCACCAAGAATGGACACACAGAGTTGCACCCAACTTTGATGGGTCCAGGAGTGCTGTATGAGAGTTCTCAGGACCCTCAGTCCGTGAGTTATTGACCAGGAAGGATTGGCCTGTGACTGACACTGGGGATGAGTGGTAGTCCAGTGGCAACTGGACTTAGCCCAGACCAGATGGGACCTCGTGGCACGTCAACCCTACAACAAGGACCCCCCTCACCATCTTCGTGGACTGAGCAATCCGTGTAGAAAGACCACTGTCGACCGCATCACACCCACAGCATCCTAAGAGCATCTTCAGCATCCTTTCTTCCTTGCATCAGGAAGACTCCATAGGAATCCATTGCAACACCAATAAAGTTCCTAGAACTGCTGAAGGACTACTTCTTTTGTGAAAGTAATTGTTCTTAAAGACCTTTATGGACCCCTTGACGAGCTCCATGGCGAAATTCTTTGCCCAAAGTACTTCTACTCGACCGCATTGACACTTACCTACGTTTTTCTTTGAAAAAGTTTCCAAGTGTCAAATTCCTTGACTTTGCCAATGTTTGTTTGCAGTTAAGGGAAATCGCCTTGATTTATCATGGCTTGTAAAATCTATATTTCCAGAACCCTCTGGATCTTTTCCGTTCTAGTATCTAAATCCTTATAAAAATACAGTCTATTTTTATAAATTGGTGTCGGTTTCCTTTAGTGTTGTGCCGATTTTTTCAATTGCTTTGACGATGTTTAAATGCTTTACAGATGTTCCTCTGTGTAAGTTCCTCTGTGTAGCCTTACTGCTCAGTGCCACGCCTACATGGGTTGAGCTGAGGTTTTTACAGATGAAACCTACTGAACTTAAAGGGGTTGGAAAGTGTATTACGTGGTGGTAATGCACAACCGCACCTTATAAGACACCCAATTTTCTGACAGAGGGGTAAGTGAGTGAGTGAGTTGGATGAGTGAATCCAGTCCTATAGTGCATTTTATTCTAAAGAGTTATTGATTCACCAGTTGCTTCTTGAGAGTAGGTGGATGCCCTGTTTAATCCTCCAGATCAGAAGAAATGAGGCATAAACTCGATAACTTACTCAAGGCCAATTGACAAAATTATATAAATACATAGTAAAAATATATTTTGTTACTTTATTATTAGAACCAGAAAAACGTTGTTGCAGGTAACTACAGTTGTCAGTAAGCATCAAGCATATGTGTTTTTGCAGAAAAAGCAGTTTACAAGTAACACTTTTCTATTTCAAAAGTTGACACAGTGCTATTTTTCATAGAAGTCAATAGAGTCCCGAGGGGGAAAAGTGTTAGCACAAGTAACAGGTAAGTACATGATCTACAATTTCAGTCTTCGGGGTTAGGATGTCCACAGGTCAAACTTTAGGCTGACCCCTAAAGTGCACCACCAGCAACACATGACTAGCTGGGTGCAGAGGTCAAAGTTGGCGTTGGGTTTGTAATGGAATTCTATGAGGACGGGGGTTGCTTGGTAGAAAGCATATTACAGGTAAGTACCTGTGGTTTCAGGACACAGGCCTGGTGTGTTTAGGTCAGCACCGGTGGGGCATGCACAGGATCACACCAAACACACACCCTCAGCAGCACAGGTACGGACAGGTGCAGGTGCAAACACAGAGCTGGGTGCTCGCTACTTTTCAATGGGGGGGGGACCCTAGGAGTCACAAAAGATGGTGCAGGCTAGGTCCAAAGGGTCAGTTCCGGGAAAACAAAGGCTGGACAGGCAGGACAGGCACCCGCTGGACATTGCTGGATCGTCGGTTGGATTCCTCATGGCCAGGGGCCTGCGGGTGCAGGGGTCTCCTTGGGCATCGGGAATCTTCATCAGACCCAGTCGCTGTCAGGGGGTCTGCTGGATTCAGGCTGTAGGTGTCATTGTGTTGGCCAGGAGGGTCAACCCAGACTGGACTCAATGTTGGAATCACCAAGGGACCTTCTCTGGACTCGTGGGCCACCTGGACCCAGGCCATGGGCTTCAGGTGCAGAGTGGACAGGGCTTGCAGATCCGGGGCAATTCTGGAGTCCTTTTTGGAGGTTTCTTCTGGACAGAATCACTGTCCTTGGGAGTTCTTGGTCTTTTGCTGGTCTGGCAGTCCTCTGGAGGTTTGTAGAGGTTGCTGGAGTCCTGCAGGATGTGTCATGTTCTTGGAGCAGGCTTTGTTGCTGACCCCAGAGAGCACAAAGGCTCTCACCCCATGGGGTCAGAAACTTGTCTGTTAGTGGCAGGCTGGCACAGACTGGTCAGCCCTGCACTAAAGGGTTGGGTAAAATACAGCGGGCATCTCTAAGATGCACTCTGTGTCCATTTTACAATAAGTCCAACACTGGCATCAGTGTGGGTTTATTGTACTGAGAAGTTTGTTACCAAACTTCCCAGTCTTCAGTAAAGCCATCATGGAGCTGTGGCGCTCGTAATGACAAACTCTCAGCTCATGTACTCAGTATGGCCACAATGCACTTACAATGTATAAGAATGGACTTAGACACTGTAGGGGCACATTGCTCATGCAGCTATGCCTTCACCTGTGGTATAATGCACCCGCCTTAGGGCTGTAAGGCCTGCTAAAGGGGTGACTTACCTATACCACAGGCAGTGGATTGTGGGCATGGCACCCTGAGAGGCATGCAATGTCGACTTTACCTTTTTCTCCCCACCAGCACAAACAATCTGCAGTGGCAGTGTGCATCTGTTAGCAGGAGGGTCCCTTAGGGTGGCACAATACATGTTGCAGCCCTTAGGGACCCTCCCTAGTGACAGAGCCCTTGGTACCACTGGGACCCTTTACAAGGAACTTAGCTGTGTGCCAGGGGTGTGCCAATTGTGGGAACACTGGTGCTGGGGCCTAGGGACCTGGGGGCCTGGTTAGCAGGATCCCAACACACATTCAGTCAAGTTAGCATCAGATATCAGGCAACAAGTTGGGGGTACTGCAAACAAGGGTCCAGTTTTCTACATAAAGGGCTTATTGTTTCTTGAGAGCCTTTGGTGTGTTAGTACTTCTGACATCAGCGGCTGCTGCTTCATTCTTCTTATAGTATCAGGCATTACAAACAGTATTTCTCCAATAACTTTTTTTGTATTTTTGCAGGGAGTCCCTGGACAGCCTGGCGATGTAGGAGAACAAGGAGTCAATGGTTCACAGGTACATATCAGAACCTCATATCATTTCTACTTTCCTGTTTGGAATGAGGGTAGGACTATGCAGATTATCCACTTTTACAGTCGTTCTTTGCATCATTCATCATCCTTTAATTAAAATATATTTGTTGTCTTCTAGGGGGAGTTGGGCCCTCCAGGTCTACCAGGCCCCAGAGGCCCACAGGTAGGTTATATTTGTGTTATAAATAATGGGCTCTGTAAGTTTCCAATGATATTGAAGCTTACGCTTCTCCCTTAGTTCACCAGTATGTCTATTCCGACCTTTTCTCTCCCAGGCAATATATAAATCTTGAAACCTTGCAAGTGCTGGACAAAGCTGGATGGCCTTGGCTGATCTCTCCCTGAGCTGTTCTACAACTTAATTTTTTATGAAGGGCTCTCTAATGCACCCCGGTCCTCTATTCGTACCATGACAAAATGACTGGCATAGACATTTCAGCGTGTGGTTAAGAATGGTGCAACACTATAACCCAACAGTTAAAGATAAATACTTTAAATATGTTTGTCAAACAATTCTCAAACACACTTAAAAACCACAACATCCTGTTTCTATAGGGATGTGACAGATTCATATGAAAACGTTTCAGGAATAAAACTGAGGAGAAAGACAGCATGGTGTTTAGAGTGAAGATAATACTTAAATGTGTTTTTCTTCAAAGAGACATTATAAAGAAATTTTAAAAAATAAACAATAAAAATATTGTCCTTGGTATGAAGAGAAATCCCTAAACACTATAGAAAGTGTAGAAATATGCACCACATAAAATAGTCTTCTAACAAAAATGCCTACTTGATGACTTCAGAGAACAAACTGGACCACTGTTGGTGTCAGCACTACTTCCCATCTATAAAGAAACATTGGCAAAGCCAATAGACCTTCCCTACAGAAGAGCTATTGACTTTGTCAATGTGCTTTAGCCATGTCGTTCATCAGTGCAGCCACGTCATAGCACTTTTGTTTATGACAGGAAGAGGTGGGGGAGGGGGCAAGCAATAAAGAAGAAGTGGTACAGGAGAATGGGGCAAGCAATGAAGGAGTGGGATGGCGGTGCGGGGGTACACAATGACAGTGAGAGGGAGGGCAGGGGGACAGCACAAGTAATGATAGGGGTGGGAGAGGGGGACTGGGCAAGCAACAACGGGAGGAAGACATGCGGGGCATAACGGGAGAAACAGCAACAATGGGGGGCAGAAGTAAGCAGTGGCTCAGAGCAGGACAGAGAGGAGGAGGGGAGACAGCCTGCAAACACATGCACTGTTAGTGCATGCTGAAAGTAGAATTAAAAGTAACCTGGTCAGAAACTGAGCAGTCGAAGGATACTCACAAACCACCAGAGCAGTACTTGGGCCATGCGGAGGAAGAGGCCAAGAGGAAGTGAAGCCGGCATGCACTGTCCAAAGAGGAGTACAAACAGGAGCCAGCAAATTAGTGACAATGAAGCCAACCAGTGGTAATCAATGGGCAGGCTCTAAGTGCCCTTTTAGGTAACAAAATGTCTCACAATTGACAGCACATGCGCTGTCTCAGCCTGGCATCACCGCAGAAAAGGGACAGACCAGAGGTATGCCAGAAGCCACCAACACTGTGATCCATAGGGAATAGATATGGAGTAGATATGCAGAGGCATTATCTTTCTTCTATGACTGCTGCAGCATTTAGAGAACAAGTGTGGGTGAGCAACATCTTCTCAATGAAGAGGAAATTTCCCTTCTTATCCTTTGGGGAACTAGGTAGAGGAAGTAGACAAATGCTAATTATGCCTGGTACGTCAACAAATAAAAGAAAAACAAAACGCTGACCAGGAAATGCCTTCAAGAAGTGAAGCTAAGCACTGTCATTTCTATCATTAGAGAGTTTGCTACCAGCCTATGTCTTCCTGTCTCTCATGCACAACATGAGGGTACATAGCACAGATGAGCACAAAAAATGACGTCTGTAGAACATGTCTGTTAAGTCCAAGTATTAAGTCTAACTGACCAGATAATTTTTAAAGTTGTAATACCCATAAAAGATGCTTGAGTTTGATATCCCTTAATAAAAAAAGTGGTTGGTTCCCCTTAAGAATTGGCATATCCACAGCTTCTGCTAGATGTGTATGGTGGGGGACAGGGGTTTATTGTCTTGTATTGTCTTGTATTGCAATGTCATATTCTTAAATATGAATAAGTAGACTGATTTGACAGTCGACCCAGTATATAGATTTTAGGAAATTGTAACTTTTGTCCTGCGGAATTTCTATATTTTTACTCTCATCATAACTGATGGTCTGATTATTCCACTAAAGCACTTTGTGTTTATTTGCTTGCTCTGTTTCCCTCCTGCTAGTTTCCCTATCTCCTTCCCACACTTTGTGATGCACAAACAGCTCTCAGAAGTCATTAATTAGCCTCAGGTAATAGGAAGTGCAATGAAACAAGCATTGACAAAGGTAATAGTTCTCACCTGTGCGCAGCTGTTAGCTATGTCAGTGTGTTTTGGCCATGTTCGCCATATTGTATGGCAGTGTGGCTGCTGTGAAGCATGTCTGAAATGAAAGGGAAAAAAGTAGTATGAGGTGGTAAGAGCTGGTTGGGTCCTATCTTTTTTTTCTTTTGAAATGCTCATAAGCTAAAGAGGCCAAGTTAGCCGATGGGAGTTTTAAAACGATGAAACACCTGTTTGCTGCTTATCATAGTACCCTTAGTGCTCTGCACACTCACAGGAGCCACTTTTTGGGCAGTTATTCTTAGTAGCTGGGACTGCAGTAAGGTTAAGCTTCCGCCTTTACCCATCGTGGCTAAGAAACAGCACTTCCTCTGATTGTCACCAGTGATCTTATAATGCAGATGTGCCCCTTAAACACAGGGCGCCAGGTGTCTGTAACCAGTTTCACTGATGGGGTAGGGAGTTTGAGGGTGTAGCTGGGGTATTGGAGACTGCATTGTGCACCATTGCTAACAAAATGGCCACCAGCAGAGAAGGAGACTTTGCTTGTGCATTGAGCTTCTGTACACAATGCTTCTTTTCTCATCTGATTGTTCAAGAGTATTTTTAGCACGTGTTGCTCTTTTCTTCATTTTTTGTCAGAGTTTACCATTTTACGTTGAGTCAAAAAACATTGTGCAAATTTTAGTGAGCAAGAGACGGTTTCAGCTCAGCTATGGTTACAAGAATCCATGGCAGTTTTCAAACAACGTGCAATAACATGGGAGGGAGGAGGTGGGAGCAAAGTAGCCCCAAGCTCCGGTGCAGTAGTGGCAGGGCAGCAAGCACTGGTGCGGAAGGGACAGGGCAACAAGAAATGGGGTGGGAAGAAAGGGCAATGGGGCAGGAGAGGCAGAGTGAAGTGACAGGGCAATAAGCAACTGAGTGGGAGGAATAGGGCAATAAGCAATGATGCGGGAGAGAGGTGGAGGTGATGAACCGGGCAACAAGCAATGGGGCTGGAGGGGCAGCATCGACCAGCAACTATTGGAGGAAAGTTTAAATTACCTCAGGGTGCGAGCAGTAGAAGGACATTAATAAAGACAATCAGTGATTGGCCCATGCTTTATCAAGGAGATAAACACACGAAGAGAAAGTGAAACAGGCCTGAGCAGACCAATGAGAAGCGAGGAAATGAGAGTGATGATAAAGCCATGAAGTAAGTAATGGGCAGGATCTAAGCACTGTTTAGGTTTTTTAAAAGTAAATGCACTGTTTCATGCAAGGCCTAAAAACCAATGCCATGTACCAAGTTATTCTTACAAAAGGGCTTTAATCAAAGCCCAAATCGGTCATTATTCTGAACATATCTTAAACCTGCTCAGTATTTTAAAACCTTTGTTTCAGGTAATTAGAGAGCTCTTAAAACATCCTAGTGGTGAAATGAACAATGATTTACATGTGAAAAGTAATCAGTTTGCACAGTTTCATGAAGAGAAAATTGTTAAAGTTAACGCACAGATAGATGTTAATAGCATCTATGGATTCAAATGAGTTTAATCAGTGTATAAAACTAAATGAGGATGACTGTTTTGCTGTAATTAATTAAGAAGAATAAACACTCAAGCTCTGGGGCCAACATTTTACCACCCAAATTACATAAAATATTATTGGTGGAAACACCTACTACAGTTTTTGACATGATTTTGACATTAAAAGCCATGCAAGTCATTCCATTGCTGACAAAGGCCACAGTGGACACACATCACCTAGAAAACTATTGGCATGGTCTCAAATACCATTTCTGCCAATTAGTTGTCATTTTATTTGGAATCCTAGGCACATTTATATCCATCACAAGGAGGAATCAGGACAGGGTGTACTGCAGAATTTATGATTGTTCCTGTTGTAGAGCATATTTGAACTGGCCCTGGTCAATATTTCTCTGTGGCAGTAATTCTGCTGAATCTGTTGACATTCAAGACAGTGGACCACAACATCCTGTTAGATAAGATAGAGGCTCTAAGATTGCTGCACTCATTCTGCATTTTCTTGTCCAAGCGATCTGCTCAAGTGGAATTATTATTTATTTAAGATTCTACTGGATAAACTGATTCAATCTTCTGGGCTGTTTGTGATTGTATATCCATATGATCCGGCCTGAGTTTGGCACTCTTCGAATTTTCTAGCTAATGGGCAAACTTGGATTGCTTTTAAAGGACTAAAACTTTGACTGGAGAGAAACTGAGGTTCTCCTACCTTCTAGACAGACTCAAATTTGGGAGCACAATTGTTGGCCTTCCTTAATAAGCAGGAAACATGCATCTATCCAAAAAGTAAAATCTTGTAATTGATTCCAAGTTGTTGTTAGAAGATCAAATAAAGCCTGGAGTGGGGAGCTGTGATTCCCATTTGCAATCTTTGAAGAGAACCTTTCATTTATCCAGTTACTCACAAAGAATGCAGATTTGTGATGCCTTTGTCTCAGTTTCAACAATTGCAGTGTAATTTACCTCGGCCTACCTGTAAAATCATTAAAGAAAGTGCAACTAGTTCAGAATGCTACTGCCTTGTTAATTTTTAACGTAAAAAAATCTGTTGCTTCTAGCTTGGTAACACTGGATTGACTGCAAGTTGCCCAGAGGGCAAAATGTAAAGCTTTATGCTTAGTCCATAAATTTATTTATGAAGGGAAGATAATCCCTCTTTATGGAAGATTCTACTTACAAGCAAAGTTGCTTTCTAAGAACCTCAAAGGCCCAGTGCCTCAATGTTCCCGCCCTTAAACAGAAAACTTTGGTTGCAGATCCTTTTTGGTTTGCAGCAGCCAAGTTGTGAAATTCTCTCCCTCTCTCGCTTAGAGTGGATAAAAAATGCTTGAATTCAGAAGAGTGTTAAAATGTGGTTGTTTTCCTCATTATGACTGACACGATGAGGTGAATATTCAGCAGCACGTTAATTACCTCCGTTTTCTTCCATTTTAGCACCAAAGTACATAGGGGTGAATGTGCACTTTAATAATACCATAAAATAAAACAATAAGTTGGGAAGGTGTATATGGGGCCACGACATTCTGGCTTAAAGTCTGCATGGCAGTCAGCAATTGGCATCTGAGCTCTTTGCATGGTACGTCCAGTAACTGGTATTAGTTGCACAGATCAGTTGACATTGTTGTGATACTTGGTTTGGCTGGTCCCACAGGTAAAGGGGAAGGAGGGCCTGCACATGTCATCTAACTTCTGAGGACTTAATGCATGGTTGTAGAGATGTATTTAGATTGACACTGGTGTGCAGGAGAGTATAGTTCAAGGGGCATCAACAATACTTACTGTCCCAACTTCATAGCACACAGGGATTCCCCATTCTTTATAATTTATATTTTAAGGCAGCTTCCTTCCACATGACCAAGGTTCCAAGTACTGCAGACTGTTTAGGTCATTGGAGAAAATACAGTTCAAAGCGAAGTGAACAGGTTGGCACTGCACAGTTTTCAAAACCCATTCAATTGACTTCTTTCTCAACACATTCCATACTACTGTTCATCTATCCATACCCACGATTCTACAACAGACATTCATTCTATGTGGGTAGTATATTTATCCAGTCTTTCTATCTGTCCACCTTTGACACCATTCCATGATGCTCCAAGCCATTTTATTTTTAGTGGTTGGCACTTTGGTATTTCTACTCAAATGCGGATACACTAGTTCACCACTACTGTTCTTTCTCGTATAGTGGATGTTATTTCATGTGTGAGTGCGTCTTTACTCTTCTTCCTCCAGACAGTGTCACTGCATGTATTAGTACAGCTCTACTTTCATTCCTCTTGATAGTTTCATTGCAGGTGTTAGTGCATTTCTATTGTCTTTCCTCTTGAAAATGCTACTGCATGTTTTGGTGCATCTCTACTGTCCCTTCCACTTGGTAGTGCAATTGTAAGTGTCAGTGCATCTGTACTGTTTCCTTTTGATACTGTAGTTGCATACATTTCATAGTATGCTCTTTCATCCATTAGTGCATCTGTACTGCCCTTCACTTTGAAATTGTGGCTGCATCTTTTTTGTTGATTTTACCACAGAACTTCAATGTGATACACAGTAAACATAAAACTAAGAAAAACACAGTCTGCAAAGTATCCAAAAACAAACTCTTCCTCAGAATTGAAGACCACATCCCCCGATGATGTATACAGACTACATATATATATTTGATTAAACAATTGTCAGCGCCAATGCCACAGAGTGAGAAACAGTTTTTCATGTTGGAACTTAAAGTGCTGATGCATACACAAAACCTAAGGGCCAAAGCTGGATTAGAAACCATGATGTAGCATAGTAAAAATACAACATGCTTTTATACGCCTTATGAGTTTTTCCACTGATATGCAACAGTCATGAATGGATCTGCCGTTTGATGGTTCTAAGTTTTTTTGGGCAAAAGCAGATACAACTTTTGAAAAATGCAAGGATAGTACAGGTACTGTTCGATCTTTGGGCTTGGCTACTCAGATTCTGCAGTTTCCCCTACATTTCATAGTTTTAGAAGGGTCTTCGTACAAAGACAGAGATGCAATTCCCTAGGGTTTGTGGTAGAGGAGCAGGCCGTCAACATTCAGGCAGTCAAGGGCAATGTTCAGGCTAGTCCTCAGCTCCTCCAGCTGCTGCTGCAGCAAAACCCTTCTAATTTAATCTTGAAATCTCACAATCGACTGGTTGGAGGACATATTGCCTTTTACCTGTCTTGTTGGAGGAGCATCACCTCAGATACAAGGGTACTGAAGATGGTACAAAGAGGTTATTCATTACTTTACCTTTCCTATCCACCCGACATGCCACTCACAGTCTAACAGCTTCCAGAGGACCACTCGACTACACTTCAAGGAGAGGTTATGGCACTCACAGCTAAGAAAGCAATACTGGGGTTACCAGTTTCAGAAATTGAGACTAGTTGCCACTCCTCTTATAATCAGGGAAGACCTGGCCCAAGTCATCCTAGGGGCCCCAGATTAGGGGAGGAGAGTGTGGCACCCGAAACTTCTACCCATGAGGATCTGTCCTCCATTTGGCTACCCCTTCTGGAGGATCCCGAGTCTGTGTAACATATGCCTCCATGCATGTCGATTGAGTGGTGACAGCTTATCGCTTTTGATCTTCCTCCCAAAGTAATTGGTGTTATCCTGACAGCCAGGCATCCTTCTACCAAATCTGTTTATGCAAGATGTTGGGATAAGTTTGTAGTGTGGTGTTCCTCCCATCATATACATACTTTTCTTTCTAATATCCTTTAGTTTATATTTGGCTCAGCAGGGTCTTGCTGTAGCCACAGTTAAAGGTTACTTAGCTGCTCTTTTGGCCTTTTTCCTAGTTATCAGATCAGACATCTGTTTTTATATCACCTGCTGTGATGCGTTTTTTGAAGGAGTAAATTCATAGGTTTTCTCCTGTCCCATTTGTAATACCACAGTCTAATTTGAATTTGGTTTTAGCCTATCTTAAGTGTTTACTCTTAAAGCCTATGCATAGTTGTCCGTCAAGGTTACTGATTGAAAACTATGTTCCTCATCGCCATCACATCGGTAAGGCGAGTGTGCAAACTTAAGGCTCTGTTATCGGTGCCTCCATATGTTTCCTTTTTGTCTGACAAATCGGTATTTCGGACATGGGTAGCATTCCATCCTAAGGTTTGTTACGCCTTTTCATATAGAACAAACCATTACTTTGTCATCCGTTTATGCACCACCTCATCCTTCAAAAGAGGAGGAGCGACTGTTATCTTGCTCCTAAAAGGGTTCTTAGTTTTTACCTAGAGAACCAGAGAATTTCGACAAAATTAACAACTTTTTGTTGGTTTCTCTAGTGCAAAAAGGGTAAAGCAGCGCAAAAAAGAATCATTTTTAGGTGGATTGTATTGTTTATTAAGGTCTATTATGGACTTGGTAAAAAGAAACCCCCAGAAGGCTTAACCCTCACTTTACCAGATTAAAGGATGCTACCACACCGCTAGTGCATGGTGTGCCAGTCTTGGACATTTGTCAGGTTGCTACATGGGCATCCTTACACATATTTACCAAGCACTATTGCCTGGATAGCCACGCCAGGAGACCTATCTGTTTTGCAGGATTTTTTGGTTTGAGCCTTTCCACAGACCCCCCACCTGTGAGGTATTGCTTTGGTTTCTATTAAAAAAGTGAGGAAACTGCAGTTAGAAGCCCCTATCAGAAGAACACGTTGCTTACCATCAGCAGCACCTTTTCTACTAGAGACTCTCTAACCATATATTCCTCACCTACCCACCCGCCTCCCTGTTTTGTGGAATGATATAATAATCTGTAGATAAGATTCCAGTACTAAAAGTTGGCACACTATTTTTTAATGTTTGTTTCTTAAGGCTCCAAGTCCATTGGCAATGACAGAGTACAGAAAGAAACTGATGTCAGTGTGAGCAGGTAGCGTTTATATACCAGTTCTGATGTTATGCCCGCACAAGATGGGTAGGCACAAGAAGTCCTAATGTCATGTGCCGCACCTGTTGATGCTGGAAGGAATTGCTATCTAAAAGTTTACGGATCCAGTCTGATGCCTGGGGAGGTATTCAAAAGGTGAGGAATCTGCGGTTAGATAGCCTTTACCAGTAAAAGTGTTATTAAAGCTAAGTATCTTGTTCAGCTGATAGAGACTTCCAGCTGCAGATTCTTTACCTTAGAATATTTCCCAAGTGTCCTACTGAATCAGGACGTTTTTGAGTAGTCCCTCTGAAAATCAGTAGGTGGCATCGTTCAGCTCTGCGTAGCGTCGTCCACACCAGAAGTGACATATGCAGTGCCTACATAAACGAGACCCCAGTACGCTGACCTCCGTCTGACCTCAGTTTCTTCTTTTCCATGCCATCACCGTGGATCTAGACGAGCTCCCCTCAGTTGTTTCTTGACTGAGTTTTTCAAACATTTGTTAACTTGACCCATATGCCTTTTTTCCTCCATTTCTTTGAAGTATATCTCAGAAGACACCAACTGGCTTCAAGCCTTGTGGTGCCTGTCTAAGCCAAATGTCTGTGGAAGATGCTCACTTGGCATATCTGTAGTGCCTGGAGCGGGACCACGACTCCATGTCGTTCCTGGATTGCAGGACTATGAATCCAAACCTTTCGCTCTTACAACAGGAAGTGCTGCCCCTTCTGGCCAAAGGAACCATTGAGGGGGAGCTGGCATCAGAAGTAGGTAATGGTTGCTCATCGGGCTAGTTTCTGGTGCCCAAAAAGGATGGAGGACTTCATTGGAACCTAGACCCATGCCCTCTCAACTATTTCCTTGAAAAGGAGAAATTCAAGATGCTCACTTTGGCTCAGATTCTGTCTGCCCTCGACCCTGGGACTGGATGGTAGCGCTGGACTTGCGGGATGCCTACTTCCATATCCCCACTCTGTATGACTACAGGCATTACCTGCGGTTCATGGTATGCCAACAGCATTATCAGGTGCTCCCCACTGATCTTACCAGTGCCCGCTTAGGTGTTCAACAAGGTGATGGAGGTGGTTGCAGCACATCTGCGGAGATCAGGGGTTCCAGTCTTCCCCTACCTTGATAACTGCCTGTTGAAGGCAGTCATCTCACACTTCCAGGTTACAGCAGACCTCTTGCGTTTGCTGAGGTTCACTATCAATGTGCTGAAGTCACACCTGACTCCCACTCAGATGCTCCCTTTCATCTGAACTGTTCTGGATATGGTGTAGTTTCGGGCCTATTCTCCGGAACAGCGAGTCCAGGATATTTGGACGATGATTATGATGTTTCAGCCTGTATCCTGGATTTCGGTAAGACTGACTCTGAGGTGGCTGGGCCTCATGGCCTCCTGCATCCTGCTGGTAAAACATGCCCATTGGCATACTCAGGCTGTGCGGAGGAATCCAAAGTCCCGGTGGGCACAGCATCAGGGGAATCTCTCCAACCTGGTCCAGATATCAGAGGGAACTGCAAAAGATCTGCAGTGCTGCTCATGGACTGCGATTGGGTCAGTGGCAGAATCATCTGCATTCCTCACCCAGAGCTCACATTAGTGACAGATGTGTCACTTCTTGTTTGGGGCGGGCATCTCGGAGAGGTGGCGATCAGAGGACTCTGGTCCCCGGCGGATTCTCAGCTTCACATCAACCTGTTGGAACTGAGGGTGATTGGCCTAGCACTGAAAGCCTTTCTAACTTCCATTGAGGGAAGGCTGGTTCAGGTGTTCATGGACAACACCACTGCCATGTGGTATTGCAATAGCAGGGCAAGGTATGGTCGTGGACCCTTTGTAAAGAGGCCCTGCATCTTTGGACATGACTGGAACATCACAACATTTTCCTGAGGTTCAACATCTGGCAGGATCTCTGAACGCCAGAGCAGACAAACTCAGCCGTTGATGCCAAGCAGATCACAAATGGCCTCTCCATTTGGAGGTGGTCCAAGGTCTCTTCAGAATTTGGGTTGAGCCTTGGTTAGATCTATTTGCCAACCCCCAGAATGTGCAATATCTGTAATTCTGCATGCTGGAGTTTCCACGGTGGCTCATACTCAGAGACACATTTCATCTTGAGTGGAGCTCAGGACTTTGCTGATAGTATTCCTGCCCAGAGCCCCCAAAAAGATCAGGAACAACCGAGCTCAAGACCTTCTTGGTGGCTCCGAATTGGGCAAGGAGAGTCTGGTATCCTGAACTGCTGAGCCTGTGTCCTCCGGTCAGACTGCCCCTTTGAGAGGATCTCCTGTCTCAGCACCCGGGAAAGGTATTGCACCGGAATGTGCACACACTCCATCTATATGCGTGGAGATTGAGCAGCAAAAGTTGAGAATATTTGATCTCCCTCATGTCAATCTGGCATCCAGGCATCCCTCCACAAAAAAGGTATACACCTGCCTATGGGACAGGTATGTGGCTTGGTGTGCTGGCATATCCATTTATCCTTTCTCTGCACCCTTGTCCGAAGTCCTTTTGTTTGCCTTATCTCTTACCCAGCAAGGTCTTGCTTTGGGCAAGACTAAAGGAATCTCTTCGCCATCTTGGCTTTCTTGTGGCTGCCGATCAACTCTCTCTGTTCAAGTCATTCATTGTGACTCGTTTCTTGAGTGATTTGTAGTACATGTTTCCTCCTGCACCTTTCATCATGCCCCAATGGGATCTAAATTTAGTCATCACTTTCTTAATGTGTTCACCATTCGAGCCCATGCACAGCTGCCCTCTGAAACAGCTTATCATTGCAGGCTCTTTCTGTTAACCAGCCATACCTGATGCAAGGGATGAAGAAAGCTGAAGATGCTCAAAGGATGTTGTGAATGTGATGTGGTTGACAGGGGTCTTGCTGTGACTACTCCTTGGTCCATGAAGAGGGAGAGGCACTCCTGGTCACAGGGTCGATGTCTCTCGAAGCCTTCCTGGTGCTGGCAGAGGTCCAGTAGCCACTGCAATCCCAGTTATCCTCTTAGTGTCCCAGCTGCACTCTGACACTCCCAAATTCAGCGAACTCGGGTGCAACTTTGCGCATCGGGTCCTGGTCCCTGTTGCTGCATGGCACTTATTGGCAGTTGGTAGAAGACTGAGCTACCAACTTGCCCCAGCAGGCTTTTTCAGTTGTTGTGTCCCTGTGCTGTAAACACGAGGCCAGTCGGCTGCCCCTCGGAGTCTCTTGACTTTGGCTGGTCTTTAGAGAATACTTCTCCTTGAGCAGGATGTGGCAGGCACAGTCCCTCTCCATTGCAAGCCACCAGGTGCTGCAGGGGCAGTCCATGACCGTGCAGCCTCTCTTTGCCTGCTCCCTGGTGGACCAGTGTAGTCCTTCCTCGGTCCTTCTTCCAGTCCAGTCCAGCAGAGATCTAAGTTCTTGGTGTTAGGGGTGCCCTATTTATGTACTGAAAATGCTCTAAGGGTAGGATGTGGTTGGTAGCTAATGGACTACAAGGTTCCCTCCCTCCTGATGACCCCTTCCTGGGAAGTGTGGAATCTGGCTATCCCAGTACGCACCCTTCTGCCCACTCCCAACATGACAAGGCTCCTCTCTTGACTCTAATGCCAGCTTGTTGACAATAGAGCAGCCCCTCTTCCAAGTGTTCCCCATTTGCCCTTCAAAGGTGGTTTTGCCTTAGAAGCGGGCCTTTTGGGCTAACACCAGCGTGGCTTCCTGCCTAGGGGAGATAACACCTCCTCCAGTGGTAAGCCTCTATTGTTCTCTTTTCTGGCAGTCATTAGCCCGTTTCCCCAGGAGGGCTGGAAGCTGTCTGCAGGACAGACCCCGAGTACAACAGTAAATAGGCACTGGACACCTTGGTAACTAAAGAGGCAACTTCTAAAGTTGAACTTTGCCCAACAGTGTCATTAAATTTGATTTTTTTTTAACACACAGTACCCTGCTTTATGGCTCATTAGGCCTTCCTCAGGGGTGACTTACATATATTCAGAAGGGAAGTTTGAGCTTTGCCATTACCTAAAATTACAAAGTTGAGTTAACAGTTAGAAACTGCCCTTCCAGTCTGCAGTGGCAGATTGGTAGCCATGTTTTACCTTGTCCCACTCAGGGTGGCACAAGAAGCGCTGTTGTCCCTGGGGGACACTCTGAGTTACAGACTGGTACCATATGCAAGGGACTTTCTAGTAAGTTAGCCTATGCCAATTGGGGACAATCCAATTAAACATGCACCATTTTAAGGGGCAGATTACAAGCACTGAATCCTGTTTTGCAGGACACAGGGCATTTCAGAGCCATTACACCAGTACCCAGTAGCCAAAATGGGGGCAAAAAAGTGGGGGTAAACCGACAAAAAGCCTGCTTCGCTACAATCACACTGCCTACTTTCTTTGTCCCCTTTCATCCTACCAAGGAAGAGGAGAGACTCCACCATCTGGATCCAAAAAGAATGTTGTCATCATACATTAATCGTACCAAAGACTTCTTGGTGGATGAGTAACACTTTATTGGATTTGTGATTGTGAAGAAAGGAAAGGCAGTTGACAAGGGAACCATCTCGAGGTGGATTGTCCTATGTATAGAAATGTGCTACACAATGGCCAAGAAACAATCCCCGAGTGCTTGAGAGCTCTTTCCACCAGAGCTAAAGCTGTGGCCACTGCGCTAGCTAGAGGAGTCACATTTGCCAACCATTATTTCCTGGACAGTCAGGTTCAACGTGATGGGCATTTCACTCGTTCAGTCTTTCAGGACTTTTTTGATTCACAGATACATCTCCGGGTAGAGATTAGTTTGGTATCTATTCTAAGGTAAGGAATCTTGGCTAGAAGTCTATCAGATGAACAAGTTACTAACCTTTTGTAACACTTTTATCTACTCTATCTAGCCATAGATTCCTTACCAACCATCCCATCCTCCTGGTTCTGCAAATTGTACATCTCACATCAAAGATATCCTCCAGGACCTCATTTTGGCACGCTGGTTACTCCACCTCAGTATGGCTCTGTGCTTCTCATGCTGAAAAATAGTCACAAACTGAGGTAAGTGTTCTGGGGTATCTGATAGAGACTTCAAGATGCATTCCTAACCTTAAATTTATGCCAAGGCATCAAACTGGATTCTGAAATGTTTTAATGAGCAGTACCAGTACCAGTAGGTTGTGTCATTTGGCACCACGCGGCATCATTCATGTCGGAAGTGACATGCGAGGTGCCCACATATGCCCCCACCTCAACACGCTGATGTCAGTTCTTTTCTTTCCGCAGCAGTCAGCGTAGATCTGGAGAAGAGCTACCCCTAGTCATTTTTAACTGACCTTTTTCAACCTTTGGTCAAAGATTTTTTAAGACAATGTCTCCTAATGTGGCAGGGATGTCCACAAGGAAGGCTGGTTGTAAGCCCTGTGGCGCCTGTCACTGGTAAATGTCAGTGAAGGATCCACACCTTGTCTGCATCTGGTGTCTCGAGCGCAACCAAAACACCAAGACCTGCATTGATTGTCACACTATGCACCCCAAGGCCTTGAGGGAGCGGTCACTCAAGCTCCTTGCCCCTCGATGTGCGATGCTGAAATGGTATCGATCCAAGTTGAGAAGAAGGTCCTGGGATGAGTCACGGAGCCATCGATCCAGTTTCTTACTTTGGTAATGCCTTATCTGGTAGAGACTCTATCTAGCCGCAGAGTCCTTACAGACTCACCCATCCTCTCTGCTCTGCAAACTTTCAGGGCCTAATTTTCACACACCAGTGGTCAGTATTCTTCGTGGCTCTGCACTTCTAGCACGGCAAGTGGAGAAAAGAAACTGACATCAGCATGCTGAGGTGGCACTATATAGGCACTCTGCATGAAAATTACTGGCGCCAACACCATGTGGAGCCAAATGACACCACCTGCTAGCTCGTAGGGGTACTCCTCAAGAATAAAAGTTCTGGATCCAGTCTGATGCCTGGGGATAATTCTGAGGTAAGAAATCTGCGGCTAGATAAAATCTCTACCAGATAATGCATTACCAAAGGTAAGTAACTTGTTTGACGCCTATATAGGCACCGTGCACGTCACTTCGGGCATGGTTGATGCCACGCAGAGCACAATGATGCCACCTACCTGCATGCACAAGGATTGCTAAAAAAAATCCGGATTTAGTCTGATGCCTGGGGAATAGTCTATGGTAAGGAATCTGCGCTAAATAGTCTTGACCTGATAAAGCATTACCGAAGGTAAGTAACTTGTTCATTAGTGCATCTCTACTGCCCTTCATCTTGATAATGCAATTGCAGGTGTTAGTTCATTTCTGCTTCCTTACTCTTGATAGCATCACTGTGTGTGTTAGTGCATTAGTGCATCTCTACTGTCCTTTCTATGGTCATTTTTCTTGGTAGCGTAATTGTAGGTGCTAGTGCATCTCTACTGTCCTTCCACTTAATAGTCTCATTGCATAAGTTAGTGCATCTCTGCTGTAATTCCTCTTGATAGTGTCATAGCATGGATTATTGGATCTCTATTGTAATTTCTCCTGATAGTTACTGCATTTCTACTGTTCTTCCTCTTAATAATGTAATTGCGGGTAATGCATCTCTACTGCCATTCCTTTTGCTAGTGTGTCATTTAATTAATTAATGCATCTCTACGTGCCTTCAACTAGATTAGTTGTGCCAGTGCATCCATCATTGCAACTCGTACTCCCTGCTTAATAGTGTCACTTCATGTTGTATTAAAAACAAAACTGTGATGGGTAGACTCAATAAATCTCAGTGACAGATGATTATTCTGGTCCCTTGTTTGCTGACTCTATCACTCCAGTCAGAGCCACCATATGCGATCAGCATTGATTATGCTGTGGTGGGACAGTCATACCCGATCTGCTATGCCACATCCCTCTGAGCTGGCATACAAGCGGACCGGTTTTGAACTTATTTGATCACATCAATGAGCTGCATTTTGAGTCTTGTAGTACAGTGAGTTATGGGAGCCACAGCTATATTTGTCAAGCTTAGGGCCTCACACTGAGAAAAACAAAGATGTGATGGGTAGAATGCTCAAATTAAAGGAGCAACTATATGTTAACCAGCCTTGGCAAGCTTCATCAGGATCAGACTAGCCAGGAGTGTGAGGCCACATCCTGTGAGGCCACATCCCGTTGTGTTCCTGTTCATAGAGACACATGGTGGCACATGGTTGTTTTCTGCCTGGACTGGTATGATAAGCAAATAAAGAAGTATTTCATCTATCCTTTTTTTGTTTCTCTAACTTGATGAAATCGCATATTATCTAGTTTCCTTCCTGTTTACTGCGAGTGTCGCACTTCATTGTGAATCTCTACTGTGTTTCCTCTTGATAGTTTCATAATACAGCTTGGCCCATCTGCCTGCGCACCGTTCTCCTTCATATGACATTTCGTCATGCAGTCGTAAATTTGTCCTTCCTGTGGTACTTACTGTTCTCTAGCAACAATTTTCAGAGTGTTCCTGCATTTGGTGCATGTACATTCATGTATGTCTATGTACGTTTTGTACATCCTCTTTGGCCTTCATGTCATGCCGTGCTCTAGTACATATATTTATCCCTTCTTTTTGGCAACACATGCTACTTTATGCAATACTATGGTCATACTTGCCTCCTGTCTCCCACACATAATTTTTAAAGCATTACTGCTATTATTTTTCTTCGAATCACTTATGTGCCAGTGCCCTCACTGCTGTAGATTATAGATACATATGATATCTTGCTGATATCTAAGACTCAACAGGTTAGCAAAATGTGTCAATAATGGGGAGGCTGCAAAAAAGGTTGGCTTTTAATTAATACTGCACAGACACAAAGGTTGTGGTCTTCAAGCCACACAGGAGCTTCAAACATTACCTGATGCTAGATGAATCCCATTTTAGATGGTGTCTGCTTATTTGGGATTAAGAATTAGCTGAGATAAGGAGAGGTGACAGGAAGAAATACTAAAGATCAAGATCATACTAGTTCAGAGCCCACCATGATATGTTGTGCACTAAAGTATACAAGTTACAGGGACAAAACATGTCTTTATGGGGCACAATTTAGCTCTATGTAAACTTTTCCATGCAGATTGCTATTCCAAATAGAACTATTCATTTAAACAATTGCTGATGGTACCCTAAAATACTCTCAGTGCCTCTCTAATTCTGGACCTTGGGCTCAAAGACATTGCCTTGCTATCCAAATGAAGACCACTCTTGTAATGGATCAGGACTTTGGGGTACAATTGAATTAAAACATTAGAGGGAAACCATATGTGATATCCCGATGTGCTCTGATGAAGAGAAGAGACAGGTGTGGGCTAACATGTCCCTATCCTATCTGACGTTTTAGGCCTGTTGAATTTAAGGACAGCTTCAGATAAAACCTCTCTGTGACTGGTATGTGATGTTGAGTGCACTTACAGAAAACGTTTAATAGAGAAACAAAAGGTTATTGATGGTTTTAGAGAGGTTAACAATTACATCTTTAGCAGGAAAGAATGTCCGAGCCTTTAAATATTACCTGGGTGTCACTTGCCTCACTTACTTACGCCTGGGATTCCCTTTTCAGTCACACCTGCACTTAGCGGGTGAAAGGAAACTTACATCTTTTGTTTTTCTGCTCACTATAAGGAACACAAGGGAAAAATATCTATGACAAGTAATGACGCACAAAGGCATTCAGAGGCATAAATAAGAATGCTTTAAGTCAATGCAAACCTGATACTTTAAGAATGGTGGCCTGTGCTTTGCTTTATGCTGTTCGTTTTGAACATTTGTCATCATTCAATCAAATCTGCTCTTAAGTTTACTATTAACATATGATCACAAGATTATTTATCCTGTATTATTTTGGTACCCAGTATTTGATCTTTCAGAGATTCACATGCTTGAGCCATTCCCTATTATCGAAGTGGGAATCCCACAGTGTAACTAGAAAGCAGTATTTTGTATGCATAGCCTATATGAGTCTCTCTGATTTCTGCTTGGTTTACTTTAGAAAAGCCCCAAATCTTAAACTACTTCGGTTGTCACCAGAAATAATGAGTTTGGAAATCAATATTTAATGGCATGTCTGGCTGTAGATACATGCTTTGCATAAGTCCTCCATCTAGTGTTGGGCTCAGAGTGTTGCAAGTTGTTTTTGTTCGAAGAATCTTTTCGAGTCATGAGATCGAGTGACTCCTCCTCTCAGTGATACGGTGCGTGAGCATCAAGTCCTTTGTCTGCCGTCGGGTTCAGACGTGTTTCCTCTCGTTCCGGTATTTCTCGGCTCTGTCTCTTCTGAACTTTCCTTTCCGTCTTTCTTTCAGTGACGGTATAGTATTGTGATCGCGTTTTTCCAAACTTAAAGTACTCAATCCAAATTCCTGTGTGGGGTTGGTTCATCACCCTTCGAGGCGTCAATGCCCATTTTAGGCCTACTGCTTCAAGTGCTGTTGAAATATGCAGGGCTGATGGAACGGACTCCATTTAGGTTCTGCCCTCGATGCCACTCCAAATTTCCACACACTGATCAACACCTGGTGTGTAACTTGTGCTTGTCCCCGGAACATAAAGAAGAGAATGGCGACGCCTGTAGGTCTTTTCGATCTAAGAAGACTCTTCAGGACTGATGAGCGCTTCGGTTGGAGATGGTGTAGAAGACACCTGACAACACTCCCGACATCTTCGAAGTGGAACATGCATAGGAGTAAATTGGACATCAGGCAACCCTCTCTATTCGAGATTCGGAGTCGGACATCGAATCTGACATCAAGAGTCAGCTGATTCCTGCAGCACAACATGTGAGTACACCAGCCCCAATTTCCCATCCAAAGACTTTATAAAAAAACATCTTAACTGGTCATCAGTCCACCACTGCCTTCAGGCTATGGTTGGATCTGAAAGTTACATTTGGATGCTCCACCCTCCGGCTTGCCACCGAAAATTGCCAATGCCAAGATGTTTTCGGCATCGACCAGAGACTCAACAGCATCCTACACAATCTCGGGGTCGAGTTTTCTATCTGAGTATTTCAGCTTCAAGAAAGAAGCCTTCAACATCAGCTTTGGAGCTGACACCTTCAGTTTGACAAAAGGCTTATATTCAGAAAACTTCAGAACCGAGGATAATGGCTTCCAAAGACTCTACTCTTTCACCTGGAGCAACTTCACCAGTGGAGCCAATTCTGGAAGTAATGGATGCTCGTCAACGCCAGATCCACATACAAAAGGGAAAAGGGAAAATAATTGCTTCTCCCCTGTTCCAATTAATTGGAGACTTACCTTTCAAGAGACATTGGACACTGCTCCTCCTCCTAAAAATGTCTCCAAGGACAAAGACAAGGCTCCAGATCACCTTCAGCCTTCTCCACCTTACTCTCCTGTACTGCCTCTTACTCCTTCACCATCACCATAATCTACATATTCCATAGAACCACAATTTTCTCCACAAGGGTCAGTATCACCTCATGGAGATGAATTGGGTGAAATTCCAAAGAATGTAGATCTATGGGATTTATATGATCCATATCCCATACTCCCTAATGACCCTAATTTGTATCCAGCAAGGCCTTCACCTTCTGAAGATGCAACAGCATAAAATCAGGTTATTGCACAGGCAGCTGCATACCATAACATTCATATGCACACTGACCTTATTGAAGAGGATTTCCCCTTTGATACATTGACCAACACTCACAAAGAGAGTCATTTCCTACACATGTTGCCAGGTATGCTTAGACATGCCACTGATTTCTTTAAAGAACCTGTTGGGGCAAGGGTTATTACCCCAAGGGTTGACAAAAAGTACAAGGCAGCACCCTCACTTGTTATATTTATTAAATCACAGGTACCTCCTGACTCTATAGTCGTAAGTGCAGCACAAAATTGTGCTAATTAATAGTCCACAGGAGATGCTCCTCCTCCTGATAAAGAGAGCAAAAAACTTGAAGCAGCAGGGAAAAGAGTAGTTGCACATGCTGCTAGTCATTGGAAAATTGCAAATTCACAGGCACTTTCGGCAAGATACGATAGTGCCCACTGGGACGAGGTGGAAGAACTGCTTTAGTACCTTCAAGAGAACATCGAAAAAGGGGTCAGGAGATAGTCTCAGAAGGGCAGGCCATCTCAAACAGTTCTATTAGACGTGCCGTTGATGCCCGTGGATACCGTGGCATGTGGTGTAAACAACAGTGTTCTTATAAGAAGGCATGCTTGGCTGACATGCTCAGGCTTCAAGCCAGAAATACAACAGGCAGTTCTTAACATGCCTTTCGATAAAGAACACTTGTTTGGCCCAGAAGTTAATACCATCATTGACAAGCTGAAAAAAGATTCAGAGACAACTAATGCTATTGGAGTCTTACTAACTACACCGAGTAGGGGTAATTTGCGTAGACCACAATTTAAAGGTTTCAAGATATCATCTATCGAGCCTTCCACCTCCCAGACCAAACAAGGAACACACTTTTACAACAGAGGTTCCTTTTAAAGAGGTGTAAATAAAGGAAGAGGTAAGACATCCACCTCTAGAGGTTCTGCCTCAAACACATGCCAGTGACTGCTTACAGATTCCTCCAGCACACACCTCTCCAGTAGGGGGAAGACCAGCAAATTTCTATCCCCAATGGTTTCAAATCACCACAGGTCAATAGGTTCTATCAATTATCCAGCATGGTTACTGTCGAGAGCTCATTTCCACTGCACCAAATATTCCCCCTCGTGTTCACAAACTTTTCACATGACCATCTCATTCTTTTGAAAGAAGAGGTACAATCCTTACTTCTCAAAGGGGCTACAGAACCAGTTCCCCTGTCTCAACAAGAGTTAGAAATATATTCCCTACACTTCCTTATACCAAAGAAAGACGGGTCACTAAGACCAATTCTGGATCTCAGACCAGTCAACCTATACATCCTTTCAGAGCATTTCCTTATGGTCACTCTGCAAGATACTTATTCCCCTATTACAGCAAGGCAATTTCATGAAAGCCTTTGCATCTCGAAGATGCTTATTTTCACATTCCCATACATCCAGCACATCACAATTACCTCAGATTTGTCATTGCGGGAAAACAATCTAACACAGGACTTAATGCCCATGTGCAGTATAACCGAGAGGAGGAGTCACTCGATCTTGTAACTTGAGAAGATTCTTCGAACAAAACAACTTGCAACACTGAGCCCAACACTAGATGGCGGACTTATGCAAAGCATGTGAATCTACAGCACTACATGCCACAAGCAGATGTCTACTGTGTAAGTAACATTTTCCTTTTTAACATCAATGGACTAAATTTTGACTGAACATCATGTCAAAAAGTCTAGAAAGGGCCTCTGCAAGCCTTGTGGTGCTTGTGGGAAGATGGTACTACATTCAGAGGACCCCCCACAAGGTGTCCACCCAGGCTACAGTCCAACATATCTTCCAAGAGGAAGATGAAGGGTATATGGAAGGCAAGTATTTTTCTTCTCAGGTAGACACCCAAGAAACACACAAGTTGAAGCCTATTCAATATCTCAAAGAACATGAGCCTTTTTAGAAAGAAGTTCTGTACCGCAAGGAGGTGATGCTCGTTCTAAGGGCTTTGATTAAAGACATGAGGTCTATGTAGGTGGACTATTACAGAAAGTATTAAGAGCCTTCAAAACCCACATCTCCAAAACAACTATCCATACAGTTACCAGTTGTATGACCTCCTAGTCCATGTACTTCTCATAATCTTCCTTCCTTCTCTAAGTTTTTCTTCAGAATCTTCACAAACACCACAATCAAAGGCATAATACCACCAGCTAGCAAAGATATCTATTCTGATAGCAGAAAGTAGGCGAAGTACTTGAGTACCTGATTATCAGGATGTAGGCTCAGAAACTAACAACTATGTAACACCTGTCTCACCACCAGGTGTACCGCATCCAGCTGATTTTGATGTCTTCCATGCACTTTTAGAGAGAGCATCCAAGAGGTTTGACTTACTGATACCAGTCAAACATTCAGATTGCTTTCTGTATGATTTTAAATAAGCCTCGTTTAAGTCTGTCTAAGCTACTTCAATAGTTAACTTCATTTGGAATGAAAGTATTAAAGTACTGAAGAGGCCAGCAACAGTTTCTGCTGTTATCCCTCATCTGATTATCCGGATATGAACTAAAAAGTGTCTGAGGATTCACCTGCCTGAATGATTGGTCTTCCTGGTGAAGTAAACTGTCCAGAGTCTATTGAGAAATCAATACACGCCATGCTCCACTCTGCCAAATAGGGAGGAATGGCACTCAGGCATTATAGAGAAGAGGTTCTGCCAAGGTGGCAGCCACAGTAAAAGTGTCAAAGTCCTTAGTGATTGTCATTTGATATTGTAGGCAGATGTGGTCAGTCATCAGTACACTGACCCTCTGACAAAAGACAAAAAAAGGCTGAGGCAAAGGCAATACTTCAGGAAGGAGAGCGAGTATCATCAAAGATGATCAACTGCACAATAGATTTGGCTTCACTGGATTTCAGCAACCAGCAGGAGCAGATGATCTCAGTAGGCAAGTATGTATGAA
Organism: Pleurodeles waltl; assembly: GCF_031143425.1. Taxonomy (NCBI): domain Eukaryota; kingdom Metazoa; phylum Chordata; class Amphibia; order Caudata; family Salamandridae; genus Pleurodeles; species Pleurodeles waltl. Next base: position 1,610,585,903 of record NC_090445.1, read on the forward strand.
ATCCCTGTATTTCAGGCCTGAAGTGCAAAGTAACATTCTCGACATACCACGTAATGGGGTGGTGCTCTTCAGAATGTTCGTACATGATCACCTCCTGGCGCTCAACACTGACACTGAAAGAGACGCCAATGCGTTCAAGGAGCCAAAGGCAGAGGACAATTCACTTTTAGATCAACATACCAATCCTATCAACAACAATGTGAACCATATCCACACACTACCTTCAACAGCTGTACTGACCTCTGCCATCAGCTGCTTACAAAACACAGGCTCCACGTAGGAACTAAAAGCCTCAGAATAAAGACACTGGCAAAAGACAGTTATGTAATGAAGGTTCCTGTCATAAAAACACCTTCTAACTCAATCGGAGGTTAGATTTTGAATTATTACAGAGACTGAGAAATTATAACTACAGACCACTATGTCCCAGACCTTAGATGATACGATCACACCTTGGAATTCATTCAAAAACCTCCTATGCCCTAATTCAAAAGTGATCCCATCTCCATCCCAGTCTGTTACAACTGGAAATTATATCTAATGCTAAACAAATGATCTAAATAAATTGTACCTTTACCTCAGAGAAATATGGATTTATATTCCTGCTTTTTTTTTTTACCCAAGAACTTCTTCAACTCATCCAGATTTGTGGAAGTCCACCAGGTAGTTCTAGTGCGGGACTTAAGTCTGGCACTGTTGTCTCTCAAATACTGTTCAGCATACAAATTAGTCGGGTCAACAATCTCACCCAAAAATACATCGTCCATAAACAAATGCCTCCGATGCAGAGTCAGTCCTATAATCAAGGTCAGAGAAGATTAAAAAAGCATACCAACAATCTGCTGAGCGGTAATCCTGCAGATAGCCATAATTCGTACTAATAAAACTAACTTGACAAATAAGTCGACAATAACCAAAACTGTATAAAATAAGTAATAAACAAACTGTGGCTATATCGAACAGAAAGTAAAACTACCAGCATATATTAACTTGGAAGGAAAAGTCAATCAATACAAAGAACACAAAAACCTACATACTATAATACCATACCAATCACTTGCCAGAGACAGCTAAACTCAGGATCACCTGCACCTCCTCTGCACAGACATAGCGAGCACCAACGATATCTCAACAGAAACTAAAAACAAAAGAAAATTACACACAAGACAACACAATACACTCCTGCACAAATCCACAATTTCACACATAATAAAACAGAAGCTAAATATGCTGCTATTATTACACCATTTACAAAAAACTCATTCATGCATGGCAATGATGCTCATTTGGAGTAAAAAGGTAAAAAAAGCTTTTCTTACCAAAAACATGCAACTACACAAACTGCATATCTACTAGTGCCGAAACCGCTAGCAGAAGTCACGGCAAAGGAAATCAAAAGCTTTGCTAAAGAGGAGAAATAAAACATTATTATCACAAATGCAAATGATGCACCAGTCCACACACACTGCCAGTCTACACACACCACCAGCCAAGCTCCAGTCTACACGCACACTGCCAACCAAGCACAAATCAACACACACAGCCAGCCAAGCACCAGTCCACACACATTGCCAGCCAAATGCCAATACACACACAGCCAGCCAATTGCCAGTACTTGCAGACCGTCAGCCGAACTACAATTCACTTACACACACACACATACACACACACACACAGAAGCTTTCCCTGGAGGGAAGATGGGCCTAAAAATATAGCCAATCTGCCCCCAGGGGAGGCAGAAATGGCCAAAACATACACCCCCAGAAGGTGAGCGACCCTTGCCCAAGGGGCTGCTCCCCAAAACAACAAACTTGCTTCATAAAAAATTTCTAATGTCTAGTAGCTTCTGCCCCCCTTGAGGGCAGATGTGCCTATAATATATGGCAGATCTGCCCCCAAAGGAGCAGAAACAGCCAAAACATTCACCCCCAGAAGGGGAACGACTCTTGCCCAAGTGGCCACTCCCCAAATCAACACATCTGCTTTATGGAAAAATATCTGATGTCTAGTGGCTTCTGACCCCCTTGGGGGCAGATGTGCCTAAAATATGTTGCTGATCTCCCCCCAAAGGGGGCAGCAACAGCCAAAAAGTTCACCCCCAATCGGAGAGTGATCCTTGCCCAAGAGACCACTCACCCAAAAAATATTTGCTTTGTGGAAAAATTCCTGGTGTTTAGTGGTTTTGTCCTGCCTTGGGGGCAGATAGGAGTAATAATATATAGCCGATCTTCCCCAAGGGGGGCAGAAACGGCCAAAATATTCACCCCTAAGAGGGGAGTGACCCTTGCCCAAGTGGGTGCTCCCCAAAACCACAACATCCTATAAAAGGAAAAGCCCTGGTGTCTAGTGGGCATTCCTGCTGCACGATCGCGGCCCCATGCGCGATCATGTGGCAGAAATGCACTCCAAAGAGACATCAAGGGAAAGAAAGACCCTTTCCTTTCCCCCAATCCCTCTTTGGTGGCCTCAAACCCTCCCCTGAGGAAAAACTTACCTTCAAACTGTGCTGGACGAAAATGGCTTCCAGCGTTGTTCTGATGTCATCAGATCACCAAGGAGGAGGGGTCGGGATGGCAGCAAAAGAGCTTATGCTGCCTTCCCTGGTGGGGCATTTACAGGGATGGCCCACTTGGAGCCATCCTACGCACCCTCCCATCGTAGCATCGGACAGCTCCCAGCTATCTGACGCACCAAAGGGGGTAAGCTCCTCAGTCTCTGAAATTAAATAACCTCATTAGATCTCCAGGATGCCTACTTTCACATCCGGATTCACCCAAAGCCCTGCAAATACCTAAAATTAAAATGGCTGCCAGCCATATACCAGTTCAAATGTGTCCTATTTGGCTTAGAATCAACTCTGCACATCTTCACAAAGTCGATCACCCCAGTAGCAGCATGTTTAAGAAAGGAAGGTCTTAAGGTCTTTTCATACCTTGATTATTGGCTAGTAAAAGCTCCTTCCTGTCAGTCAGCCAAGAGGTCAACCAAAGCTTGTCTGTGACTCTTCAACAGTTTAGGCCTTACTCTCAACAATCATGTCTTCCCTCCAGCCAGCCAAAAAAATAACAATTCTGGATGCCTGTCTGGACACTATGAAAGACAATACCTATCCAATTGTGGAAAGGTGTTTCAAATTAATACACCTAGCAAAAAGATTCTTAAAAAGACAGGCCGCTTCGGTACGCATCTTCACGTCACTCCTTTGAATTATTTCATGAATTCCTTTAGTTATGTTGTGCCTTGTATGAATGGGGTATCTCAACAAAGAAGTGGACAAACAATGAATACAAATCCAAGGATCAATCACAATATAGTACCTATCACTCCATGAATGAAAGCTGTTCTTCCATGGTGGATTCATTAGACAAATCTTTAATCAGGTCTCACATTTCTAACTCAGACACCGCAGTTTGTAATAACAGATGTTTCCCTAGTGGGATGGGGAGCTCACTTATAGGATAAGGAAATAAGTGAAAATGGACTCCAGAAGAATTGAGTCTCCTAATTTATCTCTTACAAATGAAATCTGTGGTGGTGAGCCTTCAATCTTTTCTTCCGATGATAAAAGGATCTTTGGTGCTAGTATGCACAGACAATACAACAACAGAACATTATATAATCAAGAAGGAAGGCACAACATCACAACCATTGTTGCTGGAAGCTGTAAAGTTTTGGGAGTGCTTGTTAAACATCATATCAAGCTAAAGCTGAGCATGTGCACAGCTCACACGATCAGTCAGTGAGCACTTTGAGAAAAAGGACAAAGAAATGCCACAAATGGGAGCTAAACCTACACATTCTAAACTGAAACTTCAGTCAGGGCAAACTGAAGCTGAATCTGTTTGAGGCAAGTCAGAATTGGAAATAATAATTTTTTGCAAGTTGGTATCAAAAACTAGGGTGAGTGGGAAACCCTTTTTCAATAGCATGATCAGGAATGTTTGCCTTTGCTTTCCCGGAATACCAATGGCTCCAAAAGCCCTGAACAAAATTGAGAGAATCATACTGAATCATACTAATAGCTCCAAAATGACCCAGACAATATTGGTTCACTGAACTACTTTTATTGGACAAATGATATCTAAAACTAAAACTGATTCCCACCTGTTGACCTTACACAAAAGCCAATACCTCATTGGGATCCAAAATCCTTCAACTTTGTTCGGATGGCGTCTGAACATAGTGATGTCTTGCATTAAGACATCCCAGAGGATTGTAAAGAAATCCTAGCTAAGGCCAGAGCAGAAACAATAAATAAAACTTACAAGTTTAAATGGAAATGTTTCTGTTTATAGTGTCCTCATAATATTCTTTCTATACCATCTGTACCAGAACAAGTATTGCCTTATCGCCTAAATCTGACACGAGCAGGCCTTTCCACGTACATCTTTTAAAGTTCATTTAGGAGCAGTACCACATTTAAGGAGATCTTCCAAAAATAATCCTTGTGGTCAAATAGGAATATCAAGGAATCCTCAAAAGGTCTTTTTAGAGCTTACCACGTGTTAAGGCATCCTTCAACTCCCTGGCAACTAAGTAAAGTCCTTCCACAATTGATGAAAAGTCTGTTGAAATTCGTACACAAAGCAGAACTCAAATATGTTTCATGAAAACTAGCATTACTCTTGATATTTATGTCAATAAGAAGAGTACATAAAATTCAAACTTTCACCTTCGAAGAACCGTAAATGCAATTTGTGGATGATCTGGTCATACAATGGACAATTTCCTGATTCATTCCAAATGTTCCACCAGAATTTCACTTGAGTGAACCAGTAGTTTTGAAGACTTTCTTCCAGAATCCTAAAGATGTAGCCGAAAAAGCACTCCATACACTTGAAAAGATGCCTTCAATTTTATATTGATTAATAAATTCAGTAACACACACCAACTGCTAGTAGCATATGGCACCCATCATGAAGGTGTTGCACTTTCAAAACAAAGCATTGTATGCTGGATTCTGCAGTCATAGTTCTCTGCCATAATAAAGCAGGAAGTCCTTTGGAGGGGAAAATGAGAGCACATTCTACTAGGAGGGTTCCCACTTCTACAGCTTTGTTTGCTGGTGTGTCTACTCAAGACCTATACAGCAACAACAAAGAAAAATAGACACATGTCTGCAGTATTACTGTTTGGAATCAACAGTGCAAAAGGATGCTGCAGTGGGACAAGCAGTGTTCTGTAATCTTTTTCAGTAAATTGAGCCTATTCTTAATCTACTGGACCCATAATAACAATAACAATACAGGAAGAATAAGAATAATAAGAATGAAAATAACCTTTATCATAATCACGTTGTACTGTTCAACTCCTTACTGATTAAAGCATGTTAATCTATGAAAGGTCTAAAACTGGAGAAGTAAAAAAGTTATCTATTTGTAACTGTAGTTTTCCAGGATTGGGATATTTTATAGGTTTATATGCTGTCCACCTGCCTTTAAAGGCTTACGTATCCTATGTGGTTTATTACTCTTCACATTTGTACTAGAAAATCTGACGTTTGACGACTCCTGGTGGGAGTGGTTATCATGGTGCTGCAGTATGACTGCCTGAAATGTGGTTCTTTTTAAATGTTGTGAATAAGTACTAAAAGTAATGCTTTCTAACATTTACAGGCTATGTATAACTGTAGTACTTTCTAGCTATACCGTGGCACTCCCACTGCAACAGTGTGGAATGAATCAAGCATGTAAATCTATGAAAAGTATAATTCTAGAGAACTGCAGGTACAGGTAAATAACTTTTTCCTTTACCTTTTTTAATGCCTGAAATAAACCACTTTTTGTCTTGTAAGTATAAGTTGTTCATTCATTTGCAGCTTCTAGTTTTACAGCACATACATTTTCAATGCTCCCCTCATTCATCTTCACACTTGGAGAAAAACAGTTAGTGTTACATCAGTGCCTTACCAATAATGGCATCCCAATAAGAGACAGTGACGGATTTAAGAAAATCAAGCTGATGGATGTGTGCATCTCTTTCTCCAAAGCTTGCCGATAGTTTCTCAGACAGATTATTTGATACACGAGCAGTAGTTCTGAGACTTGGGGTCCCCTCTCCCTTTGCCAATTGTATGATATATAAGATAGCTTATAAAGTAAAAATGAAGAAATCTAAACTATTGTGTTATAAGCTTGTGTCTGCTGGTCCAGGGTGGTGGAGGCCCATTTTCGATTCTCGTGTACTGCTTGTGCCAAGGCAACTGACCTGGAGAAAGGAGACAGCAGCCTAACACCCACACTTCTTACATTTGCACCTTCAACTGTAGTTCTACAATGGCTTGTCACTCATCTACCATCTGCTTTGAATTACAAATGCCTAAGGTTATATCTGATAAATAGCCTATTGTTTTTCCTCCACAGGGCCCTCAAGGATTAGAAGGGCTGCGTGGACCTCCTGGGCCAAGAGGAATACAGGTAATCCTCTCTACTAAAGTTTTTCAAATAGCAAAAGTATTTCCTGTGTTTTCCCGCTATCATTATTTTTACTTTGTTCTCTTCTCTTTCAGCAGTTTACCTTCACCCACTGATTATATTTTGCTCTTCTACTTTGTTCTCTTCTATGTTGTTCTTTTCAGGCGTTCCCACTCCTTTCACTGTGGTCACCCATCTTGCTGTGCACAAAGGCTCCTTACTTGTATCTCTTCCTTTGTTGGATTCTTTTTCTGATTTTTTTTTATCTGGACTCGTTTCTTTCACTCATCTCCTTTCTCTCTTAGTAACATTTCTTTCTTTTGCACATTGGCACACACTTTTTTTCCCATGACTTGTTTTATTTACTATTCTATTTTAAACTCCCTCATCACTGCATAATTTAAGTTTTTACATTTCATATTGAATGTTTTGACTAATATGAGTTTTTGTTTGTGTTCTCTTGCAGGGTTGCTGGGGTATTGAAGGCCCACCTGGATCCAAAGGAGACACCGTAAGAGTCCTAGCTCATTTAATTTTGCAGAATGTTACCAACATCATTTGATGGGCAGTCTTATCAATCATTCGGGTATCCCTCACTTTCCAGTGGTCAGCCCTCATCCTCTTTCATGCAACACTCTTTTTGATCACTCACTCTTCTTTCATTCCCTTCTCCTCCCCCCTTCCTCTCTTGAGCATGCTTGTGTTTATTTTCCCTATTACTCTCAGAGTTCCATCACCTCTGTGAAAAGTCCCTTTTCCACTGTGGGGTGTCAAACCCCTCTGTGAATTTCTCTCCCTTTTGTGCATCCCTCTCCCTTTGTCAAGTGGCTCTCTGCCTCTGTTGGTCCTCCCTGGGTATCCACCATCTCTGTCTCTTGGGTGTTGCTCACCCTCTTTTGTAGCTTTTTACTTCCGTTGGCAGGTATCAAACGTTTTATGATAAAATGGTCTTTCTGTGTTGGTTTGTCTCCTTTCTCTGTTGCTTGGCCTTCTCCTTTAGTTGGTAAGCCCTCTCCCTCTGTTGACTGGCCCTTGCTCCCTAGTTGACCATTTCTCCTCTGTTGGGCAGCCATCAGTCAGATATTACTTTCCAACACTAACTTAACCTGAGAACGCAACCTAGTTTGAAAGCTCATCTGATTGGTAACCTCACAGTAACTGGATAGATAGCTGAGATGGCACATAAACTTACCCTCTGCATATATAATGTAAAACTATGGATCCTTTTAATTGTAGGATGGAAATGTTTCTACCATAAGCAGAAACATAAGTTTGTAATAGTACACCAGTATATACTTACTATTTCTAGTCACATACTGGTACAGAAAAACCAGGACCAGCAAACTTTGCGGCTAGGTCCCTTCCAGGAAATTAGACAACACTGTTTTATTTATTCAGAGCTGTAGATTGAATCACAGAGAGTCACAGTTGTGTCAGGATGGGTTGTGGCCTCCCTGTATAAGGAGAAGGGACATTCTCTTCTGAGTGTCTGCTGACTCTGCCACTGGAATGCTCTTTCTTCAAGCATTCAGCTCTTCCAAGGAACTTACATAGAACTCAAGGGGAGGCTCCCCTGCCATAGGATGACTAGTTTGTCGCTGTTTCTTTTCCCACCTATCCAACAAAACTCCCATTTTGTTGTCAATGTCCACTGCTCTCCTAAAAGGACTGTCCTTGTTATATCATCATGTGCTGTAAACAGGGACAGATTGACTTAAGACATGCATGACCATATAGCCTGGCTGCGTCAGAGAGAGAGACCACAGACACATGCTTAAGTGAGATCTAGCCAACAGGGAAAGCAGAAAAGTACATTAATTCCGCCTTACGGAAGGGAAGTAAGATCTTCCATGCCAGGCCATGGAAGTACTACGGCTATCTGTCAGGCAGCTGTAGAGTTTGAAGGTCCTAATATTGACCATAGCTATGATTCTAGCATGCATGTTAGCACATGCCCAAGATACTCACATTCTCCATCTCTGCTGTCCATAGATGATTTCTGTGTGAATGTTATCCCCACAGCTCATCCCTCTGGGAATAACCATTCAACTCACTATAATCTCCAAGCGGAGAAAAGAGAGGTGAATCAGAACTTAAATTAGGACCTCACAGCACCCAGAAGACAGGTCTCTCTCTTACCACCTACATGGCAAAGGGTCAAAGAGTGTTTGTGTGGTTTGGTAACACTACCTCTTAAGTTTGTTCTCTGTGTGTATCTGTTGAGGGGCTTTTTTCATATCTGCCTCTGTGGCATGTAGTTCAGTTCTATTGCCACTTGTTCATACAGTCCTGCTGCCTGTTAGGATTATGCTGTGTGGCGCAAGTGAAAGATAAAGATCATTTTTGCTCCTTACTATCAGTCACCCCCACAATTACATCTCTGTTCCTCAGCCCCTCAGTCTAACATAGCATTTTGTAATTAAAACATCCTCATCTCCAGCTTATGTCTCCCAGCCCTTCTCTAGCTGCCCATATGTCCTTGAAGTCTCTTTTGTCTAGTTTCTGTACTCCTCTCTCTCTCCCTCTCTCTGGTTGCTCCATCACTCTGTTTTTGTTTGCTAGCTTATGCTGTTTCTCCTCTGTCAGAAATTGGATTATTATTAATTTGGGAGGGGTACCCCACCAACTCAATAAATCCACTCTGGTTAGGGCAAAGCACAGTTCTAAGAGAATCTCTCCTCATAGCTAAGACACGAGCAGCAAGCAGTCCCTGCAATTTTACAATAAACACAATGAAATTCCCAAACCAATTTAGAAAAATGTTATGAGCAACAGGACACCAGGATCATCAATATAGGATAAGTGGAACTGGAGATATGAATTTTTGAGGGAATAAGGCAAAGACTGCCTAGAAAAAGTCAAGCACTATGAAAAAACAGTGGTGGACCCACACCTGGGTGCAATTTCAGGCTATCTGTGATGGAGTGGAGGTTGGATACACCAAGAGGGTTGTTCTGGTCTAAGGTTTTTCCTCCAGACATAGGGCCTGATTCGTTTTATGGTGAGCAGCCTGTTTCTCCATCAGAGAGACGAATACTGGGTCATCCTGACAGAATTGCCACCAGTCAGATTGAGAAATGACAGCCAAGTAGGCTGTCAATTATTAAGGCATTCACAGCAGTTCCTGTCAACGCTTTTTAAAGTTTGGTGCACAGCCCTGTCAAAAAGAAAATGCTTCCCTCGTCATGGCAGTCCTCTCCCATGGCGAGGGGAGTATTTGTGCCCTTTACTGCTTTTCTCTGGGGGGTGCGGTGGGGGAATTTGCAGAGTTGCACTCTGGGGATTTCCGTAGAGTTACATGAAAACTCTGCAAGATTTCACAGAGTTTTTTTTTACAAACCGGTGGAATTGCGCTGAATTTTAGAGCCATGAGCTCATTCGGGGCTGATAAATCGGCATGAACTGCACTATGCAGCACGCCAGAGGGTGCTGCTACTTGAGTTGATTTTGCTATCGATTGAGTAGATTTTCTACCCAAGTGGCTGCTTTCTGACCGCAAACGGTCACAACTGCACACGACCGCATGCATTGGGGAAATCTTGTTGGTTGCCCTTCTAGCAATTGAAAAGTGTGCTAGGGGATGCGAAGTCTCACTTGTGCTTGCCAACTTACCATTGGCAAGCCTCAAGTAAAAACAACAACTCTGCCACGTGGCAGTTGGTGGAATTTGGCCGGAATTGTGGCCAAAACTTCGCTGGAGAAGGAGAATTTTTCTCCCACCCCTACTTTTCTGGCAGTTATGGGCAGTAAACACTGACCTCCAGATCTAACCATCTAAATTACGTGAGCAAAATTGGAGGACTGGCCCAGATGGTTCTGACCACGCAGGGCCATTGGAGGTGTTTAATTGCGGCAGAGACAGAGTAGTATCCACCGTGATTTAACATACTCTGTCTGCATATAAAGTTGGCAGGGAGGCCATTATCCTGGGAGTATAGATCTGTCACAAAGCCTCTTGGAGTCTGAGGTCCTTCTGCTTTTGGTGCCCCTGAAGCAGGTAAACCACTTGACCCTTGGAGAGCAGTTCCAGTCCCTGGGTGGCAGCAGGACTGAGTGGTCCTTGTGGGAATCCTGTTCTTCTGGCAGAAGCTGGGAGTCTGGATTCTTCTTCCAGCAGCACCGCCTTATTCACACAGGGTCTTCCCTGGTCCAGCAATGTTCTGAGAAGGTGGTGGTGGAGATACCAGAATTATCCTGTGAACTAGCATCTGATTGCATGATTTCTACCATCTGATCCTAACAATGTTCTTCCAGTCCACCTACCTCCTTTTGCAGCTCTTCCTCTTTGTCTTACAGTAAACTTACCCCAGAGTCCTAATTTCAATCTGGTGGCAGCTGGGTCCCACCATGTATGACTGTCATCACCTTCTTGGCCTCGGCTCTAACTGACATGGTCAAAATTGGTTTTGCTGTCTGCTGTGGCAGGAGCCTACTGTCTAGGAGTGTCCTGCGGATGAATAGAGGAAACCCTCTTTGGCATCTCCAAATCAAACGAGGTAGTGCTAAAGCTGCCCTATGTTAAGCAAGCTGTTCCTTTCCGATCCCAGCTAGTTAATCCCTGCGAAACGGTCAGCTGTTTACACCCATTGACTTTTCCTGAGCACAGAGTAAGCCATTTCCAAGAATGCGTATTCCAACTCTGGAGGTGTAGTGAGCATCAGAACTGGTTTTAAGCCAATTCTCGCTAAAGCAGCCTAAAGTACATTTTTACAAAGTTACCTTTCTGCTTAAGCTATCAAATATCTGACTTCACCCCTAAGTCAAATTTTAAAAACTTAGCAGAAAACAATTTTGAAGCATTTTCCTAGCAATTTCCTAAGTGGGTGTGGGCTATAAAGATTTTAGTGTCACTTACTCCTAAAAGGACTAGCCTGGCATACACAGTGAAAGTGCTTTGGGATTTTCAGTGGGAAGGGCACATTAACTTCAATATGCAGTATTCCTTGTTTTTATATATTAACACCCAACCCTGTAGGTTTACATGGCAATTTCAGGGGCAACTTCAGAATATATAAAAATACGATTTTCCTACAAGGCAAAATGCATTTTTCCTGCCATGTGTCACAGCAGTGCATTTAAACTACAGCCTAGTCAAAGAACATTGGTGCTCCTGGTAGAAATATATTTTTATCATATGTGGAGATGTTGTAAATACACATTACAGGCAACATGTGATATTTATCTTTCTATGTTACCATTCACAATAGACTTATAGGGGACGAAATTCCAGTGTAGAGCACATGACTTAGATGGGAAGCACAGGCACTTTACTGCTGGTTAGCAATGGTAAAGTGTGCAGAGTCCTAAGGTTATCAAGAAGAGGGTTCAGAAACACCCTCTCATTGATCCTCTTCTCGTATTTAGGGTTGAGCGAGCAAGCGCTCCAGCCTGTTGTAATCTCTCAGTGGGCTTTTAACCACGCCCACTCTTCCTGTTCATTCTTTCTTGTGCTTGTCTTATATACTTAATTTTTACTGGTGCATTTTGTGAAATGTCCCTCCTATGTGTGCTGAGTTCCCTCCCCAGATGCTTTAACTAAGTGAACATTTCTGTTGGCCATCACACTAAGTCACCCTACCTCCTGTTACAGAATGTCATGGCCCCTCCTCCGGTTTCGGTTTGCCTTTCATCCCAGCAGCGATCCTTTCTAGACATTCACGTAGGGAGCCAATTACTCTCGCGCTCACGCTCATTGCAGCAGTGGCACTTTGAATTGGCGTGCTTCTGTCATCTGTTTCACTTTTCATTTTCAACTTATGTGGCAAGAAAAGTCCAGTTAGGAATTTACAAAGCTGATAGCTCTAACTCGAGCAAACACAAGACCCATTGCTTTGCAAATGCTTGTTGGTTTTGAATCATTTTAATGAGATGAGGGATGCCTGTATAAGTTGGATGCCAACATCAACTTTGAAGATGACTGACGACTGCCCACTGGTCACCTCCAAGTGGTTTCAGATAGGTGCTATTGTGAGTTGTAATATAATCCAGTCGAAAATGGCACTTGTGTACTGACTGGGGACCATGGGTGATGGTATTCTACAGGTGAGATTAGACCTGGCTCTTTGAAATCTGCATTGGATGTGATCCTCTCATTCATTAGCCACCTTGCATCTCCTGTTGCTCTCCATCTACTCTGTCTCTGGTCAGAAAGTTTCTGTCGCCTCTTGCAGGTTCGGTTTTGATTAGTTTTGCCCAGAATGCATTCCAGAAACTTGTAGACGTTGTCTCCACGCATGATATCTGATGGCCTGTGTCTTTTCCATCTTCCAAACACCACTTTTGTTTCTAGCTCTTGATGTCTGGTTTATCTCATTTCAGGGGCAGCCAGGTCCTCTGGGATCTAGAGGGCATCAAGGTTTGCAAGGTCCTGTGGTAAGTCTTTGAATTACCTCCTACTTATTTAGACGCGTGGATTCAGTACTTATCTTTCTGTCATTTGAGTTGAATTGATGAGTTCTTCGTTTGGTTTAACCTGATGAATGTTTATAGACACCACAGGTGACTCAAAACAATGTAAACAAGGTAGCATCAACACCCCAGATATTGGTGCATGCAGATGCTTCTGTGTAGGCCCATGTTGAGATGCTCCTTGTGGTGACTGAAGACAGTGTCCAGGAGTTAGGGGCAGCCGTCCAGCACTCAGTTAATTGTATTCAGACTTGCGATGAGCCCTGTACAGACAGTTAGCGGCCTGGTGGCCCACATATAACCCCAGTATTACAGGTTCAGCATATACTAAACTGAGGAAATAAGAGAGACACCCACCTGACGCTTTCCTTATGTTCTTAACAAGCATCGCCATTTGTATCATATTGGTTCACATTTCTGGACCATCTCGTGTTAATAAGTTAGATGAAGCCACTTTCCTAGTGATCTGTCTGAAGATCTGATTAAGAGGTGGGTGGCCCCAAGGCATTGTTATTGGTTGTGTCTACCCAGGAACTAGGCCACTTCCTGTCATGTCATACTCCCATCAGACAGGGACTGACCTGGGAAGGGAGCCAGGCCGGGGGTTAAGGGGACAGCGGACTGTGGTAGGAGCAGGCACATTTCCACCACAGATTCATCCACTCAGCCTGCAGCAGTTGAGCAGCGTGGAGAGACAGCTCCGCCGACCTATCCGACCTCTTCAGAACTTCCGCACACGCATGTGGGATTAATCCGGTGGGAAAGATGGGTCTTATGTCTTCTTTTCCACGTATCTACATTGATGAACGATGTCTTCGGGCATTGGATCCCAGTGGGTCGGGTCCTATGGGACAGCTCTCCCCGCACTCATCATCCAGTCACGACATCAAAGAGGATGTCCCGGCTGGTTGGCGGGGCCAAGGTTTCTCGGTGTTTATTACTGGAAGCCTCAACTCTGAGGCCTAGACTGACATCTGCGTGGCCTCCTGCGGTTAACAAAGGTATGAAGAGTTCGAAGGGGGTCACCAACGCCCCTTGCCTATGTATATGCTCAGCGTGTCTTTTGGAAGCGGCTCTTGGGTATCAGGGACGCACCGCTTCCCGCACTACTGGCTACCCAGAAACACACGCGGTTATGCCAATCAGGCTCAACAGCATTAGCGGTACCAAGCCACTAGTGGAATGGGAGGTCGTAAACGTCAGGACTGAGTGAGTTGACTTAGCTGTGTGTGTCCTGCAGGACAGGATCGAGGTATACAGGAAAATCTGTGTGTGTCCTGCAGGACAAGATCGAGGAAGTACACAAGAAGGGTTGTGTGTGTGTATGTATGTGTGCGTGTGTGTGTGCGTGTCCTACAGACCAGGATCAAGGTATGCAGGCAGAGCTTTGTGTATCCTGCGGGGCAGAATCAATGTACAAAGGAAGAGGCTGTGTGTGTGTGTATCCTGCAGGTCATGATCATGTTATGTAGGAAGAGCTGTGTGTGCCCTGGAGGTCTGGATGTAGCTGTATTAGCAGAGATGTGTGAGACCTCAAGGTACATCTAAAAAGCTGTGTGTCCTATGGGTCAGAACCAAGCTACGCAGGAAGAGCTGAGTGTGTCCTGGGGGGTCAGGATTGAGATGTATTGGCAGAGCTGTGTGAGACCTGCAGGCTAGTCCTGTGGGTCAGAATCAAGGTACGCAGGAAGAGCTGTGTGTGTCCTGGAGGGGGTGGGGGGTGGGTCAGGATTTAGATGTATTGACAGAGCTGTGTGAGACCTGCAGGCTAGTCCTGTGGGTCAGAATCAATGTACGAAGGAAGAGCTGTGTGTGTCCTGTGGGGGGGGGGGGGGGGGGAAGGGGCGTGGAGGGTCAGGATTTAGATGTACATCTGAAAAGCTGTGTGTCCTATAGGTCAGAATCAAGGTACGCAGGAATGAGTTGATAGAGTTTCCCAGCAGGCCTGACGTCAAGTGAAAGGCACAAGCAGTCATCAAAGCACTCACTTACTTTCCTCCGCTTCAACCTCTGCATTTCCTCCAATGTCGGCCAAGACAAATGCTCTTTTACTTACTCATCATTCTGTGCTGTAGGGTACAATCACATGTATTTACAAAAAAAACAATGACCTGCATCCGAATACTGTGTTGCTTCCTGTTGTATCCACCTAGAAAGGATGAAAGGCTGAGACAGCCCAACCAGGGGTTCCAAGCAACGATCTACGCGTTTAGCGGGCTTTGAGTTATCCTTTCCGTTGTGCATAACACTGCACATGGTGGGGAACAACTAGCATATCCCTCTGCCTCTCAGCGCCACACCGCAGCTCCCCCAACACACACACACCCTCTCTCCACTCACCGTGGTCCGTACTCCTTGGTCAACATGACTGCGGACCAGGAATTGTCTGTTGATATGTTACATTCACAACCTGCGCTCTCCTCTCTAGCCCACGCGGATTTATGTTCACTGTCAAGCAACAAGCAATGGAGTGTCCTGGAAGGCCACTGATTGCTGGAACTGCCTGCGAGTTGAGATTTTTCTTTCACGGACGGGGTGAGGGCAAAAATGCAGAGCCCGATAGCGACATGTCTCAGCACCTGGTTTTTAGAACTACCGGTGCTGAGCACCGGCAGGACCCGGCCCACTTAAAGCCCTCACAGCAGGGCAAGATTGAGATGCACTGGCAGAAATGCGTGTAGGCCCCTGTACTAGATATAGGACGTCCTGCAGGTCAGAATTGAGGTACACGGACAGGGCTGTGTTTGTTTGTTCACAAATACCACAACTGCAAGAGGTCAGGCTGGAGTTTCATTGTGTGGCAGGTGTTCGACCAGTGGTGTAATAAGTCGTTGCTAGGGGTGAGTGCGGGCCCCAGCATAACCACAGCAGGGTGTGCTTCCTCCCAGGATGAGTGAGTTTCAATAAGATCATCCCCGGGCTCGAGCAGCGGACTGGGAGGTGGAGCAGAGGGCGCAGTGATCTGTATGTGCCACAGGACTGCCGCAGCCCTCCTGCACTGTCTGAGATGCCTTCTCTCTGCCCATGTACTCCTCCCGCACTGTCTGCTGGGCCCTCTCTGCCCATGTACTCTGACTTCTCTCACTCCCTGAGATCCCCTCTATCTGCTCATGTGCTGCCTTCACTGTCTAAGGCGCCCTCTCTGGTCTAGTCCGACTCGGACTGCACTGTTTGATTGCTCTCTCTCTTCTCATGCACTCACCCTTCTGTGTGTCCCTTTCTTCCAAGGGATTGATTGGATCCCCCGGCGCCGTCGGACATCCCGGAGAGTGGGTAAGAGATGTTATCTAAGCTTCTGTCTCATTTTACGTATAAAATGGCAAAGAAGTTAAGGGCTGGGAGTGTGTGTGTGGTGGTGGTGGGGTAAAGACATGCTTGCATCTCCAACAATCACCAAAGTCAGTGTTCTAGAATGTTCTTGTTTATTGGTGGACGGCTTGGGCTCGAGGCCTCTTGTGACATCACACTAGAAGGTTCCAACGCCGCGACGTGACAGGGGAACCCCCCCCCCCCCGGAGTCCCTGTGAGGTTGTTTCAGCGCGCACAGGGCAGGGCCCAGCCTATCTCTCTGATGGTCTGTTCACCAACACCGGTGGCGGTGCCAATTAAAAGAGCCTCTCACGATCCTCACGGAAACGCCAGGACGTCGGAAATCGACCAGACAATGTCACATACGTGTCTGAGCTCTTCCCGGAGGTAATGCCTGGGGCAGTGGTACCCAGACGTGGTGAGCAGACATGGAGGCATTTATTGCCATTTGCAGGCACTTATCTCAATTGGACTCACTCAGGAAGCTAAAAAGTCGTCATCGGGTCCTTCACAACCCCTACTTTAAAAGGCTTCCTTTCTGCAGTGACTTTCTCTTACTAAATTGGCAGGAAGTGAGTGTCTCGTCTCCCAACAACTCGGCCACAGTCATCGGCTTCCCTCATTCTGAGAGCTCGAGGCGATGCATTATGTATACACATACACAATTTCACACAGCAGAGGCCATAGTTTCACCCTTTTGGTGTCACCATATGTCAATGAGATAGATGGATAGATGGACTGACAGACCGGCTGGGTCTCTAGGAATTTGGGTGAAAATGGTTTTGAACCGTTTGCTGAGTGGGTTAATCACCTGCTGCAGCAGTGATCATTGTGTCACATGTGCGTAGGTCTCGGGTGGGAATCGTGTGGACTGACGAAGATTTCACCATCCCACCTTCCTTATAACGAGTACCATTATGCTGAGTTACTGGACGCCGTCAATTAAAGCACGGTGCACGCACCGCAGGGCCAAGGTGGCCATGTACAAAACAGGTGTATCCATGTGGTGGTTGGTGGTTGCGAGAACATTAAGAGTTCGCGGCGGTAGCACTGAGGCCTGTGGCTATTAAAACATTACCTGTGTTAAGATTATAAAGTGGGCTGCAGGGGCCGGGGGGCAACCGAATGCTCTTCGGAAAAGGTCGATAAGCATGAGACGGTCGTTCTACGGTAGATTTAAGAGGATCTCAGCTAGAGAGCATGGGTTAAGATGGTTTGGACGCGGGAGGGCCCAACTTGGATGATGGGGCGTCTGCTCTTACCAAGGATAGAGGGACGGTGTACCCGTGTATTCCTGCGTGGTCATTAGAAGTGGACTTGGCTGAAAGACATTGTTGATGCACTCATGGCAGAGTGAATCTGGTACAATTTTGGGTGGCTTGAATAGATTGTACATCCTGCTTTAGGTTTCCGAGGCACTGGGCTGATGAGGCATGCTTGAAAACAGACAGGTTATCATAAGCTGGGGTGGCTTTATGTAGGGCGAAAAGCTGCCCTCTGCTCAGCGCAAGCTGCTTAAGTGCTTTAAAGACTCTTTTTGCTTTCAAAGGCTATGGTAGCCAGGGATCCCCTATATTACAAGCAATTGACCACCACATAAAATGTCTAATAAATACTCATTGGTTCTCTCTTTTGGTTTATAGGGGAGAGCAGGCCCAAATGGAGACAAGGGGGACCCCGGACCCAAAGGCGACAAGGTACATTGGTAATTCTGTTCCTGAATTGGATAGGGACGGGTAGTGACGTGTATTATAGGACTAAAAATGTACCATGGTTGAGGTGTGAATGTGAATCTGAGCACCGCACAATTCCACAAGTATGCCTGACGGTGATGGGCAGCAGGCTTTTAAGTGGGATGAAAAAAGTAATGTGGTCTTTAAAAGGGGCATGACCTATATTATAAGGCCATGGCTTAAAGACATTAACTAATTTTCTATGATGGCCTCAGCGGGCCACCCAACCAGTATTTTGGTTCCTTTTTGTGCCTTCTGTTATTGCATCTAGACAGCTGTGGTATCCTCTCGAGGGCAGGGCGCATTGCCCCCGCCCGCTACGTGCCGCGCAGGAAAAAATAGAATGGCAGTGAAAATATTTAATTGCCATTTTGTTTCTACCCGTGACAAACACTCTAATCCAGAGACATGCTGAGCGTGTCCTCTGCTGCCGGCAACAGAGGACTGGATCGTTGCCTGGACTGGACACTCCAAAGTGCGCATGTCACTTTGGCTGTCTGTTTTGTGCCAGTCAAAGTGACATGGGCGCTTTGAAGCTCTCCACTCAGCTGTCTGATGTTTGGTTTTACCTATGGTAATTAAATATTATTTTATGTTCAAAACCCTAGAAGTTTACTGAAGAAAAAAACAAAGTTAAAGTAATGTTATAGTTAGGTGTGATAAAAAGATCTGTTTTTAAAAAAAAACATTGGAAATTCACTGAAAAAAACAAAGTTTAAAGTAACGTTATATTTAGGTGAATGTCAGTTTCAACGTTAGCGTATTGACCTAAAAACAACAGAAATTCACCAGTGACAGTTAGCAGACCTAGCTTTAACTTATGCCCAAGCCACACACTGCTTATGACCTCACATATTACATCATTCATGGCATGATCTGTGACATAATTTGTGACATTTTAAATCACATTATTGATGACATCATTGGTGTTATCATCCAAGCTTCTTTTGCACACATCTCTCTCTGTAATACTATGGCATTACAGACCTGAAAGAAAGCACAGAATTGCTCAGAATAATATGAAGCCTCATTAATGCCATCCAGATACAACTCTCTTGGATGTAGCAAGAATGGGTTATGTGCAACATTGACCCTATACCATACACTTCACGGGTAGCCTATTTCACACTAGCAATGAACCACAGACATATGAGAAACCCTTATTGCACACAGTGTTCAATCTGTATGTAAGTGGTCAGAGAAAACCAAGTCCCTCAAGTTACTCAACATCTCTTCCAAAACTAATGACCTACTTTGGACAGCCTTCAGCAGTATCAGATGTCTCAAAGACCCCAAATCTAAAAGATGATATGAGTAGAAAAGTGGGTACTGCAAAAAGGCTTTTTCTTTATAGAGAGAGTTTATACAGTTTGGCGTCCTCCTTTGTACAGGGTTGGGAGGCCATACCTTTGTACCAGTAAGTCTTTCAAACTGTAGAAAGGGTGTGTGCTCTATCCCATCCAGCAGGCTTCTGTCGAGATCCTTCTCCAAGGTCCCTGCATTCAAAAGGTCTTCTTCACATTGTGCAGCAGGAGGTGGTAATCCTGCTGCAGAAAGCGGTGTTGGAGTTGGTGACAGAGCAGACAAATTGGGCAGAAGTACTACTCTCTGTACTTCCTAGTTCAAAAGAAGGACAGCAGTCTTCATCGGATCCTGGCTATAAGTGCCTTGAACTTCTTATTTCACATGATAGAGTTCATGATGCTGTTCTTTGCCATGGTTCTTCTGGCAGTGGGAGCATAAGACTGGATGGAGTCCTTTATCTTGTAGATTATATATTTCTAAATAGTGATCCTGCAGTCTCACAGGAGGTACCAGCAATCCACTCACTAACAGTTCAGATTGACATTGACACCCCCAGGTCTTCACAAAGGTGTATTCCCATACTTGGACTCAGGCGGCTCAATATTGTGCCACTTACAAGCAATGGCCTCCTTGGTGTTTGATCTGGCCTTTTGGATCATTGTGCCCAAGTCTCATCTGGAGCCCTCTCATTGCTTCTTGTTTGTAGGGGCAGCTCTCAATACATCAACTTACCAATCCTTCCAGAGGAACAGGGACATTCAGGTTATGATTATAATGTTTTGAAAAAGAGCTTGATTTCCAGTCTTGATTGTTTTTTGACTGTTAGGTCTGCTAGCTTCCCACATTCTCCTGTTCACATACACATGCGTGCATCTGAGGGATCATCAGTGGTGCCTCTACAGGCAGTGATTTCAGCATGGGGGAAACCTGTAGGACTCCATCGTATTCTCGAGGACACTACAGTGGATTTGACCTGGTGGGCAGTAAAGGAGAATATTCAAATGGGATGTCATTTTACTTCCCACCTGCTGTGATCATGATATGAGTATGATGGACACCTCCACTCCAGGGCCAGCTCTCGGCCTGTGCGATTGCTGCAGCCGCTCCCGGTGCTGACTTTGGGGAGGGGAGACATGTTTAGAAATAACACATGTTTAAAAGCACTTGTTGCAGAGTTCCTTGGGTGTCAGGTAGCTTTCAGGCAACAATAAAAATGTCACGTTAACCCTGGTGATTAATTTTCCTTCCTGTTGGAGAGAGATCAGAGTTTTGTCTAGTGGCAGCTTCCACTCATGTTAAAGTAGCTCAGAAGGTTAATATGCAGGCTTCAAAGAATGTGTAACCCTCCTGTGGGGTTGTTTGCCACTTGCAGCAACAACCATTCCCTGCAGCCAATAACAATGTGGATCTCTTGCAGGCTCACCTTTTATACGTTCCCAAGTTTGCACTTTTGTTGGCCCAACAAGGGTGAGTGGTGGGTACCGTCACAAGATACCTGACAGGCCTTTTGGCTTTCCTCTGCCTTCCAGATCAACCATCCAAATTGAAGTCACCCATTGTTATTAGGTTTCAGAAAGACTGAACCAGCAAGGTCCCTTCTATTCCCTGTGTGATGCTACAGTGGGGTTTAGTTTTGACATTTTTGGTGGGGCCTCCATTCAAATTACTACCCAGGAGTCATTTGAGTCTGTCAACATTGAAAACTGTTTTCCTAATTAAAATAAATTCAGCAAGGCATCAGTGAGTAGTAATTACTGAGCCATCGTCCTCCATTAACTTTTTTTTGCTGACAAGTTGGTTCTTCAAACCAGAGAGGCATTCTGCTGAAAGTGGTGGTCCCTTTCCATTTAAGTCAACTGATTATCCTACCTCCCTTTTATCCCCCACCGCATCCCACCAAGGAAGAGGTAAGACTACACAGGATTCAAAGAGGGTGTCTATACATCGACTGTACAGAAGACTTTCAAACTGAGGACTGCTCTTTATATAGTATGCAGGCAGCATGAAGGTAAAAGCAGTACCAAGTAGAACACTTTTGAGATGGATTATCTTGTGTATTAAGATATACCCTCTGTAAAAGAGTGGTGTTGGAGGATGTCAAAGTCCATTCCACCAGGGTGAAAGTGTCAACTTCATCCTTGGTAAGGGGAGTCTCTGTGGCCAAAATTTGTAAGGCGTCAACATGAGCCACCTTTATCCTTTTGGGAAGCATTACTGCTTGGATTCAGAGGTAGGTAGGTATGGACATTTTGTGCATGCCATCCTCCAGGATTTCATTGTTTGGCCATTCCTTACTGCTTGTAAATGTATTCAAAATATGAGGAATCTGCAGGTAAAAGTATCCATGACACAAAAAAAGTTACCTGCCTTCGGTAACGTTCTTTCTACGTACAGTTTCCTCACTGATCCCACCCACCTCCATTTCTTGAAGGATGATCCTCTAAAAACACAATTAATAATAAGCTTCCAAATTAGCTTCACCATATCACAATTAATGCCTTTCTCATCCTGCTTGATGTGGCGTAAAAAAATGAATGACCAACGGATGTCTGTATGTTGAGGTCGGCACTTTATGGCTTCATTGACGTCAGTGTGGCATTGCTTCAAGCACTCCGTTGTTGAAGAGCTATTGAAAAGTATTTCGGATCCAGCTGGACACCTGGGGTATTCAAAAAGGGAGGAATCTGCAAGTAAGTAGAGAATCCACCATAAAGATTGTACCAAAGCTGTAAGTAACTTCTTCAATGGGCTATAATTCTAACAAGCTATTCTCGAAATACCTTTATTTTAAACATAAGGCTGCACACTGCCACATTTACAAGGCTTTATTTTCAATAAACTACAGATCAGGGAAAGAAGGCTGACTTTGCTTCTTCTTTAGGGCAGACCCCATGTGTAGCTCCACACCAATCACTTACACGAAGAAGGCAGAAAAAAAGGAAATTTTTGAGTTGCCAGAGTTGGAGGAAGCACCTGCAACAGCCTCTTCGCTGCCAGCCCATTCAGAGAAAGTACTGAAAAAGCAGTTGGAGCACTTCTCAAACAAAATGGCTTCAAACTAACTCCTCAGAACTGCAACAGCCTTTCTTACAAGTTCCTGCAACTTCATTGACTGCTGAAGGTGTGGAGCGGCAGCCTGCAATTTTGGATGTGGAGGACCGGGTGAACAAACATGGACATGATCTGGCCTGATATTTTGCATAAACTCCTCAACAGCTGTACATGGAATATACCTGGAACTGTGAACAGGACGAGGAAGAGGTACCACCCAAGGGACATCATCCTTACTATGAGCCTGGGTGCTTCCCCCAAGATCCTTACATGATGATGTTTCCTTGGAATGTCCTCCATTTTCTCCAGCAAATTATGGGCCACTTCTTCTCCATTTTCCAACAGCCCACAGGCACTGATGACATTCCTGTCTCCACCACAGGTGTCTCTGCCACCTTTATCCCCACGTCCACCACTTTCCAAAACCACCACCTCCTGCGTCATCCCTCTACTATGACCTCCTGGTACCGCCGGACAGGGGTGAGGAAGAAAGAGAGAGGAGGATGCTGATGGAAAAAGTCCAAGGATAAGGACAATGACTAAGCCAGCAAGTAGCGGTGGGAGTATAGGGTTCCTTAAGAAGGCCACAAAACACTACTTTAGGTGAACTCTCCTTGTGGTGACATAACTCACTCCCACTCGCTCTGGCAACCGACTGCAAAATCATTCAACTTCAAGGATGATTTTATTGAACAGCCTAGAAAGTCAGTAAAGTAAATCTTTGTTCTGTACTGTGTGTGGCAGGAGGGTCTCAAGTATATGATGTCTTCAGCTCCTGAACAAGCCATAATCTGTCGCATGGAAAATAAATATTGTTTCCTGTGCTCTGCTTGCACATCCTTTATGGTACACAGTTAGCCAGAGATCTTCATTTACGCCACAGCTCAGAACAGCTGAAAAACCCGCTACTCCAACTCTGCTCCTTTATATCATTGTAGGGTGAGAGACCGCTCTGGCAGGAGGGCTAGTTTGAGAACAGTGACTTCCCTAAAGGGAGCCAAAACAATGGAAATCCTGATTCACTGCAACAGCCAAATGTGGGATAATATCTCACCCATGGTTAATTTTGTTCCACAACACCGACAGATAGAAGCAGAAATCAATCCCTCCCCCAAAGTGATAAAATGCAGTAATGGACTTTGCTTATCTAAGGACAGATTTCAGCAGGTGGTAGGAGAGCAGTACTGTTTATACAAAGTGAGCTGAAGAGAACACCCTGAAGTCTTAAAGTAAAATTCTAAACTTCTACAATGATACGCTTTTTGGAAAGCATGTGCATGAGACTCTACGTGGGATAAAAACTGATACAGACACTGCTCACTCCTTTGGGTGCTTCTGTACCAGCAGTTACCTACCTTTTGAGGCCCAGAAGATTTAATTCATACAAAGGTAGCTCTCCACACTATAAAATCAAGACAGGCAATACTACCCTTAATGCCAACAGGTTATGATGAGGGATACGCCTCCAACCAAGGTTAGCAAAGACAGCAGTACAACAGGCCTGTCAGCAAGAACAGGAGAGTGCAATGCTTCCAAGATACCAGCAAGGGTACTGATATCTCAGTGCTGCCAACTCCATTCCTTCGTTTCAGTACATGGGGGACGAATTTCAGATTTTGCCGTAGAATGGCACACAATCATGTCCAATTCATGGGTACTTCAAATAGGAGAGATTTTCCAAATTCCAAGTTCGAATAGGAGGGAATTTCCAATTTCCAAGTATCTGCTGATATCTCCCCTCACCATCATAGAACAACCACACCTACATTTGCTGTTTATTAAATCAACGATACCAATGATGGAGAACTACTATTACAAGTAAGTAACTTTTCCTCTAAAAGGAAATAGATAGCAAGAAATGTACTCTATATGTAGGAAGAATGTGCATAGATCTGTAATGGTCATGGGTTTCCTCCTGCATTTCTTCTTCTGAATCACTGCATGCCAACATTTTGAATTGATATTCTTCCAGTCATGCAGCAAGGGTGCTCTTATATCACAAAAAGAAAATATGCGTCATTATTCTGCCTTGCACCTCAGTGCCACTGCATCTGCTGCACTAATAACTTGGAATTACATTCTTACTAGATTTTTTAAGAATCCCTGTCTTGGCGTGGGATGATGAAGAACCCTTCATATTGGAAAAGAAGAGTTTATGCAGTCTCTTTTTCTCATGTGGCTGTTGACGCGTCTGCTTCTCTGTGCCACCCTGTCCTCCAATGCTGTGGTGGGTCTCCATTGGTACTGCAAGAAAGGCAGGGTACCTCTGGGAACTTCTGTCATTGACCTGCCAAACCCCAAACTTGTAATGCGAATGGATATGTAGCCTTATATGAATCGGGTGGGGGAGAGAGTCTTGGAAATGGGTGCGTCTTGCAGACTGCTCTCTCTCTGCTTTAGAACTCTTAAAGCCTTGTGAGGGCAGAGGTTGGGTGCCTGGCCCTAACACTTTGGCAGAGAGTCTTTATGCATGGATAGTCTGACAGAAAACCTCTGTGCATTGGCCGTTCCCCGGAAGAAGAGATACTATCAAGTTGTATCTTCCTACCTGTCTTCTGCCTGGCATGGTGTTTCCATGGCAACAGTCTGGCAAAACCTGTTTATCTGAATGGGCACAGTCGAGCAGGGAGATGTTTTATGCAGCTGCGCCCTCTGACAAGAGTCTGTTCCAGCATTCAGACTCTTCCATGTTCTGAGCTAAGCATGACATGTAATTCTTTTTGTACAGAGTACATTGTATATATGTTTACATGTATAGAATAATGTAATCAATGCAGTCTGTGTCTCTCTTTTGGTTTCAGGGTTCACCTGGCCCCCAGGGTGGAACAGGTCCTCCTGGAGTTCGTGGTCAGGTTGGCTATTTAGGGTTTCCAGGAGCTAAGGGCCAGTTGGGGCCCCGTGGGCCAGAAGTAAGTATCTTTATTCTGTTCTGCGTTTTGTTATATCTTCACAATGTTAATCTGCTTAACTCGTATGTCTAACATTCTGGGAGCCTTGATAAGCACTCATTTGGCGACTCTTGTTTATTCTCAGAAGATGCTCAGTAGGTACCTTGATCATATATAAATAAATAATGTATCCCAGTATATTTTAAAAAGCCATTGGCAGAGAGCTGATGTCAGCACGCAGTGCTGGCTTTTGTGCGCACTGAAGTCTGACCAGTAAGGGAGAGAGAGCCCACCAAACTAATGATTTGTTTAGCATGTTTATTACACCCTCTGTCAGTTCTGGGCCCAGGCATGGGTTGTGCTCCAATGAATTAACTTTCATTTCTTGCATCACAGAATCTGCATTGATAGTCATAGACAGTAGAATATTCCCACGGGTGTTTGGGGATCCCATAATAATTTTAAAACAATTAAACCATATATTTAAAGGGTGGAAATTTGTCATTTTAAGTGCAGATGCGTATGGTAAATTGCAACTTATCTAAGGCTAAATCTGAATTTTAAATGTTAAGTTTTTCATTTAGAACTAACAATACATTAAACATTGTTGGAGCATAAATCATAACTCTTCTGTCTAGGGAAAATGGGAATAACATGCAGAAAATAAAGGAAAATATTGTCCTTTAAGCAGCTGAAAACATACAGTGCTCCTCTAAGGAGCCCACATCCTCTAGATCCCATCGATCCCTGTCTCGGAAATTTCTCCCTAGCCTCGGTTCTTTTTGTTACATGTCTACAGATTATCTACTGTAGTACGCTGTACCTTCCCAAAACTGAAGCCAGAGATGTGAGTGGTGGCGTTTATGACCTCAACAAACACCCCTACTATCCAGAACTAGGATTACAGGTAAGTTTTCCTTCTGCGTTGTAGGTTCATCAGTGATAGTGGAAGACACTAAGCAAGCATAGACTAGTCAACCTGTGGCTAAAAGACAATGGATGGAAAAAACAATGAATCAACTGGCAGCAGAAAATAATTGGCGAAAGTGGTTCTTTGTCCCTATGGTAGTCATTCCCACCAGACCTTGGTACATCTGGTTCTCTTCTGTAAGTTTTAAAGGGGCCTCCCGACAAAGGTTCCTTCTGCCCATCCTCAAATCAAGGAGGCTTTTATCAACATAGACCTGCATTTATTTATTTGCAACTGTTGGGTGATCATGCAGTGTCCAATGCAGTTTGTTCCTTTTTAAAAAGTGCCTTATAGTAAAACAAAGTTAGGAACTCTCAACCGGCAAGACGTTTCTTTTTATTTGATTTTACGTATCTATATAATCTCTGTATTTTTATTGTATACATGTTGATTACGGTATTTTATGATGTTTTTTATTCTTTTATGATTATATATTTATATTTGAAATACAGAAATCAATCATCAATCACTCAAGTAGAGTGGACCTGTTGAATTAATGAGTTCAGTTTCTTATGAGTTGCTTTGGCTCAGCTAGGATTGACGCTCCTATCTAGTTTTGTGACTTCACTGGCTAAACTACAGTTTTTTTTAAAAAGATATTTTATTTGTTTTTTAAGTGAAATGCCAATGTTAATTTCTTGTATCACTCAAAATGTCAATGCAGGTATGTTGAGTTGATGCATGTCTATTCTGGCCAGCCATGCTAATAAGCTTTCTCCAGACATGCATAAGTTCCTATGGCTGTCAGAAGAGTCCTGTAGACTTCAGGAGCACATAGTCAGTCTGTGATCATGCCCTTTTGAAGTTGGGTAGTCGCCCTTCTGAGAATGACAGGTTCTTGATGCCTTTCTAGCCCCATAACTGTTTTTGTTCATAGGGGCGTGAGCAGGATGTGGTCACAGGCTCAGTTTAGGAAGAGTGTGTCTGTACAGGGAGATAGTCTTGCTGCTTGGATAATTGCGTGACACGCTGCTGTGCCACGGCTTCGGGAGAACTAGTGCCCAATTGCCAATGGGGAAGGCACTGGTCTTAGTGCTTCATTTAAGAGCCAAGGCCTCCTTCCATACTTGCCTTCTAACTTGCACTGTGAAAAAGACTAGAGATTGGCATAATCACCAGTCCGACAGTGAGTCTGCCAAGGGGAGCTCAACCATTTCTCTTAAGTATGTGCTTTTTCTTTTCTGCAGGAAATTCTGTCCCATTTCCAACGTGTGAATACCCTTTGACTTCCATGGCATGACTGGAAACGCTTCAAAAAACTTTCTAATTTGACTTTTGCTGGTCTGGTACCATGCATACGCCACAGAATACACATGTCCACACATCTTCCTTATGCAAAGGTGTACACGATGACCTGTGCCCTTCTTTCTGCCGATTCCATCAGTGAGCCTGCTACTCTCATAATCACAAAACGTATGCCCCTGCACCCTCGTCACACCTTCATTTCTTTTTCATGTCTTGTCTGGGGAAATAACCATCCATTGCACACGGGTCATGATGAGATCTCTCCAAACGTGACCCCTGTACTAGGTACACAGACTATATGGGCTTCTTCCTCCAGGAGATGTTCGGCTTTAATTTTAAGAATATAAGTACTGAAATGAGTGCCGGGCACCTCATTTCTCAGACAGGAATAGAGACACCCTGCCCAAAGCCCCAAGTAAAGTCTCACAAGTAAAGATCAGAATCACTCACTAGATAAAAGGTTAAAGTGCCAGATGAATAAGCGTTATTGCCCTGGTACCTGACAACCTCGTCTTGTTGCACCCAGTTACTTAGGTCTACAGATGGACCCGTTTTATCCTATTCATACAACGCCGCAGCCTCAACTTTTCTTAGCCTAGGAGTTCCCCTCCCCCCTCCCCCCCGACCATCGCAGAGCCTAAGCATCTGTACATTGGGCTCCCTCTTGTAAGAAGGAATTGCTCGCATAAGGATTTGCTGCACAGATCCATGTAATTAAGATTGTTTTTGTCAATAAACGATGAAGCCCTTTTCCATGTACTATTATTGCATTGGAGCGGTTTCTAGTTTGCCACCAGTAGGCTGTAAAAGTACAACAGCTCCCCCGCGTGGATTGTTGGCAGGCTGCAGAAAATCGCGGCCCGAGGGCCTTCGGCTACTCACTCAACGAGTTGCTTCTGGTGTGCGAAAAAAAATCTCCCACAGCCTCGCAGGTGTGGACGTGACTCGTGACCTCACGTGGGGTCAGGGCTGTTTCATCGTCTGTGAATGGCAGCATGAAGGATGCAACATCAACATGCTGAAAAGGACGATGTTACAACGAGCCGTAAAAATGAGCAGAAGCGAAAAAAGCAAGCCATTCACACGCTGTTGAGTGTGCAACAAAAGTAAAACATGTTTATGCGGAATTTCTTTTAGACTTGTATTGTGCCCCTGAACAGTCATGTTGAACTCAAGTTCCTAAAAAAATGCGTACAGTACCGTTCATTGGCAGAGACCGGTGTGCTAAGTAGTGTGTAATAATACGCCTGCAAATTGGAGGCATAATAAATACCTGCTATGATGATTTGTGAGGGCTGTATTTGCAAGGGTGTCATTTAAAAATGATGCTCACCTTCATTTGTCCAAATGCGTACATTGCTTTGCTTAACATGCATATATAGAAAAATACTTGGGTGGCAAAATCACATTTTAAAGTCAGTTTAGGTAAAGATCAAATAATAAATAGTAGTAAACATGTTTATATTTTAGAACCTTTTTTGAATTTCCCCATAATGTAAGAGCGGATGGCCACTTCCTTTAAATGAGAGGGCGCCCTGCATCTGTTGTTGTTTGAGCTCATTTGCGAGACCGTGGGGTTGGAGGGAGAACTGGTCTGCCCCTGGTTTCACAAGTGTTCCATCTGTCCGTAGTTGCTGAGTGGCTGGCTCCACGAGTGATGCCGTCAGCCGGTCCCGGATTTCGAATCCACGTCCCCCTGCATGCTGAAGCTTGTAGGCAACACCTATTATGGAAAACAACTGGCAAGAAGCCCTAGAATGAAAAGTGCGAGTTGAGTCCATTTGGGAGGCAGTGAGTGGTGATGGAGAGGTGCTGTCATTGTAGATTCTCGTTTGTGATATTTGAGACAAACTGTGTGTGAGGGCCGGGTGCAGTGGAGAGATTGACATATTTGTGCGTACAGTGCATCCGTCTACTTTGTCTACACACGTGTGGCTTACAAATGTGTAACTAATAGAGAGACCCATAGAAGCAACATGTCCAAGGCCATTCTACACTGCAGTGCTGTGGTTCTTGTTCAGAGATGGAGGTCCGTAATCCAGTAGTGTAATATTTCGGCTTTAATGCTCACTACCATCCAGACCACCGCATCTCTTCTCCCACATGTACTCTTCCTCACTGTCCCCGAACCACACAAAGTCCTTATTTATCTGTGAGGCAGCCAGACTCTGTGATGAACTGTTGAGGGCCTACATATCACATTACAGCTGCCCACTTATTAGGTTATTTCTCTTTTATATAGGACTGCTCTTCATACATGTACATGGCGTTCTCAGCATGTATGTCCTTTGTCCCTTTCTGTCTTCTTCTCACATCTGCCACAAAGAGTGTAAGACGACCATTCAATTGTTGCAAACACCTGCTGTCCTCCAGGTCCTTCTGCTCCTACCTTCTAGTCTGTCTGCAGGAAGCACAAATACATCACTACAACAAGAACCCCAACGCCACAAAAGATCTACAAAACTACATCCTCAACGCCAAGAATATAACAATAAAATTGCCCCAAAGATAAAGCACATTATATGTATTTACTTATGTTTGTCATTGGCTTAAATTGGACCATCCAAACAATAAAATTGAAATATAATTATTAGTTTCTTTCTCCCCCATGATTAATCATAACATACATTGTTTTAAAATACCATATCATTTGCTTTAGTTAAGTTAAACCCAGCTCGTTTCAAGGCCTATATGGGGAAAGGAGTACCAGTTTTGATGTACAGCTCAGGAATCTGGGCGGTAAAGTCAGTCTATTTGATTTCCAAGCTCCACTTTGGGGCAGGCATTGGGTCACCACAGACTTGATCTGTCTCTGAAATGCCCCTAAGGTAGTGCCCTGTGTAATGTTTTTGTGAATCTGCTGTAACATCTAACCCAAGGATCATCAAATAATTCACCGTATCATCAGGATGGAGCTAGCCAAATTAACACTAGCTTCCAGGTAAAGACATCTTTGGAGTGTGTCTTTAACATCATCAATTTGTTAGTTACTCAACAGATAATATTGCTTTATCGATCTGCCATTTCTGCAGTGCTTGAGTTCACAGGTCATGCCTGTTGTCTTAACATGACCCACGTGCAGGTTTACCCTTCAATGGACCACTGTCTGATGCTAAGTGCATTTTACCTTTTCTCGACTTCACTGGTACTTGACAAGATTGTTGTAGAGAGAGGAGAATCTGTTAAGTGTGTAGTGCATTGATGGAGAGCACACAAAAAATCGTTATGAAATGCCTATTTTGTTGCTGAAATCCTGGATGGGTATGGTCCATCCGAGTACAGCACCTTACAAGTTGCCTATGGGAGCACTTCAGAAGCCTTAATGAGCCCACATTTTTGCCAATAGTAGGTTGTATGTCTGAAGGTCTAATAGTAGGAATGCTTGGCCCTACTGAATGATCCTAAAAGAACGCATTCTCCTTTCTTCAATTAAAACGTATAACTTTGTGAACATTTGGATGAAGGATTCAATCAGTTCCGAGTACAAAAATGTATACAGGGAACTCTCCTTGACTGAAATGAGTGAGATGTAATTTTGTAACTTAATGTATTTTATCATGATTGTCCTTAAGTGCATGAAGATGGAAATGGAGCACAATATTTCTGTTTGTATTTTTGTTTTAATTGACAAATGTATCTATGGTTTTATCTAAACAGCTGCTGAATGTAAATAAGGAAATGCACAAGGTAGTGATCAATGTTACTTGAGTCTCACCAATGATTTCTTGCACTGTTCTAGGGAGAAGAAGGCCAAGTAGGTCCACCAGGACACAATGGTAGCGAGGGACCAAAGGTGGGTCCGTTCTTCAAAGCGTCTTGTATTTCTCTTTTTCTTTGGCTGCTATTGACTCTTCTATCCCCATATCGTTCTCCTTTACAATCCACTTATTCCTAACAACTGTTCCAACCTTTAACTGAGCCATCATCTATGCTGACATCCTATCAAAAAGGGTTATGCACAAGGTCGGTGCAGATCTATCAGTGACCCTTAACACTGAACCCATTCCTCTGACAATGATGCCTTTTTCTGGGGTGTGACATCAGTACACAATGTTTCCAGACACTGTATACCCCTTTTACTACCCAAGGGCACTTCACATCTGTGGCATGCTTCTTTATGTTTTGGTCATGTACCGTGCAACTCAGGCCTTGCTCTATGTTAACATAATCCTTTTTTGGGCATGACATTAATGAGAAACCTGGGCCATACTAATGCAAGCTTGCAAAAGAAATGCAAATTTACAAAATTAATTATGTTCATTTTCCACATATTTTCAGTTACTCTTGAGAATCAAAGAACCATAAATGTTTATTGTACAATTATTTAAAATCATTACAATTGCATTAAAATAAAAATAAAAAAATGTCAGCCCAAGGCTCAAAAGGAGCCATAGGTCGTTTTATACAACACAGACATTAAACAGTTTGTTAATATCAATGATTCCTGTGATACCCCTTACCACAGGGTAATCTTGAGCCTTCCGTCTTCCAGTTTTCCTCTTGTCATGGTGATATTTCTTTCCATTTTTTTGTAGTGAGCAGCTGTGAGAGTTCAATAGCCCTTCTCTTATTGTAAAATGATTTGTCCTACTGCATCAATCCATTAGCTGCGTGGCCTTTGTCATTCTTTTCTACCTGGCAGGGGTAGTGCCTCCCCTTCTTATAAAGCGCTTAGTGTAGCTGCATCAGACTATTTGTTATGTGGCTTTTGGAGTGCATTACTGCCTGACAGTGAGTCCTAGCCCTGATCCTCCACTACCTGCTTCATATGGGTCACTATTCTGAAGCTGACCCCAAGCCTTCAGTGTTCTAAGGCTTGGCTTTTCATAATGGTGTTACTTTCCATTCTTGTGAATGAATTAATTAATCGTTAGTTTATTAATTAATTAAAATCATAAACATACCCAAATTGTAAAATCCTAAAATTGTACATTCAATAAAAGAGTTAACAAAATCACTTTGTTAAGCTTAAATGTGCAACATTCATGTTCCTAATCTCATATAGTAGTTTAAAAAGCGTTGGCAGAACTATTAAGGCCTGGCATACACAAATTAAATCTTTGTACAATCCTTCATAAAACTAAGGATTCCAATTGGTTGTTGTACTACCTGGACTTTTCCATAGACATGCCCAAATCTCACCTGGAGCCCTCTTAGCTCACCCTGTTCATAGAGGACTACAGTGAATCGTGCCTTCCCTCCTCACAGGATTCAAGACATTCAGGCTATGATTCTGATGTTTCAGAATATAGCTTTGGCTCCAGTTCTGAAGGTCTTACGCCTGCTCGGATCGATTGCTTCCTACATTCTGTTGTTCCTCCAGGCACGCTGGCACAAGAGGGCCTTTCAGTGGTGCCTCCGCTGGCAGTGGTTTCAACACAACAGATTTCAGAGAGTCGGTCTGAATCTCCAGAGACACTGCAGTGGATCTTCGTTGGTGGGCTGTGGACAGCATCTATCACAAGGGAAGTAATTTTGTCCTCCGCCTTTGGTGGCTTCGGTGAAAACAGATGGCTCTACTTTAGGGTGGGGAGCACATCTGGGGGATCTGGAGAACAAGGGAATTTGGTCCCCAGTGGAACAGCTGTTACACAACAACCTATTGGAATTGTGGGTAATACATCTGGCTTTCAAGGCCTTTTTTTCCTTCCATTTGCAGCCAGTCAGTACAGATCTTGTCAGACAATGCTACAGCTATGTGGTACATAAACAAACAGGGAGGTGTAAGGTCATATGTTCTCTGCAGAGAGGCTCTACAACTCTGGTCTTGGGCTCTGGACCATAAGATTTGCATCATAGCAAATCACTTGGCTGGAGTTCTGAATTTGCGTGCAAACAGTCTCAGCCAGCATTTCTCAGCTGATCACAAGTGGTGTCTCCATTTAGAGGTGGTGCTACACATCTTCAGGCTACGGGGGCCTCCTCAGATAGACCTGTTTGCCACTCACAAGAACACACACTGCCCGTCACTCTGCAGCCTCCGATATCCGATGCAGGGAGCTTTGGGGGATGTGTTTCAATTGGACTGGGCCTCCAAGCTGCTTTAAGCGTTTCCCCCCCAATACCTTTATTCCTCGAGTTCTGAGGAAGGTTCGCCAAGAAAGGGCCCAAGTCATATTAATAGCCCCAGATTAGTCAGTTTTCACTATGCACTCTGCTCCGTCTTCCTCTCAGGCAAGTCCTCCTCTCAGAGTTGCAGGGGCAGGTTCTACACCCCTACCTCCATAGCCTGCACCTACATGCCTGCAGATTGAAAGGGGCAACCTGAGTTCTTTTTTTTCTCCCCCGACATGGTGGATGTTATTTTATCAACCAGGTGACACTCCACCAAGTCGGTTTATGCTGGCAGATGGGCTAAGTTTGTTAAGTGGTGTGAAGAAAATCCAGTTGACCCTTTGAAAGCCCATTTTTCTGATATTTCACACTTTGCACTTTCCGTAGAGCAGCAAAGTTATACAGTTTCAACAGTCAAGGGATATTTGTCTGACCTTTTGGCTTTCCTTTGTTTATCCGACCAACCTTCCTTGTTTAGGTCCCCTATAGTGCTAAGGTTTATTAAGGGACTAACTAATAAGTACCCTCCCACTGCATTTACTATGCTTCAGTGAGATCTTAATTTGGTACTGACTTACCTTTTGGGTACTACGTTTGAACCCTTACATAGTTGTCCTTTAAAACTTCTCACATTTAAAACTGTATTTTTGGTTGCCATTACGTCAACTAGACATGTTAGTGAGTTACAGGCGTTAAGTATGAAACCACCCTTCACAACTTTCTATGCAGATAAGTTGGTAATGAGAACCAGGGCTGCTTTCCTGCCAGAAGTGGTTAGTCCTTTCCACTTGGGTCAGTCTATCACCATTCCTACTTTATATCCTCCTCCCCTTCCTTCTAGGGAGGAGGAAAGGCTTCATCACTTGGACCCTAAAAGGGCTGTGAGATTCTATATTGACAGGACTTGTGCTCTCCGGCTAGACGACCATCTGTTTGTCAGGTACATTGGCAAGATGAAAGACAAAGCTGTACACAAGAGGACGTTGTCCAGGTGAATCATCCTTTGCATGAAGATCTGATATCCCCTGGCAAATAAAGAGGCTCCTGAAGGTATTAAAGCTCATGTCACTTGAGGTAAGTCTTCCACATCTGCCTTGGCTAGGGGTGTCCTAGTGGGTGA
This sequence comes from Pleurodeles waltl, assembly GCF_031143425.1. NCBI lineage: Eukaryota > Metazoa > Chordata > Amphibia > Caudata > Salamandridae > Pleurodeles > Pleurodeles waltl. Next base: position 1,610,620,399 of record NC_090445.1, read on the forward strand.
CCTTTGTGAAGCAGCAACTGGGACCTCCCTCCACACTTATGCGAAGCACTATTGTTTAGTCTCCGAGGCGAGGAGGGATGATCGCTTTGCTCACTATGTGTTACAAGATCTTTTGATATAACCTGGCAGGCACCCACATCCGAGTGCAGGACTTCTTGGGAAGTCTATTCAAAAGGTGGGGAATCCACAGATAGATGTATCTATCAGAAGAACAATTTACTTACCTTCAATAACGCTTTTTCTGGTGGATATGGTATCTACTTGAGGATTCCTCACTGATACCGAAATGCTGACGACGACCTCTTATGGCTCGGATAACGTCAGACGGAGTTGCATGCAGAGCCATGGCTTTGTGACGTCCAGCTCGATGTGGGAGAGCTATGAAGAAAAGGTTTTGTGGAATGCTGGCGGATGGGGATATTCAAAAGGTGAGAAATCCACAGGTAGATACTGTATGCACCAGGATCACCCACCTGTTTAGTTTGGCCCAGACCATACACAGTGAGACAAAATTGAAAGCTGCAGCAAAATCGACAAAGTCAAGGAATAGATATTTATATTTAGCTAACGCATTTTCTTCTGTCAGTGGGAGACACAGAGCAGACTATCCTCAATGTGGCACCCTTTTCTGAAGTCTGTTTGGGATGGTGAGATCAGCTTTTTTTCTTCTGCCCATTTTTTCAGTCCTTTCCTTAATATATTTGCGCAACATTTTAATCCTACATCCAGTAAAACTATGAGCCTATAATGCTCTAGATTTGTGCAATCCCTTTTTTGTGGATTTGTAGTAGAATTGAGCCGCTCCAGTTTTCCGTGATTATTGCACCCAAAAGGTAAAATTGGAAAATAGGAGACATCAGTTCTGCCCATTTTTTAGGTGACTTTTTCAATGTAGCTGCTGGAATGCCATTGGGTCTGTGAGCCTCATTTTCACGTAAGGAGCTAATCACTTTTTCAACTTGAATTACAGATATTTTTTCATGTGTGCTCACTTGCCTCTTTGCTGACATTAATGGTCAGAAAGATAGTTGGTCCTGTATCAACAAATTAGTTTATGTGGGCTTCCCATTGTGCTGGGGAGATGTTTGCGACTTCATTTTGAGTTGCGGCTCATTCATTGCTGTTTATCCATGCCCAAAACTTTCTCTGGTTGTTCGATCTTATAATCTCGTGTATTTGTGCTAATTTGTTAGCCTCTTCCCCCTGGCTTTTCACATATAGCAATTTCCTATAGGATCTTCTTATCCCATTGATTTCATTTGTGGCACGTTTGTTGTCATTATTGCTCCGGCATTGATCCCTGAGGGCCTTTTTTAGTAGTAGCTTTACTTTGCTTATTTCTTTTCAGAGCTTCGTTGATTGCGAGGTATTTCCCCCTGGTTACCAATGAATGTCATGCAGTCAGATTCAATTGTTTGGAGGAGCTGAGCCCATTCACACCATAGGTCTTCCTATTTACGGCCTCCTTCTGCTTTGTTCTGATTGGGATCTAACATTTTTTCCGTACCCAGCTTAGTGCAGTAATAATCCAGGGATGGAATTGATCCACGGTTCAATGTAAATGGCCTTCATAGTTCCTTTGATAGAAAACCACATAAGATACAGCAGGTGACAGCATCTGTTTGTTTCCTGAAACCTTAACTATCCTGTATAACAAATGTAGTCGCGGAGCAGAGCAGCCCTCTTTACTCCATAGAACACCATAGTTTGAAGAGGTTTGAAAGGTACTGGTGTTTATACAATGGGCTAGGCAGATGGACTGGTTTCTAGAGGGATGCAGATTTCTGGCCTGATGTGATAAGATGTTTTGGTGCTGTACATCACACTTACAACTATAGACATTTAATAGCTGTATTTAGCTACTAGTAACTTGGGGAAGCGCGTTGTGAGGAGACTGCAGGCACCGAGGGCAGGAGCCCTTTAAATTGTGTTCGCGCTCCCGCCGTCGCGGGAAGCACGTTGTGAGGAGACTGCAGGCACAGAGGGCAGGAGCCCTTTAAATTTCGTTCGTGCTCCCGCCGTCGCGGGAAGCGCGTTGTGAGGAGACTGCAGGCACCGAGGGCAGGAGCCCTTTAAATTTCGTTCGCGCTCCAGCCGTCGCGGGAAGCGCGCTGTGAGGAGACTGCAGGCACCGAGGGCAGGAGCCCTTTAAATTTCGTTCGCGCTCCCGCCGTCGCGGGAAGCGCGTTGTGAGGAGACTGCAGGCACCGACGGCAGGAGCCCTTTAAATTTCGTTCGCGCTCCCGCCGTCGCGGGAAGCGCGCTGTGAGGAGACTGCAGGCACCGAGGGCAGGAGCCCTTTAAATTTTGTTCGCGCTCCCGCCTCGCGGGACGCGCGCGGTGCCCGGGCAAAGCCCGGGTCAATGGCGGGCCCGTCCTTGCCCGTTATTGCCAGGAAGAGGCAGGGCAGGGCCACCCCTCTGATATTTTTCCAAAAAGACTTCTGGACTTCTGGACTAGGCACCTTACAAGTGTATGGCTGCCTGAAGGTACTGTGTTGGTGATCTGTTTGCTCTTCTTTCTTTCTTAACTTCCTCTCCCATCTGTCGCACTGCGCTCTGCCGAGGGGGCAGGAGCCCTCCAAATTTCGTCATCTCGATCAGACTGGACTTGAGGCCTATTTCACGAAGGAAGCTTCCGTCCTTCGCCTGTTATTGACTGTCATTGACTGGAAGAGGCTGGGCTGGGCCCCCCCTCTTTAACTTTGTGCCCTAAGCTGGTCCCCTAGTGACTAGAACCCTTTTCCTTTTTGTGTATTAAGGAAAATTGTTTTATACATATGAATACAGCCCCCTGAGTTACCGGCCATTACGTAAAACATGGTTAAAAGGAAACACTCAAAATTAAATAACTCAACAAATCTAAAAGACAGTTCATCTATATTAAAATACATCTCTGGGGCGATGGGAATGATAGATAAGCAAATCGCCACTGTTGAAGGGAAAATGTCATTACCTAAAGAGCAACCTCATGAATCATTAGGGTCGGTACCATCGCAACATAATTCCCCATCTAGTGAACTTGGGGATGGACATTCAAGAGTAAGGCTTACAAATGGTTGTATTAAAGACTCTTCGAATTTAATCTATTCCATGGATGAAATATCCCCTGTTGCTAAGCGACCAAGGAAACCGGAGACGGGCCTGGTGGACAAGACCTTAAAAAAAACGCCAGTGATAGACTTAATAACTACCCCAATTAAATAACATTCTAAAAAACTAATGACGAAGAAACCCTCAAACTTAGCTGGAGACACTATACGATCGCTCCTTATAAATCTCCACGCGATAGTAAATTCATTGAAATCATCTATCGGAGCCACTCTGGACTCTATGTCGGAGTGTCTAAAGTGGGTGGAGTGTAGCCTTGAGGCAGGTCTTGAAATAATAAAGTCCTTACAACGGGAAGACACGCATTTTGAAAGTAAGGACCCCAGAAATACATTGCGGTCCTCAGAACATGAGAATAACACACAATCTATCCCGTACAATAGGCCAATCAGTATACATCGGAAAGTTAACTTCCAGAATGAGTCACAATTTCAACCAATAGCTCCTTCTCTGAACCAATATTCCCAACCCTCCTTTTCACCTATTACACCACATAATCTTTCTCCAGATAAACAAGTTCTAAATCCCACTCTACGTAAGACAGCAAGTAGTGCTATGCATAGGGCAGCGACTCCCTATCCCCATTTAAATCCAGGGAGAAATACAACTAGCAGGACTAGATCCCCGAATCCCGCTTACCTCCCTAGTGACCTGTTACATCTCCCCCCGGAGGCTACACCATATGTTGTGGTCTTGGCCAACGTCCCACCGATAGATGGTCAACAACGAGAAACATGGACGGCCTTGAAAAACAAGGCCCTCAATTGGATCGGGGCCCGAATGGGCGCTGGTACGGTGGGGACCCTTTTTGATGATATAAAAATGGTCAGAAGAATTAAATGGATAGGAAACAGCAGGAAAGTGCTGACTGGAGATTGTGTGGTCCTTTCTTTTGGCTCACCGAATCTAGTGAATAGGATTATTCATGACTTAGGAGCCAGACAAGTTACCTTACAAGGAATCTCGCTACTACCCCTGGGTTATTTCTATCAAAGACCAGTTGGGAATTACTCCATCTATCCACAGCGAGCTGTAGCTCCCTCATCCAGCCCAGACTTACCTATAACGAGCAACAGATTCTACCCCCTTTCAACGCTGGAAAATATAGACTGACTGGATGTGAAACAGTCAGCTCTCCCTGATAGAGTAGCCCAGATAATACATATACCAGGGACGGACCCACAAAAGGAAGGCATATCACATACAATGGTTCATATAAGGAATAAGATATTACCTCATCCAAGGCAGTGCGATGATTTCAGAAATATACCAAATACAACTCACGGCGATATCCCCCCTCATTCCCCAAAGGACCAGCACTGCAACTTTAAACAGAATTTCAATCAGAAATCGGACAGGTCTAGCTAATAAGTTAGGCAATGAGATCTGGGCTAACTTTTTAGAAGACTATTCATGTGTTTGCCTACAAGAGACATGGCTTTTAACTCCTGCCCATCTAAATGGCTACAAAACATTTCATACTCCTGCCGAGCAGTCCAGGTATGGCAGACCTAAAGGGGGACTGTGCACATATATTTCCAATAAGTTATCCTTACAGAATCTAGAGATGCAATTTATGAGTCCATACTACCAAATGATAGAGAGTAACCTAGACCACAAGATCCACTTAGTCATTATTAATTTTTATAACAATGTCGCTCCAGGAGAATTCTCCAACATTTTAGTGGGAATGGGAAATGACCTAAAAAAAATATATGAAAAAAACAACCGCGAGATCCTATTGATTTGGGGTGGTGATTTTAACGTCCATCCGTGTAAAGAAACTTCTGATAAGATATGTGGCTGGGTCTCGGAAGGTGTAGATGCAAGCCTCCATTTCTCTCATAACCCTCAAGGCGATTAAATGAATCTATTGGCTCAAACCTATAACCTATAGTTTGTAAATGAATTATTTCTGGACGAACCACAGTTTAAACCAACGTATAACGGAAGGGGCGTAAATACTGTGATCGATTATGTCCTAATGTCAACTCACCTTGCACACTATCTTACAAATTACACCTTGCATGACATCGCAGTTAGTGATCACTACCCCCAGAGTATGAATCTCCTTCTATCCCCCCTTTCAGCAGCTAGGGAAGATAGCATTACACTGGTAGACGATATTGAATTGGTGCCGCACAATGGATACACTATGAAGTGGTCACAGACAGATCCTAAGTCTTTATTGAAACAGTTAATATGTGTAGGAAGTTGGCTCTGTATGCACTATTTCAAAGTAAGGAATAGTATGCACAGAGTCCAAGGGTTCCCCTTAGAGGTAAGATTGTGGCAAAAAGAGATAATACTAATGCTCTATTTTGTGGTAGTGTGGTCGAGCAGTAGGCTTATCAAAGGAGTAGTGTTAAGCATTTGTTGTACATACACACAGGCAATAAATGAGGAACACACACTCAGAGACAAATCCAGGCCAATAGGTTTTGTTATAGAAAAATATATTTTCTTAGTTTATTTTAAGAACCACAGGTTCAAATTCTACATGTAATATCTCATTTGAAAGGTATTGCAGGTAAGTACTTTAGGAACTTTTAATAATCACAATAGCATATATACTTTTTACATAAAACACAATAAGCTGTTTTAAAAGTGGACACTGCAATTTTCACAGTTCCTGGGGGAGGTAAAGTAATGTTAGTTCTTGCAGGTAAGTAAACCACCTACGGGGTTCAAATTGGGGTCCAAGGTAGCCCACCGTTGGGGGTTCAGAGCCACCCCAAAGTCACCACACCAGCAGCTCAGGGCCGGTCAGGTGCAGAGTTCAAAGTGGTGCCCAAAACACATAGGCTTCAATGGAGAGAAGGGGGTGCCCCGGTTCCAGTCTGCCAGCAAGTAAGTACCCGCGTCTTCGGAGGGCAGACCAGGGGGGTTTTGTAGGGCACCGGGGGGGACACAAGTCCACACACAAAGTACACCCTCAGCAGCGCGGGGGCGGCCGGGTGCAGTGTGCAAACAAGCGTCGGGTTCGCAATGTAAATCAATGGGAGACCAAGGGGTCTCTTCAGCGGTGCAGGCAGGCAAGGGGGGGGCTCCTCGGGGTAGCCACCACCTGGGCAAGGGAGAGGGCCTCCTGGGGGTCACTCCTGCACTGAAGTTCCGATCCTTCAGGTGCTGGGGGCTGCGGGTGCAGGGTCTTTTCCAGCCGTCGGGATTTTAGAGTCAGGCAGTCGCAGTCAGGGGGAGCCTCGGGATTCCCTCTGCAGGCGTCACTGTGGGGGCTCAGGGAGGACAACTTTGGTTACTCACAGTCTCGGAGTCGCCGGAGGGTCCTCCCTGAGGTGTTGTTTCTCCACCAGTCGAGTCGGGGTCGCCGGGTGCAGTGTTGCAAGTCTCACGCTTCTTGCGGGGATTGCAGGGGTCTTTAAATCTGCTCCTCTGGATACAAAGTTGCAGTCTTTGTTGAACAGGGCCGCTGTTCTCGTAAGTTTCTTGGTCTCTTGGAAGCAGGGCAGTCATCTGAGGATTCAGAGGTCGCTGGTCCTGGAGAAAGCGTCGCTGGAGCAGGTTTCTTTGGAAGGCAGGAGACAGGCCGGTAGGACTGGGGCCAAAGCAGTTGGTGTCTTCTTTCTTCTTCTGCAGGGGCTTTCAGCTCAGCAGTCTTCTTCTTCTGTAAGTTGCAGGAATCTAAATTCTTAGGTTCAGGGGAGCCCTTAAATACTAAATTTAAGGGCGTGTTTAGGTCTGGGGGGTTAGTAGCCAATGGCTACTAGCCCTGAGGGTGGGTACACCCTCTTTGTGCCTCCTCCCAAGGGGAGGGGGTCACATTCCTATCCCTATTGGGGGAATCCTCCATCTGCAAGATGGAGGATTTCTAAAAGTTAGAGTCACTTCAGTTCAGGACACCTTAGGGGCTGTCCTGACTGGCCAGTGACTCCTCCTTGTTATTCCCATTATCTCCTCCGGCCTTGCCGCCAAAAGTGGGGCCGTGGCTGGAGGGGGCGGGCAACTCCACTAGCTGGAGTGCCCTGCGGTGCTGGAACAAAGGGGGTAAGCCTTTGAGGCTCACCGCCAGGTGTTACAGCTCCTGCCTGGGGGAGGTGATAGCATCTCCACCCAGTGCAGGCTTTGTTACCGGCCACAGAGTGACAAAGGCACTCTCCCCATGTGGCCAGCAACATGTCTCGAGTGTGGCAGGCTGCTAGAACCAGTCAGCCTACACGGGTAGTTGGTTTAAGTTTCAGGGGGCACCTCTAAGGTGCCCTCTGGGGTGTAGTTTACAATAAAATGTACACTGGCATCAGTGTGCATTTATTGTGCTGAGAAGTTTGATACCAAACTTCCCAGTTTTCAGTGTAGCCATTATGGTGCTGTGGAGTTCGTGTTTGACAGACTCCCAGACCATATACTCTTATGGCTACCCTGCACTTACAATGTCTAAGGTTTGGCTTAGACACTGTAGGGGCACAGTGCTCATGCACTGGTGCCCTCACCTATGGTATAGTGCACCCTGCCTTAGGGCTGTAAGGCCTACTAGAGGGGTGACTTATCTATACTGCATAGGCAGTGTGAGGTTGGCATGGCACCCTGAGGGGAGTGCCATGTCGACTTACTCGTTTTGTCCTCACCAGCACACACAAGCTGGCAAGCAGTGTTTCTGTGCTGAGTGAGGCGTCCCCAGGGTGGCATAAGATATGCTGCAGCCCTTAGAGACCTTCCCTGGCATCAGGGCCCTTGGTACCAGGGGTACCAGTTACAATGGACTTACCTGGATGCCAGGGTGTGCCAATTGTGGAATCAAAAGTAGAGGTTAGGGAAAGAACACTGGTGCTGGGGCCTGGTTAGCAGGCCTCAGCACACTTTCAATTTAAAACATAGCATCAGCAAAGGCAAAAAGTCAGGGGGTAACCATGCCAAGGAGGCATTTCCTTACAATATGCCAATGTAAACATGCTTTCGCAGACTGTTTAAGAGAGAACCCACATCCAGGGCAATGTCTAAGTGCGTTTACGATGATTACTCAAACCATAAAAGAAGCCCTCACTATTAGAAGTAGTAAGATAGGAAAAAAAATGACGGGCGGATGGTTTGATCATAACTGCACTCAAGCACATAAGAGACTGAAAAAGGCTCTAAATGCCCCAAAAAGGTGCTTAAGTGATATCCGTAAACGCAGACAGGAATATAAGACAGCAATAAAGGAAAGGAAACTGACTATGAAATCAACCTTGTAGGAAACTCTCCACATAGCAAGTCGTAAGAAAGATAATATACTCTTCTGGCAGACAATAAATTCCCCCGTGCTAGGGGAGAGAGACATTCCTAGAATGGAAATCGCCATCTCGGAAGAAGACTGGGTTGCACATTTCTCTAAAATATACTCATTGACGAGTGATACAACAGACCGTACACATGACCATGATTCACAGGAAGGTCCGCGCCTGGTTATAATCCCCCAATTTAGCCTTCAGGAGGTAGAGGAAGCTATAATAATAAGCAAATCAGGGAAAGTGCCGGGCCCTGATGGTGTTCCGATCGACATATTCAAGGCAAATATTGAGCTGTGGGGGCCTGTACTGACGCAGACATTGAGGGCTATCTGCATATGCGGACCCCTACCATCTTGGAGAGATTCCAACATTATTCCAATATACAATAAGGGTGACCGCCTTAATCCAGCCTGCTACAGGCCAATCTCCCTGCTGGACACAACATCTAAATTAGCAGGGAGAATAATTCTGAATAGGCTGCAAACATGGGCGGAAGAAAAGAACGTTTTTTCCCCGGTCCAGTATGGATTCCGGAAAGGAATCGGAACAGTGGAGCAAAGTTTACATTTAAGTCTCATTATTGGAAAGTACACTAAAATCAGAGCAGGCAATCTGTACCTGGCATTTATTGACTTATCATCAGCTTTCAACTGTGTAATTCATGATAAATTATGGGACATTTTAAACAGCATGGGGGTAGAACCGGCCTTAATCCAATTTATTCGTGAAATGTATACAGGGTGCAGAACAAGAGTGAGGTCTGGCTTAAAAGGGGAATGTACTCGCCCCTTTGGTCTATACAGAGGAGTGCGCCAAGGTTGTGTTCTCGCTCGTTCCTGTTTTCAATGTATATAAATAACTTAGATAAAGAATTGGCCACTAAGTGTAAAGATCTACCCCAAATAGATAACCGACCCGTTCCGGCATTACTTTACGCAGACGACGCAGTATTAATGGCCAGGACCCCAATAGCTCTCCAGAAACTTCTAACAACCTGTATCACATATATGTCACAGCTGGGTCTTACTGTCAATCGCTCCAAAACTTTTATTATGAACTGTGGAGGGAAGCGCGGTAAGACTTACAACACCACTATTGCGGAAAGCAAGGTCGAAATTGCGCAAACCTTTTCGTACTTGGGCATAATGTTCGATAAGCTGGGTTCCTGGGCCAACTGTAGGAAGACGAAGAGAGTGCACCTGATCAAAACAACAATGGCAGTACGACTCTTCTCTAAAAGGCTTGGGGGGATTACACCGTCAAATATGATAAAGATCTATAAAGTCAAGTGTATCCTGGCCGTCACGTATGGGGCAGGAATTTGGGGACATACAAATTGTGATTTAATTCAGACAGTGGAAAACGATTTTCTAAGACATCTGCTGAGGGAATCAAATGGCACTTCATCGTATGTCATTCATTCGGAACTCGGGGTTCCCTTTATTGTAGACTTCATAAAGATCCAGCCACTGTTATTATGGCATAAAGTGTGGACCTCGGAACATACCGGTTTTAATAAGGTCATCCTGACCGATTGTACTAAGTCATTATATACATCAAGACCATGGTTAAAATACATTATGACCTTTTTCGAAAAAATGGGCAATAAAGACTACTATACAAACCCAGCTTTGCTGGGGAAAATATCTAGGAAGGACCTGAGTATCCTGGCATTAAAATTTCTAGAAGACATACGTTGGGGGGCTGAATAAAAAAAAAATCACCGTCATTCATAACCAAACAATTTTGACGGTTGAGGGCATGCAGCCGTACTTGGCAAACGTGGTACACCTTCGCCATCGTTACGTTCTTACTAGATTTAGGCTAGATACGTTTCATCGTCTAGTTTCATTTCCAATTATGAACGATTGGTCCACCTCGTTAAAACCATGCCCCTGTGATGCAAAGACACCTCAATCCACAATCCATGTGGTTTTATTCTGCAATTTCTATGCCTTACAGAGGAAGCGCCTAGTAGTTCCACTTTTAAGGTCAATCAATCTCCCTCAGTGTCGTACAGCTTACGTCTGCTTTCAGTCACTATCTTCTTTAGAGATGTGTGGAACTCTGGCTAACTTTTTATGTACTGTATTAAAGATAAGGAAATCTATGGGGGCGGTGATGTAATTGTAATTTATACACAAGACAGTTTATTGTTGTGTGCTTTTTATTCTTTTACTATTTATTTACTTAACCTTTTTTTACTATAGATTGAAATGTATTATAAATGGAGATTTTCCTTTTTTATGACTTTTATGACTTGTTGAAAGTCGAATAAAGTTTTGTATTCTAATTCTACTAGTAACTTGAGTACCATTTTAGATGTAAAGAGAAGTGTGATGAAATAGGATTAGAATGTATAATATCGCTTTCAATCTAACAATCATTTTGTTAGTTAAATTTCATGATACATTTTACTCACATGAAATGTAAAAGAATAGTCCACAATAAAAAGTAAGTCTGGTTTAAAATACCAATACTTGTAGGTGTGTACTTATTCTGTGGTTCAAGATGCGACTCTGCATAATCACCTGCAGATGAAAGATCTCTTACCAGTCTCTGACTTTCAGTACTCATAACTACAAGAGCATAACTCATTAGAAAAGAGTGAGAGACATCTGCCAGATTTGATTTTCTTTGAATAACCTTTGCAGCGCAGGCAATCTAAATATAATTATTTACATTTGATAACTTGTTTTTTGATGATTCCATACTCCACCCCTAAAAACAGAGGATTTATTAAACCAAGCCCTCTCTACACCAAAATATTGTCAGTGAAAAGAGATATCAGAAATTTAAGGACTTACATTACTCGATTTTGCACCTTTAGGGATGCATCCAGCAATCAGAAGCTAAGAATAAAAACTGATTGAGGCGTAGGTCCTCAAGTTCTTTTTAGGGATCTGTCCTGGAAATGGAAACCAAAGATGGAATCTCATAGTGCTCGAGCTTGTCTTGAACTCACAGAGGTCTGAAATAAGAAGTCAATGATTTTTTGCACGGCGTATGAACTTGTCTCTTGCTCAAAACTAAATAAGTGACCTGTTCAAATGGAGGTCAATATTTACTTTCCAGTTGTAAACTTTCTGAATGCTTTGGTGTAGTTTGAGCTAGACACCTATCACAGCTCTGCTGAACAACAACCTTCTCCAATATCTTGGGATGTTGCTAATTTGCTGAACTTCTAAATAAATCTGGAGTTGTGGCTCTTTCTTTTATACATATGATCAGTATCAACGACCAAAGATTTCAGAATTCAGCAGTACAACACAAGAGAACCTATTAGTTGTGGGCTTTACTTTAAAGAACGAACAAACACAGCACCTGTAAAAGAGTTTCTTTTCTAAATATGGAGGCAGTTATTGTTGACTCAAAATGTGAGTGCTTTCAATCTGAGAGCTGCTTTTCCTTCAATATGAACATAAGCTCCTAGAGACCTGTAAGTTTCCTATATATGGGTCCTAAAGCCAAAGTGAGGTTCAACGTGTTGTCAGCTGGTTCAAACTAAAACTTTGTAATTTTGTTTTGAAACATTGGATTTGTGAAAGACTTGCTTCTTCTAGAGAGCAGAGAGATCCATAATTAATTGCATAAAATTAAATACAGTTACTAATTCAGATGATGAATACAACAAAAGTAGCTTCTGGAAGTAAAGGAATGTTAGAAGTCGTTCACCTGTGAACTACTTAAATAAAGATAGATCGCTATAATTAAAGGAATGCAGGTGAGCAGACAATGCTCCCAAAATTAGTTAAAAGTGGTTAAGGACCAAAATCAAAATTTTCTGCTGTGGTAGCAACTGCTACTGGGAATTTCTTCCTGCTGCATAAGTTAGTCTGTTATCTTCTCTCTAGCTGTGTTGTGTTCAGAAAAGTGAATCTATGACCAATTCATTCAGCCCCAAGATGGAAGCATCATGAAAACATTCTTTCTCTTTGAAAAGAGAAGCATCTGTGCTTCAAACTAAGCATGCAGTGTTACAAGAAACAATGGGCAGGGAGCACAAGGTGCGTTTGTTGTTTTCAAGCAGCATTATAAAGGAATGTAGGTGCTGCCTGTACCAAATATATACAGTTGTTGCTGAACTTGTACAGAACATTGCAGGGATAACCTTTGAATGCATGGAAGACCTGTTTTCCCTCTGCAGATCAAAGATTCAGAAACTGAATGTTTAATGGCTGTACCAAAATTGGCCACGCATGATTGACATACTAAATTTGCTCATTTCTCAGGAAAGGATAATCCCCCTACCCATAATGCTGGGGTAATAAACATTGATGGTTGGGTGCCAGTACAACCAAAAGACATTTGATCAGAGTAATGCACTCTTTCAGTGACCCTTGAAGAGATAATACCCTGTCAACATCAACTCACTCACACAACTTCTCAGAATGTATATATTAACATTGACTTACCTTGTACTGCCTTCCTTACTGATGAGGTACTGTTTGTGTTTGTTACATATTCTGCAGTATACCATATGTCGTCCTCTTATCAGTCAGTAAGATTCTTTATAGGGTTTATTTTGTTTGTATGTGAAATAGGTCTATCTATCTATCTATCTATCTATCTATCTATCTATCTATCTATCTATCTTTGTATACACATATATATTTATTTATTTATAATTGCAGTGTTAAACAAATGAATGCTCCTTTAATCTATTTGATCAAACTCCATTGAAAACAGCTGTTCCCCCACACAATTATGTTTAGAATTGTAGCTCCTGAAGATGGGATCTGGAACCTTTCTTATGCACCAACAACAAACATATTATTCCTCAAGATGTCATTATTTCTTATTCTTTGTTGAGGTCACTGTTTGGTAGGGAGGGGAATAATTGTCTGAAAAGGACAAACAGACCTTCACACCATATTGCTCTAGGACATCTTATCTGAATTCACCGCCTGGCAGAGATAAACAGTTTTGATTGAGCAGAATTGACAGCACAGACATACCTATAGTCATCTGTAAATAGTGTAGCTGTATGATGCTTGGTGGCTCTCATTGCCAAGTTTGTAGTCTAGGAACTGCTATAAAGTGTTGTATTTGAGATATTTCCACCTTTTCGATCCAGATAGTATCCACACCTCTTGGTCTTACAGGTGAACCAAGCTCTGTTCAGGAATTTGGAAATGTCTTAAAGTGTAAGGGCCAGATGTAGCAAAGGTTTTTACCCATTCTGTGTCTATGGGAAAAAGTGTTCGTACATATGGCCTTAAGTCCTCTGTTTCTGGATTGCTACACATCAGCTCAGAGAGTGAGGTTGGGGTAAATTATTTTAGTTGGCTCTTTAATTTAGTATGCTATGCTGGTTTTTACAACCCTTAGAAAACAGGCTAGATAAAAATGCAAATTATTCACGCAGTAGACCTTCTGGTGAATTTCTGTTTTCCTTTTTGAACCATAAGTTGTCCTACTAGGTGAACTCTTACAAGATGAAGGTTGAAAACAAGTTGTCTGTCAGAACCAGGTTATATTTATAGGAAAACATTCACCAGTAAATAACACAAACTTTGATGGAGACACCCCTGGTATTGGACAGGGAACATGGAAGAGGAAAGGGCGGGACACCTCTGCTATAATCTTATTGATTGTGTGATGCTGAATCATCAACACTTGTGTGTAAATATCCTTAATCATCACACATAATAAACATACAGATTAGCAGATAAAATAATAAAATTAAAACTTCAATTAAACTATAATAATATCTAAGGCAACACATTTGCTAATAGTTCAATTGGGATCCATCTGAATCTACTAGATGTTGCTTATAGCAGGGTTTTCTTAATCTAGAGCACTTCTTTCTTCTCATTCTAAAAGCTACGCACAAAAAATGTGTTGGAGTCAGGCATATAGCAGTAGTGCTAGTGCATTGTTTTTAGAAGACTATTTGCAGTTTTGAATTAGTTCTTCCTATATCCCATTAACTGCTATTTTTGTCTGAGTGAATGATATGATTGCAAATAATCAAGCGCATCAGATTTTTAAGAAACTAGCATTCTCTATGGACTTTATCTCCACAGTGCAAAAGGTACACTCTAGTAGTTGTCCCAGTCCTATGTAGATTATTATGCAATTCAGATAAGACAGTGAAACACACATAAGCATATAGAAGTAATTAAATTGACCATTCTGAGTTTACCAGCTGGGTACCTGCAGATAAAAACATGATGTGTTAAGAAGTGGTATGCATCTGTCCTACATCTCAGTGCCCACTTATGCATTTGAAAGACTAGCATTGGTGTTATGCATGTTTCCTCCTTTATATCTCATTCACCCTTATGTGTCCCTTATCAGCTAGGAAAGACTGACAAACATACAAAAACGGAGAAGTCAGTAGCTTGGTTACTTGGTTAAGCTTGGTTACTTGGTTAAGAATTTCAAGTGGTCTACAGCACGTTGCCTGAATAGAAGTTGCCTGGCCTGAGCCAAATACAACCGTATGAAATGTTTTCTATGCACTGTTTAGAGTCTGGATACAGAACTGCGGGGAGTTATATCTGCCCTCATGGCTTTTGGTGAATACCCTGTTCCTCGCAAGGTCATGGATGCATTTGCCTCAATTAAATGGCAGGCACCCTCCCCCCAGTTTTGTAAGTACACATTTCACACTTTTGAGCAGCCTGAGTAAATACAGAAATGTATTCTGATGCAGTTTACCAGACTAGTTTTTCACAGGAGGTGCCCGTTTCAAGCAATAGGCATTCAATCCTCTAAAACAATTACGTTAAGATCATTTGCTTCATGTTTATGGACATACCAATGTGAAACAACCATTGGAATGTGACACAATGCACTGCACAGGCTACCTGGGCCTTTCCAGCCAAAGACAGTCAAGTTCGGAAGATGATCCCAATTCTAGCCCTATGGCTCATGAAGGCAGGCCACAGAGAAACCCAAAGTGGTGTTGTGCCCTGGTTTTGCATCATTATATTGTTGTTCTGCATCAGTTTAAAATGCACAATTGTAACATTTACGTCAAACCTCACAGAATTAATACAAAAAAGAATTATAAACAATAATACATTTCTGTATACATTTTGGGGGTCATTCCGACCCCGGTGGTCAAGGACCGCCGGGGCCGGGGATGCGGGAGCACCGCCAACAGGCTGGCGGTGCCCCGCAGGGCATTCTGACCGCAGCGGTTTGGCCGCGGTCAGACCAGGAAAACCGGCGGTCTCCCGCCGGTTTTCCGCTGCCCTGGGAATCCCCCATGGGCCGCCATGGGGGATTCCGACCCCCTCACCGCCATCCTGTTCCTGGCGGTTCCGACCGCCAGGAACAGGATGGCGGTGAGGGGTGTCGTGGGGCCCCTGGGGGCCCCTGCAGTGCCCATGCCAATGGCATGGGTACTGCAGGGGCCCCCGTAAGAGGGCCCCACTTTGAATTCCAGTGTCTGCTTTGCAGACACTGGAATTTGCGACGGGTGCCACTGCACCCGTCGCACATCCTCCACTCCGCCGGCTCCATTCGGAGCCGGCATCCTCATGGAGGGCTGTTTCCCACTGGGCTGGCGGGCGGCCTTTTGGCGGTCGCCCGCCAGCCCAGTGGGAAACCCAGAATACCCGCGGCGGTCTTGTGAACGCGCAGCGGGATTCTGGCGGTTCCCTCCAGGCGGGCGGCTCCCGCCGGGGTCAGAATGACCCCCTTTGTTGCTTAATAGTTATTACTTCAATCAGAACTCTTAATTACTAGGTATGAACTGACCCTTCTCATTACATAATCTTTTACTGTAATTTGTCTTAAAAACACACATCAAGTGTTTGCAAATTATAAAAAAAACAGCAAAAATAGATGATAATCAGTTTCTGGTTCCCTCTTGTGTGGTCAGTTAAATCCATCAGCTCTGTAGTATGTATTTTCTATGCTGAAGCCTTTGCTTAAGCTGCTCTAAGTTTTCTGATGATTCACATGTATAAACTGGTATTTTATCCAGGTTCCATATTCAACATTGTCAGTGTCTGGCTCCCCCTCCACACCCAACAACACTGATTCTGGTTGCTTAAGCTGCAGACTGGCATACTCATTCTGGGGTTTTCATTAACACAGGTAACCTGACCACTATCAGTACCACACTAGGTTCCTGGTGGCTTAGTCAACCAGCTGCAAAAGGTGCAGACACCTGGTTTGGTAACAGGATTCCTATATGTGCTACATATTTGCATGAACATCAGGTGCAGGATCTCATTTTTGAATAAGGAGTTGCAGTATTTAAAAAAATGTATTTCTGGACGTGTTGAGTAACAATTGTATGGTATAATTGGGTTACCTGTTTTGTTTTGTAGGGCAGCCGTGGACCTGATGGCCCAAAAGGATTAACTGGACCCAGAGGCAATAGGGTAAAAAGCTTTTGTCCTCTTTAAAACCTTGTTCAGGTTTCTTGAACATAGGATCTTCTTTGATTGTCATGATGAATTCTAAAATAATTCCACCCCTGTGCAGGATTCTAAAACACTTAAATCTATCTATCTATCTATCTATCTATCTATCTATCTATCTATCTATCTATCTATCTATCTATCTTTATGTTTGTATGTACATGTATGTAAATACACTTTCGTTATACTGCTTCTTGTCGTAAGATCTACTGTAACATTGGGTGGTTTAGTAGGCTGTAGGTTTGGTTATTCAGTGAGCATCAGTTGTACAAAGTCTTTGTATATTAAGGTGATGTATTTGTCTAATTTTATGATATGGTCCTCAGTAGATGCAGAGTTAGAATGTCCTAAAAGACATCTAGATATTTAGAAAATGAATTGAGAATGCTGAGTAACAAATTAATTGTGCTTAATGTGCGAGTGGCTTGTTTAATTAATTTAGCAGACACATGGTTATTTAGATGGAACAGGTGACAATTTATGTATTGTAGTGACACCACAGAAGACACGGACACATCCTCCTTTATACTTTTGACATTTGTGGTTTGATATTGCCTTAGCATTTCTTTCCTCCTATTTAAACAACACCCACCCTGCCTTGAATAGAGCAGTGATGCCTGCCCTGTAAAGGAAACCAAATTGTGGGGATGAAGTGCAAAAGTGTGCAGAGAAACTATGGCTCTTCGGACCAAAGTTGTTTTGCTCATTTTTTGCTTCCTACCTATTTACAGGTATAAGAAGTGCTGTTTGCAAGTGGTGAAAGCCATTTTCTGCCCATCTTCTTGGAGCTTAAACTTTATTGAGGAAGATGTTTAACAATAGTGTTGTCCCAACCAAAGGTTAAATGTTGCTGAAAAAGAAAGGCATTCGCAGCCCGCTGAACTGTGAACTAGACTGCACTAACACTCCTACAGAACAGTGCTACACATCTTTAACTTCCCTATGTATACCCATGGTTGCACAAGTCACTAAGTTCTGGGGCACAGTCTGGGATGTGATTTTTATACTGAATGCCTTAAAAATAAAATATGCAAACGCAGTAACTTGTATGTGGGATGGATTTCACCTATGCCAAGACATGGAATGGTGTCTTTCTTGTGACATTAAAAAGAAAATGAAGATTACACCATTCATCCATGAGCTATAGCAGACCAGAAGCAGAGAAATACACAGGACATGCTTTCTGCCTCCAGCCCCTATTATAGAGGGTGTCCATTGATTCTGTGCATGTTGACTTGACACACATAATCACCAGAAAACCTCACCATATTAAAAGTGCAGAACAGTAAAACTACAGCAGTAACACATTAGCCACTCAAACAGAATCGTTAACTCTGCATGAGCGAACAAGGACCAGAAAATGCATGTGAGGTCAGGTTTAAACGAGAGAGTGAGTCTATTACTGGTGTGCTAGCTTGGACAGGAAGAGAACAGATAAATTGTTTTCTTGACTCGGTACCTTGG
Organism: Pleurodeles waltl; assembly: GCF_031143425.1. NCBI lineage: Eukaryota > Metazoa > Chordata > Amphibia > Caudata > Salamandridae > Pleurodeles > Pleurodeles waltl. Next base: position 1,610,638,582 of record NC_090445.1, read on the forward strand.
ACCATGGAAGCATTAAAAAAAAGTTAGCATCTTTCCAAAAAACATTGGATCTATATATGTGGTAAGTCAACCCCTTCCTAGGAGCTAGCCTATACAGATTATATTTTCCTTTTTCGATAAATGAGGTAAAGTCAATCAGGCTGTGATTGTGGCTATTCCACTTTTGAGACCCTTTTCATCCAGGGAAATAGCAAAAATTAAAACCTGACCAATGCACAGAACACCAGTTCAAAGAGAAACCTTCTGTTACAATAAAATGATTTAAATGGTGGCCGGTGACCAGCCAAAAGAGAATCCACTACCTCCTTCAGAAAGCAATAAGAAGAAAGGGCTGACCTCTCAAGTTCCAGGGTTGAAGACTGAGCAGTTTGATATGTGGGTGAAGCAACAATTGTCCTATGAGGAGAGAGACCATGGAGAAGCATGACATAAAAGGTGAAAGAATGGATCCCAAGATGGTCAATCTGTCATGTAGTGACAATTTTCCTTTTTCAGTAAAAGCAGTGGAAAAATGTATAATGAAGCATGTCACTGCATTCCAGATATAGAGCTCCCCTTAGAGACTCTAACAGTGGATACTTTCATAAGTAATGCTGACTGCAAAGTTGGGAAAAGGTACATCTCTATAAATACCCATTCTTGAAATAATAAGCGAGCTACCATGGGCGGAAGCTTATACTCTTGGCTCATTGAATATAGCCTTCACAGAAAGTCTGATTTCTTGTTCCCCTTTGCTATTACATAAGCTGCTAACATAACAATTCCCCTGTTCGACCTCTGCAAAGAGTTTTAGATCCTTGGTTCAAAGATAATGAGAGCCAGTATCCGCCTGTTTGTTTAGCTTGCACATTGCTGTAGCATTGTCCATCATTGCTTGCACCTGTCTGCCCTTAAGCTGGGATAGAAATACTGTAAAAGCAACTTGTTTCATCCCAACTCCAAAATGATTGTGCAGAGTTTCTGCATCATAGGAATGGCACAGTCCAATCATTGAGGTCCCTTATAATGGAAGAACTGAGAGCTTTGGTCCCTCAGCCCCCATAAAATTCCATTGAAGACGCAGAAGCAGGGGAGACAGTGCATTCTTGCACACGCAAAAGGTACGAAAAATGTACCTTAATTCATTAAGCCTAAAAGGCAAGAAGCCACTTTTGCATATTGATCAGGATTCTTTTTGAAAAGAGTATTTTGTCCTGAATTGTAGAAAGACTTTCAAAGACAAGAAAGACTCAGATGGGATGATTGTTCAGAACCACCCTGATGTAGAAAATCAACTAAGCGACTTTAAGATTGACTTAGATACTTGACGACTTCCTCCCAACAGCCACCTTCCTGGATGCTGGGTAACATGCCTCTATACCCTTACTGAAGAAACGTTCAGCAGACTAGAAGAATCTGGCAAACTACCGACCAGTCTCCTTGCTTCTCTATCCATCTAAAGTCCTGGACAAACTTGTCAACAAATGACTGGCCAACCTCCTCAACAGCCACCTTCTTGATCCCTCTCAGTCTGGTTTCAGGTGCAACCACAGCATAAGAATGCCCTCATCGCCACCACTGTGAAAATCGGCATGGTCATGGACCGAGGAGAGACTGCAGCATTCATCCTGCTCAACTTCTCAGCTTCATTCACCAACATTTCTCACCCCATCCTTATCGAACATCTCCACAAAGTTAGATTACATGGACACACTCTCTCTAGTGGATCAGCTCCTTCCTCACCAGATGCACCCAGTCAGTTAGCCTGTTACCATACACCTCCGCAGTTGCCAATCGGAAGCGAAGTCCCACAAGGATCCTCACTCATCCCCACACTGTGCAACACCTCCATGGCAGTGCTTGCCAAAACCGTCTGAATTACAGAAACTGTATCATCTCAGACGCCGACAGTATCCTGCTCATCTTACCCTTCTCCGATATTCCCAATACCCAGACTAAGTTCACCACCTGCATGTCCAAAATAGCCAGCTGGATGAATGCCAAGTTTCTGACACTCAACGTAGACAAGATGGACATGGTACTCTATGCAAGACACCTCATTGTGGACCTCACCAGGAGGCCAACGGAACTCAGCACCCACTCCATACAATCAAGCTAGGAACCTAGGGATAATGTTAGACAACCAACTCTTGGTGGCAAATAAATCAACACTGTCAGCACTTCCTGCTTCCAACCCCTTTAAGATCCTCAGAAACATCTTCAAATGGCTCCTGACCAACACCCTTAGAAAAGTCATGCAGGCTTTTATCACCCACAAACTGAGCTATGGCAACGCACAAGGTCCGCAACACCACTCACCTCACCAAGAACCTCCAGGTGCTTCAAAACGCTGCAGCCATACTCATGCACAGACTCCCATTTCACATGCACATCTCCTCACATCTCAAAGTCCACCACTGGCTTGCCGTCCACAAAGGCACTATCTTCAAGCTCCTCAGCCACACATACAAAGCTGTACACAATCTAGGACGTACATACCTTAATAACCTCATCAGTTGGATGTTCACCTACTGGCTCTCTTCCCCTGCAAAGAGCCAGAGCCAGTGTGTATTCTTTCTTGTACTTGGCTCCTAAAGCCTGAAATGCCATGAACCTATACAGAGCAACCAGCTCAGTCCTCAGATTTTGCAAGAAACTGAAGACCTGGCTTTTCCATTATTGTCCTGTCAGAGTGGGCAGAGCTCTTTCTCTCCAATGCCTGGATACCATCTCGGGTGAGATCTGTGCTATACAAATAATCATAACATAACTTAGTCTATTGTATATACACTCCTGTAGAATACAATCTTTGAGGCCATCCTCTAGTGCCAGTCCTGATCTGACTAGGATTACGCTGTATGAAATATTCATATCCAGCAGAAAGACCATCACCAAATGAAAGAAACTCGTTTTTCCAGTTTACAGACACCCAGTGCTTGTGAAAGAGTGGTTGTGCAAGAAAAAATAAACAAGCATTATGCCACAACAGTCAGAAAAAAACAGTTGTCCAGCTATGGGAAGTAGTGACTGATGCTCTTCTAAAATACATGGCTGTGGATACTCTCTGTATGAGGAGAGACCAAAAGGTAGTACCTTGAACTTGAAATTAAGGTCCTCTCATGGTGAGCCTGAGCACTTCCTGTGAGAATATACCACAGCATCCGGGTGACCTGAGGATACATCTAATGCTGCTTTTGTAAAGCCAAGAGTCCTAGATTTTGTTTGTTGCTGTTTCATGTAGCACAAACTTGACCCGAAGGCATTGGAGCGCACTTTGGATGAGCACCAGTTAGATTACACAATGACATATTTATTTTGGTAGGCACAACAAGATTGTGGTTTGCCCAGAGTCATAGGATGTTGAACCGATGCCAAGACTCAAGCCTGGTTAACCAGCTCCAAAGTCTGTAGCACTTGCCATTATGCCACAACATTTAGAACGTCTCCTATTTCCAGAACTTGTTCAGAAAACAAAGATTAAAACTAGGCCGCCTCCCATTGACTTTAATCACAATGAGGATGTACCATGGATAGATATCTCTTGCTCTCTGAGAATGTAAAACCACCTCTATCGCTCCTTTCTGTAATAGTGGAGATCATCCAGATAAATTTGTGTGAAGGACAAAATTTCTTCTTTCTTGAGGAAACGGTCCTGATCTCAGGGCCATTCAGAAACTTCTGGCTCAAGTTTCCCATTCCTTCAGCTTACCCAGTGCATGTCGAGTCCTTCCAGCTGGTAATGTTGGGCTTGTCCAGGATGTTTCTATAACCCTTTGAAACATTTCCCAAGGGACAATAGGGGCCTGGTCCAGCAGGATGGCAAATCTGGCCTCTCCAGTCCTGACATTCCCCCTCTACGTTTCCATAGGCTCTGGCAACCAGTGCCTAAGGCGATGTCAAAATGGAATAGGGCACCTTCATGCATTCATACGAGCCCTTCTGCAGTGCAGTCTTGAAGTTGGTAATGATATTGCCCACAGGGCAAACTCTCGGGTCAGCCAAGGTAACAGTAGGAGAAAGTGCCATTTATGTGGTGAAGGAGGCCATGGCATATTTTAACAAAGAACCATTATGTGATCTCCTTCCCAGGGTCCAAAGGCTAGGTTTTGGAAGAGAGTTTAGCTTTAGATACATATGCCTTAGCGATGGATGTTAAACACACATGACTGCACAAAGGATCATGACATGGAAGCCGATCATCTCCTGCCAACTATTTACAGTGAAGCAAATGTTCCTTAGCCCTCTAGTTCTGCTTCTGAGGAGAGATCTTCTTTTACAACAGTCATTCAGAAGGTGGTGTTGAACTGACTTCGCCCTCTGCTAGAAGTGAAGCCTAATATTTAGACATAAATTGTGCAGTTCCCTTGATTACACTTGATTACACTTAAATTCTATAATGGCTGCATTAGAGAAACTCCTTATAGGCGGGCATTCTACACACCGTTCATCAGATGCGTACGCGTGCTCTATGTACTTGTACAAAAAAAGAGAGGCTGGTAGTTCAGCTCTCATTCTCTAAGCAGCTCCCAAACACTTTCTGTAAGAAAACTGGGCTCTTTGCAGATGCCCCCCTCTTTTTCCCCCTATTGGAACCCCTAGCTGCTGGTTTTTCAACTCTGATGTTGCACTGAGGCCCTAACCAGGCCCCAGTGTATGTTCTCTCTCTATAAATTGTCATGGCGACGTGATGAATTCCTGTTTGGCAAAACCTTACCCTTTATTAAGACCCTAGTAAATGATACCCAGGGTAACCAGGATATAAGTGGTAAAGGGTTCCCCAGTGCTGTAGCACAAGGTTGTGCCGTCCTGGAGGACCCAGGCAAACTACCGATGGCAGTCTTACCATTGCAGACTACCAGAGCGGTGCAAACTGCTCGAGGTTGACTGTGCCCTCACCATGAGTGGCACAGTCTCACATGCTGCCCTACATGTATGTCAGACACACCTAACAAAGTCCTTTGCAGCCCAGGAGTCAAGGTGCATTATATTTGAGGTGCAGACATGTAAGCACCAGATTATATGCCTCTATAGCGTCCTTTCCATTATGGTACACTATAAGTGCAACCCTGTCCATAGGATAACATGGAACTTAAGTCCCAGTTGACCAGTGCTGCTAGCTCCATTATGGTACCGCCTAGGTATGTTGAGTGTAGGAAAGTGCCCTCTTTCTTGGCATGGTTACTCCCATTTTCCGCCTGTTGTCAGTGTGTTTGACTGTGTTCACTGGGATGCTGCTAACCAGGACCTCAGTGATTATGCTCTCCCCTCTAAATTTGGTTGCTAGCAACCTTTTCTTCCCACAATTGGCACACTGGCCCTCCCATATAAGTCCCTAGTATATGGTACCTAGATATCCAGGGCATTGAGGTTCCAGGGGATATCAATGGGCTGCAGCAGTTATTCTGCCACCCATTCTGCCACCCATAGGGAGCCCATGCAAAGGGTTCTGCAGGCCTGCCATTGCAGTCTGAGTGAACCGGGTGCATGCACCCAGTTTCACTACAGGTCACTACACCTGGTCACTGTAAGTCACCCCTATGGTAGGCCTTCTGAGCCCAGAGGGCAGGGTGCAGGTACCTGTGTGTGAGGGCGCCCCTGCACTAGCAGAGGGGGCCCCACGAACTCCAGCCCCATTTGACTGGACTTCGTGAGTGCAGGGACGCCATTTTATATGTGTACCTGACATAGGCCACTACCTATGTCCGGCTACATAATGGTAACCCCAAACTTGGGCCTGTTTCGTATCAAACATGTCGGAATCGGGCCCTAATTCTGTTGAAAGTAGTGGAAGTATGATTCCATGCACTGTGGGGCTCGTTAGAGGACCCCCAGCATTGCTACCACCAGTCTTACAAGTTTTTCCGGGAAGCCCAGCTGCTGCCACCCCTGAGACCAGTTTCTGCCTTCCTGCTGCTTGATCTGAAGGCAGAACAAAGAATTTGCTTTAGGAGAGGGAGGTAACACCCTCTACCTTTGGAAATAGGTGTGACTGGCTTGGGAGGAGTAGTCTCACCAAGCCACAAGTTTGCTTTGAAGGGCACATTTGGTGCCCTCCCTGCATAAACCAGTCGTCGCCGGTTCAGGGATCCCCCCCAGTCCATGCTCTGGCGCGAAACTCGAAAATGGAAAGGGGAGTGACTACTCCACTGTCCATCACCACCCCAGGGGTGATGCCCAGAGCTCCTCCAGAGGGTCCCTGTGTTCTGCCATCTTGATTCCAAGGTTGGCAGGGAACTCTGGGAGCATCTGAGTGGTCAAGCCAGGCAGGTGACGTCAGCAGCACCCTCTGATAGGTAGTTACTTGGCTAGGTGACCAAGGGCCAGATGTAGGAAACAATTTACACGTCGCAAACAGCGATTTTCGCCGTTTGCGACGTGCAAACTGCACTATGCAATGCACAAAACCCGTTTTGCGATTCGGTAACCTGGTTACCGAATCGCAAATGGGTTTGCGAGTCACAATTAGGAAGGGAAGTCCCCTTCCTAATTGCGAGTCGCAGTGCAATGCCAGATTGCTTTGTGACCGCGAACGCGGTTGCAAACCAATCGCAGTTAGCACCCATTTCAAATGGGTGCTAACCCATTCGCAAAAGGGAAGGGGTCTATATGGGACCCCTTCCCCTTTGTGAATGGCATTAAAAACATTTTTCCAGAGCAGGCAGTGGTCCTATGGACACTGCCTGCTCTGAAAAAATGAAATGAAAACGTTTCATTTTTTATTTTTGTAATGCATCTCGTTTTCCTTTAAGGAAAACGGGCTGCATTACAAAAAAAAAAAACTGCTTCATTTAAAAGCAGTCACAGACATGGTGGTCTGCTGTGTCCAGCAGGCCACCATCCCTGTGAGTGCTGCGAGTCTGAAGGGGGTCGCAAATTGCGACCCACCTCATGAATATTCATGAGGTGGGCATTTGCGACCCCCTTGCGAGTTGCAAACAGTGTCAGGGACACTGTTGTGCATAGGGTTTTGCGACTCGCAAATTGCGAGTCGCTCTGACTCACAATTTGAGAGTCGCAAAACCCAACTTAACTACATCTGTCCCCAAGCCCTCTCTTTTGGCTATATAGGGTCTTTCTCTGGGGCGGGTCCTCAGATTCGGCTTGGAAGTTTACAGCAGGACTCCTCAATCTCTGCTTCGAATTCTGGCCTCTGGAACCGCGACCGGACCCTCCAGGAGCCTACAAGCTGCAGATCTATGAGGAAGGATCTTCTGCAACATTGTATCCAGAATTCCTGCCAGCTTTGCAACATTTCCCCAGCTGTGCGTCCTCAGAAGACTGCGACTCTTCAGCCTGCACAAGAAGAAGAAGGAGTCTCCCTTGGGGTGAAGGCATCACTCTCCTGAAACCACAGGTACCTAGCTGCAATGACGACCGGCTGCGTAGGTCGTGCTAAGTCCTTTCCAATACACGCCAGATAGTACCCCCATGCACTGCGTCCTTTGCAGCTGCCAAGGCTTGTTAGCTTCACCTCAAAGGGGAACTTCAGGCAACATGTAACTCCAGCCCCCAGCACTCCCTCCTGCAGCTCCTGGGCCTCTGTGTGGTCCTCCAGCGACGTGGGAGCAACTTCTGTGGTGGTGCGTGGACTGCTTCAGCGACTTCAGTGTCCCTGTCATGTGCGACACCTGTGGGTGCTGCCTCTGCTCCTGTGGACCTTCTGTGACAAAGAGGGTTCCCTGTGACACCCCCTCCTGGGTTGAGTCCTACTGGACCTTGCTGGTCCCCAGCAGCACCTCTTTTCCCCCAACTGTGAATTTGCCTTTGGCAAGGCTTGTTGGTTGAAATCCTTCACCGACACCCATCTGCACTCCAGATTCCAGCATGGGACACCTTATGCACAGATCAGGAACTCTTCTTCAGCTTCTGTGCTGCAGTGCTGACCTGTCTTCCTTCTTAGTCGACCAACTCCAAAAGGTACCTCTGGGTGGGTAGTATCTCCTACTCCCCCCAGACTCCACAGACACTTCTGAACTTGGTCCCCTCTCTCCACAGGTCTCCAGCTCAGGTAATCCACTGCTGGTTTCTTGCAGGCTGTTCAAGGTGTCTTCTTTTTCTTCTTTTCATCCTTTGGGGTGGTTTGGGGAAATCCAGTGTTTTACTCCTGCATTCCTGGTCGCTGGGGGGGTACTGCATTACTTACCTGTGTGGTTTCCTGGTACTCCCAGCTCCCCACTACACGATTTACATACCTAGGTGGGGACCCTGTATTCGCATTCCACTTTCTTAGTATATGGTTTGGGCTCCCCCTAGGGCTACTATTGCTTATTGATATTTTACACTGTTTTCCAAACTTTTTATGCTTACTGTTTATTAGTGTATATATAGTGTATTTACTCATCTCCTATTGGAGGGTTTCCTCTCTAGAATTTTCTGATACTGTGTGCCAAAAATAAAGTACCTTTATTTTTGTACAACCAAGTGTTTTCTTTCTTGTGTGTCAGTACAGTGTGGCTGTAGTGGTATTGCATGAGCTTTGCATGTCTCCTAGATAAGCCTGCTCATCCACAGCTACCTCTAGAGAGCCTGGCTTCTATATACTGCCTACACTTTACAGATAAGGGACCTGGACCTGGTATAAGGTGTAAGTACCATAGGTACCCACCACACATCAGGCCAGCTTCCTACATTGAGCTTGGTGACAAACAATGTGTCTTCTCTCCCCCAACACGAATCTTGTGTCAAGGACAGCTGCCATGCACCCAGCCTGACCACACCTCTAGAGTGAGCAGCACCAGTCTGTGCACTAAATTTTAATTTCTGCCATCTTAGGAGAGGCAGACTAGAGGGTTCTGGGTAGTTAAGTGACCTGTCCCACCGTATGTGGTCACCTCAGTGCTGGATTAGTTGTAGGAGCCAGCTGCCCATTGGCCACTAGCCTTTACACCCCTAACTCCACTAGATGCTGGATTTAAGGGACACCCCTGACACCAGAACCTCCAATTTGATCAACCAACTTCAAAGAAAGATCTATAGAAGCTCTGCATCACTAATAACAGAACTCTGTCTCCTCCTGCAAAGCAAAGGAAGGAAACTCTGTCCCTGAGGCAATAGTCTGGGAACTGCATGATTGACCTTCGTCCTTGGTTAAAACTCATAACTCCCGACCAGAGGAACACCTGTGGAAACAAGAAACACCTTCTGTCTCCCTTGTACTGATGCCGCCAGTCACCTGCATACTGTAAGTAAAAATAGCAGCAGTATCCAAAGTTTCACCAGCCATCAGGCCCGCCTTGAGATCGACAGTAACCTGGTGTCTTCTGGGGGTTGTAGTCCAGCCTGCCTCCAAGTTTCAGGCCAATACCTCACTCGCTTGGACCCTGGTAACTTCCCAAAGGATTTCTGCCTCCTTACTGCTGCCAAAGCTTGTTTGTTGCCATTTCCTCAATGCTGCAGGTGCGGGGCACAATATGTAAGCTGTATCCAACATCTGCAACTCAGCCCCAGCGGAGAGTCTGCATCTGTATAGCAGCCTCTTTTTGCCAGCTGTAAAAACAGTGTTCAGCACCATGGACAGCCAGGACAACTCTGCCCCTAGACCTCATAGACCTGGTAGGATCAAACTGATTGTTTTGCCCTGGTCCCAGGGTCCACACCACCATACCCATAAGGATGCCCCTCAGCTTGACCTCCAAGTGTTCGGATCCCACCAGTGGCATCCCTGCCATTGACTTCACTGCAAGTCCCGTTCAGCGCCATGGACAGCCAGGACAACTTTGTACCTGGACTCCATGGGCCAGGTAAAACTGCTCTGACTGACATGATATGGTCCCAGGGACTGCGCTAGCTTAAACCTCAAAGAGTGCCATGTAACTCAGTTTCTAAGTGCACTTTTTGTAACATATGACATTTTCCCATTGACTTCAATGCAGCGTTTAAATGTAATTTCTGCAGTTATTTTCTATTGCTTCTAAAATCGATATCTCCGGTTCTGCCGAACCTATATTTGTTTGTTTTGGTGACTAAAATTATATAGCAATCAGCTCTATTTTGTTAAATTGGTGTCGGATTTCTTTCAGTTGTGCCAGTCACTTATCATCCATGTTTGTGCTGTTTAATGCTTAACACGTTCCCACGTTCCTCTAAGTAAAACCTGCCTGCTATTGTCACACTACCAGGAATAAGCTGAGGGTTTACTAGTGTGAAACCAAGGATCATCTCTGAGGTATTGTGATAGTATTGCATGGTGAGGTCTAACCCACACACCACCTAATACTCCACTTTCCTACTTTTTCCCTTTGGCCCCTCCGGATGGAAATCCAAAAAGCTTGATGCTTTAAGCTGTAAAGGTATCTCTTCCAGCAGATTGGCTAATTTGGCTCTCTGCAATGATAGTACCACTTGCCTTTTTCACTGATAGGTCCCTGCCTTGCAGAAGCTGGTAAAAGCGATGATTTTTAGCCTGCTAGAAAGAGTAATTTACTGACCTGATGAGTGATGGCCAAGTTGTATTGAAACAGATACTAAAGTCTGGATTTGGCTCCAAGAAAACCACTGCTCAGTCTATGGGCATGGATACCGATGTGTTAGAATACTTGGATGTGTTCCACTAGATTTTGAGAAGATATCCCTGCTACACGTATGGACATGCTGTTTGGCAGAGTGTGTTTATTTACAAGAGAAGGACAACTCCTCCTTGAAATGTTTCAAGATCAGCAGGGTTGAGGGTCACACCTTAAGTCTGGCATCCCCTACACAGCAATTCTACTAACAATATAGGATGTAGTGTGGTTCTTCCACACTGCAGTCCTGACAACAGTCATCTAAGCCAATTAAGATGCCACAGCAAATGAACTGCTCCTTTTGAGGCAGGAATGGATCCAGGAGGTGTCACCAGCAGCATCAGAAGATTCAGCCCCCAACATCTTCTGCATCTTCTTCCACATCCAAGGTGCTCTGATGCCCTCCCTTTTGACATCACCTTCCAGGGGTGCAGTCATATTGGACTGATGGGTGATCCAGATCATCTGTCAGTGGAATGCAGTCATATTGGGCTGATAGGTGATCCAAATCATCCGTCGAGCTGTACCTTCTCTTCCTATACTCCCCTCCAGACCACCTCTCTTCCTTCAGCACATGCTGAATAGTGGTGGAAGTATTTACCTCGATGGAAAATGAGTCCATAGGATTGGTATTTCCAGAAGGGAGAGGTATGGTATTTGTCTCCCTTTACTTCTTGTTTCCCAAGAAAGATAGAGGCCTGAGGCCTATTCTGGATCTCTACCTTCTGAATTCACATTCTGTTCTTCCAGCCGGGCCACTTAAAATTGCGGTCCATTAGCCAAGTCTTGTTGGTCTTGTACTCAGGAGATTGGTTGGAGCCTATAGATCTCTAGAATGCCTTCTTTCATGTTCCTGTTCTTCCCACTTAGAGATACTAACTGAGGTTTGCAGAACGGTCCTAGCACTGTTTGCTGTCATCCCACTGAGACTAACGACAGGCCCATGCAAACTTTTCAAAGATGCTGGTGGTTATGGTAGCATCTCTGGAGGTCGGGGTCACTCGTATGGTGGAGGCCAACCATAATTGTTCTCAATGTCCAGATATCGCCCACACAGAGCCTGACTTTTATTGAGACGGTGCTTGTTCCTACCCTTATTAAAGCCCTCCCTTTTTCTCAGCGGTTCATGGATATTCGAGTGGTAATTCTAGTGTGTCTGATTCAAGCTCAGAGTAGGTCTAATGGGGCTTTCCCCTGTTAGGCCTCATACATCCTGCTGGTGCCTCATGCCAGATGTCTGATGAGAGTCCTCCAGGTGTAACTGAGGAGGCAGTGGTTGCAAAATCCTTGAAGTCTCTTGGCTGTGGACAAATTCTCCAGTTAGTGCACCAGGATCTGCAATGGTGGATGCACCCATCACACCTTACAAGAGGTTGTCATTTAAGCCATCCACAGGTTCAGGCTGCAAGGGTTACAGATTCCTTCTTGTTAGGGTGCTGTGTTCTTCTGGGCAGAATGATGGCATGGGGCATATAATCTGTTTTTGGAGCATAGCCTGCATATAATTTTGTTTCTGGCACTGTGCCTTGCCTGAATGCCTTTCTCACTTCAACTGCAAGAGGCAAGGACCAAATTGGTTTGGGCAACACTACCACGACGAATCCATTGTATCAACAGATTGGGTGGGATAGGGTCCTGGACCTTTGTTGGGAAGCATTATGCATGAGGTATTGGGCAGAGTAACGAGGAAAAGTCCCAGTAAGACTCCCTCAAAATGTAGGCGGATGCTGTCAGTCACTTCTCACTAGAGGACCTCGAATGGGAATTATAAAGAGGTAGGTGATCTTCTCCAGATTGGCATTTCCATTCAGACATCTCTTTGCTGTGGTCCAGAACAGGAAGTGTCTTCCAGTTTGTGTTTTTATTTAGTTGGCTGGTTCAACCTTAGACTCCAAAATTGAGCTGTTGGTGGCAAGTACGTCTGCTTGTAGGGCTGGAGCACTTCTGGTCCTTTTGGTTCATCCAGCCTACACAGTGCTCTTCCCTGATAAGTTGGTCTTTAGCCCCTGCATTTCCTTCATACCTACGGTAGTTTATACATTAGATATGGCCCGGTTTATTTCATTTTTCTTTGCTCCTCCACATTCAACCAAGGAGGAAGACTATCTACACAGACTAGAACTGAAACATGCTGGCTGTTTTCACATCACCTACATTTCAGGAAAGGGTTGATGATCAACTCTTTGTGGGCTTTGCTGGAGCTAAAGAGGGCAAGGGGTTAACTTATCACACCATATTGTGTTGGTTCATGCTCTGAATCGTGATCTGCTATGCTCTTGGCAAGAAAGACCCTTAGGAGAGCATTTGTGTTTATTCTGCCAGATCCATGGCTGCTTGTGTGCCTTTTTCTAGTGGGATGCTGGTTGCTGACATGTTCCAGGTAGCTACATGGTCATCCTTGCATACGTTTGCTATCCACTTCTGCCTCATTACGACAGTGACTGGTGCTTTACCAAGCTATGTTGCACAGTTCCAGTGGTTTACCACCACTGCTCAGTCTCATCTCCTAGGGAGGTACTGATATGAGTCTCAGTTAGAAGGCCAGGAATTTGATGTAAGATGTATCCATCAGAAGAAAAAGCTACTTATCTTTGGAAACAGTATTTCTGGTGGGTACGTTATCTTCTTGCATATTCCTCACTGCCCTCCCTCAAACGCAGTGAGTTGGTGTAAGAAAATGGCTCTTTTTGCATAATCACCTCCAAACTGTTAGACTGTTGCTGCTGTTTTTTTGATTCTGAAAGTTATTTGAGACCTCGCAGCCAGGCTTCAGTGCAAGGTTTCTGAGCTTTAAAACGTGTATTTTAATTGGTTTACCACCAATTGGCATGTTAAGTCCCTACTATCCTGTACCAGGGGTACCCAGGGCCTGTCAATTAGGTGTCCCTCGTGGACTGAAGCACTGAATTGTGCCACCATGGGTCTGACAGAGCAAAGCATGGCCCCCAGCCATTGCAGGCTAGTAGGGTTGTTTTAAAACTGCTAGCTAGACTTTGCCATTTAAGCCCATGGTAAAGCCCAAACCTTACTTTTTAATATTTATGAGTTACTCCTAAGGGAAACCTATTGAGCCCTAAAGGAAGGATGCATTATTTTAAAAAGAAAGACATGTGTTTCTCCATGTCCTGAGATTAAAATTCACATTGTCGATTTCTATGGTAGCAAGGCTAGTAGCCTCATTAGTGAGTATAGAGTTTACATGCTGACAACTAAGTAGTGCTAACTTCCAAATGGGATACTAAAAATGGCACTTCAAGGTAGCAAACAAATTGTTGCATTAATCCCTACTTGTTGCTGAAGTAGAAGTTAATGTAACTGTTTTACAAATGGCAACTTTAAAAAGTTTCTACTTTGTTGCTCACAGTTTTCCAGTAGCTGTTTTCAATTGCACACAGCTGCTGCCCTCTCGACACACAGATCACATGTATAATGGCGAGAAGACCAAATGACTGCCCTTAGGCTGCACCAAAGACTGGACTGCACCAGCTGCACCTATGGACTGACAAAGGGAATACTGCACCAGTGGTGCACTACTCATGGGAATGTTGCTCACGAGTACCAGACAGAGGAAGCGACTCCAAGAGTCATAAAAAATGAGAAGCCTGCGCACTTGATAGCCCAGCACCAAGAAGCCTGACCTCTGCTAGACACTGAGTTGAAGCCTGAGAGACCAAGTCGTGAACCTCACAAGTTGCCTCCGTGTCTGCTGGACCCAAGGGAGTCATTAGAGTGCAGTTTGGTGAGCCAGCAAGGAAGTTATTGCCAGCCAAAGAAAACCAAGTGGATTGTAGTAACTGGAGACTAGTAGACCGGTGGCAACTCTAGGGGCAACAGGTCCTGCAGTGGACTTCTCCCGGACACCCTGGGAACTCGACCACGGAGGCCACAATCACCCCCCAAAACTTAAGGATAGAGGGGTGGCCACAGGAAGACACACCACACTAGCTCAACATCTTCTTGCATCTTCAGCGTCCTCTATCCCTTGCATCAGGCCCATTCTATTGCCACAGGATTTAGAACTGATCTAGTGACTGCTAAAACCCACCAGTAACTGTCCTCCATACCTGTTTGGCCCTGGCGAATGGTTTTCCATGCTCAGTGGGATACAGGATAACTATTAGGAACTGATGCCAGGACACTGGTCTTGTGCCTTATGTCACTAGGGGACTATAAAATCCAAGGCACAATCACAGGTGCAGCCATTTGGTACCTCCAGCCGTCACTGAGTAGTCATTGTTGAGGACATGTTTTCTGAACCAGTCTTACTCTTGGAAATATTACTCATAATTTTGGTAATTTATAGAATGATTATGTATGCACCAGAAACACTGTTACCAATGGTCAATAGCTTTTTATTTGGACACAGTTGATATGGTATCCTGGGCCATGGAGTTCATTGAAGCCTTGGAGGCATGCCTGGATAAGAGCCACTGGATTATCTGAAGGTTTTTAATTGTAGTTGTTTCCATGCCATTTTATAGATATTGTCCCTTTGGGGAAAAGATACTCAACTCCTCAGGCAAGTTTAAACAAACCTGGGCTACAATCCAAGTTGGTCTACCCTGCTCAACAGTAAAGCAAGTTAAGGCAATGTAGTCATCAGTTTATAAGGTGAGAACATCAACCACAGCAGGTTTAGCAGTAGTGGGCTAGAGAAGAGGTAAGCAAGCTCACCGAATGTGGGTGATTCTCATTGATAAATAAATACTGCTATAAACTTAAAATCAAACCTACCCTGGTGGTTTATGTGGCTTTTTTAAATAAAGAATAGATGACCATGTCAGCACTGATGCAAAATATACCAATTCAGAAGAATTGCCAATTTGCTACTTATTCCTCTATACTCTTTTCTGGATAATAGGAAGCATGTTTATTTTGGCAAAACAGGTCTTCATAATTTTCTAGTCTGATTAGTTTGAACTGTCCTAAACTCTTTCACAAATTCTCTGAGTGGTTTAAGTAAAGAATCTGCAAAAGTGCCGATCCAGTGGAAAAATAAATGATTACTTTCTGTAACATTCTATATAATTAATCTCTCTACACCCTTCTTAAGAATATGTCTTTGTTGTTTTTGTTATATGTGTAATGTTTTTCCTGTGGCCTCTGTGCGAAGGGGATAAACTCCCATACACCGTATATATTCACACAATATCATCACTTTCAATTGAGCCATCTGACTTCACTGTCCATATGAAGAGGCACCACCTGGCAGAAATGTCAGGCTACTGCAGTGAAACATGTTTCAGATTCAGTCTTTCTCCTGAGAAGGGCTTCAAATATGGAATCTGCAGAAGCATAGTCATATAACATAAAGGAAATTATTTTAAGTAATTAATTTATTAATTAGTGTGACATTTAAACAGGTTTGTTGTAATGAGTGGATCTTAGTCCATCTATATTAAGTGGGCTTATGGCTGTGTATATTGCATGATAGCAGATTAGATGCAGATTATTTCAACAGTGTTAATAAAAACAGGAGTCATTGTCGTGCAGAATGTCATTTTGGGTGATTAAGAGCTCACTTTCGTCGTTTGTTGGATGCATTGAGTATGTGTTTGTGCTTGTTTGGGAATATTTATCTCATAGCTTCCTTCTTTAGTTCCAGATGGAAATTCATTTTCTAACATAACTGTTTTTTTGTCCAGGGCCGAATGGGACAGCGGGGCCTTGTTGGGTTGCCAGGACCTCCGGTGAGTTCATCACATTCTGCACCAGCATTTGTTCATTGCTTCTAAACTTTGGTATGCCCCTGGGCATGATGACATGGAGTCTTGTTTAGGTGCCATCCCGCATATTGCCTCCACTTCTTTTTTCCATGCCGTTTTAGTTGGATCTCAAGCTCCGTTCCTGTGAATATTCTTAAATGTATCATAAACAGATGTCCGTGTAGAAAATTCTGCATTTCTCAGTATTTTGTCCTTTTATGTGCAACTGTGGGTGCAACCCACTGATTATTGGGGACTCAATATAATGAACTGTGTACTATCCCTGCTGGTGATGTGTGTCCTCCATTGTTGCACTACCTATCTAGTGTCCACTGACTTCTTTATTTGTCACAAAGTTTTAGTTGTTTTACTTGACAGAACACTTATTGTTGCCAAATTGTGTGTTATTTTTCTTCATGATTTTTGCTGTGAAAATCAAAACGTCTTACATTCTAGACTTCATCTAAATATCCATATGGTTTGTTCAAGGTTTTAACTCATCAGTGCAATTGGGGCTTATAACCCGAAATGCCTTTTCTCAAGCTGTTAACATTCATGTCCGTTCAGTTGAAGACCAAAGCTTAAAACCATATCTTGTAACCACAGCATATTCCCTGAAGAAGGACCTCTGGGGTTTTGAGCCCAAATGCATTGAGGATTAGAGTGTTAAAGGATATGGACATTTGAATGAAGTCCAGGATGTAACAAATTTTGATTGTTACAGCTACAATTATGAATAAAACGTCTAAAAACAACACAAAATGTGGTGGGCTATAAAAGTGTTTTTGTTAACTAAAACAATACAAAACTGTGATAAACAAAGAAGTCAGAGGACCATTGAAAAATAATGCAACCAAGGAGGACACATACTCCCAGCATAGAAAATGCACAGTTCATAAACAGATGTCAGTCAAGGACCCACTCAACAGCTACCTGTGGTGTCAAAATGCTAAGTCATTTACCAAATGATTTCTCCTGCATTCAAAGGTGATCAATGAGTGGGAGCAAAGCTACATATAGAGAGGGCCCTTCAGAATTGAGTTCCAGCTATAGGTAAGTCAAAATCAAGGAAAGGATATGCAAAGAAAACTTAAGGAGCCTCACAAACAGGACAAGAACTCCTTTAGGCTTTCCTGGGCCAGGCCTAGAAGTCAGTAGCCTCATCACAGGCTTCTTAATCTTCTGAGCATGACTTGACTTTGGAGAAGATGCACCAAGAGTTTCTTGGACCATCTTCAAATCTTCATCAGGTTGTATCCTTCCGTAGCACAAACCAGCAGGTGTCCAAAATAGATCTGCCTCCCTCTCGTGTGCCTTCAGGCCCCACAGAGCCAAAGACAAATAGTTGCACTTCTGCCAGCATCTTTGGCCTATGATACTGGGCATTATTTCTTTTCCATTGTTGAAGGCCCGACCCAACAGCTTCGCTCCGCTGACCTTGCCCTCGCCACCGTCCCACGCATCTGCAGAACAACCACCGACAGCAGATCATTCTCGCACCTCGCCGCCAAGACGTCAAACACTCTTCCCACCCACCTGCGTCAGACCAAGGACCTCCTTGCCTTCAGGAGACATCTCAAGACATGGCTATTCGAGCAGTAGCAGCCCTCCCCTCAGCACCTTGAGACGCTCAACCCCACTGGCACCACTCACAAACTCTAACTATTGGTTGTCCAGGATTTGTTCTTTGTCTTGCTATGGAATCATGAAGGCACAACATTACTGTTTACAATAAGCCACTTGCAGGTCACCTTCTGGGGTGTTAGAGATTTGCTAGATTTGAAGCCATTTTGTCTCAGATTGTGAACATATACAGATGTCTCAGGTTATTGTACACAATGAGAATGATTATAATGTGGACAGACTCCTCCACTTTATTATATTGATTCAGGCTTTCACTGGGATTTGTAAAATGTCTGTGGCCTAGACACATCATTACATCATTAGAGTTTAATCTGGATTAACGCTCTTGACATCCTATTTTTGCCATAGTAATCGGCAATGTGAGGAATACCCTGGAATTTGTTTACATACATTTATAAACCAGGGCTATCTACTTCTGACCTTCCTATTCCCCAAAACGGTGCCCTTGTGGACCCAATTCTAACAGCTTCATCCATGCATTTTTCTGCTTTGGGGGTTAGGCATCAAATTGCGTGCATCACACGGGGGTTTTGTGTTCTTGATGCTGCATCCTTCTCTGGAGAAACTGGTGATGCAGACCTCATCTAACAAACTTGACCCTTATGCCTTTAATTTTGTTCCCCCCAAACAAGAATCCTAAGTGGATCAGTGCCTTGGGACTTAAGTCTTGAGCCAGAATTTTTTTCTTTAATTAGTCTGGGGTTGCGATGCCTCTTGTCTTCTGGCTCTTTACTGCTATATAGGTACATTCCATGAGGGGCTTTTATGGGTACATTCCATGAAGGGCTTTGAGCACTTGCACTTTCTTTTCACAAACTGTTCAGGGTGGTCAGGATTTGATCAAACATTTCTTGAGCTCTGGCTTGGAATCAATAGATTCAGTTTCCAGTGCAAAGGGGGGGGGGCAGCATTATCATTCATCGGTGTGGGTAAATGTGGATTATTATATGGTGTGGTTGTGCAATGTCGCTTTGTAATAATGGCACAAATCTGTATCATGTCCAGTCAGGATTGTTTGTAAAACCTGAGCTCAGTCCTGGGAAGCTGTAGCTCAGAGCAGTCAGGTTTAAGTACCAAAACAATTGATTAAGATGAATGAAAAAAGAATATGCAACACAATAGCATTCTAACACCCATTTATAAAAATAGATGGTATTTCTATCTTTAAACAGACACCAAAACAACAGAAATCTACCACATGATTCCAGAGATACAACCTGCCAAGGGTCAGACTAATGCATTTTAGTGCTGGTTTCCGCATCACTACACTAAATTGCATTTGTCATAAAAGATAGTTGGTACAGCACCTCAATGAGGCACACTATCCCTTTCTTATTATGTTTTGCTCCGTCTGTAACTCGAGTCCTGCCTGTCTGGTACCCCCACCGCTCAGCCCCCCTCTCAGCCCCACAGCCCCATGACCACACCTTGCTGCCCAGTGACTGTTTCCAGGAAGCACAGGTATTTAAACGTGCCAGTCTCTGCCAGCAGCTCTGTAATGAACCACCTGGAAGAACAGACTTGAGGCAGCATTTAGATAATCTCGGTCTAATTCAGGAAACAAGGTAGGCTCCCATCCTATTTGGAGGCTATTTACAGAATGATTTGTCTTACTTTGTCAGAACCTGTCCCTGATATGTTGCCTTCTCCCTCGCCATGGTTTGTGATGCTTACAATGTTTCACATGTGCAACTGTGTTGCAAAAACAGACCACCAGCTGCGCCTGGGCTATCTCACATAGTTGGCCATGGATCATGCTGCAAACACTGCCTATATGTCAGAGTAGAGTTAAGCGAGGAACAAGCGAATTGTGGTACTCGTGTAGGTTGTGTGTGGTCCTTTGCAGCGCTTGATGGAATCCGTCAGAAAATTTGTGTGACATGTTGGCTTCCTTAGGAGGAGCATCTAGTTTCTAACGGAATAATCATGTGCACCTGTTATAGAACCACTATCTTCTTTCTGTCTCAAGATGGGTCTAAGAAAACAATGTTATCTGCCAAAGCAGAGTGATTGTAATTCTTTTCTTACTGTGCAGTTTTTGAAGGGAATTAAATCAATACTGCAATGAAAATACTGCTCCTTGTAACAATTACACATGTGCAGATTGTTATTGTCAGCAGTAATATTATACAACTGTTAATGCATTTGCATGGTGTCCTGACTACAGTTAAGGTTTGCAATGTTTCTTCCAAGTGACATCATTTTGTTTCAGTTTTGCTTTAAGATGGTCTGTTGTTCACAGTGGAAATCTCAATGTATACCTTATATTGTCAAATTAATATTTTATTTTACATAGAGAATAATATTTTGAGTGAGAAAAAGAATTCGAAAAAGTTTTAAGAAACCTGCAGTACTTTAAGGCAGTTTCCAGACCACGCCTGTGCACAAAAAGTGCGACATTTCTGTAATCTGTCATTACATGAACATAATTTTTTTTTCTGCAAAAGGCAAAGTTTCACTTAGTGTCACACGTAAGTCAATGACATGTCAGACATAAGCACACCAAGGACATAGAAATGTGACACATAGCAAATTGGAAACTATGGCGATATGGATTTTTGAGAGAAACAATAAATCACTGCTTTTCACTAAATGCAATACATTTTGGTAATCTGCAGTGATTGCAGGCTAGGGTTAGCCACACCAAGCAAGTTGTAAATAGCTATATGGGCACTCTTGGGGGTTCCAACTCCAATAGGGAGATAGTCACATGGACCAGACTGCTTCATGGGAAGATACCTGTTGTTCTTAGCAGTTTCCAGTCACGTTCTGAATCCTATTGCCACTAAATTCAATGGAGTGGACTTATGCAAGGGATTCAGGATGGCAAAGATGCTCAGGGATGCTGTGCTGCTGTGGAGCATCTTCCTGTAGCCACCTCTTGGTCCTCAAGCTTGGATTTGGGGGGGCGACTTTGGCCTTAGTTGTCGAATTCCTATGAAGTCCAGGTAAAGTCCAGCATGACCAGTTGCCACTGGTCCACTAGTCTCTTGATCTCAGGTTGTAGTAAACCCAGCATTTTCCTTTGGTTAGTGCTTGCTTCCTTGCTGGGTGACCAAACAACTTACCTGAATCAAGCAGGCTCAGGTGCGGCTTGTGAGAGTCAGGACTCTGTCTCCCAGGCTACAACTTAGCTTATTGGGGCGGCCAGGCTTCTTGACACTGGGCTCTCAAAGGTGGACACTTCAAAGCTTTTAGGGCCCTGTGGTGTTAACAAGAGAGTCAGCCAACTGACTCTTGGAGTCACCTGACTTGTGGGCAACTTCTCTACTAGTTGGGCACTGCTGGCACAGTATTTGCTGGACCCAGGGAGTGACAGGGCATTCCTTCTTTGGTCACCTCCTTGGTACGGATGTGATCTGATGTCTGGGTGCCAGGGGTGCCACTTTTATGCTCACTGTGAGCCTAGGGGGATGTCGTGACTAACTGGGTTACTAGGTTTCCTCCCACCTGTTGAGGACTTCATGTGAAGTGTAGCATTTAGCTAGACTCAGAATGCACTATTCTGCTCACTCTAAACATGGCAGAACCCTTCTCTTGCTGTGTGGAGCTCCTTATTCCAGTCCAGAGGCGTGGCTACCTGGGGGCTACACTTCCATCAGAAAAACGGTTTGGCAGTGGCTTTCCCTCCCTAGCTGAGGTGCCTGCCTGTCTGCTAAAACAATAGAGCAGCTTCTTCTTAGTGTAACTACCATTTGTCCTTCAAAGGCAACTTCCTCTTTGAAGCTCCCCTTTAAAGCTCACACCTACTTCGACCATCCTTCCAGGAGGAGGTAACACCTCTTCCCTCAGCAGGTTCTTTGTTCCTATTCCTGATGGTCATTTTCACCTCTCCTTAGAAGGGGAACAGGCTGTCTCGACAACAGTAGCTTGTGTACAACCAGAAATGGCCACTGGATATTTTGGACAACAAAATGACAACTTCTGACTTAAGGTATAGGGGAGGCTGCAAAGACTAATGTGACACTCATTCATTATATTACCAGGTCAAATGAGTACTGGACGGACCTGAGCCTTTGTAAGTGCAGTTTAGTCATTGCTGCTTTCTTGAGATGGGTGCTTTTGTATGATATTTGCAGGTTGGTCAGTCTGTTTCTCTTCGTACATTTGTAAAACATTACTGCCTTGATTCAGATAATCTCAAGCTTTCTTTGGAAGATTAATGTTTTTGTTTCTTTTCCTATTTTTATGGGATACCTTAATTTGACTTCTTAAATATTGCTTGGAACTCAACCAAAAATAAAGAATACTGAGAGGGAATAGTATTCATTAGAAAAAAAAATATATTTACTTTTGAAAATGTACTTACGATGTATAGCGTGAGCACTCTAATTATTTATTAGCCTCCGCCTTCTCTCATAGTACGTATATCCTTATATATCCAACTTGCTGAAAACGTCTGGGAGCTGATGGTATTGGGTGAACCATCTCTGTTCATATATCAGGTTGGCAGGGTGTTTATTCAATGCTTTGCAAATCCACTGCTCCTCCCTTGGCATAGTGAAGTTCCCTGGTGCAATGACTGTGTCTGCAAAACAAAAAGGTCTAGGTCCAATCCTGCAGTTGGGATATTTAAGATATTCAGGAATCTACATCATGCACACAGTATCCATCAGTGGCAAATTTACTTAAGATGTGTAATCTTTTTGTTTCCTTTACCCTTCCTAGGAAACAGTCTATTTTCTTTTACATGTCACTGTTATTGTACATATCATTAAACCTTTGCATATTGAGGGGTTGTAACTGTTTTTACTACAAAACATAGTGGCCGATTTTTAGAGTGTGGCAGAATGGGGACAGTCCATCAGGGTGGCGCAGGACATTCCCTATGCCACCCTGATGGACTACTGTTCGCCAAATTTAGAGACAACATCTAACCCATCAATCATCTGTGTAGGTTGAAATGAGCAGCTGTCACAGTGGTTCCCTTCAAGGTACAAAAGGTTTGGCAGACAGCCTCTGTCGAGTTTGATGCTGTCCACCAAACTTTTAACACTTTAATGCCACCCATACCCTGAAGGTTCTTCCTGATGGTGACAGACAGAAAAAAGGGCATCACACTGCCCATCCTAAATAGAGTGGGTGGTGTTTTGCCCTTCCTCTAATGGCCCCTGCTCCATTGGGATGTCAGAGGAAACTTTCCATCAATTGAGCTAACAAGGGCTCTGTCTGAGAAAAATATATAATCCGCCCATGTCTAAATAAGGTGGGTGAACCGAGAGTTTGATGAACAAATTGCTCCTTAGAACTTGCAACAGAATACCCTGTTTTCCAAACTCCTAATTCAGCCTCATAGATTCTGAGTTTCTTGCAGCCAATGGCAGCCCTGATGTACCCAAGGATAAGCTTATACCCCCTGGGATGTTTTCCTTACTGAAGCATATTCAGGGTGCTTTGGGAAATATTAAATACTTTTTACAATTGCTCATTTATTTACCATGTATACCCATTTGAGTTAGAATAGATCTACCATCTTGAATATAGGAGAAATCATTTGACATGGTATACTGTACCGTACCACACATGTATCATTTATCATTGAATACAAAATTTGCCATCCAGCATGAATATAAAAAAACATTTGAAATTGCCTACTTTACTATTCCAAACACTTATCATACACTTGGATTAATACATTAAATTACAGAGCTTTCTGTTAGGGGCTCATGTTCTATTTGATATTATAGTAATGTAAAGTCTGTCTAGGAGAATGTGATATTAGATATTTTATTTTAGTTTATAACAATTCTGCCATGAAAGCTGAAATACTTTTGTATGTATGGTTCACATTGCCCTTATTTAGACTTTAAGCAGTGACATAATTGTATTTTCAGAGGCAGAATTAAATAGTACATTTGCTACAGCATAACCATTTCTAGGGATATATATTGTTGAACACACAAAGTGTAGGGTTTATAGACTCAAATAACGGAATTACATTTTATAGCATGAAAGCATTAAGCCAGGCAGACAAAATGTGTAGCCTAGTGCAAAGCCTAATCATATGTCTGATCGGAAACTACACACAACCAAAACATGTGAAACCAAAATTAGCATTACAAACGTTTTTGTTCCCTTAATACAATACTGTTGTCCAATGCAGTAGTAACAGCAATATTTTGAGTGTGTGAAAGCAAGGAACACAGCTGAATTTTCTCATCTTGTTTCTCATGGGAGTTTGGAGAGCGTTCAGTGTTTTCAGAAGAGATCATTCATTCATTTCCTCTTGCCAACCAAAGGGAGATTTGTAACATACACTGACCAGCGTAGTTAGTCTTTTTATCCTTACAAAACTTCATATTACATTTGAACTCCTTAAAAATCTGCACTTTTGTCATTAGCTTGACAGCTCTTTGAGCCAATATAAGTTTTCCTCTCTCCCTCTTTCTCTCTATCTCACACGAGGGGAGAGAGATAGACAGATGTAAACTTGAAAGACATTTCAACTGTCCCTCTACATCAGTTTCCCCAGCTGCCACACATCTAATCTCACTAGTCAGCCAATTGTCCAAAGGTCATTTTCCATCCAGCCACTTTTCACATACACAGTACCTAACTATCACATGTACACGTTCAGTCACTGTACGTGCATCCATCACATGCTCAGTTTTTGTTCCATTACCTTTCAGTTTGCTGAGTTATAGTGTTGCCATTTATTTGACATCACTATTAGACAGTATAGAAGCTAAAAGAAAAAACATAACATTTTCAAAGCTGCACACATCCTTATATGTAGCATTCGGGCAAATGCTGTGAGCACTGCACATATGTACTAAGGGTATGAATTCTGCAGGTCATAATGGCAAACAAACTCTTAACGTCCCTGCACAGACTTAAATGTGTACCCATTGTGGTATCAACAGCAGTGTAACCTGATCTATGTATCCTAAAGCCCGTACCAAAAGTGAATTGTGACAGTGGTAAGGTGGTTGCTGTTTGATTTGTGTTAAATGCTTCTGTTGAGTTGGAATGCTGGAAGCTAAAGAAGGAAGGATGCAGTTGAAACCCATCTTCCTGGATATGACTGCATAGTTATCTGTGACTTGAGCTCCGCCGGCAGTTTTTAAGGACCCACTGTTCTAAAGGCCATGCCCATACTTGCATCATACTGCACTTGCAGTTCCTGTCGAAAGAGGTTCATGATTGTAAACATGTATACAAAGGAATAATGTTTGCAGGTAATTGACACTACACTTTTAAATAATCACAATAGTGACTAATATATTTTATAAAACCTAAATAGTTATTATAATATTAGGTTTAATGGAGCGTATCTCAATATTTACTTTGGTGAATATATCGTAATTGGGGGACAGTGAACACATGGAACACACAACACAAGGGGTGGAATTAAAGTAAGTGCATTGATAAAAACATGCATAACATGAAACAATAGCAAAACTCTTCACCCAAAATACGTAGGATCAAAAGGACTTAGGGAAGTGGGCATGTCAGATTGGCTGTTCATTAGTCCATGGTATTTCTGTTATTCAGTTTCTCATCATTCCATGTTTTGTCTTTGTTAAGCTACTACTGTTGTGCTCTTGTGCAATTACTTTTTTTCTCCTCCCCTTTGCAGGGCCTTCGAGGTACTCCAGGGACTGACGGCGTAGAAGGAAAGCCTGGTACACAGGTTCCCATTCTATACTATACTAAATCCCATTCACTGATCTAACTATTGTGTACCTGGGGTTCTGGGCTTGCAAAATGTTTAAAAGTAGAGAAAGCATGCCTTGGCACTAAGATCCCTATTCTGAGGGCCAACTTGTTTTATGCATCAGTTTCCAAAATGGTATTTTTAACTGTGTAACTGTATAAAAGAGTACTATGTGCCATGGTTTTGTGATTTCGCAGTTATTGTGCAGCAAATGAACTCATCACAATGTTTTTCCTTTCTAGATCTTCTGACAAAATGTAGAGAAATAATGTTTCCTTGCTGCGATTGCTTATCTGACGTTACTGATGTGTGGGTTGCATCTTTGCACCATATAAACTGTGACTGTGTGTTCTCAAAATCATGTTCCTGTCCCTTTGTGTACATGATTTACACATAAAAATCTATACCATTCCTTGGAAACTGAAGTGTCTTCCTCTACCACTAGTTCGATTCCCTCCAATTGCAGGGCACTTTCTCTACCATCTCTGGGAGACATGTGCAGCATGTTGAGTGGGAATGGGGGCGTTCTTCAGGCACCACATTCCTCCTTCCCCTTTATGCTGGAACCATCTATATATTGTCCTATGTTTTTCCTTAGGTTCTCATTTACTCCTTATCCTTTCATTGAAGCCATATTCAGCTTGTTATATTCAAGGTGGAAGTGTGTACACATGTGTTGGCTTGTCCTGGTTTGTACTGTTCCTTTGCCCTCCCCTTTAGAAGTGAAGGCATTTGTAGCAGGTTCTTTTAGTTCCTTGAAGTTTCTCATAAGGGTATATAAATCTGTACTGTATTTCCCCTGACTCATGTTCTTTATTTGGTCATAAACACATAGGGGGTGATTCTGACCGCGGCGGACGGCGGTCGCCGCCCGCCAAGCGGTTCCCGCCGAAAGACCGCTCCGCGGTCAAAAGACCGCGGCGGTCATTCTGGCTTTCCCACTGGGCTGGCGGGCGACCGCCGAAAGTCCGCCCGCCAGCCCAGCAGGAAACACCCTTCCCACGAGGAAGCCGGCTCAGAATGGAGCCGGCGGAGAGGGAAGGTGCGACGGGTGCAGTTGCACCCGTCGCGAATTTCAGTGTCTGCAAAGCAGACACTGAAATTCTTTGTGGGGCCCTGTTACGGGGGCCCCTGCAGTGCCCATGCCATTGGCATGGGCACTGCAGGGGCCCCCAGGGGCCCCACGACACCCCATACCGCCATCCTGTTCATGGCGGGTGAACCGCCAGGAACAGGATGGCGGTATGGGCTGTCAGAATCCCCATGGCGGTGCAGCAAGCTGCGCCGCCATGGCGGATTCCCATGGGCAGCGGAAAGTCGGCGGTACACCGCCGGCTTTCCGCTTCTGGCCACGGCTGTACCGCCGCGGTCAGAATGCCCGGTGGAGCACCGCCAGCCTGTTGGCGGTGCTACCGCCAACCTCCGCCATGGCGGTAATTACCGCCAGGGTCAGAATGACCCCCATAGTGTATCATTGTTTCCTTAAATTTTAAATTGGACCAGAGAAAGGTACTTCATATTGGATTAAAGCCCAAACACAAATGAAAGTTTGCACACCATTTCTGGAAGTTTAGAGTTCCGCTTTTGGCACTGGGTTTGGGAAGAACATGTTTTCTCAGAATTCCTTGGGTTCTAGGTCTTTCCCCGCTAAGAAAAAAAAGCAGGCAAACATACATCAAATTAAGTTGGATTTCTTCAAGTTCTAGTACTGCCTTTGGCACAAGAAGTGGGTACAACATGTTGCATTGGATTCATCATGAATCTTGATATCTTTCATTGGAGTAAAGATAGGCATGGTATGTTGTGGATTTTGTTTAATTCTGCACTCCTCTCCATTCATTGGATTCCTGTACACCAAGTTTTGTGGGATTGCTGGTTAAATTCTCCCTGTTCCTTCCCTATCACTGAGCACACATATTGATTTTCCCCAAGGTCCCCATTTCACACCCTTGGTTCTGAGCTGTGCGCAGTATGTTGAACTGAATTCTGTTTTATCCAAGAACTTTTACATGGGAGTGAAAGTGCATAGTATGCATGTAAATCTATCAGACCCCTTAATCCTCCCACTCACTGGAATCTTGGTTGCCATCTTTTGTTGTGTTGCAAGTTCTACTCTTGCTAAAATGTATGTGAATGTTGTGAAGAGGCTCTCAGCATGACAAAGAGGATTTATGTCATGAAGAGCATAAAATGCCTCTATTGCCACTCCATGCAGCAGCTCCCTGAAGAGCACACATGCACATACTCAAAAACCTAAACATAGTATCATTGTGAGACATACAAGAACCCAACTGATGCAGTCCTCTTTCTTCCGATTGGTGCTCCATGACAGATAAATACCTTTCTATCTTTAGTTATTGGCATATAAAAAGCATTGTATTAAGTTGGTGAAAAAGGGTGAAACCATGTTAATCCATTCTAATTTAAGTAACTGTGTACTGTTAGGAATGATTTTTAAGTGTGCTTTCATGTATTTATTGTCTTTTTAATTCAGGTTGTATTTTATAGTGTGGTTTTTTATGGTAATTAGCTCAAAACTATATTTTGGTTGAGGAAGGGATTGTTTTAAAAAAGCAATTGCTTTTTGAGTAAGCGATTTCAAGTTGCAATAAAATATACAGGTGCATGATTTACAATAATGTTTATAATTTTGAGCAGAAACAGGCTTTTAAACATTGGTTATATTATTGAAAGAGAACCCGTGCTCAGGAGAATCAAGCAGCGATGCACTGCGTAGCTTTCTGAACTCAGCCAGCTGGAAATAGTTAAAAAACTCATGATCTCAAGAATTGGGCACTATTTTCTTCTGGAAAATGGCCCATTATAGAATTATAAATTGAGAGCTAAGCGAGTCTTGATATCTTGTGAGAATTTTGTGTTCAGACGAATCCAATTAAATAGAATTGAGCATACATTGCATTTAATGTGCGGATCGCACATAGAGAAAACAGCAGTTATCCCTACAGGGTGGCACAGAAGACATTACATATAGTAAGAAAATATGTCAGCAATATTATATTGAGTTTTAATATGTCAAGAGCCGAGGAACATCTCTTTAATATGGTTATTTGGAAGCTTCAAGAGGACATAACTAAAACGTTAATAGAAAAAACAGTAGAGCAGTCAGTTAAAGAGGTTTTTCAGTCTGTAATGAACACAGGGAGAGCGGAAGCATATTCTGATAATGTCTGGTCCTTTAATGAAGGTGAGAATGAAGAATCAAGATGGGGGTAAAATGGGAAAGTAAAAAGTTTTTGAGGGAAAATATTTGAGGAAAAAGAGTATTTGGTTAACAAGAATGGATTGTTTTAGCACCTTGAAGAGACATGGTGTCCCAGGCAGCACAAATGAAGGTGGCCTCTGCGGCATCAATTATATTCAGGGCAATCCTGGGGAAGTCTTTCAAGATGTTCACTATAATGAGAGGAAAGATTTTGTGGATGAGGAAGACTAATATGTTTTGGAACTCGCAGAAGAAGAAGTTGGAATGATAGCTTAGAAGATTTGAGTGTTGTGAATGATAATTTCAAAAGTCAAAGTGAACTGAAAGGCCCATTGCGTGAGTTAATGTTTAGCCCTTGTGTAATTTGGCATCAATAAAGTATGGATTGGTGGCCACTAGATCATTTGAGCAAATATATACTTACTGGGTTGAGGATCAATAGAGATGTTAGGAACATCATGAAAACCGAGTGTTCAAGGCCGAAGGTAGATAATAAAGCCTGTATGACAGCATATTTAAATCCATGTCTAATAATTATTTTGGTTACAGTGGGGTGGGATCCAAGAAAAGGTTTGGAGTGAGCCGTTAAGCAATGTGAGACCCATGTTCTAGATGTTGTAGATCCTCCTACAAGAATAATGGATATGGCCAAGGAAGCTCACTGAGGAAGGTGCAGGTAGGTATAAATCTTCTGCGAGAATGGAGTCAAAGGCTATTTGTTTATTAGAATCATTAATCTTCAGCAAAGACTCCTCACTCTGTGACTCCACCTGGGGGCCTGCAGAACTCGACCCACACCCCCTACTGGCATACTGTGCAAAAAAATCTCAGAATAGAAATTGAAAAACAACTCACCATGACTGGCAAGGTGATTGGAGACTTTGTCTCCTGCTTCCATACACTCAGGATACTCAAGAAGATCTTCAAATGGCTCCCCACCAACACTCTCAGAACCATCACTCAAGCCTGCATCTCCAGCAAGCTGGACTACAACAACTCACTCTATCCGGAATCATTTCTCAATTGACCAGAAGACTTCAGACCATACAAAACTCAGTGGCAAGGCTCACCTCATCCTCCCACCCCCCAGTCACATAACCCTGCACCTCAAAGAGCGCTACTGGCTCCCAGTCCACAAACAAGCACTCTTCAAACTTCTCACACACACATACAAAGCCTTACACAATTTTAGCCCACATACCTGACCCACTGCATAGATTCTGACAAAATTCCAAGCCAATTACATTTAGCAGGCCTCTTACTTACACACACCCCTGCATAGGTACAACCAGATTTAGCAGCCTTGTCTTCTACTATCTTGCCTGTAAAGCTGGAAACATACAGTCCCTGCACGTCAGAGCAACCTCCTCAGTTCTTGAATTATGCAAAATACTAAAGACCTGGCTCTTCATCTAGTGCCAAGCCTAGCTCTGCCATACAAGTCCTACATCACATCCAGGATACCCTTCCTGGTGAATCAGGCGCTATACAGATACACATTACATAACAATCGGGCATAGCACCAGGACCATAGTGCTCAATGATGGTTGTAGGACCACTAAGTAGCAGCATGGTTGAGAGGAAAGAGAAAGGAAGTGTATGTTTGATAATGTATTTGGACAAATTTCTGATTGTTACAGGATTGAAAGGAGTAGATGTGTTGGCGAATCTAGATTTTTTTAATAAATAGGAAAAAATCTTTAATGATTCCAAGCAGGTCTTTGGAATTTTAAGTTTTATATAAATACCTTGAAAGCAGTATTTTTTTAAATAGATCTTTACCATCCTATATCCCACCCACCCATAAGCTCTGTTTCTCTCTCTCTCATATATATATATACCCCTTCTAGTCCACAAACACATTCTTGTCAAAACAGACAATATGACAACAATGTACTATCTAAACAAACGGGGACACACACTTGTCACAACTATGCCTCCTAGCACAAACAATTTGGTATTGGGCAATTCACAACAACATTAGCCTGATAGCTCAATATATACCAGGCATTCACAATCAATTGGCCGACAATCTCAGTCGAGATCACCAGCAAACTCACGAGTGGGAAATACATCCCCAGATTCTACAGGATTACTTCTACCCCTGGGGGACACCAGACATAGATCTGTTTGCAACAAAATAAAACGCAAAATGCCAAAACTTCACATCCAGGTACCCACACACTCAGTCCAAGGGCAATGCTCTGTGGATCAATTGGTCAGGGATATTTGCTTACGCTTTTCCCCCTCTCCCACTCATTCCTTTCCTCGTCAACAAACTGAGTCAAAACAAACTCAAACTAATACTCATAGCACCAACGTGGGCTCGCCAACCGTGGTACACCACACTGCTGGACATCTCAGTAGTACCTCACATCAAACTCCCAAACAGACCAGATCTGTTAACACAACACAAACAACAGATCAGACACCCCAATCCAGCATTGCTCAACCTAGCAATCTGGCTCCTGAAGTCTTAGAATTTGGCTATCTAAACCTTTCCATTTAGTGTATGGAAGTCATTAAACAGGCAAGAAAACCGACAACGAGGCATTGTTATGCTAATAAATGGAAAAGGTTTGTTTTCTACTGCCAAGCAAACCAAATCACACCGTTAGATGCCTCCATACAAAACATTGTGAGTTACTTACTAAATCTCGCTTTTTCTTCCATCAAAATTATTCTCACTGCAATCTCTGCTTACCTGCAGATTAAACATACAAAGTCACTTTTTAGAATCTCAGTTATTAAAGCCTTTATGGAAGGACTAAAAAGGATCATACCTCCAAGAACCCCACCAGTACCCTCTTGGAATCTTATTATTGTACTTACATGACTCATGGGCCCACCTTTTGAACCCATGCATTCTTGCCAAATCCAATTCTGGACTTGGAAGGTAGATTTCTAATAGCCATCACTTCACTACGAAGAGTTAGCGAAATACAGGCGTTCACTATCGAAGAACCATTTACACAAGTACACAAACATAAAGTGGTTCTCTGCACAAATCCGAAATTTCTGCCAAAATTCATTTCACCGTTTCATCTAAACCAAACTATAGAGCTCCCAGTCTTCTTTCCACAGCCAGACTCAGTAGCAGAAAGAGCACTGCATACATTAGACATAAAGAGAGCATTAATGTATTACATAGACAGAACAAAATCATTTTGAAAAACTAAGCAATTGTTCGTTGCTTTCCAAAAACCCCATGCTGGTAACCCTATATCCAAACAGGGCATAGCCAGTTGGATGGTTGTAAGGAAATGCCTCCTTGGCATGGTTACCTCCTGACTTTTTGCCTTTGCTGATGCTATGTTTTGATTTGAAAGTGTGCTGAGGCCTGCTAACCAGGCCCCAGCACCAGTGTTCTTTCCCTAACCTGTACTTTTGTTTTCACAATTGGCACACCCTGGCATCCAGGTAAGTCCCTTGTAACTGGTACCCCTGGTACCAAGGGCCCTGATGCCAGGGAAGGTCTCTAAGGGCTGCAGCATATCTTATGCCACCCTGGGGACCCCTCACTCAGCACCGACACACTGCTTGCCAGCTTGTGTGTGCTGCTGAGGACAAAACGAGTAAGTCGACATGGCACTCCCCTCAGGGTGCCATGCCAACCTCACACTGCCTATGCAGTATAGATAAGTCACCCCTCTAGCAGGCCTTACAGCCCTAAGGCAGGGTGCACTATACCATAGGTGAGGGCAACAGTGCATGAGCACTGTGCCCCTACAGTGTCTAAGCAAAACCTTAGACATTGTAAGTGCAGGGTAGCCATAAGAGTATATGGTCTGGGAGTCTGTCAAACACGGACTCTACAGCACCATAATGGCTACACTGAAAACTGGGAAGTTTGGTATCAAACTTCTCAGCACAATAAATGCACACTAATGCCAGTGTACATTTTATTGTAAAATACACCCCAGAGGGCACCTTAGAGGTGCCCCCTGAAACCTTAACCAACTACCCGTGTAGGCTGACTGGTTTTAGCAGCCTGCCACACTCGAGACATGTTGCTGGCCACATGGGGAGAGTGCCTTTGTCACTCTGTGGCTAGTAACAAAGCCTGCACTGGGTGGAGATGCTATCACCTCCCCCAGGCAGGAGCTGTAACACCTGGCGGTGAGCCTCAAAGGCTCACCCCCTTTGTTCCAGCACCACAGGGCACTCCAGCTAGTGGAGTTGCCCGCCCCCTCCGGCCACGGCCCCACTTTTGGCGGCAAGGCCGGAGGAAATAATGAGAAGAACAAGGAGGAGTCACTGGCCAGTCAGGACAGCCCCTAATGTGTCCTGAGGTGACTCTAACTTTTAGAAATCCTCCATCTTGCAGATGGAGGATTCCCCCAATAGGGATAGGAATGTGACCCCCTCCCCTTGGGAGGAGGTACAAAGAGGGTGTACCCACCCTCAGGGCTAGTAGCCATTGGCTACTAACCCCCAGACCTAAACACGCCCTTAAATTTAGTATTTAAGGGCTCCCCTGAACCTAGGAACTTAGATTCCTGCAACCTAAGAAGAAGAGGACTGCTGAGCTGAAAAACCCTGCAGAGAAGACGGAGACACCAACTGCCTTGGCCCCAGCTCTACCGGCCTGTCTCCCTCCTTCGGAAGAAAACTACTCCAGCGACGCTTTCCCCAGGACCAGCGACCTCTGAATCCTCAGAGGACTGCCCTGCTCTAAAAGGACCAAGAAACTCCCGAGAACAGCGGCCCTGTTCAACAAAGACTGCAACTTTGTTTCCAGAGGAACAACTTTAAAGACCCCTGCAATTCCCGCCAGAAGCGTGAGACTTGCAACACTGCACCCGGCGACCCCGACTCGACTGGTGAAGAAACAGCGCTACAGGGAGGACCCCCAGGCGACTCCAAGACTGTGAGTAACCAAAGTTGTCCCCCCTGGGCCCCCACAGCGACGCCTGCAGAGGGAATCCCGAGGCTCCCCCTGACCGCGACTGCCTGACCCTAAGATCCCGACACCTGGAAAAGACCCTGCACCCGCAGCCCCCAGGACCTGAAGGATCGGAACTCCAGTGCAGGAGTGACCCCCAGGAGGCCCTCTCCCTTGCCCAGGTGGTGGCTACCCCGAGGAGCCCCCCCCCTTGCCTGCGTGCACCGCTGAAGAGACCTCTTGGTCTCCCATTGATTCCTATTAAAAACCCGACGCTTGTTTGCACACTGCACCCGGCCGCCCCCGCGCTGCTGAGGGTGTACTTTCTGTGTGGACTTGTGTTCCCGCCGGTGCCCTACAAAATCCCCCTGGTCTGCCCTCCGAAGACGCGGGTACTTACCTGCTGGCAGACTGGAACCGGAGCACCCCCTTCTCCATTGAAGCCTATGTGTTTTGGGCACCACTTTGAACTCTGCACCTGACCGGCCCTGAGCTGCTGGTGTGGTAACTTTGGGGTTGCTCTGAACCCCCAACGGTGGGCTACCTTGGACCCCAATTTGAACCCCATAGGTGGTTTACTTACCTGCAAGAACTAACCTTAACTTACCTCCCCCAGGAACTGTGAAAATTGCAGTGTGTCCACTTTTAAAATAGCTATATGTGTTTTATGTAAAAAGTATATATGCTATTGTGATTATTCAAAGTTCCTAAAGTACTTACCTGCAATACCTTTCAAATAAGATATTATATGTAGAATTTGAACCTGTGGTTCTTAAAATAAACTAAGAAAATATATTTTCTATGCAAAAACCTATTGGCCTGGATTTGTCTCTGAGTGTGTGTTCCTCATTTATTGCCTGTGTGTATGTACAACAAATGCTTAACACTACTCCTTTGATAAGCCTACTGCTCGACCACACTACCACAAAATAGAGCATTAGTATTATCTCTTTTTGCCACTATCTTACCTCTAAGGGGAACCCTTGGACTCTGTGCATACTATTCCTTACTTTGAAATAGTGCATACAGAGCCAACTTCCTACAATAGTCAAATGCATAAAGACCTGTTACCTTAAAGCTAAAAGAGAGTTACCCATTACACCAAAGGCTCACTCCACTAGAAAGAAAGGAGCAACAATGGCCTTTCTAGGTAACATACCAATGACAGAGATTTGTAAGGCAGCTACTTGGTCTACACCTCATAAGTTTACCAAACATTACTGTGTAGATGTGTTAGCAACACAACAAGCCACAGTAGGACAGGCTGTACTAAGAACATTATTTCAAACGACTTCAACTCCTACAGGCTGACCACCGCTTTGGAGAGGATTACTGCTTTGTAGTCTATGCACAGCATGTGTATCGGCAGCTACACATGCCATTGAACGGAAAATGTCACTTACCCAGTGTACATCTGTTCGTGGCATGTTGCGCTGCAGATTCACATGCGCCCTCCCACCTCCCCTGGAGCCTGGAGCCATTTAAGTTTCATTAAAATTGTATATATGTAAATAAACATTCCTTTAAAACAAACTATGTACATACATATCTATTCTATTGCATGGGCATCTTTAGTATCCTCATTCTACCACTCCTACCTCACCCTATGCGGGGAAAACAATCTAAGATGGTGTCGATGCCCATGCGCAATGGAGCCGAAATGGAGGAGTCACTCGGTCCCGTGACTCGAAAAGACTTCTTCGAAGAAAAACAACTTGTAACACTCCGAGCCCAGCACTAGATGGCAGGAACAGTGCACAGCATGTGAATCTGCAGCGCAACATGCCACAAACAGATGTACACTGGGTAAGTGACATTTTCCATATATATATGGCTATGCATATTCTGCCATCTGGTCCTGTTTTTCTTTGAAGAAGTGTTTTCGAGTCACAGGATCGAGTGACTCCTCCTCTTCGGCTCCATTGCGCATGGTCATCGACTCCATGTTAGATTGAATTCTTCCTGCCATCGGGTTCGGACGTGTTTCTTTTCGCTCCGATAGTTCGAGTCGGAAAAGTTCTAAAACTTGCCAGTTCTCGTCAGTATTGTTTGCCAAACACGCATATCACTTCAGTGGTGTTATTCCACAAACCTAAACAAAGGGCGGCCTTTTCAAGACCCTGTGCCTCACACCATACTTACAACAGATGCATCAATGATTGGCTGGGGGGCACACCTCAAGAATCACAACATTCAAGGACAATGGGACACCAAACACAAACAGTTTCATATAAATCACCTAGAATTTCTAGCCATGTTCCTAGCACTCAAAGCTTTTCAGCCTCTTCTCACTCACAAGAACATCCTTATCAAAACAGACAACATGGCAACAATGTATTACCTAAACAAACAAGGAGGGACCCATTCATCCCAACTCTCCCTCCTAGCCCAAAAGATTTGGCAATGGGCAATCCACAACAACATTCGCCTGATAGCACAATGCATTCCAGGGATACACAACCAATTGGCAGATGTTCTCAGCCAAGATCATCAACAAACACACGAGTGGGAGATTCATCCCCAAGTGCTTCAGCCATACTTTCTCCACTGGGGGACACCAGACATAGACCTATTCGCCACCAGCGAAAACGCAAGATGCCAAAACTTTGCATCCAGGTACCCACATCCTCTATCCAAAGGCAATGCTCTATGGATGAATTGGTCAGGGATATTTGGTTACTCTTTTCCCCCTCTCCCGCTCATTCCATTTCTAGTCAACAAACTGCGTCAAAACAAACTCAAACTCATACTTATAGCACCAACGTGGGCACGTCAGCCCTGGTATACAACACTATTAGATCTGTCAGTCGTACCACATATCAAACTCCCCAACAGACCAGGTTTGTTAACACAAAACAAACAACTTATCAGGCATCCAGATCCCAAAATACTCAATCTAGCGATTTGGCTCCTGAAGTCATAGAGTCTGGATATCTACAACTACCAACTGAGTGTATGTTAGTAATCAAACAAGCAAGGAAACCCACTACCAGGCAGTGTTACGCAAGCAAATAGGAAAGATTTGTGTATTACTCTCAATCTAAACAAATGACCCCTCTTTCAGCATCAATATAAGACATTGTAAGTTATTTGGTTCATTTACAAAAAGCTAATTTAGCATTTTTATCCATTAAAATACATCTCATTGCAATCTCTGTGTACTTTCAAAATATACAACACAGCTCTTTATTTAGAATTCCTGTTATCAAAGCCTTCATGGAAGGTTTAAAACACATTATTCCATCTAGAACACCTCCAATACCATTGTGGAATCTAAACATAGTGCTCACACGACTTATGAGTCCACCATTTGAACCTATGCACTCATGCCAAATTCAGTACTTAACATGGAAAGTTCCTAGTCGCAATTACTTCATTACAAAGAGTTAGTGAAATCCAAGCTTTCACAATTCAAGAACTGTTCATACAAGTACATAAACATAAAATTGTACTTAAAAAAAAAAAAAAAAATCTCCCAAAAGTTATATCACTGTTTCATATTAATCAAACTGTGGAGCTACCAGTCTTCTTCACACAGCCAGACTCTGTAGCAGAAAGAGCCCTGCATAAATTAGATCTTAAAAGAGCCTTAATGTATTACATTGACAGGACAAAATCCTTTAGGAAAACCAAACAGTTATTTGTAGCATTCCAAAAAACCACATAC
The DNA here is from genome assembly GCF_031143425.1 of Pleurodeles waltl. Taxonomy (NCBI): domain Eukaryota; kingdom Metazoa; phylum Chordata; class Amphibia; order Caudata; family Salamandridae; genus Pleurodeles; species Pleurodeles waltl. The sequence continues at coordinate 1,610,675,844 of NC_090445.1, forward strand.
TGGTAACCCTATTTCAAAACAAGGATTAGCTAGATGGATAGTAAAATGTATCCAAACATGTTAGCTAAAAGGCAGCTATTAGCTACACCTAAAGCACATTCCACACGGAAAAAAGATGCTACAATGGCTTTCTTAGGTAACATACCAATGGCCAAAATTTGTAAAGCAGCCACTTGGTCAACACTGCATACATTTACCAAGCATTACTGTGTAGATGTGTTAGCAACACAGCAGGCCACAGTAGGACAGGCTGTACTAAGAACACTATTTCAAACAAGTTCAACTCCTACAGGCTGCGCACCGCATATGGGAGGTAAAACTGCTTTGTAGTCTATGCATGGCATGTGTATCTGCAGGTACACATGCCATTGAACGGAAAATGTCACTTACCCAGTGTACATCTGTTCATGGCATGTTCCGCTGCAGATTCACATGCACCCTCCCACCTCCCTTGGAGCCTGTAGCCGTTTAAGTTCAACATTCACTTGTATATATATATATTTATATATATATATATGTTCGATGGCATGTGTAGCTGCAGATACACATGCTGTGCACAGTCCGCCGTCTGGTGTTGGGCTCGGAGTGTTACAAGTTGTTTTTCTTCGAAGAAGTCTTTTCGAGTCACGAGACCGAGGGACTCCTCCCCTTTCAATTCCATTGCGCATGGGCGTCGACTCCATCTTAGATTGGTTTTTTTCCGCCATCGGGTTCGGACGTGTTCCTTTTCGCTCTGTGTTTCGGGTCGGAAAGTTAGTTAGAATCTCGGAAAAAAACGTCGGTATTGTTTCGTTCGGTATCGGGTTAGTTAGAACAAATCGACACCGAATTTTGAAGAGCTCCGGTGGCCCTTCGGGGTAATTTCGATCCCCCGTCGGGGCCTGATGGAACGGACCCCGTTCCGCTTCTGTCCAAAATGCCATAACAAATATCCGTATACGGATCAGCATTTGGTCTGTAACTTGTGCTTGTCCCCCGAGCACAAGGAGGATACGTGTAAGGCCTGTCGAGCGTTTCGGTCCAGGAAGACGCTGAGAGACCGAAGAGCCAGGAGACTACAAATGGCGTCCACGCCCACAGGTCCACATCGGTTCGAGGAGGAAGAAGAAGAAACTTTCTCCATCCACGAGTCGGATTCCGAAGAACCCGACGCCGAAGAAACGTCAACCGTGAGTAAGACGTCGAAAATTAGGACTGACGAAAAGTCCACAAAAGCCCAGGGGACGCCACCGCCAACAGGCCATGGCTTAACCCAAAAACAAGGTGACCGAGCCAAGGCACCGAAAATGGGCATGCTGGTGTCGAAGTCATCCGACTCCGGTCGTGATACCGCCACACAGCAACCTCGGAGCCGAGACAGCGGCTCCGAGAAACCTCGGCACAAAGACGGCACCGAAAAGATTCGGCACCGAAACATCGAACCGAAGCAAAAGAAAATTTCTTTGGAGCCGAAAAGGACTTCCGAAAAGGTTTCGGTCCTGAAACACCCAGCCTCGGAGCCAAAAAGTAGTTCCTATACAGAGGAACAAGGGCTAACCACCCAATTACATAGATTTGGAGAGGACCTTCAAACTGTGGAACCTGACCACACACAGAGAAGGCTTCATATCCATGAAGACACAGGGAAGATAACCACTCTTCCCCCAATCAAGATCAAAAGGAAACTTGCCTTTCAACAAGGGGACAAGCAACCACAGGCAAAGGTGGCAAAGAGAACAACCCCACCACCTTCTCCACCACCATCAACACATGCATCACCAGCAACCACTCCACCACTAATGCACTCACCAGCTCATACCGCAATGAGTCAGGATGACCCCGATGCATGGGATCTCTACGATGCTCCAGTGTCTGACAACAGCCCAGACTCTTATCCCACAAAACCTTTGCCACCTGAGGACAGTATATCTTATACACAGGTGGTCGCAAGAGCAGCCGAGTTTCACAATGTATCATTACATTCGGAACCAATTGAGGATGACTTTCTCTTTAACACCCTATCCTCCACCCATAGCCAGTACCAAAGTCTTCCCATGCTCCCAGGAATGCTAAGACATTCGAAACAAATATTTCAGGATCCAGTTAAAGGCAGGGCCATAACTCCAAGGGTGGAGAAAAAATACAAGCCACCACCCACAGATCCTATATATATTACAACACAACTGACACCGGACTCAGTAGTTGTGGGGGCAGCTCGTAAGAGAGCCAACTCTCATACCTCAGGCGACGCACCACCTCCGGACAAAGAGAGCCGCAAGTTTGATGCTGCGGGTAAAAGGGTTGCAGCACAAGCAGCAAATCAGTGGCGTATTGCCAACTCTCAGGCACTTTTGGCAAGATACGACAGGGCTCATTGGGAGGAAATGCAACATTTCATCGAACACTTACCCAAGGAGTTCCAAAAAAGAGCGCAACAAGTGGTGGAAGAGGGACAAAGTATCTTCAACAATCAGATACGGTCTTCCATGGATGCAGCAGACACAGCTGCAAGGATAATAAACACTGCAGTCACAATAAGAAGGCACGCATGGCTGCGCACTTCTGGGTTCAAACCAGAAATCCATAAGGCTGTGCTCAATATGCCGTTTAATGAACAGCAATTGTTTGGGCCGGAGGTAGACACTGCCATTGAAAAACTCAAGAAGGACACCGATACAGCCAAGGCCATGGGCGCACTCTACTCCCCGCAGAGCAGAGGCACATTTCGGAAAACACCTTTTAGGGGAGGGTTTCGAGGTCAACCCACAGAAGCCACAACCTCTCAAACAAGACCTGCCTACCAGGGGCAATATCAGAGGGGAGGTTTTCGCGGGCAATTTAGAGGGGACCAATTCCCCAAAAATCGAGGGAAATTCCAAGGCCCCAAAACACCTCAAAATAAGCAGTGACTCACAAGCCACACACCCCCATCACATAACACCTGTGGGGGGAAGACTAAGCCAGTTTTACAAACTTTGGGAGGAAATAACAACGGATACTTGGGTCTTAGCAATTATCCAGCATGGTTATTGCTTAGAATTTCACCAATTCCCTCCAAACGTCCCACCGAAAACACACAATATGTCAAAACAACATATAGATCTTCTAGGACTAGAAGTTCAAGCACTGCTACAAAAGGACGCAATAGAATTAGTACCAATTCAACAAAAGAACACAGGAGTTTACTCACTGTACTTTCTAATACCCAAAAAGGACAAAACTCTGAGACCAATACTAGATCTCAGAACACTAAGGTGGTCATTACGACCCTGGCAGATTACTTCCGCCAGGGCCGCGGGACGCGGTGGCACCGCCGACAGGCCGGCGGTGCCCCGCGGGGCATTCTGACCGCAGCGGCTTAGCCGCGGTCAGAGAAGGGAAACCGGCGGTCTCCCGCCGGTTTCCCGCTGCCCCCAAGGAATCCTCCAAGCCGGCGCAGCTTGCTGCGTCGGCTTGGGGATTCCGACTCCCCCTCCCGCCATCCAGTTCCTGGCGGTTCTCCCGCCGGGAACCGGATGGCGGGAGGGGGAGTCGCGGCATGGGCACTGCACGGCATGGGCACTGCAGGGGCCCCCGTAAGAGGGCCCCAAAATGTATTTCACTGTCTGCCTTGCAGACAGTGAAATACGCGACGGGTGCAACAGCACCCGTCGCACCTTCCCACTCCGCCGGCTCTATTACGAGCCGGCATCCTCGTGGGAAGGGAGTTTTTCCCTGGGCTGGCGGGCGGTCTTTTGGAGACCGCCCGCCAGCCCAGGGAAAAACTCATAATACCCTCCGCGGTCTTCTGACCGCGGAGCTGTATTATGGAGGGCGGAATTCTGGCGGGTGGCCTCCGCCGCCCGCCAGAATCGTAATCAGGCCCTAAATACCTACATAAAATCAGACCACTTTCACATGGTCACGCTACAAGACGTAATCCCACTGCTCAAACAGCAAGACTACATGACAACATTAGATCTAAAGGATGCGTATTTCCATATACCAATACATCTTTCACACAGGAAATACCTAAGGTTTGTATTTCAAGGAATACATTACCAACTCAAAGTGTTACCATTCAGAATAACAACTGCGCCAAGAGTTTTTACAAAATGCCTGGCAGTAGTAGCTGCGCATATCAGAAGGCAGCAAATACATGTGTTCCCGTACTTAGACGACTGGTTAATCAAAACCAACACGCTAAAACAGTGCTCACAGCACACAAAATATGTCATACAAACCCTCCACAGACTAGGGTTCTCCATAAACTACGCGAAGTCACACCTTTTACCGTGTCAAACGCAGCAATACTTAGGAGCGACAATCAACACAGAAAAAGGGATTGCCACTCCAAGTCCACAACAGGTTCAAACATTTCACAAAGTAATACAGGTCATGTATCCAACACAAAAGATACAAGTCAGAATGGTAATGAAACTACTAGGCATGATGTCTTCATGCATAGCCATTGTCCCACACGCAAGGTTACACATGCGGCCCTTACAACAGTGCCTAGCATCACAATGGTCACAAGCACAGGGTCAACTTCTAGATCTGGTGTTGATAGACCGCCAAACATTCATCTCGCTTCTATGGTGGAAAAGAACAAATTTAAACCAAGGGCGGCCTTTCCAAGACCCAGTGCCACAATACGTCATAACAACAGATGCTTCCATGACAGGGTGGGGAGCACACCTCAATCAACACAGCATCCAAGGACAATGGGACATACATCAGAGACAGTTTCACATAAATCACTTGGAAATGTTAGCAGTATTTCTAGCGCTGAAAGCATTTCAACCCATAATAACCCAAAAATACATTCTTGTCAAAACAGACAACATGACAGCAATGTATTACCTAAACAAACAAGGAGGGACACACTCGACACAGTTGTGCCTCCTAACACAAAAAATATGGCATTGGGCGATTCACAACCACATTCGCCTAATAGCACAATTTATTCCAGGGATTCAGAACCAGTTGGCAGACAATCTCTCTCGAGATCACCAACAAACCCACGAATGGGAAATTCAACCCCAAATACTAAACAATTACTTTCAAATTTGGGGGACACCTCAAATAGATCTATTTGCAACAAAGGAAAACTCAAAATGCCAAAACTTCGCATCCAGGTACCCACAAGATCAATCCCAAGGCAATGCTCTATGGATGAACTCGTCAGGGATATTTGCATACGCTTTTCCCCCTCTCCCTCTCCTTCCATATGTAGTAAACAGGTTGAGTCAAAACAAACTCAAACTCATACTAATAGCACCAACATGGGCAAGGCAACCTTGGTACACGACACTACTAGACCTGTCAGTAGTACCTCATGTCAAACTACCCAACAAACCAGATCTGTTAACACAACACAAACAACAGATCAGACATCCAAATCCAGCATCTTTGAATCTAGCAATTTGGCTCCTGAAATCCTAGAATTCGGACACTTGCACCTCACACAAGAATGTATGGAGGTCATAAAACAAGCTAGAAAACCTACCACTAGACACTGCTACGCAAACAAGTGGAAAAGATTTGTGTATTACTGCCAGAATAATCGAATTCAGCCATTACACGCATCTTCAAAAGATATAGTAGGATATTTACTACATTTGCAAAAATCAAATCTAGCTTTCTCCTCCATAAAAATACATCTCACCGCAATATCAGCTTACCTGCAAATTACTCATTCAACTTCACTATTTAGAATACCAGTCATTAAAGCGTTTATGGAAGGCTTAAAGAGAATCATACCACCTAGAACACCACCTGTTCCTTCATGGAACCTCAACATTGTCTTAACAAGACTCATGGGTCCACCTTTCGAGCCCATGCACTCTTGTGAAATGCAATACTTAACGTGGAAAGTTGCATTTTTTGATTGCCATCACATCTCTAAGAAGAGTGAGCGAGATTCAAGCATTTACCTTACAAGAACCATTTATTCAGATACATAAAAATAAGGTAGTTCTAAGAACAAATCCCAAATTTTTACCAAAGGTTATCTCACCGTTCCACTTAAATCAAACAGTAGAATTACCAGTGTTCTTCCCACAACCAGACTCTGTAGCTGAAAGAGCACTACATACATTAGACATCAAAAGAGCACTAATGTACTACATTGACAGAACAAAACTAATTAGAAAAACAAAACAACTATTTATTGCCTTTCAAAAACCTCATACAGGAAATCCAATTTCAAAACAAGGCATTGCTAGATGGATAGTTAAGTGTATTCAAACCTGCTATCTTAAAGCAAAGAGAGAGCTGCCTATTACACCAAAGGCACACTCAACCAGGAAAAAAGGGGCTACCATGGCCTTTCTAGGAAATATTCCAATGAACGAAATATGTAAGGCAGCAACATGGTCTACGCCTCATACATTTACCAAGCACTACTGTGTAGATGTGTTAACTGCACAACAAGCCACAGTAGGTCAAGCTGTACTAAGAACATTATTTCAAACTACTTCAACTCCTACAGGCTGAACCACCGCTTTTGGGGAGATAACTGCTTACTAGTCTATGCACAACATGTGTATCTGCAGCTACACATGCCATCGAACGGAAAATGTCACTTACCCAGTGTACATCTGTTCGTGGCATGAGTCGCTGCAGATTCACATGCGCCCACCCGCCTCCCCGGGAGCCTGTAGCCGTTTAGAAGTAGATCTTGAACATTTGTACATTTGTAAATATATTACTTTAACCTTTATTATGTACATACGTATTCATTCCATTGCATGGGCACTATTACTAACATACACAACTCCTACCTCACCCTCTGCGGGGAAAACAATCTAAGATGGAGTCGACGCCCATGCGCAATGGAATCGAAAGGGGAGGAGTCCCTCGGTCTCGTGACTCGAAAAGACTTCTTCGAAGAAAAACAACTTGTAACACTCCGAGCCCAACACCAGACGGCAGACTGTGCACAGCATGTGAATCTGCAGCGACTCATGCCACGAACAGATGTACACTGGGTAAGTGACATTTTCCATATATATATATATATATATATATATATATATACATATATTCCATTTGCATGGCAATCTATTTTCTTTACACTCTATCACTCCTACCTTACCCTCTGCGGGAAAACAATCTAACATGGAGTTGATGCCCATGCGCAATGGAGCCGAAGAGGAGTCGTCACTCGATCCCGTGACTCCAAAACACTTCTTCAAAGAAAAACAACTTGTAACACTCCGAGCCCAACATTGGATGGCAGAATATGCATAGCGTGTGAATCTGCAGCGGAACATGTCACGAACAGATGTCCACTGGGTAAGTGACTGTAAGGAAATGCCTCCTTGGCATGGTTGCCTCCTGACTTTTTGCCTTTGCTGATGCTATGTTTACAATTGAAAGTGTGCTGAGGCCTGCTAACCAGGCCCCAGCACCAGTGTTCTTTCCCTAACCTGTACTTTTGTATCCACAATTGGCAGACCCTGGCATCCAGATAAGTCCCTTGTAACTGGTACTTCTAGTACCAAGGGCCCTGATGCCAAGGAAGGTCTCTAAGGGCTGCAGCATGTCTTATGCCACCCTGGAGACCTCTCACTCAGCACAGACACACTGCTTGCCAGCTTGTGTGTGCTAGTGAGAACAAAACGAGTAAGTCGACATGGCACTCCCCTCAGGGTGCCATGCCAGCCTCTCACTGCCTATGCAAGTATAGGCCAGTCACCCCTCTAGCAGGCCTTACAGCCCTAAGGCAGGGTGCACTATACCATAGGTGAGGGGTACCAGTGCATGAGCATGGTACCCCTACAGTGTCTAAACAAAACCTTAGACATTGTAAGTGCAGGGTAGCCATAAGAGTATATGGTCTGGGAGTTTGTCAAACACGAACTCCACAGCACCATAATGGCTACACTGAAAACTGGGAAGTTTGGTATCAAACTTCTCAGCACAATAAATGCACACTGATGCCAGTGTACATTTTATTGCAAAATACACCCCAGAGGGCACCTTAGAGGTGCCCCCTGAAACTTAACCGACTATCTGTGTAGGCTGACTAGTTCCAGCAGCCTGCCACACTAGAGACATGTTGCTGGCCCCATGGGGAGAGTGCCTTTGTCACTCTGAGGCCAGTAACAAAGCCTGCACTGGGTGGAGATGCTAACACCTCCCCCAGGCAGGAGCTGTAACACCTGGCGGTGAGCCTCAAAGGCTCACCCCTTTGTCACAGCCCAGCAGGGCACTCCAGCTTAGTGGAGTTGCCCGCCCCCTCCGGCCACGGCCCCCACTTTTGGCGGCAAGGCTGGAGGGAACAAAGAAAGCAACAAGGAGGAGTCACTGGCCAGTCAGGACAGCCCCTAAGGTGTCCTGAGGTGACTCTAACTTTTAGAAATCCTCCATCTTGCAGATGGAGGATTCCCCCAATAGGGTTAGGATTGTGACCCCCTCCCCTTGGGAGGAGGCACAAAGAGGGTGTACCCACCCTCAGGGCTAGTAGCCATTGGCTACTAACCCCCCAGACCTAAACACGCCCTTAAATTGAGTATTTAAGGGCTTCCCTGAACCTAAAGATTTAGATTCCTGCAACAACAAGAAGAAGGACTGCCTAGCTGAAAACCCCTGCAGAGGAAGACCAGAAGACAACAACTGCCTTGGCTCCAGAAACTCACCGGCCTGTCTCCTGCCTTCCAAAGAACTCTGCTCCAGCGACGCCTTCCAAAGGGACCAGCGACCTCTGAATCCTCTGAGGACTGCCCTGCTTCGACGACGACAAGAAACTCCCGAGGACAGCGGACCTGCTCCAAAAAGACTGCAACTTTATCCAAAGGAGCAGCTTTAAAGAACCCTGCAATCTCCCCGCAAGAAGCGTGAGACTTGCAACACTGCACCCGGCGACCCCGACTCGGCTGGTGGAGAACCAACACCTCAGGGAGGACCCCCGGACTACTCTACGACTGTGAGTACCAAAACCTGTCCCGCCTGAGCCCCCACAGCGCCGCCTGCAGAGGGAATCCCGAGGCTTCCCCTGACCGCGACTCTCTGAAACCTAAGTCCCGACGCCTGGAAAAGACCCTGCACCCGCAGCCCCCAGGACCTGAAGGACCGGACTTTCACTGCAGAAGTGACCCCCAGGAGTCCCTCTCCCTTGCCCAAGTGGAGGTTTCCCCGAGGAAGCCCCCCCTTGCCTGCCTGCAGCGCTGAAGAGATCCCTGGATCTCTCATTGACTTCCATTGCGAACCCGACACTTGTTCTAACACTGCACCCGGCCGCCCCGCGCCGCTGAGGGTGAAATTTCTGTGTGGGCTTGTGTCCCCCCCCGGTGCCCTACAAAACCCCCCTGGTCTGCCCTCCGAAGACGCGGGTACTTACCTGCAAGCAGACCGGAACCGGGGCACCCCCTTCTCTCCATTCTAGCCTATGCGTTTTGGGCACCACTTTGAACTCTGCACCTGACCGGCCCTGAGCTGCTGGTGTGGTGACTTTGGGGTTGCTCTGAACCCCCAACGGTGGGCTACCTTGGACCAAGAACTGAACCCTGTAAGTGTCTTACTTACCTGGTAAAACTAACAAAAACTTACCTCCCCCAGGAACTGTGAAAATTGCACTAAGTGTCCACTTTTAAAGTAGCTATTTGTGAATAACTTGAAAAGTATACATGCAATTGAAATGATTCAAAGTTCCTAATGTACTTACCTGCAATACCTTTCAAACAAGATATTACATGTTAAATTTGAACCTGTGGTTCTTAAAATAAACTAAGAAAAGATATTTTTCTATAACAAAACCTATTGGCTGGATTTGTCTCTGAGTGTGTGTACCTCATTTATTGTCTATGTGTATGTACAACAAATGCTTAACACTACTCCTTGGATAAGCCTACTGCTCGACCACACTACCACAAAATAGAGCATTAGTATTATCTATTTTTACCACTATTTTACCTCTAAGGGGAACCCTTGGACTCTGTGCATGCTATTCCTTACTTTGAAATAGCACATACAGAGCCAACTTCCTACATTGGTGGATCAGCGGTGGGGTACAAGACTTTGCATTTGCTGGACTACTCAGCCAATACCTGATCACACGACAAATTCCAAAATTGTCATTAGAAATTGATTTTTTGCAATTTGAAAAGTTTTCTAAATTCTTAAAAGACCTACTAGGGCCTTGTGTTAGATCCTGTTTAGCATTTCTTTTAGAGTTTAAAAGTTTGTAAAAGTTTGAATTAGATTCTAGAACCAGTTTTAGATTCTTAAAAAGTATTCCAACTTTTAGAAGCAAAATGTCTAGCACAGATGTGACTGTGGTGGAACTCGACACCACACCTTACCTCCATCTACAGATGAGAGAGCTAAGGTCACTCTGTAAACTAAAGAAAATAACAATGGCCCCAAACCTACCAAAATACAGCTCCAGGAGCTTTTGGCAGAGTTTGAAAAGGCCAACCCCTCTGAGGGTGGCAACTCAGAGGATGAAGATAGTGACTTGGAGGGAAATTCCCCCCCTCCAGTCCTACTTAGGGAGAGCAGGGCTTCTCAAGCCCTGACTCCACAAATAATAGTCAGAGATACTGGTTCCCTCACAGGAGGGACCAACAACTCTGAAATCACTGAGGATAACTCCAGTGAAGAGGACATCCAGTTAGCCAGGATGGCCAAAAGATTGGCTTTGGAAAGACAGATCCTAGCCATAGAGAGGGAAAGACAAGAGATGGGCCTAGGACCCATCAATGGTGGCAGCAACATAAATAGGGTCAGAGATTCTCCTGACATGTTGAAAATCCCTAAAGGGATTGTAACTAAATATGAAGATGGTGATGACATCACCAAATGGTTCACAGCTTTTGAGAGGGCTTGTGTAACCAGAAAAGTGAACACATCTCACTGGGGTGCTCTCCTTTGGGAAATGTTCACAGGAAAGTGTAGGGATAGACTCCTCACACTCTCTGGAAAAGATGCAGAATCTTATGACCTCATGAAGGGTACCCTGATTGAGGGCTTTGGATTCTCCACTGAGGAGTATAGGATTAGATTCAGGGGGGCTCAAAAATCCTCGAGCCAGACCTGGGTTGACTTTGTAGACTACTCAGTAAAAACACTAGATGGTTGGATTCAAGGCAGTGGTGTAAGTAATTATGATGGGCTGTACAATTTATTTGTGAAAGAACACCTGTTAAGTAATTGTTTCAATGATAAACTGCATCAGCATCTGGTAGACCTAGGACCAATTTCTCCCCAAGAATTGGGAAAGAAGGCGGACCATTGGGTCAAGACTAGGGTGTCCAAAACTTCCACAGGGGGTGACCAAAAGAAAGGGGTCACAAAACCTCCCCAGGGGAAAGGTGGTGAGACAGCCAAAACTAAAAATAGTAAAGAGTCTTCTACAGGCCCCCAAAAACCTGCACAGGAGGGTGGGCCCAGAGCCTCTTCACAAAACAATCCTGGGTACAAGGGTAAAAACTTTGATCCCAAAAAGGCCTGGTGTCGAAACTGTAGTCAGTCTGGACACCAAACTGGAGACAAGGCCTGTCCCAAGAAAAGTTCCACTCCAAACTCCAATCCAGGTAACACTGGAATGGCTAGTCTCCAAGTGGGATCAACAGTGTGCCCAGAGCAAATCAGGGTCCACACTGAAGCTACTCTAGTCTCTGAGGGTGGGGTGGATTTAGCCACACTAGCTGCCTGGCCGCCTAACATGCAAAAATACAGGCAGCAGCTCTTTATTAATGGGACAAGTGTAGAGGGCCTGAGGGATACAGGTGCCAGTGTCACCATGGTGACAGAGAAACTGGTTTCCCCTGGCCAATACCTGACTGGAAAAACTTATACAGTCACCAATGCTGACAATCAAACTAAAGCACATCCCATGGCAATGGTATCTTTAGAATGGGGAGGGGTCAATGGCCTGAAACAGGTGGTGGTCTCCTCAAACATCCCAGTAGACTGTCTGCTTGGAAATGACCTGGAGTCCTCAGCATGGGCTGAGGTAGAACTAAAAACCCATGCAGCCATGCTGGGTATCCCTGAACTGGTGTGTGTAAAAACAAGAGCACAATGCAAGGCACAGGGTGAAAAAGTAGAGCTGGAGTCTGGAAAAATGGCCCAGCCTACCAAGAGAAAAGGAAAGTCAGCTGGGAAACCAACTGCAACACAGTCAGAAAAAGAGAACCTCTCTTCTCAGGAAGAAGTTCTGCCCTCTGAGGGAACTGAGCCTTTGGAGCTTGAACCTTATCAGGTTGAGCTCTTAGGCCCAGGGGGACCCTCAAGGGAGGAGCTGTGTAAGGGACAAGAAACCTGTCCCTCTCTTGAAGGCCTTAGGCAGCAAGCTGCTGAAGAGTCCAAGGGCAAGAAAAATGGAACACATAGGGTCTATTGGGAAGATGGACTCCTGTACACTGAGGCCAGAGACCCCAAACCTGGTGCCACTAGGAGAGTGGTAGTGCCTCAGTCGTTCAGAGAGTTTATTCTGACCTTAGCCCATGATATTCCCCTTGCTGGGCATTTGGGGCAAACCAAGACGTGGGAGAGGTTAGTCAACCACTTCTACTGGCCCAATATGTCCCAGAAGGTTAAGGAGTTTTGCCTCTCCTGCCCCACCTGTCAATCCAGTGGTAAGACAGGTGGGCACCCAAAGGCCCCCCTCATTCCACTTCCAGTGGTGGGGGTCCCCTTTGAAAGAGTGGGTGTGGACATAGTTGGTCCACTGGAACCTCCCACAGCCTCAGGAAATATGTACATCCTAGTAGTAGTGGATCATGCTACTAGGTATCCTGAAGCTATTCCCCTTAGGTCGACTACTGCCCCTGCAGTAGCCAAGGCCCTCATTGGTATCTTTACCAGAGTGGGTTTCCCTAAGGAGGTGGTGTCTGACAGAGGTACCAACTTCATGTCAGCATACCTAAAACACATGTGGAATGAGTGTGGAGTGACTTACAAATTCACTACACCATACCATCCACAAACTAATGGCTTAGTTGAGAGATTCAACAAGACATTAAAAGGCATGATCATGGGGCTCCCAGAAAAACTCAAAAGGAGATGGGATGTCCTCTTGCCATGTCTGCTTTTTGCTTACAGAGAGGTGCCACAGAAAGGAGTAGGATTCTCACCCTTTGAACTTCTGTTTGGTCACCCTGTAAGGGGACCACTTGCTCTTGTTAAAGAAGGCTGGGAGAGACCTCTTCATGAGCCTAAACAAGACATAGTGGACTATGTACTTGGCCTTCGCTCTAGAATGGCAGAGTACATGGAAAAGGCAACCAAAAACCTTGAGGCCAGCCAACAGCTCCAGAAGTTTTGGTATGACCAAAAGGCTGCAATGGTTGAGTTCCAACCAGGGCAGAAAGTCTGGGTTCTGGAGCCTGTGGCTCCCAGGGCACTCCAGGACAAATGGAGTGGCCCTTACCCAGTGCTAGAAAGGAAGATTCAGGTCACCTACCTGGTGGACCTGGGCACAAGCAGGAGCCCCAAGAGGGTGATCCATGTGAACCGCCTTAAGCTCTTCCATGACAGGGCTGATGTAAATCTGTTGATGGTAACAGATGAGGATCAGGAGGCAGAGAGTGAACCTCTCCCTGAACTTCTGTCATCAGACCCAAAAGATGGCTCAGTAGATGGAGTGATCTACTCAGACACCCTCTCTGGCCAACAGCAAGCTGATTGTAGGAGAGTCCTACAACAGTTTCCTGAACTGTTCTCCCTAACCCCTGGTCAGACACACCTGTGTACCCATGATGTGGACACAGGAGACAGCATGCCTGTCAAAAACAACATTTTTAGACAGTCTGACCATGTTAAGGAAAGCATCAAGGTGGAAGTCCACAAGATGCTGGAATTGGGAGTAATTGAGCGCTCTGACAGCCCCTGGGCTAGCCCAGTGGTCTTAGTCCCCAAACCTCACACCAAAGATGGAAAGAAAGAGATGAGGTTTTGTGTGGACTACAGAGGGCTCAACTCTGTCACCAAGACAGACGCCCATCCAATTCCTAGAGCTGATGAGCTCATAGACAAATTAGGTGCTGCCAAATTCTTAAGTACCTTTGACTTGACAGCAGGGTACTGGCAAATAAAAATGGCACCTGGAGCAAAAGAGAAAACAGCATTCTCCACACCTGATGGGCATTATCAGTTTACGGTTATGCCCTTTGGTTTAAAGAATGCCCCTGCCACCTTCCAAAGGTTGGTGAATCAAGTCCTTGCTGGTTTGGAGTCCTTTAGCACAGCTTATCTTGATGATATTGCTGTCTTTAGCTCCACCTGGCAGGATCACCTGGTCCACCTGAAGAAGGTTTTGAAGGCTCTGCAATCTGCAGGCCTCTCTATCAAGGCATCCAAATGCCAGATAGGGCAGGGAACTGTGGTTTACTTGGGCCACCTTGTAGGTGGAGGCCAAGTTCAGCCACTCCAACCCAAGATCCAGACTATTCTGGACTGGGTAGCTCCAAAAACCCAGACTCAAGTCAGGGCATTCCTTGGCTTGACTGGGTATTACAGGAGGTTTGTGAAGGGATATGGATCCATTGTGACAGCCCTCACTGAACTCACCTCCAAGAAAATGCCCAAGAAAGTGAACTGGACTGTGGAATGCCAACAGGCCTTTGACACCCTGAAACAAGCAATGTGCTCAGCACCAGTTCTAAAAGCTCCAGATTATTCTAAGCAGTTCATTGTGCAGACAGATGCCTCTGAACATGGGATAGGGGCAGTTTTGTCCCAAACAAATGATGATGGCCTTGACCAGCCTGTTGCTTTCATTAGCAGGAGGTTACTCCCCAGGGAGCAGCGTTGGAGTGCCATTGAGAGGGAGGCCTTTGCTGTGGTTTGGTCCCTGAAGAAGCTGAGACCATACCTCTTTGGGACTCACTTCCTAGTTCAAACTGACCACAGACCTCTCAAATGGCTGATGCAAATGAAAGGTGAAAATCCTAAACTGTTGAGGTGGTCCATCTCCCTACAGGGAATGGACTTTATAGTGGAACACAGACCTGGGACTGCCCATGCCAATGCAGATGGCCTTTCCAGGTTCTTCCACTTAGAAAATGAAGACTCTCTTGGGAAAGGTTAGTCTCATCCTCTTTCGTTTGGGGGGGTTGTGTAAGGAAATGCCTCCTTGGCATGGTTGCCCCCTGACTTTTTGCCTTTGCTGATGCTATGTTTACAATTGAAAGTGTGCTGAGGCCTGCTAACCAGGCCCCAGCACCAGTGTTCTTTCCCTAACCTGTACTTTTGTATCCACAATTGGCAGACCCTGGCATCCAGATAAGTCCCTTGTAAATGGTACTTCTAATACCAAGGGCCCTGATGCCAAGGAAGGTCTCTAAGGGCTGCAGCATGTCTTATGCCACCCTGGAGACCTCTCACTCAGCACAGACACACTGCTTGCCAGCTTGTGTGTGCTAGTGAGAACAAAACGAGTAAGTCGACATGGCACTCCCCTCAGGGTGCCATGCCAGCCTCTCACTGCCTATGCAAGTATAGGTCAGTCACCCCTCTAGCAGGCCTTACAGCCCTAAGGCAAGGTGCACTATACCATAGGTGAGGGTACCAGTGCATGAGCATGGTACCCCTACAGTGTCTAAACAAAACCTTAGACATTGTAAGTGCAGGGTAGCCATAAGAGTATATGGTCTGGGAGTTTGTCAAACACGAACTCCACAGCACCATAATGGCTACACTGAAAACTGGGAAGTTTGGTATCAAACTTCTCAGCACAATAAATGCACACTGATGCCAGTGTACATTTTATTGCAAAATACACCCCAGAGGGCACCTTAGAGGTGCCCCCTGAAACTTAACCGACTATCTGTGTAGGCTGACTAGTTCCAGCAGCCTGCCACACTAGAGACATGTTGCTGGCCCCATGGGGAGAGTGCCTTTGTCACTCTGAGGCCAGTAACAAAGCCTGCACTGGGTGGAGATGCTAACACCTCCCCCAGGCAGGAGCTGTAACACCTGGCGGTGAGCCTCAAAGGCTCACCCCTTTGTCACAGCCCAGCAGGGCACTCCAGCTTAGTGGAGTTGCCCGCCCCCTCCGGCCACGGCCCCCACTTTTGGCGGCAAGGCTGGAGGGAACAAAGAAAGCAACAAGGAGGAGTCACTGGCCAGTCAGGACAGCCCCTAAGGTGTCCTGAGCTGAGGTGACTCTAACTTTTAGAAATCCTCCATCTTGCAGATGGAGGATTCCCCCAATAGGGTTAGGATTGTGACCCCCTCCCCTTGGGAGGAGGCACAAAGAGGGTGTACCCACCCTCAGGGCTAGTAGCCATTGGCTACTAACCCCCCAGACCTAAACACGCCCTTAAATTGAGTATTTAAGGGCTTCCCTGAACCTAAAGATTTAGATTCCTGCAACAACAAGAAGAAGGACTGCCTAGCTGAAAACCCCTGCAGAGGAAGACCAGAAGACAACAACTGCCTTGGCTCCAGAAACTCACCGGCCTGTCTCCTGCCTTCCAAAGAACTCTGCTCCAGCGACGCCTTCCAAAGGGACCAGCGACCTCTGAATCCTCTGAGGACTGCCCTGCTTCGACGACGACAAGAAACTCCCGAGGACAGCGGACCTGCTCCAAAAAGACTGCAACTTTATCCAAAGGAGCAGCTTTAAAGAACCCTGCAATCTCCCCGCAAGAAGCGTGAGACTTGCAACATTGCACCCGGCGACCCCGACTCGGCTGGTGGAGAACCAACACCTCAGGGAGGACCCCCGGACTACTCTACGACTGTGAGTACCAAAACCTGTCCCCCCTGAGCCCCCACAGCGCCGCCTGCAGAGGGAATCCCGAGGCTTCCCCTGACCGCGACATTCTGAAACCTAAGTCCCGACGCCTGGAAAAGACCCTGCACCCGCAGCCCCCAGGACCTGAAGGACCGGACTTTCACTGCAGAAGTGACCCCCAGGAGTCCCTCTCCCTTGCCCAAGTGGAGGTTTCCCCGAGGAAGCCCCCCCTTGCCTGCCTGCAGCGCTGAAGAGATCCCTTGATCTCTCATTGACTTCCATTGCGAACCCGACACTTGTTCTAACACTGCACCCGGCCGCCCCGCGCCGCTGAGGGTGAAATTTCTGTGTGGGCTTGTGTCCCCCCCGGTGCCCTACAAAACCCCCCTGGTCTGCCCTCCGAAGACGCGGGTACTTACCTGCAAGCAGACCGGAACCGGGGCACCCCCTTCTCTCCATTCTAGCCTATGCGTTTTGGGCACCACTTTGAACTCTGCACCTGACCGGCCCTGAGCTGCTGGTGTGGTGACTTTGGGGTTGCTCTGAACCCCCAACGGTGGGCTACCTTGGACCAAGAACTGAACCCTGTAAGTGTCTTACTTACCTGGTAAAACTAACAAAAACTTACCTCCCCCAGGAACTGTGAAAATTGCACTGTGTCCACTTTTAAAGTAGCTATTTGTGAATAACTTGAAAAGTATACATGCAATTGAAATGATTCAAAGTTCCTAATGTACTTACCTGCAATACCTTTCAAACAAGATATTACATGTTAAATTTGAACCTGTGGTTCTTAAAATAAACTAAGAAAATATATTTTTCTATAACAAAACCTATTGGCTGGATTTGTCTCTGAGTGTGTGTACCTCATTTATTGTCTATGTGTATGTACAACAAATGCTTAACACTACTCCTTGGATAAGCCTACTGCTCGACCACACTACCACAAAATAGAGCATTAGTATTATCTATTTTTACCACTATTTTACCTCTAAGGGGAACCCTTGGACTCTGTGCATGCTATTCCTTACTTTGAAATAGCACATACAGAGCCAACTTCCTACAGTGACATTTTCCATATATATATATATATATATATATATATATATATATATATATATATATATATGTGTGTGTGTGTATACACAAACACACTTACATTTATTATATATATGTATGTGTATAACACAAAAAGACTTACCTTTACTATGCTTACTTTTGTGGTAAAGGCTTTGTGTTGTAAGGGCAATCCATGGTAAAGGTATCGCGGTAAAGGCATTGTGTGAAAAGACACCATTGTAAAGTCTGCCCCCCGTTGTCAGTGGGCCACAGATCTTAGCATGTTTTGCTGCACTTACCCTCCATTTATACACCATTTTGTTCCCGCAGCTGCAAAGTAATCTATGCCATGGTACCAGTACGCCAATGGTGGGCAAGAGTCATTCCACCTACAATGGGCTGTGTTTCGGTTAGCCACTAGGAATCCAAGGCCATCCAGTGACCTCTGGGGTCTCCTTACATTATTCCCAGCAGTGCTACACTGGGGCCCAGCTCTGTGTTAGTGCCTAGGACATCCGCTAGGGCATTGTGTATCATTTGTCAATACCCTAGTCTGAGGTGACAGTCACAAATCATGTAGTAGAAGGTACCCTCCATCCCCCACAGAGGAGATATCCAGCACATGTGCTGCCATTTTGGACTCTCCCCAATTATCATCATCTACTTCTCCTAGGTCTTTGTGCCAATTGACTGTAAGATCTGTGAGTGGGGTCAGGATATCTGATAGTATGTATATGTAGTGCCTAGGGATTCCCTTACAGTCCTGCAATTCCATAATCAGCTTTATTTTAAGGAGGATGTAGTCCTAGGCTACTTCTAAGTCAGGAACATAGTTAGCCAGAGCATAGCGGAGTATTAGTATCTATAGAACTGGGACCTGTGTAGTCAGAATTCTTCTGCCAAATGCTCCAAGTGTTTAATATGATTGATAGACCAGATATCCCTCAATTACAAGATTCCTATAAGATCCCAAGCCCCAAACGCCAACAGCTGTGCAACTTGCTTTAGCCTAGTACAGAACCGCAAGTATGTTTGGTTGGCAAATGTATTCTGCCAATTGATATGTTTCAGGGCACCCAGAGCACCCAGGGAGGAGCATCCTCATATGTCACGGCCAGAATCCCTGTTTTTTCCAGGGTTTCCAATTCCAGCCTGAATGCAGAATTGTGTTGTTCTTCCAATATCTAACCCCCAAACCCCAATAGGAACCAGCTTGGCTGCCCAGTATTATGCTGATAATTTTGTAAGGTATACAAGGATCAAGTGAGCATGATTATCTTGAAAAGCACTGCTCAACTCATTACTGGGAGTTGCAGTAAGGCCACGCCTCTAAGTCTTTCCATGTACACTGCATCAAAAGGTTAATATTTAAGTCCCAGGCCTCACATTGGTCACGCATTACATGGAGCCCAAGATCCTGAAAGTGTGTCAGGCTGCATGGAGGCAGGAGCTGGCTGGAGACCTGTGGCAGGAAGAGGACCTCTAACAGGTATGTATATGGATTTGAGCCAATTAACCTTTAACCTTGAAGTGTTTTCATATACTTGGAGCAACCTAAATCTTCAAAAGTAGGTCATATGCATATAATGCTATCCATTGTTCTTGCCCGTTAGACCCTCAAAACCCTGCCTGTTGGGCATCTTCCCAGATCCATTCCACTATGGCTAAGATGAAGAGGTGAGGGGACAACAGACATCCCTGCTGGGTACTGCCTTCCGTGGGAAGTATGGAGGATAGTATACTGTTCACTCTGACTCCTGCATTTGAAGTGTTCTGTAAAGCCTTAACTAAGGTGATAAAATCCTGACCTATGCTGACCTATGTTTATCTTTTCAGAATTCAGGAAATGAAGTGCCAGTGCATCGACTCAAACATTTTTTTCCTAGTCAGTTGAGACCAGGGATATCAGACACTATAAGTAAGGAGCCCTGACCAGGACAACATGAACACATGTCAAGGAGTGCCTGGTGCTTTTGTATAAAGCCATTTTGGTCTTCAGATATTAGAGCCCATTTTACCTTATTCAATATTGAGGGTAGTATTGTAGCGAGAACTTGACATTAAGTAATGAAATCAATCAAAATGACTAGCACTCTCCTGACGGCTTTTCCAGCTTGAGGTTGGTGGTGATTGTTTCCTTTCTACGGTCTGTTGGGAGAGAGACCTTCGACTCTATCTCACTCAATAAACTCTGAAAATTTGATGATAAGAGGGAAGATAACTTTTTATAGAGCTCCACAGGGAGGCTGTTAGTGATGGGCACTTCGCCTGACGGCATCTCTGCTATAACCATCTCTACTTCCTCTAGTGTCAGTGGTTGCTATAGCTCTGATTGTTCATCCTCTGAAGGTGTCCTTTTAATGAGATCATTCACTGTAGGGAGTGTGAGTTCTTTTTTAAGATGGTATCTCGCCTGGTTTAATTCCCTTTAATAATCAGCAGACACCTGTTATCCTGGCCGAGGCTGTCATCATCAGACCTGCATTAAAGCGAATTCCAAGGACAGTTCTTGTTTCCTCCTCCCTTTGGGTCAGCCAATGGAATAGCTTACTCATTTTGTTACCATATTCATACGCTATGTATCTAACCATTGTCCAAGCTAGTTTTGCTGTATCAAGTAATTTATTCCCTAACATCTGGTGTAACTGCGCAAGGCATCTATCCTCACCATCAGATCGTTTGGCCTGGCTCCTCGTTCAACATACAATATTTCCCTTGCTAGGTCTACAATCTCCTGCTTCCTGTCTCTTTCCCTACCTCTAAAATATATGAGAAGGTCTGCCCTCATAGCATAGTTTTAAAAACCTCCCAGTACACCCAGGGAGCTAAATGAGGGGGCATTCAAGAAAAGTGCTCAATGATTATATCCCTAATGGAGCCTACAAGTGCTCCATCCTTCACCCATAGTACATTAAGATGTTATATCCCTCTAGCTAATGATGGTTCCATCTGGATCCCTTGTAAATATAAACATTCCCAATTAACCAACCTCTCAGCTACCCTCCCCCTACATTTGCTTACTAGAACCATCTGTCATCCTAATCCATTAAGAACAGGCACTCCAAATAACCTCCAACGAACCCCACTGTTGGTTACATCTAGGAAGGGGTCATGCTTGATTTAAGATACCACTCCATATAATATCATGTGGAGTCAGTCATCCTCTATCCTTATCTCGCTTGGAGGGACCCTCAATCCGGCTACAGCATTCTGTGTTTATAGTGTCTGGTGTCTCCGGGCACACCACCATGACAGTCTTCATGTTCTTCACCTCCTCCGGGAGTCTCATCTCAGTCGACCTAGTCATCCTCTTGTCCACACTGGCCACTCCTCAATATATTCCCATTCACAATCCATGTGGTCGAAGACCAAACCCTTTTCCTGAAATGTAACCCTTAGTCTCACGGGGTACAGCAGCATAAATTGCACTTCTGTTGCTTGGAATTTCTATTTAGCTTGATCCAAAATTCTCTGATTTTGAATCATACTTGTGTAGTCTGGGAAAACAAGGATCTTATGGCATTCCAGAATGATTTCTCCCAGGCTTCTCACCATTTTCAAGATCAAGTCACAGTCCCTATAATTTAGAAAGCAGGCAATCATTGGGCATGGCGGCTCACCTAGGGAAAGTTTCTGCGAGAGCAGCCAGTGTACCCTCTATCAGGAAACAGGAGACAAGAAAGTTTGCAGCCAGTTCTCAAAAGATTTTACAGGGTGTGCTACCACAAACCAAAGATTGTTTCTTCATGAGCAGCCTTCTGCATCATCCTTCGAGGCTGCTGTTACACATGTGGAGCTCTGCAATTTACCCACTATGTTCCGCAGATCCTTCATTGTGTCTTCCAGCACAGAGATGCAAATTTCAGTCTCTGTCTCTCATCCAGTGGTATTACCAAGATCCTGGGTGTCATGAGTAGTTAACAGTCTGGGTCCTTCTTGCTACCAGTAGCTTCATACAT
This sequence comes from Pleurodeles waltl, assembly GCF_031143425.1. Lineage (NCBI taxonomy): Eukaryota > Metazoa > Chordata > Amphibia > Caudata > Salamandridae > Pleurodeles > Pleurodeles waltl. The sequence goes on from NC_090445.1 coordinate 1,610,697,510, forward strand.
CTTCAGAATTTGTTGTTCTCCCAAAGCCGGGGTGTCAGATGACCACAACACCAATTCAGCAGTTCTCCCTTTGACATATACCTTGTCCACTTTTAAGCCCATCAATAGGTCTTCTCTGGCATCTTATCAAGGTCTATATCCCCAGCATAAGGCACACTTTCCTCTCCTCACAAGTGTGCAGCTGCCAGGAGTGTGTTGTTGAACTCTGTATCCTCATCCTCCGCCCTGGCTGGATTCACCCCTAGTCTTCAACGATTGTCTTAAGGCTTATAGCAGCTAGCACAGGACCGGTGGGCACCAAATAGTGCTGTATTATAACTGCCTCGTCCCTGCACCAGGTCCAGGGTACAGGTCCCCCCAGTCTCTAATTCATCACATTTCCCTATTACTTGCAGCCCCTATGAGATGGTGGGAGTCCTCTCCCAGAGTTCCAAGCCTGGCCAGCCAGTAGAGGGGGACGCTGCCACTCAGGTAATACCTGAGTGTGTTCATGTCATGCCCCATTAGGTGTGTTACTACTTGTCTCTCTCCCTCATGGCTTGGCCAGACAATCATGGTGCTTGATGTGCGCCAAGGTCCATGGGACATGCTGCACCGTCCCTAGAGCACCCCCAAGAAATGAAGAGGGCCACCCAGACCCACACCAGTCTCCCAACAATCTCAGTGGAAGGGAAAGGGAGATAGAAAGCTGCGCAGTGCGCCCCAGCAACCAGGCTGTGTCATGCTTCACGGCACATGCAGCCAGTCGAGCAGGCCTCCAAAGCCACCTGATATTCCCTGGGCTAATCTGGCTGGTTGTAACCTCTCAGAGGCTTAAAGCATCCAGATCCCCATGATCTGGTTATTGGAGCATCACTTCATTGAATCTAGGAATGGGCATCTGTGGGCATAATTACAGCACTCTGGCCAATTTAGAGGAGATTTTGCACTTTGCTCTGCGATTCAATTGTAGACTAGATCAAAGAACAGAGGCAGTGGATGCTTTTCTGCAGAGTAAAAAAAATACTGAATGGTTACGCTTCTCCTCCATTCTCTATGATTCAGACGGTTTTGATGAAGGTATACCAGTAGATGTGAAATGATTTGGTAACTCCTTTTTGGGTAGGGCAACCTTGGCTTCCTGGTCTGTTGGAACCGGCAGTGGGTTAGCAATTTTTGATACCCACTTTTTCAGGTCTAATGGCAGGTGTAGACGGAGAATAACACCCGTTAGTTGTATTAAGAGTTTTGAACCTTCTTCTATAAGCAATATCAGTGAGTCCTTAGAGCTTGCAAGACTTTTGGTGGAAATAGGAAGTTTACTATATAAATCCTGGTCCCCAGAAACTAGGAAAATGTACAGGAGTGTGTGGAAGGTTTTTTGGAAAGGTATTTGGAACCCCTTGTAAGTGTCTGCGCTGGAATTAGCAAATTTGCTGTCAAGTGTTTATTCCAAAGGTATTTGTTATAAAACTATTACTTGCTACAGATCTGCAGTAACTTCTGGCCATCAGCTAATAGAGAAAATATTGATGGGAAAAAATGTTTTGAAGATTAATGAAGGGTATAAGGTTGAAAAGACCACCAAAAGGCTAGGTACTCTCTTTGGCATGTGAATTTAGTGTTACATTATATTGAGAATTGGGCTTCTAATAAGTATGAAGCAATTTCGTATGAAACTGACAACTTTAGCTGGCTTGGTGTCTTTTAGGAGGGTTTTGTATGTTCATGTCTTAGAAGTTAATAATATGACATAAATTAGAAGGAGTTTCTTTTCAGTTTACAAAGAGAACAAAGACTATTTGTTCATCAATTTTCTACCCTTGCTTGGAAGCACGTCCATGTAGTGTATTGTTTGAAATAGTATAAGAGCAGGATGATTCAATTCTGAAAAGATGGTGAAAATCAATTGATAATTGATTATGCTAAAACTGTTAAAACCATGTCCACTGGTATTAAAACAGGATGGGTCTGTGCTGTGATGTGACTGGCATGGATAGGTCAAACTTTAAAAGCCATTTGGTTAGAGGGGCCATGCCAACAAAAGATGTCCTAGGCAGTGGCCATTTGGAGGATATATTGTTGTCTATTTTTGCAACCTTTACTTGCACTAGTTGAGCTTGTGTCTTGTGCTGCATTGAGGAGCTCTGAATATCTATAACTGTAGCATCCAGTCCTGACATAACGTATAGAATCTCCAATGGCACTGATGGGAAAATCTGGATTGTAACAAAGACAGTGCGGCTAATATTCCTACCATTCTCTCCCATGAGAATGAGGAAAAAATACATAAATGAGAATTTTTCTGTTCATGCTATAAGGTTGGAAGATTTGAAGGATTTTTATGTACACTTTATTTGTGAATAGCAGCTATAGTTGAAGCTATTATGTTGTATTTTTCTTGTTTTCTCAACCGAGTCATTATAAGATGTTTCAATAGAAGAGGGAGGTTAATACCCAGCGCCAATTTCTTCTCCCCCCCCCCCCCACCTGCTGTGAGCCGCGCAGGCAAAAATAAAATAGCAATGAAAAGATTTTTTTTGCCTGCACCCACCAGCCCTAAGACATGCTGGACATGTACTCTGCTGCCGGCAGAAGAGGACTGGAGCAGTGCCTTGACTGGACGCTCCAAAGTGCACAACACTTTAACCAGTTGTTTTGCACTGGCTAAAGTGACATGCACACTTGGAAGCTCTCCACTCAGCTGTCTTAGGACAGCTGGGTGGAAACCTAGCACAGGGCTCCATCCAGGATGTTCCATCCAATCCAGACGATGCTCTCATTCTGGTTAACAGCATGAAAACAGCATCTGGATTGCTTAGGGGAGCTCTTGCTCTATCAGATATGAGAAGAACACAGAGGAGGACGTGCAGCTCATGGGTAAGTTCAGTTTTTTATTGTATATGTGGAATACATGTGTGTGTAATGCATGCACATGTAGTGGTTGTGTTTATTTTATAGTTAGTGTTATGGTGTTATTTGGGCTTTTGGAGCGAGGGGTGGTTTACTTTGTGCTTTTAGAGGGAGGGAGTGTTTTATTTATTTGTTTTTTGTGAAGTGGTGGGGCACTTCACTCGCCCCACGACTTTCAAACGGTACAAAGCTGATGCATTAATACCTGGAGTTTTCAACTTATGCCACTTTTCAAATTTAATGTCAAGTTACAAGATTCTGGTCACAGAACAGGAGAAAAGAGGAAAGACTGCATTCATTGGGAGCTTGTATGTCCTAAAATGGCTCTATTTTGAAAATTTTGAGTATGTTCTTTGTGTGCTTTTATAATGCTGCTGCTGCAGTGGAAGAAAGAGACGTTATGCATAATGTTAGCATCTGTTTTAATAAAATTTAGATTCTCTTATCAATGGTTTGGGGAATCTACATTCCCCCAGAGCCTGATTTTCTTTCTCTCTCTCCTTTTTCAGGGTGCAGCAGGTGCAGTGGGAAGCCCAGGTGGTAAGGGATTGACTGTAAGTCACACGTACCTGTTGAGTCTTTTCATTTTGTTCAGATCCCCCTTGCTGCTTTGTGCTACTTGAATTTTCACATGTGGTGTACACATTGAAACCTCTCTCTATCAATGTCCTTCTGTTTGTTTTCTTAATGCATCATACTTGTAAGACATCAAACCAAACCAATCAGTTGAACAGCCTTAAAAATTGTTGACCAACAGTTTGCTTTGTGCTGGGCTCTTCTGTCTGGGGTAAACATGATAATAGGTAAACCCTGTTGCATTTACAGATCATCTTTTGTAAAAGCTACTTTATCATTTATTTATTCAATGAGTCTCTTCAATTAAATATTTTTTTCTACATCAGGGCTTCGGAGGTGTGCGGGGGGACCCAGGTCCAGAGGGCCCTCCTGGCCCTACGGTAAGGAAATATTTCTGTTTTGAAGACTCTCCTCCATTCAGCTAGTGGTATCTGCTCTGGGTTTAGCATTTCCTTCAGGAATCTGAGGATTGTCAATTAAATTAGACTTTAAATTAAGAGTCTAATCTCACCAGTTACAAATACAGAGGTGTGCCTAATCACATTGTTACGGAATTCCAGAAGGATATCTAACCCCTCTGTGTCCATTTTGGGGACTAGATTAAAAAGTATCAGGGTGGACTAATACACTTGTGTGCTGTAGAGGGTGTATGAGAGAGGAGGGACAGCGAGAGAGAGTAGAGACGGAGACAGATGGGGGAGGAATAAGAATGCACTAAGTATGGCAAAGAATTGGTGTGACTGCTTGTTTTCTTACCAGGTTTGGTATGGCAATAGGAGAAACAGATTGTTGTCTAAGGGGGATGATGTCTAAGGGAGAAAAATAAAAATTAGTTTAATAAAAAACCTAAAATACCATGCAGATGGGATGGTAATGATGTCCATGGAAGAGATGGTTTTCCTTAGTATCAAATTTTAACCTTTCATTCTTAGGGGCCACCAGGTAAACCAGGACAGGATGGAGCGCCAGGTGGACCAGGAGAAAGAGTAAGTTGGGAAAGCCAAGATCTGGGAAAGAGGAATGGTTAGTGGAGTCCGGGAAGGATGTATTCTGCCAACACAACTGTGCTCAAAGGCATAAATACCAAGAATTCAAAGAAAAACATGGTTCACGTGATAAGAACATAATATTGAAAGTCGGCATTTGATTACAGTAGTTTTGATATTATATTGCTACTAGGCACAAAACAGAAAATCTATTAAATTCCCTTATATTAGGATTCTTTTCTTTACGCTTCACTTTTCTAAAACTGGTTCTTTTGTTTCGCCTTACTTTGCAGAACAAGGTATTTTGTTTACACATTACTTTGGTTAAAAAGGTGTTTCGGAACGGTGAACTAAGGTCTGTTTTTGTAAAGCTCTGTACCAACCAAAGGCTTCCTGGTATTCCTCGTTTAAATTTTCTCTATTGACATCTGCTTACTTCAAACACAAGTATCAGCATTGATGACATCCTCATTATTTGAGAAGACGGCAAACACACTATTCAAGATTTACTCACATGCCTTAATACACTGGGCCATTTCTTCAAATTAACAAGCAGTGTAGGCAACACCTCACTTCAGTTTCTGGATGTCACCATCTTTGCCAGTGGCAAGCAACTCAAAACAAAAACTTACTATAAACCCACAGATAAAAACAGCTTGGTTTTGTTTAGTAGCTTCCACCAAGGCTCCCTGAGGGAGAATGTGGCATTTAGTCAATTTCTACCTATACACAGGAACCGCAGCAGTATTCAAGACCACAAAATTCAAGCAGATGAACTACCATTAAAATTTAGGAAAAGAGACTATCCATCATATAGTGTGACTTAATGATACAAGCGGGCCAGGTAACAGAATAGAGATACTCTGCTTCAGAATATAGAATGTACCTTGGTTCAAGAAAAACTAACGTGTAACACAACTTTAAGCACAGCTTTCAACCAGCTAAAAAGATTGGTGAACAATAACTGGAATATAGTAAACTCAGGGTCACCCAACTGGTCCAAACCCTGCTTTGCATATAGAGAGGGGAAAAATCTATGTGACTACCTTATTCACACACGACCGCAGAAGACTGAAAAAAGAAATGCAACTATTTCCAAAGCATGGGGCCACCTACCTATTGTGGGTCACTTTCTGTGCAGTTTGTGTTCAGTATACCACCTTACCACACCGACCATAACTCTTGATCTGGATACCAATCTCCAATGGACAGTCAGGAAACATACACACTGCAATACCACTCATGTCATCTACATGATCACATGTCTTTGTAACCTCCGCTATATAGGGATGACATGTAGAAGAGTAAAAACTCATATAGGGAACCATAGGGGCAACATCAGTTGCAAATAAACAATAACACGGATGAGTAGCCATTTTCTGCCTGCACAACACTCTGCAAATGACTTCCAGTGGCTGGTCCTAGAAACTCTAGACCATGTTGACATCCATGCAGACAGGAATCTGTTGCAAAAAGAGCAGCGCTGGATTTATCACTTAAAGACGTTCCACGAGGGCTTGAATGACAATATCCCATGTTCACAGGTTGCTCTATAAAATATATAGCACACTAGATGTCCACCTAAGCAACCGATACCGTTGGGATTCATTTTACGGTGTGTTTACTTTACAGTTTCACCATTCACGTTTTCACCATGGACAATAATGAGATTATTATTCACAGGCAGTTTGTTAGTTTGTTTAGTACCAAGATCCCTACAACTCATATAAGTTGCATTCAAGCTAGCTTTCAGTCAATTCCTACACACATCATGAGCGAGTACCCCGTCTCCTCATGCCCTTTGGGCAGGAACATAAATAAACCTAACCCCATAGACCATCCAGGAATGTTGCAAGGGCCTTAACACCCCTTGTCTCTTACAGGTTGCTACTTCATAGCTATCGCTGTCTTTTAAAAAGATTTTGCCCACATCATTTTTAAGCCTGTCCACTTGCAATGAACATTGCCAGATCACACAGTCTTAGGTTACATAATGGCACCTTCTTTTTTGACCCTTAGTCAACTGGAAAATTGCAGATCCTGACAGGCCCTACAAACATGCAGCTACAACCATATGCCACAGCGTTTACCATTTCAGATTGCATATCATACTCAGCGTCTCCATAAGCAGTGCATTTCATTCATAAAGAAGATTGAGACACCTCTTTAAAAGTCATGGTATGCATAACTTGTTTTTATATTCAGACCACACTTTTAGTAAGGGTGCTGGAGCTACAACATTGTTCACAGCCCTATTACTTTTTAAGAACACTCTCACTCACACTTGCGTATGCCAGTATCTCCTTTTGATACCTTGATCCGACTTTGCTGTGAACGATACACAGAAAGGGGGTTGTATAGATAATTCACAACATGAATTGGCACATTATCACATTTGGGTACAACTACCGCACTTATTGACTGTGATGATTTGCGTAAACTTCTCTTTCTGCATTTACTCTGATTCTATTTTTCAGGGAATGGCATTTATGTTCCCAGACCTAGCAAGTCAATGTATTTTACCTTTAGTTCATTTAGGCATTGCCCCTCTGACACTTTTGGGATCTGCCTTTTGAGGTCCTGACGAAAGCCAACGACCTATTCAGGCACAAAGAGAATGAAACATGTTCATAGATATGAAGGATATGAAGCTAATCGCTAAACACATCTCACTCTTTTATAACCTTGTTTTAATAAATAGCATCTCTCTGGGCTAGGAGGTGATTTTATTTCACCCCACTTTTCACAGATCCCACCATGATTCTACACCTAGAGACTCTTCCTCCACGTGGAGGTAAGACCTGATGAAGCTACCGGCTGCTAGTACACCAGTGGAGATAATATACAGCTGATGGAAACTAGTTGTTGAGAGTCTCAATATAATTTTTTAAGAGAATCCAGTCTTGATAATGGTGTGGCTTCATTCCACTTGATATTTTCGGTAAGTATTAGCATGCCACAAATGCACTCCCTTAGACAAGGGCTCATGGCTATACTAATTCTGGTTAATTACTGTTCTTCAGCATTAGATTTTTCATAGATTCACATTTTGTTTATGTTCCTGCTGTCAGGCCAGCAACCCTTTACCCTTACACAGATTAACATTGACAGCGTACATGTTATCAGCCTTCTTTTATGTCCTGAACTCTGGCCAATCAGAAAGGCAAGCACGCATCTCTACTTTTGTCAGACTCCAGCTGCCAGATTTTTCACAGCATGTCAGTGTAAAGGGAACTATCAGGAGCCTCAAGCATTTCCAAGGAATTTTCAACAGGACTTAATTTTACCTGTTTATTCATTCATAATTATGTTGTTTTTGGCATGGCATAGCTGAAATATTGTCAAGAGACTCTCCTTTCAAAGAGTTGTGACAAATGCAAGGAAAGGAATAAATACAGGGCTGGTGTGCACACCGTTTTGATTGCTTGCTTGCATCCAAAACAGGATTCGAGGTGCTGTGAAATGTGCCTGAACATGTCAAAAAAGTCTCCAAGAGACACAGACCATTGTTTAGCTTTGATAATATTTGAGCATCATCACATGTTGTTACTAGCCAGTCCAGCACATTCCAAAAGTAAAGGACCTTTGGAGTTGTAAGCTATTCCTAGAAACGGTCTAGAGAATAACATATTTGCTCAGCTTGTACCCTCTTGTACCCCTCAGCTGAAGGTTGAGATATTTGGCTACCCGCACTAAAACGAGGAAAGGCTGAAGAAAAAAAGCACTAGGAGATATCTCTTTCCTCTCAAAAATGCATCAAAAACCTTGCAGTCCTAAGCATGCTCAAAACACTAACCATTCTCCCTCCAAGTCAGAGATTCTGGGCAAGTAATCAAAACATTCTGTTGTCTTTGCGGCAATTGTTTCTCCTGACAGCAAGTGGATTGAGGCAGACTATAGTGTCATTGACATTGTTAGCACCTCAGTCTGTGCTTAACATTTGAAAAGACATGACTGGTGACAAATCCTCTTGTTTGGTGGACACCCACATTATCCTATTCAGACACTGCTGTATCGTAGATTGAGGTGCTGGCAAAACCCAATTCAAGGAAGCATTCTGACCTATTAACTTTGGAGCAGATTTTTACCAAATCCCAGTTTGATCATTGGCTACAGCTTTGGCTGGTAATGCAGCAAATCAACTGCTTTTCCTTCTGTATTATCTGTTGCTGCATTGACTGTCATGTTTCTGAGTCCTCATCACTTACAACTTCCTTTGACAGTTTATCTGCAATTAGTCTTAGTTTCTCCTGTGTTTTTCATCCATCAAGTAAGATTTTGCAGTATTGATCTTCAGAGATGGCAGATGAGGATTTAAAACTGATTTAGAGGTTTCTTCTCAGACAAGAATTATGTAGAGCAAGTCAGGGAAACTAGAAGTACAAAGTTCCAACAATCTTAAAGGTTAAATATTTTACTTTAAATTCAGATGAAGAAAAGGAAGCTGATGACTATTGTAGGCATCATCGATGACAAAATAAACCTCCATTGTTGCCTCATAACAGAAATTATTTATATTTCAGTACTCCATCAATAGTAACTGTGGCTCTAGATATGGTTACTTCAATGCATACCATGATAGATAACATTTGCAGCGGTCTCCCTAATCCCATTTCTTCTGGTTCTGTATTTTCCTTATTGCCTTCTGTTCCAGGTTCAATGACGCTACTTCCTCAGTCGTTTCCAGTGGTACCAAAGAATATAGCATGCTCTGATACCATGCCAAAACTATCTGCCAATAGACCTGCCTGTCTTCCCCATATGCTTCCACCTCTGCTACCACCATTACCTCCAGTTTCACCAGGATCTCAGAAATTAGAAAAATCAAGAAGCTTACCAAATAGAGATGACAATCATTGTGACAATTTAGATAATGTTTCTAGTGATGATGACTTGAATTCATCCACTAAATACTTCAAAGATGGAGGTGAGCTTGATGGCCAAGGGTATTAAAGAGAGGCAGAATAGGATGATTTTTTTGTAGTAGATGTCATTAGTTCTGTATCAGAGAGTAAGAATTTGCTCCTTAATGACATCAGGAGATCTCATGCATTTTTTAATAAAGGTTAACCAAATTTAGTTTCCCTGTGTCTGCTTCTGAGAAATCATTTTTGTCATATGATTTCAAACAGAAAGCTAGAAGGCGGAAGGCGAGTAATACACTGCTTGCAATTGTGGTCACTGCACAAAAAGGTGTTTGTGCAAGCACCATAAAATACTGCCCATTTTTAAAATAGTTATGCAAAAATACACACATTCTAAACTGTCGTCTAGAAATACACAGTTGGGTCTATCCCATAGTTGCTCGGTACAGAGACACATAGTAGCACTAGCTAAATGTTATTGTTCCTCTAGTTTGAGTTTATATGTATACTGTTACTGAGCATAATTTGCTATAGAAGTAGCCAAATTATATCCATGCACCCACTTTTTTCATTTTGTTTTAAAGAAGCAAGATTACTTAGCAAAACATGGCATGCCTGTCTGCCTGCAGCACATTACTCATGATACATGTGTGGCTTCTTGTTTCTGGATATTGGGTCTTTGATTATAGCTTGGTGGACTAAGGGAGTCATTACGACCCCGGCGGTCGGCGTTAATATGGCGGTAAGCACTGCCAACAGGCTGGCGGTACTTACCGCCATATTATGACATTGGCGGGTTGGTTGAAACCAACCCGCCGATGTACCACTCCGACCGCCACGGCGGTAAGAGCCGCCGGGCTGGAGATATCCATCTCCATCCCAGTGGCCGTCAGTGTTCCGCCTGCGAGATTATGACCCCGCCTACTTTCGTGTCGTTCGTAACGCTACAAAAACCATGGCGGTAGGCATTATCAGTGAAAGGGAATTCCTTCCCTGTCACTCATAGGGGTCCCCCCTCCCTTTCCAGTTAATACCTCTCCAAAGCCCCCACACCCCCTATATTCATACCTCCTTCAAAGACACACGCATACACTGACCCATTCCCACATTGCTCCACGAATGCATACATCCACTCACACACATATCTGCACACACTTTCAAACATACACGCAGACATGCATTCACATAACACAACATGCATGCACTCACACCTCCATACATGCACACACACATTCAACACGCAACACACACTTGCAACCACGCACACACAAAAATACACCCCCCCACACACGCACACACACACACAACACTCCCCACCCCTCTCCACTGTCGGAGACCTGACTTACCTGTGATCAGGGGGGTCCTCCGGCAGGAGGCGGGCGCTGCGCCAGCAGAACACCGCTAGGCCGGAGTATTGGTAATAACATGGCTGGCGGCGGTCTAGTGGCGTGGCGCTGCTGGTGGCAGCAGCGCCACCTTACTGCCATCTGCTGGCATGGCCACAGCCGGATTTCCGCCATTCTTGTGGCATAAATCCGGCTGTGGTCTTAATACTGCGGACGGCTGGTAGCCGCGGCGACGGTCTTTTGGCAGCTGTTGCCGCAGCGGTAGGCTTTTTTTTACCGCCATTGTCATAATGAGCCCCTAAGTGCCACTCTAAGTAAGGGGGATAGAACATCTGCCATTACTTGGGCAGATGTCCCATTCTGCCAAATTCTGAATAAAGACCATTACTCTTACATTTGGAACACATGGAAAGGGACAAATATCCATAGTCCCTGACCCTTTGATTTGATAAAACTAAAATGTCCAGAGGTGCCACAATTTTAAAATACTGAAAAGCATAGCCTTTGGTGCCTTGACTAACAAAATCAGTAGAAAGATAGTCCCAGTTGTTATCCCAACTGATGTGCTTCATCACTAACATCCAGACTCCTCAACCCTCCACTATGGCCAAGACCCAACTTTAGATTAAAATCAATATAGTTTGAATTACTCACAAAGCCACAGAACCTGATAATCTGTGCTTATCCCAGACAAAAGGCATCTGGGAGAAGGGCCCAAAGGTGACAGTACCTCTTCCTTCGGTGTTGTCACAGGTCGGGTCCTACATGGGTTTTACCTCTCACCATTATTGTTCAACATTTATGTGCCTCCGTTGGTGTACATCCTTGGGCATCACGAGGTACATTTCCAGATGTATATTGCTGGCACTGAAATCCCTATCTAGCTGTACAACAACTTTGAAAGGCAGTTCAGCTACACAGAATGCGTAGAACACACACCTTACTGCTGAAGGAAAACCCCCTTATGAACAGGAAAAAATATAGATCATGGTATTATGAGCCTGATCTCAAAAGGCTTCTTTTTAAATTGCAAAATTGAGTACATTCTCATCATAGAATTTGTCTCCTGTCACACAGATTTCTGTATCACATTTGACGTGAGTTTCACTACATTTGGTTCAGGCAGTCTCCATGCCTCTACCAGACATCATCTAGATGCTGTTTGGCACCCTGGTTATGTTGTTCATTTTTATTTAACAAGTCCCTTTATGGAGGGAATTCATGACATACATTGAGGACTTCAATAAGCAGGAAATCCAAGTGATGAATTACTGCAAGAAATAAAGTATTGTTTTGATTATGTAGTTCACCCAATAACCATATTGCTTTTGTGAATGAAACAAAATTGTTAATATATTTGAGAATTTTGAAAGCTTGGAACTCACACCAAAGACAATACAGGGATTTATGCAACAGGAGTTGCATTGATCGATTTGAATGTACTCACTGTTACTTGATGATGGCTCAAAAACTAAAGGGAACTTTGTTGTGTGCACACAAAAGTAGCCTCTACACGGAATCGTTTGCATTTCAGTAGAGCGTGTCATTTAAGAGTTCTGAATAATCATTTAACATTTCAAATGGCCCAGAAGCCTGTCACCTTTTCCACATGCCACACAGCTAGAAATCTAGAGATAATTTTCGATGCACATCTTTGACCAGTTCAGAAATTAACATTGTAGTCGGTGGCATTTACCTACTACAAGTTTGAATATTCAGCACCATTAATGTCAAACAGAACTCTTACAAAAATGGCCAACAATAACCCTTATTTTGGAATGAATGGTTGTAGGAAGATGGGTCTTTACATGGTGCATCAAAATGAGATATACCATGCAAAGAGTCCAGGGGTCCCTTACTAGTGAACAGGGCTTGCTGTATCAATCCCAAGGTGCTCTTTTAGGGGGAAGTGTGGTCGGCAGCCTTAGGCTTATCAGAGAGGAGTGTGAGACATCTGAAAATATACACACAGTCAATAAATGAGACACACAACTTTAGAATGAGATTCACACAATTTACAAAAATAACAAGTATTTTTATATACGTTTTGGCACCAGAATCTATGTTCTGGTAAGTAAGTTTTGCAAGAGAAATCTTTACAGTTTAGAAAAGTCGACACTTAATGCAATTCTAGAAAGCTGCAATGGCATAAACGCAAACTGGCAGTGTCAATCTGGGGTCGGGAATGCTGATCTTTCTTTTGCTCCAAACGTCAGACTCAGCCAGTACCCTGACATCAAACCAAAAGTACTGAGAAACTTGGCTGCCCCTAACCTCTCAATATGTTAGTCTGCTCATGAGACATGGTGAGCATCTGTCTTGGTGACAGCATCAGGGTCTCTATAGTCCACACAAAACCCCAGCTCTGGTTTACCTCCCTTGGAATGAGGGACTGGACTGGACTGGACCAGGGGCTGTCAGAGGGCTCAATTACCCCTTACTCCAGCATCTTGCCTACTTCTGCTCTGATGGTGTCCTTCACTTAGTCAGACTGTCTTCGCTGTCGAACCACTTCACAGGCATGTGGTCACCAGGGTCCACATCATGGACACACCAGTGAGTCTAACCAGGGATGAAGGAATTAAGCTCAGCATACTGTTGTAGGGTTTGCCTGCAGTCAGCATGCTGCTGGGACGTGAGGGTGTCTAAAAAGACTACTCCATCCACTGACCCATCTTGGGGGCTGTGGGAGAGAAGGTCAGAGAGAGGCTCACTCTATTCTTCTTGATCCTCATCAGTGACCATCAACACGGCCACATCAACACTGTCATGAAAGAGCTTTGGGCAGTTCACATGGATGACCCTATGAGGGTTCTTAAAAGTGGCTAGGTCAGCCAGGTAGGTGACCTGGATGCTTTCTCCATTTACTCAGCCATCCTAGAACGTAGGCCAAGCATATAGTCCACAATTTATTGCTTGGGCTCTTGGAGAGGCTTCTCCCAGCCTTCCCTCACGAGATAGAGTGGTCCTTAGAGGATGCCCACACAAAAGTCTAAAGTGGGAAAACCCTACTCCCTTCTGTGACACTTCTCTGTAGGCGTAAAGCAGACATGGTAACAGGATGTCCATCCTCTTTCTGAGTTTTTCAGGGAGGCCTGCAATCATATATTTCATGGTTTGATTGCATTTCTTAACCATTTCCGTGTGGATGATATGTGGTAGTGAACTTATAAGTCACTCCAAATTCATTCCACATTGCCTTGAGGTATGCAGACATAAAGTTACTACCTCTTTCTGATACCACCTCCTTAGGGAAGTCCACTCTACAAATACTGATCAGGGCCCTAGCAACTGCAGGAGCAGTGGGAGTCCCAAGGGGTATATATTCAGGGTACCTGGTGGCATGATCCACTACCACCAGTATGTATCTGTTCCCTGATGTTGTTGGAAGGTCAAGGGCAGTGGTTCCCAACATTTTAACTTCTGTGGTCTCCCACTTTATCATTACTGGAACCCTGGGGATGCCCACTGACTACATATTGGAATCACCACTGAGTCATTACTGGAAGCCGGGGACCCAGGCTTCTACATTGTCGATCATTTGAAACGCAAAACAATACACAACAAATACAGAAACAAGCATTCCATCAAACACATACAAAAATGATAACACATTTTATTTAATTTGTTGACAGATAAAATTAAAAAAATAAGTTTAACAAGAAGTTTGGAGCTTTTCTAAATGCCACAGAAGCTACACATTGCCCATATTATATTCTGTTTGATACACCTGCACTTTTTCCATAAATCAATCTGGGGATACTAATTTAATTTTTAGCCTCCAATTTCAAATTCCTTGACATTTATAGTATGTTTTAAAAATCTCAATAATAAATTTAGCCACTTTATGTACATTTTATTAAACTGTTAATATAATTTTCTAAGTAGTCACTGACCCCCTGAGGAAGATTAGCAGACCCCCAGTGGTCCCAGTACCACAGGTTGGGAACCACTGGTCTAGGGTGCCAACAGGTAAGTATGTTTTGCAACCCCTAACCTTTCAAATGGGACCCCAACCACTAGAAGTGGAAGTAGGGGGCCTTTGGGAGGCCACCTGTGTTGCTACTAGCATGACAGTGATACAGTAGTTACAAAACTCCTTCACATTCTGAGACCTACCTGGCCAGTAGAAGTGAGATACCAACCTATTCCAAGTTTTGGCCTGGCCAAGATGCCCAGCTAAAGGATGTCATGAGCCAAAGTGAGTAGGAACTCTCTGTACATCTGAGGCACTGCCACTCTCCTAGTGGCACCAGGTTTGGGGTCTCTGGCCTCAGGAAACAGGTGTCTATCCTTCCAGTAGATTCGGTGGGAGCCACTGACATTTCCCTTGTCCTGGTCAGCAGCTTGCTGTCTCAGGCTCTCAAGAGTAAGACAGGTCCTCTGTCCCTGACACAGCTTTTTCCCCAGAGGGTCCTCCTGGGCACAGGAGCTCTGTCGTGTAAAGCCCAAGTTCCTGGGGCTCATTTCCCTCATCGGCTGACAGGTCTTCCTGAGGAGAGTGGACCGCGGCTTGGGGCTTCACAGAAGCTGGCTTACCAGGCTTCCTGCCTTTTCTCTTGGAGGGCTGGGCCATTATTCCAGGCTTCAGCACCTCTTTTTGACCCTGGGCTTTGCATTGTGCTCTGGTTTTCACACACACCCATTCATGTATATCCAGCATAAATGGATGGGTTTTCCTTTCAACCTCAGTCCATGCTAAGGACTCCAGATCGTTTTCTAGCAGACAAGCTACAGGAATTGCAAAGGATACCACCACCTTCCCTTGGCCAGCAACCCCTCCCCACTCTAGGGACACCATCTCTACGGGATGGACCTTAGCTTGGTTGTCAGCATTGATGTCTGTGAAAGTTGCACCAGTCAAATACTGCTCTGGTGGGATATCAGTTTTTTAAATCACCATGGTGCACCTGTATCCCTCAGTGCTTCAACTCTGATCCCATTAATATGAGGCTGTTATCTGTACGTCTCCAGATTACTGGGCCAGACAGTCAGGTCAGCTACTTCCACCCCACTCTCAGAGACTAAAGTTGCTTCTGTGAGTTCTCTGACATGGTCAGGGCCCACCTGACATCCCATCTGGAGACTTACCAATGCAACAGGAGTGGCAGATACACTAGGGGGATTCTTTTTGGGACAGGTAGAGTCTCAAGTTTAGTGCCCATTGGCTTTGCAGTTAAAGCACCAAGCCTTCTTAAGGTCCTAGTTCTTACCCGAGTACCCACCCTTGGACTCTGTCTTGTCTCAGGGACCACCCTGGGGCCTTTAGAATACACTTTATTGTTATCTTTAGACTGGTCACCATCTTTCCATAGGGGGGGCTTAGCAACTCCTTTCTTTTGATCACCCCACCATGAGTTGTCTTTGATACCCTAGTTTTGACCCAGTAGTCTGCCTTATTTCCCAATTGTTGGGGAGGAATTGGTTCTAGGTCTACCAGATTCTGTTGCAATTTTGTGCGGTGTGGGGTGCCCAATGTGAGTAAATGGGGATCGGTCCAATTGGAAAGAGGCTGCAGGTTAGGACTAGGTGTCCAGTTTGGGTGAGCTACTAAGTGGGCTCTGTTCTTGTGATGCTCTGGTATGGAGGGACACCAGTGATCCTCTTCTCGTTCCAGAGCGGCCGGTTGCAGAGAGTTCTTTGTCTGTCGGGTGACCGTCACTGGTGGTGGTTTCAGTGGAGGGGGCCCTCAGAAACTGGGTGCACCAAAGACAATACAGGGATTTATGCAACAGGAGTTGCATTGATCGATTTGAATGTACTCACTGTTACTTGATGATGGCTCAAAAACTAAAGGGAACTTTGTTGTGTGCACACAAAAGTAGCCTCTACACGGAATCGTTTGCATTTCAGTAGAGCGTGTCATTTAAGAGTTCTGAATAATCATTTAACATTTCAAATGGCCCAGAAGCCTGTCACCTTTTCCACATGCCACACAGCTAGAAATCTAGAGATAATTTTCGATGCACATCTTTGACCAGTTCAGAAATTAACATTGTAGTCGGTGGCATTTACCTACTACAAGTTTGAATATTCAGCACCATTAATGTCAAACAGAACTCTTACAAAAATGGCCAACAATAACCCTTATTTTGGAATGAATGGTTGTAGGAAGATGGGTCTTTACATGGTGCATCAAAATGAGATATACCATGCAAAGAGTCCAGGGGTCCCTTACTAGTGAACAGGGCTTGCTGTATCAATCCCAAGGTGCTCTTTTAGGGGGAAGTGTGGTCGGCAGCCTTAGGCTTATCAGAGAGGAGTGTGAGACATCTGAAAATATACACACAGTCAATAAATGAGACACACAACTTTAGAATGAGATTCACACAATTTACAAAAATAACAAGTATTTTTATATACGTTTTGGCACCAGAATCTATGTTCTGGTAAGTAAGTTTTGCAAGAGAAATCTTTACAGTTTAGAAAAGTCGACACTTAATGCAATTCTAGAAAGCTGCAATGGCATAAACGCAAACTGGCAGTGTCAATCTGGGGTCGGGAATGCTGATCTTTCTTTTGCTCCAAACGTCAGACTCAGCCAGTACCCTGACATCAAACCAAAAGTACTGAGAAACTTGGCTGCCCCTAACCTCTCAATATGTTAGTCTGCTCATGAGACATGGTGAGCATCTGTCTTGGTGACAGCATCAGGGTCTCTATAGTCCACACAAAACCCCAGCTCTGGTTTACCTCCCTTGGAATGAGGGACTGGACTGGACTGGACCAGGGGCTGTCAGAGGGCTCAATTACCCCTTACTCCAGCATCTTGCCTACTTCTGCTCTGATGGTGTCCTTCACTTAGTCAGACTGTCTTCGCTGTCGAACCACTTCACAGGCATGTGGTCACCAGGGTCCACATCATGGACACACCAGCGAGTCTAACCAGGGATGAAGGAATTAAGCTCAGCATACTGTTGTAGGGTTTGCCTGCAGTCAGCATGCTGCTGGGACGTGAGGGTGTCTAAAAAGACTACTCCATCCACTGACCCATCTTGGGGGCTGTGGGAGAGAAGGTCAGAGAGAGGCTCACTCTATTCTTCTTGATCCTCATCAGTGACCATCAACACGGCCACATCAACACTGTCATGAAAGAGCTTTGGGCAGTTCACATGGATGACCCTATGAGGGTTCTTAAAAGTGGCTAGGTCAGCCAGGTAGGTGACCTGGATGCTTTCTCCGTTGCAGGCATAGACTAAGGGACCAGTCCAAGTGAACCAACAAGTGAGTTCAAGTCTCATGAGTTAGGGGGATGAAGATACACCAGTGGGCCTCTTCTTCTCAGTCCAGTTGCAGTGGTGCAGTGGACCATTGGGGTTGCCATCACTGGCAGTGGTCACGATTGAGGGGTGCCTGCAAAAAGAGATGGCAGGCGTCAAAGTGAAGGTGGCAGTGGAGAAACCCACAATGGACTTTCTCCAGTGAGGTTGCGGACCAGGACCAAGTTTGCACCGTTGGCACACTTTAGCATGGGCTGTGTGCAGTGGTGCTGTCTGGCAGCTGTTTTGGTGGTACCTGAAAAGATGCAGGGGAGCAGCTCTGCTATTCCACAGGAGTTCCCTGGTGCTGGAGTGAAGGCTGGCAGTCTTCCAGACTTTTGGAAGTTTAAGCAGGTGGAGGATGAGGTGACTTTGGCTCGATTATCAAAGTGGCAGGCAGGCTGGTAGGGTTACTGTGGAGTCTGTCGCTGGTCTTCAGTGCTCGCTTCTGCATTTCTGGATGTCCTTCATCAGGTCAACAGGATATGATTTCCTGGTGCCAGGGGCTCCCCTAAATACTGTATTTAGGGTCGTTTCGGGGAGTGTAGGGTAGTAGCCAATGGGCTGCTTACCCTAGGGGTCAGTACACCCCTGTATGACCACTTCCTGTGGGGAAAAGCATAAGCTTGTCCCAAAGTTCATAATTTTGCCATAATTAAGATGGCATATTTCTAGATTTGGTGTCTACATCAGACAGTTCAACTCAGGACAGGACTGACCTGAGGGGTGGACCCACATCCCTGACTACTAATTTTCCCACCTGTCCAGGTGCCAAATGGGCTCTGGGGAATGGGGGTCGGCATAATCTCCTTTGAGGGAAGCCAGATCTTCATATCAAGGGTGGTGGGCAGGTGGGGCTGATAACCTTAAAAAGTGGTGGGGCGTATGAAGTGGGCCACCACTCCCTAAAAAATAAAATAAAACACCCCCTACATCCAAAAACCATTAATAATACACTCCCTCCCTCAAAAGCCCAAGATAAAATAGCCCCTTCCTCCAAAAGACCATAATAAAACAACCCCTCCCTCCAATACCCCAGAATAAAAGTTCCATGTTATAAAAGGTACTTACCGATTGAAGGTCATTCTCTTCGGTGTTCTGGAAACTGCAGTCTGCTGTGGAGCTCCCCTGACCAATCCAGATACTGCTCTCATGCTGTTAACCAGCATGGGAGAAGTGCCTGGATTGGATGGAGCATGCTGGCCGATGCTCCTTCAGGCCCTGGAAGCCTGTGCTCTCTCTCCACCCAGCTTTCTTAAGACTGACTTGGCCCTAGTTCTACCGCTCTTTCTGCAGTTTCAAAGAATGCTGCTAAAATAAGACAACTCATCCTGCAGGGCCAGCGACCTCTACAAACCCCTAGAGGACTGCCTGCCTACCCAAGCACCAAGATCTCCCAAGGACAGCGGCCCTGTCCACAAGAAAATCCAAGAAGGACTCCAGAACCGCCCCAGATCCGCAAGTCCTGCCCTCTTTGCACCTGACACCCACGGCCTGACTCCAAGTGGCCCATCAGACCAGAGAGATTTTCCAGGTGATTCTGACCTCGAGTCCACCCTGGGTAGACCCCTCCTGACCAACATGGCAACGCCTGCAGCCTAAATCCAGAGGACCCCCACCCGACCGTAACCAGATCCTGTAAAGACTTCCCAACACCTAAAGGTACCCCTGCACGTGCATCCCTCTGCCCATGGGAAACCTAACTGAAAATCCAGCAATGTCCAGTGGGGGCTCTCTACTTACCTGTCCAGCAGTTGGTTTCCTTCAGTCGACTCCCTGGACCAAGCCTGCAGTATCTTTTTGACCGCTGGGATCCCCACTTGAAAAGCATTGGGCGCCCAACACTGTGTTTGCACCCTGCACCTGTCCGCCCTTGTGCCGCTGAGGGTGTGTGTCTGGTGCTGACCTGTGATTCTCTCCACCACCCACCCCCAGATCTAAACTCCCTGGGTCTGTGCCCTGAAATCACAGGCACATACCTGCAACCTGTTTCTTTCTGAGCACCCCCTTCTCCATGGGATTCCATTGGGTACCCAACACCAACTTTGACCTCTGCACCCAGCTGGCCCGTGTTGCTGGGGGTGCACTCTTGGTGTTTACCTAAACTTTGTCCTGGTGACACCCTAACTCCTGAAGACTGGGATCGTAAGTCAAGTACTTATCTGTGATTTATATTTTTACTTTCCTCCCCTAGGACTACATTGCTTTCTGTGAGAAATTGCACTGAGTCCACTTTTGAACCTGACAGTTTTACTTACCTGTAAACTGTTTTATCTGTGGATTCTAAACAAAGTGCATTTGATAAAGAAGAGTGATACATCCTTGAAACTGTATTTATGTGCAGAAAAGATCCTTTTGGTTCTAGAAATAAAGTAACAAAGTATATTTTTGATACATAAAAATACTGATCTGGAGTTAATCATTGAGTGTGTGCCTCATTTCTTGACTGTGCGTGTACAACAAATGCTTAGCACTACCCTCTGATAAGCCTAACTGCTCGACCACACTGCAACAAAAGAGACATTAGTATTATCTACTTTAGCCTCTGTAAAGGCTCTGGGGATATACTGGACTCTGTGCACACTATACCTTACTTTGGTATAGTACATATAGAGCCAGCTTCCTACCGAGATCATAGTGATTGTAAAGATTTCACAATCATGCAGCCACGTTCTGCCTCATCCTCCTGTAACATAACCCTGTAAAAACAGCATACCCTTCAGTGGTACGATCCCATGAAATCCGCCTTGAAAACCCTCCAGTGGCTTGCTGAAGAATATAGGATCATGTTTAAAATTATTTGCACATTCCAAAGGCTAACTGGGGTAAAATTTGATAAATTGTGTCCTGCCTCATGGGTCTGACAAAAAACCAGCAGGAATAACCTTAAGGGCTTAAAGTTGAAGAAAGGTATGTTGACTAGAGAGGAGACCTTCTTCTGTGTGTTAAAATCAAACCAAACCAGACTAACTGGGCTACTGTTTCTTTTATCATCATTGACACCATTAGTTGCTAGAGTATGAGCATGAGTTCTGTGAAAACATGGCAGGAAAGTTCACCTTTGTAGCTTCTATTTCAGATCCTTGATGAAAGACCAGGACAATTAGTGTGAGCCATCAGGAAAAGTACTTTGGGTGCATATTTCTGATTTTCAGAAAGGACGAATGTGAACCAAGACAGATGTGTCTATCTAGGATACGAACACATTCTAAATAGCCATTTAAATCAAGATGTAAGTCCCCCTACCTTCTTTAATTGAACTCACACCCCCATGGCAAAATCAATGTTTGTAATACGGAGATTGGAAGCGGTTATATTTTGTTTTAATAATACGAAGGATTTCACATGTTCTAGACTTCAAAGGCATATTTAGTCCTTCCAATAGTCTTCTATGTTATAAAAAGCTGCTCCGCACAGTCTCCTTTTTGGAATATATTATGCTAGTCTCCGCAAAATGGACTGGCATTACACGTTATGTTGGGTATGCAGAATTCCTGCCACATTTTTATTTCTATCAGACATTTCACCTCCTGCACTGCAGTGCCTAATAAAACAGCACTGCAGGTGGAGGTGGCGACGTGCCCATGGACAGGGTGGGGAGCAGGAATAGAAGGGCGCACCCCTTGTAAAAAAATACAAAAAAGGCCAATAATGGCAATGACTGAAGGGCAAACACTGGGTCATGAGTGTATTAGTGTTTGCCCGAGGTGAAATGTCCACAATTCTTAGGTTTAGACACAATAGAGAGTAGGCCCTCAGACCAAGGGGACAGGGTTATATAACCCAGTTATCTAAAGAACTCCCCTTAGTGAATCTAAAGATACAACCCCATCTCCACTTCACAGGCAGTCAATCTTATTTCAGTCTAAACCCTTCCACACATAGACAAAAATATAACATAACTGAATACCACAAAAGTTTTAAAATATATATGGCTTCAATCCTATAACATAGTTAAAAACAATCATTGGAAATACAGGTTATATAAATACCAGGTATAAATAAAAACCAAGGGAGTTATCCAAAGAAAACACAATTAGTGTTTCAATAAGCACATCTCTACTTCCTATGTCACTAGGTGTCCATGAATTCCATTAATGACATGTAAAGACCACCAGCGCACAATAGATCTCGCCTTTAAAATCAGTAGTCATGTTTCAGTGGAAACAGTTGATAAGCTCCACTTCTTCAGGACTACTTCATAGATTACTCTTCCCCCACCGCAAATTCACAACACATTTATCACATAAGAAATAGTTAAAGACCAGGCAATTTTCATGTCCACTTATCTTGTCCAAAAGTTAGATTGGGCACCAAATGAATCTTCTATGTCTGTTCCCAGTAGCCGTAGGGTCCTGAATTGCTCATTGGAAGTTGGTCCCACCAAATCACATTCAGGACCTCAGTTCATCCACTTTTTATGGGTTTCTAACCTGATAAGATGGTCCTTTGTGCCTACCAAGCCTTCCTATGCAAGATGGTGTCTGCCTTTCACATGGGCTAGTCCAATACCTTTTTTATTTCTATTTCCCCTTCCTCTCACCAAAGAGGAGCAGCAACTATGTAGACTCCATCCCTGACTTGCTGTGCCCTTTTAACATTAATCACACAACAGAACAGGCTAGATGGTTGCTTCCTTGCAGGTTTTGCATGAAGAATAAAGGACAAGAAAGCCATCAAACATACCATTTCTTGGGCCATCCCCTGTCTCAATCTTTGTTACACCTTTATCAACAAAGACTGTCGGGGGTATTTCTGCCAACTCCACTATTCCCAAGGCTGCTTTCAAAGCTCTTTCCAGAGATGTTCCAATAGCTGACACCTACCATACACCCATATAGTCATTCTGCTTATTTTCCTCAAACATTACCTGCTCATAGCTTAGGTATGCTGTGACATACTTTTCCAGGGCTGTGTTGCATGACTAGCTATTCCATTCCATCTCATAGGGAGATATTACTTTGGGAAACCGATAATGTGAGGAACTGGTGGGAAAATGCATCCCTCAGAATAAAATGTTACTTACCTTTGCTAATGGTATTTCTGGTGGATATATAATCTTCTAAATTAAATGATTCCTTACTACCCTGTCCTTTCTCCTGTGAGTTAGTGCTGTGGTTAGTAGAATCCGTGACCTATGTTATGTGTTGGTATTGTTGATGTCACCTATGTTCTTTCAGTTTCTACAGGGAGTGCAGAATTATTAGGCAAATGAGTATTTTGACCACATCATCCTCTTTATGCATGTTGTCTTACTCCAAGCTGTATAGGCTCGAAAGCCTACTACCAATTAAGCATATTAGGTGATGTACATCTCTGTAATGAGAAGGGGTGTGGTCTAATGACATCAACACCCTATATCAGGTGTGCATAATTATTAGGCAACTTCCTTTCCTTTGGCAAAATGGGTCAAAAGAAGGACTTGACAGGCTCAGAAAAGTCAAAAATAGTGAGATATCTTGCAGAGGGATGCAGCACTCTTAAAATTGCAAAGCTTCTGAAGCGTGATCATCGAACAATCAAGCGTTTCATTCAAAATAGTCAACTGGGTCGCAAGAAGCGTGCAGAAAAACCAAGGCGCAAAATAACTGCCCATGAACTGAGAAAAGTCAAGCGTGCAGCTGCCACGATGCCACTTGCCACCAGTTTGGCCATATTTCAGAGCTGCAACATCACTGGAGTGCCCAAAAGCACAAGGTGTGCAATACTCAGAGACATGGCCAAGGTAAGAAAGGCTGAAAGACGACCACCACTGAACAAGACACACAAGCTGAAACGTCAAGACTGGGCCAAGAAATATCTCAAGACTGATTTTCTAAGGTTTTATGAACTGATGAAATGAGAGTGAGACTTGATGGGCCAGATGGATGGGCCCGTGGCTGGATTGGTAAAGGTCAGAGAGCTCCAGTCCGACTCAGACGCCAGCAAGGTGGAGGTGGAGTACTGGTTTGGGCTGGTATCATCAAAGATGAGCTTGTGGGGCCTTTTCGGGTTGAGGATGGAGTCAAGCTCAACTCCCAGTCCTACTGCCAGTTCCTGGAAGACACCTTCTTCAAGCAGTGGTACAGGAAGAAGTCTGCATCCTTCAAGAAAAACATGATTTTCATGCAGGACAATGCTCCATCACACGCGTCCAAGTACTCCACAGCGTGGCTGGCAAGAAAGGGTATAAAAGAAGGAAATCTAATGACATGGCCTCCTTGTTCACCTGATCTGAACCCCATTGAGAACCTGTGGTCCATCATCAAATGTGAGATTTACAAGGAGGGAAAACAGTACACCTCTCTGAACAGTGTCTGGGAGGCTGTGGTTGCTGCTGCACGCAATGTTGATGGTGAACAGATCAAAACACTGACAGAATCCATGGATGGCAGGCTTTTGAGTGTCCTTGCAAAGAAAGGTGGCTATATTGGTCACTGATTTGTTTTTGTTTTGTTTTTGAATGTCAGAAATGTATATTTGTGAATGTTGAGATGTTATATTGGTTTCACTGGTAATAATAAATAATTGAAATGGGTATATATTTGTTTTTTGTTAAGTTGCCTAATAATTATGCACAGTAATAGTCACCTGCACACACAGATATCCTCCTAACATAGCTAAAACTAAAAACAAACTAAAAACTACTTCCAAAAATATTCAGCTTTGATATTAATGAGTTTTTTGGGTTCATTGAGAACATGGTTGTTGTTCAATAATAAAATTAATCCTCAAAAATACAACTTGCCTAATAATTCTGCACTCCCTGTATGTGCATACATCGATGGGTCTAAGAAAAAGTACCAGGAAGATGCCATCATGTCTGGCGGGCTAAAGCCTCATGACACCACCTGGTGGTGCTGCACAGCCATTGCTAGGGAAACATCCCAGGCAAGGCTGGCACCTGAAAGGAAATTCAAAAGGTTAAGGAATCAGAAGAAAGATTGTAAATCTACCAGAAATGTTGTTAGTGAAGGTAAGTAACTTTTTCTACAGGGCCTTTTCTGGTCCTGAGCCCAGCCTAGTTTTTGTCAGTGAAAAAGAGATTCATAATCAGGTGAAGTGGTTGGTAACTCCTACTGAGATACCACTCTGCCAGACTCATGATTAGGCTCCTTATTCTTACTATCTGTAACCCATTGTCATGCAGCTCTGAAACACTAGTTTAGTTGCAGTAATTCTAAAGTGCAGCAATTGTTATGGAAATACTATGTAAGGCTCAGAGTAAGTGAATGCAAGACTATTGATAAAGTCTGCATTGTTCACCTCAGTATATTTTGTTTTGGTGTGTTATCTTGTATCCTCAATGTTGTCTAAAACCTACCCTTTGCAAATTAAATTAGCTTTTTTCTTTTTTTGGCACTTGATCCTCTAAAACATTCTAGCATAGACCGAAATACCCTTATTGATCTTATTTAAAGAAATCGCAACCAGCTTCCAGTGGGCACATTATAATCAAGTGTTTTTTATAACCTGAGCCAGAGCACCGGAGTTGTTTAAATGAAATATTAACAGTATCTGTTACCTCTTTAGTACCACTACTGTACATCATCACTCCATCAAGACCTTTCCATTTTTCAAACCATAACTGCAAAAATCTCTTTTCAGAATGCTCAGTATGGCACCTCACTTTGCCTCCACAGATTGTTACTAAAATAATACTACACAAATATTCCCTATTTATTGACTCAGGGCTGAGCCTATTTTCTAAAATAATCAACCAAGACTTACACTTTATCATAAATGAAAATTATGATGGAAAACGTATTCTAACTCCTTTATTATTTTACAGGGGTTTTCTGGAAAAGCTGGACCAGAAGGACCACAGGGGCCTGTGGGCATGTATGTAAGTGCAAGTCAAACTTTCTACAATATGAAAAACATCTAGTAAGCTTTGAAGGTGACTGATCAAGTCTGAATGGAGTGTTTTTTGTAGCCTGAGCTTCTGTAAACACAAGGTTTGTTTGTATCAGATTCTTTCAATTAAAAAAATAGCAGTTTAGAAGTGCTGGTATGAAAGGATTCACATCTCGATGCTCCTTTGTTTTGTCAAGAAATTGTGGAGCCCTTTACCTCTCTGTTAGCTGTGTTATACAAGAGCCATCCCCATAGCATCTGATATTGTGCTTTATCCATAAAGAATGGACTTAGGTCACTTCCTAGCATAAATGAAGTGTTTCGTTCCCAGTAATTATAGAACCCTTCATTTCTCTGTTAGCTGTTCTCTACAAGAGCCATCCTCATAGCATCTGATATTAAGCTTTATCCATAATGGATGGATTTGGACCAATTTCTAGCGTAAATGAAGTGTTTCATCCCCAGGAAATTTTAACTGGTCACATGTCTTTAGCAGGCTGGAACTGTGTTTTCCCTAAACATGTTTAGTTTTTACTCCCTTCCTCACTGGATATTGGCATGGAGTGGTGTAGAGTTCAACATATATATTTTCACTAGTATAAGCTGCCTTTTGTTCATTGGATCCTTATAAATGTTATCATTGCAAGGGCTTTTGGAATCCAGCACATAGTATGGGGTTTCTTCTATAGATCACAAACATGAAAAATCCTCTTGAGTGCTTGAAATGTGTCTAACTGCTCAAACTTTGAGATGGGAATGTCTTGCCATAGAATGGGTATTGGGTATTCAAATGGGTGAACATACAGGTGGGCATTGTGACATCCTCTCAATAACTTAGAATAGGCCTCCTTCCAAGTGCCTAGCCACAAATGCTTCTTTTTTTTTATGTGCATACGCCCAGTTTCTCAGTTAATTAGGGCAGTCTCTTGAGTGAGTGGCCATGGGGCTCTTCCCCACCTGAGAGACACCAGGCCCTTCTTCAGGGGTAGGAAATGAAGACTGGTGTTAGAGTTCTCCTTAATTATTGTTATCACATTTCCTTCCTAGTGGATGAGATTTGGGGATATTTTTGAGAAACTATGCAGGAATAGATTTCAAGGACACAATACTACTTCACCAAAAGGATGAACACTTGCTCTCCAAAGTAACCTTTCATGTTTAATGGGTAAGGTGTTTCCTAATATAAAGACATCAGCCCTTCTGCTCAGGGAATTGCCCTTTTCCTACCTTGTCTGTGGTTGGTAATGGGGATTTTTCCAAAATGGTAGGTGTAGGGGTGGGGTGGCCATGACAAGGGTCTTTACCCACAGAGTAAAATGTTGCTCTCCTTCCCAAAAGATGGACTTTGTCCCCTCACTTCAAAAGACAGGAATGGATCCTTATTACCACTGAATGTTTGTGAGTGCTTCTCCACAGTTCCTGGAAATCTTTGCTTCCCAGTTCGTACACGATGACTTCTTTCCAACTGGCAGACTCACCGCTGTCTTTACAGCAGAATGCTGCAGAGCCTAGTGAGAACGTCTTCCCATTCAGTGTGTATGAATCCTTCATTCCAACTGGTGTATTGGAAATTTTGTTACAAAGGGAAAGCCATGAGCTTCAAGTGATGCCCTTCCCAGTCAGTGCACATGAAGTTGCTTTATCATCGTTTGGGATTGCCTGTTGCTCTTTCATGGAAACAAAGCCTACTCCCCATCAATTAGGAGTTTAGGCAGTTAGGATAAATTACTTCCTTCACAGCTGTTAGTCCAGGATACTTCCCATAGCAGTACTTGGAAATTATTCTTGCTCCCTAGTATATAGCCAAGGCAAGTTGTTTGATGATTTTAATGATTGTGGCATTTTTCTGATGAGGTCTTTCCTATGGTCAGATATTTTCTCACCTCCCAAGCTGGCAGGCAGGGGACCTTATCCCTATTAATTAGGTATTGCTGACAGAAGAGTAGAATATCCTATCATTACTTTATGGACAATTCAGTGAGAGAAGGTTTATTTGAGACACTTGCAACTACTTTGCTTTCCTGCTTCTGCGACCTTTTATCTTGCAACCTAATTCATATCAGCCTAAGAAGCAGCAGGCGGTTTCCTTAGGCAGTGGTTCTCTCTCAGATTTGGAGCCGTCACTATCTGGCTTCAAAGGTGACCTTCAGACTGTCTGTTGCAAATTAGATGGAATACTACCCTTATGCAATCCTGGTTCAGACTCAGACACCTAGGGGAAAGAGCTCTTTTCGAGGCACTCACTGCTACTATTCCTCTGTGTCTGCAAGAGGAACTTCAGTTCCGCTCAGCTGAGGAAACAAAGGCGGCACCCTTAGCCTATGGTGCACATTCCTGCATGCAGATATCACTAAATTATGTCAGTATTGCCTTATTGCCAAGGGCAGTAGCTAAGGACATTAATCTGTTTATTAGATGTCCTTTGCTGCAGTGTGGTGCTTGCATTTGCAGTGATATTCTGCCTGTACCCTCTACCTCCTTTGTGGACAGTGATTGCCAAACCCCATTTGCAAGGCATTTTAATCCACACAGCAAGTATTCTTTGCATGGTAAAACTTCTTTTTATCTGGAATCATTTTATTCTCTTCTGGAATATTCAGCCTTTGGTACGGTCGGACAATTCTGTGTTGTTTGTCAGCCTGTGGGGCCCACTCTAACAAGAGGTACCTCAATAAAAACCGCGGTTTGCCTGTAAAGACATAAATCAACTCTTCCAAATGAGCAAAAGCAACCCCTTATTGTACTGTTTGACTTTTGCCACCTTTGGCCACCTATGCAGACTTGTCATCTCAGAGGTTACCACCACTTGCACTTTCAAAGCGCTATCACACTAACTCCATGATACTCTTAAGCTTTGAAAAATATGGATGTTAATTGCTGGGCCAAGATCAACTGGCAGAAACGGGGTAGACCTAAAGTTTTTAATCATAAAATAATATAAAAAGGTTATTGTTGAAGCTTAGCATCAGTGAAACTCAGACATTCTAAGAGACATCTTATAAGGTCAGAACTCTCTTTAATCTTACTGATACTGCTCTCTATCCTATTCTTTTTTTATCCCAGTGGTCACACCTACTCAGTGTTTGTGTTATAGCCTGGAAATTTTATTGAAATGAATGGAAAACATTGTGAAACAAAATGATTGTGACTGACAAACTGTTCTTTTTCTCAACTCTTATCTGTTATTAGTGCTATTATTTTATTGGGAATCTTTGCACCTTTCTTTCTGATGCCCTGCTCTCAAAGAACCTGCCTGGTTCATTGAGACTATTAAGGCCACTCTTACGGTTACAAATCTACCAATTTACCCTGCACACACCTGGCTGATGATAGTTTGCAGCATTTTTAGCTGTTGCCATCAGAGTTTTGCTAAACACCTTCCCAAGGGAGTGTTGCACTCCAGAAGTGCTTATAGAATAAAGTACAAGTTATATCTATATTACAACAATGCTGAAATCTCAATTTCTCTAACTTTGATCCCATTACTAGACTACTCTTCATAATCAAGATTTTAGAGAAAACCAGAGTCATGGGTGCAAACCTGTTTTCTTTTATAAAACCCCATGCTTCATGATCATCCAGTAGGTCTCAAGCCCCTACCAAGATACCAAACTTCACTTGCTGCTTTTTGTTACAGCTGGTTTAAGTCAATTGTAAAGTGGCCAATTCCCCAGGACCTCCACCCTCAAGGTAGCCCCCAGGTAAAGTGTGTGCATAAACCATATTCTTTTTTAATTTGACAGCTGGGGTGTTCCAGGCCTACCAAACTTCCCCCTTGTGGTCTCTGACAGTTGGTGGGAATTAAATTAGAAACATAATCTTTTTGTCTCCCCTTACTTTTCCACACTGGTTCTACCTGACCCCTCTCTAACTTTTTCTCCCCCTTCTTCATGATTTTACATCTTTTCATACCTAACCCCCTCTCTCTCAACTCTCTCTACATCTCTTCTCTCTCAATATTTATGTCTATCCCACCTCCTTCTATATGTTGTGTCACCTCTCTCTATCTTACAGTGCCTACCTCCAGCACCTCTCTACACCTCCGCTCTCTAAAACATGCCTCTTCATGTACCTCACTGCTTTGTTTCCATCTCACCTATTTATATATTTTCCTCCATCTCCTTTATTTCTCTCAAGTTCACCTCTCTGTTTATCTCACCTCTCGGGGTCTGATTCCATTTTTCTGAACCACACTTTTCTCAAACTTCATTCCTTCATTTCAGCCCTTCCTCTACATCACCGTTCACTACACTCCTCTTTCTAGTCTCTCAACTTTGTTTTTCTTTCACAACCTCTTCTCTACCCGCCCTACCCACCCTCTCCCTACCTAACCTCTCAATTTACCTCACTATTAATTTGCTCCCACTTGCCCCTCTCTTTCTTCCTGTTCCCTGTACCTCACCTTACTGACTATCTTACTCCTTTTTCTATCTCAGACTCTTTTTCCATTTTTACTTTCTCCCTTATTTCTGTCTGCAATGTCTCTTCTACTTCAGTAAATTCC